>NC_064617.1:217127271-222922271 GCF_023898315.1 Schistocerca nitens
TAACCATTGCCTTCTATTTATCGTAAAAGTTACTGATACATTTGCAGAAAAAACTTTAGAAATGTTCGAAAGAATGTGTGGTTCAGAGGGCTGTATCTTTTGGCTAGAAATTCCAGTTTGATAATAGTGAACGCAGCGTAGAACTGGTTTGGTATTTCATGGGACATAAGTGGGCTTCATTGTCTAAGCGGATGAAACTGATAAAATGGTGCGTAAAGGTGCGTTGGACGTGGCTTAACTTATACTAAAAATAACGTTGTAGCATTGTTAGTTTTGGCATAAGAGGCATGAAACAATCGTGGCCCAGCGAGATGCAGCTAAGTAGTCAAATGGAAATGAGACAGATGAAAAAAAGTAAGTAAACTGTTTATTATTTCAAAAGTAATCGCCATAACACTTAATACCTATATTTCACTACCAGAGAAGACTATCACTACCTTCGTGGTCCCCTACCGCAGGAGGTTTGAGTTCTCCATCGGGCATGTGTGTGTGTGTGTGTGTGTGTGTGTGTGTGTGTGTGTGTGTGTGTGTGTGTGTGTCTGTGTGTGTGTGTGTATTTTGTCCTTAGCATAAGTTAGTTTAAGTAGTGTGTATGTCTACGGACTGATGACCTCGGTAGTTTGGTCCCTTAGGAAATCACACACACACACACACACACACACCTTCGTGGAGAAAATGTTTGCGGTTGCCTACGGAAAGGTGATTGTATCAAGGCATGCACCTCTTCGCGTTAAAGAAATCTATGGCCATGAATATCCTTCTACAGGGCTCCAAAAATACAAAAATCGCATGGGCTGTACAGAGGCTTCCCAGCGACGCTACTGCAGCGCACTCAGTACCACCTTGGTAACAGGAGGGCGCAAGTTACTCCTTGAAGTGAAGTAGGAGATCCTCCCACGCTCAGCGTTTTCTAAACCACAATAAAGGGACCCCATCCGAAGCAGGAGAAACGCTCCCACACCGTAACATCACTTACTCTGTAGCTCAATATTGTCACTACACATGATGGCAGGTAAGTTTCTCCAGGCATTTGAAGGTATCATCGCCTCACATCATCCGTTTCCAGTCATTCACTGTCCAGTGACGTTGCTCTTTACACCATCTCAAACGTCACTTAGCGATGAATACAGAAATACGTGTCTTGTGAGGAGATGCTCAACCAATAACCAGACGCTCTCTAGGCACAGTCATTGTTCTAGCCAAACTGCTGAAATCTCTGCTGAACTCATGAGAGACTCCTTCCGCTAGTTTCACCCGAATATTTACAACTACCACCCGCAATGACGTTCCCTCAGTATATGAGGTGTACCCGATATTGGTTTAGCTGTGGTTGTTAGAAGGATTATGTCCGTGATGGATTTGTTACCCGGGTGACGTCTTCTCCACGTACGAAGTCCCTGAGCTCTCCTGAGCTACCCATTCTGCTCTTATTGCTTCTCTACTGACAACTCAATATTGCGATCCTTCTTTTAAACGCTCTGGTTGCTCCTCGAGAAAAAGGGGTGTCTGCGTAGTTTCGATTAGATAGTGTACATACAGTATAAGACAAAAAAATGACGCACCAGGAACGAGTTATCCGAATGGAGCGGAAATCCACACATGTGACATGCATGTACGGTCAAACTTATACTTTGTGTTCTGCCTTACGGCAGGTCTTGTCATGGGGGAAGCTTAGTCAGAAAGGTCCACCGCATTAGCGTCTAGGGAAGCGATTGCAGTGGTAGTTTCCCGTTGCCTTCCACTCATGATGATGAAATTTTAATGAGGACAATACAACACCAAGTCCCTGAGCGGAGAAAATCTCCGACCCAGCTGGGAATCGAACCCGGTCCCCTTGGCTTGACAGACCGCCGCGCTGACCACTCAGCTATCGGGGCGGACAAATGTTTATAATTCAGAAAAATTGGAATGATTTATTCAAAAGAAAGAGCTTCACAAATTGAGCAAGTAATTAATGCGTTGGTCCGTCTCTGGTCCTTAGGCAAAGAGTTATTCGGCTTGGCACTGATTGATTGTTGCATCCAGCAAGTTCTGTCCTGTTTGCGCGTTAGATCATGAAAATCCCAAGTGGGTTGGTGGGTCCTGCCATAATGCTCCCAACGTGCTCAATTGGAGAGAGATCTGGCGACTTTGCTGACCGAGGTAGGATTTAGCAAACACGAAGACGAGTAGCAGAAACTCTCACCACGTACGGGCGGACATTATCCCGCTGATATCCATGCCCAGGATGGATTGCCATGAAGGCGAACAAAACGGGCCGTAGAACATCGTCGACGTACCGCTGTCCTGTAAGGATGCCGTGGATGACAACCAAAGCGGTCCTGCCATGGCACCGCAGACTACCTCTCCTTGTAGTAGGGCCGTATGGCGGGCAACCCAACGTTGTCCAGGGCGTATCCGGACAAGTCTTCGCTAGTCATTCGGATCCAGTTTGAATCATGGTTCATCACTAAAGACACTTCTACTCATTCACTGAAATTCCATGCCGGATGTGCCCGACATCATTGCAAACGGGCTTGTTGATGTACAGAGGTCAATGGTAGTCGGTACAAGGGACGTCGTGAGCTCAGCCCCCTTTCTGTGAGCCGACTAATAATGGTCTTGTCACTGAAGCACCAGCTGCACATCGGATCTGTGATTATGATGAATCCGGGGCTCTGAGTGCCTCTCTGACGATTGCTCGGTCCTCATGTTATGGTGTCCCTAGATCGACGTTGTGTTCGGACGTGGTCCACCCATCCCAGTCCGCAGCTCGTGGTCTAATGGCTAGTGTTGCTGCCTCTGGACTATGGGGTCCCGGGTTCGATTTCCGGCCGAGTTGGGATTTTTCGCTGTCCGGGCACTGGGTGTTTGTGTTGTCCTCATCGTTTCATCATCATCACCATCACCATCATCACCATCATAACCATCATCACCATCATCACCATCATCACCACCATCACCACCACCATCATCATCATCACCACCATCACCATCATCATTCGTGACATTGGCTAGATTGGACTGCGTGAAAATTTGGACTGTGTAAAAATTGGGACTTTGTACGGGCGCTGATGACCGCGCAGTTGAGCGCCCCACAAACCAAATATCATCATCATCTTACTCATTCCTGCCAACATTGTGGAACAGTGGCATAACTGCTATTCAAATGTCGAGAGAATTGCCGATTACTCCATCCAGCTTCTTGGAGCCCAACTACACGATCTGTCTCAAATGCCGAAATCTGAGTATATCGTTCACGTGCCTGTCTGCGACGCCACAGCAAATGAGCACACAGAATGAAATTCGAGAAGACTTTACACCCTGGTATCTATATGTCCCCCGGTTTAGCATCCCTGCCAGCTGCGCGTTAACACTACGCTGCCGCGTCACACATTCATCCATCGGCCGCCAAAGTTCACTATTTCCCACTTTCCGTCGATACCTCTATGAATATCAAATTGAAACCAATTTGCATAATTCCCTCGTGGTGCGTAGTCTTTTGTCTCAGAGTGGAGACCAAATACAGAAGCGTTCAATGATTTTGAAAGTATGACATTGTCAAACAACCCGCGTAAAAATACTAACAGATTTTTGTCGTACGTAAAATCAGTAAGTTAGTCAAAATCATCTATTCATTCTCTCAGCGAACACACGAGCACCGAAACGGAAGATAACAGAGAGAATGCCGAAATACTGAATTCGGTCTTCAGGCGTTCTTTCGCCGCGGAAGATCGTAACACTATCCCTCCTTCCAATCGTCGTACGAACATCGAAATGGGAGATACTGAGATAATCAATCGCGGAATTTAAAAGCAGCTACAATCGCTTAGTCGTGGAAAGGCGTCAGAACCAGATGAGATACCTATAAGATTCTATAAAGAATATGCGAAAGAACTTGCTCCCTCCTAGCGGTAATTTAACATAGATAACTTGAGCAACGAAGGAAAGGTACCTAACGACTGAAAAAAAGCGCGGGTCATTCCCGTTTTTAAGAAAGGCCGTAAGATAGATCCCCACAATTCTAGACCTGCATCGTTGATGTCAATCTGTTGTAGAATTATGGATTTTATGTTCAACAATTATGACGTTTTTGGAAAATGAACATCTTCTGTACAAAAATCAACATGGATTTCGCAGAGATCCTGCGAAACTCAGCTCGCTCTGTTCCTCCATGAGATCCACAGCGCAGTGGACAACGGCGCTCAGGTTGATGCCTTGATCCTTGATATCAGTGAGGCATTTGACACCGTCCCGCGTTGCCGCTTAATGAAAAAAATACGAGCTTACGGAGTATCAGAGGAGACCTGTGATTGGATTCAAGACTTTCTTGCAGACAGAACTCAACACGTCGCTCTTAACGGAACTAAATCGATAGTTGTAAAGGTAATATCCGGAGTACCACAGGGAAGTGTGATAGGACCGTTCCTCTTTACAATATATAGGGTGTTACAAAAAGGTACGGCCAAACTTTCAGGAAACATTCCTCACACACAAATAAAGAAAAGATGTTATGTGGGCATGTGTCCGGAAACGCTTAATTTCCATGTTAGAGCTCATTTTAGTTTCGGCCACCTACGCTCAATGGAGCACGTTATCATGATTTCATACGGGGTACTCTACCTGTGCTGCTAGAATATGTGCCTTTACAAGTACGACACAACATGTGGTTCATACACGATGGAGCTCCTGCACATTTCAGTCGAAGTGTTCGTACGCTTCTCAACAACAGATTCGGTGACCGATGGATTGGTAGAGAAGGACCAATTGCATGGCCTCCACGCTCTCCTGACCTCAACCCTCTAGACTTCCATTTATGGGGGCATTTGAAAGCTCTTGTCTACGCAACCCCGGTACCAAATGTAGAGACTCTTCGTGCTCGTATTGTGGACGGCTGTGATACAATACGCCATTCTCCAGGGCTGCATCAGCGCATCAGGGATTCCATGCGACGGAGGGTGGATTCATGTATCCTCGCTAACGGACGACATTTTGAATATTTCCTGTAACAAAGTGTTTGAAGTCACGCTGGTACGTTCTGTTGCTGTGTGTTTCCATTCCATGATTAATGTGATTTGAAGAGAAGTAATAAAATAAGCTCTAACATGGAAAGTAAGCGTTTCCGGACACATGTCCACATAACATATTTTCTTTCTTTGTGTGTGAGGAATGTTTCCTGAAAGTTTGGCCGTACCTTTTTGTAACACCCTGTATATAAATGATCTAGTAGAAAGCGTCGGATGCTCTTTTCGGCTATTCGCAGAGAATTGATGAATGGTGCACGCTCTGGCAGTTGTCCCTGAACGTAATATTGCGCATACACAAGAAAAGAAATCCACTACTATAAAGCTACACTATTGATGACAAACAGCTGGATACAGCGTCTGCTGTAACATATCTAGGCGTAACTATCGAGAGCGACCTTAAGTGGAATGACCACATAAAACAGATAGTGGGAAAAGCAGATACCAGACTCAGATTCATTGGAAGAATCTTAAGGAAATGTAACTTTCTACTAAAGAAGCGGCTTGTAAGGCGCTTGATCGCCTGATTCTTGAGTATTGTTGATCTATCTGGGATCCCTATCAGGTAGAACTGATAGAGGAGATAGAAAAGATCCAACGAAGTGCGTCTAGTTTCGTCACGGGATCGTTACGGAGAGAGCGTTACGGAGATGCTAAACAAACTCCACTGGCAGCCATTAAAGAGAGGTGCTGTGCGTCACGGAGAGATTTACTATTGATATTTCGGGACAGCACTTTTCAGGAGAAGTCGGACAACATTTATTACTACACCCCCCCCCCCCCACACACACACACACACACATACATCTCACGTATCGACCACGAGGAGAAAATTCGAGAAATTAGAGCCAATACAGCGGCTTACCGACAATCATTCTTCCGACGCACTATTCGCGAGTGGAACAGAGTTGGAGGAATCAGATAGTGGTACCGAAAGTATTCTCCTTCACACACTATTAGCAGGCTTTCGGAGTATAATGTAGATGTAGATGAGTGTACTACACAAGCCAATGTACAGGGCATAGCGGAGAGTAAATCGTACGAACGTCATTGATTTTCTATCCTATTCTTTTCGCGTACTGATCTAGGGGAAAATGATTATATGCATCTGTGCGTTCCCTAATTTCTTCTCTGATTCTCTTGACCACTAACGGAGATACACGTTGATTGTAGCATAATCGTCACACCGTCTTCTTCGGATACACTTTAAACCGGATCTTTCTCCCAACGATTCCCATTTAACTTCCCAGAGCATTTCTGCTATACTTTGATAGGGGCTATGCCAACCATTTACGATCTTAGAAGCATTACTCTTACCTTTTTTATGTCGGTTGTCATGCCTAAGAGGCTCCATGCACTGAAACAATACTCTAGAAGTGGGCTCACAACCATCTTGTGTCAGATTTGCTCTAAAGATTTACTGTTTTTTTTTTTTCAGAACCCTTCCGACAAATCAAATCATTCCATAAACGTTCCTAATACTGAGTCCACATGATCGTCCCATTACATATCGCTTGTAGTACACTGTCTGGCAAAGAATGTGAGGCATCAGAAAGGAATGGAAACTTCACGGTTGTGGGGTATGTGATGGGACTTCAGTGATTACATAATCAAGTAAAATTAACAATGAACTTGGTGTTATGAGACCACTTATCAGTATTACACTGAACACCCTCTGGTCTGAATGGATAAATAGAGTAGGTTGGGAAGGGTGTCATGAAGACGTTGAATCCTCTCCTGAAGCAAGGTGGCCCACAACTCTTGCAACTGGTTCTTAATATGCTGTGTAGTGACACTGGGACGAAGTTGACGTCCGATGTGGTCAGACACATGATCTATCGGGGACAGATCTGGTGATCGTACTGGCCTTAGGAGTACCTCAGCATCACGCCGACTGTTCATAGAGACACGTGACATGTGTGACGAGCATCCATGGCACCACGATACTGTCACGTGATAGGTAAAGCAAGATGACGCAGGGTAACCGTGATTTACCGTTGTGTCGTCAGAGATCCCACAGTCACGGCCAGTCGTGATATTAAGTCATACCTGATGCTTTCCCAAAACTTCGAAGCCAGAAATAACACCTTTATGCCTCGCCAAAACTTCAGAAGAAAGGTCCTCTTTCCAGGTCGTCGTCGTACTCTTAGACGATGATAACCTGGGGTATTGCAGAACCGCGATTCTTTGCTGAACACAATGAGAAGCTGATCATTAACAGTCCATGCTTCTGAAATCTTGTAGTCAAGGGAGGCAGTATTCGGTTACGATTGTGGACGGGACTGTAATCACCGAGCGAGGTGGCGCAGTGGTTAGACACTGGACTCGCATTCGGGAGGACGACGGTTCAATCCCGCGTCCGGCCATCCTGACTTAGGTTTTCCGTGATTTCCCTAAATCGCTCCAGGCAAATGCCGGGATGGTTCCTTTCAAAGGGCACGGCCGACTTCCTTCCCCGTCCTTCCCTAATTCGTTGACACCGATGACCTCGCTGTCTGGTGTCCTTCCCCAAGACAACCAACAACCAACCAACCAGGGACTGTAATCAATTACTATAGGCTCCCTTTTGCAATTACATCTATTTTTTAACAATGATAATTCCAGACTCAGCAATAAATTAAGATACGACACGTTATTAATGAAAGAATAAACAACTGCGTAGTTAATAGTGGCTTCTGTGGGTTAAAATTTACGAAATGAGCATAAAATACAGACCCAGCAAATAATGTCTTAAAAACAAGCGAATGTGATCCCAATTAGAACTTTAAATCAAGTAACCACAGTCACGGCTGAAGGCCTTTAACGCCAAGAACGGCAATTATAAAAAAATTAACAAACACCCTGTAAAACAGCAATGCAATAGCAAAGGTTAATTTAAAAGACAGGCAACTGTTCACCAAAAGGGTGAGCCAAAACGATGGTAAACTTGGTAGCACAGCCATTTAAACCTACTGTAACGCCGAGAATGGCAATTATATGAAAAATTTTAGAAACATACAATAAAACAGCAAATACAATAATGAAACACAAGGGCCAGTCACAGACGGTGCACCAGGAATCAACCTCTGCGTAGGTCCGGCAAAAAAACGCTTTCGCGAGCGGTGAGATAGACAGCCAATAGTTGCATTCACTTCACAAGACGGTAACTCAGACTAGTGGCAGTCTAACGAATGACTAATGACAATCATGCTGAGGCTATCTGACGTCCAATATACCAAATATGAAAACGTAAAAATACGCCTAAGCCGGAACCGGCAGTTTGGACTCCGCCCGCACAATACTGTGCTTAGAGCGCCCAGAACGAGAAAGAAATCAGTACCACCAGAATAGAAGAATCGCCAACCAACCTACAATCAAGAAAGGTGTCAAAACTACACGCCTAACCGGACAGCAGCGACAAGGCGAGGAAACGTACACTGCTGTTACATACACTAACCCCCTGGGCAGGTAACTGGGACGTTAGCGCCCATGAGGCAGGAAAAATACCGCTGGTTGAACTTCATACTAACAAACCGAACGCAATAAATAGTAATTAGAAGTCCAGAAAACCCCAAGCACTCCACTCGCTGCTCTTCACCTCTGAAACACTATGAGCAGGAACACGAACCCAAGTCACTGGAGAATCGCAAGAACTCACAATGGTGGAGGTTTCTCTACTTGAATCCAAATGCACTCAAAACTTGCAGTATCCGGTGTACGACGAGGCCGTGCACCCTCGTGACCACAGGCTTTCAATCCAGCAGTCTATAGGCGCCGCCAGCGGTCCTGGCGTGTTCGCGCACTGCGCGGACCTGGCTCCACCAGGGTCTCCAACTGAACTCCACACAAAGAACCACAACGTCGCCCCAAAGATAGGGCCACAGTTACTACATATCAATAACCGCCGCTGGTGCCTCTAGTGGATAGGCAACGCTTGCGAAACCAAGTAGCACCAGTCAACAAGAGAGGAAGACAAACAACCGCAACGATGTCAACGAAACGATACGGTCTGTCCTCCAACAGAGGACGAAAACCTACAAATAACAGCAACGCGAGCTGCAGCACGGCTCCGGTTCCTTGTCTCGGCACCACTTCACACGCAGCTGTTTATGTTGTTAAGTGCAGCTGGTAGTCTCTGAGCGATTGTACGGGATTACACAGAATGAAGAAGGAAGTCCATTACTTATTCTCAGATGACAGGTGCAATTGTGAAGGGGTTACAGTGTGCTTCGTGCACGATACTCCGATCCTTTTTGTGGTTGACAGGAACCCTAATGACGAATATTTCTACCTGTACATTCCCAGGTTGTCCAACATCTGGTCACTGTCACATCTGAATGCCCCACAAATCTGAATATTGCACGGTTAGACAAGCTGCCAAATGGAGACACACGATGAGGCCTCTTTCAAACTTTGCCAGCTACTGATAATGCTGTTTCACAGGAGGACATGGCATCTCCATGTCATTCACAGTGATTACTAAATATATGATACTGTTGATGCCACATTTACACCCAACCAGACCTCATAACAACGCTAAACACGAACAGCAATGGTGCGCTCTGGTGGCCGTCCTACGAGTCACAGTGAATTAGAACTCTAATCACGTACATACATGCCGATGATATATATTTGTACGAAGTTATATTGATATCTGACCGTATCTTCTGGGTAGTTCAGTTTGTTTTGGACATTTTATATGAGCAACACAACTATCTTCACGGATGGGTCTCAACCAGGGCTTAACAACTGGCCGGTTTTGAGCGCGAGTACTCGCGTCTGCTCAGGCACGTGCTCGCGAGCAGGTGCAAGGTCGTGGAGTGGGGAGGGAGGGGAAATGCGCTCGCACGTTTGAATGTGATCTCGCGTTCTTAGCATATTTAACTAGCAATCTGAATGCTTTGAACATTTCACTACAAGGTAAATATCTGCTAATTACTCATTTCATAGATCGAATACGAGCTTTTCAAATGAAATTGACACTGTGGGTGAGTCAGCTGGAAACAGGAAACCTAGCTCATTTTCCTAAATTATCATCCATGCAAGATGTTCACAAAGACTGTGAACGTTATTCACATAGTTTAGTTGATCAGCGCTTTCAAGATCTGACAGCACTAGACAGTGATTTTGATCTGTTCTCTCCATATTCAGCGAATATTTAAGAGATTCGTCCTGAGCTGCAGCAAGAAATTATTGACCTGCAGTGTGACAGACAATACAGAGACAAATTTCAGAACAAGAAAAACATGTTGGAATTTTACAGACACTTCCCTCAGGATAGATTTCCTCGTTTGCACAAACTGGCGGCTACAATAATATCTATGTTCGGTTCCACGTTCTCTGCAATGAAATGTAACAAGACGCGCCTGAGAAACGCATTGTCTGATCGAAATTTAAACTGCACGCTGCGCCTACAATGCACAAGAACAATTACTCAGAACATAAACGCAATTGTAAAGGGCAAAACGTACAAGATAACCGAGAATACCACACTTCAGTGACACCTTTTATTGTGTAACAGTTCACAAATTAATGCGAATGTAGAGGCATACACTAAGCTAATAAAATTATGTGGCACGTGTACATTCTCCTTTGTTTGTTTCATTTGTCGCAGTAATAATTCGTGAGTGATATCCCTACAGGTGGCCGCGGATTTACATTGACTGGCGGCAGCTGTTGTGTGCCCCACGTCACTTTCCCCACTCTCCACTCTGGTCCAATAGTGGGGGTAGCGTGCTCGCGCTGCTCCGTGCTCGCGCCTTGCTCCTCACAACTTGCTCCGCGAGCACATATGTTGTGAAGCCCTGGTCTAAACAGAGGGACTCCGTTGGTTTCTCTTTCCCCGGTTGTCTCCTCAAGCTCTGACAGCCTCAAGATTTTTCTGTTTTCTACACATGCGATCTTGCGGTCACCGGGGCTGATGAGACGTTCTTCCAGTGATAAATTTCTTGTCTGCCCCGAACCTATGAGTGTCCTTTTCAGTCTCTACACGGTCCGCAGCTTGTGGTCTTGCAGTAGCGTTCCCGCTTCCGGTGCACGGGGTCCCGGGTTCGATTCCCGGTGGGGTCAGGTATTTTCTCTGCCTCGTGATGACTGGGTGTTGTGTGCTCTTCATCATCATTGACTCGCAAGTCACCGAAGTGGGGTCAACTAAAAAGGACTTGCAATATGGCGGCCGAACTACCCCGCATGGGGCCTCCCGGCCAACAATGCCACACGATCATTTCATTATTTCAGTCTCTACACCATTCGTACCCAGCAGATAAAGGAGTCCAGAATATCCACGATGCTCTCCTCCAACCACTGGGGATGGAGGTGTCCTCCGGCCGGGTATCAGGGCACATGGATACTGCGGGGAACGAAAGGGCGGATCTGGCAGATAAGCAGGCGTGTCGAGATCCTCGGTTATTTCAGTGTGCCATCCCCCTGCACGCTATAACCTCGCTGTTGAGATCCAGAGTCTTGTGTCGGTGGGGGAATGAGTGGTTGGAAGCGACAGACAACACGCTCCATTTAGTAAAGCCCACAACGTGGCCGTGGCGTACCTTCTTCGAGCCACATCGACGACAGGAGGACCTTCTTACTCGTTCTCGCATAGACCTCAGTCCTATGACGCATTAAGCCATGCGTCATAGGACTGTCGTCCATGCTCTGTCGAGTGAATCCTCCAATGTATGGTGCGTGTGGCGTACACATCACTGTGTCCTATTTTCCGACCAGTGGGCCGCGGCCGATTTGCCGACGGATCTGCCCTCTACTTTAAGTACCGTTGAAATGAATGTGGTTCGAGCTTTAATGTTTGGTCAATTGTGCAATATTTCTCCCAAGATTTTAGGGAGATGGTTTTAATATGTTGATAGGGTCACTGGCTCTTCAATCTTTTTGTAAGTGGTCAGCCAGTGCCATTTTCCTGAGCCTTTCTTTTAGCTCATTTGTCGTTTTACTTGTGTTTTACTTATAGCTGCTTTTATCCTTTATCCGTTATTTCAGCGCGCCTCACTCGCATTGTGTGGACAATGCGAGTGAAGTGGGAGTGAGAGCATGAATATGCGACAGTTTTAGAGGCTTTATCCACATTCGTTTGTTTTAATGAGTGAAAGGATGCTGATGGCCTCGCCGTTGAGTAACCCATAAGCTCCAAACACACACACACACACACACACACACACACACACATTATATACAGCGTGAGTCACCTAACATTACCGCTGGATATATTTCGTAAACCACATCAAATACTGACGAATCGATTCCACAGACCGAACGTGAGAAGAGGGGCTAGTGTAATTGGTTACTACAAACCATAAAAATACGCACGGAAGAATGTTTTTTAACACAAACCTACGTTTTTTTAAATGGAACCACGTTAGTTTTGTTAGCACATCTGAACATATAAACAAATACGTAATCAGTGCCGTTTTTTCCATTGTAAAATGTTAATTACATCCGGAGATATTGTAACCTAAAGTTGACGCCTGAGAACCACTCCTCCGCTGTTCGATCGTGTGTAAAGGAGAGTACCTAATTACGTAGGGATCCAAAGAGAACCGTGATGGACCATATGTACAGAAGAGACTGGAACAGCACATTACGTCCACACGCTAACACCTTTTTATTGGTCTTTTTCACTGACGCACATGTACATTACCATGAGGGGTGAGGTACACGTACACACGTGGTTTCCATTTTCAATTACGGAGTGGAATAGAGTGTGTCCCGACATGTCAGGCCAATAGATGTTCAATGTGGTGGCCATCATTTGGTGCACACAATTGCAATCTCTGGCGTAATGAATGTCGTACACGCCGCAGTACATCTGGTGTAATGTCGCCGCAGTCTGCCACAATACGTTGTTTCATATCCTCTGGGGTTGTAGGCACATCACGGTACACATTCTCCTTTAACGTACCCCACAGAAAGAAGTCCAGAGGTGTAAGATCAGGAGAACGGGCTGGCCAATTTATGCGTCCTCCACATCCTATGAAACGCCCGTCGAACACCCTGTCGAGGGTCAGCCTAGTGTTAATTGCGGAATGTGCAGGTGCACCATCATGCTGATACCACATACGTCGACGCGTTTCCAGTGGGACATTTTCGAGCAACGTTAGCAGATCATTCTGTAGAAACGCGATGTACAGGGTGGCGCAGATGGATCGGGTGGTTTTGAAGTGGACTGTACGTCTGGAGGGGGGGAGCCAGGTGTTCGGCGACTTCGTCCTGTGGTGGGGGGGGACGGGAAGTTTCAGTTGCAGGCTGGCAGTCAGTCGCGATGGCTACGTGGTCCGTTGAGCATCGTGTTTTCGCAGTGGAAGAGTTCATACGCAATAACGAGTCAATTGTTGCTGTGACGCGTGCCTTTTGCCGGCGTTTCAACATCCCACCTCGCGGTAGTGTTCCTAAGCGAGATACGATATTGAGTTGGGTGCATAATTTCCGCACTACTGGTTCATGTGCTCCAAAATGGACGCCTAGACCGCCAACAATAACAACGCCTGAGAACGTGGAGCGTGTGAGACGCGATGTCACTGCGAGCCCACGTCGATCAACGAGACGTCGTGCTCAAGCTCTTGGAATGTCACGTCGGAGCCTTCAAAGGATTCTTAACGAAGAACTGAAATTCCACCCCTATAAAATCCTGTTGGTACAGAAGATTCTCCCAACAGACCATCTTCAAAGGCTTCAGTTTAGCCAACAGATGTGGAGTTATTGGAAGATGTAAACCTGATTATCATGATGTCTGACGAGGCTCACTTTCACATTAACGGATACGTAAACAAGCAAAATTGCCGTTACTGGGCCGACACTAACCCAAGAGATCTACACCAACGGCCTCTCCATAGTGACAAAGTGACGGTTTGGTGTGGGGTTTCTAAGGTAGGGATAATTGGTCCTTACTTTTTTGAAAATGAAAGGGAGCAGGCGGTTACTGTTAATTCGCAGCGTTATGTGAACATGATTGAAGATTTTCTTCTCCCACAACTTGAAGAGAACAATTACGACATGGGCAATATGTGGTTCCAACAAGACGGGGCAACTGCACATACCGCTAGGATATCAATGCAAGCTGTACGCGCTCTGTTCCCTGGCCGTTTGATTTCCCGTAATGGAGATGTCCATTGGCCCCCTCGCTCGCCGGACCTCATGGTATGTGACTTTTTCTTATGGGGCTATTTAAAAGCAAGGGTCTACATGAACAAACCCCGGACCATTCAGGAGTTGAAGGCAGCAATTTACACCGAAATCACATCAATTCCTGGTGATGTGCTTGAGCGGGCAATGCGGAACGTTAAGGACCGACTCCAAGAATGCGTCGCTCGAGAAGGAGGGCATTTGATGGATGTAATTTTTAAAAACTAACATTACTATTTTTTGTTAATAAACTTCCATTGTAACTACACGTTTTGCACTTTATTTCAATCCAATACCTTTACAATTGACAGTTTGACAAGTATTTTAAAACCACCCGATCCATCTGCGCCACCCTGTATGTTGCAGCTGTCTGGGCCCCTGCAATGAAGTGAGGATAATGTTTTGTAAGTAGGCTGTTTAGGTTTTTTTATTGGTAACGCCACCTCTGTATGAAAATCACTGGCTGTGCTGTGTGCAGTCTGTGGCTGCTTTGCATTGTTGTAATACTCGCCATTGTAGTGTTAGGCAGGCAGCTGGCTGTGAACAGCGCGTAGCGTTGCGCAGTTGGAGGTGAGCCGCCAGCAGTGGTGGATGTGGGGAGAGAGATGGCGGAGTTTTGTAATTTGTCATGAACTGCTATATATATGATGATATCAAGGTAAATACATTCTTTGTTCTCTATTAATATCTTTCATTTGCTAACTATCCCTATCAGTAGTTAGTGCCTTCCATAGTTTGAATCTTTTATTTAGCTGGCAGTAGTGGCGCTCGCTGTATTGCAGTAGCTTGAGCAGCGAAGATTTTTGTGATGTAAGTGATTTGTGAAAGGTATAGTTTAATGTTAGTCAGGGCCATTCTTTTGTAGGGAATTTTGAAAGTCAGATTGCGTTGCGCTAAAAAATATTGTGTGTCAGGTTAAGCACAGTCCCGTATAATTGTTCAAAGGGGACGTTTCATATGTCGACCCTTAGCCTAGGATACCTCACTGGAATCTTTTGATTTTTTCTTGTAGTTTGTGTAATTAGTGTAGATTTTGTTTATTGCTAGCGCGTAATTATAGAGAGAATTTCCATTGTAGTTGTAGTTTTTCATTGTTGTACAGTAAAACAGTTGTGGCATGCATGTAGATTTGCACCAAGTATTTCGCAGCTGCAATTAACTAGATATTATTTTCAGTGTTATGTTAATGTGTTCTCTTATTTTTGCTCTTCAAATTGTGCTTTTCTGTGTTGTCGTGTGAAATACTGTGACAATAATGGCGTGTGAAAAACGTAATACTAGGCTCCAAACTAAATTGAGAAATGACAGTGAAGACGAAAGCAGTGTGTTAGCGCCGCAGAGTAATGAATTAACTGATGTTCAAAGTAGTAATTTGGTAATTGTGCATAGGGAAATGGAGCGGGCGGCAAACAATGGTGTAGACAGCGAAACAATTAGAGAACAGGGAAGCATTATCGATCGATCGGTCGGCGACAGCTCGCCTCAGGAATCCGAAATGACAGGAAACAATCTCGCAAATGCTGTGGATTCACGATTTGGGTCCTCACCGTTTTCTCAAATAAGTCAATACACATTTTCTGCTTGTCAAAATGTGAATGTTGCCGGTGCAACTTCACTGCCGAAAAGCACTGAGGAACGTGTTTCAGACACCAGTGCATTGTTATTACAGTTAATGCAACAAATGGGACAAAGGCTACAAAAGTTAGACACAACGCTTGAACAAAATCAGAGTCAAACACAGCAAAAGTTAAACACAATGGAACAACACCAGAGACAAACACAGCAACAGTTAGACTCAGTGGAACAAAATCTTAAAAAGTTAGACACAATGGAACAAAATCTTCAAAAGTTAGACTCATTGGAGCAACCTCTTGAACAAACACGTGAGGATTTAACTACTGAGTTACATCACATTGAATCGAAATGTCAAAAAGTCTGTAATGACGTAAAAACACAAATTTGTGAGCATTTCCAACCTATTTTTTCGCGTCATGAAAATGCACTACAGAATCACGAAGCAGCCATAAAAGAACTGCAAACTACTGTTCATGAAAATCATGAGACCTTGCAAGCTAAATTTGACTTAGTTGCATCTACCGATTCGGTTACGCAACTTGCAAATACTCAGGAAAACTTAAAGGACACAGTAGATACTCTGAAACTTGGTTCAGAAAAACACACTGAGGAAATAAGTACACTATCGGAGAAAGTAGCCGAACTTTCGGATCAGTTCACTAATTTATCTACGAAGGTAGATGATAATCTGAACGACACAAAACCGGTAGTCTTTAATGACACAGAAGAGAGCGAACAAATTAGAATACTGAAACAAAATCTGAATCAAATTAACACGCAACACCAAAGAGAAATCCGCGAAGATCAGCTGACACAGGTAATACAAGAATTACGTATTTCAGAGGACACTCGCGCCCCAATACGGGAAGAGGGACTTAGAAATATGGAACAGCCACAAAATAATAACACAGGACACTTCGGAAATTATGACAGAAATTGGCAAGGCGCACCGAATTTTGAAGTGGAACCGCCGAAACGACGTAACAATGACCGATATGCGACTCGCCGACATGATGACTTTGACTATAAGCTGTTCATTACTACACGTAAATTCAAAACGTTTAAAAATTCTGCCAACGACATTCATCCACAAGCGTGGCTCCATCAATTCTCTCATTGTTTTCCTCCCAACTGGTCGTTAGAACACAGATTAGAATTTATGTGTGGCTACTTGGAGAATGAACCAGCTGTAAGAATGCGTTCGGTCATTCACGATTGTCATAGTGAAGGAGAATTTTATCATGCCTTCCTCTCAGCATATTGGTCTCAAGCCACACAAGACCGAGTAAAACATAGCATCATAATGATGAAACGTTTCGAACAATCTGAATTTTCCAGTCTTATGAAATATTTTGAAGACATGTTGCATAAGAATCAGTATCTTTCAAACCCATACAGCCCCTCAGAACTCATCGGCATTTGCTTAATCAAACTGCCTGAACATTTACGACATATTATTTTGGCAGGACGTTGCAAAGACGACATCGAAGCATTTCAGGGACTCTTACAAGAATTAGAAATTGACACTGACAGTCGCCGGATGCGAAAACAGGAAAACAATCACTACAGGTCACATACGTCACAATTCCGTGACGACAGAAACAAGAACTGGACACGACAAGGCTATTCTCACAACACAAATCGTGACCAAAACAGACACCACCCGTATGACAACCGTTGGCAGAGTAGTAATAGTTACAGAGAAAGATCGCATTTCCGTAGTAATGACTATCACAGAGACAATCAGAGAAACCGACAATATGGGAACCAAAACAATTATTATCAAGGGAGGCAGAATAACTTCAGACGCAACAGTTCGGCGCACAGTTACGATTCAGGGAGAAATTCTCCACCACCTGACCGACAAGAAAGAAACTATGGCATCTACCGACATGACGACAGACGATATGATCGTAACGACAGACCTGAATTGCATCAGAACTGGCGGGATTTAAACAGAGCTGGGCCCTCTCGTCACGGTAAATTTGTAGAAGTTCGGTCTCCTAATCCCAATAACGACGCGCGCCAACAAAGGGACAGACAATGACTCGCACCGCAGGGAGCCGCGTGCGCCGGCTGGCTCCGAGAAAAATAACACAGACGCTAACCTTGAGAAAAGATTTAGCATTCCTTACCGACGTATAAAATATGACAATTGCTTTTCAGTTGAAAGTCTGCGTACTATGAAGAGTAAAGGATTGCACCACCCTTCACATGTAAAACCGTTTATTGAGAGATGATCTGCTTTTTAACTTTGTCTTTGCCATAAATTTTTTCACTTCACATTTCTAGTATGCTTTGCCAGACTTAGAAACTGTTAACATGCAACAATGTTTGAAGTTAAACATCCAGTCTAGAACCTAGGGAACATTTTTAAACAGAAATTACGAATGTATTGTTATAGTGAACAGACGACACAGTGTTGTATTTGTACATTCTTGCTTGTTAGCTGCACGATTACGCAACGACTATCAGGCTTAAATACTTAGGACACATACTGGTAATGCTAATGAGATTTTAATGCAACATTTTGGTTTAGTTGAAAATACGTTCTGGGTTTAAAGTACTTTCTGTGAGATACCAGATGACACAGAGGTTAGTTTATGTGACAGCTACACGATTTTATCACGACGCTACTAATGAGTGACAATTTACAATGTTGGTTTTGCGGTGTATCTGTTTTATATTTGCACAGTTTTCTGAATTCTTTTGGAAAGAAAAACATGTTTTATTAGTAACTTTTGTGGTATAGCTACAATGAGACAGCCTTTTCCGTAGCACAACAATACGTTACAGTACAGTACTTCCTTCATCACAACAATAAGCGTAATAACTACGATATCTATAAGCAAAGCATTTCACTTTTGTTTATCATCAGGTAAATACATTGACTTCTGCAGAACTGAGCTTTCGGAGGACGATAATTACGACACTTCCACAGAATTATCTTACAGCAAGACGCACATTTAGCGCTATAGGACACGTATTTGAGTGATTAATTTTATACTTAAAACATTTATTTTTAAAGATTTTTGAATTACAAAGAAAGTTTTCCATGATACATTTCATTCCATTGCTGTAATTTGTAACACCTGAGGGTATAATTATATTTATCCTCAGGGGGGTACACGCTTACTTTGTGTACCATGTGTGTGGCAACCACAAGGAGCCCTAGCTAATATGGTATTTGCTTATACATATTCCGGGATGAGAGGTAAGTGACCGAGACGTAATTCGTTGTGAGCGGCCACCTGTGCCAGCCACCTGGACAAACAGCCATTAGGTGAACAAAAAAAAAAAAGAGGCCATTAACCTCGCTTCTGACATTCCTTTGTAGAAAGCATCGCAAATACGACACGCTAATTACTTGGAAACATATCGTACTTTCTGATATTTACTGAAATGCCTAATGAAATGACAAGAAATAGATTGTCTACACACCTGACTATGAATACTGTCTTTCTAGACGAGAGATTTTTTTACTACTTATGAAATGCCACATGGCTATTGAACGATGTTCTTATGCTTTGCTTTGTACATAGTTGCTTATTTCGTTTAATATCTAGTTTCTAGCTGCACTGCAGCATTGGTTAAAATAAAATTTTATAGATGTACTAATATAAATATTTTATGCCTACAGATCCAGTAAATAATTTTATGATCTATTAAAAAAAAACGAAGGAGCATAAAAAGATATTTCCCTTCACAGGAATTGCATACGGAATTTTCTTTTCAACTACTGGGTAATTTTTGGTAGAATAACTTCTTGTGGTGCATCACTTCAATTACTTAGACATTAAGATGTGATTATACATTTCCCTTATCTGCATTGTTATCTTTAGTGTACTATTTTTTCTGCTTGAGCTATGTCATGTTTAGGTATAAGTTGCTGCTGTTTGCCAGGCATAATGTTACTGAATTTGACTTTGTATTACGCTGTTCAGCCAGTTTTACTACTGATTTATTTTTCTTGTTTGCTGCTCATTGCCTTATATTAGTTGTAATATTGCATTTGCTTTGCTAATTTATGCTGCTTGCTTTGCCTTTTCTATTTTTTATCATTGTTGTTTGTGTTAATTGTTTTATGCTGCTGCATTGCCTCGTCCCTTAGTTTAATATCTGAGCTCAGTAGATTTAAGTTAGCTTAAGAGGGGGTAGACTATATAAGAACCTAACTATGGAGAATAGGGAAAGAATGCTTTGGAGGTTATATGAAACAGATTTGGCAAAAATGAGTATCGTGCACTGAGAAATAATTATTTTGAAAGAAATATGAATAGAATACAGAAAGCAGGTATAGATAGGACATTTTGGGAATAATGATGAACGAAGGGAGATCTCCAAGAACAAAATAGGTTTTGTTCGCAAAATACTGCAGTACCAAAAGTTACACTGAAAACGAACCCTGTCCTTTCCATTGTGTTATCCCCCTATGTGTTTGTGTACCCTTGTATATTTGTTTTCTTCCTGTCTCTGTGTAGTTTCATAGATTTTTTTTCTAATACTATTCACTATGATGAGGAATACTGTCATCCTCAAATATAATTGGTATTAATAATTTGTTATTTAACTTGTAAATATGCTTAGATATTATTTATTCTGTTCTGTTTTAATGCTCATGTGTGAAGTTGGTGTTTCGAAAGTTATTCTGATCTTTTATATATTCACTTATGTCATTATTCCTGTAACACTGATGTATATGTTTATTTCTATTCTGTTTTCAAGCCTGTACTACAAATGTTATCTGTATTGTTATGTTCTTTAATGATGTATTTTGTACCTTTGTAATTGTATTCTCATGTTATAATATTGTAATTGACACCCGTTCTTCAAATTAAGTTACATTTCACTGCACACGTTTCTGTTGGTCATAGTATATGGACAATATGTGAGAAGTAGGGACTGTTAGTGTTTGCACATGTATTAATAATTCAGCAAGGGACTGGATAACAGCATTGCTGGTTCTAAGGACAATTCCAAAAACTTTGTGAGTGCACAAGTGGTGGTTATGGACTTGCTATATTATCCGCAAGACTCTTCAATGGTGATTGTGCACCTGCACAGTCACAACGGATGGCTGCTGGCCATCTCTACAAGGACTAAAGTGGGTCTGCATCTTTGATGATCCATCAATACCATTATTTCTACGATCAGGACTGTCTTTATGGACTGTGAGAAAATTTGAGCTTTTGACCAACATTGTATCAATAAGGGTGTGCATTTGATTTCTTTGTTATTGTAATTATGAAAAAATTTTTCAAATCTGTATTGGGCACTGCCCAAACCAATTTGTAATTTTTTTTGTGGGGAGCATGGGGGCTATGTAAGTAGGCTGTTTAGGTTTTTTTATTGGTAACGCCACCTCTGTATGAAAATCACTGGCTGTGCTGTGTGCAGTCTGTGGCTGCTTTGCATTGTTGTAATACTCGCCATTGTAATGTTAGGCAGGCAGCTGGCTGTGAACAGCGCGTAGCGTTGCGCAGTTGGAGGTGAGCCGCCAGCAGTGGTGGATGTGGGGAGAGAGATGGCGGAGTTTTGTAATTTGTCATGAACTGCTATATATATGATGATATCAAGGTAAATACATTCTTTGTTCTCTATTAATATCTTTCATTTGCTAACTATCCCTATCAGTAGTTAGTGCCTTCCATAGTTTGAATCTTTTATTTAGCTGGCAGTAGTGGCGCTCGCTGTATTGCAGTAGCTTGAGCAGCGAAGATTTTTGTGAGGTAAGTGATTTGTGAAAGGTATAGTTTAATGTTAGTCAGGGCCATTCTTTTGTAGGGAATTTTGAAAGTCAGATTGCGTTGCGCTAAAAAATATTGTGTGTCAGGTTAAGCACAGTCCCATATAATTGACCAAAGGGGACGTTTCAGTTTCAACTTTAGGTTACAATATCTCCGGATTTAATTAATATTTTACAATGCAACAAACGGCACTGATTACGTATTTGTTTATATGTTCAGATGTGCTAACAAAACTAACGTGGTTTCATTTAAAAAACGTAGGTTTGTGTTAAAAAACATACTTCCGTGCATTTTTTATGGTTTGTATTAAACAATTACACTAGCCCCTCTCCTCACGTTCGGTCTGTGGAATCGGTTCGTCAGTATTTGATGTGGTTTACGAAATACATCCAGCGGTAACGTTACGTGACTCACCCTGTATAAGATCAGGAACAGATGTGACGTTTTTAAAGGTGCAGTGTTGTCATCAGTTATTATACTAATCTTTCTCTTCGGTATAGGCTTCGTTTTACATTTATCCAGTTTCCTATTGTGGCTACCTCACCCCACAGTCATCCAAAGTTCTTGCAATCTCAGGCGGCGAAAATGAAACGATCTTGCCCCAGTTTGCGGGATTAGTAAGTACTGACAGGCCGCCGGGATTTTAAAATGGTTTCCTACCGCCGGCCGATGTGGCCGAGCGGTTCTAGGCGCTTCAGTCTGGAACCGCGCGACCGCTACGGTCGCAGGTTCGAATACTGCCTCGGGCATGAATGTGCGTGATGTCCTTAGGTTAGTTAGGTTTAAGTAGTTCTAAGTTCTAGGGGACTGATGACCTCAGATATTAAGTCCCATAGTGTTCAGAGGCATTTGAACCATTTTCGTTTTCCTACCCAGTATCCGACCGTGTAAGGTGTCGGCAATGTTCCTCCTTGTACAAGGGGTCCCTCATTTGCATGTGTACTGGGGAAGGTGTGAGGGTACCACAAGGCTAATAAGAAGGGAATATTGCGAAACAAAATTATTGATGTATTCTGAATTTGGAATCAAATAAAATACAATATTTACCCCAGGGCAGCCGTCATTGATGCTATGCAATGAAAAATAAAACAGAGCACATGTATTGAAACCACAGATAGGCAGAGGGAGTTATGATCAAGCTGGAGAGAGAATACGGAACCACAGAGTTGGTAAATCTTCCGCATGGCTGGCGTCACTGGTTTGTGGTCAAAGTACGAAATACTCGCGCTCACCGAGAGAATGAAATGGGGAACGTACGCAAACGGTATTGCTGTGTGCTGTTCAAGATAACGAACAGCTAAATTGCTACTAACTGCAAGGCGGTAAACGCCCGTAGCAAAACGCGTACGGTCCGACACAAAGCTCAAACTGAATGGCAGAGGACGTGTCATCGGCCAGTCCGTTTATGGCATCGTCGATACCACTCTCCTGCAGACTTCTGACTTCAAAAAATAGTGCCGTTACCAACTACGTGGAAGAGCAGGAGCCAAACCTGCTAGGATAGAGAAGTTGGCCGTGTCTTTTGGCCGACAGAGGTTTCCTATTCTGGCTCAGTTCCATCAACCGGAGAGGTGGTTCTCACCGTATCCCTACGTATCCAAGAACAATCGTTCAAAACGTGAGTGGTTGTTAAACGTTGCTGCCATTATCAATAAATTATCAACTTGTAATATTATTGGTATTTCCGTCCTATGAAAGCTTTGAGTATTCTTTGAAAGACATTTGTTTTGTATAATTTACATAACTGTAAAGATGCGCATCTAGCGCGGACGCTAATACATCGATTGCGCAGTCAAAGAAGCATTTTAACAGAAGCTGAACGACGTTCCGCTTCGATCTAAATAAAAGATGACAGTAAAAAACGTTTGTAGATCTTCAGATTTTTTTTAATGTACTTCTGCTTGTGATGTGAAAACGTAAAGGAGGTCGACTTTAAGCTAACAAAGTGAGCGGTCTTGCCAGCGTGCAGACAACATTCTTAATTAATAACATTCAAGTAATTTATGTTCGAAACTGTAACTCGGCAAGCTATTGTTATCAGAGGTGTTGAACAGTGCAAGAATTGTCTTTAACGAAGGAGAAAAGTGACTGTAATTTGTGACAAAAACGCGAACATAGGAGCTAGTACAGGACAGACTGAAATCTGCTCGCACCATGGAGTTAGATAATTACTTATGTAAGTTATGCTGTCTATAAAGTAGCTCTAATTGCTTGTGAGAATTATTAGAATATATTTAGTGTTTACCAGACTTCTTATTCTGTTTTTTTTTCCTTTATACTTTTTTAATCTCCATGCCATATTATTTTTATGAATGTCAAACAGCTTTTACTACAGCAGAGAATACTGCGGCATCCTGGTCGTAGACAGAAGGCCGCTCCTTGTCTTCTATACAACTCATAGCTGCCCCATTTATGAATGATTTCATTTGCAAATGCATATTTTTTACTGTTCAGTGTTAAAGGTCCCTTAGGTAATTATAAAATTCATACTGATTACGTAAAGAAATCCGGGTTGTTCTTTTCCAAGTAATAGAAGTCTTTGCGTAATCAAAAACTAGCCTCCTTCTGACAACGATCAGGAGCCGACCAGAAGACGGACGTCTTCGACCGCTTTCGTGTCTCCTGTGGCAAAGCTGTGCCAAACTGGGAACACGACATTCTAGTATGAAACTCAGATTTAAAGAATTGAAATATATTTAATAGTAATAATTTTTTTTATCATAAACTCCTTTCTAAATTACGGCAGTAGTAATTATTTTTCAGATTACTAGTTCCTCAGCATAGTAGGAATCATCATCATAAATTTCTTTTCTCTTGAAAATTTCGTCTTCTTTTTTTCTTCGACGTTTCGCCCTCGGATTTAGCTGTTTTCAATCTCCACCAGCCTCTTTCTTTCCAGTCATCCGATTTAAGATTTGTATCTACCACTGTTTAGCCCGCCCGGTTGGCCGTGCGGTCTAACGCGCGGCTTTCCGGGCGGGAAGGAGCGCCTGGTCCCCGGCACGAATCCGCCCGGCGGACTTGTGTCGAGGTCCGGTGAGCCGGCCAGTCTGTGGATGGTTTTTAAGGCGGTTTTCCATCTGCGACGGCGAATGCGGGCTGGTTCCCCTTATTCCGCCTCAGTTACACTATGTCGGCGATTGCTGCGCAAACAAGTTCTCCACGTACGCGTACACCACCTTTACTCTACCACAATCATAGGGGTTACACTCGTCTGGTGTGAGACGTTCCCTGGGGGATCAGCCGGGGGCCGAAACGCACAATACCCTGGGTTGGGTGTGGGGCGGCGGAGGGGTGAAGTGGACTGCGGTACTCGTCGTGGTGTGGACCACTGCGGCTGCGGCAGGGGACGGAGATTCTCCGTCGTTTCTAGGTCCCCGGTTAACATACAACCATTGTTTACTGTACACACTTATCCCCTCACAACCCCGGCCTTCCTCACCTCCTTCCAGTCAGCTCCCAGTTTACAATCTTCCTTGGCCACCTATGGTTAGGCATTCTCTGTATGTGCCAGCACCACTCAAGCGCTCTATTCTCCAAAGCTGGTACGAGATAGCAATGCCTGTGTAATTGCGAAGAACGATGCATGCATGCATGTCTGAAGGAACATTGCATCGTACTTCTTAATAACGTAGTCCTTGTTATTCCATATTTATTCGCCAATATCAGGCTCTTGACTCTCAATAAATATGTACTTACTGGACTGCCGTATACGTAACGTACGAGTGCAGGTTGTGACGACAACGCAAAGTTTGCGTCTATACGTGATTCGTACACGGACAGACCACGCATTTAAGGCGACCGCTCGCGTGAAGTAGGAAATTCGGGTTCGAGTCACGGTCTGCCATAAATTTTCATTATCGTCAATCTAATATGCAGCCCATGGTGGTTCATATTCACAGCTGCTAATACATTTCCTGTATCCAAAGTTTCTGTTATGAAGGAAGTTATCTCTGTTCGCTTCCATACATCCTCATTTTGTGTCCTGTCTTGCTTTGTTAACTGCAGACATCTTCTCATATAGCCCATGTCCACTACCCTTATTTTCTCCCAAACTTTCCCCTATTCGAGGCTACATCTCAGCTCCACACACAACTATGTTTTCCCGTCAAATTGTGAGACATTGATTTTTTACTGCTCTTTCGAATGTTATTATTCTAAATTATCGCATGAAAATCTTCAGTAACTCTCTTCCCCTATTGCTATTCTGGAACTAATACACTTGTCGCATGTACCAGAGTTGTATAATTTTGTTCCCAAATACACTCCTGGAAATTGAAATAAGAACACCGTGAATTCATTGTCCCAGGAAGGGGAAACTTTGACACATTCCTGGGGTCAGATACATCACATGATCACACTGACAGAACCACAGGCACATAGACACAGGCAACAGAGCATGCACAATGTCGGCACTAGTACAGTGTATATCCACCTTTCGCAGCAATGCAGGCTGCTATTCTCCCATGGAGACGATCGTAGAGATGCTGGATGTAGTCCTGTGGAACGTCTTGCCATGCCATTTCCACCTGGCGCCTCAGTTGGACCAGCGTTCGTGCTGGACGTGCAGACCGCGTGAGACGACGCTTCATCCAGTCCCAAACATGCTCAATGGGGGACAGATCCGGAGATCTTGCTGGCCAGGGTAGTTGACTTACACCTTCTAGAGCACGTTGGGTGGCACGGGATACATGCGGACGTGCATTGTCCTGTTGGAACAGCAAGTTCCCTTGCCGGTCTAGGAATGGTAGAACGATGGGTTCGATGACGGTTTGGATGTACCGTGCACTATTCAGTGTCCCCTCGACGATCACCAGTGGTGTACGGCCAGTGTAGGAGATCGCTCCCCACACCATGATGCCGGGTGTTGGCCCTGTGTGCCTCGGTCGTATGCAGTCCTGATTATGGCGCTCACCTGCACGGCGCGCCAAACACGCATACGACCATCATTGGCACCAAGGCAGACTCGACTCTCATCGCTGAAGACGACACGTCTCCATTCGTCCCTCCATTCACGCCTGTCGCGACACCACTGGAGGCGGGCTGCACGATGTTGGGGCGTGAGTGGAAGACGGCCTAACGGTGTGCGGGACCGTAGCCCAGCTTCATGGAGACGGTTGCGAATGGTCCTCGCCGATACCCCAGGAGCAAAAGTGTCCCTAATTTGCTGGGAAGTGGCGGTGCGGTCCCCTACGGCACTGCGTAGGATCCTACGGTCTTATCGTGCATCCGTGCGTCGCTGCGGTCCGGTCCCAGGTCCCATGTCGTAAAATGAGATGGTGTAAAAAAAGATCTGAGGATGGTCATTTCGGACTGAAACCGGTCATCGTCTAAAGAATTGATATTGTGATCAAAGACTGGAATAAAAAACATTCGACAGTATTGGAACACAGTTTGTAAACGCGACTAAGTCGCAGTTAGTGACAATATTATTAAGCTTCAGTATTCATGCAAACAAAATTTCTGTCTTCATTTATGATACTTATAATTTTGTTATTGGAAGTTAGGTCGATCTTGTACAACCACAGGGAGATGCTATTTTTCATACTGTCAAAAATTTGCATCCTTGGTTATTAACCATTAAGCGTATAAATCTTCGAGTAAAGATGTACTTCCAGAAAACATATAAATTAAATATGAAAAATAATTTTCATTAAGACAGTGATGTTAATAGTAATTGCGATTACAACCAGTTCTAGGAGGCATTGGAAGCCGAATCGTAATATATTCGTTGTTTGTGACAGAAGACGCGTCAGAGTTGTTTCAGAGTCGCTTCACACATGGTTAAGGTTGGCAAGACTGGTTTTAGCAGTTACTGAATTTGGTGCCTGCTATTCTATGATCGATTGTGTTCTATGCCTTGTGTAGAAATGTTGCACAATGTAAAAACAAGTGTGTCAAGAATGCAAAAATAAATGGAGGTGGTGGCAAAAAGGAACACAATATTCCAGCGACTTATCTAAAAAAAACTCTGGACCACTTGTTTTAAAACATTATGGACCACATATCTTAAAACTTTACATGGCAACACAGAAGCTGGGCTGTACACTGAGACCGACTTGGCAAGATAAGTAATACTTATCTTCCAATGTAATATTTATTCCCTTCAAACATTATTTAAACGTTGACAACACTTTAAGACCAACGTAGTAAATTTTGCTTTCTTATACACTGAGGAGCCAAAGAAACTGGTACACCTGCCTAACATCGTGTAGCGATCCACTGAGCACGCAGAAGTGCCACAACGCGACGTGGCATGGACTCGACTAATGTCTGAAGTAGTGCTCGGGGGAACTGACACCATGAACCCTGCAGCACTGTCCATAAACCCGTAAGAGCACGAAGGAGTGGAGATCTCTTCTGAACAGCATGTGGCAAGGAATTTCAGATATGCTCAATAGTGTTCTTGTTTGGAGAGTTTGGTGGCCAGCAGAAGTGTTTAAACTCAGAAGAGTGTTTCTGGAGCCACTCTGTAGCAATTCTGAACGTGTGGGGTGTCGCATTGTACGGCTGTAATTGCCCAAGTCCGTCGGAGTGCACAATGGACATTAATGGATGCAGGTGATCAGACAGGATGCTTACGTACGTGTCACTTGTCGGAGTCGTATCTACAGGGTGAAAAGTATTTAGACCACCAAAATCTGAGAGGTTGCAGGGGACATCAAAACAAATATTTTTCCCTAATGTCATTTTTTCTTATGAGGAGTATTTAAACCGGTAGAGGAAGATTTCTCTGGTCGCAAATTAATTAAACCAACAAACACTTTTCCATTTTTTTATAACCAAGAGACAACACATTAACACAACACAATTTCAATTACATTATATTTTCAAAAATGCTTCCATTGACACGTAAACAAAGGTTTCACCGTCGGATCATGTTCTGTCTGACACGGGTAAAAACCCCAGTAGTATCCTGGATAAAAAATGTCTCTGAGCACTATGGGACTTAACATCTTAGATCATCAGTCCCCTAGAACTTAGAACTAGTTAAACCTAACTAACCTAAGGACATCACACAAATCCATGCCCGTAGCAGTCGTGCGGTTCCGGACTGCGCGCCTAGAACCGCGAGACCACCGCGGCCGGCAGTATCCTGGATACTTCCTGCTGCTGCTGCTGCTACTATCCGGGCAACCAGATAGTCTTCTGATGCAACAGGAGTTGCGTAAACAGGATTGCGCATCTAGCCCCACAGAAAAAAGTCCAGAGGGGACATATCTAGCGATCGAGCAGGCCATAGAACAAGACCACCTCTGCCAGTTCACGTTTCTGGGAACCGTCGGTCCAGGAATCGACGCACACGACGACCGAATGTGCCGGCGCCCCGTCATGTTGGAACCATATGCGTTGTCTTGTAGGGAGCGGGACGTCTTCCAGCAATTCTGGCAATGCTCTGGCGAGAAAATTGTAATAGTGCCTGCCATTTAATGACCTAGGTAGCAGATACGGCCCAATTAAACAGTCCCCAACAACACCGACCGACACATTAACGAAGAACCGCACTGATTGAAGGATCCCGCTCCACATGATGCAAGACAGCTTCCTCAACTTGCAGCGTTCTTACCGTGCGACGGCGTCCCTGTCCAGGTAATCTGCTAAATGACCCGGTCTCACGCAGACGTTGGTACACAGTAGCAAAGGTCGTATGATGAGGGATACGGCGATTAGGATGTTGTCGTTCATAAACCAGCTGTGCAGCTCGTCCGTTGTGGTGCGCTACGTAGTACGCACCAAGCATATCAGTGTACTCACTCCAGGTGTATCGCTCCATTAGTAAACAGAGACAATGCACTACTACACTGGTGGACAGCAGTTGCCTACAACTGAAGAGCGTAATACGCCCTCTAATAACTGAAGATCGTAATACGGCCTCTAATAACTGAAGATCGTAATACGGCCTCTAACCACTGACGAGCGTAATATGGCCTCCACCGGTTTATATAATCCTCATAGGATAAAATGACACTAGGGAAAAATATTTGTTTGTCGGTTTAAATGCTTTTCACCCTGTAGACGTATCAAGGTCCCATACCACTCCAACTGCACACGCTCCACACCATTACAAAGGCTCCAGCAGCTTGAACAGTCGTCTGCTAACGTGCAGGGTCCATGGATTCGTGACGTTGTCTCCATACCGGTACACGTCCATCTACTCGATACAATTTGAAACGAGGCTCGTCCGACCCGGCAACATGTTTCTAATCATCAACAGTCCAATGTCGGTGTTGACGGGCCCAGGCGAGGCGCAAAACTTTGTGTCGTGCAGTCATAAAGGATACACGAGTGGGCCTTCGGCTCTGAAAGCCCATATCGCTGATGTTTCGACGGATGGGTCGCACACTGACACTTGTTGATGGCCGAGCACTGAAATCTGCTGCAGTTTGCGGAAGGGTTGGACTCCTGCCACGCTGAACGATTCTCTTCAGTCGTCGTGTGGTCCCGTTCTTGCAGGATCTTTTTCCGGCCACAGCGACGTCGAAGATTTGATGTTTCACACGACATTCAAGGTACATTCCTGAAGTGGTCGTATGCGAAAATCCCCACTTTATCGCTACCTCGGAGATGCTGTGTCCCATCGCTGGTGTGCCATTTGAACCATAACCTGCCATTGTAGCAGCAGTAACAGGTCTAACAACTGCACCAGTCACTTGCTGTGTTATATAGGCGTTGCCGACCGCAGCACCGTAGCCTGCCTGTTTACATCCTTCTGAGAATACGCTTGCCTTTGGCTGTGAACAACTGTGTAAAATGAAGACATTATAGTTCATACTTTCTTTCTTTGTATTCGTAGGGTCGTGTTTACTGGGTAGCCCGTAATTTGTGCCCTTGTTCGCCTGTATGCAAGTGAGACAAGTAATTGCACACGCTCTCGGCCTGCTACTAACGCAGGCTTTAAACAGGACGCGTTATGGCGGAGCGGACTGCTGCCAGCGACGGCGGGGCGCTGCCCGCGTCCCGGCGGTCATTAGTAGGGAGGAGCCAGGCCGGCGGAATGAACGCGCCAGGACCAGCCAGCAATGAGGTGAGCCGGCCTGCTGCTCCGTGACAGGACAAAGGCCGCCCCAGCGGCCCGCGGCGCGAGCGCAGCGCAAGAATGGCGGGGGCGCTGCCACCAGGGGTCAGGCCGCCGACGGGGAGACACCTTAAAAAAAAGCCGTCCCAACAGTAATACACTGACGAGGCTGGACACTATGACCACTGCTGCCTCCCGGTGGCGTTGCAGGCACGTGACGTCGTAGGCAAGTATCTACATCTACATGATTACTCTGCAATTCATATTTAAGTGCTTGGCAGAGGGTTCGTCGAACCACAATCATACTATCTCTCTACCATTCCACTCCCGAACAGCGCGAGGGAAAAACGAACACCTAAACCTTTCTGCTCGAGCTCCGATTTCTCTTATTTTATTTTGATGATCATTCCTACCTATGTAGGTTGGGATCAACAAAATATTTTCGCATTCGGAAGAGAAAGTTGGTGACTGAAATTTCGTAAATAGATCTCGCCGCGACGAAAAACTTCTTTGCTTTAATGACTTCCATCCCAACTCGCGTATCATATCTGCCACACTCTCTCCCCTATTACGTGATAATACAAAATGAGCTGCCCTTTTTTGCACCCTTTCGATGTCCTCCGTCAATCCCACCTGGTAAGGATCCCACACCGCGCAGCAATATTCTAACAGAGGACGAACGAGTGTAGTGTAAGCTGTCTCTTTAGTGGACTTGTTGCATCTTCTAACTGTCCTGCCAATGAAACGCAACCTTTGGCTCGCCTTCCCCACAATATTATCTATGTGGTCTTTCCAACTGAAGTTGTTCGTAATTTTAACACCCAGGTACTTAGCTGAATTGACACTCTTGAGAATTGTACTATTTATCGAATAATCGAATTCCAACAGATTTCTTTTGGAACTCATGTGGATCACCTCACACTTTTCGTTATTTAGCGTCAACTGCCACCTGCCACACCATACAGCAATCTTTTCTAAATCGCTTTGCAACTGATACTGGTCTTCGGATGACCTTAATAGACGGTAAATTGCAGCATAATCTGCGAACAACCTAAGAGAACTGCTCAGATTGTCACCCAGGTCATTTATATAGATCAGGAACGGCAGAGGTCCCAGGACGCTTCCCTGGGGAACACCTGATATCACTTCAGTTTTACTCGATGATTTGCCGTCTATTATTACGAACTGCGACAAGAAATCACGAATCCAGTCGCACAACTGAGACGATACCCCATAGGCCCGCAGCTTGATTAGAAGTCGCTTGTGAGGAACGGTGTCAGCGGAGCAGAAAAGCGTGGGGACTTCCCCTAGCGACACTACCGGCCATAAGTGTGATATCTTTGTGGCATATAATCAGGTGACAAATTCATGGGGACCTCTTAATATCTACATCTACATTTATACTCCGCAAGCCACCCAACGGTGTATGGCGGAGGGCACTTTATGTGCCACCGTCATTACCTCCCTTTTCTGTTCCAGTCGCGTATGGTTCGCGGGAAGAACGACTGCCGGAAACCTCCGTGTCGCACCTCCTCTTTCCCGGCATAGGGCAGCTGCTCGGTATACCGGGTGATCAAAAAGTCAGTATAAATTTGAAAACTTAATAAACCACGGAATAATGTAGATAGAGAGGTAAGAATTGACACACATGCTTGGAATCACCTGGGGTTTTATTAGAACCAAAAAAACAAAGTTCACAAAATGTCCGACAGATGGCGCTGGACAGCAAAACTGCTTCCGTGACGGGTGAGAGGTACGCCGATATGTTACAAAATCGCACCATCCCCAGCCTGGTTGATAAACACCTGCTGGAACGTACGATGTTTATGAAGGATGGCGCTCCACCCCATATTGCTAGACGCGTGAAAGATCTTTTGTGCGCGTCGTTTGGTGATGACCATGTGCTCAGCCGCCACTTTCGTCATACTTGGCCTCCCAGGTCCACAGACCTCAGTCCGTGCGATTATTGGCTTTGGGGTTACGTGAAGTCGCAAGTGTATCGTGATCGACCGACATCTCCAGGGATGCTGAAAGCCAACATCAGACGCCAGTGCCTCACCATAACTCCGGACATGCTTTACAGTGCTGTTCACAACATTATTCCTCGACTACAGCTGTTGTTGAGGAACGGTGGTGGACATATTGAGCATTTCCTGTAAAGAACATCATCTTTGCTTTGTCTTACTTTGCTATGCTAATTATTGCTATTCTGATCAGATGAAGCGCCATCTGTCGCACATTTTTTTGATCTTTTGTATTTTTTTGTTCTAATAAAACCCCATGTCATTCCAAGCATGTGTGTCAATTTGTACCTCTCTATCTACATTATTCCGTGATTTATTCAGTTTTCAAATTTATATTGACTTTTTGATCACCCGTTATTATGCACTCAGCAAGGCGTTGGAAGTCCTCTGCACAAATATCGATACATTCTACCTCTTTTAGCCATCCATTACTGCCAAAGTGTTGCCAGTGCAGGATTTTGTGCACCAACTGACCTCTCTATGTCTCATAAATGGTCAATAGGTGGCCAGATCATACGTTCGACTCGTCCAGAATGTTTTCCAAACCAATCGCGAACAACTGTGATGCGGTACGACAGCGCATTGTCATCCACAAAAATCCATCTTTGTTTGGGGACATGAACTCCATAAATGGCTGCAAATCGTCTCCCAGTAGCGGAACGTAACTATTTCCAGTCGATGGTCATTTCAGTTGGACAAGAGGATCCAGTCGACTCCAGGGTGCCTATTCTGTATCTTTCCACCATTGCGCCGATCGTTTCGGTACTCAAGAGCACTGAACGGTCTAGTACTCGAATTAGAGCCCCTGCATTATTCAGTATGCATTTCGGTAGCGATACCGTTCGGGTCTACAAAACAGAAGCGCTGTTTTCGGTTCGCGCCGCGCAAGCCAATCAAAATCAAGCGGCCGCAGATCCGCTCATGCGCACTGCAGCGCCACGAACACAAAGTGGCTAGCAGACGACACAAGCACGCTATTCTTCCAAGTACCACAAATTGCGTTTACGTTGCCATAACGCATGACGCCGCATTCCATCGAGCTGACGTGCCCGCCTTTATCACTCTTGCCTCCTCCTTAACAGTATCAAGCGCAGTATATCCATTTCATGACTCTCAGCTGAAATTCATAGAAATTTTTAGTTTCCCTGACCGCATGTTTACATGCATGCATAATAACTATAGCGTATTTGACTTTATTCTGCATATTGACGTAAATGCCGCATTATGTCATCTTATTCTCATTCACACTGACATCTTGTTTGGGATTTTACGTTTCGGAAAATGAATTAGTAACAGTGTGTAGCACCACATTGTACTAATACATCTATAAAATCATCCTAAAAATTGATTCTGAGAGTTTCAAAGAACAAGAAGATGAACAGAGATCCAAATGATTAAGTAGCCCACTTCCCAGTATGATACGTCAACGATTTGGGTTTTAAAAACAAAATTGAAAAAACGCATTTTCGAGAACTCTGCAGTTCGTCGAAGTTTATAACATGTATCTCTTGAATGAAAATGTTTTGTATATGGTGCTACAGTATAAAAATATTAAGGCGGAGATCTTTCATCTCTGTCTACTATTGTTGAGGATTCTATAGCACGTAAACAGTTGTGACAAGCAAGATTATAAAGATGACTGCTGCTAGTTACATTCCCAGTAATTTAAGTTGTGCTCTTAGATTCTTGTCTAACCGCAACTCGGGAATCGCTATATATACGGAAAAAATGGTGAATTATTTCTGACAAGAAAAAATATAAATGTCACTGTCGGTTGTTTCACTCACAGCAATTTCACCTCCAGCAATTTCATATTTCGTTTTTTAAACACACAGAAATCACGAAATCATTACTGAGGAAGTGCGCTCTGACATGTAAGTAATAACGAATATTGCAGAAAGATCTTAACTTACATGAATAACATCTCAGAACGTGTTGCATATATGAAGAGGAAAAAATATTTTTCGTACCGATTCGTGCAGATGAACGTAGGCTGACTTTGTTGCCAAACGGAGCTGCGTCGGTCATAAATGCGTGGTAGTTTGGGAGGTTTCCAATATCAGGCTTCACGTAGTTGCTTTCCATTGTTACTTGAAAGTTGTAAGCACGTTTCGATAGTTACTAACTAAACCATTTGTGGGAAAAAGTACACAAAGTCACTAGTAACGTCAGAGGCGATGTCTTGATATTTAATTATCTTTAAACTCTTATTTGCATAAAAATAACACGTATTTTGAGAGAATACTAACGGTTTTTTTAATGTTATCATTCACAGTAACAACCTAACCAAACCATATTTCTAACAAAGGAAAATAGCGTATTACGAACTCACTTTGCAACCAGATGCGTCTTCTGGTGATTTTTTAGCAACACAATCACTAAATCCAAAGCTAAAACCGCTAAATATGTTTAAAATAGCGAATTACAGGTGTACATAAACCACAGCTCACCGATCGATAGGGCCACACCGAAATCCAAAAACTCTCGGTACAATTGTCGCAAAATCGGTGGGAGGACCGTTCGGTAACAGGTCTCAGAAGCTTACTGAATAGGATATTTTGATAAAGAACCGAAAATGACGTCACTACCGAGACAAACCTACTACACCGATCAGTATGAACAATACAGAATAGGGCCCCAGGTAAACGCAGCCCACATAGTTATTCGAGGCACCACCAGCTTGCGCAGTGCCATGTTGACAACTTGGGTCTACGGCTTCGTGGGGCTTGCGCTACACTCGAACCCAACCATCACCTCTTTCAGGTCGTCTAGGGGCCGACCGATATTGACACGAGCTCAGGAGAGGTGCTGCAGACCACATCGTGCTGTTAGCGAAGGCACTCGCTTCGGTCGACTGCTGCCTTAGCCCATGAACGCCACATTTCTCCGCACCATCCTAAGTGATGCGATCGTCGTACGTCTCACATTGATTTCTGCGGTTATTTCACGCGGTGTTGCTTGTTTTTTGGCACTAACAACTCTACTCAAACACCGTTGCTTTCGATCGTTAAGTATAGTTCGTCGCCCACTGCGTTGTCTGTGGAGAGGTAATGGCTGAAATTTGGTATTCTTGGCACACTGTTGATACTGTAGATCTCGAGATACTGAATTCGCTAACGATATCCTAAAAAGAATGTCACATGCGTCTATCTCCAACTACCATTCCGCGTGCAGAGCCTGTTAATTCCCGTCGTGCGGTCATAAACACGTCGGAAACTTTTCCACATGAATCACCCGAGTACGAATGGCAGCTCCACATATGTACTGCCCTTTTATATCTTGTTTACGCGATACTACCCCCTTCTGTATGTGTACATATCGTTGTCCCATGACTTTTGTCACCTAAGAGTAAGCAACTTTTACAAACGGCCTGGCAGCGAGTGTCTCGGTGTTACCAGCATCTGCGGAAAGTGGTTGAAGGGGGATGGAACCGTGGAACCGTAAGTAGGCGATTAGCTGTTGGACGTCCACACCTAATTCCAAATATTGATGGACAGAGGCCTGCCCACTTCGTAAGGCCAGTATTACACTATCAAATTTCTTTGACAAATATCTTTGTCAAAGAAATTTGATGGTGTAATAGGGAACTTTTTCAAATCTCGTCTGTCGTCAAATAAATTTGATCAAATCTAGGACCTCGCTGTAGATTTGATCAAAGAAGTCGCTTGTCTTCTGTTCACTGCAATGTGATATGTTACCACGTGGAGCGCTAGCATCGATGAAGCGTTCTGTCATCTGTAGTGTTTTTAAAAACATTGCCGGTAAATACAGTTGGTGTGTACTGACAACTACAAAATTGATGGAGATGTATGAAGCTGATGAGGCTCTTTACAACGTGGGCACACTGAATACAAAAATAGATTAAGAAGATTGGAAACCTAACCTAACCTAACCTAACCTAACATAACATAACCTAACATAACTTAACCCAACTCTCTCCTGTAGCAAGGAATCGGAGTGTTACAGTGAGCCCGTCTTAAGCAGGTATAGCAGTTCTTAAGTGAGTATTGTGCTTTGTGATATAAGGATGCCGGCCGGTGTGGCCAAGCGGTTAAAGGCGCTTCAGTCTGGAACCGCGTGACCGCTACGGTCGCAGGTTCGAATCCTGCCTCGGGCATGAATGTGTGTGATGTTCTTAGGTTAGTTAGGTTTAAGTAGTTCTAAGTTCTAGGAGACATGACCTCAGATTCTAAGTCCCATAGTGCTCAGAGCCATTTGAACCATTTGATATAAGGATACACTTCGCTGAGCAAATTCTTGAGTAATTGATGTACGACTTGCCGTCCTCCACTATAAGCTCACGTAACAAGTTTTGTTGAATGCTTTTATCGTGTCGTTGTAAAACCCACGGCTTCACCCAGGTACGTTTCCTTTTTTTTCCCCAGCTTCTCTTCCGCATGTGCACCAAGTGCAATTGTGGTACATGCAACTGCTGCGGTTAATAACAATTTGTTGTTGTCAGCCATCTTGAACTTTGACGAAAAATATGATGACGGTGTAATATCCCTTTTTAGCGCCACATCAAAGATCTTTGTGAAATATATTTGACGAATATTTGATCACATCTTTGATCAAATCTTTGACAAAGAAATTTGATAGTGTAATACCGCCCTGAAGCAGAATAGGCAGCGATCTGTGGGAGATGTGACGACTAACTACAATGCTGGTGCAGGCCAAGCGCTTCGGAGCACTCTGTTCGACGCAGACTATTAAACATTATGATCTTTAGCAGTATCCCTAGACCTTCACATGTTGAACCAATGACATCTCAGATTACAATTGCAAAGGTCACGAAATCATTGATATTGTGCTGGGGATCAGTAGAAAAATGTCGTCTGGTCGAATAAGCAACGTTTCTTTTTAGATCAGGTGTTCCAATCACCTGTCATCCAGGCGAATATCTACTGCAAACACCCCACTGCGCCACGAATGCAGGCCTGTGAGAGCAGTATTATACTATAGGGTGCAACTGTCTAGGATGAAAGGGGACCTTTGATAGTAATCGAAGGTACCGCGACAGGTGCGGACCGCATCAACATTTTCGTGCACGAACTGTATCCGTTCATGCTTCAGATCTCCCCCGACAGCGGCGGTATCTTCCAGCGGGAAAACTGTCCATGTGACAAGCCCAGAATTGGGTTACAATGATTTTAGAAGTGTGACAGAGAATTCACGTTGACCTCTTAGCCACCAAATTCCCTGATGTGAGTTCAACGGAACGCATCTTGGACGCAGTCGGGTGCCAGTCACGCGCCTTCAAATCACCGCCTCTTAATTTACTCAAAGTGTGTGACGTGTGTAGACACCTGATTCCACATACTCCCGGAAATCTGTCAATGACTTGTCGAGAACGTGCCACGCAAAACTGCTGCTGTATGGCGCTCTAAAGGAAGACGAACGTTCTAATAAGCAGGTGCTCATAACGTTTCCGCTCATCAGTGTATACCCCAAGCAATATGATGTAAGATACGTACGTTTAGATATTATAGTGTGGTCCATTCTGATGGCAAAATGAAATGTATACCAGTTTCTGTATCCTAGCCGCACCAAGTCGTTAACATCGGGGATTATAACATCCGAAAACAAAACCAATCGACATCAAAAAACAAACCAGTACGTCAACCTCGCACGTAATCAAGAGATGAAACAAGAAGAGATTCACCTAAACACACAAACGACGGGTTGACCTCACTTTTACACTTTTAGTAATTCTTTAAGACAAAATAATGTGCAAGTTGTAAGGCGTACTACTTAGGCTATTTCGAGAAAAACACAAGAGAACTTTCAAGCGTGAATGATGTACCGGTGCGTTGTGACCCTCAGCACGAGCTGGCGGCGGTTATGCGGCCAGCGTTAAAGCTCCGTAAACAATAGATCGTAGATCGAATCCCGCTCATTTTTTAAATTTTTTTCAACGCTAGTCATTTTTTTCGTGCACATTATATTTTACAGGTAATATGGTGAAAAGACACTTGTATTTGCCTGAACGTTTATTTAATTTCCGATGTTATTTCGTAGTTCACTAATTTTGATTATTACAACAAATTTTATGCTACTTTTATTTCTCTCTGGCTCTGGCTCTGAGCACTATGGGACTTAACATCTATGGTCATCAGTCCCCTAGAACTTAGAACTACTTAAACCTAACCAACCTAAGGACATCACACAACACCCAGTCATCACGAGGCAGAGAAAATCCCTGACCCCGCCGGAAATCGAACCCGGGAACCCAGGCGTGGGAAGCGAGAACGCTACCGCACGACCACGAGCTGCGGACACTTTTATTTCTATAGGCAAGTTAAATACCTTATCAAGCGCCTTCAAACTTATTCATATTGCATTGACAACGAATGAGAAATTGCTTTTCGATAGATGCTATTAAAACACATTGAACTGTACATCGCCAATTTTTGTCATCGATATTTACAAAAATGTTGCATTACGCATGGTTTGCATCCAAATTGTAAGAAGAAACAAAAAATTTTCTTAACGTCAAATGGTTCAAATGGCTCTGAGCACTATGGGACTTAACTTCTAAGGTCATCAGTCCCCTAGAACTTAGAACTACTTAAACCTAACTAACCTAAGGACATCACACACATCCATGCCCGAGGCAGGATTGAACCTGCGACCGTAGCAGTCGCGCGGTTCCAGACTGTAGCGCCTAGAACCGCTCGGCCACAACGGCCGGTTTCGAAATGTCAACCACCCTTGTCTTTCCTTAGAAACTCTGAAGATTCCCTGTGCACATGGGAAAATTGCATTCTTTAGATGTAGAATACGCCGTTTTACTGTCTCTCTTTCGTGCTTCTATGAAAAAAATCGACCTGCAACTTGTGATATCGAAAGCACATCCGACGACTAATCGTAAATTCGCTCATATTCTGGTATATTGTAGCGCATTGTATTATTGAATAAAGTTATTTACACTTTTATTTATCGATGTCTGTCTTGGACTTTCCAAGCCCATCTCTCGTCCATGAAACTTGTATACTGTCGTCCAGGTGAAAAGTAGTTCTCGGTGCCTTACCCAACTGCAAATGTAAGGGACTTCGGAAATGACGACAGGCACACATTTTCAGGAAAACTTTATGCGTTTGATCGTTTACTTGTCGATAAGTATAATGTTCGTTGTGATAATAAGAAAACAACCAAACAACATTGGAAATTTTATACCAGTCCATGCAAATACAAGTGTCTTTTCGACAAATTATGTTTCGTATGTACAGAATGAGATTTTCACTCTGCAGCGGAGTGTGCGCTGATATGAAACTTCCTGGCAGATTAAAACTGTGTGTCGGACCGAGACTCGAACTCGGGACCTTTGCCTTTCACGGGAAAGTCCTCTACCATCTGAGCTACCCTAGCACGACTCACGCCCCGTCCTCACAGCCTTACTTCCGCCAGTACCTCGTCTCCTACGTTCCAGACTTTGCAGAAGCTCTCCTGTGAACCTTGCAGAACTAGCATTCCTGAAAGAAAGGATATTGCGGAGACATGGCTTAGCCACAGCCTGGGGATGTTCCGAGAATGAGATTTTCACTCTGCAGTGGAGTGTGCGCTGATATGAAACTTCCTGGAAGATTAAAACTGTGTGCCGGACCGAGACTCGAACTAGGGGCCTCTGCTTTTCGCGGGCAAGTGCTCCCGAGTTCGAGTCTCGATCCGGCACACAGTTTTAATCTGCCAGGAAGTTTCATGTTTCGTGTGTAATATATATTAAATACTCGTAAAACGAGAAGTGCTGAAAAAATATAAATTAAAAACAAACCTGATCAGGGCTAGATCCAGTTATCACGCAGCTTGAACGCTAAACACATAACTGCCGCCATCTCGTGCTCGGGGTCGCAATACACCGGTACTTCACTAAAGCGTGAAACTTCTCTTGCGATTTTCTCAGAATCGCCTTAATAGTTCGTCTTACTACTTGGACGTTATTTTGTCCTAATGGATGCATAAAAGCATAAAAAGTTGGAAGTAAATCCATGATTAGAACTTTGTGGCCTCCCCTTGCAAGTGACCGAATAACTGCACGTCAAGTTACTAAGCTAGTAAACATACAACTTGAGTCGGCGGCCGCCTGAACTTGGCGCCTTGGAAACCAGAGTTTCTCTCCAGTACACACGGCGTGGGCGCACCCTGTCATTGGCCGTCGTATCTGGCTGCCAACATCGTTGATTCCGCGTTCTCCGTAGCCATGGCGTTATCGGCAGGCGTGGATACCAAACCAGCCGGCAGTATAAGGTCACTGGACAGCATGTTAGTTACCAATTTACAAGAGCGCACTGGTCGCTTTGGTGCACTGTGAATCATGAAGAAATGGCACCATGCCCAGTTATGTGACTCTTCACCACTGATGTAAGTAATGTCAGTGAGATGGTGTGTGTGTGTTGAAAGGTGGCTACACTGAGCCACAGCGACAGAGATCGCTAGAGAGCATTGTTCCGCCGCCTCCACGGGAAGTGATTATTGGGATGTCGTAGTGGGCAGTGCTTGTCGAGGACTCGTAGTAGTCAGTTGGTGTTCAGATGCGCTAGTAGGGAGTGCTTGCTGAGATGTGATGCTGAAAGGTTCTTGTTGAGATGTGGTAATAGCGAGTCGGTGTGGAGATATATTGTAATTATGAGAGTGATTTTGGTCAATATATGAAGGTAACGAAACTTGATTTATTTTTCATTATTTCCATGTTTTAAATAATGTGTCATTACAGGTTCAGTCAACAAAGCATCTGGCTTGTGTTCTTGGATTAGAGTGTAATTGTGGTTCTCTTGAGTAATTATGGTATTTGTATTTTCTTTAATTAATTCAGTATAAATGGTATTTGAAATTCTTGTCTTTTGAAGAAGAACCGTGCCAGATGTGTACGTTGAGTCACACTCCCACACACAGAACAGTGATACTTGTGCTTTGGTTTCGTAGGTTTTATAGTTGCTGGGGACTTAATTAATTAATTAATTAATTGTGTTAATGAAAATTTCCATTTCATTCCTTGTTGTTGTTCTAAGCAGTCAGATTGCGTAATAATAACAGTCAGGGCCAACCGTTACGAGACTTCGTAATCGGACAGACAGCTACTAAAGCAAAAATTAAAATTATTTGCATTTCATAGAATTAAGCCCCCATGCACCGAATTTGGTGGTATTTTCACCACCAATGCTGGCAAAAATACCATCAAATTCTAGCCGTGGAGGAAGGGCATATGAAAGGTGGCTACACTGAGCCACAGCGACAGAGATCGCTAGAGAGCATTGTTCCGCCGCCTCCACGGGAAGTGATTATTGGGATGTCGTAGTGGGCAGTGCTTGTCGAGGACTCGTGGTAGTCAGTTCGTGTTCAGATGTGCTAGTGGGGAGTGCTTGCTGAGATGTGATGCTGAAAGGTTCTTGTTATGTGGTAATAGCGAGTCGGTGTGGAGATATATTGTAATTATGAGAGTGATTTTGGTCAATATATGAAGGTAACGAAACTTGATTTATTTTTCATTATTTCCATGTTTTAAATAATGTGTCATTACAGGTTCAGTCAACAAAGCATCTGGCTTGTGTTCTTGGATTAGAGTGTAATTGTGGTTCTCTTGAGTAATTATGGTATTTGTATTTTCTTTAATTAATTCAGTATAAATGGTATTTGAAATTCTTGTCTTTTGAAGAAGAACCGTGCCAGATGTGTACGTTGAGTCACACTCCCACACACAGAACAGTGATACTTGTGCTTTGGTTTCGTAGGTTTTATAGTTGCTGGGGACTTAATTAATTAATTAATTAATTGTGTTAATGAAAATTTCCATTTCATTCCTTGTTGTTGTTCTAAGCAGTCAGATTGCGTAATAATAACAGTCAGGGCCAACCGTTACGAGACTTCGTAATCGGACAGACAGCTACTAAAGCAAAAATTAAAATTATTTGCATTTCATAGAATTAAGCCCCCATGCAGTGTGTGTGTGTGTGTGTGTGTGTGTGTTTTTGTGTTGCCACTAGCTAGCATGTAATCAGTGCAGCAAGGTGAGATGGTAATGTAAACAGAATGTCAGAAATGAGCTGTCGTGTCTGGACCTAAGCACAACGCGTATGGAGCTTCCCAGCTTGACGGAATGTAAAGACTGTCCGGCGTGTCTACAGGAAATGGCTTACCACTTCCAGCCATGTAACACGGCACAAGAACAGTGGTCGCAAAAAGATCATAACCGACAGAGACCGGAGGCCAGCGTCACACTTTGTCAATGTCAAATGGTTGCAAACCCAGCAGGAATTACTTCTGTTCTTATCTTGTTTATATATTTCATCCATCACGTTTCATTTCCGTACAATGATACGTTCTACACAAATAATTTCAGAAAGGAAGCATACAGGGTCAGTAATCAGCGATCAGACGAGACGGAAGTACCTGCCGACGTGGTTATCCAGATACTTCTGATGGTTATGCTTCACAGCACTGATAGAAGACACTTTATAGAGTTACCGTAGTGGTGGTGCGTCCAACATGTCGTTCATACTAGTATCGCAACTACTTTAACAAATTTCCCGAATCATCGTCAGTCCCGTTCTTGTCACAAATGTGTAAAAGGAGGAGGAGCTTACGGGTGCTCAACGCCAAGTTTATCAGCGTAAAAGATAACTGCATGGCGTTAAATCCGCAAATACTAAAATATTACCTTTTATATTGCCGGCAGTACAGTACACAATAACTGGCTCTAAATATGCTGTGTTTCACTACAGCTGCGTGATTAACTGTTTGAAAGTGGCAAGTTATTAGTAACATTTAGTAACAATTGTGACACACTGCATTGCAAGTCATATTTTCATGAGGTATATCCTTCTTATCTAAGTCCATGGGGTGAATATGCTGTGTGTGTGTGTGTGTGTGTGTGTGAGAGAGAGAGAGAGAGAGAGAGAGAGAGAGAGAGAGAGAGAGAGAGAGAGAGACATTGATTTTCTGTATGTCCTTGTCTTGCAACGGCTACTGTTGTAATCTTCAGTCACATCTTCGCTACTGTGCCCATGGACCTTTCCGCCACTAGAAAACAGTGGGGGACAAACTGATGAACACAGTCGTAAATGACTGTCTCGTTTAAAAGACGGGATCTGGCTACTGTGGATAAATGTTTTACGTGGTACTTTTCATGGTGTAATTTGAGGACACCCAGCTTCTACGCACAAATAACCCAAGCCCCAGTTTTTCCAGCTATTTCTTGCCAAAAACGTATAGCATAAAGCATTTTACTGATGACTCTTTGCAGGGTGCACAAGCTAGTTGTAGCAATGGTTATAAGAATCAAACCACCGTGTTACGCTACAATTGCAACTATCAGAACTGATATTTGAAGAATTGTATAACAAACGTGATTTTATGGTACTCCATAGTTCTCAGATAAAAGTTAGAAAATGCATTCGTTAAAAGAAATTCGATACTGCCATTAAAAATAAAAAGATAAACAATTCAATTAAAAAAGCTGAAAAAGAATCAGGATTTTCAACCGTTTCTCTGGCTTAATAAAACTGTAAAACAAGAAAATAAAAAATCTTTGAAAGAAAATATCCCCTCTTCATTAGATATGGATGGGAGTGACATAATCTCAGTATTACGGTATATGATCTCTGTAATTTTTCTTAATTTTATATAATATTTATTTTGCGTATGATCGTTGTGTTTTCCAGTACGCAAGTTTGCTATCTGGGACGTCACGCACTTTTATACTTCAGAGTGAAACAAGTACGAAGAAGAACAAAAGGTGCCGTGCCATGCATTCAACGAGCAAGATAGCGCAAATAGTCGGTCTCATGTAACTCATTTAAGTTGTTGACAATGAGAATTAATTTTCAGATACCTTGTTTGACAAAATAGAGATAAACAGTAATCTTCCAGCTTTGTGCGTGTTTGTAAGTCATAAATACTACAGAGAGAGTGATAATGGAATAAATTACTCACGCACTTCACTATCAGAAGTGGTTCCTTTTCTTCAACAAAACATGTGATTGTTTAACTTCCCTAACCCTGACAAAGAATGTTGCAACGAAGAGTTTCTTCTTAAATATGTCGATATCAGTCACATATTCTAATTTGTTGAGAAACAGTACTCATATTATCATATGGAGAGTGTAGTGCACATGGCTGATAAGTATAGAGCAGAAAAAAAATGTAATGTCGTTTAAATGCAAGAATGTGTCTGTCCCTTCTTTAGTTCCGTTTGTGTCTTCTGCTTACCGTGTAACATTCACCCTATGCGAAAACCAAAATTCACTGATGCAAGGGACCAAAAAGAATCAAAACACACAGAGGTTTTCTTTCTCCCAGGAATTTCGCGTCTCTTTCGTACGCAGAGGACTTAGCATAATGTGCTTCTTCCAACTTACCGACTATGACTTCCATCAGTCGTCAGTAAACAATTACGCACGACTGTGGTCAATAAATGTAACTAAGTATAGAAATAGCATTTGGTCACCAATTTAAATTTCCGTTTGCGTTATGATGTTTTTGTGTTCTTCGAGCCACATTCGAGTGCTACATCTCAGTGTTATGTTTGCATCTCCTAAGATACAAAGTGTTCAGAAGTGATACACCCTTATCTGCAAAGCTATACAAGTTGTTCAAATTGGTCTCCATTAAGAGAGTCACATAACTACAACGTTTTCTGTTCATGTACATAGGTTGCAACGTTTGTTGGTGTATTTCAGCGACATAATTTGCAAATTGTGAAATTTATTTCTGCAGCTCAAAAACAGTGTGAAAGTGAGTATTGGAAGCAGCATCCTGAAGATCTCCCCACAAGAAAATGTCGAGTAACGGCAGTCAGGAGACGAAGTGGCAACAATCCCTTCGAAAACATTTGACCATCACAACACTGATCCAAGAGTGTCATAGTATAGTTGGCTATACGAACAGTAAAACCACGTTTTTACAAACCGTTGCATCATCGGTAAGTAGCGTTCATTGGTGAGTGTGCCGTGAAAGAATATGATGCAGATTCATCTACGCAACTTTGCGCACCAAACAGTTTTAAGGGAAGAAAGGGGACCCATATAGCTAATTTCGATTTCCCGACGCCCAAATGTCTGATTTCTGTCCCTTCCCATACGTATCGAAGTAAAACCAAGTCTCGTGAGACGAAAGCCATTGAGCTTTTCCTCATTAGGCGTTGCAGATGATGTGAAACATTGACAAAGAGCTACAACTTTCCCATTGTCTTCAGGTGAGAACTGACGAGAGACAGTTCTGTACGAATGAATATTTGAGTTCTTGTAAATTGCCATAGGGTCACTCCCAGTGCAGAAATCAGGTGGCATAGACTTCGTGGGGCTCAAACAATATGCAGCTTTCTAGAGTTAATATTTTGGAATGGCCACTTTTGTCCAGTCTAAAGGAATTCCCTATCTTTTGAAAATTGTTGTATTGCCATTTGCTGGTAGATTTGTTTAGTATATGCTTACCATAGTTCTCTGTGAAAGCTTGTATATCTCTGCATAACTTGTGCATTTAATGTGCTGGGATCATACCTGCAACAAAAATGAAATTGTTGTATCAGAATCCATCAGTATTTAAACACAATGTATGAAATGGTCTATGCGATAAATAAAATTAATTTTACGTATGATGAAATGCTTTTACCACATTAAACACTCAACACAGCTTCATCCAATTTAGGCTTCAGGATCCTATTGTGCACAGGATAGTCCAAACAATGACACGCTTAAACTATATGTGGTCATTCAGATGCCCCTACCGCTGGGTTTTATACAGCCCACAACGCTTTCAGACACCATGCACAAGATTTTCATATTCTGTTGCTCACTATTCTCAAACTATTAGAGTGTCCGCCCCCATTAGCTGAGTGGTCAGTGCGACAGAATGTCAATCCGAAGGGCCCGGGTTCGATTCCCGGCTTTGTCGGAGATTTTCTGCGCTCAGGGAGTGGGTGTTATGTTGTCCTAATAATCATCATTTCATCCCCATCGACGCACAAGTTGCCGAACTGGCGTCAGATCGCAAGACTTGCACCCAGCGAACAGTCTATCCGACGGGAGGCCCTAGTCACACGACATTTACATTTTTTTTTGTCCTAGAGAAAAAATGAATGGGACCTTTTGGTAGGAAGTTTATTGTAGTTAAAGTTTGTATTGGGACGTTTTCGGTAGAGGCCATGCTTTTCGTATTATTCACGAAAAGCATGAAAAAGTGACCTTCAAAGCGTTTATCTTGAATAACTCGAAAACCGTGGCCTCCAGCGGAAACGTACCCCAGTACAAAATTTAATTATATTAAATTCTTTTTTTAGTTCTTTTAGGACCAATAGTTCGAGAGTAGTAAACGAGAGAGTATGGAAATCTCGTGTGTTTTGCTTGAAGGTGTTGCGGATTGCATAAAACCTTTCGGTGTGGGGGCTAAATCACTCTGTATAACACGGCCACATGTTGACAAGCTACAGCTGACTGACAGTTCAAAGATACACAGCGCAGTAGAGATCATTATATAGAAAGATTTAGCCTATTCCCTTGTTCTGTCTATCACAGAGACAAATGCCAGCTGAGGTAAGGCAAATTAGTGTCACAGTTGTCCCAAAACCCCTGAATTCCCTTCATTTTATGGACGCTCCTACAAGTAGTAGTGCAGCACAGCTTTGCTCAATACACAGTAATGAACCAAAACATTATGATCACCTGCTTAAAAGCGTGTTGGGTCCACCTCTAGAACGCAATACAACAGCAATTCTGTGTGGCCTAAATTCGGCAAGCTCTTGGTAGATTTCTGAAGGTACGTGGTACAGGTACCTGAGCCATGTCACTCTGTTAATGAAATTACAGGGTGGTCCCTTGTGGGCGCAGTATTGCAGCTCAATAGCGTCCTAGATCGGTTCCCTCGGATTCAGATCACACGAATTTAGTGGACAAGACATCACTATCATGCTTCTCAAACCATTGTAGAAAGACTTCGACCTTTTAAGGTGGACAGTTATGCTGCTGGCAGATGCCATCGCCGTATAGGAAGACATCAGAATGAAAGGATATTGGAGGCCTGAAATAATGTTCACATAATTCACAACTGTCATGGTGCTTTTGATTACTACTACAAGACCTATGCGAGCCAAGGTGACCGTCCCCCATAGCGTCATTCTGCTCCCGCCTGCTTGCATCTGTGGCACAGTGCATGTTTCGAGCGGTGATTCGCCTGGATGATGGCATACCCGGACACGACCATCGATCTGGTATAAAAAGAAATGTCGTTCATCCGACCAGCAACACATTTCCATTGATCAAAAGTCCAAGCTCGATGATAAAGTACCCATTGGAATCGTAATAGATTATGTCGTTAGATCAACATGTTAGCAAATAGGCGTGTCTGTTGTGAGCACAATGTTGAGCACTGTGCACTGAACGGTGTGATCCGAAACACTTCTGCCAGCACCAGCATTGTACTCTGTCGTCAGATCTGCCACAGATCAGCACCTATCCTGCTTCATAGAGCGAGCAAACCTCCGAGCCTCACGTTCTGTGATGAGGCCCGGGCATCCAACACCTTGTCGACAATTCGTCATTTCGCCGTCCTTCAATCACTATCCATACGTTCTGAAAACTGTAGCGGGAGACCAGCTGAACAGCTCCGTGGTTTCCGAGGTGCTTTTTCCCATGGCTCGATAGAGTGATTCCCTATTCGTATCTGCTCCACTTACATGCTTTCCTTGTCGCACCACATACCAGAAACTGCACCAGGTAGTTGGTAGTGCAAAACGTAACAGAACTGCGTTTCTTCATAAGCAATTATCTTAACTAGCTAAACAGATTAAAAACACCGTATTTCGAAGAATATTTTTGCTAATTGCATTGCTTTTTATTTGTTAACGTGGCCTAAATCTCTATTTCACTAAAATATTTGACACTAGTTTTAAAGCTTCCTATGCGGTATTTTATAATTTTCGATAAATCAGACTAAAGAAACCATTCTGAAATGATGTCAAATTTGAGCCAGTCATAAATTTTCGATGAGTTATTGAGTGGCGTGTACAATTACTTTATCTACCTTGTAACTATATTAAATATAAATAAACTTTACAAGACACACTACATGATCAAAAGCATCCAGATACCTGGCTGAAACTAACTTACAAGTTCGTGGCTCCCTCAATCGGTAATGCTGGAATTCAATATGGTGTTGGCCCACCCTTAGCCTTGATGACAGCTTCCACTCTTGCAGGCATACGTTCAGTCAGGTGCTGGAAGGTTTCTTGGGGAATGGCAGCTCATTCTTGACGGATTGATGCACTGAGGAGAGGTATCGACGTTGGTCGGTGAGGCCGCGCACGACTTCGGCGTTCCAAAACATCCCAAAAGTGTTCTATAGGATTCAGATCAGGACTCTATGCAGGTCAGTCCATTACAGGAATGTTATTGTCGTGTAACCATTCAAGCACAGACCGTGCATTATAAACAGTTGCTCGATCGTGTTAAAAGATGCAATCGCCATCTCCGAACTGCTCTTCAACAGTACGAAGCAAGAAGGTGCTTAAAACATCAATGTACACCTGTGCTGTGATAGCGTCACGCAAAACAACAAGGGGTGCAAGCCCCTCCATGAAAAACACGCCTTCGAATTTTACTGTTGGCACTACACACGTTGGCAGATTGCGTTCACCGGGCATTCGCCATACGCACACGCTGCCATCGGATCGCCACAGTGTGTATCGTGATTCGTCACTCCACACACAACGTTTTTCCACTGTGCAATCGTCCAATGTTACGCTCCTTACACCAAGCGATTTGTCGTTTGGCATTTACCGGTGTGATGCGTGACTTATGAGCAGCCGCTCGACCATGAAATCCAAGTTTTCTCAACTCCCGCCTAACTGCCATAGTACTTGCAGTGGATCCTGATGCAGTTAGGAATTCCTGTGTGATGGTCCAGATAGATGTCTGCCTATTACATATTACGACCCTCTTCAACTGCCGGCGCTCTGTCAGTCAACAGACGAGGTCGGCCTGTACACTTTTGTGCTGTACGTGTCCCTTCACGTTTCCACTTCTCTATCAAATCGGAAACAGTGGACCTAGGGATGTTTAGGAGTGTAGAAATCTCGCGTACAGACGTATGACAAATGTGACATCCAGTCACCTGACCACGTTCGAAGTCCGTGAGTTCTGCGGAGCGCCCTATCCTGCTTTCTCACGATGTCTAATGACTACTGAGGTCGCTGATATGGAGTAAACGGCAGTAGGTGGCAGCACAATGTACCTAATATGAAAAACGTATTTTTTGTGGGTGTCCGGATACTTTTGATCACGTAGTGTATAAGAAATTAAATTATTTTATTGAGCCAATTCTGGATATGTAAAGTAAAAGATATAGGTACCACAGTTTTTATTGATTTTTCAGAGCAAAACTCAATTGAATTAATGACGAATTTTCTAAAATATTCTACAGCATTTTGAGGTGAGGGAGATATACGTCTTACAGCTTCACTGGCGGGTGAAATATTCCTAGGAAAAAATTATTTTAAGGCAGAGCTTACTGAAACTGCGATGCTAAATAAAACTTACTATGTTTTGAGTGGGCGTTCTGCTACATTTTGGCGATTTAGGCTAGAGCAGCACTAGGAAACGAACACTGACTGACCGTCTGTAAGTATCTGAAGACGCATCATCATACATGTGTTGCGGATTCACTATCTGTAACAGTATTTAAAGCCTGTAACACAATACAGTGGAGAGTGAGCATTGGCTGGAGTTACTTTCCGCGTCGGTCGGTACAATGGCTTCAGTGAACAAATAATTTCTCTCATTTCACGTTTTGGATTATGTTCGTTTTCCCTGCATGTGTTGCTAGCAGACTAGTCCTTTTTTTTCATTTTTACGCCCAACTTCGAACTAGAAATATTTTTGTGACGTGCTTGCTGAATATTACAAGTTTAGAAAATTTGTGTTGCTTTTCCGAGTTTTGAACAGTCATTTTTTGTTCTTTGCCGACTCAAAAACATCACATTGTCACAATGAAAGTGATACTGTAGTTTTGAGAACGAGGAATAATACATCACAGTTTTTATATTGATAAACGTAAAAAAATATTTTATCTAACTTAACAGGTATTAAAACTGGTTCTCCTTCTGTTCTGAACTCATAAAGGAGATATTTTAATCTGTTTGAGCCAATCGTAACTATTGTTGTGGGCGCTAATTTAGTGTGTATGTTTCTTCCAACATAAAAATATATGCTGTGTTTAAAGCGTAATCGATGTTTTTCTGGAGGCGCTTGCGTAACGCTTCTGTACTTTAGTGATTTAGAGGAATATCTTTTTATAGAGGTATTTCGTCACCATAAGCCAAGGGATGGTTTCACGCAGCTCTCCAGACTATTCCATCCTGTGTAAGCCTCTTCATTTCTGCGTAACTACTGTACCCTGCATCCAATCTAACCTGGTTACTGTGCTCAAGTGTTGCTTTCTTCCTACAATTTCTACCTCCCTTCCCGCTTCACACCCCCCACACCTCCCCCCCCCCCACACACACACACACTTCTCTCCATTAGCAAATTGACGAGTCAGTGGCGTTTCAGGATGTGACCTATCAACTGATCCCTACTTTTACCCAAGTTGTGCAATACATTTCTTTTCTACTGAACTCATTTCAGTACGTCTTCATTGATTATTCGATTTCACCATATTATCTTAACCATTTGTCTGTTGCGCTTGCACCACATTTCAAAAGCCTTAATTCTTGTCTGAACTGTTTATCGTCCACATTTTACTTGTGTTCAATGTTTCACTCCGCGCAGATACTTTCATAACCCGCCTCCTAAAACCCGACTTAAATGTAGAGTGTATTTAAGCAAATGTGTCTATTTTAGAAAAGCTTATCTTTCTGTTGCCAGTCGACTTTTTATAACTTCTCTACTTCGGCCATCTTCAGTTATCTTTCTGCCAAAATAGCAAAACTCTTCTACAATTTTTGTAGCATATTTCCTAATCAAGTTTCCTCGGAGTCACCTGATTTAATCCGACTATATTCCATTATCCTTATTCCACTTTTGTCGATACTGTAAACTCCTTTCAAAATACTGTCCATTCTGTTAAATTGACTTTCAAGTCCTTCACCGTCTCTGAGAAGTCTCGAAGATTTTATTTCTCCTCTGTAAATTTTAATTCCCTTCGCGAGATTTTCAATGGGTTCATTTACTGTGTCGTCACTGGACAGGTGTAGGTTACAAACCTGCCTCCCCTCCTTCTGCTTCTCGTTCATGTCCTACGACTCTTATAACTGGATGCTGGTTTTTGTACAAGTTATAGAGAGCTTTGCGCTCTATTTATTTTATACCCACTACCTTCAGAATTTAGAAGAGTGTACTCCAGTCAACATTGTTAAAGGGTAAATACACCACATTTTCGAATATATGTCCGAAGCTTGTTACTTGAACAAAGAAAAAAACTTTCATAAAACAGTGACTGTTGATTTTGTAACGTTTCCCAAAATATCACTATATACGACTGGCTTTAACTGATTTCTCGCTTGCAGAAAAACCTCAGCCACAGATGCAGGTGATCCCTGCACGTTCCCAGCACTCACAAAAACACAAACATGCAGCTTCCCAGTCCACGATGAATCGCCCTGTCTCAGTTCCATTATCTCAATCTGCCTTTGAAAGTGAAATACAGACCATCAATCTTATCGCTTCCAGTAATGGCTATACCTCTGACCTGATTGATAATATCCTTCGAAAAACACATAAAATTGCACCACTTCTGCACGCTGGGCAACGGGGACCAGTCAGTATTTACAAATATTGGTGCCCCACTATGCCATGTTGTCAAAATTTCGGATAACCTCGCAGAAAAGTTGAAGTCCCTTAAACAAAACCTAGGTTTTACAATAACAACAGAATATCAAAATTTGAATTCAATAATAAAGACAAACTGCAACCTTGGGCATAGAGTAATTTATACAGGGTGCTCGGAAATTCTCATCAAAAATTTCTAGGACTTAGAGGAGAGTGAGTATATAATATTTTGAATAGGAACCCATGTCTGGAAACGTAACGGTTCCGTGCTACGACACTTTCAGTTCAAATACTTAACCATCAACTTCTGTCACAAGAACTGAATGAGATATTCCTCAGTACAGTTATTAGATAACAAGTCCTAAGGAAATATAACGAAACGTGCATTTGTCACTTACGCACGTTTTTTGTATTAACAATTAAGCATTACGTGTTACATCATTCCAAAACAGAAAGGAACCCAGCGTACTGTACGTGCTGAACACTATTCATGCATTACGACGGTGACTCGATGTGCCGACAAGACACTGTAGCTATGAAGCATGTTCTGGTACACTTTCTCCACTCCACCTCGTGTCTCTTCACTTGCTAGTGCCAACAAATCTGTGTCTGCAGGAGTCTGTAGGAAGGCAGAAGTTAAGTGGTCAGGTGGTCATCTGACGTTGTACACGTCACCCTGTCTATCCTATTGCATACCAGGAAAGCAACTCCGAGATTTTTCTCTTTCCCTCAGCAGGCGGAGACGCGTTAAACGTCTGAAACGGACATGTATGTATGTATGTATGTATGTATGTACCGAACCGGGGCCTAGAAACGACGGAGAGCTTCGTCTCGCCGTAGCCATCAGTGGTTCACAACCCCAGAACAGGTCACAGCAGTCCACGCACTCCATCGCCGCCACACACCGAACCCAGAGTAGTTGTGCGGTTCAGCCCCCAGTGGACCTCTCCAGGAACGTCTCATACCAGACGAGCGTAGCCCCAAATGTTTGCTTGGCAGAGTAATGGTTCAAATGGCTCTGAGCACTATGGGACTTAACAGCTGAGGCCATCAGTCCCCTAGAACAGAACTACTTAAATCCAAGTAACCTAAGGACATCACACACATCCATGCCCGAGGCAGAATTCGAACCTGCGACCGTAGTGGTGGTAGAGTAATTATGGTGTACGTGTACGTTGAGAAAGTGTTTGTGTAGCAATCGCCGACATTGTGTAACTGAGGAGGAATAAGGGAAACCAGCCCGCATTCACCAAGGCGGATGGAAAACCGCCTTAAAAACCATCCACACGCTGGCCGGCACACCGGACCTCGACAAAAATCCGCCGGGCGTATTCGTGCCGGGGATCGGCAAGCCTTCCCGCTCGGGGAAACAGCGCGTTAGTCGGAGCGGCTAGCCGGGCGGGACAAGCACTGTGTTAATCAAAACAATCTTCGTATCTGTGGGACATAAACATTTAATACTTTCTTTTACATACGCTCCATTTGTCAATTTTTGTATCTTTCGTATGTTTTGTGTAAATAATATCTGTGCAAGTCGCATGTCATTTTAGTTTTGTTTACGACATTTAATTGACACCCAATAATAGCCTTAGAACACGAAAGCCGCTTCTTAACCAAATAAATAACATTTTACAGAAAGTTAAAAAGAGTTTGTAACATTTCTGGCTCTTGCTACCACGCTTACTTTACTGTCATCTACAGCATTTCACAGGCAGTGACGGCACACAGAAGCATCGATCGGTGTCTACAACCTAAAGGAAGTTGCCACGTGTAGGTTTGCACACGGTGCTGCAGTTGGATTTCCTACTTTTAGCTGATGTGTAACCGGTGGAGCATGCTATGCTATGATTGGCTACTGAGCTACGGTTTGCGCTCCAGAACCTATAACTTCAATTCTACTTGTCAATTAAACAAAATGCCAGATAACAATTTGCAATTGGATAAACAGTCTCTCTTCAATGAACACATTAGGATGTACTTACTAAAGTAATCTAACTGTAATTTTTGTAAACTAACGAAATATGTTAACAGCTGAATCACTTTGTGCATCCTCTGGTTGCCACGAACAATGCCTCAGAAAGTGATGCGCGCACACCTTGCCGACAGCAGCATGATAACGTGTTGGCGCCACACTATGAGCGATGCACCCTCATTACGTATTAGAAAAGTGATTAACTACAGACTGTGCAGGAAAGATATTCTCGTAACATATGTGAATTACCTTGCGTGTAGTTTGTAGACCAGTCGGTTAAGCATACGACTTTGCGATATAGGTTTTGTTATTCTCACCAACACTGACGTCATGAATAAAATATCTGGCATCCCTTGTACAACGTAGACTACATCACTTAATAGTGTCTAAGCCTGCAAGTCATGTGTCGCAGCAACCCTTTTCAGACAGCAGTATCTGGTAATGAACTGACGTTCCGCCGATCACTCTGCTGGGACAAACTACACTGCGGAACAGAATTAAAAACTTCCCCTGTAATGATGCAAAAGAGTGGTTCCCTGCGATTTCAACCTCGGGCCCGGTGACACTTCAGACAGCAAGGTATCAGCACAGGTGAAAAAAGGCCACAACTCAGTTCACGTGACGTGTAAAGTGGGTTAATAATGTCACATTGGAGCTAAATTTCACCACAGTTCTGCCTAACGTCACTGTGGCCGTGTCGCACAATGGGAAGACCGTCCTCTTACCCTCATTTTGCTCCTTCTTTTGACACCTCTTAGGTGGAGGTCAGAACCGTGATGCCCAGAGTTGAAATCACGCAGTTTTCTTATTAGTTGACGAGGAGAACATTCCCGGCACACCGCCGCTCAGAATCGACACGAAAAGCCCTTAAAGGGTGGCATAATGGGTGTCAATGAATCCAGTCCTTTCCCTCGGCCATTGATTACCATGCTCTCGCGGTCGAGTACGGCAGTTCGCACCGCGATGAGCGAAAGAAAGACATTCTTGACAACCTTTGACACTGCTGAAACACTCGGACATTCGACCCTTCTCTAAGCACTGTGGGGCTGCATCCTCATTAGACGTGGTTCCACCCCTTCAAAGTGGAACGCGACCGCAGTTCTTGTTCTTGTTCTCACAGGTTGGAATCACTAGGAACCGTTCATAAAAATTCTACGAAATTTGAACGTGATCTGAAGCAGCAAAGAGTGCTTACGCTTTTCCAGCCCTCCTGATTCATATCCTCTTGTTGCGTGATCATGAAGTGGTACGACATTGACATATGCGTGAATCAAACATCAAAGGATCCTTCTAAGACCCCACAGGTCGGCAAGACCTTCGGTACCACTCGCCCACTTCTGTTGAGAATTTAAAAAATGAACGTGAACAGAGAGAACTTGCAAAGCAGACTGAGGCGCCTGCAGGTAAGCAATCCCTTGACAACTCTACGATACCAGCTCCTTCAGGGTCAATCACCATTTTTCACACCATGAAGGTATGTTGTGTAAATCATTTTGTAATTTGTACTAGTCTTCTGATGACTAGTAGACTGTAAGCGACATCATTATCTGCAAACAGTCTGAAAAGGCTCCTCAGATCCTACCCTAAACCTCTTATCTAGATTAAGAATAGCAAAGAGCCTGTAATACTTCTGTGGGGAACCCCAGATATCACTTCTGTTTGACTCAATGACTTTCTGTCAGTTACTGCGAACTGTGACTTACCTGATAGGAACTCACCAATACAGTCTCATAACTGAGACGATATTCCATAGGCACACAATTTGCCCACAAGATGCTTGTGAGGAATGGTATCGAAAGCCTTCCGGAAAATTAATCCTTTTGTGGTTAAAATTTATTTTGCGTATATCTGAAAAATGGAAGGTCAAAAACAATTTCCCTTTGTGATAAATGATACACTATCACTATCAAAAAACTTTAAGCTGACCGATTCTGAAAATGAGTGAAGTGGGACTCATATGTGCCACGAACCTAACTAGATTCATGTTTTCCTGTGACCCTAGGATTTTCAGAATGATTTTATCAGGATGGCAATTATGTGAAAAAGTATAACAAATCAAAACACATTTATTCTTCTGACAACTAAAAACGTGAAATATCGCGCACATGTTCTCAACATAACATTTGACATTCTAAACACCAAGTTTTCCATATTCTATGCAGTTTTCTAGAATACGTACGTCCTACTACATACAAATTATGTACAAACCAGAAGAATTACTGAGGTGTGTAGTAACATTGAAAACAATATCTATGATGTAAAATAAAAACAATGTTACTTCAGATGTTCTTGGAATGGAGAAAGTTTGATTTGATCTTATTTTCGTGAAACAAACGCACCGTGCCACCTTTAAATACACGCTGCCTTATTTCATTCTGACGCCCTCCTATGCAGGGTGGTCCATTGATCGTGAGCGGGCCAAATATCTCGCGAAATAAACATCAAACGAAAAAACTACAACGAGCGAAACTCGTCTAATTTGAAGGGGGAAACCAGATGGCGCTATGGTTGGCCCGCTAGATGGCGCTGCCATAGGTCGAACGGATATCAAATGCGCTCTTTAAATAGGAACCACCATTGCTTATTACATTTTCGGTAGTACGTAAAGAAATATGAATGTTTTAGTTGGACCACTTTTTTCGCTTTGTGATAGATGGCGCTGTAATAGTGACAAACGTATAAGCACGAGGTATCTCGTAACACTCCGCCAGTGCAGACGATATTTGCTTCGTGATACACTACCCGTGTTAAAATGGACCGTTTACCAATTTCGGAAAAGGTCGATATCGTGTTGATGTATGGCTATTGTGACCAAAATTCCCAACGGGCGTGTGCTATGTATGCTGCTCGGTATCCTGGACGACATCATCGGACCGTTCACCGGATAGTTACGTTATTTAAGGAAACAGGAAGTGTTCAGCCACATGTGAAACGTCAACCACGACCTGCAACAAATGATGATGCCCAAGTAGGTGTTTTAGCTGCTGTCGCGGCTAATCGGTACATCAGTAGCAAACAAATTGCGCGAGAATAGGGAATCTCAAAAACGTCGGTGTTGAGAATGCTACATCAACATCGATTGCACTCGTACCAAATTTCCATGCACCAGAAATTGCATGCCGACGATTTTGAACGTCGTGTACAGTTCTGCCACTGGGCACAAGAGAAAATACGGGACGATGACAGATTTTTTGCACGCGTTTTATTTAGCGACGAAGCGTCATTCACCAACAGCGGTAACGTAAGCCGCCATAATATGCACTATTGGGCAACGGAAAATCCACGATGGCTGCGACAAGTGGAACATCAGCGACCTTGGCCGGTTAATGTACGGTGCGTCATTATGTGAGGAAGGATAACTGGCCCCAATTTCATCGATGGCAATCTAAATGGTGTAATGTATGCTGATTTCCTACGTAATATTCTACCGATGTTACTACGTTTCACTGCATGACAGAATGGCGATGTAATTCCAACATGATGGATGTTCGGCACAAAGCACGCATGTGGTTTAAGCGGTATTGAATAGCATATTTGATGACAGGTGGATTGGTCGTCGAAGCATGGTCCGCATGTTCTCCGGACCTGACGTCCCCGGATTGCTTTCTGTGGGGAAAGTTAAATTATATTTGCCATCGTGATCCACCAACAGCGCCTGACAACAGGCGTCAGCGCATTGTCAATGCATGTGTGAACATTACGGAAGGCGAACTACTCGCTGTTGAGAGGAATGTTGTTACACGTATTGCCAAATGCATTGAGGTTGACGGACATCATTTACAGCATTTATTGTATTAATGTTGTATTTACAGGTAATCACGCTGTAACAGCACGCGTTCTCAGAAATGATAAGTTCACAAAGGTACGTGTATCACATTGGAACAACCGAAATAAAATGTTCAAACGTACCTACGTCCTGTATTTTAATTTAAAAAATGTACCTGTTACCAACTGTTCGTCTAAAATTGTGAGCCATGTGTTTGTGACTATTACAGCGCCATCTATCACAAAGAGAAAAAAGTGGTCCAACTAAAACATTCCTATTTAAAAAAAAACGCAGTTGATATCCGTTTGACCTATGGGAGCGCCATCTAGCGGGCCAACCATAGCGCCATCTGGTTTCCCCCTTCAAGCTAGACAAGTTTCGTTCTTTGTAGTTATTTCGCTTGACGCTTATTTCGTGAGATATTTGGCCGGGTCACGATCAATGGACCACCCTGTATATCCACCACATGGCCCGTAATACTTTTCTGAATGCATCTCGCTACAATCTTGCTAGACAGATATGAGATGTACATACACCAATGCTCAAAACTGTGTGTTACGTTAGTGGAACATATGTATTCTATCAACCACGAAAGGGTTAAAATATGGAAAATCCCCCGAAATACATTTTAAAATCGTTAGAGAAAATTGTGCCCCATTTGTATGTAAATTTTCTTGCATAAAGCGCTGAGGGACTAGTGTGGGCCGTAAACAGTGCCGCTGTGCTGCGACGGCAAAACGGGCGAAAATATTTGAGTGGGCGAGGCTGTGGAGCGTCTCGCGGTCCGCGATAGAGTGCGCGGACGCGGCGCTGCGCTGGCCGGCACCTTTTGTCTGCCGCCTGGCCGAGGCGACAATGCAGCGGCCCTGCCAGGGATTTCATTAAGCGGCGCGCCAAATGGACGCCGGGGCCGGCCACAACTCGCGCTCCTCGAACGCAATTTCTTACGGGCTGGCTGCGCTTCAAGTTCCAGTCACGTAGCCACCCGCTACCGCCCGCCTATGAGTAACGCACGGGCCGGGCGAGGCGCAATCTTCCGCTCCCTGCCCCGCTCGACTTTTCTTATGTCTTTTTAATCTCGCAGGGAACGTTCGCTGGCTCATATATACATCTGATTTCCACTGTCCTGCTGAACACCAGCTTTCCACTTCCACTTGTGATCTTATTACTCCAGACGATGGAGTTTAACTGCCGAATAACAAGTTTTCCTTTCTACACCTTTTCCATTCGCAGGTGCAAGTGAGCATTGAAAAGAATCATGCGTCTGCATCAAGTATATCAACGGGTGCGTTTCCATAAAATATTTTAAAATAAAAATATTAATAATTACAATTTATTTATTTTATTTAGCGCATGGCTCAGAACATCACAGTAAAAGTTACACAAACAACACGATTAAAAAAAAAAAGATCAAATATGTATAAACAGAACAATAAATAACAGTTTGTATATAAGGACCCAACAATTGGAAATTTACACTCACAGAAGAGCAATCACAAACAAACGTCCAGCTTACATAATATACAGGGTGAGTCACCTAACGTTACCGCTGGATATATTTCGTAAACCACATCAAATACTGACGAACCGATTCCACAGACCGAACGTGAGGAGAGGGGCTAGTGTAATTGTTTAATACAAACTATACAAAAATGCACGGAAGTATGTTTTTTAACACAAACCTACGTTTTTTTAAATGGAACCACATTAGCTTTGTTAGCACATCTGTACATATAAACAAATACGTAATCAGTGCCGTTTGTTGCATTGTAAAATGTTAATTACATCCGGGGATATTGTAACCTAAAGTTGACGCTTGAAACCTCCGACGTTCAGTTGCGCGTTGTAACAAACACGGGCCACGGTCGGCGAGTAGCATCTGCAGGGACATGTGTACGATGACGACCGTGTTTACGAGTGTGATTGTAGTGCACTGTTGTGGTTTTGTCTAGCTGTCGCAGTGTCCGCATGTAGCGCTTGCTCCTATTGTTATTCTGCATTCGTCTCCGCACGCAGACCAACTGTAGTACACCGTGTTACAAGACGTCTGTGATAGTGTAGTGTTGTAGGAACTGTGACCATGGTGTATTCGAACTCTGAAAAGACGGAGATGATACTCATCTATGGCGAGTGTCGACGAAATGCAGCTGAAGCCTGCAGGGTGTATGCAGAACGGTACCCGGACAGAGAGCATCCAACGTGCCGCACATTGCAAAACATCTACCGCCAACTGTATGCAACAGGTATGGTCGTAGCACGCAAACGGGTCCGTAACAGGCCCGTCACAGGAGAAGCGGGTGCAGTTGGTGTGTTAGCTGCTGTTGCCATGAACCCACACATGAGTACACGGGACATTGCGAGAGCCGGTGGACTGAGCCAAAGTAGTGTCATGCGCATACTGCATCGTCACCGCTTTCACCCGTTTCATGTGTCACTACATCAGCAACTACATGGTGATGACTTTAATCATCGAGTGCAATTCTGTCAATGGGCATTAACAGAGAATGCGTTGCAGTTCTACCTGTTTACCGATTAATCGGGTTTCACAAACCACGGGGCAGTGAATCTACGGAACATGCATTACTGGTCCGTGGACAATCCTCGCTGGCTCAGACAGGTAGAGCGACAGCGACCGTGGTGGACTGTAAATGTATGGTGCGGAATCATTGGCGACCACCTCATTGGTCCTCACTTCATTGTAGGGCCCCAAACAGCTACAACATACATCGCGTTTCTACAGAATGATCTGCCAACGCTGCTCGAAAATGTCGCACTGGAAACGCGTCGACGTATGTGGTATCAGCATGATGGTGTACCTGCACATTCCGCAATTAACACTAGGTTGATCCTTGACAGGATGTTCGACGGGCGTTTCATAGGACGTGGAGGACGCATAAATTGGCCAGCCCGTTCTCCTGATCTTACACCTCTGGACTTCTTTCTGTGGGGTACGTTAAAGGAGAATGTGTACCGTGATGTGCCTACAACCCCAGAGGATATGAAACAACGTATTGTGGCAGCCTGCGACGACATTACACCAGATGTACTGCGGCGTGTACGACATTCATTACGCCAGAGATTGCAATTGTGTGCAGCCACCACATTGAACAACTATTGGCCTGACATGTCGGGACACACTCTATTCCACTCCGTAGTTGAAAGCGGAAACCACGTGTGTACGTGAACCTCACCCCGCATGGTAATGTACATGTGCGTCAGTGAAAAAGACCTATAAAAAGGTGTTAGCATGTGGACGTAATGTGCTGTTCCAGTCTCTTCTGTACCTAAGGTCCATCACCGTTCCCTTTGGATCCCTACGTAATTCGGTGCTCTCCGATACACACGATCGAACAGCGGAGGAGTGGTACTCAAGCGTCAAATTTAGGTTACAATATCTCCGGATGTAATTAACATTTTACAATGCAACAAACGGCACTGATTACGTATTTGTTTGTATGTTCAGATGTGCTAACAAAACTAACGGGGTTCCATTTAAAAAAAACGCAGGTTTGTGTTAAAAAACATACTTCCGTGCATTTTTTTATGGTTTGTATTAACCAATTACACTAGCCCCTCTCCTCACGTTCGGTCTGTGGAATCGATTCGTCAGTATTTGATGTGGTTTACGAAATATATCCAGCGGTAATGTTAGGTGACTCACCCTGTATATTCGAGTGCCTCTTGGGTCGCCATTAGGAAATCCTGTGGGTCACCCTTATGCCGTTAGTGGGCATTCCTGCACGATGTGTTTGACCGTCTTTCTCTCAGAGCCACAGTCGCAAGCGGCAGAAGGAAGTTTACCCCATCTGTCGGCGCATCTCCCACTGTTGGTTCTGATGCGATTAAGAGCTGTCCAAACATTTGCGAGGGTAATCAAATCCTTTTGGTTTACTAAAGATGCATGGCATACTGTGGCAGTTTACTGCTGTTCTGCTCTCCCAGTCCTCTTTCCATCGGTCATTTATTTTAAAGTTGGTTTGGTGCAGTGCCTGCGCGGTGTTTAGTGGAGGATGCCTAGACAGGAGTCGGTTTCCCTGGATGTCGTGAGTATCTTCATCGATTTGTAATTGAGGTCATCATATTTGGAAATTCTCTAACCGGAGCGTGTTCTCGGCGCAGGTTAGGAGGGCTATGTTACTGAGAACGGGCAGCCACACTGTAGGAGTTGGCCTGATTGTGCCTGATATAATACGCATTGTTGTATTAAGTTGGCTATCTACCATGTGTGTGTGTTTGCTGTTGAGCCTCACTGGGACACAGTATTCTGCCACTGGATACACCAAGCCAAGTGCGGATGTTCTTAACGTAGATGGTGAGGAGCCCCAAGTGATGCCACACAGCTTCTCCAATATGTCTACATCTACGTCTACATTTATACTCCGCAAGCCACCCAACGGTGTTTGGCGGAGGGCACTTTACGTGCCACTGTCATTACCTCCCTTTTCTGTTCCAGTCGCGTATGGTTCGCGGGAAGAACGACTGTCTGAAAGCCTCCGTGCGCGCTCGAATCTCTCTAATTTTACATTCGTGATCTCCTAGGGAGGTATAAGTAGGGCGAAGCAATATATTCGATACCTCATCCAGAAACGCACCCTCTCGAAACCTGGCGAGCAAGCTACACCGCGATGCAGAGCGCCTCTCTTCCAGAGTCTGCCACTTGAGTTTATTAAACATCTCCGTAACGCTATCACGGTTACCAAATAACCCAGCGACGAAACGCGCCGCTCTTCTTTGGATCTTCTCTATCTCCTCCGTCAACCCGATCTGGTACGGATCCCACACTGATGAGCAATACTCAAGTATAGGTCGAACGAGTGTTTTGTAAGCCACCTCCTTTGTTGATGGACTACATTTTCTAAGGACTCTCCCAATGAATCTCAACCTGGTACCCGCCTTACCAACAATTAATTTTATATGATCATTCCGCTTCAAATCGTTCCGCACGCATACTCCCAGATATTTTACAGAAGTAACTGCTACCAGTGTTTGTTCCGCTATCATATAATCATACAATAAAGGATCCTTCTTTCTATGTATTCGCAATACATTACATTTGTCTATGTTAAGGGACAGTTGCCACTCCCTGCACCAAGTGCCTATCCGCTGCAGATCTTCCTGCATTTCGCTACAATTTTCTAATGCTGCAACTTCTCTGTATACTACAGCATCATCCGCGAAAAGCCGCATGCAACTTCCGACACTATCTACTGGGTCATTTATATATATTTTGAAAAGCAATGGTCCCATAACACTCCCCTGTGGCACACCAAAGGTTACCTTAACGTCTGTAGACGTCTCTCCATTGATAACAACATGCTGTGTTCTGTTTGCTAAAAACTCTTCAATCCAGCCTCACAGCTCGTCTGATATTCCGTAGGCTCTTACTTTGTTTATCAGGCGACAGTGCGGAACTGTATCGAACGCCTTCCGGAAGTCAAGAAAAATAGCATCTACCTGGGAGCCTGTATCTAATATTTTCTGGGTCTCATGAACAAATAAAGCGAGTTGGGTCTCACACGACCGCTGTTTCCGGAATCCATGTTGATTCCTACATAGTAGATTCTGGGTTTCCAAAAACGACATGATACTCGAGCAAAAAACATGTTCTAAAATTCTACAACAGATCGACGTCAGAGATATAGGTCTATAGTTTTGCGCATCTGCTCGACGACCCTTCTTGAAGACTGGGACTACCTGTGCTCTTTTCCAATCATTTGGAACCCTCCGTTCCTCTAGACTTACGGTACACGGCTGTTAGAAGGGGGGCAAGTTCTTTCGCGTACTCTGTGTAGAATCGAATTGGTATCCCGTCAGGTCCAGTGGACTTTCCTCTGTTGAGTGATTCCAGTTGCTTTTCTATTCCTTGGACACTTATTTCGAGGTCAGCCATTTTTTCGTTTGTGCGAGGATTTAGAGAAGGAACTGCAGTGCGGTCTTCCTCTGTGAAACAGCTTTGGAAAAAGGTGTTTAGTATTTCAGCTTTACGCGTGTCATCCTCTGTTTCAATGCCATCATCATCCCGGAGTATCTCGATATGCTGTTTCGAGCCACTTACTGATTTAACGTAAGACCAGAACTTCCTCGGATTTTCTGTCAAGTCGGTACATAGAATTTTACTTTCTAATTCACTGAACGCTTCACGCATAGCCCTCCTTACGCTAACTTTGACATCGTTTAGCTTCTGTTTGTCTGAGTGGTTTTGGCTGCGTTTAAACTTGGAGTGAAGCTCTCTTTGCTTTCGCAGTAGTTTCCTAACTTTGTTGTTGTACCACGGTGGGTTTTTCCCGTCCCTCACAGTTTTACTCGGCACGTACCTGTCTAAAACGCACTTTACGATTGCCTTGAACTTTTTCCATAAACACTCAACATTTTCAGTGTCGGAACAGAAATTTTCGTTTTGATCTGTTAGGTAGTCTGAAATCTGCCTTCTATTACTCTTGCTAAACAGATAAACCTTCCTCCCTTTTTTTATATTGCTATTAACTTCCATATTCAGGGATGCTGCAACGGCCTTATGATCACTGATTCCCTGTTCTGCACTTACAGAGTCGAAAAGTTCGGGTCTGTTTGTTATCAGTAGGTCCAAGATGTTATCTCCACGAGTCGGTTCTCTGTTTAATTGCTCGAGGTAATTTTCGGATAGTGCACTCAGTATAATGTCACTCGATGCTCTGTCCCTACCACCCGTCCTAAACATCTGAGTGTCCCAGTCTATATCTGGTAAATTGAAATCTCCACCGAAGACCATAACATGCTGAGAAAATTTATGTGAAATGTATTCCAAATTTTCTCTCAGTTGTTCTGCCACTAATGCTACTGAGTCGGGAGGTCGGTAAAAGGAGCCAATTATTAACCTAGCTCGGTTGTTGAGTGTAACCTCCACCCATAAAAATTCACAGGAACTATCCACTTCTACTTCACTACAGGATAAACCACTACTAACAGCGACGAACACTCCACCACCAGTTGCATGCAATCTATCCTTTCTAAATACCGTCTGTACCTTTATAAAAATTTCGGCAGAATTTATCTCTGGCTTCAGCCAGCTTTCTGTACCTATAACGATTTCAGCTTCGGTGCTTTCTATCAGCGCTTGAAGTTCCGGTACTTTACCAACGCAGCTTCGACAGTTGACAATTACAATACCGATTGCTGCTTGGTCCTCGCATGTCCTGACTTTGCCCCGCATCCGTTGAGGCTGTTGCCCTTTCTGTACTTGCCCAAGGCCATCTAACCTAAAAAACCGCCCAGCCCACGCCACACAACCCCTGCTACCCGTGTAGCCGCTTGTTGCGTGTAGTGGACTCCTGACCTATCCAGCGGAACCCGAAACCCCACCACCCTATGGCGCAAGTCGAGGAATCTGCAGCCCACACGGTCGCAGAACCGTCTCAGCCTCTGATTCAGACCCTCCACTCGGCTCTGTACCAAAGGTCCGCAGTCAGTTCTGTCGACGCTGCTGCAGATGGTGAGCTCTGCTTTCATCCCGCTAGCGAGACTGGCAGTCTTCACCAAATCAGATAGCCGCCGGAAGCCAGAGAGGATTTCCTCCGATCCATAGCGACATACATCATTGGTACCGACATGAGCGACCACCTGCAGATGGGTGCACCCTGTACCCTTCATGGCATCCGGAAGGACCCTTTCCACACCTGGAATGACTCCCCCCGGTATGCACACGGAGTGCACATTGGTTTTCTTTCCCTCTCTTGCTGCCATTTCCCTAAGGGGCCCCATTACGCGCCTGACGTTGGAGCTCCCAACTACCAGTAAGCCCACCCTCTGCGACCGCCCGGATCTTGCAGACTGAGGGGCAACCTCTGGAACAGGACAAGCAGCCATGTCAGGCCGAAGATCAGTATCAGCCTGAGACAGAGCCTGAAACCGGTTCGTCAGACAAACTGGAGAGGCCTTCCGTTCAGCCCTCCGGAATGTCTTTCGCCCCCTGCCACACCTTGAGACGACCTCCCACTCTACCACAGGTGAGGGATCAGCCTCAATGCCGGCAATATCCCGGGCAACCACAGTCGTAGTCCGATCGGGGGATGCGTGGGACGAGCTGGCCGTCCCCGACAAACCTCCATCCAGACCCCCACAGTGATGCCCATTGGCAACAGCCTCAAGCTGTGTGACCGAAGCCAACATTGCGTGAAGCTGGGAGCGAAGGGATGCCAACTCAGCCTGCATCCGAACACAGCAGTTGCAGTCCCTATCCATGCTAAAAACTGTTGTGCAAAGAACGTCTGAACTAATCAACAGAGAGCGCAAACAAATCGACACAAAATTTAAACGGTTATTAAAATACAAGATTGCCTAGTAAATGCAGTAATGCTGCTACTTGCACACTGCTGACACACTGCTCGGCGGCGGAAGGAGACTACGCGATTTTACACTATTCAGGTACTAAAACACGTTGCTACAACTCTCAAATACTATAATACGCCCGAAATTTATGAATTAAATAATGCAAGTACCAAAAACACGCAAAGCAATTAATAATTAAACTATGTAACAAATGAGTGAGCTAGGAGTATACGACTTGCTGCTGCAGCTGCTTATCCAACGGCGGCAGGGAGCATGTCAATATATTGTTGCGTGTTTTACGTTTCGCTGCAGTTTTCGTCAGGTGTTCTTTGAATGTTAGTGTCCTATCTAAGGTAACCCCAAGGTACTTTTGGTGTTTGTTGTGATTTAGTATTTTCCCGTCTAAATATACATGTGGTTCTCTATTGACCATTTTGTTGTTCAAATGGAAGGCCAGAGCAGTCGTCAGCATAACCAAATTTGCGCGATCTGGTTGCATGTATGTCAGCTTCTAGCATGTATGTAAAGGCTGAAAAGAAGGGGCGCAAGGATAGAGCCTTGTGGGAGTTATTACAATAATTCTTTTATATATGAGTCGCTATGGCCTACGCCTTTTCAGTTTTTCTCCTTTCCTTTCTTCCACATTTCTCCGAATTTCTCTGCGTTTCTCTCTTCTTCCGTCTCTCCAAGTGGCTACCTCGTCTTGGGATTTTCATGGAAACCTTTGGAATTTCGCAACGTCTTTCTGAATGTCAGTCATTTCTCAATGACCTGTGGAGTAATTTGAAGTTTCTCTACGTCCCTTTCACGCAGGAAAAGGTGCCAACCAAAATTTAAATTCTGTACTTTTGTCCTCAAAAATCAGTTTAAAGATTAAAATTAGATTATACAAGTCCATAATGCAACCAGTAACAAGTTATGAGACCGAATGTTGGGAACACTCAGAAACAGATCAAGAGAGACTTGGAGCTTCAGAACTGGACCACTTGGGAAGAGCATATAGAATTTACAGACTTGACCACGTAAGAAATGTGGAAATAAGAGAAAGAAGGAAGACCCATTATACTATTACGAACATAATAGAAAATAAGGGTGGCTAAGGGGTACGATCGAAGTGTTTGGCGGCAGACATGCGGTTTGTGGTGACAGCTATAGAACCCCCGCTAAAAGCAAAGCTACGTCCAGTTTCTTTGCACCATATGTTATTCATTTTTCATTTTTTATCAGTCTGCTGAAATTCAGTGTTTGAATGTGGCCCAGAAGGCGAGCCTCCTTTTCTATCTAAGTTTGTAAGGTTGCAGTATGTGTATAAAGGAAAGCAAAAGTCTGTCGTTCTGGCCCTCATACGAGACATTCGGTACCGACCGACCGCCACGTCGTCCTCAAAACGACATGATTTGGATGCGGTAGGGGGAGGCGTGAGCCCAATACACCGCTCTCCCGACTGTTGTTGGTTTCTCAGAACTTGGAGCCGCTACTTCTCATTCCAGCAGCTCCTCAGTCGGCACCACGAGGCTGAGTGGGCCCTTATAACCCCGGAAAATTCCTGGAAGTACTGGGAATTTAACCAGGCGGAATACGTGTATAAACGTCGCTATTACCACATTTTCTGTATTTTGTTTGCTCTTAAACTGATCACAAATTATCTTTATTATTTTTCTTTCTGTGACTTTCCAGTCTTTCCATCACCTTTTTGTTTAGAGTTAAACGTGCTACTACATTCTGCTGAAGAGGGTCTAACCCTTCCTGTCTTGTCTTATTCAGCTTCCCGTGTTTTTTTGTAATACCTGCAGAATAAAGAACAGTGGAGGATTTCTTACTAACAACAAAATGGTTCAAATGACTCTGAGCACATTGGGACTTAACATCTGAGGTCATCAGTCCCCTAGAACTTAGAACTACTTAAACCTAAGTAACCTAAGGACATCACACACATCCGTGCCCGAGGCAGGATTCGAACCTGCGACCGTAGCGGTCGCGCGGTTCCAGACTGTAGCGCCTAGAACCGCTCGGCCACCCCGGCCGGCTACTAACTACAGGAATCTTTTTCTGGCTGGAATTTTCTGCAGGTGTCAAACGGAAAGCCTATCCACGTGGGCAAGTCCTCACACAAGCAGTTCATAGTTTTTGCTATTTTCGGAAAACTTAGTTTTCATACTACCTTATTCTCCTAAAGCTGAGAAATTTGGAAAGTCATGGTACATGTGAGAACATAAAGGTTTTTACTAAAAGAATATTGGAGGGGGGAAAGGGGTTATGACCACGGCACACTCCTTCCTTCCCCGTTCCCGTTTTCACCCTTCCCACTCCCCGTCGCCGCCCCCAACCCATCCGGTCAGCGTCTTAGCATATGGTATACATAGGTCAGAATACTGTGAACTATGGTAAACTGATGTCCACGCAAAATGTTACTAGGGACGAATGCTGGAACCTCACGATTAACCGACATCAGCAATGAAGGAAACAGAAATAAATAAGCGAATATAATGAAAGCTATGTCCGCCCAGATAGCTGAGTGGTCAGCGTGACGGATTGCCGTCCTACGGGCACGGGTTCGATTCCCGGCTGGGTCGGGGATTTTCTCCGCTCAGGGATTGGGTGTTGTGTTGTCTTCACCATCATTTCATCCCCATCCGGCGCGCAGGTCGCCCAATGTGGCGTCGAATGTAATAAGACCTGCACCATGGCGGCCGGACCTGCCCGTAAGGGGCCTCCCAGCCAATGACGCCAAAGGCTCATTTCCTTTTCCATGAAAGCTATTCAAAGGAAAATGTATTGCGTTGTGGACGTAGAGAACGAAACGGTGATAGGAGATGACTGAAAAGGGTATAAAGATGGATCCTAGAGGGAAAAAGGAAACGAGATGGACTGACTATAAAATGGGTGACAGATGTCAAGAAAGCTACGGACACCAGCAATGTCCAAGAGGGAGGTGTCGAAGATTGTAAACTTCAGAGATTGTAAGGAGAGAAACGGCATTAGTTTTAAATCACTCGAAAATATACAGGGTGCATCATAATTAACAGTGAGAAAGACACGAGTGAATCTATACAGTAGTCCGAGACAGTACGCGGTAAGTAAATAAAATGGGTGCACATAAATAGGCCGAAAGACCCATCACATTTCTGTTACACGACTGGCAATAAAGCATTGGGAATAACAGCAGTCGTATCTGTCCTGAGTGATCTAACGTGGAACTTCCATATGAAACTAATTGTACAAAAAGAATTTGCCACTTGAAATGATTTGAATAGTCCCAAGATGACGTATTTCACCCAGGAAACAAGTTCGAGACATTCTTGGACAGCTCTGCACAAACTAGGACCTGTCCGATAACATTATTAGAGGAGGTACATAAATACAAAGAACAGCGGAGCGTTTCATCAGATATTCATTTAGTAGCGGTGAGAGCACTGCGGAGATTCTCTTCAAACTCCAGGTGTCAGACGCTACGAGAGAGGCGCTGCGAATCACGTAAGAGGTTACTGCTAATATTTTGGCCGAGTGTGTTCCAAGAAGAGTTGGGTAATACGTTAATTGTCCCCAGATACAACCCGAAAAATCACCACATCGTGAAAAACTGAGAAATTATAGCTCCTACCGAGAAGCACTGGAATACGCCCTTCCCGCACAGCAACGGCGAATTGAACAGAAAAGGGGGAAAACGCGGTACACTCCGCTAGATACAGCCAAGTGGACAAGGCACAGGAGAACATAGTTTTTCGCTCGGCCATGCAGAATCATAGAACCACGCCACGTACTTTGAGTCAGGAAATAGACTTGTTTATAGAAAGACAAGTATCCATATCAAGAGTATATCAACGTCTGGAATACCATCGATTATTAGCTCGGCGATCATCTTGCGGCTTCCGTTTACGTGGCAGCAGAGAGACCGGCGTCAATATTAGTGCGCCCAACGACAACAACGGACATAGGAATGACACAAGGCCCTCTTTTCAGACGAGTCCCTGTCCTACGTTCAGCATCTAGATGGACGAATCCTGGTGCGTAAGGTCCGAGGAGAATCAACGTTTCCGAGTGCATTACTCATTATCTTACGGGCCTCACTGCTAGCATGATATTTCGTATGATTGGGCACACAATACAGTCACCTTGCTGTTACCTTTCTGACCTGAGTATGCCCTGTATTCAAAGTTCAAAATGGCTCTGAGCACTATGGGACTTCAACATCTGAGGTCATTAGTCTCCTAGAACTTAGAACTAGTTAAACCTAACTAACCTAAGGACATCACACACATCCATGCCCGAGGCAGGATTCGAACCTGCGACCGTAGCGGTCTAGCGATTCCAGACTGCCACTTCTGCCGGTTGTATTCAAGGTCTCCGTGACGTTATGTTGCCCATGCTATTATGACCTACCTTGACGCAGTGATTGTACATCACCGAGCGAGATGGTGCAGTCACAACACATTGCATTCGCATTCGGGAAGACGACGGTTCAAACTCGCGTCCGGCCATCCTGATTTAGGTTTTCCGTGAATTCCCTAATTCGCTTCAAGCAAATGCCGGGATGGTTTCTTTGCAAGTTCACGGTCGATTTCCTTCCCCATCCTTTCCTAATCCGACGGGACCGATGACCTCGCTTTTTGGTTCCCTTCACCAAATCAAACAACAATTCGAAAACATCTTGTCAGGGGTTCCGCAGAGACTGGCACATCACCATTCACTATCCATTACGATTAATTTGTTAATGCTGTAGCGGCATGGAATGACCTACCCGCATGTGTGTCATCGAAGTTGGGTTAGAACCATTGTTGCTGCAAGAAGTGAAAGTTCTGTGTATTACGAGGTGCATTCACGTTATGACAATTCGGTTTTTTTTTCTCTCACTAGCTAGACACACGAAAACTTTGAAACGAGTTTGTTTTGACCAATGGGAAGTCGCTGACGCAGTAGCGGCACAGGGGTAGTATCTCTCATTGTTGTAAACAGCCAAAAGTTGCTAGGAGCCGAGTCAGGTGAGTAGGGAACAAGAGAAATCACTTCAGAGTTGTCACGAAGAAACTGCAGTATCTCGTTCGCCCGATACGCTGCTCTGTTCTCTTGGTGAAAGAGCACGTGAGCAGCCTTTTCCCGCCTTTTTTCACTCAATGCTAGAAGAAGCTTGTTCTTCGAAATATTTTGGTGTGATGCAACCGAACAGCCCTTTGGAATGCAGTGAGTAAGGATTTCACCATCACTGTCCCGCAACATGGTGACCATCATTTTTTCAGCACTGACGATTATCCGAAAATATTCTGGCATCGGTGATTGTGTGTGCTTCCATTGAGCTCACTTTCGCTTCGTTTCACGATTGAGAAAGGACATCTATTTCTCATCTATTGTCACTATCGATGAAAAGAGAGTCCCATTCATGCCTGCATCATCCGTCAACATACCACACGTCGCGCGGTTTGAGGCGCCATGTCACGGATTGCGCGGTCCCTCCAACCGGTCGCAGGTTCGAATCCTGCCTCGGGCATGGATGTGTGTGATGTCCTTAGCTTAGTTAGGTTTAAGTAGTTCTAAGTTCTAGGGCACTGATGACCTCATATGTTAAGTCCCATACTGCTCAGAGCCATTTGAACCATTTTCTTCTCGCAGCTACGCTAGAGTTCTATGCCCAGAGTTGCAGTCTCTGTCTCGCGTATTTCAAACAAACCGCATGCCACTGTCTGTCTCCAGTCCTGAGAAAAAATAGTCGAGGTGTAATAACTTGTATGCATTTTGTAAATTTCTCTCTCTGTTTGCTCATAAATCACCTACAGATTTGATCACGTTTTGTTTCTACTATGTATGCACAATAAGTAAAATTCACTTCCTTGCTAGACATCGTGATGTTTCAAGTTTAATGGCCAGCGTTGAAGTAGATATTACGTTACATGTCACTGTGCCCACAGCGAAATCTTCAGTCTGTCGTTTTCTCTTTTTAAGGAGCATCTTTTAGACACTAGTGACTCTCCACGTTCAGGAAGACCTTTAGGGTTTGATGAAGATCGCTTAAACGCATTAATCCACATCGATCCACGTCATTGTACTCGGGAACTGGCAAATATGATGAACAGTTATTATTTCACCATCGTGTGACATTTGCATGCTGTGGGGAAGGTTCAAAAATAGGCTGTATGAGTCCCACATGGCCGGCCGCGGTGGTCTCGCGGTTCTAGGCGCGCAGTCCGGAACCGTGCGACTGCTACGGTCGCAGGTTCGAATCCTGCCTCGGGCATGGATGTGTGTGATAGGTTAGTTAGGTTTAATTAGTTCTAAGTTCTAGGGGACTAATGACCACAGCAGTTGAGTCCCATAGTGCTCAGAGCCATTTGAACCATTAGTCCCACATGATTTAAGCCCAAATCACAGAAAATATGTGCATCTCTGCTTGCTCGTCATCATCTCATCAACTGGCTCGTAAACAACCATTCCTGCCCTCCATCGTTAAAGTGGTGTCTTTATGCTGATATATGAAAAAGAAAGGAGTGATTGAAGCCAAACAAATCAGCAACTCCTCGTACAAATACCTGCAGCCATCCACAAGAGATAACTGTTAAGCTTCTGATGGAAAAGCTACTGTGTGGTGTGCTGCGAATTGCTTCCGCGAGGTGTTACCATCACTGCTGACATTTATTGTCTATAACTGAGACGTCTTGCAGATACAATCCAAGAACATCTACGTGGGAAACTATGTGAAGTGATCCTGCCCCACGACATCGCACCCCCGCATTCCGCTATACTGACAAAGAAAAAGTTAGTTTGGAAAGTCATTCCCCACCACCCATATTCAAATTAACCTGCGACCTCATATTTTCGTCTTTTCCGCTCTCTATCGAAAAACATTGAAGGAATTTCTAGACGAGTTCTTCGTCTCAAAACGAAATGATTTCCACAGTCGTGGAATCGAAAAGATATTCCAACGTTGGCAGACTGTTGTAAATAGTGAAGGAAAACATGTCATTAATGGCTAAAGCCTCTTTTATGTGTATCTATTGTGTTTATTAACCTGATCTAAAAACGCTACGAACTTATGTACCAACCCAGTAGCTATATCATATATATAGTCTTCGCGAAATTCGTTATCTAATAGATTTAGTTTGTAGACAAACTCCGCCACGTGTATCACACATTCCAGTGTGAATATTTCAGAGTAGCTTAATAGAAAACGTGCTGTATTCACTTACATTTCAGTTTACTTTCCGAATACAACACATACGTTATCGGCACTTGTAGTTATCTCTCGTAGGAACTTTTCATCACTTCAGGTACCACGTTGCAAACACAGGTCTTCGAGGTATACAGAGGCAGAGAAAACGTCATCGGAAAGTATTGCTTCCGCCACACAAGCTCTCCATTATCAGATTATTAGGTTATGCATACAACAGACGACAAACAGATCTGTCCTGCACGAATTGAGCTCGTTAGGCCCAGTTTTAACAAACTATACATTAAAGTATGAGATTTCCACCCAATGTTATAGTTCAAATCTTCGTTGCGCTTTTGTGAGTGTGGTCATCTCTGAAACAAACTATGAAACCATAATTCGTTGCATTCTTGGGCCAAACTGCGTGCATGCGGATGTCTTCCAGTTGTATTTAAGTCCAAAACCAATAAAGTTGAAGAATTTCAATACCGACCTTTGTGCACTATCAAAATGAGCTATGAATATAAGGTTGAAGCACAATCCAACCGCTGGTTGGTCCTTCCAGGATCATAATCCCGAAATATCGGGAATCCCTACCATCTTTTATCGTAAATGGGCCAAATATCAGCTCCAGTCCCTAAGCAAAGAGTCTAGGAGTAATAAGAAATAAAAACCTAAACTTTATTGGGCAATTAGCTACAATGTGCATAAAGGCAGCAGCATCTCTCCATTCACTTTACAGATATTTAAATCAGTTCCCTTTTGACCTGGAAAAGAAAGTTGCAAAAAGGCTTATATTTCCGATTGTTGGTTACAGCGACGCTCTACTATCTAAGGAAAGCAAACAGCGTCTGGAACTCGTTAGGAACGCCTGCGTTCCATGTATCTGTGACATTTGACTCTTTGATCAAATTTCACCATCATGTGCACAGACATTCGGGCTACATGAACAAAAGCACAGAGATTTCCATGCACTAGATCTTCTCTGCGCCCCTCACATCACTCCTTGACCTGAAAGCTCTTGTCTGGACAACATGAGTGAAACATCTGTTCCCATCAGACCAAAATTATTTCTGTCGCTCTCCATCACTTAGCTGCTTCCTCGAAGTCCTTCGCAGTAGTAGAGACCCGACTCTTGAATAGCTTCCCTTATTATATTAGAGACCTGACTGTCATCTCCAGCTTCAAAAGGCAGTTAATAATGTACAAAAGTTGGATAAAAATATGGAAACACCAAAAACACGAGACATTACCATGCCTAACGATGTAGGAAACCTGTTGCCGTTCAAAACAGCTTCCATTTGTCTCTGAATGGATAAATACAGATCCTGTATAGATTCCCTCAAAATAGTGTCAAGTTCACGTAACGATGAAGGTGGTGGATGGCGATCATGCACTCTTCTCTCCAAAGTAGACCTCAAAGGCTTAATAATATGGAGATCTGGTGACTAGGGTGACCAAGGAAGATATCAAAATTCATGCCTGGGCTCAAACACCAGTCCTGGACGATGACAGCTGTGCGAACTGGGGCCCTGTCGTCCAGAACTCAGCATCATTAGATAAGAAACAATGTACCATGGGATGGATGTCACCAACCAAAATGGTCACGTAATCCTCGGCAGTAAAGCAGCCATGCGTAGTAACAATGGATCCCATGGAATACCACGATATGGCTGCCCAAATTACCGAACCGTCACTCTTGGGATATAAACCCAGCAAGAAGTTAGAAACAGAGTGAACAGGACGCAACGATTCCCATTCTGGAATTCCAATTCACACGGCAACTCCCAGCTTAGGGAGCAACCTTCCGTTGTTTTGGTACTGACAGGTTTCGCGAGCGAGACATTCAGGTCTGCAATGATTTTTCAAGCTGTCATCCTTTTATTTTTCGTCACAATCTTCTTTAATGACCGTCAGTCATGATCACTCCCCATGCACACACGTCCGCTTTATGACTTAGTGGATTATGTTCTTCCACTTTTCCTTGCGTGGTACAAATTTTCCATATAGTGCCTTTTGAAACACCAAATACTTTGGCTCTCTAGGTTATGGATGCACACACCATATGAGCACCAACAATTTTCCCACGTTCGACCACTTAGATTCGACGTAATACACTCAAAACTACACAGAATACTGTCCTGACCACGACCGACATTTACAAGATATTAAGGACACTGCAAAGGTAGCGTCTATGGCAAAATAAACCACTGGCCAATAAAATTGCTACACCAAGAAGAAATGCAGATGATAAACGGGTATTCAGTGGACAAATACAGGGTGATTCAAAAAGAATACCACAACTTTAAAAATGTGTATTTAATGAAAGAAACATAATATAACCTTCTGTTATACATCATTACAAAGAGTATTTAAAAAGGTTTTTCTTCACTCAAAAACAAGTTCAGAGATGTTCAATATGGCCCCCTCCAGACACACGAGCAATATCAACCCGATACTCCAACTCGTTTCACACTCTCTGTAGCATATCAGGCGTAACAGTTTGGATAGCTGCTGTTATTTCTCGTTTCAAATCATCAATGGTGGCTGGGAGAGGTGGTCGAAACACCATATCCTTAACATACCCCCATAAGAAAAAATCGCAGGGGGTAAGATCAGGGCTTCTTGGAGGCCAGTGATGAAGTGCTCTGTCACGGTCTGCCTGGCGGCCGATCCATCGCCTCGGGTAGTTGACGTTCAGGTAGTTACGGATAGATAAGTGCCAATGTGGTGGCGCTCGATCCTGCTGAAATATGAATTGTTGTGCTTCTTGTTCGAGCTGAGGGAACAGCCAATTCCCTAACATCTCCAGATACTGTAGTCCAGTTACAGTAGCACCTTCGAAGAAAAAGGGACCAAAAACTTTATTGGCTGAAATGGCAAACAAATGTACAACTAAATGAAACTTTATAGCTCACTTAATTCGCCGACAGATAGTGCTTAGCTCTGCGTTTTGTCGTTGCAGAGTTTTAAATTCCTAAAGTTGTGGTATTCTTTTTGAATCACCCTGTATATTATACTAGAACTGACATGTGATTACATTTTCACGCAATTTGGGAGCTTAGATCTAGAGAAATCAGTACCCAGAACAACCACCTCTTACCGTAATAACGGCCTAGATACGCCTGGGCATTGAGTCAAACAGACCTTGTATGGCGTGTACAGATACAGCTGCCCATTCAGCTTCAACACGATACCACAATTCATCAAGAGTAGTGACTGGCGTATTCTGACGCGCCAGTTGCTCGGCCACCACTGACCAGACGTTTTCAGTTGGTGAGAGATCTGGAGAATGTGCTAGCCATGGCAGTAGTCGAACACTTTCTGTATCCAGAAATTCCTGTACAGGACCTCCAACATGCGGCCGCCATTTATCCTGCTAAAATGTAGCGTTTCTCAGGGATCGAACGAACGGTAGAGCCACGGGTCGTAACACATCTGAAATGTAACGTCCACTGTTCAAAGTGCCGTCAATGCGCACAAGAGGTGACCGAGACGTGTAACCAATGGCACCCCATACCATCACGCCGGGTGATGCGCCAGTATGGCGATGACGAATACACGCTTCCAATGTGCGTTCACCACGACGACGCGAACACGGATGCGACCATCATGATGCTGTAAACAGAACCTGGATTCGTCCGAAAAAAATGACAATTTGACATTCGCGCACCCAGGTTCGTCGTTGAGTACAACATCGCAGGCGCTCCTCTCTGTGATGCAGCGTCTAGGGTAACCGCAGCCGTGGCCTCCGAGCTGATAGTCCATGCTGCTGGAAACGTCGTCGAACTGTTCGTGCAAACGTCCCCATCTGTTGACTCAGGGAACGAGACGTGGCTGCACGATCCGTTACAGCCATGCGGATAAGATGCATGTCATCTCGACTGCTAGTGATACGAGGCCGTTGGGATACAGCACGGCGCTCCGTATTACCCTCCTGAACCCACCGATTCCATATTCTGCTAACAGTCATTGGATCTCGACCAACGCGAGCAGCAATGTCGCGATACGATAAACCGCAATCGCGATAGGCTACAATCCGACCTTTATCAAAGTCGGAAACGTGATGGTACGCATTTCTCCTCCTTACACGAGGCATCAGAACAACGTTTCACAAGCAACGCCGCTCAACTGCTGTTCGTGTATGAGAAATCGGTTGGAAACTTTCCTCATGTCAGCACGTTGTAGGTGTCGCCACCGGCGCCAGCCTTGTGTGAATGCTCTGAAAAGCTAATCATTTGCATATCACAGCATCTTCTTCCTGTCGGTTAAATTTCGCGTCTGTAGCACGTCATCTTCGTGGTGTATCAATTTCCATGACCAGTAGTGTACAACAGCGTAACCTACAGGTTTGGCTAGCATCTGCTTTTATGTTCAAGCATGCATTTCTCGCGGTATTTCCACATTTCTGTCCAATTCTTCTATCTGTATTGAAGCAACAATACGTCTATTTTGTCCCTGTACGTACTCGTTACCCCATTACATCTTTCTTTCGATCCAGATCTTTCGCATTTCATAGTGCTCGTAACTGGTGTAGTCTGTCTAAAGTTCGCTTCCTATGTCGCTATATCAGAAACTATCGCTTTTGTATACCTGTAAATACTTGGCTTATCTGCCACTTTCACTGTTATTACTATTGTTATTAGTGCCAGCAGCAGCGACACTTTCAGAAGTACCGCTAGTATTAATTTTGTTAATTCTCTCTACATACACTCAAATCATTTCTAACTCTTGTTATACTACAAACCTCAAAAAAAGTTTTGCATCATCCCGGTTTCCAAAACTCCTGAAGATAGACGTCGACTATGGATATTGTATCACAGACACATCACTTTTACTGTTCAGAGATGTCACTAAACCCTCCCAAAGATGTAAACAAACATGCATGAGCAGCGCCTATTAGATGGAGGCGGTCCGACAGCCGATCAGGTCCATTCATTCTACCAGGAAGAAGGTACACGGCTCGTGTTGTCTGTAGTTCAACCATGCCTAGACGGCCGTTACCGCGGTTCGATCGCGTCCGCATTGTTACTTTGTGTCAGGAAGGGCTCTCAACAAGGGAAGTGTCCAGGTGTCTCGAAGTGAACCAAAGCTATGTTGTTCGGACATGGAGAAGATACAGAGAGGCAGGAACTGTCGAGGACATGCCTCGCTCAGGCCGCCTAAGGGCTTCTACTGCAGTTCACTTCCTACGGATTATGGCTCTGAGGAACCCTGACAGCAATGCCACCATGTTGAATAATGCTTTTCGTACAGATACAGGACATCGTGTTACGACTCAAACTGTGCGCAATAGGCTGCATGATGCGCAACTTCACTCCCGATGTCCATGTGAAGTCCATCTTTGCAACCACGACACCATGCAGCGCAGTGCAGATGGGCCTAACAACATGCCGAATGGACCGCTCAGGATTGGCATCACCTTCTCTTCACCGATGAGAGTGGCATATGCCTTCAACCAGACAGGCATCGGAGACATGTTTGGAGGCAGCCTCGTCAGGCTGAACGCCTTCGACACACTGTCCATCAAGTGCCGCAAGGTGGAGGTTTCCTGCTCTTTTGGGGTGGCATTATGTGCGGCCGACGTACGTCGCTGGTGGTCATGGAAGGCGCCGTAATGGCTGTACGATACTGAATGCCATCCTGCGACCGATAGGGCAACCATATCAGCAGCATATTGGCGAGGCATTCGTCTTCGTGTATGACAATTCGATCCCCCATCGTGCACATCTTGTGCATGACTTCCTTCAGGATAACGACATCGCTCGACTAGAGTGGCCAGCACGTTCTCCAGAAATGAACACTATCGAACACGCCTGGGATAGATTCAAAATGGCTGTTTATGGACGACGTGACCTACCAACCACTCTGAAGGATCTACTCCATTGAGGAGTGGGACAAACTGGACAACCAGTGCCTTGATAAGTTTTGGATAGTATACCACGATGAATACAGGTATTCATCAATGCAAGAGGACGTGTTACTGGGTATTAGAGGTATCAGTGTGTACACCAGTCTGAACCACTACCTCTGAAGGTCTCGATGTATGGTGATACAACATGCAATGTGTGGTTTTCATTAGCAATAGAAAGGGCGGAAATGATGTTTATGTTGATCTCTATTCCAATTTTCTGTGCAGGTTCCGGAACTCTCGGAATCGAGGTGATAAAACCTTTTTTGATGTGTGTTTTACTATTATTTCTCTTAATAAAACAAATACACTTCTGGCCATTACAATTGCTACACCACGAAGATGACGTGCTACAGACGCAAAATTTCACAGACAGGAAGAAGGTGCTCGGATATGGAAATGATTAACGTTTCAGAGCATTCACACAAGGTTGGCGCCGGTGGCGACACCTACAACGTGCTGACATGAGGAAAGTTTCCAACCGTTTTCTCATACACAAACAGCAGTTGACCGGCGTTGCCTAGTGAAACGTTGTTGTTGTGCCTCGTGTAAGGAGGAGAAATGCGTACCATCACGTTTCCGACTTTGATAAAGGTCGGATTGTAGCCTATCGCGATTGCGGTTTATCGTATCGCGACATTGCTGCTCGCGTTGGTCGAGATCCAATGACTGTTAGCTGAATATGGAATCGGTGGGTTCGGGAGGGTAATACGGAACACCGTGCTGGATCCCAACGGCCTCGAATTACTAGCAGTCGAGATGACAGGCATCTTATCCGCATGGCTGTAACGGATCGTGCAGCCACGTCGCGATCCCTGAGTCAACAGATGGGGACGTTTGCAAGACAACACCCATCTGGACGAACAGTTCAACGACGTTTGTAGCAGCATGGACTATCAGCTCAGAGACCATGGCTGCGGTTACCCTTGACGCCTGCAATGGTGTACTCATCGACGAACCTGGGTGCACGAATGGCAAAACGTCATTTTTCGGATGAATCCAGGTGGAAGCGTGTATTCGTCATCGCCATACTGGCGTATCACCCGGCGTGTTGGTATGGGGTGCCATTGGTTACACGTCTCGTTCACCTCTTGTTCACACTGACGACACTTTGAACAGTGGACGTTACATTTCAGATGAGTTACGACCCGTTGCTCTACCCTTCATTCGATCCCTGCGAAACCCTACATTTCAGCAGGATAATGCACGGCCGCATGTTGCAGGTCCTGTGAAGGCCTTTCTGGATACAGAAAATGTTCGACTGCTGCCCTGACCAGCACATTCTCCAGATCTCTCACCAATTGAAAACGTCTGGTCAATGGTGGCCGAGCAACTCACTCGTCACAATACGCCAGTCATTACTCTCGATGAACTGTGGTATCGTGTTGAAGCTGCATGTGCAGCTGTATCTGTACACGCCATCCAAGCTCTGTTTTCCTGAATGCCCAGGCGTATCAAGGCCGTTATTACGGCCAGAGGTGGTTGTTCTGGGTACTGATTACTCAGGATCCATGCATCCAAATTGTGTGAAAATGCAATTGCATGTCAGTTGTAGTATAATATATTTGTCCAAAGAATACCCGTTTATCATCTGCATTTCTTCTTGGTGTAGCAATTTTAATGGCCAGTAGTGTATTATTTCTAGGCTACTACAATGTTAAAAAAACACTGTTTGTGTTAAACTCTAGTGCCATGTAAGGAAGACCTGAAGCACTATCTGATAAGGTAAAATACATAGACAAAAATAAATTTCAGGATCTGGCGGTACATTTCATATCATAAACCAGGTTCAGAACATTACGTGCACCCAGTTCATCAGAAAAGAGTGGCAGGCTTACAGCGTTAGAGTGTCGTGCAGAGGACAGGCCTCATTTGCAACAGGCGCTGGCGCGGCCGCCCGCGGCACAGAGCACTGTGTTGGGCGGGCAGCCGGGCGTCCCTTGCAGGACCCTGCTGTATAGGCTGGCCGCGACACGCGGGGGCGTGGCTTGCTATCGGAGATAAACGCGCTGCGTCCGCTGCAGGGGCGCTGGCTACGTGCGAAAGGCACCGGCCGTGCTTCACTGTCCAGCCACCTACTAGGCTCAGCCACAGGGTAACGCATTGAAATAGGCTTCTGAGCCTGACACTCTTGAAACTGAAACTGAGATTTCGTAAGAGATGGTGGACATGGTACCTCCCTAGAAATATATCCCCAGATACTGAAGATGACCCTCTAGCAACGCAGCCTGACCACAAATAAAAGTTTTGGAGGTGACGAAATTAGCTAAAAGCGCAACCAAAACGGGCAGTTACTCGGAAGTAACACATCCGATATTTGAACTAGAACACTGACTGCAAATACAACAGGAGAGCGTTTCATATTGGTTCAAAAATGGCTCTGAGCACTGTGGCACTTAACATCTGAGATCATCAGTCCCCTAGAACTTGATGTTGTTGTCTTCAGTCCTGAGACTGGTTTGATGCAGCTCTCCATGCTACTCTATCCTGTGCAAGCTGCTTCATCTCCCAGTACTTACTGCAACCTACATCCTTCTGAATCCTCTTAGTGTATTTATCTCTTTGTCTCCCTTTACGATTTTTACCCTCCATGCTGCCCTCCAATGCTAAATTTCTGATGAACTTAGAACTACTTAAACCTAACTAAGGACATCACACACATCCATGACCGAGGCAGGATTCGAACCTGCGACCGTAGTGGTCGCGCGGTTCCAGACTGAAGCGCCTAGAACCGCTCGGCCACACCGGCCGGCTGCACATTGGTATCTTGATACACTTTTAATACTTTCGCCTCTAACCAGCCCAGTAACAGTAGTTCAATACATTTCCTTATTGCGTTTTTAAATGATAGCATTTGCTTTTTGTATACTGCAGTCCTTTTCTCAAGTTACAGAAAGTGAGAACTTTCAGCATTGTAGCGCGTCAGCAATCGTAAGTATCGAAATAATTATGAAAAATCCGCCTCGATTGCGCAAACTACCTGGTGTTTACGTAGGTTCCAGCGTGGGTAACCACGCCTTCTTCAGAACAAATATAAAACAGCTTGCCTAAATAGGCATAGTCAAAGGATAAAATCGACACCTACAGCGGCAAGACCCCATAATTTTTTTTTTTACAAATACACGGTACATATGTACCAAGTCAATAATATTACTTATCTCAGCCCTGTGTGTGCTGGCTCGCCCCAGCCAACGTGCGATGGTCACAGGCTCTCCACCTAACTGGGGCACCGCTGGCTGCTCACATGCGCGGCTATCGAAATCACTGCGCATGCGCGCGGTCAGGAAACGCTCATCTTATGCATGGGAGCAGGATTACAAAGATAACACGGATCGGGACCTATTTGATTGCCAAAAGTTGTCGCACAAATAGCAAACTGAGCAAACGATAAAAGCGATGATGCGGGAATTAAGACATATTTAATAGCAACGCACGACAAACTTTTGGCACAGATGGTAAATCAGCCACAAGCTAATATGGAGACCCTAGAATTAGGTAGAAATTACAACTAAACTGAGAAGATAGCTATGCTAAGGACGTTATTGTTAACGGATAAAACCGCACTAATAATATCTGCAGCAGAAACAACCATAGTCGCTACATCGCCATAATACTAAGCGGCCGACCAGGCCGTAATCAGAAGACGTTAAAGATTTATAACGTACGTTGGCTCCATGATTTTATAAATACGTAGAAGCCAACGAAGATACATAAAATACCTCCGAAAAGCGCGCAGCGATAAGAAAACACAAATGGTGTTCTACTTGGCTAACCAAACCCTCAAGACAGTAGCGGGGAAAACGTACCAAAATGGGGGGAGGGAGGGGGGGAGTTGCTTCATGCTGAAGTTAAGGGTTCAGAATTGGACATCTTAGAGGAAATGCAGATTTTTAAACACCTGCAGTATGTCAAAGACGATGTCCTTAACGATCAGCTCCAATTAAAAAACAGAAATTTCTTTGAAGGTTTCGGTCCCTTAATTCTTCACATTAAGTTGCACGACGTGGAAGTTGGTGGATGCACGCGCACGATGTTGATTGTTCACGGATGGTAATGACGCCCCCCTCCCTTTTTGGTACGTTTTCGCTCCTACTGTGTTGAGGGTTTGGTTAGCCAAGAAGAACACCATTTGTGTTTTCTTATCGCTGCGCGCTTTTCGGAGGTATTTTATGTATCTTCGTTGGCTTCTACGTATTTATAAAATCATGGAGCCAACGTATGTTATAAATCTTTAACGTCTTCTGATTACGGCCTGGTCGGCCGCTTAGTATTATGGCGATGTAGCGACTATGGTTGTTTCTGCTGCAGATATTATTAGTGCGGTTTTATCCGTTAACAATAACGTCCTTAGCATAGCTATCTTTTCAGTTTAGTTGTAATTTCTACCTAATTCTAGGGCCTCCATATTAGCTTGTGGCTGATTTACCACCCGTGCCAAAAGTTTGTCGTGCGTTGCTATTAAATATGTCTTAATTCCCGCAGCATCGCTTTTATCGTTTGCTCAGTTTGCTATTTGTGCGACAACTTTTGGCAATCAAATAGGTCCCGATCCATGTTATCTTTGTAATCCTGCTCCCATGCATAAGATGAGCGTTTCCTGGCCGCGCGCATGCGCAGTGATTTCGATAGCCGCGCATGTGAGCAGCCAGCGGTGCCTCAGTTAGGTGGAGAGCCTGTGACCATCGCACGTTGGCTGGGGCGAGCCAGCACACACAGGGCTGAGATAAGTAACACTGACGTGGTACATATGTACCGTGTATTTGTAAAAAAAAAATTTATGGGGTCTTGCCGCTGTAGGTGTCGATTTTAGCCTTTGACTATGCCTATTTAGGCAAGCTGTTTTATATTTGTTCTGAAGAAGGCGTCGTTACCCACGCTGAAACCTAGGTAAACACCAAAAAAATGGCTCTGAGCACTATGGGACTTAACATCTGTGGTCATCAGTCCCCTAGAACTTAGAACTACTGAAACCTAACTAACTTAAGGACATCACACACATCCATGCCCGAGGCAGGATTCGAACCTGCGACCGTAGCAGTCGCGCGGTTCCCGGACTGAGCGCCTTAACCGCGAGACCACCGCGGCCGGCCGGTAAACACCAGGTAGTTTGTGCAATTGAGGCGCATTTTTCATAATTATTAGAGACAGTACTTTTGAAAATTAACATGTTCCAAGGTACGATATGGTAATGTACCTAGGAACAAATATTCTACTGAAATTTAAAAGAGATGCTACCGAGTAAGTCTTCTCAATGCTGTATTTATCTGTATAGAAACGTTAAGGGCTGAAACTTCCTGGCAGATTAAAACTGTGTGCCGGACCGACACTCGAACTCGGGACCTTTGCCTTTCGCGGGCAAGTGCTAAACCAACTGAGCTACCCAAGCACGACTCACGCCCCGTCCTCACAGCTTTACTTCTGCCAGTATCTCGTCTCCTACCTTCCAAACTCCGCTGCAGAGCGAAAATCTCATTCTGGAAACGTTACGGGCTACTCTTCGATGGATCCTTGGTGGTGTACTGAGGAACAAATTCAGGGCAGGAACCCATCTCTGGTAAATTCATCTAATGACGCTACAGCGCTTCAAAGTTATTAGGGCAACGCCTGCCAATTGGCTGTCCCTTAGACACGAAACGTAAGTTTCTGCAATGACAGACCAAAAGTGGAACATCTTTGAGAGCTGCTTGTAAATCGTCCGGATTGTGTACTAGCGGTCCATGAAACTTTTCCATTCCTAATGTTTCGTCCAGAATTGCGCTGGACATCTACATCTTCAGAGGTACTCGTGGTTCTGCTGAGTCTTGTCAACTGACGTGTCAGAGGTTGGAGAGTGGCATAAACAATGTGAAAAAAGGGCACATCAGTACTTGACACATGGTTGGTAGAGATTATCCTTGTCAGAGATAAAACTTAACTGTCGACTATTCTATATGTAACTTTATCACTGACGAGGATTATCTACCCTGATCACATATAAACTTCTACCACGTCTCTCTTGCACAGTACTTAGGTCGCACCTCGACGTCCAACCTGTCAATTGGAGGAACGGAAAAGTTTCATGGACCAGACTGTACAGCCAGAAAAAGCTACCAGCAGGTGAGACATCCGGCCGTTAAAGCCTTCATTGTATTATATTTTAGTGTGTCTGACATTATTCGTGTTGTTAGATGCTGTGGATCACGTACTCGCCTGTCCAACTAGAACAACAACAATAATGGTCTGTCAAGAGACAAACTTCCGTATTCTGTTTAGGGTGGCTCTTAAATAGTGCTTCTTAAAAATAATTATAATTTTTACTCTCCACTTTGGTTCTATTCAATGCAAAAGTGAGCTGTGCGAAATTTGGGCTCAGGAGGATAGGGGAAAGGTTCCCTCACACAGTCAAAAACTGAAAATCCAAAGAAAAGGAAACCAACAACGTTTCAAACTTCTCCATGATAAATTCATCAGTTACCACATGTAAGTAGATTATTTAGTTCCTTTTCCCGAACTGAATACGTCCTGGTTGGAAACATCACCTGGGTTATACGAAATAACTGGTCAATGTTCCAATGCAGATACAGGGAGGGCAGAGTGAAATAAGCCATTCCTTTATACGGTCCATCCTGGGTCACCTCAGTAAACATAGCAGTTCTTCGGTTTGTTTGAAGGAGATAATGGATTTGCTCGGGTGTCACAAATGGGGGTAAAGTTTTAAAAAACCCACACTAATTAACCACTAACACAACTACAAAACATATTCAAATTTTTCTTGCACTCTTCGTAAAATTTTTGCATACATTATTTCACGTAAATTTCACACTATGTACAACTATGCTACTGTATGATAGTGTATCTGCAGCGACAGAAATTCTTAGGGAGAAGTCAGAGAGAAAATGGTTCAAACGGCTCTAAGCTCTATGGGACTTAACATCTGAGGTCATCAGTCCCCTAGACTTAGAACTACTTAAACCTAACTAACCTAAGGACATCACACAGATCCATGCCCGAGGTAGGATTCGAACCTGCGACCGTAGCAGCAGCGCGGTTCCAGACTGAAGTGCCTACAACCGCTCGGCCACAGCGGCCGGCCAAGTCAGAGAGAATGATAATGTAAAACCCGGTGTATAGTCCCACTGTGATTGACATCGATAGGTACATATCTTTGAATTGGAGAAGTACAGATCCTTGCCTTTTTCTCACATGATATACTGTGAACTATGGATGAAGGGGAACAGGCAGATTGGATATTTCTAGATTTACAGAAAGCATTTGACGTGGTGCCCCACTGCAGGCTGTTAACAAAGGTACGACCATTTAGAATAAGTTCACAGATATGTAAGTGGCTCGAAGACTTCTCAAGTAGTAGAATCCAGTACGTTGTCCTCGACGGTGAACGTTCATCAGAGAGAGGGATATCGTCAGGAATGCCCCAGGGAAGTTTGATAGGACCGCTGTTTTTCTCTACGTACGTGAATGATTTGGCGGACAGGGTGGGTGACAGTCTGCGGAATGGTAACTAGCTCTAAATGCAGGTGAGTAGGAAGAACAAAATGCAATGTTCGGTTACAGTATTACTCGTGTCCTGCTTGACACAGTCAAGTCGTTTAAAAATGTGGGCATAACGTTGAAAAGCAATATTAAATGGAACGATCATGTGGGAACTGTGGTAGGGAAGGTGAACGGTAGACACTGGTTTATTCGAAGAATTTTAGGAAAGAGTGGTTCACCTGAAAAGGAGATCGCATATAAGACGCTGGTGTGACTTATTCGTGAGTGCTGGTCGAGTGTTTGGGATCCGCACCAGGTCGGAGCGAAGGAAGACATCGAAGCAATTCAGAGATGGGCTGCTAGATTTGTTACCAGTAGGTTCGAACAACATGTAAGTCTTATAGAGATGCTCCGGGAACTCAAATTGGAATTCCTGGAGGAAAGGCGACGTTACTTTTGAGAAAATTTAGAGAATCGGCATTTGAAGCTGACTGCAGAACTAACATACTGCCGCCAACATACATTGCGCTTAAGAACCACTAAGATTAGATGCGAGAAATTACGGCTCTTACAGAGGCATATAGACAGTCGTCTTTCACTCGCTCTATTTGGGAGTGTAACAGGAATGGAAATGACTAGTAGTGTTACACAGTACTCTCCACCACACACCGTACGGATTATCTGTATAGATGAAGACCTGTAGAAGCGAAAAGTTAGTGCACGCATCAGAACTTACGAGAGACAAAGAGACGGTCTGAAGCAGGCACTCAGTGGAGTGTGGTCGATCTGCACAGTCTGATCTTTGAGTATATAATAGTCTATCTTTACTAAACTTGGCATGAAGTAAGTCTTATAACCTCATAAAAGACTGAAAAGTGCTCTGTGAAAATTATTTTGCGTATGACGTTAATCTGTGATAACTACCGTACCAGTTCAGTTGTTGAAAGTACAGGGGCGTGTGCTCTCATAAGGGCATGGCTAATGTGCAATGCGAGCCACGAAGAATAACAGAGCGGATGTATTGTCGAGGTTTTCTGCTCTTAACACCAATTACTAGCCTGTAATATATTATCTACATCATGTACAGTAAGCGGAATGAAAACACATGCAGTGTCATATTTTGAAAATTTACACATGCGACGAGTATGAGCATAAAGAGAGTTGGCTCTAATCGCCACTTCAGATCGTCTAACCATAAGTGTTCAGTAATCAATGAAACCTCGAGGTGGAAAAGTTTTTGTAGCCAATGAATATCATGCAGAATCAATACTAACAATAGCGACTGTAAACCACACTTGACCAGACTGTACATCAACATTAGTTATTGCACAATCAGCATGACCAGCACGAAAAATTAATGGACGACAGTACATCAGCAACTTCAGCAGCATCAACATTCATCTCGTTTTCTGTTTCCACATGTAATACAGGCTTGTAAATAGTTGGACACCAATGAAAAGCTCGATGCACATGGTGGCGAGGCGCCAGATTTGTTACTAGCAACAGGAAAACTGAATTACGTAAGTCACAGATAGCAAACTTAGAATAATTTCAGAAGCTGTAAGACGTGTAATCCTGAATGGACAGTGATGGTGCTCGAACACTGCCCAGTATATATGGTGGACAGCGGCTTATCTGTGGCCAAGGTCAATACATCACAACTGTGTATTGTGACAGATTACATTACCATTGAGTTCACAGAGAACCCAGAGGACGAGATGCTGAGATGAAAGGCCACGGAGAGGGGGGGGGGGGGGGGCGGCTACAATAGAAGAGAAGAAATCACTTCTGAGCTTTTGATAATATGTTGAGTTGACGATCATGTTCTTGTTCAGCGTGGCCAAACGTGGCTCACTGTTGCTATTGTTCCTGTTGATTCTGCATTACGTCCATTGGCTACCAGTCTGAATAATTTTCCATCTCGAGACTTGATTGCTTACCAAACGTTTATGGTTACAATATCTGAACTGGCAACTAGAGCTGATAAGTCAGGTAATTATTTGTTGATAAACCTACCTGTGTTCATATTTGTCACATGGATAATTATCAAAAGGTGACGCTGTATCTGTTGTTTTATGGATTGTGCAATTTCTATCAGGTTTAAATTTGGTGTTGATATGACTTTCTATAACAAGATTTAAGTGTACAAGTTAGAGATGTATCGAACTGTTAAATAAACTACACATTGATCTTTACAAAAGGAAAGAAGAAGTCAGTTTTTGACGACTCCTGTCCCCTCACCCCAGCATCACGTCCTCTGGATTTTTCTGTGGACTCAGTGATTACGTAATCTGTTTTAACACACTGTTGCGGCGTGTTGACATTGGCCACTGATAAGCCACTACCTACTGTATACACTGGGCAGTGCAAGAACACCCTCACTGCCTGTTCAGTATTACACATCTTGTGGTGGCTGAAGTTTTTCTACGTCTGGTATCTGTGACTTATGTATCTAACTTGAATGTTGTTATATATGTAATATCACTGACGCTTGTTAGCGATTCGTCAAGATGCCTCGCCACCATGTGCCTTGTGTGTTTCCTTGCCATCCAACTACTTACAAGACTGTATTAGATGTGGAGACAGATTACAATACGAGTGTTGATTGTTGATTGTTGATACTGAGGAGGAAAACATACCTACAATGACGTGATATGTATTATGTGGAGCCCACTCCATCAGAAGCTACGTAATTAGTAAACCACAATCACTAAAATGCAAGATAAAAACACAGTATGTATCGTTGTTGTAACAGGATGCAGGTAAGTAATTTTGGTTAGTTTTGAACGATATGAGATTTCAAGTAATCATCTGTTAATGGCTAAAAATCACCCTGCCAATCCTTTCATTTTATGTAACTTTGTGTGTGACTGGAAAAAACTTTGAAGTATTTGCTTACCTAACAAAGTGGGCTTTAGTACCATTTTAGTGAACCGTATCTTGCGATTGAAAACGTTTATCTTCCAGGAATTATATAAGTGAAATCACTCTCAGAAGCATTTCAGAGGTAAATAACTCTGATCTCCCAAATGGAAGCACCATCTCGGGAAATAAATTTCCTGTGCTTCTCAGTTTGTCTGCCATTGAAGATGATTGCTTGAAAATGTTTGCAATGAATTCAACTATGATATTGAGAAGAAAAAACGCAATTTCCTATATTCTGTACTTTCCTTGTCGCTATGTGTGTCGAAGTCCCTTCATTATCATCTGTTCCTATTCTGAAGCCAAACTACAGTACTTCAGTTTCCGTATTCTTTCAAAATTTGTAGCTGATTGTCATATTTCCCACGTGGCTTTAAAAACTGAAAAACATATGTGGTTTGTGCCACATTTCTTGTTACCTTTTCCATCTTTGATCCAAAAAAATCTCCAGAATCAAAAATGAAGATGCCCAATGCACTGAATAATGTTGCATCAAGCGAAAATATTAAAGGGGTTCAATTGTTAATACATGTTCTGATCTCTGTAATTTTCTGTACTTTTCGGGATAGCTATTAATCTTTTAGAGTTTGTCATCTGAAACTATAGAGAAACACACACACACACACACACACACACACACACACACACACACACACACACACACACAGAGAGAGAGAGAGAGAGGAGGGGGGGGGGGGGGTCGACATTCCATTCCACATCTCAAAGACTACAGTCAGTACATGTCAAAATCAAAACTCTCACCCACAACACATTAAATTGTTCGCCTTCTTGTTTTTGTATCTTGTCAACATTGAGAGAGTGCAAGTCATAAGAGCAATTTCACAGCGAAGACAACATGGGAACTGTTAAAGTAAGTAAACATATGGCACAAACATACACACAATCTTTCGCATAGAGTAATATAATGTATACCACTAGGGTTTAACATTCCAAGCGTTATTTCGAATGTAAATTAGTATTCTGTAAGTTCTCTTCAGAAGCTACAGAAACCATAGAATGTGTCACCAAGGTAAAGTTTCTTTTCAACCCAATTACTTTACATACAAAAACTGAAATTCTGTATGTAAAGACACTAAAAGATAATTTTTCCTGCTATTTGACAGAAAGCAAATTGTAAAAAATGTGTAACTTCAGCGAGATGTGTCTAGGTACAGAAGAACAAAAATTGTGCTTGCTCAAAGTGGAAACTATCCAAATACAAATTTATTTCCAAGCAAACGCTGACAAAATGGTGAATTTCAACCTCAAAATGAATACATAAAACAGGACTTTATCAAAGAACATAAGGTGTAAAAGAAATTGTGATAAAACGTGATTTTCTCATCATATTTGGCTCGAAAAAATTGCACATAGCAGCTTTAAAGATTGTGTTATTAACGTTAATATTACTAAATAAGTAACAAATATTAAAGTGATTAACCAATCACATATCGACAAACATTTTTCAGATACATAGGATTTTTATGCGATTTTTTCCTATGCTCGCGCTTTCCTCTTTTACAATACAGGCCAAATAACAAACAACTAATTATTTTGTGCAATTAAACAATACTTTAGGGTATTACAACGAAACAATCAAACTTCAAAAATAGAACCAACCCAACACTTCTGAAGAGATGGCTTAGATGCAGGTGTTGGCTCCTAAAACTTCTTGGCCTGTAGTGTCGATAGAAGGCGTTTGCGGCCATGGGTTCCCGTCGACAGTTTTGTTTCTGAAAACACCCTCAACAATCCCTCGAAGTTTGTAGGCACCTTTTTATTATTGACGGTCCAAATCAATCATTGAACGCAACACACAAATAATATAGCAACAAATATTCTATGCTACTTTATTTGATCGTTGACTCATGGTCGACTGATTTGGGTAGTGATATGGATGTCCGAGGAGAAAAATTATACGACTTATAAATTGATAACATACAGTACACAATCACGATCATCATAAATAAAAGCTGACTGGAATATTTCACATATATAAGAATACTCTTTCCATTCCATTACTGGGTGTTTGGTTCAGCAACTAGTTATGACACTTATGAATAAAAGCAGACTCGTTACAGAATTGTTATTATTAAAATCAATTACGCGTTTCGTCCTTGTGAGGCATCGTCAGATTGTCTGGAAAGATCAGAACAAAAAACACGTCTTGGTAGCTTCTGCTGTCGTCCTCGGCAGACCTGTTTCTCTGGGACGCTCTCTAGATTGCAGCATACATGTTTCACTCTTGTTCCTATGCTGTGTACTCCATGCTGATACGGACTTAGCACTTATATCTAACTAATCACATATTGTACTCGTTTCACATTCTTATTTCCCACATTCATTTATTTTACTTTTGTTATTTTCATCCCTGTTTAGAATCATTTCGATTCTAATAAGACATTTGACCAGTGAATGTCTTACCCAGAAGACTTTTATTTTATTGTATGCCCTGTTGTGGCAATTTACGAATGAAGCATCTTCTGCTTCCTTTTTACGTGAGCTCAGGCATATACTATTACACATGGAAATTTGTAATATATTATTCCTGTATGCATGGCTGCACTGTTTAGAATCGCGCTTCATTACGTTACCGTGTCTTACGATAATTTTTTAAATTTTTTATCCTTAGACAATCTGATGAAGCCTCACAAGGGCGAAACGTGTAATTGGTTTTAATGAAAACAATTTTGCAACAGAGACTGTATTATTCAAAAACGTATGTAGGATGTAAATGGAAATGAATATTAATAATTCCATTGTGCAAAATGGCTCACGAACAGAAGGCAATGCATCCTATTTTGTAACTTTTGAAGAAGTTAAATGAAATACCTCATTTGATGTTTTCTGACGATCTGTCGTTTACTGGAAAATAATCAAACCTCGATGAATACGAACACTCACACTTTCAAATTCACAATTTTCGTTGACATACACACCTTTTCAACGTCCGAGCTCAGTGAGGTGTTGTAGTTTGACGGACTGTCCTTAGGTTTTGAGGTATATTCCAAGTTTTGAAACCAGTAAATAAATTAAATAAAACGGATTTGCCTATTGCTATTTTATTTATCGCAAACATGCTAAATTGTGCAAGAACTATATTGGAACAGAGATTGGAATACTTAAAACAAATAAGTGTGAGCGTTGAGTATGAATAGAATGGGTATGAATAGAATGAAAGTTCTACTCTGAGATCAACAAAGGACATCGTGGTGGTTTGCATCAAACAAGTCAGAACACTAATGACAACAACATTGAGTCACGATGGTGAGTGAAACAGCGAGTATCTATTCTGCACCGCGAGGTTTAAGGCAGGGACTGCGCGGCCCCTCCCGCCGGAGAATCAAGTCCTCCCCCTGGCTGGGTGTGTGTGTGTGTGTGTGTGTGTTGTTCTTAGCATAAGTTAGTTTTTTTAAGTAGTGTGTAAGTCTAGGGACCGATGACCTCAGCAGTTTCGTCCACATTTGAACATTTTAAACTTATTCTGCATTAAGATAGGACAATTCTGGTTTCTAAGAAAATATTGAGACTCATTCACAGTGACCGTTGACCCTTTTATCTTTCTGTTTTCGGGTTTTCGATGATTTTACACCATTTCTGCAGACTAGTTTCCTTATGTTAGTGACGCAGGAAGTGTTTTCATGTTTCTATTCTTTTACTTCTCTTCCAATAGAATTTTAACCGTTAGCTTGGGAAGGAAGTAGTGCAAATAAATGTCACATCGAGTCTGCATACAGTTGTCACTCGTATTGTACAATCTGACATAATGAATAGACTTTTCCGATGACATGACATTAATCTATGTCACTAACTGTCATTCAGTAAATGTGCCGAATGTGAATGCACTAGGATGAAAACTTTTTGCTGCTGAATAAGTATTAGTTTATAGCAGCAAGTGTATCAGATATTTCAATGACATTATCACCTGACGTACGTTGTATGAAGGTCAATTTCTTCAGATTTTCGTAAAACGAAGTCAGAAAAGTTTGTCATCAGTTTCTCGTTATTCATTTGGTGTGTAGCTTGTAGTCTGGTAGTTTATGTTTTGAATGCTTTTTAGGCCAAATCTACCCTGTAGCAAGGAGCTAAAGGCTATTTACAATTTGTACAGAAACCAGATGGCAGTTATAAGAGTCGATGGGCATGACAGGGAAGCAGTGGTTGGGAAGGGAGTGAGACAGGGTTGTAGCCTATCCCCGATGTTATTCAATCTGTATATTGAGCAAGCAGTAAAGGAAACGAAAGAAAAATTCGGAGTAGGAATTAAAATCCATGGAGAAGAAATAGAAACTTTGAGGTTCGCCGATGACATTGCAATTCTGTCAGAGACAGCAAAGGACTTGGAAGAGCAGCTGAACGGAATGGACAGTGTCTTGAACATCAACAGAAGCAAAACGAGGATAATGGAATGTAGTCGAATTAAATCGGGTGAAACTGCGGGAATTAGATTAGGAAATGAGAGGCTTAAAGTAGTAAATGAGTTTTGCTATTTGGGGAGCAAAATAACTGATGATGGTCGAAGTAGAGAGGACATAAAATGTAGACTGGCAATGGCAAGGAAAACGTTTCTGAAGAAGAGAAATTTGTTAACATCGAATATAGATTTAAGTGTCAGGAAGTCGTTTCTGAAAGTACTTGTATGGAGTGTAGCCATGTATGGAAGTGAAACATGGACAATAAATAGTTTAGACAAGAAGAGAATAGAAGCTTTCGAAATGTGGTGCTAAAGAAGAATGCAAGATTAGATGGGTAGATCACATAACTAATGAGGAGGTATTGAATAGAATTGGGGAGAAGAGGAGCTTGTGGCACAACTTGACTAGAAGAAGGGATCGGTTGGTAGGACATGTTCTGAGACATCGAGGGATCACCAATTTAGTATTGGAGGGCAGCGTGGAGGGCAAAAACCGTAGAGGGAGACCAAGAGATGAATACGCTAAACAGATTCAGAAGGATGTAGGTTGCAGTAGGTACTAGGAGATGAAGAAGCTTGTACAGGATTGAGCGGCATGGAGAGCTGCATCAAACCAGTCTCTGGACTGAAGACCACAACAACAACAACAACAATCGATCTCGATTCATTTATATATATGAAAGAACTCTCTCTGTCCCATTTCATTGTTAGACATTAATCCTTATAAAGCAATTCACTAGAATGTCATCATCAGATTCTGGAGAAAGTAAGATAGTTGACTGATTTTCGTATTTAGATATGTTGAAGACAGCGAATGGATAGTCAGCAAAGTAAATAAATGGACGGGGACTTGTAGTGTTTAGAGTAGACCAAATATAATTTCGATTTTGTCTTAGTTTTATGATAACATGATGACAGCCGTATTGCGAAAAATACTGTATAAGATGCAGGTGAAAGCCAGGTGTCATCCACACAGTTATTTCGTTATGTGAAAGATGTCAATACCATAAACTCACTTTTCTCTTGTTACATTTGTACTGTACTGCTACCTTCAGAGTTTGTTCGTCTATAAGGTTGCAAATTACTGAAGTTATGAGAAAACTGGATACCGGAAAACTCCAAATCAGTAGCTGACGGACTTATTATTGAAAAGAACGGTCTCGTACACAATAATTATGCTGCAGGTCTATTAGGGGTAAATTAAAATCGCTTGGGCCTCATTAACGGAAGCAGTTAAAACTCTCAGAAAACGTTGGAAAGTCGGGTGGGGGGGGGGGGGGCTTTTACAATCCGTCCGAAACGTTGTATAAATTCTCTCGTCTTTCGCGCAATTACTGAAACGAAACAGAAAACTGTTCCGTAATAACATGGTCCCGTTATACACGATTTGTGAAGACACTACACGTTCAGAAACGCTGAAATCTGCGCTGGGGAAATTGGCATTTTTTTTCTGAAAAGTATCAGACGGTAGTAGCGTTGCATCCGTTGCAGATCGAGGCAGACCAATATCGGCGTACACGCTTCAATCTCGAGAACCGCGCTGTTCCGGAATAAAAAACTGGCGCTGCAGCAGACAAGCAGTATTGTTCCAATGCTTAGAATCCGAACGCCACGGACGTGCCGGAGAAACAGAAAATTTCAGAAGCGTGGGTTGTGTTCAGTCTGCAGAATCCTTCACTGGAGCTATGTCGCAGTACTAGGTCGTTCTGAATGGTGGGGCTACACCCATCGACGTCAGAGACGCCAAAGGGGACAGAAATGGGTATAGGCGTCAGAAATATCTACTGGATGGTCCACGCATTTTTAAAGGCATCAGTTAGTCGAGCGACTGACTTGATGGCGTCCTATCTCGTGCTAATCTTTCATACCTCAACAAATCAACTTTTATTAGAGTCCATGAGTCTCATAAAGAAAGGCATGGTGTCGCATGGAACCGTGACCATTTACAATTACAATAAAGAAATACACCAACAGGGTAATACCGTAGGCTTTATAAGAATAAGTGGATGATGGATAACCTGGAACGAAAAGCGAAACCAGTTATACTAAGTTACCCCGAAGGTGTCTTTCTGACTTTTGCCTCATCAGCGTGGTGTGAAATTTAGAGCTGAAACGAGGTTCAGAGAAGTAAATTTCGCTTAAACACCACATATCGAAAGCAGATTTTAAGGTACTTACATTGGGTAAACGAAATGTGAATATATGTTAATAGAACATTTATTGAAATATCTTTGTTATACTGATGACATTGTAGCCCTTGCCTCTTGTGTAGATAAACAACAACAACCAAAAATAGGACTTGACAGAGCAAGTTTAAAAGTAAACCTAAAAATTAATAATAAGACTAAAATACTCCATAATCACATATTTTGAAGGCATCACTACAAATCAACAATAGTAGACTGTTGCTGTAGTCTTCAGTCCGAAGACAAGTTTATCCAGAGCAAGTATCTTAATCTCTTCTTAATTCCTGCTTCCTACATCTATTTGAACCTTCTTACTCTATTCGAGTCTTGGTATCCCTTCACATTCCCCTCCATTATCAAATTGCAAATTCCTTGCTGTCTCAAAATATGTCGTAACAACTGATCCTTTTTTAATCAAATTGTGCCATAAATTTCATTTTTTCTCCAATTCGATTCAGTAATTACCCATTAGTTATTCAAGCTACCCATCTAATTTTCAGCATTCTTCTGCAGCACGACATATCGAAACCTTCTCCTCTCTTCTTGTGTCTACTGTTTATCGTCCAATTTTCTCTTCTGTTCAAGGGTACACTCCAGACAAACACCTTCAGACAAAACTTTCTAACACTTACATTTATATTCAGCGTTAAAAAATTTCCCTTTCTCTGAAATGCTTTCCTTGCTCTTACTAACTGCATTTCGTATCCTCTCTGCTTTGGGCTCTCGTCTACTCTTCTAAGTGTCTCGTTTCCTGTTCTAATTCTATCAGCATCACCTCATTTAATTCGGCTGCATTTCTTTGCGCACATCAAAGCGTGAGAAACACTGTTGACAATCGGGAATTGGAAAATGTGAATCAGTTCAAGTACATTGGAAGTTTTATCACAAAGGATGCCCACTGCACCAACGAAATCCCAGCAAGAATCGCCATGGCCAAAGCTGCTTTCAACAAGAAGAGGACTCTGCTGACCAGCAAATCGAGTTTGGCATTGAGGAAAAAACTGATAACATGCTACATTTGGAGCATTGCACTGTATGAAGCAGAGACATGGACCATGAGAAAGAAGGAGAAAAAAATACTAAGAGACCTTTGAAGTGTGGTGCTGAAGGAGAATGGAAAAAAATCAAGTGGACAGTTGGCATAAAAAATGACGATGTACTGCGAAGAGTAGGAGAGAAGAGAAGTATTCTGCGTACAATTCTTGGGGGACAGGCCAACTGGATTGGACATGTACTTAGACACGAGGGACTCATACATGATGTCATCGAAGGGAAACTCAGAGGAGACGCAGGACGAGGAAGAAAAAGAATTCAACATCTGGACGACATGAAAGATGGAAGGAGATACAACAGACTGAAGGAAGAAGCTGAAGTCAGGGAACAGTGGAATCAGAAATTCTCCGTACGAAGTCATGGACCTGCCACTAGGCAGAATACTACATAATAATTCCATTACCCTTGCTTTCTTATGAGAACGCTATCCATTCTGATCAACTTCTCTCCCAAGTCCTTCGCTGTCTCTGACAGAACTACAGTGTCTACAGCAAACCTCAAAGTTTTTGTTTCTTCTCTCTGAACTTTAATTCCCTTTCCAAACTTTCTATTGGTTTCCTTTACTGCTCGCACAGTGGACAGATTGTATAACTTCAGGGATAGGCTACAACCTTATCTCATCCCTTGTCGACCACTGCTTCGCTTTCATGTCCTTCGACGCTTATAACCGTATAATTTCTGTACAAGCTGTAGATAAGCTTTAGATCACTGTATTTTACCCCAGTTACATTCGTAATTTCAAAGTATGGTGTACAAATAACATTGTCAATCGCTTTCTCTAAATCTAAAATGCTATAAAAGTAAGTTTGCTTTTCTTGCATCTATCATCTAAGTTAATTCGTAGGCACGAAGTCAGTTTCTACCTGTTTTTCCATTTTTCTGTTAGTATTTTGCAACAATGACAGATTCAACTAATAGTTTGGTAAAATTCACACTAGTCAGTTACTGCCTTTTGTGGAACTGCAATTATTAAATCCTTCTTCAAGCCTGAAGATATTTCGCCTGCCTCACATATCTTGCACACCAGGTGGAATACTTTTGTTATGGGTGACTGTCCCAAGTATCTCAGTAAGTCTATGGGAAAGTCGTCTGCCCCATGGATCTTGATTCGACTTTGGTATTTCTGTGGTTTGCCAAATTCTTTTCACAGTATCGCACCTCCCATCTCAACTTAATTTATTTTCTTTTCAGTTGCTGTAATACTGGCTTCATTTTGCTTGGAAAGCCATTCTATATACAAATTCGACCTTTCAGCTTTTTCTTCTTTGCTTGGTACTTGCTTGGCATCTGATATCTTGAATTCGAACAGTTGCTTCTCTATTCGCCTACGGTTTCTTTAACACTTCTATAGGAGGCATTTATCGTTCACCTAGTCATGCATACCACTATAGTCTATTAGTAGACTAGTTACTGTGTTAAACGTGGTTTAAAGACAATGATTAGAATTGAGAAAATGAAACACATACAAAGGTCTAACAAGGAGAGCCCATGGCATTCGTATCAGGGATTTACTTCTAACTTTTTAGACTTTTATTAGCCCATTAGAACAACTTTACGTGCAAATAGTAAGACATACTACGTAGGCGATTTCGACAAAATCGCAAGAGAAGTTTTACTCGCCAATGATGCACCGGTGCGTTGTGACAAAAGGCACCTAGCAGGCAGCGGACATATGGTGAGCGTTCAAGCTCCTTAATCGTTGGATCACTGGATCGAATACCCCTCATTTTTTTAATTCATATTTTTAACACTAATTAAATTACTTCGTACATATTGCATTTGAAAGGAAATGGTCGGCCGCTGTGGCCGAGCGGTTCTAGGCGCTTCAGTCCGGAACCGCGCTGCTGCTACGGTCGCAGGTTCGAATCCTGCCTCGGGCATGGATGTGTGTGATGTCCTGATGTCCTTGGATTAGTTAGGTTTATGTAGTTCTAAGTCTAGGGGACTGATGACCTCAGATGTTAAGTCCCATAGTTCTTAGAGCCATTTGAACCATTTTTTTAAAGGAAATTTGATGAAAAAACACGAGAATTTGCGCGAACTTTTATTGTGTCCGATGTCATGGTTTTTATAATTACAACAAATATTATGTGACTTATTTTTATAGGCAAGTTAAAACTTTATTCGACGTCTTCAGCTATGTTCATATTTTATTGCAACGAAAGGCAAATTGCTTCTCGTGAATATGCTATTACAATACATTCAATCGTAAATCGCCTTCTCGTGAATATGCTATTACAATACATTCAATCGTAAATCGCCAATTTTCGGCGCAGATATTTACGAAAATGTTCCGTTACTCGTGCTTGGCATCCAAATTGTCAGAAGAAACAGAAGTTGTTCAAAATGTCAACGAATTTTATTTTTCCTTAGAAATTCTGAAGATTACTTGTGAATGCGAGAAAAATTACATTTTAATTTATGTTTTTCGTTCCTGTATGAAAAATATCATCCCTCAACTTATAATGCTGAAAGCACATCAGACGATCAGTCGCACATTACTCTCATATTCTGGAATAGTATACCTCGTTGTACTGTAGAATAAAGTTATTTATACCGTTATATATCGATCGCTTACTTGAACTTTGCAAGTCTGTCCTCGCCTTTGTAACCTGCATCTTCTCATCGAAGCGTCCAGGTGCAAAGTACTTCTCTGTATCCTACTCGATTGCAGGTGTAAGGGATTTTGGAAATGACGACAGGCACACATTCTCAAGAAAACGTTATGCGTTTGATCGTTTACTTGTCGATAGTTACAAGTAAAATGTTCGTTGTGATAATAAAAAGCAACCAAATAACATCGGATATTCTATAAAAGTTCACACAAGTACACTTGTCTTTTCATCAAATTACCTTTCAAAAGTACCATGTATGAAATAAAACGACTACTGTTGAAAAAAAATTAAAAAAAACGTGAGCGGGACTTGGTCCAGTTACCAAGCAGTTTAAACACTAACCACATGACCGCCACCATCTCGCGCTCTGGATCGTAACTCACCGGTATACCACTGACGCGTAAAACTTCTCCCGCGATTTGCTCGAAAGCGCCTAAGTAGTAAGCCTTATTACTCACACATAATTTTGTCCTAATGGATTAATAAAAGTGTAAAAAGTTTGAGTAAATACGTGATCCGAACGTCGTGGCCTTCCCTAATAAGTAGAAAATGTTGACTATCAGCGTGTTTACCACTTCCTACTTACGGCAGTGGGACATATATCTTGTAGCAGGTAACCTTCATAAACTTTTGCCAGTACCCAATGAAGTGACGTGTGTTGGGAATTACTAGTGCATACTGCAAAGGCAACAAACTGATCAATGAAAAGATTGGAGAGGAACACGTAGCTGTTGCTATAATGAAAAAGAACAAGGGGTCAGCGGGCCACGCATGCCACGCGAATAGACGTCATGTGATCCAGGGAGTTCTTTGCTATACTCTAGGAGATGATCCAGATAATAACTTAATAAAGGTGCGTAGAGGACAAACAAAAACATACAGCAACAGTATGAGAAGCACATGGAAATGTTTAGAGGAACAATGGATATATATCACCGAATGACGATGATGATGATGGTACGTATGACCCCCAATATTAATGATAGGCTGTGTGCTCAAGCCAATACAAACCTTAAGAAAAGTGCAGCCAGTCACTTTACACCTTATTTATTGTTCCACTAATTTTTTCATGCACAATCTGATTTTCAGACGGTGTTTCTTTGTATTTAACACTGTTGAGGTAGACACCGAGCAACACAGGACATTTTTGCTAGAAACATATTACCACCTATTGATTAGGTCGCTTTCTTGTGTGGCTGTCCATTCGGTACAAATTGTTCAATTCATATTAGACTAACTTCGCGAATAGATAGAGGCTTGAAATTTTAAACATATATCAAAACTGGAGAACAATACAATATTAACTCGCTTTCTTGTCTGGTGTTTGCGCAGTCCGGAACCGTGCGACTGCTACGGTCGCAGGTTCGAATCCTGCCTCGGGCGTGGATGTGTGTGATGTCCTTAGGTTAGTTAGGTTTAAGTAGTTCTAAGTTCGAGGGGACTGATAACCACAGCAGTTGAGTCCAATAGTGCTCAAAGCCATTTCAACCATTTGGTGTTTGCGTACAAGTGACGTTTCCCCTTTTCCTCTTCCAGTTGCGAATGTTCCACGGGAAGAAAGATTGCTGGTAATCTTCCGTGTGAGCTCCAGTCTCTCTAATTTTCACCTTCACGTTCTTCTCGCGAGATATGCTTGGGACGATCAATATATTGCTTGGGTCAGCTGAAGAGAAAGTGAAATAGACCGTAAATTTACCACATGTCTTTGTTGTAATCTCGTCGAAGTGTTTGTAATCCATTGAAAAATATCACACACGCAATACAAACAGCATAAAACACTTATTTAAATATTCTTCTTATACAGAGTGGCCGGCCTCTGGTGGCCGAGCGGTTCTAGGCGCTTCAGTCTGGAACCGCGCAACCGCTACGGTCGCAGGTTCGAATCCTGCCTCGGGCATGGATGTGTGTGATGTCCTTAGGTTGGTTAGGTTTAAGTAGTTCTAAGTTCTAGGGGACTGATGACCTGAGATGTTAAGTCCCATAGTGCTCAGAGCTATCTTATACAGAGTGGTAAGGCCATTTAGTACGGCCTCAAGTTCTGGCAAATTTATTTCATTTAACTTGGCGGCCGTTTTCGTTTCCTGTAGTCGCAGTCGACAGTTACCTGATGGAGGGAAGTCGTGTGTGCCACCTCTCTGTGAATCGTGCCAACTTTGTCCTGTGTGTGATCGCAGTTTAACTGTTTGGTACCAACCCAACATTTATCTAAACGAGTGTGGGCAACCACCTAAAACCGCAGGCTAGCCGTTGTAGTAGCACATGCCGCCACCACGACACGCGGATTCGTTTCTGATCTGGATTAGTGCGCCGCGTGCTGTAATGCTAGTTTGGAAAAAACATTTTGTCAGTGGAGTGGTTCAAAATGGTTCAAATGGCTCTGAGCACTATAACTTCTGAGGTCATCAGTCGCCTAGAACTTAGAACTAATTAAACCTAACTAACCTAAGGACATCACACACATCCATGCCCGAGGCAGGATTCGAACCTGCGACCGTAGCGGTCGCTCGGTTCCAGACTGTAGCGCCTAGAACCGCATGGCCACTCCGGCTGGCGTCAGTGGAGTGAGTGATTGATTAGTCTGTAATATTTTTGTTTATTTATAGACGCAATCACATTCTTATGACACAGCCATAACCGGTTTCGGCCACACAATGACCATCTTCAGATTCTATAACAATACAAAAGAAAATTTATATTAAAACCTAAAAATAAGTGCAATATTTAACCAGGCTTATTAGTAATCTACTGACAAACTCCTCAATGTACAGAATGAATTGGCAACAGACGCATACTTAAACATTTACGACGATCTGTACACCTGAGCGAATCGTTTTTACAACATGCGTGCTTCAGCTGAGGATGGAGCCTTACGGCAGTCGAGTATTGCACTGTCTAATGCTGGCCGCTGCAGATCTCTAAGACGGAGGAGCGTGCCAGCCACCTGCAGCAGAGCGCTACACTCGTCGTCCTGCCCGTGTCGTCCCTGCCGTACTAATGGACAACGGCATAAACAGGCAATAGCCGGAAATACAGCGCCATTGGGCGTCAGAAATACACTCTACAAGTGCTGCTACTACTACTCTCATCTATAGCAACGTTTTCTCTTTGTTGTGAAATGATATTTTACTGATTTAACAATCTGTTCTGTAATTTTAAATTTTACGAAGTGCATTCAAGTTATCCGGACTGTAAAGAGATAGAAACATGCGCATTGTTTCAAAATGAGGCCGCGTTCATTGTCAATACGTCCCAGAGATGGCAGCACCGTATGGCAGATGGAATTTTACCGCCAGCGGCGAGAATGAGAACTGTTTTAAATACTTAAAATGGCGACGTTTTCCTTACTTCAACAGCATGCAATCATTCGTTTTCTGAATATGCCTGGTGTGAAACCAATTTAAATTCATCGACAGTTGAAGGAGACATGTGGTGATGGAGTTATGGATGTGTCGACAGTGCGTTCGTGGGTGCGACAGTTTCATGAAGGCAGAACATCGTGTGACAACAAACCAAAACAACCTCCGGCTCACACAAGCCGGTCTGACGACATGATCGAGAAAGTGGAGAGAATTGTTTAGGGGATCGCCGAATGACTGTTGAACAGATCGCCTCAAGAGTTGGCATTTCTGTGGGTTCTGTGCACACAATCCTGCATGACGACCTGAAAATGCGAAAAGTGTCATCCAGGTGGGTGCCACGAATGCTGACAGACGACCACGTGGCTGCCCGTGTGGAATGTTGCGAAGCAATGTTGACGCGCAACGACAGCATGAATGGGACTTTCTTTTCGTCGGTTGTGACAATGGATGAGACGTGGATGCCATTTTTCAATCCAGAAACAAAGCGCCAGTCAGCTCAATGGAAGCACACAGATTCACCGCCACCAAAAACATTTCGGGTAACCGCCAGCGCTGAAAAAATGATGGTGTCCATGTTCTGGGACAGCGAGGGCGTAATCCTTACCCATTGCGTTCCAAAGGGCACTACAGTAACAGGTGCATCCTACCAAAATGTTTTGAAGAACAAATTCCTTCCTGCACTGCAACAAAAATGTCCGGGAAGGGCTGCGCGTGTGCTGTTTCAGCAAGACAACGCACCCGCACATCGAGCTAACGTTACGCAACAGTTTCTTCGCGATAACAACTTTGAAGTGATTCCTCATGCTCCCTACTCACCTGACCTGGCTCCTAGTGACTTTTGGCTTTTTCCAACAATGAAAGACACTCTCCGTGGCCGCACATTCACCAGCCGTGCTGCTATTGCCTCAGCGATTTTCCAGTGGTCAAAACAGACTCCTAAAGAAGCCTTCGCCGCTGCCATGGAATCATGGCGTCAGCGTTGTGAAAAATGTGTACGTCTGCAGGGCGATTACGTCGAGAAGTAACGCCAGTTTCATCGATATCGGGTGAGTAGTTAATTAGAAAAAAATCGGAGGCCTTAGAACTTAAATGCACCTCGTATATACATTTGACCTAAATAGTAATAGTAAATTTATCATATTTAGGCTTTTTAAAAATAAAGACCATTTTATAGAGGACGCGCGCATCTAGCGCAAAGGGGGGGGGGGAACAAAATCTAACAAATTTTTATATCTATGTAAGATAAGACCGTTGTTTTACATTTTATAGCTAGTTTCACAACGCATGAATCAGTGTTCAGTGTATGCCGCCTTTAGGTATGAACTACACTCCTGGAAATAGAAAAAAGAACACATTGACACCGGTGTGTCAGACCCACCATACTTGCTCCGGACACTGCGAGAGGGCTGTACAAGCAATGATCACACGCACGGCACAGCGGACACACCAGGAACCGCGGTGTTGGCCGTCGAATGGCGCTAGCTGCGCAGCATTTGTGCACCGCCGCCGTCAGTGTCAGCCAGTTTGCCATGGCATACGGAGCTCCATCGCAGTCTTTAACACTGGTAGCATGCCGCGACAGCGTGGACGTGAACCGTATGTGCAGTTGACGGACTTTGAGCGAGGGCGTATAGTGGGCATGCGGGAGGCCGGGTGGACGTACCGCCGAATTGCTCAACACGTGGGGCGTGAGGTCTCCACAGTACATCGATGTCGTCGCCAGTGGTCGGCGGAAGGTGCACGTGCCCGTCGACCTGGGACCGGACCGCAGCGACGCACGGATGCACGCCAAGACCGTAGGATCCTACGCAGTGCCGTAGGGGACCGCACCGCCACTTCCCAGCAAATTAGGGACACTGTTGCTCCTGGGGTGTCGGCGAGGACCATTCGCAACCGTCTCCATGAAGCTGGGCTACGGTCCCGCACACCGTTAGGCCGTCTTCCGCTCACGCCCCAACATCGTGCAGCCCTCCTCCAGTGGTGTCGCGACAGGCGTGAATGGAGGGACGAATGGAGACGTGTCGTCTTCAGCGATGAGAGTCGCTTCTGCCTTGGTGCCAATGATGGTCGTATGCGTGTTTGGCGCCGTGCAGGTGAGCGCCACAATCAGGACTGCATACGACCGAGCCACACAGGGCCAACACCCGGCATCATGGTGTGGGGAGCGATCTCCTACACTGGCCGTACACCACTGGTGATCGTCGAGGGGACACTGAATAGTGCACGGTACATCCAAACCGTCATCGAACCCATCGTTCTACCATTCCTAGACCGGCAAGGGAACTTGCTGTTCCAACAGGACAATGCACGTCCGCATGTATCCCGTGCCACCCAACGTGCTCTAGAAGGTGTAAGTCAACTACCCTGGCCAGCAAGATCTCCGGATCTGTCCCCCATTGAGCATGTTTGGGACTGGATGAAGCGTCGTCTCACGCGGTCTGTACGTCCAGCACGAACGCTGGTCCAACTGAGGCGCCAGGTGGAAATGGCATGGCAAGCCGTTCCACAGGACTACATCCAGCATCCCTACGATCGTCTCCATGGGAGAATAGCAGCCTGCATTGCTGCGAAAGGTGGATATACACTGTACTAGTGCCGACATTGTGCATGCTCTGTTGCCTGTGTCTATGTGCCTGTGGTTCTGTCAGTGTGATCATGTGATGTATCTGACCCCAGGAATGTGTCAATAAAGTTTCCCCTTCCTGGGACAATGAATTCACGGTGTTCTTATTTCAATTTCCAGGAGTGTATATGGATTTCACATAAATTCAGTAGATTACTAATAAGCCTGGTTAAATATTGCACTTATTTTTAGGTTTAGGCTTAGGGACCGATGACCTCAGCAGTTTGGTCCCATAAGACCTTACCACGAATTTCCAAAAAAGTTACAAAATCTGATTATTTCATATACTCCAAAACACTGCTTATTCATTAAAAGCAATTTTTCATGCCTAGTTACGCATGTATGTGCTTATAAACAGGGTATTTCGCCAATCCGACTGAGACGTGGCGGGCTCATGTTATGCGTTGGATTAAACCTTGGTTGCTATTCTGTGTTTAGTCTCCCACGGTTATCGCGATTATGCTGTTATCCTCTCTCTCCGCGACTGGCAGCAGCGGTGTGTATCGATATTCGCACCTTGTACTATCTTTGACCTGGCGTTCATAGTTCCGGCTGTGCGGTGTGCGATCAGTTGGTCGGTTGGCGTGGAGCAGCGAGGAAATCTCCGCGGCGCGTAGTTTGGCCGAGGCCGCTGGCGTCGTCCACACGCGGTCGGAGTGTGAGGTGCTGCTCCCATTGCTACGAGGTCCGTGGCTCACCGATCCTGGACACGAAAGTTGAGTTTTGACTTAATCTACCAGCAAGTTACGACTGTTCACATTGTGTCATTTGGATTTCGTTGTCGGCTGTTGGGACATTCCAGCAAGCAACAACGTGTGTTTTCAAGTTGACACATTTAAGCACCCTCCGGTGGAGTTTAACTGTACTTGGTTATTTGAATTGAAGTGCACCAGCGGAATCTTCTGCCTTGTCGCCGTTAACGTTCCGGTTACCTGTCTGGTCGTTGACGTAAATTCAGGCAGTGTATTTTCCTCATCGTGTTCACTGTCCAGCACGGTGTGTAATTTGACAGCTCAATGTATCATTGGTTGTGGGTGCCAATACTCTCTACGTTGTTCCATTGAACTCCGTTGTGTGCTGGTCGGCTGAAGCGGAGGATATCTTGTCGGTGGGTCCGCTGACTGTCTGTTGGTTGGGTTGTCGTCGGATCGAGAATGGTTGGGCCGACTGCCTGTCTCACCTAAGCGAGTGTTAGTGTTTGAATTCCAGGCCAACTCCCGGAAACTTCTGAGCACCGTTGTGTGTACTGCCTTTTCTTATTTGTTCTTGTTGTTTGTATTTATATGGCTTCTAGACGATTTTTAAATTAAGGTTGTTTTGCCCTTAAGGCGTAAGATTGTTTGGGCCTTCAGCCTAATTTAAAAAACTGTTTTAAAGTGTAAAGTTTTTGGCCTTTTAAAAATTTATTTTGGTTTGAGTCTTAAGTGATGGGGCATGACATTTTATTGCGCATTCAGCCGGTAATTAAGTTCCAAAAATTAATGCCGTGGTTTTTTTAATTTCTTGGCTCTTTTAATGTTTGATCAAATAAATAAAGTTGTATGTTCGAGTATAACTGACAGCCGCTTATTTTGGCCTCTTTCCACAATTTAAACTACCTGTCCTGTCCTGCGGGTTTAGCAGGGCGTCTCACAGTGCAGTACAGAAAAAATAAGAAAGTAAGCTGTTTACAGGCACAAATCACTGTTCATTTATCCAACAGTATAAAAACCACGATTGTCACTAAAGAATTTGTTTTTCTGATCTGTTCTTATTACGTCGCATACAAATAATTTATTAGAAATTATAAACATTATGAGTATTTTTGAAACTTTCTCAGCATGCCTGAAACATACATTTGACCCGTGTCCAGCCTGATTAATGATGCCATTCTAGTACACTAACATTTGTGAAAACTGGCAGCATCAAATAATAGGCTGTATGAGGCTGAAACCAACACACAGATTACGTGCATTATAATATACAAATTATAATAATATATGTTGGTGCATACGTTCGTAGCCTTTTTGTTTTATATGTTTGTATTCTGGTTGCTATGGGTTTATTTTTACTATATTCTTCATTTGGTCATTTGGAGATAGTGATGGGAGTAGTAGTCGCTAGAAAATAGTGCTCCAAGTGGAGAAATCGAAACATTTCCACACGTTCTTCTGTTTCACTTCAGTAAAGGAGTGACAGCAGCAGAGGCAGCCAGTAACAATTTGCGCCGTGTATGGGTTAATGCTATGGACAGAGTACGGAATCCCCTAGAACTTAGAACTACTTGAACATAACTAACCTACCGGAACATCACACACATCCATACCCGAGGCAGGATTCGAACCTGATACCGTAGGGGTCGCGCGGTTCCGTACTGAAGCGCCTAGAACCGCTCGGTCACAGTGTCCAGCAATCTACAATGATTCACGTCAGTGTTGTCGAGAACTGGCGTATGTGAAGAACTGTTCAAATGGTTCAAATGGCTCTGAGCACTATGGGACTTAACATCTATGGTCATCAGTCCCGTAGAACTTAGAACTACTTAAACCTAACTAACCTAAGGACAGCACACAACACCCAGTCATCAAGAGGCAGAGAAAATCCCTGACCCCGCCGGGAATCGAATCTGGGAACCCGGGCGTGGGAAGCGAGTACGCTACCGCACGACCACGAGCTGCGGACGTGAAGAACTGTGACCACTTCATCATTAAGCGACATTTGCATGCAATGGGCAAGGTTCACAAATTGTGTGTATGGGTGTCGCACGCCCTAAGCCAAAATGACAAAAATCTGCGGGTGGGCATATGTGCATCTCTGCTTGCTCGTCATCAATTGGCTCGTGAACACACCGATCATTCCTATCCTGTATCGTTCCTGGTGACGAGAAATGGTGTCTTTATGAGAACATAAAGAAAAGAAAGGAATGGTTGAGCACAAACAAAGCAGCAACTCCCCGTACAAAGACCTGCGCGCATCCACAAAAGATGTTATGCATGGGGTCGAACAGTGGCGGTATGATGTACTACGAACTGCTTCCCCGAGATGTAATCATCACTGCTGACATTTATTGTCAACAACTGAGACGTCTTGCAGACGGAGTCCAAGAACAATGACCAGGAAAACTGAGTGAAGTCACTCCACGATAACGTCCGACCGCATTCTGTTAGACTGACAAAAAATGTTATGCAGGAGTTTGGTTGGGAAATCATTCAGCATCCACATTATTGACCTTATCTTGCGCATTTACCTTTTCCGCTCCAACGAACAACCTTGAACAAACTTCCTACCCGGATGAAAATGTGCTGCGAACAAGGCCGGACGAGTTCGCCTCAAAACTACACGATTTCTACAGTCGCGGAGTGGAAAAGTTACCCCAGCGTTGGCAGACTGTTGTAGATAGTGAAGAAGAATATACACTACTGGTCATTAAAAATACTACAACAGGAAGAAAAGCAGATGATATTCATTGGACAAATATATTATACTAGAACTGACATGTGATTACATTTTGACGCAATTTGGGTGCATAGATCCTGAGAAATCAGTACCCAAAACAACCACCTCTGGCCGTAATAACGGCCTTGATACGCCTGGGCATTTAGTAAAACAGAGCTTGGATGGCGTGTACAGGTACAGCTGCCCACGCAGCTTCAACACGGTACCACAGTTCATCAAGAGTAGTGACTGGCGTATTGTGACGAGCCAGTTGCTCGGCCACCATTGACTTGACGTTTTCAGTTGGTGAGAGATCTGGATAATGTGCTGGCCAGGGCAGCAGTCGAACATTTTCTGTATCCAGAAAGGCCTGTACAGGACCTGCAACATGCGGTCGTGCATTATCCTGCTGGAATGTAGGGTTTCGCAGGGATTGAATGAAGGGTAGAGCCACGGGTCGTAACACATTTGAAATGTAACGTCCACTGTTCAAAGTGCCGTCAATGCGCACAAGAGGTGAACGAGACGTGTAACCAATGGCACCCCATACCATCACGCCAGGTGATGCGCCAGTATGGCGATGACGAATACACGCTTCCAATGTGTGTTTACCGCGATGTCGCCAAACACGACCATTATGATGCTGTAAGCAGAACCTGAATTCATCCGAAAAAATGGCGTTTTGCCATTCGTGCACCCAGGTTCGTCGTTGAGTACACCATCGTAGGCGCTCCTGTGTGTGATGCTGCATCAAGGGCAACCGCAGCCACGGTCTCCGAGCTGATAGTCCATGCTGCTGCAAACGTTGTCGAACTGTTCATGCAGATGGTTGTTGTTTGCAAACGTTCCGATCTGTTGACTAGCCGGCCGATGTGGCCGAGCGGTTCTAGGCGCTACAGTATGGAACCGCGCGGCCGCTACGGTCGCAGGTTTGAATCCTGCCTCGGGCATGGATGTGTGTGATGTCCTTAGGTTAGTTAGGTTTAAGTAATTCTAAGTTCTAGGGGACTGATGACCTCAGAAGTTAAGTCCCATAGTGCTCAGAGCCATTTGAACCATTTTTTTTTTTTTTTTATCTGTTGACTCAGGGATCGAGACGTGGCTGCACGATCCGTTACAGCCATGCGGATAAGATGCCTGTCATCTCGACTGCTAGTGATGCGAGGCCGTTGGGATCCAGCACGGCGCTCCGTATTACCCTCCTGAACCCGCCGATTCCATATTCTGCTAACAGTCGTTGGACCTCGACCAACGCGGGCAGCAATGTCACGATACGATAAACTGCAATCGCGATAGGCTACAATCCGACCTTTATTAAAGTGGGAAACGTGATGGTACGCATTTCTCCTCCTTACAGGAGGCATCACAACATCGCTTCACCAGGCAACGCCGGTCAACTGGTGTTTGTGTATGAGAAATCGGTTGGAAACTTTCCTCATGTCGGCACGTTGTAGGTGTCACCACAGGCGCCAACCTTGTGTGAATGCTCTGAAAAGCTAATCATTTGCATATCACAGCATCTTCTTCCTGTCGGTTAATTTTCGTGTCTGTAGCACGTCGTCATGGTGTAGCAATTTTAATGGCCAGTAGTGTATTATTGATGTCTAATGTCTGTTATGTGTATCTATTGTGTTTATTAAATTTACGGAAAATGCTACGAACTTGTGTACCACCCAATATTTACAAAACTGAAGGGTGGTTTGGATTTCACTATTCAGTAGCGTGTAGTACCCACAATTTCTGTAATCAGAACTTCTAAAAGCCACGGCCTTGAGTCGAACAGGCAATGAGCATGTTCCTGGGAAATCTCCTTCCACACTATCTTCATGTGCGAGACCACAAAACACCAACAGTGGTTATTGGAACACCGTGACTGACATATCACCGGTCAACCACAGATAACGCAGACGAGCGACGCGACGTGTGAGGTAAAATGTGTGACTAGGGCCTCCGTCGGGTAGACCGTTCGTCGGGTGCAAGTCTTTCGATTTGACTTGCACGTCGATAGGGATGAAATGATGATGATTAGGACAATAAAACACCCAGTCCCCGAGCGGAGAAAATCTCCGACCCAGCCGGGAATCGAACCACTCAGCTACCGGGGGCTGACGACGTTTGTGGTGAGTGTAAGGCTGGTAAGCAGTCATTCCTCTCGTTGCAGAAGCCTCTCAACATCTACACATATACCCCTCAAGCCACTTTAGGGTATATTGTATACCACTTTCGCTTCCCCCTTTTGGTATTCCTGTCGCAACTGGACCGTGGTAAGCCGTTTCGTCAGCTATACCTGAGGGAAGTGACTTCCTCTAGGGACATAAGCACTCGGTAATTTTAACCGTAAAGCCCACCTTGATTCACAACGCTTCTCTTGTAGCGTCTGCGCTGGAGGTGGATGAGCATATACGTAAAGCTGTCATGCTTACTGAATGAACCTGTAAAGAAACGCGTTGCTCTTCTTTAGAACTTCTTTATTTCCTCTATCAGTTCTATCTTGTACGGATCCCAGACTGACGAGCAATATCCAGTTGGTCGAACGAGGAGTCAGAAACCTACACACTTTGTAGCTGGGCTATGCTTCCTGAGAATGTTTCCGATTAATCTCATTTTGTCATCGGCCTTACCTGCGATTAGTTTTATATAGTCGTTCCACTTTAAATCGCTTCGTACAATATTCCTAGATATTAAATGGATGTGACTGCTCCTTTGGACTCTTGTGAAAACGAATAATAATACAAAAATGTGTCTATTATTACTACTTTATATTGAGGGTCTACTGCTAATTCCAGCACCAAGTGTAGATCCTCGTAGGTCTTCCTGCATTCCGCAACACTTTTCTGCCGTTGTCACATCTCTCTATCATCATAATCCGCGAAAGGCATTACAGAACTTCCGACGTTTTCCTCTGTATCATTTATATACGCTGTTAAAAGTAATGGCCCTATTACAATCCCTTGAGATTCACTCGAAACTACAAAAAAAAAAAAAAAAAAATGGTTCGAAGGGCCCTGAGCACTATGCGACTTAACTTCTGAGGTCATCAGTCGCCTAGAAAGTAGAATTAAACCTAACTAGCCTAAGGACATCACACACATCCATGCCCGAGGCAGGATTCGAAACTGCGACCGTAGTGGTCGCTCGGTTCCAGACTGTAGCGCCTGGAACCGCACGGCCACTCCAGCCGGCGAAGCTACATTTACGCCTGAAGATTTCTCTCCGTTAAGAAAGACATACAATGTTCTGTTTGCTAAGAACTCTTCAGTCGAGTCACACAGTCTTGTATTTCGCACGCCTGTATTCTGTTGAACAGCGGCATCGCAGAACTCCATCGAACACCTTCCGGGAGTCATGGAGTACGGCATCACTTGGACGCCGGTGTCTACTGCTTTCTGGATCTCGTGGGAGAGCGGAGCGATCTGGGTTTCACACGATCGTTGTTTTCGGAACCCCTGTTGATCCCTACAGAGGAAATTTTCGGTTTACGGAAATATTATAATACGAGAGCATAAAACGTGTTCCAGAATTCTACAACAGGCAGACGTCAGCAATATATTGCTACAATTTTGTGCGTATGTTCGACGAACCTTCTTAAAATGGAATGACTTGCCCTTTATTCAAATCACTATGAATGCTTCTCCAGCGACCTACGGTACACTGCAGCTAGAAGAACAGCAAGTACTTTCGCACACTATACATATAAGTATCGGTATCCCTGCAGGTCTTTTGGCCTTAACTCTCTTGAGCGTTTCCAGTTAATTTTTCATCCAGTAATCACTTAGTGCCAGCCGCTCGTATAGCGTAGCACTGCGACGGGGCGGGCTACTCTCCCATTATCCATTAAAAAGCCTGTCCACCTACCTGGATAGGCTTCAGGTTGTCCACCTCTTAACTCTGCGGTGGTAGATACTGGTTTAGCCGACAAAAGCAGAGTTGAAAAAAATCGACTAAATGCTTACCACTCAAAGGCCACGTAACTCTAGTCCATGGGCAAAAGCTGGAAGTTAGTTAAACTATCGAGTGTTCTGGATTCTTGCATGACTCGTTTGAAAAAATAAAAAAAAGTCTAAAATTTCCTTTTAGTTGGTTTATTGTCTTTAAAACAAGGAAAACGACTTCAAGTCCGTATTTAATATCACGATCCTAATTATGCAATGTTGCTGTCTCTGTAACAAGTTCACACCCAAAAGCATCCGAAATATATTTAGCCCGACCCGGTATTTTAAACGTTCTAAACAGTCACTGACCCACGACTATTTGCAGTCAGTGGTTCAGTAGTCTTCTTGTACAGAAATCCTCGCCATAACGTCTCGTAATTTTCACGAAACACGCCACGCGGAGTTTATGTACGACTTGAAGTGTTCACATGTGAAGTCTCCTAAAATAAATCACTCACAAAGCTCAGACTTCATAAAAGTACTTAACAATATAAACACATTTTATCAACTACACGAGAACCGATGAAACGAGCAGATTTCTTCATTTCGTTAGAAATTTGGTCAGCGCGATGTAACATTGGTGTTTCCTAGAAGACGAACCCCCCGAGCGACCTTATAGACTCATAGATCTGAGGCACAAGCCCTACTCAAACGCGCGGGAAATGCTGAATTCCTATTGCATAGTATGTTAAGCAGCAATTTCTAATGTCAACCAATCTGAATACCACACGTAATTTAGACTAGAAATCGGTTCTAGTCGCTACAGTGTGGAACCGCGCGACCGCTACGGTCGCAGGTTCGAATCCTGCCTCGGGCATGGATGTGTGTGATGCCCTTAGGTTAGTTAGGTTAAGTAGTTCTAAGCCTAGGGGACTGATGACCTCAGATGTTAAGTCCCATAGTGTTCAGAGCCATTTGAACCATTTGATCACTTAGTTCGGTATCTGTCATTTTAATGTTCATAAGGCGACTTAATGAAGGAACTGCAGTACACTCAGTGAAACATTTTTGGCAAAATATGATGAGTATTTCGGCTTCCTCTTTCGCACACACCGTTTGATAACATTATGGTCAAAGAGTGTCTGGATAGATGTCTTCGGTAGACGTGTCACTGCCGAAATGTGGTATGCGGAGTTTCCTGAAGTAAGAAAAGTACATCGGGCTTGTAAAACCTTTCCACTATATCGATTTCTCTTCGTAAGGCTTTCCAGGTGTGCATATTGTATCCAAGGCGATTCTATTACACTTCCCGATTTTCTGCTATGCAGTCCTATCGGTGAGAAAGGCTGCCAGATTACCGTCACTGTCGTTGTTTTTGACATATATCGTGCAGAATCAAAAACTGATTATAACATTAGACCACTGCAGGTGACGTGAAATAGAGACAAAAATTGCCGAATAAACGTTTCGCGATATTCAACATTGTGGAGCTGCCGAATAAAACGGCAGCCAGTTAGAGAGGAGCTTGCGAACGCATGTGTGTTTAAGCTAAGTGGTCCTCTTATCCTAAACAGCGCATTTAATTCTTAAATTTGCGCAACATAATTATCACAGTTAGGCAAGCGTTAAGTTCATAGCTGAGGGGGTGTTCGTTTGATGTGATTTTCCTGTGTTATTTACTGGGTAAAGCTTGACTGTTAAATCAACTATATTTGAAGCACTGTAATTAAATAAATGTGTCAAGATAATAAACTGCACAACAGGAAAAGCTCAGCGGTAGTATGGGCGACAAGGGTTCCTGTGAGGCTCAATGTTTTTAATAATGAAAGTTAATTATTTTTTTAACTTTTTCTAATGTGTAGAGTGAATGAATGAACTTTTGTTCTAACAAATAAATCAGTAAATTTAAAGTGACGCACTGAGAAAAGAGAAAACAGAAATTACGTGTCAAATAGTCATGTTCTCTAAAACAATATTTTATTAAGTGTATACTAGAAACTTCTGCTTCGACACCCCTATGAAATTGACATTATGGACCCAAAAAATTGTGACCACAAAAATTCCTGTTGCTCTCTCTTCACAGGTAATTACTTCCGCATATGTGTTCTTAATTGGTTCCCATTTTGTGGCGATGGTTGTAGAACAAAGCATTTTGGAACTATGGTTATGTGACAATCTTTTCTCGATTCGATAACCTCCACGTTGATTAGTCCTTACCAGCACTTTGTTTTTCACCCTTTATTTTCATTCATCTCTGTAGGACAAAATGTAAGATGCAAACCAGACGTTTCGACTCTCACCACGCTGGTGAAGCTGTTCAGATGCTCATTGCATTCTGAGACATTTATGGTTTCTAGACAAGGAAAGTCGTGTGCTGTGGGATGTACGAGTATATCCTCAGTCTAGTCGGTTTGTTGAACGAAGTGAAGAAGTCCTCTCAGAGGATCTAGACACACTCGGTAGATATAAATAACGGAGACTTTGTCCCTAACTCAGTAAAAGAGCAGTATTTGTACTCCACCTGAGTAGTAAGCTAGTTAAAATAAAATTTAATATAGACTTCTGCGAAGTTAACCATCAGGCCCTAGTTCTCGGTTGATACACATCTCCAAAACGGCAAGGTAAGCAATGGTATTTTCGTCGTAGCCGATTTCTTAAGTGCGTGTTTTTGTACTTAAAGGTTTAATCTCGCACTTTGAAGTGTAATTTTAGCCTGTCTGTAGCCTTGTTTTTATGCCGGCCATTGTGGCCGAGCGGTTCTAGGCGCTTCAGTCTGGAACCGCGCGACCGCTACGGTCACAGGTTCGAATCCTGCATCGGGCATGGATGTGTCTGATGTCTTTAAGTTAGTTAGGTTTAAGTAGTTCTAAGTTCTAGGGGACTGATGGCCATAGATGTTAAGTCCCACAGTGCTCAGATCCATTTGAATCATTTGAACCTGTTTTCATTCCTTCTGAACAGCTTGTTTCGTAGCTCATTAGGGCATCAGCGTCCATTGGCTACAATCAGGAAGGTAGCAAGTTGCATATCTAGGTTTCTGTCTGCTTTTGTAGTTTAGTTTTTCAGTAGGTTTCGCTAGGATCTGTGGGATGCGCAGATGCTGTACGCGGACGCAGGAGGATCTGCCTACAGTTTGCGAACAGCTGAATGCGCTTTTGGCTATAGTCAGTCAGCTTCAGGCTCCTGCCTCGGGGTGTAGCGGTGGCGGAGAATCTGGCGCGTTGCATGGGACATGTCAGGTGTCGCTTGTTTCGCCCACGGGCTCTGCCACCGGGCACCTCCTAGTGAACTCGAAGCAGCTGATCATCCCTGACAGCAAAGTGGAAACGCGTTCGAGTCGTTCGAGGCGGAGGGCCAATATGGAGAGAGGCCGACTAGCCGCGCCTGTTCGCCCTGTGAGAGAACAGTTGGCTTTTCCTTCAGCAGGATCTGATTATACACTCCTGGAAATTGAAATAAGAACACCGTGAATTCATTGTCCCAGGAAGGGGAAACTTTATTGACACATTCCTGGGGTCAGATACATCACATGATCACACTGACAGAACCACAGGCACATAGACACAGGCAACAGAGCATGCACAATGTCGGCACTAGTACAGTGTATATCCACCTTTCGCAGCAATGCAGGCTGCTATTCTCCCACGGAGACGATCGTAGAGATGCTGGATGTAGTCCTGTGGAACGGCTTGCCATGCCATTTCCACCTGGCGCCTCAGTTGGACCAGCGTTCGTGCCGGACGTGCAGACCGCGTGAGACGACGCTTCATCCAGTCCCAAACATGCTCAATGGGGGACAGATCCGGAGATCTTGCTGGCCAGGGTAGTTAACTTACACCTTCTAGAGCACGTTGGGTGGCACGGGATACATGCGGACGTGCATTGTCCTGTTGGAACAGCAAGTTCCCTTGCCGGTCTAGGAATGGTAGAACGATGGGTTCGATGACGGTTCGGATGTACCGTGCACTATTCAGTGTCCCCTCGACGATCACCGGTGGTGTACGGCCAGTGTAGGAGATCGCTCCCCACACCATGATGCCGGGTGTTGGCCCTGTGTGCCTCGGTCGTATGCAGTCCTGATTGTGGCGCTCACCTGCACGGCGCCAAACACGCATACGACCATCATTGGCACCAAGGCAGAAGCGACTCTCATCGCTGAAGACGACACGTCTCCATTCGTCCCTCCATTCACGCCTGTCGCGACACCACTGGAGGCGGGCTGCACGATGTTGGGGCGTGAGCGGAAGACGGCCTAACGGTGTGCGGGACCGTAGCGCAGCTTCATGGAGACGGTTGCGAATGGTCCTCGCCGATACCCCAGGAGCAACAGTGTCCCTAATTTGCTGGGAAGTGGCGGTGCGGTCCCCTACGGCACTGCGTAGGATCCTACGGTCTTGGCGTGCATCCGTGCGTCGCTGCGGTCCGGTCCCAGGTCGACGGGCACGTGCACCTTCCGCCGACCACTGGCGACAACATCGATGTACTGTGGAGACCTCACGCCCCACGTGTTGAGCAATTCGGCGGTACGTCCACCCGGCCTCCCGCATGCCCACTATACGCCCTCGCTCAAAGTCCGTCAACTGCACATACGGTTCACGTCCACGCTGTCGCTGCATGCTACCAGTGTTAAAGACTGCGATGGAGCTCCGTATGCCACGGCAAACTGGCTGACACTGACGGCGGCGGTGCACAAATGCTGCGCAGCTAGCGCCATTCGACGGCCAACACCGCGGTTCCTGGTGTGTCCGCTGTGCCGTGCGTGTGATCATTGCTTGTACAGCCCTCTCGCAGTGTCCGGAGCAAGTATGGTGGGTCTGACACACCGGTGTCAATGTGTTCTTTTTTCCATTTCCAGGAGTGTATATAGGCTGTTGATCTTGAAGGGTGGAGTCGTTTGCAAGTTGTGGCTCAAGCTGGTTCCAACGACGCCTGTCGCATGGGTTCAGGCCATCCTTAGTTCATACAGATGGCTGGAAGAGATGGTGGAGACTATCGGCATCGTGTGCGGGGTGCTAGCAGAGCTCGCAATTTGAAACATTGTTCCCAGAGTTTATCGTGGTCCTTTGGTTTGGAGATGAGTGAACGTTCTCAACCAAAAACTTCGCCGGCTCTGTGACGGTCTCTGCTGCAGATTTCTGGACCTGCGTTGTAGATTAGGGAATTGTAGGACTCCCCTTGACAGTCAGGGGTGCACTGCACAAAGGAAGTAGCTACTCAGACAGCAGAGTACTTGTGGACAGAACATGAGGGTTTTTTAGACTATGCGGTATTTTGTGGTACTCTAACGAACACTCGCCAGACGACACGCAGATAATGAAATCAGATCGCAATCAGAGTAAAGACAATTCGACTGTCAAGATTTTATCAATAAATTGTAGAAGTATTCGTAAAATATTTCCCGAATTTACTGCCCTCCAACAAAGTTCTCACGCTCAGAGTATTCTCGGGACTAAGAGCTCACTGAAACCAAAGGGGGAAAGGTCTGGGATATTTAGCGAGTCACGGAACGTATATCGGAAAGACAGATTAGACGCATAAGGTGGGGTAGTGTTTATTGTAACTAATAAAAATATACCCTCCTTTGACATCGAAGTTCAGTGTACCAGTTTAGTTATCTGATCTAGGTGAAACCAAGCTAATTGTCGGACGTTTTTACAGGCCACCCGATTCCGCTGTGACAGTTCTAGAGTCATCCAAAGAAAGTCTACGGTCAGTAGCACGTAAATATCCAGATCACGCCAAACGAGTTAGAGGCGACTTCATCCTACCGAGTATAGACTGTGATATCTGTGCATTTATTGCGGGGTGTACAGGCAGATAGTCGTGCGAAGTACTTTTGAACACGTTTTCTGAAAACATTATTGAGCAATTAATTCTACAGTCCACACACAACGGAAATATTTTAGTCCTTGTAGCTACAAACAGGCCAGGCGTTATCGACACCGTCAGTCTGGAGACAGGGATTAGCGAGCATGATGTCATTACAGCAACAATGTTTACGGAAGTTAATAAGGCCAGGAAACTGTTACTGCTAGAAAGAGCAGAGAAATTGTCGTTAGCGTCTTACTTAGACAGTGAACCGACATCACTTAGTTCCAGTAAGATGGACGTAAAGGAATTACGAGCAACGTTTAAGCAGACTGTACATCGCGGTCAGGAAAATTATGTACCTAGGTTGCGGATTACCGCGGTTTAACAACGAAATTCAGAAAATACTGAGGAAGCAAAGGCTGTACTATTCTCGCTTCAAAAGGAAAAGCGCAAATGACAATAAGCAAAGATAAGTAGGGATTCGCACGTCTGTAAAAAGATGTATGCGTGAAGGATACAACAACTACCACCGTCATACCTTAGCAAAAGATCTGGCAGAGACCCCAAGAAAATTGTGGTCCTCTGTAAACTCGCCGAGCTCATCTATACAGTCACTCGTTTACCATTCTGGTGTGGCAATTGATGATAAAGAAAGGAAAGGCGGTGTTCTAAATTTTCCGTTTGAGAAATCGTTCACGGAAAACAGACTCATGTATGGACGACATAGTAATAAGCATCCCTGGCGTAGAGAAACTACTAAAAGAGTTGAAAACAAAAAAGTTACCAGGCCCGGATGGAACTCCAATTCGATTTTACAAAGAGTAATCTACGGCATTTATCCTTATCTAGCTTGCATTTATCGCGAATCTCCCACCCCGAACAAATTACAGTGACTAGGGAAAAACGGAGGTGACTCCTGTATATAAGGAAGGCAAAAGAACGAATCTGCATAGTTACAGATCAATATCACTAACATTGGTCTGCTGCAGAATCCTTCTTTTCAGAATCCAGTTAGAATATAATAAACTTACTTGAGACTAGCTCATGTCCACGAATTATTATGGTTTTAGAAAGCACAGCTATTGCCAAACTCAGCTTGCCCTTTTCTCACACGATATACTGACATCGCACACCCCTCAGATTTAGTTATAAGTTGGCACAGTGGATAGGCCTTGATAAACTGAACACAGATCAATTGAGAAAACACGAAGAAGTTGTGTGGAACTGTGAAAAAATAAGCAAAATATACTAACTGAGTAGTCCATGTGACATATAGGCAATATCAAGGAGAACGTGAGCTCAGGAGCGCCGTGGTCCCGTGGTAGCGTGAGCAGCTGCAGCAGGACAGGTTCTTGGTTCAAGTCTTCCCACGAGTGAAAATTTTACTTTCTTTATTTTTGCATAGTTATTATCTGTCCGTTCGTTCATTGACGTCTCTGTTCACTGTAATAAGTTTAGTGTCTGTCTTTTGCGACCGCATCGCAAAACCGTGCGATTAGTAGACGAAAGGACGTGCCTCTCCAATCGGAACCGAAAACATTTGATCGCAAGGTCATAGGTCAACCGATTCCTCCACAGGAAAACACATCTGATATATTCTATACGACACTGGTGACGGCATGTGCGCCGCACGACAGGAATATGTTGTCGACCCACCTAACTTGTACACTTTGCGAAGGGGTAAAAAGATTCTTCTACCTTGCCCGATTTAGGTTTCCTTGTGGATGTGATAATCACTCCCAAAAAAGTGATGAAAACATAAGAGTTTGTCACAAAAACTGAAAATAAAAACTTTAAGTTTTCACTCGATGGAAGATTTGAACCAAGGACTTTTCGTTCCGCAGCTGCTCACGTTACCACGAGACCACGGCGCTCCTGCGGTCCCAGTGTCCTTGATGTTGCCTATCTTCCCTTGAACAAGGCCTATCCACTGTGCCAACTTATAACTAAATCTGAGGGGGGTGCGATGGGGAGGTTCCCTTGTGAGAACTATGGACGAAGAACGACAGGCAGATTATATTCGTAAATTTACGTAAAGCCCATTGCAGATATGTAAGTGGCTCGAAGACTTCTTAAGTACTACAACCGAATATGTTGACCTCGACGGCGAGTGTTCATCATGGTATAGTCAGGAGTGCGCCAGGAAATGTGAGGCACATAGCCAGCCTGTTTGCGAGTGGATCAGGAAAGGAACTGACCAGCCGTGGTACAGGGTACTCACCACCATAGCCCGTATGGTGGCTTAAATAATATGACGCTCCTAGAATTATCCCTATAACTCTGAAAGCAGAAACATTTGACTAACACAGTCTCATCTAACACAGTGCCGTCATATCTCTCAAAACGATAGGCAGAAGAACGTAATGGAATAAGATGCGCAACAGCTCATTTCCTAGAAACTCCACAGTCGGCAATACTCCTCCTCACCATCCATATACACTATGTGATCAAAAGTATCCAGACACCTGGCTGAAAATGACTTCAAAGTTCGTGGCGTCCTCCATCGGTAATGCTGGAACTGAATATTGGCTGGAATTCAATATTCACCCACTCTTAGCCTTGACGACACCTTCCACTCTCGCAGGCATAGGTTTAATCAGGTGCTGGAATGTTTCTTGGGGAATGGCAGCCCATTCTTCAGGGAGTGCTTCACTGAGAGGAAGTAGCGATGTCGGTCGGTGAGGCCTGGCACGAAGTCGGCGTTCCAAAACATCCCAAAGGTGTTCTATAGAATTCAGGTCAGGACTCTGCAGGCCAGTCCATTACAGGGATGTTATTGTCGTGTAACCACTCCGCCACAGGCAGTGCATTATGAACAGGTGCTTTGTCGTGTTGAAAGATGCAATCGCCATTCCCGAATTTCTCTTCAACAGTGAGAAGCAAAAGGGTGCTTAAAACATCAATGTAGGCCTGTACTGTGATAGTCCCACGCAAAACAACAAGTGTGTAAGTCCTCTCCATGAAAAACACGACCACATCACAACGCCACCGCTTCCGAATTTTACTGTTGGCACTACACATGCTGGCAGATGACGCTCACCGGGCATTCGCCATACCCACACGCTGCGATCGGATCGCCACATTGTGTACCGTGAATCGTCACTCCTAACAAAGTTTTTCCACTGTGCAATCGTTTACGCTCCTTACACCAAGCGAGGCGTCGTTTGGCATTTACCGGCGTGATGTGTGGCTTATGAGCACCCATTCGACTATGAAATCCCAGTTTTCTCATCTCCCGTCTGTCATAGTAATGGCAGTGGATGCTGATGCAGTTTGGAATTCCTGGTGATGGCCTGGATAGATGTCTGCCTATTACACATTACGACCCTCTTCAACTGACGGCGGTCTCTGTCAATCAACAGACGAAATCGGCCTGTACGCTTTTGTGCTGTACGTGTCCCTTCACGTTTCCACTTCACTATCACATCGGAAACAGTGGACCTAGGGATGTTTAGGAGTGTGGAAATCTCGCTTACAGACGTATGACGCAAGTGGTACCAAATCACCTGACCACGTTCGAAGTGTGTAAGTTCTGCGGAGCGCCCCATTCTGTTCTCTCACGATGTCTAATGACTGCTGAGGTCACTGATATGGAGTATTTGACATTAGGTGGCAGCACAATGCATCTAATATGAAAAACGTATGTTTTTGGGAATGGCCGGATTCTTTTGATCACACAGTGTCCCATACATAAGATTTGAAAGTCTTTTTAAGGTCTCAATAGTGTTCATAAATCGACTCCCTGTGATTTAGACGAGTGCAAAAGATCAAATAAAACTTTTATTTACCTGGTAGCTCTTAAAGAAAGATACCGACCCAACTTTATAACCTACAAGCGTGCAGTTGTCAATGAAGATTTGGAGTCACCCCATCATCATAACCATTAACGCGAGATGCAAAATACCCCTTTCATAAATGTGGTACTGTACACACACCAGAATATAATTTGGCATTATGGCGCAAACAACAGACCACATTACAATCACGCATACATGAACATCCCACTCTACAGACCACTGTGAGGAGCGTGGTAGAGGGCAGTCCCCATTTGTATTTAGAGTGTGGGAAGGGTAACCGTTTAAATAGGTCTTAATCTCTGCAATTAGTCTAATCTTCTCTTCGGATTCTCTGAGGGAGCCATTCAAAGAAGGTGGCACTGTAATCTAGATTCCTCACTTCATATTAGTTCTTTAAACTTTGTAAGAAGGTTTTCGCAGGATGGTTCGCGTGAGCAGGTTAAATTTACCAGCGTCTCCGTGACGTTCTCCCATAGATTGAATAAGAGTGGACCAATCTCATTGCGCTACTTGGTGTAAGTTCAAAATTCCCTGTTATTCCTGTTTCGCATGGATCCCGTACACTTCATTAATAGTTTAGGATGGATTGCAAAGGGCTGATAGCGTTTCCAAGTATCCTCCAACGAACGAAGTCTGCCGCATGCTTCACCTGTTACTGACCCAGGTCAGTATTCCGTTACGTATCCCCATATATTGTGATTCCCAGGTTTTCGAGTTGACTGAGTGTAATTGTGAATCTTTGGTATTGTAGCCACAGGGTACTACGTTTTTTCGTTGTGTGGAACACACAGTTTTACACAGGGCGTCGGAATGGTCAGTATTCAGGAATATGACAGGAACGATTATTAAAAACGAAACAAACTAGTAAACATGGACTTTAAAGTGCATATCTGAAGAACTTTGAGCACTTCATCTTTTACACTGCAATACTCTTCATTTTCCTTTTTTCAGAGGTGGTAGTGATTTCCTTTGCAGACCCCTGCTGCAGCCGCATGATACATTTACAACATTTGTTGAGCAGCAGAGTGCGGTTTATCTCCTGACGGAAAGCGAGAGTTCCTTCGTTGAGTCGGCAGGTAATGCACTCTAAGACAAAAAAAATCGAACCACAACGAAAGAATTGTCCAAATGGGACGGAAATCGGTACATTTGATGTACATGTGCAGGCAAACAGATGACACAATTTCAGAAAAAATGGATGATTTATTCTAGAGAAGGAGCTTCACAAATAGAGCAACTCAATAGCACGTTGGTCCACTTTCGGCGCTTACGCAAGCACTTACTCGGCTCACCACTGATTGACAGAGTTGTTAGATGCCCTCCTGAGGGATATCGTGCCCAATTCTGTCCAACTGCTGCGTTAGATCGTCAAACTACCGAGCTGGTTGAAGGGCTCTTCGGATGTCATCCGCTGCACCCTTACAGCATAGCGGTACGTTGTCGATATTCTACGCAAAGTTTTAAACATGGCTGCAACAGCAACTGTTGAAATTCTTCACGATAAAGGATGACAGCCATAAACAGTTGCAGGATAAAAATTTATTAAAAATTTTTGACCAAGGTTTCGGTACATATAAATATACCTTCATCAGAAGTAAAAAATCCTGAACAGGAAGACACTTTCATTAGAAAAGCCATAGCATCGGAAGTGAGAAACAAAAGCTTAAGTAACAGTGAAATTACCAAAGTAATACAGGCACAAAATCTTTAGTTACTTACTGAAATTACATCATGTAATGGAGATTAATAAAACAATTGTGCCAAAGGCGTCGTCAATAATTGAGACATCTTCTCCATTAGTACAACATGACTATGGGCACAGGGTCAAAGCGAACAGTTTAGCACCATTACTCCGCCTGTGAACTATCGAGACAAGAGTGTGAAAGCACTAGGGCAGATGGTTTCGCCGAGAGAGGGCACTTGTATGTGCCAGACACTCGCGCATATTAAAATCCATGAATACATACATAAGCGCATCAAAAATTATTAAAAGTTGTGTTAATTCAATCTTTCTGTCATAATAAATAAAACGTATCAGGCCATTTAAAAACATTTATGTAAAATAGAAAATATAGAACCAAATTTACCTGTGTCCTAGTGTCAAACAGATAAAGCCTGCGCTATGTAACATCTAACGAGAGGGCACTAGTGTAATGCGCGAGAATCTCGCGTAACGTAGGCGGTGAAATTTTACGTATTTTTGATGTTTGTTGGTTGTGATTTTCGATGTGTATGTGTGGTTAATTGACTAGTATGTTTTTATTCACAACGACAGATGGTTTCGTTTTATTATAACATTTTGGTTGTTTTCGCTAGTATGTATTTCACCGCCTACGTTACGCGAGATTCTCGCGCATTACACTAGTGCCCTCTCGTTAGATGTTACATAGCGCAGGCTTTATCTGTTTGACACTAGGACACAGGTAAATTTGGTTCTATATTTTCTATTTTACATAAATGTTTTTAAATGGCCTGATACGTTTTATTTATTATGACAGAAAGATTGAATTAACACAACTTTTAATAATTTTTGATGCGCTTATGTATGTATTCATGGATTTTAATATGCGCGAGTGTCTGGCACATACAAGTGCCCTCTCTCGGCGAAACCATCTGCCCTAGTGCTTTCACACTCTTGTCTCGATAGTTCACAGGCGGAGTAATGGTGCTAAACTGTTCGCTTTGACCCTGTGCCCATAGTCATGTTGTACTAATGGAGAAGATGTCTCAATTATTGACGACGCCTTTGGCACAATTGTTTTATTAATCTCCATTACATGTTGTAATTTCAGTAAGTAACGAAAGATTTTGTGCCTGTATTACTTTGGTAATTTCACTGTTACTTAAGCTTTTGTTTCTCACTTCCGATGCTATGGCTTTTCTAATGAAAGTGTCTTCCTGTTCAGGATTTTTTACTTCTGATGAAGGTATATTTATATGTACCGAAATCTTGGTCAAGAAATTTTAATAAATTTTTATTCTGCAACTGTTTATGGCTGTCATCCTTTATCGTGAAGATATTCTACGCCCCGTTTTCTTACCCTTCATGGCAAACCAGCCTGGCCTTGCATATCAGCAATCTAATGCCCGCCCGCACACCACGGCAGCCTCTAGTGCTTGTCTTCGTGTTTGACAAACCGTACCTTTGCCGGCAAGGTCGCTGAATCTCTCCCCATTTGAGAACGCTCAGAGCATTACGGGCAAGGCCCTCCATCAACCTTGTGATTTTGACGATCTGAGGCGTCAATTAGACATATTTTGTGTTGCCTTAGACTGAAATACATCTTTTTGAAACACTGCAGTTCGTGTACAACAAAAATTACGTAAAAGCCACTTGTGCAGCCCGTGCTTCAGTATCCGTCAACTGTATGGAGCCTTGTAATAGCTAACAGGGGACTTCGAGCAAATACGAAGGACAGCGATGAGAATGGTCAGTGACTGGTGGGTGATATAAAGTGAAATGTCGATAAATAGTAACTGGAAGAGGCTCCACGAAAGATGACGGACCCCCCGAGAAAATCTATTTAGAAAATTTCAGTAACAGTCATTGTAGAAATTTTTCTTCGGCCTCCTACGAATCTGTCATGTAAAGATAAAAACAGGCAAATATCAGTTAACATCGAGGCGTATCAGCAGTGGTTCCTCCCATAGTCCATCCGTGAATAGAAAGGAAAAAACTTACATACAGGGTGTAACTATACCTAAGTGCAGATATTTTTATATGGGGTACCTTAATATGTATACACATCAGTGTGTTGGTTTTTTTCCTCTGCGTCCAACAGTCGTCCTGCAGACACGTCACATATTTTAGTATCCGATGTTTTCTACATAGTCGTAACTGCACCACTAAGCGAACTATGCTGTCAGAATAGATTGACCATTTTGCGTTCAAACGTCCACACTTCAACACATAATCTGCTGCCCAGGGGAAAATAAGCATTAATGGCTTACTCTTGCCACATGTATTTCGAGATACTACCCAACCTAGAAACATACGACTTGAAATAGCTATAATTATTGTTGCGCAAATGACGTAACTACTGATGTAATGTTGTTAAGTACACCGTCCTAAATCACCAATAGAAATATCCGCACTTATGCAGGGTGATTTTGCTAAATGTGGACAAACTGTAGGAAACGATTCCCGAGAGGATAAGGAACAAATAAAGTAATGTCAATATATGGCCAGAAATGCGTTCCACGGGAGGTACACCCATCTGAATGTGGATATAAAATGCTGTGACAGTGCTGGTTTCAGTGAGTAGTAGCGCAAGTGAGACCACATCAGGCAATTGGGATGTTCACTCTGTACTATTGTTTTCTCCGCCCAGACATTGTTACTGACCCGGCGCTGATGGTTCGTTGCCATCACATCATACGAATCTTCCGTAGCCCACAGGTGGGTTTTATGAAGGTTGACTGTACCTCGTTGACCTGTACGTCAAGATAGTCCATCTGCGAATATCACGGTTGACAGGAATTCCAGAACTGTGGTGGCCTGTGCGACGAGCCAGTGACAAAACTGTCGCCACGGACGCAAGTTCGTGGGCAACAAGGACTGGACGCTTTGTAGTGACGCGAGTAGTGGCAGTTTTGGTGGGGAATGGTATTCAAGACAGGTCAGAATGTTGTTGTAGAAGGAACGAAAGAGCATGCCAAATATCAAAGAACGTAAAACCCCCAAGATAAGCACAATTTTACAAAAGCTCCAAATTTAGTACGAACTTCAAAGCGAAACTCTCTCTCGAAATCTGGCAGAAAAACCAGAGAGATTCTGGTCGTATGTAAAGACGCAATCAATATTTTCACTACGCGACAAATAATGGTAATGTTACCGATGGTAGTTTCACTAAATTATAGTTACTAATCAGTGTTTTCCGAAATTCCTTCACAAAAGAAGGAGAAATAAATATTCCGAAACCGAATCACGAACAACTGCCGACATAACTTAGAAGCAGATATCCTCGTTGTAGCGAAGTAGCTCAAATCACTTAATAAAGACATCTCCGGTCTAGACCGTATAGCATTCCTGTTCCTTTCAGAGTATGCTGATGCAATAGCTCCATACAACTGCTCGATCGTAGAAAGACCCGTACCTAAAAACTGGAAAGTTGCACAACTCACTCCAATAACAAAGAAAGGAAATAGGAGTAATCTACTGAATTTCGGACCTGTATCACTATTGTCGCATTGTATTACGATTTTGGAACATAACTGTGTTCGAACATTATGAATTACCTCGAAGGAAATGATTTTTTAACGAACAGCCAACACAGATTCAGAAAATATCGTTCTCGTGAAACACAACTAGCTCTTTATCCTCACGGAGCAATAAGCGCTATCGACAGGAGAAGTCAAATTGATTCAATATTTTCACACTTCCAGAACACTTTGGGTACAGTTCCTTACAAGCGACTTATAAAAATACCGCGCGTATGGAGTACCGTTTCAGTTGTGTGACTAGATTCGTGATTTCCAGTAGGAAGGTCACGGTTCGTAATAACTGACGGATAGTCATCGAGCAAAACGGAAGTAATATGTGACGTTTCCCAAGTAAGTGTTGTAGACCGTCTGCTGTTCCTGAACTCCATACACGATGTAGGAGGTATTATGAGCAGCATTCTTAGACTGTTTGCAGATGATGTTGTCATTTACTATTTTGTTACGTTACCAGGTGATGAAAACCAATTGCAAAATCATTTAAATAAGATACCTGTATGATCGGAGATCTGGCAAATGGCTCTAAATAATGAAAAGAGTGGGGCCATCCACGTGAATATTTACGGGAAGCCGCTAAATTTTTGTTACATGATAAATCACGCCAATCTAAGGCTGCAATATCAATACTAAGGAATTAACCCGCCAGGTTAGCCGAGAGCGCTAATGCGCTTCTTCGTGAACTCGGGTAGGCGAGCCGGCCCCGGATCTAATCCGCCTGGCGGGTTGACGACGAGGGGCCGGTGTGCCGGCAGGTCTGGATATGGTTTTAGGTGGTTTTCCACATCCCACTAGGTTAATACCGGGCTGGTCCCCACCTCCCGCCTCAGTTACACGACTCGCAGACACTTGAAACACGTTCGCACTATTTCCCGGTTTACACTAGACGCAGACAGCTGGGGTATACTACTTTCATCCCGAGGGGGTATGGAGTAGCGACAGGAAGGGCATCTGGCCACCCTCTGAAAACTAACATTGCCAAATTTCATAGTAACAACCGAGATCCGGCAGTAGTAGGAGCGAGATCCGGATACAACAGCAACAACAACTTAGGAATTACAATCACGGATAACACAGATAATGTTGTGGAAAAGCAAACCAAAGATTGCGATTTATTGGCGGAACAGTTAGAAAACCCAACACCTCTTCTGGAGTACTGCTATGCTGAGTGGGGTCCACATCATATAGGATTGACAGAGGACATCGAAGAAGTTCAAAGAAGGCAACTCGTTTTGTATCATTGGGAAATTGTGGAGAAAGTGCCAAGTATATGAGACACGAAATTGGTTGGTAATCGTTAAGAGAAAGCCATTTTTCGTTGCGACAGGACATTCTCATCACATTTAAATCAGCAACTTTCTCCTCAGAATGTGAAAATATTTTGTTGCCTCCTACCTACACAAGGAGAAATAATCAACGTAATAAAACAACAAAAATCAGAGCTCGCACGGAAAGATTTAAGTGTTAGTTTTCTCGTGCGCTCTTCGAGAGTGGAGCGGTAGAGAAGTAGCTTGAAGGTGGTTCAACGAACCCTCTGCCAGCCACTTAATTGTGCATTGCAGAGTAATCATGTAGATGCACCACACGGTCCTCTCATTTATATTATGCTGGTGGGTCACAAGCCAGGCGCTGAGACCAGGATCGCTGTAAAAGATCTTTTATCTCCACCTTCAAGTGGGTGTACCTCATTTGGATCAGATTTCAGGCCGTACGTCAATGTGACCTTTCTTGTTTCGTTTACTCTCCGCGATCGTTTTTTCCTGTAGTTTGCCTCCATTGAGTAAACTCGCCCTGTACATTATACACACATCAAAGAAAGTTTTACATCACCCCGGTTCCCAAAGCTCCTGAAGATAGACGTTGACTGTAGATATTGTATCACAGACACAGTCCCTTTGACTGTTCAGTGATGTCACTAAACCCGTCGAAAGATGTAAACAAAAACACATGAGCTACGCCTATTAGAAGGAGGGGGACCGACAGCCGATCAGTTCCAGTCATTGCACCAAGAACGAGGTACACGGCTCGTGTTGTCTGTAATTCAACCATGCCTAGACGGTCAGTACGGCGGTTCGATCGCGTCCGCATTGTTACTTTGTGCCAGGAAGGACTCTCAACAAGGGAAGTGTCCAGGCGTCTCGGAGTGAACCAAAGCGATGTTGTTCGGACATGGAGCAGATACAGAGAGACAGGAACTGTCGATGACACGCCTCGCTCAGGCCGCCCAAGGGCCGCTACTGCAGTGGATGACCGCTACCTACAGCTTATGGCTCGGAGGAATCCTGACAGCAACGCCACCATGTTGAACCTACTTTTCGTGCAGCCACAGGACGTTGTTTTGTGTGCAATAGCCTGCATAATGCGCAGCTTCGCTCCCGACGTCCATGGCGAGGTCCATCTTTGCAATCATGACACCATGCAGCGCGGTACAGATGGGCCCAACAACATGCCGAATGGACCACTCAGGATTGGCATCATGTTCTCCTCAGCGATGAGTGTCGTACATGTCTTCAACCAGACTATCGTCGGAGACGTGTTTGGAGGGAATTCGGTAAGGCTGAACGCCTTAGACACACTGTCCAGCGAGCGCAGCAATGTGGAGGTTCCCTGCTGTTTTGGGGTGGCATTATGTGGGGCTGATGTACGCCGCTGGTGGTCATGGAAAGCGCCGTAACGGCTGTACGATAAGTGAATGCCATCCTGCGACCGATAGTGCAACCATACCAGCAGCATATTGGTGAGGCTTTCGTTTTCATGGACGACAATTCGCGTCCCCATCGTGCACATCTAATGAATGACTTTCTTCAGGATGGCGACATCGCTCGATTAGAGTGGCCAACGTGTTCTCCAGACATGAACCCTATCGAACATGCCTGGGATAGATTGAAAAGGGCTGTTTGTGGATGACGTGACCCACCAACCACTCTGAGGGATCTACGTCGAATCGCAGTTGAGGAGTGAGACGACCTGGATCAGTACTGCCTTGATGAACTTGTGGATAGTATGCCACGACGAATATAGGCATGCATCAATGCAAGAGGACGTGCTGCTGAGGATTAGAGATATCGGGGTGTACAGCTATCTGGACCACCACCTCTGAAGGTCTCGCTGTATGGTGACACACCATGCAATGTATAGTTTTCGTGAGCAATAAAAATGGCGGAAATGATGTGTATGTTGATTTCTATTCCAATTTTCTCTACATATTCCAGAACTCTCGGAACCGAGGTGATGCAAAACTGTTTTTGATGTGTTTAATAAAAAAAAAATAATTTATGCACCCAAGAATTCGACGTACATACTCCTTATCACTGCGATGGAAATTTTGGAAATTATGCAGGAACAGGAATTAACTAACCTTTTGCGATGCATTAGTACGGGGTATTCTAAATAAGTCCAAATGGTTTGCACATTAGGACTGTCGTCTAGTCACGCGAGTATTGCTATTCAAGGATCGGGCACGAGCGCCGAGTGGTTCGATAGTGAACCCGCACGTGAAAGGTCAATAAGACGCGAGTCGGTGCACAGCTGTAATAACAGCTGCCGACTGCAGCATCTCGGACGCTCTCCACCAGAGATGTATCTCACGGGATATTGAAAAACACGACTAAAACGTGACAGCACGTTCTCAATATGTACGTCTGCATACGTATGTACCCCCCCCCCCAGGCCGTATATAGGACAATCTTAGCTGTTAGTATGCCTCCTTACACGTGCTAATCTTTCTCTTCTCGGTCTCATGATCCCTACTAAATTTATACGTTTGACAGCAGCGTAACTGTTATTCATTCTTCCTCGAATACGGGTCATCTAAATTTATCTAACTGCATTTAGCGAGAACTATGTTGGTTTTCATATAAATATACTCATTTAAGATTTCTAATCTGTTCTGTTTCGCTTTAGTATGGCCAGACCTGTTACTCTACCAACGGTGTGTTTCCGTATTTCATCGTCAGCTGTCAGGATTACCTGATAAGTATCTCTTATACTCTGTTAGCGCCCTACAATAGGCAACACTATCTTCTAGAATACGGTTTTCCTTACAGAAACCTCCGACCAAAATAAGACGTTCTTAAAGCTGCCCTGCTACTCATTTCAGGCCCTTGTTTCATTTCATGCCTGTTCGTGGGGCTGCTCGTAATTGTGTAGGTTGCTCACGGACTGCTTCTGAGCTGTTTAGCGCGACTCACCTGCTGTCGGTTTTCCAGCGAGTAGAAATGAGTGCTTAAGCTCAGTGGGGAAGACAATGATGCGCGCTCACGATGTGTTTAAACGGTCGTAACCTCACAGTTCAAGGTTAGTTATCCGCTTTAGCTTTTTTTTATCTCCTGCCATCAAAATAGAATTTTGCATATGAATATCTCTTATTGTAATGATTGTTTGTTACGTATTTCTGAATATTTGACGTTTTTTGTGGTTTCATTACTCGATTGTCTTCATATCCATCACAAAATGCCGCTGTTATCGGCCATGATGTGACTGAATGCCGAAACTGCACCTTTTCTTGAGGAACATGGAGCAAAAGTGTTTTTATGACATCCATTTTTTATTACTTATAGGAGTGCATATAGAGGGCTAGTCGCTAACTACTGCCACCAAGAATAACTCCGAAAGAATGATAGGAGCTGAAAAGTTTGTGGGACTAAAGCTGCATGGGACAACGGGGGCCATAAGATGACGTTGGTTTTTTGTTGCTAGGTGGGGTCGCTTCAGAGATATGAAGGTGTGGCACTTATTTTCTGATAGAGGCTACGGAGACGAATCAAATTATGTGTAACAGTAAGGTCTTTGAAGGTCAACGAATGTCACAAAGGTGGCATGAACGTCCATTTACAGAAGGTGTTCGAAGTGATGACCATTGGTATCAATGCAGTGCTGCAATCTTCTTATCATGAATTGAGTGGTACTCCTCATCACATTGGCACTTATCGAAGCACGTGCTATGACAATTCTCTCTAGCATATCATCAGGGTGTAGTTGGCACGTCTTTATAAACAATGCCTTTTACGAACCCCCCACAAGAAAAAATCCAGAGGCGTCAAGTCTGGCGAACGAGGCGGCCACGACACATCTCCTCCGCGTCCAATCCAACGATTTGGGAATTGTCTCTGCAACTCATTTCTAGCCATCAGCGAAAAATGTGCATGACACCCATCGTGTTGGTAGCACTTTGTGTTCCTTGTTCCTAAAGTTATTTCTTCCAATAACAGACCTAATGTTTCTTCCTACCATTAAGATTTCGTTTGATGAAATAGGTGCCTACAATTTTGTCCTTCAGAATTCCAAACCACATACTCACCGACCACGGTTTCTGGTGTGCACTTGCCGCAGCCAACATGGATTTTCAGTTGCTCAATAATGCATGTTATGAAAATTAACATTTCCATGGTTCGTGAATGTAGCCTCGTCAGTAAATAAAATCAAATTAATAAATGTGTCATCCCCCTGAATCTGATGCTGAGCCCGTAGTAGAATTCAATGCGACGCATGCAATCCGTACCAGTTAATTCTTGGTGGAGACTGATGTGTTAAGGATGATATTTATGGCCATGCAGAACACAACAACACTACTCTGACTCATGCCAGATTCTCTTGCGATCTGACGTGAACTAACACAAGGATATCGAACCACAGTGGCATGAGTACCAACTTCCGTTTCCTCGTTAGTAAGTTTTCTTTGCCCGATATGTTTCCGATGCGTTAAAGTTCCAGCTGTCCTCAATTTATATACACATATTTAAATGTACGACGTATGGGGTGATTACTTTGAGGATATCTTTCAGCGTATAAGTCTCTAACTCACACTGAATTTCATTGGCATTCTCCGTAAATGAGAAGCATATCGACTTGTTCTTCGAAGGAATAGGCCATTCTCATTCGCTTGATTCGACGATACTAGTCTTACCGTTCCTATTATTGTTGTACTGCGAAACCGTCGAATGATGTTTGCATTTCAATGGCACGTTAGATGGATACGCCGTATTCGGCGAATATTTACTGTTGGCACGATATACGAGAGAGAATTGTCAGAGCACGTGCTTCGATAAGTGCCGATATGATAAGGCATGCCACTCAATCTATGATAAGAAGATTGCAGCACTGCATTGATACCAGTAGTCATCACTTCGAACACCTTCTGTAAATGGACGTTCATGCCACCTTTGTGACCTTCGTTGACTTTCAAAGACCTTACTGTTACACATAATTTGATTCGTCTCCGTAGCCTCTATCAGAAAATAAGTGCCACACCTTCATATCTCTGAAGCGACCCCACCTAGCAACAACAAACCAACGTCATCTTATGGCCCCCTTAGTACCGTGCAACATTTGTACCACAAACTTCTCAGATACTATCATACTTTCGGAGTTATTCTTGGTGGCAACAGTTAGTGACTCACCCTGTTTGTAGGCATTCTTTGAAGAGAGTTCCGAAGGCTGTACAGCATTTCTTAACTTAAAAGTGTCCATCGTTAAGCCAGCAATATTCATGTTGCACATAACACTATGCAAATTTTCATTTGAAAAGGTCATGTCATGGCGTTTTGAAAGAATGAGAACCCTTGTCATATGTCTAGGAACGACTTTACTGCCCTATAAACGCTCAAGTTGGTTCTTTTACAAAATGTAGGCCACCAGTAACTGTGGTCGACAACTGAATCATGTGAAAAATGGAAAATTCGTTATCTTCTTTTTTCAGGATTTTTTATGAGTTTAAAAAGTCATCCTCTGTGTAGTACCCCTCCTCCTTCCACCGATATGTGCCGGACTAGTTCCCCATCTGCTGTAAACTGAAAATTAACAGTGTTGTCAGACCCTGGTTTGCATTCTGTGATAAAAAAAATGCACTGATCCACTCAGAATCATAATCGCAAAAAAAAAGGAAATTTATAAATTTGGAACTATTTGCCTTTCTGCAGTAAGCGATTCGTGTTACCGGCAAAGAGTCAAACGAGTGCATTACGTAGGATGCCGAGGCAATATTTAGAAGGCCTAGAACTTTTGGGCAAGGTGTTTGATTTTAATTTAATATTTTTCGTAAGGAATGTACAAAATGCCATTTTTATAAAGTCCGAAATGGACAAAGGGGATTTATACACTTACAATGAAATAACTCATCCAAACTCAAGCCTCATATATTTAATGAAAATTAAAATATGAAATTATCAAAATTATGTCTGATAATTGGCTTATCCTGAAATAGATTTGTTTCAATAGTTTTTAACAATTACTGTTATGTAATGTATCAGTTTGTGTTCCCTAGCCCGTCATTAGACTTCATTTCTACAGTCTTATCCGTATTCACGTCCCTTATTACACACATTAAAAAGGTGTTCCATCACCTTGGTTCTCCGAACTCCTGAAGATAGACGTTGACTGTGGATGTTGTATCACAGACACAGTCCCTTTGACTGTTCAGAGATGTCACTAAACCCGCTCAAAGATGTAAACAACCATGCATGAGCAGCGCCTACTAGACGCAGGGGGTCCGACAGCCTATCATTTCCAGTCATTCCACCAGGAAGGAGGTACACGGCTCGTGTTGTCTGTAGTTCAACCATGCCCAGACGGTCAATACCGCGGTTCGATCGCATCCGCGTTGTTACTTTGTGCCAGGAAGGGCTCCCAATAAGGGAAGTGTCCAGGCGTCTCGGAGTGAACCAAAGCGATGTTGGTTGGAGGAGATACAGAGAGACAGGAACTGTCGATGACATGACTCGCTCAGCCGCCCAAGGGCTACTAATGCAGTGGATGACCGCTACCTACGGATTATGGCTCGGAGGAACCCTGACAGCAACGCCGCCATGTTGAACAATGCTTTCCGTGCAACCACAAGACGTCGTGTTACATGTTACTGAAACGCCAATCCAACGAATGCTGTCATTATGGGTCGCCGCGAAAGTCGAAAGTGCGTCAGAGCTTCAGTACGGTGAAAGTTATGGTGATTCTCGTGTACGACTGCGATGGTGTTATCCTAAAGCATTGCGTTCCTCCACGGCAGACCGTCAGTGCATAGTATTACTGTTCGTTTTTGGAGCATCACATGCGACCAGCTTTGCGAAAGAAGCGGCGACACTTTCTGCGCAACCCACCCAACATTTTGCACGACAATGCGCGGGCGCGTACAGTGCAAACTGTTGCTGCTCTGTTCGGTCGATGGGGCTGGGAAGCACTGTACCATCCACCGTACTCCCCGGACTTAAGTTCTTGTGACTTTGATTTGATTCCGAAGATGAAGGAACCACTTCGTGGCATTCGCTTCAGAACTGTTCCAGAGATTTGACAGGCAGTAGATCGCTCCTTCGGACCATCAACAGAACAGGCTGTGCTAACGGTATACTACACCTACCACATCGCTGGCAACGGTTCTACACAACACTGGTGACTACTCTGAAGGACAGTAACAGGTGCAAACAGGTAACTCCATTGCATCTGTTGTGAATGAATAGATGCCGCTTCTAAAGCTCGAACCCATATTATATATACACTCCTGGAAATGGAAAAAACAACACATTGACACCGGTGTGTCAGACCCACCATACTTGCTCCGGACACTGCGAGAGGGCTGTACAAGCAATGGTCACACGCACGGCACAGCGGACACACCAGGAACCGCGGTGTTGGCCGTCGAATGGCGCTAGCTGCCCAGCATTTGTGCACCGCCGCCGTCAGTGTCAGCCAGTTTGCCGTGGCATACGGAGCTCCATCGCAGTCTTTAACACTGGTAGCATACCGCGACAGCGTGGACGTGAACCGTATGTGCAGTTGACGGGCTTTGAGCGAGGGCGTATAGTGGGCATGCGGGAGGCCGGGTGGACGTACCGCCGAATTGCTCAACACGTGGGGCGTGAGGTCTCCACAGTACATCGATGTTGTCGCCAGTGGTCGGCGGAAGGTGCAAGTGCCCGTCGACCTGGGACCGGACCGCAGCGACGCACGGATGCACGCCGAGACCGTAGGATCCTACGCAGTGCCGTAGGGGACCGCACCGCCACTTCCCAGCAAATTAGGGGCACTGTTGCTCCTGGGGTATCGGCGAGGACCATTCGCAACCGTCTCCATGAAGCTGGGCTACGGTCCCGCACACCGTTAGGCCGTCTTCCGCTCACGCCCCAACATCGTGCAGCCCGCCTCCAGTGGTGTCGCGACAGGCGTGAATGGAGGGACGAATGGAGACGTGTCGTCTTCAGCGATGAGAGTCGCTTCTGCCTTGGTGCCAATGATGGTCGTATGCGTGTTTGGCGCCGTGCAGGTGAGCGCCACAATCAGGACTACATACGACCGAGGCACACAGGGCCAACACCCGGCATCATGGTGTGGGGAGCGATCTCCTACACTGGCCGTACACCACTGGTGATCGTCGAGGGGACACTGAATAGTGCACGGTACATCCAAACCGCCATCGAACCCATCGTTCTACCATTCCTGGACCGGCAAGGGAACTTGCTGTTCCAACAGGACAATGCACGTCCGCATGTATCCCGTGCCACCCAACGTGCTCTAGAAGGTGTAAGTCAACTACCATGGCCAGCACGATCTCCGGATCTGTCCCCCATTGAGCATGTTTGGGACTGGATGAAGCGTCGTCTCACGCGGTCTGCACGTCCAGCACGAACGCTGGTCCAACTGAGGCGCCAGGTGGAAATGGCATGGCAAGCCGTTCCACAGGACTACATCCAGCATCTCTACGATCGTCTCCATGGGAGAATAGCAGCCTGCATTGCTGCGAAAGGTGGATATACACTGTACTAGTGCCGACATTGTGCATGCTCTGTTGCCTGTGTCTATGTGCCTGTGGTTCTGTCAGTGTGATCATGTGATGTATCTGACCCCAGGAATGTGTCAATAAAGTTTCCCCTTCCTGGGACAATGAATTCACGGTGTTCTTATTTCAATTTCCAGGAGTGTATATAGGGTGTTACAAAAAGGTACGGTCAAACTTTCAGGAAACATCCCTCACACACAAATAAAGAAAAGATGTTATGTGGACATGTGTCCGGAAACGCTTAATTTCCATGTTGGAGCGCATTTTAGTTTCGTCAGTATTTACTGTACTTCCTCGATTCACCGCCAGTGGCCCAATTGAAGGAAGTTATGTTGACTTCGGTGCTTGTGTTGACATGCGACTCATTGCTCTACAGTACTAGCATCAAGCACATCAGTACGTAGCATCAACAGGTTAGTGTTCATCACGAACATGGTTTTGCAGTCAGTGCAATGTTTACGAATGCGGAGTTAGCAGATGCCCATTTGATGTATGGATTAGCACGGGGCAATAGCCATGGCGCGGTACGTTTCTATCGAGACAGATTTCCAGAACGAAGGTGTCCCGACAGGAAGACGTTCGAAGCAATTGATCGGCGTCTTAGGGAGCACGGAACATTCCAGCCTATGACTCGCGACTGGGGAAGACCTAGAACGACGAGGACACCTTCAATGGACGAGACAATTCTTCGTGCAGTTGACGATAACCCTAATGTCAGCGTCAGAGAAGTTGCTGCTGTACAAGGTAACGTTGACCACGTCACTGTATGGAGAGTGCTACGGGAGAACCAGTTGTTTCCGTACCATGTACAGCGTGTGCAGGCACTATCAGCAGGTGATTGGCCTCCACGGGTACACTTCTGCGAATGGTTCATCCAACAATGTGTCAATCCTCATTTCAGTGCAAATGTTCTCTTTACGGATGAGGCTTCATTCCAACGTGATCAAATTGTAAATTTTCACAAGCAACATGTGTGGGCTGACGAGAATCCGCACGCACTTGTGCAATCACGTCATCAACAGATTTTCTGTGAACGTTTGGGCAGGCATTGTTGGTGATGTCTTGATTGGGCCCCATGTTCTTCCACCTACGCTCAATGGAGCACGTTATCATGATTTCATACGGGATACTCTACCTGTGCTGCTAGAACATGGGCCTTTACAAGTACGACACAACCTGTGGTTCATGCACGATGGAGCTCCTGCACATTTCAGTCGAAGTGTTCGTACGCTTCTCAACAAAAACAGATTCGGTGACCGATGGATTGGTAGAGGCGGACCAATCCCATGGCCTCTACGCTCTACTGACCTCAACCCTCTTGACTTTCATTTATGGGGGCACTTGAAATCTCTTGTCTACGCAACCCCGGTACCAAATGTAGAGACTCTTCGTGAGCACGAAGAGTCTGTGAACGACTGTGATACAATACGCCATTCTCCAGGGCTGCATCAGCGCATCAGGTATTCCATGCGACGGAGCGTGGATGCATGTATCCTCGCTAACGGAGGACATTTTGAACATTTCCTGTAACAGAGTGTTTGAAGTCACGCTGGTACGTCCTGTTGCTGTGTGTTTCCATTCCATGATAAATGTGATTTGAAGAGAAGTAATAAAATGAGCTCTAACATGGAAAGTAAGCGTTTCCGGACACATGTCCACATAACATATTTTCTTTCTTTGTGTGTGAGGAATGTTTCCTGAAAGTTTGACCGTACCTTTTTGTAAGGCACTCATTTACCACGCTTAGGCAATATATAATGGTGGCCCTCAGAATGTGGACTGAGTAACAAATCCGCATATTTGGTAACTGGTAGACACCATCAAGTATAAAATTCTGATCGACGGCAGTCCAGTACAAGTGTGTTACATGAAGAAATATTTCATAAATTAAACAGTGTACACAAATTTAAAATATTACCTCGTCACTGGTGCAGATCTTAAGTGAAGGGAGAACCTTCGCTTGCGAATTTTCTTTCTCGTAAATAGCTGATATAACGAACATTATCTGCAAACAGACGCCAATTACCTTACAGTTGACACGGAAATATGCCAAGAAGTGCCATGTGGGGAAGAACATATTAAGCACAAATTGGTGTTCTTGTATTCAGTCGAATGTAGTGTGAAGACCCATATCATAGCTCTAGGCAGCAAAGTGTAAATCCCAAGTTTTGTTATAAAGGGAGAAGAAAATTAGGACAAACGCATGTGATTTCAGCTGAAATGCAAATAATAGAAACTGTGAACAGAAAATGTAGGAACTGGTGTTTCAAATGCTTACCGGTTGGAGAGGAAACTGATATTGAAGCGCCACGCGGGATTAGCCGAGAGGTCTTAGGCGCTGCAGTCATGGACTGTGCGGCTGGTCCCAGCGGAGGTTCAAGTCCTCCCTCGGGCATGGGTGTGTGTGTTTGTCCTTAGGATAATTTAGGTTAAGTAGTGTGTAAGCTTAGGGACTGATGACCTTAGCAGTTAAGTCCCATAAGATTTCACACACATTTGAACATTTTTTTTATGATGAAGCGACATCCCAGTGTAGAGCGTCGAAATATAAATGTCGGGCAACACAAACCAAGTGCAAATGATACTATCGAAAAACCGACCACTATCTACGAGACTGATATAGGATGGCAGATTATGAAGGACAGTTTCAACGCTACTATTCAAAGTGATGTTGTTGCGTACGATATTGTTTTCAATTTGGACTGCACTCGTTCCCTGAAGGCAACATGTACATAAACTGTCGCAGATGTGATTAGCACATGCCACCGACATTAAAGTTTCCTGCAGTCCATCATTCGACCTTACGCCAGATGCTACCAGTTCAGTCTAGAGAAGGATTGGCAAAACCAAAATCGCAGCACTCAGCAGACATAAAAAGAAATAAGACACAGATACTTGGATAGATACCAAACCAGCCTTCATTCATTGTTTCTTAGGAGCAAGGAGTTCGGCCGAAAAATCAAGGCCGAATGTTGAGATGGCGCCTTCCACAAAAATAAGTGATCTAGTACGATCACATTCTACCCTACCTGAAATCAAGAAAATCAAAAACCCTCTCAAAAATAAAAAAGGACATTTTTATGGATGGGGGAATATCACTGATGTTGTTCCATAAAGTTCAGTATTAGATCTACTGTTGCTTTTCATGCACGTGAATGGGCTTGCAATCATGCATAGTAAGTGGAATTAGTTCTTCTTGCAGGTGACTCAAATATCAGTTGCATCAGGCATACAGGAACAGAGGAATTTGTAATTAATGTGTTTGTATCAGTGCTTACTGGTTTTCTGCATATGATTTCTGTCTTAAGTAAAGGAAAAAACTGTGAATAATCAGTTCTGCAGATTAAGGGTTACAGCACCAATGACAGTTTTAAAACATCGATAAAAGTTGGTTCCTAAGACATAATCATGCAAACTTTTTAGTGTTTAGGTATTGATGAGAAGTTAAATTCAAAAATAACATTTTAGGGTTTTTTAGATAACTTAGCTCAATCGTTTTTGTATTAGTTTCATTGCAAATACTGAAGGTAAACAAGTCGTTCAGACAACAACCTATTTTGCTCATATAAATGCTTCACAGAGTTGTTGGTACGTCATATCTCTACTCAGTCTTACGCTACCGACGAAAGCTTGCGACTGAATACAAATCTGACGTGGCAAGAACTCCGTGAAGAACTTATTCAAGAATATAGACGCGTTAAATTACGTTGTCATATATTGCCCATACTCATTCAATACCGTCAAATGTAATTACGTTGTAGAGTAGTTCATATTAAAAGAACTATTTTCATTGCACGAAATCATGTTACAACACATTGCCATTCGCAATTATTAGAAAACTCTTAATAGAATTAACATTTTAAATACAGCGTCATAGTACATATTGCCCCCATGAAATTTAATCTAAATAATCCAGAGGACGTAAAATGAATAATGACGACCACAATTACAATATTAGAAAGAAAATGGCCCTCATTATTCTTGGTTAAAATCGACAGTAGCTTATAAAATCGCAGTAAACGCTGCTACCCATACCTTTAATCCCTATCCAATTATTTTAAGTGTCTGACAAATAAAATCGTTAAACTCGTAAACTCAACCAAAATATTTCCTTCTAGGCAGATCTTCGTGTCCCATTGCAGAACTGTTATTGAGTGACTTGTTGCTTGATAGTGTTTACTTCTGTTAGACTTCTGTAAACGATCAGTATGCATCCGTGTTCAAATGCGAATTAACTTGATAACCGGTAAATTAACTCGTCCCGCGTCGTTACAATACATCGTGCGTGTGACTCATAAAAGATTTAACTAACCGAAAGAACATGTGAATACAAGTATTTTCATTCTATCTGTCTTTCCCTTTTTTGATGTCATTACTCACAGAATATTTTAGACACACCTTGTATTGAACTGAATCATGGATCCTATGTGGTTGGAAAAATGTTTCTCGCTCCGATGCGTAATCATAAAAAAAGGAAGATCAAAGTTTAACGTTCCGTCGACAGCGAGACGGAGCACAAGCTCGGATTATTTCGAGGGCGGGGAAGGAAACCGACAGTTCTCTTGGGGAGAACCTAAAGCAGAACGGTCGGACGTGAGTTTGAACCATCGTACTCCCGAATGCGAGTGCAGTAAAAGTCCACTGCGCCACCTGCTGCTCGGTATCATGATTTCATTTGGCACCAGTGCTTACGATATGGTGTTTTTGAAAGGCAGTTCGGATGAGCTAGTGAAAAGTTCTAATATCTGTGTTTTCGTGGACTTTGCTATACAGGGTGAAGCGAAATTCGCGTACTCGGGCTTCGCAACGCGACTTCTCACGTGCCAGCGATAAAAAAAAAATTGTTGCACAAAATTTCGTCCGGCGAGTACATCCGGCAGAAAAAGGATGTTAAAGAGTGGCAATCTGGAAACACTGTAACCACATGTGTCGTAACTACCTCTGTCAGCACATATTAGTTGTGCTGTACAGGTGGAGCAGTGGATAGAGTTTTGGGTTAGCATATAGGAGGGCGAGTGTTCGAGCCTGGGTTGAGGCGCATTTTTTTAATTTGCTAATTGCAATTCTTAGGTTACATGTATCCTACGTTTACAACGTTTTGTAACGCTGAACATAACAAATATGTAGTTAGACAAATAAGAAACAGAAAGCTGAAAGAAATGTCCTAGGACAGAATAACCCAAAAAACAATATAAATTTCGAGTTGCTAAAGATGATAGCACAGTACTATACTACAACATCTATTTTTCATTTATATTACATGTAATATGAGTGCTCAGATGTCGTACATTAGCAATCACTGACAGTAATAATGTCCATATTAATGACCGCATGACCTTCACAACAGAATACGTTGTCCTCAGAACAACAGATGCTCAGAGCAACCTCCCTGCTCGTCCAAACATTGCGCAACCCGCCGGATCATACAGCTCTGGACCCTTCGCAAGAAAACTGCGTCCGCAGTAACAAGATCAGAACGAACACGCGCTACCAATTCTTACACATTCGTCGGCGGAGTAGAATACACGTGGTCGTTCAGGTGTCCCAAGAAGAAATCCAGGGGATTTAGGTCAGGTGAATGTGGTGGCCATACTACTGGACCTCCACGTCCGAGTCATTTCCCTGGAAATGTTCTGTCCAAATATTGTCGCACATTAATTCCAGAGTGTGGAGGTGCATCATCATGTTGGAACCATATTCTCTGCCGAATATGTAGTGGAATATCTTCCAGCTCTGCAGAGAGATAGTTTGAGAGGAATGCATGATACGTTCATGCAGTCAAGCGGTCAGGCAACATGTAGGGGCCCAAACACCTGTCGCCCAATATTCTACATTTATACTCCGCAAGCCACCCAACGGTGTGTGGCGGAGGGCACTTTACGTGCCACTGTCATTACCTCCCTTTCCTGTTCCTGTCGCGTATGGTTCGCGGGAAGAACGATTGCCGGAAAGGTTCCGTGCGCGCTCGAATCTCTCTAATTTTACATTCGTGATCTCCTCGGGAAGTATAAGTAGGGGAAGCAATATATTCGATACCTCATCCAGAAACGCACCCTCTCGAAACCTGGACAGCTAGCTACACCGCGATGCAGAGCGCCTCTCTTGCAGAGTCTACCAGTTGAGTTTGCTAAACGTCTCCGTAACGCTATCACGCTTACCAAATAACCCTGTAACGAAACGCGCCGCTCTTCTTTGGATCTTGTCTATCTCCTCCGTCAACCCGACCTGGTACGAATCCCACAAGGATGAGCAATACTCAAGTATAGGTCGAACGAGTGTTTTGTAAGCCACCTCCTTTGTTGATAGACTACATTTTCTAAGGACTCTCCCAATGAATCTCAACCTGGTACCCGTCTTACCAACAATTACTTTTATATGATCATTCCACTTCAAATCGTTCCGCACGCACACTCCCAGATATTTTACAGGAGTAACTGCTACCAGTGTTTGTTCCGCTATCATATAATCATACAATAAAGGATCCTTCTTTCTATGTATTCGTAATACATTACATTTGTCTATGTTAAGGGTCAGTTGCCACTCCCTGCACAAAGTACCTATCCGCTGCAGATCTTCCTGCATTTCGCTGCAATTTTCTAATGCTGCAACTTCTCTGTATACTGCAGCATCATCCGCGAAAAGCCGTATGGAACTTCCGACACTATCTACTAGGTCATTTATATATATTGTGAAAAGCAATGGTCCCATAACTCTTCCCTGTGGCACGCCAGAGGTTACTTTAACGTCTGTAGACGTCTCTCCATTGAGAACAACATGCTTCCGACCCAGAGGTTGATACCAAAGTGAACTTGATATTCCCAGTCGCGCATGATGTGCGGGTTAACCTCACACCAATGGTGGCCATTGTGCATATTGAAGACACCCTCACGAGTGAATGCTGCTTCATCCGACCATATTATAGTGTTCACGAAGTCATCGTTGGCTTCCTGTTGTTGGAACCATTCGCAGAACTGCATCAGCTGATATCGATCTGCAGGGTGCAGGCGTTGCGTGAAAGGATAATGATAGGGGTGCAGCCCACGCTCGTGCAGCACGTTAACGACCGTGCGTTGCGAGACACGCAGCTGCTTTGCTTCGCTACGTGTACTTTGCTGAGGTTCTTCGTGTATGACCTACAGAACAGCTTCGTCAGTGGCTGGAGTACGGTGAGTCCGTGGACGACCTCTGTCACGCGATGGTGACTCCCGAAGGCGCAGCTCCAGACAACGAAACACATTTTTATCTGGATGGCGTCGACGAAGATCTCTAGCGGCATATTCTCGAGCGGAAACACCAGCCCCGTTATCAGATGCACCAAAGACCAGAAGCATATCAACATATTTATCGTTTGTGTATGCCTTCTGCCTGCCACACTGGTTTAGAGGTTTACGTCGAGAAAATTCGATACGTGCACACATGTCCATTGGAGTCTGTCACGGGCACGTTCCTCCGCTTGCAACTAGTCCCTGCCTGGTGGACAGCGCATACAGTATAAACACGTCATCAGTCCTGCGCGTTGTTCCACCTAAGACGCATTACCACTCTGACAGATACTGTTCTGCATGATTCATCCCTACACCACTAATTGTGAAACTGAAAGGTATGTGCTAAGGTCTGATCAGGGTAGATCCAAAAAATAAAGTCAGTAGTTGCCAACCTGCAAGGTGGAATGAGTATAATATCTTCGAGTAGGAGGATCTTTGATGGTTAAGAGAGCCAGGCGTGCGCAGTAAAAAAACTCTGGGGTCGCAGTTAGGTGTCCGGTGGAAGCAGACGAGTGGTGACAGCTTGAAAGGTAGGACTCGCGCAATTACACTCAGCAAACTTTAGCACGTAAAAGGGGAGAAGCTATTTAATGATTTCAAAAATCGTTTTTGGTAGATAATGTTAAGAGTTAGGATTCGTATGTCCAAGGTTTGATGCAGTAAGCGTTTTGTAAAATTTTTTGTAAGAGTGATTCGTGCTACAAAAAATGTTGGAAATGGTAGTTTTTGTGTATGACTTAAAATTCTAACAATATACGTATTGAGACCAACATTGTGTTTAAATCTAAGAGCCTGAATCATAATCCAAATCCTTTGCTTGTATTGAAAATGAAAACGAGTAGTAAAGTTACCCACCAATGAAAGGACGTAAAGAATATGATCCCTCTATGCAATATACACTCCTGGAAATGGAAAAAACAACACATTGACACCGGTGTGTCAGACCCACCATACTTGCTCCGGACACTGCGAGAGGGCTGTACAAGCAATGATCACACGCACGGCACAGCGGACACACCAGGAACCGCGGTGTTGGCCGTCGAATGGCGCTAGCTGCGCAGCATTTGTGCACCGCCGCCGTCAGTGTCAGCCAGTTTGCCGTGGCATACGGAGCTCCATCGCAGTCTTTAACACTGGTAGCATACCGCGACAGCGTGGACGTGAACCGTATGTGCAGTTGACGGACTTTGAGCGAGGGCGTATAGTGGGCTTGCGGGAGGCCGGGTGGACGTACCGCCGAATTGCTCAACACGTGGGGCGTGAGGTCTCCATACATCGATGTTGTCGCCAGTGGTCGGCGGAAGGTGCACGTGCCCGTCGACCTGGGACCGGACCGCAGCGACGCACGGATGCACGCCAAGACCGTAGGATCCTACGCAGTGCCGTAGGGGACCGCACCGCCACTTCCCAGCAAATTAGGGACACTGTTGCTCCTGGGGTATCGGCGAGGACCATTCGCAACCGTCTCCATGAAGCTGGGTTACGGTCCCGCACACCGTTAGGCCGTCTTCCGCTCACGCCCCAACATCGTGCAGCCCGCCTCCAGTGGTGTCGCGACAGGCGTGAATGGAGGGACGAATGGAGACGTGTCGTCTTCAGCGATGAGAGTCGCTTCTGCCTTGGTGCCAATGATGGTCGTATGCGTGTTTGGCGCCGTGCAGATGAGCGCCACAATCAGGACTGCATACGACCGAGGCACACAGGGCCAACACCCGGCATCATGGTGTGGGGAGCGATCTCTTACACTGGCCGTACACCACTGGTGATCGTCGAGGGGACACTGAATAGTGCACGGTACATCCAAACCGTCATCGAACCCATCGTTCTATCATTCCTAGACCGGCAAGGGAACTTGCTGTTCCAACAAGACAATGCACGTCCGCATGTATCCCGTGCCACCCAACGTGCTCTAGAAGGTGTAAGTCAACTACCCTGGCCAGCAAGATCTCCGGATCTGTCCCCCATTGAGCATGTTTGGGACTGGATGAAGCGTCGTCTCACGCGGTCTGCACGTCCAGCACGAACGCTGGTCCAACTGAGGCGCCAGGTGGAAATGGCATGGCAAGCCGTTCCACAGGACTACATCCAGCATCTCTACGATCGTCTCCATGGGAGAATAGCAGCCTGCATTGCTGCGAAAGGTGGATATACACTGTACTAGTGCCGACATTGTGCATGCTCTGTTGCCTGTGTCTATGTGCCTGTGGTTCTGTCAGTGTGATCATGTGATGTATCTGACCCCAGGAATGTGTCAATAAAGTTTCCCCTTCCTGGGACAATGAATTCACGGTGTTCTTATTTCAATTTCCAGGAGTGTATAAATGCGGTTCATGGTTTGAAATCGATTTTGGTATAATTAAAGTTATCAGATCAAAGCTATTTCAAATAAATTTTATGCCATTGCACAACTGGCATTATTCAAGGCAAGATATAATTTCATGAAGTAAACATCAGGGCCATAAGTTAAATTTTCAGTACCTTCTTAAAGCCATTGCAGAAATAGTATTAGTCTCTTAAATTTGATTGCTGAGTCAAATACATGTTTCATTACTGGCAAAATGGAGGAGTTCAAGAAACAAGTTCGCAGATGCAGTCAGATGCAGGTTTGTTGAATAATTAATTTGGAACAATTTTACCTTTGATACTTTCATAATTAAAAAGGAAACAATTTTGGTTAGATACTTTCAAAATGTTCGATTTCGAATTACACTGTTTCCCTAACGGTAATAGACGTGATGTTTCCACAATCCCATCTATAGAATAATAATAATAATGCACTGAGATATGTAATAAACAGCATGCCGTTACCAGAATCGATGTTCAAACGCATAATTAGTGAGACCATGCTGATAACACATACTAACAGTAACCCAGTTCGGACATTATTCGCAAAGCACGTTGCTAGTTCTACTGGTAGCGTAAGGCCCTGACGAAATGTACTGGAAAGAATAATAGTTGGTACTAATCTATGGAACATTTGGAGGAGGGTACAAATAAAACAGGTTTCGCATCTAGCAGATAAAGTGGTGCGAATAAATTCACGCCCAAGACGTGAAAAGGGCTTCTTTCAAAGCTGACCAATCTTCCATTGCTACGATAGCAGTATGTAGGTGCAAATGTTTTCTAGAGGACCCACTGCAATCGCTGTTGGCGATTAAGATTCCAGAAACCGTACCACGTGGACTACAATTACCACATAAAAACCATCAGCCTACTGCAGGCTAACCCAAAACTCTATCCACTTCACCAACTCTACAGCACTACCAATATGTGCTGACAGAGGTAGTTACCACACGCGTAATTACAGTGTTGCCAGATTGCCACTCTTTAACGTCCTTTTCCTACCGGATGTATTCGCCGGACGAAATTTGTGAGTTTTTTTTATCGCTGGCATGTGAGGAGTCGTGCTGCGAAGCACGAGTGCGCGAATTTCGCTTCACCCTATATGCTGTGCTCCTACTACATACAGGATGATTCTTATTAACATTAAAAAAATCCCGAAGCGATATAGATGCATCTACATCTACATCCATACTCCGCAATCCAACTGACAGTGTGTGGCGGAGGGTACCTTGAGTACCTCTATCGGTTCTCCCTTCTATTCCAGTCTCGTATTGTTCGTGGAAAGAAGAATTGACGGTATGCTTCTGTGTGTGCTCTAATCTCTCTGATTTTATCATCATGGCCTCTTCGCGAGATATATGTAGGAGGGAGCAATATACTGCTTGACTCTTCGGTGAAGGTATGTTCTCGAAACTTTAACAAAAGCCCGTACCGAGCTACTGAGCGTCTCTCCTGCAGAGTCTTCCACTGGAGTTTATCTATCATCTCCGTAACGCTTTCGCGATTACTAAATGATCCTGTAACGAAGCGCGCTGCTCTCCGTTGGATCATCTCTTCTATCAACCCTATGTGGTACGGATCCCACACCGCTGAGCAGTATTCAAGCAGTGGGCGAACAAGCGTACTGTAGCCTACTTCCTTTGTTGTCGGATTGCATTTCCTTAGGATTCTTCCAATGAATCTGTCTGGCATCTGCTTTACCGACGATCAACTTTATATCATCATTCCATTTTAAATCACTCCTAATGCCTACTCCCAGATAATTTATGGAATTAACTGCTTCCAGTTGCTGACCTGCTATTTCGTAGCTAAATGATACCTATCTTTCTATGTATTCGAAGCCCATTACACTTGTCTACATGGAGATTCAATTGCCATTCCCTGCACCATGCGTCAATTCGCTGCAGCTGAACCAAGTATTTTAATATAAAACAACTGGTGTGCAAAGGTCGAGAAATAGCCCAAAAGTGAATGGCAAATGTTGAACAGGTGGCATCACAACATGACTTACATCGTCATACGAGCAGCGGTGGCCTTGTCGATCCTACCCTCACGGTTAGGGGGCAGTGCTACACATCGCTGCGCTAGGCTGCTCTTCTACGAACGCCTTTCGTAAATGTGATCTGTTGTAACACAGAAGTTACAAAGTTGTTATCCCCGCTGTAACAAAACAAAAGCTGTGGTTGTTTTGTGTTTCTTTCCTTTTGTTCCTTCATTTTGTTTAGTAAAGAAAACATAGGTCATTTACTGACAGCGACGCAATTCGGCAGGTTATACTCATTTACTAAGTGACACAATACGCTAGGTTTTCGGCATATTGTACTTTGCAATAAACCAGTGGAGACCGTAAATAAAATAGTAGATCTTACCTTTACGTAAACACACAATTGTCTAACGAATGGATAAAAAAAATACAGCCTGCCACTCGCAATACTCGAACCATGAACCCCACAAGCGGAAGTCACGGACCTAGGCTCAAGGCCACACCAACGAGAATACTTGACATGGGTCTCGCGGTTCTAGGCGCTCAGTCAGGAACCGCGTGACTGCTACGGTCGCAGGTTCGAATCCTGCCTCGGGCATGGATGTGTGTGTGATGTCCTTAGGTTAGTTAGGTTTAAGTAGTTCTAAGTTCTAGGGAACTTATGACCACAGATGTTGAGTCCCATAGTGCTCAGAGCCATTTGAACCATTTCTTTGAACTTGACATGGGCTGGGATGATCAGGGGCGATAGACCGATAGGCGCAACCGTCGTTGCATGTGCGTTAAGGTACGTCATCTGATGGTATCACATGTTCAACATCTCGTCATCCACTTTTCGACTATTTCCTAACATTTGCAACTCCATATTTCTCATATTAAAATACATTTATCAGCATCATCTATGTTGCTTTTGCGGTTTCTAATCGTTAATCACCCTGTAGAGAAGGAAATGCTTAATTACTTACAAAGAAACAGACATGATTGTAAATTGTCATTTTTTTTTAATTTAAATGTTTCTTCTTCTTCTTCTTCTTTGGCTACTCCCTTGTCCTGCATCATGTGCAGGTTCGGCAAGGTTAACTACGGATTTGCCACGGTTAATTTTTAAGGGGTGGGTGGATGCCCTTCCTGCCACCACTCCATACTCCCCAGGACGGAATTAGTGTACCCCAGCTGTCTGTCAGGTGTAATTAATGAAATAGTGCGAATTTGTGTAAAATGTCCGCGAGTCATGTAACTGAGGCGGAACGTGGAGACCAGCCCGGTATTCACCTAGTGGAATGTGGAAAACCGCCTAAGAACCAAAGCCAGGCTGACCGGCACACCGTCCCTCCTCGTTAATCCGCCGGGCGGATTCGATCTGGGACCAGCGCGCCTAACCGAGTCCAGGAGGCAGCGCGTTAGAGCTCTCTGCTACCCTGTCGGGTTTTTACTTTAAATGTTTATTTTAAATAAATGACATTTTGCGATCGCGACGGTTTCTTCATGAGTAATTATCACAAATAAGATCACTAACACTCCCAACCATATTGGTTAAAGTCGAAAGTGTCTAATTGAATGATGGTCTTATGCATCGTACAGCGGCTGAAGTTCGTACCAAGACATACCAGCATTCACGATAGCATCACCGAACTGTCCTGCCAATGTGTCTGTAAATTTAATTCTTGAATTTACATTAACTGATCCTGAGAAATTTGTAAAAAGGAGTACATAGTAGAATATACTAGTGTTGAGGATCTACACCTAGTGGTCATGAATTTAAGTGCTTAGTTACGATACGTGGATTATCCTGTGAATATGAGAAACTTAAAACAGGCAGAATGTCCCATAAGTTTGTTCCCTAACAGTCACCTTTAATTGCAATAAAATATATTTACATTTCAGCAGAATACTACGATCCCTTCAAGGTGACGTCCACCATTTCTTTAAAATTACACCACGTTCTGTTGAAGAGACACGGTCTTACACATACATGAGAGACAAACATTATCGATCAGAGCTCCAATAAAAGACAAATACGCGTCAACAAGAGCAGCAGAACGTATTCCAACACGAATACTAAAGCATCTGCTACAAAACAAACATTATAAAACAACACAAATCACTGACAAAATCGGAAAAATACGGCACGACAAATAAAAAGAAGAGGAATATGGACCGCAATATCAATACGGGTACAGTGGGACAAATAAAATAACTATGTACACGGACAGCGAAATTCACAGGTTGCTCAAACACTAACAAAAACGCATGAAGACACCGGAAGGACGTGCAAACAAAGAGGCCTTTGTTTACCATACATATTTCGTTTCGTTTCTTTTAGTTTCTGAAGCATCCTCAGTGGCCTCCAGCACCTAATTTGGTTTTTAATGTACAAGCGACACATTATTTTGAATATTTTTATAACAAAAGTTTTATGTTTATTCCTTACTTTTTAGTTACGAAAAAATCGTTGTTACATACGTTATTTGAATTTTTAAACGTTATTTGTAGTTACCAGTATCAGGATTTAAAAATTCCAATTTAATAATTACAACCAAAAGTTTTTATATTTTCGAGAAACGCTGGCCAAGACAAAAATTTCAGTAACAAAACCGGAAAAATACGTAACAAAAGTGAATCACTTATTGCAGGTCACTGTATACAATTAAAAACAGCCTGCCCAGCCATGGCAACCACTTAAAGGCATTCTCTGTAGACATACACACAGTGTCCACATAAAAAAATCACAATTTTAGGGACTATGAAACCTTATGACGTTCCTTTTCTTAATTATTTTTGTCCTGTGCATTTGTGAAGGTGCAATAATCAGACATAAAAATCCGTTAGTATGAATGAGTTATGTAAGTCTGATTCTACGAGCACTAGACTCCAGAGATGACACAAATGCAATATGAGATCATTAACAAGAATCAGATATTTTTTGACTTACAGTATCTTAGAGAATTATTCCTCGAACTGTGTCGTAAGGGACGTAGAAATTTTGTTACTGGCAGTAGTTTGTCTTCGCACCAAAACTTAATTTACTTATTTTATAAGTGATCTGATGAACTTACTATGTCAGCGTATGAATAATTTTCTTTAATTTTAAATAGTCTGTGTGCAATTCACAGATCCATGATTACTATCAATTTCAGTGATAGCAATATTTGGAAACAAATTTTCACAACTATAGTGTTTGATGTAAATGTCAGTGTCGCCGTTAACTGAAGTCATTTATTACTATTATTAATCTAATGAAGAGAATTTGAGTAGGAAAGCCGATATCTGTGTGCACTGTGCTGTGTATTTTGTAAAGGTGTCTAGGGCAGAGAATTTATGATGCAAAAGGTGCCGATTACTTATACGACATAAGTACATTTATTTTTAATACCTTCCATTCCAAATCTAGTAGGAAGGCAGAGAAAATCCAGGGTGGGAATATTTGGGACGGGATTTACAAAAAGCACCAATTAAGTTTTACAACTCCAGTGCTTTACTTTTAATATCTTCCATTCCCAATCTAGTAGGATAGCAGGGAAAATCCTACGTGGGAATATTTTGAAGGGAATTTATAATTCTGGCGATACTTATGACTAAGTACTCATCTTCATTGTTTAATACCTGCGAGGGAGGTGACGCAACGTAGAATAGTTATTTTCTCTCTGTCAAAAACAAAAGTAGTACGAGAGAGTGTTGTTCATAGAAAATAATGTAACAAGGAACACACCGTGTTTTTTAGTCAATATTTCAGTCTAGTGACTCATTTTAAAGTTCCATGAAGAAATAAGCACTAGAGACCGCCACAAAAAGGTTCCACCATTTTCTACAGTTTTTGTTGTACATTATGTTGCATTTTGCACAGCAGTTCTCGTTCTGTACATTTAAGTACTGCGTAATACATTAAAGCTACTTGGAATATATTGTTAATTCTTCAGGTATATAATTCTATGCTGAGTAAAATGCTACATGTTTTAGAACTATTTATAAACTATGTGGACAGTTTGGCTACATTTCGTCAGTCGCACGCCACGGCGTACCTTGAAATAGAGGTTCAAATGGCTCTGAGCACAATGGGACTTAACTTCTGAGGTCATCAGTCTTCTAGAACTTAGAACTACTTAAACCTAACTAACGTAAGGACATCACACACATCCATGTCCGAGGCAGGATTCGAACCTGCGACCGTAGCGGTCACGCGGTTCCAGACTGAAGCGCCTAGAACCGCTCGGCCACTCCGGCCGGCTTGAAACAGAGGAAGGTCTTTTTCCCTGGAAGATGTGATCTTGCAAATGAATTGGATATATTTTGTATTATAACAAATTTACTTGCTTGAAAACAGAAATGTGTGCTTGTTTCCAATAGCTTCAGTTTCAGTTCCCCGGTTCGAGATGTACCCTTGTCCGGTTAGTGGCTGACGCTACAGATCTTTATTTATGAAAATATACGGTACAATCACCAACAAATTTTACATATTCACATACACCTTTTCCTTTTATCCAAATAAATACAGATTCATTAGGATTGAGTTTTCTTTTGTTATGTGTATACAAGTGGAGAAGTAGAGTCATAAGCTGATTTGCCAAAGTCTTTATTAGCAAGTTCAAACATATGGTAGGTACGATAGGCAATTACATCTCTATCATTAAAACTTTCAAGTCCTGGTACTGCACCGTCTGCCTCTTGTTCAGGTACCAACGTAAAATAAACCACAAAACGTTCCATGCTGCTGACCATGGAATGGACATTTCTCGTGACACTGCATAAGCACTGGGTTTTGATAACTCTTCTGCTTAGTTTGATTTTACTTACTGATTACTGTGTGTAGCAATATAATAATGTAACAGATAGACTACTAAATACGGTATTGACAATATTTTCTCCGTTGCGACGCTTTTAAATTACAGTAGTTTTTTTCTAAATTCATAACCATGTTCACATTTGGGAAAACCTTAATTTTCCGAGTAATTTTTGTAATTTCAGAAAAAGATTCTAGCACCTACAACGTGAATGCCATCTTTTAAAAATGGAACAAGAAAATACATTAAACTTCTTCTACTGGACTGGCTAGAGGCGAAAGTATGAAGAGTGTACCAAGATATAACTCTCGCCTACTTTTCTGCTTTTCTTGTTTTCTATTTTTTCCACTGAGCATATATCTCATTCGTCGCAAAAACAAAAATAAAATAAACTTCTCGTCGGCTATTTTCCTTCTGCTCTCAAATATATTTACTGTTCTAAAAAGAGAAATGAGACTTAGCTGTGGCATCGGCTCTAACTAACACACGGGGTGGTTATAATTAAAGTGCAGGTACTCACGGAGAGCTGTAAATATCGTAAGGCAGCAGAACCTCGTAGACATGCTAATGCGTGAAAACGGAACGGATTTACGTTGGAAACCAATTAGTTCCAATCGTGGTCACCAGGTGCAAATCTGGAGCTGTACATTGTTTGTATGAAGATATGACATCCATGCTGTTATTTGACAAGTCATAACGTGAATGTACAATATGGTTGTTGAGAAGGAAGACAGTGCGCTCCCACTGAATTTGTTGTATGTGAACGGCAGAAATTTCAGTGCTACAGTGAGAGAGTATTGCCAACTGAAAGATCTGACTCCTCATTAAATGATTTAAAGAACACGGGTAAGCTTGGTGTGGCACTAGGAAGAGGTGGTAAGGTCTTAAGGGTCGAACTTCTGATGTCATCGGTCCCTAAGCTTACGCGCTACTTAATCTAACTTAAACTAACTTACGCTAAGGACAAAACACACACACCCATGCGCGAGGGAGGACTCGAACCTCCGACGGGGAGAACCGCGCGGGCCGTGTCAAAGCGCGTCAGACCGTGCAGCTATCCCGCGCGGCTACCACGAGGAGGAAGACGTCGTATACCGGTGGAAATTATTGGCGAGGTTGCTGTTGCTGTAAGTGACCATACAGCACGTGCCCCAGTTAGCGAGAGTGCTTATGCAGTGTCACGAGAAATGTCCATCCCATGGTCAGCAGCATGGAATGTTTTGTGGTTTATTTTAGGTTGGTACCTGAACAAGAGGCAGACGGTGCAGCAACTGAAACCTCACGATCCACAGCAGTGTTCTGAATTTGCTCTTCAGTTTCTAGCACAGATCAAAGCTGATGACATTTGGCCAGGCAATATCCTATGGAGTGAAAAGGCACATTTTACACTAGAGCGCAGTGAACACACAAAACTGACTAATTTGGGATACTGTTAAACCGCGTGACGTGCATGGAAGAACCACCGCACTCGGTATACATGACTGTGTGGTGTGGATCCACAAGCACCTTTGTTCTCAGTGCGTTTTTCAAAAATGTTTCAAATGGCTCTGAGCACTATGGGACTTAACATCTGAGGTCATCAGTCCCTAGAACGTAGAACTACTTAAACCTAACTAACTTAAGGACAGCTCACAACACCCAGTCATCACGAGGCAGAGAAAATCCCTGGCCCCGCCGGGAATCTAACCCAGGAACCCGGGCAGTGCGTTTTTCTTTGAAGGTAATACGCCCATAGGGTCTGTCAGATGTGCTGTGAAGTCTGTGCGTTGTCGCGACTTCCTGGTACAGCATGATTCCTGCTTTGGAAGAATGCAAGTATGTGGAAACCACTGTTTTCATCCAAGATGGGGTAACAAGTCATGCTGCTCACTTCGTGAAATATTTGCTTAATGTAACCTTCAACAAACATGTTATCTACCGAGTTCTTCCAGAAGTATATTCCGCAAGATCTCCTGATCTGAATCCATATGACTTTCGATTCTGGGGATATGCAAAGAAACAGGTTTATCAAGGACGCATTCGGTCTCAACCTGATCTGAAGGCCGTTAGACAGGAACTCCCTGCTCAGATTCCACCGGAACATCTGCGAGCAACTGTTGATCAGGTCGTTTTACGGATGCAGCATCTCGTCGACGCCTCTGATGCTGATATTGAACAGACTATTTTTGCTGAAATTCCGTTCCTAAACCGTTACGTACAGAAACATTTCTACACGTCTGCTTGCATTCACAGCGCCAGATTTGCACCTGGTGGCCAAAAATGGAACTAATTTTTTCAGCGTAAATGGCTTCCGTATTAACGTATTAAAATATCTGTATAGTTTCTCTGCCCTATGATAATTACAGTCCACACACAGGACCTCTGTGACTAGCTGCACTTTCATTATAGCTCCCAGGTACTTCCCCACTACCGTATAAATATTAATAATTCCCAGCTCGGCAAAAATCTGGTAATGCTCTGGCAGCAGAAAGGCTCTACCCGGTCTCCATGATAAGAAATCAACGAGGAAGCGACACGTGTACGACCTCCGGTCCGCCCAAATCAATTCCGTTTGTTTCTCAGCATCGCTAAAGGGCCATACGCACGCACCAACTTATCGGCTAACCAAGCAACCGACGAACTTGATGGCAGCCTCCACATTAAACGACCAAAGGCGCTCAGCTATCACAGCGCCGCCCTGTTCATATCGCTGGCTGCTTGTTTGATGCCGTCCGTTACAATAAAGAAGCGAAATTTTGGAATTGTCCTGGGAGTTTTACAACTGACAAGAACAGAAAAAGGTTAGAGAGAGCTGTGAGCAGAGAAATGGCTTTCGCTTTGTTACTGAAGGAGTTGGTATGCTACGATTAGCCGACGAGAAGTTTCAAAAAATGGGTCAGATGGCTCTAAGCACTATGGGACTTAATATCGGAGGTCATCAGTCCCCTAGGCTTAGAACTACTTAAACCAAACTAACCTAAGGACATCACACACATCCATGCCCGAGGTAGGATTCGAGCCTGCGACCGTAGCAGCAGCGCGGTTCCGGACTGAAGCGCCTAGAACCGCTCAGTCACAGCGGCCGGCGACGAGGAATTTATTTTTGTTTTTACCATCCATCGCAGTTGGAACAAGGGCGCAGGTAGTTACAATGAGTGAGGTAAAATGCTCAGTAGAAAATATTGGTGCCTAATGTAACTAAGTAATAAAGTAGGACAGAGTGCTGTGCACTTTTCAGCCTTTGATCTCTAGTCAGCCCTGTAATAGAAGTTTGGTACATCCGTCATTTATAGGTGCCAGATGAAATACCGAAATAAGTGTAATAAATTATGTTCACGTAAGCTTAATGTATTTATTTATGTTTGGAACGTAAGTTTAAAAAATTAATTTCAGATTAAAAGTAAAAAAGACCGTTAATGGTTGTGTTGCACGTCATGTAATACCAGTAAATACAGCAACAGATGTACAAGAAATGAAGCATTTAGCTACTGTTGGAACCGTAGACGGAATTTAAGCGCGGTGATGCCAACGCATATTCCATAATGCACATTACCGAGGAGGAGTGGGGGTGCTTCATGCCCACCCTAAAAATAATTAACAAAACCCAAAAATCGTTAACTCTTGTTAAATTATATTAAAAACCTACTTTTTAGGAAGATGCTGATGTGTAAGTGCACTCCAGAACCTGAAAACAGCTTTTAGCACGCTCTTAACAGTACCATCACACATTCGATAACGTATTCTACTGGTCTTATGACACCACCATTTTTTTGTAAATGTAAGTTCATTATTGTTTACTTTTACTCTCAACATAATTTTCAAGGAGATATTTATGTGTAAGTAAGGCCCTGAACCTGAACACACTGAATACAACATTCACTGGGAAAAGTGACATCTACTACTGAGATCTAAATCTTTGGGTTAACAGAAAAATTTAGAACATATATGGAATCTGGTAGAAGTATTTATTAAAAACAATAAATAATTTTTTTCAAAATTTTAAAATATAAAGTAACTGACTAGATTAAAATATTTTCAGAAGGTGGGCGTAAAGTACCATCTTCCCCTTCTCCCCTCCCCCCTTAGTACTGCAAGGGTTAATCCTTCGTTCCTCATAGCAGAAGCGTGATCTTCGTCTGTATTTATTTAATCAATTCAAGCACTGAGGCAAGCGTGTTTCACGATAAATATATAAAATATACAGGGTGAACCAAATTTGGTGCACTCGTGTCCCGCGGCGGGATTCCTTGCATACTAACAAGAGAACCTCCCCATCGCACCCCCCTCAGATTTAGTTATAAGTTGGCACAGTGGACAGGCCTTGAAAAACTGAACACAGATCAATCGAGAAAACCTGAAGAAGTTGTGTGGAACTATGAAAAAAATTAGTAAAATATACTGAGTAGTCCATGCGAACGTATGCAACATCAAGGACAATGGATGTCACGGAGCGCCGTGGTCCCGTGGTTAGCGAGAGCAGCTACCAAACGAGAGGTCCTAGGTTCAAGTCTTCCCTCGAGCGAAAAGTTTAAATTTTTATTTTCAGTTTATGTGACAAACTCTTATGTTTTCATCACTTTTTTCGGAGTGATTATCACAGCCACAAGGAAACCTAAATCGGGCAAGGTAGAAGAACCTTTTTACCCATTCCCTAAGTGTACAAGTTAGGTGGGTCGACAACATATTCCTGTCATGTGACGCACATGCCGTCACCAGTGTCGTATAGAATATATCAAATGTATTCCTGTGGAGGAATCGGTTGAACTATGACCTTGCGATCAAATGTTTTCGGTTCCCCTTGGAGAGGCACGTCCTTTCGTCTACTAATCGCACGGTTTTGCGGTGCGGTCGCAAAACACAGACACTAAACTTCTTACAGTGAACAGAAACGACAATGAACGAACGGACAGATCATAACTTTGCGAAAATAAAGAAAGTAAAATTTTCAGTCTAGGCAAGACTTGAACCAAGGACCTCTCGTTCCGCAGATACGCTAACCACGGGACCACGGCGCTCATTATGCTACGGTCTCCTTGATGTTGCATATGTTGCGCATGGACTACTCAGTTTGTATATTTTACTAATTTTTTTCATAGTTCCACACAACTTCTTCCTGTTTTCTCGATTGGTCTGTGTCCAGTTTTTCAAGGCCTATCCACTGTGCCAACTTATAACTAAATCTGAGGGGGGTGCGATGGGGAGGTTCCATAGTAAGTACCGCGTTCCAGCCCTAAGCGGGCCAGACAAACCACTGTGTTATCCTCTGCCAGTGCTCCCATTTGATACGGCACGGACGACATGTGCTCAGGGTTTCTTCACCTAATTGGTCACTTAGCCCCTCAGTTGGCCTCACGAGGCTGAGTGCACACTGTACCTGTCCCACACAGGCAAAGTTCCTAACAGTATCGGGAATCGAATCCGGGACCTCTGTATGGGAGACAGCCGCGCTGACCACTCAGCTACGAAGACAGACTTCCTTGCAGACTGAGTACAGAAATGCCTGTAACAAAATTTCGTCCCGTGCATATTTTCGGAAGAAAATTGACGTCGAACGAAGGCAATTTGGCAACATTCTAGTCGCATGTGCGACAAATATCTTTATTAATAGCATACTGCTCAGTCAGTGCTATGGGTATTTTGCAGTAGAATACTCAAGGATCTATGTGTAAATCTATTGTCTAATTTTATTCTGTCCAGTAAAACTGTTTCTTAAACGATGTGTGTCTAACAATTACATTCTTTCTTAACTCTGACCATAGCAGTTATTGGTCACACATGTCAGAAATACTCGTGAAGATTAAAGGACAGTTAAAAATAAATTACTTGTCATAGTGGTAAGCATACGCTTAAGAGAATGTAATTGCATGATTTGTGTGGTTCCAGGAAAACTACATAGCACAAAAGAAGCAGCGTTAGACCATGAAGCAGAGGAGTGAAGTTGGTTTCTTTTTACTCTCGGGAAGTAACGCTAACAATAGACCGTAAAGCATGAAGATTGGTTGTGCGTGAAAGAGAACACAATAAACACTTAAAGGTTAAGTACTTCTTTAACAGTGGAATAATAAAAACTATCGTCCACTCATTTCTAAATCAGTATTTAAAACACAACACGTTCTTTACAAGACTAGCTTCATTACCGTACAATTACTAAAACAAACAAAAAACAGATACCACGCCACATACTTTAAAATTTAAAAAAAAATTCGCCTCAAAGGACTCAAACTATTGAACTCGACTATTCTAAAGCAATACCTTAAAACTTGATAAGGGTGTCTCTAATTTCGAACACCTGTTTGTTGTGTTTCGCCACCATACACAACTAAAACACCATCATAGAGAGAACAACTACACAGTTACACAACAGGTTATCTTTGTTATTTGTGGGTTACGTAACCGTGGAAATGTTGTAGGAGAATCAAGTGACCCTGAAATATAAATCAAGACTGAGTATAATACTTTTGATACCTCTTTATGAAGCACATAATTCATATAAAATTGATAGAGAGAAATTACACAAAGTAGGGTACAACAATCAGCATCAAACGGCGACCGCGCGACAAATCGCCCACAAACTTCATTCTCTACCCCCAATTCCCATGTTTTAAACTCATTTAATTGGATACAAAAATTCTGAAGCAGAAGTAACCGACCTTCTCATACAGCATCGGTGGTGCCACATCTTCCCATCCTTTGATGTCCACATAGAAAGGGCAAAAACGTCACGCTCAATTACTCTTTGTGGACGGCTGTGGCAGAGAAGAGTCTCTTCCTTCGGCGAGGCAAAGCGCCGACTCTAGCCTACAAAAGCACTCAGTTGGGCGCGGCCTCACTTCCACAGAACCGCTTAACTCCCAGAGGATGCTTGCTTCTCCTAATGAGGCTCAGACCACCTTCTGCCAACAAACAGGAACTAGACACTAGTCCTGCAAGCGCACTTTCTCACTGACAAAAACTCAAACCTTTCCTCCCAAGCAAACATGCCCAGGACTCTCAATATAATAACATCAAAATAGTGTGAGGCGTAATGCCGTATAACGATCCTGCCTTGGAGTCTTAAGTGAGAGATGTGTCTCAGAGATGGATAGTGACAGATGGTGACGCGAGACTGGACGCATATGTAGTTTATGTATCAGCCGACAGAGGACAGTATTGGATAGGGGGACTGTGATTTTAGTTTCGATTGCGCCAGTACAGTGCACTAAAGTAATAGAATATTTTTCATAAACTGATCTAGTATTTTCATAAAGTGTTATGTCTTTTTGTGTATGTAAAATGTTATAAATGTGTTTTAGCAGTATGAATGATGCGTGAGTGTGGTTTAAGGTTAATACGAAAATAATCGATTAACGAGTTATGTAGTGGGATTTAGTGTGGGAACATTTCGAAGAAGAATGGATGTGGAAATAGGGGATTTTTGTAGAATAGATTTGTAAAGTAAGTTTATGGTAAAGGGAAAGTTAATTCAGGTATAAATAACAATAGTAAATAACTTTATGCATAAGCAAAACTTCAGCATATTAGATAATTACGTCGGTAAAAGGCGCAGTCGTTAGGTTTACTATTTTGCTATTGGTTATTGATGAAAAGCGCGGACTGACGCGGGAGAATGTTGTTTTGCTATTGGCTGTTGAGTAAACTGACCAATGGTAAACCAATATTCTTCGCGCGCCTTTCTCTGCTGGTAGAGAATATTTAGAGTATTCTAGGGAAGAGTCGAAGCCTAGCCATGAAAGAGATCGGACGTGTGCAATAGTTGTTCCGATGGAAAGGATAAGTTGCTGGATCTAGCAGTGTTTCATACATCAAAAGTGTTGTAAAGTGACGGCATAATTATTCCGATGGTTGTGTAGAAATTTCGGAATTTTTAAGTGAATTTTGTGACGAGAAGAGACAAATTCCGCGTGGCGTATTAAGCAGGTCGGTGGCTAAAAACTGTGACTTCATTTGATACCGACGGACTTAATATTTGGTGAGCATTATCAATCAAAAACAATCAGTATTTTTGTAGCTATTACGTTTTCGGGAAATGCAACACTATAAACTTGCTAACGTGAGTGAAAGGGATTGTGAGTGACTGTGTTAAGACTAGCACGGGCTTGGCAGTGATACTTGTTCACCTAAGTTTCAGAATATATTAATTGAGGACAAAATTTCCAACCTTTCATTTAGTGACAAAACTGTCTCCCGAAACGTAGATTAGTGACTTTAATTGCAGCCTCGTTCACGTCGAAGTACAGCAGGTTTCACTCGGCTTTCCTACCGATGATCTGCTGAGACAATGTTCACGGGTAGGTGCAGGTCCGTCGTAAGGGGACGGAAAGAACCGCGCCTCCGCAAGTGGCAGAGAATGAAATAACATCACGTATCGATACGTGGCAGTAATGTCACAACTTTATCCACTGCACTAACTAGGCAGCACAGTAACATAGTATCGAATGCAGACATTTGTCGTTCATGTAATTACAGTGTCACCTTTCTTTAAGGTCCGTTTTCTACTTAACATTTCCTTGGGACCGCATTTTGTTATAGGCTGTTAGTATGGAAGTAATCTTGTCTGAGTGCTTGACTTTGGTTCACCCTGTATATCCTTTACACTGCCTCTAAGAGCCACATGAAACTAGTATGGATTTGTTAAAAAATGAGCAAGTGCTTTCTTTCTTGCATTTCTATTGCAACACTACTCACACGACTTTAACTACAAACATTTCAAACGTGTTTAGGCTTTAAACGTCTCCAGAGTTCTCTCATCAAAGTTTCGTTCGCCTCTCACTCTCATGCATTAGCAGTATTTGAACAATGTTTCTTCCCATGTGCAATGAAACAAAACGAACTTCAGTAGTGAAGAGGATAACTGTGTCGGGTATGACGTCCTAACAGGGACTAGCATCTAGCCCGAAAGACTCGTCGTGTTTTCGTGCTTGCCCGGAGTAGCCTTCCATTCACGTTCACCACTTCGGATTGTTGCTGATTTTTTTCGCCGAATGTATGTGTTCCCAAAGTCTAGTGCCTTTTTCAAGTATGAAACCGCAGACCTCACACGTCTTTGCGCAGCTCCGGCTTCGCCTACAGCATCTACAACTAGACTCTGAGTTTCTTTTACAGAACTTAACCAGCCCAGACACTGTCATAGCCCTGGTTCAAATGGTTCAAACGTCTCTAAGCACTATAGGACTTAACTTCTGAGGTCATCAGTCACCTAGACTTAGAACTAGTGAAACCTAACTAAGGACATCACCCGCATCCATGCCCAAGGCAGGATTCGAACCTGCGACCGTAGCAGCAGCGTGGTTCTGGACTGAAGCACCTAGAACCGCTCGGCCACAGCGGCTGGCCATCGCCTTGTGCCGACGGCTCAGTCATTGCTGCCTCGGGAATCCACCGAAGAGTTGGAGCCATGGTCCACCTTCCTCACACAAATGGAGAAGTGTGTGTATTGAACTGGGGACCTTTGGTGTGACGTCATAAGCGAGTGACTGCGTGTGAGATCGCTCTCCAAGTTTTTATATATTTTTAGGCTTCAGATACATATTTTAACGGTTTTTGTGATAATATTTACTATATAAGTGACTTATTAGTGGTTTCTTCATTCACCTCTGCCGTTCTTGTGTTGTGACTTGATATTTATGAGTGTTTCGTATCGAGCAACGTAACCTCTTACCTGTGTTTACATTCCGCGCTGACCAGTTGCAGCTGTAGCGGCGTATTGAAAGCTAAGTATTAATTAATTGTTTGTGTATAGTGGTTTATTTAGGAACTTTAGTAGTCTTCAACCGGAGTTTGTGTTTTCTGGTGAAATAATTTCAGAAGAACCTTTTGGGAACTGTTTTCAGATTCGTTACTGTGTCATTAGACGTTTGATTCTCTTTCTGTCTTAGTCTTTTGTTATATTCACATTTGTTGTTTATTAATACTGTTAATAATAGTAGTTACTTCCCTTGTAGAGTAAGTGTGTGATTATTGTAGTCAGCTTTTTAACATATTCTTATTGCAGTAGCGGAACTTAGAAAAAGTAAAATTTTACCATGAGTGAGAAGTGTGGGCTTTGCCGTAGATTCGTGAGTAGTGGATTGCGGTGTGAGACTTGTTCGAAGTATTTTCACTGGGGGGAATGCAGTGGGGAAGCCAGTGGACATTCTGGTGAGATCCTCTCCTGGAACTGCAGGTTATGTAGCAAGAGTAAGTTAACAGAGGAGCAGGGGCGTAAGATCTGTGCCCTTCAGGTGCAGTTGAAAAACGCACAGGAAGAGCTAGATAGGATGAGGCGGGAGAAGGGGGTTGGGGCATGGGAGCTGGCTGTTGGCAAGAGATCTGCTAGGAGAAGAAGATTTTCAGATAGTTTTACTACTGGTGTTTACAATAGATATGACCAACTGTCAGTCTAGTGGAGAGGAATCTCTAGTAGCTGTAGATGTAGGAAGTATGCAGCAGACCTCAGTAGTTACGGTGGCTAGAACAGTTGCTAAGTCGAAGAGGAAGAAGAAGGTTCTGCTGTTAGGTAGTTCTCATGGCAGAGGTGTAGGCCAGCAGTTGCAGGAAGTGCTGGGGACTGAGTACCAGGTCACCAGCATTGTGAAGCCTAATGCAGGATTGGCTCAGGTGACTGTTAACGTACGGGGGTTATGTAGGGATTTTACTAAAGAGGATCAGGTAGTGATTGTGGGTGGGGCTGGTAATAGTATTGATAGGGATGGGGAGTATGACATAGATGGTGACCTGGAAACGATAGCCACTCGGACTGGCAACGCGAATGTGCATTTCGTGGAACTGTTTCAGCGTCACGATCGGCCTCATATTAATACAGCCGTCAGGCGTAATAACATGAGACTTGGGGGTGCGCTGATGACAGAAAGCATGGGTCACATTCCAGTGGTGTCGGTGGAGTCTATCAACAGGACGGGTTTCACTAGACATGGCCTGCACCTCAATAGGTATGGGAAGGGGAGGCTGGCAAAGCTTATAGGTGACAGCATAGGTGGGGTTGGTGGTATAACTCATGGGAAAATTCCTGCAGTAGTGGGTGTCAGAGGTGCACCTTTTTTAGACTGAAGTCAGCTGACAGGTATTCCTGCTTAAGGGAAGTCTCTCTAACAAAGGAACCACTTTTGACAAAGCTTAGGTATCTGAGTAATGAGGGAATTAGTATATTTCATCAAAATATACAAGGTATTAGAGATAAAGTTAGTGAACTGCTTATAGATGTTGACTCTGAAATTATTGGTATATCTGAACACTTCTTAAGTAAGGAGATAATTCAGAGGCTTCCTTTACCAGGATACATGTTGGCTGGCAGGTTTTCGAGGAGCTCTTTGCGGTGTGGGGCAGTAGCCATGTATGTGAAAAACGGCATCCCATTTGAGTCAATTGATGTTTCAAAGTACTGCACTGAAAAGGTGTTTGAATGTTGTGCAGGTGTGGTTAAATTTAACGGAGCTAAACTTCTAACTGTTGTTATTTATAGATCCCCCAGACTCCGATTTCACAACATTTTTGCAAAAGCTAGAGGAGGTTCTTGGTTCATTTCATAGGAAATACAAAAAGTTAGTTATATGTGGTGACTTCAATATTAATTGTATAAGTGATTGTGCAAGGAAGAGGATGCTGGTAGACCTCCTTAATTCATATAATCTTATGCAAACCGTATTCTTTCCAACGAGAGTGCAAGGGAGCAGTAGAACAACCATAGACAACATTTTTGTTCATTCCGCATTACTAGAAGTGCATTCTGTTAGCAAAAAGGTGAATGGCCTTTCAGATCATGATGCACAAATTTTAACTCTAAAAGATTTTTGTGCTGCAACACGTGTTAAATATAGTCATCAGCTGTTTAGGAAAGCTGATCCAGTTGCTGTAGAGACCTTTGTAAACCCTATCAAGGAACAAGAGTGGCAAGATGTTTACAGCGCTGATACAGTAGACGATAAATATAATGCTTTTCTCAAGACTTTTCTCGTGCTCTTTGAAAGTTGCTTTCCGTTAGAACGTTCAAAACAGGGTACTAGCACAAACAGGCTGCCTGGGTGGCTGACTAGAGGGATAAGAATATCTTGTAGAACAAAGTGGCAATTATATCAAAACGTTAGAAACAGTCAAAATCTAAATGCAGCAGCCCATTACAAACAGTATTGTAAGGTGCTTAAAAATGTTATTAGAAAGGCAAAAAGTATGTGGTATGCAGATAGAATAGCTAAGTCTCAGGATAAAATTAAAACCATATGGTCAGTCGTAAAGGAAGTGGCTGGTCTGCAGAGACAGGTCGAGGATATAGAATCAGTGCGTAGTGGGAATGTCCGTGTTATTGATAAGTCGCATATATGCACAAAATTTAATAATCACTTTCTGAATATAGCAGGTGAACTAAATAGAAACCTAGTCCCAACAGGGAATCATATAGCGCTCTGAGAAAAGAGTGTTCCGAGACTGTTACCTGAAATGCTCCTCCATGATACTGACAAGAGGGAGATTGAGTTAATAATTAAATCACTGAAGCCCAAGAACTCTCATGGATATGACGGGGTATCTAGCAGAATACTGAAGTATTGTTGTATGTATGTTAGCCCAGTACTTAGCCATATCTGTAACTTTTCCTTTAGGAGTACTTGGTAGCGAAGTACTTGGTAGTGTAGCCACTTTATAAAAAGGGAGACATTGATAATGTTGACAATTTTAGAACTATTTCTATGCCATCGGTGTTTGCTAAAGTTATCGAGAAGGTTGTATACACAAGGTTACTGAAGCATTTAAATTCACATAATTTGCTGTCAAATGTTCAGTTTGATTTTAGAAATGGTTTAACAACTGAAAATGCTATATTCTGTTTTCTCTGTGAGGTTTTGGACGGATTAAATAAAAGGTTGCGAACGCTATGTGTTTTCTTTGATTTAACGAAGGTTTTTGACTGTGTTGACCACTAAATATTACTGCAGAAGTTGGACCATTATGGAGTAAGGGGAGTAGCTTACAATTGGTTCGCCTCCTACTTTAAGAACAGAAAGCAGAAGGTAATTCTCCACAATATTAAGAGTGGTAGTGATGTTCAGTCCCAATGGGGCACTGTTAAGTGGGGCGTTCCCCAAGGATCGGTGCTGGGGCCACTGCTGTTTCTTATTTATATAAATGATATGCCTTCTAGTATTACAGGTGATTCAAAAATATTTCTGTTTGCTGATGACACCAGCTTGGTAGTGAAGGATCTTGTGTGTAATATTGAAACATTATCAAATAATGTAGTTCATGAAATAAGTTCGTGGCTTGTGGAAAATAATTTGATACTAAATCACGGTAAGACTCAGTTTTTACAGTTTCTAACACACAATTCAACAAGAACTGATATTTTAATCAGACAGAATGGGCATGTTATAAGCGAGACGGAACAGTTCAAGTTCCTAGGCGAACGGATAGATAGGAAGCTGTTGTGGAAAGCCCATGTTCAGGATCTTGTTCAGAAACTAAATGCCGCTTTACCATTAGAACAGTATCTGAAATAAGTGACACTTCAACACGAAAAGTAGTCTACTTCGCATATTTTCACACGCTTATGTTGTATGGTATTATTTTTTGGGGTAATTCTTCAGATTCAAAAAGGGTATTTTTGGCTCAAAAACGGGCTGTTCGATCTATATGTGGTGTAAGTTCTAGAACCTCTTGTCGACCCCTATTTAATAGTCTGGGAATTCTGACATTGCCCTCACAGTATATATTTTCTTTAATGTCGTTTGTTGTTAGCAATATTAGCCTATTCCCAAGAGTTAGCAGCTTTCACTCAGTTAATACTAGACAGAAATCCAATCTGCATGTGGAATGCACTTCCTTGACTCTTGTGCAGAAAGGAGTGCAGTATTCTGCTGCATCCATTTTCAATAAGCTACCACAAGAACTCAAAGATCTTAGCAGTAGCCCAAACTCTTTTAAGTCTAAACTGAAGAGTTTCCTCATGGCCCACTCATATTCTGTCGAGGAGCTCCTGGAAGAGCTAAAAAATTAAGCAAATTCCAGTGTTACATTGTTGATTTTCTTTATTTAAACTTACGACTTGTCACCTGAATATGTTTTTTTATATTTCATTTTATCTGTTTCTAATATCGTGTTATAATTTCATGTATTGACTCGTTCCATGACCATGGAGACTTCTCCTTAATTTGGTCCCACGGAACAATAAATAAATAAATAAAATAAATAAACAACGGAGAGACTTCGTCCCACCGTCGCCCTCAGAGGTTCACAACCCCACAACAGGCCAACAGCAGTCCACCCACCTCACCAGCGCCCCACACCGAACCTAGTTGCGCGGTTCACAGAATAGGCAACATACTCTAAAAACAAGGGGTAAAAATATCCTACAGGACAGACAACTCAATACAGAGAAAACTAAGGACAACCATCACAAGTACAGGCTAACACAGCACATCTGGTATTTACCAACAAACATGCCAGGACTCCAAAGCAGCTTATATAGGGCAGACAAGCAGAAACTTTAATACCAGATACACAGAACACAGAAGAGCATTAAAAAGTAACAGCTGTCTTTCACATTTGCTGAACACCTCATGGACACGAAAGATAACCCAACAAACATCGATACTGATTTGAAAATCCTCAAATGCAGCAACAGCTCCATACAAAAACCAATAATTGAAGAATAATATCAGATACAAAAAGCCATAGTGGAAGGTACACAAGTGATGAATGAATTCACATCTCTCTGCAATGACACTCTGTTCTCTGCCCTCAACGAATTATTAGACAAGACCAACCGATAGAGCTCTCACCAACCCCCCACCATCCCAGCCCCTCTCCCCACACACACATACACAAACACACAAAAAAATGAAAATAAAACATAAAATAAACCCCTAAACCTACTGTCTGTCACACACACACACACACACACACACACACACACACACACACACACACACACACACACACACACACCAAAAAAAAAATATCACAGACACCTCTGAGAGATTCAGAATAAACCGCCAGGAACATCTTGAACTATTCCACTGTCAGCCATTTCGTTTTTACACCTTCAATTGTTCTACTGAACGCCATGTTTGTTTTTACAGCTCGTAAAGCAGTGAAACAGTTACAGTTACAGTGACAGTGGCAGTGGCGACTCAATATATAGTTTTTGACAGTGCAGAAGATGATTAAAAGGAAAATATAAGTGAAACATTATGTAAATAAACACACACACATAGAAATAATAATTTCTGGAATAGAAATAACAAGTTTTCAAATCGTAATTTTGGCTAAGACAATTTGTCTACTTTAAGGTATAATTGGTTACAGATGACAAACTGTGCAACAAAACGGTCACTGTAGAAACACAAGACATCAGAAAAACCTCACCATGTGGTAAACAGGTATGAGTTCGTAATTTGTGTGTTTTTCCAAATATTTGTAATTGCTATTTAAAAACTAATAGCTACATGCATACAAACAACAAAGAACACTCTTTATCTTTAACAGACGGAAACATAAAAGCCCACTGAAGATGCAGCAACTGCAGTGAAACATGTTTGGGTTAAAAAACAAAATTGTGTTTTGCTAAAGGCGGACCCCATCCAAAAACATACGTATTTATAATTGTGAATGAATAATTGTTGTGAAATATTATACATTACTTGTACATATGTCACAGCTGAGATATGCATTAACTACCTGATGGACTGTGTGTTGTTTATAACATTATGTCAAAGTTCTATTTATAGCTTAATTGCCAAAAAGACTAGATGTATGCATTAGTTTACATGCCACACATGATGCTATTGGACATTTCTTTTGGTAGCTATTCTGCTACACAATCTACAACTGCTCATCTACAAATCGCAAAACAATTTTTTTTCTGTTTATTATGCATTTACAAACGTAAATGAGTATATATCACGTTTTTTGTCTGTAACTTACACACAAGAAACGTGATCACTTACACACAAAAAACATGATATATGCTTATTTCCGTTTGTAAATCCATAATAAACAGAAAAATAAAAATTACGTTTCGCTGTTTGCAGATGAGAAGTTATAGATTGTGTAGGAGAATACCACCAAAATAAATTTCCAGTAGCATCGTGTAAGGTATGTAAACTAATGCATACATCCACTCATTTGGCCAATTAAACTATAAACCGAACTTTGACATAGTGTTATAAACAACACACAGTGCATCAGTTCGTTAATACATCTCAACTGTGAACTATGAATAAATGATGTATAATATTTTACACCAATTATTCATTCACAATTGTAAATATTATATACCAAAAGCCTCACTAATTGTTAATACGTAACAACAATTTTACAATTAGAAAATAAAAATAACCCACTGAAGATAGTAGAAAATGTGCCGAAACATGTCTGGGTGAAACAAAACAGAAAAACAGGTCTTGCATAACGTGGAATTCCTCATCACATTCCCATGATTTAAGCATTTATTAAATCTCATAAGGAGTTGCCCTATACCGTCCACATAAAATTCTTATACTGAGGGATTTGAGGAAGTAAATTCTACACGCTATCCCTCGCTAAGACCGTTGCACAACAAGAGTGCCGCACTGTCAGAAAAAAGTACTCGTTCCGGGTTTCCGGCAGACATAGTACTGCTGCGGTAAGGATAGCAGGTGCATCGCTGTGTAGGAGTGAAATGGCACGGCAGCTGGAAACGAACTCCACAGATTAAGTTCGCGGGACAGTGCGATCCTTGTGGTCAAAACAACTAAATTTCACACAGGTTCACCGTGAAATTATGGCGGTGCTTGGACCAAATGTAACGTCACGTACAGCCATAGGGAATAGTGCCAACAATTTGACTACGGTCCGCTGATCGGATGGGGAGATGATTGACATCCACCAAAGACTACAACGTCCAACAAAACTAGGAAATGATTCGCAGCAGTCGGAGATTTCCGACGAAGAGGACATTCGCACAGTCGTTTCCGAATGCTTCCGTAAGCAAGGAGCAGATTTCTACTGTCGTGGAACTGGGCTCTTGGGAGAACGTACCTACCATTGCTTACTTGATGGCTACTTTGAAAAATAGTGTCGTGTATCTGTGTCACTTGTAAGTGTAGTGAGGTGCAGCATTCAATAAAAGTTACTCGGCCAGCAACAATACGGTGTAACTTACGTTTTGAAGCCCACTCGTGCCTGATATGACAGTCATCCCATAACAGCATCTAGAAGTTCTTCATCAAAGCCTTGGAACAAACTACGTTTCAAGAGCATGAAAAGGTGCAAATCACACAGAGGCAATTCTAAGCTGTTGGTCAGATATTCCAAATAAGGGAGGGAAAACAGGTTTGGTGACGAAGCATAAGCTCTGACTGGGTAAGTATAGGGAAGAAATCGGTCATAATCGTGCGAGCATTCGCCTTACGCTCTCTAGGGGATCATAGAAAATCCAGACATGGATAGCCAGAGACGTCTTCCAGCTGGCAGCCTCAGAATACCACTTATCATTGCGCTTCGTCTTTCGGTCAGATGTTCAAAGTGCGCCAGACGAGCAGGCGCAAGAAGTCGTATGTATACTGGCCTGTCTAACGACGTACGGTAATTTCTTCCTGTCAGAGAAACGGAGCAAGTTTGGAACACCTATTTTGTAATCTTTTTTTTTTTTTTTTGTCATCAGTCTACTGACTGGTTTGATGCGGCACGCCACGAATTCCTTTCCTGTGCTAACCATCTGAGAGTAGTAGCACTTGCAATCTACGTCCTCAATTATCTGCTTGACGTATTCCAATCTCTGTCTTCCTCTACAGTTTTTGCCCTCTACAGTTCCCTCTAGTACCATGGAAGTCATTCCCTCATGTCTTAGCAGATGTCCTATCATCCTGTCCCTTCTCCTTATCAGTGTTTTCCACATATTCCTTTCCTCTCCGATTCTGCGTAGAACCTCCCCATTCCTTACCTTATGAGTCCACCTAATTTTCAACATTCGTCTATAGCACCACATCTCAAATGCTTCGATTCTCTTCTGTTCCGGTTTTCCCACAGTCCATGTTTCACTACCATACAATGCTGTACTCCAGACGTACATCCTCAGAAATTTCTTCCTCAAATTAAGGCCGGTATTTGATATTAGTAGACTTCTCTTGGCCAGAAATGCCTTTTTTGCCATAGCGAGTCTGCTTTTGATGTCCTCCTTGCTCCGTCCGTCATAGGTTATTTTACTGCCTAGGTAGCAGAATTCCTTAACTTCACTGACTTCGTGACCATCAATCCTGATGTTAACTTTCTCGCTGTTCTCATTTCTACTACTTCTCATTACCTTTGTCTTTCTCCGATTTACTCTCAAACCATTCTGTGTACTCAGTAGACTGTTCATTCCGTTCAGCAGATCATTTAATTCTTCTTCACTTCCACTCAGGATATCAATGTCCTCAGCGAATCGTATCATTGATATTCTTTCACCTTTTATTTTAATTCCACTCCTGAACCTTTCTTTTATTTCCATCATTGCTTCCTCGACGTACAGATTGAAGAGTATGGGCGAAAGGCTACAGTCTTGTCTTACACCCTTCTTAATACGAGCACTTTGTTCTTGATCGTCCACTCTTATTATTCCCTCTTGGTTGTTGTCCATATTTTATATGACGCGTCTCTCCCTATAGCTTACCCCTACTTTTTTCAGAATCTCGAACAGCCTGCACCATTTTATATTGTCGAACGCTTTTTCCAGGTCGACAAATCCTATGAAAGTGTCTTGATTTTTCCTTAGCCTTGCTTCCATTATTAGCCGTAACGTCAGAAATGCCTCTCTCGTTCCTTTACTTTTCCTAAAGCCAAACTGATCGTCACCTAGCGCATTCTCAATTTTCTTTTCCATTCTTCTGTATATTATTCTTGTAAGCAGCTTCGATGCATGAGCTGTTAAGCTGATTGTGCGATAATTCTCGCACTTGTCAGCTCTTGCCGTCTTCGGAATTGTGTGGATGATGCTTTTCCGAAAGTCAGATGGTATGTCGCCAGACTCATATTCTACACACCAACGTGAATAGTCGTTTTGTTGCCACTTCCCCCAATGATTTTAGAAATTCTGATGGAATGTTATCTATCCCTTCTGCCTTATTTGACCGTAAGTCCTCCAAAGCTCTTTTAAATTCCGATTCTATACTGGATCCCCTATCTCTTCTAAATCGACTCCTGTTCCTTCCGCTATCACATCAGACAAATCTTCACCCTCATAGAGGCTTTCAATGTATTCTTTCCATCTATCTGCTCCCTCCTCTGCATTTAACAGTGGAATTCCCGTTGCACTCTTAATGTTACCACCGTTGCTTTTAATGTCACCAAAGGTTGTTTTGACTTTCCTGTATGCTGAGTCTGTCCTTCCGACAATCATATCTTTTTCCATGCCCTCACATTTTTCCTGCAGCCATTTCGTCTTAGCTTCCCTGCACTTCCTATTTATTTCATTCCTCAGCGACTTGTATTTCTGTATTCCTGATTTTCCCGGAACATGTTTGTACTTCCTCCGTTCATCAATCAACTGAAGTATTTCTTCTGTTACCCATGGTTTCTTCGCAGCTACCTTCTTTGTACCTATGTTTTCCATCCCAACTTCTGTGATGGCCCTTTTTAGAGATGTCCATTCCTCTTCAACTGTACCGCCTACTGCGCTATTCCTTATTGCTGTATCTATAGCGTTAGAGAACTTCAAACGAATCTCATCATTCCTTAGTACTTCCGTATCCCACTTCTTTGCGTATTGATTCTTCCTGACTAATGTCTTGAACTTCAGCCTACTCTTCATCACTACTATATTGTGATCCGAGTCTATATCTGCTCCTGGGTACGCCTTACAATCCAGTATCTGTTTTCCGAATCTCTGTCTGACCATGATGTAATCTAATTGAAATCTTCCCGTATCTCCCGGCCTTTTCCAAGTATACCTCCTCCTCTTGTGATTCTTGAACAGGGTATCCGCTATTACTAGCTGAAACTTGTTACAGAACTCAATTAGTCTTTCTCCTCTTTCATTCCTTGTCCCAAGCCCATATTCTCCTGTAATCTTTTCTTCTACTCCTTCCCCTACAACTGCATTCCAGTTGCCCATGACTATTAGATTTTCGTCCCCCTTTACATACTGCATTACCCTTTCAATACCCTCATACACTTTCTCTATCTGTTCATCTTCAGCTTGCGACGTCGGCATGTATACCTGAACTATCGTTGTCGGTGTTGGTCTGCTGTCGATTCTGATTAGAACAACCCGGTCACTGAACTGTTCACAGTAACACACCCTCTGCCCTACCTTCCTATTCATAACGAATCCTACACCTGTTATACCATTTTCTGCTGCTGTTGATATTACCCGATACTCATCTGACCAGAAATCGTTGTCTTCTTTCCACTTCACTTCAATGACCCCTACTATATCTAGATTGAGCCTTTGCATTTTCCTTTTCATATTTTCTAGTTTCCCTACCACGTTCAGGCTTCTGACATTCCACGCCCCGACTCGTAGAACGTTATCCTTTCGTTGATTATTCAATCTTTTTCTCATGGTAACCTCCCCCCTTGGCAGTCCCCTCCCGGAGATCCGAATAGGGGACTATTCCGGAATCTTTTGCCAATGGAGAGATCATGACACTTCTTCAATTACAGGCCCCATGTGCTGATGATACACGTTACGTGTCTTTAATGCAGTGGTTTCCATTGCCTTCTATATCCTCATGTCGTTGATCATTGCTGATTCTTCCGCCTTTAGGGGCAATTTCCCACCACTAGGACAAGAGAGTGCCCTGAACCTCTATCCGCTCCTCCGCCCTCTTTGACAAGGCCGTTGGCAGAATGAGGCTGACTTCTTATGCCGGAAGTCTTCGGCCGCCAATGCTGATTATTTATCAAAATTTAGGCAGTGGCGGGGATCGAACCCGGGACCGAAGACGTTTTTGATTATGAATCAAAGACGCTACCCCTAGACCACGGGTCTCTACCATCACCATAAACATTCGACCCTCCATTCTCAAATAAACTATGTAATTCATGAACAGTAACTTTACTTCGGTCCACATGAAGCTCTTCATTCCCGAATAATGCCAACTACCTTGAGATTTTTTGCGACTAAAGAGTAATTTATGGAATAGATTTCACTTTTTTCGCGATTTTTATTAGGAACACTTGGAAACTCTAGGGGGCAGGCAAGCGAGAGGCGCTAAAACTTTCTCGCTATAGTAACTCTTCAAAAGGGAACGATGCGAGATCCGACAGCTACAAGCAATGAAAATGATTTCAAAATACGGAGACGCGACTATCCTACCATCCACAGATGTCATTTGTCTGTGAAATATAACATCTGTGTGCAGTCTATGTGTGATGGCTAGGGAATCTAAAGACTAACAAAGCACATGTCGCTAATTTATTGAGCAACAGACAAATAAGCCTATGATCGGCATTTTGCAAGAACAATAAATGAGGTATTATTTGGAAAGAAGCCAAAAGACTGCCGAAAACGATACATATCAACAGGTGCACTAGCGTCATATTTCCCAAAGTAGAAGTTGCAGAATTGTCGTAATTTCTTCCCTTATTCGTTATCGAAGCGTATATATGGAGTTTTAATGAAGTGATTAAAACAGAGCGAAATGAACACTTCGCACAAGAAGTCTGGACAGGGTGTTAATCGTCGCATTTGATACTGGACTACTGCGGACCGAATACATCGAAAATTATGTAGAATGTCCACAAGTTTTCCTTGTCAAGAGGATCCAAAAACCCGAGAAAAATGTGGTCCTACGCAAAATCACTGACCGGGTCGAAGGCTTCTATGCAGTCACTTATTGGTCGAACTGGTGTGGGTATAGAAGATAGCAAAAAGGAAGTTCAAGTTTTAAATATAACATTTAAGAAACCGTTCATGGAGGGGGATCGTACAAACATCCCGTTGTTTTGTCATCACAAACTTTTGTTTGGAGGCCGTAGTAATAAATATCCCTGGTGTAGAGAAGCAAACTGTTAGCTACTTACTTAGCTTGTGCGAGGGCTATTCCGAAAGTAAGGAACCACAGAGAAAGTCAAAACTGTTCTATTTGTAACGGTTATCTACACCTTCCAGCTACTTCTCTACACAGTCGCCGCTCAGATGTTCGTCGTAGCGGTGTACCAACTTTTCAATTCCCTCGTTGTAGAAGACAGCCGCCAGTGTTTGTCGACAATTTTCTACTCTGGACTGCAGCTCGTTGCCTGTGTCAAAATATTGTCTTCATAGCCAGCGGTTCAATTGAGCAGGGATGAACCTCAGGGGTAGTCAATTACAGGCTGTATTGTGGCTGATCAAACACTTCCCATCGAAAACGCTGCAGGAGCATCTTCATTGCCCCTGCAGAGTGCGGCCCACAGTTGTGTAGAACGAGCCGCATGACAGTTACATTATGTGGATTGCATAGCTTCAGGCGAAATCTTTCGCCAGGCCCTCATACTTGGCAGGAGACGCTATTTTCTAGCCATCTTTACGTACTCACTGTGAGCTCAGAACTGAAAAGAGCGACACGATGTGATCGACAGGCATACTAGAAACAGTGCCCAACACATCTGTGCAAAGCTTCATCAGATTTTCACTGTATTATCCATTTCGAAATCGATCGTTCCTTACCCCCCGAATAACCCTCGTATTTATTCCGAATCTCTCGCCCAGTGTAATGTCTCAAGCGAACACAAAATAGAGCAGGTGACTCCTGTATATAACATAACGGAATAGGTTCCTAGATACGTGGGTGGCTCGGAAATTTTAGTACGTTGTCCTCGGTGGCGAGTGTTCATCAGAAACAACTGTCAGGAGCGCCTCAGAAAAATGTGATAAGACTGCTATTATTCTCTACGTACCTATAAATCACGAGCAGCAGCGGCTTCTTGCTGATGATGCAGTGGTGTACCGTGAGGTGCCGAAGTTCAGTGACTGCAGGAGGCTACAGCATGACGTAGACGAAATTTCAAACTGGTGTGATGAATGGCAGCTATCTCCAAAGGTAGAAAACTGAAAGTTAATGGAGATGATTAGGAAAAGCAATTCCATAATGTTCGAATACAGCGTTAGTAGGGTGATACTTGACACAGTCATGTCGGTTAAACGTCGGGGCACAACGTTACAGGGGGATTTGAAATGGGACAAGCATTTAAGGTTTGTAGTACGGAAGGTGAATCATTGATTCGATGTGTTACCAGTTGGTTTGAACAAAACAAGTATTATGAAAATGCTTCGGAACTCAATTTCGAGGAACACTACTGAGAAAATTTAGAGAACCGGCATTTGAAGCTGACTGCAGAACGATCCTAATGCCGCCAATGTACATTTGGTATGAGGACCATGAACGTAAGAGAAATTAGGGCTCGAACGGAGTCATATAGACAGTTGTTTTTCCCCTCACTCTGTTTGCGAGTGGAAGGGGAAGAGAAATGAACAGCTTGGGTACAACGTATCATCCACCATGCATTGTGCAGTGATACGCGGAGTATCAATGTAGATGTAGATGTACCGTTCCGTTCATCTGCGTCTTAATCACTTCTTTGAAGCAGCACATCTGCACTTCAGTGGGAGAACATACAATAGTACAATTTGTGCTTTAGAAATTATGGTTGTGTAAGAACTACATGAACTAATTAACGTATACTGTTTCAAGCAAACATTTAGCTTTTTGCAAAATAATACCTCTTTTATTACTGTTGTTTATCTGCTGGTCATAACTGTCTGTTACTCGGTATTCTATCTTCAGCGACTTGTACTTTTGTGTGGTATTCTGAATAACAGTGATTCATTTATCGTCAGAGATCAACTATACACAAATGCAAAGTTTTACCGTGAAAAACATTGATAGGTGGCAGAGCAGTCATAGCTCAGTACTTTAAAAATCATTTACGTTCAGTCTCCGCCATCCGAGCAGCGTGGCCTAGTACACACAATGAGCTATTGTGTGACTCAATGGACTGCGTGTGCCGTTCTCCCCAATTCTTCACGCCTTACATAAAATTGTGATTTTTATTCGCGATAGTATGTAGATCCTATCGCGAAGTGTGATAAGTATCAACCGAAAGAAGACCAGAAAAGGAGAAAAATCGCTCTACTTGTGCTTTTAAGGTAAGTAGAGAGTTCGGAACGGATTCGTTCGGAACGGATTCGTCGAGCACGGCGTGAACTTATAATTTGTAGCCACGTCGGCCCGTCAGTCGCGTATTGAGGTGCGTGGCGCCCAGCTACTGTCGCGCGCATACGGCAATCGTAAATTTTAGGGCCGCTGTTGGTGGCCTGGCGGGGTCGCCGTTTTATTAGATCAATTACGCAGTAATGCAAAGTTAGGCCGTAAAGCAGCGCGCCGCCGGGACCAGTGCGCCAGGCGGCCTAATTGGCTCCACCGTCACACCCCTCCCCTCCCCTTCCCTACCCCCACCCCCACCCCCACCCCCACCCCCACCCCCACCCCACCCTGCCCCACCACCACTTTGCCAATGCCCATCCCGACCGGTGCGCGCCGGACACACGACATCAGTTCGGGCGTGGCACATGCTATCAATAAAGGACGCTTCACCACAGTCTACGACAAACAGTCGCGAAAGGCTACAGCGCGAAGAAATGCAGCCATTTGACAGCTGCAGCAATGCCAGCACGCCAGGCAGCTCGCCTGTAGTAACACAAGAATGGCATATTACAAACTGAAAAATTGCTATTTTAATAATGTTACTCCCTCATTTCTCATTCATTAAACAGGGTGGTGATTTTTTTCAGTACAATTATCCAAATGTAGTTAAACTAATTCCCACTTTTCTGCTAATGTTAATGTATGATGACAAAATCTCCGTCCAAGGTCTATATACAGAGTGTCCACATATGTTTACCCCAGAAAGAGATTTTCACTCTGCAGCGAAGTGTGCGCTGATATGAAACTTCCTGGCAGATTAAAACTGGACCATTTGGATGCAGACAGCGATTTCTTGAAGAGTGTATGTTTTTCTGATTGTGCTGGTGTAAGTTATTGCCAGCCCATCAGTCGGCAAAGACGCAGCACGAAGATCGATAGTAGGCGCTGGATCAAGCGCGCATATGACAAGAGAGGCCAGAGACACACCGACAAGCAACACGCAGCCAACGCCCTCTCAACAGCAGGTATTTAAGCCACCGCCACTGACTGGAGGGCCTCAGTCAGTAACTCGACTCATCCAGTTGGCATTTGTCAGTTATTTCTGGACCATGCTCAGTTGGTCACAGGCTACAACAATTCATAGCGACCAGATTAGTGACTATAGCAGGACTAGCAATGAGACTAAAGTTTTTAATAGCAAGTTTACCGGTATTGTCTGTAAGAGAATCATTACTTATGAGCTTGTACCACAACACATGGACTATTCCAATTAAGTTAATGCTCATGTAAATAAAGAACCATATTAATCAGTGTGTGCCTTTGTGTTACAGTATAATGGTCACGCACAACATCCTCTCTCATGCTTCCTTGTGGTATAAAGCTCTACAGTGGCGATGAGGTTACTACACTGATGAGGTAACATTTCATGTTAGTTGCTCAGTTAACCGCCATGATGTTCATGTCTGGCGATCATAAAATCCTCATGCCATACGAGAACACATTCGGCACAGTCTACATCTACATCTACATTTATACTCCGCAAGCCACCCAACCTCCCTTTCCTGTTCCAGTCGCGTATGGTTCGCGGGGAGAATGACTGTCTGAAAGCCTCCGTGCGCGCTCTAATCTCTCTAATTTTACATTCGTGATCTCCTCGGGGGGTATAAGTAGGGGGAAGCAATATATTCGATACCTCATCCAGAAACGCACCCTCTCGAAACCTGGCGAGAAAGCTACACCGCGATGCAGAGCGCCTCTCTTGCAGAGTCTGCCACTTGAGTTTGCTAAACATCTCCGTAACGCTATCACGGTTACCAAATAACCCTGTGACGAAACGCGCCGCTCTTCTTTGGATCTTCTCTATCTCCTCCGTCAACCCGATCTGGTACGGATCCCACACTGATGAGCAATACTCAAGTATAGGTCGAACGAGTGTTTTGTAAGCCACCTCATTTGTTGATGGACTACATTTTCTAAGCACTCTCCCAATGAATCTCAACCTGGTACCCGCCTTACCAACAATTAATTTTATATGATCATTCCACTTCAAATCGTTCCGCACGCATACTCCCAGATATTTTACAGAAGTAACTGCTACCAGTGTTTGTTCCGCTATCATATAATCATACAATAAAGGATCCTTCTTTCTGTGTATTCGCAATACATTACATTTGTCTATGTTAAGGGACAGTTGCCACTCCCTGCACCAAGTGCCTATCCGCTGCAGATCTTCCTGCATTTCGCTACAATTTTCTAATGCTGCAACTTCTCTGTATACTACAGCATCATCCGCGAAAAGCCGCATGGAACTTCCGACACTATCTACTAGGTCATTTATACACTCCTGGAAATTGAAATAAGAACACCGTGAATTCATTGTCCCAGGAAGGGGAAACTTTATTGACACATTCCTGGGGTCAGATACATCACATGATCACACTGACAGAACCACAGGCACATAGACACAGGCAACAGAGCATGCACAATGTCGGCACTAGTACAGTGTATATCCACCTTTCGCAGCAATGCAGGCTGCTATTCTCCCATGGAGACGATCGTAGTCCTGGATGTAGTCCTGTGGAACGGCTTGCCATGCCATTTCCACCTGGCGTCTCAGTTGGACCAACGTTCGTGCTGGACGTGCAGACAGCGTGAGACGACGCTTCATCCAGTCCCAAACATGCTGAATGGGGGACAGATCCGGAGATCTTGCTGGCCAGGGTAGGTGACTTACACCTTCTAGAGCACGTTGGGTGGCATGGGATACATGCGGACGTGCATTGTCCTGTTGGAACAGCAAGTTCCCTTGCCGGTCTAGGAATGGTAGAACGATGGGTTCGATGACGGTTTGGATGTACCGTGCACTATTCAGTGTCCCCTCGACGATCACCAGTGGTGTACGGCCAGTGTAGGAGATCGCTCCCCACACCATGATGCCGGGTGTTGGCCCTGTGTGCCTCGGTCGTATGCAGTCCTGATTGTGGCGCTCACCTGCACGGCGCCAAACACGCATACGACCATCATTGGCACCAAGGCAGAAGCGACTCTCATCGCTGAAGACGACACGTCTCCATTCGTCCCTCCATTCACGCCTGTCGCGACACCACTGGAGGCGGGCTGCACGATGTTGGGGCGTGAGCGGAAGACGGCCTAACGGTGTGCGGGACCGTAGCCCAGCTTCATGGAGACGGTTGCGAATGGTCCTCGCCGATACCCCAGGAGCAACAGTGTCCCTAATTTGCTGGGAAGTGGCGGTGCGGTCCCCTACGGCACTGCGTAGGATCCTACGGTCTTGGCGTGCATCCGTGCGTCGCTGCGGTCCGGTCCCAGGTCGACGGGCACGTGCACCTTCCGCCGACCACTGGCGACAACATCGATGTACTGTGGAGACCTCACGCCCCACGTGTTGAGCAATTCGGCGGTACGTCCACCCGGCCTCCCGCATGCCCACTATACGCCCTCGCTCAAAGTCCGTCAGCTGCACATACGGTTCACGTCCACGCTGTCGCGGCATGCTACCAGTGTTAAAGACTGCGATGGAGCTCCGTATGCCACGGCAAACTGGCTGACACTGACGGCGGCGGTGCACAAATGCTGCGCAGCTAGCGCCATTCGACGGCCAACACCGCGGTTCCTGGTGTGTCCGCTGTGCCGTGCGTGTGATCATTGCTTGTACAGCCCTCTCGCAGTGTCCGGAGCAAGTATGGTGGGTCTGACACACCGGTGTCAATGTGTTCCTTTTTCCATTTCCAGGAGTGTATATATTGTGAAAAGCAATGGTCCCACAACACTCCCCTGTGGCACGCCAGAGGTTACTTTAACGTCTGTAGACGTCTCTCCATTGATAACAACATGCTGTGTTCTGTTTGCTAAAAACTCTTCAATCCAGCCACACAGCTGGTCTGATATTCCGTAGGCTCTTACTTTGTTTATCAGGCGACAGTGCGGAACTGTATCGAACGCCTTCCGGAAGTCAAGAAAAATAGCATCTACCTGGGAGCCTGTATCTAATATTTTCTGGGTCTCATGAACAAATAAAGCGAGTTGGGTCTCACACGATCGCTGTTTCCGGAATCCATGTTCATTCCTACATAGTAGATTCTGGGTTTCCAAAAACGACATACTCGAGCAAAAAACATGTTCTAAAATTCTACAACAGATCGACGTCAGAGATATAGGTCTATAGTTTTGCGCATCTGCTCGACGACCCTTCTTGAAGACTGGGACTACCTGTGCTCTTTTCCAATCATTTGGAACCCTCCGTTCCTCTAGAGACTTGCGGTACACGGTTGTTAGAAGGGGGGCAAGTCCAAAGGTTAATGTGTGGTGTGAGTTAACGTATGATCGAGTGATTGGCGCATTTTTCTTCCTTGAAAGCGATTTGAGTGGATATATTTACCTACGTATTTAGGTGAATTATACTGTTCCCCAGCTACAGGATATGCAAGTCATTTGCATCTTTCATTAAGATGCAGCTTCTCCTCATTGGACTCCACACGTCCGCGATTTTCTTAATGAAACCTTCCCCAACAGGTGGATAGTCAAGAGATGGCCCAGTTCGATAACCCCACAATGACATGACGCTACCCCCTCATATTTCTTTCTTTGGAGGTACGTGAAAGTTACTGTGTACAAAACAGCAGTACTTGATATTATGACATCACATCAAAGCATCAGAGATGCCATTGGCACAGTCACACCAGACATTTTGCAAAATGCGTGGCAGAAGAGTGAATATCAACTTGATATTTTGCGCGTTGCCAGGGGTGCACATGTTGAAGTGATTTAAATATTGTAGTGTATTACCTGTATTAAGGGGCTCGGGAACGCCCTATACTTGCAATGTTTAAATAACGCTTATAAATTACATCTTTCCTCACAAAGTATTTGAGGTAGGAAGTTGAACTTTTTACAGATTATTTATTGGAATATGGGCTACAACTTAACACAGGGATTTTACAAAATTTTAGTTCAGTTATTAAAGATTATTTTTTTCAATTGTAATGAAAATTCAAACATTTTTTGCAATTTTTTATTTATATATTCAAAAATATACAGTTTTTTGGAAAAAGGCTGCGTTAAATTATGCAGAAGGTACTGTGTAACATTTACTGAAAGTTTGAAACAAATATGTTTGGAAGATCCTTAGAAAACATGTAATTAGTTTGAGAAAATAAAAGTTTTGGGAATCGAGCGACAAAGATTGGATTAACTTTTTAGTGCATTCCAGGTCCATAGGATGGATTATCTTCATCCTCTGCAAACTCCTCCTCCAGCTTCCTCTTGTTCCTCTTGTTCCTCCTCCTGTTTGCTCTTGCTTGTATTTCTAGACTCTTTACAGCCCTGTCTGCAGCCCGAAGGCGTTCCTTGTCTAAAGCAAGCATCGCTCGTACCATGTTAGAACCTATCTTCATTCCCATATTTCTAAATACCTTTGGCTTTCCAACATTTCTCCTTTTCTTAAAAGCCTTCAGAGGATTTCTAATAACTTTACTTTTACTCATTATTATACTTCAACAAAACAGAGACTCAAGAAACAGAATTAATTACGAATATTTTCGAGATAACGACAGAGTAAATAAACATGAAACAATCGACAATCACACCAGCGATATATATTGAACCATCACAGGTTAGCCACAACACATACTTTATCTCACATCACTAAAATGTACCTGATGAACACGGAAGTTAATAATAACACCATTTGACAGCAGTTTAACAGCACCACAGTGGGTCACGCCCATGTAGAACACATTTCAAAAAAAATTTAAAAATAGTTGTCTTCGGAATTGAATAAATTATATATCTATTAAAAGGTTATAGTCTGCAGATTCAGGAAAAGCAAAAAAGTAAAAATTGAACTTTTCATGATTTTGAGCCTTTCCGGAGCCCCTTAAAACTTAACGAGTAGGGCATATATGGTATAACGCATATTTCATTTACTGTATCCAATAAAGAGTTAGTTTGTTATGCTATCAGGGTAGAGATTTATGGGCTCCCTCTACTATTAACAGTAGCCGAGTCCTATTCACATCACTGAAGATCTGTTAAGACGGGAAATGAACTGTAAACTGATGTTTTTAAGTTCAAAAGGAAATGATAAGTATATTCGCGTGCTTGTCACGCACTTCCTGATGCTTTGCACGGATTGTTGTCTGTTTTGCGAGTTTCTTTGCAAATTTCAGACTCATTTTACTACATTCAGAAGCAGGTAAATTTTTTTCATTGTGGGATTTGTGCAGCTACTTTTTATATACTAATTGCTGCTGTCGATTCACCTCCATCAGCTGTACCAACAGTGCACGAAATTTTTTGTATGTCAGTGCTGGTGAACTGCATCTGTTGGGCAATTTTCAATTGGGTGATAAAAACTGGGGAGTGCTACGAATATCAAATAATGACGGAATTGCATCCTACACCAATGTTTTCCTTATCTTCTACATAAACTGCCATGCCTCATGATTTAGAGCATGCGTACCCTTCAGCATAAGATCGTCCAATCTGAAAATGATCCGTTTCTTGCTACAGGGGAGAGAAAATTAGAGATTACTCTATGAAAGAAAAACACAATGCATGCATATTGCACCAAAAAACGTCATTGCACTACCCATACAATATTTATAACAATTTCTACGTTTACATGCATATGAAGTAACGCAATCCAAAAAGTTTCCATGCTTTCATGATCTTTCTTATGACTTGCTAGTTTCAAAAGTTTCTTGAAAATTTATATACAGCCATGGGCATTCACTTGCAAAAGAAACTAAGTATTTCCTTATTTAGTCTAGTAGGCAACCACAAAAAATATATGTATGCTTTTTTGTGAAAGAGAAGTGCGAAATCAAACATTGAAAAAGCTGTCGACCGATTTGCTAATTTTTTTTCAGGGAACAATCAGACATTTTTACAGTAGCACCAGTCTCATTAACAGCTAAAGTTCTGTAGACACTACCAGTGAATCAAAGTGTTACATATTATCTCGCAAGAATTAAAACATACAACTAACCATCCTACAATGCGCATTCTCTATTCACATTATTCGCCTATCTCTAAGCATCCTTTGGAAATCGAACAATGTTTTTTCTGGATTATAATTCTGATTGCTGCTACAATTGTATCGCCACAGTAAGTCCGAAAAACGGCATTTCATCATGTTTCTCTTCACCATATACTCAGTACACAATCTCTCAGCGTGCTTATACAGGCTAGCCGCACGGCTGCGCTGCAATCGTGAAGTTGCGGAACATCTGTAGAGGTTTCGCGACTCAATGCCTCTTGTGATTAAATATTATATCATAATTTTTTTTTCGGAAGAAGGGAAGTTGGTCACGTACGAGTAAGACTTGCGCAGTGTGGGTTCCCTAGGAATTTAATTATGTATATAGACTGTTCATCTATTCCAGGAATCGAGAATCTCTAACTTTCTTGTCTGTTATCGACATTGACACTGGCAATATACCCGTTCCACGGAGTCCAAGATTTTCGTGAACGTTTTAATTTCAAGTTTGACGCCATGTTATATAACTGCAAATTAACAATTTTCGGATTTTTTATTTGTACAGTGAAACCTTACTTCTTGACAAATTTCATAATTCTAGGGCAACGTGAAGTACCCTGTGGGTTCTGATGAGTGAGTATCAAAATATGTGACATAAATGGCCATATCGTTTGGTTGTATTCACACAGTACTTTATAATTATGACACCGCCAGAGGCCTATAGATATTAGTACATGGCATAAAAATCAGCTTGATACGTCTACCCCCGCCTGAGAAAAAGGAGTTTCGAGAGACAGACGAACAGACAGATAATAAATGACAGCAGTTTTTTTCGTGTGATACAAAATTTACAGTTTTCGCATTCTCTCCTTTGTTTATGTGGCTATTTCCTTCTTGGTACTCTAGTGATAAACTACTGAATTTTAACATGTATATTTGTCGAATTACTGGTCGTACTAACATAATCAGTTAATTAGATCGCTTGCAGTATCGCTCGTTGTACCATATAAGTTATGGCGGAGAAGCATTTGTGCATGAGCTCCCGCTGTCTAACTCCACCCCCGTATCTCCCGGTAATCGTTCACAATGGAACCCCCATCGGTACCGCTGTCTAAGCGCCACCTACGCCATTACAAGCCAGGTTATTTTGTACTCACTAAGCTGTTGGTTTCAGTAATAGAAATAATTGTGAAACATGAATTGCGTAACATCTGAGGTACAGTTTACAAGTACAATTAGCACTCAAGAAATAGAAAAGAGGTAGGTCGTTGGTCCTGCAACTTAGCGACATCTGTTAGTACTATCTTCATGATGGGTCTTTCCACTACGGTTTATTCTCACAATTTTAGTTACAGCCAGTCAAATATGATTTATTTCATTTATTAGACGTTTAATTCCTAATGACTTTTCTTCTTTCTATTATCTGCATGTTACCACCTCGTTTTTAAGCTGATTAAAAGTTAGTCACTTTTTATACATTATTCTAACGTGTGATCAGGGACTGAAATACTCATTCGCAAGCCACTTTGCAAGAGACACGCTTTAAAAATTGTAGAGTGTTTTCCTCACAAACAGGAATGGTAAATGAACCACTTAGCTATCCAGTTATTTAATAATTATCAGAAGTGTGCAGTAGGTACTGGCTAGTAAGTAAAAGAACCATGAAAATTTTAATGAAGTTTATTACATAGATAAATTATATATAATAGCATAATAAGCAATTAGAAGTGGAAAGGACTCAAAAAGTCCAAATATTGATCCATGGTGCCTCTAGAGCCATTCATAATTGGGAAAGTGTTGCCAGGACAGGATTTCGTGCGCGAACTGACCTCTCTGTTATGTCCCATAAATGTTTCATAAGCGTCATGTCGGCAATCTAGGTGGCCAGATTATTCGTTTGAATTATGCAGAATGTTCTTCAAACCAACCGCGAACAATTCAATAGTTGACATTGAATTTGTTACAAGTTTAGATATTCAGATTACTAGTATCTTAGTAAAATCACTCAAAGCCGGAAGAAATAAAGCCTTCAACATTCCGTATATTACGAAAGATTACATTACACATTTCTCATTCGGGAATCGCTTTTGAGTTTTGTTTGTGAAGATGGTGTTATACGATATGTGAGGTGGGATGTCTGAAAGCAAGTACAGTAATTGGACAGTGGCATGATCATGGTCTATCTAGACGGTAGTTTGCTGATCCACGACATTTCCGCCTGCATTGCTCGGGAACTGACGACTGTCTTGAGTATACGGACTTCGTTGGTTCAGGAGACACGCATTTAACGCCGTGCAACTTTTAAACTATGCCCGCGAGCAGCGACCGAGAGGACAGACATATTGTACACTTGGCTTTGCAGGATCGTACTGTAGTGTCACGGAATAGTAAAGAGTTGGAAACGTGGAATACTGTCAAAGTTTCGTTGCCTATGCCGAGAGCCAGAGGCAGTAGGTTAGGCAAGAGCTAAGAGGATTGCACATACACTCCTGGAAATGGAAAAAAGAACACATTGACACCGGTGTGTCAGACCCACCATACTTGCTCCGGACACTGCGAGAGGGCTGTACAAGCAATGATCACACGCACGGCACAGCGGACACTCCAGGAACCGCGGTGTTGGCCGTCGAATGGCGCTAGCTGCGCAGCATTTGTGCACCGCCGCCGTCAGTGTCAGCCAGTTTGCCGTGGCATACGGAGCTCCATCGCAGTCTTTAACACTGGTAGCATGCCGCGACAGCGTGGACGTGAACCGTATGTGCAGTTGACGGACTTTGAGCGAGGGCGTATAGTGGGCATGCGGGAGGCCGGGTGGACGTACCGCCGAATTGCTCAACACGTGGGGCGTGAGGTCTCCACAGTACATCGATGTTGTCGCCAGTGGTCGGCGGAAGGTGCACGTGCCCGTCGACCTGGGACCGGACCGCAGCGACGCACGGATGCACGCCAAGACCGTAGGATCCTACGCAGTGCCGTAGGCGACCGCACCGCCACTTCCCAGCAAATTAGGGACACTGTTGCTCCTGGGGTATCGGCGAGGACCATTCGCAACCGTCTCCATGAAGCTGGGCTACGGTCCCGCACACCGTTAGGCCGTCTTCCGCTCACGCCCCAACATCGTGCAGCCCGCCTCCAGTGGTGTCGCGACAGGCGTGAATGGAGGGACGAATGGAGACGTGTCGTCTTCAGCGATGAGAGTCGCTTCTGCCTTGGTGCCAATAATGGTCGTATGCGTGTTTGGCGCCGTGCAGGTGAGCGCCACAATCAGGACTGCATACGACCGAGGCACACAGGGCCAACACCCGGCATCATGGTGTGGGGAGCGATCTCCTACACTGGCCGTACACCACTGGTGATCGTCGAGGGGACACTGAATAGTGCACGGTACATCCAAACCGTCATCGAACCCATCGTTCTACCATTCCTAGACCGGCAAGGCAACTTGCTGTTCCAACAGGACAATGCACGTCCGCATGTATCCCGTGCCACCCAACGTGCTCTAGAAGGTGTAAGTCAACTACCCTGGCCAGCAAGATCTCCGGATCTGTCCCCCATTGAGCATGTTTGGGACTGGATGAAGCGTCGTCTCACGCGGTCTGCACGTCCAGCACGAACGCTGGTCCAACTGAGGCGCCAGGTGGAAATGGCATGGCAAGCCGTTCCACAGGACTACATCCAGCATCTCTACGATCGTCTCCATGGGAGAATAGCAGCCTGCATTGCTGCGAAAGGTGGATATACACTGAACTAGTGCCGACATTGTGCATGCTCTGTTTCCTGTGTCTATGTGCCTGTGGTTCTGTCAGTGTGATCATGTGATGTATCTGACCCCAGGAATGTGTCAATAAAGTTTCCCCTTCCTGGGACAATGAATTCACGGTGTTCTTATTTCAATTTCCAGGAGTGTATATCGGAATGTGTCGTCACGCAGGGGCAATGGCCTGGTTACACACAACAGGCGAGAGAGAATTGCTTAGCACGCGGGTTTGTGTTAGACGGAGACTTTCGTAGAGTGTAAGACAGGGGATTGCGTCAGCTGTACTGCATTTCACAACTTCGCGTAAGTCCGCCGCAACAACACGTAACTCTGTCGCAAGAACACCTACGGGGCGAGTACGACAGATGAATCAGCAGTATAAATGGAACGAATGCGGTCATTACAAACGAGCATGACGTCAGGACGTCGCTCGTGCTTCCTTTAAATATGCCAGCTTTGATAGCAACAAGGCACTCACAGTTAGACTTGCAGTTAGATGTGTACTGGGACGCTGCATAGCACTCGGCTTGGTGACCGACATGTTAACCTTTATTAAGGACACGTTGCAGTAACGGCGGCCCATCCAGCAGCAGACGTGAGGGGACAGTACCAGCTCTGGTCCTCTCTGCTGCTGCTGTCAATCATCAACCCAGGATTAGCAGACATCGCGGCAGACTCGCTCGCCGCCAATGCTGACCACACCAGTGAGCCGTCGTGGGGATCGTGCGGGGCCTAAGCCCTGTGCATCCGCCGTCACAACCGGGTGAGCCGACGACGCTTCTGGTGCCGTCAGCACCGGGGACTCCAACCCGGAGCCTCTACGCGCAGCAGCTTGCTGTCCGCAGTCGAGCCGCCGCCCAGCCGGGCGCCGCCAGCCACGCGCGGCCGAAGTAGGGACATTCCTCCGCTACGTCACAGCACGCGGCGCTGCGCTAGCAAGACTGTGCGGCCCGCAGCGGGTGTCGTCGCTACGAGTCAGCGAGGACTCGGGGAAGGTCGTTGATATCACCAAGCCACATTGTACTCGGCAGGAATAAAGGTTTTGAAAGTCTCTTCGGGTTTGCTGCCGGATCCTAAAATCAAATTTCGGTCAAGTTGATTTTTGGATCCGGCAGCAAACCCGAAGAGACTTTCAAGACTTATTACGCCGGGAAAGCCTACATAATCACAGGAATAAAGGTGTTATGATTTAACAATGTTTCTTTAGCGTTTCTGACACTTCTACAGCCATTTCCTAGCATCCTGACAACTGGAGAGGTCACCGCTGGGCCATCCAGTCCACTGTAGGCGACCGGGACCACCGGGGCACCTACAGTACTGCAACGTCGATTACCTTCAGTTAGGAAATGGCCGTATTTTAAGACCAGACAGTACGAAGACGCCTGAAACATTACTTGCAGCATGGCTCCCATTGTTGCGGATTCCCTTGAAGCAGAGAGAGGTATGTAAGCAGTGGTCCTCCCAACGATAACAATGAATACGCTTGTGATATCACCCTGCCTTTGAGACGAGTACCGGCTTTGCTGACAACAACTCGATGGACGTATTCGTGTTTGGTCGCTCTGACGAGAACTAGCTTAGTCAGATGGCTTTCGCCATCGTCATGATGCATGGCACCTGTTGTGCCGGTTTGGCACCCCATAGCGTACACAATATGATCTTCTCTGGTCCACGTAGCAGGTTATTTGGAAAGCATAAGTTAAATTTCTGATGCGGTAAGGCCAGTAGATGTGCCCTATCTTTGAGATTTCTGTGACGATTTCTTTCTTTAGGCTGCTTGTTGTTTGTGCTATCTTGACCCACCTCGATATACAGGGAGTTAGGATCTTGCTCTGGCCAGCACGTTGTCCGTCCTGGAACAGCTCTTATCAGCAGCTTTGGAAGAAGACGTAGCGCTATCAGGAAGTTGATGACTGTGTGTTGAGCTCTACTAAGTTACCTCTAACAGACTGAGACGGAGATAGTCTCCTAGAATACTTAGCATAATTGATTTTGGAATGGAGATGTGAAGTAGTTGGCTTCGTAGGAGGTGAATTATGTTTCAAACAGTTAAAGATCCAATTTAAGAATAATTTATTTCCCAAAAACCTCAACCATATTCGGAGAGGTGTCTTGTAAGAGCTTTATATCTTTGCAAATCAATGAGTAAACCTTATCACTTCATATGTCAATCCCATCCAACAACCCCAGTTCCTGAGTTGCACCTTCCCCTATCAGAGACGGTCACTCTCCTTGCAATTCGTGCTAACAATACACAGTCCACTAGTTTAACCACAATGGGAGACAAGACCGAGACAGCGCTTCTTCGTCTTTGTATTCTGTATCAGCTACTACTCTTGCGAATGTACACAATAATTTGAGACTGTAATGTATCTAGGAAAGAAGAGAGAAGGAAGATTATTTTCTTTTTTTGATGATAACCTTTATTATTTTGAAATCGGTTACGGTAAATTGTGCATAGTAATAGGAACTAAGAAAACAAAATATCTTTGCAGTGATAAAGGGAAGTCGAAGATTAGGCTAAATTCAGTTTTTTTTAATTAGCTTCTTCTATCTATGTGAGTAATTCCTGGAGAATGTCGAACGAATCAGCCCCATTAACGACATGCAATAAAAAGTCAGCTTTTAATCGAAAAATACACGAGTCCTTATGAACACCAAAGTTGTTCAACTAATCTGTTCATAAACCCGATACGAGAAAAGGCTTCCCAGTGGTTAGAAGACGCAGCACAGCAAGGCGAAAAAGTATGTCCGATTGCTGAACCCAGGCCACACGGGAACAACGACTGAATTACAGAGACTAGAAGACTAAGCAATGAAGATGTAAGACGTCGATCTTAACTATTTCCAGAAAAATCAGCACGTGTAATTTCTCCAGAAAGGACAATCCCTATAAACGCTAGCACTGTATAAAAATCTTTGTAGAAAATTTTCATTCTTCTGTAAGATTTTGTAAGGGACGGCTAAAACACTTAACTGATCGGTAAAAGAGCAACTAAACAGTACAAGACAAGTGTGGGATAGTCTTCGTCCCTCTTTATATTCTGACACACAGCAAATGCCGACTATTACTTGTTGCTACTACTAGAGACACTCTTTACAGAGCTTATTCTTTACTAACAAGCAGAAAAATAAATAACTGTTTCTAGATACTTATTGGAAACTCATTTGTCGTCCCTCGAACGTGTACACAGTATTCTCGTAGACTACTGCAGCAGCATCACAGTGTAGCTCTATAGTGGGTATCAGATTCAGATGTGGTGATACTTCTTCTGCTTCCTGCTAACGACTCTCTTGGCCCCCTGCACCGGACGTTTATATGCTGCTTTTTCAGGAACTTTTGGGCGAGTTTCTCCCGTACAGATGTTTTCCACACTCTTCCGGACGCCTTCCTAAATATTTTTCCAGAATCTTCCAGGTGGTTCTCGAATATTCTGACTGTATGTCAGCGTCTTGCTGGCCATGGGTGTTCTTGTCGCCTAGCCACTTCAACACCGCCGCATCCTCAGCAGTTCGTCAACCAGTGTTCCTCCCTACACAGTGCTGGCCCACTTTCTGTTATCTGCCTGACACCACGCCTTGTGCGTTGCCTTCAATGTTACTCTTAAAAAAAGTTCTGTCCTTTTTTCGTAGCCCTGCCGCCTCTTACATTAATAAGGTTCGACAGTTCGGTTTAGGAATGGTAAAGGCACCCGAGAGGCAGTTCCGACATTTAACTGATTATGGAAGCAAAATTGAGGAGAAATCGAGACACGTTCGTAGGATTTGTCGACCTGGGAAAAGCGTTCGACACTGTAAAATAGTGGAAGATGCTCGAAATTTAGAGAAAAATAGGGGTAATATAAAGGGAAAAACGGGAACAATAAGACTAGAATACCAAGATCGAAGTGCTCAGATTAAAAACGGTGTAAGGCAACGATATAGTCTTTCGCCCCTACTGCTCAATCTATATATCGAAGAAAAGGGGAAATAAAAAAAAGGGTTCAAGAGTGAGATTAAAATTCAAGATTGTAAGGTAGAGAGACAAGGTAAGGTCTTGATAACCTGCCATTCTAGCAGGTAGAGAGACAAGGACCACGGAAAAACTAGAAAGAAAGGTATCGAAGCCTTGGAGATACGGTGCTAAAGTAGAATGTTGATAACTAGGTGGACTAATAAGGAATCAGGAGGCCCTCCGAAGAATCTACAATGAAAAGAACATTTGAACAACATTGACAAAAAGAAGGAACAGGATTGTAGGACATCTGTTGAGAGATCAGAGAATAACGTTCATGATACTAGAGGACGCTGCAGTGGGTAAAAAGTGTAGAGGAAGACAGAAACTGGAATACATCCAGCAAATAATTGAGGTCGTAGGTTCCAATTGCTATTCTGAGATGAAGTGGCTATCACAGGAGAGGCATTCGTAACGAGCCGCGTCAAACCAATCTGAAGACTGATGAACCAAAACATAACATTCTTATGATCGCTCGCCCACTGTAAACATTTGGCCATGGTCCGCTGGGAAACTGGATCACCCCCACTCTATAGCTGCTATAGCGATAATGTCTCGCATAGAGTTGAATAATCATGACGAGACTTTCGCAGCTCAGTTCCACATGATCCCCAGCTGGATAAGAGCCAGAGCTGACAGCTCAGTCCACTAAATTCAGCACACTGTGTGCTCTCCGGACCAGCTCCGAGTTTAATCATGTATTCTTTGTACTGTGCTGTATACTCACAAAAATATATTTATTTGCTATTCTTCCCTGTGTTACAAAATGGTCAGCGGTGTGTATTGTAGCGACTAAAGTCATGGGATAGCGATATGCACATATAAAGATGGCGGTAGTATAGCGTGCACAAGGTATATAATGAAGAACCAAAGAAACCGGTACACCTGCCTAATATCGTGTAGGGCTCCCGCGAACACGCAGAAGTGCCGCAACACGACGTGGCATGGACTCGAAAAATGTCTGAAGTTGTGCTGGAGGAAACACTATGAATCCTGCTGGGCTGCCCATAAATAGGTAGTGGGGATCTCTTCTGAACAGCACGTTGCAAGGCATCCCAAATATGCTCAATAATGTTCATGTTTGAGGAGTACGGTGGCCAGTGAAAGTGTTTAATCTCACAATAGTTTTCCTGGAGCCACTCTGTAGCAATTCTGGACGTGCGGGGTGTCGCATTGTCCTGCTGGAATTGCCCAAGTCCGCCGAAATGCACAATGGACATGAATGGATGCAGCCGATCAGACAGGATGCTTACGTACGTGTCACTTGTCAGAGTCGTATCTAGATGTGTCAGGGATCCCATATCACTCGAACTGCACACGCCCCACACCCTTACAGAGACTCCACCAGCTTGAACAGTCCCCTCCTGACATGCAGGGTCCATGGATTCATGAGGGGTGTCTCCATACCTGTACACGTACATCCGCTCGATACAATTTGAAGCGAGACTCGTCCGACCAGGCAACATGTTTCCAGTCATCAGCAGTCCAATGTCGGTGTTTAACAGCTCAGGATAGGCGTGCCTTGCAGTCATCAAGGATAAACGAGTGGTCCTTCGGCTCCGAAAGCCCATATCGGTGAAGTTTCATTGAATGGTTTGCACGCAGACACTTGTTGATGGACCAACATTGAAATCGGCAGCAATTATCGGAAGGGTTGAACTAGTGTCACGTTAAACGAGTCTCTTCAGTCGTCGTTGGTCCCGTTCTTGTACGATCTTTTTCCGGCCACAGCGATGTCGGACACTTGATGTTTCAGCGGAGTCCTGATATTCACTAGGCACTCGTGTAATCGTCGTACGCGGAAATCTCCACTTCATCGGTACCCCGGAGATGCTGTCCTATCGCTCGTGCGCAGACTATAACACCGTGTTCAAACTGTCTTGATAACCCGCCATTCTAGCAGTAGTAATCGATCTAACAACTGTGGCAGACACTTGTTGTCTTATGTCTGTCATCTCGACTGCTAGTGATACGAGGCCGCTGGGATCCAGCATGGCGTTCCGTATTACCCCGTATTACCCTCCTGAACCCACCGATTCCATATTCTGCCAACAGTCATTGGATCTAGACCAACGCGAGCAGCAATGTCGCGATACGATAAACGGCAATCGCGATAGGCTACAATCCGACCTTTATCAAAGTCGTAATGGTACACATTTCTCCTCCTTACACGAGGCATCACAACAACGTTTCACCAGGCAACGCCGGTCAACTGTGTTTGTGTATGAGAAATCGGTTGGAAACTTTCCTCATGTCAGCACGTTGTAGGTGTCGCCACCGGCGCCAACCCTGTGTGAATGCTTTGAACAGTTAATCATTTGCATATCACAGCATCTTCTTCCTGTCGGTTAAATTTCGCGTCTGTAGCACGTCATCTTCGTGGTGTACCAATTTTAATGGCCAATAGTGTACATCCTTCTGAATCTGTTTAGTGTATTGGTCTCCCTCTACGATGTTTACCCTTCACGCTGCCCTCCAACACCAAATTGGTGATCCCTTGATGCCTCAGAGTATGCCCTACCAATGTAGATGAAAAAATACAGAAATGACACGCTCTATTCAGGAAATGTGTCGTAATGCAGGCCAGAACTAAAGGCTGGAGCGAGCCAGCGGCAATGGTTGCAGTCGACCTCTTACGAGCGGTGGAAACTGGCGCACTCTCCGCTGCCGGAAACGTGCCAGGGCAGGACTTCAGTGCTGGACAGACCAACTTGAGCGCGAGTGTCGCCGCAGGGTAATCAGCACGCTTGCGCCCGTCCCGCCAAACTTAGCGCTTTTGTTCCGGCGAGAGAGGGGCAGCGGCAGCGGCAGCGGCAGCGCCCCATTCCCGATGAGCTGCTCGAGTTCCCATTTTCCTCGCCAACTCCCCGCTTCCTCAGCACTGCTGCTCTCTCGCTTTTTTTAATGACGCTACTAGAGGAGCGTTCGGATATGAAAGCCGAACAACCAGGAAAAGGGCTGCGTCTTTACGAGGGGCGTTCAATAGGTAATGCAGCACTTCCCATCCTTGGCCAATTTTGGTTGAAAAAATTCGGAATTTGTTATGGGACATAGTGGAGTATTCTCGCTTCAGCCCCAGTCTCTGATAGGTGGCGGCGCTATATGTAGCCTTCAAAATGGCGCCTGTAACGAAGGTGCGTTCCAAGCAAAGGGCTGTCATTGAGCTCCTTTTGGTGGGAAACCAGAATGTCGCAGATATTCATAGGCGCTTGCAGAATGTCTACGGAGAGCTGGAAGTGAACAAAAGCACGGTGACTCGTTGGGTGAGGCGTCATCATCATAGCAATAAGGTCGCCCAAACTTGTCCGATCTCCGGCGTGGCGGCCAGCCGCATACAGCTGTAACTGCCTGCAATGTTGGAACGTGCGGACACTCTCATTCGAGGTGATCCACGGATCACAATCAGCCACCTCGCTGCTCAGTTGGAAGTCTCTGTTGGTAGTACTGACGCACTCGTCCACCAGTTACGGTATTCAGAGATGTGTTCCCGCTGATTCCTCGCCGTCTGACAGAAGACCGTAAAGAGCAACGAAGGACCATCTCAGCGGAACTGTTTGCCCAGTACGAGGCTTCTTTGTCGAAGATCGTCATAGGTAATAAAACATGGGTTCATCACTTCGCACTTCGAACCGGAAACAACAAGTCAATATATGGAGTGGCGCCACCTCCTCTCCTCCGAAAAAAATGTTGAGAGCTACGCCTCATGGCGACAGTCTTCTGGGACTTTGAAGGGCTTATTCTGTTTGATGTCCTCTCTCATGGGGGTAACGATCAACTCTGTATTGTGCTGCCATCAGGAAATTCAAGAAAGGACTTCAGCGAGTTCGTCATCACAAAAATGCAAACTAACTGAGCTGTGGCTGGCTCGTGTCATGCTTGTCTTGGATTAAACCTTGATTGCAGTCCTGTGGTTTTATTTCTCCTGTGATTATCGCGATGATGTTGCTGTCCTCTCCGTGAATGGCAGCAGCAGCGTGTATCGATACCATTACTGCCGTACTGTCTCTGGTGTGGCAGATATAGTTTCCGGCTGGGCGGTGTGTGACCAGTTGGTCGGTTAGCGTGGAGCAGCAAGGAAGTCTCCGTCGCGTGTACTCTGGCGGTGTGCACGCGCGGTTGGAGTGTGAGGTGCTGCTTGCGAGTGCCACGAAGTTCGTCACCCACAGATCTTGGACATGAAAGTTGAGCCCTCACTTAACCTATTATCGAGCCTCAACTGTTAACATTTCTTCGTTTGATCCTGGTTGTCACTTCTGGGACATTCACGCGACCAACAACGTGTGTGTATTCATGTCAGCTAATATTCCAGTCATCTTCCAGTGGAGTTTAATTTATTCCCTGTTATTGAAATTGATCAGCGGTATCTACTGCCTTGTGGCCGATGGCCGCTGACGTTCCGGTTACCTGCCCTGGTGTTTGACGTAATTTTCGGCAGTGTATTTCCCTCGTCGTGTTGTTGCTGTCCAGCGCGGCGTGTAGTTCGACAGCTGAGGTGGTGTTGGTCGTTGTGGGCACCAATATTCTGCGTCTCGTAGTATTGAAATCTCGTGGTCGTTTTGCTGGTTGTTCAAAAAATGGTTCAAATGGCTCTGAGCACTATGGGACTCAACATCTATGGTCATCAGTCCCCTAGAACTTAGAACTACTTAAACCTAACTAACCTAAGGACAGCACACAACACCCAGCCATCACGAGGCAGAGAAAAATCCCTGACCCCGCCGGGAATCGAACCCGGGAACCCGGGCGTGGGAAGCGAGAACGCTACCGCACGACCACGAGATGCGGGCTTGCTGGTTGTGTTTGAGCGAAACTGATTTTGTTGATTGGTTGGTCGGCTGTCTGTCGGTTGGGTTGCTCCAGATTAAGAAGTCGTTGGACAGGCTGCCTGTCTCACCTTAACGTGCGTTAGTGTTACAATCCCAGGCCGACCCTTGGAAACTTCTGAGCGCTGTTCATTTTGTGTTAAATAGTAATTTCCGTGTCTGGGTTTTAGTTATTTGGTTAATTTGTGTCCTTCAGCCGAGTATCAGTATCTCTTAAGTTAATGTCTTCCCCTTAAGGCATGAGATTGTTATTCTTTATAGGGGCCTTCAGCCGAAATTTATATGAAATGTCTTAAGATACGGCCTTCTGCCTTTTAAAATTGAAACTCTTCTTTCTAGGGCTTAAGCCGTTATATTATTTGCTGATGTGCGGCCATCAGCTGAGTTTTAATATCTCTTGGATTAATGTTCTTGTCTTAACCTTAAGGCATAACACTGTTATCCTTTTGTATGGGGCCTTCAGCCGAATTTTGCATGAAATGTTTTAATATACGGCCTTCTGCCTTTGATTGAAACTCTTCTTATTGCCTAATATGCGGCCTCCAGCCAAGATCCATTAAAATTAAATTGCTAAGGCCTTCAGCCTGTTTAGATTGAAGATTTAGAAAATATTTTGGGTGAAACCTCCAGAAGAACCTCGTATTTCAATTTCTTGCTTAGGCCTTGTGTCTTGGATTTTGAGTGTGGCCTACAGCCGATATAAAGTTAATCAAAGGAGGTAGATTAAAGTTTTGAGTGTTTTGCATCCTTGTTGTAATATTGTGTGTTGATAAATAAAGTTTTTATGTTGAGTGCAACTGACAGAAACTTATTTTGGCCACTTTCCACAACCTAATCCGCTCTGTCCTGCTAGCCCAGGTATTTCACTAACTTCTTCTCCGCGAGAACGCAAGGCCTCACACAAGTTTGAGCATCCAAGAGGAGCTCACAAAACTTAATTGGACTGTTCTTCCTTATCCGCTCTGCTGGCCGTGCGGTTAAAGGCGCTGCAGCCTGGAACCGCAAGACCGCTACGGTCGCAGGTTCGAATCCTGCCTCGGGCATGGATGTTTGTGATGTCCTTACGTTAGTTAGGTTTAACTAGTTCTAGGGGACTAATGACCTCGGCAGTTGAGTCCCATAGTGCTCAGAGCCATTATCCGCTCTGCAGCTCGAATCTCGTACCTTCCGATCTCCATTTGTTTCGTTCAATGGAGGACGCACTCCACGAGAAGCAGTACGTGGAGGAGGTTTTTAACGCAGCAAGTCGTTGGCTCCGAAGTCGACCAGTAGAGCGGTACCATGTAGACAGACAGACACTCCCAGTAAGTTGGTGTAAGGCCGTCACACTCATCGGAGACTATGTTGAAAAATAGGTTTTTGTTGGCACAATAGTCGGGAATAATATGGTGTACTGGAATCCTGAATAAACTAACATGCTTTCAAAAATAATGTGTTACGTATTAAAGCCCCTTTCCAATATCCGTGGATCATACAGTATTTATGACTACTCTCTATGACGTGAAACGTGTTCAAAATGGTTCAAATAGCTCTAAGCACTATGGGACAACATCTGAGGTCGTCAGTCCCCTTGACTTAGAACTACTTAAACCTAACTAACCTAAGGACATCACATACATCCATGCCCGAGGCAGGATTCGAACCTGCGACCGTAGCAGCCGCGTGGTTCCGGACTGAAGCGCCTAGAACCGCTCGGCCACCGCGGCCGGCCGTGAAACGTAACAACAGCTTTAAAATACAATACTATTCTCAGTGAATATATGCCCCTCCCTCTTTCCTAGCGTTCATCCTGCTGTTCGGGCACTGCTGTTTCTTAATATGTATCGAATTTGTTTTTATTCTAGCTTTGTGCCTCTTTTTCATTCCTGTAGCCATCGTCGTACATCTACTTCAAGCCGTCGCCACACGGACCGTGCATTCGAAAGTGAGTGTATCAAGTTGCTGACATCAGAGCTTGGAAAAACAGGGCGGACTAGAAATACTTGCACGGGCGCACACATGTGATATGGACAAAGTAGTGGCCGTGGAAGAACGCCACCTACGTCACATGAACGCTATCTCTTTTCGGCACAGAGTCGGAGACACGATACTGGCTTTCAGTTGAAACCCATACTTGGTGGGTTTCATATTACAACTTGTCTAATGATACACACAGTTTGAAAACATCAGCACACAGGATCCCTCGAAAAAACCTGTCTTCATTAGTACTGTTGTTGTAATAAAATCTACATCCACATCTACATCCATATTCCGCAAGCCACCTGACGGTGTGTGGCGGAGGGTACCTTGAGTACCTCTATCGGTTCTCCCTTCTATTCCAGTCTCGTATTGTTCGTGGAAAGAAAGATTGTCGGTATACCTCTGTGTGGGCTCTAATCTCTCTGATTTTATCCTCATGGTCTCTTCGCGAGATATACGTAAGAGGGAGCGATATATTTCTTGACTCCTCGGTGAAGGTATGTTCTCGAAACTTCAACAAAAGCCCGTACCGAGGTACTGAGCGTCTCTCGTGCAGAGTCTTCCACTGGAGTGTATCTATCGTCTCCGTAACGCTTTCGCGATTACTAAATGGTCCTGTAACGAAGCGCGCTGCTCTCCGTTGGACATTCTTCTATCAACCCTATGTGGTACGGATCCCACACCGGTGAGTAATATTCAAGCAGTGGGCGAACAAGTATACTGTAACCTACTCCCTTTGTTTTCGGACTGCATTTCCTTAGGATTCTTCCAATGAATCTCAGTCTGGCATCTGCTTTACCGACGATTAATTTTATATGGTTATTCCATTTTAAATCACTCCAATGCCTACTCCCAGAAAATTTATGGCATTAACTGCTTCCATTTGCTGACCTGCTTTATTGTAGCTAAATGATAAAGCATCTTTCTTTCTGTGTATTCGCAGCACATTACACTTGTCTACATTGAGATTCAATTGCCATTCCCTGCACCATGCGTCAATTCGTTGCAGATCCTCCTGCATTTCAGTACAATTTTCCATTGTTGCATCCTCTCGATATACTACAGCATAACCTGCAAAAAGCCTCAGTGAACTTCCGATGTTACCCACAAGGTCATTTATATATATTGTGAATAGCAACGGTACTACGACACTCCCCTGCGGCACACCTGAAATCACTCTTACTTCGGAAGACTTCTCTCCATTGAGAATGACATGCTGCGTTCTGTTATCTAGGAACTCTTCAATCCAGTCACACAATTGGTCTGATAGTCCATATGCTCTTACTTTGTTCATTAAACGACTGTGGGGAACTGTATCAAACGACTTGCGGAAGTCATGAAACACGGCATCTACCTGGGAATCCGTGTCTATGGACCCCCTGAGTCTCGTGGACGAATAGCGCGAGCTAGGTTTCACATGATCGTCTTTTTCGAAAACCATGCTGATTCCTACAGAGTAGATTTCTAGTCTCCAGAATAGTCATTATACTCGAACATAATACGTATTCCAAAATTCTACAACTGATCGACGTTAGAGATATAGGTCTATTGTTCTGCACATCTGTTCGACGTCCCTTCTTGAAAACGGGGATGACATGTGCCCTTTTCCAATCTTTTGGGACGCTACGCTCTTCTGGAGACCTACGGTACATCGCTGCAAGAAGAGGGGCAAGTTCCTTCACGTACTCTGTATAAAATCGAACTGGTATCCCATCAGGTCGAGCGGCATTTCCTCTTTTGAGCGATTTTAAATGTTTTTCTATCCCTCTGTCATCTATTTCGATATCTACCATTTTGTCATCTGTGCGACAATCAGGAGAAGTAACTACAGTTCAGTCTTCTTCTGTGAAACAGCTTTGGAAAAAGACATTTAGTATTTCGGCCTTTAATCTGTAATCCTCTGTTTCAGTACCATTTTGGTCACAGTGTCTGGACATTTTGTTTTGATCCACCTACCGCTTTGACATTAGACCAAAATTTCTTAGGATTTTCTGCAAAGTCAGGACGTAGAACTTTACTTTCGAATTCGTGGAACCCCTCTCGCATAGCCCTCCTCACACTACATTTCGCTTCGTGTAATTTTGGTTTGTCTGCAAGGCTTTGGCTATGTTTATGCTTGCTGTGAAGTTCTCTGATGGAAAACACCATATCATTGGCTGAACAATTTTCGATTTGTACGTTTCGTTATGAAAATATGCCGTTTCAAAGAAACGGCACATTGAAGACCCATCGAAAACGTATAGTTCTTGGTAGGATTTGTTATATTAAGTATCAGTTAATAACACATTTGCGAATAAAGCCTTTACAGGACGACAACGTACTAAACGTGGTCACAACTTACGGAATTCAGCACAGTATAACGAATAGAGACACAGGGTTTTAAAATATTGTGCAGTGTGTAGCTTGTTCGTGTCTTACTATATTCCAATATATTTTTATGTGCGCTCTCTCTCTGGAGGTGAGTTTGTTGGATTGGCTTTATCTACAAAAGAGCTTACACTGCTTGCAGTGAGATTTTTGCACTTCCTTGTTTCAAGTTCTATATTTCACACGTTCTAAAGATTCTGCTACTGAATATAAACGCTGATTAAGTAAGAATGACCTTAAGGTTTTACTAAAACGTGCAAATCAATATATAAGGCAATGTCCAGACAGACAGACACACTGAGACAGACAGACACACTGAGACAGACAGACACACTGAGACAGACAGACACACTGAGACAGACAGACACACTGAGACAGACAGACACACTGAGACAGACAGACACACTGAGACAGACAGACACACTGAGACAGACAGACACACACAGACAGACAGACACACACAGACAGACAGACACACACAGACAGACAGACACACACAGACAGACAGACACACACAGACAGACAGACACACTGAGACAGACAGACACACACAGACAGACAGACACACACAGACAGACAGACACACTGAGACAGACAGACACACTGAGACAGACAGACACACTGAGACAGACAGACACACTGAGACAGACAGACACACTGAGACAGACAGACACACTGAGACAGACAGACACACTGAGACAGACAGACACACTGAGACAGACAGACACACTGAGACAGACAGACACACTGAGACAGACAGACACACTGAGACAGACAGACACACTGAGACAGACAGACACACTGAGACAGACAGACACACTGAGACAGACAGACACACTGAGACAGACAGACACACTGAGACAGACAGACACACTGAGACAGACAGACACACTGAGACAGACAGACACACTGAGACAGACAGACACACTGAGACAGACAGACACACTGAGACAGACAGACACACTGAGACAGACAGACACACTGAGACAGACAGACACACTGAGACAGACAGACACACTGAGACAGACAGACACACTGAGACAGACAGACACACTGAGACAGACAGACACACACAGACAGACAGACACACACAGACAGACAGACACACACAGACAGACAGACACACACAGACAGACAGACACACACAGACAGACAGACACACACAGACAGACAGACACACACAGACAGACAGACACACACAGACAGACAGACACACACAGACAGACAGACACACACAGACAGACAGACACACTGAGACAGACAGACACACTGAGACAGACAGACACACTGAGACAGACAGACACACTGAGACAGACAGACACACTGAGACAGACAGACACACTGAGACAGACAGACACACTGAGACAGACAGACACACTGAGACAGACAGACACACTGAGACAGACAGACACACTGAGACAGACAGACACACTGAGACAGACAGACACACTGAGACAGACAGACACACTGAGACAGACAGACACACTGAGACAGACAGACACACACAGACAGACAGACACACACAGACAGACAGACACACACAGACAGACAGACACACACAGACAGACAGACACACACAGACAGACAGACACACACAGACAGACAGACACACACAGACAGACAGACACACACAGACAGACAGACACACACAGACAGACAGACACACACAGACAGACAGACACACTGAGACAGACAGACACACTGAGACAGACAGACACACTGAGACAGACAGACACACTGAGACAGACAGACACACTGAGACAGACAGACACACTGAGACAGACAGACACACTGAGACAGACAGACACACTGAGACAGACAGACACACTGAGACAGACAGACACACTGAGACAGACAGACACACTGAGACAGACAGACACACTGAGACAGACAGACACACTGAGACAGACAGACACACTGAGACAGACAGACACACTGAGACAGACAGACACACTGAGACAGACAGACACACTGAGACAGACAGACACACTGAGACAGACAGACACACTGAGACAGACAGACACACTGAGACAGACAGACACACTGAGACAGACAGACACACTGAGACAGACAGACACACTGAGACAGACAGACACACTGAGACAGACAGACACACTGAGACAGACAGACACACTGAGACAGACAGACACACTGAGACAGACAGACACACTGAGACAGACAGACACACTGAGACAGACAGACACACTGAGACAGACAGACACACTGAGACAGACAGACACACTGAGACAGACAGACACACTGAGACAGACAGACACACTGAGACAGACAGACACACTGAGACAGACAGACACACTGAGACAGACAGACACACTGAGACAGACAGACACACTGAGACAGACAGACACACTGAGACAGACAGACACACTGAGACAGACAGACACACTGACTGACTGACTGACAGACACACTGAGACAGACAGACAGACAGACAGACAGACAGACACACTGAGACAGACAGACAGACAGACAGACAGACAGACACACTGAGACAGACAGACAGACAGACAGACAGACACACTGAGACAGACAGACAGACAGACAGACACACTGACTGACTGACTGACAGACACACTGAGACAGACAGACAGACAGACAGACACACTGACTGACTGACTGACTGACACACTGAGACAGACAGACACACTGACTGACTGACTGACAGACACACTGACTGACTGACTGACAGACACACTGACTGACTGACTGACAGACACACTGACTGACTGACTGACAGACACACTGACTGACTGACTGACAGACACACTGACTGACACACTGACACACTGACACACTGACTGACACACTGACACACTGACACACTGACTGACACACTGACACACTGACACACTGACACACTGACACACTGACTGACTGACACACTGACACACTGACACACTGACACACTGACTGACTGACTGACACACTGACTGACTGACTGACACACTGACACACTGACACACTGACTGACTGACACACTGACACACTGACACACTGACACACTGACTGACTGACTGACTGACACACTGACTGACTGACTGACTGACACACTGACACACTGACTGACTGACACACTGACACACTGACACACTGACACACTGACTGACTGACTGACACACTGACTGACTGACTGACACACTGACTGACTGACTGACACACTGACACACTGACTGACTGACACACTGACACACTGACTGACTGACTGACACACTGACTGACTGACTGACTGACTGACACACTGACTGACTGACTGACTGACTGACACACTGACTGACTGACTGACTGACTGACACACTGACTGACTGACTGAGTCATCATCGCCCAGCCCAAACCGCTAAGGACAGAAACTTGAAATTTGGAGAAAGTGTGGGCATCGTTTAAGAAGGGATTTTTCGAAATTCCAGCCCTAAGAGGGTGAAATAGAGGATGATGGGTTTTTTTGAAAAGTGTCGCTATTAAGGCAGTTTTGAAACTAGACCAACGAAAATTGGTGTCTGGTTTCTCAGTTAGAAATAAAGAGATATATATGTCAGAATTTTTAAAGTTTAAACCTGAAGGCATGAACAGTGGGTGAAAGCTTTTTTTGAAAACCTATCATTATTAAAGAACTACTAAAGTTTTGTTAAAGCTACATCTATGAACACTGATATTTGACTTCTCGGTCACAAATAAAAAAATACTTGTTTCTATTAGAATAGCTTTTTGATCAAAAGTACATTCAGAAAAATACTTTGCTTATATGACCTTAATTAGCGTGAAAAGCTTACAAAAAATGGTTCAAATGTCTCTGAGCACTATGGGACTTAACTTCTGAGGTCATCGGTCCCCTAGAACATAGAACTACTTAAACCTAACTAACCTAAGGACATCACACACATCCATGCCTGAGGCAGGATTCGAACCTGCGACCGTAGCAGTCGCGCGGTTGCGGACTGAGCGCCTAGAACCGCTAGACCACCGCGGCCGGCTGTCAGAAAATATGTGTGTTTCATCATTCCTGGAAATTAACCACTAAGGGAGTGCGATAGGGGATGAAAATATGTAAGAAAACATTCCGTTACATTAAAAACACTTAGCTAAATTTATGAAAATTTGTATTGCGATTCTCGGTTAGATATAAAGAAATATTTGTTAGGGAACGAAAGTTGCTAAACAAATATCCCCACATGAACGCAAAAGGCACAATTAATAAACACTTTGAACTCTCGCTGCTACAATCCTTTTTGGTAATACATTCGCAAAAGCCTTAATTAGCGTTAAAAGCTTAGAAGGTGTTGCAATTTGCGAACAACATAAAAAGTTCGATGAAATAAAAACAAAGCACAAAATCTCTGCAGGTCATACAGTCTACGCGAGTGAAGTAGCGGGCGCTAAACTAGTAATGATATAATTATTTTGTCTTATGTGGAGGACTATCGTAGATTTGTATTACACTGTTTGCAACGCAACTTTTATAAGCCGATGTCCTTACTGGCTGGACATGGAAGCGTGATCACCAAACAGTCTCAGATTGCTGCTCAACATATTTGTCAGATCGTTTACGTACACAGAAAACAAGAGCAATCCCGTCACACTTCCCTGGGATACTCCTGAAGATACCGTTCTCTCTGCTAAACGCAGGCCGCCCAGCACAACGCACTGTGTTGTATTACTTAAAAAGTCTAAGAGCTACTAACACGTCTGTGAACTCATTCCTTATGTACGGACATCAGTTAACTCTGTAGTGTGGCATTGTGTCACACTCTAGCAATATGAAACCTGCATGTTACCCTTCATTAACAGTTCGCAGAACATCGTGTTAGAGAAGGGCAAGCTGAGATCCGCACGAGGGATGCTTTCTGCATCAAGGGAATTTACTCTACTCGAACTCATGATATCTGCAGCAAATGTTCTGCTTGGCAGTTTATGCGTGTATGATATGCAACCAGTCGCTTTTTGAGTCTGATAAGACTCATTGTACCATTAACAAGTATTGAGGGACTTCAAGCTTATCATGCAGTGAAGTACGAAGGGGATGTGTTATGGTATGGGGGCAGGGCGGGTTAGTTGTTAGGAAAGAGTTCTTAAGTAATAGCAGAAACCAGTATGTTGTCCTCGGCGGCGAGTGTTGCGAGTGTTCATCAGAGACAGGAGTATCGTCAGGAGTTCCCCAGGGAAGTGTGATAGGACGACTATTGTGTGTGTGTGTGTGTGTGTGTGTGTGTGTGTGTGTGTGTGTGTGTGTGTGTATATAGGGCTATTACAAATGATTGAAGCGATTTTATAAATTCACTGTAGCTCCATTCATTGACATATGGTCACGACACACTACAGATACGTAGAAAAACTCAAAGTTTTGTTCGGCTGAAGCCGCACTTCAGGTTTCTGCCGCCAGAGCACTCGAGAGCGCAGTGAGACAAAATGGCGACAGGAGACGAGAAAGCGTATGTCGTGCTTGAAATGCACTCACATCAGTCAGTCATAACAGTGCAACGACACTTCAGGACGAAGTTCAACAAAGATCCACCAACTGCTAACTCCATTCGGCGATGGTATGCGCAGTTTAAAGCTTCTGGATGCCTCTGTAAGGGGAAATCAACGGGTCGGCCTGCAGTGAGCGAAGAAACGGTTGAACGCGTGCGGGCAAGTTTCACGCGTAGCCCGCGGAATTCGACGAATAAAGCAAGCAGGGAGCTAAACGTACCACAGCTGACGGTTTGGAAAATCTTACGGAAAAGGCTAAAGCAGAAGCCTTACCGTTTCGAACTCATTGATTGGGACATGCTGCGCCGAGTGTGGGAGGAACTTGATTATCGGCTTGATGTCTGCCGAATCACTAAAGGGGCACATATCGAACATTTGTGAATGCCTAAAAAACTTTGAGTTTTTGTATGTGTGTGCAAAGCATTGTTAAAATATCTCAAATAATAAAGTTATTGTAGAGCTGTGAAATCGCTTCAATCATTTGTAATAACCCTGTATATATAGGCTGAGACAGCTAAGTCATAACACCCCTTGCATCTCCCCAACCGCAATAGATACAAAGACGCCGTTTGGACAGTGCATTACAGGGACAGCGGCTACATGAATACATCACATTTCATGTGTGTGATATTTTCTATTACAGAGATATGAGGCCATCTTTGTTTTTGTTTTTTTTTAATGGAACCCTATGTTACATTTTAGCGTAACATGATGGACTTAAAAAGAAGGTTTCCGATATGTGTATATCATAATATTTAGGCGAATAGTTTCGCCCTTCGAAGCGGCGTTGTCCAATGCGACCTTTCCTGTTGACCACTTAGGAACTTAACAGGGAAGGCGTTGTTTTCCTGCATCTCGCCAACGCCGCGAGATGACGCACGAGGTACCTAGAGAGAAGGGTATAAATGTGCCGCTGGAGTAATGAGACATCGCATTTCCGTCACAATTACTTGGAGCAGACATGTACACCGACAAGGTCAAATGTTCAGATGTGTGTGAAATCTTATGGGACTTAACTGCTAAGGTCATCAGTCCCTAAGCTTACACACTGCTTAACCTAAATTATCCTAAGGACAACACACACACCCATACCCGAGGGAGGACTCGAACCTCCGCCGGGACCAGCCGCACAGTCCATGCATGCAGCGCCTAGACCGCTCGGCTAACCCCACGCGGCACACCAACAAGGAAAGTTAGATATGCTTCTAGTGTATGGTGAAGGCAGAAGAAATGCTGTTAGAGCAATAAAGCGATATGGAGACCTGTATCCTGATCGTGAGCGTCCTACGCGCCAGCTTCTTGCACGCATTTGCAAGAAACTGCTTGAATCGGGATCATGGAACGCCATACAGAAGACACGACAGGAAATTGCAGTTGGCGAGATACATGAAGAGGGCGTTCAAGCGTTGGCGCATAACGACCCTTCTGTTTCGTTGCGACGTATCGCCTCGGAATGTGGTATAAGTCAGAAGTTTTCTACGGATATTGCACCGGCATATATTTCACCCGTTTCACCTCTCATTACACCAAGCACTCTCCGGTGTGGAATTAGAACGGCGCCAGGAATTTTGCCGGTTTGCTCTGCAACGCCTACAAGATGATCCAACGTTTTTTTTCAACGGGTGCTTTTTACTGATGCAGCGACCATCACCAACCACGGTAATGTGAATTTGCATAATATGCATTACTGGTCAATAGTGAACCCTCATTGGCTTCGACAGGCACAGCATCAGCAACCGTGGAGTGTCAACGTGTGGTGCGGAACGTCGGAAATGTCATTGTGAGGCAGTACGTCATTCCGGGTATACTAAATGGCAATAACTACGCACAGCCCCTGGGAACGCGTCAGTGTATGTGGTTCCAACATGATGGCTCTCCTGCTCACTTTTCCCGTGTGGCTACAGAGCTGTTAAATGGAAAGTTCCCAGATTGTTGGATAGGACGACGTGCTGAAGTGAAGTGGCCAGCCCGGTCTCTTGATTTGACCCCTCTTGATTTTTTTCTGTGGCGAGCAATCAAACATAAAGTGTATGCTCAAATACCAACAACGCCAGACGATATGAAGCAACGTATCATCGAAGCGTGCGCTGATCTCACGTGACACACTCGCAGCCGTTCACAAATCATTCGAACGGCGACTACAAATATGCTCTGCAGCAGAGGGGAAGCATTTTGAGCACATGCTTCAGTAACGTTTTGTATCATGTACAGTATGTATTTTGCATCTTCGTGTGTATTTGCTTCGTATTGTGATCAATAGTAAATATTTTCAAATAAAAAACAAATATCTACGAAATAATTTACATTTGTATTTCTGTTACTTACAATGTATTAACATCTTGTAGTATATTAATACTGTATGTCGTCTGTTATTTTGGTATCACAGTTGTCAAATAACTGAATAATATTTGCGCGACACCATTAGTTAATTTTTGCGCAAAATATCACAGTATGTATTACTATTGTCGGGTAAATGGGCGTGTTTGTGTAAGGACGGAATCACGACGTTTACCATGTACTCTGCACAACAGGAAAGGTCGCATTGGACAACGCCACTTCGAAAGACGAGACCATATCTGACTCTCAAAAACTATTCGCCTAAATATTATGATATACGACTATTTGAAATCGTCTTTATAAGACCATCATGTTACGCTAAAATTTAAAATAAGGTTCCATTTAAAAACCAAAGATGGCCTCATATCTCTGCAATAAAAAATAGCACCAACATGAAATGTGACGTATTCAAGTAGCCCCTGTCCCTGCAAATCACTGTATCTTTGTATCTATTACGGTTGGGGAGATACAAGGAGTGTTATGACTTAGCTGCCTCACCCTGTATTATGTGGAGGACAGGGTGGGCAGCAACCTGGTGTTGTTTACTGATGATGCTGTGATGTCCGGGGAGATGTCTAAGTTGAGTGACTGTACGATTACTTAGACGAAACAGGTCGAATCACCAGACCTACGTACAATTTTGCAGCTAGGGTGCGTGGGATAACCAATAGAGTGCTCCTGCTGTCATACGAAATCGCAGCCTGGTCCATAACTCCAGGGGTAGGTCCAGTGCGTGTGGTCTGGAGTCAGTGGAATGCATGCTATAGGGCGCCTGGCTCGGAGCTGTCCTTGAAGTAACTCATTTGCAACAGTTCGTTGTGTTACTGTAGTGCCAACTACTGCTCAGATTGCTGTTTCAGATGCAGTACGATGCGACAGGGCCATACGCTGAAAATGATGATCTTCCTTCTCGTTTGGATCACATCGTCGTCGAGAGCGCGGTCTTCGTGCGACCGTACGTTCTCATGACTCCCGCTCTTAGCAATCATGTACTGTGGCACATTCCTGACAAGTCTTTCTGCAGTATCGTAGAAGGAACATCCAGCTTGTCGTAGCCCAATCACACGACCTCATTCACACTCAGTGAAGTGCTGATAATGTCGTCTTTGTCTCCCTAAAGTCATTCTAGACTAACATCAACGCACCACGTCCAATCTCAAAGGTAAAAAATGCTCACGACCGTCACAGCGAGTATTTAAAGCAAACCTGCTTTGCATCCTCTTAAGCGGCTGATGTGTATTTTGAATAGACATCATCTTTCACCTGTAGAAACACGACTATCAAGTTTCGTTTATGTCATACAACTCCTTCTTGGTGTTGCAGCTTTTTCTGTCAGTGTATTTAAGCCGTTGGCTATTTAACAGATATGAACTGAAGACTGTTTCGCATTGTGAAGGAGTGAATTTGCAGTACCAGATATTAAGTTACGTGATTCGTGTGAATACCAATCGTTAACATGGACAAGAGAACGAAATTATTGCTAGGCAACCATACTATGTTTATAATCAGATTCGTATTGAAGCAACAGAACAACATACGAAACCGTGGCTTCTCTGGAATAAACAGACTGATTTGTGAGTTACATTAGTGCGAATGTGAATGACAAACTTAGGCGTGTTCTATCGTTTGAAGACTAAGAAACTAATTCAGTGTCTCCTATTTGTAGAAGCTCCTGTCAGCACTGGTTATTAATCTTGTGTGGCAATTAATTATGGACACGTCATGGACAGTAGTCATGCAGTTTCATACTTTGCCAGGTGGTTAGTTGTCTCCCTTCAAAATATCCGATTACCTACAAATTACATTAACTGTAGTACATCAAAAAAGGAAGCAAGGAAGCAGGTAACGCAAGAATTCGAGCTTCCAAAATAAACACTGTTTAGGGTTGGATCTTAAGGATTGCAGGGACTATGTTTACACACGTTTTAAGTGCCATACGGGACGAAACAAGTGTCGGACGAACGGACGTTAACATCGCTCTGTCCTGTCATATGGGACTATCGATGGCCTGTTATGAGAAAGATCACGGGCTATTTGAATTTAGAGTTACAAGAACGCGTTTCTGTCAGGACTGTATGAAGACAAATCCACTGTATAGGATTCAGCAGTCGACAACTGACCCTGTCACAGCGCCACCCCACGGTTTTTGGCCACTCAGTGTGTAAGGGTAACAGGGTCAGCTATTAAGGCGTCAGCACTGGGTGGGATGACGTTCGCGCGGTCACCAACTGAGTTAGAGAGCGTAAATTCTGAGATAAGGGGTGCTGAGGTGCCAAACGCGTCCTGGCAGGGTCACCAGCGCCGAGTTGGCAGTAGGTAACACCAGAGACGGACGACGGGCGCCTGCCTATCGACCGAGCCGCGGAAGGCAAGGCGCCGAGCTGTCCGCACTTCTTTCTGCCGCCCTTTGGCCACACACGTCCCTACCAGGGGACTTAAGCGTAATCACTAATGGTACGTGTTTTCTCTTTAAAGGCCTACTGACAGGACCCCCTCTAGTGAAACCAAAGCTATACATATTATTCCTCGAGGATGCGATATAGTCTTCTGCTACTCCTAATTCATACAAACGGTTTAGGGGACAATGTGAGCAGCTATTTACATTGATGAATGATATTGTTTGTACACAGTGAGGTGACAAGAGTAATGGGATACCGCCTAATATGGTGTCGCTGCTTTTTCTCTCTGGTGCAGTGCAGCAGCTCGACGTCGCACGTGTTCAACAAGTCTTTGGAAGTCGACTGCAGAGATATTGAGCCATGCTGCCTCTATAGCCTTACGGTATTGTGAAAGTGTTTCCGATGTAGAAATTTGTGCTCGAACTGGTCTCTCGATAATGTTCCATTAATGTACGATAGGATTGTTGTAGGGCGATCTGCGTGGTCAAATCATTTGCTCGAACTGTCCAGAATGTTGTTCAAACCAGTTGTGAACAATAGTGACCCGGTGCATTGTCATCCCCATAAATTTCATCGTTCTTTGGGAACATGCAAGTCCACTAATGGCCGAAAAAGGTGTCCAGTCAATAATCGGTTCAGCTGGACTATAGGACACAGTGCATTTCCATGTAAAAACAACCCACACCATTATGGAGCTACCACCAGTTTGCACAATGCTTTGTTGACAACCTGGATCTATGGCTTCGTGAAGTCTGCGCCCAACTCTAACCCTACTGTCAACTCTTACCAATTGAAATCGGGACTCATCTGACCAGGCCACGGTTTTCTAGTCGTTTAGGGTCCAAGCGATATGGTCACGAACCCGGGAGAGGAGCTGCAGGCGATGTTATGCTGTTGGCAAGGGCACTCGCGTCGGTTGCTTGCTGTCGCAGACCATTAACGCCAAATTTCACCGCACGTACATCGTACGTCCCACATTGATTTATGCGGTTGTTTCTGGCAGTGCTGCTTGTCTTATCTCTGACACATCTATGCAAACGCCGTCGCTATAACTCGTTAAGTAAAGGTCGTCGACGACTCTCTCTTCCGCGGTGAGAGGTAATGCTTGAAATTTGGTATTGTCGGCGCATTCTTGACAATACTGAACTCCCTGACGATTTACGAAATGGAATTTCCCATGCGTCTAGCGTTCAGCCCTTCAATTCCCGCCGAGCGGCCATTAGCACGTCGGAAACCTTTTCACACGAATCACCTGAGAACAAAGGACATCTCCACCAACGCACTGCCGTTTTAAACCTTGTATACGAGATACTACCTCCCTCTGTACGAGTATATGTGCAAGCGTTTCGGTATATATATATATATATATATATATATATATATATATATATATATATATATATATATATATATATTACACTTTTATGGTTCATTAATTTTTAGAGCGTACTCTTAGTATAGCAGCGATGTGCTTTACGTTATTTAAGGCAGTGTAGAAGAAATAGAGCTTTTTAAAAGACGAGAGGTTTTTTAAGAGCAAAACGAGTTTTCGTAGAATTTGGAAAGAGATTCAAATGGTTCAAATGGCTCTGAGCACTATGGGACTTAACATCTAAGGTCATCAGTCCCCTAGAACTTAGAACTACTTAAACCTAACTAACCTAAGGACATCACACACATCCATACCCGAAGCAGGATTCGAACCTGCGACCGTAGCGGTCGCGCGGTTCCAGACTGAAGCGCCTAGAACCGCTCGGCCACACCGGCTGGCGGAAAGAGACTCATCTAGTGTTTTGACTGGAGTGTAGTACTGCATGTCCGTTATTCATTCCCATTCACAACGAATGGGGAAAAATACCTTGGGCAGTTTCGACATGTGGTTGTGGAGAAGTGAAATGGTCTGACAGAATCACGAACGTAGGAGCACTTCTAACAGAAGTAGAGTAAAGAAGACTAGAGGAAATGATAAGAACGTTCCCAACAGATTCGCACCTTGACACTTGTTGATGGCGCAGCATTGAAATCAGCAGCAATTTGCGGAAGAGTTACAATTCTGTCACGCTGAATGATTCTCTTCAGTTGGCGTTTGTCTCGTTCTTGCAGAATCTTTTTCCTGCCGCTGCGATGTGGGAAATTTGATGTTTTATCGGAATTCTGATATTTACGGTACACTTGTGAAATGGTCGTTGAGTAAAGTCCGCACTTCATCGCTACCTCGGAGATACTGTGTCCCTTCGCTCATGCACAGACTATAACACCACGTGCAAACTCACTTAAATCTTGACAACCTGCCATTGTAGCAGCAGTAACCAATCTAACAACTGCGACAGACACTTGTCTTTTACAGGAGTTGCTGACGGCAGAGCCGTATTCTACCTGTCTACATATCTCTGTATTTGAAAATGCATGCCTATACCAGTTTCTTTGGCGCCTCGAAACGATCATTGAATATAAGTAACAGAATTGTGCCACAACATTCGAATAAAAATTCAGCTTTCATCAGTGTGTCAATCTTCGACACATTGTCTACTTGCGAGTTACCTTTCAAAGGTATTATTACACTTCGCCCAACTCGCAATCGTAAAATTTCGTGCAGTACTCAAATACAGTTCGATTCCTTCGCGATCGACCGCATTTGTTGACTACTCTATAATGACCCACACGGTACCGCGGGCTCGAAACGAGGCACCGCGAAACCATTTGTTGACCCCAGAATGTTTACAATTCCCGTAAATCAATTTGACATTCGGCGCCCGGTGGCCGATGGTAGCGACACTCAACGGGAAATGCTTTTACTATCGCCCCCAACAGCGACCGCGGGCCGAGCATTGCTTGGTTTGCGCAGACGATAACCAAACGTTCACCTCACTCACAGAGATGCAGTAAAAGTGACCTTACAATGTGTATCATGTAAGGACACTAGCATGGCAGCGCCAGAGCTCGATGGGACAGTATAATGTTAGCTGCACATATGGCACTATACGTTCAAATTCGAATTGCTCTGAGCACTATGGGACTTAACTTCTGAGGTCATCAGTCCCCTAGAACTTAAAACTACTTAAACGTAACTAACCTAAGGACATCACACACATCCATTCTCGAGGCAGGATTCGAACCTGCGTCCGTAGCAGTCGCGCGGTTCCGGTCTGAAGCGCCTAGAACCGTTCGGCCACAGCGGCCGGCGCACTATACGTGTCTTGAAGGAGTACTGCATAAGCTGTAGTCTTTAGGAATGAATCTCTCACTCTTCACTGAAGTGTGTTGGCCTTTTGAATGTTCTTCACAGATCTTTTATTGCTGGAGTCCAGCACGGCAAGATATGCAAGTGAGCTTCTGTGAAATTTGAAATGCAGGAGGGTACTGGAAAACTGAAAAAACAGTGAGTCGTGTCTAGATAGCTCATCCAGTAAGAGCGTTGCCGGTGAAAGACAACAATCTATGTTCGAGTCCCGAAGCGGTACACAGAATCTGTCAGGAATTCTCAAAACAGTGCCCTCTTAGTTGCAAAGTGAAACATTTATTAGAAAGAGATATCCAGCGGATGATTTAGATAAATCACCATCAGTATTAAACTGCCCCTAAAAGAAAATTATGACGACACGGTATATGATTTACACATTTGATTGCAAGAAACACTAAAAGTAGAAAAAAGAAAACAGAACAACATTATTTCACAGACAAAGTTGTCAGTTAGGTATAAATATAATGTGAAGCTTGCTAGCTATAGTGCTCCAAATTTAATTTACTGATCTCATAAAATAAAAATTATCTAAATGCATTCGTAATAAAATTACCACGTAGATAAAAAATTACCAAATAGTACAGTGGAGTAAGTTCGCCATTTCAACGATTAATGCTGCTTTCAGTTCTAAGTGTAATGACACATTCCTATGCAGAGACATACAATATCTTAAAAGCTGCGCCAAAGATAAATTGAGAGGCATGTTATATTATAATCTTTGTAAAGTTCACATTGGATTCTCTTTTATTCCATACTCCAAGGAGCTAAGGAACCCTTTCGATTGTTGCCTCGTGGAGGATGGACGTAATTTTTGGTGTCTGCAGAAATGCAGCCATATTGTTAGTAATTATGGTTTGTGCGGCGAGCAGAGCAAGTTTTATTGTCTTGTGAATAAAAAATAGTGAGAAGTATCGAAGTGTTACGAAAATTATTTAAAGCAACGTAGCATTGTATTCCTTGGTTTCCACCGTCTTCGTGAAGTGAACCGATGCCGACTTAGCAAGATACACACGGTCAACAAAGAGAAGAGCTTCGATGGCGACTGATGAATTAATATTGTGGCAGAAGGACTAATTCTACGTCTAAGGTGAGAACTCTGATTAAATCAACAATGACGTGGAATTTAAAATGTAAAATGTTTTTTATTTATTTCGCCACACTGGCGACCATGACAGGACAGTGCTGGTGGAACAAAGAGTAAGCACTTTATTGTTGTACTACAAATGTACTTGTACTAATTACTGTTTCTCTGTTACATGACGCACATGGAAAATGACGAATAAGGTGAAACAATATTAACTGTATAAACGGATGGCACAATAACCAGAAGGAACAAGGACAAGGATTTACAAACCTAACGTAATCGTGAGTGACGCAGTTCAGCCGTAATTAAGGTAGGAAAGCGCAAACGCATGCAGTGGCTGCACCTGGCTTAGCTCCACTTAAAGCAGAACCTTTTCCTTTCCATATTAAAATTCTGGTAGTGTTTGTGGCAACACACAATTACACTTTGATAATTACTTTTTTATGTTCAACAATCGCAGAATTAGAAGACGTAGTGCGCCATCTTGTAAATTTCCGACGCGCTACAAATAACAATCGCGAGATATTTTTATTACTTCAACTGCGAGAGAGTTTAAAGATTTAGATTCAGTTAAGTACAGATAAAAACAATATCTTCACAATGGAATCGGAGAATTTTAATTTGACAAATGTTCATGGACACGTCACCGATTCTGACAAGTGACGTAAATGATGACGCAGTTAGTTTTTCAGCACAACATAATGTAGAAGTAAATACAATTCAATTGCACTCCACAGGGATTAACAATAACGAACCACTTGCAAATGAAACCTTGTACACAGTCGATGAAGCATCGATTACCAGATCAGATGAAAATATTTCGCGTGAAATCAGTGAAACTAGCCCGGTTTCGATTCAATCAGACCGTGACAGAGAAACAATGGCAACAAATAATGGCATAAATACAAACACACAAGCTTCGTCAGTTACGCTTGAGGCACTATATAGTCTGATGTCAAACGTGAGCGAGCAATTATCTGATTTAAAGATCAGTCACAACACAACGAACACAAAACTGGCGAATCTAGAAGTCAGCCACAACACAACCAACACAAAACTGTCGAATCTAGAAATCAGCCACAACATGACAAACACAAAATTGTCAAACATGGAAACTGGGTTCCAACAGCAGTCTTCAAGTGTAAACACGTAATTTGAAAACATGCACAGACATTTCGATCAACGCTTAAATAAACTCACCAATGAAATCGATCAAAAGATCGAAGACAAAGTCATTAAAACAGTCAATAGTGTATACAATGTATTGGCAAATGATTTAGAAAAGAAATTCTCAGATCTTACAAACAAACAGGAACTGTCAGAAATAGTAGAAACACACAATCAAACACAAACCGTACAAAAAGAAATACATGAAAACGTACAGGCTATTCAATTAAATTTAACAAGAGTACAGTCCGCATGTGAAGAAATACCTGACCAGGTTAATAAAGTTAACGAAAAAGTCGGTTTTCTGAAACAGGAGACTCGACGTATCAACGCGGACATTATCAAAATAAATGAATCTTTAGAAACCGGTAATGAAAATGGATCAATAACTGAACGGGAAATGAAACTTTTTGAAAAATTAGGTAATGAAATCAAAGTAGCCGAGGACAGAATACGTAAGGAAATCGCGGGTAGACTGAATGTTTCAAATGACTTGCCTACGTCATGCAACAGGCAGCGGGACACTTATTCGCCCGTGCCAGATTACGATGTCAATAACGCAGAACATCACGCGCCCAGTCCGGCGTATGTGCACGCACCGGCGCAGGCAAACAAGGGCTATTCGCCAAACGTGGTGCTGCAACAGGCAGGAGGCGTGTCGCCTTGCATCTCGACGATTCTAGTCGATGAGAGCCTGTTGAAACATAGACAGTTTCCAGTTTTCTCCACAGAATTCAGAAAAACTCATCCAGTCGTATTTGTAAGAGCATTTAAAAATGTCTTACCAAGAAACTGGACTGAGGCACAGAAGATTAGATATGTAGTAGGCTTCACACAAGGCGACGCACTTTTGTGGGCCACAGATATGGCTGAACAGTGCGTCACCTACGAACAATTTGAACGGGCTTTCTTGGAGAAATATTGGTCTGCTGGGGTCCAAGAAAGACTGCGACGTGAGGTATTCAACCCACAACCGTTCAACCTCAAAAACGGCGGGTTGAGAAAGTATTTCGAAAAGTACTTGAATAAGACGCGCTATTGGAACAATCCAATACCGCACGTAGATGTTCTCAAAATTCTGAAAAACAGACTACCCGCGAACTTACGCGAGAAATTGGTAACCATACCGGAGAACGACCTTTAATACTTTCTTTCCGTGCTTGACTCAAATGATCTAATATACGAAGAAGAGCCGAGCACAAGTAATCGGAATGAACATTCCGGAACCAATCAAAACAACGGTAACGGATACCATTTTAATGGCGGTGAACAAAACCCACACAGTTGGCATCCGTATGCGACAAGGCCAAATAATGGAAACTGGAATTACGGAAATCGGAGGAATTCGGCGCCACAGAGACGTGAAGACCGAAGATATAATACAGACTACGGTTCACGCCGGTATTGAAATGATAGAAATCACGTGAATGATTGGTCAGGTCCGCGTTATGAAAGGCGGCACACAAATTAAAATTACAATAGTTACGGTAATAGAAATGACAGACCAAGGAGGAATAGCGACGACCGGTCGCAAGAAAATGTTGCACGCAGCGGTCCGGAAACTAATTGGCGACAGAATAACCACTCAGTACATTTCGTAGAGGTAACGGACAGTACTGAAGCAACGCCTTTGTCTCCCCCGGTAAACAACAATCGGTCGCAATGAGCCCTCACCGGCTGACCGATTTGACAACAGGGGGCACAAACAAGCACACATATTGAACAATTATTTTTAAGATATGATCAGGATGCTACCGTAGAAGATGATCTATGTGAAGAAGAGATGAAAGCACCGGACAAGGTAAGTGACCTCGTGCAGGCTGTAATAACAACAACAAAAAATAAGAAAGGTTACAGAATTTAACATTGGACAGGAAGTACTATTACGTACCCACCCAAAATCCTCTAAAATTAAGGCATTAAACAAAAAGTGGCAGTTGTTGTATGATGGCCCTTTCATTATAATAGACAAACCTCACCCAGGATGTTATCTGTTAGGTAACACACGAACGGGCAAGGTGAAAGGGTTATACCCCCACAAGGATATCAAGGAATTTTTTCATTAAAGGTTATATGTTATTTTAGCAAAATTGAAATTGTACAACCTTGGATCACATAGTAAAATTGCTGTCATTAACCTAAGAAACTTGCGAACAACTGGGGGCATATGCCAGCTTAAAAACGCATATTTAACCAAACCTAATGAAACATGTGTTACTGTGAGTCTTAACACTATAAAATAAACCATACGGTACTTTTTTAGTCTAACTCAGTTATTTAAGAGAGGGGAACAAAGACAAATTAGCGCGAAGGTCAGAGTTTGTTCGCTTGAGACGAGCAACAAACCACACGTCGAAGTTGCAATCCAACGCTCAGCTAATGAGCACGTGATAGCTGCATGTCAAGACGAGGTCATTGGCCGCGCTGTAGGCAGCGAGCCGGGGAGAAATCTTCCCCCCTTCCCTGTCCGATCAGCTGAGCGTATACAAAGCGCGAAGGCGCATGCGCAGTCGAGTCCAGACGACACGTGACTCATATTACACGATGGCGGCTATCACGAATAATGTTCACCAACAATGCAGAGTTTTCCCCGCGCCTACAGTCCAGTCGTGGTACGTAAGCGCGCATGCGCGGAACGTTGAAAAATTTTGAGACCATGCTATGAGACACAGAGACGAAATCCATTCAAAAACAAGAAAGAAAATGGTACACAAGTCTTGTAAATAGTAACTTAGAAAATTTAATTATAAGCTGGTATTACGTAATAAAAGTGAACATCCAAGTACATACTGGTCATGGACGGTATTGTAATATAATATTATACTGAGTAAAATCATAGCTTGTACAGAAGGAGAAAGAAAATAGAAAAAAATAAATAAATAAATAATGCAGATATATAACCGGAAGAAAGGCTATGTACACGAGAACAACACACAATTACATATAGGGAAAAAGCAGCAGAGAGGAAAGAAAAGAGATAACGCATACATTTACATTACACAGTAGCTAGCGATTTTCAGAATGAACAACAAGGTAAACGCGGGAATTTTTGTAACTAAGGAAAATAATGACACAAGCTTTAAAATAGGAAAATAATAAACAGATCTATGCAGCGTGAGTAATGAACTGAATCGCTCTCAAAACAAATACCTAGGATTTATAGAGAGAGAAACACATTAACGTTAGGAAACACCTAAAGCACTCAGCAAACAACTTTGTAGAATATATAAGCTATACACGAGGTTACATGTACGAAAGCTAAAGTGTAAAGGAGGAAAATATGGAATGATTGCGCATTAATGGACCGTAAGGCAGTTATGTATGTGAGAAGAAATATTTAGTTGTAAGTATTATTAGTATGAGGGGACGATGCTCAGCACACCCTGAATTATTTTGGAATATTGAGGGAATGGTGCAGGGTACCGAAAAAGGGCCCCACCAGCAAAGTGTATATTGTAGTGGTCGATGCTTTTTGTGTGTATAAACGTATGTATGAATGTGTGGAAGGCGAAAGAAGCTCTGTACATGTATGAAACCTAAACAACATAGAAGTGTTTAAGGAAAATTAAACTCTAAGACAACCTCGTATAAACATGAATACCTAACGTCAAGAAATAACTTAATTAAAACCGTAAGACTCTACGAGTTTACGAGAAAATACGAGAAACCTGATACCCAGTGCAACATTAGCGATTCTTCACTCATGTATGCGGAAGGAAAGTATGAATTACTTTACACACTTGAAATATGAAATGATAAATCATGTCAAAATTATATCTTTCACACATATAACTATTTACAGTCACAAAGAATGAAAATGATATCGCCGCTATACGAGAAACAGGTAAGTAGTGTGATCGACGACCTGTAAGCAAGGGAATCGTCTATAAAATGAATTATGAACAAAAAACGTCATACAGAATATCATGCTGCACTGAAGCTATGAAAGTCTGATTATTCGTGTACATAGATTTTCATAACAACCGATGCATTAAAATGTCTGTATTTTTTCTCCCATGATAACACAAGACGCCTATAAGCGCACTTTAATTGAAGATGATACACGCACACAAGGGTGTGCCGCTATTATGAAACACTGTACATAGTAATAGTAGTTACACCCTGAACTTCAAAATTTTATGTTTATATGTCCATGTTAATGTAGGAAATTTTATTAGAGGTAATGATTTACAAGCACACCAGAACGTGCTTAAGCACACAAAACTGTACATATTAGGTTTATGCTACATATAAATTATTATTTCGTGCATTTTCAGATTTTATACGTAAAAACCGTAGCATACACGTAGTCGTTGTCATTACCCTAAGTAGAAGGTAGAAAATTCCCTTCCCAAGGTGCAGTGGAGCGGCTACAGGTGTGTTCTCTGCATGCTGATGCATGTCGTTGCGTATGAAGAATACGTAACGGAGGTAAACCTTAACATATACTCGAGTTCAAGAAGGAAAACAAAGGACTTGTTCCTTCTAACTGATTAATGGAAAAAGGTGTGTGTGTCAGTAAAATCCAAGACGAAGAAGCCACTTCGAGTGGTCAAAAATTTTTCAATTTTCGTCGATAGTTTTTTCCTGTAATTAATGTAACCAATGTATTGTATGTGTTATTTGTTATTCAATTGTATGTGATGTATTTTGTATTTCATGCCAAGTCCCGTGACTTATAATTTTGTGAATACTTATGTACATTGACCAGAAGTATTGAGGGAAATGAATCTCGGTACAATAGGTAAAAGGGGTTAATGCGAAGAAAAAAAAAGTGAAGTGAAAAGAAAGTTTCGATCGCAATACTCGCGGTTAAAGTGGTGTGTGTAGAAATTAAAATTGTGCAAAGTAGTGCTACATTGCAAGTGTCAGCGAGCCTAAGGAAGTGACATCGAAAATTGAAGTTTGTATCGTCAAACGACCCATGGCGTCACAATAAGAAAAGACAATGCCAAACAAGTTTGACATGGTACGCTTTTTACCAGGAGCTGCATCGACGGGATCGTCCTCCGCCTCGCACATAGCGTGGTGTGTTCTTCGGGGCACATATTCCAATGTACCTCGTCGTATCCAGTCTAAGTACTGGAAGGAACTACAAAAAGCACACGCATACTGAGGTTCGGACGTCTCGACGGTACCCGCACGTCGGTGTATATTCAGTGCACTGGCGCGCGCATTCAACCAACGTCGCCTGCTAACGGACGACCAAACAATCAGGTGCGCGTATCACACGCCCATATTCAACACTGCGGATAGCGAACAAAGCTCGTCGCCCCAGAATAAATACAGAAAGCAATACAAGGACTTAATTTTCACCTCTGATGAGGAAGGAAACATTTGCATGCAACGTTGTATTCATTGTATATTTTATTGTACAAACTTTACTACATGATGTCATTTTCTCAGTATTAACCAGAACTTTGTATATTAGGATTAAGGTTTGTAAATATTAGCATAAGTGTACCAAAAAACTGACACACACTCAGAAATACCAAAGAATCCACAGTGCCTATCAATTGCAAGGTCGACTACTGTATCCTGTCAATCAAATAAAATTTTCTAGTGACAGTATACAGTAGGGGGGCAGTTGTAATGACACATTCCTATGCAGAGACATACAATATCTTAAAAGCTGCGCCAAAGATAAATTGAGAGGCATGTTATATTATAATCTTTGTAAAGTTCACATTGGATTCTCTTTTGTTTGATACTCCAAGGAGCTAAGGAACACTTTCGATTGTTGCCTCGTGGAGGATGGACGTAATTTTTGGTGTCTGCGGAAATGCAGCCATATTGTTAGTAATTATGGTTTGTGCGACGAGCAGAGCAAGTTTTATTGTCTTGTGAATAAAAAATAGTGAGAAGTATCGAAGTGTTACGAAAATTATTTAAAGCAACGTAGCATTGTATTCCTTGGTTTCCACCGTCTTCGTGAAGTGAACCGATGCCGACTTAGCAAGATACACACGGTCAACAAAGAGAAGAGCTTCGATGGCGACTGATGAATTAATATTGTGGCAGAAGGACTAATTCTACGTCTAAGGTGAGAACTCTGATTAAATCAACAATGACGTGGAATTTAAAATGTAAAATGTTTTTTATTTATTTCGCCACATAAGTAAGAATGTGATAAGCAAGCAAAGCTAAAGTGACTCCAAGCTGTGCGTTGGGTAATAAGACTGAAAATATGGAACGTTGAAAGAGCAAAAATGTGATGTTTTAGTTTTTTTGCTGTTAAGTCCTTAAACATGCCATGGCTAATAACCAGAGATAGGTTGAAATTACCGGAGAAGCCTCTTTGTACTTCAAAATACTTCGAAAAGATGTAGCAGTGTTTATGTATCCTTGCTCGTAATATGAGGAACGCGGACTGTGCCAAGTGTGTCTGACCTCGATGATAAACGTGTTATGGCCTGTTTCTCGCTAGATTTCTTATAAGCGGAAGTAATAGTTAATTTTACTTCGTTTCAGTTGTTTTCGACGTTAGTATTTTGTGGTCAGCGCTTTATGATGGAAAGGAAAGCCAAGATTAAGAACATGTCGAGCTAAGAACTCAAGGAAAGCCGTAGGTAACAAAGGGGTAGCTGTTTCTCAGAAAGAACAACCACAAGAGCATGTAAGTTGAAATCCTTAGAACTTAATTGTATATTATGCAGCGTAATGAAATTAAATAAAATGTCGTGTAATTTTTTTGTTCAATCAGCATGATCTTTCATTACAACAAATATTCCTCGCCTTCCGTTACCACACTGAGTGCTGGACCTATTAGCCATAGCCGATGTACTTTAAGTGAAATACAGCAAATTTTTTTCTCATTGCGTCAGTGATGTAAGTACTGTATTCTTCGTTAATGCACAGGAATAAGTCAGGTGATGCTGTGTACATTCTGTGATTCATTGGAGATTAAGCCTGGTACTCGCATCTTTACCAAAACCTTCATTTTTATACATTTTTAAATCCTGGACTTACTGTAAACTTGCAGCGCATTGTCCGTCAGATATTATAAATGTTATGAAACAATCAATTTTCATTCTTTCGAATAAAATGATTTGTGATGTGAATCTGTCATAGATTTTTCCTGTTTCCTTACATTTTGGCATTTCGCAATTTCAGCGTTTCCCATTTCCAGACTACGTCAATGAAACCTGAAAGGAAAAAGGTGATTGTAAACAATCAGATTTTAAAAAGTTACATTTGTACCAGTACGCCTTTATGTAAGCGAAACACAGGTAGTAACAGAAAAAGGACGGAAGCGACATGGAGGTGGCAGAGATGAATGTAGGCTACTGTACATTACTCGACACAGTAAAAATAGTGTAATCAAAGAGAAAGTTTTTAGCATCAGTGATTAAATATATGATGACAGAAGGAAGTGGATGGAGTATACAAACACAATGGGATGGAGGAGTAAACCTAAATAATTTATACCTATCAGCCAGTGTGTAAGGGCCTTGCCTAGCGAGGGGTTGAATGATGGGAGCCAGAACGGCTCATATGACCTAAACTTCCTTGCCGGAAAAGGGAGGAAGAATAAAAATGAAGCTAAAAAAGAATATAACGGCAAGGTAAAAAATCCTTGATCTGAGACGTAGACGGTGTTAACCCGGCGCTCTCTCTGTGTCAGTGTGAAAACCTCTCACCTGTTCCTCGTAATAGCACTTAACATGTCATAGATCCAAATAAATTCACACGAAATCGACTAAACTTTCTACATTCAAAATATCAATTCACATATCCTGTCTGCCTCGAAAATAAGAATTTAGCCTCAGTATTGAACGGTTAGTGGTATTGAGTTTTAGGTAAAATGTAAGGAAATTTTTGCGTAATTCATGTAACTTCAAAGAAAAGTATTTGCTTTATCGTCTGTTACTGATAACACAGCACTCATTGTTACCAAGTGAGAAATGTCCGCTTCCACTTGCAATGATATCGACCACACTTTCTTACCAGCTACTGCCCCAATAAAGAGAAGCATTTAGCTAAAGTTTCTAAGGTACAAAATATATCATAATAAATTACATTAATGTGCCCACAAGAGACTGATTTGTGAGCACTACGACTGATTAATATTTTTGGTAAAAAAAGTTCGGATATTCCAGAAATTTCGCTTCCAACCAACACAAAATCATCTCTCCAAGGCGTTCAGGATGACCCAGATGTGTTGTCACAAACTTTGAGGGTTTTAGAGGTTGCCTTGAGGACCAAATCGAGGACAGGAACCGGTGTCCAGAAACGTCATCTAAAGACACTACAGAGCGTCAAAGTTATAGGCGCCAGCGCCTACCACTAGACCACCCCTTCGGCAGCAAACGTGACTTTGTACGCTAACGGACCGCAGGCGGAACGTCGCCCAATGTTGTTTGTTATTCAATGATTGCGACTAATTGCCACGATCGCCAGCGGAAAACATGGAACTACGTGCTCCATAGAAAGGCCATGAATGCGATGCTCTGTTGGCTTGGTCGATGACAGTTTCGGACACAGATCATTTTTCACCTTTATACCGAAAAACATTAGAGACTTTTGAGGGTTCGGTGATGGTTTGGTCTGCCATATAGCGCTTTTCGATGGCTTCATGGTTATTCTGCAAGGCTGCATTACTGCCAGGAATTGTGTGACCATTTTGGCTGATCATTTACATACCAAGGTGCAACTTTTGTTCCCAAACCGTAATACTGTGTTCCAAGAAGAACGGGCTCCTGTTCATACAGCTCGCATCGTCCAGGACTGGTTATGTTAGCACCAAGGATGATGTGTCACATGTTCCCTGGCCGCCACAGTCACCAAATATCAATGTTATTGAGCCTTTGTGCTCAACTTTGGATAGAAGCGCACGTGAGCGCAATCCACCTGCATCATCGTTTCCTGAACTTGCCACTATTTTTGCAGCTAGAATGGTATAAGATTTCCTTGACATCATGCAGGACCTGTACATATCCATTGCGGGACGACTGGAAGCCAATTGTTGTCCTATACCGTATGAGGCATGGTAAAGTGTTGCGTTTGTTGTTTCCATTTTAGTGGTCCACCTCCTTTATTTAGCCCAGTAACATGCGATAGTGCGACGAAATTTAGGTCAGAAATATCATCGAACTTTTCCACTTTTAGAACTTTCAAATCATAAGCCCCAAAGCAGTCATACACGAAACCTTGCATGAGGATAGTAAATCTATAGGCACTTTAACATAGTCCGACAGTTTACAATAAAAGTAAAAAATCTTAGTACCAATTAAAAAAATGGCTTGATACAAAAATATACGCTGACCTAAAAACAAATCTGTTACTGTTGTTGTGAGCGGACGCAAGGAGAATTGGCCACTCTTCGGGGACAGGTGGAGGCTTTGTCTGTTAGGCTCATCGAGCTCGAGGCGCAGGCGTCGGCTCGTAGTGGCGTTGGGGCAACTGTGGTGAGACCTATGCCTACTTCGGTGGCCTTGGAATCACATGGAACCCCTGATGTCGCTGCGTCTTCCGGCAGTGAGCATCTTACCGGTCAGCCATCACTCCAGGGTGAATGGCGGACAGTGGTGGGCTCGCGCGTGCCTGGCCGAAAGGCGAAGGTGGGATCTGGCCGCGTGGCGGCTGCCTTACCCCTTTCCAACAGGTACGGGGTGCTTCCTAGTGGTGATGACATCGTTTCCGAGCCACCACAGGATGCCTCGCCTGTTGGGCCAGTGGCCGATTCTCCGGCAAGGTCCCGACAGTCACAGAGGGCGGGCCTATTAGTTATAGGGAGCTCCAACGTTAGGCGGGTTATGGAGCCACTCAGGAAAATAGCGGGTAGGTCGGGGAAGAATGCCAGTGTGCACTCGGTGTGCTTGCCGGGGGGTCTCGTCAGTAATGTGGAGGAGGCCCTTCCGGCAGCTATTGAACGCACTGGGTGTGACCGGCTGCAGATAGTAGCACATGTCGGAACGAATGACGCCTGCCGCTTGGGTTCTGAGGCCATCCTTGGTTCCTTCCGGCGGCTGGCTGATTTGGTGAAGACAACCAGCAACGCACGCGGAGTGCAAGCTGAGCTTAATATCTGCAGCATAGTGCCCAGAGTCGATCGCGGTCCTCTGGTTTGGAGCCGTGTGGAGGGTCTAAACCAGAGGCTCAGACGACTCTGCGACTATAATGGTTGCAAATTCATCGACCTCCGTTATTGGGTGGAGAACTGTAGGGCCCCCCTAGACAGGTCAGGCGTGCACTACACACCGGAAGCAGCTACTAGGGTAGCAGAGTACGTGTGGCGTGCACACGGGGGTTTTTTAGGTTAGAGGGACCCCCCCTTGGGCGAAACGATAAAATACCTGACGGCTTACCAGAGAGAACATTATCATCGTTGATAAAGAACGTCCGTCCTCAGAGACCAAAAACAGGAAAAGTTAACGTAATATTGGTAAACTGCAGGAGTATCCAGGGCAAGGTTCCTGAATTAGTATCTCTTATTGAAGGAAATAGTGCGCATATAGTATTAGGAACGGAAAGTTGGTTAAAACCGGAAGTGAACAGTAACGAAATCCTAGACACAGAATGGATTATATACCGCAAGGATAGGATAAACGCCAATGGTGGAGGAGTATTTATAGCAGTAAAGAATTCAATAATATCCAGTGAAGTTATTAGCGAATGCGAATGTGAAATAATCTGGGTTAAGTTAAGTATCAAAGGTGGGTCAGATATGATAGTCGGATGCTTCTATAGGCCACCTGCATCAGCAACCGTAGTAGTTGAGCGCCTCAGAGAGAACCTGCAGAACGTCGTGAAGAAGTTTCGTGATCATACTATTGTAATAGGGGGAGACTTCAATCTACCAGGTATAGAATGGGATAGTCACACAATCAGAACTGGAGCCAGGGACAGAGACTCTTGTGACATTATCCTGACTGCCTTGTCCGAGAATTACTTCGAGCAGATAGTTAGAGAACCAACTCGTGAAGCTAACGTTTTAGACCTCATAGCAACAAATAGACCGGAACTTTTCGACTCCGTGAATGTAGAAGAGGGTATCAGTGATCATAAGTCAGTGGTTGCATCAATGACTACAAGTGTAATAAGAAATGCCAAGAAAGGAAGGAAAATCTATTTGCTTAACAAGAGTGATAGGGCACAAATCGCAGAATATCTGAGTGACCACCATCAAACGTTCATTTCTGAGGAAGAGGATGTGGAACAAAAATGGAAAAAATTCAGAAACATCGTCCAGTACGCCTTAGATAAGTTCGTACCGACTAAGGTCCAAAGCGAGGGGAAAGATCCACCGTGGTATAACAATCATGTACGAAAGGTACTACGGAAACAAAGAAAGCTTCACCATAGGTTTAAGAGTAGTCGAATCATAGCTGATAAGGAAAAGCTGAACGAAGCGAAAAAGAGCGTAAAGAGAGCAATGAGAGAAGCATTCAACGAATTCGAACATAAAACATTGGCAAACAATCTAAACAAGAACCCTAAAAAGTTTTGGTCATATGTAAAATCGGTAAGCGGATCTAAATCCCCTATTCAGTCACTCGTTGACCACGATGGCACCGAAACAGAGGACGACCGAAGAAAGGCAGAAATACTGAATTCAGTGTTCCGAAACTGTTTCACTGCGGAAAATCGTAACACGGTCCCTGACTTCAGCCGTCGCACGGACGCCAAAATGGAAAATATTGAAATAAACGATATCGGAATTGAAAAACAACTGCTATCACTTAGTAGCGGAAAAGCATCCGGACCAGACGAGATACCCTTAAGATTCTACAGTGATTATGCTAAAGAACTTGCCCCCTTTCTATCAGCAATTTATCGTAGATCTCTGGAAGAACGTAAAGTACCTAGCGACTGGAAGAAAGCACAGGTCGTTCCCATTTTCAAGAAGGGTCATAAATCAGATGCGAATAATTATAGGCCTATTTCACTTACGTCAATCTGTTGTAGAATAATGGAACATGTTTTGTGTTCTCGTATTATGACGTTCTTAGATAATACAAATCTCCTTCATCATAACCAACATGGATTCCGCAAACAGAGATCATGTGAAACCCAGCTCGCCCTATTTGCCCAAGAAATTCACAGTGCCGTAGACACTGGCGAGCAGATTGATGCCGTATTCCTGGACTTCAGGAAGGCATTTGATACGGTTCCGCACTTACGTTTAGTGAAAAAAATACGTGCTTACGGAATATCGGACCAGGTTTGTGATTGGATTCAGGATTTCCTAGAAGAAAGAACACAACATGTCATTCTTAACGGTTCAAAATCTGCAGATGTAGAGGTAATTTCGGGAGTACCGCAAGGAAGCGTGATAGGACCTTTATTGTTTACAATATACATAAATGACTTAGTTGACAACATCGGTAGCTCCGTGAGGCTATTTGCAGATGACACGGTTGTCTACAAGAAAATAGCAACATCAGAAGACTCGTACGTACTCCAGGAAGACCTGCAGAGGATTAATGAATGGTGCGACAGCTGGCAGCTTTCCCTAAATGTAGATAAATGTAATATAATGCGCATACATAGGGGCAGAAATCCATTCCAGTACGATTATGCCATAGGTGGTAAATCATTGGAAGCGGTAACGACCGTAAAATACTTAGGAGTTACTATCCGGAGCGATCTGAAGTGGAATGATCACATAAAACAAATAGTGGGAAAAGCAGGCGCCAGGTTGAGATTCATAGGAAGAATTCTAAGAAAATGTGACTCATCGACGAAAGAAGTAGCTTACAAAACGCTTGTTCGTCCGATTCTTGAGTATTGCTCATCAGTATGGGACCCTTACCAGGTTGGATTAATAGAAGAGATAGACATGATCCAGCGAAAAGCAGCGCGATTCGTCATGGGGACATTTAGTCAGCGCGAGAGCGTTACGGAGATGCTGAACAAGCTCCAGTGGCAGACACTTCAAGAAAGGCGTTACGCAATACGGAGAGGTTTATTATCGAAATTACGAGAGAGCACATTCCGGGAAGAGATGGGCAACATATTACTACCGCCCACATATATCTCGCGTAATGATCACAACGAAAAGATCCGAGAAATTAGAGCAAATACGGAGACTTACAAGCAGTCGTTCTTCCCACGCACAATTCGTGAATGGAACAGGGAAGGGGGGATCAGATAGTGGTACAATAAGTACCCTCCGCCACACACCGTAAGGTGGCTCGCGGAGTATAGATGTAGATGTAGATGTAGATAAACATACTTTCCAGAAAATCAGTTTCTCAAGGAGTAAAATTTAATTTTCTTCTCTTTCCTCCTTCCCGTTAACCTCGGCAGAACGGTCCATGTTACTCTTTGAATTTTTATTAAACTGTTTCAAGAAAAAAGACGTCACTCTGAAGGACAAACTTCGTGAGAAGGACTTTTTTTAGCTAAGAGTATACGCCAGCGAAGGCGAAATTGGAGATCGTCTGAAAAGAGAGCAAGGCGGAAAAAAATGGAAAAAAAAGTTTAGTCGGCTACTCGCGAAAAGCAGGAAATTCAAGTCTGATTTCCAGTCTGTCATAAATATGTACACTGCTGGCCATAAAAACTGCCAGCACAAAAATGCAGCATTCAACAGACGTCAAATAAAATGTACTACATTCTTGGATATGCAAATACTTAGCGTTTTAACGCAACCGCGCTAAGTAGGTGGCAGATCACATCCTGTATATGAGGAAAGATTACGCATCGGGTTCCTCTTTGCGTAATCGCTTCTTTGTGAAAAGATCGTGTTATGTTTCATCTAAGAAGGCGAAACTTATGCCAGCACGTGTCGAAACTCGGTCACGGCAGCATCGCAGTGCACTGAGTGAGCGATTTATCGTTCCGCTACAGTGCTGTTGGCACTGGTTGGTATCTGTATCTACATCCCACGACTGTAATGTGAATATGGAATCTATGGGGTCAGGATTATCATACTCAACGCCGAACAGGATCTCAACGGGCCCCCACAAGTAGCGTCCGAGGCGCGTCAAGGATTCTGCTACAAAATGCGCACGAGAAACCATTTGGTGCGACCTAAAGTGAAATGATCGGATGAAAAAAATTGTAGGAAAAACAGATGCCACGCCGCGATTCATTGGTAGATTCCTAAGAAAATGTAAAACATCTACAGAAGAACTGCCTTACGAAATACTTGTAACCGATTCTTGAGTGTTGCTGGTCATGGTGGGACCCCAACCAGGTAAGATTAACAGATAAGATAGGGGCGATCCAATGAAGAAACGTCCGTTTTCTGTTTGGATCGCCGGCCGCTGTGGCCGAGCGGTTCTAGGCGCTTCAGTCCAGAACCGCGTTGGTGCTACTGTCGCAGTTTCGAATCCTGCCTCGGGCATGGATGTGTGTGATGTCCTTAGGTTAGTTAGGTTTAAGTCGTTCTAAGTCTAGGGGACTGATGACCTCAGATGTTAAGTCCCATAGTGCTTAGAGCCATTTGAACCATTTGATCTGTTTGGATCGTTTAGTCGGCGCGAGAGCGTTACGAAGGTGTCCAACAAACTCCAACGACAGGTGCTACATGGGAGGCGCTGTGCACCGCAGAGAGGTCTGCTGTCCTGGGAGCATGTGATCGAAGAAAACTCGGGAAATACATTACTTCCTCCAACATATGCCTCGCGAAATTGTCGCTATGAGAAAATCAGAGAAATCAGAGCCCATACGGGGGTTAAGCAACACTCATAGTGCCATTCGCGAAGAGAAATGGGAAGACCGGAAGAGCCAGTGGTACGAGAAGTACACGCGCTGCAAACCTTAAAGCGGCCCTCATACGCTCAATATTTCTTATGCAATACTGACAAGGGAACCTCCCCATCGCACCCCCCTCAGATTTAGTTATAAGTTGGCACAGGGATAGGCCTTGAAAACCTGAACACAGATCAATCGAGAAAACCGGAAGAAGTTGTGTGGAACTATGAAAAAAAAATAAGCAAAATATACAAACTGAGTAATCCATGCGCAAGGTAGGCAACATCAAGGAGAGTGTGAGCTTACGAGTGCCGTGGTCTCGTGGTTAGCGTGAGCAGCTGCGGAACGAGAGGTCCGTGATTCAAGTCTTCTCTCGAGTGAAAAGTTTAATTTTTTATTTTCAGACAATTATCAAAGTTCAGGCACTCACACATAATCAACTTCGCTCTCCAAAATTACAGGACATGTTCAGATTTGCTTGGGCATATGCAGGTTTTGACGGTGTACACACGGAAACATTTGAAAACGTAAAAAACATATGTTTTGACAGAGCACAGGGAAAACTGTGTGACTGTGAAACTGTTGCATTCATTTGTTGCAATTTATGTGACAAACTCTTATGTTTTCATCGCTTTTTTCGGAGTGATTATCACATCCACAAGAAAACCTAAATCGGGCAAGGTAGAAGAATCTTTTTACCCATTCGCCAAGTGTGCAAGTTTGGTGGGTCGACAACATATTCCTGTCATGTGACGCACATGCCGTCACCAGTGTCGTATAGAATATATCAGACGTGTTTCCCTCTGGAGGAATCGGTTGACCTTTGACCTTGCGATCAAATGTTTTCGGTTCCTATCGGAGAGGCACGTCCTTTCGTCTACTAATCGCACGGTTTTGCGGTGCGATCGCAAAACACAGACACAACTTATTTCAGTGAACAGAGACGTCAATGAATGAACGGACAGATCGTAACTTTGCGAAAATAAAGAAAGTAAAATTTTCACTCGAGGGAAGACTCGAACCAAGGACATCTCGTTTCGCAGCTGCTCACTCTAACCACAGGACCACGGCGCTCCTCAGCTTACATTGTCCTTGATCTTGCCTATCTGCGCATGGACTACTCAGTTTGTATATTTTGCTTATTTTTTCATAGTTCCACACAACTTCTTCCTGTTTTCTCGATTGATCTGTGTTCAGTTTTTCAAGGCCTATCCACTGTGTCAATTTATAACTAAATCTGAGGGGGGTGCGATGGGGAGGTTCCCTTGTGAGTAATGTGTATGCTCGATATAATGTGCCATACACTGACGTGACAACTGTCGTGGGGTAGCGATATGCACATATACAGATGGCGGTAGTATCGTGTACACAAGTAATAAAAGGGCAGTGCATTGTCGAAGCTGTCATTTACAATCAGGTGATTCATGTGAAAAGGTTTCCGACAATGTTATGGCCGCACGACGGCAATTAACAAGCTTTGAAAGGGGAGTGACAGTTGGAGCTAGACGCATGCGACATTCTATTTCGGAAACCGTTAGGGAATACAGTAGTACGAGTCGCACGTCAACAAGAGTTGAAAGGTGGCTACACTGAGCCACAGTGCCAGAGATCGCGCCAGAGAGTACTGTTCCGCCGCCTCCACTGGCAGTGATTATTGAGAAGTAGCGGTAGGCAGTTCTTGTCGAGATGTGGCAGTAGACAGTTCTTGTCGAGAGGTCGTAGTAGGGAGTGCTTGTCGAGATGTCTTAGTAGTGAGTGCTTGTTCCATGTTTTATGCAGTTGTTTGATGGGCTAGACAGCAGATGTTGTTCTAATGGAGATATTGTAATGATTAGAGTGCTTTTCATCAATATATATGAAGGTAACAAAACTCGCTTTTTTTTTCATTATTTCAGTGTCTTAAATAATGCGTCATTACAGGTTGTCAACAAAGCATTTGGCTCGTGTTCTTGTATTAGAGTGTAATTCTGGTTTTCTTGCGCAATTATAGTGTTTCTAATTTTTTTTTATCACTTCAGTATAAATGGTATTTGAAATTTCTTGTCTTATTGAAGAAGAACCGTGCCAGATGTGTACGTTGAGTCATACTTCCACACACAGAACAGCTACACTTGTGCTTTGTTGGCTTCGTAGGTTTTATAGTTGCTGGGGACTTAATTAATTGTGTTAACGGAAATTTTCTTTCATTCTTTGTTGTTATTCTATGCAGTCAGATTGCGTACTAAAACTAGTCAGGGCCAACCGTTTACGACACTACGTAATCGGACAAACAGCTACTAAATCAAAAAATTAAAAAATATTTGCATTATAAATAATTAAGCCCCCATCCAGAGTGTGCCGAGAATGTTAAATTTCAGGCCTTACCTCCCACTACGGACAACGCAATGGTCTAAGGCCTTCACCTAACGAGGGAGGAGCAACGGCGTTTGCCTAGAGTTGTCAGTGCTTAACAGACCTGCAACACTGCCTGAAACCCCTGTAGAAATCAACGTGGGACGTACGACTAAAGTATCCATTAGGACAATGCGGCGGAATTTGGCATTAATGGGATATGGCAGCAGACAACCGACGCGAGTGCCTTTGCTAACAGCACGACAACGCCTCCAGCGTCTCTCCTGGGCTCGTGATCATATCGCCTGGATCCTTCGTGACTGGAAAACCGTAGTCTGGTCAGCTGAGTCCCGATTTCTGTTGGAAAGAGCTGATGGTAAGGTTCGAGTTTGACGCAGACCTCACGAAGTCATGGACCCACGTTGTCAAAACACTGCGTAAGCTGATAGTAGTTCCATAATAGTGTGTGCTGTGTTTACCTGGAATGGACAGGGTCCTCGGTCCAACTGGACATAGTTATGATCGGTTACTTGGATACCATCTGCAGTCATTCATGGACTTCATTTTTATGAATGACAATATGCAATGTCACCGGGCACAACTGTTGGCCATTGTCTGAAGAACATTGTGGACGATTCGAGCGAATGATTCGGCTACCCAGGACGCCCAACATGAATACCATCGACCATTTATGGGACATAATTGAGAGGTCAGTTCGAGCACAAAATTCTGCACCGGCATGAGTTTCGTAATTACGTACAGCTATAGAGGCAATGTGGCTCAATTTTTTGCAGGGGACTTCCAATGACTTGTTGAGTCCATGCCACGTCGAGTTGCTGCACTACGCTGAAGGTATCCCATGACTTTCGCCACTTCAGTGTAGTTTGTACCGTAAAAGTGTGGTGCTGCGCAATAAAATACAGTCCCTGGCGAGACTGAACGAATTTCCGCAAAGAACTGAAAAAGTAAATGGGGAAAAGATCAGGAAGTGGGCTGGAGTAATGTGTATTCAAGCACGAAGCGGAACTGTGAGGAATGAAATTCTTGATTGTATAGGACACACCAAATACTTCGTAACCCACAAACGCAGAGCAAATTGAAGATCATGACGTATTGAAAGTAAGCAGAAATGTTCATTTTAGTTGTAGCTGTTTTCAGAATCGGCAAATAAGGTAAAGTCAGCTGTGCAGTGAGCACACTTTTTTTTTTTTTTTTTTTTTTTTTTGCTTGCAACAGTTGTCACAGCATAGGCATTAGATCATGTAAGCTCCCAATCGGCAATCGGCAAGTAATTGTTTTACTTCGTTTGCAACAGTTGTTACAGTAGAGAAATACATAGAAAACACAAAGTACACGATAAATTACACATTTCACTTGTTTAATCTGTAATTAGTTGTTGTTGCGGTTTACGAATCTATGCGGCTGTGAATGCCCTGATCCACTGAAATGTTTACTGGAAGCATTTCAGGATTATTTCGCCAGTTTTGCATAATTTCTGCTTGTGTTTTGCGAGGCAATCGATCCAATCGTAATATAGACAGGTTCCACCTCGTCGAGCGCCAACGTGGTCGTTGTGAGGACAGAGTTCTAAATGACGCGGCCCGGGAAAAACTATTGCGCAATAATACTATGCCGTTCTTGGCTTCGTTCTTTGCTGCCATATATTGACACAATATTATTGTGCAATAAATACTGAGCCCCTTAAGGTGGCTCGAATAGACATTGTAAACAAAAAACAAGATAGTAAATTAGAGACCTCTCCTTATACACAAAACTTTACGAAGTAAATCGATAGTGAGCATTTCCGATATTCACGTTTATTGATGTAGCGAAGCCACGGAAACCGAAATCCTGGATGGGCAGACGCTCTTCATATATGCGGCTCCATACCTTAAACGCTGTACCCCATCACTTGGATCACATGCGTTAAAATTCAAGTCACGAAACATTGCATGTGGGGTATGAGAACGGAACAGGAAATGGAGAATTGTAACGGGGTTGCTGTAAGGGGCTTCTAAAAGCGTGCCCTCTGGACATCGACACTCCGCACGCTGTCGTTTTTCGTTGTCGGCTGGCCTGGAACACACACCGCAGCAGGGGCTGAGGTTCATGCGCCGTGCCACATACTGCAAACGACACAGAAAAAAAAAGTGGCGGATAAAATTATAATATGTGGGGGCGATCAAACAGCTTTGTGAAAATTGCCACGAATTGTGGGCTGCAGCATAATAGTCCCAATTAGCATTATTTATAATGGTACTAAATCAAGTGACGTTGTAAAAGTGAATCACGCGCAGTAAAACAGTCCCGGCGGTAATACACCACATAGATTACATGGCTCTGCACAAAGATCCAAAAACCTGTATTTGTTTCCGGACCTACAGTTTAGCGCCAAGCGATATGCTTTGCTACCCACATGAGAGGACATCTATTTAATTCGCTTATAAACAAAATAACTTTTTCTTGCTGCAATATTGGTTTTTAATTTTCCAGAAGCGTTCGCCTTCTATAAACAGGTATTTTTCGTAGATGTTCTGCAATAGTGTATAGTCTTATATGTATATAATTTATTTTTCACCTTTTTTCGAAATAAGAAGTTACCTGTTTAATTTTCAAAGTTCCTGGGAAGCCCCGTTTTCTCTTATCTGGATCTGGTAACAAAAGTTGTGAGACGCACTTACATTTCATCTACAATTTTTTTTTTTTTTGCCAGTCTTCGTTGCTTTTCACCATCGGCATTATATGAAACTTAACAGCCCTCTATGTGCATCTGATAAGTGGATCCTGCATATGAGAAGGGCGAAGGAACGAACCCGCAAAATTACTGGCCGATGTCCTTAATATCGGTTTTCTGTAGAATTCTAGAACATATTCTGAGTTCGAATACAGTAACTTCCGTAGAGACAGAAAAGCTTACGTGCGCGAATCAGCAGCGTTTTATGAAGAAACGCTCGTGTGAAACTCAGTTTGCCCTTTTCTCACATGATTTACTGCGAACTATGGATGCATGAGAACAGACAGATTCCATATTTCTAGACTTGACACGGTATTCCATTGTACGCTTTAACGAAGGTGAGAGCAAATGGAATAGGTTGCCAGAAATGTCAGAATCCAGTATGTTGTCCTCGGCGGCGAGTGTTCATCAAATGGTTCAAATGGCTCTGAGCACTATGGGACTTAACTTCTAAGCCGGCCGAAGTGGCCGTGCGGTTACAGGCGCTGCAGTCTGTAACCGCAAGACCGCTACGGTCGCAGGTTCGAATCCTGCCTCGGGCATGGATGTTTGTGATGTCCTTAGGTTAGTTAGGTTTAACTAGTTCTAAGTTCTAGGGGACTAATGACCTCAGCAGTTGAGTCCCATAGTGCTCAGAGCCATTTTGAACTTAACTTCTAAGGTCATCAGTCCCCTAGAACTTAGAACTACTTAAACCTAACTAACCTAAGCACACAACACACATCCATGCCGAAGGCAGGATTCGAACCTGCCACCGTAGCAGCACCGCGGTTCCGGACTGAAGCCCCTGGAACTGCTCGGCCACATCGGCCAGCGAGTGTTCATCAGAAACAAGGGTATCGTCAGTAGTAGCCTAGGGAAGTGTGACAGGACCACTATTATACTATGTATACATAAATGATATGGCGATCAGGGAGGGCAGCAATCTGCGGTTGTTTACTGATGGTGCTGTAGTGTATGGTAAGGTGTCGAAGTTGAGTGACTGACTTACACAACATTTCTAGTTGGTGCAAAGAAGAGCAGGTAGCACTAAATGTAGAAAAATGTTAGTTAATGTAGAAGAGTAGGAAAAACAAACCCGTAATGTTCGGATACAGCATTAGCAGAGCGCTGCTCGATGTCAGATAGAACGAGAATCTGAGGATCGTGGTAGGTAGGGCGAATGGTCGACTATGGTTTATTTGAGACTGAGGAACGAGTGGTTCATCCGTAAAGGAGATCGCATACACGACACATTCTTGAGTAGGGCTCGACTGTTTGGGATCCGCCCAGGCCGGATCAAAGGAAGACATCGAAGCAATTCAGAGGCGGGCTGCTAGATTTGTTACCGGTAGTTTCGAGTAAAATGCAAGTGTTACGGGCATGCTTCCGGAATTCAAATAGGAATTCCTCGAGGGAAAGCGACGTTCTTTTCGAAGAACACTAACGAGATATTTTAGACACCGGCATTCGAAGCTGACTGCAAAATGAGCCTACTGCCGCCAATAAACCTTGCGCGTAAGGATCACGAAGATAAGATACGAGAAAGCAGGACTCGTACGGAGATATATAGACAGTCGTTTTTCCCTAGCTCAATCTGCGAGTGGAAGACGAAAAGAAATGACTAGTAGTGATACAGGGTACCCTCCGCCACGCACCGTACGGTGACTTGCCGATTATCTATGTAGATGTAACAACACTGTTCGGAACTATAGACATTTGAACTGTTTTATACTCTTCATAGTTGAAAACAAAATGTTCACATCTTCAGTGCATTGACAAATGAACCTATTGTTGTCTTTAGTCCGAACACAAGTTTGACGCATTTGATGCAGCAATACAGTGAATCCTGTGCAGCCGCCTTAAATCTGCACAACTATTTCAACCTTCATATACTCAACTGTTGGTGTATCTCTACAACTTTTATCCCACACCCCTGACTCCATTACCAAACTATCCCTTGGTACCTCAGGATATGTCCTATCAACCGCTATCTACTTTTAGCCAAGTTGAGGCATAAATTATAGTTCATCCGGATTCTTTTGCCTACTTTTTCTTTTTAGTTATACGAAACACCCATATAATCTTCTGCAGCACCGCATTTAAAGAGCTTCTGTTCCTTATCTGCAAAGTTTATCGTCCACGCCTCACTTCCATACAAAGCTACATTTCGGATATTTAAGTAGCAAAAGACAAGGGATAGCAATATACACACACACACAAATGGCGTTGGTATCGCGTAGTCAAGGTATGAAATGGCAGTGCATTGGCGGACCTGTCATCGATACTCAACTTGCGCATGTGAACGGGTTTCCGAAGGGGTTATGAACTAACGACGGGAATTAACAAAAATCAAATGAAACTTCCTGGCAGATTAAAACTATGTGCCGGACCGAGACTCGAACTCGGGACCTTTGCCTTTCGCGGGCAAATGCTCTACTATCTGAGCTACCGAAGCACGACTCACGCCCGGTACTCACAGCTGTACTTCTGCCAGTATCTCGTCTCCTACATTCCAAACTTAACAGAAGCTTTCATGCGAACCTAGCAGAACTAGCACTCCTGAAAGAAAGGATATTGCGGAGACATGGCTTAGCTTCTGTAAAGTTTGGAAGGTAGGAGACGAGATACTGGCAGAAGTAAAGCTGTGAGGACGGGGCGTGAGTCGTGCTTGGGTAGCTGAGTTGGTAGAGCACTAGCCCGCGAAAGGCAAAGGTCCCGAGTTCGAGTCTCGGTCCGGCACACGGTTTTAATCTGCCAGGAAGTTTCATATCAGCGCACACTCCACTGCAGAGTGAAAATCTCATTCTGGAAAAATCAAATGGCTCTAAGCACTATGGGACGTAACATCTGAGGTCATCAATCCCCTACACTTAGCGCTTCTAGGCGCTTCAGTCTGGAACCGCGCGACCGCTCCGGTCGCAGGTTCGAATCCTGCCTCGGGCACGGATGTGTGTGATGTACTTAGGTTAGTTAGGTTTAAGTAGTTCTAAGTCTAGGGGACTGATGACCTCAGATGTTAAATACCATAGTGCTCAGAGCCATTTCAACAATTTTGAACTCATTTACTGGTAACGCAGTACGGTAGGGTTTTATTGTACTGTATTTTGGAATAAGCCAGCGGAGACCCCGAGAGCGGTATGCAAAATAAATAATCTTGCCTCAATGTATACAAATAACTAACACAATTAAAAAAAATACTGTCTACCTGACTCTAGCCTCGAAGCCTGTCGAGCACCTAGCCCAGGAGCTACACCGTAGTAAATACATGACTTGTGTTGGGATGATCAAGTGCGACAGACCGATCGGCGTCATCTGGTGACATCACATCTTCAACACTGTCATCCAATTTTTAGCGATTTCCCGAAAATTGCAGCCCCATGTGTCTTATATTAAATTACTTGTCTCAGCCTCATCTACGTCGCTTCAGCTGTACTTAAACTTTCATAAAAATCACCCAGTATATCTTGCCACATTGGCAGGTTACCTGACAGATCAGTCTTGATAGTGTCTACATCCTTAGCAAGACCTAGGAAACCGCACTTAGTCTGATTAAAAGGAGGAAGTAAATATTCCAGAACGAAGTGACTTCGGGCGTAGGTCGACAACAGCAGATGTACCGCCAGGAAGTAACGTGTCCATAGCGCGGCCCTGGACCTCTAGCGGCAGCGAGGCGAACCTCGTTCAAGGTCACCCGCCTTATGTAGCTCCAGTGGCTAAGTCAACACAGCCATGGGCGCGAAGCAAGGATGGGGCAAGTTGTCGGCAGGAGTCTTGGGGGGGGGGGGTACAGGGTGTGTGGGGGGGTACAGGGTGTGTGGGGGGGGGACAGGGTGTGTGGGGGGGGGACAGGGTGTGTGGGGGGGGGGACAGGGTTGGGGGGGGGGGCATGCTGAGCAAGGACAGTGTGAAGATAAGAGCAAAAGGTTGCAACGGGATTGGGAAGGAGGTGGAGCAGATAACGCAAAAGCGCTGAGCCGGTACCTAAGAAGTCACTTCGTCAGTGCATCTGATAATGGTATGTGGTCGCTTACAGAAATATAGTGCCCGCTGGCCAATGACATCCAGCTATTCGTCTGTGAACCATTTAGTCATTTAAATTTCTATTCGAACTTAACAAATTTCTTTTTTTTTTTTTTTAGAAATGCTTTTCTTGTTATATCCTCTCTTCATTTTATATCCTAATCAGCCTTCATCAGTTATGGCGTGGGGTGGCGTGTTCTTCTCGGATTAGAGCAGACTCAGTCTGAGTAGTGATTGACGAGAGGTAGGAAAGGGTAAGGCACCCAGGAGCATTGTAGCAAATGATCGTTCTGGTAGTTCAGACTTTAATGCGTGGGCAGGCGTAATGTTGCAAAGGGGTGTACTGACCCTCAAATCTTTGAACACACTGCGCTCATTAGTCAACGTTACTGTGACACTGTACTCCTTCCCCATGTGCTTCTTTTCATGGTGCACTCGGCCCTGACTCCTTTTTTATGGATAACAATGCGCGACCGCAGCGAAGAACGTAGATGGAGGAGCTCCCACAACAAGAAGATACTCTTCCAATGGACTATCTAAATCCCATCGAGCACGTGGGGATGCGCTGGAGGGGGGGGGGGGGGGGTAGTGCAGCAATGACCATCCAGCAGTTGTCAACAGTGCTGGTGGACTAATGGAATGCCCTGTCAGAAGAACTCGTTACCATCCTTGAGGGCAGAATGGGAGCACATTGCAGAATATGCACACCGTACTAAAAACCATGTCTCACTTTTTGTAATACGCAGGGGTCCATTATGAATCGTGGTGACTTCAGTGTAATTACTGTCTTTGAATAAAAGTGTGATTTGTGTTCGTCTCATTCAGTATTTCTTTCAGTTACCCTGTGTACTATGCTGTTGCAGTTCTTTCTATGTATGGTCCAAGTTTCATCGAGCTATGTTACTTGGCAGAGACACAGCATGCGAAAGTTACTTTCACCCTTACATTTTGCACACCGGTGTATTTTTTATTTTGCTTCTGAACAAGAAGTTATTTGTGGTTGTCAAGGTAAATGGTACAACCTGCATATAGAAATTGGTTACGTGGCAGGAGCGAATTATGCACGTCGAAGAGTCTTAGCTGCAACACATTTTCTAAATAACATGTCTCAAAACGAAAATTTAAAAAAAATTGTAATTTGCTATTGAAGCTTGCGTAGGGTGTTTTACATATGTAGCAATCCCTTGCCTGGTACGCACCGGCCCTTTCCTCGGATTCTGACAGGTGGCACGTTGTTTTTTACCAGACGACACGAGTTCGGTGCGCCCTCGAGAACGAATGCGAATAAATCGTTGCGCTATATAGTATTAAAGACATTGGAGTCAATAGCATCTGCTCAGAGAGTTGTGCACCAACCTAGTACGAAACCTCATAGCGATATTTCATTGCCAATACTGTTGCTCTGGTCACTAACTGCAGACGACAGTTAAGGTTCTGCATGATGGAGAGGTTGAACCCGAAGTGCTCTTTCTTCTGACGAATGATGGCTTCTTTTATTGGGGTGCGTGAACTTTCAGAACAATAGAAGTTGCTGTCCTGATAATCTCCAGCAGTTACATCAAGAGTCTCTGCATGATGGTTCAAATGGCTCTAAGCACTATGGGACTTAACATCTGAGGGCATCAGCCCATTAGACTTTGAACTACTTAAACCTAACTAACCTAAGGACATCACACACATCCATACCCGAGGCAGGATTCGAACCTGCGACCGTAGCAGTAGCGCGGTTCCGGACTGAAGAGCCTAGAACCGGTCTTCCACAGCGGCTGGCTCCTCTGTATGACGTGAAAACTGGGGTGTGGCGTACAATTAGCGCAACACGAAATTTTTCCACCACCTCGTATCGTATGATAGGTATGTGAACAATATATGGCAATCTTTCTTGATAAAACACGTTGGGCAATGTTTACATTCCCTTTATTTCAACACAAACACTGTTTGCAAGTTTGCGGATAGATGACGCTCGGCGTGAATGTGGATCGGCAGTGAGGCATGCCGAGAGAGTCCGCGCGGTGACTTTTGTCCCAGATGGTGTGGTGGTTAACGCACCTGCCTAGTAAGCAGAAGAACCCGGGTTCAAATGCCAATCGGGTAGACATTTTCACTCGTCGCCGCTGATTACGCGTAACCCGCCCCCCCCCCCTTCATCACCTTAAATACACATATAATGTATCACAGCTGTGGATTCCGCGTGGTGTCTCGGACATGTTCGAAAGAAAAGACACCACGCATTCATATAAAAGTATCTGAATTCATCAACACTACCGCAGCTTCGTAATGTTTCAGTTTGACAGTGTGCACAACTCTTAACAGATGCCATTGGCTAACAAGATTCACGTGCGAAATGGCGTAATGATTTTCTCGTACTTCCTTCAAGGGTCACTCCTATCACATCTAGTTTAGTCAAAGTTAGAACCGATAAATCACCTGTCAGATTCCTATAAAAGGGGGAGGGAGTGTGGTATAATGTCGTCTAACTCGCCACGCTTTTCATAAATGAGATCGGCTGGGACGAACAAATCTATTCCTTATCGTTTGCTTCAAAAGAAAACTGTTTTGTTCGTGATTACCTAGTTCTACGTTATAAAAGTTTATTCTGTTGCAACATAACTCACGGTTTCGGCCGTTACACAAAACTGCTTTAAATTATCGGATTCTTCACATCAGTCTCTTTACTTCCACACTGACGGCAAAAAAGTCAGACAACTGAAAGTTAACAGGCGTGCTTCTACATCTGAAAGATGACGTCTATCGAAATTTCACGCCAGTAGCTTAAGAGTGTCGCTAGTGGCGCCACTGTGAAGATGCAAATCACGTTTGCTTTAAATGTACACTTTAACAGTTACTTTCAAGACTGGATGTAGTTACTCGATATTAGTCGAGAATGCCTTTAAGACGATGAAGAAGCTATCATTAACAGCTCGCTGAGTTCTTCGAGATTCAACGACGTCCTGCAATGGAGCTACGAGAACATAGATGTTCCTTCAGTGATATTGCAGATACACTTGGTAGGAATGTTGCCACTCTAAATGATTGCTAGCTGCTATGGTCACGGGAAAGTATGGTCGCAAGAAGACCGGCCTGCGGACGGCCACGTGGCACTACCGCTTATGGATGTGATGCATCGTACTGCGTTTGCAGCAGAAATTCGAGCAGCAATTGACACTACAATGATGCAACGAACTCTTACAAATCTGTTACTTCAAGGACAGCACCGAGCCAGACGCCCTGTAGCGTGCATTCTACTGACCCCAAACCACCGCCGCTAGCGACTTCAGATGTGTCAAGCGGCAGCTCATTGGAGGGCGAATTGGAGTGTCCTTTTTGATGGATAGGTGTTCTGCCTCGGTGCCAGTGATGGCCGTGTGTTGGTTAGAAGGAGACCGCCTGCAACCGACCTGTCTGCGGCCTACACAAACCGAACCTACACCTGGGATTATTGCCTGGCGTGCGATTTCGTATGACAGCAGGAGCACATCTGAGGTTATCGCACGCACCGTGACTGCCAAACTGTTCGTCAATCTGGTGAATCGGCCTGGTGAGCTGCCATTCGTGAACAGCATTCCAGAGGGATGTTTTCCAACAAGCTAACGGTCGCCCATATACCGCTATTGTAACCCAATATGGCCGGCCAAAGTGGCCGAGCGGTTCTAGGCGCTGCAGTCTGGAACCTCGTGACCGCTACGGTCGCAAGTTCGAATCCTGCCTCGGGCATGGATGTGTGTGATGTCCTTAGGTTAGTTAGGTTTAAGTAGTTCTAAGTTCTAGGGGGACTGATGACCTCAGCAGTTAAGTCCAATAGTGCTGAGAGCCATTTGAAGCATTTAACCCAACATGCTCTAGAGTGTCGACATGTTGCCTTGGACGGCAGGATCACGAGATGTGTCTCCAATCGAGCATGAATGAGACATCATCAGACGACAGCTCCAGCAGCATCCACAAACAGCATCAACTGTTCTTTGACCGACTAAGTGCAACAGACATCCCAAAAACTGACATCCGACACCTGAGCGACACAACGCTTGCACGTTTTCATGCTTGCATTCATCATTCTGGCAGTTATATCGGTTATTAACGCACCAGCATTTCACATTTGGAATGACTTCTCTCGCGCTTACGTTAACCTGTGACCTTGAAATGTTAATCACTTAAATATGTTACCTAGAAAACGTATTCCCGAAATTGATTATTTCTTGACGTTGCGGTATTATTCCGTCAGTGTATTTACGTTACCAGCTTTCTTCGTGTGGCTAAATTTCTCCAATCTTAGTTCTATTTTACAAATTATGCTAAACTTAACTAACATGTACTGGAAGTCAGAACCAGCCCTTATTCGCAGTGACGTACTCGTAATAGCTTTGGGGGAGGTGGCTTCGATCCAGTTATTCTGCAAAGCCTGATATGAGAACCTTGTTCATCTTATTTTTGATAACTCCTTACAAGAACGTTTTGAACCAATTGAATTACCTCAACCGAAGTAGGAGGTCACACTACTTCGCTTCTGACAACCAGCTTCACTTAGAAGACAATGATTGAATTACAGTTAGTTAAGTAAAACATGGATAAAGATATATCAGTAACTTCTACAAAATACAATTATGCTTCCGTAATCCTCAGATCAAACAGAATCGTTTGATGTATATCACAATAACATACTGTTATTTTGGCATTTTTTTAGTGGTTTTTGTTATTATGTTTTAGCCATTTTCACCCAGTTCAAAAAGGGTCAGTCAAAACATTATAAGCACGTTTTGCATCCAGCCAGAGCCAGTAATTTGTGAGGGATCCCCAATATTTAGATCCACTGAACTACACGTATTATTACTAATCAAAATAGTTTAAATACAAAGAATATTTAATTTGAATAATTAAATATGTCGCAATCCTGATGTAGAGCTTGTATGACGTCGGGGGAACAACGTGACCGCCCTAGAACAAAAGCAGCAGCCTCAGTTGAAGAGGAGTCGTTTTGGCTGCAGTACTTGTGTGAGAGGACGTTGTGGTCAGACGACGAACGTGGGTACTTTACAAGAAGGCGCTGTATTGTTTTTGCGTATGGAAAATGGAAATGCAGTGTGGCTAGGGCCTCCGAGCGGGTAGACAGCTCGCCTAGTGTAAGTCTTTCTAGTGGACGCCATTTCGGCGACGGGCGTGTCGATGGGGATGAAATGATTATGATTAGGACAACACAGCACTCAGATCCTGCAGCGAATCGAACCCGGGCCGTTAGGTATGACATCCCGTCGCGCTGACCACTCAGCTACCAGGGGCGGACCTTTGCGTGCCAATACTGACTCACTGAGGCAGCAAGATAGTCACTCGTTCAGTGCATCGCTCTATTGTTATCTACGTACACAACAATAACAAACTAAGATTACACAGATAAACAAGCTGAAGATATGTTGCGTTTACTTTTCCTATCTTAGCGTTTTGAGCTTATTTCGTATCTGAAAACCGATTTTATCGCATCAGGTTTAAAAGATAACGACAAAAATTAATTTTCATGAACACAGTTCATCAATTTTTTAACCCCTCGTTTTTAGCAATTTTTCATGCAACGCCATACAATATATTCGTCGTCTGTGAAATTAGTTCCATATAATTTAACACGTCAAAACATTTTCGATATTGCATTACTAATCTTTCACTTGTTTCTTCTTTATTTTCAGTTTAAGGCGATTTATAGCGTCCAGAGGTTGCATAAATTCACCAGATCTCTTTTGCTATGTGTGCAGCTATCTAAGAGACATATCCCATCGGAAGACTTTCACACCATTTCGGAACTTGTGAACTGTTCTTCGATTCAGAGGTGGATCCTGGAAAATCGTGGGTGTCACAGTTAATCTATCTGACATGTGGATGCAGATTGTGCGGTTGGACAAGGAAGGCGAAGAAGACCATCCGTCATTCGGAATTCCGGTGATATGGCGTGAGTCAACCACAAAACAGACTTATTTGGGATTGGCAAATGTCATCGAATATTTCCACAAAACTCTCATCTGTATAGTGTCGTTTCCTCAGTTTCTAAACAAATTCACATTATCCCGTCGATTCTACAATACCAATAGGCACCTACCAAATACACTCCTGGAAATGGAAAAAAGAACACATTGACACCGGTGTGTCAGACCCACCATACTTGCTCCGGACACTGCGAGAGGGCTGTACAAGCAATGATCACACGCACGGCACAGCGGACACACCAGGAACCGCGGTGTTGGCCGTCGAATGGCGCTAGCTGCGCAGCATTTGTGCACCGCCGCCGTCAGTGTCAGCCAGTTTGCCGTGGCATACGGAGCTCCATCGCAGTCTTTAACACTGGTAGCATGCCGCGACAGCGTGGACGTGAACCGTATGTGCAGTTGACGGACTTTGAGCGAGGGCGTATAGTGGGCATGCGGGAGGCCGGGTGGACGTACCGCCGAATTGCTCAACACGTGGGGGCGTGAGGTCTCCACAGTACATCGATGTTGTCGCCAGTGGTCGGCGGAAGGTGCACGTGCCCGTCGACCTGGGACCGGACCGCAGCGACGCACGGATGCACGCCAAGACCGTAGGATCCTACGCAGTGCCGTAGGGGACCGCACCGCCACTTCCCAGCAAATTAGGGACACTGTTGCTCCTGGGGTATCGGCGAGGACCATTCGCAACCGTCTCCATGAAGCTGGGCTACGGTCCCGCACACCGTTAGGCCATCTTCCGCTCACGCCCCAACATCGTGCAGCCCGCCTCCAGTGGTGTCGCGACAGGCGTGAATGGAGGGACGAATGGAGACGTGTCGTCTTCAGCGATGAGAGTCGCTTCTGCCTTGGTGCCAATGATGGTCGTATGCGTGTTTGGCGCCGTGCAGGTGAGCACCACAATCAGGACTGCATACGACCGAGGCACACAGGGCCAACACCCGGCATCATGGTGTGGGGAGCGATCTCCTACACTGGCCGTACACCACTGGTGATCGTCGAGGGGACACTGAATAGTGCACGGTACATCCAAACCGTCATCGAACCCATCGTTCTACCATTCCTAGACCGGCAAGGGAACTTGCTGTTCCAACAGGACAATGCACGTCCGCATGTATCCCGTGCCACCCAACGTGCTCTAGAAGGTGTAAGTCAACTACCCTGGCCAGCAAGATCTCCGGATCTGTCCCCCATTGAGCATGTTTGGGACTGGATGAAGCGTCGTCTCACGCGGTCTGCACGTCCGGCACGAACGCTGGTCCAACTGAGGCGCCAGGTGGAAATGGCATGGCAAGCCGTTCCACAGGACTACATCCAGCATCTCTACGATCGTCTCCATGCGAGAATAGCAGCCTGCATTGCTGCGAAAGGTGGATATACACTGTACTAGTGCCGACATTGTGCATGCTCTGTTGCCTGTGTCTATGTGCCTGTGGTTCTGTCAGTGTGATCATGTGATGTATCTGACCCCAGGAATGTGTCAATAAAGTTTCCCCTTCCTGGGACAATGAATTCACGGTGTTCTTATTTCAATTTCCAGGAGTGTATATAGTTGATGAAGCAACGTAAGAAGAGAGTTCTCTTTCATCTTTCATCAACGTATCAGACCTGACTACCAATCTGGAGAAGGTATTCATGTAATGAACAATGCTGATCTTTGTGTCTCGTACGGGGCCTGGCACTAACAGAGTCAAGCTGAACTATTCGCTTTACGCCTTAAAGAATTTAATTTGCTTGCACTGGGTACAGCGACTTCACATTTTCGCCACAGACACAAAGAACTTGTGAAATTATGTGCTAGTGTACGGACGTTCAAGGTCCGATGTCAAGCTTCGGGCTGGAACACAACAATGAAGCATGACGATTGTTCGTCGACTCATCTACAACAAGCTTCAAACGAGTATTGCTACACAATGGAAATAAATATGCATCAGAATCGCATTGATTGGATATTCCACCCACCTGAAAGATTGGTTCAAATGGCTCTGAGCACTATGGGACAACATCTGAGATCATCAGTCCCCTAGAACTTAGAACTACTTAAACCTAACTAACCTATGGACGTCACACACATCCATGCCCCAGGCAGGATTCGAACCTGCGACCGTAGCGGTCGCGCGGCTCCAGACTGAAGCGCCTAGAACCGCTCGGCCACACAGGCCGGCCCATCTGAAAGAGACATATTCGTACGAAACTATGTCGCTGCTTGTTGAAAATATATACGATCATGAGTATAAATAGTGTATCTGTGGTGGTGTTAGAGCTACCACCATTCTCATGGGAATGCAGACAGGTTGCACCAAGTACTACTGTTTTACCCGTGACTGGGACAGTACAGACAGACACTCTACTACACAAAGAAGAATTGGCCAATCAGAAGCAGAACGCAGCTAGGAAATAAAAATGTGCTTCGTGCGCCGTTAATTGACCATGTCAAAGTTATCACGCCACGGCTTCCCATCAAGCTGGGGCTTATGAAGAATTTCGTGAAGGAACTAACGATTCAGATGCTTTTCGATATCTATGCAACATGCTTCCATAGTTAAGTGAAACTGAACGAAGGTATGTTCATAGATGCACCGATAAGGAAGGTAATTGTTGACACTCACTTCCAAGAATTCCTGAATGATACTGAAAAAAAATGCATGGGTGGCATGGGTGGTAGCTGTAGCCAGTTTCCCTGTATCTTGTAAATCTCCTACTTGACTTCTTCCACGAAAATCTAGGTTCATACGATGATGAACGTGGTGCACGTTTTCACGGGGACGTCCCGGTGATGGGAACTACTTAAACCTATCTAACCTATGGACGTCACATACATCCATGCCCCAGGCAGGATTCGAACCTGCGACCGTAGCGATGGAGTGCAGTAATGTTGGCTGACTACTGCTGAACACTCCAGCGTGACATACCAAATCCCCAGCACAAACGAAAGTCTACAACCAAGAAATACAAACCAAACACACCTTTGATGAAGGAACTATTTTCAATGTGTGTGAATATTATGTGTGTACAGAATTTAACAGAAAGAGAAAGCATAAAAATGCAGCAAATGAAGCAGGCAAAATGGAATACAAGCGGCTAAAAAATGATCTTGACAGGAAGTGCAAAATGACTAAGCTGGGACGGCTATAGGACGAAAGCAAGGATTTAGAAGAATGTTTGAATAGGGGAAAGATAGGTACCACCTCTACGAAAATTAAAGAGCCCTTTGGAAGAAAGAGAAGCAGCTACATGAACATCAAGAACTTAGATGGAAAACCAGTTCAAAGCAAAGAAGGGAAAGCTGAAAGGTCGAAGGTGAAAGAGGTATACAGAGGATCTATACAAAGGAGATGAAACTGAAGGAAATACTATAGACATAGAAGAGGTCGTAGATGAAGAAAGTATTAGAGACACAGAAGAGGAACTAGATGAAGACGGAATGGGAGCTATGATACTGCGAGAAGAATTCGACACCCCACTGAAAGACCTAAGTCGAAACAACGCCCGGCAGTAGACGACATTCCGCCAGAACTACTGATCGCGCTGGGAAAGACAGGCATGACAAAACTCTTCCATGTGGTGTGCAAGATGAATGAGACAGGCGAAATACCCTCAGACTTCAAGAAGAATGTTATACTTCCAATTCCAAAGAGAGCAGTTGCCGATGGTGTGAAAATTACTGAACTATCAGTTCAATACGCCATGGATACAAAATACTAACACCAATTATGTACAGAAGAATGGAAAAACTGGTAGAAGGTGACCTTAGGAAAGATCCGTTCGGATAGCGGAAAAATTAGGCACACGGGAGACAATACTGATTCTACGACATATCTTGGGAAATAGATTATGGAAAGGCAAACCTATGTTTATAGCATTTGTAGACATAAAGAAAGCGTTTGGCAATATTGAGTGAAATACACTCTTTGAAATTGTGAATGTCTCAGCGATAAAATACAGGGAACGAAAGTCTATTTACAACTTGTACAGTAACCAGACGGCAGTTTTAAGAATCGCGCGGCAGGGAAGGGAGGCAGCGGTTGAAAAGGGATTGAGACAAGATTCTAGCCTATCCCCGATGTTATCAAACCAAGATGGCCGGTCTTCTACAGGATTCAGCAGCATGGAGAGCTGCACCAAACCAGCCTTCGGACTGAAGACCACAACAACAGATCTTGCTTATCTTTTTTGTTGCCAATGTATTCTACGCATCCGTAGACTAAATTTCTACCAAAACGTTACAAACAGTTGAAGCAAACGTGACAAATCCTGGCGTAAATACAATCGCGGAATTCGCACTCTATTCCTTAAAAAAAGCGTCGTAATACCAAACTTTAGAAGCTGCAACATTTAATTTGTGTCACTTCTCGTGTAATCAAAATTAAAATCAAATGTAACCTCTGATTGTACCTATAACAATATATATTTGAGATGGTATTTGCTTTTTATAAAGCAATTTTTCATGCTGATTTCAAATCTTAAAACCGTTTTCCTCTATTATATTTTTTCCAGGGTATACCGTTCGCTGGATATTTTTCAACGTCTTTGGTTATTTTTTTGTGCAACGCCTTAAACTCTCCTTACACCCTGGGCGAAACTCCAATAAAAGCGTCCTTTGCACGCTATTTCTCGCGTACGTTTTCAATGTTTAGTTACCGTCAATTGGAGTCAAGTCTTCCAAGGTTACTGCGCCTACTTGTTATATACGACACACGGAAGAACCACAACGTTATGACACCCTGCTTAACAGCGCGTTAGTTCACCTTTGCAACGCAGTATTATAGCTATTTGTGTCATATAGCTCTTTTAGATATTCTTCCCATCTCTTGACGACATGGTCACGATCTTTGTACACTACCTCTTCGTCTTTACTCAAAATTTCCATTGTAACACTTCCTGTTCTGTTTTGATCCCAGGTCATAGTCTTGACGAGAAAGGACCAACCATCATAATGAAAGAAGTAAAGTCTGCCATAGCTGCAATGAAAAATGGCATAGCAGTAGGTACAGCTACGATAGCGGGAGAAATATTAAAATGCTTGAACCAAGATGGAATAAGAGAAATATTGAGGTTATGTAATAAAATATATGACAATGGTGAATGGCCAGAGGACTTTGACAACAGTAATTATTCCAGTACCGAAAAAACAAATGGTTAAAATGGCTCTGAGCACTACGGGACTTGACATCTAAGGTCATCAGTCCCCTAGAACTTAGAACTACTTAAACCTAACTAACCTAAGGACACACACACACATCCATGCCCGAGATAGGATTCGAACCTGCGACCGTAGTAGTCGCACGGTTCCAGACTGAAGCGCCTAGAACCGCTCGGTCACACCGGCCGGCCCCGAAAAAACGAGGAATCAAGAAATGCAATGAGCACAAGACAATCAGCCTCATTTCACAGGCAGTCAAAGTGATGTTAATAATAATTAATAAGAGATTTGAAAAAGTAGTGGAGGAGAATCTTGGCGAGGAGCAGTTTGTCTTTAGACGGAATACGGGCACCAGAGATGCTATAGGGCTCCTACGAATCTTGGGAGAAAGGTTTATTGAAAAAGGAAGAGACCTCTGTATGTGCTTAATCGATCTAGAAAAGGCATTTGACAATGTTGCTTGGGACAAGCTGGCGACTATAATGAGGGAAAAGAGAGTGGACTGGAAAATCAGAAGACTTGTAAACTCATTATATCTTAATCAAAAAGCCTCAATTAAAGTGAGAGGAGAAAGTACAAACTAGACTGGACTAGGAAAAGTAGTAAGACAAGGACGCTGTCTATCACCTATCCTTTTCAACATTAAATTGGGAAATATGACTGGCCAATGCTCATTAGATGACAAAGGAGTAGGAATAAGAGGAAGAAAGTAGGCTGTTTGAGGTTTGCTGATGACATGGTTCTTCTAGCCAGAGGGAAAAAGAATTACAGGATTTAGTGGATACCATTGAAGCTAACGGAAAAAATCGTGGAATGAAAATTAACACAAAGAAAACAAAAATATTGGCACTAGAAGGAAATAAAGAAATAAAAATTATACTGAATGGAGAAATATTAGAACAGGTGCAAAATTTTAAGTATCTTGGAAGCAGGATAGACACCGAAGCAGGATCGACAAGGATAGCAATGGCAGAAGCGGCATTTTATAAGAAAATGGGAATTTTCTGCAGCAGTCTGGACAGAGAACTTTGTAAAAGACTCATAAAATGTTTTGTATGAGTGTTCATCTGTATGGCGCTGAGACATGGACTTGTGGAAGAAAGACAAAGAAATGCTGGAGGCTTTTGAGATGTGGACATGGCGGAGGATGGAAAGAATAAATTGGATAGACAGAGGAAAGAATGAAGAGGTACTGAGGAGAGTGGGAGAGAAAAGACAGTTACTAGATGTAATAAAAAGAAGAGAAATTGGATTGGGCATATATTAAAAAAGAATGACGGATTGATAAAAGCAGTTTTAGAAGGTTATGTAGAAGGGAAAAGGAAGCGAGGAAGGAAGAGATTTCAGATACTAGATGACGTGATGGACGGTAAAACATACAGCAGCCTTAAGAAGGAAGCAATGGATCGCAGAAAATGGAGAGGCAAAGAACCTGTTAATATAGCAGAAAGCTGCTGATAATGACTATAGCTGTTCTCGGTGGCACTGATTCCTCTGTAGGTTTTAGGGAGATATGTGGCACAGGGTCACGCAATTTACCTAAATTACGGTCCCGTAGTTTGTGGGCACACAGCTGGCGCCCGATGGCATTTCAGATGTATTCAGTGGCGTTCAGCTCTGATGAATATACTTGCAAAAACAACTTGAATTCGCTACCGTGCTTCTCAACCCACTGTATCTCAGATCGATTCTGCTCTTCTGACAAAGAGATATCCTACTGGAAGTCGTTAATCATGTTGAGATGCTGGTAGTCCCCAATTGTGTTCACACAGTCCACAGCTGGCAAGGAGCCTTAGATTATCACCACAGGTCCCGTGGACACCCAGGTGAGTGTTCCCCGTAGTATAATACTGCACCCGGCCAGCGTTTGTAGCGCGGTGCGTGTATCGAGCAGCCATGTGCCTTGATCACAGTGTATCTGGCCAGGACCACCCTTTTGCCTGGATGACATGGTGGTCATGGGAAGGCAGGAATCGGTTAAGATTATGAACGGGGCCGTAATCAGTTACTATTGGTTGCCTTTTACACTTACATTTATTTTTAAAACAGTTATTCCAGACTCAACAATAAGTAAAAAAAATACCACACTTTATTAATGTAGAAATAAACAACTGTGTAAATAATAGTGGTTTCAGTGCGTTAAAATTTAGCAAATCACCATAAAATATACACTCCTGGAACTTGAAATAAGAACACCGTGAATTCATTGTCCCAGGAAGGGGAAACTTTATTGACACATTCCTGGGGTCAGATACATCACATGATCACACTGACAGAACCACAGGCACATAGACACAGGCAACAGAGCATGCACAATGTCGGCACTAGTACACTGTATATCCACCTTTCGCAGCAATGCAGGCTGCTATTCTCCCATGGAGACGATCGTAGAGATGCTGGATGTAGTCCTGTGGAACGGCTTGCCATGCCATTTCCACCTGGCGCCTCAGTTGGACCAGCGTTCGTGCTGGACGTGCAGACCGCGTGAGACGACGCTTCATCCAGTCCCAAACATGCTCAATGGGGGACAGATCCGGAGATCTTGCTGGCCAGGGTAGTTGACTTACACCTTCTAGAGCACGTTGGGTGGCACGGGATACATGCGGACGTGCATTGTCCTGTTGGAACAGCAAGTTCCCTTGCCGGTCTAGGAATGGTAGAACGATGGGTTCGATGACGGTTTGGATGTACCGTGCACTATTCAGTGTCCCTCGACGATCACCAGTGGTGTACGGCCAGTGTAGGAGATCGCTCCCCACACCATGATGCCGGGTGTTGGCCCTGTGTGCCTCGGTCGTATGCAGTCCTGATTGTGGCGCTCACCTGCACGGCGCCAAACACGCATACGACCATCATTGGCACCAAGGCAGAAGCGACTCTCATCGCTGAAGACGACACGTCTCCATTCGTCCCTCCATTCACGCCTGTCGCGACACCACTGGAGGCGGGCTGCACGATGTTGGGGCGTGAGCGGAAGACGGCCTAACGGTGTGCGGGACCGTAGCCCAGCTTCATGGAGACGGTTGCGATTGGTCCTCGCCGATACCCCAGGAGCAACAGTGTCCCTAATTTGCTGGGAAGTGGCGGTGCGGTCCCCTACGGCACTGCGTAGGATCCTACGGTCTTGGCGTGCATCCGTGCGTCGCTGCGGTCCGGTCCCAGGTCGACGGGCACGTGCACCTTCCGCCGACCACTGGCGACAACATCGATGTACTGTGGAGACCTCACGCCCCACGTGTTGAGCAATTCGGCGGTACGTCCACCCGGCCTCCCGCATGCCCACTATACGCCCTCGCTCAAAGTCCGTCAACTGCACATACGGTTCACGTCCACGCTGTCGCGGCATGCTACCAGTGTTAAAGACTGCGATGGAGCTCCGTATGCCACGGCAAACTGGCTGACACTGACGGCGGCGGTGCACAAATGCTGCGCAGCTAGCGCCATTCGACGGCCAACACCGCGGTTCCTGGTGTGTCCGCTGTGCCGTGCGTGTGATCATTGCTTGTACAGCCCTCTCGCAGTGTCCGGAGCAAGTATGGTGGGTCTGACACACCGGTGTCAATGTGTTCTTTTTTCCATTTCCAGGAGTGTAGATAATGTTTTAAAAAAAGCAAGTCACTGTAATCACGCCTGAAGGCCTTACACGTCAAGAATGGCAATAAATTAAGAATGTTTAAGAACTCGCTGCAATTACAACTTACAGGTATAGAAATATTAAGAAGTAAGTGGCCACAAACACATCTGACGGTATCAGACGCCAGTAATGGCAGTAAATAAGGTTTTAAGGCTTACTGCTAAAATACAAATGCCAAATGAATTTTTTTAAGCAAATGCCCGCATCTCGTGGTCGTGCGGTAGCGTTCTCGCTTCCCACGCCCGGGTTCCCGGGTTCGATTCCCGGCGGGGTCAGGGATTTTCTCTGCCTCGTGATGGCTGGGTGTTGTGTGCTGTCCTTAGGTTAGTTAGGTTTAAGTAGTTCTAAGTTCTAGGGGACTTATGACCACAGCAGTTGAGTCCCATAGTGCTCAGAGCCATTTAAGCAAATGACCACAATTACGGCTGAAGGCCTCACACGCCAGGAACGGCAATTACACTACTGGGCATTAAAACTGCTACACCACGAAGATGACATGCTACAGACGCGAAATTTAACAGACAGGAAGAAGATGCTGTGATATGCAAATCATTAGCTTTTCAGAGCATTCACACAAGGTTGGTGCCGGTGGCGACACCTACAACGTGCTGACATGAGGAAAGTTGCCAACCGATTTCTCATACACAAACAGCAGTTGACCGGCGTTGCCTGTTGAAACGTTGTTGTGATGCCTCGTGTAAGGAGAAGAAATGCGTACCGTCACGTTTCCGACTTTGATAAAGGTCGGATTGTAGCCTATCGCTATTGCCGTTTATCGTATCGCGACATTGCTGCTCGCGTTGGTCGAGATCCAATGACTGTTGGCAGAATATGGAATCGGTGGGTTCAGGAGGGTAATACGGAACGCCGTGCTGGGTCCTAACGGCCTCGTATCACTAGCAGTCGAGATGACAGGCATCTTATCCGCATGGCTGTAACGGATCGTGCAACCACGTCTCGATCCCTGAGTCAACAGATGGGGACGTTTGAAAGACAACAGTCATCTGCACGAAAAATTCGCCGACGTTTGCAGCAACAGGGACTATCAGGTCGGAGACCGTGGCTGCGGTTACCCTTGTCGCTGCATCACAGACAGGAGCGCCTGCGATGGTGTACTCAATGACGAACATGGGTACACGAATGGCAAAAAGTCATTTTCTCGGATGAATCCAGGTTCTGTTTACAGCATCGTGAAGGACGCATCCGTGTTTGGCTACATCGCGGTGAACTCACATTGGAAACTTGTATTCTTCATCTCCATACTGGCGTGTCACCCGGCGTGATGGTATGGGCTGCCATTGGTTACACGTCTCGTTCACCTCTTGTTCGCATTGACGGCACTTTGAACAGTGAACGGTACATTTCAGATGTGTTACGACCCGTGGCTCTACCCTTCATTCGATCCCTGCGAAACCCTACATTTCAGCAGGACAATTCACGACCGCATGTTGCAGGTCCTGTACGGGCCTTTCTGGATACAGAAAATGTTCGACTGCTGCCCTGGCCAGCACATTCTCCAGATCTCTCACCAATTGAAAACGTCTGGTCAATGGTGGCCGAGCAACTGGCTCGTCACAATACGCCAGTCACTACTCTTGATGAACTGTGGTATCGTGTACAAGCTGCATGGGCAGCTGTACCTGTACACGCCATCCAAGCTCTGTTTGACTCAATGCCCAGGCCTATCAAGGCCGCTATTACGGCCAGAGGTGGTTGTTCTGGGTACTTATTTCTCAGGATCTATGCACCCAAATTGCGTCAAAATGTAATCACATGTCAGTTCTAGTATAATATATTTGTCTAATCAATACCCGTTTATCATCTGTATTTCTTGGTTCAAATGGCTCTGAGCACTATGGAACTTAACTGCTGTGGTCGCCTAGAACTTATAACTACTTAAACCTAACTAACTTAAGGACATCACGCACATCCATGCCCGAGTCAGGATTCGAACCTGCGACCGTAGCGGTCGCGCGGTTCCTGACTGTAGCGCCTAGAACCGCTTGGCCACGCCGGCCGGCTCGGCATTTCTTCTTGGTGTAGCAATTTTAATGGCCAGTAGTGTATATAAAAAAATCAGAAACCTGCTGTAAAATAGCAAATACAAGCAAAGGTTAATTAAAAGAAACAAGCAACTGACCACCAAACGGGTAAAATAACATGATGGTAAACCTTGTAACACAACCCCTATACTGCTAGATTTATTCCAGAAGGCGACCAGAACTATTAACCAGACGTACATAACCGTTAATGTAGGCATTACAAGGTATGGTAATAAATAATACAATAATAAAAGACAAGGACCAGTCACAGATGGTGCTCCAGGAATCGACCTCTTGAGAAGGTCCGGCAACAAACACTTTCGCGACCGGTGACACAGGCAGCCAAGAGTTGCATTCACTTAACAAGATGGTAACTCAGACTACTGGCAATCTAACGAATGACTATTGAAAATCTTGCTGAAGCTACCTGACGTCGGTAAATCAAATGCAACGATGGAACAATACGTCGAAGCCGGAACCGGCGGTCTGCACTACGTCCCCAGAATACTGCTTTTAGAGCGCCCGGAACGAGAAAGGAACCACTACCAAATTTCCGTCCGATTCCACAAACCCGAAAATCTGAACAAACAAATCACAGTACAGAATACCAGACAAACTAACAGTAACTAAAACCACATTCGATTAGCTTGCGAGGCAAAACCGAAATGTAACCAACCAGAATCAGCAACCACACCTCACTGCGAACAATCTCAAAGCGAGCCAAAGTCAAGTACCAAATGAGTAACATCAAATTCATTAGGCACACAAACCCACACTGAACTCACTGTGACAACTCTGACGACGGTTGGCATAATGAAACAAATCGCTTCACTGCTTTATTACTTCACAGTTGAGTAACCACACCATCCAGTCACTGAGCCAAGTTCTTTTAACACAGTAGGGTCTTCAAGTGCTAAGCGGTATGCAGATCCACCAAACTGCACATTATGGCACGATGATAATCTTTTTTTTTTTTTGTTTTAGGGCGCAAAACTGCTATGGTCATTAGCGCCCAGCCCACGACTTAGGAAACAGTAAAAAACCGAAATTGAAAACCAGCAGCAATGGGAACAAAGTCATAAAATTGGAGAAACTAAAAGCAGAAGGAATGCTTAAAAATCCACTACAGAAAGGGGTTGGTTGTCCCCAAAAAAGGCTTCAAATGACTGACGGCATTTCACTGTCACTAATAAACTGGAGAACGCGGTCGGCTGAGCGCGTGTCATCTGCTAAAATCGACGATAGATCAGGCGATAGCTGTAGACGGGAGCGTAACGGATTAAAATAGGGGCATTCAATTAAAAGGTGTCTTACCGTCCACAGCTGAGAGCAGTGGGGACAGAGTGGGGGAGGATCGCCGCTTAAAAGATGTCGATGGCTAAAAAGACAGTGCCCTATCCAGAGTCTAGCTAAAATTACCTCCTCCCAACGACGCGTTCGGGAGGAAGAGGTCCAAGCGCAAGGAAGGGCTTTCACTTCCCGCAATTTATTATGGGGAAGTGTTGACCAATGCGCGTGCCATAAATGAGCAACTTTGCGACATAAAACGCTCCGTAGATCGGTGAAGGGAATCGACTGAATAGCTGGCCGAGGAAGAGAGACTGCAGCCTTGGCCGCTATATCGGCCGCCTCATTCCCACAGATACCAGCGTGTCCCGGGAGCCAGAGGAACGCCACCGAGACGCCCCCCCCCCCCCCCCCCAGGTGGAGCAAGCGCAGACAGTCCTGAATCTGGTGGACCAGAGGGTGCACAGGGTAAAGAGCTTGGAGACTAAGGAGAGAGCTGAGAGAATCTGAGCAGATTACGTACTGTATCCGCTGATGGCGGCGGATGTAGTGGACAGCCTGGAGAACAGCGTAAAGCTCCGCAGTATAAACCGAACACTGGTCGAGAAGCCGAAAGTGATTTGGGGTGTCGCCAACAATGTAGGCACTCCCTACACCTAACGATGTTTTCGAGCCGTCGGTGTAAATAAATGTGGCGTCCGTCATTTGTGCACATAGAGCAGCAAATGCCCGACGATAAACAAGTGTAGGGGTACCATCCTTGGGAAATCGACAAAGGTCACGGAGCAGGCAGATGCGGGGACGGAGCCAAGGCGGTGCTGTACCCCAAGTTGTCAAGAAGGTTTTAGGAAAGCGGAAGGAAAGAGAATGGAGCAGTTGACGGAAGCGGACTCGCGGGGGTAGTAGGGAGGAGGGGCGGCCTGCACACCCTACATCAAAGGAGGCGTCGAAAAAAAGGTCATGGGCTGGATTAGCAGCCATGGAAGACAGATGGCTAGCATAACGACTCAGGAGGACTGCTCGCCGATTGGACAGCGGAGGTTCAGCAGTCTCAGCATAAAGGCTTTCCACAGGGCTAGTGTAAAAAGCTCCAGACGCTAAACGTAATCCACGGTGGTGGATAGAGTCGAGACGCCGAAGAATAGACGGCCGAGCAGAGGAGTAGACTATGCTTCCATAATCCAATTTCGAGCGCACTAAGGCGCGATAGAGGCGGAGAAGGACCACTCGGTCCGCTCCCCAGGAGGTACCATTCAGGACACGGAGGGTGTTAAGCGATCGCAGACAGCGAGCCGAAAGATAGGAAACGTGGGAGGACCAGCACAGTTTTCTGTCAAACATAAGACCCAAGAATTTAGCGACGTCTGAAAACGGAAGGTTGACAGGACCTAGATGTAAGGAGGGCGGAAGAAACTCCTTACGTCGCCAAAAATTAACACAAACGGTCTTACTGGGAGAAAAACGGAAGCCGGTTTCGATGCTCCAAGAGTGGAGGCGATCGAGACATCCTTGAAGACGTCGTTCAAGAAGGCTGGTCCGTTGAGAGCTGTAGTAGATCGCAAAATCGTCCACAAAGAGGGAGCCCGAGACATCAGGAAGGAGACAATCCATAATTGGATTGATGGCGATGGCAAACAGTACAACACTCAGCACGGAGCCCTGGGGTACCCCGTTTTCTTGGGAGAAAGTATGGGAGAGAGTAGTGTTCACCCGCACCCTAAATGTGCGCTCTGCCATAAATTCGCGAAGAAAAAGGGGCAGCCGGCCTCGAAAGCCCCAAGAGAACAGTGTGCGGAGGATGCCTGTCCTCCAAAAGGTATCGTATGCTCTCTCCATATCAAAAAATATTGCTACCGTTTGGCGTTTCCGGAGAAAATTGTTCATGTTATAAGTGGAGAGAGCAACAAGATGGGCAACTGCAGAACGATGCTTTCGGAATCCGCATTGGGCTGGTGTTAAAAGACTGCGGGATTCCAGCCACCAAGCTAAACGGTAAGTCACCATTCGCTCCAAAACCTTACAGACACTACTCGTGAGAGAAATGGGGCGATAGCTAGAGGGGAGATGTTTGTCCTTTCCAGGTTTCGGAACGGGAACGACAATAGCTTCCCGCCATCGTCTGGGAAAGGTACTGTCGGTCCAAATTCGATTATAAAGGCGAAGGAGGTAACGCAGACTACGGGTTGATAAATGCAGCAACATTTGGACATGGATACCATCCGGTTCTGGGGCGGAGGAGCGAGAAGAAGAGAGGGCATGTTGGAGTTCCTGCATGGAGAAAACATTATTGTAGCCTTCGTGATTTTGAGAGGAGAAAGCAAGAGGTCGCACTTCCGCTGCACGTTTCTTCGGGAGAAACGCTGGCGGGTAATTTGAAGAGCTCGAAATCTCAGCAAAGTGCTGACCCAATGAGTTAGAAATTGCGACGGGGTCCACTAAGGTATCATGCGCGACAGTGAGCCCAGAGACCGGGGAGAAACTAGGCGCGCCTGAGAACCGTCGAAGCCGATTCCAAACTTCCGAGGAGGGAGTGAAGGTGTCAAATGAGCTAATAAAGAATTTCCAGCTTGCCTTCTTGCTATCGCGGATGACGCGACGGCATCGCGCACGGAGCTGCTTATAGCGGATACAGTTGGCCAAAGTAGGATGGTGACGGAAAATGTGAAGAGCACGTCGTCGCTCACGTATTGCGTCACGGCATGCCTCGTTCCACCAAGGAACTGGGGGGGGGGGGGGGGGGCGCCGGGGAAATTCGGAGGTGCGTGGTATTGAACGTTCCGCAGCTGTAAGAATAACGTCGGTAATATGTGTGACCTCATCGTCGACGCTGGGAAAGCGTTGGTCATCGAAAGTCGCTAGAGACGAAAAAAGTGTCCAATCGGCTTGGGCAAACTTCCAGCGTCGCGAGCGCATATATGGCAGTTGAGGCTGCAGTCGAAGGACACATGGAAAGTGGTCACTCGAGTGTGTATCATCAAGGGCGAACCATTCGAAGCGCCGAGCTAGCGGAACAGTACCGACCGCAAGGTCCAAATGAGATAAATTTGTCGTGGAGGCAGACAAAAATGTGGGGACCCCAGTGTTGAGGCAAACTAGATCCGCTTGGTGGAAGACGTCTAGCAATAGTGAGCCACGTGGACAAGGATGTGGAGATCCCCAAAGCGGGTGGTGGGCATTGAAGTCCCCAACCAGCAAATAGGGGGGTGGAAGCTGACCAAGAAGATGAAGGAGATCAGCTCGTGCCATTGGTGTGGACGATGGAATGTATACAGTACAAAGAGAGAACGTGTATCCAGAAAGGGAAAGACGGACGGCGACAGCTTGGAAGGAACTGTTTAAGGGGATCGGGTGATAATGGAGAGTATCGTGGAGAAGAATCATGAGTCCTCCATGGGCTGGAGTGCCTTCAACAGAGGGGAGGTCATATCGGACAGACTGAAAATGAGGGAGAACAAAGCGGTCATGGGGACGCAGCTTTGTTTCCTGAAGACAGAAGACGACCGGCGAGTAGGATCGTAAGAGGATCGACAATTCATCCCGATTGGCTCGAATGCCGCGGATATTCCAGTGGTTAATGGACATAGGGTGAACAGAAAATGGAGGAATGTGACCAAGGGTGCTGTCAACTCAACGACTGCTCAGAGCTTGCGACCGACAGCATGGAATGGCATTCAGCCGAAGGCAGAAGATCCTGATCCATAGGTTGGTCAGGAGCAGCTCCTGCCACCAGCGATCGGCCGGTTGACCGGCCACCAGCAGTGCGCCTCGGCGACACAGAAGACGGCCGAGGGCGATTTCCGCCAGGTGGTGCTGTAGATGGGACACGCCTTGGCGGAGAAGGAGAGGAACTGGGTTCTTTGTAGCCTTCTTGGAAGTATGATGTTTAGATGAAGGAGGAACCGATGGTTGGGAAGTTGCGGTACGTAAAAACTCTTCACGAGTATGCTCTTTTTTCGAAGACTTGGCGTCTGACTTTTGGGCTCGAGATTTAGCAGAACCCAACGAAGGGTGAGCCATAGAGTGGGCAGGCGAAAGTGGTGAGGTTGAACGGGCGATCTTTGCGCTGGCCGATCTGACGACCGTGGTACTAAAGGTGAGGTCGCAAGTCTGCGTGGCCGCCTCCTTTGTTGGCCGAGGGGAAGCAAGGACAGTGCTGTATTTTCCTGTCTGAGGCACGGTGGGCTGTCGACTGGCGAATAATTTTCGAGCAGCAAAGGTCGACACCTTTTCCTTCACTCTTATTTCCTGGATGAGTTTTTCGTCCTTAAAAACGGGGCAATCTCGAGAGGAAGCAGCGTGGTCACCCATACAGTTGATGCATCGAGGGGATGGAGGTGGACAAGCACCCTCATGGGCATCCTTGCCACACGTAACACATTTGGCCGGATTGGAACAGGACTGGCTGGTGTGATTGAACCGCTGGCATCGATAGCAATGCGTAGGGTTTGGGACGTAAGGGCGAACGGAAATTATCTCATAGCCTGCTTTGATTTTCGATGGGAGTTGAACTTTGTCACATGTCAAGAAGACAGTGCGGGTTGGAATGATGTTCGTGTCAACCCTTTTCATAACTCTATGAACAGCCGTTACGCCCTGGTCAGACAGGTAATGCTGAATTTCTTCGTCAGATAATCCATCGAGGGAGCGTGTATAAACGACTCCACGCGAGGAATTTAAGGTACGGTGCGGTTCCACCCGGACAGGGAAGGTGTGGAGCAGAGAAGTACGCAGCAATTTTTGTGCCTGGAGGGAACTGTGTGTTTCTAACAACAGGGTGCCATTCCGTAATCTGGAACAAGACTTTACAGGACCTGCAATTGCGTCGACACCTTTCTGAATAATGAAAGGGTTGACCGTGGAGAAGTCGTGACCTTCGTCAGACCGAGAAACAACAAGGAACTGTGGCAACGATGGAAGAACCGTCTGTGGCTGAGACTCAGTGAACTTACGTTTGTGAGCAGACATAGTGGAAGGTGAGGAAACCATTGCGGAAGAATCCCCCACGATTACCGGCGTCTCCGATGGCGCGCTCCTCCCTTGTGGGGGCCCTCACTGAGGGCACACCCGCCTTAGGTGATTGTTCACACCTCAGGTCACACCTTCCGACAAACGGACGGAGGGACCAATCGGCACTTTCGGAAGGTATCAGCTCGGGTAATCACCCCTCCCTGGGCCTGGCCGTTACCAGGGGGTACGTACGTGTCCTACCTGTCTACCCGGGGCGGGGAATTACGCGTTACCCCGTCACCGGCTACGCATGGAAGTGCGTGGGTCGGCCTTCAGACACGCACAGGCAGGAAAAAAGAGAAAGGGAAAGGAAAGAAGAGGGGGTCTCAAACGCCGCAGCGGAGAAAAGGGCAAAGAGAAGAGGGAAGGAAAAGAGAAGGACAGAGGAAGGACGAGGACTTGCAAGTGTAGAAAGCAAGGAATTTGGAACAGTTTCGAGCGTCCGTCTCCGGACGTAGGCACAAACCATACTCCCAGAGGGGGAGAAAGGGAAGGAAAGAGCCAGAGGTGGGGGGGGGGGGGCGAAGATGGGGGACGGGGAAGGGTGCGGAAAGGGAAGGGATGCAGCCCGGAAAGGAAGGAGGGCCACATTAGCTCGGGGTCCCGTGCTCGCTACGCACGTGTCCACAAAAGAGTTGTGGACCCCCTGGGGGGACGATGATAATCTGTCACAACATCACATACGTACTATGGGACCCATACGGGTGACTGACTCCGTTCTACTTGGATTGAAATGCACTCATCTTAAAGCTTGCTGGATCGAATTTACAACGAGGTCGTGCACTCTCGTGACCACAGACCTTCCACCCAGCAGTCCAAGTGTGCCGCCAGCGGTCCCAGCGTGTTCTTGCACTGCCCGGATCTGGCTCCTCCTGAGTCCGGAAACCGAACTGCCACACTCACACAACACAGTATCCGGAGAGGACCATTGATCTAATGTAATGAGGAATGTGGTTCAAATGGTTCAAATGGCTCTGAGCACTATGGGACTTAACTTCTGTGGTCATCAGTCCCCTAGACTTAGAACTACTTAAACCTAACTAACCTAAGGACATCACATACACCCATGCCCGAGGCAGGATTCGAACCTGCGACAGTAGCGGTCGCGCGGTTCCAGACTGTAGCGCCTATAACCGCTCGGCCATACCGTCCGGCCGAGGAATGTGCCTCAACCGTTTCCACTTCAATCGTAATGGACGGCGTTATTGGGTGAACATGGGAACCTGTAAGGGTCCTGTAGTGTTGGCAGAAGAGCCAACACTGTTTTTCTAGAGGAGGCCGATTTGTACGCGTCTAAATACACGCAGACCGGCGTGAGGTCTGGAACAGGACAATGTCTTGAGAATTGCAATAAAGTACGAAAATCTTGTAATACTTAACTTTAATCCATACTCGGTGTACATCGCTCTTGTACAGATATAATCTCCATTTTTATATACATTGGTAATGGCGCCTTGCTAGGTCGTAACAAATGTAGCTGAAGGCTATGCTAACTATCGTCTCGGCAAATGAGAGCGTATTTGTCAGTGAACCATTGCTATGAACGTCGGCTGTACAACTGGGGCGAGTGCCAGGACGTCTCTCTAGACCTGCCGTGTGGTGGCGCTCGGTCTGCAATTACTGACAGTGGCGACACGCGGGTCCGGCGTATACTAATGGACCGCGGCCGATTTGAAGGCTACCACCTAGCAAGTGTGGTGTCTGGCGGTGACACCACAGGTCCCCTGCTGCGGAGCCCTACGTGAACTCTGTGCACAGAAGGGTGAGCCCCATAACACTTCTGTCTGCACCAGCATTGTACTCTGTCGTCAGCCTGTCACAAATCGCCGCCTATCCAGGTGAGCCTCCGACTTCCTTGTTTTGTCATGAAACATCGCCATCCAGCACTTCGTTGCACACTCTTTCATTCACCGTACTTCAACTACTTTCTGTAGATACTGATGACAGCAGTACGAGACGGCCGACCAGCTTCGCTGTTTCCGAGATGTTCGCTCCGAGGCACCGGCCATAACGATCTACCGTTTGTCAAAGTCATCTGTGTCGTCGCTCGAAAGATTCCCAATTTGTCTCTGCTCTGCTTGTTTACTTTCCTCCGTCACGTTCTGGAACACTCACAGACGGCATTCAATCTTGCCGTGGGCAATGGTCATAATGTTTTGCTTCATCAGTGACTGCAGATTCATCTAACGTAAGATAAGTCTGAAGGCAGTGTTTTTACACAAAGGAAATAGATATACGTCTGTATACCTGCCTGAGCGAGATGTACGAGTGCAAGTCACTACTTCTTGAAAATATACGCTACCTATTGCGTATTTAAGGCGATTCAAAAACATTCGCTTTTCTCATGGGAAAGCACACAGGATAATAAAGCACTGTAAGTAGGCTGTTTAAGGTTTTTTGTTGGTAACGCCACGTAGTGCTCTGTATGAAAATCGCTGTTACGCTGTGTGCAGTCTGTGGCTGGTTGGACTCATTGTTGGAAAATTTGCTTGTGTATTGTTGGGCAGTTGTATGTGGAACAGCGCGTAGCGTTGTATAGTTGGAGGTGAGCCGCCAGCAGTGGTGGATGTGGGGACAGAGATACTGGAGTTTTGAGAGCGGGCGATATGGACGTGTGTCCGTCAGAAAGAGGAAATTTGTAAGACTGGATATCATGAACTGATCCATATATGATGACTTTTGAACATTATTAAGGTAAATACATTGTTTGTTCTCTATCAAAATCTTTCATTTGCTAACCATGCCTATCAGTGGATAGTGCCTTCCGTAGTTAGAATCTTATTTAGCTGGCAGAATCGGCGCTCGCTGTATTGCAGTAGTTCGAGTAACGAAGATTTTTGTGAGGTGAGTTAATCATGAAAGGTATAGGTTATTGTTAGTCTTTTGTAGGGATTACTGACAGAATGCGTTGAGCTAAAAAAGTATTGTGTGCTAGTTTCGTGATGATCAGAATAAGTAAAGAGAGAACTGTCTGAGTACGTTCAGTTTTACTCAGCTGTCTTTGTATCAAATAACGTAGAAGTTTACCAGCACAGTAAGTCATAATTTTTCTAAGGGGACGTTACAGTACTGTTATTTTAACTGCGAGTGGGACGCCAAAGATAGAAAGCACTACTACACTATGTGATCGAAGTATCCAGACACCCCCAAAAACATACATTTTTCATATTAGGTGCGTTGCGTTGCCACCTACTGCCAGATACTCCATATCAGCGACCTCTGTAGTCATCAGACATCGTGAGAGAGCAGAATGGGGCGCTCCGCGGAACTCACGAATGTGGTCAGGTGATTGGTTGTCACTTGTGTCATACGTCTGTACGCAAGATTGCCACGCTCCTAAACATCCCTAAGTCCACTTTTTCCGATGTGACAGTGAAGTGAATACGTGGACACGTACAGCACAAAAGCGTACAGGCTGACCTCGTCTGTTGACTAACAGAAACCGCAGACAGTTTAAGAGAGTCGTAATGTGTAATAGGCATACATCTATCCGGACCATCACACAGGAATTACAAACTGCATCAGGATCCTCTGCAAGTACTATGACAATTAGGCGGGAAGTGAGAAAACTTGCATTTCATGGTCGAGCGGCTGCTCATAAGTCACGCATTACGCCGGTAAATGCCAAATGACGCCTCGCTTAGTGTAAGGAGCGTAAGCATTGGACAATTGGACAGTGGAAAAAAGTTGTGTGGAATGACGAATCACCTGTACACAATGTGGTGATACGATGGCAGTGGATGGGTATGGCTAATGCCCGGTGAACGTCATCTGCCAATGTGTGTAGTGCCAACAGCAAAATTCGGAGGCGGTGGTGTTATGGTGTGGTCGAGTTTTTCATGGAGGGGGCTTGCACCCCTTGTTGTTTTGCGTGGCACTATCACAGCACAGGCCTACATTGATGTTTTAAACATCCTCTTGCTTCCCACTGTTGAAGAGCAATTCGGGAATGGCGATCGCATCTTTCAACACGATCGAGCACCTGTTCATAATGCACGGCCTGTGGCGGACCGGTCACACGACAGTAACATCCCTGTAATGGACTGGCATGCACAGAGTCCTGACCTGAATCCTTTGGGATGTTTGGTAACACCGACTTCATGACAGGCCTCACCGACCGCCACGGTGTGCAGCACTCCGTGAAGAATGGGCTGCCATTCCCCAAGAAACCTTCTAGCACCTGATAGAACGTATGCCTGCGAGATTCGAAGCTGTCATCAAGGCTAAGGGTGGACCAACACCATATTGAATTCCAGCATAACCGATGGAGGGCGCCACGAACTTTTAAATCATTGCCGCGCGATATTAGCCGAGCGGTCTTAGGCGCTGCAGTCATTGACTGTACGGCTGATCCCGGTGGAGGTTCGAGTCCTCCCTCGGGCATGGGTGTGTGTTTGTCCTTAGGATACTTTAGGTTAAGTAGTGTGTAAGCTTGGGGACTGATGACCTTAGCAGTTGAGTCCCATAAGATTTCACACACATTTGAACATTTTTTTGTAACTCATTTTCAGCCAGGTGTCCAGATACCTTTGATCACATACGGTACGTCTGTATCGGTTGGAAATTCTACCTACCTGAGCGAGATATACGAGAGCCTACTTCTTGAAAATATACGCTACCTATTGCACATATACGGTGATTCAAAAATATTCACTTGTCTCATGGGTGAGGGTACAGGGTAACAAAGTACTGCCGTTTTACCAAGTAACTGCGAGTGGGACGGCAGAGATAGAAAGCACCACTACGTAATGAGAAAAATACCGATCAGATCTACAATTCAGCCATGAAGTAAAACTACCCTTCATGTGTCGTTGCTCGAGAATGACAAAGTTGTCATACAAGTTGGGGTTCGTAAGGAATTTCGTAAATACACTAAACAAAGTTAGAGACGCTTCTCACACGGAAGGATCCCAGTTAGAAAGGATAAAACCTAGTCGAAACTCGTTTAAAATATAAAGTTGTACCTGCTTGAATAGTTACAGCTATAAACTAAGTGTGCGGCCACTAGCGCCATAGCGGTACAGGCTGTACGAGCGTGACCGTTGAAGTGTGCGGTAGCAAAGTGCGCTTACTGACGTCAAACATGAGTGGGCTGAAGCCAAATATTCCAGTGAATGTTGCGAACATGCTGCCCTGAAAGATAAGTCGAACTTGAACACGATGTAATAGGATGGAGGAGGAGCCGATTCCATGCATATTATGTTTAGTACAAGAATATTATGTGGATTTATGTATTGGATAGGAACAGTGATTGTGAGTTTGACAGCGAAGAAGAAGCAGCACATGAGTATGAGAGGACCAATGAAAGAATTGCGAGTGAAAGGAAATACGCATATTCACTCCCAAAAATATCACGAACCAATGTGCTACAATGTGTTGATAACCCAACATTCGACAGTAGTTTAGGTGATTAATTTAATCGCGGATAATTCCTGCAGAAAACAATTTTAGATTATAAGGCACCTAAAATGCAATACACAGGTCACTTCAAAGAAAACAAAACATCAAAGTTGAAAGCTGTAAAATGATTTATCAGAGTACAGTTTGACAAAGCTAGAGATTATGGATCATGTCCATTATAATTATCCGGGCTGTTATGCCGTGGTCGGTTGATGAATTCCGTATTGTTTCCCAACGTTTCGTCTCCGACTGCAGGAGACATCTTCAAGGGGGTCCGTAGCTTGATGGAAGGTCCAACACACAAACTGGCTCGCTACTGACTGCCGCTAAATTCAGTGTCCACGCGCCCCCGCGCCGCGGCGTGACGTCACGTGTTTTGAAAACGTCAGTGCAATTGGCCGCTGTCCGTCGCCGTCGATCGCCGTTGCCATCACCCAGTAGTGGACGAGTGGTACACATCTTCTTTAACACCGGCATCCATATACCGTTTAATTTGACGCCCTCCTCCTTTCGGTTGAAATTATTTGGGTGTTTAGCGATTTCGATTGCCTCCCTGTAGAGCCTTTCGTAGTATCCGCTCGTGGCCGCTAGTACTTGCGTCTCCTCGAAACGAATATTGTGGTTCCCTGGCTGGAAAGCATGCTTCGCAACAGCTGATCGTTCCGTTTCTCCTCTTCTACAATTTCCCATGTGCTCTTCCAAACGTTTAGAAACAGTTCTTTTGGTGGTACCCACATAAACATGACCACAGCTGCATGGGATCCTATGCACTCCAGATTTTTCCAATGGTTTGCGAGCGTCCTTGGCAGGCCTAAGGTATTCCTGTATCTTCCTGGTGGGCTTGTAAATTACGGTAATATTCCGCTTCGTCAAGATCCTCCCTATTCTTCCCGTTACATTTTTAACAAACGGCAGGAAAACCTTAGATTTTGCAGTAGCCTGTACGTCAGTATGATTTCTGCGTGGCTGCCTCAACGCACGTTTTATTTCGGCGGACGAATATCCGTTCTTCGTTAGTGCATTGTGGAGATGTTCCATCTCAGCGTCGAGCAACTCAGGTTCACAAATATTTCTAGCTCTGTCCGCTAACGTCTTGACAACACCCCGCTTCTGTTGTGGGTGGTGGTTCGAATCCCGGTGCAAATAACGGTCCGTGTGCGTGGGTTTGCGGTACACTGAGTGGCCCAAACTACCATTTTCGTTCCTAAACACAAGCACATCGAGGAAATGTAGTTTGCCGTCTACCTCCTCCTCCATTTTAAACTGAATTCTTGAGTTTATACTGTTCAGATGTTCGTGGAACCGGCTTAGTTCCTCCCTACCGTGTCTCCACAACACAAACGTGTCATCCACGTATCGGAACCATACATTTGGTTTCTTGCTGGCAGTACCTAAGGCCTGTTCTTCGAAGTTCTCCATAAAGAAGTTTGCAATTAGGGGGGCTTCCCATAGCCACGCCATCCGTTTGCTCATAAAACTGTTCATTCCACTTTAAGTATGTGGTCGTCAAACAACACTTAAACAGCTCTAAAATATCGGCAGGAAAAATTCGATCCAGCTGTTCCAATACATCATTAAGTGGAACCATGGTAAACAGCGATACCACATCGAAGCTGACCAATATGTCCTCCGGCTGGACCACTATGCCATTCAATCTGCTGATGAAATGTGTCGAATTATTTATATAAGAGTCCGAACGGCCCAAATGTGGTTTTAACAGCGTAGTCAAAAACTTGGCTAACGAGTAGGTGGGCGAACCAATGGCACAAGGGAACCTCCCCATCGCAACCCCCCTCAGATTTAGTTATAAGTTGGCACAGTGGATAGGCCTTGATAAACTGAACACAGATCAATTGAGAAAACAGGAAGAAGTTGTGTGTAACTGTGAAGAAGGAAGCAAAATATACAAACTGAGTAGTCCATGGGTCACATAAGCCACATTATGGACACAGTGAACGTAGGAGCGCCGTGGTCCCGTGGTAGCGTGAGCAGCTGCTGAATGAAAGGTCCTTGGTTCAAATCTACCCTCGACTGAAAATTTTACTTTATTTTTGCATAGTTATTATCTGTCCGTTCGTTCATTGACATCTCTGTTCACTGTAATAAGTTTAGTGTCTGTGTTTTGCGACCGCATCGCAATACCGTGCGATTAGTAGACGAAAGGACGTGCCTCTCCAATGGGAACAGAAAACATTTGATCGCAAGGTCATAGGTCAACCGATTCCTCCACAGGAAAACACATCTGATATATTCTATACGACACTGGTGACGGCATGTGCGTCACATGACAGGAATATGTTGTCGACCCACCTAACTTGTACACTTGGCGAATGGGTAAAAAGATTCTTCTACCTTGCCCGATTTAGGTTTTCTTGTGGATGTGATAATCACTCCCAAAAAAGTGATGAAAGCATAAGAGTTTGTCATATAAACTGAAAATAAAAAATTAAACTTTTCACTCACTGGAAGATTTGAACCAAGGACCTTCCGTTCCGCAGCTACTCACGTTACCACGAGACCACGGCGCTCCTGCGTTCCCATCGTCCTTCATGTTGCTTATCTTCTCTTGAACTACTCAGTTTGTATATTTTGCTTATTTTTTCAGTTACACACAACTTCTTCCTGTTTTCTCAATTGATCTGTGTTCAGTTTTTCAAGGCCTATCCACTGTGCCAACTTATAACTAAATCTCAGGGGGGTGCGATGGGGAGGTTCCCTTGTTAGTATCGGTCTTAACGGAACATTTTCTTTATGAATTTTGGGCAATCCATAAAGCCTCTGTGGTAGCGCAACCGAACTGCAGAGACCTTTCTGTACACTCTCTTCAATGGAGGATTTTTTTATTAACCGCGACACAGTTCTGAGAACGTTGTTAGTGGGGTCCTTATTCAGCCTCCTATATGCTTGCGGATCCAGTAGATCCGTAATTTTTCTGATAGTCGGCCACATCGATAACCACCGTTGCGCTTCCTTTGTCAGCTGGGAGAACCAAAATACTATCGTCGTCATTCAGGAGTTTTAAAGCTCTTCTCTCACCCACAGTTATATTACTTTTCGGCGGTTTTGCATTGGCTAATATTCTCACTGTTTCTATACGGATTTCTTCAGCTGTTACAGAATCTACACTGCGAATTCCTGCTTCTACATTGGCTATAATTTCTTCCGTGGGCACAAAACGCGGACTAACAGCAAAATTTCCTCCCTTGGCAAGCACAGATGTCTCATCGTCAGATAACGAACGTTTGGACAAATTGATAACGGTCCGGGAAACGTCTAAATGCCGAACAGTCTGATTAGGTAGCAAATTATCAAACTTCTTCTTCTGTCTACTAGACGTCGTCAACATAACGCTTCCCCATGGTATCATGCAGTAGTCTATCAATTTTATCCCAGTCACCGCTGCACAGTTTATTACTGATCGTAATATGGAGAGACATTAACTTACAGTTTGTGCTTGCCAAGTCCCGTCGGGTCTGCTGAATGCGCTCTCGTAGTGAGGCCTCCTCAGTCCGTTTGAAAATGCGTTGTGCCTTTCCCGAATAGAACAGTCGCTTTATCTTCAGAATCTTCGGTATAACGCCGACAACTCTGCAACGAGACAGGAATGTGAGGGAACACAAAAGCTGCACTCTCTTCTTCTGGAGTCCTTCCAGGCGTCGCACTTCTCTTGACATCTCCTCCCCGTAGAGGCGTCTGATACTAAAATGTAAACTTTCACGGCCGGAAATATCATGTCCATTATGAATAATGATGTATTGGAACAGCTGGATCGAATTTTTCCTGCCGATATTTTAGAGCTGTTTAAGTGTTGTTTGACGACCACATACTTAAAGTGGAATGAACAGTTTTATGAGCAAACGGATGGCGTGGCTATGGGAAGCCCCCCTAATTGCAAACTTCTTTATGGAGAAATTCGAAGAACAGGCCTTAGGTACTGCCAGCAAGAAACCAAATGTATGGTTCCGATACGTGGATGACACGTTTGTGTTGTGGAGACATGGTAGGGAGGAACTAAGCCGGTTCCACGAACATCTGAACAGTATAAACTCAAGAATTCAGTTTAAAATGGAGGAAGAGGTAGACGGCAAACTACATTTCCTCGATGTGCTTGTGTTTAGGAACGAAAATGGTAGTTTGGGCCACTCAGTGTACCGCAAACCCACGCACACGGACCGTTATTTGCACCGGGATTCGAACCACCACCCACAACAGAAGCGGGGTGTTGTCAAGACGTTAGCGGACAGAGCTAGAAATATTTGTGAACCTGAGTTGCTCGACGCTGAGATGGAACATCTCCACAATGCACTAACGAAGAACGGATATTCGTCCGCCGAAATAAAACGTGCGTTGAGGCAGCCACGCAGAAATCATACTGACGTACAGGCTACTGCAAAATCTAAGGTTTTCCTGCCGTTTGTTAAAAATGTAACGGGAAGAATAGGGAGGATCTTGACGAAGCGGAATATTACCGTAATTTACAAGCCCACCAGGAAGATACAGGAATACCTTAGGCCTGCCAAGGACGCTCGCAAACCATTGGAAAAATCTGGAGTGCATAGGATCCCATGCAGCTGTGGTCATGTTTATGTGGGTACCACCAAAAGAACTGTTTCTAAACGTTTGGAAGAGCACATGGGAAATTGTAGAAGAGGAGAAACGGAACGATCAGCTGTTGCGAAGCATGCTTTCCAGCCAGGGAACCACAATATTCGTTTCGAGGAGACGCAAGTACTAGCGGCCACGAGCGGATACTACGAAAGGCTCTACAGGGAGGCAATCGAAATCGCTAAACACCCAAATAATTTCAACCGAAAGGAGGAGGGCGTCAAATTAAACGGTATATGGATGCCGGTGTTAAAGAAGATGTGTACCACTCGTCCACTACTGGGTGATGGCAACGGCGATCGACGGCGACGGACAGCGGCCAATTGCACTGACGTTTTCAAAACACGTGACGTCACGCCGCGGCGCGGGGGCGCGCGGACACGGAATTTAGCGGCAGTCAGTAGCGAGTCAGTGTGTCTGTTGGACCTTCCATCAAGCTACGGACCCCCTTGAAGATGTCTCCCGCAGTCGGAGACGTAACGTTGGGAAACAATACGGAATTCATCAACCGACCACGGCGTAACAGCCCGGATAATTATAATGGACATGATATTTCTGGCCGTGAAAGTTTACGATTATGGATCAGTAATCCACTACTGACACAGTCAAGCGTGGGCTCTGGAAGATGCTGGGGCAGTTGCTCTGGGCTCTGGGCAACTTTAATGCTTCATTGTACTCGTCTGTGGCTTCAAAGAAGCATACAACATTTTACGGTAATGGCGAGCAAACAGACTGAACAAGACTCCGAAAGAGAGCCGAAACATTTGTGACAGATATTAACATGCTCTTCAAAAACAAAAACCTTTTTAACGTACACGTGTAGAATAGTGACCAGAGCCTATTTTTATGAGCCATCGACTTCTTTAACAATATCACATAGAGGTGAAAGATCAATACTTGGTGTGGTACAATCTCTTCACAGTGCCACAAACAGTTACACAATAGATGTCGCTGGGTCGATGTAAGATTAGCGAACAAGCTTTACAATTGTTTGCAGCACACACAGGGAACTGTTGGTCCGCAGGTTGCAAAGAAACTGCTAGCAGTGTATCCAGGGAACACCCACACTGAAGGGAGTATAGGTAGAAAAATGACCAAAGACACATGAAAAACTTTTTCTGTTCAGTTCTTTGTGAACATTTTGGTGAGAATGGTCTGTTACTTTGAGATTTATGTTCAAGGCACAAAGATTATAGTCTGATAGAACTATGTTTTCTGAAGAAGAATGTTACTTTACAGATTCTGCCACCAAAGACAATAATACTGCCATCCCCTGGACGTATATTTCTTAAGACAGTAGAAACTCTACTGCAGACGTTTTGTCGAAAAACGTAAGTGTGGCAAATGTCCGGATGCGAAGTTGATGATCCTGTCACATCATTTGATAGTGTGGTCAGTGTGGCTTTTGATACTGGACTATTGCAGTGCGGATACGCCGAAAACAATGTAGCATGTCCAGATGTTGCCCTTGACAAGTGTGTATGTTGTTCCATTCCTTTGTATTTTAATCACTTCATTGCAACTCCATATTTGCACTTTGATGGCGAATCAAGGAAGAACGTCCCACAACACAGCATCTATTAGCACTGAAAATACATACATGTACTTACTGCATCTGTTAGTACGTTATACTGTTTACAGAAAATGTATTTTTTTGCCAGATAATACCTCATTTATGTCTTTTGTGGATCTCCTGGTCGTAACTGACTATTAGATGGTATTATTTCATCAGCGTTTCGTGCTTATCTAGACTTCAGATTCGTTATCCTTCAAACATCGATTGTACTCAACTATGGAGTTTTACAAGTAAATAATGCTGATGCCTGGGGCGAGAACCTAGGTTCAGTGAGCGACGAACGTATTGAACGTTTATAGAGAGACGCTGTAAGGCCCGATGTAGTGTAGACATATTAACTGACTGCTGATGGACGATTCTGTCCGACATGGCGAACTGTTCAGCACAAACGGAAATCTGTGGCCAAGAAATTCAAATCAAAATCACTTTAAATGAAGGAAACATATTCCACACGAGTATTTATATACATCCTATGTGCATTATACCTAAATTCATGGTCATTATTACTTGATGTACTAATAAATACTCTAGTGAAAGGACAGCTTGCGACATATGTTTACAATGTTACTCAAATATTTTGCACATCGCAAGAACGATGGGTAACAGACATAAACAGTTTGCTTGTTATACATCGACATATTTCAGATGCGTTTGAGCGATTGCTGCATATCTAGAAATCCACCGCACTTTTTATCAGTGTTACCAGATGCCCTCTGACTCACTACTTCAAATGTTTGTAAGGACTCGTTTCCTAACGTTTCGCCTCGGACACATTTTTATTTCAGTTTGAGAATAAGCTGTTAAAAGAATTATTGTGACTTAATTCATTAGTTGATAAAAATAATAGAACAACATGTCATCTTCAATATCAACATTTTTAGTTCTGTTACTTTCTCTTTTAAATACGGAATAGTATGTAAGACGCTACTGTAGAGAAGCCTTGTTTCATTTCTTTATGTGATGCGGAATCATACATGAGGGGCTTAGCCAATTTAAAAGCTGACGGAGATGTGCTACGGTAAGAACTACAATCGCGAAGCCACGTCGATTCTGCGCGTGGTCGACAGATGTTTCCAGTATTTTCGCCCATATCAAAAACTTAACGGAACAGCGATAAATGTACAAAAAAGTAACTGCAAAGTAAAAAAATTAAAAATAGTTGTATTATAGTACTAATGAAACGGTATATTTTAATAATAAGGAAAACGATACATGCTGTTTTTTGAAATTGTCACAATGGAATATAACGTAGTCTTCACTTGTTGTTCTGAGACAGGCAATAGCTAAAATAATGTTAATATGTGCAAAAAAGTATATTGGTATCGTGCATCAAGGACATGTAAATGGACATTAGTAAGACTTTTACGAATAGTAAAACGGGTACTGAACTTGATTAGGAAGGGCGAGAATATTTTTAGAATTTATCTGTCGTGGACACAATTTTAAAAGTGTGCAGTTCCAGAATGCTGAGGCCCCAAAGAGATAGTATCTAGTTTCTACTTTGCAAGTTTAATTGAAAATAGATATCTATTATTTTTCCACTTTTTACTTTAAAGGAAAAAAATATGGAGCAAGTAAAAACAACAATTAATGAAATTAAAAGCAAGGGTGGCAAATATTAAGAGTACTGTGGCAATTCCTCTGTTAAACGCAGAGCAGAGAGTGGATAGCTGGAAAGTGTACATTAAAGGCCTCTAAGAGGGGGAAAACTAGTCAAATCTGTGATATAGTAGATGGCAGTCGATGCAGAAGACTCGTGTGATCCAGTGCTATAGTCAGAGTTTAACAGAGCTTAAGACCTGCGGTCGAATGCGGTGGAATGAATAGATAATATTCCTTCGGAATAGCAACTACAGGACTATTCAAGTTGATTATTGTCGACAGAATTACGAAGACAGCAAGAGCAGAAAAATGCTAGAACTATGGCACGATCAGCGTAACAGTTCAAATGTCCAAGTTGCTGACAAGAATAATACACAGAGGAATTAAAAGGAAAATCTATGATCTGTTAGACGACAATCAGTTTGGCTTTCTGAAAGGTAAAGGCACCAGATAGGCATTTCTGACGTTTCGACTTAAAACTGAAGCAAGATCTAAGAACAATCAAAGCGCCTTCGCAAGATCTGTCGACCTAGAAAAAGGGTTAGACAATGGGAAATGGTGCAAGATCTTAGAAATTCTGGAAAAAGCGGGAGGAAGCTGTAGGGATAGACGGGTAATACACAATATGTGCAAGAACCAAAGGAGAATAAATGGTTGGAATTATTTGGAACAGCGAATGAAACGTTACAATCAGTATGCTTGAAATTTTGTAGCTCTACGAGATATGTACGACCAAGAACGAAGTTGGGATCATAATTCATGGTGAAATAATATCAACGATAAGATTCGCTGGTGACGTTATTATCCTCAGCGTGAAAGTGGAGAAGAATTACACGACCTGGTGAATGAAGTGAACAGTATAAGAAGTACAGAATATGGACTGAGTGCAAATAGAAGAAAAACCATAGTAATGAAAACTAGCAGAAATTAGAAAAGTGAGTAACTTGACATAAGAAATTGTGACCACGAAGCAGACGAAATTAAGGAGTTCTGCTACCTTGGAAACAAAATAACAGATGACGGACTAAGCATGGAGGATACAAAAAGCAGACTAGCTAAAGCAAAGAGAGTACTGTTTGTCAAAACAAAACTGCTAGTATCAAACATGGGCCTTAGTTCGAGGAAGGTATTTCTGGGAATGTACGGCTGCAGCACAGCATTGTAGGTTGGCAATCGTGGGCAGTAAGGGAACCGGGAAAGAAAGAATCGAAACGTTCGAGATTAGTCCTACAGAACGATGCTGAAAATTTGGTGGACATAAGGTAATAAATGAAGATGTTCTCCGCAGAATCAGCAACGAAACGAACATATGGAAAACACTGAAAATGAGAAGGGGTAGAATTGGAACACATCCAACACATAACTGTGGAAGTAGGGTGCAAGTGCCATACTGAGATGAAGAGGTTGGCACAGAAAAGGACTTCGTGTCGGGCCGCATCAAACCAGTCAGAAGACTGATGACTCAAAAAAGGTAATAATGATTAGTGTTTATTTGGCTTTAGTCCTTCCGGCGTGTAATAGCAGCACAATTTTGTAATAAAGAAGGTGCTACTCAATATATTTTAAGTGATGACGATAAAACAAATTTGAAAAATAGCATATAATTCCATCTGAGAACTCGCTAACTGTAGCTATAAATTTATTTATTTTGGATTTCTTACGGGACTCTGCTATAAAAACAAAGTGCTAGATTCTGTTACTATTATTATTATTTTTATTATTAAATTTCTTACTGTAAAGTGTCATTTAGCTGAAAGTTTGGTTGAGACAATCGGCCATAAACCAAAGTAGTACAACATATCTGTTGAGCAACTGATATATTCTCATGTTTGATGTATGTTTCTGCTTTGTAACTGGGCCGGCCGGAGTGGCCGTGCGGTTAAAGGCGCTGCAGTCTGGAGCCGAGCGACCGCTACGGTCGCAGGTTCGAATCCTGCCTCGGGCATGGATGTGTGTGATGTCCTTAGGTTAGTTAGGTTTAAGTAGTTCTAAGTTCTAGGGGACTGATGACCTCAGAAGTTAAGTCGCATAGTGGCTCTGAGCACTATGCGACTTAACTTCTGAGGTCATCAGTCCCCTAGAACTTAGAACTACTTAAACCTAACTAACCTAAGGACATCACACACATCCATGCCCGAGGCAGGATTCGAACCTGCGACCGAAGAGGTCGCTCGGTTCCAGACTGTAGCGCCTAGAACCGTAAGTCGCATCGTGCTCAGAGCCATTGTGTAGCTGGCTTCCGCTTAACGTATGTGTATGTGAGTGTAAGGTTTTACCTAGCAAACTGCTACTGCATTTAACCTGACTTTCAACTTTGATTATAGCATCCACGTGTGTTTGTTGCTCTACATGCCAGTGCAATCTACTTTCGTAATCACGATTCAACAGAAAGACAAGGAAATCTTAATATTACAGCAGACTTAAGTGCGTTACTCATCTCTTATCGTATTTAAGATCCACTTACAGATATTGCCCCTCGTTCGTCGCACATAACATTGCATACACGAGAGATACCAATCACAATGTTTTGAGAACAAGTGACAACTGCAATGGATAGATAATAGATACTTAACCAAAGACTCTCTGTTCTACAGAAGGAAACAATACCTGGTCCTGAGCACCTTATTTAGCGCTCCCTGTGGTAATAATAGAGTGGGAATATGTGTGTGTGTGTGTGTGTGTGTGTGTGTGTGTGTGTGTACAGCGTACTTCGCATGTGGCCAGCAAGAAACCGAAGATCATGTAACGCTAGTATGGCAAGACTGTTTAAGTCTTGTGCAGAGACAAACTTAATTATTACGCGTTAATGCCCTTTCTCACACATTTATGTATTAGCACTGGCAATGGTGTTGAACACTTTGCTACTATAGATACTAATAGAAATTCATTAAAGGAGGAAAAGCTACTTTTTTTCATTGGTAGGTACAACAAACGGGTTTGGTTATCGTACTAGTAAGCGGGCCCATAATGTGTTGACTCATATCGACAAACATTTTAATGAAGAGAAACTCACATGGAAAATTCACTTGAGCATATCGTAACATATTTATAAATTGTAGATAAATTAGGTAATGTGGGATTGTACTGCCAATCAGTCCATCGAAATGACATTTCGAGCAATAGTCACATGCAGATAACATTTATAAACGACGCTCTCAGTCATTTCCTTGGTGTTTTTCAACTATCCAAGTCACTATTCTTATTTCACAGTATGCCATAACGCTCCTACAAAGTGGCGAAAAAATATATGTGATTAATATTTCAATTTCCCTAAAGATGAACGAATATTAGAAAGATTATACCGGAAAGTAAATACTAAAGTGTTTAGTTTCTAAAAATACTTTAATTTTTGGTAAACCGTTAATTTGCTGCATGTTCCTGTTTCAGATTCGATGCCTTTTGGTACACTTTTACTTTGGCGTACTGCGAAGACATTTTGCAATGCCTACGCAACATAATTTGTTAACACAAAAGTTCAACAATGGATAAAACGCAGAAAAGGCTAAAAATAGTTGACTATTTTTTCTTTTCAGACAGCAAAAATTACCGACGTCTGAGCTGTGTCACTGGTCGTAAATTGTTACATACCTTTGGGCGTATCTTTTGAAAGGTTTAAGCCAAGTTCATTCCAGATATCGAATGCGAATTGTTAAGATTCCTATGATTCGCAAGTACAAAATTCATGGTATTTTTGACCACGATCTGTCTGTAATGGTGATTTAACGACATTAAAAATCTGCAGGGCGGTTGCGGGCTAAGCGTTCACCGCGTCATGGTGCTCACTTTTACAGTCTGTATGTTGGCGGTAAAAAATTTTTCCCGTGCATCTGAATGGTCACTCGATAAGACTCAGTACTGTTTAGTAGTTATGATTCGTTTAGCTATTCTGTAACTTTCGAAATCGAGGCAGCTCGTACCAGATTTTGTAAGAAATAGAAACGTAATTACTGTGCATATACAGTGTACAGTATATAAAACCCGCACTCTGACGCCACAGCGCGATTTCTTCCTTTCTAGCACTACAAAAATGTCTAACACAATTTCGTCCCGTGCATATTTTTCGTAGGCAAATGGCGTAGAGAGGCGTAAGTACCATTAATATCTTGATTCAATATCCCGTCGCTGAACGGTTCAGTTACGGCAGAGGGTAGAATTTTGCATACCAAAGTTTTATTTTCTAGCTTTAGGCTATGTATCTAGATTTTTATTCGTCGAAAAGCGATGTAGAGGTCTTATACAAAACATGCTCAATTATTTAATGCCGACAGAGAAATGAGAACAGTCGTTTTTATTATTCCACTTCAAAAGGCGTATCTTGCCATTAAATTCTTATTCTTTTCTAAGGTAGCAAAGTGACACTTACTGGGACATACGGTAGCATCTGTTGTTTACATTAAATCTTGTGGTTTTATTGTTTTGATCATAAAAAATTATTTTTAAAATCCTGAATTGCAGAACAGTATTTCGAGAAAAAAGGATTTCTGATTATAAGTTTTGTCACAATTTTTCAAAAATCGAATCTTGTTATTTTTATACCTTGGCAGATGAAGTGGCGGCAAGGGGCAAGGTGGGGGGGGGGGAGGGGGGAGGGTCGTTCTTAGATTCCGACGTGCGTTCCGGCAAATTAAATTTGGAAATTAAGCACTGAGCACTGGTTATACCGCTTCCCTCAAAGCAAAAACAAATCGATTCCAACCCTTTCCTTCTTGGTCTGTCTCTACTTCTTTTATTCTTGGTGTTACACCTGGAATTGCTTATATCGTAGAGACACATCAATTAAATGTATCGTTTCGCACTATTTCATCAATTACGTCCGAACACAGTTTCCGTTTTATCTGTCTGCTGTTGGGTTCTATAAACCACTACGAAATATTATGCTTATCACTACGGCAAGTAATTTATTTTTCGATGATCATTAATCTTCGTGAATATTTCGGACGTCTCTGACCAATAACTGTTATTTATACATTAAAAAAAACTTTAGTTGAAGATATGTATCGCTTAAGGAACAATGTATACTACAGCTGTATTGGGCAGAACAGTATTATAAAATTAAAATAAAAAGACACCTACACAGGGTATCGAACACATGTAGTCGAGTATTTTAACGCAAAACTCTACTCACCGCACCGAGCAGCACTGAAGATTCTTGTCGTACATGTGACTACATTGTTGTGAAACCGCCTTTCTTTGGCTACGGCTTCTACGGAAATAATCAAGGGACGAAATTTTCTGACAGACGTTTTTGTACCGTTAGTATGCAGGGTGCCAAGCTGTGGCGTCAGAATGCGTAAACGATAAGTGTTTACAACGTAGCACAGTAGTGTATGGGAAGTCTAGACCTACACCACAGCGCATTCCACCGCCAGAGACTTTCAGTGTCCTCTAGTTCTCTTATGCCACAAGCTTACCCAGCTGTTTCGTTAAAATTATTAATTTACATATTCTTGTAACGATAATGAAAGAACAGAATGTTCTGTAAACGTTCCGCAAAAACTAATTACGTTTGCAATTCGTTCTGAGCCTAATCCTACCAAGCACAGTCATTGGCAACCGCAAAAACGCATCTAAGAGAGGGCAAAATTCTAAAACTGCCCGTTTTCAATATAAGTGATTCTACAAGACAGAAAATGTGTCATGCCCTACCAACTAAAATTTATAGAAAATGAAAGAATCTCACTATATCTCAAACGTTTAATAATTACACAAACATTTATGGCGATTGCTTTGGTATTCACTGCTATATGCAAAGTGCATAGTTTTGATATTATTCCATCTTTTTAACTAACAATTTTTTTTCATGTTTAACCCGGGACAAGAATTCGACAAGATGAATGTAGAATATATTAAAACAGCTTTCAATTTCTTAGCAGACTAGACCTGAATCAAGATGGTGCTGATCTGAGTTTGACATGAAAATTACCACATGGACTGCATGTTGCTCTGTACTCTACCCCACAGAGTTTAGGAATGTTTAAACTCCTTGGGATGCCACGTTTTCGTCCTTGAAATTTCACTCCTTTTTGCGTCTCTTCTAGCTCAGAAACTGGTATTTTTTATGTTCCACTGATTTATTTGGATCAATAGGTGAAGCACACATGAACGCACCTACAGTACAGTACGGCCCTGTCCGCCAGAGACTACTAAAACCGCTCTTCTTTGTATGTAGTCTCAGCTTAGCTTGTACATTCTTTTTTTCCAGAGACGAACAGTAAGCTACGATTGTAATCAAGTTGAGCAGCAAGCGAAATATACACTGAGGTGACAAAATTTATGGAATGCCTCTTAATATCGTGTCGGACCTCCTTTTGTCCAGCGTAGTACAGGAACTCGACGTGGCATGGATTCATCAAGATGTTACAAATCCCCAGCACAAATATTGAGCCGTGATGTCTCTATAACTGTCCATAATTGCGAAAGTGTTGTCGGCGCAGAATTTTGTGCATGAATTGACCTCTCTGTTATGTCCCATAAATTTTCGATGGGACTCATGTCGTGAGATGTCTGGGTGGCCAAGTTGCTCGCTCGAACTGTCCATAATGTTCTTCACAACAGTCGCGAACAACTGGGGCATGGTGCATCGTAATCCATAAAAATTGCATCTTTGTTTGGGGCTAAGTAACCTAACATAACCATTTACAGTGAATGATCGATTCAGCTGGACCAGAGGACCCTGTCCATCCCATGTAAATACAGCCAGACCGCTACAGAGCTACCAGCGGCACGCATAGTGCCTTGTTGACAGTACGGCTCCATGGTTTCGTGGGGGTCTGCGCCGAACTCTAATCCTAACATCAGCTCTGACCAACTGAAATCGGGACTCTTCTAATCAGCCCACGGTTTTGCAGTCGTTTAGGGCCCAACCGATATGGTCAGGAAAAATTTGGACGTTTCTGGGAAGGACTATAGAGCCGAACTGCTGAGGTCACCGCTCCCTAAGCTTACACACCACTTAATCTAAATTAGACTTAACGCTAAAGACAACACACACACCCATGCCTGAGGGAGGACTCTAACCTCGGACGGGGGGGCAGCCACGCGAACCGTGATACCTTAGACTGCACGACTCACGGCTACCCCCGCGCGGCTATGGTGGTCAGGAACTCAGGAGAGATGCTGCAGACGATGTCGTGCTGTTAGCAAAGGCTCTCACGTCGATCATCTGCTGCCATAGCTTATCAGTGCCAAATTTCGTTACACTATTCTAATGGATACCTTCTTCATATGTCACACATTGATTTCTGTGGTTATTTACCATAGTGTTGGTATTCTGCAAGCACTGACAACTCTACGAAAACGCCGCTGCTCTCGGTTGTTAAGTGAAGGCCTTCGGCTACTGCGTTGTCCGAGATGAGAGGTAATGCCTGAAATTTGGTATTCTTCCCACCCTCTTGACACTGTGGACCTCGGAATATTGAATTCCCTAACGATTTCCGAAACGGAATGTCCCATGCATCTACCTTACCGCGTTCGAAGTCTTAATTCCCGTCGTGCTGCCATAATCACATTGGAAATCTTTTCCCATGAATCACATGAGTACAAATGACAGCTCCGTCAATGCACTGCCCTTTTATTTCTTATGTACACTACACTGCTGCCATCTGTGTATGTGCATATTGCTATCCCACGACCTTTGTCATCTCAGTGTCTATAAGGTCACATTTACCTTGTGATGACCGTTGAATATCTTTCTACAACTTGGTAAGAGATGTACGAGGAATCGCCAGAGATAGTACTGGGGACCCTATTTCTGTAAATTTTCTGCAAAGGTACACATCCGAAATCACCACCGCGGCAGCAATACGGTATACTTTACCGTGAACAGCCTGACAAGCAAACAGCGAAAGCAAAGGGAGCTTCACTCCAAGTTTAAACGCAGCCAAAACCTCTCAGACAAACAGAAGCTAAACGATGTCAAAGTTAGCGTAAGGAGGGCTATGCGTGAAGCGTTCAGTGAATTCGAAAGTAAAATTCTATGTACCGACTTGACAGAAAATCCTAGGAAGTTCTGGTCTTACGTTAAATCAGTAAGTGGCTCGAAACAGCATATCCAGACACTCCGGGATGGTGGTGGCATTTAAACAGAGGATGACACGCGTAAAGCTGAAATACTAAACAGCTTCTTCCAGAGCTGTTTCACAGAGGAAGACCGCACTGCAGTCCCTTCTCTAAATCCTCGCACAAACGAAAAAATGGCTGACATCGAAATAAGTGTCCAAGGAATAGAAAAGCAACTGGAATCACTCAACAGAGCAAAGTCCACTGGACCTGACGGGATACCAATTCGATTCTACACAGAGTACGCGAAAGAACTTGACCCCCTTCTAACAGCCGTGTACCGCAAGTCTCTAGAGGAACGGAAGGTTCCAAATGATTGGAAAAGAGCACAGGTAGTCCCAGTCTTCAAGAAGGGTCGTCGAGCAGATGCGCAAAACTATAGACCTATATCTCTGACGTCGATCTGTTGTAGAATTTTAGAACATGCTTTTTTGCTCGAATATCATGTCGTTTTTGGAAACCCAGAATCTACTCTGTAGGAATCAACATGGATTCCGGAAACAGCGATCGTGTGAGACCCAACTCGCTTTATTTGTTCATGAGACCCAGAAAATATTAGATACGGGCTCCCAGATAGATGCTATTTTTCTTGACTTCCGGAAGGCGTTCGATACAGTTCCGCACTGTCGCCTGATAAACAAAGTAAGAGCCTACGGAATATCAGACCAGCTGTGTGGCTGGATTGAAGAGTTTTTAGCAAACAGAACACAGCATGTTGTTATCAATGGAGAGACGTCTACAGACGTTAAAGTAACCTCTGGCGTGCCACAGGGGAGTGTTATGGGACCATTGCTTTTCACAATATATATAAATGACCTAGTAGATAGTGTCGGAAGTTCCATGCGGCTTTTCGCGGATGATGCTGTAGTATACAGAGAAGTTGCAGCATTAGAAAATTGTAGCGAAATGCAGGAAGATCTGCAGCGGATGGACACTTGGTGCAGGGAGTGGCAACTGTCCCTTAACATAGACAAATGTAATGTATTGCGAATACATAGAAAGAAGGATCCTTTATTGTATGATTATATGATAGCGGAACAAACACTGGTAGCAGTTACTTCTGTAAAATATCTGGGAGTATGCGTGCGGAACGATTTGAAGTGGAATGATCATATAAAATTAATTGTTGGTAAGGCGGGTACCAGGTTGAGATTCATTGGGAGAGTCCTTAGAAAATGTAGTCCATCAACAAAGGAGGTGGCTTACAAAACACTCGTTCGACCTATACTTGAGTATTGCTCATCAGTGTGGGATCCGTACCAGATCGGGTTGACGGAGGAGATAGAGAAGATCCAAAGAAGCGCGGCGCGTTTCGTCACAGGGTTATTTGGTAACCGTGATAGCGTTACGGAGATGTTTAGCAAACTCAAGTGGCAGACTCTGCAAGAGAGGCGCTCTGCATCGCGGTGTAGCTTGCTCGCCAGGTTTCGAGAGGGTGCGTTTCTGGATGAGGTATCGAATATATTGCTTCCCCCTACTTATACCTCCCGAGGAGATCACGAATGTAAAATTAGAGAGATTCGAGCGCGCACGGAGGCTTTCAGACAGTCGTTCTTCCCGCGAACCATACGCGACTGGAACAGAAAAGGGAGGTAATGACAGTGGCACGTAAAGTGCCCTCCGCCACACACCGTTGGGTGGCTTGCGGAGTATAAATGTAGATGTGGATGTAGAAGAGTCTTCACCGTGTCATTTTATGGTGCTAAAACTTGCAGCAGAATCAAAACCAGTTGTTTCCGGAAATGCATGAAAAGTCTGTAATGAATAATGTCTGTATACCATATTCTAGGAGGGGCCTGTGGCTCCCCCCCCCCCCAATCTACCCCCTCTGCGGAAGCTTATGGGCGCAGTAGTTTCGTAGTAAGAAGATAAAACAAAACGATTTAATTGTTGATTTTATGGTGCTAAAGATTGAAATACACTCCTGGAAATTGAAATAAGAACACCGTGAATTCATTGTCCCAGGAAGGGGAAACTTTATTGACACATTCCTGGGGTCAGATACATCACATGATCACACTGACAGAACCACAGACACATAGATTTTATGGTGCTAAAGATTGAAATACACTCCTGGAAATTGAAATAAGAACACCGTGAATTCATTGTCCCAGGAAGGGGAAACTTTATTGACACATTCCTGGGGTCAGATACATCACATGATCACACTGACAGAACCACAGACACATAGACACAGGCAACAGAGCATGCATAATGTCGGCACTAGTACGGTGTATATCCACCTTTCGCTCAATGCAGGCTGCTATTCTCCCATGGAGACGATCGTAGAGATGCTGGATGTAGTCCTGTGGAACGGCTTGCCATGCCATTTCCACCTGGCGCCTCAGTTGGACCAGCGTTCGTGCCGGACGTGCAGACCGCGTGAGACGACGCTTCATCCAGTCCCAAACATGCTCAATGGGGGACAGATCCGGAGATCTTGCTGGCCAGGGTAGTTGACTTACACCTTCTAGAGCACGTTGGGTGGCACGGGATACATGCGGACGTGCATTGTCCTGTTGGAACAGCAAGTTCCCTTGCCGGTCTAGGAATGGTAGAACGATGGGTTCGATGACGGTTTGGATGTACCGTGCACTATTCAGTGTCCCCTCGACGATCACCAGTGGTATACGGCCAGTGTAGGAGATCACTCCCCACACCATGATGCCGGGTGTTGGCCCTGTGTGCCTCGGTCGTATGCAGTCCTGATTGTGGCGCTCACCTGCACGGCGCCAAACACGCATACGACCATCATTGGCACCAAGGCAGAAGCGACTCTCATCGCTGAAGACGACACGTCTCCATTCGTCCCTCCATTCACGCCTGTCGCGACACCACTGGAGGCGGGCTGCTCGATGTTGGGGCGTGAGCGGAAGACGGCCTAACGGTGTGCGGGACCGTAGCCCCGCTTCATGGAGACGGTTGCGAATGGTCCTCGCCGATACCCTAGGAGCAACAGTGTCCCTAATTTGCTGGGAAGTGGCGGTGCGGTCCCCTACGGCACTGCGTAGGATCCTACGGTCTTGGCGTGCATCCGTGCGTCGCTGCGGTCCGGTCCCAGGTCGACGGGCACGTGCACCTTCCGCCGACCACTGGCGACAACATCGATGTACTGTGGAGACCTCACGCCCCACGTGTTGAGCAATTCGGCGGTACGTCCACCCGGCCTCCCGCATGCCCACTATACGCCCTCGCTCAAAGTCCGTCAGCTGCACATACGGTTCACGTCCACGCTGTCGCGGCATGCTACCAGTGTTAAAGACTGCGATGGAGCTCCGTATGCCATGGCAAACTGGCTGACACTGACGGCGGCGGTGCACAAATGCTGCGCAGCTAGCGCCATTCGACGGCCAACACCGCGGTTCCTGGTGTGTCCGCTGTGCCGTGCGTGTGATCATTGCTTGTACAGCCCTCTCGCAGTGTCCGGAGCAAGTATGGTGGGTCTGACACACCGGTGTCAATGTGTTCTTTTTTCCATTTCCAGGAGTGTATCTTGAGGCAAAACTTAAGCAAATAACAATTTTACATTTAAGAGGAAGAGAAAGTGGATTTTCAAACTCAATGACGATTTAGTCAAAAGATTACTCGGATCGCAGGCGATGTAGCTTAGGTGGATTTTGTAGGCTAATTTGAGGCTGTTTGCCGGCTTGATAGACCGCAGCTGTCCCACAAAAATTGTTCACTTACACCACTCAGGAAACCCATCAACAGTTATCGTTTACGCCCTCGACGATGTACTCACTATATACGTAGTACAACTTCGAAGTGGGAAAAACTGTACCCCTTCGAATAAACCTTAAGCGATTTATGAAAACCGCGGAAAACCTAAGTGCAGTCTCGCAACCACGCCATCTCGCTCTATACTTGGAACACAAGTAGAAACTGAAGAGGAACTGCTAACATCGTAGCTGCCTATCGCACTGTACAACGGACGACAGGGGCATCCGAGTGTGGCCGAGATCACAACAATTTCTGCGCTTTGTGTGCTAAATTTTCTATTACGTCGCCGTTCACTTACCACCGTGATGAGTTCTGTGAAACTTTCTAACTTCCTCTAAACTGTATACACCATGGAGTATTTAAGTTCCAAGTGAAGAGAATATTTCGTTAGCTAGCTGCAACGTCGCAAAACCGTCTCGAGGTATTGACGAGAAAGGCCAGCCACCAAGGACAAAGGCACGTAGGGGGCGCAAAAACTGAGCAAAAAAGAAAGACAAATAAGAACTAACCGGGAAACGTACTGGAGTTCTCCTAAGCCTCATGTCTACGAGAAGAAAACATTCCCCTTGGCTCGCGGCTGTAAATGAACGCGGTTATCACGACGTCCTTTCGTGCAAGTGGTATCATATACAAACGGCTGCTACCGAACAGAATGGTTCAAATGGCTCTGAGCACTATGGGACTTAACATCTATGGTCATCAGTCCCCTAGAACTTAGAACTACTTAAACCTAACTAACCTAAGGACAGCACAAAACACCCAATCATCACGAGGCAGAGAAAATCCCTGACCACGCCGGGAATCGAACCCGGGCGCGGGAAGCGATACCGAACAGATGTCTATAGTTGACATGTTTTACGCAGCAACAGTGTGGCTGGTTTACACAGCTGAGCTCGTTCACGTTCAACAATGGAGTTCTTACTACTAACGGGTGGTAATAATTATAGTGCAACTATTCACAGAGGTGCAGGGTGAGCTGTAATTGCCGCATGGCAGCGAAAGTTCGTAGATATGCTAATACGTTAATGCAAAACAGATTTACGCTGGAAAAAAATTACTTCCAATGTTGGCAACCAGATGCAAATCTGGCGCTGTGACTGCAAGAAAGACGTATAGAAATGTTTCCATATGTAATGCGTTAGGAACGGGATGTGGGTAGAAAACGTCAAACAAGCGAGAAAGGCGTAATGTTGATTTTATTATAAAACACCGCTTATACGAGGGTCGTTCAATAATTAAAGAGACAAATTGGTCTGGAGAAAAAAGCGTTTATTTTTACAAAACACTACTTTTTTATACTTTTTAACATAATCTCCTTGATCGTTTATGGACTTATTCCTAGGGGGTATCAGTTTTCTATTTCGGCTGCAAAGAACTCTTTATCTTGATGTTTGAACCAATTTACCACAAACTTTTTCACGTTCTCGTTGTCCTGGAAGCTCTTCCCACGTAATGTCTCCTTTAGTGCACCAAACAAATGGAAATCACTAGGTGCTAAATCAGGACTGTTACTGAGATGAGGCAGTACTTCCCAGCGCCGGCCGCTGGTGGCCGAGCGGTTCTGGCGCTACAGTCTGGAACCGCGCGACCGCTACGGTCGCAGGTTCGAATCCTGCCTCGGGCATGGATGTGTGTGTTGTCCTTAGGTTAGTTAGGTTTAAGTAGTTCTAAGTTCTAGGGGACTTATGACCTCAGCAGTTGAGTCCCATAGTGCTCAGAGCCATTTGAACCATTTTTGAAGTACTTCCCAGCCCGTTGTGTCGACGGTTTCACGGGTTAGTTGAGCTATATCTGAGATCCACGTCGTCTCTCTCTCATGGCTGGCTTCACCATGTTTAAAAGCAAATCCGAGTAGTGTTGACTGTTCATTGTACGCTGCTCTTCACAAAAAACTGGACCTCCAGCATCCCAAAACATCGTCAACATGACTCTTCCTGCTGATGCTTGGGTTTTGAATTTTTTCTTAACACGTGAGTTAGTGTGCTTCCACTCCATGCTTTATCTTTTTGATTCTGGCTCATAATAGTGAACCCAAGTTTCATTACAAGTTAAAATTTTCTTGAGGAAGGGTATGAAAAGGTTATGGGTAAATTTGGAGAGGATATGGAGGCCAACAGGAACGGGAAACAACTCTTGGATTTCTGTGCCAGTGTGGGCTTAGTAATCACAAACTCCTTTTTTAAACATAAGAACATTCACCGGCATACTTGGGAAGGCAGGGGAACCAGATCTGTCATTGACTATATAATAACATATCAGGAATTCAGGAAGGCTGTGAGGGACACACCTGTATTCAGGGGATTCTTTGATGACACTGATCATTATTTAATCTGCAGTGAAATTGGGATTGTGAGCCCGAAAGTGCAGGAGGTCAGGTCCATATGTAGGGGGATGAGTGGAGAAACTTCAGGATAAGGAAATCAGGCACAAGTACATAACAGCGATCTCAGAAGGGCACCAGTTAGTTGAATGTAATCAATTACAGTCATTGGAAAAGGAATGGACAAGGTACAGGGACACAGTACTAGAAGTGGCTAAAGAATGTCTTGGAACAGTGGTGTGTAAAAGTAGGATGAAGCAAACAGCTTGGTGGAATGACACAGTCAAGGCAGCCTGTAAAAGGAAAAAAGGCGTATCAAAAATGGCTGCATACTAGATCTCAGGTAGACAGAGAAAGTTATGTTGAAGAAAGCAGCATCCAAGAAGAAATCTTGGGAAGACTTTGGAAACAGGTTGGAGACTATGGGTTAAGCTGCTGGAAAACCATTCTGGAGTGTAATTAGCAGTCTTCGAAAGGGAGGTAAGAAGGAAATGACAAGTATTTTGGACAGGTCAGGAAAACTGCTGGTGAATCCTGTGGATGCCTTGGGCAGATGGAGGGAATATTTTGAAGAGTTGCTCAATGTAGGTGAAAATACGATCAGTAATGTTTCAGATTTCACGGTAGAATGGGATAGGAATGATGATGGAAATAGGATCACATTTGAGGAAGTGGAGAAAATGGTCAATAGATTGCAGTGCAATAAAGCAGCTGGGGTGGATGAAATTAAGTCGGAACTCATCAAATACAGTGGAATGTCAGGTCTTAAATGGCTACACAGGATAATTGAAATGGCCTGGGAGTCGGGACAGGTTCCATCAGACTGGACAAAAGCAGTAATCACACCAATCTTTAAACATGGAAACAGAAAAGATTGTAACAACTACAGAGGTATCCCTTTAATCAGCGTTGTGGGTAAAATCTTCTCAGGTATTGTTGAAAGGAAAGTGCGAGTATTAGTTGAGGACCAATTGGATGAAAATCAGTGTGGGTTTAGGCCTCTTAGAGGTTGTCAGGACCAGATCTTTAGCTTGCGGCAAATAATGGAGAATTGTTATGAGTGGAACAGGGAATTGTATCTATGCTTTATAGATCTAGAAAAGGCATATGACCGGGTTCCTAGGATGAAGTTATTGTCTGTTCTACGAGATTATGGAATAGGAGGCAAACTTTTGCAAGCAATTAAAGGTCTTTACATGAATAGTCAGGCAGCAGTTAGAGTTGACGGTAAATTGAGTTCATGATTCAGAGTAATTTCAGGGGTAAGACAAGGCTGCAACCTGTCTCCATTGTTGTTCATATTATTTATGGATCATATGTTGAAAACAATAGACTGGCTGGGTGAGATTAAGGTATGTGAACACACACAATAAGCAGTCTTGCATATGCGGATGACTTAGTTGTGATGGCAGATTCGATTGAAAGTTTGCAAAGTAATATTTCAGAGCTAGATCAGTAATGTAAGGACTATGGTATGAAGATTAGCATCTCCAAAACGAAAGTAATGTCAGTGGGAAGGAAATATAAACGGATTGAGTGCCAAATAGGAGGAACAAAGTTAGAACAGGTGGACGGTTTCAAGTACTTAGGATGTATATTCTCACAGGATGGCAACATAGTGAAAGAACTGGAAGCGAGGTGTAGCAAAGCTAATGCAGTGAGCGCTCAGCTAAGATCTACTCTCTTCTGCAAGAAGGAAGTCAGTACCAAGACTAAGCTATCTGTGCACTGTTCAATCTTTCGACCAACTTTGTTGTATGGGAGCGAAAGCTGGGTGGATTCAGGTTACCTTATCAACAAGGTTGAGATTACGGATATGAAAGTAGCTAGGATGATTGCAAGTACTAGTAGATGGGAACAATGGCAGGAGGGTGTCCACAATGAGGAAATCAAAGAAAAACTGGGAATGCACTCTATAGATGTAGCAGTCAGGACGAACAGGCTTAGATGGTGGGGTCATGTTACACGCATGGGAGAAGCAAGGTTACCCAAGAGACTCGTGGATAGGGGATCATGGAGGAATTTTATAAGGGGGCTATGCCCCAGACTGAATGCTGAAAGGCATAATCAGTCTTAAATGATGATGATGATGATGATGATGATTGCTCACCTTCTCTTTCATAACATTCCTTTAGCTTTGTACGCACTCAAAACCTTGTTTCCTTGTGTAGCCGTGTCAGCTTCTTTGGGACCCAAGTTTTGCGGTACTTGAGCTTGTTACAGATAATATTATGCACTGTACCAATACTAACTTGTACCTTAACTATCATTTCCACAGTCAGACAGCGGTCGGTGCGAGTAGTGTCATCAATTCGACTTTAAAGTGAGGGAGTTCAAACTGCAACTGGTCAGCCCGAACGATGTTCGTCAGTCACTGAGTCGCGACCATTTTTGAACTGTTTTACCCACTTGCAAAAATTTGTACGATTCACCATAAACTTTAAGCATTCTACAGTATATAGGGTGATTCAAAAAGAATACCACAACTTTAGGAATTTAAAACTCTGCAACGACAAAAGGCAGAGCTAAGCACTATCTGTCGGCGAATTAAGGGAGCTATAAAGTTTCATTTAGTTGTACATTTGTTCGCTTGAGGCGCTGTTGACTAGGCGTCAGCGTCAGTTGATGTTAAGATGGCGACCGCTCAACAGAAAGCTTTTTGTGTTATTGAGTACGACAGAAGTGAATCGACGACAGTTATTCAGCGTGCATTTCGAACGAAGTATGGTGTTAAACCTCCTGATAGGTGGTGTATTAAACGTTGGTATAAACAGTTTACAGAGAATGGGTGTTTGTGCAAAGGGAAAAGTTCTGGACGGCCGAGAACGAGTGATGAAAATGTAGCACGCATCCAGCAAGCATTTGTTCGCAGCCCAGGAAAATCGACTCGCAGAACTAGCAGAGAGCTGCAAATTCCACAATCAGCTGTATGGAGAGTCCTACGAAAAAGGTTAGTTATGAAACCTGAACGTCAACTACCCGAGGCGATGGATCGGCCGCCAGGCAGCCCGTGACAGAGCACTTCATCACTGGCCTCCAAGAAGCCCTGATCTTACCCCCTGCGATTTTTTCTTATGGGGGCATGTTAAGGATATGGTGTTTCGACCACCTCCCCAGCCACCATTGATGATTTGAAACGAGAAATAACAGCAGCTATCCAAACTGTTACACCTGATATGCTACAGAGAGTGTGGAACGAGTTGGAGTATCGGGTTGATATTGCTCGTGTGTCTGGAGGGGGCCATATTGAACATCTCTGAACTTGTTTTTGAGTGAAAAAAAAAAACTTTTTAAATACTCTTTGTAATGATGTATAACAGAAGGTTATATTATGTTTCTTTCATTAAATACACATTTTTAAAGTTGTGGTATTCTTTTTGAATCACCCTGTATATTCACTGGTTTCTCGCCTTCAGAGAGTAAAAGAACGAATTTCAGAACGTTGTTCAACTAATGTGGACGTTTAAAGCGGACTCGCCATTTTGAAATGTATTTTTGAGGTTACAGAAAGCCATAAAAGAACCAAACTTGCCCTACTAACAGTTTTTTCCTCAGACTAATTTGTCTCTCTAATTATTGAACGACCCTCGTACTATTTGTTAAGTATGAGCACTGGAGGCGTCGACGAGATGCTGCATCCGTAAAACGACGTGATCAACAGTTGATCGCAGGAGATCTGGTGGAATTTGAGTAACGTGTTCCTGTATGCTGGCCTTCCGATCAGGTAGAGACCGGACGTGTCCCTGATAAACGTGTTCTTTTAGATATTCCCAGAGCCAGAAATCACATTGATTCAGATGAGACGATTTTGCACGCCATGAATCTGAAAAACCACTGCAGATAACACGTTCGTGGGAGGTTGCATTTAAGCAGATCTTCCACACAGTTGCGCTCTTGCAAACCAGGAATCACGTGTTTTACAAGAAGGCCTCGATAACGTGCAGACGTAACGGTACTCTGACAGGCCCTCGTGCTATATTCTCTTCAAAGAAAAATGAGCCGAGAATAAAGAAGCTTGTGAATCCGCACCATAGAGTCGCATAAGTACAATGGCTCTTCGAGGACAACACGCAGTTTAACAGTACCACAAATTCGGCAGTTCTGGTTGGTTGATTTGGGCGAGGGTACCAGACAGCGAAGTCATCGGTCCCATCGGTTTGGGGAAGGGTGGGGAAGGAAATCAGCCGCGTCCTTTCAAAGGAACCATCTTGGCACTTTCCTGAAGCGATTTAGGGAAATCATGGGAAACCCAAATCGGGATGGTCGGACGAGGGCTTGAACCGTAGTCCTCCCGAATGTGAGTCCAGTGTGCTATCAACTTCGATCAGTCCCAGAAAGCAGAGAGCAAATTCTGAACGCTGCTCCGGATTATCAGGTTTCAGTTGCTATGCAGTATGGTCCTTGTACAGATACCAGTGTAAAATAGACTGCTAGACTTCCCGTACTGTGGACCATCGGATGGACAATTCTCGTGAAACTGCACGAGCAGTAGCGCTGCCGAGGCATGTGCTGCAATGTCAGCAACAGCAACCTGTAATTTCCACCAGGATAGGACAAGGCTCTTCCAGGTGTCACACCAAGCTCACCCCTGTTTTCGAATTTCATTATAATCATCTTTAAACCATTTAATGATGTCGGGCCTCTCCTCAGATCTTTCTGTCGGCGATACTCTCTCAATGTAGCATTGTAACCGCTGTCATTCTCATAAAACAGTTTTACTAACAGAGTACGGTTTCTCTTCTCGATAGCAGTACTGTTCAATCACGCTATAGCTTGTCGAACGACAGTGCGGATATCATATCGTCATACAAACAGTGTACAGCACCGTATTTCCATCTGGCGCTCAAAACTAGTGCTAATTTGTTTTCCAGCGTAAATCTGCTCCACATTAAGGTATTAGCGTATCTATCAAGTTTCGCTGCTATACGATAATTATAGCCCACGCTGGGCCCCCCATGAGGAGCTAGCTGCACTTTATTTATAATCATCGGGTCCTTGTTACGGTGTAGGGTGACGAGTGCGTGCTGAAACAAATATGGCATTTGACCGGAGTCTTCCGGTTTTTGCCGATGTCTGTCAGCTGAGGAATGGAGCGAGATTTGACGGTGGAGGAAGCAAAAATTGGTAAATGCATGGTCACATAATTTAGTTGCCGCTCCAGCCAGTAGTTCTGCTGCTTCCAAGTCTCCTTTAGTACAGTCCGTTGCGTAAGTGAAAAAGGATACAAGAATAAGTATGCTGTGTTTTATTAATAATCATGTTTTTACCGACCAACCGACAGAGTTTTCTTGTCGGGCGCTCGACTGGGTATGAGCACGTGACAGTGGAACAACCCCCCCGCTCCCCCCCCCCCCCTCGTCCTCTCACCCGATCAGCACCAGACCAGGCCAAGGAGCTTCACACAAGAAATTGTGCTGTGTGTGGCGGTGTCATGCCAACCGCCCGACAAAATTCCGCCCTCGGTCACTATGCGCGGGAAACAATACTTTTTAGATACGACTGAAATTATAGATTGCAACGTGGACGAAACTCTGATGACAAAGTTTCTGCAGAAGTTTAATGATTGCATATGTTTGTGAGACATGCCGTGTGGCGAGTATAGCAACAGAGGTGCAAGAAATAAAGTACTTGTTTCAATTTCAACGAATCGATTATGGTTTCATGTGGCACATAGAGACAGCGAAAGATATGTATTTTAGGAATAAAAGTCTGTCGACTGTTTGTTTTTAGGTTTTATTTCCGAAACTTTTCGGAAATGAAATCAACTTAAACGCAGAGAGATTATATTTTAGATTTCATTTCCAATACGTATCGCAACAAAGAGCTACAAACCGAATTACAGTCTGTCGACGGGCTTTCTTTCACAAAATACACGTGCTACATTTTTGGAAGCTTTAAAGAAAATTCAGCCGATCGCGACACCTTCTGCTATGAAGCGCGAAGTGTAAGAGTTACTTACACCTGTGGGGACGTAGAACCACTGTCTCTGTCCCTCAATATTTTCGCTGCATTACCACAGCAAGAACAACTGTATCTTTGCCAGATCTGTTCTCTGTAGTACGCGCGCTATGCTACATGCATTGTGTATACGCTGCGAGAACAAAAGTATTCATAGTGACAAGAGTGCAAGTTATTATTTATCGTCGAAATTACCACGCCCGCTCTCCACTACCTACACACAACAGGTACGAAATGCTTCATTTTATGTATGTGTTGCTAAGTATTACACGTTATGCGCCGCCACCATTTGTAGTCCTACTTCTAGTTTGACACGAGTTTCTTAAACTTACTGGGAAAGCTTTCATGTTACATGTATAAATAAATACATAATGTTTATATGAGCATCATTTGACTTACTTGTTTCGCTCTAACGTGAAGCATTTCCTCTGGCACTTGAAAATAACGCTGCGGGTTTCAGTAATAACTTTGCACAAAAATTGTGCATATATAGCTGCATTGAATTAGTTGTCTTGATATATTCCGTCAGTAGCTAGAAACTTTAACATAGCTAAGAAGCTTTCCTCAAGCCTTACAGCTTCTCTCATCGCATGTGGCATGACAAGCTTCAGAAAGCCCAGAAAAGCATTTGTCGCCCATTCTTAACTAATTCACGTTAGGCAATTGTTTTCCCACAGCTTCGCAGCCTTTTTTTTTTTTTTTACGGGAAAGGCAAATCCCAGTTTTTGTGTCTGTGTAATACTAACAAGCATTTCGTAAAACATAACCTCAATGAACATAAGAGAAACAGTTCGCAACAAGCGGTGGGAAGAGGGCGGCGCTGTAACCGCTGAGTGCAGTCGGACATTTGGTAAGCTTCCACAAAATTGGTCGGCCGGTCCGTTAGCCGGCCTATAAATTGGACAGTGTGCAGAGCCTTTTAGTCACTGCGCTTGTAGGCCGCTATTCTATGTCCACCTAAGTGGAATCAACGTGTGAAAAAACGATCTCAACTCTCAGTTATAACCTTTCTTATTTAAAATTAATGATTTATGCACTATTAATAATTTAAGCACTATTTATTATTTATGAGGCGCAAATAAAATCTGTTGTTTATTTACATCGTAGTAAAACCAATGTACCGCAGCTACCATAATCAATAAGATACAGATTTTGTTTTACTTTCAAAATGTTTTAGAGAGGTTCACAATTTGTAATTTATTTACTGCAGAGATACAGTATTTAATTTTTCTTTTGTCCAGTATTTTTCATGGATATAGCTCATTATTTTATACTTTTTCAATGATGCTTCATTTTCACTACACCTGCTTACAAAATTACAAAATTTGCACGTCAGAGCAGAAAAAATTGCAGTAAGGTAGTTTTAAGAAAAGCGAGTTGGTGGAGAGCGGCGCAGCTTTACAGTTCTGCTGAACCTCGGGCAACTTGCCGACCGTCGCAGAGAAGTTGGTTTCGAAGAGGGCGGCGCGCAGCGACCCAGCAGTGCTGCCACTGCCACGCCCACGGCATGTTGGCAGCACTGCGGACAACGCCCTTCGAGATGTCGATAGCAGGAGGCGATCGCGATAGGAAACAGCCCTCGCAATTCCGCACACGCGAACCAGTTAACCTCAGCGGCAGCCGAGCGGCTGAACATCGATAACAATGCTCCAGTGGGCGTTATCCGACTCTGAAACTGGAGGGATGAAGGGCTATCGCTACATCGTGCGACTAGTGTCAGAGATAAAATAACACACACTGCGGATACCGACGGCCAACTTAACGGCTCATCGTTGCCTGTATGACCACTGGGAAGCGTTACTCATAAAACGCTATACTGTAACTTTCCGTACGATAACTGGCACAGGCATTCAACTCAAAATAATTTACAGGGGGAGCTACCCGAAGTCTTGGTCTCAATGCGTTTCGAAACCAGTACCAAACCTGAAGCAAGTTTTTCTACAAGTGATAAAATATTTTGGCGGAGGGAGTGGGAAGAATGGATATTTCGCTTTATAATGGACATCCGTAATGTTTTGATCTTGTGAAGTATTGAAACAGATTATATTACAGAACTTTATCTTTGTCACATACTGCGTGATTGAAAGTCATGAGACCGCTGACATCACCTGGACTGCTTCGCCCACTTCTACAGTGAGAGTAGTCGATTTTTAATTCCACCATTATGTGCTATTTACTTTCTTAACTTTTTATTCAAGCCACCTTTGAAACTTCCCCTTAGAAAAATTTATGAATTACTGTGCTGATAAACCTCTTACATTCTTTGATTTTCAAACAGCTGAGCAGAACTGAACGTGCTCAGACATTTCGCTCTTTACCTATTCTGATCAACACTAAACTGACACACAATATTTTTAGCGCAACGCAATCCGACTTTCAATAATCCCTATAAAAGAATGGCCCTGACTAACATTAAACTATACCTTTCACAAATCACTTACCTCACAAAAATCTTCGGTACTCGAACTACTGCAATACAGCGAGCGCCACTACTGCCAGCTAAATAAAAGATGCTAACTACTGAACACAATAACTACTGATAGGCACAGTTAGCAAATGAAAGATTTTGATAGAGAACAAACAATGTATTTCCCTTAATAGTGTTCAAAAGTCATAATATATATAGCAGTTCATGACATCCAGTCTTACAAATTTACTGTCTCTGATGGACACACGTCCAGATCATCCGCTCTCAAAACTCCGCCATTTCTCTCCCCACATCCACCACTGCTGGCGGCTCACCCTCCAACTGCGCAACGCTACGCGCTGTTAACAGCCAACTGCCCAACACTACAATAGCGACTATTCCAACAATGCCACCCAGCCACAGACTGCACACAGCACAACCAGTGATTTTCATATATAGCGCTACGTGGCGTTACCAATCTAAAAACCTAAACAGTCTACTTACACCTTATGCTCACATGTAATGCTTTCAAGCTGATTTTAAACTGTCTTTACATTATATATAATTTCATATGTAATATATATTATACATCGATAAAACATGAAGTTGTCTGGCAGCTGCAGTGCATTGTTAACGCATTTCGTGTAAAGCTTTTGTAAATCCAACTTTACATATAGACCCGTTTAGCGCATATTACATTGTTTTTATACGGTAAATTTTATGTTGCCTAAAATCTTACGTTATTTAATCACACGCGAAAAAGGGTTACCTATAGTTCTATAATATTATCAAATTGAGTATATATTTTTAAACATACTCATCACGCCACATTTTAAAAACGTATAAGAGATATTCCGTTCTACATCTTCTAAAACGCACTAACCTTTTTACTTGGTTGGTTAATGTATGGGAGTCGACCAAACAGCGAGCTCACCGGTCCCATCGGATTACGGTTGGTTCAAATGGCTCTGAGCACTATGGGACTTAACATCTGAGGTCATCAGTCCCCTAGACCTAGAACTACTTAAACCTAACCAACCCAAGGACATCACACACATCCACGCCCAAGGCAGGATTCGAACCTGCGACCGTAGCAGCAGCGCAGTTCCGGACTGAAGCGCCTAGAACCCCACGGCCACGCGGCCGGCTCAGATTAGGGAAGGATGGACAACGAAATCGGCCGTGCCCATTCAAAGGAACCATTCTGGAATTTGCCTGAAGTGATTTAGTGAAATCACGTAGATCGCTTGAACAGCGCAGGTCATTCCCGTTTTCAAGAAGGGCCGTGGGACATATGCACACAATTATAGATCTATATCGTTGACTTCAATCTGATGCAGAATTATGGAACATGTAGACAGAACAACACACCGCTCTTAATGGAACAAAATCGATAGATTCTTAGATATGAAGTAGTAACTGTAAAAAAAAAATCTGTGTAAAGGAAACTGATATTATAGTGACACATTCCACATCATTATGAAATGTCGTAGTCATGATCTATGGAACAAGGAATAATGTACGTATGTATGTACAGATTTAAAGGTAATTTTCGGTGTACCCCAAGGAAGTGTGATAGGGCACTTACTGTTTACAATATATATATATAAATGATCCAGTAGAAAGCGTCGGATGCTCTCTAAGGCTGTTCGCGGATCATGCGGTTGTCTGTAACAAAGTAGCAAAGCCAGAAGACAGTTAACAATTTATAGAATGACCACCAGAGAATTTATGAATGGTTCAATTGACCCTGAGCATAATAAATGTAACATACTGCGCGTATACAGGAAAAGAAATCCATTACTGTATAGCTACACTATTGATGACAAACCGCTGGAAACAGTATGTCGTAAAATACCTAGGAGTAACTATCCGGAGCGATCTTAAGTGTAATGACCACATAAAACAAATAATGGGAAAAGCAGACGCCAGACTAGGATTCATAGCACGAATCTTAAGGAAATACAGCTCATCCACTAAGGAAGTGGCGTGTTAAGGCGCTTGTCCGACCCATTCTTGAGTATTGTTCATCTATCTGGGATGCCTACCAGATAAGACTGATAGAAGAGATAGAAAAGATCCAAAGAAAAGCGGCACGTTTCGTCACGGAATCGTTTAGCTGGCGAGAAAGCGTTACGGAGGTGCTAAACAAACTCAATTGGCAAACTATTGAAATTTCGAGAGAATACTTCCCAGGAAGAGTTGGGCAACATATTACTTCCCACTACATACGTCTTGCGTAGTGATATTGAGGAGAAAATTAGAGAAATTAGAGCCAATACAGAGGATTACCGACAATCATTCTTCCGCGCGCTATTCACGAGTGGAACGGGGTTGGAGGACTCAGCTAGTGGGACAAAAAACACCCTCCGCCACACACCATTAGGTGGCATGCTGAGTATGCTGTAGATGCAGATGAAAACCTAAATGAGGATGGCCGGACGCGAGTTTGAATCGTCGTCCTCCCGAATGAGAGTCCAGGGTGCTAACCACTGAACCACCTCGCTCGATCGCTTTGTACTCTCCACATTATACGCATATACTTTCAGTTGTCTGTAAGTGGTATTCTACTACCACCATAAGCACCGACCATTATAAACTTTCATTTAAATTGTGAATATGTGCTCCCTGCTCTTGTTGTTTTGTGCAATGACTACGCGCCTACGTGTCGATGCCGCGTTTTTAGGTAACTTGTTCGCTTTATAAGCACATTATCTATTTTATTTTTATAAATCTGTTGTATTTTTCCAATTTTAGATACGATAATCGATGCAAATCAGGAACAGGTTAGCAATTTTCTTAAAGTAAACAAGTGGCAAAGAAAAAAATGGTTCAAATGGCTCTGAGCACTATGGGACTCAACATCTTAGGTCATAAGTCCCCTAGAACTTAGAACTACTTAAACCTAACTAACCTAAGGACATCACACACACCCATGCCCGAGGCAGGATTCGAACCTGCGACCGTAGCAGTCCCGCGGTTCCGGACTGCAGCGCCAGAACCGCTAGACCACCGCGGCCGGCAAGTGGCAAAGACATAAAAGTTTATAATCTAATCCGATACAAGCGTCACCGGTCTCTTCAGGAGGTCCAAACGGCTGCATTTCGCCAAATAATGGAACTATAATGACGGAACAAAGTTTATGTTTTAGCATACAGTCAACGACGAGTTCATTGAAGACGGAGTATAAGTTCGTGTTGGGGAAGGAAATCAGAAGTGATATCGGCTTTTTTTTTTCCAGGCAGGTGTTCCACAAATTACTGTTCCTGACTCTTTGATGTTCCAGATGGATATTGGTTGATAATTTTACGTTGAAACAGGTGTCCTGTCCGTTTCCAAACTACAAAGAAAACTATGTCGACTTTCATGCTAATATCGATGCTTTTAATATTACGCGGTGCATTGCATGATTCGGTCACCCGGTGTCACATTAAGCCATTTGAAGTAAACCTTGCAGTACCATTTCGCTGCAACATTGCCGAAAATATGAAAGTCGACCAAATGCAAAGCCGTCAAGGTCTTCTGACTTTTCAGAACGAATCTTTCATGCTGCGCTGAGTTTACGGTGTTTTGAAATTTCTTGATAGATTAAAACTGTGTGCCTGTGTGAAACTCGAACCCAAAATTTTGTGTTATCCCTTATCGACTTTTTTTCTTTCTGTTTCTTCGTCGTTTTCTTCCGCAGTTCTATATGAATGACGCACATCTCCAAGATTCCTTCCATGAAAATTTCACTCAATTGGTTTATTATTATTATTATTACAGCGGGTTGCCAGTTCCCTGAACGAACACGCAAAGCTATCGTGCCGGCATGAGAGCATCCATATCGACTGGGCTGTTCAAAACCTCACAGTTTCAATCCTGTCGGTACCAATATCCTACTTTCCAAATTCCACAGAAGCTCTCATGTCTACCAGGCGGGATTAACACCCCTTGAAGGAAGGATATCATGGTGAATTGGTTTAACCACAGCCTACAGGACTGTTTGCAGAATAAGTCTTTCACACTCTGCAGAGGAGTGGGGGTAACTTCGTAACTTACTCGCAGATTAAAACTGTCTGAAACGGTCGAAGCATAGCTCAAGTCGGTATGAGCATTGCCCGCCAAAGGTTCGATTCACGGTTGGGTGCACAGGTTTCATCTGCCAGGAAGTTTCGTTCTCGTATTCAATTCCTGAAGACATTTTGCTGTGGAGCTATAGGAGGAGGGTTGCTTTTGAATCGCTTGTGCAGCGGGAGGAAGGCCTTATTGCACAGGTTACAAGTACGGCAGAAATACGAACCATTCACCAGGGGCCGGCCGGTGTGGCCGAGCGGTTCTAGGCGCTTCAGTCTGGAACCGCGTGACCGCTCCGGTCGCAGGTTCGAATCCTGCCTCGGGCATGGATGTGTGTCATGTCCGTAGGTTACCTAGGTTTAAGTAGTTCTAAGTTCTGGGGGACTGATGACCTCAGAAAAGTCCCATAGTGCTCAGAGCCATTTGAGCCATTCACCAGGTGTTTATGGCCGAGTGTATTAGAATTTACCAGTAAACCCGCCCACCCATGATTCTGTAAAGAGTAGAACTCCCATATAGTAAACAGCTGCACACTTCTGATTGCTTTACAAATGAGTTAATGTATTACATATTTTACGTTAAGCATATAAAGCCTTTATCGCTGAAGGCGCAAAACTACTGTTCCACGTATAACAATGTTTATGACGTCATTTCTTTATTGTACACTGTGTCGTACAAGGGTATAATTTTGCAGGTACATTCAGAGCTATATGTGGACACTGTTTGCAAAATGTGTTGCGTAGAGTGTTAGCACTAAAGAAGTAATAAACTGAAACGTCATGCCTTATGCTTAAGCTTTACATCATGAACTGCGAAAATATAGTGACCAATAGGCTTTTTCCTTTCATTTCGAGAAAAATCATCTAAAAGGTTTGAAATTATGTATAATGCTTGTTGGAAGTGTCTAATTGCTCTCATTTTTAAATACTGGATGAATATAGTCTGGGTAATTTGTGCGCCGTGAGTTACAATGCCACAAGCCACAAAATTTTCTAGATGCACTTACTATGTTAAACTTTCAGCGTGATTTTCTACCTGTTAAAAGATAATGAAAGTATTTAAAATTTTTAAATTCAGTCTCTAATTTAATCAAAAAACATTGACGTTCCTTATGTGAGCGTCGTCGGTAGACGTCTAAGGGCGTCCTGAACGAGGGCCATCTTTAACTTCCGTCTGTCCATTTTTAAACCATGTGAACCACTCGACACCGAGCACGACGTAAGCAATCACCACCGTAGGCTTCCTTCATCATTTGGTGTGTGTCTGTAATAGTTTTCTGAAGTTTCACGGAAAATTTAATACAGAAGCGTTGCTCTTCTAACTCTCCCATCTCGAAATTCGCAAACTGTGCAACTCTTAAGTTCTACTCGATACAGCACTGAACAATAACGGACATACAACATTGAAACTTCCTGCAGTTTCACATTAAACAAAGGCGTGTGCAGGGATGCCAACCGCATTTCTCTCCGACACACTATTTGCGCTAAATTACGAATGTACTAGAATTTTTTGAACAGACCTCACATTTTATTGGCGAAAGTACCTCGGGGAATGGCAGTGACTTCATCTTCCCGGTACAAAGAATAATTCAAGCATGTGTTACTGTTGTTGCAAAGCCTTCCTCACATTCAAAAAAATAATGACCAGAGTCACTATGTCAAGATACATCAGGCCAAAACCTTGACACTATGTAATGGGTACTCGTAAAACTCAAGGATTTCCCTGTTCCCGGTAACAGACATTCTGTTTGTCGACGTATACGTTAATGGGGAAGTAGGTGTTACGGAAATCGGTGTTAAGGCAATTGGCGTCCACATTGATTTTAGCCAACACCCGTTCGCTTAACTTCCTACGCGACATAAGAGCTCGCGGATTTAATTGCTGCAAAATCTGTAGCTTATCAGAATAGAACGTTAATTCGTGCAGTATTCATTGTACGCTTCGTCGCCCAGTCACTAACACATATGTGCGTTGTCGAACGGAACGGCGAGGGTTCCTCTCGATGAAAGTTCGAACAATTTCTCTAAGAAATGTACTGTTTCAAAGCTCGACCAGTTTCTTCAAAATTACGTACCCACGATGTAATTGCATAAGCAAATGGGTCGCTGGTAATGCTGTCGAAATAGCAATAACATTATTAGCCTGCTCGTAAAACACTCTCACAGCAACAGTACGTTTTGCACCAGTCCGTTGGTGCATGATTACTAAACGACAACGCATTCATAATTACTACGCATCTGTTTGTGTCAACACTAACAGGGTTGACAACACTCATGTTCAGAATTTCCCGTTTCCCTGCGCTATCCTGTAGATTGCGTGATATAATTGGTGCAACGGACCTTGTGGTCACAGGACGAACAGTTTTTATAGTCAACTACATCGGTTTTGTTTTCGAATATTCTGTAGACACCACGAGTCACAGTTAATTTTTTTTTCTTTGAGACAACCATTTCAAGGTGCAGCAACTTTCCATAAATGCAGTACAGCTGTTTCCACACAGACCAATATATTCATTTGAGGGCATGAAATCAAGCAAAATAAGCACATTTTGTTTCACCTGTTGACTCCCTTTTTGTGGTATTACTACATTTTGCATCTTTTCCCTTATATTCCATGCTTAAGCACCTTCCCCCTCCCTCCATTTTTATCTGCGTTTTTAACAGATTAGACAGAATTTTTTTCCCTTTCTTGAACAAGATTGAGATTTTGCTTCATCGGAAGTCAATAATGGTCAATAAATATTAATATATAAGAAACTATCAGCCTCGATTGTGGTAATGAAAGCAACCGTTACCTACGTTTCAGGCCAAGTAATTGAGCTTTCTTCAGAAGATAAACCTGATTCTATAATATGTCTACGGGGGCATGGTCTAGAAATAAAACTAAAACAGCCTGAATAGGCGTAGTCACATTTTAAAATTGCGGTACATAGGTACTAAGTCACCACCAAGACTTAACTTAAGCTCCGGCGAGCGACCGTCTCCATGGACTCCGTGCGGTGGGCCTCGGGAACTCACGTGAAACTCAGGCTGTTTTATTTTTATTTCTAGACCATGCCCTCGTAGACACATTATAAAATCAGGTTTATTTTCTGAAGAAAGCTCAATTACTTGGGCTGAAACCTAAGTAAAGGTTGGTTTCATTACCGCAATCGAGGCTGATAGTTTCTTATATATTAGATTATCACGATTGCCGACTGGGCTGCAATGTTGAAAGTACTAAAATAAATATTAAAACAGAATTTACGAAAGCACCAATAATTATTCATACTTTCCCACCAACCCAGCCACAATGGGCAACGTCAGCAACAATAACCAACATCAGTAACAATGGTCAATCTGCAGCTGTGAAATCAAACAAAATTTAAGCAATGATGCTGCAACAGTTGAGGCCTAAATTCAATTATAGCTGGCAAGAATTTAACGGTTCCTATCTACTGACTGTGTACTGTCTTGTTAGCCGTCTTAGTGTATTACCAGAAAGGATTTTCACAACAAAACCATGCGAACGTTAAGAAGAAAGAGTTGTGTGCACTTTCAGAAGAATACAAGACTCATTTTATCGAATCTGATGGCGATGTGCCGTCTGCGAAGTAAATATTGCTATCTTGAGAAGTACACACAAATGTCAGTACCTGACGAGAGCACTCCGAGAAAACGTTACGTACAGCCAATTTATAAGAAACAGTAAATAAAAGAAGTGGTCGGCAAACATGAAGTGCGGTTCCCTTTAACTGTAGCTACTGATAAGATGCAAATATATACTATGAATATGTTGGTTCTTCCATTATCTGGTGAATGAGTAAGACCTACGCCATTTAAAATGATCCAACTCGAGGAGACCAATGCCTGCACGATAATGCAATCATTTAACAACTCATGTATGAACCTGTGGCCATCGGGCATACAATGAGAATAAGTGACTGATCAATCACACTACATGTTTTCGGCTTTTCAACAATCGGAAGGAATGTGCCGCGACCTCAACCATGTGACATGTATTACACAGGGTCTACACGTTTTTTGCGAAACTATCCGGGGGAATTACTGCAGGGTAAATTACTTCATTGCTGCTCTGAATAAGATTCTGGTAAAGGCTCCCTGTCATCAAGTTTTGTATCACGAAATGACAGGGCTCCACCTTCCACAGTTTGCTGTCATCACAAGATTTAATACTTGAATAAGATGTGCAGTTTCCTTGTGCAAAAACTTCGATAAAATCAAACAGTTGATATGTGCCCTAGATTCAATCGACGCCGCAGCTGTCAAGCAGCTCCAACAATTAGTCAACAACAAAGGCCTAGAGCTGGAACTTAACGGTGTATGGCTACAAGTATTTGCCTGATGAGATTCAGAGATCTGACTGGAAGAAAAATGTATGGGAAAGGAGGAACAGTGGAAGAAATGATGAGTATTGGGGACATCCTTGATGGATTTGATTAAGACGTATTCGAATTAAATTTGAAGAACAATCCATACGTGGAAACCTTTGCATCCTTTATGGCTGCTAACAAGATATGCTCCATAGGTTTCCCTAGATCACGAGCAGAGTTTATCCGTATATAAGGAGCTATTGAGCTCAAAGCACGAGCCCCTTCGTGTCAAAAACATTGAAATTTTGCATGTAATCCAGTATAGCAGAACTCTGTAACTGGATCAAAGAAATTACGGTAGCTGGTTTAAACTTAAGTAAGGGCCGGCCGCGGTGGTCTAGCGGTTCTAGGCTACGGAATCACCTATCCCCGCAATGTTAATATATGCCTACTATAGGGAACATTTTCTCACAAACTACTGGAGACAGAGAGGTAAAAATTTTACTGTATGTGCATTCATATGTTACAACAATACTGAAACAACAGTTTATTGTCAAAGTATTTTCTTACAGAGATATTGTACATTTATTTTTAAGTAAATTTTTTCCATCGCTTTTTACTAGACTATCACCCCTAAGTCTTTTGTAAATCAAGTAATTAAAAAATCGTTGTTTCAGTATGTAATAGGGACCTATGTCACTACGTCATAAAAATTTCAGACTTCTAGGTTGACCAGTACCTGAGATAATGTTCCTAGATGAAGTAAAAAGTAAACTTACGGGAAACGGAGAAAGAAGATTAAAACATTCCTGATCCGTAGCTAATACCCCCTTCACAGTCTTCATAATCATCTTCAAGTCTTCTTTTGGCACCCCTCTGCACCTGTCTTGCTTTTTTCACTAATGTCTTGATTATATTATCAGCATGCCTTAGTCTGTGCTGATCTAAAAAGAACATAGCACGTACCGTACGGGAACCAACACACATACCCAACTTTTGAAGGACCTGGCATTTAGTTATATTTCCAAGATTGAAGGTTGCCACAGCATCATACACACCAAAATGTAGTGTATTAATTCCGACAAACACTGTTTTTGGGAGACGATGCCATATCACACTATTCAAGCACTCGTTGGGGTTCTGCGTTTTTCCGTGAAGACATTTCATCAGAAGACTTCTGTCAGCCAGATCTCTGAAAATGGGCTTTATTTCTGCCATGATGGCTGATGGTAGACTGTGGTGGTGAATGTATTTCTCTCCTGTTGTTAGTCCCCTATTGTATTTACACCAGCTGTTTTCACCTTTGGGGCACAAACCATGTTGTGGATGCTCATCCGTGGATGCGGTGTGGAAATATAAAGCCCATATAGCTCTCCTCATTTCTTCAAGATTGCCTGTATTTTGCCTGATTGCAAGGCCATAGCAGTTCTGAATGTGGTCTATTATGGAATCAGTCAATCTTCCTCTGCCATCCAAGGTTTTCCCATCATCTAGTTTTTTCCCTTTCATAACTGATTTTAACCTTCTCAGCCTGGCACCCATTCTCTTCTGCACATGTCCTATACATTCAAGTTTGCTTATATTTACACTGTTCCCATATGGTGTGCTTTCCAAAACTTCTTTGAATGCTTTAGAGTCACCATCTCCCAGATATTTGACATAGCGAACATTATACCACTGTGAAGAGCGATGAAAAATTTTCTTCACCCCAGCAACCTCCATGCCACCACTACTACCATAATAATTAGCAATACAGTCATCACTGTGTTCATTTTTCAGCCTGCCTGTGCACCTACAGTATTTAGACATTATTGCAACATCAATAACCTTGCCAGTATCAACACTAGTTGCTGTTACAACACCATTGTTGGAGGTGTGGCCCCTTTTCTGCCACGTGCCATCAAACGCCACTGTGAGGTCACGACTGCCGTCATTTTCTTCCACTGCTTCTTCCACAGCAACCTGCATTGACTTCTGTGCTACATCTTCAACTGCAGATCCTAGTACATAATTGTAAGCTTCAAACTTTGAAGGTGCACTTGGAAGATTTAGAACACCACATAGCATATCACCAGCTGCTTTGCCCTTACCAATTGCTCGCAATCCATAAACTAACCTAATATTTACACTATAAAGTTCAGTTTTCTTGTATCCATTATTTACAGTTACTGAAACCGAACTTGGAAACTTACAGCTGTATTTACAAACACTGCATATTAAATTAAACTGGGCAGCCAGGCCAACATGGGATTCTACTTTCAGAGAAACGTTTCCATGACATTTTTTGCAGCACAAACTGTTTTCAAGAGCTTCACACAATATATTCGTATCAATGAGTTCAAAAACTTCATTCCCTCTATCAAGTAAATTATATTTCTCTTCCAAATCTCTTAGTTTTTTATGAGAAGCACTGTTTTCATTTGGTGTAAGTTCGTTCGGCAAATCAGTAATAAGTGGATTCACATTTTCCAACAGTGATGATGATGAACTGCTTTGCTTTGCTAATGAATCATTATTTCTTTTCTTTTGCCAGTTCACACGCTTTTTAAATACTTTTGCTTTAGCTCTAGGCATTTTCACTGCGAAAAATGAAGCACTAAATACGAAATAACTCAACAACAACTACTTTCTTATATCACACTGTTTACAAAACAGTCCCGCCACAAAGTCAAAGAGTAACTTGAGGAAACCAGAGAGAAACATTTTCGGGCAACTAGTGTATAAATAGTCGCTGGAAACCGGGATATTTGAATTCATGTCACTTTAAAGGTACTGCCAAAAAGTTCATGGTCAGCCACGAGAGACGTGTATAACTAAAGCGCAATACCCGATCTCACAAATATATAAAAATAAAATAGTTATAATTGTAGTAGAGCTATGTATGATACGTCATTTTAAAGAGGAAACATGGCAGAATATAATACGCCAATAAAAAAAATTCGATTTTTTAACCCAAAATCCGATTCCGTATCCCCTTAAGCACCTTCCCCCTCCCTTCATTTTTATCTGCGTTTTTAACAGATTAGACAGAATTTTTTTCCCTTTCTTGAACAAGATTGAGATTTTGCTTCATCGGAAGTCAATAATGGTCAATAAATATTAATATATAAGAAACTATCAGCCTCGATTGTGGTAATGAAAGCAACCGTTACCTACGTTTCAGGCCAAGTAATTGAGCTTTCTTCAGAAGATAAACCTGATTCTATAATATGTCTACGGGGGCATGGTCTAGAAATAAAACTAAAACAGCCTGAATAGGCGTAGTCACATTTTAAAATTGCGGTACATAGGTACTAAGTCACCACCAAGACTTAACTTAAGCTCCGGCGAGCGACCGTCTCCATGGACTCCGTGCGGTGGGCCTCGGGAACTCACGTGAAACTCAGGCTGTTTTATTTTTATTTCTAGACCATGCCCTCGTAGACACATTATAAAATCAGGTTTATTTTCTGAAGAAAGCTCAATTACTTGGGCTGAAACCTAAGTAAAGGTTGGTTTCATTACCGCAATCGAGGCTGATAGTTTCTTATATATTAGATTATCACGATTGCCGACTGGGCTGCAATGTTGAAAGTACTAAAATAAATATTAAAACAGAATTTACGAAAGCACCAATAATTATTCATACTTTCCCACCAACCCAGCCACAATGGGCAACGTCAGCAACAATAACCAACATCAGTAACAATGGTCAATCTGCAGCTGTGAAATCAAACAAAATTTAAGCAATGATGCTGCAACAGTTGAGGCCTAAATTCAATTATAGCTGGCAAGAATTTAACGGTTCCTATCTACTGACTGTGTACTGTCTTGTTAGCCGTCTTAGTGTATTACCAGAAAGGATTTTCACAACAAAACCATGCGAACGTTAAGAAGAAAGAGTTGTGTGCACTTTCAGAAGAATACAAGACTCATTTTATCGAATCTGATGGCGATGTGCCGTCTGCGAAGTAAATATTGCTATCTTGAGAAGTACACACAAATGTCAGTACCTGACGAGAGCACTCCGAGAAAACGTTACGTACAGCCAATTTATAAGAAACAGTAAATAAAAGAAGTGGTCGGCAAACATGAAGTGCGGTTCCCTTTAACTGTAGCTACTGATAAGATGCAAATATATACTATGAATATGTTGGTTCTTCCATTATCTGGTGAATGAGTAAGACCTACGCCATTTAAAATGATCCAACTCGAGGAGACCAATGCCTGCACGATAATGCAATCATTTAACAACTCATGTATGAACCTGTGGCCATCGGGCATACAATGAGAATAAGTGACTGATCAATCACACTACATGTTTTCGGCTTTTCAACAATCGGAAGGAATGTGCCGCGACCTCAACCATGTGACATGTATTACACAGGGTCTACACGTTTTTTGCGAAACTATCCGGGGGAATTACTGCAGGGTAAATTACTTCATTGCTGCTCTGAATAAGATTCTGGTAAAGGCTCCCTGTCATCAAGTTTTGTATCACGAAATGACAGGGCTCCACCTTCCACAGTTTGCTGTCATCACAAGATTTAATACTTGAATAAGATGTGCAGTTTCCTTGTGCAAAAACTTCGATAAAATCAAACAGTTGATATGTGCCCTAGATTCAATCGACGCCGCAGCTGTCAAGCAGCCCCAACAATTAGTCAACAACAAAGGCCTAGAGCTGGAACTTTACGGTGTATGGCTACAAGTATTTGCCTGATGAGATTCAGAGATCTGACTGGAAGAAAAATGTATGGGAAAGGAGGAACAGTGGAAGAAATGATGAGTATTGGGGACATCCTTGATGGATTTGATTAAGACGTATTCGAATTAAATTTGAAGAACAATCCATATGTGGAAACCTTTGCATCCTTTATGGCTGCTAACAAGATATGCTCCATAGGTTTCCCTAGATCACGAGCAGAGTTTATCCGTATATAAGGAGCTATTGAGCTCAAAGCACGAGCCCCTTAGTGTCAAAAACATTGAAATTTTGCATGTAATCCAGTATAGCAGAACTCTGCAACTGGATCAAAGAAATTACGGTAGCTGGTTTAAACCTAAGTAAGGGCCGGCCGCGGTGGTCTAGCGGTTCTAGGCGCTCAGCCAGGAACCGCGCGACTGCTACGGTCGCAGGTTCGAATCCTGCCTCGGGCATGGATGTGTGTGATGTCCTTAGGTTAGTTAGGTTTAAGTAGTTCTAAGTTCTAGGGGACTTATGACCACAGATGTTGAGTCCCATAGTGCTCAGAGCCATTTGAACCTAAGTAAGGTAATTACATCAGCATCATTTTGTATGTACTTTAGAACCTTTTTCACCCCTTCCCTGATCATAATTTGCACCTTAAAATCATTTGCCTTTGAAATTCACTTTATACTTTATTACGAACCTGTGTCATTCTGATTATGATGTAAAGTTTCTTTGGACATGCATAGGCACTGCAATATCGTATTTATCTGCCGATACCGGGCAAGTGACTTTCATCATCTGACCTGTAAGGAAAAATACATAATGGATACACGAGTTCAAGTCGTTCATGCCATATGGAAGTTTGGGTCTGGCCGCGGGTAGGGCACGATAGCCAAATGGTAGCCGGCACGGTAGCTCAGCGTGTTCGGTCAGAGGGTTAGCTGCCCTGTGTAATAAAAATACTGAGTGAACGGATCAGCGATGAGCTTGAACGGATGCGAAGAGACGTCCGCCCCGAACAAATGCAACGAACAACATGAGATCAATTTAAAAAAAAAATGTAAGGCGACCGCTTACGGTAAACGGGAAATCCGGGTTCGAGTCCCGGTCCGGCATAAATTTTCATTGTGGCCACTCCATTTTACAGCTGATGGTAGTCATTATTCGCAACTGTAAATTCATTTGACGTGTTATACTTTATAGTTCACGTACTGGACACGTTTGAAGGAAAATTCCATTACCAACATTTAACGTGAACAAAAAACTAATGTCCGTAGGCAAGAGCACATGTTCAGATCGATGCAAGTGTTATTAGTAACTGTATTGACGGGAGCGCCACATGCGATTTTCCCCGGATTTGTTTTACTTTTGAGGGCATTCTGTGCAGGTTTTTATGCAACTTTCTGGACCTTTTTTGTGTCTAAAAAAATTCAGTTGATTGAAAATAAATATAGTTTAATAAATATTAGTTAAATTCAGCCGGCGGAAAGAACTCTCAGATGCTCTCCTACATCACTTACAAGGGAACCTCCGCATCGCACCCCCCTCAGATTTAGTTATAAATTGACACAGTGGATAGGCCTTGAAAAACTAAACACAGATCAATCGAGAAAACAGGAAGAAGTTGTGTGGAACTATGAAAAAATAGGCAAAATATACTGAGTAGTCCAGGTGCACTGATAGGCAACATCAAGGACAATCTCAGCTGAGGAGCGCCGTGGTGCCGTGGTTAGCGTGAGCAACTGCGGAACGAGATGTCCTTGGTTCGAGTCCTCTCTCGAGTAAATATTTTACTTTCTTTATTTTCGCAAAGTTACGATCTGTCCTTTCTTTCATTGACGTCTCTGTTCACTGTAATAAGTTTAGTGTCAGTGTTTTGCGACCGCACCGCAAAACCGTGCGATTAGTAGACGAAAGGACGTGCCTCTCCGATAGGAACCGAAAACATTTGATCGCAAGGTCATAGGTCAACCGATTCCTCCACAGGAAAACACGTCTGATATATTCTTTACGACACTGGTGACGGCATGTGCGTCACATGACAGGAATATGTTGTCGACCCACCTAACTTGCACACTTGGCGAATGGTTAAAAAGATTCTTCTACCTTGCCCGATTTAGGTTTTCTTGTGGATGTGATAATCACTCCCAAAAAAGTGATGAAAACATAAGAGTTTGTCACATAAACTGCAACAAATGAATGCAACAGTTTCACAGTCGCACAGTTTTCCCTGTGCTCTGTCAAAACAGGTTTTTTTTTTACGTTTTCAAATGTTTCCGTGCGTAGACCGTCAAATCCTGCATATGTCCAAGCAAATCTGAACATGTCCTGGAATTTTGGAGAGCGAAGTTGATTATGTGTGAGTGCCTGAACTTTGATAATTATCTGAAAATAAAAAATTAAACTTTTCACTCGAGAGAAGATTTGAACTAAGGACCTCTCGTTCCGCAGCTGCTCACGCTAACCACAGGACCACGGCGCTCGTAATCTGACACTTTCCTTGATGTTGCCTACCTTAAGCATGGACTACTCAGTTTGTATATTTTGCTTATTTTTTTCATAGTTCCACATAACTTCTTCCTGTTTTCTCGATTGATCTGTGTTCAGTTTTTCAAGGCCTATCCCTGTGCCAACTTGTAACTACATCTGAGGGGGGTGCGATGGGGAGGTTCCCTTGTTAGAACATCCGTCTGAGAGGCGAATATGGTTTGCGTTTGTTCCGCTAGAGGCACAAGAAATCGCCCAACAGTAGAGAGACTGTATAGGGAGAGAGTGGCCAACCGGACGATACGGCGGCCATTTTTCTGCCAAATTGCGGGCGGGACTTTTGAATGGCCAGTAGTGGAGTATGTTATAATAATTTTCACACAGCCAATTTACAGGTCTGTTTTCAAATTTAATTATGTATATTGCAAGTTGTTCTATATGTAGTAAAAAGCAAAAACGACTTACTTCGCATAGATAAGAGTACTTGGTTGGTTTCCACAAGGCTCCTCTTTGATTTATGTCAGCCCTGTTGACTGCGACTGCCCACTGCTTTCGTCTTTCTTCATTTCATGGAAATGCTAACATGCGAAATCCACCTTCGCCTCTATTGGAACAACCAAATGCAGCACAACCTGACATCGTTTACGAACGTCTGCAGAACAAATTACAGATGTCAAAAACAATACTGTACAATTACTAACGTGTTTACTTCAAACATGTAGGCCTACCGACTTCTTCACAAAACGCTTCATTATTTCAACTCGTATTTAAGATCGCTAACGCTAATTACGTACTAAAAACGATATACAACTAAATTGAACATGCATGCACAATGCATAACAAGTCTCTCAATAATTCAAATGCCTTTTACTCGTTTCCAAAAGTCCTCTGAACTTCAATTCAACTCAAAAGCACGGCGAACATAGGAAGCGCGAGAGAAGTTTGGCGCCATTTTTCTGCCAAAGCTAATCAACCAATCACGGGCAACTTCACCTATGGCCACCATCTCCCTATACAGGCTCTCTACCCAACAGTCCTAACAAGCTACGAGGGTCTTATTTGGTATTTAGTTGTAGTGCAGTGAAGGTCACGTGTCTCGTCGTACCGATTTACTGAACAAAACACGCTTCCATTCACCACCGCCTCAAAGGTAAGAGCAAATATTCACCCGCTTCACATGCAGTGAATCCAACTTATTCTTTAAGATCTTTTACGTGACATTTTCAGTTACCTTATGTCCTGACATAGGTAGGAGGGGGAAAAAAGGGGTCACTGGTCAGTCTGCGCTCCCGAGAGGTACAGAGCAGAAGGCAGAAGGACAATTCACAGTGAAGGCATTTGATTGTTTTCTTCTGAGCCAACACTGGTACAGGCATTTACTAGAAATGCAGGTGGTGAGACTTGGTAGGGAACTCGTTGTGGAGACTCCTGGACAAACAGGGTTTTGAAATAGTTGTTTATTCCAGACAGGACTAACTAATACACTGGAGGCTAGTTCTAGGGTTAGAAAAAGCATGAATAACACTGTTACAACAGAAGCCAGTGCAGAAGTCCCAGGAGTGGATGCTAACCACAGCTGCAAACACTTGCAGCATGTTAAGGCAACAACTTAGTTGCAAAACAAAACATACTGAATGTGACACTGTTTACTGAGGTACTGCCAGTGAGAGAGCAGACTTATGCGGAGCTGGACCGAGGCTGGAGTCGACGGACTCTGATTCGGCGCCCAGATCGTCTGACTGAGAACTCTGCCAAAATGCGGAATCTAGGGGTTTTAAAGAGTCGCTTGGGGGCACTGTTTTTCCCACTTAAAGTCACCCATCCAATCCCGTGGGTCTCTTGCAGGTGCCTGCCAAACACGGTTTAGTTAGTTCTCCTCTACTGCTCCTAAGGCGGGGATGTTAATGCAGTTGCACTAATTAAGTCCGTATTTGGTATCAACATTGCTCAGCTGAAAGCTAAACGTAACTGCTCTGCCAAATAAGCCTCGCAAAATGATTGCTATACATCATTTAGCCCCGCCCCTCGGGCTCCCCGGAGCAGGGACTGCTAGGTCGACAGTTTTCGGCGTTTTCGCTCTCTTTCTAAACCTTGTGAGCCTACCGACGTTACTATTCTCAGGGCTGGTATCAAGCTGGCTTTTTTTGCCGCCTGTGGGGCCATACAGAAATAACGAACAGTCACTTTGTTAATCCTGATGTAAACTGACAGAGTTTGGAACACCCCATGAATCTGGAAGGTCTCATTCTGTGGTTATCGGATCTGTCACATTGTCATTAGAATTAAAACTGCTCATTTTTTTCAATGCAGTGTTGCTGATCGGCCTTAGTAGTATTTCGTCAGGAACATATGAATCTCCAGAGGCATTTTCAGAGAATCTTCAGAAACATCTCCTTCGTCATCTACATACGTTTGCTACTATTAGACACATTTACAGGTATTTTTCAAGCCATTGCACTCTAAAAAAAGCCTGAATTGGGAACAAATATATGCTAGGACCTCTTTGTTCAATGTGATTAATGAAAGGAGCTGTAAAAAGAGTAGCTACCTGTCTTCACAAACTAGAAAACAACCAAGAAACTATAGCTTGAGATGACTGAGCCGTAATAAATCAAAATTGACACTGTTTAAAGTACGTACGTCTGTACAGAAAATATTTCGAACTAGTAAAATTATATCTTATAAAGAAAGAGAACCACTCTAAAACAAATTGAAACTGCACTTAAAAATAAGTAATTTGGGTAGTTGTGATCTTATGTGCCAAGTTATTCTCTCCAAATTCTTCTAAGCAAACTCACTAAAACACAAAATTCAGCTATAGCTTATAGGTTGTAATATATTGATTATTCCTTGCTACTGTAACGTTATCTTGAAGCTGTGAGAAAGGACAGGCGTCCCAAGGCGCGGAAGCCAGTTTGATTTGAAATTACTGGGGCAATATGTAGTTTTGATACAAAATTTATTAAATTGTAGGCGCAGTTTTGCCTGCTATTTAGGACTATAATTTGTTTTAGGCCTTATGAGTTCATGGAGGTTTCGAGACATGGAGTGTCCAGGATAAACGCAAATTTGCTTTCAAATATATCACATGAAATGATGTGGGGTTAAAAACTGCACGTCCTGAAGGTTCGAAAGTGAAGCAACCTCCTTAGAACAATTGACTGTTTACTTTTTGACAATTTCTTTTTGTACTCTTTGCTTACTATGACAATAAAGATTAATTTTCTGAAAAAATTTCAAATTATATATTTTTTTCATATTTTTGGGGCTCAAAGAGTTAAATATTATCTGTTGTGTATCTTCGGGAAATCCTGTACAATAGAAATTGCCAAACACCTGTCATGTACTTATTTGGTAGCAGTTAGAAGGCTTGAAAAGAGGAATACAGTGGTATGATGCTCGCTAGGTTTCGCAGTGAAGCATTTCGCAATAGTGGTAAGATGTGCTCTAAATATGTTCAAGACTTCCGAAAGTGCAGAGAATCGCTCCGCAATCAGATATTTAGGTGATAAAGCAGTTGTATCTTCACTGTGCAGGCGCTTTCAACACCGCTACTGACGAAACATCTCACCTGACTGTACGATGCTTCAGTTGCTGGTGGATTCATTGTGTCCAGTAACCATCTGGATCACAACATTTTGCCACCTTGGCTACTGTGGGACAAACTAATGCATACCATTATTTGCTTTTATTGCTACTCGATTTTGGCTGCGACGCCATTTTAAAACGATTATCTGAAACATATATCAAGTGTAACATATATGAAATATAAAAATAAATACCCTTTATTGGTCGAAAGAGCAGAAAGAGGACTTTATAGCATAGTTAACAAGATAGTCATAAGGTATAGTCTACACAATCATTAAATCACCCAATGGTGGAAAAGGATATTGGCCCAATACACAATAAAATTAAACACAGATTAAGTGAAATTTAAAACCGTAGGTATACATTAATAAAGTGAATCTTCAGTCAATTCAGTGACAGTGTGACAGAATCTTATAGTTAGATTATTATTATTATTATTATTATTATTATTATTATTATTGTATTCTTCCATCCAAGACTTTCCGAATATGCATACTTGCATTAAAAGTAAGATAGTTCTTTCAGGGTCGTCGTACTTCGATGTTGAATTTGTCACTAACCTAATTTAAACTACTACTAACTACTTTCATCTGTTTTCTGTTTACTCGCAGTCCGTATTCTGCGGGCATTAGACTGTTCACTCCATTCAGTAGGTCCTGTAATTCTTCTTCATTTTCACGGAAGACTCCAATGTCATCAGCGAATCTTATAACTGGTATCCCTTCACCGTGAATTTTAAATGGCTCTGAGCACTATGGGACTTCACATCTGAGGTCATCAGTCCCCTAGAACTTAGAACTACTTAAACCTAACTAACCTAAGGACATCACACACATCCATACCCGAAGCAGGATTCGAACCTGCGACCGTAGCGGTCGCGCGGTTCCAGACTGAAGCGCAGAGAACCGCTCGATCACAACGGCCGGCTCGTGAATTTTAATCCCATTCCTGAACCTTTCATGGGTTGTTAGATGCACACGACGACATCCCGATGCAGACAATGTAGACATCATATACCTTAAAATGTGGAACGAAGCCGCAAAATACATTGTACAATATTACTCATGAAAGTGTGACTGATGACGTCTTATAGTCTGGTTATTTATGCACTGTATATATTGTGACAAAAAGTATAAAATATCCTTTGATCACGAATGAGGGAAAAGATTCACTCAGGCTTTGACAGTTCAGTTTTGTCACGAAAATACTGATACATTTACATTATATTACATAAAAATAAAGTAGTATTTTAGGCACTGGGAGCAACATCCTTTATGAAATAATTTTGTTCAAAATAATTATTTATATTGCCAGAACAAACTCTAAAATAATCTCTTTCTCGTAATCTGAAATCAGCACTACAGGGCTTGAGCCCAGATTAAACGACTGATGGGTGATGACTCATGTCGAATCAGAAAGCCAGTCAGTTCTGTGCATAAAATAGCAAGAGTCTGGCAGTGAAAAAGTAACAGATAATTTTCTAAAAATGCTATTCGCCTCCTTCCAATGTATTTCTTCTAAACTAGCGACCCTCAATCGGAGGTCATCTGTGAAACCATGCAGTACTAAGGGGTAAAGCCCAAGTGACAAACTGCCTATTGGCTTCTGTCTCGGGTTCTCAACAATTTTGTAAAGCCCAAGTAATTTGTAGCTTTCCACTGTATGTAAAAAAAGTGGCTGGACTGGAAATCATTCATATTACAAGTTAAGCTTGTTTGGCGGTTAAGATGATCTTTCCACGAAAAGCACCATTTGCATTAAGACACAAAGGTACTATAGACATTGGTTGTGTGCGGGCACTGTTTGAAATCAATGACGAAAGTTGAAAACTTGAGCCAGACTGGGATTCGAACCCGGCTTTCCTGCTTACTAGGTAGCATGCGCTCAAGTAGACTGACAAAGAGGATGGAGATGTACTATGGGAAACTCCGTCTGAACCTGTATATACAAGGTTATAATTAATCTTTCTCTACTTGAGAATGTCCCCATATAGAACGAGTGATCGTAGAACAATTAAACTTCGCGGAAACAATTGTGAGGAGATGCGGAAGAAAGATAGCAAATGAACCACTGAAAGAAACATTTTAATTTACACATAAGGGGTAACATTTGTTGGGTGTGTACCATGTTTACGTTCCATACTACAAACATTGCTCAATGAGACGACCATGAGCATCCACGACAGCCTTAAACCGCACTAGACATTGTTCTATTGCTGCCCAAAACATCCCAGGTGGGATGTTGGCTACCTCCATCGCTGTGCTTATCTTCAACCTCCAACGTGTGTTAGTGTCCCGGTGGTAAACCCTCTTCTTCAGGTAACCACACAGTCACAAACCACACGGGTTCAGTTCTGGTGATCGTAGTGGCCACACAGTTTGGAACGATCGGTCACTGATTCGGTTTTCTCCATATGTGATACAGATTAACCGAGTGACCTCAAAAGCAATATGCTCCATCGTGCATCAAAGCAGCTGAGATGAGACTACCTCTCTCCCGTAAAGCAGGGATCACACTTTGGCGAGGGACACAGTAACGTGTACCGTTTACGCTGCACGCCATTGGTACTTGGGTCCGAGCTCTAGGAGCGTCGCCACATCAGTAGTGCCACCTGACGGCAAGTCGTGACACTAGCACTATCAACAACGCAAACCCTGCAGCCAAGTCTCGACATCGTGCCTATAAAGTTGGGTACCCGTACGGTAAATAGTTTTCCATCTACACTGGCTCAAGTACCCCAAGTTTTATTAAACAGGCTGATTCACAAAGACGTGCAAATATTTTAATGTTATTCTACAAGTAAAACTAAAGAAAAAAGTTCATACAAACATAGGTCCGCGAATGTTTAGTCACGGAATTACGGCTAATGAAAGATTTTGGCTGAAATCTAGCAACTTCGTTGATATGAACCCATCGCAAAACTGTACGAGGTTAAAGTAACGCACTATTTCCATTTATTTTGATGTTATTGGTCTGATGAATCTACATCTACATCTACATCTATACTCCGCGAGCCACCTTACGGTGTGTGGCGGAGGGTACTTATTGTACCACTATCTGATCCCCCCTTCCCTGTTCCATTCACGAATTGTGCGTGGGAAGAACGACTGCTTGTAAGTCTCCGTATTTGCTCTAATTTCTCGGATCTTTTCGTTGTGATCATTACGCGAGATATATGTGGGCGGTAGTAATATGTTGCCCATCTCTTCCCGGAATGTGCTCTCTCGTAATTTCGATAATAAACCTCTCCGTATTGCGTAACGCCTTTCTTGAAGTGTCTGCCACTGGAGCTTGTTCAGCATCTCCGTAACGCTCTCGCGCTGACTAAATGTCCCCATGACGAATCGCGCTGCTTTTCGCTGGATCATGTCTATCTCTTCTATTAATCCAACCTGGTAAGGGTCCCATACTGATGAGCAATACTCAAGAATCGGACGAACAAGCGTTTTGTAAGCTACTTCTTTCGTCGATGAGTCACATTTTCTTAGAATTCTTCCTATGAATCTCAACCTGGCGCCTGCTTTTCCCACTATTTGTTTTATGTGATCATTCCACTTCAGATCGCTCCGGATAGTAACTCCTAAGTATTTTACGGTCGTTACCGCTTCCAATGATTTACCACCTATGGCATAATCGTACTGGAATGGATTTCTGCCCCTATGTATGCGCATTATATTACATTTATCTACATTTAGGGAAAGCTGCCAGCTGTCGCACCATTCATTAATCCTCTGCAGGTCTTCCTGGAGTACGTACGAGTCTTCTGATGTTGCTACTTTCTTGTAGACAACCGTGTCATCTGCAAATAGCCTCACGGAGCTACCGATGTTGTCAACTAAGTCATTTATGTATATTGTAAACAATAAAGGTCCTATCACGCTTCCTTGCGGTACTCCCGAAATTACCTCTACATCTGCAGATTTTGAACCGTTAAGAATGACATGTTGTGTTCTTTCTTCTAGGAAATCCTGAATCCAATCACAAACCTGGTCCGATATTCCGTAAGCACGTATTTTTTTCACTAAACGTAAGTGCGGAACCGTATCAAATGCCTTCCTGAAGTCCAGGAATACGGCATCAATCTGCTCGCCAGTGTCTACGGCACTGTGAATTTCTTGGGCAAATAGGGCGAGCTGGGTTTCACATGATCTCTGTTTGCGGAATCCATGTTGGTTATGATGAAGGAGATTTGTATTATCTAAGAACGTCATAATACGAGAACACAAAACATGTTCCATTATTCTACAACAGATTGACGTAAGTGAAATAGGCCTATAATTATTCGCATCTGATTTATGACCCTTCTTGAAAATGGGAACGACCTGTGCTTTCTTCCAGTCGCTAGGTACTTTACGTTCTTCCAGAGATCTACGACAAATTGCTGATAGAAAGGGGGCAAGTTCTTTAGCATAATCACTGTAGAATCTTAAGGGTATCTCGTCTGGTCCGGATGCTTTTCCGCTACTAAGTGATAGCAGTTGTTTTTCAATTCCGATATCGTTTATTTCAATATTTTCCATTTTGGCGTCCGTGCGACGGCTGAAGTCAGGGACCGTGTTACGATTTTCCGCAGTGAAACAGTTTCGGAACACTGAATTCAGTATTTCTGCCTTTCTTCGGTCGTCCTCTGTTTCGGTGCCATCGTGGTCAACGAGTGACTGAATAGGGGATTTAGATCCGCTTACCGATTTTACATATGACCAAAACTTTTTAGGGTTCTTGTTTAGATTGTTTGCCAATGTTTTATGTTCGAATTCGTTGAATGCTTCTCTCATTGCTCTCTTTACGCTCTTTTTCGCTTCGTTCAGCTTTTCCTTATCAGCTATGATTCGACTACTCTTAAACCTATGGTGAAGCTTTCTTTGTTTCCGTAGTACCTTTCGTACATGATTGTTATACCACGGTGGATCTTTCCCCTCGCTTTGGACCTTAGTCGGTACGAACTTATCTAAGGCGTACTGGACGATGTTTCTGAATTTTTTCCATTTTTGTTCCACATCCTCTTCCTCAGAAATGAACGTTTGATGGTGGTCACTCAGATATTCTGCGATTTGTGCCCTATCACTCTTGTTAAGCAAATAGATTTTCCTTCCTTTCTTGGCATTTCTTATTACACTTGTAGTCATTGATGCAACCACTGACTTATGATCACTGATACCCTCTTCTACATTCACGGAGTCGAAAAGTTCCGGTCTATTTGTTGCTATGAGGTCTAAAACGTTAGCTTCACGAGTTGGTTCTCTAACTATCTGCTCGAAGTAATTCTCGGACAAGGCAGTCAGGATAATGTCACAAGAGTCTCTGTCCCTGGCTCCAGTTCTGATTGTGTGACTATCCCATTCTATACCTGGTAGATTGAAGTCTCCCCCTATTACAATAGTATGATCACGAAACTTCTTCACGACGTTCTGCAGGTTCTCTCTGAGGCGCTCAACTACTACGGTTGCTGATGCAGGTGGCCTATAGAAGCATCCGACTATCATATCTGACCCACCTTTGATACTTAACTTAACCCAGATTATTTCACATTCGCATTCGCTAATAACTTCACTGGATATTATTGAATTCTTTACTGCTATAAATACTCCTCCACCATTGGCGTTTATCCTATCCTTGCGGTATATATTCCATTCTGTGTCTAGGATTTCGTTACTGTTCACTTCCGGTTTTAACCAACTTTCCGTTCCTAATACTATATGCGCACTATTTCCTTCAATAAGAGATACTAATTCAGGAACCTTGCCCTGGATACTCCTGCAGTTTACCAATATTACGTTAACTTTTCCTGTTTTTGGTCTCTGAGGACGGACGTTCTTTATCAACGATGATAATGTTCTCTCTGGTAAGCCGTCAGGTATTTTATCGTTTCGCCCAAGGGGGGGTCCCTCTAACCTAAAAAACCCCCGTGTGCACGCCACACGTACTCTGCTACCCTAGTAGCTGCTTCCGGTGTGTAGTGCACGCCTGACCTGTCTAGGGGGGCCCTACAGTTCTCCACCCAATAACGGAGGTCGATGAATTTGCAACCATTATAGTCGCAGAGTCGTCTGAGCCTCTGGTTTAGACCCTCCACACGGCTCCAAACCAGAGGACCGCGATCGACTCTGGGCACTATGCTGCAGATATTAAGCTCAGCTTGCACTCCGCGTGCGATGCTGGTTGTCTTCACCAAATCAGCCAGCCGCCGGAAGGAACCAAGGATGGCCTCAGAACCCAAGCGGCAGGCGTCATTCGTTCCGACATGTGCTACTATCTGCAGCCGGTCACACCCAGTGCGTTCAATAGCTGCCGGAAGGGCCTCCTCCACATTACGGACGAGACCCCCCGGCAAGCACACCGAGTGCACACTGGCATTCTTCCCCGACCTACCCGCTATTTTCCTGAGGGGCTCCATAACCCGCCTAACGTTGGAGCTCCCTATAACTAATAGGCCCGCCCTCTGTGACTGTCGGGACCTTGCCGGAGAATCGGCCACTGGCCCAACAGGCGAGGCATCCTGTGGTGGCTCGGAAACGATGTCATCATCACTAGGAAGCACCCCGTACCTGTTGGAAAGGGGTAAGGCAGCCGCCACGCGGCCAGATCCCACCTTCGCCTTTCGGCCAGGCACGCGCGAGCCCACCACTGTCCGCCATTCACCCTGGAGTGATGGCTGACCGGTAAGATGCTCACTGCCGGAAGACGCAGCGACATCAGGGGTTCCATGTGATTCCAAGGCCACCGAAGTAGGCATAGGTCTCACCACAGTTGCCCCAACGCCACTACGAGCCGACGCCTGCGCCTCGAGCTCGATGAGCCTAACAGACAAAGCCTCCACCTGTCCCCGAAGAGTGGCCAATTCTCCTTGCGTCCGCTCACAACAACCACAGTCCCTACACATGACTATGTTTACCCTACTCTATACGGTGACAAATTCCCAAGATAATCTTCTGATGAGCTACTCTGATAATCAAGAAACACTCACTGAAATACGAGACGCGAAAACTACGCTAGGTTTTCCCAGAAAAACTATTTAAAAGCTAAGCGCAGCAAATAAGTACAAGAACACTGTTATTGAAATAAAAGGTTCTACCTAGTAAGCACTCGAACACGCAAGAAATTACAAAAATAAACTAGTAATTACACAGATAACTGAAAATAAGTCGCTGCTGTTTGTAAAATATGTAAGAAGCAAACGGTGTACTCGCCTTAGTAGTAGCAGGAGCTAGCGATGCGCTCTCGCTGACGGTCTAATCTGAATCTAGTAAAACATGTCCCAGACGTGTATCTGCAGTAGTTTTCCAAAACATCCAGAGAAGCAATGACGTAATTTCGCAAAATTTTTAATTTATTAACTACTTGGCCCAATTGTGCTTTAAATTCCATGCAATTGCACGAAGTTTTCAGCAGAAGTTTTAGAAAATTTAATTTTGTAAAAATGATGGCAATGAAGTTAACTGAAACTGTATGAATGTGTCAGATAATCTGCTTTTACTAATACCACAATACACGTGAATTCCTGTTAAACCGGAAAAAACAAAGCTCAGTGTTAAGAAAGCTGCAGTGTACATACAATTTCACAATAAATGTTCAAAAATGTCTCCACAGAGTTCAATGCATTTAGCTGCACGTGCACGAACAGATTTTGTTGCTCGTTTCAGTTTCACAGGGTTGTTCTAATATCGTATATTGCGTTCATGGTGTGAGCAAGTAATGCCTACGTGTAATGACTTTGTCCCCATAAACTATGTCTTTCATCCATCCCCATACACAAAATCCCACTGTTGTTAAACCGGGCGAGCTGCGTGGCCACAGACGTTTAGCACCACCACCAATCAATTTCTGGGGAAAATGTTCATTTATGTAGTAACGGTTTCACTTAAATTCACTGTTATATTCTTTCACTGAACAATGCAGAGAACTAACTCACTTCAATGTTAGGAAACGACTGAAACAACTCAATAACGGTTGCCAACAATGAAACACGTTTCTACATTCTTACTGGAAAGTAAACAGATTTACTTGTATAATAATCTTTGCTTCTCTAGATGTGCTGGAAAACTACTGCAGATGCAAGTCTGGGACACGTTTTATTAGATTCATCAGACCAATAACAACAAAGTAAATGGAAATCGTGCTTTACTTTAACCTCGTACAGTTTTGCGATGGCTTCACATTAGTGAAGTAGCTAAATTTCAGGCAAAATCTTTTATTAGCCGTATCTCCGTAACTAAACATTTGCGGACCTATGTTTATATGGACTTTTTTCCTTTAGTTTTACTTGTAGAATAACATGCTAAAATATTTGAATATCTTCGTCTATCACCCTGTATAACCACCCCGTATGTTGAAAAAAATCAGAGAAGACCTAACCCAATCTAATAATACAGAGGGCGTTATACGGGACAGGACTACACACAGAACTAATATTGAGAAATGGGTGAGGGACAGAGCGAACACACAAGTGACAGAAAAGAAGAAGGCATTCTTTGATGCGCAGAGACAGCAGTTCAACCAGCGCATGAAAAATTATTGGCAAAGGCGAATGAAAGGGAAATCTAATCCTAAAAGCAAGAAGAATACTTGAAAAGGGCTGCGTAGTTTTCAAATTATATGTACGTAAATCAGTAACAACAAATCACGAGGGTGGATTTATCACGATTTATCACATCGTGACGCGTTCACGCACCCAGGAGCATGTTATCGAAATCAACTCTCATCGTAAAATCCTACGCCCTTATCTTACAAACATAGAATTATGTTGTTCGTATGGGTCTTAGAAATGTATTCGCACAAGAAAGGTATTCTCTGAGCACAATGAAGTGTTGGTATCACTGCTTCTTTTACGATGCATTCTCTTACGTGTCTATGTAAATGTTTTAAATGCAATGTATTTCTGTTATTTGTTTTACTTTTAAAGCATCAGTCTAATGTATTTAGAAGACGCGCGCCATTGTAACACATTTATGACCCACTACCGTGCACGAATCAGGTCTCGAACTCGCAACCTTCCTTCACATGAAAATGACGCTACCACAGACCACGGATACGGCGATCGAAAAACTGCAAAACGACAGCGACTTGCACTTTCTTTTCGAATAGCACGCCATTGTGGTGTAATTCCTTTAATATCTCAATGCTTAATATACTATTGTATCAACAGTGTGAGAAACGTCAGAGCGAGCTCTGAAAGCGCTGACTAGCCTACCTTTCCCGTCGTCCAGATGGCAGAAGTCGACATGGGAAGGCTTCTGTCCGCCTGCTCACCCCAATGAGCAGCAACGCTGATGTTGACGCAGAGGACCTCCCAATCAGGAACGGCGACGAGTGTCCACAACCATCGTCCACTACAACTGCTCTATCTAACTACTAGCTCCTAATTTTGTCAGCTATGCTCTAAAACTTAGATACGTCGTCATTTCCTGAGTCCTATACAAACGTCGGTGCTCGCGGAAGAGTTCTACTTCTGCAAAATTCGCTTTTCCGTGTTATATAACCTAGGAAATAATCTACCACACGATACTAGGAGAAATCGTAGCATACGCGAGGAAAATATAAAAGCCCCTTAATTCTGTCATGTCCACCTGCAAAACAGTTACTTTTGAGTTTTTTTTTTTTTTTTTTACTTCTTACGCGATACCAGACTGACACCGAATTTCACTCCTCTATGTGTAAATGTAGATGAAGAGGACAAGGATTGCGCCGAAACGGACGCAGCGATTCCGCAGTGTTCTGTGCGAACGTGTTGTCGGCTCTAGCTGACACGAGTGAATATTTTAACATATCTCGACGAGTCCTTAATCACAAAAATTTGATGTTCGTCAAAAACGGCTGTTCTTCTCGAAAAGTCATCCAGTATCAAAGGCATTACCGGCTTTCACGAGAAAACCTCCACAAAGTCGTAAGCGCTACTGGAGAGCCGTAATCGAACGACTTGCGGCACTTGTCGAAAGCTGTCTGGCAGGTAAACAATACGTAGACCACCAGCGGTGGAGCCATTTGGTGACGGATAGACAAACGTGATTGACACGACTGTCAGCGGTTCGAGCCGTCAGGAGTTGCCAGAGCTCGCCTCTCGGAGCGAAGGCGATAGAAGAGTTCACGTGATCGCCCGACATTTACGAAAGCACTGTATTTCCATTCGTTTTTTTCTTCGAAACGTGCAAATTACGGCAGGTATTTCGTTCTCCTCGCGCGCTCTGGGATTACGTGCACCGGCTAAGACACGCGTACCTCCGCGCGCATTGAACCAAACGCCACACCGTGCCCGGCCCGCGGAGCGACTGAGCGGCCAGTCAAGTCGAGCGCCGCGCCGAGGATCTCGGCTGCGACCCGACGAGCGCCGAACGGAGCCGAGCGGAGCCGACGCGAACCGGCAGCCGCGAGACGCCAGACGCTGGGCGCGCCTGCCTCCGCCTCCACCGCCGCCTCCGTCGCCGCCGCCCCCGCTGCCTCCACCGCCACTCGCGACCGGACTGCCCGCCAGGTCCGGATGCTGCGCGTCCGCCCGCCACCGCCGCCGCCAGCGTCCGACGAGCGGCGAGGAAGCACGAGCGTACATCGACCCGCCCCCCTGCCCCCGCGCGCAACACCACACGCGAGGATAAATATGGATGAGCCGCACCACGTCGCTGCCACCCCAGGAAAACTCTAGCGCCGTTGGCTGGACGCCCTGGCATTCTGGCGCTCTCTTGCCCCTGTGACCCAAAAATTGGAGCCGAATGTGGAGCTCGTCATAACTTAAAAATTCTTCACGCTCCAATGTGCAGATTGTTAACATAATCGAAACACGAATGTTCCTCAGAGGTTAAACCAGTCTTCGTAATTATTTTTTTTTTCTGAAGAGCCAAACAGCCAATATCGATAATGTATGGCAACACATACGGCCGATGGCCGCGTGGGATAGGAGCGAGGCATAGTGGACGGGGATCGGGTGGGGGGGGGGGGGGGGTTCTGGGGATAGTAGTATGGAGGTAAAAATAAGAGGAGTTGTCATGACGTCACAAACTTGAAGCCGACCCAAGTGAAGATCCGCCATGTTAGCTACCCCAATACATTCGCTTCTGGTGGTTTGATTCCGTGTAGTCGTGAAGTGTTTTGATAAAAAATGCCGGTTTGCGTCGCTTACGGGTGTACTAATCGTTCTGTTTGTAGTCTAAAGTTTAACCAAATCACATTTCATTCGTAAGTGGACTTATTTATGCGCTATTTTCTTATATATACTTGAAATTCTCATACACTGTAAAGTTTTACAGCATGGTTTTATTTCCGTGATTTGACTTTAGATTTCCTATAAATCCAATGCGAAGAGCTCTCTGGAGGTCACCCTCGACCGTCGCCTCTCCTGGACTCCCCACCTCCGGACAATCCAAGCCAAGGCACGCTCCCGACTCAGTCTCCTCAAGCTCCTCTCCGGCCGCACGTGGGGTCTGGACCCCTCCACCATCCTCCACACTTATAAATCCCTCATCCGCCCTATCCTTTGTTATGCCCATCCGGCTTGGATCTCCGCCCCCCCCTTCCTTTTATAAATCCCTCCAAATCCTTGAACGCCATGCTCTCCGCCTTGCCTATTGCATCCGTCTCCCCTCCCCTATGCGGATCCTGTACGATCTCATCCCCTTCCCCCACCTCCTCCTTTTCCTTGAAAGGATACGGATCCTGTACACCTCCCGCAAACTCGATCCTCCTCACCCGCTCGTCTCCCCAATCCTCTCCCACCCCCACCCGCTGCCGCGCCTGTATGCCCATGTCCCACCTGGTCTCCATCTCTCCACCCTCCTTACCCTCTCCCAAGGTGGCTTCCGCCAGCTCCCCCTCCCTGATGATGTCCTCCTCCCCTCCATCTACCCCTCCTATCAACTTTGACCCTGCCCCACCCCCCACTTCCAGTGTCCTTTCCTTTAGGCACCCTCCCTCCCTCCCTCCCTTCTCTTCCCTTCCCTTCCCTTCTCTTTCCTTTTCCCCCGTCCCCTCCCTCCACCCCTCTTCCCCCCGGGCTTCCCCTCCCCCTTCCTCCCTCCCCCCTTTCTGCCCTGCCCGTGGCATCTCTGCTCTCCCCTCTCGCTCTCCCACTCCCCTTCCTCCTCCTCCTCTCTTGGCAGGTCCCCGGACTCGCACACGCATAGTGAACATTCGCGCGCCGGAGATCATCGCCATCAGTGTCTAGTGTGTGTGCTTCGTTTTGTGTTTCGTGCAGTTACAACTCAACTGTTCACATGTGCCGTCGCCGTTCTCCGTGTTTTGTGCGCCGTGTCAACAAGTGTTAGTGTTTTTATCGTCCAACGTGAACGGCTTCTTGTTTTTTGTTTTTTGTAACTACTTTCTTTGCCCGCCATTTTTGTATTGTCTGTGTCACCTAAATCATGTTATTGTACCCCATAAGGCTGAAGAGCAGCGTATTAAGCTGCTGCCAGCCCACCTTGTATGAGGTGATTAAAATTACAATAAAGAAAAAAAAACTCTCTGGAGGTGAGCAATATACTTGGTTTTCAGTGTTTGGTTATTCCCAAGTAACTGAAAAGTACTGGCAAGAAATATCCCGGAAATGGGGACTAATGTTTTAAAATGCGATAATTTACTATTAATTTAATGTAACTACATATAGTTAATTAAATCTTCAGTAAAATGTGTGGAACCCCTGTTACAGTGGTTAAATTATAAGTACTTAAAGTGATACATATTTGTTAAAGCAAAGTTCCCTATCTAAGTTCAGGCTACTTAGATTTATTACATTAATCACTGTTGTCGTGTTACCCTGTAAATTGCTGTTATTTGCTACACTGAATGTCACTTGGTAGGTACAATTTAAGAACAAAATTGGTGTGTAAAACTACAATGGACCTGACAATCTTAAATGCCGTTCTTTTCCTTCGTAATTTAACGAATATTTCACTTTGTTGACATGACAGCTAGCTTGTTTATATAATCCCTGCATACATCTATGGGACACCATAGGAAATAAGGTAAGTTTCTTGCAAACTTGAACATTTAAAATTCGCATTTCACTTAAAAATGCAACGAATACAAATCGGTGTCTCTAAACTATCAATCATTGCTTTCAGAGTTCTGGCTTTATCAATTATCGACACAGACACAATGGAAGTGGATAGAAATGGATTACGAAAGCACGCTCTTCGTAGCACATACTTCTCCTCTCGGTTATTCGAAGCGTATAAACAAAAAGGAATTACAGTACTGAGGCCAGAAGCGTCATAGTTTCGTGTCGTATTACTGTATCGAATACGCTTTTAAGACCAGAAAAACGTTTGGAAGTTGAGTTCCTCATGCTGTGTTGTTCATTAAAACAGTGCAACGTTTACTATATAAAATAAATATCGCGTGCACAAGACAGAAATAACGATCAAGAAGCAATTGTAAACACTCATCTGCTAATGTTTTGGGGGATCCAAGATGGCGGCAGGCCCCGCCCACTGGCTTCCAAACTACGTACAGCGTAAGTCTGTAGCCCCATCTCCCCTTATTCTACCTCCATGGATAGTAGCCACTCAGATATTCAATTTTCTCAAACCGTGGTTATTATTGACAGAACATTACCACTTACACATTTTGAATCTACGTATTACGCCAAATATTTTTGAGTGAAAAAGAAAATAATGCAATATACACGCATTTTTCTGAAGGTTTTTCCTTACCTAAGGGGTAATACGGCCAGCCATTGCTATAGGATTACATGCTTGCTTTTCTGATTCCCGGGCACATTTTCTAGCTATCTTCACGTCCTGCAATAGGATTACATGCTTGCTTTTCTGATTTCCGGGCACATTTTCGAGACATCTTCATGCCCTGCTATCTGAAAGTATAACAAAACACTGCAGCACACAGTTTACAATCGGAATGTTGTTTTAGGCCCAATGTAACAAAACGGAGATGCTTTTAAGTTATATAAATTAACTGAAAAGTGTCACAAAGGGATAGATTGGTTAATGGTAGCTCTATATGTAACAGCTTTATGTGTTGTATTATGCGGCACTAACTCTTATTGCGGTAAACATCTTGACCGTTTTTCCCGACGAATAGTGTGGCCACTTTTCACGGTCGGACGCCATATCAACGTTAGTGACCCACAGATGAAATTATCAAACTGAAAAAAAATAAGAAGGAACTACACTTGTAGGCCAAAAGACTTTGTATAAATACTGATGTAAAAAATTATTACTCTCCATACATGTGAGGGGCAATTATAATATAAATTTATTTTATGTGAGACGACTCAAAAACAAAGAAGTTTTTCGTCAGGTTTTGCAGGCAGCGACTGTTATATTGACTTGTAAATAATAGATTTCAGCTATCAGTCGTCATTTTGAAACTTTTATTGGCAGGTCTAGATTTCAGCTAGAAACTAGCCATTCTCAATGGTAAGAATACAACAGGTACATAGATGATGTCATAAAAAAGTTGCAATTAATGGCTTAACTCATATGGTTTGTATGTTACATACCACTATCATTTTTTTGATCAATGCATGTAATGCCTGTTGGTCGGGCTTAATTACCTGACGTAATTTAAATGTTTTAATAATAGTAACGTACTCACACTCAGTGAATATGGAAATTTTATTACTTGATGATAAATATGAAATAAGTCGGACGACAATGTATGAATTTTACTTATGTTCCATTTTATGTAATTAAATTTGAAGTTGTTTACTTCCTTCGAGGTTTATACGTAGTTCACATAGATGGCGCCATGTAACCAACCGATGTGGTCTCCACACAGAACGCCTTCCGGAAATATTAGTATTCAATGAACTGTGGATGAAGCCTGACCGACAGGCATTACAAGCATTAATCAAAATATGACAGTAGTATGTAATATACAAACCATATGAGTTAAGCCATTAATTGCAACTTTTAATGACATCATCTAACTATGCACCTGTTGTGTAGCATTGAGAATGGCTAGTTTCTAGCTGAAATCTAGATCTGCCAATAAAAATTTCAAAAGGACTACTGATAGCTGAAATCTGTTATTTATAAAGAAGTTTGTACTACAAAGTAGCGCAGCAAGCTTCCATTGTCAGTCTCACTGACAATAATTCCGATGTATATTAGAAAGAAACTGATTACTTCTGGCAAGCAGCAGCGCAGTTCAGGGCAAAAAATATGGAATGGTTACTTTTCCTGTCCTCTACACTTTACCAAATGCTCCCCTTCCGATCTTAACTATTGCTTCGCAATCTACATTAATTTGTATGTTATCTTAATTAATAACAGTAACTGCAATATGAGACACGATCATAAATGTTTACTAAATATTCTGAATGTCATTTTTCTTTTAGTCATTGCATTACAACAGACATGTAACACGTTTCAAGATGGACGTCTCTGTAATGAGCTTTCATGAATCCGTGTTTGAGATTTGTACCGTAGCAGCTGATCGGTGCTAGTCACGCACGCTTGTCAGTTGTCAGTATTGGAACACAAATAAAATGTTCTCACTCTCACTTCTATTACCCCGCAGAGGCTGCCCCTGACGTCAGCGGCAAACATCACTTTGCTCGCGACTGAATTCACTAACTTCAAATAAAATTACGCTCATCTTAAAAATATTACTCTCTCTGTAAGTGCTTTTGTTTATTACCGAGCAAGAAAAATGCCCTCTTTGGACGCTTTAACGTTCGTTGCTATTTTTGTATTGTACTGCTGATTGCTAGAAGCGTAATGTGTTGTTATAAAATACGGCCGGCCAGCCGGCTGGAGTGGCCGAGCGGTTCTAGGCGCTACAGTCTGGAACCGAGCGACCGCTACGGTCGCCGGTTCTAATCCTGCCTCGGGCATGGATGTGTGTGATATCCTTAGGTTACTTAGGTTTAAGTAGTTCTAAGTTCCAGGGGACTGATGACCTCAGAATTTAAGTCCCTAGTGCTCAGAGCAATTTGAACCATTTTGAACGGCCGGCCAGAGAACCGCGTGCCGAATGGACACATCATTCGTGTTGCTGCTGCCCGCGGGCCGCAGTGTGAAGACCACTAGATTAAACCGTGAGTTGGACAGATAGTCAAATCCCGTTTATCGCAGGCATGCCGGTCGACAGATCAGCAAAATTGCACTGACGGTGTCCGCGGCTTTTCTGTTACGTATTGCTCTCCGTAAAGGTTCGCGTGATGAATGACGGAAAGTGAATACGGCGAATCATCAGTCTGATACGGGTAGTTCATCACATCGCTGTTGCATATTTTCCTATGCTTCGTAAATGAAATTAGTGGGTTAGTCCCAGTGTGCGACTCCTATTTTCAGTCTCGAGCCACGACTTTGTGTGTGACGTCGTACGTGATGCGAAGAAAGTAAGTAGCCTTTTATTAAGGGGCTCCGGAAAGGCTCAAAATCATGAAAAGTTAAATTTTTACCTTTTTGCGTTTTCTGAATCTGCAGACTATTACCTTTTAATAGATATATAATTTATTCAATTCCGAAGACTACAACTATTTTTAAATTTTTTTTGAAATGTGTTCTACATGGGCGTGACCCACTGTGGCGCTGTTAAACTGCTGTCAAATGGTGTTATTATTAACGTCCGTGTTCATCAGGTAGATTTTAGTGATGTGAGATAAAGTATAAAAACTATTTTCAGAGACTTAGCAGCACCTCAACTGTTGAAAAAGTGTATTCACGGAACCGATGTGGTCTCAAAACCCCAATGAAAGTGTAAATAGTGTTATATGGTCGAGAATCCCCAAGACTGTATTTGTTGGAATAGAAACACTTCACTTTGGTGTGTATGATGCTGTTGCGACTTTCAATGATGGCAACATTGTAAGGTGCAAGGTATTTAGAAATATGGGAATGAAGATAGGTTCTAACATGGTACGAGCGATGCTTGCTTTAGACAAGGAACGCCTTCGGGCTGCAGACAGGGCTGTAAAGAGTCTAGAAATACAAGCAAGAGTAAACAGGAGGAGGAAGAAGAGGAAGCTGGAGGAGGAGTTTGCAGAGGATGAAGATAATCCATCCTATGGACCTGGAATGCACTAAAAAGTTAATCCAATCTTTGTCGCTCGATTCCCAAAACTTTTATTTTCTCATACTAATTACATGTTTTCTAAGGATCTTCCAAACATATTTGTTTCAAACTTTCAGTAAATGTTACACAGTACCTTCTGCATAATTTAACACAGCCTTTTTCCAAAAAACTGTATATTTTTGAATATATAAATAAAAAATTGCAAAAAAAAAATGTTGTGAATTTTCATTACAATTGAAAAAAGTCATCTTTAATAACTGAACTAAAATTTTGTAAAATCCCTGTGTTAAGTTGTAGCCCATATTCCAATAAATAATCTGTAAAAAGTTCAACTTCCTACCTCAAATACTTTGTGAGGAAAGATGTAATTTATAAGCGTTATTTTAACATTGCAAGTATAGGGCGTTCCGGAGCCCCTTAAGAGTTATCTGCGCTTGTCTTAGAAACTGGATTAAACTCTGCTGTTTATTTCCGAATATGTCGCAATTTTCTAGGATGTGGTTAGGCAGGAGTACAACTTACATCGCTGCTAGTGAAACGAGTAGCAGTCAATACATAATCTTGGTTCTCATAAATTTTTAGTCATTTTTTTTTCGGAAGTGGCACGACTTCTTTTAGGATTTATGATTTTGGAGAAGGAGGGAGGAAATTAGTGTTTAACGTCCCGTCGACAACGAGGTCATTAGAGACGGAGCGCAAGCTCGGGTGAAGGAAGGATGGGGAAGGAAATCGGCCGTGCCCTTTCAAGGGAACCATCCCCGCATTTGCCTGAAGCGATTTAGGGAAATCACGGAAAACCGAAATCAGGATGGCCGGAGACGGGATTGAACCGTCGTCCTCACGAATGCGAGTCCAGTGTGCTAACCACTGCGCCACCTCGCTCGGTATATGATTTTGGTATTACTCTTCCTAGCTATACAGGATGTTTGGGAATTCCTGTTACAAACTTTTAGGACTTGTAGAGGAAAAGGAGTACATAATGTTTTGAACAGGAACCCATGTTCGTAAATATTCCGTTTCCATTCTACGACGGTTTCAGTCCAGATGTGTTACGTGTCCGCGTCTGCCATCGGAAACAGAAAAGTCTCAGAGTTACTCGTCCCTGTTTGCAGTAGGGTAGACAGGATGGCGTGTACTACTTCTTGTGGGGTCTTATTCAAAGTTTAATTTACGAGTCTCCAGTAGAGACAGAGGAAGATCTGTTGGCACGAGTTCTGTGCGCTACACAGGGAACTGAAGTGACAGTAGGTGGGATGGGGAGTGCATACCAGAACGTGCTTCGAAGGTACAACATGTGAGAGAACGTTGGCGGTCACCTCAACGACCAGCAGTTTTAATGAATCAGTACTGTTCTGCACGTAAAGTAAGCTGCGTTCTTCTTTGTTTTGCAATAATGTAAACACGTAAAGTTTAAGTGTTAATACAAACAAATGTGTTTAAGAGATAATTAGATGTTCCGTTATGTTTCTTCTCGAATTGTTACCTAATAACTGTTCTGCTTCACGCCTAGTTCAGTTCCTCAAGCAGAAGTGGATAAGTTAAACACCTCAATTGAAACCGCTGTAGAACGGAAACGGTACGTTTCCGGATATGGGCTCCAAAATTGATTATTTCCCGCTAGAGTCCTAGAAGTTGGTAACGGGAACTTCCGAACATCCTGCATAGGTCAGTTCTAGTTATTGATTCCATGCTTCCTTATTTTTTATAATTTCTCATAAGGTGTGTAGTGCAGTTTCATTGAGGATTTAGCTTTTTTGTATCGCTTCGTCCACTTTAGCTACACTCCTGGAAATTGAAATAAGAACACCGTGAATTCATTGTCCCAGGAAGGGGAAACTTTATTGACACATTCCTGGGGTCAGATACATCACATGATCACACTGACAGAACCACAGGCACATAGACACAGGCAACAGAGCATGCACAATGTCGGCACTAGTACAGTGTATATCCACCTTTCGCAGCAATGCAGGCTGCTATTCTCCCATGGAGACGATCGTAGAGATGCTGGATGTAGTCCTGTGGAACGGCTTGCCATGCCATTTCCACCTGGCGCCTCAGTTGGACCAGCGTTCGTGCTGGACGTGCAGACCGCGTGAGACGACGCTTCATCCAGTCCCAAACATGCTCAATGGGGGACAGATCCGGAGATCTTGCTGGCCAGGGTAGTTGACGTACACCTTCTAGAGCACGTTGGGTGGCACGGGATACATGCGGACGTGCATTGTCCTGTTGGAACAGCAAGTTCTCTTGCCGGTCTAGGAATGGTAGAACGGTGGGTTCGATGACGGTTTGGATGTACCGTGCACTATTCAGTGTCCCCTCGATGATCACCAGCGGTGTATGGCCAGTGTAGGAGATCGCTCCCCACACCATGATGCCGGGTGTTGGCCCTGTGTGCCTCGGTCGTATGCAGTCCTGATTGTGGCGCTCACCTGCACGGCGCCAAACACGCATACGACCATCATTGGCACCAAGGCAGAAGCGACTCTCATCGCTGAAGACGACACGTCTCCATTCGTCCCTCCATCCACGCCTGTCGCGACACCACTGGAGGCGGGCTGCACGATGTTGGGGCGTGAGCGGAAGACGGCCTAACGGTGTGCGGGACCGTAGCCCAGCTTCATGGAGACGGTTGCGAATGGTCCTCGCCGATACCCCAGGAGCAACAGTGTCCCTAATTTGCTGGGAAGTGGCGGTGCGGTCCCCTACGGCACTGCGTAGGATCCTACGGTCTTGGCGTGCATCCGTGCGTCGCTGCGGTCCGGTCCCAGGTCGACGGGCACGTGCACCTTCCGCCGACCACTGGCGACAACATCGATGTACTGTGGAGACCTCCCGCCCCACGTGTAGAGCAATTCGGCGGTACGTCCACCCGGCCTCCCGCATGCCCACTATACGCCCTCGCTCAAAGTCCGTCAACTGCACATACGGTTCACGTCCACGCTGTCGCGGCATGCTACCAGTGTTAAAGACTGCGATGGAGCTCCGTATGCCACGGCAAACTGGCTGACACTGACGGCGGCGGTGCACAAATGCTGCGCAGCTAGCGCCATTCGACGGCCAACACCGCGGTTCCTGGTGTGTCCGCTGTGCCGTGCATGTGATCATTGCTTGTACAGCCCTCTCGCAGTGTCCGGAGCAAGTATGGTGGGTCTGACACACCGGTGTCAATGTGTTCTTTTTTCCATTTCCAGGAGTGTATATAGCCGAGTTATGGTTGTCGATTCTACGCTTTATTTTTCGTGATTTTTTATTAGGTGGGTAAGACGATTTCTTTTAGGATTATTTTTTTGTGTATTGCTCTACGTACTGCAGCTCAGTTATAGTTGTCGAATTCATGTTTATCTATTTTTCGCGATTTTTAACTGTATCTTGATGTTGTCTGTTTCGTTTCCTACGTTTCGTTATTACTGTGATTCAGGGGTTCTTACGCCACATCTTACGCCGGAGTGGCCGAGCGGCTCCAGGCGCTACAGTCTGGAACTGGGCGACAGCTACTGTCGCAGGTTCGAATCCTGTCTCGGGCATGGATGTGTGTGGTGTCCTTAGGTTAGTTAGGTTTAAGTAGTTCAAAGTTCTAGGGGACGGATGACCTCAGAAGTTAAGTCCCATAGTGCTCAGAGCCATTTAGTTTCTCCCCAATGCTTCAAATGGCTCTGAGCACTATGGGACTTAACATCTGACGCCATCAGTCCCCTAGAACTTTGAACTACTTAAACCTAACTAACCTAAGGACATCATACACATCAGTGCCGGAGGCAGGATTTGAACCTGCGACCGTAGCAGTCGGGCGGTGCCGGACTGAAGCGCCTAGAACAGCTCGGCCATTTCTCCCCAATAAGAACTCCATTTCCCCCCTGTTATCTCGTTAGTTTATTTATTTATTTATTATTATGAGTTTTGGCTATTCTATAATTCGTGATTTCATTTCGGTACCATGGAAAGTTTACGACTTTTGGTCGCAATTTTGATATCTTGCGTGAGTAGCATATTTGCGTCCGGTATGTCGTCACTGGTTAGAGATGACGGGCAGAATCGTACGCTAGAATTTATCCAAGTGAGCTGGTACTCTGTTCACCTGCAACAATTTAAGGTGAGATTATAGGTCCAAAGCTAACTGCCGCCACGGAAATAGCAACATATTCGGAAAAACAGTCAAACAACTGTGACATATATGATAACAAATTTCATTCCTGATCGTTTCACTCGCTGGAATTTAAGCTGTTGTACAACGTCTGTCCCTTCAGACATTTTACAATAAAACGCATATTACAAGCCTCGACGGGCAAACACGACAGTAATAACATCAGCCCAGCTTCCTTGTAGTCTCATTCTCCGTGTTGCGGGGATGTAATATGTGAGCACTGCCAATATACAGCGTGTGGTATATGGAGGTCTGGATCGGTTGGGGGAGAATGCACGGATAACCTAAATGGTTAAAGCGATCGTTCGCGAAGAGGAGGAAATCCCCCGTTCCAGCACAAACTTCAGTCTATGTAACGGTCCCTAGACTTACACACTACTTAAACGAACTTATGCTAAGAACAACACACACAACCATGCCCAAGGGAGGACTCGAACCTCCGGCGGGAGGGGCCGCGCAATCCGTGACATGGCGCCTCTAACCGCGGGGCCACTCTTCGCGGCAGCACAAACTTCCATGTGTCACAAATAGGTAGAATACCTGTACCTAATACAGCTCACGTCAAAGAATTCGCAGCCTGCAAATAATGTTTCGTAAAATTTAAGTTGCGCCGGTCCCAGTCTAGTCGCAACCTCGTATATCGCGACGTGTTCGGAAAAAAGCCAAGTACTTGTGACAACAAATATTTTCAATTTCATTTCACTCGCAACAGTTTAACCTGTGCTCTCAAGTCCCAACCTAATCACAACCTCGGAAATGTTCGGAAAAAAAACAGTTGAATACGCTGCCTCACAAAAAAGTGAAGCCCCCAAATGATATTTTCGGATGTCGCATAGCTTCATACACGTACACGGTGTCAAAGGGTATGTAAACGATTAGAGCTGGAATTCTCTGTGACTGGTACAACGGCCACCAAAGTGTTTTAGCATTGTTCGTGTTTAGCGTCCTTACCAGGCCTGGTAATGGTGGGTGCTTCATGTAAAGGGCGTGAACATCGTCAGATGTTGAGCGATCACCATGAAGGAAACAGTGATGCCGCGTACTAGTCTGATACAGCTTTATCTTCAGCTGACGGAGCTACAGAGGGCCTCACGGTGGGTTTACGTTTTGCGAACTAGTCAACTCGTACAATACCCAGATTTGTGGGGCATTTGGGAGTTACGGTTCAAATGGTTCTAAGCACTATGGGACTTAACATCAGAGGTCATCAGTCCCCTAGACTTAGAACTACTTAAACCTAACTAACCTAAGGACATCACACACATCCATGCCCGAGGCAGGATTCGAACCTGCGACCGTAGCAACAGAGCGGTTCCGGACTGAAATGCTTAGAACTGCCCAACGTTGGACAGCATTTAAATGGGAGGGCAGGCATAATCGTCGTCAAAGTTCCTGTCGACAATTTGTGAACACTACGGGTGACTCCCCGTATTGTGCACCAAGAACTCTGTAACACCTTCACATCTGCACCACAACTGAGAACAAATAATGGACGCCCTACAACATTCTATGTCGTCCCGCACCAACGGTTGGAGACTAGCAGCAATCGGACTAACAAGGGGAGGCCGCCAATTGTGAAATTCAGATTCGATTCATACTGCGCATAATAAAAGCTCAAGGCCAGAGGTGTAATGTGGCAAAGCACCAAGATGCACTTCTCAGCCGTTGTCGAGAAAATCGACAGTTAAAAGAAACCGTTGCGGTGAAGTACTCTCTACGATTAGGAGTTTTCTACAACGTTGTGGCGCAGCGGTAAGCGCTTGGGTTCGTAATCCGAAGGTCGCCTGATCGAATCCCGCGCCATGCAACTTTTTTTTATTATTTGTTTTTTGTAATTCAAATGTGTATATATATAATATATATATATACACACATATATATAATTCCCGGCAATCAGTTGCAACAATTATGCATATAATAAGTTGTTGAAAGTCGTTTGTCGGGGAAAAATAATACTTAAAATAAAACACAATATCACAAATAATATTCAAGTGGATACAATTTATTGATAAGTTCGGTATACACTCGCACATAATTAACAATTAGTGACCAGAAGTAGCTGGAGCATCGCACGAACCAGAGTGATAGTTATCATAGAAACATGGAAAGCAGAAAACAGCACGACATCGAGCACATCTGATAAACGATGCGTTTTTACAAGAACAATTGTTTTTTAAATTATCTGTTGGGAAACACACCTGATTGACATTCTGAAAAATTGTTCTATCGTTCGTCAGGTTTGATGCATACCACGCGTATCGTATCATATCGGCAAAAATCGGAGAAGACAATTGGTGGTGGACGATGGATTGGATTTATTTCAAGTGTATGTATATACATTTGAATTACAAAAAAAAAACAAATAATAAAAAAAAGTTGCATGGCGCGAGATTCGATCAGGCGACCTTCGGATTACGAACCCGAGCGCTTACCGCTGCGCCATGACGCTGTAGAAAATTATTAAGCGTAGAGAGTATTTCATCGCAACGGTTTCATTTAAATGTCGATTTTCTCGACAACGGCTGAGAAGTGCATCTTGGTGCTTTGTCACATTACACCTCCGGCCATGAGCTTTTATTATGCACAGTATGAATCGAATCTGAATTTCACAATTGGCGGCCTGCCCTTGTAAGTAATTAATGTCCAATGCGTAGGCTGCCATGAACACGACAACGTAAGCAGCTGCATTTGGAGTGGTATCGTGACTGTGAAGCAAGGACTGCTGACGAATGACGTCACATTGTGTTCACTGATGAATCACGGTTCTGCACTACCTCTAATGACCGTAGTCGGTGAGTATGATGGCGTACTGGTATGATGGCCCATCCTTCCAATGTCTTGGGGATGCTCAGCGGTGTCATTACTGGCATCATGGTAGGGGGAGCCATCAAGTCTCACTTCAGCTCAAGGCTGGTAGTGGCTGAGGGTACTCTGACAGCACAACGGTACGTGACCGACAGCCTGTATCCTCTGGTGTTATCTCTCATGCGGCGGTATCGTGATGCCATTTTTCAAGGCAACAGAGGTCGTCCGCGCATGGCGCATATCTCTGTGAATTGTCTCCATGATGCTGAGGTACTCCGGCGGCCTGCGAGGTCCCCAGACCTGTCCGTGATAGAACGTATGTGGAACCTGTCTGGTTCTCAGCTCTGTCCCAGTGACAGTGTCCGGGAAGTCAACGGCCGGATACGATAGTTCTCGGACAGCTTGCCTCGAGAGAGGAGATAACGGCATTATGACGTCCTTCCCGACTGAAACAGCGCACGCATCCAGGCCAGAGGGGGAGCAACGTCGTCCTAATAACTGGGGTCATATTTACAAGTTCTTTGTAAATCTGACTCAGTTTTGTAATCACTGAAATAACGTTACTGAGCCGTGCGCGGCTCGCGGTCATGTCGTTTATTGCTGGTCATCTTGTTTTTATGGTTCTGTCGCCTCGTTTTCTTTTAATTCGATTCACTGGCTGGTTTGCTTGCCCGTGAGTGGCAGCAGCAGCGCTTATCGATAAGTGCACTGTCGTACTATCTCTAGAGCGACCGCTAGTATATGCGGGCTCTTGTGTGTCTGGAGTTCAGTCGGGGACGAAGCAGGAGTTGGGGACGAAGCGCCGGTGAGGTCCGGACAGTCAGTACTCGCCGACCGCTGGCAACACACACATGAACTGTCCGACGGAAGGAGACTGGAGCGGGAGCGACCGTTGGTTGGTCGGTCGGTCTGTCGTCTCATCGGGAGACTTGTGTTTGGTCTTTTGACCGTTTCTGGGCCTCGTCAGTTGGTCATCTTGCCGGACGTGGGTCGGTTCCTTCTTTCTGCAGAGATGTCGTGGCCAATGGGCAAGAGTTACCTGTGCATGGTTGGGTCCGAGCCAGTGTGCCAGGGACGCCGTGTCTGCGAGTTCCGAACGGACATCGAGTTGAGTCGGGTTGGAGCTGCAGTGAGCTCCGGTCAGCCAAGACTCGCCCGACCATTGCCGACACCCATAACTTGAGTGGGGACGACCTTGGTTGGTCGTTCGGTCGGTCGTCTCATCGGACGACGTGTATTTGGTCGACGACCGCTTATGGAAACTGTCTGTGTGTGAGTTGTCATTTCTCCTTGTTATTCCACGGTGATTGGTTTTAGGATTGTCGGAGTTCTTGGTGCAAGTGTTTACGTGGAACTGTGTGCAGCGTCTGTGATTTCCGCTGAGCAGATGAATGCTGTCTGCGTAGTGGAGTAGCCAGTCGGTCGGTTGCGACGGAGCAGCGAGTGTGTCTTTCCTCGCCATGTTGATGCTGTCCGGCACGGCGTGTGCTTCCACATCCTTTGTGTTTGTTCATATATTTCAGTGGTTATTGTGTCTTGACTGTGTTTAGACGCCAATTGTCAAGACGTAGTGCCACTAGGATCTTCGTCCTCGGCTGATATTTTCGTTTGTCGCGTCGTTGGTTGGGTGGAATTGATTAGGTTGTTTGTTGGTTCTTCACCCGTCCCTACGTCGTGCAGCCACCCGATTATTTAGTGTTACGCTTGGTTGCCTGTCTCACCTAAACTGTTGTTAGAGTTTCCTCCCCAGGCCGACCCTTGGACCACTTCTGAGCACCACTGTTTGTTGTTTGTGATTGTCATTTTATTTGGTCGCAGGTACTGTGTCAGGCCTTCAGCCGTGTATTAATATTGTCTGTTTTATGTTTAGTATATGGCCTTCAGCCGAAATTCATACAACTTTAAGATTAGGTCTTCAGCCGTGTTTCATTTAAAATTCTTGTTGTTCTGTATTTAGGCCTTCAGCCGAGTTTGTTTCAGAATCTGTGGCTTTAATATGTAAATCCTGGTCTGTAAGCTTTCTCTTTAATTATCTTGAATTCTTGGAACGGCCCTCAGCCATGTTCTGTTAATGTTTATCTTAAGGTTGTCTTTCATTATTCTTGAGTAATTGTTTGGCACATAAGATGTTGTTCTGTTGTACTGTGTAAAAGCTCATCTTTAAAGCGTCTGTTTTACTATGTAAAGAAATTTTTTATTAGGATTTCGGCCAAAAAATTAACTTGAATTTTGCTTAATATGGCCTTCAACCGGAATTTGTAAATGCTTGGCTTTTAAAGAATTTCCTTAGCTGATTTTAAATATCATTCCGGCCTTTAGCCGAGAAAATATTGTAATTTTACTTAAGTAAAGCCTTCAGCCGTTACTCTAAATTCTGGTGTTTCAAACGCAATCATTTAAATTTATTCTCGAGGAGTTACTTGGGCCCTCAGCCGTGAATTAATCTTTGTTGTTTTAAGAGAAAACTGTGCACTGGTTTGAGGAATAAAGTTGTGTGTGTTCTTGTATAACTAACAGTAACTGACCTTGGCCCCCTTTTCACAACCTGAGCCACTCTGTCCTGCGAAAGCAGACTTCAGTTACATACTCTCCAGTCCGCGAAGTCTCATAACGTTTCCCTCGCCCCTTGCGAATACTTCATTTTTTGTCAGGAAGCGTACACTCTAACACAAAAAAGACGTACGACGATATATGTGCTGTACATGTACAGCTAAACAATGACTACGATTATAGAAAAACTTAAATGATTTGTTCAAGAGAAAGAGTTTCACAAACTGAGCAAGCCAATAACGCGTTGGCCCCTTTTGCAAGCAGTTATTAAGCTTGGCATTGATTGACACAGTTGGTGTACAGCCTCCTGAGGCATATCGTGCCAAATTCTGTCGAACTGGCGCATTAGGTTAGGTTGTTTTGGGGAAGGAGACCAGACAGCGAGGTCATCGGTCTCATCGGATTTGGGAAGGACGGGGAAGGAAGTCGGCCGTGCCCTTTGAAAGGAACCATTCCGGCATTTGCCTGGAGCGATTTAGGGAAATCACGGAAAACCTAAATCAGGATGGCCGGATGCGGGATTGAACCGTCGTCCTCCCGAATGCCAGTCCAGTGTTTAACCACTGCGCCACCTCTGGCGCATTAGATCGTCATAATCTCGAGATGGTTGAAGAGACCTGCCAATAATGTTCCAAAGGTTCTCAGCTGGGAAGAGATCCGGCGACCTTGGTGGCGAAGGTAGGGTTTGACAGGTACGAAGACAATCAGTAGAAACTCCCCTGTGTGCGGGCTGAAATTTTCATGCTGAAATTTAAGTCCCGGAGGGCAATATAACGGGACGTAGAACATCGTCGACGTACAGCTATGCCGTAAGGGTGCCGCAGATGACAACCAAAGGGCCCTGAAACTTGCTGGCAGATTAAAACTGTGTACCGGACCGAGACTCGAACTCGGGACCTTTGCCTTTCGCGGGCAAGTGCTCTACCACCTGAGCTACCCAAGCACGATTCACGCCCCGTCCTCACAGCTTTACTTCCGCAAGTACCTCGTCCCCTACCTTCCAAACTTCACAGAAGCTCTCCGCTGCAGAGTGAAAATCTCATTCTGGAAACATCCCCCAGGCTGTGACTAAGCCATGTCTCCGCAATATCGTTTCTTCCAGGAGCGCTCGTTCTGCTAGGTTCTCAGGGAAACTTAGGTCAAGTTTGAAAGATAGGAAACGATGTACTGGTTGGAAGTAAAGCTGTGAGGACAGGGCGTGATTCGTGCTTAGGTAACTCAGATGGTAGAGCACTTGCAAAGGTCCCGTGTTCGAGTCTCGGTCCGGCACACAGTTTTAATCTGCCAGCAAGTTTCATATCAGCGCACACTCCGCTGCAGAGTGTAAATCTCATTCTGGAAAGAGGTCCTGCTGTGAAGTGAAATGGCACCCCACACCATCATTCGCGGCTGTCGTGCTGTCAGTCTGGTTGGTATCCCCCCACTGTGTGGCACTTCTCCAGGCACGCCCTTGCTGGTCATGGGGCTCAATTCGAAGCGGGAGCCATCACAGAAGACAATTCTACTCAATGAGGTTCCGGGCTGAAGACGTGTCTGGAGTTGCCTCAGGCAGCAGTGGGATACCAGCCTGAATCCCTCCCGCCATACGACCCGTCAACCAGAAGCGATGGTCTAAGGGGCCATTTCTTTTCATAGCAGAATCCGTTTGCTTTTTTTTTTACTATTAAAAACACCAAACATTTCACCAGACGTTATTTTATGACTGACTATCTGTTTTAGAATGTTTGCTTGTATGCTTATATGCTTATATCCTTTTATATTTGACACTATGGCTCATAGTATTATAATTTTAAATTCCTTCCATTTTCATTATTTTTATTTGTTTATAAGACTGGTATGCAACTTAAGTAGTAGCAATGCCTTTTTGAAAATTGTCACATGTAATTAAAAAAAGTGCAATCTACATACGAACTTCATAAATATGCACACCTACTTCGTATCGTATCTATGCAGCATGTCAGCTAAAGATTATTGCAGCCTACTCATTGAAAATCGGTTCAATAAAGACATGTTGCTGTTCAATAGTACATCGTTTGACGTGACAGTCTTTGCCATTCCACTTTCGTAACAACTTCGTTAAAAAGAAGCCTGCTGCCACATCTTTGCACTGGCGTTTATCTTCACCATGGCAACCACTAGTTTGCCTAACGACTTTACAACAACTTCAGTGGAAAGAAGCCTGCTGCCTCATCTTCGGAACGGCGTGCAACTTCACCATGGCAACCAGTGGTTCGAAATGGTTCACTAACAGGCCTTGAGAGGGCAACTCATGCTCTGCCAAAACGAAGTTCATTTATCCTACATGTTTAAATATTTTTAATGCTTCTTAATTGACAATAGTTCTTAAATAAGCTAAATTTAGTGTGTGTTTATTTTTATTTCATGACAATGTTCTTTTAACTAAGAAATTTTACATTGTTATTCGACTTATATAACTCATTGGTTAGTAATGACATACCGTCAGAAGCGGGTGGAGCCTCCATTATATATAGTAAGACGTGCACTGGTTTCTCCAGTAGTGATTCTCTAGCAGAAGAAGGTTCTTACTCATTGGTAATTCATCGTTTTATAGCTTTATAACTTTATGTATTTCCTTTAATGTATGTAGCCCTCTAATTACAACTTTGTATACGACTTGCAGGTCTGAAGATGACCAAAGTAGTGGTCGAAACCGGTCACCATACTAAATAAATTGTGATCAAGACTGTTTTTAATAGTAAATATTTGTAACATATTGATCACTGTCACTCCCATAATGTATTCAAAATAATCCCTTTGGTTGTCATCAGCGTCACCCTTACAGCACAGCGGTGAATCGACGGTATTCTACGCCCCGTTTTATTGCCCTTCACGGCATGCCATCCTGGCTTATATTTCAGCAAGATAATGCCCGCTCGCACGCGGAATGAATTTCTATTGCTTGTCTTCGTAGTTGTCAGAACACTACTTTGGCCAGAAAGGGCGCCGGGTCTCTTCGCATCTGAGAACGTTTGGAGCATTGTAGGTAGGGTCCTCCTACCATCTAAATATATTGACGATCTAACGTGCCTGTACACTCTGTTCTCAAAAGAAGATTAAAGCTTTATGTTTTATCATTGGCGTAGCTTGCTCCTCCATGCTTTCCTCATCCTTTTCTGTTTCTAATTTCTTCTTTCCATCTCAGCTGCTAATCCTATTCTATTACACGGTCTAGTCACATTAATGTGACCACCGCCTGTGCTCGACGTCAACGCGTAACAACTATTTAACAGACAGCAGGTCGTAGCACTAGCAACGGAGGTTATATAAAGCGTGTCGGCGATATGCATAAAACAGTGCAGTCGTTGTTGTAATGCGGAAACGGAGCGATTTCTCTGGCGTCCAAAAGCGCATGATCATTGGCTTTCTGGCCAAGAGCTGAACTATTTCCGGAACAGCTACTTTTGTAAATTTTTGGCTTGCCGCCGTGGTTAAAGTACACCGTGTATGGGAAAATGGCGCCGCCGCCTAGATAACAGTGCTGTACCAAGGACTATAGATGACAGGGGTGAACTTACGGCTGCGGAGATGTGTACGGGCGAACAGACGTGTGATTGTTGAGCAACTGACGAACCAGATGACCCAAGAGGGTACCAACAGTGTATCCTCGAGGACCGTTCAGTGAACGTTGCTGCATATGAGCCTCTGCATCAGGCGTCTGGTTCATGCACCCAGGCTGACTGCTGCCCATCGGCGACGACAGCTGGAATATACACGCCAATACCGCAATTGCACGTCCAATGAGCGGCCACAGGTGACCTTTTCAGATCAATCACGTTTTATGCTCCATCGAACAGACGGCCATTAGCGTGTACGGCGTGCAACGTCTGAAAGCAACCATCCTGCATGTGTTACGGTCTGGGGAATGTTTTCGTAGCTTTCAAAAAATGGCTCTGAGCACTATGACACTTAACATCTGAGGTCATCAGTCCCCTAGAACTTAGAACTACTTAAACCGAACTAACCTAAGGACATCACACACATCCATGCCCGAGGCAGGATTCGAACCTGCGACCGTAGCGGTCGCGCGGTTCCAGACTGAAGCGCCTAGAACCGCTCGCCCACACCGGCCGGCTCGTAGCTTTCCCTGGGTGAACAAGTATGCAGCTATCAAAATGGTTCAAATGGCTCTGAGCACTATGGGACTCAACTGCTGAGGTCATTAGTCCCCTAGAACTTAGAACTAGTTAAACCTAACTAACCTAAGGACATCACAAACATCCATGCCCGAGGCAGGATTCGAACCTGCGACCGTAGCGGTCTTGCGGTTCCAGACTGCAGCGCCTTTAACCGCACGGCCACTTCGGCCGGCCTATGCAGCTATCCTTAGGAACCGTATCCATCTCTGCATTCAGTTCATTTTGCCTCGGCCCGATGGTATCTACCAGCAGGACAATGCAACGTTTCACATAGCTCGCAACGTATGTGCATGGATCCAAAACTATCAGGATAAGTTTACCGTACTATGGTGTCAACGTTAGACACCACGCTAAAGGATGGGATAATCGGTAGCGGTCCAGCACTTGCAAACTCTATGGACTCCCTGGCGCTTGCAGCGCCGCCGTATGGCACGGACAGAGACTTGCAGATCGTACCTGCTGAGTCAGGTCGCAAGCGAATTCAGATTAGAATAGCCTTCAGCTCGCTAGGTTCGCAGCCTCTAGTTCGCGCATGTACTGTATTACGCACGTAATACTAGAATTGTGTTATCTTGCTTTTTGTATAATCCATTGATGTTTGTATTCAAGAAAGATAGTTGTTATTAGTTATGTTCCTGGAGAGAAAAAAAAAGTTCAAATGGCTCTGAGCGCTATGGTACTTAACATCTGAGGTCATCAGTCGCCTAGAACTTAGAACTAAGAAAGGGGTCTTAGGCGCTAGAGTCATGGACTGTGCGGCTGGTCCCGGCGGAGGTTCGAGTCCTCCCTCGGGCATGGGTGTGTGTGTTTGTCCTTAGGATAATTTAGGTTAAGTAGTGTGTAAGCTTAGGGACTGATGACCATAGCAGTTAAGTCCCGTAAGACTTTCACACACACACACACACACACACAACTAATTAAACCTAACTAACCTAAGGACATCACACACATCCATGCCTGAGGCAGGATTCGAACCTGCGACCGTAGCGGTCGCGCGGTTCCAGACTGAAGCGCCTAGAACCACTAGGCCACAACGGCCGGCAGTGCAGCAGCAGGACAGAGTTAAGTAAAAGTTATTTACTCAAGTATTCCAGTACTAATTATTATAGAATGTTCCAGAAGCCTACAACCACCCCACTCACGCTAGCCTCTATCATCCCACTGCAAATCCCAGGGGTACCGATCGAAAAGCATACTGCATTTGTGCGAGGTCATGACATGCTGCCATCGACCTTCACATCACGTACTCCCCTAGCCACCCAACTCCCCAGATTTAAACTTAGTGGAGAACCTGTGTGACCACCTCGATCAGGATGTTTGCGACATGGGCTTTCAACCGAGAAACATATTGCAGCTGGTCATGGCACTGAAGTCGGTATGGCACCACAACCCTGTCAATACCTTTCAGAACCTCACTGACTCTCTTGGTGCAAATTTCGCTTTGCAAAAGGAGTTTATTTAGGCTTTGACAGGTGGTCACATTAATGTGACTGGACTTATATTTATCGCTCTTCCTCTTTTCGAACCACTTCTTTGTCCACATTGAATCCTTCTGTACTACCGTCAGTCATTTCTGTTAGATGCGACAACCCACATTCGACGAGAGCGTAGTGAATAAATTTATGTTAATAACACTGAAATTTATTGATCGCTCAAGTTACATCAATACGCAAAAAGAGAAGTTGGAGTAATCCATTGAATTACAGGCCCATATCACAAACTTCGATTTGCCGTAGGGTTCTGGAACATATACCGGTATTGTATTCGAACATTACGATGTCCCTCGAAGAATACGATTTATTGACACAAAGTCAGCACGGATTCAGAAAATATCGTTCTTACGAAACACAACAAGCTCTTCATACTCATGAAGTAATGAGTGCTATCGACAGGTTATGTCAAATTGATTCCATGTTTTTAGATTTCCAGAAGGATTTCGACACCGTTCCTCACAAGCGTCTTCTAACCAAACTGCGTGCCTATGGAATATCGCCTCAGTTGTGCGACTGGATTCGTCATTTCCTGTCGTAGTTCGTAGCAACACTCAGAAAGTCATCGAATAAAACAGAAGTAATATTCGGTGTATCCCAAGGAAGCGTTATAGGCCCACTATTGTCCCTGATCTGTATTAACGACATAGGAGACAATCTGACTGAATCCTCTTAGGTTGTTTGCAGATGATGCTGTCATTTACCGTCTTGTAAAGTCATCAGATGACCAAAACTAATTGCAAAATGATTTAGATAAGATATGTGCGAAAAGTGGAAATTGACCCTGAATGTAGAAAGGTGTGACGTTATTCACATGAGTGCTAACAGAAATCCACTAAATTTCGATTATGCCACAAGTCACACAAATCTGAAGGCCGTAAATTCAACTAAATACTTAGGGATTAGAATTACAAATAATCTAAGTTGGAACGATCACATAGATAATGTCGTGGGTAGAGCAAACCAAAGACTGCGATTCATTGGCAAAACACTTAGAAGGTGCAACAAATCTACTAAAGAGTCTGCTTGCACTACACTTGTCCGCCCTATTCTGGAGTATAGCTGTGTGTTGTGGGATGCGTATCAGGTGGGACTGACGGATGATATTGAAAAAGTTCAAAGGAGACCGGCTCGTTTTGTATTATCACGAAGTAGGGGAGATAGTGCCACAGACATGCTACGTGAACTGGAGTGGCAATCATTAAAACAAAGGCGTTTTTCGTTGCGACGGGATCTTCTCATGAAATTTCAAACATCAGTTTTCTCCTCCGACTGCGAAAACATTCTGTTGCCACCCACCTACATAGGTAAAAATGATCATCACGATAAAATAAGAGAAATCGGGGCTCGCAGAGAAAAATTTAAGTGCTCGTTTTTCCCGCGCTCCGTTCGAGAGTGGAGCGGTAGAGAGACAGCTTGAACGTGGTTCATTGAACCCTCTGCTAGGCACTTTATTGTGAGTTGCAGAGTAATCACGTAGAAGTAGATGTAGATATACCAGTCTTCAACGTTTTTTTGGTGTGACCTATCCTAAAATACTGTTTCATTTCTCCGAGGAGTACTTTTTAACTGCTTTCCCATTTGATTTTCGTAAGGTGTTCTCCACACAGAAAACCAAGGAAGGCCTAACAAATGAAATTCTGTCCGGGCTATATAAAAAACTATCCTTATATTCAGTGATCATGCTAAATTCTTCGACTGTTGACCACAAAATTGGCAAACTAAAATGGTATGACATTAATGGCAACCAATCTTATAGGGATCTTGTCATATCTTCATAACAGAAAATAGAACGTACCAGCGTGACTTCAAACACTTTGTTACAAAAAATGTTCAAAATGTCCTCCTTTAGCGAGGATACATGCATCCACCCTCCGTCGCATGGAATCTTTGATGCGCTGATGCAGCTCTGGAGAATGGCGTATTGTATCACAGCCGTCCACAATACGAGCACCAAGAGTCTCTACATTTGGTACCGGGGTTGCGTAGACAAGACTTTCAAATGCCCCCATAAATGAAAGTCAAGAGGGTTGAGGTCAGGAGAGCGTGGAGGCCATGGAATTGGTCCGCCTCTACCAATCCATCGGTCACCGAATCTGTTGTTGAGAAGCGTACGAACACTTCGACTGAAATGTGCAGGAGCTCCATCGTGCATGAACCACATGTTGTGTCGTAGTCGTAAGTAACGTAAGTAACGTAGTTCTAGCAGCACAGGTAGAGTATCCCGTATGAAATCATGATAACGTGCTCCACTGAGCGTAGGTGGAGAAAACTAAAATGAGCTCTAACATGGAAATTAAGCGTTTCCGGACACGTGTCCACATAACATCTTTTCTTTATTTGTGTGTGAGGAATGTTTCCTGAAAGTTTGGCCGTACCTTTTTGTAACACCCTGTATAAACATACTTAAGGCACAGAAATAATCATAATTATAATTTAATTAAATGTATGGTATTTACAAAGCAGAGAAGGTTACTTACATATATCCAACCGTTTAATACATTCAGCTGATGTCTTTATTGCCATCAGGAAGGCCTTTAGATTGTCAAGAAAACGTCGATTTTGGCGCTCACATGTATGAGACACTTAACAGTTTCTCGTTCTGCACCAGTCACAGCTGAGTGATTTTGTTAATGCCCATTTGTAGATTGAGTCAGCATATCTGCCAGTATCCGTCGTTATCCCATTGAGCCCAAACCAGATCTTGTGGCCGGCCGGTGTAGCCATGCGGTTCTAGGCGCTTCAGTCTGGAACCGCGTGACCGCTACGGTCGCAGGTTCGAATCCTGCCTCGGGCATGGATGTGTGTGATGTCCTTAGGTTAGTTAGGTTTAAGTAGTTCTAAGTTCTAGGGGACTGATGACCACAGATGTTAAGTCCCATATTGCTCAGAGCCATTTGAACCAAGCCAGATCTTGTGTTTCTCTTCAAAACTTGCGTGCCTGGACGAGATGCAGGACATCTTAAGTTGTTCTGGGTAACATTTTTCGTCCATTTTTCTGTACATCGGTCTGTTGTTGTTAGTCCGTAACACACAAAAAATATTGCACATTGTCGAGACGAGCAACGGAAGCGAAGTCTGTTTTTATTGAGTGCGAGAATGTGCTCTCGTACTAGAAGATAAGGATCACCAGCTATTTCTGTAAACTATCACTTGAGACTGCTTGTTGCCATCAAGATGGGGGAACTGTATGGATGAGATAGGCAGCTTGAAAGTTGGAATGTTTCTGATTGTCCCTGTGATAAATAATTGTAAATGTCGTGTGATTAGGGCCTCCCGTCGGGTAGACCGTTCGCCGGGTGCAAGTCTTTCGATTTGACGCCACTTCGGCGACTTGCGATGGGGATGAAATGATGATGATTAGGACAACACAACACCCAGTCCCTGAGCGGAGAAAATCTCCGACCCTGCCGGGAATCGAACCCGGGCCCTTAGGATTGACATTCTGTCGCGCTGACCATTCAGCTACCAGGGGGCTGACGTCCCTTGATGATGCACATAGTCTGGTTGAGCTGCATGTCGACGAGTCTGGTGTGTGGGCTGTTGATGCAGACCCACCAATCCAGAAGCTGTGGTTCTTCGTGTTGGGGCTTATTAATTGCTTTTCATACCACAAGGTTTCTACAAGGTGTGTCTCCTTGTCTTCATCCTAGCCGCAGTTCTCAGCAAGTGCCTTTTTAAATTTCAGAGGCCTGTCAGGTGTGACCCTCAGATAACGTAGTCTTCAGTTATACATCAGCTGTTTCCCTTCGAAATATACCTTTATTTTGTTGTAGACGATCTCGTTGTTGAATCGGAGATTGGCGGCTTCTTTTTTGGCAGTACTGGCCCGTACTCCAGTTGCGGAAGTATTTGCCAACAATTTGTGGGTCTTCGGTGAAGACAGACTCAGTATTGCAAAGGGCTTTGCGGCTCGCAGCAAGAGCCCAATCGTCAGCAAAGTTTCCTTGATGGTGTCTGAGGCACGTATTCTATTTACAGCTAAAACAGGAGAGGGAATAGTACTGATCCTTGTGGAAGGCCATTATTAAGCTTCCTTAGAGAGCTCATCTTATTCCCCATTATAACTTGGAAGTTTCTAAAGTTTCTATTGCTTAAAATAGCATTAACGAAGTTTCCAGTTTTAAAACGTAAAAGTTTGAATATTACTCGCTGCCTCCACACAGTACCATAAGAATTTGGGAATCCTTAAGATTACTAAAGATAATTAAAAGCGTATCTTATTACCCTCTCTAGCTACAAATAGACTCAAGGATTAACTAATACAATTGCTTAGGCGTCCGCGGCCAGTCAGTCGACATAAAAGTTTTCTGGGAATGGTACCGCGTCGTAAAAAAAAAAAAAAAAAAAAAAAAAAAAGCTACTGCTGCTGGAGAAAAAAACCAACGTTTCTGCCACGATTGCAGCGGCCTTCTTCTTGGCCTAATGACCCAGACCCAGAAGAAGGCCGCTGAAATCGTGGTCGAAACGTTGGCTTTTCTCCATCAGCAGCAGGATTTTTTTTTTTTTTTACATTATGACGCGCGGTGACGCGAGCATTGCACAAAGATAGCGATGGCATATCCACAATAAATAAGGAAGCGGGATGGGAGGAGATCAAAAACGAAATAGTTGAAATAGCAAAAGAAAATTGTCTCGTGAAAAGAGTAAGAAGACATCCATGGTGGGACAATGAATGTGATGAGAACCTGGAGAAGAGACAGAAATTGTGGCAGAAATGGAACTCCACAAAAGATCCTCAAGATCTTGACAATTTTAAAATCCAGAGAAGAGAAACAGCTAAGCTTTTCCGTAATAAAAAAAGAAGACAATTTCAGGATAACCTAGAACAGATTGAGGAAGACTTTAAAAGAAATAATTCTAGAGATTTCTACAAAACTTTTAGAAAACAGCTAACCAAATACCAATCCCCAAATTTATGTTTTAAAGATGAAGAGAACAAGCTAGGTTTGACAAACAAGACTAATTGTGAAATATTAGCAAAATATTTCGAGAATCTACTAAATTGTGAACCCCCCAAAGATAAAATGAGTTTTGAAAACCACCGAAATACTAATACCGAGTCAAAACCTCCAGACGCTGAAGAAATAAAACACATAATACACAGTCTAAAAAACAATAAAGCCCCAGGTGAAGACTCCATAGTACCAGAAATCCTAAAAATAATGGATACCAACCTCCACAAGTTTTGGAACATATGTTTAAGAAGATCTGGGACGAAGAAAGAATTCCTGAAGACTGGCAGTGTGCCCTGATACACCCACTACACAAAAAGGGGGATAAGATGAATGTTAATAATTATAGAGGGATCTCGCTACTACCAGTAGGATACAAAATTTTGTCAAGGAAATTACTTCAAATCGTGGAGCCAGTTCTGGATAAAAAAATAGGTGAATATCAAGCAGGTTTTAGACAAGGTAGATCCTGTGTTGAACAAATATTTAACCTGAAAACACTAATTCGTTACAGAATCTCAAGAGGCCAGAGATTTGCAATAGTATTTGTAGATTTCAAAAAAGCATACGACTCGGTAGATAGAGAAACACTACTGAAAGTATTGGAAGAATTTGGGGTCGATAAGAAAACAATTCAAATTATCAAACAGACGCTAACAAACAGTAAGGCCAAAGTTAAATTTATGGGTGAAATTTCAAGGAAGTTCGAAATTAAAACAGGTGTTAGACAAGGTGATGGTTTATCCCCAATCCTCTTCAACTGCGTACTGGAAAAGATATTGAGAATATGGAAAGAAGAACTCAAAGGCACCAAGAATGACATCAGAATTGGAACAAAAAAAGAAAAAATAGAAGTGGACTGTTTAGCTTTTGCAGACGATCTGGCAATAATTACAGAAAACGAAGAAATAGCTCAGAATTACTTGGAGAAACTACAAGAAGTTTCGGCCAGAGCTGGACTGCAGATTTCATTTGAAAAAACCGTGTATATGTCTAATCATAGAAATAACAAGAAAAATCTTATTACTAAATACGGCAATATTAAGAGAGTAGAAAAATTTAAGTATTTAGGTGAAATAATCCAAGTGAATGGTTTAGACAAGAGTGCAAACCAGGCGAGAGCAAGGAAAATGGAATTTGCTTTTCAAAAAACCAAAGACATATATAACAAAAAAAATATTTCGATTCAAGCTAAATTAAGACATTATAAAACTGTCATTAGACCAGAATGTCTGTATGCATCGGAGTGCCTAACTCTTAACAAAAAGGGGGAAATAGAAAACATGGAAAGGAAAGAAAGGAAAATTTTGAGAAAAATATTAGGACCGAGAAAGATTGGAGAAGAGTACAAGCTAAAGAGTAATAAGGAAATATACAAAACTATTGAGAAAGTGAGTGATGCAATGCGTAAACGCAGGCTAACGTTTTATGGTCACCTGTCGAGGATGGATGGAAACAGACTAACAAGAAAAGTGTTTGAACATAGTAACAGGAACGAAAAAACCAACAATAAATGGATACAGATGGTGAAAAAGGATTTGGCCTATTTTAATGTCACCCGTGAGTCAATCAGGGACAGGAAAAAGTTTAGACAAATAGTGAACGAAATTAAGTGTTTTCCAGAAGAAACGAAACTAAAGAATAATAACAGGAAATGGTCGGAAGAGCGGAGGAGGAACCATTCAAAAATGATGAGGAAATATTGGGAAGAGAGAAAAAAGATCAAAAAGCCGGGCAAGTGAATTGTTGAACGTGGTCCAAAGATGGCCGAAATCGAAAGAAGAAGAAGATGACGCGCGGTACCATACCCAGAAAAACTTTTATGTCAAGGACTAAGTGTTTCTGTTAAATACATTGGGAGTTGAAGTGTTCGTTGTTGAGCAACAAGACAAGTAATAGTTTGTTGTAAACAGCAACTGGTTAATAGAGCTGAAGAAGTATCAGCTTTTTCAAAGTAGCAGCTACCTTTCTGATTTATTGGGTAAGTTTAGCTGCCGTAAACCCAAATAGTATTTAGCACTATAGTAGTCATTTATTGCTAAATCAGCTTACAGACTATGCTTCCGCGCTTTTCTTGTCTTTTGTTAACGTATAACTTGACTCGTTCCTTTTTCCTGGAGGCTCTTCTTCTTCACAGAGTCTTCGGAACTCGATGGCTGAATGAGTTAATTAACTGATTAAAGTTTCAATGACTTGTGTTTCAAAGTCTTTAACAGCGGAAGCTCATTTCGTATGTTGCAAAAAATATAGTTCAAATGACTCTGAGCACTATGGGACTTAACATCTGAGGTCATCAGTCCCGTAGAACTTAGAACTACTTAAACCTAACTAAGGACATCACACACATCCCTGTCCGAGGCAGGACTCGAGCCTGCGACTGTAGCGGTGCTGTACCTTAGTTTGTGAAGGTGCATAACACAGTGTCCAATTAGCTTGTTGTAATGCAGACACTGTTGAGGGACAAAATTATTATTTTTACTTTACATTCACATTTGGAAGACGGTAGTGGTCTTACAACGTCTGCCTCCCTTGCGTGTTTGTTTTGTTGTAGATAGGAACGGATTTGTGTTTAATGCTGCTTATCATTAAACACGCGTAAATCACATCATTTTTGCAGTGGATATAAGAACTCTGCATTTATTAGTCAAGTAGGTAAAAAAATTAATGCAGTTCTATATCATGTTTATTTTCATGAACTTGTAACTTGAGGAAATAATCAAAGCTGACGATGACATGTTCTAGTAGCACTTAGAAGACCTAGTGATCCCAGATGTCAGTCCGTTAACTAGACAGACTAAAGCCTTGGTTTTTAAAAAGTGACACATATTATTACAGGTAAAGATTATTACTGTTCTAATTCGCTGTACTCGTTGGTAAGAGTTCCTGCAAGAATTAAATAATTCCTGTAGAAAGTAATACTTAAGAGCTGATATTTTATAATTTTTTTCTTCTTTTGAGAGGCATAAGTTATTAGGTAATGCAGGAGTAGGTTTAATAATGAATAAAAAAATAGGAGTACGGGTAAGCTACTACAAACAGCATAGTGAACGCATTATTGTGGCCAAGATAGACACGAAGCCCACGCCTATTACAGTAGTACAAGTTTATATGCCAACTAGCTCTGCAGATGACGAAGAAATTGATGAAATGTATGATGAGATAAAAGAAATTATTCAGGTAGTGAAGGGAGACGAAAATTTAATAGTCATGGGTGACTGGAATTCAAGCGTAGGAAAAGGGAGAGAAGGAAACATAGTAGGTGAATATGGATTGGGGCTAAGAAATGAAAGAGGAAGCCGCCTGGTAGAACTTTGCGCAGAGCATAACTTAATCATACTAACACTTTGTTTAAGAATCATGAAAGAAGGTTCTATACATGGAAGAACCCTGGAGATACTAAAAGGTATCAGATAGATTATATAATGGTAAGACAGAGATTTAGGAAGAGGGTTTTAAATTGTAAGACATTTCCAGGGGAAGATGTGGACTCTGACCACAATCTATTGGTTATGAACTGTAGATTAAAACTGAACAAACTGCAAAAAGGTGGGAATTTAAGGAGATGGGATCTGGATAAACTGACTAAACCAGAGGTTGTACAGAGTTTCAGGGACAGCATAAGAGAACAATTGAAAGGAATGGGGGAAAGAAATACAGTAGAAGAAGAATGGGTAGCTTTGAGGGATGAAATAGTGAAGGCAGCAGAGGATCAAATAGGTAAAAAGACGAGGGCTAGAAGAAATCCTTGGGTGACAGAAGAAATATTGAATTTAATTGATGAAAGGAGAAAATATAAAAATGCAGTAAATTAAGCAGGCGAAAAGGAATACAAACGTCTAAAAAATGAGATCGACAGGAAGTGCAAAATGGCTAAGCAGGGATGGCTAGAGGACAAATGTAAGGATGTAGAGGATTATCTCACTAGGGGTAAGATAGATACTGCCTACAGGAAAATTAAAGAGACCTTTGGAGAAAGGAGAACCACTTGCATGAATATCAAGAGCTTTGATGGAAACCCAGTTCTAACAAGGGAACCTCCCCATCGCACCCCCCTCAGATTTAGTTATAAGTTGGCACAGTGGATAGGCCTTGAAAAACTGAACACAGACCAATCGATAAAACAGGAAGAAGTTGTGTGGAACTATGAAAAAAATAAGCAAAATATACAAACTGAGTAGTCCATGAGCAAGATATGCAACATCTAGGGCAATCTGCGCTCAGGAGCGCCGTGGTCCTGTGGTTAGCGTGAGCAGCTGCAGAACGAGAGATTCTTGGTTCAAAACTTCCTTCGAGTGAAAAGTTTGATTTTTTATTTTCAGTTTATGTGACAAACTCTTATGTTTTCATCACTTTTTTGGGAGTGATTATCACATCCACAAGAAAACCTAAATCGCGCAAGGTAGAAGATTCTTTTTACCCATTCGCCAAGTGTACAAGTTAGGTGGGGCGACAACATATTCCTGTCATGTGAAGCACATGCCGTCACCAGTGTCGTATAGAATGTATCAGACGTGTTTTCCTGTGGAGGAATCGGTTAACCTATGATCTTGCGATCAAATGTTTTCGGTTCCCATTGAATAGGCACGTCCTTTCGTCTACTAATCGCACGGTTTTGCGGTGCGGTCGCAAAACACAATTAAACTTATTACAGTGAACAGAGACGTCAATGAACGAACGGACAGATCATAACTTTGCGAAAATAAACAAATTAAACTTTAGACTCGAGGGAAGACTTGAACTCTGGACCTTTCGTTCCGCAACTGCTCACGCTAACCACGAGACCACGGCGGTACTGACCTTGCACTTTCCTGGATGTTGCCTATAGTGCACATGGACTACTCAGCTTGTATATTTTGCTTATTTTTTTCATAGTTCCACACAACTTCTTCCTGTTTTTCAAGGTATATCCACTGTGCCAACTTATAACTAAGTCTGAGGGGGGTGCGATGGGGACGTTCCCTTATAAGCAAAGAAGGGAAAGCAGAAAGGTGGAAGGAGTATGTAGAGGGTCTATACAAGGGCGATGTACTTGAGGACAATATTATGGAAATGGAAGAGGATGTAGATGAAGATGAAATGGGAGATATGATACTGCGTGAAGAGTTTTACAGAGCGCTGAAAGACCTGAGTCGAAACAAGGCTCCCGGAGTAGACAACATTCGATTAGAACTACTGACTGCCTTGGGAGAGCCAGTCCTGACAAAACTCTACCATCTGGTGAGCAAGATGTATGAGACAGGCGAAATTCCCTCAGACTTCAAGAAGAATATAATAATTCCAATCCCAAAGAAAGCAGGTGTTGACAGATGTGAAAATTACCGAACTATCTGTTTAATAAGTCGCAGCTGCAAAATACTAACCCGAATTCTTTACAGACGAATGGAAAAACTGGTAGAAGCCGGCCTCGGGGAACGTCAGTTTGGATTCCGTAGAAATGTTGGAACACGTGAGGCAATACTGACCCTACGACGTATCTTAGAAGAAAGATTAATGAAAGGCAAACCTACGTTTCTAGCTTTTGTAGACTTAGAGAAAGCTTTTGACAATGTTGATTGGAATACTCTCTTTCAAATTCTGAAGGTGGCAGGGGTAAAATACAGGGAACGAAAGGCTATTACAATTTGTACAGAAACCAGATGGCAGTTATAAGAGTCGAGGGGTATGAAAGGAAAGCAGTGGTTGGGAAGGGAGTGAGACATGGTTGTAGCCTCTCCCCGATGTTATTCAATCTGTATATTGAGCAAGCAATAAAGGAAACAAAAGAAAAGTTCGGAGTAGGTATTAAAATCCATGGAGAAGAAATAAAAACTTTGAAGTTCGCCGATGACATTGTAATTCTATCAGAGACAGCAAACGACTTGGAAGAGCAGTTGAACGGAATGGACAGTGTTTTGAAAGGAGGGTATAAGATGAACATCAACAAAAGCAAGACGAGGATAATGGAATGTAGTCGAATTAAGTAAGGTGATGCTGAGGGAATTAGATTAGGAAATGAGACACTTAAAGTAGTAAAGGAGTTTTGCTATTTGGGGAGCAAAATAACTGATGATGGTCGAAGTAGAGAGGATATAAAATGTAGACTGGCAATGGCAAGGAAAGCGTTTCTGAAGAAGAAAAATTTGTTAACATCGAGTGTAGATTTAAGTGTCAGGAATTCGTTTCTGAAGTATTTGTATGGAGTGTAGCCATGTATGGAAGTGAAACGTGGACGATAAATAGTTTAGACAAGAAGAGAATAGAAGCTTTCGAAATGTGGTGCTACAGAAGAATGCTGAAGATTAGATGGGTAGATCACGTAACTAATGAGGAGGTAATGAATAGAATTGGGGAGAAGAGGAGCTTGTGGCACAACTTGACTAGAAGAAGGGATCGGTTGGTAGGACATCTTCTGAGACATCGAGGGGTCACCAATTTAGTATTGGAGGGCAGCGTGGAGGGTAAAAATCGTGGAGGGAGACCAAGAGATGAATACACTAAGCAGATTCAGAAGGATGTAGGCTGCAGTAGGTACTGGGAGATGAAGAAGCTTGCACAGGATAGAGTAGCATAGAGAGCGGCATCAAACCATTCTCAGGACTGAAGACCACAACAACAACCACAAGTTATTAGACCATACTTGTGTCACGCTTTGTAACTATTTTCTTTGTTTCTTTAACGGTTAGCTGAGGTAGAAGTATCTGTATTCTTCCGTTTTGTCAGAAACTTACTTACATATATGTAAGATATATATGGAACCGAGTAGATAAAGTTGAACTGTTACGTAAATTTTCTGAGTCAAGAGGAAAATTAGATTATCTGAACGTGTTATTTGGAACTTAGTATGTTAATTTAGGGACATTTTGCTTTTTTGAAATATTAGATACGGTTTTCATTATTTTATGAGTAATTGTTTAAATCTCTTGTTATCTTATTTTCTTTATTTTTATCTCATTGACGGTTGCTTTCAGTTTTTATGGTAATTGCGTCAAGTTGTGGTTTATTCTTACAAAAAATTGTTGTAACGTGTTTGTTAACATACTTGTCTGATTTCGTTATAAGAGGCCCAATTTTCTCATTAACTGCATTTTGTGGGCTCTAAGAAATTTTGTTACAGCAAAATTACATTCTATACTCAATTGACAAAATACAGGGTGATTCAAGAAGAATACCACAACTTTAGGAATTTAAAACTCTGCAACGACAAAAGGCAGAGCTAAGCACTATCTGTCGGCGAATTAAGGGAGCTATAAAGTTTCATTTAATTGTACATTGGTTCGCTTGATGCGCTGTTGACTAAGCGTCAGCGTCAGTTGATGCTAAGATGGCGATCGCTCAACAGAAAGCTTTTTGTGTTATTGAGTACGGCAGAAGTGAATCGACGACAGTTGTTCAGCTTGCATTTCGAACGAAGTATGGTGTTAAACCTCCTGATAGGTGGTGTATTAAACGTTGGTATAAACAGTTTACAGAGAATGGGTGTTTGTGAAAAGGGAAAAGTTCTGGACGGCCGAGAACGAGTGATGAAAATGTAGCACGCATCCAGCAAGCATTTGTTCGCAGCCCAGGAAAATCGACTCGCAGAGCTAGCAGAGAGCTGCAAATTCCACAATCAACTGTATGGAGAGTCCTACGAAAAAGGTTAGTTATGAAACCTGAACGTCAACTACCCGAGGCGATGGATCGGCCGCCAGGCAGCCCGTGACAGAGCACTTCATCACTGGCCTCCAAGAAGCCCTGATCTTACCCCCTGCGATTTTTTCTTATGGGGGTATGTTAAGGATACGGTGTTTCGGCCACCTCTCCCAGCCACCATTGATGATTTGAAACGAGAAATAACAGCAGCTATCTAAACTGTTACGCCTGATATGCTACAGAGAGTGTGGAACGAGTTGGAGTATCAGGTTGATATTGCTCGTGTGTCTGGAGGGGGCCATATTGAACATCTCTGAACTTGTTTTTGAGTAAAAAAAAAACCTTTTTAAATACTCTTTGTAATGATGTGTAACAGAAGGTTATATTATGTTTCTTTCATTAAATACACATTTTTAAAGTTGTGGTATTCTTTTTGAATCACCCTGTACATTTTCGGTGTTTGATCTCAGTAATCTTTATCACAAAATTAATATAGGATTTTACCTTTCTACTTAACGTATTTCCGGCATAAGAACAATGGAAGTTACTTTGGAATTTGTAGTTACAATAATTTGAAATCAGTGATAAGACAAAGTAAGAAGACTTCAAATTTTCTTAATGTACTGAAAGACGTAAAAGTAATTTAATGATTACTCATTATCAGAAGGTTGAGGCAAAATAAATTATTGGGTTGACTGCGGAGAACGCTCAAGCCAATTCTAGGATGTTCTTGTTAAAAACTTATTTTTTTATTTTCACAAACTACATCATCTTTATAGAACTGCTGCAGAGTGACGAATACTGTATTTTAATTCTGCCCTAACATTTTGTGTTCACGGCCCTATGAGAATTTATAAATAGTTCAGCGCTACTAAATTTTATTACGGCAGATCTCATCTCTGATATGCACAACTGTTTTAAACTGCGTTACAATGTTAATTACACCTATTCTGGAAGAGTTGGAGTTTCAAGTAGAACAAGGTGCTCGCTGTATTCACAGCAACGGCAACCCACACATACATTTTTCTCTTGTATTATGTTTAGGTACTTTTTCATAAGGAAAAAGAAATATTTTTCAGTTCGTTTTTGGGCGATGTATGTTCTTTCCGTATCAGTATTTTGTTTTATAAATTCGTTACACCTGAGATACCTAATAATGGTCGTAAATACACTCCTGGAAATAGAAAAAAGAACACATTGACACCGGTGTGTCAGACCCACCATACTTGCTCCGGACACTGCGAGAGGGCTGTACAAGCAATGATCACACGCACGGCACAGCGGACACACCAGGAACCGCGGTGTTGGCCGTCGAATGGCGCTAGCTGCGCAGCATTTGTGCACCGCCGCCGTCAGTGTCAGCCAGTTTGCCGTGGCATACGGAGCTCCATCGCAGTCTTTAACACTGGTAGCATGCCGCGACAGCGTGGACGTGAACCGTATGTGCAGTTGACGGACTTTGAGCGAGGGCGTATAGTGGGCATGCGGGAGGCCGGGTGGACGTACCGCCGAATTGCTCAACACGTGGGGCGTGAGGTCTCCACAGTACATCGATGTTGTCGCCAGTGGTCGGCGGAAGGTGCACGTGCCCGTCGACCTGGGACCGGACCGGACCGCAGCGACGCACGGATGCACGCCAAGACCGTAGGATCCTACGCAGTGCCGTAGGGGACCGCACCGCCACTTCCCAGCAAATCAGGGACACTGTTGCTCCTGGGGTATCGGCGAGGACCATTCGCAACCGTCTCCATGAAGCTGGGCTACGGTCCCGCACACCGTTAGGCCGTCTTCCGCTCACGCCCCAACATCGTGCAGCCCGCCTCCAGTGGTGTCGCGACAGGCGTGAATGGAGGGACGAATGGAGACGTGTCGTCTTCAGCGATGAGAGTCGCTTCTGCCTTGGTGCCAATGATGGTCGTATGCGTGTTTGGCGCCGTGCAGGTGAGCGCCACAATCAGGACTGCATACGACCGAGGCACACAGGGCCAACACCCGGCATCATGGTGTGGGGAGCGATCTCCTACACTGGCCGTACACCACTGGTGATCGTCGAGGGGACACTGAATAGTGCACGGTACATCCAAACCGTCATCGAACCCATCGTTCTACCATTCCTAGACCGGCAAGGGCACTTGCTGTTCCAACAGGACAATGCACGTCCGCATGTATCCCGTGCCACCCAACGTGCTCTAGAAGGTGTAAGTCAACTACCCTGGCCAGCAAGATCTCCGGATCTGTCCCCCATTGAGCATGTTTGGGACTGGAAGAAGCGTCGTCTCACGCGGTCTGCACGTCCAGCACGAACGCTGGTCCAACTGAGGCGCCAGGTGGAAATGGCATGGCAAGCCGTTCCACAGGACTACATCCAGCATCTCTACGATCGTCTCCATGGGAGAATAGCAGCCTGCATTGCTGCGAAAGGTGGATATACACTGTACTAGTGCCGACATTGTGCATGCTCTGTTGCCTGTGTCTATGTGCCTGTGGTTCTGTCAGTGTGATCATGTGATGTATCTGACCCCAGGAATGTGTCAATAAAGTTTCCCCTTCCTGGGACAATGAATTCACGGTGTTCTTATTTCAATTTCCAGGAGTGTAGCTATATACTCTCCGCACATTACCGCTAAGCCATAATTTAAGATGTCTTTTATCATTTTGGGCTAGCTCCTTCTCTGTTGTGGTGTTAGTTGTTGAAGCTGTCCAAAACATCGAGAAAAAATGTATATTGTCTCAACGCGGCATTTAATTTCATTACGTTTCAGATGACTCAGATTCACACTGACACAGAGACAAAATACGTACTTCCCGGGAGCAGTCAATGCAACTTGATGGGTCCTGTACTTGTTTGGTAAGTATTTTTCGCTTTTCGCTTAGACTTATCAAAAAGAAAGATTTTTTTTTCTACCAAAACGTGTATCATGACACATGTGGCTTGTGTTATTCAACCTGAAATTAATGTTAACGTTTCACCGTCCAGAGATGCTATATCTGAACAGTTGTGGCTGGCTCTGAGCACTATGGGACTTAACATCTATGGTCATCAGTCCCCTAGAACTTAGAACTACTTAAACCTAACTAACCTAAGGACAGCACACAACACCCAGCCATCACGAGGCAGAGAAAATCCCTGACCCCGCCGGGAATCGAACCCGGGAACCCGGGCGTGGGAAGCGAGAACGCTACCGCACGACCACGAGATGCGGGCAACAGTTGTACAAACCTCAGCTATAATGAATCATGTCTATACGAAAAGAAACTAAATCACATCTTGTATAAAACGGACAAAAAAGCAACCATATTTATTTGCAAATGGGATGACCAGTGTACACATTACTGCATACAAGGGTCAATTAGGAACTTACCGTATTTTACAAACTATAAGACGCACTTTTTCTTCGAAACATTGCGTCCAAAATTCAGGCGCGTCTAATACTCGAAATTAATTTAAAAAAGACCAGTGTTTGATTTCGAATTCCAGCCAGTCTTAAAAAAGGCTATATATTCGTTTCTGCAGGAAACCTACACTGAAACGCCAAAAAAACTGGTATAGGCATGCGTATTCAAATACAGAGATATGTAAACAGGCAGAATACGGCGTTGCGGTCGGCACCGACTATATAATACAAATGTCTGGCGTAGTTGTTAGATTGCTTACTGCCGCTACAACGGCATTTTATGGAACACGGCATCTCCGAGGAAGAAATGAAGTGAGGGTTTTCACGTACTACTACTTCACCAGTGTACCTTGAATATCAGGAATCTGGTAAAACATCAAATCTCCGACATCGCTGCGGCCGGAAAAAGATCCTGCAAGAACAGGACCAACGATGACTGAAGAGTAACGATCAACGTGACAGAAGTGAAACCCTTCCGCAAACTGTAGAAGATGTCAATGCTGGGCCATCAACAAGGGTCAGTATGCGAAACATTCAACGAAAAATCATCGATATAGTGTTTGGGAGCTGAAGGCCCACTCGGTACCCATGATGACTGCAAGACACAAAGCTTTACGCCTCGCCTGGGCCCGTCAACACCGACATTGGACTGTTGATGACTGGAAACATGTTGCCTGGTCGGACGAGTCTCGTTTCAAATTGTATCGAGAGGATGCACCTGTACGGATATGGAGACAACCTCATGAATCCATGGACCCTGCATGTCGGCAGGGTATTGTTTAAGACGGTGGAGGCTCTGTAATGGTGTGGGGCGTCTGCAGTTGGAGTGATATGGGACCCCTGATAGTGTAGATACGACTATGACAAGTGACACGTCTAGGGGTAGCGTCTTTGATTCATAATCAAAAACGTCTTCGGTCCCGGGTTCGATCGCCGCCACTGCCTAAATTTTGATAAATAATCAGCATTGGCGGCCGAAGACTTCCGGCATAAGAAGTCAGCCTCATTCTGCCAACGGCCTTGTCAAAGAGGCCGGAGGAGCGGATAGAGGTTCAGGGCACTCTCTTGTCCTAGGGGTGGGAAATTGCCCCTAAAGGCGGAAGAATCACCAATGATCAACGACATGAGGATGCAGAAGGCAATGGAAACCACTGCATTAAAGACACGTAACGTGTATCCACAGGACATGTGGCCTGTAATTGAGGAAGTGTCATGATGATCTCTCCATTGGCAAAAGATTCCGGAATAGTCCCCCATTCGGATCTCCGGGAGGGGACTGCCAAGGGGGAGGTTACCATGACAAAAAGATTGAATAATCAACGAAAGGATAACGTTCTACGAGTCGGGGCGTGGAATGTCAGAAGCTTCAACGTGGTAGGGAAACTAGAAAATCTGAAAAGGGAAATGCAAAGGCTCAATCTAGATATAGTAGGGGTCAGTGAAGTGAAGTGGAAGGAAGACAAGGATTTCTGGTCAGATGAGTATCGTGTAATATCAACAGCAGCAGAAAATGGTATAACAGGTGTAGGATTCGTTATGAATAGGAAGGTAGGGCAGAGGGTGTGTTACTGTGAACAGTTCAGCGACCGGGTTGTTCTAATCAGAATCGACAGGAGACCAACACCGACAACGATAGTTCAGGTATACATGCCGACGTCGCAAGCTGAAGATGAACAGATAGAGAAAGTGTATGAGGATATTGAAAGGGTAATGCAGTATGTAAAGGGGGACGAAAATCTAATAGTCATCGGCGACTGGAATGCAGTTGTAGGGGAAGGAGTAGAAGAAAAGGTTACAGGAGAATATGGGCTTGGGACAAGGAATGAAAGAGTAGAAAGACTAATTGAGTTCTGTAACAAGTTTCAGCTAGTAATAGCGAATACCCTGTTCAAGAATCACAACAGGAGGAGGTATACTTGGAAAAGGCCGGGAGATACGGGTAGATTTCAATTAGATTACATTATGGTCAGACAGAGGTTCCGAAATCAGATACTGGATTGTAAGGCGTACCCAGGAGCAGATATAGACTCTGATCACAATATAGTAGTGATGAAGAGTAGGCTGAAGTTCAAGACATTAGTCAGGAAGAATCAATACGCAAAGAAGTGGGATACGGAAGTACTAAGGAATGACGAGATACGTTTGAAGTTCTCTAACGCTATAGATACAGCAATAAGGAATAGCGCAGTAGGCAGCACAGTTGAAGAGGAATGGACATCTCTAAAAAGGGCCATCACAGAAGTTGGGAAGGAAAACATAGGTACAAAGAAGGTAACTGCGAAGAAACCATGGGTAACAGAAGAAATACTTCAGTTGATTGATGAAAGGAGGAAGTACAAACATGTTCCGGGAAAATCAGGAATACAGAAATACAAGTCGCTGAGGAATGAAATAAATAGGAAGTGCAGGGAAGCTAAGACGAAATGGCTGCAGGAAAAATGTGAGGACTTCGAAAAAGATATGATTGTCGGAAGGACAGACTCAGCATACAGGAAAGTCAAAACAACTTTGGTGACATTAAAAGCAACGGTGGTAACATTAAGAGTGCAACGGGAATTCCACTGTTAAATGCAGAGGAGAGAGCAGATAGGTGGAAAGAATACATTGAAAGCCTCTATGAGGGTGAAGATTTGTCTGATGTGATAGAAGAAGAAACAGGAGTAGATTTAGAAGAGATAGGGGATCCAGTATTAGAATCGGAATTTAAAAGAGCTTTGGAGGACTTACGGTCAAATAAGGCAGAAGGGATAGACAACATTCCATCAGAATTTCTAAAATCATTGGGGGAAGTGGCAACAAAACGACTACTCACGTTGGTGTGTAGAATATATGAGTCTGGCGACATACCATCTGACTTTCGGAAAAGCATCATCTACACATTTCCGAAGACGGCAAGAGCTGCCAAGCTTAACAGCTCATGCATCGAAGCTGCTTATAAGAATAATATACAGAAGAATGGAAAAGAAAATTGAGAATGCGCTAGGTGACGATCAGTTTGGCTTTAGGAAAAGTAAGGGGACGAGAGAGGCAATTCTGACGTTACGGCTAGTAATGGAAGCAAGGCTAAAGAAAAATCAAGACACTTTCATAGGATTTGTCGACCTGGAAAAAGCGTTCGTCAATATAAAATGGTGCAAGCTGTTCGAGATTCTGAAAAAAGTAGGGGTAAGCTATAGGGAGAGACGCGTCATATACAATATGGACAATAACCTAGAGGGAATAATAAGTGTGGTCGATCAAGAACGAAGTGCTCGTAGTAAGAAGGGTGTAAGACAAGGCTGTAGCCTTTCGCCCCTACTCTTCAATCTGTACATCGAGGAAGCAATGATGGAAATAAAAGAAAGGTTCAGGAGCGGAATTAAAATACAAGGTGAAAGGATATCAATGATACGATTCGCTGATGACATTGATATCCTGAGTGAAAGTGAAGAAGAATTAAATGATATGCTGAACGGAATGAACAGTCTAATGAGTACACAGTATGGTTTGAGAGTAAATCGGAGAAAGACAAAGGTAATGAGAAGTAGTAGAAATGAGAACAGCGAGAAACTTAACATCAGGATTGATGGTCACGAAGTCAATGAAGTTAAGGAATTCTGCTACCTAGGCAGTAAAATAACCAATGACGGACGGAGCAAGGAGGACATCAAAAGCAGACTCGCTATGGCAAAAAAGGCATTTCTGGCCAAGAGAAGTCTACTAATATCAAATACCGGCCTTAATTTGAGGAAGAAATTTCTGAGGATGTACGTCTGGAGTACAGCATTGTATGGTAGTGAAACATGGACTGTGGGAAAACCGGAACAGAAGAGAATCGAAGCATTTGAGATGTGGTGCTATAGACGAATGTTGAAAATTAGGTGGACTGATAAGGTAAGGAATGAGGAGGTTCTACGCAGAATCGGAGAGGAAAGGAATATGTGGAAAACACTGATAAGGAGAAGGGACAGGATGATAGGACATCTGCTAAGACATGAGGGAATGACTTCCATGGTACTAGAGGGAACTGTAGAGGGCAAAAACTGTAGAGGAAGACAGAGATTGGAATACGTCAAGCAAATAATTGAGGACGTAGTTTGCAAGTGCTACTCTGAGATGAAGAGGCTAGCACAGGAAAGGAATTCGTGGCGGGCCTCATAAAACCAGTCAGTAGACTGATGACCAAAAAAAAAAATGGTGACACGTACATAAGCATCATGTCTGATCACTTGCATCCATTCGTGTCCATTGTGCATTACTACGGACTTGGGTAATTCCAGCCGGATAATGCAACACTCCACACATTCAGAATTGCTGCAGAGTGGCTCCAGTAACACTCTTCTGAGTTTAAACACTTCCGATGGCCACCAAACTGCCCAGACATGAACATTATTGAGCATATCTGGGATGCTTTGCAACGTGCTGTTCAGTAGAGATCTCCACCCCCTCCTACTCTTAGGGATTTATGGACAGCCCTGCAGGATTCATGGTGTCAGTTCCCTCCAGCACTATTTCAGGCATTAGTCGAGTCCATGCCACGTCATTTGGTGGCACTTCTGTACGCTCGCGGGGGCCCTACACGATATTAGACCGATGTACTAGTTTCTTTGCCTCTTCAGTATATCTCTATCTGGAAACATTGGATTCAACTGGCAGCAGCCGTGCACCGATGCGACGAACATGATTTGCGGGGATTCACATGCTTGCTAACACTGTCTCTCTCTCTCTCCGCGCTACCGCTACGGTCGCTGGTTCGAATCCTGCCTCGAGCATGGATGTGTTTGATGTCCTTAGGTTAGTTAGGTTTAAGTAGTTCTTAGTTCTAGGGGATTGATGACCTCAGATGTTAAGTCCCATAGTGCTCAGAGCCATTGGAACCATTTTCTCCGCCACCACAAACCCAGAACACTGTCTGACCGATGATGCGTCATTGCAGTCTATGGTGCCAGTGAACTTGAATTGAAAGTGATTTGTGTTATCGGTAACAGTATAATATTTTTGTTAGCAGCTAGTTTCGTAATGGAAAAAATAAAAGGTATAATATTATGAGGGCCATAAATTGGAAGTAACAGCATATGCACCTGAGCGGTATTTCGGCTTCCATCAATAGAAAAAGCCATTCGCAACTGGTGGACTAACAAAGAAGAACTGAAAAAAATGAGGAAGACTAAATGTGCAAATAGAGAACTGAGTGCAAAATGGCCAAAATTTGAAGATGACTTATTGAAATGGATTCAAGGCACCATCAAAATCGCATTGGAATTAATACGAAACTGATTCAAACACACGCCCGTAAGCTACCGCTACAGTGGAACTTAACAGATTTTAATGGCGGTGCTGATTGGTGCTACAGGTTTATGAAGCGTCATGGACTTTGCATGCGAACCAGACCAAAACATCTTATAAAATGTCACAAGAGTATGAAGAGAAAATATTATCTTACCATTGCTTTATTATCCAACACCGAAAGAAAAGCAGGGTGGAACTGAACCCCATAGTGAATATGGACGAAGCTACTCTGACATGTGATGCGCCGAGTAATAGAACTGTTGCCATGAAAGTTGGTAAAACTATAACTATAAAAACAAGTGGACATGAAAAAGTGCACTACACTGTTGCCCTTTCACTAAACTTAATCCATTGATCATTTTCAAGCGCAAAACACTGCCAAAATCTTCTGAAATACCGCCAGGTGTTGTTGCCCACGTACAAGAGTTGGATGGACGAGGCTGGCATAAAATTGTGGATTAACAGAGTGTGGAAGAGAAGTAAAGGTGCTTTATCGAAGAAGAGTTCTCTTCTTGCGCTGCATCAGTTTAGTAATCGATTGAAAAATTCTGTGAAAGAGAAATTGAGACAGGGAAATACAGAGCTTGGGATTTACTTGGGGATTTACTTCACAACTGCAACCTCTTGACGCCTCAGTAAATAAACCATTTAAAACATATGTGAGAGAGGAATGGAGCAAATGGATGATGGATGATACCCAAAATGAATAAAAATGCTTAAAAATTAAGGTGCGTTGTTTGGTCAGTAGCGTTTTAAAGTCTGTAAAACACGCTACATGAGAACTATGTGCGCAATAGGCTCCTAAACTGGACCACAACTTTTCTTGTTCCACTCTGTCCATAATATATCTATCAGTTTCGATTTTTTATTCTTTTTTTATTCTGTTTTTGGACTGATTTAGTATGTTCTTCAGCTATTCTTACTTTATGCTTATCTTTCCATTTCCTGATACCCATTATACTCAGCATCTTCGAAAATCTCGTTTCATATTCAAATAAATTATCTCTGCTCCTACAATTTTCCCCTTTACTACTTTTCTCAGATCCAAGATTGCTGTCCTGGATGCCATAGAAAGTATTCCTGAAACTTTTTACCTCTTATGGCAAGGGAAATCTCCCTTCTCTTATTCTTTCTAGTATATCGCCGTTTAGTATTTCATTTTCCACGTAATTTCTGAGTTCCTTCGTTAGAACCTAATTTTATGTGCTTTCTTTTTCTTACTTTCCGCTTTTTTACATGGTCTACGTTTCACTTCAATATCATTCCAAGCTCTAGATTTATTGTTTCGGAGAAATCTTCATTCATTCCATTTCAATATTTGATACAAGTAGCGCCGATTTTCTGAAGAGCTCGTTCTCCACCTGCAATCGATATCTTTCTTACTGCAGTAACGTTCTAAAAATCTGCTTTCCTGGCGATAGTGCAGTCCCTTTTTCTAGTGTGTGTTCTATGATGCTGATGTTTAGCAAGATTATGTCCTCATTTCTGCTAGTCTTTGTCAAGATTGTTTTCTTGTGTTTATCCTTAACCATATTCTGAGACACATATGCTGTCCACAGCATTTAACAAATCTTTTAAGATTTACTTACTTGCTTACTTTCGGGCGGAAGAGTTATTCCGTCAGCGCACCTAAGAATTCGTGTGGTTATTGTTTACGCTTCGATTAATTTACTGAAATTTTCTTTCATTTTGATCATTTTTGCGTCCATATATAAGTAAAATAACAGGGAAGGTAAGCTGCAGTCTTTTGTTATACGACACAGCTTTGTCTTTCTGTCTGTCCTGGTACTCTGCTTCTATCTGTTATTGTTTTTCACGGATACTGCACGTTACTTCTCTAAAGCTGTGTTTTACGCCCAGTCCTCTCAACAGAATGAAGCGCCCTTGTGAAGTCGATATTATTAGACATTAGTCAGTCTATTTTATTCGGTAACAAAGCCGATTTCCTAGCAAACAGCTGAAGCAATTATGAAAATGCTAGGAAAACTAGGACCATCCTGCATCTGTGCCGGACTAGCTCGTAGCCACACATTTGGCACAGCGCCACTTCGCTCGCTGCTAAACAGTGACCTAGATCCCTTCCTTATATGCGAGACCACGTAACCACAAACGGACGCAACGCTCCCAGCTTGTTACACCTAATGGCTGTGAAATGCCCTACTGGAATAGAGCTTTCCGTGGAATTAAGATTGTAGCGTTTAATGAAGAAAGTGACATAATAGTCCTCATTCTCTGTGACACTCAGACTCCAGTGTTGTGGTGACAAATAATCTCAGTTTTTTTTTTTTTTTTTTTTTTTTTTGCACATCTCATTGACAGTAATCGTAAAGAACCAAGGACAACACACAAAAAAATGGCTCTGAGCACTATGGGACTTAACATCTTAGGTCATCAGTCCCCTAGAACTTAGAACTACTTAAACCTAACTATCCTAAGGACATCACACACATCCATTCCCGAGGCAGGATTCGAACCTGCGACCGTAGCAGTCCCGCGGTTCCGGACTGGGACTGCAGCGCCTAGAACCGCACGGCCACCGCGGCCGGCGACAACACACATCTTCATCTGTATAAAACACAGGTCACTATACACTACATGATGAAAGGTACTATGCTCCCCTCCCCACCCTCCCGGTTATATGTCATACACTAATGTAACACAAAGAAAGGCTGTCTTAATACCTCTTCACACACTCTGTTGTCTTTATCAAGTTGTTGTGTTATGGCCCTTTGGCGATGTATGCAGTGGAAGTAATAATGTAATTTTACGTTCTGCAAGCTCCCTCCTCACAAAACTTACTACATCTACATCTACATGGATACTCTGCAAATCACATTCAAGTGCCTGGCAGAGGGTTCATCGAACCATCTTCACAATACTCTGTTATTCCAATCTCGTATAGTGCGCGGAAAGATCGAACACCTATATCTTTCCGTGCGAGCTCTGATTTCCCTTATTTTATCGTGGTGATCGTTTCTCCCTATGTGGGTCGGCGTCAACAAAATATTTTCGCAATCGGAGGAGAAAGTTGGTGATTGGAATTTCGTGAGAAGATTCAAATGCAATGAAAAACGCCTTTGTTGTAATGATGTCCAGCCCAAATCCTGTATCGTTTCAGTGACACTCTCTCCCACATTTCGCCATAATACAAAACGTGCTGCCCTTCTTTGAACTTTTTCGATGTACTCCGTCAATCCTATCTGGTAAGGATCTCACACCGCGCTGCAGTATTCTAAAAGAGGGCGGATAAGCGAAGTGTACACAGTCTCCTCAATAGATCTGTTACATTTTCTAAATGTTCAGCTAATAAAACAAAGTCTTTGGTTTCCTTCTCCACAACATTTTCTGTGTGTTCTTTCCAATTTCAGTTGTTCGTAACTGTAATTTCTAGGTGTTTAGTTGAATTTATGGTCTTTAGATTTGACTGATTTATCGTGTAACCGTGGTTTAACGGATTCCTTTCAGCACTCATGTGCATGACCACATAGTTTTCATTATTTAGGGTCAATTGCCAATTTTCGCACCATACAGATCTCTTTTCTATATCGTTTTACAATTTTCTGATGACTTTACTTGTCGATTAATGACAGCGTTATCTGTAGTCATAAGGTTTTAATTATCATCTCTAAAAAATACGCATAGTTAATTTTTTGTTAGTTTTGCAGGCACCTATCTGCAGTCCTGGTAAAAATTCACTTTCCCACTCCAAAGCATAGTAGAACGCCGATAGAGGAGCCAAAACTGTTGCGTTCGCCGGATTGGGCGGTAGAACAAAGTTTTCTTAAGAAAAGAGAGTACGTCTACTCTGACATGTGTTTTAGTACAACTCAAGAATTAATCACTTGACTAAGACAATTACTTCTTGAATAAGAAAGAACAGTACTAAAAAGACAGTCTCTTCTCGAGTAGTAGGCAATAATATTTATAGTGGTGGACTGGGGGCCAAAGGCCTCGACGAGGCAGTCACTGCTGGTGGAACAACGAATAAACATACGAGTAAACATCGTATAAGCCTGAAGGCCCTTAAGAAGAATACGAACACTACTACGAACTGTCAGTAACCAGTAAAGATACAAAGCACATTGATAGCCAGTTCCAGCCCTGATGGGACAGTGTAAAGCTGAAGGTCTGTACTGTTAAAGACCATACATTTCAGATTCAAAGTTCTGGTATAATGAAACACAGTCAACTCTGGAGTTGACACATTTTCTAAGTGTCCTGCCAATAAAACGCAGTCTTTAGTTAGCCTTCCCCACAACATTTTCTGTGTGTTCCTTCCAGTTTAAGTTGTTTGTAATTGTAATTCCTAGGTACGAAGGCCATTTTTTTCAACCTCTGATAGGCTATAAATAAAAGACAGCTTCATAGAAAACAATTATTTTACCAAAAGTTTTGTACACTTATGGTTACGTTTCAACATTATTACCGAAAAGATTGAGACATTTATCGTACCCTTGGACAAGCTTTACAATACCCTGTTCCAAAAAATGTTGCCGCCAATGATGTCAAATGAGTATTGACGTTGTTTTGAAGATCTTCGTTGGTTTGAAAGTGCTACCCTCCTAGCCATGTCTTCAGTTCGGAGAAAACGTGAAAGTCGCTGGCTGCCAAGTCAGGAGTGTACGGCGGATGATCGAAAATGTCCTACTGAAATTGTTCAAGGAGCCGTTGGGTTGTGCAAGCAGTCTGTGGACGTGTATTGCCATCGATCAACAGAATTCCTGAAGTCAGCAGTGCTCTTCGTTTGTTTTGAATGGCTCTCCATAAATGTCATAAAGTTTCACAATAAGCAGCTGCATTGATAGTGGTTTTGTGCTGCATAAACTCTACAAGCAACACACCTTTTTGGTCCCAAAACACGGTAGCCATAACCTTTCTGTTGTTGAATGTTTGATTGAATTTTTTTGGTTTGTTTGGTGAATTTGGATGCATCCATTGTTGTGATAGTCGTTTTCTTTCCAATGTGTCGTATTGGATCCAAGTTTCATCTCTAGTAACAATTGATTTCAAGAAGTACTCTCCTTCATTGTAATAACGGTCAAGGAAATTCAAAGCTGACACCATTCGGTGACTTTCGTGGGCGTCCGTCAGCATTTTTGGAACCCAAGGAGCACAAAGTTTTTTGCAGCCTAAATGTTCAGTAACGATAGAGTGTACGACAGATCTTGAAACTTCTGGAATTTCCATAGACAAAGCAGTTACGGTGAACCTACGATTTTCTGTAGTCATTCTGTCAGCTCGTTCAGCAAGATCGGCTGTAACGACAGACATGTGCCCTTGGCACCCTTCATCATGCACGTTATTTCGGACATCTTTAAACTTTCGGCACCTTTCACGCACACTCGTACACTCGGCTCATTCTCCGATGAATTTCTGCTGCACTATTCCCTTCTGCTTGAAACCGATAATAATTTAATTCACACTTGGAGGGAGCAACACTGGCGGCAGCCATGTTTACGTGGCTGTAGTGCAACGCAGATTGATGCCTTGAGGTGAAAAATGGCGGAGTGTGTAGTGCGAGAATTGCGCAGTAGCTTATAGCGCATGTCCACTTTCTGCCGCTCGCGTAGCTACTATACTAAGCGATCGGAGGTTGAAACAAAAACGGCACTTGTATTTAGTTGTATTTACGGCCTTTACATTTGATTTATCGAGCAAGCGAAGTTTAACGGATTCTTTTTAGAACTCATGTGGATGACCACACACGTTTCGTTATTTAGGGTCAACTGCCAAGTTTCGCACCATTCAGATATCTTTTCTAAATCGTTTTTCAATTTGTTTTGATCTTCTGATGACTTTATTAGTCGATAAATGACAGAATCATCTGTAAACAACGTAAGACAGCTGCTCAGATTGTGTCCCAAATCGTTTATATAGATAAGGAACAGCAAAGGGCCTATAACACTACCACACTAGCTTGGGGAACGCCAGAAATCACTTACGTTTTACTCGATGACTCTCCGTCAATTACTACGAACTGTGACGTCTCTGACAGGAAATAACAAATCCAGTAACATAACTGAGGCGATATTCCATAAGCACGCACTTTCACTACAAGCCGCTTGTGAGGTACAGTGTCAAAAGCTTTCCGTAAATCTAGAAATACGGAATGAAGCTGACATCCCTTGTCAATAATACTCAACACTTCATGCGAATAAAGAGCTAGTTGTGTTTCACAAGAACGATGTTTTCTAAATCCATGTTGACCGTGAGTCAACATACCGTTTTCTTCGAGGTAATTCGTAATGTTCGAACGCAATATATGTTCCAAACTCTTGTTGCATATGATATGGGTCTGTAATTTAGTGGATTTCTCCTACTACCTTTCTTGAATACTAGTGTGACCTGGGCAACTTTCCAGTCTTTGGGTACGGATCTTTCGTCGGCGAACGGTTGTGTATGGTTGTTAAGTATGGAGCTAATATATCAGCATACTCTGAAAGGAACCTAACTGGTATACAGACTGGACCTGAAGACTTGCTTTTATTAAGTGATTTAAGTTGCTTCACTACTCCTAGAATATTTACTTCTACGTTACTCATGTAGGCAGCTGTTCTTGGTTCGAATTATGAAATATTTACTTCGTCTTCTTTTGTTAAGGCATTTAGTTTAGTAACTCTGCTTTGGCAGCACTTTCTTCGATAGTATCTCCATTGCTATGGCACTGGAAGGCATTGATTGTGTCTTGCCGCTAACATACTTCACATAAGACCAAAATCTCTTTGGATTTTCTGCCAGGCTTCGAGACAAAGTTTCGTTGTGGAAACTATTACAAGCATCTCTCATTGAAGTCCGTGCTAAATTTCGAACTTCTGTAAAAGATAGCCAATCTTGGGGATTTTACGTCTGCTTAAATTTTTCTTGTTTGTTTCGTTGTTTCTGCAACATTGTTCTTAACCGTTTTGTGTACCGAGGAAGATCAGCTGCGTCGTTTGTTAATTTATTTGGTATATGTCTCACAATTGCAACCGATACTATTTCTTTGAATTCAAGCCACATCTGGTCTATACTAATACGAGGGCTATTCGGAAAGTAAGGAACGATAGGTCGCGAAATGGAAATTGAAACCACTGTGAAAATCAAAACTGTTTTATTTGCAACCCTTAGCTACTTCTCTACACAGTCGCCGCTCGGACTTAGACATCTGTCGTAGCGTTGTACCAACTTTTCAACTCCCTCGTTTTAGAAGACAGCCGCCAGTGCTTTTCGACAATTTTCTACTCTGGACTGCAACTCGTTGTCTGTGTCAAAATATTGTCTTCATAGCCAGCGGTTCATTTGAGCAGAGATGAACCTCAGGGGTAGCTAATTACGGGCTGTATCTACATCTACATCTACATCCATACTCCGCAAGCCACCTGACGGTGTGTGGCGGAGAGTACCTTGAGTACCTCTATCGGTTCTCCCTTCTATTCCAGCCTCGTATTGTTCGTGGAAAGAAGGATTGTCGGTATGCCTCTGTGTGGGCTCTAATCTCTGATTTTATCCTCATGGTCTCTTTGCGAGATATACGTAGGAGGGAGCGATATACTGCTTGACTCCTCAGCGAAGGTATGTTCTCGAAACTTCAACAAAAGCCCGTACCCAGCTACTGAGCGTCTCTCCTGCAGAGTCTTCCACTGTATTGTGGGTGATCAAACACTTCCCACCGAAAACGCTGCAGGAGCATCTTCATTGCCTCTGCAGAGTGCGGCCGAGAATTGTCGTGTAGAACGAACCGCATGACAGTTATGTTATGTGGATTGCATAGCTTCAGGCGAAATCTTTTGCCAGGCCCTCATACTTGGCGGGAGACGCTAATTTCTAGCCATCTTTACGTACTCACTGTGAGCTCAGAAGTGAAAAGAGCGACATGATGCGATCGACGGATGCACTACATACAGTGCATAACACATCTGTGCAAAGCGTCATCAGATTTTCACTGTATTTTCCATTTCGCGACCGATCGTTCCTTACTTTCCAAATACCCTCGTATTATAAATTTGGAAGAAGTAGAGGTTGTCTCTCAGGAAGGCGTCAAGTGAATTTTCATCTGCTTTTATCAATAGGTACATTTTCGTTTATTTTTTAACAATTTGGGGGTTACAGTATTCAGTCTCACTACGACAACCCTTGTAAAGTTGATGCATTAATTCGTTCTCAAAGCGGTGCTGATACTCAAGATAATAAAAGCGGGTTAAAACCCGTCAGCTATCTGGGGAAGTTAACCTTGCATTACTGAGCAACTGTTTCACCAGGTATCCAGTCTATCTTACCAAATTCCCAACCAGACTAACATTAATTATTATCTTTTAATAGTCATCTTACGACAACCGGTGATATATATACACTCCTGGAAAAAAGAACACATTGACACCGGTGTGTCAGACCCACCATACTTGCTCCGGACACTGCGAGAGGGCTGTACAAGCAATGATCACACGCACGGCACAGCGGACACACCAGGAACCGCGGTGTTGGCCGTCGAATGGCGCTAGCTGCGCAACATTTGTGCACCGCCGCCGTCAGTGTCAGCCAGTTTGCCGTGGCATACGGAGCTCCATCGCAGTCTTTAACACTGGTAGCATGCCGCGACAGCGTGGACGTGAACCGTATGTGCAGTTGACGGACTTTGAGCGAGGGCGTATAGTGGGCATGCGGGAGGCCGGGTGGACGTACCGCCGAATTGCTCAACACGTGGGGCGTGAGGTCTCCACAGTACATCGATGTTGTCGCCAGTGGTCGGCGGAAGGTGCACGTGCCCGTCGACCTGGGACCGGACCGGACCGCAGCGACGCACGGATGCACGCCAAGACCGTAGGATCCTACGCGGTGCCGTAGGGGACCGCACCGCCACTTCCCAGCAAATTAGGGACACTGTTGCTCCTGGGGTATCGGCAAGGACCATTCGCAACCGTCTCCATGAAGCTGGGCTACGGTCCCGCACACCGTTAGGCCGTCTTCCGCTCACGCCCCAACATCGTGCAGCCCGCCTCCAGTGGTGTCGCGACAGGCGTGAATGGAGGGACGAATGGAGACGTGTCGTCTTCAGCGATGAGAGTCGCTTCTGCCTTGGTGCCAATGATGGTCGTATGCGTGTTTGGCGCCGTGCAGGTGAGCGCCACAATCAGGACTGCATACGACCGAGGCACACAGGGCCAACACCCGGCATCATGGTGTGGGGAGCGATCTCCTACACTGGCCGTACACCACTGGTGATCGTCGAGGGGACACTGAATAGTGCACGGTACATCCAAACCGTCATCGAACCCATCGTTCTACCATTCCTAGACCGGCAAGGGAACTTGCTGTTCCAACAGGACAATGCACGTCCGCATGTATCCCGTGCCACCCAACGTGCTCTAGAAGGTGTAAGTCAACTACCCTGGCCAGCAAGATCTCCGGATCTGTCCCCCATTGAGCATGTTTGGGACTGGAAGAAGCGTCGTCTCACGCGGTCTGCACGTCCAGCACGAACGCTGGTCCAACTGAGGCGCCAGGTGGAAATGGCATGGCAAGCCGTTCCACAGGACTACATCCAGCATCTCTACGATCGTCTCCATGGGAGAATAGCAGCCTGCATTGCTGCGAAAGGTGGATATACACTGTACTAGTGCCGACATTGTGCATGCTCTGTTGCCTGTGTCTATGTGCCTGTGGTTCTGTCAGTGTGATCATGTGATGTATCTGACCCCAGGAATGTGTCAATAAAGTTTCCCCTTCCTGGGACAATGAATTCACGGTGTTCTTATTTCAGTTTCCAGGAGTGTATATAAAGAGAATTTAAATAAAAAGAAATAAATCAGTTTATATTTGGACATTTATTTTAACATTGATCATTGTTCCGTTAAAATTTCAGCATATTAAACTTGATTCATAACTAAACTGGTGCCTTATTTAGGATTGTGAAAATGTGAGTTTGTAATCTTATGGAACACATCACATATGGAGCCAAGATTGGGAGACTGCATACAACGCTGCATTCATAAAATACCACACGAAGAACGTTGAAACATATGCAAGAGGAATTAACCACAACCAACCGATTCAATTTTCACCCAAAGAAGTTACGTTCGTAGCGCAATCCTGTCCGTCATGAAATTACCACACATTGGTATACTAAATTCATACTAACTCTCTGTCAAATCTTCCTGAAAAGAATAGCTGAGGGCTACTTTGATGATAACACCACATGCTTCACGTGGTCAACTTGGTTTATACAAAGAGTGTAACTCCACAATAATTTTGATAATTAAAATAAATTAGATCGCAACACAAATTACAAAAGAAAAACCTCGAACTGATTACTATCATCTTACTATTAACCCGATGGGTCAAACAATTGTGAAAGCACGTGGTACTGGTCTCACAAAGTACACCCCATGTAGGTTGAATATAAAGAAAAGTTGCTATATTGAAAAAAATTGTCAAGATGAGATGTTATAATCTCACACACATTCGCATTTAAGACTGATGATCTTAGTTAGAGTTATGGATCATCCACACGTGGTTCCACTTTACTCACAAAGTAGTGACAAAGCAACTACTGGAAGATATTCTGAACTTCACACTCAAATTACACTGTGTTGCAATTTAAGATAACATCAGATATTTTAGATCTAAACCTGAAATAAAGGTGATTAAACTTTCAGTTAGGCTGAACTTAAGAAATCCATTGTCCTACAGACTTAGAAGAGACACGTGCTTAGCCGGAGATCTTACCACTTCAGACGGTCGCCGCGGACAGACTGGCCTGGGCCCCTACCGAGGGTGCTTAACAGATACAAACGGAAGTGACCAGAGAGGCAGCTTCCTATACCAACATGACAAGGGACGGACAGGACCATACCAAGAATAGAAACCTCTCTGCTTTTAGAAAGCATAGCTACCTGTTCCGACGTTGGTTCTACAGTTCTCTAGCAGACAGGCTTGTCTGCTACCATCAAGCATGCAACTAGAAATACATTTGCTCATTCATCCTCTCACACAGAAGGGAAGGGGGATGACAGTATCTTATGATATACAGTATATAAAAGAAAGCGGATGTAGGTTCCGTATGAGACTGTGTGACATGAATTACATATAACCTGTGTTTTAAAGTGTAGTAGTGTGACAGATTGTTCTTGATTATGTGTAACACGTTCCACTGCTCAGTCTCCTCCCAGATAGTCAGAAGCACCACAGTAAATTTAGAAGTGAAATGTATGCCATAAATGACAACAGTTTTAAAAAATTAACATGAAAGGAATCCAACAGAGACCTTTCACCCTGTGTTCACTAATCCCTGTATACGTTTTGATGCTCGTTATTAACTCAAGATTATCTATTGCTAAGAGGTCAAGTGTGTCTTCACAACTGTTTACTATTCGCGTGTACTCACGAACTAACTGCTCGAAATAATTTTCGGAGAATGCGTGTAGCACAATTTCGGATGATGTTTTATGCGTACCTTCGGAATTAAACGTGTATTTTCACCAACATATCGAGCGTAAATTAAAGTCACCACCAACTATAATCGTATGAGTCGGGTACGTGTTTGAAATCAAACTCAAGTTTTCTTTGAACCTTTCATCTGAATTGGGAGGTCGATAAAAGGATCCAATTATTATTTTATTCCGTTTGCCAACAATGACCTCTGCCCATACTAGCTCACAGGAACTATCCACTTCAATTTCGCGACAAAATGGACTACTTCTAACAGCAACAAACCCGCCACCGCCAACTGTGTTTAGCCTATCCCTTCGCCACACCGTTAGGTTTTTCGCAAAAATTTCAACTGAGCTTATCTCCGGCTTTAACCAGCTTTCAGTGCCTATAACGATTACTAGGATCCGTGGTCTAGGGGTAGCGTCTTTGATTCATAATCAAAACGTTTTTGGTCCCGGGTTCGATCCCCGCCACTGCCTAAATTTTGATAAATAGTCAGCATTGGCGGCCGAAGACTACCGGCATAAGAAGTCAGCCTCATTCTGCCAACGGCCTTGTCAAAGAGGCCGGAGGAGCGGATAGAGGTTCAGGGCACTCTCTTGTCCTAGGGGTGGGAAATTGCCCCTAAAGGCGGAAGAATCACCAATGATCAACGACATGAGGATGCAGAAGGCAATGGAAACCACTGCATTAAAGACACGTAACGTGTATCCACAGGACATGTGGCCTGTAATTGAAGAAGTGTCATGATGATCTCTCCATTGGCAAAAGATTCCGGAATAGTCCCCCATTCGGATCTCCGGGAGGGGACTGCCAAGGGGGAGGTTACCATGACAAAAAGATTGAATAATCAACGAAAGGATAACGTTCTACGAGTCGGGGCGTGGAATGTCAGAAGCTTCAACGTGGTAGGGAAACTAGAAAATCTGAAAAGGGAAATGCAAAGGCTCAATCTAGATATAGTAGGGGTCAGTGAAGTGGAAGGAAGACAACGATTTCTGGTCAGATGAGTATCGGGTAATATCAACAGCAGCAGAAAATGGTATAACAGGTGTAGGATTCGTTATGAATAGGAAGGTAGGGCAGAGGGTGTGTTCCTGTGAACAGTTCAGTGACCGGGTTGTTCTAATCAGAATCGACAGGAGACCAACACTGACAACGATAGTTCAGGTATACATGCCGACGTCGCAAACTGAATAGATAGAGAAAGTGTATGAGGATATTGAAAGGGTAATGCAGTATGTAAAGGGGGACGAAAATCTAATAGTCATCGGCGACTGGAATGCAGTTGTAGGGGAAGGAGTAGAAGTAAAGGTTACAGGAGAATATGGGCTTGGGACAAGGAATGAAAGAGGAGAAAGACTAATTGAGTTCTGTAACAAGTTTCAGCTAGTAATAGCGAATACCCTGTTCAAGAATCACAACAGGAGGAGGTATACTTGGAAAAGACCGGGAGATACGGGAAGATTTCAATTAGATTACATCATGGTCAGACAGAGATTCCGAGAACAGATACTGGATTGTAAGGCGTACCCAGGAGCAGATATAGACTCTGATCACAATATAGTAGTGATGAAGAGTAGGCTGAAGTTCAAGACATTAGTCAGGAAGAATCAATACGCAAAGAAGTGGGATACGGAAATACTAATGAATGACGAGATACGTTTGAAGTCCTCTAACGCTATAGATACAGCTATAAGGAATAGCGCAGTAGGTAGCACAGTTGAAGAGGAATGGACATCTCTAAAAAGGGCCATCACAGAAGTTGGGAAGGAAAACATAGGTACAAAGAAGGTAGCTGCGAAGAAACCATGGGTAACAGAAGAAATACTTCAGTTGTTTGATGAAAGGAGGAAGTACAAACATGTTCCGGGAAAATCAGGAATACAGAAATACAAGTCGCTGAGGAATGAAATAAATAGGAAGTGCAGGGAAGCTAAGACGAAATGGCTGCAGGAAAAATGTGAGGACATCGAAAAAGATATGATTGTCGGAAGGACAGACTCAGCATACAGGAAAGTCAAAACAACCTTTGGTGACATTAAAAGCAACGGTGGTAACATTAAGAGTGCAACGGGAATTCCACTGTTAAATGCAGAGGAGAGAGCAGATAGGTGGAAAGAATACAATGAAAGCCTCTATGAGGGTGAAGATTTGTCTGATGTGATAGAAGAAGAAACAGGAGTCGAATTAGAAGAGATAGGGGATCCAGTATTAGAATCGGAATTTAAAAGAGCTTTGGAGGACTTACGGTCAAATAAGGCAGAAGGGATAGATAACATTCCATCAGAATTTCTAAAATCATTGGGGGAAGTGGCAACAAAACGACTATTCACGTTGGTGTGTAGAATATATGAGTCTGGCGACATACCATCTGACTTTCGGAAAAGCGTCATCCACACAATTCCGAAGACGGCAAGAGCTGACAAGTGCGAGAATTATCGCACAATCAGCTTAACAGCTCATGCATCGAAGCTGCTTACAAGAATAATATACAGAAGAATGGAAAAGAAAATTGAGAATGCGCTAGGTGACGATCAGTTTGGCTTTAGGAAAAGTAAGGGGACGAGAGAGGCAATTCTGACGTTACGGCTAATAATGGAAGCAAGGCTAAAGAAAAATCAAGACACTTTCATAGGATTTGTAGACCTGGAAAAAGCGTTCGACAATATAAAATGGTGCAAGCTGTTCGAGATTCTGAAAAAAGTAGGGGTAAGCTATAGGGAGAGACGGGTCATACACAGTATGTACAACAACCAAGAGGGAATAATAAGAGTGGACGATCAAGAACGAAGTGCTCGTATTAAGAAGGGTGTAAGACAAGGCTGTAGCCTTTCGCCCCTACTCTTCAATCTGTACATCGAGGAAGCAATGATGGAAATAAAAGAAAGGTTCAGGAGTGGAATTAAAATACAAGGTGAAAGGATATCAATGATACGATTCGCTGATGACATTGCTATCCTGAGTGAAAGTGAAGAAGAATTAAATGATCTGCTGAACGGAATGAACAGTCTAATGAGTACACCGTATGGTTTGAGAGTAAATCGGAGAAAGACGAAGGTAATGAGAAGTAGTAGAAATGAGAACAGCGAGAAACTTAACATCAGGATTGATGGTCACGAAGTCAATGAAGTTAAGGAATTCTGCTACCTAGGCAGTAAAATAACCAATGACGGACGGAGCAAGGAGGACATCAAAAGCAGACTCGCTTTGGCAAAAAAGGCATTTCTGGCCAAGAGAAGTCTACTAATATCAAATACCGGCCTTAATTTGAGGAAGAAATTTCTGAGGATGTACGTCTGGAGTACAGCACTGTATGGTAGTGAAACATGGACTGTGGGAAAACCGGAACAAAAGAGAATCGAAGCATTTGAGATGTGGTGCTATAGACGAATGTTGAAAATTAGGGGGACTGATAAGGAATGAGGAGGTTCTACGTAGAATCGGAGAGGAAAGGAATATGTGGAAAACACTGATAAGGAGAAGGGACAGGACGACAGGACATCTGCTAAGACATGAAGGAATGACTTCCATGGTACTAGAGGGAGCTGTAGAGGGCAAAAACTGTAGAGGAAGACAGAGATTGAAATACGTCAAGCAAATAATTGAGGACGTAGGTTGCAAGTGCTACTCTGAGATGAAGAGGTTAGCACAGGAAAGGAATTCGTGGCGGGCCGCATCAAACCAGTCAGTAGACTGATGACCAAAAAAAAACGATTTGAGCATCAGTGGTTTCCAGCGCTTGGATCTCTGGTACTTTTCCAACACAGCTACGATAATTTACAACTGTTACACCGATGGTTCCTGTATCTACGTTCTTTCTGTGTTCGGCCTGCACCCTTTGTGACTGAAACCCTTCTTGTGTTTTCCCGAGACCCTCTAACCTAACTAACAGCCCTTCTGCACTCACTGCACTCTACGAACTACCCAGGAATAATCAGCAGAACAGCAGAAGTTGCTGTTCAGACCGAAGTATCAGACATGACCTTAGTCTGCCGTTGGCACAAACAGTTTCTTACCATTTACCGGTTGGCGTCAGTTCCGTTCATTTCTGTAGCCTGGATATGTATGAAGACGAATAGGCAGCATTTGTCCGAAATGTCGGCAAATATCTGTACAAACGATGCAGAAATATTACAGATCATTGCATTTCATCCTGTGCGAATGTCCATAAAAGTTCAGAGAGCGGCGTCATAATGCCACATATATCCGCATAAGTCATCAAAACACAACAGATTCAAAAATATTACTGTACTTGAAACCGATCTGTAACTCGTTTTTAGTGTAAGCACACAGCATTGCTCGTTACTTTACGAATTACTATCATACAAAGACCAAACCAATACGGATGGGTTAGCAGTATCACTTCTCAGCAGCGATGATTGTTAGCATGTCTTAACCTCTCACAAACTCCAAATTTCGAATAACACTTTTAATACTTTCGTATACGCTAGGGAATGATCATTTCACAATACGACTGTAAATTGTTTTTGTTAACAGCTATATTCTTGTTCTTCTTCTTCTTCGCGGATGGATCACTTAGGGCCACGCGTAATCAACATTTGTTGGCCTTCCTTTTCGCCTAATATTCCTTCATAAGCAACGAATGGGCTAGCTTTCGTTGCACAGACCACGTATGTCGGATAGTTTTTCTCTCTCAAATATACTGAATGAAGAGCACCTGACAGACACACAATCAAAGTAGTAGTAACGTGAGGAATATTTTTTATTATAAATTGCAATTAGCGGTGTTCAACGAGAAAAACTTTAACATCCCGTCACACTTCACATTCAGCTTTCACTAAGGTCGTGAATGTGAAATTGCAATAATAATAGGTCACGAATTGGTGTAAAAGTTTTCATTCACCTACTACGCCAGTATATTGATTAACTGCATATACATATGATTATATAATGTATCCTACGACGCGCACTTCACATATTTCCGGCCGGAGTGGCCGAGCGGTTCTAGGCGCTACAGTCTGGAACCGAGCGACCGCTACGGTCGCAGGTTCGAATCCTGCCTCGGGCATGGATGTGTGTGATGTCCATAGGTAGTTAGGTTTAATTAGTTCTAAGTTACAGGCGACTGATGACCTCAGAAGTTAAGTCGCATAGTGCTCAGAGCCATTTGAACCATCTGAATTTCACATATTAATTTACTAGCAGAATCGGAGAGACATCATCGTTAAAGTGCCCATCGGTTGTAACAACGTATGTGTGTGTGTGTGTGTGTGTGTGTGTGTGTGTGTGTGTGTATGTGTGCGTGTGTGTGTGCGTGTGTGTGTGACCGTGTGTCTGTGCGCGTGTGCGTGGGTGCGTGCGTGCTCGTACATAAAAAATATTCATGGAATAGATAAGGGTAAAGCTCCGGAATTTTCAGTTTCCTAATATTCTGGTGAATGAGGGATGGATTTTTTCCTGATTTCAAATTGAAATCATAGGCTGGGTTGCTACTTGTAACCCGTCCAAATTCCACCTCTGCCTGATTATTGATTACAGAGAAATTCACAATTTAGCTAAAATTAAAATTGATGGGTTGTACCCCACAAAATGGGTTAAAGCTCCACAGTGTGAGTCTTTGCCCTATTTGAGATAAATATGGATGGTTTAATAATAAAAGCATTTCAGATAATCCTTTGTAACACTGTTGTGTTGTAACCAAGTTACCCAACAAAATATTGAACTGAAATGTCTCAAAAATTAAAACATGATGCTAATACTGGACGCAAATAATACTTTCTTCTCCACGAATGGAGGATCAGTAGGGTAACGTGAAAGAGTTCAATTACTGAGGCTAAGCTGGCTAGGAACCTAGAAAGTTGCGTACTCTGTTTGGTCCTTTGATTCTTTCTTGCGGTCCCAGGCCTTTGATTTTCTTCTTCGGATACTTCTTTGCCGAATAGTAAGCCCATGTCTATATGTGAGCTGCTGTCATGATGTGAGAAGTCTGAATCTGACTCTGGAGAATAATCAACTGGCTGTCTAATCTGCTTTCTGTCTTTTTTGGCACTGATGTAATGAAATCTAACTTCGTCGATTTGTTTCTACAGCACGCTCTTTTCTTTCTTTTGCATGTCATGTGTTTCGGTAGCAAGCGTTTCTTTTCCTTTTCCTTACTTGGTGTCGACGCTATACACACAAGAAGGTTTCACCTAATTCTTTATTGTGTACAGCGGAGTTATATCTTCAGGTGTGGTAATCTGACACAGTGTGTGCTCAATGTCATATTTTGCGGGGATTGTCATTGAAGAATTGTCGTCATGCTGTTGCAGCTGGGGGATTTATCCCAGAACACATACGGGGATTTGCCCCATTTCGTCATTTTCTGACAAATGTACCATTGTAGATTTTTAGGAGCAAACGCAACAATCCCGACAAAGTCTATTGACAAACTTTCAAGAGCCGGATTTAAATAATTACTCTAGGGATATACTACAGCCCCATACGTATCGCTCACATAGGGATCTTGATGATAATATTAGAATAATTACTACACGCACAGAGACTTTCAAACAATTATCTTCCCGCGCGCCATACCTGAATGGAACAGGAAGAAACACTAAAAACTGGTACAACGCGGCCTATCATCTGCCATGCATCTCACGGTGATTTGCATAGTATAGATGTAGATATAGAATTACCTCCATGAAAAGTGAAGTTTAGTTGCAGTAGTGTCAATGATTGATTCGTTGATTCTTCATTTGAAATCCTACATTATAGAATGTTCAACTAAAACATCAGAAAAGTTACATGTAAGTACTAAAAAACAGACTTATCTTAATTTCCCACCTCTGGAGCGATCTGCCGAGACGAAAAATATGTTACAATAACACAAACCTGCTACCAGATGGTCAATCCCTGAATGACAGTTAATTCAAAAACTCGGTGCGGGTTTTTACTCCACTCGGGCCTTTACCCTCACCTACCCCACACAGCATGTTTACTTAAAGTAACCGCAGCGGGAAGAATTAAGCCTGAATATCGAAATATCGTATGTATTGTGAATGGATAGCTACAAGAAAGTAACAGATTACTTTGAATATGTGTGTTAACTTTCCGTTTATTGCGTGCGGCTCTGGTATGGGTCACTTTTCCCGGTTATGCAAGTACGGGGTGGAGCAGGGAAGTATGCCTAATTTCAAGATGGTGGGAGGGGACCTGTTGCAAGGTTGGGGAAAGGGCTCTAATGACGCTGTAGTAATGGAAGTCTTCGTTAGTGCCACTGTCAGTTGTAAACATGTTTGGTCGGCCGAGAAAGGCATTTTTGAAGTCGTACTTACTTTTCCCAAAATCGGTATATCATTACAGTACTGCGAACGTTGCGCGGTCTTTATCAGATACCTCCTCGGAACGTGGTTCCTTAATGGAAATCGTTTTTGTTACGGGTAGAAAACTTCCGTGCGTGTAGTAGTTGGAATGCAGTCAGAAGTGGAGTCATTCGGCCTTATTCCTTTGAGTTGAAACCCTATGCTGTTGCTATCAATTCTGAACGGTGTGTCAACATGAACCAATTATTTTTTGAACTAAAATTTCAAAAAATAGATTTTGGACTACTGTGGCTTCAGAAGGATAGTGCCACGGCCCAGGCTGTTAGAAATTCTCTTACTGTTTTCAGGGAAATCGTCTCTGGACGCTTGATCCTCCCGGAGCGGTGACATTCCGTGGCCCGCGCTCTAGCAGGTAAAACTCCGTGCGGCTACTTTTCGAGGGGCTACCTTGAGAATGTGGTGTACAGACATCGACCCAGGATCCTAAGAAGCGCGAAGCATGCAATACGCCACGAAGTAGGCCACATTCCGCAACAGATGCTTCACAAAGTTATGCAGAACTTCGGCTGCAGTGAGAGACATCAGTTGCAAGCCCTGTTGCTTAAAACCCCACGAAATTAACTTTTACTTGTATCCTACTAATGCCAAAAGATAATTTTGTTTTGCAGTGTTTAGTTTTGCTTTTTAATTATCTTACAGTTAGGGAGACAGCAATTCACAATGCAAATATACACTAAAACTAAAAACTAAACTCCTCCCGAACATGAAGGCCCAACGGTACTGACCGGTCACAGTGTCCTCCTCAGCTCATAAGCGTCACTGGATGTGGATATGGAGGGCATGTAATCAGCAAACCGCTCTCCCGGCCGTATGTCAGTTTCCGAGACCGGAGCCTCATAAGGGCTGAGTGCACCCCGCTTACCAACAACGCTCGGTAGACCGGATGGTCACCTATCCAAGTGCTAAGCCCAGCCCAACAGCGCTTAACTTCGGTGATCTGACGGGAATCGGTGTTACCACTGTGGCAAGGCCGTTGGCTTCAAATATACACTGTGGTGACGAAAGTCAGGGGATGGCAATATGGACATATACAGATGCCGGTAGTACCGCGTTCGCCAGGTATATAAGAACAGTACATTGGCAGAGCAGTCATTTGTAATTAGGTGATTCATGTGGAAACGTTTCCGACGTGATTTTGGACACATGACAGGAATTAATGTACAGTCTTAGACATAAAAACTGACCGCCGGCCGGCCGCCACAGAGACTAAGTCCGAGTCGTTCACTTAAGGTGGCCAATAAAACTGACCGCCCCTGACAACTCTAAGTCCGGCCATCTGCACCATCTGGCAACACTGTAAAATGCGGAAGTGTTAGGAAGAAGTGTTGTCTACTTTCGAGTTAATTTGGAGGGAGTGAGCCCGTGGTCTTGTGGTAATAGGCGTGCATTCCAAACTTATAGTCGCATGTTCGCGTCCAACTGTGTTTTTTTTTTTTTACCACATTTCGGTCTAAAGTTATGAGTCTGATTGAACATCGAAGATAATTCGCTTAACATTCTACACACCAGCAATAACAAGTACTTCCAGAAACAATTCCGCAGGACAGTTCGTGGCTGCGTCGCGATCATAACAGCTTACGCTCGGGCGTTCCCTAGCGCTGCAGCGTCTACCGGCCACCGGCCAGACGCCACCCGCCGCCTGAAATCCGGCGCCGCCCATGTGAAGGCGGCGCCACGCTGTCAGTGTATGTATCAACGCCATTTTCGAATTTGAATTTCTAGTTATCATCTTGCAGTTAAGCATTGGATTTTGCATACTTGAAAATCATGAAATACAATTAAGCATTGTAAAATTGAGTCGTAAGTAGAAAAAGGTGTAACTTCTGCAACACAACGTTTACTTTTGTTATAACAGAGGTGTGAATGTAGAGGAGGCAGCTAGAAAGATTTGAACTGTGTGTGGAGCGAGTGCTTTTGGGAAAATACGCCAGAAATAGATATTCTTGTTTCAACAAATATCGTTCTGGCAGGAATGATTTTCCACACTAAGGAAGTCTCGACTACTGATATATGTGACAGATTCCCATTTTACCATCATGCGACATTTGCATTCAACAGGCAAAGTTCAGAAGTCTGGTGTAGGAGTACTGCATGCTGCAATTCGGAACAACAAAAATCAACGGAGTGACTATTATTGAACGTCATCAGGTCGCTCATTGAGCATTACTATGCAGTACTGTTACTGGTGACGTGTTATGATGCCTTTATCGTTAACTTCCTAAGAAGAAATGAAAGACTGAGCTCCACCAAAAGACGTAAACTCGAGCAAAGAGTGGTGTGAACATAATATTTTACATTTGATAGCTCCAAAAGTGTGTTTTGGGCTACGAATTCTGCCCCAAGGGGTGTGTGCAACACAGCTGGAATTTGTTGCTAACAACTGAGACATCTTTCGGTCCTAGTGTAAGAAAGTCGAGCAACAAAACTACATCACCTGTGCTACTGCATGATAACGCGCTCTGTTGATTTGAGCAACAAAACTATCTAGGAGAATGATAGAAAAGTCGTCTCTCAGGCATTTGTATTGATAGGGAAGTCCTCTCTCAAGCACTTGTCTCTCTCGTCATATATTCGTAAAAATTTTACCTTTCCCGCTCTTGATCGATCAACCGTCAGGGCAACTCATGTCTAGACGAAAATACCCTTAAAACTACTGTGGTTTAATGTCATCGTTAGAACGAGTAGGTTTCTACGGGTGTAGAATTTGTAAACAACTTTAGCATTGCCAGATTGTTTTAGATATCGAGAAAGAAAATTCTGCTGCTGATTAATTTCTCTTTGATGATTACTGTTGCGATTAGTAAACTAATGGAAAATGCAATTAAAATATTCACTGTACTAATACAAATTAAATTCAGCCTACTACAGAAACATCACGACGGCAGAGTATCTTAATAAAGCATTAAGTGTCTGTAAGACGATTGAGCCTATTTTAACACGAATTAGTAGGATATTACCGACTTTTGACTTCGAAAAGATCTGTATTTACTTCATTTCCTGTATCATTCGCAAGTATTATGAAAATGTGGCATTTCATAGATAAGACTATGTATTCACAACAACAAAAACTACGTCGGCAGAAAACAAAAGTGGCATTCCGTATATTTGTTATTCTTCTTCAGCGTAAAGTGCTCTTCTGCAATATAAAACATGTACTCTTCTAAGTTCTAAGTTTTGTTTGTTATGACGTAAAACACAAACTGTCCCAGAAGCCACGAATAACTGTTATTCTTTGCGGACGGGTAACATTACCAGTCGGATTGTAAAGCTTCAGTTATCGGTATATGAATTTCTGCGGTTCTGTTGATAGTGCTAATTTCTTCCTAGTCCAGTTCCAAATTCTGATTCTATTTTCACAAAAGAAGATTTGCGCTACAGTTTCTACAAGCCGACATTTGTCACAGTATGGAGATGGTCTCAATTTGACTTTCCTTAATCGTTCCGCTGAGGGTATGGTTTCGTTTACAAGGTCGCACCATACGGCACTGACTCTAGTTGGTTGAATTTTATTGTTGGTATCTTTCCAGACGTTCTTCCCGTTTTTTGTAGGTTAATTTACCGGAATTGGTTTGTGAAGACGATGTTCCTATCCCCAGGATCTAACGAGAGGAACAGAAGTTTCGTGATGCCTGTCTTAGTGGCCTGTATTAGTTTAAAAGCACGTCTTTAATTCCATGTCCTCCGTTTTGCCTCTGCCAAGTCGCCGTGTGGAAAGATACTTTGAAGACATTTTGTTTTCACACATACCAAGAGGCTACAGCTGAAATTTTATGTGCAGTGACCTGCAGTATCGGTAAGACTGCTGCGATATGATAAATTTTGCTAAGTATGTATGTATTTATAAACTGCAGTCGGTCTAACGATCGCATGTCATGGTCCTTCAACAAGGTTCCGATGACATTAAGTTTCCACTCCCAGTTGTTCGTGGCCATGCGCTTGGGATTCGCCCTTAACCACAATCCGAGTTCGAGTCTCTCTTCAGTTACAGCCAACCATTGCGTACCTATTGCACTATTGTAAGAACCGAGATACAGGTTCATTTGGCTAGAAGAATGCGTAAGTTCCTCCAGCATGACGGGGCTAATGCACATTCTAGTCGTAAGGTGACACGTTATCCAAACCTAACATTTCCCGGAAGATCGATCACTAGATATGGCCACTTTTCGTGGCCTTCAAGGTCCCCGGACCTTATCTCTTTGGATTTTTGCCTGCGGGGATGGCTAAAGGGGAAGTCTGCAAAGAAAAAGTAAACCCAAGAGCCGATTTGATCGTTCGGATTATGAATAACGTAGCCCTCATAAAAGAACGCAAAGACGACCTCAGTTGAGCTACACGTGGTGTTATCAAGAGAAGTCAAATGTGCATTGTAGTTGGTTGGTGAATTTTTGAAAATCAACTTTGCATATTCTCATTTTTCTTTTCCTTTGAGTTTGTTATAATTACGTACTAACAGCTGTATCTCTGTACTCAATAAAAAGTGGACGCATTTATATGGAATATTTTTCGTCTGTACTACCACCTGCTAAAATAACTACTATTGCTCCTGAAACACCCTGTATATGGATATATGTGTGGTGTCTGTTCTTTCGGACATGTCCGAAAGAAAATGCTTCATGGCATTCTGCATCGACCTTCGATCTAGTTGCAGGGGCTGATAGAGATTTCTGAGCTGCTTGGCTGTCTGAATAAAAGTAGATGCTACCATTTTTGTAGGGTCTACTCTGATTTTCCTCCGTGCACATGCTGATAGAAAAAAAACGTGTAATACTGTGGCCATCTTCCCTAAAGAGATTCTAGGCAGTACTCCAGACCTGGTACTTTCATATGTTTTCGACCTGTCAGTAAACCACTATATTACGTCTCCTGCACGTTGTTGTGGTTCGTTCTTCCATTGTTCCCTGCTTCCAACTGTTACATAGCAAAGTTTATTGCAACAGCTAGAAGTTATTGTATAGTTAGTCGGCATTTCCCCAGCCATCGCCTTACTGATTTGGGATTCCGTATATTCTAACTATATCCAGTTATTTCAAATTTTTACGCTTTATGTCCCTGCTGCTGCCTCCATTTTAAGCCACATGTGTGAGGCGGGCATGTCTAGCATAATATCCATTCCAAGAGTGGATGTCCTGCTAATTCCATCTGTTTGTGAAAGCAGACCAGTCCTTCACTTTGCCAGACTCCCTAGCAGCCACCTTCTGTTCGACTTTGTTCATATTATAGGCCAATAAATTATCATTGGTCTTTTTGGAGGGATGTATATCCAGTACGTACTGGGTTTAGACCCCAGTTTACCCTACAGCAGCTTCTAGTGCTTATAAAATTATCTTTCGCAGTGGAACATATTCTTTATATGAGGTGTTCATAATAGTTTTCCATCCAGGGCTACCTCTAGATACACTACAACCCTCTCTAAAGTTTCACCGAGAAACATAATTTTTCAGTATGTGTGCTGGACATGCTTCCCCATAAATAATACTACACCAGTTTTCGTGGGGCTCGTCTTTAAATACTTTTTCACAATGTTCAGTGCACATAGGTTTAACAGTACTGGCAAATTTTCTAAGTCTTACTGTGAATAAATCGTCTACTTATTCTTTTCAAGAGTAGTCTCCCGGATTCAGCTCATCTATGAGTTCATTCACCACTAGGTTCTTCATCTCTAACCATTTACTCGAAGGTCGTATTACTCGACATCCAGGAAGATACAGAGAGCATCCAGAAAGGGTAGTGCTTTTTCCACCTTCCCAACAAGTTGGTGAAGTGTTACTTCACATGATTTGCTTCGCAAGTATTATGAAAATGTGGCATAGATAAAATTATGTATTCACAACAACAAAAAATATGTCGGCAGAAAACAAAAACGTGGCATTCTGAATTTGGCAGTACCTTAAGGCTTTCGCTTTGACACCAAGGGTTACTTAAAGTAGCAAGACGTTTTTTGCTAGAGCGTTGTCTTACGATTCCCTCATTGAATTTGTATCTGCCTGCTTGTAGCTCTGCTACAAAAGAATTAAAAATATGACTTTCGGCGAGGCTAGAAAGGCGAACAGAGGCAGCAGGCAGCTGACAGGCAAGCACGTTACTTTTTCTTTCTTCTTTTTTTTACGTAGGAGCTAGCGAATAGGAGCGGTGTTTTCCACTTAAATATTGACCCAGTAAGTGCTAAGGCAGATAAACCACAACATAAGAGGCGACAGTAGTTGTATTTACCATGTGGAACGACTTTCGTGGACTCAAAAGGATTAACTGATATCCTTATATCACATCTTAAGCGAAAATCACTCAGTATTAAATTGAAATGACACGATAATATCAAGTGAATTTAGCAGGATAGTTCTGTGCCATCAATGAAGTAACTCGTCGGTCACGGCTACTCAATCCTTTGAGAAGAGGAAATGAAATATACGCTTCCAAGACATAATATTTCCTTGTGTGCTACTACTGCATACACGAAAGACCTGCAGTTACTTTTTGTATGTTGGATAAATTTTGGTATCAACTCACATTCCTTTGTGAGAAGGTTCCTATTTTCTTGGGATTCAAATAGAGTGGACATTTCATCACTGGTTAATTTTCTGATGACTAATGACATGATACCCGTTGCAATTGCTCCATGACACCTGTGAGTAGAGTCTCACGTTGGTTACTATAAGAACACGCAGGCAGTGATATCCGCTCACTGCAGTCAGAGCCAAGGTGATTTCTTTCTGTTTATGGCGAAGCGTCTGCTGCAGTCTACGCTCAGCCAACATAAACAAATCGCGGCGGCATTGGGCACTGCTAATCGGTGTCGCGAGCCGCGACAACAAGAGCGCACAGTCTCTGCTAACGATACTATGGAGTTAACACTTCTTACTTAACGTAATATGCAGGTCGTGGGTTGGGTAAAAATTCAGTTTGTAACTCCCCATCGCATTAAAATACTTTACAGTCATATTTGATGCAATATTTATTGTTGGTTGTCTTTCTAACGTTAATAGTATTTATTCAGATTGTGCGTGAAAACGAAAACACACACACACAGTCATTGATTCCAGTAAGGGTGACAACTACTGTGTGTTGAAAAACACATGCACCAGTCAGTTCCTCAGTTGGCGTCGAGTGGATGAGATTTTTCAATTACCTTGCATTGCAAGAATTGTAAGGAGGAGACTGAAAGCAAATGGACTTGTATCTAAAGAACTGCGACAAAGCAAAGCTTGACCGACTATCAGATAATTGTCCACATGTGTTTTGTGGACAAATATACTTCGAGTAACCAACCCACCCACGATCATTACATAAGATTTCTCGAAGGTGTAGGAGCATTGATTTCATTAAGTCGCTGACAGTGTAACGTGATGGTTTACTTCCCAACATACGTTTTCTATATTCGACCAAAGGTCGCTTGCATTTGTAGGTCCACATGGCAATGACCTAGTTACCTCTGCCCACATATACTCTATCTGGTTGATGTTCGGTGATCGTGGAACAAACGGCAACAGCTTTATCCTCTCTTGGCCCTGAATCCAATCCCTCACTGTTCTGCTATGATGGATGGGGCTCTGCTCCTGTAAATAAACTGTTATCTCGTTCGTTCATATATTTATATTTAAATAACGTATTTGTAATAATCACAGTGTATTATTATTTTCCACAGTGTTTAAGAATTCAGGCCCTGTCATAAATAAGTGATCTAGATTCAACCGTCCGATTAAGAACGTGGTTTACCCATTCTATCAAATGATGAGAGTCGTATTCGGGTATCCACATTAAGCCTGACTGGCTGAATCCGATTAGAACGATTTGGTATCGAAATGAAATTACAGAAATCGGATAATTTGAACGTCTGTATTGCAACAATGCTGCGAACATAAATTCCTATGATGGAGTAACAGGTAGCAACTGCCTAAGAAAAAGTGAGAAATATGTCTACTAGCAGCAATGTAACGTAATTATAACCCCTATTTATGTGATGGAAATACTGAATCGAACAATGCACATCTATTTCAGTGGTGGGAAGATGCACCATATCGGATTTGCTGATGACATATGACAATAATAATAATAATAATCCCGTGGGGCCGATAGGGGAAACCGTCCTCCATATGGGTGGCACCGAGGAAATCAAATACTTGGGGTGAACCAAATACTAACACAATCCTGAACGGCTACTCAATCCGTTGAACCCAAAATCCAGGCACGAATGCGTGAAAATCACCGCTACTCTGGTAACCGTCTGTTAGCTCAATGAGCTCGGCTGAAAATATTGGCTTCCAAAGGCTTCAACACCCTCTGGTCCTGTCAGGTCCTGGTACCACCCAAGCCAAACCAATGAAACACAAGCAAACATGAACTGTGCAAGCAAAGTCAATTTTACCCCAGGTGGTACACAACCCGCCTGTCGACAGGCGGCAGTTGGGTTTCCGGATTCTGGGGAGTCCAGGTTATCACGACAGAGAATATCGAAGATCTCTGGTATATTTCCCTACAAGCAGAAAACATGCATTTGAAAACTAAACATCGATACATTGATCCAAGCACGAAAACTAAATAATCTCACAAAAGAATTCGACCAACAAAAAATTCCCATCCTTGCTGTTCAAGAACCACGACTAACTGGCAGTGAAACCTTGCATTACGGAAACCGTTACATCTTCAAGAGCAAAATACAACAAAAGGTAGCGAAAGGCGTACCAATCTTCGGCATTGTTTTTCTCGAACACAGATCTATCATCAACTCTGTCAAAGAAATCACACCCATCAACAATCGACTTATGACTATGCTCATTCAGACCCCCAGTAAAAAATATACACTCATCAATGCACATGCCCCCACCAACATCGAAAATAAGAAAAACACCGAAAATGTCGAAAAATTCTGGAACACACTCGAAAATACTATGAGCAAAATTCACCAAGATGACGTGAAAATACTAATGGGAGACTTCAACTCTCTATTTGGGACAGAAAAAACCTGTAGAAAAATAATTGGTACAAATTCAACACACCGAAACTCTTAGACCAACGGCACACGTCTGACTGACATTTGCCAACAATTCAACCACAAAAGGATGTCTTCCCACTTTAGAACATAACCATTTCTCGGGTAACATGCTTGGCTACCAGGTGCAAGCTGCTTTCGTTCGCCTTTCGAGTCTGAAAAGCCAGATTTTTAATTCTTTTGTAGCAGAGTTACAAGCAGGCAGATACAAACTCAATAAGGGAATCGTAAGATAACGCTCGAGGAAAATTCGTCTTGCTACTTACAGTAACCCTTAGTGTCAGAGCGAAAACCTTACGGTACTGCCAATTTCATAATGCCACTTTTGTTTTCTGCCGACGTAGTTTTTGTTGTTGTGAATACATAGTCTTATCTATGAAATGCCACATTTTCATAATACTTGCGAATGATACAGGAAATGAAGTAAATACAGATCTTTTCGAAGTCAAAAGTCGGTAATATCCTACTAATTCGTGTTAAAATAGGCTCAATCGTCTTACAGACACTTAATGCTTTATTAAGATACTCTGCCGTCGTGATGTTTCTGTAGTAGGCTGAATTTAATTTGTATTAGTACAGTGAATATTTTAATTGCATTTTCCATTAGTTTACTAATCGCAACAGTAATCATCAAAGAGAAATTAATCAGCAGCAGAATTTTCTTTCTCGATATCTAAAACAATCTGGCAATGCTAAAGTTGTTTACAAATTCTACACCCGTAGAAACCTACTCGTTCTAACGATGACATTAAACCACAGTAGTTTTAAGGGTATTTTCGTCTAGACATGAGTTGCCCTGACGGTTGATCGATCAAGAGCGGGAAAGGTAAAATTTTTACGAATATATGACGAGAGAGACAAGTGCTTGAGAGAGGACTTCCCTATCAATACAAATGCCTGAGAGACGACTTTTCTATCATTCTCCTAGATAGTTTTGTTGCTCAAATCAACAGAGCGCGTTATCATGCAGTAGCACAGGTGATGTAGTTTTGTTGCTCGACTTTCTTACACTAGGACCGAAAGATGTCTCAGTTGTTAGCAACAAATTCCAGCTGTGTTGCACACACCCCTTGGGGCAGAATTCGTAGCCCAAAACACACTTTTGGAGCTATCAAATGTAAAATATTATGTTCACACCACTCTTTGCTCGAGTTTACGTCTTTTGGTGGAGCTCAGTCTTTCATTTCTTCTTAGGAAGTTAACGATAAAGGCATCATAACACGTCACCAGTAACAGTACTGCATAGTAATGCTCAATGAGCGACCTGATGACGTTCAATAATAGTCACTCCGTTGATTTTTGTTGTTCCGAATTGCAGCATGCAGTACTCCTACACCAGACTTCTGAACTTTGCCTGTTGAATGCAAATGTCGCATGATGGTAAAATGGGAATCTGTCACATATATCAGTAGTCGAGACTTCCTTAGTGTGGAAAATCATTCCTGCCAGAACGATATTTGTTGAAACAAGAATATCTATTTCTGGCGTATTTTCCCAAAAGCACTCGCTCCACACACAGTTCAAATCTTTCTAGCTGCCTCCTCTACATTCACACCTCTGTTATAACAAAAGTAAACGTTGTGTTGCAGAAGTTACACCTTTTTCTACTTACGACTCAATTTTACAATGCTTAATTGTATTTCATGATTTTCAAGTATGCAAAATCCAATGCTTAACTGCAAGATGATAACTAGAAATTCAAATTCGAAAATGGCGTTGATACATACACTGACAGCGTGGCGCCGCCTTCACATGGGCGGCGCCGGATTTCAGGCGGCGGGTGGCGTCTGGCCGGTGGCCGGTAGACGCTGCAGCGCTAGGGAACGCCCGAGCGTAAGCTGTTATGATCGCGACGCAGCCACGAACTGTCCTGCGGAATTGTTTCTGGAAGTACTTGTTATTGCTGGTGTGTAGAATGTTAAGCGAATTATCTTCGATGTTCAATCAGACTCATAACTTTAGACCGAAATGTGGTAAAAAAAAAAAAAACACAGTTGGACGCGAACATGCGACTATAAGTTTGGAATGCACGCCTATTACCACAAGACCACGGGCTCACTCCCTCCAAATTAACTCGAAAGTAGACAACACTTCTTCCTAACACTTCCGCATTTTACAGTGTTGCCAGATGGTGCAGATGGCCGGACTTAGAGTTGTCAGGGGCGGTCAGTTTTATTGGCCACCTTAAGTGAACGACTCGGACTTAGTCTCTGTGGCGGCCGGCCGGCGGTCAGTTTTTATGTCTAAGACTGTACATTAATTCCTGTCATGTGTCCAAAATCACGTCGGAAACGTTTCCACATGAATCACCTAATTACAAATGACTGCTCTGCCAATGTACTGTTCTTATATACCTGGCGAACGCGGTACTACCGGCATCTGTATATGTCCATATTGCCATCCCCTGACTTTCGTCACCACAGTGTATATTTGAAGCCAACGGCCTTGCCACAGTGGTAACACCGATTCCCGTCAGATCACCGAAGTTAAGCGCTGTTGGGCTGGGCTTAGCACTTGGATAGGTGACCATCCGGTCTACCGAGCGTTGTTGGTAAGCGGGGTGCACTCAGCCCTTATGAGGCTCCGGTCTCGGAAACTGACATACGGCCGGGAGAGCGGTTTGCTGATTACATGCCCTCCATATCCACATCCAGTGACGCTTATGAGCTGAGGAGGACACTGTGACCGGTCAGTACCGTTGGGCCTTCATGTTCGGGAGGAGTTTAGTTTTTAGTTTTAGTGTATATTTGCATTGTGAATTGCTGTCTCCCTAACTGTAAGATAATTAAAAAGCAAAACTAAACACTGCAAAACAAAATTATCTTTTGGCATTAGTAGGATACAAGTAAAAGTTAATTTCGTGGGGTTTTAAGCAACAGGGCTTGCAACTGATGTCTCTCACTGCAGCCGAAGTTCTGCATAACTTTGTGAAGCATCTGTTGCGGAATGTGGCCTACTTCGTGGCGTATTGCATGCTTCGCGCTTCTTAGGATCCTGGGTCGATGTCTGTACACCACATTCTCAAGGTAGCCCCTCGAAAAGTAGCCGCACGGAGTTTTACCTGCTAGAGCGCGGGCCACGGAATGTCACCGCTCCGGGAGGATCAAGCGTCCAGAGACGATTTCCCTGAAAACAGTAAGAGAATTTCTAACAGCCTGGGCCGTGGCACTATCCTGCTGAAGCCACAGTAGTCCAAAATCTATTTTTTGAAATTTTAGTTCAAAAAATAATTGGTTCATGTTGACACACCGTTCAGAATTGATAGCAACAGCATAGGGTTTCAACTCAAAGGAATAAGGCCGAATGACTCCACTTCTGACTGCATTCCAACTACTACACGCACGGAAGTTTTCTACCCGTAACAAAAACGATTTCCATTAAGGAACCACGTTCCGAGGAGGTATCTGATAAAGACCGCGCAACGTTCGCAGTACTGTAATGATATACCGATTTTGGGAAAAGTAAGTACGACTTCAAAAATGCCTTTCTCGGCCGACCAAACATGTTTACAACTGACAGTGGCACTAACGAAGACTTCCATTACTACAGCGTCATTAGAGCCCTTTCCCCAACCTTGCAACAGGTCCCCTCCCACCATCTTGAAATTAGGCATACTTCCCTGCTCCACCCCGTACTTGCATAACCGGGAAAAGTGACCCATACCAGAGCCGCACGCAATAAACGGAAAGTTAACACACATATTCAAAGTAATCTGTTACTTTCTTGTAGCTATCCATTCACAATACATACGATATTTCGATATTCAGGCTTAATTCTTCCCGCTGCGGTTACTTTAAGTAAACATGCTGTGTGGGGTAGGTGAGGGTAAAGGCCCGAGTGGAGTAAAAACCCGCACCGAGTTTTTGAATTAACTGTCATTCAGGGATTGACCATCTGGTAGCAGGTTTGTGTTATTGTAACATATTTTTCGTCTCGGCAGATCGCTCCAGAGGTGGGAAATTAAGATAAGTCTGTTTTTTAGTACTTACATGTAACTTTTCTGATGTTTTAGTTGAACATTCTATAATGTAGGATTTCAAATGAAGAATCAACGAATCAATCATTGACACTACTGCAACTAAACTTCACTTTTCATGGAGGTAATTCTATATCTACATCTATACTATGCAAATCACCGTGAGATGCATGGCAGATGATAGGCCGCGTTGTACCAGTTTTTAGTGTTTCTTCCTGTTCCATTCAGGTATGGCGCGCGGGAAGATAATTGTTTGAAAGTCTCTGTGCGTGTAGTAATTATTCTAATATTATCATCAAGATCCCTATGTGAGCGATACGTATGGGGCTGTAGTATATCCCTAGAGTAATTATTTAAATCCGGCTCTTGAAAGTTTGTCAATAGACTTTGTCGGGATTGTTGCGTTTGCTCCTAAAAATCTACAATGGTACATTTGTCAGAAAATGACGAAATGGGGCAAATCCCCGTATGTGTTCTGGGATAAATCCCCCAGCTGCAACAGCATGACGACAATTCTTCAATGACAATCCCCGCAAAATATGACATTGAGCACACACTGTGTCAGATTACCACACCTGAAGATATAACTCCGCTGTCCACAATAAAGAATTAGGTGAAACCTTCTTGTGTGTATAGCGTCGACACCAAGTAAGGAAAAGGAAAAGAAACGCTTGCTACCGAAACACATGACATGCAAAAGAAAGAAAAGAGCGTGCTGTAGAAACAAATCGACGAAGTTAGATTTCATTACATCAGTGCCAAAAAAGACAGAAAGCAGATTAGACAGCCAGTTGATTATTCTCCAGAGTCAGATTCAGACTTCTCACATCATGACAGCAGCCGTCGTGATGTTTCTGTAGTAGGCTGAATTTAATTTGTATTAGTACAGTGAATATTTTAATTGCATTTTCCATTAGTTTACTAATCGCAACAGTAATCATCAAAGAGAAATTAATCAGCAGCAGAATTTTCTTTCTCGATATCTAAAACAATCTGGCAATGCTAAAGTTGTTTACAAATTCTACACCCGTAGAAACCTACTCGTTCTAACGATGACATTAAACCACAGTAGTTTTAAGGGTATTTTCGTCTAGACATGAGTTGCCCTGACGGTTGATCGATCAAGAGCGGGAAAGGTAAAATTTTTACGAATATATGACGAGAGAGACAAGTGCTTGAGAGAGGACTTCCCTATCAATACAAATGCCTGAGAGACGACTTTTCTATCATTCTCCTAGATAGTTTTGTTGCTCAAATCAACAGAGCGCGTTATCATGCAGTAGCACAGGTGATGTAGTTTTGTTGCTCGACTTTCTTACACTAGTACCGAAAGATGTCTCAGTTGTTAGCAACAAATTCCAGCTGTGTTGCACACACCCCTTGGGGCAGAATTCGTAGCCCAAAACACACTTTTGGAGCTATCAAATGTAAAATATTATGTTCACACCACTCTTTGCTCGAGTTTACGTCTTTTGGTGGAGCTCAGTCTTTCATTTCTTCTTAGGAAGTTAACGATAAAGGCATCATAACACGTCACCAGTAACAGTACTGCATAGTAATGCTCAATGAGCGACCTGATGACGTTCAATAATAGTCACTCCGTTGATTTTTGTTGTTCCGAATTGCAGCATGCAGTACTCCTACACCAGACTTCTGAACTTTGCCTGTTGAATGCAAATGTCGCATGATGGTAAAATGGGAATCTGTCACATATATCAGTAGTCGAGACTTCCTTAGTGTGGAAAATCATTCCTGCCAGAACGATATTTGTTGAAACAAGAATATCTATTTCTGGCGTATTTTCCCAAAAGCACTCGCTCCACACACAGTTCAAATCTTTCTAGCTGCCTCCTCTACATTCACACCTCTGTTATAACAAAAGTAAACGTTGTGTTGCAGAAGTTACACCTTTTTCTACTTACGACTCAATTTTACAATGCTTAATTGTATTTCATGATTTTCAAGTATGCAAAATCCAATGCTTAACTGCAAGATGATAACTAGAAATTCAAATTCGAAAATGGCGTTGATACATACACTGACAGCGTGGCGCCGCCTTCACATGGGCGGCGCCGGATTTCAGGCGGCGGGTGGCGTCTGGCCGGTGGCCGGTAGACGCTGCAGCGCTAGGGAACGCCCGAGCGTAAGCTGTTATGATCGCGACGCAGCCACGAACTGTCCTGCGGAATTGTTTCTGGAAGTACTTGTTATTGCTGGTGTGTAGAATGTTAAGCGAATTATCTTCGATGTTCAATCAGACTCATAACTTTAGACCGAAATGTGGTAAAAAAAAAAAAAAACACAGTTGGACGCGAACATGCGACTATAAGTTTGGAATGCACGCCTATTACCACAAGACCACGGGCTCACTCCCTCCAAATTAACTCGAAAGTAGACAACACTTCTTCCTAACACTTCCGCATTTTACAGTGTTGCCAGATGGTGCAGATGGCCGGACTTAGAGTTGTCAGGGGCGGTCAGTTTTATTGGCCACCTTAAGTGAACGACTCGGACTTAGTCTCTGTGGCGGCCGGCCGGCGGTCAGTTTTTATGTCTAAGACTGTACTTTTAACGCGGAATAGTAGTTGGACCTAGACACATTGGAATTTCCATTTCGGAAATCGTTAGTGAACTCAATATATCGAGATCCACAGTGTCAAGAGCGTACGAAGATTACCATATTTAATACACTACCTCTCACCAAGGACAATGAATTGCCGACGGCTTCACTTTCCGACCGAGAGCAGTGACGTTTGCGTACAATTGTCAGTGCTAACAGACAAGCAACACTGGGTGGAATAGCCGAAGAAATCAATATGGGATGTGCGATGAACATATTCGTTAGTACAGTACAACGCAATTTGGCGTTAAAGATCTATCGCAGCACACGACCTATGCGAGCGCCTTTGCTAACAGCCCAGCGACACCAGCAGCACCTATCCTAGGCTCGTGACCACACCGGTTGGACCGTAGCAAACGGTGACCTGGTCAGATGAATCCTGATTACAGTTGGCAAGGTTCGAGTGTGACGCAAAACCCACAAAGGTATGGACCCAAGTTCTCAACAAGGCATTGTGGAATGGAAGCTGGTGGTGACTATGTAATGGCGTAGGCTGTTTTTACGTGTAGTGAACTGGGTCCACTGGTGCCACCGAACCGAACATTGACTGGAAATGGTTACGTTCACCTACTTCATTTGCAGCCATGTGTAAATTTCATGTTCCCAAATAACGAAGAGATGACAATGTGCCATGACACTGGGCCACAGTTGTTCGCGGTTGGTTTGAATAACATTCTGGACAATTCGAGCGCAAAATTTGGAGATCCAGATCGCTCTACATGAATCTCATCGAACACTATTGGGACATAGTCGAGAAGAGTTCAGCCGGCCGGAGTAGCCGAGCGGTTCTAGGCGCTACAGTCTGGAACCGCACGACCGCTACGGTCGCAGGTTCGAATCCTGCGTCGGGCATGGATGTGTGTGATGTCCTTGGGTTAGTTTGGTTTGAGTAGTTCTAAGTTCTAGGGGACTGATGACCTCAGCAGTTAAGTCCCATAGTGCTCAGAGCCATTTGAACCATTTGAGAACAATTCGTATACAAAAACTCCTGCACCGGCAACACATTCGCATTTATTGGAGCTTATGGGGGCGGCAAGGTTCAATATTTCTGCAGGGTACTTCCACCGACTAGTTGAGTCCATATTATGCCAATTGAGTGTGGAGGAGGAAGAAACGAAATGAAAGGGGAGGAATTATTATGTCAGCTGCATCGTGACTTTATGCGGAATCAGTGGCAACGTGCAAAAGTATGTCCCTGAGCGGGACTCAAACTCGATATCTCCTGCTTCCTAGGCAGCTGGGTTAACCACTGCGCCCCCAGACACAGTATTTATCGCAATTGCACAGAGTCTCTCGGTACGCCTCCCCACCGAACCACATTCCAATATATCGCCATCTATGCACAGTCCTCGTCCACGTCCTCCACGCTCGCTACTTGGAGATTCCCGCAGAACGTAGAACGTAATTGTGCATCCGCACTGAAGGTGGTGGATTCGTTGCCCATAGAGGCGATTATGTGTATCCATGGTGCCTATTCTTTCGGATATTTCCAGAAGGACAGCACGCCGATCAGCAGCGGTAATAAGAGGGTCGTCCACAAAGAAAGTTCCGTTTCTATTTCTACCCGCGGCAGCGCTACGATCGCAGTTCCGAGCATGCCCGCCAGTTACTCTGACTCAAGGAGAAGACATGTACGCCATTTTCAGATCGCTGCTGTCGACGTGTGCTTTGTAGTGCTTGTTTATAATGTCAGCCGTAATTGAAAATGCCGCAGCGTGTAAAATCAGATCTGTGATTCGTTTTCTAAATGAAAAGAAAGTTAAACCAAAGAAAATTTATCGGAAAATCTGCGAGATTTACGGACAAAATGCTATGAGTGATTCAATAGTTAGAAGATGGGCCAGACTGTTCAATGAAGGAAGTGATCAAGTGCACGATGAAGAACGAAATGGACGCCCTTCCGTGGTTACTGATGAACTGGTTCACACAATTGAAGAGGAGATTAAGCACAACCGTAATTCACACTTAGTGCCCTTGATATGGAAGTTCCGCAAATCTCACGATCACTAACTCATGAAATTGTTACTGAAAAAGTGAAATTTCGAATACTTTGCTCACATTGGGTACCCGAAATTCTTACTGAACAACACAAAAAACAACGGATGGGCAGTGCACTTCAGTTTTTGACACGCTACTATGAAAAAGGCGATGGTTTTCTTTCTCGGATAGTCACGGGAGATAAACTTGGGTATCGTACGACACTCCAGAAACAAAACGGCAATCAATGGAATGGAGGCACACTTCATCCCAACGAAGGTTAACCCTAAGCAAATCTTGACACCTCGAAAAGTCATGTGCACCGTTTTTTGGGACAGGAAAGGCATTCTGCTGATTGATTTCTTACCACGAGGCCAAACAATCAGTACACATGGCTACTGCGAGATCATTAAGAAATTGTGCCACGCAATGCAGAATAAGCGCCGAGGATTACTGTCAAAAGATGTTTTTTCCCACGATTATGCCCGACCTCACACGGCGAATGTGACCAAATAACTCTTACACGAATTTCACTGGGACGCGTTTGATCATCCTCCGTACAGCCCGGACCTCGCTCCTAGCGACTTTCATCTCTTCTTACACCTTGGTGGTCAAAACTTCAACGATGATGACGAGCTGAAAGAACATGTTACCAAATGGTTGAATACGCAGGCGGCAACCTTCTATGAAGAAGGCATACAAAAACTTGTGCCATGCTATGAAAAGTGCCTTCAAAATTTCGAAAGCTATGTAGAAAAGTAGTTTAACATTTGTATATTTAGTACAATAGATATTTTTTCTGTATCTGTACATGTTTGTTTTATATAGCCAAACGGAACTTACTCTGTGGACATACCTCGTACATATTATGTAAACTGAGGGTGGAGGGGGGAAAAGGAAAAGAAAGGAACTGTTGATGTCAGCTGCATAAGGACGTTATGAAGAATCAGTAAAGATGAGTGAAAATGTCTGCCGGGCCGAGACTCAAATGCGGAACTTCCTTTTACTAGGCCATTGCATTAGCCAATGCACCATCTCGACGCAGTGTTTATCGCAATAGCTCGGACTATCTCGGCACCCCTGCCCACCGACCCATATTACTATCTAGCGCCACCTATTTGCACTCCCCAACTATTTTCTCCATGCTCAATTCTTAGAAATTCCCACAGGAGCTCGAACGTAATTGTGCATCCGCACTGAAGGAAAAAATGGTTCAAATGGCTCTAAACACTATGGGACTTCAGATCTGGGGTCATCAGTCACCTAGACTTAGAAGTACTTAAACCTAAATAACCTAAGGACATCACACACATCCATGCCCGAGGCAGGATTCGTACCTTCGACCGTAGCAGCCGCGTGGTTCCGGACTGAAGCGCCTAGAACCGCTCGGCCACAGCTGCCGGCCGCAATGAAGGAGGCAGATACATTACCCATCAAGGCGAATCAATTTTGTGAATGCGTGGTGCCTGGAAAAAGAAAAGGAAGAAACTATTTATGTAACTGCATCGGGACGTTCGACGTCCTGCGGGGATCTTAAAGTCGCGAGCATAGTGGACAGACATGGACGGAGCCTGCGTAGGATAGGTGGCGCCGGGTGGTATTGTGATACGGTGGGATAGGTGTATCGAGACATTCTGCGCAACAACCGTAAACTCTGGGTCTGGATGGCGAAATGTTTAACGCACCTCCCTAGTAAACAACAGATCCTGGGTTTGAGGCCTGATCTGGCACACATTTTCACTCCTGCCCGCTGATTCCACATAAAGACCCGATGCAGCTGACATCAGTAGTTTCTTCCCTTCCCTTCCCTTTCCTTTCCTTTCCTTTCCTTTCCTTTCCCCCTCCTGACCCTCAATTTACATAATATTTATCACAGCTGCGCATTCCGTGTGGTGCCTGTTCTTACAGACATATTGGAACCGAAAGGACAGGCACCACACATCCATATAATTGTTGAGTCCATTCCACGTCGAGTTGCTGCACTACATGAGGCAAAAGGAGGTCGAACTCAACATTAGGTGTCCCATGAATTTTTTCACCTCACTGGTATTAATTAGCACTCCGTCTAAAGGCCACAAGTGGCCCATCGGGTCCATCCGACCGCCGTGTCATCCTCAGCTGAGGATGCAGATAGAAGGGGCGTGTGGTCAGCACACCGCTCTCCCGGTCGTTACGATGGTTTTTTTTTTTTTTGACCAGAGCCGCTACTATTCGGTCGAGTAGCTCTTCAATTGGCATGACGAGGCTGAGTGCACCCCGAAAAATGGCAACAGCGCATGGCGGCCCCGATGGTCACCCATCCTAGTGCCGGCCACGCCCGACAGCGCTTAACTTCGGTGATCTGACGGGAACCGGTGTATCCACTGCGCCAAGGCCGTTGCCACTGCTATTAATTACCTGATAGATTATTTAATAAATTTTTTACTTCTCGTCGTACATGTTATCACAGTAGTTCAGTGAAGCAGTGCAACCGCAAGTCCCATATCACTCGACTCCTAAAAGCTAACTAGCATGCATAGAATTTATGTTGATTATTATTTATAAAAAAATGGTTCAAATGGCTCTGAGCACTATGGGACTCAACTGCTGAGGTCATTAGTCCCCTAGAACTTAGAACTAGTTAAACCTAACTAACCTAAGGACATCACAAACATCCATTCCCGAGGCAGGATTCGAACCTGCGACCGTAGCGGTCTTGCGGTTCCAGACTGCAGCGCCTTTAACCGCACGGCCACTTCGGCCGGCTATTATTTATAATTTTCAATGCTGCTCACCAGTTGAGTGATGATTTATTAAATTGACTATGAACGAATTTGACTTCCACAGCAAGACAAGAGTGCGGCTCATTAGTGTAGCACACTGAAATGATACAAGTAAACGCACTGTTTCTTTCTGGGAAGTAAGCTCGCAACACATCATTTCAGTCATGAATGTACTGACTTTTAAGGACAACTGGCACAGTTTGCAAGCTCGTGGGTATAATCTAACTGTACTCAGCCTTACAAACCAAGGAAACTTCAGTGGATACAAAATCCAGGGTAATCAGTAAAAAAGTAGTCTTACACACCAAAACACTTAATATCGGTGAATTTAAGTTAGTGCGGAATGAAATGAAGTTAAAGCTGATTCAGTAACCAGCTTCCAAGCAATTATGAATTTACAGTCACTTTGCATCCATCCCACTCTGCATAAACACAACAAAATACATGTGTGCAGAGCGATACTTGTAAACAAAGCCAGGTGATCTGACATGGAATACTATACTTCAGCTCTGAATGTAAACTGAATTGATATTAATTGAATTCTTGTAGATGGCAAAGTCTGCTCAACAACATAGCTCCCCATCAAACAAAGATGACTTCATGTCATTTCGAAAATATCTCCAACTTAATATCATTTATTTTTATTTATTTATTTACTTGCTGTCATTTAGAAATGATATGCCACCTGGTTACTATGATACGTTGTACTTACACAATACGAAATTGTACATGTACAGAATGTGAAATTTATTTGTTATTTATTGTTTTTAATAAGAGTTAATAATATTGCAGGTTTAAATACTTACAAAGTTAAAAGTAACTAAGAAAAGAAAATCTTAAAATTAACGTTTTATGAATAAAAGATAGCCGGCCGGTGTGCCCGTGCGGTTAAAGGCGCTTCAGTCTGGAACCGCGTGACCGCTACGGTCGCAGGTTCGAATCCTGCCTCGGGCATGGATGTGTGTGATGTCCTTAGGTTAGTTAGGTTTAATTACTTCTAAGTGCTAGGCGACTGATGACCTCAGAAGTTAAGTCGCATAGTGCTCAGAGCCATTTGAACCATTTTCTTTTAATAAAAGATAGGAATTTAGGGAGACATATATGACATATATGACGTATTATAACTTTAAGACACAGATTCGGGATTTTTTTTTCTAAGATGAAGCAGATTTTTGCATTTAAGATGGATAAATAGGAGATGATAAACATATACGAAATTAACAAAACTCTGGGAAATCGAAATATATACCTTAACCGCCGGCCGCGGTGGTCTCGCGGTTCTAGGCGCGCAGTCCGGAACCGTGCGACTGCTACGGTCGCAGGTTCGAATCCTGCCTCGGGCATGGCTGTGTGTGATGTCCTTAGGTTAGTTAGGTTTAAGTAGTTCTAAGTTCTAGGGGACTGATGACCACAGCAGTTGAGTCCCATAGTGCTCAGAGCCATTTGAACCATTTATACCTTAACCATATTTATACCGGAAACAGACAAGACGCAGTAAAGGTCAACATGATTCGAACAAGGAAGTGACACTTCACTAGAAACCCGCCAACAAATGCTGTTGGCTGAGAGCAAACGACACAATAATGACAGTGACTTAGCAAAGAGTTTGTGAAAAAGCTTATATCGTTTTACTCTGTGGTTATAATTTAACTGACGGTGTATCGAGTGCGGCTGTACGGACTGTATACGTCGTAGGACGCTGAAACATTGTAGACATATTCATTAATCGGTGCACTCGTAGAGTATTCCGAAAAAAATAACAGTTCCCTTTCTGCCACCAGGTGAAAATATATCGCTGTAAATAGCCAGAATGTGATGTGATGCAGGGAAAGGGGAGGAATGATCAAACACGGGACAATAGTGGTTCTGGAACGTTTATTATGATATGGTCGCAAGTCACAACATGTGTTCAGTACGGTCTCCCCCAAGATCGACAGTTTCTAACAGTGTATCCGGCGTAATGAGAGGGATATGTCGTCATATGCCAACCTTCTAACCCCTGATAGACACAATCTTTCAAATGTTCCCACAATGAACGGTTGCGTGGAAGTAGGTCGAGAAATCTGGAAGACCACACATCTTGAAATTGCCTAGAGGCGATGTTGTCGTTACTGATGGTTTCTCGAAGCAAATCTTTCACCTGGCATGCGACATGTGGTGTCGCCCAATCTTGTATGAAAATAGCGGTGCGGGCACAGTTGCGTTCTTGCAAAGCTGGTATCGTGTGTTTGCACAATGAGACCATTATAACGTGCAGACCCGTGAGGTGTCATTTCCTCGAAGAAAAATGGCACGAGAATGAAGGATCTTGTGAAACTGCACCACAAAGCGAAAAGAATGGTTCAAATGGCTCTGAGCACTATGGAACTTAACATCTGAGGTCATCAGTCCCCTAGAAATTAGAACTACTTAAACCTAACTAACCTAAGGACATCACACATACCCATGCCCGAGACAGGATTCGAACCTGCGGCCGTAGCGGTCGCGCGGTTCCAGACTGAAGCGCCTAGAACCGTTCAGCCACAACGACCGCCATCACACAGTCATATAAGCAGAATACATTGGACGTTTCTGTACATGTGCCGGAGTAGAATACCATAGGGGACATTTCTGTGCCTTTACGGCACTAGGTGGAGTAAAATATGCCTCGTCCGTGCTAAGAATATTTCCCAGCCATTAGTCATTCTTTTCCATGTGTGCCAAAATGGTTCAAGTGGCTCTGAGCACTATGGGACTTAACTTCTGAGGTCATCAGTCCCCTAGAACTTAGGACCACTTAAACCTAACTAACCTAAGGACATCACACACATGCATGCCCGAGGCAGGATTCGAACCTGCGACCGTAGCGGTCGCGCGGTTCCAGACTGTAGTGCCTAGAACCGCTCGGCGACTTCGGCCGGCTGTGTGCCAAAAGACGAAGGGCAAAATCACGGCTTTATAACTATCTTGGAGCTTCATTTGGTTGACATTCTGAATCTTGTAAGGATACCAAAGTAAAATGCGATACAAAATCCTTTGAACTGTTGACTAGGGGAGAGAAGTTCACCTGTTTCTTCTAATTGCTTGATCGTATTCTTTAGGTCATCTCTTCACAGTTTTTTCTGTTGGCGATATTCCCATTATGCAGCGCTGCTATTGCTGACGTTTTGATAAAACAACTTTCCCAACTGTGCATAATCTTTCTTCTCAATAGCCATTGCATATGTGCAGACGACTTTAACCTTCTTAACCCTTTACACCAACAGTCATTTCAGAAAGGAAATCAACATGCGTTACCCAGTGACAAACAGCATACTCACGTCAAAACAGTATACGTTTCACATTCTAACTACTTACAGTGCCATATTTATCCTGGTGACAGAAAGTGGAACTATTATTGTTTTCATCCTGCTCTTTGAGCACACCGGTTAATGAACATACCTACGATGTTTTACCGTCGTGCGGTGTATACAGCCCGCTCTGCAGCACTCAGAACACCGTCAGTTTAATTATACCCACCCAGTATATTGAAATTGGTTATTGCATGATATCAAGAATGGCTGTAAATAAAAGTTGAAATTCATAAAAAAAAAGCTAAAATATACAGTGAGGCAATGAAAGGGCCGACAAATAGGTACCTTTACCACATAGTTTGATCTTTAGCAAGACAATTTAAACTGAAACTGAACAGTACCAACAATGTAGACTCATTACTTTACATAGCACTAAACCATGATTACCGTCTTTCTGTAAAAAATGTTGTAACTAATAGCAAAAATGATTTGAAAACAGTTCGATGAATATTTTAGAAATTGATATTACAGGACGCACAATATGAACTTGTACACTAGCAGAAAACGACTAACAAGTGAATTGTAGCGATGATCCCACAAGAAAGAAGTTTCATTCTTGTATCACCTGATTACCAGCAATGCTCAAGGATTTACTTATTCCAGACTTCTATCAGCGCATCTCCTCCTCTCCTCCCTCTCTGCCAACCTCCATCTCCCCTCTTTGACCATTTTCTTCACCCCACTGTTCACTTCCTCCACCCCCTACCTCTTCCCATTTCGTCCTCAACCCTCTCTGTCCAAATCTTAATTCACTCCCTCCCTCTGTCCATCTCCTCGTCCTGTCCCTCCTTCTGTCCATTTCCTCCTCTCTCCTTCCATCTGCTCCTCCCCCTATTTCTGTCCATCTCAGTCTCCTCCTCTCCCTGTGTCTGTCCATTTTCTCGTCCTCCGCCTTCTCTCTGCCCTTCTCATCTCCCCACCTCTATCTGCTCATCTCCTTCTTCATCCTTCCTATATCCACTTTATCCTCCTGCTCTCACTGTCCATCTCATTTTCCCCTCGCTCTCTGCTTAGCCATGACCCCCCACATGTATATTCCTTGGAATGCATTCAGATACTATCTACACAATATGATTGTTGTTCGGGCCACCCTAGATGTCAGGGGTTACCTACCCTATTCACCCTCACTCTTATGGAAGCTAGGAAGTGATATGTGTACCAAATTTCACTGAAACTGGCCATTAAAATTGCTACACCACGAACATGACATGCTACAGACGGGAAATTTAACAGACAGGAAGAAGATGCTGTGATATGCAAATGATTAGCTTTTCAGAGCATTCACGCAAGGTTGACGCCGGTGGCGACACCTACAACGTGCTGACATGAGGAAAGTTTCCAACCGATTTCTCATACACAAACAGCAGTTGACCGGCGTTGCCTCGTGAAACGTTGTTGTGATGCCTCGTGTAAGGAGGAGAAATGCGTACCATCACTTTTCCGACTTTGATAAAGGTCGGATTGTAGCCTATCGCGATTGCGGTTTATCGCATCGCGATATTGCTGCTCGCGTTGATCGAGATCCAATGACTGTTAGCAGAATATGGAATCAGTGGGTTCAGGAGGGTAATACGGAACGTCGTGCTGAATCCCAACGGCCTCGTAACACTAGCAGTCGAGATAACAGGCATCTTATCCACATGGCTGTAACCGATCGTGCAGCCACGTCTCGGTCCCTGAGTCAACAGATGGGGACGTTTGCAAGACAACAACCATCTGCACGAACAGTTCGACGACGTTTGCAGCAGCATGGACTATCAGCTCGGAGACCATGGCTGCGGTTACCCTTGACGCTGCATCAAAGACAGGAGCGCCTGCGATGGCGTACTCAATGAGAACCTGGGTGCACGAATGGCAAAACGTCATTTTTTCGGATGAATCCAGGTTCTGTTTACAGCATCATGATGGTCGCATCCGTGTTTGGCGACATCGCGGTGGACGCACATTGGAAGCGTGTATTCGTCATCGACATACTGGCGTATCACCCAGCGTGATGGTATAGGGTGCCATTGGTTACACGTCTCCGTCACCTCTTGTTCGCATTGACGGCATTCTGAACAGTGGACGTTACATTTCAGATGTGTTACGACCCGTGTCTCTACCCTTCATTCGCTCCCTGCGAAACCCTACATTTCAGCAGGATAATGCACGAGCGCATGTTGCATGTCCTGTACGGGCCTTTCTGGATACAGAAAATGTTCGACTGCTGCCCTGGCCAGCACATTCTCCACATCTCTCACCAATTGAAAACATCTAGTCAATGTTTGTCGAGCAACTGGCTCGTCACAATACGCCAGTCACTACTCTTGATGAACTGTGGTATCGTGTTGAAGCTGCATGGGCAGATGTACCTGTACACGCCATCCAACCTCTGACTCAATGCCCAGGCGTATCAAGGCCGTTATTAGGACCAGAGGTGGTTGTTCTGGGTACTGATTTCTCAGGATCTATGCACCCAAATTGCGTGAAAATGTAATCACATGCCAGTTCTAGTATAATATATTTGTCCAATGAATACCCGTTTATCATCCGCATTTCTTCTTGGTGTAGCAATTTTAATATATATACTCCTGGAAATGGAAAAAAGAACACATTGACACCGGTGTGTCAGACCCACCATACTTGCTCCGGACACTGCGAGAGGGCTGTACAAGCAATGATCACACGCACGGCACAGCGGACACACCAGGAACCGCGGTGTTGGCCGTCGAATGGCGCTAGCTGCGCAGCATTTGTGCACCGCCGCCGTCAGTGTCAGCCAGTTTACCGTGGCATACGGAGCTCCATCGCAGTCTTTAACACTGGTAGCATGCCGCGACAGCGTGGACGTGAACCGTATGTGCAGTTGACGGACTTTGAGCGAGGGCGTATAGTGGGCATGCGGGAGGCCGGGTGGACGTACCGCCGAATTGCTCAACACGTGGGGCGTGAGGTCTCCACAGTACATCGATGTTGTCGCCAGTGGTCGGCGGAAGGTGCACATGCCCGTCGACCTGGGACCGGACCGCAGCGACGCACGGATGCACGCCAAGACCGTAGGATCCTACGCAGTGCCGTAGGGGACCGCACCGCCACTTCCCAGCAAATTAGGGACACTGTTGCTCCTGGGGTATCGGCGAGGACCATTCGCAACCGTCTCCATGAAGCTGGGCTACGGTCCCGCACACCGTTAGGCCGTCTTCCGCTCACGCCCCAACATCGTGCAGCCCGCCTCCAGTGGTGTCGCGACAGGCGTGAATGGAGGGACGAATGGAGACGTGTCGTCTTCAGCGATGAGAGTCGCTTCTGCCTTGGTGCCAATGATGGTCGTATGCGTGTTTGGCGCCGTGCAGGTGAGCGCCACAATCAGGACTGCATACGACCGAGGCACACAGGGCCAACACCCGGCATCATGGTGTGGGGTGCGATCTCCTACACTGGCCGTACACCACTGGTGATCGTCGAGGGGACACTGAATAGTGCACGGTACATCCAAACCGTCATCGAACCCATCGTTCTACCATTCCTAGACCGGCAAGGGAACTTGCTGTTCCAACAGGACAATGCACGTCCGCATGTATCCCGTGCCACCCAACGTGCTCTAGAAGGTGTAAGTCAACTACCCTGGCCAGCAAGATCTCCGGATCTGTCCCCCATTGAGCATGTTTTGGACTGGATGAAGCGTCGTCTCACGCAGTCTGCACGTCCAGCACGAACGCTGGTCCAACTGAGGCGCCAGGTGGAAATGGCATGGCAAGCCGTTCCACAGGACTACATCCAGCATCTCTACGATCGTCTCCATGGGAGAATAGCAGCCTGCATTGCTGCGAAAGGTGGATATACACTGTACTAGTGCCGACATTCTGCATGCTCTGTTGCCTGTGTCTATGTGCCTGTGGTTCTGTCAGTGTGATCATGTGATGTATCTGACCCCAGGAATGTGTCAATAAAGTTTCCCCTTCCTGGGACAATGAATTCACGTTCTTATTTCAATTTCCAGGAGTGTATATATATATATATTACTGTACACTTACGTATATATATTTTACTGTACACTTTGTATGCTCACAAAAAAGGGCCAGATGAATATATACAAGTATTTATTTAAAAGAGAAAAAATTCGATACCCAGTATGGTCTCCTTTAACAACAATTCAGCCCTTCAATCATGCAGAAACCACCCTAGAAGCGTGACTGGCCGACTCCAAAGCAATAAAATTCAAAGAATGATATGATAGACGCCAGGAAATTAGATATCAAACGAGACGTCCAAAGAAAGACATATAATGCGTTAAGTTCGAAAGCTGTTCGGAAAGTAATTTCCGAATCTGTCTGTTGCGTTGAGCAGTGGGGCTAGCAGAGTAATAGCACAGCCGTGTCGCCAAGCCCAGTACGAGACTGGCAGTGCCGCGGAAAGGTTGTTGAACTGTTGTTTGCGCCGTAACTACAAATCATCGGAAAAGATATCGGCGTCTGTGAATTACGTACTAGAAGTATGAGTGTGTCCGTTTTTCTCTGTGCGAAAAACGTGAGATCTGTAGACATTCATAGTGAACTATGAGCAGTATACGGAGACACTATGGTGAGTGATAGCGCTGTGATAAAATGGTGCCGTTTGATTCGGGAAGGTTGGGGAACGTCCCTGAAGATCAAGGAAGTGGACGATCATTTATTGTGACAAATTAAAACTTGTGGCAAAGGTTAATGACGGAATCAGAGAAAATAGTCGGTTCACAAACGTACAGCGTGCCCATAGAGACATGCTATCGTTTGAAAAAAAATCATAACGTCGCAACTTTTTCACGTAGAGCATCGTGGTTTGTTGTAAAACATTTATCGGCTGTCATTGTTTCCTGTTATGCCATGATTTCATTGTATGCGCCAATCATCGTTTGTAGAACATCAAGGCGATATTCAAGTTCTGCCGATGTACAGTTCAGCATTGCCGCATCAGAAGTTTTGATTGCTTCATTGATTCGTGTACGTAGGGTAGCAGTATCACTGACTAGTGTTGCGTACACGTGATCCTTGACGTAACCCCATACATGACGTCTAACAGCACGTCATCGCGAGAGCACAGGGGCCGTGCGATTGGACCATCACGCACCCATCCATCTCTCGGGAAATGACATTCCGCAAAAATTTGTAAATTTGCGGTAAGATCTTATGGGACCAAACTGCTGAGATCATCGGTCCCTAAGCTTACACACCACTTCAAATAACTTAAACTAACTTACGCTAAGGTCAATATACACCCAAGCCCGAGGTACGCCTCGAACCTCTGACGGAAGGAGCCGCGCGGACCGTGACAAGGCGACAGAGGCTGTCATATCGTAGATGCTGCAGATTCAAACTCTGCTGTTGGGGTTCACCATTTGTTACAGCTTTTCTGCGTAGGAAAATTGACCTATCACCCTCTCATGCATTAGGCCACGCCATACATTAAGCTTCAGTTTAGACCAAATAAATATTCCTGAATTCCAATCAAGAACAACAGTCCAGAATGATAAACATAGAAGTAAATATCCTCGGTGTCAGAAAGCAGCTTAAACCACTTAATAAAGGCATGGCTTGCGGTCCAGATTATATACCAGTCAGGTTACTCTCATAGTATGCTGATACAATAGCTCCGTATTTAGCAATTATATACAACCGCTTGCTCACAGAAAGATCCGTACCTAAAGGCTGGAAAATTGCTCAAGTCACACAAATACCCAAAAAGGGACGTAGGAGTAATCCGTTGAATTACAGTCCCATATCACTAACGTCGATTTGCAGTAGGGTTTTGGAACATACACTGTATTGGTAGGATATGAAGCACCTCGAAGAATACGATTTATTGACACATAGTCAACACGGATCCAGAAAATATCGTTCTTGCTCAACACAACTAGCTCTTTATACTCATGAAGTAATGAGTGCTATCGACAGGGGATGCCAAATTGATACCATATTTTTAGATTTCCAGAAGGCTTTCGACACCGTTCCTCACAAGCGTCTTCTAACCAAACTGCGTGCCTATGGAATATCGCCTCAGTTGTGCGACTGGATTCGTGATTTCCTGTTAGAAAGGTCATAGTTCGTAGTAATAGACGGAAAGTCATCGACTAAAACAGAAGTAATATCCGGCGTTCCCCAAGGAAGTGTTATAGGCACTCTACTGTTCCTGATCTATACTAACGACATAGGAGACAATCTGAGTAGCCCTCCTTGACTGTTTGCAGATGATGCTGTCATTTACCGACTTGAAAAGTCATCAGATGATCAAAACGAATTGCAAAATGATTTAGATAAGATATCCGTATAGTGTGAAAAGTGGCAATTGACGCTGAATGAAGAAAAGTTTGAAGTTATTCACATGGGTACTAACAGAAATCCACTAAATTTCGATTACGCGATAAGTCACACATATCTGAAGGCTGTAAATTCAACTAAATACTTAGGGATTACAGTTACAAATAATCTAAGTTGGAACGATCACATAGATAATATCGTGGGTAGAGCAAACCGAAGACTGCGATTCATTGGCAGAACACTTAGAAGGTACAACAGATCTACTAAAGAGACTGTTTGCACTACATTTGTCCGCCCTATTCTGGAGTATTGCTGTGTGTTGTGGGATCCGTATCAGGTGGAACTGACGGATGATATTGAAAAAGTTCAAAGGAGGGCGGCTCGTTTTGTTTTATCGCGAAGTAGGGGATATAGTGTGACAGACATGATACGTGAATTGGAGTGGCAATCATTAAAACAAAGGCGTTTTTCGTTACGACGGTGTCCTCTCATGAAATTTCAATCAACAGTTTTTCCCCCGATTGCGAAAACATTCTGTTGGCAGCCGCCTACATAGGGAGAAATGATCATCACGATAAAATAAGAGAAATCAGGGCTCGCACAGAAAAATGCAAGTGCTCGTTTTTCCCGCGCGCCGTCGGTAGAGAGACAGCTTGAAGGTGGTTCACTGAACGTTCTACCAGGCACTTTACTGTGTATAGCAGAGTTGGTTGGTTGGTTGTTATGGGGAAGGAGACCAGACAGCGAGGTCATCGGTCTCATCGGATTAGGGAAGGTTGGGGAAGGAAGTCGGCCGTGCCCTTTTAAAGGAACCATCCCGGCATTTACCTGGAGCGATTTAGGGAAATCACGGAAAACCTAAATCAAGATGGCCGGACGAGGGATTGAACCGTCGTCCTCCCGAATGCGAGTCCAGTGTCTAACCACTGCGCCACCTCGCTCGGTATAGCAGAGTAATCATGTAGATGTAGATGTATATAATTGATGTGTTCACGTGTTTTGTATGGGTTTTTAGAGCCCCGAATCCTAATGATTGGCGATTCACATGTCCAGAATTGTAGAACGTAGCTTCATCTGAAAATAGGCACGTTTTCAAGTACGTAATGTCGGCATCTGTGGAGGCCAGCATGAAATAAATAAATGTATACAAGATCATTTGGCTGCAATGCTTGGACCCTTTGCACTTTGTATGCAAAGGCGAAACCTCTTATGTAAACTTTATGTACAGTTGGACTTTCTTCCTGTGTTTGCACGTGGTACACATCGAATTGCCTTATGGGGGCTTGGTCTAAATGCATCTTGCACTCTGTCAACACATGCTTGGTACTCAAGGTGCGTCTACTTCGGAGAAGGTCTTTGAGACTGTCTGTCTCTTTAAGGCTTTTGAACCTCACCATCATGCTTTTGCCAGAGGTGTCCTCCTATACTGTGGTCGACGATTTCGTAGTACAGTTGTCGCGGATTTGGTTTCTGCATACCAGATGACGTTTTGAACTTTGTCCTTGTCTGTTGCCATATTGATGCTCTCCGTTTCCAGTCTGCAACAAAGCACAACAAACTACGATTCTCCATCTTTAATGATTTTTGAAATGATATGGGGGTTTATAGACACCCTATAGAATTATCAGTTAGTTGTCCACAGATATGATAGTTTCATATGGACTTGTGTCTGATAAACTTGATTATCACAAATGTACTTCATGGAACCCAAAGCTTATGACTTATGACTACAGAACGAAGAAATTTGGAGCTTATTAACTTCTCTGATGCATTACAATGCCGAAGGAGACAAATTCGTTAGTCACATTGTGACAGGAGATGAAACAAGGGTTGCGTATGTCAACGAGGAGGCAAAAATACAGACAGTGGAGAGGGGCCATATTAACACCTCACGTAAGCCTTTGAACTGACGCCAGACATTTTCTGAGTGAAAACTGATGACGTTGCTTAATAATTTCAATTGTTTGCTCATCCTTCATAAAGCCCTGTTTTGTCGCCCGGCGGTTCTTACCTCTTTATGAAGATGAAAAGAAGGTTAGTGTCACAGGTGTTTGAAGATAACAGTAAGTTAAAGGAGTGTGTCAAAGCATGGGCTGACTCACAAGCGGCAGAGTTGTGCAAAGAAGGCATTGAAAAACTCGTTCCTCGGTATTGCAAGTGCTCTTACATAGAAGACAATTGTGTAGAAAAATAGATGACAGTTGCAGCTTTAAATTGTATATAATGAAAAAAACTTATTAATATGCTGGCATTTTTTATAAATTAACACAACGCATTTTCCGAATAATCTTCGCAGAAGATTATTTAGTACTAGTCCGTGAGGCAGACAATGAAACGGCGTAGAATCAGTAGTGGTGCTACACTATCCCGAATCCATAGCACAAATCAAATGTTATGGGAAGTGATACTTTTTTCTGTGGTGGATGGAAAATACGGTTTTTTAGAAACTACGAAGGCAGTAGCAGAATTTTTCCAATCGAGCCGAACCTTGGAACTGAGTAACCTGAGCCGGCAGTACCTGAGCCGGCAGTCTATAACACTCGAAATACGAATTTGGATGAGCCAAGCTGAACCACAACTCTGTTGAAAAAATTGTGGAGGTTGTACGGGGATATTTTCTGAGTACTTTGGTATATAGGGATTGTGGTCTTCTATGGCTCTTTACGTAGTAATAATGCAGTTTTCAGTTATTGCATTTGTTACCGTAATTATCTTAATTTCTGTGAAAATACCTTCACAGCAGTGAAGAAACCTGTAACATGCAATCATGTGCTATTGTTCTTCATGTAAGTTAGTCAAAACAATTGTTTTGCTTGTGTTCAGAGCTCGTTCAACACGCCAACTATTGGTGGCATGGTTGTCACAAACTGCGCGCAACATATCCGTTTTCTGGCATACATCGCACAGTCAACAGTCTGCCTAACACAGAAGGATCCCGTTCCTTGTAGGCAAGCACCAATGAACAGACGGAAAATTAATGTGATATGTTCGTCGTCGAAGTGGAAACGGCTCAGCAGAGCTCGGCTGTGCAAATTTGCCACTTGTAATGACGCAGTACATTCAAGACACGTACGCATTCAAGACATTAACACACAAAGTATCTTTCTTTCTTTTGTTTGTCAGTTTTTAAATAATTCGGTTTGAAGTACCTTAAAATACCGGGTGATCAAAAAGTCAGTATAAATTTGAAAACTGAATAAATCACGGAAGAATGTAGATAGAGAGGTACAAATTGACACACATGCTTGGAATGACGGGGTTTTATTAGAACCAAAAAAATACAAAAGTTCAAAAAATGTCCGACAGATGGCGCTTCATCTGATCAGAGTAGCAATAATTAGCATAACAAAGTAAGACAAAGCAAAGATGATGTTCTTTGCAGGAAATGCTCAATATGTCCACCATCATTCCTCAACAACAGATGTAGTCGAGGAATAATGTTGTGAACAGCACTGTAAAGCATGTCCGGAGTTATGGTGAGGCATTGGCGTCGCATGTTGTCTTTCAGCATCCCTAGAGATGTCGGTCGATCACGATACACTTGCGACTTCAGGTAACCCCAAAGCCAATAATCGCACGGACTGAGGTCTGGGGACCTGGGAGGCCAAGCACGACGAAAGTGGCGACTGAGCACACGATCATCACCAAGCGACGCGAGCAAGAGATCTTCCACGCGTCTAGCAAAATGGGGTGTAGCGCCATCCTGCATAAAACCCCATGTCATTCCAGGCATGTGTGTCAATTTTTACCTCTGTATCTACATTATTCCGTGTTTTGTTCAGTTTTCAAATTTATACTGTCTTTTTGATCACCCGGTATAAGCTAATGTTCTGTAAAAGTAACAAGTAGTGCCATCTGTTAATGGTTGATGAGCTATTTGTGTAAATGCTTTTTCTTTGTGTATCCAAAGTTCTAAATTTATTTCTTGTTACTTTTACAATACATTTTCTTAAAAACACAGTAGTGTATGCAGTATAAAATAAAATACATATGGACATATTTTTGTAACGTTAAAAAAAGAACTGCATTTGGTTGTTAAAAGATCCGACGATAGCAGACTGTCGCTGACAGTGAGTGATTAATTAATTAAAAAGTCATTTCAACGAGATTGCCTTTCCTGATCACTTTTTAAATCTATCATGATAAAGCAATATTAGTTATTATTTTGAAATGAAAGGACAAATTAGATTCAGTAATAGTATTCAGCACTAAAGATTATTTTAGTTAGCTTCACGAATCCTTTCTAATTATATTTCTAAATGTCATTACAGTCAATAGCAGACTTTTACTAGCTGCAGTCTAATTTTATATTACTTGCAGTGTTATTTTGCGAGTGATTAATAATCTACTTTGTGTAAATTTGGGTATGAATGCTTTCTTACCATTACACGATATTGATATTTATTGACCATAATATAGACGGCAGTTGAGAGATATATACTACATAAATTAATAAGCGATGGTACTCATCTCTAATGGTACACAAAACGGGTCAGATCGCTGTTGCAGAAGCAACGAAAAAAGAATGCCAAATTTAAAAGAACGCAAAATCCCCAATATTGGCAAAGTTTTGAAGAAGTGCGAAATATAGCGCGTACTTCAGTGCGAGATACTTTTAATAATTTTCACAACGAAACACTGTCTCTGAATCTGGCAAAAAACCCAAAGAGATTCTAGCCATACACAAAGGACCCCAGTGGCAAGACCGAGTCAATACCTTCACTGCACGCTAACAACAGTGAAGTCACTGGTGACAGTGCCACCACAGCAGAGTTATTAAACACAGTTTTCTGAAACTCCTTCCCCAAAGAAGACGAAGTAAATATTCCTGAATTTCAGTCAAGAACAACTGCCAAGATGGGAAACATAGAAGTAGATATCTTCGGTGTAGCAGAGCAGCTTAAATCTCTTAATAAAGCCAAGGCCTCCGGTCCAGATTGTATACCAGTCACGTTCTTTTCAGAGTATCCTGATACAACAGCTCCATATTTAGCAATTATATACAACCGCTCGCTCATAGAAATATCCGTACCTAAAGACTGTAAATTGCTTAAGCCACACCAATACCAAAAAGCGAAATAGGAGTAACCCGCACAATTACAGGCCCCTATCACTAACGTCTATTTGCAGTAGGGTTTTGGAACATATATTGTGTTCAAAAATTGTACATTACCTCGAATAAAACGATTTATTGACGCACAGTCAGCACGGATTCCGAAAATATCGTTCTTGTGAAATACAACTAGCTCTTCATACTCGTGCAGTAATGAGTGCTGTAGACAGGGGATGTCCAATTGATTCCAAATTTTTAGATTTCCAGAAAGCTTGCGGCATCTTTCCTCACAAGGGTATTCTAACCAAACTGCGTGCCTATGGAATGTCGCCTCAGTTGTGCGACTGGATTCGTGATTTCTAGTCAGAAAGGTCATAGTTCTTTGTAATGACGGAAAGTCATCGACTGAAACAGAAGTAAATCCGGCGTTCCACAAGGAAGTGTTCTATGACCTCGACTGTTCCTGATCTATATTATTGACATAGGAGACAATCTGAGTAGCCGTCCTTGATTGTTTGCAGATGATGCTGTCATTTACCTACTTGAAAAGTCATCAGATGTCCAAAATGGATTACAGAATGGTTGAGGTAAGATATACGTATGGTGCGAAAACTATAATTGACCCTGAATAAAGAAAAGCGAAGTAATTCACCTGAGCACTAAAAGAAATCCACTAAATTTCTATTACGCGATAGGTCACACAAATCTGAAGGCTGTAAATTCAACTAAATACTTGGGAATTACAGTTACAAATAATCTAAGTTGGAACGATCACATAGATAATGTCGTGGGTAGAGCAAACCAAAGACTGCGATTCATTGGCAGAGCACTTAGAAGGTACAACAGATCTACTAAAGAGACTGCTGGCACTACAATTGTCCACCCTATTCTGGAGTATTGCTAAGCGTTGTGGGATCCGTATCAGATGGGACTGACGGATGATATTGAAAAAGTTCAGTGAAGGGCATCTCGTTCTGTATCATCGCGAAATAGGAGACATAGTGCGACAGACATGATACGTGAATTGGAGTAACAATAATTAAAACAAAGGCGTTTTTCGTTACGACGGGATCTTCTCATGAAATTTTTCGACGAACTTGGGCAATTCCAATCGGATAATGCAACACCCCATACATTCAGAATTGCTACAGTGTCTCCAGGAACACTCTTCTGAGTTTAAACACTTTCGCTGCCCACCAAACTCCCCAGACATGAACATTATTGGGCGTATCCGGTATTGCAACGAGCTGTTCAGAAGAGGCCTCTATCCCCTCGTACTCTTATGGATTTATGGACAATTCTGCAGCTTTCATGATGTCAATTCCCTCCAGCAATACCTCAGACATTACTCGAGTCCATGCCACGTCCTGTTGTGGCACTTCTGCATGCTTGAGGGGGGGGGGGGGGGGGAGCTACAAGATATTATACAGATGTACTAGTTTCTTTGGCTCTTCGGTGAATTTCAACTTAATACGCCTACCTATAACAGAAAGGTATTCGTTGGAACTACAGACAGTCGGATATTAAATGACAAAAAATATGTTTATCCTTGTGGTGTAATGTAATGACAAATTAATAATTTTCTATTTTTTCCGTTACTTGTACTGTGAAACCTTGCATCTAGCCAAATTTCATGATTCTAGGTCAACGGCAAGTACCCTACTAGTTTTGGTGAGTGAGTCTGCGAGTGTCAAAATATGTGATGTAAATGACCATATCTTTTGACTGATATACTGTAGAGCCTTAAATTGTGACACAGCGTAGGGACCGTAGGCGTTAGCATGTTACGTAAATTTCAGCCTCATACGTCTAACCGTCCTGAAAAAAAAGGTTCTTAACAGTCTGACAGACAGACAGACGGACAACAAAATGATTCTCCAAAGGTTCCGTTTTTACCGTTTAAAGTACGGAACCCTAAACATCAAACAAAATTAGATGCACTAGACTACAAATTTCTTGTACCAAAATAGTCAGTAAATTATCTCAAACAACGTCCGAACTTTTGTCGGTTGAGTCTTGGATCAGTAAAGGTCGTGAGCTGAATAGTGAGAACGGTTTGCAGCCGACAGATCAATACGCGAACGACGCTGTGGCACAAGGCTGTCTTGCGGGCAACCTACCTACCTTGTGCGTCCGTCCGGCGGACGAGCTGCGCGGCAACTAGGTTCCACGGCGCAGAATTGGATCAGTCTGCCACACTGTAATTGCTTAACAGGTAACACCTCTGTGTGTGTGTGTGTGTGTGTCTCTGTGTCTGAGAGAGAGAGAGAGAGAGAGCTTTTTGAAAGAAGAAACGGTTCATTTTCGAAATTACTCCGTTTTTAGAGGAAAGGAGTATTTTCCAATTTTCTATATTTTTTGAGAGATAAATGTTAGTACTTACTAAATGTTTCCAAATATAACGATAACGAAATTTATGAAAATCATTTATACAAATTCGTCTAACTTTTACTACTATTTTGTAGATGTTTTCGCTATTTTGTAGATGTTTTCACTACTGTAACATTTTGTTTTACAAATTCAAAAGCTTCTTTACATCACTCATTAAAATTCAACATAATTTTGAGTTCTGCATCGATCAGTTACTTCGTGTAGGGCCCCCTCGAGCACGCAGAAGTGCCGCAACAAAATGTGGCATGGACTCGAGTAATGTCTGAAGTAGTGCTAGATGGAATTGACATCATGAATACTGCAGGGCTCTGCATAAATCTGTAAGACTACGAGGGGGTGGAGGTCTCTTCTGAACAGCACGTTGCAAGGCATCCCAGGTATGCTCAATAACGTACATGTCTGGGGAGTCTGGTAGCCAGCGGAAGACTTTAAACTCAGAAGAGTGTTCCTGGAGACACTCTGTAGAAACTATGGACGTGTGGGGTGTTGTATTGTCCTACTGAAATTGCACAAGTCCTCTGGAACGCACAATCGACACGAATGGATGCAGGTGATCTGACAGCATGGTTACGTACGTGTCACTTGTCAGAGTCGTATCATGGGTCCCATATCACTCCAACTGGACACACCCCAAAGCATTACAGAGCCTCCACCAGCTTGCACAGTCCCTTGCTGACATGCAGGGTCCATGGATTCAGGAGGGTGTCTCCATACCTGTATACGTACATCCGCTCGATACAATTTGAAACGAGACTCGTCCGACCAGGCAACATACACTCCTGGAAATGGAAAAAAGAACACATTGACACCGGTGTGTCAGACCCACCATACTTGCTCCGGACACTGCGAGAGGGCTGTACAAGCAATGATCACACGCACGGCACAGCGGACACACCAGGAACCGCGGTGTTGGCCGTCGAATGGCGCTAGCTGCGCAGCATTTGTGCACCGCCGCCGTCAGTGTCAGCCAGTTTGCCGTGGCATACGGAGCTCCATCGCAGTCTTTAACACTGGTAGCATGCCGCGACAGCGTGGACGTGAACCGTATGTGCAGTTGACGGACTTTGAGCGAGGGCGTATAGTGGGCATGCGGGAGGCCGGGTGGACGTACCGCCGAATTGCTCAACACGTGGGGCGTGAGGTCTCCACAGTACATCGATGTTGTCGCCAGTGGTCGGCGGAAGGTGCACGTGCCCGTCGACCTGGGACCGGACTGCAGCGACGCACGGATGCACGCCAAGACCGTAGGATCCTACGCAGTGCCGTAGGGGACCGCACCGCCACTTCCCAGCAAATTAGGGACACTGTTGCTCCTGGGGTATCGGCGAGGACCATTCGCAACCGTCTCCATGAAGCTGGGCTACGGTCCCGCACACCGTTAGGCCGTCTTCCGCTCACGCCCCAACATCGTGCAGCCCGCCTCCAGAGGTGTCGCGACAGGCGTGAATGGAGGGACGAATGGAGACGAGTCGTCTTCAGCGATGAGAGTCGCTTCTGCCTTGGTGCCAATGATGGTCGTATGCGTGTTTGGCGCCGTGCAGGTGAGCGCCACAATCAGGACTGCATACGACCGAGGCACACAGGGCCAACACCCGGCATCATGGTGTGGGGAGCGATCTCCTACACTGGCCGTACACCACTGGTGATCGTCGAGGGGACACTGAATAGTGCACGGTACATCCAAACCGTCATCGAACCCATCGTTTTACCATTCCTAGACCGGCAAGGGAACTTGCTGTTCCAACAGGACAATGCACGTCCGCATGTATCCCGTGCCACCCAACGTGCTCTAGAAGGTGTAAGTCAACTACCCTGGCCAGCAAGATCTCCGGATCTGTCCCCCATTGAGCATGTTTGGGACTGGATGAAGCGTCGTCTCACGCGGTCTGCACGTCCAGCACGAACGCTGGTCCAACTGAGGCGCCAGGTGGAAATGGCATGGCAAGCCGTTCCACAGGACTACATCCAGCATCTCTACGATCGTCTCCATGGGAGAATAGCAGCCTGCATTGCTGCGAAAGGTGGATATACACTGTACTAGTGCCGACATTGTGCATGCTCTGTTGCCTGTGTCTATGTGCCTGTGGTTCTGTCAGTGTGATCATGTGATGTATCGACCACAGGAATGTGTCAATAAAGTTTCCCCTTCCTGGGACAATGAATTCACGGTGTTCTTATTTCAATTTCCAGGAGTGTATTTCCAGTCATCAACAGTCCAATGTCGCTGTTGACGGTCCCAGGCGTGGCGTAAAGCTTTGTATCGTGCAGTCATCAAGGGTACACGAGTGGACCTTCGGATCCGAAAGCCCATATCGATGAACTTTCGTTGAATGGTTCGAACGCAGACTCTTGCTGATGGCACAGCGTTGAAATCTGCAGCAATTTGCGGAAGGGTTGCGCTTCTGCCATGTTGAACGATTCCCTTTAGTCGTTGTTGGTCCTGTTCTTGCAGGAATTTTTTTTCCGGCAGCAGCGATGTCGGAGATTTGATGTTTCACCGGATGCCTGACGTTCACGGTGCACTCGTGAAATGGTCGTACGGGAAAATCCCCACTTCATCGCTACCTCGGAGATGCTATGCCCCATCGCTCGTGCGCCGACTATAATACCATATTCAAACTCACTTAAATCTTGAAAACTTGCCAGTGTAGCAGCAGTAACTGATCTAAGAACTGCACCAGACACCTGTTGTCTTGTATAGGCGTTGCCTATCGCAGCGTCGTGTTCTGCCCGTTTACATATCTCTGTGTTTGAAGCCGGCCGCTGTGACCGAGCGGTTCTAGACGCTTCAGTCCGGAACCTCGCTGCTGATGAGTTCGCATGTTCGAATCCTGCCTCGGGCATGGATGTGTGTGATGTCCTTAGGTTATTTAGGTGTAAGTAGTTCTACATCTAGGGGACTGATGACCTCAGATGTTAAGTCACATAGTGCTTACAGCCATTTCTGTGTTTGAATACGCAGTTTCTTTGACGCTTCAGTGTAGTTCTTGTCATCTATTATTCATTAATGAGAACACTCTTTCCACAAAAGCATTAGATCCTGGTAAGCCGAACAAGTATCCCATTCTCTTATAAATATTTGGCACTTTATGTTCTGGTGCTGCTGAAAAGAAACGTAACCACTTCGATGCATCAATAGCGTCCTCGTTCACACTTTCAAGTAAGTTAGTCTTGAATTCACAGAATTGTCTATACAAGGTATCAACACAAACCTGATCTTTCACGTTAAGAATTTCCACTACACTTTCAAATTCCTGAAATTCAATATCGTCCTCGAAGGAAAAACCACTAAGCATGCGTATTGCTGATAATATCATATCTTTTTTTCCAGATACTGAAGTAAAATGCAGTGAAAACGATTGATATCCGCTGAAACATTTCTTGTAACTAAGGAGATAAGTTATCCAATAGTTCCTTTGCCTTGCAGCCGTAAAGACCATCCTTCTGCCTCTGTTTAAGCTTATCAGTTAGGAGACGCAATTGTTTAAAGGTCTCCAAGATATTCAAATCACAACCTTCTAATCTTCAGTTAACTGTGTGCAACAGGTTTCCAACACTGATCAGAAAATGGAGGTATATTTCTCACATGATGTCTTGTTCAGGGTTTTCATTCAGAAAAACTTACCTCAGAAATGTGGATACTCATGAGTACTTTGGAAACAGCTCTTAATGGCATCCCAGTTCAGAAGAACCTTGTTTATAACTGTAGTCAAAGAAGGCCATCTTGTGGGAATATGTCTCAGTATCTCTGTCCATTCCAGTTTCACGAACTGGAAAAAGTTTTCAGTTCCTCTCTTCTTTTTGCAGAAACAGTGAAATGGTTATAAATTTTTAGAACTGTTATTTCCACAGCGGTATGTAATTTATCATTCGCACTCTTAATTCCATTGTGGAGTATATGGTTAGTGCAGTTCGCCTTTAGAATATTTTTATTCTTATTCAGAAGTGACAGAAGAACTAATTTATTCTGCTGTAAGCGCACAGACTGTCGTTTGACACTAGCCGCTATGCATTTATTCTCGAGAAGTGACTAGCTGTAAGCGTCACCGACCCCTATTTGTAACCACAATGAACATTTATTATGCACATATCCCTGCAGATGGTTCCCTAACATTTAAAGTTCTTTTGAAATACGTGAAAGTATCAGAATGAACATGACTTTAAAAAATGGATTATCATGAACTCCGGGGAAATAAAAAGCGGAGTACCAAAATTAGACGAAAAAATCGATAAATCCGGGAAAATCTGGCAACCCTACACTGTGTGTGTGTGTGTGTGTGTGTGAGTGTGTGTGTATGTGTGTGTGTGTGTGTTTATTTTGAGTGTATTGTGAGCGTTTCAACAAATCAGATTAAACATACGAGGGGCTGTCATAATGTTTTAATTATCATCGCACAAAAATTCAAGCTGTGACATCAAACTATAGCGTTAGTGCTGTACACTATATGCATTCATCGTTCGGGGTGAAACATGGGTGTCAGGATGGCTGATGTAATTCGATATGTCGATACACGTGGCAGTCATGGAATGAGTTGTTAGCTGGACGACGGGTTTTTGAGCCAAGTGGATTTCCGCTACATATATAAAGGCTGACGTGTTGTCTATGCAATCATTGTCTACTATCATTGTCTATTAGTTTCAATTCCGTGTAACTGTCACGTCCTCTTCTCTTCTCGGTCTCTTCCAAGTGCTGCATCCAAGGCCGTCCTCTTCCCTTTTTTCCAACACTTTCCCTTCAAAAATAGTAATGATGGTGTTGTGTCTGATGACATGTCCAGTGAATTTTATTTTTCTCTTTTCCATTTCCGTTAATAATCTTCTCTCTTCGTCGACTTCCCTAAAGACTACCAGGTTGGTTTTTCCTTTAATCCGGCTCGTTCTTTTCATTTTTTGCCATATCCACATTTCAGCAGCTTCAAGTCAGTTTCTTTCCGGTTTATCCAAAGTTCAGCTTTCACTTCCATAGAGCAGTGTACTCCATGCAAACCATTTTGCTAAGGGTTTTTTGATAGCTATAGTCATATATTTGCTGGTTAAGCTTTTTTCCTTTGTCATAAGTGCCTGTTTTGTCTATGAAATCTTTCTCTCCACTTCCATTAAGCATTTCTGTCATTACATTACCGAGATAATAAAACTGTTTCATGTGGTCAATTCCAACTTCATCAATTTTTGTATTGGTTTTAATTTCTCCCATACTTTTCGGTACTACCATTACTTTTGTTTTCCGTTCGTTCAACTTTTATTTCTATAGTTTAAGATAGGGCTTGCAGTTTTCTATTCATTTCTTTTTCTGAGTCTGCTGTTATCATTATGCTACCAGAAAATCTAACCTAATGTGTTCTTTCACCACTGACTTTTATTTTCTTTGTCGTCTTCCTCAATGAACACACGAAGTAAATATGGGGATACAGGACATCCTTGTCTAACTCCTTTCCTAATGTGGCTCCTTCCTCTACGTTATTCATGTTTAATTTTGTGTTTTGGTTCTGATGCTGCTGATTAATCATTCTTCTATCCTTCCAGTCAAATCTTTTTTTTTTTTCATAATTCTAAAGAGTAACTTCATGTTCACATTGACAAAAATTTCTTAAGTTTATGAAGGTAAGGTAAGTTCTTCCATTCAAATCCAAGTTGGTCTTCTCCAATACTTTTTCTTTTATTGCGCTTTTAACTATTTTAATGAGTATTTTGGAGGCATGTGATAACTCTGATCGTGTTCTATAATTTATACAGTCAACTCCTTTCCTATTTTAGATACGGTATCTGTTCTGCATTATGCAAAGTCTTCCGGCATGATTCCTCCTTCGTAGCAGTCATTTATTACTCTGAATTGTTAGTCTGTCTTGTTGTTATATAAATTTTTCAGCAATTCTCCAGCAACGTTATCAACACCAGTTGCTTTTCTTTCTTTGAGGCTCCAAAGGGCATATTCAAATATATGTCTCGGGATTGTGGGACTTTTCCCTCCTGTTTCCAACAGGTTACTTTCATTGGTGAAGTTCTTATCAACATACAGCTCTTCTGTGTATTCCGCGGTGGCCAAGCGGTTCTAGGCGCTTCAGTTCGGAACCGCGCCACCGTTACGGTCGCAGGTTCGAATCCTGCCTCGGGCATGGATGTGTGTGATGTCCTTAGGTTAGATTAAGTAGTTCTAAGTTCTAGGGGACTGATGACCTCAGATGTTAAGTCCCATAGTGCTCAGAGCCATTTGAACCATTTTGAACCAAATAGCACATATCTTGTCATTGTGTATCAGCAACAATTTCCTTTTATTTTTAACTACTACTGATTTCGTTCTACGTTTGTACTGAAGGGCTCGGATTTTCTTATAAACTTGGTCCTGTTTTCCCTTTTCAAGAACTTCTTCTATCTCCTCAGCAGTGCTTTTGGTCCATATCTCTTTTCCATCTCTGTATTTTGTTGTGATGTGATTTTTAATTTTTTTGTAATCATCTGCATTTTTTGGTTCCTGAGCTTATTCCTTTCCTGAATTAGGTTCAGTATTTCCTTTGTCATCCAAGATTTTCAGGACCGCAGTTTCCTTTTTCCTAAAACCCCATTTGTTGCTTCAGTTATCCCCATTTTGATATTATTCCATTGCATTGGTTCATCAATTCCAATAGCTATTTTATTGGTTCTTTCTTCAGAAGCTATCTCTATTGCTTCCTTTTTCAATCCTTCTACTCCCTATTTCTTTTTGACGCATATCTTGGTTCTTTCTAATCTAATGTTGGACTTACCTAACACAACTGTATGGTCACTATCTACTACTTGACCTACATAGCTGTGATATGATTTTATCTTGCTCCTGTACCTCTGCTTCATTAGCATATAATCCAACTGAAATTGTCTTTTGTCTGGTGCCTCTCATGTGTACCTTCTTCTAATAATGTGCTTGTCATAACCATATCATTTTCACTGCAGAAATTTACCAAATTTTCAAATATTTCATTTGTTTTCCCGAAGTCAAAATTTTCGTGCTGTCTTATTGCGTGTATGGGATCCTACTACGGCATTAAAATCACCCATTATTCAACATTGTCACTCTCTTTAGTAAGTTGTAATAGTTCTGCAGTATCTTTATACAGTCTCCGCTTCTTCCAAATCATGAGCCGATGTTGAAAAATGTGTCTGAATTATTACCAAGTCTGTAGATGTACTACTTATTTTTACTATCATTAATCGATAGCTGATTTGGTAAGTACTGCAAACATCGTTTGACCATTTCCCTCTTATTACAGCTGCCACTCCATTCTTTTCTTTTCTCACCCCCACTCTAAAGTCATCACTATAGAAATCTCCATTTCCATCCCATCTTGTTCGCGCCTATAAGTATATATACCTGTACTAAAAACTGTAGAACTGTATGGTTCCCTGTTTCTCTGTTTGAATAAGCTAGTCTCCAAAATTACGACACTAATTTTCTTGGAGCATGCACAGGTAGTATGAGCGTAGCATGTGGCGACATGTAGTCTTTATTTAATCAGAATCGGAAAATGGGAAAAAAGATTTCGTAATTGTAAGTTTCGTCTAAACTCGTCTTCTCATCTTAGTAGTTCGGATGTTTAACCATCACAGCATAGTATACCAAAGAACCAATAGATGGCGCTGTTAGTTTCGTAGTACGCCAAAGAACAAATTGATGGCGCAGTTAGTTTTTTTAGCTCAGTGAAAGATGTATTTTCGGAAAATTACTTCAGTGACAGAATTAAGCGGAGCAATATTATCTTTATGAATACAAACTAGCAACGGTTTTACTTGGCTTGGAATATACATTAACAGATTTCGCTTTGCGTGTTAAAATCTTAACGACATTGCTTTGGTCCTTTCGATATGTTTTATATGTTCTTCGCTAGGAAAAACGATTTTTTTTTAAGTGTGCTTTGTGACTTGGATTCCTACTCATTACATTTTCATTTCGCCTTATTTACGAATAAAAAGCCTAGAAAACGGTGGAGTCATCCTGAATACCCCAGAACACCCAAAAGAGTGCGGACTATGCGGCCTCAAGAATCCGATGAAGATCGCGAGACGACACTTGCTGCGACTCTGGAACAGCAGACTTTAATTCGTTCTTTGGAAACTGCTTCCGAAAGCAGTGTGCAACGTAATTCTGATCGAAAGCGTCTTGCATTATCTCAGAACCCTTCACTCACAGAGGCTTAAAGCTACTTCTCTCCAGCATAACATCATAGAACAGGAAATTCTGACAGGAAGTGGCAAAGCAGAGCGAGTTTTTACATCTCGAATCACACTTATTCCTACCAGTTTACTGTTTCACTACAAACGTGTGCAATTTTCGGTGAACTTGTGTTATGACCATAAAGGAAGCACAAAGCAAGACTCTGCGTGTTGAGGCCTTGGATCTCAGTATCACTTGCTTTTCGCACGGCCAGTTCTGCGAAGATCTCTACCGTGTTAGCGAAGCAAACAAGCTCTTCGTTCACGTCCTTAGTCACACATCAGGGTGGCGCACGAATAATTCTCACATTTTGACACAATAAAAATTGCACCTCCTCGACATATTTCATTCAAACCTTGCGCCGAAGTGTTCAATTTCGTGATGATGTCGGAAGCCATCGTGTTACTGCATTATCGCCAATCCCTTGTTTCCCAGTTAGCTTTTCGCCATGGCAGAGCATGCACGTTTGTGTGTTCAGCAGCATGTTGATAATGCAGTTCTCCTTTATTCTGGATTGAAAACCGTCACGGCAACGCAAAGAAGATTTAGGGCAACATTCCACAAGTCTTGGGCTCCATCAAGGAACACAATTCTCCTTCAACGAGAAAAACTGAAAAAGAAGGCATTTTGTTAGAAGGGAAACGACCTTGGGTACCGACTGTTCGTTCTCCGAAAAACATCGCAGTGCTACATGTCGCCATTCAAACAAGCGCAGACAAGTCAGTCCGGCGGGCGGCAAGGGAAATGGACATATCTCACCGTTCTGTACAAAGAATTCTACAGACTTTTCCCTTAGAAAATTACTGTGCTACAGAAGCTGACTGAGCAGCAGAAAAGACAGGCGTATTCGTAGAAGAAGATGAAATAATGTTCAACACACAGTTCTCAGAGGAAGCTTATTTCCACCTCAATGGAACAGTAAACAAAGGGAATGTTCGATTTTAGGCTACACAAAAACTGCAAAATGTTCATGTTTATGGAAAAACAACACATGGAGTAAAAGAGACAGTACGGCCAATGTTTTTCAATGAAAATGTCATACAGCCAACAAAGGAAGAAATCTAACCCTATAGACGCACTTGAGATAACAGATATTCAGTTCAAAATTCCCAGGTGATTATAAATGAACTACAGCTGAGCACATCCCAACTTCTAAGCTTTACATGATGCTATCAACCATCCACATACCCACAAACTGCCACAATAACACATACTGCTACACAAAACTGAAACTATTCCTTACTCCATAAGCTTCGACCATAACGCTTGTAATATTTAAATATTGTATATTTTTACCATGTACTATGTTTAATATAGCCCATTGTATGAAACCGTTATTTACAATGTAAAATACGTTTTTTGCTCAACTTAAGTTACTAGTGCTGATTTACACAATTCTCAACAATGTCCCAACTCGCAAACTGTCATCATAACCACATAACCTGTAATACTACAAGATTATGTATTCTAATTCTTGTGTATAATCCTGTTCATTGCCTTAAGTTTAGTTAACAATGTTAAAAACATATTTGTTGCACAACGTAAATGAAGAGTACTTAGTTGACAGTTTCCCAGACAATGTCAAGCCAAAAAGAAAGAAGCACTATAACCATTTAACTTACAATATTGTGTAGTTTAATTATTTATTCTGCTTAAAATTATCCATTGTCTAAAGTGTAATTTCAATGTTAAGAAACAAGTTTGATGCACAAAAACAAACAAGCCGAAAACTAGTTTGAGATAAAAATCAGTGGAACAAAAACGATGTAGTTATTATTTAACCATAAAAATGTCAATGCTGGCCGATACAAGACAAGTCGCAACTTAGTTGTTGCCACATCTTCTTGCCGCCATTCTTCCAATGATCACACAGTGGTTTGTGGAAAATGGCGTAACACCTAATACCGTACTGGATTTTCTGCAGGAAATATCAATCGTGTGATGTCCTATCCTGACCCACACCGCCATCATTGGGGATTGTTTGATTCCTTGGCCGACCGGGGTGGCCGAGCGGTTCTAGGCGCTACAGTTCTGGAACCGTGCGACCGCTACGGTCGCAGGTTCGAATCCTGCCTCGGGCATCGATGTGTGTGATGTCCTTAGGTTAGTTAGGTTTCAGTAGTTCTAAGTTCTAGGGGACTGATGACCTCAGAAGTTAAGTCCCATAGTGCTCAGAGCCATATGAACCATTTTTTTAGATTCCTTCAGGTCCACATTTAAACCTACGTGATTTTTTGTGGGGCTATTTGAAAGAGAAAAAACTGTTCCCTTTGATACCACAGAATATTATGGAAACGCTTTCCCATATAGTGCAATTGCGCAATGAGATAAACGAAGACTTGGGTCGCAATGTTGTAAGGAATATGTGCATTCGCACTCGCCTTTGCAAAGTTGTCCGCTGCAGTGGAACACTTATTGAAAGCGTGATAAAGTGAAACGCATTTCCGCTGACCATATTACCTGTGCGTAAAATCCGAAAATTTTCGTTTCAGAAATAGCAGCGTTCTGAAAATATTAAACTTGTCAAATATCTGTGCGCCACCCTATATTTAGACGTTGTAAGCAAAGAAGCTTTATATTAAAAAAAAATAACTTTTTTACGTACTATAAGGTACAGGTATTAATAAATACCTGGGAAACACGGGGTTTCTCAGCTAGTAGACCTATTACACTGAAGCGCCATGAAACTGGTATAGGCATGGGTACTCAAATACAGAGATATGTAAACAGGTATAATACGACGCTGCGGTCGGCAACACCTGTGTAAGACAACAAGTGTCGTGTCGGGCGCAGTGATTTAAGTGAGTTTCAACGTGGTGTTATAGTCGGCATACCAGCGATAGGACACACATCTCCGAGGTAGCGATGCATTGGTGATTTTCGTCAACGACCATTTCACGAGTGGACCGTGAACATCAGGAATCAGGTAAAACATCAAATCTCTGACATAGCTGTAGCCGGGGAAAGCTCCTGAAAGAATTGGGCCAACGACGACCGAACAGAATCGTTCAACGCGTCAAAAGTGCAACCCTTCAGAAAATTGCTGACGATTGCAATGCTGCGCCATCAACAAGTGTTAGCGTACGAACCATTCAACATGGGCTTTCGGAACCAAAGGCCCACTCGTGTACCCTTGATGACTGCCTCGCCTGTGCCCGTCAACTCCGACATTGGACTGTTGATGATTGGAAACACGTTGTCTGGTCGGACGAGTCTCGTTTCAAATTGTATCGAGCGGATAGACGTGTACGGGTATGGTGACAACCTCATGAATCCATGGACCCTGCAGGTCAGCAAGGGACTGCTGAAGCCGGTGGAGGCTCTTTAATGGTGTGGGGCGTGTACAATTGGAGTGATGTGGGACCTCTGATACGTCTAGATACATCTCTGACAGGTACGTAAGAATCCTATCTGATCACCTGCGTCCATTCATGTCATTTGTGCTTTCCAACTTACTTGGGCAATTTCCGCAGGACAATGAAACAACTTACACGTCCAGAATTGCTACAGACTGACTCTAGGAACACTCTTATGAGACTAAACACTTCCGCTGGCCACCAGACACCCCAACATGAACATTATTGAGCATATCTGGGATGCCTTGCTACGTGCTGTTCAGAAGAGATCTCCACCCCCTCCTATTCTTACGGATTTATTGCCGGCCTTGCAGGATTCATGATGTCAATTCCCTTCACCACTACTTCAGACATTAGTTGAGTCCATGCCACGTGTTGGAGCACTTCTGCGTGCTCGCGGGGGACCTAGAGGATATTAGACAGGTGTTTCTTTGGCTCTTCACTGTACATCTTTCTCATTGTTCCACAACTGGTCTTTCACTTCATCCACCTTTCCTGTTAACAGTAGCGTTCGTAGATTCCACGTTCCCATTTTCATCGCGGTTTTAGAGGAATTTTCCTTGCTAATGACCTGAGAAGACGTCTTACTTCTCCTGCCCGATCTTGACTTCCGAGTTCCATGATCAGAAGTTAATTCCTCATTAATGTCAACATCCACGATTTTACTTGGGACACCCTTAAGATCTTATCTGGAGCGATTTACCATTGCCTTTTCCACTCTACCCCGCTGACCAGGATGCGATGGTTCATCCACATTTAGAGGCGATTTCTCACCCCTGGGGCAAAAGAGTGCCTTGACCTCATTTCGCTTATTCATCCTCGAAGGAGGCTGTTGGAGACCCGGCGAGGCTCCACTTACACCAGCGGTCACTAGGGGCCTCTCTAAGACAAAAAAAAAAAAAAAATACGCACCACAAAGGAATTATTTGAATGTGACGGAAATCCGTACATGTGATATACATGTAACGACGAAATATATTTACAGTTTAAGAAAAATTGGATAATTTATTCAACAGAAAAAGCTTGCTGGCCAGGGTAGTGTTTGGCAAGCACGAAGACAAGCGTTAGAAACTCTCACCATCTGTGGACAGAAATTATCATGCTGAAATGTTCAACCCAGGATGGCTTGCTATCAATGGCAATAAAATGGCTCATAGAATATCATAGAGGTACCGCTGAGCTGTTAAGATGCCGCAGATGTCAACCAAAGGGGTCATGCTATGGTAAGAAATTACGCTGTAGACCATCAGTATTAATTGTCGGGTCATATGCTGGGCGACAGTTAGGTTGGCATTCCACGCCTGTCCGGGGCATCTCCAGACTTCTTCCATAGTGATCTGGGCTCAGTTCGAAGCGGAACTCATCACTGAAGACAATTCTAGTCCAGTAATGAGATTCCAAGCGGAAGATGTGACTGGGGACGCCCCAGACAGCAGTGGGATACCAACCTTACTGTCACCACCATACGGCCCGACTACCGGGAGTGAAGGTCTGGGGTTTTATTTCTTTTCACACCAGGACCCCTTTGGTTATCATTCGCGGTACCCTTACAGTACAGCGGTGAGTCGACGGTACTGTACGCCCCGTTTTGTTGCCCTTCATGGCAACACATTCTGGTCCAACATTTCAGCAAGATAATGGCAGCCCGCACGGTCGCCCACTCTCTCCTCAATTGAGAACGTTTGGAGCATTATGGGCAAGACCCTCTAGCTATCCCTAACGCGCCAAATGGACAGAACGCGACACGATATCCCTCAAGAGGATATCCAGCAACTCTAACCATCAATACCAAGCCGGAGAACCGCTTGCATGAGGGTCAGAGGTGGACGAACGCGATATCGATTTGCTCAATGTGTGAAGCTACACTCCTGGAAATTGAAATAAGAACACCGTGAATTCATTATCCCAGGAAGGGGAAACTTTATTGACACATTCCTGGGGTCAGATACATCACATGATCACACTGACAGAACCACAGGCACATAGACACAGGCAACAGAGCATGCACAATGTCGGCACTAGTACAGTGTATATCCACCTTTCGCAGCAATGCAGGCGGCTATTCTCCCATGGAGACGATCGTAGAGATGCTGCATGTAGTCCTGTGGAACGGCTTGCCATGCCATTTCCACCTGGCGCCTCAGTTGGACCAGCGTTCGTGCTGGACGTGCAGACCGCATGAGACGACGCTTCATCCAGTCCCAAACATGCTCAATGGGGGACAGATCCGGAGATCTTGCTGGCCAGGGTAGTTGACTTACACCTTCTAGAGCACGTTGGGTGGCACAGGATACATGCGGACGTGCATTGTCCTGTTGGAACAGCAAGTTCCCTTGCCGGTCTAGGAATGGTAGAACGATGGGTTCGATGACGGTTTGGATGTACCGTGCACTATTCAGTGTCCCCTCGACGATCACCAGTGGTGTACGGCCAGTGTAGGAGATCGCTCCCCACACCATGATGCCGGGTGTTGGCCCTGTGTGCCTCGGTCGTATGCAGTCCTGATTGTGGCGCTCACCTGCACGGCGCCAAACACGCATACGACCATCATTGGCACCAAGGCAGAAGCGACTCTCATCGCTGAAGACGACACGTCTCCATTCGTCCCTCCATTCACGCCTGTCGCGACACCACTGGAGGCGGGCTGCACGATGTTGGGGCGTGAGCGGAAGACGGCCTAACGGTGTGCGGGACCGTAGCCCAGCTTCATGGAGACGGTTGCGAATGGTCCTCGCCGATACCCCAGGAGCAACAGTGTCCCCAATTTGCTGGGAAGTGGCGGTGCGGTCCCCTACGGCACTGCGTAGGATCCTACGGTCTTGGCGTGCATCCGTGCGTCGCTGCGGTCCGGTCCCAGGTCGACGGGCACGTGCACCTTCCGCCGACCACTGGCGACAACATCGATGTACTGTGGAGACCTCACGCCCCACGTGTTGAGCAATTCGGCGGTACGTCCACCCGGCCTCCCGCATGCCCACTATACGCCCTCGCTCAAAGTCCGTCAACTGCACATACGGTTCACGTCCACGCTGTCGCGGCATGCTACCAGTGTTAAAGACTGCGATGGAGCTCCGTATGCCACGGCAAACTGGCTGACACTGACGGCGGCGGTGCACAAATGCTGCGCAGCTAGCGCCATTCGACGGCCAACACCGCGGTTCCTGGTGTGTTCGCTGTGCCGTGCGTGTGATCATTGCTTGTACAGCCCTCTCGCAGTGTCCGGAGCAAGTATGGTGGGTCTGACACACCGGTGTCAATGTGTTCTTTTTTCTATTTCCAGGAGTGTATTTCTCCTGAATAAATCATCAAATTTTTCGTAAACTTTATTCATTTGTTTGTCTGTACATGTATATGACATCTTCCGATCTTCCGATGATTTGTTTAGCGCCATCAGACCCTCTCTAACGTTGGACTAGGGTTTCACTCGTACAGTAGCCTTTTTACATCAGAGTTACCTAAGGAACAACAACCGAGCGGGGTAGTGCATTGGTTAGCTCACTGGACTCGCATTCAGGAGGACGACAGTTCAAACCTACGTTCGGCCATTCTGATTTAGGTGCTGCGCTGGATTAGCCGAGCGGTCTCAGGGCGCTGCAGTCATGGACTGTGCGGCTGGTCCCGGTGGAGGTTCGAGTCCTCCCTCGGGCATGGGTGTGTGTGTTTGTCCTTAGGATAATTTGGGTTTAGTAGTGTGTAAGCTTAGTGACTGGTGACCTTAGCAGTTAAGTCCCATAAGATTTCACACAAAATGGTTCAAATGGCTCTGAGCACTATAGGACTTAACTTCTGAGGTCATCAGTCCCCTAGAACTTAGAACTACTTAAACCTAACTAACCTAAGGACATTACACACATCCATGCCCGAGGCAGGATTCGAACCTGCGACCGTAGCGTTCGCGCGGCTCCAGACTGTAGCGCCTAGAACCGCTCGGCCACTGCGGCCGGCGATTTTACACACATTTGAACATTTGATTTAGGTTTTCCGTGATTTCCATGAACCACTTAATGCAAACGCTGGGATGGCTCCTTTCCAATTCGAGATTGTGCTCCGTCTCTAATGACTTCGATGTCGACTTAACATTAAACACTAATCTCCTCCTCCAAGAAACAACAGTCGCGTGAGAAATAGTACTAAAATGATTTAGAGACACTATGAGAAAATAACACTGACTATGAACTAATAAAGTGTATACTGGCTGTACTTCTAGCAATGCTGCTGCTACCACTAATAATAACAATAGTAGCAATAATAATGTCAATAGCAATAATGAAAGTGTCATTGCTAGCAAAGCGTTTATTGCCAAGCGTGAATGTGCATAGTTCTGCTTTCAATTCCTGGTCTGAGGGGGATAAGCAGGCTGCTAGCTTGCTGATCTACAGAATATCTAATAATAAATCAGTACTTAAATACACAGTTCTAAAACCGGCAGTATACTTACAATGTGCAGTTAATGTTTTTTCTTTTATCTTTATCGTTTTTTGTTTTTCTTTTTTTTTTTAGCTGTGGGTCGATATTTTTGCCGTCGATATATAGAAATATCGACAGTACTTTCTTGTTGTATCGATGGCCGATAGTAATATTCCTTTAAATATCGATGTATCAGATCCCTCATATTTTTAAAAATATCAACAGTGCTAGTTCCTGCCACTGAATAGGGCTTTGAGAAAGTGATCAACGATGGAGAGGGATAGAAAGGGTTTTGCTCTGATGCCTTTTACAGCCGTCAGAGGCTGCTTGTGTGGATACTAACCCACAAGTCACACGTGATTTCCTCCAAAAACAAACACACAAGTAGAAGTGACATTCGTTTATTATTCCACCAGATGCAGAAGTTGTGTTATTGCAGTGAGAAACAGAAGTGGCGCTCGTTTATTATTCCACCAGGTACAGCGGTCGTGTTATTGCAGCGAGCGGCTAGGGCCGGACGCCAGCCCTGGAACCTGGCGAGGGCGCTTAACTCAGCACGGTGCCTTTGTTGACACGGCCATCTCATAGCAGTAAGCGGGCCGCAGCGACGTGCTCTCGTCGTCGGTACTACGGTGGCGAGCAAGCACGGCGACGTATCTCGGGCCTGTGTGCCGGGTAGCTACGTCAGCCTCTGCAGTAATTAGTTGCGGCGGCAGACGTACAGACACGACTCAATGCAGGAAGTACTCGAGCGCACAGTGATAAACTGAGGCAGCGGTTGCCAGACGATGATGCGCGAACCACTGGTGGTAAGCAAGGAGATTTCAGGTGAGCACGTACAAGTAAGCTGATCACGTCCTGATATATAATAAAATTATTCTCTCAGGTTACTCTATTTTAGTGATTCCCAGGCTTTCTTAGGCCATCGTCCCTTGGTGCAATCAGATATTAGGGAGTACCCCCGCCCTCTCCCGCCACCCATGACATCTGTTGCCCCCCCCCCCCCTCCACTACATTATCATAAACTTTAGCACCTAACCAAACTATTGAATGAAAGACTTTTCTTGTAAAACTTCTATTTTTAACATGATGAAAGACGAATGATATTTAGTTTGTGTGTGAGTGTGGGAGGGGATGGGGATTTTGGAATAATCAATGACGAAGGAATTCGTAGTGCATCGGAAGCGCTACCCACAATTCCTTCTCAGATAAGAAATTTAACTATCCAGACACTTGATACGAAACATGCGTCCCCTGGATTACTCCCCTCCATTGCGGTACTTCTTGAACCCGTACCCTGCAACCCGATTTAAAATCAACCTAGTTAAAATGTGTGCACTATACTTACTGTTCGTAAATCGCTTAATTTCTGCACTGCATACTTTTGAACTGGCAGAAATTGGAAGACTCAGGCTGTTGATGCTTTGTGTCTGACCGCAACAACTAATAATAATAATAACAATAATAATAATAATAGTTACAAGACGTATATACAGCGACTTGCGTTGCACAAAATTTTGTCAGTTGACCACGGTTTCGATTGCATTAGGGCAATCTTCATCAGAATAAAAAATGGCTCTGAGCACTATAAGTCTTAACTTCTGAGGTCATCAGTCCCCTAGAACTTAGAACTACCTAAACCTAACTAATCTAAGGACACCTCACACATCCATGCCCGAGGCAGGATTCGACCCTGCGACCGTAGCGTTCGCGCGGCTCCAGACTGTAGTGCCTAGAACCGCTCGGCCACTCGGCCCGGCAGAATAAAAAGTTACATGGTATACCTAAAAATATAATAACATGGATAGAAGTAATATACTCTTAAAAGGATTACTTCCATAAATTACGTACAAACAGAATGTATTTACTTGTAATCACGCCATGGTTCAAATGGCTCTGAGCACTATGGGACTTAACTTCTAAGGTCATCAGTCCCCTAGAACAACTTAAACCTAATTAACCTAAGGACATCACACACATCCATGCCCGAGGCAGGATTAGAACCTGCGACCGTAGCGGTCACGCGGTTCCAGACTGTAGCGCCTAGAACCGCTCGGCCAATCACACCATGGTTTAAAACGTCTGAGCAAAAGTGCTCTCGTCAAACAGAAGTGTCATAGGAATAAAAACTACAATGTAAAAGTATAGCATGATTGTCAAGCTGATAAAATATACCATAGAATATAATGACAACCGCAGTGTCGCTTAGGACCAAGAGCGGCATAATACAGCCGCTACTGTCAGACTAAACTGCTAACACGCAGCGGCAGCCACGAAGTGGACACGAAAACAGATTCGCACCATCTACCAGGAAGTAATAGGAATACAGATAACTCAAGAGCAAACGAGGCATTGCAAGGACAATTTTAAACATTAATGGTAACAAACAGGAACCAGTGTATTGAAGTTACAACATACTGTAATAGTCTGTTTTACAATAAGAAAAAACAGTTCAGGTGATATATAAAGAAAACATAAGATTGGAAGGAAAAACGATGTTTAGGAGACCACATTGACGACAGAATCGCCATTCAGACAATTTTAATTAGCTGCTCTATACCTTGAAAAAAGTTTTTGTTGCCTAATTGCAACTGTTCGTTAAGAATGAGACCGTCCTTCAGACACAAGTGTTCAAAAATTTCTAGCTCTTCTAAGATGTTAAGCCTAAAGCCTTTCTTCAAATGGTTCAAACGGCTCTAAGCACTATGGCACTTAACAGCTGAGGTCAACAGTCCCGTAAACGTAGAGCTACTTAAACCTAACTAACCTAGGGACATCACACACATCCATGCCCGAGACAGGATTCGAGCCTGCGACCGTAGCAGCCGCGTCGTTCCGGACTGAAGCGCCTAGAACCGCTCGGCCACCACGGCCGGCAGCTTTTCTTCTCTGAGTGCAAGATATGGACGTCTTTTACATCTTTAGGATTATGCCCTGTCTTCCGTAGAAGGTGTTCCTAGAATCTTACCGAAATAGCTCGGCCCGTTATCCCTATGTAATAGGCGAGACAACTGTCGCAAATTTTAGAAACACAAGAATTTTGCAAAGGGGAAAGCATAGGCTTTAAGTTATGTACGGTGTTATTTTTTAAAGAATTGTTATTGGAAGATGCTTCTCTATAGTTATATTTATTTTGAAGCAGACGCTGTATTTTGTAAGACACTTGGCCCAGAAAAGGTATAGAGAAAAAATTTTTCTTTTCAGTAAGTTCATTATTAGAAATGCATAGGGTGGTGATTCTCTTATTGGTTTTACCACTAAAAAATTATATATTATCGAAGAGTCATAGCCATTATTGATTGCAATAGTTTTAATCAGACTGATTTCGGATTTGAGATTTTCACTAGAAAAGGGACTGCATGTGGCTCTATGGATAGATGAATGAAAAAATGCTTTCTTCTGAGAAAGCATGTCACTGTCAGATTCGCTTATTGCCTCCGGATATACTGCATGAAAATAAACAGAATATACAACTACATTAACATTTTTATCTACTTGTCCACTACATGCAGAGTTTTTATATCTACTGCAAAAAAGATGTGATTTGCACGTGCTTAATGATAAGCAGCATTAAACAAAAATCCGTTTCATCTACAACAAAAGAAACACGCAAGGGAGGCAGATGTTGAAATACCACTACCATCTTCCAAATTAAATGCAAAATTACTAAGAGTGAACATAAAGTAAAAATTATCGTTTTGTCCCTCAATAGTGTCTACATTATAACAGGCTAATTGAAATTATCAGTCCTAAACACTGTGAAAATTTGCATCGTGTTGTGCAGCTTCACAAACTGAGGTACAGTACTAAAAGTTCCAAATAAAAAGCACTAGACTGCAGCATACGAAATGAGTTTCCGTTCTTGAAGACTTTGAAACTCAAGTCCATGGAACTTTAATCAGGTAATTAACTCATTCACTCGTGGAGTTCCGAAGATCATGTCAAGAAGAAGAACATCCAGGAAAATGGAACGAGTCAAGTTATATGTTAACAAAATACAGGAAAATCGCGGAAGCATAGTCCGTACGCTGAATTAGCAATAAATAACCACTACAGTGCTAAATGCTATTTACTCTTACGCCAGCTAAACTTACCCAACAAATCAGAAAGCTGCTACTTTGAAAAAAGCTGATTCTTCTTCAGCTCTATTACATAGTTGCTGTTTACAACAAACTATTACTTGTCTTGTTGCATCAACTAGTCATGTAGCTAACAAAGTTAGTTAATTTTTAAGTCTAGATAATCAGGCAATTTGTAATCAGAGGGTGTAATAAGATGTGTCGTTAATTTTCTTTGGTAATAATAACGATTCGCAAATTCTTATGATAATGTGTGGACGCAGGGGGTAATATTCGGGCTTTTACGAGTAATACCATATTTTAAAAATGGAAACTTCATTAACGCTGTGTTATGGAACAGAAGCTTCCAGGTTCTAACGCGAAATAAGATGAGCTGTCTAATGAACTTTAATAATGGCCTTCCACAAGGATCAGTGCTAGTCCCTCTTCTGTTTTCCCGGTAAATAGCATACGTGCCTCAGACATCAAGGAAATTTGGATACGCTAACAGTATTGCAAATCCCTTTGCAATACTGAATCTGTCTTGGCTGAGGACCTATCAATTGTTGGCAAATACTTCCGCAATTGGTGTACGGCCCAGTACTGCCAAAAAAGAAGCCACCAATCTCCACTTCAACAACAAGATCGTCTACAACAAAACGAGATTATTATGTAAAATTTGAACCTCAAAATCTATTTCCGCATTATGTAATGTACTCTAATAACGTTAGCATCAAAATTCCTGTTGTAATTAACGATATATTAATTCTTTTGTGTCAAGTATAGTTAGTCACATTTCTCAAGCAGAATTTCTATATTAAATTTGAAAAGCAGTTTTAGAAATCGAGTTTGTTATAATCATCTATTAGCTTCAAACTATAACTGTAATTTCTCATGAAACAACCGATTTTAGTTGTAATTCAGTTAATGTGAATTTGTTGAATAATACGTTCAAAGAACTTATACTGTTAAGAATCTATACAACAGTAAACCTAAGACCTCGGGAGTGGTAGTTGTTTTCAGTTGGTTCTAGTACATGAAGTGCAATGTCAGTTTCTTTGAGGTGTGCATTGGACGAATGTTCTCGAACAATATAAACAATAACAGAAAATGCATACAATGGGTTGGTGTAAATTCTTTAATATCATCGGCTTTTCAGATTGACTCCTAGAATTTCTGTAGTGAAGAACTTAATATTATGCACCCCAGTTGACACTGAGTTGTTGGAGAAAAGGAAAAGCCGTCGACACCAACAAGATAAGCACACACTCCAAGCATTTCAAAAATGGTTCAAATGGCTCTGAGCACTGTGGGACTTAACAGCTATGGTCATCAGTCCCCTAGAACTTAGAACTACTTAAACCTAACTATCCTAAGGACATCACACAACACCCAGTCATCACGAGGCAGAGAAAATCCCTCACCCCGCCGGGAATTGAACCCGGGAACCCGGGCGCGGGAAGCGAGAACGATACCGCACGACCACGAGCTGCGGACTCCAAGCATTTAATTGAACTTGTAATTTTATTGACTTGTAATCTACGAGTATGTTAATCGAGCATTGTTAGGTAGTACCTGGTGAAAGAGTGAGTTAGAAACTCCATCTCATAAACAGACGTCCGGTACCTGTACATCACAAAACATGCACGTTTGCCTGTTTGAATTCTACATTCTGGCGGTAACACCGGTCGATAATTGCAAAGTTGCAATGGCTTATCTCGTGCTTACATTAACCTGTAATCGTGCGCTATTGATCACTTAAATGTTAACTACACAAATGTAATCGTGTATTAATTATTTTCTGGTGTAGCGATATTTCCTGTCAGTGTACATGGATATGTGAGGCGATTCTTACTGAGTTAGCCCTGCCCATCTACAGCTTTTTGCAAGAGAACACCACGGCAGCCTCCTCTAGCGTTACGTCTCTAAAGCTTCTTGCATCAACCCATAGTGATATCTGTTGTCAGCTTGGGCGCAGCTTCAACCAGCACGTAAAGAGGTAGTGGCGCAGCACAACGATGATGACTTTGCAAAGACCGTGGTTCTAGAAGTATGCTTTTAGTTTGTTCTGGAAACGTTCGGCATCAAATTTCGCCTCGTCGTGATTCAATAAATGGCTGTCACGCAGCAGGTTATCCATGGCAGGATAGCAAGGGCGTTGTAGTGGGACATTCACATCTACTTGGACAGCTTCCTGCGACACAAGTAATCTTGTCAGGACATTTCGGTAGTATGCTCGTGTGACGATTTTCCCCTTACAACCATAATTTGATAGCGTCACAGCATGGCAATCCCAGAACACTCAGATGACCTTACCCGGTCATGACTGGGTCTCTACCTACAAAGGAGGTCGTGAATCCGCATGTTTAGATTGCTTGCTTAATTTCTTTGCCTTGGGGTTATACTGATCACTCAGCACTCGTCCATGATAAATGGTTGAAATAGCTCTAAGCACAATGGGACTTAACATCTGAGGTCATCAGTCCCCTAGACTTAGAGCTACTTAAACCTAACTAACCTAAGGACATAACACACATCCATGCCCGAGTCAGGATTCGAACCTGCGACCGTACCAGCAGCGCGGTTCCGGACTGAAGCGCCTAGAACCGCTCGGCCACAGCGGTCGGCCTTCCATGATAACTAGTCAGTAAAGAACACGTCTGGATTGGTGTGATACAGTAGCAATATTTCCGATTCGGCTTCAGTCTGGCGGACTGTTGGAGTGGGTGTGAGCAGTCATGAAACCCAGTTGTCTGGCACCTTTGTCATTGTCAAAATGTCGAGCAAGATGTGTTTCATCACGGGCTCCTCTTGGGATTCCGGTTTTTCGTCTTTCAGATTTGTTTGAGCACATTGGAAACGTCTCCTACACTGCGGGTAAACTTAGTGCCTACCCAGCCAGCAATCCGAACTAAGTTACGCGGGGAGACTGCTTCGTTACAGAACATATTGGAGGATTACCATGTCAGACTCATCCACCAGACGGTGACCAAAGCGCTAACAGAGTCCGATGATGCCAAAGACCTTGCGCCAGCCACGTGACAGGAGTCAAGATCGAGTGTACTCTGGCGCCGAAGGCTTTACTTAGGCCGGCGCACGGACCCTCGCCAGTTCACCCCGAGTAAAATTCCTGGGCCAGACGCCGAATACTTATGCATTCCATCAGTCAGGAAATCACTTTAGAGCCGCCGCAACGACGATATTGTGTTTTGTGTCAGTGATCAGCTAGTAGACTTCTAAGATTTCTTGTCTTTGTCTCTACTCCAGACTTGACTGTGTTTCATTATACAAGAGCTTTGAATCTGAACTGTCCTGGAACTTTATCTTGTAGGGCGTTTAAAAGTATTGTATTGTATTGCATGGACCTTGGGACCTAGAAGCGACAGAAAGGCTTCGTGTCCGCCGTAGCCCGCTGTGGTACACAACCCCACAACAGGCAGTCCTCCCACCCCACAGCCGCCCCATAACGAACCCGGGGTTATTGTGCGGTTCGGCTCCTTGTGGATCCCCCCCCCGGGAACGTCTCACACCAGACGAGTGTAACTCCAAATGTGTTCGTTCGTAGAGTAACTATGGCGTACGCGTACGTGGAGATAGTGTTTGCGCTGCAATCGCCGATACAGTGTAACTGGGGCGGAATGAGGGCAACCAGCCCGCATTCGCCGAGGCAGATGGAAAAAAAATGGCTCTGAGCACTATGCGACTTAACTTCTGAGGTCATCAGTCGCCTAGAACTTAGACATAATTAAACCTAACTAACCTAAGGACATCACACACATCCATGCCCGAGGCAGGATTCGAACCTGCGACCGTAGCGGTCGCTCGGTTCCAGACTGTAGCGCCTAGAACCGCACGGCCACTCCGACCGGCGCAGATGGAAAGCCACCATCCTCAGACTGGTCGGCGCACCGGACCTCGACACTTGAAACATCCCCTTAGAAAAAATTATAAATGACAGTGCTGGAAAACCTTTACGTTATTTGATTTTCAAACAGCTGAGCAAAACTGAACGTACTCAGAAATTTCTCTATTTACTTGTTCTGATCAACACTAAACTGACACACAATATTTTTAGCGCAACGCAATCTGACTTTCAATAATCCCTACAAAAGAATGGCCCTGACTAACAATAACCTATACCTTTCATGAATCACTTACTTCACAAAAATCTTCGTTACTCAAACTACTGCAATACAGCGTGCGCCAATACTGCCAGCTAAATATAAGATTCTAACTACTGAAGGCACTAACTACTGATAGGCATAGTTAGCAAATTTTGATGGAGAACAAACCATGTATTTACCTTAATAGTGTTCAAAAGTCATTATATATATATATATATATATATATATATATATATATATATATATATATATATATCAGTTCATGACATCCGGTCTTACAAATTTCCTTTTTCTGACGCACACACCTCCATATCGTCCGCTCTCAAAACTCTGCCATCTCTCTCCCCGCATCCACCACTGCCGGCCGCTCACCTCCAATTACATAACGCTACGCACTGTTCACATCCAACTGCCCAACACTACAATAGCGAATATTCCAACAATGCCAACCAGCCACAGATTGCACACAGCACAGTCAGTGATTTTCGTACAGAGCGCTTCGTGGCGTTGTTGTTGTTGTGGTCTTCAGTCCTGAGACTGGTTTGATGCAGCTCTCCATGCTACTCTATCCTGTGCAAGCATCTTCATCTCCCAGTACCTACTGCAACCTACATCCTTCTGAATCTGCTTAGTGTATTGATCTCTTGGTCTCCCTCTACGATTTTTACCATCCACGGTGCCCTCCAATGCTAAATTTGTGATCCCTTGATGCCTCAAAACATGTCCTACCAACCGATCCCTTCTTCTAGTCAAGCTGTGCCGCAAACTTCTCTTCTCCCCAATCCTATTCAATACCTCCTCATTAGTTACGTGATCTACCCACCTTATCTTCAGCATTCTTCTGTAGCACCACATTTCGAAAGCTTCTATTCTCTTCTTGTCCAAACTAGTTATCGTCCATGTTTCACTTCCATACATGGCTACACTCCATACAAATACTTTTAGAAACGACTTCCTGACACTTAAATCTATACTCGATGTTAACAAATTTCTCTTCTTCAGAAACGATTTCCTTGCCATTGCCAGTCTACATTTTATATCCTCTCTACTTCGACCATCATCAGTTATTTTACTCCCTAAATAGCAAAACTCCTTTACTACTTTAAGTGTCTCATTTCCTAATCTAATCCCCTCAGCATCACCCGATTTAATTTGACTGCATTCCATTATCCTCGTTTTGCTTTTGTTGATGTTCATCTTATATCCTCTTTTCAAAACACTGTCCATTCCGTTCAACTGCTCTTCCAAGTCCTTTGCTGTCTCTGACAGAATTACAATGTCATCGGCAAACCTCAAAGTTTTTACTTCTTCTCCATGAATTTTAATACCTACTCCGAATTTTTCTTTTGTTTCCTTTACTGCTTGCTCAATATACAGATTGAATAACATCGGGGATAGGCTACAACCCTGTCTCACTCCCTTCCCAACCACTGCTTCTCTTTCATACCCCTCGACTCTTATAACTGCCATCTGGTTTCTGTACAAATTGTAAATAGCCTTTCGCTCCCTGTATTTTACCCCTGCCACCTTCAGAATTTGAAAGAGAGTATTCCAGTTAACGTTGTCAAAAGCTTTCTCTAAGTCTACAAATGCTAGAAACGTAGGTTTGCCTTTTCTTAATCTTTCTTCTAAGATAAGTCGTAAGGTTAGTATTGCCTCACGTGTTCCAACATTTCTACGGAATCCAAACTGATCTTCCCCGAGGTCCGCTTCTACCAGTTTTTCCATTCGTCTGTAAAGAATTCGCATTAGTATTTTGCAGCTGTGACTTATTAAACTGATAGTTCGGTAATTTTCACATCTGTCAACACCTGCTTTCTTTGGGATTGGAATTATTATATTCTTCTTGAAGTCTGTGGGTATTTCGCCTGTCTCATACATCTTGCTCACCAGATGGTAGAGTTTTGTCATGACTGGCTCTCCCAAGGCCATCAGTAGTTCTGATGGAATGTTGTCTACTCCCGGGGCCTTGTTTCGACTCAGGTCTTTCAGTGCTCTGTCAAACTCTTCACGCATTATCTTATCTCCCATTTCATCTACATCCTCTTCCATTTCCATAATATTGTCCTCAAGTACATCGCCCTTGTATAAACCCTCTATATACTCCTTCCACCTTTCTGCCTTCCCTTCTTTGCTTAGAACTGGGTAGCCATCTGAGCTCTTGATATTCATACAAGTGGTTCTCTTCTCTCCAAAGGTCTCTTTAATTTTCCTGTAAGCAGTATCTATCTTACCCCTAGTGAGACAAGCCTCTACATCCTTACATTTGTCCTCTAGCCATCTCTGCTTAGCCTACCAACATAAAAACCTAAACAGCTTACTTACACACTGATCCGACGGGTGGATTCGTGCCGGGAACCGGCACTCCTTCCCGCCCGGAAAGCAGTGCGTTAGACCGCACGGCTAGCCGAGCGAGCGTGTTTAAGAGTACAGACCTTCAATTTTAGACTGTCCCGTCAGGACTAGAACTGGCTATCGATGTGCTTTGTGTATTTACTAGTAACTGATATTTCCTAGTAGTGTTTGTATTCTTCTTAAAGGTCTTCAGTCTTATACGATGTTTATGTTTATTCGATGTTCCACCATTAGTGACTGCCTCGTCGAGGTCTTCCGCCTCCAGCCCCCTATAAATATTATCGCCTACTACTCGAGATGAGACTTTCTTTCCAGTACTGTTCTTCCTTATTCAAGAAGTTATTGTCTTAGTCAAGTGATTAATTCTTGAGTTGTACTAAGCCACACGTCAGAGTGGACGTATTCTCTTTTGTTAAGAAAACTTTGTTCAACAGTCTCTACGTGAACAGTTTCTTGTCCACCAAATCAGGCGAAAGCAACAGTTTTGGCTCTTCTTTTGGCGTGCTACTGCGCTATGGAGCAGGAATGTGAATTTTTACCAGGACTGCAGACAGGTGTCTGCAAAACAAACAATAAATTAACTATGCATATTTTTTTAGACGTGATAATTAAAACCTTATGACTACATATAACGCTGTCGCTTATCGGCTAATAAAGTCATCAGAAGATCAAAAAAAATGTAAAACGATTTAGAAAAGATATCTGTATGAGGTGAATATTGGCAATTGTTCCTAAATAATGAAAACTATGAGGTCATCCACATGAGTGCTAAAAGGAATCTGTTAAACTACGGTTACACGATAAATCAGTCAAATGTAAAGGCCGTAAATTCAACTAAACACCTAGGAATTACAGTTACGAACAACGTAAATTTGAAAGAACACACAGAAAATGTTTTGGAGAAGGAAACCAAAGACTGTTTTATTGGCTGAACATTTAGAAAATGTAACAAATCCACTGAGGAAACGGCCTACACTACACTTGTCCGTCCTCTTTTAGAATACTGTTGCGCAGTATGAGATCCTTACCGATAGGATTAACGGGGTACATCGAGAAAATTCAAAGAGTAGCACGTTCTGTATTATCAAGAAATAGGAGAGAGTCTCACTGGCATGATACAGGATTTGGGGTGGACTCGTTAAAACAAAGGCGTTTCTCGTTACGGCGGAATATTCTCACGAAATTTCAATCACCAGCTTTTCCCTCCGAATGCGAAAATATTTTATTGATGCTGACCTACATAGGGTGAAACGATCATCATAATAAAATAAAGGAAATCAGAGCTCGCACAGAAAAATATAGGTGTTCGTTTTTTCCGCGCTCTGTTCGCGGTTGGAATAATACAGAAGTATTGTGAAGGCGGTTCGATGAACCCTCTGCGAGGCAATTAAGTGTGGTTTGCGGAGTATCCATGTAGATGTAGATGCAGATGTAAACCTTGTTATAAAATCACTGTTTAGAGATATCAGTCTAACTTGAATACTGAGGTAAAAATTTTCAAATGCAGACACGAGCACGTAACTTTATGGAAACCATTGCTTTGGTTTCTTTGTTTGGTGGCTAGAATTCACAAGTTTTGTATACCTCTGCAGTTGAAGTGCCAGGTTCTGTTAACGATTCGTCCTTTGGAGTGACTCACTGGGTTATTTGGCAACAGCAAGAACTTTTACATCTTTATTGCTGACAAAAGTATTGTGACACTATGCAAATAGAGTTGCTTGGTGAATGGTTGTTAGGGTTCCTTTGATAATGCGAACCCCAACCTATTTCTGAAGGCCCTGCAAACGATGGAACAATTTGTCGGACTTTACCTATTTGTCAAATTATATGGCGGTGTACAGTATAAAATATGCATATCGAGCAAGTAAAGGAAACAAAAGAAAAATTCGGAATAGGAATTAAAAACCAAGGAGAAGAACTAAAAACTTTAAGGTTCGCCGATGACATTGTAATTCTGTCAGAGACAGCAAAGGACCTGGAAGAGCAGTTGAACGGAATGGACAGTGTCTTGAAAGGAGGATACAAGATGAACAGCAACAAAAGCAAAACGAAGATAATGGAATGTAGTCGAATTAAATCGGGTGATGCTGCGGAAATTAGATTAGGAAATGAGACGCTTAAAGTTCAAATGGTTCAAATGGCTCTGAGCACTATGGGACTCAACTTCTCAGGTCATTAGTCCCCTAGAACTTAGAACTAGTTAAACCTAACTAACCTAAGGACATCACAAACATCCATGCCCGAGGCAGGATTCGAACCTGCGACCGTAGCGGTCTTGCGGTTCCAGACTGCAGCGCCTTTAACCGCACGGCCACTTCGGCCGGCTCGCTTAAAGTAGTAAATGAGTTTTGCTATTTGGGGAGCAAAATAACTGATGATGGTGGAAGTAGAGAGGATATAAAATGTAGACTGTCAATGGCAAGGAAAGCGTTTCTGAAGAAGAGAAATTTGTTAACATCGAGTATAGATTTAAGTGTCAGGAAGTCGTTTCTGAAAGTATTTGTAGGGAGTGTAGCCATGTATGGAAGTGAAACGTGGACGATAAATAGTTTAGACAAGAAGAGAATAAAAGCTTTCGAAATGTGGTGCTACAGAAGAATGCTGAAGATTAGATGGGTAGATCAAAATGGTTCAAATGGCTCTGAGCACTATGGGACTTAACTTCTGAGGTCATGTCCCCTAGAACTTCGAACTACTTAAACCTAACTAATCTAAGGACATCACACACATCCATGCCTGAGGCAGGATTCGAACCTGCGACCGTAGCGGTCACGCGGTTCCAGACTGTAGAGCCTAGAACCGCTCGGCCACCCCGGCCGGCGATGGGTAGATCACATAACTAATGAGGAGGTATTGAATAGAATGGAGAGAAGAGAAATTTGTGGCACAACTTGGCTAGAAGAAGAGATCGGTTGGTAGGGCATATTCTGAGGCATCAAGGGATCACCAAATTAGCATTGGAGGGCAGCGTGGAGGGTAAAAATCGTAGAGGGATACCAAGAGATGAATACACTAAACAGATTCAGAAGTACGTAGGTTGCAGTAGTTACTGGGAGATGAAGAACCTTGCACAGGATAGAGTAGCATGGAGAACTGCATCAAACCAGTCTCTGGACTGAAGACTACAACAACAACAACATGCCAATGTATTGCATTGTACGACGTGTTCGCCAACACAGACTGTGTTTGACGTGTTTCAAAGAAATCTGGATCGACAGCACATCTGACAAACAAGTCTGACCGTTTACGCATGCTTTTCTTGAACCATAGGCAGGTCCCGAGTTCGAGTCTCGGTCCGGCACGCAATTTTAATCTGCCAGGAAGTTTAATAGGCAGTTGTTTGCTGAACTGCTCCGTATAGCTTTGAGATATCTGGCAAGTGGAGCAGATTTGGAAGATTTAAAGTTTGTATCCTGCGTCGCACCTCGTACTTTGCCCACTTGCCGGGTGGTTATAATTAAAGGATAGTTACTGACAGAGGCCGAAACTAGAATTTACTTTTTTCCAGTGTAAATCGGATCCGCATAACGCATTGGAATATCTACCAAGTTTCGCTCCCATACGTTAATTACAGTCCACACTGGACCTCTGCGAGAAGCTGCACTTCAGTTATAACCACCTCGTACTTCGCTGTACGATAAGCACAGCGTGTCAGCTGCTTTAAAAGCATCGTTAAATTTGACAAACTTCATTGGTACGTTGCTCCCGTATTTGACAAATTGTACTAGCTGAGCGAGAAGTCCCCGTACCCCGAGTGTCGAATGCTGACTAATTTGATTTGTTTTGGCACAAGTACTTTCTTACGCAGCAAGTGTTCAGTACGTCGGTATGTTCCTCATTATGCCGTAAACACGTTCCCATACGCTTCCATGATCTTCTGGACATAGTTTTGAGCACGTCCGATGTTATAGCGCGAAATGCATCCTCAAGAGCATTGCGCAGTTATTCGTTTGTAGCAGGGCGACGTCCTGATACGTGCACCATACTGACTCCCCATAATGTATTGACAGGTGTGGTAAGGTCAGGACTTCTTAGTATCCATTTCAAGGAATCTGGTGTTGCAGATGACTCACTACCTATCAACCGTTCAGGAAAGTCTTTATTTAGGAACGCGCGCAATGCAGAGCGTAGTGGGGAGACGTTCCGTCTTGCTTCAATCGTATGCCTTGTATGAGGCTCGTTCCCAAGCTGAGGTACACTCATGATCATAAATTAAGGATAATTGCAGAATGTGGTGCCATACAAAAGGCAGTACACAAAACTGACGCTAATAGCATAGGCACATGGGGAACACATACGACACAGATCTATAAGTCCACGGTATTGGTGATAAGTTGAGAAAACCGTCCCGAAACACATGTGCTACAAAACGCCACTATTTCCTGCACATGTACCTCGACATTAGTATGGGATATGATCAACATGCACACGTACACAGGCCACACAACGGGTTGGCGTACTCTGGATCAGGGGGTCGAGCAGCTGCTGGGGTATAGCCTCCCACTCTTGCACCAGTGCCTGTCGGAGCTCCTGAAGTGTCCTAGGGGTTTGAAGAGGTGCAGCGAAGCATCCCAGACGTGATCGGTGAGGTTTAGGTCTGGAGAACAGGGAGGCCACTCCATTCACCTGATATCTTCTGTTTCAAGATACTCCTCCACGATGGCAGCTTGGTGGGGCCGTGCGTTATCATCCATCAGGAGGACGGTGGGACCCACTGCACCCTTGAAAAGGCGGACATACTGGTGCAAAATGACGTCCCGGTACACCTGACCTGTTACTGTCAAAGACATGCAGGGGTGTACGTGCACCAATCATAATCCCAATCCACACCATCAAACCACGACCTCCATACAGGTCCCTTTCAAGGACATTAAGGGATTGGTATCTGGTTACTGGTTCACGCCAGATGAAAACCCGGCGAGAATCACTGTTCAACTATTCCTGGACTCGTCCGTGAACATAACCTGGGACCACTGTTCGAACGACCATGTATTGTGTTCTTGACACCAGGCTTTACCGGCTCTCCTGTGACCAGGGGTCAGTTTGATGCACCTCGCAGGTCTCCGGGCGAATGAACCATGTCTGTTCAGTCGTCTGTGGACTGTGTGTCTGGACACAACTCTTCTAGTGGCTGCGGTAAAGTCCCGAGCAAGGCTACCTGCAGTACTCCGTTGCCGTCTGCGGGCACTGATGGTGAGATATCGGTCTTCTTGTGGTATTGTACACTGTGGACGACCCGTACTGTAGTGCCTGGACACGTTGTCTGCTGGAATCCTTGCCATAATATTGAGATCACACTTTGTGGCACAGGGAGGGCCCGTGCTACGACCTGCTGTGTTTGACCAGCCTCCAGTCGCCCTAGTATTGTACCTCTCAATATGTGTTCTTTGAGCCACTATCAACACACAGTCACCATTAGCACTCTGAAAACGTCTGCACACTTACTTGCTGCACCGTACTCTGACATGCACTAACACACCTCTGCGTATATGGACTGCTGCCAGCGCCACCGTGCGACGACCGCAGGTCGAATGCATCGCATGGTCATACCCCGAGGTGATTTAAACCCGCAAACTGCCCACCAGAGCGTTGTTTCACCATGTATCAGCATTATTCTTAATTTATGATCATGAGTATATTAACCATATTTGTAACATATGTAAATAATTTGCACCAGTGATTGTCCCTTCAAAAAAAAAAAAATACGGTCCAAGTAGATGTTTCGATGTGTTCGCTGCCCGTATCACTATGTGAGGCGGGTTCCATTCTACAAGGTGCATTCAAGTTCTAAGGCCTCCGATTTTCTTTCTCCAGACTGGAAAGAGATAGAAACATGCGCATTGTTTTAAAATGAGGCCGCGTTCATTGTCAATACGTCCCAGAGATGGCAGCACCGTATGGCAGATGGAATTTTACCGCCAGCGGCGAGAATGACAACTGTTTTAAATACTTAAAATGGCGACGTTTTCCTTACTTGAACAGCGTGCAGTCATTCGTTTTCTGAATTTGCGTGATGTGAAACCAATTGAAATTCATCGACAGTTGCAGGAGACATGTGGTGATGGAGTTATGATTGTGTCGAAAGTGCGTTCGTGGGTGTGACAGTTTAATGAAGGCAGAACATTGTGTGACAACAAACCGAAACAACCTCGGGCTTGCACAAGCCGGTCTGACGACATGATCGAGAAAGTGGAGAGAATTGTTTTGGGGGATCGCTGAATGACTGTTGAACAGATCGCCTCCAGAGTTGGCATTTCTGTAGGTTCTGTGCACACAATCCTGCATGACGACCTGAAAATGCGAAAAGTGTCATCCAGGTGGGTGCCACGAATGCTGACGGACGACCACATGGCTGCCCGTGTGGCATATTGCCAAGCAATGTTGACGCGCAACGACAGCATGAATGGGACTTTCTTTTCGTCGGTTGTAACAATGGATGAGACGTGGATGCCATTTTTCAATCCAGAAACAAAGCGCCAGTCAGCTCAATGGAAGCACACAGATTCACCGCCACCAAAAAAATTTCGGGTAACCGCTAGTGCTGGAAAATTGATGGTGTCCATGTTCTGGGACAGCGAGGGCGTAATCCTTACCCATTGCGTTCCAAAGGGCACTACAGTAACAGGTGCATCCTACGAAAATGTTTTGAAGAACAAATTCCTTCCTGCACTGCAACAAAAACGTCCGGGAAGGGCTGCGCGTGTGCTGTTTCACCAAGACAACGCACCCGCACATCGAGCTAACGTTACGCAACAGTTTCTTCGTGATAACAACTTTGAAGTGATTCCTCATGCTCCCTACTCACCTGACCTGGCTTTTTCCAACAATGAAAGACACTCTCCGTGGCCGCACATTCACCAGCCGTGCTGCTATTGCCTCAGCGATTTTCCAGTGGTCAAAACAGACTCCTAAAGAAGCCTTCGCCGCTGCCATGGAATCATGGCGTCAGCGTTGTGAAAAATGTGTACGTCTGCAGGGCGATTACGTCGAGACGTAACGCCAGTTTCAACGATTTCGGGTGAGTAGTTAATTGGAAAAAAAATCGGAGGCCTTAGAACTTGAATGCACCTCCTAACTCGACTGTGTACTGATGATTCTCTTTGGGCCAGACGACAATATTTCTAGCACGTGATCTGCGATAAATGGCATTCATCTGAAAACATTATCTTGTCCCTGTTCACTGCATTTGAAAATTGAGTTAACAAAACACGGCATGCTAGAGCTTTATCATGACGGTCTTTGTCGGATAACTCGTTTACGAACTTCAGTGGTACTTAACGTCTTTTTTCATTGATTTCGCACTGTTGACCTCGGTACACTGTGTTCAGAAGCACATTTAAGTGTCGTCTTCATAGGATATTGCTCTTTCGAAGCAGAGACTCCCGCACATGTTTCTTCTAAGTGGCTCTGAGCACTATGGGACTTAACATCTGAGGTCATCAGTCCCCTAGAATTTAGAACTACTTAAACCTAACTAACCTAAGGACATCACACACATCCATGCCCGAGGCAGGATTCAAACCTGCAACCGTAGCGCCTGCTCGGTTCCAGACTGAGGCGCCTAGAACCGCTCGGCCACACTGGCTGGCTCATGTTTCTCCTCATGTCTTCTTCCCTCCACTCCGCAGCCTGTCTAGTTCGTACATCAAATTGTTTCCAAAAGGTCTATTAGAAGATGGTAAGCATTTCACGGGCCTACAACCCTTATTCTACACCATTTAGAACACTGAGAAAGCAAAAGCACGTCTTTCCAATCCAGAAGTGTTGCCTCTCGCAGTGGCGCATAATTAAATTATTCCTTGAATGTTCCCTTAATCTGTGTTATTGTCCGCCCTTTGTGTTGTCGTTCGTGCACCCGCACATTTGTCAATAAGCGCTCCCCAATAGTGTGGCTATGACCGCTCGCATCTGCCATGCCTACAAATTAAAACTTGACTGCGACTGCGAAAACATATAAACATTTAATTCCAACAATTGATTGCAGCAGCTGATCAAACGTAACGTAGCTACCAACCTGCATAATAAAATTCGATATATAACAAGGGCTATATGGGTGCGAGGACTTCTCGTCCAGTCTGTAGACAGAAAATAGGGAAACTGACAAACAAGTATGATCATTTACAGAGACGTTAACGATCTCGTCGCTGACGGGACGTTAAATCATAAACCTTCTGTAATTTTTCCTCCTATCTATGTAATTACGTAGTTATGTAGTTCTCAGTTCGTTCGAGCAATCAATCATTCATAATAGAAAACACAATCATAACTCAGTCACTCAAAATGATTCAGAAATTTTACTTGTTAGAATGAAATCAGGCGATGATTCTTCTTTTCTGCAGTCTCGTGCTTTGCGGCAGTCTGCTACCCTGTACAAATAAAAGGCCTCGTAATTTTGGGAGCATTGTATAATCAGTCGGGAAACCTCAGATCAAGCGGATATTTGGCTTTGATGAAGTTTAACCTTCCAAAGAAGTAATGGAGCTCTTGGATTATTAAATGCAGGTTCGTATCCAGTCTTTCGGAAGTTCCCTTCTGATTAACAATTACGCCCAGGTTCCCGGGTTCGATTCCCGGCGGGGTCAGGGATTTTCTCTGCCTCGTGATGGCTGGGTGTTGTGTGATTTCCTTAGGTTAGTTAGGTTTAAGTAGTTCTAAGTTCTAGGGGACTGATGACCATTGATGTTAAGTCCCATAGTGCTCAGAGCCATTTGAACCATCCAAAATCCCTTTTAATCGTACAATTTCGTATGTTATCTTTTGTCATAAATCTCAATATTCAGATTACAATTCTTCAAACAAAGCTCAGGCTAATCGGCACGAAGACAATCTCGGAAGCTTTTTTCTAACAACCACCAGAGAGAGTACTACAAAGAATAATTATGCGCTCATGGCATAGCTATTGTATGAAACTACTTTGCGCATGGATTATGCGAGTATGAAGATAGAAAATTAGTAAATGTCGTTCAAGGGTAGAATTGTATCAGAATAATTCATCGAATATAAAGAGATATTACACTTCTTCAGTGTGCTCGACAAGTGCATGATTACGAACTAAGTAGTAAATGGATTAAGTGCGGTCCGCTTCCGTATTCTGCAGAACCGGCAGAGCCAACAAATAGCCCTGGGATTATCCCGTCAGCATGTTCCGCGGCTCTCTAGCCTGGCGAGGACGCTCGCCTCCTCCTGTTCGTCGGACAAATGACACATTGATCGCTGGCGCCGTGCCACGCCGATAAAAGATGTTTCTGCGAGATGTTGCCCTTGCAATTCCGAGATAGCGACTGCCATCGTACTGAACAACAGCGCGTTAAGGGCACTTGTACGCGAATAAGTGCCCAAAAATCATTTGCTTAACTTTTGACGTAGACACAGAAAAAAGTTTCCTTCGAGGACGTCGTATCGAAGATAGTCCAAAAATAAGAGGAATTTGTTATGCAGACAGCTCTCTGAAAAACAGAAATTTGTTCTCAAGTCTACGTTTTTATTACTTTTCAGTCTCTAATATCTTTTAGGGACACAAGATTATTACAGAAGTAACACAACATGGTAGCACTCAAAACCCAAACGAGAGTTGTAACAGCTACGTATGGGAACGTATACCCAAAACTGTTCTGGTAGCCTGAATACTTTGAAAATAGCTGTGCTGGATGCTCTGCCATGTTTCACTGATGATGCAGCGACTGTGTTTAAGGCTATGAAATTGACGGGAGTGCCCGCTAGATTAAATATGCAAATAACTTGAATTTCCATTGACTACAGGGCAATCTTCCAAGCAGAGAAATCAGTGATGGAAGCCACCAAAGAAGCAAGAATAAGAAGAAGAATTCTGAAGAAGGAAAGGGAGGGAGAACAACACGGGAAACGAGATGAATATAGACCTGGGAAGCACTAGTGTCATGCAGAGTAGGTAGAGAAAAACTTGAATTTCCTGAAAGTTCGCTTTTTTGATGTTCTGGTAAACATGGGTTAAAACCTCTTAAAGATACAGGACTGAAATTTTGTATACTGTCTTAAAACATATGTAACTAAAAAGTAAACTATTCTTATGATTTAAATTTGAAAATCAAAGACTTTTTAAAGAAAAACTATGAATTTACTGAAATGTTCGATATAGTCATTATTAAAATTTTTTGAACCATAGTTTATAACAGCAACATCATTTTAAATGTACACATTAACCGTAATACTGTGAAGAAATTCCAGAAAAAACAAGCTTCTATTTTGTTTTTATTTCGAGATATATCTATGTATGCTGTACATAAACACTTAGTATACTTTATTTCACTTGCAACTTAAAATACATATCAGATGAAAGTGTGAGACCAAAAGCTTTAGTTCGTACATCAAATTGTTCCCAAAAGATCTATTAGAAGATGGTAAGCATTTCACGGGCCTACAACCCTTTTTCTACACCATTTATAACACTGAATTTTTTCCAAGCTTTCTCCTTGTATTCGTGAACCAGCGACCTTATGGGTCTGTTGGTTTGGTGATTCTGCCTTTGGGAAATGTCTCCAGAACCAAAAACGCTTACCTCACAAACGTTATGCTGTTCCTCGAAACATATCCTAGTGTTTTATGTACGCATATGACATACACGCGAAGTCTTTTCGCTCATCATAGTTAAAGCCTTTGTCATTCCATGCAGTTCTTTTCTTCTCCTTGTCCTCCGATCAACTATTTCAGTGTGGGTACCGATTGTTTCTTTTCACATAGGGTGAGATATTTTAAGACTGTTCTCTAAAAAAAATTATTTTTCCATGTTTTTACCGTCTCACGCAGATATTTTTAACACGTTATCAGGATTATAAAGCAGATGATAAAATTTGAATTTTAAGTTAAACGTTGAGAGCGAGTTACTGTAACTGGCCAAAAATAAACAAGTGTGTGTCAGACACGGAAACGTGCGAAGCTGCCGACTCACCATTACCAACACGCCAATATCGCCATGGCAGCAAGAGCTGTGCAATTCGATACTGACTTCGTTCGTATCTTTTCCGCTAATTTGTAGTCCTGAGTTCGCTGTGCAGGCTCATAGTCGCCTTATCACTTTTCTGTTTACATTCGCTATTAGTTGCAGACATTCTCATCTGTGTTTTTTATGCTGTTATATTTTTCTGTGGCCGGATGCCTACTTTCTTACTGCCGGCCGTTGGAGTCTCTGAGCCACTCGTGGTAATGTTCATGGGACGAAAGGCCGTCCCAATACAAAACCACCACACGCAGCGTTGCCCATCCGTGCAACGAGGAGGCAGACACTCTTTATTTTCATTATTTTTTCCTTCTTTTGTTTGTGTAATGCAGCTTTTATACTTATTGAACATAAAATGTATGTATATATGAAGCCTGCCGGTGTGACCGAGCGGTTCTAGGTGCTTCAGTCTGGAACCGTGCGACCGCTACGGTCGCAGGTTCCAATCCTGCCTCGAGCATGGATGTGTGTACTGTCCTTAGGTTAGTTAGGTTTAAGAAGTTCTAAGTTCTAGGGGACTGATGACCTCAGATGTTAAGTCCCATAGTGCTCAGAGCCATTTGAACCATTTTCGTAAATGTGAAAGAGGAACTTGTTGTGGTGATCTTCAGTCCAGAGACTGTTTTCGTGCAGCTCTCCATGCTACTCTAACCTCTAACCGCTACTCTCCCAGTACCTACTCCAACCTACATCCTTCTGAATCTGCTTATTGTATTCATCTTTTGGTCTCCGATTTTTACCCTCCACGCTGCCGTCCAATGCTAAATTTGTGATCCCTTGATGCCTCAGAATATGCCCTACCAACGGATCCCTTCTTCTTGTCAAGTTGTGCCACAAACTCCTCTTCTCCCCAATTTTATTCAATACCTCCTCATTAGTTATGTGATCTACCCATCTAATCTTCAGCATTCTTCTGTAGCACCACATTTCGAAAGCTTCTATTCTCTTCTTGTCTAAACTATTTATCGTCCACGTTTCACTTCCATACATGGCTACACTTCATACAAATACTTTCAGAAACGACTTCCTGACGCTTAAATCTATACTCGATGTTAACAAATTTCTCTTCTTCAGAAACGCTTTCCTTGTCATTGCCAGTCTATATTTTACATCCTCTCTACTTCGACCATCATCAGTTATTTTGCTCCCCACATAGCAAAACTCATCTACTACTTTGTCTCATTTCCTAATCTTATTCGTTCAGCATCACCCGACTTAATTCGACTACATTCCATTATCCTCGTTTTTCTTTTGTTGATGTTCATCTTATATCCTCCTTTCAAGACACTGTCCATTCCATTCAACTGCTCTTCCAGGTCCCTTACTGTCTGTGATGGAATTACAATGTCGTCAGCGAACCTACAAGTTTTATTTCTTCTCCGTGGATTTTAATTCCTACTCCGAATTTTTCATTTGTTTCCTTCAGTGCTTCCTCAATATACAGATTGAATAAGATCGGGGATATGCTACAACCCTGTCTCACTCCCTTCGCAACCACTGCTTCCCTTTCATACCCCTCGACTCTTATAACTGCCATCTGGTTTCTGTACAAATTGTAAATAGCCTTTTGCTCCCTGTATTTTACCCCTGACCCCTTCAGAATTTGAAAGAGAGTATTCCAATCAACATTGTCAAAAGCTTTCTCTAAGTCTACAAATGCTAGAAACGTAGGTTTGCCTTTCCTTCATCTTTCTTCTAAGATAAGTCGTAGGGTCAGTATTGCTTCGCGTGTTCCAACGTTTCTACGGAATCCAAACTGATCTTCCCCGAGGTCGGCTTCTACCAGTTTTTCCATTCGTCTGTAAAGAATTCGTGTTAGTATTTTGCAGCCATGGCTTATTAAACTGATCGTTCGGTAATTTTCACACCTGTCAACACCTGCTTTCTTTGGGATTGGAATTATTAAATTCTTTTTGAAGTCTGAGGGTATTTCCCCTGTCTCATACATCTTACTCAGCAGATGGTAGCGTTTTGTCAGGGCCGGCTCTCCCAAGGCTGTCAGCATTTATAATGGAATGTTGTCTACTTCCGGGGCCTGGTTCCGACGTAGGTCTTTCAGTGCTCTGTCAAACTGTTCACGCAGTATCATATCTCCCATTTCATCTTCATCTACATCCTCTTCCATTTTCATAATATTGTCCTCAAGTACATCGCCACCCCTCTATATACTCCTTCCACCTTTTTGCTTTCCCTTCTTTGCTTAGAACTGGGTTTCCATCTGAGCTCTTGATATTCATACAAGTGGTTCTCTTATCTCCTGTAGGCAGTATCTATCTTACCCTAGTGAGATAAGCCTCTACATCCTTACATTTGTCCTCTAGCCATCCCTGCTTAGCCATTCTGCACTTCCTGTCGATCTCATTTTTGAGACGTTTGTATTCCTTTTTGCCTGCTTCATTTACTGTATTTTTATATTTACTCCTTTTATCAATTAAATTCAAGATATCTGCTGCTACCCAAGGCTCTCTACTAGCCCTCGTCTCTTCACCTACTTGATCCTATGCTGCCTTCATTATTTCATCCCTCAGAGCTACCCATTCTTCTTCTACTGTATTTCTTTCCCCCATTCTTGTCCAGCGTTCCCTAATGTTATCTACAATCTCTGGTTCTGTTAGTCTATCCAGGTCCCATCTCCTCAAATTACCACCGTTTAATAGTGTCTTCAGTTTTAATCTACAGTTTTAAAAAGAAAATTAAAAGACAACAGGATAGAGTAGAGAGAAGTTTGTCCCACCACCCTTAGGCGTCCGAGGCTGAAAGTTTCGGTATGTTCATCGAGCCACTGACGTCGGGACGCATTTCATGTTCGTAATCATTATACACTACTGGCCATTAAAATTGCTACACCAAAAAGAAATGCAGATGATAAACGGGTATTCATTGGAAAAATACACTGCTGGCCACGGTAAATGCAACACCAAGAAAGACAAGAGGTAGCACAACAAAATTTATTTTGTAGATAACATGTTGACCAAGTATCAAATGATTACGTTTACAGACGTCTGTGACATGTGGTTCCTGCCAGAATCTGTAGCCAGAGTAGCCGCCATTGTTGGAGATCACCGCTGCCACACGTCTCGGCACTGAGTCAAAGAGACGTTGGATGTGTTCCTGGGGTACAGCAGCCCAAGCAGCTTCCACACGTTGCCAAAGATCATCTGGTGTGGCAACTGGGGATGTAAGCTGGGTCACTCGTTGAGCAACCATGGACCACATGTTTTCTATCGGCGAAAGATCCGGAGAGCGAGTCGGCCAGGGAAGCAATTCAATCTGGTTATTGACGAAGAACCTTTGGACAATGCGTGCCACGTGTGGTCGCGCATTATCCTGTTGAAATATGGCTGTGGCCGAGCCCTGAAGGTAAGGAAGGACAACTGGCTCCAGCACCTCGGATATGTAGCACCGTCTATTTAAAGTACCGGCAATGCGTACTAGAGGCGTGCGAGAGTAATATCCAATACCGCCCCATACCATAATACCCGGTGCAAGACCAGTGTGGCGGTGCATAATGCAGCTGTCCAGCATCCTCTCTCCACGGTGTCTCCACACTCGAATCCGACCATCGTGGTGCTGCAGACAGAAGCAGTGCCTCGTCAGTAAAGACAACGTCATTCCATTCTGCCGTCCACATCCGTCTGTCATCACACCATTGGCGACGGAGACATCTGTGGTTCTGCGTCAATGGTAGACGAAGCAATGGACGTCTTGCGGACAGACCACTCTGCTGTAAACGGCGTCGAATGGTACGCGCAGACACTGGATGATGCGTTACAGACGCAATGTGCTGTGCTATGGTTCGGGATGTCACTGAGCGATCCGTCACTGTCATGCGCACAATTTGCCTATCAGCACGTGCAGTGGTGCATCGAGGTGAATGCGATCGACCACGTCGGTCCGTCGTACAATCCTGCATCCAACGGTCACATATCCGCATTACAGTTGTTTGGTTTCGTCCAACACGACTAGCGATTTCTCTGTATGATAATCCACAATCTCGGTAAGCCACTATCCTTCCTCTGTCGAACTCGGATACTTGATCAAAAGATGTTCGCTGTTGTGTACGAGGCATAACTGATCGTCTTGTGAAACAACCACAAGGTAAACACACGTGCCGAACGTACACTCGTCGAAATCGCCAAGCCTTAAATGGCGCTATGAGGTGGCGCCACAGGCGCGCGTGACGTGCGTCTGTGCTGAAATTCTAATCAGTTGCATATCTCATCGCTGCAAACCCATGGTGTAAATTTCACTTGATTCGGATGCTTCCTTCAGGGTGTAGCATTTACGGTGGCCAGCAGTGTATATTATACTAGAAATGGCATGCGATTACATTTTCAGGCAATTTGGGTGCATAGATCCTGAGAAATCAGTACCCAGAACAACCACCTCTGGCCGTAATAACGGCCTTGATACGCCTGGGCATTTAGTAAAACAGAGCTTGGATGGCGTGTACAGGTACAGCTGCCCATGCAGCTTCAACACGGTACCACAGTTCATCAAGAGTAGTGACTGGCGTATTGTGACGAGCCAGTTGCTCGGCCACCATTTACCAGACGTTTTCAATTGGTGAGATATCTGGAGAATGTGCTGGCCAGGGCAGCAGTCGAACATTTTCTGTATCCAGAAAGGCCCGTACTGGACATGCAACATGCGGTCGTGCATTATCCTGCTGAAATGTTGGCATTCGCAGGGATCGAATAAAGGGTAGAGCCACGGGTCGTAACACATCTGAAATGTAACGTCCACTGTTCAAAGTGCCGTCATTGCGAACAAGAGGTGACCGTGACGTGTAACCAATGGCACCACATTCCATCACGCCGGGTGATACGCCAGTATGGCGATGACGAATACAAGCTTCCAATGTGCGTTCACCGCGAAGTCACCAAAAACGAATGCGACCATCATGATGCTGTAAACAGAACCTGGATTCATCCGAAAAAATGACGTTTTGCCATTCGTGCAACCAGGTTCGTCGTTGAGTACACCATCGTAGGCGCTCCTGTCTGTGATGCAGCGTCAAGGGTAACCGCAGCCATGGTCTCCGAGCTGATAGTCCATGCTGCTGCAAACGTCGTCAAACTGTTCGTGCAGGTGGTTGTTGTCTTGCAAACGCCCCCATCTGTTGACTCAGGGATCGAGACGTGGCTGCACGATCCCTTACAGCCATGCGGATAAGATGCCTGTCATCTCGACTGCTAGTGATACGGGGCCGTTGTGATCAAGCATGGCGTTCCGTATTACCCTCCTGAACCCACCGATTCCATATTCTGCCAACAGTCATTGGATCTCGACCAACGCGAGCAGCAATGTCGAGAGACGATAAACTGCAATCGCGATAGGCTACAATGCGACCTTTATCAAAGTCGGAAACGTGATGGTACGCATTTCTCCTCCTCACACGAGGCATCACAACTGCTGTTTGTGTATGAGAAATCGGTTGGAAACTTTCCTTGTGTCAGCACGTTGTAAGTGTCGCCACCGACGCCAACCTTGTGTGAATGCTCTGAAAAGCTAATCATTTGCATATCACAGCATATTCTTCCCGTCGGTTAAATTTCGCGTCTGTAGCACGTCATCTTCGTGGTGCAGCAATTATAATGGCCAGTAGTGTAGTATCCGTTTCGGCGTAACGACGTGTGCTGGCACAACGATGAAGAACGGAGGAGCAGAGGCTGTGAGATGTCAGCCAATTGTATGCTGACTAGGACGACACCACGAGAGGAGCGGCATCTACACGAAGATAATATAAGCGCCGCGCCACCTAGCCATGGCTGCATTGGGAGACTAGCCGTCGTACTAACCCTACAGCAGTGCCTTAGGAACTGAAGTCTTTTGCTTGCATTGAAATCATATATACCAGAGAACACTGATATTTGCCTGTCGCCATTTACTTGCGAAACACCTTCTTGAATACGCGAAGTTAAGTATTGTCAATTTAACTTACTGTAATAAACTCCAATTTTTTTGTTGCTTGAATTGTTGTCTAGCGATCCACGAAAACAGATTCCTAGACAACATATACTGGACGAGTGGGGAGAATACTACAATATCAACGCTAAACTTAATATTATGCTTGTTTAGGTTACGTTACGTGCCGATTTTGTTAGCATATGTGTTACAGTATCTATTATAAATCTACACGGACGGAAAAAATCGTTAGACAAAGAAATAATGAATGTGCACTAGTTAAATTTCGGGAATACGTTTGTCTACGTAACATATTTAAGTGATTAACATTGCAAGATCACAGGTTACTCTAAGGGCGAACTAAGCCATTGTAAATGTGAAATACTTGTACGAGCCACCAAAATGTTGAATACAAGCATGAAAAGCGCAGGCATTGTGTTGTACACGTGCCGGATGTCAGTTTGTGGGATGGATTTCCATGGCTGCTACACTCGGTCGATCAATACAGGGACGGTTAATGCTGTCTGTGGATGACACTGGAGTCGTCTTCCGATGATGTCCCGTGTGTGCTCGATTGCAGACAGATCTGGGCATCGAGCAGGCCAAGGCAACACGTTGACGCTCTGTAGAGCATTTTGGGTTGCAACAGCTCTATGTGGGCCAGCGTTATCTTCTTGGAAAACACCGCCTGGAATGCTGTTCATGAATGGCAGCAAAACAGGTCTAATCACCAGACTGACGTACAGTTTTTCAGTCGGGGTGCGTAGGATAACCAAGAGAGTGTTCCCGGTGTCATACGAAATCGCATCCTAGATCATAACTCCAGGTGTAGGTCCAGTGTGTCTACCATACAGACAGGTTGGTTGCAGGCCCTCAACTGGCCTCCGCCTAACAAACACACGGCCGAGACTGTGTAGCGCAACTTTACGCTAGCACAGGAAAGGTTCACTTAAGGGGGGGAGGACGTCGAACTGGCCGACTTGGAGCAGGAGAGGCATCACAGGACATTTTAATTTCTACAGTCTATACTTTTACAAATAAATTCATAAAACCTTGTCAGCATCACCAGAAAGGATTCAGGATTCACACTCATTGCAGTGGAAGTTCAAAAACATAACAAAATAAATTTTTTTACGTACGAAATTTCATCATTTTTTTCAGCTTACTAATGGCTGCATTTGTTGCTATAGGTACACTTTTCTTCATAAGTTAGAGAGATTCGTCGATGAATTTTGCACAGAATACATACCTTACTCACAGGTGTATGAAACTCTAGAACTTACTTAATTTATGAAAAAACGAATGAGCTGTTATATTTTAAACTTCATGTTTAGAAAAAACACAAATTTTATACTTAATTACCTCAATTTTCACCACAGTTTTTGCTAGATTTGGAAAATTCTAGAGTTTCAGACACCTTTAAGTATGGTTTGTATGCTGTGCAAAATCCATCGAAGAGCCTCTCTTACTTATGAAGAAAAGTGTACCTATAGAAACAAATACTGCCATTTGTAAGTGAAAAAAATTATGAAATTTCACATTTAAAAAAAAATTATTTTGTTATGTTTTCGAGCTTCGACTGCTATGAGTGTGAATTCTGAATCCTTCCTGGTCATGCTGACAAAGTTTTATGAATTTTTTTGTAAAAGTATAGACAGTAGAAATTAAAATGTCCTGTGGTGCCTCTCCTGCTCCAAGTCGGCCCGTTTGACGTCCTACCCCCCTTAATGAAAGGACTAGGCCACAATTCTCAAACATGATTCACTTTATTACAATATAACTCTCTGAGCAAGTTTCATTCCTTGTTACTTATTTAAAAAAAGTACATACAGAATCATTGCTCATTTAGCATTAAACTCTTAGGCAAGCTATTAAAATAATAAACGACTAAACTATATTTTATCAAGCAGTAATATTTAAACAACCACTACCAAAGCAATCAGAATCCAATAAGCCTGGTACTTCAACTAGAAAAATAACTAGGCCAGAATATAAGCTTTGATCTTACTCTAAGCCGGCATCTACCAATGAGCACACGATAAAAAAAAAGGAAAAACACAGAGCATAAAATTTTAAGACAAAGTTTCTCATAAAAACATTAATTAAATACAGAAATCTATGAAACAATTCAAGCTGACAAGTAAATGACTTTAGCGTTAACTTCTGCAATGGTTCAACACAGGATCACTAAACAACATTAAACAAACTCGTGGTTTTAAAATTAAGCCACCACTCACGCAACTACAAATGCATCAAGAGATAGTGGTTGTAATTGGAGGCGTATACTTAAAGCAGGATTACACAGCTTTCCTTTCATTACACATGAACTGCCGCTCTTGGTACGAGCCCTTTTACTCTCCAACAATCGACAGGCCCAGGTCGACCGTCTGCTCAGGCAGTCGTTGTATACACGGGAGAGAACACAATGTAACAAGACAAACTTCTCAAACACACGAACAGGTGGTGTTAATTCAGCGAGCTTCAAAAACACATTCAGGGAATACATGGCAGACAATAATGACAATTTAAACTATGGCCTGGAAAACTTCAAGCAACGATTTGGTCCAGTAAATAAAATAAAAAAATTTAACCACACTTGATAGACCATCAAAACACAGGCATTTCACTACTAACGAATGGCAATACCCATAGCACAGATTGAAGTCGCTGGCGAGAATTTCGAATGAGGCAACAAGAGGCAGCAATGCTTTAAATCACGTTGTTACCACAGTTCATGGGCTGAAATGTTACTCACAAAAAAAAAACCTATCCGTGGTTCCAATGCCGCCGTGACAAGGCTGTCCACTCAGAGTCCCGTCAACCAATGAACGTCAGAATCACCATCGCCAGTACCAACAGTCTCAGTTCTACGCGTTGCCAGCTTATACTGGCGCCCAGCGTGCTTCCAAACACAGCGCATGCGCGACTCGCGCCTCCTAGCGGTTCCGTGTTCACTCTCTCTTTTCATGCCACGCGTCAGACGCGCGCTGTAAGCAAACTTTACGCCAGACGGGATCGATAACCGCTATGTCGATGTGCACACATCACACTGGTACCGAGGTTGAACCATCTTTCATCAGAAAACACAATAGACCTCCATCCTGCCCACCAGTGAGCTCTCGCATGACACCACTGAAGTCGCAAACGGTGGTGGTTTCGGGTAAGTGGAATGCACGCTCCAGGGCATCTGGCTCGGAGATGTCCTTCGCGTAAACGATTTTTAACAGTTCGTTGCGTCACTGTGGTGCCAACCGCTGCTCCAATTGCTGCTACAGATGCAGTACGATGCGCCAGAGCCATACGTCCAACACAGTGGAGGTTCCTCTCGATAGTGCCACCTGGCCCGTTGGAGCCCAGTCTTCTTGCAATTTGTATATTCTCGTGACCAGCGCTGGCAGAAATCACGTCCAGCGACTATATTTCTGCCAAGTCTGTCTGCAATATCGCAGAAGGAACATTCAGATTCTGGTAGCCCTATCTACATCTACATCCATACTCCGCAAGCCACCTGACGGTGTGTGGCGGAGGGTACCCTGAGTACCTCTATCGGTTCTCCCTTCTATTCTAGTCTCGTATCGTTCGTGGAAAGAAGGATTGTCGGTATGCTTCTGTGTGGGCTCTAATCTCTCTGATTTTATCCTCATGGTCTCTTCGCGAGATATACGTAGGAGGGAGCAATATACTGCTTGACTCTTCGGTGAAGGTATGTTCTCGAAACTTTAACAAAAGCCCGTACCGAGCTACTGAGCGTCTCTCCCGCAGAGTCTTCCACTGGAGTTTATATATCATCTCCGTGACGCTTTCGCGATTACTAAATGATCCTGTAACGAAGCACGCTGCTCTCCGTTGGATCTTCTCTATCCCTTCTATCAACCCTATCTGGTACGGATCCCACACTGCTGAGCAGTATTCAAGCAGTGGGCAGCAACAGACATTATCATTCCCCAATCCTCGAACCATCCACACGCACAAAAGCAAGCAGCACTTCGACACATGCTCCATATATTCAACACAGTACCACTCACCAAAGAAAGCTACCAAAAAGAACTGGACATAATAATGCAGATAGCACAAAATAATGGTTACAATAATAATACAGTCACAAAGCTAAACAACAAAATTAAAAGTAAAATAAAAGCAGAAACCTCCAAACCACAGACAACAACACGACAGAACCAAACACAAACACGCAGTCCCATAACAACTACACAGGATAATCAGAAAAAGATGAAAGAAAACACGAGATGGTACACAATGACATACAAACACAAACTCACCCATAAAATCACCAACATTTTCAAAAGACAGGGAATAAACATAGCATACACAACAGACAATTCTATACAAAAATACACCCCAAAACTGACAAAAAACAGAGACATGTACCAGAAAGCATGTATATATCAGCTACAGTATGAAACTTCCCCTTTGAACAATTTTACACGACTGTGCTTAACCTGACACACAATATTTTTTTAGCGCAACGCGATCTGACTTTCAATAATCTCTACAAGAGAATGGCCCTGACTAACATTAAACTATACCTTTCGCAAATCACTTACCTCACAAAAATCTTCGCTGCTCAAGCTACTGCAATACAGCGAGCGCCACTACTGCCAGCTAAATAAAAGATTCAAACTATGGAAGGCACTAACTACTGATAGGGATAGTTAGCAAATGAAAGATATTAATAGAGAACAAAGAATGTATTTACCTTTATATCATCATATATATATATATATATATATATATAGAGCAGTTCATGACAACTTCCAAAACTCCGCCATCTCTCTCCCCACATCCACCACTGCTGGCGGCTCACCTCCAACTGCCCAGCGCTACGCGCTGTTCACAGCCAGCTGCCTAACACTACAATGGTTGAGTATTACAACAATGCGAAGCAGCCACAGACTGCACACGGCACAGCCGGTGTTTTTCATACTGAGGTGGCGTTACCAATAAAAAAACCTAAACAGCCTACTTACATAGCCCCCATGCTCCCCACAAAAAATTTTACAAATTGGGTTGGGCAGTGCCCAATACAGATTTGAAAAAATTTTTCATAATTACAATAACTAAGAAATCAAATGCACACACTTATTGATACAATGTTGGTCAAAAGCTAAAATTTTCTCACAGTCCATAAAGACAGTCCTGATCATTCATCACATTGCAGTGTTTTTCTCAAAGTCTGAGCAGTAAAAGAAAATGCACATAGACGTAGTGGATTTCCATGCAGTCTTGAAGAAGTATCGTTGTCCTTCCAACGGAAAGACAGTGCTGACTCTTGACATGCTGACACGTAATGGGCCACAACAGAGCAAACCCACAGCGTAGTCTATCGAAGTTTTGAAGAGTATTGGTGGGTAGGTCATCACAGAGCAGACCCACTGTAGTCCTGGTAGAGGCGCAGACCCACTGCAGTCCTTGTAGAAATAATGGTACTGGTGAGTCATCAAAGGTGTAGACCCACTGTAGTCCTTGTAGAGACGGCCAACAGCCATCTGTTGTGACTGTGCAGGTACACAATCACCATCGAAGAGTCTTGCGGAGAATATAGCAAGTCCATGAAACACCACTTGTGCACTCACAAAAATTTTTTTTAAATGTCCTTAAAACCAGCAATGCTGTTATCCAGTCCCTTGCTGAATTATTAACACATGTGCAAAAACTATCAGTCCCTACTTCTCACATATTGTCCATATATTATGACCAACAAAAACGTGTGCAGTGAAATGTAACTTACAAGTTACTTAATTTGATGACCTGGTGTCAATTACAATTTTATAACATAAGAATACAATAACAACGGTATAAAATACATCATTAAAAACATAATAATACAGATAACATTTGTAGGAATAGGGGCTTTACAAAAGAATAGAAATAAACAAATACATCAGTGTTACAAAAATAATGACATAAGTACATACATAAAGATCAGAATAACTTTTGGAATATCAACTTCCACATGAGCATTAAAACAAAACAGAACAAATACTGTTTAAACATGTTTACAAAGTAAATAACATGGTATTAGAAAAATTCTACAACATAGGTCTTATCAGATAAACAACTAAAGACAGGAAGTACACAAATACACAAGGGAACACAAACACATAGTGGGATAACACAAGGAAAGGACAGGGTTTCTTTTACTGCAGTATCTTGCGAACAAAACTTTTTTTGTTCTTGGAGATCTCCCTTCGTTCCTCATTATTTCCAAAAGTCCTATCTGTACCTCTTTTCTGTATTCCAACCATAATTCTTTCAAAATAAATATGGCTCATTGTACAATACTCATTTTGGCCCTATCTGTTTCTTGCGGCTTCTCAATGCATTTCTTCCAATTCATCATAGTTAGTTTCTTATATAGTCTACCCCCTCTTAAGCTAACTTAAATCTACTGAGCTCAGATATATATACCAAGGGACAAGGCAATGCAGCATCACATAAAACAATAAACATCAATGACAAATATTTCAAACTGGCAAAGCAAGCTACAGTAAATCTAAATTACCAAGCAATTCAACATTACAACTAATATGAGGCAATGCGCAGCAAACAATAAAATAATCATTAGTAAAACTGGCTTAACAGCGTAATACAAAATCAAATTCAGTAACATTATGCCTGGCAAACAGCAGAAGCAAAAGCAATAAATTATATCTAAACATGACAACGCTCAAGCAGAAAAATATTACAGTAAAGACAACAATGCAGATAAGGGAAATGTATAATCACATCTTAATGTCTATGTAATTAAAGTGGTGCACCACAACAACTTATTGTAAAAAAAATATTACCATGTACTTGAAAAGAAAATTATGTGTGCAGTAACTGTTACTAGTCCCTTCTTATTGTTCTTTCCATTCCAAGAGCTCCTTTTTCGAAGAATGTGGGTCATAAAGTAATTATTTAATAGATCTGTCGACAGAAAGTGTTCACATTAGCAAATGAATTTTTTTTTATGAAACCAATGCTGCAACACAGCTGGAAACTAGATATCAAATGAAATAAGCAACTATGTACAAAGTAAAGCATAAAATATTCAGTAGTCATGTGACATTTCATAAGTTAGAAATTCTCTCAACTCTCGTAGAAAGACGCTTGTCGTAATCAGGTGTGCAGATGTAAAAATATTTCTCGTCATTTCATTAGGCATTTCTGTCGCCATATGGCATTTCTCTCAGCTAGCACGACAATAGCCGTGAAATGTTGCGATGCTTTCTACAAAGGAACGTCAATAGCGATTATAATGGCCTCTTTTTTCTTCTACCTGTGCCGCTGGAAGGCTAATGGTTTTTTTTTTGTTCGGGCGGCTGTCGCCCAGGTGTCTGACACAGCTGTGTGCCCACGACGTATTACGTGCAGGTGGTCACTTAACTTTCGTACGGAAATATTTACGACAGCAGTTTCCGCTACAATGGCAGTCTTAAATAAAAATATTTCACAGGTCAAGAATTAGCGTTGCAAACCTGTAAAAACAAAATCCCATGAATATAACACTGTCCAAAAAATTTTCGTCGGCATTGTGATACATTCACGCATTTACACACATTTCATAATTCTAAAAGTACGATTCTCGGTTTCCAACATACGTCTTCACAAGGCAGAGTTCCTAACCGCTACTCATTACTCCTTACCTTATTACACATATACAAATTCGTCGACGCTTCTTCAATACTTCATCATTAGATACATAGCATAATCAAATTCTTCATATAACATTAGCTTACTAATCATAAACATACCTCAACAACATAATACACATCATCGTCTTAAAAAATAACATCATAACACCTCAGTCAAATCTCAAAATCGTCGTAGCTTCCTCCAATAGTTTCAAAACCTAAAAAAAATTCTCTGCTCATTTCAAAAGTGTCATCTGCCTCAAACGTACTTTAAAATCATGATTCCATACCAAACACATCATTCAAAGCTCACATTGTATCACAATGGTTCCGAAAAAATTTGAACAGTTTACAAAGTACAGACAAAATACAGTTTCATAAGTGTGAAGTTATCCAACTGTGTAATTGTGTAAACATGTGTCACTGATGTAGTAAAAAAAAATGTTTGTTTCTCTGTCAAATAATCAGATAGCTGTGTAATTCTGTGTTAGAGAAATATGGTACCGATGTGTAAAGTTGTATAAGCAAATACCATATTAGCTAGGGCTCCTTGTGCGTGCCAAACACATGGTACACAAAGTAAGCGTGTACCCCCCTGAGGATAAATGTAATTATACCCTCAGGTGTTACAAATTACAGCAATGGAATGAAATGTATCACGGAAAACTTTCTTTGTAATTAAGTGTTTTAAGTATAAGATTAATCACTCAAATGCGTGTACTGTAGCGCTAAACTGTGCGTCTTGTCGCAACATAACCTTTGTGGAAGTGTCGTAGTTATCGTCCTCCGAAAGCTGAGTTCCACAAAAGTCAATGTACTTACCTCACGATACACAAAAATGAAATGCTTTGCGAATAGATATCTTAGTTATTACGCTTATTGCCGTTATGAAGAAAGTACTGTGCTGTAACGTATTGTTGTGCCACGAAAAAGGCTGTCTCATTGTAGCTATACCACAAAAGTTACTAATAAAACATGTTTTTCTTTCCAAAAGAATTCAGAAAACTGTGCAGATATAAAACAGAAACACCTCAAAAGCAACAAGGTGAATTGTCACTCATTAGTAACGTCGTGATAAAATCCTGTAGCTGTCACATAAACTAACCACTGTGTCACCTGGTATCTCACAGAAAGTACTGTAAATCCAGAATGTATTTTCAAGTAAACCAAAATGTTTCATTAAAATCTCAAGTTAAAAAGGCACATTATCTCTCAATAAACGTGTGAAATGTGGTGCAGAATGCGGCATAAGTCGGTAAAGAATACTGGAATTATTTTTTTCAAGGTTAGCGCTATGTTATTTTTCCCTGAGCCAGCTGGCGCACGCGGCTGCCTGCTGTGCGGGTCAGTGCCTGCCTCTTTGTTGGCGCGCGTCGTTAATGGGATTCGGAGACCCAACTTCTACAAATTCGCCTTGCCGAGAGGGCCCAGCTCTGTTATAATCCCGCCAGTTCTGATGAAATTCAGGTCTGTCGTTATGTCGGTAGTTTACATAGTTTCTTGTTTGTCGGTCATGTGGTGGAGAATTTCTCCCGGAATCGTAACTGCGCGCTGAACTGTTGCATCTGAAAGTATTCTGTCTCCCTTGATAATAATAGTTCTGGTTACCATATTGTCTGTTTCTAAGGTAATCTCTGTGATAGTCATTACCGCGGAAAGGTGATCTTTCCCTGTAATTATTACTACTCTGCCAACGGTTGTTATACGGGTGGTGTCTGTTTCGGTCACGATTTGTGTTGTGAGAATAGCCTTGTCGCGTCCAGTTATTATTTCTTTCATCGCGGAATTGCGACGGATGTGATCTGTAATTGTTGTGCTCGTGCGTTCCGCGATTGTCAGTGTCAATTTCCAGTTCTTGTAAGAGTCCTTGAAATGCTTCAATGTCGTCTTTGCAACGTCCTGCCAAAATAATGTGTCGTAAATGTTCAGGTAATTTCATTAAGCAAATGCGGATGAGTTCTGAGGGGCTGTATGGGTTTGAAAGATACTGATTCTTATGCAACATGTGTTCAAAATATTTGACAAGACTGGAAAATTCAGATTGTTCAAAGTGTTTCATCATCATGATGCCATGTTTTACTCGGTCTTGTGTGGCTTGAGACCAATATGCTGAGAGGAAGGCATGGTAAAACTCTCCTTCACTGTGGCAGTCGTGAATGACCGACCGCATTCTTACAGCTGGTTCATTCTCTAAGTAGCCACACATAAATTCTAATCTGTGTTCTAATGACCAGTTGGGGGGAAAACAATGAGAGAATTGATGGAGCCACGCTTGTGGATGAATGTCGTTGGCAGAATTTTTAAACGTTTTGAATTTACGTGTGGTAATGAACAGCTTATAGTCAAAGTCATCATGTCGGCGAGTCGCATATCGGTCATTGTTACGTCGTGTCGGCGGTTCCATCTCAAAATTCGGTGTGCCTTGCCAATTTCTTTTATAATTTCCGAAGTGTCCTGTGTTATTATTTTGTGGTTGTTCCGTATTTCTATGTCCCTCTTCCCGTATTGGGGCGCGAGTGTCCTCTGAAATATGTAATTCTTGTATTACTTGTGCCAAATGATCTTGTACTTCGCGGATTTCTCTTTGGTGTTGCGTATTAATTTGATTTTGGTTTTGTTTGAATTTTCTAATTTGTTCATACTCTTCTGTGTCAGTGAAGGCTACAGGTCTTGTGTCATTCAGATCATCATCTACCTTTGTAGATAAGTTAGTGACCTGATCCGAAAGTTTGCCTACTTTCTCCGATAGTGAACACATTTCCTCAGTGTGTTTTTCTGAACCAAGTTTCAGAGTGTCCATTTGTGTTGAAATCGAATCTACTGTGTCCTTCAAGTTTTCCTGAGTTTTTGCAAGTTGCATAATCGAATCGGTAGATGCAACTGAGTCAAATTTAGCTTGCAAGGTCTCATGATTTTCATGAACAGTAGTTTGCAGTTTTTTTATGGCTGCTTCGTGATTCTGTAGTGCATTTTCATGACGCGAAAAAATAGGTTGGAAATGTTCACAAATTTGTGTTTTTACATCATTACAGACCTTTTGACATTTCGATTCAATGTGATGTAACTCAGTAGTTAAATCTTCACGTGTTTGTTCAACCGTGGAGTCTAACTTTTGAAGATTTTGTTCCATTTGTTTCTGATTTTGCTCAATTGTGTCTAACTTTTGAAGATTTTGTCCCATTTGTTGCATTAATTGCAATAATAATGTATTAGTGTCTGGAATCTGTTCCTCTACGCTTTTCGGCAGTGCATTTGCACCGGCAACATTCACATTTTGACAAGCAGAAAATGTGTCTTGACTTATTTGAGAAAACGGTGAGGATCCAAAACCTGAATCTACAGTATTTGTGAGATCGTCTCGTGTCATTTCGGATTCCTGAGCCGAGCTATTGCCGACCGACCGATCGATAATGCTTTCCTGCTCACTGATTGTTTCATTGTCTACGCCATTGTTTGCAACCCGCTCCATTTCCCTATGCGCAATTACCAAATTACTACTGTTAACATTAGTTAATTCATTATTCTGCGGCGCTAACATACTGCTTTCGTCTTCACTGTCATTTCTCAATTTAGTTTGGAGCCTAGTATTACGTTTTTCACACGCCATTATTGTCACAGTATTTCACACGACAACACAGAAAAACACAATTTGAAGAGCAAAAATAAGAGAACACATTAACATAACACTGAAAATAATATCTAGTTAATTGCAGCTGCGAAATACTTGGTGCAAATCTACATGCATGCCACACCTGTTTTACTGTACAACAATGAAAAACTGCAACTACAAAGGAAATTCTCTCTATAATTACGCGCTAGCAATAAACAAAATCTACACTAATTACACAAACTACAAGAAAAAATCAGAAGATTCCAGTGAGGTATCCTCGGCTAAGGGTCGACATATGAAATGCCCCTTTGAACAATTTTACACGACTGTGCTTAACCTGACACACAATATTTTTTTAGCGCAACGCGATCTGACTTTCAATAATCTCTACAAGAGAATGGCCCTGACTAACATTAAACTATACCTTTCGCAAATCACTTACCTCACAAAAATCTTCGCTGCTCAAGCTACTGCAATACAGCGAGCGCCACTACTGCCAGCTAAATAAAAGATTCAAACTATGGAAGGCACTAACTACTGATAGGGATAGTTAGCAAATGAAAGATATTAATAGAGAACAAAGAATGTATTTACCTTTATATCATCATATATATATATATATATATATATATATATATATATATATATATATATATATAGAGCAGTTCATGACAACTTCCAAAACTCCGCCATCTCTCTCCCCACATCCACCACTGCTGGCGGCTCACCTCCAACTGCCCAGCGCTACGCGCTGTTCACAGCCAGCTGCCTAACACTACAATGGTTGAGTATTACAACAATGCGAAGCAGCCACAGACTGCACACGGCACAGCCGGTGTTTTTCATACTGAGGTGGCGTTACCAATAAAAAAACCTAAACAGCCTACTTACAAGTATAACACTTGTGAAGGCACATACATAGAACAAACAGAGAGAAAATTTGATGTCAGATACAAAGAACACATGAGAGCCTGGAAATATGGGACAAACCACTCCACATTTGCAGAACACCTAAGAGAAAATGACCACAAACCAAAGCAGAGGGGAAAATCCTGTTGAATGACCAAGTACACATGCCAAGCAATTCATTATTTACACTAATAGATAAAATAATGGAATAACGTTCGCAAAAAGTATTAATATACAAATACTGTCCAGTATAATATTAACAGAACCCAACATCTCTACACTCACTCATCCATCAACCCCTCCACAGAATTATGAAACGAAAAGTCAGATCAGCTGACACCAAAGTTTTCAACCACACGCTAACAGATAGTACACACGCCCCCCCTCCCCCCCCCCCCCAAAAAAAAAAAAACTCGTCGGCTCTATTTCCCTCTCTCTCGCTCATATGCACGGTATAATCATCATAAAAAGAACTTAGCCTCGAACATATACTTTTTTAGGTTGGCAACAAATAGGTAAACATATCAAAGAAGATGAAACATGTAATGTAGTCGCAATAGTTACGTTGTGAAAAAGAGGGTGGGCCTACGACGAAATAGTTGTATCGAGTGACAAAAGAACAATAGTCTACCACGAAAGTGAGAAACATGGTGAACAGTTTGTGGAAGGCGAGAACACAAAGATGTTGGTTGGGTTGTTTGGGGAAGGAGACCAGACAGCGAGGTCATCGGTCTCATCGGATTAGGGAAGGACGGGGGGAAGGAATTCGGCCGTGCCCTGTGAAAGGAACCATCCCGGCATTTGCCTGGAAAACCTAAATCAGGATGGCCGGACGCGGGATTGAACCGTCGTCCTCCCGAATACGCACAAAGATGTGATTATATGGCAGTGATAAAAGTGGTAGTGCGACCTCCAGACCAGACGTGTGGAAACGCAGATCAGCAAATCGTAAGCAATTACTTTTTTTACAAAAAAATCGATAATTGAACTGTTTAATAATCTAAAACCGACAAATCCGTATCGTTATAGATCACACTGATTATGCTTTAGAACAGGAGAAGGCGAAACGCGTATGGGATAAATAAAGTAACTAGCAGCAGGAGAAGGCAGTTTTATTTACAAAACAAGTATTTATATGTTTGCTGCGGAGGATGGCCACACAAACAAACTTGTTACGTCTTCCAACTTTCGCTTGCGTTGCACGACTCTTTCTTGATGTTGCGATTTTTATTCCGGCAGTGTATTTATCTACGGTTAGAGCAGGTTGAAAGTGACCGTTTGCGGTAGAGTTACGGTCATTGTCTAAATCTACTGTTGAAGTCTGTTTATGTGTTATAGGCTACTATTAGGTTCACATTTTAGTTGCTTACAATTTGTAAGATTTGTATCTTTGTAGTCTGTATTTGCTTGTGTTGATTACGCTTCATTTGCACATTGACTTCTGTACACTCGTCTTTCGGCCTAGTGCTGCATGTATTGTAGTCGGCGGCGTAGTCATATGTCTATATCTACATCTATACTCCGCGAGCCACCTTACGGTGTGTGGCGGAGGGTACTTATTGTACCACTATCTGATCCCCCCTTCCCTGTTCCATTCACGAATTGTGCGTGGGAAGAACGACTGCTTGTAAGTCTCCGTATTTGCTCTAATTTCTCGGATCTTTTCGTTGTGATCATTACGCGAGATATATGTGGGCGGTAGTAATATGTTGCCCATCTCTTCCCGGAATGTGCTCTCTCGTAATTTCGATAATAAACCTCTCCGTATTGCGTAACGCCTTTCTTGAAGTGTCCGCCACTGGAGCTTGTTCAGCATCTCCGTAACGCTCTCGCGCTGACTAAATGTCCCCATGACGAATCGCGCTGCTTTTCGCTGGATCATGTCTATCTCTTCTATTAATCCAACCTGGTAAGGGTCCCATACTGATGAGCAATACTCAAGAATCGGACGAACAAGCGTTTTGTAAGCTACTTCTTTCGTCGATGAGTCACATTTTCTTAGAATTCTCCCTATGAATCTCAACCTGGCGCCTGCTTTTCCCACTATTTGTTTTATGTGATCATTCCACTTCAGATCGCTCCGGATAGTAACTCCTAAGTATTTTACGGTCGTTACCGCTTCCAATGATTTACCACCTATGGCATAATCGTACTGGAATGGATTTCTGCCCCTATGTATGCGCATTATATTACATTTATCTACGTTTAGGGAAAGCTGCCAGCTGTCGCACCATTCATTAATCCTCTGCAGGTCTTCCTGGAGTACGTACGAGTCTTCTGATGTTGCTACTTTCTTGGAGACAACCGTGTCATCTGCAAATAGCCTCACGGATGTTTAGGTATGCTGAATGTAGTGTCGAACAGACTGCGTCGGCCAGAGTGTAATGCATGATCCATGCTCCTTCGTTACGCTCTGGTTTGTATGTGATGTCCTGTGTTAATCTTTTTTCTCTGTTGTCTGGTTTATGCTACGTTATTGTCCAACCTACAGGTCAGGACGGTTTATGCCAGGGTTCCAGTTGTCCCGCATGCGCAATTTAAGTTGTCGCTCAGTGTCACGCGCTGGAAGTGTGTAGGATAAGGGCCGTGTCCGATCAGAATGTGACGGGATTGACGTCAGCCACTCCTGTATATCAGGGAATATGATGTATTCACGGTGGCCCTCATCGCTAACCTCTCACTCTTATTGCCGGGTTTTCACGCATCAGAGTTTAACTTGGCACTTGTTGTGAATTGGTACTCCAGTGACTTGTTTAGTCATGTCAAGTCGGTCCATTTTCAACCGTATGAAGCTGCGCGATATTCTGACCATAATATCTACTGAGTGTATTCCTAGTACTACATACATGTTACAAGGTTTCCGACACGATTACGACCTCACGACGGGTATTATCAGACTTTGAACGCGGAATGGTAGTAGGACCTAGAAGCATTGGACATTACATTTCAGAAATTGTTAGGGAATTCAATATTCCGAGATCCACAGTGTCAAGAATGTCCTGAGAATACATTTCGGGCATTATATCTCACCACGGACAACGCAGTGGCGGGCGACCTTCACTTAACGACCAAGAGCAGCGACGTTTGCGTAGAGTTGCAAGTAACAGACAAGCAACACTGTGTGAAATAACCACAGAAATCAGCGTGGGACGTACGACGAACAAATCCGTTAGCACAGTGCGACTAAATGTGGTGGTAATGGGGCTGTGGCAGCAGACGACCGACGCGAGTGCCTTTGCTAACACCACGACATCGCCTGCAACGTCTGTCCTGGACTCGTGATCATATCGGTTGGACCCTAGCCGACTTGAAAACAGTGACCTAGTCAGATAAGCCGCTATTTCACTTGGTACGAGCTGATGGTAGGGTCCGAGTTTGGCGCAGACCTCACAAAGCCATTGAGCCAATTGTCAACAATGCATTGTGCAAGCTCGTGGGTCCATAGTGGTGAGGGCTGTGTTTACATGGAATGGACGGGGTCCTCTGGTCCAGCTGAACCGATGATTAACTGGAAATTGTTATTTTCGGCTACTTGGAGACCATTTGCAGCCATTCATGGACTTCACGTTCCTAAACCACGATGTCATGTCACGGGGCAGCAATTGTTCGTGATTGGATTGAAGAATATTTTGGACAATTGGAGCAAATGATTTAGCCACCCATACCGCCCAACATGAATCCCATCGAACATTTATGGGCCATAATCGAGGGTCAGTTCGTGCACAAAATCCTGCATCGGCAACACTTTGGGAGTTATGGACGGCTGTAGAGTTAACATTGCCCAAGATTTCTGTACCAACGACTTGTTGAGTCCATGCCACGTTGAGTTGCTGCAGTACGCCGGACAAAAGAAGATCCGACACGATATTAGGAGGGGTCCCACCACTTCAGTCGTCTCAGAGTACAGTGCTACATGTTTATGATACCGAGACAGAGACGGCATGCTGGAATGATCACGTCCATATATGGACAGATATAATGGACTAAGTCCACTGTTGATTTCATTTAGCCAGAGATCGATCTGCATTTTACGTCGAATAATTTATCTCTCAAATGCTACATTTTCTGGACGATCGTTCCTCCGCGCCACCCCCCCCCCCTCTCTTCCTCTCATCAATGCTCATTATGTTGACATGAATCAATCCAAGTGATGCTCTATTGTAAAATACTAACTGAAACAATAATTGGGATTATCTACATTGTAAGGTGGTCATGTCATCTCGATTTCTGTATGTAATCTATGTGGATGTCAGAGAGAGAGCAAGTTATGTTACTCTTGAACTATCTTTGCTCTTGTCGTGGCACAGTCTTTGCCTCCGCGCAGCCTGATACGGTCTTAGTTGAAATGTTGTAGGTGATGGATGTATTTAGTAGTACTGTATTGACTTGTGATGGTATATGTTGGATGAAGAAAGATTTATTGTAAAGGACAACAAGGGGGGTTGGGGTTGTTTGGGGAAGAACACCAGAGAGCGATGTCATCGGTCTCATCGGATTGGGGAAGGACGGGGAAGGAAATCGGCCGTGACCTTTCAAAGGAACCATCCCGGCATTTGCCTGGAGTGATTCAGGGAAGTCACGGAAAATCTAAATCGGGGTGGTCGGACGCGGGATTGAACCGTCGTCCTCCCAAATGCGAGTCCAGTGTGCTAGCCACTTCGCCACCTCGCTCGGTGGACAAGGATGAGTATGTTGCGTACATTGAAAGCTGAAAGGAATCTAAATTTTGAATAGTGTTATTTTTTAAGAAAAGAAGTGTGAGCTAAGACTGCAGTACTGCAGATCTAAGAATGAATATTGTCAGCTAGTTAATTTGCTCAGAGCTGCGAGAATCACCACCCCACTTCAGTGAGTCATGCCGTTACACGTTAATTGATTAAGCTGTTTGATTTTTATATAAATTTTCTGTTAACATTTACCTTCTCTAAATCATTGTTCAGACATATGTTATGTGTGAAGACAACGTGAAGTATTACTCTGTCTTCTTGAATATATACTTCATTGAAAAAACGTTGTCTTGGCATATCATTTCATAGGAATAGTTACTCTCCCCATCTCACTGTTTGTCATTACTCATTACCACATGGAATAGTTCGAATATGTAACTAGAAATAGAAATCTAGCTTAGCCACTGCCTCCTTGCTGTTTGCTGTTGAGCTTTCGAGAAATCTCTGAAAATGTTGTCAAGACGTGAGGTAAGTGGAAATTTTGATTAGGGCCAAATAATTATTTTACTTCAGTTGCACATTTAACATAGAAACAAGCTGCATTCAGAGCAGTTATAGTTCAGTTCATATTACGTTCTGTTTAGTCAAAGTTTAGCATACGAGTTCAAGTTGGATTACTGTATGTGGGGACACAGTACTTTAATACACAGCCTTTTATTGAGAGGGAGGTAAAGTTGTGCTAAATTTCAGATAAGTACGGATATGGCGGGGAAATTAAGCATAATCAATTATTCTGTGACTTTAATGAAGTGATATATCTTGAAGATTACTTTGGTGCAGAAATAAGGTAAAGCTGCCATCAATTCAAAAATTTATTTTATCACCACAGTGCTTTACTAGGAGTTGGAGTTGGTACTCTGTCATCTCCCTCCGACCTTTGAACTGAGTTAATGCGGTTAGTTATAGGGAGACCTACGGTTTAAAGTACAAGTCGGCATTTTTACCATCAACAGGCATTGCGAAGGTGAAAGAAAAATCGAGCCTGAGACCTTTAGATGCATTTATGTTCTCATTTTTTATTGTCTTTACTTCTCTCCCGCTGTTGAAGTTCTGAAATAAAAAAATTCTGTCTTTCTTCCGATTTCATAAAGTGATAAAACTAGTTTAGAAGAAAAAGGTGACTGAAAAGTATGCACGTATTTCTTCAAAACTGAAAACAAAATGAAATCTTTTTCTCGAGAACAAGGAAGAAAATAACTGTCTGGAGACAAATAATTTATTTACTCTAATTGATTGCAGACTTCTATAGTTGCCGATTATGAAATAACATAAATAATAAATGAAATGCACTATATTGCTTATGTTATACATCATTAATTTATTGAGAAAACCGGTTTTAAGCTTACAAGTCCATCATCAGACTTTAACTGACTACTGTCACCAAATAAGTTACAATATTTGTGGATAACACTGGAAAAGATGTCACACATCCTGATTGAGGCACGGTAAATGACAGCACATGTGGTGGTAATGCAATTTAATAGGTAAAATGTTGAATAATGAATATAAAGGGAGAAAATAGGAAAAACATTAAAACTGAACTGGAAAACTGTGCCTACATAACAGTTTACATTAATACATTTAACACATATTTGCATAACCTAAACAGTCAACATAAAAATATTCAGTTCACAATGGAAACTGACAACTTATCTGTAAACTTTCTAGATCTCACTACCGACATCACCACACAGACACATTGTTTCAAAATACATTGAAAAAAACAACTACTGACATATTACTACCTTCTTGGTTCAAATGGCTCTGAGCACTATGGGACTCAACATCTTAGGTCATAAGTCCCCTAGAACTTAGAACTACTTAAACCTAACTAACCTAAGGACATCACACACACCCATGCCCGAGGCAGGATTCGAACCTGCGACCGTAGCAGTCCCGCGGTTCCGGACTGTAGCGCCAGAACCGCACGGCCACCGCGGCCAGCATTACCTTCTTGCTCAAACCACCTACTAACACACAAAATGCAGCTTTCCACTCAGTGGTGCACCATTTCATATGTGTTCCCATAGCCAAAGATGAGTTCAAAGCAGAGTTATATAAAATTAAATTTACATCCTCAATCAATGTCTACAATCCTGTCCTAATTGGCCACATCTTCCACAGAAAATAAAAAGTGAAATTTATAACCCTCCTGTATGTCCCATCTGCAGCCCCTTCGACTATCTGCAGGAAGTGGTGTACAGTACCATATCTAGGGGAGATATCACAGCTTGTAGGAGAAACACTGAAATCCTGCAACTATAGGATTTCCCACTATATGAAGAACACCATAGTCTGGTCTATTTTCAGTAACAAAGATAACACCAATTACTAGTCGACAGTCGGAGATATATTGAATTACTTATTCTGATTGTGATAAGTTTTATATTGGTCGGTAAGACAGAGACGTAACAACTAGGCTGGCTTAACATGAACGCAGCTGGAGGTTGCGGAATTCTGACTGCACATGTGCTGAGCATGTACTGAGTAAGGGTCACAACTACCAGCCACAGTCCCATGACCTTAACTTAGCAAACAAAGGCCAAAAACTCGGATGGTATAGAAATCAACAAACATCTAGCCCACAGTCCTGATCTAATCTTGATGACCAAAGACAGCTTAATTCTTCCCCTCTGCTAAACCTCACATAATACTCTCAGTTTCACATTACTTCCACAATGTCTGTTCTTTCATATTCCTCCATTTTCCCATATTTATTGATTTCTTTTATTGCCTAAGTACTCCATATATTCCGTAGCTGCAATTGTTAATTTTTTCTTTTAAATGGTTTTCTGTATCACTTTCCATGTGTAATACCTCTTGAAACGGCCTTCTCAAATACTTATTTTATTTTGTTGGGTTTGTTTATTAATATAACTGTTATTTTCCAGTTTATTGTTAATATGTTTTTCCTGTTCCATCCCTTTATATTTATTTAGTGCTCAACTTTTTACCTTTTAAATTACATTACCACCACACTTCAAAGGTGTCATTTACTGTGTGTATATATATGTATATACAGGGTGAGTCACCTAACATTACCGCTGGATATATTTCGTAAACCACATCAAATACTGACGAATCGATTCCACAGACCGAACGTGAGGAGAGGGGCTAGTGTAATTGGTTAATACAAACCATAAAAAAATCCACGGAAGTATGTTTTGTAACACAAACCTACGTTTTTTTAAAATGGAAACCCGTTAGTTTTGTTAGCACATCTGAACATATAAACAAATACGTAATCAGTGCCGTTTGTTGCATTGTAAAATGTTAATTACATCCAGAGATATTGTAACCTAAAGTTGACGCTTGAGTACCACTCCTCCGCTGTTCGATCGTGTGTATCGGAGAGCACCGAATTACGTAGGGATCCAAAGGGAACGGTGATGGACCTTAGGTACATAAGAGACTGGAACAGCACATTACGTCCACATGCTAACACCTTTTTATTGGTCTTTTTCACTGACGCACATGTACATTACCATGAGGGGTGAGGTACACGTACACACGTGGTTTCCGTTTTCAATTACGGAGTGGAATAGAGTGTGTCCCGACATGTCAGGGCAATTGATGTTCAATGTGGTGGCCATCATTTGCTGCACACAATTGCAATCTCTGGCGTAATGAATGTCGTACACGCCGCAGTACATCTGGTGTAATGTCGCCGCAGGCTGCCACAATACGTTGCTTCATATCCTCTGGGGTTGTAGGCACATCACGGTACACATTCTCCTTTAACGTACCCCACAGAAAGAAGTCCATAGGTGTAAGATCAGGAGAACGGGTTGGCCAATTTATGCGTCCTCCACGTCCTATGAAACGCCCGTGGCCCGTGTTTGTTACAACACGCAACTGAACGTCGGAGGTTTCAAGCGTCAACTTTAGGTTACAATATCTCCCGATGTAATTAACATTTTACAATGCAACAAACGGTACTGATTACGTATATGTTTAAATGTTCAGACGTGCTAACAAAACTAACGTGGTTCCATTTAAGAAAAAGTAGGTTTGTGTTAAAAAACATACTTCCGTGCATTTTTGTATGGTTTGTATTAAACAATTACACTAGCCCCTCTCCTCACGTTCGGTCTGTGGAATCGGTTCTTCAGTATTTGATGTGGTTTACGAAATATATCCAGCGGTAACGTTAGGTGACTCATCCTGTATATGTGTAACATATTTTGCAATTTTGTTTACAAACTTTGTAACTTCTTTGGCGACAATAGTTAAAGTCTGATGATGGCCTTGTAAGCCGAAAACCGGTTAACAAAATAAATTAACCCTGTAGAACATAAGCAATATAGTTTTTTTTGGTTACTCTAATATTGCTCTACCAGGAATCGGCGGAAGATTCGGTTACCAGAAGAAGGCAAAGCTCATCTTCCTAATGAATAAGTCAGACCTGTTTTTTGGAAAATTTATGAAGATAAATATTTATGTACTTTATGAGATTAAATGAAGTTGTTTTTCTGACTAGATAAAGTATTACATCTGTAATTACAATACCAGAACACAGAAGCGCCAGAACAAGGAACTTCACGAGGGCAGAGGTTATGTTTGCTTTCGGATCATTACTTTTGTTTTTCTTTGTTTGCTTTCTCATATTTCTCGCATGAAACTATGCCACTTGCGTGAAACAGCTATAATAATTTAAAATACACTTTTGCACCTTTTTCCTTTCACATTGTGTCGATTACCTAGGGACTGGCGTGATACTGAGCACTAGTGGGAATTCCTTGATCATGATGTACAGCATGTTACCAAATGTTTTTCTGTGATTGTAATCCCATGCAATTCGAACGATTTCCCCTTTAATACACTACAAATATTCCGAGACTGTAGCATCTCGGTTCCGAATAACATGGGTGGCTGCACGCCCGATCATCCGTAGAGCTGCGTGATAATCAGTAATTGGCTGTCATGCGCGGTCAGGCAGCGTCAGTTTCCGAACAGCCAGATAGCGTGCGTACGTCCTATCAATGATGACCAGTCGGTGGCTGAGAAGATCCCACATTTTCTGCGGTGCTCCAAGAGCAAAACTGTGCGTGAGCTTGTCAACGTCTTCTCATTTGTCACAAGCAGCTGTTGCACTGAATAGGATTCTCTCGAGTTTGTCGTTCTTTAGGATTTTGTTATATCTATAGTCTGCCAATTTACCACCGAGCTAATGAGCCACTAAGAGCTGTGTATATGAAGATAAAAGTTCAGTTTTTTAACTGTGAGATCAAAATTACAAGCAGTGGTCAATAAATAATGCAGCACATTTCTCGGCCACTTTTCGTTGAAAAAACGCGGAATTTGTTGTGAGACTTCGTGAATATTCTCGTTATAGCCCCTGAGTTTCATGAAGTTCCGGTAGCTGGCGGCGCTATACGTATCTTCTAAAATGGTTCAAATGGTTCAAATGGCTCTAAGCACTATGGGACTTAACATCTGAGGTCATCAGTCCCCTAGAACATGTTGTTGTTGTTGTGGTCTTCAGTCCTGAGACTGGTTTGATGCAGCTCTCCATGCTACTCTATCCTGTGCAAGCTTCTTCATCTCCCAGTACCTACTGCAACCTACGTCCTTCTGAATCTGCTTAGTGTATTGATCTCTTGGTCTCCCTCTACGAGTTTTACCCTCCACGCTGCCCTCCAATGCTAAATTTGTGATCCCTTGATGCCTCAAAACATGTCCTACCAACCGATCCCTTCTTCTAGTCAAGTTGTGCCACAAACTTCTCTTCTCCCCAATCCTATTCAATACCTCCTCATTAGTTACGTGATCTACCCACCTTATCTTCAGCATTCTTCTGTAGCACCACATTTCGAAAGCTTCTATTCTCTTCTTGTCCAAACTGGTTATCGTCCATGTTTCACTTCCATACATGGCTACACTCCATACAAATACTTTCAGAAACGACTTCCTGACACTTAAATCTATACTCGATGTTAACAAATTTCTCTTCTTCAGAAACGCTTTCCTTGCTATTGCCAGTCTACATTTTATATCCTCTCTACTTCGACCATCATCAGTTATTTTGCTCCCTAAATAGCAAAACTCCTTTACTACTTTAAGTGTCTCATTTCCTAATCTAATCCCCTCAGCATCACCCGATTTAATTTGACTACATTCCATTATCCTCGTTTTGCTTTTGTTGATGTTCATCTTATATCCTCCTTTCAAGACACTGTCCATTCCGTTCAACTGCTCTTCCAAGTCTTTTGCTGTCTCTGACAGAATGACAATGTCATCGGCGAACCTCAAAGTTTTTACTTCTTCTCCATGAATTTTAATACCTACTCCGAATTTTTCTTTTGTTTCCTTTACTGCTTGCTCAATATACAGATTGAATAACATCGGGGAGAGACTACAACCCTGTCTCACTCCTTTCCCAACCACTGCTTCCCTTTCATGCCCCTCGACTCTTATAACTGCCATCTGGTTTCTGTACAAATTGTAAATAGCCTTTCGCTCCCTGTATTTTACCCCTGCCACCTTCAGAATTTGAAAGAGAGTATTCCAGTTAACGTTGTCAAAAGCTTTCTCTAAGTCTACAAATGCTAGAAACGTAGGTTTGCCTTTTCTTAATCTTTCTTCTAAGATACGTCGTAAGGTCAGTATTGCCTCACGTGTTCGAACATTTCTACGGAAACCAAACTGATCTTCCCCGAGGTCCGCTTCTACCAGTTTTTCCATTCGTCTGTGAAGAATTCGCGTTAGTATTTTGCAGCTGTGACTTATTAAACTGATAGTTCGGTAATTTTCACATCTGTCAACACCTGCTTTCTTTGGGATTGGAATTATTATATTCTTCTTGAAGTCTGTGGGTATTTCGCCTGTCTCATACATCTTGCTCACCAGATGGTAGAGTTTTGTCATGACTGGCTCTCCCAAGGCCATCAGTAGTTCTAATGGAATGTTGTCTACTCCCGGGGCCTTGTTTCGACTTAGATCTTTCAGTGCTCTGTCGAACTCTTCACGCAGTATCTTATCTCCCATTTCATCTTCATTTACATCCTCTTCCATTTCCATAATATTGTCCTCAAGTACATCACCCTTGTATAAACCCTCTATATACTCCTTCCACCTTTCTGCCTTCCCTTTTTTGCTTAGAACTGGGTTTCCATCTGAGCTCTTGATATTCATACAAGTGGTTCTCTTCTCTCCAAAGGTCTCTTTAATTTTCCTGTAGGCAGTATCTATCTTACCCCTAGTGAGACAAGCCTCTACATCCTTACATTTGTCCTCTAGCCATGCCTGCTTAGCCATTTTGCACTTCCTGTCGATCTCATTTTTGAGACGTTTGTATTCCTTTTTGCCTGCTTCATTTACTGCATTTTTATATTTTCTCCTTTCATCAATTAAATTCAATATTTCTTCTGTTACCCAAGGATTTCTATTAGCCCTCGTCTTTTTACCTATTTGATCCTCTGCTGCCTTCACTACTTCATCCCTCAGAGCTACCCATTCTTCTTCTACTGTATTTCTTTCCCCCATTCCTGTCAATTGTTCCCTTATGCTCTCCCTGAAACTCTGTACAACCTCTGGTTCTTTCAGTTTATCCAGGTCCCATCTCCTTAAATTCCCACCTTTTTGCAGTTTCTTCAGTTTCAATCTGCAGTTCATAACCAATATATTGTGGTCAGAATCCACATCTGCCCCTGGAAATGTCTTACAATTTAAAACCTGGTTCCTAAATCTCTGTCTTACCATTATATAATCTATCTGATACCTTTTAGTATCTCCAGGATTCTTCCAGGTATACAACCTTCTTTTATGATTCTTGAACCAAGTGTTAGCTATGATTAAGTTATGCTCTGTGCAAAATTCTTCCCCCCAATCCATATTCACCTACTATGTTTCCTTCTCTCCCTTTTCCTACTGACGAATTCCAGTCACCCATGACTATTAAATTTTCGTCTCCCTTCACTACCTGAATAATTTCTTTTATCTCGTCATACATTTCATCAATTTCTTCATCATCTGCAGAGCTAGTTGGCATATAAACTTGCACTACTGTAGTAGGCATGGGCTGTGTGTCTATCTTGGCCACAATAATGCGTTCACTATGCTGTTTGTAGTAGCTAACCCGCACTCCTATTTGTTTATTCATTATTAAACCTACTCCTGCATTACCCCTATTTGATTTTGTATTTATAACCCTGTAATCACCTGACCAAAAGTCTTGTTCCTCCTGCCACCGAACTTCACTAATTCCCACTATATCTAACTTTAACCTATCCATTTCCACGCTCCGATCCGTAGAATGTCAGTTTTCTTTCTCCTGATAACGACGTCCTCTTGAGTAGTCCCCGCCCGGAGATCCGAATGGGGGACTATTTTACCTCCGGAGTATTTTACCCAAGAGGACGCCATCATCATTTAATCATACAGTAAAGCTGCATGTCCTCGGGAAAAATTACGGCTGTAGTTTCCCCTTGCTTTCAGCCATTCGCAGTACCAGCACAGCAAGGCCGTTTTGGTTAATGTTACAAGGCCAGATCAGTCAATCATCCAGACTGTTGCCCCTGCAACTACTGAAAAGGCTGCTGCCCCTCTTCAGGAACCACATGTTTGTCTGGCCTCTCAACAGATACCCCTCCGTTGTGGTTGCACCTACGGTACGGACATCTGTATCGCTGAGGCACGCAAGCCTGCCCACCAACGGCAAGGTCCATGGTTCATGGGGGGCCCTAGAACATAGAACTACTTAAACCTAACTAACCTAAGGACATCACACACATCCATGCCCGAGGCAGGACTCGAACCTGCGACCGTAGCAGTCGCGCGGTTCCATACTGAAGCGCCTAGAACCGCTCGGCCACCACGGCCGGCTTGACTTTCATCCTGAAAGCGTACAGTGTACCTAGGAAGTTTTATCTGCCATATTAGTTGAGGTATTAGTTTGTAAAGAAAACTGAGTAACTGAGAATGTTCAGTTGAGTCCCATAGTGCTCAGAGCCATTTGAACTGAGAATGTTACTCAATTTTTGTCAGAGTGTTATAGTTCCTGAACGGTAATGGTGATTATTTTTGTCGTTCTGGAAAAAAGAGTTTACTATTTGATCGCATCTGGCAGTTTTCGTAGCGGTCATACGCTTTTAATGCCACTGAATGGTATTTAGTATTTCGCATACTATTGCTTCCGAGTGGATGTCGCTGAAAATGTAGTAACTGAGAGAAAAATAATCGAAAGGTTAAGAAAAACAGTATTTTCATTCGCATAGAATAATAGTGACTTGCCAGAATATTCCAATTTGTGTTTGATAGTTTGCAACGTCTATTATCTATTATCACAGCTTTTACTACGCCATTTCATTACCCGCGGACTAGTGCTACAAATTCACTACTTACGGCATGTAATTGCCTGACATCAGGTAGCCCGTATTGTGCTCTTTACTGTTTTGGAGTTACACATGGGTGACGAAGATCCAGTTACGCATCAGGACAGCTTACCGGATGTCGGATAAGCTTGTTGCTTGTACTGTAACACGTACCATAGATTTCGTCCCTCACCTGTCCTATGTAATACGTCTCCATTCTATGGCTTACAAAAGTTATAGATTTCATGTAGAAAAAAGAAACGTGTCACAGCATGAATTTAAATTTTCATTCGGAATCGCGAAGTATTTTCTTTTTCATTTTACGCACGTATTACCAGTGCAGTATTTATAAACCATCCGTCCTCAAATCTAGACTTACTATAAAAGTAATTTAGTTCAAGAGATGAGTAGCTTCCATATGCCAAAGGAACTAGTTGTGTAAAAGCTTTACGAGCGCAGACTGATAAAGAAAAAAGCTGCCGACTAGTTATGTTGGTGTGAGCATTGCCCCTTAAATGCAAAATTCCGGAGATAGAATTACGGTCCGCCACACAGTTTCAATCTTCGAGAAAGTTTCGAAACTGTAAAAGCACCGCCGATAACTGGAAGATTCATTGTGGAAGCAATTTCCTACCCCAGCCTATTGCTGGGCCATTTCTCCGCATTATCCGTTCTTCCAGGTGTGTTAATACAGTGACGTATGTAGGACAGCTTATGTGAAGTTTGGATAATAAGAGAGGCACTAGCAGAAGTTAAAATATGAGGGTGAGTCGTGAGTATTTCCTGGGTAGTTCAGTTGCAAATATATGGTTTCCATTTCGAGTTCCAGTCAAATGGCTCTGAGCACTACGGGACTTCACTTCTAAGGTCATCAGCCCCCTAGAACTTAGAACTACTTAAACCTAACTAACCTAAGGACGTCACACACATCCATGCCCGAGGCAGGATTAGAACGTGCGACCGTAGCGGTCGCGCGGTTCCAGACTGGAGCGCCTAGAACCGCTCGGCCACCACGGCCGGCCGAGTTCCAGTCAGATTAACGTCCTATTTTCAATTCGCTTAGAGAAAAGACCTCCAGCATTTTCATTCGCGCCACCTGCAGTAAGCATCTAGAGGCCAAGCTATAAAGGGCGATAACGTTTCGAACTCTTTCTGCATGTCTGTAGTAATTAGTGTTTGGTTGTGGTACACGTTTGTTAACGGTGAGCCGCCAACGCAAAAGCAGACGTCTCGACGCGGTAACTAACCTAGCAGCAGTAATCAAAACGCAAGTTGAGACACGCAGGAATCAGCCGATGATTCCCGTCTCAAAGAGTAATCAAAATTGCAATGAAAAAAAAAGAATGCATACTAAGCAATAGGTCCTGCATGTACTGATAAAAGACAGTGTAGTAATGGTTATTGTTCGGTAGGGGGAAAATCAGTGTTCCTATTGGCCAATTAAACGAACTGACAGAATCTTATTGCCTGCCGTCTTGAAAGGGCGTGTTTGTTGGTAGGAGCCGTCTATTGCAGGATTTCGGTACAGCAACGTTAGACTGTGGTAACAAAAGTCATGGGAAAGCAATGCGCACGTTTATACATGGTGGTAGTATCGCGTTCACAAGGTATGAAAGGGTAGTGCATTGGCGGAGGTGATTCATGTGAAAAGGTTTCCGACGTGATTCTGGCTGCGCAACGAATATTAACAGACTGTGAATGCGGAATGGTAAATAATACTACATGCAAGGGACATTCCCCTTCGGAAATAATTAGGGAATTCAATATTCTGAGATCCACAGTGTCAAGAGTGTGCCGAGAATACAGACTTTCATGTGTTACCACTTGCTATGGACAGCGCAATGGCCGACGGCTTTCACTTAACGACCGAGAGCAGCCACATTTGCGTATCCGTTACGACAGTGCTGCTAATGAGCTATGGCAGCAGACGACCTAAACGAGTGCCTTTGCTACAGCACGACATCGCCTGCAGCGCCTCTTCTGGTCTCGTGGCCACATCGGTGGGATCACAGATGACTGGAAAACCGTAGCCTGGTCAGATGAATCCCAATTTCAGATGGTAAAAGCTGATGGTAGGGTTCTAGGGTGGCGCAGACCCGACGAATCCATGTCCCAAGTTGTCAACAGGGAACTGTGCAAGCTGGTGGTGCTGTGTTTACGTGGAGTGGACTGGGTCCTCTGGTCCAACAAAAGCTATCATTGACTGCACTGACAGGAAATGATTATATTCGGCAATCTAAGGACCATTTGCAAAAAAATGGTTCAAGTGGCTCTGAGCACTATGGGACTTAATTGCTGAGGTCATCAGTCCCCTGTAACATAGAACTACTTAAACCTAACTAACCTATGGACATCACACACAGACTGATGACCACAGCAGTTAAGTTCCATAGTGCTCAGAGCCATTTGAACCATTTGACATCACACACATCCATACCCGAGGCAGGATTCGAACCTGCGACCGTAGCTGTCGCGCGGTTCCAGACTGTAACGCCTAGAACCTCTCGGCCACCCCGGCCGGCGACCATTTATAGCCATCCATGGACTTCATCTCCCCAAATAACGATACGCCATGTCACCGGACCACAACTGTCCGCGAATGGTTTGAGGAACGTTCTGGACTGTTGGAGCGAATGATTCGGCCTCTCAAATTGCCCGAAATGAATCCCATCGAAGTTGATGGGAAGTATCCGTGAGGTCAGTTTGGGCATAAAGTCCTGCACCAGCAACACTTTCGCGGCCATAGAAGCAGCAGCTCAGTATTTCTGCGCGGGATTAGCCGAGCGGTCTCAGGCGCTGCAGTCATGGACTGTCCGGCTGATCCCGGCGGAGGTTCGAGTCCTCCCTCGGGCATGGGTGTGTGTGTTTGTCCTTAGGATAATTTAGGGTAAGTAGTGTGTAAGCTTAGGGACTGATGACCTTAGCAGTTAAGTCCCATAAGATTTCACACACACAAACGCCAGTATTTCTGCAGGGAACTTCAGCCGGCCGCTGGTGGCCGGGCGGTTCTAGGCGCTCCAGTCTGGAAACGCGCGACGGCTACGGTCGCAGGTTCGAATCCTGCTTCTGGTATGGATGTGTGTGATGTCCTTAGGTTAGTTAGGTTTAAGTTGTTCTAAGTTCTAGGGGACTGATGACCTGAGATGTTAAGTCCCATAGTGCGCAGAGCCATTTGAACCATTTTGCAGGGAACTTCCAACGACTTGTTGAGTCCATGCCATGTCGAGTTGCTGCACTATGGCGGGGAAAAGGAGGATCGACACGATATTGGCAGCTATCCCATGACATTTGTCACCTCAGTGTGTGTGTGTGAGGGGGGGGGGGGTGTAACTATTAAGCATTTGCATTTGTAGTTTATGTGGTTACAAATAGTGGGAAGAGTTAGCTAAGACAGATCGGGCTTGAAGTGGCAGAGAACCATTCTTTTTAATTGATAGGCCTTCGACTATGGACCATTTTTTATATTATTACTGTCTAGCGGAACTACGAGGGAAAGGCAGTAGGAATTATGGGAAAATTACAAGATTTCGTAAGCTCAGAACGTTACACTATGGCTGTATTAACTTTGTGATCTGTGTGTAGAGTAGTGCCTAAAAGTCATTGCTAATCAACATGTGTGGGTAGTAAATTGCACTGGGGCCACTACGATCGATAAAGTAGAGATTTAAAAAAAAATGTAAATGTCTTGTGACTAGGGCCTCCCGTCGGGTAGACCGTTCGCCGGGTGCAAGTCTTTCGATTTGACGCCACTTTGGCGACTTGCGCGTCGATGGGAATGAAATGATGATGATTGAGCGGAGAAAATCTCCGACCCAGCCGGGAATCGAACCCGAGTTCTTAGGATTGACATTCTGTCGCACTGACCACTTTTTTTATCTCATTTTGTTCTATATCGTTCGTTGTATTTGTTCGTGGCGGACATCCGATGACACTCGTTCCGGTTGTTTGTTGATCCGGTCACTCAATTTTTTTATTACAGAGGGTAAGTAAACCCTCTGACCGAACACTGAGCTACCGTACCGGCAAACCACTCAGCTACCGGGGGCAGACATTTAGAAAAGAAGTTGTTAAAGCAAAAGACTACATCCATCAAGATTACTTATATGAATTTCAAGTGAGAAAAATATGTAAAATGAAGACAAAGGTTAGAATATTTTATGAAAAAAGGACGATCATTTTCTTTATTGTAGTTTGTCTTAAGTACTGCGATTCTATTGCAGAGTATAAATTATCTACAAGATAATGAGGTTTATACCACCATACTCTAAATTATTTAAATGTAATCATCTTTTTATTAGTCAGATGCGTTCAGTTTAGGCTCAGTAGGCTTAAATTTACATATTAATTTCACATTTCTAAACAGTTCGCTAGCAGAATCGCTTGTTTCTTAAAACTGAAAAAATAAAGAAGAAAGTAGTAGCGTTGCTAGTGCGAGCAAGAATAATATTTACGCTCCTGGTAACGCCAAGAAACGGTTGAGAGCTGATACAGTAATTTTATTAATTCCGCTGCGCCAAGGAAGATGATCAGTGATTAAATCAGCCTCTGTTCTCATCTTCATCATAAACCTGCTAACGTAAAAGACGGTTACAGTACCGACAACGATGTTGCTACTAAATCGTGCATTCGTTATCGATTTAAACCCATTAGATTAGCTGTCGCGTGATATTGGGTCGCGTTGCACAGTTTTAAAAAGAGATGGGGCTCGGCATCCGGCTCACCGTTTTAATATGCTAGGAAGTTTCAAATCAGCGAGCACTCTGTTCCAGAGTGCATGGTTCACTCTTGTCCGCTGCTCGGTGAAAGATTCATTCTGGAAACCACCAGGAAGTTTCAAATCAGTGCACACTCCGCTGCAGACTGAATGATTCATTCTGGAATCCATCTAATTGTCATCGTCCAGTAGGTGGAAATTGATTAATGCCTCGCCATGCATTACATCACCTCCGGTGAGCGTGATGGGCATTCAATTCAATAATGTAAGGCGTCTGGCTGTGACGTCGGTGAACGCACGTTCTGAAACAGCCTGATGTAGTATAAGGCAAGCGGTATACTATAAATACTAGGGGCGTTCAATAAGCAAAGCAACACATTTTCTTTGCGAAAGCAGATTGGTTTTATTCAGGGTCGTGTACGTCATATCATTCCCCACTCTTTTTTGCAATAAAACTCTGCTTTTCAACAAAATCTCCGTTCAATGGGACGACCTTACGCCACCTTCCTGGGAGGGCCTGTATGCCCGCATGATTCAACTCTACTGGTCGATGGCGGAGCCAAAGTCTTGTGTCAGCACAACGAACAGAGTTGTGCAGCGAGGTGTTTGATTCTGATCCGTCGACCACCTCGAATGAGGGTGTCCGCACGTTCCAACACTGCAGTTCTCACACTTGTCTGAGGCCGGCCGGCACGCAGGAGATGGGACAGGTTTGTGTGACACTGTTGCGATGATGACAGACGCCTCGCCCAACGCCTTACCGTGATTTTGTTCACTGCCTGGTCTCCGTAGACATTCTGAAAGTGCCTAAGAAAACTGCGATGTTCTACACTCGTGCTCATAAATTAAGGATAATTGCAGGACTGGGCTAAAATGGTTCTCAGCACTATGGGACTTAACATCTATGGTCATCAGTCCCCTAGAACTTAGAACTACTTAAACCTAAATAACCTAAGGACAGCACACAACACCCAGTCATCACGAGGCAGAGAAAAATCCCTGACCCCGCCGGGAATCGAACCCGGGAACCCGGGCGCGGGAAGCGAGAACGCAACCGCGCGACCACGAGCTGCTGACTGCAGAATTGGGTGCCACACAACGTGGCACTACACAAAACTGGCGCTAATAGCATAGGCATATAGGGAACACACACGACACAGATCTGTAAGTCCACGGTATTGGTGATGAGAAAACCGTCCCGAAACACATGTGCTACAAAACCCCACTGTTTCCTGCGCATGTACCTCGACATTAGTATGGGATATGATCACCATGCACACGTACACAGGCCACACAACGGGTTGGCGTACTCTGGATCAGGGGGTCGAGCAGCTGCTGGGGTATAGCCTCCCATTCTTGCACCAGTGCCTGTCGGAGCTCCTGAAGTGTCGTAAGGGGTTTGAACACGTGCAGCGATACGTCGACCGAGAACATCCCAGACGTGGTCGATGGGTTTTAGCTCTGGAGAACAGGCAGGCTGCTGCATTCGCCTGGTATCTTCTGTTTCAAGGTACTCCTCCACGATGGCAGCTCGGTGGAGCCGTGCGTTATCATCCATCAGGAGGAAGGTGGGACCCAATGCACCCCTGAAAAGGCGGACATACTGGGGCAAAATGACGTCCCGATAGACCTGACCTGTTACGGTTCCTCTGTCAAAGACATGCAGGAGTGCACGTGAACCAATCATAATCCCACCCCACACCATCAAACCACCACCTCCATATACACTCCTGGAAATGGAAAAAAGAACACATTGACACCGGTGTGTCAGACCCACCATACTTGCTCCGGACACTGCGAGAGGGCTGTACAAGCAATGATCACACGCACGGCACAGCGGACACACCAGGAACCGCGGTGTTGGCCGTCGAATGGCGCTAGCTGCGCAGCATTTGTGCACCGCCGCCGTCAGTGTCAGCCAGTTTGCCGTGGCATACGGAGCTCCATCGCAGTCTTTAACACTGGTAGCATGCCGCGACAGCGTGGACGTGAACCGTATGTGCAGTTGACGGACTTTGAGCGAGGGCGTATAGTGGGCATGCGGGAGGCCGGGTGGACGTACCGCCAAATTGCTCAACACGTGGGGCATGAGGTCTCCACAGTACATCGATGTTGTCGCCAGTGGTCGGCGGAAGGTGCACGTGCCCGTCGACCTGGGACCGGACCGCAGCGACGCACGGATGCACGCCAAGACCGTAGGATCCTACGCAGTGCCGTAGGGGACCGCACCGCCACTTCCCAGCAAATTAGGGACACTGTTGCTCCTGGGGTATCGGCGAGGACCATTCGCAACCGTCTCCATGCAGCTGGGCTACGGTCCCGCACACCGTTAGGCCGTCTTCCGCTCACGCCCCAACATCGTGCAGCCCGCCTCCAGTGGTGTCGCGACAGGCGTGAATGGAGGGACGAATGGAGACGTGTCGTCTTCAGCGATGAGAGTCGCTTCTGCCTTGGTGCCAATGATGGTCGTATGCGTGTTTGGCGCCGTGCAGGTGAGCGCCACAATCAGGACTGCATACGACCGAGGCACACAGGGCCAACACCCGGCATCATGGTGTGGGGAGCGATCTCCTACACTGGCCGTACACCACTGGTGATCGTCGAGGGGACACTGAATAGTGCACGGTACATCCAAACCGTCATCGAACCCATCGTTCTACCATTCCTAGACCGGCAAGGGAATTTGCTGTTCCAACAGGACAATGCACGTCCGCATGTATCCTGTGCCACCCAACGTGCTCTAGAAGGTGTAAGTCAACTACCCTGGCCAGCAAGATCTCCGGATCTGTCCCCCATTGAGCATGTTTGGGACTGGATGAAGCGTCGTCTCACGCGGTCTGCACGTCCAGCACGAACGCTGGTCCAACTGAGGCGCCAGGTGGAAATGGCATGGCACGCCGTTCCACAGGACTACATCCAGCATCTCTACGATCGTCTCCATGGGAGAATAGCAGCCTGCATTGCTGCGAAAGGTGGATATACACTGTACTAGTGCCGACATTGTGCATGCTCTGTTGCCTGTGTCTATGTGCCTGTGGTTCTGTCAGTGTGATCATGTGATGTATCTGACCCCAGGAATGTGTCAATAAAGTTTCCCCTTCCTGGGACAGTGAATTCACGGTGTTCTTATTTCAATTTCCAGATGTGTAGGGCCCTTTCAAGGACATTAACGGATTGATATCTGGTTTCTGGTTCAAGCCAGACGAAAACCCGGCGAGAATCAGACTATACCTGGACTCGTCCGTGAATATAACCTGGGACCATTATTCCAATGACCATGTACTGAGTTCTTGACACCAGGCTTTACGGGCTCTCCTGTGACCAGGGATCAGTGGAATGCTCCTTGCAGGTCTCTGGGCGAATAAACGATGTCTGTTCAGTAGTCTGTAGACTGTGTGTCTGGAGACAACTGTTCCAGTGGCTGCGGTTAGGTCCAGAGCAAGGCTACCTGCAGTACTCCATGGTCGTCTACGGGCACCGATGATGAGATATCGGTCTTCTTGTGGTGTTGTACACTGTGGACGTCCCGTACTGTAACGCCTGGACACGTTTCCTGTCTGCTGGAATCGTTGCCATAATCTTGAGCTCACACTTTGTGGCACACGGAGGGCCCGTGCTGCGACCTGCTGTGTTTCACCAGCCTCCAGTCGCCCTAGTACTCTACCCCTCATAACGTCATCAGTATGTGTTCTTTGAGCCATTTTCAACACACAGTCACCATTATCGCGTCTGAAAACGTCTGCACACTTACTTGCTGCACCGTACTCTGACATGCCCCAACACACCTCTGCGTACGTGGACTGCTGCCAGCGTCACCGTGCGACGACCATAGGTGAAATGCACCACATGGTCATACACCGAGGTGATTTAAACCAGCAAACCGCCCACCAGAGCGTTGTTTCACCATGTACCAGCGTTATCCTTAATTTATAAGCGTGAGTGTAGTTTTCCGCCAATAGAAACTCAATGACAGCTCTCTGCTTGTAACACACCTCCCATACAGACGCCATTTTGAAGGTTACGTACGCTGCAGCCACCAACCGGAAATGTAGGGGTTGAAGGGGGAATATTCCGCTATGTCCCACAGCAAATTCCGCATTTTTTCGAACGAAGCTGACCGAAAAAAATGTTGCATTACTTACTGAACGCTCATATTAGATACACATATAGTGCGATCAACATATGTGTTTGTTTGGTTTGCGTATAACAAAATTCAACCCACTTGCCACAGCTTTAGAGGCGGATCACTGCATGGCATCCTTCTAAGTATATATTAAACATTAGTCCTAGCATAAGCTATTGTAGTAAAAGAACCCGGCAACTATCCGCCTTAATGCATCAGTTTCTTTTCGCCAACATTTCATGATATCTCTGAACAGTGACATCTATAGTGCCTGGATGGTTTCTGAACATTGAACTCGCGCTTGTCCACAGTTTGTTGTCTGAATAGTCCGCCATATTGCAGTTAGGATAGAAGTGTCGACCAGTCTGTACCTGGTTAAAGATCACATACTTATATCTGTTTATAATTCTTGTCTCACTGACTGAAAAAAAGTCTGAATAAGGGACAATCAGATCAGCACAAAACGGCAAACCTTCATCAGAAAAGGCACACATAAGCAGAATTATTCTTTTCTTCACATAAACTAAGCACATCATAATATCTCTTGAGGTACTGTTCTTAGAAATGGTAACAGAAAATTTAGTAATCCTGTAATATTCCTTGAGCTATGTTCTTAACTGCAAGGTTCCCCAAACTGTGTTCCGTAGAACACTTGTGTACCACGGGAAGTGAATAAGTGCTCCGCGAAAAACTGTTAATAACATGGTGTTTCCTTTTTGCTACATTTTGATGGTACTAATTATTTTTTAAATTTTATTATGACTTCTGTGTTACTAGTTATGATTTAACACTGAGCTAATCAATGAATAAAATAAGTTTTTCTTATTTCTTGAAATTTTATTAACCTTCAAAATAAACAAGGTGTTCCATCAAAGTACCAGGATTGGCAAAGTGTTCCATCAGAGGAAAAGTTTGGGAACCCCTGGTTTACTGTGTATATTCTGTAGTAAATTTACAAGTATTTTCAACAGAGATTCAGGAATCCATTACCTATTACTTTGTTGGGCTACCTGTGGCTCCTGTCTGAAAATACGACGTGTAGTATCCAGAAGAACTGATAGTCTTCATGAAAAAGCGATAATTGATATACTGTTGAGAGAAATACACTCTCCCATTGGTAATATGTGTATCTATTAGACCTAGTAGGGACATACAGGCTGCATCACTTCTGCTACAAAATATGTAGAATTTATTTATTTCGCTTTAGACTGAGAGGTTGGTGCCCTGTGCAATTTAACATCAGTTAATACTTACTGATTACTTGCTTAGTCCGTTCGTGATTTATATCATCAGTAGCGGGTCGTCATTTAGCACATTTTATAATTATGTAAGTAGGTACAACAAAAATAAAGCATTATTGAAAAATAAGTGATCTATTTTGATGAAACATATTGCACGCAAAAATTAAACATATCATTATTGGAAATAAATTACAAACTATAAAAGCTTACTAAAAAACTGAAAGTGAAACAAAATCTGTAAGTTACTGTTCATGGCAAATATCGTACATTGGTCTTGGTGTTATTGATAATAAGGAACAGGTTTTGTTTCCTTCTTATAAATTATCAATAGCTCAGAGATTATTAATTTGAAATAATTATTACTAACAGTTGTCGAAATATCTCTTCCCAGGAATCGTGTTTTCGTTATCCAGTCAACGACGGAATATTAGAGGGGAAAATCGTGTATTCCCAAATTTTTATGCTTCGGTAGGAGGGAGTATCATATACAACATACTAAAAACTCTGCCGGAGGTGTGTCAGTGTGGAAATTTTAAAGGTGTTTAGTATGTTTTTCTTGGCGCTCTTTCTTACTACTGTACAAACATTTGAGAATACGAGAATTTTTTCCGCTATTTGACATTCTCTGCTCTTAGTTGACTGGACTATAAATTTAATTTATATTTCCTTACTTTGGGCGAAGGAAACTTATTGATTGTGTCAATGCCGGCCTGTGTGGCCGTGCGGTTCTAGGCGCTACACTCTGGAACCGCGCGACCTCTACGGTCGCAGGTTCGAATCCTGCCTCGGGCATGGATGTGTGTGATGTCCTTAGGTTAGTTAGGTTTAAGTAGTTCTAAGTTCTAGGGGACTGATGACCTCAGAAGTTAAGTCCCATAGTGCTCAAAGCCATTTGAACCATTTTTGATTGTGTCATTGAAATCGATGGCCAGAGGGTAAAGTAGGTTACATATCTCATCAACTTTGTTGCTTGTTTCGTCGCCATCACGGTTCGCTCCAGTCCTCAGTCGGCAGAAATCGGAAAAAATATGAAACGTTCGATCTAATAACATACACTTTTGGAAAGAAAAGTAGTACGTCTGGAAAGAAGGCGTTTATTTTCATCCGATGACGGCATCTGTCACCTGGAGGATAGCGGATGTACTGAGAATGGTTTCAGCGTCGTCCGGCAACAGATACCGTAGCGGCATAGCTACAAGAGCTTAATTTGAGTTAACTCTTTAATGCTCACAGCCAGAAGGTTCAGTCTGGTGCAAGCCATGAAGCAAGCAGGCAACCATGGCACGGAGAGACAATCGTGCTTCCTACAGCCAACTGAGCGACTTTGAAAGGTGACAAATAGTGCCCTTCCAAATGGTTCAAATGGCTCTGAGCACTATGGGACTCAACTGCTGAGGTCATTAGTCCCCTAGAACTTAGAACTAGTTAAACCTAACTAACCTAAGGACATCACAAACATCCATGCCCGAGGCAGGATTCGAACCTGCGCCCGTAGCGGTCTTGCGGTTCCAGACTGCAGCGCCTTTAACCGCACGGCCACTTCGGCCGGCTAGTGCCCTTCCACGGGCGGGACGGTTCTTTCAGAGAATTACCACGAAAGTTGGACGTGCTGCGTCAGTTGCGTACCGATGCTGATGTCAGTGGTCAGGTGAACATCTCACACCCATAGAAGAGGTTCTGTACGTCCACACAGCACAGACGCCCGCCAGGATCGTCGTGTTGTAAGGACAACGGTGGCAGATCGTACAGCTGCCACAGCACAGATAAGAGGGCTTGCGATCCAGACGTGTCAGCACGAACTGTTGGGAAACGGTTATTAGCAGTAGGACTACGGGCACGCACACCTCTAGCCCATCTTCCACTCACGCAACGGCATCGACATACACAGCTCGACTGGTGCCATCACAGGCCCACTTGGAAGATGGAATGGTGCACCGTCGTCTTCAACGATGAAAGCAGATTCTGCCTGCACGCAAGTGATGATCGTTTGCGCATATGACATAGACCTGGTGAGTGCTGTTTCATAGAGTGCGTTTGCCCAAGACACACTGGCTCCTTCCCAAGGTCTTATGGTCTGGGGTGTAATAAGCCACAACTCTCGTTCATCTGGAAGGGATGGAAACCAGCGCTCTGTAGGTGTAGAATGTTGTTAGGCACCATCTTGCGAGAGGAAGATGTGTTGTTCCAACAGGATAATGCTCGCCCACGCACTTACCGTGAAGATCAACGTTCTCTGCAATACGTACAGGAACTTCCCTGCCCAGAATGATCTCCACAGCGTCCCTGGCCAGCACGATCTCCAGACATGTCTCCAATGGAGCATATGTGGGATGTGATTGGATGAGAAGAATCTCGTGTGACTCTTCAACCAACAAGTCTTACACAATTACGTGAACAGGTCGGGCAAGCGAGGAATAACATTTCCCAGGACAGTTTTCGCCATCTGTACGATTGCCTGAATACCCCAGTCAGCGTCTGCATTGTCACCCATGGAGGTTCAAATGGTTCAAATGGCTCTGAGCACTATGGGACTCAACTGCTGAGGTTATTAGTCCCCTAGAACTTAGAACTAGTTAAACCTAACTAACCTAAGGACATCACAAACATCCATGCCCGAGGCAGGATTCGAACCTGCGACCGTAGCGGTCTTGCGGTTCCAGACTGCAGCGCCTTTAACCGCACGGCCACTTCGGCCGGCTACCCATGGAGGCTACACCACAAACCAATATGGTTCTTTCTGCATGGGTCGATACCGGATACCTCAGCGCCGCTTGTGCTATTGATCTAAATGTTCAAATGTGTGTGAATTCCTAAGACACCAAACTGTTGAGGTGATCGGTCCCTAGACGTACCCACTACTGAAACTATGCTGAGTACAACACCCCCACCCATGCCAGAGGGAGAACTCGAGCCTCCGGCGGGAGGGGCCGCACAATCCGTGACATGGCGCCCTAGACCGCACGGCCACTCCCCGTGGCTCTATTTATCTCTAAATGTAATCATTTCATGTACTCCATATACACTGTTGAACAATAAATCGTGAGTGAATAGGTAACCTCTAAAAGAGTGTGCCAATTTTTTTCGGCAGTGTACATACGTGCCGGCCGCTGGTGCCGAGCGGTTCTGGCGCTACAGTCTGGAACCGCGCGACTGCTACGGTCGCAGGTTCGAATCCTGCCTCGGGCATGGATGTGTGTGTTGTCCTTAGGTTAGTTAGGTTTAAGTAGTTCTAAGTTCTAGGGGACTTATGACCTCAGCAGTTGAGTCCCATAGTGCTCAGAGCCATTTGAACCATTTTTTGTACATACGTCAGCACCCGCTCCCCGACGTTACAAGGCTGTATAAAATTTGTCTTAATAGCACATTTATGCCTTGTATAAAGTTGCGATTAAGACAGATAAATTTTATATTGCAACAGAAGATAGCGTAATTCGTAAAACTGACATTGTCAAGTTTTGGCAACAAGTTGGTTCAAATGGTTCAAACGGCTCTGCGCACTATGGGACTTAACAGCTGAGGTGATTAGTCCCCTAGAACTTAGAACTACTTAAACCTAACTAGCCTAAGGACATCACACGCATCCATGCCCGAGGCAGGATTCGAACCTGCGACCGTAGCGTTTGGCAACAAGTCCATTGTCGTAGATGAGCGAACAGTGCAGGGGCAACTGTGTGAACCAAGCACGCTATTGTCACATAAACATTGTTAACGGTAGACATCTGCTCTTTCTTTTAATTACACCGTAGAAATGACTCTGTAACAACGTGGGACTTTACAGTGGGGGTTCGTGTGAACGGCTTCTTCTCGTAGGCAGAAGACAGAAATTCGAGGGATAAGACAAATCACATATCTCGCCGTTTAAGTCGTAAGCCCTATTCTTTTCGGTCAGCTTCTGCGACACCTCTGAGTCTCCGCCTTGGCAGTGTCTCATCACGCTACTCTCGCAGTACGGCCCTGGTTATCCGAGGAATACATAGTCAGTTTTGACTGAAAGGCAACTGCTGTGTTTCCAATGCTTCATTTTATGTGTTACATTCACTTATAACTTCAGCTGATATAGAATGAGATGAAAAAAGTTATGGTATAGCGATATGTGCGTACAGAAGTGGCGGTAATATCCCGTACACACGGTATGAAAGGGTAGTGCACTTGCGGAGCCGTCATTTGTATTCAGGAGATTCATGTGAAAAGGTTTCCGACGTGATTCTGGCCGCGAAATGGTAGCTGGAAGCAGACGCATGAGACATTCCTTTTCGGCTATCGTTAGGGAATTCAATATTCCGAGACCAACAGTGTACCGAAACTACCAAATTTCAGGCGTTATTTCTCGCCATGGACAATGCAGTGGCCGACGACCTTCACTTAACGACCGAGGGCAGCGGCGTTTGCGTAGAGTTGTCAGTGCTAACAGACAAGCAACACTGCACGAAATAATCGCAGAAATCAATGTGAGACGTACGTTAGGACAGTGCGGCGAAATATGACATCAATTAGTTACGGCAGCAGATGACCAACACAAATACCTTTGCTTACAGAACGACATCGCCTGCAGCACCTCTCCTGGGCTTGTTATCACATCGGTTGTACCATAGACGATTGGAAAACCGTGGCCTGGTCGGATGAGTCCAGATTCTACTTGTTAAGAGCTGATGGCAGGGTTCGAGTGTGGCGCAGACCCCACGAAGCCATTGACCCGAGTTGTCAAGAAGGCACTGTTCAAGCTGGTGATGGCTCTGTAATGATGTGGGCTTGTTTACATGGAATGGACTCGGTCCTCTGGTCCAACTGAACTGATCATTCACTGGAGAAGGTTATGTCTGACTACTTGGAGACCGTTTGCAGCCATTCATGGACTTCATGTTCCCAAACATGTCACCGGGTCGCAATTAGAGATTTGCTTGGAGAACATTCTGGACAATTCGAGCGAATGATTTAGCACCCATATCGCCAGACGACATAATCGAGAGGTCAGTTCGTGCACAAAATCCTGCAGCAGCAACACTTTCGCAATTATGGACGACTGCAGAGATAGCATGGCTCAATACGTCTGCATGGGACTTCCAACGACTTGTTGAGTCAATGCCACGTCAAGTTGCAGCATTACATAGGGCAAAAGGAGGTCCAACACGATATTGAGAAGTATCCCATGATTTTTTTACCTTATTGTAGTATTAATTTATCGCTTCTGGATATTTAATTTTTTTGTCTGGTACTGTATAATGGAACACCCAGAAGACATGGCTGGATGTCAATTTAACTTCGTACAAACATCGGTACCCACCATCAGCAGCTATGTAAACGATTAGAGTTACAGTTCTCTGTGACAGGCAAAATGGCCAGCAGAGTGCATTAATGCTGGTCGCTTTCAGCGTTGTTACGAGGACTATTAGAGAATGTAAAGGGCGTTAACAGCGTCAGATGTTGAGTGATCACTGTGAAGAACACGCAGAGATGTCAATGTGAGACAGTGTATCAGCACCTGACAGAGTTAGAAATGGGGCTCATTGTGGGTCTCCATTTGACCGGTTGATCGAATCGAGCAATATCCAGATTTGCGGAGCGTTCTGATATGACAGTGGCCTGATGTTGGGCTTCATGGATACGCGAGGGCAGGCATACACGTCATCGACGTTCGGGACGAACACGGCTGGCCACCTAAGGCTGGATCGCCATATTGGGCACCAAGAACGTCATAGGACATTTACACCTGCTCCTGTCATCTGAGAACAAGTAAGGGACTCCCTGCAATATTCTGTGTCATCTCGCACCAATATTGGGAGATCAGCAGCAGTCGGACTAGGTAATTAATGTCTCAGTTGTACGCTGCCGTGGAAACCTCAAAACAAACGGCTGTGTATGGAGCAGTGCCATGAGCAGGAAGCGCGGGCTGCTGATGAACGGCATAGCATTGTCTTCAGCGATGAATGGCGTTTCCGTACCATCCTGATCATCGTCGTCGAGTATGGCGGCGACCTAGGGAGAGAGCAATTCTTCCAGTGTTTTGGAGAGGGATCGTGGTGTTACCCCACGATGTGAAGAGTCATCGAGCGTGACAGGGTCACAGCTGGCAGTGACTGAGATACATCTGATGGCGCAACAGCTCGTGAAGGACATGATGCATCCCCACATGTTACCCTTCAAGTGACAGCGTTGTGGTGTCATTTTTCAAGTGGACAATGCTCGTCCACATATGACCCGTTTCTCCACATCCATTCCCAAAACAAACATGTGTGGGTCCAACTCGGATATCAACTATGTCCCAGAGCCAGTATCCAGGATATCAGGGAGCAATCATAACAGCCAGACGGGGTGCAACGTTATACTGATGAGTGGCCTCATATCACCAGGTTGTGAGTAAATTTTACTCGATTTTATCAACTCCTTTTTGTCAGGCAGTGCATTTCCTGATCAGAATATTGGTGTCCGGAGCACATTAGACTCGTTATACTGTAAAGCAGATGTGTCACCGTTTTCTGCATTAGTTTTGAATTTGTTCATTTTGTTCTTCTCGAGAGGTCTGGAATATCCATTGCAAAAGGCTCATGTGGGTGTAGAATCGGAAAGTATTCTATTTTGCATCCTAGGGACATTTCGTGTCTGCCATGCTGGAGAATCGGTCGGCACCCTCAGATAGCTACAATTGCACACCCAGTCACCAAGTGAGGCGAGACAGTGGTTACCACACTGGACTTATATACGGGAGGACTATGGTTAAAACTCGCCTCCAGCCATCCTCATTTAGGTTTTCCATGAGTTTCAGGAAAATGCCGGGATGGTTCCTTTGAAAGAACATAGCCGATTTCCTTCCCAATCCCTCCCTAATCCAAGCTTGTGCTCCGTCTCTAATGACCTCGTTGTCGACGATACGTAAAACGCTAATCTCCTGCTCCTCCTCCTCGACACCCAGTTTAGTTAATGCCAATATGAGCACCTTGTACCACAGTGGAGATAGACAGCACGTGACACCATATTGAAACCAGCAGCCGGCCGGAGTGGCCGTGCGGTTCTAGGCGCTACAGTCTGGGGCCGAGCGACCGCTCCGGTCGCAGGTTCGAATCCTGCCTCGGGACTTGGTGTTGTGTGATGTCCTTAGGTTAGTTAGGTTTAATTAGTTCTAAGTTCTAGGCGACTGATGACCTCAGAACTTAAGTCGTATAGTGCTCAGAGCCCTTTGAAACCAGCATCTCAATCAGTTAAGGGGTAGATACTGGCTATAGGTGACTTCTCAGTCAAACATTAAGTATTCTGTATTTTAGTATTTTCTGTCGAGACCTTTTTATTATTATGATGAAGTTTTGTGTTTTTATTATTATGATGAAGTTTTGAGTAGGGTTTTGTTACATAGAAAATATGTAAAAGAAGTAATATTTTGTTCCACTGGTAAGAGTTTTTCAAAAATATCTAACTAATGAGGAGGTATTGAATAGAATTGGGGAGAAGAGGAGTTTGTTTCACAACTTGACAAGAAGAAGGGACCGGTTGGTTGGACATGTTCTGAGGCATCAAGGGATCACATATTTAGCATTGGAGGGCAGCGTGGAGGGTAAAAATCGTAGAGGGAGACCAAGAGATGAATACACTCTGCATATTCAGAAGGATGTAGGTTGCAGTAAGTATTGGGAGATGAAGAAGCTTGCACAGAATAGGGTAGCATGGAGAGCTGCATCAAACCAGTCTCAGGACTGAAGACCACAACAACAACAACAACATCTAGATTTTGCTGATGTATTTTTCGAGGTATAGGCATTTGATTATTTCCTCCAAGGCTGTGTGTTTGTTTTATTTGGACCACTACAGATTAGTTTGACTATTTAATTTTCGTGTTGACAAGTTCACGAATATATGTCATATTACATCCAAATCAGAAGGATACATAATCATTTTTTAGACTGAATCTAAGGAATGATATCGTTACAGAGCTGATACGATTGGCCTTCGGTTCAAGAATATTTTCGAATAAATATTGTGGATTTGTTAACAGATTTTATGAAAGTACATACGTAAATTTATTAAGTATTAATTACAGTATCTTTATACTTTTTATCCATGATCTATACTTCGTTCCTTCTTTTTACGTAATCATGTATACCTATTGGTGAGATACGAGGGAGTGCTTCGATCTTTGCCTTGAAAAGAAAATATTTTTAAGGCAAACGACCATAAAAAGATACGCAGTAAACTCTTTGTCTGTTGTAGCTGAGGTTTTGGTCTTGGAAGATACTTAAGCATAATGCTGTGCCTCCAATTATCATATTCCTAAGCGAAAATCAAGACGTTTCCATGTCAGACAAATACGGAAGAAGAGTTATCTATATCGGATAGTCAATATAAGATATAGGTAAAATACACGTTTTTCAGTATGACTAAAAAACTGTAAAGCACAAATGGCAGTACGTTAAACATATAGTTTCATTCCATTGGAAACTACGTTTAGCATAATATGGTTTAGTTTGTATAAAAAAATCGTGAGAAGACCATATTGTTGAATAAGAACTCCTATTATCAGCATGAATAGTCACAAAATTCAGAACACTCCAGCAGCAGAATGTGGTGTGAATACTTGTGCTGCTAGTGGCAACATTTTTATTTACTTTGTATTGATAGTCAGTGCAGAAATCAGAAATATTTGTTTTCCCTCGGATTCAAAATTTGGTAAATAACGAAGAATTTAATGGGGGAACATGTTAAATTATCTGACTCTCTACAGCAGTTTTTCCAACAATCTTCGTTTTCTGATATATTCTGTGTGGTTTCTTAACGTTGTTTCAGTGTATGTACTGAATTTAGCAGCAGTCATAATACAAATAGGGCGTGATAAAAAAACATCCAAAAAATATTTTACACTTATTTTTGATAACTATCTGAAAGTGAATTACAATGACGCCAAAAACGGAACTACAAAAAACTTTACTGTAGAGTAATGATATTTTGGGAATATATTTGTCTAGATTACGTATTTAAGTGATTAGCATTGCAAGATCACAGATTAATGTAAGCACGAGGTAAGCCATTGCAAACGTGAAATGCTGGTACATTAATAATCGATGCAATCGCCAGAATGTTGACTGAAGGCATGCAGACGTGCATTCATTGTGTTGTACAGGTGCCAGTGTCAGTTTGTGGGATGGGGTTCCATGTCTGTAGCACGTGACCAGTCAATACAGAGACGGTTAATGTTGTTTGTTGATGACGCTGGAACTGTCGTCCTATGATACCGCATATGTCCTCGATTGGAGACAGATCTGATGATCAAGCAGGCTAAGGCAACACGTTGACATTCCGTAGAGTCAATCAGGGAGCGTGGGATAACCACGAGAGTGCTCCTGCTGTCATACTAAATCACACACCATACCATAACTCCAGGTGTAGGTCCAGTGTGCCTAGCACGCAGACAGGTTGGTTGCAGGTCTTCAACTGGCCTCCTTCCAACCAACACACGGCCACCACTGGCACCGAGACAGAACCAGCTTTCATCAGAAAACACAACAGACCTCCGCCCTTCCGTTCAATGAGCTCTCACTCGACACCACTGAAGTCGTAAATGGTAGTGGTTTGGGGTCAGCGGAATGCACGCTACACGGCATCTGGCTCGTAAATGTCCATGTTGAAAGGTCTCTGTTGGATTCCTTTCATGTTTAATTTCTTAAATCTGTTGTCATTTACGGCATAAATTCCTCTTCTAAATTTACTGTGGCGTTTCTGACTATCTGGGAGGAGACTGAGTAGTGGAACGTGTTACTTTTACACATAAACAAGAACGATCTGTCACACTACTACACTTTAAAACACAGTTTATATGTAATTCATGTCACACAGTCTCATACGGAACCTACATCCGCTTTCTTTTATATACTGTATATGATAAGATACTGTCATTCCCCTTCCCTTCTGTGTGAGAGGATGAATGAGCAAACGTATTTCTAGTTGCATGCTTGAGGGTAGCAGACAAGGCTGTCTGCTAGAGAACAGTAGGACCAACGTCGGAACAGGTAGCTACGCTTTCTAAAAGCAAAGAGGTTTCTATCCTTAGTATGGTCCTGTCCGTCCGTTGTCATGTTGGTATAGGAAGCTGCCCCTCTGGCCACTTCCGTTTTGTATTTGTGAGCCACCCTCAGGAAGCACGCTGGGTAGTAGCGCAGGCCAGTCGGTCCGTGGCGAGCTTCTGAAGTGGTAAGATCTCCGGCTAAGCGCGTGTCTGCTAAGTCCGTAGGACAATGGATTTCTTAAGTTCAGCCTAACTGAAAATTTAATCACCTTTATTTCAGGTTTAGCTCTAAAATATCTAATGTTATCTTAAACTGCAGCGCAGTGTAAATTCTCGTGTGAAGTTCAGATTATTTTCCGGTAGTTGCTTTGTCACTACTTAGTGAGTAAAGTGGAACCACGTGTCGATCAGTAACTCTAACTAAGATCAATCTTAAATGCGAATGCTTGTGTGATTATAACGTCTCGTCTTGACAATATTGTCAATATAGCAACTTTTCTTTATGTTCAACCCACGTGGGATGTACTTTGCGAGACCAGTACCACGTGCTTATATAACTGTTTGACCCGTCAGGTTAACAGTAAGACGTTAATAACCAGTTCGAGGTTTTTCTTTTGGAAATTGCTTTTGATCTAATTTATTTTAATTATCAAAATTATTGTGGAGTTATACGCTTTGTGTAAACCAAGTTGACCACGTGAAGCATGTGGTGTAATCATCAAAGTAGCCCTCAGCTGTTCTTTTTGGGAAGATTTCACAGAGAGTTAGTATGAATTTAGTATACCAGTGTGTGGTAATTACATGACGGACAGGATTGTGCTACGAACGTAATTTCTTTGGGTGAAAATTTGAACCTGTTTGTAGTGGTTAACTTTCTGTTGCATGCGTTTCAACGTTCTTTGTGTGTTGTTTTATGAATGCAGTGTTGTATGCAGTCTCCCAATCTTGGCTCCATATTTGATGTGTTCCGTAAGATTGCAATCTCACATTTTCACAATCCTAAATAAGGCACCAGTTTAGTTAGGAATCATGTGTAATATGCTGAAATTTCAATGATCAATCTTAAAATAAATTTCCAAATATAAACTGATTTCTTTCTTTTTATTTAAATTCTCTTATATATATATATATATATATATATATATATATATATATATATATATATATATATATATATATATATATATATATTACCGGTTGTTGTATGACTATTAAAAGATTATAATTAATGTTAGTCTGTTTGGGAATTTGGTAAACCTAGACTAGATACCTGATGAAACAGTTGCTTAGTAATGCAAGATTAACTTCCCCAGACAGCTCACAGCGTTTAACCCGCTTTCATTGTCTATTAGCAGTACCGCTTACATAGCAAATTAAAGCTACAAACTTACAATGTGTAATCGATTTGTAATAGTTCGATGTGTCACTGAGGTGCCAGCCACTTGTCAAATTCCTGCTGCATGTGCAGTACGATGCGCCAGAGCCGTAAGTCAAAGATGGTCTTCCCTCTCGGTAGTGCCATGTGGCCGTCCGCAACCCAGACTTCTTGCGACTTTAGATTCTGGTGATCACCGCTGCCACCAGTCATGTACAGTGGCTACATTCTTGCCAAGTCCCTCTGCAGTGTCGCAGAAGAAACATCCATCCCTATACACAACCTCGTTCAAACTCAGTGAGATGTAGATAATGGCGACTTTGTCGCCTTATTAAAGGCATTCTTGACTAACATCAAACCACCACGTCCAATCTCAAAGGTAACAAACGCTCATGACTGTTACAGGGTGTATTTAAAGGAAACCTAAATTGCATCCTCCTAGTGACCTATTAGCACTACTCGTATGCGACTGGTGCGAAATCTGAATAGACGTCACCTTTCAGATGTAGAAACACGCCTATCAACTTTCATTTATGTCACACAACTCCTTCTTGGTGTTGCGATTTTTTTCCATCAGTGTACTTCCTATGAAACCGATGCGTTGTCTTCCAGTCGTCTTTGAATGGTGAACCAGATGATTTACAGTGTACAAAACAGGAGAATCCACTGAAGGATATGTATAGTACACGTAGACTACCATGGCTGATAGATGCGCAGAGGGCAGGGGAGGGTGGTAGTGGTGGTGTTAAGGGCAGGTGCTGTAGGGGAAATGCTGAGCGCTGGAGAGGAAGTTCCGTTCTGAACTGAAGCCTTCGCTCACATTTTTTGTACATATTAAGCGGGGCCCATTCACGCTCACACTTGTATAGATACGATTCAAAAAGATCTGTCGTCTCTTCTTTGATGAATATCTAAAAAGAAATCCGCAGAAAATGCAGCAATTTATTTTCTCCTGATTTGTTAACCATTTGTAACTTCCAGAGACGTGTCACGAGTGGGCGATTTTGAGTAAAAAATACACATTTATTTTGCTGCTATGAAAAAATTTTCTTCTTTTGCCAAAATTCAGCGGAATTTGTACAGTCTCACCTGTTTAACTTGTTGTGCAGACGCAATCGCGACCGAATTCTGAAACAGTGGTTTATTAAGTTGATTAAGTGAGGAACTGAGGAAAAGTAAGGTCAGCATCTTATTAAAAAGCATAACCTCGGTACAAAATAAACGTGTAGGCTAATGACTTGTTCTACGAAAACCCATAGCATTTCTCATTTCAACATAAATTACATTCTTTCATCGGGAAAGTCTGTAATTAGTGGAATAACATGGTAGACAGTAAATTTTTGCATAATAACCATATGGAAAAATACTCTGCTCCTTGTGTGTTATCATTTGCCAGAATCTCATTTTGATATTTCAAACCGTTTATGAAATATGAGTAATGTTGTGAATATTTCGCTCTGGGTTTATCGGTGGCGCGGTGCCATCGCAAATGAGTGCGCTACGTCAATTTTCTCGAGATTAGATAAAGGCCTCCACCCAAGCCTACAGAAAAATTCGATGTGTTAGCTAAACGCAGCAATGTATTATGCAATTTGCACCAAACGCAAAAACATTGTGATTCCTATGTTTCATTGCAAACTTTTTCGAATTTCACGCGGTGTCTTACATCCATGTAAATACACACAGTCCGCAGCTCGTGGTCGTGCGGTAGCGTTCTCGCTTCCCACGCCCGGGTTCCTGGGTTCGATTCCCGGCGGGGTCAGGGATTTCCTCTGCCTCGCGATGACTGGGTGTTGTGTGATGTCCTCAGGTTAGTTAAGTTTAAGTAGTTCTAAGTTCTAGGGGACTGATGACCGTAGATGTTAAGTCCCATAGTGCTCAGAGCCATTTGTAAATACACACATCAAAAAAAGTTTTGCATCACGCCGGTTCCCAAAACTCCTGAAGATATACGTTGATGGTGGATATTGTATCACAGACACAGTCCCTTTGACTGTTCAGAGACGTCACTAAACGCGCCCATAGAGGTAAACAACACTGCATGAGCAGCGCCTATTAGACGGAGGGGGTCCGCAGCTCGTGGTCGTGCGGTAGCGTTCTCGCTTTCCACGCCCGGGTTCCCGGGTTCGATTCCCGGCGGGGTCAGGGATTTTCTCTGCCTCGTGATGACTGGGTGTTGTGTGATGTCCTTAGGTTAGTTAGGTTTAAGTAGTTCTAAGTTCTACGGGACTGATGACCATAGATGTTAAGCCCCATAGTGCTCAGAGCCATTTTTTAGACGGAGGGGGCCCCGACAGCCAAACAGTTCCAGTCATTCCACTAGGAGGGAGGTACACGGCTCATATTGTTTTGTCCGTAGTTCATCAATCCATAGACGGTCAATACCGCGGTTCGATGGCGTCACCATTGTTACTTCGTGCCAGGAAGGGCTCTCAACAAGGGAAGTCTCCAGGCGTCTCGTAATGAACCTAAGCGATATTGTTCGGACGTGGAGGAGATACAGAGAGACAGAAACTCTCAATGACATGCCTCGTTCAGACCGCCCAAGGTGTACTACTATAGTGGATGAACCGCTACCTACGGATTGTACTCGGAGGAACCGTGATAGCAACGCCACCATTGAATAATGCTTTTCGTGCAGCCACAGGACGTCGTGTTACGATTCAAACTGTGCGCAACGGGCTGCATGTTGCGCAACTTCACTGCCGACGTCCATGGCGATGTCCACCTTTGCAATCGTGACACCATGCAGCGCGGTATAGATGGGCCCAGCAACATGACGAATGGACCGCTCAGGATTAGCAGCACGTTCTCTTCACCTATGAGTGTCGCATATGTCTTCACCCAGACAATCGTCGGAGACGTGTTTTGAGGCAACCCGGTCAGGCTGAACGCCTTAGATACACCGTCAAGCGAGTGCAGCAAGGTGGTGGTTCCTTGCTGTTTTGGGGTGGCATTATGTGGGGCTGACGTACGCCGCTGTTGGTCATGGAAGGCGCCGTAACGGCTGTACGATACGTAAATGCCATCCTCCGACCGAGAGTGCAACCATATCGGCAGCATATTGGTGAGGCATTGATTTACATGGACGACTATTCGCGCCCCAGTCGTGCACATCTTGTGAATTACTTCATTCAGGATAACGACATCGCTCGACTAGAGTGGCCAGCATGTTCTCCAGACATGAACCCTATCGAACATGCCTGGGATAGATTGAAAAGGGCTGCTTATGGACGTCGTGACCCACCAACAACTCTGACGGCTCTTCGCCGCATCGATGTTGAGGAGTGGGACAATCGGGACCAACAGTGCCTTGATGAACTTGTGGATAACATGCCACGACGAATACAGGCATGCATCAATGCAAGATGACGTGCTACTGGGTATTAGTGGTACCAGTGTGTACAACAATCTGGACCACCATCTCTGAAGGTCTCGCTGTATGGTGGTACAACATACAATGTGTGGTTTTCATGAGCAATAAAAAGGGCGGAAATGATGTTTACGTTGATCTCTATTCCAATTTTCTGTACAGGTTCCGGAACTCTCGGAACCGTGCTGATGCAAAACTTTTTTTATATGTGTATTACAGTAAGTACGACCATTAACGAAATGATGGTCACATCACAATGAACCTGAGATATAAAGCTACAAGTGAAGCAATAATGAAATTTTTTACCGAGTAGTCTCAGTAAAATCGTCTCAGAAAGGTTTCAGGGCGTGCCCGTCGATTCTATCAACGCTGACCAGCCGAAAGGTGGAAAACGTTTGGCGGCCTCCCTTTCAGAACAAACGAATGAACTCGCCCAGCGCTCTGGATGAAAACCGGTCACTGTGCTTCGCCCACCGTATACTGCGTGACCTACAATTATCGAGTTTGTAAAACGTCGTCACTCAAAGTACTGCAAATCCCATGTTGCAAGCGTTGTTAATGCTTTTACCTTGTCCACTATTGAACCGATAATCATCACACTAGCAATTAAATTTGACAGAGATTACATTAATTGTACTCCTGTGAATGTAATGTCTATAAAACAGGTCGCTCGCTTGTTTAATCGGTTCATGTCTTCAGCTGTGAATAGGGAAACGATGAATCTCAGGTCCACTTCAAACAGAACGTAATGTATTGTATTGTATTGAATTTTAACCGGGGTCCTAGAAACGACGGAGAGGCTCCGTCCCCGCCGCAGCCACAGTGGTCCACAACCCCACGACGACTACCGCAGTCCACTTCACCCCTCCACCGCCCCACACCGAACCCAGGGTTATTGTGCGGTTCGGCCCCCGGTGGACCCCCCCAGGGAACGTCTCACGCCAGACGAGTGTAACCCCTATGTTTGCGTGGTAGAGTAATGGTGGTGTACGCGTACGTGGAGAACTTGTTTGCGCAGCAATCGCCGACATAGTGTAACTGAGGCGGAATAAGGGGAACCAGCCCGCATTCGTCGAGGCAGATGGAAAACCGCCTAAAAACCATCCACAGACTGGCCGGTTCACCGGACCTCGACACAAGTCCGCCGGGCGGATTCGTGCCGGGGACCTTTCCCGCCCGGAAAGCCGTGCGTTAGATCGCACGGCCAACCGGGCGGGCTGACCGTAATGTAAGTCACTTGGTCTTTTCTATCAGTCAAGTGATTTATAGCTGCGTGTTTCGTTCTGGGTATATTCACGATCTGTCCGTTATAATGCTGTAATTGAAACTTCCTGGCAGATTAAAACTGTGTGCCCGACCGAGACTCGAACTCGGGAACTTTGCCTTTCGCGGGCAAGTGCTCTACCATCTGAGCTACCGAAGCACAATTCACGCCCGGTACTCACAGCTTTACTTCTGCCAGTATCTCGTCTCCTACGTTCCAAACTTTACAGAAGCTCTCCTGCTAACCTTGCAGAACTAGCACTCCTGAAAGAAAGGATACTGCGGAGACGTGGCTTAGCCACAGCCTGAGGGATGTTTCCAGAATGAGATTTTCACTCTGCAGCGGAGTGTGCGCTGATATGAAACTTCCTGCCAGATTAAAACTGTGTGCCCGACCGAGACTCGAACTCGGGAACTTTGCCTTTCGCGGGCAATTGCTCTACCATCTGAGCTACCCAAGCACGACTCACGCCCGAGTCTCGGTCGGGCACACTGGTGGTGGTGATGGTGGTTAGTGTTTAACGTCCCGTCGACAACGAGGTCATTAGAGACGGAGCGCAAGCTCGGGTTAGGGAAGGATTGGGAAGGAAATCGGCCGTGCCCTTTCAAAGGAATCATCCCGGCATTTGCGTGAAACGATTTAGGGAAATCACGGAAAACCTAAATCAGGATGGCCGGAGACGGGATTGAACCGTCGTCCTCCCGAATGCGAGTCCAGTGTGCTAACCACTGCGCCACCTCGCTCGGTCGGGCACACTGTTTTAATCTGCCAGGAAGTTTCATATCAGCGCACACTCCGCTGCAGAGTGAAAATCTCATTCTATGCTGTAATTGGTTTTCTTAGCAGACTAATAATGTTCCAAATCACTTTTCTGCGCTCTTTCGCATCTAGTTTCGAACATTCTGTCACCTAAAATAAAAACATGTCACATACAGAAATACTGCAAACAATGAAGTCGAATCACAGTTGCTACATTCGTGGAATGCAAGCGTAGTCTGCAACTAACTTTGGCAACTGGCACTTGATTAGGGCTGATCGAATGATCCTTGTGCTCTAACGGGAAGAGAATTCCCGATACGCCGCAAATTTCGACACCGTATCGAGTGCTGCTCGAAAACTCATAGACTCGGGCGGGTCGAGTGCAAGCGATATACGAGAAAATATGAACTAGACACAACAACAAGCTGCAGCTCTGCTGTAAATTTGACAGTTTTGCGAAACACAGACGAAAACGAAATTAAATCCTACTGTTGTATATGCTCTGTTGTATTTGAACACAATTGCAACAGGAATTTTCATCCAATAGGAATGGATATGTAATCGTTTACGGTGATTTAAGTACAGCTAACAGTGACAGCAGAAGCGTTTCTCTCTCTTCAACAGCTGAGATTTCTCAGTACGCTACAGCAATAATACGATATGATTATCAAAGCATTTTTTAGAATATGATACTGTGACGAGAGAGAGAAATCTCAAATGACGGTGAACCTTATCCAAAATTTTAGATAAAAGAAAGTATAGATTTCTGTAAAAATCAGGTGATTACGCTGTAACATAATACTTCAACTCACCATTTGTTTCTTTTTGTGAGGCTGGAGACTTCAAGTCAGTAAAGTGATTGCCGACGGCATTTTTTGATGGCAACTTGTAATATTTCTGGCTTAGTCAGCCATCATATTAGGCTCCAAGAATCTGTTCCCAGAGCAGTGGAGATGCAAGAAGTATAGAGATGACGAAATGTGGTGTGAGGTACCTGTGACAGATGGTAGATTCGGTACCATTCCCGTGAGAAAGACCGTCTGCATAATGGTATTGCTCTGTGATTGGCTGCTGTGTTCGGAGCAAGGGTGCCAAAACGTTAAAGTATAGTTATTATTATTAGTTAAACTACTCATTGGAATGACTTCACTTTTTAATATAAATATCTCTCAACAGCTGTCTATCAATCAGTCATTTTATAATTATTAAAAACAATTTAAATCAAAAACATAAGACTGACTAAATTGCAGACGAAGCACTTCGGAAGCGTTCGGGTCACACCTTTTCTGGTATGGCGCGCGAAGTGTTTCGGGCTGTTCGTCACTCTGGATAAGGCAGTCGAGAAGAACAGGCATGTTGTCTGTCGTAGGATGTGTTTCCAATTTTTATTTATGTATCGGGCTGTTCGTCACTCTGGATTAGGCAGTCGAGAAGAACAGACATGTTGTCTATCGTAAAATGTGTTTCCAATTTTTATTTAAGTTCCTGTTCGTCACTCTGGATTAGGCAGTCGAAAAGAACAGACATATAGTCTGTCGTAGGATGTGTTTCCAATTTTTATTTAAGTTCCTGTTCGTCACTCTTGATTAGGCAGTCGAGATGTACAGTCATGTTGTCTGTGGCAGGATGTGCTTGGCAGTATTCAGTATTAAAAGCTTCACTCCGGTAGTCATGAGGCACAGACACGTGCCACAAATAGTGTAAAGATACATTTTTGTAAACATTGTGTTTGATCACGTACTTTGCTGTATCAGAAGGTGTTGTATTAAGATCATGTAGTCTTCTCGTGTGGCTATATTAAAATACGCGAGTGGCATCCCAAAGAAGTTATACATTATTTCAGAACAGAACCTCGCTAAAAGTCAGTTTCAGCCTCAAGATACAGAACCTACGACCTGCGTGCTGTTTTCCGCTCTGGGGACATCAACTTGAAGACAGCAGGTTAGTGAACTGTAACAGAACCTTCGTATTGCACACAGTGCAGTGGAAACAACTAGGCGCCTCCCGTGTACTGCATGCACAGAACAAATGTGCTCAGTGACACGTCATCTGCAGTAATGCAGAGGAGGTAAAGGAGGATGATCGTTATTAACACCAACAATCAATTCATTCTTCCTTTCTTGCCTAACAAAATTCTTACGTAAAAAATATACGCAAGGAAATGGAAGAAATGATCGGCGGGTCGACCTCAGGAAGGTTCTCTTTAGTGATGATCCACAAATAACGAAAGAACAAGTAATGTGTTCGGTCGTTTCGCCACCGAACAATTCGTGACCAACCCTTTCTTTAAGCCTCCGAAACAATACAGAAATAGACACAAATTATCTTTACCAACATGGGAATTAGTCAGGTCAAATATTATGAAATTAATACCGCACACACACACACACACATAGTTGTCAGAATATGCTCTATTTAAGCTAAAACGAAATTACGTAGAAACATACATGTTTATGTTACAAGAGCAGGACCCTAAAATGGTTCTATGGAGAAAAAAGTTGGAGTGCAATCTTTCACTTGTTTTTAACAAATAGTTATTCAGAGGTTTTTTTTCACGTCTAGAAGCTTGACCTAGTAGCAAGAACTTTTGGCCTCAAAGCTTTACTTTGCTTTTAATAACATAAAATGGTTCGGAAATAAAACAGAACAGAAATTCACATAGTGTTACAATAGTTTCAAAGTTTTGTTCATGTATGATCTCGTAGTTTCATGCGTGATGCAAAACGATATTTCGTATATAATGGTATAAAGCCAAAAAGTCCTTCAAAAAGTATTTCTTGTATCTGAAACCTTTACAATAATTTACTTAGTTATTAGAGGTTTTAATTATTTACCATGTAGGTTGCAGATCAGCATTTAAATCCCTGTTCACATAATAGAACAACAGGTATAAAGTTATCAGATTTTAATCAGTTTGAAAACTAGATAATGACACTCAAATGAAACAGGGGGAGGGGAGAAATTAACTGAGAATTAAATGCCTAATAAACGAAATAAATCATATTAAACTGACAGTAACTGCAATCGCGAGAATAAATTGCAGCCGCGAGGCCCATCATGGAGATAGTACTAACAGACTACACTATATCGCAGGGCTAAGGAAACCGCAAAAATCCGACTGAATCAAGACTGTGACCTATTATCTCTACATCTACATGACTTTTCTGCAATTCACACGCAAATGCCTAGCAGAGGGTTCATCGAACAACTTTCACACTATGTCTCTAGAGTTTCGCTGTCGAATAGCGATCGGGAAAAACGAACAGCGAGCGAGGAGACGCAGTGGTTAGCACACTGGACTCGCATTCGGGAGGACGACGGTTCAAACCCGTCTCCGCCCATCCTGATTTAGGTTTTCCGCGATTTCCCTATATCGTTTCAGGAAAATGCCAAGATGGTTCCTTTGAATGGGCACGGCCGATTTCCTCTCCCATCCTTCCCTAATCCGTGCTTGTGCTCCGTCTCTAATGACCTCGTTGTCGACGGGACGTTAAACACTAATCTCCCCTCTTCGACATCCCGACAACTTTATCCGTGTGAGCGTTTCAATTTATGTTGTTCGGTGTTATTATCCCTGTATTTAGTTAAACTGACAGCCTTTATATTTGTGTAAATTATCGTGTAACTGAAATCTAACGAATTTATTTCAGTACTCATGTGGATGACCTCACAGTTTTCATTTTTTGGGGTCGATTGCCACTTTTCGCATAATACCGATATATTGTCTGAATGATTTCGCAATTGGTTTTGATCTCCTGATGGCCTTACGATACGATATATGAAAGCACCATCTGCAAACTACCTAACATGGCTGCTCGTATTGTCTCTTAAATCACTTATATAGGTTAGAAACAGCAGAGAACCTATAACATTTTCTTGTGGAACGTCAGATATCGCTTCTGTTTTATTCGATGACTTTCCATTGATTAGAGTGGACTGTGACCTTGCTGACAGGAAATCATTAATCGAGTCGCGCACCTGAGTCGATACTCCATAGGCACGCAATTCGCTTAAAAGTCACTTGTGGGGAAGGGTATCAAACGCAAACTAGAAATATGGAATAGATTTGAGGTCTCCTGTCGATTACTTCATGAGATATTTTCTGCTTCTGTGCTATTTGTCAATAAGTCTTTTTCTTTAAAAAAAATGTTCAAATGTGTGTCAAATCTTATGGGACTTAACTGCTAAGGTCATCAGTCCCTAAGCTTACACACTACTTAATCTAAATTATCCTAAGGACAAACACACACACCCATGCCAGAGGGAGGACTCGAACCTCCGCCGGGACCAGCTGCACAGTCCATGACTGCAGCGTCCTAGACCGCTCGGCTAATCCCACGCGGCAGTCTTCTTCTTGAAAGTGTATTTCCAAACTCCCATTTTCCTGTCTTTATGTACGGATCTTTTGCCGAGTGAACTGTTGTATATAATTGCTAAGTATGTCGCTGTTATATCCACATAATTGGAAGAAACCTAATTGGTATGCAGTTTGGACTGGAATACTTCCGTTTATTCATTGATTTCAGCTGTTTCGCTACACCAAGAATATCTGCTTATAAGTTATTCATGTTGGCAGCAGCTATTGATTCGAATTCTGGGATATTGACTTCGTTTTCTGTAGTGAAAGAATTTCAGAAAACCATATTTAGTAATTCCGCTTTAGTGGCGCTGTTATCAACGACATTGCCACTGCTATCGTGTAGCGAAGATATCGATTGTGGCTTGCCGCTGGTATACTTCACAGACGACTTCTTTGGATTATCTCCCAGACAGATTTCGTTGTGCAAACTATTCAAAGTATCTCGCATTGGAATGCGTACTAAATTTCGAACTCCTGTAAATCTTCACCAATCTTGGCGATTTTGCTTCTTTTCAATTTGGCATGCTTTTTTCATTGTTTCTGCAACAGTGTTCTGACCTGTTTTGTGTACCATGGGTGATTAATTCCGTCCCTTATTGATTTATTTGGTATAAATCTCTGAGTTACCGCCGATACTACTTCTTTGAATTTAAGCTGCATCTAGTCTACTCTTACATAGTTTGAAAGGAATGGAGACTGTCTCTTAAGAAGTTGTCAAGTGAATTTTTATCTGCTTTTTTTAAATAGATATATTTTGCGTTTATTTGCAGTGGGTTTGAATCTTATGGTTTCCAGTCTAGCTACAACTACCTTGTAGTCACTAATCCCTGTATCCGTCATGACGCTCCCTATTTGTTTGGGTTTATCTTTTGCTAAAAGGTTAAGTACGTTATCGCAACCATTTACAATACAAATGACCTACTGAACTAAATTCTCAAAATAATTTTTGGAGAAAGCATTTAGAACAATTTCTGATTATGTTTTATACGCACAGGTCACACCAATACTCAATAAAGGAAATAGGAGTGATCCGCTCAATTATACACCCATATCACTTACGTCAACTTGCAATGGTATTTTGGAAATATACAAAGTGTTCCAACATCATGAATATACATATCGAGGATAGATGGAAGTCACCGCCGACCACAACTGTATGAGTGGGGTACCGATCTGAAATGATACTCAAGTTTTCTTCTAACCTTTCAGCAACTGTATCGTCTGAGTCTGGGATCGGTAAAAGGAACCAATTATTAATTTATTCCGATTTTCAAGTATAACCTTTACCCATACTAACTCACAGGAATTATCTACCTCAGTATCGCTATAAGATATATTACTTCTTACAGTAACAAACACACCGCCACCAGCTGCATTTTTCTGTCCTTTCTGAATACAGTTAAGTACTTTTTAAAAATTTCGGCTGAATTATCTCTGGCTTTATCCAGATTTTAGTACCTGTAACTATTTCAGCTTCAGTGCGTTCTATTAGTGCTTGAAACTCTGATTCTTTCTCAACACAGCTACGATAGTGTACTGCTCTAATACCTATGATTCCTAGATCCACCTCTGTCCTATATTTGACGTGTACCGTTTGAAACTAAAGCTCTTTTTGCTCTTTATTGAGATCCTCTAACTTAAAAAAAAACACCCAGTCCACTCCATACGCCCCCCCCCCCCCCCCCCCCGTCGCTACCCATGTATAATGGCTTGGTTCAAATGGCTCTGAGCACTACTTAAACCTAACTAACCTAAGGACAGCACACAACACCCAGCCATCACGAGGCAGAGAAAATCCCTGACCCCACCGGGAATCGAACCCGGGAACCCGGGCGTGGGAAGCGAGAACGCTACCGCACGACCACGAGATGCGGGCATGTATAATGCACCAACTGACCTATTAACCATAACCCTATACTCCACCACCCTATGGCGTAAGTCAGGGAATCTGCAGCCTTCATGTTGACAGAACCGCCTAAGCCTCTGATCCAGACTCTCCACTCGGCTCTGTATTGAAGGACCTGGAGTCGGTCCTATCGACGATGTCACAGATGGCGAGCTGTACCTGCATCTTGCAAGCAAAACTGGCAGTCTTTACCACTTCAGATCGCCACCAAAAACCAGAGAGAATGTCTTCTGATTTAAAGCAATACACATCATTAGTACAAACATGAGCCACCACCTGCAGTTGGCTACACTGTGTACTCTTCATGGCATCCGGAAGCACCTGTTTCACATCTGGGGTGATTCCCCCAATATGCACACAGGGTGCACGCTGGAGTTTTTCCCCTTCAGCCATATCTCAGGGCCTGCATTATGCACCCAATGCTGGAGCTCCCTACTGTCACTAATGTCACTCTCTGTGAATGGCTGGATGTTTCGGGCTAAGAGGCTTCCTCTGAAATAAGACAAGTGACTGTATCTGGCTGAGGATGTCTATCAGCCACAGATAGCACCTGAAACCTGTTTGTCAGACAAAACGGGGAAGCCTTTCGATTGGGTCCCTGGAAAGTCTTTCGCTGCCTGCGCCCCCTTTGAATGATCTTGCACTCAACCACAGGTGAAGGGTCAACCTCAGTGCAGGCAGTAACTGGGGCGCTTACAGTAATGACATACAGGTCATGCTGCACGTCCCTCAGATTCCCATGTTCAGCAGCCCACAGTGAAGTCCATTGGCTACAGCTTCAAGCTGTGTGATGGAAGCCAGCACCACCTGGAGCTGTAGGCGAAGGGTCACCAACTCAGTCTGCTTCCGAACACAGCAAAAACAGTCCCTATCTGTCACAAAGATGTGCTACACAGCACATAGACATGCAAGACATTTACTAATGAAATTACTAAATTTCACGAAATGCAAAGTTTAAAATGAAAATGAATCTAATTAAAAGCAAACAGAAACTTTGTGCTCAGTGGAAACTATATAACTAAAACTCAGTGCCGAAGTACATTATGAACGTTGTGTTACCATATGAAATGCAATGTTTGATTTGGAATATCCACAAAAATAAATTACTGCTCTACTCAGAAGAAAATAACTGTCTGAAATTGCCAACACTGTTCACTGAAAATTAATCTTCCTGCTAGCGCGACACCTGACAATCCAGACTACGCACTGCTCAAGACTGCAAAGTGAAGTCTGCCCTCAAATAAAAGTGACTTACCACTTGCTCATCATGCTGTTTTTGTGTCTGGAGTACTGACGTACTCGAAAGCAAATACAAATCAGCAGATGCAGCAGCTAAGACAAATAAACTACTCACTACTAATTTCTTTCTTTTTGATCGTCAGAAACAACGTGTGACTTGGTGTGGCGTAAGGTGCAATGCATGCGCCACAAATTATTCAAAACTTTGCTATGAATCATGGAGGTGGGTTTTGCTTTAAAGTAAATCGTTCTTGAGAAATCAAACTCTGATTATTGACAAAAAGACTGCACAACGTAAAAAGACTCTAACAATTACAAAATTCTCTCTTTAAAAAAAAGTACAAACATTTCAACCAACTGAGTTATATGTGACATAATGAAGAACACTAATGATGAAAGTTATTAGTTGTCTGAGAAGATTTCCTTCAATTAATAGTTCTGACAAACAAACATTTGACTCTTGCACATACCTTCGCTAGCTTTAAAATTCCTCCAAAAATTTATCCATCAGTATAAAGAACGAGAAAGTATTATAAATCATTTTTCCTCTCCATCATAAAGTATTCCAGATAGCTTCTCCAGATTACAAGAAACAGATGCCGCGCTCCGAATAAAATTTCAACTGTTCGCTACAAATCATCAGATAAGAGTACTAGAGCGCTGCACGACTGACTGACTAGCAAGTCAACCACAGATAAAACTAAACACAGAGTCAAGGATATTATTCACTACTTATGCAGTGCACTAATTCATCTTTGTCCCAGTACAGTACTAGTGAATTATTTACAATAACAGAAAACATATGAGAACCTTACAACAGATGTACATCTAGACGGGGCTATCTGAAATGTCACAGTTAATATTTCCTTCCCTCTAATGCTTCAGCAAGATTTCTTGGATAATGCGACAGCCTCGCATCCGTTTAACTTCCGCGATAGCGTTTTGAACGAATTGCTCGCGAAACTCGCTGTCATATCTGCGAACTGGTCGGGGCAGACCTCGAGGGTAAGTGACGTATTGCAGGCCGTCACGAGAGGGGGCGCGGGGTTGGCGACCGACAGCCGGCTTCCCGTCCCGATAATGGCGGCACTTCCGGCGCTAATGAAGCCTGTTAGCGGGCAAGCCATTAGCGGGAGGCAGCCCGCCAGCGCGCCCCTGCCGTCACAGGGCGCCCCGTCTCGCCTGACGAGTGCTGAGCTGAAAATCCAACCAGTGGACCAGCTCAGCAGGCGCCGGTCCCAAGCCAATCCGGCGGAAGAGTCCGGCCCCTCGCCCAATCTCACAGTCGCGCCTCTACCTTCACCCACGTCTGGGGAAACTCGCTCAGGTTGCACACATTAATATGAACACTCATCTCGCAGTCCAGTAACATGAAGATCTCATGGGACTGTTATGGTTACTACACTGCCGCCAATTAGAACTGCAACACCAGGGAGGAAAGCAAATAAAGAAATTTTGATCTGCGTATAAAGTACGCACTCTCTGATCAAAGTCGTCCGGAAACCTTCTTTAATCCAGAATTGACTACTAGATGTCAAGAGAGACGGACCCACTGGTATAAAAGGAGGTGGCGAGTTTTGGATTGCCAGTAGAGAGTAAGTATGAATTTGGCAGTTATTGCAAAATATCCATGTAGAATTGACACATCATGCCATCTGTTGATTATCTTGTACATTTGACCACCAGATTTCAATGTTTAGCAGCACAATTTAGGGAGGGTTTTGAAATATGTTTTCTTCCACTGTATTTGATACATCGAAAAAGTTCAAAGAAGGGCAGCACGTTTTATATTATCGTGAAATATGGGAGAGAGTGTCACTGAAATGATACAGGATTTGGGCTGGACATCATTAGAAAGAAAGGTGTTTTTCGTTGCGACGGAATCTTCTCACGAAATTCCAATCACCTACTTTCTCCTCCGAATGCAAAAATAATTTGGTGACTGACCTACATAGGGAGAAACGATCACCATGATAAAATAAGGGAATCCGGGCTCGTACGGAAAGATATAGGTGTTCGTTCTTTCCGCGCGCTATACATGATTGCAGTAATAGAGAATTGTGAAGGTAGTTCAAAGAACCCTCTGCCAGGCACTTGAATGTGATTTGCAGAGTATCCATGTAGATGTAGATGTAGATGTAGAGAAGCAGTCAGCAGAATGGGTCCATTAAGAGAGTTCAGTGACTTCGAATGTGGACTAATCACTGGATGTCAGATGATTAACTGATCCCTCAGGGACATTTCAACCTTTCAAAAGCTGACCAAGTGGACTGTTGGTGATGTGTTTGTGAAGGAATCAAGATCAGGTAGGTCTCACGTACTGACGGACAGAGACTGTCTAGCACTGCCCAGGATGGTTGTAAAAAATCGCATGAACTCAGCGGAAGGAATCAGTTGTGTGTTCCAAAATGCTACCAGCAGTCCAGCTAGCGTGTAGAGTCAAAAAGAATGGCGAAGACTGGTAGAACAGCAACTCATAAGCCACACATTTTTGTATTCAATGCTGAGCGACGCTGGGAATTGTGTAAAGAGTTGCGCCGCTGGACAGTGGATGACTGGGAACGAGTGATTTGGAGTCGTGAATCACGCTATGCCCTGTGACCAACCGATGGATGGGTTTGAGGTTGGCAAATGCCTAGAGAGAGTTTCCTGCTACCACTTGCAGTGCCAACAGCAAAGTACGGAGGAGTTGCTGTTATGATATGGGGATGTTTTTCGCGTTAGGGTATTATCCCGTCATTGTGCTTAAGAAGATGCTAAGTGCGGAAGGATACGAACACATTTTACCGTTTTGTGTACTAAGTACGGCAGAGGAAGTGATTTTTTGACAATAACTTCCTTGAAATCCACTAGCCTATCCACAGTTCAAATGGTTCAAATGGCTCTGAGCACTATGGGATTTAACATCTGAGATCATCAGTCCCCTAGACTTAGAACTGCTTAAACCTAACTAACCTAAGGACATCACACTCATCTATGCCCAAGGCAGGATTTAAACCTGTGACCGTAGCAGCAGCGCGGTTCCAGACTGAAGCGCCTGGAACCGCTCGGTCACAGCGGCCGCCCTACTCACAGTCTCGAGGTGAACCCAGAGGAACACCTTTGGAATGAGTTAAAACGTCTTCACTGCAGACCCTAGTGTCCAACGTCACTACCTTCTCTGGTTTCGGATCTTGAGGAAGAATTCGTCGCCATTCCTCCAGGTTCAGTGAAAGCCGACATGAAGGCGAAGGGTGGAGACACCCCATATAACGTCGACTAATAGATGTCTGGATGCTTTTGATCAGTGAATGAAGTAGGAAGAACACTTGATTAAATTTATAGATGACTTGGTGGTATATAGGGTGTGAAATTTAGTACACAGAATGCTCGCTCTGGCAGCAACAATGGCTCTAACCCAGCTTGGACAGAAGTCATAATTAAGCTTGCATGACAGACATGGGTGCGTCATTACATGCTGTTTCAGCTCTATGTCAGAGCTCATCAACCATAGAGGGTGGCGAGTGGCGGTGAGCCAGTCTGTCAGAAACCTTTGACCAGATATTTCAGTAGGTCAGAGATCTGGATAATATGATGACTGTTGGAACAGTGGAATGTCCTCCATACTGAGTTAGGTCAAGACAGCACTGGCATCATGTAGGTTTGCATTATCTTACTGGAAAGCAATGTCTTAAGGATCTCTGAGATACAGCACCACAACTATACTTAACACGTCAAAAATACACCTGCTGTCCAAATTATCGGCTATATGAACTAGAGATGATCGTATTACGTCCTCAATGGTACACCATGGCATCACACCAGATGCTCTCTCTCTAATTGGCAGCTCCACACAAGGACACTTTCATATTTGCATGCTCAGCCAGGACTCAACTGAAAAAACAACGTGGTACGACTCCGCCTCCAATTTTTTTATTTGGTGCACCATTGTCATAACTCTTATCTCTGATGCCATGTGCTCTGAACATCGTCCCAACATCTGTGTGGGTATGTGCCTTGCACCAAGTCTGTCCTCTTCCGTGCTAACAGTGTGGGACCACTAAGATCCTACATGTTGTTGAGAACGGACCTCCCGAAACCACAGATTCCACTTTTGCGTTACAGTCTCGGGGTCCCAGACAAGGTGAACAGCAATAGCACAGAATGATAAACTAAATTCCCGATAGGCAATGACCCTGCTGCTGTCGAATTCCGACATGTAATGTTGACGGTTTCTCCTTCTTAGACGAGGGTTAACACAATCCTCTCACGGACAAACAACTTGCAAATGGGATTTCTGAATGAGAAACCCACTGGGCAATGTGTCCTTTCTGACTCATAGTACTTAATGCTGTATGATCCTGCACAGCCACGTGAACATGTAGTCTGTCCTCTTGCGTGCTAACAGTGTGGGACCACTAAGATTCTACACGTTGTTGAGAACGGACCTCCAGAAACCATAGATTCCACATTTGCGTTACAGTCTCGGGGTCCCAGACAAGGTGAACAGCAATAGCACAGAACGATAAACTAAATTCCCGATAGGCCATGACCCTGCTGCTGTCGAATACCTAAAAGTAATGTTGGTGGTTTCTCCTTCTTATACGAGGGTTAACACAATCCTCTCACGGACAAACAACTTGCAAATGCGATTTCTGAATGAGAAATCCACTGGGCAATGTGTCCTTCTCCACAGAACGCAGACTTCCCCACGGGACACCAGCTTTTCGAAAACACCTTATGTGCTAGTCGGGGAGGACTGTGTGGTTTGAGAAGCTGCGGGCTAAGCCGACGATAGCGTAACTACTGGGATGGTCACCCAAGCTAGACTGGCCACAGCAGAGGGTTACCAAGGAATTAACCTACTGAATGAAACCTACAAAATTTCCTCTAGTGTCATATACAATAAACTACCTCCATATGCAGAAGAGATTCTGGGAGAATGTCAATGGGGATATCGACTTAATAGGTGAACAACAAATCAAATATTTGTGATGAGGCAAAAATGTGGAGTATAACATACATCAGTATAACACTGCGCTTCATAACCTCTATGAAGACTTGAAATAGGCCTTCGATAGCTTTCACAGGCCAGAACTGCTAAATAATTTCTTATTGCTTGGTATACCATCAAAATATGTTTCACACACTAAGGCAACATTGTGTAGCTCTAAGGCTGCAGCGCGAGTGGTTGGAGAATAAGTAATTCATCTAAGTAATTCATTTGGCATTAGTAAAGGAGTCAGTCAAGGCGACACCTTCTCTACACTGCTTTTCAAGCAGCCATTCTAAATCTGCTTACCTTGGCGCAAAGTCAACTCAAATGTGTGCTGATGACGTAGCAATTATTAGTGGAAGAAGCGTTTCACTACAGAGAACAATATATGAGCTGAAAGAACCCAAGCAGTCCAGGGGCCCTGCTACCAATGAAATGAAGACTAAGTTCATAATCTCACCAGGAACGAAAATAATAACTTGGGTAAACCATATACAGCAGAGCACAATACTACATTGGCATAACTTTGAGTATCTTAGATCTAATATCAACAAGACGAATTCCATATCAATTAAAACTAAACTGCACGTCCTAAGCGGTAATATATGGTTCCACACGTTTAAAAACTATTGGGCTCCAGGTTATTAAACAGACAGCTGAAATTTTCGTTCCTGGTGAGATTATGTACTTAGTCTTCATTTCATTGGCAGCAGGGCCCCTAGATTGTTGGCTTCGTTCAGCTCATGTACTGTTCTCTCTAGTGAAACGCTTCTTCTGCTAATAATTGCTTGGTTGTTTCTCTTGTATTTATTATTGACTCATTTTGACGAAATGCTTGTTATAGCAACTATTTTATACATTGAAGCGCCAAAGAAAGTGGTATAGGTATGCGTGTTCAAATACAGAGACATGTAAACAGGCAGCATACGGCGCTGCGATCGGCTACGCCTATACAGGGTGATTCATGAAGATATGCAAATATTTTAATATGTTATTCTACAAGTAAAACTAAAGAAAAAAGTTCATATAAACATAGAGGTCCGCAAATGTTTAGTTACGGAGTTACGGCTAGTAAAAGATTTTGCCTGAAATTTAACAACTTCGCTAATATGAAGTCATCGCAAAACTGTATGAGATTAAAGTAAAGCATGATCTTCATTTATTTTGTTGTTTTTGGTCTGGTGAATCTAATAAAACATGTCGCAGACGTGTATCTGCATTACTTGTTCGCATTATGAATGCAATAGACGAAATTATGAACAATCCTGTAAAACTGAAACGAGCCAAAAAAATCTGTTCACACACGTGCAGCTAATTGCATTGAACTCGGTGGAGACATTTTTGAACATTTATTGTGAATGTATTGCGAAATTATCGGTTACACTGTACAATTTCCTTAACATTGAGATTTGTTTGTTCCGGTTTAACATGAATTCACGTGTGCTATGGTATTAATAAAAGCAGATTATCTGACACATTCATACAGTTTCAGTTAACGTTACTACCATAATTTTTCCAAAATTAAATTCTTTACAACTTCTGTTGAAAACTTCGTGCAATTGTCTGGAATTTAAAAAACAAATTGGGCCAAGTAGTTAATAAATTAAAAATTTTACGAAAATATACATTTGCTTCTCTGGAAGTTCTGGAAAACTACTGCAGATACACGCCTGGTACATGTTTTCTTAGATTCACCGGATCAATAACAACGAAATAAATGGAAATCGTGCTTTGCTTTAACCTCGTACAGTTTTGCGATGGCTTCATATTGGTATTATAGTCGGCGCACGAGCGATGGGTCATAGCATCTCCGAGGTAGCGATGGGTCATAGCATCTCCGAGGTAGCGATGAATTGGGGATTTTCCCGTACGACCATTTCACGAGTGCACCGTGAACGTCAGGCATCCGGTGAAACATCAAATCTCCGACATCGCTGCTGCCGGAAAAAAATTCCTGCAAGAACAGGACCAACAACGACTAAAGGGAATCGTTCAACATGGCAGAAGCGCAACCCTTCCGCAAATTGCTGCAGATTTCAACGCTGTGCCATCAGCAAGAGTCAGCGTTCGAACCATTCAACGAAACTTCATCGATATGAGCTTTCGGATCCGAAGGTCCACTCGTGTACCCTTGATGACTGCACGATACAAAGCTTTACGCCACGCCTGGGCCCGTCAACACCGACCTTGGACTGTTGATGACTGGAAATATGTTGCCTGATCGGACGAGTCTCGTTTGAAATTGTATCGAGCGGATGGACGTGTACGGATATGGAGACAACCTCATGAATCCATGGACCCTGCATGTCAGCAGGGGACTGCTCAAGCTGGTGGAGACTCTGTAATGGTAAGGGGCGTGTGCAGTTGGAGTGATATGGGACCCCTGGTATGTCTATATACGGCTCTGACAGGTGGCAGTAAGTAAGCATCCTGTTTGATCATCTGCATCCATTCATGTTCACTGTGCATTCCGACGGACTTGGGCAATTCTAGCGGGACAATGTGACACCTCACATTCCAGAATTGTTACAGAGTGGCTCCAGGAACACTCTTCTGAGTTTAAACACTTCCGCTGGCCACCAAACTCCCCTCAACATTATTGAGCATATCTGTGATGCCTTGCAACGTGCTTTTCAGGAAAGATCTCCAGCCCCTCGTACTCTTATGTACTTATGGACAGCCCTGCAGGATTCATTGCATCAGTTCCCTCCAGCAATACTTCAGACATTAGTCAAGTCCATGGCACGTCGAGATGCGGCATCCTGTGCTTGCGGGGGACCCTACACTGCTATGCAGGAGCCATGGTAGCCCCTGACGGCCGGCAACCCATATTACACCACAGATGACGAGGGTGTCTATGTCAAAGGCACCGTGGTAAACACCGGCTATTTACATACAAGATAATGGAAATAGACATTCCAAGCACTACTTCCTGCAGAGGGAGCTCGAGCCACAGACTGCAGGAAGTATCACTACGCCAAAACCTGATTAGCTGGATACAGCTATTTAGGGGCTAGAACCAGCCCCAAAGTTCAGTTCACTCCGGCTGCCGACCTTGTGTACTTTGACCACTGAAGATTACGTCTTCGTCTCTGATTTGGACTCTTACTAGTGTGTGTGTGTGTGTGTGTGTGTGTGTGTGTGTGTGTGTGTGTGTTAGATGTGAACTTTTGTTTGCCTCAATTAGGAGACTTTAACTGGCATCGTTAATGTTACATTTCGTTTGTTGTTCAGTCATCAACCTTTGTGAACATACATCAATAAAAGTTGTGTTTTTGAAAAATTGCGAATTGTCAGTCACAACACTACACGATTTTAGGCAGGTGTACCAGTTTCTTTGGCTCTTCAGTGTATTATGTACTTTATCCACTTCCACATTTGTTATTAACTTTTCTATAACTATTCTGTGTATACCTGATTGTAATAACAGTTTTACATCCTGCGTTCCTGACTGGCTATTATTGACGTTATGGAGTATGAGGTGTGCAGAACATCGTTATTTAAGCAACAGCTCCGTTATTCTCTTCAGTAGTCGACACTTGTGGATCGATGATACCTGCTCCGTTCACCACCACCGCCTGCCGTTATGGGTATAATTTCTTTCTTTTATCTTTGTTATATTTTATGCATTTTATATTTACTGTTATTTCCTTCTAAATCTATTATTAGATTTCAGTGTAATATGGTCTGAAGATTGCCCACTTTGACCGAAACCGGTTACCATTGCCAATAAATATTTCATTGTGGTCAAGACAGTTTTAATTCAATTTTAACGTATTACTTTGACCGAAACTGTGTGCCGGACTGAGACTCGAACTCTGGACCTTTGTCCTTCGCAGGCAAGTGCTCTACTACTGACAAGGGAACCACCCCATCGCACCCCCCTCAGATTTAGTTATAAGTTGACACAGTGGATAGGCCTTGAAAAACTGAACACAGATCAATTGAGAAAACAGGAAGAAGTTGTGTGGAACTGTGAAAAAATAAGCAAAATATACAAACTGAGTAGTTCATGGGAAGATATGCAACGTCAAGGACACTGGGAATGCAGGAGCGCCGTGGTCTCGTGGTAACGTGAGCAGCTGCGGAGCAAAAGGTCCTTGCTTCAAATCTTCCATCGAGTGAAAAGTTTAATTTTTTATTTTCAGTTTATGTGACAAACTCTTATGTTTTCATCACTTTTTTGGGAGTGATTATCACATCCACAAGAAAACCTAAATCGGGCAATGTAGAAGAATTTTTTTACCCCTTCGCCAAGTGTACAAGTTAGGTGGGTCGACAACATATTCCTGTCATGTGACGCACATGCCGTCACCAGTGTCGTATAGAATATATCAGATGTGATTTCCTGTGGAGGAATCGGTTGACCTATGACCTTGCGATCAAATGTTTTCGGTTCCCATTGGAGAGGCACGTCCTTTCGTCTACTAATCGCACGGTTTTGCGATGCGGTCGCAAAACACAGACACTAAACTTATTACAGTGAACAAAGACGTCAATGAACGAACGGACAGATAATAACTATGCAAATATAAAGAAAATAAAATTTTCACCCGAGGGAAGACTTGAACGAAGGACCTCTCGTTCAGGAGCTGCTCACGCTACCACGGGACCGCGACGCTCCTGAGCTCACTTTGTCCATGATGTTGCCTATGCGACCCGTGGACTACTCAGTTTGTATATTTTGCTTATTTTTTCACAGTTCCACACAACTTCTTCCTGTTTTCTCATTTGATCTGTGTTCAGTTTATCAAGGCCTATCCAATGTGCCAACTTATAACTAAATCTGAAGGGGGTGCGATGGGGAGGTTCCCTTGTGAGCAACCCAAGCACGACTCACGATACCTCCTCACAGCTTCAGTTCTGCCTGTACCTCGTCTCCTAACTTCCAAACTTCAGGAAGCTCTTCTGGTAGGGCACTTGACCGCGAAAGGCAAGGGTCCCAAGCTCGAGTCTCGGTCCGGCACACATTTTTAATCTGCCAGGATGCTTCATATCAGCGCATACTCCACTGCAGAGTGAAAATCTCTTTCTGGATTAGATTAACCGGCCGTGCAGTGAATGATGCAAGCGTGGTTTTATGTTTAGTTGACCAGCTTGGTTATGATCATGAAATTGACGTCAGACAACCATTGCACTTTGTGCAAACTACTCTACGGGTCGTCACAATATGGCCCATCAAATGTGAATTGGCAAGTGAGGCACCACCCCGCAAAAATGGAAAATGGCATAGGAACGATTCTTGCTGTTCGGGGGCGCCATCGCATCGGGCAGATGAGAGACGAAATTACGGAGAGCGCTATGAACAGCGAAGAGTAGGTGCGAAAATCGTAGTGATACGCGGCCCAGCTCCATGAAGAAAACCACGTGAAAATGACGGAAAAATAAATGTGAGACGAGATAAACTAGCGAACTAGGCTCTGACTTCGCCATTAGACGAAATTAATCTCCAAGACCCTTAATTGTAAATTTGGAGACTTAGTTACTCTGTAGTTAACGTATTATCAGGAATTAGATATCCACAAGGTATTTTGGGCACTAGAAGTAGGAAAGAATGGGTTACGAGTTAGCTTTTGACAGGAATTTTGACATGTCTGTGTGCACAAGTTAAACGTTTGCATTATACTGGATAATGAGACAACATGAAAACAATGAAATAAAGTAAGTTTGCTGAATACGAAGGAGTTATACTCCGTACAGAGTGAGGAAAATAATACATGACAATATTATAGAGATTGAGACCCACAAGAGCTGCAAATCAAAAGGTCCGCGACGTACTTCGCACCTCTAAATATTTATTGAATAAGGCATGCTAGAGACCAAACTACCAGTCTCATAACTACGAGCGAGCGTATGGTAAAAAATAAGAATTATATGGAAGGGTTTTGTTATAAATTGCATGTAGGAAGCTTCCTGGTAAGGCTTAAAGCATTGAGATACTACTGGAAGATAACAATAAGCAACGGACGAGACATTGGACAAATTTACCCTAGAAGGATGATCTGCGTGTTGTAGGTTTGATACTACATACCAGTTGACGGGAGAATTGAGTGGTAATTGCCGACAGTGACAGGACACCAAGCATTTTATGTTTTGCTGAACGCAATGGAGCACTGAGCATTCGAGTTTTTCATTGTGTTTAAGTAAGCCAGTAACGTGAGGCACTAAGAGATGATGTAGGAAAAAATAGTAAACTGACACACCACATTACGTAAAGGTATGAGAGTGATCAACTGAAGGTGCAGGACACGCCTGTGTGTTTTGTTTATACTCTTCGCAGAGGATGCGACTGTCATCTGGAGTAAGTCCTTAATTGCAATTTCGAATATCTTAGACAATGAAAAAGTACCGCCATGAAGGTAATGATTTTGTGAAGAGTACACTAACTTAAGAAATAGAGGCAAGGCGAAATCACAAATTCAGGTATGGAAACTAGGCTACGTATTAATGTTGTAATGAGAACCATAATAGAGTGTTTTGTGTTTTCTTGCACAGTCAACCATATGTTATGCTTGTGTGTCTTATATATGTTTCAGAATCGCCATCTGAGAAGCAGAATGATTAGTTGTTTTCAGAATTCCTGGAGTGAAACTAGAAAAAATATTCTCGAGAGAGAGAAGGCTCTGAGCACTATGGGACTTAACATCTATGGTCATCAGTCCCCTAGAACTTAGAACTAATTAAACCTAACTAACCTAAGGACATCACACAACACCCAGTCATCACGAGGCAGAGAAAATCCCTGACCCCGCCGGGAATCGAACCCGGGAACCCGGGCGCGGGAAGCGAGAACGCTACCGCACGACCACGAGCTGCGGACGAGAGAGAGAAGAAAACCCATCATCAAAATGAGGAAGTATGTCTGCACATAATGACAGTCCAATAATGAGGTGCAAGATCTGCTGACGGGATTCCGTTAATCATCTTCGGACGCCTCAGGGAATAACAACATTTACATGCGTTGAACATTGACTGCATGTCCATTAACTATTAACGAGAGACTAAAAAACTTGTCATTATCTCCAGCGACAAAGATCTAAGAATGTTTAAATATTAATTGGTACATCTAGGTTTATGTGTAAAGTCATGTTTGCATATTAATTATTAATTTGATTGTTCATTTGTAAAACACAAAGAAGCCCGACCTCATTGTTCCACTTCGAAGACGCAATGGAGCCAAGATGCAGTTGTAAAATATGATCTTACGCCGCTTGATAGTTTGTGGACTTTGAAAGCCAAAGGTCACGATATTTTCTTATTCATTTATTTTTGAGAAAGCAAAAGACCGTGATTCTTTTTGTCCTTATGTTTATTTCATGCCAATTAGTAGCTTTGTTAGGCAAGGACGTTGAGGGTCACAGCTATTGTGTAACATTGTCTCAGTGCAATACGACCGACATGGTCATGCCGCTTGCGAGAGAAGGCGAGACGGGACATTTGACAGTAAGGCAGCTATCCGGAGAGTCCGAAATGACCTCGAGAGACTAGTGTGAGGCAAGGGCGCACAACACGCCGTGCGGCTACTGCCGAGGGAGCACTGCCTCCCCTCACCACAGCTGGGTCTGTGCTTGAGGGTGGTTACCTGTCAGCACGTGCCAACCACCTTCCTAGGCCAATGTGGGGAGTCATACTTGCCCAACTGGTTTCTGCCTCTGGCGACCTGAACCACTACCCAAGGGCACCGCCTCAAACGGTTGCCGTCTACTTGTCTGGCTTACGACGTCCTTGGTGGCAGCCAACAATCTGGGCATGAAGTGACACTACAGATGACATCAGATCTGCAAATACAGTACTACTCACGAGGAAGGCCGTAAGTCGACCTGACTCAATAGCGCGCCTGTGTGATGGGACTGCAAGAAGAATTGCTTATGAGCAAATTATTGCGTTCCCCACAAGGTCATACTAAACCTATAAACAATATTGATCAGAAACTTGTTTGAACTATTGCTTTGTTACAAACATAAAACCTTGAGACAAATGATACACGTTGAAATTACAAGCATCACCATATTTCCCAGATATTTGTGTGTCAGAATGAACACTATTATGCCACTCTCCATGGCGTTGATTTACTTGTGAGTCAAGGAAATAAACTTTTACTAATACGAGGTGCATTCAAGTTCTAAGGCCTCCGATTTTTTTTCTCCGGACTGGAAAGAGATAGAAACATGCGCATTGTTTTAAAATGAGGCCGCGTTCATTGTCAATACGTCCCAGAGGTAGCAGCACCGTACGGCAGATGGAATTTTACCACCAGCGGCGAGAATGAGGACTGTTTTAAATACTTAAAATGGCGACGTTTTCCTTTCTTGAACAGCGTGCAATCATTCGTTTTCTGAATTTGCGTGGTGTGAAACCAATTGAAATTCATCGACAGTTGAAGGAGACATGTGGTGATGGAGTTATGGATGTGTCGAAAGTGCGTTCGTGGGTGCTACAGTTTAACATCGTGTGACAACAAACCGATACAACCTCGGGCTCGCAAAAGCCGGTCTGACGACATGATCGACAAAGTGGAGAGAATTGTTTTGGGGGATCGCCGAATGACTGTTGAACAGATCGTCTCCAGAGTTGGCATTTCTGTGGGTTCTGTGCACACAATCCTGCATGACGACCTGAAAATGCGAAAAGTGTCATCCAGGTGGGTGCCACTAATGCTGACGGACGACCACATGGCTGCCCGTGTGGCATGTTGCCAAGCAATGTTGACGCACAACGACAGCATGAATGGGACTTTCTTTTCGTCGGTTGTGACAATGGATGAGACGTAGATGCCATTTTTCAATCCAGAAACAAAGCGCCAGTCAGCTCAATGGAAGCACACAGATTCACCGCCACCAAAAAAATTTCGGGTAACCGCCAGTGCTGAAAAAATGATGGTGTCCATGTTCTGGGAGAGCGAGGGCGTAATCCTTACCCATTGCGTTCCAAAGGGCACTACGGTAACAGGTGCATCCTACGAAAACGTTTTGAAGAACAAATTCCTTGCTGCATTGCAACAAAAACGTCCGGGAAGGGCTGCGCGTGTGCTGTTTCACCAAGACAATGCAGCCGCACATCGAGCTAACGTTACGCAACAGTTTCTTTGTGATAACAACTTTGAAGTGATTCCTCATGCTCCCTACTCACCTGACCTGGCTCCTAGTGACTTTTGGCTTTTTCCAACAATGAAAGACACTCTCTGTGGTCGCACATTCACCAGCCATGCTGCTATTGCCTCAGCGATTTTCCAGTGGTCACAACAGACTCATAAAGAAGCTTTCGCCGCTGCCATGGAATCATGGCGTCAGCGTTGTGAAAACTGTGTACGTCTGCAGGGCGATTACGTCGAGAAGTAACGCCAGTTTCATCGATTTCGGGTGAGTAGTTAATTATTAAAAAAAATCGGAGGCCTTAGTACTTGAATGCACCTCGTACTAACTATTAATATCAGGAGACTTGTCAGACGTTAGAACAGGCACTTGTGATCCTCATTATGATAGACACTGTATGTAATGTGAGAAGGAATCAACTGTTGTTTCCCTTCATATTTCATAGACACTTATGCTACCCAGTGGCAGTTACACAAGTACTCGTATAGCACAGTTGTCTATCGTTTTTAATAGTCACCGTATTTTCTTTGTGTATGCATATTCGAATGCAGACCAGATTATATGTCTTGATGGTTTATAGTTTATACTTCCACCTGATCATACATCAACGCAGGTGTGATACAGTTTGCTTTTATTACATTTTGGATATCATGTACATATGCTTACATATCTGTCAACTTATTTTTATAAATCTCCTTTGTAACTTTCCCGTATAAAATAATAAAAATGATAATAATTTTTTTGTCAGTATCTTAACTCATGAAAACTGATAAATTCTGGCGTAAGCACCGCTACGCCATGTCCCTGTGAAATCAATCTGAAAAATTCTTACTTCATGATGGTGCCGCCGGATAACGCTGTCTATATATCTACTCGTAAATGGCACAGCTTAGTGTAATGTTGGCCCATCTACTAATACTGGACAACATTGGTCTGAGATCTGAATTATTAGAAAAACTGACTTTGCTTATTGACACATCTGCACAGCTGGTCGTCTGATTACTAAAGAACACATGACTATGATCTGCGAAAATTTATGAAATAGTTAGACTTATATAAATGACTTGATCGGGACTGGCAATGACTTAAGGCAAAATTATTCTTGCCTTTTTTGTAGACTAGTAAAAATTATGTTCTGAAAATCCTTTACATTATTGATAAAGATCTGCAATCCATTGTATGAAAAATTGAATGTTACAAATCTGGGTCAACTGATGCTGACGAATCACAAAAAGATTTAAACAAACATACAAGTGAGTTAACTACGCGCATGCCAATAAAAATAATAAAATTTACCTTACAATATATGGCTATAAACTGCGCTGTACCAGCGACAGACTACAACTCCAATGTAGCAGCGAGTGACTGCAACAACTACCAAGACTGCTCTGACCTGCGACTCTATTGCTGCAAAGATATTTTTCTGTCGCAGGCAGTGCGTGAGCAATACATCGAAATTTCATTTGCTCCAGCAGGGTGGTGAACCCCTTACACCTTGTTCAGTGTGATATAACTTCTAGTAGGACATGTTTATAATGGAATAAATTATTTGGTGTTGACATACAGCAAGTAAGGATGCAGTGACAATTGTTAATTTGACTTTGAGCATGTGAATATTTTGAACACAGAACATGTGCATGTGTGAGTTTATCAAGGCACTGCCACCATTCATCAATATTGTACAAATAAATAGTATTATTGTGTAGTATTGTGTAAGTTGGTGTTTCCCTTTATATTGCATGTATTCCAAATAAATTCATTCTTACACCAGCATATATAATTGAGTGCAAGGAAGCTTGTGGGTAAACATTAGCAGTTTGTCGTCTTGGTACTGGGTTAACCCTTTCCACCCATTATATATGGCATGAACCTCATTAGTCGATGATCATTCATAAAGGAAATAAAAATAGTAGGCACATCCCAATAAAAATGTCTTTGATGAACTTGTGCCACAGACTAAATCAGTTAAACTTTATCGTCATCCATTTTGAAAATGACGAGGTGATGTTACATGGCAGTTTTGCTCAAACCTTTACACAATCTATTTTTGTAAAGTAATAAGCACATCACAAAAATCTGTATAGTCAATTCGTTAGCTCTGCATGAAAGCTGGAGACAATATTCAGTACTGCCAAGGACTCCACTGATTACTACTTTTGTCCGTTGCCTTTTACAAACATCAAAAAAAGTTTTGCATCACCCCGGTTCCCAGAACTCCTGAAGATACACGTTGACTGTGGATATTGTATCACAGACACAGTCCCTTTGACTGTTCAGAGATGTCACTAAACCCGCCCAGAGATGTAAACAACCATTCATGAGCAGCGCCTATTAGACGGAGGGGGTCCGACAACCGATCAGTTCCAGTCATTCCACCAGGAAGGAGGTACACGGCTCGTGTTGTCTGTAGTTAAACCATGCCTAGACAGTCAACACCGCGGTTCGATCGCGTCCGCATTGTTACTTTGTGCCAGGAAGGGCTTTCAACAATGGAAGTGTCCAGGCGTCTCGGAGTGAACCAAAGCGATGTTGTTAGGACATGGAGGAGATACAGAGAGACAGGAACTGTCGGTGACATGTCTCGCTTAGGCCGCCCAAGGGTTACTACTGCAGTGGATGACCGCTACCTACGGATTATGGCTCGGAGGAGCCCTGACAGCAACGCCACCATGTTGAATAACACTTTTCGTGCAGCTTCCTGTGTACACGCAGCAGGAATGTAGGAGAGGGCGGAGTGCATTCCATAAAACATGCCTTGTGCGAGACACTAAATGGAGTCCTTTCTGGCTAGATAAGATCTGAAGGCCAGGTGAAAAACACAGAGCTTCAGACCATGAGACCAGATGTTGTAAACCGGCATGTCATGCAGGAATGTTAACTTAAATTTGGGAAGAGGTTATTTCGGAACAAGGCGCGTTTTCCCCATGCGTGCCTATATACTAGACTTTTGATTGGCCGTGGTGGAAACCCATCATGTAATGGGGGAGATTTTCAGCCTTCCCTCCTGTGCTGTACCGTTCTTGGTTAGTTGTGAAAAAAATTGTGGGAGTAGGGAATGTTAATCTTGTTTGTAAAATTATTATTGCTCAGAAGTCACAAGGTCTGCTCCAATTGGCAGGCGAGATTGCTCGCAGAACCATCTAAGATTCAAAGAGCAAAGCCCGAATACATTTGCTGCAGGGACATTGAACACTACACTTGCAGCGTGGATGCTGAAGAGTACACTTTTTTCAGGGATACACTCGAGAATGCTCTTCACTTTAGGCAGCTGCAGAGAGAGATACCTCTGACTTAGAGCAAAGTACAGAACTTGAGCTGCACCCGGAATTTCCAGCCACAAATGAAGCTGTCTTCCACACCCGCACCATTTACAAGCGATAAGCAAGCGTCATTGATGCAGCCACTGAGGCCAGGGTAACGTGAGACTAGTTAATATGCATCAAGATTTACGTCAACATATTTAACACTCAGCTGCAGCTAGTTGCACCCGCCTTGTGCTTCGGCGAAAACATTGGTATTCGTTCTTGCTTTTCCAGGGATCTTTCTTCAAATCACTGACCATTTTTTGCAATCATTGGCCGTGTCTGTGATACATCTTCATATTATACTTTCATGTGTCCACCCACACGTATTAAGACTGTAGTTCATAACTGCAATCTCTTGTCCACTCATGGAATGTTTATAAGCTTGGTTCAGTGAGTAAATCATTTTGTTTCCTGTCTTAAGGCAATAAACCAAACTGTTATATTGACGACTAGTTTCCTTTCATAGCTGGAAAACTGCCTTCATTAATACGAGAGCTATTCGGAAAGTAAGTTCAGATCGGTCACGAAATGGAAACCACTGTGAAAACCAAAAATGTTTTATTTGCAACAATTAGCTACACCATCCAGGTACTTTGTACATAGTCGCCGCTCCGACTTAGATATTTGTCATAGTTTTGTGCAAACTTCCCAATACTCTCATCATAGAAGACAGCACCCTGTTCTTTCTGCCAGTACTCTACGCTAGTCCACAGCCCACTGAATGCGTCAAAATGTTGTCTTCCAAGAGAGCGGTTCATGTGAACAGAGATGAAACTCATGAGCATCCACCGAAAACGCTGTGGGGGCATCTTCATTGCCCCTGCAGAGTACAGCTGAGAATATTCTTGAAGAAGGAACCACATAACAGTTGTGTTACGCAGGCTGCATGACATCAGGCGAAATCTCTCACCATGCCATCATTCTTGGTGGGAGACGCTATTTTCTAGGCTCCTTTACATGCTCACTGTGCACTCAGAACTGGAAAGAGCGATGTGACGCGATCGACTGGCATACTAGAAACACTGTCCAACACTTCTGTTAAAAATAGTTTACGTCTTTCTGCAAGAATGTGCCAGTTCAGTTTTTTCAACATCTGTGTGACACTCTCCCACAGGTCACTGTTGGATTGTGACCATTCGTGCTGCCCTTCTCAGTAAATGTTCAACATCCCCTGTTAATCCTATTTGGTACAGGTCCCACACACTTGAGCAATATTCTAGGACGGGTCGCTTGAGTGATATGTCAGCATTCTCCATTGTGAACTGACTGCATTTCCTTGGTATTCTACCAATAAAACGAAGTCTGTCACCTGGCTTTTTACCTACGACTAATCCTGTGCGATCGTTCTCTATCATATCCCTGCAAAGTGTTACAGCCTGGAATTTTCATGAGTTGGCCGATTCAACCAGTAGTTCACTGATAATGTGGTCATAGCATACTGTGTTTTAAGTTTTTGGAAAATTGACAATTTTACAATTTCGAAAATTTAAAGCTGGTTGCCAGTCTTTGCACAACTTTGAAATCTTATCAAGATCGGACTCAATATTTGTGCAACTTTTTTCACACAGTACTTCGTTACAGGTAACCATTATCTGCAAAATGTCTTAGATTACTGTTAAACTATCTGCAAGTTCATGAATGTACAACATCAACAGCAAGGGTCCCAATACACTTCCTTAGGACACACTATAACTTCTTTACAATTCCGTCAATGATTCTATATTCGAAACAACATCAACGACCTCTTTACCAAACCAAAATTCCGTTGCTAACTTGATGACGCCCATGGGGTGGTATTGATACGTGATACCACAAAAATCATTTGAAAAAGAAGAATTTCTATACACCTAAGACAAATTTAAGCATTGGGCATTTTGTCTAAAGGTATTTGTCTGGTGGGCAGCCTAGTACGGAAGTGAAATACAGACGATAAACAGTTCGAACAGGAAGAGAATAGAAGCTTTCGAAATGTGGTGCTATAGAAGAATGCTGAAGATTAGATGGGTATACCGAGTAAGTGCCGGCCTTGGTGGCCGAGCGGTTCTAGGCGCTTCAGTCTGGAACCGCGCGACCGCTACGGTCGCAGGTTCGAATCCTGCCTCGGGCATGGATGTGTGTGATGTCCTTAGGTTAGTTAGGTTTACGTAGTTCTAAGTTCTAGAGGACTGATGACTTGATATGTTTAAAGTCCCATAGTGCTCAGAGCCATTTGAACCATTTTTTTGAACCGAGTAAGTAATGAGCATGTGCTGAATCGAATTAGGGAAAAAAGACATTTATGGCACAGTTTGACGGGAAGAAGGGATCCGTTGAGAGCACACATCTGAGGCTCAAGGAATCGTCAGTTTCATATTGGAGAGAAGTACGCGGATAAGAATTTTAGAGGGAGTCCAAAACATGAATACAGAAAGCAGTTTCAGATGGACGTATATGGCAGTAATTACTCAACTCTGCAACGCATAGACTAGCCGGGAGGGCTGCATCAAACCTGCCTTCGGACTGACGTGTAGATTGACTTCATCTTTTGCAGCTGACATACTCTTACATTTTATTTGACATATGAATCATCAGAAACGATATTCTTCCGACGCTATCCGAATCACTGGTTACTCTCTCCTAAGGGCAGATCGTGAAACACGACGCGGGGGTGGTGTGGGTGCCTATGTTCGCTCTGATCTGAGACCTACTATACTATGCACATCGGACGCAAAGGGCGAAGGGGAAGCAGAGTTCTTGTTTTTCGAAATAAATACATCAAATCAGAAACTGCTAATTGGAGTAATCTATAAACCTCCAAACGTCGGTGCTATGTCCTCCTTTCAGTCTGCCCTGTCCTCGCTCGTGACACTGTATGCACACATAATCATTATGGGCGACACAAACATCGACTTACAGTTAAAATCTCCCTCTGCAGAAAAACTAAAGAGACTGTTCCACTCCAATGATATGAGTTTAACACCGCTGGACCCAACTCATCACACGCCACACAGCCATACACTCATAGATATAATAGCAACAAAGCGACCAGATAAAATAATTCGCGCCAATCAGACATCCGCTCCAGGACTCTCTGCTCATGACGTGATATTCTTAAATTACTCAGTACATACTACCAAAGAAAAATCTCACCTGGTAACCTACAGAAACCTAAAAAATGTTAACCATGACGCTCTTCAAAAGGATTGCTCAGACATCCCTTGGCATGATATAAGCAATGAAGAGACTTTAGACGGAAAAATTCGGGAATTATGTCGCAAAATTATTGCACTGCATGATAAACATGCTCCTCAACGCACTGTCAAGGTAAAGAGAGCTCCCGCTCCGTGGCTCACCACTGCATTACGCCAGTTAATGAATAAACGTGATGCTGCACATAGGACCTTCAAGCGTAACCCAACTCCCGAGGCGTACGAAGCTTATAGGAAACTCCGAAATAGAACCAAGCAAAGCGTGAGGAATGCCAAAATCAGACATGCCCGCTCTGTCGTATGCGGCATATCAAAACCTGCTGCACTGTGGAAAAAGCTGCGCAGTTTCGGTATAGGGAAGCGAAGATCTGACGCTGTTTATCAAGCGTCTGCAGAAGAATTAAACGATTTCTTCTCAACAGATGTAAACTGCCACGCAGCGACAAATTACCAGCCCCAAGATATCAATCTCTCGAGAGACAAGTTTTTCCTAAAACATGTCACTACCGGCACAGTACACAAGGCAATTATGAGAATCTCTTCCGAGGCAGTAGGAAATGATGGAGTGAGCATTGGCATGATTAAGAACGTCGTAAACACTATTACTCCAGTTATCACAGACATCTTCAACCTGTCTCTTGTCAGTAGTACATATCCTACTGAGTGGAAGCAAAGTTTAATTCAACCTATACCCAAGACTGACAACCCTAAGTCGCCAGGTGACTACAGGCCGATCAGCATACTTCCTGCAATATCTAAAGCCCTAGAATACATCGTCCATGAACAGCTGACTGATTACCTCAAAACTCATAACATCCACGACAAATATCAGTCAGGCTTTCGAAAGCACCATAGTACAGCAACTGCATTAATCAAAGTAACTGATGACATTAAACATGCTATGGACAGACGTGAAGCTACCATCCTAACACTGCTTGACTTTAGCAAGGCTTTTGATACAGTTGACTTCGATATATTACTAATTAAAATGAAGCAGCTGAATTTCTCAAACAGCGCAATACACTGGTTCGACAGCTACCTCAGAAACAGAAGTCAACAAGTCATTTGTGGGTCGGAAAAGTCATCATGGAAAAACGTGCGCTCTGGAGTTCCCCAAGGCTCCGTCCTTGGTCCATTACTCTTCTCACTGTACATGAATGATATTTCTTCAGTGATTCACTCCTGCAACTACCATCTATATGCCGACGACATCCAACTGTACATAAGTGCAAGCCCCAAGAACATTGCTGACGCAGTAGCGAGTATGAACGCAGATCTTTGCTCTGTTTCTCGATGGGCACAGAACCTAGGTCTGAAACTAAACCCCAAGAAATCCCAGGTCATACTTATATCTCATCCAAAGTTAATCAGTCGGTACTTTCGCGAAACAGTCCCTCAAATACTCCTCAATGGCACCCAACTTCCATACCAAAAAACAGTAAAAGACCTTGGAATAATCTTGGATGAACACCTAAACTGGGAAGAACAAACAGTCACAGCTTGCCGGAAATCGCTCTCCTCCCTACACGCAATTCAAAAATTTAGAAAAATATTTCCAACCCATGTTAAACAAAAGTTAGTCCAAACACTAGTCTTGCCTAATCTTTACTACTGTGATGTAGCTCAACACGGCACAAGTAGTGAAAATTCGAGATGCCTCGAGCTAGTGATGAATGCATGCGTTAGATACGTATGCAATATACGGTTGTATGATCATATCAGTCCTTCATACTCCCAGCTAGGTTGGATACGCCCTCATAAGGCACGCGATCTCCACACGATGTGCTTTCTTCATCGATTTCTTAGCCACTGGTGCCCCCAATACTTATCTTCTCACATTAAACACCTCTCATCATTCCACAACCGCAATACCAGATCGGATACGTCTAGCATCTTGGCTGTACCTTTACATAACACAAAATCTTTCTCCGTGTCATTCTCCATCTCAGCCATACGACTATGGAACGCGCTCCCCTGTGATCTGAGTCTTATCCAAAACCACTCAGCATTCAAGAGGGAACTCAAGACTTACATATTAGGGACGGTATAGCCACCATTGTTGTGCCCCTCTCATCTTTTTCTTTCTCCTCTCCATCATAGCTTCGAATTTTACCATTCTATTTCTCTTCCTCTAACCTATCTACCTCTTCTATATCTCTTTCACCCCATTCCATCGTCTTATGTCTCTGCTTGAAGAGAATAACTCACAAGCTGCAAGAATATAACGAGAAAATTCCCAACTAGCAATAGGACTGACATTCATAAAAGAAAAATCTGTTTACTTTCATATACATAGTCATTATTATTATTATTATTATTATTATTATTCTTGATTGTTATAATTATTTTTTGATTGTTATAATTATCATTGTACTACTTTTATAATCTCTATTTTTTCTTTAACATTAATACTGTATAACATGTTATATGTCCTTAATGTTCTGTAGAAACTGAAATTTGTTGAATCTGAGTATGCCTGGTTAGGTGTAAGAGAGGGCCTGAAGGCCCTAATCTTGCCAGGTAAAATAAATGCATAAATAAATAAATAAATAAATAAATATTCGGCCTATTTTTGACAACAGATACCTAGTGTTACAAAAAATTACAACTTAGCTTCTTTACTGTTGTTGCCTGTTACAAAAAATTACAGCAATCTCATCTTAGTTCATACATTTAACGCTTAGTATCTCCACTGCTACTTGACTGGTCTTTTACCATCGTAGTGGCGTGCCTACGGAGTATCGCCTCAGTTATGCGACTAGATTCGTGACTTCCTGTCAGAAAGGTCACAGTTTGTAGTAATAGACAGAAAGTCATCGAGTAAAACAGAAGAAATATCCGACGTTCCCCAAGGAATGTTATAGGCCCTCTATTGTTCCTGATCTATGTTAACGACATAGGAGACAATCTGAGCAGCTGTCTTGGATTGTTTGCAGATGATGCTGTCATTTACCGTCTTGTTAAGTCATCAGATGATCAAAACGACTTGAAAAATGATTTAGATAAGATATCTATATAGTGCGACAGGTGGCAATTGACCCTGAATAAGGAGAAGTGTGAAGTTATTCAGTTGAGTACTAAAAGAAATCAGCTAAATTTCGATTACGCGATAAGTCACAAAAATCTGAAGGCTTTAAATTCAACTAAATACTTAGGGATTACAAATACAAATAACCTAAATTGGAACGATCACATAGATAATATTGTGGGTAGAGCAAACCAAAGACTGCGGTTCATTGGCAAAACGCTTAGAAGGTGCAACAGGTCTACTAAAGAGACTGCTTACACCTCGCTTGTCCGCCATATTCTGGAGCATTGCTGTGCGGTGTGGGATCCGCATCAAGTGGGACTGACGGATGACATCGAAAAAGTTAAAAGAAGGGCGGCTCGTTTTGTATAATCGTGAAATAGGGGAGGAGGTGCCACAGACATGAGACGTGAATTGGAGTGGCAATCGTTAAAACAAAGGCGTTTTTCGTTGCGACGGGATCTTCTCATGAAATTTCAATCACCAGTTAGTTTTCTCCTCCGATTGCGAAAACATTCTCTTGGCACCCACCTACATAGGGAAAAATGATCATCACGATAAAATAAGAGGAATCAGGACTCGCACAGAAAAATTTAAGTGCTTGTTTTTCCCGCGTGCCGTTCGAGAGTGGAGCGGTAGAGACGCAGCTTGAAGGTGGTTCATTGAACCCTCTGCCAGGCATTTTATTGTGAATAGCAGAGTAATCACGTAGATGTAGATGTAGATGTGCTTATTGTATAATACTATAATACTTAAAACAGGAGAACACAATACCCAGTAAATCATCACACATAATCTTTATGTTCACGCTAAAATTACGATATATTACACGTTCACAGGTTTTTTTTATGCGTCCTTGCCTTGTGCTATTCATAGTTGGCTGACATCAAAACAGAGATTTAACTGTGCCAACTCTGAGATGTTCTAGATGGTTGTCCAATTTGGGCCCTGACAGCATCAGGTGGTCAAATTTCGACGAGTAGATCTACCAGTCAACGTAGCTGGAAGCCTGAGAAGATTTTATTTTATTTTTTCGTATTCCCGCAACAGTATATATCGTTTAGCGCGGAGTTTTTCACAGTTCATATGGATGAAAACTGAATTACGATAAGATTGAAAACGTTGTCAATCTGCACTGCACAGGTAGGAGACGAGAATGCTTAGCAGCCGTGGCCTAAAGTCACGTATCAGTTTTATGGAGGTCTGCATCTTCCTCGGTGTCGATATAAACACTGTAAATGCTGCAGTGTTCAAGTAAAAGACGGCAGCCCAACACAGGTGGAACTGGTGCTTTTCTGCTACTCAAAGTAATACAGTTTTGATGGCACTTTATTTCTACTCTGAAATGTTACTTCACTGGGCTGCAGTGTTCACTTACTGACGTCATATGAGCATTATAATCTCTCTGACAGCCTGGTAAAACAAGTCTAATGTCTGATTGCTAGTTATGGTAACCATATTTTCTTCATCACGATAACTATTTAGTTCAGCTTCAGATACCATGGTAATAAGATCGGGATTCACATACGTCGTGCAACACAATATTTTCGTAGTTAATCCAAAATTTTCTGTTACCATTTGCGGAAAAAAACCACAAGATATATTGCAAAATGTACACTGAGGTGACAAAAGTCATGGGATGGCGATATGCAGATATACAGATGGTGGCAGTATCGTGTACACAGTTCATATAATAGAGCATTGCATTGGCGGAGTTGTCATTTGTACTCAGGCGAGTCACATGAAAAGATTTCTGACGTGGTTATGGCCGCACGACAGGAATTAACAGCCTTTGAACGCGGAATGGCAATTGGAGCTAGCAGCATGGGTCACTCCATTTCGTAAATCGTTAGGTAATTCAATATTCTGTGATCCACAGTGTCAAGACTGTGCCGAGAATACTACATTTCAGGCATTACCTTTAACCACAGACAACGCGGTGGCCGACGGCCTTCACTTACCGACTGAGAGCAGCGGCGTTTGCCTAGAGTTGCCATTGTTAACAGACAAGCAGAACTGCGTGGAATAACCGCATAAATCAATTTGGGACGTAGGACGAACGTATCCGTTAGGACAGTGTGGCGAAATGTGGTGTTAATGGGCTATGGCAGTAGCCCACCTACAACATTGCCTTTGCTAACAGTATGAGATCGTCTGCAACGACTCTCCTAGGTTCGTGACCACATCTGCTGAACCCTAGACTACTGGAAAACTGTGTCCTTGTCAGATAAGTCCAGATTTCAGTTTGTAAAAGGTGACGGTAGGGCGCAGACCACAGGGAGCCATGGACACAAGTTGTCAACAAGGAACTGTGCAAGCTGGTGGTGGCGATGTCCATATTTGCAATCACGAAACCATGCAGCTCGGTACGTATGGGCCCAACAACATGCCGAATGGACCGCTCAGGATTGGCATCACGTTCTCTTCACCGATGAGTGTCGCATATGCCTTCAAACAGACAATCGTCGGAGACGTGTTAGGAGGCAACCCACTATGGCTGGACACCTTAGACACACTGTCCAACGAGTGCAGGAAGGTGGAGAATTCCCTGATGTTTTGGGGTGTCATCCTGTGGAGTCGACATACGCCGCTGGTGGTCATGGAAAGTGCCGTAACGACTGTACGATACGTGAATGCCATCCTCCGACCGATAGTGCAACCATATCGGCAGCATATTGGCGAGGCATTCGTCCTCATGGACAACAATTCGCGCCCCCCACCGTGCACATCTTGTGAATGACTTCCTTGAGAATAACGACGTCGCTCGGCTACAGAGGCCAGCATTTTCTCCAGACAGGAACTCTATCGAACTTTCCTGGGATAGACTGAAAAGGGCTATTTATGGACGACGTGACCCACCAACCACTCTGAGGGGTCTAGGCCGAATCGCCGTTGAGGACTGGGACAATCTGGACCAACAGTACCTTGATGAACTTGTGGATAGTATGCCATGACGAATAGAGGCATGTATCAATGCAACGTGGTACAGGGTATTAGAGGTACCGTTGTGTACAGCAACCTCGACCACCACCTCTGAAGGTCCCGCTGTATGGTGGTACAACATGCAATTTGTGGTTTTCATGAGCAATAAAAAGAGCGGAAATGATGTTTATGTTAATCTATATTCCAATTTTCTGTACACGTTCCAGAACTCTCGGAACCGAGGTGATGCAAAACTTTTTTTGATGTGTGTAGTTGTAGACACGTAGCTCAGCAGATGTGCCGTCGTAAACATTTAGACCTGCGGAAAAGTAGCTTTTGGTCAGAACGAAGCGAAAATTACACAGAGTATACTCATCCAGTGTTTTGTAATCCCTGTTCGGTTCCAAGAGCAATATTTGGATCGAGGGATAGGGTTTATCCCTTTTGTGATATTTAAATGACCTATAATTACGATACCGAACTCGCCAACGAGAACCAGTAAACACCAACTAGAGCAATTAAGCCACACATCAATTACCGCTCTGCAAGGTTTCAGGTTATATGTGTTTCACAATGTACTTAGAAATGCGATCCTAGTCCACTTCATAGAAACAGTGAAGTTCTTGTTCACGACTTCCTACACAACGGTAAGATGTGCTACAGAATGGTGCAGCAATTGTCATCGTAGGAAAGCTGGATAGGAGCAGAAATTATTAGGGAATGGGTTAACACAGTAAACAAAAAATTTACTTAATTTTTATTTCTCCAAACATATGAAGATTCGTTACAAATATTGAAGCAAGAAATAAAGTCCAGTTCTCAATGTCAACTAAAGCACAATGGTATCGAAGCCATGACTAGGCGGCGTCTGTGTGGCATCACATAGTGAAGACGCTGCAAGCGCGAATGAGTTGGGTGACTGCTGCTGGTCATCCTATATTCAGGGCGCTCCTAGTGCTGAGCCACTGCAGGTGTGGTTCAGCGGGCATGCACCATTGGCTCTGTCAGATCTCTGCACGAGTGTTATCAGAACCTGACGGAAACTCGCAGTTCTGCTGCCAACTTAAAGACGAAGATGGGGTGGTATTCATACGTGATACCATGGAAATATAACCTCATATGGAACAAACAACTAAATATAGCAAGTCAGCCACTTTGACCGACAATTCAGAATTGTCTCAAGGCCCCTAAACATCTCTTTAGGACGGCCGCGGCTCGCTGAGGGAGACTCGGTCGGGGGCAGTGACGGAGACTCGAACGGCGGCTGTGGCAGAGGGAAGACAGCGCACGGAGCATCGCGAGTAGTCAGTCAGCGCTTGGTGTCCTGCGAGGGCTCACGGTGTTGACATTCCGGCGCCTGGGTCTGGCGGCGAGCGTAACTGGAGTGCGGAAGCAGTCACCGGTCAGCATAGGCTCTGTTTAAGAGTCGTGTCTGTCTCGAATACTGAAGAGCGCGCGGCAGTTTACCCTGGAGTGCATGTTAACAGCGTGCTCCTGGACTAACTTTAAATGGTGAGCCATTTTGTGGAGGAACTTTTGGATGTGATTACTCCGTGCAGCCACTTTGATTTTCGCTGTTGTTGTGGTTGTTGTGGTCTTCAGTCCTGAGACTGGTTTGATGCAGCTCTCCATGCTACTCTATCCTGTGCAAGCTTCTTCCTCTCCCAGTACTTACTGCAACCTACATCCTTCTGAATCTGCTTAGTGTATTCATCTCTTGGTCTCCCCCTACGATTTTTACCCTCCACGCTGCCCTCCAATACTAAATTGGTGATCCCTTGATGCCTCAGAACATGTCCTACCAACCGATCCCTTCTTCTGGTCAAGTTGTGCCACAAACTCCTCTTCTCCCCAATCCTATTCAGTACCTCCTCATTAGTTATGTGATCTACCCATCTAATCTTCAGCATTCTTCTGTAGCACCACATTTCGAAAGCTTCTATTCTCTTCTTGTCCAAACTATTTACCGTCCATGTTTCACTTCCATACATGGCTACACTCCATACAAATACTTTCAGAAATGACTTCCTGACACTTAAATCTATACTCGATGTTAACAAATTTCTCTTCTTCAGAAACGCTTTCCTTGCCATTGCCAGTCTACATTTTATATCCTCTCTACTTCGACCATCATCAGTTATTTTGCTCCCCAAATAGCAAAACTCCTTTACTACTTTAAGTGTCTCATTTCCTAATCTAATACCCTCAGCATCACCCGACTTAATTCGACTACATTCCATTATCCTCGTTTTGCTTTTGTTGATGTTCATCTTATATCCTCCCTTCAAGACACCATCCATTCCGTTCAACCGCTCTTCCAAGTCCGTTGCTGTCTCTGACAGAATTACAATGTCATCGGCGAACCTCAAAGTTTTTATTTCTTCTCCCTGATTTTCGCTAGTCACTTAAATCACTTGTGCGTGGATCCGCGATGCTTGGTATTGCAAGTCCATGTAACTGCGCTGTGTCCTGGTTCCGTTGCATTTATCTCGAATTAGAAGTGTGGCCGATATTAGGCGACTCCTTTTTTATATTTTTGTTAATGTGTTAAGCGGTCAATTTTATGAATCAAAGTTTATTCTTTGTATAAAACTTTAGCCTCTAATTTAAATTGGAATTGCAAACTTCTTCCTTGGCAACTATAATAGTAACAATTCTGCGCTGTCAAACGGTGCTGGACTGTGCGGCTGGTCCCGGCGGAGGTTCGAGTCCCCCCTCGGGCATGGGTGTGTGTGTTTGTCCTTAGGATAATTTAGGTTAAGTAGTGTGTAAGCTTAGGGAGTGATGACCCTAGCAGTTAAGTCCCATAATATTTCACACACATTTGAACATCTGAAACGGTGCTTTGGTATTTAAGTTTGTGTGTGGGTTGTCTGGTCATTATCCCCTTGAGCTAGTTGTGGTTTATAAATTTATCAGGTGAAATTTCACGTCATTGGTGATTGTTTAATTGACTATTGCTTTAACAGTAACTGCAGTTGTCCCACTATAACGTTTAACATCTCTTCCTGCATTTGGCGCTACCCAGTGCTTGGCTGTTGGTTTTAGTACTTTAGTGAACTGTGTATTAATCCTGGGTTTGTGTGTTCTAGAAGCCGTTATTGGTGTGCGCAGGCCCTCCTGCCTTTCGTTGTCACTTGAGCTCTCGAGCACGAAATTCAGACGGGCGACCGATGTGAACGCCAAACGTCGAGAATGTGCTGATTGTTGTGTAGATCTTTCAGGCTATCATAACAAATTGCCGTATGTTTTCCATAATAGTTAATTCACGTATTTATGAGAGCTTGCTATTTGAGTATTTTTGAAACACAATAGCTTTTACAAATTGTTATTTTTCATATTCAGAAGGTCTGATAATTGACTTAATTTCACAACTAGTGAGATCAGATCTGCAATTATGTTAAAGTTACATTTGTGTAAAGTAATTTTTTATTAATTAAAAGTTGGGGCCATAAGGCTATTTTTCTTTTAAATTTTTTTGAATTATTCTCATTGCTTTTATACATTTGAATAATCGGTGTAGATCACCGAAATTTCTAAATGCTAATTAATCATTGTGTTTTTGCCAGTGCTCTGTTTTAAGTAACGTGGTGAAAATAAATTTTTTATCCTCAAATGGGGTCAGCATTCCACTCCAGCAGCCCATGTGCCCTGCTTACCAATCCTTTACCTTACCAACAACCACTGAAGATTAAAAAGGGAAAAACAATCACAGCAACACTAATACTACAACGAACTTCATTTCCAACTGGATACGTCAGTGACTGACCTACTTAACAACATCAGAAACAAGTGACCCACAGACAAACCTAATCCGGAAACCCACTGAAGCACAACAGTTACTCAAACTCGGTGGGAATGCAATAAATATGAGCACGAACGTATTAGAAAAATTTGATGATCTAAGCCCACTCACTTCTGGATGTGCTGAAATATAACCACGAGTAACATCACCCTATTACTATTTACTCACATGCAATGTAAGGAAATACCTGCAACGGAAGGCAAGACCCTTCACCAGATATGCTTACACGGGAACTGAACCCACTCCTCATGAATACTACTAACACCGACGGACTTGTACACTGTAAAATGACAGTGGCATATCATCAGCACGCCAGAATTAATAGGTGCTAGGCTAATAGGCGCAGCGCTTAAAAGCACACAAACATCTAAAGAACATCTAGAGCCACTCTAACTACGGCTTAACAAATATCAAACGGATTTCTGTCAAGGGAATTTACGCAAGCACAACAGCATATCACGAAAAGCGAATAATTCTTACTCGCTGCTCGTATTCCCTCCACAGCTAACAAATGGTTCAAATGGCTCTGAGCACTATGGGACTTAACATCTGAGATCATCAGTCCCCTAGAACGTAGAACTACTTACACTTAACGAACCTAAGGACATCACACACATCCATGCCCGAGGCAGGATTCGAACCTGCGACCGTAGCGGTCGCGCGGTTCCAGGCTGAAGCGCCTAGAACCGCTCGGCCACACCGGCCGGCCCCAACAGCTAACACCAAAAGAAGAACGCAAAATCATTGAACTCAAAACATCGACAGCCGGAAACTAATCGAGTTAATCAACGATCTCTAGCTACGCAATTCTTGAAAGGAGATCGGAAAAAAAACACTCGTAGTAACTTTCAAAGACAACATCGTGTCAATCGCCCACTGCGAAGGTTCCGTCCGAATCACTGTCCGCTCGTCAGGCAGCCGCCGATACTTACCTGGCTAACGCTAGAGGGCGCGGCCCGCTTACCCAATACACAACACTCTGAAACAGCGGGTCTGTTAATTTAAGTCGGTAGCCGACTATTCGCGGGAAGTGTCATATGGCACAGTTTGATAGTGAGAATCACCCTATTACTTAGCGGCTGCCAACAAACTTCAAACATAATTTCAGACATTTCCTAAGTTTTTTTCTCGCTTACGTGCTTAACGTCAAATACTTAACACGCTAACTCGTTTGTAAAGCAGTCGGAAGGTGGAAGCTGTTTTGAACATGGGAGTTGGAGTCTTTAGAGATTCGTAAGTTTGTTAGTATATTACAATGCCCTACATACCACTCCCATAGCCGGCCGAAGTGGCCGTGCGGTTAAAGGCGCTGCAGTCTGGAACCGCAAGACCGCTACGGTCGCAGGTTCGAATCCTGCCTCGGGCATGGATGTTTGTGATGTCCTTAGGTTAGTTAGGTTTAACTAGTTCTAAGTTCTAGGGGACTAATGACCTCAGCAGTTGAGTCCCATAGTGCTCAGAGCCATTTTGAACCACTCCCATAGGGATCGTAAGACAAGATTAGACAAATAACAGCGTTCACAGTGCCATTTAAGCAATCGTTCTTCCCGCTCTCCATACGTGACTGCAGCGGGAAAAAGCCTTAATAACTGTTGCAATTGGACATTCCCTCCGCCATGCAATTAACAGTGAGTTGCAGAGTGTTCACGTAGATGCAGAGGCATACTGGTTGGTCAGAAACAGTCTGAAAAGCTTGTAAGGGCGTTGCAGAGTAGATTGTGCTGATACATAATTGTTGAGAAAAAAATTTGATACGTTGAGTCGTTTCCGAGTTAATTAGCACTGAGGTTAGCCAATCAGGCCGTTGTACGCCCAGACTGAAGTGATCCGCCAGATACGATTGGTATCCGTTCTTCTCATAGCGTAGATGATAGCGCACGAGACTTGTAACACTTTCATGCCGATGTGCTCTTTGCCCATTTGTTATTATGTATATACTTGCTTTTATCTTTATGTAAATTTATATGTACACGATGTATGAATTAATTTGTTTAATTTGCTGTATAATCAATTATGTATATTATGTAAATATCGCTGAGTAATCGCTGAGGGAATGATAGGGAAACGTTAGGTTTCTGTCAACGAATAAGTATCGTTGGAGTAGCGGTGTCTGGACGCGGGAGGATGTTACGTCAGAGAGGAGTGATTGTTTAGCACCACGTGGAAAGTGATGAGGAAATATTGGCTGTAGCAACATCAAGAACCCGCCACGCCAATATCATTGCCAATAACTCCCGTGCTCGCTAATTATCATGGAAAGGAGCCAGTAGCAGTATCGTCGTCAGCAACTTCGTCACGGCGAGAATGGACTGAAGTAAGATTGCTGCAGCACAGCTTATTGTCAACTAGTTTTGTAACGGCGTTACTCAGCTTTGTGATGGTTTGCGAGCGAATAATTACCATAGTTCAATCAAAACTGTTTATCCGTGATTCACCAAGTAGGTTCCTGTCCCGTCCTATTGTTACAATAATCCGAGTACCGTTTATGAAAAATTAAAATCGCAGTGCCAGTTAATTTTGCTTATGAACTAAATGATTCAGTTAGATTAAAGATTTGAACTTAAATCATTCAGTAATTTCAGTCTCACTATCTTTAAATTTGAACTTTAATCTGAGGCGATCTAATGGTTGCAAATAGTAAAGCAACTAATCAAAATGATTGCTGGCACTATGAACAAAAGCACTAACTAGAATTGCTGAGTGAATGCAAATACCAGTGATTATTATAATTTGTTATTAGTAAAGGTCTGGTTCACATTTTGACTTGCAGTCGTGCTAAAGTATAATAATTACCTTTTGATACAGTAATTATCAATTTCTACTTCCCTGTTCAGAAGTCAATAGAGTTTCTTTTAATTATATTTTGCCATTTTCCAAAATTCGTATGAAAATAATAGACGTTATTGTGAGGTAGCGCCATTGTCACTTACAACAGTAAGTAACCATTAATCTAACTGTTATCTTGTATGTTTTCAAAATTTCAGCTCTATTAGTTAATTATATTTCGAGTGCAAACTATTTTCTTTCTCGCTTTATTACGTAAAGGTTTCAATTGTTTTTACTAACGTACGTGCAGTCCTCTGTTGCCGCGCGTGTTCGAGTAATTCTTGACATTGACTGTTCGGCTCATTAATTCACCTACCGAACAGAAATTTTGCCCAATTGGGCTGGCGACAGTATTTCTTTTAGCTATAATTATTTCAGTAACTCTTATTATGCTGTTCCGATCCACGTGGTACCCCTTTTCGTTGGCACAGTGCGTGAATGATAGCACAAACCTTTCTAACAACCATATTAAATTTCACAGTAGTTAAGTAGGCGGAATAAGTTTTCCTAGAAGGCATCTTGTTGTTAACCTCCCCCTCGTTTATCGACTTTATATTGAATCATCGGAACGATAGCCTTTTCAAAATTTTATTCCAACTGTTTAGGCACATGCTTACACGGTCATATATTTGTAACATTGTCGATAGAAGGAAAGGGGGACGTTACAAACTGCTCAGCATTTGTCTCGGAATCGATTTTTATTACCACGTGATATTCAGTTTTTGTTTCGCTCTCTTGTTTGGTTTTAGGAAGCCACACGAAATACACGTTTGGCGACACCGTCCCTGGCAGGCCGCTCGAATTTTCGCGCGGAACGGCTGGTTGGCTAACTTCAATGATAATTAACTCGGAAATGGTGCAACGTATTGAATTTTTTTTCTTAACAATTATTTCTTAGCACAGCCTACCCAATAACAGCGTTACAGAGATTTTCAGACTGTTTCTGATCACCCTGTGTGTGTCAGATAGCACTGGCGCCGAGTCTCATCTGTTTCTTGAAAAAGCAGAGACCGTTTCCTTTCTCAGGATTTAAGTTACAACTAAAAATATGAAATTGTAACCTGTTTTACGTTTATTCATGTTTGATGCATATTTCTGTACAGAAAAGTGTAAAACCAAACAAAAGAAAAAAAATTAGATGAGGTCTGCACTAAGTTGCCCAATGCTATAAAGAAGAACAAAACTTCACTTTAGAGGTATGGTTGTCTCCAGAAACGATACATACTTGTCACCAAAATAGTATGTTCTGTGTAAGATATGTCGCATCCCGGCTCATGCCTGCGTAGTACAATCAGTGCAGTTGACGAAGTGCGTTAACTAAAATGTAATAATCGAAGGCTGAGGCTTTGTAAGACACCTTCAACGGAGTGAGAGGGAGAAAGACATATAGGTTGCTTAACATAGATGATTCTGGAGAGGAGAGGAGAAGTTGGGACTCATAGAACGTGGATAAGGATGCAGACGCTTAAGGTTTCAATTCGAAGACAATTTATTACCCCAACGGTTTCACCGTACTCAAGAGACGTGTCTTACAGTGGCTGATCTTTGCAAATCAAAGAATATGCCTTACCACTCCATATTTTAACCCTTTGCAGACAGTTTCGATTCCTGAGTTCGATCTTTTCCTGTCAGGGAGCAGTACTCTTCTTCCAACTCATTTCGATAATACACAATCAGACACTTTAGTCACAATTAGAGACAAGTGCGAGATTGCGTTTTTTACTCCCTACAGTCTGAGTGACAGAAAGATCAAACACTACTCGTGCTACTAGAGACAAACTCTATTAGTGCTTTTTCTTTCCGAACAGATGAAAAATTGAAGATAACAGCTGTTGCTGGTTACTTATCGAAAATTCAGTTGCCCTCTCCAACTGTGTACTAACTTCTCACAGTCTTTACTGCATCAAAATATTCTGTAGTGACTTCGAGGCTACTGCTCCTGACGACTGCTAAGTCTGACTGCTTCCTAGTATATATTGCTTCTAACTGGTTTGACCCTATGTCCTGCCCGCATGTACAGTGTTTTTCAGGACGAGTTTCTCTCGAAGCATCTCTTTCCTCTGACTGTTGCGAAGACCTTCCTAAGAACTGAAATTTTTCCAGGGCTTTTTGCCTGTTTCAGATGTGTTGGATCTAAACTCAGCATGGCGCCTGCAAGCTACCCTGGCATTGTTATTCTCGCCAGCAGTTACTGCACGGCTACTTTCTTGGCTAGCTGTCAATATCACTTACTTCATACGAAATTCTTGTCCAGAAACCTTGCTTCCTAGTGTCTTCCAAGCACCACAGTTGAGAGTTGCCTCACATTATGCTTAATAATGTTTATTTCTTCTCCTCGCAGCCATAAAAATGCTCCACGACCTCTGTCAACAGCTGATCCAGTTCACGAGAAGAACTTTAGAAGAGTGGTTGGTGGCGACTAATTGACTGAAATTTCAGACACCCTGTGATGTCGTTTATGACATTCACATCCAGTAACAGCGAAGAATAACTTGAAAACTGTCTGTCAGAAACTTCTTTCACTGTACTTATCACTACACAAGTTGCAGGTTACTATCACGGCTCAACTTCTTCTTTCGTCTGCTGGGGGACATGCATCTCTGATTGTATAGTGGAGCATAGCTGCCTAATTTACTCAGAAGGCAGAATCCTGCCACCCCGATCAGATGGCTAGGCAGTTAGGAATGGCCCATGTGGACGCAGAAGAACGCACTTCTTTTGCACTGTCTCTGGTGCCGACACCCGCTTACTCTTGTCTTTGCTGTTGCTAACTTCTGAGTGTTAAGTTCAGGCCTTGGCATGTTGTACATTACTGAGATGGACATTTCTAAGCTGCATTATTCAGGATTTCTGGTTGGAGCATTGTATGCTAGCGTCACATTGCCGTAATTCTGTATTACCTGATTTGCAGATTTTTTTCTGATTGTACGAGACATTGATCTCTTTGCTCCAATCACAGTTTTGTCCATTGTACAAGGGTAAATAGCGTTTGTCATCAAGTCATCCTTGGATAAATGTCACGATTCACATTATTTTCGCACTGGTTTGCAATGTTATGCATGTCTTTCCCTATCTTTGACAAGATGTGGTACTGTATTTCCACATAGTTTCATGGAATACATACGTATGTATCGTATGTTTGTGAACTTTCATGCTTACTTTTTTAGTAATAATGTGAATTAATTTCAAGTCCATTCTTTGTTATTTTTATCTCGTAAACGTTTCTAAACTCTAAAACATTTCTGCTCAATTTATATGAGTGTATTTATCCTTCGTCCAGATTTGTAATCGAAGTGAGCACAGCTCACTGAAAAACTATCTTCCTTCCAGAATGAACATAATGAGAAAGTAATTTCGGAAGATGCATTACCTTTCTTCATTGTATACAACTTTCAGCCAACATAAGCAGACTACATATTCAAAAAACTTCAAGTCACCTGCTGCAGTCTTGAGTGCATCAAGAGTCGCTTTACTTTGAGGTCCATGTTTCTTATTATCATCTGTTAGGCAATACAAGGTGCAGTTCACATTGGTATGGCGTTTGCTATATAAGAGAAGACACAGCTACACTTGTAGGTTGTGTTAGAATGATTAAATATCTTGATTATAATTTTGCATTACTTTAACACATGTTAGTCGCCTCTTCATATATTTTGTTACGCTGTGGAAGCATACTTATTATCTAATATTTGACAAATAGAAGTCAAACTGTGCTGCTGTTCGTTCATGGGTCAACATTTTGGAAAAGAAGGGGAATATTTCGTGGGCATTAGTACAGGAGGCGTATTTGTTATGCACTCAGGTTAAAGGCTAATAGGTAGCAGCAACATTCATGTGGCTTATCCTACCTGGATTTCAATTTTAGTGTTTCTCATCTTCCAAAACAAGTGTGCTGTTACTGATATCATTTATGTTGCAAATATTCTGTGGATTACGTTATCATAATATGAGAGTTTCAGATTGCTGTAAATGCACTTATAGGAGTTTGTGAGGCAAATACATGCTGCAGGTAGCTTTAACTGGATGTGCATTTCACTTAACTAACGAGAAGACTTTTATGTAACTAAGGAGAGCATCTTGATCAGATTCAAATGGTTCAAATGGCTCTGAGCACTATGGGACTTAACATGTGAGGTCATCAGTCCCCTAGAACTTAGAACTACTTAAACCTAACTAACCTAATGACATCACACACGGTCGCGCGGTTCCAGACTGAAACGCCTAGAACCGCTCGGCCACTCTGGCCGGCTCTTGATCAGATTCAGTGGGACTTGTTATTGTATAAGAGTTATTATGTTTCCTTCCGGAGTAACAATTTTCTTTCGCTAGGTGTAGTGATTATTGTACATGTGTGGTTATGCTGCTGATTTCATTGCCGTGTTCACATGCTAACACTTATGCCATTTTAAAACACTGATTCATTCCTTTTAAGACTAACACATGAACTTGAAAGGACCGTAACTACTGATCAGTGTGGTACAGTGAACTGATGTTTTATGGCGTTCTAGTATTGTTAGTTAATAGGAGAGCTCGTTTTGTATTATTACTCTTGCTTTGAAGGGGATTAATGATTATTCCGTGTACTTGGAAAACTTTGGAAAACTTTGTGCCACAGTACATACAAATTGAAATTGTTACATAAACTGTGAATACTGGATATGCAATTATTTTTGATGGATACTTCATTTATTTCTATACAGATACTGTGACATAGGTTTTTGCAGCTTAGAAGATTAACAAATTCTCTTTTATATTTTGTCTTTCTTTCATGAAATGGGTTTTGGGTGACTGAAATTTTCTTCTGGTTTTACGTTGTGTCTTGAATCTCAAGTGGTTATGTCTTTTATTCTTATGTATATTATTTGAGCGCCTAGCTAACTTAGAACAAGCTTATCTTACTGCTCTTACATTTATGTACTGGTTGCTAAGGTGTGGAATTATTAGAATCATGTAAGGAAGAATCTCATATAAGATAGTGTAAAGATTCTGTATAATAATTTTTTTCATGAATTGTTTTTCTTTTTTGTATTTTGTAAGTGATTTGATGTGCTACAGGGGTAAAAATCTGCATACTCATTCAATTGATTTGAGGCTGCATATCTGTGTATTGTGGTGAAAATTCAGTTTTTTGTTTGTTGTCATTTTAACAGTGGCTGTTAGCAGAACTTCCAGAAACGAAGCCTTGTCTATAGTAAAATCACAGTGGAATAAACTTGTTTATGTGCATTCATTAGAGTACTCAGGTTAAAAAGTGTTTCGTGTGGTATTGGGATAGAGGGAAGTCAGAGTGGGGTTGGATTAATGCTTGCTGAGATCCAAGTTAAACATGATGTGCATTTGTGTCGTAGCTCCTTTGCAAGTTTACGTGGAGCTTAAGATGTAGATGGATGTTCTTGTGAAGCTGTGACGCTAAAAAGGGTGCACTATTTGATGAATCTATCAGGATTTTGCCGTGAAAATGGTGTATGATTATAAAAATTGAAAACTGTGATTTTTGTGAGGCAGATTACTCTTTTCGAAGATTATACTGTATCGACGATGTATGACACTTTTACCATTATGGAATATTGTGAATTTAGTTTTTCATGGGGTTGCTATTTTGTCTCTTATTTTGTAAATTTATGATTGGGTTTCTAGACAGGAGCGATGTCAGATTCCTTACTGAAACCGTCTGCAATTTATTTTTTTTCTTTAATCTTGTGGTCTTGAGCGAGAACTTCTACAGTGGAGTGTATATTCATTTTAGCACACCTTGTGGACGCTGAGTACTGTTGCACAGCAAAATAATATTACAGTGAAGAATACAATTGTTAAGCTCTCTGGAAAGACGTACAGGCGTAGTGTGCCTGCCTATTACACAATAGTTGCGTAACGATTATAAACAACTGCTGGCACCAGAACACAAACATACAAGGAGCACATTGCCACAGACTGTGCGATAGAGAGTGTCAGCTTCCTGACGATGTATGGTACTTTTAGCATGACGGAGCTTTGTGAATTTAGTTTTGCACGGGGTTGCTACTTTGTCTCTTATTTTGTAAATTTATGACTGAATTTCTCGACGGGAGTGTTGTCAGATTCCATTGTTTAGTCCACAGGGACCTGCAGATCTTTCACATTTCTGGGGTAACTGTAGAGAGGAATATGTACGACCAGCTACATGCCATTACATTAAATTGCTAGGGTATGGATTGCCGCGTGCTAGGGCAGTGCCGATAACTTGTGATATTTGTAGGAGGTTTGGCCACGAATTGGTGTGAGTCTCACTGCACCACGATACGTGGTAAGGGTTAGTGGAATTGTTTTGCTTATTAATACAGCGTCAGTGTACTGGGTTCTCGTTTGTTCTATAGCATAATTCAGAATGGAGGTTACGCAGCGATCGAAAACCCCTGCCACAGCCACGTTACTCCAAGATAAAGTAGAACAAAGTCGGCTTAATGAGGAATTGGAGAAGGGACTTTAAGCGTTAAAAATTGTAAGTGGGCAAACGGAATCACATGGAGAGGATACCAAGACCTTAGTGAACATATCTGTCCCGTCCATTGATACTATGGCAGTCAAACTCACTGCGCCCTTTTCTGGAAGGACGTCCGAGAATGTATTGTCTTGATCAGTGAAAGTGAAATACCTGTCCTGCCCGTTGATACTATAGCAGCCGAGGATGTGTTGGTCTTCGTTGATGATGTGAGGGCAGCAGTTGAGTTATAGAATTGGTCTGATGAAACGTATCTATATATGCCTAAGTTACGATCAGTGGGTGACACTAAAATGTTGGGTGACGCTAAAACGTACCATGAAACCCATAGTAAGACACAGACGTTTGACCAACTGGCTGTAAAGCTTCTCCAGCGGTATCGTAAGCAGAATAGTGCCAGGTTTTTCTGAGAAAAACTCATTTGATTAACGCAGAGGTAAAGTGAGTCGGTAGAAGCATTCTCTGATTCGTAAAATGAACTCGCAGATTCATGAACCGACGCAGAATGCTGAGTCAGATCGCGTCCCCGTGTTGGAAGCGGAGAAAGGGCCTTGGACATATTTGTAAGGGGTGTTTTGGCGGATATGTCGAAGCGTGTGAGGATGAAAAATCCTTGTAATTTGTTCTCACCTCTCAGGATTGCCACGCAGCTGGGTGAGATCAATAATGCGGCTCAGAAACGGAATGACACTGGTGTCTTCTCCTCTGGCGTCAAGTGTTACTGGTGCTGACAGGTGGCCTCGTAAGGAAGCAATGTCGCCATTATAAACAATTGTTGGCGCCAGAACACAAACATGCAATGAGCACATTGCCACAGACTGTGTGACAGAGAGCGATAGTGAGACTGACCGTAGGTCATGTGACTGTAAGAGTAGGAAGCAGGATAAACGGAATCAGAGGAAGAGTTAGGCAAAATCAAACGGAACAGCCTTTACTTTCGAAGGCCATTCCCAATAAAACGGTAAACTGCAAGGAAGCCAGAGATAAATTCTGCCGAAATTTTTACAAAGGTACAGACGGTGTTTAGAAAGGATAGATTGCATGCAACCGGTGGTGGAGTGTTCGTCGCTGTTAGTAGTAGTTTATCCTGTAGTGAAGTAGAAGTGGATAGTTCCTGTGAATTATTATGGGTGGAGGTTACACTCAACAACCGAGCTAGGTTAATAATTGGCTCCTTTTACCGACCTCCCGACTCAGCAGCATTAGTGGCAGAACAACTGAGAGAAAATTTGGAATACATTTCACATAAATTTTCTCAGCACGTTATAGTATTAGGTGGAGATTTCAATTTACCAGATATAGACTGGGACACTCAGATGTTTAGGACGGGTGGCAGGGACAGAGAATCGAGTGACATTATACTGAGTGCACTATCCGAAAATTACCTCGAGCAATTAAACAGAGAATCGACTCGTGGAGATAATATCTTGAACCTACTGATAACAAACAGACCTGAACTTTTCGACTCTGTATGTGCAGAACAGGGAATCAGTGATCATAAGGCCGTTGCAGCATCCCTGAATATGGAAGTTAATAGGAATATAAAAAAAGGGAGGAAGGTTTATCTTTTAGCAAGAGTAATAGAAGGCAGATTTCAGACTACCTAACAGATCAAAACGAAAATTTCTGTTCCGACACTGACAATGTTGAGTGTTTATGGAAAAAGTTCAAGGCAATCGTAAAATGCGTTTTAGAAAGGTACGTGCCGAGTAAAACTGTGAGGGACGGGAAAAACCCACCGTGGTACAACAACAAAGTTAGGAAACTACTGCGAAAGCAAAGAGAGCTTCACTCCAAGTTTAAACGCAGCCAAAACCTCTCAGACAAACAGAAGCTAAGTGATGTCAAAGTTAGCGTAAGGAGGGCTATGCGTGAAGCGTTCAGTGAATTCGAAAGTAAAATTCTATGTACCGACTTGACAGAAAATCCTAGGAAGTTCTGGTCTTACGTTAAATCAGTAAGTGGCTCGAAACAGCATATCCAGACACTCCGGGATGATGATGACATTGAAACAGAGGATGACACGCGTAAAGCTGAAATACTAAACACCTTTTTCCAAAGCTGTTTCACAGAGGAAGACCGCACTGCAGTTCCTTCTCTAAATCCTCGCACAAACGAAAAAATGGCTGACATCGAAATAAGTGTCCAAGGAATAGAAAAGCAACTGGAATCACTCAACAGAGGAAAGTCCACTGGACCTGACGGGATACCTATTCGATTCTACACAGAGTACGCGAAAGAACTTGCCCCCCTTCTAACAGCCGTGTACCGCAAGTCTCTAGAGGAACGGAGGGTTCCAAATGATTGGAAAAGAGCACAGGTAGTCCCAGTCTTCAAGAAGGGTCGTCGAGCAGATGCGCAAAACTATATACCTATATCTCTGACATCGATCTGTTGTAGAATTTTAGAACATATTTTTTGCTCGAGTATCATGTCGTTTATGGAAACCCATGTACAATGTAGGAATCAACATGGATTCCGGAAACAGCGATCGTGTGAGACCCAACTCGCTTTATTTGTTCATGAGACCCAGAAAATATTAGATACAGGCTCCCAGGTAGATGCTATTTTTCTTGACTTCCGGAAGGCGTTCGATACAGTTCCGCACTGTCGCCTAATAAACAAAGTAAGAGCCTACGGAATATCAGACCAGCTGTGTGGCTGGATTGAAGAGTTTTTAGCAAACAGAACACAGCAAGTTGTTATCAATGGAGAGACGTCTACAGACGTTAAAGTAACCTCTGTCGTGACACAGGGGAGTGTTATGGGACCATTGCTTTTCACAATATATATAAATGACCTAGTAGATAGTGTCGGAAGTTCCATGCGGCTTTTCGCGGATGATGCTGTAGTATACAGAGAAGTTGCAGCATTAGAAAATTGTAGCGAAATGCAGGAAGATCTGCAGCGGATAGGCACTTGGTGCAGGGAGTGGCAACTATCCCTTAACATAGACAAATGTAATGTATTGCGAATACATAGAAAGAAGGATCCTTTATTGTATGATTATATGATAGCGGAACAAACACTGGTAGCAGTTGCTTCTGTAAAATATCTGGGAGTATGCGTGCGGAACGATTTGAAGTGGAATGATCATATAAAATTAATTGTTGGTAAGGCGGGTACCAGGTTGAGATTCATTGGGAGAGTGCTTAGAAAATGTAGTCCATCAACAAAGCAGGTGGCTTACAAAACACTCGTTCGACCTATACTTGAGTATTGCTCATCAGTGTGGGATCCGTACCAGATCGGGTTGACGGAGGAGATAGAGAAGATCCAAAGAAGAGCGGCGCGTTTCGTCACAGGGTTATTTGGTAACCGTGATAGCGTTACGGAGATGTTTAATAAACTCAAGTGGCAGACTCTGCAAGAGAGGCGCTCTGCATCGGGGTGTAGCTTGCTCGCCAGGTTTCGACAGGGTGCGTTTCTGGATGAGGTATCGAATATATTGCTTTCCCCTACTTATACATCCCGTGGAGATCACGAATGTAAAATTAGAGAGATTAGAGCGCGCACGGAGGCTTTCAGACAGTCGTTCTTCCCGCGAACCATACGCGACTGGAACAGGAAAGGGAGGTAATGACAGTGGCACGTAAAGTGCCCTCCGCCACACACGGTTGGGAGGCTTGCGGAGTATAAATGTAGATGTAGATGTAGATGAAGGACGTCTGCATAGACGAACTATTGCTTGCTTGGCACTGTAAAGGATGAGTAGCATTAAATATTGGTGGACACAGGTGCACATGTGCCGGCTTTTAGTCTGGATCTCTTGTATCGGAAGAAACTTCAGTCACCACGGCATAGGTTATGTGAAGTGGGTAGCAATGAGGTGGAATCATTAGGAACAACACTGCTCAAGGTTAGCATCTCGAATAGCAAATGGAAGAGTTCCCACATTTGGTGAGGGGTACTCTACTGTACAATTCTCAGACTTCATTTTTTGGACAAAAGTTGCGCTATGATTGATCTTTCGCGGCATTCGTTCGAGTTTGGTGAGACATTGTTTCCGCTAGATGAGAGAGATACTACTGAAACAATGTCCCAAGGTGCACCTGACGTGAAGGTGCTGACAGCTAAACTGCGTACCCATTCACTATGGCTAATCCGTGAGTTTACGTAGCAGTAGGTACAGGAAAATTTACCAGGGGAACTGTTGCGCAAGGTGGGACCGTTAGACTACAACAAGGAATTAGATAAGTCGCATTGTGTGGTGCACAGGAGCATAGCACGCGATACGGATATGGATGGGGAATTTATAGTTCCCATGAAAGTGGACAGTTTTAACACGGACGAAGTTAGTTGCCAGTTTGTCTTCGAAGATAGGCCGAGTAACGACAGTAGCCACGAGCATATAGTTAGCAATTCTGCCCTGTGTGAGAAAGTTAAACAGTTGCAAGCAATAGATGTGGAAGCTTTGTTTCTTAGGTTCACAAACTCGTTCAGTTCGAGTGGCCCGTTACGAGCGACGCCTAAACACAACTTAGGATCTACATCTACCGATAGGATACCGATAGGAAGCAACGCTGTGGTGTATAGGAAGCCATACAGGGTCTTAAATCGTTTACAACTATTGTTCTGTGTGAGGGGCAACTGGATGCATCAACCAGGCTCTTCCTCATGTAATAAGGGCGAGGGCCAGAACAAGAAGTTAATTAAACAGTTGCACTGCCATCCTGATGCCTCATTTCACTCTCTATGGGTGACAGTCCTTGAGTCGTCTAACAATACCTTCTGTAAGCTACATCTTTTTTATCAGTTGGATCATTTACATCTCCTAATCTTCCAGCACTAAAATCAATATGACATTTTAAAGAACATAGTTCTTTTGATAGCAAACAGCGATCTGTAATTATTATAAATAAACTGGAAGCAGTCTTGAACATATAAATTTTTTAATGTGGTGACTGGTTTCGATCTTATTATATGATCATCTTCAGACCTACAATAAACACGAATCCTTATGAACATACAAAAGACGAAATATTATACTGACAAATGTCTATTTATTAGTATCAGAATACCCTCAAATTTATAATTATCTGACAATACCTTTAGCATAAATGAATACAAATGACCACACATATATTCTTTCAATATTGTTATGTAATTCATTTTGACCTAGATATTTAACTAATTGCTTTGGTATGTTGACACCAAATGAATCAAATAAAGTCTTTGTATTATCTGTTTTATAATAACAAATCCAATGCATAGCAATATGTTTTGAACTATCTAAATTAACTGTTCCACAATAAATTTTTTTGTGAGGTAACTGATCAGTCATAAAACACCACAAAAATCTTTAATTTTAAACTGTTTAACTAGATTTTCTAGGTCAAAAACACTTAATAGATTAGCATATGTATTAATTATTTTTTCGAAAGGTTTTGTAAACTCTAACCCTTTTTTCTAATATGAATTATATCTTTTTGCTGTGGTAATTTAGCCTCATTTTTTTGTTTATCTAATTCAGTGACAGCTGCTGCTTCACCAGTTAAAGAACCAATAGCTCCTAATGCTGCTAATAAAATCGATTATACACCTGCCTTATCTATTTTTAACCTGCTCCATCCATCTTTTTTATTAAATATTCAATAACTTTTATAGCAGTAGTACCCCATGTTATGAAAAAATTACAACAGTTCTTTCCTTATGTCTCTTTTTTTTAGCATCAGTTAAAAAATTACACTGTTCTACAAAAAAACCTTTTTTTCTATTTCTGATAAAAAATATTGTGATCCTAGTTGTATTATGAGTGCTGAATTGAAAACTGTTTCTGGTTTTTTTCTGTCAGGGATAGTTTATGAGTAATCGCAATTTTATTTCTCTTTTCAGTTTCTGATATAGTGCAGCAAACGTGAGGTGAAATTCGACAAACAAATGCACATCTTTATGATGTTATAAGTTCATCACATTAATGGAGGGTCGGATCTAACATATAACACAGTAACCTTTGTGTATACACTTTGAAGCATTTATTTGACATGAGAAATTGCAGAAAATTGACAAACAATGAGCCACTGCCTTGTAATGCACATCACTTTTTTCTCTTGTATTGTGAATCTTTCTTCTCTCGAATGATATTCCAGCAATAATCTGCTAACATAGAAGGTACCCCCTTCCCTTCATAGCGCCTTTCTATGGTAGAAGTGTCTTTATGGAATCTTTCCCCATGTTCATCCGATACGTCACTACAACTCTCTGTGAAGTAGTCCAGATGAGAGTCCATCATATGTACCTTCAAAGACATATTGCACCCCAAATCCTGATATTCTTTGATCATATCCTTCACCATTGCTTTGTAGTTAGTAGCTCTTCTTCTTCCAAGGAAGTTTTCCGGCACCATCTTGAAACAGTCCCATGCGGTTTTTTCTTTATCAGTTAAACATGCTTCAAAATTTGCATCTTTCTGCAGCTCCCTGATTTGTGGGCCCACAAATACACCTTCCTTTATTTTTGCAGCTGAAAGACAGGGGAATTTGGTAGCTAGATATGCAAACCCACATCCTGTTGGATCCATGGCCTTCACGAATTGTTTCATCAGGCCAAGTTTGATGTGAAGCGGTAGAAGTAGTATATATTCAGGGGCTACCAGACTTTCACGTTGTACATTGTTTTCGCCAACTTTCCATCTTCGCCTAGGTCATTTCTTTTTCACGTAGTGAGAATTTCGGTCTCGACTATCCCACTCGCAAAGAAAACTGGCATACTTTGTGTAACCTTGTTGCATTCCCAGTACCATAGCAATTACCTTGAAATCTGCACATATTTTCCATTTGTGTTCATTGTATTTTAATGAATTTAGCATCCTTTATACGAATTCGTAATTCTCTTTTGTCAAACTAGCGTAAGCTACTGGAACAGAGGGTATTTTATTTCCTTATGGAGCAAAACACCCTTCAGACTTGTTTTCGATGCATCTATGAAAAGTCTCCACTCCTGTGAAATATAAGTGAAGTTCTGCACTTTCATCAGGCCAGAAACGTCATTGCAAAATGTCAGTGCTTCGTCAGTTGAAAAATAAGAAATAAAGGCATGTTCTCTGTGCCTGAACACTGATTTTAGTACTTTGGTGCAGTAGATTATACTCTTGTAATCTTGAACCAAGCAGCTGCGCCTTTTGTTTACTTAGTCCTAGATCACGTACTAAATCATTTAAATCTGCCTGTGTTAACAAATGTGGCGATGACTCACTTGTGTAGTGATATAAAGAATCATCATCTGTGATTTCTTCAGTACTACTTATTTCACTGTCACTCGGAATTTGACCTCAAGCTCTTGAAGGTACTGGAAGGTTGTCGGAATGCTGCACTGGCATTCTCGCTGAAGGCAGATCTGGGTAAACAATGTGCCTCTTCGACTTTTTGTTTGTAAAACCCTGAATTTTTGTTAGACAGTAATAACAATCAGTAACATGGTCCTTAGGCTCCCTCCACACCATGGGAACAGCAAACAACGCCACATTCTTTCCACCACTGAATTAGTTTGCAGTAACATGTAGCACAACAGAAATGTGGTGCCCATTCTTTATCTTGGTCTCCTACCTCTACTCCAAAGTAATGTTTGTATGCTTTCTTTATGACTGAAGAAATTTTCTTCCTATTTCTGGCAAAAGTGAACTTCCCACAGATGTAGCAGAAGTTGTCCGGCTTATATCGACATCCACGACGACGTGGCATTTCTGCACATTTAAAAATACCACTTTGGTAATACACCTGTATTAAATTAATAGTAGGGAACTAGAGGAACGCTGATGTGTAAAAACAAGCAGTCGTTTTAACTTCAGCACCAGGCTCAATCAGTTTACACATAGGAACTAAAAAGTTCAACCGTGCTCGGAAATATGACAGACAGTTACTTGTCAGCCAAAAAAACCCACTCGTTAAGACTGACACAAGTTGCAGCTAACACCACTGTTGTAAACTCGATGCACCTGCCCCTAGGAGGCTTGAAGCTTTACTGCCAAGGCAGCGACCGGCTGTCGCCGTTCGAGTTAATGTGATGTTTCAGGTGGTCTTAATGACATAGGTGTGGCGGGGGATAACCTAATGATGTCTGATTCTTCCCACCTGCTGTTGCACAAGAAATTATCACGTTCTATCACTACTGGATGTGGCAACATACCCGTATCTCTCTATAACGTCTCTGTGTTTGCCATGAATTGTGAATATATATATATATATATATATATATATATATATATACAGATTACATAAAAAGTATCCCTGACAACGATATTTTGTTTATATATTTGAATTTCCCATGGTAAAATGGTCTAGAAGCACATACTTTAATATCAGAAATAGAACCCATGTCGAACAGTGTTATCAATACTATATTACTCATTATTACTGAGTTCAGTTTTAAACGATTTAGCTTCAGTATTGCCACTCAGTAGCACAGAATAATCAATGCTGAAAGTATTCATTTATATAGACTAAAAATAACTAAAAATCTTACAATTCCAACCACTGTCATCAATTTCCAATCCTAGTATAATTTTCTTTTTCCATATATTGTTCCTCTAACTGCTGTTGCAGCTAATTTTCTCCAAATTATGTGTCATCAGCATAAATTTCTTCTTTTGCGATTTTCTTAAGCTGTTTACATGATTCATGTCCAGAGTCTAAATCTTTATTATCTCTCTATGAAATATCATGTTTTTACATGCTTCATCTGATTGATTTATACCTTCAGCTCCTCCAGCTAATCTGTCTTCTAATTTTTTCCTGAACACTAGTCTGAAACACATATTTCAATTGGTAATATTGTGTTAAATAGTCTTTTCCCATATTTTTTTTCTTTTCCAAACCATATGCAGTGAAATGTTCAAAAATCTTATTAAATAGAGAATACCTTTTGGATTGTTGTTGTTGTTGTGGTCTTCAGTCCTGAGACTGGTTTGATGCAGCTCTCCATGCTACTCTATCCTGTGCAAGCTTCTTCATCTCCCAGTACCTACTGCAACCTACATCCTTCTGAATCTGCTTAGCGTATTCATCTCTTGCTCTCCCTCTACGATTTTTACCCTCCACGCTGCCCTCCAATACTAAATTGGTGATCCCTTGATGCCTCAGAACATGTCCTACCAACCAGTCCCGTCTTCTGGTCAAGTTGTGCCACAAACTTCTCTTCTCCCCAATCCTATTCAGTACTTCCTCATTAGTTATGTGATCTACCCATCTAATCTTCAGCATTCTTCTGTAGCACCACATTTCAAAAGCTTCTACTCTCTTCTCGTCCAAACTATTTATCGTCCATGTTTCACTTCCATACATGGCTACACTCCATACAAATACTTTCAGAAATGACTTCCTGACACTTAAATCTATACTCGATGTTAACAAATTTCTCTTCTTCAGAAACGCTTTCCTTGCCATTGCCAGTCTACATTTTATATCCTCTCTACTTCGACCATCATCAGTTATTTTGCTCCCCAAATAGCAAAACTCCTTTACTACTTTAAGTGTCTCATTTCCCAATCTAATTCCCTCAACATCACCCGACTTAATTCGACTACATTCCATTATCCTCGTTTTTCTTTTGTTGATGTTCATCTTATATCCTCCTTTCAAGACACTGTCCATTCCATTCAACTGCTCTTCCAAGTCCTTTGCTGTCTCTGACAGAATTACAATGTCATCGGCGAACCTCAAAGTTTTTATTTCTTCTCCATGGATTTTAATACCTACTCCGAATTTTGCTTTTGTTTCCTTTACTGCTTGCTCAATATACAGGTTGAACAACGTCGGGGAGAGGCTACAACCCTCTCTTACTCCCTTCCCAACCACTGCTTCCCTTTCATGTCCCTCGACTCTTATAACTGCCATCTGTTTTCTGTACAAATTGTAAATAGCCTTTCGCTCCCAGTACTTTACCCCTGCCACCTTTAGAATTTGAAAGAGAGTATTCCAGTCAACATTGTCAAAAGCTTTCTCTAAGTCTACAAATGCTAGAAACGTAGGTTTGCCTTTCCTTAATCTTCCTTCTAAGATAAGTCGTAAGGTCAGTATTGCCTCACGTGTTCCGGTGTTTCTACGGAATCCAAACTGATCTTCCCCGAGGTTGGCTTCTATTAGTTTCTCCATTCATCTGTAAAGAATTCGTGTTAGTATTTTGCAGCTGTGACTTATTAAACAGATAGTTCGGTAATTTTCACATCTGTCAACACCTGCTTTCTTTGGGATTGGAATTATTATATTCTTCTTGAAGTCTGAGGGTATTTCGCTTGTTTCATACATCTTGCTCACCAGATGGTAGAGTTTTGTCAGGACTGGCTCTCCCAAGGCCGTCAGTAGTTCCAATGGAATGTTGTCTACTCCGGGGGCCTTGTTTCAACTCAGGTCTTTCAGTGCTCTGTCAAACTCTTCATGCAGTATCGTATCTCCCATTACATCTTCATCTACATCCTCTTCCATTTCCATAATATTGTCCTCAAGTACATCGCCCTTGTATAGACCCTCTATATACTCCTTCCACCTTTCTGCTTTCCCTTCTTTGCTTAGAACTGGGTTTCCATCTGAGCTATTGATATTCATACAAGTGCTTCTCTTATCTCCAAAGGTCTCTTTAATTTTCCTGTAGGCAGTATCTATCTTACCCCTAGTGAGACAAGCCTCTACATCCTTACATTTGTCCTCTAGCCATCCCTGCTTAGCCATTTTGCACTTCCTGTCGATCTCATTTTTGAGACGTTTGTATTCCTTTTTGCCTGCTTCATTTACTGCATTTTTATATTTTCTCCTTTCATCAATTAAATTCAATATTTCTTCTGTTACCCAAGGATTTCTACTAGACCTCGTCTTTTTACCTACTTGATCCTCTGCTGCCTTCACTACTTCATCCCTCAAAGCTACCCATTCTTCTTCTACTGTATTTCTTTCCCCCATTCCTGTCAATTGTTCCCTTATGCTCTCCCTGAAACTCTGTGCAACCTCTGGTTCTTTCAGTTTATTCAGGTCCCATCTCATTAAATTCCCACATTTTTGCAGTTTCTTCAGTTTTAATCTGCAGGTCATAACCAATAGATTGTGGTCAGAGTCCACATCTGCCCCTGGAAATGTCTTACAATTTAAAACCTGGTTCCTAAATCTCTGTCTTACCATTATGTAATCTATCTGATACCTTTTAGTATCTCCAGGGTTCTTCCATGTATACAACCTTCTATCATGATTCTTAAACCAAGTGTTAGCTATGATTAAGTTGTGCTCTGTGCAAAATTCTACCAGGCGGCTTCCTCTTTCATTTCTTAGCCCCAATCCATATTCACCTACTATGTTTCCATCTCTCCCTTTTCCTACACTCGAATTCCAGTCACCCATGACTATTAAATTTTCGTCTCCCTTCCCTATCTGAATAATTTCTTTTATTTCATCATACATTTCTTCGATTTCTTCGTCATCTGCAGAGCTAGTTGGCATATAAACTTGTACTACTGTAGTAGGTGTGGGCTTCGTATCTATCTTGGCCACAATAATGCGTTCACTATGCTGTTTGTAGTAGCTTACCCACATTCCTATTTTCCTATTCATTATTAAACCCACTCCCGCATTACCCCTATTTGATTTTGTGTTTATAACCCTGTAGTCACCTGACCAGAAGTCTTGTTCCTCCTGCCACCGAACTTCACTAATTCCCACTATATCTAACTTTAACCTATCCATTTCCCTTTTTAAATTTTCTAACCTACCTGCCCAATTAAGGGATCTGACATTCCACGCTCCGACCCATAGAACGCCAGTTTTCTTTCTCCTTTTGGATTATTAATGATAAAATCATTAAATTTAACAGTTAACATTTTTGACACACCAACTTTTTCATTACAATAATCCATACTTCTGACTAATTCTCTACCACTAATTACAGTTAACATTACAATTAAATCTTTAACATTCCTCATCCAGACATATTAGCTGGTTCTTCTGTATATTTTTATTACTCCTTCACTGTTTCCTCAATTTCTGAATAATCTGTTCTTGGCTGTCTTCAATTTGGAAAATAATTTTCAAAAATTCCTTTTATAAAATTATTTTATTTTATTTGCACTCTTATCAGAATATAGAGCTCCTGAATCAGATTATATATTTGCATAATTTGAAAAATCGATAGAATCGAATTTTGTATTTATATTGTCTATAGGAATATCTTCTTTAGTTTAGATTCATTAATCTATATGTACCTCCACATCCTCTGCAACAACTAATTTATCTCCATCAGATGGTAAATCACCAATATATTTAAGCATACCAACAAGTCTTAATCTATAAACTTTATCTTCACTATAATTTAAATAGTTCAACATATTTCACCTATATTTATTTTTTAGGGTTTTGTTCTTATAGATTCTTAGACTCTTCTTCATTTAATACATCTTGTATTTCTGATTCACTATTGTATAACCAATTCTTTAATAAGGTGGTATATCTTCAGTTTTTTCTAAATGCTAATGAGTAGAGCTTCACTGTGATGAAGAATAATTTGTTTTCCCAAATCTTTAAATTCTTCAGTAGCTTTTAACACATTATCACCTAAACCATAGATCCTTCCTTTAACTTTATTGATTGCAATGAAAACAGGCTGATCTTCTTTTTCAGGTTTCTCATATTCTGTTCTTGCTTGTTTATTCCATCTTTTACATTGTTATAATTCTATGACTTTTATTCTATTTTGTTTAATTTGTTTAACAAGTTATGGATCATTTTGCCAATATTTATTTATGATAAAAATATTAATAATTTATTTTTAGGCGTTTTTGTTTATGCTTAACATGTTTAATATTTATTTTTGGTTGACATTTATGATTATGTTTGATGTTTATATTGATGTTTAACGTTTATATCCACTTTTTTACATGTTTATGTTCAATAATTGAATAAATTATAACAAAACCGATTTAAATTATATTAATTTTTATACAGATTTTTAAGATAAAGTAGTGTATAGTTACATTCATCAAAAAAATACAACAACGTGTATCTGGTCCACTTTTAACTTCATTACCAGATAACTGATAAATTGGATGACTTTTGTCTTCCTTCTAAATTTTCATATTGTTGTAAAAATCAAGTGTTTCAGTAACCTCTTTTTGTGTTCATGTATAAAAGTTTGTTAATATATTTTAAGATATTTTTAATCCATTTAATTATCATTCATTAGAAAATTTAAATCTTATTTCATATCTCCTATCAATAAGTTTTCTTGTCATATCTATTCTCAAAAATCCAAACTGATCCTCATTTCAACATTTGCTACATTTTAAAATCTTCAAAATTTTTATCTCTGCCAGTAAACTCTTTCAAATTATGGCTTGAATTTGTATTGCCTTGTCTAATTATATTTGACACATTGAGATTATATCTTACTAACTTTTTACGTATTTCTGAATATGTCTAACTAAAAACAATCTATTCCCTTATGTCTACCTCTAGTAAAATATTCTCTAAGAATATCATGATTTCCAGGAGAAAAACCATCAAGAAAACAACTGAATTATCACATTTATGCAATGGCACAATTTTATCATTACTTTCAATACATGTAACAATATTGTCTTTAACTTGATAGCAAATTTTCATAAACACTTGACAATTTGGTTGACCTAAGCTTTTAGAATAAACATGTAAATGATATAAATGTTGTGTTTCCACATCTGATTCGTCCAGGTATCATGCCTCAAATTGAGTTACATAATAGTTTTCTGTCTTTATCATTTGACTTCATCTATAGAATTCTTATTTTTGAATCTGTAACTGTTTTGTGATAGCTACAACCATCTCAACTGAATTTATTAGTAATAAATGAGTCGCTTATTTAAATTAACTGGTAATTCATCATTTCTCAAGAAAACATTAATTGTATGTATAAGAGATAGGTTGCACAAATTGGTTTTTACACAACATTCTTTTATTCAAAATATTATGTCAGATATTAATAAACTGTCTTTTGATGGAGAAACAATAGAAATTCTTTTTGTCAATACAGTTTAAAAAGTTTAGAAAAATTTACTCACTAATAAACCTAATATATACATTAAAGCATATAAAAATTTGAATAGAGCTATATTGAAAGCGATATTAAATTGTATATGGACATGAAAGATAGTATCAGAGATGTGTTAGTGTTTAATAATCAAATTATTTCAGCTAATGTTGCCAATAATGTTCCCAAAATTGTACAACTTGAGTTAATTAATGTTAGTTTTCATTTAGCTAAAGGACTATTTGTAAGAAATGATTATTATTGTCAGTGTGAAACTAATATTATTGCTTCATTTAACCCTAATGTCGAATTTGGTGCACCAGTAATATATGAAACAAATTATTCTTCATTTATTTCAATTCATGATAAAATTCAAGACCTAGAAATAAATATTATTGACAAAAAAGATAATTTAATGGATTTCAATTATATAGATGTAACAATTATTTTAGAAATGAATTAAAAATGTTACTCTTTATATATGAACCACATTGAGAGCTATCTGTTTTATTCTTTTCATATCAATAAGGGAAGTAAAAATAATGTAATTATTCTTAATAAAGATGCAGAAATTAATATTCATATTGGTGATGGCTGGCTGCATCGAAATCTTGCTCAATCTGTCACTGTTACCGCAATCTTGAAAATTTATTCAGTGATTAGGCTCGCTAATCGTCCAGAAATCACAGTTAAGTTGTCCCAAGTTTATTCTGCCGTTAGGCGTTATTCCAGGTTCGTACAATGTGTTCCTTGCGCTATTCCGGGAATAGAGCTTAACCGCCTGCTAACCATGAATTCTACACCTGGTCCTTAGTGGCAAAAGTCTCATAATGGACCTATCAGAATCTGAAAAAAAAACGGGAAAGAAAAATTTTAACAGTTCATTTAAAACGGTTTTTAACCAATTACAGAAACTAATTCATTGCTTTCGTAGGAGTTTTGGCGGGATCTGTCTTTCAGGAGGACAACGAAAAGACTGCTTATATATTCATATTCCACCCAGAGCAACCAACTGACTCTCCATTACAACTTTTTTCGACTGTGGTAAGTATTGGGATGGTGCATAAGTTCGTGGCGTTTTTCGATAGGTTTAATAAACGCAATAGATACATATAACAGAGCCTTTAGTTATCAATAATATGTTCTCCTTCTTACCACTGTCTGCCAGTGCTGGGATAACTTTTTGATTCCACAACTGCAGAAATCACGTGGTTTTGAGGCAAAGAACTGGTCGAGTCCTGTTCAGAATGCATTTTCATCCAGTAAGGAAGTTGCTTGAAGGTTGTTCGATAGAGAGCGGAAAAGGTGAAATTCTTGGGGCGCAAGATCAAGTGAATAAGATGGGTGCAGAATTATTTCCCAATTCAACTACCATATAGCGTTTTTTATCAGTCTAGCAGAACGCGGGTGGGCGTTATCGTGGAGTAGTATCACTTCATACAGTCTTCCTCATCATTGTTCTTGGCCTGGGTGCGCAAGATATCTCAGCTGTCGACAATAAATGTCACCTCAGGTAAGAAATTGGTAGTATACCACACCATCGCTGTTCTACCAGATTTAGAACATCAACTTTTGTGGATTCTTACACGTCTCTGTATGGGGAATTGCTGCTTTGTTTGAGCTCAACCAATCCTTTCTTTTCATTGTGTTAGCATAAAGACACTATTTGTTGTAACCAATAACGATTCATGTTATAAATGGCTGGTGCTGTTCACGAGCCAATTGATGACAGAGAAGCAGAGATGCACATGCGGCACATACGGCTGATTTCTGTGATTTTGATTTAGAGAATGCGGTACCTACACACCCGACTTTTCAATTTTCCCAATTGTATGTATATGTTGAACTGTGGTGGAATGATCACAGTTTATCATATCTCCCACTTATCGAATACACCAATGTGGATCTTTGTAGATTAATGCGTTGGAACGATCTTCATCAAACCCGGCAGGTCTTCTCGAACATGCAGAGTCACTTACATCAAAACAATCCTTAAAACGAGAGAACCGTTTTATTGCCATGCTCTGTCCAGTGGCATTACCCGCGTACACGGAGAATATGTTTCTATCTGCCTCTATTGAACACAAACAGAAGATAATGTCTGAAATGTTCATTCAAAACAAAAACGCTACGAACTTTTACATAAACCCAATATTTTCAAGGAAACTATCAGACAATATAATTTCCGATTGTTTCGTGTCATTTGAGGTTTACCAGAACAGGATTCTTAAATTTCAGTAATTTGTGCATTATCGAAGCACCGCAATTCAACCTAAATTAAATTAGTAAAAATTGTGATGTGCCTGAATGCATTAATTTTTCTTTCGTCAGGTGTCCCAGGTGTAAGGGAAATGTTCGTTTCGTCATTCAAATGCTACTTCGCTTTATTCTGTCGACTGTGAGTAATAAACAAGGAACAGTTTCATTCTTACTAAAATATATGTTATTCAAATTTTATCGTAAGAACTGTGCTACAGGAATTGTTATAAAATGATGTATGTGTAACAAAACCCTCATTTCAATTAATAAAATTCGCGATTAATGCAAGTCGCCTATAATCCAACATCAAATATTGCCTCGATTTAATTTCCTCTGCTGGGCGTCTTTGTAAAAATTAGGTATGCAACAGACAAGCTTTCGATACGTACTGCCTCTTATTCGAAACATTAATGATACTTGACACTTTTTGTGTCGTTTGGATGCTTCTAATTTGGTTGTGTCACTCCGGATATTATAACTAAGCGGCGTTACGATCTCTTTTCATGGTCGACCGTGCGCCTTGCACGAAGGGCTGTAGAAACCGCCGTCGTAAGAGATTCTTCGTGAGTCAAAAACGAGTAACTTCAACATTAAAAAGAAAACACTTCCTGTGCGTCTTAGCAGCTAAATTTTCGCAAGTGCATTTATTTCATTTTATGCTTCCTGCATAAAAAATTTCTGAGTGGTTTTCGACGTGTCGAGTTGGACCAGTCCCTTGTAAGAAGGACAGAGCGTTAGCAACATTCTTCTTTACAATGAGTCTCGGTCCGTCGCATTTTAATCGAAGAATAAGAGCTGGGTTTTGCCCCTCATGTTTCCTGAAACTTTCTTTGCGCCACATGTGAAGAATATATGGGTATTCAGAAGTCACCTTACACCTGGATACATTCCTTAGGTTGACAGCCAGATGCATTCTGAACATCAAAGTCAACTTCCGAGTATGTTCTGTAAGTTTGCCGCACACTGCTTTACCTACTTTCTCATAAAATAGGACAGTTGTTGGAAAATTGACAAAAACTGTTAGTTCCAGAGAATTATGTCAAGCAATGTTTTTTGACACACTTCTTTTGAGTAAACTTTGTATTTGAAAGTAGCTTATTGCCGTGAAGTATCGTCTGTCTTACCTCTATTGCGCCTGGTGGCTGGCATGCCTATTTCCATGGATTTTATTTAGTATATGGACTGCTCATTGTATGTTAAGGCATGATATTCTTCGTGCAGCTTTAACTTCATTTCCAGGTTTATGTCCTTGCATCCTTCTTTTGAGCACACTTCTGCATTGCATACACGATCCTGAATCACGAAAACAATCACTATTACTACCTAAGTTTCAACTAGATTATCAAATTTCACATTCTCTTTTAATAATATAGCATTACTCAGACTGAGTATTCTATTTTGTCGCCAATGATAACTACAGAACTGTAGTTAATTTCAGTCAAGTTACATACTTTTACTGTAATGTTTTCAGAAGACACACATAACATGTCATTTGAGCCATGTACTCCACAGAGCATGTCGCCGATTTACAGGACACATATGCTTCTCTAAAGACATACACCTTTTTACAAAACCCATACAGCACTATTCCACTCACCTGTGTTGGAGGCTGTTTTGCAGGAACTACTTTTCCTTTTCGTGATTTATGTTCCAGTCCAGCATCACGAAGCCTTTTCCTCTTAATATCCTGCCAACTACCAATGTTAATTTTCCTTTCCCATGCATTATTTGCACGTTTCAAACCACTTGCGGTAAGCGCCACCTTGCTGCACTATGCCATTCTTGTAACATACAGCATTGTTCACGCAGAGGCGCGAAAACTGTGCGCATCTCGTCGCTGTTTAGTGCTGCCCTTGGACGGCGAACATGTCAATAATAACAGCAGGCGATGCAGACTACCGTATACAGCAACATTCCACGCGATTCTACGAAATGTCGAAATGTGCCATACAGCGTTATTCGTTCCCACACTTCATATATTAAGAACAATAAGGGACCCAAGACTGAACCCTGTGGGACACCATTTTGATACCACCCAGTTAGAGGACTCTGCTGGTTTTTGTAGACTATCTGTACTGTTTATTTCAACCTTCTGCATTCTTCCAGGTAAGTATTAATTAAGGCACTGTCCCACTCATACCACAATACTTAAGCTTATCTAGAAGAATTTCATGATCCCCACAATCAAAAGCCTTTGAGAGATCACAAAATATCCCAATGGGTGATGTTCGGTTATTCATTGCATTTAATATTTGATCAGTGAAAGCATATATAGCACTGTCCGTTGAAAAGCCTTTCTGAAAACCAAATTGACATTATGTTAGTACTTCATTTTTACAAATATGTGATGCTACTCTTGAATACATTACTTTTTCAAGAATTTTGGATAAAGCTGTCAGAAGTGAGATTGGTTGGTAGTTGTTAGCATCAGATCTATCCCCTTTTTTATGCAATGGTTTAACAACAGCATATTTCAGTCTATCTGGAAAAATTCCCTGTTTCATTGAGCTGCTACGTATGTGGCTAAGAATCCTAATAATTTGTTGGGAAAAAGCTTTTAGTACTCTGTTGGAAATGCCATCAATTCCATGTGAGCTTTTACTTTTGAGTGAATTTATTATTTTCCTAATTTCAGTAGGAGTGGTGGGTTGAATTTCAGTTTTATCAAGTTGTGTAGGTACTGCCTCTTCCATATACTGCCTTGTATTTTCTAATGAATAGCTGGAACCTATTTTCTCTACAAAACTTAAAAAATTATTATTAAAAATGTTTTCTATTTCTGACTTCTTGTTAACAAACTTTTCATTGTGTTTTATAGAACAAGCAACTCCTCTCAACTGCATGAATTTCCTCCCTCATCTGATTGGTACCCTTTGTAGAGTTGAATTTATCAACTTTGTTTCCCAAGTAATCCCACTTTTTGGCTCACTAAAATTAGCTCTTTCTTTGTCCAACAGAATCCCTCCTTTACTTTTACAATCCATCCATGCCTAGAATCACATTCTAATTCAATTCTGAAGTACCAAGAACTCCCTGAGAAACGGTTATATTAATAACTGTAAACTCAAGTAATACTTATGTCTTCACAACTCTGCTGTATTTTACAGTAGCTCAACTGATTTTCACTCTCATTGTAGGTAATTCAGCAAAACTTGTACTATGCGTAAATCTGTCTTTCAGTTTTTCTCTAATCCCACAGATATGACTACCAGTGCCAATTATGCAATTTACTGTCCATTTATTAGTCTGAATAAAAGTGTAGGAACTTCCCTGTATGTCACAATCGTATTTACTTTCTGCCTAATATAATAATCCTCTTCAATTTCTTTAAACACTACATATTTATATTATCACTGTTGGTACATGCATCTGATTTTGGGTACATGGCGCTTACACACATGCTAAATTCCTCTACAGTATTCATTTTATGCTTTGCTGAATTTAAACCTTCATAATTTTTTCATAATTTATCTGTAACATTATTACAATTGTTATCGATATTGCGTTAATGATCCCAAGTTACACTCGATATTTCATGATCAATACATTTCACTCTGCCCTTATTATCCTTACAAGTGTGGACTGCTCCACTGACATAACAAAAATCTGACTTTCATGTACTGTACTATCAGCCTCCTTGCCACTCTACTTATTATCATATTTGTTCCATATATTAACTTTTTCTAATATTTTTCTTAAACCCTAGAACGGACAGGCTGGGTCTCTTGGACCCAAGCGGATTTAGTTTTAAAAATATCCACAAGAGTACACTACTTGCGAGTCAGCCATCCATTGTAGCTTTCAGTTAATGTCCCTGGAGGACACTGCTTGTGTCATCATTTTTCTTTGTTCGCCAGTTGATTGTTGATGTGGAAGGAAGCGTGTTGTAGGTCTGAGAACCCAGCCCATCCGTTTACATTAGCTTTTTCAGCTTATGCAAACTTCTGGTTATACTGACTGAAAGCAATAAAACTGCTCGAAAATGGCCTGGCAGCGTCCTCTAAGTGATGAAAAAATTGAAAGACTGTTATTAGAAAGTGATAATTATGATTCGGATGTAGATCCTGATTTTATTCCCGAAAGTGATCACTACACAGAAAGCGAAATGAGCGACGAACAGCTGGACAGCGAAGATAACATCGTTATTCCTGCTACAATACATCTCGAGATTCTGTATCAACTAGTGTGGTTGGTTCCGGTCCCTCTTCCAATGAATCATCACCTTACTATTTGTCGAGAGAGAGACGAACTAAATGGCAGAAAAAGGTTACCAACCAAAATGTACGTACCAGATCACATAATATAATTACGCATTTGCCTGGTCTCAGTGGGGAAGCCAGAAATGCTAACAACATTGTTGAGGCCTGGAAGCTGTTCACTGACGACGATTTGCTTGATTTGATAATAGAGAGCACAAATTATTGACAAAAAAGATAATTTAATGGATTTCAATTATATAGATGTAACAATTATTTTAGAAATAGTGATCAGTTTTCCATTCTCATCCTTCACTACCACAGGCTTAGATCTAGGCTCCTTTCTATAACTTCTCATTGTCCTCTAAAACTGTTTACTATTGTTCTGGCTATAGTCCTCCTCTGCCTTCTCTATCTGTTTATTTGTAAATGATCTTTTCTCTCGTCTGATTATTCTTTTCATTCTTCTTGTGGTTTTCTTGTATTTTGTTTGCTTGTCATATTTGTTACTGCTCATCATTGACTGTTTGGCTGTCTTTGTGTCACGAACGGCTCTTCTATATGTTTCATTGAACTATGGTTTGCGCTATGTATTGCTATTATTCTTATCTCCTAGTACTTCCTCTGCTGTCTCCTTTATAATTGTTGTTTCTTCCATTTTATATTGATATCTTCACCTTCTTTGTATTGCTTCCATTCTCTAATTCTGTGGATCTATTTCTAAGCTTAATCTTCAACTGTTTATTCACCTCCTCTTCTTCTAGCCTTCCTACATCCACTATTTGGGTTATTTTGCCGATGCTGCTCTCACTTGGTTGTTCTGGTAATGATTGTTTCATCTTTATTAGCAAAAGAGAATGGTCTGGTCCTACCTCAGGCCCTCTCATTATCTTAACTCTGTGACCGAAATACTGCAAGAAACTTGAACAAAAAGAGGAGTTCCAAGCATTTTTGGGTCTTTTGTACATTTCTGGCGGTCTTCACGGAGGCAAGCCGGCCGAAGTGGCCGTGCGGTTAAAGGCGCTACAGTCTGGAACCGCAAGACCGCTACGGTCGCAGGTTCGAATCCTGCCTCGGGCATGGATGTTTGTGTTGTCCTTAGGTTAGTTAGGTTTAAGTAGTTCTAAGTTCTAGGGGACTAATGACCTCAGCTGTTGAGTCCCATAGTGCTCAGAGCCATTTGAACCATTTTCACGGAGGCAAAATGAATATCGAAGAATTTTGGGACACTTGTGGCACAGGGACAGAAATCGTCCCTCCAAGTATGTCACTGCGAAGATTTCGGATTCTTGTGAGATGTGTTAGGTTACATAATATTCACACAAGAGAGGTACATAAAAAAAGTGATAAAGTGGCCCCTGTACGAGATTTTATCGAATGATTCACAAAAAACTGCACAAGGCATTACACAACAAGTGAATACCTTACAGTGGGCGAGATGTTATTATCTTTTCGGGGACATTGTTCTTTCAGAATGTACATTCCTTCAAAACCCGGAAAGTAAGGCATCAAAATATTTATCTTGGCAGATGCAAAAACTTACTATGTAAACAACTTGGAAATGTATGTAGGGCAACAAACTCCAGGTTTCTTCCATGTGAGTAACACAGCTGATGATGTTGTGCTTAGACTTGTGGAGACAGTGAAGAGAACAGGAAGGAATATTACCCTTGACAACTGGTTCACAAACAACACTCTTGCAAGAAAACTGCTCACAGACTGTAACCTTACACTCGTTGGGACACTGTGCAAACGTAAAAGAGAAATCCCATTGGAATTCTTGATTCACAAGAAAATAGAAATACATTCATCCATATTCGCATTTTGCGACAATTTCACATTGCTGTCATATGTGTCAAAGGAAAATAAATGTGTAATTTTGCTGTCTTCAATGCATACAAACAATAAAATCGATGAAGAAACCGGTAATATGAAGAAGCCAGAAATTATTACATTCTACAAGTCAACAAAGAGTGGAATGGACGTGGTTGATGCCATATGTTCAGAATATAACATTGGAAGGCAAACAAGACGCTGGCCATCGTGCATGTTTTATGCCATTTTGAACATTGCTGCCATTGGTGGTATACAAAGGAACACAGGACTGGATATTTGAAGAAGGATATTTCTCAAGCAACTCGGTTTGGAACTGATAAAACCACACATGGCACAGAGAGCTAACCAGAAGAATCTCCTGAGCAACATTCAACAGCAGGCAGCACGTCTGTCTGGGATTGCCATTGATAAGGAAGTTGTTCCAGAAGGGAAACGAGGTCGTTATAAATTCAGACAATAAAACAAAATATTTTTGTAAAAGTTGTGGAAAGTGGCTGACTCTCTCCCACCCTGCAAGGTTATGTGAAGATTGTGCAGCAAATACAGATCGGTAATATGTATATAGTAACAAGAGAAACCATTTTTATTAGATTATGCTATGCACTAAAATGTATAATATTTTGTAATAGCGTGCTTGACAATCCTAATTTCATAATTTGTGAGGACATGAACAGTCAAAAATAAAATAAAACTGTTTTAAATGTTCAAGAACGTTTTTAAATACTGAATAATTTTACTTTCAGATTTTCGGAAAAATGCAACGTTATTTTCAAAGAAATGTATGGTAAATTTAAATATTAATAAACAGTAAAAGAAGTATAGTAGCACTGGTGTTGAAAATTTAAGTCTTACTTATTCTGGAATGTAAATAAAATGGTGAGTCTGTCATACCCAGCCCGTCAATTTGTGTTACTTTTTTTCGCCCATCCGTTCTAGGGCTAATCTCTACATATATCACCCCATCCAACTCTCCTCTAAAAACAATTGCACTTCTTGCTCAATCATCAAAGCGCTCAGCAACATCTTTGTTGTTACCTGACAAATTCTTCACTATCCTCCACATATACATGAGAAATATTCTCTTTTTTCCCCCATCATAGCTCCATCCAATAAGTTCTACCATGTTTGTTCAGATTCATCAGCTCTCATATCAGAAATAACAAGCTCACTTTTTACCTAAATTACGTTATTGTTCACATAATCTGTTACTGAACTCCTATGATGTATTTCTATTGTCAAATTCTCTGTCTCCATTCCTGTCCCCATCATTGCACTGAATTTCTTTACTGCTACCTCGTCCATTTCTATCATTTGTGTAATGAATTACATTTCTTCTCCCAAAATTTCGCCATTATAACTTTGATTCCAACCCTCCTGCTGAAATCCATCATGTTAATCATTATTAAAACTCTGTCTGTTTTACTCTCTAATACTCTATCACATTTGTCCATGTGTTTCATAAACTCTTCAGTAGATTCATCACGTCCATAAATCAACCCAACTGCACTTTCCGTAGTAATCTCCTCTTCAAAGCGTTCACCTGTGTAACTTCATTAAAAGGTTTGGCTAAATAGATCAATCTTTCCAGTTGTGTCTCACAAAGGTCCTTCGTGGCTCCATGCCATTCTATGCAACTTGGTCCATCGAAGAATTTATTTTTAATCCTAACCTGCTTACTTTCTGACCAAAATTTACTTGGAAATGCTTCTCTAAACCACTGTATCTCATTTTTGTGTTAGTGTTTGAATTCGTCCATAAAAGAGCCTCCTCATCTAAAAACAATCATACAAATATAATTTTAAGGTCATCACTCATACCAGAATCAAAACTATCACAACAGTGATGCATAAAATCAACTGGGTGGATCTTATTAGCACTAGGAACTTTCTTATACGAATGTTGGCGCACATACCACTGCAGTTATTAGTAACACTTTTTGCAACAAAATTTTGCTGCAACTCAGTTAGCTTTTGGCTAATATTACTCACATCATTGCCGCATATATCCGCATTGTTTTGTTCCACAACATTTCGGGAGAACTGCTAAATGTCCGTAACTTCCTGCCACAATATTTCGGTGCAGAGTATTCTGGCGATCTTCAGGTGATGCTAACGAAAACGCACTGAGCTCTGGCATTTAAGGCCCCGCCGGCACATGCATGGTGGATTCACTGGGCGTTGCGTGTGCGCTACTTAAGTCCATTCGATTCTTCTGTGCCGGGCGCCCTCCATGCTGAAAAGTCACTACTTTGCAGCTACAGTAACTTAAGTCTGCTGATGAAATCACTAGATTTCTTTATGTGAAGTGCACATTTCCCTACTATTGGCTTGAGCAAGGACGCCAAGTATTTTGTTAAGTCGTAGGTGGCCGCTCCAATATGATTCACAATTGGACGTAATGAAACGTTATCCTTGTGGATCTTACGTAGTCCATACAGTCTAGGTGGAACTAAGCTATTTGGTTTCAGTCTCTTAATTACCTCCTTTGGTAAGGAACATGAAGTATCTGCACTAGCAGAATAGAAATGCGGAAAACACAAGTCCGAAAACAATTTATTGGACACATCAAAACCAAACAATAATACAATCTCCAAAAGAACAACAGACTTGTTCCCAACTGCGGATCGCCACAAATATAAAATAAAAAATAATAATAGTAGAGAGCCGACCCTTCACGGGGAGGGATCACAATAAACAATCCTACAATGTCAAGATGTTCGTCGACTATACAAAGTCCATCTGCAAGAAATCGGCCAGCTAGAAGAGGCGTCTGGCCGTGGCTGCTGGGGTGGCAGCTCTGTATACTTCGAAGCGGTGCGTCGAACTGTCTTTTGTCGGCAGTGCGCCGCTCTATAAAGCCTGTTTGGCGGATGTATCTGCCACGACTATTTGCGATCACGTGCCTGGCATATCAAAGAAGTTCCTGGGCTAGTTTCGACCTCTTGTGTAGCTGTACTAGGGGCTCTGCGAACGGGTAGTGGTCCCTGGCGGCCGTTGGTGGAGACCTGGTGTTCTGTCGTGTTGTGGCCCCGGTAAATATTTGTGTTGACAATACAGACGACGTAGATTTTCCTGGTTACGCCCTATGATGCAGGCATCCCGTGTTGGTTAGACGTGAAGTGGGATGCCGATGCGGTAGGCGCTACGATGTATGAAGTGGGCGGCCACAGATGAACTCCGCACCACTCAGAAAGTAGGACCCTTATTGATTTTGCGATATGTTGAGACGCTTAACAAAACATTGACCTTATTAATATAGTCCTCCAGTAGCATTAAAACAATAGCATTACCTTTGTCGATTTAAGTACCACTGTATCCGCGTCTGCTCGCAAGTTCCAGAGCCCTGCCCTCTCCATAGGCGAGATGTTACTCTTCGGCGGTGTAGCTCTTGTCAGTACACAAGACTCCCGACGCTCTTCCTCGCTTCATCTGTAGCAAGACGGCGCACAGCTTCTTCGATGGAACTGACAAAGGCCACTAGTGGTGGTGAAATAGGTGTAGGAGCAAAACTGAGACCTCTTGCTAACACAGATGTAGTACCGTCACCTGTTTCACCACCATTAGTGGTAATATTTCAGCGCAAATAGGCAGAATATTAAGAAAATATAAAGTAAAAGCAATCTTTCGCCCTTCTGCAAAAATTTCGTCATTGTTGGGATCTGTCAAAGACAACCTAGAGCTGCGCAAGGCAGGTGTTTACAGGATTCCGTGCGAATGCGGCAAATCTTATATAGGGCAAATGACGCGCACTGTGGAGGATCGCATTGCAGTGGCATACACGCCTCCTTCAGCCTTGTAAGTCTGCTATAGGCAAACATTGTGTTTCCACTGGTCATGTAATGAATTACAGTGAGACAAAAATTGCGGCCCATACGTTTAACTTTTGGAGCTCTACTGTTAATGAATCCGTCTAAATACGACTGTCTGTCAGTGAGTCTCTTATTAATCGAGACGGCGGTTTTCAGTTAAATTCGGCATGAAATTCAGCCGTTGAAAAACTTCATGTCCCTCGCAGCCGGATTAGTTCTGTGATGGAACCGCGCGAAGACAATCGAATTGATATCGATGAAGCGAGTTTTCACCTTGGAGAACGCGCGGCGCAGCAGAATCGAATGCGCTCGAGTTGCGCACGCACAACGCTCAGTGAATTCACCACGCATGTGCCGACGTAGCCTTAAATACCAGAGCTCAGTGCGTTTTCGCCAGTATCACCTGAAGATGGCCAGAAGGCTCTGCGCCGAAATATTGTGATAGCAAGTTACAGACATCCAACAGTTCTCTCGAAATGTTGTGGAACAATATGTGTACCGGGAAAGTTTTAAATCTCATATCTACATTGTTAGTTACAAAGTTCTTTACATCAACATCTTTCGTGTTAATTTCGGAGATTTGGTTATTTGTATTGGTTTCTAGGTTTTTTAATTTTGTTCCTGTTCGTACCTGTTTTGTTTTCTTTTGCAACGTAAACTATGATTACTTTGTTTTATATTCAGCACTATAAACAATTTTAAAAAATTTCTCAGTTGGCTCAATTTAATCTGTGTGATTTTACTCAAATTCACCAATATTGGTTTCATCTGAGCCTATCAAAGCATCGATCTGTTTATGTTCTGTTCCTACCGCCAGTTTGAAGATCGTTATTGTTCCCTTATCTCTGTGACCTGTACAGTACTAACTTGCTTACCTACACTGGCTAAACAAATCGCAACTATTCCTTGGCCTCACTCAGTCCAGCCTTCCACACCCTCCTGTCAGCTGCTTATTCATCTCCCAGACCCAGTATCTTCATGTCTCCCATGGTATTATCCTTCAATCTCATTCTTGGCTGTCCTAATGATTTCCTTCCTTCGGCTTCTCCAACCATTACTGTGTTTATTACCGAGTTCTCCTCTCTCCTCATGTCTGCACACCTGAGTCTTTTAGTTTTCACACTTGCTATGACGTCAGGTAGTGTGTTTAACTGTCTTGAGTTCTCTGTTTTTCCTTATTCTTCACTGTTCATTCTCTTTTACTGGTCCATATATTTTTCTCAATACTTTGTTTTCAAAAGTGATGAGCTTTTTCTTTGTTTTTTTTTTCCTGTAAGGGTCCATGTTTCGCTTGTGTAGCACACTATTGGTTTGATGATGGTCTGATATATTTTTATTTTTGCCTGCCTGAATAGTAACTTGTATCTTATAATGTTATGTATAGCTTGAGTTCTCGCTACAATCTCTTGTCCTATGAGGTTTTCTTGGTTGATATTGACACTGAGGTAATGAATACATCAGTCTTCTGTATTGTTAGGTTCCTGATTAATAGATGGTTACGTCCTAAGTGAGCTCTTCTTCCTATTACCAGGAACTTTGTTTTACTTTCATTTCTACTTAGGCTTACTTTCTTGGCTTCCACCACTAGTACAGTTACCATTTTCTCCAGGTCTTCCATGCTCTTTCGTATCACCACAGTATCATTTGTGAAAGCCAGAACATTTATATTTTTCCCTATGGTGCCTACTGCATATTCTGGTAGTACTCTCTTCAGGGTGATGTTGAGTACCAAATTGGACTAGCTAGGTGATATAATATCTCCCTGTCTCACTCCTGTTTTTACCTCAAATGTTTTTGAGAACTCCCGGTGTACTTTCACTCCACAGTTTGATTCTGTCGCACAAATTTCAGTTAGCTTTATCAGCTTGTCTGGTATCTCCCACTCTGCCATTATCATCCACATCTCCTCTCTCACCTTGCTGCCGTATCCTTAGTTGAAGTCTACAAACATACAGATGGTATCCTGATTGTGCTCCCAGTTCTTACCTAGTATTTGTCTCAGTGTGAATATTGGTCAGTTGTTGACTTATCCTTTCTGAACCCCTCTTGTGCTGAGTCTAATATTTCTTCAATGTATGGGTTGAGCCTGTTCAGTATAAATATTTGTTGTTTTTTATAGTAGTGATATTATCTATAGTTCAATAACAACATTTTGTATCCCTTCTTGTAAATGGAACATACAGTTCCACTTTTCCATTCCTCTGACATTACATCTTTCCTCCACACCTCTTTTATCGTTTTGGTTAACCATTCATATGTCTTGTCTCCCCCTTCTTTGATGAGCTGTGCTAATATCATGTCCATGCCTGGGGGTTTCCCATTTTTCAGTTTTTTATTGCTTCCTTCACCTCTATCAGAGTTGGTTCTTCATTAATATTTTTACATTCTGGTTATTTTCTGCCCTGTTTTCATTGTGGTAGGTGTCTACTGGGTTCTTCAGCAGTTCTCTGAAGTATGTCCTCCAGTTCATCAGATTCCCTTCGTTTATAGTGATCAGTTTTCCATTCTCATCCTTCACTACCACAGGCTTAGATCTAGGCTCCTTTCTATAACTTCTCATTGTCCTCTAAAACTGTTTACTATTGTTCTGGCTATAGTCCTCCTCTGCCTTCTCTATCTGTTTATTTGTAAATGATCTTTTCTCTCGTCTGATTATTCTTTTCATTCTTCTTGTGGTTTTCTTGTATTTTGTTTGCTTGTCATATTTGTTACTGCTCATCATTGACTGTTTGGCTGTCTTTGTGTCACGAACGGCTCTTCTATATGTTTCATTGAACTATGGTTTGCGCTATGTATTGCTATTATTCTTATCTCCTAGTACTTCCTCTGCTGTCTCCTTTATAATTGTTGTTTCTTCCATTTTATATTGATATCTTCACCTTCTTTGTATTGCTTCCATTCTCTAATTCTGTGGATCTATTTCTAAGCTTAATCTTCAACTGTTTATTCACCTCCTCTTCTTCTAGCCTTCCTACATCCACTATTTGGGTTATTTTGCCGATGCTGCTCTCACTTGGTTGTTCTGGTAATGATTGTTTCATCTTTATTAGCAAAAGAGAATGGTCTGGTCCTACCTCAGGCCCTCTCATTATCTTAACTCTGTTTTTATGATTTTTCACTCGCAGTACATGGTCTGTTTGGTTCCTAGTTAGCTCATCTGGTGAAGTACTTGTTGCTTTATGTATCTCTTTATGTGGAAATGATGTACTGATTATTTTCGTGTTTCTAGCTGTGGCGAAGTTGATGAGCCTTATACCATTATTATTTGATTCAGTGTGCAAGTTGAACTTGCCTATATATGGTTGTCATTGGTGTTCTTGTACCATTTTGGCATTTAAGTTTCCCAGCACAGTTCTGATGTCATATTGTGGTAATCTGGAGTAAATTTGGTCTAAGGTGTCACAGAATTCGTCTTTTATGTCTTCCTCCTTGTCCATGGGCATAGACTCTTACTAATGAGCTTATATATTTACATTTGATTCTCATGTAGCATATCCTTTCTTGGACATTTTCTAGTGTCATCACACTGATCATTATGTGCAGCAAATCCTGTCCAAAATATATAGTAACCATATTTGTTTGTTCGATATATGATTGTACAGTTTTTCTCTCTGTGTATGCCTTGCCCAGGCCGTATTATCTCCTACATGTCAGTAATATCGATCTTGTACTCTGTTAGTTCTTCAGCAAGTATCTTTGTCTGTCCTCTAGTGTATAATGTTCTTGGATTCCATGTTCCTATTTGTAGTTCTTTATTCGTATGCTTGTGTCCTTTTCCATAACATTCAGTCCAGTCAAAGGCTGTATGTAAGTGTATGGGAACCTTCCAGTTTTTTACAATCTTGAATGGTTAGCCCAACGATTAACCCTTCTACTTTATGTGGGTTTGTGACAGATGGAAGACTATCTTCCTCCTAGGTGTGGTATTCAAAAGTTGATTTGTAAGTTAGCTTACCTTGTTGTTAGTGGCATCAATTTTCCTGCTCAATTCAATTTTTGTTTGCTCTAAACTGTTGTTTAGTTAACTTTTTGACGCTTCTACTCTGACATTCAAATAATTACTTCATTCCTCAACTCTTTATTCTGATTCTTAAGTTGTTCCTGCATAAATGTCTTTAACTGACAAAAGATGGATGTTAGGTCCTGAAAGTTTTCCACAGCAAAGGTTCAGAATGGACTGGAAACACTACTCACATTCTCAGACACAGCTCCCTTTTCATGACTCTGATTAAATTCTACATTACTACTATGAATGCTTCGTTTTGATTATCATTACGTTCCAATCTGTCATCTGAAATTGGTTCATTGTTAACTACCTTTCCATGGTTTTCCATTATCAACCTGTATACTACACAACCTAAAAATAAATTGTTTCACACGACCTAACAGTTCACAACACAACAATAGTACAGAAGATAGACAATATTTAAAAATAAACAGAATATTTAACTTTCATGTCCACATTTTAATTTATGTTTCTCGTTTACCCTTCCATTCAAAATATTAGTCTATATTTCAGTTTTCAGCATCTGTACTTTGTCAAATTTCTTACATGGAATTTTAATTTAATATCATTTCCAGTCCTGGCCTGAAATTTGAAAGTACTTCGAACTCTGATCTTTATTTGCTCAGATCGATCCCAGCTCTGAACACCAAATTAGATTGCAACTATAAGCAGTGCATTTAACTTTGTGACTGGGTCTCATGTCATGTGTGTATGTGTGTAACTCAACCTTCTCACAGCAGAAACTATAATGTCATTAGATTCTGTATGCTTCTGTAAGATCTCTCTCTACTTTTTGAAACCCAGCTCTACACAATAATTTCAAGTAGTAAAATATTCTAACAGTTTTCTGAAATTATTTTAAAACTATATACAAGACTGACATGACTTTGCTTCAACAGACACCAAACTCACATTATTCCTCACTGCACTGCTGATACATCTACCACATATAAATATGTACCAACAATCAAGATAGTTCATAGTACTGTTATGTAGCTGTTTTTGACAAATTACAGTTAAACTCTTGGTAATTTAAACAATTTACTAATGGAATAAATATTCACATAACTCAAAGTTGTTTGTAGGATCATAATTTTATGAATCCAATAACATTATGATGTGCAATTACTTACAGTTAGCTACACCAATTATTACAGCTGTATAAATACGAATTACAATGCATTATGATGAATTAAGGATTTCTGAGATGTTTTCAGCAATTTTATGCCAAGTATTTTTTACTGAACTAATGACTTTTACTAAGAAATTTTGTGATATCGATATTCTTGAGTTCGTTTATGTTCTGAAAATGGTGAAATATGTTGCAGTTGGATACTTTTGTGAACATTACTACATTTTAACCACAAAATATTTGAAGTCAGTTTCTTAAAAGGATAAGTGTTTCAGCATATTGTACATGTATGCATATAAATCTAAAAGTTCTTCACGGCAGATAAAAACATGTGATATGGGTACCAAGACCTGTGGTTGAAAGAGCTATCGATAAATTCAGTTTGTCCATCCTCATTCTGCCATGACTCAATCCTAAATTATAAATGTCAAATAGTATAAGTTATTTCCATCAAGTTGAACATTCATCAACCGATGTTTACATAGTATGAACTACATATGTCGAATGCAAAGTGCAGTACATCAACCTTCAATGTTAACAAATGTAAGTTCCAAGACTCCACTGTGCATTAGAATACGCAAAAACTCAAGTACATGTATATATCTTATAAAATGCTAAGTGTAATTGTGACAACATGACAAAATGATCAAACCTGTTCTTTACTGAATATTTCCTAAAGCAAAATTTGAAAAACTATTGTGACAACTAACTTAAATATCCTACAACTCATGGTACAAAATCCAGAGTATAATCCTACAGCGGTTCCGAATTTCCACGACAGAATGTGCTTCTAGACAGTTGTTTTCCACAGAAGTTATTATTTTTTAACAAAACCGTTTGATAACAGTAATACTTATTTGCATGGTATCAACGACAAATGCCCCCCTCCCACACCAGTTCTCTTGTTTCATTTTATTTTGAGCAACCCCCAACTCCTCTTTAAGCACTATTCTCTAGAACAGTCAAGACTTGCTGCAAGAAACACACAGTTGATACAGAATGTTAGATGGAAACATCACTTTTTCAAAACAGTTTCAACACTTATCTTTTACTAATTTCACTTCTCAAGACATGTTCTATTATAAACCCATCAGACATAGTATTTGCTATTTTATTTACACATCAAGCTCTGCAGGACTAAATTAAGGTGCAAATCTCTGAGGTCATGGAAAGTGCCAGCATATGAAATTACAACATAAAAGTATCAACAGATAAAAATAAATGTTTATGAACCTGAGAAAACTCAGTCCATAAGTTTAAGTAAACACAATCAACACTACAACATGAATGAGCTTAATTTTTCAAGGAACTCCTCGACAGAATAGGAGGAGTGACCTATGAGGAAACTCTTCAGTTTCAACTTGAAAGCATGCAGATCGCTGCTAAGATTCTTGATTCTAGTTGTAGCTTATTGAAAATTGATGCAGCAGTATACTGCACACCTTTCTGCACAGGACTTAAGGAAGTCTGATCCAAATGCAGGTTTGATTTCTGCCGAGTATTAACTGTGTGAAAGCTGCTTATTCTTGGGAATAAGCTAATATTGTTAACAAGAAATGGCAGTAAGGAATATATATATATATATATATATATATATATATATATATATATATATATATATTATAGGCCAATGTCAAAATACCTGTAAGTAGGCTGTTTAGGTTTTTTTATTAGTAACGCCACCTCTGTATGAAAATCACTGGCTGTGCTGTGTGCAGTCTGTGGCTGCTTTGCATTGTTGTAATACTCGCCATTGTAGTGTTAGGCAGCTGGCTGTGAACAGCGCGTAGCGTTGGGCAGTTGGAGGTGAGCTGCCAGCAGTGGTGGATGTGGGGAGAGAGATGGCGGAGTTTTGAAATTTGTCATGAACTGCTTTATATATGATGATATCAAGGTAAATACATTGTTTGTTCTCTGTTAATATCTTTCATTTGCTAACTATCCCTATCAGTAGTTAGTGCCTTCCGTAGTTTGAATCTTTTATTTAGCTGGCAGTAGTGGTGCTCGCTGTATTGCAGTAGCTTGAGCAGCGAAGATTTTTGTGAGGTAAGTGATTTGTGAAAGGTATAGTTTAATGTAAGTCAGGGCCATTCTTTTGTAGGGAATTTTGAAAGTCAGATTGCGTTGCGCTAAAAATACTGTGTGTCAGTTAAAGCACAGTCGTGTAAAATTATTAAAAGGGGACGTTTCATATGTCGACCCTTAGCCGAGGATACCTCACTGGAATCTTCTGATTTTTTCTTGTAGTTTGTGTAATTAGTGTAGCTTTTGTTTATTGCTAGCGCGTAATTGTAGAGAATTTCCGTTTCATATGGCGACCCTGCCAGGATACCTCACTGGAATCTTCTGATGTTTTCTTGTAGTTTGTGTAATTAGTGTAGCTTTTGTTTATTGCTAGCGCGTAATTGTAGAGAATTTCCTTTGTAGTTGCAGTCTTTCATTGTTGTACAGTAAAACAGGTGCAGCACGCATGTAGATTTGCACCATGTATTTCGCAGCTGCAATTAACTAGATATTATTTTCAGTGCTATGTTAATGTGTTCCCCTATTTTTGCTCTTAAAATTGTGTTTTTCTGTGTTGTCGTGTGAAATATTGTGACAATAATGGCGTGTGAAAAACGTAACACTAGGCTCCAAAGTAAATTGAGAAATGACAGCGAAGACGAAAGCAGTGTGTTAGCGCCACCGTGTAATGAATTAACTAATATTCAAAGTAGTAATTTGGTAACTGTGCACAGGGAAATGGAGTGGGTGGCAAACAATGGCGTGGACAGTGAAACAATTAGTGTAGAGGGAAGCATTATCGATCGATCGGTCGGCAACAGCTCGCCTCAGGAATCGGGAATGACAGGACACAATTTTGCAAATACTGTAGATTCAGGTTTTGGGTCCTCACCGTTTTCTCAAATGAGTCAAGACACATTTTCTGCTTGTCAAAATGTGAATGTTGCCGGTGCAAATGCACTGCCGAAAAGTGTAGAGGAACAGATTCCAGACACTAACACATTATTATTGCAATTAATGCAGCAAATGAAACAAAATCAGAGTCAAACACAGCAACAGTTAGACGCAATGGGACAAAATCTTCGAAAGTTAGACACAGTGGAACAAAATCAGAGACAAACACAGCAAAAGCTTGAAAAATTAGACACAATGGAACAAAATCAGAGACAAACACAGCAAAAGCTTGAAAAATTAGACACAATGGAACAACACCAGAGACAAACACAGCAACAGTTAGACGCAATGGAACAAAAGCTTCAAAAGTTAGACTCAGTGGAAAATAAGCTTGAACAAACACGTGAAGATTTAACTACCGAGTTACATAACATTGAATCGAAATGTCAAAAAGTCTGTAATGATGTAAAAACACAAATTTGTGAGCATTTTCAACCTATTTTTTCGCGGCATGAAAATGCATTACAGAATCACGAAGCAGCCATAAAAGAACTGCAAATTATTGTTCATGAAAATCATGAGACCTTGCAAGCTAAAATTGACTCAGTTGCATCTACCGATTCGGTTACGCAACTTGCAAAAACCCAGGAAAACTTAAAGGACACAGTAGAAAGACACATGGAGGAAATTAGTACATTATCAGAGAAAGTAGTTGAACTTTCGGATCAGCTAAATAATTTATCTACGAAGGTAGATGATAATCTGAATGACACAAAACCGGTAGTCTTTAATGACACAGAAGAGAGCGAACAAATTAGGAAACTGAAACAAAATCTGAATCAAATTAATACGCAACACCAAGTAGAAATCCGGGAAGTACAAGATCAGCTGACACAGGTAATACAAGAATTACGTATTTCAGAGGACACTCGCGCTCCAACACGGGAAGAGGGACATAGAAATACAGAAAAGACGCAAAATAATAACACAGGGCATTTCGGAAGTTATGAAAGAAACTGGCAATGTGCACCGAATTTTGAAGTGGAACCGCCGAAACGACGTAACAATGACCGATATGCGACTCGCCGACATGATGACTTTGACTATAAGCTGTTCATTACTACACGTAAATTCAAAACATTTAAGAATTCTGCCAACGACATTCATCCACAAGCGTGGCTCCATCAATTCTCTCATTGTTTTCCCCCCAACTGGTCATTGGAGCACAGGTTAGAATTTATGTGTGGCTACTTGGAGAATGAACCAGCTGTAAGAATGCGATCGGTCATTCACGATTGTCACAGTGAAGGAGATTTTTATCATGCCTTCCTCTCAGCATATTGGTCTCAAGCCACACAAGACCGAGTAAAACATAGCATCATGATGATGAAACACTTTGAACAATCAGAATTTTTCGGTCTTGTCAAATATTTTGAAGACATGTTGCATAAGAATCAGTATCTTTCAAACCCATACAGCCCCTCAGAACTCATCCGAATTTGCTTAATCAAACTGCCTGAACATTTACGACATATTATTTTAGCAGGACGTTGCAAAGACGACATTGAAGCTTTTCAGGGACTGTTACAAGAACTGGAAATCGACACTGACAATCGCGGAACGCGAGAACAGGAGCACAACAATTACAGGTCACATCCGTCACAATTCCGTGACGACAGAAATAATAACTGGACACGACAAGGCTATTCTTACAACGCAAATCGTGACCAAAACAGACACCACCCGTATGACAACCACTGGCAGAGTAATAATTACAGGGAAAGATCACCTCTCCGCGGTAATGACTATTACAGAGACAATCAGAGAAACAGACAATATGGGAACCAAAATAATTATTATTACGGGAGGCAGAATAACTTCAGACGCAACAGTTCAGCGCGCAGTTACGATTCCGGGAGAAATTCTCCACCACATGACCGACAAGAAAGAAACTATGGAATCTACCGACATGACGACAGACGATATACTCGTAATCATAACGACAGACCTGAATTTCATCAGAACTGGCGGGATTGAAACAGAGCAGGGCATTTTCGACAACGTGAATTTGTAGAAGTTAGGTCTCCAAATCCCAGTAACGACGCGCGCCAACAAAGAGACAGACAATGACTCGCACAGCAGGCAGCCGCGTGCGCCCGCTGGCTCCGAGAAAAATAACATAAGACGCTAGCCTTGAAAATAATTTTAGCATTCTTTACCGACGTATACCGCATGATAATTGCATTCAAGTTCAAACTCTGAGTACTATGAAGAGTAAAGAATTGCACCACACTTCACATGTAAAACCGTTCATTGAGAGATAATCTGCTTTTTAACTTAGTCTTTGCTATAAAATTTTTCACTTCACGTTAGTAGTACTCTTTTTCAATCTTAGAAACTGTTAACATGCAACGATGTTTTAAAGTTAACTATCCAGTCAAGAACCAAGAGAACTTATTTAAACAGAAATTACAACTGCATTGTTGTTGTGAACAGACGACACAGTGTTATTGTGTGTGTACATTCTTGCTTGTTAGTTGCACGATTACATAACGACTATAAGGCTCACATACTTAGAACATGTACCGGTACTGCTGTTGAGATTTTAATACAATATTTTGGTTTATTTGAAAATACATTCTGAAATTAAAGTGCCAGATGACACAGAGGTTAGTTTATGTGACAGCTACACGATTTTATCACGACGCTACTAATGAGTGACAATTTACAATGTTGCTTTTGCAGTGTTTCTGTTTTATTTCTGCACAGTTTTTCTGCATTATTCAAGAAATTAAAACATGTTTTAGTAGTAACTTTTGTGGTATAGCAACAATGAGACAGCCTTTTTCGTAGCACAACAATACGTTACAGTACAGTACTTTCCTCATCACGGCAATAAGCGTAATAACTAAGATATCTATACGCAAAGCATTTCACTTTTGTGTATCATGAGGTAAGTACATTGACTTTAGCAGAACTTTGCTTACAGAGGACGATAACTACGACAGTTCCACAGAATTATCTTACAGCAAGACGCGCATTTAGCGCTTCAGGATACGCATTTGAGTGATTAATTTTGTACTTAAAACATTTTTTTTAAGATATTTGAAGTACAATGATACAAAGGTATTCTGTGATACATTTCATTCCATTGCAATAATCTGTAACACCTGAGGGTATAATTACATTAATCCTCAGGGGGGTACACGCCTACTTTGTGTACCATGTGTTTGGCAAGCACAAGGAGCACTAGCTAATATGGTATTTGCTTATACAACTTTACACATCGGTACCATATTTCTCTAACACAGAATTACACAGCTATCTGATTATTTGACAGAGAAACAAACATTCTTTTTACTACGTCAGTGACAGATGTTTACGCAATTACACAGTTGGATAACTTCACACTTATGAAACTGTATTTTGTCTGTACTTTGTAAACTGTTCATATTTTTTCAGAACCATTGTGATACTACGTGAGCTTTGAATGATGTATTTGGTATGGGATCATGATTTTTAAAGTACGTTTGAGGTCGATGACACCATTGAAATGAGCAGAGAATTTTTTTTAGGTTTTGATATTATTGCAGAAAGCTACGACGATTGAGAGATTTGACTGAGGTGTTATGATGTTATTTTTACGACGACGATGTGTATTATGCTGTTGAGATATGTTTATGATCAATAAGATGATGCTACCGTATATGAGGAATTTGATTATGCTACGGATTTCTAAGATGAAGTATTGAAGATGTGTCGACGAATATGTATATGTGTAATAAAGTAAGGAATAATGAGTAGTGGTTAGGGAAAAAGGATGTTGGAAACCAAGAATTGTACTTTAAGAGTTATGAAATGTGTGTAAATGCGTGAATGTATCACAATGCTGACGAATATTTTTTTTTGGACACTTATATTTATAGGATTTTGTTTCTACAGATTGGTAATGCAAATTCTCAAACTGTGAATTTTTTTTTATATAAGACTGCCACTGTAGCGGAAACTGCTGTCGTAAATATTTCCGTACGAAAGTTAAGTGACCACCTGCACGTAATGCGTCGCGGGCACCCACCTGGGCGACAGCGGCCCGAAAAAAAAAAAAAGCCATTAGCCTTCCAGCGGCACAGGTAGAAAAAAAAGGGGGAGGCCATTATCCTCGCTATTGACGTTCCTTTGTAGAAAGCATCGTAAATACGAGACGCTAATAATAACTTGGAAACATTCTTACATCTGCACACCTGATTAGGACAAGTGTCTATCTACGAGAATTGAGAGAAATGCCATATGGCTTGCTTTATGTATTTATTTACTCATTTTGTTTAATATCTAGTTTCTAGCTGCACTGCAGCACTGGTTAAAATAAAATTTTATAGATGTACTAATATAAATATTTTCTGTCTCCAGATCCAGTAAATAATTTTATGATCTATTCAAAAAAACGAAGGAGCATAAAAAGATATTTCCCTTCACAGGAGTTGCATACGGAATTTTCTTTTCAACTACTGGGTAATTTTTTTGGTAGAATAACTTCTTGTGGTGCACCACTTTAATTACTTAGACATTAAGATGTGATTATACATTTCCCTTATCTGCATTGTTGTCTTTACTGTAATATTTTTCTGCTTGAGCGTTGTCATGTTTAGATATAATTTATTGCTTTTGCTTCTGCTGTTTGCCAGGCATAATGTTACTGAATTTGACTTTGTATTACGCTGTTAAGCCAGTTTTACTAATGATTTATTTTTATTGTTTGCTGCACATTGCCTTAGATTAGTTGTAATATTGCAATTGCTTTGCTAATTTCTTAATGCTGCTTGCTTCACAAATCTGCATTTTTTTTCATTGCTGTTTATATTAATTGTTTTATGTGATGCTGCATTGCCTCGTCCCTTGGTATATATATCTGAGCTCAGTAGATTTAAGTTAGCTTAAGAGGGGGTAGTCTATATAAGAGAACAAGTTGTGATGAATTGGAAGAAATACATTGAAAATCTATAAGAAAATGGTTTGGCCAAAACAGTATTTTGAAAGAGGATATGAACAAAAAAGTAGGTTTTAGGGACAACAGGTTTGGGTAGGATTTTCTTGGAAATAAATGATGAAGTAAGATAATGGAAAATAAATAATGAGGTAAGAAATATGTGAACATATATATACAGAAAGCATGCTTGAATAGGATTTTTTTTGGTGGAAGCAAAGGTTGAAATAAGACGAAAGGTCTACAGAATGAAGTTTTGCGTTGGACTGCAGTACCAAATGATACACTGAAAACAAACCCTGTCCTTTCCTTTTGTGTTATCCCACTATGTGTTTGTGTACCCTTGTGTATTTGTTTTCTTCCTGTCTCTGTGTAGTTTCATAGAATTTTTTTCTTCTTCTAATACTAAGCTACATTCACTATGATGAGGAATGCTGTTATCCTCAAATATAATTGGCATTAATAATATGTTATTTTCTTTGTAGAGATGTTAGACATTATTTATCTGTTCTGTTTTGTTGCTCATGTGTGAAGTTGATGTTTCGAGGGTTATTCTGATCTTTTATGTATGTGCTTATGTCATTATTTATGTAACACTGATGTATACATTTTTATTCTTTTGTAAAGCCTGTATTACTGCAAGTGTTATCTGTATTGTAATGTTCCTTAATGATGTATTTTGTATCTTTGTAATTGTATTCTTATGTTATAAAATTGTAATTGACACCGGTTCGTCAAATTGGGTAACTTGTAAGTTACATTTCACTGCACACGTTTCTATTGGTCATAGTATATGGACAATATGTGAAAAGTAGGGACTGTTAGTGTTTGCACGTGTGTTAATAATTCAGCAAGGGACTGGTTAACAGCATTGCTGGTTCTCAGGACAATTCAAAAACTTTGTGAGTGCACAAGTGGTGGTTATGGACTTGCTACATTATCCACAAGACTCTTCGATGGTGATTGTGCACCTGCACAGTCGCAGCAGATGGCTGCTGGCCATCTCTACAAGGACTACAGTGGGTCTGCATCTTTGATGACCCACCAGTACCTTTATCTCTACAAGGACTACAGTGGGTCTGCGTCTTTGCTAACTCACCAGGACCATTATTTCTGCAAGGACTGCAGTGGGTCTGCACCTCTGGTGGCCCACCAATACCATAATCTCTACCAGCACTACTGTGGGTCTGCTCTGTGGTGACCTACCTACCAATATTCTTCAAAACTTCGACTGACTCTGCTGTGGGTTTGCTCTGTTGTGGCCCATTACCTGTCTGCATGTCGAGTCAGCACTGTCTTTCCGTTGGAAGGACAACACTACTTCTTCAAGACTGCATGGAAATCCACTACGTCTGTGTGCATTGTCTTTTACTGCTCAGACTTTGAGAAAAACACGGCAATTTTAGTGTGATCAACGATCAGGACTGTCTTTATGGACTGTGAGAAAATTTTAGCTTTTGACCAACATTGTATCAATAAGTGTGTGCATTTGATTTCTTTGCTATTGTAATTGTGAAAAAAATTTTTAACAAATATGTATTGGCCAGTGCCCAACAAAATTTGTAAAATTTTTTGTGGGGAGCATGGGGGCTATGTAAGTAGGCTGTTTAGGTTTTTTATTAGTAACGCCACCCCTGTATGAAAATCACTAGCTGTGCTGTGTGCAGTCTGTGGCTGCTTTGCATTGTTGTAATACTCGCCATTGTAGTGTTAGGCAGCTGGCTGTGAACAGCGCGTAGCGTTGGGCAGTTGGAGGTGAGCCGCCAGCAGTGGTGGATGTGGGGAGAGAGATGGCGGAGTTTTGAAATCTGTCATGAACTGCTTTATATATGATGATATCAAGGTAAATACATTGTTTGTTCTCTATTAATATCTTTCATTTGCTAACTATCCCTATCAGTAGTTAGTGCCTTCCGTAGTTTGAATCTTTTATTTAGCTGGCAGTAGTGGCGCTCGCTGTATTGCAGTAGCTTGAGCAGCGAAGATTTTTGTGAGGTAAGTGATTTGTGAAAGGTATAGTTTAATGTTAGTCAGGGCCATTCTTTTGTAGGGAATTTTGAAAGTCAGATTGCGTTGCGCTAAAAATACTGTGTGTCAGTTAAAGCACAGTCGTGTAAAATTATTAAAAGGGGACGTTTCATACCTAAACTCATGAACATGGATTGACAAGAGGTTCGTGAACTTACACCATTTATCGCCTGAACCACCCATTTCTGAGCCAAAAATATCATTTTAGAATAGCAACAGTTACCCCAAAATATAACGTAAGCGAATGAAAATAAGCAAAGTGGACTAATTTTTGTGTCAAACGATCACTCACTTCAGATACCATTCGAATAGTGACAATGGCAGAATTAAGTCTTTGGACAAGATCCTGAATGTGGGCTTTCCATGACAGCTTACTATCTCTCTGAACATCTAGAAATTTGAACTGTTCGGTTTCACTTATCATATACCCATTCTGTGAAATTAAAATGTCAGGTTTTGTTGAATTGTGTGTTACAAACTGTAAAACCTGAGTCTTACCATGATTTAGCATCAGTTTATTTTCTACAAGCCATGAACTTAGGTCATGAACTGCACTATTTGAAACCAAGCCTGTGTATCACACAGCTTCCTTTACTACCAAGCTAGTGTCATCAGCAAATTGAAATATTTTAGAGTTACCCATAATACTAGAGGGCATACATATCCTTTATATAAATAAGGAGCAGGAGTGGCCCAACACTGATATCTGGGGCACCTCCCCCTCCCCCCTTGACTGTACCCCACTCAGACCCCACATCACAGCAATTCTCGACATTGTGAATGATGACCTTTTGCTGTCTGTTGCTAGAGTAAGAGGTGAACCAGTTGTGAGCTACTCCCCATATTCCGTAATGGTCCAACTTCTGGAGCAATGTTTTGTGTTCAACACAATCAAATACAAAATTTAAATCGAAAAATATGCCTAGCGTTCGAAACCTATTGTTTAACCCATCCAGTACCTCACAAAGAAAAGAGAATACAGCATTTTCAGTTGTTAAATGACTTCTAAAGCCGAACTGTACATTTGATAGCAAATCGTGTGCTATAAAATGATCAATTATCCTTATATACACAGCCTTCTCAATAACTTTAGCAAACGCTGATGGCATAGAAAAGGTCTAAAATTATCTACACTATCCCTTTCTCCCTTCTTATAAAGCAACTTTACTACTGAGTACTTCAATCATTCAGGAAACTGACCATTCCTGAAGGAAAAATTAGAAATATGGCTAAATACAGGGCTGACATGTGCAGCACAGTACTTTAATATTCTGCTAGGCATCCCATCATAACCATGAGAGTCCCTAATCTTCATTTATTTAATTATTGACACAATCTCCCCCTTGTCTGTATCGCACAGGAGTATTTCAGACATCAATCTCAGAAAAGGCATTTGCCAAGAAAATTATGGTTTCCTGTAGAAATTAAATTTTTATTTAATTCACCAGCAACGCTCAGAAAATTATTGTTAAATACTGTACATATATCTGATTTATCAGTAAAAGAAATATTTTTACTGCAAACTGATTTTATATTGTCGACCTTGTGCTGCTGACCAGACACTTCCTTCACAACTGACCATGTTGTTTTAATTGTATCCTGTGAAATAGCTATTCTGTTTGCATATGACATACTTTTTGCCTACCTAATACCATTTTTAAGCACCTTACAATACTGTTGGGCTACTGTAGCTTCATTGTGACTACTTCTAACATTTTTATATAATTCCCACTTAGTTCTACATGATATCCTTACCCTACTAGTCAGCTTCCCAGGCTGCCTATTACTGCTAGTACCCCATTTAGAATGTTCTAATGGAAAGCAATTCTCGAAGAGCGTGAGAAATGTGTTAAGAAAAGCATTATATTTATCGTCTATGTAATCGGCACTATAAACATCCTGCCACTCTTGTTCCATAACAAAGCTTAAAGAACTCTCTATTGCTGTTGGATTGACTTTCCTACATAGTTTGTAATTAAATATGACATTTGTTTGAGTACTTAAGCCTTTTAGTGTTAAGATTTGTGTATCACGGTCTGAAAGGCCATTCACTCTTTTCCTAACAGAATGCCCATCTAGTAATGAATAATGAATAAAAATATTGTCTATGACAGTGCTACTGTTCCCCTGCACCCTAGTTGGAAAAAACACAGTCTGCATCAGATCATATGAATTTATAAAATGTACCACCACCCTCTTCCTTGCGCCATTATATACAAAATTTATATTGAAGTCGACACATATATATAATTTCTAGTACTTTCTGCTCTAGCTTGAGCAGAAATGCTCTGAAGTCAGAGTTAGGGGATCAACAATCAACAACAATTAGAAGTTTAGTTTCACTAAATTCGACTGCCCCTGCACAACATTCAAATATCTGTTCAGTGCAGTACCATGATCCATCTATGGACTCAAATGGAATACTGTTTTTCCACATACATAGCCACTTCCCCACCCCAAAAGGAACTCCTTGAAAAGCAGCCAACTAATCTGTATCCTGGTAAAGGAAGCCTCTGAATTGTCAAATTATCTAAGTGGTGCTCTGATATATCAATAATTTCGGAGTCAACATCTGTAAACAGTTCACTAACTTCATCTCTAATGCCTCTTATATTTTGATGAAACATGCTAATTCCTTCTCTACTTGGAAATATTACATCCTTTCAAGATGAGCCCTAAGCTGGAGGGACTCTCTTTAAGCAGGTATACCTATTAGCTAAGTTCAATCTAAAGAAGGTGCAGCTCGCACACCAACTACTAGAGGAATTTTTCCTTGAGTGATCCCACCACTACCACCCACTACACTGTCACCTATAAGCTTTGCCATACTCCCCTTCCCATACTTATTGAGGTACAGGCCATGACTAGTGAATCCCCAACTACTGATAGACCTAACTGGCACCACTGAGATATGACCCATGCCCTCTGTCATCAGTGCCTTCCCCATTCCCATGTTAATGCTCTAACAGGAGCATTAAGATGAAGCTAATCATGACACTGAAACAGTTCCACGAATTGCACATTATTGCCACCAGTTTGACTAGCTATCTTTACCAGGTCACTACCTACACCATATTCCCCATCCCTATCAAGACTGTACCCTGCTCCACCCACTACTACTACTTGATCATCATTCGTAAAATTCCTACATAACTCTACCATGCAAACTACCTAGCAGCAGAATCTTCTTCTTTCTGTTAGACTTTGCAGCTGACATAAGCCTCCTAACTGCGGAGGACTGCTGCATGTTCGCTACATCTACAGCTACACAAGGCTCCTCTCCACTCAACTCTGATAGTTTGTAACACCAATATCAACTGTAAGTAGGTTATAGTATGTAACTATGTGTATATGATTATGAAGTGGTTGTTCTTTACTAATTAAGGTCATCTAATTGTGAGAGGATATTTAAAGTTTGTTATGTATGTATTGTAAAAGATAAAGGATGTTTAAAATTAATGAAATTTTATAATATATGTCTGTTCACAAAGGAAACTATATATATTGGAAGCTGGTTCATGCTTAGGAAATTTGTATTGTAAAGTATAAAAGCTGTAGGGAACCCCCTCCACTACAGAAGTGGCTTGGCACGTAGTAAAAGGTGGTTTTGGCAGTCGATCTGGGCAGCAACTTGGTGGGATCACTATGCAGTCAGTGGGTAGCCATTGTACAGTGAACATTTAGGGTGCCAAGGGAGGCATTTGAAATCCAATTTATATTGAAATCTGCCTCAGATGTGGATTTGGCTGCTGCATGGTGCTCTTGGTATTATGGAATGGCTCTAAAATGATGAAAAATCCGTCGCCAAGAAGAAATGGTAAAGAGCATTCACCATCAAGAGCTTGAGACCAGTTAGCCGCCACATTGCTTGCCGCCACTATTGAGCCACAGTTCCATAAACTTCAGGAACACAAGTATGTATTATAGGATGGACCAGTATATTTGTGTGAGTGTTTTCTTCAATAATAATTCAAGTGCTATAAACCTGTGTTTGAACCTTGAAGTTATCCTAATCTTGAACCGATGCATGATCCCATCCTAAACGTGCAGAAATCAATGTAATGTCTCTTTCTGCTATAAGGTTTATGACGATTCTACTGAGTTCATGAAGTTAAATTTCGTAAAGCTATCTTTCATAAAACCTCGTAAGAAACAATTACAAATAAGCAATATTATATTTCCGGGTGCCAAATTCAACTTTAAATTCTGATTGAAAACGAGCGCCAGGCTCCCTGCAAATAATATCAAATGTGTTAGAGTAATAAAATTTATGCAAAGAGGCACCTGACCTATAATAAATTGTATCACTGAAAATAGTCACTTTATGATAAAATAAATCTTGTGATTTGACGCTAGTTAATTTTAATAGTATTTTTAAATAAGTTCTACTGTTCCGATTTAGTTTAAATGCGCTGCATAATGGCGGCCAACTTTCTCAGTCAAAGATGATCGCAGCTAGCTCTGCAGCATCTGCAAAAAATGCTACACAAACTTCTGCGTTATAACAAATGTGGTGTGGGTTCCTTAAATAATTACTCTGCACTCCAGATTATCTTATTATATTTTCGTAACTCTTTTACACATCAGTTATGTTCTAGCATTTAAATGAGAGCAAGACAAAAGCTATCGCAATACAATCGTACCTTCTGCAGTCAAACAATAGCTAAGACAGAAGAAAAAATTGGAAGACGACTAACTTCATTGTCTTCCAGTCCTTTTATAATATAACAAAGGTTATAGTGTTCAGTTCTTTAGTTTACACATACACTCCTGGAAATTGAAATAAGAACACCGTGAATTCATTGTCCCAGGAAGGGGAAACTTTATTGACACATTCCTGGGGTCAGATACATCACATGATCACACTGACAGAACCACAGGCACATAGACACAGGCAACAGAGCATGCACAATGTCGGCACTAGTACAGTGTATATCCACCTTTCGCAGCAATGCAGGCTGCTATTCTCCCATGGAGACGATCGTAGAGAAGCTGGATGTAGTCCTGTGGAACGGCTTGCCATGCCATTTCCACCTGGTGCCTCAGTTGGACCAGCGTTCGTGCTGGACGTGCAGACCGCGTGAGACGACGCTTCATCCAGTCCCAAACATGCTCAATGGGGGACAGATCCGGAGATCTTGCTGGCCAGGGTAGTTGACTTACACCTTCTAGAGCACGTTGGGTGGCACGGGATACATGCGGACGTGCATTGTCCTGTTGGAACAGCAAGTTCCCTTGCCGGTCTAGGAATGGTAGAACGATGGGTTTGATGACGGTTTGGATGTACTGTGCACTATTCAGTGTCCCCTCGACGATCACCAGTGGTGTACGGCCAGTGTAGGAGATCGCTCCCCACACCATGATGCCGGGTGTTGGCCCTGTGTGCCTCGGTCGTATGCAGTCCTGATTGTGGCGCTCACCTGCACGGCGCCAAACACGCATACGACCATCATTGGCACCAAGGCAGAAGCGACTCTCATCGCTGAAGACGACACGTCTCCATTCGTCCCTCCATCCACGCCTGTCGCGACACCACTGGATTCGGGCTGCACGATGTTGGGGCGTGAGCGGAAGACCGCCTAACGGTGTGCGGGACCGTAGCCCAGCTTCATGGAGACGGTTGCGAATGGTCCTCGCCGATACCCCAGGAGCAACAGTGTCCCTAATTTGCTGGGAAGTGGCGGTGTGGTCCCCTACGGCACTGCGTAGGATCCTACGGTCTTGGCGTGCATCCGTGCGTCGCTGCGGTCCGGTCCCAGGTCGACGGGCACGTTCACCTTCCGCCGACCACTGGCGACAACATCGATGTACTGTGGAGACCTCACGCCCCACGTGTTGAGCAATTTGGCGGTACGTCCACCCGGCCTCCCGCATGCCCACTATACGCCCTCGCTCAAAGTCCGTCAACTGCACATACGGTTCACGTCCACGCTGTCGCGGCATGCTACCAGTGTTCAAGACTGCGATGGAGCTCCGTATGCCACGGCAAACTGGCTGACACTGACGGCGGCGGTGCACAAATGCTGCGCAGCTAGCGCCATTCGACGGCCAACACCGCGGTTCCTGGTGTGTCCGCTGTGCCGTGCGTGTGATCATTGCTTGTACAGCCCTCTCGCAGTGTCCGGAGCAAGTATGGTGGGTCTGACACACCGGTGTCAATGTGTTCTTTTTTCCATTTCCAGGAGTGTATGATCTTGTATCACGGAAAATAATGTCTTTTTTCTATTATCAGAATCGATAAATTGTCTTTAAAGTTATTTCGTCACTTTGTCCGTATCACAATTAGGCATTAAAGTTCACACAACAATATGCATGTATAGTTCTTTTGTCGTTATTTATCTTGTTCATGTCAAATATATGGAAAGGGAAACTATATCGCCCCCTGGGCTACAAGGAGTACACTTATAAATGTTTGGTCCTTGTAGACCACAAGTGTAATTTTTACGTTGTTCATTTGTCACATTCACTTCACATTACAGTTTCTTTTATATATCATGGCTGGGTATAGGTATATTACATTCAGCTCTTCCATTTGGACAAAGGCCGCAGGGAAACCCAGAAAAACCATGGCAGAGCTATTGATCTTTACACACTACACGAATTTCAAAAGATGATCATACATATTACATCACTATAAATATGTACATTGAAAAGAAACAGTTTTCCTGCAAAAGATCACATACACAGGGTTATATATGAGTGTTCTTTGAATTTTATTCTGTTGTTTTTGAAAATCATTCAAAAGATTAATCGACGAATTTCTTGTTGCATGTAGGTGGTGTCGCTGGCATTGTATTGTGCCATTGCAATGCCTCCTGCCTGTTGTCACGTAGTATCGGCTGGAAACGTTGTTCTTTTCCTTGCGTCTTGAGCTTTGTGTTTCGACATTGTTGCATGGTTACGCATCAATCGCTCGCGTATTCAGGATGGGAGAAGACGTTGTCTCCTACTGGACATGCAACAGATGTATATATGTTATAGTCATGGATTTTATTTAGTGCTATTGCTGTGGGTAGAAATTGGTTAATGGACAATATCGAGTCATCGAGGCACAGGCTCTGTCACTTGTTAGTATCAGTGTATTTGCACTTACGTGTGCTGCATTGTGTAGGAGACATGATGCCTAATAAAGCACTACATACCTCTGTTATCACCATTTCGCATGAAATGTCTACGTTTGTCATCTTTTTGTTTGATGCTGGTCCACCATAGTCGTTGTCATATTAACGATCAACTACACTGTTCACGGTATCGTATATTTATTGGCGCACTGAAGGTAGCGTCCAAATTCACAATATTAATTGCACGGTTCAAACACACACTGTACACAGTTTTGTGTTTTATACCATTGTACATATAGACATTCGGCCAATCTCGTACCTTGCATGGCTAACGTCACACAGCACATAAATGTTCACTGTCCAAGGCTACCACCAATACATTCTTCAAAGCTCACACTGCATTTGCAAATACCAACACACTATTTCAGTTCTGTTAGTATTGCTTAATGTATGACTTTGACAAATGGCATTACATGATTCTTGGTTTTGACATAACATAGTGACACAGATGTCTGCTTCTACATAAAACATATTGCAAGAAATTTTATGAATCACACTGTACTGCATGGTATATCTTTGCATACAGTTGATGGTTACATCATACCTGTAACGGATTCTGGCCTGACTTAGCAATATGTGAAACCTTATTATGAGCAAAATTGATCATTTGACATATTTAAGTAATAACTAGGACCACTACGCATGTACTTGCTTCATAAACTTTGAGTTTAAGCGCGTATCCTCGGAAGACGTTTGAAGCTATTTTACAAGCTCTAATGTTATCTATTATCTACTCTCAAATACTTTAGTCTTATGCCTATACTTTCCCTTTTATTTTTCAAAGTACCACACCATAGATGTTACATGGTGTGCACGTAATAAAACGCATATACCCTGTGTAAACATTTTTGCGTGACCTTAATAATATTTAGTGCATGAATTGAATAAATATTTAACATGAAACATATTAACACTTATCTTAATTAAATCTCTTACTGTTTAAAAAATCAAATCAATATATAATTATAAATTATATTTTGAATAAAATTTATTCTTGAACTGAATGTCCTCTGTCTTTCTTCTTATTGAAATGACACAAATGTAGTTACTCATTGTCACATGGACAAAATATCTTACATACTAGATACAAAACATGAAACACACTTCTTGTAATTACACAAAAAACTGACATACTATACACAAAATACAGAAAAGGTATCCATGTTCACTCTCCAGGCATAATAAATTTCTTCAAGTCCTTATAAGGATATAGGATCATCTAGAAGGTAACTACAATTCTGTGGGATTTGCACTATTCTGAAAGGTCCGGTACATGACATCTGCCACTTTTTATTCTTCTTTGTGATGAGCCATGACTTAGGGTGATTCCTTATCAAGACTAAGTCATTGACTTCATATGTGACTGTTTTTCTTATCATCTTGGCATATTGAACCTTTCATCGATGAGCAACTCTGGTCATTTTGTTGATTGCGTCTTTTATCCTCTCCTCTTGAGTGGTATCCTTGTGTGGTAGTTTCAGCGACAGAGTGATCCAATCGTTTGGCTCCGAAGCATTGAATAACAGTTCATGTGGTGTATATCCTGTTGCTGGGTGTGGCAAATTGTTGTGGATATTTTCGAAAAAAGGTATTAACTCTGGCCATTTAGTATGCTGCTGATGAGCATAGGTTCGGATAAATCTGTTCGTTTCACGCTGCTGGGTTCCAGGTGGAAATATGCAACTAATTTGTACTTTATTTCCTGGTCACATAGAAATTTCCTCCACAGCTGACCAGTGAAGTACTTAGCATTCTCTGTGAGAATATTCTGCGGTTTTCCTATTTGTGGTAAGTAATCTTTTAACATATGTTGCACCAACTGTCTGGAAGTAGTTGCTTTCATTGGAAACAATTTAACATTTTTCGTGAAGGTGTCATAAAATGCTAATATGTACTTCATTCCACCACGAGCAGTCGGTAGCGGTCCTGCGACGTCTACTGACACGATTTGTAGTGGCTGTACGGGAATAATTGGATGTAATTCTGTTTTATTACTCCAATTGTTAGCTTTAGCTTTCTGACACAGGTCACATGTTCTTAGTATCTTTTGAACAGTACGTTTAAGATTAGGAACTTAACAATGTCGTTGAATCATATTTATGCATTTTAATATTCCAACGTGCCCCCAGGTGTAATGCAGGTACCAGACAAAAGTTTGTATGTACTTGTACAGAATACACACACGCCAGATTTCTGAGCAATTTCGTTTCAATGATATAAGATGTTATTTTCTATTTTATACCGTAAGGTTTCGTTGCTGATTTGCCCTGTTTTCACTGAATGCATTATTTTTGTCCAGATTGCGTCTTCGTCTTGTAGCAGTCTGATATTTCTGCACATGTGTAAATCTTCACGACGGTGTGATTGTGATATCATTAGCAGGATCTTATATTCTGCTGCTCGCTCAATCATTTCCACTATTTGTTATATGCCTACAGGTAGACGTATGTACTGCCTATACTTTTACAAATAAATTCATAAAACTTTGTCACCATGACCAGGAAGTACTGAGGACTCACATTCAGCGCATCAGCAATCACATTATCCTGTCCTTTTATATACATTACTTTTAAATCGTACTCCTGTAATACTGAAGCCCATCGGGTTAGTCTGGCATGTAAGAGCTTGCGAGTTAGTAAAAAACTTAAAGCTTGATGGTCACAGAATACTTTCATTTGTTTACCATAAACATTATAACGAAATTTTTGTAAGGTCCAAACTACACTTAGTGCTTTCAATTCTGCAACTGAGTATGCTCTTTCACAACTGTTGAGCACTCTGCTGGCAAAAGCTATTACTCTGATTTCACTTTCTCCATTTACCTCTTCAAGTTGAAATAAACATGCTCTTGAACCATAGGATGAGGAATCAGTAGCTATGCCAAAGTCTTTGGTCATATCCGGATGATATAACACTTTAGCATTTACTAATTTCACTTTAATCTCGTCATGTGCTTGTTGGCATTCCTGGGATCAGTTCCAGATGGTGTTTTTACGTAATAAGTTAAGCAATGCTTCATTGTTGAGCAGCTGGTTCGGTACAAACCGGCGGAAAAAAGAAACTAATCCAATAAATGATTTTAACTACTCCTTATTGGTGGTTTGTGGGAATTCTTTGATGGCTTGTAACTTCTTGCCATTGGGCATTATTCCTAGACGTGGTATTATATGCCCAAGAAACTTAAGATGATTTCTCCCACTTTTGACTTGTCCAAAATTGCCGTTATTCCTGCTTCTGCTAATTTATTTAATACTCTTTCCAAGATTTCGACGTGCTCTTCCCATGTGGGTGTGGCCACTAGATCGTCCACATAAAGAGTCACCTTTTCAAGTCCAAAAGGCAACACTCTAAACTGATAACTTCTTCCTTTAAGAGGGGTAGGACGTCAAACGGGCCGACTTGGAGCAGGAGAGTCACCACAGGACATTTTAATTTCTAGTGTCTATACTTTTACAAATAAATTCATAAAACTTTGTCACCATGACCAGGAAGGATTGAGCACTCACATTCATCGCAGTGGAAGTTCAAAAACGTAGCAAAATACCTTTTCTTGCATGTGAAATTTCATCATTTTTTCAATTACTACTGGCTGCATTTGTTGCTATAGGTACACTTTTCTTCCTAAGTAAGAGAGATTCTTCGATGGATTTTTCATAGCATACAAACAGTAGTTACAGGTGTATGAAACTCTAGAATTTTCCAAATCTATTAAAAAACTGTGGAAAAAATTGAGATAATTATCTATAAAACTTGAATTTTTTCAAAACATGAAGTTTAAAATGTAACAGTTCATTCATTTTTTCATAAATTAAATAACTTCTAAAGTTTCATACACCTGTAACTATGGATGGTTTGTATGCTGTGCAAAATCCATCGAAGAATCTCTCTTGCTTAGGAAGAAAAGTGTACCTATAGCCACAAATGCAGCCAGTAGTAAGTGAAAAAATGATGAAATTTCACATGTAAAAAAATGTGTTTTGTTACGTTTTTGAGCTTCCACTGCTATGAGTATGAATCCTGAATCCTTCCTGGTCATGCTGTTAAAGTTTTATGAATTTATTTGTAAAAGTATAGACAGTGGAAATTAAAATGTTCTGTGGTGCCTCTCCTGCTCCAAGTCGGTCCGTTTGACGTCCTACCCCCCTTAAAAATAAAGGCTGTATATTTTCTAGACTCTTCAGTTAATGGGATTTGCCAATAACTGCTTTGCATATCAATCGAGGTTAGATACTTTACACGAGAGAATTTCTGCAGTTGTTCTTCTAAACTTGCTGGTCTTGTTCTAACAGGTATAATAATCTTATTTATGTTTCTGGCATCTAGGACAAGTCTGAATTTCCCTCTGGGCTTGGCTACAGCTAACAGAGGACTGCTGTATGGTGATAATGATGGTTCTGATATCCCCCATTGCAACATTTTCTGGATTTCTTTGATCACTGCTTCTTTTTCGTCCACGGAACAGACTACGATGCTTGGCAGTGTATCTCATGGAGAAACACCTCTATGTCATACACGTATCCTTTGATGGTTCCAGGTATTTCAGGAAATACTTTATTGTGCTTATTTAATACCTGTCTAAGCTGTTGACGTTGAGATCTGGTTAGGTATTCTGATTCGTGCACTTTACTGTCGAGCGTGTCTGTCCAGCGAAGTGTTTCAGGTTGAACTAGATCTGAATAATATTTCTCTTGCCCTCTTAAGTCACTGCTTACTTGGAATATGGGCAGTCGTCCGCTTTTCACCTGTATGCTCTGGTAATTTTTACCGAGAACATTTTCAGTTCGCATAAAATCCAATACAATCTGCCTATTGCCATTCAGCATGTAAATCTTCCAGCTTGAAAGCTCTATCTTTACCTTTCTCGCACTGAGGAAGTCGCACCCCAGGATGAAGGCTACTCTTAACCCCTTGACCACAAGAAAGTTACATTTAATAGTATCCTTTCCTAGGCATAAATCCACCAGCATGTGGTACTGAATGTGTTGTGCCTGTTCACTAATCGCTCCAGTGACACGACAGTTTTGTACAGGATATGTGGGTAATTTGCGGTTTTGACTCAAGGTACTGAATAGATCGTAGCTCATTACGTTGGTAGTGGCACCTTTATCTATGTAGACTTCTATAGGAATCTCATTTATCCTTCTTTTATGATAGTTTGCGGTACATTTGTTTCTGATGGATTACATTTATCATGTTTAGTTACCAAATCTTGTTGCATATTACTTCCCTTCTGGTACCTTAGTAATTGTACATTATTTTGTGCATTATTTGTAGATGTGCCCCCTATCTGTCCGTCGACCTTTATTGGGAGCTTATTGAGGTCTTTTGTCGTTTGAGGGCCTAGTCATGTTGTTGCTTCCGTCTGATGACATTTCCACTATTCATACACTCCTGTTAGTATCTGTCCATGGTTGTGGTATGACATTGGTATTCTGCACAGAATTCTGATTATGGTATTGATATTGGGTGCTATAAACTAACGGTGGTGGCGGCATTGAAGTTTGCATCCACTGCACCAGGTAATTGTGGTTATTTGTTTTGTGGCGGCCTTCGTAGCGACAACACTTCGCTGTAGAAACGGCCTACGAAGTCACCGCCACACTTTTAATAGCGGGCCGACCGGTCCGCTGGAACAGTGAACAGAAAGATGAAAACCCAAACACTCAGATTAAATGAAAGTCGGTACTTATCTTTATTGTCGTTAATAAAGATAAGTAATACAGAACACAGTGGTGAACATGGTCTACAGAAATCTGTCTAGTTCGAGTCGGAGCGGCTAGGTCAGCGTCGGCTGACGACAAACAACAAATCTGCTGCGATGAACACACAACTGACTAGCAAGTACACAATTCGGTGGCGAGTATACAACTGAGCGGCGGATACAGAACTGTCCTAGCTCTCGCGACTCCAGCGCTTAAGAAGCCAGAAGCCAGCGGTGGCGCGCGCAGACTTGCGGCGATTTCCTGTATCGCTGGCGCTGCTTATGCGGACGGCGTCCGGACTTTGATGCTGCCAACCTTTTTGGCAGCGGGCTCGGTTGGCATTACTGGCTAGGATATAACAATTTGCACTGTTGTTTTGGTTTGGCCACTGACCTTCATTCATGTTTCGCTTGTTGTTCGGTTTATTATTGTTGTTGTTGTATGTGGATTGACCTCTCGTTTCCCATCTCCTTTTTTATTATATGGCGTGTGTCCATTTCCATTCTTCCTGTTTTATTCGGTATATTGGCCTGGTTTTCCATTACCATTATTTCCAAAATTGGAATTGTTATTGTTATCACGATTTCCAAACTTATGAAATGAAGAATTTCCATTCTCACGGTCCCTATTTGACCTATTTTCCTCCTGTGGAAGATCAGTTTCATCCAACACAGACAGCTATCGTTCCAAGTCATCTTCTGGTACATTTATCAACTTGTCAAGAATACAGGGTGTTACAAAAAGGTACGGCCAAACTTTCAGGAAACATTCCTCACACACAAATAAAGAAAAGATGTTATGTGGACATGTGTCCGGAAACGCTTAATTTCCATGTTAGAGCTCATTTTAGTTTCGTCAGTATGTACTGTACTTCCTCGATTCACCGCCAGTTGGCCCAATTGAAGGAAGGTAATGTTGACTTCGGTGCTTGTGTTGACATGCGACTCATTGCTCTACAGTACTAGCATCAAGCACATCAGTACGTAGCATCAACAGGTTAGTGTTCATCACGAACGAGGTTTTGCAGTCAGTGCAATGTTTACAAATGCGGAGTAGGCAGATGCCCATTTGATGTATGGCAATAGCCGTGGCGCGGTACGTTTGTATCGAGACAGATTTCCAGAACGAAGGTGTCCCGACAGGAAGACATTCGAAGCAATTGATCGGCGTCTTAGGGAGCACGGAACATTCCAGCCTATGACTCGCGACTGGGGAAGACCTAGAACGACGAGGACACCTGCAATGGACGAGGCAATTCTTCGTGCAGTTGACGATAACCCTAATGTCAGCGTCAGAGAAGTTGCTGCTGTACAAGGTAACGTTGACCACGTTACTGTATGGAGAGGGCTACGGGAGAACCAATTGTTTCCGTACCATGTACAGCGTGTGCAGGCACTATCAGCAGCTGATTGGCCTCCACGGGTACACTTCTGCGAATGGTTCATCCAACAATGTGTCAATCCTCATTTCAGTGCAAATTTTCTCTTTACGGATGAGGCTTCATTCCAACGTGATCAAATTGCAAATCAATATGTGTGGGCTGACGAGAATCCGCACGCAATTGTGCAATCACGTCATCAACAGATTTTCTGTGAACGGTTGGGCAGGCATTGTTGGTGATGTCTTGATTGGGCCCCATGTTCCGCCACCTACGCTCAATGGAGCACGTTATCATGATTTCATACGGGATACTCTACCTGTGCTGCTAGAACATGTGCCTTTACAAGTACGACGCAACATTTGGTTCATGCACGATGGAGCTCCTCCACATTTTAGTCGAAGTGTTCGTACGCTTCTCAACAACAGATTCGGGGACCGATGGATTGGTAGAGGCGGACCAATTCCATGGCCTCCACGCTCTCCTGACCTCAACCCTCTTGACTTGTCTACGCGACCCCCGTACCAAATGTAGAGACTCTTCGTGCTCGTATTGTGGACGGCTGTGATACAATACGCCATTCTCTAGGGCTGCATCAGCGCATCAGGGATTCCATGCGACGGAGCGTGGATGCATGTATCCTCACTAACGGAGGACATTTTGAACATTTCCTGTAACAAAGTGTTTGAAGTCACGCTGGTACGTTCTGTTGCTGTGCGTTTCCATTCCATGATTAATGTGGTTTGAAGAGGAGTAATAAAATGAGCTCTAACATGGAAAGTAAGCGTTTCCGGACACATGTCCACATAACATATTTTCTTTCTTTGTGTGTGAGGAATGTTTCCTGAAAGTTTGGCCGTACCTTTTTGTTATACCCTGTATAGCTGGGTAATCGTAATTTTAATATTCGGATAACATCCCGTGGGCTATACACTTAAGTTCTCAATCTTTCCTGAATTGCTTTCGACCAGTATCGTTCCAAGAAATGTTTCTCAAACTGAGGTACACTGTGGGCATTATCTAAGACATCATTTGCCCATAGGGCAGCGTCACATTGAATGTGTGCGATTGTGCATTGTATTTTCTACCGTTCATTCCAGGCAGTCGGCAACACATTACGGAATCCTTTGATAAAAATTACTGGATGTATGTTTTCTTTTCGGAATTAAACACCTGGAATTGTCGGTGTTTGATTAAGCTTTCATCTATGTTGTTTACGGAATAAGAAGAAGCTGCCCCCACCTGATTATGAATTGTCAAGCTTCCCTGTACTGGCACATTCTCTCTGTCCAAATTATTGGTTTGTTGATACGGACTGTACATAGTACGTTCATTACCTTACAAGTTCCGGATGGGCGTGCCACAATCGTTGCAATTACTCGCTTTCGTTTGCGCACGCTCATTCTTTGAATGATTTCCTGCTGCCAGCGCAGTATTCGCGGTTTTTATTTCACTTCGCTTTTTTCACCTGCGAGTGGTAGCGTTTCGATATTAGTTCGTTTGCCTACCGCTGCTCCGCTAATAGCTTGTTGCATTGCAGCCTGTACCTTCCTTTCTACTTGTTTGGAGATCTGGTTTTCCTTTTCGTTTAATCAGTCTTGGAACTCCTTTTCGGCCTTTTTTGCTTGTTCGTTTAAATGTTGTTCTATTGTCTCTTTCTGGGCTATTTCTAACTTATCCATGCGATTAGATAGTTGCTCCACGTCTTCCTTAATGACTGTCTGCACAGTTTGCAGCGTTTGCACATCTTGTGCTAAGTTGCTGACAATCTTCGGTAGTTCGGCATGGGCTTTCTTCATTTTGGTCATCTCTAATAGTATCTTTTCAAATTGGTTATTCAAACTACTAATACTCTCCATTAAGATTTGATATTTTTAGCAATTTATGTTCCCTTAATCTATCTCTTTGTTCTAATTCTAAGAAATTCAGCAAATGGATCCGGTATTGGTGAACATACTGGTGTGGTAGTTATCCTACTCCTTGAAACTTTAACACTATCCCTGCTGGTAGCTGCTACTGGCTCTAAAATTTCAGTATGCTAGCTACTTACTGGCATTTCACTGGAAATTTTACTGTCTATGTTCTCTACTCGTTGCTAACTATTAATGTCTAACATTTCATTACCCCTGTCCATTTCAGGAAATAACTGAACATTATCTAAAACACTCATCCCAACATCTGGTTGCAACTCCAAAACTCGCCCAACTTTCCCCATAATGATAATATATTCACTTATCTAACTACTAAACCTATACTAAACTATAAATACGGACTATGTTCACAAATACTAAAGTTACTACTTCACAAAATCACAAAATTATCACTTGGTTACTATGGTTCTTACCATCACAGAATATATTCTATCTCACTAAACATCATGTACCATTTGTGATACTGTACTTTGATGATACTTGTGTATGTAGCAAGATATGATGAACAGTGGTCTTTTACCTTAAGGTTTTCTCTTCTTATTGCTATCGGCATCGTCTCAGGTTATAGTCAGTTCTTCTCTGCTACTCTCGCTCAGGATGTTTATACATTAAATGAAAATTATTTTCTATAAGAACACATTAAAAGTTAATGAATACCTGTATACATATATACAGAATTCTTAATAGTTACTCTTCTCGAGCCCCACGTTCTGGGGCAACATTTATTTGTAATGTCTCTTTCTGCTATAAGTTATATGAGGACTCTATTAAGTTCGTGAAGTTAAATTTCGTAAAGCTATCTTTCATAAAACCTCGTAAGAAACAATTACAAATAAGCAATATTATATTTGCAGGTTGCCAAATTAAACTTTAAATTCTGATTGAAAAAGAGCGCCAGGCTCCCTACAAATAATATCAGATGCATTAGCGTAATAAAATTTATGTTAAGAGGCACCTGACCTATAGTAAATTGTATCACTGAAAATAGTCACTTTATGATAAAATAAATCTTGTGATTTGATGCTAATGAATTTTAATAGTTTTTTAAAAAAATTCTTCTGCTCCGACTTCGTCGTACTTCCTGTGGAAATAAAAGGTTTAAATGCGCCACGTAATGGCGGCCAACTTTCTCAGTCAAAGATGACCGCAGCTAGCTCCGCAGCAGCTGCAAAAAATGCCACACAAACTCTTGCGTTATAACAAATGTGGCGTGGGTTCCTTAAATGATCACTCTGCACTCCAGATTAGCTTATTATATTTTCGTAACTCTTTTACACATCAGTTATGTTCTAGTATTTAAACGAGAGCAAGACAAAAGCTATCGCAATACTGATACAAAGATAATAAATTTAGCAGTAAATCCCAGATCACACTGGACGTCACGTCAAGTCACCTCACATCCTGTCAACACATTCTGCAATGCTTTTCCAATGGTGGCATACACATTGGCCATACCATTACGTCACATCACATCTTGGCATGATCAAGGTTTCTTGGGAAGAAAATTTTGATGGTTGAAATCATCTGCTCATTGTACATCATGTGACTCCAAGCTCATTTCCTCCTGATATATGGCCATGGACGATCTCTGTATTTCATTTCAAAGTGGTTTGTTTACTGTTCTTTATTTGTTACAAATTGTTACATTTTCTTATTTTTGTAATTAAAATGTATAATAAATGACGAAAGATGAATTGAAACAGTGAGGTAGCAGTCTGAATTGTATAATATGAGCGTACTAAATTACTTGACCCATACTTCATTTATAAAGCGGATTTTTGTACATAGCAGTACCGTATTTAATATTTTGTAATGAAATGAAGTTAAGAAAATACTGTGGGTAGAATCAGATGATTAAAAGGTGGCATTTATTTTAGTGTTATCATGCAGATGTAGTGTTTCATAGAGAAGTGGTCTGAAACCTTTGACAATGCAAGTTGTTCATTTAAATATGTGTTTGTGGTAGGCTTATTTATTGTTAAGTTGCTCTCTGGATTGTGTGTGAAACATTTTTGCAAGCATCAGTGGTCAATATTTATGTGGTTACACTAGCTCATCCCAGCACAAATAAGGCACATGAACTATTAAAAGCCAAATTCGAGATGTAATGAAAACCTATAACTCTTGAAGGGAAAGGTATTATGGGAACTCACCAGGGTAGCTGAGAGCGCTAACGCACTGCTTCCTGGACTCGGGTAGGCGCGCCGGCCCTGGATCGAATCCGCCCGGTGGATTAACGACGACGGCCGATGTGCCGGCCAGCCTGGATGTGGTTTTAAGCGGTTTTCCACATCCTACTAGGTGAATACCGGGCTGCTTACCATGTCTCACCTCAGTTACGCGACTCGCAGACATTTTAAACACATTCACACTATTTCACAATTTACACTACACTCAGACAGCTGGGGTACACTAATTCTGTCCCAGGGGTTATGGGGTGGCAGCAGGAAGGGCATCCGGCCACCCCTTAAAATCAATCATGCCAAATCCGTTCTTAACCCTGCCGACCCAGCGCACAATGCGGGATAAAGGCAGTAGCAAAAGAAAGAAAGAAAGGAAAGGTATTATGGGAAATACGATTACTGCACAAACATTTGCACTGGTCAAGCAACTAAACTGAACCTTAAACAAATCATTGGCAGCTCTTTATACTGCATTCCTTTTAGTAATTCTGGGCACAGTTTTGCGTAATAAATAAAAGAATTGATGCTTAAATATAAAATACAGATTCCTCTTTCTCAAACTCCTTTTTTTTGGACCCACACTCCTTTTTGTATTGTTTTCCACTTCTGTCTTTCTTCTCCAACATACAAGCTATCTGTGCAACCTAAAAACAATTTTGAGTCCAATAAATGTAATTTTCGTACAAATATGCAATCCAGTATCCACGTTTGTAAGTTATCGTCTCATGTATTTACGCCTCGCGAGTAAACACAGTTGAAAATCATCTTGTGAAGACCGCAATACTCGCGAAAAAAGCAGTTGAGGACAGCCTTTCTAGTTGAGATCATGTGACTTGAACTGATTTTGTGGGCCATCACGTGACAGACAGTGTGAATACACTTTGACGTGACGGTTCTGTGACGTGATGGAGCCGTGACGGCCAGCGTGATTTGACCATAACTATGTTTGTTTATATGAAACTTACTGGCAGATTAAAACTGTATGCCGGACCGAGACTAGAACTCGGGACCTTTGCCTTCTGCGGGCAAGTGCTCTACCAACTGAGCTACCCAAGCATGAGTCACGCCCGTCCTCACAGCTTTAATTCCGCCAGTACCTCGTCTCCTACCTTCCAAACTTCACAGAAGCTCTCCTGCTCTCCTGCGAGGTACTGGCGGAATTAAAGCTATGAGGACCGGGCGTGAATCGTGCTTCGGTAGCTCAGATGGTACAGCACTTGCCCGCGAAAGGCCAAGGTCCCGAGTTCGAGTCTCGGTCGGGCACACAGTTTTAATCTGCCAGGAAGTTTTATGTTTGTTTACTTTACGCATATCTTCTGTGTCGGTGAAAGACGCCCTGTCGAGGGTGCATCAGCAATTGGTCACAGTCGCTGCTCGGACGCACCTGTAACTGTGTCTCGCAATGTAGTACTAAATAGAACGAGTGTATGCATTCGTCTGGACTGTGGAAAGAGCGAAGCAGTGCACAATTACCTCACTTTTTGCGGCTGCCTACATTTTGGTCCTCTGGGCACAAATAAAACTGTTCGAAAGTGTTTCAGCACAAATATCATATGCTTTGTGTTGTATGTGCCGCTGCCGCGAATTACGAGTATGATGTTACTATGGCATTGTGTGTGAGTCTCTGAGTTTGCCATGCATTACGAGTTTCTCGCACACGTCAACAGTGACATCTGTCCGCAGTAGACCACTTCAGACTGCAAGTTCCGCGAGAATAGTCTTGTGAAGTGCATCTCAAGCCAGCAGACGTCTGAACTAAGCCTCTCCATTCCGACAACACCACGCCAGTGAGCAACACCGTCCGTATCCATTGCCGCCGGCAGCTGCAGCCTAGTTAGAGCTCAGTAAAGACGTAGGCTCCGTTTCCTTAATCTATATCCTATGTGCTGATATCCTTAATTATGGATCCTGTCGAAAAACGAAGTTTCAGTAAGATGAGAGCAGCTAGCACACCACAAATGACTAGACCCTCCACAGGAAGAATCAAATCTCAACAACATTAGAGCCACTGTCAAGTACAGGGTGAATCAAAAAGGACTTTACGACTTTGGTATGATGTAGAGATTTATTGAGATAACTCACAGAATCGGTAGAAGTGTCATTTTCTAGCAAACAATCTCAAGTTTCACATAAAAGTGTCGAGTGTCATTTTGGTTTGATGTGTCTACCATTTGCCATGGGCAAATATCCCACCAGTAAACAATTTCTTCCCACAAGCGTTGTAGCAAATGGGGAGTAGCTTGTGCAGTGCCACCGAGATTCGATTTTTCAGTCTGGCAATATTGTTTGGTAGAGGAGAAACACACACACCGCCTTTAACGAAACATCACAAAGAGAATTCCAATGGTGTCAAGTTTGGGTAGTGAGGTGACCATGTGATTGGCCATTCGCGGCCAGTCCACCGACTAAGGACGAGATTATTGAGGAAATCTCGAACTTCCATGAGGAAATGATGTGGTGTACAGTCGCATAGGTAGTAAACCATCCTATCTGGGTCATCTTCATCGATCTGTGGAATTGAAAAGTTTTCAAACATATCCAGATATACAATACAAGTGACAGTTTTCTCCATGAAGAATAGAGATTCATTCACTCAACAAAGTTCTTGCGCCAAAAGTAAGACTGCGTTCTACGTAAGTGTCAGAAGCGACCGACATCTGGATACGCGACACTCCACCTACAAGCAGCAACATTAAGCGAATAGCACAGGTGTTCTGCGTGCGAGCGACCATCTAGCGCTACAAGATGGCTGCTTAGAGCTGACCAGCTGTTTCTATAAAAACGTTTGACTTTCTTTCCAAAAATTTTGTATACTTTACTTTTACAGACTATTTAGATCAACCGAAACGCTTGGCCTTAACACTGGCTATTGATGAATTCGCATTATCAAATACCTAAAATTACATGGTTGTTCATGGTAATTTATTAGGAATTTAATGTGTGTGATGCACTGGGATAGGTGCGTATACAACTTAAAAATCAAGTACTTTGGCAAGACCTTAAAAATATACTTAGCGATGCAGTGTGAACAGTATACACAAAAAACTTAGTACACAGAATTGTAGCTGAATCAGTTAAGAAAACAGGAAGGGGCTAGGACCGAACCCACAAACTCTCTATAGCCGCAATTTCAAACTGGGAACGTTACTGTTACATCAAAGTTAACTGTTAATTTGGTGCACTCATCCTTTGAATTTACAGGAGTCAGTCATTTTTCCCTACTTATCGGCTGTTAAAAGTTCTTGATCATGTAAAAAACATTCGTCTTTAATTTATTGATGAGATAGTCGAATGATCCTCTGCCCATTCACGTGTATTTGAAGAATTTGTCTGCTGATCTTCGTAGTTGATTTTACAAATTGTGAAATTGTCCATGAAAAATGATTTGTCTGAAAGTATGAAATAAAAAATATTATGGAAACGTCTGAGACATCTCATTTTTTGTTCATGATTTCGAGCATCATTCAAAGGCACTTAGAATGTTTCTCTGATCTATTTATTTCTTTTACACAAATCATTTCACAAAATATTCGACCAAGTTCTTTCATTTTTTATTTTCAAGTTTTATTCAGGAAGCATGATCTTACTGACTCCTCGTTTGCTTACCTAACATCTTCTGTTTCGAAAATCCTTACTTTGGTACTTGATTTGAAGGAAGCCTTCTTGACAATTAAATACCGCACAAACATCTCTTTTTATGTGCAAAATAGCTAGGCCTTGAACAGATGATCTTTTTGACACTTCATTTACGTAGCTTGACAGCAGCTTTTTGTGAAATGTTTCAATTTTTCCTCAACTCATTGATTAAGATTTCCTTAATTATCCTGATTACTTTCAAGCAGTTAAATATTTTCATGCAAAATTAGACGTTACTCTGGTCACTTTGATACACCATTTGCCTGCTTCTCTCTCTTTGTCTGGCTATGAAAATTCGGACAAAACCTCATGGTGGAATTTATAGGGAGTTTTGTTTTCACTCTGCTCACGCGTTTACAAAAACGTATTGAGTGTTAATCGTACCGTAAAATAGTTCTTTCTGCGTGCTGTCATTTCCAAAAAACTTCGTGTCGCTTTCTTGAACCGCTTCAGATACAACGATTTTTTCGACTACTTGATTCCCGAAGCGCAGGAAAGGATTCAGACGCTCCGCGAGAGACCCGTCCGCTGATATAACGACCAATATCTCAGATTGAAAAGAGACATCATTCAAGTCTCAACGTTAAATACAATTTAGATATATTGGTTACATTCCATACGCAATAATGTATGGCGTTAAATGTACTACACGGAAAGTCTACGCAATGTGATTTTACTTCTGCAAATTCTCAAAAATTTCTTGATGCCATGTACTCAGTTCCATGCAGCACAGTAACCATGACGAATAACCAAAGTAAATTAAGACTTTTATCGAGCAAAGATATCAAGTTATAAGACGCAGAAGATCATATTTTTTCACCCAATAGTTTACTTAATATCGGATGACAAGTATTTCAGAGATGCCGTCGCGTCCTCTCCACTGCTTTGTCGAGAAGAAATGTGGCTGTAGCTCTCGCTGTCGCGCTTGCTGCAGCGACAATATTCGAACGTCGCTAACTGTAGCAGAGGACAGGCAGCACCACAGATGTCGCCGACGTAGGACACTTCCGTAACCATACCTGCGGTGGTGTTTCGTCGTCTGAAGCTGTCACTCGTTTCTGTCACTTGCGTAGGACACAGCCTCAACTGTAGGCCTGCTTGGAGGTTCATTAGCGTGTTCGGTGCGAAATTTTCGCCGAACGGTTATTTTAGAGTTTGTTTCGTGAAACTAAAGTACGAGGGTGAGTCAAATGAAAACCTCAAATTGGTAATAACAAATCGAAATTTCGCGCCGTTATCCTGTAAGTTGGTAAGTGTGCTACAAACAGCATGCAGAATGGCCCGTAGGTGGCAACATAGTGCAGATGCACACTTACCGAGCAGTAGTAGTATAAAGATGGCCACCCCACTTGCGACTTGCACCAAGGAAGAACAGCGTTCTGTTATTCGGTTTTTGCTTAGTGAAGGTGTGAAACCTATTGAAATTCATCGACGAATTAAGGTTCAATACGGTGATGCATGTTTGTCACAGCTGCAAGTCTACGATGGAGTACGAAGTTCACAAATGGTGTGACTTCAGTGGAAGATGCTTCTCGTCCAGGTCAGGCACAACGTGTTGTGACTCCACAGAACACTGCAGTAGTTGAAGCCATAGTGAAGGAAAACACCCAAGTGACACTGAATGACATTGCAGCATGTTTACAGATTAGTCATGGGTCAGCAAACCACACTGTGCACGATGTGCTCCAGTTTCACAAAGTGTCTGCAAGATGGGTGCTACGGCAGCTGACTCCTGAAATGAGAGAACAAGGTGTTGATGCTTCTGAAGAACTTCTTCAGTGCTTTGAACGAGGAGGTGATGGCTTCCTCGCAAGAATCGTTACTGGGGACGAAACCTGAGTTCACTTCCACCAACCGGAAACGAAGAGAGCGAGCAAGGAATGGCGCCATTCCTCATCACCAAAAGAAAAGAAGTTTCGAACAGAACCATCAGCAGGGAAGGTTATGCTGACTCTCTTTTGGGACGAAAAAGGCGTCATTTTGGAGCATTACATGCCTAGAGGGACCACTGTTACCAGTCCATCATACACAGATCTCCTAAAAAATCATCTGCGGCCTGCAATCAAATCAGAGCACGTGGATTGCTGTCAGAAGGTGTCCTTCTGCAACATGACAATGCAAGGCCCCTCACTGTCTGGACGACAGTGGCAAAAATCACAGACCTGCATTGTGAGTGTCTTCCTCATCCATCATATTCACCAGACCTTGCCCCAAGTGATTTTCATATGTTTGGACCACTCAAAGACGCAATGGGAGGAAATACGTTCCGTTCTGATGAAGAGGTACGCCACGTGGTGCATGAGTGGTTGCACGGACTACCAAAAGAATGTTTTTCTAAAGGAATTTATGCACTTTGTAAGCACTAGAGGACTCATTGATCGTGGGGGAGATTATGTTGAAAAGTGATACAACTTTGTACCATTTCTGAACAATAAATAGTATTTTAAAAAATATTTAAGGTTTTCATTTGACTCAACCTCGTACATAGCGAGAACGCCCCGCACAGGTGAAAGTAGCCATTTTAACTGTGCACTACGCTGGCACTCCTGGTGGTGTAATTGGGTACTAATGCACTATATGAATCAAACATGAGGTTGTTTGATACAAAATGGCACATCTACCGATCCTGTAACTTATCTCAATACATTTCTATACTGTTCCGAAGTTGTAGAGTCCTTTTTGACTCACTCTGTACAAGTAAAGATGAACACAAACACAGTTAGAGACCGACGATGTGGGATAATCTTATGATGTTGACAGGGAGTCTTTTGAAGGGTTGCGCTTACATCTAGAATCAAAGATAACGATATTACTCCAGTCAGATGTTATGTTACCTTCTCATTCTACAAGTTCATGAAGTCTAAGTGAAATAAAGTTCCCAGCAGTTTCATTACCATAATCCAATGGTAGCATTGCAGAATTCATCAATTTTTTCGATACTTAGAGCACTGGTTATTAGCAGTGGGACATTAAGTGATGTCTATCGGCATTGTTATTTGTTATCATGTGTATCTGGTGAACTTCGTAAGCTGAGTGAGAGCTCACTGGTTACAAAACGTAAATTTAAGATTGCATGGCGTCTGATTGTTCAAAGGTACAACAACCCCAAGTTAATTGTTGATTTGCGTACAAAAGAACTCCTAAATAGGGCTAACATCAGAACTAAATCTGCTAAGGCCTTACCAGTTAATGATGAATCTGAACGCGACTGAGGTCATGCAAGGCAGCATTCCATTGCATGAGATATTACTGTCCCACATTTTGCTGGATCACATTATTCTGAATCTGAGGGATCAGTGGAAATCGAAAACAGCTGACACTACGATTCCTCGTTCTAAGGATCTGGTGTCATTTTTAGAAAACCGCTGTCAGACATTGGAGCTTATTCATACAAAATCCTGCACGAGTCCCATCAGCCGGTCGCAAAGCACACTAACGCAAGAGCGTACAGTTCTCGAGAAACATTTCTCGCTGCTGCTCCCGAATTTGAATTCTGTGGTAACTCGACACACAGAATAAGTAGGCGTGCTAATTGTTGGGTCTTGCCCACTCGTCTCGTTTAGGGTGCCTGAGGGATGCTGCATTCTCGGAATGCTATACAACAATTCAAGCAAATAACATTAGTAGTTTTATTTCTTTAAAGCTGATTGACAATACTTTTATGTAATAATGGAGTCGCAAGCGATGGGCGACATACAACGTAAATCAGAGTTCATGCATGTTTGACACACAGTCTGTGGATCACTACAATCTGATACCATAGCACACTCTGCTAGGCCGCGCTAGTGCTGTCCACTAATGTCCGGCCAAGGCTGCCAGGACGGGCCTTATATTCGCTTCTTGTAGGTGTCGCTCATGTCGTGGCTCGGTCCTAATCAGCGCATTGGTCGAGGTCGTTTCACCACCTTCTCTGGTCTTCCGTTCTTCGTCTTCATTCCAGCGCTTGTGGTTACACCGTAAGAGAGCGCCACTGCAAGCAGAATAGTTTTCGTGAATGGACAAAAGCTATGTTTCAGCTGTCTGGGCACGAATCGTAGGCAGAAGGAATGTAGTGCCGGCAGCCTGTCACATTTGTAACAGGCACCACATTTTGCTACTGCACAGGGTGCAAATCAGTTACAAAGTAAGAAGTAAATATACCACGAAAGGAAACATACTGTTCAGTGAAAGGAAAGGATTGTTATCAGTTGCCCTTATAAACATTGCCAACAAGTGGCACAGTGTACCAATGCAGAGCACTTCTTGACAGTGCCTCACATACGGAATTTTTGTCTAAGAGTTTAGCATATCGAATGGGACTACAGCTCAGCTGGCATCTGATTCCAATATGTGGTATCAGCGATGCCCAAACAATAGCATCGTCTTACATATACGAGGTGTTGCTGACTATCCCACATCTGCTGTCTGTGCTGTACTATCACGCATAAGAGGGCCACTCCCAACAGCATCCCTTGAAACCAATACCTGGCAACTTACTTAGCATATAAGATCAGCAAATCCATCATTGAATAAAATTTGTGAGATTGATCTCCTGCTTGGAGCATCGACGTTTTTTGCCATATTGACACCCGGTCAGCTAAAGAGCGTGAACCATCCATCCTTATAGGACACATCATTCAGCTGGACTGTGCCAGGAAATACACCACGTCACTCAATCAAGTCCAGTTCGCGAAGGTCACGCCTCACATGCAACAACCTTAACATTCAGGTCGAGTGATTCTGGCAGCAGAAGTCTGTTTCTGTGCACACGGAAGAACAGGGATTATGTGAAGAGCACTTTGCGAAAACCATTAGAGGAAACTTGACAACAGGATGATTTCACACAGCATCAAAGGCAGTCATTAGTATGGTACAACAGCAGAATTACATGCAGAATGTACAACTAAAACATGACTAATAATCCCCAATAAAAGCAAACTGACCTCACTTCATCCCTTCCTGGACGAGGAAGAGTTGTTAAGGGTGGACGATAGGTTGGAACAGCGAAAGGCTTCTTACAGTGAGAAGCACCCCATGATACTTCCCCCTAAGCATCATGTAACTAAATTGATAATCATGGCCGAGCATCTCTTTTGTGCACTCAGTATCTCAACTCTTGTTAGCAAGCCTCAGACAACAATACTTTACATCCAACGGAGGATCTGCAAACAAGTAAATAATCAACAAGTTCTTTACTTGTTACCACACATCCAGCTTATGGTACAACTTCCTTCAGACCGAGAAGAACAGAGCAGACCTTTCCTTAATTGAAGGATTGACTATTTAGGGCCACTATGCATCAGGGATGGAGAAAGGAGGAGCAAAACTAGGGCAAAGGTCCACGTTGCCGTCTTCTGTTGCATGGCAACAAAGCACAGCACAACAAGATTGTCACTGATCTGTCCTTCTCAAACGTTCATTGCTGCTCTTCGAAGATTTGTTTCAAGACGAGGATTTGCGCAAACGTTTACAGTGACTATCGGAAGACCTCCATGAAGGCAAAGGAATGAGCTGCGTGAACTGCACAAGCTGTTCAGCTCTCATTTCTATGCCACACAAATCCATAAGTATGCATCGCAGAATGGTATACAGAGTCATTTTATCCCAACTCACGCACTGCATTTTGGCGGGCTGTGGAAAGAAGGTATCAAGTGCATCAAGATAAATATAAAGCGAGTATGGGAAACCAAGTTCTGAAGCCTGAAGAAGTATACACACTACTAACTCAAATTAAAGCTTGTTTTAATTCCTGGTCCGTTATGCAACTTCTTAATAGCCCAGATGAACTCTTATACCTGATCAGCCAGAACATTATGTCAACCAACCTACTGTCGACATAAACCCATTCAGGCGATAGCAGCATCATCAAGAATGACTGCTAGTCAGACACACACATGGTGCATGTAGTATCAGTGAGCGTGCTGTCCATGTGTAGAATGGGGGAGTCGCACCATCTATCCGAGTTTGACTGAGGGCAGATGTAATGGCCCAGGCACTTGGCACAACCGTTTCGGAAACTGCACGACTTGTCGGATGTTGGAGGAGTGCTGTGGGGAGTGTCTTAAACACGTGGCGAAACCAAGGTGAAAACATGTCCAGACGACTTGCGGTTGGATGGCCACCCCTCATTACAGATGTCATAGGCTTGGCAGAGTGGTAAATGCGACAGGCGGCGAAATGTTGCGGACCTAACATCAGGTTTCAGTGCTAAGCAGAGTACAAGTATGCCTGAACAGACAGTGCATCAAATAATCCTAACGATGGGCCTCCACAGCCAATGACCCATGGTTGTGCAAATGTTAACACCACAACATCGGCAACTATGACTGAAACGAGTTCGTGACCTTCGGCACTGGACGTTGGCGCAGTGGGGGAGCATTGCGTGGACTGATGAATCCTGATACCTTCTTCATCATGCCAATGGGAGGGCACAAATCCGTCGTCTTCCAGGGGAACAGCTCCTTCAGCTCCTTGACACCTGTACAGCAGAATGGAGACAAGCTGGTGGTGGCTCCGTTATACTGTGGGGAACATTCACGTTGGCATCCATGGATCCTGTGATTGGAGCACATGCAAGGCAAGGAGTATGGTACACTGGTAGCAGGCCATGATAATCATGTTTCCTGATGGCAGTGGCATTTTTCAGCAACATAATGCGCCATGTCACAGGAACAGGAGTGTGACAGAGTGGTTCGAGGAATGCAGTGGCCTGTTACAATTGATGTGCTGGCCCAACAACTCACTAGATCTGAACCCAATCAAACACATCTGAGCTGTGACTGAATGTGGTGTCAGAGCTCATCGACCCTGTCCCCAGAATTTACAGGAATTAGGTGACTTGTGTGTATAGATATGATGCCAGCTGCATCCAGCGACCAACCCAAGCCTCACTGCTTCCAAATCATGACACATTCCCGATATTGTACATGCCAGGGGTGGACATGTCGGTTATTAGGCAAGTGGTCATAATGTTATGGCTGAACAGAGTATAAACGACAGCTGACGAAGATCTGTGTTGATCCACACGAAAAATAGACTCTTGTACTCTTAAAAATTCATTTAGTATCTGAACGAGTATTTCTTTTGTGCACAGTGGACCTGAATTTTTCAATCATTTATTTCCTTGTTTGTTTGAGTTAACTTGTACCAGATATGATTATCTGTATTTGCGTAATTCATAATTTATGTAAATTAGGTGGGCAGAATGTTGTGTGTTGGTGCCAGGTGCCCTCACAAGGGTGCAGCAGTGACTGGTCACTGTCACTGCAGGTAAGAATTTCAACCTGGCCTTCAGCACAGTGGGACATCTGGATGACAGCAGAAGTGAGGGAGATGGGTCTTGACTGCCAACCATGCAGACATATCTGTAAATGTATCTCATAATGTAGTGCTAAAAATAGAGTCTAGTCTTACGAGCGATGTACCTTCAATTTACAGCCACCTTTTCTCTGCAACGAATGTACACATTCGTCTCTTCTGTGGAAAGAGCGAGGTGGCACAGAATTACCACGGGTTTTGTGACTGCATGCAACATAATAGGTTCACTAATTACGTCACAAACTGTCTGTTTTATTTGAATAACATCGTTACGAAACGTAGAAATCTGGATGTGTTTCGCATATGAACCGAGTTATGTGAGTATTGAAACCTCCAATACAATTGGCATCAATCTGTTCACAATGTACTGCTCCACTCTACTACATAACATGCAAATACTATTCTTGAATTAGTTGAGTTTCCTACCATGTAGGGTTATGTCTGCAAAAGAAACAAAGGAGCATGGGGAAACGCAAAACTAAAACAACAGAGTTTGAAACTGAGGATTATTTATGAGTCAAACCACACAAGCGGTCTAAATTACTGTCTGCTGAGATGAAAAAGTTTTTTGGATACTTGCATAATGCATATCAGATAACGCATAACATATACTGTTTCATTTATCCAAAATCAACGAAAACTTCTTGTGTTTAGAAACATAACTTTCTTGAAACCATATAAACAGAAGGTGGACATATTTCATTAAAAAAATTTGAGGTTGAAAAAAAAAGTACTTTACTGGAAAAAGAGTGAGATATTTTTTGATTTTATTAAACACTGAAAATACATTTATACATTATCATATATGTATACATATAACATGATTTATCTTGTTTTGTCTGGAATATGTGAACTTCATATATCTGAGTGTTGTTGTTTTATTTATTGACACATCTAGTCCCATAGGACCAAACTGAGGAGCAAGTCTCCAACGTTATGTAACGTGTCAGTACATGAAATCACAACATAAAAGTGATAACAGATAAAATTGAAACGTGTATGAACCCAAAAAAGTCAAGCCATGAGTTCAAGTAAATACAATCAACAATATGACACAGGAATTAGCTTAATTTTTCAAGAAACTCCTTGACAGGATAGAAGAAGTGACCCATGAGGAAAGTCTTCAGTTTCGATTTGAAAGTGTGTGGATGACTGCTAATATTTTTGAATTCTTGTGGTAGTTTATTGAAAATGGATGCAGCAGTATACTACATACCTTTCTGCACGAGAGTTAAGGAAGTGTGATTCAATTGCAGATTGGATTTCTACCTAGTATTAACTGAGTAAAAACTGCTAATTCTTGGAAATAAACTGATATTGCTAACAAGACCCGACAGTAAATAATATATATATATTGAGAGGCCAATACCAGAGTACCGAGACTAGTGAACAGGGGTCATCAAGAGGTTCATGAACTTACACCACTTATTGCCAGTACTGCCTATTTCTGAGCCAAAAAAATGGTTCAAAAGGCTCTGAGCACTATGGGACTTAACATCTAAAGTCATCAGTCCCCTAGAACTTAGAACTACTTAAACCTAAGTAACCTAAGGGCATCACACAACACCCAGTCATCACGAGGCAGAGAAAATCCCTGACCCCGCCGGGAATCAAACCCGGGAAACCGGGCGTGGGAAGCGAGAACGCTACCGCACGACTACGAACTGCGGACTGAGCCAAAAATAACCTTTGATAATGAGAAGAGTTACCCCAAAATAAAATACCTTATGACATAAGCGAAGTAGACTAATTTTCGTGTCAAATGGTCACTCACTTCAGGTACCATTCGAATAGTAACAATGGTAGCAATAAGTCTTTGAACAAGATCGTGAATATGGGCTCTCCATGACAATTTACTATCTATCTGAACAACTAGAATTTTGAACTGTTCAGTTTTACTAATCATATGCCCATTCTGTGAAATAAAGATGTCGTGTTTTGTTGAATTGTCTGTTAGAAACTGTAAAAACTAAGTCTTACTGCGATTTAGCGTTAGTTTATTTTCTACAAGCCATGAGCTTATGTCATGAACTAAACGATTTGAAACACAGCCAGTGTTGCCTACAACATCCTTTACTACCAAACTAGTGTCATCAGCAAACAGAAATATTTTAGAATTACCTGAAATACTAGAGGGCCTATCATTTACATACATAAGGAACAGGAGTGGCCCCAACAGTGATCTCTGGGGCACCTCCCATTTGACCGTACCCAACTCAGACCTGACATCACAGCCATGCTCAACACTGTGAATATGACCTTTTGTTGTCCGTTGTTAAAGTAAGAGGTGAACCAATTGTGAGCTACTCCCTGTATTCCATAATGGTCCAACTCCTGGAGCAATATTTAGTTAAGGGGACATTGTGTGAAATTATCGAATTTTGTGACCCATTATCTTAGAAATTTTTTAAGACACCAACTTACAATTTTCCATAATTATTGAATGCACCTTTCTAGATACATTGAACTAAAATTATTATTAAAATTGTATTGTGGGACATTTTGTCTTTTTTTTCAAACACTCAATTTTTTGACAGAATTTTGTAAATAAATGAACATCAAAACAAAACAGCTCAGGATATTTTAATTATTATAGTTCCATATGTGTTTAATCTCACATTTGGCATGCTGAGAAAATTTCATGTCTCCACCATCAGTACTTTTTTTAGAAAATGGGTCATTTATTGCAAAAAATGTAGTTCAGAAATATTGAGGTGAAAACTTTTTTATTACGTATTCTTATACTGACTTATATTTCTGCGTCTTTTATGCACTATAATTACCCTGGCCCATTGCCTGTGTCTTCTACGGTGTCACAACAGCCCAGTGCTTGCCTCCTCTTTTTCTTTCCTCCTTCTTTTGTCATTTGCTGAGCAGTTAATTCTGCTTCATGTACACGAAGCTCATCCAGTTCCCACAGTGCTTTAGCTGTGTTCTGTCCAAATCTTACCCCCAACTTCTCCAGAACCTTAAGTCTTTCATAGTTCCCACCATTAAAAGTTATTATAGCATCAGACACTGCTAACTTTAGAGTCATAAGGCCAACAAATACATTTTTAGGCACATGGCACCACACAACATTATTGAAGGACTCATTCACATTCTGGGTCTTCGCATGTAAACACTTCTTTAGTAGCTCAGGATTTGCCAAATCTCTGTAAATAGGTTTGATTGCCTCCATTACTGCCAAGGGGAGAGAATGTTTATGTGTAAATTCATGCAGGGTGCAAGAAAATTTAGCTTGCCTTTATTTACATCAAGTGTTTAGTGGAGGGGGAGACAAAGCATGACATGGCTTTTCATTGGTTGATATTTGATGAAAGAAAATGCTCCACACAGCTCTTTTCATCTCTAAATTGTCACAGTTATCTCTGATGGCCTTCCCGTAATATTCCTGCAATTCATCAATTACTTTGTCTGTTAGTCTTCCAGCACATGTTATTGTCTTGCCATCAGACAGTTTTGTGTTACCCAGCTTGGTTTTTAGGCTATGCACACGTGTTCCCATCCTTTCCTTGACGTGTTCTACACACTCAAATTTTGATGTGGGAACATCATATGGCTTACTGCTTTGTACTGCAATGAAAGCCCAAGAAATTCAAATATCTGACATCTCATTTCCTTCAACAACTTCTGATGTAGCAGCAACTACTGAATCTTCGGCCACAGCATTTAGAGAGTCTCCAATTGCTCTTGTCTGTTTCATATACCTAGAAGGTGGTTTTGGCAAATTCAACACAGTGCAGAGAACATTACCAGCCCTTGCACCTTTACCAATACGTCTAGGGCCATAAAACAGTCACATATTGGTTTCATACATCCCCCAGGCTGTGGCTAAGCCATGTCTTCCCAATATCCTTTCATTCAGGAGTGCTATTTCTGCAGGGTTCGCAGGAGAGCTTCTGTAAAGTTTGGAAGGTAGGAGATGAGATACTGGCAGAAGTGAATCTGTGAGGATGGGGCGTGAGCCGTGCTTGGGTAGCTCAGTTGGTAGAGCACTTGCCCGCAAAAGGCAAAGGTCCGGCACACAATTTTAATCTGCCAGGAAGTTTCATATCAACGCACCCTCCGCTGCAGAGTGAAAATCTCATTCTGGAAACATCCCCCAGGCTGTAGCTAAGCCATGTCTCCGCAATATCCTTCCTTTCAGGAGTGCTGGTTCTGCAGGTTCGCAGGAGAGCGTCTGTTAAGTTTGGAAGGTAGGAGACGAGGTAGTGGCAGAAGTAAAGCTGTGAGGATCGGGTGTGACTCGTGCTTGGGTAGCTCAGTCGGTAGAGCACTTGCCCGCGAAAGGCAAAGGTCCCAAGTTCGAGTCTCGGTCCGGCACACAGTTTTAATCTGCCAGGAAGTTTCATATCAGCGCATCCTCCGCTGCAGAATGAAAATCTCATTCTGGTGACTTTGTATTGTCGACCTTGTGCTGCTGACCATATATTTCCTTCACAACTGACCATGTAGTTTTAATTTTATCCTGTGAATTAGCTGTTCTACTTGCATACCACATACTCTTTGCCTTTCTAACAACATTTTTAGGCACTTACAATACTGTTTTAATGGAAAAACTTATTTGTTAATCTTTCTGCAGTTATTATTATTAGGGTATTCAATTTTCATTTTCATTATGTACAACTAGTATCCACTTTGACAATTTGTTTCAAGTATGTTAACTTGAAAATATACTGTAAAGGACTTTACAGGCACAAATATAAGCAATATGCTAGTTCAGCTGATTTTCATTTTATTACTGAATATAATACTGGCTGCAACAGTTACACATATTAAGCATATTTCACTTAAAAAACTGTCTTTCAGAAAATTACCTATTTGTCAAAATTAACCATTGGACAGTTCCACTGCTTTGGTATTAGAGTTTTGCTAGCATTTTTACGCTTGCCAAATTCTTGGAGACAGTTGTAATGGAACTTATCAATGGCTTACTTTCGCCACAAATGGACTTGACAGTACACACAGATAATTGGATTACTTGACACACATAAGCAATTGCATTACTCAGCACATGGACATAAACAGATTACTCTATACACAGACCTACTTCTGAAATCACAAAATTTTTGTTTTGACTGAACATACAGGAAAATACTTACATTCAGTTACAAAAATATATGTTTAAGCACTGGCATTGAGTTGGATGGTATTAATATAGTTACTTTTAAGTGTCATAATATTTTATATGTTCAATTTCCTTAAAAATTGTAATTACATTTGAAGTCATAGATATTGCTATTCTTAATTATTAACTTTCAAAATAAAATCAAAGAAAGATAATAAATAAGCAGTTCTAATGCTGTATAAGTATAATCTTTGAGGTGTACATAAGTTTTGTACTTCTTGATTAGAAGTTGGAAGTTGTATGTTAGTAGGATCTTGTGCAGTGTGTGTCATGTTGTCATATGAAATCCAGACATGTGATTGAGACTGTGCAGTTTAAGGGGCTACGGAAAGGCTCAAAATCATGAAAAGTTCAATTTTTACTTTTTTGCGTTTTCTGAATCTGCAGACTATTACCTTTTAATAGATATATAATTTATTCAATTCCGAAGACTACAACTATTTTTAAATTTTTTTTTGAAATGTGTTCTACATGGGCGTGACCCTCCGTGGCGCTGTTAAACTGCTGTCAAATGATGTTATTATTAACGTCCGTGTTCATCAGGTACATTTTAGTGATGTGAGATAAAGTATGTGTTGTGGCTAACCTGTGATGGTTCAATATATATCGCTGGTGTGATTGTCGATTGTTTCATGTTTATTTACTCTGTCGTTATCTCGAAAATATTCGTAATTAATTCTGTTTCTTGAGTCTCTGTTTTGTTGAAGTATAATAATGAGTAAAAGTAAAGTTATTAGAAATCCTCTGAAGGCTTTTAAGAAAAGGAGAAATGTTGGAAAGCCAAAGGTATTTAGAAATATGGGAATGAAGACGGTTCTAACATGGTACGAGCTATGCTTGCTTTAGACAAGGAACGCCTTCGGGCTGCAGACAGGGCTGTAAAGAGTCTAGAAATACAAGCAAGAGTAAACAGGAGGAGGAACAAGAGGAAGCTGGAGGAGGAGTTTGCAGAGGATGAAGATAATCCATCCTATGGACCTGGAATGCACTAAAAAGTTAATCCAACCTTTGTCGCTCTATTCCCAAGACTTTTATTTTCTCAGACTAATTACATGTTTTCTAAGGAGCTTCCAAACATATTTGTTTCAAACTTTCAGTAAATGTTACACAGTACCTTCTGCATAATTTAACACAGCCTTTTTCCAAAAAACTGTATATTTTTTAATATATAAATAAAAAATTGCAAAAAAATGTTGTGAATTTTCATTACAATTGAAAAAAATCATCTTTAATAACTGAACTAAAATTTTGTAAAATCCCTCTGTTAAGTTGTAGCCCATATTCCAATAAATAATCTGTAAAAAGTTCAACTTCCTACCTCAAATACTTTGTGAAGAAAGATGTAATTTATAAGCGTTATTTTAACATTGCAAGTATAGGGCGTTCCAGAACCCCTTAAGAAGGAGTACAGAAGATAAACTGCCTCCAACAAGCTATTTCATCATACATATCTTTAAAAAAACTGAACTTCCTCCTGCAAATTGAAGAATACTTCTAGATACTGGCCAACAAACAAGGATGTCAAAATATGTCAAAAGGAGATAGTAAGTTAAATAACGATTATTACTAAATTAACTTATATTACGATCTTCATTTATGAAAAATTCAACCTGTACTCATGAGCTCTTTTCATAGGATGAACAAATTATGCAACCATATCCAGACTTCCCATTTGTAAGGTTCATTATTAAAAATTAAGTATTGTTGATGTGAGTACAGATGTTGGAAGAGGCAATGGGGAAAGAGATCTTGATGAGCAAATGGATCTTTAAAGTCAAAGGTGATGGTCAGTGTAAAACTGGATTGGTTGTTGGAGCTTATCGTTAAGAAAATGGCATAAACTGCAAGGAATTATTCAGCCCAGTAGTTGATATCTGTTAATTTCATCCAGATTTATGGTATACACAAGAAATGACTAGAAATGAAAGCGACAGCAGTAGGAGCTCTAAATAGCCAAACATTTAGAAAAAAAGCATATTTGACACATAGCAGGTGAGACATGCGCCATTGATTTTAGTGTGGTTTCCAGACAGTGGCTGGTGCAACGAAAAGAGTACATAAGTGCAATCTGAGCCTTGTGGGGACGAGTCCCTCTGTGAAAACGTCTATTATTTTCATTGTTTACATTGCTTACATTGCAAATACGGCGAAATAATTCACATAGTTTATTAATATTTTCATAAAGGGCTTAAGGCAAGGCAAAAAAATTTGAGATTGCAAAAATTTGCCAGGGAGGGATTCTACAGCATACACAAGAACTTCATACATAAAATCACATTTATTATTTTACAGTTGATGTGTCATATCTTCTGGAGTGATATTAATCACAAACACAAGAGAAGCAGGAACTTTCTTGGCAACTTGCATATGTTATAAACGTCACATTTTCACCATTACATTGTGGTTTTCAACTTTCTATAGTAAAACAGACTTACTGATGTTGCACAGCTTGACAGCAAACCATGTGTAATGTGTCATTTCGCAAAGTATTGTCGCTGACAGTTGGAGATGCACAACAGACTGCTATTTGATGCAGTCTTCTTGAGATGTGATTTCTTTTCTTCTCTCTCAGCTTGGGAGCTTTTTGATCAAATTATTTATTTGATGATAAAAATAGATATTTCAGGGTTGCATTAGTTGCTGAGGACTGTTCGAAGAGGTCAAAACAAAACTAATGGAATACTACAGTTCCTTCTTGGAAAGCTATTTGCAGAGCCCTGTAGATGCTGTAAGTACAATTCTTTCATTTATGACCATTCCATGCATGTACCGTAAATTTTGAATGAACTTGTTGATGATGAGTAGTTTATCACACCTACACTACAGTACATTAAACTCTGTAATTCATTTATTGCTTGTCTCTATCTCTCCCTCTCTCTCAAGATAATATAACAACATTATATAACATGTGGTACAGAATCAATGTTATCGCAGTAGCTTCAACTTTTTTAATGTTCATTTGTTAACAGTTTTATTTTTAGTAATCACTTCTCTTGCGTCAGTCACCTCCATGGTGGGATGTTTTAGGGAGATTCTCTGTCTCTTGTGTGTAGGAAAAATCTAAACTTCTCACAAGAAGTATTCATTACACTGTTTATTACAAGTCTGGAGTGAGGTTTTATATAGTAGCAGGAAAAAATATGTCTATTAAGATTCCTGTTCTAAGATTTTATATCACGAAGATGACACCTTATTAACATGATATGGTCACATGAAATTTATCTATCTAGTCAGAGGAAGGCCACAGAAGAAGATCCTGGAGCTGCTACTGTACTCATGCAGAATGTGGCGCCACACTACGTGGCACTACGCAAAACTGGCCCTAATAGCATAAGCACATAGGGAACACACACGACACAGATATGTAAGTCCATGGTATTGGTGATAAATTGAGAAAACCATCCAGAAACACATGTGCTACAAAACACCACTGCTTCCTGCACTTGTACCCAGACATCAATACGGGATATGATCAGCATGCACGTGTACATAGGCTGTACAATGGCTTGGCATACTCTGGATCAGGTGGTCGAGCAGCTGTTGGGGTATAGCCTCCCATTCTTGCACCAGTGCCTGTCGGAGCTCCTGAAGTGTCGTAGGGGTTTGAACACGTGCAGCGATACGTCGACCGAGAGCATCCCAGACGTACTCGATGGGTTTTAGCTCTGGAGAACAGGCAGGCTGCTGCATTCGCCTGGTATCTTCTGTTTCAAGGTACTCCTCCACGATGGCAGCTCGGTGGATCCGTGCGCTGTCATCCATCAGGAGGAAGGTGGGATCCACTGCTCCCCTGAAAAGGCGGACATACTGTTGCAAAATGATGTCCCAATACACCTGGCCTGTTTCAGGTGTGTACATGCACCAATCATAATCCCACCTCACACCATCAAATCACGACCACCATACAGGTTTCTTTCAAGGACATTAAGGGTTTGGTATCTGGTTCCTGGTTCACGCCAGATGAAAACCTGGTGAGAGTCACTGAACAGACAATACTTGGACTCGTCTGTGAACATAATCTGGGACCACTGTTCCAATGACCATGTACTGTGTTCTTAACACCAGGTTTTACGGGCTCTCCTGTGACCAGGAGTCAGTGGAATGCACCTTGTAGGTCTCCAGGCGAATGAACCATGTCTGTTCAGTCGTCTGTAGACTGTGGGTCTGGAGACAACTGTTCCAGTGGCTGCGGTAAGGTCCCGGGCAAGGCTACTTGCATTACTCCGTGGCTGTCTGAGGGGAATTAAGGGGGGATATCGGTCTTCTTGTGGTGTTGTACACAGTGGACATCTTGTACTGTAGGGCCTGGACACGTCTCCTGTCTGCTGGAATCGTTGCCATAATCTTGAGATCACACTTTGTGGCACACAGAGGGCCTGTGCTATGACCTGCTGTGTTTGACCAGCCTCCAGTCGTCTTAGTATTCTATCTCTCATAACGTCATCAATATATGTTCTTTGAGCCATTTTCAACACACAGTCACCATTAGCACGTCTGAAAACGTTTGCACACTTACTCGCTGCACCGTACTCTGACATGTACCAACACACCTCTACATATGTGGAATGCTGCTAGCGCCAGAGTGCGAAGACCCCAGGTCAAATGCACTGCATGGTCTTACCCCGAGGTGATTTAAACCAGCAAACCGCCCACTAGAGAGTTGTTTCACCATGTATCATCATTATCCTTAATTTCTGAGCATGAGTGTGTTCAGGAGAAATTAGGTAAAGTGACAACTTATATAGATATTACTTTACAAGACATTAACGAGAATCAGTAGTGTTACAGGTTAATGTAACAACAGCAACAGTTTGGTCTGCCATCCCCATTCACATATCTTCAAAAACTCCCCACTACTTATAAAAAAATTTAAAATAACCAAAGCACGTAGTCGCCACTTCAGCTGGCTACAAATGACAGCACAGGGCTGAATGAGCATATAAATGAGTAGGTAAAAGTATTATATCATATACATTGTAAATGAACAAATTGTGCTTTACTTCTGTGTTACATGTTTGCAACTATTACGGATGAATGAGATGAGTAGCAAAATCGAGGATGTAAAGCAGCTAGGCAGCCGTTTTGACCGAGCAGTTCTAGGCGCTTTAATCCGGAATCGCACTGCTGCTACGGTCGCAGGTTCGAATCCAGCCTTGGGCATGGATGTGTATGTTAGGTTTAAGTAGTTCTAAGTCTAGGTGACTGAGGACCTCAGATGTTAAGTCCCATAGTTCTTAGAGCCATTTGAGCCATTTTTTGAAAACAGCTACAAAAACAATGTACTGGTTATGTACTGCAAATAAATTGCAAAAGAATGAACAGACAACCATTTTCTAACAAAGGTAGGAACCACCCCATTAATGACCTGGCATTACATTTGATAGTGTCTTTATGAATAGTAAACACAGATCTTGCCAGGTAAAATAAATACATAAATAAATAAATAAATAAATAAATCCTATCTTGTCCTAAAAATTGGAACTGTGGTTGCTATTATTATTGTTATTAGTGGTAGTAGCACTAGTATTGTTGTAAAAAAATTACTTCAATATTACATTGACCATAATTCAGGTAACAACTAGTCGCCATTTGGACATTGTGTAAATTGCACATGAAGTTTTGAAATGTCTCATAATATATTGTAAAGAAGATTACTGTTTTCATTTTCCACAGAATTTTTTTTTCAGTTTGTCAATATGGAACCTGTCAGTAAAGTTGTTGTTTAGAATAGTGAAGCAAATTTAGATGTAGGAAATGTCTCCGTGCAAAGTCAGACGACAAATGCTAGCGAACCATGACATGTCAGATGTTAGCAGAATACCCACGAATTTTACTTAAAGTCAACTGATATCGAGGAAGATATTGTACTGATCGGAAATGTAACATTATTTGCAGTAGATGAAATCACTCACAAGCAACTCAAGTGGGCATTATTTAGATAACTGCGAAAGATGCACTTGCATGCATTCTGGAAAATCTACATGTTCGTCATTATGTGAACACAATCTGTCATGAGGGAACAAAATCTGAAAGATACACAAAGCGCTAGCACTTTATTAATGTCCATGACACAAGTAATATTAAAAGGTATTAGTGATCTAAACACAAGCATGCAAAGTTTGCACACAGACTTGTATAATGATGTAACAGAGAAGTTTGACAATTTGAGCACAGAGTAATGCATAGACCTACACAGAAATTTGGTGAAAGATTCATGCACAGACTTGTCAACTGAATTAAATAAGGTAATCACAAGCTCTCGTCAATAATTAATTATCAGAAGGAATCCATGGATGGGCTTAACAGTATAGCACAAGTTCAGAATAAGTTACAAACTGCGCAGATCGAAATTACAGAAACCTTGAAGGTTGTGCAAGGCAATATCATGGAATCGCAATTAATTTGCAAGGACTTACCGAATCAAGTACAAAAACAATAAGGAGAGTTGAAACACTTGTAACTAGGTCATGAATTTTTGAAAGAATACTGAGAAGGTATGGGCAAAGATATCAAGAAACTAACTGAAATAGCCAAGGTCGTGTTGTTAGATAGTGACACTATGCTTGCACAAAAGTTCGTACAAGGGCATAGAATGTACATGAGTTTCACAGAAGAAGTAATGACACAGAAACAAAACAAAATAATTGCTAAAATCGACTCAGATATCAAAACAGCAGAAGAGTGAGTACATACAGAGCTCATGAATGGTAGCAATAGCTCAAATGAGCCGAGTGCAATCAACAATCGAGTCCAAATAGGTGTGTCAGGAAGCAGAATGCTTACACACTTTCACCTGTGACTATATCGTGTGGTGCTACAAGGGAATATCATTTGCAACAACCAATACCACTGAAAATGCCATCACATGTTGCATATAATAACACACAGGAAGAGATGGTGGCACACCCTGCAAACACAGTTGCTTGTTTATCATCGGTTTTATCAGATGAAGGCCTAATTAGGCATAGGCGATATCCAGCATACTCAACTGATATTAAGAAAACAAACTGTTTCGCATTCATAAGAGCGTTCTAGAATGTGCTGCCACATCACTGGATGTCAGAACCAAAGATCAGATCATAGTTGGCTATATTCAAGATGACTGTTTGCTTGGTATTATGGACATGACTGAGACTTACCACATATACGAACAATTCTAGCAAGTGTTCTTGACAAATTCAGGTCAGTTCCTACACAAGGGAGGCTGTGTTGTGATATTTGAACACTCAACCCTTAAATAATAACCAGGGATGATTGCGGCAGTATTCTGAAAAATATTGTAAAAAATGCAGTACTGGACAAATCCAATCTCACATGTTCATATATCAGAGATATGCAAGAGTTCCTTTCCGCCATGTATCAGTGGAGCTATGTTGAGATTTCGAGCACAATATCCACATATTTTTAAAAATCATGAAATTTATGCTAAATTTCACAAAAACGCCTAAAAATTTATCAAACCACCAAATTTTGACAGAATGTGACATTTTAATAAGAAAAAAGTTAAATTGATGAACAAAAACAATCGTGTTTTTCATGCATTTTAACGGTTTCTTTGTGTTTTTCTCAAATATTTTAATCATTTTTCAAAGACTTTCACCAATAACTTCGAATAGTGTTACAGGATACTTCGAACATTTACATCATTGCCCAAACATTCTTCAAATATTTTTTCCAAATATTTGACAGTGCAATCATGAAATTTCAATTCATATCCGCATTTCACCTCTTTTTTGCTCAAATGTGATTTAAAAAATGGAAAAATACACAGTAAAACAACTAATAATTTTTCACTTCTCTCAGTCCTTAATTTCACCACAAATCTTACATTAAAAAACTTTTTTTGTTATATATGAGTCTCTTCAATGTTTTGAAAGAATTAGGAAATTTTAACATTAAATAAATTTTAGTAGAAATATCAAAGATATTATTTGATAAAATGTATGAAAATGATAATTATCACAAACACTCAATACTTGAAAATCATAAAAAAAGTTTTCGAAATTTTATTGGTGATATGCGTTTGAAAATTGATAATGATGGCTGGTAAAATAGTTCAGGGATCAAAGAACTTACAATTTGTTCATTTTTAAGTGGCAAACTTAAATATATCAAATATAAAATTCAGAAAAATATTAAAAAACATTAAACGTAAATCTAAAATAATTTTAGTATTTTATAATGTCCATATGGTAAGCTATCTACTTTACTGTCCAAAACATATCATTTATTATCAAGTAGACTTACTGTTTTTATTGACCTCAACAGAATAAATTAGATGTTTCCTATTTTTAATTAAAGTCGTAGTTCTTTATTGTTCAGTATTATTAAACAGATAATCTTCATAATCTTGTAAGCCTATTTTTTTTACAATGTATTACATACCACCTAGTGACTCTTTCTCATCTTCATATATAATTCTATAAGCACACATTTTTTTATCTTAAACCCCAAAATTCTTCACTTCCGTTTTCCATTAGATCCATCTTTCATTTTAATTAATACTTTCTTATTTCCAGAATGAGATTTTCACTCTGCAGTGGAGTGTGCGCTAATATGAAACTCCCTGGCAGATTAAAACTGTGTGCCAGACGAGACTCGAACTCGGGACCTTTGCCTTTCGCGAGCAAGTGCTCTACCGACTGAGGTACCCAAGCACGACTCACGCCCGTCGTCACATCTTTACTTCTGCCACTACGTCGTCTCCTACCTTAGAAACTTAACAGACGCTCTCCTGCCAACCTGCAGAACTAGCACTCCTGAAAGAAAGCATATTGCGGAGACATGGCTTACCCACAGCCTGGGGAATATATCCAGAATGACATTTTCACTCTGCAGCGGAGTATGCGCTGATATGAAACTTCCTGGCACATTAAAACTGTCTGCCGGACCGAGACTCGAACTCTGTAATTTTGCCTTTCGCGGGCACGTGCTCTACCGACTGAGCTCCCCAAGCACGACTCACGCCCCGTCTTCAAAGCTTTACTTCCGCCACTACCTCGTCTCCTACCTTCCAAACTTAACAGAAGCTCTCCTGCGAACCTGCAGAACTAGTACTCCTGAAAGAAAGGATATTGCGGAGACATGTCTTACCCACAGCCAGGGGGATGTTTCCAGAATGAGATTTTCACTCTGCAGCGGAGAGTGCGCTGATATGAAACTTCCTGGCAGATTAAAACTGTGTCCCGGACCGAGACTCGAAGTCGGGCCTTGCCTTCTGCGGTCAAGTGCTCTACCAACTGAGCTACCCAAGCACGACTTACGCTCCGTCCTCACAGATTTACTTCTGCCAGTACCTCGTCTCCTACCTTCCAAAGTTAAAAGAAGCTCTCCTGCGAAACTGCAGAACTAGCACTCCTGAAAGAAAGGATATTGCGGAGACATGGCTTACCCACAGCCTGGGGAATGTTTCCAGATTGAAATATTCACTCTGCAGCGGAGATGCGCTGGTATGAAACTTCCTGGCAGATTAAAACTGTGTGCCGGACCGAGACTCGAACTCGCGACCTTTACCTTTCGCGGGCAAGTGCTCTACCGACTGAGCTACCCAAGCACGGATCACACCCTGTTCTCACAGCTTTACTTCTGCCACTACCTCGTCTCCTACCTTCCAACCTTGATAGACGCTCTCCTGCGAACCTGCAGACCTAGCACTCCTGAAAGATAAGATATTACGGAGACATTGCTGTGCCACAGCCTGGGGGATGTTCCCAGAATGAGATTTTCACTCTGCAGCGGAGTGTGCACTGACATGAAACTTCCTGGCAGATTAAAACTGTGTGCTGGACCGAGACTCGAACTCGAGATCTTTGCCTTTCGCAGGCAAGTGCTTTACCGACTGAGCTACCCAAGCACGAATCACATCCCGTCCTCACAGCTTTACTTCTGCCCCTACCTCGTCTCCTACCTTCCAACCTTGACAAACGCTCTCCTGCGAACCTGCAGAACTAGCACTCCTGAAAGAAAGAATAATGCGGAGACATGGTTTAGCCACAGCGTGGGGGATGTTTCCAGAATGAGATTTTCACTCTGCAGCGGAGTGTGCGCTGATAGGAAACTTCTTGGCAGGTTAAAACTGTGTGTCAGGCCGAGACTCGAACTCGTGACATTTGCATTTCGAAGGCAAGTGCTTTACCGACTGACCTACCCAAGCATGACTCACGCCCCGTCCTCACAGCTTTCCTTCTCCCACTACCGCGTCTCCTACCTTAGAAACTTAACAAACGCTCTCCTGTATACCTGCAGAACTAGTACTCCTGAAAGAAAGGATATTGCGGAGTCATGGCTTAGCCACAGCCTGGGGGATGTTTCCAGAATGAGATTTTCACTCTGCAGTGGAGTGTGCGCTGATATGACACTTTCTGGCAAATTAAAACTGTGTGCGGGACCGAGACTCGAACTCGGGACCTTTGCTTTTCTCGGGCAAGTGCTCTCCCGATGAGCTGCCCCAGCACGACTCACGCCCCGTCCTCACAGCTTTACTTCTGCCACTACCTCGACTCCTACCTTAGAAACTTAACAAACGCTCTCCTGTGAACCTGCAGAACTAGTACTCCTGAAAGAAAGGATATTGGGGAGACATGACTTAGCCACAGCCTGGGGGACGTTTCCAGAATGAGATTTTCACTCTGCAGTGGAGTGTGCGCTGATATGACACTTCCTGGCAGATTAAAACTGTGTGCCGGACCGAGACTCGAAGTCTGGACCTTTACCTTTCGCGGGCAAGTGCTCTACTGACTGAGCTACCCAAACACGACTCACGCTCTGTGCTCACAGCTTTACTTCTGCCAGTACCTCGTCTCCTACCTTCCAAACTTAACAGAAGCTCTCCTGCGGAACTGCAGAACTAGCACTCGTGAAAGAAAGGATATTGCGGAGACTTGGCTGTGCCACAGCCTGGGGGATGTTTCCAGAATGAGATTTTCACTCTGCAGCGGAGTGTGCGCTGATGTGATACTTCCTGGCAGATTAAAACTGTGTGCCGGACCGAGACTCGAACTCGGGACCTTTGCCTTTCGTGGGCAAGTGGTCTGTCGACTGAGCTACCCAAGCACGACTCACGGCCCGTCCTCACAGCTTTACTTCTGCTACTACCTCGTCTCCTACCCTAGAAACTTAACACACGCTCGCTGCCAACCTGCAGAACTAGTACTCCTGATAGAAAGGATATTGAGGTGACATGGCTTAGCCACAGCCTGGGGGATATATCCAGAATGAGATTTTCACTCTGCAGTGAAGTGTGCGCTGATATGAAACTTCCTGGCAGAATAAAAATGTGTGCCGGACCTAGACTCGAACTCGGGACCTTTGTATTTTACGGGCAAGTGCTCTACCGACTGAGCCACCCAAGCACAACTCACACCCCATCCTCACAGCTTTACTTCTGCCAATACCTGTTCTGCAGGTTCGCAGGAGAGCTTCTGTTAAGTTTGGAAGGTCGGAGACGAGGTAATGGCAGAAGTAAAGCTGCGAGGATGGTGTGTGAGTCGTTCTTGGGTAGCTCAGTCGGTGGAGCACTTGCCCGCGAAAAGCAAAGGTCTCGAGTTCGAGTCTCGGTCCGGCACACAGTTTTAATATGCCAGGAAGGTTCAATACTTTCTTATTTACTTGACAAGTTTTGTTAATACTATATTTTGCCTAATCACTTGTGTCAAATTTATCAAGAATGTCTTCATACTTTCTGTTTCTTTATTATAAATGTAACTGTCAGTATCTTAATAACAAACTTCAATGTTTCTCCATATTTTAGTTGACAACTTTACAGTGTAAGTTCTACATGAATTCTTTACATAAATATGGTATGTTCATTCCAACATAAACTGATTTGTTAAACAATTTTTTGTAGTATTCGTTTGAGTTGAAGCAGCATTTTCGTTGAACATTGATTGTTTCTCCTATAAAATTGGTTTTTCACATTTTTTGCATCTGATGTTTATTTTTTATCCATTCTGATTTTTATACTTTCCATTTTTTTCCAAATACCAAATTATTCATTAACTTGTAGAAATCTTCCTCAAATCAATTTTTTGCTTTAATTTCTGTAGTTAACTACGTACTTTCTTCGCCACTCAATGCTGTCAATAACCTTTTCCTTCAGCCTCAGGCAAAATAGTATTTTGAAGTCCTAATGTTAAAACTTTATGTTCGTTGTGTGTATTTTTTGGATATTTTAAATCTACATCAAAAATTTTCCATTTTCTGTATTATAAGGAATTTCACTTATATTTTTAGAATCAAAATGATTTTGATCATTCCATTTAAATACGTCATATACCAAGCATCAACTCATAGCCCCCAACACATAAATTATTTTCACTTAAATGTGTTAAATAATTTGATTTCCTACTTCAATCATAATCTTTCAAATATTTAGTACTTGCTATGAGAAACCTTTTACAGCACTGAGAAATACTGTCTCTAATACCTTTTTCAACCATTAAGTTCACAACATAATCGTCTAACAATTTTAACATAAACTTTTTCCATCGAATCCCAACTTCAACCATGTGCCACAAAATATCATGGTGGATCTAAATCATAAGATATATTTCTAAAATTTTCAGTGGTATAACACAACAAACAAACATCTGTTTTAAGATATAATTCATGATATCCACATATATTTTTTCTACGAAACTTTTCCCAAATTAATTTTTTTGTTTACAATCGACATCACTAAATCACTTTTATTTGATTTATTATAGACTTTTTCTTTTAATTGATGATAAGTTTTTCAAATTTTTTCAACAATCCATATAATCATCAGGATTAGCTGCTGTTTCAATTACTAAATTTAATAAGTCTTCTAGAAAAATTTTCTAATTCTTTCATTTGACGTTTTTCTCAAATTTGAATATAGTTTATCAAGGCTTGAAGCCATTAACTTATATGAATCAATACTTCTGATTTGCTTCGTTATTTTATGGAAGAATATAACAATTACATCCAGATAAAATATGTAAATAAACTGATACAAAACTCATATATTTTAGTCGTTAATTGCATTTATTACATGGTGGATTTATATATTTTCCAGTTAAATGATCATGATGAAGAACTTTTTGTTTTTTGTGAATAATTACACCTACATAATGAACTAGATTTTCATTTATTATGTTTCAATTATTCTTCAGATGGAAATAGTTCCATTTCTTTAGTTTCTAAATATAAATTACCAATTTCTTGAACTTGTTTCTCTATAATTTCATAAATTTTTATGACAATTTGGACCTCATTATAGCAATGGTTTTCTGTAATGTCGGTTATGCATTTAATGCAATAACTAAAAGTACTTGGTTAATGTTTAAGATATTTCATTCTATTTCTTCTTTCTGGATCAGTGGACAATTCTCAATTTTTAAAGGTATTGTTCCAAAATCAACAAAAACCAATGGAATCCTTATTCCATATTAAAAATTTTCGAAATTCCATATGAATTTTTAACTGTTTTTGAGCTTTTAATGGTTTATTAACCCAACAGTTTGGAATATGACTGTCTAATTTTTGTTTATTATTAAAATGTAATGAACATGTATGACAAATAAATCGCCACTGTTAATGTTTAGAGATCTGAATTGAAATAACTAGAGATAAATGTTTAATACAACAGAAATGCGAGTTACTTTCATCTTTAAAATACCATACATGAATATTCTTATCTTATTTAGATTATTTATTTTTAGTTAATATGCTTGACACTTTTCTTCAAATGAATAAACAACAACAGATATATTACAGTGAGTCTCAGTTTTTGGAATAGTGTCAATCTCAACTGTAGATTCAAATTCTTCAGGTTTTTGATGAATATCAGGACCAACATCTTTTATATACTGCTGGAAATAAAGTAATGAAAGTCATTTGTCATTCATCATGAGTCAGGTGCACCAAGGTTAGCAAAAACAAGTAGAGTATGCAGGGTGAGTCACCTAACGTTACCGCTGGATATATTTCGTAAACCACATCAAATACTGACGAACCGATTCCACAGACCGAATGTGAGGAGAGGGGCTAGTGTAATTGTTTAATACAAACCGTACAAAAATGCACGGAAGTATGTTTTTAACACAAACCTACGCTTTTTAAATGGAACCACGTTAGTTTTGTTAGCACATCAGAATATATAAACAAATATGTAATCAGTGCCGTTTGTTGCATTGTAAAATGTTAATTACATTTGGAGATATTGTAACCTAAAGTTGACGCTTGAAACCTCCGACGTTCAGTTGCGTGTTGTAACAAACATGGGCCACGGTTGGCGAGCAGTATCTGCAGGGACATGTTTTCGATGACGACCGTGTTTACGAGTGTGGCTGTAGTGCACTGTTGTGGTTTGGTCTAGCTGTCGCAGTGTCCGCATGTAGCTCTTGCTGCTATTGTTATTCTGCATTCGTCTCCGCATGCAGACCAACTGCGGTACACCGTGTTACCAGACGTCTGTGATAGTGTAGTGTTGTAGGAACTGTGACCATGGTATATTCGAACTCTGAAAAGGCGGAGATGATATCTATGGCGAGTGTCGACGAAATGCAGCTGAAGCCTGCAGGGTGTATGCAGAACGGTACCCGGACAGAGAGCATCCAATGTGCCGCACATTGCAAAACATCTACCACCAACTGTATGCAACAGGTATGGTCGTAGCACGCAAACGGGTGCGTATCAGGCCCGTCACAGGAGAAGCGGGTGCAGTTGGTGTGTTAGCTGCTGTTGCCATGAATCCACGCATGAGTACACGGGACATTGCGAGAGCCGGTGGACTGTGTCGCTACATCAGCAATTACATGGTGATGACTTTAATCATCGAGTGCAATTCTGTCAATGGGCATTAACAGAGTATGCGTTGCAGTTCTACCTGTTTACCGATGAAGCGGGTTTCACAAACTACGGGGCAGTGAATCTACAGAACATGCATTACTGGTCCGTGGACAATCCTCGCTGGCTCAGACAGGTAGAGCGACAGCGACCGTGGACTGTAAATGTATGTTGCGGAATCGTTGGCGACCACCTCATTGGTCCTCACTTCATTGCAGGGGCCCAGACAGCTGCAACATACATCGCGTTTCTACAGAATGATCCGCCAACGTTGCTCTAAAATGTCCCACTGGAAACGCGTCGACGTATGTGGTATCAGCACGATGGTGCACCTGCACATCCCGCAATTAGCACTAGGCTGACCCTTGACAGGATGTTCGACGGGCGTTTCATAGGACATGGAGGACGCATAAATTTGCCAGCCCGTTCTCCTGATCTTACACCTCTGGACTTCTTTCGGTGGAGTACGTTAAAGGAGAATGTGTACCATGAGGTGCCTACAACCCCAGAGAATATGAAACAACGTATTGTGGCAGCCTGCAGTGACATTACACCAGATATACTGCGGCGTGTACGACATTCATTACTCCAGAGATTGCAATTGTGTGCAGCAAATGATGGCCACCACATTGAACATCTGTTGGCCTGACATGTCGGGACACACTCTATTCCACTCCGTAATTGAAAACGGAAACCACGTGTGTACGTGTACCTCACCCCTCATGGTAATGTACATGTGCGTCAGTGAAAAAGACCAATAAAAAGGTGTTAGCATGTGGACATAATGTGCTGTTCCAGTCTCTTCTGTACCTAAGGTCCATCACCATTCCCTTTGGATACCTACGTAATTCGGTGCTCTCAAATATACACGATCGAACAGCGGAGGAGTGGTACTCAAGTGTCAACTTTAGGTTACAATATCTCCGGATGTAATTAACATTTTACAATGCAACAAACGGCACTGATTACGTATTTGTTTATGTGTTCAGATGTGCTAACAAAACTAACGGGGTTCCATTTAAAAAACGTAGGTTTGTGTTAAAAAACATGCTTCCGTGCATTTTTTTATGGTTTGTATTAACCAATTACACTAGCCCCTCTCTTCACGTTTGGTCTGTGGAATCGATTCGTCAGTATTTGATGTGGTTTACGAAATATATCCAGCGGTAATGTTAGGTGACTCACCCTATATATGATCTCATTCATGACTCATAGAAACAACTGGGTAAAACGCAGGTACTGGAACAGCCTTAATAACTAAGTGCCTGTAGCATATAACATAAGGACATATTTCAGAAATGATCTTAATATCATGAAAAGCTTCTCCTAGAAAAAATACAAAGTGGATTATTGAGCTGAAAGAAGAAATGTATTCATATTATGCTGACAAGTAGTAAACTTCAAATTAACAGGTAATAAAACATGCACTTAATATACCGTATATGTACTCTAGCCATCTTTCCCAAAACAGAAGTGCAACAAGTACTTAAATAACTACATAGCATCTTTTAACTAATAGAAAATATATAAACTTCGTCGTTATCATCATCTGCAAAGAGAAACTTCATTATCCATATTAACATATTCTTCATATAACTATTCATCATTATTTATTATCATTTGCAAACAAATAGACACTTCATTATTCATTATTCATATTACCATTTTCTTCATACAACTATTCATCATCATTCATTATTTCATATATTACAGGGTTTCTTACTTCTAGCATATTTCATCACTAAAATAAACATGTGTAGTTTTTTCCAACAGCCTGCCACATTCACGTCACATTCTGAAAGAAAAATAATTAGTCAAGACTGCTATCATACAGTGTGTATAGTATATTCTTGTTAATGCATGTTAATTCCGATCCATTTACTTTTCATGACAAAGTATTGCATCTTCTTTCTTTCATTCTGATGGTAAAATATCCATGTAATTTTACAGTACATACTGTGGTTGTTTAATTTATTTCTTTTACAGGATATTGCTTTCTGAAAATGATGAATATGGATCATAATCTTGCATTTATATCATATACTCATTGAGGGAACTCATGTTTCTAATGATATAACTAAGCATACAGCAAAGCATGACAGAAAATGTGTTAGGCCAAATCCATAGACACGAATATTTTCAACTGAAAGAGTATTTACACAATAACATAATGTAGTAGCATAAAAATGTAGAACAGTCATGACAGTGGGATATCATAAGGTGAAATGTCAAGGTCAACTGGTGTTTGTTACCTCTTAAAGAGTACATAGTGCATACAGAGAATATTCTACTATCTATAGGAATACTCTCATATATACATTAGAAAGTGGAAAATGTCTCAGGTCTGTGATTATAGTACGTGGATTGACTTGCTAAGTTCAACTTATTGGGACTTTCCCAAGATAATTATGTCATTTAGAAAATGTGCACGATCTGTTATATAACGACAAGAAAAGTGACATGCTAATCTTACCTTGCCAGGCACTTGCCAAGAAAAATACGATCGTCATCAATAAGTGGCCATATAAATGTAAGCGTATCTGGATAAAATGGCATTACAGTGTGATAAATCATAAAGTATGTTCATTCTATAAAGGGTTTAATATTTGAAATGTGGTGGTTGGCCTCAGATTTTCTGGTTCTTAAAGTTTCAATATGTACTACACTGAGGTGAGGAATGCTGCGAATTCTATATGGACCAGCGTATAGACACTCAAATTTACTGCACCTACTCTTTCCTCTGTTGGATAAATAGTATGTGCGTACTAATATCTTCTGTCCTATGTGAAATTCATGGTGTTCACGAACCAGTTTTTGCTGTCTTCTGCGGCGCTGTGCAGCACGCTTGATATTTTTGAGCGCAATGTCAATTACTTCATGGTGGCGTAGTCTTTGAGATGTAGGAAAAGATACCAATTGTTTAATTTTGTTGGGTGGTTCAACGTTTTTCAAGATAACATTAGGAGATAACATAGTGGATTCATTTGGTATAGAGTTAATTACATCCTGGAATGGGAATATGTGTGTGTTCCAACCATACGTCATTTATGGCAGTATATTCTACATAGTTTACCAATTTCTTTCATCAGTGTTTCAGAAGGATTCGAAGAAGCGTGATACTTGGATACATAGATCGGAGAAATGTTTCTAGCTTGTAACCCATGTGTCCATGTCACAGATCGAAATTGTGGTCCATAGTCGGAAATTACTTTCCATACATGACCCACGCAAGGTAGAAAATGTTTTACAAATGCATTTGAAATAGATTTAGCAGTAGCTTTGCGTAGCAGAGTGAAGGTAACAAATTTCGAAGTGAATCCAACAGCGATAAAGATGTAACAGAAACGTCTATTAGATCTGGGAATCGGTCCAAAAATGTCTACTGCGGCCATATGTCTTAATGTAATGGGTACAATAGGATGTAACAGTGGAATATGTAAAGTCATGTCTGATTTAGCTTTCTGGGAGATTTTACATGACGCTAAAACTCATCGAATACATTTCTCCATGTTGGCAAAATAACAATTCTGATGTTGGGTAAGAAAACACTTTCTGGCTCCATAATGTGCATAGCTTAAATGAGTATACCAAATTAATTTGTTAACCAGTTCGTCAGGAATTCAGAGTAACCAGTTGTTGCTGTCAGGGCGAGAGCGGCGAAACAGAATGTTATTGTGTACAGTATAATTGTTTCTAATGGTGACATTATTCCTATCTTGACAAAGGTATTTAATTTCTTTCCACACCTTGTCTTTGCTCAGTTCTTTCGCTATGTCTCGTAATGACGACGAAATAAAATTTTCAAATGCAACTTGTTGAATATACATGAGGCTGAAATTTGTTTGGCAGAAATTGGTTGCGACGTCTTGCTGATTGTTGCTGAGAGAACGGGATAGAGCGTCTGCTACAATATCTTTTATACTGGAAATGTGAACAATTGTAAAATTAAATTACTGTAAATAAAGTTCCCATCTGCTTAACTTGTCATGTGTACATTTCGCGGAAAGTAAAAACTGTATAGTTCTATGATCTGTGTAAATGTAGTATGTCTCCCATAAAGAAAATGCCTAAATCTGGTAAATGCCCATGCAACACATAATGTTTCTAGCTCTGCAACAGAATAACTGCTTCATTAGGTGACAGAATGCGACTTGCAAAGGCGATGTTTTTAATTACTGTAGTACCGCCTTCTTCAATTCCCTGAAAAATATGTACGCCTAAAGCGGTGTTAAAACTGTCAGTGGCAATGGAAAAATTTCTGCTGGGATCTGGGTGTGATAAAAGTGGTGCATTCAACAAGGCATGTTTCAGATTAACAAATTCAAACTGTGCTTGGCTATCCCAGTACCAAATAGTGTTTTTGCCAGTCAACTGGCATAATCTAGGGGTGTCTAAAGCAGACTAATGAATAAATTTACGAAAAAAGTTAATCAGTCCTAGAAAGCTGTGTAGTTGTTTCTTGGTCGTTGGAACAGTAATGTCATGTAATGCTTTAAGTTTTTCAGTGTTAGGCGCAATGCCTTCTTCTGATATGACATGCCCAAGAAAATTTATAGAGGTTCTGCCAAAGTACGACTTGCTAAGATTATCTGTGTGTCCTTGTGCATGAAAAGTTTGTAACAGCTGTTCAAGAATCAAATTACGTTGAGACCAGTTAGCTTCTGCAATAGGGATGTCGTCTACCTACGTTATGATTCTATCTTTAAGTTCTATCGGAAGTATTGAATTCAGACCACGAATAAATGCTGCTGAAGAAATTGTTAGACCAAACGGTAATTAAATCTAAGATGGAATAAATAGCAGTACCATGAAATTTCTGTAGAAGTTACTCTAGTGTCTGTGGGTGATCAGTTTCATTAATAATAATGTCGTTGACATGATGGGAATCTAGTACGAGGCGAAGTGAGCCATCCTTTTTCATAACAATGTGGAGTGGGTTTATATATGGACTAACTGCCGGTTCAATAATCCCTTGGTCTAGCATAGCTTGTAATTCTTTCTTAACTTGTTCTCTGTGGATATGGAATAGGATAATGTTTGGCTTTAAATGTGTCATGCTGTTTAACTTGAAATTCATACATAAAACCGGACATAGTACCAGTGTAACTTAGTTTTCATCATGGTCACTATTTGTAAGTTGCGGAAAAAAATGGTGTTATGTGTAAGTTGCGTGAATCTCACTTTGAATAAGAAAATGCTTTCTGACATAGAAATCAACATGAAAGATTGGGCCGCCACCGACTCTAGCCACACGACAAATAAAGGGTTCGACTGAAATGGAAAATTAATTAATTTAATCCTAAGAAAAAACTCATAAAAGAACATTCATTGTACTATCACTCATAAAGAATGGGATGTAATTACTAGTTAGGTCCAGGCATTGTTCACGTGAATCAAATATTAAGATAATGCGTGAACACTGTGCATAAGAGCAGCTTGCAGCAGCACTCCTGAAAACAACATATATTCTAAAGAATTTATTTTAAATAAAAGGGTAACATTACTTATTGGGCCTGTGCGCATGGAAACGCTATGGATGAGCTAACAAGGAAGCTACAAGGTAAATGGCGTAGGTAATAGAGACGTAACATCGGTACACAGGATAAGATTCGTGGCAAAATTATTTATTCCTTAAAATGTTGATGTAATGCATCTACACAACTGCTGTTGCCTGGTATCTAAGTACAATTTCTTGTGAAACGGGACACGATTCACGACACACTCGTATGCTCATGTGGTTTGCGGAGACACGATTTCGACATACCATGGCCAAGTTTTAACCACATTAAGCCACGCAGCTGCGAACAATTAACATTTTTCAGAAGGCACATTTGAATGGACAAAGGGTGATGGCAGTGGGCTAACAAACTCTAATATTAAACCATGTGGATGGCTTCCAACGGACATAAGGTAAATGAGAGAAAGAAAATTCATGAAGAGGCAAAATTTTTAAGGTGCAGGAAAGATTAGAACGTATACAGACGCAGTTGCAGGCAGACAAACATTCACACTGAACCGAGGGCTCACTTCTTACTTACGCAACACCTTTGTGTTACGTTCTTCTTACAGATCAAAGTCTGTATTAGGAATTAAAATGAAAGTCTGCAGAAGCCTTGCATTCCTTACTCCAACAAGGATAAACAATCTTTATAAGACGAGACGTGAGACCAAAAGCTAAAAGCTCCCCTCTCACTACGAAACAACGCGCCATGCAGTTAAACCAACTCACCGTTCTTCGAAGAGAGTTCGGCTGTAGACCCTCTGTGTACTGGAACCAGACTGCCCGTTTCACACACTCCAACGTCTCCCACGCGATTCCGTGGCCAGGAAAAGCCAGAGGTGAGGCTTCCACCACCAATCTAACACTGGTAACTTTCACACAAGGAGAGCAAACCTCTTTGCCTACCTGAAAACAACAGGGTTTGGCCATTCTCTACGACTACTGCTGATTCTCTGCAGCAGACGAAACCACCGTATAGCAACATGAAACACATTACATTCATTCACTCACGCCTTCCAGAGAGTTTTGTATCACTGGAAAGTAAATAAAATGATAATGAAAGGGGACTACAGGACAGTTTCACCAGGAATGTTGTCAAAAACTGGGGCTTGCTGTAAAAGAATTTTGCGTTGCTCTGTACTTTCATCATCTGTATTTGCGTTGCTCTGCTTTACTTTGTCAGAAATTATTTGCATCACGTCACAATCGGCTTCTTCCAGTTTATTGTAATTGTGTATATACATATCTGTGAACAATGTGGTATGCCAATCTACATTACAGGATATAGAAATGACCTCTGTTCGATTATTTGCCTGTTCTTCTGTTGATAATGTGTGCTGAAATTCCAATGCCAGTTGTACCTTTTCATCCTTTAGCATCAAATAGCAACTTTGAAAGTCAATAATTGCGTCATGTTGCACCAAAAAATTCGTACATAAAATAACGTCTGTTGTCAGTAAAGGAACAATCCAAAAATTTGTGTGAAACATATGACCTGCAATAAAAAATGATAAGTATGTCTGTAATTTTATGTCTACTCCTTTACCAGATACTGCTCCTCTTACTTTAGTTTTGCCTAGTGGTAATGTTGGATAAGTAAACATTTGTTGAAAGTCTCTTCATTTATTACTGATGTAGGTGTTCCAGAATCGATTTCTGCTGAAAATGTGGATGATCCAATTTTTACTTCAATAACAGGGTGGGAAATGTTTTTTTGTAACTGGTTTTTCATGTAAAAGCGTGTCTCGGATATCGTCAAAAGTAATAACATTTTAGGGAACAAAATCTTGTGTGCCAAAAGTATTGTTTATGTTGCTGTATGTTGCTGGAAGAAGTAACCTGTACTGTATCTAGTCAAGTTTCTTCTGACATACTGTTATTTGCAGGAGGATGCTGTGGCATTTCGACTATTTCTACTGTTCTGTTACTTTGTCCTGACGTATTTGGCTGAGAATGGTACCAACTGTCTGGTTCATTCATAATAAACTGTGGTTGTGGATGATTCTGCTGCTGATAAAACCTACTGTTATTAAACGTGCGCTGAAAACTGTGCTCATTGCTTTTACATCTGTCATGATCGTCGCTACTATATGGCATGTTGCAATGGGAGTTGAAATAATGTGTTTTCTGTACGTACTGGCTTCCTTGTTGCCGAGCGTTATTATTCGGCGGACCCGATGCTGTATGTGCAGGTGGCAAAACATTAAAGCCTGCCTGACCTTGTAAACTACATTGTTGCTTAGGTATGCCAACTGGCTGGTTTTGTTGCTGTTGTGGGGAAAAGCCACGATAGTTGCCAAAATGTGTTTGCAGTTGCTAATAATTTAGAGGATACTGATGATTAAAATTTTGTTTGTTATTAAAATTGTGGTAGTTGTCGTTTCTGGAGCGTCTATCTCCTTTGTTATTAAAATAGCGTAGCTGGTCATAGTTGCTGAATAACTGTTGGCCTTGGTTATGGCATGAAAAATTTTTATTGATGAAAGAATAACCTGACTGCTGGACTTCCAAAAGCTGCAATAAATCTCTAAAAGCCGAAATGTTTTCTTTCTGTTGTTCAGTTAAGATCGAAACTCTTAACGATCGTGGTAATTTTGAAATACATAGTTGGATTAATGCTGACTCACTGTATGGTTCGCACAATTATTGGTTTTGCTGTACCATATGTTTAAAAAAATTGCGTGATAGTAGAACAATTTGAGTTTTCATAATTTGGTAGGCTAATTAACTGATTTTTAACTCTGCACTGTGTCGTCATCGACCAATTCGCTGACAGAAAAGCATTTTGAAATTCTTCTACCAAGTAACATTGTCTCACAATTGGTCTCATACTAGTTGCCGATTCGCCTTCCAAAAAACTGCAAATGAATTCTAATTTGTGTGTTGTAGTATCGGCAGACTTGCCAACACTACGCACACTAATTGAAAGAGGCGGCCAAGATGCACGCGCTAACTCACGAAGCATGGAGTGAGGTCTGAAACAGGATACGTAATGAATGTTATAAAGAAAAGTACGTAGCTCCTTGAATACTTAACTTTTAATACATCCTTGTATACATCGTTCTTGATGAGACATCTGGAGACTGTGGCTATACAAGTGAGACTCTTTAGATACATGCAATGTTACAAATGGCGCCTTGCTAGGTCGTAGCCATGGACTTAGCTGAAGGCTATTCTAACTGTCTCTCGGCAAATGAGAGAAAGGCTTCGTCAGTGTAGTCGCTAGCAACGTCGTCGTACAACTGGGGCGAGTGCTCGTACGTCTCTCTAGACCTGCCGTGTGGTGGCGCTCGGTCTGCGATCACACAGTGGCGACACGCGGGTCCGACATGTACTAATGGACCGCGGCCGATTTAAAGCTACCACCTAGCAAGTGTGGTGTCTAGCGGTGACACCACATGTGTTACAGGCCAAGTTGATGGAAATGCAAAAGTACATTGTTGTATCCAGTCCAAAGGGTGAATCTGTGTTCTGTCATTCTTAAATACCTTAAATTTCCTCACTCACAGAAAGTGCATGTAATGAAAATTATTGTCTCTAAATGTCTGACCAAGATCAGGGTTGTATAAGAATATGTTTGCCTGTGTCTGTTCGGAATCTAGGTCATGTGCTCTCTGTAATCTGCCTAAGTTGTATTGAATGTGGGAGTGTGACAAATGTTCAGATTGTGGCATATGCTGTGACGTGTTAGAGGCTGAAACATTTTTCATTTCTGTCACTTCTTGCTGTAAAGATGACAGTTTTCTATGCAATGTATTGTTGGACGTACCTATCTCACTGATTGTCTGCTGTATGTTTTGGAATTCAGGTGTTTGACTGAACGAAACTGGTGATGTATGATCTGATTTGGTGTCTTTGTTATTTTTGATGATGTCAATACACCTGCCCAATTCATCAAATTTTTCAGTCAGTGCTTTTACCTGCTCATCATTTTTGGTGTCACAAGCATCAATTTGTTTTGCATTTTATGTGTGGTTCTGTTTAATTTCTTAACATCTGCTTTAATGGTATAGGGATCCTGTACTAATTCCAGTTGTTCAAGTCTGTTGCTAACTGTCTGAAAGTCTTTTATGTATTTATTTTCCATGGTCTGAATACTAGTATCTGTTTTTGTTTTCAGACCGGTAAGTTCATTCTGTAGTTCTGTGTTCGATTGTTTGACTGTGTTAATTTCATCTGATATTGTAGCAATGTTTATGTCTACGTATGTTTTTACTTTCATGAACAATTTACGCTTGTCTTCCTGCCTCTGTATAGTAATTGTTTCCATGACTTGTTTCCTTACTTCATTCTGTTCCTGTATGAATTTGCGGTAACGTATTTCGTTGTTTTGTAGGTGGTGATTAAAATGTTCGTCAATTTGGGTGTTCTGTTGTTCAAATTTCTCGTCAACTTTCGCATCCAAGGTGGGTGAAAGTTCTGTTGCTACTGCTTTAAGCTCATTGTGTAACTGTGTTGTGTTTCCTGAACACTGTTTAGCGACTGCACTTATTACATATCTATGTAATTTTGTTGTAGCTTCATGTGTATTGCGTATCTCTTGTGCAATCGATCTAATTTCCTCAATGCTGTTCCTGCACAAGCCTTAATTCCCTCATGTAATTGTTCTTTAGTTTCCTTACATTGCATGTCAATGGCTGTAATCTCATCATTAATCTGTTTGACGTTTTCATTAGTTTGTTTGATCGACCTGTCGTGCTTTTCATTCGACTGTTTGAAATTTTCATTAAGTTGTTTGTTCGATTCATTAAATTGTAGAACTATTGCCATAATTTGATCAATGTCAAATTTAGTTGCTCTGTTTCCTGTGCTGTGTGATAGTTTATCTGCATTTGATATGTGTTCTGTAACCATTTGGTCACTGTCTGTTTCATGAAAAGGTTTGCTGATTAGTTGTGCACTGTTGGTCACTACATTGGAATTAAATAAACCTGACATATTTTGAGTGCTGTAGCAGTTAACATATGCGCACAGCAACAAAGAACAATAATATTTTTTTTACCGTATACTATATCGCTCAGTCACTGCCATCGTTCTGCATGACCAGCCCAACACAAGTCAACGGCTGGACTGCCCTGTACGAACTCCAGAACACAAGTGCTCTGTGTCAGCTACAAAACACGACTGCTCCCTCTGAGCTACTAAACTCGACTTACTGCAGCACTGTTCTGACCTGCGATTCTATTGTAGAATAGATATTCCATATCGCAGGCAGCGAGTGAGCAATCTATCGAAATTACAGCCGCTCAAGTGCGCTAGTGAATAGTAATGACCGCATAATGAACCCCTTACAGTGTTTATTACAACTTTGGAGTGAGTTTAATTTAGTAAGAGGAAAGACGTATGTCTATTACGATTTCTACTACGAAAATTATATCATAAAGATGATGCCTCACCAACATGATATTGTCAAATCAAATTTATTTATCTAGTAAGAGGAAGGCCACAGAAGAAGATTCTGGAGCTGCTACTATCAAGAAGAAATCATTTTAAGTGATAATTTCTGCATACATTACTTTACAAGATACCGATTAGAATTAGTAATGTTACAGGTGATTATAACAATAGCAGTTAATATTAAAAGATATATCTGAAGAAATGTACAGGATTATAATGGTGACGATGGAATTATAATACAGAAAGACTTAGAGAAAATTGAAAAACTGTTGAAGAAACTCGGATTCACAGTCATTCATGAAGATCAAAAGAAAGGGCATTAATGGTATGTCTAACAGACTCTGAGCTAAACAGATGATTCTAATAATTATGGCCTTTTCTGTAAGCACAAAGAAGATGAAGGAGATGACACTATGCATCTAACTGTGCACTGTGGCGCTTATTATGCACTGTTAGGCTTCGCTAGCACTTGGGTGGGTCACTTTCCAGGTCTGCCGAGTGCTGATGGCAAGTAGGGAACAGTCAACCCTTGTGAGACCAATTTAGGAGTTACTTGATTGGAGAAGTAGCGGTATCGATCATGAAAACAGAATGCCTGGGAGAGTGGTGTGCTAAGCACATGCCGCTCTGTATCTGCATCCAGTAATGCATAAGAGCTGAGGATGAAACAGTGGCCGGCCGGTACCATTGGGTCTTCAAGATCTGTTAAGATGGTGTTTGTTTCTTTTTTATGCTGATTATTCACAAAGAGACATGAAGAGTACAAGTGCATACAATATGCTTTATAAAATTTTTCCCATTATTTCATGTATCAAGAGACAATATATAAAACCTACTTCATCAACTTATGCAGAATATATTTCAGCAGCAGGATGTACCAAAGAAATAATCTCATCAAAACTCTAGTACCACAGCTATCTAGAAGATAAGTGAAGACCATTCTTCACGTAGACAATCAGACTACCACACAAATGTTAGGTGAAGGAAACATACAGATGTTAAATTCTATTATGTTAGTGAACAATACAGAGAAGATCTGTGAGGTGAAGTAGTGTACTATAAAAGAACAGTTGACAAACATACTCACCAATGCAAAATTGGTTCCTTTTGCAGATGACACTTCTATTGTAGGAAATTCAAGTTAATATACATCAACAGAAGAAATGGTAAACAAGATTCTTAAAAGCACCGTTGACTGGTTTTCTGTGAGTGATCTAACATCAACTTTAAAAAGGCACAACATATTCAGTTCTGCACATCTAGGGACTACACCAATAATAAATGTAACTCATGGTAAGGAAATAAGAAATTGGGTGGAAACATTAAAAATCCTTAGATGATGAAATTGATTAAAATTTAACATCTTTAACTCCTAAAACAACTTAATTCAGTCACATTTATACTTACAAGCATTTCGAATCTTGGAGGGAGAAAATCAGTTAGCTGATATATTTTGCATTTTTTTATTCTATAATGTCATATGAAATAATACACTGCAGTAACACACCTTTGAGAAAGAACGTCTTCATTGCTCAAAAACATGTTGTAAGAACAATATGTAGTGTTCGTCCACCATCATCTTGCAGAAACCTGTTCAAGGAGTTGGGCATTCTGACTACTGCTTCACAATTTATTTATTCCCATATGAAGTTTGTTATAATTAATTCTGTGTAGTTCAAAAATAATAATGATGTACTTAATTACAATACCAAAAGTAAAAATGATATCCATTACTTCACAATATGGTTGTCTTTAGCACATTGATAACTTGCCCAGTAACATAAAATTTCTGATCACTTTCTTAAAATCTGAAAACAGACTGCTAAAGTTTCTCATTGACAACTGCTTTTATTCTATATCATATAGAATAATTTCTATTATTGTAATGTGCAAAAAGTTGTGGGTAGGAATTACTAACTCACATGTGTATATTTAATAACAATAATAATAAATCAGATAAAACCTTGCAAATGTTCAGTGTGCATCCATATTTACAGGTGAATGTAAAACAAGTTATTTCAAATAAAAAATTTTTTGAGGCGATGTCAACAGCATTGACACACTTGGAGAAATACCTGCACACTTTGCTGTCTTGAAAATAAAAGGAAAAGTAATAATGATAGTAGTAATATAATGAGAAAAAATAAAAGGGAAAAGCAGAAATAAAACAATATACAAGGAAGAAATAAAAAAAATGTTATACGTTTGTATCCTCTTTTATTGTAATTTAAGTGCATTTTTATCCCTCTGCGACCCTACCATAGTGTACACATTTTGAAACTTGTTCTTTGATCATGATCTTGAGTTTGATCTTTGACTTTTGCTTGTAGCTTCACTGATCAACACTTGTCTGTTAACCTGCTAGGTTTTATGCCAAAGCAGTGGTGTGTGCAACTACTGGTTACATTTTTTTTATATTTCAAATGTTTTCTGTTTGTTTGACCTGGTGTTATGGCATTAATTATCATTTTCAAACTATCTCATGTCAGCAATGTCATATAGTATTCTGGTTAAAAATCATGTATGACATGTGAAGTGTCACGATAGATACTATTTGTAACTACATTTAATTTTTCTGACTTATAATTCTCATGAAAATGTAATTTGCGTTGACATTCGCAGCTTTTATTTTGTTTCCATTTTTGTGCTAGCACTGTGAAGATGGTCCGTGATCACAACCAGTAGCGGATAAATATATTGTAAGACAGCTAAATATGTGTCACGCATTTCTCCAGATCATTTCACATCATTACCATTTATCATGCAAATTATCCTTGGGACACGAATCTAACTAACTAATTTCAATGTTTGACAACTTTAGGATGGCTATCATGCAAGCAATTGCCACAACTTCGTTTTAGAAGTATGTTAGGTAAGAACTAATTACTGAGTAACTAAAAATGTAAAACTTACTGAAAAGAACATTGAAAGTGTTGAAGAACTGGTAAAATACAAATTTCCTGTATGTTTTTTTAAAGTCTGCAATCAGAAAAAAAGTAGACAGCGAGTTATCTGAGAGTATGAATAAAACATGTCTGTGTTGTTCAAAGTTGATAGTAAAATAACTTATATAGTTTAATCACTGTGTAGATTATATTCGAAATAAAGTGAAGAATGAAAACCAAATACGCAACAGTTTATGGATACAGGATATAAGAATAAAAATGGTTAACACAGATAACATTTATAACGATACACGAGTCGTAAGAACAATCTAAAAACGATAACAACAAAGAGAAGCACTTAAATATGTCTCAAGAAAATATTGTTTAACATGCAAGATAGGTGTGATATTTGTTCTTATGCAAGATTTAATGAAGGCTCACTAGTTGTTATCTTTGTTTTTCAGTTTCATAAATTTTTGTAAATTCTTGTTTACATTCCAATGTATGTTGAAAGTGTTGTAGAAGTGGTAAAGGACAGTGTTTGCTACACATTTTTTAAAGGCTGGTAACCAGAACAAGAAACCTCATGTGAATTTTCTGAACATGTATATAAAATGTATCTATGGTCTGTGTTGTATGAAGCTGGCAATAAATTAACTTATATAGTTTAATCAGTGTGTATCTTACAGTTCTCAAAATAAAGAGAACACTGCAAAGCAAAGACACAACAATGCAGAACATGATAGACGTAACAAATAAATTAATCTTTCATATTGTAAAGTGTTTATTAATAGTTCAATCAAAGAGAGTTCTCACTTCTTCCAATATAAAACGTTGCAGAGCATTTCAGTTTCTGTCGTTTTAGCCTTCAAATTTAGTTTTTTTATTTTATTTTGAGATAAAGAAAATAGTGGAATCAATCACCAATAATTGAAATTTATATTCTAAGATTCAACTTCAAAAATTTCTTCCTGATCTACAGTTTATGTATTTCCAGCACATTTACTAGTAGCATTCTTAGATGCACAGTTATTGAATTACATGTAAAAATTTTATGTTGTCAAATGACAACTACCTCCTTTGATATTCAGACCATAATCAAACCATTTCACGACTTAATTACGCAGTACAGTTACAATGTTTTTACTTTTGTTTGATTATTACAATAAAAAGCAATAATGCTCCTCACAGTGCAACACCCATCTTCTCATTGTTAGTTGCTGTTGGCTAATACACTGTGATCACAGTCACACCAAAATTCTAAGTAAGTTGAGAAATATTATTCTGTGTTGGCTAGATCCTCTTAACTTCAAATGGAAGAGAGAACAAAATGATTTTGATTGAATAAATTGTCAAATATCTGATGTACCTAAATTGAAATATAAATATTTAAATGATTCTTTCAGGGAGTAAAAACAATAGTGTTATAGCAGCATTTGTAACATTGCAGCTTCACATTCCTATTCATAGTTAATAATTTCAGATTACATTCCTATAGATATTAATAGTCGAAATCTTGTGTAAAATATATTTATTAAAGCTCCAGCCACTTTGAAAAATATTCCAGTATACAGTGATATGTGCCAACACTTAACTAACTCCTCCCAAACAGGCCATGAAGGCCCAACGGTACCCAACGGCCGCCATGTCATCCTTAGCCCATAGGCGTCACTGGATGCAGATATGGAGGATTATATTGGCAGTACACTGCTCTCCTGGCCTTATGTCAGTTTCCAAGACCAGAGGTGCTACTTCTTAATCTAGTAGCTCCTCAGTTTGCCTCAAAAGGGCTGAGTGCAACCCCGCTTGCCAACAGTACTCGGCAGACCGGATGGTCAGCCATCCAGGTACAAGCCCAACCCAACAGCGCTAACTTCGGTAGTCTGACAGGAACCGGTGTTGCCACTGCTGCAAGGCCAACACTTAACTAAGGAGGAGCAAAAACAAAGACATTAGGAATGCTGGACATCCAAATTAAAGTAAACATAATCCAGCACATGTAACTTATGTTATTAAAGCATGGCATAGAAGGAAATAGACGCTGCACAAGTGTAAGAAGAAGAATTTAACAAAAATGTTTTTACAGAAAGAGAAAGACTACTGTTACACAAGTAACATAGTGTGAAAAGTAAGAACCAATTTTTCAAGATATGTTCTTGTTCTGTGACAGTACACTAGACGTTGTTGACAACGGACAAGATATGACGATGTGATCACAGAGGATTATAAATACAAGTTGGAGAGTTTGAAAGAAGAAAACAAAACCTTTGGTTATATTTTTATGCAAAATACCTTAAAAGATATGTCTGAAGGAAAAATTCGGCGGAAAGGCAAAAAGAACATGGCACTGCGTAGTGGATCTAAGGGATCTACGAATTAAGGAACGAAAGACAGACGTAACGATCAAAATGCAGTCGACAAAAACTTTATTCGCACAGCCAAAGTGAACGTGCATGGGAAGAGTATGTTAACTACCAAACAGACGAAGTCAGCCTTCCCCCTAACAACGTCAACACTTTCTTCTCTACAATCGTTGACAGTGTCATCCATTCTGTTTTCTAAGAAGGGTATCACTTGAAATGAATTACGGAACAACATGAAGTTCTGTTCCCTTCTGTGTCGTCCAGTGGTAATCGACATTTATACAAAGGAAGTGAAGAAAAGAAAGCAGTAAATTAATCTTAAAGCCTGCACTGGACTTAAATAAGCACATAAATAGGTTAAACAACTTTCATTAAAAATACAGTTCTTTAACAGTGAATAATTCAGCTTTATTGATGGAAAAAATTTAGTTCTTAAATGATCGGACATTCAGAAGGAAAACTTAGGAAAAATAAACGTACGTTACGTTCAATGTTACAAAGGTTGTTTGACATGTAGGTTTTGTATGGCGTATTAATTTTTCGGTCAAACTAAAGCCGGGTTCACACACGCAACGAAAGTGTCGCCAAAAGTCAAGTCATTCTAAAGTGGCGCTGTGAGCTACCGTTCACACAGGACGCCACAAATTCTTCCTAATTGCGCAGTTTGCAAAATGGCGTCACCTGTCTCAGCTTATTAAACGGCTGTACATATTACTAAATAAGATGTTTTGGAAATATAATAAATGTAAAATATTACTTCCCAAAGTGTTTCTCGTCTCACTTGTCTCGACTATATGTTTTGAGAACCGGTCTGCAGCTTCAAACCAAGCAAGGCCGGGTTTATAAATACCGTCTGTGGACGCACCACTCTTAAGTGATTTCAGTACTTTTTTATGTTCATTCATGTAATCATTTCGAATGCTTCGAATTTTTAAATCTTGTTGTAGCTCCATCAATTCCAGGTACATATTCACGCATACTGTTTACTATTTCAATTAATGCAGCATCTCTCAAATTTCTGTCTTTGTATGATTCGCTTTTGTGGTTCCAAAGGCATTCTCGTTCTTTATACACCTCCAAGAATCTCATAATTTTAGCTGTTGACCACTTTTTCGACATATTAATAACAAACGCACAAACAAAAGCGCTATCTGCGAACGAATACGCAATAGAAAGGTTTGAATCCAGCCGCGAGGTAGCAATCGAATGACGTTATTCGATTATGGAGAAGGCAAAATGGCACAATAAAGTAGAACCAAGCTCACCTTTTTGTGCGCTTCTTAAATGGCGCCACCGAAAACTAGGAGTTCACACATGCAACTACAATGCAACTGCAGTTCGCCATTAGCAGTGGCGATACTTTTGTTGCCTGTGTGAACCCGGCTTAAAGCTAAAGTTTTTAAATGTTTGGTCCACAATTTTGTATTCTTTCAGTTCTCAGCAGTGTCGAATATTCACCTTAACCTTCGTCAAGAACAGTCGTTCTAAAGTTTGCTTTGGGCCTTAAGAAACTCCGCTATCATTACTTATTCCTTAATAATGTACATACTGATTTTGTGAATCACGTTTCGTGGCTTGTAACCTCACTTTTGATGTTAGTAAAGGGTACAGCGAAGAGACATTATGTTCACGTATCCTCTAGTTCCATTCCATGTTGGTGCTCGAAACAAACGGATCTACTAAGCAATACACTTTTTTGAGGATATACAGCAGTAGACAATACATTATCACGAATACTTTTATGAGGAAAACACAAATATGTTATTGCTGAATTTCTTAAAAAAAAAATTTAGCTCAATACCTTATGCTGCTGATGTGGCAAATAATATCTTTGGCGTGCGAGAAACCATTTTGTTGATGCAACCTTGATCTCTTCCGGTTCTTCCTGTCATTGTGCGGCTTTGATAGTAAGTTGTTGTTAAGAATTTGTTGGTTTTTGTTGGATTTAATTGCCGTGTTTTGCTGTAAATGTGCTTCAGATACTTATATTTGTTTCTATTTCTTTAGCAACCGCCAGGTTCCCAAGTTATTGAAGAAAGACCTGAAAAAAAAACTGATTTAGAGGAACTGCTAACGGACGTGCTGTAGTAAGCTAAAATGTAAGTTACAATTTGGAAGTATGGTATTAGCCGCGTAACAGTTCAGTTCAAGAGAGGAACATTATGAATGAGATGTTTTCACTGTGTAGCGGTAATGGTGGAGCTGTAGGAAACATGATCGAAGAGGCACATTGATTACCTCGAAATTCGATTCATTATGCTATGAATCTAATAAGGTTATAGAAAACAAAAAAATATCGCTTGCTATAACTGTTATTATCACATTTTTAGTTTTACAGAAAGTGTTTGTACCGGAGTTCTATGTCTTGCTCTTTGAGGTATGAGGAAACTTCGGTTGACTACATCGTCGCCATTTATGATTGGTATAGCTCAGGTTATAGTCCTGGCTACGTCATACTTCCCGTAACTCTTTACCAATAACGTTCATAAATTTGATGCGTGGATTTGCGGCCTTTACTAAACTCGAGCCTTCTATTTTACGTCACGGGAGAAAGCTGTAATTAATTGATGGCCGTTCGTAAACCACGCCAGATGAGTTGCGAGGAAATTTCATAGTTTGCTTATTAGTTCGGTTGAACGCAAATTAATAAAAACGTTTTCGTTTGGTGGAACATAATTTCACACTGTAAAATCGCAAGAGAATATCGATGCCGTTAGAAATCGGTGCACTGTTAACATTGTTGCGTATGTTAGTAATAAACTTAACTGCTAAGTAGGCCTCATTTAGCTCATTGTGTACGTCACCAGTCATTACCGATATTACATTCCTTGTTCGTGGGAGCAGTTTGTTGAAAGTTGTGGCAATGGATGTACTACATATGCTTCGGCAGCTAGAAATGTTTGCTACTGCCTTGGTGAATTGAGACAGACCTTTCTTGATCAGTAAAAAATTACATTTGTTCTAAAGTTACTTCTTAGCGTGTCCCCCCCCCCCCCTCCCGACACATTGTTACTGATAACTATTATGAGGCCTGGAAATTGCTGTAAAATACACAGTAACGAACATTATTGTTTGGTACTTATATGTAGCTCATTTCTTGATACATGGGCATGTCATGTGCTATTACAACTTTTGGTAAAACTAAACCCAGATTTCCAGTTTATCTATCCCATCATCTGTGCTATATACAACAAAACCTGTAATGTGTCCTCAGCTTTACACCCAAAAGAGACTTTGAGTGCCCAGGTTTTAGAACATTTCTTGTGGGGGGGAAATGGGCATGGAGAATGTCTGTGTAGAGGTGCGACTCGAAGCACGTTCACTAAAAGTACATGTTGTTTAATCTGGATGTAGTTGCTCACTTCTTAACTTAATTCACTTATGAACTCAGTCTGTTGTACACATGTAAACCAGCAGGTGGTGCATGTTCATTTGTAATATTATGCAAGTAGTAAAATTTGGCACTTTGTATGAGGATAGTTGGAAATGAGCATCGACAGCTCCTGCTTTGTGAGGCGAACAGATGTAAAACATTTACACGAGTTCCTATGAAATCTGAGCCAGTACTTGGAACTGACTATTGATTAATCGATTTTAGGTAAGGTTTTCACTGCACCAAAACAAATGAACTGCCCTTGAGCAAGCAATTGGTTTGATTACTTCTGAAGTGTTACACATGTTTTGCAAGTCTTAAACCGTACATTTGGTTGATGATTGTGAACATTATTGTAACACTGTAAATTTGGTTAGTGACATCAGGAATTTAGACCTCCAATGCTGAATCGGGCGTAACAGCAAGTCATATAGTTCTGGCTAAAAGTATTGAACCTCGTGATACCACTTATCAACTTTGGCACAGTGTCTAATCAAAGTAATGGACTAAAACCATTCATGAAAATAGAGTTCGCCCTGGTAGCTGAGTGGTCAGCACAGCGGACTGTCATGCCAAAGGGTCCTGGTACGATTCCTGGCTGGGTCGGAGATTTTCTCCCTCGGCGACTGGGTGTTTTCTCATCTCATCCTCAACAACACGCAAGTCGCCAAAGTGGCATCAACTCAAAATACTTGCATCAAACAAACGGTGTACCTGACGGGAGGCCCTATGCACACGACATTTCCAATAAAATAGTGCGTGTGTGAAATATGTGTTATGAGAGTTATAGTTATTTCCATGGCAAAACATTTGTTCGGTTTGTCAACTCTTAACCACATTTTCAGTTCCAACCAGTCTCTACCAGACCTTGGGCTATACTAGAGACCTGCATGTTGTCAGAACCTGCATTCTGAAAAAATGAAGCAAAATAAATATTTTCAGCGCCCTGTTCAATTTTCGTGGATCAATCAAATACCGTTACAGCAGGTTCTACCAGCTGCCAGCCTTGCAGTGAGATGCATACAAGTGAACTGTGTGTGTCAGCATAGGTGCATTCACTAACAACACTTGCAGTACCAGTGCATTTTCAGGAACTTGTATTGCCAAAGGAGGGGGGGGGGATACTTTAAACCCTCCCAAAAATGAATTTTTAAAAGACATAATTTATTGATTATTTTGACTTACATTAACAACATATTTCTTAAAGGAGTATTAATTTGTAGGTAGGGTATGGAACCTAACTGTTGTATCATATAGCACACTAAATACCAACTCACTTTCAGTAATGCTTGCTACAATGGGGGGGGGGGGGGGGTACTTTATGACCACCAGAAAAAATATAAATGCACATTTTGTTGGTTATGTTGACTTCCAAAATACGTTTTAAAGGGATACAAATGTATAAGTTTTTTTTCCCCCATGAACCATGGACCTTGCCGTTGGTGGGGAGGCTTGCGTGCCTCAGCGATACAGATGGCCGTACCGTAGGTGCAACCACAACGGAGGGGTATCTGTTGAGAGGCCAGACAAACATGTGGTTCCTGAAGAGGGGCAGCAGCCTTTTCAGTAGTTGCAGGGGCAACAGTCTGGATGATTGACTGATTTGGCCTTGTAACATTAACCAAAACGGCCTTGCTGTGCTGGTACTGCGAACGGCTGAAAGCAAGGGGAAACTACAGCCGTAATTTTTCCCGAGGACATGCAGCTTTACTGTAGAACGACTTATCTTAGAAGAAAGATTAAGGAAAGGCAAACCTACGTTTCTAGCATTTGTAGACTTAGAGAAAGCTTTTGACAACGTTAACTGGAATACTCTCTTTCAAATTCTGAAGGTGGCAGGGGTAAAATACAGGGAGCGAAAGGCTATTTACAATTTGTACAGAAACCAGGTGGCAGTTATAAGAGTCGAGGGGCATGAAAGGGAAGCAGTGGTTGGGAGTGAGACAGGGTTGTAGCCTCTCCCCAATGTTATTCAATCTGTATATTGAGCAAGCAGTAAAGGAAACAAAAGAAAAATTCGGAGTAGGTATTAAAATTCATGGAGAAGAAGTAAAAACTTTGAGGTTCGCCGATGACATTGTAATTCTGTCAGAGACAGCAAAGGACTTGGAAGAGCAGTTGAACGGAATGGACAGTGTCTTGAAAGGAGGATATAAGATGAACATCAACAAAAGCAAAACGAGGATAATGGAATGTAGTCAAATTAAATCGGGTGATGCTGAGGGGATTAGATTAGGAAATGAGACACTTAAAGTAGTAAAGGAGTTTTGCTATTTGGGGAGTAAAATAACTGATGATGGTCGAAGTAGAGAGGATATAAAATGTAGACTGGCAATGGCAAGGAAATCGTTTCTGAAGAAGAGAAATTTGTTAACATCGAGTATAGATTTAAGTGTCAGGAAGTCGTTTCTGAAAGTATTTGTATGGAGTGTAGCCATGTATGGAAGTGAAACATGGATGATAACCAATTTGGACAAGAAGAGAATAGAAGCTTTTGAAATGTGGTGCTACAGAAGAATGCTGAAGATAAGGTGGGTAGATCACGTAACTGATGAGGAGGTATTGAATAGGATTGGGGAGAAGAGGAGTTTGTGGCACAACTTGACTAGAAGAAGGGATCGGTTGGTAGGACATGTTTTGAGGCATCAAGGGATCACAAATTTAGCATTGGAGGGCAGCGTGGAGGGTAAAAATCGTAGAGGGAGACCAAGAGATCAATACACTAAGCAGATTCAGAAGGATGTAGGTTGCAGTAGGTACTGGGAGATGAAGAAGCTTGCACAGGATAGAGTAGCATGGAGAGCTGCATCTAACCAGTCTCAGGACTGAAGACAACAACAACATGTATAAGTAGGTCCTAGAGTTGAAAATGTGATACTCATTGTGAAGTCACATCTCTGCTACTAAGACTTAATTTTTGGATTACGTTTAACTGAAAAATTGATAATGTTTGTGGGCTCTGGTAGAAGACTTCATTAAAAACATTTTTTTCCAAAATTTAAAAATATTATGTCCCTGACAAGATAAAAATATTTTTAGAAAATGGGCACAAGGTATCCCCCCCTCCCCCCCGGTGTTGTAGGAGTTAATAGCCATGAAAATGACGTCCGCGTGTAACAATTAAAACATTGAGTGAGTGCTGGTAGTTTACCAGAGGTACTAAGGGTTTCGAAAAGTTAAGATGTCCAATATTCTGTTTGAGTTTAAGGCATTCCTTAAAAGTTTCTCTTAGCTTTCCTAGAATTGTAAGCAGCGATTATTGCAAACAATAGGGGAAAAAAAACTAGTTGTAGATGTGAAATTCCTAACGTTTGGAAGCTAATCACCATTGTTACTTCAAAACTAATAGTATATTGTGAACAGAAAGACCTAGTGTTCAGATAGTTTCTGGTGTTTTGTTGCCTTGCTGCAAGATGAACAAGGATATAATAAAGGCTGTGCTTGTCATTAACAGTACTTTTAAACCTGATTTTGTTTTTATGAGGATTTGCTGAAAAGTAATGCCTCCAATTTTTTTTTTTTGTGAAAGCTCTTAAAGCTTTGTTAATAAAATATTACTTTTCGGCATGCTTTTGTATATCCCTTAGATCATTAGTAGTTTTATTGTAACAGTGCAATCACATCTAACTATTCACACTGGTAGGTATGTATGGCAGGGTGGTTTTGTGGCATAGCAATAACATTTGTCCATTGCATAAATGTAGAGAATGATGTCATTTGTTGTTAATGACTTAAACAGTGCATGCCAAGGGAAACAAAAAATTGTATGCCAATACAACCTGCATTGCAGGTTGTTCAGGAAGTTATTGGTAGAGTGCGCTGGCCTTCTAGTTGTGGTAACTTGTGCCTGCCTGGTATTGCATTTGGGAGCCAATCTGCCATTCACCATTAGATGTCAGTGGCATCATTTTAACAGTGGTGTGTGGCCCTAATTCATTTAGTTAACCAGTCTGTACAAAGAATGCGCAAATTATATACCTCAAACCTTCCTCGCAAAGCAATCTTATCTGTTAGTGAAAACCACATCAGAAGCTCTGCAGAAGTTCCTGAGATTCGCACGAACATTTGAACAGAAACGGTGGAGGGGGACCCAATCTTTGCACCACTTTGAAATCTTATCAAGATCTGACTGAATATTTATGCAGCTTCTTTCGAACAGTACTTCATTATAGATAACTGCGAAAAATTGAGGTTGCTATTAATATTGTGTGCAAGGTCATAAATATGTGATGGCACACCCAAACTTACTTCTTCATCCAAGATAATATGGTGTCCTCCCTACCAAAATGTCCTCAGTCCAGTCACAAATTTCACTTGATGTCAGATGTGATCATACTTCTGTCAATAAGTTGGTGAAATACTGAGCCCAATACTTTTCAGTAATCAAGAAATTGCTTTTATCCATAGCTTACAGTATGTCGTGTGAGACAAGTGTGCATTGGTTTTCACTTGATTAGTGTTTTTGGAATCCGTGCTGGTTTACCAGGAGGAGATGGTCATTCTGTAGTAGACACTAATATGTTTTGAACGCAGAATATGTTCAAGATTCTACAACAAATCTCCAACCCTCTTGTAGACTGTTGTGACCTGTGCTTTTTTTCCAACTACTGCGCAGTTTGTTTTGTTAGAGGATCTACAGTAATTATTGTTAGAAGAGGGCCAAACTTGGATGCAAATTCAGTGTAGAATGTGATAAGGATTCCATTGGGCTCTGGAGCTTTGTTCAGTTTTAATAGGTTCATCTGTTTCTTAACGCCACTGACACATACTTATTTCAATCATCCTTTCAGTGATACAAGGATTACATTGGATCAGTTCTCCCGGGTTTTCCTTTGTAATGGAATATTTGATAACAGAGTTCAGCATTTCCGCTTTTACTTTGCTATCACACCAGAATTCTTTGGGTTTTGTGGAAGTTCATTTGACAATATTCTGCTACAGTTGTCTTTGAAGGCATTCTGTTGCTCTCTCAACAACCAAACTGATTTCATTCAGCACATCTCTTACATTCAGTTCCGTGCATTGTTTTATGCGTATTGTGCAAGTTTGTTTCTTTAGAAGTTTTTTTACAATGGCTCTATATCATGGGGGATCTCCCAATATGAACTGTTCTGTAGATCGGTTGGCCAAGCAGGCCACCACTTTGCCACCCCTGTAGCTGGGTCTCGTGGAAAGAGACCTCTGGTCAGCCCTACATCGCAAGGTCCACGATGTCTGGAGCTCTGAATGGTCTGTCTTGAACATGCCAAATAAGCTCCGCATGGTAAAGTCGTCCACAGCCGTATGGAACTCATCCTTGAGGAGCACGCATAGGGACTCAGTTGTTCTCTGCCATCTCCGAATTGGACATGCGCGGTTGACCCACAGCTGTCTCCTTCCCTGTGAGATCCACCCAAGTGTCGCTGTGATGCAGGGCTGACAGTGGTCCATCTCCTGATGGACTGCCCCCTTTTAGCCGCCTTGCGACAGTCCTTTAATGTACCAGCTGCACTTCCTTTAATTCTAGGCGACGATGCATCTATTGCTGACGTTTTATCCGTGCAGCTGAGTTTTATCACTCACTCTAGTGTGGGCACTCTCGCGTGATTTCTCAGGCTACATCCACTCCAGTGACTTTTAATTGTGATGTGGATACCAAAATAGTGTCTTTTATGGTAACAAGTTGTGTTGGTACCTCTATCAACGCTTGCCAGCAGGAGGTTCTTGTTTGTAGTTGAGTGGTTGGCCTTTTACCTGATCCATGAACCACTGTAGTCTGTTTTACTCTAGTAACTATTTTCTCTGCCCCATTTAAGTGTCGTCTATTTTGTGTTATTGCGGTTTTCATTTTAGCTCTGTACCCCATGGTGTTCCCTCCCTCTGGGTGCAGAAGTTACGCTTTTACTGTACAGGCCTTTTACAAGTATGTCTGTTTGGAACAGGGGACTGATGACCTCTATGTTTAGCCCCCATCAAACCCCAAAACCAACCAAACAATATGAACTGTTCTTCTGGGCACATACATATTCAGTGCATGGTCAGTTATTCTATTGAACCTGAGCCATAGTTCCTCTACATGCTGCTGCCCTGTGCTGAAAGTTTTAAGCTCCTCATTGAGATACGACATGCTGATTTTTTTATCTAGTTTACTGAACACCAACTAAAAATATTATGTAAGATATCTTGTGTCCTCCTAAAGTCACTAAATTTCGACTCCTTCCCCTACATTACAGCATCATCAGCAAACAATTGCAGATTTCTTCCCATACTGTTCGCCAGATAATTAATGTATCTGGAAAATAATAGTGGTTCTATTGCATATCCATGGGGCACTCCTAATAATACCTTTGTCTCTGAACACTCACCATCAAAGACAACACACAGGGCTCTATTGCTTAAAAGAAGTCTTCGAGCCACTCTCATATCAGAGAACCTATTCTATATGCTCCTACCTTCGTTAAGTCTACCATGGGGGACTGTGACAGATGCTTTCCTGAAGTCTTAGAAATATGGAATCTGCCTATGCCCATCATCCATGGTTCGCTGTAGACTGTGAGGGAAGGGCAAGCTGAATTCCACACAAATGATGCTTTCAAAAACAGAGCTGGTTCATGGACATAAGGTTTAGTTCTTGGTCCCAAGAAAATTTATTATATTTCAACAGAGAATATTTCCAAGGACTCTGCAGCTAACCAATGTTACGGATATTAGCCTATAGTTTTGTGGGTCTATTATCTTACCCTTCTTAAGTATAGGAGTTACTTGCACAGTTTTCTACTGCTTGGATCTTTGCACTAGGCGAGGGATTTGCGATAAATGCAAGCTAAGGAAGGGGCCAATGCCTTAGAGTACATTTTGTAAAACTGAATTGGAATTCCATCCGAACCTAGAAATGTAATTGTTTTCAACTCCTTCAGTTGTTTCTCTATGCCAGGGATGCTTATTACTAAGTGACAGTATGAGTGTGCGATTCTCCTGCATGAATGATTTCTTAAACACGAAATTTAGAACTTCATTGTTCACTTTGCTATCTTTAACTGCCACTTAAGAATGGTCAATGAGTGACTGGGTGGAAGCCTTAGACCCGCTTAGTGAGTTTACACTAGACATTATTTTCTAAGGTTCTTAGCTAGATTTGTTGCTAAGGGATGACAGTGGTAGTTCTATACTTCGTGCATAGATCTTATCATGGATGCGCGGATCTATTCTAACTTTTGTCTTTCATCCTTTGTGCGTTCTTTTGAATTGAGAGTGCAACAGCCTTTTCTTCCTCAGTGTTTTCCAACTTCATATTTAAACCATGATGGGGTTGGACCCATACTGCTCCAGAGCATGATTTACAACATGTTCAAACTTTGCTCGTAATTCCTTTATGGGTATCATACTGTGACTAATAGATGTCAGTTGATTGTCTAAGTGAGATGCTAACAAGCAGACACGCTCTTCTAGTCTTCTTCACTGATTTATTAATTTAGCAATTATGGTTGCTGTGATGACATTAAGTGCCAGCAGTTCATGTAAATTGCTTAAGCACCTCTCTATTTGCAGTAGAAAATATAGTATACAGTGATATTAAAACATAAAGTTAACAAAGTTGATACAGCCTGCAAGGTGAAGATGGCTTCTGAAGGACTACTACACCTTCATCCATTAGATGGCCATGCATGAGCAGATTTTAGTGACAGGCCTAGTTCAGCGTGAGTTTTTGTTGAGCTGGTGAACTGATGCGCTACTGTGGCATAACAGTGTGCTCACATTGGCTGTCATGCAATCTGAGAAACTATTTGGTAACGTCTTTTTGTCAGTTATGCTTTTCGTATCAGCTTCATGATAAAGCAGCTATCATTTTACAAATGCTCATAGTTATTGTGATCTTCACATGTAAGTAACACAGTGTCTGAAATTCGAAAAGTTTGCAATGAAAAATTGGGATGGCTATGAATAAGCATTTTGTGTATGTTAGACCATGTGTTGCTCTATATGAAATGTAACTGAAGTATTGAATTTTTCTTCAGGCTTGATAGGTGATCTCTTATCCCCAGTCTCAGGAAAACAGATGTTAACGATTGCACTCGTGTTTGTCCGTGTCAGCAGTAAGGCTAGACTGAATTACTATTGCTGTCACTCGTATCTCTCAAATGGTTTGAGAGGAGATCTTGCAAAGTGATAGCATGTAGAGGAGAGTATTTTGCAATGGTAAACAGGTGGAATTTCATTATCTACTGTGGTATACTAGTAACTGCTGACCGATAATTGGTGAAATGTGAATTAGTATAGCTTTGCAACAAGATCAGTGAAATAGGCACACTTTTGTATCGATACTAGGAATTTGCTTTCTCATAAGCTTTTGACTGATTTGTTCTCATTTCCTCATTTAATCAACTGCTGTTTCGTGTTCTATCACAATTGCAACTGTATTAGGGTGTCAAGAAGGTGACATTGTATAAACACTTGGTTGTGCCAAAAGAAGCAAATTTTAACACGGCAACCAGAGATATGAGTGGTTTTCAAGTGAGAGTAAGTTTTAGTTGCTACAAGTATAGTAAAATAGTTGGACCAGTGACCACATTGAAAAATTTGTACAACTGTACTGTGAAATACCTTTTTTGTGGCAAATGATACATGAACATTAGTCAAACAAGAATATAAAAGTTAGGGCACACAAAGAGATGGTTCAAACATTACTAGACAGTATTCCAACTATGGACCAGTGTTATATAAACTAACAGTAGTGCCAAACAAGGGAATATTTTTTTAAAAAAGTGAAAGCCTACGACAATTCCTGATGTGAGCAAAAATCGGATGTAGTATACCATGAGTAACATCATCATCTTTTCTAATAAACAGTTTTTGGATGCAGTAAGCAAACTAGATGGTAAAAGTGTTTCATTACAGACTGCCAAATACTTTTACATTAATATAACAAAATGCATTTGTGACAAATACACATTTTGTTGTAGTAGCATAGATGGATTTTAAGTACCTTCAGTAATATCAGAAATAATCCCAGAAAGATGTAGGTATCCTGAAAAACATGTGAAAGGAGGTTGGGGGAGGAGTTGTATAAATCAACACTGTAGTGAGTGCCAGTAAAATTTTGCATGTGCTGTGATGATTATTATTATTGGCTATTCCCACAACTTTATGTCCATTATTTTATGGGTATTATGAATTACTGTACTTTACAAAAGTTCAAACAGCTGGCTAATCTGCTTTCTTCCTAACGTTGTCCATATTTTCTCTCGAAGATATGAACTACTTTCCAAGTGCGAAAATGTTCTACAATAAAATGTTGTTGCATACTTCAGTCCAGAGACTGGTTTGATTCAGCTCTTCATGCTATCTTGTGCAAGCTTCATCTCTGAGTAACTACTGCAACCTACATCTTTGTGAATCTGCTTAGTGTATTCATCTCTTGATATCCCTCTACGATATTTACCCTCCAGTACTAAATTGGTGATCCCTTGGTGCCTCAAGAACATGTCCTACCAACCAATCCCTTCTTCTAGTCAAGTTGTGCCACAAATTTCTCTTCTCCCCAATTCTATTCAATATCTCCTCATTAGTTATGTAATGTACCCACCTAATCTTCAGCATTCCTCTATAGCACCACATTTCAAAAGCTTCTGTTCTCTTCTTGTCTAAATTATTTATTGTCCACGTTTCACTTCCATACATGGCCACACTGCATACAAATACTTTCAGAAACGGCTTCCTGACACTTAAATCCATACTCGATGTTAACAAATTTCTCATCTTCAGAAAGGCTTTCCTTGCCATTGCCAGTCTACATTTTATATCCTCTCCACTTCAACCATCATCATTTATTTTGCTCCTCAAATAGCAGAACTCATTTACTGCTTTAAGTGTCTCATTTCCTAATCTAATTCTCTCAGCATCACCTGATTTAATTCTTCTACATTCCTTTATCCTCGTTTAAATGCCTATAAAATGCTTCATTGTACGACAGAGTTGATGTGAGACGCAGTTGCAATTGTCGAGCATGCATGGCAGTTCTGAGTCGGTGTCAGAGATTGCTGTGCTTCTGGCCTGTGGTGGAAATCTTATAGTGTGTGCGGCTAGTTATTCAGCACCTTGTATGACTATGTTGAAGACGCCTGTACCAGAAGCTGATGCCTAAAGAAGACATATCTTTAAATGATTACATACCAGTATAATTCCTGTCTCTTATTTTCTAGAATTGTATTGTTGGAAGCTTAATACTATATTAAAATGTGATCCTCTATTTTGGTTTTATTAGGTACAGAGATCGAAGCAGGAATCGCGGCAGGCCAAGGTCCAATGATCGTGGTCCGAGGGGTGGAGGAGGAAGAGGATTTGGTGGTGGTGGTGGAGGGGGATTTGGAGCAAGCAGCCTCAAAGGAAAGCAGCCTGGTGAAAGATTAAGACGGCCAAGATGGGACATGTCAGCACTACCGCCATTCAGGAAAGATTTTTATGTACCACATCCAAATGTGTTAAACAGGTTGGTTTTGGTCGTTGCCCATTATGTTGCTTGTACATTGGTGTATATAAAAGTTGACACTTTTTTCTCATGTTTTTTATAGAAGCCCTCAAGAAGTTGCACGGTACCGTGCAAGTAAGGAAATAACTGTCAAGGGAAATGCTGTTCCAGATCCAGCTTTAACTTTTGAAGAAGGAAATTTCCCAGATTATGTTATGAACGAAGTTAGGTGAGATAGTTATAGTTACAGTGCATACATCATAACAGTTTAAGGTATAGACTTTTATAAGTTGTAATGGTTGATAAATAAATATGAATCAGCTTTGCTTTCCACTATCCAGAACTTAAGCATGTGTCAGTTGACACTTCACTGGCTTCTCATTACAGTTGAGGAAGGAATTTAAAAGCAAAATACACATGGTTATTAACAAGTGTAGATGTTTATGTTGGTGACTGGTTAGTGTTTCAGTAGCTGCTATATGGCAGATAGTTTTTTTATGTCTGTGTTGACATGGGTGAAGCTCTTCAAGGATTTTGTTAAAAGTGTACACATAACATGGTGATCTCAACAAAATATGATAACAGAAATGTGATATATTCATGTGACCTTTTCACATGGGGTACCTGATAAAAACTGCTGTATGTATGCTAGAAGATGGATAATGTGGTAACTGGTAAACAATTTTTATTTATCATCAAGAATTTCTGTAATAACAGTGAAACATCAGTCACGTGATCACAGATACAATGAACGTAATAAAGAGAATGGTCAGGTCTTTTCGCATATTTTTAATCAGCATAACTGACACCTGTTGTCACTTTTTTACTTTGAAGGAAATATGTTGTTTTTCTTTTAAATAGAAAGAGTTACAGAACTTGTGCTTATTCACTCAATTCCCCAATGAGACTATTGCTTCAGCAGTTTTCTACCAGTCGTATTTCTTTTCGTTTCTCCTTCGTGCTGCAAATCTATTGGTTCCCAGAAACACGTGCGATACCTACATCCAACAGTACATTCTCTTAGGACTACTCCATTGCTCATGCAACTCCAATCAACAATAACAAAAGCAGAGAAGATAACAAACATGTTTTTTTGTAATACTAGGGCCAGTATAGAGATGACACAAACTGTCTTCAGTGGTTTGCAGAAAAATTGATAGCCGCAAAACACAGGCAGATATGAACCAAACGTGACTAGATGCAATTTGACCAGAGATAAATCACGTTTGCTGTTGCACGTTCCTTGTGTTTGTGTTGGTATAAAGGAACCTCAGTATGACAATAGAAGACATTGAATGAATGATATTACATGTTGCACTAATCACAAACGGAGAATGCTTCTTGTACTGTTTTCCGAATTTCTTTGGATAAACTGTTTTCTTTTCCAAGTATCTAAAAATCGTGTCTTCATATAATTGTCAGATTGTTTGACAAGTTATTACCATGAGTGACCTTTTCACATGGGGTACCTGATAAAAACTGCTGTATGTATGCTAGAAGATGGATAATGTGGTCACTGGTAAACAATTTTTATTTATCATCAAGAATTTCTGTAATAACAGTGAAACATCAGTCACGTGATCACAGATACCATGAACGTACTTCTACTACCCACACTCCATCTGTAAATATTTTGAATCATGAGTTTTAAAAAGATCTGTATGTGATGATTAATGCTGCGCTTTCATTTAATTTGTTTTACCCTGACCATATAAGACTTTGCAATGTGCATGCAATGAAATGTGAAAAATCTTTAACTGAAATTCTCTTTTGTGCGTACCTGTTGCAAAATAATTTCATACATTAATTAACCATAATATGTGTAATACTTGTATATAATAGCTTCAGGTAACACTTCCTGCATAATTACAGTATATTCAGCCTGATGTTCTTATAACTACTTTGATTTATTTGAGATTTGCAGAGCAGTTTACTGTTATAAAACATTTTTGTTATTTTTAATGTTGAGATAATAAAATTAAAGTATTTGCATATGAAGTGAAATATAGACATTAAATTTGCCTTTTTTTGTTAATCTTTCCTCAATAGACGGCAAGGTTTTGAAGAACCCACTGCCATACAAGCACAAGGATGGCCCATTGCTCTTAGTGGAAGAGACATGGTTGGAATAGCACAAACCGGTTCTGGGAAGACACTAGCGGTAAATAATGAGTATCAAATAAATACTTGTAAATCTGATTCAGTCATCAATTCGTGTCTTAATTTATTATTTTTTTTCTTTTTAGTACATTTTCCCAGCAATTGTCCATATCAATCATCAACCACGATTACAAAGAGGTGATGGCCCTATTGCACTAGTGTTGGCTCCCACTAGAGAACTGGCACAGCAGATTCAACAGGTTGCCTCAGAGTTTGGTGCTTCATCTCTTGTAAGAAACACTTGTATCTTCGGAGGTGCGCCAAAAGGACCACAGGTGTGTTATAACTGAAATGTTTCTCATGGTCAGGCAGAGTAATTCTCTCTCTCTCTCTCTCTCTCTCTCTCTCTCTCTCTCTCTCTCTCTCTCTCCTGTGTGACATTTCGTAAATATTTGAAGATACTATTGCTATTGCTATTAACCTTGAACGTAAAAGGTCTGAGACATTAACTGACTGTATTGTAACATTTTGTGTGTAAGTTCTGGACTACAAAGGTCTAGAATTTGACTTCGTGTCATTGATATAATCTGGTAACTTATGGTTTGTGAAGAGGAAAAAGTCCATATTTCTTTAATCCAAAAAGTATGCATCTCATTTACCACCATTAATCAGTCTGTCTACAATTCTGATAGTGGTTTGTCATTTAATATCTTCATACTCCAGCAAAACATGAAAGATGGCTGTTGAAACTGCATATTGCACATGTTACAAGAGAATTGTCTAGCGACAGTTTTATCTGTGACTGGGTGTATAACTTCAGTAAAATGTGGGCCACTGTTGGAGGCAGAGGATTCTACTCATGTCGGGCAGCTCCAGTCACTGCTCATTACTTTGTCAGACCCAGCAAAGATTTTTCTTGTTGCATGAATTTTGTCTCATTGCTTAGTAATAAATTGAAACTCCTATTTTACATTTTCATACAGTCTAGGCTGAAAAAACGCCAAATTAAAGGCAGTGCAGAGTCAAGGAAAATGTTAAAACTCTCCAAACACAAGCAAAAACAAATATATATTACGCTTCGCATATATAATTAAAAATTGTAATCCTGTAAAATATATTGTATAAAATCTGTATAAATGAAAGAAATTGAAAAATACAATACAATGCGTATGCAATAATTAGAGGTAATGAATTTCATCACTTCTTAAAAAAATCACGAATTTGTAACAGTAAGTAAAACTTGTCAAAATATTGAAATTAGTATCTGAGTACAAGGAAACAAGCTATTTTCCGACATACTGTGACCACAAATGGAACATCAAAACATGCGTTTTTGAGAGATCTTTTGTTTGTGCTCACACAGAGAAAAAGCAAAAATTGATGAATACGGTGAATTAAACCAAAAACTCTGAAGTGCAGTGAAAGGTGTGGGAGTGTTTTTTTCCTCCTCTAGCCAATGACACAGTGCACACTAGTGATTTGAGCACAGTAACCACCTGTGTATCCAGCAGGTGAGCTTAATTTGTGTGTGTTAAAAGCCCCATTTATACAATGGACTCTGTCTCAGTTGACTACTCGGGACAGAGGTGCCTACTGTGGCACTCCTGGTGTTTTATTTCTGTACTGAGAATCATCTGTTTTTAGTGGTCATTTTTGATCACACGTCAGTACCAAAATTGCAGGTGTTGTGAAACCTGTCTGCTATGGAATTTGACATGTGTATGGTGAAGGTGAGATTATAAGGGATTATCCTGTTCGTAGAAAAATTGATACAGTAACAAAATGTAGGAAAAAGCAGTGATAACAGAGTTAATGACAGAGGCAGAAATCACAGTTGATGTTATAGTCAAAGATCTTGTGGTAAATAGTTCATACTCCTGAGAACTGCAAGAATGGGAAATGTCATCCAAACATTTCAGAACATACACATTTAATTGCTCGAGAAAATATGTGCTTGCAAACGTATCGGGCACTATGTAGAGATCAGCAAATAGTGCTTTTTATCCTTTGTATCTTATTTTTATAGATGCCAAGTAACATCAAAAATTATTTTTTTCATCCAGCAATTCTGATTTTTTTACTGTTGAAATAATTATAATTAAAACATATATCTGTTTACATTCTTACCTGTGCACAGTATAGGCACTTTCTATGTAAAACTCAAATGCTTTTTGCTTTCAGATATTTCGTCTCTTGTAGGAGAATGGTAGTAGGAAAAAATACCAGAACCTTGTGTAACTTTTCGGTGTGCCACGACAACAAAGCAAACAAAACAATAAAGATTAACAAGACAACAAATCACAAAATGCATTTCTATAATAGGAATGAACTCAGTCAGGATTGATTATAGCTCCCAGTGGTAGCAGATGCTGCCATAGTAAGTTGTCTGCACGTGCGCAGCATATGGCATACTTGGAAATTTAGAACTCCAGCACGATCTATAGATCATTGATGTCGTAGACACACTTGTCATGGTTTTACACACAAGTACGAGAGGCGCAAGCACTTAGAGTACTCGATTTTGACCAGTAAATAGCTCAAGTAAAACCAGCTTCAGTGTGGTGTCATTGCACTGGTTGATGGGTGACGTAACAAGTTGTCAGCCAATAAGAGCACACTAGCCAGAAATCACGGACATTTCTTTGATTCTGTTGTTGTTGAGGTGGTCCTGAGTCTGGTTTGATGCAGCTCTCCATGCTACTCTATCCTGTGCAAGTTTCATCTCCCAGTACCTACTGCAACCTACATCTTTCTGAATCTGCTTAGTGTATTAATCTCTTGGTCTCCCTCTAAGATTTTTACCCTCCAACACTAAATTGGTGATCCCTTCATGCCTCAGAACATGTCCTACCAACCGATCCCTTCTTCTGGTCAAGTTGTGCCACAAACTCCTCTTCTCCCCAATTCTATTCAATACCTCTTCATTAGTTACGTGATCTACCCATCTAATCTTCAGCATTCTTCTGTAGCACCACATTTCGAAAGCTTCTATTCTCTTCTTGTCCAAACTATTTATCGTCCATATTTCACTTCCATACATGGCTACACTCCATACTTTCAGAAACGACTTCCTGACACTTAAATCCATACTCGATGTTAACAAATTTCTCTTCTTCAGAAACGCTTTCCTTGCCATTGCCAGTCTACATTTTATATCCTCTCTACTTCGACCATCATCAATTATTTTGCTCCCCAAATAGCAAAACTCCTTTACTACTTTAAGTGTCTCATTTCCTAATCTAATTCCCTCACCATCACCCGACTTAATTCGACTACATTCCATTATCTGTGTTTTTCTTTTGTTGATGTTCATCTTATATCCTCCTTACAAGATACTGTCCATTCCGTTCAACTGCTCGTCCAAGTCCTTTGCTGTGTCTGATAGAATTACAATGCCATCGGCAAACCTCAAAGTTTTTATTTCTCCTCCATGGATTTTAATACCGACTCTTAATTTTTCTTTTGTTTTCTTTACTGCTTGCTCAATATACAGATTGAATAACATGGGGGAGAGGCTACAACCCTGTCTCACTCCCTTCCCAACCACTGCTTACCTTTCATGTCCCTCGACTCCTATAACTGCCATCTGGTTTCTGTACAAATTGTAAATAGCCTTTCGCCCCCTGTATTTTTCCCCTGCCTCCTTCAGAATTTGAAAGAGTATTCCAGTCAACATTGCAAAAGCTTTCTCTAAGTCTACAAATGCTAGAAACATAGGTTTGCCTTTCCTTAACCCTTTGCACTCCGTAAGGCAGACACAGGGCGGCTCCGTGCGCTCTTATTTAAATAGCCGCCGCCTGGGCGGCAGTGCACCGCAGAGATTTGCACGGATCTCTTTGTAGAAACAATGTGACCGCTGGCCAACAATTGGGGTATACATAGGGTATCAAACTGCAGATATAACCATTCGATGAATCCGAAATTACTACTCAGACGTGACTGAACCTGACTGTTGACATGTGTAGCACTCGTCGGATTAGAAACATGGAAGTGCCCAGGTAATTTGCATAAATCATCGGCGACGAAAACAGTCTGGAAAGAAGTTGGATGATTGTAACCATTTTCTTGAAAAAAGTCCTGCAAATTCTTACTCTTTTGTAATGCCATATTCAGTAGTACACCGTGGAAGTGTTTCATTTCTTCCATGGTAACATTTCTCCAGTCCCACCATGCAGAATGTTGTGGAAGTGGTCACTTTACGTATTTTTGATGTAGCATACCTATTCGTTTCATCTGCTGTTTGTTGAAATAGGTTATCTGTAAAAATTAATTGAAAGAATCCGATGGGCGATAATGGAACAAAACTAGTTTCTGTTATAAAACCACACTTTGATTCGTCAAAAGGAAAATCTGTGAAGCCAGTGTCGCTCCACATTCGCCATGAATCCTCTGCTGAACCACCAGAAACATGCACATTGTCACTGTTTTCTTAGTCATTGTCACTCGAATTGTTTGGAAATGAATCACTATCATTATCAGAATCATTTTCACTCTTGTTTTCACTTAGAGAGTGCTCCTCAGAAAGGACTGTACGTGAAGAACTAGCCATTTCGAACGCGTGGACTTGAACATAATAATTACAATCTTTGACTTAACACAGCTGCTACTGTTCGACAGAGTTAACACTAGTTCTCCTAGATGGCTGCACACTGCGGCAATAATGCCTAGTAGGCTCAAAATACGTCTGAGAGCTTCGAAAAGTCGTGTCGAATGAGGCTCGACATCGGAGCGGAAAACAAATTTCGCGATGTCGAGTGGCACTCGACATTGGAGTGGAAAGGGTTAATCTATCTTCTAAGATAAGTCGTAGGGTCAGTAGTGCCTCACATGTTCCAACATTTCTACGGAATCCAAACTGATCTTCCCAGAGGTCGGCTTCTACAAGTTTTTCCATTCGTCTGTAAGGAATTGGCGTTAGTATTTTGCCGCCGTGACTTATTAAGCTGATAGTTTGGTAATTTTCATATCTGACACACCTGCTTCCTTTGTGATTGGAATTTTTATATTCTTCTTCAAGTCTGAGAGTATTTCGCCTGTCTCATACATCTTGCTCACCAGATGGAAGAGTTTTGTCAGGACTGGCTCTCCCAAGGCTATCATTAGTTGTAATGGAATGTTTACTCCTGGGGCCTTGTTTTGACTTAGGTCTTTCAGTGCTCTGTCAAACTTTTCACGCAGTATCATATCTCCCATTTCATCTTCTACATCCTCTTCCATTTCCATAATATTATCTTAAAGTGCATTGCCCTTGAATAGACCCTCTATTTATTCCTTCCACCTTTCTGCCTACCTTTCTTTGCTTAGGATTGGTTTTCCATGTGAGCTCTTGATACTCATACAAGTGGTTCTCTTTGATTCTGACTGAGCATATTCTTCTAGACTCGGGGTTTGGATTTGAAAGATTTACAATCAGTGTTGTTACTGAATACAGTACATTGAAAATACTTGCAAAAAGATGAGACTGAGTTACAAGTGACACAAGAAAAGGTGGCGGCTGGGCCCCTTCGTCACATATTGGCTCGGTCAGGAACATGTCATGTTGACTGCTCTGTTTTTTCATTGCTGCCACAATCTAGCAGTAGTTGTATCATTGTGCAATGATGCTGAATGTTGCAAGTTGTGTTGACATTTCCTCTCACATCTCGTCTCTTCACAGTGGCAAAAAACATTCCCTTAAGTCCGTCACCATCCATGGTGCAAACCGTATCATCTTCTGTGCCACTTAAAACTTGTTGAGTCACATCAGATGTCAAGAGGAAGGAAATGGGATGAAGTCAAGTAAGATGTCAAGTAAGAGTGTAGAATTGAGGTAAACGTTACTGGGAAGAAATGTAAAATTGAGGAATTTTTAGCATTGATCATAGTTTTTTCTCGGGAGGTATGAATTTATGGTGTATAATTGCGAAAAATGTAAAATTGAAGTTAAAGTGTATCTTCATTGGGAAACTTCTGCTGCCTCTCTTATGTGTAAGTGAAACTATACACCATAAAACCTGCTACCAGAGATCGTTTTTAAACTTGCTAAGGAAAGCAGAAGTGAAAGGTGTGTAAATTGAAACTCGTGTGTTTCATTGTGTTCTGTGTTGACGTATGTTGTGAAGTGATGTGTATGCAACAGTGTCTGTTGACTCCAAAGGAAACTGCTTAAATTTATGGATGTACACATACATCTACTTGGGTACTCCACAAATCATGCTTAAGTGCGTGATGGGGTTCGTCAAACCACCTTCATAATAATTCTCTATTATTCCACTCTTAACAGTGTGCGGGGGAAAAAAATCTTTCTGTGCTCGCTCCGATTTCCCTTATTTTATTATGGTGACTGTTTCTACATATGTCGGTGCTAACAAAATATTTTCACATTTGGAGGAGAAAGTTGGTGACCGAAAAAACCAGAAATGCCTTTGTTATGATGATGCCCGACCCAAATCTTGTATTCTTCCCTCCCATATTTCTCCATAATGCAAAACGTGTTGCTCTTCCTTGAGTTTTCTCGATGGACTCTGTTAATACTATTTGGTAAGGATCTCACACTGCAGAGTAGTATTTCAAAATAGGGCAGATTAGTGTAGTGTAGGCAGTCTCTTAAGTAGATCTGTTGCGTCTTGTCATTGTTCTGCTAATAAAGTGCAGTCTTTGGTTTGCCTCCCTCACGTAGAAAATGTGTTCTCTCCGGTTTAAGTTGTTTCTAATAGTTATTCCTAGATATTTAGTTGAACTTATGGCCTTTAGATTTTATTAGTTTATTGTGTAACCAAAGCTTAACGGATTCCTTTTAGCACTCATGGATGACCTCACACTTCCCATTATTTAGGGTTCATTGCCAGTTTTTGCACCACACACATAATATCTTTCCTAAATTGTTTTGCAGTTTGTTTTGATCTTCCAATGACTTCACTAGACAATAAGTGACAGCATCATCTGGAGACAACATAAACCGGCTGCTCAGATTGTCTCCTAAGTCGTTTATATAGATAAGGATCAGTAGAGGGCCTATAACACTACCTTAGGGAATGCAAGAAATCACTTCTGTTTTACTCTATGACTTTCCGTCAATTACTACGAACTTTGTGATCCCTCTGGTTGTGATTTCTCTGACAGGAAATCATGACTGTAGTCACATAACTGAGACAATATTCCATAAACACTCAATTTCATTACAGTGGAAAATCCAGGATGGAATGTAACAATATTCTGAGAAGGAAAGTCGCTACTCACCATACAGCGGAGATGCTGAGTTGTGTGTGTGTGTGTGTGTGTGTGTGTGTGTGTGTGTGTGTGTGTTGTTGGCAAAGGCCATTTGTCGTAAGCTGCAAGTGTGAAAATCTTTTTGTTGTGCCTATCTGCGACTCAGCATCTCCACTATATGGTGAGTAGCAACTTTCCTTCTCAGAATATTGTTAAAATTTCACTACAAGATGCTTCTGAGGAACTATCAAAAGCCTTATGGAAATCCAGGAATACGTAATCAGTTTGAAATCCCCTGTCAACAGTACTCAATACTTCGTGTGTCAATAGATGGTTCTCTTTGAGGTAATCATGATGTTCGAACACAAAATATGTTCCAAAATCATGCTGTGCATTGGCTGTACTGATATGGGCCTCTAATTTAGTGGATTGTCTTGAATATTAGTGTGATTTGTGCAACTTTCCTGTCTTTGGGTACAGATCTTTAGTCAAGCGAGCAGTTGTATATGATTTTCAAGTATGGAGCTATTGCATCAACAGTCTGAAAGGAACCTAGTTGAAATATGGTCTGGACCAGAAGACTTGATTTTATTAAGTGATTTAAGTTGCTTCACCACTCCAAGGATATCTACTAAGTTACATTGCCAGCTGTTCTTGATTCGAATTCTGGAATATTTACTTTGTCGTTGGTGAAGGAATTTTGGAGGGCTGTCTGTAGTAACTCTGCTTCGGCAGTACTGTTGTCTATAGTATACCATTGTTGTTGTACAGAGAAGGCATTGATTGTGTCTTACCACTGGCACACTTCATATACGACTAGTCTCTCTTTGGCGTTTCTGACAGGTTTCAAGACTTACGTTTCTTTGTGTAAATTATTATAATCATCTTGCATTGAAGTCCATGCTAAATTACAAGCTTCTGTAAAAGGTCACCAATCTTGGGGATTTTGCATTTGTTTAAATTTGGCTTGCCTTTTTCATTGTTTCTAGAACAGTGTTGTGACCTGTTTAGTGCACCATGGATGATCAGCTCCATCATTTCTTAATTTATTTTGTTTAAATCTCTCAATTGCTGTTAATACTATTTCTTTGAATCCAAACCACGTCTAGTCTACACTTAAGTGTTAATTTGGAAGGAGTGGAGATTGTATCTAAGGAAGGCGCCAAGCGAATGTTATCAATTGTTTCATCCGAGTTGGGTGGTCAGTTAAAGGAGTCAATTATTATTTTATTCCGGTTACCAAACATGACCTCTACACATACTAACTCACAGGAACTATCTGCTTCAGTTTCATTAAAAGATAAATTACTTCTAAAGTAACAAACATGCCACCACCCCAATTGTATTTAGCATATCCTTTCTGAACCAATTAGGTCCGTGGCGAAAATGAATACAAAGAAAGGCTGGATGAATGCTGCACCCACAAATTATTTGAATAAGAATTTGAGATGTGATGCCCTGTGTGTCAAGTATTAGATAAAGTTTCCAATCCTATTGCTGTGAAGAATAAGGTACTGTAAGCTTCAGAGTAGGAAAACAGAAGAATAAGACAGGAATTTATGAAAAGTGGATATGAATACTGGGGACATACTAGAACAATTGTGGAACTGACATCTGAAGAAAAGAAGTGATGATGAAGTGTGTGTAGCTTCTTAACAAACTGCTAGAGTTAGAATTGAATGATATTGATGATGCCAAAAATATGTATTGGAAAACACAACCACTGGTGGTTTGCCCCCCCCCCCCCCTCCGATGAAGTTCCCATATTTGTATAGTCTGAGAAGTTGTTAATCTGCATATAATCTTTCATGATTAAAGTTGTGTAAATAACTTTTTATAAAACAAAATACAAATTATGCATTGAAAATTAACCTTAATATAATGACTAAGAACCTCCCTTAAGTATTTCTTTTTCAGAAATAAATCATTGAAATGCTTTGTTTTGAAATGCAAAATAAATAGTTGAAACTGATACATAAATTGCTAGCTACTAGCTAGGGGAATGTTATTTCCAGCAAGTTCCCAAGCAGAAAATCTGAAATCTCTGTGACCTGAAATTCACAAACAAAACGTCGTCATTTCGAATTTGTCTTACCTTTGTTATCTAGATACATCTTTACCTCCAGTCGCTTTTGTGTGTTTTTTTGTTGCCTTTCATCTCAATAAACGCACCGCAAGCCCTTCCAAGCAAAGAAGGGGGATCCTTAGCAGACTGCGTGTGCAGTGTGGCAACATGTGGACGTAAAAAAAGTACATGGGTTCTTTCCACCAACTTTTGTGCTTCCCCATTTACTCGGTGTGTATGCAATTGTGCACAAGGAAACAGACATTGTGTCTACATATCTTTAGGGCAATAATATAGCTTTCCACATACGCTTCTGCATATTAGCACAAATGTTTTGAAAACCACTCACGGTAGACATTTTGCTTCCATTTTTAGATGTTTCTGTTTGCAGCGTAAGTCACTTATAAGGTTTTCTTGTAAGTTTATTTTGCAATATGTAGGCTCACCATTGTTGAGCTTGATAGTTTTCTTATGGTTGGATCAGTATCAAGTTTGCCTGGAATTATGCTTTTGTTTATGCCTTCTGTGTTTGTTTTGCTGAGATGTATAATTTCTTTGTGCTGTATTGGTCCTATGAAAGTATTCAGTTGTTTAGTATGATAGCAGAAACAGTTCAAGTAATGCATCTATTATTGGTATTATTATTTCATTTTTACACAAGGTGCAGTACCTCATACTGAATAAACTACTGCAATAATTTGTTAGTATTTGGTTGTATTGCAAGATAGTGTGTCCAAACACTGTATTTTGTTAAAGTACGCTTCTTCAAACTCTTCTGGCATAATTCGTCTAACTATATAGGGTCTGTGTATGATTCACTCACTAAGAACAACGATAGTTTTAATGGCTGTGAGAGAGCACAAGCAGGTACTCTGGAAATGCTGTAAATATGTTAACTTTCCTCAGTGTTTCACTGCACTTGTTATGAGTATCTGTTTCAAATGTTTCGTCTAAGTGTGAAACAACTAAGTAGCTATAGTTTGTGGCAACTGTACTGTGTTTTTCCAATGTCAGTTAGATAAAATTAGAGTTGTCTTATCAGTTCTAAATCAATTCCCATTCACCTTTTAGGCAAGGGACTTGGAACGTGGTGTTGAAATAGTGATTGCAACACCAGGACGTCTGATAGACTTTCTGGAGAGAGGGACAACGAATTTACGTCGTTGCACATATTTGGTTTTGGATGAAGCTGATCGTATGCTTGATATGGGCTTTGAACCACAGATACGGAAGATAATTGAGCAGATTAGGGTAAGTATGTCCATGGCACAAACTAGCTTCCAAGCATTATCTAACTAATCGTAATTTTAAACGAATTTTGTAATTCTTATTTTCAGTGTTACAGTAGATTTAACCACATAATGTGTAGGTTGTGTGTAATCTATCATGGAAAATAGTCTTATGTTCTCACAGTAAGTGTTGTTTTCTGTGTTAAAAGCCTGACCGACAAGTCCTGATGTGGTCAGCAACGTGGCCAAAAGAAGTTCGTAACCTGGCAGAAGAGTTCTTAACAGACTACATCCAGATAAATATCGGCTCTCTGCAATTATCTGCCAATCACAATATCCTTCAGATTATTGATGTATGTCAGGAGCATGAGAAAGAAGCAAAGTATGTACAGAAGTTATAAGTGTACTGTTAATATTTTTATTTTTATTATGTGTTTCAATGTTTTTTGTTTTCGTTCACAGGTTAATGAAGTTGCTGTCAGAAATAGCTGCTGAACCAGACAGCAAAACCATAATATTTGTAGAGACTAAAAGGAAGGTGGATGATATAACAAGAAGCATTGTTCGTTATGGGTAATGTATTCATTTAGTTGAAATAACTAGTACCATCTAACATCACATGGCAAATTGTCATCTGTTTTTAGAAAACAAATGGCTGCAACATACAGATCATGGTTGCAATATGATATAGGCTTCAGTGTCTTTACATTTCCCCAGAATTAAAGTATTATAGGAGGATATTTAATGGAAAATGCCACAGGCAGATTGTGGAGATGCACCAGAGTAGCTGCTATGTGGAAAATACAAATAAAATTTGTGTATTGTTGCACAATTTCAATCTACATGTGTTACAATGCTATTTACATCTGTTCAAAAGTTTATTCATGACATAAAATGAGGTGAGGAGAAACAATCTGATCGCAAATTTTCATATGCTCTGGATACTATTTTAGGAGGGTTGAAACATTCATAGTGGCAACTATTTATTTACATCTTATAAAGAATAGGCACATGTTTCAAAGTTTTAATGTTTATCAAAGTAGTCACCAGCATTGTATATAAGCGATTGCTAGCAATTTGTAAGTCTTAGGATATCCTCGGCAGTGTCAGTTTTGTTGATAGTTAAGTGTAGCAGCCTGTAAAATCTCTGTAACAGTTGTGGAGCAAGTGCCATGACATGCTTCCTTCAGTTTAGGAATTAAGTTGAAATGACATGGTATTAATGTTTGGGGTGCGTGGTGGATGATAACCCAACAAATCAACCACAACCTGCGCCCTATTATTATCCTGCAAAATCATAGGCTGGTCCTGCACATAGTGTCACCTTGTTTCTCTAAGCTGGTCACGGGTTATGTTTCACAAATGAACAGCTTTGTGAAAGAAGCAGGGACACTGTTTGCAGGACCTACCTGCCATTTTGCATGACAATGCTACAGTGCATATGGTGAAAGCAGCGATTGATTTGTTCAATCGATAGCATTGGGAAATGCTGTGCCAGTCACCACAATCTCTGGACTTAGCCCCTGTGACTTCAACTTGATTCCTAAATTGAAGAAAGCATTTCATGGCATTTGCTTAAGAACTGGCACACCGTAACTACCAACACAACTGGCACTGCTAAGGGTATCATAAGACTGCCATGTCACTGGCAATAAGTTATACACAATGCTGGTGACTCTATCACACTTGTCCTGGTGTTCTGCCACTGCTGATCTGGTGTTCTGCCACTGCTGACCTTGTGCGTTGTCCCAGATAGATGTACGTTTCGTGCTCTGCAATTTGTGTGCTGATTGGTCTCGCCTACATAGACCAGTCCACATTGCACACCAATTTCATAGACTCCTGTGGAGGTTAGCTTGTCAATTTCCTCTTTCGTTGAGCCTAAAACATCTTTTATTTTGTTATTGCTTCAGAAGATTGGCTTGATGTCGGCGCCGTGGAGAATTTTGCCCACACGTTCAGTGGGGTAATAGGGATATGTTCTGTGCTTCCTTCTGCTGTTCCCTGTTTCCTTCACTGTTGTCGTCATAGTTTTATCTATCATATTCTTGTCATAACCATTTGCTCCAAAAATGGATCTGAGCTTTCGTAGTTTTGCCTTCAGGTGTATGTCATCACTGATCGTGTGGACCCACCTGATTAAAGTGTGAAGGGCAGACTTGTGCGTAGTATGATGGTGGTAGGAGGCATGGTCATGCTGGTGGCTTTTCTGTATGCTCTGCAGCCAAGTATACCATCAGGCTTTCAGTAAATGTATATGTTGAGGAAAGGCAGCACCCCATTCTTTTCAATCTCAATTGTAAACTATATTTTACTATGCTGTTGATTGAGATATTGGTAGAACTTCAGTAGTTCTTCCTCACCATGTGGCCAGATGAAAACGCATCATCAACATAACGTAGCCCGCAATTGGTGTAATGGTGCGCTGTTTCTTCAAATGCCTCCATGAAGATGTCTGCTGCATTAGGCAAGACAGGGGAACCCAAAGCTAAACCATCATTCTGTTCATAAAATTCCCATTTCCACCGTGCATTTAACATTCTTTGTCTTTTCCGTGTAGTACCAAAGTCTCGATCAGAAGGCATGTAGCTATGACCAGTCACAAAAAACTTGATTTCAACACTTATTATATCTTTCTGAAACAACCAACATTAAAACCATCAACATCATACAATTTTTGTTCTAGTTATCATACCACAAAATGAGTTCCTTCTTGTGAGTTAATCCTGAAGCCATGAGCTTTAATACACGGGATACCACTTCATTACGTCCTCGACCAGTTAGGCCTTCGTGCCACATGCACTTTAGTGATGTTCCTGCATCGGTATGTATTCCCAAGTTGTGGTTTGAGAGCTGTCATGAGTAAAACTTGCTGATGTGTGTCAGCGTAGGTGTAAACATAAATTGTCGCAAATCTATGGACACAGTGCATGCCTCACTTAAGGGCATCTGTGAATATGTAAAATAGATTTTCATCAAGTCCTGAGGTGTCTTGGTGTGATTGTGACAAGTTTGTGGTGTAGACTTGGCAATTCATTAGATGTTATTTTTGCCTGCATACTCACTTTATCACATAGTTCACCCATCATTTCTTGGATTGCTGAAAGAAACATTGCTGTAGAATTTTTTGAAGATGGTAGAATGATATTTGTAAGTAACTGAAGGAGCCACATATATTTCTCTAAAAGAAGTGTACGTGTGGCTTAAATTTAAATCAAGATTGAAATATTCTTTACTTGACTTCCTTTTGCTGTTTCTGAGGAAACTATTGACACATTCTGTGATGTGGTTCACATTTTCATTGTTGAACTTCTTTTATGAGCTCGAGAACTTGGAGTGTGTCTTCTACAGTCCTTGCACAGTGTTCCTGCCTTCTGAAGTTTCACCGTGCCACTGCCATTCCTCTTACACCCATCAGATGTTTTGTGAACTAACTAAAAGGAAATCTTTGTGGTACTTCCAACCTTTTCCATGTTACTGACCTTGGCTCTTACAACAGTTTCCGTGAAAAATTTGACATTGCACAATTTTGGTACTTTCAGCATTTCCAGTGCACAATTTTGGTACTTTCAGCATTTCCAGTCTTCACTTTTGATAATAGACTGACATTGTTGTAGCTATATTGTAACCATCACCTTTTGTTATGATCATGTACAAAGGACATTCACACCAGAAAGTTCTTTGATCCTTGCCTCCTGTGTAAGCATTAGAATTAAACCTTCTGAAATGTGTAATAAACTTTGGATCATTGTAAGATGAAATGGAAAGCACACCTTTAGCGTGTAGAATGTTATATTCCAAGTGATATTGGCGAGGTGCTGAAATTTTGCAAAAACATGTAGGACAAAAGATATATTGAGGAGCACTATTACCATTGGCTGTTGCCAGGATCAGAATGGCAGTTTAACTGATAATCATGCTGTCATTTAGTTTCGATGACTTCATTATTTCAAAATATCTACTTATTATCCATATTTTTGTACAGACCATTTGCCAACTGTTGTTTTTCTTTATTTAGATGGCCAGCTAAAAGTATTCATGGAGATAAATCACAGCAGGAGAGAGATTATGTATTAGCAGGTAAGGTCAACAACATTTTATTTAAGAATAATTGGAAATTGAGCCCAGTTTGCAGTTTTGTGTTGTGTGATACATTGTAATTTGTAAAGCAGTCGCACTTGTGCAGTATGCCTGTCATCATTTTGAAATCATGGATCCTCTGATTTTGCTGAACTAAAATTTTATTCTTTGAAGTGTAGCTTGGAGTAAAAATCCACTCTCTAAATACACCAGTTTAGGGACTGGATGTGTATGAAGTTAGCAAACTGTCTCAAAAGTTGGCAAGTCTTAATCTTCAGGGTTTGTTGCTTTTGCTAGTGCTCACTATTTGCTGCATTGTGTATGTGTTGAGTAGTATACATACAAATAAACAAGATCTTTAATTTGGAACAAAGAAGAAATCTGAATGTAATTTTCTAAGTTATATTGCCATGTTCTACTTATTAAGGTGCCTGTGAATGACATGTCTTCACTATTTGGTGAGTAGCTATCTCTGCATTCTCTATCAGCCCCACCCAGGGTTTGTCAGTATTGTCCATTTCTGTTATGTGAGAATCATAATTGAACATTTGATAATTAAGGTAATTAGCTCATACAGACAAATTACTAGCATTGACTATTAGCCAAACCTTTCTTACTTTGCTGTTACATTTAGAACAGTGGAAACCAATAATATTTTAGAAGGAAGATCTCATTTGATGGTATTTTGCAACCACCCAGAAATCATTTTTATTGCAATTATTAAGAATTTTTATTCTACATAAAATTTCAATGTAATTGTGTTTTTCCAGAATTTCGAAATGGGAAGGCAGCAATTTTGGTTGCCACAGATGTTGCTGCCCGTGGTTTGGGTAAGTACAGATAGATTACTCCAAAACATTATTCATTTCTCCATGTTTCAAAGGTAATTTTGCCATTGAAAATTTGGATGTAATGGATTTGGAGTACAAAATCTACGCATTAGACAGTGTTCGTAACTTTTATTTCTGTTCACTGATAAGAAAGACAACACTGTTAGCTCAGGCAAATCACGCTTAATACAATACTAAAATTGAAGCAGTTATTTTTATACACATATGACTGTGAAAATTTCTAGTTAAAATTTTTCAGTGTTGATTACATAACAGAATCATTTGTTTCATCCAGGGAGAAAACACTATACTCATAAATTGCATTAGTAATTTAAGGAGTACAGATAAAACCCATTGAATAGTTGAGACACTAAGTAGTTGACAGATATGTGAAAAAGCTAGTAACATACTCTATCTTATTTATCTGCCTGTCAGTGACTTAGCACATAAACTGTTGTGAGAGTTGTTTCTTCTGCTCCGTACATAACATTCCATCAAGGAACTTATTGTCATTTATATTGCATTAGTGTATCTAATTACAGATAGTTCTGAATGAATGCCATGAGATTAATGCACTGTGTTCATGTGAGTGAAAACATTCTGTTATTTTCCAACATGGAGTTAAGTGTGTTATTACAAATCTGTGTTTCTTTTTCATCTGTGATTTCTTTGTTGCACTATCATTCACGTAACAGTACATTTTGACAGTTTTCAGTATGTTAGTATTTCTTCATCAGAGTTTACAGCTGAGAGGTTGATGTATAAAAGGGGAAGTTAAATTCAGGTAACAGCCAATCATCTCATGATGACATTAGCAGACAATGCTGCATTGGAGTGGTAATAAGTTATGTTATTTGTAATATTCCTTAAAAGTGATCATGCTATTTGTAGTTACATAAATCATTTAAAACCCATATCTATATAGGTTATTGGAAATATTACACTTAGCACCCATAACATATAACAGTAATAGTTCTGAAATATGTTATAGGTTATATACTGCAGCCAAGTTCAAGATGTCAAATTATTAGATAAAGCTGACCTGTTATTCCCTTAAGCCTGCAGTGAACGTGATAAATTTTAAAATATATGCACTACCAGTTATAGCTTATTTATTGCCCGTGGTCTTTTTTAAAAATAAATGTCCAAAATTTATACCAGGTGTTCTGTTGGAGGTGAAAAGACAAATTGTGGCAGTGGTCACCAGACTGGTTGACAAAATAGGAAAAGCTGATGCCCTGTAAACATTATATCTTAGGATTATTCACGGTTGTTTTCATGCATCAACATTGTACATGAAACATCTGACAGTGTTACAGCGAAACCCCTATTTATTGTTGATTTGACTAGATGAAATAGTGTATGGAGGTGTGCTGGAAACTACTTAAACAAACAGCATTTATGGATCACTCAGGTCACACTAAATGGTGGTTTCACTGTTCAGCTAGCTGTTACTTTATCCTTAAGAGGGTCTCCCAAATTTTATATCTAAGAATCCCACAAGAATGTGAAATTCCAGTGGAGCTATTAGGTAAATCTATTTTTTTCCCCCGTAACATTTGGTGGAAGGAAACCATTGCTCACTAAAGATGCAAATGGAGTAATAGACGTTCAGTGAATTTGTGTGGAGTAATCCTCATTAACTTCATAGTTTTTAAGCTGAGTAGTGAAAAGTCCTCCACCAAGTGTGTTTCATAACTTAGTTGCAGTCGTGATAATAACATTCATTCAACTTTTTGTAGTCCAGCTGTCATCTTGTAAGCATTTTTAATGCCAAGAAAAAATATACTGGTGGGTGTTTGGTTTAATTTATGCCTACTATGACGGTTGGAAAATGACAATGTGTTGTGATAAAGTCTATCTCCTTAATTAGGTTTATCAGATGCTAAAGATTACACATTTCCTTTGCTTTACACACTGCCTCACTTATAGAATATTACTCTCTAAATTTATATCATATAGGAATTGGGCTTCTCAGGGCATGCCTTCATAATCTTCTGAAGCACCACAATCTCTATACAAGTAAGATGCTTGAGAGAGAACAGTTGTTTTGTATAGTACAGTTGCAGTAAAGCTGGGGAAACAGTTAGATCAGGTGAATGGAAATCGCCAAGTAGAGATTATAGCATGATTTACAAGTAGAATGTACATACAACAAAGCTTTTAAATGTAAAATGGTAATTGCACAAAATGCAAGTGGATTTGGGTGAAGGAAAGTTCACAGTATTGGAAAGACAAAATTACGCAAAGGTGGAAACAAATCAGGTGGCCAAAAAAGTGGATAGCGCAGTGTCAAGACATCCTTTTCAGCAATGGACTGGTGATTTATTGCTGCTGAATAAGTTAAGTCGTCGTCATATAGCAAGAAATAATCACTAAAGATGAAGAGTTCAGAGTGCACTCATTTAAGTTAGTGTTTCAACATTATAGGATTTATTAACTGTTTTACAGTTTCTTTGAATAACACCACAGTTACTTAAACTTTGTCTACAACTTCCCACTGATCTATCATAGTGCAGCATGTTTTTTTTCCACTTTTGAACAAATTGCATCACTTACCCAATCAGATTTTGAAGCTTTATATCAGATTTTATAAATCTATGTCACTGTAAAATCAGCAGTGTTGTGAAATTTGCTACCCCTCTTTCTCCTCTATATATTTGCAAAAGTTTTTCAGCCATTTGGTCTCTCACTGTGCATTTAGTCTCTTCACTGTGTGTGTGGGTGGGTGTGCGCGTGCGCTCACCTGCCATACTCAAATATGTGAGAGTATCTTCATTTCCATAATCTGTCTTTTAAATTTAGAACATGTCAGTTACTCAATGCTGTTAATGTCTGTCAGCTCTTATGTGCCCTCTTGGGTGCTTTGCTAGGGTACTAAAGATTTTCTCAAGTGTAAAGTAAATTCCCCAGCTATGATTACTGCATATTTAGAAGTCATTGTGTTGACAAGTGAGAGAATTCCTGTTAGCAGTGTGCTGTTTACTAATAATGATTTTTATCAAGTGAGTTAATTACAGCATTGAAGTCTTATTAATCTTATAAAATTGTGTGTTTGCAGTTGAAAGTGCATGCCATTCATTGACCTTAAAAGCCAACTGCTATCACCTTCAAGCAGCATATTTCATAAAACTTCTTATGAATGAAAAGAATTTTTGAATAGATGCATTATATAATGCCAGAAAAAATTAGTAAACACTTTTAGAAGTTTAAATTTCACTAAAGATTTATTGTTGTAACAGTGCATATGAAGCACATGGAAATGATCACACTTACAGGTCAATAGCACACGCAGTTCTGAGGTTCCAGATATTTTATGCTATTCCCACTCAACCTGATCATGTCATTCAATAAGAGATTGTTGACAGACAAGTTGCTCAAGACACTTCTCGTCCCATCATATACCACTTATGCTCAATGGAGGGACATATCTGGAGATAGTGCTGGCTGGGAAAGTTGCTGCATGTCTTGCAAGGGAGCATCATCCTGTTGAAACAGTACATCACATTCCTGTTGCAAGAACGCGTCTTAACAACATTCTGCACCTACCGAGCTTCGGTTACGATCCCCTCCAGAAACGAGAGTTTCAGCGTATCGCACCCCAGGCCATAAGGGCTGGGGCAGCACCATTGTTCATGGGTGGATGCATTCTATGTAACAGCATTCACCAGATCTACACTGTATACACAAATGACCGCCACATGCACGCAGGCCAATCTGCTTTCATCATTGAAGACCAGGACGTGATGTTCCATCTTCCAGCTGAGCCAAGCATGTTGATGCTGTGGCATGTGTGGAAGACGGGCTAGAGATGTGTGTGCCCATAGCCCCACTGCTAATAACCAGTTCACAGCATCTGGTTTGACAAGCCCTCTTATCTGTGCTGTTCGTAGCTGTATGATCTGCCACGGCTGCCCTTACAATACGACAATCCTCGTGGGTGTCTGTGCTGAGTGTATGTCCAGAACCTTGTCTACAGGCAAGAGAATATTCACGTGGCCACTACTGACACCATTGGTGCACAATTGATGCAGCACACCCAACTTGTTTGATAATTTTCTGAAAGGACCATCCTGCGACTGCCACTCAAACGGCAACAATTTGACCCCTTTTAAACTTGCTGAGTTGGCTGTAGGAAGCACGTGTGTGTGTCTGTGGCACTGTTGCTTGTTTGCTTCACACATTTGCATCTCACTGATCCTTCTGGCTGTGAGAAGTCCCTATTAAAAGGTAGACATAAATGGAGCTCTGGTAGCTATGCCACTACGCTATCTGTTGGTGGACAGTGTTGATACCAGTGCCAGTACATCTACTATCACCAGGAGCCATATGCTCTCATTGGATCAAAATTGTCATCTTCCTTAAGTGCACTTTTTTTTTTTTTTGTCTGGCAGTGTGTTCACTGGTTACTCGGGTCAGTATCAGTATTGAATATTGAGTAACTATCTTATCATACTTTGTGTACTAATGACAACAAATCTCTATGCATCTTACTGTCAACACACTATATCCTCAGGCTGTGCATCTAAGAGCATCCATGTTCCATGAGCATCATAAAGGTCTTCTCTCAGAATAAGGTAGTGAGAGAATCAGTGAAACTGAATCAAGCATACCTGTAGGAGCAGCGTAAGTTTATACAGTCCGTTAGGGATATTACTTTTTAATTGTGTCTCTTCAGATTTGCTGTTAGCAATGTTATGGTGAAGTGTAAATGTTTGACAATACCAAAATACAGTCTGGTAAGGGTGATAAATGTACTGAGAAGTTCTGTCAAACTCGCATGTTACTGAATGAACCAATCGGAAGACAGCATAAGAATATAGTGCATAGCACTTGTAAATCAACCCTGGCATGGAAGTAATCGACAGAACAATCGGTTGGTGTTCATGGACATGCAGTTGTTGAGTAGCCTCTGATCACAAATATAAATTCACTGCACCATTTAGTGGGGCAAGTAATGCTGTGATTGGTATGTGGAATTGGTTTTATGGAGGGTCAGTTCACAGTATATGAAGTTCCTCTTTGGGTCGGTGGATATCTAGTGGATGCGTAGGGAATATTATTGAGTGCATTGTAGTGGCACTGAAATGGAATTGAGGTGTTGTGGTGCTCTTTTAACTACACCTCTGATTTAGGATCAAATCATTAAAGCCTGATATGATGATCATGAAATAGTGTCATATAGATCTTATAATTGTATTTTTCCCTGAGACATTTAAGTCTCTTCTTTATCTACGATTAATGCCTGAAGCAGAAGAAATGAATTAAAATTTGTATTGTGGCGTGGACTTGAACCCAGGTCGTCTTGCTTGCTAGGCAAAATGCTAACCATTACACCACCAAACAATGGTATAGTGAAGTGGAAATGTCGGAGAATACCAAATACTTAATCATAGCAATGTTATAATGAAGTGGAAATGTTAGAGAATACCAAATTTCAATTCATTTCTTCTGCTTCAGTCATTATTGTAGATAAAGAAGAGACTTAAGTCTCAGGGAAAAATATAATAATATCTATACGGTCATGTATGGTACAGGACTTTCCCATTACATCCAGCACTGGGGTGCTATTCCAGTGCTGGAGAGATCTGGCAGTAGTGACAATGTAAGGGAAAATAAGCTGAAGATACGGATTGAAGTTTGTGTTGGAGAGGGCACTCAACTTGGGTAGTTCGTGCAGGAATGTTAACCATAGAGCTGTGGTGGTGTAATGGTTAGCATGACAACCTGGGCTCGAGTCCCGGCCGCAGCACAAATTTTAATTCATTTCTTCTTATTCAGTCCTTATCGTAGAAATAGTGTCAGTTACATCAAAAACCAGTCTGACAAAGGTTCTGATAAATGTTGTTCACCAGTCTTTGGTATGGTAGGAATGGGAAAAAGAGTTCGCCATTCAGTAAGAACTTAGTGGAATGCCATTTTACAGATATGGTGATGTGACTGTAGCAAAAGGGAAGCATTCAGACAGTTAATTAGACAGTTGATGTCTCTTCAAAAAAAAAAATGACAGAAATCGCCTGGAGACTTCTGGCCATGTGATGTATTTGAAACTCCAAATTTGGAGGTCTCAAAAGTGCATATACAGTCAAAAGGGGCAAGTACTATATGAATTGGAGTGAGCAAACCCATAGTGGAATCGGTGTAAGTTGATTACTGTTAGTTACAGTGGGCTGCTATATAGATGACTTGTTTTCACCTGCAGCCATTTGTGCTTCAGAGTTGAAAGCTGGCAACAGTGCTGCAAGCTCTCGGGGATCTTTCTATGCCATCTCGACTGTAACAGGTTGTATACGCCCCAGGACAATCTGGGAAAACCTGGAAATTTTTTATAATGCCAGCAATGTTTCATCGTTTTAGTTTTCAGTTAAACTTTCATAATTTTTACTGGTAAGAACTGATATTCCAACAAAGAATTTTACTGTATCCCACTACTGCAGAATAATACTGCAGCAATAAAACACATAAGTTAGAGGGAAAAGTGTAAGTTGCAAAGGAAATGCACCATTTACAACAGCAAAACACAGTGCACAAAGCGTCCGTCAACAGCAAAATGTCTCAAAGGATTTAGGACGAAGACAATGCAATACTTCATAACAAACTGCTTCTAATGAGCATGACATTATAATGTTTACATAAGGCTCGTTTGAGCAATTGCCAGTGGAGCTTGTGCGCATGCGCACTTGAGTCACATATGAGCAGCACATTCTCCCACATCTAGCTACTTTGTGTGGCAGTTAGCTGAATCAGCAGTAGGAACGAGCAGCCAGAAGGTACATGGAAAATTTTTCTGGTGCACCCAAGCTGACCAATTCATGGATGCACAAAGCAGTGTGAGTTGCAGTGGGAGAGAGGTTAGAATGCATTCACATGATTAAGGAAGGTTGAAATATGTTATTAGTTTATTTCGGATTTTTAGTTTGTTTCTACATTTTTGGCAGCGAGTCGTTAATCGCCTTGTGGAAAAATAATCTTTTCTGCACAGGCAGTCAGTTTATTTGAAACAAAGTGTTTCATTTCACACTGTTGGCTAGTTTCAACTGTTTGCTAAATTTCAAATGCACGTTTTCATCTTCTGACACGTATGGCATTATACCATAATAAAGTACCAAACATGAAATAATACAGTACTGATACTCCCAAAACAGTTTGAGTCCTGAAAACCACATTGAAAAGCTTAATATCAGGCTGGGGCCTTACTTTTCTGTGAAGCTGGACATAAGAACGTGTACTTGTAAGCCAAATTATGCATTCCAGTGTGGTTTAAGGAATTCCAATGTTATTGGAATATCTGATGTCCTGTTTATTTTTGTAGCACAATATAAGATCTCTCAATGCTATTATGTACGAACATACAGGCTTCCTATGTCATTGTAGCTGGGCACATTCAGTGACGTTTCGTTTCCTGGTGCTCTCTAACAACTGCGTGACTTAAAACAGGTTGCGGAAAATATTGTGAATATTGATTTGATGAGAGTTACTTTTAAAGTAATTTTGATTTCACACAAGATGAATTATGTTACATTCAAGAATGTGCTTTGAATTTCTTAAATCACAGTGCGTTTGACTCTCATTTATAACTTAACCCTTTGAGTGCCAGTCACTTAGCAAGAATTTCGAGCCCAGAAAACTAGACATTGTCGTCATTTAAAATTTTACTGACACACAAAAAACGTGTATATTATATGTGAAAGCTTAGCTTTTCTATTAGTTAAACTATGTATGTTAATTTAAACCACTAACTTTTCCTACTGTTGTGTTTGCACTTCATAAATATTGTTGCTATTGGCTGATTACATCACGTGTCCTGTGCTGTGAAAATCTCCTGTCATCAGCTGACGAGATCACGTGACATGAGCCAATGAGCTACGATTGGCTTACAAAAGCTCATTGCAATCTCACTCAATTACAATGCTTTGAAAACTAATGTGCTGTGTGAAATTTGAGTACATGATTTCGTAATACGAAAATATGCAGTGTACAGGTGCACCATCAAAGACCTTTCCAAAATCCTTTTTCGTTTTCTAAAGTGCCAAGAAGTATAAAAGCTTAACAATTCAAAATGATTGATAGGTTTTGTAGTTCCAAGGGAAAGAATACTGTCACTTAACACAGAAAAAGTGTATTTTTAATCCAGGGGAAAACCAGGAGTTTTTTCTTGTACCTATATACACACCCTGTGTACAAAAATTTGATATAATTATCACAGGAATGAAGTTACTGAAAAGCTTAAGTTTTAGTGTATTCAAATTAGTTGGTCACGTGCAGTTTTGAATACATGGTGTTAGATCATAGCATGTGACTGCAAAATTTTTCATTTCCCATTGCCTTTTCTCGTTTCTCTACCCAGTCAACATTGTTCTATATTGATTTTGGTTGTGTTGGTGACATTAGGTGCCTAGATGGCCTTTTCGATGCTGTCATACTGCCCCCTACCCCATCTACATGTGTCTGATGTAGATTTCAGATCTGATGTTCAGATGTGATATTTCCCAAGTGTTTGCCTAAAGTGTATCTGAGGCAGAAAGTGGGTACCAGCCCAACATATACCTCATTGAGTGTGGGTAACAGGCTGGAAACCACACGCAGGCTGGCCGGCTCCCCAGCCCTCGACGTTAATCTGGGGTTGGTAGCCAAGGACATCCCATCTTGACCAGTAGGTTGTGTTATAAAGCACTGTGTTGTTACAATCAATGAAAATAAAGATAACTTTCCTATGAGGTAATGACTCAGCTAGTCTCTTTGGTATGTCCTCTATCCTTTTGACACTACCACTTTAGGTTTAAGAAGAGCCTTAGGGGCAGTAGCAAGTTGAATTTCTGACTTTCTTGCTGTACACAAGACTCTTTTGGTCTTGGGGCTTAGTCTTAGTTTTGTAAACAGTGTTCACTTTTTGTTTTTGTGTGATGCCACCCTTAGTTTTAAAACACTATTTGTCTGACAGGTTATTCCTTTTAAATGGCTCTGAGCACTATGCGACTTAACTTCTGAGGTATCAGTCGCCTAGAACTTAGAACTAATTAAACCTAACTAACCTAAGGACATCACACACATCCATGCCCGAGGCAGGATTCGAACCTGCGACCGTAGCGGTCGCTCGGCTCCAGAATGTAACGCCTAGAACCGCACGGCCACTCCGGCCGGCTGTTATTCCTTTTAAAAATAAGTAAATGCATAGATAAAAACGTCTACTTAGCAGGACAACACACATTTAAAAATGTATTACAGTTTGCAAGGTTTTAGAGCCAGTGGCTCCTGGCAGAAGGGTTGATGATAAAGGAAAATAGGGAAGGAAAGTAATGGTGAGGTTTAGGGAAAATGGCAGAGTTCAAAAGAGTTACTCAAAATACCAGATTAAGGGAGACTTACCAGACAGGGTGAGAAGGAAACGATAATCATGGTGGACTGCCTGCAGTCTGTCTTTCCTTCACAACCTGTTCGGGAAGTCTCCCCTGGCCTGGGGTTCTGGGCGACTTTTCTGAACTCTTCCCCTTTTCCTAAACTTCACCAGTCTCCTCCCCCCCCCTCCCCTCCTCTTCACCCCTCTTCTGTCTCCTGCAGCCCTTCTGCCAGAACAAGGAACCACTGGCTACAAAAGCTTGCAAACTGTAATACCTTTTTGTGTGTCTCCTCCCGCCGCCGCATGATGAGTAGGCTTCTTTTATCTATACAGTCACTTACAATTTCAGAAATTGATTGTTTTCTTTGATAGATTGTTTCTTCTCACACAGAAGTGGAGGTGGTTTGTTAAGCCTTTCAATTATTTTGATATGATGGGGAAAATAAATAGATATAGGAGATATATTGCACATGAATGTAAAGAAGTTACTATTCTCCAAGATTGAATATGTATCAACATACTCATAGGGGCATTGTTGGATTTTGTGTATTTAAATTATTGAGCCTAACAAAAATTAATATTATCAAATACTTGTGTTCGGAAAACGTGTTCCAAATTGTACAATATGGAACAGGTTTAGTCATTTGTTAAAGCTCCATTTGTGAAAAAAGTTCAAATTCTTGGTTTTTAAGAAAAATGGAATAGCAGTTGACAAAGCACAAAGTTAAATGATTATATAAGAAAACAGGAGTGATAGAATGTTTGGTAAATGTTGTCATGATGTAACCTGCAGGATAATGAAATATTATTCTGTAGCACTTAAGAGAGAGAAATTAACACCTTGAAAATCGTTTGGCAGTCATTATTATAAATATCATTGCTGCTAATTTCACTCACAACAATTTAAGCTGTGCTATTAGCTCCCAACCTAACCAACACCTTGAAAATCACTTCATATTCTGTATGGGGGCCTAAAGTTTACCACTTGATAATATCTTCCTTGAAATGAAAAGTATTGCTCATTTGACGAAAAATAGCCCAACAAGTTTCATGTAGTTCATATATTTTCCTAACAGATGTCATATATGCAAATGTTCAAAACTAGTTTGTATATTATTCGAAAGACGCACTACCATAGCTCTTGTTCATCATTGCCAACTTTTCCTCTGCTCAGACTAAACTGAAGTCTACCTTAACACAGCTACTAAGTGTGGGAACACTTGTAATAACTACATGTATATTTATTGTTAAGTTGACTTTGGTGGGGGACGCAGCACTGGTGGCACAGATTGTTCAGGCTTGATAGACATCTGTCGATACATAACAAGGAAGTCCAGGGCCCAAGAGTGTTTTCTGCTTAATATTTGATACTTGTAAACATTACTAGAAGTTCAGTATAATGTCAGCCACTTTTTTTTTCCCCCCCCCCCATGAGTTTTGTGGTGTGAACTACGCACAAATAGGTGCAAATCATTGTGAGTATAGGGAGCTTGAAGGGGCCAATAAGAAGGTTTAAAAGGTTGGAAAACATTAATACTTGAAATGTTCAGTGGGGTTATACTGTATGCCCACATATGAAAGAGTAGTGGTTCATTTCAGCATAAGAAGTAAATATAATGTTCATTCTCCCTCTCTATTAACTCCTCCTTCCATTCTCTTATTCATAATTTTTTAGTGAAGTATACCTGTCAGTTTTGTTAATTTAGAAACACTGATTTCAATTTTGTTAACATGCTTCAGAAATAGTACAGCTGTTGTATTTAAATTAACTGTAAGTAAAACAGTTGTTGTCATGGAATGTCTCTTGCCCAGTGATCATTTCTGTAAGCAGACTGACTGAAACGTGACAAAACAGGATCTACAAATAATAGTCAGTCACACTGTTGGGATTTGCTGTGGAATATCAAACTGCTCCAGCATTTAACACATACTATTTTTCCTCAGTGAAGTGGCACACAGTGTGTATACACATAAATGACCCTGTACGCTGTCAAAATTACATTTACATCTAGCATTACTGCTGAAATACATCTGTGTGCAGAAATGGATACTTCTACTAAACCTATGTTGAGGTTCAACTTGAGTCCCTTCATTTTGTACCTTTTGAACTACTAAGCATAACTTAAAAACAGTGCTTAAAATATGCATGTTTACTCAGTCTAATGATTTTTTTTCTCTGTTCAGGCTGCAGTTTTTCCGTTTACAAAGTCTATAAAAATTTGTTCTCCCTCCCCCTCTCCCTTCCTCCTACTTCGAATCCCCCCCTCTCCCTTCCTCCTACTTCGAATCCCCCCCTCTCCCTTCCTCCTACCTCAAATCCCCCCCCTCTCCCTTCCTCCTACCTCGAATCCCCCCTCTCCCTTCCTCCTACCTCGAATCCCCCCTCTCCCTTCCTCCTACCTCGAATCCCCCCCTCTCCCTTCCTCCTACCTCGAATCTCCCCCTCCCCCCACTCCCATGCAAACACACACACACACACACACACACACACACACACACACACACACACACACACACACTTGCTAGCAATTAGTCGACTGTCTATTACTAAAATGCCACAATATTTACATGTTTGTAAAGGAAGTCACAGTTGATTTATTTTGTAAGCTGACCTCTATTGTAATTCAGTATTCTTTCCCCCTCTACATTTTTGTGAATAGTAAAATAATAACTGTATACGTAATGTGAATTTAGATGCACTCTGCTGATACAGTATTTGTAATAAACTAGATCATAAATATATTATTAGAAAAGTCATTAGGTTTCTCAAAAATACACAAAGTCCAGAACTGTAACATATTTGTAAGAAAGAAAAGGAGAAAAAGAAAGTAAACATTTCTGCACTCATTACACTGTTTATATTTTTCGGTAGCCTAAATTTTACTTCATCTTAATGACTTTTACGAAGCATTTATAATATACCTAGTTCTGTCACCAGTACTCTCTTTACTTTTTTGGCCACGTTTTCAGGAAATGTGTGATCTTTGCCTGTTTTCCTTCCTTTTGTTTAAGATAATATAAAGTAGATTGCAGCTGGAGGTGACCAGTGTAAATTTTATTCTACATTTACCAGTTCGTTTGTGATGCTCCACTGAATTAATGGTATATATTATTGTTAATCAAGCTTGTGTTATTAGTTAAGCACAATAATTTATGTACCCTTCAGTTTATTCATAGAGTTTAGCAACAACAAATTCCATTTATAAATATGAAGTAGTGTTTCTATAAAGAAGTTGTGGATGATTCTTTATTATGATTTCTGAGAACCTCGTTTTAGCACTAAAATTGCTCAGAATTTCCTTGAAATTAATTTAATGTTTGCTTTTATACATAGTTTAGAAGTAACTCAATCAAATTATTCATTTGGCACTTCTGAAAATTGCTTTTTATCTGGTGATAAAGCAGATACAGTTGTGAATCAAACCAGTAGTTCCTTTCTTATTTGTTGAAGTGTTGATGAAAGTTTGATTGCGTACATATTTATCTATAAATCATCAGACTTTTGGTTATATCTTGATAGTTGGGCATCAATTTTATATTTGTCAACTAATCAGTCTGGTTGTTTCTTATTTTTCAGAGGCACATGCAAGATAATTTAGTAAAAAACACATGTGCTTTATAGCATCTGTCTGGCAGTGCCTCTGATTGGTTGGTTACTCCTCGAGGGCAACGGTGTTGAAGCCCACGGGAGAGCCAGCCACAAGCAGTTTAATTCATGCCACGATTCTATGAACACCCTTCTCCTATCGTTTGTCACACCCCTACCCACTCAACTCTTGAGCAGTTAGGTTCACAGCTGAGTGATATGCTGTCAAGGAATAGACAGGTAAATAAGTTCTTGCCAGAAATTTATATGCATATTGGCACACACAACTCAGTATAAAGAAAACTCAAAATACACAAATTTAACTCCTTGGTATCAAAATTCAGTGCCAGTATGTATATACGAAATGGTTTTAAGCATTTTGTCATTCAGTATGTTATACAATAATATTACTTTTTTTTATTTTAAAAACTGTTTTGTCATTGTCAGTTCAATACTACAATCATTTTATAGATGTTGAGTATTGCAGTAGTGGAATACCAGGTAATTTGAGTAATCGGTTTTTAGCTGATAGTGTGCATTCATTCTTCTTTACAAACTATGCTAAGGCAAATAAAAAAGGACTACAGTTGGTGAATACATAAATAATGGGAGGAATGGCAACAATGCATAATGGATACTGAAAATATTATTTTTAATTTTAATTTCATTGCTGAGGTACAGTGGTAAAGAACAGAAGAAATAAAGGGAATAAATATTTGTTGCCAGTACAACCACTGAATGTGAAGTAAAGGTTGGTTCATTCATATCCACTATTACATGGTTTATTTCTCTGGTGGATAAGACTAACCCACTCTTTCCAATTTCTCATGTATTTTTTTCCTTTAGTGTCTGAACATTCAGCTATGAAGGATTGAATTCAGTATACATTTGCTGTTGCCCTGTGACCATTTTTATGTCGATTTATATTTTTTATCTGTCTTGGTATGGATATTATAAGCTTTATAGTTTTGTTGCTTGTAAGCCATATAATCAGTGTCACAATGTCTGTGTTTCTTTGCCTTCAGATGTTGAAGATGTCAAGTTTGTCATCAACTTTGACTATCCTCAGAGTTCAGAGGATTATGTCCACAGGATAGGGCGAACTGGACGATCAGATAAGACAGGAACAGCGTATGCATTTTTCACACCAAGTAATGCAAAGCAAGCAGGTGATCTAATTTCTGTGCTAAAAGAAGCCAATCAAGTAGTGAATCCAAAGTTACAGGAAATGGCCTCTATTGGAGGTGGATTTGGAGGAAGAGGTAAAACCTGTTGTATTTCCTTATTTAAAGTAATTATTTGTTAACTTTTATGTTAATAGATGGGGGTACAAAACATTTACTGATGTAATTCACTATGCACAAATTGTATCACATCATACAAGTTAAGAATTTGTATTTAATTTGGTTTTTTCACTAATATTTAGATTAAAGAATTCATGATTTTCCTTCCCCACCACCTGTACATCAGTTGGTAAAAATGGAACTCCTATAGGATCACCATGTTCTGTCTGTTCCGATCCCTTTGCTAAGGAAGATGTAGAGGTATCCAGTTGAAATTTGTCAAATACTAATGTCCCTTGGTGGTGTGAAAATTGGCTTGTAAGTCAGTGCAGTCAGAAGATACATTCATGTCACATATTTCAGTACTCATAAGCTCACTCGTCAAAACCTATAGATCGACTATCGACATGTAATCAAGTTTGTAAGGAGCTTTCAGTGCGTGCTACTCGCACTCATGTTTTTTCTTGTTTTTGTTATTATGGAGAATTTCCCTAAAGTGTGATAGCTGGAATGTATGTGAACAAGTGAAATGTTAGCAACATCTACTAGTCCCTAATCTGCATCCACATAAACAGAAATTTTGCAAACTACTTTAACCATTTCAGGAGGTTAGAGTTCTTGATGTGGGCTGTGACCTAAAAGTTTCCATTTGCTCGAATCGATTCCCATGGTTTTGATGCAAGGCTAGTAATACTATTTCCTGAAGCTTCACCAGTGTATGTGAAGAAATTAAAGTCACATGTTTGTGTCCACTGTAAGAACATATGTTTGTATTTAAAGCCATTGTATTAGTTTTTCTGTAATTAAATTTTAGACACTTCATTTGCTTTAAATTGGTTTCCCGAATTAGTATACAGTAATCCTGCTTCACTCTACATGTCATTTGGTCCACGATTTAATTTCTTGACACACTCTCAAAGTGAACTTCATTGCCCACTTCAACTGATTACTTACACTGTAAAGCAGCGAGAAGCTCACAACTAGTGCATCGTATGTAGGTGATAGTCAAGAATGACTTTGTCAATATGCTTCACAGATTGTGTGAAAGATATCTCACAAACACGATGAGAATATGTGGAGATAAATGAACATTTGTTGTCTTTCTAGTTCTTCCACACAAACTGCAGCTAGTCTTTGGCCTAACCAGTCCTCCTCCAATTCTTCAATCCATGTATTTTCCCCAGTCAGTCCTATCATATTCATATCAGTCTGTCTCAGCCATAGTCATCCCCTGGGTCTGTTGGCTGCGATACCTTCTTCCACTGCCTGCCTGGTGATCTGGTAATGCCCACACAACTTCAGTCTCCACTCTTTAATCACAACCATACTGTCCAGTGATTTGCACGACCCCTGAAATTCACTATTCTTCCTTTTCCTTAGTCACTATCCTTCACTGGTCCAAAAATTTGCTGACAGCATTCTTAAATGTCGAGAATTTTGCTTTTTATCTTTTGGGTCAGAGGCGAGGTTTCTGCTTCATGTAGGACGGCAGTATTACAAACTCCTATTGAATCTAATTTGAGTCAGAGCTGGGACTGGAACTGCTTTCTGAGTGCAAATGGTGCCTGTCTCATGCTTGAATTCTTCCCATTATATATTTTTCTGTCTCAAACCTTTCACTGAGTTACCAAGATATTTGAACTTTCACCCTCTCGAAGATTTTACCATCCACATCTAATGGTCTGTCATTGCTCCCTCTGCACACTGAGGTATTCATCTTCAAACCAGCTCTCATTGCCTCTTTCATTAACATCATTGCCTTCTGAACCAGATCTTGCTCATTATGTGCTATTAAAACTAAATCACCTGCATAGGCCAGGGTGTCGATCCTCCTACTCAGTTGAATTCCTGTCTCTAGGCTTGTTACCTTTCTCAGTGCTCTTACTGGAGCCAAACAGCAAGGACAGGGGCAGTCTCCCTATCGCACTTCAGTCCTCATCTTGACTGCTCTGGCATATTTTCCATCCAATTTTCACTGTGTGTGTTGTCTCATGTATACATGCTTGTGTTAGTTTCATTAGTTTTCTGGGAACCTGCACAATTTCCAGTTCTTGCGATATTGCTTGCGTGTTCACACTGCCATCAATAGGAAAATTTTGCTGATACTTTGTTGCAACTTGTGACAGTGTAACTGTGTATGTGCCCTGCAAAGGTGCATCCATATTTGTCACAGAAGTCATTTTTTCGAAATCCTCTCCCATTCAGCATTTTTGCTGTTAGTCAAATGTCAAAATGGAAAACAAAATAGTGTGGGAGAGGGATTTTGAAAAACATAACTTTGTCAAATGGTTGCACCATTGTAATGTACAACAAGACCCATATTAATGTTACTTGAAGTTTTAATGTCTGTTACTGTTTCAATGGTATTCATTCAGAAACATTACTCAGCCCCCCCCCCCTCTCTCTCTCTCTCTCTCTCTCTCTCTCTCTCTCTCTCTCTCTCTCTCTCTCTCTCTCTCTCTCTCTCTCTCTAAGGGGCATTTCACACTTTAAAGGCTGTGTGGGCTTCTATGGAAAAATATATCTTTAGTTTTGCTCTACATTACAACATACGCAAAGCCTATCAAACTTGAAGTGTATCATTTCGGTAGTCTTACATGTAAGTTATTCACTCATTTCCATGTTTGCAGATAGTTACCTTTGTGGTGGAATTTAATTTCCTCTGAGTTTTAAAATCGCATTGTTATTGCCTGGCTCTGTTTGCCAACCTTTCTGTAGGGATGTTTTTGTTTAATGCAGTGTAATTAAATCTGAACAAAGCACCTATCAACAATAATCTTTTAACATATGTGCAAATATTATATAACATTTTGACCAAATTCTAAAGCAGACACTTAACTGAGAAACTTTACTGACAAACTATAAACAAATGGGTACATGTTTTAAACCTAAACATTGAAATAATATGAACATTTATATCACTTCTGCCTGTCCCAAATTATTTCATCATCTCCTTCCCCCCACTCCTGCTGCCAGAGATGGTTCAGATATCAGTATTTAAACGTAAAAGTTGTGATTCCTTATGTAGCCTCCTGTAGAACTGGTTTGTGTGTTATAATTGTCATAGAATAATCATTGTATTTTTTATATATAGACTTAGCAGGAATATTAATTTGTTTCAGGAAGAAACCGATGGAGCAGTGGTCGTGGTGGAGGAGACAGAGGGCGTGACAGAGGTAGAGACCGTGATGCAGACAGAGGTGGTCGTGATAGAGGCAATGATCGGAGTGGAAGTAGGTGGGGTGACGGAGATCGCGGGGGTGGCAGGCGAACCCGCTTTTCTGACAGAGACAGAAGTGATTTCAGTAGGGACAGCTCTCAGAATGCAAACTTTGAACCACTTGGTGGAGGGGGAGGCAGTCGTCCAGGTTTGGGTTCTGCTAATAGTCCAAGAGGTCTGGGCTCGGGAAGTACCATCCAGGGAGGACTCGGTTTGCAGAATATCCCAAGCAGTAGTGGTTTAGGTGGTGGATTAGGAAGCCAGAGGCCAGCTCCTGTGAATCATGATACTGGTGGTCCAGGATTTGGAGGACTTGGCAATCAGAGAACTGGTCCTGCCAGTGGTAGGGCCGGTCTGTTACAAAATCCTGATTTCTCTCAGGGTGGTGGCCGCAGCATTCTTAATCCCGACTTTCAGCATGCTGGGAATAGACGTTCTAGTAACACTGATTTTCCACCTGAAGGGAACAGAAGCATGCTGAATTCAGATTTTCAGCAAGGCGGTAACAGGAATATTGCAAATGCAGATTTTCAGCAAGGTCCTAACAGAGGCCCACCAAATTCAAATTTCCAGCAAAGTGGTAACAGGGGACCCTCAAACCAAGACTTCCAGCCAGGAGGGAATAGGGGAATGCAGAATTCGAGTTTTCCTCCGGGTGGCAACAGAGCGGGCCAGAACCCTGACTTCCAACCTGTTGGAAACAGAGGCCCACCTAATCCTGATTTTCAGCATGGAGGAAGTCGTCCGCCCAATGAATACCAGGCGGGAGGAAATCGTGGGCTGCAAGATTTCAACCAGCCGCATGTTGGAAGCTCTGCCAGGTATATATGCTTATTGCATTAAAAGGAATTCTTTTCTCATATATTAAATAGTAGTTGTTATTTTCAGTCTGAAGACTGGTTAGGTGTTGCTCCCTTTGCAAGCCTATCCTGTGCGAGCATCATCATCTCTGAAAAACTACTGCAGCCTACATCCATTTGAACCAGCTTACTGGATTCATGCCTTGGCCTTCACTACAGTTGCCCCAACACTTCCTTATATTGCCATGCTGATAATTCCTCGAAGTGTGGGGATGTGATCTATTGACCAATCCTATCTTTTAGTTAGTTAAGTCTTGCCACAAATTTCTTTTTTCTCTAGATCAATTCACTACTTCCTCATTACTCAATATACCAACATAATTTTCACATTCTTTTATTCTCCTCTTGTCTGAACTGCTTACCGTTAACATTTTCTTTCAGTAATGGATGACATTCCATACAAATACCTTCAAAAACATTTTTTGTGTGCATGACTAGTTTTGCAAATTTTAAAAATCCCTTGTGTTAATATGAAATAGAAATATGATAAACTAGGGGTTAAATTATATAAGTTAAAACAAAATTTAAATGATGTACTGTAATGAACAGCATCCATAATTGTGGAAGTGGAAATGAAGATGTCAGAAGAAATGTCAATAAAATTGTGGGCCAAAGTTCTAAATTAGAATGGGTGTTGTCAACATCATAGCATCAGAAAAGGAAGATAAGCATAATTGGGGGAAGAGATTCAGAGAAAGCTGTATATCCTGCAAAAGATGAATAGAAGATAGCAAGAGTGAGACAGTCACAAGACAAAGAGAGAAACAAGGACAAACAAATTACAAAGAACTTTCCATCAGTGGAAACTTCTGCAGTTGCTACTACTGTACTAAAGGACATCAAATAGGTTGCCAAATCACTACACTTCATGGCATAAAATGTTAATTTTATGTATTGATTTGAATTTTGCTGTGAAAAAGTTGCCAAGGACATTCCTGTTTCTAAGGTAGTCGTTGTTATTGAGTGAATATAAATTAAAGCTGGTAGTAATTAGAGATAGCATTTAATGAAAGGTTTGGACAATTATGTTACCTAGTATATATAACTTTTTATTAAAAGTGACAAGATAACAGTCAAAGCCACCTGTGGAGAAAATGGGTTTTTACCAAATTATCTAATCCAATGTACTCTTTTTCTTGTCTTGTAAATTATTAGATATAGTCACTTCTCAATTCACATTTAAGTATCCTACAGCTAGCAAAAATTTACATAGTTGTTATAACCTGCTTCGTCACTGGTTAATGATAGCGGCATAAACAGTTAAATTTGTGCAGTAACGTGTAGACCAGATTAGAATGCAGTGTATACAATGTAATTCCCAAAAAGCAATGAAAATATGGACAGATTCAGGAAAGTGCTTTGTGAAAAATTTGCAAAATTGATAACTTAGTGCAATTGGACAGTTTAACTGGAATATGGTATTTTATTTCATTTTTATTCCTACAACAAGAGTTTTCTAAGTAGAGTGTTTGCTTCTGTAAAATCTACACACACACACACACACACACACACACACGTATGTTTAATGGTGCTGGTTACTTTATACTTTTCGTTCTATTTAAGGTTTCAATAATTCTGTGGAGAAGCAGCTGGATTCTCTCACCCAATTCGATATTTGCAAAACCTACAGAATGTTGATTTCAAATAAGCACTGATGTGCATAATACAGATCTCTTTCATGGCCATTCAGAGCTATGTGACATGTACTTGAGAACACTAGAAACAGAACCAACAAGGCCTGGGCCTAGGATTAGAACTGAAAACAAGTAGTTCTAAAGGAAGACTTCGCTTGGTCGAAATGTATTGACCAGTTTTGTGTTCACTGCAGTGTGTATATTAAGAGGCATTCGGCCGTGAACATAAACATCCGAGAACTCTGATTGCTCAAGAGGAGAGGAGCATTATGGGGAAATAAGCCCTGTCTTCCTCTTAGAGGGCAACCAGCATGGTATTGTAAGAACAAATGCAATTTATGGAACATAGTACTTTATAGAGAAACACACAAGATACAATGAATACAGGTTGTGCATAGCACTGAACACATCAAATGGACAACAGTAATTCAGGTTACAGAATAGGCTGAGTACCCGTTTGCTCTCACTTAAATAATACTGTTTCTTCAATGGCCCACCAATACGTGCCAGGGTGCTGACCCAGGTGGTCTGTGTAGGCAGACTGGTGAACTCTAGGGACATGCGATCTCTGAAATTGTGTGCATATTGAGTGAAGGTATGTCACAGCCTGCACCCATTTTCTGTGTTTTATGTAAAGCAGAACTGACTCGGTCAAAGGTATTACTGATCCCTTACGACGATGTGAGACTTACCCTCGAATCCCATAACAGATAAGGATTAGTCTCTTCACTCTTACACACAGCAAAGCAGAATAGATAGAGCATTTGGTAATGGCAACCACACAATTCCTTGCCTAGGTTGCTAGTGTCATAAACAAGGCTGACCAGTATATTGCAGAACACTCGTCACTCCTAAAATTTGCTAAGTTAAAATGGCTGCATAATACCACAGAATGTATACGCCTCAGGAAAAACTCGGTAATTTTTTCATCCAGAAGAAAACTGGGGGAAACTCCGAAACTTTTTAGAACTCTTGAGTTTTTTTATTGTTCTAGTTTTCAGTTAAACTTCTGTAATTTTGATAAGAAGTGATACTCCAACAAATAATTTTACTTTAGCCCACTATTGCTGAATAATGCTGCAGCAATACAAAATAAACAAGAGAAAAAATACCAAAATAAAACTTAAATCACAAAGAAAATACACCATTTACAACAACAACACAGCGCAACAGTAAAATGTGTCAGGGCTTTCGGACGATAGCTATGCAGTACTTCGTAACAAGAAACTGCTTTCAGCGAACACAATGTCACAACTGTTTATATTAGTTTCATTTGCTGGCTGACCAGCAGGCTTATCCACAGAACTGAAGCTGTGTATGAGCAGTGCCTTCTCCTGCTTCTGGCTACTTGAAGTGTGGCTGTTAGCTGCACAAGCAGTAGCAGCAAGCAGCCAGATACTAGCAGCAAAAATTTTTCTAGTGCACTCAAGCTGCTAGATTTCACTCATGCGCAGATCAGTCGGAATCATAATGCGGGGGGGGGGGGGGGTGTTAGTCTCCACTTCTGTTAATTTCAATACGTTCAAATAATTATGCCAGACTAAAATATGCTGTTATTTTAAGTTTTCTGATTTTATTGGTTTTCCTCATTATTGGCAATCAAGTATTAATTGATTTGCAGAACAGTTATTTTTGTTGGTTTGCTAAAGAAATTTTGCTTTTATTAATCTTTTCCTCAAAGGCAGCCAATTTAAGTGAAACAAAGTGTTTCATTCCACATCAGTTTCAATTGTTTGCAGAATTTCAAGTGCACATTTTCATCTTCGACACTTACAGCATAATGCCTCACTAAAGAACCAAACATGAGATAATGCAGTATTGGTACTCCAAGAAAATTGGCATTCTGATAATCACAATGAAAAGATCAATACCTGGCAGGGGCCAACCTCAGTGTGAATGTGGACATACAAATGTTCACTTCGAGTGGAATTATGCTTTTTTAGCATGGTTTACAAAATGCTAATGCTCTTGGAGTATTCTGACGTGATGTCAGATCTTTTAATGTTACATACTATGAAGGTATGTAAATGTTCACTTAGAGATATCTAAGCAGGCAAATTTCGCCTGTAGTATTGAATAAAATGTTTTGTTTCAAATAGACTGAAAGCTTCAGCAGAGTTTTATCAATCTGTCTTCTGTGAAACAACATTTTTTCGATCACAAGGCATTAAACACTTGTCTGGTACCTTCTCTAGGCTTTACATTATTTCTTAATTTGTGTTGTTTCCATCTTAAATTTACAGAACACCATTCTTCAGTAAATTATAGACTTGGAGCACACAGTCTTTTATCATTGTAACTCCCAACGAGGCTTTTTATTTACTTCTGGAGTAGAATATAAACTGCCAATTATGCAGTTTCTGGCTTCACAGAAAACTTTAATTTTTTGTACTATTTCAAAAAGTCATGAAAACTTATTTTCCGTAGTTCTGAGGTATACAAACAACTTTTTTCCCCCCTAAAGAAATTTGTATTCTTTGTTGTTAGCTTTTTGCAGTGCTATGTTGGATATAAACCTGATTGGAAATGTTAGATAACAGTATTTCAGAATAAAACTAAAAACTTTGTGTTAAACTCAACACATAGCAAAATACTAGGATAGTTTGAGTTGAAGAGTATAGGTTTGACATGATTATTATGTCAACAACTGCTTTATTTTGCATTCCTGGCCTGTATAGAATATGAGAAAAAAATTGCCATAAGTACAGAACTCCTTATGTCCCCTTTGAACAACACACTGCAATGCTGTACATTGGGCTCATGATGCCCCACCATGCACAAAATTCCAAACAGGAAAGCAACAAAAGGAATAACGAACAGTGCAGACACCAAGCAATGGCTTCCTACATCATCGTAGCTGCACAGTAATGCCCTTTTCCTGGCACACTCTGGCAAGTGTTCAAACAAACCTATTTCTAACACATTGCAGAAAAATATTGTGAATGGTGATTTGAGAAGTACTACTTTCCAAATAAATTTCCTTTTACACAAGATGATATATGTTAAGTATGAGAATGTAGGATGAATTTCTTAAATCATGAGCGTTTGACTCTCATTCGAAACTAAATACTTTGAGGACCAACCACTTTGAAAAATTGCGGGCCCACAAGACCAGCCGTTTTATGTCATCATTTAAAATTTTACTGGCACTTGTATGTTTGATACATCTTGAAGAGTAACACATGCAAGAAAGGACCAATATTATATGTGAAAGCTTAAATTTACTGGTAGTACATTAATTTAAACCATTAACTTTTCAAATTCATGTGTTTGTGCTACTTAAATGATGTTGCTATTGGCTGACTACTTAATGTGTTCTGTGCTCAGTTCGAGTGCTTTGGAAACTAATGTTCTATATTTGATGGAATATGTATTTATACTTTCATAATCGAAACACACGCTGTGGACAAGTTTCTGCTTATCGAAGATCTTTCCAAAACACATTTTGTTTGCTGTTTTTCCTTTCCTAAAGTGCGCGGAAGTTCTATCTGATGTCTAAAACCTTCATCATTCAAAGGAATCATAAATTTTACAGCTCCGAGGGAAAGTTTACTGTCACTTAACACGGAAACCATACATTTTCACGTGGGGAAAGAGTATATTTTCACTCCGGGGGTGGGGGAGGGGTGATTTTGAACGGGAAATCTGCGATTAATATGCCACCCCACCCGCCTGTACACCTTGTACCAATTTTAATTAGCAGACAAATGTACACTTCTCTTTGTCTAAGGTGCTAGGTCCTATGGCTGTGTCCTGTGTTCCAACAGTTGGCAGAAGACTGGGACGTATCTTATAAACACATTGATACATCATTGCATTTGTGTGTTGGTAAGCTCTTTCTTTTGAAAACACGTTCCTACACACATTCTCTTTCGAAGTTGTGCTCAGCCTAGACAGATGTTGTGCAATACCATTAACTGAAAATTGGTAGTTTTCCCTACATTCGTAAGCACAAAATAGAGCTCCTTCGAGCTGTCTCAGATAAAGTAGTTTGCATTTTGAGGTAGAATTTACATTTATCACAAAAGCAATTTCTTCAGACTTTGTGTTGTTCATGTGTCTACTGGTAATTTAAGTTTTCTCATCAGTTTTATCTGCATTTAAAATGAATTCTCCAAAGTGTTGCAGATAACTACATATTGAACCTAGAAATATTTGAGGAAGTGACTAAAGTGTTAGTCTTTTGTGCTAGGAATCAGTTGTTCTTTGTGAATATTTTTTAAACTAGTTGTCCCCTCTTAGTTTCCTTGTTTGGATTGTGGCACTGTAATAGTTCATGTGCTTCATTACTTTTAAATGTGTAAGCTCTAAGATATTCGTTATTGCACATATTGTGTTTTTGTTAAACAGTAATGTGACTTTTGGTCACTTTACACTCTTAATATTAAAGCAGTCAATTTATTGTACACACACTTTTTTTTCCAGGGGACCACCTCACAGCTTCCCACACAATGATGATGTCAGCAGGGGGCCTCGCGGTAGAGCTGGAGATGGGCAACTGTCAGGGCCAAGCAGGGGTGGTCAGCCTCTTCTCAATAACCCACCGTCATTGTTATCAATGAACTTAGCTAAACCACCACCTCCACCACCAGCACCTGCAGGAAAAGCAGGTGGTCCACCAGCACAGATGCCATACATGAATAAAGGGTCATCTGCATATGGTGGTATGAGCAATAGTGGGAATTTCAATCACTACCAACAGAATCCACAGTCACGTAATACACAAAATGGTTTTGGCTACCAAAGGAATTAAACTGGATTCTTAATATTTGTGTAATAATTTCAAAACATTGTCACAATTTAATTTGTGTAGTTTGTCACTGTGATAGTGTGAATGGAGCAAGGAAGCTGCACATCACCTTCATCACAATCTTAATAGAATTGTTTAGCACATGACTGTGCATCCATTATAATCTCATATTTATCATGATTTAATGCATATTGACCACTACTTGTGCATTGTAAGCTGTCTGGTTCTGTGTGAGGCTTCATAGTTTCTTGTATTAAAATGGATTTGTTTCGTCCTAGCTGTTGTAACTTAAGACGACATTACCTGGTTGTAAAGCATGGTGCTTAATGACAATGCATGGTTTTGATTAAACAAATTTGTGTTTGCAGATCGATTTCTGCTCAGACATGTGCAAGCTCATATTACTTGCTATTGTTGCACCTTGACCATGCAGTGAATAGTAGAAATGAGTAATTCTCATGTACAGATGAGATTGTTCAGCAGATGTGCTTCTTACAAATTTTTAAGAAGCTGTCTTAATGGCACAGCTGTAGTTAAATTGGGCAGGCATATTGGGATTATTAAAATATAAATCATACTGTCTATCTTATCTGACAGCTGTTGACATTCCCATTCACAACTTCATGAATTTTTCGTAATTTATAAATGTGAAAGTTAATTATTTTGTGTTCTGTTGAAAAAGTCATGTGAATTTTTGTTCAGAATTTTGTACGTTCAGTATTTTATGTTTGTATATTTTTAATAGTTGTGCTTGAAAACAATTTCACACTGATGGAAATAAATATTGTGACAGGTGTGAATTTTTAAAGCATTACCAGTGCTACTTGCACACACAACCTTTCTCAATGTTAATTGGCACAAGAAAAAAATGTGCAGTAATGTAAAATTCATACATGTGAATAAAATTATAAACAGTCTTCCATTGACTTATTTCTCTCTCTCTCTCTCTCTCTCTCTCTCTCTCTCTCTCTCTCTCTCTGTGTGTGTGTGTGTGTGTGTGTGTGTGTGTGTGTGTGTGTGTGTATTCTGATGCTAACTTTGCTTGAATGTATCTGGAACCTGTAACAATATAAAGAGAAGGTTGAGTATTTGAAATTGTAACTTTAATTTACAAAAATTGGCACACAAACCTTAAACCATAGCTTACCTTGTGTCGAACTAAGGCCATCGTAAACAGATGTCATCTTCCTTTCGTGCAAATCCACTTCGAAAATGTTTACTTATTGATTCTGACTGTTTCAGTGTCTCCCAGGCTTCTGGAAATGTCATCATATTGTACTGTGATGGCCTTTAGTGAAGGATTTTAAGATATTCCACATATTTTCAACATTATAAATTTTGGAGCCTGGATTGTCATTGGCTGTTGTGAGGTGTAGCAAAGAAACCACCTATAATAATTGTTTCCACAATTATGTTTAGTGCCACTGCGTTGTTTAGAAATAAAGTTATTTTCAGCTACAACTACACTCCACAGACCAGCATACAGTGCATGAAAATGCATACTTTGTGTACTACTGTTCTCAGTCCAGATAGTTTATTTTGCATATTATTCCTTCAGTGAAATGTAAGTTTCACATTCCATCAGAACTTAATTGTGTACACTAAAACAAGCACTGATTCCTCTGTACTGCATTGTCAGAAGGGTAGCTCTGAAATTACTAGGTGCAAAGTAAAACATATTTGTGACATTAGTGCAGTATATGACTTGATGTAGGAGAAGTTATATTGTCTCTAAAAGCTGATTAAATGGTATTCTTGTATTGATTTTATTTTGTGTTTCTGACTTTACAGCATTTATGATTCTGAATAGAAAGTTTAGAACAATAGGGTAATTCACTGGAAGATAAAACAACTTTATTCAGTGAGAAAGAGCAGTAAAATTTTCGGAGTGCCATCAAAATTGGGTATAACTCTGTCATTTCCTTCTGTAAATAAATCGTTTACAAGTAACTTGGAGGAAACTTTCAGCAGGTTAACCAAAGAAGCAGTCAAACCCACATATTATGTTGAATGTAAACTACTGCACATGACAGTTGTGCTTCGAGAGAATAACAGTGGATATGGAAATAGTTCATACACCTACAAGGTATTTTGTGAAGTGCTCATCTTTTGGAATCCAGCAAAAAATTATATTTTATCAGTTGTCTATATGTGTTGGTAAATATTATACCCATCTCCATTTCTGTTTCAATATAGTCACAATCTTCCACTTCTATCTGCTCACTGAGCAGCCCTAGTTTTTAAGCCCATACCTCACCACTGCAAGTAAAAGTTATACACATGTTTTGAAATCCACATGGATTTATTAACTACAGTTCACTGGGCATGTAATTTCAAATTTTAATATGCGGACATTCTGGTGTTATAGCTTTTAACTTCAAAGAATGAATCCACCAAAGTGAAATTCCAGCAGTCTCAGATCACACACAGGAGTAACATCAAACGTTATGAAAAGGGAAAAAAGAGGGGAAAGAACTGGCTCATCTTGTAATTGTCCTATTTTCTCCAGCCCCCACCCTTCATCTCCAGATCATAAATGCAAATTACAAAATATTATCATCATCCACTTGTTTGTGTTATTCTCAGGTATGCATATTTTTGTTTTCGTGACAAATCAGTGTTTAATGCAGTCATTACATTTGCTGAATGTGAAGATGATAAAGAAATTAGAATTGTGGGATGAATTTGTTCACATCAAATTTGCGCATGGTTAACATCAGATTTTTGTAAGTCAGTGTCATTTTTTACATTGGCAAGAAGTGTGTTCCAGTGTTCAGAAAAATACGATCTTGTGCTGACTTGGTTGGACCAGTAATTATTTATTCTTTCAGTGTCATTCTCAATAGTGAAATAATAAAACCAATGTGCTCAAAACTCAACCCTCTTAAGGGGAGTTGGAACGCCTGTCCTGACAATGTTAAATTTAGTCACTTGGCTTCCCTGTATTTCAGGAACCACTGTAGCCATTGACATTAAACCATATGTTGTGGGTCTACTGAACTTCAGTAATTGGCCACTGCTTTTGGAAATACATTTTTTAATTATACATAACATTATGTTCTTCTTTTAGTTCAGTAGTCTCAGGATATAGATGTTATTACTCCCTGAAAATTTAAGTACTCTACTCGAAGTGGTTTCTGAGACTTGGGGAAAAAGCAACAGAAAATGTAAATTTTTTAGGAACGACTTCTAAATTTTCAAAAGACTGTAATTCACTTAATATATGCTTAATTTTTTATTTTTAGTCACTTAGAAGCACCCTGCACCATAGTGTGTATCAGCCTCTCGATCTCTTCCCAAGTTTTTTCTTCTTCCTGCACTCCTTAGTGGCCAACTGTGCTGCGTGCTCTGCTTTATCAGTGTGAACCTTGTCTATCTGTTCAAGTTACCTGATGCAGTTTGCTCCAGGATTAATTCCCATATGTTGTAGCATTTTCACCCTATCAATGTTACCACCATTAAAAGCAATAACAGCTCCCCACTTTAGTGTCTTCATTCCAACAAAGCATTTTTTGATAAACGAGCCCATATAAGATTATTGAACAACTCATTGGGATTTTGAGTCTGACCATGAAGACACAACTTCAGGAATTGCCAGGTCTCTGTAAATAGGTTTTATGATATCCATGACTGCTGCTGGGATGAAATGTTTATGGCTGTATGAACTACTGTATTTGAGTACTGGACATTGCACCATCAATCAGGTCTAGGAGGGCAAATGTGTACTGGTCATTGCACCATCAATCAGGTCCAGGAGGGCAAATGTGTACTGGTTTTTCATCAGTTGACAGTACGTGGAAGAATGCGGCCCATACTGCCTGCTTCATTTTCAACAAATCCTTAGTATTATTTCTAAAGGCCATTCCATAATACTTTGAGGTTCAGTGATGACATTGTATTTCTGTCAGAGACAGCAAAGAACTTGGACGAGCAGTTGAATGGAATGGACAGTGTGTCTTGAAAGGAGAGTATAAGATGAACATCAACAAAAGCAAAACGAGAATAATGGAATGCAGTCGAATTAAGTCTGGTGATGATGAGGGAATTATATTAGGAAATGAGACAGTAGTAAAGGAGTTTTGTTATTTGGGGAGCAAAATAACTGATGGTCAAAGTAGAGAGGATATAAAATGTAGACTGCCAATGGCAAGGAAAGCGTTTCTGAAGAAGAGAAATTTGTTAACATCGAGTATAGATTTAAGTGTCAGGAAGTCGTTTCTGAAAGTATTTGTTTGGAGTGCAGCCTTGTATGGAAGTGAAACATGGACGATAAGTAGTTTGGACAAGAAGAGAATAGAAGCTTTCGAAATGTGGGCTACAGAAGAATGCTGAAGATTAGATGGCTAGATCACATAACTAATGAGGAGGTATTGAATAGAATTGGGGAGAAGAGGAGTTTGTGGCACAACTTGCCTAGCAGAAGGGATTGGTTGGTAGGACATGTTCTGAGGCATCAAGGGATCACCAATTTAGTACTGGAGGGTAAATATCGTAGAGGGAGACCGAGAGATGAATACACTAAGCAGATTCAGAAGGATGTAGGCTGCAGTAGGTACTGGGAGATGATGAAGCTTGCACAGGATAGATTAGCATGGGAGAGCTGCATCAAACCAGTCTCAGGACAAGACCACAACAACATACCAACAGTATTGTAACTGCATAGTCCGTTCGCCTTAATGCTTTACTTTTGTCTTCCCTTAACAGGAAGCCCTAGTATTCATAATTGCAATAATTCAGTAAAGATTTTACCACACTCACCAGCTGTCCATCAGATTTAAAAAATTAACAAACTTAAGGAGATGAAAGACAGTGTAATTCAGTTTTGCCTTAATATAAACATTATCAGAATTATTTATTGGCCTAAATAGTCATTTACTGGGTAAAAACATTGTTCAGGTAGAAATTCTTTAAATTCTACTTTAAATCTGTTTTCATCTTCTAACTTCCTGATGATGCTGGCTGGTAGTGTAGAGTTTTGTGCCAATATGGCTCACATGCTTTCGTGTGTGTGTGTGTGTGTGTGTGTGTGTGAGTGCGCGCAAACAATCTGCTTAGACCCACTAATGAACTTTTGATGGTCTTTCAGTAGCCCTTTTTTATGCTTGTCAAGACATTTGACAATGTAGCCATAAAATAGAGGCATAGTTTGTAGTGTTTTTAATTAGAAGTATCATACTACTGTTTTAACCACAAGAAATCATTATGTATAACCACCTGTGTAATGGAGATGCAAGTCATTCTTCAGTTATAATCACTGAAACTGGGTTCATAGCTGCAATTTGGTTAGCGATTTTGTCCCACCTTCAGCTGTCATTTTATTTATTTGTTGTGCTATTGTGCAATATCAGTCCTAGACTATTTTTAAGTATCTAAAATAGAAGCATAATATACAGGGTGCTAGCATCAGTTAAGAATTATATCAGATCTCAAAATATGCTAGGAACATTACAAGTAACATTGCAGAAGATGTAACAGTCAGGAATGTTAACTCAGTTATTATGGGAGCATTGTCACTATTAATCAGTAGAAGCTAGGTACAGGGACATTGTCTATAACATCTATTGAATTTCTATAACATTTATTGAAGGACATACCACACAAATTGGGCCCTTTGTCGCAATCCAGAATATAAAAAAATTAACAGTAAAGATTACCAAAATTTTTATATTGGAGAACAGGAAGATTAGCACCCTGTTTAAACTCCACACAATGACAATAACCTCTCCACATTTGTGGTGCAGATCACAAAACACCCAGTGTTCATAAATCACTACAGATCCTTCACAGAAAAGTAAAGTCAAGATCATTACTGAAGAGACTGAAATTTACATTCATCAAAAGGACCAGTTGAACAGTTTTATAAACAAACAATAATAACCACACAATCAAAAATTTCTGAAATTTTGTGCAAGTTCTGCAACAAAATATTGCAAAGGCATAGAAACCAGAATTTGGTGTGCAATTAGTGCAAGACAAATTATTGAACCAATCTTTTTCCACAAAACAATACACTCTTACAGCTATGTGAACAATATATTGCAACCACTTTTTTGAGAATTAACACTTAACGAAAATATTATGCGTATTTCATGCAGGACCACACATCCCCAATTCTTCTGTGACAGTAGTACGAAGTGTTTTTAATGATAGTGTAGTTGACTGGCCCCCTCGTTCTCCAGATCTAAATCCATGTTGTTTTTGTCTTTGTGGAATGTTAAAAGGCAAGGTGGATGAAACCGATCCCCACATGGTCAAAGAGTTGGAAGTCAGTAATTCCCAGATTTCGGCAGCCGAAATTCGTCTAATGTTTGCTAATGTGTACAGATGTCAGACTGCTCTTACCACAGAGGACCTACTGTAAATAAAGGTAAGCTTAAGTTAATCTGATGATGTTTGGTTTGTGGGGCACTCAACTGCGCGGTTATCAGCGCCCCTACAAATTCCCAACCATTGTTCAGTTCAATCTCGCCACTTTCATGGATGATGATGATGAAAGGATGAGGACAACACAAACACCCAGTCATCTCGAGGCATATTAAAATCAGTTAATCAGATGACAATGCTGTTTACAATTAAGGGGACATTGTATGTCCTATTCTGCCACTGTTAACTTATCGAATTTTGTGACCCATTATCTTGGAAACTTTTTAAGACACTAACTTACAATTTTCCATAATTATTGAATGCACTTTTTTAGATATGCTGAACTAGAATTATTACTAAAATTGTATTGTGGGGCTTGTTATCCTTTTTTTTTTTTTCAAACACCCATTTTTGACAGAATTTTGTAAATAAATGAACATAAAAACAAAACTACTCAGGATATTTTAAGTACTTTAGTTCCATATGTGTCGAATCTCACACGTGGTACGCTGTGAAAATTTCACGTCTCTACAGTCAGTACGTTTTTAGAAAACGGGTCATTTATTGCAAAAAATGTAGTTCAGAGATATTGAGGTTTAAAACATTTTTTATTGCAAATTCTTATACAGACTTACATTTCTGTGTCTTTTATGCACGGGAATTGCCCTGGCTCATAATCAGTGTCGCCTTCTGTGTCACAACAGCCCACTGCTTGCCGCCTCCTTTTCTTTCTTGCTTCTTTTGTCATTTGCTGAGCAGCCACTTCGGCTTCATGTACATGAAGCTCATCCAGTTCCCACAGTCCTTTAGCTGTGTTCTGTCCAAATCTTACCCCTAACTTCTCCAGAACCTTAAGACTCAAATGGCTCTGAGCACTATGGGACTTGACATGTGAGGTCATCAGTCTCCTAGAACTTGAAACTACTTAAACCTAACTAACCTAAGGACATCACACACATCCATGCTCAAGGCACTGCTCATCTGTGGCAGTATATGCGAAGCAGCGAAATTTGAAAGTCACACATCAACATTCAAAATATTATTTGAAGGTCTCACAATTGTCTTAATGTATTATACACCAAATTGTTCAGGAAGGTACAAAGTACATTATAGAGTAGAATACAGAAAATGTCCAATTTCAACGAATTTTACGTACAATGTCCCTTTAAGGCAAGCTGTTCTCCTTACTGAAATCTAGTAGACAACTGGGTTTTGCTGCAATGAATAAAGCATACATTTTTAGCTAAAAAAACTAAATATCAACATAAAAAAAATCGGCTACGATGAACTGAAGAGAATTCCATATTTGTTTCAAGGGAGACAAAAAATCCTAACTGGGCGATGACGACAATCGTGCCGAAAATCATGTTTTGAGAAAAACGCGTTTCAAGTTTGACAAGTTTTTATCGTGTATAAAAAAGGGTCAAAGTCTGAAACTTATGGGATATGAACTAAATTTGAAGGGCATTTTGCGCGTGCATTAATCCAGTATGGCTACACTGAATAGACACACAGCTAAATCTGAAGCAATGTTGACGATTTTGCTTCGGCTGAATGTTATGTTTGGAGTGCATCTCCAAATGAGACAACTAAAATTTTCGTTCACATTTTGAGTAAAACCGCCCAAACAGCGTTCCAGTAAATCAGGTTTACACAAATCGGTAAAAATAGAGGTGACAAAGGCATCGACAACGACTAGTGGCAATGAGCAATGACATATAGTGTTTATAACTTTCCAATTCAAACGCTCACAGAATCGTTACGTTTTGGAGTTCGCTCATAATATTTTCGGGAATAATTCTTCTATGTATACACATTTGAATTCAGTAATTTAAAAAATTTGATTTTTTCGACCGTCACCCCGTCGTTGCCCTTAATTCGTGGGACGCGCGTGCACAGCCGACTACCAGCAGCTTTTAGTGTCCTGAGATGCGGTGTCGAAGGCCAGTGGCTGTAGCGCGCGACTCGCGGTCCCTTCCCGGGCGTCTCTCGTGAGACACCCTGTACATACACTATGTGGTGAAAAGTATTCGAACAGCTGGCTGAAAACGACTTAAAAGTTCGTGGCGCCCTGATCGGTAATGCTGGAATTCAATGTGGTGTTGGCCCACCCTTAGCCTTGACAGTTTCCACTCTCGCAGGCATACGTTCAATCAGGTGCTGGAAGGTTTCTTGGGGAATGGCAGCCCATTCTTCACAGAGTGCTGCACTGACGAGAGGTATCGATGTCGGTAGGTGAGGCCTGGCACGAAGTCGGCGTCCCGAAACATCCCAAAAGTATTCTACAGGATTCACGTCAGGGATCTATGCAGGCCAGTCCATTACAGGGATGTTACTGTCGTGTAACCACTCCACCTCAGGCCGTGCATTATGAACAGTTGCTCGATCGTGTTAAAAGTTGCAATCGCCCTCCCCGAATTGCTCTTCAACAGTGGGAAGCAAGAAGGTGCTTAAAACATTAGTGTAGGCCTGTGCTGTGATAGTGCCACGGAAAACAACAACAGGTGCAAGCCTCCTCCATGAAAAACACGACCACACCATAACACCACCGCCTCCGAATTTTACTGTTGGCACTACACATGCTGGCAGATGACGTTCACCGGGTGTTCGCCATACCCACACCCTGCCATCAGATCGCCACATTGTGTACCATGATTCGTCACTCCAAACAACGTTTTTCCACTGAGCAATCGCCCAATGTTTACACTCCTTACACCAAGCTAGGTGTCGTTCGGCATTTTCTGGCGTGATGTGTGGCTTATGAGCAGCCGCTCGACCATGAAATCCAAGTTTTGTCACCTCCCGCCTAACTGTCATAGTACTTACAGTAGATCCTGATGCAGTTTGTAATTCCTGTGTGAGGGTCTGAATATATGTCTGCCTATTATACATTACGACCTCTTCAATTGTCGGCGGTCTCTGTCAGTCAACAGATGAAGGCCTGCCTGTAAGTTTTTGTGCTGTACGTGTCCCTTCACGTTTTCACTTCACTATCACATCGCAAACAGTGGACCAAGGGATGTTAAGGAGTGTGGAAATCTCGCGCACAGACGTATGGCACAAGTGACGCCCAGTCACCTGACCACATTCGAAGTCCGTGAGCCCCACAGAGCGCGCCCCATTCAGCTCTCTCATGATGTCTAATGGCTACTGAGGTCGCTGATATGGAGTAGGTGGCAGCACAACGCACCTAATATGAAAAACGTATGTTTTTGGGGGTGTCCGAATACTTTTGATCACATAATGTATCTCCTACTTTTCTGTAAAGTATCTGAAATTATCTGGAACTCACTATCTTCTGAATTAATTAACAGCAAAGCCTTAGACCATTGCTAACTTAAGTTACAAATAATTTCAAAATTACTGTTAGGTTCTGAACTTGGGCATTATAATTTTGTTGATATATTTTTTATGTTCCATTTCACGTGCAGCGTTTGTAAATTAATTCAATTATTAGAAAGTTCAATATTTTGATCGTCAAAAAGGTATTTAATATGGCTACCATCAATAACGAGTAGTTTAAAACATTTATTTGAAGAGAGTGAACGAGAGTTTGAGTTTTCAAAGAAAACACTTTTAAATATATATGCCTCTACGGATCCCCTAGCACAAGACTGCAGGGTTTTCCTCTGCAGACATGACACTACCCTAGGCCCGGTTATTAAGAAAGATGTGAAGTTGATTGCACATGGCGATTTTTCAATAGAAATTTTCTAACTGATTCTGCAGAGAAAAGAATATTATTGAATTTATTTGAAGCTTAAAACCTGGTGAAGATAGTAGTTTCAACTATAGTTCAGAAATACAGCAGCACAACAGATATCTTCATGAGTGGTTCTCTAGCTGTGATAGGCATGGTGTCAGAAAAATCTGATCATAATGCAGGAATAGTTATACTGAAAGGAATCAAGGCAGGGTCATATCCCAAACTAGTGAATTAAGAGTCCACTTGGAGTTCAGACAGTTATAGCAAACTCGATAAGAAGCACACGATACAGACGAATGACAAATATAACACACTTTTTAAAACCTTTATCACGTTCTTTGAGAGCTTTCTGTCACACGATACAGGCGAATGACAAATATAACACACTTTTTAAAACCTTTATCACGTTCTTTGAGAGCTTTCTGTCATTAATAACGCTGTATTAATAATTTCTCAACAGGCAATATTGCAAAGTGCTGAAGAATGTCGTCAGATAGTCTAAAGCCCGGTCCGCACGCAACGATCTGTCTGCGCAGACATCGGCGCAGATGTCTATATATGCAAAAGATCGCTGCAAATGTGGTGTGTTCCAAATGACAAATATAACACACTTTTTAAAACCTTTATCACAGTAAATATCTCTGGAGTGAGCATTGCGTTCTGCGCATGTTGTCAACATTCAATCTGGATTGTCACGTGTTTTCAGGACTTCGTTGTGCCTGTGTTCTTTCCGCAGAGTTTGAAGTTTATTATATCAAGAGATTTTGTTGTGTTTTCACCGTTTGCTGATAGTGTAATAGCTATGGTAAATTACTGTTGTTGCTACGGATGCAAAGAAAAATATGTGGAAGGAAGGATAGTAACTTTTCATGGGTACTATGTTTAAAAGTTTCGAGACGCATAATAATTAAGACTTGATTCTGTAGACCTATTTTTCTACGATTTTATGACAATGTAATAGATATTATGGCTCGTACAAAAGCTTACAAACAATTGCTTCCTCTCGTAAATTTGCTAGTGGAACAGGAAAGTGAATGGTTAGTTGTTTCAGCAAATACTATCCTCCATGCATTTATACCCACAGACTTCAAGAAGAATATAATAATTCCAATCCCAAAGAAAGCAGGTGTTGACAGATGTGAAAATTACCGAACTATCAGTTTAATAAGTCACAGCTGCAAAATACTAACGCGAATTCTTCACAGACGAATGGAAAAACTGGTAGAAGTGGACCTCGGGGAAGATCAGTTTGGATTCCGTAGAAATGTTGGAACACGTGATGCAATACTAACTTTACGACTTATCTTAGAAGAATGATTAAGAAAAGGCAAACCTACGTTTCTAGCATTTGTAGACTTAGAGAAAGCTTTTGACAACGTTAACTGGAATACTCTCTTTCAAATTCTGAAGGTGGCAGGGGTAAAATACAGGGAGCGAAAGGCTATTTACTATTTGTACAGAAACCAGATGGCAGTTATAAGAGTCGAGGGGCATGAAAGGGAAGCAGTGGTTAGGAAGGGAGTGAGACAGGGTTGTAGCCTCTCCCCGATGTTATTCAATCTGTATATTGAGCAAGCAGTAAAGGAAACAAAAGAAAAATTCGGAGTAGGTATTAAAATTCATGGAGAAGAAGTAAAAACTTTGAGGTTCGCCGATGACATTGTAATTCTGTCAGAGACAGCAAAAGACTTGGAAGAGCAGTTGAACGGAATGGACAGTGTCTTGAAAGGAGGATATAAGATGAACATCAACAAAAGCAAAACGAGGATAATGGAATGTAGTCAAATTAAATCGGGTGATGCTGAGGGTATTAGATTAGGAAATGAGACACTTAAAGTAGTAAAGGAGTTTTGCTATTTAGGGAGCAAAATAACTGTTGATGGTCGAAGTAGAGAGGATATAAAATGTAGACTGGCAATGGCAAGGAAATCGTTTCTGAAGAAGAGAAATTTGTTAACATCGAGTATAGATTTAAGTGTTAGGAAGTCGTTTCTGAAACTATTTGCATGGAGTGTAGCCATGTATGGAAGTGAAACATGGACGATAACCAGTTTGGACAAGAAGAGAATAGAAGCTTTCGATATGTGGTGCTACAGAAGAATGCTGAAGATAAGGTGGGTAGATCACGTAACTAATGAGGAGGTATTGAATAGAATTGGGGAGAAGAGAAGTTTGTGGCACAACTTGACTAGAAGAGGGGATCAGTTGGTAGGACATGTTTTGAGGCATCAAGGGATCACAAATTTAGCATTGGAGGGAAGCGTGGAGGGTAAAAATCGTAGAGGGAGACCAAGAGATCAATACACTAAGCAGATTCAGAAGAATGTAGGTTGCAGTAGGTACTGGGAGATGAAGCAGCTTGCACAGGATAGAGTAGCATGGAGAGCTGCATCAAACCAGTCTCAGGACTGAAGACCACAACAACAACAACATGCATTTATCAGTGACTTGTCGATTATGTAAATAGATTGGAAAGACGGGAGACAGATAAATTCAATAGAGTGGGAGTCTGTAATTGTCTTCGTATAATATGTGTGTCCAAACCCTTTTGTTTACTATAAAGTTACAGTATGAGGCCATGTTAAGTGTGTCTAGGACATGGAGAATGATTGTGTGATTTATATTTTAGTTTCCCGAAGGATGAACGAGTAAAGATGTGGCTCCGGAAAATGGGGAGGAGTAATTTTCTCCCCACAAAAGTTCCGAAGTATGTTCAAAACACTTTGAAGAGGAATGTTTAGACAGAGAAAAATTTGGACGTGTGTGACGGAAGGTAGATGCTATACCAACTGTTTTTAATTTTCCACAGAACCTACTACCAATTTCTGCATTCAGTTTAAATACATTTTCTGCACAAATCAAATAAAAAAACACAATAGTGTAGCTAATCAAAGTACACATTCATCTTCTTTGGTGTCTTTTGCCTTCAATTTATTTTCTTCACCATTTGATTAAGAAGCGGAAAAAAGTTAGTAAACATGTCCCCAAACTTTTTCATTTGTGTCACTTTCCTCTTCCCTCAATGGCGTTACATTGGTTGACTGTTACATGACCAAATGTATTTGCTTTACAGTACATTTATTTTCCGATCGCCTTTTCTCCCCCTTCTTACTCAGTCTACTATTTATTTAATAAACTGGGAGCAAGTACGTAAAATGTGTTAAATAAACACTTCAAAGTGTAACCAGTAAGAAAAATTGTGCTTTAGGTCGGAAAAACGAGAAAATAAATACGCAGCAATAGCAGAAAAAAAGGAGGAATTAGCAAGGATATAATCGCTAATGTGTGGCAAATTCGGTGTTTTTCGGACACTTGCAAAAGTACTAGCGTACTGTCAATTCGTTTTGCAAGACTATCACTGCAAAAATGTACGTCAGGCTCTGCAATACTATAAAGTGACGTATCATACCGAAAACTACCAAAAATTGAGTGCATCTGAACTGTGACACCTACCGCAAATAAGCAGAATGCATCACTTGCCCTTAAAAGTTACGCAGCTGGTTTATTCCCGGTATCAAATGGACACTTAAAATGTCTGCGCAATATATATAAATGATACAAGACAACGAAAAGAATCCGTCTGTACTATGGATGTAGTGACATTCTAAATATACTGGGTGCTATACTGACAAACACACGACGTCCCGAGAACACGTGACTAGGCCGCCAATGTATGTTGACAACACATAATCTGTTCCGCGCATGTGAATGCTCACTCCAGAGATATTTACTCTATGGTGTGTTCACACGACACAAACCCCAATCTACTACTCGCCCGCCATCTGTCGGTGTAGAAAAGAAATATCAGTGGCACGCTCCCCGTAAACGTCAAAAATTTAATTCAGTTATTTTCAAATACAGAAATGTAGGAAGTTCTGTTGTGGTCTGCGTCCGCAACTTGTGTTGCAAAAAACATTCAGACCAACCGCAGGAAACAGAGAAAGTGGTCAAAATGGTGTAGACAATGGCTGCTAAAGCGAAAGCAGTTTTCTCACCTAAATTTACTGCGAGATTTGCAGGGCGAAGCTTAAGAAAGCCAAGCAGATCAAAACACCATAACGTTGGCTAGTACACTTGATCTACTCCTACACCAGATCTTCTAGATTTCTGAACTTTGGATAACTCTTTTTGGTAAACAGTTCGCAACGATTTTTTTTATTACTGTTTCTCTGTTTGCCGAGGCGTCAACTGCCTCAATTTTTCAATTAGAGCATTGTATGGTGCTGTCTTATTGTCTCGGTCACTATATTCTTTATTTTTAATCTTCCACAAACATGGGTGGTTTCTACATATTTCAATTAATTCACTAACAAACTGTCGAGAACACTGACGAGTATCAGCCATTTTAATTCCCTGTGCGCACAAATACGAACACTAGACTGAGCAAACAGCTGTATCGCGGCAGATTTGCGGCGATCTCCTGTCCACACGCTCCAACTTGTCTGCGCAGATGTGGTTTAAACCCACAGATCTGAGAGGTTTCGCTCAAATCTCCAACTCCAACTTCCAGGTTTGCACACACCTGAGGTTGGTGCAAATCTTCTGTCCACACGCAACGATCTGTCTGCGCAGATGTGATGTGCGCAGACAGATTGTTGCGTGTGGACGGGCCTTAAGACAAAGCATTGCGCCAAGAGAAGAGAGAGCTCTCAAAACAAAATCTAAAGTATGTGGTCAGTTTTGAAAGAACCATCAGAACCGAATATGAGTGATTAACATATTACACCCATGTTGCGTGAGGATGAAACTTACAAGGGAACTGTCCAATCTGACTTGTCGAAACGTGGCCTGACATTTTTTATACAGGACGAATACACCAAAAGAAACACAATGTCAAAATTTTAGCTGCTAAAACACATTGCACGTACTAAAAAAAAAAAGTTGAGATTTGCTGAAGTCGTAGCCCGCCAGGCTCCTTGAGATATGTATTATCCATCCCTGCCATAGTTGCAGTAAATGGTGCATGGACAACACAGCTAGCACATGTCCTTGGTTGACGCCGCATCGGTGAATACGGTAAAATGCAATGGAAATTTGCAAAGCGAATATCATTTTCTGTTGATAGTTTCACTAACAGTTGGTATTCACTCGAATTTCCAATTCATTTAAAACTCACAATAATCAGCAATTGTATTTGTGCTATCACTAAATGTTAACAATGGAGATTTGTGTATATGCTTGCCAATAGCATCAGTCTTTATGTTGCTTCCAGAGTTTCAGAGTAACATGGAATCCAAGTATTTTTTTCAACATTGCAAAGATGAATTATGAATAATATGGTACTGGTATGCAATCAAAATCATGTACCTCTCCTGAAGATCAGTGGTGGATTTAAAAATTTTGCTCCCCTAGACACGGCATATTATATGCCCCCCCCCCACCCAAAAAAAACATGTTTTAAGTAATAACAATTACCCGATCACTTCACAATTTATGTTTTGGGTGGGAGCGCTGTGAGCTGTTTCCGTACTCGACTATTCGTTCATTGTTCCGAACGACGTGTCAGCGGTCTAGTCAGCTCAGTCAAAATGTAATGTGGTTTGTGAATTGTACTTGGTGTAAGGCAGCGGCAAACTTAATACTGCATTGTGTTAACACATTCTTCCGCCAAAAGACAACAGAAACGAACACAAGGAAAATAACTTTTCTTTTATGGACTAAAAATTCAGCAGAGCGTGTAGGAGACAACTTTTGTAATACATTCACTTTTAATACGTTCTTTTACACGAAACTGTTGAAAATGAAAATAAAAAAGTTGTGTTACAATCTAAAAATTGAAATGAACGTGTTAAACATTAGAAATTAATACGTTTTACAGAGATGCGTCGAAAATTAAAATTAAACTATCGTTTTATGACCTAATAACTTGAATGTGTAGCAGATAAAAAAAAAGTTCGGTATTAATACATGAATATACAGGAAAAAGTTAAGAAATGAAAGTAAAATAAAGATTTCGTTGCACGAAATAATAACTAAATACAGACGAACAAACACAGAACTGGGTTTGCTATTACATAATTTTACAGACTAGTGTGGAAAAATCAAATTTGTTTTATAATCTAATAGTTAATGTGTAAAGCATTAGGGTCTGTGAGTAGTAGAGCTACCTTCATGTCACCCCAAGTACCGTTATCCAAAATGACGGCAATGAGCAGCAGCTGCAGTACAAAACTGTTCAGCCCTTACGTGGGTTAAAGGTATTGTGCACACTTATTATGCAGCATCTAGATACACAGTAGTAAGGCTACCTTCGTGTCACCCCAAGTACCATTATCCAACATGGAGGCGATGACGTCATCCAATATGGTGGCTATGACGTCATCCAAGATGGTGGATTTTGGCGGGAAGTTTTAATTTTAGCGAGAAGATAGGTCAACTGGGCTACCTCAACTAACCTAACCCTCTCCCCTCCCCTCCCCCAGAAAAATGGCGGGAAGTTCAAATTCCAACAGGATAATGCATCACATCACAGTTATCCCTACTAACCTAAGAAAATGGCAGGAAGCTAGGTCACTTGAACTACCTCCACTAACCTCAGTCACCTGACCGCCACCTCCTCCTACGAACTGGCGCCAAGTTTGAATTTTGGCGGTAAAGGAAGGTGACGGGCTATCTTTCCTAGCCTAAGAAAATGGCGGGAAAGAAAGGGCAGTTAGGCTACCTCCATTAACCTAAGTCAGCCGACCGACACCTCCTCCTATGGATTGGCAGGCATAGGACTCAACCTGTGCTGGACATAAGTCTTTATTTAAACAATTTTATGCAGTACAGCCATCTGGTGTGTTCACCACGAGGTCCAGACTTCAACTGATTTAGTACACTATACTATCACCATAGCACGCTGTCGTCTCTGACGTAATCCAATATGGCGGTCTGGGGTGGAGGAAAATCACGGGAAAGCAACTAACTCTTCCTGTGCTGGACATAAGTCTTTATTTTACAGGCAGTGTCTCCGCCACGAAATGTAGAGTCCAGCTGACCTAGAACACAGTACAGCCACCAGAGGGTGCTGTTATCCCTCATGTGACATAATACAAGATGACGGTCTGGAGGGGGAAAATGGCGCGAAAATGACTCAGCCTACGCTGGGCTGCTGGAGCGAGTAAGGGAGGAGTGTACTTTAATTATTTTAGAGCAATTATTTAGGGATGGAGTATATTTATCCCACTGATACAGAACACACGCTCTGAGATGCTTGGGGTCGCGCCACAGAGCCCACAGGCCTGAAAGCTACTCCTAAATAACACTCTGTACACACGCAAATATCTCCTAAAACACGGAAATAATTTCACTACAGCCTACAGGCCTACTAGCAAAATAATGCAACAGACACATATGCTAATTTTAAACTGTGGAAATAATGTATCCCACAGTCTACACACGTCCAAACTACTACACCGATATAATTTCAGCACACAGACATACAAAATTCCTCCTGAATAATGCAGTACACAGGTTTGCGAGCATAAAATCAAATTGTAAACTGTCCAAATAACGCATAGTGCAGACCACAGACCCACTCACTAAATAATGCAACAGACACACAAACAACGTACGTAGACACCGCCCGCTGCTACCTGTCCATGAGATCGCACAGGAGGTTACCAACAGCCCCAAGAAGTGACGTGGCTGTCAGGTGTCATACCACACACAGGCGCCCTCAAACATGAGGCGGAGACATCCCTTTCATACTTGACACCTGAGAAATTCCTCTCAAAAATACGTGACCACGTAGGCACTGTTGCTGACGCGACTGGACAGGAGCGAAGACTTATTTGCCGAGCGCGCTGACGCCACCAGGAGCCACCACCGGACGCAAGCCAGCATGACCCATTGCTCTCACGGCCCTCCAGGTGAAAGTTAGGCCTATTTTCGGGTATACAGTCAATGTTATAGTGACGTCACAGAACTCCAAAGCGCGCTCGCGCCGGTCCCACATGTGAGACACCTCTGGGCAGCACGTGTGTGTGTTTACTGTTGCTGACGCGATACCTACGGATACTGACGTCACATCTCTATGTAAATAAGCGCCGTGTGTTCACCGCTGTTGGAGTGACCCCTCGCTCTACTTGTGGTCCTGCGCAGAGAGAGAGACGTTGCAATGCTTTCCAGAGTAGCACAGTGAGCGTTGTTCCTAGCTGGACATGTGAGCTGCGTCTAACGGTGCTTAACTACCCAATGTGACTGACGCAGCTCTGTGAAGTGCGTGCGCGTAGCTACAAACCATCTGCAGCGCATTTAACAAGGCTAACAAGGTTCAGTCTTATACTGAAGCCCCACGGCTATCTAAAATAATAACCAAGTCGAACTCTAGTAAATTCCATAGTGTCCCAAAAATACTTAACATGCTCTTTTGTAGGAGTTTTCGTGATGTCTCAGCTTGTATGCACGGAACTTCTTGCTCTAACAAAACCTGTTTACGAAAATAGCACACAATAACATCGAATGCAGTCTTCCTAGCGATCCTAACCTGATACCCCATCCATCACACGTTACCCTTCCTGCTTTCAACACACACAAACGTTCCCGCAGGTATGTGGAGACTTCTATATCCCAGCACAAAAGAATGTCTTGTGAATGAATGGAGCATTATGATTGGCTCTTATCGAATTTATCCTCTGAATTACAGATGCAGTCGGTGTGGAAGCACCATCCGCCTTTTCTTTCTTTCTGCAAATGATTCAGTGGGAAAAAAACCTATTTTACACAGTTAAACCCTGCAAAGTGCCCTTCCTTATCGTCAAATATGGAAAGACTGTTACGCAATTACACTTCTCTCCCACTGAGGACAGGAGCTTGAATATTGGTGTGTGAAACCAAACTCCAACCCAGCAATATGTCACCTTGCACCGTGTCGATGTAGTAAACATACAAAATCGCTCCTTTTACATCATACATACATGTACCCCAAGACAGACAGCACAGTACGTATACTCGCAGCACTAGGGCATCTGCGCCCAACGGGTGGCCACAGCACCCCCAGTGGACAGAAGTCACTCTGACAACCGTTCTACAAATTCGGGCTCTCTTCCCCCAGCACAAACGCGTTACTGCTTCTGGTCCAGACCTAATTGCTTGCTTGCTTTTCTACACCCATCTCCAGACTCTGGGATTACAAGAACGTAAGTATTTTCGAATGGTTTGCCATAATATTGTACCATTTTCGCGTTACTTCTCGATATCAAGCACATAGCAGTAGCCTACCGATCGTTCACACAACATAATTCCGAAGATATAGACTGGAAATTATTTTTCTACAAACCCGAAACTTAAGCGCTTACCCAGTCTGCGAAGACCTTTACGTGAGAACTCGAAACAAATAGAGGAAAACGATATTTCCAATAGTGAACGCCGATGCCGGTGATGAAACAGATTCCAAATCGTCCCTATAGTTTACAAAGTCAACAAATGTGTTTCCATTGTCTAGAGAACAAGCAAAAGTCTCTTTCACCTGCTGGATGCACACACCACAACCGACCTTCTCTCAACTAAATATAGGCGCGAAATGTGCAGAAGCAGTCAACCAAACAATTTACATGGGAGGGAATAACGGGCCAGTGTAGACACACCTCCATATTCAATCTTCTCAAATTTCCACGCGATCACATACTAAGTATTAGTTCACTATATTGCCCTCTACAGGACGGCAAAGTTAATTCAGATACATTCATGCATTCCAACAGGCCCTTGCATTTGGTCGGCTGCTGCCATTAACGGAAAACGTAAATCATTCCTGCACAGGTCACTGGCACTGAATGCTAAGCACACATAGACAGAATGATCCTACTAATTGGTTCACATATATATTTTATCCCTGTACTTACAACTAAATGTTGGCATTGCGGGCTCGGTTGTATGACACACGTCAGTGAGTAATGTAGTAACCAAAACCAAATGCGGGAATGCCTTGGGCTGCGGATCGGAGCCGCCAGGCGGGGAAGCCGCCGGTGTGGAGCACGCACCACTGGGTAAAAACAAGGACGAGTCGGACGACAGACCAACGTCAACTGACAACAACCGACCACGACCGACTATGTCCGTCACGACAAGGAAGAGATAAACAACGGAGGCTTGTGAAACCGCAACACCAAACACCAACAGTAAATCCACTCGGAACCAGAGCCAGGCAAATGTCAACAACGGGAAACGACCAGAACGCAGTACCGCCGAGATAGAAACGAAATCCAGAGCGAGTACCAGACTGACTGGACTAGGGTTTTTTTTTTTCCTTTATTGATTTTCAATTCCCGCCGAAGGGGGGCGGGCTGGCAGCAGCTGAGTACGCTGCTCTACATCCTACAGACTTTTATTTTAAAGAACGAAAGAAGAAAAGAAACAAGAAAAACAGGCGATAAAACGGTGACGTCCAGTGAAAAATGGCGGAAAAATGCGGAAAGTTAAAACAGAAAGCAAAAGGGGTTGGCAACGTTAATAAAAGACACAGGAATCAGACAAGCAACATAGTACACACACAATTAAAAAAAACACGGCGACAGTCCGGTTTCTGTTCGCAAGAGATAAAAGGCACACCCAGCGACAGTATGATGGCCGTTCGCAACACTTCCCAAAAAAACACAACCCGGAACACTCACTGTAAAACACGCACTGTAGAACACTCACTGTAGAACACTGCACGAAAGTGGCGGCACAAAGATGACACTTCCGAGCCAAAGGCAGATAGGGGAGGAGGACCAGGAGGAGGGGGAAGAACAAGGAGGGAGGAAGGAAAAAAAACGAAAAAAGGGGGGGGGACCAAGGAGGGAAAGGACTAATAAAGGGGGAGAAGGGCAGATGCGAGAGGGAATGAGAGGAGGGAAATGTAAAAGGACTCAGGAAAGAGAAGGGGGCAAAGAGAGGGGAGGTGGGGAAGAAAGAGGATGGAAGGGGGGAGAGGGAGCCCGGGAAAAGGACAGACGAAAGGAGGGGGAGTGACGATCAGAGTTGATAGGAGGGATAAATGGAGGGAGAGAGGGCATCATCCGGGAGGGGGAGTTGATGGAAGCCACCTTGGGAAAGGAGATGTAGGGTGTAGAGATGGAGGGTAGGGGGGACACAACAGTGAAGACGTGGCAGGGGGCGGGGATGGGAGAGGAGAGGAGCAACCAGGGGGTGAGGAGGTTCAAGGCGGCGGGAGGTGTAGAGGATGCGGATATGTTCGAGGAATAGAAGCAGCTGGGGGAAAGGAATGAGATCGTAGAGGATCCGCGTGGGGGACGGGAGGCGTATACGGAAGGCGAGGCTGAGTGCATGACGCTCAAGGATCTGGAGGGACTTATAGAATTGGGGGGGGGGGGTGCAGATATCCAGGCAGGACTGGTATAACAGAGGATGGGACAGATTAAGGAGTTGTAGGTGTGGAGGATGGTAGAGGGGTGCAACCCCCATGTCCGGCCAGAGAGGAGTTTGAGGAGTCGGAGGCGGTTGTGGGCTTTGGATTGGATGGAGCAGAGATGAGGGATCCAGGTGAGGTGACGGTCAATGGTGAGGCCAAGGTAGGTGAGGGTGGGGGTGAGACGGACAGGATGGGCGCTGACAGTAAGGGAGAAATCCAGGAGCCGGAAGGAGCGAGTGGTACGACCTACAATGATCGCCTGGGTCTTGGAAGGGTTGATTTTCAGGAGCCACTGGTTACACCATGCAGCAAAAACGTCAAGGTGATTCTGGAGAAGGCGTTGGGACCGTTGAAGGGTAGGAGCGAGGGCGAGGAATGCGTTGTCATCAGCATATTGCAAGAGGTGCACTGGAGGGGGGGGGTTGGGACATATCTGCCGTGTACAGGAGGTAGAGGAGAGGGGAGAGGACAGAGCCCTGGAGCACACCTGCAGAGGGGTAGAAGGTGTGGGAATTGGCATTATGGATGGTAACATAGGAGGGGCGGTGGGAGAGGAAGGAGGCCATCAGACGGATGTAGTTGATAGGAAGGGCGTAGGTTTGGAGTTTAAACAGGAGACCGGGATGCCAGACACGGTCGTAGGCCTTTTCGAGGTCAAGGGAGACAAAAATGGCGGAGCGACGGGAGTTAAGCTGGAGGGAGAGGAGATGAGTGAGGCGGAGGAGTCATTGGGTGTCGGGGAGGAGGTGGTTTTGGCGGATGTGGTGATGGATGCGCCGGGAAAGGATGGATTCCAAGAGCTTGCTGAACACCGATGTGAGACAGATAGGACGATAGGAAGAGGCATCAGATGGAGGCTTGTTGGGTTTGGAGAACATCAGGATATGGGAGGTTTTCCACAGGTCGGGATAGAAGCCAGTGGCAAGGATGACATTGTAGAGGGTGGCAAGGATTGAAAGGATGGAGGGAGGGCAGTGTATGAGGTGGCGGTAGGTAATGCAGTCGTGGCCGGGAGCAGTGTTGCGTTTAGTGCGGAGTGCGAGGCTGATGTCCTGTGTAGTGATGGGAGTGTTAAGTTCAGATGGTGGTGTGTGGCCCAAGTACTGGAAGCTAGGAGCAAGGGGAGGAACAGAGGTATTCGTATGGTCCATGACATCAGGGAAGAGGGAATAATCAAAGTGGGGACCATCTGGGATGGAGAAAACATCGGAAAGGTGAGAGGCAAAGTGGTTGGCCTTAGGTTGTCAGGAAAGGGACGGTCATTAAGGAGGAGAGGGTACTGGGGGGTGGGGCGATTCCCAGTAAGGCGGTGGAAAGCAGACTTATACTTGGAAGAGTTTATGGGGAGCGTGGTGTTGAGTTGTGTACATGTCTGGCGCCAGGCACGGACTAGGGCAGAGCGGGTCCCTATATACGAAACCGGAGGGAGCGGCTATTGGCCGCTGTCTGCACGTGGCTTAGCGGTGGCGCCCTCGCTGCGCGAGAGCCGCTGCGCGGAATAGCCGCCGCAAAGGCGGAGCCCTCTATGGGCTGACCACGTCCATTTGTTCTGGCGCGTGTTCAACTTCCGCGGCGGAAGGTACTAGAAGTAACATATCGGAAATACAGCCAACTGATGGCTGTGGGTCTGGAAATAGAAATATCAGTATCCATTCCAATGACCTGATATACTCTTTGCATGCTATCACAGTTCTCCACGTCAAATCCACACCTTCCTTACGACTGTACATAGTCATTTCCTTTGTCCATGTTGGAACACAAAAACATACTTTATAAGCCTGATGCTCAAATGCGAACATATCACGCACCCATTACTACTAAATATAATACTTCGTCAATAACTGATCGCTGTTGATACGAAATAATACTGAGAGAAAATTAACCCTGGGTGGACATGTCTCATAAGTACTTTTTTTTTTTTGTTAATGCTACCACTGTGTCCTAGAAAGAGACGTTTAACCACCAGATATTAAAAAGCCTCGATCTCAACAACTACTGTATGTTACTGCCACAAGTGGTCCTGGTTCTACAGGTGCACACAAGTATCCATGTATAAAGCTATATTTGCTTTATAACACGAGGTACAACATTACCTCTGAATGAGGTGGTTTTTCAGGACAAATACCGAGACGGTGATTGTAGGAATGTGTGTTATCAGACCAGCAGTCCGGTTACACGTCGCCGATGGTGCAACCTCGTAATAAAATCACTGAAATATGAAAGTGGCCGGCCGGAGTGGCCGAGCGGTTCCAGGTGCTTCAGTCTGGAACCGCGCGGCCGCTACAGTCGCAGGTTCGAATCCTGCCTCGGGCATGGATGTGTGTGATGTCCTTAGGTTAGTTAGGTTTAAGTAGTTCTAAGTTCTAGGGGACTGATAACCTCGGATATTAAGACCCATAGTGTTCAGAGCCATTTGAGCCATTTGAAAGTGATTCGGCTAAGGAATGTGGTATGTAAGCGGTATTTGCGACTCCCTCACGCCACCCCAGCTAGATATTTCTATAGTACTTGTAAGGTTTTTTGTGTCGATACCATGTCAGAGGTTCTGCGATATATCCACTGAGTTGTAGGCGATGACTGATTGAGAAGGATCACAAACAGTAGTAGTAGATGATGTGCTGATTGAAGTCGTAAGAACATGGACACTACCTTCTTAGATCTCTGGTGTTACGCTATCTGCTAGAAATGATGTCCATGATTTGGAATCAGGTCTTTCCATTCGAGCACATACCTGCATTGGATCCTATTGACAATTTCTATAATTATTGCAATCACTACTCAGACATATTATTGGCACCGCCATATCTCGAATCGAGCCACCTTTCTCGAACCTATCTGCTAGAGTAAATTCCATCCTGGTTTTAGTCAGCCTGTACACACCTTACAACTGCTACCATTTCTACAGCTTTGTGCATGTGATCATTCCAATTTAAGTCGGAACTGAACAGAAGTCGGAGAAAGCCATATCCACCACCTCCTGCAACCCAAGTAGAAACAGAACGACCTGTGTTAGTGCAACAGAACTGTGTTTTGAACATTCGACGGAAATGAATCCTGCTCCTGCAAAACAAAGTAGTATAAAAGACAGTACGGGAACTTTGGGAAGGATGTGGATTTTGTTACTGCATTGTGGTGGTTCTCCAAACTACATACAAATACTACAGATCCATGCCGATTCACATCTATCTCCCCAACATGCTATCTTCATAATTCTGGACCATCGATCAGAGAAAAATTACAACCCATAAAAGCTCAACTAATTTCATCCAATATAGAACTCACCTAGGCCCCACTGCAGGCGCGATGATGCATAGCTGAAATGTGGATCTGTCGCAGAGAGAGTGTTGTGTGATGCTTCCCAGAATAGCACTCCTAACAGGACACCACGTCCGTCGTCAAATTTACCTGTCAAACTGCTGCTGCTGCCTATGCGGGACGATCCTATTAAGTATACAGGTATTGATCAACTCCAAGGACCACTTTCAAGTTCCGTCACCTGTACTGTAGGAGGATGACCGTATGCCACAGACCATACTGTAATTCGCAAGAGCCACTCCCTGTGACCATGTGTCATTGTTGAAACATTATTTTCTAACACGCTTTGTACACTGCCAAACGTTTCGTTTCTATGCCATGATTTCGAGGTCTGTGTCAGCTTCTAAACTGACACTAAGACACTCTGGTCTACTGCCTCTCACAAACAACTAGACATCGCATGGTGTAAATCATTTTGTTACTACGGCTACCATAACACGCAACACACGCTAGATGATTTTAAATAAAAGACAGTTACAACATAGGAAATTAGAAGAGTTTGGCTGCGTTGTGGAGAGTTTCCAAACTGATGTCCGAAACTGGTTGACGACCCCTACATTTAAACTCATCTGTCACAGTGATGGAATAGATGATGACTCTGCATTCCCTTTTGACTGATTCCTCATATTGCACTCACGTACGCGATCACTGTTTTGGTGCTAGCAACCCCCAGCAAGTGTAACCCATTCACAAAACTCATTCACCAACTCAAACAAGCGCTGTCAGTCAATCATTACGTGGTACCAACAGTGTGCCAATGCACAGATGGGATGGAAAAGACCCAGCCAATGTACTGTAAAAATAAGCATCACAGTTGATAGCATGAATAATTTTAGCAATTTTACAGTAATTTCAACACCGGCCAATGGTGTGACAGCATGTTGCCCCAATGAGACATGCATATACACAAACATATAGAAAACAGAGCAAACGTTCTCCTTTAGGCCTTACAGTCTAGAACTGCGCAACCGCTACGGTCACAGGTTCGAATCCTGCCTCGGGCATGGATGTGAGTGATGTCCTTAGGTTAGTTAGGTTTAAGTAGTTCTAAGTTCTAGGGGACTGATGACCTCAGAAGTTAAGTCCCGTAGTGCTCAGAGCCATTTTTTTGAAACGCTCTCCAAATGTGGACGCGACTGGACACAATCGAGTACAGTGCTACACTACACCTCCCGATCAGTGCAATTGGGCTAGGTGTTGGCATCTGCGAAAAATGAGGAGAGAATAGGTATAAATTTACCGCTTATACCCCAAAATGCGGGAAAATTGAGGAAGTACTTGCGTATCTTCTGGTTCACGCCAAACGATTTATACATGGGAACAAGTATGCGGTAGCAACTGGAACCCAAGAAAACGTCGACATCGAAGCGAAGGGAAACAGGGAAGCAGTCAATTTTTCTCTGTCGAGGCAGCATTATACTGTACTATACTGTACTGAGGTACCAGTGATAAACGCGAGTTGACTACTGTATTTGATGCTTTTCAGGAAGACGGAGAACCATCTGCCTCTAAACTTACTTGCATCTGCGTTAAAGTCTAACAGAGAGTGGACGGGGTGATTGATTGAGATGGAGCTGCAATGAGGTACGATTTAATGGTTAACTGATGATGCATTCTAGAGAAGGAGAAGTTGCTGCAGGTCAGTTTTTCCACTGTTCTGTCAGGATGCATCAGTCGTGTGACATAGTCTGCGTTCTACTCGTATACAGTCACGTGTTCTGTATCTGGTTTAAAGCACTGTCTACTTGTGGTCGTTAACGATAAACCTGTCGGTCATCAGAGGACCTCCATTTCATGTGTGATGAAACATGACACTTTCCTCTAAATGAACTTTGCTTTATGCTATGTACTCCATCCCCCCTCTCGCATCTTGGGTGTAAAATCGAGACTTCAGCATTATAACTAAGTTAGTGGTAGGTGCTTGTGAAGCACTGCAATCCTCGTGTACACATTTGCCTGACAGGTGTGTTGTTTACAGAGTTAGTGACGGAATGACTTGTAATTTGGACATGCCGGACGCTGCTGCTATGATTCACAGTCATATAATATTTCTTAAAAGACATCATAGTCGCCGTATAAAATATATTTATACAGTCACCGGCGACTATGATGTCTTTTAAGAAATAATATGATTGAGTAGTGGTTGTAATAATTATAGAACATGTCAATAGGATCCAATGCAGGTATGTGCTCGATTGCAAAGACCTGATTTCAAATCATGGACAACATTTTTAGCAGATAGCATAACACTAGAGATCTAAGAAGGTAGTGTACATTTTTATACGACTTCAATCAGCATATGATCTATTACTAATGTTTGTGATCCTTCTCAATTAGTCATCGCCTATAACTCAGTGGATATACTACAGAACCCCTGACATGGTATCGAGACAAAAAACGTTACATGCACTGTAGAAAAATCTAGCTGCGGCGGTGTGAGGGAGTTGCAAATACCGCTTACATATCACACTCCTTAGCCGAATCACTTTCAAAATTCAGCGATTTTATTACGAGGTTACACTATCAGCGACGTGTAACCGGAGTGCTGGTCTGATAACACACATTCCTGCAATCACCGTCTCGGTATTTTTTACCTTTTAACGTGGATACTTGTGTGCACCTGTAGAACCAGGACCGGTTGTGACAGTAACATACAGTAGTTGCTGAGATCGAGTTTTTTTAATATATGGCGCTTGAACCTCTCTTTCTGGGACACGGTGGTAGCACTCGCAAAAAAAAAAAAACTTACGAGACATGTCCAACCATGGTTGGTTTTTTTTTCAGTAATATTTCGTATCGCCAGCGATCAGTTATTGACGAAGTATTATATTTAGTAGTAGGGGGTACATGATATGTTCACATTTGAGCATCAGGCTTATAAAGTATGTGTTTGTGTTCTAGCATGGGCAGAGGAAATGACTATGTCCAGTGGTATGGAAGGTGTCGATTTGACATGGAGTATTGTGATAGCATGCGAAGAGTATATCAAGTCATTAGAATGGGTAATGATATTTCTATTTCCAGAGCCTCAGCTGTCAGCAAGGTGTATTTCAGATACTTTGCTTACTGACGATGTGTTATTCAACCGAGACTGCAATGCTAACGTTTAGTTGTGTAAGTACAGGGATAAAATATAAATGTGAACCAATTAGTAGGATCATTCTGTCTATGTGTGCTTGGCATTCAGTGCCAGTGACCCGTGCAGGAATCATTCACGTTTCCCGTTAATGGCAGCAGCCGACCAAATGCAAGGGCCTGTTGGAATGCAGGAATGTATCTGAGTTAAGTTTGCCGTCCTCTAGAGGGCAAAATAGTGAACTAATACTTAGTATGTGATCGCGTGGAAACTTGAGAAGATTGAATATGGAGGTGTGTCTACACTGGACCGTTATTCCCTCCCATGTAAATTGCTTGGTTGACTGCTTCTGCACATTTCGCGCCTTTATTTAAATCGTAGAGGGAGACCAAGAGATGAATACACTAAGCAGATTCAGAAGGATGTAGGTTGCAGTAGGTACTGGGAGATGAAAAAGCTTGCACAGGATAGAGTAGCATGGAGAGCTGCATCAAACCAGTCTCAGGACTGAAGACCACAACAACAACAACAACAACATTTAGTTGAGACAAGGTCGGTTGTGGTGTGTGCATCCAGCAGGTGAAAGAGACTTTTGCTTGTTCTCTAGACAATGGAAACACATTTGTTGACTTTGTAAACTATAGGGACGATTTGGAATGTGTTTCATCACCGGCATCGGTATTCGCGATTGGAAATATCGTTTTCCTCTATTTGTTTCGAGTTCTCACGTAAAGGTCTTCGCAGACTGCGTAAGCGCTTAAGTTTCGGGTTTGTAGAAAAATAATTTCCAGTCTATATCTTCGGAATTATGTTGCGTGAACGATCGGTAGGCTACTGCTATGTGCTTGATATCGAGAAGTAACGCGAAAATGGTACAATATTATGGCAAACCATGCGAAAATACTTACGTTCTTGTAATCCCAGAGTCTGGAGATGGGTGTAGAAAAGCAAGCAAGCAATTAGGTCTGGACCAGAAGCAGTAACGCGTTTGTGCCGGGGGAAGAGAGCCCGAATTTGTAGAACGGTTGTCAGAGTGACTTCTGTCCACTGGGGGTGCTGTGGCCACCCGTTGGGCGCAGATGCCCTAGTGCTGCGAGTATACGTACTGTGCTGTCTGTCTTGGGGTACATGTATGTATGATGTAAAAGGAGCGATTTTGTATGTTTACTACATCGACACGGTGCACGGTGATATATTGCTGGGTTGGAGTTTGGTTTCACACTCCAACATTCAAGCTCCTGTCCTCAGTGGGAGAGAAGTGTAATTGCGTAAGAGTCTTTCCATATTTGACGATAAGGAAGGGCACTTTGCAGGGTTTAACTGTGTAAAATAGGTTTTTTTCCCACTGAAAGTCTCATCTGCAGAAAGAAAGAAAAGGCGGATGGTGCTTCCACACCGATTGCATCAGTAATTCAGAGGATAAATTCGATAAGAGCCAATCATAATGCTCCATTCATTCACAAGACATTCTTTTGTGCTGGGATATGGAAGTCTCCACATACCGGTGGGAACGTTCGTGTGTGTTGAAAGCGGGAAGGGTAACGTGTGATGGATGGGGTATCAGGTTAGGATCGCTAGGAAGACTGCATTCGATGTTATTGTGTGCTATTTTCGTAAACAGGTTCTGTTAGAGCAAGAAGTTCCGTGCATACAAGCTGAGACATCACGAAAACTCCTACAAAAGAGCATGTTACGTATTTTTTTGACACTATGGAATTTACTAGAGTTCGACTTGGTTATTATTATATATAGAACCTTGTTAACCTTGTTAGCTGCATCAGTCACACTGGGTAGTTAAGCACCGTTGGACGCAGCTCACATGTCCAGCTAGGAACAACGCTCACTGTGCTACTCTGGAAAGCATTGCAACGTCTCTCTCTCTGCGCTGGACCACAGGTAGAGTGGGGGTCACGCCATCAGCGGTGAACACATGGCGCTTATTTACATAGAGACGTGATGTCAGTATCCGTAGGTATCACGTCAGCAACAGTAAACACACACACGTGCTGCGCAGAGATGTCTTGCTAGTGGGATCGGCGTGAGCGCGCGTTGGAGTTCTGTGACGTCAGTATAACACTGACTGTATACCCGAAAATGGGCCGTGAGAGTAATGGGTCATGCTGGCTTGCGTCCGGCGGTGGCTCCTGGTGGCGTCAGCGCGCTCGGCAAGTAAGTCTTCGCTCCTGTCCAGTCGCGTCAGCAACAGTGCCTACGTGATCACGTATTTTCGAGAGTAATTTCTCAGGTGCCGAGTATGAAAGGGATGTCACCGCCTCATGCGTGAGGGCGCCTGTGTGTTGTTTGACACGTGACAGCCACGTGACTTCGTGGGACTGTCAGTAGCCTCCTGTGCGATCTCGTGGACAGGTGGCGGCATGCGGTGTCTGCGTATGTTGTTTGTGTGTTTGTTGCATTATTTAGCGAGTGGATCTGTGGGCTGCACTATGCTTTATTTGGACAGTTTACGAGTTGATTTCGTGTCTGCTTATCTGCCGGCCGAAGTGGCCGTGCGGTTAAAGGCGCTGCAGTCTGGAACCGCAAGACCCCTACGGTCGCAGGTTCGAATCCTGCCTCGGGCATGGATGTTTGTGATGTCCTTAGGTTAGTTAGGTTTAACTAGTTCTAAGTTCTAGGGGACTAATGACCTCAGCAGTTGAGTCCCATAGTGCTCAGAGCCATTTGAACCATTTTTCTGCTTATCTGTGTACTGCATTATTTAGGAGGAGTCTGCATGTCTGTGTGCTATGTGCTGAAATTGGTTCAGTGTAATAGTTTGCATGTGTGTAGGCTGCGGGATGCATTATTTCCACAGTTTACAATTAGCATCTGTGTCAGTTGCATTATTTTGCTGGCAGGTCTGTAGGCTGTACTGAAATTATTTCGGTGATTTAGGAGATCTTTGCGTGTGTGCAGAGTGTTAGTTAGGAGTAGTTTACAGGTCTGTGGGCTGTGTGACGTGATCCCAAGCTTGTTAGAGCGTGTGTCCTGTATCAGTGAGATAAATATACTCCATTCCTAAATAGATTGCTCCAAAACAATTAAAGTACACTCCTTCCTTACTCTCCCCAACAGCCCAGTGTAGGCTGAGTCATTTTCACGCCATTTTCCCCCTCCAGACCATCAGCTTGTATTACGTCACATGAGGGATGACAACACCTTCTGGTGGCTGTACTGTGTACTAGGGCAGTTGGAATCTAGATTTCGTTGTGGTGGCACTGCATGCAAAATAAAGACTTATGTACAGCAGAGGTCGAGTCCTATGGCCCCCAATCCATAGGAGGAGTTGGCAGTTGGCTGACTTACGTTAGTGGAGGTAGCCCAACTGTCCTTTCTTCCCCACCATTTTCTTAGGTTAGTAGAGATAGCCGAAGTGACCTTCCTGTAACGCCACAATTCAAACTTAGCGCCAGTTCGTAGGAGGAGGTGGCAGTCGGGTGACTTAGGTTAGTGGAGGTACTCCAAGTGACCTATCTTCCCGCCATTTTCTTAGGTTAGTAGAGATAGCTGTGGTGTGATGCATTATCCTGTTGGAATTTGAACTTCCCGCCATTTTTATGGGGGAGGGGAGGGGAGGGAGGTTAGGTTAGTTGAGGTAGCCCAATTGACCTATCTTCTCACCAAAATTCAAACTTTCCGCCAAAATCCGCCATCTTGGATGGCGTCACGGCTGACGTCTTGGATGACGTCATCGCCTCCATCTTGGATAATGGTACTTGGGGTGACACGAAGGTAGCCTTACTACTGTGTAGCTAGATGCTGCATAATAAGTGTGCACAATGCCTTTAACCCACGTAAGGGCTGAACAGTTTTGTACTGCAGCTGCTGCTCTCACCATAGCTCTCTCTAACAGTATCAGCCAAGCTATTGCATATTATCGACAGAACTGAACTACGTTATTTATTAACACTCTTTCATCTGAATGTAGTCTACGATAAAGTATACTGCCGCGATAATTACACATTTCAGCAGACGCCAAGAATACGCATCAGTTGTAATATAGTACAGTATCAATATGACATGACTGTACAGCACCGAGCGGCCTGGGTCATTCGGGTATTTTTTAGTATTGTCGGGCGCGTTCGGTCACATCTGCATGTAAACGAGGTTAGTTCCTCGTTCTGCCATCAGCAATTGTAAAAAAAAAACAGGTATTACGTAGTTTGTAAATCCAATGAATGTCCTCTAAGTTATGATAAAAATCACATTATAATCTTAAATTTTTAAAACTAATATGAATAAATAAACAAACTCATCAGTCAGCAAAGTTTTCGTCTGGATTTGACGGCAGAAAACTCGTTGATCATATCTTCATAGTTCAGATGGTTATCAGTTAGGAAGTCGGCTTCGATGTGAAGAATGGACAAAAAGTAGATACGATTGCAGTCTTTTAAGAGCCGAATAATGTCAACATTCGGAAACATGGACTGTAACCTCTCTTTTCGTAAAAATTTACTCATTTCGACTAGTATATCACTAATCTCAGAAAATTTCAAAAGTTCCGCGAAATGTACACAATCACTAGGGAAGGAAGGCTCTAAATGAGTGTCATATGACGCTTGGAGTTTTGCTGCACGTTCAGGTGAACTGTTCTTAAGGTTACTGAAAACTGTGAAGGAGTCCGACCGTGTTCTGTAGCTTTCCTTCCTTGTCACTAATTCGTTGTACACGTTGTCGAGTACTGGGAGACATGTTCCCACTCTAAATTTTTTCCTTCCAGTAAGAAAAACTTCTTCAGAGTCCACTTCTTCATCATGAAGTTTGCGTTTTCGTGACCTTTTATAGGTGCATTCATACTATTATCAGTCACATTGCTCCATGGATTTATTTTAATAATAGTCCAAAATGCCACGAATAGATGCAATAAATCCTACAAGTGATTCAAAGAATTCAAGCACTATTTTAGTATCAATATTTACACTTTGCAATTTCAGATTTACACTATTAAATCTCTGGAGTACGTCCCTCCAAACTGTCATCATGAATACTGTCTCTAGTCTGCTGAGCTGATTCAATAAAGCTGAAGCCTCATTTCGCAAGAGTGGTTTTTCAAATGTATTACTGGCAATATGTGTGAGGACATTGATAATGCCCTCCTAGTTTTCATATAGAGTTACACACACTTTCTCTCTTGCTGACCGACGTGTTTATGATAAACTTTTTACCGTTTTGCTTCCTGGTTTCATGAAAGAAAGAAGTTTATCCCAGCGCTGTGTGGCAGCACAGAAAAAATTATAAGGGTTTTGCACTACATTGAACAATGAACATGCTTCCCGACAACAACTAGCAGCACTAGCGCCGACTAAATGCAAACAATGTGCTGCACAAGGCACATAATGTGCTTTCGAATTTCGTTCTTTACTATGTGCTTGACATATTGCTTGCTTTGTCATATGACTGGCCTCTGCAGACAGTAATATCAATAGAATTTGTAGACAGGACTTTTAGTAGGGCCTCAGCTAAGTTTTCGGACTTGTGTCCTGGGTTTGGCAAAAACAGAAGGAAACGTTAAACAGGTTTACCATTCTTGTTCACATCTCTTAATATGAAAGATAAATGATCAATATGAGAAATGTCTGCAGTAGAATCTACTATTATAGGGAAATATTTGGCCTGTTTTATTTCACTTATGATATTTGTTTTTATTTGTTCAGAAAGAAGCTCTATTATTTCATCACAGATTGTTGAAGAAAGATAACTTCTATGTTCCTGCCCTGGATTTCCATATCGTTCAATGTGCTCTGCGAGAAAAGGATCAAACTCGTCTATGAGTTCAAGAGACATCATAAATTGACCATTATATAATGAATCGAATCTTACAACATGTCCACGTAGGGGACGTCCACGACTTGTTAGCTTCTTCACTACTGCAAACATCCTTCTCAACACACTGTGCCAGTAAATTTTTTCTGTCTCAACGTATTACTCGAAATGGTTATCTAGTGTTCCAAGTGACTTTTTTCTTGTTAAGAGAGATAAATCAGAATTTTTGTGTTCAGGTGAATTCTCATGATGGGATAAAATATTACAAATATTTTTCCAATCTGCAATACCATTTGTAGCCATCGTGGCCTTAACTCCAAATAGTTTACATGGTGCACAAAAAACAGCACTGGTGCTACAGGAATATACTAGCAAATCATGCAAAGTTGATCCACCATTTAAAATTTTACAGTAAAATAAATTTTTGTTCAAATATCTGGTTTTATCGACTATTGATCTTCTTGAATTAGAAAAATCACAGTAACAGTTTTTATTAATGCCACATTTTTTGGCTTTTGTTCCCGCATAGCTGGAATTTTAGCTGGCACGCAAATATGTTTTGAATATTCTTGACACTGTCTTTCTAATTTAAAAAGCAAACAATCTTTGCAATTGCTTGCAGTCAGGAGCGCTGGATAGACTCTTATCTCACTTATTTTTATAACATTTTAGCAGCTTCTGTGGGCAGGGAAGACAAACTACGAAGTTTAAGTAGTCTTGTTGGCAGTTGATGTGGTGTGTTGTCATTTGTGTAAACACTGCTGTTATCTCTACACACAAACGAACCTTTTGTTCCAACATAAAATAAAAATAACCTTTCCTCGAAGAAAAAAACTTAGTTCAGAAGTTCAATATAAAATTTGCAATGTCACATACCATTCGATTGCACCGAGTGGGAACTTTGATATCGTGCAGGCTGCAGCACAATAAATGAGAGAAACGAAAGTTGGTTTCTTTCTCTTTTTTCGCCAAAAAAGTAACTAAGTAAATAAATAAAAAAAAATTTAAACTCTTGTGAAGTGTATGTCATACATTATTAGATATTCTGCTAATGTTTTTTTTTTCGAATAACATGTGTTTAAAAATGTAAAACATTCCCAGTATCAACATTTTTTGTTAAACAGGTGTCATTAAATCAAAGCTCAGATATTGAAGACCACAGATCTTCCACATTAATTACAGTAATGGAGGCTTGACTTGATACTTCCTCATAATTTCTACAAGAAATTTAAGTAAAGGCGGGTTTCACATACTGAAGTCCACACATGTTACAGTATTTAAGAAACTGCTGATTAGTTTATCACAGCTTTTCAGGGGTCTCGGTATTTTCACAGGAAAAATATAGTAGGGTTAAGTAGAAGTCGACAACATTCTCGGAATAATAACATTTCAAACATTGTATTGTAGATTGCCATCCTGGAAGCTTACTTCAAAATGTTTTGAACAATCATGAAAATATACCAGACAGAAACCCAATGTTAAATTTCCATTCAGTCACCAAGTAAACTATGTATATTTTCAAGATTGTTTTGTCGAATTTCTTTCTTCAGGCTTATTTAAACTAGCAAGTTGTTTAACTACATTAAAAGTTTTTGTCGATTGTAAGTCCAGTTGTTTTGAAACGTAAAAGGTTAAAATGGTAAAAGAGCAAAAAATACCGCCCCCCTTAATGTGCCGCCCCGAGGCCCATGCCTAGTGGGCCTATATGTAAATCCGCCACTGCTGAAGATCTATGTATGAGTTATTTATTATCACTGGACATTAATTCCACTGATCTCGACATTCCATTATAAATTGTGGAAACTTCAGAATAAAAGGAAAAAACTCTGATGATTCCAGGAGTTGTGGTTCGAACAATGATTGTTAAGATGCATACACAATGTATTTTTTGTGTTCAGCTTTGCAGATGCGCATTTGTGCGTCAATAATATCGTGCAAGTGGAGGTTGTGCTTGAAGCGTCTTGCTGCCCGGCTTCAGCAGTAATCTTGCACTTTTTAGCAGACGTCGGGCAGCAGGGGTCCATTTGTATTTGATTGTGTAATATCTTGAGGTTATGGTGTACACCGATTTATGTGCAATAATGTCTGTTGACTCCAATGGAAGCACATTTAAGTTTATAGGTAATTACAGACAAAGAAAAGAGTCTTATGTAATGCCGCTTCTGAAGAGTGTTTGGAGAAAAATTCGAGGAACGTTGCCCTGAGCGTCACGTCTCAGATAAAAAGTTTCTGATCATATTTCTGTTAACAATTACATACCACAACTGTCGAAACAGGCAAACTGAGAAGAATAACCCAAACATTTATGAAAAGTGAATATGAAAACTGTGGACGAATATTCGTACTATGGCAACTTCAAAGTACAACTGAGGAACCAGCCTAACGTCAGAATAAAAGACGTGATAGTGTATGTTCAGCTCCTCAACAAACTGCTAAAAATAGAAATGAAGCCCACTGATGATGCACAAAATACGAAATGCAAAACAAAACCTCCATTCTAGATGATTCTGGCGTCTATGAAATTTCCAAATTTGTCGAGCCCGAGGATGCTAATCTACATATTTCATGATTAAATACAAACGGCACATTTAAAGCAAATTAATCTTCACATAACGACTAAGAACCTTCCTTAAGTATTTCTCAGTTTCAGTAACAGTATTTATTTATGTTTTGTTGATCCGGTATGCAAGGAAACTGCATGGATATGGAATGAGCTTAATGACACATGAGAAGAGTACTTGTTGTTGTTGTTGTTGTTGTTGTTGTCTTCAGTCCTGAGACTGGTTTGATGCAGCTCTTCATGCTACTCTTTCCTGTGCAAGCTTCTTCATCTCGCAGTACTTACTGCAACCTACAACCTTCTGAATCTGCTTAGTGTATTCATCTCTTGGTCTCCCTCTACGATTATTACCCTCCACGCTGCCCTCCAATACTAAACTTGTGATCCCTTGATGCCTCAAAACATGTCCTACCAACCGATCCCTTCTTCTAGTCAAGTTGTGCCACAAACTCCTATTCTCCCCAATTCTATTCAATACCTCCTCATTAGTTATGTGATCTACCCATCTAATCTTCAGCATTCTTCTGTAGCACCACATTTCAAAAGCTTCTATTCCCTTCTTGTCCAAACTATTTATCGTCCATGTTTCACTTCCATACATGGCTACACTCCATAGAAATACTTTCAGAAACGACTTCCTGACACTTAAATCTATACTCGATGTTAACAAATTTCTCTTCTTCAGAAACGCTTTCCTTGCCATTGCCAGTCTACATTTTATATCCTCTCTACTTCGACCATCATCAGTTATTTTGCTCCCCAAATAGCAAAACTCCTTTAATACTTTAAGTGACTCATTTCCTAATCTAATTCCCTCAGCATCACCCGACTTAATTCGACTACATTTCATTATCCTCGTTTTGCTTTTGTTGATGTTCATCTTATATCCTCCTTTCAAGACACTGTCCATTCCGTTCAACTGCTCTTCCAAGTCCTTTGCTGTCTCTGACAGAATTACAATGTCATCGGCGAACCTTGAAGTTTTTATTTCTTCTCCATGGACTTTAGTACCTACTCCGAATTTATCTTTTGTTTCCTTTACTGCTTGCTCAGTATATAGATTGAATAACATTGGGGACAGGTTACAACCCTGTCTCACTCCCTTCCCAACCACTGCTTGCCTTTCATGTCTCTTGACTATTATAACTGCCATCTGGTTTCTGTACAAACTGTAAATAGCCTTTCGCTCCCTTTATTTTACCCCTGCCATCTTTATAATTTGAAAGAGAGTATTCCAGTCAACATTGTCAAAAGCTTTCTCTAAGTCTACAAATGCTAGAAACGTAGGTTTGCCTTTCCTTAATCTTTCTTCTAAGATAAGTCGTAAGGTTAGTATTGCCTCACGTGTTCCAACATTTCTACGGAATCCAAACTGATCTTCCCTGAGGTCCGCTTCTACCAGTTTTTCCATTCGTCTGTAAAGAATTCGCGTTAGTATTTTGCAGCTCTGACTTATTAAACTGATAGTTCGGTAATTTTCACATCTGTCAACACCTGCTTTCTTTGGGATTGGAATTATTATATTCTTCTTGATAAAAAATGGCTCTGAGCACTATACGACTTAACTTCTGAGGTCATCAGTCCCCTAGAACTTAGCCCGCATCTCGTGGTCGTGCGGTAGCGTTCTCGCTTCCCACGCCCGGGTTCCCGGGTTCGATTCCCGGCGGGGTCAGGGATTTTCTCTGCCTCGTGATGGCTGGGTGTTGTGTGCTGTCCTTAGGTTAGTTAGGTTTAAGTAGTTCTAAGTTCTAGGGGACTTATGACCACAGCAGTTGAGTCCCATAGTGCTCAGAGCCATTTTGAACCCTAGAACTTAGAACTAATTAAACCTAACTAACCTAAGGACATCACACACATCCATGCCCGAGGCAGGATTCGAACCTGCGACCGTAGCGGCCGCTCGGCTCCAGACTGTAGTGCCTAGAGCCGCACGGCCACACCGGCCGGCTATTCTTCTTGAAATCTGTGGGTATTTCACCTGTCTCATACATCTTGCTCACCAGATGGTAGAGTTTGTCAGGACTGGCTCTCCCAAGGCTGTCAGTAGTTCCAATGGAACGTTGTCTACTCCCGGGGCCTTGTTTCGACTCAGGTCTTTCAGTGCTCTGTCGGACTCTTCACGCAGTATCGTGTCTCCAATTTCATCTTCATCTACATCCTCTTCAGTTTCCATAATATTGTCCTCAAGTACATCACCCTCGTATACACCCTCTATATACTCCTTCCACCGTCCTACTTTCCCTTCTTTGCTTAGAACTGGGTTTCCATCTGAGCTCTTGATATTCATACAAGTGGCTCTCTTTTCTCCAAAGGTCTCTTTAATTTTCCTGTAGGCAGTATCTATCTTACCCCTAGTGAGATAAGCCTCTACATCCTTACATTTGACTTCTAGCCATCCCTGCTTAGCCATTTTGCACTTCCTGTCAATCTCATTTTTGAGACGTTTGTATTCCTTTTTACCTGCCTGCTTCATTTACTGCATTTTTATATTTCCTCCTTTCATCAATTAAATTCAATATTTCTTCTGTTACCCAAGGATTTCTACAAGTCCTTGTCCTTTTACCTACTTGATCCTCTGCTGCCTTCACCACTTCATTCCTCAGAGCTACCCATTCTTCTTCTACTGTATTTATTTCCCCCATTCCTGTCAATTGTTCCCTTATCCTCTCCGTGAAACTCTGTACAACCTCTGGTTCTTTCAGTTTATCGAGGTCCCATCTCCTTAAATTCCCACCTTTTTGCAGTTTCTTCAGTTTTAATCTACAGTTCATAACCAATAGATTGTGGTCAGAGTCCACATCTGCCCCTGGAAATGTCTTACAATTTAAAACCTGGTTCCTAAATCTCTGTCTTACCATTATATAATTTATCTGATACCTTGTAGTATCTCCAGAATTCTTCCATGTATACAACCTTCTTTTATGATTCTTGAACCAAGTGTTAGCTATGATTGAGTTATGCTCTGTGCAAAATTCTACCAGACGGCTTCCTCTTTCATTTCTCTCCCTCAATCCATATTCACCCACTATGTTTCCTTCTCTCCCTTTTCCTACTCTCGAATTCCAGTCACCCCTGACTATTAAATTTTCGTCTCCCTTCACTACCTGAATAATTTCTTTTATCCCATCATACATTTCATCAATTTCTTCATCATCTGCAGAGCTAGTTGGCATATAAACTTGTACTACTGTAGTAGGGATGGGCTTCGTGTCTATCTTGGCCTCAATAATGCGTTCACTATGCTGTTTGTAGTAGGTTACCCATACTCCTATTTTTTATTCAGTATTAAACCTACTCCTGCATCACCCTTATTTGATTTTGTATTTATAACCCTGTAATCACCTGACCAAAAGTCTTGTTCCTCCTGCCACCGAACTTCACTAATTCCCACTATATCTAACTTTAACCTATCCATTTTCCTTTTTAAATTTTCTAACTTACCTGCCCGATTAAGGGATCTGACATTCCACGCTCCGATCCGTAGAACGCCAGTTTTCTTTCTCCTGATAACGACGTCCTCGTGAGTAGTCCCCGCCCAGAGATCCCAATGGGGGACTATTTTACCTCCGGAATATTTTACCCAAGAGGACGCCATCATCATTTAACCATACAGTAAAGCTGCATGCCCTCGGGAAAAATGACGGCTGTAGTTTCCCCTTGCTTTCAGCTGTTCGCAGTACCAGCACAGCAAGGCCGTTTTGGTTAGTGTTACAAGGCCAGATCAGTCAATCATCCAGACTGTTGCCCCTGCAACTACTGAAGGCTGCTGCCCCTCTTCAGGAACCACACGTTTGTCTGGCCTCTCAACAGATACTCCTCCATTGTGGTTGCACCTACGGTATGGCCATCGGTATCGCTGAGGCACGCATGCCTCCCCACCAACGGCAAGGTCCATGGTTCATGGGGGTAGGACAGTACTTATACCTGCCAATAAATACAAAATGTAATATTGTACAGGAATAAAATATGCTAATAATTTCAAACTTAGGCATTTCGTACAATGAAAAGTGGTATAAAACAGTCAAATAATAAATTAAATTATTCCACATTACAGGTTACAAATTTAATAGAACTGAAATGCTTTGTTTCGAAATGAGGAATAAATAATCCAAACGAGTATGTAAGTCGACAGTTACTAACCGACAAAAATTTTATTGTCAGCCTTATCGTTGGAGTTTCCCAAGCAGAAAATTTAAAATCTCGTCATGACCTCCTCCTGAAATTTGCAGAAAAAAATGTGGTCATCACTATGCGTTTTGTTCTTCTGTCGCCTTTTCATCACAAGAAACGCAACACATGCTTGCAAGCAAAGGAGATTCATAGCAGACTGCCTGCGCGATGAGGCAGCATGTGGATACGAGAACACCCATGCATACATGCATTCTTTCCACAAATTGTTGTGCATGCCCTTTTATTCCTGTGCGTCTGCATTTGCCCAGGACGAAAGAGGCATCGTGTGGACATACCTTCATTCTAATTAAAATCTGGAACAAAAACGAAGTATCATACGTCCATACATTTCAGTCCCAAAGGAAATATTGTAATGACACATTCCGACGCAGAGACATACAATACCTTAAAAGCTGCGCCAAAGATTAAATTGAGAGGCATGTAGATTATAATCTTTGTAATGTTCACATTGGATTCTCTTTTGTTTCATACTCCAAGGAGCTATGGGACACTTTCGATTGTTGCCTCGTGGAGGATGGACGTAATTTTTGATGTGTGCGGAAAGGCAGCCATATTGTTAGTAATTATGGTTTGTGCGACGAGCAGAGCAAGTCTTATTGTCTTGTGAATAAAAAATAGTGAGAAGTATCGAAGTGTTACGAAAATTATTTAAAGCAACGTAGCATTGTATTCCTTGGTTTCCACCGTCTTCGTGAAGTGAACCGATGCCGGCTTAGGAAGATACACACGGTCAACAAAGAGAAGAACATCGATGGCGACTACTGAATTAATATTGTGGCAGAAGGACTAATTCTACGTCTAAGGTGAGAACTCTGATTAAATCAACAATGACGTAGAATTCAGAATGTAATTAATCGGAATGGTAAATTATATTACAGGCATATTTCAAGCAGCACTGTATTTGTCCGCATTCAAGCCGGTCAATACAATCCGTAAAAAAGCCTTTCAAAAATTCTAAAGTTACAGTTCCATATCCATAATTTTTCCTCATTTAAAAAAAACGCAATAAATTCAAATGTTTTTTATTTATTTCGCCACACTGGCGACCGCTGACAGGGACAGTGCTGGTGGAACAAAGAGTAAGTACTTGATTGTTGTACTACAAATGTACTTGTACTAATTACTGTTTCTCTGTTATATGACGCACATGGGAAATGACGAATAAGGTGAAACAATATTAACTGTATAAACGGATGGCACAGTAACCAGAAGGAACAAGGACAAGGATTTACAAACCTAACGTAATCGTGAGTGACGCAGCTCAGCCGTAATTAAGGTAGGAAAGCGCAAACGCATGCAGCGGGTGCACCTTGGCTTAGCTCCACTTAAAGCAGAACCTTTTCCTTTCCATATTAAAATCCTGGTAGTGTTTGTAGCAACACACAATTACACTTTGATAATTACTTTTTTATGTTCAACAATCGCAGAATTAGAAGACGTAGTGCGCCATCTTGTAAATTTCCGACGCGCAACAAATAACAATCGCGAGATATTTTTATTAATTCAACTGCGAGAGAATTTAAAGATTTAGATTCAGTAAAAAAATATAATCTCTCCACAATGGAATCGGAGAATTTTATTTTGACAAATGTTCGTGGACACGTCACCGATTCTGACAATAGTGACGTAAATGATGACGCAGTTAGTTTTTCAGCACAACATAATGTAGAAGTAAATACAATTCAATTGCACTCCACAGGGATTAACAATAACGAACCGCTTGCAAATGAAACCTTGTGCACAGTCGATGAAGCATCGATTACCAGATCAGATGAAAATATTTCGCGTGAAATCAGTGAACCTAGCCCGGTTTCGATTCAATCAGACCGTGGCAGAGAAACAATGGCAACAAATAATGGCATAAATACAAACACACAAGCTTCGTCAGTTACGCTTGAGGCATTATATAGTCTGATGTCAAACGTGAGCGAGCAATTATCTGATTTAAAGATCAGTCACAACACAACGAACACAAAACTGGCGAATCTAGAAGTCAGCCACAACACAACCAACACAAAACTGTCGAATCTAGAAATCAGCCACAACATGACAAACACAAAATTGTCAAACATGGAAACTGGGTTCCAACAGCAGTTTTCAAGTGTAAACACGCAATTTGAAAACATGTACAGACATTTCGATCAACGCTTAAATAAACTCACCAATGAAATCGATCAAAAGATCGAAGACAAAGTCATCAAAACCGTCAATAGTGTCTACAATGCATTGGCAAATGACTTAGAAAAGGAATTGTCAGATCTTACAAACAAACAGGAACAGGAACTGTCAGAAATAGTAGAAACACACAATCAAACACAAACCGTACAAAAAGAAATACACGAAAACGTACAGGCTATTCAATTAAATTTAACAAGAGTACAGTCAGCATGTGAAGAAATACCTGACCAAGTTAATAAAGTTAACGAAGAAGTCGGTTTTCTGAAACAGGAGACTCGACGTATCAACGCGGACATTATCAAAATAAATGAAACTTTAGAAAACGGTAATGTAAATGAATCAATAACTGACCGGGAAACAAAACTTTTTGAAAAATTAGGTTCAAATGGCTCTGAGCACTATGGGACTCAACTTCTGAGGTCATTAGTCCCCTAGAACTTAGAACTAGTTAAACCTAACTAACCTAAGGACATCACAAACATCCATGCCCGAGGCAGGATTCGAACCTGCGACCGTAGCGGTCTTGCGGTTCCAGACTGCAGCGCCTTTAACCGCACGGCCACTTCGGCCGGCTTGAAAAATTAGGTAATGAAATCAAAGTAGCCGAGGACAGAATACGCAAGGAAATTGCTGGTAGACTGAATGTTTCAAATGACTTGCCTACGTAAAGCAACAGGCAGCGCGATACTTATTCGCCCGTGCCAGATTACAATGTCAATAACGCAGAACATCACGCGCCCAGTCCGGCGTATGTGCACGCACCGGCGCAGGCAAACAATGGCTATTCGCCAAACGCGGTGCTGCAACCGGCAGTACGCGTGTCGCCTTGCATCTCGACGATTCTAGTCGATGAGAGCCTGTTGAAACATAGACAGTTTCGAGTTTTCTCCACAGAATCCAGAAAAACTCATCCAGTCGTATTCTTAAGAGCATTTAAAAATGTCTTACCAAGAAACTGGACTGAGGCACAGAAGATTAGCTATGTAGTAGGCTTCACACAAGGCGACGCACTTTTGTGGGCCACAGACATGGCTGAACAGTGTGTCACCTACGAACAATTTGAACGGGCTTTCTTGGAGAAATATTGGTCTGCTGGGGTCCAAGAAAGACTGCGACGTGAGGTATTGAACCCACAACCGTTCAACCTCAAAAACGGCGGGTTCAGAAAGTATTTCGAAAAGTATTTGAATAAGACGCGCTATTGGAACAATCCAATGCCGCACGTAGATGTTCTCAAAATTCTGAAAAACAGATTACCCGCGAACTTACGCGAAAAATTGGTAACCATACCGGAGAACGACCTTGAATACTTTGTTTCCGTGCTTGACTCAATTGATCTAATATACGAAGAAGAGCCGAGCACAAGTAATCGGAATGAACACTCCGTAACCAATCAAAACAACGATAACGGGAATCATTTTAATGGCAATGGACAAAACCAACACAGTTGGCATCCGTATGCGACAAGGCCAAATAATGGAAACTGGAATTACGGAAATCGGAGGAATTCGGCGCCACAGAGACGTTAAGACCGAAGATATAATACAGATTACGGTCCACGCCGGTATGGAAATGATAGAAATCACGTGAATGAGATTGGTCAGGTCCGCGTTATGAAAGGCGGCACACAAATGAAAATTACAATAGTTACGGTAATAGGAATGACCTACCAAGGAGGAATAGCGACGGCCGGTCGCAAGAAAATGTTGCACGCAGCGGTCCGGAAACTAATTGGCGACAGAATAACCACTCAGTACACTTTGTAGAGGTAACGGACAGTACTGAAGCAACGCCGTTGTCTCCCCCGGTAAACAACAATCGGTCGTAATGAGCCCCCACCGGCCGACCGATTTGACAACAGGGGGCACTAACAAGCACACATTACATCTTAAACAATTATTTTTAAGATATGATCAGGATGCGACCGTAGAAGATGATCTATGTGAAGAAGAGATGAAAGCACCGGACAAGTTAAGTGACCTCGTGCAGGCTGTAATAACAGCAAAAATAGGAACTATAATTACCAACGTAATTTTAGATACAGGCGCATCTACGAATATTATTTCTAACAGTTTATTTAAAGAAGTTTCGAAAGCATTAAAAGTACCAGTGTTGCCAACGGAAAATTGTAAAATCTTGACAGCTGTAGGTAACAAGTCAAAAAGTATTAAGTGGCAGACGCAAATACCTGTTACCATTAGCGATGTCACGATAAACTGTACATTCTTAATCGTTGACAAGTTAATCGTCAATTGTATTTTAGGTATGGAAGTTTTCCGGCAGTATAAAGTAAATATCGACATAGGCAGTGGACTTTGCTATTTCCGAGTGGGCAGTCGTAGTGTGAAGGTCAATCTTGTAAAGTCAACAATAGATCGTAATGGCCAATTACAGAAACAAGCTGAAGTAAAATTAGTTTACCCACAAGTTTTATTGATAGATATTCCTTTCCTCGAACAATTAGACACGGAAATAATTAACGAACGGGCCGCCCACGAGAAGGTAGGAAAATCCACTTGTCTTTCAGAAACTCAACAGCAGATCTTATTTATGAATACCGACACATTTTTAGAAAACAGCCGACAATAATCAAAAAGTATGAATACACAATGGAAGTCTACCCACATAAAACGTACTGCCATAAATCATATGCGATACCAAGGGCAAAGAAGGAAGCGGTTCGCAAAGATATAGACAGAATGGTTCTGTGGAAGGTGATAGAACCTTCGCATTCACCGTACTGCAGTCCCATCCTAGCTGTCAGCAAACCTGACGGATCAGTCAGATTAGTACTTGATGCGCGGGAAATTAATAAGATCATCGTACCAATACGCACTAAGCCGGAGAACTTAGATGAGCAATTGCTTAAATTTCATGGAGTGAAGTATTTAACATCCGTTGACATGAAGGCTTCGTATTGGCAAATAGCCCTACATAGTGATAGCAGAAAATATACTGCGTTCATTCATGCTGGCAGAAGCTATCAATTCCAAGTACTGCCATTTGGACTCAACGTGAGTGCTGGGGTGTTTATAGAGGCTTTAGACAGAGTATTGGGTCCAGAACTGATTAGCAAAGTGACGTTGTATGTAGACGATCTCTTGATAGCCACGGAGACCTGGCAAGAGCATGTAGAATTGGTACACAAAGTGTTCCAAAAGTTCCGAGAATATGACGTCACAGCAAATTTTAAGAAGTCCGAATTCGGAAGGGATCGAATAAAAGTTTTAGGCCACATTATTTCACCAGGCGGAATTTTACCAGATCCAAAAAAGCTTGATGCCATAAAATACGAGGGCCGTTCAGAAAGTAACCTCCGGTTGATTAAAAAAAAATACACCAAGTTAAATAAAAATATTTTAATATATACATCTTACAACTACATCTTTGCACTATTTTTCTACATAGTCTCCATAGCGATTGAGGCACTTGTCGTATCTCTTCACAAGCTTTGAAATTCCTTCTGCATAAAAATCACCCGCTTGTGCCTGGAGCCAGCCTGTGACCGCATCTTTGAGCTCTTCGTCGTCATCAAACCGCTGTGACCCGAGCCATTTTTTCAAATGCATGAAGAGGTGATAATCACTTGGCGCCAGGTCTGGGCTGTAAGATGGATGGTTCATAACGTCCAACTTGAAGGACTCAAGAAGGGCCGTTGTTCTGCTAGCAGAGTGAGGACGGGCGTTATCGTGCAAAAAAACGATACCGGAAGTCAGCATACCATGGCGTTTGTTCTGTATAGCCCGTCGTAACTTTTTTATTGTTTCACAGTACACGTCTTGATTAATGGTCATACCACGTTCCATGAATTCAACCAACAACACCCCTTTGGCATCCCAAAACACCGTTGCCATCAGTTTTCTGGCAGAAAAATCTTGCGAGGCTTTTCTTGGTTTGGTAGGCGAATTTGAATGTGCCCACATCTTTGATTGTTCTTTTGTCTCAGGGTTCACGTACTTAATCCAGGTTTCGTCACCGGTCACGATTCTGTTTAACAATGGTTCTCCTTCGTCCTCATAACGTGACAGAAAGTCTAATGCAGAGGCCATTCTTTGAGTTTTGTGGTGGTCGGTAAGAATTTTGGGCACCCATCGTGCACAGAACTTACGGTAACCCAATCTTGCTGTCACTATCTCGTACAAGAGAGTCTTAGAAATCTGTGGAAAACCAGTAGACAACTCCGACATTGAGAAACGTCGATTTTCACGAACTTTTGCATCAACTGTCTGAACGAGTTCGTCAGTCACCAATGATGGTCTACCACTCCTCTCTTCATCATGAACGTTTTCTCGTCCACTTTTAAATAAAAGGACCCATTCACGGACAACTCCTTCACTCATAACTCTTGGTCCGTACACGGCACGAAGCTCACGATGAATAGCTGCTGCAGAATATCCTTTGGCTGTAAAAAACCTTATGACAGCACGCAATTCACATTTGGCGGGGTTTTCTATTGCAGCACACATTTCAAACTGCCACAAAAACTAAACTAGCGCAGGTACGACGTTCACTCGACCACGGCTTGATGCCGACTGACCTGTTGAGTGCGTGAACGCACAGATGGCGTCGCTACTCCCCCCCAGAACCCGCACTGTGACCAATCGGAGGTTACTTTCTGAACCGCCCTCGTATTTCCCCTCACCACAAACACGTAAACAATTGAAAGCTTTTCTGGGGCTCACGTCATTTTTTCGAAACTTCGTGCCCAAACAGTTACTGAATAGTGATTCCCTACTCAACCTTTTAAGGAAACACCACACATGGTTGTGGACAGAAAAATGTGAGGAAGATTTCGTAAACATCAAACAGGCACTCATAAACGCACCCATTTTGAAGCATCCTAACATGAACTACAACTTTTGTTTCAGCACGGACGCATCATGTCAGGGATTAGGCTCTTGTCTGCTCCAATTAGTAAATGATAATGGAGAACAGAAAGTAAACATAATTAGTTTTGCCAGTAGAACGTTAACGGAATGTGAAAGAACCTACTCGGCAACTGAACTTGAAGCGTTAGCTGTAGTGTGGGCTTTCCGCAAGTTCCAATACTATCTCTGGGGAAGGCATACACGAGTGTTTTGTGATCATCAAGCATCATCGTTTTTACTCACTTGCAAATTGTTGCACAAACGGATTGCACGTTGGTGTTTATTCCTCAAGGAATTTGATTTCGAGATAGTTTATATCAAGGTTGAACAGAATGTAATTGCTGACGCATTATCGCGTTTGCCACAAGGCTTGAGCGAATTCAATGAATTGATCGAACAGACTTCCGATTTTAGAGTTTTTCTGATGAATGATGTGTAAAGACATGAGCAAACTACAAAAGGAAGACAATAGATGGAGACAAGTTATACAAAAACTGCAGGCAGATGACAATAGTACACTGAAACAATATTACACAATGTCAAACGATGTTCTTTTCTACAGGCACAATCCACTATCCAACACCTGGTGTGTCTGCATCCCGGAAGAATACATAGACAATTTGATAAGACACACACATAGAGTATGGGGACACTATGGGGTATCAAAATGTACAGCGAAAATATCAACGTATTGTTACTTCCCGAATCTCAGACGCAGGATTGAACAAATAATAAAAAAGTGTACAATATGTCAGAAGGTTAAACATCTTAATAGATCTTGTTTGGACGTATTACACCCTATCATTCCAACTAGACCAAGAGAACTAGTTTCCGTGGACGCAGCAGGACCATATCCACGAGCTAGGGGGGGGGGGGGGGGAGTTAGATATGTGATCGCATTTTATGATGTCTTCAGAAAGTACTTAAAAATGTATGCTATAAAAGCAGTACTGTCGGGATCAATATCAAACGCATGATAGAAGACTACATACCACTAGTGGGAAAACCGAAAATTATATTAACTGATAATGCAACAAACTTCACTAGTAATAAATGGAAAACATTTCTCGAATCTCAAAACATAAAACATACATTGGTATCCAAATTTCACCCAGAATCGAGCCCGATTGAGAGAAATTTTAAAGAATTTAATCGCTTTATAAGAACTTATATACCAAATAAACGGACAAAGTGGGTGGAATACATAGCCCCATTTCAGCATATTGTAAATAATTTAATTCATACTTCAACAGGCTTTACACCTACAGATTTAATGTTTCAAGGCACAGAACTTGACGAATGGGCTAAACCTTTACCTAAATTAGCCACAAAGGAAATAACACTAGACGAAAAGGCACATCAAGCATTACTACAGATGGAAGAACAAGCAGAAATAAGGAAAAAACAGTTCAACAAAAAGATGAGAAAGGTTACAGAATTTAACATTGGACAGGAAGTACTATTACGTACCCACCCAAAATCCTCTAAAATTAAGGCATTAAACAAAAAGTGGCAATTGTATGATGGTCCTTTTATTATAATAGACAAACCTCACCCAGGATGTTATCTGTTAGGTAACACACGAACCGGCAAGGTGAAAGGGTTATACCCCCACAAGGATATCAAGGAATTTTTTCATTAAAGGTTATATATTATTTTAGCAAAATTGAAATTATACAACCTTGGATCACATAGTAAAATTGCTGTCATTAACCTAAGAAACTTGCGAACACACACAAAAAAAAACTTTAAGTCTGGTGTTCGTAGTTTAAGAAGTACATTGAAAAAGACAGTCAGTTAGTGAAAAACATGCATTAAACTAGAAAACATAACTGAAATTTCAATTAACATCGAAACTAGTAACCAACTGGGGGCATATACCAGCTTAAAAACGCATATTTAAGCACACCTAATTAAACATGTGTTACTGTGAGTCTTAACACTATAAAATAAACCATACGGTAATTTTGTAGTCTATCTCAGTTATTTAAGAGAGAGGAACAAAGACAAATTAGCGCGAAGGTCAGCGTTTATTCGCTTGAGACGAGCAACAAACCACACGTCGAAGTTGCAATCCAACGCTCAGCTCATGAGCACGCAATAGCTGCATGTCAAGACGAGGTCATTGGCCGCGCTGTAGGCAGCGAGCCGGGGAGAAATCTTCCCCCCTTCCCTGTCCGATCAGCTGAGTGTATACAAAGCGCGAAGGCGCATGCACGGTCACAGAGTAACATATCTTTGTCTGTGGCACGGTCGAGTCCAGACGACACGTGACTCATATTACACGAGGGAGGCTATCACGAATAATGTTCACCAACAATGCAGAGTTTTCCCCGCGCCTACAGTCCAGTCGTGGTACATAAGCGCGCATGCGCGGAACGTTTAAAAGGTTTGAGACCATGCTTACTATGAGACACAGTGACGAAAGTCATTCAAAAACAAGAAAGAAAAGGGTACACAAGACTTGTAAATAGTAGTTTAGAAAATTTAATTATAAGCTGATACTACGTAATTAAAGTGAACGTACAAGTACATACTGGTCATGGACGGTATTGTAATATTATATTATACTGAGTAAAAATCTTAGCTTGTACGGAAGGAGAAAGAAAATAGAACAAAAGATAAATAAATAAATAATGCAGATATATAATTGGGAAAAAGCAGCAAAGAGGAAAGCAAAGGGATAACGCATACATTTACATTACACAGTAGCTAGCGATTTTCAGAATGAACAACAAGGTAAACGTGTGAAATTTTGTGACTAAGGAAAAGAATGACACAAGCTTTAAAATAGGAAAATAATAAACAGATCTATGCAGCGTGAGTAATGAACTGAATCGCTCTCAAAACAAATACCTAGGATTTATAGAGAGAGAAAGACATTAACGTTAGGAAACACCTAAAACACTCAGCAAACAACTTTGTAAAATATATAAGCTATACACGAGGTTATATGTAAGAAAGCTAAAGTGTAAAGGAGGAAAAAAGGAATGATTGCGCATTAATGGACCGTAAGGCAGTTATGTATGTAAGAAGAAATATTTAGTTGTAAGTATTATTAGTATGAGGGGACGATGCTCAGCACACCCTGAATTATTTTGGAATATTGAGGGAATGGTGCAGGGTACCGAAAAGGGGCCCCACCAGCAAAGTGTATATTATAGTGGTAGATACAGGGTGTTTCAAAAATGACCGGTATATTTGAAACGGCAATAAAAACGAAACGAGCAGCGATAGAAATACACCGTTTGTTGCAATATGCTTGGGACAACAGTACATTTTCAGGCAGACAAACTTTCGAAATTACAGTAGTTACAATTTTCAACAACAGATGGCGCTGCGGTCTGGGAAACTCTATGGTACGATATTTTCCACATATCCACCATGCGTAGCAATAATATGGCGTAGTCTCTGAATGAAATTACCCGAAACCTTTGACAACGTGTCTGGCGGAATGGCTTCACATGCAGATGAGATGTACTGCTTCAGCTGTTCAATTGTTTCTGGTTTCTGGCGGTACACCTGGTCTTTCAAGTGTCCCCACAGAAAGAAGTCACAGGGGTTCATGTCTGGCGAATAGGGAGGCCAATCCACACCGCCTCCTGTATGTTTCGGATAGCCCAAAGCAATCACACTGTCATCGAAATATTCATTCAGGAAATTAAAGACGTCGGCCGTGCGATGTGGCCGGGCACCATCTTGCATAAACCACGAGGTGTTCGCAGTGTCGTCTAAGGCAGTTTGTACCGCCACAAATTCACGAAGAATGTCCAGATAGCGTGATGCAGTAATCGTTTCGGATCTGAAAAATGGGCCAATGATTCCTTTGGAAGAAATGGCGGCCCAGACCAGTACTTTTTGAGGATGCAGGGACGATGGGACTGCAACATGGGGCTTTTCGGTTCCCCATATGCGCTAGTTCTGTTTATTGACGAAGCCGTCCAGGTAAAAATAAGCTTCGTCAGTAAACCAAATGCTGCCCACATGCATATCGCCGTCATCAATCCTGTGCACTATATCGTTAGCGAATGTCTCTCGTGCAGCAATGGTAGCGGCGCTGAGGGGTTGCCGCGTTTGAATTTTGTATGGATAGAGGTGTAAACTCTGGCGCATGAGACGATACGTGGACGTTGGCGTCATTTGGACCGCAGCTGCAACACGGCGAACGGAAACCCGAGGCCGCTGTTGGATCACCTGCTGCACTAGCTGCGCGTTGCCCTCTGTGGTTGCCGTACGCGGTCGCCCTACCTTTCCAGCACGTTCATCCGTCACGTTCCCAGTCCGTTGAAATTTTTCAAACAGATCCTTTATTGTATCGCTTTTCGGTCCTTTGGTTACATTAAACCTCCGTTGAAAACTTCATCTTGTTGCAACAACACTGTGTTCTAGGCGGTGGAATTCCAACACCAGAAAAATCCTCTGTTCTAAGGAATAAACCATGTTGTCTACAGCACACTTGCACGTTGTGAACAGCACACGCTTACAGCAGAAAGACGACGTACAGAATGGCGCACCCACAGACTGCGTTGTCTTCTATATCTTTCACATCACTTGCAGCGCCATCTGTTGTTGAAAATTGTAACTACTGTAATTTCGAAAGTTTGTCCGCCTGAAAATGTACTGTTGTCCCAAGCATATTGCAACAAACGGTGTATTTCTATCGCTGCTCGTTTCGTTTTTATTGCCGTTTCAAATATACCGGTCATTTTTGAAACACCCTGTATTTTTTGTGTGTATAAACGTATGTATGAATGTGTGAAAGGCGAAAGAAGCTCTGTACATGTACGGAACCTAAACAACATAGAAGTGTATAAGGAAAATTAAACTCTAAGACAACCTCGTATAAACATGTATACCTAACGTCAAGAAATAACTTAATTAAAACCATAAGACTCTACGAGTTTACGAGAAAATACGAAAAACCTGATACCCAGTGCAACATTAGCGATTCTTCACTCATGTATGCAGAAGGAAGGTATGAATTACTTTACACACTTGAAACATGAAATGATAAATCATGTCAAAATTATATCTTTCATACATATAACGATTTACGGTCACAAAAAAATGAAAATGATATCACCGCTGTACGAGAAACAGGTAAGTAGTGTGATGGACGACCTGTAAGCAAAGGAATCGTCTATAAAATAAACTATGAAAAGAAAAAAACGTCATACAGAATTTCATGCTGCACTGAAGCTATGAAAGTCGGATTATTCGTGTACATAGATTTTCATGACAACCGATGTATTAAAATGTCTGTATTTTTTCTCCCATGATAACACAAGACGCCTATAAGCGCATTTTAATTGAAGATGATACACGCACACAAGGGCGTGCCGCTATTATGAAACACTGTACATAGTAATAGTAGTTACACCCTGAACTTCAAAATTTTATGTTTATATGTCTATGTTGATGTAGGAAGTTTTATTAGGATTAATGATTTACAAGCACACCAGAATGTGCTTACACCCAAAACACTGTACATATTAGGGTTATGCTGCATATAAATGATTATTTCGTGCATTTTCAGATTTTATACGTAAAAACCATAGCATACACGTAGTCGTTGCCACTACCCTAAGTAGAAGGTAGAAAATTCCCTTCCCAAACTTCAGCGGAGCGGCTACAGGTGTATTCTCTGCATGCTGATGCATGTCGTTGCGTATGAAGAATACGTAACGGAGGTAAACCTTAACTTATACTCGAGTTCAAGAAGGAAAACAAAGGACTTGTTCCTTCTAACTGATTAATGGAAAAATGTGTGTGTATCAGTAAAATCCAAGACGAAGAAGCCACTACGAGTGGTCAAAAATTTTCAATTTTAGTCGATAGTTTTTTCCTGTAATTAATGTAACCAATGTATTGTATGTGTTATATGTTATTCCGTTGTATGTGATGTACGTTGTATTTCATGCCAAGTCCCGTGACTTACAAATTTGTGAATACTTATGTACATTGACCAGAAGTATTGAGGGAAATGAATCTTGGTACAATAGATAAAAGGGGTTAATGCGGAAAAAAAAGTGTAGTGAAAAACAAAGTTTCGATCGCAATACTCCCGGTTAAAGTGGTGTGTGTAAAAATTAAAATTGTGCAAAGTAGTGCTACGTTGCAAGTGTCAGCGAGCCTAAACAAGTGACATGGAAAATTGAAGCTTGTGTCGTCAAACGACCCATGGCGTCACAATAAGAAAAGACAATGCCAAACAAGTTTGACATGGAACGCTTCTTACCTGGAGCTGCATCGACGGGATCGTCCTCCGCCTCGCACATAGTGTGGTGTGTTCTTCGGGGCACATATTCCAATGTACCTCGTCGTATCCAGTCTAAGTACTGGAAGGAACTACAAAAAGCACACACATACTGAGGTTCGGAAGCCTCGACGGTACCCGCACGTCGGTGTATATTCAGTGCACTGGCGCGCGCATTCAACCAACGTCGCCCGCTAACGGACGACCAAACAATCAGGCTCGCGTATCGCCAGCCCATATTCAACACTGGGGCTAGCGAGCAAAGCTCGTCGCCCCAGAATAAATACAGAAGGCAATACAAGGACTTAATTTTCACCTCTGATGAGGAAGGAAACATTTGTAAATAACGTTGTATTCATTGTATATTTTACTGTACAAACTTTACCACATGATGTCGTTTTCTCAGTATTAACCATAATTATGTATATTAGGATTAAGATTTGTAAATATTAGCATAAGTATACCAAAAAACTGACACACACTCAGTAATACCAAAGAATTTGCAGTGCCATGAAAATGAGACAATAAAAATGAAGTTTGTAAATAAAAGACCCCCAAACCTATCAATTGCAAGGTCAACTACTGTATCCTGTCAACCAAATAAAATTTTCTAGTGACAGTATACAGTAGGGGGGCAGCTGTAACGACACATTCCGATGCAGAGACATACATAGCTTAAAAGCTGCGCCAAAGATTAAATTGAGAGGCATGTAGATTATAATCTTTGTAATGTTCACATTGGATTCTCTTTTGTTTCATACTTCAAGGAGCTAAGGGACACTTTCGATTGTTGCCTCGTGGAGGATGGACGTAATTTTTGGTGTGTGTGGAAAGGCAGCCATATTGTTAGTAATTATGGTTTGTGCGACGAGCAGAGCAAGTCTTATTGTCTTGTGAATAAAAAATAGTGAGAAGTATCGAAGTGTTACGAAAATTATTTAAAGCAACGTAGCATTGTATTCCTTGGTTTCCACCGTCTTCGTGAAGTGAATCGATGCCGACATAGGAAGATACACACGGTCAACAAAGAGAAGAACATCGATGGCGACTAATGAATTAATATTGTGGCAGAAGGACTAATTCTACGTCTAAGGTGAGAACTCTTGATTAAATCAACAATGACGTAGAATTCAGAATGTAATTAATCGGAATGGTAAATTATATTACAGGCATATTTCAAGCAGCACTGTATTTGTCCGCATTCAAGCCGGTCAATACAATCCGTAAAAAAGCCTTTCAAAAATTCTAAAGTTACAGTTCCATATCCATAATTTTTCCTCATTTAAAAAAAAACGCAATAAATTCAAATGTTTTTTATTTATTTCGCCACACTCCCAAAGGAAATATGCACAATAATAGTTTTCAGTGAGAAAGAAAAGGCTGTAAATTTCTTGGTTAAATGGAGGAGAGAGAAAACACGCAAACTTAAAGCAGTGTACAAAGCCACTTCCGTTTTGTAACACCTGAATATGAATTGTGTAAATGGAAGAAAGATGTACACAAAGTACGAAATATGCACCAAAATCAAACTCACAGAAGTGTTAAAGGAAAACTGAGGTTTTCAGTTGCTCGTGGAAGTCAATGCACCGTTTCCAAGGGATGTGCAAGGTGGATATTATGATTTCCAGGCTTCTTCGACCTGTTTAAACAGATTCTGGAGATTATATGGGAAACGTAGTCGCAAAATTACGAACTTTATCTCAAGTAACATGTTGAGGAGACGTCATTTAAAAGTAATACAATGGAGAAATTCGTAGCTTGACGTGGAGACGAAGCTTTTTGTTATCACGTGAATGCTACTTATAAAATTGTAGGGTATAGGGAAGTATCACCCATATTAGCTATGAATGGAGATATTAAATTGGAAAAGTTCAAAAACATTTTTCATAGATAAGTTATTAATATTTTATTGTTTATGCAACTGGTAGGCACTGTACAATATCTTAAGCACACAAATCAATGGAAAAAATACAAACTTTAAGTTTGTAATGTCCAAAACTCTATCTTTTCCTAGCTGTGGCGAACATATTATGTGGCATACCATTGTTTTCCTGCAAAAACACAGTACAGCTGAAAATTCTCACATTTCGTCTGTAGATGTTTCCTTATCCTCATTTGTAGATGTGTTCTTAATTTTTATTGCTTTGTAGAATTTGTGATAAATAGGTGGTATCCCGTTCCATGCTGATATGAGGTCTTGTTTCTTCTTCGAGTCAATTGGAACTGACGCGGGAAACTTCTTTTGAAGACTAGTTCCTTCTAAAGCTGTAGGGCGACCTCATTTGTGTAAACTGACTTTCTGCCAGTCTTCCCCATGAAATGTATTTGATCTGAACAAGATTCCTGGGTCATCTGCATCGAGGAAGAGCTGTACAGCATCTTTGAATAACACCTTGTGCCCTTCAACTGAGATATTCTTTGACGAAATGTATATCTCATGTCACTGATACACACAAAACCTTCTGATGACATAACATGGACACAAAATGATCACTTTTGGCCACACGTCTTCAAGATGTCCAGCCAGTCTTGAGGGGCATATACAAACTGCACATGTCGGCAAACATACTGCTTCACAACTGCAAAATCTCGATCGCTTGGCAACATGGAATGTCCAGGAAGTGGTGGAAAATTTTGCTTTTGCTATATGCAGCATCCAAACAAACAGTTTTTGTTTTGCCCAGAGCAGTTGTCTGAAATTGCAATCAACTTATTCCCACATATATCGTAATCTTCAAAATACTTCAGTAAGCAGATACCTATTTCCTCTGAACCCCTTGATGCCACCGTTTCATCCAAAATAAAGAAATGACCTGCTGAGGAATTACAGGGAAGAATGCTGAAGTTGTATACTTATCAAAAGATACAGGCTTCGCTTTGACATCAGGACAGTATTCATCTTTATGATGGTTGTAGCAACTTTGAACGGAATATTCCATCGATACATAGAATTTTTCACCATTGTCGTTTCTACTGTAGTGAATTTTGTATTTTGGAATGCCTTCTATATGTCTTTTGACTAATTGCACGTCTTCCTCTGAGTAGGCATGTGGTCTATTCTTGTGTTTGCCTCTTCTATCTCCTGGTGGAGTAGTAGCCCTTGTTTGCATTTTGGATTCTATGTTTTCTACTCTACCTCTGTTGTGCTGCAAACCATGGATACTTAAAAATGCTACTTTGCAGACATCAGTGCTTCTGCCATTTTTTATAACATTGCATCGTACAGTGTTGTTACATCTGCTAATTTCATTCCCTGTATATCTTCGTTTTATGGGTTATAGCCGCATGGAACCAAACAAATAAGCATTTTGTCTATTGAAGTCCCCAATGTTCCAGAATGACTTGTTTATACTCTGTATAAGATGCTCCCTAATCTGTTCAAAACACTTTTTAGAACATTTACAGGAAGCTCCAACTAAATTTCTTGCCTGAATCACTGTACCTTCTTCTGTAGTATATTTAGGTCCACTATTCCTTGCAAGTTTCTTGTGTTGTTGTTTGTTCACTAGCTTTGTTTTCTTTTTCTCAGTGTTTTCATTGAAACATCTTTATTCCCAGAGTCAGTTATGTTGCAATCCTCTTCATTCTATTAAAAAATCTATTTTTGTATGGATAGTGTAATATTAAAAATGTGCTTTTAACCAATAAAATGGCAACCTCATCAACAATAAGATGAACGAAATGGTAACACACAAATACGAGAATATTTCTTTTTATGAACATCCCATGATTTACAGAGGATAGTGCAGTTGCATTAAAAGACGTAGGACTCTATCTTCGTATCAAGATTTGTAAAAAAGCTGAATGTGGAAATAAAATAGGTGGCCCACCTAGCTAGTACAAAATAATGGTCGCCAGCAAATAACAACATGACGAGGAAAACAAAACTTACTGGACTTGCAGTAGCATTAATATAAGTAGAATCTTCCATCTCCTTGTTTAAATTGAATTACAAAAATATCACAACTTCTTTCACTGCAATCTGCTGCTGCCTCCATTTGGAATTTGTGGGTCATCAGTGTTTCTCACCATCCTATGTTCGTTCCATGGAGGTAAGAATAATCTTAACTCCATGGTTGGTTCCTACATAAACAAATCACTAGACTCTAGTGACGTGATTCACAGAAGTTACCACATCCAGTTGAAGGCGTTGCGAGTATTATCTTTGATTACATAAGTCATAGTATTAAATAAATCCTATACATATATATGCTATGGGAAAACACTATATTCTAACCACAATCATTTTAACCGATGAGCTTGTTTGCCTCCCAGAATGCGAATGAATACTACGTTTCCTGTTTTCTCTCCAACAATTTTGCGTTCCGCTTTACATCTCTTAGAAATCACAATAGCACAAAGCCTATTACTGAGTTACTACAACAGTTCAATGCAGCACCTAAAACCTCGACGAAAACAATAACAAACACAGATCTTTCTGCCGCCTTAAATTTTGTCTTCAAAGATAATACTCGCAACGCCTTCAACTGGATGTGGTAACTTCTGTGAATTAAGTCACTTCCCGTGTTTCACTGTCGCTAGAGTGTTGTAAACAAATCAACATTGTGCTGCCATCTGTCACAAATAAGATGAGCTGGTTACACCACCTAGCGTAGATCCGAGTTACGATTGTCTTACTGTATTTGGATTGAAAAATTCAAATTTGAGGGTTACGATTGTCTTTCCTCATAACGTTCAATTAGTCACATTTCGTGCAAGCCGCACTTTTATCATTTAGAGCGATAAACAGAGTCGCTTGTGCAGTCGATCAGTGCTATGACACATTCTTATACAACAATGCCACCGATAAGTGTAAGTGAGTTACTGTTTTCGCAGCTTTAGCCTTGCCTTCAGGAACATCACGGCAAATTAGGACCAAAAATTAACAAAATGCGCCATTCACTTGCAGAAGTCTTGTAATCAACATAGCAAAAGCTGGAAAACTGGGACAGAATAATTCTCAATGTTAGATCAATGTTACCATTAGCAGAAAAAAATCATTGCTTTTGTTGGACTTTTGGCCTGGACATAACGAAATCTGTCTATAGGATGACGAAATTTAATTCGGATTCCAACTGAAGCTGATAGTATGATTCAGCCTCCCGATTTAAAAATTTTTTCGACAGTTTAAAGCATTTTTCAGAAAATTGTCAGACAGTAAAATTTCCGACAAATCTTTGTCACCTCTGGTTTATTAACGGAACAGTACTGTTAAACTTAAGTCATTTCTGCATTGTCAGTTTGCAACACATTTTACGAATGATTGTTTGAATGCTTCTGTGCATGCAGTAATATGCATAACACCCACGACAATTTTTTATTCCATTCCAGTTATATCTCAATAAAACACTAGTAATTCCTGTGAAGACTTTGAATAGTGCAGGGAAAATGTTTGTTTTCTTCATTTATGGACATCGCATATTTGTGACGACTGCAAGGAATAAAAACGGTTCAAATTGCTCTGAGCACTATGGGACTTAACTTCTGAGGTCATCAGTCCCCTAGACTTAGAACTACTTAAACCTAACTAACTTACGGACATCACAATCATCCATGCCCGAGGCAGGATTCGAACCTGAGACCGTAGCAGCAGCACGGTTCCGGACTGAAGTGCCTAGAACCGCTCAGTCACAACGGCCGGCAAGGAATAAACAAGGGACTGTTTCATTGTTAACAAATTATACAATATTGAAAAAATATGATAAGAATTGTGCCACAGGAATTGTTTTAAAATATTTAACATTAATAACTTGAAGTGCCGATTGCTGGAAGTCGTTTGTAATGCAACATCGCTTTCACTTTCTTTCCTCTGCTAGTCACTCGTTTAATAACAGTTACATCTCTGTAACAGTTTAGCTGTCGATATGAACTGCAAGTAATTTAAAAAATTAATGATTTGAGACATTCTTGGTACGGTTTAAATGCTTAAAATTCTATGTGTGCACTTTGGACCTCAGGCAGCGGGATGTTATGTCTTCTTATCACGACTGCGTCTGTTTAAACCCGCGCTACCCAGGAAGGGCATGTTATGAGAGGTTGTTCGTGCGGCAAAAACGATGAAATTTAACATTTTAAAAAAGTCTTGCCATGCGTCTTAGCAGCCAAAATATTGACCGTGCATTTTTTTCTGTGTATTCTTCTTGCGTGAAAAATTTCAGGGTCGGTTTCACCATGTCAGATTGGGCCATACCCATGTTGGTGATCCACCAGTGGCCCAAAATATTTACCAGGTGTACCGGTATGAAATTAGCGTTTTTTATGAAAATGAAACACTAATTTTGAATTGAAAAGTAAAAACATTTTATTCAAAGTACTGACCATTGCTTTCTATACATTTTGACCACCTTTCTGGCAATTTGTGGACACCACGCCAATAGAAATGTTCGTCTTTTGAAGCAAACCAATCAGACACCCAATTTTCGACTACTTCTTAGGAATCGAAGTGTTCCTCAGCCAATGCGTGTCCCATTGATGAAAACAAATGGTAGTCGGAACGGGCCAAGTCTGGTGAATACGGCGGGTGGGGTAGCAAAAAACCAAGTGTTTTGATTGTATCATGAAACAAATGGTTCAAATGGCTCTGAGTACTATGGGACTTAACTGCTGAGGTCATCAGTCCCCTAGAACTTAGAACTACATAAACCTAACTAACCTAAGGACATTACACACATCCATGGCCGAGGCAGGATTCGCACCTACGACCGTAGCGGTCACGCGGATCCATACTGTAGCGCCTAGAACCGCTCGGCCACTCCGGCCGGCTATCCTGAACCAGTTTTGCTTTGTGTGCAGGTGCACTGTCGTGTAAAAAAATTACTTTGCCATGTCTTCAGGCCCATTCTGGTCTTTTTTCGTTCAATGCATATTTCAAATTGATCATTTGTTGTCTGTAGCGATTAGTATTCACAGTTTCACCTGGTTTTAGAAGCTCATGATACACCACACCTTTCTGATCCCACCAAACATAGAGCATTGTCTTCTTGCCGAATCGATCTGTGTATTCTTTGCATAGTTACGTTTCCTGTTATTTGCTATGTATTTCCGTTTTGCAGACAATCCAATGATGAGTTCTACCCGAAATGCATCAAATAAAGTCATTAGTTTACCAGTTGGTGGTTGCTTATTCGGCGACCAATACTCTAATTGTGCAGTGAACCTATTGGTTTGCAACATGGTTGCATTCATCCTGCATGACTTTATGACACAATTACAAGTACTTAGAAGTCGCCATTCATCTCCCAAAATATTAAAAATACTCCATCCCCCCGGGTCGGGTCAAGACCCTGCCCTACAAACTACCATATGGGCACCCTGTCTAGTGGGGCTATGTGATACGTTGAGGTAATTTGGCAATTTCTTTGCTATAACAGAAGCATTTGACTGTGTGGACCATGCAGTACTTCAGCATAAGTTGGGACATTGTGGTATTAGGGAAAAAGCTCAACAGTGGTTCACTTCATATCTGGAAAGTAGAAAGCAGAAGGTTGTCTTCCAATGCCAACAATCAGGGAAGAGATTCATCTGATGTAAAGTGTGAGGTACGACATGGTTATGTTCTCGGTCTATTTCTTTTCTTGACATATGTTGATATGATTTGATTTCTTTATTAATCCGTGAAACAATTTACATTGTATGGATTTCATCATTGAATAATAGACAATTTAATAGTTTAAATTTGTTTCTTACACAATAATTGACAGTGGAATTTTCTTATAATCTAATTTACATTTTTAAGTCTTATATAATTATTATTTCTCGATATAGTTTGACACAGAACTTCCAGATTTAAAGTAACCTTTTTTAATTCAAGTACTCCATTACTATACAGTAACCTTTTTTATTTCGAGTACTCAATTACTATACAGTAATGGACTATACTCAAGTACTCCATTACTATACAGTAATGGAGTACTTGAATTAAAAAATGTTACTTAAAATTTGAAAGTTCTGTGTTAAACTATTTGGAGAAATAATAATTATATAGGACTGAAAATGTAAATTAGATTATAAGATAATTTCACTGTCAACTATTGTGTAAGAAACAAATTTAAACTATTAAATTGTCTATCATTCAATGACGAAATCCATACAATGGAAATTGTTTCATGGATTAATAAAGAAATCAAATCAAATCATATGATATCAATGACCCGCCACCAAAGATGGCAGGTGACTCAAACGTTTTTCTCTCTGGCAGATGACACAAGAGTCATTGTGAAAGATGTAGAACATAATGTAAATGATGTGGCTAATAGGGAAATCAGCGACATCAGCATGAGGCTTTCAGAGAGCAGATTAGAGCTTAATTGCAGTGAATCGCAATGCATTCAGTTTCTGACAAAGTACTCTTTGTAAAAGTAAAATTTTATTATTGCAAGGTGATCAAATAATTGGTGAAGTGAACAATTTTAAATTTTTAGGACTAAGCGTGGATGAAAATCTTTCTTGGAAGTACCACATCCAAGATATTGTGCATAAACTGAATGCTGTCATCTTCAATAGTAGAATAATCCCCACTGTCTCTGACATTGAAGCACAAAGACTTGTTTACTTTGCTTACTTTCATTCAATTATTTCCTGTAATGGAGCAACTCTATCCCTCGCCAAGAGTATTCTTAGCCCAGAAAAGGACGGTCACAGTGATCTGAACAATCAGTTCATGAACTTTGTGTTAGCTATTATTGAAGTGTCTCAGAATTCCAATTTTGCCATCCCTGTAGATATAGTTCATCATGGGATTGTTACTGATTCATTCAGAAAAATTGCAAATATTCATTCATTGAATTTTAGGTGGAAAAATGATATGCACTTGGATAACACATGATTAAGCATTGTACAGAAACATTTGCACTAATCAGATAGTTTCACCTTCAATAGGCTTCCAGCAGAACTGAAAAAATTGAGTGGTAAAACTCAAATCTCGGCTGAAATGTTATGTTTATGCCACACTTCTATTATGTACAGGAATTGCTTCACACTAGTGTAGAACTTTTCTCTGTAATTAATCATTTAGTTTTATACTTATTTTACATTACATGTGGCAAGTGCCTATCCAACAATTGCATGCTTCATGAGCCTCTTCCATTACTTTTTGTCGAGTGCACTATTTATCAATTTGTTGTCAATGTTCATCTTAGCTTTGTCCTCAAAAGGGTGTTATCTCGCCACCTAAGTCTGTGTCTTCCTCTTTTCCTCCTTCCATTTATTATGCTGCGAAATGCTATTTAGGTAGTCTACTCATCATCATTCTTGTTATATGACCAGTCCGCTTCTCCTCTTTAGCACTTCGACAATGTTACAGTAAATGTACAGCTCTCATAATTCTTCATCTTTGCTTATGTTCTATTTCATTATATTTTCATTACACAAAGATCCAAAAAATTTCCTTAGTATTTTTCTTTTGAATATCATATTGGAATTCTTGGATAGCTTAAGAGCTTTTGATTGCTATTGTCTAAATGATAAGCCTACTAGATGTAATGAATGTTCAGAAAATATAATAAGTAATATCCATGAAAAAAATGTTGAAATTGGAGTAGTCAAGTTAGGCCTAGCTGACCATGATGGCCTATGGATTACAGTCCCAGTCAGCATTTCAGATAAACAACAAAAAACTGTTAGAACTGTGAATGAATGCAACATAAGAGAGTTTAGAACTAGATTAAGGTCAGTTAACTGGAATGACATTTTATACAAAGATATGTGTGCGAATAACACAAGCAAATTATTTATAGAGGAAATTGCAAGAATATTTGATGAGTATTGTCCCAGATAAGTAAAAAAAAAAAAAAAAAAAAAAAAACAGAATAATAACCAAGTTCATAAAACACAGAGACTAAATAATTGGTTCACACCATACCTCAACAGCGTCAGGATTATGCTTCTTATGTTTAAGGACAGATCTCATAACAGCAGTAAGTACAAAGAGATTTACATTAGAATAAGAAAAATTTATAGATCTGAAATAAGTTTGGCAAAACGTAGGGCGAACGATAACTATATTCTTAAATCTAGAAACTGCTATAAAGCTGCCTGGGAAGTAGTTGAAAGTGAAATAAATAGACCAACAACTCAACTAGCTACATCCATAGCCCCAGATATCTTAAACTCACGCTTTGTTAACTTCAGTTTACAACAAGATTTGTCTCCCCCCAAAGCCATGCTTGATGCAAAAACTCTTTTAGGTTTAAATAAGAATGTAGTTCATAAATTATGCTGGGCAACAGAAACTGAAAATGATGTTAGCAAAGCAATAGAAAAAGTAAGTAGTTCCAGAGCAGAGGACTTCTATGGTCTGTCAAACTTTGTCGTAAGGAAGATATCAAGTGATCTTCTGTCCCCTCTAACCACTCTCATGAACCACATATTCCATCAAGGGATTTTCCCCGACTGCTTGAAAATAGCAGTAACTATTCCCATATTTAAGAAAGGAGATAAATCAAATCCAAGTAACTATTGCCGTATGTCATTAATCCCAATAATATCTAAAATAATCAAAGACTGTGTTCACCAACAAATGAATCACTATTTTGAGAGGAGTAACCTGTCAAGTAACTCACAGTATGGATTCAGGTCTAAACTATCCACAGTTAAAGCACTTGAAAATATTGTTAGTGATATATATATGATGGCTTTGAAAACAAATTAATCTCTTGTGCTACTCTCCTAGACCTGAGTAAAGCATCCGACACTGTATCTCATAGTACTTTGATCATGTTATTAAGACACTACGGCATGCAAGAGGACACCCTGAAATTATTAGAATCCTACTTAAGCAACAGAGTACAATTTGTTAGTGTAAATGGGCAGCTGTCAAACCCTCAAACAATAAAAAGAGGTGTGCCACAGGGCTCCATACTTGGGTCCTTCCTGTTTGGAGTGTATGTTAATGATATGCCACAGTATTTACCCTGTAAAACAGTCCTCAATGTGGACGATACAACTTTTATCAATTCAGGACTGACTCTTGAATCTGTACGAGAAAAAAATAATATAATATTTGGAAAAATCGGTTCATTGGTTTAGTGAAAACTACCTATACGTAAATGAAACAAAACCTGAGTAAATTTTCTTTAATTTGAAGGATAAAACAAAGAAAATAAGTCTGTTAAACTGTTAGGAATGATGATTGACCAGAAAATTAGCTGGGATAAACATACCACATACGTCTGTTCTAAACTTGCACATGCTATGTTCCTACTGTAAAAGCTTAGGAATAATGTCAGCCAAAACGTACTGCTGCATTCATATTTTGCTTATATCCACCCCCATCTTTCATATGGTATTCTGCTCTGGGGAAATTTTCCTAATTCAGTATCAATTTTTAGATGGCGAAAAAATGCTTTTAGATGTATAGTGGGTTTATCTCCTAGGGATACATGCATGGAACATTTCAAAAAACTTAACATCATGACAGTTCCTTGTTTGTAGATCTATTATTGCTTATTACACGTAAAAGAAAACATAGCTCAATATCCCCTTATGTCATCTGTCCACACTCATAATACAAGACAAAACCACACAATTGATCTGCCATACTCTAGAATGTTCAAGATACATAATAGTTATAAATATGTAGGCCTCGAACTGTATAATACGCTCCACAAAATTGTACAAACAGTATCTAAAAATTAATTTAAGACAACATTGGGTCAGTGGCTCAAAGGTAAAGCATTTTACTCAGTTGATGAATATAAAGATTGTAATATGGCAGATTTGCTGTTTTAACATAGAGAAAGGTACCTCTGCCTGTAGTAGGATCTAAATTTGGAAAAACAATATCTAACATGTAAGCATAGACCTATTTCGAGTGCTCTATATTTGTATCAATATCTCTGGATAATGACATAGTGTTATCAACATGTATATGATTATGACATAGTGTCATCAATATGAATACTACCCCCTTAATATAAATTTATATAATGTTTTCTTTTTTATTGTGAAATTTTGAAGTTAGTTCTACGTGATCTTTTCCTTAAGAAATCCATAAAAATAAAAGTGTTTTGTTTTGCGGCTGTTAGACAGACATCTGTTTCTATTTCAGTTTTACACTTGTTATTAAAATGAACTCCCTAAGTACTTAAAGCCATCAGTTATCTTGAAAGTAAATCCAAAGGTGCGTCACTTTGAATTTTCTTATGTATGGCCAATTTTTTCATGTTTTATTTTTTCTGTTGGTTCTAAATTTCATAATCTGCTTCTTGTTCATTACGTACTTATTCATTCCATGGTCAAGTAGCTTTGGCCCTCATGGTCCTATAGAACCTGATAAATGAAAAAGAAATGTGGGCCAAAGTAGTGTTTTAGTAACTTTTCTGATAGTCGAACCTTGCAGCTTAGAAATCTGTGTTTGGTGTTATAAAAAGTTAATACTTGTCCATAGCCTATGCATCCGAGGTCCATATCCATGTCTGCTGTCTTGCTTCTTCATTTCACATGATAATCATCTTCATCATCATCAGGTTGAAACAAGAGCCAAATATTCATGGTTGTTTCAACATCTTGACTGTGGATGACAAAGAACAGTGAAAAATCTGTAGTTTTTTGCATTGCTGTGTCTTATGTAATATGTAACAACAGACTGTATTGTATCTTAGAATCTCTGTGTCCATTGGCAGTATACACTGAGAGCATGTCAGTCAACATTTTAAAAAGTTCCGTGAAGCCACTGTCTCCAGGTAGTAGGCAGTTGTAATGCTGCAGATGATGGTGCATTGTCAAACTCCTTCTGATGCCAACCTTCACAGAACAATTTTCCCTGATTCAGAGATCACTGTGAATGGTGCTCTGTTGTTGCTTTGTGGTCTTCAATCCAGAGACTGGTTTGATGCAGCCCTCCATGCTACTCTATCCTGTGCAAGCTTCAACAACTCTGAGTAACTACTGCAACCTACATCCTTGTGAATCTGTTTAGTGTATTCATCACTTGGTCTCCCTCTACGATTTGTACCCTCCATGCTGCCCTCCAATAATAAATAGGTGAGCCCTTGGTGCCTCAGAACATGTCCTACCAACCGATCCCTTTTTCTAGTCAAGTTGTGCCACAAATTACTCTTCTCCCCAATTCTACTCAATATCTCCTCATTAGTTATGTAATCTACCCATCTAATCTTCAGCATTCCTCTATAGCACCACATTTCAAAAGTTTCTATTCTCTTCTTGTTTAAACTATTTATCAACGACATTTCAGTCCATACATGACCACACTCTTTCCAAATACTGTCAGAATCGACTTCCTGACACTTAAATCCATACTCGATGTTAACAATTTTCTCTTCTTCAGAAACGCTTTCCTTGCCATTGCCAGTCTACATTTTATATCCTCTCTACTTTGCCCATCATCTGTTATTTTGCTCCCCAAATAGTAAAACTCATTTACTACTTTAAGTGTCTCATTTCCTAATCTAATTCCCTCAGCATCACCCAATTTAAATCGATTACATTCTATTATCCTCATTTTGCTTTTGTTGATGTTCATCTTATATCCTCCTTTCAAGACACTGTCCATTTCGTTCAACTGCTCTTCCAGATCCTTTGCAGTCTCTGACAGAATTACAATGTCATCGGTGAATGTCACAATTTTTATTTCTTCTCCATGGATTTTCATTCTTACTCCAAATTTTTCTTTTGTTTCCTTAACTCCTTGCTCAACATACAGATTGAATAACATCGGGGATAGGCTGCAACCCTGTCTCATTCCCTTCCCAACCAATGCTTCCCTTTCATGCCCCACGATTCTTATAACTGCCATCTGGTATCTGTACAAATTGTAAATAGCCTTTCGCTCCCTGTATTTTACCCCTGCCACCTTCAGAATTTGAAAGAGAGTAGTCCAATCAACATTGTCAAAAGCTTTATCTAAGTCTACAAATGGTAGAAACGTAGGTTTGCCTTTCCTTAATCTATCTTCTAAGATAAGTCGTAGGGTCAGTATTGCCTCACGTGTTCCAACATTTCTACAGAATCCAAACTGATCTTCCCCGAGGTCAGCTTATACCAGTTTCTCAATTCGTCTGTAAAGAATTCGTGTTAGCATTTTGCATCCTTGACTTATTAAACTGATAGTTTGGTATTTTCATATCTGTGAACACCTGCTTTCTTTGGGATTGGAATTATTACATTCTTCTTGAAGTCTGAGGGTATTTCGCCTGTCTCATACATCTTGCTCACCAGATGGTAGAGTTTTGTCAGGGCTGGCTCTCCCAAGGCTATCAGTAGTTGTAATGGAATGTTGTCTACTACTGGAGCTTCGTTTCAACTTAGGTCTTTCAGTGCACTCTCAAATTCGTCATGCAGTATCATATCTCCCATTTCATCTTCATCAACATCCTCTTCCATTTCCATAATATTGTCTGCAAGTACCTCACCCTTGTATAGACCCTCTATATACTACTTCCACCTTTCTGCTTTCCCTTCTTTACTTAGAACTTGGTTTCTATCTGAGCTCTTGATATTCATACCAGTGGTTTTCTTCTCTCCAAAGGTGTGTCTAATTTTCCTGTAGGCAGTATCTATCTTACCCCTAGTGATATATGCCTCTACATCCTTACATTTGTCCTCTAGCCATCCCTTTTATGTTTTCTCTTTTCCTCAATTAAATTCAGTATATCTTCTGTTACCCAAGGATTTCTACTAGCCCTCGTCTTTTTACCTACTTGATCTTCTGCTGCCTTCACTATTTCATCTCTCAAATCTACCCATTCTTCTTCCACTGTATTTCTTTCCCCCGTTCTTGTCAATCATTCCCTAATGCTCTCGCTGAAACTCTCTACAAATTCTGACTCCGTCAGTTTATCCAGGTCCCATCTCCTTAAATTCCCACCTTTTTGTAGTTTCTTCATTTTTAGTCTACAGTTCATAACCAACAGATTGTGGTCAGTCACATCTGCCCCTGGAAATGTCGTACAATTTAAAACCTAGTTCCTAAATCTCTGTCTTACCATTATATAATCTATCTGAAACCTACCAATATCTCCAGGCCTCTTCCATGTATACAACCTCCTTTTTTGATTCTTGAACCAAGTGTTAGCTATGATTAAGTTATGCTCTGTGCAAAATTCTACCAGGCAGCTTCCTCTTTCATTCCTTACCCCCATTCCATATTCACCTACTAAGTTTCCTTCTCTTCCTTTTCCTACTATTGAATTTCAGTCCAGTACTCTATGCTTCAAAATTATATATTCTATGATAAAACTGATAAGAGTTCAGAACTTGGGCAGTTACTACACTCTTGGTGGCAGTATTTCTGGTAAGGTAGTCGGTGCACACTATTATCTATTTAAACTGAGCAACTTCTAGCGGATTTGGTATCATATGTTGTGCAGGAAACTGGGGCACATGTTTCCATTGTTAACATTCCCTACATTGTCTTGCATAGTGTTTGAAAGATAGGTAGAGACATGCCAGTGATATCTGCTTTTGATTCTGTCAGAAGTCTTCACAAATTGCAGGTTAATTTGATTTCTGATAGTCATGAAAATACATTAGCATGTCTTGCTGTAAAAGATCTGGGATAACAAGCCATCATTTCCATCCCACTGGGTCTTAATTCATTTTATACTGTGTTCTATCTCTTTAATCTGAATTCTACTTTGACAGCTTCTTCATCTGTGAGGTCTCTATGGTCTTCAGAAACATTGGTTTTTCCTTTTGTTTAGCTGCAGTTTTTGTGAGTGTAACTATGATAGGGAAATTACCATTCTTGTAACGTCTCCCCAATGGATTCTGTGAAATGTAGTTGGCAGCCTCATATCTGCATACATTTTTGGATTCTACCATCATCTTGTATTTCTGAAGCCACAGTGACCATTATGCCAATCATCCTGATGGATCATACTGACTTGTCAACCTGCTTAAAGAGTGGTGGTCAGTCACAACAGTGAGGGATCTGTTGTATAAATAAGGTAAGAACTTACTGATTGGCTAAATGATTCCTATGCACTCTTTCTGTTCCGAAGTAATGTAACCGAAGTGCAGTTACTTAACAGGTCCAGTATGGATTGTAATTATCATATGCCTACGAAACTTGACAGATATGCTAAAGTGTTAATGTGGAACCAGTTTACACTGGAAAGAACAAATTACTTCAAATTGTGGCCACCAAGTGCAAATCTGGTGCTGTACATTGTTTATATGACAGTATGACATCCACTCTGTCATTCGACTAACCATAACATGAGTGAACAGTATGGCTATCGAGAAGACAGATTGTGCTGTTAGTGAACAGCAGCAATTACTGTGCTGCTTTGAGAGAGTATCACCAACTGAAAGGTCAAAGGGGAGGCCCAGTGTCATTAAATGGTTAAAATAAGATGATCGTGAAATTCGAAAGCACAGTTGAGTTTTCTGAGGCTCCTGGTAGAGGAAGGCGATGTATTCTGGTGGAAGAGGTTGCTGTTGCTGTAAGTGGCCATGCAGCACATGCCCCAGTTTAGTGCTAGTGCTTCTGCAGTGTCACAAGAATTGTCCATCCCATGGTCAAAAGTACGGAAAGTTTTGCAGTCTATTTTACACTGGTACCTGTACAAGACGCTGATGGTGCAGCAACAGAAACCTCAAGATTAGCAGAAATGTTTTGAATTTGCTCTTCGGTTTCTGGCATGGATCAAAGTTGATGACATTTAGCCAGGCAATATTTTATGGGGTGAAAAGGCACATTTAGCAATACAGGGTGCAATGAAAACGCAGAACTGTTGAATTTGGGGTAACGTTAAACCATGTGTTGTGCATGAAGAGCTATTGCACTCACCATATGTGACTGTGTGGTGTGGATCCACAACCCCCTTTATTCTCAGTGCATTATTCTTTGAAGAGAATTCACCCAGAGGCGTGTTAGGTATACTGTGACATCTGCACGTTATTGAGGCCTCCTGGTACAGCATGTGATTCCTGCTTTGTAAGAGTGCAAGTGTGTGAAAACCATAGTTTTAATGCAAGATGGGCCAACACCTCATGCTGCTCACCTGGTGAAATCTCTGCTTATTGCAACCTTCCACAAACTTGTATCTCCAAAGATTTTCCAGATGCACAGCCTGCTAGATCACCTGATCTGAATCCATGTGACTTTTGGCTCTGGAGATATCTAAAAGAACGCATTTACTAAGGACGTTTTTGGTCTCCACCTGATCTGAAGACCAGTATACAGGAACATGTTGCTCAAACACCACAATAACTGCTGCAGGCAGCTGTTCATCACACCATTTTGTGGATGCAGTACCTCGTCAACATCACCGGTGCTCATACTGAGCAGATTGTGTAAGTGACAGATAATAATAAAATCAACATTATGCCTTTCTCTCTAGTTTGACCTTTTCTGTCCAAGTCCCATTCTTAATCCTTTACATATGGAAATATTTCTGTACGTCTTTTTGCATTCAAAGTGGCAGATTTGCACCTGGTAGCCAAAACTGGAATTCTTTTTTCTAGTGTAAATCAGCTCCACATTAACACATTGGAATATCTTCTAAGTTTTGCTGCCATATGATAATTAAAGCCCACACTGGACCTCTGTGGGTAACTGCATTTTTGTTATAGCCATCTGGTACTACTTTATGACTTGGAGAGTACTCTAGAGGTGTAATCAATCACTCTTTTAGTGCTTCCTACATTTGCACTAGAACTGTGCATATCACATGACAACTAACTTAGTTTGTAGTTTAGTCTTGACATTCTCATAAGATATGAGTGTCCCTGTATGGATTCAGAAAGATTTATCTTGCTCCTTGCTGCACGAAATTTGGGCAGCTCTCTGTGGCAGTTCTTGGAGTGGTCATAACTAGCAGCTGAAATCTCTTATGAGGCATCTGTAGTAAGAGCATACTCCAAGAAAGCCTGTCACATAATTAGCTAAGACACATCATTCAAGATGTTGAATCAGACGGTCCATTTGGCTGGAGCACAGCACAGACCACATGGCATAACTTGAACTTGCAAGTGCTATCAGGTGTTATGACAGCAGTTTTTTCCCAGTCAGCCTCATCAACCTTGACCTACCAGTAATCAGTCTGCATGTTCATAGTGGAGAAATACTTCACTCTCACTAAACAGTTTGTGGTTTCAATAGTTCATGGCAACACCCAGAGACCTGTCAGGTATACTATGACGTGGTATTTTTTTTCTTTTCAGAATTTAATAATACCTTTCTCATCCACAAAAGAAATCACAGTATGGCCTACTTCTTTCTAAATTTCCTGTGTTCCACTGGGCGCACCTAATACAACCATTAACTGATGGAGATGAACCCCAGTGTTTATATGATGTTTCACATTTTGTTGTCGAGTTCTCCTCATCTTCCTTCTTGACTTGATGAAGAATGGGCTGTGCTGACCTTTCTTCTCACACAAACCAGGACCTATTGGCAACTAGACAGTAGAGCCCTCTAATGTTCCGTTGATAATGGTAGTATAGCATGGTTTCCATCAACAGCACTAAGCTCACCTTGCTGTATGGGTTCAGCTGTACTTATGCACATCCTTAAGTTACGTTTTCCTAGCTGTGGGAATTCGTCGCAGCGTGCTGCGGAATATGCTTACCTCTTCCGCTGTGCGATGCGGGTCGCAGGGTGCTGCGTGAAAAGTTTTCCTAGGAGTGGCGCAGTGCACATTGGAACCTAAAGAATCAAACTTTTTTCTAGAATTTGGCAACTGAACCTGATAGAGTGATACGAGAACTACCTCCTGATACATTTTTAACTCAATGAAAATTTTGTGCTGTGGAAAAACATAAATATTTAAGATTTTAAGAAAAGTTGATTTTTCACGCTAATCGATATTTATCACGCCATATCTCTTAAACTAAGTGTAGTACAACAACATAACTTTATAGTTGCCTTCAGTAGTATATGTCGATAACGTCCGCAAAGGTTCTCACCAATAGAGTCGGTAATAGTGAAGTAATGAATTAAAATGTAACATCTGATGTGGTACTTTACCAAATCAACATCCAAAATGTAGTAAGCAACAAACTTATCCCTGCTACATTTTTTGTAGGGGGTGAAAGTGAGAAAAAGTTTCAGTTTTAAAATAATTTTTAGAGTTTATTGGAAGTTGGTGGGTGCTATCGTTTCTCCTAGACGAGAGCAGTTTCTTGTGGTTTGTTGGCGCAACGCTATTTTCTGCGCACTGTGAGGAGCTTTCTGCTAGGCCCAGGGCAGTGCAGCACGACAGTAGCAGCGGAGGCAGTGAAGGACAAACATGCAGCGCAGTGCTTGAGCTAAAAACTGTTAATTTTGGCACTCCAAAAGTACATGGAAGTTAGGGAAGAGGAGGAGGAGGACTGTATGTTATTGGAAAGAGTACTCAGGAAGTGCAATGCAGTGAGACAAATGTTCTTGCATTGTGAAGAAAAAGGAGCATATAAAATTTTAGTTACATAACATTTACTCGACGATGCAGAGAAGTTTATGGCATTTTTCAGATTCACACTCAACCAGTTTCATTATTTTCTTTCATCAGTTGAAGACAAACTGAGAAGTAATTTCTGTAACCGAGTGACAAAAAAGGCATCTACATCTACATCACACTCCACAAGCCACCTAATGGTGTGGGGTGGAGGGTACTTTCAGTACCACTGTCTGATCCCTCCAACCCTGTTCCACTCACAAATAGTTTTATTCATTTTTCTTCCGATTTCTGACCACATTAAGTCGGCCATATTCCACAAAATTTGCTTTTCTGAAACCAGTTGCTCATCCTCTGAGGCAGAGAAGGGTCAGCCAAAATTACTGGTGACTGTTTCTATACAACACTGTTAAAAATAGTATGTTGTTGCCCGTTCGCGCGAAAAAAACAGCGGAGCTGTCGTCTCGCTGCTGCCCAGTTCGACTACCCATGCTCCTCTGGCCAAGTAAATCATTGCGACACGCAGGACAGACTCCTCCCGAAGCATGCAAGCATTTCTCGCAGGCAGAGCCCATTGCGGCACTGCATTGTCCGCACCCTAGGAAAAAGGTCTCGTATGTTTGCATTGTGCGAGTGAGCATCAGGGTCTCATACGCGTTTTACGCAGTACGCTGCAGGAAATTCCTGCAGCTACGGGAACGCAGCTTTAGGGATGCATTGGGTTGTTTCACAGCAACTGGTGACCCATAGCTCTCTGTGTGCTCATGGGACAATATGATTGTCAGTAGCATATAGATTTCTTTTGAGAGGCCGAGTACATTTTTGCACTTGACTTGAACTTCAAATTTTAACTTAGCATCCAGATGACTGACAACAACTTATCTCATTGACGATGGTGAGGAGAGTGTCTTTAATGATTGACAACCAGAGTATTTGTTGCACGAACTTGATAGAGTAGCTCAAATTTTCCGCAGTCTGTAACTGCTTATGATTCCTGCAAAATGTCCCTTTCTAGGGTAGAATTATGGCTGCATTCTTTTAAAATGACAAATTGAAGAAGTTGCATTTGTCATAAATAGTTTTTCTCATACCACAGCTTACTGTCAGTTAGATATTTTTTTTCCATTTGCAATCTTCAGCTCAATGACAGGTTGGTCATCAATATGATATCTAAACATTTAGGCAACTGTTGTCATAGGGGATTTTATCTTTGGTAGCCTCACTTTCATAGATGGTCACTTCATTTAGTTTTGCTAATTATAGAAGTTGGATGATTGGATGGAACCTCCGTATGTTGACAAGGAGTGGCTGTGGTATGTTGTAGAGTGACCTCAAAAAGGGTTGACAATAGGCTTTGTCCCACATGTTGGCTATACAGTCATGTGCAGTTGCCTGGTGAACATAGACCTGCCCTGTTACTTGATGATGCCTTGCTCACCAGTTGGATTGGCACACAGAAAAATGAACATATGAGCGACAGAGGACATTATGGCAGTATGTTTTAACTGTGGATGAAGTATGCCTACCATGCACTACTGTAAAAAATTAAAAAGTGTGTTTGATGACTATTGTGCAGCAAGGCATCATATTATGTGTGTAGTCCTGTAATTTGTCTGATGTCTGTTGCACACAGTATAATACTATATTTACAGGATTATAAAATAAATCAAATGAAACTATATGATTTCAGTGATGTTTTCAAGTGTCAAGCATCTATGATATATACATGCAGATTGAGAGAAAAAATGACAATTTGTACGAAGGCCGGGATTCAAACCTGGGTCTCCTGCTCACTAGGCATATGTGCTAACCACTACACCACCCCAGCACAGTGGCTTTGCACAACTATATGGACTACTGCAGTATCCATCCCTCGTTAATCCAAATTCCCATTTATGCCTCAGCCTGCTTGATATTCCCCCAAAACTCAAAACAACATTGCAGAGGCTCTTCATCTGTAATGGAATAGCACCTCAGCACTGAACAAAATGAGTATAAATAAAATAAATGTTGGATAAAGGCAAATTGTGATGTTACAATGGTAAATTATTATAATTTCATTTGTCTTGATTGCAATATAAAGAAGCAACTAGATGACTAGTTCCTACAGCTGCATCTACACTCTGCAAACCACTGTGAAATGCATGACAGAGGATAGGTCCCATTGTATCAGTTATTAGGATTTCTTCCTATTCCATTCACATATGCAGCATGGGAAGAACTATTGTTTGAATGCCTTTTTGTGTTCTGTAATCATTCCAATCTATTCCTCACGATCCCTGTGTGAGAGAAATGTTGGGTGTTTCAGTATATAGCTAGAGTCACCATTTAAAGTTGGTTCTTGAAACTTTGTTAGTAGACTTTCTCGGGATAGTTTACATCTATCTTCAAGAGTTTGACAGTTCAGTTTCTTCAGCGTCTCTGTGACATTCTCCCACGGCTCAGACAATCCTGTCACCATTCGTGCTGACCTTCTCTGTAAACATTCAGTATCCTCTGTTAGTTCTATTTGGTATGGGTGCCTCCCACTTGAGCAATATTCTAGGATGAGTTGCATGAATGCTTTGTAAGTAATCTCCTTTGTAGACTGATTGTGCTTTCCCAGTATTCTACCAATAAACCAAAGTCTACCGTATGCTTTCCCACAACTGAGCGTATCTGTTCATTCCATTTTCATATCCCTACAAAGTGTTATATCCAGGTATTTGTATGAGTTGGCCAATCCCAACTGTGGCTCATTGGTTTATTTATTTTTATTTTATTTATTTATTTCTGAGTTCTACAAATCCTTGATGCGAGTGTATCGCTAGGGTGCAGAATGTGTCTGATTTTTGTGTATTTTGTTAATGCTTTAGGTTTAAATAAGAATGTAGTTCATAAATTCTGCTGGGCAACAATAACTGAAAATGATGTTAGCAAAGCAATAGACAAAGTAAGTAGTTCCAGAGCAGAGGACTTCTATGGTCTGTCAAACTTTGTCATAAAGAAGATATCAAGTGATCTTCTGTCCACTCTAACCACTCTCATGAACCATATATTCCAGCAAGGGATTTTCCCCGACTGCTTGAAAATAGCAGTAACTATTCCCATATTTAAGAAAGGAGATAAATCAAATGCAAGTAACTATTGCCCTATCTCATTAATCCCAATAATATCTAAAATAATTGAAGACTGTGTTCACCAACAAATGAATCACTATTTTGAGAGGAATAACTTGTTAAGTAACTCACAGTATGGATTCAGGTCTGAACTATCCACAGTTAAAGCACTTTAAAATATATGTCACTAACAATATGATGGTTTTGAAAACAAATTAATCTCTTGTGCTACTGTCCTAGACCTGAGCAAAGCATTTGACACTGTATCTCAAAGTACTTTGATCATGAAATTAAGACACTATGGCATGGAAGAGGGCACTCTGAAATTATTAGAATCCTACTTAAGCAACAGAGTACAATTTGTTAGTGTAAATGGGCAGCTGTCAAACCCACAAACAATAAAAAGAGGTGTGCCACAGGGCTCCATACTTGGGTCTTTCCTGTTTGTAGTGTATGTTAATGATATGCCACAGTATTTACCCTGTAAAACAGTCCTCAATGCGGACGATACAACTTTTATCAATTCAGGACTGACTCTTGAATCTGTACGAGAAAAAAATAATATAATATTTGAGAAATTGGGTCATTGGCTTAGTGCAAACTCCCTATACATAAATGAAACAAAACCGGAGGAAATATTCTTTAATTTCCCCAAACAAAGAAAATAAGTCTGTTAAACTGTTAGGAATGATGATTGACCAGAAACTTAGCTGGGATAAACATATCACATACATCTGTTCTAAACTTGCACGTGCTATGTTCCTACTTTGTAAGCTTAGGAATAATGTCAGCCAAAACTTACCGCTGCATTCATATTTTGCTTATATCCACCCCCATCTTTCACATGGTATTCTGCTCTGGGGAAATTTTCCTAATTCAGTATCAATTTTTAGATGGCAAAAAAAAGCTCTTCAATGTATAGTGGGTTCATCTCCTAGGGATACATGCAGGGAACATCATGACAGTTCCTTGTTTGTAGATCTATTATTGCTTATTACACGTAAAAGAAAACATAGCTCAATATCCCCTTATGTCATCTGTCCACACCCATAATACAAGACAAAACCACACAATTGATCTGCCATACTCTAGATTGTCCAAGATACATAATAGTTATAAATATGTAGGCCTCGAACTGTATAATACGCTCCACAAAATTGTACAAACAGTATCTAAAAATAAATTTAAGACAACATTGGGTCAGTGGCTCAAAGGTAAAGCATTTTACTCAGTTGATGAATATAAATATTGTAATATGGCAGATTTGCTGTTTTAACATAGAGAAAGGTACCTCTGCCTGTAGTAGGATCTAAATTTGGAAAAACAATATCTAACATGTAAGCATAGACCTATTTCGAGTGCTCTATATTTGTATCAATATCTCTGGATAATGACATAATGTTATCAACATGTATATGATTGTGAAAGCAAGGGGAAACTACGGCCTCAATTTTTCCCGAGGGCATGCAGCTTTACTGTATGATTAAATGATGATGGCGTCCTCTTGGGTAAAATATTCCGGAGGTAAAATAGTCCCCCATTCGGATCTCCGGGCGGGGACTACTTAAGAGGATGTTGTTATCAGGAGAAAGAAAACTGGCGTTCTACGGATCGGAGCGTGGAATGTCAGGTCCCTTAATCGGGCAGGTAGGTTAGAAAATTTGAAAAGGGAAATGGATAGGTTAAAGTTAGATATAGTGGGAATTAGTGAAGTTCGGTGGCAGGAGGAACAAGACTTCTGGTCAGGTGACTACAGGGTTATAAACACAAAGTCAAATAGGGGTAATGCAGGAGTAGGTTTAATAATGAATAGGAAAATAGGAACACGGGTAAGCTACTACAAACAGCTTAGTGAACGCATTATTGTGGCCAAGATAGATACGAAGCCCACACCTACTACAGTAGTACAAGTTTATATGCCAACTAGCTCTGCAGATGACGAAGAAATTGAAGAAATGTATGATGAAATAAAAGAAATTATTCAGATAGTGAAGGGAGACGAAAATTTAATAGTCATGGGTGACTGGAATTCGAGTGTAGGAAAAGGGAGAGAAGGAAACGTAGTAGGTGAATATGGATTGGGGCTAAGAAATGAAAGAGGAAGCCGCCTGGTAGAATTTTGCACAGAGCACAACTTAATCATAGCTAACACTTGGTTTAAGAATCATGATAGAAGGTTGTATACATGGAAGAACCCTGGAGATAAAGGTATCAGATAGATTATATAATGGTAAGACAGAGATTTAGGAACCAGGTTTTAAATTGTAAGACATTTCCAGGGACACCTGTGGAGTCTGACCACAATCTATTGGTTATGACCTGTAGATTAAAACTGAAGAAACTGCAAAAAGGTGGGAATTTAAGGATAAACTGAAAGAACCAAAGGTTGTACAGAGTTTCAGGGAGAGCATAAGGGAACAATTGACAGGAATGGGGGGAAAGAAATACAGTAGAAAAAGAATGGGTAGCTTTAAGGGATGAAGTAGTGAAGGCAGCAGAGGATCACATAGGTAAAAAGACGAGGGCTAGTAGAAATCCTTGGGTAACAGAAGAAATATTGAATTTAATTGATGAAAGGAGAAAATATAAAAATGCAGTAAATGAAGCAGGCAGGTAAAAAGGAATACAAACGTCTCAAACATGAGACCGACAGGGAGTGCAAAATGGCTAAGCAGGGATGGCTAGAGGACAAATGTAAGGATGTAGAGGCTTATCTCACTAGGGGTAAGATAGATACTGCCTACAGGAAAATTAAAGGGACCTTTGGAGATAAGAGAAGCACTTGTATGAACATCAAGAGCTCAGATGGAAACCCAGTTCTAAGCAAAGAAGGGAAAGCAGAAAGGTGGAAGGAGTATACAGAGGGTCTATACAAGGGCGATGTACTTGAGGACAATATTATGGAAATGGAAGAGGATGTAGATGAAGATGAAATGGGAGATACGATACTGCGTGAAGAGTTTGACAGAGCACTGAAAGACCTGAGTCGAAACAAGGTCCCCGGAGTAGACAACATTCCATTGGAACTACTGACGGCCTTGGGAGAGCCAGTCCTGACAAAACTCTACCATCTGGTGAGCAAGATGTATGAAACAGGCGAAATACCCTCAGACTTCAAGAAGAATATAATAATTCCAATCCCAAAGAAAGCAGGTGTTGACAGATGTGAGAATTACCGAACAATCAGTTTAATAAGCCACAGCTGCAAAATACTAACACGAATTCTTTACAGACGAATGGAAAAACTAGTAGAAGCCGACCTCGGGGAAGATCAGTTTGGATTCCGTAGAAATACTGGAACACGTAAGGCAATACTGACCTTACGACTTATCTTAGAAGAAAGATTAAGGAAAGGCAAACCTACGTTTCTAGCATTTGTAGACTTAGAGAAAGCTTTTCACAATGTTGACTGGAATACTCTCTTTCAAATTCTAAAGGTGGCAGGGGTAAAATACAGGGAGCGAAAGGCTATTTACAATTTGTACAGAAACCAGATGGCAGTTATGAGAGTCGAGGGACATGAAAGGGAAGCAGTGGTTGGGAAGGGAGTAAGACAGGGTTGTAGCCTCTCCCCGATGTTATTCAATCTGTATATTGAGCAAGCAGTAAAGGAAACAAAAGAAAAATTCGGAGTAGATATTAAAATCCATGGAGAAGAAATAAAAACTTTGAGGTTCGCTGATGACATTGTAATTCTGTCAGAGACAGAAAAGGACTTGGAAGAGCAGTTGAACGGAATGGACAGTGTCTTGATAGGAGGATATAAGATGAACATCAACAAAAGCAAAACGAGGATAATGGAATGTAGTTGAATTAAGTCGGGTGATGCTGAGGGAATTAGATTAGGAAATGAGACACTTAAATTAGTAAAGGAGTTTTGCTATTTGGGGATCAAAATAACTGACGATGGCCGAAGTAGAGAGGATATAAAATGTAGACTGGCAATGGCAAGGAAAGCGTTCCTTAAGAAGAGAAATTTGTTAACATCGAGTCAGGAAGTCGTTTCTGAAAGTATTTGTATGGATTGTAGCCATGTATGGAAGTGAAACATGGAAGACAAATAGTTTAGACAAGAAGAGAATAGAAGCTTTCGAAATATGGTGTTACAGAAGAATGCTGAAGATTAGATAGGTAGATCACATAACTAATGAGGAGGTATTGAATAGAATTGCCGAGAAGAGGAATTTATGGCACAGCTTGACAAGAAGAAGGGACCGGTTGGTAGGACATGTTCTGAGGCATCAAGGGATCACAAATTTAGTGTTTGAGGGCAGCGTGGAGGGTAAAAATCGTAGAGGGAGACCAAGAGATGGATACACTAAGCAGATTCAGAAGGATGTAGGTTGCAGGAAGTACTGGGAGATGAAGAAGCTTGCACAGGATAGAGTAGCACGGAGAGCTGCATGAAACCAGTCTCAGGGCTGAAGACGACGATGACGATGACGAGGGTTCCCAAAATTTTATGTACTTTGACGAAAATGGTGTGTAACAAACAGTTGGATCAGATGGAATGCACGTAGTGTGTGCATGTCTAGTTCATCAGCTTATGTTTAGCGAAGCAGCAATAAGTGAAAATTATAAAAAGCTTAGTTTGCAGTCGAGAACCTAAAGAATGCATGTTACATAACTGTGAAATATCTCCTGGGCCAAAAGCTGTAGCATCTGCAGTTGGCAGCTGCTTCATAGAACATGATCCACAGGAAATTACTGTTTGCAAACAATGGCTTCATATTAGAGTCTGTCATGCCATCATTACGTTGCCAAATACCACCTGCTTAGCTGAGTGGTAACATGCTTGCTTATCTTTAGCAGGATCTATTGTGGTCAGATGATCTTTCTTTCATGGTCCCATTTGGTTTCCAGGGTCATGTTCATCAATTATTTTCTTTATTCTTTTCATTATTATTTTAGTGAATATTATGGAAGCTAATATTATGAAAGGTGCTATGTCTCTAAGTGCTAGTGTCCTCTGAGTCTGCTTTTCCTTTATATAGAACTTTTATTACTGATTGTCTCCACTGTCCTGTAATGGTGGCCATTTCCATGAACTTCTTGTAGAGTTTTGCCCACACTGGCGTTAGTATTTGGGCTTTGTCTTTTGAATGTTCACTATACAGTCTGTCAGAGCCTGCAGCTTTTTTGTTCTTGGTACTGTTAATGGCATCTTTGACCTCCTATATGACCAGCCGGACCCATTACAGAATTGTTTGTGGCAATATCTCTGGTTTGCCCTCTTATTTGCCTTTCAGTCCTTCCTTATTCAGTATGTTGTTGAAGGGCATGGCCAGCAGTATAGCTTTACTCATGAGACTCAACAGCAAATTAATTAAACATGCAAAAAGTTCAAGTAGCTTGAAGTAAACACAAGCTAAGGATCGTAACGGGTACCACTTCTAGCTTCGACCTATTACACTTAAAAGAAATGTATCATCAGGTGTGGGAACCTGTAGTAAGGATACCAACATGTGGCTGCTGTCGCACAGCTTTAAAAGAAACCAGCAGCATTTAAGCCACCTTGGATCACAGCAACATGGTTATACAATTATTCCGTCAGTATACTAACATTCCATATAAACCAAAAACTATACAGACACAAAATATCTACATTTACATCTACAACTACATTCATTCATACTCTACAAACCACCGCATAGCACATGGCAGAAGGTACGCCCCATTGTACCAGTTATTAGTGTTTTCTCCCATTCCATTAATGAATGGAGTGTGAGAAGAATGAATGACTGAATGCCTCTGTGCATGCTGAAATTATTCTAACCTTGTCCTCATGGTGCCTATGTGAGTGATACGTAGGGTGTTTTATTATGTACTTGAAACTGTTAGTAGATTTTGTCATATTTTGTGTGTATCTTGAACAATCTGCCAGTTCAGTTTCTTCAGCATCACTGTAATAGTGTCCCACAAATCAGACAAACCTGTGACCATTTGTGCTGCACTTCCCTGTTTATGTTGGATATCTCCTGTCAGTCCTATATGATCCAGGTCCCACACAGTTGAGCAATATTCTAGAATGGCTCACATGAGTGATTTGTAAGTAATCTCCTTTGTAGGCTGCGCATCCCCCAGGATTATACCAATAAACTGAAGTCTACCACCTGCTTTATCCACAACTGAGCCTATGTGATCGTATCATTTCATATTCTTACAAAATGTTACTACCCTTGTATCAGTACGAGTTGTCCAATTCCAGCTGTGACTCCCTGTTATTATAGTCATAGGATATTACACTTTTCATTTTGTGAAGCACATAATTATACATTTCTGAACATTTAAAGCAAGTTGCCAGTCTTTGCATCACTTTGAAATCTTAAGATCTGAATATTTATGCAGCTTCTTTCAGACAGTACTTCATTATAGATAACTGCATTAAGTCTGAGGTTACTATTAATATTGTTCGCAAGTCATTAATAAACACTGAGGAGCCAAAGAAACTGGTACACCCGTCTAATATCGTGTAGGGCTCCCGCAAGCACACAGAAGTGCCGCAAAATGATGCAGCATGGACTCAACTAATGTCTGAAGTAGTGCTGGGGGGAACAGACACAATGAATCCTGCAGAGCTGTCCATAAATCCTTAAGAATATGAGGGGTTGAGATTCTTCTGAACAGCACATTGCAAGACATCCCAGATATGCTCATTAATGTTTATGTCTGGGGAGTTTGATAGCCAGCGGAAGTGTTTAAATTCAGAAGAGAGTTCCTGGAGCCACTATGTAGCAATTCTGGATATGTGGGGCCATCGCATTGTCCTGCTGGAATTGCCCAAGTCTGTCGAAATGCACAACAGATATGAATGGATGCAGGTGATCAGACAGGATGCTTACATACGTATGAACTGTCAGAGTTGTATCTAGACGTATCAGGGATCCCATATCACTCAAACTGCACACACCCCACACCATTACAGAGCCTCTGCCAGCCTAACAGTCCTCTGCTGACATAAAGGATCCATAGATTCACGAGGTTTTCTCCGTACCCGTACAGGTCCATCTGCTTGATACAATTTGAAACGAGACTCATCCAACCAGGCAACATGTTTCCAGTCAACAACAGTCCAATGTCGGTACTGACTGGCCCAGGCGAGGGGTAAAGCTTTGTGTTGTGCAGTTCTCAAGGGTACACGAAAGGGCCTTCTGCTCCAAAAGCCCATATCGATGATGTTTCATTGAATGGTTCACATGCCAACACGTGTTGATGGCCCAGTTGAAATCTGCAGCAATTTGCAGAAGGGTTGCACTTCTGTCACATTGAACAATTCTCTCTGGGAAAATTGCCACTTCTCACTATCTTGGAGATGCTGTGTCGCATCATTCGTGCGCCAACTATAACACCACATTCAAACTCACTTAAATCTTGATGACGTGCCATTGTAGCAGCAGTAACCGATCTAACAACTGCGCCAGACATTTATGTGTTGCTGACTGCAGTGCCCTGTTCTGCCTGTTTGCGTATATCTGTATTGAATATGCATGCCTATACCAATTTCTTTGGCGCTTCGGCGTACAACATGCAACATGAACAGCAAGGATACCAACACACTTCCCTGCGGCATCCCTGAAGTTACTTCTACACCAGAAGATGGCACGCCATCCAACATAATATACCGTGTCCTCCCTACCAAAAGTTCTATACTTTAAACCAGAATTAAACAAGCACTTTAATAGCATTGCACAATAAAGAGACGTACTCAAAATTCTCTGCCAAATCCTTTCCAAAAACGTCAAGCAGCCTGCTCTGAACTTTACCAATATTTGGACAGTGTGTCAGTGGCGTAAAACTTTGAAGCATTTTATATGGTGTGTGTTTCAGCTATTATGCAACAATTTCACCACCATTATCTCCAGTGCCTTGGTACTGCACAGATAAATTTTGAAATTTAGAACCAGTTTGATTCTGCAGCTGTTATAGCAGAAAATCATGCTGAAATATGTCATGATGAGTCATGTAAAAAGATACACCCTATTTTCTGAAGTTTTTCGAGTTATTCTGACCCGATCTCAATTCCTAGCCATCAGCACTTTTGATATTACCTTCCCCAAAAAGCACTAAACAATCGAACGTGGAAAAAGGTAGATTTCATTCACCTCCACCCTGTCTTTTAGGGTACTGCACAACAAAATCAAGTTTATGTGGTTTAGAACATGCTCTCTATAATGAAAATGGTTTAGAAGAGTTTGCAGGAAAAACTTTTTTGTGAAAGTGTGCTTAAAATATCCATTTTTTGGTGTTTTTACAGAAATTGTCAACTTTGCCCTCAATTTGTAAACCGTTGGAAAGCAGTAGGAGATGAAATGTTATATTCTATGACTGTATATTGGTAGATTTTTTACTTCCAAAGTTTCAGGTTTATCCTGCAATTACTCCCGGGGATGCAATAATCTAAACTTCATTATTTTCTAGTGTATTTTCTCAGTCGACTTTGCTTGGATATATCCATAAAAAATTGCTCATGAATTTTTTTTTAATCTTTTGCTTAAGAGAACACAGAAAGTTATACAAAATAGCCTAGTTCTGTTTCTTTCAAGCAAATATTGTTGCAGACATTATGTCTCAAAAGATACCACAAACTCAGGGGTACACTGCTGAAAGCTGCACTATGGGATCAAACATGTGACCCTCTCTCTCTGCAAGTATCTAATTTTACCATTGTTTATAGGGAACATGTGCAAATGTTCACACAAAATTTCATCAAAATCCATTATGGTCATGTGGGAACCTCTGGACCACTGTGGATGGAATGACCCAGTTGTAGCCTCTCTGACAGAAATCACAGAAACAATTGCACAACTGAGAACTGAGACGATACATCATAGGCACACAATTTGATTAGAAGCTGTTTGTGAGGACCGTTGTCAAAAGCCTTCTGGATATCTGAAAATATACAAATTACAGAGCTTTCTTTTAAAACCTTCCTCACCAATATGCAAGGTACTTGTTTGAAAGCCACTGTGTTTAATTGTAATAATATTCAGGCTACATTCAAATTTTTTGGTACTTTGACAGATGATTCTTCAGCTACAAAAAAGGTTAAGGAACTTTAAACAAAAACTTCCAGATGAAATTTGTCATACACCGACAATCCTTCCTGACAACAACCATGAAAAAAGTAGGAGTATGTTTTGAGAAAGAAGCACAGTGGAGCATTTTGAGACACACGTAGGATGCACTTGAAGGTAACGAAACACAGAAGCTCATAGAAGGCTGACCCACAACTACTGGTGTAGAAGCTATGGTGTCGAACAAGAATCTCGATTAAAACTTAATAATTAAATACATACCTTTTGTGTGTAGATGTAGAACATTAATTTTTAAAAATGCTGAGCAACAGCAGGTACAGCGTCACTTTAAAAATTAGAACTTTTCTTTCAACTGTCTTCTAAATGAGTGACTGAAGGTGTGTGCAGTGCTGCGTTTCATTATCTTTTTCAGTGAGTTAGTGAATTACTTTGGAGAGTTTGAGACTTAATGAAATATTGCATTCCATGATAAAATTTATCATTTGGAACAGGTATAACAAAATGTTGTCCATTATAATGTATATTCCCTGAATTAAAAAGTTCTGGTGAGATTTTCATTGGCCCCCTTTAAATGAGAGTTTATGATGTTTTGCTGGACCCCCCTTTCCCCATTTGGACTCCCATAATTAATAGATGTCCCCTGAGTAGGCTTTCATGGGATAGTTTGAGCCCATTTTCAAGTATTTGTTAGTTCATTCTTCTCTGCACATACTTTGATGTCTCCCATGGGTCAAACAAATTTGTGATCATTCACGCTGCCTTTCTTTTTATTTGTTCAATATCCCGTTAGTCTTATTTGGTATGGTCCCACATATTATAGCAGTATTCTAGGATGGATTGCACAAGTGTGTTGTAAGCAGTATTATACCAATTAACTGAAGTCTGCTACCTGCGACTGAGCCTATGTGATCATTCTATTTCATATACCTACAAACTGTTACACCTAGGTATTTGTAAGAGTCTACTGATCCTGTGACAGTGATATTTTAGTCTTAGAATACTACTATTGTTTATTTTGGGAAGTGCAGAGTTTTACATTTCTAAACATTTAAAGCACATGTGGGCTGCTGGTGGCCTACAGGCCAGATCCAGCTTGCCACCAGTTTTAGTCTGGCTTGCAGAAGATTTTGATTTTTTTTTTTTTTTTGGGGGGGGGGGGTGCAATGTACTCTCCTTGTGACATTTCTGAGTATTCGTCATTCCGGTGTTCGCATTATTCTAGTTTGGCTTCTGTATTACACAGCCAATATATGCTAAGTTAAACAAAATGGCCTTGCTGTGCTGGTACTGCGAACGGCTCAAAGGAAGGGGAACCTACAGCTGCAATTTTTCCCCAGGGGAAGTGGCTTTATGTGTGGTTAAATGACTGCATTTTCTTGGGTAAAATAGTCCTCCATTTAGATCTCCGGGTGAGGACTACTCAGGACGTCGTTATCAGGAGAAAGAAAACTGGCGTTCTATGGATCGGAGCATGGAATGTCAGATCACATAATCGGGCAAGTAGGTTAGAAAATTTAAAAAGGTAAATGGATAGGTTAAAGTTAGATATAGTGGGAATTAGCGAAGTTCGGTGGCAGGAGGAACAAATCTTTTGGCCAGGAGAATACAGGGTTATAAATACCAAAGCAAATAGGGGTAATGCAGGAGTAAGTTTAATAATGAATAAAAAAAATAGGAGTGCGGGTAAGCTACTACAATCAACATAGTGAACGCATTATTGTGGCCAAGATAGACACGAAGCCCACGCCTACGACAATACTACAAGTCTAGATGCCAACTAGCTCTGCAGATGACGAAGAAATTGAAGAAATGTATGATGAGATTAAAGAAATTATTCAGATAGTGAAATGAGACGAAAATTTAATAGTCATAGGTGACTGGAATTCGGTAGTAGGAAAAGGAAGAGAAGGAAACGTAGTAGGTGAATATGGATTGGGGGGAAGAAATGAAAGAGGAAGCCGCCTGGTAGAATTTTGCACAGAGCATAACTTAATCATAGCTAACACTTGGTTCAAGAATCATAAAAGGAGGTTGTATACATGGAAGAAGCCTGGAGATACTGACAGGTTTCAGATAGGTTATATAATGGTAAAACAGAGATTTAGGAACCAGGTTTTAAATTGTAAGACATTTCCAGGGACACCTGTGGACTCTGACCACAATCTATTGGTTATGAGCTGTAGATTAAAACTGAAGAAAGTGCAAAAAGGTGGGAATTTAAGGAGATGGGACCTGGATAAACTGAAAGAACCAGAGGTTGTACAGAGTTTCAGGAAGAGCATAAGGGAACAATTGACTAGAATGGGGGAAAGAAATACAGTAGAAGAAGAATGGGTAGCTTTGAGGGATGAAGTAGTGAAGGCAGCCAATAGTCAAGTAGGCAAAAAGACGTGGACTAGTAGAAATCCTTGGGTGACGGACGAAATACTAAATGTAATTGATGAAAGGAGAAAATATAAAAATGCAGTAAATGAAGCAGGCAGGTAAAAAGGAATACAAACGTCTCAAACATGAGATTGACAGGAAGTGCAAAATGGCTAAGCAGGGATGGCTAGAAGTCAAATGTAAGGATGTAGAGGCTTATCTCACTAGGGGGTAAGATAGATACTGCCTACAGGAAAATTAAAGAGACCTTTGGAGAAAAGAGAACCACTTGTATGAATATCAAGAGCTCAGACGGAAACCCAGTTCTAAGCAAAGAAGGGAAAGCAGAAAGGTGGAAGGAGTATATAGAGGGACTATACAAGGGCGATGTATTTGAGGGCAACGTTATAGAAAGGGAAGAGGATGTAGATGAAATGGGAGATATAATACTGCGTGAAGAATTTGATAGAGCACTAAAAGACCTGAGTCCATTAGAATTCCTGAAAGCCTTGGGAGAGCCAGTCCTGACAAAACTCCACCATCTGGTGAGCAAAATGTATGAGACAGGCGAAATACCCTCAGACTTCAAGAAGAATATAATAATTCCAATCCCAAAGAAAGCACGTGTTGATTGATGTGAAAATTACCGAACTATGAGTTTAGTAAGTCACAGCTGCAAAATACTAACACGAATTCTTTACAGACGAATGGGAAAACTGGTAGAAGCCGACCTCGGGGAAGATCAGTTTGGATTCCGTAGAAATGTTGGAACACGTGAAGCTATACTGACCCTTAGACTTATCTTAGAAGCTAGATTAAGAAAAGGCAAACCTACGTTTCTAGCATTTGTAGACTTGGAGAAAGCTTTTGACAATGTTGATTGGAATACTCTCTTTCAAATTCTGAAGGTGGCAGGGATAAATTACAGGGAGCGAAAAGCTATTTACAATTTGTACAGAAACCAGATGGCAGTTATAAGAGTCGAGGGGCATGAAATGGAAGCAGTGGTTGGGAAGGGAGTGAGAGAGGGTTGTAGCCTCTCCCCGATGTTATTCAATCTGTATATTGAGCAAGCAGTAAAGGAAACAAAAGAAAAATTCAGAGTAGATATTAAAATCCATGGAGAAGAAATAAAAACTTTGAGGTTCGCTGATGACATTGTAATTCTGTCAGAGACAGCAAGGGACTTGGAAGAGCAGTTGAACGGAATGGATAGTGTCTTGAAAGGAGGATATAAAATGAACATCAACAAAAGCAAAACGAGGATAATGGAATGTAGTCGAATTAAGTCGAGTGATGCTGAGGGTATTAGATTAGGAAATGAGTCACTTAAAGTAGTACGGGAGTTTTGCTATTTGGGGAGCTAAATAACTGATGATGGTCGAAGTAGAGAGGATATAAAATGTAGACTGGCAATGGCAAGGAAAGCGTTGCTGAAGAAGAGAAATTTGTTAACATCGAGTATAGATTTAAGTGTCAGGAAGTCGTATCTGAATGTATTTGTATGGAGTGTAGCCATGTATGGAAGTGAGACGTGGACGATAATTAGTTTGGACAAGAAGAGAATAGAAGCTTTTGAAATGTGGTGCTACAGAAGACTGCTGAAGATTAGATGGGTAGATCACGTAACTAATGAGGAGGTATTGAATAGGACTGGGGAGAAGAGGAGTTTGTGGCACAACTTGACAAGAAGTCAAGAAGTAGACATCATTCCATTAGAACTACTGATAGCCTTGGGAGAGCCGGCCCTGACAAAACTACTATCTGGTGAGCAAGATGTATGAACAGACGAAATAACCTCAGACTTCAAGAAGAATATAGTACTTCCAATCCCAAAGAAAGCAGGTGTTGACAGGTGTGAAAGGTTATCGAACTATCAGTTTAATAAGTGGTGGTGGTTGTTAGTGTTTTACGTCCCGTCGACAACGAGGTCATTAGAGACGGAGCGCAAGCTCGGGTTAGGGAAGGATTGGGAAGGAAATCGGCCGTGCCCTTTCAAAGGAACCATCCCGGCATTTGCCTGAAACGATTTAGGGAAATCACAGAAAACCTAAATCAGGATGGCCGGAGACGGGATTGATCAGTTTAATAAGTGACAGCTGCAAAATAATATCATGAACTCTTTACAGACGAATAGAAAAACTGTAGCCTGGGTCAGTCTTTTCTTGTTTTGAGGCTAGAGTTTTAGATGGAAGCATTTAATAATTTAGCCCTGTTTCATCACAGTTACACAGTTGAATGGGAGTAAGATTTTCTTCTTTTATAATTTTGCTAGATTTCTCACAATGTTATCTAAGAGCTTGAGAATCCACAGAAAGTCTTGTGCCACAAATTTCAAACTGCCTTATGTCTTATCACTTCTTTCACCTATCCAATCATCCTGAACTTGCAGCAAAATCTTCCTCACCTGCATTTAATTTATTCCTAAAACATGAAGAATAGGCCCTGAAATTGGATTTCCTTTTTGCCTTTGTTGAGTGAACCACACAAACAAAGCTTCATTCGTTTTCTCATACTCAGATTTCTTCAATGACTTCCGTTCAAATGACAAAATAGAGTACTTGCTGATGAAAACTTCTCATTTTGTGTCTTTTCTATGCCAATCTCGAACTGTCACTTCACTGACTCCATACTTGGCAGCAAACTTTATTAACGCTATTTTGTCGAAAGACGACATGTTGAGAAACGTGGCTGTTGTACTTAAGGTTTATAATTTATATAAAAAACAACTACCAGCCACATGTATGGTTTAAAAAGGTTTATTATCTTCAGACCATGACCGGTTTCGGATTTTCCTTTACAAATCCATCTTCAGATGGACAACAATCAACAAACAAAAAACAACACAGGGTTGTTTCTTGTTTGTAATGTGAAGCTGGGCCACGTTTTGTAAACGTTATTCGTGTGTGCTGCGTGTGTAATTAAAATGATGAGGTTAAAAGTGACGCCCATTGACTGGAACAGCACTCACATAGTGCATATTGAAAAGTGTATGAAGCTTGCGTTCGAAAACATAAACGCACGAATATTTCGTCAGGCAGAACTACACAGCTCTGCAGCAAACGAATAACACAAACAAAACTAGGTCCAACTAAGAATGCGTGTAATCTGCCATCTGAAGATGGATTTGTAAAGGAAAATCCGAAACCGGTCATGGTCCGAAGATAATAAACCTTTTTAAACCATACAAGTGGCTGGTAGCTGTTTTTTATATAAATTATAAACCTTAAATTTTATTAATGTTTCTTCTTTGTCCTGTCTTTTCAAAGCCTCCAGTTTCACATTCAAAGGCACAAATTTCCTACTGTCCCTACCACTCTTTACAATGTATGAATTAAAACATTAAGAAACACCATTACATATGTACAGTATACGGCACATAAACGTAACACTTTAAAATTAATGTGACACAGGTGGGCTCACTACAGTATAGATGTTACTACACAGCTATTGTTCAAATCATGTAAGGAGGTGGCCCAAATTTTCAGCTGTTCTGAACATCCCCCTCCACTAGCCACTGGCGACAAATAATATTCATTCTGAAACTTCCTGGCAGATTAAAACTGTGTGCCGGACTGAGACTAACTCAGGACCTTTGCCTTTTGTGGACAAGTGCTCTACCAACTGAGCTACCCAAGCATGACTCATGCCCCGTCCTCACAGCTTTACTTCTGCCAGTACCTCGTCTCCTACTTTTCAAACTTTACAGAAGCTCTCCTGCAAATTTTGCAGAACCAGCACTCCTGAAAGGAATTTAAAAGCAGGTCTCCTACAGTTGACATTGGAAAAAACAAAAACAGACTCCAGAACTATGTGGTGTCAGCAAGAGAACTGCAAAGAGAATTGTAAAGGAAGGTGTCAGAGCTGTAGTAACCGAAGAAACAGATCGTGTTGCCTGGAAAGCATCGAAATTGCAAGGAACCTGTAACACAAATGGATAGTTTTAACAATGATGTTTTAAAGTGTTCCATGTGAATGATGAATTCCTGACATAACAAAAACATGTTACAGTTATGCAGGCTTCAATGGTAAGCGCTTCGTCAAGGTAAAGAATTTTAAAATAAGTTGGTTCCAGGTATGTTAAGAAGAGAGTTTTTAGTTCAAAGAAGTGACCTAGGTGCAGCATGAACTGTATCCCATAAAAAGATTCACGATATAGGAGAAAGAGGTAGTTGATGAAACATGGATCATTTAGAATTTACAAGATGATCTGCTGGAAAATGAGTGGTGGTACTGGCAGTTTTAAAGTTCTCATAGGGACAGGTTCTCTGATAATTATTCTGCATGCTGACTCTTCTTCTGGTTTTATTTCTTAGAACAAACACAGTACTAATATTTATTAGTTTTAAAGACTCGTGGTTGAAAAAATGTTTGTCAACATATCAGTTGCATATATAATAATGAGAACTTCCTAGCCTTTTTGAACAGGACTCTGTATCATTTTAATCATGCGGACTGTAACGTTCAACATACTGCCCAAACAGAAGTTAAGCTTCTCCCACCATGTTGTAAACCTCTTTCATTTTCAAGGCACAAACTGGATAAAGCCCTAAAATGACAGTAACTGTTACTTCTCGAGATATCAGTCAGATTCCCTACAGTTATTCATATGTGATGGTTAATTGTTTGCTTGTTCAATGGATTACAAATGCAGTCTCTCACTATAATATCGAATGTGTTAGCTTACACTCATTACGCACGCACGTGCAGGAGCAGCAGGACTGCTGCTGCTGCTACTGCTACTGCTACTACTACTACTACTACTACTACTACTGTAGTAGTAGTAGTAGTAGTAGTAGTAGTAGTAGTAGTAATGAAATATCTACTCTTGCTCCATTTTGAAAATTATTTCTACAAATCTTGTTGTGCATCACCACTTAATAGCTCTGACAATTATTAAAATTTCTGAAGAGCACAGCAGTCATTTTAGGACCTGTAGGTTTCAAGAGGTAGTAAGTTGATGTGAGTAAATCACTAAACTTGACAAAAGAATGAAACAAGCATATTTTATGTACTTCTGTAAACAGTTATATTAATTCACTATACATTCTAATGAAATTTGTGTAAAGTACAGAAGGAAGAAACTGATATCAGTCTAATCCTGCTAAGGCTATCACACAATTAATGTCCAGATTCCTGAGTTGCAACTGCATCTGGTGCTTTGTATCCAAGCTGCTCCTCTGGATTGTGGGGCCAGAAAGTTGGCCTGTTGATAGGGTCGAGTGCCTAAATAAAAAGAATAACTTGATTACACACCACACACAAGTACAAGATCATATGAAAACAAACAGGCTGTTTAATGAACACAACTAATGGACATGACTAAGAAACCCATTCACTGCCCAAGCATCCAGAGCGTATCGCTTGCCACATATCCAGTAATTAAACATTCTCTGTAGCTCAAGTATTTTGTTTGCTTCCTTACCTATCCTAGTGACTACTTTATGAACATATATAATAATGGAATATGCTTACTGAAAAAAGAGAAATACAAAATCTTGAAAAGATTTGTAAAGGCCAAGTCTGCTTGTGTCTGTGTATATGCGGATGGATATGTGTGTGTGTGCGCGAGTGTATACCCGTCCTTTTTTCCCCCTAAGGTAAGTCTTTCCGCTCCCGGGATTGGAATGACTCCTTACCCTCTCCCTTAAAACCCACTTCCTTTCATCTTTCCCTCTCCTTCCCTCTTTCCTGACGAAGCAACCGTTTGTTGCGAAAGCTAGAATTTTGTGTGTATGTTTGTGTGTCTATCGACCTGCCATATATATATATATATATATATATATATATATATATATATATATATATATATATATATATATATATATATGAGGGAAACATTCCACGTGGGAAAAATATATCTAAAAACAAAGATGATGTGACTTACCAAACGAAAGCGCTGGCACGTCGATAGACACACAAACAAACACAAACATACACACAAAATTCAAACTTTCGCAACAAACTGTTGCCTCATCAGGAAAGAGGGAAGGAGAGGAAAAGACAAAAGGATGTGGGTTCTAAGGGAGAGGGTAAGGAGTCATTCCAATCCCGGGAGCGGAAAGACTTACCTTAGGGGGAAAAAAGGACAGGTATACACGCGCGCGCGCACGCACGCACACGCATGTCCATCCGCACATACACAGACACAAGCAGACATTGAATATATACATATAATAGTTGAAAATTTCGACTAGATCACATAAATAACCATTTCCTCCCATCTAATCAGATTTTTAGGTTAAAGAACCTTCATATTCACATGAAATCTCCGAATGCAGTAAACAAGGTTCAGCGACAGTCTAAATACAGAATACCATCTTTCATATGTATAACAGGTCTAGCTTTGGTTACAGCTACTATTAGGTCTTTGTTAACTTCATAACTGATAAGGACTTCGGAGGCACAATCTTTGAGCATAGCGAGGATTACCTCCTCTGTACGCTTTCTTTCATAACTAATTTTTCACTCACTTTTCTTCTAGGACACATTTACAACTAGCATGAAACCAAGCTGTCAAACAATTTCAGTAACTTAAAACAAAGAGACTGTTTTAGTCTCCAGTTTACAATTGTGCACTATCTGGGTATTCGTTAAGTATAATGGTAGGATTGATTTCCAGCCATCTTTGCAGTATATGGAAGGCTTACAATTACTACGTAACAATAGCAGTGAACTACATGCAAAACATAAAGAGCCTGCAGGAAGGGTCAGGCTTAAACTGCAGAACATACTAGGGGGCAGTGAAACGTAACATAGCATAATGATATGGTTCTTACCTGGTCTGGGAAGGCATCTCTGAAATCTTCCATAGTCATTTGCTCAAACGGTAAGATAGAACGCAGCTTATTTGCCTCTGCTTCAAAGTTGGCTATTCTTTCATTGGAAGCTTTAATGTAATCTTCAATGGCTTTTTTCTGTAACAATGATTTTTGTTAATACCATATGAGAAAGATATCGTATGAAACCCTGTCAGACACTCCACAAAATTTACACCTTCAAATGACGTTTTATTGCCTACAGGTTTAAATTTCACATCTAATACATGTCTTACAGATTTCCAAATTTTCTTTATATTAATGTTTTTGTAAATTTTGACAAATTGGCAACCTAAATTACATTCCAGTGTAGGTCTAGTCTGTTTTCGTTTACAACTTAAAGCCCAAAGTTTCTTTCAGCTAAAGCTTGCATGCAAAATATACACCACCGTGGTATATTCGAAAACCTAAGTTTGTCTATGGTTCTTTGTTAAACATAATTTTATTTTCCATCAGTTACATCCTGGCAACTACTTCCACGCTCACCTAGTGTGATAAAATGTGTTAATGTTCTTGGTGAATCGAAAAAAAAAAAAAAAAAAAAAAAAAAAAAAAAAAAAAAATAATTTTTAAAGAAAAGAACTTGAAAGTGTAAATTCACGGTTCACAAAAATTTCTGAGCCAGAGCACTCCACCATGTTTGCATGGCATGCACTGGTATTTCTTATACAGAGCCAATTCAGCCACCAGTTCCTTCCATTCTATTTTATATTGCATTTCCAATGCCTGTTGACAACTTAATACATGCTTATACCTCTAAAAATGTCTTAGGCCTACATGGCAATTTCACACCTGTATATAATTCTCCATTCTTAATTCAACCACTGGCATAGTCCATATCAATTCAGTCAGACTACGAAAAAATCTTACCTTCATAGTCTCTGATGTTACTGAATTTAACATATGTTAAAATGAAGGATTAAGTAAGGAACACGTATTTTGTTGTTTTTGCAAAAAAAAAAAAAAAAATCTGCTACGAGGTACAGCTCTCCGAATATGACACTGTGCATACCATTTTGAAGATGTCTAAGGCATTCAGCATGACCGGGTTGCCTCCAAACAAGTCTCCGACGATTGTCTGGTTGAAGGCATATGCAACAATCATCGGTGAAGAAAACATGATGCCAATCCTGAGTGATCCTTTTGGCATGTTGTTGGGCCCATCTGTATCGTGCTGGATGGTGTCATGGTTGCAAAGATGGACCTTGTAACGGACATTGGGAGTGAAGTTGCACATCATGCAGCCTATTGCGCACAGTTTGAGTCTGAAACATGTCCTGTGGCTGTACGCAAAGCATTATTCAAATGGTGGAGTTGCTGTCAGGGTTCCTCCGAGCCATAATCCTTAGGTAGCATTAATCCACTACAGTAGTAGCCCTTGGGCAGCCTGAGTGAGGCATATCATTGACAGTTCCTGTCTTTCTGTCTCTCTCCATGTCACTCCAACGCGCCTGGACACTTCCCTTGTCGAGAGCCATTCCTGGCACAAAGTAACAATGCAGACGTGATCGAACTGCGGTATTTACCATCTAGGCATGGTTGAACTACAGACAACACAAGCCGTGTACCTCCTTCCTGGTGGAATGACAAACTGTAGATCTTTGGTCAGGTTTAGTGACACATATGAACAGTCAAAGCGACTGTGTCTGTGATACGATATCCACAGTCAAAGTCTATCTTCAGGAGTTCTAGGAATTGGGGGGCTGCAAAACTTTTTTTGATGTGTGTAGTTAAAACTTTCACAATTTCACTGTAGGATGCACAATTTTCAACAGCTGAACTGATATTTGTGAAAAATTCCTGGCAAGAAGTGCAAGAGTGCTTTGGTTCATTTTCTTCTGAAGATGGAATTTCTACTTTGACGAGTGTGGTCAGTTTTGCTGTAGTGTATTCATCTGCGGCTTAATAATTTCTCTTCACTTTCTTGATGCACAGAGCTTATGACTACTTCACTGACCATGGTTTCTTACCAGGACTAACACCTAACTCTGTAGTTGACTGATTCAGGGTATTTAATTCTTCCTCTATTGATGTAAAATTTGCATCATCTGCACCATGGGAGGCTTCACCTTGTTCAGATACTATCATTGTTGTTATTCTCTCAAAACATTTGCAACACAAAAAGTAGTCACTTGAAACGCCTTCACTTTGAAACAGTCTTCAAATGTAAACATTTATTCCCAACATGAACAAAGTCTGGTTTTTGTTTGTCTTATATATCACTCTTATCGATATGCAAATAGTCAGCACACTTCATTCTCCTATGGCCCCAGTCAGAAGACATTACGAACAGTCCTTCACAAAACACTGCAACTGTGTTAACTGGCAAATTCCTCACGACGATACACAACTCACTGGATGGTCCCAGATTTCTTAGAAGCCTCTTCCGTAAACAAATTATCACTGAACAACTAAAATACAGATACCTGCAATGAACAACCTCAACAGAGAAACTGACAAGAAACTACAACGAAGTGTAAGAAATATCTGCAATAATGAAAGTGAAAAGAAATAACTGCAACAAAGACAATAGCAATAAACATTGTAATAAAGAAATTAGTAAGAAACACCTTTGGTGAAGACATACATCACCCTGAAAGTTAAGAAAAATTATTTTTTAAAACAAAACCTGTCCAACTTGAAAGTGGAAGCTCTCCTTTAAGGACAATACAGTACTACATGGTACTAGTCAACAGAAAGAAAATCTAACTTTTTTGGATTGGTATTTTTGGAAAAAATAAATTCTGTAAATTATAAAAAAATTCAAAAGGCGACAGTAAAAGAACTTTGAGAGAGATGTCCAGATGGAGGATACCATTGTCATTGTAATCACAAAGCAATTATATTTCAAATAAAAAAAATTCTAACAAAATATCTAGAACTGGATCATTAAAAAATCCAATATTCGCACCTTCAAAATGGTGTTCACAGTGTCATCTTTGGAGGCCTGTATCTCAGGGCAGGAATTTTTTTGGAGAAAACAAAAATACATGTTTCTTACTTCCTCCTGAATTTTAACATATGCTGAATTCAGTAACATCAGAGACTGTGAAGGTAACCCCCCTGCCTCAAGTGATATGGATTATGCCCACTGTAGAACTACAAGGCCAGCTAAAGTTAAGTATTGGATCCTCCCTGGAATCTTGGTTGTGGTGACAGACTGATCTGTAGCACAGCCTGAGGTCTATGTTAGTGTGGAAGGTGACAATTTGGTTGAGAGTTGGCAAAGACATCAAATGTGAAAGAAGTACATCTGCACCATATTGAAAAACCGAAGGGAGGATCCAATGGGCAGTTTTTACCTAGCAGGCCTACAGCAAGTTCTCTTTAAAGTTTGCAAAACATTTAACAACAGTCTTGTGCATGTTTCTGATCAATGGCATACCCTTTGATACAATTTTCAGAGTTTATGTATAATATATGTAGGTACATAATATACATCAGAATACATGCTGAAGGCTTGTCCCTTATCTATTATACATTGTGGGAACATACCTTGCAGTTTTAGTCTGCATGATGAAAAGTATGTTAAATGTAGAAGTATGTGTTAAAATATGGCACAGAAGTTATTAGGCTACGCAAAAGGTCAGCCTATTACCACAACTATTTGACATTCATATTCACTGGCTTCGACAATTCACAACCAAATTATCAATCTTCCAACCTAACCAAGACATTGGCTTACACTACAGACTGATATGTCACCACAACCAAGACTTCGGGAAGGGAACCCAATATCTCACACTAGCTCAACACAGCATATTTCCATAGTAAAGTTCGTGGGTGCTTATATACAGTAGTTAAAACATCTAGCAGTCTGGTTGCCTTTCTGCCATTTTACATCACATTATGCAAATTTTTCATTAGAACGAATCCAAACAGCACAGATAAAGGATGCTACACATGCAGGTAATGACACCTTCCAAATACAGCTTTCCTGTAATTACCAATCCCATTACTCACTGCACTGAAATATTCGCAGGTGAGACACTATATATATTTTTACTGGTTAATGCTTTATGGTTTGTGATTGACGTGTTTGCAACTACAGTCTCTACATTTGTTTAAGGCCTACTTACATGAAAATTTACTGATGAAAAGTACTGGTATACACACTACTTGCTCAAGACAATTTCTTTTTCTATGCTGCAGAAGACAAAGGGATGCATATGAGGATCATGTCAATGCTCCCAACCCACTCATTCTCACTTCTAATGCCGCCAATACAAACTCACTGCCTTGATCCTTGAATAAATATTTACTTCATCACAGTTTTACAGCAAAGTGGACATTATCAAAGGAGTATCATAACAGTAGTACTACCAGACAGACTCCTATCACTATGTTTGTAATGTGGCAACATGGCAGTATTCCATTCACATGCCATCTGCACAGTTCATGTTTAATTATGAAGCTGTGACTTCTACTTCGAGTATTGTTGGATCACGACAGTATCAAGTTGGAGCAGGAGGGAGAAGGCATTAAAAGTAGGAGCCTGTTCACACCATCATTTGCATTTTAAAGGATTTAAAGATAATGTAAGTCAAGAAAGCTGGACGGGTATATTCTACACCCATATGCCCTGAGTATGAATCCAGCATTTTACATGTGTACATCTTCATGAGATATGAATTGTTTACAAGAATGATAAAATTGATATTGAATAGGTTACAAACAGCACATGTGACAAAAATTTATGGGCATCTCTAGTCAATATCCACAGAACCCTTTTGGACATTTTGTTTGCTAATGAATTCAGTGATGTGATATGTAGGGAATCCTACGACAAACATAACTAAGATTTGGAATGAAATTACCTGTGACCTTTGCGAAATCCAATGCCTCACAGTTGTACCACATTGCATTGCAAGCATTAGCATTATCATTTTCATTTCATGTCAACTACCCTGACAAATGTAGTAACATCTACCAACCAAAGTTTGCTGCTGTGGAGGCCTACACCTCTTAGTAAAAATACAGCAGGCTACAGATCTGAGGAAACTGTACATGTACATGACACTGTAATATTTGCCGGAAGAATTGACATACTATCTATAATTAACACTAGGAGCATAAACTGATAAGTCAATATGTCCCAGTCCAGCAGACCAAGTACAGTACTATAAAAATACAAAACTCTGGTTTTAAGACATTATCCATTACATCCACACACATTTCTGACAACTTTTAACTACTATAGTTTATTTACCCAATGTTTTGCGTACAGTTCTCCCTGCTTGATATGATGAACTCAAATGCAAAAAGCGGTAGAGTCAGGACATTTATTTACTTCTCACATTACAGAAATACAACTAGAATATTTGTGTTGTTCTTGAAACGCCAACGAGTGCTTAAGTTTAATTTCATCCAGCTGAAACAGTGGCAAAAATTTCACGCCAGGCTTAATCTGATGTACTAATATCAACGAAGGGCAACTGGATCCAGTCCATTGTAAATAAGTGATGTAATTCATATAAGACACTTACTATTTCTTTTTCCTGTGCTTCAATCTGTGGTGTGACGTTGTCGGCCGGATATGGAACTTTCAATGCTTCATACTGTTTCTGGAAATCATCAACCATAGTTTTCAATGGTACGCGTGTTTTGTAATACGTCCAGTCAATCTTTGGCGGGTTTTCTGGATTTGCCAGCATTCTGTGCAGAGTGAAATAATGTGAAACCCTTTCCCCATTTTAATGACTAACCAAATTAACAGAATCTTAAGAGCAAAATACCTTCTAACGTATGAATCAGATTTTGCTTTAAATGCGACGAAAAATGACTTCTGATCTTCCGGTACTCTTTCGGCCATTTTTGCCCAGTCTATGGACACTTGTCTAATTCTTCTTGCAGCTGAAGCCATTTCTTTAAACTGTAAATTACACTTCCCTTTAACGCTTATCTTACGAGCTCTTTCACGCAGATCTTGCCTTGAGCCTTCTGCCTTGCTGCCGAGTACCACGAATCCACGATCGTCCTTGCTTGCCGAACCTTTACGAACACTCCCGGTTTCTCACGACTACAGAGGCGGGCGTTCAAACAGATGCCGAGCTGCTCCGGAACTCCACGGAGTTCGTATTTCCCGCACTTTCCCATGTTAATAGAATCGTCTGCTACTTGTCGTTCATTCGCCATGTTGGGGGTCGATATGGGCAGAGGGCTGGGCATAAAGAGGATAGTATATTACGACCAAGAGAATCAAAAGTTTTTGTGATAATTTGGAGGCATTAGGATGTTGTGATGCCCAAAAAAAGTTCTAGAAACAGTAAAATTATACGTAAAAGCTCTTGGAGGACGAAATTACTCCAACCTACCTCGGATGAAAAGAAAATTGTGAGTAACATATACATTGGTGCGGGTAATGCTCGGAGATGGATTATTTTGAAGAAGAAATTAGACTACCAGAGTGATGTTGACTTTGTCGCCTATTTACTAGATCTCGCCGAACCTCTTTCTGGGTAAGGTATATTCAGTATCCTGCAGCGCGAATCTTCTGCATGCATCTCGGATAAATTGCTGTAGCGACGTATCTCCTGTCATAGTAATGATTTGGGGGTGTGGTTACGAGCTAGAGGCTGGATACTGCATAAAACATTTCATCAATCGCTTTCCCGCCATGTTACAAATGACTGATTTATAGTTTTGTTCGATGATGACATGCGTCAGTCAATACTCAGTTTGATCCTCGTACTGCAAAGAAATTACATGACATCGTAATTGCTGATTACTTGCAGGGGAGAAAATACGCACCCCACAGAGAACGATCAAGATAAAAAAGAGGACAGCGATTCGTTGGCAGCCTGTGATGTACAAGAAGATACTGATGACAGGTAAATTGAGGAACAGATATACGATAACGTTTCAGCGATGTATTAAGAGCATGTTTACATATTGTAAGATAACTCATGCTTACTCGGTCGTATTTACAACATTATATCTGCGCAGAGAAACCAATGGGCTTGCGCTTTATGTCCACAGTTTAGAGTTGACGTCTGTTTAGTCATTGGCGAGTATCTTCCGTCCTAACTAACGAGAAAAACGCGTCTTGATAATAAAAATCCTCTTCTTCTTTTGTCCTGCACCGCACTCTTGTAAATGAACTTTTCGCAGCTTGACAAACAAATATAAAATCACTTGCAACGATTTGACGATGAAGAGGGGGGACAGAATAAAACCGCTTATGGGCTCTTATTTGTAAGGTCTGTGTTTAATCTGAGTAGTCAGTCGCTTTTCATCTTCAGATGCACATTAAAAAAAAAACTGCAGGAACAGAAAGATCAAGAACTCATGTAATTATGATCTATGTAATGGGTCCCATTCTGATCATTGTTTTTTTTTTTTTTTTTTTTTTTTTTTTTTTTTTTTTTTTTTTAGCTACGATCATATCTATCTCCCATAACTATCTTAATAATGTCTTTTATCCGATAATACATTTTTTCAGTCTCTTCATCCTCTACAGAATTACTTGGCATGTAAACTTGGATAACTGTGGCTGGCATTTGCTTCATGTCTAACTTGGCTGTGATAGTGCGTTCATTATGTTTTTCATAGTAGCTTTGTTTCATAGTATCTTAGGCCTACCACAGTTTTATTTTCTCATTCATTATTAGGCCTGTTTTCTTACCCCTACCTGATTTTTGTATTGATAACCCGTTACTGATCTGGCCAGAAGGACTGTTCTTCCAGCCAATACACTTCATTTATTCCCACTATATCTAATAATTTCACCTTATCCATTTCCCTTCTCAAATTATGTAATCTACCTACCTGATTAATGGATCTAACATTCTACATTGTGACCCACAGAATGCCAGAATGCACATCCTTGTGAGTGGTCTCTGCCTGGAGACCCGAATGGGGGATTATTATACTTCTGGAATATTTTACCCAAGGGGATGCTATCATTGTTAAGCTTTACAGTAGAACTGCATGCTCTCATTGAAAGAAGGCTGTAATTTCCCCTTACTCTCATGCATCTGCATTACTATAATGACTAGGCCATGTTGATTAATGTCACAAGGCAAGACCAGTTAATCAACCAGACTGTTGTTACCTCTGCAACTACTGAAAAGGTTTCTGCCCCTCTTCGGGAACCATGGGTTAGTCTGGCCTCTCCACATATACTCCTCAGTTGTGGTTGCACCTATGGTCTCACTATCTGTGTTGACAAGGAGCACAAGTCACCCCACCTCATCAAGGTCCACGGTTCACTAACAAGTTGTTTTTCTATTCTCTCACTAGGGGCTATGATAGAATAATAAGGACCAAACCCTTCTCCACAACTGTTTTGTCCAGAAATAAATTTGTTTAACATTAATACTGAAAAAACACCTTAATGGATGACTATTTTTTGCAGAAAATTACTTTTCCTAAATATGCTCTCCCTATGCACTTTATTTTGTGCATTGTTCAACAGTTACTTATTTGGGGACATTCTGACAAACTTTTCATAAATTTAGCATGCATGTGTGACACCAGCTCTCATAGCCCTTTTCAAATAATATCCTTCAAATTTATTCATATTGCATTTGATTATCCACCTGTTGATCCGCTGTTTAGATAGTAGTATTTTAAAAAAAATATACATATTCCTGTGTTGAGGAAGTTCTACAGTATTGACATTTTCAGTCTGCTCGGTCTGTCAGACTTCTTTGTCCTTAGCATGACACAGTCAGTTGCAAGTCTCCAGACTTCTTTTTCTGGTGCTTTCATTATTGTCCATATTTGTTCAAAATGCAGTCACGCCAATTCCAAGTTCATTTGCAATACCACACAACTTTGACTTTGTCTGTCTTTGGAATCCTTAACTTCCAGATGTATTCCTTTTGAAGATTTGCCTTATAACCGACACACACCTGTTGCATTTCAAGAAGGTTCTTAGCTCCAACCAAATATTTTGTTTCAGTCACTAATTCTCTTTTTAATTATGGTAAAGTGATAATTTGTAGAATTCAACTAATCTGTCATGACCATCCTTATATCATTGGCTAACTGACTTGTTATTGGGCTCGTGGATCTCTGTTGGCTTTGCAATTCCTTCTCATAAAAGTTCCATCTGAACTGATAACTCTTTCTGTTCTTGTGATTGAAGAAAAAATATTTTCTTCTATCAGTGTCCCTCTTCTGTTAAGTGACTCTTTCCTTGTATGGGAACCCATGGTCCCACCTTAATAAAGCCAAGAATACTTCATATTTCCTGTTCCATCATGAATTAGGACAAAATGCTGCTCACCACATAGAGGAGGCATTAAACAGAAGATGGACAAACTTCATTCATCTCTGTGCAGGTCCTAAGTCTTATTATCCCATCCTAGATTTTCCATTGTTTAATGTTTCTTCTTCTAATATAGCCACTCAGTAACACTTACTGCACTGCTCTGTGATACTACTCATATTTTTGTTTCTTTTCTTACCCTAAAAAATGCATGGCAGGTTTGTTGACAAGCTCCCCTACCTGCTCTAATAGTTGGCTGGAGCCTACCATTCCCTTCTTAAACACCAGTTAGATCTAATGTGTGGTAACTGCACTCCAAATAATAGTTGATTGTGGTCAAGTGTCTTGTTGTTCGGTGTCAGGTAAATTCTCCAGTTGTATAGTGGATCTGAAACTATCTTTCCATCACGAGTATGGCACACTGTGTAGTAATGGCAAGCAACTCGTGGACAATTTAACTTGTTCTTCATATTCCCATGAAAGTGCTTTTGTTCTCAGGTACAATGTTTTAAACTAATTTTGTTGTGGGAGCAGATTGGTTAGGGCAACTCCCACTGCATGCTGTGTATAGGAGACTGTCAACTCTACAACTTTGCCAGCTGCCTCAGTCATCCCTCTTTTACTCTGTTTTAATTCCTTTTAGTTGAGGTTAGCCCTTTTTATGTTGCACCTAATTTTCCATTTTAAAGATATGACTCTGATGATTAGTGGGTGCATTTCCAGTCTTCAAAGCTTTGTCTACAACTCATCAGCAGTGGGACTTATCCTGTTGAATGCAGAAACCTGTGGGACACTTGCCTGGTCCCACCACCTACTGATCTGATTTCTGTTACATTATTTTTATTATTGTTGGAGTAACAGATGCCCATTACATTCTTAGCCTTCTTGCTTTTATTATTGCATCTGTCTTCACCTTTGACAAAGTTGACGAGGGATAAATTCAGTCTCTCATCTGCTCTGTCCTACATACTGGCCTGAACCAAAAACTTTTACTGCTGTGGATTATTTCTCAGTTGTGGCATGGATCTTGTCTTCAGTGTTTCAGTTTTACAAGTCCTATTTACTCTCATAGGTTCAAACTTCTCATGGATGCCAGTAACTCCAGATGAACACTCTCTTGACTGATGACCTCACTGTTTGGTCCTCAATCCTCAGCCAACCAACCCCCCTACGCGATTCATATGTCTTACAGCAAATGTTTATAATTAAACTAACAGTGTTCAGAGTGCTGCAGTGCAGGCTGTATACATTGCAGTACACTGAAACATTATAGGTATGTTTGTTTATTAATTGATGTGCAAGTGGAGCATTTTCACTTTCTGTTATGAAGTGAAAATCAGAATGTGAAATGTTTTCTGTTTTGACATAATGCACAAAACTGCCACATATAGGGTTCTACTCTGCTACATGTTGTGCAGGAACATCCACTGTTCTCAGCTTAGGTGACTGTGTGGTGCAGTTTCAGATGTACAGTGACATCTGCATGTTAGAAGCACCTCCTTGTGCAACATGTGATTCCAGCTTTTCAAGAACACAATGTATCCACACCACTATTTTCATGCAAAATGGTGTGACACCATCTGTTAATTGCCAGATGAAAAATGTGCTTTGAGGAATTGTCGGTAATGTCTGCATCAAGATTGTGCGGTCCCCCCAGATCCCTCGACTTGAATTCACGTGACTTTTGGTTGTGAGAATGACTGAAAGACTGTGTCTCTCATGGATGTATCTAGGCGCTTCCTGATCTGAAGGTTAGTGTGTAACACATGACACTGATTTATTTTACTTTCTTTTCCATCACAGTCCATGAATGCGGCAATTGTACCTACAGTTTTTCAGCATCTTTATGATGTATACAGCCTGCATTGCAGCACTTGGAACATTATCAGTTTAGTTACAACTACCTGTTGCTGACCCACTTGAATCAGGTTCAGCTTAGCGTAGTGTCTTTATCAAAATTGGGGTCGACAGAAGCGTCCGATCCCATGTGTCGGCTTTGACCCGTGACGTATGGGTGTTGTCGTGTGTGACGTCATGACGGCGCGGAGTTTGGCTTGTGACTGTGGTGTGTTTGTAGATGTTGTCGTGTTGTGGTTTGTTGTGCTCTCTGGTGGTATGTTCAGGGTTTTCATTTGTGTGGTGTAATGGGATCAGTTTGCTTTTGCACATTATCCAGAATTGTTAGTGTGTCGGCTGTGTTTGTAGTGGAATTCGTTTCAGTGAGTTAACAATTTTGTGTGAAGGTTAATTTAGTGTTGTCCGCTGTAGATCGTGTGGTAATTTTACTAAAATTAAGCAGGATTCCAGATGATATCGTGGCTAGTGGTATTTGGGGAATTTTGTGATGTCGGCTTTTTCGTCGTTTTTTGTGGTTTTGTATGGGGGTGGGTGTCTAAATTTGTTTATATTTAGTTTGCCCCCACCCAAAAACACCCCATTTTCCGCGCTTGTCCCGTTAGTGTCATTAGGCTTTTTGTGGGAAGTGTGTGTGTTTGTTTTTCGATGTATTTTTGTCCTCATAATGTGTACGTACCAACTTTATATGCGCCATATTGGAATCGTGGTTTATGGTCGTTTCTGCCATATTTGTGGCGTCATGGGTCAAAGCAGACAGGTCGGATCGGACGCTTCTGTATTTCCCAAAATTGTCCTCACAGATAAGCATAGCTAAAATCTACTTCATAATGAAGGCATGCAAACTGGGCAATTGCAACCACAATTTTCTAATAGTCTTTAATCCCATTAAAAATGATCATCATGGTTAAAAAGCGTAAATGTCCTGTGGCACTGTTGACTTTGATATCCTATAGGGAGGGTTCATCCACCTTTCAGGAAGGGTGTCCTTGTTCTGTCCACATTGTCCCCTTTCCTTGCTGATATGTGTAATGTCATATGTGTATTTGTAGAGTGTAGGTGATTGTAATGGATGCATGAATAGTGCAGTGTCATGTTTCAATGTTATTAAAAGGATAGTTGCTACTCACCATATAGCGAAGGTGCCGAGTCGCAGATGGGCACAAAAAAACTGTCAGAAAGTCGGCTTTCGGCCAACCAGTCTCTGGCAACTGAAGCTAGACGCTGTCAGTTAAATGTCTAGGCAGCGTACTTGAAACGGCCGTGACAACATGTTGGCAGGTCCACATGTTTAGACTAAGAGGTCTGTTAGGAAAGTACCCAACACCCCCCCCCCCCTCCTGCTTTTTTTTTTTTAAACACCTGATCGATTTGAATCTAGCGTGCTTGTTTGAGCTGTCCTTGAACTTTCATGCACTTCCATTGTGACTGAAGATTTGGCCATGAAGAGAGTGTCGGTGAACTCGTGCCTAAGCTGCCAACGACAGAGCAAAAGTTACTTCGTGATGAAGTCTCACAGGACATGCTGGACTCGACAAACAGTAACCCTGACTTCATGAACACCCTGTGATGAGTCGTGGGTGTACAGGTACAACCTCAAAACCAAATGCCAGTTGTCACAGTGGAAACCTTACTCGTCACAAAGACCAAAGAAGGCCCGCCAAGTGCGCAGCAACGTCAAAGTGATGATGACTTCTTTCTTTGACTCCCATGGTATAGTACAGCATGAGTTTGCACCACAGGGTCATTCACCAGAGAGTGCTGCACGGATGTCCTCCATCGCCTATGTGATGCTGTGGGGCGCAAGAGACTGGACTTTCGGTCAAAAGGAAATTGGTGCCTCCATCACAACAATGCTCCAGCATATTCCTTACACATGATTAAGACTTTTTTGGCAAAAGAAAACTAGAGTCCTGTGCTTCAGCAGGCTCCTGACTCTTGCGATATGGCCCCAAGCAACATCTGCCTGTTCCTCAAACTCAGGAGGCCATTGAAAGGAATGCAATTTCAGACAAGGGAGGACATTATGGCAGCAACGACAGCCAATCTAAACTCCATTCTGAAAGAGGCTTTTTTGGCATGCTTCCAACAATGTGACACCACCGGGAGAAGTGTGTGGAGACAGTGGAATCCCAAGGGAACAACTGCTTTGAGGTTGATTAGGCTTCAGACATTCCAGGTAAGCCAGGGTTTTTTTTGAGGCCAGAGGTAAGATACTTTTCTAAGAGACTTTGTATGCTGCAGAAGTTTCACTGGGAAGCCCTTACACATCCTCCATACGGTCCTGACCTGTATTGTGTGATTTCCATACTTTTAGAGCCCTGAAAACAGATATTATTGGTTATCAGTTTGCTTTGGATGAAGAGGTGCACACCTGTATACAGTCATGGTTCCATAGACAGCCACTAACATTTTTCCATGTCTTGTCACACAATGAAATAAATGTATTTACAGTTAGGGTGATTACTTTTGAAGTAATTTAAGTTTAGTTCATTTTTCCATCTGTCTCATTTTCATTTGCTCCTTATAGTTTCAACTGTGAGGAAAAGGCATAGACATGTACAGAGACATGCACACTCCCACATATGATTTCTACTATCCATTTTAATATATTCATAACCAACCACTGTTTGTGTTTTATTGTCAGAGTCTTTAAAGTTCCTAATATGTGACCACTATGTAAGTAGCTGAGTTGTGCTGTTTGGGCAGCAAAATAACTGATAGTGGCTGTAGTACAGAGTATGTAAACTGCAGTGGGGCTATAGCAAGAAAACCGTTTCAGAAAAAAGAGGAATTTGTTAACATCTAATATAAATTTAAGTGTTAGTGAGTCATTTGTAAAGGTATTTGTTTGGAGCACAGTCTTGTACAGAAGTGAGACATAGACAATAAACAGTTCAGACCAGAAGAGGGTAGAAACATTTGAAATTAGGTGCCATAGAAGAATGCTGAAGATTAGATGGGTAGATTGGGGAACTTATAAGGTGATACTGAATCAAATTGAGGAAAAGTGAAATGCATGGCAAAACTTGGTTAAAAGAAGTAGTTGATTGATAGATACACCTGAAGGTCGAATGGTTGTAAGTGCAGTAGTTATTAGGTGTTGAAAATACTTGCTCAGGATAAATCAGTGCGGAGAGCTGCATCAAGTCAGTCTTCGGACTGAAGAGAACAACTACATGTGCCCATGGGCTATTGTTCCTAGAAGATTGTTTATGAGGAAATACTGTGTCACTAAGCATTTACTTCACATTCTGCAAGGCTCCTGATAATTATGTCGTTGGGTACCATGAAGCAAACTTCGTCGCCACCACCACCACCACCACCACCAAACAGCTATTTATCATAGGCTACTTGAGCAGTACGTCATCACATCTGGTTGCAAGTTCTGTTGTGTAAGAAATGTTTTGAGACTTATGAACAGCACTGTGAAATACACTGGTTTGTAGGCACATACTATTACATGGAATAAAACATATTTGAGTAGCTTATGGTGGAAAAGAAGTGAACAGTTGGAATTTTGCTTTGCATCATTGTCAGTGCCCTTGCTTGACTAAACAAGTTGGGGTAAAACAGTTATAATGAATAATTTCAAAACTTCATTGCAGCTACTTTAGTAACATAGCACACTGTATAGTGTATGTGCTGGTCACCTGAATATAGAATACCCTTGAACATTGACATGATCATATGGCATTATTAACTGGGAGACACCATCTGGAGTTGTTTGGCTGCCTGGTACAAGTCTTTCTATTTCATTCCAATTCGGTGACTTGCATGTTTTGTGGTGGTGGTGGTGGTGGTGGTGGTGGTATGAAATGTTTAGGACAACACAGACATCTAGTCCCCGAATGAAGAAAATTTCTGATTTGGCCAGGAATTGAACCCAGGACACAGTGACCTAGAGGCAGTGAAGCTAACTAATAGACCACTAGTTGCAGACATTAATTCACTAGTATGAAAACTTTCTCTAATTGTTGCAGTAATTTGATAATGATTAACAAATCTCAATACAAATGCCTTTACAAGAACTACTTTGGAAATAGATTTTGCAGTTAAGGATTTTTTCTTTATTTTTAATATAAGTTTGATGGTAATTTGTAGAATACTTTGTCAGTGTTGTCTGAGAATTTGACTAGCAACTGGTCACATTTAGTCATATCCTTGACATTGCTAAGAATATTGCTCTTTGTATAACAGCTGTTAATAATGGAAATGGTGTTTGCTTTTTAGTTTGCAATGTGGTTTGAGACACAGATAAGTAAATGTCAGAGCATGCTTATAATGAGAGATTCAACCCAAGCAAAGAAAAAAAAAATAAAGTTGAGATGATGCCGGCCCGGGTGGCCGAGTGGTTCTAGGCGCTACAGTCTGGAACCGCGTGACTGCTACGGTCGCAGGTTCGAATCCTGCCTCAGGCATGAATGTGTGTGATATCCTTAACGTTAGTTAGGTTTAAGTATTTCTAAGTTCTAGGGGACTGATGACCTGTGATGTTAAGTCCCATAGTGCTCAGAGCCATTTGAACTTTTTTTTTTTTTTTTTTTTTAAAGTTGAGATGTATGTGCAGTTTTACTAACTTGAGAGATTACATCAGAAGAGACAAAATGTGACTGAAAACAAAAACTTCAAATTCTGCTCTGTGGGGGGAAACCATTTTATGGGATGCAGTTTTTTTATCTGTGTTGTACATTTTGTGACTATTCACATTCATTAGTTCTTATTGAAATTAATTTTCTTATGAATCCTTGCATGTGAAATATGTTACACACATATGGTTTCTTTTTATATTTCAGCACCAGCTCTGTTACACAAGACATCAGTGATGGAGAATGGCAACCTACTAGCTCAGGAGCACTACGCAGAAGCCCTCGAACCCAGAATGCTCCAATCAAATTGCATGTACGCAGAAGTGCAAGGAATAACCTTGAAAATATTGATAGTGGACAAAAGGTTCCTTCAGATAGAAAATATAAGAAAGACAAAAGTGATAGCATAGATGAAAGTTTTGATAAATCTGCCTCAGACTTTGAAGGTTCAAGTGTTTCAGTAAGTGATGAAGTTAAAGCAAGTACTTCAGACAATATTCATGTGGTCACAGAAAATGTAGAGCCAGAAGGAAAAAGTGTTCACAGTTCAGGAACTTCTGCTGAAGATCTACCTGTGGAATCAAGTAGAAATAATTCTAAAGTGTGGTTTAATGAAAGTTTTTGTGATGTTCAATTAGGAATTGAAAAAAATAAGTCTTCCACCGTAACACTTTCGCCATTAGTCGTTTTGGAAAATGTAATGCAGCCTCTGGATGCCGGTGATAGTGAATCTAACAGTGTTTTGATTGAAGTTGGAGAACGCGTTAAACTGAAAAGGAGGAAGAAGAGACGCAATCACATTGTAGATGAAGCAGGAGAAACAGATGAATTGCAGAATGGGAAAAATGAGCATATACATACCAGCAAGCACAGGAAGAGGAAACATAAACATGGAGAGCACAGTACAAAAAAGTATGTATCATGTTTTCAAAGTAATAATATAGTATACAACTACAGCATACAGATTGACCTTCTTTAGATTGTTGGCAAAATACATGATAGGAGCAGTTTATACTAGGAATAGAGGAAGTAAAATTCATTTTGTTGCTAGGATTAATTTGCCATAGGGTCTGAAATGTATAACTCACTGCATTGCTGGTTCTATGTTGTGAAGCAACAAATGGTGTGGCCTAATCGGTGGAAAATCCAGGATGGATAGCAAAAATGGAATAGTATAGATTGCTACTCAGCACATAGAGGAGGCACTGTTCAGCAGACAGGCATATTTAAAAGTAGACTCAGCTTTGTTTAATAACTTAGTCTACAGAAGCATCCGATTCCACTTTTCTGCTTTGACCAAAGACGTCACCAATATGGCGGAAATGACCATTTTTAACATTTCCAAAATGGCACCTATGACATCATTATATAAGCGACAACAAACACGAAAATACATATAAAACCAACACACACATCTCTCTCCAAAAATATAATCAAACTAATGTGACCAGTGCGGGAAATTTGGAATTTTTTTAGGTGAGGACAAACTAAATATAAACACATACAGACACACACCACGATCCCAAACCACACAAAACGACGACATAAAAACACCACAAAATTCCCAAGTTCCACTACACTTATAGTATCAACAGGAATCGGTCACTTCCCTTCACCTACATGGCTCAAGTGCAATTGTCGATACCACAAAATAAAAACTAACTACTCCAAAAATTATAATCACACCGCAACTATCGATACAACAAAACCAACACCTAAAACAACAAAAATTGGAATCGGACACTTCCCTTGACCTGAAAAATTTGTAGCACTGTTACTTATATTGTTGAAACTGGCAGAAGATATTTCTTTGGGACATAATTAAAAAAAGTAAATAAATCATTGATACACTGACGGAGACCTTTGCATGTTTGGGTTAACTTAATACAAATGGAGTACAGTAGATGGCTTGAAGACTGTTACATTTCAACATCTTTTTATATTCTAAGCATGTTATTCACATTGAAGTTGCCAAATTTCTGGTGATTTATGACACACACACACACACACACACACACACACACACACACACACACACACACACACACACACAAATGAGGCAACAAAACCAATGTCAACACTCCTTACAACACACAGAAGTCATTATGGAAAAGTCAGATTCCACCCATCTGCTTTAACCCATGACATCTTCAACGTGGTGGACATCCTCAACCTTAACATCACTATATATACACATCACCAAATATAAAAACAACAAGGGGAGTAGGGCTTTATGGCTGGGCCAATCTTAATATAGCCTACAACAATATGAAAAACAATAACACCCAAAACTAAACATTATCCACAGAATCAAACATGGAAAAATTCTCAAAATGTGACATAACATCACAAACACAAAAAAACCACAGCAGTCGCAGATTTCACTTTATGGTTTAGCTCAAAGGAATCCCTCAAAACCAAAAACAAAACAAAAAAAAAAAACTAGAAAATGAGGTTTTGCAAATTTCACTCTTCCTATATAGCTGAAAAGAAGCCCTCAGTACCAAAAAACCAACACAAGCTGCTCCAAAACATGGTATTGCTAACTTCAGTAGACCTATAAAGTTAAAATGAAGCCCTCAACACTTAGAACCCAAATATGTCAAAAACCCCAGTACCACAATTTTCACGTAACCTATGTAGCTCAAACACAGTCAGTGATACCGAGACCTCTGACGCAAATCGAAAATCCAAAACCCACAGTTTCATTAGACCAATGAAAATACAAACATAAACTATAAATGCATAACAAACAAAATGTAAAAATATGCACTAACATCAAAACAAAAAGAAAATTATTTAGTAATCAAAGCCACCAACAAGTAAACCTAGATTAGCCACCTCCCTACAAAAACAGTATCAACCAAACACACTTCTTGCTTTCACTCCAGTTGCATCAGTCTCATGTGCATAAAAGATTCAAGAGGACTGATAACAAAAAACGTCCAATTCCATCAGTCTCCTTTGACCCGTGACGTAAGAGTGTTGAGGTGTGTGACATCACTAAGGTGCAGAGTTTTTGAGTTGGGTGGGTTTGTAGATCTCGTGTTGTTGTATTTGATGGTGCCCTCTGGTGGTGGATGTACACGTGCTGAGTTTACCATGTGGTATTGGGTTCATTTGAGTTTAGATTGTCATCGTGCTAACATGGTTTTGAGTTTAGGTAGTAATGTAGGTTATGGAAGTGCTTCCAATGAGTTATTAAGGATTTTTTTGTTTAGGTGTTTGGCATATTTGTTAGGTCTGGTTAGTGTGGTGTTTGCTGTGTGGAAAGAAGTCTAATTTTTTTAAAAAGCTTTTTTTTTTTTTGTTAGGTATGGGTATGACAGTGCAGTTCATGAGATGGATGATGATAAACACATGATGATGGTATGATGTCTGTCAAACAATTTCTGCAGATATTAAGTCTTATTGCTGAATGTGTTAGCTGTCACGTTTGTGGCAACAACATGAGGCTGACAAGACTTCCGGCAGCTCAGGCCCAGGATACGTGTATGTGGCATTGTCAGTGTGAGTGTACATTTCTGTGGGGGGAGGGGAGGGAGGGGCAGGGGGGGCATGTGGTGGCCAGCCAAGGTGGTATTGCCAGAGGCTTTTGTAGGTAAGTAATTTTTGTTTTGGTTTTATTTTATAGTAATTGTGATATTTTGTGTGTTGTATATTCACAGTTGGTCGGTTGTGTTTTAATTGATATAGTGAATATGGGGTATTTGGGTTTTTGAGTTGTTGGGATTTCAGTTCCACTTTTCGGAGTTGTAGGTGTTGGTTTTTTGGTATCGATAGCTGCGGTTGAACTATATAGGGCTAGGGAAATCTCCAATACCACTTTTTGGGGTTGTAGGTGTTGATTTTTGGTATTGGTAGGGGCGATTGACCTATATAGGTCAAGAGAAGTGTCCAATTTATATGGTTTTGTTGGTGTAGCGGAATGCTATAAATTTATTTATTTATTTATTTTGGGATGGTGTGGTGTTCTTTTATTGTTGTACATTCAGCCTTAAACCCCCAATTTTCCGTGGTTGCTCCATTAGTTTCATTTTATTTTTGGTGTGAGATGTTATTGTGTCAATTTAATTTTTGTTTGCGTTTATTGGAATGTATATGTAGTGACGTTATTGTTGTCATTTTGTATACGCTGGAAGTAGCTGTTTCCGCCATATTGATGACGTCATGAGTCAAAGCAGACGGGTGGATTCAGCCGCTTCTGTAATGCCAAATTTCCCTCACGGCTCACCTAGATTTCTTGAACCAGGTTCCACGCCAAATCTCTCTCCAAAATATTATCATGGTGACATATCCCTATGTGTAAGTCCCTGATACTAGAGGGCAGGAATGTGGTAAACTTCATCCTTTCACCACAAATGTGACATACATGTAAAACACCACTACCACCACCAAGTTATTACATTTTGTTCCATGGAACACACACGCCACAAACATACTTAATACAAAAGCCCAAATGCATAAACCGTGGAGCCATTAAATCAAAATAACTCACTAGCAACAAAGCACATTCTTCTGAGAACAAGTTCACACAATGATTACTCACAATCAAATTACCGAATACCAGGTTTAACACAAAAAACTCCAAATCTCAACATCCACCACACGAGTGCGCCACCAAATACCACAACACAATAACTACAAGTATGAACCATCTCAAAAACACTGTGCCTCAGTGATGTCACACACAACACGACCATTACATTAAAAATCAAAGCAGACGGGTGGAATCAGACACTTCCAATGACACCACACAAATAATCACAACATTGCCTGCTGAAGTATTTAAGCAGTTTACAATATTGGGGGACATAGTGAGGACTTCTTCAATCAGTACTGCTGGCCCTACTGCTCCCTCAGTCAATGGAATCTTGATTGACACAATTTGGGACAAAGTTCTAAATCATTCTCTAAATGCTACTGGATGAGACAGCATTGTCCCTATATTTGGCAGTAGACTGTATTAGCAAAAATTAAATAGGATACACTGCTACTTGCCATACACAGGAGGCACTGAATAACACGTTTAAAGGACACAAGGTCAACGGAGGCATCCGATCCCACCCGTCGGCTTTGACCCATGACATAAGGGCATTTAGTTTGAGTGTGTTGTGTTTGTAGATGTCTTCTTGTTGCGGTTGGTGGTGTCCTCTGGTGGTGTATTGGGTTCATTTGGGTGTCTGTACTTGAAGTGTGCATTTATTGGTCTTGACTGTTATAGAAGAACGGAATTAGTTTCAGTGAGTTAAGAATTAAGTTTCCGTTGTGTTTATGTTATTGCAATGTCGTTTGATGTTATTGATTTGCTGTTTGTCGCATGGTGGTTGTTGTTGTTGTTGTTGTTGTTGTTGTTGTTGTTTTCAGTCCTGAGACTGGTTTGTGATGCAGCTTTCCAAGCTATTCTATTCTGTGCAAGCTTCTTCATCTCCCAGTATTTACTGCAACCCACATCCTTCTGAATCTGCTTAGTGTATTCATCTCTTGGTCTCCCTCTACGATTTTTACCCTCCACGCTGCCCTCCAATGCTAAATTTGCAATCCCTTGATGCCTCAGAACATGTCCTACCAACCGGTCCCTTCTTCTTGTCAAGCTGTGCCACAAACTCCTCTTCTCCCCAATTCTATTCAATACCTCCTCATCAGTCACGTGATCTACCCATCTAATCTTCAGCATTCTTCTGTAGCACCACATTTCAAAAGCTTCTATTCTCTTCTTGTCCAAACTATTTATCGTCCATGTTTCACTTCCATACATGGCTACACTCCATACAAATACTGTCAGAATCGACTTCCTGACACTTAAATCAATACTCGATGTTAACAAATTTCTCTTCTTCAGAAACGCTTTCCTTGCCATTGCCAGTCTACATTTTATATCCTCTCTACTTCGATCATCATCAGTTATTTTGTTCCCCAAATAGCAAAACTCCTTTACTACTTTAAGTGTCTCATTTCCTAATCTAATTCCCTCAGCATCACCCGACTTAATTCGACTACATTCCATTATCCTCGTTTTGCTTTTGTTGATGTTCATCTTATATCCTCCTTTCAAGACACTGTCCATTCCGTTCAATTGCTCTTCCAAGTCCTTTGCTGTCTCTGAGAGAATTACAATGTCATCGGCGAACCTCAACGTTTTTATTTCTTCTCCATGGACTTTAATTCCTACTCCAAATTTTTCTTTTGTTTCCTTTATTGCTTGCTCAATATACAGATTCCCCCCCTGCGGGTTCGGGGATAAGAATAGGCCCGCGGTATTCCTGCCTGTCGTAAGAGGCGACTAAAAGGAGTCTCAAATGTTTCGGCCTTATGTGATGGTCCCCTCTCGGGTTTGACCTCCATCTTTCTAAATTATTCCGAAGAGCGAGCCAATTGGGGAAGGGCGCCTTACATGGTGCACTGTATCCGTCGTGCATTGAGACCTTTAGCCAACTTTTTCGTCGTTGCAATGGTGTCCCGCTCGTTTTCCGTCTCTTGGGCGGGGATACGTCACTGGGTGCGATTACCACGCTGCATTCTGCAGTGTTGCTATTAACTGCGACAACGACTTTGGACATTTTTGCACCTAAGATCCAGCACGGTAGCCAGTCCGTTGTGGTGGGGCCGCCATGTACCCTCTTGGTTGTAGCCCCCTGACAACACAGGGATCGCTCTACTGATGCCTGCGCCGTTAACTCCCCACGTATGCCAAGGAGTAGATGCCCGTCTCCCTGGGGCATCGGGACTCCCAGCAATGGACATCCTGCCAGGTGGCTATTGCTGCGGCTGGGTGGCACCCGTGGGGAGGGCCCTTGGTCGGAGTAGGTGGCGTCAGGGCGGATGACCCGCAATGAAGTGTGGTACATCATCTCTCGCTGGCGGCCAGCCGCCAGCAGTCTCTAAGCGTTCTCGGGCTCAATTTAATGCTCAAAAGTACGATCCGAAAACGTTCTCCTCTCTGGCCACGCCGTGGGAGGAGCGTAAGTCTCAGGATGGAGGTAATAGTTATTCGCCCCGATTCTTAGTCTGCACGAGAGCTGATGGGGAGTCTTTTCTATCCACAAAGCCTCAGTTCTTCGTCGAGCATTTAGAGGACAAGTTTGGGGAGGTGGAGGGCTTGTCCAAAATGCGCTCTGGGTCAGTACTGATACAAACGGCATCCTCCGCCCAGTCACGCAGGTTACTTGCTTGTGACAAGTTGGGGGATGTTCACGTTACCATTACACCACATAAGAGTTTAAATATGGTCCAGGGAGTTATTTTCCATAGGGACCTACTTTTGCAGTATGACAACGAGCTGCGCGCCAACTTAGAGCGTAGAGGTGTTCATTTCGTCCGGCGCGTTCATCGGGGTCCGAAGGACAATCAGGTTGCTACCGGTGCCTTCATCTTGGCCTTCGAGGGTGATACATTACCGGAGAAGGTCTAGGTGATGGTCTACCGTTGTGATGTCAAGCCCTACATCCCTCCCCCGATGCGGTGCTTTAAGTGCTGGAAGTTCGGGCATATGTCCTCTCGCTGTACTTCTAGCCTCACATGTCGAGATTGTGGACGCCCATCTCATCCTGATACTCCATGTGCCCCGCCTCCCATCTGTGTCAACTGCGGAGAGCATCATTCCCCTTGCTCGCCTGACTGCAAAGTCTTTCAGAAAGAGCGCAAAATCATGGAATATAAGACCTTGGACCGGCTGACCTATACTGAGGCCAAAAGGAAATATGACAGACTCCATCCTGTGAGAATGACATCTTCTTACGCAGCTGCTACAACAACTGTGCTAGCCCCATCAGTTTCGAGACTTCCAGCCAGCTCGATAAGCAGTAAGACTCCTACTGCCCCCTTGCCCGTGGGGGGCTCTACCCAACCGGTTGCTCCTGCACCACCTACCTCAGGAGCAACCTTCTCCCACCCGTCGGGGACGTCCGTCCCCGCTTCTCAGCCGGAGAAGCGTCTAACTTCTTCGGCTACTCTCGCCCGTAAGAGTTCCCTTGGGACCCTCCCTTCCCAGGGTTCCACCAGCGGGAAGGATGACGGCCGACAGTGGCATAAGTCCTCACCAGCGGCCAGGCGTAGGGCTTCACGATCCTCCTCTGTCCCGGAGACTGAATCGGTGAAGCCTTCCCAGCCAGTGAAACCCAAAGTTCAGCGAGAGAAGTCCAAGAGAAAGACCTCTAAGGCCAAAGAACTTGCGGTGGCACCAACCCCACCGCACCTTTCGCGCTCTGCGTCTGAGGATGAAGTCGAGATTCTAGCGTCCGCTGAGGACCTTGATCTCGCTGGTCCCTCAGACGCCATGGATGCCTCTTGTACGGGTACTGAATCGGTGGCAGTGAGTGAACAAGCGGTGTAAATTGCCTTCCCAGTCCTTTCCCGCCTTTCTCAGCCATGGACAATATCATCCTCCAGTGGAACTGCGGCGGTTTTTTCCACCATCTAGCTGAGCTCCAACAACTTATCAGCCTTCACCCTTTCTTCTGCATTGCTCTTCAGGAAACTTGGTTTCCAGCAATGCGAACCCCCGCCCTCCGTGGCTATCGGGGTTATTATAAGAACCGGGCAGCATATGAAAGGGCGTCTGGTGGCGTCTGCCTCGATGTCCTTCACACTCTGCACAGCGAGTCTGTCCCTCTCCAAACACCTTTAGAGGCTGTCGCTGTTCGGGTGTGGACGCCACAGGCTGTTACCGTCTGCAGTCTTTACCTTCCACCGGATGGTGATGTCTCGCAGCATGTCCTGGCTGCGCTGATAGCCCAATTGCCGCCACCTTTCTTGCTATTGAGCGACTTCAACGCCCATAACCCTCTGTGGGGTGGGTCAGTGGCAACAGATCGAGGCACCATCGTTGAGCATTTATTGTCGCAGCTCGATCTCTCGATTTGAAATGATGGTGCCTTCACACACTTCAGTGTGGCACATGGCACATACTCCGCCATTGACCTTTCAATCTGTAGCCCTAGCCTCTTACCGTCTGTCCAATGGAGTGTGCATGACGACCTGTGTGGTAGTGACCACTTTCCGATCTTTCTGTCACTACCACAGCGTCACTCTTCTGGGCACCCTAGCAGATGGGCTATGAATAAGGCTGACTGGGACTTGTTCTCCTCCACTGCCGCTCTTGAGCCTTTCTCTAATGACGACATTGATGCAGTGGTTCAATCGGTCACCACCGGCATCGTTACTGCCGCCGAATCTGCCATTCCCCACTCCTCTGGGTCCCCTCGGCGGCGGACTTTGCCTTGGTGGTCGCCTGAGATCGCTGCAGCGATTACAGATCGCCGGCGGGTGCTACAGCATCACAAGCGACATCCCTGCATTGAACACCTGATCACTTTCAAACGGCTGCGTGTGCGGGCCCGCCGCCTTATCCGCCAAAGCAAGCAGGAGTGCTGGGAGCGGTACGTGTCCACCATTGGCCTCCATGTCACTCCATCGCAGGTCTGGGCCAAGATTCGACGCGTCTACGGCTATCGGCCACCTGTCAGCGTCCCTGCGCTCTCACTGAATGGAGCAGTTTGTACTGACTCCGACGTCATTGCAAACCACTTAGCAGAGCATTTTGCTATGAGTTCCGCTTCTGCGAATTACCCTCAGGCCTTCCGCTCCATTAAAGAGCGGATGGAACATCGGAGCCTTTCGTTTCGCACCCACCATCCAGAATCGTACAATGTTCCATTCAGTGAGTGGGAATTCCGCAGTGCCCTTGCCGCTTGTCCTGATACCGCTCCTGGACCAGATAGCATCCACTGCCAGATGCTGAAACACCTCTCAGTGGATTGCCAGCGACGGCTCCTCGACCTTTACAACCGTATTTGGGTCGAGGGTGAGTTTCCGTCGCAGTGGCGGGCAAGTATCATTATCCCCATTCTGAAACCAGGCAAGAACCCTTTGGAGGTGGACAGCTACCGCCCCATTAGCCTCACCAATGTTCTTTGCAAGCTTCTCGAACGGATGGTGAGCCGGCGCTTGACTTGGGTATTGGAGTCTCGGGGCCTTCTGGCACCATCTCAGGGTGGGTTCCATAAAGGCCGCTCCGCCGCCGACAATCTGGTGAGCCTGGAGTCGGCCATCCGTACTGCCTTTGCCCGCCGTCAGCACCTGGTCGCTGTCTTTTTCGACATGCAGAAGGCGTACGATACGACATGGCGTCATCACATCCTTTCTACGCTTCATGGATGGGGTCTTCGGGGCCCTCTGCCGATCTTTATCAGAAATTTTCTGTCGTATCGTACCTTCCGCCTGCAAGTCGCAGCCTCATATAGTTCCACCCACGTCCAGGAGAACGGTGTGCCACAGGGTTCTGTTTTAAGTGTCTGCCTGTTTTTAATAGCCATTAACGGGCTCGCTGCGGCCGTGGGAAATTCTGTCTCTGCTTCCCTGTATGCTGACTACTTCTGCCTTTATTACAGCTCTACTGGCATTGCAGCTGTTGAACGTCAGCTGCATGGTGCTATCCGCAAGGCGCAGTCTTGGGCTGTAGCTCATGGGTTCCAGTTTTCGGCAGCCAAGACCTGCGTAATGCATTTCTACCGTCGACGCACTGTCCACCCGGAGCCGCGGCTTTATCTTGCCGGCGAACTTCTTTCAGTGGTGGAATCACACAGGTTTTTGGGGGTGGTTTTCGATGCCCGGTTGACTTGGCTGCCTCATATCCGGCAGCTTAAACAGGCGTGTTGGCGGCATCTAAACGCTCTGAGATGCTAGAGCCACACCCGCTGGGGCGCCGACCGATTTACCCTGTTGCGGCTCTACCAGGCGTTAATCCAGTCCCGTCTGGATTATGGGAGCCTGGCTTATGGCTCAGCATCCCCCTCTGCGTTGCGGGTGCTGGACCCAATACTACACAGCGGGATCCGACTTGCCACTGGTGCCTTCCGCACCAGCCCTGTGGACAGCATCCTTATTGAGGCAGGTGTCCCTCCACTGCGGTTACTATGCCAACAATTACTGGCTGCTTATGCTGCCCATGTTCTAAGCTTGCCCGGGCATCCAAATTACCGTGTCCTGTTCCCGCAGTCAGTCGTCCATCTGCCAGACCGTCGGGCCCCGGTCGGGTTGTCCGATCGCTGTATGCGTCAAGGAGCTTCTCTGCGGGCTTGGGTTTTTCCCTGTTCCACCTCCTTTCCAGGCGCCTCTGCGTACACCCCCGTGGTGTGTTCCTCGCCCTTGCCTTCGGCTCGACTTGGCACAGGGCTCGAAGGACTCGGTCCCTCCAGAGGCCTTCCGCCGCCGCTTTTATTCCATCCTGGCCACATATCAGGGCTCTGGAATTGTTTACACCGACGGTTCGATGGTTGCTGGTCGTGTCGGGTATGCGCTAACTCTAGGGGACCATTCCGAACAACGGTCCTTGGCGGCTGGCTGCAGCGTTTACACTGCTGAGCTAGTTGCCATCTTTCAAGCCCTAGAGTATATCCGCTCCTGCTCAGGTGAGTCCTTCGTTATCTGTAGCGATTCCCTGAGTGATTTACGAGCTCTTGACCAGTGTTTTCCTCGTTCTCGTCTGGTGATGGCTATCCATGAGTCCCTGCATACTCTTGCGCGTTGCGGCCGCTCTGTGGTCTTTGTGTGGACCCCCGGTCATGTCGGTATCCCGGGCAATGAACATGTTGACCGCCTGGCGAAAGAGGCCACGAGACAACCGTCTCTGGATGTTGGCCTCCCAGAGACTGATTTGCGGGCAGTCCTCCGCCGAAAAGTTTTTGCGCTTTGGGACGCTGAATGGCACGATCGAATCACGCCCAATAAACTCCGTGCCATTAAGGAGACGACGACTGTGTGGCGGTCATCCATGCGAGCCAACCGCAGGGACTCAGTCGTCCTTTGTCGGCTCCGCATTGGCCACTCCCGGCTAACACACAGTTATTTACTGCGCCGGGAGGACCCTCCTGTATGTCGCTGCGGGGCGGCTTTGACAGTGGCCCACATTTTGTTGGCCTGCCCCCTTTTAGCTGTGGTCAGGCAGACATTTGCACTGCCTGATACGCTCCCTGCCCTTTTATCTGATGACCCTGTTATGGCTGCCTTAGTTTTACGTTTTATTAGGGCAGGGAGTTTTTATTCTTTAATCTGAGTGTTTCTGTTTTATTTTATTGTTTTGTGTCGATTCTGGCCTTCAGCCTACGGTTTTAAACTAAGTTTTTAATGTGTTTTCGGTGGTTAGCTTTTCCCTTTTTTTTGTTCCTATGGTCGGTCAACCACCGTCACACTCCGTGTGATTTTATTTCGTTTTGTCTGGTCCCTGTCTATGTTTCTTTTGTTCTGTGTCGTTTGTCTCCTATTCTGTTGAACATTTTTTATTCTCTGTGGGTACTTTTAGTATTTTGGAAAAAGGGACCGATGACCTCTGCAGTTTGGTCCCTTTAATCCTTAAACCAACCAACCAATATACAGATTGAATAACATCGGGGACAGGCTACAACCCTGTCTCACTCACTTCCCAACCGCTGCTTCCCTTTCATGCCCCTCGACTCTTATAACTGCCATTTGGTTTCTGTACAAATTGTAAATAGCCTTTCGCTCCCTGTGTTTTACCCCTGCCACCTTTAGAATTTGAAAGAGAGTATTCCAGTCAACATTGTCAAAAGCTTTCTCTAAGTCTACAAATGCTAGAAATGTAGGTTTGCCTTTCCTTAATCTATTTTCTAAGATAAGTCGTAGGGTCAGTATTGCCTCATGTGTTCCATCATTTCTGCGGAATCCAAACTGATCTTCGCCGAGGTCGGCTTCTACCAGTTTTTCTATTCGTCTGTAAAGAATTCGCGTTAGTATTTTGCAACTGTGACTTATTAAACTGATAGTTTAGTATCATCGCATGGTAAGTCGTTTAATTCAATTTGTGGCTTCTTTTGTTAGGTATGGATATGGCTTCTAAGTTTAATAAAGCATGTCTGTGGGCTGAAATGGGGGATGACATGTTGTCCATCATTAAGTTTCTGCAACTTTTTAGGCTTTTGATGTAGATAGTGAAATGCGGCATATTCAAGTAGAATATGCGAGTTGGGGGTTAGTGTGTAGTGCCAGAACATTTTTATGGAAGTAGTCTCTCTTTTTTTTTAAGTCTATTGTTCGCGTGTTAAGACTTTCAGTGGGGTTTTTGTGTGTTGTTGGGGCTGTGTTATTTACTGCATGTGTTGGTGGTTGATGTTTTGGTATCGGCACTTGTGGTCGATTTATGTATCTTAGAGGGAAGTATTCGATTTCAACTTTTTTCGGTATTGTCAGTTGTATTTGAGCTGCATAGGTCATGGGAAGTGACTGACTGCAATTTGTCGTTGTAACTATGTATGTTTTGCTATCGTGAGCAGTTGTTGACCTATATAGGTCAAGGGAAGTGTTCGATTCCAATGTGTTGTCTTAGCTGTGTGTGTTTTGGTATCGTGAGCTGCTGTTGACGTAATTTTTCTATAAAACAGAGGTGGCCCTAGCTTATTTGTCACTGGACTGTGAGCAGTATTTTAGTAACAGCGTTCCCCCTCCCCAATCTAATGTTGAAGTTAGGTTGATCAGCCATTCTATCTCCAGTACCCAAAAATTTATTGTACGTGAATTTTGTTTCAGGATTTATACTAAAACACCTTTTGTAGTTTCTTCGTTTATCATCACATATACAACACCAAAATGTATGATCAGTCATTCAATTTTAAAATAATAAAGAGATTGTTTTGATCAATATTTGAGTTCTAAGCTGCTGCTCAATTTTGTGTGTAAATTTGAACAGAGCCTTTGTCTTTCTTCTGAATCAGTTTTTCCAGTTATGTAAAATTTATAAACAGGAGAAGCTATGTAGTTTTTATTTAAAATTTGGAGACAGTTGTGAATTTTGATGTAGTGATAGCCAGCAAGTAATTCTAAAAAGTTATTTTGAAATGTGGTTCTCAGTCTGTTATCTGCTAATCTGCAACCTCATACATAATTGCTATTTTCTGGGTCAGTCATGATTCGATGCAGGATATTCTGTCTTGGCATAAACCTATTCAGTCACTTCTTTTTCTGTTGCTGATCATGTCTTTGAAAGTGGATTCGGTTTGGATTTAGACTAGTTTGTCTTTTGCTTGAGATTTTATTATGATCACATCTGAAACAACCAGCTCCAATTTTGTAAAGCTATGTTGACTGTATTAATTTTGTTGTACCAACAAAATTTAAAGTCCAAGCGACACAAGGCACCGCTTGAGGTGCCAAGCTGAGGAGGACACCAGGCCCAAGTACAAAATCTGTATACAGTACCTATCGCAATTGGTTGCGAAAACTGACATGGATGAAAATGTGTGATGGAAAAGGGGGGAGGGGGGATGACAAATGATAAGTTGCTTTAGTGAGAAAAATGTATTCAAACTGACCCTGTGTACCAAATACTACTGAGCTGATTAATTTGAACAACTTAAACTTTCATCAGAGTAAGTTAATACAAAACATGGTATATCTTTCCTGAGTTGAAATGATATGCTTTTAATGCTTTGATACTGCTCTCCCACAAATGCAAGTAAAGAAAATTGAATAAATGTGCTGAAAGAAATTGTGTGTTTCCTCAGTGTTTAGAGAAAAGTAAGATCTGTTCCAGTAAATTATAATAATTTTTCAAAAGATTTTTTTAAAAAGTGTCAGCACGTACAGTGCCCACAACTCTTGGACCTAGTAATGGCGTTAGTTGAAATAGCAACCAAATTCATGAACAGGACAACAAATACTAAACTGTCATTTTGCACAATTTGCGATAAAACTAGTTAACAAGTTACGGAACCTACCACACAGTACTGCAATACCATATTGGCCCAAAAATAATCTACACTTTTTATCCAGATTTCATCCTCTAAAACTTAGCGTGTGCTTATGTCCACCCTCTTGTCTTTATAAACACCTTTGCTAAAAAAAAAAACCTCATTTGCAACAATACAACTAGGATCTGTAATTGAAACTGACAGAAATGCATTTTATTATACAACAGTGCAAACTTTTTCCGGTATTTTATTGACTTTAACATTGTGTATATCTACCTGTATTATTTTGTTAGCTTGTAATTCAGTTTCAGTGGTATAGTGGTAATAAAGTGTGATTTAAGCTGATATTAATGACCATTTAGAGCATAAAGCATCATCAAGCCAGGGAATTGGGTGCAGTTACAATGCAAGCTTGGCAGTTGAGCACTATGCCAAAACTGCAACCAATAGAGGGGCCAGAAGAAAGTACAGATTGGATGAATTTAATGTGTGATGTTGGGTTTCTTCAGAAGAAAAATGGAAGACAGCAGTTTCAATGAGAAAATCATTCAGGGGACCGAAATACAGCAAAAAAAAAGTGAAGCTAAGGTTCTTGCCTATGTGCAAGATAAGAGTAAAGATGGTATGCCTATCTGACGAGAAATAATCCAACTGAAAGCCTTGGAAATCACAAGAATATTAAATAAACCACAAGGAGAATTCAGTGCACATATTGGTTGGTTTTATTGGTTTATGTGGAAAAATGGCCTCTCTCTCCTACAAAGTAATTCACTAGTACAGAGAGTGCCAGTAGATTTTGAGGAGAAACTGGATAACTTCCAGTGTGGTACATCATCCAGTTGCGAATGTCTTGCTCATACCCTATTCATCTGTTTAGCATGCTGACAAAATGCCAGAATTTTTTTGATATGCCAAGCAATAAGACAGTAGGCATGAAAGGGGCAAAGAATTCCATTAAGAAGAACTGGGACTTAAAGTATAGGATAACTATCACTTAGCTTTTACAATCAATGGGGGAAAAGAACCTCTTACCCCATTCTGAAGAAGAAAATTTTCCTATGGGCTTAGTGATTCGCTGCCAAGAAAAGGGCTAGACGACAATGTAACTGATTGTTGCCTGGCTGTCTACTGTTTGGGTTCACAGATTGGGGCACTGCTTGCTAAAGGGAGCCTTGCTATTTTTGGATGCTTTTAAGGGACATCTAATAGCTGAAGTAATAGATAAACCCGCTGCCCAAAAGGCAAACCTTGTTGCAATACCTGGAAGAATTATTTCAGAACTACAGTTTCTAAATGTAGTCATAAACAAGCCGTTCAAAGGCTGTCTCCAAAAAAAGTATTTGGACTGGCTCATGGAAGAAGACCATGCCCTTACTGGGTCTGGTAAAATGGAGAGCCATCAGTCACCCTTCGGTGTGAGTTGGCTCCTCCTTCATCGCCCTCTATATCATCAAAGTCTATAATCGAGGGGTTCAAAAAATGCTACACATCAAATGTCCTGAGTGGCAGCGTTAATGACATACTGTGGGAAGAGAATGAGGAAAATGATGAGAGTGAGATCAATGAAGTGAATACCGATGCTGGTGTGAGAATGAATAAGACAAAATCTGGCACCGGTATGTTAGGTGCCAATGTGTTGTATCATATGTTAGAATAAATGTTTACCGTGCATAGCTACATCTTACATGTAAGTTCAAGTAAATTTATGATAATTTTCTCCTCTTTATCTATGCACAGCTTATTTTAGCTTCAAAGTATGAGTGCCATCTTCACTCTGTCATTGGTGCACGAGTCACAGTGCCAGTGGTAGGAGGCACTCAAATATATTCTGAGCCTGCTCGTCCTGTCACTTGTTCGTGGGACTATGCTGACAGGCAACACTGTGTTAGGATGGAAACAATGCAGTGTTGTCTGGTGCCTGTTTTGGTGGCAATGTCCATTACAGAATACGAGGATTTTCAACCACAAAATTAATTGAAGGAGGCCCCAATTAAACATGTCAGTTACCAGTGTTTAAATTTCTTATCACTCATATGAAACTAAATCTCCCCTCCCTCCGCCCCCCCCCCCAAAAAAAAAAAAAAATAAAAAAAATAATCACCAACACCCAACACTAAATCTCATTCTAGTAGCATGAAAGTTATTCCCTGGTGTATTAATAATGTCCTTTCATCCTGTCACTTTTCCTTGCAAATGTTTTTCATATGTTCCTTTCTTCATCTTTTCACTACTCATTAGACTATTCATTCCATTCAACAGATCCCCCAAGAGGCTCACAATTTTTTTTGGGTTCATGTGTGGTGGAGCGCATGGGGCCGCGAGCCATTTCTTTTCTCTCAGGATGCATTTCCTTCTCCATATTCACTCCTCGTCATCCTAGCACCTGCCTCTCCCACCCCCCCCCCTCCCCCTCCCCTTTCACTGTCGGTGTTTCTCATTGTGACAACCCAGCTATTTCCTTGGTTCCGCTATTCCATTTCCATTTTGTATCTTGTGTTTCCACTCCACCTCCCTCCCCCCCTCCCCCCCCTGCAGGTACCCCTTGGGGCTGACCCCCCCCCCCCTTTCTAAATTCTATTTCCATAGCATGAGCCATTTGGGAAAGAACTCCTTCCCTAGCATCTCTGACGTGGATTCCTCTGCGTACCTTCCTTACCCGCTGTTGCCCCTCCCCCAGGACACCAGTATGTGTAGACAGTCCATGTCATGGGGCTGTTATGCATCCATCTGGCTGAGCCCCTGACAATGCAGAGATTACACTTGTCACTGCCTTGTGTGTGTCTAAGAGTGGTTGCTTGCCTTTTTGGGGCATCTGAACTCCTGGCAATGACTGCTGTGCTAGGCAGCCCTTTTCCTGGCTGGGTGGTGCCCAGAGGGTGAGCCTGTGATGGGAGTTTTGGCACACAAAGCTTACTGAGCAGCATACTTCTGGCCACTCTTCTGTGGCTGTGTTGTTTTCAGGCAGGAAAGGTTCTTTATCTGCTCCTAATTTTGCTTCCTCAACCTTACCCTCCCTGGCCACCCCCTGGGAGGAGGACCAGGCCTGCTGGCATAAGCGAAACTCTTTCCCCATTACTGTGTTTGTTCCAGGATGGACTGAGAGACTTCCATTGCTAGCAAACCACTCTGTTTTGTTGAATGTATTGAAGATGATTCACTTGGTAAGATGATGTCTGGTTCCTTATTGATTAAAACATCTCTGGCAAGTCAGTTGGCTTTCCTTTGTGTGTTTGAGCACTTAGGAGACATCGCAGGGAGCATTACCCCTCATCAGTCCTTAAATATGACCCAGGGAATTATTTTGTGCAGGGACCTCCTCCTTCAATCTGATAAGGAACTCTGGACTAATCTGGAACGGTGCAGCTTTCTCTTGCCCGGTGGGTCCAAGAGAGGTCCTAAGGACTCTCGCATTGATATCAATGTTTTCATCCTGGATTTTGAGGGGGATATTCTTCTGGAAAAATACAAAGTTAAGGTTTACCATTGTGACACGAAGCCCTATATTCCACCTCCCATGCACTGTTTCCGTTGTCTCCATTTTTGTCACATGTCTTCATGATGTGAGTGAATCCTATTTGTGGCAGCTATGGTCGCCCTCTCCATGTGGGGAGTCCTTGAATCACATTGCCATAGTGTATTAAACTATTGCTGCCCACATTCTCCTTGCTTGCTGGATTCTCCGATCTATAAAAAGGAATGGAAGATTGTGGAATTCGAAACTCTCGACCATCTGTGCCTCTCTGAGACACAACAGAAATTTGACCATCTCCACCCAGTATCCTCGACATCTACTTTTGCTTCTGTTACATTCTTTCCTCCTCCTCCATCGTCCTTACCTCTCTCCCATCCCCTTTACCTTTCCTCATCTTTGTCAGTTCCTGTTCCTCCTATCACAGAACTTTTCCTTCTCCTCAGTCAGAGAACAAACCCTCTTATCTGGCCCCCGCTGGGATGGGGCTCCGACTAGGAATCCTTCTCCCCAGTGTCTCCGGGACAAGAAGCCTGTTACCTCAAGTCAGATGTGGGACCCTGCTCTGTGGGCCTCAAGGCTGCTCTTCTCTTTCAGATCCTGATACTTCTGTGATTTGCTGTCATCCCGACCACACCTCCTCTTGCCCTCAGGAGCAGGAGTAGATGCATAAGTCACAGGATGAGCCCCCCTCCCCCCCCCCCCCAACCCCAACATTCCAGTGGGTATCACCCCCTCCATCTGAATTAGGTTTGAGCTTTGATTCATGGATGTCACGCCGTCCTTACCAGTGACAGACACTGCCTCGACACAATGATAGATCCTGGCTGGTTCAACGTCCAACTGGACCCTTGTGCCACTATCCCCGAATGAAAATGTAATGGTTACTATTGTCGCCTTCTGGTATTGCAGTCTTTTCTTTCTCTCTACTCTGTAAAATGTTATATATTGCAGGAATCTCGTTTTTTGGATACTCATTTGCCAACTCTTCATGGTTTCCAAGCCTTATTCCGGAACCAGGTTGGCCCTTTGTGAGCCTCTGGTGGTGTCTGTACATTGGTCCCCACAGACATTGTTAGTTCCTGGGTTCCTCCACATACTGTGCTAAAAAGTAGTGCCCATTCGGATCCAGCCTCCTACACTTACTGCTTTTGTTGTGCTTCTTTAGTAGCTCCCTTCCCCCTTCCTTCTCCGTGGGATTTTAATGCCCGTAACCATCTGTGGGGTGGCACTGTGATCACTGACTGGGACAGTATTGTTGAAGACTTGCTGGCAGGGCTTGATCTCTGCATCTTCAACAGTGGAGTCCCCACACACTTTAGCCTGGCATACAGCATTTTCTCAGCCATTGATATTTCCATCTGTAGCCCTAAATTCCTCCCCACTGTTAAATGGGGATTACATGACGATTTGTGCAATAGCGATCATTCTCCAGTCATCTTATCTTTTCTTCAGCATCACTGACCTGTATCCCTCCCAGGTGGTCCTTTACTAATCTGGTCTGGGATGCCTTTTTCTTGGCTGCCATTCCAATTGCTGCACCACATGATGGCATTGTTGAGTACTTATGGAGTTTGGTCTACACCACCCTTTCAGCAACAGCTTCAGTGATTCCTTCTTCCTCAAGTTCTCCCCAACGGAAGACTGTCCGTTGGTTGACGCCCCCCCCCCCCCCCCCCCCGCCCCCCAAATTGCTGCAACTATTAAAGACCACCACTGTGCCCTCCAGTGCTACAAATGGCATCCATCTCTTGACCTCCTACTGGCCTTTAAGTGGCTTCATGCCTGGACCCATTATGTTCTTAAATGCTAGAACGGATTTGTTGGATCGATATATCACTGCCATAGGTCCGCATACTACCTTTTCACAGGTACGGGTAAAGATCAAGCAAATTTTTGACCACTGTCCTCCAATGGATGCCCTGGAAATTTCCCTGTATTTCCAGCCCAGGCTCTGTTGCTGAACACTTTGCTCAGGTCTCAGTGTCGGTCCACTATCTGTCTTTGTTCTATCTTCTCAAACACCATTCGGAACAACTCTTTTTTATCTTTCACTGCCTAGTGCCTCAAAATACTCCATTTACAGAGTGGGAATTTGCCAGCGCCCTCCCTCTCTGTGGCTCCTGGGCCGGATCAGGTGCACAACTGAATGTTTCATCCCTTATTGATGGCTTGATGGCCAGCCAATGTTGTATGCTTGCCCTTTTTAACCATATCTGGAGTGAGATGGACTTCCCTTCCCAGTGGTGAGAAAGTTTGTTATTCTAGTTTTGAAATTGGGTAGACTACCTCTTCAGATGGTCAGCTATCGTCCAATCAGTTTAACCAGTGACTTCTGCAAGTCACTTGAATTTACAGTGGGTCAAAGGCTATATTGGATCCTTGAATCCTGGGACATTTTGGCTTCGACCAAGGGTGGTTTTTGCCAAGGCTGCTCTGCTGCAGATAATTTAGTCCACCTGGAGTCTGCTATCCAAATGGCTTTTGCCCAGCATTGGCACTTTGTTGCAGTCTTCTTTGATCTGCATAAAGCTTACGGCACCTACATCCTCGCAGGGTTACTTGAGTAGGGCCTCCATGGCCCATTCTCAATTTTTATGCAGAACTTTATTTTGTGCTGCACTCCTCAGGTACCGGTTGGCACCTCCTGTAGCACTTCTGTTCTGCAGGAGAATGGGGTTCCACAGGGTTATATTTTGAGTTTCGCTCTCTTTTTAGGGGCTCTCAATGGTCTGATTGTGCCAGAGGGCCTGTGGTGTCCCCCTCTTTGTATGGATTATTTCAGCATTTATTTTTGTTCGTCCATGATGAGCATTGGTGAAACCAGAGTGCTGCAGGGAGCAGTACACATCTTGGGCTCTCACTCGTGGCTTCCTTTTTCAGCTGCCAAGACCTGCGTTACCCATTTCTGTCATCGCCGTATAGTCTATTCCCATCCAGATCTGTACCTTGATGGCCAGTCCCTCAGTGTGGTAGACTCTCATTGTTTTGTGAAACTGGTCTTTGATGCCCAGTTGACACGGCTTCCCCTCTTCAATTAAAGTAGATTTGCTGGTCGCACCTCAGTAGTCTTCAGTGCCTCAGCAACACCAAACTGGGGCACAGACTGTTCTTTTTTCAGCTCATCATCACTTTTGACATTACAGTTGCTTGACCCAATGCACCATTTCAGGGTATGACTAGCAACTAGCAACTGGTGATTTTCGGACTAGCCTCATTATCAGCTTATTAGCGGAGGCAGGGGTTCCACTGTTGCAGGTTCTGTGACGACAACAGTTGATTGCTTATGCATTACGCATCTGCAGCTCCCTGGAGTGCCTGAACGACTGTCTCCTCATTCCAGATACGGAGATTCACCTCCTGACCATCTCTTCTCTGGGCCCATTGGTTGGCTCTACATGGTGCAATGTCCAAAAGACTCGGATCAATCTGAGGCCCTCTGTTGCCAATTCTTCTCCATTCTCGGCATGTTTTGGTGTTCACTAGTAGTTTATACTGATGGCTTGATGGTTGCAAGTCTTGCTGGTTTAATTTATGTTCACACAGGTTGTAATGAGCCCCACTTCTTGCCGGATGGCTGCAGTGTTATCACTGTTGAGGTCGAAGACACCTCATGATCTTGAGCACTTCAGTTCCTACACTGGGGAGTGCTTTCTTATCTGTGGCGACCCTTTGAGCAGTTTAGAAGCTCTTGATCAGTGTTACCTTCACCAGCCTTCGTTTTTGCCGACTTACAATGTGGACACACAGTGATATTTGTCTGGACCCCTGGTCATGTTGGGATCCTGGGGAATGAACTCGTTGACAGACCAGCCAAATTGGCTACCGACAGGCCACCTCTTGACACTGGTATTCTGGAATTGGACCTTTGATCATTCTTGTACTGTCAAGATCTAAGGATTTGGAATGTGAAATGTCATACTCTTGACTTTGCCAAACAAACTACATGTGATAAAGGAGACCACAAATTTGTGAAGGTCCTCCATGGGTGCCTCTTGCAAGGACTCAATTGTCCTTCGCTGGCTGACACTTGGCTGACTCACCTCCATCATGAGGATCCGCCTGACTAATTGTGGTGCCTCTTTGACAATGGTCCACTGTTTGCTTCATTATCCCGAACTATGTGGCAGACTCTGTCTGCCGTACTCACTACTCCCGGTGTTAGCGTACGATGCCTCAGCGGCTGACTGGTTTTACGATTTATTCGAAAGTGGGGGTTTTTACCACTCTCTCCCTCTAAAGGAGAGTGCCTCAGCCTTGTTGGTACATCGTGGGCTTGCAGGACACCCTGTTGCCTCCTTTGCCCCAAACAGGCAATTGGGCTTGATGGTCCACCTTAGCCTTTGCCCTACCCACCCTTTTGCTCGTCTTCCCCCTTCTCGTGGTGCTGGTCTTGTCTTTGTGTTGTTGGGTGGGGAGCCTCTGGTAAGTGATGGGGACATGTCCCGGCATTGCTCTTTCTGCCTTTGGTGGCCTGTGTCTGCTCACTGGAAAGAGCATTTCAACTGCCTTCGATCCTTTCACCCCCTTTCTCCTTCCTTGTTCCTTTTTCTAGGTATTGTTGACCTTTGGTAGAACTTAGGGTTTTCTTTCATTAGGTTTCGCGCACCAGCCCCTTTCTTTGTGAGTAGTTTCGTTGACTTGCCTGTTTCAAGTAGGAGGGACTGATATCATAGTTTGGTCCCATTAATCATTAAAACAATAAACCAACCAACCATTCAAAAGATCCTTTAATTCTTCTTCGCCTTCACTAAGGATAGTGTCATCAGCAAATCTTATCATTGACATCCTTTCACCATGTATTTTAATACCACACTTGAATATTTTTATTTATTTTTTTTTTATTTTTTTTTTTTTTTTATAGCTTCTTCAGTGTATAGCGTGAACAGCAGGACCAAAAGACTGCATCCCTGTCTTACCTCCTTTTTAATCCGAGCACTTCATTCTTCGTCTTTCAGACTTGTTGTTTCCTCTTGGTTTTTGTACATATTGTATATTACTTGTATTTCCCTGCAGCTTATTCCAACTTTTCGCAGAATTTCAATCATCTTGCACCATTTTACATTGTGAAACACTTTTTGCAGGTCTTGCTACCATTATCAAATACAACATAAGGCCTGTCTCTCAGGTTCCTTTGACTTTTCTAAAGTCATAGTGATCACCTAACAGTTCCTCAGTGTGCTTTTCCATTCGTCTGTGTAATATTCTTGTCAGCACATTGGATGCATGAGCTGCTGAGCTGATTGTGGGATGGTTCTGACTTATCTGCTGTATCTAGCTTTGGAATTGAGTGGATGATATTTTTCTGAAAGTCTGATGGTATGTCGCCTATCTCACTGATCCTATACACCAGCTTGAAGAGTTGTTTGGTAGTCAGTTCCACCAATGATTTTAGAAATTCCAACAAAATGTTATCTAATCCTTCAACTTTATTTAATATCAGGTATTACAGAGCACTGTTAAACTCTGTGTCTAATAGTGGATCTTTTATGTCTTCTTTATCGAATCTAATTTCTTCCTCTATCACTCAGTCAGACAATTCCTCCTCCTCACAAAGGTCTTCTGTATATTCTTTCCACATATCCAATCTCTCCTCTGTATTTAACAGTGGTATTCACATTGCAGTCTTTATGTCGCTACCCTTGTTTTTAATTTCAGCAAATGTTATTTTGACATTTCTCAATGCTCAGGACTACGAGGAAGGCACAGACCTCCATAAAAAAACCATCAGCCTCAAGGTGTGCTGCAAGCTAATGATGTGAATGGCTGTTAAGGTGAAACAGTCTCTAGCAGGCAACCTCTGGGGCACCTGTTGTGATTCCATAGATTTTCCCAGCGTCTTACATGTTTATGCTCTTCACGGGTATGCTGCCGGATATAATTTTCTTCACTACACGATAGTTTCGGTGATCCATATGGTCCCCATCTTCAGGTGCAATTGCTGAGTACACAATGATACCGGAACTGAATGAACATCAGAAACGGCGGCTCATTTATACCCTGGGTATAGGCCACTGCACTTGCACAAGAAGTAGAAGAGCTGCCCCTGTAAAGTGAAGAATTGCGGCGCCACCAGCGATAGAAACTGGCAAAAGTGATAAATTGCAAATTCAGATGTAATGAGTCGAAAACCAGACCATTGTTGTTTTATATCAGATAAAATAGGGGCCCATATCTTGCTCAAAGGAAAACCTTTATCTCTATTAATAATAATCCTGAGAATTATGATATTGCCTGTGGCCAAGACTAGAGCCTTGTTTCGATGTGTTAAAGATGGTTTGGGATTGATAAAGCCTGGAGTTTATAAATTCCCTGTCATTGTGGACAGGCTTATACTGGACAAACTATTTGCACTCTTCATGACCGATGTGGGGACATCAGCATCACATATGTTTGCTCCACCTTAAAAATCTCATGAAGGGCATTTAGAGATATGCAAATTATTGCTCCAGCTTCTCATTACTGTGATTGTGTGCTCAAGAAATCCATCGAAATAAGAGTATCTGATGACATTATTAATAGAGGTAAATGTTTTCCTTTGAGAAAGATATGGAACGCTATTTTATCTGATATAAAACAACAGCAGTCTGTTTTTTGACTCACTACATCTTAATTTGCAATTTATCATTTTTGCCAGTTTCTAACTGCCGGTGGTGCTGCAATTCTTCACTTCACAGGTGGCAGCTCTTCCGCTTCTTGTGCAGGCGCAGTGGCCTATACCCTGGGTATAAAGTAGCCTGTGTTTCTGTTGTTTATTCAGTTCCCGCGTGATTGTGTTCTTGACAATCACACCTGAAGATGGTGGCCAAATGGATCGCCAAAATATCGTGTAGTGAAGACGAATTATATCCGGCAGCATACCCATGAAGAGAATAAACTGTGGGGCACCTGCTGCCCCCCCCTCCCCCCCCCCCTCTCCCGCATGCAGGGCTCTGCCTGGGTCGACGGTTGTTTTCCCTAGCGTCTCATGGGAGACCTATGGGACAGTCTCATCAAACTACTACACCTGACAGGATGGTAAGGGACAGGTGTACTGTCAGTTAGTGCTTACATCTCCACTAATCGAGAGAGCTCTGTTGGTCAGTCCTCCCAAAAAGAAGTCTCAGAATCATAGTAACAGGGCATTAGTGTGCCATAATACTTTCATTGTAATCAAGCGAACAGGGGTAACCTTTGAGAAGGTATTCCTTTTCTATATTCACAAGGCATTGGAAGATATTGTTGGGTCTCTAAAATGTGTCAAATGACTTTGTAATGGAACACTTCTAGTTGAAACTGCTAATTCAGCCCAACAATCTACGCTCCTGGGATGTAAGGTCTTAGATGACTACCCAGTCAGGTTTCCAGAATAGAATTAATATTGCCTCCTTCCAAGTGTAGGGTACTGTCCATTAAACCAGATCTTATTGAAACAAGAGAGGAGCTGTCCTTTCGCTTCACGGCACAGATGATGAAGCATAGCATAATGGATCTCATCAGGTCCTGGAGCAGTGTCTCCTGCTGCAGACAAAGCTGCCTCCAGTTCCCACATGGAGAATGGAAGGTCGTAGACTGCCTCATTATGTGAGAAGAAATTGAGTTTCCTCATCTATGCAGTCCTACGGAACACCTGAAATGCAGGAACTTGTCTGGATAACATAGTAACAGTAAAGAAGTATTCAGCTAAAATCTGAGCCATGTCTTCTGGTGTGTCCACCAAGACACCATTACTTGACAAGGCCGTAACGGGACATGTACTACTCTTACCTGATTCCCAAAATTGCACAGTGGAAGTGGACCGAGAAATGGAGGTCGTGAATTCCCTCCAGGAAGCCCTCTTCCGTTCTTTTATCACTCGCCTTGCATGTGGTCTTACAGATCTGTAGTTGGGCAGTGTTTGAAGTTCCGTAGAGCTGTTTGTCTGGCCCTGATTACCAATCGACAGTCGTCGTCCCACCAAGGTACGGGCCGTTGTCTGAGGTCGTTACTAGACTGGGAGCTGGATTCTGCAGCAGGCCGTTGGCTCTCACAAGTGATATGGACCATCATCTCCTGTATACAATGCTTTTGTTCAAAAATAGCCTGTCAACCGTACTGCAACCAATTTGCCCTTTGTATCATCCATCAGCGTGGTCTCCTGTTAATCACTGTCATAGTCGGTAGATGGATCCACACTGGGAAGTGGTCACTAGAATGTAAATCTGTAGCTACTTCCCACTGAACCGAGTTTGCAATAGCCAGGGAACAAAAACAAACTTCAATGGCTGAAAAAGACCCTGCAGCTATGGAAAAGTGTGTCATTCGACCCACATTCAGAAGGCATATAGTCTCAGAATGAATGAATCGCTCGATCATCCGACCCCTGGAGAAAGTGGTAGCACATTGTGTATGTTGAAGTCCCCCACGAGGAGGAATGGGCGTGGGAGTGCCTGGAAGAGTTCTGATAGTGTGTTTGCATCCAAAGCATCATTAGGGAGAAGGCAGAAAGAACACACTGTGATATCAAAGGGTGCAATAACTTTCACAGCAATTGCTTGCATGGTCATGGTAAGAGGAACAGGAAAGAAGTGGCATCTGTCATCAATGAAAAGATCCACTCCACCTTTAGCCCTGTCTCCAGTAGTATCGTCCTTCCTGTATGGGTGGTAACCCCATAATGTATATGGGTCTGAGACTTTTAAGATGCATTTCTTGTAAGCAGATGCAGAACAGTTTCACCTGGACCAAGAGCTGTAATTCTTCAAAATGTGAGCAATATCCTTCAAATTACAATGCAACACAGAAGTAATTGTGGAAGCCATTGTTTAGCAATGGTTGTTCTTTTCTTCCTCCCTTGGAGGCTGTGATTTACCAGGGAGAATGTTAGCTGGTTCCCTGCTCCCCAGTTCCTCCAATTGGAAGTCCATATCCTCGAGAGCATAGTCTGCATCAGAGAGGGAGAGAGCTCACCAATCTGAAGGTTTAACTACCACCTTCTTGGACTCTGAGCTACTTTTTGAAGGATGTTTTTCTTTACCGATGGGAGGAGGTGGTTGCCTGGGTTGCGGGAATGGCTTTGTTGGCTTCTGGTGTTGGGTAGTGGTATGTGGCTTAGGTCGTAAGCCCACTGATGATTGCTTCCAAATGGCTTCAGTTTCAAGTGGAGTGTTTTCCACACAGGTACACAAACAAGTGCATGTGCTTGTACTTGAATCTATGAGCTGAGTTTGTGTGGAGGCATCACACTTAGCAATTGGCACCTTAAGGGTTGATGCAAAAGAAGTAGCAAAAACCAGCAGTTGCATAGCTTTCAAAGCCTTTTTTGCTTAATCATAGGGTACACATCTCTTGGCTTTCAACTCCTGAATTTTCCTTTCCTCATTGTAGACCTCTCACTTTCTGCTCCACACTGAGCGATCCCCAGAGCAGTCCACACATTTTGGTGGAAGTGTACAAGAATTGCCTGTTTCGTGAGCTGAGCATCCACAATTGCCACACATTGCCCTTCCATTACAAACCATAGTGGTACGGCCAAATCTGACATTTGCAGCATCGCATTGGGTTAGCAACAAACGGATGAACCTTATGACAGATATAGCTTGCAAGGATATGTTCTGGTAATTCCAGAGTACTAAACATTAGAATAAATATTGACCATTTTTTCCAATTTGCCACTGACTCTGCTCACGTAGTTCTGCACTTTTGTGATGACCATATTTTTCCACTCTTCATGTAACCCTACGGGATCCACTTCCATTAGATCAGAGCAGGTAACTACACCCTTACTAAAGTTAAGCATTATCGATGGAGGGGGCCACGAACTTGTAAGTCAGTTTTAACCAGGTGTCCAGATACATTTGATCACATAGTGTACGAAACCTGCGACATCTGCAACAGTCAGACGCCTTGGGTTCATTGTCATCAATCACCCTCCACATAGTTCCAACTTAGCCCTCAACTGCTTTCCATCTGTTTTGAAAACTTAAAGAACACATTTGAGAACTTCTCTTTGATAGTGATGAAGTGGTGCAAGCAGAGGTTAGGTTGTGGCTTTTATCAACAGTGTCAAACGCTCTACATTTATGGTACCAACATACTGGTCTCTTGTTGGGAGAAACTTTTATTGCCTGGCTTGACTACATAGAGAAATAAATATGTCGACATAAAGAATATAGATGTAGGATATTATTAAAGTTTGTTTCATTTTAAATGCTTCCAGAGTTTTCTCATTAAAAAATTTGGAGGCATCAATTTCCAGTGCGCCCTCGTATTAACGTTAACACGTCAATGTGCAACATAACTATCCATGTAAACATAAAGCTTCTGTTCCATATACTAAAAAGCTGGCTTTCTTGACATCTCTTACTAAAGGACTCCATGGTGTGGACCTCTTCAATTTTCTGTGTACTTTGAAGGTCCTCGTCCAAACATTGATTTCCTGAAATGGTACAACGCAGTTCTCAAAAAAAAAAAAAAAAAAAAAATTGAAAAATTCATCTTTGAAAATTAAAGATTTATAAGCTCCATCAATTATAAAAGATAGCAAGGGTGTTAGCAAGATTTGAACCAGCCACTTGAGGATTAAACTCTAGGAAACTGATGCCTTCAAATCCCATGAGTACTGAAAAAGTCAAATAGAACCAGTCAGCAAAGTCTCGTTGTTATAGAACACAAAAGGATATAAGAAAATTGTATATACCAACCATGTTCTGTTAATTTTAATAAATCCTTATTATGTTACATGCATAATCCTCCAAAATGTGCAATAGAAAGATAAGTAACTGACTAGCTTGCAATTAATGTAGTTCAGTTGTTATTCGCAAGTCACAATTAGGCCTACCCATTCAATGGTCAACATTATGTTGAAATGTAATGCTGTTCTAAAATAAAAGTAATGTAACATGGTTTTGTCAGATATTAATCTACAGGCATCTTCAGAGCACTTTCGATGCCACGATAAAATGTGAACATGACTGACAAGTGTTAAAGAGGTGATTGCGCTCTGCAGGTGTGTTGCTCGATGCACATGTGATATATATATATATATATATATATATATATATATATATATATATATATATATATATATATATATATATATATATATATATATAAAAAAAATCCTAGAGACGGTGTGCTGTGTCCATGTTTGGAAAGGAGTTTATTAGACAGTTCTGGAAAGCAGATAGGAACCTGCAGTAATGGAGTGACTTAATGCATTCATTATTAACAAGGAATTGTGCACTAATTCTAATAATGAACCAAATGAACTTAAATTAATGATATTTGTTTCTATGTTAGCTCTTCTAAAAATAACTTCGCATCTGAATTTATTTCTAATAATGTTTGGATTGCAGCAAATGCAGTAATAGATGTTTGATAGCTTGACATCACATTTTCTTTATTCCACAATCGGTAACTTTCCAGAAACGCTTGGTATACCTCATTATTAGTAGAGACAATTTTTTCTCCCATGCACAGATTGTTGTTTTCAGAATATATTTACGAGCTTTGTGTAGACCAAGACAGATTCATTAGGTATCCCTTGATATTTGTCAGATAAAAGAGGACAGCTTTTCTCTTCTGACAGGATATATAACTAACAATGTTGTATATCATTCTTTTCTGTTGTGTTCATGATTAGTTTGAGAGATTGCATAGCCTCTACAGACATTCATTAAATGAGTAAAAGATGAGCATATTTGTTCACAATATGTGTAGAATAATAAAATTATATGTCCCGTTGTATCCTGTGAGTTCACTTCAACAAAGTGTCTATTCCATCAAGTAACTGAATTGTCTTTGATACAATAAGGTAGAATTCTTGTTGGTAGTTTCTATCACTTTAGACCTCTTGTAATATAAGCAGCAGTCATGTTAGTACGTAGTGGTCTCACTGCAAATCTTCAGAGATGTGGGCAGAGCTCAGTGTGCAGTGCCTTAAAAAGATGCACGGACAAATAAATTAGCACGCAGTGAGTAGAAGCAAAGAAGACATCCTCTGGTGGTGTCTGTAGTGCCACTCGTAGGAAGATGGAGAGCCCTGGAGAATGTGGGGTTCACTGTGGCACGCTGGCAGTCAGTTTAGTACATCTGTTTCCATAGAGTTGTGAGCAACGTGCAGCATATTGTGTGTGGCCCAGAAAGACACAATTTGATGCCACATTTTCCTGAAATTCAGAAAGCATATTTGCTACATTAATTTTATACTAAATAATACTCACATTCACTCATTTAATTGTGCCAATAGAAGAATTCAGTTGAGGAAACTGTAAACTTACAAGCAAGCAAAATGGCTGGCAAGCACTTACCTCCAAGAGCCACAATCCAGTATTGCCAATAGCTGCATGTAAAAGTAAACTATTCCTAACTTTTGGACGTAATACCCAATTATCTGGGTGGATAGAGGAACAGGTTTAGGAAAGTTATGAAGTAGAGACAGGTCACTCAACCCCAAGTTCAGAGGGAGGCAATTGTTGTTCTCAATTTTTAAATGTATCTGTTGGCGCTCAGTTACTTAGTTGCAGTGGAACTTTGCAACATCAGTCAATAATAAGCCTTTTTACTCTTTGGTACATGTACTCCTAATCATTTAAAGGAGTGCTACTGATTACTTGCAGAGTAAAGTCTATCATGTAGAAGTATGCTGCTAACATAATTCTATTCCTGTAAATACACTTTTTTCATTCACAAAAACATCAAACCTTTGAGTGATTGATATGTTTGCTACATTCAGTATTGAGTACTGTTTTGTTGCTGCCACCTTCACAACACATAGCAGAGGATCACATTGAGTAATAGTACCTCAGTAACAAAACTAAAAATCAGAATGTCTCATAGGGTTTTGTACTACATAAATGATGTAAATGATTTTAAAGTAGTGTAATAAAGCTGAAATGTTTGTTGTTGACGCAAGCACATGGGTAAAAGCTATAAACCACTTAAGACACACCCCAGGTCCAGTTTCTTTATCTCCACAGATAGACTCATGGTGCTGTTTTGAACAAATAAGTGACCTGTTGGTGTCGTTAACAAGCCAAAATGGAATCAAAAGTAACACAATGAAGATTTTCACAGCTAGTGTTCATTTCTGTTAAAGTTTCTGGGCTGAGAGGCCATGGTTAATGTATAATGCTAGTTACTAACACTAGCTGGAACAGTTGGCAGTTTTTTCTCCGAAGATGTCTACTGCGGATACACTATGTGATCAAAAGTATCTGAACACCTGGCTAAAAATGACTTAAAAGCTCATGGTGCCCTCCATTGGTAACACTGGAATTCAATATGGTGTTGACCCACCCTTAGCCTTGGTGACAGCTTCCACTCTCACGGGCATACGTTCAGTCAGGTGCTGGAAGGTTTCTGGGGAATGGCAGCCCATTCTTCATGGACTGCTGCACAGAGGAGGTACGGATGTCTGTCAGTGCAGTGAGGCCTGGCACAAAGTTAGCATTCCAAAACATCCCAATGGTGTTCTATAGGATTGAAGTCAGGACTCTGTGCAGGGCAGTTCATTAAAGGGATGTTATTGTCATATAACCACTCCGCCACAGGCCATGCATTATGAACAGGTGCTCGATCTGTTGAAAGATGCAGTCACACTGCCCGAATTGCTTAAAACATCAATGTAGGCCTGTACTGTGATAGTGCCACGCAAAACAAGGGGTGCAAGCTCCCTCCAAGAAAAGCACGACCACTCCGTAACACCACCGCCTCCGAATTTTACTGTTAGCACTACACACACTGGCAGGTGACATCCACCGGGCATTCGCCATACCCTCACCCTGCCATCGGATCGCCACATTGTGCACTGTGATTCGTTACTCCACACAACATTTTTCCACTGTTCAGTTGTCCAATGTTTATGCTCCTTACACCAAGTGAGGTGTCATTCGACATTTACCGGCGTGGTGTGTGGCTTATGAGCAGCTTCTCGACTATGAAATCGAAGTTTCCTCACCTCGCACCTAACTGTCATAGTACTTGCAGTGGATCCAAATGCAGTTTTGAATTCCTGTGTGAGGGTCTGGATAGATGTCTGCCTATTACACACTATGACCCTCTTCAACTGTCAGTGTCTGTCAGTCAGCAGATGAGGTCGGCCTGTACGCTTTTGTGCTGTACGTGTCCCTTCATGTTTCCACTTCACTATCACATCATAAACAGTGGACCTAGGGATGTTCAGGAGTGTGAAAATCTCGCATACAGATGTGTGGTACAAGTGACACCCAATCACCTGACCACGTTCAAAGTCCTTAAGTTCCGTGGTGCATCTTATTCTGCTCTCCCACTATGTCTAATGACCACTGAGGTTGGTGATGTGGAGTACCTGGCTGCAGGTGGCAGCACAATGCACCTAATACATAAAACGTATGTTTTTGAGGGTGTCCGGATACTTTTTGATCACATAGTATAAGGGTGAAGGTTCAATAACTAGTTGTATACATTGTCAATGGTCTTTCAGCCTGGATGTTTTGGACTTCTTACCAGAAACAATTTATAAAGCTCAGTTCAGTCTGTTTGGTACTGTCATTGTGTTGGCTTGTATCCTCTTTGCTGAAACTCTAACCAAGCCTGGTTGAGTGTATGTGACTCTCTGTATTTGGAACTTTTGGATGATTTTTTTGATTTAATGGCTACTATTGTTGAAAACGATAACTAACACAAATAAGTAGGACAAAATAACAAATAACAGCAAGTAAAAAACTTCTCAATTTTTCATCTTGAAAAGCCAAGTTGGTGAATTGTCACAGGAAAGTTCTGTATATTTTTCCTGAGATATTAGTGAGAGATGTTTCACATATCCCATTTCTGTGGGGAAAGTATTCTTAATCCAGTCTAACAGATTGTCTTTTTCTAGTATAGAATACTTCAGAATTTTTTTTACGGGCATACCAAATGATCAATTATAATGATGATAACCAAATCATATTTATTGTCAATAATAAAGTGGAGAAGTTGGGTCATGGATAGGAACAGCAAAAAGACTGTCAAACGCGCGCGCGCGCGCGCGCGCGCGCGCGCACACACACACACACACACACACACACACACACACACACACACACACACACACACACACAGAGCAAAGTTTCCATTGTTTCGTAGTCAATGATGTAGTTTTCTGCTCTTTGGAATATGTCAAACAAGTTTTTTTTTCCTCTCCTTATGCGTCTAAATCTTTAATTTATTAATAAAAGTCTGAATGTGAAGCTTGTGTGTACTCTTAGAGTACTCATTCAGTTTCACAAATATATCTAACAGTAGGATCTGAACAGACAATTTTCACTGTGAAAGAAGTTGACACATTTAAAATTATTTTGAGATAAAAGAAGAATATACTTTAGCACAACTCGGCCACAAGCATGATTTTTGGAGACTGAGGGCAGTTCATATGCCATCAGTTAAACACTAGCCAAATGTCACAAGAAACGAATACGCATGCTTATCATTTCTGATGACTGGGACTACTTGCAATAAACTACAAAAACTATAATCATCAAGCACCTACAGTTCTTCATATTTTACAGCACAGCTAACAATGTTAATGCTGTTGCTGAAATTGAAGGATAAGATGAAAAAATAATGAAAAATAGTTTTTTCCATTAATTATGTGACCCACAAATATGTTCACATGTCCTCTAGTGGGGGTTGTGACCACTATTACTTGAAAACTGATGCTTGTTCGGTATGCTTAACTATTTATGTGTGATCATTTTTGGTTATAGCTGTTATCAGATTTTTTGGCAGTGTCATGAATATTTTGTATTTGAATGGAATTAACTTATATTTTATTTATTTTCAAGATTTCAACAAATTTTTACATGTAAATATGCAAGTTTCAAATTTGAATAAAGTATCTTTAGTAGTTTCCCAGGAAAAGGTTAGTGTGTGGGAATATGTAAATTGTGGGGAAAGAGATCTGCATTTAGATAACTGCTTTTCTAATTATTTTTGACCCTATCCATTTGATTCATCATCTTTGTCACCTTTCGTCTTGGTGCCCCTTTGTTTCTTGCCTTTTTTCTGATTGCTTCCATTGCAATGTCAGCATTGTCAATTCTCTTATAGTCTGTATGTCAGAAAGTGGAAAGCGTAATTACACACAGTTTGAATGCCAACATTTCAATAACTCTTTCTGCAGATACTCCTATAGTTGAAAACAAACACTACATCATATGCAGCAGTTTTGACTACCAAGGCTGATGCAGAAGTTACTGGGACAACATTACGATATGGGGCTCAGCAAACATTGTGTGTGAATTCTAGGTTATGCCATATGCACACTTCTACAACAGGTCAGACATAGCTTAAAAGTCTGTATATTGGCTTTATGGTTTCAGTTACTGCCATGGGAAAGTTGTGTTTGAGTTTTCCTCTTCATCCCTCTCTTATCCACACCATGTGGACCAGATTACAGTTGCTTGATATTTTGTAGTGAAACCTAACGATTATTAAGTTTTAAATGTAAATCAGGGATTGTTCAGCTGTAATATTTGGTGAGATTATTCCTAGTAAAGCATACTATAAAATGAATAAATAAAAACATGATTATTTAAACAATTTTTGTGGCAGCTCTTTCTTAATGTTCTTAAAACTGGCACTAACTCAACCTAGGCCAGGAACATTCTTCCCAGATTAACACAACTGCGTCATCCCCCAACAAAAACTTGTTAATTTTAAACATAACCAGGGAGAATAATGCCACCAAGTGTTAGAAAGAGCACAGATTAATAGCACTGAAGCACTATTGTTGCATACCAACTGAATGATTGGGACGTACTAGTTGTATGAGTGACATCAGGGCACACATTAACTTCTTTACAGTGAACTTCACCAAAATCTACCATAATCATCTTCCATCATTGAATGATCCCAAAATCAGACCACTATCAACGCCCTTCCATCTACTACTATGTACAGCAATGTGACACAAATTTCAGTATTACACCCAGTAATTAAATTATTTTGTTTTACAGTCTGTCATAATCAACACATTACAAAATTCTTCACTCTAAAAAGGAGGGAGAGGGGCAGTTCTGTAACTCATTATTAATTAAGGCACTATGCACAATAAAACAGTTTAATCCCTTACAGTTGTATTCCTATGTTTTGCAAACGTAGTTGGACTAATTTCATTATGTCGAGATAGTTGGTATCAAGTTCAGGTGTAATCCCTTTGTAGTCTAAAGTGCTAAATGTTGTCTACTTTTGGGATTTAAGTAAGAATTCTTAGAACTTCCTTAAAACAAAAAGCTTTGAAACTTCGTTTAAGACTGAAATTGTGTACTGGGCCTGTACTCAACCAGGTTAGAGTCACGGACCAGTATACAGTTGTAATCTGCCACAAAGTTTCACATCAGCACAGATCCGACTGCTAAGTGAAAATTAATTCTGAAAAGCCGGCTAGTGTGGCCGAGCGGTTCTAGGCGCTTCAGTGTGGAAACATGCGACCGCTACAGTCGCAGGTTCAAATCCTGCCTCAGGCATGGATGTGTGTGAGGTCCTTAGGTTGGTTAGGTTTAAGTAGTTCTAAGTTCTAGGGGACTGGTGACCTCAGATGATAAGTCCCATAGTGCTCAGAGCCATTTGAACCATTTGAGCCAATTCTGAAAACAAAAGAGTAATTAAAAAGACAATCACAAATTTAAAAAAATATAAAATTGAGAATCCACCCTTAAAAGATTAGTCCCTCAGATAATTTATAAAAACCTGAAATTAGGCAAATTGTGAGTATTTCCAACATAAATTCTATTCACCACCAGTGCTTAGCTGAACATACCTGTAATAGTGACAAAAAAGGAAACACTTGTTTGATGTTGCAGAATATTAAAATGTAATGGAGTTGAGCTCTGCCTACATCTATGTAATTCAAAGAGGTAATGAAACTGTCTGCATAAAGTTTGAATTAGAGTCTATTTTTTGTCAGGCTTAATAAAGTTCTCTGATTTTGTGATGATGCTTTCTGACACGACAGCTTGGGAAGGACCAGAAAGTAGTATGCTCAATAGACATAATTTAAGAGGTGGCTTGCTACTACCTGAGGGGGTGAGAGAGAGAGAGAGAGAGAGAGAGAGAACAAGAACAAAACTAGCAAGTTAGTTGTCCATCACACTCATGGGCTCGTCTTACTACAGAAACAGCTGTTGCAACATATGCATGTCACCTTGCCTGCCAGTGTTCTGCGTAGAGCAATAATCACATGTTGGTTTGTTTTCTTTATCCATCTGCAGGCAATAAATATTGCATAGATGTTGTCCAAAAGTACATGTAAATTTATGAGAAACCATTTCAAGGAAGTGGAACATACAAATGTGTAAATAAAAAACTACCAAAAGTGCAAGGTCATACAGTACATAGTAACACAGAATAATACAAGACCATACTATACGTAGTAGTAAAACTGTATAGACACATATGCTTATGATATTGTAATTGCAGAGTCTGTTTTCCATAGGGCTTTACTTTTGTCATTCCCTTTACATCCAGCTATCCATTAGGTATGCAAATATAATAAAGAGTTTCAAGGTGAAAGACAGTATTTTCAGTTTTACCTTAATATAAAAATGGTCAGAAAATATTTATTGGCCTACAGTGTCATTTGAGTAAAAACGTTGTTTGAGTAGAAAATTAAATTCTGCTTTAATTTTTTTTCTGTCTTCTAACTTCCTGAATTTGACTGGCAGTCTGTTGTAAAGTTTTGTCCCAATGTGGCTAATGTGGTTTTGAGTGTTTGTTCTTTTTGTTCGCTGTGTATGGAGTGTTGTTGTGTTTCGAGTATTGTAGTTATGGAAGTTGGCATTTGTTTGAAAATCTACTAGGTGAAACACACATGCACCATACAAAATATGGTTAGTATTTTAAGCTTTTTGAATGTGGGTTTGCAGTGTGTCTGTGGATGGCTGTGTGTTACTATTTGGATACCCTCTTCTGTAACAAAAAATAAAAATAATTGTTTTAGGTGGCAAGTGGTGACACCCCAAAGTAGTATTCTGTATGTTGCAAGAGACTGAAAATGGGCAAAATATGCCATCCTAGCACCCTCTGAGATACAAACATTTTCAATAATTCTAAGAGCAAAATGGGCAGAATTAAATTTCTGTGAAAGTTGTGTTACATGATCATTAAAATTTGTTTCCGTCAATATGAATACCCAACAATTTTGTAGATGTCAGTCTGTCTATAGCTTTGTCACCCAACACCAGATCGAGAATTACATTTTGGCCTATTTTCCCAAACTGCATATAATGTCAACCTGTTTGCATTGAATCAAGAGTGAACATTCATTGGGACTTGATTAGTAGTAGTTTGTAGCAGTTGCTTTGGTGCACTTATCACTCTAGTATCATATGTGAATAGTATGGTAGTGGTATGGATGTCAAACTTATATGGATGTCAAACTTATATAGACAAGAAACGGTATGGGACCTAGACTACTGCCGTTTGGTATTCTGTTTTCACTTTTTTGCATCTGACTTTTTTTTAGTAAGTTGAAATCAGTCCTACAGCCTATGTTCTGTTTTGTAGGCATGATTCGAACCAAATTTTCCCTGTCCCATGAATACCTAACACATCTAATTTTTTTCTAAAATAATGCTATGATTGATATTATCAGACGCTTTGGAGAAATCTAAATTTACTCCTGTTACAGCATTGTCTTTTTCTAGGTTTTTCATTATTTGTTCAGTGCATCACATTACTGCTGTTTCAGTAAATTTTACCTGCCTGGAAAATATATTGATTTGTGTTTAGCAATTTATGATCATTTAGATATTTGTTGATTCTTTGCTTAATCAATTTTTCTAATACTGGCTGATAAGTTTTCTGTCTTATACTTGTCTCTGTTTTTAAATAAATGGCTTTACTTTTGAGATTTTCAGCCTTTCTGGAAACACTCCTGCACTAAATGATAAGTTTGCTATGTATGCCAAGGGCCTTGCAGTCTGTGGAGCTGTCATTATTATGATAGACACCAGCACTTCATTTGCTCCTGCCAACATTTTAGGTTTCCAGTTATCACTTGTAACACTTCATGTTTTGTTTGTTTGGCTCTAATCTCGTGCTACAAGCAGCATTTGAAAATTGCTTCTGGATTTGGTCTTGAACATTAAATGCAACAACCAGATCATTTGTATCATGATTTTAACGCAGCTCGGCAACCTGAAGATATTCTAAGAACAAAACCTGCCATAGCACAATAAGCTTGTAATAATACAGCTTAGGTGGTTTTCATTAATCATTAAAATTAGTTAGTAAATTGTTTAAGGTGGTTACCATGATTGTTTCTTTATAAAGGGTGTGGCTAGATGGCTTCCCCATCTTTGTCCTTCCTCTTCCTCATATTCGTCCTATCTGAGCTTGTGTTACTTTTTTAATAAACTTACCATTGGCATAAAATATAACCCTAATCTTCCTTTCTTTCCTGTTGCCAGAGCTGTGTAACCTTTTTCATTATAGCAGAATTGTGTTGTGCCTGGCACAGTAACCGGACGTGCACTAGTGTCATTCAATTTTTCACAATCTTTTGTTTTGTTTGTATTTTCTGAAGGTACTTATTCATTTGCTTAGACAGAAACTAAAAGGACTTTACAACTTTGAAATGATATGCAAATTGATTGAAATAACTTACAGACTCAGTGGATGTGTCATTTTGTAGCAGACAATCTCAAATTTGATTCGCATAGTGGATCAGTACCCCATTTCGCCACCAGCAGCACCAGTGTAGCACACATTTAAATGGCTACTTTCACTCATGTGGAATGTGCACACTATGTGTTTTAGTTTCATGAAAACTTTTCAATTCCACAGATCAATTAACATGACAGTGATGGAATGGTTTACTACCAGCAATATGCTGCACCACCTGATTTCCTCAAGGTTTCCTCGATATCTGCTTCCCAAGTATGTGCATTGGCCATGAAGGGCCAGTCGCAAGCCACCTTGCTGCCCAGACTAGACACCACTGGATTTCTTTCTTTGGGGTTTCATTAAAAACCGTGTGTATGTTCCTCCCCTACCAAACCATTTAGCAGAACTGAAAAACTGAACCTATGCTGCCATTGCCTGATTCACTGTAACAAATGTGGGAAGAAATTGATTACCGGTGGGATGGTTTTGCATCACAAATGGTAGCCACATCGAACCAAAATGACAATTGACACATTATGTGAGACTTGAGGCTGTTTGCTACAAAATAACTTACCTACCGATCTGCAATTTACCTCTATAAATAACTATATCATTCCAAAGTTGTAAAGTCCTTTATGACTCACTCTTTATATAAGGGGCATTCAAATGAAACCCAGTCACTAGTGTAAAGTATTGATAATGATTTTATTAACTCAAAAATGTAGTTATACACACAGTACACATACTCAAAAACAGTCGCCAAAGCTGTTGGCACATTTATCCCATTGTGACACTAGCCAGTCGATTTGATCCTTGAAGAAGCTAGTAGGCTGCTGTCAGATCCAAGCCTGGACCCAGTCATACACTTTGTCAACCGTTGCGAATCGATGTCTGCGAATAGCTTGTTTTAGAGGTCCAAACACATGAAAGTCACATGGTGAAAGGTCAGGATTGTATGGTGGATGTTCCAGCACCGCATTGGCTGTGTGTGGGTGGGCGTTATCCTGTAGCAGGATAACACCATTGGACAACACGCCTTGGTGTTTCAACTTGATGGCTCGTCTAAGGTTCTATAAAGTGGCTGGGCATTGATGGTGTTCCCTATTCCAGGAACTTGACTAGCAGTGGGCCCTTGTGGTCAAAAAAGGACATCATGACCTTACCAGAACTAGTGTGCATGTCCTTAGATTTTTTTTGGAGGTGGTGAAGTCGCATGTTTCCACTGCTTGCTCTTACACTTGCTTTCCAGTTCAAAATGGTGACACCATGTTCGTTATCTGTGATAATATGCGACAGAAAGCTGTATTCCTCCTCATGATAATGTTTCAGATGACTCAAAGACAGCGCCATTTGAATATTTCGCTGTTCAGCCATCTGTTGGTGGGAAACCCAATGCGCACAGATTTTTCGAAAGTTCAAGTGTTGATGCATTATGGGTTGGGCGGCACCCTCGCTTATACCCAGTAACTGATGGATCTCGTCCACAGTGATTCTGTGGTTGTCCAAGACTAAAATGTTCACTTCCATCACCATTTCCGGTGTGAAGACACAATGATCCTGTCCAGGATGATCGTCGTCTTCCAGTGACTCGGTCACCTCAAGGTATTGTTTGTGCCATTCCACAACACTTGAACGACTCGGACTGTACTCACCGTACACAGCCTTCATCTGTTGATACATTTCACGGCCTCTAACTCCCTCCACCACCAAAAATCGAATCACTCCTCATTGTTCCTGCTTACGCGACTGCATGTTCGGTAGTGGATGATAACTTGTGTGCCCACCTTCTCTTTTGCGTGAAACCACACTAGTGCTATGCAACATCAAACGGTGCACACGCATCAGTCTCTCTACCTATAGATGGCACCCCCATACCTGCAGTTACTTGATGCCAACTTACGTGTAAGGCAAAGGTAGACGCACTGACCAGGTTTCATTTGAGTGAACCTTATATACATAAGCTTTCTGAATGGTTCTATATGAGTGGCTGACTAATTTGTTGTTCCTCTTACTGGACTGCTGACTGCAGTTCTTTACATTTGATTTATGTTAGCTGTTGAATGCTTGTTTAGATGAATCTGGATGTACAGTGGAGGTAGAAGATGGAGATTTAATTTTGGCTGTATGGCTATATGTGATTTTGATATATAACTACTCTGTTAATGTTGACATCTGATATGAAACAACTTATTGTGAATTTTTATATTTGAAGAGAACACACTGAAAATGAAAATGCAGTGTTACGTGCATCATAACCACCCCCCCCCCCCCTTTTCCTCCTCTTAGTGCTGTTATGTGCCTGGAACCACTACAGTATCCAATTGTTACTTTCCATAATTACGTTCAATTCCTGGCAACTCGAGCAGTTCATCAACTCTGCTCTTCATTCAGAACAAACTAGTGTCCCAAATAAGTTTGATTGCAAATGTTTCCTTTAGTAGCAAAATTTTAAATTAATGTATCTTTCTTTGCAGCAGATGGTGTTACTGAGCACCTTTGTATTTGCATTTAATGGGGTAAGTGTTACAGGCGGAGTACTTATGTGTGGTCATCTGTACATCTTGAAACTCTTTAGTGTTTTTCTGTTGTTGTTTTGTTTGCATATGCCTCAACAACAGAGAACAATGCATAGACTTCAACCCGAGCGAGGTGGCGCAGTGGTTAGCACACTGGACTCGCATTCGGGAGTACAACGGTTCAATCCCGTCTCCGGCCATCCTGATTTAGGTTTTCCGTGATTTCCCTAAATCGTTTCAGGCAAATGCCGGGATGGTTCCTTTGAAAGGGCACGGCCGATTTCCTTCCCAATCCTTCCCTAACCCGAGCTTGCGCTCCGTCTCTAATGACCTCGTTGTCGACGGGACGTTAAACACTAACCACCACCACCATAGACTTCACATCCTGAATAAAAATTATTCATGCCTCTGAATTAGCTGTGTTGTAAATTCGGCAAGGGAAAATGTATCTCACTGTTGACAACAATTTAGTATATGTTTCTGTACCTCTCTTCATTTTGTAATTAGGGGAGAACACAACTTTTATAACAACATGCAGTTAAAATTCTGTATTTCATTTTTCTCACTTTTCTGATTTTAGTATATCCATTCACATTTGTGAGTAGTGTCCTGTGACTAATCGCTTTACTATTTTTCCTGTTTCTTCACAGGAAGCATCACGATGTTCGGAAAGCACCAGAAGATGGCTTTCCTCATGAGAACAACATGATTGAGGTTGAGGCAGATAGTCAGTGTAGTCTGGCAAATGGAAATAGGGAACTTTGTGTAAAAGAGGAAAATGTCTCATGGCCCTGTACATCAGATGATGTTCTCAAAAATGTGGAAATTGACCCCCCAATTGCCACACCACCACATTCGCAACAAGAGGAACAGCCACAGCAGCTACAGCAAGAGCAGCATCAGGCGCAACAGCAGCCTCACATTCAACGTGTTGCAATCAGGATTAAGATGTGTGGTGATTGCAATTCACGTCATTTGTTAGAAGCTTGTCCTCTTCGCAGTCCACAAACAATTGTGAGTGATTCTGTAATATACAAGCAATGGTTTGACCATCGTGAGCAGAGTGAAAGAACTAGTGCTGTAATAGTGAGTAACCCTTGTGATGGCGAGGAACGTAAACCGACTATACTCGAAGGACGGTCTGGTCATCAGAGTTATGCCGAAGCATCGTTACCTGTCAGTTTGACTCTGAAAATGTGTAATGCTGAACATGGACTAAGTGTTATAGCATTGACCCATATCCAGCCATTTACTCAGTTTGGACCCCTTGTTGGACAAGCCATCAGAGAAATGGACATTCCTGATGACTTTAATATGAAGGACATATGGGAGGTAAGTCTTCACTGCAAAACTCTTGCCATTGTGTGGATTATGAAAGGATTTTATTAAAACAAATTGTTATTTAGTCCATAGATTATTTTGCTGTTAATGCCTGATTATGTATGTTCGTACAGCTTATTTGTACTTTTATAATTTCAGTGATGAATTTTTCATAACTTGTTAAATAAAACTACCATCATAGGGGCTTCCTGGTATGTATTGGATATCTGTTTGATTCTTGCAGGGTAAAACTCTTTTCCAAAAGTGAATTCTTACCAACGTATTGCTCCAAATATGTTAGGTTTTTATTTTCTACACTGTAACACTCACTTGAACACTGTATCATTGTTTGTTTTCTGGTTCCAAAGTTTCATGACATCATCATCCTTGAACCAATTCATTACTTTTGTATTTCACTGCTATGAAAGACGATTTTCAATTGCCTGACTGGCTCAAATTCATCTCTTCTGCTAAAGAAAAATATCTTCATACTAATTATCAGTGTGTATAATTGCTCTGTTTCCAATATAATAATTTTTGCTGACAGTATGAATGGAGCATTTAATTATGCATCTTTGCGTGTGTGTTTGTGTGTGTAAACTGTGTGTCAGTGGTTACCTTTACTTGTTCCATTTTTATAAATATTAATAATTAAAGAACAAGATATTTGTAGTTGTGGCAGTTCTCCATTATGTGTAATCATTGAGGCTTAAGGCAAGTCATGTTCACAGTTCAGTCTCCCTGAGCAAAATCTCATAACTACAGTAACATGCAACTCTTATAAACAGAAATTAACAAAATTATGTTATGTTTTCCCGGCATTCATTCGGGCAGTGCAGTGGTAGTGTATTCTGTTGGGATATTTGTGTTGTTCTGGTGGTGCATGGGTGGTATAAGGTTTACATTTCACAAAGAAACCGTCTTGGCCTCTGATGTGCCAGATGGCTTGAAAGAAGCTTTTTTGAGGTTTTGATGATCCCCTCCTTGAGTTTTTACTTGTTTTATTTCTTAAAATTCCTAACCATATTCTGAATTTTACTCAGAGATAATAGGTTCATTTTATATACTCTTGGCACTGTAATACTGTTTAGTGAGGACAACCACCTGATCAGTCCCTGCCTGGACATTTGACTAGGGGACTATTTTACCTCCACAATATTTTACCAGAGAGGTCACCATCATTAAACCATGCAGTAGAGCTGCATGTCCTTGGAAAAAATAACGGCTGTAGTCTTCCCTTGGTTTCAGCCATTCACAGTTTCAGGCCCTGCTGATTGATGTTAAAACACCAGATTGACAATGAAAAACAAGACTGATACTCTACTGACTCCACTGTGGAATGTTAGATCCCTTAATGTGGCAGGTGGATTAGAGAATTTAAAAAGGGAAATGGGTAGGGTGAAGGTAGATGTAGCGGGAATAAGTGAAATGTGGTGGCAGGAGGAACAGGCCTTCTGGTCAGTTCAGTGCAGGGTTATCAACACAGTCAGATAGGGGTAATGTAGAAATGGGTCTAATAATGAATATGAAAATAGGAATATGTATAAGCTACTATGAACAGTATAGCAAACACATATTGTAGCCAAGATACACACAAAGCTAAGACCTAACACAGCCATACAAGTATATATGCCAACTAGCTCTGCAGATGATAAAGAGATGTTTGATGATATAAAGGAAATTATTGAGGTGGTTAGTGTTTTTATTGTGATGGATCCATTACGGGGAGATTGCCATCTTCAGATGATGTCCATGTATCATAAGTGGTCGCTGCCACTCTGTTTGCTTTACAGCGTGGTGTAGATTTAGGACTCTTCTGTTATAAGCTATTTTCATGATTTGCTGCTGTTAATCATCGTTTCTCATAATTATCACAATTTGACTTTCATTGTCAGATTTGGCAGTCGTGGCAGTTGGCCAAAGTTGGCATACAATCTGCTCTACTGCAGATAATATATCGTATTTACTCGAATCTAAGCCACACTTTTTTTCCGGTTTTTGTAATCCAAAAAACCGCCTGCGGCTTAGAATCGAGTGCAAAGTAAGTGGAAGTTCTGAAAAATGTTGGCAAGTGCCGCCACAACTAACTTCTGCCGTCGAATATATGTAGCGCTACACTGGCGCCAAAACCTCTGCGTCAGTAAATAAATTAAAAAAAAAAAATGGTGGAAGACGAGCTTTTTTCTCCGCCCCGAGTTTCGACCACTGCATTTTCATACATTATCCAACGAAGTAAATACAAATTCCGTATTGTTCATCTTCGAATGTAGCAGTATTTCAATGTATTACGAAAATCCGACTGGCAAGACTGTTTGGGATGTTTGTCAATATGGCCAAATCTGCATTCTGAATTTTTTCCTACCTGTGAGAAGAGACGGTTGTTAATAGGAACTTTTATGAATTGTGAATCACATGCAGTGTTCGCTTCACCATAAGAATAATACAAATATAAACATTTTGCCGTGTATTCTTTTGTGTTTGCTGCTATATCATTTAAATCCTGTCTGCCTAATAAACTACGAAACTAGAGTGAGACAACAGCAAATGCGGAAGAATATACATATCATGTCATGTTTATATTCGTATTATTCTTATGCTTAATAGTGATACAGTCAGAAATGAAGCACGGCAATTGACTAGATTTTAAAATCTAAGAAGACTCTAATTTCTGTGCAGAATGTAATGTACTAAAGAGGCGTCTGCAAAGATTTTCAAACGGAGAAAAATTTTCGCTAAACTCTTGTTCAGAACATCTTCTATCATACGCAGTCTATTATTTGGTTCTTGTTGATCATTATCAAAGAAAGCAGCAGTGTAAGTATCAACAAATAGCAGCCTTTTGCCATTGTTTCGCTAATGATACAATTCCTCTCTTTTTTTATTTTAATTGTAAGCGCGGTAGCGCGCAAAAAGCAAGCCATGCCACGAGCGGCGACAGGTCGTAAACCTCATTATCAGAATGCGACAAACAATGCATGACACAGTACAGTAAGGCATTTTCTGCTTAGAGTGATGTAAACACCTATAACAAAGAGAAGGGCACTTATTAGATCAAAGAAAAATAAGCAATCAATTCAAACCAGATGGAACACGTGAAAAAGGAAGGGTACCCGTATAAATACGGACGGGGCACCTGACGCATAGCTGTGGCTACCTGGTAAAGCTTAACTGCTAAGCTTATGATTCGAACCAAAGTACTATAGCTGTATCGTCATTCATTCGACCTAAATTGTGTCTCATATTACAATGGACCAACTTTGTTTCTATTTGGAGTTGCGGCCTACAATTTTTCTCTCTCCTTGAATGTAGAGTCTTAAATTTCAGGTGCAGCTTAGATTCGGGAAATTTTTTTTCCCTTGATTTCGAGTCTCATTTTTCAGGTGCGGCTTAGATTCGAGTGTGGCTTAGATTCGAGTAAATACGGTAGTCCACCTGGAGTCAGTTATTTGAACAACTTTCACCCAATGTCAACACCTTGTTGCAATCTTCTTTGATCTGCATAAATCTTATGATACCATTTCGTGGCACCACAGCCTCACCACCTTACATGGGTGATGCCTCCATGGCCCACTTCCAATTTTTATCTGGGACTTTCTTCCATATTGTGTCTCACTTAGCACCTCCTATCTGCCAGAGACTGGGGTGCTGCAGGGTTTTGTTTTGAGCGTCCCTCTCTTTTTAATGGCTATCAATGGTCTGGTGGTGGCTGTGGGGCCTGTGATTTCATCCTCTTTATGGTGCTGATTTTTGCTTTATTTCTGTTCATCTGTGATGGATGTTGCTGAATGCAGACTGCAGGGGGCATAACACTGAGCGCAGTCTTGGGCTCTCACTCTTGGCTTCCATTTTCAGCTGCCAGGACATGTGTTAAGCATTTCTTTCGCTGCCATACAGTCTATCCCCTTCCGGATCTTTACCTTTATGGCCAGTCCTTCAATGTTGTGGACTGTCATGGTGATTCCTGGTTGACATGGACTCCCCATCTTCGTCAACTAAAGCGAAATTGTTGGTCACATCTCAGTGCTCTTCGATTCCTCTGCTATACCAACTGGGTTGTGGACTGCTCTGCCCTGCTGCAGCTCTACAAAGCATTGCTCCATTTCCATCTAGATTATGGGAGTCTCGCAAATGACTCAACATGACCTTCGATGTTAAGAGATCTGTGACCCAATACACCATTGTGGGATATGGCTGGCAGCTGGCACCATTTGGACTAGTCCTGTGATCAGCCTCCTAGAGGAGGCACGGGTTGCACTGTTGCGGGTCCTGCAGAAACAACAGGTGATTGCTTATGTGTTAAGCATCCACTGTTCCCCGCAGTACCCGAACTACTCTCTCTTCCTACCAGAAAGAGGGAGTGACCTCCCACCTTGGCAGCCCACGTCTGGGGTTAAAAATGCTATCCACATCTGGTCCCTTTTTTTCTGAACTCCAGCTTCCCTCTATACCACTTCTTCTCTGGGCCTGCTCACACAAACCTCTGTGGTGTATCCCCTGTCCTCAGCTCTGTCTTGACTTGTCACAAGGTCCAGTAGCCTCGTCTCAGTCGCCAATTCTTCTCCATCCTTGGCAGGTTTCAGGGTTCAGTAGTAGTCTATACTGACGGCTCGGTGGTTGGCACTTACATCCATGCAGGATGTAATGAACTTCGGTACTTGCTGGATGGCTGCAGTGTTTTCACTGCAGAGTTGCTAGCCACCTCTTTTGCTATTCAGTATATCCTCTCCTGCACCAGTGAGTGCTTCCTCATCTATAGTGACTCTGAGCAGTTCACACACTCCTGACCAGTGTTACCCTTGCTATCCCTTGGTCTTGATCATCCAGGATTCCCTTTTTGCCCTCAAACAATGTGGATGCTTGGGGTATTTGTCTGTCCCCTAGGTCACATTAGGATCCCCGGGAATGAGCTCGCTGACAAGCTGGTCAAATTGGCTACTGGCAAACCGCCTCCTTGAGATTGGCATTCTGGAACTGGATCTTCAATCGATATTATCCCATCAACTTCTAAGGATTTGGAATATGGATTATCTTACCCTGACTGCTGAACAAACTATGGCTGGTAAAGGAGACCACAAATTTCTGGAGGTCCTCCATACACGACTTTATCGTCCTTTACTGGCTCCACATTGGCCAACTTTGCTGACTCAGCCATCTCCTTCATCACGAGGATGTGTCCCACTGTTGTCAAGGTGACTGCTTGAAATTGATCCACATTTTACTGGACTGTCCCAACATAGCCACCCAGCGGCAGACTCTTAATCTTCCTGATTCGCTACCCCTGGTTGTTAATAGATGAAGCCTTTGTAGCTGATCTGGTTTTATGGTTTATTCATGAAAGGAGCTTTTATCACTCTCTCTAAGGAAGGGCACCTCAGCCTTGTCAACTCATAGAGGGGTTGGCAGGATGCCCTGTTGCCTTCTCTGGCCAGTGGCTGCTGGGTTTGATGGTCTGCCCCAGCACTCACTCTACACTCTCTTTTGCTCTTCTTCCCTTCTCCTCACGTGTTCTGTTTGACTTGATGTTCTTCCACTGTGTTTCTCTCACCCTATCCATGTTGCTAGTCTTGTCTGGGTGGCGTGCCTCTGATAAGTATGATAAGTAACCGAGGGGGGGGAGGGTGTATGTCCCCCATTGTACTGTCTACCTTTGGGTATTTGGGGCTGCTCCCTGGACAGGGCACCTTGCTTGCCTTTATTCCTTTTCTTCTTCCATGTTCTTTTCTCTAGGCATTGGGTAGACCCTGGGGTTTTCTTTCCTTGGGTTTCATGCTCTAGGCCCTTCTTCGGGGTGTAATTTTGTTGACTTACCTGTTCCAGGCAGGAGGTACTGATGAGCTCATCGTTCGGTCTCTTTCATCAGTAAACCAACAAGCCAAACAACTAATCAACCCAGTTAAAACAAGTACTTGGACCATGCCTCTGGTAGTGGTAAGGAAATCCAGTTTCTCCCTCTGGCAATGCAGAGATATTGAATCAACAATAAGTGCTCAGGCACAATTCAAAATCTGCCCTACACCATGTCCAGAAGACTTCCTCACAAAGCTTGTTGGAGAAGAATATTTTTTTTTAAGACCGGCCTTGCTGACACACATTTGCAGATGCCACTGAATAAGGAGTTGCAAAACATCATAATGATCAACACTACCTTCAATTTATACAAATACAGACATTTGCCTTTTCCGATCTCTTGTGATCCAGTGATCTTCCTGAGATATCTGGAACAGTTAACCATGTCCACACTTCCTTGCACAATCTATCTTGACTGTGGTTGCTACACGTCAGGACCACCTGTGTATCTTTCGCACCCTATTCGCTATATTGTATGCTGCTGGGCTAATGTGCTTCTTAGACAATGCCAGTTTTTCCAGGAACATGTGGAATACCTCACCACCAAAACTTACAGGAGCTGCAGGCTTTTTTGGGAAATGTTAATTATTAATCAGAGTTCTTCCCACAATCATCTTTTATCATGCAGCCTCTAAACCAGTTGCATAAGAAAGGCATTCACCACTGATTGATGGCTGCCTGTGAGCACACTTTCACACATATGCTGCACTCTCTATCTGTCACAGCTTCTTCAACTGCTTCCTTCATTGTTGCTTGAGCAATATCTTCAGCAGAAGATCCCACCAATTCATTATAAATTACAAACTTGGTTGGTGGTTTTGGCAAGTTCATAATTCCACATAACATTATCCCTGCAGCACGGCCCTTGCCAACGCAGTGCAAGCCATACACTAGCCTAACATTTATATCATACACCTTCTTTCCACTATTACCACTATGAGGAATACTGTTAGAATTAGAAAACGAAACTTCTGTTACTCTTCAATAACATTTTACATGCCAAACCAATGTGTGAAGTTATTTTCAAATCCAGTCCTCTTTCTTTGCAAACTTGGCGTAATACGTTACGTTTCAAAATATTAGAAATCAAGGAAATATTAATTATTTCATTCACATCATTACTGTCACTTTCATAGTTTTCAAATTTTTCTTTGCTGTCACAAAGTTTCTTGCTGGAAGAAGTTCTATCACATTCATTTAGAGTAGTCGGTGAAGCAGTCTGAGTAGCATTTCCCTTCAAAACCACATAAGATTTCTTCTTCCACTCATTGTGCCTTTTCTTAAACACTCGATTGCTGAAATGGGGCATATTGATATCCACAAACCAAATACGTAAAACAGGTACGAGGAAAATTCGTCAAATACGCAAAATTGAACAGCTAAACAACACAAAGCAAACTCCACAAATCAACACACACAGCATAGCATTTATGTTTACTGATATGAACAGTCACTTGTCACAGAGGTAAAGCCATACAACGTTGGGAAGCAAAACACTGTCTAATTCTGCAAAGATACCCTGCTTTGCAGCCAGCGAGCGGCACCATCAGAGGTGACACACCAAGTCGCTACAACTGTTTATGTGGCACGTCAACTTTCCAGCAATAAAAAACGCACTTAGAAGGGTGAAACTTGATTTCTGAATAAAACAAAACTCCAAATAATTTTATAATGAAAAAAAAAAAGAAAAAAAAATGTTAATTTTGTCGTTTTTATTGTTCCGGCTCCCCTTAAACGTTACACCTGCTTTTTGCATAGCCCTCCAGGAAATCTGGTTCCCGGCAATACGGAGCCCTGCCCTTCACGGCTATAGGGCATATTACAAGAACCGTAGCAACTGCAATAGAGTGTCAGGGGGAGTTTGTGTCTGTTATGAACACAGTATGCAGTGAACATCTGTCCCTTCAAACCCCTCTTGAAGCTGTGGCTGTCAGGATAAGGACGACATAGGAAATAACTGTCTGCAACATATATCTTCCTCCAGATGTTGCAGTACCCCTGAATGCATTGTCTGCACTGGTTCATCAACACCATAAACCTTTCCTACTTATGGGAGATTTTAACACCAATAACCCCTTGTGGGGTGGCACTGTGCTTACTGGTCAAGGTAGAGATGTCAAAACTTTCCTGTCTCAACTCGACCTCTGCCTCTTAAATACTGGGGCCCCCACACATTTCAATGTATCTCATGGCACTTACTCAGCCATTGATTTATCCCTCTGCAGCCCAGGACTTCTCCCATCTGTCCACTGGAGAGCCCACAATGACTTGTGTGGTAGTGACCACTGTCCGATTTTCCTGTCACCACCCCAGCACCAATCCCCTGGACATCTACCAAGATAGGCTTTAAACAAGGCAGACTGGGACTCTTTCACCTCTGCTGTCACCATCGAATCTCCCCCACATGGTACCATCGATGTGTTAGTTGAGCAGGTCACTAGGACAATCATTTCTGCAGCGGAAAACATGATCCCTTGTTCTTTAGAGTGCCCCTGATGAAAGTCAGTGCCTTGGTGGTTGCCGGAAATCACTGAGGCCATTAAAGAGCGTCGGCGAGCTCTACAGCGACATAAGCAGCATCCGTCCCTAGAGGACCTAATAGCTTTTAAACGGCTCTGCCCGCATTCACCAGCTTATAAAATGATGGAAACAGGAGTGTTGGGAGAAGTACGTCTTGACCATTGGGTGCCATACATCGCCTTCCCAAGTCTGGACAAAGATCAGATGTGTTTGTGGGTACCAGACCCCGACAGGAGTTACTGGCATTAACATCAATGGCATGTTATCTACTGCTGCAAACGCAATTGCCAAGCAGTTTGCTGAGCACTATGCTCTAGCCTCTGCGTCAGAGAATTATCCCCCAGCATTTTGGACCCTCAAACAGCAGATGGAAAGGAAAGCCCTCTCATTCACTGAATGTCACAGTGAACCCTATAATGCTCCATTTACAGAGTGGGAGCTCTTCAGCGCCCTTGCACATTGCCCCAATACAGTTCTTGGTCCAGAACAGATCAGCAGTCAGATGATCAAACATCTCTCATCCGACTACAAGCGACATCTCCTTGTCATTTTCAACCGGATCTGGTATGATGGCGTCTTTCCATTGCAATGGTGGGAGAGCACCATCATTCCAGTGCTCAAACATGGTAAAAACCCGCTTGATGTGGATAGCTATCAGCCCATCAGCCTCACCAAAGTTCTTTGTAAGCTGTTAGAACGTATGGTAAGTTGGTGGTTGTGTTGGGTCCTGGACTCACGTGGCCTACTGGCTCCATGCCAGGGCAGTTTCCGCCAGGGCCACTCTACTATTGATAATCTAGTTTCCCTCGAGTCTGGCATCTGAACAGCCTTTTCCAGACACCAACACCTGGTTGCCATCTTTTTTGATTTATGAAAAGCTTACGACACAACCTGGTGACATCATATCCTTGCACATTATATGAGCAGGGTCTCCGGGGCCCACTCCCAATTTTTATCCAAATTTCTTATCGCACTGTACTTTCCGTGTCCAAGTTGGTGCCTCCCATAGTTCCCCACATATCCAGGAGAATGGGGTCCCGCAGGGCTCTGTATTGAGTGTGTTTATATTTTTAGTGGCCGTTAATGATCTAGCAGTAACTATAGGGCTGTCCGTCTCACCTTCTCTGTATGCAGACGACTTCTGCATTTCGTAGTGCTCCACCAGTACTGGTGTTGCTGAATGGCGCCTACAGGGAGCCATCCGCAAGACACAGTCATGGGCTCTAACCCACGGCTTCCACTTTTCAGCCACGAAGTCATGTGTCATGCATTTCTGTCAGCATCGTACTATTCATCCAGAACCAAAACTTTACCTTAATGATGATCCACTCATGGTAGTGGAGACATATCGATTCTCAGGACTCGTTTTTGATGCCTGATTGACGTGGCTTCCTCATCTTCGTCAGCTGAAGCGGAAATGCTGGCAGCACCTCAATGCCCTCCATTGCCTGAGTAACACTAACTGGGGTGCAGATTGCTTTGCGCTACTGCAACTCTACAGAGCCATTGTTCAATCCAGCCTTTATTACGGGAGTCTGGTTTATGGTTTGGCGGTGCCCTCAGCGTTGTGTTTACTCGACCCTGTGCACCACTGTGGCATTCGGCTGGCAACAGGAACTTTTAGGACGAGTCCAGTAATCAGCGTCCTGGTGAAGGCCGGAGTCCCTCCATTGAAGGTTAGGCGTGCACAACTGCTCACCAGTTATGTTGCACACATTCATAGTTCTCCTGAGCATCCGAATTACCGTCTCCTTTTCCCATCCAAGGCAGTTCATCTTCCGCATCAGAGGCCCAGGTCAGGGCTTACAATTGTGGTTTGCATCCGATCTCTTCTGTCTGACATGGAGTCCTTGCCTTTACCACCTATACCCGAGGTCCATTCATGTACACCTCCATTGTGTACACCTAGGCCGAAGCTTCGCCTGTACCTTTCACATGGTTCTAAGGACTCAGTTAACCCCACGGCTCTCCACTGTCACTGCCTCTCGATTCTTGACATGTACAGGGACCGTGAAGTGGTTTACACTGACGGCTCGATGGCTGATGGCCACGTTGGCTTCCCATATGTTCATTGAGGACATATTGAACAGCTCTCCTTGCCAGCCGTAGTGTTTTCACTGGAGAGCTGGTGGCCATTTCTTGTGCTCGAGCGCATCCGCTCATGCCCTGGCGAGTCGTTTCTTCTCTGTACTGGCTTCTTGAGCAGCCTACAGGCTATCAACCAGTGCTACCGCCGCCAGCCTTTGGTAGCGACCAGGAGTCCATCTATACCCTGGAACGGTCCAATTGTTCCGTGGTGTGGACCCCAGGCCTCGTTAGAATCCCAAGAAATGAACTTGTCAACAGGCTACACGGAAACCCCTTCTGGAGATCGGCATCCCTGTAACTGACTTGTGATAATTATTACACCGCAAGGTGTTTCAGCTTTGGCATAATTTCAGTATGCACAACAAACTGCGTGCCCTTAAGGAGACTACAAATGTGTGGAAGACCTCCATGCAGGCCTCTCGCAGGAACTATGTGGTTCTCTGCCGGCTCCGCATTGGCCATACATGGCTAACACATGGCTACCTCCTCCGTTTCGAGGCCCCGCCTCGGTGTCACAGTGGCTCTCATATGACTGTCGTCCACATCTTGTGGTACTGCACACTTTTAGCCGTTCTTCGGCAGACTTCTAACCTTCCCAGTTCCCTACCTTCAGTGTCGGGCGACAATGCCTCAACAGCAGATTTAGTTTTACATTTTATTTGGGGGGGGGGGTTGTTATTGTACCCTCTAAGGGTGGGCATTTAGCCTTCTCTCTGAGGTCGCCACCCTCCCTCCATTTTAACTCTGTCACACTTTCTTTGTATTTGTTTGTCTTGGTGGTTGTCTTTTGCCTACATGTGTTCATTTCGCCTTGTCTTTTGGGGTGGACATTTTAATGTGTTGCAGAGTGGTTGGCTCATCTTCTTTATTATTGTGATGAGCCAGTCCAGACTATCTGCTCTATGGTTTTAACAACTTATTCTCCTTTTCCTTGTGATGTATGTTTTTACATTTTTTGTTCATTCCATTCGTTTTCTTTTTAGGTGAGGTGTTGGGTGTTTTTGTACCTTGAGCCTTGATTGTGTCAAGAAAAAGGGACTGACGACCCTGTATTTTGATCCCTTTATACCCCAAACCAACCAGTCCAACTTCTGTTATTACCCTTTTTAGATGTATCCATTCATCTTCAACTGAATTACCTTTTAGGTATTCATTACCACAGTTTCAAAAGCCTTAGAGAACTCTGAAATGTGCATCATCATTCCTCAATAGTTCACTATTTGGCTTCTTTGTGTGTTGATTCTTCCTGGTGATTCTCTTGAACTTCAGATTTATCAGAACTAAATTGTGATCTAAGTCTATATCTATTCCTAGTATGACTTCTAATCCAACAATTGGTTTTGGAATATCTCTCTCTTAATAATGTAGTTCAGCTGGTATCTTCACCTTTCTTCTGGCCTTTTTCAAGCATACCCCTGCTCTTGTGATATTTTCAACAATTTATGTGCTCCTACAAGGTGGAATTTATTGCAAAAGCCTGAGAGTCGTAGCCTCCCTCATCCCTATTGCTAGCTTGTATCTTTCCAAACTCTGCCTTTTATTCCATGTCATACTGCAGTATTCCAACCACATGATTGTCACAGTTCATCACCTTCTTACACACTGATTTATCCATTCCATTTTCGTTATTTCGCTGTCCTATCACCTTCTGTATGTGACTTTGGCTTTTATAACTTAACTGTATTTGTTGGTTCTGATTTGGTTTCAATTCTTAGGTGTGTACCCTATCACTGAACTGTCACACCAACTCATGATTTGTTGTACCTTCCTATTTATGACCAGTCCGAACACTGTTGGTGTTACTTTATATCGGCAGATCAAATATCTTTGTCTTCCTTCCATTTAACTCCACTGTCTTCTGTTATACCTAGATTTAACATCTTCATTTCACTTTTCAGATTATCTAGTTTCCCTACTACATTTAGACTTGTGACATCCACACTGTGGCTCATTTTCACATCTTTTGCCATGTTCATCACCGCCTGAATAGTTCTCTTCCAAATATATGGGATTAATCTAAAATATTTTGCCCTTGAAGAGATTATCATGGCTGTTGTGTACGACTTGTTGCACAATGGTAAGGAGAAGTGGGCGACAGAGTGGTGTGGCAACTGTCATCATAGGAAACCTGGACAGGAGCAGAAATGATTGGTGAACAAGTTAACACAATAAACAATAGATTTACTTAACTTTTATCCTTCCAAGTGTATGAAGACTCATAACTAATAAGGCAGCAAGAAGCAGAGTTCAATTATCACAGTGCCCCCAAGGATGTGGTTGTCTGTACCACAGCACGATCTATGGTGTTGGAGCCATGACTAGATGGCGTCACGTGGAGAAGTGGCTCCAAGCGCAAATGCACTGAGTGGCTGCTGCCAGCCATCCTATACTGTGTTTACACAGGGCACTCAGAATATAGAGCTGCTGGAAGTGTGGCCCAGTGGACACACACTATTGGATCTGCCAGATCTCTCACGGCCATTATTGACGTCAGACGGAATCTTGCTAGTCCGATACCAACCTGGATACACTGTGGGGTGTTTTTGGTACATAATGCTACAATGGCACTTTTACACTTATGGTCCACATTTACTGTGAATACATATTATATGTGTTTAATGCAATAGTTGTTTCTATTTCCTCCTGCATCCTGTTATTGTTGATCATTGTCGAGTCTTCCACCTTTAGGGGCAATTTCCCACCTGAAGGGCAACAGTGTGCTCTGAATGTCTATCTCCTTCTTCACCCTCTTTCAAGAAGACTATTGACAGATAGGGGTGACAGTTTATACGGAAAGTACTAGGTCAACTGTTGTAACTTTGATATACAACACAACCAAGAATGTTAGAACAACTTTATTAGACTGTGGTGTGTACACCAATCATCATAACATCCACTGAACACAATAAGGCAAAGCAAACAGGTGCAACTATTGCATTGTAGGAATTTTGTCAGACATCTGTGAATAAGACCTGTGGGAACACACCAGAAATGGGAGGTTCCCAGTGCTAAATATGGCATAGACAAACTTAAGGACTTTCTGCCACAGATCTATAAATGGCATCCATCCCAATTTGATGGCAGAAACTGATAAGTGGTAATATATGCCCTTACTGACTATGCTGGCACAAGTGCTAATGCTGACTGTTGTTGCACTACAGAAAAAGTGAGCAAAATGAGCTTTTATGGTCAGTGTGGAGAGTTCGAAGATGCAGAAGTTATGATAAAAGGAAAGTTATTTGTCAGAATGAAACTCTTTTTAGTTGATTGTATTTTGTGTAATACAATTGAAATTATTAAGCTAACAAAGGACATCTTGCTAATTGCTTCTATTTGGTCTCTACTAGGTTTAGCTTCCCTTTCATCTTGGTTTGTCTTATCCTCGTAACTGGTTGCAAACTTTCAAACTCAGGTATGAGTGAACTACCCATCCTTTCCAAATTTCCAGAAATCGTCCCTCTCTGCTCTGTGGGAAGCAACTAATAATTCCAAAAGCTAAGATAGTTTTTGTATTTTTGCATGTGTGTATTAGTAGTATTTACAATTTTGTCTTGTGAAGGTAAGTACTGGGCAAGCCTTAAGCATTGGTCAGGCTTTCTGTCTCCTTGTGAAATTAATATAGTATTGTTATTTCTTTTTATAGATTATGACAGGAAGTGACCGGTTATATATAAGTACACAGGATGCAAATAGCTCCAACTGGCTACGTTACTTAAGGCCAGCTCCTACGCGTGATCAACGTAATATTGTTCCACTTCCTCGTGATGGTCATCTTTATTTTGTAACATCTATTGACATTCAAGCTGGTGAAGAACTGCTTTATTGGGCAGATGACCCAACCACCATATGGTCAAAGAAGAAAATGGAGAAAACAAGTAAGCCTTATATGATAAATATGAACAAATTCAATGAGGTGCATTACAGTAGATTTTAGTACAGTTTTTCATTAAAAGAGAACTTTATGGACTTAGTTGTTAATACCATCAATCATGTTTCCATTATGCAATATATTGAGGGGTGTACTATAAGTAAAACAAAACATTCATTTATTAAATACACTTCTGCCCTTACATGTTACAAATTTACATCTGTGTAACTGATAATGCATTTCTGTTTAAGACTTCATCTTTGAACAACTTGAACCTGCACTTAAAAACTCTTCTGCTGCCTGTGACACTCAATTTTATTTAAAAGATTTTCAAAGTGTTTTGCAGCTGTTTGTTTCACTCCTTTCTGATCCATCATCAGATTCACCTTTGGAAGATGAGTGTCCCTTGTGGTATCGAGTCTGTGAATATTGCTATTACTATTGCTTTCAAACTTGAATGATTTGCTGACAATAAATTTTATCAGTAAATAAGTGCTCTTATAAGCTATAGCTGATCTTTAGCTACTTAAATAGTTGGCTGAAGTTCTCACATTATTCATATTACTTTTTTGTCCACTGGTGCCAAGAGAGGAAGTACTGGACTCAAAGCCAAGAAGACTGGAATTCAGTTTCCCATGTGACATTTGTGATACAGATTTTCAGTGGTTTCCCTACATACTTCTATATTTACATGCATACTTTGCAAACCACTGTGAAGTGCATGACAAAGGTTGCTTCCATTGTACCATATATTAAGGCTTATTCCTGTTGCATTTGCATAAGGAGCTCATGAAGAATGACCGCTTAAATGACTCTGTATGTGATGTGATTAGCCTACTCTTTTCTTCACAATCCCAGTGGGAGCAATAGGTAGGAAATGTAGTATATTCCTAGAGTTTTTACATAATGTTGATTCTTGAAAATTTGTAACTAGCCTGTCATGGAATAGTCGAGGTGTATTTTCATTCTTCTGACATTTCAAGTTCTTCAACATTTCTGTGACATTTTTCCGTGAGTCAAACAAACCTGTGACTGTTTGTCCTGCCCTTCTTTTTATACATTCAGTACTCTGTGTTAATACTATTTGGTATGTGTATCACATATGTGAGCAATATTCTAGGATGAGTTGGATGAGTTTGTTGTAGACTGATGGCATTTTCCCAGCATTCTACCAATTAACTAAAGTCTGCCACTTGCTTTTCATATGAATTAGCCTATTTTACCATTTCACTTTGTATTCCCCAAAGTGTTACACCCAGGTATTTGTATGACTTGACTAATTTCAATTGTGACTCTTTGATATTGTATCATCATCATCATTTCCCCCTGCATCTCATATTATGAAGTGCACCATTTTATAAATCTGGACATTTAATGCAAATTACAAATCTTTGCATCACTTTGAAATTTTATAGATATTTGTGAAGCTATTTTAAGATGGTATTTCATTATAGATAAGTAGTAGTCTGAAGTTACTGTTTTTAACACCTCAAATACTCACCAACCTAACAATATTCTGAATTTTATAGAATGACTGGTTTTTCTGTTTGTCTTTTTTGTTACGGAGAGAGATCAGGAGTTGGATATGGAATTTGGTGGGTCAGAAGACTTCACACACAGATATTGTTAGTGAAATGACAACAGATCAGAAAAGTGATTGAAGTGATGTTAGTTCTTTCATCATCAGCAAATGGTATGAAATAGATGTGACTGCAGAATTGCTTCCCTTAACTCCAATATTTCCCTTTACTATAACACCTTCAGACACCACACTCAACGACTCTTCAAATTTGATGGATATGTACGTAAAATAATTAGCGATAAATTAGTGACTATTGTAGTTGCCGATTGGAAGGACAGAAACAGTGACTAAATAAGAATCTTCTTTAGTATAATACTGTTACTAAGTATTATAAAGAAACCAAGTTACGAGATATATTGGGCTAAATGTCCACTACTTGCAACTCCAGCATTTTGCCAGTTACTTAGCTACAAATGATTTTTGATTCTAAATAAATGCCTCCATTTTTTAGATAACTCAGGATAGGAACTTGCTAGCCATCCACAGCCAAAGCTAAACAAAATATGGCCTATTTTAGACCATCTCAATAATAAATTCAAATTTCTTTGTACTCCAAAGAGTGATGTCACCATAGATGAGTCTTGTGTTATATAAAGGCAGATTAGGTTGGGTTCAGTAGCTACTGGTAAAGAGAGCAAGATTTGGAATAAAGAGTCCAAGTCAGGATATGTGTGGTGTATAAATATGTATAGGGCACAAAATTTGATGATGAACATAGAGATCTGCTCCAGTCATCTCAGATGAAACCCCTTCTCAATAAAGGCTACTGCCTTACAGTTGATAATTTCCAAACCTCTCTGCAACTAGCAGATCTCCTTATTTCCGTGAAAGCTGACACAAAGGGTATTGCACCGAGCGAGGTGGCGCAGTGATTAGCACACTGGACTCGCATTCGGGAGGACGATGGTTCAATCCCGTCTCCGGCCATCCTGATTTAGGTTTTCCGTGATTTCCCTAAATCGTTTCAGGCAAATGCCGGGATGGTTCCTTTGAAAGGGCACGGCCGATTTCCTTCCCTAACCCGAGCTTGCGCTCCGTCTCTAATGACCTCGTTGTCGACGGGACGTTAAACACTAACCACCACCACAAAGGGTATTGTGCAACCTTTTAGAAAAGGTATGCCACCAAACTTTTGAAGTAAGGAATTGAAGAAGGGAGATATTGTTGCTTTTCAGAGGGGTAAAGTTACAGCAGTGAGATGGAAAGACAAGTGTAATGTGTCTATTTTGAGCACTATCTACAGTGCACAAATGAAAAACTTAAATAAAAGGGGTAACCAGTTAATAAAACCACCAGAAGTTATGTAACGACACAATTAAAGGGATGGAAAAGTTGAGCGGTATATAGCAAACAATCCAGTAACATGAAAAATAGGGGGAAAATAATAGAAAGAATATTTTTCCATCTACTTGAACTAGCGCTCTGGAATTCATTCGGCCTGTTCAAGAAATCTGGGGGAACAAAGAATGCTGTTGATTTTCATGTGGCAGTGATTGAGATGATGGACAGCTGAACATCACAGGAAGGATTTTCTTTGAAAGTAGCTGCTTGTCCATCCACGAACACCAATCCTATTCATCTAACTGACCATCATTTCCTATCATTCATCCCAGATACTCCATTGAAACAGAATTCTACCAAAATTTGTGGGATGTGGAGCTGAGTTGGGATGTGAATGGGAAGAAAAAGGAGGGAATCATGATATATGTGTGAAGATTGTTACATAGCTAAATGTATTGTACCAATGCTTCAGAGTCTTTCGTGTAGCCATGAACATATGAAGATGAATGTTGTGCAAAAGGCTATCATTTTAATTTTTGAGTCAAACAATGGAAAATCCAGGGTGGAATGTAACCATAGTAGAGAAGGAAAGTTGCTACTCACCATATAGCAGAGATGCTGGGTCGCGATACGCACAACAGAACACCTGGTTCAGATTCATTGATGATATCTTTGCTATCTGGATGCAAGGTGAGGACACCCTATTCACATTCCTCCAGAACCTCAACTACTTCTCCCCCATTTGCTTCACCTGATACCACTCAACCCAACAAGCCACCTTCCTAGATGTTGACCTCCACCTCAGAGGTGGCTACATCAGTACCTCTATCCATATCAAACCTACTAACCACCAGCAATGCCTCCACTTCAACAGTTGCCTCACATTCCATACCAAGAAGTCCCGTACAGCCTAGCCACCCATGGTCATCGCATCTGTAGTGATGAGCAGTCCGTCTCAAAATATACTGAGGGTCTCACTGAAGCCTTCACTGTCCGTAATTATCATCCCAACCTTGTACAAAAACAAATATCCCGTGCCTTATCTTTCCAGTCTCCCACCACCTCCCACAGTCCAGCCACAGAGGAGCATTCCCCTCATAACTCAATACCATCCGGGACTGGAGCAACTGAATTACATTCTCCACCAGGGTTTCGATTACTTCTTGTCATGCCCTGAAATGAGAAATGTCGTGCCCACTACCCTTCCCACCCCTTCTATGTGGCATTCCGCCATCCACAGAACCTACACAATATACTCTCTCATCCTTACACAACCACTGCTCCCAATCCCTTACCTCATGGCTCATACCCCTGTAATAGACCTAGATGCAAGACCTGTCCCATACATCCTCCTACCACCACCTGCTCCAGTCCATTCGCTAACAACACCTATCCCATCAAAGGCAGGGCTATCTGTGAAACCAGTCATGTGATTTAAAAGCTAAGCTGTAACCACTGTGCTGCATTCTATGTAGGCATGACAACCAACAAGCTGTCTGTCTGCATGAATGGCCACCGACAAACTGTGGCCAAAAAACAATTGGACCACCCTGGTGCTGAACATGCTGTCAAACATGATATCCCTCATCTCAATGACTGATTCACAGCCTGTGTCATATGGATCCTTCCCACAAACACCAGCTCTTCTGAATTGCGCAAGTGGGAGCTTTTCCTGCATTACATCCTACGTTCCCGTAACCCTCCTGGCATCAACCTTAGTTAGTCACTGTCCTCACCCATCCAGCCCCCTCCCTGTTTCCATTCTAGCACTACACAGCCGTCATTTCATCCCCACACCCACTCTTTTAATTTCTCTCCTTTCCACTACTTACCCCCCCCCCCTTTCTCTTCTGCCCCCCATCTAAACTGCGCTTCACTGTCTGCACTCCTTCTCCTCTCTGCCCCCGGCCTCCTCCTTACCCCCACCAAGTCGCCACTCTCGTCGTACGTTGGTGCTGCTGCTCACAGTGTGGTTTCAGTTGTGTGAGACTGCAGACATGTGTGCAAGTTGCGTTTGCTTTTGTGTGTGTGTGTGTGTGTGTGTGTGTGTGTGTGTGTGTGTGTGTGTGTGTGTGTGTGTGTGTGTGTGTCAAAACCTGTAATGGTGTGAATATTTTTGTTGTGCCTTTCACGACTCAGCATCTCCGTTATATGGTGAGCAGCAACTTTCCTTCCCTATTATTGTTATTGTAATTTTTAATGTGTATCAAAAACACAAACAGTTTTGAAAGAGATTCAACTAAAATGTTCTGTCCTAACACATTTTACTGTATGTGGTATTATCAGGGTTGCCCCAAGTTCTAGAAATCAGGGAATTTCAGAAGTATCAGGAAAATATCATTTAAATTTGAAAAAACCCTGAAAAAAATCTCGTTTTTGTCTCAGTAGCATGAAATTTTTTACCGAGGTTTCATGCTTTGTCATTGGGTGGGTGCAGCAGAGTATGGGTGCCGTTTCCCTTCTCTCTCATTCTTACTGCTTCTCCCCTTCCCACCCCTCCCCTCAGCTGCCACCACTACTTGCAGCTAGCCTAGCAGCTGCTGATGTGAGGCAGGGGGGGGGGGGGGGCATTAGGAGTGATTTGTTTGGATCTGATTCTGAGAGCTTGTTGACGCAGCGGCTGGAGACAACGGTCATGTGTGCATGAATTGTGTCAGATTGTGTGAATGTGTGTACTCTCTCTTTTTCTGACAAAGGCTGTGGCCAAAAATTTATAAATGAGAGTGTGATTGTCTTTTCTATGTGCCTGTCTGTGGCTCAGTGATCATCTTTATAGTGAGTTGCTACCTATCCTCATTAGTATTAATTCTCCGAGTATATGAGCAAGTTATCTGTTGCGTGGGTGATCACCGCGGTTTCATTTCATCAACAAGGTGTGTGTGACGTGTGAATTGCTGTCCACACGAATGGACTTCCATGACGGGCCAAAACTGCAGGTCATTCCTGTGGGTATCTGACAGGTCAGGCCTGCCGATCTGGAGCCCATAATTTCCTATTGACATACAGTGCGGCATTTTATAGACATTTTATTTATTCTAGTACATTTTGGCACTTTAAACGTAGTGTATATATTAGAAAGTATGGACGATAAGAAGAAGGAAATTGTGGCAGTCGCTGGCAGTTTGTACACTATGTACTCATGTATTTCTTGAAAGAAAAATCACACAATACCTGTAGAATAATAGACATAATGCAGAGGGTAATAACCGACAATAACGAAAACACATAGGGTAATTACAGACAATAATGAACATAGTAGAACCACTATTTTATTGGCAGTCACCTATAGTGTTGGTTTACACAACTCTTCCCCACAGTATACATTTCTTTAAAGAGGCCTACTTTTTTCTGAGGTTATTTCTGAAAATAGTGAAGGTATTCTAAATATGTCTTGCGACTCCAACAAAATGCATATTTTAGTCACCAAATGTGTTTCGCATTATTGAAATAAAATAACATTAGTGGTCTTAATGAAACACACATACCATTTGGCTTGCTTTCTCCATCTACAAACAGTTCATTACAAGAGATGTTGATGTTAGTACTTAAGATTTTTGCTCACATGTTTAGAACTACAGAAGTCTTTACATATGTCTTTACTTACCCTTGAGATCACAAAATTTGTCAGGGAAAAATGCTAAAACTCATCTGGAAATCTGGGAAACATCAGGGAATTTCACTTGGGGAAATGTGTGGGAACGCTGGTTATTTTTTTAAAAGCAATGAGTATACTTAGGGTTTTAATATAACCTTTTTTCAGCAGTTTGTAACTACCCTTTAAATGGATGATGAACTATTATTTGAAAGAACCTGTAATCATAATAAAGTTTAAAATTCAACAATAAAAAAACTGAAAATTTTTGTACACACTTTTACAGAAAAATTGTTAAGATAAGGGGCTAAGTAGTAAAAATTATCATTATACCATAATAAGGGGCTAATAATCTCTGCCATGTCATTAATATACATATGAAGTAGGGACACAACACACTTCCCTGGGGCATGCCTGAAGTGACTTCCACATTTGACAGTGACTATCCGTCCAAGATAACATGTTGCATTCTCCTTAATAAGAAATCCCACTCCATTCATACATTTTTTTTTGCTACCCCATGAGATCATGTATGTGGTGGTGGAGGAGTTCAGTCAGAACACTGGTTTGGTGCAGATTTTCACACTAATCTAGCTTATGCAAGCCTCTTTGTTCCTGCATGACTGCTACAACCTACATCATCTCTGTTTGGCTATAGTCAAGACTTGATCTTCCTATCTTCCTCATTATGATTCCCCCCCCCCCTTTCCAAGCTTCCCTCCATTACCAAATTAAATAATACTTCCAATAATACATATTGGTATGATGCTGAGTCTAGTGTTTCTCAGGTGTCAAGAAATACGGTCTCCACCCGATCGATGGGTTCCAGGATGTATTATGAGAGAGATAAGAGTCAGTTTTTGCACGGCCAGTGTGCTGATTGGCCTGGAGTTTGTGTTTGAGCTTATAATATTTTTAAGGTACTAAAACAGAGGGATGTCAAAGATATTGGATGGTAGTTTGGTGGATCACTGCTGCTAACCTTCTTGTAGGCAGATGTGACCTTTGCTTTCTTCCAACCAGTGGAAACAGTTTTTCTCTGGAGTCATCTACAGTGTTTCATGGTTGACAGATATATCCCATACATCCCTCCAACCCTGTCACAGGCATTTCCTACCCCATAAAAAGCAGGGCCACTTGTGAAAGCTGCCATGTGGTGTACCAGCTTAGCTGCAAGCAATGTGTGATAGTCTGTATGGGCCTCTCACATAGCAGAAGTGGCCACCACCAGAATCTGGACCACCTAGTTGCTGAATATGCAGCACAGAACTATGTTCTTCATTTGACTGACTGCTTTGTAGCCTGTGTCACTCCCACTAACACCTGCTTTTTTAAGTTGTCTAGTTGGGAACTCTCCTTGCAGCATATCATTCATTCCCATAGCCCCCCTGGCCTCAATGTTTACTAGTTCTTGTTCTCCACCTGCCTCTATCCCCTTCCCTGCTCTCACTCCCAGCCTCACACACTCATTTCCCCCCCCCCCCCCCCTCACCATTCCCAGCAAATGCATAATCCTTTCCCCTTCTCTGCTCCTTTTCTCTCACCCTCCTTCCCCATCCCTCCAAATTCTGCAGCTACCAGCCCACCATCCTGACTAATAATGTCCTTGCACACAGTAGCCAACCTTATTTTTTAGTGTGAAACCAATAATGTTATTGGGGCGCGTGTTCTCTCTGTTTGGAGGCATACGAAGTGTTTTATAAAAATATTTCATTGTGAAAGCATTTTTAAAGCTAAATATATGAAAATTGGTATTTGACTACTTGGTTAGAAGTGAAAAAATATGTGATCCACCATTTATGGAAATAAAAGTCCTAAGGGTGTGAAATAGGAGGTGAAAATTTACCACAAGAACACAAAACGCATGATTAAAAAAAACCTTGGACTGCAGCTACAGAATTGCCGTTTGGTCAGAAGCACATCCAGAAAAGACCATGCTTCCATGGCCATAATTAGTGTGAAAAGCTTAGAAGGTGTTGCAATTTGCAAACTAAATAAAATAAATCTGTCTAACAGTCACCATGACAAATTAGCTTTGCCACAATTGCATGGAAAGATCTTTAATACATCAATTTTTAGTGGGTCTAGTAAATGCTTATAAAATTATTTCTGTTGTAATCACTACACAAATTAATCATTACTGATGACAAAATAGATACCACATGTAAATGCAATTCCATGTACGGGAATATGCATTTGAGACGAGAGAATTAGATACCGGTGTAAGACTGGCACTTATAACTATAGAATCACTTACACGATTTGTCCCCTTTTTTTAAATTCAGTATATAAAATGAAATTAAAGCCATTGGAACACTTTAATTATGGAAAGACTGACAGACATGTAAAGTATCACTAATTCCTTTACAGAGGTAGGTTCTTTGGTTGCTCTCTGTTTATTGTGAAGTATTAAATAGTATTACATCAAGTTCATTCCCCACCCCCACCCCCTCCCCTCCCCGGATGCTCTTCGATACACTGGAAAGACTTTATCAATAAACTTACTTCTAGCAAAGTAAGGATTGATCAGGACATTGCTTTAGCTGTGGCGTCATCTGGCATTGCTGCTTTAGCTGTGGCTTCATCTGACATTGCTGCTACACTTTTGGAAGGTGGTAAAACAGGTCACCCTGCCTTTAAACTCCCACTCAATCTTTTCAAAGTTGGAACACTCATATGCAATGCCTCTAGTCAGTGTATTATGGCTCAAGTTCTCTGAGAGCATAAATTTATCATAAGGAATGAGAGTATCATGGCCCACATAGGCGAATTTGAAGCACTTAATAGAACTTTGAAAGACATTAGAGGTGGTGATCATGTTATGGGTGGAGTTTCTGTGCTGAGTTAGGAGACTTTTGGCAGATTTCTTTTTGTACCTTGAGGACCCAAGCTGATGAGGTTAAGGCATACAGGAAATCCTCACACCTGTGCCCCTATTTCAAGAAATTCTGTCTCTAAAGAAAAATGTGAGTGTCCATGTAAAGGGCAATAATATCTCTGCCGGAGAGTTTTATGAACTCCTACCGAAAATAGGGAACGTAAATTATTCCAAGTCCAAAGGAAAAGTGTGTATTTCTGGCCACAGTAGTCACAACCATATGAGAACTAATAGATGTAGGCCTATCTTATCCCAATATTTTGACCATACGGATGAAATCCACAGACTGACTCTGTAAACAGGCCATATTAACACCCAGGACCAACAGGGGTGCCCCATTAATGACATGCTACTGAAGTCCTTTGGAGGGTCAGAGATGGAGTACAGTTCTGTTGATTCAGTGTTGCAGACAGATGAAGCATTTCACTATCCAATGGGGTTCCTTAATACCTGATCTTCTTCTCACAAACTACTCCTGAAGGTTGCTACACCTATCATGCTACTGCACTACCTTAACCTGCCTAAACTTTGTAATATTATTAGATTAAAAGTAACTGTTCTCCACAAAAACCTTATTGAGGCCACTGTGCTTACCAGATGTGCTTGGGTGAACCAATGTTCATACTGTGAACACCAGTTATACTACTACACATATGAGTTCGGATGAATGCAATTCCCCCTTAACATTTGGTGTGCAATGATGATTAATAAATCTCAGCGTCATTTGTTAAAGATGGCAGCCATCGATTTGGGGGAGAACTGTTTCTCACATAGACAGTTCTATGTGACCTGTTCAAAGAGACAATTCCAGTGGCGGCCTAGTGATTTTGGCACCAAACAATACAACCACCAATGTGGTACATGAAGATTTACTTCAGTAAATTCCAACTTCCTGTCTGTAACTTTTTTCTTGTTGAGCAAATTCAGCGTTTCTAGATTGTTGTTTTGTTTATGAAGAATGCACTTAACAATGTATAAATTCAATTAAATTTTTTTTTTAAATGTGAAAGTGTTAAGAAGAATTGCTTTATTAAATTTTGGCACCTTGTCTGCAGCTTAGTTTGTGTAGACTAGATACACTGTTTGTACAGTGTGTAGATTTACACATGGGAGTGGGCATAACAACTTAAAAATCTGTTTGAAGGCAGGGGAGGGAATGGAATCATCTGTGCAGACCATAGTATCTACACGAGCTAAGTGGCAGGCACTCAGTTAGTGTAAAATATTTGGATTGTTGACTGCAGGTGATATGTGCATTCATATTCTATCTTTTCCATATATATTCTGATTTTCAAGTGCATCTTAGAGTTACTGCAAACATTTTTTGCCCATTTGCAGCAAGAGGGCTCATATATGAGCTAAAAAATCTAATATTATAGTGAAATGCAAACTGACTCCTTAAAAAGGAGCTTTGACTCATGTAAGTGTACCTTTCGTATTTGTTCCTTACACATTCCACCAATTTTACATACTTACTATATTAATAGCTAGATGATAAGTACAAAACACAGGTATAATTGCTCAGCTGTATGACAGAAGCAAAGTTTGCTTCATCCACGCTACTCCTCACCCAGCAGCAATCTGTGTGCAGGCTGGAACATGCCCCCTTATAAAGGTGGTCAAGAAAAAGTAAAAAGGCAATAGGTGGACCCAAATTTTCTAATTACTGTTAGAAGATCTTCAGAGTAACTAAAAAGGAGCGTGTGTTTGAAGGTAATTTATATTCCCATTTTTATAATCTGTATGGTGATTGTGTAATATTTAGGTGTATTCATTTGTTTTCTCTCTGCATGTTTACAGATTGTGGCGGCTGTAATTTGAGATTCTCTCATCCACTTTACTACCGCATGCACTGCTCATTATTTCATGATCCAAACTTCAGTCTTACCATACGCAAATATCATTGCAAAGTTTGTGGCACAGCAGTGTTGGGGAAGGAGAACATAATGAAGCATGCTGCAGAGATGCATGATGGCAAAGGAGCATACCAGTGCCAGTATTGCAAAAAGGTGAACTTTTTTTGGTTGTACATAAATAAAAGGTGGAAAATTATGTAGCCATTGATATGATGCAGGCGGAACATCATTAACGTGGTTCTTTGGAATAGTGCGTTAGTACTGTTCTTCAGTTTCTTTTCTTATCCTCCTGAAGAGAAGTAGTGTTTGTAGATTTAGAGGAAGATTTTGACAATACTGACTGCAGTACTCTCAAATTCTGAAGGTTGCAGGAATAAAACAGAGGGACCAAAACATTACCTGTAACTTAAACAGAAACATGACAGCAGTTGTGCGAGTCAGAAGACATGAAAGGGAAGCAGTAGTTAAGAAGATAGTGAGACAGGGTTGTAGTTTATCCTCAATGTTATTTAGTCGGTATATTCAGCAAGCTGTGATGGAAGCCATGCGGAAAGTGCACAAAGAAATTAAAGTTTTGGGAGAAGCAATCAGAATTTTAAATTTGCCAATCAAATTGCATTTCTGTGGAAGAGAGCAAAGTGCTAGGAATATCAAGTTATCGGACTGGGTTATATCTAGAAGAGAGGTTTTAATGTCAACAAAAGTAGAACAAGGTAATGGAATGTAGATGAATCAAATTGGGTACTACCTGAAGAATAGATTAGAAAATGAGATAGACAAAGTAGTAGATGGAATTCCTTTTTTAAAAAAATAACTGACAGAGAGGGTATAAAATGCATACTGACAATGGTAAAACAAGCATTTCAGAAAAAGAGAAATTTGTTAACAACTAATATAAATTTAATTGTTGGGAAATTTTTTCGGGAAGTATTTGTTTGGAGTGCAGCCATGTAGGAAAGCAAAATCTGGACAATAACTGTTCAGACAAGAACAACTATTGAAAAAGGGTGTTACAGAAAAATGCTGAAAGTTAGACAGTCAGATCACGTAACCAAGGAGGTGCTGAATAGAAATGGGGAGAAAAGAAATTTGTGTTACAACTTAAGAAGGGATAGGTTGATAGGAGACATCCTGAGCCGTCATAAAATTGTCAGTTCGGTTAATTGAGGAAAGTGTGGAGGGTAAAAATTGTAAGAGGCCAAAGTCTGACTATAGTAAAAATGTTTAAGTGACTGTAGGTAGCATTAGTTACACAGAGGTGAGTCTTACAAAGGAGAAGCTGACTTGAAGACGACGACAACAACAAAGAAACTACCTCATGTGCAATATCCGTCTCCTTTTCACTTTAGATTTCATGCAGTTTATTCTTGGTATTGGCGTATTCATAAAGCATTTGTCATTCAAGTTTCAAATATAAAATCTTTGACTTCAGAGCATCAAAATATATTTTTTACATTAGAGTATGTGTCTACCTTGCTAGCTCTGGTTCTTGTTTCATAAGTATAATGTTGTAACCTGCATTCCTTTTCTTTTACTATTTATTATAGCCCTTGTGTGGTATCCATGTTCATAGCAGATGTCACCTTGAATTTTGGTAGTGGAAAAAATGTTCACTGTAATTGGGTCAGCTTAAGGAGTGATGTTAATGTGTACATCCAATTAGCAGAATGTGGGACATTGTCTTTGGTTGAACTTGTGTTGCTTCTGTATGCAACATACATGTTATATGGGTGACACTACAAGAACACACACGTCTGAGAGCACTGGCTGAATATTGTTTTGGCAAATCTAAGATTTGTGATGTGATGCCTGCATATTACAACCAGTCCCCTGTTAAGCATACTCTCTTCCCGTATTTCGAAAGGTATTTTTGCCTGTAATAGTGGCATGTTATATGCTGCAGGAAATGGATATTGTGAGATTAACTGCTTCAATTGTAAGGATGGTAAATACTTCTTTAAAATAAAATAAATATTCAACTCCAAGTAATACACCATAGACGATACTGGGTTTTGATGCTACTGATATTCTGAGAACACATCCAGTAACCAAATTGTATTCAGCATTCACAGAAGTGCTAGAAATCTGCTTGGACAGAGTTGCATTTCTTTAGCTGCTCCTGGAAAGAGAGTGATTCCCAGCATCAAACTTACGATTTTGCCAGTGGGGTGTGCATACTACCAGGAAATTACAGCACCCGTTCAGTGGTAAGTGCACCAGGAATTCAAAAGCCAGAATCCAGCATTAAATACCGAAATTATTTATTCACCACTGACCACATATAGGAGACTAGGCTTCATCAGTACATAAGATATGGATTTTTGTAACAATGTCCATTATAATTTAGGCTAATGAGATCCAAACATTTAAAAACTAATGCCAGTATTGTTTCTGTCCGAAAATTCAGTTACTTTGTAAAATGGCTATTCCATTAGCCAAATGTATGCCCCCCCCCCCTCTCTCTCTCTCTCTCTCTCTCTCTCTCTCTCTCTCCCTCCCTCCCTCCCTCCCTCCCTCCCCCCCCCCCCCTCTCTCTCTGCCCTTATATGATGTTTGATGTTAGCTGGACACACAGTGCCAGTGCTGCATTTTAGCAGATGGACTAGGATAGGGTTGGGGGTAGTATTGGGTGGCGAGGGGTTGGGATGGGTGGCTAGTGGATCATAGGAAGGCAACCATTTTGCTGACTAGGAGTGCAGGAGGTAGTGGTGGTAGCAGGTGCATGCGTATAGGCATGTGATGCACAGTTGTCAGAGCTGGTGAGGAGTAGTGCATGCTGAAGGTGCCCTGTTGACATAAATTTGGAGAGAGGTTACAGGATGCAAGATGGGACTATAGTGTAGTGTGTGGGGACAGAAGGTTACAGGAGACTGAGGCCAGGATGGTTATGGGAGCGAAGGATGTATTGCAAGGGCATCTCCCATGTGCATAGCACAGAGGAGCTGGTGATGGAGGGAAGGATCCAGATGACCCAGGTTGTGAATTAGCCATTGAAATTGAGCATGTCATGCCCAGGTGGCTGAGCCTCTGATGGGACACCATAGTTCTTTGACAGACTGGAGTAAGAAGTGCTGGGTGGAGTGGATTGGGCAGGTCTTGCATCTTGGCCTTCTACTAGGATATACCTCTATGAAAAGGGCTTGGGAGTGGGAGTGACTTAGGGATGAATACGATGATATGTAGGTTGGGTGGGTGAGGATAAACCACTTTAGAAGGGGTGGGTAGGGTCTTGGGTAGAATGTCCCTCATTTCGGGGCATGATGAGAGATAATCAAAGCCCTGATGGAGGATATGGTTTAGTTATTCTAGTCCACAGTGATACTGGGTGATGAGAGGGGTGCGTCTTTCTAGCTGATCGTTGGAGGTTTTGGGAGGATTGAGGGTATGTGAGGACATGGCACAGATCTGTTTGAAGACTAGTTTTAGGGGGTAGTGACTGTCTATGAAGCTCTTTGAGAGACTGTTAGCATATGGGACAAGGGGTTCTTGTCACAGCAGATATGTTATCCACAGGTGCCCCGGGTGTACAGAAGGGATTTTTTGATGTTGAAGGGATGGCAGTGGTCAAAATGCAGGTCATCTTGGTGGTTAGTAAGTTTAATATGGGCAGAGGTGTGGATGGAGTCATCAGAGAGGTGCAAGTCAATGTCCAAAAAGGTGATACACTGGGGTGAGGAGGACCAAGTGAAATGGATGGGAGATGTGGTGTTGAGGTTGTGAAGGAATGAGGATGGGGTGTCCTGACCCTGGGTCTAGATCCTGAAAACATCATCAGTTAACCTGAACCAGACTAAGGGTTGTGAGTTTTGGGGGCTAGGAAGGTTTCCTCTAGATGTCCCATAGGAGAGTGCCATTCAGGTGCTATGGCTATGCTATGGTTTTGTATGTATACCGTCCCTTCCTTCAAAGGAATTTATGTGTGTATGTATTCTGTTTCAGGACAACTGCTTTCTCTGAAAGTTAAAAATTTTAGCAGTCTATCATTTCCATATTGTTGTTATTCCATCCAGGACTTCCCATTGTTAGCTTTTGAAGCTGTCTTGAGTTATTCAGGACTGGCAACTGAATCTTTTGTGTTTGATTAATTGTTCTCCTCAAATGTGTAATTTAAATCCTAATGCTGTGTAGCTATTGAGTGACACATGTGGTGACACAGCCAAGTAAAAAAATTGTAAGTAATAGTATGTACACCGTGTTAACAAAATGGTGGCGAGTACACACGTTGCATTTGGTTCACGAGAAGGGATCCATCCAAAACTAATAGTGTTCTCATGGTTCCATGTAACATGTTCTGTTGCAGTAGATAGTGCATATTCCAGCAAGGTGTCAGTCCTTCAATTGTGCACACACTTGTACCTTCTAGTGTTTGCCAATGCACCATGCAGTCACATCCACCCTGTCACACAGGACTCATAATCTGCCCTTCTAATACAATACTAATTACACTGGTGTCCAATATTAAAACAACAAATGGAAATTTTGCCAGCCACAAAACAGTATAAACAGGTGATAGTGTAATAGAAACAATGTAAAGAATACAGAACGTGAACACTGCAACATGCATAATGGTAGACAAAAATGTTCTTCATTTTTTCCACCTTAAAGGATTTGCACACCCATTCCGACAACTGGTTAATGTGCTCAGTATGGGTGTGGCCACCACTGGCAGCATTATTGGCCTGACAACGTCGGGGCATGATGTGAACAATGTAATCAGTCACACGTTGAGGCAGTAATGCCCTCTGGCAGAACAAGTCTTGGAGAGTGATTGGTGCTGACATGATGCAACCTGTCTTCCTAGGACATCCCAAACATGCTCTATATAATTGAAATCGGGAGAGCGTGCAGGCCATGCCGTGCATGCAATATCTTTCCATTTTCAAGAAAACAATGACAACCTGTACTCTTTGAGATCGAGTATTATCACCCATCAGTACGAAGTCAGGGCCCACAGCGTCTCACAACAACCACACATGAGGTCCCAAGATCTTGTCACGATACCTGACACCAGTTAAACCCTGCCAATTCACCCATACAATTTCACGAAGAGTTGTTTGAGTGTTCAATGTAATCCTTGCACAAACCATTAGGGATCCTCCTTGATATCAATCTCTTTCCACAATGTTTTGGTCCTGAAATGATGTTCCACACTCCCTCCAGATGAGAATCACTCTCCAGACCAAATCGGAACTCATGAAAAGAACATTGGCCCACAGTTCGACCATCCTGTTGGCATGTTGATGACTCCGCTCTAGATGTTTCCTTCTGTGAAGACGCATCAGAGTTACACATACAGCAGATCTCTGACAAAACAGCCACTCTGCCAAAGCCTTCTGTACACTGTTTGCCTCAATACAACACATGCAGCGGATGCTGCGAGGTCAGATGCCAGATGCCATGCAGTACTAAGGTGGTACTGTCATGCCCTTACACCAAATAATTGTCCTATCTCTGATGTCACACATGGTCAGCCCTGCCCTGGTCAGCCCTGCCCTAGTCTTCGGTATACAGTTTTGATCTCTATAAATTGCTGTCACATTAGAGAAACAACAGAACGATTCACTTCAAGCCATCAGGCCACATCAGTTGTCCTGCCTCCATTCTTCGTATGACCCCTCACAGCAGAGGGTCTGGTAGGCATCTTCTCTGTGCCGTACTGCACCGTCTGTGACTGTAAGCAGTGATTGTGGATGTGGGACTGTTCAGCAAACACTATCCCGTTTGGTAGGTGCCCTCACGTCATTGTTCGCGTGGTTGTCCATTGACTGGAACGCCATCTTGTGTACAGAACACAATCAGACATCTGTTGACGGTTTGTGTGATTATATCATGAATGAGACATAGGCCAGAGACATAGCGGTTTGTTGCTTTAATTTTGGACACCAGTGTGTTATCATTTTCCATCTCATTTATTAAACAAAGTTGATAATTTTTGTTTTGTCAGGACTCTAGTATCACTGCGAGCTTGATGTACTATGTGAGTTTCTATATAGAAACACAGAAGTGTTGTTATTTCTCACTTTTATTCTCTTTGAGTAATGGAAGAGCCATTATTCTGAATCTCAGTCATTTACCTTGTAGCATGATCAAAGTTTGCTACAGCCTTTCATATCTGTCATTAGATATTTTAATTTATTTGACTGCATTTACATAACTATACCAAGAATGTATTTAAATGTTAGTTGTGTTTCTGTTAAACATGTGGTCTTATACTTATAAAGCATGAAAACCATACTTTGTGTTATGTTCCCCCTCTCTTCTTCCTCTTTTATTTTATTTATCACATACATATCCAGAAGAGTGTGTGTGTGTGTGTGTGTGTGTGTGTGTGTGTGTGTGTGGGTGGGTGTGTGTGTGTCAGTTTGCTGTAATCTTTATTGTCTTCCCTGTAAGACAAGTTTCCATTCCCATTTGTGATGATTTCACACTTATAAGAATGTTAAACTGTAATCTTTCCACACTCTCAAATACACCCCCCCCCCCCCCCCTCCTATTTTTATGTAGATGACGAGATAATTTTGAGTGAGATTCATCTTGGGAAACTGCTTCCACGAAATCAATCCATAGCCTTTCTAGATACGTTGTGTATCTTTCTTCCAGGCCTTATAAATGAATGCAGTTCTTCATGTGTGTAATTATTTTCATAATGTTCTCTTTTTAGTGCCCTGCTAGTGCCACTTTTTAACCATTCAGACAGGAATCTTCCATATTTTAGCAAGACACAAAATAAACTAGGCAAGTGAACATTCATAACAGATTAAGATTAATATGGGCCACAATTCACAAGTGCCCTCAGGGACTCAGCATTCGTTTGCTGAGAATGAGCTTCACGACACCCAGGGTTCCTGACCTGGGGACTTGTAAGCACTGCCAGTCCCATCACCATAAGTTCTGGGCATGCTTCAGCAATCACTGTACAGCATGGCAGGTGAACATGGCTGTCACAGGGAATGGGGATCTTAGCTTGACCACCCAAATCACGAGGATGGTAAAAACCTGTATAAACAATCCCTCAATCTCAGTGTGCTGCACACTGATGAGATGCATGGCTGTTGAGATGGAACAGTCATTAGCGGGGCAACCTAGGGGTAACCCGCCACTCCTCTGTTGTATGAGGTTTATCTAGGCACATGGGACTCTGTCTAGGTGGACTTTTAAATCTCTAGCTGCTCGTGACACCAAAATGAATCTTTTGAAAGTTTCTTTTCCTCCTCCTGAGCGGAATGAATGGGCCTATGGACGGCACCAACATCCAATCAGACGAGAGGGTTCAGGTAGCCAGTCCTCCAGTAAACAGTAACAGAATGCATGCTGGTTGTCAGAATGTGCTTATCGTAGTTAAGAAGAAAGAGGGTATCTTTGATAAAGTTTCACTGTTTTGTATACAAGAAAGGTTTAAAGGGCATTGGGGGAACTTTAAAATCCCTCAAGTACTTATGAAATGGGATGCTCTTGGTCAAAACGCCTAGTTCCCAACAATTGAAGAACCTCACGAAAGCTCAATGCCTTGGGGAGTGTGCAATTGAAACCGAACTGCACAACACCATGAACTACAGCAAAAGTGTTGTGTGTTGCAGGGTTCTTGTTGACATACCCTGAGAAGAACTGAGAGCCTACTGGTCCTGGGAAGGCACTATGGATGTGCACAAAATTCTGAAAAGGGTGAATGGCAGTACTGTCAAGTCAGACACTTCTATTATTACATTTTACAGCAGCAAGCTTCCGGAGCATGTCAAAGCAGGTTTCCTTCATCCAGGACATAAAAACCACAAAGCACATTCCATATAGTGAAGACAAAAAGATATACAAGGCCATGCAGGTCTTATGGAACAATTTCCCCAACCATTTCTCCTACTCGGAGACTTCAATGCCCATTGTGCGTTTTTGGGCTCAACCTGTGCTTGCCCTTGGGGTCGGATTTTGGAGAGCCTCGTGACATCTCACGAGCTGTGCATCGTCAACACAGGTCCTCCCACCTATTTCTGTGCTGCTGCCAGGTCATTCTCAGCTGTTGACCCCTCTTTCTGCTCTCCAGCCCTCATTGATTGTTAAGTGGGAAGTCATTGACAACTGTCATTCCAACGATCACTTCCCACTCTGTATTCACCTACTGGATGGAGCATTACCTGGATCATCAGCAAGGCTAACTAGATGCTGTTCAGCCAGCTAGTTGTGTTTGAACACCACGACAATGTTCAGGAATGGGTGGAACACATTTCATGAGAGATCCATCATGCCACCGACTGATCTGTCCCAAAGTTCTCAGAACATCTTCGGAGGTAACCTGTATCTTGGTGGACTTGTGTGTGTCACTCAGGAATCTGGGTCAGGTGTGTGGCTCTCTGACAGTTTAAGTACTGCCCGACAGCTAAGAACCTGACATCATTTCGTGTCGCAAGAGCCAAGGCTCAATGTGTAGTTAAGGAGAGTAAGAAAAGATCATGGTAAGCATTCCTGGATTCCATCAATCCTTCCACTTGTTCTACAAAAGTATGGGAAGCCATCAGAAGGATTTCTGGTAAACACAGTTGTTTACCATAACAACAGTGCTGAAGCGGGGGTGTCTCCAAACAGAGCCTGGAGGCATCGCTCAGACACTGGCAGAGAATTTTACACAAACTACTGCCAGTGTCAGCCAGGATCTGGCATTCTGCCGCTATACTCATGACACTGCACCCGGTTACGACCAAATCAGATACTGCATGCTCAACGTTTGCCGGTGGCGTCAAAGGAAGGCCTCCTTCAATGTTTTAATTTTATATGGCAGGCAGCAGCTTTCCCGACAAATGGGAAGAGGCAATTCTGGCTAAGCACATTTTAGGTCTCATGTTGGTAAAGTGCTGTCGAATCTATTTAGCGGGAGAATGGTGTTCCTCAGGGCGGTGTTTTAAGTCATAGCAATCAACAGTGTCGCTTCTATGGTGTGGATACAGTGCTCCTTATTTGTGAACGATTTTTGTTTTCTGTTCCTCCTCCAGCGGTGCAACACTGACCCACCAGTTGCAGCTTACAGTGCAGAGGGTAGAGGAGTGGGCTGCAAAGACGGGCTTTCAGTTTTCTGCAGATAAGTGTGTGTGTGTGGGGGGGGGGCTCATTTTTGATATTATCATGGCTGCCACACCTGAGGGACCAGAAAGCCAGAGCCCAGAAGACGCTAAATATCATGCAGTGCCTAAGCCTGTCTGCTCCAGATTGTCTCAAGAGTTTACTGTCTTTGACGCAAAATTGTATGCGACCTTGCAAGCAATCAAGCAGATGAGGTGTTCTTCCAGTGCTAAATATATTGTCATTTCAGATTCTCTGGGTGCCCTTCACTCTCTACAATGTCTGTACCAAGCAGATAAAATAGTTCAGAATATCCCGGATGCCTTCCTCCAACTATGACGATTGAGGAAGGAGGTATCTTTCTGCTGGGTACTAAGGTCCATGTGTATTGTGGGGAATGAAGGGGCAGATCTAGCAGCAGAGGAGGCATGTCGTGATTCTCAGGTAGTTCAATGTACCATCCTCATGCATGCTATAGGCTCTCTGTTGAGAACCAGTCTTGCGTCAGTGGAAGGACGAGTGGCTGGATGTGACAGACAATAAGCTCCATCTAGTAAAGCTCACAGCACGGCCGTGGCATACCTCCTTCCAGCCACATTGATGACCCAAGGTCCTCCTTAGTCTTCTTCGCATAGGCCACAACCCTATGACGCACAACTTCTTGTTCCTGTGAGAGGATCCTCCGATGTTTGGTGCTCGTGGCTGATCGACAAATAAAACACAGTCCAATAAAATATGGCCCACAGTGATCGATCAGTGGGCAGTGACGGATTTGCTAATGGATCTGTCCTCCATTTTAGATAACATTCAAATGAATGTGGTTAGTTTTGAAGTTTTGTAAATTGTCCAACATTTTTCCAAAGATTGTTGGGAGGTGATTTTAATGCATTAATAGGGTGACTGGCTCACCCATGTTTTTTGTAAGTGAGCAGCCAGTCACATTTCCATGTGCCTTTGTTTTAGTTTGTTTGTCATTGTGTTTTAATCTCGTGTATAGTACCTTTTACTATTTCTCTGTTGTCTTACTGCATATGCGATAGAATGATTATGTGACCAATTTCAGTGAGATGGGAGTGAGCGCGTGAGTGTGCAACAACTTTAGAGATCTTATTGACATTTTTGTTTTGTTTTAATGAGCATGAGGGCATTGATAACCTTGCAGTTGAGTGCCCTTAACCTACACACACACACACACACACACACACACACTACTAGTTGGGCCATATGAGTACTGATGACAGGCAGACTCAAAGTATCATCACCTCACATCACTCCTCTTTCAAGCTTTATGGATGTCCCTTGTTGAACCTATAGAACATTGAGCTTCCTAAATTATCAATTGATCTTTTTGAAGAAAAGATAGTGTACATTGCAAATTTCACTGGAACTATATGTATTAGCTCAAACTTTACCTTGCCATTCTGCGAGTATGGGGAAGTGTTTGTAATGGGTATCAACAGATCACCAGTGAAGACCCACCATCCATTTCATAATATAGAAAGTACGGATAAACATGTTCATTGAAGTGTGTATTCAGATCAATTGTAGGAGGTTAAAATAATGTTGAGACGTGTGTGTGTGTGTGTGTGTGTTTCCCTTTTTAATTTCAGTATTGATTAAGAAGTTCACATTAATTGGTAGACAGGGAAAAGATACTACCCACCACAATTACTGGTAGCATTGTAGCACATAGTTTAAGGATTCTCCTATGAACTAGGATGTTACATGAAATATATGTTTAGTTTTGTAAAGAAGTAGCTGGAACCCACAATTTGAAAGAAGAAAGCAACAAACTGATACCAGTTTTAATTTTTTCAGTTCTTTCTACGGCTGAATTATCTGGAAATGCATAGAACATATGGCTGTGCAGCCAATCCCCAACGAGCTCGTCCTCTGTGTGATTTCTGTGGGCGCAAATTCTGTCAGCCTCAGAAACTGAAGGTTCACATCAAACGTATGCATAGTGGTGAGTTGATAACTGCAGGAAACCTGGTATTGTCTGATAACTTTAGTGCTCTTTGTTAACTTGATTTTGTTTATCTTTAACATGTTTGAGAAAGAATGAAAGAGCAACATAAAGTGGCAATGCCTCCCATGTCTTACTTTCCTGCCCCTGTAGAATTTTGACTGCTCATTCTGCCACTGGTTTCCCCAACATTCTCATTAGCAAATCTGTCCTCCAACAGACAGAGACTGCTCATTGTATTTGCCAACTGGTGTAATCTGTGGCAGATCAATGAAATAAAGAAAAAAGAGTGAGTAGACATAGACAGGCTGCACAATTAACACTCAATACAGTATTGCAATATATACTGTTCATTTCAAAGGAATGAGTTGAATCCTTGGTTTCAATATGATTACTGCACTATTTTTGAAAGGGTGACAGAGCTCCGCATCAGGAATTTAGTTCTTCTCACATTACACTAGTTAATGTCAATCAATGATTCTATTATCCTCTCATTCTCCTACTTGGGTATGTCATATCCCAGTAAATACAATTTTTCAGCATGTAACAATTGTTTCTCCATTATTGTAATTTATCACATGTTTACCTATACAATCTGAAAATCTGTTTTTAATTTTCCAATTTTTTTTCCTTGTATTGCTCACCTACTCTTCTCTTTTTTAATGCCGTGCTTCACTTTCACATCCCTGTCTGTGTTTCTCTCTGCTACATTTCTTTCTCACCATCTTCTTCTTTGTCTCTGTCTTAATAGCTGTCCTCTCTTGTGTTCTCAGCTTCTCAGCTTTCTCTCTCTCATGGACTATAGACCCAGTTTTACTTCAAAGTTATTATTAAAAGGCATTGTTAATGCAGATGGTGCATTAAGCATATGAAAGGAAAGCTGTGAATAAATTACAAAATTCTTTGATAAATTACTGGTCTGCGATGGTCTGTAGGGAAGGCTATAAGTGATACAGTCATCAATAGCAATACTGGATAACAAGCATCCTGATGAGTACAAAGTGAAGAATTTATTCAAGGACATGTAAATAACAAATATAAAGCCGGAGGTGACATAGTGGTAGAGCTCCAAAAGCTTCAATGTCATGGATGTTGCAGTTTGTCACTTTAAAAAATCCTACTGCATCATAGCTGTACCATTACTGAAATTGTAGAAGAGTGGATGAAAACTAACAGTCAGAGCATAGAGAATGAAAAATCCAGGATGTGTTATATAATTCTATATGAGAAACTGGCATAAACACAACAAAAAATTAAGCTTGATCATATTCGCCAAATGGATGTGGTGTTCAGCAGCGGACACACATGTAAAAGGCACACACTGCCACAAAAGTTGTTACATGGTGCACGATTTGCAAACAGATAGAGTGTGTGTGTGTGTGTGTGTGTGTGTGTGTGTGTGTGTGTGTGTGTGTGTGTGCAGTCATTCGAATGTGCTTGGGCAAAGATGTAGGTGGCAAGAGAAGAATATATATGTAGAGAGGAAAAATGAACAATGAAAAAGGACCTATTGTATTTGCTTGCGTGGTGCTCAGTCTCTCTCTCTCTATTCGTTTAGTCGGTTCCGACTCTTCGTGACCCCATGAACCAAATCACGCCACTTTTTCCTGTCTTGCACTTTCTCCCGTAGACCTTCCAGGTTGGAACACATTGCTTCTGTGATGCCATCGATCCATCTCATCCTCTGACGTCCTCTTCTTCTAGTTCCTTCAATCTTCCCCAGCATTAATGTTTTTTCCAGCGAGGCATGCCTTCGCATTGTGTGTCCAAAGTAGGTCAGCTTTTGTTTTAAGATTAGACCTCCCAGGGAGAAATCTGGTTTAATTTGCTCCAATATTGATCTGTTGGTTCTCTTTGCCGTCCATGGAACTCTAAGAAGTTTCCTCCAACACCACAATTCGAAGGAGTCAATTCTTCGCCGTTCAGCCTTTCTAATGGTCCAGGTCTCACATCCATACATCACAACTGGAAAGACCATAGCCCTCACAATACGGATCTTTGTTGCTAGTGTTATATCTCTGGACCTTATAACCTTGTCGAGGTTTGACATCGCCTGTCTACCGAGCAACAGGCGTCTCCGGATTTCATGGCTGCAGTCACCGTCAGCAGAGATCTGGGAACCGAGATAACTGAATGTGGTCACTACCTCCATGGTTTCTCCTGCTATATCCCATGAATTGGTAGGTGTAGTTGCCATAATTTTCGTTTTCTTCACATTCAGCATAAGACCAGCCTTTTCACTTTCGTCTTTCACCTTCAGTAAGAGTGTTCTCAATTCTTCTTCACTTTCTGCCAACAGGATCGTATCATCCGCGTGCCTGAGGTTGTTTACATTTATTCCAGCTATTTTAATTCCTGTTTCTCCTTCATCTAGCCTCGCATTCCTCATGACATGTTCTGCATACAGATTAAATAAGTACGGTGACAGTATGCAGCCTTGCCGGACCCCTTTCTGAATCTTTATCCATTTCGTTGCTCCATACATAGTTCTCACCGTGGCTTCTTGGTCAAGGTATAAACTCCGTATCAGATGAATGAGGTGATCTGGTACACCCATGTTTTTCAGTACGTTCCATAATTTGTTGTGATCGACGCAGTCAAAGGCTTTGGCGTAGTCAGTGCTCAGTGCTCCCTTCAATTGATGGTTAGTGACATATCCTCAGATAGATATGTGTAGTATTATTTGTCTCGTAAACACTTGAACAAGATGAAGTGAAAAATATAACATTAGTTTTATTTAACTGTGCCCATGAAAAAAATTGTTGTAGATTGATACAGAAAATCATATGAAGAGGATTCAGAACTGGGAGAGAAAAAAACAGTTAGAATATTTCGATTGGCATGCACAGATAACATATCAGGCTTACAAAAATGTCTGTAAGTGAAGAATAGTTCTGAAGAGCTCTACAATAAAGTAAAAATGACTACATGTTACATACAAGAAAACAGAATGTATGACAAAAATTGAAAAGGCTCCCTGGAGTTTTGAGGTTAATAAAAGGAATAAAAGTTCTTAACAAGGTGGTGACGAGTAGCTATAGCTAGGGGATCAAATAACAAAGGCACTTAACAATAAGCTGCCGATAACACAAGAGCTTAAAATAAAACATCTAGACACAGTTATCAAACCTTCGTGCTTGCCTGCAGCAATAACTGTACATAATTGGAAAATGTAGGGTGGAAGATATAAGAAGAAAAGAAAGAAATATGTTGCTATAAATCTTGATCCAAAAAGAGGAAGATACACTATGTGATCAAAAGTATCCGGACACCAGGCTGAAAATGACTTAAAAGTTCGTGGCGCATTCCATTGGTAATGCTGGAATTCAATATGGTGTTGGCTCACACTTATCTTTGATGATAGCTTCCACTGTCTCAGGCATATGTTCAATCAGGTGCTGGAAGGTTTCTTGGGGAATGGCAGCCTATTCTTCATGGAGTGCTGCACTGAGGAGAGGTATTGATGTCGGTCAGTGAGGCCTGGCATGAAGTCAGTGTTCCCAAACATCTCAAAGGTGTTAGGATTCAGGTCAGGACTCTGTCCAGGCCAGTCAATTACAGGGATGTTATTGTCGCGTAACCACTCTGCCACAGGCCGTGCATTATGAACAGGTGCTTGATCGTGTTGAAAGATGCAATCGACATCCCCGAATCGCTCTTTAACAGTGGGAAGCAAGAATGTGCTTAAAACATCAATGTAGGCCTATGTTGTGATAGTACCATGCAAAACAACAAGGGGTGAAAGCCCCCTCCTTGAAAATGCCACCGCACCACAACATCACCGCCTCCGAATTTTACTGTTGGCACTACACACGCTGGCAGATGACGTTCACTGGTCATTCGCCATACCAACACCATGTCATCGGATCACCACATTGTGTGCTGTGATTTGTCACTCCACACTACAGTTTTCCACTGTTTAATTGTCCAGTGTTTACCCTCCTTACTCCAGGCGAGGTGGTGTTTGGCATTTACTGGTGTGATGTATGGCTTATGAGCAGCCGCTCAGCCATGAAATCAAAGTTTTCTCACCTCGCACCTAACTGTTATAGTACTTGCAGTGGATCCTGTTGCAGCTTGGAATTCCTGTCTGACAATCTGGATAGATGTCTGCCTATTACACACTATGACCCTCTTCAACTGTCTATGGTCTCTTGTTAATCAACAGACGAGGTCGGCCTGTACACTTTTGTGCTGTATGTGTCCCTTCACGTTTCCACTTCACTGTCACACCAGAAACAGTGGAAATGTTTAGACGTATCACACCCAATCATTTGATACGTGACACCCAATCACCTGACCAAGTTCGAAGTCTGAGTGTTCCGAGGAGTGTCCCATTCTGCTCTCACGACGTCTAATGACTACTGAGGTAGCTGATGTGGAGTACCTGGCATTAGGTGGCAGCACAATGCACCTAATATGAAAAACGTTTATTTTTGGGGGTGTCCAGATACTTTTGATCACATAGTGTAGGTGGAATAGATTGTGACTTAACAGGATTTCAACAGAAGAAAAAAGGAAGAATTCTTGAGTAAGAGATAAGTGCAATTTTATATTAATTTCATGGGAATGGACAGCTACCCATTCTGGAAACATCCCCCAGACTGTGGCTAAGCCATGTCTCCGCAATATCCTTTCTTTCAGGAGTGCTAGTTCTGCAAGATTCGCAGTTTGGAAGGTAGGAGACGAGATATTGGCAGAAGTAAAGCTGTGAGGATGGGGCGTGAGTCATGCTTGGGTAGCTCAGATGGTAGAGCACTTGCCTGCGAAAGGCAAAGGTCCTGAGTTCGAGTCTCGGTCCGGCACACAGTTTTAATCTGCCAGAAAGTTTCATTTCACATGACCATTGCCTCTTTTTACGAACCATCATGGGAGCAACAACTAGTTCAAAAAAAGTGTTAACGTTTCTCCATTTCCAACTTCATGTCTGAAAAATGACATTTCTTGGTTTGTTAACAGAAGTAACTGAAGCAATGGTGACGATTTGAAATATTAAGCAATATAAGGGCAACTATGCTGGGAAAGAAAGCATTTAAAGTGGACTGTCGCATGACATTCTGTCTACAGGTGCTACGTACTTCAGGCTTACAGAGTGATTTAAATTAACCTCAATAAGCATCACAATTTTTCTACTATAGTTCTTTCATTTCATTTGTCTGTACCAGATTTTTGAGTAGATGCAACATGTGTTCCAGTTCTAAACATTGAAACAATTTCACAATTCAGCTGCTGATACTTTGGAATTTGGCCCTGAATAAACATCTTTTACTTGAACAGAAATTATCCTTCGCCCCCCCCCCCCCCCCCCCCCCCCCCCTCCCAGGAAAAAATTATCTCTGTTCCTTCCCCATTTCAGTCCAATGTTGCATAATCCTCCCTCAGAAACTTCTAACAACTTCTGATTTCTTCATGCTAATCAGATTCCATCTCTTTAACTTGCTACCATTTTGTAATTTCTTCAGCTTCAGTTTGCAGTTATTAAACATAAATTATGGTCAGAGTAGGTAAAAAGACGAGGGCTAGTAGAAATCCTTGGCTAACAGAAGAAATATTGGATTTAATTGATGAAAGGAAAAAATATAAAAATGCAGTAAATGAGGCAGGCAAAAAGGAATATAAACGCTTGAAATGTGATATCGACAGGAAGTGCAAAATGGCTAAGCAGGGATGACTAGAGGACAAATGTAAGGATGTAGAGCCTTATCTCACTAGGGGTAAGATAGATACTGCCTACAGGAAAATTAAAGAGACCTTTGGAGAAAAGAGAACCACTTGATATTCATATCAAGAGCTCAGATGGAAACCCAGTTCTAAGCGAGGAAGGGAAAGCAGAAAGGTGGAAGGAGTATATAGAGGGTCTATTCAAGGGCGATGTACTTAGGGCAATATTATGGAAATGGAAGAGGATGTAGATGAAGATGAAATGGGAGATATGATACTGCGTGAAGAGTTTGACAGAACACTGAAAGACCTAAGTCGAAACAAGGTCCTGGGAGTAGACAACATTCCATTAGAACTACTGACAGCCCTGGGAGAGCCAGTCCTGGCAAAACTCTACCATCTGATGAGAAAAATGTATGAGACAGGTGAAATACCCTCAGACTTCAAGAATATAATTCCAATCTCAAAGAAAACAGGTGTTGACAGATGTGAAAATTACTGAACTGTCAGTTTAATAAGTCACGTCTGCAAAATACTAATGCTAACTCTTTACGGACGAATGGAAAAACTGGTAGAAGCCGACCTTGGGGAAGATCAGTTTGGATTCCGTAGAAATATTGAAACATGTGAGGCAATACTGACCCCAAGACTTATCTTAGAAGCTAGATTAAGAAAAGGCAAACCTACATTTCTAGCATTTGTAGACTTAGAGAAAGCTTTTGACAATGTTGACTGGAATACTCTCTCTCAAATTCTGAAGGTGGCAGGGGCAAAATACAGGGAGTGAAAGGCTATTTACAATTTGTACAGAAACCAGATGGCAGTTATAAGAGTCGAGGGGCATGAAAGGGAAGCAGTGGTTAGGAAGGGAGTGAGACAGGGTTGTAGACTCTCCCCGATGTTATTCAATCTGTATACTGAGCAAGCAGTAAGGGAAACAAAAGAAAAATTCAGAGTAGGTATTAAAATCCATGGAGAAGAAATAAAAACTTTGAGGTTTGCCGATGACATTGTAATTCTGTCAGAGACAGCAAAGGACTTGGAAGAGCAGTTGAATGGAATGGACAGTGTCTTGAAAGGAGGATATAAGATGAACATCAACAAAAGCAAAATGAGGATAATGGAATGTAGTCGAATTAAATCGGGTGATGCTGAGGGAATTAGATTAGGAAGTGAGACACTTAAAGTAGTAAAGGATGCTGAAGATTAGATGGGTAGATCACATAACTAATAAGGAGGTATTGAATAGAACTGGGGAGAAGAGAAGTTTGAGGCATAACTTGACTAGAAGAAGGGATCGGTTGGAAGGACATGTTCTGAGGCATCAAGGGATCACCAGTTTAGTATTGGACGGCAGCGTGGAGGGTAAAAATCGTAGAGGGAGACCGTGATATGAATACACTAAGCAGGTTCAGAAGGATGTAGGCTGCAGTACGTACTGGGAGATGAAGCAGCTTGCACAGGATAGAGTAGCATGGAGAGCTGCATCAAACCAGTCTCAGGACTGAAGACCACAAAAACAACAACAACAACAACAACAACAACAACAACATGTTCAGAGTCCACATTTGCTCCTGGAAATCTGATTCTTGAGCCTATGTCTTGTCATTATATAATCAGTCTGAAACCCTCCGATATTGCCAGGTCTCTTCCACATATGTAATCTTCTTTCATGATTCTTAAACCAGGTGTTGTCGCCTCATCAGCAGAGCTAGTAGGCATGTGAGCTTGTACTACTGTGGTGGGTGTTGGTTTTGTGTCTATCTTGGCAACAATAATGCATTCACTATCCTGTTCGTCCTATTTTATTTTTCATTATTAGGCCTACTTTCGCATTATCTGTTCTGTGTTGATAACCATGTCCTGAACTGACCAGAAGGCCTGTTCTTCCTGCCACCCCACTTCACGAATTTCCACTATATCTAACTTCAACCCATCCATTTTCCTTTCTACATTTTCCTAATGTGCCTACCTGATTAAGGGATCAGACATCCAACATTTTCGCCCATAGAATGTGTATTGTTTTACATGTTGACGGCATTCCCCTGAGTTTATGCCATACAGTACAGTATAGTTGCATGCACGAGAGGCATGGGGGGGGGGGGCAGGAGACAGGGGAGGGCGGGTGGGGGGGGGGGGGGTGGTAATGGCTAAAGTTTCCTCTTGCTTTCAGATTCCTGCGGTATCAGAACAGAAAGACCATGTTGGCTAATGTTACAAGGCCAGATCAGCCAATGATCTACATCTACTGAAAAGGCCTCTGTCCCTCTTCAGGATTCATTTGTTACTGTGGCCTCTCCGCAAATACTCCTCAGTTGTGGATGCCATCTATCTGTATCATTGAGGCAAGCAAGATGCTCCACCTCTCCAAGGTCCATGGTTTACATAGTCTTAAAATCTAACAAAATAAATTGCTGTTATAGGAATTTAATCAGTTTAGTCTGTTAGTGAGAATTTTGGGAAATAATTGATGTTGACTCTTATATTGTGGATTCTTGGTTGCAACTGACGTATTTACATCAGAATTAGTCGTTCAATTATTGTTGTCCTATCCAGAACCGTTTAGAAGAAATTACATTAACAAAATTGCAGTTACCACTCTCTCAGGCATATGTCAGCTTACATTTTATATCAGACTGAAACGACATAGGTTTCAAACACCAAACTTGTTTGCCAAGTTACACTAAACAGAGTTGCTGGTAATCTCACATTAATAGTTACTGGATACTAAATAACAAAGAAAGTGTCGTAATTTGGCAGGGTTCCTAAACCGAGCACTTTAAGATAAGGCACTATTAGTCAGAAATGAAAAGGTTTCTTTTCTTCACATAGAAAATATACAGCTTTCAGGAACAACTTAAAAACCCGTATCAGCTGTTCAAAGTTATGATCACCAGATTGTATGCTTATTGATGAACCATCTTTCTGCAGTCCAACACCATCACCTTAAATTCTACTGTGCAAACAATTTTTTGCCTAGAACCTTGGCCAGCTTTCTGTAACTTGAACAACCTAATTCCTCATAACTTTGTATCCACAGTGATAAATTTCTTGGAATTAAGATTATGCCTGCAGCAAAGCTGTATTCTCTACATTCATTTGGCTTTCCAGTTACTACATTCATGTGCACGATCCATTAATTGCACATATGCTAGTTCCTGCAATGAATAATGGTGCATGGTGCACACCATAAATTGTAAATAGTGATAAACTCCATAATGGACAAATCACAGACAGCTCAGTATTGTTTTTTGAGGTAGTGCTACCAACACTGAAGTGGAAAGCAATTATTTGTTATGAAAGAAGCTGTTTACAAATATGTGCCTGACCCACATTTCAGTCATCATATGGCCTAAAATATTCATTTTTTATCACTGGTTTTTTATAGCAAAATAATCAGTTTCATTCTCTGTGATCTGCGTAATTTTGATACTAATCATTAGGGACATCCAGTATGAATGCTAGGACTGTCTTAACCCTTTCGCCACAGTGAACTTCTACAGAAGTTGGGAGCAAATGTGTCGTTCAGCTGGTGGACTGCTGCAGCATTCGAGTGCAGCCCGTGCTGCCCAGCCGGTGAACTGCTGTAGCAGTTCTGCCTCGCGTCATATTTCTCCGCTTCACTACACTTGACTTGTGTCGAAGTTTGACATACGCACCATCTACCGGCTTTGTTCAGCCTGCTCAACTGCTCATTTTCCGCCTTGTTTCTAATCTGAAGCGACGTGTTGTTAACCACAGTTAGTTTCTACTAGAAGTGATATATCAGATAAGTGATATACTGTGGACAAAGCTCTTTCTCTCATACTGCGTAGTGACTCCGAAGATGAAAGTGAATCATTGTCCGAATCTGATGATGAACATGAAACACCTATTGTAGCTGCTTCTGCATCAGGTTCACGTGCTACTCCACCTCCATTGGCGTCCCCAGAGTTGGATTTGTGCACAGACATGACACACAATATCAAAAACATTTGTGATTTCTATAAATATTTTCCCGAATAAACATATAGTATAATGTCCAATAATTGCGACAAAACTAAGAGTGTGAAAGCAGGAGAGAGTAGCGCCACGGGGAGCACGAAAAATGTGCCGTACTGCGGGCACGGCCGAGTGGGTCTGGCGCTCGTCTACAGCACACTACGCATCAATCACATCACCAGTGTGAAAGGATTGATAGGGAAATGATTATCAACACACAGAATACAAAGTATTTCACAAGTTGCACCTTAAATAAACAGAACTAGAATTATTGTTGAAGTATCTGATCTTGTGCAGGATTCACTGTCTTTCTGTTATTTTTGGTAGGTGTTGCAATTTGAGCTCTTTATTTTGTTTTCTCGCTTGTCAGTTTCATTATCATGGATACACATTTGCTTGATGACTTTCATTTTGTTCCAACAATTTTTCAGATATGGCTGAAGTCTTGCGAGAATTCCAGTGTAAGATATGCCTCAAACTCCTTGGGTCTCGTGCAGCCTTACAGAGACATATGAAAGAAGTCCATCACAAAGATATTGTTGGAGCCTGCACATGCGATCGTTGTGGCAAGATGTTCCAAAATAAGTCTAATCTCAAGATACATATGTTAACACATTCTGGTGTTAAACCGTTTAGGTTTGTTGTGTATTCATAATTTAGTTATTAAAGTATGTTGAAACCTAGTAAATTGTTCTAAAATTAACTATTTGTTGTCAAATGACTATGAACTGCATATTGTATAAAAATATTTAAATGTATTTTTATTTACATCCCAAAAACATTTCTGCTATATTGCACAGTTTCAGTCCATAGTACAGTTTATCAGACCTCAGTAGAAATATTCTGTTTTTCACTGCAAGTAAGAGTAAGTCAAAATTATTGCTTAAAATTCTTTTGAATAAAATGCCAGCACCAGTTGCACTTTTGCAACTGGTGCTGACATTTCATTTAAAACCAATACTGCAGTTGTGGAACATGCATCAAGCTGTCCCATATGCTTGACAAGAGCTAAAAATTTCTGTTAATATCATTTATAATCAACTGTATATAAATGCACTATGATACAAGGCATTGCATAAACTAATTTTTCTTTCATTAATGTTTTAATAGGAAATTAACAAAGTTTGTTTCTGTGGCATAAGCATCATTTGCCTTTGATATCTGCCTTTTGCTACCACTATGAAAACTGTTCTGTGTTATCTCACTAATACATATAAGATGGAGAGAGATAATAAATAGTGAGAACTGATGATTGTCCCTGGCATTGTGTGGGTAGCACTAAGTGTCTACCATGGGATGACTTGTTTGGTATCGAGGTAATTTTATATATGGACTACTCTGTACAGCTGTGAGTGAACTCCAGTGGACAACATTAGGTAATTGAATGGTAACTCCAAATTCTACAATTTAAGCTACGCACATCGGGAGGGTTCTCAGAGGGTATGGTGTAATCGACAACCATCATCATCATCATAGTTCAGTCAATTTGCACAATATGTTTATAAATTATGTACACAAACCTTCCTTGGGAATCAGTCTGTCTATTGGTGATAAACCAAACTGTGGAAAATACATAATTGAATAATGGCAAAATGAAAAGGGTAGATTGCTAATCACCATGTATCGGAGATGTTGAGTTGCAGACAGGCACAACAAAAACACTGCTAAACACATAAACTTTTGGCCAGAAGCTTTTCTTATGAAATAGACAAAAAAAAAAACCCACACACACACACACACACACACACACACACACACACACACACACAACCACTGTGTCTCGCTGGCCTCAGTAGTCTATTTCAGAAGAAGGCCTTCTGGCTGAAAGCTTACGTTTTTACTGATCTTTTTGTTGTGCTTGTCTACGACTCAACATCTCAACTATATGGTGAGTAGCAATCTATCCTTTTCATATTGGCACTCAATGAAAACCAATATATCAACAAAAATAATCTGCTTTTGAAAATATAATTGGATAGATAAAAAATGTGCTCATCAGTGGCAGTAAATCTGCTCACCAGTGGCAGTAGGAGAAAACGCACATAAAGGCTAAAGAAATGTGCATGCCTTCAGGGCCAATGGCTCCTCTTTCTGCCAGAAATGTTGAAGGGAAAAGAAGAGATGAAGGAAAAGGACTTGCATGGTTCACGAAATAGGGAGAATTCAGAGAAGCCACCCTGTACTGCTCCCCATTTCTTAAAACCTCACCAGTCCTTTCCCTTTATCCCTCTTCCTTTCCACCCAACCCAACTGCTAGAAGAAAGAACAACTGGTTCCAAAAGCTTGCACATATCTATGACCTCTATGTACATTTTCTCCTGCTGCCACTTAGCGAGTAGATCTTATCATCTATCTAATTATAGTACATAAATGAAAATCCGTGCAGTGGTTTGAGAGATACATACAGGCAGAAAAACACAGTGAGGGACTGTAATTTACATGTAGTGATATTATAACTGATGAATAGTTCTTATATATAATGAAATTGTTTTCACCTTAACTATAAATCTCAATAGGTCTCTTCTTTAATATAAGAACTATTTTTATAGAGAATGGCAATAAGGAAACTAGCCTAGAGAATGTTTATAATTCCGACATGAAATAAGTTACCCTAGTGAAACTGCTCTTTAAAGAAAATTCTGGAAGAAGCCACCATAGAGCTCAATGAAAGATTTCTGTCAGCTGCGTTGTCACAAAATGCTAAGAAGGATGTCGTGCCAGATTTGTTTTTGCCACCTTGTACTATTTTTTAATAATATTACCTATCTTTTAACTATAATTCTAATGAAACATGAGTTTTCCATTTTACCTCGTTTGTTTCAAATACTGATAAAAGTAAAACAAGGTGTACGCCACCAAAAGTTTTGGAGAGAACAAAGAATACTACTGCTGGTTATGAACTGTTGTTGCTCTTGACAAGTGCATAAGAAGCAAACTGCACTGTTCACGTGTGTTCACTTTGAAAATTCTTTTAACAAGTGGAAATTTGTTATTGTTAGACATTATTTACTCAGTCACTTTGTCCAAAGGTAAAAGTAAGCCATCATCCCTATACTTTGGAGATCCCTTCCCCCTCTAACTCCCCCTCACCCATTTTTATAAAAGTTTTTGACAACCGGCAGTTCAGCTTGGCCTGGAATATACCTCCTTACAGAACATATCTTCCTAGGTGACCTGATAGTGTAAATGACTACTATTTACATATCTTCAATAAAATTGTAATTTCATCCTAGTCTGTAGATGCTTTTCTGTGCAGCTATTAAGTAGCTTCAGAATATGTAACCACTAAAAATATTGGCAACAAGAACTAACTAAAATTGTCCTTGACCTGAGGGTTGATTAGAGAATGACAGCCAGTTATAGGGGGACCCACAGCTTTAACATGAGCTCCAAACCTTGGTGCTACCTGTCATTTTTCCCATCTTCAAATAATTGTCAGAGGTGAAAGAACCAACAACTCACAGAGAAAGATTATAATACCGAATTAGTATTGAACTGTAAACTTTTAGATTTGTAGCCAAACGCTTAGTATCTCTGTCTTCAATGCAGAGGGATCTGGATTCAATTCCTAGACCCCTTCTTAGATTTTGATTTCTGAGGTAGGGAGCCCCTTGTGAGGCCACATAAGGAGCTGCTTGAGTAAATAAGCAGCACCAGCAGGTTCATCTATTGGCAGTAACAGCTGGAGGGATTGATAACATGCTGATCACATGTACCGTGATCATAGATTGCTCCTCGTACCACCTTGTAGGCAGCAGTCGACTTGTTTGATCTGGCCTGAGGCGTAAGCTTTGTGTGGTGCTTACCTTACCTTTAGATCTGTAGTCTGACACTTAACTTGTTTAACCACCAAGCCACACACTAACAAGATATACAGGGTGATTCAGCTAAGCCGTTCACATCAAAAACTGTTTTTGTACATTAACTGTACCACAGTGTTTGTAATCTACATTTATATATTCTTTAACTCGTACCATATCTGGTCATCACACCTGCATGAAAGGATCTGAAGAAAATGTATAAAGTAAAATTTTAAAATTATTTCTTTAACCCTTTAAGGTATAGTAATTCTGTTTTCACCCAGACTGATCGTGAGAAAGTGTTCATGAAGTGACATATAGTTTCTTTTCGTGGCTATATTAATTGCAGAAATATTAGTATCAACATTGCTCTACAAAATGAAGCTGTTCTAATTAATGTTGCCAGTATCGTAATTCTAAAAGACACAACTACAACGGCATTTCAATCTCCAAAATCCGGTTGCTTGTTGCTTGTTTTGGAGAAATTATAATATTTGTAACTTAGGATTTACGTGTTTTGAACATTAAACTGATTGCTGTCTTATTAGGAAGTTACTGATTTCATATGAACTAACAAAATGTGTAATGTCAGCTGAGAAGGAAATCAGATCGCAGGCAAAGTAAAGGCGCTTCAGCTATCAAAATTTTAGCAGTATATTGTCTAAACATTCCTGAATTTACTGCCTTGCTAAAAGGCTCTCAGAACTGAGAGCTGAATGAAACCTGTGGTAACAACCACCAAAATATTTAATGAGATATGGGATGTTCATCAGAAAGACAGGTTAGATCCTATAGGAGGCAGAGTGTTTATTGTAATTAACAAAATTATTGTGTTTGTTGAGGCTGAAATCAAAACCAATTATGAAGTTATCTTGATATGAGTGACTGGTCTAGATGAACATGAGTTAACCCCATTTCTGATGGCCTCGATGTCAGTGGGACCTTAAACTCTAATCTTACTTTCTTCCTCCCTCCCTCCCAGTTAATCATTGGATGTTTTGACCAGCCACTCTGTTCTGCTGTAACAGTCATAAAATCATTCAAAGAACGTCCACTCTCAGTAGTGCAGAAATACCTCAATCTTTCATTTTAGTTGGGGACAACATTAATGTATAGAATATACCCTGGGATGTTTATGGATTCAATGAAAGTGATGTGGGCGTGGACATGGACGTGAAGTAGTTGCTCACATTTTAATGGAACATCTTCACAGTTAGTATGACAACCTATGTGAAATGGAAATATTTTATATCTTATCAACTGCGTCAGTGTGAAGAAGGAATTAGTCCTCATGATGTCATCATAGCAATGATGATTACTAAAGTTATTAAATCCATTAATAAGGTTAGGAGTGTATTTGTGCTGGAAAGAGCAGATAAGCAGTTGTTAACACCTTACTTAGAAGTGAGTGGACATCATTAAGTTCCAATATAATGGATGTATAGGAATTATGGGCAAAGCTTAAACTGATTGTAGATCACATTCTAGAGAAGTATGTGCCAAGAAAGCAGATTAAGGACTGAAAAGACCCACCATACTTTAATAATGAAATTCAGGAAATGCTGAGGAAGCAGAGACTGTTCCCCTGTTGGTTCAAAAAAGAATGCACAGATGTCAGCATGTGAAAGTTAGTAGACTAATGTACCAAGATTGATGTGGACTTGCACCACTGTACCTTGTGTTTAAGAAATCATTCATGCAGCAGGATTGTACAGACATACCGTTGTTTGACTATGGCACAGACTCTCCTATGGAGGACATAATAATAGACAACCCTGGCATTGAGAAGCAACTGAACGATTTGGAAACAAGTAAGTCACTGAGTCTGGATCGAAGCCGAATTAGGTATTACAGAGAGTATATTATTCCTTCCCATTCCTATAAAAGTTAAGTGTTGATGGAGTTATATGTAGTTAAGTATTAATGTCTTTTGCAAATTCTATATATGCTTCACCAATCTTAAGAACATAGGACTAATTTTATTGAGATGAAGTGAAAAATGGCTTGAAATGAGGTGGACTGGCTACACAGTCATCATGCGTGCCGGAATATTGAGATGGAGTGATTTGTTGCAGTTGATGAAATAATATTTTCAGTCGTATTCAGGCTTGTAGCGAACAGCTCAGTCGCCTTCCACTTCCATGCCATATATTCCTGACACTGCTACAGGTTAGGTGAAATGAGAAAAGTATTGGATTGAGCCTCACCCTGAATTTCCAGACAAGTCTTGAATTTATTGACTCCATATTATTAAATTACATCCACAATATTTCACAATAGTAATAATGGCATCTTTCATTCCATGCATTGCAACATTCCAGCAGCTAAAATGTAAATGAACAAAAAGATCCCAATAATAACTATTTCTTTAACATTATGCTGACAACAGAAGAATGTAGCAAGACACACGATGCATATGGATTGACTAATACAGTTAGTGCTGAATCATCATTGTCTTTGGCCAGTAGTTTGACACTTCACTACATGGATACAGAGAGTTGAATGTTAGTTTTCAATCTCATAGAAAAGGTGATATTACAGGAGTTCTCTACGACCTTATAGCGAATATCTCACCCATCACAAAGCCCCAAGTGATTAGAAAAAGTGGAAGTAACTTGTATGTATAAGACGGGTAAAAGAATTACCCCACAGAATTATAGACCAATATCCTTAATACCATTATGCTGCAGAATTCTTGAACATATCCTGAGATAATGTAATAAATTTCCTTGAGATGGAAAGGCACCTGTCCACAAAGCATGATGGATTTAGAAAGCATCCCTCTTCCAAATCTCAGGTTGCCCTTTTCTTGCATGATATCCTGCTAACCATTGATGAAAGGCAGTAGGCGGATTCCATATTCCTATATTTCCTGGAAATCATTTGACGTGGTGCTGTACTGCAAACTCTTAACTATGGTCCAAGCTTATAGAATAGTTTTCCAGATATGTGAGTGGCTTGAAGACTTCTTAAGCATTAGAACCCAATATGATGTCCTCAAAGGCAAATGTTCACCAGAGACCTGGTTTTCTCCAGATGTGCCCCCAGGTAAATGTGGTAGGACTGCTCTTGTCCATGATCTGATGCGTAGGGCAAGCAGCTGTCTGCAACTGTTTGCTGATGACACTATAGTACATGGCAATGTATCATTTTTGAGTGACTGTAGGAGGTTAGAGGACGACTTAGACAGAATTTCTATTTGGTGTGATGAATGGCAGCTTGCTCTAAATGTAAGTTAATGCAGATGAGTAGGGAAAAATAACCCTATACTGTTACATACAGTATTAGTGACATGCTGCTTAGCCGGCCGCGGTGGCTGAGCGGTTCTAGGCACTCAGTCCGGAACCGCGCGACTGCTACGGTCGCAGGTTCAAATCCTGCTTTGGGCTTGGATGTGTGTGATGTCCTTAGGTTAGTTAGGTTTAAGTAGTTCTAGGTTCTAGGGGACTGATGACCACAGATGTTGAGTCCCATAGCGCTCAGAGCCATTTGAACCATTTGACATGCTGCTTGGCAACATCACTAAAGTTAATTATGTAGGCATAGCATTGCAGAATGATATGATGTGGAATGAACACAAGGAATGTAAAGTAGTGAAGGCAAATAATCAACTTCAGTTTACTGGGACAATTTTGAGAAAGTGTAGCTCATTTAACCACCAGGTGACATTAAAAGAAGACATGGAAGCAATTTAAAAGCTAGATTTGTTACACATGTACAGTATTTGATCAACATGAAAGTATGAGGGTCGTTCAATAAGTAATGCCCCATATTTTTTTTGAAAAGCCATTAATATACATAGATGAATGTCCTTCTTGGTGCTTCACATTTGATGTTTGTTCTGTGCGCTGGTCAAATTTCGAACCGTCAGAGCTGTAGTACAATGCCAAAATGGCATCAACATACGATTTGCTAGGAGCAGTGTGCTGTTATTGAATTCTTATGTGCAGAAAAAGAAACTGTGGTGAACATCCGTAAATGTTTGTGTGCAGCATATGGCAATGCTGCAGCTGATAGGAGTCGAGTTGGGCAATGTGTAAAGAAAGTTACAGCTTCAGGAAATGCAGAAACAGAGCTCCATGATCAGCCATACTCGGGACATCCTGTCACAGCCACCGCTCCAGACATGCTAAATCATGTAGATACCATTATTTGTGCCGACTGGTGCACCACAACTCGACAATTGGCTCTACAGTTGTCAGTCAGCATTGGAAGTGTGTCTGCAATGATGGAGACTCTCAGATATTCCAAGAGGTGCTCACGAAGGGTTCCACAAATACCCACAGCGGACCACAAGATTAAAAGAAAGGCCATTCCATCTGAATGGTTGGAGCGTTTAGAGACCGAAAGAGTGGCGCTTCTGTCACGATTGTTATGCGGGACCAAAGCTGGGTGTACCACTTTGTGCCAGAAACAAAAAGGCAGTCTATGGAGTGGCATCGTCCTCATTCACCGCAAAAGAAGAAATCCAAGACAACCCCCACTGCTGCAAAAGTCGTGGTGACAGTCTTCTGAGATTGTGATAGTGTCATTCTCGTGGATGTGATACCAAAAGGGTCAACCATCAATTCAGAGGCAAACGTGCAGACTTTGAATAAACTCAAGAACCATTTTTGACATGTTTGATTGGACAAGAATCCAGCAGAAATCTTGCTCCAACATGATAATGCACGCCCCCACACACAAGTCTGAGAACCCAGGAACACATCACCAAATTGGGTTGGACATCATTGCCTCATCCACCCTACAGTCCAGACCTGGCACCCTCGGAATTCCATCTCCTTGGGCCGCTTAAAGATTCTCTATGGGGAACACATTTTGAAGATGACGAGTGTGTCAGTCATGCAGTGAAAACATGGCTACGCCTGTGCTTTCACCAGCAAGGAATACATGCTCTTCCACATCGCTGGCATACAGCCATAGAATGTGATGGAGACTATGTAGAAAAATAGGACATGGACAAGACATGTTGATGGATGTTGTCACCAAATTCTGACTCTTAACAATAAATATGTTGTGAGAAAAAAAAAAGTGGGGCATTACTTATTGAACAACCCTCGTATTAGTGAGATGCTCCGTGGACTCAAGTGTGAATCCCTGGAGGGAAGATAACACTGTTTTCACGAAACACTGTTGAGAAAATTCAGACAACAGGCATTTGTAGGTGACTGGACAACAGGCATTTGTAGGTGACTGGACAACAGGCATTTGTAGGTGACTGGACAACAGGCATTTGTAGGTGACTGGACAACAGGCATTTGTAGGTGACTGGACAACAGGCATTTGTAGGTGACTGGACAACAGGCATTTGTAGGTGACTGGACAACAGGCATTTGTAGGTGACTGGACAACAGGCATTTGTAGGTGACTGGACATTAGGCATTTGTAGGTGACTGGACATTAGGCATTTGTAGGTGACTAAACATTAGGCATTTGGAGCTAACCAGACAACAGGCATTTGCAGCTAACCAGACAACAGGCATCTGCAGCTGACTGCAGAATAATTCTACTGCCACCAATGCACATGTTGCATAAGAACCATGAAGGTGAGATAACAGAAATTAAGACTCACACGGAGGCATATAGACTTGTTTTTCTCTCACTACATTTACAAGTGGAGTAGGAATAGAAATAGAAATGGAGTATTGCATTGCAATGTTAATTATACAAAAGGGTAGGATAGGAAAGTTAGCTTTCATTCCCTGTGTCATTAACGTGTGTCGAATTCTGGTTAGTTTGTAAAACTAAATGCCTTCCACAAACTAAGTGAAACTAGATGTACTACTTCCTTACAGAGAACACAGAAGTAAAATTAAGCTGTATGAACAAAGGTAATCCAACAGACGATGTCCAAGACGAATGACTGTTCTCAGTGTGTGCTAGAAATTCTTATTGGAATGGCACTGCAATAGTATGCAGGTTGTAAGAAGAAAGTGTGCAGTGAGCAGAGTGTGAAACAATGTTCTGGCAGTTGTTGTTCACGATCCACATGTTTCATCCAGAGAAACTGCGAGTGCCTCTATAGTAAGTCAGCCCTGTGTTGTTTACATTCTGTGCACAGAGAGCTTCCATACATATCATGTCTAACTTCACCAGCTTATTAATCAATGGGACTGCAGAAAACACATGGAATTCTGTTGCTTGTTTCTGATGTAGCATCAGGACAATGGGTTCTTTCTTCAAAGAAATCTCTTTAGTCATGAAGCTACCTTTACAAATTATCAAAAGCTGAATGGAAGAAATACGCATTATTGGGTTGCTGAAAATCTGCTCTGGCTGAGGTGGGTTGAACATCAGAGGCAAAAGGTTGTTAATGTTTGCTGTTGGGTTATTGGAGACTACGTGATTGATCCTTGCTTCATTGAAGGAACCATAACCCTCTAGCAGGTGCACTTGTGTATAAAGTGTGCCAACCAAAAATAAAGTTGTTTTGCACCATTCCATTTTTGTTTCACAATTGCGAGCCCATATCTATTCCTTCATTATTGTTTCAACTAACACGGTGGTAAATTATGTTGTTGTATGCCCAAATAAGCAGCAATAATATAAAATAAACAGCGAGCTAAGTGTGAGAAATTTTATTTTGCTTGCAGGAAAATGACCCAGATTATGATCCAGCAGCAAAATGCAACAATGAGGCAGTTGTCTACAAGATAATTAGTAATCAAATAAAGGGTTGGCTGGGATCTGATGCAACTGATTTGTTTAATGCTTTGAGTGAGTCATGACGTGGGGTATCACTGACTGTGGCAACAGAGTGATATAATGAAAGTTTATTGCATTATTTTTTAATTAAACAGCACTTTAGCTCATATTATGTAAGTTTATTTCATCACTATTTAATTAAACCAAGATCAAACAGTGATTTTGTTCATGTAAATTTACTTTGGTAGCGTAAAGACAACTATTCTTTACAAGTGTACAAGGTACACCATGCATGTTCATTTTACAAAAAATGGCATGGGTTAAGGGTTCAAAGATACAGACAATTTATTACCAAAGTGCTACTGACTCTCCTAGAGGAAATACCACTTTACATATGTAGATGTGGTAACAGCAAGATTGGTGCCCTTCTCATTACTCACTTGTGGCTAGGACAACACTCGCCCATTTATTTCCTGGTCGCTGAGTAGGATGTGAAGACATTATCAATTTTCCTATGTGTCCACCTGATTTGTTACCACTGTATCTTTTTTTCTGTTGGATAAACTCTAAAGATGAAGTACGTATAAAAGTTCCACTGGCCCAAGAGGATTTAAAACAACACATTGTTGTAGCATGTGGAATGATATTGAAGAAATCTTTCCAGTCTTTCCAGAAGTCCTTGCATCAGTAACTGCAGACGTATATTGCAGTAGGCAGAATTTCAAAGACATGATGACATAAATTGAATATTAAGGAAGTGTTTATGGCCACATTAATTGTGATTTCCTTTTTGTTGCTTTTACAGATGTCATTTTGCACTGTAAATGTGTATTTTGGCATTAAACGTGGGTGATTTCATCTCTGATCACACAGGTCATGTCAACTCGTGGTCATGAATTTCTCCAGAAAAAATATGTATTAGACCTGGCAGATGTTTTGCATTAAAGCTTCCTCTTCATTGTGTTGAAATTTAGTTAATACCCACACACTCATTGGCTTACAAATTTAAGACAAAAATATGAAATTTAAGTTAATTTTTCCACTTAATTTCCTTTTTTTCCCCTCCCCCTCTAATTTGGAAAGTTGCAGAACACTATCTTTTCTGTCACATTACCAGATGCTACTGATGTAATTATGAACAGTATCTTCTCTGCCCCATGTATATGTATTATGTAAATATTTATTACTAAAAATGTAAAAGAATTGCATTTTTACAAGTTTTTACGAATTATTTATTTGAAAACCCCCATCCGAAAACTTTTGAGAATCACGCAAAATATTGTTTGGTTAATATGTTAGTAGTAAGTGCAAACACTGTGGGCAGTATTTTTCTGTGTAAAATGTTAAAAATTTTTAAAAATTCTGTATATTTCACATCACTGAATTTCTAGTGTAAATTATGCATGTTGGCAACACTGTTTCCAGCACTCTTCTGTTTACAACAAATGAATGAGAATTTGCAGTTAAACCATTCTGTATAGAGTTTTGTGCTTGGTTTGAACTTTTTGTTAGATACAATGTCAGTGAGGAAATACAGTGGTGAAAGAGTGAGGTGTGTGGACTAAGAAAAAAGACGCTAGAAGATGGTGTTTAAGAAACGTGAAACACACTTCACAGTTTTTGGAAATCTGTCAGAGATATTGCAGAAATATCTTGGTCCTCAAGTAATGGTATTAGCATCACATCCATTGTGCAAATTTAGTGACAACCCACTTGAACGATCACCCAAATGCGAAACTGAAGAAGACACTGGAAATGTTTATATTCCTAGGTGTGAAGTTGTTGATGCATTGAATGTTAGCATTTTTGCTGTAGCACCTACTGTATTGCCCCTTAAACATCCAGGAAAGGTAAGAAGCACAAGAAGAAAACAGTACGTAAAAAGAAAAGTGGATGAAATTGAAACAAGATTCACACAAGCAACATCTTCAAAACTTTGTGAAGAGCATAATGTGGATGCACTTGATGCAGAACCCGAAGATAGTGACATGTGCATGAAAAATGATGTGTGGTTTCAAAACCTAAATATTAGTATCTCAGTAGCCACCTATACTGAAAAGGTACAGTTACTGACACTGATACTCTAAGCAGCAGATACAGAAATATCTATCTGTTGCAAGATGATATGCTTACTGTTGCTCTGGAATGTTATCTAATTGATGACAAAGATTGCAGCAGGCGAAGTTTTAACCAGGCTGATGTTATCTTTATCAGTGAAAGATAGATATAGGACAAGATCAATAAGAGAAGCATATCTCCTAATGAAAAAGGAGAACCTGAATTTAAAAAGTGGTCTCACAAAATTCTACTCTTTACGACCAAAATGGGTAAAATACCAGCCAGTGAAGGAAGTATGTACTTGTATTTTCTGTACTAATTTGAAACTTCTTGTTTCACCACAAACAGTGTCACAGGAAATAAGTACACAGTGATGGTCTTGATGCTTTTGTGTATATGTCAAAAGCCACAAGATAAATGTTGCAGGAGTGTGCAATGTCCTGGTGCTTGAAGTGATGACAGTTGCAGCATTACACCTTCAGGATACTGACAGTGACATAACCTATGCATTGTGAGAGGGAGAAAAGTTGGTGAAGAAGACAGTAGAGCCAGAGAAGTTTGTTACAGAGGTTAGGCATTTGGTCATGAAAGGAACAGCTCCATCATATCTGGAGGATTCAGAGATAAGCCACAGCAGAAGTGAAATTAGCCACATCCCAGAGTACTGACACATTAGTTCTTCATTTCAACTTTGCTGAGAACTGGTCTGTTGCTTTGTAGAACCAAATTCAAAGTTACCATTGGCACCCATCACAGGTATCACTATTCATGTGTTGCTCACTTCCTTGGAACATCACACTGTTTTGCTATTGTCAGTGATGTCCCATTTATGATAATGCACACACGTGCTACACTGTCAGAGTGATATGTAGTGTCGGCAGACTTGCCAACACTACGTACACTAATTGAAAGAGGCGGCCAAGATGCACACGCTAACTCACGAAGGATGGAGTGAGGTCTGAAACAGGAGACTTAATGAATGCTATAAAGAAAATACGTAGCTTTGGAATATACTTAACTTTTAATCACTCCTTGTGATACATCTCTCTTGACTATACAAATGAGACTCGTAAGATACATGCACTGATACAATTGGCACCTTGCTAAGTCGTAGCCATTAACTTAGCTGAAGGCTATTCTAACTGTCTCTCGGCAAATGAGAGCAAAGGCTTCATCAGTGTAGTCGCTAGCAACGTCGTCGTACAACTGGGGCGAGTTCTCGTACGTCTCTCGAGACCTGCCGTGTGGTGGCGCTCAGTCTGCGATCACACAGTGGCGACACGCGGGTCCGACATGTACTAATGGACCGCGGCCGATTTAAGCTACCACCTAGCAAGTGTGGTGTCTGGCAGTGACACCACATGATAATTGATGACATAACATCTAGAGGCCATGCATTTCCCAAACATGTGTATGTGACTGATTGTGCAGCATCTCATTTTAAAAACTGCTTTCTGATTTATGAGATTGGTCAACACTGTAGTACAAGAATTAAGACAAAAAATGGATATTTTCAGCAACAGGTCATGGAAAAAGTGCATTTGATGGGGTAGGAGGTATTTGTGAACATCTTGCAACAACATATAATCTCCAGCATGAAGGTGTTGATGCTATAAGAGATACTACTGGATTTGTACACACCATATCAACATTAGAAACAAACATGAAACTCTTAATTCTAAATGAAAATACATTAAGGGAATTCCATATAAAAAAGAGAGAACAGTAGTCTGCAATGAAGCCTGTGGTAGGAATTCAGTCAAGACACTACTGGGTTGCATCCCGGAGTGACATATTGCGAGCATGGTTCTCCATGAAATGCAACCTGCTACTCTGTGTGAAATGCAAAGACTACAGTATACATTAGAAGACTTTTTAGTGAGCCACTTCATTTCTTGTGTATGGAGATCAGTGGAGGGTGGAACAGATTATAAGTGTCTCTCATGAGCTGCGAGATATAACCATCTCCTTTGACCCCTCATGGTCCTGCTAATGCTTTCAGATGGCCATCATCAAAAGATCAGTCTGCAGTTCCCATTTCCCAAGTACTGCTCTTATTGGATTACCCTCGTCCGTGTGCAAATTCAGCTTGACTATACAAGTTCAGTGAGAAGAGATGAAAAAGAAAAACAAATGAACTCTTTTCAACAATTCAGTGTTGATCGTTACATTGCAGGCAATTTTAATTCATGGGAAGTCATTAAGAAGTAAAATTATGACAGAAGACAATAATAATTAGTGAATATCATCATAAAATGAAAAATGGGTATAAATATTCTATATCCAATTTTTGTTTTAAAATGCTTTCAGACAAAATTATGAATTGTTTTCCCACTCACTTATAATGTTGTAAAGTAATTATTTTGATTCAGAAATACCAGTTTTGCATGACATTTACTTAAAATCAGCAATCAGTTTAAATATTTAAGTGTCCTTGATTTTTAAACATTGAGAGTAGAGCTGGGTCTGCCTGAAAAATTTCTCACATTTTGTACAGACAAGTATTGCCCAGAACGAGATTTCCACTCTGCAATGGAGTGTGCACCGATTTGAAACTTCCTGACAGATTAAAACTGTGTGCCGGACAGAGACTTTAACTCGGGACATTTGCCTTTCATGCACAAGTGCTCTACCATCTGAGCTACCCAAGCATGACCCGTCCTCACAACTTCAATTCTGCCAGTACCCCATCTCCTACCTTCCACACTTCACACCTCTTTTGCGAACCTTGCAGAACTAGCACTCCTGGAAGGAAGCACTCCTTTCTTCCAGGAGTGCTAGTTCTGCAAGGTTCGCAAAAGAGCTTCTGTGAAGTTTGGAAGGTAGGAGGGACGAGGTACTGGCAGAATTGAAGCTGTGAGGGCGGGTCGTGAGTCGTGCTTGGGTAGCTCAGATGGTAGAGCACTTGCCCGTGAAAGGCAAAGGTCCCGAGATCGAGTCTGTCTGGCATACAGTTTTAATCTGCCAGGAAGTATCAAGTATTGCCCACTCTTGATTGTACATACCCTAAATACAATGACCAATTAAAGTACCATGAAATATTTAGAACATTTAGAATGGGGGTTTTGGAGAAAATAATTTCTAAATTACCAGGAAATTCCAGATTCTTTCATCTCTTTGTACAAATATTTTGACAGTTTGAGAATTTTATGCATTAATGACCGACAGGTAGCAGTCCTTCCACTTTATCATTTATCAAGAAAGTTAACATCCTGTGACTATTCATATTTTCAAAACATAATTTTGTAATTCACAAAATGTTACAATTTAAAAAAAAAACAAAAAAAAAAAAAAAAAAAAAACACTCATAAGTATATATCTATTAATCATGTCTCATGGTATTGGGAACAAAGTATTTATTGAAAATAAATTCAGATCTCTCTCACTTTTGGTTTCTTTATTACAATTTTTCAATTTTCCCTTTCAGTACGACATTTTCACAAATACTCTCATTTAGAGAGGTCTGTAGAGTTTTAACATATCATCAGAAAATATTGTAGTTTTGGAGAGGTATCTTATGGAACTTCAACATATATATATATATATATATATATATATATATATATATATATATAAAAAATAGAGGGAAACATTCCACGTAGGAAAAATATATCTAAAAACAAAGATGATGTGACTTACCAAATGAAAGTGCTGGCAGGTCGACAGACACACAAACGAACACAAACATACACACAAAATTCAAGCTTTCGCAACAAACTGTTGCCTCATCAGGAAAGAGGGAAGGAGAGGGAAAGACGAAAGGATGTGGGTTTTAAGGGAGAGGGTAAGGAGTCATTCCAGTCCCGGGAGCGGAAAGACTTACCTTAGGGGGAAAAAAGGACAGGTATACACTCGCGCGCACACACACACACATATCCATCCACACATATACAGACACAAGCAGACATATTTATGTCTGCTTGTGTCTGTATATGTGTGGATGGATATGTGTGTGTGTGCGCGAGTGTATACCTGTCCTTTTTTCCCCCTAAGGTAAGTCTTTCCGCTCCCGTGATTGGAATGACTCCTTACCCTCTCCCTTAAAACCAACATCCTTTCGTCTTTCCCTCTCCTTCCCTCTTTCCTGATGAGGCAACAGTTTGTTGCGAAAGCTTGAATTTTGTGTGTATGTTTGTGTTCGTTTGTGTGTCTGTCGACCTGCCAGCACTTTCATTTGGTAAGTCACATCATCTATATATATATATATAACAGAGGGAAACATTCCACACAATATTGTGTCTGTATATGTGTGGATGGATATGTGTGTGTGTTCTTTTTTTCTTTTTAGATATATATATATATATATATATATATATATATATATATATATATATATATATATATATATTTTTTTTTTTTTTTTTTTTTTTTTTTTTCCAGCAAACTTTGAAATAGTAATGTGACACATTCACTCTTCGCCTGTGTTATTTGAGATTAAATCGCCCCTCGGTCTTTATACCCCAGTTCCCTATTTTCCAAATCCATTCAGTTTTTGATGTGCACATTTCTTTCAAGGCTGTTGCAGGAACAAGACTAGAGCTGTTACCATAATAGGACAAGACAGCAATTAGTCTCGCGTTCGAAACAGATAAACCCTTTTAATAAATTATGTAATTTCTCTGAAATTACTGATTAGATTTAAGAGAGTGAAATGAAATGCTCTTGAATTTCTTTGTTTTAGATATATGATACTAGCAGCAGAAGTTGCTGTCATGACATTTGAAAGAGTGCTGTTGATAACAAAGTCTCTCAAGTAATATAGCTATGAGAAGATATCATTTAATGAGCACATTCTCATGATTCATCTGGGTGGAAACAGAATTACAGTATCTTAAACAGTTCAAGAAATATCTTTAGGTGAACAGCTTAGCTGAATCAGCCTTTATCATCAGTTCCCTAGAACTCATTGTGGCCTGCTGGTTTAATGGCAAATGGAGATCTTAAACAACAGCCTTATACTTTATTGTGTCAATCTCTGATGCAGATCTCTTGAATTCTGCTATTAAGTCAAGAGATACAGGTGTCCCCTTGTTCTCTTCGGTGGGCACGACAAACAAGAAGTGGTAATCGGGTAACCTAACTACATAATAGCATACTGTTATGTGCTCATATGGGATTTTGGGTTAGAAAAAACCCTTCCATAGACCCATTGAGGTACATATCATATTAGGAGAAAGGGGTGGATCGGTTAAAGTCAATACAGAGGGGAACTTTGCCCTTGCAGAGAAGAAATTTAAAATATTTGTAAGAATCCATAGTAAAGTCCCAGCATTCGTCTCTCTCATTAATGGTAATAATTATCCAATTAGCACTAGGAATAGAATGCTTGTTATAACTAGAAATGAATAGCAGTAAAATTGTAAATTAAGGGTAGTCTGTATATCAGTGCTGTCAAAATATTTTTCTCTATCAAGAGCTTCATAATAAATTTAAGTTATTCCTCATGTTGAATATGAATGATTTAGTTGAAGGTAAACATCAAAGATGAGTCAAATATGGTAACAACATGCTTTTAAGGACCCCTGTCTCAGAATTCACCTTGGTAGAATACTCCCAGGTAATCTTAGACAATGTCACATGAAAATTTCATGATTGTGTTATGGTAATACTGGCAGATTTCAACTTACTCAACTGTAGATTGGCAAATACATGAGATTAGAATAGTTTGAAGGGATATGGATATATTTGAGTTTTCTAGACATCTCATGTGACTATAGCAGTCACAGAACCAATTCATTAGGCTACTATCTGACACCTCAGGATGACTGACTGACAGACAGACAGACAGACAGTCAGTCAGTCAGACATGAACTTCTTGACTCAGGTAACATAGAGAAGGGAACCTGTGACTAGCCTTTTATTGTGTCAGTCACAAGTGTCAGAAGGAGTCTTAATGGACAGAAAATATTTTTGCTTGTCAATTGTGACAAAGGAATAAATAGCAGATTACCTGAGCAGTCAACATGAAACAACATCCCTGGAGCTTAAAATGTGGGATATCAATGAATGAATTTCAATGGTATACGAGGTGTGATCAAAAAATACAGTGAATAATTTTATTAGAAACAAAGTAATAGGCTTACATGGAATTTGATTTAATCTCCTTCAAAGTTGGTTCTCAGCTAGAAATGCACTTAACCCCAATATTGAATCCATGACTGGAAGCATTTCTGGAAAACTTGGTTTGGAAGGGCATTCAGCTGCTCTGTTATGGTCCCATCAGTGTTAGGAATGGTGTCAAATCGTTTTCCTTGAAGTACATTTTTAAATTTTGGGAAGAGCCAGAAGTCGCTTGGTGAGTAAGGTGGATGCTGATGGACGGGAACACTTTTTCTGGCCAAAAACTCGTGAATCAAAAGAGAGGTTGACACGATGTGTTGTTGTTGGGAAGAAGGTAGCCATTGGCCTATTTTTCTGGTCTCTCTCTTCTTACGTTGTTCTGTAAATGTTGCATCCGTCCTTGTAAAATTCGGTGTTTACAGTTGTTCCCCTTGGAACAAACTCTGATCACACTATGCCCCCAAATTTTGCACTCACTCATCTCATTTGCAAATTATCTGTTAAAATGCTTTGCGAGGATCCATAAGAGAGAAGTTCTTCAGTAAGCTCTTGAATAGTTATTCGTCTTTTTGAAGGAACAATTTTTACCACCTTTTGCACATTTTCTTCTGTTTTTAAGGTTAATGGACATCCTGAATGTTGCTCGTCTTCTACCGATTCACTTCTGTTTTTAAACTGCTCTTACCACTTGTAAACAGTTGCAGCATTATCGTGATACATCACTTTCAACATGTTGTGTGTTTCTGTGGCACTTTTTGCAACTTGAAACAACTTAATGTTCACATTTTATTCAGAATCCATGATGCACAACAGACACGGTGAACACCATCTCACTCTAGCATCTCTGAATGCTGAGTGCCAAGTCAAAATGTGTTCCAACTTGATGCTGCCTGTCTCAGTTGATCAGGCTACCACACAAATTACATAAAATGGTTGTAGCATCAGCAGTTCCTGCCAAAAAAATAATTCACTGTATTTTTTGACTAATCCTTGTTTGTTAATGACGTGATGGATAATGTTGACGATCAGTGAAGATGTTCAAATCAGCAAGCACTGTAGAATATCGATGTTTGGTGGAGGAATTAGCAGTTGACCACCATCTACATCCAACTGTACTCTAAGAAATAGTTATGGATCGAAATAGTAAGTTTCAAACTCACTTAAAAATATGGTAAAAAGGATTTACTTTTTACTAATGGAATGCAAATTGAGACCATTTGTTGCAATGAATCTGCCTGCACCACAACTAGGGCCTCATATTAAATTTTATAATAAAGGACATTTAGGTAGGCTCTTTGACACCTCAAGAAATGGTCCAGCATATAAAATAACTAGGGCGCTCAGTCTAATATAGAAAGAAAATTATATCTGCAAAGATAACATTTTGGTTCATAAATGTATGAATCTACAAAGAGTTCTTTTCATGGGGCAACTGTACATGTATATTTTCACAAAATGAAGAAAAACACAACAGTTGTTGAATCAGTAATATTTTATTGTTTACAACCAGTTTCAGAATAATGTAATTCCATCGTCTGGACAACTGTAACAATGGAAACAGTATGTTACGATTATGAACAAGCAGTCATCAAAAAAATTATTCATAATTGTAACATATGCCAGAAAATGCAATTATATTATTCCAAAATTGATCGTAAACAATGAAATATTATTGATTCAAAAACTGTTGCAGTTTTCTTCATTTTTTGTGGCTCTAATTAATGAAATTAAAGATGAGCTCTTAAAAACATATCGTGGTTTGTTTTCTGGTTATCAAGAACCTATATGTAGATTGCAACTTCACCACAGTTCTAGCAACAATAATGTGAAATTAATCTCCAGTCAACATCAGTTTCTTGTTACCCAACCAGCAGAGAGTGAACACACAACCTTAGATTTTACTATGAGTCATCTGGTCAAAAGAGGTTCATTCACACGCTGTTGCATCAAGCCTTTATAGAAGCATGGATTATTCATGAAACATCTTAATTAGCAATGACAGATAGTGAAATAATTAAATAAATAAATACAGAACATACCAGGAGAATTGGTCAACATTAAGAGATATGACAAAACAATGATTTAGGCAAAAAAGTCTACTAGACATAGGCTCTAAAACATGTGCCTTAAGAGCCAAGAGTATTTCTTCATCTTCAATACTCTGAAATGAATCTCTTCTGATGTAAGCTCTATGCTTTCTGTATTTTGAGAGGTTGCAGTTTGGATAAAAACAAGAAAAGAATGTCCTGTAAACACCTTAAGAACTATGAGCAGTTGTTTATCTTCGCTACTGTAAAACACATCTCTCCTAATGAACAATTGATCATAGCTCTTAAGGTATGCCTTTTACAGCCCATGTTTACTAGACAATTTTTTCTTCTTCTTTCTTTGAAAAATATGGGAAGCAAAGATGTTGCAGTAGAAGAGATTTGTTTCACAGTATTGAAGATGAAGAAATGCTCATATGCACTTCAGAGGCCATGTTTACTAGACTTTTTTGCTTCAAATTATTGTTCCTGTCATACCCCTAACACTGACCATTCCTCCTGGGACACCCTGTATATACATAGTGATCATTAAACGGAAAACATTAAAAAAGACCCTACAGGATAATAACATTGGCTATAAACAGATGGGTTATCCTTGGCTGTTTAAGTTTATTAAAATAGTCATACACAAGTTTGAATCCAAACGGTGGCCTTACACAGATTGTTAATACATCACAGTTGAATGGAGATACCACTGGACGATGTATTTGTAGTGCAAACTGAGCATTTCACAGTCAGTAGCAAGTGCAGACAAATGCCGGAGCAGAGAAAAAAAATATCTGTATGGTAATCACAAAGGTCAACAGCTACACCCAAGTCTTTAATCATTAACAAATTTTACTGCAGTTAAAATTATTGTCACTGATAACTGGCCTGTGACACTTTAAGTTCACCAGCATTTGTAGTTGCATAATTATTCTAAGTCCCGAATTGGTGGACATTGAAATGTTCATAAATCTGAACTACCACTGTTAAACCTAAAGTGGCTCTGTGGCCACACAAAACCTTCCAAACACCTTACTACTTCAACCACATACCCACAAAAGACCCCCAGCTCTGGCTTGCAAGCCTGTTTAAAACCTTAGTCATGTGACCAACGCTGTAGTCAGCCTAATCTCTCTCAACCTGACAATTCATGAAATCAGATATATTACAATATTTACACAACTTTTAAGTATTTGCCTTAAGCACTCTTTAAATTGGTTTTGTTTTACAATATTCTCTCTGTACTTGGCATTAACAATCAGATTTATTTATTTTCTTTGCTGTATCTGGAGCTGCAACTGACACTAGTCAGTACAATGTCTCTACACACATCGATCTTACAATCCTACAGCATTCAAAGAACCAAATTATGTATTAGTAGGACAGCAGGATGGGAGTCTCATGATAGTAATAAATCAGTAGTGTACTTGTGGAGAAGTCATGGTTTTGGCACTCTTTTTTGTAAAATAGTTTATTGGTATTTACTTATTTGTTTATCAATATTAGAGACTTGTTCATCCCTTAGTTACTTAACAGTGTGTCACATGTACATATTTTGTGTGTTTCTTGTATTCAGTAATCTAGAAAGTTGCTTAGTTTCAGGTATTGTGTTTACCTGTTTAGATGTATGTCTGCAAGAAATACCTTATAATTGCAGATGCAGAGAAACTGGATGCACAGCTGCATTCACGACCAAGCAGTGCCTGCAGTTTCATTACAAGAAAGTCCATGGGTTCACAGAGGAAAACATGCCTGTGATTGAAAGATCAGTTGCATACACATTTGATGCTTACTCTGGTGGCACTGTGGAAGACCCTGGCAGAGGAAAGTCACCTCGGTTTGATAAAGAACGAAGGAATTCCACAGATAACAATAGCAGTAGTCTGCTGTCATTAGATGATAGTAGTACCACCTCTAGTGCCAAAGCTGATATCTCAGGGACCAGCTCTAACACTGATGGTAATAAAATAAACACCGTAAATTTGCAACAACTTTCTTAGTGGAATGTAAATATGAGTTCCTACTTAAATAATTAGAGCAATGTATGCTAGCTCTTAACTATAGTGCATTTTTATTTACTATTTTAAAATAGAATCATTTACCTTTAATGATAGAATGTCAATAGATTGCAGAGTAACACTTCCTCTTCAAAGATGTTGGGGTGTAAATTCTTAGCTATGCTGAATAGTAATGTGCCACACAACTGTCACAAAATTATTTAAACTGGTCACTATTAAACAGGATATTGTAAGGTTATCAGATGCACGGTGAATAAATAAAGACCAAATATATTGAAATAAAGTCAGAACATCCATGTTCACAGAGGAACAGAGCAGGAGGAATATTCAGATGTAGCTGTCCTGTAAACTAGAAAATTAATAACAATATTAAATATATTGAAGTAATCTCAGTCAGGACAACATGGCATGTATCAGAAATTAAGACTTTCTATGGAAAATATTCGAGTCTGTGCAATGAGTTACAGAACATGATAAATGAAAAAATATCACATTGCAACCTGATAATGAGAGATTTTAATGGGAAAGAGGATAAACTGAAGAACTACCCTGCAGTGGGAGGCTTTAAGTATACTACCAGAAATTAATGTTGTCACATGTTATGAGAATTTGCCGAGAACAATAATTTGTTTTCCTTCGTATGTTCTTCAGGCAACAACAAATGTAAAATAGATTAAGATGCATAGTTTTACTAGATATGCAACTAAAAAGTAACATACCAGTTCAGCACCTTCAGAGGTAAATGTTACACAGATGATGAAGAAGAGGAAATTTTTTAACAAAGATTTTTATGAAAGGAGCAAAAAGATGTTGCAGATATGAAGAAGACAAAAGAAAAGAATATGTCAAATGATACACTAAATAGAAGGTAAGAATTCCAAGAAAAAAACAATTGGGACGTGATAGAACAACTGATTTTTTTAAATATGTAAATTTTAAAATAACTGTTTGGAAATATAGTCAAGAGGGTGTGAGAAAATAGAGGAAATTTTGTAAGGAAAACTATCGAAAACAAGAAATGTGTGAAGAAAATGGAAACTGTGAAAAAACATCACTTTTTATCTGTTATGCTGACACATGGCTCAGGAACTAACAACTGTGTTTGAATTTTATAAGCATTCCAAGATTTCTTTAAAAGTTTGTATAGTTCAAAGAATGAATCAGAAACATAATTAATAATGTAAATTCTGTCAGATTTGGGGGAGGGGGGGGGGGGGACTTGCCTGGAGATGTCAATGTTTCAGTAGAAATGAGTAAAGCTGGAGGTAAAATAATACCTTAGAAATTTGTTGCAGGAGTAGTGAAAATACTGTGTTATTTCATTTCACAAGAAAGGAAACAAACAACATATGAAAATGCAATAGACTATTCTGCGGCACTCCTTAATATTCAAGACATTCATTAAAAAGTACAACAATATCCCAGGAACAAGTATTAGATTTTAATCAAGCAAAGAAATGAACTAGTTTCGGCTGTGAATGTAGCACTGTTGACCCATTTCAAGTTGCTAAAGACATTGGAGAATAGAGCAACAAGTAAGAAATACCACACTGTCTGAAATTCATAGATTTTTAGAAAGATTTTGACTATGTTTCAAAAAATATGTTGGAACAACCCTTGAGTAACAAGATCCCTTAGAAAGTCAAGACATCCCTCTGGGATATCCATCTCTGAAAGAGTTTTCGTTAAACTTCATCAGAATAATGGGAAATTCAGAATTGTATGAAGAGTCGGGCAAGCAGCCCTAGTGAATGTTTTCAGATCCCTAAACTGCCAAAGAGGAGGAGGACGAGGAGGAGGAATACGTAATTTTGCCGGGCACATTGTATTGTTCGTCTCTCGAGCAGGTAATTCCAACAGTTAGTGAAGGTTAATAGAGCAAAGTCAAAATCAAGTCTGAATATTAATTGTAACAAGGCTTAAAAATGTATAATCAACATTTTGTTGTTGTTGTTGTTGTTGTTGTTGTTGTTGTTTTCAGTCCAGAGACTGATTTGATGCAGCACTCTATGCTACTCCATCCTGTACAAGCTTCTCCATCTCCGAATAACTATTGCAACTTATGTTCTTCTGAATATGCGTAGTGTATTCATCTCTTGGTATCCCTCAATGCTTTTTACCCTCCATGCTTCCCCCCAATACTAAATTGGTGATCCCTCATATCAAAGCTGGCCACTGTGGCTGAGCAGTTCTAGGTGCTTCAGTCCAGAACCGCGCTGCTGCTACGGTCACAGGTTCGAATCCTGCCTCGGGCATGTATGTATGTGATGTCCTTAGGTTAGTTAGGTTTAGATAGGTCTAAGTCTAGGGGACTGATGACTTCAGATATTAAGTCCTACAATGCTAAGAACCATTTGAGCCCTCATATCAAAAAGAAAATATGATACATTATTGATGAAGTCATTGAACCAGTTAAGGCAGTGGTTCTCTAACTATTTTCCCTGAAGCCCCTCTTTGTGAGGAGAAACAGCATCAAACCTCCACTGCCACGCCTATTTTATGAACAAAAATAGTCATTTTTGTAACATTTTCTTTGCGATATTCTCTGTTTTGCCAAATTCAGCTTAGAAGAATTTTACACAACAGAAACCAGAACTACATGAATTATTATAATGAAAATATGGAACAAATTGTTTATCTTACAGCATTTTTTATTTATTCAAAAACTATTAAATGAACTATATTTACAATTCAGCAGAAAAGGATTTAGAAAGAATCACTCATGTGAAACTCATCTTATGTCAATGGCTCAAAGACTTCGTAAGTAATAGAGCCCAGTATGTTGTCCTCAATAGTGAGTGTTCATTACAGAGAAGGGCATTGTCAGGAGTGCCTCCAGGAAGCGTGACAGGACCATTGTTATTTTGTATATACATAAATGATCAGGTGGGCAGCAGTCTGCAGTTGTTTGCTGACGATGCTGTGGTGTACAGGAAGGTATTGAAGACAAGAGACTGTAGGATGATACAAGAGGAAATCACATATAGGACAATAGTGCAACCTATTCTTGAGTCTGCTTCAGTGTTTGGGATCCATACCAGGTCAGATTAAAGGAGGACATCAAAGCAATTCAGAGGTGGGATGCTAGATTTGTTTCTGGTTAAGTACATGAAGAACATGTAAATGTTATGGAGGAGCCTCGGGAGCTCAATTCCAAGGAACACTACTGTGGAAATTTAGAGAACCAGCATTTGAAGCTGAATGCAGAATGATCCTACTGCCAACAACATGCGTTTTGCATAAGAACCATAGAGACAACGTATAAGAAATTAGGACTCTTATGGAGGCATATAGACAGTTGTTTTTTCCCTCGCTCCATCTAAAATTGTAACTGGAAAGGAAATGGTCAGTAGTAGTACAGGGTCCTTCTGCCATGCGCTGTACAGTGGCTTGCGGAGTATGTATGTAGCTGTAGATGTACAACAGCATTACAAATTTAAATTACAAAGTTATGTATGATGGATGAGGTTGCATTTGAGATGACAGTTTTTCAAGATGTGGTGTAATTGAAAAAACAGCAACTTGAAGTTCTTTGCATACTTTTAGCTTTGAATGGTAGGTAGACTTCATAGCTGACAAAGTTGAAAAGCAAGTCTACAACATGTATGTTGTTGCAAAAGGAATCAGGATCTTTATTGCATTTTGTCTCAGACTTGGGAATTCCTTGCTAATATGTATCCCAAACACCAACAAAGATGCTTCATTAAATTTACTCTTCAGTGATTATAACGCACAAGTAAGATGAATATGTTGTTGTTTTGTTCTGAATTTAGACATGATGGTCCAGGAGCATTTCTGAATTGCTGAAATACTTGTCGAAGGGAAGTAGGATGATGAAGGCAGGCTTTAATCTACATTAGAAGTATCAGAGATTATCTGTATCCTTTAACATTGACACCAAAGAAGGGGGACATACCTAGCATGCTACTTAGCATTCAGTTTTGCCACAGCTCTAATTTCTTTATGAATGCCTTCACTTTTTCATTCCAAGATAATACAGTTGCCCGATTACCTTGAAGTGAATTGTTAAGAATATTGAGTTTCTCAAAAATGTCAATAGAAAATCTGCATTGCTGAAACAGTTTGCCAGAGAGTGTCTTTTCTCCTTTAAGAAACAGAATACCATGTTCCCCAGTTCAAACATTCTTTTTAGAATGTTTTTTTCCCATGAAAGCCATTGTGCATTACTAAAAACGAGCAAAGAAATCAATTCCTCTCATATGTTAAACACATCAATGATACAAGCGTAAGCAATCAAATGAACATCTTTATGAATATCAGCTGCTTCACCCACTTGAAGTAAAAAAACAGTTCTCATGCAATTTATCAATTAAATACTTGAGAAAATCGTCAGAAATGTCTAAAATTTTTCTATGTGCTGTATCATTAGACAGAGGAATATTTTTCAGCTGTTGAGCAAATGAGGCACAAAACATTGTTGACACTACGGTTTCCGACAAAAAGATCACACTGTAACAATGCTGGAGAATGTGACGCACTTGGGTGGGTCTGTCCAGCAATCACCAAAGTGTTAGCACTTAAAGATGTGATAGTGACTGTTTATTCAAATCACTACTGTCATGTGATAGCAATCTTCCTCCAACCTAAGTTAAAATAGTTTGTTGGGTAACCACAGCTCACACTTCTCAGTGTTTTCTAGAAATTTTGAGAGAGTTGTTTCCTGGACATCTGTCTTCATAAGGAGACATCAGTGGCTGCCCAGGTCACCCAGCTTATCACCTTGTGATTTCTTTCTTTGGAGACACTTAGTCTCAAGAGCACAAACAAAGACACACAACCTTGCAAGCTCTTGAGGAGGCAATCACCCAGGAAATGGCTGCCATTCCAAGGGAAATGACACAAAGTAATATGAACAACTTCGGGGGAAGGTTTTGTCGCTTTATCGACAATGATGGATGCCATTTACCAGACACAAGTTTCAAAGCCAACTAATGTAAAATGGCATAGTATTTGTTGTTCACAAATAAAAGTATTTTCTCTGTGTCTGTCTTCGTTCGTTCGTAACTAATACAGGAGGTCTTTTTGCTGGACCCTGTATATTGATCGCTGCAGGTAAAACCAGAATTTCTGCAACCATATGTGGTTTCTTGCATTTAGCAAACCTGTGCTAATCCTGGTATGAGGCTGAAAAGGCCCTAGAAGTCACATTCATCATTTCAGCTAAGTTCTTCTGGTTAGACAATAAAACCTTTAGTTTCCTGACAAAAATTTATTTGGTTTTCCCATTAATTCAGGCTGTTTGGTTTCAAGATGTCTCTTTAATAAAATGGTTTATGCTATCAGCAACTAAAATTGTTACACAAATTACACACTGCAGAAGTTCTTGAACGTTGGTTGTAGCTTCATGAAGTGTAGCGATAAATGGGTCTCATCATACCTTCTCATTTTTGTGTTTCGAGTACCTCCCTCCCCTTGACCAGTTTGTGGACCACTGGTGTCTTAATATCCGTCACTAACTAAGAATCACTTCATACTGCAGTAAAGTCTTCCTCGTGAAATCTAAAGACTTTAAGGAGGCATTGAGAGGCACCAACCAAAGCTTGCACTGTGCATTATAGTTAAGGATACAGCGACAGTGGAGCCGACAGTGAGAAATTCCGCTGACAGCCGATGTTAACCATCATTTTAGACAATGTTAAAATCATGACTATGCTGTCATTTTTGTTGACCGCTTCTGGTGTAACACTGATGTCAGGTGAAATTCAATCCAGATCTACAGTATCATCTTTGTTTGAAGGAGAAGATAAACATAATTATTTGCTACTAAGAATTTTGAGAACCACTGAGTTAAATAGCATTTTTTCCCCATTAGAGCAGTTTTAAATGACCAGATGGACAAGAAAAGAAATAAACAGAAGACTGAACATGATTTTAAATGCTTCTGTTAAACTAATGTTCCCAAGATTAAGCCGCTAACTTTACTCAGGCGGAGAGCCTACAGTAAATATATACAGGGTGTCGAAAATAATCAGCTGGTTTAAAAAAATTGTAACTTTTATGTTATTTGAGATATGTGCATGAACAACATACTGTTGGAAAGAACAAACTCTCGAGTTTTACATGGTTCCTGCTAGGTAGCGGCAGTGTGCGCCCACTTAAGTTCTAATAAAACTGGTGTTGGGATAACAGAAAGCATTTTGTGTTCTACGTTTTGCGCACTGCGGAATAGTAATAACTGTTCAGTGTGACTTTTCATACTAGATATGGTGTGGCTCCTCCTACAGCACAGAGCATTAGACAATGACATGAACAAATCCGAGAAACAGGTTGTTTGTGTAAAGGCAAATCGCCGAGCTGCCCCTGAGTGCATTACACAAACATCAAATGCACCTACCATAGTTTCACGAAGAGTCTGCAAAAATCCGTTCGCCCTGCAGCTCGACAGCTCAACATGTCCCCAATGTCTATCTGGCATGTGTTGCGTTGACGTTTAAATGTGAAACCATACAAAATTCAACTACTGCAAGCTCTTCGTGAAGGTGACAAACAACAATGTGTGGAGTTCTGTAATTTTGTTATTGGCAAGATGGAGGATGACAGTTTTCTTTCACTCTTAGTGTTTAGTGTGAGGCAACATTATATTTAATTGGAAAGTTGAACTGTCATAATGTGAGAACATGGGGTATGGAACAGCCACATGAAGTTGTACAACATGAGAAGGTCTCCCCAAAATTTAATGTGATTTGTGCAGTTTCAGGGGGAAAGGTGTATAGTCCATTTCTTTTTTTGCTGAGAACGCTGTTATAGGAAGCTCATATCTCGATATACTTGAGAACTTTCTTTTCCCACAGTTGGACATTGATTCAAACAACTTCATTTACCAACAAGATGGGGCACCACCACACTGGCATCTGTAAGTACGGGAATTTTTGAATGAAAGGTTTACTGAACAATGGATCGATCACACTGGACCAAAAGATTCAGCCTTACATTAATGGCGTCCAAGATCACCGGACTTGACTGTATGTGATTATGTCTTGTGGGGTTTATAAAAGACCCTGTTTGTGTGCCTTGTTACCAAAAACAATGAATGAACTGAGACATCGCATAACAGCACCTGTGGTGCTCGCTGCAGTGTGGGAACAATTTGAATACTGCATTGACCTATGTCATGAATGTCTAGGGGGCCTTATTGAACCCCTATGAAAAGGTATGGAAAAAAACTTTTTGAGTTTCCCCTTTATCAAAAAACAAAATTCATTGTATATCATTATTAGTTTCATAAATATAGACATGCCAAATCAGATGATTCTTTTTGATACACCCTGTATATTACGTTTTGACATATAGTCTTTTAATGTAAAATCCATTCAAAACAGAGGAAAATTTAGTGTGCAGTCCAGAGACGTGCTGCGAATTTTTTAGAGAGACAGAAAAACAAACATATTAGACTGGCAAAAGACCTGATTGGAAAGCGTAGTTACGAATATAAGGAAAATAAAATTACGATTGGTAGAAGTAGTATCCAGATGAATAGTTGGTAGATGGATCAAGGAAGTTCTTTGTAGGACTCCATGTGATAAGAAAACGCTTGAGGTTATGATTTAATGGAAGGTGATATACTACATTAGAAAACTTGCAGGAGCAGATATTGATAAGATTTCAAAGTGGTGCAGAGATTGGCAACTTGCTTCAAATGTTCAAAAATGTAAAATAGTGCCCTTCACAAAAGTGGGAAAAAAGTATACTATGAAAAAAATGCAATGGTTGTGTAGCATTGTTGGCTGGGAGGCCCTGTCCTGGCAAGTCCAGCCACCGTATGCAAGTCTTATTTCAGTTGACACCACATTGGGCAACTAGCGTCTCAGTAATGATATGATATGATATGATGATCATGATCATGATGATAACACCCAGTCCACAGTCAGAGAAAATCTCCAACCCGGCCAGGAATCGCACCCGGGCCCACTGCATGGTAGGCAAGCATGTTACCATTCACCTAAGCAGGCGGACAGTGTCCTGTGACTATAATATCAATAAGACACTTTTGGTATCAGCCAACTCATATAAATACCTGGATGTAACACTTTATATGGGTGTAAAATGGAATGATCACATAGGCTGTCTTGGGTAAAGCAGGTGGTAGACTTTGGTTTATTGGTAGAATACTGGGGAAGTGCAATCAGTCTACAAAGGAGATTTCTTACAAATCACTTGTGCGACCGGTCTAGAATATTGCTCAAGTGTGTGGGACCCATACGAAATGTGACTAACAGGGTAAATTGAAATATACAGAGAAGGGCAGCACGAATGGTGACAGGTTTGATTTGTGGGAAAGTGTCACAGAGATGCTGAAGAAACTGACTGGCAGATCTTGAAGATAGACATAAACTATCCCAAGGAAATCTACAAGTAAAGTTTCGAGAACCAGCTTTTAATGATGACTCTAGGAATATACTAAAACCCCCTACATATCGCTTACATAGGGATCGTTAGAATAAAATCAGAATAATTACAGCATGCACAGCGGCGTTCAGTCAGTTATTTTCCCCACACTCCATACATGAGTGCAATGGGAAGAAACCCTAATAACTGGTAAAATGGGATGCACTCTCTGCCAAGCAATTCACAATGCTTTGTAGAGTATAGATGTAGATGTATATCTAGAGCAGTGTGGATGTGTAATGTTGAAGACCACAATGCACGGAAAAAATATAAAGAAGGCCTTTTATCCTGTAGCATATGTTAAATGGGCGATTACAATGATATCACACAATAAACAAACAATATATTGACACATGCATTTCTAAGTACAGTTATGCTCGTTCACGGGTCTGGTTAAATCATATGTTATTTTAATCTTGTTGTATTTGTACACTCGCAAAATAATTCTATATTTGTGGTAATTGGCTCAACTCTACTGTATTTGGTTATCAATACGAGAGAAGGAAAGTTGCTACTCACCATATAGCGGAGATGGTGAGTAGCAACTTTTCTTCTCTCATATTGTTACATTCCATTGTATATGGTTATCAGTGTCAGCCACTTTTCTGTTGTTCAAAAACTTCACATACATTCTTCATGCACAAGCCCTCCAGCCACTGTGAACAGTCAAACAGCTACCCGGTTACTCTACAGCTGAGCTGCCCCTTAACAATGAATTCTAACAAAGCCCTGGTCATCATATATGCAGGACTAAATAAATTTTAAATCAAACAATGAAAACACCAAATAGGAATATCAACAATGTAGGAATATACAGATAGCTACTTACCATAAAGAAGAGATGTCAAGTTGGAGACAGGCACAATTAAAAAACACTTGCCTAAAGCTATTGGCTGCAGCCTTCATCAGTAAAAAAGACACACATGTGATTCATGTGCACAAGCAAGCACACGTCATGCACACGTGACCGCCAACTCCAGTGTCTCGAAACAGAATGTAACTATCACATGGACTGCAAGTTGCAATGTGGAGGGTGCAGGGAAGGGGAAGGGATAGTAATGTATGGATGGGGAGAGAGATAAACGCTGTCTGGTAGAGTGTGCAGGGACAAGAATGCCAACAGGCACAGAATCAGGAGACTGTGGGGCAGGGAGGAGGGGATAAAAGGAGCAAAAAAGGGAGGAGTGTGGAAAGACAGGCGGATTCATTGGCAGAGAGCTGCAGATAAACAGAGTAGGAGGTGAGAATGGGGAGGAGGTGATAGGACAAAGCAGGTGGAAACTGTTGGCTGGAGGGTGTGGGGACAGGCGGTGGCCGTTCATCCTGGTAGACAGCTGGTCGGTACTCATATCTATATAAAAAGCTGTGCAATGATTGCAGCAGAGCTGGTAAATGACATGGCTGCTTTCACAGTTGGCCCGGCCCCTGATGGGGTAGGATAAACGTGTGACAGGCCTGGAGTAGGAAGTGCTGGGTTGATGGATTAGGCAGGTTTTGCACAAGAGTCTTCCATAGGGATATGATCCTTGTGGCAAGGGGTTGGAATTGGGATTGGGAATGAGATATGGATGGACTAGGATGTTGTGGAGATTAGGTGGGTGACCAAACACCACTTTAGGAGGCATGGGAAGTAACTCGTGTAGGATGTCCCTCATTTCAGGGCATGATGATGGGTAATCAAAGTCCTGCCAAAGGATGTGGTTCAGTTGTTCCAGTCTGGAGTGGTACTGGGTGATGAAGGGGACATTCCTTTGTGGTTGGTTCTTGGGAGTTGGTGGTAGGATTGGGAGTGTGAGGGGAAAATGGCATGGGAGATCTGTTTGTGGACTATGTCTGGGGAATAGCCCCTGTCTGTGAGCAAGGAAGTTTTTGTCACTGCAGATACATCAGCATATTGAACAAGGGAGTTTTTGACACTGCTCATGCACTGACCGTGGGTGACCAGACAGTATGGGAGGGATTTTTTTTTTTTTTTTTTTTGTGTGAAAGTGATGACAGCTGTCAAAATGCTGGTACTATTGGTGGTTGGTGGGTTTAATGTGGACAGATGTGGGGATGGAGCCAACAGAGAGGAAAATGTTACCATCTAGGTAGATGGCATCCTGGGTTGAGGAGAACCACGTGAAGCAGATGGGAGAGAAAGCTTTGAGGTTGTGAAGGAACAATAACAGGTTATCTTGGCCCTAGGCCCAGATCATTAAGATAATGTCGCTGAACCTGACCCAGACTAGGAGGTTTGCTGTTTTTGGAGGCTAGGAAGGTATCCTCTAGATGGCACATAAAAAGGTTGGTATAGAAGGGTGCCATGTGGATGGCCATGGCTGTGCCACAGATTTGTTTATGTACCTTCCCTTCAAATGAGAAGTAGTTGTGGGTTAGGATAAAGCTAGTACTGTGAATGACAAATGAGGTAGCAGGTTTGGAGTCTGGAGGATGTTGGGAAGGGTGGTGTTCAATAGCAGTAAGGCCATGGGCATGAGGGATGTTGGTGTACAGGGAGGTGGCACCAACAGTTAAGAGTAGGGATCCAGGAGGTAAAGTAGTGGCAATGCCGGAGACTCGGTGAAAGAAGTGGCTGGTGTCTTTGACATGGGAGGCTAGATTACGGGCAGTTGGTTGGAGCTGTTAACCAATGAGGGCCAAAATTCTTACAGGGAGGCTCAATAACCAGCCACAGTGAGGGGGGGGGGGTGACCAGCATTGTTGGGTTTGTGGATTTTGGGGAGCATGTAGAAATCAGGTGTGCGGGGTGTCATAGAGGTGAGGAGGGAATTGGATTCAGGCGAGATGTTCTGGGAAGAACTTAAGTCTTTAAGCTGGGATTGGAGTTTTTTTTGGATTTCTGGGAAGGGGTCACTCTGACAGAGACCTTCTGCCAGGTAGTCACTGTGATTCATAACGACATTGGTGGAACCTTTGTCTGCAGGTAGAATGATTAGGTCAGGATTTGTTTTGAGGTTGTAGGTGGCTGTTCATTCTTCTACTAAAAAAGTTGGTGTTCTGAGGAAGGGATGGTGAAACTAAGTTGGCAGTAAGGAAATCCTGGAAGGTGAGTAGTGGGTGGTTAGATGGGAGGGGGGCACTTGCCTTTACCTCCTGGATCGCTGCTCATCACTGCTGACACTACCTCCCTATACACCAACATCCCTCATGCCCATGGTCTTACTGCTATTGAACATCACCTTTCCCAAACCTTAGTCCTCATGTACTGTACTATATCCTAACCCACAACTACTTCTCATTTGAAGAGAAGGTATATAAATAAATCTGCAGCACAGTTGCAGGCACCCACGTGGCACCCTCCAATGCCACCCTTTTTATGAGCCATCTAGAGGAGACATTCCTAGCCTCCAAAAGGACCAAACCCCTACTCTAGTTCAGGTTCATTGATGATATCTTCATGATTTGGACCCAGGACCAAGACATCCTATCTCCGTCCCTTCACAACCTCAGCACCGTTTCTCCCATCTGCTTCACGTGGTCCTCCTCAACCCAGCATGTCACCTTCCTAGATGTAGACCTCCTACCTTGTGATGGCTCCATCTGCATGTCTGCCCACATTAAACCACCAACAAACAGTACCTGAATTTTGACAGCTATCATCCCTTTCATACCAAAAAAATCACTACCATACTGTCAGGCCACCCAGGGCAGTGTATTTGCAGTCACAAAAACTCCCTTTCTGAGTATGCTTAGGGTCTCACCAAGGTCTTCACAGTCAGGCACTATCCCCATACCTAGTCTGCAGACAGATCTCCCTTGCCATTTCTGCTCACACCCTCAATCCACCCACCTCCCAACCCTCCACCCCCACCCACCAAGAACCAGCTACAAAGGAATGTCCCCTCTATCACCCAGTGCCACTCCAGACTGGAACAACTGAACCACATCCTTCACCAGGGCTTTGATTACCTATCATCATCCCAAGAAATATGTGACATTCTCAATCCTAACCATTTGCCACAAGAATCATATCCCTTTGAAAGACCCAGGTGCAAAACCTGCCTAATTCACCAACCCAGCACTTGAGATTCCAGTCCTGTCACAGGTTTATCCTACCCCATCAGGGGTCGAGCCACCTGTGAAAGCAGCCAAGTCACTTACCAACTCTATTGCAATCATTGCACAGCTTTTTATATTGATAAGACTACCAGCCAGTTGTCCACCAGGATAAATGACTACCACCAAACTGTGGCCAAGAGAAAAGTAGACCACCTTGTGGCTTAACATGCAGCTGAACATAACACACTTGATTTCAATGGTGCTTCACTACCCAAGCCATCTGGATCCTCCCCTACACCACCAGCTTTTCTGAACTGTGCAGATGGGAGTTATCCTTACAACACATTCTCCGCTCCTGTAATTATCCGGTCCTCAACCTACTGTAACATACTGTGCACACACCCAGCTTTCCACTCCCTTTGCCCTTATCATCTCCTCCCCATTCTCACCTCGCACCCTGTTTTGTTGCAGATATCTGCCAATGCATCTGCCCATCTTTCCCCACTCCTCTCCTTTTTTGCTCCTTTTTTCCCCACCTCCCTGCCCCCCAACCTCTTGACACTGTGCCTTTTGGCATTCTAGTTCCTGCACACTCCACCAGACTGTGTTTCTCTCTCTCTGCAACCATACACTACTATCTCTTCCCCTTCCCTGCCCCCTCCAGAAGCTGCTTGCATCCAACATGATAGTTGCATTCTTGTGCTAGATGCTGGAGTTAGCAGTCATGTGTGCATGACATGCTTGCTTTTGTGTGTGAATGGCATGTCTCTCATTCACTGAAGAAAGATGTGGCCGAAAGCTTCATGTAAATGTATTTTAGTTGTGCCTGTCTGCAACTTGACATCTCTTCTTTATGGTAAGTAGCAACGTGTCTTTTCCTACATTATTGATATTTGTACCTGGAGTTTCCGTTGTTTGATTTTTGCCAAACAGCTTCCTTCCATCCTACAACCCTGTGATGGTTTCCTTTGTTACTGTTCTCTAAAGCATTACTCTTTTCAGTGTCCATCCTCTATTCTTTCCTGTGTTTATTCACCACCTTCCATACCACATCTACTTCCAAGCCACACTGCATCAGTGATTTGTCTGCACACAACACAGATTTTGTGACCACGTGGATTGTTGATGCACCATTGAATGCCCCCAGATTCTTTCCTTCCGACAAATATAATTATTCCTATCAATCCTATTTCATCCCTGATCCTGATGTACTTTAGCCTTTTCTTTTTCACACCTGCTCTTGCCACATAAACTTTTGATCCTGGACCTAACCCATCACCTGTCCCCCTCTCTTCCCTTATTGTAGCACATGTGCATGCACGCGCGCACACACATGCGCGCGCGCGCCCACACACACACACACACACACACACACACACACACACGCACACGCAACCATTTCTTTTCACTCATATTTCTGTACATTTTAACATATTTGTGTGTATTTTTACACAGTTTCAAGTATCTTTACGTATCTGTGCATATTTTTGCACATCATTGCATGTTTCTGCTTGTCTTATGTATTTTTTACACTTTTTGCATTTCCAGCTCCTCTCACAACCATCAACACCTATTTCGCCAATTTCTGTATCATTCCCGTTTTCTTTACACCATTCCTGCCCCAATGGACCCTTCCTCCATCTTCCTCCACCAGTTCAGAAAACCATCCATTTCCATGGCTAAAACCAGTACCACATCCTGTTTCTCAAATGTTGCCTAAACCATGGAATCTCTCCAAATGGCATAAGTATGAAGATTCCTTTCTCTGGATCCTAAACCCTCCTTTCACAATGACCCATGCCTTTCCATATGCCACCAATCCCTGGCTCTCATGAATGTGGTACCGCAAAAACACATCTCTGTGGCACAGGCATCCCAGAACCACCTCTGCTCCCCTCCGCAAGATACTACTACTCAACAATCCGTACTCCATACATCACATCTCTGAAATTCAATCCCTTGCTCTCCAGCACCTTGAGCAGCATTCCAGACACCATCTCAATCAGTTATCTAACCTACTGCCACCTTGGGGCACAACTATCCAAACAACTATCCAACCCCTATCATACCCACAGTGTTCCTCCGTGTCCATCCATCGTAGCACCTAAACCCTGCCTAGCTGACCTTTTCAAGTTGCCACATCCCCCCAAAACTCCCTACCAACTCTCCATCAAATCCAGAGACAGAACATCCTGTAACACTGTTGTTACCTTTCCACCAAAACCCACAGCTCCACAGTAGTTTAAGTCCTATCCAAAGGCCTCACCTTTAGCCCTAAACCCAAATTTAATCATGAAGGATGTGTCAAAGATGTACTGTCCTTCTCCCGATCCCTGCAATGAAAGCACTTACTTGCCCCCAGTCCCTCCAATCAAAACCACTCTAATTCCTGCATTGAACCCTGCCTCTTCCAGTTCATATCACCATTCAACCATGATCTTCCTCCGTACCCATTGGTCACCTTCCAGGAATTCCGTATGTCCAACTTAGCCTCACCATCCTTCACCGGGTCCCTTCCTCAGAACACCAATCTTTCAGCAGAAGAAAGAACAGCCACGTATAACCTCAAAACAAACCTTTACCTCGTTGTCCTACCTGTAGGCAAAGGTTCTACCACTGTCATGAACTGCAGTGACTACCTGGCAGAAGGCCTCTGCCAATTATCTGACTCCTCCACTTGTAAACTCTGACACAGTGATCCCATCCCAGAAGTCCAACAGAAACTCCTGATATAAGTCTTAGGCCCTTCCCAGAACATCTCCCCTGAATCCATTTCCCTCCTCACCCCTATAGCAGCCCACACACCCAACTTCTACATGCTCCCCAAAATCTACAAATCCAATAATCCTGGACACTCCATTGTGGCTGGTTATTGTGCCCCCCCCCCCCCCCCCCGAAAGAATTTTTGCCTTCATTCACCAAGACTTTCAACCAATTGCCCATAATCTAGCCTCCCATGTGTGAGACAACAGCCACTTCCTTCACTGACTCTCCAGCATTGCCACCCCTTTACGTCCTGGATCCCTACTGCTCGCTGTTGACATCACCTCCCTATACACCAACATCTCTCGTGTCCAAGGCCTTCACCGCTATTGAACACTACCTTTCCCAATGTCCGTCAGACTCCAAACGCACTACCTCATTCCTCATACACCTTACTAACTTTATCATCACCCACAACTACTTTTCTTTGAAGGGAAGGTATCTAAACAAATCTGCGGCACAGGCATAGGCACACGCATGGCACCCTCATGTGTCAGCCTTTTTGTGGGCCATCTATAAAAGACCTCCAAAACACTAAATCTGTAGTTGATTCAGGTTCGTTGATGATATCTTCATGATCTGGACCCAGGGCCAAGACACCATATCTTCATTCCTTCATAACCTCAACAACTCTCCCACCTGCTTCACATGGTCCTCCTCAACCCAGCATGCCACCTACCTAGATGCAGACCTCTTCCTCTCTGATGGCTCCATCCACACATCTGTCCACATTAAACGCACCAACCACCAACAGCACTTGGATTTTGACTGCTGTCATCCCTTTCACACCAAAAAATCCTTCCTATACAGGCTGGCCACCCAGAGATTGTGTACCTGCAGTGACAAATACTCCTTGCTCAGCATGCTGAGGGTCTCACCGAAGCCTTCACAGACTGGCACTGTCCCCCGAATGTAGCCCCCAAACAGATCTCCATGTCATTTCCTCTTCATCACCAAGTATAACCTCAGACTGGAGCAGCTGAACCACATGCCTCACCAGAGCTTTGATTTACCTATCATCATTGCCTGAAATGAGGGACATCCTACGCGACATACTTCCCACTACTCCTAAAGTGGTGTTCTGTTGCCCACCCAACCTCCACAACATCCTAGTCCATCCTTGTACTATTCCCAATCCCAACCCGTTGCCACAGGTTTCATATCCCTGTGAATGACCCAGGTGCAAAACCTGCCTAATCCACCCACCTGCCACTTCCTATTCCAGTCCTGTCACAGTTTTATCCTATCCCATCAGGGGCCGGGCCACCTCTAAAAGCAGCCATGTCATTTACCACCTCTGCTGCAATCATTGCATTTATACTGTTATGACTACCAGCCAGCTGTCCACCAGGATGAACAGCCACCGCCAAACTATGGCCAAGAGAAAAGTAGACCACCCTGTGGCATAACATGCAACTGAACACAACACACTTGGTTTAAATGGTGCTTCATTAACCGAGCCACCCACATCCTCCCCTGCACCACCAGCTTTTCTGAACTGCGCAGATGAGAGTTGTCATTACAACACATTCTCCGCTCCTGTAATTATCCGGGCCTCAACCTACGGTAACGTACTGTCCACACAGCCAAGTTTCCACTCCCTCTGCCCTTTCATCTCCTTCTCATTCTCACCTCCCACCCTGTTTACTTGCAGACCTCTGCCAATGCATCCGCCTGTCTTTCCCTACTCATCTCCATATTTGTTCATTTTTTCCCCACCTCCCTGTCCCACGACCTCTTGATGCCTGTTAGCATTCTAGTTCCTACACACTCCACCAGACAGAGTTTCTCTCCCGGTGCAACCGTACACTACTCTCTCTTCCCCTTCCCTGCCCCCTCCAGAAGCTGCTTGCATCCAACGTTAAATTTTAAATCAGGTAAAACAAAATTACATGAGAGAAATAAATCTATTCTTTTTACAAACAGATACCTTTGTAAGTAAAATCGCACATTTATAAAGTTTCAAATGTGTAAAATGAAAATATTTATCAAGCCTCCTTGCTTTCTCTTGACGCATAACTCTACAACCAGTAGTTGTCTGTAATAGTATCTTCCACAGTCAGTTGTAATGCAGCGCTTTGCCACTTTGTGTTATGACCATATCCTTCATGACTTTTATTCACTCCTACTAACAGAGAAGTAAAAATTTATTGTATGTGTGGCATTGGGGTGAGCGCTACTGAATTTCTTTCACAACATCCACAGATTAATTTTGTCTTAATTTTGTTTTACTAGGTAGGCAGGCAGAGTTAATTTAACTATAATAACTTTAAATAAAGAGAACATTTGCCCTAGTGATTCTTTTCAGACATTACTTGACACAAGAATTCATTATTGTTTCCAAACATGATCACAGAACAAAGAGAACAAAATTGCAGAATCCAAACAAGTTTTTCAGGTTTCCACTTTGGTTGGAACTTTATGTGGCATTAAATTCTGATTTAGGAGTATCTGATTCAGAACATACAATGATGGACTGAAGACTTTTAATGTAATTGTTTTGAAATTTCCAGCTATAATGCAAATACATTGCCGGAAGAAAATTTGTATACCCCTTTAGAGGTTTCCAACTCACTCAAGATTTATTGTTGCTACAGTGCTTGTGCATTACATGAAATGGTTACATTTACTGATCAATAGAACATTTGGTTCTGAGGTACCAGGTGTTGACCCATGCAGAAACACCCATATTAGTACATTATGTAGACTCCACAGGCAGCAATACCAGCACTGATTCTGGCATGAAGTCACTCAAACAGATGGTGAAAACTATCCTGGGATATTTTATGCTATGCCTGCTTGACCTGTTCACATAGTTCTGTAAGAGTTGTCGGTTGATGAGTCACATGAGTCACTCCTTGTCCTATCATGCCATACACGTGCTTGATTGGAGACAAGTTGGATATCGTGCTGGCAGGGAAGCTGCACATCTTGCAGAGCACATTGAGTTTTACGGGCAGTGTGTGGGTGAGCATTATCCTGCTGGATCAATACATCAACATCCCGTTGCAAGAATGGCTCTAACAACATTCTGCACGTACCAAGCACTAGTTAGCATCATCCCTCCCCCCAGAAACACCAAAGGTGAACGAGAGTTGAGTTGTAGCTTATTGCACCCCAGACCATAAGGCCTGGGGTGGGGCCAGTGTGTCTTGGAAGATGTACTCTAAGGGACAGCACTCACCAGGTCTACAATGAACATGCAAATGACCATCACTTGCATTCAGACAGAATCTGCCTTCATTCTTGAAGATCACCGCGTGCCATTCCATCTTCCAAATAATCATCCAATGACACCAGTCAAGCCATGCACATTGATCCTGTGACATGAGTGGAAGATGGGCCAGAGGTGCACGTGCCCATAGTTCCACTTCTAATAACCAGCTGGGAACAGTTCATGTTGGCAAGTCTGAGCTCACAAGGCTTCTCATATGTGCTGTGGAAACTGTACTATCAGCCACTGCTGCCCTACAATACAACAATACTGGTGGGTGTCTGTGCTGTGCAAATGTCCAGAACCTTGTCTAGGGGTGAGAGAATGTTCACATGACCACTGATACCCAGCACTGTTGCACAGCTGACGCAGCACGTCCAACTTGTGTGGCAGTTCTCCGAAAGGCCCGTCCCGCTGCTTGGAAAGCCACAGTTTGATCTCGTTCAAACTCACTCATTTGGCTGTAGGAAGTGCAGGTGTGCCTCTGTGGCATGATTCCCTGCTTGCTTCACACATTTTCACCACACTGAGCTCTCTGGCAATGAGCATACCCTATTATAGGATAGATGCAGATAGCAGTCAGGTAGTTACGTCACAACGCTATCTGTTGGCAGACGACAATGAAGCCATTATTATTACATCCACTATCCCCCAGGTGACATTTGTTGTCATTGGATCAAAATTTACATTGTCTTTTGAGGTGTACATTTTTCCCCCATAGTGTATATATTTGAGAATTCAAAGTTTTTTGTTTAAATTTAATGGTAAAACATACATTTCATTCAGTTTCTGCTGTTCCCAGCCCACACATTGCTGTGGCTCAGTCTGGTTAAATGGAAAAGGAGGAAAAAAGAAAGCAAACATTTGTAATACTCATGGAAATTGGATGTACCTCCCACTCTCCTTCTCTCTCTTGTCTTTATCCATCTCCTCCTCCCACTCTCTTTGTCCATCTCCTCCTCTCTATCTCCTCCTGCCCCCACTTTCTGCCCATCTCCTCCTTTCCACTTTGTGTCTTCATTTCCTCCCATCCCTCTGTCCATCACTTCCTGCCCCTCCCTCTGACCTTGAGCCTTGTTTATTTTTATTGCATATTCAGATGATGTAGTGGTATTGTAATCATATGCTGGTAAGCCATCCATTAAGTACACCTTTCCTGTTTCCTAACAATGTTTCACTATTATATTTGGGTATGTCCGTCCAAATGTTCACTAGAGTGCTGTGTAAAAATTTAAAATGAAACACTCAAGAACTTTCCAAGATTTTTGGTGATAAAATTTCTCCTTTATATATTACATATTTACATAAAAAATAGGTATATAAAAGTGCACGTTCTTGAATGCAATATTGTATCAAAATTTCAAAGCAATCGATGAAGAACTTTCAGAGATTTATAGTTTTCACAGATGAATATCTACGTATTTTATAGGTTTCTCTTACAATTATTACATATATATGTATATATTATATGTGGCACTCTTGGTAGGTGTATAAAACCACACACACACACACACACACACACACACACACACAAATGCAACATTGTTTCAAAATTTCAAAGCAATTTATGATGAACTTTTTGGAGATATATATGGCTTTAAACAAATAACATTTACTTTTTTATTTTTGAGATTTATAGCTTAATGCAAAATTTATGTGTTTATCGGCGTACAAATTCCAACACAAATAATAGGATTACTTGGGCATGTTGACTATAACACTTAAATTAAATTTTGGAAGATGTAGAACACTGATCAGTAATGGGAGATAATAAAGATTTTCAGCCTCAAGATCCAAACCAAATTGCAGATTGTATCATCTACAATAAGGTTTGTTCAATTGATCTACAAACTACCTTTATATATATCTCAGTTCTGTCTGTGCATATTGCACATGTATTTGGTTAGCACGTGACAAGGTACCAATCTAGTTTAAAAAAAACTGGCAGCTGGCTGTTATTGTAGGCAGATGTGAAATTGTTTACGTCATAAAATATAAATGATATTGGTTGTAACTTACACATGTTGTTGGGGTCCTGATTTTAAGACCTTTATTCCAATTACTAGTTCTGCCATCTTCAGATTGATACTGCACTTTGTGTGTACATTTACATACACGTTTAATCGACATTTTGAGAATGAAGTGTAAATACATTAAAAAACTCCACTTGGTTTATCATTTATAAAAAGGAATGGTCAGAGATGGGTTGTCAAATGAATAAAAGGTAAAAGTACAACATCCTTAGCACCGACAGAATTAAAACTATATGCCATGCCGAGTCCATGTGAGTTCGTCAGTATGGCTCTGTTGGGGTTATGGATATTGTACTTTAACTTTTACTCATTTGACAACCCATCTAGGACCATTCTATTTTATAAATGACAAACCATGTGGAGTTTTTTAATGTATTTACACTTTGTTCTCAAAATGTAGATGACACATGTATGTGAACAGATATGCAAAGTGTAACGCCAATCTGAAGATGACAGCACAATTCTGTCAAAACTAGTAATTGGAATAAAGGCCTTAAAATCAAGTGATCTTGGCTTTCACAAAAAATAGATATTGATTGTGATGTCACATATTACACGGAATATGTGGACGTAACACCAACAAATTGTTACAAATGAAACGAGTTCTGGGTAAAGCAACTGGCAGAGGAAGCAAAGTATATGTACAAAACAGTGTTTCTTTTAAAATAATTGTGGTTGTGTTGGAATATTTGCCAAATTCCAAAATTTGCTATCTAGATATCAGTGTGATAAGACTTTGGAATTAAAAGTAACCCACTGGATACCATGCTGTTAAGTAATGCAACAGTTTTTCTAAACAAGTGATATATTGTTCCAGGATCCACAGTATAATTTCAAAATAGTGTTTGATCTACTGAAATGATACAGATTTCTTGAAATTTAATTAAATTTCAAGAAATCTGTATTCTTTATGTTTAATGAGCATGAAAATCTGTGTAAACCACTATTGAGCATATTTTAAAGCTGCATACATAAATTTGTATGGCACACATTGATAGTGATTCATATCACAAAGAAAACTGCTCTCAGGTAATGTAAGAGTGTGACTCAAATATAACCAGAATTTTTTGTAAGTTTATTTCAGCTTTTGAAAAACTCATACACATGAACTCGTTTTTTTTTTTATTTATTTATTTTTTATGGTATTCTAAATGGGAAACAAAATTTTCTCAGTGGTTAGGCAGTTTCTCAATCCTGTTTTCTTAAAATGAATGTGACTGTGACAGTAGCCAGTTGTCCATCAACACTTCGCAGTGACATCATCATCAAATCTGTGTCCCTGGACTGCTTCCTTTAGTGGTTCAAACAAATTAAAATTTCAGTGAGATAAGTCCAGACTGTAGGAGGATGTTAAAGCGTGGTTCAGAAAAATTCCTGAATTATTTGTTGCATTCTGGCAGCTGTGTGCGATTGAGCGTTCTCATGAAGCATGATCACATCCTGAATTGGATATATGCATGTTTTGTTTGGTCCAAAAGCTGGCAATAGTATGCAGTGTTCACAGTACGATGTTCTTGGAGAAAATTTGTGAAAACAACTACTTTAAAATCAAAAAAGATTCTCCGCAGTCATGTTGGTCCTTGAACTACTTCAGTGAGCTGCATTGTCAACAGCTTCTTCACCTTGTAAAAACTGTTTGTGCCATACATACACTTGAGTTGGTCTTTCTCAGGGTGTTGTCCCCAAATTGTGCCACAAATCTTTCCAGAATTTCAGATGATTTTATGTCCTCTGTTTTGAGAAAGTTTATTATAAAGTGTTGCACAACAGATGATGGTACTTCTGGAAATGAAAGCAACAATGAACAGAGATCATGCCACTCTCTGTTTAAAAAAAGGCACTTAAAATAAAAATTCCCGTTTATATTTGATTCACTCTTGTATTTTATGAAATGGTAGGGCTCTGTGTAGAAGTATGTACTCAAAAAAAAAGTGTATATGTATATTACATTTTACTTTTTGGTTTGTTTGTTACAGCATTGGAAGACAAAATTAGTATGGCTAATCCCCAGCCGACAGCATCGTTACCACCTCCATTGCCCCCAGCTTCCCAGTCTCACATACATAATACAAACATTTACACTACGCAGACATTATACACAACCAAAGTTGTAGTGAGCAAAGGAAGTAAAAAGTGGATGGGTGACAGTATCTTACCTCTTGTGCCTTCCCCAAAGAGGGATATTTATGAGTTTGTGGATGAAAAGCAGATAAGGGAGGACGAAAGGAAGGTAAGTGTTGAAGACACTGATAGAGTGATAGAACACGAGTCAGTTTTTCGACGTCCTGAATCGTCAAATGCTAGCCTTCTAGTAGAAGCAGCACTTGATGCTGCTGAACGTGATATTGACATCTCAAGTATGGTACCAAGTACTGCTTCTACGACTGTAATAACTGCCAGTGAACTGGCCGGTACCAAAGAACAGACAGGAAATTTGTATGACCTACCACATTCACAAAGTCATTTAGTAAATGGAAATCACCACCATCAAGCACTGAGCATGCAGTCACCCATCCACAATAAAACTGAACAAGATAACCATGTCGAAAACTATCTTGTGTCACCATCCACCACACCAGAGCACCATTTGCAGCCACAGCGCTCAAGCCCAGACAATAATCACTTACAACAGATGGATAGTTACACGCTTCAGAGACAATCACCGTCGCAACCTGATGCAGAGTCTCTCAATAATCATCCACAACATAGGCCCCATGTTGTGGATGTGTATGCTTTGCAACATCGTGATGATGAAGGATCAGAATCAGTGCCACAAGGGTATGCCATACAGCACCGGCAGGAGGAACTGATGTCTCCTGCTGGTACACCAGATGCAAGCTACAGCCTGCATCACCAGGAAGAAATCATCTCACCAGCTGGAACTCCAGCACCAGCTACAGCTGCTGCAACATATGATTTACCTGCAGCTGATGATGCATCTAGTTGTGATGAAGGTGAAGTGCAGAATTTGAGTGTAGGCATAAAGGGCAAGCTGGACTTGGCAGCCTACAAGCAATATGAAAGCCTGGATGAATTCAGTCGTGTCGGGGACAGGTTTGAGCCACTGACAGTTGTCGGCAACAGCGGTGAGCTGCAAGGCCTGGATATGTCGGCACGCACATACCATCCTCATCCTACTCACCCTCAAAGTTTCCCTCGTTACCACCATGCACTGTACGAGGAAAGACAGAGTGTCGACCTGTCTCGAGGTAGTGGATATGCGTCTCCACCTCCATACGGTGGACACTCAGAGGTATTGCGAGTGGTGAGTTTGGACTTAACACCAGGAGGAGGTAGGCACAGTGTAGACTTGTCTTTACCCCGGGCAGCTGTGGTTCCTGGCCAGCAGGCATTATCTGAACGAATTGTATCACCTCCACCACCACACCCCAATTATCACGGTTATCCTCTCTCGCCATCACCATACCATCCTGCTTCCCGTACTCCTCATATCACCTCTACCTCTCCGACAACGTATCATCATTACTCAGGTTACTATTGAGGTGTGCTGCGTATCTTATTTTTTGTCAGAGTATTTTGGAAGAGTATTTCTTTACTACTGTGAAACAAATGTATTTGAATAAGACATAGATGATGTTATTCAGTAGAATTAGATGTTACAAGGCAATTTTTTATAGCTGTCTTACTTGTTGCTACTTGTGATTGGTGGAAAGATGATGTGAAAGCCACTTTGCATCCACATGATTTATATAATTTTTAAGATTAATTGTCAGAGGTTTCTAAAATAACGTTAAAAAATTTTATATGTCTATCTCCCTGTTTTTAAGTTTTTCTGTTAAAATGTTTGTCGTCATTAAGTTGCTTTGATGTCATTTCACAGTATGTTCCTGGCAGTGGGCTCTGCCACTGGAAAGACAAGCAGAATCACTTAAGTCATGACACGTTAATAATTTAAGCATTACAACTGGCAAAACTTGCTTCATCACAGAACGATACTTTCCTGCATATTTTCTCTTCACTGGTTTTGCAAGTATGTAGGGTATGTTTCTAAAATTTTATGTGGTATGGAATATACAAACAAAACTAATTGGAAGTAGCAGTCTTGTACTAGCGTGATTAAAGATAAGTTGACTTGTTGATCACATTTTCCCCCAGAAAGCTATTCTTATTTTGTTGTAATTTTCCTTGAGTTGTTGGATTAAGATAGCCAAATGCAAAATTTGAAATTCAGAAAGGAAAATCAGTGGAGTACCAACTAACTTCCTCCTTGAGGTGTAAATTTTTACCTAGTTTTTTTTTCCCTTTTGTTTCTGTAACATCTTTTTCTTTTTGATGAAGGGATTATCAGACTCAAATGTAATATCTTTAACATTGTTCTGCTTGTTTCTGTCGAGTCTTCTCTGGTTTTTGAGCTTTTGGTGGTCAGTAAATTGATACTGTTCTGTTCTGTTCTGTTCTTATACATTTTATAGCTACGGTTAATGTTAAGCTGCATAGTGGTACCCATTATCAGCATTAATATATTTGAAGATGTGAATACTGTAAGAGTCCTCAAGTTAATTTTGAAAACACAAGTGGCATTCTTTCCTTTTTGTCTCCTGCTTTTCTTGGTCCCCTTTTCACCACCACCACCCCCACCCCACCCCCTTTCCTCCCTTACTGATGTCCATCTTTTTGCTGGAATTGCTATCCCATTAATTACTTTAGCAATGGAATACAGGCCCAATTATACAAGAAAAGTAGAGGGTCAAAAAATTGATTTAGCCAACAGTATTTCATGGGTAAATCTGTGTGTTTCTTCCATGCCAACAAAGCTGGTTTATGCTTCCTCCTTAGCTGCGTGTGTTCACACCATGTTACTCTCCTATCTAGGGGAAATGTTTTCTCCAACTTTCTGTTTCTTTCAGCTCATAATATTTCATCTCACAATATAAGAGATAATTTAAATGGGAGAAAATTCAATCAAGAAAACTACCAAACTATGAGGCAGAATTTCTGGCCAGTACTCACTTTCACGCAGTGAAATAGTTAGTAATGCCAACAGATATGTATATAAAGGCAAGCGTGACTACACTGTCCTAGTTTTGTAATTATTAGTTCCTTCCACGGGGAGGGAGAATGTATAGGTTGGGGAAATTTAAAAAGGAAGTGTCATCCTTTTTACCTACCCCCATCTCCTCCCTGAGGAATTGAAAATTTGGAAGCTAAGATAACATAAGAGATGAGTACGAGGGAGTCACATTCTGAAAATATATCTGACTAAAAGAATGTGGGCTTTCGAACAATCCCTATTAAACGAAAATATTAATTTCATCACTCCTTCTTCTTCTTCTATTTCTATTTCTATTTCTACTTCTACTTAGTACTACCACCACTACCACTCCTACTATTGTGAGTTTTACAGGTGCATGAGAAGGATGGTCTATTGGCCAAAAGCTGATGTGACCTATACAACGTTGAGCAAAAACTGTGCTGAAATACCTGTGTTCTAAATCATTGATCACAAAACTGAAGAAAACGTTTGTAGCAGCCATGACAGAGAAAAAAGAATAGCACTTCACTTAAACTATACAGTCATATCTCCCTTAAGTGGGCAAGAGACAACAGCCAAAATTTAATTAAATGAAACAAAGCTACTATGCTGCTGAGCTGTCAGAGGAATGCAAGCTCCACTGTCATTGAAACAAGCCTGAAAATTGATGTCATTTGTTAGTAATTACAACATTCATTACTAAAAAACTACACACAGACAATTTTTATGATCTCCTTCTTTATTTTAGCATGCCTTAAATTTGAAGAATTTTGCTTAATACTTCTTGTTTCATACAGCCAGACATATTCTGAATTAAGCTCTGCCTTGTCACATAAGAAATATGCAGAGAAAAAGTTTTAAAAATTAATCATGAAATTGACTCCTTTGTGAAAACAGCTAGTAACAGTCATGTACACATAAAATTATAAACATGTCAAACCTTGTCCTGTAAGTGACCTCAGTTCATTCACTGAAGTTGAAAGAGAAGTGGAAGAGGCAAATAGATTGCTCCATTGCTCATGAGTAACTGTTGGTTTTTGTCTGTCTTATTAGTAATAAAAGATCTTGAAAGAGAGGAAGATAACAGTTTATATCTCACTGATAATGATATCTCTGTATGGTACATCCTATGCACAAAATGTGGACTATACTACAGTCCTGGTGGTTATAAACCCATTAAATTATTGATTTTTTTTAAGTTTTATTTTCAGACTGGATGAGATAGTGCATATAAATTATATAAATACGGTATGAATACATGCAGGCAATCCCCCTTCCTCCTCTCTCTCTCTCTCTCTCTCTCTCTCTCTCTCTCTCTCTCTCTCCCCCTCTCCCTCTCCCCCTCTCCTCATGCATCTGTCTGCTATTTTCTTGATGTAATTTATTATAATTGCTTTATCAAAATACAATCCTCAGGTTCACATTTGTATGGGATGGAGATCTTTCTCACAGGTTGTTGATCATTGATAGTTAAAAGAAAATATTGGTGTGTATATATAAATATACTATACCACATACATTGGTATGTGTAATTGCCATGTCTGTTAAAGCTGATTTTTACGTTTAATGTCATAACATAGTTGCCAAGTGTGTACCAAAGTGTTTGCTAACAAGCATATGTCAAATAGCTTATATCTTTTAAGTTTTTTGTTGCTTTATTCATCAAAGCTTATGTTTTAGTTACTCGCAAACTGTGATTTTTTTTAAAAAAAATGTTACGGATGTGAAGCCATGTAAAATTTTACATATTTGCTGCTAGTCACTATATTTACAGTATTATGTTTGTATATAACATTGTTCTAGTATTATTGTTCCAAAACTGTATGGTACCTGTAAGTTTAATACTGTGCAGCTGAACTTTTACATTGCTCTGCAGTTATGTTTAAAACCTGACACATAATTTTAAACACTCAGGACATAATGTTTTTATTATTATTTGCTTGTTGATTGTAGGCAGGTAATTTGGTCCTGAGTGCACGTTAGACCTCACTTGAGCAGTTGATATCTGCATTGCAAGTTTTAGCGTACTGAAAGCTAAGCAGTACCAGATATTAATAATGCCATTTGTTGTAATGTTTGCTTGATTTGTGTGTGTGTGTGTGTGTGTGTGTGTGTGTGTGTGTGTGTGTGAGTGAGAGAGAGAAACAAAAATGCTTCCAAAAATGTGTGTTCATACTAAAGGTCAGTTGCCATAAAAATACATTTAGAATTAACTGAAATATTACTGCCTATTACCATTGTGCATGTTTATCCTTATACAGATTGATTATATATGTAGCCTATGCTTAATGCCAAAGAGTTTTTAGAACTGTTACCAAATATACTGAAGCCAAAATTTATATGAGAGCCATGAGTGATAAGTGGAATTTCATTATTATTATTATTATTATTATTATTATTATTATTATTATTACTATTCAGTCTATTTATAAAATATTAAATCAAACTTTGGTTAATATTTTGTAGCCATTATAATGCTCTAATAGTGCTTAATACTATTATAGCTCTAGGAATGATATTATATACAAATTATGAAACCAATGAAAAATTGTTCAACAGCTATTAATCAATTACAATTTGCTTTTGTTAGGTGACAATGGAAAGGAGATAATGATGATGATGTCTGATGTACCATTTCTTGATAAATTTTGAACAACAGTAACATTTGACATTAACATTACTTAACCTATGTTGCAGCACAGAAATATTTTAATGACTATAGTCTACATTATAAATAATAATGCAGCAATGTGTTTGATGTTACACACATCAAAATCTGAGCCACTAAACAGTTAACAATATTTGCTGCTTCTCTCTTCGTTTTCTCAAAGGAAAAATTCTTCTTTAAAACTCATTGAAATGTTTCAAATGTCAATCAAAACAGTCTTATTTTGATAAGAATTGGTAACTTGTGACCAATTGTTTGAATCTGCATTTTGATACTGTTAATTAATAATTGAAGGTTGTCATTTATCAGAGTGTTTACATACGTTTTTTTATTTTTTTTTATTATTCTTAAATAGTGCCTTTGAGTGCAGTTTTGGAACACTGAAAAACCAAAATGCAGACCATTTCATGAAGAGAGTGTGAGAATACTTTGTATCCATTGCACTGAATGTTCATTTACACTCAGATATAGAAACGGGTAGAATAAATTAATCTGACAGGTTAATGTAAAAATAAAATAGAAATCACCCCACCACTGATAACTCAACATATAAAATATTAGAAAATTAAGATATTGTACTAGGTGTAAATGGCAGGGTATTGGAATGAGTATTTGAAGCTTCTGGAAGTTAAAATAATTTCATTACCTTCAGAAGATTTCATATTTATTCAGTGGCAGATAATATTGAGCAGAATGACTTGCTGCACAGTACTGCACTTGACAGTTGATTCCAGGAGAACCTACTTTGGTACAAGGTTTAGACAGATCAAACTAAATTCATGTATTAATTTCATTAATATTACACTCAGAGCCACTATCTGCTTTTTGTTAGATTTGCTTCAAGAATCCTACAGGATGTACTACTTTTAAAGCAATAGATTTCATTTACAACTGAAGTAGCTATATTATGTCCTAGCAAGTATGTTTGAAAGCATTGTCTACATATTAAACCCCTTTATGCCCTCTGTATGTTTCTAAAAAATGTAGCAATGATACTGAAAGTATATGAAAAATAATATTGCTGTGGTGCAGCTCAGGACAACAAATGAACTGCCTCCATGCATTTAAACATGTATTGTCAAATCATACTGAGATTCCTAACTCTATTTGTTATAAAGTGCTACCGTGTGTATTTGGGAATTAACAATTCATTGATGCTAGCTTGCCAATAAACAGATTTCAAGATTTCATTTTAAAAAGTTACCCAGTGATTTTTATTGAAAATACGTTATTTATAATTGCAGCAGGGATGAATATGATTCTTATTTATCCTAGATAGCAACTAAAAGACATTGACAGTGAGACACATTTTCACTTTACTAAACATATTTAGGGAAAAAAACGGAAAAGAATGACAGCAACGTATTGCAAAGCTTGGACCAAGCTGTGGCATTGCTCATTTTTTTAAAATCAGTAATTTACTCCCATTCACTTCATTTAAAACTATGAAAGTGTCTTTTATTTGGCTCTGGAGAAAGTGTCCTGAAGGACATGTGCACATTAGAAGTAGGTGGGTTCAGGGAAGTTTCGGTGCAAAATGTGCTTACGTTGCAGTGTCAAAATAAGACGTAGCATTATAGGCCTTATCAGATACAAAAAACATTGATAATCAGAAAGGGTAGCTGGTAGCATTTTGTATTGAAAGAATCTCAATATTGGATATATTATTGTAAAATTTACAGTAACAGGTAATCTCATTAGTTTTTTATGATAGTTGTTTATTAAGTTTTTGGTCTATTTCTATTATTAATAACAGTATTTGCATTTTATCTGGTCATACCACCTTTAAATCTGGTCAGATATAAGTTCCAAACGACGGTGGAAATATATTCATAGTGTCACAAGTGACAGGGCATCTTCAAATAGTGGCACTGTTGTGAATTCAGTCTTTGTATTAAATGTTGAATATACATGTATATTAATCTTAAAGTACAAATTGTATTGTACCAAACAAAGTAAATTGTTATTTTAATGTAACTTTTCTATGGACTGTAGATCTGTAAAAATGGAAAAAAAATTAAAGTCTGCAGTTTGCATTTGTTCATATAACATTATGGTATATCTCTGATGTTCTCGAATCATGGTGACAGACATTTCAGTCTGTGAATGTTGCTGCTTATAAATCTCAGCCATTATTACTCAATGATTAAATTGAATTTTTACTAAATATTTTCTTTTGAACTCTTTCCTAAGAAGAAACCTTCAGTATTTTTTTGTGTAAGAGTAAGGGACCAGTGACTGGTGACAAGTACTTGTACTTGCACTTGCATCTTTCAGCCTTGCTCTTCCTCCACATTTCTTGACTTCCATTTCATATTGTAGTATAGAGTCGGTGAAAGAAGATAGTCATCTATAGAGCTGCAGCAACACGGAGGCACTGCCGCTGAGATGTATACAAACAAAATCACGTTTCGTGATTGGTTGAGGCAGACCCATGAAGCAGCCACACCAAGCCCACTGTAACTGTCGGGGATCTTCTTTCACTGGCGCTGATATCGTAACACATATTGTATAGAAGAAAATCTTTTGTATAAGAAAAAAAGTAAAATGAGAGACAATTTAAAATGCAGAATGGTAAAACAAGAGGTGTTTTGATTGATCAGATGACAGCCATTCATGCAAGTTGCAGGAAAAAGAATTAAGTTGTGTGATGGTGTTAGAACAGAAAAGTGATGACAGATATAGAAAAGTGAACTAATGTTGCAGTAGTAGTAGGATGCTTTAGTATCTGGTAGTGATTCATGTTCAGCAATGTAGGAAAGTACAGATTGCTACCTACTGTAAAAAAAGACATGTCAGGTTGCAGGCAGGTACAGTTAAAAGACACTTACACAATGCTTTGGCCACAGCCTTCATCAGCAAAAGGGAAACATACACCATTCATGCACACAAGCAAGCACCCCTCACGCACACATGACCACCAATTCTAGCAGCTCCGTTTGGGCATTCTGCCTCATGCTGCTGGAGTTGGTGGTCATGTATGCATGAGTTGTGTTTACTTGTGTGTGTGAATGATGCGTGTATCTCTTTTACTAACGAAGGCTGTGGCCGAAAGCTTTGTGAAAGTGTCTTTTAGTTGTACCTGTCGGCAACATAATGTGTCTTCTTTATGGTAAGTAGCAAGCTATCTGTTCCTACATTGTTGATATTCCTTACTGTGGTTTCCATTGTTTGAGTAATTCACATTTCCCATCCAGCCTGAGTATCGATGTGGAGGACAGGGCTGAGATAGTTGGGCTTATTAGCTCAGTCACAGCTCGCTCTTGTGGAGGCCGCCAACACTGTGGGCATGGCATATGGGCCCATCTGCTGATGCGAGAGTGGTATGAAATACTGCAGTCCTGTACTTATCTGACAGTTCTCACTATTCCGTGAAGCTTTGAATACATGCTATTGATAGTGACTGCCCTTGCCTGTGTTCACACTTTTTGATTCGGATCCCTCCCTGGACTGTTTGTGTACTATTACAATGACTTTCATTATACTCTTCACTTTGCTTCTGGCTAGCTGTTTATTTCACGGAATCTTTTGCCACTGGCCACAGAAATCACCATTTTGTTCCACTGGTCTCTGCGTCACTGCCAGTCCTAGTGATCACAAACAGTGGTCTGCATTTGCCGAGTGGGTTAGAAAAGTGGCAGTGAGCAATGTCTCGCCATGCTCCTATTCACAGTGATGCATGAGTCCTAAGTTTCTAAAGTTGTGACAGCAGCATTTGCAACATCAATAACTGCAGCAATAGGACGAAAAGCAGGAATTGCTGTTACAACTACAGCAAACCCAACAACAGTCTGCAGTTGCACCATTGCCGCCTCCCTCTCAACTATTTGCTTGCTTTGACGAGGCAAACGAGGGTTGGGAGATTTATTTATGTTGTTTTGTTCTTCACTGTAAGGCAAGTTACGTTGCTGATCCTCAATGTCAGAGTCCAATCTCATTGTTTTTTTAGTAATAAATTCTACGATATGGTGCAACAATTATGCCAGCTCTTGGATACCAGTAATTTGAGCTTTTCTATTGTTTGCGGTTAGCTGACTGACTATTAAGATCACCAGACCCACATCATTGCAAATAGCCTCAAAGTTAATTGATGCGTTAAGCAACATAAGCAAACATAGGCAGCACGGTCTGCTGACTTGCAAGGCTTTTTCTGTAAACGGTCTTGCACATCATTTGTGGAATCATTAATTTGTGATGTTGTTATACGTCTAGTTCCTGATAGAGAAGTTAATGCGAAGGCTTTAAAGTCATCTGGTCCAGCCATGAGCGATGTGAATTGTCAAAACTCACAAACAGCATTATTGCAAGCTATGTTTCACGATACTTCTGGTGTTGATTTCCTTGGTAGCAGTACTCGCTGTTGAGTCCTATGATCAACTGACGACAACCATTCGATGTCGTCATCTGATTTACTGGACATCGTATTGTTTGGTACTCTGTCAAAGTGGGATTTAGTGGTTACAGCAGTAGTTACCAGTCCACCACCCTCATCGTTAGTAGATGCACACACAGAGTAGCACTTTGTTCGTCATCAGCATGTCCCAAAGAGAGCAGAAACTCATACAAAAGTTTCCATCAAGTTGTTGTCAAAGAGTCAAAGAAAAGTTAGTGCAGTAAAATTGATTGCAGCCCAAGCCATCAGCAACATCACTGCCCATTCTGTGACGTCACTTATTTTACAGTTTGCAAACCAGAGCATCTGTCAGGCATCTGTCAGGCATCTGCTAGGCATCCGCTTAGACTTGTGGACGACGACAACAACAATAGTCTCCAGAGCGATGCACTCTGTCTTGCTGGTGCCAGTAGTAGCAACAGGTGGGATGCAGAGGCTTATGCTGCAGCCAGAAAGTAATGGAGCTCTCACAGGCACAGCCATGTCTCTAATTAACCGGTACATCAGCTCCCCATAGCTGCAATATCCTCATGGCAGAGTGGTAACAAATAATGAGGATTGTAGTCCACGCTAAGTATAAAAATGTCAATCGGCAACTAACCCCACTGGTAGTAAACTTTTGGATGATATCTAACATTTTTGGCTTAGACACTTTCCCAGTTTTTGGTTTCCAAATTCAATACCAAGTGAATATGAACTTCCTGGCAGATTAAAACAGCATGTCTGACAGTGACTCAAGCCTGAGGTCTTTGTCTTTTACAGGCAAGTGCTTTATCAACTGATATATCGAAGTACATCTCATAGCCCACCCTCACAGCTTTACTTCTGCCTGTATCTGATCCCATACCTTCCAAACTTAACAGAAGTTCTCCTGCAGAATGAAAATTCATTCCGGAAACAATCCCACAGGCTACGGCTAAGCTAAGTCTCCGCATTATCCTTTCTTGCAGGGGTTGTTGGTCCTGCTGCAAGGTATGCAGGAGAACTTCTGTGAAGGCTGAAAGGTAGAAGATGAGGTACTGGCAGAAGTAGAGCTCTGATGGTGGGTCTTGAGTAATGCTTAAACAGGTCAGTCTGTATAACACTTGCCCACGAAAGTCCCAGGTTCAAGTTTCAGTCTGGCACATAGTTTTAATCTGCCAGGAAGTTTCAAATCAGCACACACTCCACTGCTGAGTGAAAATTCATTCTGAGAACATGGAATTCATTTTCAAATTCCATTCAAAGAACAGCTTACATTATGTATGCAATATAAGTAACTGTCTGAACCTACATTAGGTTGTGCTACATATATTGTTAAAGCAATCAGCAGTGCCCAAGTTTTGGTAGAGTGCATCCAGTGCCTTTCACCATGTGTGAACAAGTTAAAGTGAAGGTAGATGGCTTGCAAAGTATGGGAGTAATATCCTTAGTGCCACTTAGCCAGTGGGCAACACCTATGGTAGTAGTTAAGAGATGATAAATGGATCACCTAGAATTTGTGGCAATTTAAAGTCTGCCATTAATGCTCAAGCTAATGCACATCTTTATCTGCAATTCCTAGGCTAGAGGAACTTTTGGAAAATTGGCTGCGCACCGTTAAGATACATCTCACTGATGTCTGTTTTCAATTACCTGTAGATGATCAGACGAAACAGTTGTGATTAATACTCAGTTCGGCATGTGTCACAACATATTGCTATTTGGGCTCACAAGTGTCTCCATTATATTTCAGAGATATCTTGAACAACTTACCCAAGGTAGTCCCATTTGGATTAATTATTTGGATGACTTGCTGATTACTGACCACATGGAAGAGGCATCTGCAAAATTTACAGATGATGTTTGAGCATCTTTAAGCCCATGGGCTGCATTTCTTCCTTGACAGATGTCGTTTTTTTGAGTCAAGTGTAAAGCACCTAGGGCTACACTCTGACACAAAATGTGGTGCATCCCCGAAGAAATTATCCAAATGGGATGGAAATCAGTAGACATGTACAGACAAAAAAATTACTACAATTTCAGAAAAAATTGGACGATTTATTCAAGGGAAAGTTCTTCACACATTGAGAAAGTTAGTAACATGTTGGTCCACCTCTGGCGGTTATTTGTCTTGGCACTGATTAAGAGTTGTTGGATGTCGTGAGGGATATCGTGCCAAATTCTGTCCATTTGGCGAGTTAGATCATCAAAACCCTCTGCTAGTTGGAGGCCATCGCCCACAATGCTCCAAACGTTCTCATTTGGGGAGAAATTCAGTGACCTTGCTGGCCAAGGTAGGGTTTGGAAAGCACGAAGACAAGCAGTAGAAACTCTCATTGTGTGTGAGCCTCATTATGTTGCTGAAATGTAAGTCCAGGTTAGCTCGCAATGAAGAGCAACAAAATGGGACATAGAGTATCGTCAGTGCACTGCTGTGCTGTAAGGGCGAAGCGGATGGCAACTGGAGGGGTCCTGCTAGAAAATGAAATGGCAACCCTGATCATCATTCCTGATTGTCCAGCTGTATGGCGGGCGACAGTCAGCTTGGTATCCCACTGCTATCTGGTGCATCTCCAGACCCGTCTTTGGCCTGGAATCTCATTGACTGAAGTAGATTCCTCTTCAGTGATGAGTCCTCCTTTGAACTTTGCCCTAATGGCCAGTGAACATGTGTCTGGAGATGCCCCAGGCAGCAGTGGGATACCAACCTTACTGTGGCCCACCATACAGTCCAACCACCAGGAGCATTGGTCTGGAGTATCATTTCTTCTTATAGCAGGTAGACCCAAGACACTGTTGTTGGCAATATGGGGGTTTGAGTTACAGCTGGCCAGAAGCACACTGTCGGGCATTGAAATTAGCTCTGGCCACACCGAGATATAGCATTTCTACTGCAGCCATCTGGGCATGGCACTCACAACCACACCTGAGACAATCTTGCCCAACTGCCTGCCTGCAACCACTACAACTTCCACCCTCATTTCAGGTTGGGAACAATGACTAGTGATCGGAGCCGATGAAGGTGAAACCATTTCCACCCCCATATGTCATGTCCACATTCCACCAATGCCAGGAACACCCAGACGGACAGCAGAGGTTGAGTGTACACATACTGTGGTGCCTGTGGAGGCTGAACTGACCCAGTCTTGACCACCCATTCACCTGCAATGCCACTGAAACTGTCAATTGGCCAGCAATCCCTCATATGACAGCATCTTTCAACTTAGCCAATCACAATTCAGAAATATCATCGGAGCCTTTGTCAGTGATTCCAGCACCACTCTCTACCTTTCCTCGAAAAAGTCGGCACAGACTGTGCTATTTCTAACCCTATGTACTGATTAGGGAGGGAGGCATCATTTATGACAGAGCATAAGCTCAGTTTGGGGAAGGCAGTCAGCTGCGTCCTTTTTGAAAGTAACTATCCTGACATTTGAATTATGTGATTAGGATGGATGGGTATTTAAACTATCATCCAACTGAATGTGAGTTCATTGTCACAATTGTAGTGGCTTGGGGATTAAAGAAAACTGGGTGCTATACAGAAAAACTACTGTTTGAATACAGAGTTAATATCCAATAGAAGGTTAATTTCCATAAATGACTTAAAGTAAGTTGTGGAATCCTTACTTTGAAAAAGTAACTTCCCCCATCCAAGATTGTACACCATCTCTAGTAGACTCGTGCAAGAAATGTCTCGCCATATTGCAACTGCTGTTTATGGTGCACTGATGCTGCGTGCCCCATGTTTGGTTACAGAGGCAGTCTGTTGGTTAAACAACAAATCTCTCTCTACAGTTAGGGAAAGAGTGACTGGAATTGAACTGCAACAATGGAGATGTGAATAACAGCCCCCCCCCCTTTTTTTTTGTGGAAACTTTATAATCTGCAATGTCTATGGCTGGAAATATGACTCCAGGTTTGATGGTATTCAATATTCCATGCTGTCCCAACTGAATAAATGGTTGAAAAGGAGTCCTCTTCAATGTTCTCAACTGAATAATGTTACACAAGTGTCACTGAAAAGATACAAATCTGACTCCTCTCCAGAAGCCAAGGAAAGACAAAGAAAAGGCCTAGGACGCTGAGGTCCAGTTCTCTAAGCAAAATTCATAGCTGGGTCCTCTGGCTGTCACCACTGTAACTGTAGTGTTGTCTTCTAGTGTGGTTGTTCTGCTGTCAAGTTGGGAACAGCCATCAGTCATATGAATTCTCTTGAGGGACTTTTGCCCCACAGTATGTGTGTACTTCTGTTAAACTGTTAAATATTTATGTAAAGAGCTTAACACAGTAAACAGCTTAGGCTAGTACTCAATATCCTTCAGTGATCTTATGATCTTTTAATCATCCAGCCTCAAAATGCACACATCAGTTACAATTTACTCTTCAGAAGCTATATTAAGCGGCCACATAAATAAGCTTCACATTTTCCTCAGTGATTATAATGTGCGTTGAGTTCAGCCAGAGTTAATGAATGTACCTCAATGCAACTTAATGTCATTCTCAGTTTTCGCAATTCAGTGAGGCTTCTTGGCCACATATTCAATGTAAAGAGTACCTTTTTGCCAAATCTAAAGAACTTTAGTGTGATGAATAAGAAGACGGGAGAAACTGGAGAGCAGGTAGGTCATATGTGTCACAATTTTACAGATAATTCAATGACTTTAACCCTTGCGTGGGTGCACAGTTTTCCATAACACAAGCAGGCGTGCAGAGTACTTTGTACAATATAAAGAATAGATGTCATTACGTTACCGAGGTAAGCATATATGAACAAAATCACAGTTTAATCTTAGGTTAACACTGATTAAATAAACTTACATTATATGAGCTACATCACTGTTTAATCAAACAATAACAAAATAAACTTTCATTATATCACTCTGCTACCATGTAAAAGTGTTACTCCACACTAATGGCTCACTCAAAGTGTTAAACAGGGCAGCTTCATCCGACTCTTGTCGACTCTCACTTGATTACTGCTTATTTCATAAGTAACTGCTTCATTGTGAGATTGTGCTGATAGCTTGAGACCTGGGTCTTTTTCTTGCACGGATTATGAATTTTTTCTCATGTAGCCCATCATTTGTATTGCTGCTGCTTACTTGGACATGTGACAACATGGCTTAGATGATACATTTATTCATATTCTGAAAAAAGATACACAAATATTCAGTCAGATCTTGATAAGATTTCAAAGTCATCCAAAGATTGGCAACTTGGCTTTAAATGTTCATAATGTAAAACTAACCACTTCACAAAAAACAAAAACATGGTTTCCTATAGCTTAAGTATCAATGAGTCCCTGTTGTAATCAGTCAAGTCGTACAAATACTTGGGCATAACAATTTGTGGGGTACAAAATAAAACAGTCAATAGGCTGAGTCCTATATAAAGCAAATGGCAGACTTGAGTTCATTGGAAGGATACTGGGAAAATCCAATTAGTCTAATGAAATGAAGTCCTATGTTTCTTGACAGAGCATAGGGGAACGGTGGGGGAGACCCGCACCGCCGTACTGGGCAAGGTCCTAATGGAGGTGGTTTGCCGTTGCCTTCCTCTGACCATAATGGGGATGGATGATGATGATGATGATGATGATGATGACGATGGTGACTACGACAACAGCAGCAGCAACAACAACAACAACACCACCCAGTCATATCCGGGCAGGTGAAAATCCCTCACCCCACTGGGAATCAAACCCGGGACCCCATGTTTGAAGCAAGAATGGTACTGCAAGACCACGAGCTGCGGACCAATTAGCACAACCTAGAATATTGCTGAAGTGTGTGGAACCTGTACCAAATAGGACTAACAGGAGATATTGAAAATATACAGAGAAGGCCAATACAAATGGTCAAAGACTTTCTTCTTCCTTTTCTCCCCCCCTCCTCTCCCCCCAACTTAGAGTGAAGAGCAGAGAAACTTGAACCAGTAGGTTCTGAAGATATATGCCCACTATCTTCGAGGGACTCTTAACAAAGTTTCAAGAAGTAATTGCATGTAAGCATTCTTGGAATATAGTACACACCCATAGATATCCAAGGGGACTAACAAACTAGGATTGGACAACCTGTGCATACAGTGGCAGTTAAGAAGTCGTTTTCCTGCACTCCATACATGAATGGAAAGGGTTGAATACAATGTATGAGGGCTTCTTTTAAAAAGTATGTGCCCTTATTTTTTATTGTTGAAGCCAACAATGGTACTAGAGCATGCACACTCACTATGTTTGTAGGCATACGTAGTGCACATGCCTGCTTTTTCCCCCATCCCCACAACTATGGAAACAACCAGTCATTGGGTAGCTGTTGACAAGTGAACACGTGTAAGTGGTAGTCACCAGATTTTGTGTTGTGGACAAAAGGGTATAAAAAATGGAACAACATTATTGCATCAAATTTTATTTCAAGTTTGATGATTCTCAAGCTGAAGCAATCCGCAAGCTTTGACAGTGGGTACCATACTGATAAAGGACTGACACAACTGCTTCAAGAAATTTTGCTCATTAGTGAACAATTAAGCACGTTCAGGTAGGCCCTCAACATCCACAAATGAGGTGGTTATTGATCAAGTAAGAACCCAGTTGATGCATGGTGGACAAATCATGATCAGAGAACATGCAGATGAGGTTAAAATTACTATTGGATCCATTCAGTCTATTTTAACAGAACACATGGACCTCAGGAGGATCTCAGCAAATTTGTGCCAAAGTTGCTAAAAACTGAACAGAATCAAGGTTGTTTGATCACACAGGACATGCAGGATACTGTGAGCAGTAATTCCAACTTTCTTAACACAGTGGTCACTGGTAAGGAGCCCTGGGTTTATGGGTAAGGTCCAGAAACAAAAGTTCCAGTCACCCCAATGGAAGCATCCATCACCTCCAAGACCCAAAAAAGGGAGGCAGGTCTCCAGCAATATGAAAGTCGCACTGACTGTCATTTTTGACTTCAGTGGTATGGTCCATCACAAATATACCCCGGAAGGTATCTAATGTCAATAAGAAGTACTGCGAAGAGGTTCCGCATCACATTTGTGAAGCAGTGAGCTGCAAATGGTCAGACTTGTGGGCAGTTGGCACCTTCACCACAACAATGCACTTGCTCATCATTCTCAATTAGTTCAGAGGTTTTTGGCCAAACACACCATGGCTGTGGTTTGTCAGCCTCCCAGTACCCCTGAATTAACACTGGGTGACTTCCGCCTTTTCTCTAAACTGAAAAGACTAAAAGTAATCAGCTTTTAGAATAGGGAAGACATTATGTGGAATGTGATGGAGCAGCTGCACACAATACCAAAAGAGGCTATCCAGCAATGCCAGCAGTGTTGGGAGAGGTGTGTAGAAAGAGACTACTTTGGAGGCGACTAGTGTCAAACAGTTGTTTCTGAATAAAGATTGGTTTTATAAATAAAAGTTGGATACCTTTTGTACAGGCCTTGTACACTGGAAAGTATCTTCTACCATGCTCTTTTGGTTTGCGGAGTATGTATATTGATGAATCAAAGTGTATTTCATGCAAGATTGATACATATGGTAGTAACACCAGTGTACTAAAGTGGAGATGTTCTCAAAAAAAGTGAAGGTAGCTTACAACAGAGTACTGTATTTTTGAGAATAATCTTTAGCTTCTGTAAAACAGCTTCTGCTGAGAATGCCATAGTTGTCTCGTTTAGCTCTGCTAGCATTAAGTTTGTTAGACCTCACAAACTTAATTCTAGTAGAATTAAATCAGAATAGTTAGCCTCCTGCCATTTTGTGTGTTCCACCCTAGGTTGCTTAATGTGTAGATCATACAGTTCCGCTAGGGAAACTAAAACGGATGGAGTCACATCTTAACAATATGAAACAGTGGGTCAGATTAGCAAATGATACAACAGGAATAAGATTAAATTCAGAGTGGCAAAACATTGGACACAGTGTGCTGCAAGTATCGTGCTTGGGCTGTTCTTGTTCTTGATCTACATAAATGATTCACACACCACACTGGAGGACCCTTCAGAAATGGTCATCTTTGCTTATGCCACACATACACAGATAAAGGATCCAAACATATCCACACCTGACACAGCTAAGAGAACGATGGAACAGCCTAACAGCTGGTTCACAACCAACACGTCAACCCTTAACTTACAAAAACTTACGTTATGCAACTCCAAATTTTAAAAAAAATTGACTTACAGGCATCAGAAGTAGAGATCAGTGAGCATACATTGAATGAAACTCCACATGTTAAATTCCTTTGCATCCAGATGGAGGGTCAAAAATGTAAACTTTTGTTATAAAACACTTTCAGAATCGTCATGGTGCCTTCTGCATATGCATGCTTACAGTTGGTACCATTGTAGTCATGTACACACCATTCAACCCCCATCACTTCAGCTGCATTCTGTCAGTGATAGTGTAAACATATCCACTCCGCTAATATTTTGCACCAAGAAGTAATAACAAGCAGTGATTCGATTTCTTTTGTCAAAAGAGGTGAAAGAGGCTGAAGTTAGTCATAAAATTCAGGACAATACATGGACAGTTCCATGTCCCATTTTCTTCTTCTCACGGCATTAAAACCCTGTGTGGGTTTTAGCTTCATCAACAAGTTTCCTCCATTCTGCCCTCTCCACCAGAGTTCTCCGCCATCCTCAGACTCTGAGAGATTTTATGACTTCTTCCACATCATTTGTCCACTGTTTTCATGGCCTTCCTCCGTGTCTTCTTCCGGTTGGCCTCCATTCAAAAATCTTTTTAGTTGTTCTTCCAATATCTGTCCTGAGGACATGTCCAAGCCAGGCTATTCTACTTTTTATAATTCTTACAATGTCAGCTCCTTGTATAAGGCGGTCCCTCAGTATTTGTTCTAGATCTCCAGAAATCATTATTATCCTGAACCGCCCCATGGGTCTTGCACAGCAACCCTACGTTCAAATACCCTGAGCTGCTGCTCATCAACACTCGTCAGCATCCATGTTTCGCATCCGTAGGTTACAACTGGCCTGATCATGACCTTATATAGTTGCAGCTTCAGGTGCCTATTTAAAAACTTAGAGGCCAACAATTTCTTAATTGTGTGGAAGCATCTATTACCACTGAGGATGCACAGTTTTATTTCAGTTGACATGGAATTTGTGCTAATAATATTAGAGCCCAAATAGTCAAAGTTCTGATATGTTCAAAATTGAAACCGTCTGCTGATAATCTGTGCAAGTTATTATTTTCTTTCCTGGTGAAATTCGTGTACTTAGTCTTTGTTTCATTTATAGAAAGGCCCCTAGGTTCTGTGGCTTCTTTCAACTCACATATTGTCCTCTCTTGTGACACCCTTCTTCTACTAATAATTGCTACATCATCAGCATATGCACATATCTGGGACAACTTTGTGCCTGTGTAACCAGATATCTGAGGCTTCTTCATGGCTGCTTCAAGAGTCAGATTGAAAAGCATTGTGGAGAGTACATCCCTTTGTCTGATTCCTTTACTGCTGCTAAACCAACTGCTCAGTTCTCCATCCACTTGCACTGCAGCCTTGGAACCACCCAGCGTTGCTTGAATAAGTGAGACATACTTCGATGGTATACCAAGCAGCAGCAAATCATTTAGCATTTGTGCTCTACCGAGACTATCAAAGGCCTGCTTGAAGTTTACGTAGAGGTTATGAAGCTCAATGTTATACTCATATGCCTTTTCATGTATTTGCCTCAACACAAATATCTGGTCCTTTGTTGACCTTTAGGCTGAAATCCACACTGATACTCCCCCAGAATCTCTTCTACATATGGTGCTAACCTGTTGTAGATAATACTAGAGAAGAGATTATAGGTTACATTCAGCAGGGTAATTCCTCGGTAATTTGAACAGCAGGTCTTGTTTCATTTCTTGTGTATTGGTTGAATTACACCTAACATCCATTCTTCTGGGATTCTTTCCTGTTTTCATATCAACTTTTCATTTTAGCATTTCTGCAGTTATTTCATCCCTTCCTGGTGCTTTGTAATTTTTTAGACGATACACTACTTTCTGTACTTCCTCTAATGTTGGTTCCTCTATTTCTGGAACTGTGGTATAATAGAGTGGCTGCTCATTACTGACAGGATTGCCCTCCAAAATTCCCTTCAAGTTCTCTCCATCTATCCAGAACATCTTGTTTATCTTTCAGCAAATTTCCCTCTTTGTCCGTACAGGCTGTTATTTTTGGTCTATGTTCTTGAGTTCTTTCTTTAATTTTCTTGTAGAATTTTTTGCATTCAGTGCTTTGGTAGTGTTCTTCCTTCTCCTTTGTATTTCTATTCATGGCTTCCCTTTTTTTTTCTCCTACATACCCTTGCTGCCTCTATTCTCTTTACATTATGTAATGCCTGATTTGATCAAGTACGCCACTCAACCATTTCGGCCTTGCTTCGTTTTTCTGTTCCATTGCCTGTCTACATTCATCATCATACCAGCCTTCATTCGTAAGTTTCCTTATTTCCCCCAGTATTTCATGTGCTGTTGTCCTAATGGCATCTTTAATAGAGTTCCATTCTTTGTCTATGTCATGTCTACAGTGTTTTGTTTGTAACTCCTGTCTCAATCTGTTCTGGTGCTCCTGAACAGTAGATCTATCTTTCAGTTGTTCTGTATTCCATTTCTTTACTCTGATACTATGCTTTGGCAACCATGGCAAGTTTTTGACTCATTTTTGCTCCTACTAGGTAACAGTCAGAATCAGAATTAGCTCTGCGTAAAGTGCGCACATGTTCCATATGGGATGCCCATCTTTTTGATATCAATAAATGGTCTATTTGGTTTGCTTCATTTGTTCCTGGTATTTTGCATGTCCCTTTCTAGATATTTTTCCTTGGAAAACATGTACTTTCTGCTTTCAACTTGTCTGCAGAAGCAAATTGGGCAACCCACATACCATTATTATTAGTTTCATCATGCAGACTTTCCTTACCAAACACACTTCTGAATGCCTCTTTCTTTCCCAGTTTTGCATTATAATCACCAAGAACTATTTTGGAATCATATCTGGGTATTCTGTCACAAACCTACTGTAGTTGATCATCAAGATGTCCACAGTACCTTCATCTGATTCTTCCATTGGTGCATATAAATTCACAAAGGCCACATTGTGAAATTTGCCTTTCATACGCAGAGTATATATTCTTTCATTATGTGGGGTGAGAGCAATAACAGATCTATGCATATCCGTGGAGACTGTAAACCCAGTTCCATACTCCCATTGTCTTTCGCCTTTTTCTGAATAGTACAGGAAGAATTTGTGCTTATAAATCTCAACTCTTCGCCTCCACCTGATTTCCTGCAGTGCAGCAACTCCCATTCCATACCTTACCACCTCTTCTGCAACACTAATCATCGCTCCTTTTTGCAACAGCATATGCACGTTCCATGTTCCAAATTTAAGCACTGATAAATCCATATTCCTGTTTCCTAGCACAGTTTGTCTACATAGCAGCAGTCCGGCATTCCTTGTTGAATTATTCGGAATAACAGATTTTTTTCAAGGCAGGGGTATCAAGCCTGCACTCAACCCCCAGCCTGGAGGACCAGGCTTTCTTTCCAAGGTTAGCTCTCCTAGAGAGTTTGATGACCTAGCCTATAGAGTCCCCCTACCCTATGGTGTGGGACACACACTTCATCTGGCTCCTCAATCAAGACCACACTGGCTTCGGTGACCCTTCCAATAGCTACACTACTGCCGGCACAGCTCTCAACCTCATCAAAGCATGCAAACCCTCCCACCTGGCACTGAAGATGCCTACGGTAACACTGTGTCCCCTGGGAGGGGTTCCACGTCACATGAAAGTGTTCATTTGTTGCTCAAGATGTTTGAAAGTAGCTGGACGATCGTGACCCACAAAGAGAGAGTAGAATGTCTGTTGACATCCCTCACAGTCCAAATTATTCAGAAAGGTGAGACGATTTTAGTGAATAGGTGAGTTACCATCAGTAACAATGTTTGGACATCAGTCATGGTTCTGCATATCAAATCATCCATGAAGAACTTAGCTTCCATAAAGATTCTCCTCAGTGGTTACTAAGACAGCTTACTAAAGAACTGAAGATCAAATTTGTTGACATCTGCTAACACTTACTGAACCATTTCAGCAGGGAGGGTAACTGATTTTTATCCAAGATAGTTGCTGTTGATGAAATGTGGGTTCATCACTATGAGCCAGAGTCAGACCACCAGAGCATGATGTGTAAACCCACTGGATCACAAAAAAACAACGAAATTTAAGACTTCCATCAGCAGAAAAGGTTATGTTATATATATATTTTTTATGGGGGGGACGGCGGGGGGCCTTGAGGACACTAATGGGCCTGTGCTGAAAAAATACATGACAAAGGGAACAACCATCAACAAAGGATCTTACTGTGAACTGACATCAAACACGCTACAGCCAGCAGTTCACAGCGAACAACAAGGCTTCTTGTCAAAGAAAGTATTGTTGTTGCATTGAGAGTGCTCACGGGTCATAAAGTTGAAACTGGTTTTAGTGTTGCTGGAACTCACTCTCTACAGTGGAGAGTCCAGATCTTGTTCCCTCCACAACTTTCATTTATTTGGGCAACTCAAGGGTGCTTTGAAAGGTCTTCGATTTTCCTCAGATATGGAGGTGCAGAAAGCAGTGCAAAAGTGGCTTCACAACCAAGTGAAATCCTTCTTTTTGGCAGGAATACACAAGCTTGTGGACCAGTGGATCAAGTGCATTAAAAGGTTGAACCACCAATTTTTTGTAAATAAATGGTAGAATGAAAAGTGTACATAATTAACTCTATGTCATAAACTGAGATTTCACCAGCATATAAACAGACTAACCAAAAAGCTCAGTTTTGCCTCTTTGAACTTAGAAGTCTCTCTCACTGTGCAGACCTGCAGATGGGATTGTTAACAAACTTTCAAGTAATTGTGTACAGTGGCAAAATCTTCTGTGCATTGCAATTAAGGTGAAAAAAGCATTTATTCAGCAGAAGTGTGAAATAGGAATATTGGGTAAAGTTGGTTACCAAAACTCTTTCAGAAGCCTCTGCAAGGACTGAGGGATTATTGCACTTTACTAACTCATATACTCCCTATTGGTATTTGTGGTTAATAACAAGAGTGAACTTAGGATAAACTCAGCAATTCAATGACAAAATATTAAAAATAGAAATAACTTTCAGACTGTATGTCCCTCCTTAGGGTTCAGAAGGAAGTTTTACATTCTTGTGCAAAAATCTATAACAGGTTGCTGGTGGATATGAGGCATTAAATCAGAAATCCCCAAATATTCAAAAGCAAAGTAATAGAATACATTTATCATTCCTTCTACAATTCATCAGAATACTTGAACTCAGAAATGTAAATGCTGCATAATTTAGTTTTAGATAGATTTGACTTTGGGTGTATATAGGCAGCAGATGGTGGTCTGTGTAAAGATACTTAAATATGCTCTGTTTGATGTATTGTATAAAAACAACAGCTGACGGAGGAAAGTACTCTATCTGTTTTTCTTGAATGTAGCTTCAGTAGTCAGATACTCCAGTCATATGTGTGTGAGTTGCATTTGCGTGAGTGTGTGTATGTATGTGCTATCTTTGACGAAGGCCTTGTTTACCAAAATCTCATTTTCTGACTGTCCTTTTGTTGTGCCTATCTGCGATTTAGTGTCTCCACTGCATAGTGAGTAACAACTATGCTTTTCATAATATTGTTTTTCTCCTAATATATAACACAAATTATCAGTTTGAGTAGATTAGCATTAGGCATAATTAGTTATTAGTATACTTTACAGAAGTTACCAGAAGTGGTTCCTTCATGTTTAACTTGATCTGTTTGACTTCCGTGAAGGTTTCATGATGGGGCTTTAGAACATCATGTATGAATGAATGATGTATAGTCTCTGCTATATTTGGTTGCACGGCCCACTATCATATCAACTATTTATCTTCCACACATGAGCAATGGTGTCTTTAGGAACCCAAGTGAATATTACAGTGAATCAGAATGTAGTAGACTTTAAGATTCTCCCAAAAGGTTGGAGAAAACAACCATCTTGGTTAGTCTGCAGACCCAACAAGTGCTGTAGATTTTGTGTGCCATTATACATTCCAATGTACTTTAAGCATGTTCCATGAACATTGAATGGAATGCACAGATGACTCCAAGCAAGCAAACTGATTGCTTATCCTGTTATTTACTTTGAGAAATTTCTAAGAATGAGTCTTGACTCTTAAGTGGATTGGATGTTGAAATGTCCACTGCTTTTCATTATATTATTTGGATCCATTTCGTTAAAGCAGTTATCTTACAGCTGCTTTTAGTGGACTGCATTGTGTCAACTTAGAACTGCAGTAAAATATTCAAGTTTCATCCACTCACTGTGTATTTTTCTGTCCACTGATACCTCCAAAATTTATTTTCTGGCCAGATGTATGCTGCCAAACCACACTGATTTATTAAAAGTACTCAGCTGAAGTTCAAATATGAAGGGCACTCATAAAGATACATAGTTAATTATTTGTCTGTTTGTAGGTACTTGTCTGCAGTGCTAGTACACATTTAAATCCCCATGCCACAGTACCACGGCGTGCGACTAGAGGAGCCAAAACTAATCTGTGTAGGCATGTGAAGGGGAATAATATTGCAACAACCCACCATTGTGCAGGTGAAAGTGATGGCAACACTGCGCCATCATGCATGGCACATTTTCCAGAGTAGTTGAAAAAATATGAATTAGGAAGTGACAGACCATCTTTCTGTGAACAACCAGGAATCAGAAGAGGAGGCCTCAGTGCCCAAAGAGTAGTGTATCACCATCAAAATGGTAGTGAAAGAAATGAAAATCAGTCTTGGAATTGTTCTCATCTTGCACGACAGTTTGAACATGAGAAAGACTGCTGCCCACTGGATTGTGACTGCTCACACCCATTGAAGAAGCCCATTAAATCGAGGCAGCAGTGGAAATGTAGCAGCTCTTTCAGGGCAATTCAGATGACTTCTGGAGACTGCTTTCTCAACATCATAATCATAGACCCACATCTCATCACCACTTATGATTCTCTTAATAGACATCTCGTTCTCATTTGCACGATCCAAAAGCTCTTTAGAGATTGTAAGGCGAAGATCTTTCTGACCTTGACTCACAAGCCATAGGATGAACTTGGCAGCAACATGATGCATTCCAAGGTGCTGCATCAGGATTTTGTGAAATGATCCAACTGTATTGTTACATTCTTCTGCAATCTCTCAGGCAGTCAGTCTTCGATAGGTATGCACAATTTCTTTGACACTCTTGACTTGAGTTTCGTTGGTAGAAACTGAAGGGAGTCCTGAACGAGGGTGATCTTTAACTTCCGTCCCCATTTTTAAACTGTGTGAACCATTTGTAACACCGAGTATGGCTTAAGCAATCATCACCATAGGCTTCCTCATCATTTGATATGTTTCTGTAAAGGTTTTCATGAGTTTCAGGCAAAATTTAATGCAGACACATTGCTCCTCTAACTCTGTCATCTTGAAATATGCAAACTGTGTGTGTTTTGTGCTCAATACAACACTGAACAATAACTAACTGACATACAACATTGGTGCTTCCAGCAGTTACACATTAAACACAGGTGTGTGGAGGGACGCCAACCGCATTTTGCTCCAACACGCCATTGGCAAGAAATTACAAATGTTCCTCTACAATTTGTGCCCCAATATCTCTCTTTATTACCAAATTCACTGTTATTTGACACATCGAGATGGATGTGTCAATCACATCCCTTCTTTTGTTCAAGTTCTCTTAACTATTTTCTATCAGGTAACTGTATTAATACAGGTTTCATGTGGTTAACCAATTCTAGAAATTTTCTTTAATTTAGAAGCAATGAGAGTTTTAATATTCTTTTATAAAAATTAAACAAATTTCTTGACAAAACTTGGATGTAAAATGATAATGACTGAATTTCCACAAAACAAATGTAAACAACTGCAGCCTCAGAACTAACAACGTTTCTTCAGATAAATAATTCTTTACATCTAAAAACCAATAAACCAAAAATATCAGTATTTTCAGTTCAGTATTTGAGATGTTATCTATATCACTCACAAGATTTGTCGAAAATTCGATATATAGGTACTTTTGCCATCTCTAGATTGCATGTTGTCTGTACAGTGACAAGAGGGTGTGAAGTGATGACACTGCGAGAATCAAACACCTCTTAAAATACTGTATGGGAAAAAATTATATGTTTTTCAAAATTTAGATTTCATATATTTGTAATTTTTATATTATTATGTTGTATTTATTAACACTTTAATCTAATCTTTTTTACTTTGTTGCTATCTTTTCCAGGTAAAGGCTATCTTAATTGCTTTTGGAAGGGCAGTACTGGCTATCCACTCAGATAAATTTTATAACTGTATAAAACGGTTTCTCATATGAAAACTTCTGTGAAATCATAATACAGAATGTCAGTGGGGAGGTATATGATATCAGATGCAAAATAGTAAATTATATGGTTAGCTATAAACATGACACTCATAGCACCACATAGTGCTGCAGCACAGTTTTAATGAATTTGGCTTTGCAGTTTATGATAGCGTTACTCTTCTGCATTTTGAAATTTATTTATACAGGGTGTTACAAAAAGGTACGGCCAAACTTTCAGGACACATTCCTCACAAACAAAGAAAGAAAATATGTTATGTGGACATGTGTCCAGAAATGCTTACTTTCCATGTTAGAGCTCATTTTATTACTTCTCTTCAAATCACGTTAATCATGGAACGGAAACACACAGCAACAGAACATACCAGTGTGACTTCAAACACTTTGTTGCAGGAAATGTTCAAAATGTCCTCCGTTAGCGAGGATACATGCATCCACCCTCTGTCGCATGGAATCCCTGGTGTGCTGATGCAGCCCTGGAGAATGGCGTATTGTATCACAGCCGTCCACAATATGAGCACGAAGAGTCTCTACATTTGGTACCAGGGTTGTGTAGACAAGAGCTTGCAAATGCCCCCATAAATGAAAGTCAAGAGGGTGACTGAAATGTGCAGGAGCTCCATCGTGCATGAACCACATGTTGTGTCGTACTTGTAAAGGCACATGTTCTAGCAGCACAGGTAGAGTATCCCGTATGAAATCATGATAACGTGCTCCATTGAGCATAGGTGGAAGAACATGGGGCCCAATCAAGACATCACCAACAATGCCTGCCCAAACGTTCACAGAAAATCTGTGTTGATGACGTGATTGCACAATTGCGTGTGGATTCTCGTCAGCCCACACATGTTGATTGTGAAAGTTTACAATTTGATCACGTTGGAATGAAGCCTAATCCATAAAGATAACATTTGCACTGAAATGAGGATTGACACATTGTTGGATGAACCATTCGCAGAAGTGTACCCATGGAGGCCAATCAGCTGCTGATAGTGCCTGCACACGCTGTACATGGTACGGAAACAACTGGTTCTCCCGTAGCACTCTCCATACAGTGACGTGGTCGACGTTACCTTATACAACAGCAACTTCTCTGATGCTGACATTAGGGTTATCGTCAACTGTACGAAGAATCGCCTCGTCCATTGCAGGTGTCCTCATCATTCTAGGTCTTCCCCAGTTGCGAGTCATAGGCTGGAATGTTCCGTGCTCCCTAAGACGCCGATCAATTGCTTCGAACGTCTTCCTGTTGGGACACCTTCGTTCTGGAAATCTGTCTCGATACAAACGTACTGCGCCATGGCTATTTCCCCGTGCTAATCCATACATCAAATGGGCATCTGCCAACTCCGCATTTGTAAACATTGCACTGACTGCAAAACCACGTTTGTGATGAACACTAACCTGTTGATGCTACGTACTGATGTGCTGGATGCTAGTACTGTAGAGCAATGAGTCGCATGTCAACACAAGCACCGAAGTCAACATTACCTTCCTTCAATTGGGCCAACTGGCGGTGAATCGAGGAAGTACAGTACATACTGCCAGACACATGTCCACATAACATATTTTCTTTATTTGTGTGTTAGGAATGTTTGCTGAAAGTTTGGCCGTACCTTTTTGTAACACCCTGTATTTTCTACTTCTATATTCTGCAAACCACTGTAAAGTGCAAAGCAGAGGGTACGGCTCAGCGTACCAGTTATTGGGGTTCTTTCCACCATTCACAGATAGAGTGCAGGAAAAATTATTGTTTAAATGCCTATGAGCATGCTGTAATTAATCTAATCATATCATCACAATCCTTATACAAGCAACATGTAGGGGGTTGTAGTATATTCCTAGAGACATCATTTACAGCCTGTTCTTGAAACACTGTTAGTATACTTCCCTGGGATAGTTTATGTCTATCTTCAAGAGTCTACCAGTTCAGTTCTTTCAATATCTCAGTGACACACTCTCCCAGGACAAACAAACCTGTGACCACTCACGCTGCCCTTCTCTGTATACATTCAACATCCCCTGCTAGTACTCTGTGATATTGGTCCCACACACGTAAGCAGTGTTCTAGGATAGGTCACACAAGTGATTTGTAAAGAATCGTCTTTGTAGACAAATTGCATTTCCCTGCTATTCTGCCAATAAACCAAAGTCTGCTACCTGCTTTATCCACAACTGAGCCTATGCGATTGTGCCACTTCATGCCCCTACTAAATGTTACACCCCGGTATTTGTACGAGTTTACAGATTCCAACTGTGGCTCACTAATATTAAATTCATAGGATAAGGAGTTTTTCGCACAGTTTTAAATTTTTGAACATTTAAAGCAAGTTGCCAGTCATTGCACCACTCTGAAATTTTATCAATATCTGAATGAATATTTATACAACTTCATTCAGAATGTACTTCATTGTAGATAACTGCATCATCTGGAAAGGTCTGAGGTTACTATTTATATAGTCCACAAGATCATTAATATACAACATGAACAGCAAAGGACCCAACACACTTCCCTGTCGTGTACCTGAAGTTACTCCTACATCTGTCAATGACTCTCAATCCAAGCTAACATGCTGTGGCCTCCCTACCAAGAAATCCTCTATCCAATCACATATTTCGTCTGATACCACATATGCTCATACTTTTGATAATAAGCCTAGGTTTGTTACAGGGTCAAATGCTTTTCAGAAATCGAGTAATACTGCATCTACCTGACTGCCTTGATCCATGTATTTCAGGATGTTGTGAGAAAAGTGCAAGTTGGGTTTCAAATGATCTGTGTTTTTGAAATCCATGCTGGTTGACATGATTCATGATACTTCATCATATTTGAGCTCAGAATATGATCTAAGATTCTACAACAGATAGATGTCAGAGATATTAGACGATAGTTTTGTGGGTCAGTTCTGCTTCTCTTCTTGTAGACATGTGTGACCCATGTTTTCTTCCAACTACTGGGCACAATTTTTTGTTTGAGGGGTCTGTGATAGATTATATGTAAGAGAGGGGTTAACCTAGCTGCAAATTAGGTATAGGATATCATAGTGATTCCATTGGGCCCTGGAGCTTTGTTTAATTTTAATGATTTCAACTGTTTCTCAACTCCACTGACAGTAATATTTGTTCCAGCCATGATAATTAAGTTGGGGCAATGCTCCTGATTTTTTCTTTGTAAAGGAACATTTGAAAACAGAGTTATGCTTTTCTGCTTTTGCTTTGCTACTCTCAGTTTTGGTTCTAGTCTCATCAATGAGTGACTGGACACTAACTTTGGTACCACTAACAGCTATTACACATGACCAGAATTTCTTTGGGTTTTGTGAAAGGTCATTTGACAGTATTCTGTTACAGTACTCATTGAAGGCTTCACACAATGCTCTCTTGCCTGCCAAATGCATTTTGTTCAGCATCTCTTTATCCATAGCCCTATACTTTGTTTTATACATATTATGCAGCAGTCTCTCCCATTATGAATTGTCCTACTGATTACATATCTATTCAGTGCAGGGTCAACATATTTTTTTTTTATTTTGAGCCATAGTTTCTTTACATGCTCCTGTCCTGAGATAAAAGTTTCAAGTGTCTCCTTGAGGTATGACACTATAGTTTCTCTGTCTAGCTTGCTGAACATATAAATCTTTTAACTTGTTTTAGTTGCCCTTTGTGTTTTGGTATTCATTATTTCTATAACTGTCTCACAGTCACTGATACCACTTTAGATGTGGAATTCCTCAGAGAGATCATGTCTGTTTGTTGCTATTAGATCTAGAATATTTCTATCCTGTGTGGGATTGTGAAGTATTTGTTCTAGACAGTTTTCAGAGGTGTTTGAAAACATTTCACAGGATATCTTGTCTTGCCCACCACTAACAAAACTATAAGTACTATAATGACAGAAATGAATTAAAATTCGTGCTACAGCCAGGACTTGAACCCAGGTCTCCTGGTAACTAGGCAGATGTGTTAGCCACTACACCACCGTAGCAGTATAGGTAACACAACTGCACTGACTACCACAGTCAAATGCCCTCCCTAACACAGACTTCAATTCACACCTCTAGCCTATGCCTATATATCACAGATAAAATTGAAACACATATGTCTGAAGGAAAATTCAATTATTTAAAAACTGTTGTAATTAGGCATAAGTACAACACAACCAGTAGACGGAACATAACTTTATTCCACAGATGCAGTAACAACTTGAACACAGTATTTAAGTAACTCTGAGTAGGAACCAATTACATACATAAAGAATTGTAGCAATACACATAGAGAACTGAGTGCACTTGGCTAGCCTTAAATCTGTGGTGGGCTCTGCCGGTGATCTCTCTCTCTCTCTCTCTCTCTCTCTCTCTCTCTCTCTCACACACACACACACACACACACACATCACACATCCACTGGGCTTAGGCTAAGGTGGTGTGTTGCAACAGGAGCATGTAGTCTGAAGTGCTTTGGGCACAGACCCCATCTTCCCGCGCCAAACCATACGGCAGCACCGGTGACGCCAGGGCTGTTTCCATGTCAACTTTGAGCATCGGCTCTCTGATGGTGCTCGTGATGCTGATGATACTGGTATCAGTGGTTGCTCAGGAATGGGTGACTGAATCCATGATGGTGGTGATGGAAGCAATAGAGGAATGCTGGTTTGGCCACCGATGACAGATGCCCTCACCTGCACAGGAGTGGAGAACCACCAGCAGCAGGTGATTTTTAATGCCCAGTGTGGATGGGCTCAGAGGTGAAGGTGTGACATTAGTGGGTGCCTTGCCATCCACGCAAAGGTGAAGCTGATCATGGTGCCTCGGGCAGAGGCTGTCCTCTGTGCATTTGTCACAGAGATGTGATCCCAGCATTTGGCGATGACAGCTGGAATCCATTTAGGGCCACATCCAAAACCACATGCCCAGAAAGCCACACACAAATGGAAGAGGTGCGACAACTGCATGTGTTGACGTCCAGGTTGAGGACACAGGAGGTGCCCATGGAGTAGCTCCAATAGGTTCTTCTGACCAAACAGCATGAAATGGTTTGAGGAGAGAAACCAATCTAAGGCAATGTCAGACAAAGAGTTGGCAACGTGCTTTTTCATCTGAGTTTTGAACACGTGCACTATGCTTTCTGCCACACCATTAGATTGTGTGTAGAATGACGGGGCAAGGATATGATGGATACCATGGGAATCGCAAACTTTTGCAATGAAAATTGTGGACCATTATTGGACACTAACATGTGGGAAAGCCTTCGCGGGAAAAAATTATGGACAAGGCTGCAAGGGGGAGGTGAGATGTGGTTGTGGAAACACAACAAACAACATATGGAAAATAAGAATATCTTTTAACAACCAATAGACAACAAGCACTGAGAAACAAGCCAGTGAAATCCACATGTTTAAGGTCCCATGCTTGCGATGGCATCAGCCAAGGAGGCGGTGATGCCCTTGGAGCTGCTTGGTGTGTCGCACACTTTGAACCGGAGGCAATCAAGCAGGCAACGTCACCATCCAAGTAGGGCAAAAACACATGTAGATGGGCCAAAGTTTTCGTGCATGATGCACCCCAATGATCTGCATGTAATAAACAGAGAACCTCCAAGTGAAGCACAGAGGGGATCACTACTTGAGGGACCATGTAATTCATCGAATGTGGTGTGCTGCTTCATCTGGTAAATAAATGCCATGTTGCTAGGGCCTCCTGTTGGGTAGACTGGTCGCCTGGTGCAATTCTTTCGAGTTGACGCCACTTTGGTGGGTTGCATGTTGATAAGGATGAAATGATGATGAGAAGGACAACACAACACCCAGTCTGGGTGGAGAAAATATCTGACCCGGCCAGTAATCGAACCCAGGCCATTAGGTATGACATTCCGTCGCACTGACCACTAAGCTACAGGGGCAGACGATTCATCTGGTAACAACACAGAAGGGCTGAATAAGGAAACCAATGGATTGTGATCGGTGACCAGGTGGAATTTGGTAACATAGACAAAAACGTGGAGTTTCTTCACAGCATATACAATGGCCAATGCTTCCTTATTGACCTGAGCCTACCTAGTTGAGGCAGGAGTTGGTGTTTCGAAGGCAAAAGCAATAGGCCACTCGAAGCCATTGGGATATCTATGACCCAGTACTGCCCCAATACATTCTGTAAAGTGTCCATCACAAGGACCAGGGAGAGGCCTGGCTGGTACATCACCAAGCAGGACACAGACTGTAACATGGTCTTAGGGTGGAAAATGTGGTTACACAAGCTGGAAACAAGAGAAACTGAACCTCTATGCACAGCAATGCATGTGATGGCTGTGCAACTGTTGCTGCCCCAAGCCAAACTTCATGGCAGTAGGCAACTTTGCCTAGAAAAACCTGAAGTCCTTTGAGAAAAATAAAAATATGGAAAATCCAGGATGGATTTAGCTTTCTTATCTCTTTTATGCCTGTCACAAAGCTTCCAGAAATCAGAGAGCCCTGACTGGAGGGAATAAAAAGTCCACTCAGAATCACCAGCTGATGAGTCTTGAGTGATGTCTCTTCATTTCAGTAAGTTTTTCATTTCCAACTTCCACATGTATCTGCAGCATACGAAAAAGGGAAAAACAAAGTAGCTTCATATAGTAGGCAGCAATAGCCTCACATCCAATGCATAGGTGCTCACCTCAGTGGACAACCACCAATGGATCTCATGTATTTTCTAGAGAATGGAAAGGGAATCACTCTCTTTCCACTATTAAATACAATTTTGATATGTTGTGGAAAGGACAGATTGATATTCACTATTGTTATAATGTCAAGTTTAACAAATATATTTCAGAATGACACAACACATATAAGTCACAGAGTAAGTTGACAAGCAAGACATGTGTACACGTTAGCATTCGAATGAGCACTGAGTCCCAGTGTAGCGGCCGCTGCTCGGCTGGCCGCTTAGGTGGCGCAGCTGCTGCATGGCTGGCAGACAGCGCCGCACGTAGAGGACACGTGTAATTGTGCGGCGGCACTTTGAATGATCGGTGAGTCACAACACTTTTCCCCCCTTTGAAATTGTTGCACTGGTCTTGATGGAGATGTCCTGGAGATGGCTAACGTCCATAGGCGTTGTTTGACTTGCCGTAAAGTCTCAAGGAGGCGGCTTCCCGTACGGACGGAAGTGTCCCCGATGATAACGGGTCGAGATGACAGGAGACGTAGGGGTCGAATCTGCTGGGGCCCCCTGCACCAATCTGCCCGTTGCGGCAAGTCCAGTTGATATGACAGGAGACATGGGCGATGTGTCGGCATCCGTTGGAGGAGGAGGCGAGTAGATTTGCTCTGACAGAGGATGGTCATCCAGTTCCTGCATGGACACGTCTCCTGGTGGCGTCCGTTCTTGTGCTGGCATCACGATGACAGTGAGAAGGCTGCGTTGTGAGTATTGAGATATGCCAAGATCCCAAGCGTGAGGTAGAGCCGAAGGTGGTGTAGCGGCATTCGGAACAGGCATTGCTGGCACACGAGGCCGAAAGGCATGTTAAGGACCAGAAACTGCCGGGAAGCAGCGTCGAGAGGAAGTTGATGATAAGCTTCTGACAGGTCAATTTTAGAAAAATACTGGCCTCCAGCAAGTTTAGTGCACAATTCTTCAGGACGGGCCATAGAGTAAGTGTCGATGAAGCATTGAGCATTTACAGTGGCTTTGAAATCGCCACAGAGACGAATATCACCATTTGGCTTAGCAACGACACCGACAGGAGAGGACTACTCACTGGAAGTGACAGGAAGCAAGACCCCTGAAGTAGTGAGACGATCCAACTCCCGTTTTACCCGATCACGAAGAGCCACAGGAATGGGCCGAGCCTGAAAAAACTTTGGCCGAGCAGTGGGTTTGAGCGTGATATGAGCTTCAAAATTGTTTGCATGGCCTAACCCAGGAGAAAAAAGGGACAAAATGTCGTCGAGAAGGAATCCAGTTAAGAATAAGGAATAGCAACACAGACAATATTGACAGAGTCATCTATGGAGAACCCAAAAACGCGACCGAGCGAGGTGGCGCAGTGGTTAGACACTGGACTCGCATTCGGGAGGACGACGGTTCAATCCCGCGTCCGGCCATCCTGATTTAGGTTTTCCGTGATTTCCCTAAATCGCTCCAGGCAAATGCCGGGATGGTTCCTTTGAAAGGGCACGGCCGACTTCCTTCCCTAATCTGATGAGACCGATGACCTCGCTGTCTGGTCTCCTTCCCCAAACAATCCAACCCAACCCCCAAAAACGCGAAAGGCATTGAAACCAAAAAGATTTTCTGCATTGCTCTGGTCGACCACAAATAAGGGAACAGTGCGAACAACGGATTTGTAAGATACCTCAGCATTAAACTGTCCCAAGAGAGAAATCTTCTGTTTATTGTACGTCCATAATTGCCGAGTGACAGGTGACAGGAGTGAAGAACCCAACTGAAGATACGTCTGAGAATTAATTATAGTGGCAGCAGAACCGGTATCCACTTGCATGCGAACATCTGGACCAAGGATTTGGACAGTGAGGAATAACTTCCCTGAAAGGGAAGAAGTGCAATTGACAGACAACACAGAATCAGAATCAGCGTCATGTTCATGAACATCATGTATGTGGTTGGATTTGCAAACGGAAGACACATGACCTTTCTTTTTGCAATTGTGACACACAGCCCAACGTTGGGGACAATCCTCGCGTGAATGTTCCATAAAACACCACAGACATGAAGGAAGTTGCCGGGGGTTTTGCTGCAGTTTCTTAGCGGGTTGTTTACGGCTAGGTCGAGGCTGCGCGTGGGAGCGCACTGCGACCACGATGGCTGGCGGGGATGTGCCGCACGCGTCGTCAACAGCGCACAGAGGTTGTACTTCCCCAACATCACCCCACACCTCTATTTGCGCCCCAGCGGCGTGAGAAATTTCAAAAGACTGTGCAATGGAGAGAACTTCATCTAGAGTCGGATTTGCCAACTGAAGGGCACGTTGCCGAACTTCTTTGTCGGGCGCCGTCCAGATAATAGCATCCCGTACCATGGAATCGGCATAGGATTCTTTGTGAACGTCAGTAACAAATTGACACTTTCGACTGAGGCCGTGAAGTTCAGCAGCCCAAGCGCGATAGGATTGATGTGGCTGTTTTTGACAACGATAAAAGGCAACACAAGAGGCTACCACATGTGTTTGCTTTTGAAAATAGACAGACAGAAGTGAGCACATTTCAGCAAAGGACAAAGATGCAGGATCCTTAAAAGGAGCCAATTGCGACAACAACTGATACATTTGAGGTGAAATCCAGGAAAGGAACAGAGACTTACATGGTTGTTCGTCCGTGACATGAAATGCCAAGAAGTGCTGTCGAAGAGGTTTTTTGTAATCAGACCAGTCTTCCGCCATCTCGTCGTAAGGAGGAAAAGGAGGTACAGCCAATGATGAGGAACGCCCTGCATTTGACGCCGCGACGAAATCACAAATCGCCACTGTTAGAAGTGTTTGCTGTTCAAGGAGATTTTGCAATAGTTGCTCGACAGTAGCCATGGGACCCTGTGGGTCAACGGTGGAAAGGAAAAATCCCATCCTTGTCGCCAATTGTTATAATGTCAAGTTTAAAAAATATATTTCAGAACGACACAACACATATAAGTCACAGAGTAAGTTGACATGCAAGACATGTGTACACGTTAGCATTCGAATGAGCACTGAGTCCCAGTCTAGCGGCTACTGCTCGGCTGGCCGCTTAGGTGGCGCAGCTGCTGCATGGCTGGCAGACAGCGCCGCACATAGAGGACGTGCGTAATTGCGCGGCGGCACTTTGAATGATCGGCGAGTCACAACAACTATATAGAGGAGATGCGAGTCACAGAAAAAGCTGTTTTTACATTCTGGCTTTCAATAAAAAGGCCTTTTTCTGAAGCAGAAAGCCACAATCACAACTCACACACACATGACTACTGTATAGCAGAGATGCTGAGTCACAGATTGACCCAACAAAAAGACTGTCACAAAATAAGATTCAGCCAACAAGGCTTTTGTCAAAAATAAATGACACACGCACACACACACACACACACACACACACACACACACACACACACACACACACACGACTGCAGTCTCTGGCAGCTGAAGCCACATTGCAAGCAGCAGCAGCAGTGCATGATGGGAGAGGCAACTGGGTGCGGGTAAGGAGGAGGAGGCTGGGGTGGGGAGTGGGGGGATAGCTGGGTGGAGGTGGGGGACATTGAAGTGCTGTTGGAGAGCATGCAGGGACAAGGTGGAGAGTGGATAGGGTAACTAGGTGCAGTCCAGAGGTTAAACAGAAGGCTGGGGAGAGGTTGCGGGGGGGGGGGGGGGGGGGGCTAGTGGAAAAGGAGAGAAGTAAAGAGACTGGGTACGTTGGTGGAATAGTGGGCTATGTAGTGCTGGAATGGGAACAGGGAAGGGGCTGGATGGGTGAGGACAATGACTAACAGAGGTTGAGGCTAAGAGTGTTACGGGGAAGTAGGCTGTACTGCAGGGAGAGTTCCCACCTGCACAATTCAGAAAAGCTGGTGTTGGTGGGAAGGATCCATATGGCACTGGCTGTGAAGGAGTCATTAAAATGAAGAATGTTGTGTTGCGCGGTGTGCTCAGCAACAGGGTGGTCCAGTGGTTCCTTGGCCACAGTTTGTCAATGGCCGATCATGTGGACAGACAGCTTGTTGGTTGTCATATCCACATGGAATGCAGCACTGTGGTTGCAGCTTAGCTTGTAGGTCACATTTTACTAAATTATCTTCAATCCGGCCACTTGTGTGACAGAAAAATGTCTACAGAAATTTTGTAAATGTTCCTCACCAGAGGCACCAGACACTGCAATGTCATCCAAATAGTTTGAGCAACCCAGCACAGAATTAGTAAGTTGTTCCAAAAAAATATTCAAAAATAGCGGGAGTGCTGGTGACTCCAAAAGACAACCGGAAGTGTTGGTACAGACCAAAAGGGCATAGACATCTAACAAACTTTTGTGATTCTGTATCTAACGGGAGTTGTAAATAGGCATCCAACAAGTCAGTTTTTGAGAAATGTTGACCACCTGATAAATTCACGAAGAGTTCATCTGGGTGCAGTATTGGGTAAGTATCCACTATAGATAAACTCAGAACATAATGCATGTAACTGTGTAATGGCACTTGTTCAGTCACTAAACTAATTTCATCTGAAATGGTAAAACCAAACAATTTAAAGCATCTTATCCAAAAATATTCACCATATGTGTATTATCTACAACAAGACACATAAGTGACTGAACTACACCGGAATGGCCGTGTGGTTCTAGGTGCTACAGTCTGGAGCCGAGCGACCGCTACGGTCGCAGGTTCAAATCCTGCCTTGGGCATGGATGTGTGTGATGTCCTTAGGTTAGTTAGGTTTAATTAGTTGTAAGTTCTAGGCGACTGATGACTTCAGAAGTTAAGTCGCATAGTGCTCAGAGCCATTTGAACCATTTTGACTGAACCTCTGACTTGTGTCTGGGGCAGAGAATTGACCAAGAATAGGAATACTCTATTTATTGTAATTTACAAACTTTCATGACACAGAGAGAAGTGGAGGGGAACCAAATCCATATGTGTTTATGAGATTAACAAGGTTACCACAGCTCCTGTATCCACTGGCAGTGCAGAACTTTACAAATTGGTCCTACAGAAATAGTAGATACAATGTTTACGTCCATGCCACATCAGGATCATTGTGCTGAATTTTTGCATTACAAACAGAAGCAATGTGGCCTTTTTTGTTATGATAGGCAGCCCAGGATTTTGGGCAGTCTGGGTGCTCACGGTTAATGAAACAATAAGGGCAGGAGGAGTGTGGTTGCTGTTTACTGGCCTGTTTACTTTGTTGGTGCTACTGCTGCTGGGAGTGGGTTTGGTCATCTTGATGCTGTGATCATGTGTGGACTGCCACAACCATGTCTTCCCCCTGCAAACTATCTGAAACTCGGTGTGGAGGAGAGGGTCGGATTGCTGATGCCTCACACCGTGACTCAATTTGGTTACCCGCAGGTCACGACATCTCGAATGATGATGCAATAGCTAAAACCTCAGAGAGGGATGGATTTTCACACTGGAGGGCACACTGTCGCATCTCACGATCCGGAGCTAAATGAACGATAGCATCTCTCACCATCTGATCAGCATATGGCTCTTAATGCACATCGGACACAAAATGATAATGAAAATATAACCCATGGAGTTCAGCTGGCTGCGCTTGAGAGGATTGACATGTTTGCTTCCTACAGTGGTAAAACTTAACCCAGGATGCAATAACATGGGTGCACTTACAGTAGTATTTTGAAAGAAGTTCACACATTTTGTCAAACATTAAAGAAGACGGATTCCACACAGGAGTGAACTGACGTAGGACTTGATACATTCTAGGCAACATCTGTGAAAGGAATAAGGCACTACATCAAATAGAGTCAGTGATCCCAAAAGCTTGAAAGAGTTGCCACAGACGTTTCTCATATGTGCCTTATTCCTCAATGGACTCATTGTATGCAGGAAAGGAGTCACAGACGGAAAAACAGCAGGCGACACAACTGAGGAGCATGCTGACTATATAAAACAGAAGACAATGATTGGAGTACCAGAGTTTGATTGTCCAGCACCTGTGATTGGTGGTGCAACACCATGGTGAATGATTCTTGCTGTTCGTAAAATGCCAATGTAAAATGTCCTCTGTAACACCATCAGCCATTGTGAGAATAAATGGAGGACCAACCAGAGTAGAAATTTGCACAGAGACTGGGACCATCATGTTGTAATTAGGTACAAGTACAACATGACCAGTAGACTGAACACAACTTTATTCCACGAAAGCAGTAACAACTTGAACACAGTATTTAAGTAACATTCATCAGGAACCAATCATGTACACAAAGACCTGTAGCAATAAATATAGAGAACTGACGCTGAGCGTAGCTTGCGAGTCTTAAATAGAATGGGGCCCGTGATGGGCTGTGATGGTTATCTCTCTCTCTCTCTCTCTCTCTCTCTCTCTCTCTCTCTCTCTCTCCCCCTCACACACACACACACACACACACATATGCACACACGCACACGCAAGCACACGCAAGTCTGAGGCGTCCTCTGCAGGTGACATACCACTACCACACGCAGGCACTCTGAAAACATACCCACGCTTCATTGCAAAAACTAAGCATGCCAATGGATTCTTTGATGGTTTAAGTTTCCTCCAATGATTACAGTATCATTAGGAAACTTATGTAGAAGTGTACCGAGGTTTTCCCTAAAGGTTTTCGTTACATCGGGACGAGAGACTGGTGGTCAATAGAAGCATCCTATTGTATTTTTTTTGTCCACCCTTGATACTGAATCTTGTCCAAACAGCCTCACAAGCACTACAATTTCTACTCGGTGGATTTAAGTTTCTTGTCTACTGTGACATATCACCACCTCCATTTCCAGTTTCCCTATCCTTTTGATATATGCTTAAATTTTCCCCAAAGATCCCATTACTTTCAACTTCAGGTTTTAGCCAGTTTTCTGTGCCTAATATTTCGTGAGCTTGGTGCTTTTTTGGAGGTCTTCGAACTCTGACACTTTGTTGTGAATGCTTCAGCAGTCAACCACAACTATTCTGATATTCTTACCTGTGCGAGGCATTTCTCTGGATTTTACATTGATACTTCTTAGTTTCCCACATCTATCATTATCAGGATTCAATGGAGGGCCACATGATTTAAAAAACCACTGTGTCCACTGCACACACAGTCAGCTACTTGGGTAGCTGCCTCTGATGCGTAATACTCACCTGACCTATTTACGGGGACCATATATCTCCCAACACGGTGGCACAAGTCTAGAAAGTCACAGCCTAGCTTGTCACAGAACCCTAAGAGTCTGTGGTTCAAACTTCCACTCAACTAAGAACCAGAGGCCCACGATATGTTCTGCAAATTGTGTGAGCTTTGTTGAAACTCCATGAGGAAGACTGGTATTCTCAACCCTCTTTGTTAGTCACTAGAAAGATTCAGGTGTGACCACAATATATACTCAGTTGTACCCTGTTCCCTCAATGACTGCAGGGATAGCCTCTTCAACATGGTGAATGACGCATACATAATTAGTGTGCATGGTGTTTCTTTGCATCCCTTGCTGCCGTTTCCCTAAGGGGTGCCATTATTCACTGTATGTTTGAACTGCCAATGATTAATAGACCTCCACCTTTTTGTGTTTGCCTCCTCTTGACATAAAACAAAACAGGTTTTCACAAAACAGGTGAAGTGAATCCCACCAGCTCAGTTTCAATTTCAGTGAAAGACAGTATCTTGAACTTGTTAGAGGGACTGGTACAACACTCCTAGTCCTTCTTGGTCCCTGTCTGCCCCGTACAGGATACCTGTTCCCAACATTGACATGCCACTCACAGTCAAGTGGACAGGAAATGGTGGGGCTTGAATTTCCTGCAGGAGAAACAGTGTCCGCTGGAGAGGATAGTACTTGAGATATCTTTGGTACCACTGGTACACAACTCACGGTAGCCATCCCACCACACCCATTCAAAACTGCCTCCAACCACTTGACGGTAGTCAGGATGATTTCTAGCTGCTTATGAACAACAATCAACTAATTTCCCTTCTGAGAATAGCAGACACAATGGGGCTGCATAATGCCTGTTATAATATTTTACAAAACAGTAAACAATCATACTTAGTGTAGTATTTTACAGAATAGTAAACAAATAACTTTATACTAAGCTCACTGGTTCTCTTTTAATTTATGAGTTTCATATGCTAGGAATATTTTCAGTAGTGTTTTGGAATTCAAGTAATTTATATCCAAAAATGAGATATCTATTATGAGTAAGTTTTACTACTCCTCTGAAGCATTTTTTGTTGAGAATCAGTCAGCTTGACCAACTTTTGGTAGCTAGTAGTTCTATATTATTATGCTGTACCAAGATCACATGTTTGTTACAGCAGTTTGAAGAAAGAGAAATTAACGTCTTGCTAAAGTAACTGTTTCGAATCAAATTGAAGCAAATTAAAGAAGAGAAAAATCTAAATCTTGATAACCAAATGGGGATTTGACATGTCCAGTTTCTTAACAATTGTATCATATCACGTAGTACATCAATCTGATTATTTCACTCTTCACATGAAAATACTAGCAAATGTTTTCTTTGAGTGACACCCAACATTAAGGGTGGGAGGTGAGGGGCTGTGTCCATGGATTAAGTACAAGTAGTAGTACTATCTAAGAAAAGTAATGACTGAAAAAATCCCAAGAATGCCAAGTTGCTGGTCATGTGTGCATGAGATGTGCTTGCTTGTGTGTATGAATGGTGTGTGTTTCTCTTTTGCTGATGAAGGCTGTGGCCAAAAGCTTTATTTAAGTGTCTTTTAATTGTGCCTGTCCGTAACTTAATGTGCCATCTTTATGGTAAGCAGCAATCTATCTTTTCCTGTGTTGTTGATATTCCTACCTGGCGTTTCCACTGCTCGAGATATCAAACATAATTAATGAAAGGAGAAAATATAAAAATGTAGCAAAAGAAGCAGACAAAAGGGAATACAACACCTAAAACATGAGACTACCCCCATGAACCATGGACCTTGCCGTTGGTGGGGAGGCTTGCGCGCCTCTGCGATACAGATGGCCGTACCATAGGTGCAATCACAACGGAGGGGAATCTGTTGAGAAGCCAGACAAATGTGTGGTTCCTGAAGAGGGGCAGTAGCCTTTTCAGTAGTTGCAGGGGCAATAGTCTAAATGATTGACTGATCTGGCCTTGCAACACTAACCAAAACGGCCTTGCTGTGTTGGTACTGCGTACTGCTGAAAGCAAGGGAAACTACAGCCATAATTTTTCCCGAGAGCATGCAGCTTTACTGTATGGTTAAATGATGATGGCGTCCTCTTGGGTAAAATATTCCGGAGATAAAATAGTCACCCATTCGGATCTCCAGGCGGGGACTACTCAAGAGGACGTCGTTATCAGGAGAAAGAAAACTGGCGTTCTACGGATCGGAGCGTGGAATGTCAGATCCCTTAATCAGGCAGGTAGGTTAGAAAATTTAAAAAGGAAAATGGATAGGTTAAAGTTAGATATAGTGGGAATTAGTGAAGTTCAGTGGCAGGAGGAACAAGACTTTTGGTCAGGTGAATACAGGGTTATAAATACAAAATCAATTAGGGGTAATGCAGGAGTAGTTTTAATAATGAATAAAAAAAAATACGAGCACGGGTAAGCTACTACCAACAGCATGGTGAACGCATTATTGTGGCCAAGATAGACACAAAGCCCATGCCTACTACAGTAGTACAAGTTTATATGCCAACTAGCTCTGCAGATGACGAAGAAATTGATGAAACGTATGATGAGATAAAAGAAATTATTCAGGTAGTGAAGGGAGACAAAAATTTAATAGTCATTGTTGACTGTAATTCGAGAGTAGGAAAAGGGAGAGAAGTAAACATAGTGGGTGAATATGGATTGGGGGAGAGAAATGAAAGTGGAAGCCGTCTGGTAGAATTTTGCACAGAGCATAACTTAATCATAGCTAACACTTGGTTCAAGAATCATGAAAGAAGGTTGTATACATGGAAGAACCCTGGAGATACTAAAAGGTTTCAGATAGATTATATAATGGTAAGACAGAGATTTAGGAACCAGGTTTTAAATTGTAAGACATTTCCAGGGGCAGATGTGGACTCTGACCACAATCTATTGGTCAAGAACTGTAGATTAAAACTGAAGAAACTGCAAAAAGGTGGGAATATAAGGAGATGGGACCTGGATAAACTGACTAAACCAGAGGATGTACAGAGTTTCAGGGAGAGCATAAGGGAACAATTGACAGGAATGGGGGAAAGAAATACAGTAGAAGAAGAATGTGTAGCTCAGAGGGATGAAGTAGTGAAGGTAGCAGAGGATCAAGTAGGTAAAAAGACGAGGGCTAATAGAAATCCTTGGGTAACAGAAGAAATATTGAATATAATTGATGAAAGGAGAAAATATAAAAAAGCAGTAAATGAAGCAGGCAAAAAGGAATACAAACGTCTCAAAAATGAGATCGACAGGAAGTGTAAAATGGCTAAGCAGGGATGGCTAGAGGATAAATGTAAGGATGTAGAGGCTTATCTCACTAGGGGTAAGACAGATACTACTGCCTACAGCAAAATTAAAGAGACCTTTGGAGAAAAGAGAGCCACTTGTATGAATATCAAGAGCTCAGATGGAAACCCAGTTCTAAGCAAAGAAGGGAAAGCAGAAAGGTGGAAGGAGTATATAGAGGGTCTATACATGGGCGATGTACTTGAGGACAATATTATGAAAATGGAAGAGGATGTAGACAAAGATGAAATGGGAGATACGATACTGCGTGAAGAGTTTGACAGAGCACTGAAAGACCTCAGCCGAAACAAGGCCCCCGGAGTAGAAAACATTCCATTAGAACTACTGACAGCCTTGGAAGAGCCAGCCCTGACAAAACTCTACCATCTGGTGAGCAAGATGTATGAAACAGGCGAAATACCCTCAGACTTCAAGAAGAATATAATAATTCCAATCCCAAAGAAAGCAGGTGTTGACAGATGTGAAAATTACCGAACTATCAGTTTAATAAGTCACAGCTGCAAAATACTAACACGAATTCTTTACAGACCAATGGAAAAACTGGTAGAAGCCGACCTCGGCGAAGATCAGTTTGGATTCCGCAGAAATGTTGGAACACGTGAGGCAATACTGACCCTACAACTTATCTTAGAAAATAGATTAAGGAAAGGCAAACTTACATTTCTGGCATTTGTAGACTTAGAGAAAGCCTTTGACAATGTTGACTGGAATGCTCTCTTTCAAATTCTAAAGGTGGCAGGGGTAAAATACAGGGAGCAAAAAGCTATTTACAATTTGTACAGAAACCAGATGGCAGTTATAAGAGTCGAGGGACATGAAAGGGAAGCAGTGGTTGGGAAGGGAGTGAGACAGGGTTGTAACCTCTCCCCGATGTTATTCAATCTGTATATTGAGCAAGCAGTAAAGGAAACAAAAGAAAAATTCGGAGTAGGTATTAAAGTCCATGGAGAAGAAATAAAAACGTTGAGGTTTGCCGATGACATTGTAATTCTGTCAGAGACAGCAAAGGACTTGGAAGAGCTGTTGAACGGAATGGACAGTGTCTTGAAAGGAGGATATAAGATGAACATCAACAAAAGCAAAACGAGGATAATGGAATGTAGTCGAATTAAGTCGGGGGATGCTGAGGGAATTAGATTAGGAAATGAGACACTTAAAGTAGTAAAGGAGTTTTGCTATTTGGGGAGCAAAATAACTGATGATGCTCGAAGTAGACAGGATATAAAATGTAGACTGGCAATGGCAAGGAAAGCGTTTCTGAAGAAGAGAAATTTGTTAACATCAAGTATTGATTTAAGTGTCAGGAAGTCGTTTCTGAAAGTATTTGTATGGAGTGTAGCCATGTATGGAAGTGAAACATGGACGATAAATAGTTTGGACAAGAAGAGAATAGAAGCTTTCGAAATGTGGTGCTACAGAAGAATGCTGAAGATTAGATGAGTAGATCACATAACTAATGAGGAGGTATTGAATAGAATTGGGGAGAAGAGGAGTTTGTGGCACAACTTGACAAGAAGAAGGGATCGGTTGGTAGGACATGTTCTGAGGCATCAAGGGATCACAAATTTAGCATTGGAGGGCAGCGTGGAGGGTAAAAATCGTAGAGGGAGACCAAGAGATGAGTACACTAAGCAGATTCAGAAGGATGTAGGTTGCAGTAAGTACTGGGAGATGAAGAAGCTTGCACAGAATAGAGTAGCATGGAGAGCTGCATCAAACCAGTCTCAGGACTGAAGACAACAACAACAACAACAACAACAACAAAACATGAGATTGACAGGAAGCACAAAATGGTTAAACAGGAGTGGCTAGAGGACAAATGTAGCATATTTCGCTAGGGCAGGACAGATATCACCTACAGGAAAATTAAAGGGGCCTTTGGAGAAAGCAGAAGCAGCTGTACAAATATCAAGAGCTCAATGAAACACCAATCCTAAGCAAAGAAGGGAAAGCTGGAGGGAGTGTAAGAGGGATATACAAGGTGGTTAGTGTTTAACATCCCGTTGACAACGAGGTCATTAGAGACGGAGCGCAAGCTCTGGTTAGGGAAGGATTGGGAAGGAAATTGGCCGTGCCCTTTCAAAGGAAACATCCCGGCATTTGCCTGAAACGATTTAGGGAAATCACGGAAAACCTAAATCAGGATGGTTGGAGACGGGATTGAACCGTCGTCCTCCCAAATGCGAGTCCAGATATACAAGGGAGATGAACTTGTGTATAATATTATAGAAATAGAAGAGGATACAGATGAAGATGAGGTGGAAGATATGACACTGTGGGACAAATTTGACAGAGTACTGAAAGACCTAAGTCAAACAAGGCTCCAGGAATAGACAACATTCTGTCAGAACTACAGATGGCCTTGGGAGAGCCAGCCAAGACAAAACTCTTCCATCTGGTGCAGGAACATCCTCGGACTTCAAGAAGAGTGTAATAATTCCAATTCCAAAGGAGGCAGGTGCTGACAGGTGTGAAAATTGCCGAACTACCACTTTAATAAGCCATGGTTGCCAAATACTAGCACAAATTCTTTAGGGGAATGGACAAGCTAGTAGAAACTGACATTGTGGAAGATCAGTTTGGATTTTGGAGAAATGTAGGAAGATCATAGGCAGTAGTGACCCTGTGACTTACCTTAGAATATAGGTTAAGGAGAGGCAAACCTATATTTATAGCATTTGCAGACTTAGAGAAATATTTTGACAATGTTCACTGGCATGCTCTCTTTCAAATTCTAAATGTAGCAGGGGTAAGATACATGGAGCAAAAGTCTACTAACAACTTGTACAGAAACCAGACAGTGGAGTCGAGGGGCATAAAAGGGAAGCAGTGGTTAAGAAGGGAGTGAGGCAGCCTATCCCCAATGTTATTCAATCTGTACATTGAGCAAGCAGTAATGGAAACCAAAGAAAAATTTGGAGTATGAATTGAAGCTCAGGGAGAAGAAATAAAAGCCTTAAGGTTTGCTGATTACATTGTAATTCTCTCAGAGGCAGCAAAAGACTTGGAAGAGCAGTGCTGAGGGAATTATATTAGGAAGCATGATTATTAATCTCATAGATGTGTTTGCTATTTGGGCAGCAAAATAACTGATGACAGCCAAAGTAGAGAGAATATAAAACATATACTGACAATGGCAAGAAAAGAGTTAGTGAACAAGAAAAATTTGTTAGCATCGAATATAGACTTAAGTATTAGTAAGTCTTTTCTGAAGTTATTTGTCTGAAGTGTAGCCAAGGATGGAAGTGAAACATGGACAATAAACAGGTTAGGCAAGAAGAGAATAGAAGCTTTTGAAATGTGGAGCTGCAGAAGAATGCTGAAGATTAGGTGGGCATATCACGTAATTAATGAGAAGGTACCAAATAGAACTGGAGATACAAGAAATTTTTGGCAAAACTTGACTGAAAGAAGGGATTGGTTGATAGGACATATTCTGAGACATCACAGGACCACCAGTTTAGTATTGTAGGGAAGTTTGGGAGATAAAAATCATAGATAAAGACGAAGAGATTAATACAGTAAGCCAGTTCAGAAGGATGTAGGTTCCAATAGTTATTTGGAGAAGCAGCAGCTTGCACAATGACAGAGTAGCACTGAGAGCTGCATCAAACCTGTCTTCAGGCTGAAGATCACAACAATATTGTCCATAGTTGTTGTGATACTTTGCAAATAAGTAAACTATCAGGGCACTTTTTGAAAAGCCTGCACTGAAGAATGTAGTTGCTGGCCAGTTTACATTTGGTGGATTTTAGATCAGATGTTTCTGTGTACAAAATACAGCTAATACATTGAAATATAACAATAGTATGTCCAGTATAGAGTAACAAAAGTATTGCTACTCATCATATACACGAGACACTGAGTTGCAGACAGGCACAATGAAAAGACTGTTATACAATTAAGCTTTTGGCCACAAGGTCTTCTACCAAAATGGAAAACACACACACACACACACACACATTCACACAAGCATAAAACACACACACACACACACACACACACACACACACACAACCAGTCTCCAGACACAGCAGCCAGAGACAGTAGTCATTTGTATGCAAGTTCTGCTCAGAAAATGGCCTTTTTATCAAAAGCTAGACTGGAAAACACCTTTTTCTGTGACTCAGCAGCTCCTCTATTTGGTGAGTAGCAATCTATCCTTTTCGCAACATATCAGAATTGTATTTAACAGTGGAAAGAGAGTGATACCTCTTTCCATTCTCTAGAAAATACGTGAGATCCACTGGAGGTTGTCTGCCGAGGTTAGCACCTATGCACTGGACGTGAAGCTGTTTCTGCCTACTCTACGGAGCCACTTTGTTTTTCCTCTTTTTGTATGGTGTTGATAAACATGGAAACTGGAAGTGAAAACTTACTGAAATGAGGAGACATCAGTCAGGACTCATCAACAGATGATTCTGACTGGATTCTCCCACCTCCTCCGCCCCCCTCCACTACAGTCAGGGCTCCCTGATTCCAGTAAGCTTTGTGACAGGCATGAAAGAGATATGAAAGCTAAATTCCTGTTACTTTTGAATCAGCATCTGGACAAAGCCAAGGAGAACACATTGGGCTTTTCCTTCTTGTCATGAGCTTCTCCCATTTCTTCTGACACATTGTAGCCTCTATGCAGAGTTCGCCACCACTGCTCCACCACTGATGGTGACTGATTTCACTTGAAATCCAGCATTTTTTCTGATTATTACGCAAGTCAAGTCATACACTCCTGGAAATTGAAATAAGAACACCGTGAATTCATTGTCCCAGGAAGGGGAAACTTTATTGACACATTCCTGGGGTCAGATACATCACATGATCACACTGACAGAACCACAGGCACATAGATACAGGCAACAGAGCATGCACAATGTCGGCACTAGTACAGTGTATATCCACCTTTCGCAGCAATGCAGGCTGCTATTCTCCCATGGAGACGATCGTAGAGATGCTGGATGTAGTCCTGTGGAACGGCTTGCCATGCCATTTCCACCTGGCGCCTCAGTTGGACCAGCGTTCGTGCTGGACGTGCAGACCGCGTGAGACGACGCTTCATCCAGTCCCAAACATGCTCAATGGGGGACAGATCCGGAGATCTTGCTGGCCAGGGTAGTTGACTTACACCTTCTAGAACACGTTGGGTGGCACAGGATACATGCGGACGTGCATTGTCCTGTTGGAACAGCAAGTTCCCTTGCCGGTCTAGGAATGGTAGAACGATGGGTTCGATGACGGTTTGGATGTACCGTGCACTATTCAGTGTCCCCTCGACAATCACCAGTGGTGTACGGCCAGTGTAGGAGATCGCTCCCCACACCATGATGCCGGGTGTTGGCCCTGTGTGCCTCGGTCGTATGCAGTCCTGATTGTGGCGCTCACCTGCACGGCGCCAAACACGCATACGGCCATCATTGGCACCAAGGCAGAAGCGACTCTCATCGCTGAAGACGACACGTCTCCATTCGTCCCTCCATTCACGCCTGTCGCGACGCCACTGGAGGCGGGCTGCACGATGTTGGGGCGTGAGCGGAAGACGGCCTAACGGTGTGCGGGACCGTAGCCCAGCTTCATGGAGACGGTTGCGAATGGTCCTCGCCGATACCCCAGGAGCAACAGTGTCCCTAATTTGCTGGGAAGTGGTGGTGCGGTCCCCTACGGCACTGCGTAGGATCCTACGGTCTTGGCGTGCATCTGTGCGTCGCTGCGGTCCGGTCCCAGGTCGACGGGCACGTGCACCTTCCGCCGACCACTGGCGACAACATCGATGTACTGTGGAGACCTCACGCCCCACGTGTTGAGCAATTCGGCGGTACGTCCACCCGGCCTCCCGCATGCCCACTATACACCCACGCTCAAAGTCCGTCAACTGCACATACGGTTCACGTCCACGCTGTCGCGGCATGCTACCAGTGTTAAAGACTGCGATGGAGCTCCGTATGCCACGGCAAACTGGCTGACACTGACGGCGGCGGTGCACAAATGCTGCGCAGCTAGCGCCATTCGATGGCCAACACCGCGGTTCCTGGTGTGTCCGCTGTGCCGTGCATGTGATCATTGCTTGCACAGCCCTCTCGCAGTGTCCGGAGCAAGTATGGTGGGTCTGACACACCGGTGTCAATGTGTTCTTTTTTCCATTTCCAGGAGTGTATATTACTTTGCGAAATTGAACAGTTTTAGAAATACTATTCTACCTTTATTAATTTGTAACCATTATCTATATACGTACCACATTGAATAAAGTACAACACTTTGTGACCTTACAAAAAATAGAAGTTTTCAAGCTGGCATTTTAAACATTATTCAAACACTTTCTTCGCCTTATCTTATTGTAATGAAAAGCTTCTCAGCTGAAGAAATAACTAGTCGAAAATTTGTGCCCTGCTTTGTCATAGTAGCTGATATTCTTTGTCCCAAAAAGTGGAATCTGTTTGGACTCGTACAGTGGAATGTGTGTTCATGCAGAGAGTCCTCAAGAGAAACCATAGCCATACTATGTTTGATATTTATAGCATTGTACAGGTGTATCCATTATTTCCTTTTCGTTTTCAGTTTATTGAACACTTAAAATAATGACAAACCGAAATAACATCCTCTTCAGAAAAACTAATTATTGCAATTGAAACTGAAATGTGGTTTTCTGACTTCTTGCTTGTTGTAAAGCGAGTCACATTGTGTATTGTATCGCATAATGTATCATCGCAGTGGGAACAAAACATCACATCAGGCAATCTGTACGGCAGTGTGTTGTATTCTATATTGTATCATCCCAGTGTGGACTGTGCCTTAGATATCGATATGTATACTAATGATACTTGTACTTCTAAGAGTGAATTTACGATGAATTGTGGAATTAATTTACAAATTGACTATCCATCCCTGTTATGTTTTAGACTGGAGTTTTATGTTCTGGTGCAAAAATCTACATTGGTGTGCAAAATTTAAGGATGAAAGTCCCTTCCACATGATGTGCCACTGTCAAGTAACATAGCTCAATGAAACTTGGACATACATAAAACTGCTAAAATATAGTGCAGAAGTAACAAAGAAATCCACAATGAAATGACACTTTTATTCAAAGACAATAATTACGCTAAAGTCACTGCAGTTTATTATGGTCCCCTGGACTTATGAAAAGGGAGCACACGGCTCATAATATGGTGTGTGATCATCATGGACAGCAATGCATGCTCTGCAACCTATTCCCCTGCTGGCCACAAGGTTCGCAAGGAGTTCCATTCCTCCATCGGCACAGCTGATAACTGCTGGATGGTTCTTGGTGCATGTGAACATGCTGCAATGTCTCTCCCCGAAGCATCCCACACATGCTCGATGGGATTTAAAGTCAGGCAAACAAGCAACCCAGTCTATTCACCGAATCCTCTCACTTCAAGAATTCCCTCACAGGCACCGTTCAGTGCGGTCATCTATAAAAATGAAGTCAGGTCAAAAAGCACCCCTGAAATGACACACATGGGGAAGGAGCACAGTGTAGAAATAACATTGACTGGTGACAGTACTATGTTCATAGTTTTGACAGTTATGTTCAACAACAGTGGACATACCCTTATATGGCTTACATTGTAAGAGGTACAAACATATGTATAATGCACCCAAGAACATTGTCAGACATGACTGCTTTGGTGGCCTGTGTGTTATGGTGTGGGGAGGCATAAAGTAGCATGGTCACTCTGACTTCCAAATCTCTTTAACATGGCAAACTTGCAAGTCTACATTATTGTGATATTATACTCCTTCCTTATATGTATCTTTTCAGGAGTGCATGCAGTTCTGACTTCCACTCTCAGGGATGATAATGCCTGAAATGCGTCAGACAATGCCAGGTGGAGGAGCTCTTTGAACGGCAGGGTGTTCAGCAAGTGGACTGGCTTGCCTACTCCCCCAACCTAAATCTCATCATCAAGAATGTGTGGGATGCACTGGGGAGAGACATTGCAGCATGTCCACATGCACCAATGACCATCCAGCAGGTGTCAACTCTGCTGGTGGCAGAATGGAGCTCCATACCACAAGAAGGCCTTACCAAACTTGGGGCTAGGATGGGAGCACATTATAGAAATGCAATTCCATCCTTGGTGATCACACACACTATTAAGAACTATGTGCCATATTTTGTAATATTCAGGGGGCTACTGGTGACTTGATTATAATTATTTTCTGTGAATAAAAGTGTCATTTCTGTTCATCTTACTGCATATTTCTTTCAATTGCCTTCTGTATCGAGCAATGTTACTTGGCAGTGAAACATCATGCAAAAGTTATTTTCATCCTTGAGTTTTGCTCTCTCTCTCTCTGTGTGTGTGTGTGTGTGTGTGTGTGTGTGTGTGTGTGTGTGTGTTCTCTCTCTCTCTCTCTCTCTCTCTCTCTCTCTCTCTGTGTGTGTGTGTGTGTGTGTGTGTGTGTGTGTGTGTGTGTGGTGTGTGCGCGCGCGTGCGTGCGTGCGTGTTTGTTCATTCTATAACTCTGAAAATGGATTTGTCTGAAAGCTAGCAAAGTTCTCAGTCTAGTTTATGTGCCTTTCAGTGACTTGGCACCTCTTTTATTTGGTGATTTGTTACCATCATTCCTTAAATTATTTACATTCCACTAAGACTTTCTATTATTATATTTTTATCTACCAGTATATCTACACTTATATAAATTATGATTACTCGTAGTCTGTTGCTATTATACTTCACAAATGTAAGCTGCAATTGCTACTTGTGCTTGTTAATGTGTAACTTAACTCATTCCATGTCCCTGAAGGCTCTCTTTCATGATACGGTTTACAGAATGTGACATATCGTTGAATGAAATGAGATCAGGTATCACACAGTAGTCCAACAAAGTTTTCACAAACTTGGAAAAAAATCTAATGCTCTTATATTTAAACTAGCAAAATGTTGGATCTTGTCCACTCTTCACTTATAGGGTGCCTAAAGGATGCTGTGTTCTCGGAATGCTAAACAACAATTCAAGCAAATAACATTAGTAGTTTTATTTCTATAAAGCAGATTGACAATACTTAACTTTGCAAGTGACATGCAAACAGTAATAATCTTCACTATAGACAATGTCCAAGTAAGCACTTGATATGGATCACTACAATCTGTTTTGCGAGTGCGGTCCACAACCATCCACTAATGTCCGTACACTGAGCCAATCTGAGCACTAATGTGAGCCGAGGCTGGCAGGAGTGGCACTTATATTCACTTCTTCAAGAGGTTGCTCCTGGTGCGGCGCGGTCCTTGTCAGTGGGCTATTGGCTGACGTTTCCTCACTACCTTCTCTTGTCGTCCATTCTTCCTCTTCGTTCCAGCACCAGAACACAAAACATATAATTCCCTTCATTCATCCATTGACTCAATCATAGTGTTCCAAAGCGAATGTTTAGTTAACATCCAAATAATCAAATCTCACATATTTTGTAGCTTTTTTATTAATCAACAAATAATGAATCAATCAGTCAGTTGAAGCTGTTTATTTCTAACACTGTTTTATACTCAATTTGGTGTTAGCCAATGAAAATCATAAGTCACACTCCAAATTTATTTGGTTCCTCACTTTTGCTTCCATAACTGCCATAGTTAAAACTCTACTTTCAGAATTGGAGGTTGAGGAATTTGTTTATTAAGACTTTTTCTATTTTATAATATTCTATCTTCAATGCGTTTTCTTTGCTAAGTGCAAGAAATTGTAGATTGGCTCAAATTTCATTCAGAATATATTGCCATTTCCATCCATTACCAAACTGATGATGCCTTGACGTCTCAGAATGTGTCCTTTCAACTGAATAGTCAATTTCTCCACAGTGTGATTCACTGCCTCTTCATTAGTTATCCAATCAAGCTATTTAATCTTCAGCATTTTTCTACACCCCCCCCTCCTCCCCCACCCTTTTCGAAAGCTTCTATTCTCATCTCTCAAAACTGTTTTTCAATCACATTTACTGCCACATAAGGAACCATTGCAAATACTTTCAGGAAAGACTTCCTAACAGTTAAATTCTTATTCTAAGCTAGCAAATTTCTTTTTCTCAAAAACTATTTTCTGGTTATCGCCAGTCTGCATTTTGCATTCTTTCTGCTTAGGCCGCCATCAGCTAGCGTAAATTGTAAAACTTATCTATTACTTTTAGTGTATTATTTCATAATGTAATTCCCCCAGCCTTGCCTCATTTAATTCATCTACAGTCCACCTTTTTTTTTCTATTCGTCTTAAATCTCTCAGCTAACCTAAAAGTTCTTATTTCTTCTCCTGGTACTTTAATTTCCCTACAAAATTTCTCCTTTGTTTCCTTTACTGCTCTATGTACATACTGAATAACGCTGGGGATAGGCTGCAACAATGTTTCTCTCCTGTGGAACAGTTATGCCAATTATATTGTGGTTTGTCCCCACAAGGATTTTAATGATTCTGGGGAAATAACATCTAGCACTTCCATTGCATTGTTTAGACTTGTGTCTTTCTTTGCTGTGTCAAATTATTCTCACAGTATCACATTTCTCAACTCCATTTACTTCTTCCCATAATATTGTTTTGACATTTATTTCCTTCATATTCCTTTGCTACTTACTGTATTTTACGGACTCCAAGGAGCTTTCAAGTGTGAGAGGAAACTCATTTTTTAAGCGATTGCTTTAAAAAAATAACTTTTTGACCATTTTTATTATTAGATTGCAAAGCCTTTCTTCTTCTTCTTCATCTCCATCAGCATTGTTGACCTCTTTATATATAAAATGGTCTTCAATGCCATCGAGTGTGTTACTTATGAAGTACTTGTTGAAAGATTTAACAATAATGCCTACTCTCACTCTACATCATGACTGTTTTATCCACTGACACACTTGTTTGATTGAAGGGATAAAAAACCTCTTCACCAAGTGGCAGCAGAACATGCACATAAAAGAAGGTTATAAATATGCATGCTTTTGGAGCCAGAGGCTCCTTCTTCCAGCAGAAGATTTGAAGGTGAAGGCAGGGGGGTAAAGCAAAAGGACTGGAGAGATCTAGGAAAAGGGATAGATTTCAGAAAAGTCACCCAGAACTGTGGGTCAGGGGAAACTTACAGATGGAATGAGAAGGAAAGACTGATAGTTTGGAACTGCACCAGATGAGATTTGAAAACTTGAGAGCTTAAAGGTGGAAGACAGGGTAATATGCAAGACAGAGATTACTGCTAATACATCCAGCATGAGTTAATAAGAGTGAAGAGCTAAGTGCAGTGTATGTAACAGAGGTGGGAGTGGTACAGCAAAAAATATATAATGAAAGATGCAGAAAACTAAAACAGAGTAAGAAAGGAGTAGTTACTGTGAAGAAATGCAGAAATGGAAGAAATGAACATAAATTGAGGCCATGTGGCTAGTGAGAACCAAGGACATGTTGTAGTGCTAATTCCCACCTGCAGAGTTCTGAGAAACTGGTGTCTGGGGAAAGAGTCTAGATAGCGCATGTGGTGAAACAAGCACTGAGATCATGAGCATGCTCTGTAACAGGATATGATGTGTTGCCAATATACACTGTCTGTCTATGCCCATTCATCCTAACTGATAATTTTATTGGTAGCCACTCTGACATAAAAGGCTGAACAGTGTTTACAGAACAGCTTGTATATGACATGTCATTTCACAGGTGGCTCTCCCTTTGATAGCATTGTTTTGCCTGTTACAAGGCTGGTATAGGTGGTGCCAAGGGGTTGCACAGGGCATGTCTTCCTGGGAGGCAGGGAGGGGGGATGGGGGGGTGAGAGTCACCGGGAGGAGCAATAGGGTAGGGAGATGGATCCAGAAGGAGCATAGGGTCTGACAAGAATATTGCGGAAGTTGAGAGGGCGACGAAAAGTTATTCTAGGTGTGGTGGGCAAAATCGTAGACAGAATGGATCTCATTTCAGGGAATGATTTTGGGAAGTCATGGCCTGGTCGAAGTACATCCCAGACCAGGATAATCCTGAGTCACATGTGATGTGTTCCAAAGTTGTTTTTGGAGGGATCAACAATATCAGGTTTGGATATGATGGGCTGGTGGGGTAATCACGTCCAGTGAAGACTGAGGTGAGAATAGTGGTGTATTGCTGTAAAGAGTCTGCATCCCAACAAATACATTTGCCATGAATGCCAAGGCTATATGGGAGGGAATGTTCGACATGGAAAGGATGGCAACCATAGAAATGTAAGTACTGTTGTTTGTTAGTAAGTTTAATGTGAACAGAAGTGTGTAGCTGGCCTTCAGTGAGGATGAGATGAACATCAAGGAAAGTGGCATGGGATCCGGAATAGGACAGTGTTAAAATTAGTTAGGAGATGGTATTCAGAAGTTCCATAATTTTCACAGGTCAGTCTCATATGTGCCCATATGGCAAATATGTCACAATGTCTATCTATCTATCTATCTATATACGAATCCCGCTCCAGCTACTGCCGGGTCTGGGTGCTGATGAGTCCTCTCCATTTGGCTCGGTCCTCCCACCACTTTTCTTCCTCCACTTGCTGCCAGGTCACACCTCTCCTTTCTACAGATATTCTCACTCCCATTTTCCACCGTGTTCTTGGGCGCCCTCGAGGTCTTTTCCCATCCATCTTTAGTTCTTCCATAATTTTGGGGAGTCTCTGCCCATGCATCCTCTTAACATGCCCATACCATCTTATTCTCTTTCTTTAAATTTCTTCTCTCATACTTTCTTGTTTGAGGTCCTTTCTAATCTCTACATTCCTTACTCTGTCCATTCTTGTTTTTCCCTTAACTGCTCTGAGAAATTTCATTTCCCCTGCTTGCAGTCTGCTCCAGTCCCTTTCTGTCATTGTCCATGTTTCTCCACCATAGGTGACAATAGGGATGTAATAATTCTTACACATAAGGAGTTTTGCTCTTTCTGAAACTTCATTATTCCAAATCAGATGTTTTATTGTTTGGTAGGAATTGCCTCCCTTCTGTAACCTCCTATTAATTTCGTTAGTTATTCTTCCATCCCTAGATATTTCACTCCCTAAATAAGTGAAACTTTCTACCACTTTGAGGGGTTCTCCATTCAATGTAATATTTCCGTTGATTCCTTTCTCTCTTCCAAATACCATTATTTCACTCTTCTCTTTATTTATTTTTATTCCATACCTTTTCATTATTTCCTTCCACGCATCAAGCTGTAACTGTACATCTACCTCTTTATCACCCCATATTACCATATCATCTGCAAAAATCATCTTTTTGTCTTTTTCTTTTACTATATCTTTAACTGCCCTATTCATTCCCTCCATCACAACATTAAAAAGCGCAGGAGATAGAATACTTCCTTGCTTAAGTCCTTGTCTTATTTCGAAGTATTCAGAGTTCCCCAATGGTGTTCTAATTCTACAACTGTGGCCTCTGTACATTGTCTTTATAACATTAATGTATCCATCTTCTATATCTATCTTCTTCAGTTCTTCCCAGAGTCTTTCTCTGTCAACTGAGTCATATGCCTTTTCTATGTCTATAAAAACCATTATCACCCTTTTGTTATACTCCCAACTTTTTTCCATCAGTTGACGGATAAAAAATATCAGGTTGATCGTGCTCCTTCCTTTCCTAAACCCATGCTGTTCTTCACTCACCTCCTTTTCTATCTTTTCACTTATTCGATTTAGTAAAATTCTTTCAAAAATCTTGGCTGTATGACTCATGAGGATTATTCCTCTGTAGTTTTTACAAAGTCTTTTATTGCCTTTCTTGAAGATGGGAACAATTTCTCCTGTTCTCCAGTCGTCAGGTATTATACTTTTTCTCCACACGCTTGATAGTACTCTATATAGCCACTGCATTCCCACTGGACCTGCTGCTCTTATCATGTCCACTGTTACTTCATCAGGTCCTGGGGCTTTCCCCCCATTCATCTTCTTCACAGCTTTTTCCATTTCTTCCCGTGTAATTTGTCCTAATTCTGCTTCCCAACTTCTCTCAATTTCTCCATTATTTGTTGTTTCCTCATGTACCTGCTCCTCAGCATTTAACAGCTTCTTAAAATGTTCTTTCCAGAGATCTTTTATATTCCCTGGATCTTCAATAATGGTACCGTCCTCTGTTTCCATCTTTACTGGTACTTCAGAAGCCTTCCTTTTATTTTTCATCATTTTATAGAACATTTCTTATTGCTCTTCACATCTTCAAGTTTTTTTGTAAACTCTTCCCATGCCTTTTTCTTTGCTGTTTCCACTATTTCTTTGCACTTCTTCTTCTCCTCTATATATCTTTTATGGTCTTTGTCATTTTTAGTTTTCCATCATTTTCTCCATGCTCCATTTTTTCTTCTAACTGCTTGGATTGTGGTATCATCCCACCAAATTGTCTGTCTTATTTTTTCCTTTCCAGATGTTCTGCCACATACTTTTTGTGCTGCTTCGACTAAAGTGTCTTTGAATAAACTCCATTCTTTTTCTACATCGCAGAAAACTTCTTTTGGAAATTTTTGTGTGATTAATTCCCTGTACTTCTCAGCACATTCACTCTCCTTCAGTTTCCAATCCCGTATCCTCATCACTTTCTTCTGTTTTCTATTTTTCACACACTGATTCATTTTCCATTGTCCCACCATTAATCTATGGTCTCCATCTGCACTCACACTTGGAATTACCTTCACATTTGATACTTTCTCTCCCCATTCCCTATCTACTAGAATATAATCAATTACACTCTTCGTTCTTCCATCCCAACTGTATCTGGTGATAACATGACTTTCTCTCTTCATAAACCAGCTGTTTGCTATTTTCATTCCATTCCTCTGGCACAAATCCAGGAGTCTTTCCCCTTCTTCATTTCTGCCTCCATATCCAAAACATCCCAATACTTGCTCAAATCCCTTTCTGTCTTTGCCTACCTGTGCATTAAAATCTCCCATCACTATATTAGCACTCTCTATATGGTTTTCTAACACATTTTCAAAGTCCATCTTCTCTTCTTCGCTACATCCCACTTGAGGTGCATAAATCTGGATTACTTTTAGTGTTTCTTTTTGGAATCTCAGGTTTAAGATTATGATCCTGTCTGATATATATCTCACATTTTCAATACAGCTTTGTACATTCTTATTCACCATCACTGCCACACCATTTCTACCAGACCTGTTATTCCCACTCCAGTACAGTTTTCCTCCTCCTCTCAAATTCTTCTCACCTTTTCCCTTCCACTTTGTTTCGCTTAATCCCAATATATCTAACTTCCTCTCTGTTAGTACATCTGTCATTTCTTCCATTTTTCTATTGAGGGTTAATATATTAAGAGTGCCAATATTTAGGCTATTTTTTAGTCCAGTTGGTTTCATCTTCTTGTACTGATGAATATCATCAGGTCTCCCATCATTTGCACCAGTACTTGAAGAAGCAGTGGGGTCAAATCCTGAGTGGTTCGTTCCGAGGCTCGTCTGTGTTTTGAAAGCAATATATGAAGACTTTCCTACTGGCTTGCTAGGCCTAACGCAAGGAAGGGTTTTCTGTTGGGGTTGTCTCCCTTAGCCTTTGGAGTTTCTCCTCCACCACAAGGCAGTGGTTCCCTTCTCATTTAATCCCCAGAAAGGAGGGTTGCCTCATCTGCCAGCTACGCCGTTCCGAAGTCTTCCTTCTCCGCCGTTGCTGCCATTAAGATCTTCACAATGTATCCAAACCAAACCAGAGGCTGAAGACTTAGGGACCCCAGGAAAGCGCTCACTTGCACAGTTAGTCTTCCTCAATTTTTTCAGTTCATCTTCACTAGCCTACCAATCACTAATGGTTTTTCCAGCTGGTGGAAGGCCAAAATGCGACTCAGCTGCTCAGTTTCCATTTTCTTATGCTTATACTATTACTTTCAATTTATAGCCAGCATCATATGAATACTTTCAATTTTTATTTATTATGAAACTAGCCACTAACAAAAACTGTGTAATGTTACTGATAACACAAATCACTTTCAGTCCAAGTTCACTGGCACTGCAGACTGCAATGGCGCATCATAGGCTACACAGCGTTCTGGGTTTGTGATTGTGGGATGGGAGGGAGACAGAGTTGGCAAGCTTGTGAATCCCCACAACTCATGTTCGTCACATCGGTGCACTGCTTCTGCCAGTTGAATCCAGTGTTGTCTGATAGAAATAGGTTTCCCACAGCATCGAATATATGGCCATTTTTAAGACTGGAAGGAATTTTAAATCAAATACTGGACATTTTTATATTAATTTTGAGTATAAGAGTTACCTGACTTTTGGAGGCAATTTTTGGAAGACAAAAGTGCATCTTACAGTCAGTAAAATATGAGATTCTTTCCATTTTTCAGCCTTCCCTTCTTTGTTTGGTATTTTCTTGCCACATGAGCTCTTGAAATTCATACAGCTACAACAGCTTTCCATTTCTCCTCTAGCCATTTCTGTTTCATAAATTTGCACTCTCTATAAAACTCATTTTTTAGATTGTATTGTGAAAAGGATAGATTGTTGCTCACCATATAACAGAGATATTGAGTCACAGACAGGCACAACAAGAAGAGTACTAAACACATTAGCATTTGACCAGGAGGCCTTCTTCTGAAATAAACAACATACATAGACATACATTCACACAAATGCAGCTCACAGCTGTGAGCCAGTGTGGCCTTGACAGCCACAGACAGTGGTCACTTGTGTGTGAACCGTGTTTGTGTGAATGTTTGGCCTGTATTATACTATCATATTTCTTCGTCAAAGATTTGATCAAAGATATGATCAAATATTCATCAAATTTGTTTGAGAAAGATATTTGATGTGGCGTTAAAAAGGTATATTACACTGTCATCATATTTTTCGTTAAAGTTCAAGATGACTGACAACAAATTGTTATTATGTGCAGCAGTTGCATGTGCCACAACAGCACTGTGCGCACATTTGGAACAGAAGCAGGGGAAGGGGGGGACATACTTGGGTGAAGCCATGCTTTTAGCGTTCAACAAAATTTGTTTTGTTATATGAGCTTCTAGTGGAGGACATAAGTCGTACATACATTGCTTAAGAGTGGATGAGCATACATTTCAGTATTTGCTCAGAGAAGTGTCTCGTCATATCACAAAGCACAATACTCCCTTAAGAACTGCTATGTCTGTAGAAGACAGACTCACAGAAAGATTCCAGTTTCTTGCTACAGGAGACAGTTACTCTAGCTCGCAGTACAGCACTTTAATACAACAGTGCACATTAACTAAAACAATACCTGAAACATGTGAAGCAATTTATTAAGCCCTAAAGGACCAATATCTGAAAGTAAATAAATGTTCAATGTACTTTATGTGCATTAAGAACTATTTTTATTGTAGATCAAAATAATAATTACATTTTGTGTCCCACAACTACCAAATTAATAGAAATGTATGAAGCTGATGAGGCGCTTAACAATGTGGTGCATCCTAAGTACAAAATTAGATTAAGAAGACTGGAGAGCTCAGAAGATTTGACTAATGACCTCTGCATTTTTTTGTAGCTCCCCAGTCTTCTTAATCTATTTTTGTATTCATTGTGCCTTACCCTGTAAAGTGCCTCATCAGCTTCATAGCTTTCTATTAGTTTTGTAGTTGACTGCACACACAAATTAAACTTCGCAGCCATGTTTACAAACACACTGCCGGTGACAGAATGCTGCAGCGATGCTAGATATTGAAGGGGTAACATTTCACATTGCAGTGAACAGAATACAAGCGACTTTTATGATCAAATCTACTGCAAGGCCATAGATTTGATCATATTTATTTGACAACAGGACAGATTTGACCAAGTTCCCTTTTAAACCATCAAATTTCTTTGACATAAATATTTGACAAATCAACTTTGACAAAGAAATACGATAGTGTAAATTTGGTCTATATATGTGTAGGTTGTCTATTTCAGAAGAAGGCCTTCTGGCCAAAAGCTCATGTGTTTAGTAGTCTTTTTGCTGTGCCTGTCTGCTACCCTACATCTTTGCTACATTGTGAGTAGCAATCTATCCTTTACATAATATTGTCATTATTCCATCCTGGATTTTTCATTGTTTCTTTTTTTTAGACCTCTATATTCACTTTTGCTTGCTTCATTTTCTGCATTTTTACATTTCATCAGACAAATTCCAAACCACATACATTATCAGAGGATTTCTTCTGGACCTAGCTGCTTATCTGAACCTTTCACGCAATCACTATTTCATTTCTCAAAGCTACGCAGTTATCTTCTACTGCATTTCTTCCACATATTTCAAACAATCATTGCCTAATGATCCATCTGAAACTCTCAAACTCTGTTTCTTTCAGTTTATTCAGATCCCATCTCCTTAATCTCCACATTTCTAAAATTTTTTCACTTTTAATCTGCACTTCATAACCAAACGTGAGTCCATATCTATTCCTGGAAATGTTCTGCAGTTTAAAATATTGTTTCAAAATCTCTGTCTTGGCATTATATAATCTACCTAAAATCATCCAGTCTCTCCTGGTTCCTACCTGTCAATCTCTTGTATTATCTGTTTAGGTAGTGGGCATATATACTTTTACAGTTGTGGTGGAACATTGCTATGATGATCCTTCCACTCTGCAGTTTCTTGTCATACACTGAAAACAAACACTACTAATTCAGACGTACGTTCAATACACTGAAAGCTTTGGCAGCATACTAAAAATTTTGACCACACCATAAACATAAGATGAAGAAGGACAAGAAGAAAAAGACAATGATAAAACTGCTGGTAGCGAAGATGCTGTAGCTCTAGACTATACAAGAAAGAATTGCTGATTACTATGATTAAAGAAACTAAAACTTTAATAATGTGCCAAATGATGAAGACTTTCTTGTGCTACTTGATGTGAATGTGCATGTATTATTTTTAAAAAATAATAGATGTCCACATTCTTATTTTTAGTTCACTATTAGACCTATTCCTATGGTCCCCCTATCTAATTTTGTTTTGATAACTCTGATCAGAAATCCTGTTTTTTCTTACCACATCTGGAATATTTTACTCATAAGGATGCCATCACTAAACCATATAGTAAAAGTTGCATGTTCTCTGGAAATATAACAGCTGTACTTTCCCACTGCTTTCCTCCATCCACAATACCAAAATAGCAAGGACATGTTGACTAATCTTACAAGGCCAGAGCAATCAATCATCCAGGCTGTTGTCCTGCAGCCACAGAAAAGGTTGCTGCCCCTCTTCAGCAACAACATGTAAATCTGGTTTCTCCATGGATATCCTTCCAACATGGGTGCACTAAAGGTAAAGCTAATTGTATCATTGAAGTTAGTGGCAACTCCACCGTGTGAGGTTACTGTTGGTTTTTATAAAGTTTTCTAATGTCTGCCATTACTCAGTTATCATATCCTTGTCAGCTAAATTGAGATTTTTAGGTGATGAGAAGCAATTATAGTATATCACCCACACTCAGCAAATACACACACACACACACACACACACACAGTGAATCATGTTTTTCATGTCAGATGTAATGTTCAGAGGTGACAGGAAAATGAATACATTCTCATGAAATGAAAGCATTAACTGATATTGCTTAACCTTTAAGGGTAAGAGATACATCCCATTATTGCTTAAACTCAAAGAAAGAGACTTCATCAGTGATGAAAAAGTGTAGTATTATGTGGTAGTGAACATCACCTGGACTGTGACAAAATATATTCACCTTGCACAATTAATGCAGTCTACCTTTCAGCCCCCTCACCCCATGTCTGAACTACAGGTAGGATATAATTAGGTCCAGAATCAAAACAAGTGTTGGACCAATGTGTCACAGCAGTTGCTGAAGATAGATAGAATAGTTGCCAATATACTGTGCAAAAAAAGTATTTGTCAACCCAGCTTCCACATTCAAAAACATACAACTTATCAATCACACTTGGAAATCCTCAAAAATCACATTCTGATAAATCAAGATTTCAGATATGTATTTTTATTAATTTACTTATTGCTTTAGGCTTATGATACATAATCACAATTCATGGCAGCAACATTTTGAAAATGCTGATACTTAGATTAGATGTAATTACAAGATATAAAATAAATTGAGTTTGCACAGGACAAATGTTTTCTTTCATATATTGTGCTCACAAGATGAATAACGACTATTATTACAAAAATATTAAAATACTTTTAAAGACTAGCACAGAATCACTATATTTTGCAATATATTTACTTTTATCCAAAAATATAACACTTCTAAAAAAACTATTCAAACTCTTCAAAGTGACAGTATAAAAAACTGTTCTATGCTTTCCATATTTTCAGATATATACAAAATCAATTATTTCCTGCTGCTTTCTGATTTTTAAGCCAGTGTAACATAATTTATACATTGCATACTAGATTGTCAAAGATCTAATGGAACTTCACATACACATAATTAGACTTTCTATATCTTACTGATTTTTAAGATTTAGGAACAACAAACAAAAACTGTGAACATCATTAGTCAGTAACAATATTCTATATGCACAGCACGAAGTACTTCTATGATGTGATGATTTGAAAGTGATGCATGAATCATTGTGAAATAACAACAGTTAGAAAATGAAAGACCAACAAATTCTGAATTGATGAACAAAAATTATAAATTACAGTATGTCATGGCAAGGCTGTGAAGCATAATGTGTTGATTCTTTCGGACAGCAGAAAACTGCTGAAAACTCTGGTAGTTGTTTCAGAACAACAGGAATCCTGCAACAAAAGAAATACAGAAAAAACTTTAGTTATGAAATACATGACCGAGTTATGGAAAAATATTTTATTTTCATAAATGGTTCTCATACCTGAAAGATGTATTAGTACACATTCACAAATATACTGGGTGTTAAAAATTTTTAGAATCAAGATCTTAGCCAATAAAGAATCCTATATTTTTGAGGTAAGGTACACATGGTAGCAAACTAATATTTCAGGTAGGATGAAGTACTGAATGAAAGATGCCTCTGAGGCACATGTTTATAAAATACGTATGTTGCTGCATCAGTGTTGGTGGTGCTATCTTGATAAACATAGCAATCAGTAGCGTACCCAGATTTTTCATTTGAGGATACATGAGGTTACATGAAGTCATTCATGACTGAAATCACAGTATAAACTGAAGAGGAACTGATTAGAAGTGTCCTAGCCACTGTCTCATTAGATAAGGGACAAGGAGGATATTTGAGAGTATGTGTAAAAATATCGACATGCCATTTTAATAAATGAATTCTGAACAGTTACTATGAACTTAAGATGTTGCTGGAAGTGTAATGTGTTTATAGAAAACTAAATATTTGTTCTTAACGCCTGGTTTCCTCTACCATCTATACAATTATGAACCTAAAGGTTGGGTTACTCTATATATATGGTGTTCCATGCAATGTAAAAACCTCAAATATTTTGTAAATGTTAAAATATTTCAAATGGTGATTGTCAGTAAGTGGTAATACAAATGGGGCAAGATGTTTTGACAGTGCAAATTTTTTAGCTATGAGATATTCAAGCAACTGCACTTTTTTAATGCAAGATTCTTTTTTAATGACACTTGATATCTACTGATAAGAGTAGCTCACATTAATGGTTGCAGCTAAAAATTACTCAAAAGACTTTGACATCACATTTAGCTATTTACGAATTATTTTTTCAAAATATTTTTTTGCATGTCAACAAGTATTAAATCTCTGTGCTCTATAAAAGTTAGGCGTGTTAGTGTATAATGCATGTCCATTTATCTATTATAAGTAGGCAGAAACCATGATCAATATCTCCAACTGCTCATGAAAAGTCAGGGGAGTGCATAATATGCAGTGCACTTGATATATACCCAACCAACTAAAGTGTGTGTCTGGAGAGTCAGCAATTCATTTTAGAAAAATTATAGGTAAAATTCACACAGTTGTCTTCATTCCATATTATTTTTTATAGATTACTGTAATAAGTTTTATTATTTGTGCGCTTGAGCTCTCAGGTCTGTATCTCTGAAATGGAAGGGCCACTAGTGTTCAGTGCAGAGCTATGGCCATCTTTACATGGGTGTCTCCAAGAATTAGTTCTAGGGAGGGCCACAATTTGTTAGAATATTTTGACATAATAATAATAATAATAATAATAATACCAATAATAATACATATTTGTTTACTTAGTTTTAGCATAACTTACAAGATTTTGCAAATCTGAAAAATGCAGCATTTGATAATCGTTCATTCAAAAATTTGGGAAGTACATGTGCCAAACAATTATTTTAAGAATTAATATAGTGACATTTACCCTCACTGCTTTGACAATATAAAGGGTTTTCAAAATTAATTATCTCAATAGAGATGTGCAACAAAAAGTATGTTTATTGTGAAAGCTGTACATCTTCTGTAAGCAGTCATTACCATCACATCACAGTCTTTCCGAAATGTCCACCACTCACAGTACATAGGTGGAACACATGAACAATGAACTTTGCCACCTCATCCTGTAGTGTCTTAATGGAAAAGGATTCAGATGCTACACACATTGCCGAATTGAGCTCATCCGATACTGTGGGATAGCTCTGGTGGACAATCTCTTTCAATGTGTCCTACAAACAGTGGTCACAATGTGTCAGATTGGGTGAATATGAAGGCCAATTCACCCCCGCACCAGTAAATTTGCAGTAATCCAACCCAATGGCTCTATTCCCAAAGCATTCATCAACAAAGCTAAACACTTTTTCAATGTAATTTGATTTGGCCCCATCTTGCACTAACTACTCGGTGCCTGGTCGATCTTCCGACACTAGCTGTGTGGCAACAAACTGTTCCAGAGCTACAATTTAGTGCTTTTTAGCGATTGTTTCTCATATGAAAAAGGGCCAATAATGCCTCTGCTGCACACCGCAGCCCAACCAGTAACTTTGGGAGAATACAGTGGCTTCACTTTACACAAATGGGGATTTTCCAAACCACAAAAATCAGCAGTTTTCAGGTTTAAATGTGCCTCATTTGTAAACCAGATGCAGCCAACACAAAAATTCTTTATTACAGATCACTGTGAGACTCTGGTTCACAAAGTCAGCCGTCATTCATGCTGCTGGAGGCTTTGGATTTCACATGCTGCGACACAGTCGCGAAAACAAACAGTGTTCCAGATACTGTTATTTGTTTTTTATTCCAGTTTTGATCACAATATGAAGTCCTTCAACAATGACTGGTTTCAGTCATTAATGACCATCTTCAGATCTGTTCTACACCATGTCCTAATGTGATAAAACCATAATAGCATCATCAAAATATATAATACGATGCTTTGCTGAGTGTATTTATTTGTTTTGACAATGCCATTACGGCTTTATCACATTACGACATGGTGTAGAACAGACCTGAAGATGGTCATTACTGACTGAAACCAGTCATCATCGAAGGCCTTATTATTGTGATCAAAGACTGGAATAAAAAACACTTGGCTTTGGATTTGTAATGGAAACATGTTTAGGCTTTGTTTAGTATTTTCTGCATGCTGAAAGACTTCAAACGAATCTCTGCTGAAGTTCTTCAGTCAGATTTCCTTCAATTTTGTTAAATAATTCCAGAAACTGTGCGTGATGTTTTCAGGAGTAACTACAGTTAACCGGGGCCAGCATTCCATGCTAGATATCAGACACATTGCCTGACCATTGGAATTTGGTAGAGAGCTTGCGAACGCTTTTCACATCAGATCCTTTGCGAAAATTAAACAGTGTTTGAAAATGACACCTTATTATTATAGAACTGTGTTCTAACCTTTGGTATTCTGGTACCAAAAAAAAGATAACATGCCTTATTTGAATCTCTCCCTTTGGTATACTAACCTCATTTCACATTTCAATGGTGGAACTGATCACTCTGAGCTGAGGCACACTGTACTTATTACTTATTGCCATTGCAGTGCCATATATTAGCAGCTTTTCCAACTATTTCAAAATTTCTGTATAAAATTCTTATAGCTTTCAGAATAAAATACCATTTATTGCACTTGTCTATTGATCTTAGTAATTAAGTAAATGTGTAAAGCACGCTAAGTTGCAGGCAGGCAACTTAGCGTGCTTTACGGTAAGTAGCAATCTATCTTTTCCTACATTATTCATATTCCTACCTGGAGTTTCCATTGTTTGAAATTAGTTTGTGAGATACTTAAGTTTGAAATCAGGGTCCCCTTCATTGGCCGCATCGTATTTACACATTATAAAAGCAGTATGTACAAGTATATTTACCATTATCAGCATTTCACTTAGCATCCACCTCTACACTTACACTCTGCAAGTCACCTTAAGGAGTGTGCTGGAGGATACTTCAGGTACCCATATCATTTCCTCCTTCCCCTGTCACGTGCACAAATGATGTGTGGGAGGAATGACTATCAATCTCTGTATAAGCTCTAATTCCCCCTGTGTTTCTCAACCTGGTCATTTTGAAAGATGTATGTGCCAAGCAGAAATATGTTGCCTGACTTCTTGAAACATGTTGAAATTGGCGTTGATGTTGTTGTTATTGTTATCTTTGTTGTTGTCATGGTCTTCAGCTCGAAGACTGGTCTGACAGAGCTCTTCATGTTACTCTATCCTGCGTAAGCCTCTTCATCTCTAAATAACTACTGCAACCTACATCCTTCTGAACGTGCAGACTGTATTCATCTCTCGGTCTCCCTCTACAATTTTTAGCCCCCACACTTACCTCCAATACTAAATTGTTGATCTCTTGATGTCTCAGAATATGTCCTATCAACCGATCCGTTCTTTTAGTCAGGCTGTGCCACAAATTTATTGTCTCCCCAATTCTATTCAGTACCTCTACATTAGTTACATGATCTACCCATCTAATCTTCAACATTCTTCTGTAGCAACACATTTCAAAAGCTTCTTTCTTTTCTTGTCTAAAACGTTTATCATCCATGTTTCACTTCCATGCATGAGTACACTCTAGACAAAGACCTTCTTTGGAAACACTTTTCTTGCCACTGCCAGTCTATATTTTACATCCTCCCTCCTTTGGCCATCACAGTTATTTTGCTACCTAGATAGCAAAACTCATCTACTACTTTAAGAATCTCATTTGCTAATCTAATTACCTCAGCGTCACCTGATTTCATTCAACTATATTCCATTATCTTTCTCTCACTTTTGTTGAAGTTCATCTTATATCCTCCTTTCAAGACACAGTCCATTCCATTCAGCTGCTCTTCCATGTTTTGCTGTGTCTGACAGAGTTACAATGTCACTGGGAAACCTCAAGGGTTTTATTTCTTCTCCCTGAGCTTTCATTCCTATTTCAATTTTTTCTTTGGTTTAATTTACTGCTTGCTTACTGTACAGAGTGAATAACACTGGCAAACAGCTAAACCCCAATCTCGCTCCCTTCTAAATCACTACTTCCCTTTCATGCCCCTTGACTCTTTGTAACTATTGTCTCAGTTCTACAAAAGTTGTAAATAGCTTTTTGCTCCATGTATTTCATCCCCACTACCTTCAGAAGTTCAAAGAGAATATTTCAGTCAACATTGTCAAAAGCTTTCTTTAAGTCTACAAATGCTACAAACATAGGTTTGCCTTTCATTAACAATCTTCTAAGAGAAGTCATAGGGTCAAAACTGCCTCTTTTGTTCCTAAATTCCTTTGAACTTCAAATTGATCTTCCATAATGTCGTTTTCTAGCAGTTTTTTCATTCTTCTGTAAAATTTGTGTCAGTGTTTTGCAACCATTTAAACTGAAAGTTGGGTAATTTTCACACCTGTCAGCAACTGCTTTCTGTGGAATTATTGCATTCTTCTCATACACCTTGCATGCGAGATGGAAGAGTTTTGCCATGGGTCGGTCTCACAATGTTCTCAGTAGTTCTTACAGAATGTCATCTCCCCTCCAGGGGCCTTTTTTCAACTTAGGTCCTTCAGATTTTAATTGTTTAAATGAAGATTGTATATTCGAAAGCTGTTTTGTAAAGACCTTGGCATGTCAGTCATTTCAATTTACAAAATTCCAGAAAGGGCATTAGTCACACCATTCCTCTCCAAACTCCAGTGCTTGCTAAATAAACTAAAGCAAGAAAAGAAGAAAATAATTGTAATAGCAATTAATTTTAATGTAAACACTGCAAATAACAATGAAGAATCAACAAAATTTATTGATTCAATTAAAAAGGCTGGTTTTAACCTAAATTTTTTGTAGTTCACCAGAGAAAATATTCACTCAGCAACATGCATTGATAACATTGTACTAAATTACTGTTTTGATAATGCTGATCACTCAGCCTTGTTTGCCTCACTGCCAAAAACTGATAAACATAATGCAAGAAAAACTTATATCAAAAGAAGTTTCAATAAAACAAATATTAAAATATTCTATGAGAAACTAAGTACAGTTAAATGATTTCTCGGGGATGGAGATTCAACATGTGATAACTTTAGTACATTCTTAAATAGTTTTCTTGAAGCATTTAAACGAAACTTTCCCACCAAGATCATATTCCAATAAAACATCAAATAAGATAAGATGGATCACACTAGAAATAAAAATAATATCCAGTGAGAGGAAAAGGAAGGTACACAATCAGCTGAAGTACAGCAAAGATCCTGATATTGTAAAATATGTTAGGAACTATTTTTTTTAATGTGAAAGTTTTAAAACAAATGACAAATAATAAATTCATTCTAGGCAAAAAAATAAAACAAGGGCAGTCCGGTCTGTAGTTAAGTCTGAACTAGGCATCAAAAATTACAAACAAGGCATTTAACAAATCAAACTTACCTAAAATCTGTTGTACAGCCCAGTCAAATATCTAAGTGCTTCAATGAGCACTTCATAAATGTGGCAAAATCTGATTTAGATGCAGCAAATTATGAGCAGGAAGTAAATAGTTTGGATTGAAAAGTAATTTCAGTGAATATCTTAAAAAATTCAACACAGTCTCAACAAAATTTGTTGAAAATGTCATACTCTCCTTAAAAGACAAGTATTCTGCAGGTTGGGATGGGATAACCACCAAAGTAATTAAAAAAGTTTACAACATAATAGCTCATCCTCTCTCTCACACACAATAAACAAATCATCTGAGGAAGGTTACTTCCTTCACCTCTTGAAATATGTGGAAATAAAACCAATGTTAGAAAAGGTTCACAAGATGATATTGGAAATTATCGCCCCACTTCTGTTCTTCCAGTCATATCAGAAATATTTGAAAAATTTGCTGCTTTACAGGTAGAAAGCTTCGTCACACAATATGATATCATTTCAAATAACCAATTTGGCTTCTGACGACGTACAAACATAGTACATGTGATAAATGAATTTGTCAAAAAAATTACTTCATCAGTTAGATACAGAAACTCAAGTTGCAGAAATATCCTGTTATCTTACAAAAGCATTCAACACTGTAAACCATGTCCTGCTGCTTTTCAAACTCAACAGGTATGGAATAAGGGATATTGCTTTGAAATGGTTTGAATCGTATCTCACAGAGAGGAAATAAAGGGTAATAACCACATCAATTGGAGCAGATTACTTCGCAGAGTGGAAATCTGTGTCACAAGGTGCTCCTCAATGTTCAGTTCTTAGACCAATTTTATTCCTGTTCCAAGCAAATGACTTGCCTCTCAATATAAACATTCATCTAACCTTGTTTGCTGGTGATACTTCTGCCTTTATTGAAAATGGAACTTCTGATAATATACCTGCCTCGGGCATGGATGTGTGTGATGTTCTTAGGTTCCTTAGGTTTAAGTAGTTCTAAGTTCTAGGGGACTGATGACCTCAGATGCTAAGTCTAATGGTGCTCAGAGCCATTTGAACCATTTTCAATAATATACCACAGAGTGTCATGAATACGTTAAGTAACTTGGAAACATGGTTCTGTCTAAATGGCTTAATGCTAAAGATTTCAGAAATCCACATGATGAGTTTTAAAACCAAACAGTCAAAAACTAAAGAAATCTGTATTGCTCACAATAATCAAAAAATGGAAGAACTTGACTCAGTCAGATTTCTAGGAATGAACTTAGACAGAAATTTGAGTTGGAATATCTAGCAAATAAATTAAATAGCCTCGCATTTGCTCATATGGACACCAGGTAAATAGCATACTACAACTACTATGAATCTGTAATTAGATATGATATAATGTTTTGGGGAAACTCAGGAAACGTTACACAAATTTTAAAGTTACAAAAAAGAATCATTCATAACATGTGCACTACATAGCACAGTGCGTCATTTAAAGACCTAAAAGTATTAATTGTCACCTCTTTACACATCTTTAAGGTGATTCTTTTCCTACACGGCAGCTCTGATCTATTTAAAAAAATTAAACACTCAATACAACACAAGACAAAAAGAAAACTTTTTGCAGACCTCACATCACATAAGCTGTGTGCTCAGTACATAGCCATGAAAATTCACAACAAAATAAAAGGATGTGACATAAAAAACATGAAGATAAATATTTTAAAAAGCGAGTTATGTGATTTTCTAATTGAAAGATGCTACTACTCTGTGGAAGATTTCAAGAAGGACTAAGTCTACTTTGAGCTGGATCTCTAAAATGGAATAAAAATTTATGATGTTATAGTGGATGTAACAGGGTGTACACAAGGACAAGGAAAAAAAATTTCCAAATTTTTCCTGGATTTCCCAGTTAAAAATACATTTTCTCATGGGTCAAAATACACTTTTTCCATGTTGAGTAACAGTATACTTTTCCTTGGAACTGTAAAACTTATCAATCCTTTGATTGGTTATGGTTTTATACACTGGCGTAGAATTTCCTGGCACTTTATAAAACGAAACTGTTGGAACAAAACACTTTTTGGAAAGATGTCTTATGTGCACCAACATGTACACTGCATATTTTTGTATTATGAAAGTATAAATTCAAATTCCACCAAACAGCGCATGTTACATTCCCAAGCATTGAAATCAAGATTGCAATGCACTTTTGTAAGCCAGTCATAGCTCATGTCACGTGATCTCGCCAGATGACGACAGCGGATATTCAGATCATAGGACATGTGATGCAGTCAGCCAATAGCAACATCACTGTTAAGTAGCGCGAAGACGCAAATAGGAAAAGTTAATGGTTTAAATTAATATACATAGTGTTGCTACAAGGAAAGAAAAGTTTGCACATTTAATATTGGTCCCAAAGATTAATAAGCTTCAAGAGAAGCTAAGTTTTCACATATAATGTTGATGTTTTTTGGGCGTGTTAAACTTTACGATACATCACACAAATGTGCCAGTAAAATTTTTAACAACAGCATAAATGTCTATCTTCTGGGCTTGAAATTATTCTAAATGGTCATCTGTAAAGAGTTGATTTTTAAATGAGAGTCAAATGCTCTGTGATTTAAGAAATTCATCATACATTCTCGCACATAGTTCATCTTGCATAAAAGGAAATTTAATTTGAAAGTAATGCTTTTCAAACCACAATTCACAATATTTTCCTGTGACCTGTTAGAAAAAGGTTCGTTTCAGCAGTTGCCATTGACCGCCAGATAACAGGCATCACCGCGCTTGTGCAGCTACGATTCTGTAATATATAAGTCAGTGTTGAACACTGAATATCTCTTTGTCATGAAATGAATTGTAATAACACAAATACAATGAGATCAAGATTTTGAGACTCAGAAATTACAAGAGAAGCAGTCGAAATGAAGATGAAATCAAGTCATTTTGGATGCAAGAATGCAACATCAATTGCACTCACAAATCAATTCAGCTGTATAATTATGCAGTCCAGAAATGTTATCACAGAGTTCTAAGCAAAAACAGAACCATAAGACTAAATTCTAACCATCTGGAAGTACAAATACTTTTGCAGAACCCAACAATATAGATATTTTTTCTGAAACGTAGTGTACTATTTTGCTAACCATGATTAAACATTCAAATAATGTTATCTTTTGTACAGACATTATTTGCGTGAAGAAATCTTTAAGCTCTCCTCCTTCTAGATCCCTGTCCTTGTAGTTGAAGTACACTTGTAACTTTGTTATAATTAGATCTGCTAACTTTTCACGATTGTTGATGTATTCTTTAACCACAGCAATACAACATACTTAGAACTATATAGGATTTTACTGAAGTCTTAAGCATGTAACTCTTATTTTTAATTGTTATTTTGCTATTAAAAGAATGAAGTTTACTGTACTTACAACTGGCTACTGTTTAATCTTCTACTAACTGTGTTATCAATATCCATCTGTTGGATTGTCGAGTGTGAACACGTACTCTGAAAAATAAAGAAGAAAACTCATAGTGGCAGAGCAATAAACAATGCAGAATACACATTATTGTAACACAGATGGCATATACAAATAGATATAAAACATTAGCTTTCAAATCCAACATTCCTTCATTAGGAGCTAAGCAAAAGCATGAGAATGGGTAAATACAGATAGATGGTAAGAAAAGTATAAACAATTTACAATCTTGGGCAAAGGTAGATAGCAAAAATCATAATTTATTGGGTTGTTGTAATCCATGGGTCACTCCTCCTATAACTTACTCCAGCATCAGACTTAAAGAACAAAAGATTCTAGTTAAACACAAGACAAATTCACTGTAAACAGATCTGAGGTCATACGACATTTTTACTATAGCCTGATTAAGCAAAAACAGTTTGCAACAGTTAACTAATAACACAGTTTCTAAAACTTGGTCCTCTTCAGTAACATATACCCTGACTTGCTCCTTATCCGACCACTCAACTACAAGGCAAGTTGTTACTTTTACTCAGTCCATTATTTATATTCTGTTGAAGTTCTCCTTGAAACACAATTAATCCAAAACCAGAATGGGCATAGATTGCAAAAAAGACAGAAACAAATACTTTACTTGTGAGAGTTTAATGAGAATTCAATTCACTGGCAGATAATAATAGTATGGATTCCAGTGATTATGGCACAGACAGCACATTGGACATCAGGCACCGACAACTGATATGAGCCTCACCAAAAAGTCTGAGTATGAGGCTAACTTTATAAGTATGTGTAACCAGCCAAATATTCATGTCACATAGAAGCTATTACTTTGATGTTTAATTGCACTATTGCATAATATGCAGTGCTTCTATAATCAAGTTGAGATCACAGGAATTCACTGCAGAATTATCTACTTTGTATGACAAGTGACAAACTTGCTATAGAAAGTACACTAGTGGCCATTAAAATTGCTACACCACGAAGATGACGTGCTACAGATGCAAAATTTAACTGACAGGAAGAAGATGCTGTGATATGCAAATGATTAGCTTTCCAGAGCATTCACACAAGGTCAGCACCGGTGGCGACACCTACAACGTGCTGACAGGAGGAAAGTTTCCAACCAATTTCTCATACACAAACAGCAGTTGACCAGCGTTGCCTGGTGAAACGTTGTTGTGATGCCTCATGTGCGGAGGAGAAATGCGTACCATCACATTTCCGACTTTCATAATGGTCGGATTGTAGCCTATTGCGATTGCGGTTTATCATATCGCGACATTGCTGCTCACATTGGTTGACTGTTAGCAGAATATGGAATCTGCTGGGTTCAGGAGGGTAATACGCCGTGCGGGATCCCAACAGCCTCGTATCACTAGCAGTCGAGATGACAGGCATCTTATCCGCATGGCTGTAACAGATAGTGCAGCCACGCCTTGATCCCTGAGTCAACAGATGGGGACATTTGCAAGATAGCAACCATCTGCATGAACAGTTCAACGACGTTTGCAGCAGCTTGGAATATCAGCTCTGAGACCATGGCTGCGGTTACCCTAGACGCTGCATCACAGACAGGAGCGCATGCGATGGTGTACTCAACGACGAACCTGGGTGCACGAACGGCAAAACGTCATTTTTTCGGATGAATCCAGGTTCTGTTTACAGCATCATGATGGTCGCATTCGTGTTTGGCGACATCGCGGCGAACGCACATTGGAAGCATGTATTCATCATCGCCATACTGGCGTATCACCCAGCGTGATGGTATGGGGTGCCATTGGTTACACGTCTCGGTCACCTCTTGTTCGCATTGACAGCACTTTGAACAGTGGACGTTACATTTCAGATGTGTTACAACCCGTGGCTCTACCCTTCATTCGATCCCTGCGGAACCCTACATTTCAGCAGGATAATGCACTACCGCATGTTGCAGGTCCTGTACAGGCCTTTCTGGATACAGAAAATGTTCTACTGCTACCCTGGCCAGCACATTCTCCAGGTCTCTCACTAACTGAAAATGTCTGGTCAATCATGGCTGAGCAACTGGCTGATCACAATACGCCAGTCACTACTCTTGATGAACTGTGGTATCGTGTTGAAGCTGCATGGGCAGCTGCACCTGTACAAGCCATCTAAGCTCTGTTTGACTCAATGCCCAGGCGTATCAAGGCCTTTATTACGGCCAGAGGTGGTTGTTCTGGGCACTGATTTCTCAGGATCTATGCACCCAAATAGTGTGAAAATGTCATCACATGTCAGTTCTACTATAATATATTTGTCCAATGAACACCCGTTTATCATCTGCATTTCTTTTTGGTGTAGCAATTTTAATGGCCAGTAGTGTATGTTGAGATCCTTGGTCTTCAAACACAGGGTGTCCATAGATGTTTACCCTGACTTCAATATTAAATATTAATTATGTTTATGATGGTAACACTTGTTTTTTGTAACAGGCCTACTACAGAACCCATCACGTTTCCGTATGGCTGCGTCTCCTTCAACATTTTCATGCCACAAGGCGCACTGCGTGAGCTATATCGTAAAACTGGCTTTTGCCCCAGGAGAAAGCTCAATGTGTTATGTGGCTAGCAAAAACCAAATCACCGATTACCACACAGCAGAAGTTTGTGTCCCATTATGGAGAGAAATAAGTGGATGTCAAGTTAATCAGAACATGCATGGAAACTTTTTTTGCAATAGAGTCAGTTCAGAAATGAACAAGCAGTGGCAGACTATCAATTAGACAAGCTTTGCCATAGCTTCAAGTACAGTGCATAAAGTGGTTCAAAAATGTCTTAAATTGCATGCATGCAAGTTCCAAATTGTTCAGACATTACAACCAGTTGATCATCCAAAATGTGAACAGTTTTTCATAGACATACACGCTGAACAATTTGGATGAGGACAATGATTTCAATGCAAAGGTTAATGTGTGGTGTGGGGTAAAGTGTGATTGAGAGATTGGCCCAATTTTCTTTCCTGAAAGGAATGTAGGTGGATATGTTTACCTAGACATGGTGAATTATACTATTCCCCAGGTACAGGATGTGCATGGCACTTATCACTTTCAGCAAGATGGTGCTCTCCCTCATTTGGCTCTAGAAGTCAGCTATTTTGTTAATGGAACCTTCCCCAACAGGTGGACTGGCCGAGACAGCCCAGCTTCATAGCCCCTGAGATCACCTGACGTTACCCCATCAGATTTATTTCTTTGGGGGCACGTAAAATGTACAGTGTACAAAACAGCAGTTCCTGATATTGTTACATTGCAATAATGCATCACAGATGCCACTAGCACAATCACACCAGACATTTTGCACAATTTATGGCAGGATATTGAATATCTGCTTGATATTTTGCATGTTACCAGTGGTGTGTATGTTGAAGTGATTTAAATGTTTATGTATATTACCTGTATTAAATGTTTATGTAAGGTTCAAAACTTAATGAGTAGAGGTGTATGTAGTATAACACAGGCTTCATTTACTGTATCCAAGAGAGAGTGTTTTGTTATCAGGGTAAACATTTATGGACACCCTGTACTTTTGACATGATGTGATAAACATGCAGGAAACAATATTATGAGAAGGAAAGTTGCTACTCACCATATAGTGGAGAACACGTGTGTGTGTGTGTGTGTGTGTGTGTGTGTGTGTGTGTGAGATCTAATTTTGACAAAGCCCTTACTGGCTGAAACCTATATTTATGACAGTCTTTTTGTTGTACCTATCTACGACTCAGTGTCTCTGCTATATGGTGAGTAGCAACTTTCTTTTCATAATATTGTCACATTCTATCCTGGATTTTCCATTGTTTAATGTTATGCTGTAGCTATCGACATGCATACAAATTTTTATTTGTCCTGTGTCTCAGATCCCACTGACGATGGGCTCTGTGTCTGGCAAAGCAATATTTTACAGGCAGTTTATGGGTTAACAAGATGTTTTTTTAACAAATATTTAAAAGCTGCAGAGCAAAAAGCACACATTATTTTCAAATGAAGAAATAATTAGCACTGCACTGTGGTTCATTTCAGGGTCAATAAAATTTTAATTGCTATGACAAACGTCGTCACAATTAAAATAGACTGCTGACTGACTCTGTTCCATTTGCCCCAATTCTGTATTGCCACCTTCACCACAGACAGGTAATCAAGGATGGGACAATATCTCTGGAAGCTCGAAGGATATGAGGTCTACTTTTAGAATTTCCAGAAATAGTTTTGGCGGTGGTGGGAGGGGGATTTGGGGTTGGAAGAAAGTGATGGTATCACCATTTCAAAGGCGGTATTTGTCTTGGCCAGTCCACAGGATGTTTTGATTAAAATAAGTCATATCACATCATTTGAACCATTAGCAAATCTGCAAATCACTGTTTTCATTCAGTGTTTCAAAGGTGTGTTACCAAAAATTCAGTTTGTTTCAAACAATGGGAATGGCAGAGCTGAAAACTGGGGAGTATTTATACATAATGAAATGAATAGTTAATATTAGTTCAAACAAGCATTTGCTTTTGCTATGACCAGTACTTCTGTACTAACAGATGTATAAATTGCATTACTGAATGGACTTAACTACCAGAGAAATAACACAACATTGAAAGAATTTGTAGAAAGGGAATCTTCCATGAATGAACATTTAGATCAGCCTGGAAGGGACAAGATTTTTTATTTACCACAATTGTGTGACAGTTGCCCAACAACACATTTTTTAATAAGATAGATCAAACGGATGGAGTACAGATACGATGGTCAGGGATCGATCACCAAGAAGACCCTTGGCTGCCAGTAGATATCCAATATTTGGGTGCCACGATGATATAAGGGGATTGCTTGGCTCTCAAGGTGGGCATGGTGGAGCTCACACTGCCTATGTAGTCAGTTAGTGAAGTGACAGGTTCCAACACACAGAACAACAAGTGGTGAAAGCAACACAGTGAATCAGGAATGTATCTAGATAGTTCTTATTCACAAATGGAAATGAGAGGTTTGTATAAAATAAATCAATAAAGAAGGACTAACAAGACAAAAAATAAACAAGGAAGAGTTAACAATAACAAATGAGAAGTAAAGGAATGAAGAATATTACTGTGATCATTTTGCAGCTTTATGTCACTTAGCATTGTCACATTAGGTAAAACGTGGCTGACTTATAAAGCCACAGAGAAAGTGGGGAAAGGAGTGTCCTTGAGTATGGGTATCAACAGATGGCAGAGCAACACATTTTTATTGGTGAGGCTGCAACTGGTGAGTTCAGGGTTGAGTTACTACTAGTTCAGACACTCCTAGCCCAAGAGTATGTACATAGGTTCCCAGGTTGAGGGGTTAAGATCTACGCAGGGACTTCACAAAGTAAATTACACATGTTGTCCCATGATAAAACCACTGTGCAACAAGAGTGGTGTATTATTTCCAGAATATAGGATTCTGCAGCAGTATCAATAACAAGCACATCACAGTATGGCAGTGAATGGCATAGCAACTGGAAGTATAATCCAAAATGAAATAGATGGAACAATACATTTCTTGGGGGCAAAATGTCTAAATTTCACACAAACTCACACATGGACCAAATGTAATGTCACATACATCCATAGCAAAATGATGTCAATAATGCCACATATACATGAGTGACGCTGATAAAGGGAGGAAGCCCATTGGCAGTGACACTGCACTCAATGCCCAGGCAATCTCTGCCTGAATGATTGGAAGAACGTTCTGACTGATGTTTACACAGAGACTTGGTTACAATGCTGAAAAATAGTATGATGTACCTGTGTCACTTTGAAGTGTTGGGCAGCATTCAATAAAAGTTACTTGTCCTGCCATAATAATGTGTAACTTACTTTCTGAAGTCCCTTATAAAATATGACAAGGATGGTAGCTATCATCTTCACAATATTTTAGATGTGATGATGATCTAATATAACCAAACCCTTTTTTTTTTTTTTTTACTACTACTTGAGAGCTGAGACGAAAGATATTGCACATTCTGGAGGATCAAATGATTTACATTTTCCCTGCCTCAACTTAAGATACTTTTTTTTTTGTTTCCTTTCAGCTCATGAATTAAATCCTCCTTCAGAATGACTCCATGCTTCACACTGGGTGGAAACAAATACAATGCAATCTCCTCATGGGTGCTTACACATGATTCATACAGATTAGTTGACTTTTACACGTCAACCCAAGTATGAGTACACTTCAGTCATTTATGTTACTGCATGCAGAATAATGGTCATATCCACTGGCCCACAATTCAGCTTTAATGTTTCCTGTGAGATGTTGTGAGTTGAAGTTACTTTAAATATTACTGTTTCCTCTGGTTCACCGCTGGCTTTCTCCACTATACTTTGTACATTCAAGCTCCATTAAATCCCTATGTTGAAACCCACGTGTCATCTGATTTTGAAACTATCTTTTCAGTAAGTCAAACAATGTAAATTCCAGAAAGGAATAATAACACTATTATGAAAAGTGTAGACTGCTACTCACCATACTGAGGAGACACCGATTCACAGACAGGTACAATGAAAAGACTGCTGCTGTACATTTAAGCTTTCATCCAAATGGCCTTCATCGTAAGGTCTCTCGCCATCGTCCGTCGTCATTTCGTGTCCGTCCTTTCCATTCATTTGACTGTTCACAGGGCGCTCTCCGTTTTGGTCCCACCGCGCTTTCTCAGCCACCCCGCGACCAGAATGGTCGTGGTTACTACGGGTTACAACATCTTTGGTGACGAGGTAAACGGTGGTAGTTGCTAGCATTGAGGTAAAGTTGGTCTGTCTTCTGGAGCAACAGCAGCAGCTCATGCAGCAGCAGCAGCTCCAGTTAGACATCTCACAACAGTTGCTGCAGTTGCTAACGGACAAAGTCGATGCCCGGGATGCATTACCACAACAACTGCCGAGTCCTCGGGTGTCCGATGTTTTCCCATGTCCGTCGTCATTTCCACCCTTCAATGACGCTACAGAGGACTGCGAAACCTACTTACATTGGCTGAAACAACATTTCACAGTTTTTCAAGTCACACACAACTCCTTGCAGCAGCCGTTGTTTTTGTCTTGGGACTCCTCAGACACGTTCTTTCTTCTCTGCAAGTTGGCACCGTTGCCCGATCCTGTGGCTCTCTCTTTTCAGGAGATATGCCTTTTGCTGACAAACTATTATTCCCAACGGTACCATGTGGTCACCTCTCAGCTGGAGCTCCACCAGTACCATAAAGAGCCTGGCCAATCGTACTGTTCCTGGGTCACGGACTAGCAGGGTCTCAGCCGTCAATGTGATTTTATGTGCACCAATCAGCAGTGTAAGGCTTCATGTGCAGACTCCCTGATCCGGGATGTGGTGGTTCAGCTGGCTCCCAATCCTGAGGTCCGTACTGCAGCGTTGAAACTCAACAACCCCTCCTTGGAAGAGATTATCCGCATTTCCCACTCCTTTGAAATTGCTCAAGCAGCTAACGAGCGTCTTATGGCACAACTGCAGGTGGCGGCAATCGTGGCGTCATGGCGGGTTCTGCCCTTGCAACGTTGAGATGGCCCGGCCGACAGAGGCCAGCACCATTGGGATTCCTCGTTGTCCGACGTCTCTATGGCATCGGTGCCTCCGGTCGCCCCTCTTCGCCAGTTGCACGGCCCACGTCCATCTAGCCCACAGTGCCTTACTGCACATTCATGGGCTGATGGTCCCCACCGCTGGAAAATGTGCACAATATGCAACAAGGAAGGCCACATCCGATCAGTTTGTCATAGTCGCTCGACTTGCTCCAGTCCTGCCCCTCCTGGGCCTCAAGATACAGTCCCTGTTTTGCAATCGGTCATCCCACAGGATGACCTGTCAGCACGGAAGATTTTCCTCATGCTCCCCCTTTTCACTGAGGATGTCAGTTTTCAGCTCGACACTGGGGCCACCGTCTCCCTGATTAATATGGCGACATATACCTGGCTGGGCTCTCCTGAGTTGTCACCTCACTCTCGCCATTTGGTCGCCTATGGAGATGGTTCCATTCCCCTTCGTGGGCAGTTCGTCGCCCAGGCGACGTACAAGTGTGTTCCCCAGCTTCTTACCCTCTTTGTAGTCGACCATTCGTTGGCTTTGAATATTTTTGGCCTGGATGAGTTTCAACTGTTTGGCTTTTCAATTTCCGAAGAAGTTAAGGTCGTTTCCACAGCTGTTCCTTTTCAGGACTTAGACGATCAGTGCTCCGCTTTTGCGTCATTGTTTGCAACCGATCTCAGATGTGCTTCCGGCTTTCAGGCGCACATCACCCTACCGCCAGATGCACAGCCTCACTTTTTCCGGGCCCAGCCCCTTCCGGTGATGGTCAAGCAGGAACTTCATCGGCTCCAGGCCGCTGGTATTCTGGAGCCTGTAACTTACAGTGCCTGGGTCCCTTTGGCTGTTTGGGGACTTCGGCACTACAGTCAATGCTCAGTCCCTCGTTGACACTTGCCCCATTCCCCGACAGGAAGACCTTCTCACCAAGCTTGCCATGGAAGAGTATTTTTCAAAGATCGACCTGGCTGAGGCATACCACCAGTTGCCCTTGGATGCCGCATCTCAAAACATCATGGCTATCAACACACCTTTTGGACTGTATAAGCGCATTCCTTTTGGTGTCTTTTTGGCGCCGGCCATTTTCCAGCGATTCCTGGAGCAGCTCACACAGCCTATCCCCGCCTGTGCGAATTATCTGGATGATACCTTGATCACCGGGCATTCCCGCCAGGAACATTTGCAAAAACTCAGCTCCTTACTTCACGCTCTGCAATACTTAGGCCACTGGCTCAGCAAAGATGGCATTTGGGTGAGGTTACTTATTACGTAAAGTTCTTGCCCCAGGCTGCCTATGTTGCTCAACCCCTCAATCACTTGGATCGAAAAGGGGTACCTTTCGATTGGACTCCTGCCTGTTACCAGGCTTTTCTCCGTTTAAAGGCGATGCTGAAGTCCGCCCGTTGCCTTACTCCCTTCTCTCCGGACCACCCCTTGGTTGTGGCGGCCGATTCGTTGGCATACAGCATTGGGGCCGTCCTCGCGCACCGTGTATCGATGGCTCCAAACAGCCCATTGCTTATGCTTGACCCCAGCGCAACGGAACTACTCCTAGATTGAAAAGGAGGCCCTGGCGATCGTGTTCGCCATCCAAAAATTTCACACCTATCTCTTTGAGGCAAATTTCACCCTCCAGACAGACCATAAACCCTTTGTTACACTTTTCGGACCCCACTCTCACCTTCCAGAGCGGACTGCTCAACGTCTCCAGCACTGGGCAATGTTTTTACATAATTATGCTTACACCATCTGGTATAAGCCCACCGCCCACCATGCTAATGCAGATGCTTTGTCACATCTCCCAGCAGGCCCTGATCCTGCCTTTGACCAACAGGAGGTCCTCTGGTTACACGTTGATTCAACCGCCGGGATGCACTGGACGGTCTGCCTCTTATGGCTGCTCACATTGCTATGGCTACCCGCCACAACCATGTCTTGCGGCAGGTTCTCCACTGCGTGGTCCACGGGTGGCCCTCCTATGTTACTCGTCGGATGCAGTCCAATTTCAGCCCCTGGCACCACCTGTCCCACAGGCTCTCCACGATAAATTATGTCCTTCTGTTGGCCATGGAGTGAGATACCCATCAGGTGGTCATCCCTCCGCAATTGCGGCTTCGGGTGCTCAGTTTGTTACACTGCGGGCACTGGGGTATGTCCCATATGAAAGTATTGGTTCACCGGCACATGTACTGGCTCGGCATCAATGGCAATATTGAGCGCCTGGTCCGTGGGTGCACTGTGTGCACGTCACCAGGCAAGCCCCCCTCAGTCGTATGCACCCTGGCCTATGCCTTGCCGGCCCTGAGATTGCATCCATAACCCCGTTTTTGGGGTCCATGTGGTTACTCATCATTGATGCCTACTCCAAATACCCATATGTTGCCCGCATGGCTTCCACCACCACAGAGGCTACTCTCGGCCCTGCCCCAGGTTCTCACCATTGGGGGCCTGCCATACACGTTGGTCCCCAATTCACGTCATCCTCCTTCCACAACTTCTGTCAGGCCAACGGTATCAAACATATCCGTAGTCCCCCTTTCCACCCTTCGTCCAATGGCGCGATGGAGAGACTTGTCCGCACTTTTAAACAACAGTTGACAAAGGCAGACGTCATATCTCCAACCACGTCGGACCTCACCCTGTTTTTGAGCACCTATCGGACTACGCCAATTGGCGGACACAGACCGGCAGAGCTCCTTCATGGGAGACAGCCACGGACCCTGCTCCATTAGCTGACACCATCCCCCTCTCACACCCACTCCCACTCCCAGCCCTAGCAGTGGTATGCCCCTGGCATGGCCATGTTGGCCCGCGAGTATGGGCGCAAGGCGGGTTGGACACCCACCACGGTCGTCACGGCCCAAGGGCGGCGTGTGACACCAGTGCAGACGTCAAAAGGGTTGGAGCACCACCATCATAATCAGCTCCACCCACGTGCCCCCGCAGGACTCGTGCCCACCACCTCTTCCCCTATCTCCTTCGGGTGTAGACATGGTCCTCGAGTCACAGTCCCGGCCCCTGGTTGCCATCTCCCTGCGGGCCTGCCGCCGGCCCTCTCTGCCCCTGTATGGATCGGCGGCTCCCTCCCCTGCCCTGGACTCTGGATTGGCTCTCATGGATACCTGGTGCGTCCCTTTCTCCCCGCCAATAGTGGTTGATGAGCCCAGCTCCTCTCCCCACTGCCGTCCACCTCAGCACTGTCTGGGGCATTTCCACCCCTACACACAAGTTTCAGGGGGCAGGGACCTGGTACAATACGTCACGGAATTTGAATTCCTGCCAGACATCATGGATGTTGAAGACTCCTAGAGGTCTCTGCACCATCGCGCCATAAGCTGTGGCAGTGCGCGTGTCCTGGCCCATATTTAGCGTGAGGGCGCCACAGCGGAACACGTGGTTCCAGTGGAGCGGCGCCCCCGATAGGGTATTTAAGCACCTGCCTCTCGCTCAGCCAGCGAGTCTAATCATTGTGTGAGTCTTGACACATCGCCTCAACAACAGACAGCATGTTTACCACTCTTTGTTTTCATTATTAGTGGACGTCTTGGATTCGTTTGATTGTCTCTATCACTCCGTTGCTTCTTGCGTGTTGTCTTCGTAAGGTCTCTCTCCATCGTCCGTCGTTGTTTCATGTCTGTCCTTTCCGTTCGTTAATTTGTTCACGAGCCGCTCTCCATTTTGGTCCCGCCGCACTTTCTCGGCCACCCCACAACCGGAATGGTCGCAGTTACAACAAAGAAGATCTTTTCGTTGAAATCTTGAACCTATAGCAGTCTTCTTGTTATGCCTGTCTGGAACTCAACATCTCCTCTATATGGTGAGTAGCACTCTCACTGTTTCTGTAATATTGTTTTCAGTAGTCCAAGATGCTGCACAACTCTACTGCAATCAAATATCCCACAACGTGGTTACCTTTCATCAAGCTGGTAGGAAATGGAAGTTTCCATGAGAAGCGTTTCATTATCAAGACTCTTGGAAATCAGTGAAGTTCTTCCAAGATCTTTTACACCCTTTTATATATAAAAGAGGCACACTTCCTCAAACAGCTTCCATTGTTGCTTTATTAAAACACTCTGACACAAGGATTACTTTTCTTAAGACACTTTCAGGAGAACTAGTCCCTTATGATCTCTTTGAAGGTTGGCTTTGTGCTGACAAACCAAATTTATATGTATATATCATTGGGTTTCACTAAGGGCTTATGAGTACACTTAAATAAAGCTCAATGTGTTTGTGTAAGCCTGATATAACTGTGATGTAACAGGAGTCCTTTCATCTGGACAGCAATGATAATTTTGCCTCGAACCCACTCAAGTATTGAATGCATTGCTCATCTCAAGGTTGAGAGGCGATTGTCTCCCCACATACCCCTTTTTTTCCAATTCAAGAAACCTCACAGTTCCTGTACTCAAAGCCAGAACCATATGAAACTTTTTGTGCATTCATCATATGGTACCACCAAACAGGGAATATTAACTTAAGTAACATGCCAGATAGAGAATGAATTATCCTCCTCACAAACAGTCTTATTAGCTACAACCCAATAAACACAGTTCACATTATGATGCTCTAAAAAGTAATTTAATGACAGACATGCATTCTCAAAATTTCAATGACAGTGAAACTGTCAAAATTGAAACGAAGTGTGTACCTTAAACCTCTTGCCTTCTTACTGACTAACTTATCCAGGTACGTCTCGTGGCCCACCTAACAGTTTTAGTCTGTTGGCAACTCTCTCCTACCTTCTAAACTCTGCAGAGGTTTTCTTGTATTCACTGCAGGAACAGCACCACAAGGAGATATGGAATTACAGATAATGGCTTAGTGCTGGCATGTGTGCGAGTCCAGCAAGGTGTGCAGGGGAAACAATGTGGAGTTCAGAAAGTAAACTGATTTATTGAGAGACTGACACTATTAGCCATAACTGAATTGTTCATTTGATAAAGAATATATTTTTGACAAAATAATTTAATTGGATGGACAAAAATGTATTCACCAAGTGCTGGCAGAACACACACACAACCTTCCTTTATATGTACATTCTGCTGCTGCTTGGTGAGTAGACATTTTATCTATCTAATTAAATCGTTTGGTAAAGAGCATCACCCACAAAAAATGGGGGGTCCAGATTCATGTCACAGTCCTGGACACACATTAAATTGCTGGAAAGTTACATGAGAGTGTACATCCAGCTCCAGAGTGAACGATACATCTCCACTTAAAGTCACATCCCAGGGAACCTCTCATGAGAGATCACATGAAATAAAACCAGTTAAGATTATCTAAATTAAAGGTTCCATAAAAGAATATCTGTAAGTAAATGATAAAATATTGCTAAAGGAAAATGTAGATGTGATAAGGAATATCATGGTGAAATCAACTGTATAATTTTCTTAAACAATTTATTAACGCAGTTGTAGCAGTCACATACTGAATTAAAAGCCACTGGAAGATTCAATAAGACATATTTTTTAAAAAATTGTTTTACTTTGCACTTTTTTATAAATTTATCTACAAAGAAATGTTTTACAAACTAACACATAAAAAAACTACTAGTAAAATGTCTGAAGTACGTGTGAATTTGGAAAAAAAGTTATTGTTCGTTGGTTGTTCTAAAAGAAGGGAGAAGGGAGCAAACTACGAGGTCATCCTAATAAAAAAATGCCAAAGGTGTGAGATTAAAACGGACAAGACATGTAACACAAAACGGGAAGAAAAAAAACCCACAAGAACGAAAGAAAGGCAACGAACCATAAAAGGAACAAAAGAGGACAAGAAAACAATAGAGACACTAGAAACAGAAGAAAGTAAAACAGCAAAGCAGATTACAGTGGCTGGCCAACCACAAGAATAAAAAGGAAAAGCCAGCCACTCTGCAACACTTTAAAACTTCCACCCTAAAAGCACTACAGTGGTGGACACAGAGGGAGAAAGGACATGCGCTAAAACCTACATATAAGTATAGAACCCAGTCTCACAGATAAACTTAAAACTAAAGCTGCTGCTGAGTCATCGTTGCCCAACACCGAAGGTCGGGAAGTGGGAAAGTTAAAAGTTCGCCGAAGAGTGGATAAACGTGGGCAGTCCAGCAAGAAGTGGACGACTGTCATTTGGGAGTCACAGCGACACAGAGGTGGGTCCTTGCGACAGAGTAGGGGACCATGCGTTAGCCACATATGGACAGTGCGGAGCTGGCAGAGGACAACTGATTCCCTGCGAGAGGACCGCATGGAAGACCTCCACACATTTGTCACCTCCTTAACGATACGCAACTTGTTGTGCGTACTGTTATACAATTCTGTCTCCCAAAGCCTGAAAACCCTGTGGCAGGTTAGCTTCAGAGATGCCCATCTCCAGAAGCAGTTTCCGCGTCGCCTGTTGGACCAGCCTGTCGGCAAATTCATCACCTGGGATTCCGACGTGTCCAGGGGTCCACACAAACACCATTGAACGACGGGACCATTCCAGGGCATAGATGGACTCCTGGATGGATGCTACCAGAGGGTGGTAAGTGTAGCACTGGTTGACAGCTTGTAGGCTGCTCAATGAGTCAGTACACAGCAGAAATGATGCACCAGGGCATGGTCAGATGTGCTCAAGAGCACAAGATATGACCGCCAGCTCTGCAGTGAAAACACTGCAGCCATCTGGCAAGGAGTTCTGTTCAATATGTCCTCCACGAACATACGGAAAGCCTACATGACCATCAGCCATTGAGCCATCAGTGTAAACCACTTTAAAGCCCCAAAATATATCAAGAGTCGAGAGGAAGTGACAGCGGAGAGCCGCAGTGGTAACAGAGTCCTTAGGGCCTCGTGAAAGGTCCAGACGAAGCTGCAGCCGAGGTATACACCATGGAGGCGTACGTGATCAGACCGCAAGTAGAGGTGGTAAAAGGAAGGACTCCAGTTCAGAGAGAAAGGACTGCACGCAAACCGTAATCGTTAGCCCCAACCAGGGCCACCGATGCGAGAGATGGACTGCTGCAGACGGGAAAAGGAGACGGTATATCGGATGCTCAGGAGAAGTATGAATGTGTGAAACGTAACTGGTGAGCAGTTGTGCATGTCCGATCTGCAATGGAGGAACCCCAGCCTCCACCACTACGTTGGTTACCGGACTCGTCCTAAAAGATCCTGTCACTAGTCGAACCCCACAGTGGTGCACAGGGTCGAGTAAATGCAACGCTGAGGGCGCTGCTGAGCCATAAACCATACTCCCATAGTCAATTCAGGATTGGACAAGGGCTCTGTAGAGCCACAGCAGTGTAGAGCGATCTGCACCCCAATTGGTGTTGCTCAGGCAACGGAGGGCACTGAGGTGCTGCCAGCACTTCTGCTTAAGCTGACGAAGATGAGGAAGCCATGACAATTGAGCATCGAAAACCAGTCCTAAGAATTGATATGTCTCCACTACAGTGAGTGAATCATCATGAAGGTAAGGCTCTTGACCTGGATGAACAGTACGACGCCAACAGAAGTGCATGACATGCGACTTTGTAGCTGAAAACTGGAAGCCGTGTACTAGAGCCCATGACTGTGCCTTGTGGATGGCTCCCTGTAGGCGATGCTCAGCAGTATGAAATGCAGAAGTCATCTGCATACAGAGGAGAGACGGGGGGCCAGACAGCTGCTGCTAGACCATTAATGGCCACTAAAAATAGAGAGGCACTGAAGACAGGGGCCCTACAGGACTCCATTCTCCTGGATATGGATGGAATATGGGAAACACCAACTTGGACATGGAAAGTACAGAGCGACAGGAAGTTTTGAATAAAAATCGGGAGCGGGCCCCGGAGATCCCCCCCATACAATTTGGCAAGGATATGATGTTGCCAGATCGTGTCATATGCTTTATGTAAGTCAAAAAAGACGGAACCAGGTGTTGCCATCTGGCAAAGGCTGTTCAGATGGCAGACTCGAGGGACACAAGATTATCAGTGGTAGAGTGACCCTGGCGGAAGCCGCCCTGACATGGAGCCAGTAGGCCACGTGCTTCCAGGACCCAGCCCAACCGCCGACATACCATACATTCCAGCAGCTTACAAAGAACGTTGGTGAGGCTGATGGGCTGATAGCTATTCACATCAAGTGGGTTTTTACCGGGTTTGAGCACCGGAATGATGGTGCTCTCCAGCCACTGCGATGGAAAGACATCATCGCACCAGCTCCAGTTGAAGACAATGAGGAGATGTCACTTGTAGTGAGATGAGATATGTTTAATCATCTAGCTGTGGGTCCGATCAGGCCCAGAAGCTGTGTCGGGGCAATGTGCGCAGGCCTTGAGGAGCTCCCACTCTGTAAGTGGGGCGTTATAGGATTCACTGTGGTGTGTAGTGAATGAGAGGACATTCCCTTCCAGCTGCCATTTGAGAGTGCGAAAAGCTGTGGAGTAATTCCCTGATGCAGAGGCTCGAGCAAACTGCTCGGCAATTGTGTTTGCGTCGGTAGATAACACGACATTTATGGTAACACCAGGAACACCTATTGGGGGTCTGGTACCCGAAAAGACGTTTGATCTTTGCCCAGACTTGGGAAGGTGATGTATGGCACCCAATGGTTGAGACATATCTCTCCAAACACTCCTGCTTCCGTCATCTGATAATCTGGCGAACGCGGGCACGGAGCCGTTTTTTAGGCTATGAGGTGCTCCAGGGAAGGGTGCAGCTTATGCTGCTGTAGAGACTGCTGACATTCTTTAATTGCTTCAGTGACTTCTGGTGACCACCAAGGGACTGCCTTACATCTCGGGCACCCTGAAGAGAGAGAGATTGCGTTTTCTGCTGCAGAAACAACTGTTGTAGTCACCTGCTCAACAATCATATCGATGTTACCGTGTGAGGGAGATTCAATGCTGACAGCACAGGTGAAAGTTTCCCAGTCCACCTTGTTTAAAGCCCATCTGGGTAGGCGTCCATGGGCCTGACGCTGTGGCAGTGACAGGAAGATGGGGAAGTGGTCACTACCACACAGGTCGTCATGTGCTCTCCAATGGATAGATGGGAGAAGTCCTGGGCTGCAAATTGATAAATCAATGGCCAAGTAACTACCATGAGCCATAAGAGTGGTGGCCCCAGTATTTAAGAGGCAGAGGTTGAACTGAGACAGTAAAGTTTCGACATCTCTGCCTCGGCCAGTAAGCACAGTGTCACCCCACAAGGTGGTTATGGACGTTAAAATCCCCCAAAAGTAGGAAAGGTTTAATGCAGATAATACATTCAGGGGCACTGCACCATTTGGAGGAAAATATACACTGCAGACAGTTATTTCCCGTGTCATCCTTATTCTGACAGCCACAGCTTCAAGAGGGGTTTGAAGTGGCACAGGTTCACTACAGACTGAGTTTAGGACATAAATGCAAACTCCACCCGACCCTAGATTGTAGTCATTATGGTTCCTGTAATATCCCTCATAGCCACGGAGGGCAGGGATCCGCTTTGCCGGGAACAAGGTTTCCTGGAGGGCAACGAAGATAGCAGGTGTAAAGCTTAATAGTCGCCGTAGCTCAGCCAGGTGGTGGAAAAAAACTGCCGCAACTCCACTGGAGGATGACATCGTGAGACTGGGAAGGCATGGAGTGTGGCCTGAGCTCCCAGTTGGTGCACATCGACAGCACAGAAAGATACGTATATAGCTTCTTTTCTGTGTTTACTTTGTAGATCCTTACTTAAATTGCGTGTGAGTTTCGTATAGGAGGTGTAATTTCAAGTTTTAGTTACTGTAATCGTAAATTCAGGCAGATTGTAGTGCAGTCGTTGGGCATTTGTACAGGTTAGTTCATACATTGCTTGCGTGTTTCCCTTGCGTTATCTAGGCACGGACTCGTGTTTCAGTAACTGTTGTTCAACATCGATTAGAATGGACAGGGACTGTGATTGCTGTGTTCAGATGAGGGCTGAGTTGGCATCCCTTTGCTCACAGCCTAGGCGGCGCTGACTTCAGTCATGCAGCTTGAGGCTGTTGCCAATGGGCACCACTGTGGGGAGCCGGACTTGGGTATCATGGGGATGTCAACCTCGTCCCATCTGTCCCCAGATCGGTCTGCCGCTGAGGTTGACCCAGTTGCTGCCCGCAGTGGGGCTCAGCCCTCGCCTGTGGTTGATTGGAAGGTCGTTCCAAGGTGTGGCAGGCAGCAAAAGACGTCCCCGGAAGCTGATCAGAAAGCCTCCCCGGTGCGTCTGACAAACAAGGTTTCAGGTACTGTCTCTGGCTGAGCCAGATTCAGCTGCCTGCCCTGTTTCAGAGGATGATTCTCAGCCTTCAAGGTCCGGGCAATCGCAGAGGGTGGGCTTATTGGTAGTTGGGAACTCCAATGTTAGGTGCGTAATGGGGCCCCTTCGGGATATGGCGGCTAAGGAGGGGAAGAAATCCAGTGTGCACTCCGTGTGCATTCCGGGTGGAGTCATTCCTGATGTGGAAATGGTCCTTCTGGATGCCATGAAGAGCACAGGGTGCAGCCAGCTGCAGGTGGTGGCACATGTCGGCACTAATGACGTGTGTCGCTTTGGATCTGAGGAAATTCTCTCTGGATTCCAGCGGCTACCTGATTTGGTGAAGGCTGCCGGTCTTGCTTACGAGATGAAGGCAGAGCTCACCATCTGCAGCATCATTGACAGAACCGACTGTGGACCTTTGGTGCAGAGCCAGGTGGAGGGTCTGAATCAGAGGCTCAGACGGTTTTGCGACCATGTTGGCTGCAGATTCCTTGACTTGCGCCATAGGGTGGTGGGGTTTCGGGTTCCGCTGAGTAGGTCAGGAGTTCACTACACTCAGCTGGTGGCTACACAGGTAGCAGAGGCTGTGTGGCGTGGACTGGGCGGTTTTTTAGGTTAGAAGGCCTCGGGAAAGTACGGGGTGGGCTGCAATCTCAAAGGGTGCATGGCAAATACAGGACGTGCTTGGATCAAGGAACAGTCAGAATTGTAGTTGTAAATTGTTGTAGTTGTGCTGGGAAAGTCCCTGAGGTTCAAGCACTAATAGAAAGCACAGAAGCTGAAATCTTTATAGGTACAGAAAGATGGCTAAAGCCTGAAATAAGTTCTGCAGAAATTTTTACGAAGTCTCAGATGGTGTTCAGGAAAGATAGATTAGGCAGAATTGGTGGTGGAGTGTTTGTGTCTGTCAGTAGTGGTTTATCTTGTAGTGAAGTCGAAGTAGATACTCCATGCGAATTGGTATGGGTGGAGGTTATACTTAACAGCCGAACTAAGTTAATAACTGGCTGCTTCTACCGACCCCCAGACTCCGATGATATAGTTGCTGAACAGTTCAGAGAAAATTTGAGTCTCGTAACAAATAAATACCCCACTCATACGGTTATAGTTGGTGGGGACTTCAACCTTCCCTCGATATGTTGGCAAAAATACTTGTTCAAAACCGGTGGTAGACAGAAAACATCTTCTGAGATTGTCCTAAATACTTTCTCTTAAAATTATTTCGAGCAGTTAATCCACGAACCCACGTGAATTGTAAATGGTTGCGAAAACACACTTGACCTCTTAGCCACAAACAATCCAGAGCTAATAGAGAGCATCATGACTGATACAGAGATTAATGATCACAAGGTCGTTGTAGCTAGGCTCAATACCGTTTCTTCCAAATCCAACAGAAACAAATGCAAAATAATTTTATTTATTAAAGCGGATAAAGTGTACTAGATGCCTTCTTAAGAGACAATCTCCATTCCTTCCGAACTGACTATGCAAATGTAGACGAGATGTGGCTCCAATTCAAACAGCAATTGAGAGATTTATACCTCATAAATTGGTAAGAGATGGAACTGATCCCCCATGGTACACAAAACAGGTCCGAACACTGTTGCAGAGGCAACGGAAAAAGCATGCGAAGTTCAGAAGAACACGAAATCCCGAAGCTTGGCTAAAACTTACAGACGCACAAAATTTGGCACGGACTTCAATGCGAGATGCCTTTAATAGGTTGCACAACGAAACGTTGTCTCGAAATTTGGTAGAAAATCCGAAGAAATTCTGGTCGTGTGTAAAGTACACAAGCGGCAAGACACAGTCAATACCTTCGCTGCGCAGTGCCGATGGTACTGTTACTGACGACTGTGCCGCTAAAGCGGAGTTATTGAACGCAGTTTTCCGAAATTCCTTCACCAGGGAAGACGAATGGAATATTCCAGAATTTGAAACACGAACAGCTTCTAGCATGAGTTTCTTAGAAGTAGATATGTTAGGGGTTGCGAAGCAACTCAAATCGCTTGATACAGGAAAGTCTTCAGGTCCAGATTGTATACCAATTAGGTTCTTTTCAGATTATGCTGATACAATAGCTCCCTACTTAGCAATCATATACAACCGCTCGCTCACTGATAGATCTGTACCTACAGATTGGAGAATTGCGCAGGTCGCACCAGTGTTTAAGAAGGGTAGTAGGAGTAATCCATCGAACTACAGACCTATATCATTGTCGTCGGTTTGCAGTAGGGTTTTGGAGCATATACTGTATTCAAACATTATGAATCACCTGGAAGGGAACGATCTATTGATACGTAATCAGTATGGTTTCAGAAAACATCGTTCTTGTGCAACACAGCTAGCTCTTTATTCGCATGAAGTAATTGCCGCTATCGACAGTTGATTCCGTATTTCTAGATTTCCGGAAAACTTTTGACACCGTTCCTCACAAGTGACTTCTAATCAAGCTGCGGGCCTATGGGGTATCGCCTCAGTTGTACGACTGGATTGGTGATTTCCTGACAGGAAGGTCGCAGTTCGTAGTTGTTGTTGTTGTTGTTGTTGTTGTTGTCTTCAGTCCTGAGACTGGTTTGATGCAGCTCTCCATGCTAATCTATCCTGTGGAAGCTCCTTCATCTCCCAATACCTACTGCAACCTACATCATTCTGAATCTGCTTAGTGTATTCATCTCTTGGTCTCCCTCTACATTTTTTACCCTCCACACTGCCCTCCAATGCTAAATTTGTGATCCCTTGATGCCTCAGGACATGTCCTACCAACCGATCCCTTCTTCTAGTCAAGTTGTGCCACAAACTTCTCTTCTCCCCAATTCAATTCAATACCTCCTCATTAGTTATGTAATCTACCCATCTAATCCTCAGCATTCTTCTGTAGCACCACATTTCGAAAGCTTCTATTCTCTTCTTTTCTAAACTATTTATTGTCCACGTTTCACTTCCATACATGGCTACACTCCATACAAATACTTTCAGAAACAGTTTCCTGACACTTAAATCTATACTCGATCTTAACAAATTTCTCTTCTTCAGAAACGCTTTCCTTCCCATTGCCAGTCTGCATTTTATATCCTCTCTGCTTCGACCATCATCAGTTATTTTGTTCCCCAAATAGCAAAACTCCTTTACTTCTTTAAGTGTCTCATTTCCTAATCTAATTCCCTCAGCATCACCCGACTTAATTCGACTACATTCCATTATCCTCGTTTTGCTTTTTTTGATGTTCATCTTATATCCTGCTTTCAAGAAACTGTCCATTCCGTTCAACTGCTCTTCCAAGTCCTTTGCTGTCCCTGACAGAATAAAGATGTCATCGGTGAACCTCAAAGTTTTTATTTCTTCTCCATGGACTTTAATACCTACTCCGAATTTTTCTTTTGTTTCCTTCACTGCTTGCTCAATATACAGATTGAATAACATCGGGGAGAGGCTACAACCCTGTTTCACTCCCTTCCCAACCACTGCTTCCCTTTCATGTCCCTCGACTCTTATAACTGCCATCTGGTTTCTGTACAAATTGTAAATAGCCTTTCGCTCCCTGTATTTTACCCCTGCCACCTTTAGAATTTGAAAGAGAGTATTCCAGTCAACATTGTCAAAAGCTTTCTCTAAGTCTACAAATGCTAGAAACGTAGGTTTGCCTTTTCTTAATCTTTCTTCTAAGATAAGTCGTAAGGTCAGTATTGCCTCACGTGTTCCAACATTTCTACGAAATCCAAACTGATCTTCCCCGAGGTCGGCTTCTACCAGTTTTTCCATTGGTCTGTAAAGAATTCGTGTTAGTATTTTGCAGCTGTGACTTATTAAACTGATAGTTCAGTAATTTTCACATCTGTCAACACCTGCTTTCTTTGGGATTGGAATTATTATATTCTTCTTTAAGTCTGAGGGTATATCGCCCGTCTCGTACATCTTGCTCACCAGATGGTAGAGTTTTGTCAGGACTGGCTCTCCCAAGGCTGTCAGTAGTTCTAATGGAATGTTGTCTACTCCCGGGGCATTGTTTCGACTCAGGTCTTTCAGTACTCTGTCAAACTCTTCACGCAATACCGTATCCCCCATTTCATCTTCATCTACATCCTCTTCAATTTCCATAATATTGTCCTCAAGTACATCGCCCGTGTATAGACCCTCTATATACTCCTTCCACCTTTCTGCTTTCCCCTCTTTGCTTAGGACTGGGTTTCCATCTGAGCTCTTGATATTCATACAAGTGGCTCTCTTTTCTCCAAAGGTCTCTCTAATTTTCCTGTAGGCAGTATCTATCTTACCCCTAGTGAGATAAGCCTCTACATCCTTACATTTGTCCTCTAGCAATGCCTGCTTAGTCATTTTGCACTTCCTGTCGATATCATTTTTGAGACGTTTGTATTCCTTTTTGCCTGCTTCATTTACTGAATTTTTATATTTTCTCATTTCATCAATTAAATTCAATATTTCTTCTGTTACCCAAGGATTTCTACTAGCCCTCGTCTTTTTACCTACTTGATCCTCTGCCGCCTTCACTACTTCATCCCTCAGAGCTACCCATTCGTCTTCTACTGTATTTCTTTCCCCCATTCCTGTCAATTGTTCCCTTATGCTGTCCCTGAAACTCTGTACAACCTCTAGTTTAGTCAGTTTATCCAGTTCCCATCTCCTTAAATTCCCACCTTTTTGCAATTTCTTCAGTTATAATCTACAGTTCATAACCAATAGATTGTGGTCAGAGTCCACATCTGCCCCTGGAAATGACTTACAACTTAAAACCTGGTTCGTAGTAATAGGCGGCAAATCATCGAGTAAAACTGAAGTGATATCAAGTGTTCCCCAGGGAAGCGTCCTGGGACCTCTGCTGCTCCTGATCTATATAAATGACCAGGGTGACAATCTGAGCAGTTCTCTTAGGTTGTTCGCAGATTATGCTGTAATTTACCGACTAGTAAGGTCATCCGAAGACCAGTATCAGTTGCAAAGCGATTTAGAAAAGATTGCTGTACGGTGTGGCAGGTGGCAGTTGATGCTAAATAACGGAAAGTGTGAGGTGATCCACATGAGTTCCAAAAGAAATCTGTTGGAATTCGATTATTCGATAAATAGTACAATTCTCAAGGCTGTCAATTCAACTAAATACCTGGGTGTTAAAATTTCGAACAACTTCAGTTGGAAAGACCAAATAGATAATATTGTGGGGAAGGCGAGCCAAAGGTTGCGTTTCATTGGCAGGACACTTAGAAGATGCAACAAGTCCACTAAAGAGACAGCTTACACTACACTCGTTTGTCCTCTGTTAAAATATTGCTGCGCGGTGTGGGATCCTTACCAGGTGGGATTGATGGAGGACATCGAAAGGGTGCAAAAAAGGGCAGCTCATTTTGTATTATCACGTAGTAGGGGAAAGAGTGTGGTAGATATGATACACGAGTTGGGATGGAAGTCATTAAAGCAAAGATGTTTTTCGTCGCAGTGAGATCTATTTACGAAATTTCAGTCACCAACTTTCTCTTCCGAATGCGAAAATATTTTGTTGAGCCCACCCTACATAGGCAGGAATGATCATCAAAATAAAATAAGAGAAATCAGAGCCCGAACAGAAAGGTTTAGGTGTTCGTTTTTCCCGCGCGCTGTTCGGGAGTGGAAGGGTAGAGAGATAGTATGATTGTGGTTCGATGAACCCTCTACCAAGCACTTAAATGTGAATTGCAGATTAATCATGTAGATGTAGATGTAGAATGTTCAATGAGGCAGTTTACACCTCAGAGTCACCTGCTGCGACTGATTTATTGCCTGAGCAGTCTATATCCATTGTGTCTGAGGGTCTGGTGAGATCTAGGTCCTCAGGTGACGCCAAAATCTCCACAACATCCTCAGATGCAGAGCTTGTACATAGTGCTGGTGCAGGTGCCACAGCAATTTCCTTGGTCTTAAGGGTTTTCTTTTTGGATTTCTGTCACTGCTTCTTGGTTTCTTTGGCTGGGAGGACTTCACTGGCTCAGTCTCCGGGACTGAGGATGAGCGTGAAGCCCTACAACCAGCTGCTTTTGGGCTCTTCAGCCACTGGTGGGTGTCATTTTTCCCACTAGCAGAAACCTGGGAAGGGAGTGACCCAAGGGACCCCTTCCCAGCAAGTGAAGCCAAAGAAGACTTATGCTTCTCTGGCTTAGAAGTGGGGATGGGCATTCGCGATGGTTAGGGGGGGTGTTGCTCCCAAAGTATGTGGCGCAGGAGCAACAGGGATGGAAATGCCCCCCACCTTCAAGGGGCAGGTGTAGTCTTCTGGCTCTTAGAGGTGATTGGGGTTGGCAGAGCTGATGGTGCCAGAACTGTTGTAGCGGTGGCATAAGATGATGTCATACGCACAGGATGCAGGCGTTCAAATTTTCTCTTAGCCTCAGTGTAGGTCAGTCGGTCCAGGGTCTTGTACTCCACGATTTTCCTTTCTTTCTGAAGAATCCTGCAGTCTGGTGAGCAAGCTGAATGTTGCTCTCCGCAGTTGACACAGATGACACAGATGGGAGGTGGGGCACATGGAGTACTGGGATGTGATGGGCATCCGCAATCTCGAGATGTGATACAGCTGAACTTCCAGCACTTAAAGTGCCGCATTGGGGGAGGGATATAGGGCTTTACATCACAGCAGTAGACCATCACCTTGACCTTCTTGGGCAATGTATCACCCTCAAAGGCCAAGATGAAGGCACCAGTGGCAACCTGATTATTCCCGGTGGACACGCAGGACGAAATATACACTTCACGCTCTAAATTGGTGCGCAGCTCGTCGTCAGGCTGCAAAAGCAGGTCCCTGTGAAATATGATACCCTGGACCATATTTAAGCTTTTATGGGGCGTGATGGTTACAGAAACATCCCCCACCTTGTCACAAGTGGATAATGCCCGTGACAGGGCAGAGGATGCTGTTGTGATCAAGACACCCAGATCTCATTTCGGACAAGCCCTCCACCTCCCCAAACTTGTCCTCTATATGCTCAACAAGAAACTGAGGCTTCGTTGTCATGAAAGATTCCCCATCAGTTCTCGAACATACAAGATACCGGGGCAAATAAGATCCGCTGACATCCTTAGCCTGATATTCCTCCCATGGTGTGGCCAGGGAGGGGAACGATTTGGAGTCATACTTCAGTGCACTGAATTGAGCTCATGAATGCTTAGAGACTGCTGGTGTTACACCAATAGCAAGAGATGATGGACTACGCTTCATCGTGTGTCATCTGCCCTGATGCCACCCACTCCGACCAGGGGCCCTCCCCGTGGGTGCCACCCAGCTGCAGCAAAGGCCACCTGGCAGGATGGCCATTGCTGAGAGTCCCGATGCCCCAGAGGGATGGGCATCTACCCCTTGGCAAATGTGGAGAGTTAACGGTGCAGGCATCAGGTGAGAGATCCCTGTGTGGTCAGGAGGCTACAAGCAACAGGGTACAACGTAGCCCCACCACAACAGACTGGCTACCATGCTGGATATCAGGTGCAAAGAAGTCCATGGTCATTGTCAATGCAGAATGCGACACTGCATAGTGCTTGGTGCAAAACGCACCCAGGAAGGTGTCCTCGCCCAAGAGATGGAGAATGGGCAGGACTGCAATGTGACGATGAAAAAGTGGGCTAAAGATCTCAATGCACGATGGACACAATGCACCATGTAAGGCACCCTTCCCCAATTGGCTCGTTCTTCGGAAAAATTTTGGAGAATGCAGGTCAAACCCTACCGGGGACCATCACATAAGCCCGAAACATGTGAGACTCCTTTTAGTCGCCTCTTAAGACAGGCAGGAATACCTCAGGCCTATTCTAATCCCCGGACCCACAGGGGGAAAAACAGTTATGAATACAGAAAAAATTGTTCTGCTTACCTGAGCATAGGACACAAAAAATAACTGTTCACTTTCATAATCCTCCAAAGCTGGCTGATGGATATGAGGATCCTTGGATGTAATTTCAGTTAAAGCCTGTAATTAAAAAAGTAAACAAAGATTACACACTAAACAGGTACAATTTCATAATTGAATGGATGTCAAACATTATTTCACTTAATGTTTTAGCTATTACATTACAAAAGATTAGTCACACAATTTTACAAATATATCTTTGAAGTACTTCTCAAAAAAAATTCCGACAAAATGTATAAATGGTAATTACAAAGAAACTGCATAGACTTATGACTACAATGGGTCCTGCACAAGATACTCATATAGAGATAGCAATTTTACTTTTGAAATACTAATAGGATATGATACGTGATTAATAAATGCTGCTGTTTTCAATAAACCAGAACTGAAGCTTTACAAGATTCACTTATTTACCAGACCAGTAATATTTTGCTTTTCTGTCATTTTTACCTGCTTTCATGAATCATATGCACAACTGTGCATGGGAACTGCTTTCATCAGTGAGGTAAAACTGTATTCAACCTGAAGGTTGGTTTAAGCAGTACAGTGCTTTGCTAGGAATTGCTATGATGTGAAGTTGTGCTTGAATGTAGGTGTTTGTAATAAAAGTTCATAACTGAAATATTGACATTATGGATACAGCGTGTTCAGAAATTCCCATTACAAACTTCTTGGGCTTGCAGAGGGGACTGAGTAAACAATATTTTGAATTGGAACCCATGTTCAGAAATGTACCTTTTCCGAGATATAGCTGTCTGAAAACATGTTTGCTTGGTATGTATGCAACAAGGTAGTTATAGTGGGTGGGTGGGGGGGGGGGGCGGGGGGGTGGGGGGTGGGGGGCGGGCACGTGCTTATGTCAAATTGGCTGATGTCATTTGACATCTATCCTACCTCTCTGACCTGGTTCAAGCTCCACTGACATGTGAGTGTTAGGGCAATGTGGTTGAGTACATGTTTTCAGAATACGACGACATGATCCTTCTGTATGGCGAAGCTCATGACAAAGGAAAAACTGCTTGCAGCCTATATCAAGATTGTTATCCACAACATCTGACTCCATCAAACACCCTTTTTGCCAAAATTACACAACAGCTTCAAGAAAGCAGCAACTTCACTGTCAGCAGGTGTGACTGGTGCTCCAAGAGCGTGGTACACCCGAATTGGAGGAGGTCATACCGTAAATAACAGTGTTTGTGAAATCTGATTAGGTTTCCTTTTTGTTTTTTTGGTTATTATGAGTGGAACTGAAGAACAAGTCATGTACCAGGCCACATGTAATAAATTATCCATAAAAGTGGTTGTGTTACCAACATATTTTCAAATGGCTGTAGCACAGAAACGGTATGTTTTAGAAATGGGTTCAAATTCAAAATATTATCTACACAATCCTGTCTGCAAGTCTTAGAAGTTTATAATGAGAATTTCTGTACTCCCTGTATACCTCAGCAAGGTAATTTATCTTCAAATTATAGGCCAATATTAAACTGAAAGTCTTTTTTAACATTAAATATGTAAACAGTGTTATTTGATAGTGGTCTAATATTCACAAAATGTAGGTGCAGTACAAAGAGTTGCTAACTTGAAATTACTTCAAATATAGTTATATTGTCAAAAGGAAAAATTACTGCTGGCATTTTACAGTGACAGAAATGGTCCTAGGTCCAGACATAAATGCTTTAATATTATTGCTTTAGAGCGACAGTAGTCAACATGGTCCCACTGGTGGGCATTCCAATTTTCAAGACTGGCAGTAGGTGACAGGGATTTTAAAAACATTTTCATCAGATTTTTATATAATTTTGCCATTAAGTATTTTGTAATTAATTTTTATTATATACTTTCATTTGCAGTAAATCTGCTTTATAAATTTTAAAATATAAAGTTACTTCCCTGTTGTATAAATCACCACACTGTGGAACCAATGGGTGGTTAGAAAATTTTGCTACTATCAGAGACACAAAACTGGGTGGTAGGTAAAAAACTTTACCTTTGTTTTACAGGATGGTAAAACAGTCAAACAATTCATTACTCGGGGGAGAAAAAAAATTGAATTAATGTCTTAGTGCCCATATTCACCTGATATATTATCTAACTACTTTTTTTGTTCTCTTATGTCAAACAAAGAATTCACAAACAGCAATTTTCATTACCTCAAGAAACTGCTGAATTTTTCCAAAACCATGTTGTGGTACCAACATCAGAGTAGAAAAAAAATGTTTTCAGAAGCATTTCAACACATCCAAAAGTCTCTATATTTTAATGACCGGTATTATGAGAAAGAATAAAAATATTCTGAGAAACAATAAAACAATTTTTTTCAAAAAATGCTTTTCTTTTGTTATTTTTCTAAAAGCTTGAAACAGTGGCCTTTGTATAGAAAACACTGGACACACACACACACACACACACACACACACACACAGGGCTTCAGGAATTCCCTAGGCCCATAAAAAGGTTGTATGACAGATTTTTATGAAAAATATGCATATCTAAAGAATAGCAAGACACTATCTGCATAGTCTTTAAAAAAATATTTTGAGCAAAATTTAACAGCATAGTTACATTACTTTTTAAAAAATCTTTAAATGTGTACGTTTATAGACAGCTCGAATTCTATATGCAACAAGAAAAGTTTACAGAAAAAAGGAGAAGAAAGAAAAAGAAATGTGTGATCTATAGAAAAACTGTAGGTGCAATTTTAATAACCATCAGGAAGAGCGCCAAAGAATTAGTCAGAATCCGTAAGTCACAATTTCTGTTCTTGCAGATCGATAAAAGCTGAAGTTACTTTTTGCCAAGTTCTTGGAAAGGTATACGAACTTACTTCATGCTTGAAGTACAGGAAATACCTGTTGAGTACAGTAATCTTTCTACAATGTGACATTACAATTTATGAGGCATTCACTTTTATTAAAATTTTCACATACACTAAAAGAAATAGCATCAATGCTGCGCAGTACAATTCCCAAAAATGCTCAGCTCACTTTTCAATGAATGACAGTTAGACAACATAATAAAAATACATACTTTGAAAGCACTTCTCACAGCAGAAACTTCAATGGTTGTTGTCAGGGCAGTTCTATTGGCAAGCATATCATCAGCACCTGCAACTTGTGCAGAAACTTTCATCACACAGGCAACCGGATCGGCCACTGCCTGCACAAGTTGATCCACTTCAGGATTGTATGGCAGCAACAGAGACCCTCCAGCTGTGTGGAGAGCTCCCCAGGGAGAGATGACACCCCACACTATTCCACGAGATACCTGCACTCCCAGTCGGCCATAGAGAACAGACCTGAAATACACACAGAGGTAATATGGACCATATTGTGATACATATCGTTATACTCTGAAACAGTGGATCAAATTTGTCTCCATGTAATGGGTAAATTCCATGTAGTCAAACAGGTCAGTTATTCAGATGATAGTGAAGAATATATTTTGGGATGGGGAGGGGATGGGAGTGCACATTCCACAACAATGAAGTCTTGAGGAATCACTATGATGAGCTAAAAGTTATTAAAATTGGCAAAACATTTAAGAACGTATTTTAAGACAGTCATGTTCAAAAACATTAGGTAAAAAAAGTAAAGGTATTTAAAAACAACAAAAATGAGGGGCCCAGGAATTACTGTACGCGATATAAACTTTTTACTGTCAATCTTGCAACAAAATCAGCCACTTCCAAGTAATATCCTCAAATAGTGACACAAACATTTTTTCCTGTAGTGACATGATTCCTGGAGTGAATTATTTCAGGTAGGCTTTAGTCCTCTAACCAACTTCTCGTAGATCTCATCTGTGCTTTGAAAACTACGTCCCTTAAACACAATTCTGAATCTGAGGCACAGGACAAGTCAACTGCAAAAATAGTTGTCCAATGCTTTGCTGTGTCACTGTGTATCAGAAGCAATGCATTATCTGCTACACTGTCATGATGCAACACTCTTTCTACCCACAGGCTCTCATAAATTCATTAACATAGTTCTTTGTTTCCCATATGGCCACATAATATCCACTGTTAATACACTATGGTATTCCAATTTAAGATCACAACAAATGGCACCGTAGCCTTGGATTGACACATCTTTTTTTTGTGTGTGTAAGGAATCTCTTTCCCAGCCCATTGTGACAACTTCACCTTAGTTTTCATGTGGTAGCTGTAGACCTATGTCTCATCTCCTGTCACTTTGTTCTTCAGGAAGATATCATCAGCATTTGCATTTTCAAGTTTCTCTTGACTGACAGTGAAGTTATTCTCTGGTCATTTGTTCTTCACCAACTGATGCATGAAGTTTACAACAACATGGTTCGTGTGATGCTTGTCCTTTAAAATTACATGGCATTATTCTAAACTGGTGTCTCCTTTATCAGCAACCTCTTGGACTACTGACTGATAATTTCTATGGATCATCATACAAACATTCTACTCATGGTAACTATGTTCCACCTTCATCAACATGATTAACCACTTTTAGTAACACACATGAGTCATTAAGTCCTCTCTTTATGCTTGTTACCATTAAGTATTTCTCTAGTTTCCAGCACATTTTTATATGGATACTTTCATCTTCCCATTCCTTCATCATCTTACCACACACTTCACATGTTTGTTTCCTACAATGGGTAAGGAAGCAAGTTAACACTCAAAAATATCGCAAACAACAATATGTTGTCAGAACTTATGGCTAGGAATGCCCAGCATTCAGCACTAAACTAACTGTAGTGGATGGTGTATTGTATCAAATGATCCCCCTCACCTCTCCTGTCAAACGTCTGTAGCCAACTAATCTCTACACTGAGATCCTCCTTGAGAAAAAAATCTCAGACAATATACGAGGGTTGCCCAGAAAGTAATGCACTGCATCTTTTTCCTTCAAGAATTCTTTACTGAATATAATGAGAATAACACACACAAAAGAATGATGTTTTACCTACATACCCTATTTTTCCATATAATCTCCATCCCACTCTATAGCCTTCCTACAGGGCAATCCTTGTCGTGGTGATGGAGCCAGTGCTTCACTGTGTGAATCACCTCCTCATCATCCTCAAAATGTCTTCCATGAATGGCATCCTTTAATGGTCCAAACAAGTGGAAATCCAAGGGAGCTAGGTCAGGTATGACAGCTGTGGATGGTCTCCCTGACTGCTGTAGATTGTGGAGCTCCACCGAACTGCCTTCTGATAACCTTACCTTCTGTGCCCAGCAACTAACTGTACTTCTGTTGACAGCAAGTGCTCCATAGACTTTGCACAAGTTGCTTTCTCTGTAGTGAGAAATTCAATTATGGCACTTTGCTTTTTATGTACGTCACCTACAGGTGCCATTTTGACACTGTCCTGCAGCTATGCTATCTATCTGAAGTGATGGACGCTTGACTTGCTCACTCAAGAGACTTCAAATAATACATACATAATGTTTTGCTTTTGTAACACTGTTTTTGGCTGAGAGAAAAAAAAGTGTTGCATTACTTTGTGGGTAACCCTTGTACAACAGTTTAAAAAACATGTCATGCTCATTACAGTTAGCTAAATTTGAGGACAGGTTCCCCTTTAAATTTTCAGTAAGGTTTACTGAAATATGTATACGACAAGCACCACTAGCTAACAAGTCTCCTGGCTGAAGTAAAAAAGTCACACATAAAAGGATAATTCTCTGTATGGACCATCTAAATAGAAGTTTTCAACTACAACGATCTGTTATCCTTCATTTCCAGTCACTCTTTCTCCGGCAGACGCATATTTCTTTGGAGTTGCCTTCAAAGCAATGGCACTTTCTTCAGCTAACATGCTTGCTTATTTTCTAAGATTCCTATATAAAAATGGTACCCAGCATAATAACCTGTCTATCCCTGCTTTGGAGCTTTCATGGATGTTTTGATGCAATTTGCCTTCAGCACAGCATGCAGCTGTGCACTAAATACTATGGAAGCAGATACAGAAGATATACAGGATGGTCAGAAAAGTCTGAAACACATATAGGGACATTGCAGGGCAGGTTGTACTAAGACATATAAATACTAAGAAAAAATTCGATACACTAGGCTGTTTCTGAGTTATTTAGCATTGAAGTTAGCCAATCGGGTTGGCGCATGCACAAATTCAAGTTTCAGTTAACCAAACAAAGCACTCATTGGGCAACACCGACACTGGCAGGCCGCATGAATGGGAGCACACAATGCTCCAATTGGCTAATTTTAATGCTAAATGACTCAGAAATGGTGCAATGTATTGAATTTTTTTCTTAATATTTGTTTCATTACAACTTTTCCTGCAACATTCCTATGAGTGTTTCAGACACTTTCTGATTACCCTGTATTATACATACTCTGAAGTCAGTGATGTGCTAACATTAGCCTGGATTCTCATTAATTTGGCTTTTGTTTGATTGGATTCATGTTGTGAATTCTTTGCACTGCCATGTCCTCGTACCTCCAAGTTTGCCCCTGACTGTTCTTTCAGATTCTCTTCTCAACTGTTAGGTCAACAATTGGTGTTTATCACAGACGATCACTGAGACTGTAAATCAGAGTGGCCACTTCAAGACCCTGAAAAAGTGGAACTTTCACAGCTGCATGCACTACTATGGTCAGCAAACACAGTGGCATTTGCCCATTTACAGTTCAATCAAACATAAGCATGTCGGGCAGTTGTATGCAACACGGATAGCTAACATATAGTGGTTAACGTGTAGATGTCATATTGCGTGTTAACAATGTAGTACCTCCTATGCAGACTATCTAATTTTCATTGTACTGGTGCAGCTAGTGCCAGATAGGACACTAGAGATCAAAACATTACCAAATTCAAATCTGATGTTAGAAGAGGTAGCACAAATTGCAGAATCTGAGGTGTTGACTGCTGCAGTGCGATATGTGTTCTCAGATTATTGCCATGTGGCAAAACTTGACAATTTGCAACAGCAGGAGAGGTCTCCAACAGCAGCAATTCAGGCTTGAGTGACCATGCTGTCGAGTCAATTGGTCAAGCATGTTAGCAGTAGGGTTCTCCTGTGTCCCAACACCAGTTGGCTACAATTGTGGGGGACTTCTCTTGATCCCTGCAGTGCGAGTCATCTGCTGAGTTCATGGCAAGCACAGAGAACCTTATACGTCATATTTGTCCCTGTGGGCACAGCTGTCTTGCCCAGATTGCTGGTCGTTACATGAGAGGAGACACTGTCCCTATTTCTTTCCAACTTGTCACGCCTGCTATATGCCAGAATATTTAGCAACTATGTGCATGAAATGACGGTGAGCAGTTCCACGGAACAAAGTTCCCATATTCACAATCAAGCCTGCAAGAATGTCTGCAGGTCTTCAGGCACTTCATATCATAGTGGACTCGGAGATCACTGGGTGTTGCACGAAGTTTCAGTTAGACACAGTGGCCTCAGCTGGGCAAATCAACTTAGTTACTGACAGCACTCTCAGCGCACCAAGTACTATCTCATAGTGGGCGTGGATTCTCTTGTGGAGACAACTGTTAAGTCACAGCCAAACACAGAAAAGTGGACACCAGGTCACACTTATGGTTCTTGATTCACATTTGGCAGAAAATATTTTCAGCCTTGATGCTTTCATTTTTTTTGGATTTGAAGTAGTTCATAAAGTTAACCTCACCTCTTAGGTAGACCATTTCAGAACTTGGAGGCATTGCCGCAGTCGTTTGATCAACTTTTTGAAAGAGTCTGGACCCACGTAACATTGAAACCGTCAGCAGTTCCTAAGTTTTGTCGAGTCTGCACCGTGCCATTTGCTTTGCGGGATATAGTGAAGGTGGAAATTGACTGACGACAGAAGCTTGGAGTGGTGTCACAGGTTTCATCAAGTTCATGAAGTTTGTGATACGGGAACTTTGTGACATTTTTCACGCACACAAGCAATGAACAGAGTGAAATATATGTTCAGCCCATGCCCCATGAGAGGAGTTGCTGGCTAAGTTGGCCAGTGGACAGTATTTTTCCAAAATTTGTCCTCAATGAGTCATACTTGCAGTTTCTGTTGGACACTGAGTCTCAGCATATTTTAGTATTAAATATGTTTTGCGATGTACCAGTTTAACCGTCTGCCATTTCGGATAGCTTCAGCTCCAGGAAAATTTCAGTGTTTTCTCGAACACTTATCAAAGAAATTCTGTGCTGTGTCAACTATTTGGACAACATTTGGGTTAATTGCACCATGACAGAACAGCATTTGCAAAATTTGCAGGCCGTTTTTCAGTGAGGGTTAGACAATGTAGCCTCTTGTGCTTCTAGATTGCAGTAGTTTGGGCATGTGTTAAATACGGACAGTATCATACAAATGGCAGAGTGTATTGCAGCAACAGAAGATTTGCTAGTTCCTTAGAATATTAAGGAGTAACATTCTTTTTAGGGAAAGTAAATTACTGCAAGAAATTCAATCTTCAGGCTGTTCGCCTTTGTCGTCCTTTCAATCAGATTTTCAAGAAAGGAGAGAAGTTAGTGTGGTTGGAGGCAAATGGGTTGGCACTCCAGCAATTGAAAAAACACTTTCACTCTGTGTTTGGCTGCTTTCACCCACCTAAATAAGCCATTGAATCTGACCATCAAAGCTTCTCAATGCACCTTTGGTGCTGTGTTCTCACACAGAAATTTTGATGGTTTGGAGTAGCTTACTGCATTTGCCTCCTAGACCTTGCCAGCAGCGCACAGAATTTACCCTCAGATTGAGAAGGACGCAGTCGTAATAATATATATTGAGTAAAATAGTTCCACATTTTCTTGTATGGAACAAAGTTCCACCGTCTTACACATTGTAAGTCATTCATCTCACAGTTTGGACCCTGACCCGAGCTCCCGAACAGAATGGCACAGCATTTACAGCAGTTGTCATTTCCGAGTACTTATTCCCTTGAAATTCACTACAGGCCACCTCACAGCATGCAAAGGCAGACACCTTGCCTTTCCTGACAAGACTTCCCAGTGCGGAAAGTCATGCCAGCTCAAAGCAAGAATCCATTCTTGCGCAGAGTAATTCAGGCGATCCAGCCAGGATGATCAGGATATTTTGCTGCACGGTCAGACTCAGCGCACCAGATGTACGAGGGCATTTCAAAAAGTAAAGATACAATGGCTCGCAGTCCTTAAATAGAACATTTATTTAGAAAACTTCAGTTACATCTTATTAACTGGATTATTTGTTATTTTTCGACATAATCTCTCCGTTATCCAAACATTTGTTAAGTTGGTGCACAAGCTTTTGTATCCCACAGTCATAGAAGGATGCCGTCTGTTGTCGGAACCACATTTCAACTTCATCTTTGATCTCTTCATCGTCGTGGAATGATTTTCCACTAAGATGTGACTTTAGGTAACGGAAGACATGGAAGTTGGTGGGCGCAAGATCCGGGCTGTATGACGGATGGTCCAATACGTCCCATTTGAATTGTTTGAGTAGTGCATTGGTTATGAGTGCTGTGTGAGGCCAAGCATTGTCATGAAGCAAGCGGACTCCACTTATCAGCATTCCCCTGCGTTTGTTTTGAATTGCCCTTCGAAGACGTTTCAAAGTCTGGCAATATGCAGCAGCATTAATTGTCGTTCCAGGAGACATAAATTCCAACAGAAGAATGCCTTGTCTGTCCCAAAAAACAGAAGCCATGATTTTCTTCGCTGAAATCGACGTTTTGCATGTCTTGGCTTTTGGTGAATTAGAATGGCGCCATTGCATTGATTGTTGCTTGGATTGTATGGTGATAAACCCACGTCTCGTCACCTGTCACAATGTGATCAAGGAACTCATCACCTGCTTCAAAATAGCGTGTGAGGAAGTCAAATGCAAAGCCCATCCTTTTCTTTTTGTGTTCTTCCGTTAACAGTTTTGGAACCCAGTGTACACACAATTTCCTGTACCCTAACTTGACAGTCACAACGTCATAAAGAGTTGTCATTGAAACGTCCGGTATGACCTGATCCAATTCTTTCAATGTGAGACGTCTATTCACACGAATTGCTTCCTCCGTTCTTCGAAGAAGGGCATCAAAGATCACAGATGGCCAACCTGTTCTTTGTTCGTCATAAACATCGGTCCTACCTTCAGAGAAATGATGACACCATTTCGTTACATTTTGTCGATTCATAATGTTCCCATAAACAGAAACAATTTCTTTGTGAATATCCGCTGGTCACTGACCTTTTGCATGAAGAAAATGTATGATGGAGCGCACTTTGCATTTGGTGGGATTCTGAATCAGTGCAGCCATTTTAAACACGACCTACTCCAACCAGAAGCAACGTTCAACTGCCGAATGACTGCGAGGAGAAAGCTAACAGTTCAAGGTTAACACCAGTGTTGCCAACTTGCTCGCCAAAACTCTTCAGTTTCCCTGGCGTACGGTTTATCTTTACTTTCCGAAATACCCTCGTATTTAAAACTTTGTAATAGGCTCAGCATTGCAGAAGATCAGAATTGCAGAGTTGTTAGCCCAATGTTGTCATGACAATGCATTCTGCAGATGTTGTATGTGTTCCAGTGGGGGATGTCAGGCACGAAACCACAGGCACAGTGACATGTCTATAGGCCATCAATTGATTCCACCATCGAGCACACAGTGCTTGCCTTTTCAACATGTGCTCACACCCAGGTGGCCCAGCCACAAAAATTTTCTCCATGACCTGTACCTGAGCATGCATGAGACTGGATGCATGTGGACTTCATGGGGACCATGTGGATATTGATGATACATGCCTTGTCTGACTTCCTGTGTTGCTGATTTGTCCTCCAGGTTGTCACACACTACAGTTTGGGGTGTACCCACTATTTTTGCTATTGAGAGCATGCTGCACATCCTGGTCTTACACTATAGTTGCCAGTTCACATCAGAGGATTTTTGAGTGTTCTGCTGCCAAATTAGCACCTGACGTCGCACCATGCTGTTGGGCATCAAACACAAAGGTTGTGCGGCTGGCACACACACCATTGGGCATCAAACATAGAGGTCATGTGGTTGGTTAGGATATCACAACTAAAGAAAGCAGTCCCAGTGGTACCTAGAGAGGATTCCCTCTCCAGTTGTTTGACATCTTATCAAGCAACTTCAATCAATTGGTGAAGTCTGGCTGAGGTACTGCACAGGTCTCTGCCATGCAGTACCTTCAACCTTTTACGCCTGGTGCCACACACCACTGGCCTGCAGGTTGTGCCATGGTATCACCCATGTTCTGCATCTGGGTGCACATTTTCAGGCAGACACCAGGATGTATGCAAGGTATCATGGAGGGACATAAGGAGCACAACTTTATATAACTGTTTTACATCAGCAGCTTCCAACATGCCATGTGAACCAGCTGCACACACAGAAAGCTGAGCAGCACACACCACAAATTAGGCACACAGGAACCCTTAGCACAGACAGAAGAAACCAAATAAGGTATGGGCAACCTTGAAGAGAAAGGGAGTTGGAAAGCAAATACTTGAAGTCATCCAGGCAATGTACGAAAAAAGCTCTAGTTGTTTGCAGATACCAGTTGGAAGAACTGAATGATTTAAGAATGATATGGGATTAAGACAATGAAGTCTGATATCACCACTACTATTTATAATGGTGATGGATGAAATAGTCAAAGAGACGAAAGAATCCCATAGGGGAAGGGGGATGAAGCTGTTACTATTTGCTGATGATATTGTGGTGTGGGGAACAAGGAGTAAGGAGGTACAAAACCAAACAGACATCCTAAATGATAAGGTCGAAAAATATGGAATGAAATTTAGTATGGAGAAAAGCAAGGAATGCTCATTTGGAGACAGAAATTAGCAAAATAATACAACAGAGTAGTACATTTTGCCGGTGTGTGGAAGGGAAGTGCCAATGAGGTGCAGGATGGTGTTACACAAGACATACTTCACATCCATACTAATTTACGGCTCAGAGGCTTGGACTATGACTAGAAGAGAGAGGAGTAGGATACAATCCAGTGAAATGAGGTTTCTGAGAAGTATGATAGGGAAGGCGAGGAGAGACAGAGTGAAAAATGAAGATGTTAGGAAAGAAAGTGAAGTGGAGAAGTTGACTGAGAAAACTGAAAAGAATAGATTAAAATGGTTTGGGCATGTGAAGAGGATGAGAGAGGGAAGAATACCAAGAAGAATGACAGAGTTCAAGACTGAGGGCAAGAGGCCAAGAGGAAGACCGAGAACAAGATGGATTGATACAATAAAGATGAGTTTAAGGAGGAGAAATCTGCTATGGAACCAAATTGTGACAGAAGAATGGTGGAAAGACAGAGTTAAGTGAGGAAGTACAACTGATACCCCAACCCCACCAGATGTTGAATAGAGGGGAAATGAAGATGATGATGATGATGATCATGAGGAATCATCTGCTTTAAGATAGACCAGGGACAGGAATGACTCTAATTTCCCAAGTGGCCAATCAATTCCCTAATGGTGCACCTTATCCATTACTTTTAAGTGCATTGGTCTAACAAATCCATAAACAATAATGGGCTGCATATAGGTACAGTAAACTAGAGCAACATATAAACTAGAGCAAAATAATTTAATGTTCTCTTTATCAACCTCAGTTCAGGTACATCTAAACACTTGACACATATAATTAAAAATAATAAATATTGGCATTAGCTGTACAGCATGCCTTGTGGAGCAGCAGTTAGCATCGCAGTGCAAATGTGCTGCAGATAGCTGGATGAAATTTGTTATGCAGTATTTATCATTCGTCGAAGGTTCTCGATATAGCTTATATTTGTAACTTACAGAATATTTGATGTTTGCATAAATAACAGCATGTTTGATTAAATAGTTTCACTCTCTGTTCAGGAGTTTAGTTCTGTTGTGGCTATATTTGGTGTTCATAATATATATGTGCTCTGAGTGGTAAATGCTGTACTTAACAGAGAAACCTACATTCAAATTTGGAATTGATTGTGGTTTTGACATGACATTGTGCAGTGGAGATGCCAGGAACTTCAAAACATCTATATCACCATTGCCCCATTTTGGCAATGTAACAGCCATTGCCTACATGGAAAGGAACTGGAATAAAGCAGTACATTGATCCTAAGATCTATATATTCACGACAGGGATGGATTTGAAAACAGCATGAGGTCAGCTACACATCAGGCATCCATCAGTGTTTTCAAGAGTCACTGGTCAGGATGCTACGGAATGGCTAAAATGGTTAAATTGAGTTGCCAAATATAACAGGTGAGATGACACGATGTGTTTGGCAAATGTGTACTTTTACTTGGATGGCACAGCCGAGCAGCAATCCAAGAACAACGAAGAGAAGCTCAATAACTGGGACAAATTCCAGGCCAAACTGAAGAAAACACTTGGTGACACTCCACATCAAATCTGTGTATCAGTACAGCGCCCAATGTCACTGGGAAATGACACAGTTGTAAATACAGAATGTGTTGGCTCTATACCAAACTGTGAATCTTTGTATCTACATCAACGTGGCTTCTCTGCAGATCACACTTACATGCCTGGCAGAAGCTGAAAACATGCCTCGCTTGAAAGGAATCAAAGAAGACATGTACCTAGCCAAGGTATGTGTGTAAGCACAAGCAAACCAGTCCCACAAGGGCAGCTTAGTGTCATCACCAAAGAAGACAACACAGAGAAGGAAGCAACTATCGAACCATCAACAGGATATTGCCTGACCAAGAAACAATATCTGCAAGTGATAACCATTCTCTGTATCAGTTTTCAGATGCTTTGAAATCCAGAGTGCAGAAATACAGACCAAGTGGCCATGGCACACCGCCATATCAACACTGGTGGTAATCCATCTATTAGCCAGCACATATTTAGAATACTGCCGGCTGAATGGCAGATAATCTGGGAGGGAGTGCAGAATATGCAGCAAGATGACATCACTGAACCTTCAGAGTACTTGGTCCTCTCCTGCAGTCCTTGTGATCAATAACAACAGTGTTGTTTGTGTGACACCTATTGAAGACTGACCAAAATCATGAGGAAAAGATGTCAATCCATTGCAGTGCACTGATGACACCCTAGACTGTTGTAAGGAGCAAAGTATTTCTCAACTATGGACATGCACACAGACTACAGGGAAAAAGAGTGCCTTGATAACTCCTGATGGTCTCTATGATTAAAATGTATGTAATTTGGACTGTGTAACTCTTCAGCCATCTTCAAATATCTGATGGACAGAGAGCTTCAAAACATTAAATGAACAAAGTGTCTTTACTATCTGAATGAGATTGCTGTTTTTTCATAGACATTCAAAGAACATCTAAGCCACTTCACAACCAAGTTCAAGTGTGTTCACACTGCAGGCCTACGTCTGAATCATAAAAAGTTCCTCTTCATAAACAAGAAATAAGAATCTCAGGGTATCTATTGGATGGCAATGACATCTGTCACATTCCAGAGAAAATAAGAGAAGTAACTGTTTTTCTGATCATCATGTGAGGACTTCTGTACCAAGGCACATCCCTTGCAAGAACTAGTGGAGGAAGGCGCAAAATTTTCCTGGAACAAGGTGCAAGAAAGATCTTTCCTTGTCCTTAAGGAGACACTAATGACTTCTCCTTGTAAACCGAGAATGCCCTAGTGCATATTCAGAGAGATGCTGAAATCTTAATAGCTTATGCCTCAAAAGTACTCTCTAAGTTTGAGATGAACTACTGTACAACCGAGAAAGAGTGCTTTGCAGTTGTTTGGGTTCTCAACACATTCCAGCCATATTTATTTTTGCATCATTCACCACTGTGATGGATCACTATTCTCTGTGATGACTGACTAGCCTGAAGGATCCATCAGGTCGATTGACGAAATGAACCTGAGGCTTTACCAGTATGACGTCACAGTGGTATACAAAAACCAGATGCAAACGCAAGGACATCAACTGTCTTTCAAAGAATCCTTGAATGAGGATTCTATAAATGAAATCTCTGTTATCCCTGCAATAAATGACATTGGTACTGAGCAGAGGGAAGATCCAGCACTACTGGAAACCACAGGAGCATTGAAGAAGGAGGAAACAACCAAAGAAGAACTCCAATTAATAAATGAAGCATTGTATATGAGGAAATATGATTCAATGAGTCACTAATGATTGCTCATCATCCAAGCTCAATTATGGACAGCTCTCATGAAGTATTTCCATAATACTCCAATTTATGGTCACTTGGAATTCCTGAGGACACTTAACAGAATCAGATGCAGGAATCCCTGACCAGGCCTCTACCTGTCCATTAGACACTGCATGAGTCAATGCAAGGAATGCCAATGATGGAAGCACATGCCACAATTATCTCTGGAGTTTCTGGGACCATCCCACCTGCAGCAGTTACATCGAACAAATTGGAATCTACCTTTGTGGGAGATTCACAAAGTCAACAAATGGGAATTGGTGGATAACAGTCTCCATTGACTATCTCACCTGCTATGCTGTCACCAAAACTATGCCAATTGGTGAAACTCTGGATATTGCAAAGTTCTTTGAAGGAGACATTGTTTTGAAGGACAGAGCACCATATGTAATTTCATCGACACCTTCCAACTATCCACAGATGAACAGCCTCACAGAATGCTTTAATAAGACATTGGCAAATATGCTCTTGATGTACACTGATGTCAAAAAGAGGGATTGGGATACAATACTGCCCACTGTGACATTTGCACACAACATTTCAAAGCAAGACACTGCAGGATTCAAATCCAAGGTAGAGACTGATAAAGTATACACTTCTACTGTTTCAACACATCACCAGGACTGAAGATGGAGTTAATAATTCCTACCCACCACCTTTTATACATTACAGTAATATGATATTCTTCTACGGAACAGACGGAGTTGACAAGGAATAACTTTCTCCGTTTGTCGTCAGATTTTACTTTGCTTTCTGTCAGACATTTTACATCACTGGGTAAGTAATCAAAAATTTTTGTTGCAGCATTATGCATCCCTTTTTGTGCTAAAGACAACCTTAATGTCGAGTAATGAGTGTCATGTTTCCTTGTGGTAATGTAATAATGTCCTTTGTTGTTCCTTTTGAACTGTAGTGGATTACTTACAAAAAAAACTTCATGAGGGAATAAAAATACTGTAATCAGTAGTCAGACTGCCCAGCTCCTTAAACAGATGTCTACAAGATGATCGTGGGTTATCACCACACATTATTCTTACAGCACTTTTTTGCACAACAAAGACTTCTTTCCTTAAAGATGAGTTACCCCATAACATTATTACATTTGACATTATTGAATGAAAATATATAAAATATGTCAACTTACTGATTTCTCTCTTCCCAAGATTTTGCAATGATTCTAAATGCAAATGTGGCTGAACTAAATTGTTTTACGAGTTTCAAAATGTGTTTTCTCCATTTAAATCCTCATTAATACAGACGCCTAAGAATTTCAAAGTTTCCATCTTCTTTATTATTTCCTCATCATGTATTATGCTTACCATCGGTGTAGTACCTCTAGATATGCAGAGCTGAATCTGTTGTGTCTTTTTAAAATTGAGGGTGAGACCATTCGCAGAAAACCAGTCAGTGATACTTTTAATAACTTTGTTTACCATATCTTCTGTTTCTGCATGTATACTTGGATTGATTACAATACTAGCATTATCTTCAAAATGAACTAATTCTGCTCGTTGTATACTAGATGGAAGATCGTTTACATATATGAAGAACAGTAATGGACCTAAGATTGAACCTTGAGGAACACCAAACATGATTTCTCCCCAGTCAAAATTATGTCCCTGGACTACATTGCTTGAATTATGAGGCACAACTTTCTGCATTCTTTTGGTTAGACATGACATTATCCATTGGTTGGCTATACCATCAATCCCATACACATTAATTTATCTATGAGAATACTATGATTCACACAGTCAAGTGCCTTAGGGAGGTCACAGAAAATACCAGCTGGACCTATTTTATTATTTAATGCTTGTAAAATCCAGTGAGTGAATGTGTAAATGCCATTCCCAGTAGAGTAATCCTTCTGAAACTCAAACTGTTATTAGCTAAGGATATTATCGTTGCTAAGGTGAGATACTATTCTAGAATACATCATCCGCTCAAAAATTTTGGAAAATTATATCAGCAGTAAAACAGGTGGTAGTTATTGAAACATCTGTCATATCGCCATTCTTAAAGAAGGGTTTAACAATGGTATATTTCAGTCTCTCTGGAAAAATTCCTCGAGTTAGTGATGCATTATGTATTTCAGATAACATTGTGCTTATTACAGGAAAACAAATTTTTAGTACTCTATTGGAAACATCATAAAAATTGGATGAACTTTTATTTTTGACAGAATGTATGATTTTCTTAATTTCAGAAGCAGAAGTTGATGATACATTCATATGACTGAATTTTATGAAGACTGCATTTTCAACATACTGCTGTGACTCATCATTTATAGCCCTTCCATTCAGTTCAATGGTGATGTTGTCTTGTTCACTGCATTCCATGTGATTGTAAGCCTGTTGACAGGAGTATTGATTTTTGACTTAATGTACATGTTCTCTGACTTTTTTTAATAATGTTTTTTGGTAATTTTGAGTAGTTTTTGTAGTGTGCAACTACTGCAGGATCCCAACTTGTTCTCATCTTTATCAATTAAGGCCCTGCCATCTTTATCCACCCATGTTGGAAAATTAATTACTGATACCAAATTTTAGGATCCAAATAAGGTTTCCAGATCAGTTTTCCTATAAGAATCATTTAAAAAAATCTACACTGAAATCACCACAGAGTATTAACTGCTTGCTGCTGACCAACAAATAACACTGAACAGAATCCAGATTCCTCATAAATAGTTCAAAATTTCCAGTGGGGATCTACATACAGTTACAATTAAAAGTCAACTACTTTTCAGCACTAATTCACAAGCATACACTTCTATGTGCTGATCACTATAAAATGTACTTGTCTCAATGTTTTTGAAGTTGTGCTCTGTCTTAATGTATGTAACAACTTCTTCCTTTTTCCTATGTTATTTCTATGTATAATCTTTTATATGTAGCTTATCTAACCTTGTGGTTAATTACACCTGTGCAGAAAGTGGGGCATTTGGAAAAGCCACTTTCGGGCCACTTTGGGCCATATTGTATCCTTCTTTGCTTGTAGGTCATCACATATGAAGTCCGGAACTAGGACCACTCATCAACAAGACAAAAAGCGCAGACGCGTCACCCACGGCCTCTATATGAAGCCCTACTACAGTCCAGAGGTGCAGATCAATGACGGGTCCAAGGAAACTGAAGACCCATTCAACGACTGCAAAGCTTCAGCAGGAGGGGCTACCATCAGTGCTCATTATAGGGAGGAGGATGTAACAACAGGACCATAATGCAAGGATCTGGCTACACCACTCTACTGAAATTCTCCCAGCTGACTTTGTGGAATGACGTATTATGTTCACGAATTCATGCTATGACCTCTTTAATAAAAGGCAGTACTTTGTTCTCACCATTCATAAAGCTGTGTGATTTTCTGCAGTTGGTCTGCACATGAGTGTCCACAATAATGTGCATATCTCACTTATTGCAGACTGCCATTCCTCACTGCTACAGGTGGAATTCCAAAGCAAACAGGAAATTTGAGTATGGATGAATCAACAGATTGGTAAATTGTGCTGCTGGTGTATTTCATTTGGTCCTGCAAATCATTGGAAAGTTGTTGCTTACTACCAGACTTCCCACGCTGCAATGCCTACAAAGGCAGATGAGCACAATGCACAATTAACAGCAGAGAGCAAATCCTGCATTGGAATTTTACTGTGTGGTTTGATTCCTGACTGTATGATTTTTGACATATAGACCCACATGGTCAATAACTGCATAACCAAATTACACATTCCATTTGTTATAGTCCCCTTCATCACCAATTCCACTTTAGAATTGTCATTAGTGTCCCTTTTCATTTATCTATCACAATTTTGTTTATATGCTGTAATGGCCCCTTACTCCATTCAGTCACAGTCATCATCTCATTTTATTATTTCTTTCATTTCCCTGCAGCAGTGTGCTAAGCAAAGAATGAATGTGTACCACAAGAGAGGGGGAGCAATAGAAAGCAAGAAAATGGAATGATATCAGAAGTTGAAAATAATTGAAAGAGCACAGTGCACAGACTCATCCAGTTAATAATATATAATTAATGATAAGTAGTCAATGGAAAATTACTTCTATGATTTTCTCATATTCTTTACTTGAATTTTCAGGTCCTGCAGATAACAATAAATTAATCTTCGACTATTACAGACATGGAGTATTACCTGAAGTACGCCCTGGCAATTATGTTTGATGCCAGTCAACTACGTTTATCACTATGGAAAGCATAAACAACCTGATTGTCATGTGCTTTACCACTCACCCCTTTCAAGGCACATTATTAAAAAAGGCACATTATTACGATCATGTTTATGTCATCACTATCATTATTATTTTAATGCATCTTTAGCAGATCTATTCTTACTTTGGATAAGCTGCACTGAAGTAAGGTTCCATAAGGCGTCGTTGGGGGATAACAATTTTGTTTTCCGTGGGTATATATGTAACGTCAGCTGAAGATGCCATGATTTCAAGCCACCTGAAACAATAAAAGCATATCATTCAAATAAAACCATGAACAGAGAAATAAATTTAAAAAAACACATTTTATTAAGTTGTTACCAAAGATGCATATCAATTTATTTTGTTATGCTATCATTTCAAGCGAACATTTGTACATTGATTTCTGGAAGTAAATCATGAATAATACCATTAAAAATGTAGAGGAATATCAAAATTGCATGAATGGAAGCACTCGTTCATCTAATATCTGTCATTTTTTAATGATTCAAAACCTCCTACTCCAGAAGCACCTCTTATTTCAGTCCTGCACAAACTTATTGTATCCCCTCAGTGATCAGGCCACCTGTGGAAGCAGCAATCTCACATATCAACTCTGCTGCAAACACTACACAGCATTTTACTTTGGGATTACCACCAATAAGCAGTCCACCAAGATGAATGGCTACTGCCAAACTGTTCTCAAGAACAAAGTTGACCAGTTGGTGGGACACCATGCAGCTGTGCACAACATGCTTAATTTGAATGACTGCTTTACAACCCAAGCCATATGGAGCCTTCCCTCCACAACAAGTTCTCTGAGTTGCACAGATGAGAGTTTTCCTTGCAACAAATCCTCCGCTGCCATAATCGTCCTGGCCTCAATCTCAGGTAACCCGCTGTCCCCGCACCCTCAACTCAACAGCTTTTGCTTCATCTGTCCTGTCAGCCCCTCCCAATTCATGTTGCCTTCAGTGTGTGAAACTTCCCACCAGCCTCAACAACCTTGCCAGCCCTTATATCTGCCACCTCTCCCTCCCACATTCCTAGCCAAGAACTGGCCGTCTCCGTCCAAGCCGTGTGACTGTGTGTACATGTGTGACTGTGTGTGTGTGTGTGTGTGTGTGTGTGTGTGTGTGTGTGTGTGTTTTATTTTACTCTGGCTCGTCAATGGATAACTCTGAAAGTTACTGCCAAGTAAATGATTGCAAATGATTGCAAAAAAGTTTTGGAATAGTACTTACCTTACTATTTCCACTTAGAGAAAAAATTGTAAGAGCACTATAGTCGTTCTGTTTCAATGTACATACAACCAAAGTAGAATGTGGAACAAAAATTTTATTTCAGTTTTATGAAGTGATTTTTCATTGCTATGTGAATGGAGCTAACAAGAGCAAACAGTACTGGGTCATTAATGCTACTTATGATCCAAAAATCAATATGCATAGCATCTGTTCATACATAGATTATTGAAATAGAATTTATTAGATGTTACCTTTCCATTTTATATGGAAATCAAACAATATGTCTAAAAAAATTTGTGCATATTGCTGAATAGAGGTCCAACAGTTGATCAGTGCTATGGGCTTCACACTAGCTTAAACAGGCTCTGGCTGCTACAAATGTTTTATGAAGCTCAACATGTACATGTTCAAAAAATTGGTACCAATTTCAAAGAGATAGCCTTGCTGATACATACCTTTGTTCCTCAGATGGTGATACCAGAAGTTCCATCTGTTTTGACAACAAGAATTCAATTCCAAACTGAACATTTAGAAAGAAGTCTCTCTTCTGCACACGGAATGAAGAATAATACTCTTCGAGAAAACTGTCTGTTGTCACTGAAGTTGGGAATCCAACAGCCAATGCCATTGCATTCACCTGAAACAAGTATCTGCTTGTAAAATCCCTGCAGATTAAAGTGCTTGATTCTAGATGTGAGGCACTTTAATTGAGTAAGTAAAACAACTCAAGAAAGGCAGATGACTGGGTTTGAATTCCTAACTTACACACAGTTCTCATGCCATAAAGTTTAATTACAATCAACAGTCAACTGGGGTTAAAAAGGACTGCACCATGGAAATGTAAGTTGTGTTAGAGTGGGAAGAGAGAACAGGATGGCAGACAGGGGAAACAGTCTTGAACTAAGAAGTGCACTATCTCCTTTACTTTTAACAGTGGTGGTGAATATTGTAAAGATAAAAATGGCAAGAGAGATTGGAGACAGGGTGACAGCAATGTTGTGTTGCTGATAATTTGATAGCATAGGGGAACAAGGATAGGATATACAGAACAGTTAGATGTTTGGAAAGAAGTTGTCCAAGAATGCAGCTTATATGTTTAATACAAAGCTGTGTCAGCTGGTGTTCACAAAAAAAATTGGAACACCTATAATAAACATTACATGGTAAGGACATGGTAATACTAAATGTATTACATACCAATGCTGTCGTATGCTGCAGAAACCTGAGTCATGAAGACAAGGGAAAAAAGTAACACACAAGCAAGTCAGATGAAGTTCTTGAGACATTGGATAGCAGTAACAAAAATGGAAAAGCTGATAAATTAAAGAGTTAGCAAGATAACACCAGGAAACTCTAAAAGAAAGACTTAGGACAGAAGATTAAAATGCTGTGGACACGTGAAAAGAATGGATGAGACAAGGATGTCTAGGGAGACGCACAACATGAAGATGGAGGGTGGGAGAGCAAGGGGAAAGCCAAAAGAGAAGTGGCTGAAATGAGTAAAAGAAACCATCTGGGAAAAGAGAAGAAGACTGGGCCAGAGAAGCAACAGAGTGAGCTGGTGGGAAGACTAGTATAGATGGAGGGGCTTGTTTTCTCTGCAGATCTTGTCAGTGGAGGAAAACTGTACAAGATGATGATGATGAGGAGGAGGAGGAGGAGGAGGAGGATGAGGATGATGATGATGACAACTCAACTGCATAATGAAAGATGTATTCTGAATATTGGATTGGGAAAAGAGACATGACAGGCCACAAAAGCATTGCAAAAATGGCAATTTATAGGGTGTGGCTAAGTACAGCAACTACCATGAAATAGATAACTCTGGGAGAGAGTATGGTAATTTAAAAGCAGATATGTGGCAGCAACAACACACATGCTGTAGAACATAATCCCACCTTCAAGGTACTGAGATTGCTGTTATTAATTTGCAATGTAAACTGAAAATGTCACTTTGTTTCACTCATCCTTATATGCATCTTGATACTTAATGTCACAATGAATTGAACACTGAACAATTTTCACCAAATCGAAGGCATGATCTGCATAAACCCCACAATATTGGAGAGGGTATGTTCCATCACTATTAGCAGTTTCCTGTTCTATTCCATTAACATATGGAGCAAAGGAAAAATAATGGTCTGTGTGCCTTGGTACATACCATAACGCCCCTTTCTTATTCATGTGATCCACACATAATTTTTCCTTGAATATTAGGCCTGTTAATTTACCCAACAATGTTTAAAGAGAAGACTGCTTTCACTTTAAACATTCTCATTTAAGTTTCCTGAGCTTCTTCTCAAACACTTTCATATGGGTTGCACTAACCTGTGATAATCATAGCACTGTATCTCTGAATTTCTATGATGTCTGCTATTATGCTCGCTTGATACAGATTCCAAACATCAGAGAAGTTCTCTGTGTTTTTTCTTGAGGATGTATCACTTTTACTCAGAATCCTCTCAACAAATCAGAATATTCTTAACATCTACATGAACATCATACTCTGCTAGCCACATAATCATGGGGTGGCTAATACCACTAACTGACCTCATCCCACACCCCCCCCCCCCCTTCCCCCACATTGTTCCACTCATGAATGGTACTTGGAAAGAATGACTGTCCATAAGCCTATGTATTCACTTTAATTTCTCATATTTTCTTGTCATGGTCATTTCGAGTGTTTATGTGGAAGTAAGTAATATGATGTCCAACTCTTCCCAGAAAGCTCTCTCTTGAAACTTCAATACTAAATCTCTCCATGATGCACAATACCTCTCTTGTAATGACTGACACTGGAGTTTGTTGAGCACCTCTGTAATTTTCACATATGCTGTTCTTCATTCAATCTCCCCCCCCTCACCCCTCCCTCCCACTCTCTCTCTCTGTCTCTCTCTCTTTCTCCTCTCAGTCCTATCTAGTAAGGATCCCAGATATGTGAACAATACTCTAGAATCACTCAAACAAGCACCTTGTATGATGCCACTTCCTTCACAGAGGAGTTACATTTCCTTGTGATTCTTCCTTTGAATCTCAGTCTGGCATTTGCTTTTTTATGTGGCCATTTGACTTAATGTCACTGGATAGTTACTCCCAATCATTTAAAAATAGACACTGTTTCCAGCAATTTTTCATCAATAGTGTCATTTTGCAGTAGTGGCTTTCTTCTCCTATGTACACACAATATGTTACATTTATTTACATTCACAGTCAACCGCCAGAGCCTGCACCATACATCAATCTTCCACAGGTCATTCTGCTAATAGATACTGTCTTCTGGCATTGCTATTATCTTGCAGACAACTGTACCATCTGCGAACAGTCTTAAAGAGCATCCAACACTTTCTACTAAATGATGTATATACAACGTAAATAATAACAGTCCTATCACATTTCCTTGGGGTACTCTGGAAATTACCTTTACTTCTGCTGATTTTGTTTGATTAAGAGTGACGTGTTGAGTTCTACCTGCAAGGAAATCTTGTATCCAGTCATAAATCTGGCCCAATACTCAATAAGCTCATATTTCTTTCACTTTGTGGCAATGTGGCACAGTGTCAAATGCCTTTCTGAAGTCAAGGAACATGGTGTCAACCAGAGCACCATTGTCTACAGTGCTATGAAACACAAAGAGGAACAGACGGAGCTAAGTTTGTGCAATTTATGTTGATTTTTAGAGAGGATATTTTCATTCTCAAAACATTTCATAATTATTGAGCAAAAAAAGACATTCCTTAATTCTACAATAGATCGACGTTAACAACACAGGCCTATAATTATGTGCACCTGTCCTATGACCGTACTTGAAAATGGGAAAGACGTGCTGTTTTCCAGTTGCTAGGTACTTTTTGTTGCTCCAGCAATCTACGATAAACTGTTGCTAGAAGGGAAGCAAGTACTTTCACATAATCTTTGTAGAATCTTATAGGCATATCATCTTGTCCTTATGCCTTTCCACTACTAAGTGATCGTAGTTGCTTTTCTATTTTGTGATTGGTTATCTTGATATCTGCCAACACAGTGTTTGTATGATTATTGAAAGGCAAGACTGAGTTATGATCTTCAGTGGTGATGCAATATTGGAAGACGAAATTAGTATTTTGGCCTTCTCTCTGTTATCTTCCATTTCAGTGGCAGTATGGTCACGGAGTGAATGAATGGAAGATCTTGAACCGCTTACTGATTTGATGTAAGTACTGTTCTGATTTTGTGTGACCATCTCATTTCATATCAGTTCATGGCGTACAAACATGTATTTGTGAGTTGTTTACAGTTAATGCCATTACTCAACAGTTTATGGAGATTCTGGAGTCTATAGCTTCCCTGACATCTGTCACTGTCTTCTAGGCTGTTGTTCTTCTTCCCTCCACTCCTCCAATCCAGAGAGCTGAAACTACTTGAGACTGCAGGTGTGTGTGTGTGTGTGTGTGTGTGTGTGTGTGTCTACTGCTGACAAAGGCCTTAATGGCCGAAAGCTATAATTGTGTGAATATTTTTGTTGTGCCTATCGCGACTCAACATCTCCGCTATATGGTGAGTAGCAACTTTCCTTCTCTCTTATTGTTACATTCCATCCTGGATTTTCCATTGTTTGCTTTTTAGTTTTATTTGTGAGCTTATCACTCAAAATCATTCAGTTGAACGAATAACATGCTCTCTTGTCAAATCTTGTTTTGAATATATTCTACATACTTTCCATTCACAGGTATATTTACACCTTGATATTTAAAAGAAGAACAATGTGTAATACAAAAATTCATTGCACCTATACCTTACAGTTTCTCTAAACCCACTATCACAGTCAGTTTTTCTTTGTGTTTATTTTTAAACCACACTTATTATATTCTTAAAACAGCTCCCTCAGCATATCTTCGGCAGCTGTCACCTGGTCATCAATGAATAGGTGAGGGTATACTGTATCATCCTCTACTGACATTTGCATTGGATTCATTTTCTTCTCAATGTCTGTATATTTCTTCACATAAATATTAAACTGCAAAGGAGCCAGTGAACAACCTAGTCAAAACCCCTTGATAGTTGGAATTTCTCTACTAAAGACATTATCCATTTTCACTGAGTTGATCAATCCACAATGTCAGTGTTAGAACTTCTAGTTTAACAAGTATATTTAAAAACGACACAACAACACATGTATGTCACAGAGTAAGTTGACATGTGAACACGTTAGCGTTCAGATAAGCACTGAGTCTCAGTCTAGCGGCCGCTGCTCGGCTGGCCGCTTAGGTGGCGCCGCTGCTGCCTGGCTGGCAGACGTAGAGGACGTGCGTAATTGCGCGGCGGCACTTTAAATGATCGGCGAGTCACTACACTTTTCCCCCCTTTGAAATTGTTGCACTGGTCTTGATGGATGTGTCCTGGAGATGGCTGACGTCCATAGGCATTGTGTGACTCGACGTAAAGTCTCGAGGAGGAGGCTTCCCGTACGGACGGAAGTGTCCCCGATGATAACGGGTCGAGACGACAGGAGACGTAGGGGTCGAATCTGCTGGGGCCCCACGCACCAATCTGCCCGTTGCGTCAAGTCCAGTTGATATGACAGGAGACATGGGCGATGCGTCAGCGTCTGTTGGAGGAGGAGGCGAGTAGATGTACTCTGACACTGGTTGGTCCTCCGGTTCCCGCATGGGCACGTCGTCTGGTGGCATCCGTTCCGGTGCTGGCATCGCGATGACGGGTAGAGGGCGGCGTTGTGAGTATGGAGATGTGCCAAGATCCCGAGCAGCAGGGAGAGTCAAGGGTGGTGTGGCGGCATTCGGAACAGGTGTTGCTGGCACCCGAGGCCGAAGCTGGTCCGGATGACGCACTGCAACACCTGTGTCCGTCTGGATTTCATACAGGCGTCTGCCACGGTGTCTTAAGATGCGGCCCGGGCTCCATTTTGGCCGCCTGCCATATCCCCGTACCCAGACGAGGTCGTCGGCGGTGAACCGGCCAAGGGACGGCACCCACGGCCGGGAGGTGGGAGGCCGCAGAAGATGAAGTAGAGTGCGGGGCTGTCGGCCATGTAAGAGCTCAGCCGGTCTGTGATCGCCCATGGGGGTGAAACGGTAAGACGCCAGGAACTGGAGAAGCGCCTCATCAGCAGCAGAAGAAGTCAGAAGTTTCCGCATTTGAGCCTTAAACGTGCGGACCAGTCGTTCAGCCTCACCGTTGGATTGTGGATGGAACGGCGGGGCCGTGACATGCGTAACACCGTGACGAGCACAAAAATCCGCAAAGTCAGAAGAGGCAAATTGCGGACCATTATCAGTAACAAGAGTAGAGGGGAGGCCTTCCAAAGAAAAAATGCGGGCGAGAGCACTGGTGGTTGCCGCGGTGGTAGGTGACGTGCAACGGACAATGAAAGGAAAGTTAGAGTAGGCGTCAATTACGAGGAGCCAATAAGTACCTAAAAAGGGTCCCGCAAAATCAGCATGAATGCGCTCCCAGGGCTTCTCAGGCGAAGGCCACGGTGACAAAGGTGACTTCGGGGCAGCGGCCTGTGACGCACAAGGGCCGCAGGCAGCGACCATGTGTACGATTTCAGAGTCGATGCCAGGCCAGTACACATGACGGCACGCCAGAGATTTGGTGCGCAACACACCCCAGTGCCCCTGGTGAAGGAGGCGCAAGACCGAAGCACGCAAAGACGCGGGGACCACAACACGCGGCGAAACATTGTCAGTGGAGAGGAGGATAACACCATCCCTAGCCGTGAGGCGGTAGCGCAAAGGGTAGTAGTTCCGCAACGGATCAGAAGTCTTAGCGGACGGGCGATCAGGCCAACCCATCTGAATACAGCGTAAAACCCGGGAGAGGGTAGGGTCAGAACCCGTAGCAGCCGCCAGCCTGTCCCCAGTGATGGGGAACCCGTCCACAACCCGCTGCTCGGCAACATCCAGGTGGAAACACAAAAGTTCGTCCCTATCGAATGCCTGATCAGGGCCCATGGGGAGGCGAGACAAAGCATCAGCATTCGCATGTTGAGCCGTTGGCCGGAAATGAATCTCAGTCGAAACGGGACAAGTAAAGAGCCCAACGCTGGAGGCGGTGTGCAGCCTTGTCGGGAAGTGACGTTGATGGGTGAAACAAGGAAACAAGTGGTTTGTGATCCGTAACAAGATGAAATTTTGTGCCATAGAGAAAAACACCAAACTTATGAAGAGCATAAATGATGGCCAAAGCTTCTTTCTCAATCTGAGAATACTTTTGTTGGGCATCCGTGAGCGTTTTGGAGGCATAAGCAATGGGTTGTTCCGAACCGTCAGAAAAACGGTGCGCAAGGACTGCCCCAACCCCGTATTGAGAGGCGTCTGTAGCAAGGACAAGATGTTGGCCAGGTCGATAAGTAGCTAGGCACGGGGCCTGTATCAGCATAGTCTTCAATTTCTGGAAAGCCGCGTCACATGACGCGGACCAGTGAAAAGGCACGTTTTTATGCAACAGGCGATGCAACGGCTGAGCCACCGACGCTGCAGACGGTAAAAACTTGTGATAGTAGGCGATTTTCCCCAAGAAGGCCTGCAGTTCCTTAACAGACATAGGGCGAGGAAGGGCATCGATCGCAGCGACAGTTTGTTGAAGCGGACGAATACCATCCCGAGAGAGTTGAAACCCCAAGTACGTGATAGATGCCTGAAAAAATTGTGATTTCTGAAGATTACACTTAAGACCTGCAGTCTGTAAGACATTAAAAAGTGTATGGAGATTTTGAAGATGTTCGTCAGTGGTGGAGCCCGTGACAACAATGTCGTCCACGTAATTGATACACCCAGGAACAGGGAGCAATAATTGTTCCAAGAATCGCTGAAAGAGAGCAGGGGCGCTGGCAACCCCGAATGGCAAGCGTTGGTATTGATAGAGGCCGAAAGGCGTGTTAAGAACCAGAAACTGCCGGGAAGCAGCGTCGAGAGGAAGTTGATGATAAGCTTCTGACAGGTCAATTTTAGAAAAATACTGCCCACCAGCGAGTTTAGTGAACAGTTCTTCAGGACGGGGCATAGGGTAAGTGTCGATGAGGCATTGAGCATTTACCGTGGCTTTGAAATCGCCACAGAGACGAATAGCACCATTGGGCTTGGCAACTACAACGACAGGAGAGGACCACTCACTGGAAGTGACAGGAAGCAAGACCCCTGAAGTAGTGAGACGATCCAACTCCCGTTTGACCCGATCACGAAGGGCTACAGGAATGGGCCGAGCCCGAAAAAACTTAGGCCGAGCAGTGGGTTTGAGCGTGATATGAGCTTCAAAGTCGTGTGCACGGCCTAACTCAGGAGAAAAAATGGACGAAAAGGTCGTCGACAAAGAATCCAGTTGAGCATAGGGAATAGCGTCAGAGACAATATTGACAGAGTCATCTATGGAGAACCCAAAAACGCGGAAGGCATCGAAACCAAAAAGATTTTCTGTGTTGCCCTGGTCGACCACAAATGTGGGAACAGTGCGAACGACGGATTTGTAAGATACCTCCGCATTAAACTGTCCCAAGAGAGAAATCTTCTGTTTATTGTACGTCCGTAATTGCCGAGTGACAGGTGACAGGAGTGGAGAACCCAGCTGAAGATACGTCTGAGAATTAATTATAGTGGCGGCAGAACCGGTATCCACTTGCATGCGAACATCTCGACCAAGGATTTGGACAGTGAGGAATAACTTCCCTGAAAGGGAAGAAGTGCAATTGACAGACAACACAGAATCAGAATCAGCGTCATGTTCCTGAACATCATTTATGCGGTCGGATTTGCAAACGGAAGACACATGACCTTTCTTTTTGCAGTTGTGACACACAGCCCAACGTTGTGGACAATCCTCGCGTGAATGTTTCGTAAAACACCTTGGACATGAAGGAAGTTGCCGGGGATTTTGCTGCAGTTTCTTAGGGGTTTGTTTACGGCTTGGCCGAGGCTGCGCGTGGGAGCGCACTGCGGCCACGTCGGCCGGCGGGGACGCGCCGCGCGCGTCGTCAACAGGGCACAGAGGTTGTATTTCCCCGACGTCACCCCACGCTTCTATTTGTGCCCCAGCGGCGCGAGAAATTTCAAAAGACTGCGCAATGGAGAGAACTTCATCTAAAGTCGGATTCGCCAACTGAAGGGCACGTTGCCGAACTTCTTTGTCGGGCGCCGACCGGATAATAGCATCCCGTACCATGGAATCGGCATAGGATTCTTTGTGAACATCAGTAACAAAGTGACACTTTCGACTGAGGCCGTGAAGTTCAGCAGCCCAAGCGCGATAGGATTGATTGGGTTGTTTGTGACAACGATAAAAGGCAACACGAGAGGCTACCACATGCGTTTGCTTTTGAAAATAGACCGACAGAAGGGAACACATTTCAGCAAAGGACAAAGACGCAGGATCCTTCAAAGGGGCCAATTGCGACAACAGCCGATACATTTGAGGCGAAATCCAGGAAAGGAACAGAGACTTACATGCTTGTTTGTCCGAGACATAAAATGCCATGAAGTGCTGTCGAAGATGTTTTTCATAATCCGACCAGTCTTCTGCCGTCTCGTCGTAAGGAGGAAAAGGCGGTACAGCCAACGACGAGAAACGGCCCGCATTTGACGCCGCGACGAAATCGCGAATCGCCGCCGTTAGAAGCGTTTGCTGTTCAAGGAGATTTTGCAAGAGTTGCTCGACAGTAGCCATGGAACCCTGTGAGTCAACGGTGAAAAGGAAAAATCCACTACCTCGTCGCCAATTGTTAGAACTTCTAGTTTAACAAGTATATTTAGAAATGACACAACAACATATGTATGTCACAGAGTAAGTTGACATGTGAACACGTTAGCGTTCAGATAAGCACTGAGTCTCAGTCTAGCGGCCGCTGCTCGGCTGGCCGCTTAGGTGGCGCCGCTGCTGCCTGGCTGGCAGGCAGACAGCGCCGCACGTAGAGGACGTGCGTAATTGCGCGGCGGCACTTTAAATGATCGGCGAGTCACAACAGTCAGACACCTCCTTAGGTCTATGAATGTCAATCAAACTGGTCATCCTCTTCAAATACATTTTTGTGTTATATGTTTGCCACTAATATTGCAATTGGATACTATCAGGTTTTTTCTCTATGTTATGGGTAGAGATCTGTGTGGATGCTGATATCACAGAAATACAGATTTTGTTGATAAATGCCTTCACTGACATAGATGTTTCTGGGTACATCTGTGGATGTCTGCAATAATAATTGCTTGGTTGTTAAAAGTTACAGAACACTGTCAGCATAATGCTTCCCATGATTTTGTACTATTACTATACAGTCAGAGGAAATGACTCCATAACCAATGTCTGCAAATGTGGGAGCTGGCAGAAACACCTGATTACTTGATTACTACCAACACCTGTTTTTGTTATCCATATGGGTCCACAGTAAAATTCATTATGGGCATTGTCAGACCTAATATTTGTGAATTATTTTTGAATACATTATGGGCACAGCAGTGATCAATGTCTTATAAATAATTACTATTAAAAACAGTCTTGATCACGATTTATTTAACAAGGTGACCGGTTTCAACCACTACTGTGGTCATCTTCAGACCTATAAGTTGTATACAAAGCTCTAATTAGAGGGCTACATACATTAAACAAAATACATAAAGTTATAAAGCTATAAAACGTTGAATTACCATTGAGTAGGAACCTCTTTCTGTTGAAGAATCACTACTGGAGAAACCAGTGCACATCTTACTATATATAATGGAGGCTCCACCCACTTCTGACTGCATGATGTCATTATTAACCAATGAGTTATAAGTCGAATTACAATTTAAAATTTCTTAGTTAAAAGAACATTGTCAAGAATTAGAAATAAATACACACTAAACTTAGCTTATTAAACAGCTATTGTCAATTAAGAAGCGTTAAAAATATTTAAATATGTAGGAAAATGAACTTCGGTTTGGCAGTACATGGGTTGCCCTCTCAAGGCCTGTCAGTGAACCATTTGGAACCACTGGTTGCTATGGTGAAGTTAGACGCCGTTGCAAAGATGAAGCAGCATGCTTTTTTCACTGAAGTTATTGTAAGGTCGATAGTCGAACTAGTGGTTGCCATGGTGAGGACAAACGCCAGTGCAAAGATGTGGCAGCAGGCTTCTTTCCAACGAAGTTGTTGCGAAGTAGAATGGCAAAGACTGTGGCATCAGACGATGTATTATTGAGCAGCAACTTGTCTTTATTGAAACGAAAAGAGTAAGCTACAATAATCTGTAGCTGACATGTATACTACATGCTGTCCTAAATATGATACGAAGTAGTTGTCCGTATGTATGAAATATTATCTATGAAGTTGATATGTAGATTACATGTGCTGTTTTAAGGCATTGCTATTCCTCAAGTTATATGCCAGTAATATAAGCAAATAAAAATGAAAGAATTTAAAATAATAAAATTATGAGCCAGTGTCAAAAATAAAACGATGTAAATTAGCAATATGCAGTCTAAAAGCATAAAAGCAAAATTCTAAAACAGATAGTCATTCATAAAATAATGTTTGGTAAAAGACAATTACAATGTAAAGATAAAATATTTGCTTAAAGTCTTTATAATTAAAAGAATATATATAATTTTCTTTAACCTTTCAAGACAAAGGACAGAAGAGTAAACATTCTAAATCAGATCATCGAAAAGCTCAAAGAAATGTTTGTCTTTGAACTGAAGTTGTTCGTTTAAAACAGATAATGGATTACTTTTGTGAAGTGAAAAAAAAAATTTTTTTTTATATATATTGTGAGAAACAGTATATTGGCCAAACTGGCCGTAACTTTTTAACACGTTTCAAAGAACATACTACTGGTACTGCACGTATCAAATCAATATTTGGTCAACATCTTGATGGATACAATCATTCTGAGGGTTGCATTTCTAGCAATTTGAAAATATTACATACTGTGCCAAAAGGACCACTGCTAAATACCTTAGAAGAAATTGAAATTTTTTCACTTCACAAAAGTAATCCATTATCTGTTTTAAACGAACAACTTCAGTTCAAAGACAAACATTTCTTTGAGCTTTTCGATGATCTGATTTAGAATGTTTACTCTTCTGTCCTTTGTCTTGAAAGGTTAAAGAAAATTATATATATTCTTTTAATTATAAAGACTTTAAGCAAATATTTTATCTTTACATTGTAATTGTCTTTTACCAAACATTATTTTATGATTGACTATCTGTTTTAGAATTTTGCTTTTATGCTTTTAGACTGCATATTGCTAATTTACATCGTTTTATTTTTGACACTGGCTCATAATTTTATTATTTTAAATTCTTTCATTTTTATCTGCTTATATTACTGGCATATAACTTGAGGAATAGCAATGCCTTAAAACAGCACATGTAATCTACATATCAACTTCATAGATAATATTTCATACATACGGACAACTACTTCGTATCGTATTTAGGACAGCATGTAGTATACATGTCAGCTACAGATTATTGTAGCTTACTCTTTTCGTTTCAATAAAGACAAGTTGCTGCTCAATAATACATCGTCTGACGCCACAGTCTTTGCCATTCTACTTCGCAACAACTTCGTTGGAAAGAAGCCTGCTGCCACATCTTTGCACTGGCGTTTGTCCTCACCATGGCAACCACTAGTTCGACTATCGACCTTACAATAACTTCAGTGAAAAAAGCATGCTGCTTCATCTTTGCAACGGCTTCTAACTTCACCATAGCAACCAGTGGTTCCAAATGGTTCACTGACAGGCCTTGAGAGGGCAACCCATGTACTGCCAAACCGAAGTTCATTTTCCTACATATTTAAATATTTTTAACACTTCTTAATTGACAATAGCTGTTTAATAAGCTAAGTTTAGTGTGTATTTATTTCTAATTCTTGACAATGTTCTTTTAACTAAGAAATTTTAAATTGTAATTCGACTTATAACTCATTGGTTAATAATGACATCATGCAGTCAGAAGTGGGTGGAGCCTCCATTATATATAGTAAGACGTGCACTGGTTTCTCCAGTAGTGATTCTTCAACAGAAAGAGGTTCCTACTCAATGGTAATTCAACATTTTATAGCTTTATAACTTTATGTATTTTGTTTAATGTATGTAGCCCTCTAATTAGAGCTTTGTATACAACTTATAGGTCTGAAGATGACCACAGTAGTGGTTGAAACCGGTCACCTTGTTAAATAAATCGTGATCAAGACTGTTTTTAATAGTAATTACTAATATCTGTGGTTGTTGCTATAAACCCTTCACCTCAAATACAGTCTAATCCATTTTTTTCCAATATATATCTCTTGTGTTGTTGAAAACTGACCTACTGTCTACAATGGGTTTCAACCAACTATCAGTTTCTAGTGGGCACTGTTGCTTTATGGGTAAGCTGAATTCTGGGACATTGTTGTGAATTGAATTCTACAATAAACAGAAACTAATACACTGGCTCACAGAAAAAGTGAAACACCCGAAAGACATGTTCTGATGTGAATTTAGCTTCATATACTTGTAAACCATCAACAAGTAAGTAAATGATTAAGAGTGACAAGCAGAACAATCACCAGAGTGCATTAGAGCTGTTCATGTTTAATGTTGTTACCAGACCTGGCAGGGTTTATAAGAGGCATGAACAGCTTCAAATGTTCAGAGGTCACCGTGAAGAACATGGAGACATGTCACATATTTGGAGACGTGTCACATATTCATGTTAGACAATGTTATCAGCACCTGAAAGAATTTGAAAGGGGCCACAATGTGGATTTCCATTTGGACGACTGGTCGTATTGTGCATTATCCAGATTTGTGGGATATTTGGATGTGACAGTGGCCCATTGTTGGACTACATGGCAATGTGAGGACAGGCATACTTGTTGTCAAGCTTCTGGTCAAACACATTAACCACCACAAAGAAGGCACACCACATTGTGAACCAAACACATCGTAACCACTTCACATCTGCACCTGCTATCCACAAATAAGTCACAGACTCCCTGCCACATTCTATACCATCCTGCACCACTGGTCGGATACTAGCAGCAGACGGACTAGGGAATTATTGTCCCATTCATAGGTTGCCAGTAACAACACAACACAAATGGCTGCATTTGGAATGGAGCCATGCCCAGCAAGCATGGACTCTTGCTGGTGTCAAATTGTATTCACTTATTAATCTGCACTGTTCCAGATGATCATCGTCTCCAATTATGGCAGCAACCAGGGGAGATGCTTTATTCTTCCAATGTTTTGGAGAGGCACAGTGATGTTACTCCTGGCGTCATGATGTTGGGAACAATCAGGTATGGCTTCAAGTCGTGGCTGGTGATGAACGACGGAATTCTGATAACACATTGGTATGTCAGAGGTCCTGTGTCCTCCTATGTTGCCTCTCATTCCATTTTCCAAGAGAAAAATGCTCATCCACACATGACACATCTCTCTTTGCACTGTTTCCATGACACTGAGGTACTCCTACAGCCAGAAATATTCCCAAAGCTGGCACCAGTAGAACATTGTGGGACCAGATCAGACATCAACATTGTCATGGCACCGGTATCAATGATATTAAGGCAGTTACTACAGTTGTGGACTAGCTTGCCTCAGGAGGGGGCACATTATCTTTCTGACACCCTTCCCAACCAAATCAGTGCATGCATCCAGCTCATACTGTTAAACAGGCTTATACTACCAAGTTCTTTCTCAGTTTGACTATTTTGTAATCACTGCGATAACATCATATACCATATGCTCCTCCAACACCAATAAACCTGTTAACCACCAATCAACCAGCACTCCTCTGTTCACCCAGTATCACCATGGCCTTGAAAAGCACCATGGCTGTACTCTCGCCATACCCTGAGATGAGGGATATCTTATCCACATCACTAAAATAGTGTGCAGCCCACCCAACTTAAAAAATATCTTTCTCCATCGCTATTACAATCCTGCTCTCTATCACACATCCCTGAGTTATTCCCTTGTGGACTCGTGCACCCAAGAAACACCTCCCACTGGAGTCCAGTCACAGACATACTGCACTTTATAAACGGCAGGGCCATGTGTGAACACAGACCTATTATATATGAGGGTTGTCCATAAAGTAAGGTCTCCAACGGGCTCCCATCGGGACAGAACGAGATAGCTTAAATCTGACAACAGTGCTGTGTTCCTTGCTTCCCACACCACCATTCTTGCTGATCCCCAACCCTCTGTGACACTCAATCTTGGCTTAGCAGCCATTAACAATGGAAGGGAAAATAAATGCTCCTGTAGAGTGTCAATTGCAATCTGTGATTAGATTTATGTGGTTTAAGGGGTCATCCTCTATTGGAATCCATCACCAGTTGGCCGATGTGTATGGATGTAAGAAGTGTGTGTAAGTGGTGTAAGGAGTTTGCAGTCGGGTGTACAAACCTATGTGATGAGGCCAGCCATAGGCTATCCATCAGTGTCAGACGAGACAGTGACGAAAGTTGAAGAAGTTTTGCTTCTGGATCAGCGTGTGACTGTGCAAGAGATTGCCAAACTGATAGAGGGTGAAACATCCTGGCAGATCAAAACTGTGTGCTGGGCCGAGATTCGAACTCGGGACCTTTGTCTTTTGCGGGCAAGTGCCCTACCAACTGAGCTACCCAAGCATGACTCACGCCCCGTCCTCACAGCTTTACTTCTGCCAGTACCTCGTCTCCTACCTTCCAAACTTTACAGAAGCTCTCCTACAAAACTTGCAGAACTAGCACTCCTGAAAGAAAGGATATTGCAAAGGCACGGCTTAACCACAGCCTGGGGGATGTTTCCAGAATGAGATTTTCACTGTGCAGTGGAGTGTGCACTGATATGAAACTTCCTGACAGGTTAAAACTGTGTGCCGGGCCAAGACTACCATGGATAAGATTTTGATGGACATTTTGAAACATCACAAGTTGTGTGCCATGTAGGTGCTGTGGACGCTAACTGATGAACACAAAAAGAAGCGCATCGAAAGTGTCCCCACATTTCTGCACCATTACTGGGAAAAGGATGACGAATTTCTGGATTCAGTTGTAACCGGGGATGAGACTTGGATCAACTACTTCATACGAGACACTATGGAACAATTAAAACAATGGTGGCATTCCAGTTCTCCAAATGTCAAGAGGTTCAAGCAAACGCCATCAGCGGGGAAGGTGATGGCTTCGGCATTCTGGGATAGGAAAGGCGTTCTGCTGGTCAACTACCTAGAAAGAGGTACACCAATCAATGCATCAAGGTACTCCAAGACACTAACAAAGCTACGCCGAGCTTTACAGAACAAAAGACAGAGTCGGCTGACAAAGGGAGTTTGTTTGCACCAAGACAATATCCGTCCTCAAGTCGTTCACAACGTGACAGATCTCATCACCAAATTTGACTGGTAAATCAATGGCCATCCTCCATACAGCCCTGATTTGGCTCCCAGTGACTATTATTTGTTCCCCAACTTGAAACAACACATAAGGGGAATGAAATTCCCAAGCAATGAAGAGCTGAGGGCAGCTATCCATTCCTTCCAGCACGAGTCAGCGGGAGAGTGGTACAATGAGAGTATGAAAAAGCTTCCGGAGCATCTCCAAAAATGCATCAATCGTGACGGGGACTAGGTTGAAAAATAGCTTGAAGTCCAAGCTTTTAGAATCCATAACTGGTTTTGTTATTCAATCTGTATATTTAACAAGCAGTAAAGGAACCAAAAGAAAAATTTGGGATAGGAATTAAAATCCATGGAGAAGAAATAAAAACTTTGAGGTTTGCCGATGACATTGTAATTCTGTCAGAGACAGCAAAGGACCTGGAAGAGCAGCTGAATGGAATGGACAGTGTCTTTAAAGGAGGATATAAGATGAACATCAACAATAGCAAAACGAGGATAATGGAATGTAGTCAAATTAAATCGTGTGACGCTGCGGGAATTAGATTAGGAAATGCGACGCTTAAAGCAGTAAATGAGTTTTGCTATTTGGGGAGTAAAATAACTGTTGAAGGTCAAAATAGAGAGGATATAAAATGTAGACTGGCAATGGAAAGGAAGGCGTTTCTGAAGAAGAGAAATTTGTTAACATCGAGTATAGATTTATGTGTCAGGAAACTGTTTCTGAAAGTATTTGTATGGAGTGTAGCCATGTATGGAAGTGAAACGTGGACAATAAATAGTTTAGAAAAGAAGAGAATAGAAGTTTTCGAAATGTGGTCCTACAGAAGAATGCTGAAGATTAGATGGGTAGATCACATAACCAATGAGGAGGTATTGAATTGAATTGGGGAGAAGATAAATTTGTGGCACAACTTTACTAGAAGAAGGTGTCAGTTGGTAGGACATATTCTGAGGCATCAAGGGATCACCAATTTAGTATTGGACGGCAGCGTGGAGGGTAAAAATCATAGAGGGAGACCAAGAGATGAATACAATAAACAGATTCAGAAGGATGTAAGTTGCAGTAGGTACTGGGAGGTGAAGAAGCTTGCACAGAATAGAGTAGCATGGAGAGCTGCATCAAACCAGTCTCTGGACTGAAGACCACAACAACAACAACAACAACAACAACAATTGGTTTTGCAACAAAATGATGTTTACTATGTGAAAAAGCATTGGAGACCTTAATTTACAGACAACCCTCATATCAGCTATGCTACAATTACTGTGTAGCATTCTACATGGACATGACAGGTAACCAACAGTCTACCTACATGACTGTTCACTGCTAAACAGTGGTCAGTTACAAACTTGACTGTACAGAAGCCGCACATGATACAGCTGCTTCACTACATTTACCATTCAGATACTCCCTCCCAGCACAAGTTTCTCTGAATTATGCAGGAGGGAATTATCTCTCCAGCATATCCTGTGTTCTTGCAGTCTCCCTGACTAAAACTTCGCCTACCAGTTTCCCACTGCCTCACCTTGCCTTCTCCCTTTTCTCTTCTGTCACTGTCTTCATAACTTCTTTCATCTTGTTGTACAGCCACTGTGTTATCTGTGTTTCCCATCTTGCACAATCTCACTCACCCTCCCTGCCTTGTGCAACCTTTCCTACCACACCCCCACATCCATCAACCCAGGCAACTGCTGTCAATAATTGATAATCAATAATCAGTATCACCACCACCCTGGTATTGTGTGTCCATGTGTGTGAAAGTGTGTACTTTAAAAGAGCCAGTGCTTAAAAGCTTGTGAACATGGTTTTCTGTTAATATCTCCTATAGGTGAATGAATACATATTGTTCCAGCCAAGAATTTCCATTATTCCTACAGACTTCAAGTAATTTTGATACGTCTCAAATTTTATAATTTATAATAACATAAAAGAAGACATGTAAAAGTTATTTTATTTAAATATGAGCAAGATTTAAAGTACTGTTAGCAAAAAACTACATCCCTGAACCATACTCACCTTCTCTACAGCAAGTCGCTTTAATTCTGACCCATACCATGACGCTCCGAGTAAACTGTTTCTCACAATTGCACGTATGCTGTCAAACATTTTACTAACCTGGAATAATACATTCATTAGAAGCAAAAAATTAGTCCATATACATAACATGTACTGAAAGAAACAAATCAAGATCTTTATTGATTTCTGGATGAAACTTATTCAGAATAATGGCAACGAATTCATGTCTGCACAACGGTATCTTAGTTACAAAGATAAAACTGATTATCAAAACTGATACTATCAGACCAACATAAATTATATTAGTCTGCATGTTTCCTTACATCAAAAATATGGTACTTCAAATCAGAGAATGTTTCTACACAGCCACAAGATACTGACAACACGTTTCCTGTTGAATTTATCGTCCTGCACTAAAAAATGTAACCACACTGCTGCTACTGCACAAAAATAAGAAATATGTCAATACAGCAGCTGATATGGCTTATTTTCCAAACTGACCAGTGTTATTTTTCTAAAAAAGTTGGCTAACAAAGTTATTTATTTATTGGAATGTTGCACAGTTAATGATGTGAAACGTGTCAACTGGCCAAAGCTTATTTCCATGAAACAGCACAGTTTTAGAAAGCATTGTTTATGTGAAACTCTGCTTGCCCTTTTCTCACACGATATACAGCAAAGTATGGGTGATGGGCAACAGGCAGATACCATACTTCTACATTTCTGAAAAACATTTGACATGGTACCCCACATCAGAATGTTAATGAAGGTACAATCATACAGAATAGGTTCTCAGATATGCGAGTATCTCGACAACTTCTTAAGTAATAGAACCTATTGCATTGTCCTCAGAGTAAGTGTTCAGTGTTCTTAAGAGACAAGTGTATAGTCAGCATTGCTCCAGGGAAGTGTGATAAGACTGTTATTATTTTCTATATATATATAAATGATCTGGTGGTCAGGGTCGACAGCAGTCTCCAATCGTTTGTTGAAGATGTTGTGGTGTGTATGGAAATGTGTCGAAGATGAGTGAGTGTAGGATGATACAAGATGACTTATGTATGTCAGCTGGCTCTAAATGTAGAAAAATATAAGTTAATGTGATTAAGTATGAAAAACAAACTCGTAGTGTTTGGATACAGCATCATTAGTGTCCCACATGACTCAGTCATGTAATTTAAATATCAGGGCATAATGTTGTAAAGCAATATGAAATAGAATGAGCATGTGGTGGTAGGGAAGCTGAATGATAAATTTTGGTTTTTTGGGAGAATTTTAGGAGAGGACTGCTCAAGTGTTCAGGATCTGCACTAGTTTGATTTACGGAAAATATTGAAGCATTTCAGAGGTGGGCTGCTAGATCAGTTACCTGTACTACTGCCAAGATACATTTTGCGTAAAGACAAAAAGATAAGATATGAGAAATTACAGCTCTTATGGGGGCATATAGATAGCTATTTTACCCTCGCCCTATAAGCAAGTGGCACAGGAAAGGAAATGACTAGTAGTGGTACAGGATGCCTTCAAGCACACACCTTATGGTGGCTTGTGGAGTACGTATGTAGGTGGTGTGTGTGTGTGTGTGTGTGTGTGTGTGTGTGACAGAGAGAGAGAGAGAGAGAGAGAGAGAGAGAGAGAGAGAGGAGAGAGAGGAGAGTTGCTCTTTCCACAAGTTTGTTCCCAAGGGAAGACTGCCATTAAACAAAAACACAAATTTATTTTCACATAAATTATATTCGGAAATGACATCTGACACGTTCTATTCCTCTCTCCCGCAGACACACTGTGGGTTCCTTCAAAAGTTTTTCTTTGTTAATGTGGTCTGGCATAGTATTGTCAAAACCTAATTTAAATAAATGTTAACCCAACTGATTTATTTCTCATATATAAAAACAGAATCTGTCCTCCACAGTTCTGAAAGTAAAGTTTACAACTGACTCCACATTACAGATGTAAACTAACACTTCCATCACCAACTTGTTCTACATGAAAAACAACACAATTTTTGTCTTTTCTTGTACAGCCCCACAAAAATATTTATTTTCTAGAAACATTGTGGAGGTCTGTGAATTTCCAGTATCAGAACCATGCTCTTTGAGAGTGCTGATTACATGAACAACCTTCTCTGTGCAGTGTAAACTTACATATGTCCTCTGGGTGGACATGTAAGACAACAAATAAAGTCCTAACAACAGTGTTTCCAAATAAGTTGCAACTTAAACGCAACTTACAGCAACATTCATGAAAATTGAAATACCTGAAAGTATGACCCAGATTAATCAAACACCAAAGAATGTGTTGAACAGTGTACAAGAAATAATCAATTAAGATACCAATGATACAGTGTATACATAATTCCAGTAGCAGCCTCTCTTTTGCGACCAGAAAAGTCTATGTTATGCCAAGACTAGTAAGTGAAAAACTGGAAATGTGAAAGCAACTGACAGTATGTCTTGTCAAAGGGTACAACAACTGCATCTGAGTCACTCCCAATGGGTCTGAATGATTAGTGCAGCTTGTAGAGCATTTGCCGCTGTAACAATAATATTTTTATTATTATTTCGAGCTTTTCCTCATTACAGAGGCTTATCTCCAACATAATACTTTACTTGGAAATTACAATACAAACAATAAACGTTCTTAAACTATATTCTCAAAATATTTCTCCAGGTGTTTCGATCTTGTGTGTCTTCTTCCTCTGCGCCCATTCTCCTCATTGTGTGCTGTACATTTTGGAGCCAGGTGGACATAGGTCGTCCTCTTCTTTTTCTCCCCTCCGGTTCCCACTCCAGTATCAATTTTGGTATTCTGGTTTTCTCCATTCGTTGTACATGCCCGTACCACTGTAATTTCTTCCTATCCATTACGTCATATATTCTTTCTTTTATTTCCATTCTACTTATTACTTCGGTGTTCCTTATCTTTTCTTTCCTGGAGATTCTTGCCGATCTTCTCCAAAAGTCCATCTCTAGAGCTTGTAATTTTTTAATGTGCTTCATGTTAATTGTCTAGGTCTCTGTTCCATACAGAACCACACTCTCTAACATGGATTTGTATATTAATTTTTTAGTTCTGCTCATTACATTCCTGCTCCATAAGACTGAGTTAAGCATCCCAATGACCCTCCGTCCGCTACTAATTCTTTTATTGATTTCTGACTCTGATTTTCCCTCGATTTCTAAAATGGATCCCAAATAACAGAAAGTGTTTATCTTTTTGATTTTCTTTCCTTCAATGTATAGCTCATCTGAATCATTAGTCAACTATTCTGTTTTTTGGTAATTAATCTTCAAACCCCAAGTTTTGTATGCTACTGCTAGTTGATTGCACATATAGTTAGCATCCTCCCCATCTTGTGCTACGACTACTTGAGCATCAGCAAATAATAAATGATGTAGGTAAACTCCATCTCTTATTTCTAATCCCATACTATTACATTTACGAGACCATGTTCTAAGGCTAATATCTATATAGATTATAAATAATGATGGTGACATGGGACAGCCCTGTAAAAGGCCTTTGCTTGTTCTAAATTTCTGTGAAAGTTTATTACCAGAGTTCAGCAATTTTAGGAAATCGTGGAATACTTGAACCTGGATGGTCAGACAAATATTTGAACCACCGCCCTCCTGAAAGAGTCCAGTGTCTTACTACTGCACGACCTCACTTGGTTGGTGCATAGGAAGAAGTAGTCAACAGGTCCTTTATGTGCTCAAACTTTTCTAATTTTACCATGACTGTAATTTTGTACAGTGTTTGTAAGGAGAAGTAATATATTCGTTGCCTAAATTCTTGAAAACTGCCACATGTCACACCTTGTATTTTTATGTACTGGTTTAGCTCTTCAAACGAGCAAGAGAATCATCAGAATATACAGCTGAAAAGTTGGCTGATGGCATTAACGATTGTGTTTAAAGCTGGCTGACAACTCGAAGATTAAAGTGGTTGTACCACAGTACTTAAACTTACGTTTAAAGCATAGTAGTAAATGCTGACATTGACATCATCAAAGAATAATTTAAGTACTATAATACAGCCACTTTAACCTTTAGAGCTGTCAGCCAGCTTTGAAACATAATCTTTGTTGCTATTAGTCAACTTTCAACTGTATATTCTGATGATACTCTTGTTCATTTGAAGAGTGAAACAAGTAAATGAAAAATACAAAGTCGATTTGTGGCTGTTTTCAGGAATGTAGTTTTAACAGTCACTCCCTCCTGTGGGCAGTGCCTCCTCCTGCTATATTCCTTGCCTTTTTTGGAATATAACATACACACTCAAATTTCTACAGGAAACTAAATATGGTGAAAACCTCTCTTGTAGTGTTTGCCACTAGATTTGTATGAGCATCTCCATGATGCTTTTATGGTTGCTACATGATCCTCAAACAAAATGCACTGCTCTTCTTTGGATCTTATCTGTACTCTTTATTAATCTTACCAGGTATGGCTACAGACTGATGAGCAATACTTAAGAAATGGCTGAAAGAGGAAAATGTAAGCTACCTCTTTTGCAGATCAACCACATTTTCTTAGAGTTTTCCACGGAATCCCAGTCTGTCATTTGCCTTCCCCACAACTAACTTTATGTGGTAGTCCAACTCAAAATGACTTTAGATGCATCTTTAATGGTAGTAATTGTTTCCAGTAGTTGACTGTCAGTTCTATATTCATACAGTAAAGAGTCTGCCTATTATACACAACACTTTACATTTGTTTACACATTTTGCTAAATTTTCTGGCTTAAGACTTCCCTGTACGCAACAGTATCAACTGACTCATGGAGTGTCAGATGTTATCCACCAAGTAACTTTACATATATCACTCTCAGTAACAGTCCTGCATCACGTCTGCGGAGTATGTCTGACACTATTTTCAAAGTCTCCAGTGATAATATTAATTTTTGTTAATGATGTAAAATTTAAATTTCATGGTGAATAAATTCAAAGTGGGCAACTCAGCAACCATAATTTTCAACAATACTAACCTCTGTCTTTTCCAGTTCTCTTTCATCTTCATGGAAAGTGTTCTCCACCATGGTTGCTAGACCAAAACTCATAAACTTCTCCACAGTCTCCACACACATTTCCCATCGTTCAACAGGTTCCTGAACGCCTGTCACAAGGAGGAAATGATGTTATTTAGAACCAAATAGTTATTAATTACACGTAAAAGAAGTTAAGAAAAATTAAAATAACTGGTATTTAAATGATAACATGACAAGGGTCGTATATTAATTATGAAAACATGGGCTGGAAATGTTTATTCCACAAAAAATGTGAACTATCACTTCAGCAGGATCTGAATAGCTCATGCTACTAGTCCAACACCCTATGGTGTCATCATATACCGCAGTACTTGTGCCATAGTCATCATCTACATGAGCACTATTGCTCTCATAAAGAACACTCCTTCATGCAGGCTAATTTAAAAATATTTGACTACCTCTCATGTGGAATAGAGAAATCAAGCCCAGTTGGAATATGTGTACCCCAACTATCTGCTTGTAGTGTTATATGTGTAAAAGTGGGCAAAAGTGTCTGAAGTGTTTGCAGATCATGTAACTGAGATGCTACTTTGGTACCAGCCCAGTATTCATCTAGGGGGATGTTCACCGAATGGATTCTACCCACACCTCCACATTCCCGAAGTGCTGAAAGGAACACTTGCAAACATACTGAAGAATTCTGCATGATAATGAGTTGTCACACAAATGATCCACAGAACATGTAAATAACTAACAAATCTGAGTCAGTAGCTTCATAACAAGGAAACTGTTTAATGGTAAAGCTCAATGATTCTTACCTGTCCCCAAAATCCACAATGCAACCAAAGCATCCACAATTAATCAGCATCTCTCATCATTTGCATGTCCTGTTCTGCTTTATATTCACTGTACATTATTGCCACCTCTACTGATTGTCATATTTTACATCTTTCAAAATCACAAAAGTAACTTTGTTTGTAGGCAAAAGTTAGACCTCCGCAAAAGGTATGCTGGATGAAAATGACACACAAAGCAATTGCTGCCTTTCTTAATTCACCTCTCCCACATTCTCCCATCTTTTACCTGAATGATTATACAATTTGAAAAATCAGTTTTTCAGTAATTCTCAGATGGTGGGGTGGGGGGTATTGAAAAGGATCTACTCAGTATTGCAATCACTGGAGACCTATTTTTGTTAGCATCATAATTCTTTCATTACTTACCAAATAAAAGTAGCAAGCCCACTATGATACAGAGAGACGATGATATTAAAATAGGCACAGAACCCTAGGTGAATACTGGGCTGGTACCAAATTAGCATCTCAGTTACATGATTTGCAAAATATGAATGGGCAAATGAGGGGTGTGGTGGTGGGGGTGGTGATTGGGGGGGGGGGGATTTGAACAGGAAATTCAAACTGGTTTTCCTTCTTCATATGTGACAAAAAAATGAAATGTAAAGCAAATAAACAAAGTAATAACATGTACGTAGAACAACACATGAATTTGAACTTACAGTAGAAAAATATGGACATTCTGTATTATGTATCAATTAGCACCAACTGTCCACACACTACAATGATAATACTCATTCACCTCCACACGTCTGTTCAAAAGGATTTAAACTTTGTAGCTCAACAGCTGTGCAACTGATGGAGTTAGTGGGAAGGCTGCATAAAAATTAGTCCCAGAACTTATGGACTGCACTTTGTATTCATTATTTCTATTAAGGAGTTTTACAACATCTACCCTTTAAAGCCACTTCAGTTTTATTATTACTGATTGCATATCAAATAGAAAATGTTAAAAACTTGAACATGAATTTGCTTGTCATACCTGTTAACTGAATATTGTAATTGTTGTAAACAGATCTAAAACTGTTCGACAGATATGGCAGGTACATGACAGTCAGTTTCCACAACATGTAGTCATTCAATGAGCTGAAAGAAGATAATACAATATAATTTAGCAGAAGTATTCTTACCTATAAACACACATTACAAATTATCAATATGAAACCTAGAATTATCAATATAAATAAAGAACTGAAAATAACTGCAATTATCAAATTGTAAATTTGGTTAAGCCTGGTAGTAAACAAGAGCACAAGTCTGCATGTGCGCAGTTCCCTCACCTGCGATCAGTTGTTGACAGGAGCATTGAAACCTTGTTCAAGTAAGAAGGGGCCGTAACAATAATTTCCGTTTTGTCTGAAATTCTTGCCCTCGGAAACAGACCTTGCAGGATGTCTTGCAAGGGAATCTGAAATTATATACAGACTCATAATTTTGTTTCTGGTTCTAAATTAATAAACTTTTCAGGATGAAACAGAATGCAACAATAAGTATAGGTCTTAGTTACCAATAATACAAAGTGCAGGATAGTATAACAACATTTTATAGCAAATGATAATACAGTGAATAAAGCCAACAATTTCTTCATCTTTTGAATTATTTATTCTCTCTAAGTAATGAGAGATTTTGTGATTCCTGTACACTAATGCCTACATTATCAAATTATAAAGAAAGTAGCTAGTCTGCTGACAAGTGAATGGTTCATTACACATTCATACAAGGATCAAACATTTAAAACTGGATAATACAGCTACACATCACATTCCTTCTGAATCTACCCAAGAGTTTTATGAAAATAATTAATCTTGAACCATAAGATGAGTCAACAATTTCATAGATTTTTGGACAACATGGTTGTGGAGATGAAACAGTGATTAGTATGATTAATCAATTATTCAAAAACAGTCTTAATTGCATTTATTATTATTATACCGCCAACCGGTTTCAACCCGACATAGGGGTCATCTTCTGGGCGTTTACACCATTGGTCGACTGCTGGTGGTGTCACTCCTGTCTACATAAGGGCAGGAAACTGCTACTAGTGAGGCTTATAGCACGCATCTGGGATAACACGTCTTGCTGGTGCCTGCAGAGTCTAAGTCCGTTCTCAGCGCGTTACGTAATCAAGGTCACTCGTTGTCTATATAAGCGGGCAGTGCATGCCAGCGGAACCATTCCACTGTGAGCTCTATCTGCAACAGCATTGAAGCACTATGCCTCGTCGACATGTGTATCATCATCGCCGCCACCGCATGCCTGTCTACAAACTTATTATTAGCCTCGAGAATAAACAAACACCAAGTCCTTTCATCCATATATGTATTTTTTCATCATTACTAACTTTTCTACAGGAGTGGGTATACAAGGTAAAAGGCATATTACTATACACATAACTAGATCTACTTTGAGTCTTTGGGTCGATTCCACAATGACAGGTTTTGTAGGCGATGACATCTCACCTTTCATGTATAATGATTCCCGGCAGGAAACCAATGGTGTAAATGCCCAGAAGATGACCCCTACGTCGGATTTAAAGCGGTTGGCGGTATAATAATAATAAATGCGATTAAGACTGTTTTTGAATAATTGATCAACGATTTCAGTTGTGCTACCTTTTGTCTAAAAGTAAACGATTAAATGTAATTAATCAGTCTTATATAGGCAAAACTGAAAGAGATACTTAGGGGGCAGAAGTTCCAGGGATACAATGAAAAATAAGTAGCCATTACATTACTGAAGAGCGAAACTTCTCATAGCTGTAAAGAGGTATCAAGGAAATAATTTAGAACACTCTGCTGTTTTCACATCATCAATTAATCCACCCCTCAAGTAATTTGTATAATTGTTCCATGACACTTGGAGCACTCAATGAAAATTTTATTAATCAGCTACAGAAGTGAATAAAAGCAAGTAAAATCTATGTATATACCTTCATTACTCCCTCTAATACACCCTCATCCTTTGAAAAGACTAGGTGTTTCATATAGATTTATTTTATTTTACAAGACTGAACCTTCTACATGAATGAATATAGAAATTAGGGATAAATTTTAACTTGCACTTTGAAATTTTAAGATATTCGCACATCTGCCCACTTGTTCATTCAAGACAGATTCTATTCAGCACTTTCTTGCATGTAGCACATGGAAGTCTACTCACTGTATCAGACGATAGTGAACCCTCATGTTTCTGTCTGGTATGTTCAGTGGCAAAGTTTGTCTTTCAAATTATACAGGATTTAATTGCTACAAGGCCTCCTGATGGTGATAAACAACAATGTGTGGAGCTTTGTGAATTCACCGCCTTACACCTTTCATGTATAATGATTCCCATGTTCAATTTAAATGGAAAAGTGAACTGTCACAACATAAAAATACGCAAATACAGCAGCCACAGACTATAGTTGAATGCAAGACACATTGTACAAAGCTTCACATGTTTTTTGACATTTCACGAGATAATATTTATAACCTACTCATTCTTGCAGAAAAGACGGTACCAGGAATCACATACCTGGATATATTGGAGATCTGGAGTTTTCCAAAGTTGCAAGGACATGCGAAGAACTTCATTTTTCAACAGGACAGGGCACCATAACATTGGCACCTGCATTTAAGAGCTTTTCTTGACAATGAGCTGCCTCATTGATGAATCAGCCAAAAGTACAGATCTCATATAGCAGCACTTGCTTCCAAGGTCGCCCAGTCTCAAGGAACATGATTTTTTTTTTCCTAACTACTTTGTGTGAACAATGACGCCACATAGTAACAGCAGTGAATGTTGTAACTTCTACCATGCTCGCTACAGTATAAGTGAGTTAGACTATATGTTTGTGGTGCATCTAGTGGAGTGCACTCTGAACGTTTATGAAACATAAATGATAGCTTTGATCATAAACATAATTGTAAAAAGTATCCCAAGTCTATAAGTGCATCTACTTAAAATTGAACAGATATTTTGAAAATAAAAACATTTTAGTCCTACGAAAGTTAAAATTCATCAGAAGTTTCTATCTTCCCTCATGTAGAAGATACAGTTTTTAGAAATTTGATTAATCTTGTAGAAACTTTTTTCCTGACAGTTTGTTTTAAGTAGTGTTATGGAATTTTACTCTCAGCTATTAGCCTATTGTTATTTCAAAATCATTTCCTGCACACTGAGATTATGTAATCATGATTACATTTAAAGAATAATATCCCATAAAGAGAACATTTTGGAATGTGGAAGTATCACAATAATGTAAATTTTACTTACTTATAATACTACAGAATGACTCAAAATTATAAAACGTTATACTGAAAGGAACTAGTATGTATTGTATACAGTGTAATGTGGCACAACCCAATATCAGAATTCCCAACCAACTTTTAATCTGCTTCCACAAAAACAAAAATACGAGGGTTGCCCAGAAAGTAATGCTCCGCATTTTTTTATCCTCAGCTGAAAACAATGTTACAGAAGCAAAATGTTACCTATGTATTATTTGAAGTCTCCTGAGTTAGCATGCCAAGTTTCCATCACTTCAGACAGATAGCGTAGCTGCAAGACAGTTTCAAAATGCCGTCTGTAGATGATGTACGTTACATGCAATATGCCCTCATTGAATTTCTCACTGCAAAGAAAGAAACTGTGGGGAATATTTACAAACACTTGTGCAAAGTCTATGGAGCAACTGCTGTCGACAGAAGTACAGTTAGTCATTGGGCACGGAGGGTGAGGTCATCAGCAGGCTGTTCGGTGGAGCTCCACGATTTGCAGCAGTTGGAGAGACAATCTACAGCTTCACACTTGACCTAGCCCCCTCGACTTCCACTTGTTTGGGCCATTAAAGGATGCCTTTCATGGAAGATATTTTGAGAACAATGAGGAAGTGATTCACACAGTGAACCACTGGCTCTGCCACCAGGACAAGGATTGGAACCGAGAGGGCATATACACCCTTGTTTCGCCCTGGAGGAAGCCCACAAAATGGGATCTGGATTAGGTGGAAAAATAGGGTGCATAGGTAAAGCTCCATTCTTTCATGTCTGTAATTCTCATTATGTTCAATAAAGAATTGTTGGAGAAAAAATATTTGGTGCATTACTGTATGGGCAACCCTCATACTTAAGACACTGAATGGCGTAGTAGTCAGTAGAAACACACAAATTAGTGAGTACATTATGGCACAGTCTAATAGTAAAGTATTCAATAATCATATTAGTTATATAAGCATTAAAGTGGCTGAGTGCCCAGTGCACTGGTTTATATAAGGCTGTTGTGCCGATGTGAGGCAGCCTCTTTAGGCTGGCCCTAGAGGTGCTTGCTGTTTAATTACGCAAGCTCACTATAAAAGGTTACAGCACTCTTTCCCCCTCAGGGAAAAACTTTTCACCCTAGAGATGTCCATGCCTACACTGGAAGAGAATATGGTCTGACATGGCACAGGCCTGGACAGGCGCTGTGCCCACTCAGGCAGCACCAGTGATGGAGGCGCCATGCCGTGTTGATGTCCACATCTGGGCAGGCGCTCAGCGACGGAGGCGGCATAGAAGACAAAGGTGATGGCAAATGTGGTGGCAGAGGTGGCAGCACCATTGACAGGGGCTGTGGAGATGGAAGCGGCCTGGTGCCAACTAGTCTGCCTGGCAATGGCAGCACCCAGAACAGAGACGGTGCAGGAGCTGAAGGGGGGACGGACCACATCGCAGGGGTAGGTGTAGATGGTGGAGGTGACCGTGGGGGTGGCAGGGCCTCTGTCACGTGGTCATTCACATGTGGGCAGAGCTGGGCCTGACACCAAGCCATGATATGAACACAACACAGAGCCAGCAGCCTCAGCAGTGATGGAGAACTGCCAGTATTCAGTTACAGTGTTGGCCAAACACATGGGCTCGGACAGCAGAGCCCAGATGGAACTGCTGTGATATTGGTGCCAATGGATGGATGGGCACCAGCTGGACCAGATGAAGCAGTGTGTGGGGCTGGCAGCTGGGAAGCAGCTCACCTGTGATATAGTTGCCTGCTTGAATGAACCTGTATGAGCTCAAGAACCTATTGTGGGCTTCCTCAGGAGAAGAGTGCATGATGTACTTTTTCATCTGAGTTGTGAAAATACAGACCATCCATTTGGTCTCAACATTAGACTCAGGATGAAATGGAGCAGAAGTAACATGCTGAATGCTATTGAGACAAAAACTGTGAGCCACTGTCATTTCAAGCACATCCTTCATCTTCAGAATCAAATCAAAGTCACAAGCACTTAAGTCTGCGGAGTATGGTGGATGATAAAGTGCTTCCCAGTCCCATCGACCAAACAAGCAGCCACAGCTTGCGCTGTATGCGCCCACGCACTGTCATGCGAAATTATGGGTGGGTTGCGCAGAAAGTGTCGCCGCTTCTTTTTGCAAAGCTGGTCGAAGGTGATGCTCCAAAAACGAACAGTAATACCTCTGGTACATTCAGTCTTGATCCATCTCCACTGTTCCTGTTTCATAGTGAGACCGTTACGTTAGACCGCTCGCTCACAAGTGACTGTGTTTCCCTCGATTGTGCGTATGCAGATGACGTGGGATGTGAGAGTCCATTTGCTCGGAGGTAAGGTAGGTATGTCAACAACGTGTGCTATCAGTGACAATAGCAGATTCCATTGCATAATGTCTCCAAAGCAGTGTTGCCACTATTTAAGCTCCAACCTACGTAACACTGCACAACACAAAATCAGGATTCCCACTAACCAACTTTTAATTTGCTTCCGCATACATGAAAATACTTAAAAGACACTGAGTGATGCAGTAGTCAGTACAAACACACAAAATCAGAGAGTACATTAAGGCACAGTCTAACAGCAAAGTATTTAACAGTAACATACACATTAGATTGGCCGAAGGCCTGGTGCGCTGCTTCAGATATGGTTGTTTTATACATGGCGCTGCGCTTGCTGCACCGTCTGTGCCAATGTGAGGCAGCCTCTTTAGGCCGGCCGTGGAGAAGTGCACTTGTTTAATTATGCACGGTGACTGTTTAGGGTTACAAGAGCATAATTACATACTAGGAAACTAGTTTTAAGAAACCTGTGAAGATATTCAACGTAGTTAATGATGTGAGCAACAGAAAGTTAGTAATTTCAGTCAAATTCCATTACACTGCTCACAAAGCATTAACTGTTCTGAAAAGTTGCTGAATGTGTATATATGTGCATATGTTTCCTTCCAGTACCACTGTTTAACCACTTAAGTATATGTAGTGATTGTTCTTAAACCTCGTATTATAAATCATATTGTACATTATTTTCCAATAAAAGGGAAATATTGCTAACCACAAAGAACACTGATGAATTTGCATGATCTAGGGCTAATCTAGATATAATACTTGTAACTGATTACACCATAATATTACAAGAAGTTTGCATTTTCCACTTTTGCTGTAACAATTTTATTAGTAAATGTCAAACTGCCAAACCAACGCTACAACATCTGTGAACCGATATGGACAGAAAACAAAAATTCACAGACACTGAAATTTCAATATGTAAGACACCGTTTTCTATTACAGAACAACAAAATCAATTGAGAATCACCTAGAAGTCTGAAACTAGTTGTGAACTAATGAAATTATTACAGTGAAAGTGGAAAATGCCACCGTCTTTTAACAAATTCATTACTGTGGTACCAACTAAGATGATATCTGAAGAGAAATATTATGAATATGGATATATTATTCCTTTTCATAATATTGTTACATTCCGTACAGTATTTTCCATTGTTTAATATTTAAAGAACAGAAGAATCAAATTTTGGCACTTCAAGAAACACAAATGATGGACAATAACACCTAGGATTTCGGCAATTATCATCTTTTTAAAAGTTAAACTGATAAAAGAATACTTAATAATACACTACATCTGGGAGTTGATTTTGCAGGCTCAAAAAATATTTTAAATTCAATATTGGAGGTAAAACCCATTAATAATAGACTAATGACAATTTCTCTTAAACGTGCAAATACAGCGTACACTGTAATTGATACCCGCATGCCAGTCAATGACGATAACCGTAAAAAACCTGAAGAAGTTAATGAAGCTTGGGAAATGATAGAAAGCATCATCTCAGAAGTTCCCTAAAACCATGTTAAAAGTTTAATGGGTGATTTTAATGCTCAATTAAATAAAGACAAACAATATATGAAAACGGTGGGTGGATTTCCTGCACATAAATGGACAAACCAAAATGGCCAAGGCTTACTGAAATGTGCAAAAATTTTAACCTTAAAATCATGTCAACACATTTTAAAAAGAACCCTTCTAAACAAAATACTTGGCAGGCACCCAATACATTTATTGGGGAATTTCAAATCAATCATGTAGTGATTTCATAACCTAAATACAAAGAAATTTTAAATGTCCAAGTTAAGAAAGGGGCTAATACTGATTCTGGCCATTATTTAATGTGAATAAAAGTACAACTTCAGTCTCAAAAAGAGTGGAAAACAGCCATAATTTATCCACTGCATAAAAAAAGGGATAGAAACAATATTAATAATTACTGAGGAATCTCTCTTCTCCTGGTCACAAACAAAATTCTACTGCAGTGTTTACTTGATCGAGCCCAAGAACAGTTATAATCTAAAATCCTGTCCGGAACAAATTCTTAAATTGAAACTAAGCCTTAGGCAGCAGAGGATTTCTAGTAACAATATTGTATGTACATTTGTGGATTTTAGAAAGGCCTACAACTCAGCTGATTATGAATCTTTTTCCCAAATTTTAAAGGAACAAGGGCTACATAATAAAACTCTAACATTGATTAAGGAAACGTTAACCGACACTAGCTCTAAAGTTAAATTCATGGGAGAAATTTCTAAACCCTTTGATAGAAAGACTGGTGTTGGACACTCCCCATTACTGTTTAACTGTGTTTTGAAAATGATAATTACAGAATGGTGAGAGCAAAAGTCAAATCATCTTTGCAGATGATCTGGCAATCGTAACTAGAGATATTACCACAGCTCAAAAACAAATTGAAATTCTTAAAGAAGTTGTGGAAAAAGTAGGCTACAAATATCATCCAAAAAAATGGAATACACGATATGCAACAAACAAGCACCAAAGTTTCTGAACACAAAATAAGGAAAAATAGAAACGGTTTCTCAATATAAATAGTTGGGGGTAATCATACAACAAAACAGTCTGGAAAAAGCAGCAAACAAAGTTCACAATAATAAAAAAATAAAATAAACTAAATAAATAAAGGGGGCAACTGCATTCAGATTAACAAAAAATATTTATAACAAAAAATCACTTTCTAAATTCAGTAAAACTTAGGCATTACAGCACTGTTATCAAACCTTAATGTCTTTAAGGGGCAGAAACTTGAATTTTAAATAGCAAGAGGGATATTGAAGAAATTCAAAAAGAAAGAAAGATTATTAGGAAAATATTAGGTCCCAAAATTACTGATTGAGAAACTTACAGGCTGAGAAGTAATATGGAAGTAGAATAATACACAAACACACATGGTGACAAGAGGAAACAAAGACTTAAATTTTATGGCCACATTAAAAGAATGGCTACCACTAGGTTGACAAAACAAATAGTAGAATTATACAAAAACAGATGTAAGGCCAAAACAGAGCCACTTAAATGGTTTACTGCAATAAGGAGGATCTTAAAAGTAGCTGGTATAGCTCAGGCAGATGTTGCAGGCAGAAAAGCATTCAGACAAAAGATATTTGATTGGAAAGATGGACAGAGGGAAATCAGAAAATGGGCTGGGACACCATGATCTGATAAAAGAAAGCTACTTCATTCTGAAAATATGAAACAAATTTTGACACAAAAGAAGGCCATTGACAGATTGTACCTGGTGTAGTCCTATAATAATAATAATAATAATTAAAAAGGAAACACAATTGAGATTACTATAAAAATTTCATTTCTGCACGTATAATATCCTCAAAAAAATTATTCCTTAATCATTAGTGAATGATTGTACACAGAATAAGCTAGTTTGTTCATTCTTATATCACCTATACTTTTTAGCATCCAACTGCAAATATAGCAGAACTAGGAGCTTCTGTATAAGTCTACCATGTGTGTCTTCCAATTCGTATTTTCTTGTACTTTTAGATGAAAAAACTAAACAATTCTTATTTCTTAGAGTACACTGTTTGAGTAGATTACAGTTAGAGCAACAGTGAACATAATGAGTATCACCAAAATTTAATAATGAACCATCTGCTGAAAACAATCTGGCTTTTTAATAAAGGTACAAGTAAGAAAAAGCTGTTCCCAACCTTAAGATGCACCAAAGCGAGTAGGAGGATTCAACTGACTTACAATCTAACCATGATGTTTTTTTTATGATAAAGATCCTCAAGCTTGAGACAGAATCTGTGGACTGAAGAACAATGTCAAATCTGAAGGCAATGTTAGGATGATACTGTCTCACATTTATGCTGTTACAAACTACACTATTGCCAGATAGCTTGTTTTGCATACTGCAATAGTTTGCCACAGGTCATTATCCTTCACTTCTGGCTACACTTCTCTCATTGCTTTCTGAAATATTATTACTGACAAAGATGCAGTATGCACAGATTCCTAAATATGTAATTTTTCATGGACAGCTGGGGCTTTCTTTTCTTTTTTGATACTGTAGATGTGCAGTGAGTAAACCTAGAGAGTAATTTCCACAACGTTGGGTACATCAATGCACTGACTAGTGAGGAAGCAGGGTCCCCTGGCTTAGTACAGATGATATATCTGTGGTCTGGACTCACAGCAAAGAAGAACACCTTCATTTCATTTAATAGCTTGACTCCTTTTCCAAATTCAAATTCACTTGGTCCTTTCCCAAATTCCAAAACACCTTCCTTGATGATATTCTCCATCTTGTTGAAGATCACCTCCAAACCACAGTTCATGTAAAACATACCAATGCGCAACAACACTTGCACTTTGACAGTAGTTCTTCCTTCCACGTCCAATGTCCCTTCCCTACAGCCTAGACATGTATGGTACACTTATGTGCTCCACCACCAGACCCCTCAGCACCTACACTAACAACCTCACTTAGACTTTCCTTTCCCATAACTACTACACGGAGCATATCCCCAAACAAATCTCTTGGACAGCATCCTCCTCACGCACTCTGATTAATACAATTCTCACTTCTAAAAAATTCCAATGTAGCCTCCTATCACCCTCCTAAACTCTAACATTCTTGTCAATTCAGACAACATTACCAGACACTACCTCTCACCTAAGGTTCACATCTGTGCAGCTGTTCCCACTGTAAAGCCTACCCCTTGTATCCATCCACTAGCACTTACTCTGAACCTTATTGCTAGTAAATCCTGCAATATAAAAGGCATAGAAATGTATGAAACCACACACACTGTTTCATATGGAAATGATCACCAACGAACTGTCTGAGCTCATGAATGGGCATAGAATACCTATTTGTGTTGGGAACATTAACTACCTAATTGCTGAGCATGCTCTGCAATACAACTCGAGGGTCCTGAATCCCTACTGCACTGTATGGACTATTTAGATCCTTCCACCTGATACTAGTTTCCCTGAACTCTGGAGCTCTCCAACATATCCCTCAATTCCACTAACTTCCTCACTCCCTTCTTTATTCAATTAATAACTGTTTTATTTATTTATGTACTCAAAACTTTCTTAACTGCATGGACGGTTCAGTGTCAGATGGTATAGCATGAACTGAACAATATTTCCATGAGACTGCTGCTTCTCATCCTCAGGTGCTACAGATGTATTGCTGTTGTGGTTCACCAAATTGTGTGTTGGCTCACTACAAAAGTGCTGGCATCAAGAGGAGGACTATGAAGTCATCTTAGACAAATTCTGGAAGACATCAACATCCAGAGCCTCCTCCTGGAAAAATGGGCCGTGGTCTTCGCACGTGTGGTGTGGGCAAAGTGTGGTTAGGCAGGGTGTTTGTGCCTGGCTCAACTACGGGTATCAGCATGGCACGGGTATCATCACTAGTGGCACTGAGGAATCACTGGCCACAGACAAAAGGATACAAAGAGATTAACAGGTACGAGGAATCAAAGACAGGAGAGATAAGCCTGAAACCAACATCTTTCATCCACAAGCACTCTGGCCCCGTGGCTTCTGGCCGCACTTTCCAGTGCCATGCATATGAAGACTGCAGCACATTTTGCTGGCAGGGGATTCTAGATGTTGATGTTCTCTATGATTTGATGACAATGATGTTTTATAGGCCTGCTCCTTGGTATTTGTGCTTTTCTAGAGAGCCAGTGCATAAATTGGCAAACCACAACAGTAATGCATTAGTAGCACCTTAAAATGATGAGCAGCTATCTCGTGTAAATACCATCTGACACTACATCTAGGAACCATTCAAGCAGTTATGTTGAGAAAGCCTCAAACAGCACTTTCTTAATCACTTTTCTGACCAACGTTAACACCCCATCTCCTCCCTTGTTTCTTCTCTCTCCTCTCCAGTATTTAAATGAACATTTAATTTGGTCATTTCTCTTTATCTTGCATTGCAATCTTATGTTTGCCACCCAGTCCTTATATCATCTCTGGACTGAATCTGACACAGTGCTTACCAGTAATCTCTATACTGCTTATTTGCATAATTTTGTTCTCTGAACACTAACCTTCAGTTTGAACACAGATTCCTGTTGTCTGCATTGTTTATCATACTGAGGTAACAAAATCTTTTAATTAATCGGTACATGATTAAGAACTATTTGTTTATTTCATGTTATAAACCATTTCCTGTATTGGTGTCTGAAGAATTGAGCTATCAGAGCAGCAGAATATTGCAGAAGTCCATCAGAAGACTCTCACATAACCAGAATAATTCTTGTCTTCACAAAATCTATAAATTTTACAATTTTTATGGGGTTTTGTTCCTGCAAATAGAACTAAAAAATTCAGGTCTCTAGAAATATTTTTTTTTTTTTTTTTTTTGTTATCTTTGCGTGTATATCCTCAAGAACCTGGCAATCACTTACAATGTTGTTCCCAAAATCAATTATCTGTCATCTCTTATACATCCTTCTATGTCAGAACTAACTGCATGTAGTATTCGAAAGAGCAGGTAGTAGCCCTAAAAATGTTATATTTAATGTCCTATTGAGAATACACTGTCAAATTTTTAGTATGTGCCTCTATGACATTAAGTGTCAACATAAAAGTTGGTAGGCAATGTATTACTTCAGGCACTGAGCACGTAAATTCGTTTTTTGCTTTGGATTGAGAAGCATATACCCTCACAAATTTTAGTTTAGCTCATTTGTAATTTTTCTTGTCAGTAATGGTATGCCTGAGTTAGCACTGTCAGCATACTACAAAAAGCATCTACATTGTTTACAACACATGATTTTGCAAACAACATGTGATTAAAGATTTGATAACATAATATCTAATTTACTGATTTTTTCTGCATCTTTTGGCATTGTTTTTCACATGAATGGAATGTATGAATAAATCAAAATCAATTAACAGTTCAAATTTTCTCAAGCTTTCAGCTGTGTCAAGTTGTAAAACATCCAAGAACCTTCAAATGAGTACTTCTCAGCTTGGTGACGACCGAGGAGCTCTCATCCAAAAGGTCATGGATACTCAACCACTTGAGAAGGCAGGAAGCTCGAGAAACTTTTATTAGTTGATATAACCATGACTTTTATTAGTTGATATAACCATGAACCAACCACTTGTAGATTTTTTGATCAGCCTTCAAATGTCTGGCTCACATTATAGTTTTGAAATGATATAACACTACTGTCACTTTTTTGCAGCAGTTTTCAAACATCCATTTTATTCCTCCCACGAAAAACGAACCATTCAATGTAATGTGCCCATGTGGGTGCCGAGTTCGAAAGTATTTGCATTCTAGTGAAACTCCATGCATGCCATGTTCTAGTAAGGCAAGAAGAGAAAACAGCTGCTCTTTAGTGTCCTTTTACATATATAGGGTGCTTAACTACTATCGGTAGAGGAAAATCAAACAAGAAAATAATCCTAATAAACATAGGTCTGGAATCTGAAGGATTCCATCATACAATATATGCCTGTTGTATCAGTGCAATCATGAGAATGCTAAAACACTGTTAATATTTAATGCTACAACTTGGGTGATGTTCCTTATGTTGAAAGGATGCATATACAGTATATGCATGCTGGTGCACTGGCACATTTTCACATGGCTGTCGGGGAATATGTAGCATGAATCTTCGACAACACACTTATCGGTCATGACTCGCCAATGTCATGGCTTCCCAAGTTCCCCAATTTGAATGCATCAGAATTTTTTGTGTGAGGATATTTAACAGTTTTGGCATATTCTAGTCTTTTCGATAGTGTTGAACTCTGTGAACACAATATGGATTATTGTCAATATATTCGGAAAACGCTTGCAATTTTTGAACATGTACAGGCATCAATGAAGAGGCATGCTGATACCTGCCTCCATATGAATGGTGACCATGTGACCACTTGTTGCAGGGTGCTTGTGTCCTCAAGTGCACAGGGACTAGATGCTCCTTTACTCAGCTGTAATATGTCACATCAGGGAAACAACTGGTTTATGGACCTATGTTTATCAAGATTACTTGCTTATTTCATTGTCCTCCACCTGCCCCTTTTGTTCATATCTTTCATAATCTGATATCCTTTAGATCATTGGTGCTTGCCAAAATATTTTGCCCCCCTCCTTTCACTGACACCTCCCCATTCATCTTTGTTTCCCCATGTCCTCACAATGGGTGGTTCCTCCCATCCTGGGCTCCGAGTGCTTTCTAACCTTCCCCCAACCTATCCCTCTTTCCTCGAGTGGAGAATGAACTAATAGTTCCAAAAGCTAGGACTATTGTTTTCCCTTTTAATGTGTGTAGACAGTAATGGAATTTCACCTTCTGAAGGTATGTTATAGACAGCCTTTCTCTCTCTCTTCGTAATTTTATAGTCTTCTTAAGAGAATTTTCCTTTCAATACAATTAATTTATGAGTCAAGTTGACATGGTACGTCCACATCAGACATCTTTTCCCAGGCTACAACAAATTATGCACATTTTCCGCTCTTTGGTGGGGAATACAGTGTGAATCACCCAAAACTTGCACCACAAATATTGCAGAAATGGAAAGTGCTATTAATGTGAGGTTTTCATACAATGGATTGGTGGTCAAGGGATCATATTGTTAGCCAATAAACAGGTTGTAATAATACTTAGAAAGTGAATTTTGTACAAACATTTGCTTTTTTAAATGGAACAATTTGTAATGACATTAACAAACTAAAAGTAGAGTAAATTAGAATGTCAGTGTTGTTTGTAGCACGATTCTACTGCGAGTCATTCACGAGATATGTATTTTGAAAAGTTCATACATTGACACTTGTACAATACCTGTGGTAACACACACTAAAGAACAACACAAGAGTGTACACTAGTTATATGGATTCTAACTAGTAGCGAGACATCACATTACAGGTTGTGTTCAAAATGACCACTGGCAGCAGCAATACATGCTTCCAGTCTGGTATGGAACAGCTCCTGTACACAAGCTAGCATTTCAGTGGACATGTCCAAGCAAGCTGCAGAAATATGTTTTTACATATCTTCAGGTGTAATAGATATGTCCTTGTAGACAGTGTCTTTCAGCTCTCCCCAGAGAAAAAGGTCTACATGCGTCAAATCTGGGGAATGGCCAACCAAGGTACAGGTCCTCTGCATCCAATCTAACATTTTGAAACAATTAATGAAGACATGTGCAGTATTTCATGCACTATGGGCTGGAGAGCCATCATGTTGGTATCAGAGGTTCCTCCTAGTCTGCAAAGGAACATCATCTAGCATCCATGGAAGGTGGTCTGTTAGGAGGCTATGATACTTGTGTGTGTCCAGTGTTCCCTCTATGAAAAATGGGCCTATGAACTGATGGTTCACTATACCACACCACACACTGAAACTCCATGGATGCTGACACTCCACCTGATGAAACCAATGGTGATTGTCAACATACAGTGCATGTTTTGGTGGCTTACCTGGCCATGTTTGGTAAACCAGGCTTCATCACTAAACATGATACTTGATACATCTTAGGTATCCTCTCTTAATACCCATGTACAGAAGTTAACACGATTCCCATTATCATTTCCATGCAGCTCTTGATGGAGAGAGATGTGATAGTGATGGAACCTGTGTCAATGGAGAAGGTGTAGAACACTTTGCCTCACTCATGCCACTTCCTCATGTGATTGTGTAAGAGCTAACATGTAGATCGACTGCCAACAGCAGCAAGAATATTAATTTCCTCCTCTTCCGTCCCACCTGTTACACTATAATTTTCAATAACCGGTTGAAGAGGTTGACGAATAGCTGCAAAGATTGTTGACATCTATTGGGATATCTTGCTGCATACACCATACAAGAACAAGCTGCATTCTTCCTACACTCTCCATACACCATGAACATGTCAGCTTTTTCTGCACTGGTAAATCTCTGCTTGGACAATCAAACCTACTGCTTGGACAGTCAGACACTAGATGACCAGCAAGTTGAAATGTACTCGAGGAACACACATGCACACTGTAAGCAAACATAACAACATCGTACCTAGCAACTACAAATGCTGAAAGCCACAAACAAAGGTTGGTGTGGGAACTTTTCAAAATATGATATCTAGTGAACGACTTGCACTAGAATCCAGCAACAAACACCACTGACATTTTAATTTACCCAACTTTTATCAAACAATGGAAACTCCAGGTACCTATATCAACAATGTAAGAAAAGACATACTGCTGCTTACATGTCAAGTTGCAGACAGGCACAATTAAGACACTCACATAAATCTTTCAGCCCCAGCCTACATCATTAAAACACACACACACACACACACACACACACACACACACACACACACACACGACCGTCAACTCCACTATCTTGGGTCAGAATGTCATCTCTGCTGTGGCCAAAAACTTTTTGTGAGTGTCTTAATTGTGCCTGTCTACAGCTGGATGCGTCCTCTTTATGGTAAATAGCAGTCTACCATTTCCTACATTGTTTATTACCTTACTTTTAGTTTCTTACAGCCAATAGGCATTGTTCCATTTAAAATATGTGTGTTTACGCAAAAAATACACTTTCAAAGCATTATTACAATCTGTTTATTGGCTAAGACTATACACCCTTGACTACTAACCCATTCTGGGAAAGCCACACTTCAATAGTACTTCCCACTTCCTCAATATGTGCGGTGCAAGTTTTTGACGATTCAGCCTGTATATCCCACCACAATGCTATTACTGCATCAATTATTGATGTGGCCCTCATTTACAGCGTAGTGCAATCTTTTATGACATGACAGTAGTATCAAGTTAGCACTCGCCAAATTAGACAAAATATAGTCCCCAGGGACTCACACCTAGTGAGTATGTGGCTGGCGACCACAGGGTCCCAAGCTGAGTCCTGGCATTGCTTCCACTTACTTATGCCAGGCTCCTCACTTTTATCTTTCATATTTGTCCACCCTCGGCCAACTCTTGTTCTTTTCCGACCCTGACGCTATTAGGTTTCAAGGGCTAGGGGTCTTTCATTTCCAACCTATACTTCTACTGAGTCAAATATCTCCCAGGATAAGGAGATTACCTTCTACCAAGTGCCAACGGCCTTCTAGGAGGGCGGATGAGCGGCTAGAAGGAAGGGCACTCTCTTGCCCTTGGGGTGGGAAACTGCTCCTAAAGGCGGAGGAGCCACAAGGTGGCAAATGGCATAGAATGGAGAAGGCAACGGGAAACCACTCCATTAAAGACCTGGCGGGGACAACTAAAGAGATACCGAAATCCAAAAGCATTAATGTAAGAAAGATAGCAACATGGAATGTCAACTCACTTCTTAAATGTGGTAAACTGGAAAACTTGAAAATGGAAACGAAACGAATGGATATTGATGTACTGGGAGTCTCAGAAATGAGATGGCCAAACACAGGTGACTTTTGGTCAGGGGATTACAGAATCATACACACTGGAACAGCACAAGATAATTCCGGAATTGCAGGAGTGGGAATTATCCTCAATAAAGAGATGGGGTTATGAGTAAAAGGATTTGTTCAACATAGTGAGAGGATAAATTCTGTCAGATTGGAAACTAAGCCAAGAGACACAATCATAATCCAAGTATACATGCCAACTACGGGGCATGAGGATGATGAAATCAACATGATGTATGACCACCTTGAAGAAGTAATTGGCAGAATAAAAGGAGTTGAAAACCTCGTCATCATGGGAGATATGAATGCTGTTGTTGGGGAAGGTAAAGAAGAGGGTGTGGCAGGGAATTTTGGATTAGGATTAAGAAATGAAAGAGGGGATACACTTGTAGAATTCTGCCAAAGAAATAAACTTTGCATTACAAATACCTTCTTTAATCATCATCCAAGAAGAAGATATACTTGGAAAATGCCTGGTGACATTAACAGATATCAAATTGACTTCATATTAGTGAAGCAAAGATTTAAAAACCAAGTTGAGGACAGCAGATCATATCCAGGCTGTGATGTGGAAAGTGACCACATACTCGTTATGATGACGACTGAACTAAAACAGACAAGAAAACAAATACAAATGGCTGCAATGACATCCAAAGCAGCTGGGAAAAAATAAAAACTGGTATTTTAGAAGCAGCAGAAGAAGTAATAGGAAAAGAAAGGACAGAGAAAAGGAAGGAATGGATCACTAATGACCTACTAAATATGATGGAAAAAAGAAGGAAATTAAAAAAATTCTGTGAAGAGGGAAGACCAAGAGAAATACAAGAGTCTGAAAAACAAAATCAACAGAGAGGCAAAACAAGCAAGAGAAAAATACCTTGATGATCTCTGTATTTCAGTTGAGGACAATATGAGAAAGGGAAATATTGACAAGGCCTATAAATGTGAGAGACATTTCTTTGGAGACAGAAGAAACAAGTGTAGGGCTGTGATGGATGAAAATAGCAATATGTTGGATGACGATGATGAAGGTGCAAGAAGATGGAAACAATGTATAGGAAAACTGTACAGTGGACCAGAACTGTCTGAAAACATCGTGGAAGAAGAAACAGAAGTAGATGCACACAACATAGGTGAACCTATATTAAAGGAAGAGTTTGAACTAGCTCTGAAAAAATTGAAAAACAACAAACCGCCTGGTATAGACAATATCCCAGCTGAACTTCTGAAATCTGGAGGAGCAAAACTGAATCAGGAGTTGTATAATCTTGTTTTCAACATGTACGAGCAAGGTAAAATTCCTACAGACTTTGAGAAAAACATTATGATCCCCATTCCAAAGAAGGCAAATGCTACAAGACGTGAAAATTATAGGACACTCAGCCTAGTTACTCACGCCTCTAAAATAGTTACCTCAGTTATCCTAAAACCCATAGAACAAAAAGTCGAAGCTACACTCTCCAAAGACCCGTTTGGATTCCGGAAAGATAGAGGAACCAGAGAAGCAATATTTGCTCTAAAACTAATAATAGAGAAATGACTAGATAAGGACCTGACAACATACATAGCTTTCGTAGATGTAGAGAAAGCCTTTGATAATGTTAAATGGGATAAGATGTTTGAGGTACTCAAAAAAGTAGGAATAGACTATAAAGATAGAAAAATGATATGAAACCTGTACAAAAACGAGACAGCAGTTATCCGTGGACGGACAAAACAAGAAGAGGTGCAGATACGGAAAGGTGTCCAACAAGGTTGTGCACTATCCCCTGTTATCTTTAAGCTATACATTGAAGAGGCGCTGAAAAAAGGAAGGGATGATTCACAGACAGGTGTAGTAATTCATGGCCAACAAATAGATAAGATAATATATGCTGATGATATAGCTGTCCTAGCTGAAAGTGAAGAAGATCTTGAAGTCCTATTGAATATAATGGATAAAGTTATGGGGGAAGAATATAATATGAGAATTAATAAAGCAAAAACAAAAGTAATGGCATGTGACAAAAAAGATCAAGTGAAAGTCCAAGTTCATGTAGGCAATGAACTGCTTGAACACGTTGATAAATTTACTTATCTGAGCAGCAATATTACCAGGGATGGAAGGAGCAAGGCAGAAGTGAGAAGTAGAATTGCTCAAGCAAAGGCTGTTTTTAACAAGAAGAAAAACATCTTAACATCTAAGAGCATCAGCCTTGAAATCAGGAAAAGATTTTTGAAATTATATGTGTGGAGTGTGGCATGCTATGGGTGTGAAACATGAACTCTCGGGACAGAGGAAGACCAGAAGCTAAATTCTTTTGAAATGTGGTGCTATAGACGCATGCTCAAAATAAAATGTATCGACAAGATCACAAAAGAAGTGGTTCTGGAAAGGGCAGGTGAGATGAGAAGCTTCTGGAGTTTCATTGTTAAAAGAAGAGTGCAATTTACAGGCCATCTATTAAGACATAAAGGACTCCTGAACACAATCATAGAGGGATATGTTGAGGGAAAAAGACCAAGAGGAAAACCACGGCTGAGGTACATGGATCAAATCATGAAAGATGTGGGATGTAACACCTATAAAGAAATGAAGAGAAAAGCTGAAAGACGCACAGAATGGAGACAAGCTGCCATTGTAGCTGTTGCAAACCAATCCTTGGATTGACCACTACAGAAGAAGAAGATAGTATTGCTGAATTAGAAACTGTATAGGAGTGATGCTTTTAACACTGGCCAATACTCTGTTCTTGGAAACAATGAAAATAAATCTTTATATCTGTGATGTCAGTTTCTGAAGGATAAATTTATGTTGTGGAGGAGAGTACAAGCTTTTTCAGACTAATTATCAACTGTCTACCAATACTTCATAAACATCCATGAAACAGTGTGTGATGTGCAGAAAGACCAATAAGAGTGATCACATAGAGAGTTGTGTAAGGATCAGTAACATACAATGTATTCTGAAGAGATGCAGGTCATGTCATTTCATTCCATGCTGGTGCCACAGGTAAGGGACAATGAGTGGGATTGCAAAATACACCTTTGTGAAGAGGTTATGAGGCACAGTAAAAGAGGAAAGGCAATACCATGTAACCTGGACATATTTTGTGACTGGGGGTGGAGAGGGCGGAGGGAGGGGGTGGTCGGCCTTGTTATATGGACTGGGGCAATGTTAGTAGTAGTGTTGGCCCATAGCAGAAACACAAAATGGTGAAAGGCGCAGAACAAGAATGGGAAAAAGAAGACCATGATGTTTTGTTGTGATCTATCATCAGCTGCCATCCACTCTGTCAGCTGCTATCCACTCTGTAAGTACTTACATAAAATTGTTTTAATTATAAACTGTACAGCTTATGTAATATTACACTGGTTATAAAGCACATACATTATGACAATTATACTTTTTTCCAATATTCCCTCTTCTATACACAAAGTTGCTAAAATATGCTAGTGCAGCTAGCAGCCAGTTTGAAACCTGGTAGTGGAAGTCAAGTTCATTGCTGGGGCTTGGCTGACAACGGGAGGTCAGATACTGCATGAAATTTCTACCTGTCAAATTATTTATTCAAGCCCAAGGCTATCTCTTGAGCCTCACAGCAATGTCTCCAAACAAAGGCATAGACATTCACTGTTGGTGATCTGTCTGTCAAATAGACATTAACTCAGAGGTCCTCTTTATGTAAACTGGGAATAGTAGGCTATGTGCTGGTATCAGATTTCATCTGTTACCTTCCTTCCATTCAACTCTTCTTCATAACAATATTTTGAAGAAGGGAACAGAAATTACTTCCATTATGGCCTTAATCAAACCACTTGCAATTTATTTACATTTCTACAGCACAAAATAGAAGTTTGGTTCCATAATCTTAGAATAAATATCTGCAGGCTCCTGCACCCTTATGTTACGATGTATCAGTCTTACCAATATTAATGCAATACTTTTTCCTGCTGCTCACTTTCAGCTATTGAGAAAATTGCAACTGGTCTCAATAAGAAATACCAACATTGTCTTGTGAAGTGTTTATCTGGAAGATGGAATCCGAACCACTGACTTCTATCTTTATACATATTCATTGTGAATGAAATTGCCTTTGTTCAACATTTTTCTTATATTTTACTTCCTTGAGCTCCTGGGAATGTCCACTAACACTTGTCAGTTTTAGAAGAAACAAAACGCTTTTTTGAGAACAATATAGAACTAGGAAGTACAACTGAGGATAAACAATGCATGAAGAGGTGAGTACCGCACATTCCTTCTTGATAAAACTTTTCTTCATTTACCGAAGGTGCTGTTTGCCGCAACTTGTCAATGGTGAGACGGTTGTATGCCTCATTTGGATTTGCAGGCACTTCAGATACATTCAGGAGCTCAGCTATCCTCTTCTCAAAGTGGTACATGTTACTAGAAAAGCTTCGTGCATCAGTGCTGGTTGCTCCGAGAAGCTGCACCACATCGGTCAGAAACTGTTGATATGCCATAGCTACCTGCACAAAATGGAGAATAATGGCAGTCAATAACTTAAAAATTGTGTTAAATAGTAAACAAAACCACTACAGTTATTAATATAATATATGCAGTGTCTCTTATGAGTTGGCAACTGTGTTGATTCAGTAGACTGGTATCTCAAAGATTACCATTTCATCCCTATCTACCAAGACACAGTATACATGTTTAGAGCATAAATTTGTAGATTGTTTTTTTAATCACAAAATATTTTTTAAGATATTTGTTAACCCTATAAGAAGGGCTTGTGTGGAAAGCTATGCAATATTACAACTTCCCTGCATTCCAGACCCTTGTTCAATGCATCTTCTATTATTTGGTGACCAGTGATCTACTCATATTTGCACATTCCAGCCCTGATTTTTCTCCATAAATGAAGAAGTATATCTGACTTTGTGACCAATACATATGCCCATACTGTAAAAGTTTCTAACAAAACAAAAAATAGTATTTTATCAAAGTATACTGGCCATCTAAAGCAATTACAAAACAGGTTGCTTCACCAAACGAGTGTTGAAACCAAAAAGATATAATAAAATCATATAAAATGTTATTATGAAAAGTGTAGTTGCTACTCACCATATAGTGGAGATGCCGAGTCACAGATAGGCACAACAAAAAGACTATCTGCAACTCAGCATCTCCACTATATGGTGAGTAGCAACTATCCTTTTTATAATATTGTTACATTCCAACCTGTATTTTTCATTACATGAAAAATGTTATGTTTGAGACAGTAATGCCACATAAACAAATAAAGTTAAGTCTTTGAGCTTCCTGAGCCACAAGCTCGTCCATGCCTAGGTCACATATCTTCAGTTGTGTTAAAAACATGCCTGTCATTGTAAGAGTGCCAAGAAATTGTCATATGCATAATCAGGTAGTATCTATTTATAACAAATCATGCAGAATGATCACTGTAGTTGTGTGAAAGCAAAATCAGAGAAGCTGAAGTTGTGCAAAGATAGGTCAGAAATAAACTTGTTATACAAGAACCTTTCAGGTACACCCAGCAAAGTTTGATCTTGAGTTTAGAAGAAATAAACAACAAATGTAGTATGGCTGTCTAAGAAAACAATAAATTTTACATCATGGAAATTCATTATCCCTCTTACAGCATTTGTAAGAAACAAATAACTCATGTTTTGATAATGCAGCAGAAAAAGATGACTACAGAAACAATTAGAATCTGAATAAACATATATGAACAGAAGTGCGCCCAGCACACAAATAGAGCTATCAACACACAGTGTGTACAGGTATCTTCTTTGGTTTTAGAGAGAGAATGATCATTTGTGTGAACCATGCATTTGAATAAGTTGTAGCTCTATGGAGTTAAGGCAAAGTTCAATAATAATTTCTTCTGTATCTGAGAAACAGGAAGCAGAATGTTGTCCTATAGTGCAAACAACAATAAGAAGCACCATCCTGTAGATTACACAGACTGCAGCTTATCGTAGATTCTGGCACAGTCCTCTCTCGAAAGCAAATTTTATTACTATGGGGTAGTCTATTAATAAGGCAAGTCAAACTTTTTAAATTCTTACAGTTGAAGACAGAGGAAAATGTTTCTTGGAAGTCGCTATTCAAGTGTCTTAGAATATATCTGAGTCACAGAACTTGTGGTCAATGATACTGACTATAGCAAAAGAAACTGCAGTATCCATTTAATGAACATTCAACAGAAATAAACACACCTGGAAAAAATTTCATTAACCACTGTATACAGAGGAGTGCTGTATCTTATTTGCACCATTTTCAACAGGCTTCCTGTAGAACTGAAAGAAGTTATAGGTAAGTTCCATACTTTCAATGGCTTTTTTGTATCGCAACCATTTTATTCAGTACAGGTGTTCCCCACTAAAGTTTAGAGACTTCTGACCCATGTATTAATGATTTGTAGTTCCCAATTTCTTTTATACGCATTTTTTAAAATTCTGTAATAAACAATTCTACTACAGTATGTTTGATCACATAGTCTCACAGAATCTATAAAACAAATAAATAGGAATGTCAAGCTTCTCTTTAAACTATGGTCTCTGTTCAGCAAAATTATCTTTTGCCATAAAGTATCAAAATATTACAGATTCACATTCAAGAACTAAAGCATGAAGACAGCATATAGAATGATATTACACACACTACACACAAGTAACTTAAGTATGTCAACTTTTTTTCAGGATTTTGATGTCCAGAAGACTCCAGAAGTGACACAGAATAGGAACAGATCACTTGTGCTTCCAGCAGCAAATGAATTACCCACATAGGCATGGTCATAAAAATTTCACATTCAACCTTTAAAGTGGAATATATGATTATCCATTAGCAGTTATTTATCATAATGAACTGACAGAATTACTGGAATCTGACTCTCACCAAATTGAAAACAAAGCAAAAATATTTAATGTACATTAAATAACAGTTTCCCAATACTTGTAAGGGCACGAAACAGTCAGAAAGTTCAGCAATACACTTCCTCATAAATATGATAAAAATCACAACACATGGCACATCAATTGGAAATGTGTATATCCAACATTGCAAAATAAAAATTCCTCATTTAACAGAAATAGCAACATCAAATATGAGAAATTATTCTTTCACAGTTAATTTCTGGTTAACTAACATCTACTTAAGACAATTTTCAACAGTAGCACACATTACAGCACTCTACATTGTGTTGGGATCGTAGCTGCTGTCACGGAGCCGAGAGGATGCACCTGTAGCTGTAGCAGTTTGTTTAATACACAGTCATTTAGTATGATACTGTTTTTCAAGTATATTTCAGCAAAGAAGTGAATTGCACCCCAGTATTTCACTGTGTTCACTAGTGTTAAGTAACTTACTCTAAGTTTTTTGAATAATTTTTAGTGCATTAACTTTGTGTGAGGCAACTTTCTTGGGTAGAACAGATTAGAGATAGTGTAGCAATGGAACTTAAGATTACACCCAGCGACTCCTTATGTTAGTGTTACATTACTTGTGACATAGATAAAAATTAAATAAGAATGGACAGGGACTGTGCCTCTTTCCTTAAACAATTGGGAGCTGTGTTGGTCACGGTCAAAAAGATTTAGGCTGCTGGTCTGGGCTACAGCAGCATTGAGGAGCTGAGACAAATGCTTTGGCAGCTCTGGACTCTATAGTGCTGCTGGGATCACTGATGCCACTGCGCCTTCTGATCTGCACGTATCTGCCAGTTGACACTTGCTTGACAGTGATTGGTGAACAGTGGCAAGGACACGAATCTCTGGGTGGAAGGTGAAAGGAGATATCTTCTGCAGAGCTGTCCCCTTACACCTCAGAAATAGGGTTGATGTATTGCCCATGATATGTTCTTCTGTTGGGACTGTGGCTGATCTTCCCGAGAGGTCTGGACAAGCGCACAGCATGGAGTTCCTTGTTATTGGGAGCTCCAGTGTAAGGCGAATGATTGAGCCCCTCACAAAAATAGCGTGCAAATCGGGAAAGACAGCCAGTATCCACACTGTCTGCCAAGGGGTCTCATCTGAGAAGTGGAGGGGGCTCTTTTGGCAGTGACTGAGCATACTAGGTGCAGCTGACTACACATTGCCGCTCATGCCTGCACAAATGATGCCTGCCACAAATGACACTTACCATCTGGATTCAGAGGCCATCCTCAGCTCCTACAGGCAGTGGCTGAGATAGCATTTGTTGTCGCAGATCACAAAAAGGAAGTGTGAACAAGGTGTTAGTTAACTGCAGGAGCATCTATTAATGGTTCTGGAACTAGTCTCGCTTATGAGCGATAATAATGCCCACTTAGTGCTAGCAACAGAAAGCTGGCTAAACCATATGTTGAAAGCAATGAAATTTTAAACTCCGACTGGAATGTATAGCGCAAAGATAAGTTGAACGCCAGTGGTGGAAGCGTGTTTACAGCAATAAAAATAAGATAATATCTAATGAGATCAGTGCAGATTGACAATGGAAAATAATTTGGGTGAAGGTAAGTGTTAAAGGTGGATCAAACAGGTTCACAAAAAGCTTTTATAGGCTTCCTGCCGCAGCAGCAGTAGTAGTGGCACTGTCACTGTCACTTGGAGAATATCTCACATACATTTCCTGGTCATATTATAGCTTTAGGTGGTGATTTTAATTTACCAGCTGCTGGTGACAAACAGACCTGAACTTTTAAACTTCATTACGGCAGGGAACTGATGATCATAAGGCCATAACAGCATCACTGAATATGGCTGTAAATACGAATACAAAGAGAAGTAAGAAGATCTTTCTGATTGGAGAGAGTGACAAGAGACAGATTTCAGATTACCTGAGGTCATCAAGAAAATTTCATTTCCACCACCGACAAGGTTCACTATCAATGGACAAAGTTGAACAGCATTGTACAATACACTTTAGACAAGTATGTGTTAGAAATATGCTACAATAGCTAAGAGGGTTCCATTGCAAATTTAGGCGTCATTGCAAATTTACACGCAGCCAAAGCCTCACAAACGAGCACAAACTTGACGCAGCCAAAATTACCATAAGAGAGATGATAAGTGAAGAATATGAAAGTAGACCACTATCTACCAATTTGACAGAAACTCTTAGGAAATTCTGGTCTTATGTTAAATCTGTAAACGGATTGAAGCCACCTGTCCAGATACTCAATGAGCATAATGCCACTGAAGTAGAGAATGACACATAAAAAGCCAAATACTTAACATATTTTTCCAAAACTGTTTCACAGAGGAAAATCACACTGTAGTTCATCTTTTAAATTGTCACACAAATGACAAAATGACAGATACCAAAATAATTGACCAAGAGACAGAAAAATAACTGAAATAGCTCAAAGGGGGAAAGGCCACTGGTCTTGATTGGATATCAATCAGATTCTACACAGAGAATTTTCCACTCTTCTAGCAGCAATGTACCGTAGGTCTCTAGAGGAATGAAGCATTCCTAATGATTGGAAAAGAGCACAGATCATAACCATTTTCTAAAAGCACCGCCAACAAATGTAGAAAATTATATGCCTATATCTCTGACATTGGTCAGTTGTAAAATTTTGTATCACATTTTATGCTCATGTATTATGACATTTCTGGAGACTGAAATTCTATTCTGTAGGAACCAACATGTGTTTCAAAAACAATGACTGTGTGAAATCCAACTCGCTCTGTTCATCCATGAGACCCACACACAAATAGATACACACATCCAGGTACATGTTACGTTCCTTGCCTTCTGAAAGGCAGCGTACAGAATATAAGCCAACTTGTGATTGGACTGAAGAGTTTCTAGCAAACAGAACACAGGATGTCTTTCTGAACTGAGAGAAGTCTTCAGGGATACAGATGTACTCCAAGGGAGCATTACAGAACCATTACTTTACACAATATATGTAAATGATCTCACAGATAACTTCAGAACCTCCAAATGACTTTTTGTGGACGATGATATTGTGTACACAGAAGTTACAATGCTAGAAAACTGTAGTGAAATGCAGGAAGACCTGCAAAGAATCGAGCCTTGACACAGGGAGTGGCAACTGATCCTCAACATAAACAAAACTAGCACATGGTGAGTACACAGGCAAAGAGATCTTTTGTCATGTGATTACACAATTGTAGAACAATCACTTGGAGCAGTTTCTTTCATAATAAATCTAGGAGTATGCATACAGAGTGATTTGAAGTGGAATGATCACAAAAATTTAATCACGCGTAAGGCAAATACCAGGAAATGTAGTACTTACAAAGCACTTGTTCAAGCAATACTTGAACAATGTCAGCCTGAGATTGATATCATGTGGAATTGATACAGGAAATAGAGATGATCTAAAGAAGAGCAGCATGCTTCATTAGAGGTTCACTTAGTAAGTACAAATGCATCGTGGAGTAGCTCAGCCAACCCCAGTGGAAGACAATGCAAAAGAGGCATTCTGCACCACATATGGTCTACTGTGGAAGTTCTCAGAGCATATGTTCCTATAAGAGTCAGCCAATATATTGTTTCCTCCTATTCGTGTCTTGCAAAAAGACAATGGAGATAAAATTAGAGAGATTCAAACCCACACAGAGACTTACCAGCAATCAGTCTTCCTGTGAACCATACCTGCCTGGAAAAGGAAAAGGGGGGAAATGGTAGTGGTACAGGAAGTACCCTCTGCTCAAACTGTAAGGTGGTGTGCAGAATGTAGATGTAGAAAGGAGTTGGGGGAGCAGAGATGGAGGGTCGGGGAAGGGTAAATGTCAGCTTGGAGGGAGGCAGCAGGAATGCAGGATGGGAATGCAGGAGGGAGAGGCAGCAGCAATCGACTCCTCCACATCATCATCATCATCATCATCATCATCATCATCATAATGCTCATCGTATGCAGCATGAACTCACCACTGCCAGAGTTGTATGTTGCATTGCTGTCCCATACACCTGCTGCCTTCCTCCAAGCCATCAAACATCCTTACCTAACCCTTCCTCCTGCCCCAGCAATGTGTATTCAGCTGGCACAAGATAGCTGTACACACACACACACACACACACACACACACACACACAGAGAGAGAGAGAGAGAGAGAGAGAGAGAGAGGGAGGGAGGGGGAGAGAGAGAGAGAGAGGGAGGGAGGGAGAGAGAGAGAGAGGGGGGGAGAGAGAGAGAGAGAGAGAGGGAGAGGGAGTGTGTGTGTGTGTGTGTGTATGTGTGTGTGTGTGTGTGTGTGTAGGCACACGCACCCATGCATGCATCTATGTGTAATTTAGCTTGAAAGAGGATATGTCAGAAAGCTAGCAAGTTTTCAGTTTTGTTCATGTGCCTGTTGGTGACACAGTTCCTCTACTATTTGGTGAATTGTTACCTTTATTTCTAAATTATTTTCACTCAGTCAGAACTTTCCATTAGAAAATTAAACTAAGCATCATCAGTTCAAATAAATAAATAAATAAAATGTTTATACATATTCACACAGAAAAAAACAGCTTGTTGCTATTATGCTACCTATTTGCAAATAAAAATATTCTTTAACCAAAACCTTTTCCTGTACATAAGGATGTCTGTGCTTTACATGTTATGCCAAAATTCGAATACATTACAATCACAAATATATGCAGTCATCTTGAGACAGGCGGCTTTATGCCCAAAGCTAAATTCTTAATGCTGTATACATAATTATCTACAAAGTTGGGTGAAAGAATGCCAGAAATTGGCGAAATGGAGCATTGGGACTAATGAACACATCTCCAGAGCCACAAACATGGGCTAACAGCCCTGAAAATTACCACTGAAGATGCTTCACAAATAAAAGAAGCAAAATGTGTATGACAATAAACAAACTGCCTTCAATTAGTTGCATAAACAGAACATACCTCCATGAATTTTGGAGCAACTAAGGAATGACAGAAAACAGAAATAAAAACATGCAGCGGTTGCAACTGGTTTTGCAATTTTGATCTTACAAACAACCAAGGAGCATACAAGAAATAATTTTGGATAGAGTGGTGACATATAGCAAAATTATATGTCCTGTGATTATTATTGACCTGGTGCAGTAAATAGATGACCCAAACATTTCAGCCAGCTGACAACTCTTTCAGGAAATATAATTTTATATGCTGATTATATTCACCTTCCATTTTTACAATGAGTTAAAACATTCAAGATTACAGCACTAAGATCACCTGCCTGACTGTACAAAATCCATGAAGTACAATGACCTAGAGTGGATCATCAACATGAAGCGTCTCTCGGCATCACATGACTAAATCCTAAGCAGTGCAGACATGATACAGATTGAAAATAACAACCCAGGTGATTCTTACAATGATATGGAACAACATTCTTATGTGTCCAAATTATTCATCACAGTTCTAACAAAAGTGTACAGTCTTAATGAAGTTCAAACTACTGTTTGATGTTACACAATAAAAGAAGATAGTTCATGTGCAACAATCTGCAACTGTGCAGGTGCATGTTACAGTCTTTTTAACTAACAACATTATTAGAGTTAATGTTGATAAACAAGCTCTCAGCCCGAAGCCCGTGTCAACATCCTGCTCACAACTGCCTACAAAATTCATTTGATGTGATATTACATTGATTCACATTCAAGTACAGAATTGTCCATAATAATATAATAATTCAGTTTATATATATGAAAAAAAAATCCAATGTAAGATCCATGACCGTATGTTCAGTCATGATTATGGCTATTTTGTAATTAAGGTGTCACTATAGTCCGATCCATGAACAATGGGGTTTGCGCAGGTTGAGAAACGGATGGGGATTGCACTGTTGCAAGTGACACCTGCAGTATGCACATACATGTGCTTTGTGCTTGAGGTAAGTGCATGTCCTGAAAATTATGTCTCTCACTTGTCAGTGTAGAATATGTTGCTTACCACCACCATCAGGCATGACACCTCATAACAAATGGAATAAAAATTCACTGAATAAATCGCTTCTTTTATGTTTTGTACTCGCACTGGGTAAGAAATTTACAGCAGAGTGCTCATAACACTATCAGAGAATGCATGGTGCAAGTGCACACAATGAGCCTAAACTTGGCTGCCATCATTTGTGACTCCAAATATACATAGCATCTGAAAGGGCACTGATGACTGCAATGTGAAGAAACCAGTAAAACCAATCATCATCACTTCTTTGATTTTGCTGTTATAATTATGTTCAACAATCTTGCAACATGTTATCATATTTTTTATGAGTAGGCACTATCATTGTCTTCTATCAAAATACACAACAAATGCACACAATAAATTAACTAGTAAGCACCTCAGCTATGTACGTATCTTAAAATCTATATCTATACTACTACATTACTAACTTCATATAAACAGAATGTCAATATAAACTGTACTAGCAGGTAAATAAATACTACAAATGACACAATTAAAAAGAAGCTACATATACAATTAAACAATCACAGAAAAAAGCCTTTCAGACAGAGTAACGACTAATTTGCAAAACATGCCTGCTGAGAAAAGTATCTGCATCCAATCAGCTAACAGTAAAAATATCATTTGTTGATCACTATGTGGAATTTTTTATTACAAGAAAGAGCAGACCTATATTCAATGATTAATTTTCATGTGGCCATGGCTATATGAATTGATCAAATATTCATTAAAATGTGACTAATATGCAGAAATAAATAACAGACCTAACTGAAAAGATAGTACACACTGAAGAGCCAAAGAAACTGGTACACCTACCTAATATCGTGTAGGGCCCCAGTGAGCATGCAGAAGTGCTGCAATATAACGTGGCATGGACTCTACTAATGCCTGAAGTAGTGCTGGAGGGAACTGACACCATGAATCCTGCAGGGCTGTCCATAAGATAGTGTATGAGGGGATGGAGATTTCTTCTGAACGCCATGTTGCAAGGCATCCCACATACACTCAATAATGTTCATGTCTGGGGAGTTTGGTGGCCAGCGGAAGTGTTTAAACTCAGAAGAGTGTTCCTGGAGTCACTCTGTAGCAACTGTGGATGTCTAGGGTGCCATATTGTCCTGCTGGAACTGCCCAAGTCCATCAGAATGCACAACAGACATGAATGGATGCACATGCTTAGACAGAAAGCTTACGTACGTGTCATACGTCAGAGTCGTATCTAGACATATCAGGGGTCACATATCACTCCAACTGCACACAGCCCACACCATTACAGAGCCTCCACCAGCTTCAACAGTCCCCTGGTGGCATGCAGAGTCTATGGGTTCATGAGGTTGTCAACATACACTCAATACAATTTGAAACGAGACTCATCCCATCAGGCAACATGTATCCAGTCATCAACAGTCCAATGTCAGTGTTGACAGGCCCAGGCAAGGCGTAAAGCTTTGTGTCATGCAGTCATCAAGGGTACATAAGCGGGCCTTTGACTCTGAAAGCTCATATCAAATATGTTTTGTTGAATGGTTCACAAGCTGACATTTGTTGATGGCCCAGCATTGAAATCTCAGGAAGGGTTGCACTTCTGTCGTATTGAACAATTCTCTTCGGTCATTGTTGGTGTTGTGACTTGCCGATCATTCAAAGTGCCGCCGCACAATTACGCGCGTCCTCTACGTGCGGCGCTGTCTGCCAACCATGCAGCAGCTGCGTCACCTAAGCGGCCAGCCGAGCAGCGGCCGCTAGACTGGGACTCTGTGCTCATTCAAATGCTAGCGTGTACACATGTCTTGCTTGTCAACTTACTCTGTGACTTATATGTTTTGTGTCGTTTTAAACTATATTTGTTAAACTTGACGTTATAACAATTGGCGACGAGGTAGTGGATTTTTCCTTTTCACCGTTGACCCACAGGGTTCCATGGATACTGTCGAGCAACTATTGCAAAATCTCCTTGAACAGCAAACGCTTCTAACAGTGGCGATTCGCGATTTTGTTGCGGCGTCAAATGCGGGGCGTTCCTCATCGTTGGCTGTACCTCCTTTTCCTCCTTACAACGAGATGGCGGAAGACTGGTCTGATTACGAAAAACGTCTTCGACAGCACTTCTTGGCATTTCATGTCACGGACGAACAACCATGTAAGTCTCTGTTCCTTTCCTGGATTTCACCTCAACTGTATCGGTTGTTGTCGCAATTGGCTCCTTTGAAGGATCCTGCATCTTTGTCCTTTGCTGAAATGTGCTCACTTCTGTCTGTCTATTTTCAAAAGCAAACGCATTTGGTAGCCTCTCGTGTTGCCTTTTATCGTTGTCAAAAACAGCCACATCAATCCTATCGCGCTTGGGCTGCTGAACTTCACGGCCTCAGTCGAAAGTGTCAATTTGTTACTGATGTTCACAAAGAATCCTATGCCGATTCCATGGTACGGGATGCTATTATCCGGTCGGCGCCCGACAAAGAAGTTCGGCAACGTGCCCTTCAGTTGGCAAATCCGACTCTAGATGAAGTTCTCTCCATTGCGCAGTCTTTTGAAATTTCTCACGCCGCTGGGGCGCAAATAGAGGCGTGGGGTGATGTCGGGGAAGTACAACCTCTGTGCGCTGTTGACGACGCGTGCGGCACGTCCCCGCCGGCAGACGTGGTCGCAGTGCGCTCCCACTCGCAGCCTCGGCCTAGCCGTAAACAACCCGCTAAGAAACTGCAGCAAAACCCCCGGCAACTTCCTTCATGTCCGCGGTGTTTTATGGAACATTCACGCGAGGATTGTCCCCAACGTTGGGCTGTGTGTCACAATTGCAAAAAGAAAGGTCATGTGTCTTCCGTTTGCAAATCCAACCACATACATGATGTTCATGAACATGACGCTGATTCTGATTCTGTGTTGTCTGTCAATTGCACTTCTTCCCTTTCAGGGAAGTTATTCCTCACTGTCCAAATCCTTGGTCAAGATGTTCGCATGCAAGTGGATACCGGTTCTGCTGCCACTATAATTAATTCTCAGACATATCTTCAGTTGGGTTCTCCACTCCTATCACCTGTCACTCGGCAATTACGGACGTACAATAAACAGAAGATTTCTCTCTTGGGACAGTTTAATGCTGAGGTATCTTACAAATCCGTCGTTCGCACTGTTCCCATATTTGTGGTCGACCAGAGCAATGCAGAAAATCTTTTTGGTTTCGATGCCTTTCACGTTTTTGGGTTCTCCATAGATGACTCTGTCAATATTGTCTCTGACGCTATTCCTTATGCTCAACTGGATTCCTTGTCGATGACATTTTCGTCCCTTTTTTCTCCTGGGTTAGGCCGTGCAAACGATTTTGAAGCTCATATCACGCTCAAACCCACTGCTCGGCCTAAGTTTTTTCGGGCTCGGCCCATTCCTGTGGCCCTTCGTGATCGGGTAAAATGGGAGTTGGATCGTCTCACTACTTCAGGGGTCTTGCTTCCTGTCACTTCCAGTGAGTGGTCCTCTCCTGTCGTTGTCGTTGCTAAGCCAAATGGTGATATTCATCTCTGTGGCGATTTCAAAGCCACTGTAAATGCTCAATGCCTCATCGACACTTACCCTATGCCCCGTCCTGAAGAATTGTGCACTAAATTTGCTGGAGGCCAGTATTTTTCTGAAATTGACCTGTCAGAAGCTTATCATCAACTTCCTCTCGACGCTGCTTCCCGGCAGTTTCTGGTCCTTAACACGCCTTTCGGCCTCTATCAATACCAACGCTTGCCATTCGGGGTTGCTAGCAATTATTGCTTCCTGTCCCTGGGTGTACCAATTACATGGACGACATTGTTGTCACTGGCTCCACCACTGAAGAACATCTTCAAAATCTCCGCACACTTTTTCATGTCTTACAGACTGCCGGTCTTAAGTGTAATATTCAGAAATCAAAATTTTTTCAGGCATCTATCACGTACTTAGTGTTTCAACTCTCTCGGGATGGTATTCGTTCGCTTCAGCAAACTGTCGCTGTGATCAATGCCCTTCCTCGCCCTACATCTGTTAAGGACCTGCAGGCCTTCTTGGGGAAAATAGCATACTATCACAAGTTTTTACCGTCTGCGGCTCCGGTGGCTCAGCCGTTGCATCGCCTGTTGCATAAAAACGTGCCTTTTCACTGGTCCGCATCATGCGATGCGGCTTTCCAGAAATTGAAGACTATGCTGAAACAGGCCCCGTGCCTGGCTACTTATCGACCTGGCCAACACCTCGTTCTTGCCACAGACGCCTCTGTGCAGTCCTGGCGCACCGTTTTTCTGATGGTTCGGAACAACCCATTGCTTATGCCTCCAAAACGTTCACGGATGCCAAAAAAAGTATTCTCAACCTGAAAAAGAAGCTTTGGCCATTATTTATGCTCTTCATAAGTTTGGTGCTTTTCTCTATGGCTCAAAATTTCATCTTGTTACGGATCACAAACCACTTGTTTCCTTGTTTCATCCATCAACGTCACTTCCCGACAAGGCTGCACACCGCCTCCAGCATTGGGCTCTTTACTTGTCTCGTTTCAATTATGAGATTCATTTCTGGCCAACGGCTCAACATGCAAATGCTGATGCCTTGTCTCGCCTTCCCATGGGTCCTGATCAGGCATTCGATAGGGACGAACTTTTGTTTCCACCTGGATGTTGCCGAGCAGCGGGTTGTGGACGGGTTCCCCATCACTGGGGACAGGCTGGCGGCTGCTACGAGTTCTGACCCTACCCTCTCCGTAGTTTTACGCTGTATTCAGAAGGGTTGGCCCGATCGCCCGTCCGCTAAGACTTCTGATCCGTTGCGGAACTACTACGCTTTGCGCTACCGCCTCACGGCTAGGGATGGTGTTATCCTCCTCTCCACTGACAATGCTTCGCCGTGTGTCATGGTACCTGCGTCTTTGCGTGCTTTGGTCTTGCGCCTCCTTCACCAAGGGCACTGGGGTGTGTCTCGCACAAAATCTCTGGCGCGCCGTTATGTGTACTGGCCTGGCATCGACTCTGAAATAGCACACATGGTCGCTGCCTGCGGCCCTTGTGCGTCACAGGCCGCTGCCCCGAAGTCATCTTTGTCACCATGGCCTTCGCCTGAGAAGCCCTGGGAGCGCATTCATGCTCACTTTGCAGGACCCTTTTTAGGTACTTATTGGCTCCTCGTAATTGACGCCTACTCTAACTTTCCTTTCATTGTCCGTTGCACGTCGCATACCACCGCGGCAAGCTCCAGTGCTCTCGCCTGCATTTTTTCTTTGGAAGGCCTCCCCTCTGCTCTTGTTACTGATAATGGTCTGCAATTTGCCTCTTCCGAATTTGTGGATTTTTGTGCTCGTCACGGCGTTATGCATGTCACGGCACCGCCGTTCCATCCACAATCCAACGGTGAGGCTGAACGACTGGTCCGCACATTTAAGGCTCAGATGCGAAAACTTCTGACTTCTTCTGCTGCTGATGAAGCGCTTCTCCAGTTTCTGGCTTCTTACCGTTTCACCCCCATGGGCGACCACAGCCCGGCTGAGCTCTTACATGGCCGACAGCCCCGCACGCTACTTCATCTTCTGCGGCCTCCCACCTCACGGCCGCGGGTGCCTTCCCTTGGCCGGTTCACCGCCGACGACCTTGTCTGGGTACGGGGATATGGCAGGCGGCCAAAATGGAGCCCGGGCTGCATCTTAAGACACCGTGGCAGACGCCTGTATGAAATCCAGACGGACACGGGTGTTGCAGTGCGTCATTCGGACCAGCTTCGGCCTTGTGTGCCAACAACGCCTGTTCCAAATGCCGCTACACCACCTTCGGCTCTACCTGACGCTCGGGATCATGGCATCTCTCAATACTCACAACGCAGCCCTCTCACCGTCATTGCGATGCCAGCACAAGAACAGACGCCACCAGGAGACGTGCCCATGCAGGAACCGGATGACCATCCTCTGTCAGAGCAAATCTACTCCTCCAACGGATGACGACACATCGCCCATGTCTCCTGTCATATCAACTGGACTTGCCGCAACGGGCAGATTGGTGCAGGGGGCCCCAGTAGATTCGACCCCTACGTCTCCTGTCATCTCGACCCGTTATCATCGGGGACACTTCCGTCCGTACGGGAAGCCGCCTCCTCGAGACTTTGTGGCGAGTCAAACAAAGCCTATGGACGTTGGATATCTCCATCAGGACCAGTGCAACAATTTCCAAGGGGCAAAAAGTGTTGTGACTCGCCGATCACTGAAAGTGCCGCCGCACAATTACGCGCGTCCTCTATGTGCGGCGCTGTCTGCCAGCCATGCAGCAGCTGCGACACCTAAGCGGCCGGCCGAGCAGCGGCCGCTAGACTGGGACTCAGTGCTCATTCGAATGCTAACGTGTACACATGTCTTGCTTGTCAACTTACTCTGTGACTTATATGTGTTGTGTCGTTCTGAAATATATTTGTTAAACTTGACGTTACAACAGTTGGTCCTGTTCTTGCAGGATCTTTTTCAGCCGCAGCGATGTTGGAGATTTAATGTTTTACCAGATTCCTGATATTCCTGGTACTCTCGTGAAATGGTCGTACGGAAAAATCACCACTTCACTGATACCTCATAGTCAAAATGTTATGTCCCATCACTCATGCACTGACTATAACACCACATTCAAACTCACTTAAATCTTGATAACCTGCCATTGTAGCAGAAGTAACTGATCTAACAATTGTGCCAGACACTTATTATCTTATTTTGGTGTTGCCAGCCTCAGCGCTGCATTCTGCCCATTTACATGTATCTGTATTTGAATATGCACGCCTATACCAGTTTGTTTGGCACTTCAGTGTAGAATCACCTTTGTGTTAAAACAAGCAAAACTTATGCAGTTCTTTAACATACTGAGCATTACATAACCATATGTACACTATGTGATCAAAAGTATCCAGACACCCCAGAAAACATATGTTTTTCATATTAGGTGCATTGTGCTGCCACCTATTGACAGGTACTCCATATCAGCGACCTCAGTAGTCATTACACATGCGAGAGAGCAGAATGGGGCGCTCCGCGGAACTCGTGGACTTCGAACATGGTCAGGTGATTGGGTGTCACTTGTGTCATAGATCTGTACACGAGATTTCTACACTCCTACACATCCGTAGGTCCATTGTTTCCAATATGATAGCGAAGTGGAAGCTTGAAGGGACACGTACAGCACAAAAGCGTACAGGCCGACTTCATCTGTTGACTGACAAGAGACCACCCGACAGTTGAAGAGGGTCGTAATGAGTAATCAGAAGGCATCTATCCAGACCATCACACAGGAATTACAAACTGCATCAGGATTCACTGCAAGTACTATGATAGTTAGGCGGAAGGTGAGAACACTTGTATTTCAAGGTCAAGCAGCTGCCCATAAAGCACACATCACGCCGGTAAATGCCAAATGACGCCTCGCTTGGTGTAAGGAGTGTAAACATTGGATAATTGAACAGTGGATAAACGTTGTGTGGAGTGACGAATCATGGTACCCAATGTGGCAATCTGGTGGCAGTGTGTGGGTATGGTGAATGCCTGGTAAACATCATCTGCCAGCGTGTGTAGTGCCAACAGTAAAATTCGGAGGCGGTGGTGTTACGATGTGGCCATGTTTTTCATGGAGTGGGCTTGCACTCCTTGTCATTTTGCGTCACACTATCACAACACAGGCCTACACTGATGTTTTAAGTACCGTCTTGCTTCCCACTGTTGAATAGCAACTCGGGGATGGCAATTGCATCTTTCAACATGCTCGGGTACCTGTTCATAATGCACGGCCTGTGGTGGAGAGCTTACACAACAATAACATGCCTGTAATGGTCTGGCCTGCACAGAGTCCTGACCTGAATCCTATAGACCACCTTTGGGATACTTTGGAATGCCGACTTCATGCCAGGCCTCACCAACCAACATCGATAAGTCTCCTGAGTGCAGCACTCCATGAGCAATGGGCTGCCATTCCCCAAGAAAACTTCCAGCACCTAATTGAACTTATGTTTGCGAGAGTGGAAGCTGTCATCAAGGCTACGGTGGGCTAACACCATATTGAATTCCAGTATTACCGATGGAGGGCGCCACAAGCTTGAAAGTCATTTTGAGCCAAGTGTCCAGATACTTTTGATCACATAGTGTATTTCATTTCAAAAGAACACTAGTTTCTTAAAAAAACATCCAGCAACAAAGACTGAGAAGTGATGGCTCCCCCTCTGTTTTAAATGTTGTGAATGTCTCCAAAAAACATAGAAAAGCACACATTATAGTTTCAGGAGGTATACTTCATATGGCAGACAATGAATTCACATTAATAACATGAACATAAACCATGTACCTTGCCAAGGTGGAGTAGCTTGTGTGCTTCAGTGATACAGACAGCCCTACTATAGATGAAACACATCACATGGGTATCTGTGGATAGATGTTGTAGGAAAGTTCTGGTATAATTTAAATATTTTTGGATCAAAGGAGACCACTCCCCAAAAAGCAAAAGTGTTGAGTTGTTAATGAGCACATACAAAAAGAAAGAAAACTTTACAGCTTTTGGAGCAATCCATTTTTGAGCCAGGGTAAAATACACACCTCAGTGTACATCACTCCCCATGCCTCCGACAACAACTGTGCATCACACGCATAGCCCATGAACCTGCCACTCCTCCCTCCTGCATTCCTAGCCAGTAAAATGGATGCCTACCTCTGCCGCTAGTCACCCATCACCAATCCCTCTCCCGCCTTTCTCTCCCTCGCCCACTTCAGCCAACACTACCCCAACCCAACCCAACATTACCCCCACCACAACCCATTCCACCTGCCAAAATGCAATGCTCGATATAAAGAAAGCAATACAGTATGCAGGTTAAAATGGATGTAGGTTTTTCCAGTTGTTATGCAGAGATGAACAGGTTTGCACAGGATAGCTTAGTGTGGAGAGCTGCATTACACCAGTCTTCAGACCTGATATCAGAACGACTTAAGTTTCAACATTAAAGGTGAAGAAGTCTGACAATAATTCTGAGACTAAAGATAAGTCACCATAATCAACAGTTCAGAATTACTATGTAAAGATTGATCAGGAAACATCATGTAGCTTTATGACCAATGTAATTATTACCTGCAGTCTGCTCATCCAGCAACAATAATCCCTGTCTGACAAATGAGAGGAGCGTAAAATATCTGTATGGGCACTTTATTACTACATCAGTCTTAAAGTAATTCTATCAGTTAAATGGGAATGCAAAAGTTCTGGACCTAAGGAGGAAACTAGAAATTTGAGTCACAGATTACTAAAAATATTCATGTAGTTTCCCTTCCACCCCATTGTTGTTTTATCAACAGATCTTCATTGAATCTCATTCTCATATGTTTATTGCATTGTCAACTGATGTGAAAAGTTACTATTGATAGTAAACATTGCTACCGAGTACCAATACAGTATAAAGTGTAAGTATTTTATTTCTATTCATGCTCAAGTATTCACAAAACCAAATATCCAAAAATAAGGTCTACTGGTCTTAAACAGTTTCATTGATTTTTACACTTACCATCTGAACAACCTTAGACCACTGTTACATAAAATAAGGGAAAGGCAACCACTCACCTGTGGCGGACTGATATGTGGCACATAGACACACATAACAGAAAACAGTATTTACACTAGCTTTCGAGCTCTTATTCTTTTTCTATCAAAAGTACACACCTTCACACATACAACATCACAGACACATACACACACATATTACTGCGGCTGTGGTGAGACTGGTTCTGGATAATGAAAGCAGTTGTCTGAATAGTGGGGGTGGGGATTCGGAAGAGAAGGACACATGAGACAAGGAGAGGGTAGCAGGATAGTGTGAGGCAGCTCTTTCGTGTCTTCTTCCACCCCCTCTTAATCTTTCATCTTCATCTTTCTCTCTCCTCCTTTTATACCTCTCATCTATTCTACCTTCTGAACTCCTTGCATCTTGTGCAGCCACTGAGCCATCTGTTTGAAGACTTTACCTGCAATATCCTGCTACCCTGTTCTTGTCTCATGTATCTTTCTCTACCCCTGCTCTCAATAATCGGTAATAAATAATCAATCTTTGTGTGGCTGTGTGCTTTTAGGTCTGTGTGACTCTGTGTATTTTTGCTACAAAAGGGCAAGAGCTCAAAACCTAAGGTGAATAGTGTTTTTTGTTACTGTGTATATGTGTCACACATCAGTATGCTATAGATGAATGGTTGCCTCTCCATTGTTTTACATATCGTTCCAACCATCAATATTCATTATATTATAGTACTGCAACTGTGACAGATTTGTTAATAAATACTTCATGAAACATCCATTATTGTTATACCATTGTTAGTACCATAAAATAAGCTCATTAGCATATTTGTTACTGTTCATTTGTGCAAACTCAGATCAGAACACATTATCTCTCAGTTGTACTCTGCAACTGCCGCACCCATTTTCCTCTTTTCACTGAGAATGTATTATAGTAGCTAAATTATATTAATTTGCAATCTAGATTTTGTTTGGGCAGATTTATTCCAGTCATCCTTTTCATATTTACTGGTTCTATCTTTCTATGCTTTTTTTTTGTTCTCTGTAACTTTCAAAACTTATTTCCTTTTACATTTTATCAACTTGTTGAACTCTTCCCGCAATAATTCAAATATTTGACCAAGTTTTTCATTTCATTCCTCCAGCATTAATTCTATGACTTCTATTAATTCTACAACTTCCACGTTTGCAGAGTTCACAGTGTTAACTCAATTTCTCCTCATTTTTTTTTTTTTATTTTTACTGCGTGAGATACTGTTGCTACGAATACTACTTCATCAGTAACAGTAAAATTGTGAAATCATCATTTGCAACAGGTTATAAGATTTTCTTGTGGTCTTCTAGTTATAAATTTGTCTGTTCTCATGTGTGTTTTCCAAGCCTTTTCAAATTTTACTTCACAAATATTTAAATTATTTGCTCTATTCATTTTAAATTTTCAAACAAACAAAAATTCCATTCTTTCAGTTCACATCTTTTCCCTTTTGGTGTTGTCACGAAGTAGAAAATACGAAGCTACCAATTTTCTCGTCCTTACATTTTTGCCTTCTTCCTTTTCATTGGATTGTTCTTGGTACCTAGACAAATTCCCCGTTCCTTCACACATTAGAAATTTCAGTTATGTTTATAATAGCTGTTTATATCATTAGTTTAAAACATTAATCTCTGAAAATATATTTTATCTTTTGTGACTGTTCTAGATACATTATTTTCCTCTCACCTGATACTCCCAACATTCCCAAACACACTGTTGACTAAACCATTTCTTGAGATTTCTCAGGTTATCTTTGTATTTGATTTTTTTCAGTGTTTACGGAGAAAATCATAAATTGTATTTTACACTTTTTTATTATTTTTACTTAGAATATCTTCAAAAGACCACACACACACACACACACACACACACACACACACACACACACACAAACTTCCATCTTCAACATCAAATATCAGTCAAAAGACATAACTTTTATTCCTTGCTCCTTTGTCACTCTACCTTCTTGGTGCACTGCACTCACTACATAACACACCTGAACTGTTAATGTGAACCTTATTAACTTCAGAGTGTACATACTCATTCCTTGCAGCTTTTTATTCTACTTGCCCTCTAACTCCTCCCTGACTTATGAGGCAAATATCAAGTTAAATGTATTATTTCTAAATGATTACATATTCACTAAATATGTGTATGGAAAACAAGTCAAATCTGTCAGCATACTGTTTACACAAGTTAAGTTGGCAATCATTTTCAATAGACCTATCACTGACATCTTGGGTTGTCGGGTGTTCTGCCGGATATCAGCGTCGTACTTGCACGATATTTCGGTCACGTAGCTCGTAACCTTCATCAGGTGCGACCTGAGACTGCTCCTCGAGTGAACCTGGTCCAGTATTTATGCCTATGGCCTTCCCCCTCCACCAACGGCTGCAGGCGCTTCCTCTGTGGTCCGCGCCCATTCCCTGCGACCTGCTGGAGCGTTGCTGCTCCATTTTCCGTCCGCTGCGGTTCTAGGTGTTCCCTCTGCGGTCCGCGCCCACCAACCCCGCTCCTGGGGGTTTCATCTACGGTCTGGGCTACCAAGCGTTCCCCCTGCGGTCCGCGCCCGCTCACCACGACCTGTTGGAGTGTTGCCGCTCCGTTTTTCGTCCACTGCAGCTCTGGATGTTCCCTCTGCGGTCCGCGCCCACCAGTCCCACTTCTGGGTGTTCCATCTTCGGTCTGGTGCTCCTGGCAGTCCGTCAGGGGCTCGTTTTCCATCTCCATGTCTCTGGTTCTTCTGTTTGTGCGGTGTTGCAGCTGGCCCCGTTGCTCCTTTAACAATTCCAGAGCCGGATCCCAGGCTCTGCTTAGCTGGTACCCTGTGTCACGGATCATAAGATCGTCAGCCTTTTTAATTTCTATCGATTCTCTTATAACACTGTCCCAAAATCTGGGTGTTTGTGCTAGAATCCTGGTATCCTCATACTTCATGGCATGATCTACTTCTAGACAGTGTTCAGCAATGGCTGACTTAGTCACCTGTCTTAATCTAGTGTGCCTCTGATGTTCTTTGCACCTGATCTCCACAGTTCTTGTCGTCTGGCCAATGTAGGACCTGCCACATTGACAAGGTATATTGTAAATCCCTGGTTTTCGTAACCCCAGGTCGTCTTTGACACTCCCCAGCAGTCCCCCAATCTTGTTGGATGGACAGAAAACACACTTGATATTGTGTTTACGGAGTATCCTACTGATTCTGGCAGAAATAGAGCCAGCATAGGGCAGATATGCCACCTTCTTTGTTTCATCTTGGTCTTCTTCAGGAACCTGTGGTATGGTGGCTGGTTGGAGTGCCCTCTCAATTTGTCTTTCCGTGTATCCATTCTTGGAGAAAACTGTTTTGAGACGTTCTATCTCTATAGGTAGATTCTCTTGGTCTGACAGGGCATGTGCTCTGTGGACCAAAGTCTTCGGAACCCCATTCTTCTGTGCAGGGTGGTGACAGCTGCTGGCCTGCAGATATAAATCAGTGTGTGTTGGTTTACGGTACACACTGTGGCCAATTGATCCATCTGCTTTCCTCTGGACTAGTACATCCAGAAATGGCAGCGGGCCATTCTTCTCCAGTTCCATGGTGAACTTGATATTAGGGTGGCATGAATTAAGATGTTCAAGAAACTCATTGAGCCTGTCCATCCCATGTGGCCAGATCACGAAGGTGTCATCCACATACCTAAAGAAGCATGTGTGTTTAAATGTGGCTGTCTCCAATGCCCTCTCCTCAAAACTCTCCATAAACATGTTGGCAACCACAGGGGACAGTGGGCTGCCCATAGCTACACCTTCAGTTTGCTCGTAATATTGGTTTCTGTACAGGAAATACATGGATGTCAGTGTATGACTGAACAGGTCCAACAGAGCACCGTCAAATTTCTCTGCAATCAGTTCTAGTGAGTCCTTCAGTGGGACCCTGGTGAACAGCGATACCACATCAAAACTGACCATGATGTCCGAATCTGTGATGTGCAGTTGCTTGAGGCGTTGCAGGAAATCTTCTGAGTTGCGGATGTGGTGAATACATTTGCCCACATATGGAGACAGGAGACCTTTCAAGTACTTGGCTGTTGTGTACGTAGGTGCCCCAATATTACTGACAATTGGACGTAGGGGCACGCCCTCCTTGTGTATTTTAGGCAGACCATACAGTCTAGGTGGCACTGGCGCTTTTTCCCGTAGTTGTCTGATGATCTTATCAGGCATCCCTGTTTCCTTTAAGAGAGCACTAGTCTTTTTGGCCACCTTGTCCGTGGGGTCACACTCCAGAATTCTGTATGCAGGGTCCTCCAGAAGTTGGCGTACTTTCTCATCATAATCCACCCGCTGCAAGATGACAGTGGAGTTCCCTTTGTCTGCTGGCAGTACCACAATGCTGTTGTCTTCCCGGAGTTTCTTGAGTGCAAGCCTCTCCTCGGTTGTGATGTTCGATTTCGGCGGCCTGGCCTTGGTGAGGGCCCTGCAGGTCTCTCGGCGGACTTCCTCTGCCACATTAGGTGGAAGTGTGGCTGCAACTTGCTCTACTGCACTGACGAAACCTGAAATGGGTACATTTCTAGGGGTCGTAGCAAAGTTGAGACCCTTGCTGAGTACCTTTAAGGTTGTATCATCAAACTGTATGCCACTCAGATTCGTCACAGTGCGTGTCTCTTCCATCTGCTGTGCTTTCTTACTCATGCGGTCAAACTTTGCAGATTGGCAAGATGAGGCATTCCTTCTAGCACACTCAGCTAAAGACCAGGAGGCACGGTCTACCCAATCCCAATCTTCTCTTGTTAAGGAGGCTGCCATGTACAGATGAATGTGTAACAGCTCCCTGGCCACAACATCTAACCTGTGGCGCATATCTCGAATCCTCTCTCTCACCAGTGCCATGCTGGCTCTGCGTTTTATCTTGTTCGCCGCTCTGGAGTTGATGTGATGTTTAATTCTGGCAAATACTGGTACCACTTCTCCATCTCCTACATTGGCCAGACGACAAGAACTGTGGAGATCAGGTGCAAAGAACATCAGAGGCACACTAGATTAAGACAGGTGACTAAGTCAGCCATTGCTGAACACTGTCTAGAACTAGATCATGCCATGAAGTATGAGGATACCAGGATTCTAGCACAAACACCCAGATTTTGGGACAGTGTTATAAGAGAATCGATAGAAATTAAAATGGCTGACGATCTTATGAACCGTGACACAGGGTACCAGCTAAGCAGAGCCTGGGATCCGGCTCTGGAATTGTTAAAGGAGCAACGGGGCCAGCTGCAACACCGCACAAACAGAAGAACCAGAGACATGGAGATGGAAAACGAGCCCCTGACGGACTGCCAGGAGCACCAGACCGAAGATGGAACACCCAGAAGTGGGACTGGTGGGCGCGGACCACAGAGGGAACATCCAGAGCTGCAGTGGACGAAAAACGGAGCGGCAACACTCCAACAGGTCGTGGTGAGCGGGCGCGGACCGCAGGGGGAACGCTTGGTAGCCCAGACCGTAGATGAAACCCCCAGGAGCGGGGTTGGTGGGCGCGGACCGCAGAGGGAACACCTAGAACCGCAGCGGACGGAAAATGGAGCAGCAACGCTCCAGCAGGTCGCAGGGAATGGGCGCGGACCACAGAGGAAGCGCCTGCAGCCGTTGGTGGAGGGGGAAGGCCATAGGCATAAATACTGGACCAGGTTCACTCGAGGAGCAGTCTCAGGTCGCACCTGATGAAGGTTACGAGCTACGTGACCGAAATATCGTGCAAGTACGACGCTGATATCCGGCAGAACACCCGACAACCCAAGATGTCATTAGATCGCCGGGAAAGCCTGAAGAGTTACAGACCTATCACTGTTTGTTGACATCCACTACTGCGTATTAACACAACTGGCACCTATCACGTCACAGTATTGTGGTGCCATTTTTCAACAGGACAATGGTCATTCATACTTGACATGTGTGTCTATGAACTGTCTACGTGATGCAGAGGTATTCCTGTGACCAATAAGATTCCCAAATCTGTTCCCCTAGCACATGTGTAACCAGCTCAGAGGTCAACTCCGTCGTAGTGCTGGTATCCAGGACATCAAAGACCAATCACAACAATAGTGCACTAGCTTGCTTCAGTTTTGAGATACAACCACCTTAACAGTTCTCTTCCCAACCAAATCAGCACAAGCATCCAGAGGGGCTGCAATGTAATACCGATACTTGGGCTCATACTGCCCAGTTTTTTATAAGTTTGATTTAAATTTGTAATCACTGATCACACTGATGTCATGTTTCATTTCATTTCCTCCTACCCTTCTGGGTGATACACTTTTTTACCAGGCGGTATATTCTTCTTCTTCTTCTGCTTTTACGGCCTCATTGGACCACTTCAGTCAATCATTTCTGGTCCTCTTCTTTGGTATTTTCCCCTTCCGAGTGGCCCAGTATCTCTTCATTCGTTCCGATGCTTTTCGTCGTTCCTCATCTGTAAATACCCTTTTCATTGTATGTCGTTTGTCAATTTTTGGTTTAAATCTTATTTCTGTGTCCCTCAACTTCTTTAAATTTGGCGTTTTGTTCTGCAAATCATCCAGGGTTATTTCCAGTTTTTCCATATCCTCTCTTATTTCCTTAAGCCATCCTCCTTGTTGTTTCAACTTCCAGAGTTTCTCAATAATTTTCCTTGATAATCTGGTTTCTGGTGTCCTCAGAATGTGACCACAAAAAGAGATCCTTTTCTTTCGTATAGTATCAGTGATGGGCTCCAGTTCTCTGTATACCACTTCATTTGGAACTATCCGCCATTGCCCAGGCGGTATATTATTGGTAATCATTTTATAAAATTTAATTTGGTGTGAGACAGATGAAAGATGGATGTAACTATTTGTATGAGGATAGACACTGTTCATCAAATAGAAAAGGTGCTCAGCAGGAGACAGGTATACACTGAGGTGACAAAAAGTCATGTGACAGTGATATGCAGGTATACAGATGGCACAAGAATCATCTATTCAAGATATAAAAGGGCAGTGCGTTGGCACATCTGTCATTATATTCAGATGATTCACGGAAAAGGTTTCTGGCATGATTATGGAAGCATGAAGGGATTTAACAGATTTTGCACACAAAATGGCAGTTGGAGCAATACACATGGGACATTCAATTTCAGAAATCATTACAAAATTCAATATTCCAAGATCCACAGTGTCAAGAGTGTGCCAAGAATACCAAATTTAAGGCATTAACTCTCACCACGGACAATGCTGTAGTCAACGGTCTTTACTTAATGACTGAGAGCTGCGGCATTTCCATTACAGCTGTCAGTGCTAACAGACAAGAAACACTGTGTGAAATAACCTCAGAAATAAATGTGTGACCCCCCTTAGGACAGTGAGACAAAATGTGATGTTAATGAGCTATGGCAGCAGATGACTGATGTGAGTGCCCTTGCTCACATCAAGATATCACTTGCAGTGTCTCTGCTGAGCTCGTGACCATATCGGCTGGACCCTAGACGACTGGAAAACTGTGGTCTGGTCAGACAAGTCCCAATTTCAGTTGGTAAGAGCTGATGGTAGGGTTCAAATTGTGGTACAAACCCCAAAGAGCCAAGGGCCTAAGTTGACAACAAGGCACTGTGCAAGCTGATGGTGGCTCCATAATGGGCTATGTTTAGATGTAATTGATTGGGTACTCTGGTCAACTGAAATGATCATTGACTGCAAATGGATCACTGACTTCCAATGAAAGCCAATATCCACTACTAACAGAGTGTAACAGGACAGAAAATGAATGGTGGGAGGAATGGATGTGGAGGTGAAAGCAGCAAGGGTCTGTACCTGGTGCCACAATAGTGATGATGACCAGATATATTGATTGTATTATATTTTCTGTTAATTTTGGCACAAGCAATGAATACATATGAATTAAAATACAAACCTGTAGCCTTGCAAGTATTCCGTTGTTTATGAAATGTCACAGTGTAGCATTTGGCTCTGAGCACTATGGGACTCAACATCTTAGGTCATAAGTCCCCTAGAACTTAGAACTACTTAAACCTAACTAACCTAAGGACATCACACACACCCATGCCCGAGGCAGGATTCGAACCTGCGACCGTAGCAGTCCCGCGGTCACAGTGTAGCATTTGAAATGTTTACTGTTAATTTGTTTAACTTCAACCCTTATTCTATTACTGGCTTTACATTCTTTCACAGCTCACAACAGGTTCAAATTTCCTGCAATGGGCATGTTCAGTAATATCTATTAATAGGTAAGGATTACATGGTAATGAAATGATACATGTTCTTGAAAGTAACTTGAGGAACAGTTCTGTTTCATTACTTCTCTTTCACATTAGAAAACAGCATATATTTAATAAAAGCTAGGCTGAATCCTGTACGAAACTGATTGCTTTGGAAAGGTACAGTGCCAGATTTCTCTTTGCCACATTTGAATAAATCACCAACATCATGCAAACATATACTTTCCTCCACCTACTCTCTCTCTCTCTCTCTCTCTCTCTCTCTCTCTCTCTCTTCCCACCACACACACACACACACACACACACACACACACACACACACACACATTGCTCTAGGTTAAGTAGCAAATCTATGTTTCAGAAGCTGAATGCAAGTTAGTTACACAATTACATGAACAAACTGCTACTAAAAAAGAGTAAATACCAACCACTGAATATCTAGCAGGCAGAACACAGTGACATTTAGAATACACAACAGGCATGCTCTACACAACGAGCATTACTTAGGACTTTTCGAGTTACATGTGAGATTCCTAGGAGCTTGATCACAGATTGCAGCGATGTTACATTGGATGGATCAATGCAGAATGGCCCAATGTTTCGCCAGCCTGAGCGAGGAATAGGTTTGAACTGAAACGAATGAATTCAATGTATGTGCCTCAACTGTATATACTAAAAGAGGCATTAAAACTGCTACATTAGCATTGCAAATTATGTGTATACTTTACAGCTGCTGTGTTAGCCACAACTCACATAGTCCAATTTACAAAGTAGTAATGAAAATTAGTATCTGACAACACCCTAAAACAATATTGGTAATACTTCTATGATTTACTATAGTACAAAACACCTAAATCTCTTAGTTCTTCACACCACATACTTCAGAAAATCGTACTTCACTATAATGTGCATTTCCTACCTATCCAGAAAAGCTCTGGTGTGAGAGCCTTTCATAACAAAAAGATTCCCTGCCAATGTATACCCATCAGAAGTTGCAATTCATACTGTGTTTTATTTTTTATCTCACACAAACTCTCATTACAAAAAGAAAGAAGAACTATCATAGCTTGCTATCAATGGTGACACTCCAGTAGGAGTAAATTAGAATGATACAATTTCAGATTAGCCCCCCATTCAGATGTCTGAAAAGGGAATGTAACAATGAGAAAAAAATTCAATAACCAATGAAAGGCTCAAATTCCATGAGTCAGAGAGTGGCAAGTCAAAAGTATGAATCTGGTAAGGAAGCTACAAAATTTGAAAAGGGAAATGCAAAGGCACAGACTAGATGAATACAGGTTAATACCAACGGCACAGACAATGACATAACTGAAATAGGATTCAACATGAATACAAAGACAGGACAGAGAGTGTTGTGACTCGCCGATCTTTCAAAGTGCAGCGGCGCAGTTACGCGCATCCTCTACATGCGGCGCTGTCTGCCAGCCACGCAGCAGCAGCGCCACCTAAGCGGCCAGCGGCCGCTAGACTCAGACTCAGTTATGATTTGACTGTTGAAGTGTACACTCATCTTACTCTGTTTACTTGATCTGTGACTTTCATGTATTGCATCATCCTTGAAATATATTTGTTCAACTTGAAGTTATAAAAATTGATCCCATCCTCGTTGCCAATTGTTATAACTTCAAGTTGAACAAATATATTTAAAGGACGACACAATACATGAAAGTCACAGATCAAGTAAACAGAGTAAGATGAGTGTACACTTTAACAGTCAAATCATAACTGAGTCCGAGTCTAGTGGCCGCTGGCTGGCTGGCCGCTTAGGTGGCGCTGCTGCTGCATGGCTGGCAGACAGCTCCGCATGTAGAGGATGCGCGTAACTGCGCGGCGGCACTTTGGAAGATCGGCGAGTCACAACAGAGAGTCAATTACTGTGAACAGTTCAGCGATAGTATCAGTCTCATCAACTATCAGCAGCAAACCAATGACAACACCAATAGCTCAAGATATATGGCACAGTCACAGGCAGAAAATGAAGAAATACAGAAAATATATGAGAATAATAAACATATAATTCAGTATGTAAAGGGAGACAAAAATCCAAATCATGGGTAACTGGAATACCGTAGTTATAGAAGGAATAGAAAACAGGAGGAATATGGGCTCTTTATTAGGAATGAGAGAGGAGGAAGACTCACTGATTTATGAAATAAATTTCAGCTAGCAACAGCAATTACACTGTTCAAAAATCACACAAGGAGGGGGCACACTTGGAAAAAATCTGAAAAGATGGGAAGATTCCAGTTGGATGTGCAAAGAAGTGGGATACTGAAGCAGTGTGGAATGATTGAATGTGTCTGAAGTTCTCTAAGGCTGTAAACAGTGTAATAATGAATACCACAAAATGCAGTTCAGTTGAACAGGAATGGATGTCGATAAAAAGGGCAATCAGAAGTTAAATAGACAAGTATAGGTACAGGGCAACTAACTGCGAAAAAATTTGCATAATGTAAGAAATACTTCCAATAATATGGTAAGGAAGTTCTGGCAGAATGTAAGTAATTTAAAAGAAAAGGAAACTATTTGTCGGATTGTGGAAGCATTGAGTCACAGGCACACAAAAAGAATGAAAATCTGGCTACACACACACAGATATATATATATGAGAGAGAGAGAGAGAGAGAGAGAGAGAGAGGTGCCAATGCATTTCTGGGTTTAACACACAAATGTGCTTGTACATTACAGCATATTAAAGGATTTGTTCAAGAGCTAGCTTTTCCAGTCTTTTTTGTGCATTCGCTTTTACTATAGTGTGAGTTGTCTTCTTTACTCCTAAATTAAATACTTCCATTGACTGACAAAAGAAGTACAAAACCGTTCACAGAAAGACGTGAATACAGCAATATGAGTCACTTGGGAATGCAATTAATAGGAGCTGCAGGTAAACTGAGGCGAAATGGCTGCAGGAAAAGTTCAAAGAAACTGAAAAATATGTGATCATCAGAAGGATCAATTCAGTATACAAAAAAGTAAAAACATTCTTTGATGAAATCAAAAGCACAGGAGTCAACATCAAGAATTCAAGAGGAATTCCCCTGTTAAACAAAGTGGAGATCGGATAAGTGGAATGAGTATACTGAAAGCCTACATGAAAGGGAGGAACTGTTTGATGACATGAAATAAGAAGAAATGGTAGTTGATATGGAAGACACAGGGTATTCAGTATTAGAGTAAGAGTCTAACATAGCTTTGGAAGCCTTGTGATCAAATAAGGCAGAAGGCATAGATAACATTCTTTTGGAAATTCTGAATATCATTGGGGGGAAGCAGCAACCAAAAGATTATTCAAGTTTATTTGTAGAGTCTATGAGAATGGAGACATATCATCAGATTTTAGGAAAAATATCATTCAGACAATCCTAAAGGCATCAAGGGCAGGTAAGTGTGAGAGCTATCAAGGGATCAGTTTAGAATTTCTTACATCCAACTTGCTGATGAAAATAATGCAAAGAAAAATGGAAAGGAAAACTGAGATTTGTTCGATGATGACCAGTTGGGTTCAGGAAAGGCATAGGCACCAGAGATGCAGTTTTGACATTGTGTTTGAAAATGGAAGCAAGACACATTCATAGAATTTATTGACCCAAAAAAAGCATTTGGATAATGTAAAATGGCATAATGTGTTTATGTCTCTCAGAAAAATAGGTGCAGCCTATAGGGAAAGTAAATATAAGAATGAACAAGCAAGAACGAAGTGCTCATGTGGAAAAAGAATGTAAGATAGAGATGCAGTCTTTCAGCCATGCAGTTCAATATGTAAATCAAAAAATCAATGATCGAGATAAAAGAAAGATTCAAGAGTGGGATTAAAATTCAGGCTGAAAGGATATCAGTGACAAGATTTGTTGATGAAACAGCTATTCTCAATGAAAGTGCAGAATAATTACAAGACCTTTTGACTGGAATGCACAGTATGGTGAGAAAACGTTATGTATTGAGAGGTAACTGAAGAAAGCAGTGAGTAATAAGTAGCAGACGTGAAAATGCAAATAACATAACACAATTTTGGGCCATAAAATAGACAAAGTGAAGAAATTATGATACCCTGGAAGCAAAATAACTCAGAATTAACAAAGCAATAATAACAGACCAGCACAGACAAACAGGACATTTCTTGAACAAAAGCAATTTAATAGCATCCAACATTGGCCTTAATTTAATGAAAAATTTCTGGGAATGGATGTTTGAAGTGCAGTATTTTATGGAAATGAATCGTGTATGGAAGTGAATTGAAAGACTATAGAACAACAGGAAAATAAGGGAATCAAACCATTTCAGATATGCTGCTACAGAAGGATGTGTTAAGATGTCAAGAAATAACTTCCGTGGTACATGAGGCAGTTGTAGTGGGTAAAAACTCTAGGGGAAGACACAAGATTAGAGTACATCCAACAAATAATTAACTGAGGATCTTCGAGCACAAATGCTATGCTGATATTAGGAAGTTGATACAGGTAAGGAAGATGTGGCAGGCCACAACAAATCAGTCAGAAGACTGACGACCCCTACCAAGAAAGGCAATACTCAAGTGTACCAATTAAAGCACAGCCAATGAAATTAAATTCCAAGTTCCATAACCTGATAGCTCAAGTGTGTATCTTTGGAATAAATCACACCATCACAGTGACCAAAAGGGCTAAAGAAATCTTCCTCATATTTTGTGATGGTAGGAAGAAAATATACACAGATATCCATAATAATTTATGTTGTAGGCACTTTCAGAATAATGAATGTTATGGCAGTTCAAAGGGCTGTCCTATGTCACGGTTATGCATTTTCTCCATTTCAAAGAAGGTTTTTGAGGGCTGTAACTGCTCACAGATGAATATGAAATAATTACTCTTCATCTACTGGCTATTGACTCATTACCATGTCAATTCTAAAATGCTCTGCGCAAAAAAATTTTGAGCATAAGTTTATATCGAGAATCCTCGTTTGATATACTAGAATTCTATATTTGGAGTTCTTAATGCAGTGTTGAATATTTAATAATTCTTCCTCAGCTACTGACTATCTACTCTTTCACAACTGGTTTTGGGATAAATGGTCTCTTTTTCAAGCCCTCCTGTGTAATATCATGTTTTACCATGAGTACATGTTTATATAACCTGGCACAGGCCAAAACTGCAGTAATAAAACATCAGAAATTACAAGCTACATCATTGCACATTCCACAATAACAACTGCAATGCAGCCGCTACAGTAAATTGTTGAAACTCATTAGTGGTAATAACCTGTTAAATGTAGCTAATTAGTGTAGCAGCCCATTGCATCTAATTTCTATAGAATTATTTATATAGTAATTAACATATTTGTGTGTAGACATAAGATGTTGCATAGGAGCTCAAAGAAGTGAATATGTCAGTAGCCTGTGCATTTGTTTCACACACCCTTTGACTTGAAAAAAACTACATGGTCCAATTATACGTAAGTAGAGAACATTATACATAAGTAGAGAAGTCCCTGAACTCTGCCTAAGTGATCTTAGAATGCTATAATCACGTGAAGCCAAGTGTAATGTGTACAGACAAAGAATGCAGACAGTTCTCTTTCACATTTAAAAAAATAATTACAATCTTTGTATTACACCTGGAAACAATATTAAATGCACAACTGATTTTGAAATAGGAAAAAATTATCCACATTCTTCATGCGTGGTCAACATTATTTTTGATCTTGTATAATTATAATAGTGTAACAGGTGAAACATACCCATACTAGAACACTGAGCTTGATCTGTTATGTATCTCTCCTGTATTACATTTACTCATGGGTGTGTCAATTAATATACCAATAATTTAATAAAAATTTTGATACATTGAGCTGCTATGCTAATTTTTTACCTTTTATAAGAGGCTATATCTTCATAATACTGAACAACTTACTATGATGACTGCACGTTGTAATTATTGTATCACAGACTGAAAGCCTACATGTGTTGCGATTTCTGAGGATGTTTCTTACTTGCAATTTTGTCTCTAAATCTACATCTATACTCTGTAAACCACTGTGAAGTGCATGGCAGAGGGTATGTTCCATTGTACCAGTAACCAGAGTCTTTTCCCATTCCCTTCACATATGGAGCAAGGGAAGAACGATTTTTAAATGCCTCCGTGAGTGCCGTAATTAATCTATACTTGTCCTCATGACGCCTGCGGGAGCAATAGGTAGCTGTCTGTTGTATATTCCCAGTCATCATTTAAAGTTGGTTCTTGAAACTTTGTAGGTAGGGTTTGTCGGCATAGTTTATGTCTATCTTCAAGAGTCTGCTGGTTCACTTTCTTCAGCATCTCTGTCACTCTCCCACCACCCAAAGAAACCTGTAACCATTTGATTTCCCTTTTTTGCATGCATTCAATATGCCCTGATCATCGTATTTGGTATGGGTTCCATTATTATGAATTAGGAATATTTTAGCATGGGTCACACAAGCAATTTGTAAGCAATCTCCTTTGTAGACTTATTATATTCTACCAAAAAATCGAAGTCTGCCACCTGCTTTTACCCACAACTATGTCTATGTGATCATTCCATTCCACACCCCTATAAAAGTATTGCACCCAGATATTTGTATGAGTTGACCAGTTTGACCTGTGACTCATTTATATTATAGTCATAGATACTATGATTTTTCCATTATACAGGGTGGAGGAAAATTGTGTCACAAAATTTTAACCCTGGATAGCTGATGCCAGTAGGAACCAAAATTACTAATGTTATGTAGGTCGACAATGCACCATTTTTAAACTACAGGAACTTGGTGCCACGTACTCCAATTGGCCATGTGATTGCCCTGTTGCTGTTTGTCAGTTGACGGGCAACACTATGGTTGTCAGTTCACACATACAAATGTATCACACTGAGGCAGTGACAGGGCGAAGGATGTTTGTATGTGTGAACTGACAACCATAGTGTTGCCTGTCAACCAACGAATGGCAGCAGAGCAATCCCACGGCCAATCGGAGCTTGTGATGCCAAGTTTCCATACATTGTCAACCTACACAACATTAGTAATTTTGGTTCCTACTAGCGTCAGCTATCCAGGGTTAAAATTTCATGACACATTATTTCTCCATCCTATATATGCTTGTCAGTCTTTATGCCACACCTTCTACCATTCCTTTGCTACATGGATTAGGTACAAGGCCTGTCCAATACACCCACTACACATTCCACAGAAGTCCTGTCACAGGCTTACCCTGTCCAATCAGAAGCAGCCTTTCTGCACAGCATTTTATATGAGCATGGTGACCAACCAGATGTCCACCTGAAAGGGTTGACTACCCAGTGACAAAACATTCTGCAGAGCACAACATGCCCACCTTCAATGGCGCTTCACAACCAGTGTCATCTAGATCTCCCCAGCTACCATGAATTACTTAGATGCAAGTTGTCTTTAATACTCTTACTTCAATCCAGTCCTCCTCTTGGTCTCAACTTATGCCAACTCCTGCTTCATGATAATAACTTCATTCATCTTGCACTCACACCCACTACCCCCCCCCCCTTTCCTCTGTTCTACCCTCTTCTCCACGACCCCATGGGGCCCTTTTCCACTGTTCTATCACCCCCTTCCAACCCACAACTGCAAATAACTGTGTGTTGCACAAAAATCCCCCTGCCTGCAGCCAGAATCAGTTCAATAGTACCTCATTCCTATCCCTTGTACCTGCTGCCTCTTCCTCTAAAAGTCAGACATCATTCCCAAACTTCCCCTTCTGCTTCCCACCATCCAGTCCACTCTACGCAACTGCATACCCTAGTCGATATGCAGTACTGGCACATTGTAGTCACCTATACATAGAGCCATATAGGAGGAGGGTGTGTGTGTGTGTGTGTGTGTGTGTGTGTGTGTGTGTGTGTGTGTGTGTGCGCGCGCGCGCGCGCATGTGAGGGGGGGGGGGGGGGGTGTTTACATACCTATCGACAGCTCAACACCTGAACTATTTGGTGAGTTGCTACCTTTACTCCTTAAATTATTTATACACACATATACTCATTACAAAAAGTAATGAGAATGAGACAGATAGAAAAAAGTAAGTAAACTGTTTATTACTTCAGAAGTAATATTCAAACTGTTCATACATTAACCCCACTCAGAGACACACCAGTCTATGCCTTCATAGAAAAATTTTTATGGTTGCCTACAGAACCATAATTGAACCCAAGCATGCACCTTTATCTGAATCGAATCATTCGCCATGAATGTCTTTCTTCATAACTACAAAAATATGGAAATCGCATGGGGAGAGATCAGGACTGTATGGAGGATGTGTATGGGATTCCCAGTGAAACTTCTGCAGTGTAGCTGGAACAACGTTGGCAACATCGAACCTCATGCAATTTCTGTATTTTTGGAACCCTGAAGAAAGACATTCATGGCCGTAGATTTGCTTTGGACAAAAAGACGAATGCCTCGGTACAATATTGGTTCCATAGGAAACTGCAAACAGTTTTCAATGAGGGCACTGACTATCACATCTCACAGCAAAATAAATATATTGACGGTTATGGAAATTATTCTTGAAATAATAAACAGCTTACACATTTTTTTCGCAATCTGTTGAGTTTTAATTTGACTGTCCCTTGTATTTTTACAGTAGCTCTCAAGATTAAGACTACTTGTTTCAAAAATGATATATTAAAGAATAAATAATTCACTAGCCGAGGAGGAATTATTTCATTTGTAGCAACACCATAACAGATCTTCAGAGGCCATTCAGTGACCACTCAGGTTCAACGATAAATATACTGAACACCAAATTTTCTCTCGCCTTTTCACATTGGATATGTGAAACAATTCTTGGTTCTGATTTCGTAATTTGAAAAGTTTAACAAGCACATAAAACACACGTCAGTCTACAGCCATCCATTAATGCATCAATTTAATACAAAGAATCACAAAAAATTACAGCAAGCATACAATAACACTATTTTTTCTAAATATTAGTGAATGAGTATAGGAATTTCAAAAAGTTTTATAATTTGCACTTAATACATATTTTATCAAAATAAATTACACAATCAATATTTACTAACAACAGATTAACTTTCCAACATGCTCATAACCAGTTAGAATACATGTAATTTTACATAAGCACAAAAATGAAATTGCTATTTACCGCATTCTCTGCTACTCTGTAATAATAGCTTGGGTCAGGGAGTCCCAGCTCAATTGGAGTTATCTGGAAATGAAATTGAATTATTAGATGAATAATCTCAACAACAATAACAAAAACAAGTAATCAAATCAGTACAGTTAGGAGCACAGAAACCCCTTTCTCTAGAGCTAAAGAGAAATCAAACAAACTTAAATTACCTATATTTCTGTTCATTCTTTTAAAATTAGCATCACTGAAAGGCTGAATGCACTTGCACATGGCCAATTTCTATACTTCCACCTTGTAACACAAATGGCTCAAGTTTTTGTTCATTTTTCCAGTTTGTTCCTCAGCTGGTTGTTACCAGTTGACCAGTGTTTTTTTGGCATCATCACTTGTGCAATTAAAATTCAATATGTGTTTCATTTTGTATTCAGTGAAAAAGCATAATCAAAGACCAGAACTTATGTTGTACTTATATACATGTGTATATGGATATTTCAAATAATCTATTAATACATTTGCTAGCTTTATATGCTGGAAAAAGTTTGTATGGATGATCTATTTGTGTGAAACTTTGAATATATACTTCCTATTTTTTTAATTTCTTACATTTTCAGTGGCCATCTCCTTTTTCTTCTGTTACTTGAACTCGTCAGTTTATAAATAATTATGAAAGCTCATCTAATACTAATACAAATCATAATTATCAGCTGCCTAGTGACAAACAACACCAAAAATAACAAATTACGTAGATGGTGAATGTGATTACACAATAACACCACTAAAATCTACACAAAAAGCTTTTTTTTTTTTTTTTTTTGTCAAACATTTAAAAAAAACTTCAATTTTGTGCCCACTATGACATCATCATAATTTTCAGCTGTAATTGGTGTATGTCTGGTACACGAGTATCTGTGTGACACTGTTCATAGGTTGCTTGAGATCATTAACTTAAATGGAATCAGACTGTCCAACACTATTAAAAGTTATGAAAAGTTGTAATTCTTGCCATTTCCACCAACCAGCAGTACTTGCATTTCGACAGCTGTCATGCCTTTCACATCAAAAAGTCCCTCCCATACAGCCTGTCCACCTGGGGATGGCATATCTGCAATGATAAAAACTCCCTTGCTCAGTATGGTCACCAAGACGTTCACAGACAGGCACTGTCCCCCAGACCTAGTCCACAAACAGATCTCCCATGCCATTTCCCCTTACACCCCCAGTCCTCCCACCACTCACAAGAACCAGCCACAGAGGAGTGTCCCGTTCATCACACAGTACCACACCGGATGGGAGCAACTGAACCACATCCCTCGCCAGGGCTTTGATTACCTATCTTCATGCCCTGAAATGAGGGACATCCTACTGTAGCTACTTCCCACCTCCTTAAGTGATGTTCTGTCACCCACCTTAACTCCAAAACATCGTAGTCCATCCCTATGCCACTCCCAATCCCACCCCTTGCCACAAGGATCATATCCCTGCAAAAGACCCAGGTGCAAAACCTGCCCAATCCACCCACCCAGCACTTCTTAGTCCAGTCCTGTCACAGGTTTATCCTACCCTATCACGCGCCAGGCCACCTGTGGAAGGAGCCATGTCACTTACCAGCTCCGCTGCAGTCATTGCACAGTTTTTTTCTACTGACAGACTACCAACCAGCTGTTCACCAGGATGAACGACCACTGCCAAACTGTGGCCAAGAGCAGCTGAACTTAACATTGTTGACGGCTGCTTCACAACCTGAGTCATCTGGATCCTTCCCTCCACCACCAGTTTTTATGAACTGTGCAGATGGGAGTTATCCTTACAACCAATTCCCCGCTCCCATAATTATCCTGGCCTCAACCAATGGTAACATACTGCCCCACACCCTCCACCCAACAATTTCCACCCCCATCTGTCCTATCACCTCCTCCCCATTCTCATCCCCCACCCTGTTTATTTGCTGCCCTCTGCCAACACATCTGTCCATCTTCCACCGCGCCCTCCTTTTTTTGCTGTTTTTTCCCCACCTCCCTGCCCGACAACTTCCTAACACTGGGCCTTTTAGTATTCTAGTCCCTGCACACTCCACCAGACACCGTTTGTCTCTCTCCCCACCCGTACATTACCATCCATTCCCTTTCCCTGCACCCTCCAGATTGCTGCTTGCATCCCACATGGCAGTTGCACTCAGGCCTGAGATGCTGGTGTTGGTGGTCATGAGGTGTGCTTGCTTGTGTGTATGAATGGTGTGCAGCTCTCTTTTACTGATGAAAGCTTTATGCAAGTGTCTTTTAATTATGCCTGTCTGCAGCTTAGTGTGTCTCCTTTACAGTAAGTAGCAATCTGTCTTTTCCTACATTGCTGATACTCCTACCTGGGGTTTCAGTTGTCACATTTTTGTAATAATCATTATTAAAGAGGGTGCTGTTGTGCCTGGTGTTGGCAATGAGCATAGCTACACAGATCCCTGTAAGCAGCCAGCCCAGTTGCATTTGTACCTTCGGTCTGACAAGAACTCTTCACAGATATGTGCTGATATTGCAATTTTACTGCTTGTTTTATGAGTCCATAGGGCTTTACTACTAGGTATATTGATGAAAACAGTCCCTTTTGTATGTTCTTACTTGTATAGTTGGACAGGTGTATGTCATAGTACAGTCTGATTATTTTATTCTTGTTTTACCTGCAGCACTGATGATAGTCACGTAGTGATTAAAATCAATTTGCAACAGTAATAAAGATTTGTGCTTCAATGATCAATGGTGACCCTCCTTTTTTTTTTATTAATACTGGTGTTATGGTCATGGTGCATGTAACTCATGATAAAATCCCCACTCAAAAGAATTTATTCTGTTCTTTGGCTATAGTTATAATTCATTTTTGGCTACAAAATATTGAGAAACTTTGGAGTATAATTTTCCACAAATAAAAGTGTCTCACTGAGACTTATCTGCTGTAAAAAAGGTTTCACTCAAAGCCTCATCACTCATTCAGGTTCACATTTTACAGCTAATCTCAGCTCGGGAAACTGTATCCATCATTAGCAAAACACGAGAGATGCCAGTTGTGCTGCATGCCACATCTTATCGGATATTGCAGTGTGTTGTGTGACTAGACTGAATGAGGTAGCACAGTGGTTAGTACATTGGACTTGCATTCGGAGGAGAGCCCATCCAGTTTTAGGTTTTCTGTGACTTCCCTAAATCGCACAATCCAAATGCAGTAATGGTTGCTTTGAAAGAGCACAGCATAATACCAATTGAAGGTCCAATTCTGGAATACTGATCTCAGGAGGTGGCATGCCAGTGCACAATTTGGCCAGCCTATCAGCAAGTTCATTCCTTGGGGTCCCAGTGTGACTCATTGTGGCAGTGAGGAAAGCTGGAGTTGGATTTCTGTATCTGAAAAGAGGAGATGGTAGTTAGGTGCTCAGGTGAGCAGCAGATACATCAACTGTTGTTGGTGCAAAACTCGCAAGGGCTAGTCCGAAAGGCACCAGTTGGCAGTTGTACCTCACAAGGCTGTGGGTCCAGCCTAAGTAATGTCAAAGGTGATGTCAAGCATTATGTGAATCTACTGTAGTCTAGATGGGACTGGACCAATGCTGTGTAGAATTGTATCACCGTAGAATGGTCCGCATCCCAGTTGGTATTGCTGAGATATCAAAGAGCACTGAGATGTGAGTAGCAAGTCCACTTTAGTTGAAGAAGATGGGGAAGCCATGTCAATTGGATGTCAAAGACCTGTCCCAAAAAAGATGGGATTCCTCCACATTGAGGGACTGGCTATCAAGGTACAAATCGAGATGGGGATGGACTGTACGGTGACAACAGAAATGCATAACACAGGTCTTAGCAGCTAAAAAATGGAAGCCATGAGGGAAAGCCCAGGACTGTGCTCGGTGTATTGCTCACTGCTGTCTGTGTTCAGCAATGTCCATCACAGACAAACAAAAATAAATGCAAAAAATCATCAGCATACAGAGAGAGGGACACCGTAAGTCATGCTACCACCACCAGACCATTGACAGCAACAGTCAAGACAAAATCCCGCAGAATCCCATTCTAATGCAGAGAAAAAAAGAGGGGGGGGGGGGGTGGTTTGGTGCTACGAAAGGCACCAACCTGTACCTGAAAAGTGCAACAGGAAAGAAAGCTCCTGATAAAAACTGAGTTCAGGCCATCGAGGCTCCATTCATGTAAGGTGGCAAGGATGTGGTGGCACTGTATAGTATCACAAGCTTTGTACAGGTCAAAGAAGACTGCATTAAGGTACTGTCACAAGCCATAAGCTGTTCAGGTAGCAGACTCAGGTGGACTAAATTATCTGCAGTAGAGCAGCCTTGGTGAAAACAACCCTGTGTCGAAGCCAAATGGACCCAGGATTCAAGGCTCTAATACAGCCTTTGACTCGCCATACATTTAAGTGACTTGCACAAGACATTGGTCAAACTGGCTGGACAATAGCTGGCCACTGAAGAGGTGGTTTACCCAATTTATAAAAAAATAAGAAGAGAACAAAGCATAGAAGGCTGGTCTGGGGGGAAATAAAGATTGCATATCGTTACCACAGTATCTAAATGGATCCGAACGGCCTCCGCTCACAGTGCAGTATAAGAGGAACCTAGGAACTGAAACCATTCATGCACAATACCATACAGACACCACAGGAGGCTCATAAAGGGCCGATCCAATTACAGCAGAAATGTCAGTGAATGAGATTCCTGCAATACAACACAAGCTATGGAGTAGAGAGAAAGAAGAGACTACAGTTCTGAAATGTGAAGATAGGAGGAGAGTGGTACAAGAAGCCATACAGACATTGCACGGGGCAGTATCAATTGTTGTGATGAGTCACTGTCTGTCACTGGTAAGGATGGTGTGACATCCATGAATGTAAGATCAGATCCTGCCTGACAGGTGGATGGGGGGCAACAATTCCTGAGGTGGAGAAGGCAGGGAGGGGCGAAGGGGACAGGGGGAGCTTCATCCTGGACCTTACACGTCTTCTTCTTCTTCTTCTTCTCCTTCGGAAGGCAAGAGGGAGTGGTCAGGAATGGAGCAAACTGCAGCAATATCAAGATTCGAAAGAGAACAAATGATCATGAGAAACAGAGAGTGTGGAACTGCGTCCTACTCGAAGTAAGAGGCTTCTTGTCCTAGAGATGACAGAGAGTAGGGTTCCTAGAAGAACCCCATCCATGGCAGTTGCCAGAGAAGAGGGTTTCTTCACCAGCTGAGGAGAAAGAGCAGTTCCATGAGGGGAGGGAACAGGAACTACCAGGGGAAAGAAAGTGAAGGGGGCCAGGATGGAGGCAGTGAAGAAGAAGGAGGGGGAGAGGACTCAGCAGAAGCAAAGGTAGAAGTTAAAGATACCAGGTGGAAACAGTCAAATTTCTGTGGGAACTCAGAGTAGGGTAGATGGTTGAGAGTTTTGAATGCCTGAACCTTCCTTTCCTTTTTAAAGATCAGTCAATCCGATGAGTGAGGAGAATGTGGACCAGAACAGTTCACTCACTTGGGTGCAAAGACACCCCACATGGAGCGGACAGCATCAGTTGCTGCAAACAGGATTTGCCTCACATTACGAAGTCACGTGACCAAAACAGAAACACCGGAAACTGAGCATGGGAGGTGGGATGTACAGCCTTATGTCACAACAGTAAACCACAACTTGGACTTTTTCTGGAAGGGTACTCCCTCAAAAGCAAGGATGAAAGGGCCGGTATCAATGTAATTGTTCTTAGGACTCACCGAATGAAATGAATGTTGTGGAGTGCCAGATAGTCCTGACATCATCATCAGATTGAAGGAGGAGGTCCATGTGGAAAATATGGCCCTGGGTGATATTTATGGAATGGTGAGGAGTAATGCTCACCGGGATGTCTCCTACATGCTTGTAAACAGGGAAGCCAACTGACTGGCAGAAGAAGTTTTAAGCATCAGGGAACCAGGTTGCATCTTAGTAAATAAGTCAACTTCACCAAACTTAGCTTCAGTGTGTTCTACAAAAAAGAGCAGTTTGGTAGTGACAAAAGTATCTCTGTCTGTCCTGGAATAAAGAAAATAAAGGGGAAAGAGTTTCACCCTAAGCCAGTGGGCCTGGCCCTCCTTCCAGGAAGTGGCGACGGAGGGGACGGCCAAGGAAACAAAAGTAGGAGCAGAGAGAGAACAGTTCCTGTCTGAAGAGGCAGCCACAGAAGAGAAACCATAAGTATGCAGCTTAGCAATCTTCATGTGCAGAACGTCTGCCTTGGTACCACCCACTCCAATCAGGGGCTCACGTCATGGGCGCCACCCAGCCACGGCATGGGCTTCCAGGGACAGTGGCTGTTTCAGAGAAATCTGATGCCCCAAAAAGAGCAGCAGCCACTCCTAGGTATACACAAGGTGGTGACAGCTCAGATACCACAAGTGTGAACCTTGTGTTGTCAGGGGGCTCAGACAGATGGGTACATAACAGCCCCACCATACACACTGGCTACATGTGCTGGTGACCTAGAGGAGGGAGGGAAGGGAAGTGTGGGGAGGGGGATATGGCAGGGGAGGAGGGGAACCCACAGTGAGATGCTAGGGAGGGAGTTCTTCCCCAAATGGCTCACACTACATACAGTCTGCTCTGATGTACAATTATTTTACTAAAATTCTTATATTTCTTTTCATTAAAAGAAAAAAGGGAAAGACCTGTTATGCATATCATGGGTAGTATATTTACTATGTTTCAGAAGTTGACAAATGTAACAAATCATTGCACAATGACGTTTCACAACTGTAATTATCACAGTAGTGGCCAAAGATAAATTTGCTATAATGTGTATGTAAATATATATAAATATAATAGAGGGAAACATTCCACGCGGGAAAAATATATCTCCGCTAATTTCAAGTTGCCGCCGCTCATACCTCACCTGTCTTTCAACAACATCTTTGCCTCTGTACTTCCACCTCGACTGACATCTCTGCCCCAACTCTTTGCCTTTACAAATGTCTGCGTGTGTCTGTGTATGTGCGGATGGATATGTGTGTGTGTGCGTGAGTGTATACCTGTCCTTTTTTCCCCTAAGGTAAGTCTTTCTGCTCCCGGGATTGGAATGACTCCTTACCCTCTCCCTTAAAACCCACATCCTTTCATCTTTCCCTCTCCTTCCCTCTTTCCTGATGAAGCAACCATTGTTTGCGAAAGCTTGAATTTTGTGTGTATGTATGTGTTTGTTTGTGTATCTATCGACCTGACAGCGCTTTCGTATGGTAAGTCACATCATCTTTGTTTTAGATATAAATATATATAAATGCATACATTGATGTACCTTGAACTGAAAATCATCTTACACAATTCCTTTTCAATTTAGGTCTTGAATCATAAGATTGATAGCCCTGGACAGGACTGGACAATGTCATGTACAGATTCACTAACAATAAACAATCATTTCAATCTAAGAAAGTCTTACAAACTTAACAACACATCATACATGAAATTTGGTTTCCACAATCAACACCAGTGCAACTGGAATGCACGATGCACACTGGACATCTCAAACAAGAAACTGTGGCCAGCAGTTTGACAAAAGCACCAGTCAAACATTTTTACAAGAAGGACACCTAAAGTGATTCAAAAAATGCCATCCTGTACTGTCGACATCCATCAGTTGCAGAATTTTAGAACATACTCTGAGGTCAAACATAGTGAGGTATCTCAAACAGAATGGCCACCTACATGCCAACCAGCATGGGTTCTGACACCACTGGTTGTGACATCCTGAAAGCCATGGATCAAGGCAATCAGATGGATGCAGTAGTTTGTGACTTCCAAAAACCTTTGACTCACTACTGCACCAATCTTTATTAACAAAAACAGGGTTATATGGGGGTATAAAATGAAATTAGTGACTGGATCAAGTATTTATTGGTACAGAGCCTACAGCATATTATCTTTGATGGAAAGTAATTGACAGATGTAGAAGTGACCTCAGATGTTTCCCAGCGAAGTGCCTTGACAGCTTCTTGTCCATATTTTATGTTAATGACCTGGCAGACAACATTAATGCTAATTTCAGACTATTTGCAGATGATGCAGTAATCCATAATGAACTGTAACGCGAAAAAAGTTGCACAAATATCCACCTTGATCTTCGTAAGATTGTCAATTGCTGTAGATTGGCAATTTGCTTTAAATGTTCAGAAATATAGAACTGTGAACATAACAAAACACAAAAACATACTATTCTATGAATACAGCATCAATGTGTGTCAACTGGAATCATTCAACTCATTCATATCACAGGTGTAACTATTTCTGGAGATACGAAATGGAACAGTCATATAGCTCAACCACAGACAAGGCAGGTGGCAGAATTTGATTCTTTGGTGGGATACTGGTAAAATGCAATTAGTCTACAAAGCCGACTGTTTAGAGCACATTTGTGCAACCCACCTTAGGATACTGCTCAACTGTGTGGGGACATTTCAAACAGGACTAACAGAGGATAGTAAACACACACAAATACGAGCAGAACTAATGGTCACAGGTCTCTCTAGCTCACAAAAATGTGTCATGGAAATGCTGAAAAGTCTGACTTGACTATCACTCGATGGTAGGGAACAACTATCCTCTGAAAGCCTGCTTACAAATTTTCAAGAACCAGTGTTAAGCAAAGAATCTACAAATATATGGTGATTATAATTAAAGTTCCAGTTACAAAACACTACAAAATATGAACCACTGTTCAGAACAATGTCAAATTTGAATGGAATATTATCAAATGGGATGAGGGGGGGATATGGATGGTGCCACAAGTGGCAGAACACACGAAATAAAAGACAGAGTACACATTTGCCTCAATGCAGGATCATGTGCTGCAGATAAAACTCTTTTATAAGAATGGTGAGTGTGTGCCAGTAGCTCTGCAGAGGTTACGGGTACGCAAGGGTATGAAAAAGACGTGGGACTGAAGTCTGCCAAAGATCTTGAGAAAAGATAGCAAAATTTGAAACAACATTCTGTTTTAAACTGCTGCGTGTCAGAGGGAGGAAAATAACTGATCCAATATCAGTAGAAGATGTGGCCACAGCACCGCAAGAGCGGTCGAGCAGTGGTGTGCAGACATGCAGTGCATGGCGAATTGCCCAAACTTTGGCCACGTCTGTGGGAAAGGTGCATAACATTCTACAAAACATCCTGCACTGCTTTCCAGTTGCTTCATGCTGACCTGCCGAGAGAGACGAACATTTGTTCAAGAATTTCTTTCTTGCATGGAAGTGGACAATTATTAGAAATGGAGCATTCTGTGGACATACGAAGCCCGTTTCCATTTCCAGAGACATGTCAATACACATAACTGCAGAACATGGGTAGCAGAAAATCCACTCGCACATGAACCAGTACTACTTCATTCTGCAGAGGTAACTGTGTGGTGCGGGTTGACAGCATCATTTATTATGGGGCCATAATTTTTTCGAGGAGATGGGTCCTGTGAGTCCTGTTACCTGTACCATCACTGGTAAATGCTATGAGAGTCTGTTGCACACCAATGCCATTCCAACCCTTCAACAGCATGGATGTGTGGGTAGGGTCATTTTTAAGCAAGACGACACTCCTCCACACACTGCACAACCAGTGAAACAGCTGCTGCAGAGCCATTCTGAAAATGTTACAATTATCAGCAGTTACCCCTCTATAGCCCAGCTGTCCAGATGACCTAATCATACTCTGTGTGACATCTGGCTATGAGATTAACTGAGAGATGCTGTGTTCAGTGCTCTGATTACAAATGTAGCTGAATTGAAGGCACACATTGCACAACACATTCTGAACACGTCCCCGAGATGCTCTTATTTCTTATGGAACATACTGCTACTCGATTTCAACTTGTGGCAGAAAATGGTGGACAGTACATTAAACACATCTTGTGCCAGTCTCATAATAATTACACAATAATTTCATTGTTACTTTTTATGTGGTTTACAGCGCCATAATATTTCCCCCTTCTTCAATAATATTCCATTCAAATTTGACATCATTCTGAGCAGTTGTTCTTTTTTTTTTTACACCATTTTGAAACTGGTACTTTAATGAGAACCATACCCATATAATTAAGCCCTATACAATGGACACAGAGGTATTTAAACTGTCATTCTTCCTGTGCTCAATATGCAAATTAAATGAGAAGAAACCCTAATATGTGGTAGAGTTAGACATACATTTCACAGCAGTTTCAAAAAATATGTATGTGGATGCCTACATAATTAAAAGGGTGCAGTTTGACATCATCACAGTGTGTCCTAATGAAAAATTGGTCATACTTAGAATTACAGTTAGCATGTCTCAGACACTGGAGACTACATAGCCACATCTACCTTTTGACACATCCATCTTATTTTTAACACAAAACTGAATTACTTTTTATATGGAAAATTGAGTCCCCTTTTACACACAGCTGACATTTTCATCCACTAACTCTGCTGCAGGCCTAAAATGTTAATTACAAATGTGTGGGTCACCGCTGATTTCACAAACGAATTAAAAGTGTTCTTAACAAGTCAATATCTGTAAACTTCTGACTTCAATAAAAGGTGCAGCTGGAAATACTTCCAAAATACCCTCAATTGACTGTCATGATGTAAAGGAGATCTGTTGCTGTGCAGGATGGGATCAGAAAATATCCTTTTTTTACTGTAAAATTCAACAATTTATTTTTACTGCCATTAGTTATAAGTGGCTCATATGATTCCAACACATTTTGAATTTTTTTTGTCTTTTAATCTATTATCATCCTTCATTATACTCATGAGATTATTATGAAACAAACCCTTCTTCTTTTACCAGTAACGAAGATAGAAATCACACCACTTTCTTCACATTATGATTACATTTCCAGATTTATGTTAAATCAGGTATAGAAAGAAACACTAACGACTTTGTCAGTGCCAGGAGTTATAATCCACACCGTAATTAAACCAATTTCAGCACACAATAGAAAAATGCAATATCTCTGTAAAATAATTTCTCTAAAATTTGTACGTGTGTTCAGAGGAAAAGCAGAATGGAAATTTTTAAGGCTTTCGTAGACACTTGGCGACAAACTGCCTATTGGCTTCTGTCTTGGGTTCTTCAGCAGACGTTTATCTAATAATTTTACTGACGTTTCACCAACAAGAGTGGCTGGCATTGTCAAAGCTTCACCCTCCATTGCCGGTGGTGAACTGGAGCTGAGCTCATGGCCGCAGACTATATGTACCTGGCGCTCCAACATCTGAGGGCTTCTCCATGGTCATTTCCAGTGCAGTTCTCCTCTTGCTACCTGCAAGAGTCGTTCGCTGCAGTACGGGAAGCTAGGATCCATTTACCGTTAGGATTTCCTCTTTCTTGTTGAAACTGTTCGCGTGTTTTTGTATTTCTACAGCTTCTCTGAACAAGCGCGTGTGATAGTGCTTCTCTACAGTCAGCACTTCCGTGTCGGCAAATTTTATTACGTTGTCGGATTGGCAAAGGAGAATATACCATATACCATGCACATGTGGCGTCCGGCCATCCTGATTTAGGTTTTCCGTGATTTCCCTAAGTCACTCCAGGCAAATGCCGGGATGGTTCCTCTGAAAGGGCACGGCCGACTTCCTTCCCCGTCCTTCCCTAATCCGATGAGACCGATGACCACGCTGTCTGGTCTCCTTCCCCAAACCAACCAACCATGCACATGTGGAAAAGTTTATGTTGGAATGACTGGACGAACAGTCAACACCAGTATCAAAGAACATAAGTGACGTTGCAGGCTGGGGCAGGTGGAGAAATCAGCCGTGGCAGAGCACGCACTGAGTGAGACTGACCACGTCATAAAATTCGCTGACACAGAAGTGCTGGCTGTAGAGAAGCACTATCACATGTGCTTGTTCAGAGAAGCTGTAGAAATACAGAAACACGCAAACAGTTTCAACAAGAAAGAGGAAATCCTTACGGTAAACAGATCCTGGCTTCCTGTACTGCAGCGAACAACCGTCGCAGGTAGCAAGAGGAGAACCGCACCAGAAATGATCATGGAGAAGCCCTCGGACGTTGGCGCGCCAGGTACATATAGTCTGCAGCCGCGAGCGCGGCTCCAGTTCACCACCGGCAATGGAGGGTGAAGCTTTGACAATGCCAGCCACTTGTGCTGGCGAAACATCAGTAAAATCATTAGATGAACATCGGCCAAAGAACCCAAGACAGAAGTCAATAGGCAGTTTGTCAAAGCAGAATGGGTTACAACTTTGTTTAAATGTTTATTAGTGAGAGCAAAATAAAGGCATTTTTGAACAACTGCATTTACATTTATAAACCACATCTATTACACATCGATTCAAAGATTTATTAATGACTACATCTGACTAGCTTAATTCAGAGTCAAAGTTATTAAAACAAAATTGTTGAATTGACTAGTAAATGTGGCACTACCCACATATCAGAAAGCATCAGTTTTTGGGTACAAAGAAAGGTAAACTGCTCTGTCATTGGTCAGAGACAGATGTCAGTGGTGGAAGCTAGTAGCTTGTTATGCTTTGATTCTTAGCAAAGTTGCACAACAAACTGTGCTTTTATAAACTGTGTTTGATATACAGAAGTGATAAAGAGATGGCATAGCTTTTGGAATAAACAAATGTGTGCAGTTTAATAATTAAATGACCCACTGCCAAACTTTTGAAAACAGCTGGAGAAAGAGGAAGCAGATTTGTGCACCAACCAGGTAAGTATCAGAATTGGAATTCTTAAATTGAATGCATTCCTCTAGTCATGTAACTACAAGCACTGACACATAAACAGATATACTGTCATCATTGATGCAAGAGCTAGCCAGAAATATAACACTTTTTAAATATGGAGAGGTTTACGAACTTCAAAAAGAAACTACCAATTTCGCACAACTCTACCAAATCTAAAAGTAACAAATACATTAGCTTACTTTTTGGAATGTTCAATTCAACAAAAAAATTTCTTTGCATCAAATTATAGGAGTTTAGGTCCACTCATTATGCAAACAGCTGTTGTTTATAAACACATTTGTCCCATAACCATCATAAATAAATACACCACTGGGTACTTTTACTCAGTTCTCATTTTCTACACTATTGAATAAAAATACCTACTGATTATAGTGCAATGGTTCTGAAACATGTTTGGGAATTTATAAATGACAAGTTGTTTGGCTAATAGGTATACCTGAATTCCTACAGTTCAGTCTGCAAACATGGTTGCAACTTGAGCTTCAAAACTAAGATCTATATTAAGCTTAATAAACTAAATTTAAAAATGTTTAATACCTGAATAACATTTCTTTCTGGATTCCTGTTATCAGGAACTACAGAAACTCTAAAGAAGGGTGAAACACCGTACTTCTTATGAAGCTTGATCAAAGTCTTCTTATAGTCAAACGACTGCACAGAAAAGTCTCTCAGTACGTGCCAGCCACCTGCCAAAATACAAACACTGAATTGCATACTTCTAGTTTCTGCATACAACTACAGTCAATTTTGTGGAGGAACCAGATTTAGATGTGATACCCAAATCTGAGGAGCAGTCAGGTCATCATTTGTTTAAGGCAAGTAAGCATAGACAGAGGATGAGGAAGATAGGGTACAAGATAGCAATGCAGCAGGTTTGGTGGTGGTGGTGGTGGGGGGGGGGGGGGGGGGGGCAGAGACAAAAATAAAACATCTACCATATTTTACAGACTATAAGACAAGCCTTAATTTTTATGCAATTTGTTTAAATAACATTTTTACCAATTTCATTATTAGGCTGCAAAGACAGACCAAAAAAATTCTTAGTTTATAAAACTAAACTGATCTTGCAAATGCAGGAATATCATCATCTGAACTTTCTTCTTCTTTTTCTTCCTCTTTGTTGTCTTCCTCGTATACAAAATGGTCTTCACTGCAATCGAGAGTGTTACTTATTCCACACTTCTTGAAAGATTTAACATTAATGTCTTCTCTCACTCTAGACCCAAATGTGTTATCCATTAACACACTTGTTTGATTGAAGGCTGTGTTAATGCTCCCTGCAGTGTGAATTCATGTTGGGTTGCATCCATCATCCATTTGTTTCATTCCTCTCTCATACGCACTTTAAATGGTTTATTTATTGGGACCTCAAGAGATTTCAATTGTTAAGTACGTTCTCCTGCAATAATAGCAAGCTCTGTATTTCTGTATCTCCCTGTTCACAGAATTTTTAAAATAACTACTAAACTGACCCAGCACACGAAGAGAACTTGTGGTGTCACAGCCAGACACCACACGTGCTAGGTGGTAGCTTAAATCGGCCGCGGTCCTGTAGTACATGTCGGACCTGCGTGTCGCCACTGTGTGATCGCAAACCTAGCGCCACCACAAGGCAGGTCTCGAGAGACTGACTCGAACTCAGCCCAGTTGTACGGACGACAGAGCTAGCGACTAGACGTACGAAGCCTTTCTCTCTCATGAGCCGAGAGACAGAATAGCCTTCAGCTAAGTTAATGGCTACGAACTAGCAAGGCGCCATTAGCCTTACAGTGATTGTAATTAAAGTCTCCTTTGTGCGATGTACCACAATGATTGATTAAAGATAAGTATTATACCAGCTACGTACTTTTCTTCATAGCATTAATTACGTATCCTGTTCCAGTACTTCACGCCCGTCTGCGTTAGTCTAGCGTGCCTTTTAAGCCACTTCTATCTACAAGGTGTTGGCCCAGCTGCCGACACATCACATGGCGACGAGTCTACAAAGGATCTTGTGTTTTACTTTGCCCTGATTTCTTTGTGTCATGGCTTCGCCACAATCTCCAGATGTACTGTCCGAATTTTATCGCTTGCAGAATCAGCAGACGCAGGCGTTATTGGATGCTCTTGGACAGCTCGTCCAGGGTCAACGTGCGCTGCACTCCGATGCGGCCGCCGCCGCTTCATCGCTCCCGCAGCCACAACATGCTGTTGCACCTCAATTCAGACCCTTTGATGCAACCCACGAGTCCTGGCAAGAGTGGTCCCGTCAATTCGCCTTCCACCTCGCCGCCTACAGAATTCAAGGTAATGAGCGGCAGCCATTTTTGCTTTCTTGTGTCGGTGTGTCCACTTACCGAGTGATAGTGAAGTTGTTTCCCCGGCGCGACGTAGCAACTCTGTCCTACGAAGAACTTTTGTCTGCTTTAGATGCCTATTTCAAGGAAACAGTAAATGTCGTTGCAAAAAGGTATACGTTCTTTCGTACAAAACGTATGGCCGGTCAGACTAATAGGGAGTGGGTTGCGACATTGCAAGGACTTACTAGGGAGTGTGCGTTTGAATGCGAATGTGGACTTCCTTATTCAGATACTATGGTGCGTGATGCAATAGCACAGAACGTTTCTGATGTTCGCATACGGGAACAGATTTTGAAACTAGTTAATCCCTCCCTTCAACAAGTGATAGACATATTGGATAGGCAAGACACACTTGACTTTGCTCAGGACTCATTTGCAACTTCGCCGGCAGTGTGTCACATTAACCGGCCCGCCGGGCCCGCTGCACGGGACTCTCAGCGGCCCTCGCGGCCGTCAGCGCAGCGGCAGCCTAGCTCGCAAACACGTGCGCCGCGTAAGCAAGCTAATGCAGTGAAATCATGCCCGCGGTGTGCAACTCGACATTCGCGTGAAAATTGCCCGTCACGCCAAGCTATTTGCTTTTACTGTCATAAGAAAGGACATGTCCAAAGTGTTTGCCAGAAAAAGCTCAGATCAGACACTCACACCAATTCCAGGCCCTTTGCTTCGCGCCGGAATCGAACCAAGGAAACTCAGGCTCGTGAACCTTCGCCCATGGATATTCATGTAGTTCATTCCACCCCGTCAGGTGACAGTGTTCATTCCACAAAAAGTGTGCGTCGACGTCGACGGAAGTCCCGTCACGTCGCACGTGATTCTGTCCCAGTGTCTGTTCCAGTTGCACAACACAGTCGCTTTTGTCGTCAGCAGGACAATAAACTTTTTGTCGACTTAGACTTTGCAGGCAAAGTGATTCCATTCCAGCTCGATACCGGAGCTGCAGTTTCATTGCTCAATCACGACACATACAACCAACTGGGCAAACCTCCGTTGCGTGCGGCAAATGTTCAGCTCAATAGTTACTCAGGCCAGAAAATACCAGTGTTAGGACAGTGCAGCCTTCTTGCAACATACAAGGGACAAACAAAACTTGTGTCATTTTACGTTCTTCGTTCTTCTACTGCAGTGAACTTGTTTGGTTTAGATTTATTTCAGTTGTTTAACTTGTCTATAGTAAATCAGGTCCTCTCAGTGATTCAGACTGTGCCTTCCGCCAGTGTTTCTAGTCTATGTGAAGAATTTGCGGACATTTTTGCACCGGGCCTTGGTTGCGCTAAGAACTATGAAGCACATTTGGAACTGAAAGCAAACGCGCAACCGAAGTTTTTCAGAGCGCGCAATGTTCCCCACGCATTGCGTGATGAGGTCGCAAGAACATTAAACGATTTAGAATCTCAAGGTGTAATTGAACGTGAGCAGGCTTCTCTCTGGGCCTCACCCTTAGTAATTTTGCCAAAACCTTCCGGAAAATTGAGACTTTGTGTGGACTTCAAGGCAACTGTGAATCCACAACTAGTAACTGCGACTTTTCCTTTGCCCCGCCCGGAAGATCTTTTTGACAAACTGTGCCCGGGAAAATATTTTTCAAAGTTGGACCTAGCAGATGCGTACTTGCAAATACCTGTGGACGAAGAATCCCAGCGCGTCTTGGTGGTAAACACGCATCTTGGCTTGTATCGCTTCAAAAGACTGCCTTTCGGGTGTGCATCCGCCCCTGCATTGTTTCAGCAATATTTACAAAGTATTTGTGCGTCGGTCCCTACTGCTGCGAACTATCTGGATGATATTGTGATCTCCGGAAAGACAGAAGCCGAACATTTGCAAAATCTCCGAACATTATTTCAGGTCTTGCGACAAAATGGTCTTCGCTTGAGGAAGGACAAATGTGTGTTTTTTGCTCGGGATTTACCCTACCTGGGCCATGTCCTCAATGCCCAAGGAATACATCCGAGTCCAGAGCACCTCCGTGCCATACAGGATTTGCCGTCACCGCAGAACTTGAAACAGCTGCGGAGTGTGTTGGGGCAACTTAATTACTACCATAAATATGTTCCCCATGCCTCTTCCATTTCAGCTCCGCTTCATCGCTTACGCCGTAAAGGTGTTCCGTTCGTCTGGACGACGGAATGCGAATGCGCCTTTTGCCAGTTGAAATCGGCGTTGCTTTCACATACTTGCCTTACGCCATTCAATCCCCGCAAACCCCTTTTGTTGATGGTAGATGCATCGGATTTCGGGATCGGTGCTGTGCTTGCGCACAAAGATGGATCGCATGATCGCCCTATTGCCTTTGCGTCAAAATTGCTCTCATCTGCGCAAAGAAATTCTTCACAGATAGAGAAAGAGGCTTTAGCTCTCGTGTTTGGTGTTACTAAGTTTCACGATTTCTTGTATGGTCGTCACTTTACCATCATCACGGACCACAAACCTTTGACATGGCTTTTTCATCCGAACAAGCCGGTACCTCCGCGTACGGCGCAGAAATTCATTCGCTGGTCTCTTTTCCTCTCGCAGTACCGCTACGATATCTTGTATCGGTCCACTGCTAAGCACGGAAACGCTGATGCGTTGTCCCGTTTGCCTGTTGCTGAGGATAAAGCATTCGATTCTTCCGAACTTGCTTGCATGTTCATTGATGCGGAAACCGATGACGTGGTCGCATCGTTTCCGATTGATTTTCGTCGTGTCGCTACAGCCATGGCTGCTGACCCTGTCCTTGCTCCCGTTTTGCGTTTTGTTGCTACGCAATGGCCCTTATCCAAGTCACGGATCGAGGATCCGCTGGTTCGCCGATTTTTTGCTCACAAGGAGAGACTTTTTGTACGATGTGGTGTTTTGTTGTTGCGTTCTGATAATGATCAGTCCCGAGTCGTGGTCCCACGTTCGTTACAGTCCTCTGTCTTGTGGCTTCTTCACCATGGACATTGGGGTATAGTGCGTACGAAACAACTTGCTCGTCAACACTGTACTTGGTTCGGAATCGATGCTGCGATTACAAATATGTGCTCCTCTTGCGTGGCGTGTGCCGAACAACAATCCGCACCGCCGTGGAATTTCTTTGCATGGCCGAAAGCCACTTCCCCTTGGCAACGCTTGCACATCGATTTTGCTGGTCCATTCTGGAATGCTCGTTGGTTGGTTGTGGTCGATGCTTTCAGTAATTTTCCTTTTGTTGTCCGGATGTCTTCCACGACGTCTTCTGCCACAATCCAAGCCTTGTCTGCTATCTTTTGCATTGAAGGTCTTCCGCAGACTATTGTTTCCGACAATGGCCCACAATTCATGTCCGCAGAATTTCAGTCCTTCTGCAAGGCCAATGGTATTCAACATCTGACGTCCGCGCCGTTTTCGCCTCAGTCAAACGGTGCCGCGGAACGATTGGTCCGGACTTTCAAGTCACAGATGTTGAAATTGAAAGAGTCGCATTCTCGGGAGGACGCATTATTGCTCTTTTTGTCCTCGTATCGCTCTCAGCCCCGCGATGGTCGCTCGCCGGCTGAGTTGCTCCATGGTCGTTCTCATCGAACCTTGATGTCTTTGCTGCATCCGCCGCATCAGGTTCCTGTGCAGCGGCAGACTCCTGCTTTTGCTCCTGGCGACGTTGTCTTCTATCGCACCTATCACGGTTCACGGCGTTGGCTCGCAGGGCGCATTCTTCGCTGCCTCGGCCGCGCGATGTATTTGGTTTTGGGGGCCTCTGGTGAGGTGCGTCGGCATCTCAATCAGCTGCACCTCTGTCGTCGCCCGGGTTCTGCCGCTCCCCGTCTGCTTTCAGCGACGGAGCCGTCAGGTCAGCACCCTGGGGACCCATCTACTGGCTCGCCTCATCCCCAGGTGTTACCGACGCTGCCTTCCATTTTGCCTCATGGCGTCGCGCCGCCGCCGCAGCCGCCGCAGCCGCCTCCGGGCCGCCCGCAGTGGACGCTTCGCTGCAGCCGCCACGCGCCTCCCTGGGTCACGCGCCGCCGATCGCTTCCCGTGACCAGCTGTCCTCCGCCATGGAACTCTTGCCCGCTCCGGACCAGATGTCGTCATCGCGCGTCGGATTCTCCGACCACATGGAGGTCGACCCCTCGGCCCCTCCTGTCTCTTTACGGGCGCCTACACCGCATGTTGACGTGCACCCTGGACTAGGTTTTCAGGCGTTTCCTAGCTCCCCTCGGACCGAATGGCCGGGTGCGGGTGGCGCAGCCTCGCCTGTTGTTAGGCTCCCCACCTCATCGCATACGTCAACATGGGGTCCTCCCCACGGCGGGCGGAAGCCTTATCTCACGACCGTTCGCCGATTTGCGGGGGAGGAATGTGGTGTCACAGCCAGACACCACACGTGCTAGGTGGTAGCTTAAATCGGCCGCGGTCCTGTAGTACATGTCGGACCCGCGTGTCGCCACTGTGTGATCGCAAACCTAGCGCCACCACAAGGCAGGTCTCGAGAGACTGACTCGAACTCAGCCCAGTTGTACGGACGACAGAGCTAGCGACTAGACGTACGAAGCCTTTCTCTCTCATTAGCCGAGAGACAGAATAGCCTTCAGCTAAGTTAATGGCTACGAACTAGCAAGGCGCCATTAGCCTTACAGTGATTGTAATTAAAGTCTCCTTTGTGCAATGTACCACAATGATTGATTAAAGATAAGTATTATACCAGCTACGTACTTTTCTTCATAGCATTAATTACGTATCCTGTTCCAGTACTTCACGCCCGTCTGCGTTAGTCTAGCGTGCCTTTTAAGCCACTTCTATCTACAAGGTGTTGGCCCAGATGCCGACACATCAGAACTCTTCTCCAATAAAGCACTGTTCCTTCTCCCACCCACTCTGTTAATACATAATTTCATACCAGCCTTGTCCATCCAACCCTTTTCAGGTACGTGAAAAACAACAACTAGTTTAATCTCAGAAGGTACTGACATTGTTTTGCACTTGAAAATTTCATTGGTTTAAGTTTATTACTGTCAGCACAACATGAAAAGACAACAGTGTAGTGCATTTTTTCATGTCCATTTGTTTTTATAGTTATAGTTTTAGAACCTTTCATGTCAACAGTTCTGTTACTCGGGACATCAAATGTCAGAGGAATTTCGTCCATATTCATTATTTGGCATACTTCCACGCAGGTTTTCTTTTGATGTTGAATAAAGTAATGGAAAGATAATATTTTCTCTTCCTACTCTTGTCGCATCTTGGTTTTGGTTTGCATGCTAAGTCCATCACACTTCATAAACTTATAGCACCAACTAACTCCAGCTTTCAAGTCTGTTAAGTTCCACAGTTCCACATGTTTGTATTAATTCCAATGCCATTTTGATGGTGTCCTCAAATCCATTTCAATATGTCACATTCTTGTTCTGGACATTTTGCATTCAGTCCTCTATTTGCACATTTACACTTTTTTCAGTTCTTCTTTAGTAGCCCACCAACTGCGAATGGTTTTTTCAGTTGGTGGAGGGTTCAAATGCTGCTCAGCTGCTCTGTTTCCATGCTCCTATGTGTATGTTATTACTTTCAATTTTTAGCCCACATTATACGAATATCTTTTTTTTTTCCATTACAAAACTAGCTGCTAACAAAAACATTGTACTGCTACCAGCAATACAAATCACTTTCAGTTCAAGTTCACTGGCACCATAGACTGCAAAGACGAATCATAGGCTAGACATTGATCTTGGTTTGTGATGGTGTTAGCAAGCTTGTGAATCCCTGCAACTCACATTCACCACATCAATGAACTGTTGCTGCCTGTTGAACCCAATGTTGCCAAATAGAGATAGATTCCCCAAGGCATCAAACATGTGGCCATTTTTAAGACACAGGAATTTTAAATCAAACACTGGACATCTTTGTATAAATTTTGAGTATAGGATACACTTGAATCTTGGAGGCAATTTTTTGAAGAAAAAAGTGCATCTTATCATCTGTAAAATCTGGCATCTACTACATTAATGCATATGAACTGTGACAACCATAATATCCTAAAAATGTCACACAGCACAACACAAGAAATGTTGGACATAGTAAATTCTCTATTTATTTATCACGTATATCTTATTGTAACATATTGCTGCATATCATATTACCTTTATTTCTTTTAGGTAAGACCTCTCATTGTTTCTGCCTTTTTATTCACTGAAAAGGTAATCAGATAAACCTTTTTCAGTTAGCTCTGAAACAAAATCTACCTTCGACAGAAGTACAAAAAGTAACTGCATGCAATAATTATGTTAACTAGGTTCACGACTCCTTTATCTTCACACAAATAAAGATTTTATGTAGCACTTCTTTGGAGAAACCTGCATAACTATACATTTTTACTACAAATTATACATTATCAGCAGAGTGTGATTGTTGATTTACCTTTAATCCTTCAATGATATTCATAATGGAAGAGATCTCCATGATAGTGAATGAGGAAAGCTGCAGAATCACAAATCAGTGAAACAGATGTAACTAAATAAGCAAACATCGAGAAAGAATTTTAAATGGTGTTTTGGAAGTTTAAAATTATATTTCCAATCGCCAGAGAATATGGAACTAAAAATTTACTATAAAATAAAAGGCAATAATATATTTAACATGGAGCTTGGTTTAATGAAAAGATTGCTCTTTACTATTCTGGTGGAAAGGTGTTGTTATTCTGCTGCATAATTCATTGAGGAATGTTACACAGTTCCAACAAGTACACAATGCACTGAAAACTATGATAAGTATTTGTGTTGATGTATCTCAAAAGTACATAAAATAATGCAAACTTTTGTATTTCTGCAAAAAGTTTTCTTATAGCGAAACTTGACATGTTTCTCATACATAAAATTAATGAGGTGAACAAATCAGATTTCACATGAATGCAAACAGACTTTTCCTCCCTATGGTCAATGAAGACTAGTAGGCAAGATGGTTAGACTCTTTAGGATTACTGAGTGACCATGGTTCCTTCCTTTAATACAGTTTTGGTCAGATTACATTAGTTGATGTAAGACTGAATGAAAGGGAAGTCCCGATTGGAATACAAACTATGAAAACAGTAAGTACAGGCAAGACATGTACATAAACTTGTAAATAAACTTTTTGATACTGATCTACCTCACTGCAAGCATGCCCCCCCCCCCCTTTCCACTGACAGACACACACACACAGAAACACACACACACACACACACACACACACACACACACACACACACACACACACAAGTAGACAAGAAGACAGAGAGCAGTTAGCTAAAATTTTATGTTCCTTTCCTATCACTCAACTATATGGTAAATGATTGCCTTTATCCTTTACTCCTACCACAAAGTTAAACTAATGCTATTTTTGCTCTAGTGATAACAATTTACATTTCTTCCAAATTTAATTAAACACAATTTGGTGGAGATTTTGCAAGTGTTAGAAATGTATCAGGCTATCCGATAACACAAGAAAGTTTGGTGGAAAATAATGAATAACATAAGTCACCCTTACTGCCCTAAGATGAATGTAATTGTCACTGCACAGTTTGCCAAATTTTCCAAGAAGTGTTTAATTATTTGAGACACTACTCACCACAATCAATAGAACAGTAAAGTTGCAGATACGTGGATGCACAATAACCGTGGATGATAAAATTTGTTAACACCTACTGTAAGACTGCAGAATGAATTTGTGTATATCATAAAACAGCTGATTCCAAGGGAACAAATGGATAATGCTTGTCTCACAACAATTCCCACAAACATGACATCATTTTGATGTCACGTGCAATATCAAGGACCACATGATTGACTATCAACTTCGTGACAAGGAAGGATATGAATATTATTGCTCCTTGATTCACTTGCAGCAATTTAAGCTGTCCTCTTAGATTCCTGCCTAACCACACATTCAGAAGTCACTACATTTTTGGAAATAAAAAGACAAATATTTGTGAGAAGAAAAAATACAAATTTTATTGCCGGCCATTTTAGTCGCAGCATTTAAAGCTGTACTATAAGGTTCCTTCCTAACCACACATTCAAAAATCGCCACATATTTGGAAACAAAGAGCGAAATACATATATATAAATTTTATTGCTACTCATTTCAGTTGCAGCAATTAAAGTTGTCCTCTTAGGTACGTACTTAACCACATACTCAGAAATCACTAAATATTTATTTCATCATTCACTCTCAGATCAGACTGAATGAGAATAACATCCAGTATTGCAGAATATACTTGTATTACATTCATAATAAAATAACGACTTTATTCTTTATGTGTGACGTTTAACTCTGGTCTAGTTACATATTCTATCTTGAAGACTTGTATCATTGATGTGCTATTAAGTGACATTTATTGATAATGGTGATGTGTTTGTTATAAATTTTCAGTGTTCCATTACACTGAAATGGCATACTGCAAATTAGAGAACAAGCGTGTTTCATTCTTAATTTGTAAATTATTGATGATAATAAATCACTCCTAGGACAGCACTTTTATACGAACGTATTAACCATCAATAAATCATTACATGACATTTTATTATAGCAATAATTATAATAAATTATTCCAAGAATGATGTATTTTTGTAAAACACCAATACATGTGCGTAAAATCTTGTGAGAGGTCTGTATCAAATGCTAACAAAAGTTGATAGCCCATCACGCGGACATCAATACTGTGTGAGGCATAAAAATGATGTACCCAGAGCAAACAGGCAAAGTAAAAGGTAATAGAATGGAATAAAGGGAAACTAATGATTAGCAAAGAAAGACATGGGAAATTCCTCTTTCAAAACAGTGAAAACCACCAAATCACATGTAAAAATATATAAAGTTTCTGATTTTTTTTCGGCCAATGGGCCATTTTACACTCAACTTTAAACAGTCTCGTTGTCTTGACATTTAGAATCTACTTAATCTGCTATTAAAAACGTACAGGTAGACTGGTAGAGTTTTCTTTGTCCCACTATAAAATGCTGAAATAAAATTAACTGAAATATAGCTACAGCTTTGTCTATCTGTTTACTAAATCCTTCCTTTTCTATACAGCCAGGCCAATGGAAAAGAAAACAAGTAGTTAAATACTACCACAAGATGTAAATTTCTGTTCAGTATCTTCCCCTTTTTTTGGCTGATGTCTGCCCTCCTTCCAGATGAGACAGGTAACATTGGATAATAAGTATAAGAGACATCTTACACGTGATTAAATGTATGCAATATTTTTTGTACTTTATAGTATTAAATTTATCTTCCATGCTTGGAAACTAAATTGATGCAAGTTAGCATTTTCTCTCTATTACATCTTTCTTAATCTATTTTTGTCTACACTTTCTTTGTGTTTCAATGTTTCTTTATCTTTTATTGCAGTTTCTTCAGTAAATGCAACATTTACTGCTTGGTTGTTTCACCACATGTTTCTTATACTGGATAAATGTTTTATAACTGCAGTACAGAAAGTACTTTTGACATAATTATTAGTCATGAATACCAATGAATAAATGCCTACTATTATTTTTATTCTGCTGCATTTTCTTCATTTTGTCGTATTTTCAACTAGCTCCGTCCTCTCCTTCTCCCTCTTTTCAAATGCTAAATTCTTTTAAGCTCTATTTCTCTCCCCTGCCCCTTATTTCCTCCATAGTCTCTCTAACTTCCCCTCCCCTTCACACTTCCCATACACTCCAAATACCATACTCTCCCTGTCATCTCTTTTCACAATTTTAGAGATTTCTTCAGTTCTCTTTTTACTTCCACCATTCTTTTATTTGTTCTTTTCCTTCACTGTTGATTCTGAAAAAGATTATACTTTAATCCATTTTGCCTCTAATGTTTCCTTGGTACCACCTCAAGTTCCTCTTTCACATAAGTGACTTTATTTGGCAATATTGCAATTCAATTTAAAATGAAAGTTACTATTCCACGTTTCATCAGGTGAAATGAATTTCATTTCGCTTTGATAACAAATAAAAATTTAACTCTCATGTAATATTAATAGGTGAACATTTTGCTCTCAAAATATTAGTAGAGGTAGCTTCACAATCACACTGAATGACAAACCATGCTCTGATGCTGAATCTTATCAACAGATGCAAATGAGAATTAAAGTTTCATTTTTCTTATACAGTCTCATTTGTGACTTTTTTAATGACAATTCAGGAGTGGTTCTGATGTAGTGGCAGATCACTACAAATGCCAGCAGGATCCTAATGAAACTCATTTTCCAATGTAAATGCCAATTAGTGGTAGTCTGCTTGAAAAGTCTGTTGGAAACAGGACACTACACATAAAATGGAAAGGCCCACAGTTGTCAGAGGTGCTATTTTTATGAATATTAATCTGTGCAGAGAAGGAATACATTGGAAGATAACTCCCTTCATGCCTGTGGAGGTGATGTTAATGATAAGTGTGTTTATCTAGTTACAGTGGAAGCAAGTAAAATGCGACAAAGAAGTACTGTATACCTCTTGAGTGCTTGGACTGTTAGAGAGGGCAACATAATCATTTTTGCTTATGACAAATCTACAAGCATTCTTTACATTCTCAATTTGTACCTTCCCTACTTAAAATTGTGAGAGACAGGCTTGATAGTTTTGGACAATAAACACTTAAATATTGACCATCCAAATAATATATTTGGCTATATCACTTTCTTATTTTTGGTAACAAAGAGAAATACAGGCATGAGCTTTGTTTTGGAGCAGACAAGGAACTGTGTCAATGGTACACCTACAGTAATGTGAGTAAATGAAAAGACTTTTCTGAGAAGTGGACTATGAATCTTTGCCTCAGAGTAGAATAACTGTTTCTATAGTTATATGAAGTACTTTTGAAATTAATTAGCTTTTGGAATGTGAATTTTATGTATTACTGAAACATCATTAGTAGCATGAAATATAACTTACCAAGTTCATTAATAATCCTAAGCAAAGGTCTGTCCCCATCAGCTTCTATACTGTCCAGTTCCATGCATGACTCATACAAGTTTTTCATTTTCCAGGCAATTGATTCAATTTTATTTGGTTGAGGTAGTTTCACAATCAGCGACCTTGCCACCTCATTATCTGGAGCAGAATAACGATATTTATTAGAAGTGACCTTAAATGTTAAACACAGATATTTTTAGTAAAGTGAAGTAGAATAATACGTATGAAAATAGATAATATACATATTCCGTGTGTGTGAAAAAAGACACTGTACGTACATTCTGTTTCAATTAACAGCTCGGTTATTTGTGATAAGGTGTGTTAAAGCAGCTGCATCTCTGCAAACTTTTTGTATAGTTCTTTAGATCACAAATAATATTTATGCATTCTAATGATGGTAGTTCTTTTTTTTTTAATGGAATTAAGCTACTCTTCATTGTTAACATTTGCGATGACGTATTCCATATACCCACAGATTTTCCTAGATGGGATCTGTAGAATTGCAACATTTGACACTGACAGATAAAGCCATAGACAGGAGAAGGGCAACATCCAGGAAGGTGGCACACTGGGTTGAGCAGGACCAGGTGAGGCAGATGGAAGAGAAGGTGTTGAGATTCTGAAGGAATGAGGATAGTGTGTCTTGGCCCTGGGTCCAGATGATGAAGATATCATCAATGAACCTGAGCCAGAAAAGAGGTTTGGGATTTTGGAAAGATAGAAAGGTTTCCTATAGGTGGCCGACAAACAGGTTGGCATAGAAGGGTGACATGCGCATGCCAATGGCTGTGCCGCAGACTTGTTTTTATACTTTCCCTTCAAAGGAGAAGTAGCAGTGCATTAGGATTATGTTAGTAAGATGTATGAGGACTGAGGCAGTGGGTTTGGAATCTGAAGGACATTGGGAGAGGTAGTGCTCAATAGTGGCAACACCATGAACATGAAGGGCATTGGTATATAGGGAAGTGGCATCAGTAAAGGGTGGGGATGCTAGAGAGTCAGTGAAGGAAATGGTTGGCATCCTTTTATGTTGGAGGCTAGATTTTGGACAATTGGGTGGAGATAATCAAAATATCCACGGGTGTACTGCCAGTCTACAGTGTCCAACGGGCACAATATTTCGGCGATCATACATGTCGCCATCATGATTAGGATCATGATGGCGACATGTATGATCGCCGAAATATTGTGCCCGTTGGACACTGTAGACCGGCAGTACACCCGTGGATATTTTGATTATCTCCACCCAATTGTCCAAAATCTAGCCTCCAACATGTCGCCATCATGATTAGGATCATGATGGCGACATGTATGATCGCCGAAATATTGTGCCCGTTGGACACTGTAGACCGGCAGTACACCCGTGGATATTTTGATTATCAAATACGCTGGGAGAAACTCAAGAATCACAATTGGGTGGAGATGTTCATCAATAAGGGGCGAAATCTTTTCAGTGAGGGCACAATAATGGGCTACTATGGGGTATCCAGGATTTTTGGGTTTGTGGATTTTGGGGAGCTTGTAGAAGGTGTACAGGGTGTCACAGGCGTGAGGGCAGAAATGGATTCAGGGGAGAGGGTCTGAGAAGTGCCTAAGGCCATAAAATATATTCTCCACTCCCAAAATTATCCCAGTCTTAATGTACAATAATCTACTATCCCCACAGCTTCCACCCAACAGTTTCCATCCCCTCTGTCCTACCACCTCACCCCAATTCATGTCCCACACCCTCACTGTGTGCCACTCTCTGCCAGTGCACCCATTGATCTTTTCCTCTTTTCAGCTCCTCTCCTTTTCCACTCCCCCACCCCAAGTATATCCTGTGACCTGTGAAAGGCCCTTGACTATGTAAATCACAACATACTTACATGCAAATTACAATATTATGCTGTCATAGGATTTTCTGGAAACACACACAACATAAACTATTTGATCAAAAGTATCCTGACACATAATAGTGTACATTAATATGGAATGTGTCAACCCTCTGCTTTTATACAGCTTAAACTCTGCTGAGGGCACTTTCAGTCAGGTGACTGAATATCTATGCAGGAATGGCAACCCATTCTGCCACAAGAGCTGAAACCAGAGAAGGTGCGGATGTTTAAAGCTGGCATCTAGAGCAAAGTCAACGATCTAAGACATCCTGAAGGTGTTCCACTGGGTCCAGGTCAGGACTCTGGGTAGGTAAATTCATTTTAGGATTGTCATTGGTCACAAACGTTTGCACCACAGATGCTGCTTTATGACAGTGCATATTGTCATGCCAACACAATCAATTGTTATCTCCAAACTGTTCCTCTGCTGTACACAATACACAGTGCTGTAAAATGTGTTAATATACTTTCATATTTAGCAGTTTCTTAAGCACAATAGGGGGATTACATCCTAATCACGAATAATGCCTCATACTGTAACACCACTTCCTCCTGTTGTCACTGCATATGATGGCAGGTAACATGGTTTACCTATGGTTTTTCATTTGCATTTCCACTTCACAATCACTTCATCAGCAGCTGACTTGGGCAGCTTTAGTAGAGTTCAAATATACCTAGTGGATTTGTTACTCAGGTGACATCCAATTATTAGTCCACGTTCAAAGTCACTGAGCTCTCCTGAAGACCCATTCTGCCGTTACTGTCAATACAATACTCCTCATCTCCTTTAATACTAACGAGTCGCCCCTCATGGCATCTAGCGGTCAATTTTGCATTACATAGAGGCATCTGAATACATCTAACCAGATAGCATATCTCTGTAACATGAAACAATGAGTGTTAATAGGATGACTCGTATATTAAGGTCATTCGACTGGGAATTAATTATCTGTGATCTTCCAGAAGTTCCACCCTAGGGTGCTTACTTATTCTTGTATGATTATTGTTCATCATAAAACATCCATTCTCTTTGCAGACTATGAACTTTGTCACAAATAGCAAATCAAATATAATTATAGAAATTGTTAACGACATCAATAAATTTTTTTCTAGGGGGTTTGTTTCCATTATACTTTGAAAAACTCACAAATTACATTTTGGAACCTGCTAGAGATTACCACTAAGGACACACATAAATTATTGAGCCTGCAAATAAATTAGGTTGACAGTGTGGAATTCTTGATATTGTTAATTTATAAATTATCTAATAGGAGCACACCACAGAAATTCTGAAACGACTGAACAAATCATCTTTGACACACATGTGGGATAAGAAATGAATTACATAACAATAAAAAACAGACATAACTTTGATAACTTTCATTCTGTAATGTCATATAATATATAATATTTTGGGGTAATTCACTGAGAAAAAGTTATATTTTCTTGGTTCAAAAGCATATAATATGTATTACATTTCATGGGAATTCAAAACATTCTACAGTAAGTAAGTTCCTACAAATGGGTGAACATCCCACTCTCTTGATGTATATATATTTCTTGAGGTAATTCATTGTAAATAACATATTTCCCTTCCAAAATGAAGGCTCTGTTCGCAGAATTGTGCTAGGAACAAGGACAACCTTCATAAAGATTTAGTCACTTACTTGGTCCAAGTAGGTACTGATTATTCAAGAACACGGATCTTCAATAATTTGCCAGCAATGATGGAACTGCCAGCAATGATAATTGCTTAGCTACTAATAAAGTACAGCCAAACAAATTCAAGGGTGGATAACACTTCTATTTTATTGACACATTTCTTAGAACCACCAAATGATTTACCTATTAACAAAAACTAATAATATTATATACTATGAATGTTATGTATCACACGATTTCTGCACATCTTCATTGCATTTAATACAAGTGGCACACTTGGTTTGGATAGGACCCCAGTTGAGTCAAAAATTTGTGGTCTCCCCTCACAAAAGCAATCAAAACAAAAGTAGTAGGAAAAAATAAAGAGTACATGTTAACTACATACCTAAATAAGTAATTTTCATACAGTATTATTTTTTAACACCAATAAAATTTGAATATGATATGCATTAATTTCTCTTTCTTCTCTGTTTAGAGCAGGGTTTGCATATTAGTTTCCATCTAGTGTGATCTTTGGGGTATTGAGCAATGGTTCACACTGGGGATTGTAGTTTCATAGTGTCTCAGTCCAGAACTTCCTTAATTAATATAAATAATGACTGCAAAGCACAATTACAATGTTTTGTAGTAATAGTTTAACATAAATGCACAGGCATCCAAAATTAGTTAATTCCACTCTTTTATTAAATTGGAGCTGCTAACTCAGATGTGTAGTTTTCTTTGGCATAGCATAAGCAACAAATAAACAGTTCCTGCAACCATTTCTACTGCTGACTATGTATCATGTGATGTGAAGTTGCCTAAACTCACCTAAACCTAAATTATTGTTTCCAAAAATTGACTTGTTAAAGCTCATGTTATTGCAAACTGGAATGTTTCGTCAAACAATAATTTATGAAGAATATTTCCTCACAATACTCTTGAAGTTCAAAGCTTGCTGTGTATTCTTGGGATTTGCTCACAATGCAATATTAAGTCCAGTCATAGAGCAGCAAGCAGCTACCAGCAGCAGCTGCATTTAGTTTGTATACACATGTAGTCTTTTTTGCACACTTCAATGAAGAGATGAACAGTAACTGATTATTTATCTATACTCAGTAGCATTTATTTTTTTTTCCAAGTACTGTATTTGGGTATTTTGGAAGCATTTGTGTAACGTGAGCTGACTGCAGCATTAAGATAGTCAGAAACAGCATCAGCATTTAGGAATTGCTCTGATTCATAGTGTATTTCTTATTGTATAATTGCATGCAGGTAATGACAGATAAAGACTGTGCCTGCTGTGCACTATCCAGAAGCAGTCAGAAGTTGTGTTGTCAGCCACTGATAACAGGCTTCATGCTCATGTCATGGGCTGTGGTGGCATTGATGCACCTGCAGCAGAAATTTCGTGTATTTCTTGAGATCTCTGATGCCACAGAGCCTTCTGACTTGTGTGAAGCTGCCCAGTTCACATTCACTTGAGGTTGAATGGTGAACAGTGATCGGAATTGCAAATTCTCTGAGTGAAAAGAGAGAGTGGGCACTGACTCCATATGTCCATAGCTGCCATCCTTGAGAAGAGTCTGTCAGTACTCACATGCCAAATATGAAGTGGGGAGAGCAAGGGGGGTAGGAGCTGGGGGCCCTCCTCCAGGAAATTTTAAAAGTTAGAAGCCTGATTTAGGCTAACACTTTAGTGTTTCACAATATCTGAATTTGCTACTGTACTTAGTCCTACTTTCAGAGTACTTACTTTTTAATTGTGATCATTTTTTACTTACGTTCTTACTACAATTGACACTATCAGTAAATCCATAACTACCGGTACTTGGAACACCTACAGCTTCCAGGCTGTAATATTCTCTCCCTCCCCCCCCCCCTGCCCCTCCTAGATATCATGCTTGCCTTTACAGGAACAGTTGCCAAAGGCACAAAAAAAAGTCTAATTCCTTACCTTTGTCACAAAACAGCTAAAAAATTCTTAGTAACTAACACCATGAACAGAATGTATTTGATTCTAAAAGGGTGAATAAAACTATCAAACACAGATTATGTCAAAAAACCATGGTATTTTCATCACCAACTTTCTCCTCTGAATGTGAAAATATGTTACTGTCGACTACTTACATAGAGGGAAATAAGCATCATAATAAAATCAGAGAAATCAGAGCACGTATGGAAAGACTTAAGTGTTTATTTTTCCCATCTGCTGTTGGAGAATGGAATGGCAGGGAAATAATCTGAAGCTGGTTTGACGAACCCACTGCCAGGCACTTAAGTGTGAATTGTAGAACAATGGTGTAGATGTGGATGTAGAATTACTGAAATCAGTCTCATGATTTACAACAGCCACAGTTTAAAAGGAGGCAGCCATTACTATAATAGCAACAATGTGTGGGTGTGTTATTAAGTATGGATTAATAAGTTAACTGCACAGCTTGTGACATCACATGATTAGAAAAACCAACCTCCACGGAAAAACGGCAACAGCTTACAGATGAGACAAACATGTTGAACCTTGTGACATCACTCGGTTCAAAAGCAGTTTGTTGCTATCCTTTAAGCTCACACACACACACACACACACACACACACACACACACACACACACACACACACACACACACACAGAGAGAGAGAGAGAGAGAGAGAGAGAGAGAGAGATTTTCATCATAACTCAGCATAATCTATCTTACTAAGATGTGGTGACGAAATCAATCATAGACAGGACAGGTTTACTATGTACTCAGGATGGAAATCATTACATTTTATAAAATATTTTAATAGTATTTGATTAGTGAAATGTAAACAGTATCTTTTCTAACTTTTTTAAAATATTGAATTGTGAAATGTTATTTCCATAACTATTTTAGCCATTTATTGCAACTCCATAAAACCCGTAACAATTACGGACAATCTGCAGTAGTTGGCAGCCCTGTGGGCCTTCCCTTATGCCCTAAAAATAGATCTGAGGTCTTGACCAATGCTGAGAGTACAGCCGAGCAAGTACTTGATGCCTCATCCGTTGGGACTGGAGTCAATCTCACTAATAGATTGAGACAAACACAGAGGGTGAGTTTATTGATCACTGGGAAGTTGAACTTCATGCAGGTAGTCTACATCTACTCTACACCTGCATATATGCTGCTCCTCAGGGAAATAGCTGTCAAGTATGGATCGACAGTTAGTGTCCACTCTGTATGTTTGCTGGAGGATCTCATTTGACATCTGCAGAATGCTTTGGGAGAAAATATAGAGCACAATGGGTGCACCTGCCTGTAAATCATGACTCATATTGACATTAATTATGTCTTCAGTCAAGGTTTAGAGAGCTGAAAGTCACCAGCTGAATTCATAAATACAGTTAGGCCTACAAACGGAGGGGAATCTGAGCTGGCCTTGAGCAGCAAGTGCTCAGAATTAGTCATGGCCCTTTGATTTGGAACAGGAGGGTTATGTGACTATAGTGAAAAAAGTTTTCTCAAACTCCAATGTCAGATGGAGAAATGTAGATTCTTTATGCATTAAATATCACGTGATTGTTTTGACTGGGTCCTACTAGTCGTCCAGAGTCATTAGCATGAAGCTGCTGTGACTGACCTTTTTGCTGGTCATGATGGATAACAATTCCTTGAATGCAGAGCTTAGCTACAGGCAAAATGTGGATTGAGAAACGTGTGATGTCCAAAGAAATCTAAGAGTTATGTGCTAGCACAAAATTATTCAATAAATTCCATTTGACATTTTTGTCATCCTTTTTAATTTATAGCCCAATTATCTGAAACAACTTAGAAAACTGATGTTCTATACCTCATCAGAACTATTTGCATTACATAGTAACATTACACACAGTTCCTGGAATCAACAAGCAGATAGTGATGGCATAATCATTGATAAGATTTTAATATTTATCAGGATAGCATGAAAGAGCATCTGCCATCAATGAGAAACCAGCCTACTAGTACAAATAACATTTGCAAATTTTCTGTTTTTGCAAAATTATGCTGCACCTGAAGCTCCGGTTCGGTTTGTTCTGATGGAAATCAACTTCTGAGATTCCGTTGACATTTGTGTAGAGGTAGGAAAATAATACAACGCATAAAGTTGCTAGTAGCTTAGTAGTACAACATAGTTTTTGATGGTCACACAAGTATTGAAAATTACCCCTACTTACATCACACATCTGCTTCCGTTATTCATAAAAATTTTGAGTGTATTTGTCAGAAACTCATTATTAGCAAGTGATACTACGAGTCATCTAAAGAGGTGCAGACAGCACAATATGAACAACTTTACTAGGTGTTAGCATTAAAATACTGCTCAACATGCTTTTTTTATTTATAACAATGTTCCACGTAACACTCTGTTAAATGGTATACACATTTCATCTTACAGAGGAAGTCCCCATTTGAACAGCAAAAACCAAATAAAAATTATTTTAAAATACAGATATGGAATTCTGCTACCCATCAAGGTCATGTATTTCTCAAATTCTGCATTTGTGAGCAATCAAGACTGCACAATGGAACAGTATGCACACTTGAATATAACACTTGGACAAACTATATAAATTTTTATGTACATCCACATTGCAGAAGCACATCAAAAGCCGTGCTGAATAATCATATTACCCAGATCTTCACCACAAGCTAGTGCATTCTGCTGTTGTTTTAATCACTTCACTGAAACTTCACATTTGCACTTCGATGATGAGAATGGGAAAAATGAATGAAAACATGGCGATATCTATTTTGGGAAATACAACTCTTGCAAGTACTCAACATTTTAATGTATATTATTTCAAGTGAGTGTTTAGCTTTTTGCCAAGTAATGCATGTCTCATTTATTACTCTTGTCATTCTGCACATAATTTTACGTTAACAGTACTGTTTCTCTCTGGTAACTTGTGCATCTATGGCCTTCAGAATCATTAACATTCAAACACTAATTGTACACAAATGCAGTGTTTTACAGATAAAATACCTTGGTGGGTGGCAGAAATCATTTTTATTTAGTTCGTACCTTGTTAGAGTTAATCTACATGTGTACATACATGGTTAAAGAATTGGCTTTTTTTTAAATATATGTGTGTTCTGAATAGATAATTTTTTTCTTGACACTGAAATTGTCTTTCAGGTCTGCAGGCAACATTTTTAGAGCAGAAAAGAGGACACCTTAAAAAAAAAAAAGGTTTAAAATAAGGAGTTGGCAGTTGGATGGATGAGTTGTTCTTGCTTGTGTGTATGAATGGTTCGTGTTTCTCTTTTGCTGACAGAGGTTGTGGCCGAAAGATTTGTGTAAATGTCTGTGCCTGCCTGCAACTCAACATGTCTCCTTTACGGTAAGTAGCATTCTCTTTTTTCCTACACTGTTGATATTCCTACCTGGAGTTTCCATTGTTTTAAAATAAGGAGAGCTTGGCAAAAATGATGAAAACATCTGGAGTTAAAAATGGTAGAAGCAATCAGTGGAAAACAGCAGTGAAAGAATTTCTATGTTATAAAGTAAACTATTTTTGAGGATCTGACGTGTAAGAACATGAAATCTTACACTTGTCAGGTGTTACATGAAAGCACAGACATAAACTAAAATAAATGTAGGAATCAACATACACAACTATACAGGCAAATATTACAAACAGAACTTAAGTAGGAGGTAGGACAATACATACTGACAGAAGTAAAGCTGTGATGATGGGTTGTGAGTCATGCTTGGGTAACTCAGTTGGTAGAGCACTTGCCCACGAAAGGCAAAGGGCCCAAGTTTGAGTCTCAGTCCAGCACACAGTTTTAATCTGCCAAGATGTTTCAGAACTTAAATAATCCAGGTGAGTTTAAAACATTGCACTGAAGTTCTAATAGGTGTGGAGTATATGCAAGCAATAGTTGAAGCACATACTGTTAAGACATGAGAGAGTAGTAAAGAAGCTGAGCTTACATTTAGAGAGTAGTTGCTCCGTCTGACTCCATGTGTTGCGGCTGGCAGGGATACTATTGTCACGCAGCCATGAACCACAAGAGAATTTCAGCATGTCGTCACAGGCACTCTGATCGCTGCTGCCCATTGCTGACACCACCTATCAACAACAGAGGTACAGTGTTAATACTGAGTCATCAGTTTCTCTATTGAAATGAAACTGAAGTCTTTGTGTAAGGGTCAGTGCAGAAAAATACACACAGACATCATGACAATGCAAATGATTCAATGTATATTCACAACACAACTAATTTCTAATGGTTTATTCTCATTAGATGTCCCAACAATATTTACTGAAAAATTTGGGTTCTGGCGGTGATGTCCATATCTGTAGGTTACCCATATCTGTTATCTTCATCTGGTACATTGTTACCACCTGTGAGATGCCTTAGGGAAATTATAGCTTTTGAATTAAAAGTCTTTTTTGAAATGTGTTCAAATTGTATCACTCCTCACTAGCTTTGCACAAAATTGTGACTTCTCAAATAGTTATTCATCATGGCTGATGCTTTTGAAGAATTAACTGAGACATTAAATACTGCTTTGCCATCTCACAACCAAGCTTTGACCTTAATCCCTACCTAGACCTCAAGCTACACTACAGATCAGTATGTCACCAGACCTAAGAAGATCCTGCACTCATGTTTGTTGGCTTCATTGGCTAACAACCATACTGTCGCATTTCAATCTCAACTACACCTCTGGCTATGTTACAGATAATCTGTCACTATAAAGTGCATTCCAGAATCTAATATATAAGCAAAAGAAATATTGTCTGTGCTCTGTTGACTTTCTGTTTGGACACACATGATTTCACACAAATGAAATATTCATTTCGCAGCAGAGTGTGTGCTGTTTTGACACTCCTAGCAGACTAAAAGTTGCTCAGACCAAGCATAATACATACATACACTTACTCGAATATGTTACACAACAACTCACCAACGTACGACTGAATAGGGCAGTAGCAGTGCTCCGAGTATAAAACTGATTATGGAATTAATTTGTAAAATTCAATTCCTGTTCAGAACAAAAGTGCCAACATGGAAGAAGGATGATCAGAGTTCAACATCCCCCAGAGAATGTGTTCATTATAGAGAGGACAAGTTTGGGATGTGGATGGAAATATGCCACCTCATTTTTAGAGGGACTTGTCTTGAGTGATTTATGGAAACCATGGAAACTTTAAATCTGGAGATTTAAACTGTCATTCCTCCAGAATGCTAGTTCGATCTACAAGTCACATCACAGTGTGTGTCAGAAGGTACTTTGTGTACATCTGTCACCACCCCCTCCCAGTTCCAATCACGAATGGTATAATGGTATGTGGGAAGAATCAGGAGCTCTTATAGTGGCTGAACAAGATCAGGGCTTACAGATGAACAACATTGAAAAAGTAGTATTTAGAACCACTCAAGGTGACAGCTGTAAACTTTGTTGCATACAATAGACCATAGACCTCATATAGAATTTCCTGCCCATGCAAATATTGAACACCTCAAGAGAAACAGTAAGGTGTGCTTGGGCCATCATTGGCAAATATGGTGAGCTCTAAGAGTATCTCAGTCTGTTCAAAAATGGTACAATCACTTCCCCTATTGAAGTCATGACAACTGGACATAACACTAATCTCTACAATAAAAAAAAGGTACCGATTGAACAGTGGAGGTTAAAATGTCTGACAACATCGAACACCAGCCAGATGTAAGATCTTGCCCTGTAACTAAAGTTTTAGTCCCGTGTGATGGAAACATAAACAATAAAGTGGGTCACAAGGAAATAAGGATCTAAAAACTCATGTCATTTGAATGGGCAATGTAAAAATTGGCGTTATCCTCATCACAATTGGTGCCCTCAGATAAATGGCATATAATTTCCTCTTCCCAGAATCCCAGGATGTAGTAAAGATATAATAATAACAACAACAACAACAACAATACACTGTCCAGCCACATTAATGTGACTACCAGTCAAAAGCCTGAATAACCATCTTTTGTAACACAAGATGTGAAGAAAGAGAGTCAATGAGGTTCCAGAAGATAGGATGTGGAAAGATGCCGATTCCGGTGCCGTGGCCATCTGTGCTAAGTTTCTTGGTTGAGGATTGATGACGCAAACAGCCTGATCCAGGTAGTCCCACAGAATCTCACTAAGGTTTAAGTACAGGGAGCCTGGTGGGTGGGGAAGTATGGTAAACTCATCCTTGTGCTCTTCAAACTATTCACATTCACTGTAAGCTGTGTGTGACATTGCATTGTCCTGCTGGTAGATGCCATCATGCCAAGGAAAAACAAACTTCATGTAAGAGTGGGCATGGTCACCAAGGATAGATGCACACTTGTGTTGATCCATTATGCCTTCCAGAATGACAAGATCACACAGGGAATGCCACAAAAACGTTCCCCAGACCATAACGCTCCCTCCTGGTTGCAGGGTATTTATTTCAGATATTTAACAGCATGCGTGCCAAGGCCATCTGTCCAATGGAGCATAAAAAGTGATTTATCTGAAACGGCCAACTATCGCCATTAAGTGGATGTCCAGTTGCAGCACCGGTATGCAAATTACGACCTTCATTGCTGATGAACAGCAATCAGCACGGGTGCATGAATCAGGTGCCTGCTGTGGACGTCCATATGCAACAAAGTTTAGTGAACAGTTGTCAAGGGGATACTGTTGGTAACACCACGAGTCATCTGGGCTATCAGTTGCTCAACAGTTGCATATCTGTTCACCCATACAAATAAATCTCTGTAGCCATTGTTCACCCCTGTCATCTATGGACCCCAGTGCACCACATCTGCCTTGGCGCAAGTTCTGAATAATGCCATTTTGCCATGCACGGTATACTTTCACCACAGTGGCACGTGAACTCTTAACAAACTTAGCCGTTTCAGAAATGCTTTCACCTTCAGTCTGAAATGAATTTAAATAAATTGCCCTGTTCTCACATCAAGACAAAGACTGTACAGTTTTCCGTGTCCCCCTGACATTTTTTATATACCCTCCACTGCCACCTGCTGTCTAAGTGGTTATCGCCCATTGACATCAAACACAGGCAATGGTCACATTAATGTGATTGGACCATGTAGTAGTAGTAGTAGTAGTAGTAGTAGTAGTAAATAAAACACTGTTGGGATTCTACAAAGATGGAACAACCGATATGAGACATGATTTTCTGTCAACTTCTGGAGGACAAGTTTTGGCGAGCTTGCATATCTTTTCAAATATTCCATGGGTGCTAGTATTTTACATTCAGATGTAATGGGTGATATCATATAGTTTTATTCTTACACTTGCTGCGACAATAATATATTCCTTGCTTTCTCTGTGTATACTTCCAGTAGTTCCTCATCACAATGACCTGGACTTGTACTGCTGTCAGACATCAATCATTTTCTGCATACCAACCACATGATTCAACCAGTTGCCTGATGCTTGCAAAGTGACATTAGACCTAGCTGATGTTGTTCACATGTTGCAGTTCTTTTACAAGTCATCCTATTATTTTGGTGTCAATTATTTCAGTCTTCGATACTGGAGCTGCTCTCACTGCTTCTGAATGACTGAGTAGTATGTAATTAATGTCTGTGGCTACTATTGTTTCATGGACTGACTGATTTGCTATTGTACAATACTACTTCAAAGTGACTTTTCATGTAGATGCTAAATATCTGGTAGTTTTTGCTCCTTTCTCAAGTGAGTGGCCAAGCCTTTCAGCAATTAATTTAGGGTGATGGATGCTACACTTCATGAAGTTTCCCATATTTTGCTCTGTATTTCTTCCTGGCCTGTTTTCGTTCAATTAATGGCATTAATAGTTAGCAATGGGCAGCATCTGTATTAATGGTACTGAAATTGTCTTTTATTCTGTCTAATGCACGTTTCAAAACAGAGGAAATTCTGCTGATGTACATAATAGTGATGTGTTGTTTTACAGTTTTATGCAACACTTGTCATATTTATTCACACGCTTGATTATTTTTTCCATTATATTATTATTTTTGTTGTTGCTGTTGCTGCTTTATCTTTGAATTCACCAATTAGGTTCATGTAACAGGTCAATTCTTGTTATCATTTTTCCTGTATTCCTTCCTCTTCACTACATGTTGTAGCATGTTCCATACTTTCTTCTGACTTGAAAGCCTTCTAAATTTACTATTTTGTTCCTAAAAAAGATCTCTTTCTGTTATTTCTGATTCTTTGACGCTGTTTCTCTCTAGTTCTTTCCATATTTTTTCAATTCATCATTTTCTGAACTTCTTTTTTAAAGAAACATGGGAATATTTTTTGTTACCCTGTTGTCATTTATTCAGTCAAGGTGTTCAAAACAGATTTACCTTTGCTTTGCCTTTACTTCAGATTTTTCTGTATATTTTGCTGGATGTCCTCATTACCTCTCATTTTACAACCATCTGCAGTTTGTACTGCACCCATTATGTTTCTAATACTCCAATTTTCAAGTGTATCTGTTCTGTTCATCTTTTAGTTCATTGTAAAGCATTCACATGCACATAAAAATTCTGGTCTTACCATATAATCCCGTATTTCTATGGATGTACTTCTTGTTGTGGATATCTTTAGTTAAACATTATTCTCCTTCTATTTTATTCTTACTTTTATTGTAAATTTCTCTAGTGCATTTTACTGTAGGTCATCTCCTACATAGTTAAATGCATCTTGTCATTCTATTTTATCTAATTGTGTTTCTGTGTTGCTTGACTATATATATCATGATAATTTTTTTCCCCAGCTGAAATTCAGAGACTAGCTCCACTGGTTGTTCTGACCTGAAGAAGTAGTTGCTTCTGTTAGATTTTCTTACATCACTGCAAAATCATCGGCAAAAGCTAGGCAGTTATTATTATTGCTTTAATTTTCATATTGACCAACCAGGTCCACATAACAATCTCAATTCCTCTTCTTTCCTTGTTGTTTTCTATTTTTCCAGTAGTCCTTCATCTTCCCCCCATGTTTTTCTTTCCTTCTTTCTGTCCATGTTGTTCCCAATTTCTTATTTCTTCTGCATCAAAAGCTTTCTAAATTTAATATTTTATTCTTAAAAAGATTTCTGTATGTCAATTGTTTAATGTCATTTCTTTCTAGATGCTTCCTTATTTCTGTAATCCAAGCTACTGTCGATTTCTTCTTCCAGAAATACAAGAATATCTGTTTTGTGAGCCTGTTCTAATTCATTAGGTAGATATTCTCAATACATCTCATTTTCCAGCCATCTTTAGTCTGTATTGCACCCACAGGTTAACTAATTATCCATCTTTCAAGTACCTCTAGTCTTTCCAGCTCATAGTTCATTGTTAGGCATTCACACCCATACGAACATTCCCGCTGTACCACTGTGGTATAGTGTTTTAGTTTTTTTCCCTTTGATATGCATTTATTGCTGTAAATATTCTTTGTCAAACCATATGCTCTCTTCATTATGTTAACTCTTACATCTGCTGCAAATTTTTTTGCTCCATTCCACTGTATAGTTTCCCCAAGATATTTGAACTTACTTAATCACTTTATTTTACCTATTTGCATCTGTACACATTTTGGTGCATTTTTTATGTTCATCACGAATTTTGTTTTTCTTTTTTCAGCAGAAATTCTGAGACCAGTTCTATTTGCTATTTCTTTCAGAAGATTTATTTGAATTACTGTGTCTGTCAGATTTCCTGAAAGTATAGCATCATCATCTACAAAAGCCAGGCAGCTTATCTTAATTCCATTTGTCTTCCTAGAAATATTAGTTCAATTTTATGATTCTTTAGCTCCAAATTCCGGATCCTAACAATTTTTTTCTAGAACTCAGCTAACAGTAAAGGTGATTTTTATTTTGGTGGCTGATACACATTTCCCATAAATTTAGCTTTAGTATTTGTAAGAGTTTCAGTAATTATGTTTGCCAATTTTGCTTTAACACAGAATTCTATAATGATTTTATCTGTTGTTTCTCTGTCTACTGAATCAAATGTCCTTAAAAAAAAAAATCAATAAATGATGCGGTAATAGGTTTGCTGGTTAACTATCTGTGGCGAACTACTGATTTTAAGTTAAAAATCTGTTCTGTGCAGCACCTTCTATTTCGAAAACCTCCCTGACATTTTCCTTTGGTTGTTTGCCTAAAGTTTCTACAACTCTGTCCAGAATAACTTTTGATAATATTCTGTATACCACTAGCAAAAGTGACACTCCCCTGTAACTGTTGACATTTTGTTTGTCTCCCGCTTTATGTAGCGAGTGCATTAATGCTATTTTCCCCTCTTCTCGAATCTTTTCAGTTTTCCAGATGTTCTCAAACAGCAGGCTTAGATCATTTATTACCTTTGGTTCTGACCATTTCAATAATTCAATTATTTCAGTTATTATTATTATTATTCGCGCTGCGATTCTGCTGTTAGCACGACTAGGGATGTTAACCGAGAGGAGTAACACAGGGAAACTTGAGCCGATTAAGATGCGATATGAGAACGGTAGCGCTGGCAGACACTTCAGAGGTCTCCGATCTGGAATGCAGCAGGAGCTGTTGAGACGGAAGCCGGCGGCTAACGAGCGCCAATTGACACACATTGCAGCGAATCTGACGGCTGTGGCGGCCGTCGGGGGCTTCTCGCTGACAGCGCTACCGGACACGCTCATATAGATGAGTGATGAACTGAAGTCACCAACTCAATACGTTATTCTCATTTCCGTTAAAACGCTTTTTTCACAGTAACGGAGTACAAGGTTTTGTACTTTCGACAAGTTTCAGTTTGAAGATTCCCGTCTGAAAATCAGTTTCTACACAGATAATTTGGTGCGCAACAGATTTACATGACGGTAAATGAAAATGTGTATTTGTAATATCAGCATTTTGACATTGCAAGGTGAAAGTCTTCAAAATGCGAATCTGCTACCCAGATAACCCTTTAGTGCTGCCGTGGGGTGCTGTAGACACCACACGCATCCGTCTGAGCAAGACAACTGAGGGGACTGACCGTAATATAACGGCTGAAATTCATTTACTAAAGAGCTTCCGAGCAAGACAACTGAGGGGACTGACCGTAATATAACGGCTGAAATTCATTTACTAAAGAGGTTCCGAAGAAAAAACTTACTTTCGTTGTATTCTGTTCGTAAAAATAAAATCAAACTTTCTTCCGAGTTCGTCAATTGGTTTAACGTGAAGCAAATCGTAGCTTATTTGGATATCAAAAGGATTTGACAATCTTCTCGTATGTGTCAAAAAGGCGAAAACGTGGCACTTCTTTCATATATGCACTTCCATAATACACTCCTGGAAATGGAAAAAAGAACACATTGACACCGGTGTGTCAGACCCACCATACTTGCTCCGGACACTCCGAGAGGGCTGTACAAGCAATGATCACACGCACGGCACAGCGGACACACCAGGAACCGCGGTGTTGGCCGTCGAATGGCGCTAGCTGCGCAGCATTTGTGCACCGCCGCCGTCAGTGTCAGCCAGTTTGCCGTGGCATACGGAGCTCCATCGCAGTCTTTAACACTGGTAGCATGCCGCGACAGCGTGGACGTGAACCGTATGTGCAGTTGACGGACTTTGAGCGAGGGCGTATAGTGGGCATGCGGGAGGCCGGGTGGACGTACCGCCGAATTGCTCAACACGTGGGGCGTGAGGTCTCCACAGTACATCGATGTTGTCGCCAGTGGTCGGCGGAAGGTGCACGTGCCTGTCGACCTGGGACCGGACCGCAGCGACGCACGGATGCACGCCAAGACCGTAGGATCCTACGCAGTGCCGTAGGGGACCGCACCGCCACTTCCCAGCAAATTAGGGACACTGTTGCTCCTGGGGTATCGGCGAGGACCATTCGCAACCGTCTCCATGAAGCTGGGCTACGGTCCCGCACACCGTTAGGCCGTCTTCCGCTCACGCCCCAACATCGTGCAGCCCGCCTCCAGTGGTGTCGCGACAGGCGTGAATGGAGACGTGTCGTCTTCAGCGATGAGAGTCGCTTCTGCCTTGGTGCCAATGATGGTCGTATGCGTGTTTGGCGCCGTGCAGGTGAGCGCCACAATCAGGACTGCATACGACCGAGGCACACAGGGCCAACACCCGGCATCATGGTGTGGGGAGCGATCTCCTACACTGGCCGTACACCACTGGTGATCGTCGAGGGGACACTGAATAGTGCACGGTACATCCAAACCGTCATCGAACTCATCGTTCTACCATTCCTAGACCGGCAAGGGAACTTGCTGTTCCAACAGGACAATGCACGTCCGCATGTATCCCGTGCCACCCAACATGCTCTAGAAGGTGTAAGTCAACTACCCTGGCCAGCAAGATCTCCGGATCTGTCCCCCATTGAGCATGTTTGGGACTGGATGAAGCGTCGTCTCACGCGGTCTGCACGTCCAGCACGAACGCTGGTCCAACTGAGGCGCCAGGTGGAAATGGCATGGCAAGCCGTTCCACAGGACTACATCCAGCATCTCTACGATCGTCTCCATGGGAGAATAGCAGCCTGCATTGCTGCGAAAGGTGGATATACACTGTACTAGTGCTGACATTGTGCATGCTCTGTTGCCTGTGTCTATGTGCCTGTGGTTCTGTCAGTGTGATCATGTGATGTATCTGACCCCAGGAATGTGTCAATAAAGTTTCCCCTTCCTGGGACAATGAATTCACGGTGTTCTTATTTCAATTTCCAGGAGTGTAAAATAGATGACAGCACGGGAGAGAAAAGGAAGCTTGAAATTATCACAGTGTACAGTTTCACAAAAACATGAGCCGATGCACTGGGTGCAATGTGCGCCGTGTACGTTACGTCAAGAAAAACACCTCACAAAAACCATCTGTACAATATTTTTCCATATTCTGAATGTTTCTGGAATTTATCATCAAAAATATTTACCAGAAATATTGAGACGAATAATACGGTCAGCAACTATGCCTACGAGAACCAGTAGTTTAGCTTATAAAACCAATTATACACAAGATACCAGCGATGAGATCCCTACCTACATATATCTGACAGAAAGTGGCCAAGATGACATCAGAAGACGAAAACCAACGACCTTCGGCTGGAAGGCCAGGGGTTGCAAACAGAAATGTGGACGATGAAAGGAACAAGAAGAGAAGATGTACAAAATTCCCAAGACGTAAAGACGTAAAAACCGAAAGTTTAGAAGCGAAGTGCATAAAAATTATGTCTGAGTCATATGGTTACAATATATAATGATTGCTTCGCTAAAGAACGTGTTTCTGATTCGGAATGAAACATAAATTAAAGTACAAAACGTTGAAATTTTACACAACCAATATATCTATCAACTGAGCATGGAAAGAATGAAATATTACTAACTCTAGTGCTAATGTTTAAATTATTATTATAAATGCATACAAAGTGTACAAATCTGTAGAAGAGTTAGACTTCAGTACAATAATATTACAACAAGGTGTTTTGCACCGCAACATTCTTTAGGCTCTTACACCATCGTGTTGTAAGATACCTTTACTACAAATTACTCTTTGTGTGCGTAAAATTTCTTGTATGCTTGTGCAAAGGAAGATGTATTTGATATATCTATTATGGACCAAAGAGCCCATATAGCAATATTTACATCTACTGTCTTTAGAAATAAAAGAGGTCGGGGACTTCAATTTTTTTCTTCGAGGGCTGCTATGAGATGATTGTTCACCTTCGTCTTTTACCATCGTGTTCTTGTCATGTAAGCATCGCTGTCTGTAGCTCTGGAAAATTTCTAATAAGCTACTTTTGATTGAAAATTAGTTCGAATATTTTATTACAATACCAGTCCACATATTTATGTTAACAATCACTGTGCTTCCAGCTCGATTTTTCAGCCTTTTTTGTGCGAGAGACGCAACGCTTCGACGTGGCACCGATCCTCCATTACGTGATTTCGCTTCAAATACATTGAAGAGAGAAAGAAACTGGTACACCAGCCTAATATTGTGTAAGGCTCCCGCGAGCACGCAGAAGTGTCGCAGTCGCAATACGACGTGGCATGGACTCGATTAATGTCTGAAGTAGTTGACACCAAGAATCCTGCAGCGCTGTGCATACATCAGTAAGAGTACGAGGAGGTGGAGATCTCTTCTGAACATAACGTTTCAAGGCGTCCCAGATATGCTCAACAATATACGTCTGGGGAATTTGGTGACCAGCGGAAGTGTTTAAACTCAGAACAGGGTTCCTGGCGCCATTCTGTAGCAATTCTGGACATGTGGGAGTGTCGCACTGTCCCGCTAGAATTGCTCAAGTCCGTTGCAAAGCACAGTGGATATGAATGAATGCAGGTGATCAGACAGGATACTTACGTACGTGTTATCTGTCAGAGTCGTATCTAGACGTATCAGGGGTCTCATATTACTCCAACTGCACACGCCCCACTTCATTGCAGAGCCCCCACCAGCTTGAACAGTCCCTTATTGACATGCAGGGTCCATGGATTCCTGAGGTTATCTTCATACCCGTACACGTTCCATCTTCTCGATACAATTTGCAGCGAGACTCCTCCGACCAGGCAACATGTTTCCTGTCACCAACAGCCCAATTTCGATGTTAAAGGGCCCAGGCGAGGCGTAAAACTTTGTGTCGTACAATCATCAAGTATACACGAGTGGGCCTGCGTCTCCGAAATCCCATATCGATCATGTTTCGTTGAATTTTTCGCACGCTGACACTTGTTGATGGTCCAGCATTGAGGGCGCTGATAACCTCGTTGTTATGCGCCCTAAAACACTGATCAGTCACTCACTCACTCACCTAGCATTGAAATCTGCAGCAATTTGCGGAAGGGTTGCACTATTGTCACGTTGAACGATTCTCTTCAGTCGTCGTTGGTCCCGTTCTTGCAGCATCTTTTTCCAGCCTCAGCGATGTCGGAGATTTGATGTTTTACTAGGTTCCTGATATTCACGGTACACTCGTGAAATGGTCGTACAGGAAAATCCCAACTTCATCGCTACCTCGTAGATGCTGTGTCCCATCGCTCCTGCGCCGTTCTTGACACCACGTTCAAACTCACTAAAATCTTGATAATCTGCCATCGTAGCAGCAGTAACCGATCTAACAACTGCGCCAGACACTTGTCTTATGTAGGCGTTGCCGACCGCTGCGCCGCATGATGACTGTTTACATTTATCTGTATTTGAATACGCATGCATATACCAGTTTCATTGGCGCTTCGGTGTATAAGTAGATGTACACCAGAACTGTTAAGTGTATGATAAAGATCATACGCATGCCATAATTTCACACCAAGTGCTGTATGATGTATGACTCTAAGTGAAGGATTATACTTGAATATATAATAACTATGGAATTTTTACTTCCTGAGCGAATAACCGTTATGAAGCAAACCAACCTTGTATACATTATAAGATTACTATCAAGCGATTACGAAGCATGTGCACAACAATGAACTAGGCTCACCTTAAGGTTCTTTAGTTGAGTGTAAGAGCGCCTTCCGATATACGCGCCTCGCTGGGACCTTGTGCATTAAGGTTCATTTTAGCGCTGTGTGTTCATTACAGTTCGGCTTAATACTTAAATATTTAACTAACATTGTATTTCGGTTAAGTGCTCCCTGTAGGGCATGATTTCTCATTACACATAGTTATACCGGCAGCTGTACTGTAAGTTGTTTAACAGTTATTCTCGGCTCTTCGTGCTGTAGTTCGATACGTAGAACGTCCTGTCAAACAGCATATAATGTTAAGATATTGTGTTAATTCGTGTAGTTAATTAAGCGGGTGTAGCGTCACGTAGTGATGAAGAGATGTACGGTGTTTCTATGCCAAAGAAAAAGAAGACGCAAAGAGGTGAGTTCCCAAAAAGTGAGAAACCTCAGCAGAGGCTTCAACAAACAATATCGCCTTGCATGGGAGGTAGGTCCGGCATTTCGTTCACTGATAGCGAAGGACCCCAATAATAGCTATAAGACACAATGCAAACATTGTAATGGTTCTATAGTAGCTTCTCTAACTGTATCGAAGTGACATATGCAATCAAAAAAGCACATTTTGTCTAAAGGCACGACATCAGTCATCAGATACACTATGGGAGCCGAGCTTAAAATTTCCGCGCTCCTAGCAACTCATGATATTGCTTTTAGTACAAATGACCATTTGACAACTATGCTCAATAATGCGTTTCCTGATTCTTAGATAGAGAAGTATTGATCGGAAAAGGATCACAAGTATGACTACAATAAAAAATGCTATTACACCTTCTCGTAAATATGATTTTATTTCCAAGCTTAAAAAAAATAAAAGTCTCCATTTTGAAAGATGAAAGTACCAATATTACTTCAGTTCTTCTTGTGTTGTTAGGCGTTATTATGATAGAATGGAAGGCCAAATACTGGGCAAACTCTTCAATTTGACTGAAAAAATTACAGTGTCTGTAACTGGAGCTTGTAAACTAATTCAACCTTAGTACAACATAATACTCCATTAGAAAACATCATTGGCCGGCCGCTGTGGCCGAGCGATTCTAGGCGCTTAAGGCCGGAACCGCGCTGTTGCTACAGTCTCAGGTTCGAATCCTACCTAGGGCATGGATGTGTGCGATGTCCTTAGGTTAGTTAGGTTCAAGTAGTTCTGAGTCTAGGGGACTGATCACCTCAGATGTTAAGTGGTGGTGGTGGTGGTGGTTAGTGTTTAACGTCCCGTCGACAACGAGGTCATTAGAGACGGAGCGCAAGCTCGGGTTGGAAGGGAAGGAAATCGGCCGTGCCCTTTCAAAGGAACCATCCCGGCATTTGCCTGAAACGATTTAGGGAAATCACGGAAAACTTAAATCAGGATGGCTGGAGAAGGGATTGAACCGTCGTCCTCCCGAATGCGAGTCCAGTGTGCTAACCACTGCGTCACATGTTAAGTCCCATAGTGCTTGGTTTTGGCTTAGATAGCGCAAACGCTATGGTGAGGAAGTACTCAGTCGAATAAAAGTGTTTCTTCCTCGAATCATATTTAAAAAAATCCATTTTTCATATACTTGTACGCTAATGACGGCTGCAAGGCACTTCCTATCGTTGTGAGAGGTGTATATAATTACTTAAAACTAAGTTGCAAAATGGCAATGTCAACTAATCCAATTTCAGCCCGCCCGGTTGGCCGTGCGGTCCAATGCACTGCTTTCCGGGCGGGAAGGTGTGCCGGCCCCGGCACGAGTCCGCCCGGCGGATGGTTTTTAAAGCGATTTTCCATCTGCCTCGGCGAATGCGGGCTGGTTCCGCTTATTCCGCCTCAGTTACACTATGTCGGCGATTGCTGCACAAACACTGTCTCCACGTACGCGTACACCATAATTAATCTACCACGCAAACAATGGGTTTACACTCGTCTGGTGGGAGACGTTCCCGGGTGTGGCCCACTGGGGGCCGAACCGCGCAATAACCCTGGGTTCGTTGTGAGGCGGCGGTGGGGTGAGTGGACTGCTGCGGCCTGTTGTGTGGTTGTGAACCACTGAGGGCTACGGCGGGGACGAAACCTCTCCGTCGTTTCTAGGTCCCCAGTTCCAAACAATACCAGAACCCAATTTCAAAAATATACACAGCTTTTAAGTACATAAAATACTAAATCCAGTGTAGATTCGTTGACTTTCAATTATTACTGTTGTCGAAGGAATATTGGAACAGTGGGCTGCATTTATTTATTTTTTTATTGATCGGTGAGCAACAAAGAAGTTTAATAAGTCCAAAGAGATGCTAAACTTGCTCCATGATGCATTTATTAAACTCTGTTTCCAGTTTTTAAAGTGTATTTTGCCCAAATTTAATACAATGAGTTCTTACTTCTAATCTTAAAAAGTTGTTACCAGATTAACAGGCATAGCCAGAGCCTTATTGGTAAAACCCAGGAAAATATTCAAGTTTTGTTAGAATTTTTGGATTAGTTAGATTACTTAAATATGTCCAGTGAGAGTTGTGATTGTCAAAATGGATTTAGTAATGGAGGAAGAAGATCGTTTAAACCTACTGAAAAAAAGGGGATCTCGCGCATATTGTGCACTATGGACAAATTGTCCAACATTTTGAACATAAGCCAACAACATGCGAGTATGGAAAAGGGTACACCAACCCTGAAATAGAAGTGATAAACAGCAGGAGAGATCTTTTAGGTATAATAATAAAAGTAGTCCTGACATGAGATGGCGACAGTATTGGAGGCGAAATAATAACAATAATAATGAAGTGGGTTGGACGCCGCCGCAGGAAGGAGATCAGGGAAGATCATCCAGGGCAGCGAAAAGGCAACTACAACTGAAATTTAATCTCAGACGTAAAGGGTTTTACAATATGCTTTTATCCGTCCCCCATGAACCATGGACCTTGCCGTTGGTGGGGAGGCTTGCGTGCCTCAGCGATACAGATGGCCGTACTGTAGGTGCAACCACAACGGAGGGGTATCTGTTGAGAGGCCAGACAAACATGTGGTTCCTGAAGAGGGGCAGCAGCCTTTTCAGTAGTTGCAGGGGCAACAGTCTGGATGATTGACTGATCTGGCCTTGTAACACTAACCAAAACTGCCTTGCTGTGCTGGTACTGCGAACGGCTGAAAGCAAGAGGAAACTACAGCCGTAATTTTTCCCGAGGACATGCAGCTTTACTGTATGATTAAATGATGATGGTGTCCTCTTGGGTAAAATATTCCGGAGGTAAAATAGTCCCCCATTCGGATCTCCGGGCGGGGACTACTCAAGAGGACGTCGTTATCAGGAGAAAGAAAACTGGCATTCTACGGATCGGAGCGTGGAATGTCAGATCCCTTAATCGGGCAGGTAGGTTAGAAAATTTAAAAAGGGAAATGGATAGGTTAAAGTTAGATATAGTGGGAATTAGTGAAGTTCGGTGGCAGGAGGAACAAGACTTTTGGTCAGGTGATTACAGGGTTATAAATACAAAATCAAATAGAGGTAATGCAGGAGTAGGTTTAATAATGAATAAAAAAATAGGAGTGCGGGTTAGCTACTACAAACAGCATAGTGAACGCATTATTGTGGCCAAGATAGACACAAAGCCCATGCCTACTACAGTAGTACAAGTTTATATGCCAACTAGCTCTGCAGATGATGAAGAAATTGATGAAATGTATGACGAGATAAAAGAAATTATTCAGGTAGTGAAGGGAGACGAAAATTTAATAGTCATGGGTGACTGGAATTCGGTAGTAGGAAAAGGGAGAGAAGGAAACGTAGTAGGTGAATATGGATTGGGGGGAAGAAATGAAAGAGGAAGCCGCCTTGTAGAATTTTGCACAGAGCATAACTTAATCATAGCTAACACTTGGTTCAAGAATCATAAAAGAAGGTTGTATACCTGGAAGAATCCTGGAGATACTAATAGGTATCAGATAGATTATATAATGGTAAGACAGAGATTTAGGAACCAGGTTTTAAATTGTAAGACATTTCCAGGGGCAGATGTGGATTCTGACCACAATCTATTGGTTATGAACTGCAGATTGAAACTGAAGAAACTGCAAAAAGGTGGGAATTTAAGGAGATGGAACCTGGATAAACTGAAAGAACCAGAGGTTGTAGAGAGTTTCAGGGAGAGCATAAGGGAACAATTGACAGGAATGGGGGAAAGAAATACAGTAGAAGAAGAATGGGTAGCTCTGAGGGATGAAGTAGTGAAGGCAGCAGAGGATCAAGTAGGTAAAAAGACGAGGGCTAATAGAAATCCTTGGGTAACAGAAGAAATATTGAATTTAATTGATGAAAGGAGAAAATACAAAAATGCAGTAAATGAAGCAGGCAAAAGGGAATACAAACGTCTCAAAAATGAGGTCGACAGAAAGTGCAAAATGGCTAAGCAGGGATGGCTAGAGGACAAATGTAAGGATGTAGAGGCTTGTCTCACTAGGGGTAAGATAGATACTGCCTACAGGAAAATTAAAGAGACGTTTGGAGAGAAGAGAACCACTTGTATGAATATCAAGAGCTCAGATGGCAACCCAGTTCTAAGCAAAGAAGGGAAGGCAGAAAGGTGGAAGGAGTATATAGAGGGTTTATACAAGGGTGATGTACTTGAGGACAATATTATGGAAATGGAAGAGGATGTAGATGAAGATGAAATGGGAGATAAGATACTGCGTGAAGAGTTTGACAGAGCACTGAAAGACCTGAGTCGAAACAAGGCCCCGGGAGTAGACAACATTCCATTAGAACTACTGATGGGCTTGGGAGAGCCAGTCATGACAAAACTCTACCATCTGGTGAGCAAGATGTATGAGACAGGCGAAATACCCACAGACTTCAAGAAGAATATAATAATTCCAATCCCAAAGAAGGCAGGTGTTGACAGATGTGAAAATTACCGAACTATCAGTTTAATAAGTCACAGCTGCAAAATACTAACGCGAATTCTTTACAGACGAATGGAAAAACTGGTAGAAGCGGACCTCGGGGAAGATCAGTTTGGATTCCGTAGAAATGTTGGAACACGAGAGGCAATACTAACCTTACGACTTATCTTAGAAGAAAGATTAAGAAAAGGCAAACCTACATTTCTAGCATTTGTAGACTTAGAGAAAGCTTTTGACAACGTTAACTGGAATACTCTCTTTCAAATTCTGAAGGTGGCAGGGGTAAAATACAGGGAGCGAAAGGCTATTTACAATTTGTACAGAAACCAGATGGCAGTTATAAGAGTCGAGGGGCATGAAAGGGAAGCAGTGGTTGGGAAAGGAGTGAGACAGGGTTGTAGCCTCTCCCCAATGTTATTCAATCTGTATATTGAGCAAGCAGTAAAGGAAACAAAAGAAAAATTCGGAGTAGGTATTAAAATTCATGGAGAAGAAGTAAAAACTTTGAGGTTCGCCGATGACATTGTAATTCTGTCAGAGACAGCAAAGGACTTGGAAGAGCAGTTGAACGGAATGGACAGTGTCTTGAAAGGAGGATATAAGATGAATATCAACAAAAGCAAAACGAGGATAATGGAATGTAGTCAAATTAAATCGGGTGATGCTGAGGGGATTAGATTAGGAAATGAGACACTTAAAGTAGTAAAGGAGTTTTGCTATTTAGGGAGTAAAATAACTGATGATGGTCGAAGTAGAGAGGATATAAAATGTAGACTGGCAATGGCAAGGAAATCGTTTCTGAAGAAGAGAAATTTGTTAACATCGAGTATAGATTTAAGTGTCAGGAAGTCGTTTCTAAAAATATTTGTATGGAGTGTAGCCATGTATGGAAGTGAAACATGGACGATAACCAGTTTGGACAAGAAGAGAATAGAAGCTTTCGAAATGTGGTGCTACAGAAGAATGCTGAAGATAAGGTGGGTAGATCACGTAACTAATGAGGAGGTATTGAATAGGATTGGGGAGAAGAGAAGTTTGTGGCACAACTTGACTAGAAGAAGGGATCGGTTGGTAGGACATGTTTTAAGGCATCAAGGGATCACAAATTTAGCATTGGAGGGCAGCGTGGAGGGTAAAAATCGTAGAGGGAGACCAAGAGATCAATACACTAAGCAGATTCAGAAGGATGTAGGTTGCAGTAGGTACTGGGAGATGAAGAAGCTTGCACAGGATAGAGTAACATAGAGAGCTGCATCAAACCAGTCTCAGGACTGAAGACCACAACAACAACCGTTACCAGGAAGGGGAACATGAACAAGAAATGTTAATGGAATAGAAGGAAATAAAGTTGAGGCTTTCTTGACCCACAGTAGGTCATATCAGGAAGTTGTTGTTAATGTGTTGTTGTTAATGTCTTCATAGAGACTAACAGTGAACTGAGTTTTATTGACCATGTCCTGTGGGAGGAAATTAACAACCAATGCGGAGCAATTACATTACCTGTTAATGGAGTAAAAATCAGAGATATAACTGGAGATACAGAGAAGAGTACCCAGGAGATTGCGGATGTGAAGTTTCGAATAAAAGATATGTGTTTCGAACAAGCTACGTATGTTTAACCAGAACATGCGGCGGGGCGGGGTTTGTCGTCGTCGCTCGTTCGTACATAGTCTCTCTCATTACTCGTTCACCTACCTCGGTACGGATTCCTTACGACGTCCCTTCACTCTGGAGTAGTAGATACTCACTTGGCCGTGTAAAGCACCGTTGATGAAACCACGACCGAATAACTACCACACATAGGCCGCGTAACTCAAGTTGCTAATCAGTTCCTCTAATTTCATTTTAACAAATTTTTGGTGGTGGTTAAACTCAGTTTACCTGCAGTAAGCCTTCGGAAATTTTAGTTGGGGGGTTGGGTTGTTTGGGGAAGACCAGACAGCGAGGTCATCGGTCTCATCGGATGAGGGAAGGAAGTCGGCCGTGCCCTTTCAAAGGAACCATCCCGGCATTTGCCTGGAGCGATTTAAGGAAATCACGGAAAACCTAAATCAGGATAGCCGGACGCGGGATTGAACCGTCGTCCTCCCGAATGCGAGTCCAGTGTACTAGCCACTGGAAATTTTAGTAAACTAGTTTTTTTTTATTCTTAAGGAAGCACATAACTTTGCTACCCAGTCCGAATTTACTAGTTTTAACTGCTCTACTATTCCCATCTCGTAGTCTGTACAAAATGTTCCCACACGAAAAAAAAAGCAGCCAGACTATCTACCAGTCCGACCCGATTAATGTTCGATCTGACAGTTACTGACCCACTACTATAGCGAGTTGAAACTTCGGTCGTATCAGTGGTCTTCAAAGTTAGAAGTGCACTCCCAAGTATTCCATAAAGTATACGAAATATGCCATGCGGAATTTCACTAAGACCGAAATATCAAACGCTCATCATACATCAATTACTTAATCAAATTGTCCTCACAATGTTCGTAAATAAACTGCCTAAGTCACGACACTTCCTATCAGCAATGAACTTAATAGTTCTTCTTTTTACAAGTTATTTTCTCGGCGACATTTAGCACGATGTTACACGTACGAAGGGTAGCAAGCGACTCTCTCGATGCCACCCCACTCTATGCCTTTCTAACTTTCTGCGCGCGGGAACAGCTTAATTCTGATTGGCTAATGATTTGAATGACCAATCAGAACGATACTTCTAGATCATACTCGCGACAAAACTTGCCTGAGCCAATTACTAATCAGAAAATCATTTACGTCATTCCAATGCCAATTTCTACTATAATATTTAATAAAATAGACCGAAATACAAAATAATCTTTAAATTAATTTTGAATCTTATTCCACTTCCGACTTCTATTCTGGCTGCTCTCTTACAAAAGCAAGCACATATCGACATACGTCATCAGCTTCCTGGTTGCACCACAATTTTCCCACGATTCAATTTCATAAGATTTTACGTAAAATAGTATTAAGTTTTTACGTATGTCCCACAGACACTCTCATTCATTCCCATTTATACATACAACAAAATAATAAACAGATAATAATTTTGAAAAGACAATGCCAATTAAGTGGTTTTACACACTGAGAACTCTGTTTATGACTTTAGATGATAATAAAAGACAAACTGCTATCGTTCCTAACTGAGTTTTGTAACCTAAGTGTCGGTTTTTGGACATGTAAGTAATTTTCTCAGTCTCCGGAACTATATGTGATAAAAATCTGAAATTTTAACAGGATTTTTCTTAATAACAAAATGTGGTATACCATGTTTGAACAAAATCGGTTGATAATTACTATGGTTTATTTAGATTCGTAGGGGGTATGAATTTACGCTCCTACTAGATGTTACTCGAGACCGTTCTCACGGCTAGTAGCGTCAGCTGCGCTGTGTGTCATAGCGAAGACACAATCCTGCAGCCACCGTGTCACACGGCTGCGTGCTACACTGCAATAAATGTTATTCGGTAATAACTTGCTACGTTACAAACTGGGAACGAATGTTTTGCTTGGTCTCAACTGGTTGAAAGAAAATAAGGTAAGGGTATGTTTGGGTGAAGGTAAGATTAGTGTACTTTATAATGATAGGAGGAGAGAGGTTAAATTCAACAATGAAATGAGCGGGGCACAGGAAGGAAAGGATGAGAGTGTCAGCGCAACTATGACGCAGCCTAACTTAAAGGGTGATAATTTGGAAACGAATCAGTGTAATAATCTAATGACTGAGGACGGTGTAAGAGAAAATTAATGTTATGAAAAATATGCAAAAGCAACAAACTTGCAAAAGGAATCAGTCACAAAAATAAAAAGAAAGTTGACACCATCCCTAATGATTTACCACATTCCTCGGCAACATCACGCAAATTACAAATAAAATTTAACTAATGGCCCAACAGTAAAACAAAAATTTAATCATGAATGGTATTTCGACTTGTATAATGAAGTGACAATAATGGTCACCACTTTACGGGTGTCCTGCACGGGAGAAACCTGGAAAAAGCGTCTGCTCTCGCTACCGGGTGCGCAGATGTGTCAAGGGTGTTGCAGGATCACAAGGGGCTCTCCGTTCTTCGCACCGGCCCTCTGCAGTAAGGAACACCGACGTGACTGGGCTGTTGGTGCATGTAGTTTTACACAATTAACATTTTAAATGCAATTATAATTGCTGAATTAAACTAGGACCGCCACCTTAGAGTTCCCTGCATGTGGGTTACGAGCCCTATCGACTACATTATAAGCGTCGATTTCGAGTTTCTGTCGTGACATATTTTGAAGTGAATTAGAGTGTTTAAAATTAATAAATTAGCGAGAATTATGAAGCCTACACTGAAAACAAGCTGCTTTGCTCTTATGTAAATGTGTTTAGTGTGACTGACATGTGAGTTACAGTGTCCAGCGTCCTACACAAGACAGCTAACTGCATCTTCATGCATGACTTTTAAGGTCAGTAATTAACATACTTTTACGAGTAACTCTGAAGCCACCAATTCCAGATTATTCTATAAACGCAGTAATTCTGATGGAGACCGACGCCACTTACAGGATGACCGTGTTTACGACATCAATTTTTTTCTACAATACAAGGCAGACTAGCAAATACGCTACACCACCTGGCAATCGCATTATTGAATTTTTTTATATTTATGGCACGTGAAGTTCTCAAGAAAGTGGACTTTAAAATTCTTCGACTGTCTTGAATTCTGTAGAGGTAGGATAGTTCTCGACAGGCTGCGTAGCTCTACCAGTAACGCCCGAGACTGGTAATCGCTGGATCGCTCTTTTGAGTCTCCTGTAGGCAAATTTTTTCGTTTGATCGGAATACCTGTGGCAATAAAATTTATTAAATCTACGCTGATTAACACAAATCTGTAATTTTTTATGTAAATTGCACGTCGTCTTACTTCTAGTAACGTATCGGATGCAAAATTTGAGGTATAATTGCAAATAAACTGAAGTGCCAACGAAACTGTTAAAGACATGCGCATTCAAATACAAAGATATGTAAACAGGCAGAATACGGTGCTGCGGTCGACAACGCCTATATAAGACAACAAGTGTCTGGCGCAGTTGTTAGATTGGTTACAGCAGCTACAATGACAGGTTATCAAGATTTAAGTGAGTTTGAACATGGTGTTATAGTCGACGCACGAGCGATGGGACACAGGACCTCCGAGGTAGCGACGAAATGCGGATTTTCCCGTACGACCATTTCACGAGTGTAGCGTGAATATCAAGAATTTGGTAAAACATCAAACCTCCGACATCAACAAGTGACAGCGTGGGAACCATTCAACGAAACATCATCGATATGGGCTTTCGGAGCCGAAGGCCCACTAGTATACCCTTGATGACTATACGACACAAAGCTTTACGCCTCGCCTGGGCCCGTCAACTCCGAGATCAGGCTGTTGATGACTGGAAATATGTTGCCTGGTCGGACGAGACTCGTTGCAAAAGTGTATGGAGTGGATGGACGTGTACCGGTGTTGAGACAACCTCATCAATCCGTGGACCCTGCATGTCAGCAAGGGACTGTTCAAGCTGTTGGAGGCGTTCCTAGGCATATGGAAGACTGCGATACATTCGATTTTACATCAACCTTTAGCTGTTATAAATATCCGTTCCTGTTGGATTCCACACAATTCGATCAAACTTCAGATCATCCATGTGTCGAATGGTGTATGGAAATATTTGACAGAAAAAAATTTAAAATCCGTATACAACATCGTGACAAAGGACGAAACTTTAATATACTCTTACGAGTCGGAAATTATTATTATTATTATTATTATCTTTACTTTCTCAGACGTTAAGTCTGGTGAGGAATGGAGTGACGCGGACCTTTATCAAGCGTCACTTCCTTTTTGCTGTACGGTATATGTTATATTGCATTTAGGAACTTTCGGGTAATTGAACATGTATCAATAATTACGGATTTCTGTAATTGTATATATATGTTTGGATGTAGCTGTATTGCATTGATGTATTGGTGGATATTGTGTGGTATGACTCCTGTAGTTGATAGTATAATTGGTATGATGTCAACTTTATCCTGATGCCACATGTCTTTGACTTCCTCAGCCAGTTGGATGTATTTTTCAATTTTTTCTCCTGTTTTCTTTTGTATATTTGTTGTATTGGGTATGGATATTTCGATTAGTTGTGTTAATTTCTTCTTTTTATTGGTGAGTATGATGTCAGGTTTGTTATGTGGCGTTGTTTTATCTGTTATAATGGTTCTGTTCCAGTATAATTTGTATTCATCATTCTCCAGTACATTTTGTGGTGCATACTTGTATGTAGGAACGTGTTGTTTTATAAGTTTATGTTGTAAGGCAAGCTGTTGATGTATTATTTTTGCGACATTGTCGTGTCTTCTGGGGTATTCTGTATTTGCTAGTATTGTACATCCGCTTGTGATGTGATCTACTGTTTCTATTTGTTGTTTACAAAGTCTGCATTTATCTGTTGTGGTATTGGGATCTTTAATAATATGCTTGCTGAAATACCTGGTGTTTATTGTTTGATCCTGTATTGCAATCATGAATCCTTCTGTCTCACTGTATATATTGCCTTTTCTTAGCCATGTGTTGGATGCGTCTTGATCGATGTGTGGCTGTGTTAGATGATATGGGTGCTTGCCATGAAGTGTTTTCTTTTTCCAATTTGCTTTCTTCGTATCTGTTGATGTTATGTGATCTAAAGGGTTGTAGAAGTGGTTATGAAATTGCAGTGGTGTAGCCGATGTATTTATATGAGTGATTGCCTTGTGTATTTTGCTAGTTTCTGCTCGTTCTAGAAAGAATTTTCTTAAATTGTCTACCTGTCCATAATGTAGGTTTTTTATGTCGATAAATCCCCTTCCTCCTTCCTTTCTGCTTAATGTGAATCTTTCTGTTGCTGAATGTATGTGATGTATTCTATATTTGTGGCATTGTGATCGTGTAAGTGTATTGAGTGCTTCTAGGTCTGTGTTACTCCATTTCACTACTCCAAATGAGTAGGTCAATATTGGTATGGCATAAGTATTTATAGCTTTTGTCTTGTTTCTTGCTGTCAGTTCTGTTTTCAATATTTTTGTTAGTCTTTGTCTATATTTTTCTTTTAGTTCTTCTTTAATATTTGTATTATCTATTCCTATTTTTTGCCTGTATCCTAGATATTTATAGGCATCCATTTTTTCCATCGCTTCTATGCAGTCGCTGTTATCCAATATGTAATCTTCTTGTTTAGTGTGTTTTCCCTTGACTATGCTATTTTTCTTACATTTGTCTGTTCCAAAAGCCATACTTATATCATTGCTGAATCCTTCTGTTATCTTTAGTAATTGGTTGAGTTGTTGATTGGTTGCTGCCAGTAGTTTTAGATCATCCATGTATAGCAAATGTGTGATTTTGTGTGGGTATGTTCCAGTAATATTGTATCCATAATTTGTATTGTTTAGCATGTTGGATAGTGGGTTCAGAGCAAGGCAGAACCAGAAAGGACTTAATGAGTCTCCTTGGTATATTCCACGCTTAATCTGTATTGGCTGTGATGTGATATTATTAGAGTTTGTTTGGATATTAAGTGTGGTTTTCCAGTTTTTCATAACTATGTTTAGGAACTGCATCAATTTAGGATCTACTTTGTATATTTCCAATATCTGTAGTAACCATGAGTGGGGTACACTATCAAAAGCTTTTTGGTAATCAATGTATGCGTAGTGTAGTGACCTTTGTTTAGTTTTAGCTTGATATGTCGCCTCTGCATCTATTATCAGTTGCTCTTTACATCCTCGTGCTCCTTTGCAACAGCCTTTTTGTTCTTCATTTATAATTTTGTTCTGTGTTGTATGTGTCATTAATTTCTGTGTAATGACTGAAGTTAATATTTTGTAGATTGTTGGTAGGCATGTTATGGGGCGATATTTAGCTGGGTTTGCTGTGTCTGCTTGATCTTTAGGTTTCAGATAGGTTATTCCATGTGTAAGTGTATCAGGGAATGTGTATGGGTCTGCAATGTAACTGTTAAATAATTTAGTTAGATGTGAATGTGTTGAGGTGAACTTCTTTAGCCAGAAATTTGCTATTTTATCATTTCCAGGGGCTTTCCAATTGTGCGTAGAATTAATTGCTCGGGTGACTTCATGTTGCAAAATTATCACTTCAGGCATTTGTGGTATCATCTTGTATGAGTCTGTTTCTGCTTGTATCCACCGTGCATGCCTGTTATGTTGTACTGGGTTTGACCATATGTTGCTCCAGAAGTGTTCCATGTCTGTTATGTTTGGTGGATTGTCTATTTTAATGTGTGTGTTATCTATTGTCTGGTAAAATTTCTTTTGGTTTGTGTTGAATGTTTGGTTTTGTTTCCTTCTATTTTCACTTTTTTTGTATCTTCTAAGTCGTTTGGCCAATGCTTGTAACTTCTGCTTCTTTTCATCTAATTGCTCCATTGCTTCTTGTTGTGAGATTTTACCTAACCTTTTTCGTTTTTTGTCTGATATTTCATTTCTTATAAATTGTGTTAGCTGTCCGATGTCTTTTCTCAGTTTTTCTATTATTATTATTATTATTATTATTATTATTATTTATTCGTTTCGCCCTCTAAGGAGCACGCGGTACCATTATTTAGCTCTGATCTTCTTAGCTTTCTTGTTCTTCTTTTGTCAGCCACTGTGGCCAAGCGGTTCTAGGCACTTCAGTCCGGAACCACGCGGCTGCTACAGTCGCAGGTTCGAATCCTGCCTCGGGCATGGATGTGTGTGATGTCCTTAGGTTAGTTAGGTTTAAGTGGTTCTAAGTCTAGGGGACTGATGACCTCAGATTTTAAGTCCCATAGTGCTTAGAGCCGTTTGAACCATTTTGTTGTTCTTTTCTTCCCAAAACTTCCTCATCCTTTCACTATGGGCCTGTATTCTTTCTTGTATCCATGCGTTTTTTTCAATTTCAGATTCTTTTCCATCGAGTTTTTGGTTGTGAACTTATGAGAGTTGATTTTCTGTTTGTACGCAGTCCATGTGCTTTCTAGTGGGTCAATACCGAGTTCCGTGAGATCATTTTGGGTTTCTGCGAGCCAGCGTGCCCTAGTTTGGCGAGTTCCTTTGATGATAAGGAAGATTTTCTTGGTCATCCTAGAGGCGTCTATTCTTGCTAAATGTCCGTAGAATTTCAATCGTCTTTTCCGTGCAACTGACGTGAAACATTATTATTATTATTAATGGACATGTTGCGGCTACTGCTTTAGAGGACAGAAGAACTTCTGCTAATGATGAAATGTACACACTATTTGCTTGCCCCAGGTCATCGCTGAAATCAGTAAACACAACGCCTGAAGTAAAAATAAATAAATAAATAAATAAAAAGAAGAACCCATAACGGGAGGAAGAAATTAAATGAAACTTGATGGGTTCAGATGGTATATGAAGTTACGAGGGGTATTCGAAAAGTAAGGTCCGATGGCGTGCGAAACGGAAACCACAGCGAAAACCCGGTGAAGCTTGGCACAGATACGTTGAGCACTGTCTCTAGTATGGCCGTCGATCGCGTCGCGTTGTCCTTTTCAGTTCTGAGCGCACAGAGAGCACGTAAAGATGCCTAGAATAGTGTTGTCTCCTCTGATGTTTTATATTCCAGTCTTTGATCACAATATCAATTCTTTTGACGATGACCGGTTTCAGTCCATAATGGCATCGTCAAAACATATATAGTCAGCACAGCATCGTCACATAGATCTAAAATAAGGTGTAGAGTAGGCCACATCGTCCACACAGTCATTATTGCTACTCAAGCATTGGAAAAATGGGACCTCTTCCCAGTTCGCCGCCATACCAGCCAATGATGATCATCCGGGGTGGCGCAGAATCGCGACTCGTGACTAAACAAATGCGACGCTATTCATCAGCAATCCATGCTTCCCTGTCACGCCACCACTCCAAACGCACCCGTTTGTGTTGCGGTGTCAATGGCGGCCTACACATGTGATGGTAACTGCCTAACCGGCTTCTGCTCCTCTCCTGCCAACAGTGCAGGATGACACATAATGATGCATAGAATCCATTACTTATTTCCAGATGGCATCTGCAGACGTGAAGGGGTAGGATCGGCTTGGTCCGCAATACAGTGATCCTCCCTTCTGGTGCTCAGACGGGGTCGATCGGAATCTGGAGGCGAATACGCCTGCCATCACGTTGTCATGCAGTCCAGCATCAGGCCACTGTCACTTCCGAAAGCCTCAGAAACACGCATATTGCACGACCGGCCGGCCAAATGGAGACCCACAACTCTGGCAGGGACTGATAGCGCTGCCTCACTAGAGCATGCGGTATCTCTGCGTCCGTCACGTCACGTCTCGTCAGAGTGATCCCTCAACGACTGACACTGTTCGCGCCTCTTATAGAACGTACCAGGTCTGGTAACAACCACGAATACCATTAATGCACTCTTGGTGGCCATTCAACATGTCACAGATAATTGCAACATTCACATACTCGCCGATGGTGTGTCAGTGTACCAAGTTATACTGACATCCATGTCTTCTGTATACAACAGTAAGCACGCTGCCACTTTATCATGAAACAGTCACATTTCCCCAAGGACGTCAGTTGATTTTTTGACGGAGAAAACTGCCGAATCAATGTCTTATTGAACGTATCGTGTTTTTTTTTTTTATCGCCTATCGACTTCTTTTTGTTCCCTTATGACAAACCAAAACTGCGTGGGAAACCATTTTCTCTTCTGTTGAATCCTTCAAAAAGCCTATTTTTGCGGCACCAACATAAGAGTAACAAAAATGTGTCCAGAAATGATTCTAACCCACCGAAAGTGTATAAATTTAATGGCGCATATTTTGACACACGAGACAACGATTACCGCAAACAATATTTTTCGTTCATTGTTTCTAGAAAAAGTTGCTCGGCAGTGTTAACGGTACGTTTATATGTGCAATAAAAATTGCGTATTTCCGACAATGGTGTCCGGCAACATTGTGCACACACCAACTGCATCACACGTATTTCAAACATTACTGGTCACTATTGCTCGGCAATATTTGCGGCAATACAATTTTGTGCCAGTAGTGTTTGCAAGGGGTCACAAACAGACGAACGTTAGCTAGTGTAAGTGACTGCAACTTTACTGCTTTTACATCACACAAGGATTGTAGTTAGAAACAACAAGAGAAATCGGGGTTTGTGGATGCGTACCTTTTTGGGTAAGTAATTTAACTAGTGAACTGAAGCTGTTCGAAAATACAAATACTAGTTACAATCCGATTGGCGATCACCCTTCGGTTTTAGTTACAACTGATTCACACAGAAGTACCTCTTTGACGTTCACTATTCATCAATAAGCTTCGTGATACTAGAAGTACGCAATACTTTGGTGGAAGAACTGAAAAATTTCATTAAAGGAAGCTTGAAATAAGAACACAATTTTTATTTCATTTTTGTTCACCAGCAAACACAACTGTTTACACTGCTACGTCTCGAGATAGTATGAAACGCATAGTATAAAATTCAAACTATGCAGATAATAAGCCACGGGCGCTTCCACTCTACCTATGCAACTTCACTGCCTCGCATTTGATACAGATTCGAAGATTTCGGGATTTTTTTTTTTAATACTTCATCAAACGTGATTCTGAGCTCACTGGAGCCGGCCGCGGTGGTCTAGCGGTTCTAGGCGCTCAGTCCGGAACCGCGCGACTGCTACGGTCGCAGGTTCGAATCCTGCCTCGGGCATGGATGTTTGTGATGTCCTTAGGTTAGTTAGGTTTAAGTAGTTCTAAGTTCTAGGGGACTGATGACCACAGATGTTAAGTCCCATAGTGCTCAGAGCCATATGAACCATTTTTTTGAGCTCACTGGAAAAAGCTTCCCAACTGGTTTTCTTCTTCTTTCAGATTATACGTCACATAACTTCGGTCGTATACGAATCGCATTTTTAAATTTAACATCTGTCTCTTATGTCCACTTTTCCATTTCTGTACACACCAAACGCACGGTATCAAACTACAAAACATGTGGCTGTATGTACGAGCGCCAACTTTCGAACAAAAGTGGAACGATATTGTTTTTGTTCAGACACACAACTCCAGTGCTGTCGGTGAGAGAAGTAGGAAACAACAGTGAGAACCAGAAGGAAGCATTTACAGACAATGACAGAGATGGATATTGCCCTGCTATACGAAATATTCTTCACCGTTGGCGGACACAACTGGCAACGCCTCATCAGTGCGTCGACAACAGCTCGCGACGTGAGTAATACTGCCTATTCATACCGTAAAATTGCAACCTATTGCAACCACATTGCTGCCAAGTTGATGGCAACTCTACTGTGGCCAAATATTGCCGTAAAAATGGCTTGTCTAAAGGTGAGATTGCTTCTGCCGTTTGCGAAGCACAGTCTAAAGTTAAATTTGTCACTTAGCTGACTGTAGCGCATGTAGAAATACTATTCTCAGCTTGTTAAATCACTCAGTTTGTGGTCCCTAAACATAAATTACATCATTTTTTCCTCTCGTTTTAAGAAGTGTCAAAACCTGCTTTTGCAAGTCTCTCAAGATGAATGATAGCACCTCGTCAAAGGGTCGGAGAGACTTCTCTCTCGCTGACTTATGAACCAAGTTTATTACACCAGGTGGCAGTTTATTCCGAAACTGTTCCGCAACCTGTTTCATTACTTAATATGCACGTCTCAATACCCAGTCAAGTCAAATCCCGAAGACTGCCGGATACCTGCAAGCAGTATTCATCATAGCCAATGGCTGCATTTGAAGTTACTTCTATATCTCGTACCTATCAATACGGTGAGGAAGTCTTATTTCGTTAGCCTTGGGGCTTTTCGCGGGCTCATGACAGAAAAGTTTCGCTTAGGGGAACGGAATAGTCATAAATATGTTTTCTGCTGAACGCTGCTCTTCGCGCAAGTAGAGAGCACTGGAGGACAGTCTTCCGTCCCAGACCAGCAGCAGTGTTGAGGACTCGGGGTGGTGTGCCACAAAACTGCACTGCACGAGAAGTGTAAGGAATCCCGTTTAGCTGAAAAAAGTGTTCAAATGTGTGTGAATTCCTAAGGGACCAAACTGCTGAGGTCACCGGTCTCTAGACTTACACACTACTTAAACCAACATATGCTAAAAACAACACAGACACCCCCATGCCCGAGGAAGGGCTCGAACCTCCGGCGGGAGGGGCCGCGCAATCAGTGACATGGCGCCTCTAACAGCGCGGCTACTCCACGCGGCTGTTTAGCTGATATAAGAATCAGGAAGACAGGAGAAAACACGAGCCGACGAAGCATGGAGAGCCCATGTGCGACCCGCTGAAATGTTTGTTCAAATTTTAGTAAATAATTCTTTGATTGGTTCGTAGTAATTATTTTGGTGGAGGGTGGGGGGCGAGTTCCTGCGCGTGCATACGTGCACGTTATTTGACTGAGAATATGTCATGTAGTGAAAGAGATTTTCTGCCTTTTTCGCTGCACCATGGGGGAAGTAGACCTTATTGGTTCAAATTCACATGATTCAAATGGCTCTGAGCACTATGGGACTTAACATCTGAGGTCATCAGTCCCTAGAACTTAGAACTACTTAAACGTAACTAACCTAAGGACATCACACACATCCATGCCCGAGGCAGGATTCGAACCTGCGACCGTAGCGGCCTTATTGGTTAACCACGGCAAAATCCACAAGATTAAGAAATTGTTGAGCCTGTTTATTACATTATCAATGGTCGGAACTCGCAAAGTCGGCAGGGAGATTCCCACTCCGGCGAAACCAGTTAAGCTTCGTAGAGAAAAGTTAGAACACAGCTCTCTTTTTGCAGTCACACATGACACTTGTTCCAGGACTCGAGTCAGTACGTTGCGTCTTAGAGCTGCAGAGAGAGGTCTCCAACTTAAGAGCAGAGTGTAGAAGCCGAGTTGAACTTATAACCTTTTCTGCATTCACTGGCCGCATTCATGACATGGTTTTATATTGTCGTTTTAAGTATCCCCATTTTTACCTAGACTATAGATCGCATTTGCAATCCTTTGTCCACTTATTAAATTTTTATGTTTTTGGTTCAAAATGGTTCAAATGGCTCTGAGCACTATGGGACTTAACTTCTGAGGTCATCAGTCCCCTAGAACTTAGAACTAATTAAACCTAACTAACCTAAGGACATCACAAACATCGATGCCCGAGGCAGGATTCGAACCTGCGACCGTAGCGGTCGCGCGGTTCCACACTGTAGCGCCTAGAACCGCTCGGCCACTCCGGCCGGCTTTGGTTCAATGGGTAAATCATTTATGATGTCTTTTGACAATAAACCAGACGGTTATAGTGACCATTACGTTCTTTTTGTGGTTTGATAGATTTCGTTAACAATATGTCCGCGTGAGGTGCAGTACCCATACTTCCATTCTTAATGGAGCTACTCCTAGTAGTTTTCAATTAATAAGACGTTATCCCCTGTGCAACCTTGTTTCTTTCAACTTTGCATTATCTTATGAGGGGTTTCTCATCCCTGCGAGTGGGGATAGTGTCAGTAACATCTTAGGGGTATGCTAAACAGCTCAACTGGCACCTCACACAAGCTCATGCTACACTTTCTCTCGTCATATCCTTCCTTATACATCTCTGTTACATGTCTTGTTTTATCCGCCGCTTCTTCTTCTATTTCCTATTAACCCTCCACCAATAGAATGATACGACGTTATTAATATCGACATTTTATCGTCGCCATATTGTTGTGCATTTGTTCGTATATTATTAATTTTGCTGGTTAAAAATATTAACTTTAATTAACTGCGTGACGGCTGTCCGACTATCTGTAGCCACTATCGAAAATTTCATCTATGAATGGTTTCTGTATTCATTTACTGTTCTTACTTTCCATCTCAATAATTGAGTATTTCAGTGATCTTTGATACATGTTACACTAACAGGCTGAATTTTAAAATTCTTTCCATTCTTGTGTCCTAGCCCTCCACAATTCAAGGTTTGATTTGTCATAGCTATATTTTAACAGTAAATTATTACTTTTGTCGAGTATTCTCATATGTAAGACTTCGTGCATCAACAAAGGATAGTTGTCATTAAATAATTTCGGTTGTTCAGATTGTGACTATAGAGCTCTACTGCGGCTGCATGTCATCCACACAGATATCAGTGTATGAGACGAATTGCAGCTTTGTCCTTCTCATGTATCCCAAGTTGAGCATTCACCAATAAACTCATTTCTTTCATGGCAAATTTCGTAGCTTCGTAAACTCATTTAGTTATTTTATCATTAAATGTGACGTATGGGTTTTTTCAGTAATTTTTATTTGACTTCGCTATCAGAAGTTTTGAGAAATCAACAAAGGACAAATTTTCATTCTGCAACGGAGCGTGCGCTGATACGAAACATCCTGGCACATTAAAACTATGTGCTGCACCGGGATCCGAACTTGGGATCTTTGCTTGTTGCAACCACGTGTTCTACCAACTGAGCTATATGAGCATGACTGACGACACGTACTCAACAGTTTTACGAGGGCTACCCAGAAAGTAACGCACCGCATTTTTTTCTTCAACAATTCTTTACTGAAAATAATGAGAATTACACACACGAAAGAATGGTGTTTTATCTGCACACACTATTTTTCCAGGTAATCTCCATCCCGTTCTATGGTATGGCCTTCTCCAGCGCGAAACAAGGGCGTGTATGCCCTGTCGGTACCAATCCTTGTCCTGGTGGTGGAGCCAGTACTCCACTGTGTGAATCACCTCCTCATCGTCCTCAAAATGCCCTCTCGTGTCGTAATGCATCCGCCTGTCCTCACGAATGACAACACCAGCACGCTTAAACAAGTCAGATGTGACAGCCGTGGATGGCCTCCCAGACCACTGCAGATTGTGGAGCTCTGCCGAACCGCCTTCGGATGACCTCACTCTCCGTGCCCAGCGATTAACTGTACTTCTGTCGACAGCAGATGCTCCATAGACTTTGCACAGGCGTTTGTGAACATTCCCCTGAGTTTCTTACTCTGCAGTAATAAATTCAATGACGGCACATCAACTACAGACGCCATTTTGAAACTGTCCTGCAGCTACCCTATCCTGTCGGAAGTGACGGAAACTTGGCGCGCTAACCCAGGAGACTTCAGATAATACATTCGGAACGTTTCGCATTCGTAGCATTGTTTTTGACTGAGAAAAAAAATGCGGTGCATTACTTTTTGGGAAACCCTCGTATTTCCGCCATCAACTGGTTCTCCTACCTCCCAAATTTCACTAGTTCTCCTGCCTAGCTTGTAGAACTAGCGCTCCTGGAAAAAAGGATACTGCAGAGACAAAGCTTAGCCACAGCCGGTGGGACTACTTACAAATCGAAATTTTGTAAGGTAGGAGATGAGGCAGTGGCGGAAGTAAAGCTGTAAGGAAGGGTCGTGAGTCGTTCTCAGGTAGCTCAGTTGGCAGAGACCTCGCCCGCAAAACGGAATGGTCCCGGGGTTGAGTCCCACTCTGCTAACACAATTTTAATATGCTAGGAATTTCTTGATATCTATGAGTTTATCAGTAGCTTTTCTGGTGGCAAACGTTTTATCTTTGTGTACTGAATCCTGACTACCCCTCTCACTAAAAATCTTCTAAAATTGCTGCAAGAATGGATGTTCGTTAATTCGCCAAGTATTTGATCTATGAAGATGAGTACGAAACTACCCATTTGATTTACACTTTCTCTGATTTAGATATAAAGTGACGAACTTGTCCTGATAGTGAGTAGGCACTCGCGCAAATCGTTTTTAGCATTTTTCATGAAGGAAGAATGCTGTCTCTGACACTGAAATGCGCAGGTTTGTTTATTTCGCTTACTTCCATTCTACCGTCTCCCATGGTATCATGATCTGTGGCACCTACGTGCACTCACCACGAAAATTCTTAGCCCAGCAAATGGCAGTCCGGCAGATCTGTGGTATCAGTTTGTAAACTTCCTACAGGCCAGTCTCCAAAATTTGGAATTGTAACTGGCGTGTTCAGAGACATGCGGACACGGAGGCTTGCGGAAAGAAAAATTTCCGGGCAGAACAGGTTCATGGAAAAATTTACGTAGCCACAAGGGATGGGCACCCAGTCGCTGTCCCGAACCCCTCTGAACTATAATTCTTGCATTCCACTGAGATAACTTTCCTGTCGCCCGAAACCTTAGTTATCCCTAACCTACTTTCAACAGCGATTTCTTCTCTACCACTTTTTCTTTCTCTATTCTGTCCCGTGACATCATTAATAAATTTTCATAAACCGCAAGTGGCCTCGGATTTCAGTGAGCGAATTAAGATCGAATATGTCTCTTTTTTTTCTCAACCACTCACCTATCCATTCTCTCTCTTGTTATTGTTTATTGACAGTCATAGTTAATAAAATAGCGACAAACGCTTAATTGCTCTTCGGCATCTTTGCTTTCCAAATGAAAGCAGTGACTTAACTTTGCATAGTGTGATGGTGGCTTCAGTATATTTAAAGACCGGGAATATAGTACTGTCAATATATATTGAACGTCTGAAGGCTCCTTACGTAATGGCGATGTTGGCAAAGATGTGCACAAGACGGCTTGAAAGCGTATATTTTTTGACACCTGTGACGCGGGGACGGACTTCCCTAGTTTTCAGGGATCAGTGCCCAAACTACATGGCAAAGGTGGTGTCCGAAAATCTCGGCCAGACCCTGCTGCCCGCTCGTCACCGTGTCCGCATTCCAACTCGTACATGTTGCATCATACGATTTGTCGGCAAAAACACTGAATCTCACTGAATCTGTGAGAAACGAGGATAACACTCACTCAGTGAACACTACATGGAAAAACGATTTGTATTTGAGTAACACTTCCTCAAGCATTGCACAGAAAGGTGTGCGCAACCCACAGGCTTCATTTTAAGCAGGCTTCCAGCAGAACTGAAAAGAAGTGTGATAAACCCTAAGTCCTTAGACCTAACTGGGAAAAAAACGAGTGGTAAGCCCCACGTCTTTAGATTTAGGTTAAAAGGTTTACGTGTGGCACACCGATGCACAGTCCATGAGTGCCCCGCAGGGGACGAAACCTTTCCTCTATAATATGTGATTTATTCGCATACGCTCACATAAAACTTTATTAATTGCTTAGTCTTCTATTTACAAATTTTCTACCCAGCCTTCTGTAAACTATGTACTGTTATGGTTCCATGACCCAACAGCATTGGCTCGCATGGTCCCGCCAACCGGATAAATAAGCAAAGCTACATTCTCAGCACTTCCGAAAGTCCCAAGTTCGCATACAAGAATATCCTGAAGACGAAAAGTAAAAGAATGTTGGAACAGGGAAGTAGAAATGCACGTATTACACAGTAGCCGAATACTAACTGGAATTTTAAAAGAAACAAGAACTAAAAACGGTAAGTATAGTTACCAAATATTACGATTTTCTCTTGACATTTTCAGGGGCGGAAGCAGATACACTTTCATCGTGGATCTATATTGGGGAGTGGGGGAGGGGGCAATCGTGAATTAACCACAACATGTCCGTGAAGTCCCACTGTCCCAAGGTGAAAACAGTGCATTATGTATTGGAATACTCACACATAAAAGCTATCTACGGAGCGGGTCTGTTCGTGCATCATCTTGCGTACACAGGGATCCATATGTCTGCAGGTCCTCCTTGACATCTTGAGCAGCATCTTAGACGCTATGCTCCGAAAAGCTTCCTCGACACTTTTGCGAAATTCTTCAGTGCAATTTTACCGAGGGTGAGCCACAAGGGACTTATTCCCGGTAATGAGTCCCTTTGGAATGGCAAGATGCAGGCTTCTTGATGATCATTTCAATGAGCCTGTGGACGTTGCTGAAGCACACGCATCCCATTGCCCACGAAATTTTTCGTCAAGGAAATAATGCATCTGGATAGCGAAGTGTGCCGGAATTACATCGTGCAGTAACCACATATGATTGATGATTTCGAGCAGAGGTACTAAAAAAATGTTCGAATGTGTGTGAAATCTTATGGGACTTAACTGCTAAGCTTACACACTACTTAACCTAAATTATCCTAAGGACAAACACACACACCCATGCCGGAGGGAGGACTCGAACCTCCGCCGGGATCAGCCGCACAGTCCATGACTGCAGCGCCTTACAGGTACTATTTTTGTAGTATGTCCAAATAAGAATTTTCACTGAAGTGTCTTAATAAAAATGCGGTAACATCGTAGCCAATATCAAAACAGCAACTGCGCGCCTTTACAGGTCTTGAACGTGCCGGTCATTTTCCTTAGAACAGAAAACCACATTCCTCCTATGTGAACTGCAATATACCGCAAATTCATCAGAAAATAACACTGTTGAGCGAGACACGATGTCTGGAATAGTGACAACAAAGCGTGGCAGATTGCAGCTCCCTGCTCCATGTCGTCGTCAGACAATCCACTCACAACCATCAGTCTTAATACTTTCGTACAATGCTGAAAAAACTTCTTTTCGTCAGTTTCAAAGCTGAAATACCAATAAAACAACTATTTATTTCCACAACTGAACAAAGTCAAGAGGGATATGGAACTTCTAAGACACCCTGTTCAACGCTACATACACTACTAGCCATTAAAATCGCTACACCACGAAGATGACGTGCTACAGACGCGAAATTTAACCGACAGGAAGAAGATGCTGTGATATGCAAATGATTAGCTTTTCAGAGCATTCACACACGGTTGGCGCCGGTGGCGACACCTACAACGTGCTGACGTGAGGAAAGTTTCCAACCGATTTCTCATACACAAACAGCAGTTGACCGGTGTTGCCCGGTGAAACGTTGTTGTGATGCCTCGTGTACGGAGGAGAAATGCGTACCATCACGTTTCCGACTTTGATAAAGGTCGGGTTGTAGCTTATCGCGATTGCAGTTTATCGTATCGCGAAATAGCTGCTCGCGTTGGTCGAGATCCAATGACTGTTAGCAGAATATGGAATCGGTGGGTTCAGGAGGGTAATACGGAACGCCGTGCTGGATCCCAACGGCCTCGTATCACTAGCAGTCGAGATGACAGGCATCTTATCCGCATGGCTGTAACGGATCTTGCAGCCACGTCTCGATCCCTGAGTCAACAGATGGGGACGTTTGCAAGACAACAAGCACGAACAGTTCGACGACGTTTGCAGCAGCATGGACTATCAGCTAGGAGACCGTGGCTGCGGTTACCCTTGACGCTGCATCACAGACAGGAGCGCCTGCGATGCTGTACTCAACGACGAACCTCGGTGCACGAATGGCACAACGTCATTTTTTCGGATGAATCCTGTTTACAGCATCATGATGGTCGCATACGTGTTGGGCGCATCGCAGTGGACGCACATTTGAAGCGTGTATTCGTCATCGCCATACTGGCGTATCACCCGGCGTGATGGTATGGGGTGCATTTGGTTACACGTCTCGGTCACCTCTTGTTCGCATTGACGCCACTTTGAACAGTGGACGTTACATTTCAGATATGTTACGACCTGTGGCTCTACCCTTCATTCGATCCCTGCGAAACCCTACATTTCAGCAGGATAATGCACGACCGCATGTTGCAGGTCCTGTACGGGCCTTTCTGGATACAGAAAATGTTCGACTGCTGCCCTGGCCAACACATTCTCCAGATCTCTCACCAATTGAAAACGTCTGGCTCGTCACAATACGCCAGTCACTAATCCTGATGAACTGTGGTATCGTCTTGAAGCTGCATGGGCAGCTGTACCTCTACACGCCATCCAAGCTCTGTTTGATTCAATGCCCAGGCGTATCAAGGCCGTTATTACGGCCAGAGGTGGTTGTTCTGGGTACTGATTTCTCAGGATCTGTGCACCCAAATTGCGTGAAAATGTAATCACATGTCAGTTCTTGTATAATACATTTGTCCAATGAATACCCGTTTCTCATCTGCATTTCTTCTTGGTGTAGCAATTTTAATGGCCAGTAGTGTAATAATGCTACAAGAGGTTGCAACTCAAGGAATGTTATAGCCAGAGTAAATTAACATATGTAAAAACATTGAGAAAGGAACATTTCACCAATCACACGGCTCAATGAAATGCGAATACGTGACGTTCACGGCTGCCGTAACGATAGCCTGTACTCGTAACTAGTGTAACAGCAGGCTCTGGCGGGAAAACAAGCGCAGAGACGAGCTATATCGGGACACCGCCCTCTGCACGTCCATCAGCGAGGCACGTTGTCAGGGAGGAGCGCGGCAGGCGCAAGTTATTAAAAGAAGGGTCTCAAGCGCCGGATGCCCTGGACAAAACACGCACGCGCTCACACAACACACACACGAACCGCGCGACTTTCAGCACTTCGCCTTGCTCTTGCCTCGTCACTGTGTGTGCCCCTGTGGACAGGGTGACCGCTGTCATGCTGGTGGAAGAGCAGCCCATGCCACGGCTGCCAATGTTACGGACCACAGCCATCTTCACGTTGTCACGAGAGAACATGCGTGAGTAAAATACTGAAAGTAAATATTCAGAACGCTGAAACTTCCTGACAGATAAAAACCGTTGGCTGTACCGGGACTCGAACCTGGTACCTTTCACTTTCACGAGAAACTACTCCAGTCTCTCCAAGTCGATTCACAATGCACCCTCACAACCATTCTTCTGTCAGTATCTCTTCTCCTGCCTTAAGGAGGAGGGGGAAAAAAATCCCTTCTAGGTTTAGGGGTGGTAAAAATGAAGAACCAAACTTCGAAAACAAGATACATCGCGTCATGTCAGGTTTCCTCGGCGTGATTGATTAATATATGTTAAAAAATGACATTTCTCCAGCTGTATTAAGGTGTTGGTTTTATTGGCAACTAGTTTCGATGTTGTTACATCATCATCTTCAGGCCCATACTTGTTGACAGTAACCGTATGTGTCTAACACTAGTAGTCAGTGGTGAGATAGGCGTGTTCCATGCGGAAGGCAGTTACTACCTGCCTTCTTTTAACATATATTTTACTAGCTGACGTCCCAAGTCGTCCGTTTCAATTATGGATATACGATGCTTCATTAATGGCGTGCTTCTGGCAGTTCAGCCGAGCTGTATTTTCCAAATGGGATGAGAAGTTCCGCCTTATGCAAGACACCTTTTTTCTTTTGTTTCACCCATACATGTTTCAGCACTTTTGTGCTATCATCAGTGGGTTCTATTTTTATTTTTAACTGTAAATTTGTTGTTAACATATTAACATTTTCGTCGTTTACAACATTATTTAAAAGTTGCATTTATAACTTAATTGGTGAAAAGTAACATACCTTACATTATATTATTGTCCTCTTGTTTTGGTAGCTGTTATGGTACACAATATACAACATGTCATCTGCAAACAGCAAAACGTAATTTATTTTCTATTTGTTATTTACGAACGGAAATAAGACTGTATCACGTTTTCTTTCTGTAACTTACAGGTTTGAAGTTGTGGTACGTATTCCTGTTTTGTTGGTGAAGTAAATGGGCTTACTTCTTTGCCTGTGTTCGTGTGGTAATGCAGTTTTTCGATTACTCAAAACAGGCGGAGTTTTCGCTGCCATTACGTGTTGTTGTGGCTGTGTGGCGTTCATTTGTTTCGTAGCGTGTTCTGCTGGCTGAGGCGCGCGAGTTTGAATTGTATTTGGTGTCAGTTGTGTGATGAGTACTGGGGCAGAGAGAGAGAGAGAGAGAGAGAGAGAGTGTGTGTGTGTGTGTGTGAAAGAGAGGATTTGTGTGTGTGTGTGTGTGTGTGTGTGTGTGTTACTTGTATAGTTCTTCTATTGTGGCGAAGAGAGTTTTGTTGCACAGTGATGTGTATTCATTGAGTACTTTCTTTCCTTGGGCTATTGATTTTTGGATGTGGTAGTTTTCTTCTATAGTTAATTTTTGGTATAGGCTGCTGCTGGTTTTTAGGATGTGAAGGTCAGTTTCAATGTTTGTTGGGTGGTGGTTGTGTGCTACCAGGTGGTCTGCAAATGTTGAGTGTGTGCTATTGCTTTTTAGTGCTCTGAGGTGTTCATTATATCTGGTTCTGAAGGTCCTGCATGTTTGGCCCACATATACAGATTGACAGCAGTTGCAAGTAAGTTGGTAGATGCCAGACTGGCAGTATTTGTCAGTGTTGGTGGTAATTCTTCCAAGTCTGCTCTGTATTGTGTTGTTGGTTCTGTATGCTATGTTGAGTCCTTGTTTCTTTAGTATATTACCCACCCTGTGTGTGACTTTGTTGTTGTAAGTCATTATGTGCCATTTGTTGCTTACTGTCTGCCGATTTGTTGTGTGATGAGTTGTGTTTGTATGTGTGTGTGTTTCATGGTTATGTGCTGTTTGTTTTTGTATTTTGTGGTTTATTTTGTCTACTCTCTTTGCATCATATCCATTCTCCTGTGCAATTTGTTTCATTGTGTTCAGTTCTTGTGTGTAGTCATGCTTATTCATGGGTATTTTGTTCAGCCTGTGAAGTAAATATCTGAAGCTGGCTTCTTTGTGGGTTATGGGGTGATTGCATTGGTTATGAATAATGGTGCTGGTGAGTGTGGGTTTTCTGTAGATTGTGAATTCATGTTTGTTGTTTCTCTTGTGTATAGTGAGATCTAAGAAATTAAGTTTTTGAACTGTTTGTGTTTCTATGGTGAATTGTATTTTTGGGTGGTTCAAAATGGTTCAAATGGCTCTGAGCACTATGGGACTTAACATCTGTGGTCATCAGTCCCCTAGAACTTAAACCTAACTAACCTAAGGACATCACACACATCCATGCCCGAGGCAGGATTCGAACCTGCGACCGTAGCAGTCGCGCGGTTCCGGACTGCGCGCCTAGAACCGCTAGACAACCGCGGCCGGCTGTATTTTTGGGTGGATGGAGTTTATGTTATAATGAAGTTCTTTTATGCGGGACAGTGGTTCATCTATTAAGCAAATTATGTCATCTACGTATCTGTACCAATATATTACTTTGTACTGTTTTGGTATTATTATTTTGTCAAAGATTTGTTTTTCTATTTGGTTGAGGAAAATGTCAGCTAGGAGGCCACTGATTGGGGATCCCATGGGTAGCCCATCTTGTTGAGAGTAAAATCTGTTGCTGAATGTGAAGTAGTTCTGTTCTGTGATGAGCCTGAGTATGACTAATATTTCTTGTATGTTTGTTGTGGGTATGTTTCCTTGCAGTTGGAGGTTTCTTTCTATTATGTTGATGGTTTCTTCTGTTGGGATGTGTGTGTACATTGAAATTATATCAAATGAAACCAATGTCGCTGTGTTTGGTATGTTTTCATTATTTATTTTTTCTATTAAGTCACGTGAGTTCTTTAGACTTCTGTTGTCAGTGTATTTGTATATTGTCTGTAGCAGAGTGTGTGTGTGTGTTTGGCTATGTGGTATGTTGGTGCTTTGGTGAAGTTAATTAATGGACGTATGGGTATTCCGGGTTTGTGAACTTAAGGCAGTGATTTTAGGGTGGGGGCCTTGGGATTTTTTTGTATCATTTTTTTAATGTGTTTCTGTGAAAATTGTTTCTATGTTTCTCAGGGTTTTCTGTAACTTACTTTGGTATCGGTTTGTTGGGTCACTTGTTAATTCTGTGATGTTGTTGCTTTGGATGAATTCTAATGTTTTGTGAATGTATTCCTGTGTGTTTATGACTACTATTGAATTACCTTTGTCAGATTTTGTGATGATGGCATTTTCTTGTGTTAATTTATTTCGTAGTTGTATGTAGGTTTTTTCTTCAGGAGTCCTAGTGTTTTCTTTTATGGTGGTTTTGTTCTCTTTGATTATATTTCTTATTTCCTCAGCAACTAGTTCTCTTGTTAGGTTTGCATTAAATTCAGGTGTGTTTAGTGTTTCTTGTTGCTTTATGATGTTTTAGTTTCTGTTATGATATTTTCTACTGTCCTATGTGACACCATTGTGTTAATGTTATGTTTGGGACCCTTTTCAAGTAGGCTGCTTTCTTGTTCAGATAATTTTATGTCTGTTAGATTACTCACTCTTTTGTGAAAGGTGTTTTGGTTGTATTGGTGGTGGGATTGGTGGGTGTTTGTGTGATTTAACATTTTTGTGAGTTTCTTTTGTTGGATTGTCTGTTTTCTGCCTATTATGGTCTCAGTGTATGTTCTAACCCTGTATAGTAGTTCGTCAAAACTGCACCACAAGATGATTACTGTATTTTCCATTTTATGATTTCTTCAAGTGCTGCAAGTTGTGCTGTAACGACTTGTATACTCGCTGTCTGGATGAAGTCCACATTGCATACAGTTATTGTTTACACCCTTTACGTGAGGCAGGGTAATCTGATACAGAAAGCGAGACGGATTGCATGGCTTTAAAGAATTTAGATGGAGTCGTAAAATTTGGGAGGCGTGGAAATTCTTGAAACATGTGACAAGCTGGGTTTGGGAGGATGAAGGTCTTGAAAATATGAAAGGTACGCGAAGTATTTAGATACCAATGTCAAGCCGGTAAGCATATTTACCCTATTGCAGGCATTCTTTTGGATTAAATTCTGTGCAGATGGCTCGACTAAAAAACATCGGTGCGGCCGTTGCACGTGTCAGCACGGACTGCGGAGGGTGATGATTTCTTCAGGTGCTGCAAGTTGTACTGTTACGACATGTATACTCGCTGTCTGGATGAAGTCCGCATGGTATACAGTTGTCGTTTAAACCCTTTACGTGGGGCAGGGTAAGCTGGTACAGAAAGCGAGACGGATTGCATGGCTTTAAAGGATTTAGGGAGAGTCGTAAAATTTGGGAGGCGTGGAAATTCTTGAAACATTTGACAAGTTGGGTTTGGGAGGATGAGGGTCTTGAAAATATGCAAGGTACGTGAAGTATTTGGATACCAATATAAAGCCGGTAAGCATATTTAGCCTGCTGCAGGCATTCTTTTTGGTTAAATTCTGTGTAGGTGGCTCGACTAAAAAAATCGGCGCGGCCGTTGCACGCGTCAGCACGGAGTGGGGAGCCTCTAGGTACAGTAGGGCAGCTGAGAGGTGGGATCATGTTTCGCGGCGTCAGCCTGCTGACTACGCTGCTTAGGAGCAGCAGATGGGAGGAGAGGAGGGCCCGGAACTAACCGGCAAGAGGGCAAGGGGACTCCCTCCTGGGAGAGCGAGGGCACAGGGAGTGCTTCGCTGCGCCGGCCTGTTGCTGTTGGCACTGCCTCAACGCCACCCAATGGGAAGAGCCGCGCGGCAGAACTATTTGCGAAATACCATGCCGTGTCGACGGACATCGTACTCCAATCGCAGCTAGGAGACCCGCACAAGTTAGGAGGAATCGGTCGCTTGCTACTCCCTATTAAGGCTAGGATTTTTGTGACAGGATCACCATGACATGCACACAAAAATACAAAAATATGCACAATAACATGAAAAACATTACGTAACATTATTAAAACGATGTAAAATTTCTGTTGTAAAATAAATTAGTAAATCACTTCTTGCTAAAATCTATCGACCCTGCATGTCAACAGGGGACTGTTCAAGCCGGTGGAGGCTCTCTAATGGTATGGGGCGTGTGCAGTTGGAGTAATTTGGGAGCCCTGATACGTCTAGATATGATTCTGACAGGTGACACGTACGCAAGCATAAAAAATGGCTCCAAGCACTGTGGGACTTAACATCTCAGGTCATCAGTCCCATAGACTTAGAACTACTTAAACCTAACTAACCTAAGGACATCACACATATCCATGCACGAGGTAGGATTCGAAGCTGCGACCGCAGCAGCCGCGTGGTTCCGGACTGAAGCGCCTAGAACCGCTCGTCCACAGCGGCCGGCCTACGTAAGCATCCTGTCTGATTACTTGCATCCATTCATGTCCACTGTGCACTCCGGACTTGGGCAATTCCATCAGGACAACACGTCACCATTCACGTCCTGAATTGCTACAGAGTGGCTCCAGGAACAGTCTTCTGAGTTTAAACACCTCCGCTGGCCACCAAACTCCCCAGGCATGAACATTATTGAGCATATCTGGGATGCCTTGTAACGTGCTGTTCAGATGGGATCTCCATCCCCTCGTGTTCTTACGGATTTATGGACAGCCCTGCAGGATTCATGGTGTCAATTCCCTCCAGCACACTTCATACATTAGTCGAGTCCATGCCACGTCGTGTTGTGGCACTACTGCGTGCTCGCGGGTGCCATACGAGATATGAGGCTGGTGTACCAGTACCTTTGGCTCTTCGGTGTATTTATTTAAGATTAATATGCGCATGAGTAGCAAGCTGAACTGCAGAATTAGATGATGATGTATGCATTTTATTAACATCATGATTTTTACTCCAATTTATGAGCTCTGAGTTGCAGTATACGAGGGTTGGAACTGTAATAGTGGCAACTATTTATTTACAGCTCGTACAAAATAGATACGTGTTTCAAAGTTTTACTGGCCAACAAAGTGTAGTAGTGTGTATAACCCGTTGCGAGCGATGTGGAAATGCTATACCACCTACTGCACTCCCCTGATTAAGCCCTCGTGAGTTCAGCTCGATTTCTAAACTGAAGGAGACACTTCACGGCATTCGCTTCAGATCTGCTACAAATTCGTTGGGTAATAGACCGCGCCGCTCGAACTGTCAACACAACTGAGACTGCTAAGAGTATGGCTCAAATGGCTCTGAGCACTATGTGACTTAACATCTATGGTCATCAGTCCCCTAGAACATAGAACTACTTCAACCTAACTAACCTAAGGACATCACGCAACACCCAGTCATTACGAGGCAGAGAAATGCTAAGAGTATCCCACGACTTGCACATCGCTGGCAACGGGTTCTACACAATGCTTGTGACTACTCTGAAGGTCAGTAAAACTTTGAAACACGTATCTATTTTGTACAAGCTGTAAATAAGTAGTTGCCACTATTAAAGCTCCAAATTAAAAAAAAAATTCTACTGTCAGCCAAACAACGCCTCAAAACTTTAAACTTCTTTCTTTTCCAGCTGATACAATAGGATCATATTTAAAATGGAAAATATCATCTGAATGTAAATCTAAATGATTACGAAACAACTTTGAAAAAAAAAAATTAAATTCAAATGGACACAGTGTATGATGCGTTGTTTAGTTTACTTAAGGGAATGTTAGAACACAGGAAAGCTGTAGATCTACTAAGTTCCTAACAGAAGGCTGAACAAGGGCGGGATTCCCCTAGGAGCATTTGCTGTTTCTCTTCCATTTTCAATCCGTTGCACTCCAAATTTGTGTTTTTCTGTTGCCACGTGCTGTTGAACATCGAAATAATGGCTTCGCCGAGTTATTCTCACGTTATCAGTTTACGAAAATAAATTCTCAGCATAGTGATTGTGAGATATGAACTATTGTATATAGGGCAATACTGTAACACTTTTGGGATGAGTTAAAATATCAATTTCGCTTCAGGCCCCAGCGTCCAATTTCACTACCTTTTGTGGTTTCAGCTCTTGAGGAAGAATGGGCTGCCACTCCTCCACAGAAATTCGACATCTCATCTCATTTAAAGTGTCCCCAACACGATTCACGCTGCCACAAATGTGAAGTTTGGACACCCCTCGTAGTGATTTCCACGAACTGGTGTTCGGATACTATTGATCAAACAGTGTCGGTAACACCAGGTTTCCGAGCTCCGGAACTACTGTCGTCTTTGTGGAATCCGGAACACCTTTACCCACGCTACAGATACCAAATCTGGACATACCTAAATTTCCCTAATAGTCTCCACTAATTCGCAGCTATTTACCTCTTATTTTACGCTATCACAGACCCACTTTGTGTCGTCATCGGCGATGTATGTCTTGTAGCACTGAAGTTATCAGTGCATGAAGAAACCAAGTACAGGTGATGAAGTATACGCACAACACAGGCGAGGCAGAGTCACGTGACGTTGGACACGGGTCGGCAGGTTCCGGAGAAGCCGCACAGGGACCGACGCACAGGTACTGGGAAGGGCTCCGTCGAATAACACGGCAAAAAACGTCCAGAACCGGTGGCTTCGCCCATGGAAACGCAAGATCCCGACTGCAGTGGCGGTAATACTAGTAACTGCGTCCTGGTCAGTGAGTAATCCTGTTCCACGTATGAAAGTTACCAACCAGCCCAAATAATCGCGCACGTTAGCACACCGCTTTCAGGATTCGGACCGGCGCTCCAGCCCCAGACTGCCCACCTAGCAGATTAACGACGCGGCCGGTGTGGCGGCCAGCCTGGATGAGGGTTTTAAGCGGTTTCCCCACATCCCACTTGATGAATATCTGGCTGCTACAGACGTTCACTTTTGAGTTACTGGATTCGCAAACACTTCGAAACCATTAGCACTCTTTCATATGGATAACGCTAGACAGACAGATACTAAACTCTAAACTCCGTCCGAACAGGCCTTGGAAGTCCCAACGGTACTGACTGACTGCAGTGTCATCCTGAGACCACAGGCGTCACCAGATTCGGATATGGGCATGTGGTCAGCACACCGCTCTCCCAGCCGTATATCAGTTTACGAGACCGGAGCCGCTACTTCTCAATCAAGCAGCTCCTCAGTTTTGCGTCACAAGAGCAGACAGACAGATGGGGTGCACAAATTCCGTCTCAGCTGGGAAGGGCTGACAACAGAAAGGGCATCCGGCCACACTCTACCACTAACATTGCCAAATCTTTAAATTAATATGCCGACTTCGTGTCAATACGGCATAAAGACCAGGTAAAAGACATCTAATATTTACTCGCCGTTCCAACCACATCAGATCTGCGTTAAAACTCGTTTTCGAAGATCATCACCATCTTTTTCGTCAGGAGATGACTGTCAACCGAGAGATTTTTCTCCACTGTTATTTTAGGTCTCCGCGAAACGGTCGGCTGGTAACGGATAAAACCACACTTCACTCAAATCTCACATATATTTAAAAGATGTTCTGAAATACATAAAATACAGATGACAGTAAAAGATATTTACAAAAAAGAAAGACCGTGGTGGACAATATTCGTGATTTTTAAACATTGTAGCTGGGACTGCCGTTAAAATATTCACTGATGATAATGTTAATGATGTTACAGTGTGATGTGGTACTGTTGGAGCGTAATAAAGACCGTGGTCACGATGGAGGTAGAATGATGAATATGACTATGAGACCCGTGGAGCGGCAGTTAGTGAGAGGAAGTGGGAGGGAGAAAAATGGAAGAATGCGTGAGATGGAGCGTTGTGGACAGGGGGTATACCTCGGGAAGCGTGTCATCGTTGGAGAGTTGCAGATGTTTTAAATTACGGCGCGAGAGGATGGATAAGGCATAAAGGTGTATGGGAGCAGGAATATGGATGTAGTGGCGTAGCAGGATACCTGGGCTGGTGAGTAGTAAGTGGGAAATTTGGTGCCGCGACTGGGTTTTGCCATCATTTTATTGGATTCGAAGATGCTCTAAGAGAAGAGGATTTGGGTAGTGGAGGAGCTGGTATAGGATGTGAGTTTGGGAAGGCGGCGGATGTGGTACGCGAGGCGGAGTGCATGTCTTTCCACGATTTCAAAGGACTTGTATAATTTATGAGAGGCGGAGACCCAGGCTACACTGGGGTAGGTTACGAAGGGACGGATCAGGAATTTTTATGTAAGGATAATCTTATACGGATATAGACACCACGTGCAGCTTCTCAGTAGTTTTAGTCGGTTTCGGGCTTTCTGTTGCGTGGTACGGAGACAGCAACGCCTGCTCCTTTACAATGGCGTCCAAGTTTGTCATCGGCCGAGTGACTTCTATTGGAGGGCGGATTCGCACGCACAGATGCGACAAATAAAGCCCTATCTCTTCCAGCAGGCCGCTACTGAGGACCGGGAGGGGAATGGAGACCACCTATCCCCTTAATAATTAACTTCCTTGCCTTTATTTCTTTGAAGATGCTGCAATTACTACCGAGTCTAAGCATGCCGATGCGTGGCAAAAAGATCTTAGTAGTGAGTTGATCTGATGTCCTGTGTCCCGCTATCGCTCACTTCAAGTACAGAACTGAAAAATCTGCGGAAAGCACTTCTTTATTTCCAGCATTATTAGTTTCATAGGGCTATATCCATCTTCAAGTGGCTACGGAATTCGAGGTGTCATGAAAAAGTAACGGGAAGTTTTTAATTTCACGGGCTTTACACAAACATATTTCAAAATTTTTTATCTTGTAGGTACACGGTCCTGACATATGTTTGTATTTTTAGCTGTTTTGTACATTTAGTTTATTGTTGACAGTCGAAAAGGTTATACGCGTTTTCAAGTACGCGGTGAAATTTTACTTTCGAAAAAGATTAATAAAAAAATTGCGTTAAATTTTGCTTGAAAGATGGAATAAAGTGCAGCACTTCATTCGAAATATTGACTGTGTACTATGAGTAATACAAGAGCTTAGGAATGGTGTAAAGGTTTAAAGAGGATCGGGAAGACGTTGAAGACGACAACCGCCTTGGACGCTCTAGCACATCAATTATTGTCGACACTGTGGAAGTAGTAACGAAAATGGTTCTGAAAAATCGCCTAGTCACCATTTGAGAGATTGTGTCAGCATATCCTTTGGTTCACGCTAACCAATTTTTTCTGCTGTTTTGCGCATGAAACGTGTAGCAGGAAAGTTTGTTCCGAAGATCCTGAATGAAGTCGACAACGACCAGAAACTTCTAAATCAGGTTTATAACAGGTGATGAAACTTGGGTATACATGTATGGCGCCGGCCGCGGTGGCAGAGCGGTTCTAGGTGGTTCAGTCTGGACCCGCGCGACTGCTACGGTCGCAGGTTCGAATCCTGCCTCGGGCATGGATGTGTGTGATGTCTTTAGGTTAGTTAGGTTTAAGTAGTTCTAAGTTATAGGGGACTGATGACCTCAGATGTTCAGTCCCATAGTGCTCAGAGCCATTTGAACCAGACCAACATAAACATCATTTCAGCTCTTTTTATTGTTCACGAAACCACACATTGCATGTTGTACCACCATACAGCGAGACCTTCAGAGGTGGTGGTCCAGGTTGCTGTACACACCGGTACCTCTGATACCCAGCAGCACGTCCTCTTGCACTGATGCACGCCTGTATTCGTCGTGGCATACTATCCAGAAGTTCATCAAGGCACTGTTGGCCCAGAGATTGTCCCAGTTCTCAACGGCGATTCGGCGTAGATCCCTCAGGGTGGTTGGTGTGTCACGTCGTCCATAAACAGCCTTTTCAATCCATCCCAGGCATGTTCCATAGGGTTCATGTGTGGAGAACATGCTGGCCACTCTAGTCGAGCGATCCGTTATCCGGAAGGAAGTCATTCACAACATGTGCACGACGGGGGCGCGAATTGTTGTCCATGAAGAGGAATGCCTCACCAATACGCTGCCGATATGGTTGCACTATCGGTCGGAGAATGGCATTCACGTATCGTACAGCCGTTACGGCATACGGTGCCTTCCATGACCACCAGTGGCGTACGTCGGCCCCACCTAATGCCACCCCAAAACAACAGGAAACCTCCACCTTGCTCCACTCGCTGGACAGGCGTTCAGCCTGACCGTTTGCCTCCAAACACGTCTCCGACGATTGTTTGGTTGAAGGCATATGCGGAACTCGTCGGTGAAGAGAACGTGATGCCAATCCTGAGCGGTCCATTCGGCATGTTGTTGGACCCATCTGTATCGCGTTGCACGGCGTAGGGAGTGAAGTTGCGCATCATGCAGCGTATTGCACACAGTTTGATTCATAGCACGACGTCCTGTGGCTGCACGGAAAGCATTATTCAACATGGTGGTGCTCCTGTCAGGGTTCCTCCGAGCCATAATCCGTAGGTAGTGTTCATCCACTGCAGTAGTAGCACTTGTGCGGCCTGAGCGAGGCATGTCATCGACAGTTCCCGTCTTTCTGTATCTCCACCATGTCCGAAGAACATCGCCTTGGTTCACTCCGAGACGCCTGGACGCTTGCCTTGTTGAGAGCCCTTCCTGACATTAAGTAAGAATGCAGACGCGATCGAACCGTGGTATTGACCGTCTAGGCATGGCTGAACAACAGACAACACGAGCCTTGTTCCTCCTTCCTGCAACTGGTCGGCTGTCGGACTCCCTCCATCTAATAGGCGCTGCTCATGCGTGGTTGTTTACTTCTCTGGGCGGATTTAGTGACATCTCTGAACAGTCAGACACCTTGTCCATGATACAATATCCACAGTCAACGTCTATCTTCAGGAATTCTGGGAACTGGGGTGATACAAAACTTTTTTTGATGTGTGTATAAAAGGCAAAGTCCCGAGTGACTGACTCACTAGCTCATCATCGCCCAGCCAAAGGATAGAAACTTGAAATTTGGAGAGTGTGAGGATCTAATACAGTAGATACGGTTTACGAAGAGGGACTGTTCGAGATTCCACTCCGTATTAACGCCATTTTGGAGCACGAACTACGAAAACTAGTATTTGGTTTGTGAGTCAGAGATAAAAAAGCAAGTGTTTCAGCATTTTTTGGAAATTCAACCACTAAGGATGTGAAATAGGGGATGAAAATTTTGAAGAAAATATTTATTTATATTAAAAAATTTTAAAGCTAAATCTATGAAAATTGGTATTTCAGTTTGTCGGATACATAAAAAGAATGTGTTAGGGGATGGAAGTTTCTATGGAAATATCACCATAAGAATGCAAAAGGCATGATGAACAAAAACTTTGGACTCCAGCTACCAAAATCGTATTTCGCTCAGCAGTAATTCTGAAAAGACCACGCTTCTACGGTCTACAGCAGCGAAAAAAATTTAAAATGTGTAGAATTTGTGAACAACATAAAAATTCGATCAAAGAAAAACAAAAACATCTGTGCAAGTCATACAGTCGAAGTGGCGGGAGCTAAACTAGTATGGAATAGTTAGTCCAGGTAAGCCTGGGTACGCTCCTGATAACAACTAAGTGCAAGTAGGAAGCCGCTCAACAGGAGAGACTCGGTAATTGGGCGGTCCGACCACGAAAACCAGAGCAGGGGCACAAGCAGGGCAGGGGCCGCGCGCGCCCGCCGCCCGCCGTCACACCGGCTGCGCCAATTGTGCTCCGCCTCCGCCGCCGCCACGCTAGATGGGGCTCCGGTTACACCGCATCTGGGCCGCAGCACGGCTGGCCACCGCTTCCTGCGCCGTGTTCGTAGCCACTTCTCTCTACTTTGTTGCCTTTAACACTTCGACTGCCAGTACCGTCAACTGACGGGACTCTAAAGTTTCTGTAGACTGCCTATCCCAACACTTGTCGGAGTACGACTTCTTACGCTTGTTGGCACTCATAGCTATTGATAGTCTCGATCGTTCTTCATTGCGTTGAGAGGGACATGTAGTTTCTAACACAGCCGACAGATAGCGAAAATGTATGTGATTCTTCAGTTTCTCCCGGCGTATTTGTTGCTCGAACAGTCCACGGGTATACCGCCGGTTCGTAGTGTCCAACGGGCGCAATATTTCGGCGATCAGACATGTCGCCATCGTCAGGTGCGCTGACGAACTGAGCTCCTGAGGGAGGGCGGCCGATTTAAATCCGTCCCCCCGCGGGCCGCTCTCTTCGCCGTCCGCGCCCGCGCCCGTTCGTCAGCGCACCTTACGATGGCGACATGTCTGATCGCCGAAATATTGTGCCCGTTGGACACTACGAACCGGCAGTATACATACCCGTGGACAGTTCGAGCAGCGAAAATGTACTTTCTAACTCGGCTGGCAGATTTGCGTTTTTTGTTTTACGGAACCAAGTTGCTGGCGGGCGGGCAGCAGCCGTTCGTTCGGTACGTAAAGAAACGAAAGACATGGTTTCACATTTTCTTATACACAATGAAATTTGAATTGGAGTAAGATTTTGGTGAAAACGACAATGCGATTCATATGATTGGTCTTCTGTGCAAGAAGAATTGCGTCGAACTCCTGAGTATTTAATTTGGTAACACGTTTGTTGAAACAACTGTTTACATTATTTTCTGGCCATTTTTTTTCATTTTCTGAACTGTGAAACATTTTTATTTTTTTGTTATAAGTTCGGGAAAAAAAGTGAGTAAAATAGGCACGTGCAATGTGTCATGTTCTAGGTTGTCTCACCCAAAAAGTTACACACTGTCAAAACAGTGCGTTAGTCTTCAATTATTGAAAGAAGAATAGCAGAGAATTACGACTAGAATGGTAATAAAGAATTATTTTGACTTTTGTAAACTCTGATATTTTTTGCAAAACCTAACAATCATTAAAAATACGAGGGGGAAAAGCAGACATTCAAATAAGCTGGAAATACGTAATCAAACCGGGGTAGTTCCAGGCTTTCATAAAAGGTTAAATGTTGGCTAGTCATCTTAATAAAACATATTGAAAATCCGTAATAATGGCGGAATTCTAAGGAACTGAAAGACTTTTTTAAAAATTTGTTGCGTTTTTGGATGTGCCCATACAGCCATCTCAGAAGTGTAATGGCAATTATGACGATACAAACGTAAGGACAACACAACACCTACTCCCGGGGGGGGGGGGGGGGAAGGGGGGGGGATCTCTGAGCCGGCTGCGGATCGAACCCGGGTCTCGCGCAGCTACCGAGGCGGAGGAACTGAGATATTTACAAGGTTGGAAGTCAAATCCGTCCTCACAGGGAACTTGTTTCTGACTATGAAGCACGCACGACAAATGTGGTTTCCATCGTCGCTGGTGCACGCTCAGAAGCGTACTGGTAGATCACATGGAACGTGCTCGTCATCGTGATCTGCGACCGCACCGCTCTCCAGTGGCAATTGTTGGAGACGTCGCGCGTGCAAGCCACAGTTTGTGTACGAAAATGTTAGCCCTATTAAAATGTACATTCTGCTTTTAATATGCATAAATGTAATTTTTTAATATCGGTGAAAATAACACAAAGCAAAAAGAAAATTTTCAAGTCTAATGACTAAGAACATAAGATTTTAAAACTCTCATTAAAAACAGTGCGATCCCAATTTACAATAAACTTCCACACAAGACAGAAATTACTTCATCATCACTTTTTAGAAAATACCTAAGGGCTTTCTTATTAGATCACCCATTCAAAAGCAGCAGTTTTAGACCGTGAGACTTGCACTGATCAGCCAGACCATTATGAGCACCTACCTAATAGCCGGTGTGTCCAATATGTCCACCTTTGGCATGAATGAGAGCGTCGATGCGTCGTGCATCGAACCAATGAGGTCTCGGTAGGTTGCTGGACGGAGTTGGCACCACATCTGCACACACAAGTCACCTAATTCCCGTAAATTCCGAGCGGGGGTCGGTGAGCTCTGACGCCACGTTCAATCACATTCCAAATGCTTTCGGTCGGGTTCAGATCTGGCGAGTTGGAGGCTAGCACATCAATTGGAACTCGCCACTGCGTTCCTCGAACCATTCCATCATACTCATGACTTAGTAACATGGTGCATTATCTTGTTGAAAAATGCCGCTGCTGGCGGGAAACATGATCGTCATGAAGGGGTGTACGTGATCTGTAACCAGTGTACGACAATCCTTGGCTGTCATGGTGCCTTGCACGAGCTCCACTGAACCCATGGATGCCCACATGAATGTTTCCTAGAGCCTAATGAAGCCGCCGCCAGCTTGTCTGTGTCCCGCAGTACAGGTGTCAAGGATCTGTTCCCCTGGAAGGCGACGGATACGCGCCCTTCCATTGGCATTCATCAGATCATGCAACGCTCTGCCTCTGAGCTAACGTCCAGTGCCGATGGTCACGTCCCCATTTCAGTCGTAGTTGCTGATGTCGTGGTGTCAACATTGACACAAGCGTGGCTCGTCGGCTGCGGAGGCCCTTCGTTAGGTGTGTTCGGTGCACTTTGTGTTCAGACACACTTGTACTCCACCCAGCACTAAATTCTGATGCTAGTTTCGCCACAGTTCGTCGCCAGTGCTGTTTAACAAGTCTCCCCAGACTAGGATGTCGGACACCTGTAATTAGGGGTGGTCGCCCAACCCCACGATGTCTGGATGTGGTTCCACCTTGTTTCCGCCACGTGTTGAAGACACTCATCACAGCACACCTCGAACACCCAACAACTCGTGTTGTTTCCGAAATGCTAGTGCCGAGCCTCCTGGCCATCACGGTCAAAGTCAGACAGATCGCGCGCCTCCTCATTCTACGCACAGACAGAATGCTCACTGATAATACGAGGGGCGTTCAGAAAGTAAGCTCCGATCGGTCGCGAAATGGAAACGACTACGAAAATCCGATAAAGCTTTGCACAGATGTGTTGGGTAGTGTCTCTAGTATAACCCCAGTTAGCATCACGTCGCTCTTCTCATTTCTGAGCTCGCAGTGAGTGCGTAAAGATGTCTAGAAAATAGTGTCTGCCGCCAAGTACGAGGGCCTGGTGAGAAATTTCGCCTGAAGCTATGCAGCTAACATTACATAACTGTCGTGCTGTTTCTTCTTCAAGACAATTCTCAGCCGCATTCTGCAGGGGCAATGAAGATGCTCCTGCATCGTTTGCAAATGGAAATGTGAGATTACCCACAATACAGTCCGCAATTGTCTCCCCCTGAGTTTCATCTCTGGTCACATGAACCGCTGTCTTTGAAGACAACATTTTGACACAGACAACGAGGTGTAGGCCAGCGTGGAGAATTGGCGGAAAGCACTGGCGGCTGCCTTCTATGATGAGGCTATTGAAAAGTTGGTACAACGCTATGACAAACGTCTAAGTCAGAACGGCGACTACGTAGAGAAGTAGCTGAAAGGTGTAGCTAATTGTTACAAGTAAAACGTTTCTGATGTTCACTGTGGTTTCAATTTGGCAATCAATCGGAGCTTACTTTCTGAAGAGGCCTCGTACATGCCCTGTGTGCGTGTCTGACTAGCAGTCATTCCACACCAGGTGGCGCTGCTATCGTCTGGACAGGTTTATATCGATAATAGGTCGGTGATCATATTGTTCTGGCTGATCAGTGTATACAAGAAAGTCCTAAATCTCCTGCTGCCAGTAGTGCATGATCTTTGGTAGATAAAGCCAATAAATCGATAATGAAACAGCGATGTTTAAATTCCCAGCATGGATATTTTGTAAATACCGTTGATAATCAAACATCCTTGTCGTTCGTGACTCCCAGTATACATACGTTCATGTGACCACTCTTAGGACTGAGGGATAGAAGATTGTAATGCTTTTCCAACCTCGCGTAGGTGTCCGCTGGGATATGCAACGCCCATCCAGCGCAGCGTGTGGCACGCAGTGACAGGGGGTGGGCGTCATGTCCTTCGAGGATTGCGACTCCATGGGGACAGATAAACTAACCTAGCGGCAGCTGCGAGATCTTTCACATGTGTAACGTGGAGGCTGTTACCAGCATCTCCCCCTCACACAAAAAAAAACGGGAGGATGCTGAAACAGACTCTCGCTAGCTAACCTCAGTCACCCGGGATATGACGAGTGAAACAGCGAAGACGCATCGCCGTAGTTCACGGTGGAGGAATCTCGGGCACGGCAGGATTGTTCGAACATACGTGGAGAGATGATGGAAGGGTTAGTCTCTAGCCACGATGTGGCGATATCGTTCCTTGCACGCTTGTTGTCGACATTGCGCCTCAAAGGCTGACGTAATAGCGAATTCAACTGAAAAAAAAAGAAAGTAAGGAGAACGTAAAAAAGCTGGGTCAGATAGGCAAAGAGGAGTTTCCTAGGAAAAAGAAGTTTTCTACTAGGCAACACCGGCCTTAATCTGAGGAAGAAATTTCTGAGAATGTACGTTTGGAGCACAGCATTGTACGGATGTGAATCATGCAATTGGGAGAAACTGAAAAAGAAGAATATCGAAGCGTTTGAGATATAGTGCCACAGAAGGATGTTGAAAATTTGGTGAACTGGCAAGAAATGAGTACGTTCTTCACGGAATCTATGAGGAACATATTTTTTTTTTTTTTACAACAATGGCAAGGAGAAGGGAAAGGATGATAGGACATGAGTGAAGAAGTCAAGGAATAACTTTCACGGTACTAGAGGGAGCTGTTGGAGGTGTAAAAGTGTGTAGATATTGAAGTATATCCAACAAGTAATTGACAATGTTGAGCGTAAGTGTTACTCTGAGATGAAGAAATTGGCACAGGTGAGGTTGTCGTAAAGGGCTTCCTTCAAATAGAAGACACGAAAAAAAATTAAAAAATAATGTACGCGTGTGCTAGGACTGACGTTCGCTAATTTTGATACGATGTGCCCTACGCCATCTGTACAGTAGGCTGCTCAGAATATGTGTCGCTGTAGATGCATGATCCAGTATTAGAATATTAAAATATACAACGGAGCGGATAAAAATGTGTTTACTTCTAAAATGAAAACCCATAAAAAATTTACGAAATATCTGGGTAAGTGTAAGTACAGATAAATAACAGTTACGAATAAGGTTCTTTTAACGGTAATCAGCCACAAGTATAGTTAAAAAAGTTTATTCGCGTTAAATAATCAATGATTTCGAATTTATTACAAGTCCATCTTCAGATGGCTTTTACAGATTTCTTTTCTTTCCTGCTGGGGCTTCATTTTGTAGTCGTCATTGGTTTTGTGCACTAAGATAAACGAAAAAGTTTCTCGTTCAAAATTCGTTGACCGCAGGAGAGACGATTATTTTTCTTTCCTTTTTAACCTTCACACAAACATAACGAAATGGTTGTAAAGTTGATAGCGTGAGGTATATTTCTCTGCGACGAAATATTTTTGGATTTTGACTTGAGACATGAAAGCCAAATGTATCAGGGATACATAATCTTCATACACACGACATCGTAAATAAGATAGTTGTACACTTTAGGAAATTATTTTATTATTAGAGTTTTACACACTGGACACATTAGTTAAACATACTACATATGTACTCAGAAATGCAATTCTCACGAATGCGATGACTATTGATTACCGAATCCAAACTCGTCCGATTATATCTGGTCTCTAGAGAGTTTGCCGAGCGAGGTGATGGGGCGGTTAAGAAAAATTGGAAATTTGTGGTAAGGTCTTATAGGACCAAACTGCTGAGGTCGTCGGTCCCCAAGCTCACGCACTACTTAATCTAACTTGGGCTAAGGACAATACAGACCCATTTCCGAGGGAGGACTCGAACCTTTGATGGGAGTGGGCGGGGAGGGGGGGGGGGGGGCGGACCAGCTGATAAGACTGTACTAGAAACAGTTGTGTGTCCCTAAGGTATGAGTCATTCAATGAAGTTATGCAGCCGATCTCTGGTGTGGTGACAACGCGTAAACAGACTTCCTACCCTTTCCTAGAGACGAATGTCTCTGCAGCCCAAGATTGTAACATCATGTACACGTTTTTTCACGAGGAATGCGGCACCAACAACTATGTCGAACTTAGAGCGGATAAAGACATAACGCCAATTTTCTGTAAGAGATTTGTAGTGTACGAAGTAAAAAGTTCAACTTGCTCCTCCCATCATTGAGAGGTAAACGCTAGATTAAAGCCAGAGTGAAAATATTCGTGATCCGACCCGGATTCGAATCCGCGACCTCTCGATTTCCACGCGGGCGTTTTGTCACCAGACCACTAGGCCCGATGTTGTATACATTACTTGCAATTTAAAACCTCATCCGGTCATCTAAATTTATATTTTCCCTGATTTCACTAAATAGCTCAAGGAAAATGCCAGGAACGTCCCTTCCATAAGGATACGGCCGATTTTCTTGCAGTCCCCGCCGAATGTACATTAAACTCTTAAGCTCATTCCTTTTCCTAGACGCGGTAACGAGAGAGGGAAAAAAGTGGAACTTGGCAATCATTTCGATGCATAGTGACGTCGAACTAACACAAATCATATTACAGGATTGGAGATTCATGCTTAATCTCGAAACTGTTGTACTGTTAATTCTTGTATGATTTATACTTTTCGAAATACAACTTCTAAAATTACCTAAGATTTCCGTTAGGTCCGTTCAGCGCGAGTGGTTCGCAGTACGACAGCGAAAACAAACCAACAGTTGGGATTTTGACAGTGGATTTTGGTTTTATGCCGACGCTGCGACGGATCCATGGAAAAAGCACTACTATATGTAAACAGTCTGGTCGGAAGTATCCGGACATCCCTATGTCATACGGAATTTACCACTCGATGCCACCAGAGCGAATCTGTCACTACAGAAGGAGGCAGGTAGTATCGTATTGTCAGTAGAGAAGCAATAACAACAATGCGACTTCGAATGTGGGCTATTCACTGGGTGTCATCGGAGTAACAAATCTACCACTGCTAATAGAAGATCAGATCGATCTCACGTACTAACGGACAGCGACCATCGAACGTGCTTAGGATGATTGTAAGAAATGAGCGGAAGGAATCACCCTTGAGTTACAAAGTGCTAGAGACAGTGCAACTAGAAAACAGTAGGAAATGGGAGTTAATAGAACGGGGTAGAACAGTCAAACAGTTCCTCATAAGCCACAAATTTGTGTAGTCAATGATAAATCGACAGTGGATGACTGGCATCAAGTAACTTGGAGTAATGAATCAAGCTGTACACTGGGGCAATCAACTGGATGGAATAGTTTGGGTATGTCGAATGCTTGGGGAACGTTACCTGCCACATCACGTGTACTGCCAATAGTGAAGTGCGGAGGGCATGGTGTTGGGTATAGGAGTAGTGTTACGGGTAGTATATGGGTGGTTTTCGTGCTTAGGGTATGGTCCCCTTGTTGTGCTTAAGAAAACGCTAAACGCGGAAGGATATGAACATATTTAACGGCATAGTGTATTGCTTACAGGAGAGGAACAGATCGGAGACGGTGACTGCACATATGAAAACTGACACTGCACCCTGTCATAAAGCAACATCTGTGGACAACAACACTCCAGAAAAGGACTGACCAGCGTAGAATCCCGGCCTGAACCTGACAGAACACCTTTGGGATGAACTAGAACTTCGTCTTCGCTCCAGACCGCAGCGTTCAAGATCACTGCCTTCTCCAGTTTCGGCTCTTGAGAAGGAATGGGCTACCATTCCTCTAAAAACAGACACCTCTCTGAAGAAGTTCGCAACAAAGTCGTGCTAAATGCGAAAGGTGGACACATTCCATACTGCTGTCCACTAAGAGGTATCCGGACACTTTTGATCAGATGGCATATACGCATACCAAAAATGTAATTTCTGGTCTCATAAATACATACTTACATAAACTTTACTTATTGTAATATCTTTCGGGAGTGCGGTCGGGATAATATTGTTTCTTCTTATGATATTTCGACTATTAACTGTACAGCCATCTCCAAAGCGATTAGGTGACAGAATTGAAACCACCTGAGAACAACTGTGGAGTGAAACGCACATACGCCAGAGATAAGACAATCGGCAAACCACAGACATACACTACTAGACTGGCAATACCGTATACAGAATTACTGGTGTCACTGACGCCAGCGCTTTAGAATAGCAATATGGCGGTGAGCGCAAAGCACATGTAAACAGCCGTTTATTTACTGATACAACAGTCGTAAGAAATGGAGATACGCTGATATAACTAAGTTACCTTTAGAGTTGTGACAAAGTGTGATGTTTGGCTGTAATTTATCATACAGCAGACGGAAGATACAAGGAAAGGAACATGTCATAATGCAAGAATAGCTAGAAAAATCTTACGTGTTTGCTTTGTGCTGCATGTAATCCTAAATAATTACATTTCAGTTTGTATTATCTGGTATACAGGTAGTGACTAAATAGTACATGTACATTTTAAGGGGTTTCATAAATCTAGTATTAACAGATGAAGCTGAATGACGTGTTTTTAACCAGTTTTGACAAAATGGTTCAAATGGCTCTGAGCACTATGGGACTTAACATTTGAGGTCATCAGTCCCCCAGACTTAGAACTACTTAAACCTAACTAACCTAACGACATCACAAACATCCATGCCCGAGGCAGGATTCGAACCTGCGATCGTAGCAGCAGCGCGGTTCAGGACTGAAGCCGCTAGTACCGCTCGGTCACAGCGGCCGGCTAGTTTTGACAAACTTTTCTTCGTACTGTATGCTCGTTATGAAAGTGATCCTATACGTAGAACGTGCTGTCTGCCGTTGATAAGATGTGTCTTTATTGATTTGAGTGTGATGTCCTTAGGTTAATTAGGTTTAAGTAGTTCTAAGTTCTAGGGGACTGATGACCATAGCTGTTAAGTCCCATAGTGCTCAGAGCCATTTGAACCATTTGATTTGAGGGTTCTTACGGTCTCCTTTAAACGTTTGTGCATGTAACTTACTGTTCTTCACATAACACGATTCTACAGTTTGTGTGTTAACATCAGCTAGTACGGAAATGTTTGCTCAATTGCAGAACTTGATCAGATCACCTCGTAAAGATTACGTCGTTTCGTTACGACAATCATAGTAGTGCCATATGCAAACTTGTTTAAACCGCCATCTTACTTCACCAAACATCAGGCTTCAGTAAAAGATGTGGCTGTGCCAGTCTAGTAATGTATGTCTGTATTACAACAGCGTTAGTCGCAGGTAAAACTTCATGTGCCTAAGAATAAAACACAGCAAAAGCCTATCTACAGAGAGGGACAATGCTTACAAAATATTGTGATTAATTATTAAAACTTGTGCTTGTATTCTAGGCAGCGTAGAGTTGAAACAATACCTCTCAGAGAGGAAACGTGTAATGAGAGGTTTTCGTGAACTGTCGAGATGCTTTTAATTCAGTCACCGACTCACCCTAAAGGCAGCGGAACAGTAATCAGCCAAAATATCGAAAGATGAATATTCCTGCCCATTTTGCATAATCGAAAAATGACGGATTGCCTGGTACTTGCAGATCAACTGTCGAACGAGGTAAGTAATAAATTAAGTGTCGTGCCGAATTCTTATGGTCAGGGTGTCCACAGCAGACGCTGTGGTTGTGGCCAGGGAACCGAGATGAAACGCGCGACACTCGAGACGAGCGCCGTCCCCCGCACGTGCCAGGTCAAACTGGCGTCAGCTGCAGCCTGCGGTAACGTTTCACACACCGTTAACACACTTCCACGGTGGACCGTCTACCTACAGCGTTCCCACGACTCTACTCTACACCGACTGCACGCCGCGGCCAACCCACCGAGGGGGATCCCGAAATGTCAGAAAAACTTCACAGGACTGCTACGTACGAAGATCACATGACTGAAAATAGAGCCCCTCGTGCAGTGAGGAAAATGGTGAAATCATTATTCCTGGCTATAGCTCCTGCTACACGCCTCGGCGTTGAATCAATGAGGCTCTGGATGTGTTGTGGGGCATAACAGTCCATTTGCTTCCATATATTGCCAAAGTTGATATGGTGTAGCAGCGGGTGGTGCCTCCCGACCCACTTGTTCCGCAATTTCCGACCCGACGTTTACGATAGTTCGGGAGAACAGAGAGGCCAAGGCAACAATGCTACCCAACGGGAGACGAAGGAGTCTTGAACATTCGGTGCCACGTGTGGTCGCGCATTACCCTGTTGTAGTGTGGCCGTCGGCAAGCTCCGGAGGTATGGTAGGACGACAGGCTCCAACACTTCAGAGATGTAGCGCTGGCTGTACCGGCAGTGAGTACTAGGGGCTGCAGGGGTGGAATTTAATACCACTCCAAACCATAGTACCGGGTGCAGGACCAGTATGGCGATGCAAAAGGCAATAGTTCAACAGTCTCTCACCACGGCGTCTACAGACCTTAATCCGATTACCGTGGTGGTGCAGGCAGGGTCGCGATTCGTCGGTAAAAACAGGGTCATTGCATTCGGTTGTTCATATCCGTCGTTCGCCGCACGATTGCCGGAGCAAAACCCCTGTGGCGTTGATTCAATGGTAAACGTAGCAATGGACGCCTTGCAGACAGTCCACTCTGCTGCTAACGATGTCAGATGGTGGTACGCGCGGGCACTGCTTGTGTGCAACAGTTGTGATTCGGTTAGTGATGTGGCAGAACGATCCATCACTGCCATGCGCACGATTTGCCTGTCATCAAGCGTAGTGGTGCAACGAGGTGAGTGCTATCGGTCCCACCGGTCCATTGTTCCCTCTTGCATCGAGCGATTACAGATCCGCATAAAAGTCGCTTGGTCCCGTCCGACACGATCGCCGATTTCTCTAAAGGATAATCCGCAATCCCTATAGGCAAATGTCTTATCTCGGTCGACCTCCGAAAAGTGCTCGAAATATGCTTGTTGTCTTCTACGTGGCATACTGAAGCTACTTACGCAAAACAATCGCACGAAAGAGCAATTCCAGTACGCCTACACGGCTGTCTGTTCCCTCTTTGTATAGCCCTTGTACGTGGCGCTGTTGGCGCCCGTAATGTGTACCTACGCTGAAATGCTTATCATGTGCATCTCTCATCACCACCTCATGCTGCAAATTTCACCTGATGTGGATGTTTCTTTCAGGCTGTTGCATCAAAAGTATACAAAGTGTGTTAGAAAAGTATCCGGCCTTTGGCCCGGAAAAAAGCCGGCTTACCTGGAGCGTTGGACACCTCATCACCCTCAAAGTAGTTCCGCTGGGACTCCACATAGTCCTCTCAGCCGTGCCGCCATTGTTAGAAGCATGCCGAAAAATCCTCTTTCGGAATGGAGTCTAGCTGTCATGATGTCCTCTCTTACCTGAAGTCGCGTTCCTTTGACTGTTCTCTTGAGTGTCGAGAACAGCCAGAAGTCGGGGAGGTGGGGAGGGAGATTAGGAGAGTAAGGAGCCTGTTGAAGCACAAGTATTTGGTTTTTCGCCAAAGAAGTCTGAATCAAGTGCTCTCGCGAAAGAGCCGCCAATTTCCTGCTGACCGCAAGTCCAGTCTCTTCCGCCGCACCGCATCATATAGGCGACGGAGGACATCCTTGCGGTATTCTTTGGTGATTGTTTGACCCTGTGGTGCGCACACGTGGTGTACCACACCGCGTGAGTCAAATAAAGCAGTTAGCGACGCTGCGCACTTGGCAGGCCTTCTTTGGTCTTAGTGACGGGGAATGCTTGCACAGTGACGACTGGGATTTGGCCGGTACACCCAGGTCACCAGTGATTATGGTATTCACGAAATCGGAGTCACTGTTTGTGGGGTCCAGCGTGTCGTGAGAGATTTCAACATGAAGTTCCTTTTGCTCCGGAGCTACTTGATCGAGAAGTAGCGGCTCCGGTCTCGAAAACTGACACGTGGCCGGGAGAGCGACGTGCTAACCACATGCCCCTCCGTGCCCGTATCCAGTGACGCCTGTGGGCTAAGGATGACGCGGCGGCCGGTCGGTACGTTGGGCCTGCTCGGGAGGAGTTTGTTTAGTTTTTGAGAGACAGAGAGAGAGAGAGAGAGTAGTGAGGACGGAGGTGGAGGGGGAGAGGGCGGTGCAATTAAGAATTACAATTTCGTTCTCAAGTTGGCCATGAAGTAATACCCTACGACTCTCAGCAATAATCACAGGTCGTACCGTACTTTGAAATCGACGTTACTGCATTGGTAGCCATTAAAATTCCAACGCTGTGTTAAGATGAAGAAACCCCCGTCACGCATTTAGGAATTGTACTGTGGTGGCCTTACTCTGCGGTAAGCAGTACGTGGATTATGGGAAGGCTCCGACTTCGATCAGTAGAGTGCGGCATACAGGCGCTCCCAGTAAGGTGGCTTAAGGCTGTCGCGCTTAACGCAGATTTTGCTGAAGGAGTCTAAAAAATGTGTTGCCTTTAATTACTGAACGCCCCCTAGTAATTCAGCAGTTTCCTCATTATTTTCTTGTCGAACGCTGAACGCGAAAACAAATGACAGCAGCCCAGAACGGGTCAATGTGAAGGAGTTTACTTGTACGAGGAAGGGCGAGTAATACTGTAGTAGAGTAAGATAGCAGATGAGATGGGAAGAAGCAAAAAGTGACAGAAAGTGACGAGCAGCTTGTAGACAGTTTGCAGTGTAACAGTCATAATCGTTCCCGTTGGACAGAAAGAAAACACCTGCGTTATGCCGACAGAAAAGCCACGCCGATGATAATAGAAAAAGCTTCCAACTCCTCTTGAATGCAGAGTGGTTTCGGATAAGAATTTGTTCCACAGTCGCATGAATGCATCGGAGAAGGAGATGGACAAAGAAATCGTGTTGTGCAAAAGGTGCTAGACGTATCTGACCTCGTACTGCAGTTGTGGAATGACGTCAGGTACTTTGTGTGTAAGGACAGGTATTAAGCAGACCAGCGACTAAGAAAACGTCGAAGCAAACACAGTGTATGAAAATCACGCCGCCTATCCAGTCGCATCCGAACCAAGCACAGGATGGTCTGATATAATCAAACAACTGATTGTTGCACACACACACACACACACACACACACACATCTTAAGCGAGCGTTCATCGCCAGCTCGACCTTCTGAAGCTGACAATATCTGTGCTGTGTTAAATTACATCATAGCAGTAGTCATACAGAACTAAAGACTGGACTATTTTTCGTTTAATTTGAAGTGGAGATGTATGCTGAAGAGCCAAAGAAACTGGTACACCTGTCTAATATCGTATAGGGCCCCCGCGAGCACGCAGAAGTGCCGCAGCACGACGTGGCATGGACTCCTAGTGTCTGAAGTAGTGCTGGAGGGAACTGACACCAAGAATCCTGCAGGGCTGTCCATAAATCCGTAGAGTACGAGGTGGTGGAGATCTCTTCCGAACCTCACGTTGCAAGCCATCCCAGATTTGCTCAATAACATTCATGGCTGGAGAGTTTGGTGGCCAGCGGGAGTGTTAAAACTCAGCAGAGTGTTCCTGGAGCCACTCTGTAGCAATTCGGGACGTGTCGGGTGACGCCAAGTCCTGATGGAATTGCCCAAGTTCGTCAGAGTGCACAATGAACATGAATCGATGCAGGTGAGACGTATCAGGGGTCCCATAACACTCCAACTACACACGCCCCACACCATTACAAAGCCTCCACCAGCCTGAACAGTCCCCTGCTGACATGAGGGCCCATGGATTCATGAGGTTGTCTCCATACCCATACACGTCCATCCGTTCGATACAATTTGAAACTAGAGTCATCCGACCAGGCTACATGTTTCCAGTCATCAACAGTCCAATGTCGGTGTTGACGGGCCCAGGCGAGGCGTAAAGCTTTGTGTTGTGCAGTCATCAAGGGTACATGAGCGAGCATTCGGCTCCGAAAGCCCATATCGATAATGTTTCGTTGAATGGTTCGCATGCTGACAGTTGCTGATAGCCCAACACTGAAGTCTGGGCCAATTTGCAGAAGGGTTGCACTTCTGCCACGTTAAACTAATCTCTTCGGTTGTCGTTGGTCCCGTTCTTGGAGGATCTTTTTCCGGCCGCAGCGATGTCGGAGATCTGATGTTTATTCCTGATATTCGCGGTTCACTCGTGGAATGGTCGTAGGGGAAAATCCCCGCTTCGTCGCTACTTTGGAGAAGCTGTGTCACATCGCTCGTGCGCCGACTACAACACCACATTCAAACTCACTTAAATTTTGATAACCTGCTATTGCAGCAGCAGTAATAGATCTAAGAACTGCGCCAGACACTTATCTAGGCGTTGTCGACTGCAGCGCCGTATTTGCCTGTTGAATACGCATGCCCACACTAGTTTCCTCGGCACTTCAGTGTATTTATACATTTCTAGATGCATATATGCAGGAGAGAAATTTCCTGCATGTTGCCATAGTTTGTTCTTCCCAACTTACATGCTCATCCAAGATTACGCGAGTCTTATTACTACAGTTGGCACACCTAATACTTTCACAAGTATTTTATTAGTTACCGTAATAGCAGCACACTTACGTGTAGTATTTTGATTAGTCTTAGAGTGCAGTTTGCTGCACTTACTAGCATTTATTGTATATTAGATTTCCGAACTGGGTAATATAACAAATCCAACACCATGTAAATAGTTTTCAAGCGAGAAACCGACCAACTGTACGTGTCTTCCCTGTAATGTCTCACTTTTCAGATAGTAACCGCACTGTAAGTGTACCATCTTAAGTCCAATATTGACTGCCCATCGCGCTCTTATTTGACCCATCGTTACTGTTCTTATAATTAGTCGCCTAGTTTGTGTATTGTTTAGAATACGAGAGCTGAGCGAACGCACAGGTCTGCAAAAGCATTAACACCCAAAACGTTATGGTCAAGATTAGCGCAAGAAAAACAGAGTGGAAGTAGCTGTGAGTAAAATGAAACGTAATGAACGTGAAATTATAGAAACTGGGAGACCCGGGCTACATGGAAATTTTAATGGCGACCAAAACAGTGAAATTAGGAACTGTATTTATTTGCTATTTAGGATAAAGCGTTTTTTGCCTTTTTCTGGTACTGAAGAGCTTACTTTTTACGCTAAAATGCAAAGTTCAGGAACGTTAAATTGAAAATACCGTTGAGTTATATCGGCGACGTCCTAGCGGAGATATATAATTAAATGTCCGGCCACGGCGATCGAGGTGTTCGTGCAGCAGTCACGTTCACAAGCACCTTGTTGGTGAGCGCGCCAGCAACGGTTTTGCAGCGAGGCCAACGAGGGAACGCGAAATGGTAGGGGCAGTGGGCAAAATATAGCCTACCCAACGGTAATTGTGGCTTCGTAAGAAGCTGTTAACTCTCCTCTGTGTCTTCTACTACCAAACTAACTGCGTTCCACGTCTCGTGTTGCAGCACTTATCGGCCAGACTCACAGTTTTCGGGAGCCTGAAACCAATTTCAAAAGCAGCTTGGAATAAAGGCGGACAGTCTCGCCACAAGTATAATAATGTTTCTTTGCAAGTGATTTCTTTTAGTGTTATTTATTCGGGTCGGGTAATATTTATTTTTTCGAATAGCCCTTTTGGATGGTTCGGTAGCCGGCCGCGATGGTCTTGCGATTCTAGGCGCTGCAGTTCGGAACCGCGGGACTGCTACGATCGCAGGTTCGAATCCTGCCTCGGGCATGGATGTGTGTGATGTCCTTAGGTTAGTTAGGTTTAAGTAGTTCTAAGTTCTAGGGGACTGATGACCTAAGATGTTAAGTCCCATAGTGCTCAGAGCCATTTGAACCATTTTGATGGTACGGTAAATCACCTTTGGTTTTCCTTCATGGTATTTCGTTGCTCACAGACTTACTTCATCCTTCGACAGTGTGGTTCCTTTTCTTCCTGGGTCCACTTTCTTCCTTTTGCAAACCTCTTTCTGTCCTGAATTCCTGCCCTTTGTGTTGCTTCTCTAAAAAAAAAATTGTTATCGGTTATGTCCATTCTAATACTAATGTTTTTCATATTTTTGTCAATTTCGGTGAACCATGTGGGTTTGGATTTGTAGCTGCTTAGTAAATTGAAGATCTGCTCGGTTAGTCTGTTACTATCCATTCGGTATATATAGTCATAAATTGGTCTTCTTTTCCTCGTTACATCATGTAGCTTTCCCATTTCGAAATAATGCTCTTAGTTTGATCTTAATTTGTATTCAACATTTTTTTTATTTGTAGGCCTCAATATTTCCCTTATAATTCTTCTTTCAACTTTTCGCAGTTTTTAAAGATCCCCAAATCTTGTTACTTTAAGTATTTTGATACACACAGTCTTTCATGCCTTGCCACTGTTTGATAGTGTCTTAGTTTTGTCTTCCAGGACAAACAATTTTTGTCATTTGGAATATCCTTTCCATTTTGTGGACTGTATTTTCTACGGCCGGCAATCTTTTCTTTTGTGTTGCGTGTATCCATTCCCCTAGGTATTTAAAAGCGTTTGTTTTAGATATTGTTACGAATTTTAAGATTTGTAGGGGCATCACTGATATTTATCATTAAACGTGTTTTCTCAGATGATTTTTAGTCCTATTTCTTCTGCATGTTTCTCTAGTGATAGAACGGTGGAAATCCCTCAATGCTAATGCATAGTTAAGAAGTAGGGGTGATAAACCATCTCCCTGCCCTACTCCTGATTTTATTTCAAAAGGTTTTGACAGTTTCCCCAGAAATTTTACTTTCGATATTGTGTTTGTTAAAAGTTCCCTTAATTATTTCTGTTGTTTTATTGTCGAATCCGAATTCTTTTAAAATGTTGGTTAGTGCATTTTTATGAATTGAGTCATGTGGTTGGTTGGTTGGTTGTTTCGGGGAAGGAGACCAGACAGCGAGGTCATCGGTCTCATCGGATTAGGGAAGGACGGGGAAGGAAGTCGGCCGTGCCCTTTCAAAGGAACCATCCCGGCATTTGCCTGGAGTGATTTAGGGAAATCACGGAAAACCTAAATCAGGATGGCCGGACGCGGGATTGAACCGTCGTCCTCCCGAATGCGAGTCCAGAGTCTAACCACTGCGCCACCTCGCTCGGTTGAGTCATGTGCCCTTTTAAAATCTACAAAAATTATCGCGTGTTTAAAGTTTCTGGTTTCCTCATTTCTATTACGTTCTTTACATTTAGTATTTGCTCTGCCCGAGACCGTTCCTTCCTCAATCCTGCTTGATACTTTATTAGCCGTTGCTGGAGAATTCCTTCAGGATTTTATAGGATATTTCTTTAAAAATTTCATAATTAATTATGAAATAAATCCGAATAAAAGAATAAATAAATAAGAATAAACATGCTAATCTGACCCCAAAGAAACTTAATAATTATCTCCGTGTATACAACTGTGTTTTTTGTATAATTTGTGTATTTACATGAAAATAAATATAACGTGTGTGTTCATGACTTTAACTTTTCGTTATAGTTTGTTTCTGAATTTCCTGACTAACCGTATTTTCGAAAAACCCGGATGATGTACGGTCGCACGTAATGCGGATAAACAAGGTTCCCCTGCACGGCGCCTAAATCTGTCGCTGCTTCGCAGGTCAGGCCGTACCGGGGAAAGGGAAAATAGCCGGCGGAGCGGGGCGGTCCGTTGTTAGGCCGGCCTTCCCGCGCCGAGCAGCTGGTGGCAGTTTCCGGCATCGGGCCATCCGAAATAAATGTTACGACACGGTTTACGGGGCGCGTCCTAGAGAGGAGCAGCCCCATAAACACGCGTGTTTACCCTGGCGGGCGCTGTTTGAGGGCGCGCCCGTAAAGTAGCCCGCTGCGGTCCACCCGCTGCCCACAACAGGTGGGCCGCGAGCCGCCTGCTGCTGGCTCCGTACTCGTCTTTCTTCTCACCACCCCGAGTCCCGGATTGCGGTAACGCAGTGGCCTCAGCCCAGGCGCGGGTCCAAAGATGCGGAGCGAGCGCATAGGGTCGTGAACCCTCTAAAATTTCAGAACAGGTGGTCATAATACCAGGGTAATCCCTAAAGTAAGGAGCACTGTTTGTGTGGCAGTTGGTCACACTGTTACGAAGAGTGCTTCACGCACTGTGTGTGAACATGCACACGCCGCGCTGAGGGGCTCACAAGGGAGACCACGACGTTTGGAACGCGGATTTACTGCATACTTCGTACACTCGTAGTACTCCATGAGGACAACAAAATGTGTACGCAGTAGCCCGTACTTTGCAAGCGTTACTGAGAAAATCGCAAGATAATTTGGGTCGTCAAATATTTACTTGTGCTTGGCCATTTTAACCATGAAGCGGCTGCAGCCGAGTGGTGGCGGCACGGTAGCTCAGCGTGTTCGGTTAGAGCGTTAGCTTTTCTTTCGAATAAAAGAACTCAACGAACGGACCATCGAACAAATTGAAAGGGTATCATCGGACGACCGCCCTGAACAAATTCAACGAAGAATATAGAACAGAATTTATATATATATATATATATATATATATATATATATATATATATATATGTGTGTGTGTGTGTGTGTGTGTGTGTGTACAGTGGTGTGTCATAAATTGTAGTTGTTATTCGGGCTCTAGTCATCTAGCAGATCATAGGAAATTCTTTTTTGTCGATTGCTCGCAAATGAGGATGTACTAGAGTGAATTGACTGCAGGGCGTGGTTCTTGGACCCTTGACCTAAGGCAACGTACAGGTGGTTTCAAAAAGTCGATCCTATCCGTGGGGACCTATCATCATCATCATCAGCAGCAGCAGCAGCAGCAGCCAATTCAATCATTACATGATGTGGCCTCTTCGAGTTGTGGATTCAGGTAGGCTTTCAGAAGTCTTCTCCAAGTGGGACGGTCTTGGGCAGTTCTCTGCCAGGTGTTACCAGCGATGTTCTTCATGTCTTTGTCCCATCTGTCTGGTGGTCTTCCTCTAGGCCTCCGGTGCTCTCTCGGACTCCACTCCAGTGCTAGCTTCGTCCATCTGTTGTCTTTTCTTCTTGCAACGTGGCCAGCCCACTGCCATTTCAAGGAACCTACTCTCTCTAAGATGTCATTAACCTTCGTCACAGACCGGATGTCATCTGTCCTTTTCCTGTCCTTTCTTGTATAGCCCAGCATTGATCTCTCCATGGCTCTCTGTGCTGTCCTAAGTTTCCCTTTTGTGAATGAGTTCAGTGTCCATGTCTCGCAGCCATACGTCATCACAGGAAGAATGCATTGATCAAATACTGCTTTCTTCAGATTTACTGGCATTTTTGATCTGAATACTTTTGAATTCTTCCCAAATGCTTGCCAGCCAAGCTTGATGCGTCGATAGATTTCTGGCCTTATGTCTCCCTTCATATTTATAATCTGGCCAAGGTAGACATATTCACTGACCTCTTCTAGTAGACTGTCCTGGACTTTCACATCTCCAGCTGGGACCCATTTGTTGGATATTACTTTTGTTTTGGAAAGGTTCATGTTCAAGCCAACCAGCTGACATTCCGATGCAAGATCTGTAACTAAGTTTTGGAGCTCTGCGAAGTCTTTGGCCAGTAAGGCAATATCATCAGCAAATCTCAAGTTGGTAAGCCTTCTTCCATTAATTCTAATTCAATTACCTTCCCAGCTCAGCTTTGACATAGCCATTTCCAATACAGCAGAGAACAGTTTTGGGGAGATGGGATCGCCTTGCTTGACACCCCTCATGATGCGGAATTCTTGAGTTGATTCGCCGATGTTAACATAGGCTGAAGAATTCTCGTAGATTTTCCTGACCACTTCAATGTATGCTGCTCCCACTCCTTGCTCACTCAAAGCTTGGAGGACAGCTACATGGCTAACGGAGTCAAATGCCTTTTCAAAGTCAACAAAGACAATGCAGAGAGGCAGTTGGTATTCATTCGCTCTGCTTATCACTTCACTAACGGTCAGAATGTGGTCAATAGTGCTAAAATTGCTTCGGAATCCAGCTTGTTCCATAGGTTGGGCTGAGCCTAGGGTGGAACTAATTCGGTTTAGCAAGATCTTTGTGAAAATTTTGTACAAAATTGAGAGCAAGCTGATAGGACGGTAGTTTTTAATATTGTGAATACTTCCTTTCTTGTGTATCAAAATAATCTTAGCCTTGTTCCACGATAGTGGGATTGAAGCATAGTGCAGGCAGGAAGTAAATACTTTTTCCAAGTGATTTATTGTTACCTCTCCTGCCAGTTTGAGGATGTCAACGCTGAGCTCATCATCACCCGGCACTGTTCCCTTCGTCATGCTATCTAGAGCACACTTGACTTCCGATGGGAGTATATCTGGAACACTAGGTATATCATTTAAATTAGATACACTCAAATTTTCCCCTGGATTGCTATACAAATTGCTATAAAAGTCTCTGATGAACTTCAAAACCGCCTCCTTTTCAGTGATTCGACTGTCATTTCCGTTGAGTGCGATAATCTGCTTTTTACCGATTGTGAGTTTGCGTTTGGCTGTTCTCCAAGCTTGCTCGTAAGGTGTCTTCAGTGAATTTCTGTATGTCAGTTTTCATTTCTCTTCGCACTGCCTTACATAGTTCGGAATACGCAACCATGTCACGATCGGTTTGGATTTTCATTTCTCTCCTCTGTTGTAAAAGGGTTTCAGTTTTGGCACTGAATTTCTTTGGTTGTTTATTTTTCTGGCATAGGCCACCGACTTCTTGTGCACTTGAAACAATAATTTCCGCCAAATCACAATCTTTAGTTACGTGGAACTTGCTATGGAGGACTTCTTGGAATTTCGAAGAATGTTCTTCCAGGTTTTTGAGGTTGATTATATATATATATATATATATATATATATATATATATATATATATATTGTGTGTGTGTGTGTGTGTGTGTTTGGCGTTCAAGCCGCTGGATCGCTGGATCGAGTTCCGTTCGTCAGTTTTTTTTATTTTCAACACAGTCATTTTCTTTACTATTTATATTACAATTGATATAATGAGAAAAATACGTGTAATGGGATGAACTTTTATTAAATTTACAATGTTATTTGGCAGTCTACTAATTTTTATTATCACAAATAATGTAATATTCATAACTATAGACTAGTAAACGGCCAAACGCATAAAGTGATACTGAAAATGTATGCTTGTCCGTGATTTGAGAAATCCCTTATACCTGGAAGGAGTCCGAAACGACTTGTTACCTTCAAGTTTTGACCGGCACAGACGGCTTTCGAAAGATGTACTATTAATCGTCGCTTTCGACTTTACGGGTACAAGTTCGAGGATGGTATTTTTCGTAAAAACATGGTAAACGTGAAGTTAAACGGCACCAGCTGCATTGAATAAGTGCTATGTTTCCTCATACGCAACGTCTTTTGACGTTTTCCGTGGAAAAACAAACCTCGTTAACAATTTCAAAAACCTCTCCTTCAGACGATAGTTTGGAAGCAAACCATGCATAACGTAGTATTTCCTTAAAAATCGGCGCTGATAATTGGTTATGCAGTATCGGGTGTATTTTAATAGCGTCTTCCAAGAAGCAATTTCTCGTTCTCTTTCGATTAAATACGAACAGTTTTGAAGACACGGACAAGCATACATTTTCAGTATCACTTTATGCGTTTGGTCGTTTACTAGTCGATAGTTATGAATATTATATTATTTGTGATAATAAAAACTAGTAGACTGCCAAATAACATTGTAAATTTAATAAAAGTCCATCCGATTACACGTATTTTCCCATTATATCAATTGTAATATAAATAGTAAAGAAAATGACTGTGTTGAAAATAAAAAAAACTGACGAACGGAACTCGATCCAGCGGCTTGAACGCCAAACACTTTTTTTTTTTTAATTCTGTTCTATATTCTTCATTAAATTTGTTCAGGGCGGACGTCCGATGATACCCGTTCAATTTGTTCGATGGTCCGTTCGTTCAGTTCTTTTATTAGAAAGGAAAGTTGACGCTCTCACCGAACACGCTGAGCTACCGTGCCGGCACCACTCGGCTGCAGCCGCTTTATGGTTAAAATGGCCACGCACAGATATATATTTGACGACCGAAATTATCTTGCGATTTTCTCAGTAACGCTTGAGAAGTACGCGCTACTGCTTACACATTTTGTTGTCCTCATGGGTTACTGCGAGTGTACGAAGTTTACAGTAAATCCGCGTTCCACACGTCGTGGCCTCCCCTTGTCAGTCTTGGTTTGACAGCCGTTGAGAATGGAGCAACCGTTGGATGTTACCGCCAAGTGCGAACTGTGCGCAGTTATTCGGTTTTTGAACGCAAAGGGCACTGCGCCGATTGAAATCCGTCGCCAATTGACGGAAGTGTATGATGAATCGTGGATGGATGTCAAAAATGTTCGTAAGTGGTGTAGAGAGTTTGCAGCTGGTCGGACCGAAATTCACGACGAACAAAGGAGCGGGTGACCGCCAATTTCAGAGGAGACAGTATTGAAGGTTGAGCAAAGCATGCGTGAAGATCGGCGGATCACCCTGGATGATCTCTGCACGTTGTTTCCTGAGGTTTACCGAAGCACCGCTCACTGAATTTTGAAGGAAACATTGAACTACCGGAAGGTGTGCGCAAGAGGGGTGCCACGCATGCTGACTGAGGACCACATGCGGCAACGAGTTGATGCTTCCCGCGCATTTCTTCACCGCCTTGCAGCCGAACAGGACAACTTTCTGGACTCAATTGTCACGGGTGACGAAACCCGCGCATACCAGTTTACACCTGAGACCAAGCAACAATCACGCCTGTGGCGGCATCCTTCTTCGCCAAAGCCGCGGAATTTCAAACAAACACAGTCTGCCGACAAAGTCATGACAGCCGTTTTTTGGGATGGGAAAGGGGTACTGTTGGTCGACTTTATGCCCACTCGGACCACAATTAACGCTGACAGGTACTGTGAGACTCGGAAAAAACTCAAACGGCCAATTCAGAAACGGAGAAGAGGAATGTTTGGCAAGGGCGTACACATTCTCCATGACAACGCTCGCTCACACATCGCTCGGCAAACCGTTGCTCTCCTGCAACAGTTTCAGTGGAACATAATCACCCACCCACCCTACAGTCCTGACTTGCCGCCCAGTGACTATCACCTGTTCCCTAAGTTAAAAGAACATTTGGCCGGAAAGCGGTTCAGCTCCGACGACGAGGTGAAAGAAGAGGTTCATAACTTTCTGAACAGCTTGGCGGCGAGCTGGTATGACATGGGCATACAAAAACTGCCACAGCGTCTACGAAAATGCATCGACAGAAATGATGATTATGTCCAAAAATAGCAAAATGTTCAAGCTGTAAACTGATGTAAACCATTGTAGAAATAGACAGGTCTATGTACATATATAAAAACAGGAGACCTTACTTTTGGGATTACCCTCGTACTTGAAGAAATAGTCACCATCCACTACTCACATACTGGGTTCGTGTGAGAAACTGGTACGATTTTGGGTTGGTGCGTAGATTCGTAACATTTTTCTATAAGTATAATAAATACAACAGAGCTATGCATTCGACAACCCTTACGAGTTCGCTTGTTGACTCAACAAAGCCAGTTGCGATTGTAGTGAACACCGGGTCATCGAGACTGAACCACGTATCAAGGGAAACCTGTTGCCTGGTCGGATAAATCACGGTTCTTGTTACGCCAGGTCGGTGGACGTGGCGGATACTTTGCATCCGGGTGAACAGCCGGCATCGCGCCACGGATGCAGGCCGGTGGGAGCAGTATCGAGCTATGGAGGAAATACACTTAGGCTTGCATAGGAGCTGCGGTAGCAATTAAAGGCACCATAACAGCTGTGGAAAATTAGTGCAGAGCACTTATATAGCTCTACGCTTAATGTCTTCCCCTGCGGCGATGCCATCTTCCAGCAGGATATTTATCTGTCTTACAAGGTCAAAATGGCTCTGAGCACTATGGGACCCAACTGCTGAGGTCATCAGTCCCCTAGAACTTAGAACAACTAACATAAGGACATCACACACATCCATGGCCGAGGCAGGATTCGAACCTGCGACGGTAGCGGTCGCGCGGTTCCAGACTTGAGCGCCTGGAACCGCTCGGCCACTCCGGCAGCCGTCAGAATAACAGTTTGAAGAGCATGATAATAAACTCGTTTTGATTCACTGGCCACCAATACCAGATGGAACAAATCTGGGACATTATCGGGCGCCAGCACACAAACCATCGATACATAATTTACGAAAATTGCGGAACGTGTGTGTAGATATATGCTGCCAAGTATGGAAACCTAGCAAGTACTTGTTAGAGATGGGCAACGTCGTTCATCCTTGGGAACTAGTTCACTGGTGATCGCTCTTTTTTGGGAACCGTTTATTTTTACTCGTTCATCGTTCATTGTGCTTGGTATGTGGTTCTTATGAATAATTGAAAGTTAGTAGCGTAGGTGACTGAAGATGGAAGTCGCCAATAGGAGAACAGATTTTTTATTCATAACAAAATTCTGACACACTTGTAATTTTCGTGATTCGGCAAAACATGTCGTTCAGGCAACTGCAACGTTATGTGGCTGATCGCAGTGAAATAATACAAGGTGGAGCACGAAAACTCGGCCCCGAGTACACACTGCTCACCAGTTACGCACGATTTGACCGCTATGAGCAGAATAGATAAACATGTAATACAAACTGCCTATTGGCTTCTGTCTCGGGTTCTTCGGCCGACGTTCATCTAATGATTTTTCTGACGTTTCGCCAGCACGAGTGGCTGGCATTGTCAAAGCTTCACCCTCCATTGCCGGTGGTGAACTGGAGCCGAGCTTTAAATAGAGATGGGGCCCCTCCACGCCCGCACCAACGTGGTGACCAAACCAAAAGTTCTACTGTCACCTCCGTAAAACATGTTAGTTATCTAGTAAGTGGATCACAGGATGCTGGGCTGTGATGTTGTCCGTGCGTCTGGGTAAGACTACGCATTAACACGGTCCATCAGGTGATAGATAGTGGACGAAACGCGAGTGAGGGTAGCGATTTGAAGAGCAGAGGGAAAAAAGTGCCATGGCTCGTGCCGTGGGAAAAAAACCTCTGCGACAGTGGGATGGGTAGTAAGAGCAGTAGTGGCTTACTAGCTGCGATAGCTCATGCAAGGTTGGATTTGTTAGTATGGGTATCATGCATCATTACCGTGACAAGCGATGGCGATGTATCCCAGTGGTTGCAGCTGCTACATTCCTGGAACAATCAAGATCGTTATACAGTAGTGGGAGATCGGCCATAGATCGTCTCACTGTGTGGGGATGTGTGGAGCTTGTTTGCATGCAGTGTACGGTACGGCTTCCCTGTGTGGTGCCAGTTATTCGGCAGTGTATTTCAGCTGGATATCCAGTAATAGCGTCTAATTAACAGGGGCTCGCCTGTGCCGTTATGTTTGCGTATGCTTGGCCATAGATGTTATGCCCTTACAAGTATATCTTTTGGTCTTTTATGTTTCCATCTATGGTTGTGGTCGTAGTTCCCCAGATTCAGAATAAACGGGTTCTGCGAATGTCTGGAATTTCTGTATAGTCTTGTGGTGAGTTTGTGGATTACCTCCGTGAGAGTCTCAAGTCGGTATTCCCGGTGAAGGTCCGCGATGCGTGTGTATCGTGGAGCATTGCTTATGATTTTGAGTACTTTGTTTTGTATGAGCTGCAGACGGCGCAGGCGTGTAGGCGCAGCGTATCCCCAGACAGGAGCTGCGTACGTCATCAGGGGTCGGATAAGTGTCATGTACATGGACCTCGACACCCTTCTGTTCAGTGTGCTACGCCTGTTGAGCATAGGATAGAGCTGTTTGAGCCTCGCGCTAGCTCGGTTGGTCATGTGTTGTATGTGGTCCCCCCAGAGTAATTTCCGGTCCAGCCAGACACCGAGGTATTTGACTTTCTCGCGGAAACGTATTGGGCGTGCATGTAGGGTTATTGGTCTGCAGTAACGGTGTTTGCGCAGTTGCTTCGGTCTTCTAGTGAACAGAACGGCTTCGCACTTGTCGACGTTTACTCTAACACGCCATTTCTCCAACCAAGGCTCGGCCATTCTGAGTGCAGTCTGTAGGCGTGACGTAATGTTTGATGGTTTCCAATCTTGCGCAAGGATGGCTGTGTCATCCGCGTAGATTGCCATCATTGTGTTGTGTGTGGTTGGGAGATCGTTTATGTAGAGGTTAAACAGTAGGGGCCCTAGGATGCTTCCCTGGGGTACTCCCGCGTGTATACCGTGTCGTGTTGATTGTTTTCCCTGCACATCAGTGTTGAAACTCCTGTCTGTGAGGTATGAGTGTATTAGACGCAGCAGCCCGTCGGGGAATCCCGCGTCGCTGAGTTTGCGGATGAGGCCGTTGTGCCATAGACGGTCGAAAGCCTTTTCGATGTCCAGGAACACTGCCCCTGTAGCTTTGTTTATGTTGAAACCATGTGTTATATGTTCAACGACCCGTAGGAGTTGTTGTGTTGTGGAGTGGTGATTCCTGAAGCCGAATTGCTCCGGTCTCAGGATGTCATTTGTTATACAGTGCCTAGTGATGCGTTTGAGAATCACCTTCTCAACAATCTTACTGAGCGAGCTCAGAAGGCTGATGGGTCGGTAATTTTGTGGGAGGCTGTGGTCTTTCCCCGGCTTCCTGAACATCAGGACCTTGGCCGTCTTCCAAAAGGCGGGGAAGTGTTGGTGTTTTAGTATGGCATTCGTTATGTGTGTTAGGTACTCAGTTGCTTTATCCGTGAACTCCTGGAGGACACGGTTTTGAATGCCATCATGACCAGGGGCTTTCCTAGCGGCGGAATGCATTATAGCCCAGGAGACTTCGGCTGTGCTAGCATGTCGAATGTCGTCGCGCGATGGTTGGGCTAGAGCTCGCGGGCGCAGACTATATGTACCTGGCGCGCCAACGTCCGAGGGCTTCTCCGCGGTCATTTCCGGTGCGGTTCTCCTCTTGCTACCTGCGACGGTCGTTCGCTGCAGTACGGGAAGCCAGGATCCGTTGACCTTAAGGCTTTCCTCTTTCTTGTTCAAACTGTTCGCGTGTTTTTGTATTTCTACAGCTTCTCTGAACAAGCGCGTGTGATAGTGGTTCTCTACAGCCAGAACTTCCGTGTCGGCGAATTTTATTACGTGGTCGGTCTCATTCAGTGCGTGTTCTGCCACGGCCGATTTCTCCACCTGCCCCAACCTGCAATGTCGCTTATGCTCCTTGATCCTGGTGTTAATGGATCGTCCAGTCATCCCGACATAAACTTTTCCGCATGTGCATGGTATGCGGTATATTCCCGACATTGCAAGTGGGTCTCTTTTCTCCTTCGCCGATCTAAGACACTCTTTGATCTTCCTTGTCGGTTTGAAGATCGTCTTTACGCCATGTTTGCGCAATATACGGCCGATTCTGTCCGTCACTCTGGGAATGTATGGCAGAAAGGCCGTACCCGACATTTCTTTTTCTGGTTCCTTACTTCGCCGAGTGTTTGGCTCAGTTACACTTCTAATATAATTTGTGGAGTACCCATTGCTCCTCAGGAATCAGGCAGTGAAGAAATAACAAATAAGCTAAAGAAAACAACTTCGAAACAATAGATGACGATTGGTAAGCGACAATGAGCAATCTAGTAATCGGGGCCGATTTTTCGTGCGCCACCCTCTACCACTCAAATAATATTGTAGGAGTTATCATATCCTCTTTACAAAATGCGGCACCATACACTCGATTACGAAGCGCGGGCTTAATGCAGTTGTAAGTCGGTCTGACTTCCATAACAATGAACATGCTCTTATACCTTGGATCAAAAAAAGACGGAAAATGGTCACTCGTGTGTGCCGTGCCGACTTCCTTTGCATGTGTAATAACAAAAAATCTTGCCTTTTTAAGAGTATTTCTTCTGTTGTTTATCAAAATAGTGAAGTAAGCTGATATGCCGTTTTGTTACCTGAAAAGTTGTATGTATTACATACCACGTAATTTTTATGTAATTTACGTAATTATAAAATACATTTTAATTACCAGTTGTGGACGCTGAATAGAATACGAAAAGAACTAGAAGTTCAGAGTTCAAAAAAAGGTTTGAACAGATCTAGAACGTGCGTGCGAAGCGAACGAAACGAACAAAACTCGATACTGAACTGGCAGTGGAACTGCGACGAGTGGCCACGCGAAGAAGAACGAGTCCGGCCGAGCGACACCGAGACCGAGACAGACGGGAACGAGACCGGGACCGAGGCTGGAACGAGACCGGCCGACGTGACGTTCGGGAACGAGACCGACCGTTTCCCGTTCCCGGGAACTGTAAGTAGAAAGCCGCGACCGAAGTGAACTATGAAAGACCGTTCCTTAGAATTCGTTCCTCGCTCGTTCCGTTCATCTTTGTGAATCGTTCCTTTGAACCCATTAGTTCGCGAACGACCCATCTCTAGTACTTGTCAAATCCATGCCACGCAGAATCGCTGCTGTACTGTATTCCTAATGTGGACCTAAGCGCTGTTAAGTAGGTAGTCATAATGGTTTGGCTCATCAGATTATGCAAAGACGATAATCACCGGAAATGCGCCAACACAACAATTCCTTAGGAAAACATAGTTCGTGCAATCATGCACAAGGGAGGGTGAAATTTCAGTAATAACAGCAGAGCTTCAGGAGAAAAGGCAGTGTATAAAACATCCAAGTCTCTGAGAGATCTGTACTAATCACTTACGTGAAAATAAAATATTTGCGTTCTTATTAAGTTTTCACGGGTTACCTTGAATATTACTTTACAGTAGTCGTGGGCTACCTCCTAATACCGTGACAGACCTCCTTTTGCCCGGCACAGTGCAGCAACTCGACGTAGCATAAATATTGAGCCATGCAGCCTCTATTGCCGTCCATAACTGCGAAAGTGTTGCCGGTGTAGGATTTTGTGCACGAACTCAACTCTTGATTACGTGCCATAAATGTTCCGTGCGATTCGTGTCGGTCCATAAGGGTGGCTAAGTCATCGCTCGAGCTTTCCAGAATCTTCTTCAAACCAATCACTTACAGTTATGTCCTGGTGACATGTTTGGAAACATGAACTCCATGAATGGCTGCAAATGATCTCCAAGTAGCCAAACATAATCAATTTCCAGCCAATGATCGGTTCAGTTCATCCAGAGGACTCAGTCCATTCTATGTAAACACAGCCCACACCATTATGGAGCCACTACCAGCTTGCAGAGTGCCTTGTTGATAACTAGGGCCCGTGCCTCCGTGGGGTCTGTGTCACACTCGAACCCTACCATCATTTCCTACGAAGTGAAATCCGGACTCGACTGACTGGGCCGCGGTTCTCCAGTCGTCTAGGACCCAATCGAGCCCAGGAGAGGCGCTGCAGGCGATGTCGTGCTGTTGGCAAAGGCACTTGCAGGGGTCGTCAGCCGCCATAGCCCATTAACGTCAACTTTCGCCGCACTGTCCTACATTGATTTCTGCGAGTATTTCACGCAGTGTTGCTTGTTCGTTTGCGCTGACAACTGTACGCAACGGCGCTCTCTCGGTCGTTAAGTGAAGGCCGTCGGCCACTGCGATGTCCGTGGTGAGATATATAGCCGGGAATTCGATATTCTCGGCATACTGCGTGGATCTAGAAATACTGAATTCCCTAACGATTACCAAAATGGAATGTCCCATGCGTCTAGCTCCAACTACCATTCCGCGTTCAAAGTCTGTTAATTCCCGTCGTACGGCCATTTCGAAAACGTTTTCACATGAATCACCTGAGTATAAATAACAGCTCCGGCAATGTACTGCTCTTTTCACCCTGTGTACATGATATTACCGCCATCTGTATACATGCAAATCAAACGAAAAAACTACAAAGAACGAAACTCGTCTAGCTTGAAGGGGGAAACCAGATGGCGCTATAGTTGGACCGCTTTTTTCGCTTTGTGATAGATGCCGCTGTAATAGTCACAAACGTATAAGTACGTCGTATCACGGACGGTATTTGCTTCGTGATACATTACCCGTGTTAAAATGGACCGTTAACCAATTGCGGAAAAAAACGATATCGTGTTGATGTATGGCTATTGTGATCAAAATGCCCAACGGGCGTGTGCTATGTATGCTGCTCGGTATCCTGGACGACATCATCCAAGTGTCCGGACCATTCGCCGGATAGTTACGTTATTTAAGGAAACAGGAAGTGTTCAGTCACATGTGAAACGTCAACCACGACCTGCAACAAATGATGATGCCCAAGCAGGTGTTTTAGCTGCTGTCGCGGCTAATCCGGACGTCAGTAGCAGACAAATTGCGCGAGAATCGGGAATCTCAAAAACGTCGGTGTTGAGAATGCTACATCAACATTGATTGCACCCGTACCGTATTTCTATGCACCAGGAATTGCATGGCGACGACTCTGAACGTCGCGTACAGCTCTGCCACTGGACACAAGAGAAATAACGGCAGGATGACAGATTGTTTGCACGCGTTCTATTTAGCGACGAAGCGTCATTCACCAACAGCGGTATCGTAAACCGGCATAATATGCACTATTGGGCAACGGAAAATCCACGATGGCTGCGACAAGTGGAACATCAGCGACCTTAGCGGGTTAATGTATGGTGCAGCACCATGGGAGGAACGATAATTGGCCCCCATTTTATCGATGGCAATCTAAATGGTGCAATGTATGCTGATTTCCTACGTCATGTTCTACCGATGTTACTACAAGATGTTTCACTGCATGACAGAATAGCGATGTACTTCCAACATTATGGATGTCCGGTACATAGCTCGCGTGCGGTTGAAGCGGTATTGAATGGCATATTTCATGACAGGTGGATTGGTCGTCGAAGCACCATAACACGGCCCGCAAGTTCACCGGATGTGACGTCCGCGGATTTCTTTCTGTGGGGAAAGTTGAAGGATATTTTCTATCGTGATCCACCGACAACGCCTGACAACATGCGAAAGGGGATTGTCAATGCATGTGCGAACATTACGGAAGGCGAACTACTCGCTGTTGAGAGGAATGTCGTTACACGTATAGCCAAATGCATTGAGGTTGACGGACATCATTTTGAGCATTTATTGCATTAATGTGGTATTTGCAGGTAATCACGCTGTAACAGCAAAAATGATAAGTTCATAAAGGTACATGTATCACATTGGAGCAACTGAAATAAAATGTTCAAATGTACCTACGTTCTGTATTTTAATTTAAAAACCTACCTGTTACCAACTGTTCGTCTAAAATTGTGAGCCATACGCTTGTGACTATTACAGCACCATCTATCACGAAGCGAAAAAAGTGGTCAAACTAAAAAATTCATATTTATTTACGTACTACACGAATATGTAATAAAAATGGGGGTTCCTATTTTTAAAAAAGGCAGTTGATATCAGTTTGACCTATGGCAGCGCCATCTAGCGGGCCAACCATAGCGCCATCTGGTTTCCCCCTTCAAGCTAGACAAGTTTCGTTGTTTGTAATTTTTTCGTTTGAGGCTTATTTCGTGAGATATTTGGCCCGGTCACGATCAATGGACCACCCTGTTTATATTTATGTGTGTGTGTGTGTGTGGGGGGGGGGGGGGGGGGGGCGTGAACATAGACCACGCATATTTAGAACGCGCTATACGAACTTGTTATATCAGGATGACGGGACGAATATTCAAACCTAAAATGAGCCCAGTGTGCTAACTCTGTGCCTCTTCAATAGCCGTTTATCGGATGGACTGACTACGTGTTGGCAGGTTTTACCGTCACCCTTCCGTAATACACGCCGCACGACACTTCTATAGTCACTAGTGCGGCCTTGCGTAATTTTACTGCTACGTTTTTAGCTAAATGAGCGGAAGACTAAAACTTCTTCCAGTTCAACGTCCACCCTCCCTAACCCTCACCCTCGCCGAGAGGCTGTCGGAAGGGGACGTTAAGCTCGGCGATCTCCTTACTGCTACTCGGGAAGAGAACACTATGCGACGGCATCGGGTTTCTCCCTCTAGCTTCCTTTTATTCAGTACCCATCGGTAACAACAGAACACTTTACTGTTGCAGCAGTCAAAACAACCATCCACCCAAGCCGGCCGAAGTGGCCGCGCGGTTCTGGCGCTGCAGTCTGGAACCGCGAGACCGCTACGGTCACAGGTTCGAATCCTGCCTCGGGCATGGATGTGTGTGATGTCCTTAGGTTAGTTAGGTTTAACTAGTTCTAAGTTCTAGGGGACTAATGACATCAGCAGTTGAGTCCCATAGTGCTCAGAGCCATTTGAACCATCCACCCAACTCACTTGGCACATAATTAGCATGCCAGACGAACACCTTTATTAGAATGGGAAGCACGAACCCTAAGTATCACCGGATTTGCTCGCCTTTCGCGCGATTATAGTACATACATGAGTGTTACAAATACTGCTCTAGTACTATATGTTTCTCAAGGGCTTTCGCGAAGTCGCTGTTCAAAATTTCTGCCAGCCTGTTGAATACTATACGAGAGCGCCAGCCGTCGACAGCGGCGTTAACGTAACAAGCTAAGGGCAGACAAAGTCTCACTGTACTGCCCCTGAGTCAATTCTTCTTCTTCTTCTTCTTCTTCTTCCTTTCTTCTTCTTCTTCCACACGACTTGTATGGCCAACGGCCTTTCCGCAGTGCTGACACCGGTTCCCGTCACATCTCCGAAATTAAACGCTGTCGGGCTAGGCTAGCTAGCACTTGGATGTTTGACCGTCCGCGTCTGCCAGATCGCTGTTGGCAAGCCCTTGTGAGGCCAATTGAAGAGCCACTTAATGGCCGTCAAACGTTTTTGCTTAAGAGCCAATACTAAGATTGTAGGGCGACACCCGGGCCACATAGGATGAAATCAGGGAGGGGGCGGGGAAGGAGGGAGGGGCGCGAGGGAGTGGCCACTCAAACAGAAATTTAATTTTCACCGAACCATACTAATTGATAGTTTACCACTTAAGCATTTAGAATCTATGTATTGTAAAGTATCACATCAAATATTTTAAGTGAAAAAGAAAATAACATATTGGAGCTACATGCATTTTTCTGAAGGCTTACACAATGATCAACTTTCCGTACCTAAGAGGGTACTGCGGCCAGTAGCACCACAACAGGATCCCAATTTCGATTATCGGATTTCCAGGAACTTTTCTAGGCGTCTTCACGCCCTAGTATTTGAAAGAATAGCAAGCGGCTGTAGCTGATCATTTTCAATCGGACTTTTGTAATAGAGCGCGCATTCAACATAACAGAGCCGGTTTTAAATAATATTACTTAATTAATTCAAAACTGTCAGAAAGGGGTAGAATGGCGGGTGACAGCTTCGTATATAAAAGGTTTTAGAAGTCAGTTTTGTATATTGTATTATTCGTGTTTCTTGGAAATAACTAACTCTTACGGCGGTGAGCACGGTGGCCATTTTTCTCGACAAGTAGTGCGGCTACTTTACCCGATTCGCTAAAAGCAAGCATTATTATAAAATACGGCTGAGAGCCGCGGACCGCACCAAGCCTTGATTCGGGCCGCAGTTTGGCCACCACTGAGCTACTTGCCCGAGAAGTAGCGGACAACGGTCGGGACAACAGCGTGTGACCATATCGAGTGGCACCTGTGGGCTGAGGATGACACGGTTGTCGGCCGGTATCTTTTGGGCTTCACGGAGTTCAGTTTTAGATCACTTGTATACGAGTCGCGTTTCTTCGGAAACATTATTGATAATCAAATTGCTTACGTATGATCGAGGCATAGCAAGGAATAGTAATAAGCTGAACATTTACTTACCGATACATTCATGCGTATCGCACTGAATGTCTGTAATTCTGTCACCATTGGTTAACCCGACAGTATTTGGAGTTGTACTCACAAATGAAGCACGAAAAACATACAGACTGACGCAAAACGTGTGACAGGCTTCTACGGTTTGCAACCAGATTTTCAAGCAAATTTGACACAATGCCTTTCGACGATCTACGTGCCCGTCATCTTCAGGTCAGCAATAGCAGCGTCTGACCTGAAGATGACGGCCAGGTGGGCCCCCGAAATAGTGTGTTAAGTTAACTTGAAGATCTAGCTGCAAATCTGATTTTATTACAAGCTACTCCGCAGGGAAAGCTTACGAAGATGCACAAAAACATATTTCCCAGAATGCAAATTTCTGACACGCACACCTGATTTTAATACTGATGGCGGAAGACGAGTTTCATTGACTCTTAAAAATAACGGCCGTACGGATGTATTTTTTGTCATAAATCATGCATACTGTAACACAGATACGAATACCAGAACTGTCAACTGATGCAGTACTAGCAGGTGAAGAGTAATGCAATCTCCCACAAGATATTCCTCTCGGCACCGCACGCAACAATGTACTCGTAGAAGCATTCTGCAACCGCTCAAGGAAATGTTTTGCCTGGTTGCGTTAATGCCGCTGCTCTGTGGTCGTCATTATCTGCATGTTTTTTTTTTTTTTTACTGCACTTTGTTTGCTTCGCCAAAAACAGCACGCTTGACATGCAGAATAATATCTAAATATCACAATTTTGCTATTTACAGTTGTATAGAGTGAAAACTGTTTATTAGATAAAAAAAAAGCACTGTTCGTAGTGTCGGCACGCTATGCTGGTTCTCTCGTGTTCTCTTCCATTTCGTCCAGTACAAACTTTTGTTCAGAGGTACAAGGAGGATCGGTTCAAGCACATTTTTCCATGCAAGCAGCTTATTAGTTGGAGTCCCCCCCCCCCCCCCCACCCTCCCCAGCCAAACCTGTTTCCCTAGTACATTTGACCAGTTTGCGGCACCGTATGCAAATCTTACTTGGGCGCCCGAAGCGGCGGCTACTACGGACCAATTAAAATTGCTTGATAGCCGACACTTCACGCGTTGTAGCTGGTTTCCTCCGATCAGAACGCTCAAGGTCACGCCCGAAACGTTTGCCGTTGCCTAACTGCCACAACAGTTACACTCGGTTCACTTCCAAATTTCTTGGCCAGCTTCCTTTCTTGATGTGTTTGGACCCCGAATCCTGGGTCTGCTCCTCTTATTTCGTAATCCATCACCCATGATAACCATACCAAAAACAAAACACACACAACGATGCTAAAGGAATAAAAGTTTCATAGACAGCACTAACCAAACACTACTGGATCCTTCCGCATAAAATGCGGTTCAGCATCATATATACAAAAAAATTGTTCAAATGGCTCTGAGCACTATGCGACTTAACTGCTGAGGTCATAAGTCCCCTAGAACTTAGAACTAATTAAACCTAACTAACCTAAGGACATCACACACATCCATGCCCGAGGCAGGATTCGAACCTGCGACCGTAGCGGTCGCTCGGCTCCAGACTGTAGCGCCCAGAACCGCACGGCCACTCCGGCCGGCATCATCATATATACAGTTTTATAATCACAGAGATCGGTTGCCATCACGTAAGCCTCGCACAACATTAGTAAAGTCGAATTTTTGAAGACTGCGATTTATCTTTGCGACTGCTTCACCAGAGTCATAAATACAACTATATTCTCCGCTAGAACTGTTCAGCGCAATGGCTCGCGCATTAGCCAAACGTATGGAACGTCGTAGGTTCTAAACTCGTCAAATACACCGAATTTTTTTCATTTTTCTAAGTCTAATCAAAAGACGGCATAATTTTTATTCAATTAATTGGTTTCAATATGTTTTTTATTTCTAATACTTTGCCGTGTTATTTTAATCATCGAACTGACTTTTCCATTTGCTCTTATTTTTCTTCCTATCATTCTTTTTTCGTTTGTAATCTGCCTGTGCCGCCTATAATCTACAACTAAAAGCCAACCAGGACTGCTCATCGGTTGGTAACGTGGCATCCCGTGTAGGCAGTGTGAGGACAGAGCGAGAAACCATACCTTGCTTTTTCCGCTGAAACCGAAATTGTTCTGTCTCGAGTTTGCTCGTTGAGAGTAGCCTTAAACACCGTGAACAATGCGATCGTGATTTCAGTTCTGCCACAAAGTGTTCATCGCCACTTTCTCGGATATACTGCACATCACGAGGTTGTGGTTAGTTCAGGGCACGAGTTTAAATTCAGGACTACAAAACACGTAGTCTGCCGCAGTTCAGTCACTGCTCACTTCAGCTGAAGACAGAGCACCTCGCATTTCCGTCATACCTCGCAGCAGCCGCTTTCAACACTGCTCCGCATTACACATTAACAACATGTGTGAATGTGACCCGCCGTGTTTGTGTGCTGCCCATAACCGAGGGGTAGCCGGCAACGGATGCGGCAACAATATAGCGACACGTGACAGACGTCTACTATCAAGCAATTGTAATCGTGCTACAATTGTGATACGTCCTGTATACAGTAGAAACCTTACAATTTTGGCGCCTCTCGCACCTTCTCACCATGCGGTGACTTGAGTCGCTTGGGCCTTAAACTTGCCCTCGATACAACCGAATAGTGGTTAGATCTGACGAATTGCCTGTGCACACTCGTTCGCTTGTGTTCGCGTCCTCTCATCAAGATGAGAATGACGTTTAAGCATGTGCTACAATTGTGCGAAAATGGAGTAAAATATGTGATATGTTGAGTGGCTATGCTTCTACTGTAAGCCATTGCACAGGACAGGAAGTTACGATTCCCAAATAGTCCCTGAAGCATATGTGATTCAACCTGATTTTGCAGCCTCGTTACCGGAAATATGTGATATGTTGAGTGGCTATGCTTCTACTGTAAGCCACTGCACCGGACAGGAAGTTACGATTCCCAAATAGTCCCTGTCGCGTATGTGATTCAACCTGGTTTTGCAGCCTTGTTACCGGGTCGTTGACTTGGGCGTGGTCTCTGCACTGCCCCAGCTCGGAGCTACCGAGCACACAAAGAGGTCCAGCTGACCGTAATGGCTTCGAGACCTGGAAACGCACTAACAAAGCAGCCGCAACGCACGCCTTCCACAGCTGCAGACGGCCAGCCATATTAAGCTGCGTGAGTCCGTACTTGGGCCACGTGCTGCGTTGTGCGACCTCCGTATACGGGGCACCAACTATTGCACCGGTGTACTGCAAAGGCGGCGCAGACCGATCTCCCTGCCATCGGAGGTGCGCGATGATGTAGAGGGCAATGTCCAAAAGCAGCAGCTTGCTGCGAAAAGCACTGCAATTCCAGTAGGCACAGCCCTACCGGTAAACCTTTGTTTGATGGGAAGTGGAGGAGAGCAAGTATGAACTGTGAGTCTGACACGGAAACCAAACTGATGAGGAACTCCCCGTTGCTCAAATTCAGTCGGTCATTATACATTTTAGCTCCTTACTATGCTGGTCCTTGTCTGCTTCCCGGAATTGCCGTGCAGATGAATGCATATGGAGGCTATATGCACATCTATATGTACATTCCACAAACCACGGTAGAGTGGCAGAGACGAGGAATGTCGTGCCAATATTGTCGATTTCATTTCATATTCGATCAAGCTAGGGAAGAATAACTATATACATCTGTACGCGCCCTGATCTCTCGTATCTTATTCACATGATCCCTACGCGAGACGTAAGACAGTCAAAGCATATCGTCACACTATTTTTCTCGAATATAGGATTCTAGAGCTTTAGAATTACATACTTGTATAGACTATACGGAACTAACGCGACTCTGGCAGCGCGCCTCTAAATCTGTTCCTGGTCTGTTGTCGAGTTTGTTTTACACTATCGTGTAGGGCCACCACGAGCACGCAGAAAAGCCGCAACACGACGTAGCATGGACTAGACTAACGTCTGAAGTAGTGCCGGAGGGAATTGACACCATGAATCCTGCTGGGCTGTCCATAGATCCGAAAGAGTAAGAGGGGGGGGGGGAGGGGGGGCGGATATCTCTTCTGAGCACCACGTTGCAAGGCATCCCAGATATGCTCAATTATATACATGTCTGAGGAGTTTGGTGGCCAGCGGAAGTGTTTAAACTCAAAAGAGTGTTCCTGGAGCCACTCTGTAGCAATTCTGGACGTGTGGGGTATCGCATTCTACTACTGGAATTGCCCAGTCCGTCGGAATGCACAATGGACCTGAATGAATGCTGGTGATCAGACAGGATGTTTACGTATGTGTCACCTGTCAGAGTCGCATCTAGACGTATCAAGGGTCCAGTATCACACCTACACACGCCCCACACCATTACAGAGCATCCAACAGCTTGAACAGTCAGCTACTGACATGCAGAGTCCATGGATTCATGAGGTTGTCCGACCAGGCAACTTACTTACAGTCAGGCAACTTATTTACAGTCAATGCAGAGTCCATGGATTCATGAGGTTGTCCGACTAGGCAACTTACTTACAGTCAGGCAACTTATTTACAGTCAATGCAGAGTCCATGGATTCATGAGGTTGTCCGACCAGGCAACTTAATTACAGCCAGACAACTTATTTACAGTCAATGTCGGTGTTGACGGGTCCAGACGAGGCGTAAAGCTTTGTGTCGTGCAGTCATCAAGGGTACACGAGTAGGCCTTCACTCCGGAAGCCCATATAGATGATGATTCGTTGAATGATTCGCACGCTGACACTTGTTGGTGGTCCAGCATTGAAATCTGCAGCAATTTGCGGAAGGGTTGCACTTCTGCCACGTTGAACGATTCTCTTTGTCGTCGTTCCCGTTCTTGCAGGATCTTTTTCCAGCCGCCGCGATGTCTGAGATTTGATGTTTTACCCGATTCCTGATATTCACGGTGCACTCATGATATGGTCGTATGGGAAAATCCCACTTCATCACTACCTCGGAGACGCTGTGTCCCAACTCCCGTACGCCGACTACAAAACTACGTTCAAACTCACTTAAATCTTAATAACCTGCCATTGTGAGAGCTGTAACCGAACTAACAACTGCGCCCGACACTTGTCTTTTATAGGCGTTGCTGACCACAGCGCCATATTCTGCCTGTTTACATATCTCTGTATTTGAAAACACATGCCTATACCAGTTTCTTTGGCGCTTCAGTCTATAAAGAGTGCTAACACTGAACCAATACTCTACAACTGGTTGTACTATCATGTTATATGTGATTTCAGTTACATATGCTTTGCACTTCTCCAGATCCCAAACAACAACTGGAAGTCTTCCATTCGTCTTACACAAAACTGCTTTCAGATAGTTTTTCTATTTCATATCGCTTATTAGGCTACAAGAAGAGGTCGTCGTCCCCCCTCCCTCCCTCCCTCCCCGGACGATACCGACTTTAAGAAAACCACATACACCGTGGAGTAGGTGAGGGTCCCAGGTATCGCTCTCTGCAGCCACTTAAACTGGTTGTCCTTAGTTTGCCAGGTATCGGAAAAAATAGCTTTAAAAATAACAACGATCTTCTAAATTGCGCAGTATCCCAGCTGATAACATATTTGGCAGGTATGATGAATGATAACATATTTGGCAGGTATGATGAATGTTGTGGGTTCGAATCTCGGAGGAATTTAATTTATTTTTCTATAATCTTTGTGAAAAGATTGATCATTTTTTTTTCAACTAAGTAGTTTATATATAATTTTTCTTTACTAATACGACTGTTGCTGGTACCACTATTCCTAACTTTTTGTCACACCATTGTTATCACCGTGTTAACTCTTTATTTGCTCTCATTTTCACTCTTTTTTTTTAATTTGGAATGTTTGGACATGTGATTTTACCTGTATGATCTAATAATTTTATTTTATTAAAATGCTCATCCACACGTTACCAAGGTGGTTCCTGCTACGCTGAAGAAGTTCAGGCCCGATCTCTCCCCCATGCGATTTCCATATTTTTTAAGCCCTGAAGAAAGACACTGGCGGCCGGCGATTTGCTTAGGACGAAGAGCTGCACGCCTGTTACAATTATTGTTCCAAAGGTAACCGCAAACGTTTTTCCGCAAAGGCATTCACCATCTTGTCTCACAGTGGGGTAAATGTATTAACAGTTACGGGGATTACTTTTGAAATTATAAAAATTACTTACATTTTCCCATCTGTCTCGTTTTCATTTGACTGACCCTCATACATAACAATAAATAAAATCACATGAGCAAAGAATCCAAATGAAAAAACTGAACGAATAATCACAGCAAATGAACTTAAATCTATGACTTTAATTATGCAGCAGAACATTGGAAATAATGAAGTTATACTTAAACCAAGTAATGGAATAAAAATTCTGACGACTCATTTCTACAGAGCTGCAACAAAAACTTGACACGTGACAGGATTCGAATCCCCACTTCAGCAAAAAAACTCCACTGCTACGCTACAGTGGTGTGTCATAAACTGTAGTTGTTATTCGGGCTTCAGTCATCTAGCAGATGATAGGAAATTCTTTTTTGTCGAATGTTCTAGGACGAATTGACTGCAGGGCGTGGTAGCTGGAACCTTGACATAATGCAACGTACAGGTGGTTTCAGAAAGTCGATCCCACACGTGGCGACCTATGCTTGTTACTATTACCCCTGAATACTTATACGATGCTACATGTTCACGATGTTCAGCTCTAGTCTAGTCTAGTCGAATGCTACATGGTTCCATCTCCTTGTTGAAGGAATTATCTCACATTTATCCACATTTAAATACATCAAGCGGAAATGTTGTCCCAGTATTTCAGCAATTCCTTAAGATTGTCCAGCGAAGATATTTCACCGTACTCAACATCGACATCAGCGAACACTCTTATCGAACTGATGATATTATCTGATGAAGCGATTATGTGTATTGAGGAATACAATTCGTGTTGCGCCTCCTTGGAGCACACCCGATGTTACTTCCATCTCTGTGGAACATTCACCGTCGAGTATAACGTACTGGGTTCGATTAGTCACATAACCGCGGATCCTACACATATTTGCGAACTATGTTGGTTGGTAGTTGACGATGTGGTACAGTGTCAAACATCTTCCCCGGTCTCTAGAAGCGCGGAATCTACCTGTTGACCTGCTAATACTAACTGCAAGGTTTTGTGCGTGAATAAGGGCAGCTTTATTCCACACCAACGATTCTGCCTGAAATCGTGCTGTTTCTTGAGAGTAGCTTCTCCTCCCCCACAAACGTCATGTTTCAGTTTCGAATATGCTCTAGGATCTTGCAAAACAAGGACGTCAGAGAAACTGGTCTGTAGCTCTGTGCATCCTATTTTTTATGCTTTTTGTAAACAAGAGCGACTCGCACTATTTTCCAGTCACGCAGGACTGTTCAGCCGCGAAGATTCTCGATAAATATGAACTACACTCATGCTCATAAATTAAGGATAATGCTGATACATGGTGAAACAACGCTCTGGTGGGCGGTCTGCGGGTTTAAATCACCTCGGGGTATGACCATGCGGCGCATTTGACCTGCGGTCGTCGCACGGTGGCGCTGGCAGCAGTCCACATACGCAGAGATGTGTTGGTGCATGTCAGAATACGGTGCAGCGAGTAAGTGTGCAGACGTTTTGTATAAGAATATGTGAAACGAATGATGATCCGAAAATGGAGAGGCGTAAGTGTGGAATGTTGTACTGCAGGCCCTACCACTTCGTGCACTGCAGCGCTGAAGAGTGTGTAAGTAAGTTAGGGGATTCCAGTAACCTGACGAAGGCTCAAGGCATTTGAACGAAAGTACAGGGAAAAACTGTTCTATGTCCCACCGCCGACGACGTCTTAGCGGACGGCCCCCATGCTCGGACTGAGGGATTTTCAAAGGAATCGATCCAGCATTTGCCTGAAGTTGCAGTAAACCCTCCATTACCCGCGGGCGGATAATCCATAGGTATTTCCCTCACTTTTTTTGTCTGCTGAAAATTTTTCTTTAACCCGGGAGCGGTCGCGGGTGAGCGATAATCTCATGTTACAACACGAATGTAGTGAACAACGTGCTGTTGGAACACTTCAACGCTGGACTGTATTTTATTTCACAAGAAGTGTAAGACAATGTGAAGCTGGATTGTACTGTATTCTTTGTAAGTACCCAATTTTCACATATACTACCATGAATATAAGTTATTGTAAACATTAGTTAAGTGATTTTAATTATGACATTGTAATTAATTTTTTTTAAATAACGCTAATACGAATACATTACTGTGTACTTGAAATGTGGATAATCCGCGGTTTCAAGTCCCCAATTACCGCGGATAATCAAGAGTTTTTTTAAAATTCTTTATTTCCAGAACTTATTAATTATACAATTTAACCCACTACCTTATATGATTAGTGGGCCGAAAAAGTGGTACAATAGTTTCAATTGCAGCTAATCTAAGTTGTATTTAAGTAACTAGTTAGTATGTAAGCTATGGGATAAGTGCAATGGGCAAATTAGTTTTGTTAATTAATTAGAAAGCAGGTAACCTAACTATATTGACTAGTTACTAAGGCCTACAGCGTTACATATGTGTCAGTTGAAATATAAACCTACTATAGAGCCTTGCTCATTGAGCTAACCCCAATGAGCGTGCCCCTGACACTGGGCAGGCCAAGATGTTGATCCCTGCAGGTTCCTGGAAATAGTACCTAAAAACTAAGTCCTACAACTAAACTTATTCTAAGGTCAAATCCGGTGCATTGTCGAGATCGGTGAAGTTGCACCCCACTCCCCCTAAGCCCCAAGGCGCGGCGGATTCCAGACTGAGGAAGTCGGCCTTTCCGCGCCCAGGCGGTTTGGGAATAGGGTACCAGACTCTATAGGTGTTTTAAGTAAATCTCTCATTATTGCTGGTTTAAGTCTCTTAGATAATCCTTTAAGACTTTCTGTGATACCATGTTAGCCAGTTTATTAATGGTCTGAAAGGTGTCGTGTTGTCTAAGTAATCTGTATGTGTCATAGTGTGGCAGTTGGTCGCGTAACATTGAAACTACATCATTGAAAAGGGGGCACTCGTAGACTACATGGTCTGGAGTACCCTCCGGAGTCACCACAGTCACACGCGGGTGTTGCCTTTTTCCCGAATCGACATAAGTACGTTGGGTCAAAAATGGGTCAAATGGTTCTGAGCACTATGGGACTTAACATCTGTGCTCATCAGTCCCCTAGAACTTAGAACTACTTAAACCTAACTAACCTAAGGACATCACACACATCCATGCCCGAGGCAGGATTCGAACCTGCGACCGTAGCGGTCGCGCGGTTCCAGACTGTAGCGCCTAGAACCGCTCTGCCACTCTGGCCGGCTATGTTGGGTAAGGTCCATGTCAAGTGAGAAAGTGAAGTAGTCCCCGGGTTGGTTCGAAATACGCCATTCCCATCCGTTCCCTAATATCTGGAAGAAAATCAAAGGTTCTGCGTACCGTTTCTTCAACTTCCCACGATTGTTGCCATAACTGGTCCCCTCTTAACCTAATCTCAGCCTTGTTCCCAGCCCTGCTGCCTAAAATCTCCTCTGTTTTCTCTATATTCCCCTTCTTTGCCCAATACCAAGCGGCCTGTTCTCGAATTTTGATGTCCAGGGGCAGAGCCCCATTATGACTAACAGGGCTCCTCCCGGCGTGGTCCTGTGTGCCCCCACTGATCTCACTATGATATTTCTCTGGACTCTTCTCACTGTCATGGCAGACACCACCCTCGTGAGCCTGTGCGCCCAGACTCCCGAGCCGTAACCCACTATTGAGGTGAGTATACTATTGTGGTATAGTTTGATGAGATGTGGTGGGAGATGAAATCTTTTGTGTCCAATGGAAATGAGGTTGTTGAGTACTTGCAGTGCTCTTTGGGTTACGGTTTCAATGTGCCTTTCGAAGGACCACCTTTCATCAATGATGATTCCAAGGTAGCGAGTCTCTCGTCGCCGGAGAACTGGTGAGCCCTCAATCCTGACTGTTGGATTACGAACTAGCTGTCCTTTCAGAAGAAGGTATGTGGACTTGGCAGGTGAGATCTTCATCTTTGTGTTTCGGCACCAAAGTTGTAGTGTTTCTATTGCACTTTCTATCTTGGGCTCTATATCTTCTCGGCTACGGCCGCCGACCAATAAGAGGTGGTCATACGCGTAGGCTATCACCTGTAGCACTTCATCACTTTGCTGTAGTTTGTCTAGTAAGGGTTCCATATGGATGCCCCAGAACAGGGGACCTAGTACGGAGCCCTGGGGACATCCTTTTGTGATAGTTTTTCTCACTCTTGTGCTAGGGGATGATAGCCAAACCTCCCGATCCTCGCAATAGCTCCTCAGACACCCCAAGAGTTTACTGTATTTAGAAAAACCCAAAATCTGAATGCCCGGACCTGGATATGAACCAGTGCCCTTCCAAACAGCGTAATTAGGGTATCTGGCGCTCAGGACGAGCTTCGGCTTTGCGACCCCCTCCCCCCAACACCACTCCGATACACTCCCTCCGCCACTGCCGATATTTTTTCTTTTACGTTTAATTATGATCGCTACGTACCTTTGTTTACAGAGACATACGACTTCACAATGAAGCGAAACGTAACATATTTTAAAAATTCTTCCTTGTAAGATTGAGTTCAAACTATAGAAAACACGCAGTTAAAATTACATTTCCGGCACCAATAACGCGAATCCTTTCTATTGTTTCATTGATTATCAAAGAAAAGCTGTAACTTCGACAATGTTATTTCTGCAGTGGTGGAACTAAAGCACGGCACGTATTTTGTGACCTGTGAAAGGCCGATGCTGCCCAGAACCGTTATTTTCATTTGAACAAGCGTGATTTTTCCAATCACTAGGGCATGCTTCCCGACAGTCATACCCTAGTTACGCCGCTAGGCTTAACCACTTTGCTGGGTAGGATTTCGATTAGTACGGTTCTGGGAGGAGTAAGAGGGGAAACGGGAGCGGCACAAGACTTCGGCTTGTTCGTTTACAGCAGTGTATTAGAGTCGTTCTTGGGCTAAGTACAATGATATTTCATTATAGCGCCAACACAGGTGTACTGCCACTGGAAAGAGCCTTTGGCCGAACCACTGGAAGCAAATCTGGCAGCAAGTGGATGTTGATGTAGTTATAACGAAGGTGAGGAAGCACTGGCGCAGAGCTGGTAATCTGTGAGTGCTAGGAGAGAGTGCCAGAAGGTATCATATTGCGTCCACAGCAGCTGCCCTTGGCTTTTTTCAACACGGGCAGCGACAGCGCGCGTCCTGCTGACGACTAGGGACTTCAGTAGTGGGGCCATAACTGCTGTCGCTAATCACGGCTGTGATATAACCACGCTGCTTACACGGTGGCGCTGTACGGGTGGCCATCAAACAGCCTCTTGTATCCTACCTGCTGTTCCTCACCATGTGTGTGTGTGTGTGTGTGTGTGTGTGTGTGTGTGTGTATCATTTTGGCGTTCCGACCCCTGATGACCGCGCTGAAGGCCGGTTCAAGTAATGGATGTCACGGAGCTGAACGTCAGAACATCACACAATGCATTTCAAATGGTGGCATCCGTACACCCACCGTCAACGGAACAAGAGAGACATCAGCGTCAAGAATTCTCCGAAAAACCGTTTGGGTGTTATAGGGATAAGGGAGGAGGGGGCGGGGCAATGGCGTCGTTGTTATCATCGAAAGTTAAGCAATTCATTCCACATTCAAGTTGTAGTAGTGGATCTTGTATCTCCTCAATCTTTATTTTATTATTTGCTTTCTTCTTTCTTTCTTTACACTATCCGAAAGTTCCTTCAGAAGTTCGCTATTTGCCCTGTGAGTGTTGTTCACCTTTTGTTTAGTGGCGTGAGGGGGGGGGGGGGGGGAGAAGAAGAGGAGGGGACGGGAGGCTGTACGACATGCTTGTGGAAGGTTTGACGCGGCGTACTACGAATTCGTCCTGTTGTGCCAACCCCTTCATCTCTCTTGCACCCTAATTTCTCAATTATTTGTTGGATATATTCCAATCTGTATCTTTTTCTGCAGTTTTTAGCTTCTACATTTCCCTCAACGGCGACGCACTAGCTAATAGCACCAACCTGCCACCTGCCGCGTCTGTCTAGCTTGCGTTTCCGGGTGCACGCAGAACATTTAGCGTCGATTTTTGTTAGTTCAGCTATTGCATAGTACTGTTTATTATGAATGGCATAAAGCAAACACGCTAAGTACTGCGTTAACAAGAGACAGCGACGGTTGTTCGAGCATTTGGGATTGTCAGAAACAGTGGCTCAACATGCTGCTTACTCCATGAATGTCAGTTACCATGGTAGGCATGGGATGGAGACATGAGAGCACGCTGGCGACTTCGCGAAGTATTCCTCGTCTTTCTCCTTGTGTAGTACGCATATGCAGCCACCTTTCTACATGCACCATCCTTTAACACTCTTGAAATGTGTTGAAGATAAGATACCTTCATTAAGTTAGTAATGAAGAGGTCCTCAGCAACGAATCAAAGAAAGATAATGCCTAATAACGAGCACAATGAACCCATACATGAAAAGCGTATCTGCTAATTCTTCATCAGTAAACTCATCCACACCGCGTAGAACCAACGCTGCAGTACTAAATGCAAGTTTCATGGCGAAGGGTAAAGTGGACACTACTGTTAACAGCATATACTGAGAGAAAATGGAATAAGTTTGTTTCCGAACAAGACACAGAGGTCATGCAGCCAGTAATTGCACTGTTGTGTACACATTTTCACTGTAATTCAGATAAAAAGATAAATGAGGTTAAGAAATCAAATTGCAACTACTTTGGAACGAGCAACCAGAGACGCTGAGTCCATTATACCAAAATAAAATGATAATTAAATGGACAAATGGTTCAAATGGCTCTGAGCACTATGGGACTTAACTTCTGAGGTCATCAGTCCCCTAGAACTTAGAACTACTTAAACCTAACTAACCTAAGGACATCACACACATCCATGCCCAAGGCAGGATTCGAACCTGCGACCGTAGCGGTCGCGCGGTTCCAGACTGTAGCGCCTACAACCGCTCGACCACTCCGGCCGGCAACTAAATGGACACCCTAGCTGCAAACAGGCATTGATATACTTCACTGGGGACATGTTGAAAATGTGTGCCCCGACCGGGACTCGAACCCGCTACACACCGTATTTTTCCACGTTATCTCCATTTCGTTCTATGACATTCCTCCAGCGCGAAATAACGATTTGTATGCCCTGTCGGTACCAATCTTTGTCCTGGTGGACGAGCCAGTGCTTCACTGTGTGGATCACTTCCCTATCGTCCTCAAAATTTCTTCCACGAATGGCATCCTTTAATGGCTCAAACAAGTCCTCGCGAATGACATCAGCACGCTGCACCATGTCAGGCGTGACAGACGTGGTCTCCCCGATCGTTGCGAATCGTGGAGCTCCGCCGAACCGCCTTCTGGTGACCTCACCCTCCGTGCCCAGCGACTGACTGTACTTCTGTCGACAGCAGACGCTCCATAGACTTTGCACAAGCGTTTGTGAATATTCCCGACAGTTTCTTCCTGTACAGTGAGAAATTCAATTATGACACGTCACTTTTTAGGTACATCACCTACAGACACCATTTTGAAACTGTCCTGCAACTACGCAATCTGTTGGAAGTGACGGAAACTTGGCGCGCTCATTCGGCTTGCGCATTCGTAACATTGTTTACGGCTAAGGTAAAAAAAATGCGGTGCATTACTTTCTGGGCAACCCTGGTAATATTCACTGTTCAGTTTTGGACAATAGGACGGGACGGAGACAGTGGGTATTAAGTTGGCACGCTTTGTTCCGTGTTCCATTCACGACCACTGTGAGTCGACTGTGACGTGCGAAACCAACTGGTGCCTCTAGACAGCAATTGATGGCGAACGGAAGCCGCGACCCGCAGACGGGGCGGTGTAAGGTGGGCCACAGTTGGCAGCTATGTATAGCCGGCCGTTTACTGGCCGGGACTGCGCGATGCGGCACACCTGGTCGCGCGGGAAATCCCCCAGCTCCTCGCACATACCAGCAGCGGGACTCGGTACTTCAAGCGTCTCATTACAGGTAATGCGACAAAGCAAATACCTTGCGGACTGAGGCCCAGAATCGGCTTACCCACCCTGTACGAAACGGGGCTCTTGGTTCACTGAGATTAAGCAAATACGAGATTAATGGCAAATTTATAACAAAATTGGGGACCACATAGTAGTCGAAGTGGTGCAACTGTCCTAGATTGGAAGCAAAATAACACATGATGGATGAAATAACGAGGACATAAAAAGTAGACTAGCACAGGCAGAGAGCATTCTTCACTGAAAGATGTCTGCTAGAATCTAACATAGGTTTCAATTCGAGGAAGAACTTTCTGAGGATGTACGTACGAAGCATAGCACTGGAAAGCAAAGAATCATGAACTACTGGAAAAGAACAGAATATAACGGTTGAGATATGGTGATGCTGTAGGATTCCGAAAATTTGTAGACTGGTGAGAAATGAGGTAGCTCACTGCAGAATTGGCAATGAAAGGAATATATGGAAAAACACTAATAAGAAGAGAGGACAGGACATATCTTAAGATATTGGGGAATGAATGACCTCTGTGATAGTAGAAGAAGCTGTGGAGGGTAAATATTGTATTGGAAGACAGTGAAGTATATAGACCAAAGAGCTGAGGACGTTGAGTTAAATGATTCTCTGAGAAGAAGAGATTCGTACAGAATAGCAAATCATGACTTGCCGCGCCGGCCGCTGTGGCCGAGAGGTTCTAGGCGCTTCAGTCCGGAACCGCGCTGCTGCTACGGTCGCAGGTTCGAATCCTGCCTCGGGCATGGATGTGTGTGATGTCCTTAGGTTAGTTAGCTTTAAGTAGTTCTAAGTCTAGGGGACTGATGACCTCAGATGTTAAGTTCCACAGTGCTTAGAGCCATTTGAACCATTTGACATGCCGCATCAAATGAGTAAGGAGATATAAAAAAAAGAGCTGCATTACTTGATGTGCCTTTTTTGAATGTAGAAGACATATTTGCAGAACTGGAGATGCAATGGCGGGACGTGATTCATACCTGGACTGCTCAGTCACTAATACCACTGCTTACAAGAAATGCGTGTTCGAGTCCCCGTCTTGCACGTAGCTTTTATGCAACTGAAGATGGCAGGAAAGGGATTTGAACCATGAACCTCAACAATTCAAGTCTTGTCCCACTTTGTCTTCTCCCTCATTCCAGAGATCGTGCGCTTAGAGTCTAGAAAATTTGGATGACATTAAGGGTGTGGTTAAATAATTGGCAAGATAGTGCATGGAGCAGCAGTGTTACAAATGGTTGATATGGAGTTGTCTGTTTGTTGGAAGGACGTCGTGACAGTGTAGAAGAACTAACCCTGACCAAAGGTTTAATAGTGTGAGTGGGAGAAGACATGGGAAAAAAATGGACAGTCTGATAGATGTGAGCAACTTAGGACATTCTGAAGAGTGATGCTATGCATTCTGGAGGGGGTATCCTGACGTTTTTCTACGGAGAGACAAGGAAGCGCCTAGGTGGCTTATTGGAAATCTTTATGGCAAGTAAGCGTGAAACCGGAAAATTATTATCGAATTTTGCTATAAAAACAAACGGCTGCAAAATACTAACAGGAATCCTTTACAGAAGAATGGAAAAATTTGTAGAAGCCGATCTCGGGGAAGATCAGTCTGGATTCCGGAGAAATACTGGAACACGCGAGGCAATACTGATCCTGCGACTCATCCTAGAAGACAGGTTAACGAAAGACAAACCTAGGTTTATAGCATTTATAGACTTACAGAAAGCTTTTGACAATGTTGATTGGAATATTCTCAGATTCTAAAGGTGGCAGCGGTAAAATACAAGGAGCGAAGGCTATGTACAATTTGTATAGAAACCAGATGGCAATTATAATAGTTAAGAAGCACGAAAGGGAAGCAGTGGTTGAGAAGGGAGCGAGACAGGATTGTAGCTCATCCTCGATGTTGTTTAATCTGTATACTGAGCAAGCAGTAAAGGAAACAAAAGAAAAAAATGGAGTAGGAATTTAAGTCCAGAGAGAAGAAATAAAAACTCTGAGGTTTGCTGATGAGATTGTAATTCTGTCAGAGACGGCAAAGGACTTGGAACTGAACGAAATGAACAGTATCTTGAGAGGAGGACATAAGAACCACGCGGAGTGGCCACGCGGTTTGAGGCGCTATGTCACGGATTGCACGGCCCCTCCCGCCGGACGTTCGAGTCCTCTCTCGGGCATGGGTGTGTATGTTGTTCTTAGTATTAGTTTAAGTAGTGTGTAAGTCTAGGAACCGCTGACCTCAGCAGCTTGGTCTCCTAGGAATCCACATACATTTGAACATTTCAGGAAATAAGATGAACATCAACAAAAACAAAACTAGGATAGTAGAATGTAGTCGAATTAAATCAGGCGATGCTGAGGGAATTAGATTAAGAAATGAGACAAAGTAGTAAATGAGTTTTGCTATTTGGGAAGCAAAGTAACTGATGATGGCTGAAGTAGAGAGGATATAAAATGTAGATTGGCAATGGCAAGGAAAGCGTTTCTGAAGAAGAGAAATTTGTTAACATCGAGTGTGGATCTAAGTGTCAGGAAGTCCTTTCTGAAAGTATTTGTATGGAGTGTAGCCATATATGGAGGTGAAGCATAGGCAATAAATAGTTTAGCTAAGAATAGAATAGAAGCTTTTGAAATGTGGTGCTACAGAAGAATGATGAAGAGTAGGTGGGTATCACGCAACTAATGAGGAGGTACTGAATAGATTTGGGGAGCAGAGAAATTTGTGGTACAACCTGACTAAAAGAAGGGATCGGTTGGTACGACACATTCTGAGGCATCAAGGGATTACCAATTTAGTACGCGGGGAGGGGGCGGTAAAAATCGTAGAGGAAAACCAAGAGATGAATACAGTAAGCAGATTCAGAGGGATGTAGGTTGCAGCAGTTACTTGGAGATGAAGAGGCTTGCACAGGATTGAGTAGCATGGAGAGCTGCGTCAAACCAGTATTTGGACTGAAGACCACAAGAACAGCAACAATCTGCATGAGAGAATGGCACTCCCTATTGTATAGGTTATAAAAATCAGCGGATAAGACTATTTCATGGATTTTTATGTATAAGCCTTATCCCACTTCAGCTTAAAGCCGCCACATAACGTTACTGTCTGACCACTTCATTGGCAATCACTGGGGCGGTAACATCTTCGAGATGTCTCGGACACCGTTCTATATGTCTTTCAACAGGCTGTCGAATGTAAGGGCAAGTGCCTTTTTCAAATAAGCATCTCACAGATAAATATTCAACGATTGCATAAGATTTTCTCCGTTGGAGGGACGGGAAGATCATTCAGGACGAAATAGTTATTCACTTGGAGGAGGAGTCGTTAAGCAGGCTGCTGTGATCTTCTCGAAGAAACGAGTACGACGTGTCAGAAAATAAATTTGGAAAAATCTGCGAAGACAGTGAATTATGCTATATTGTGAACAAGCACCAACAGAAACTGGGTCTATAGCTGCAACATCGGAGGCGATGGGCAGTCACGTTACCGAAATAGCAACTGCCTTCGTACACAAAGTCGCTAGTGCAGGCTTGTGCAGTGAAGCTGCAGCTTCGAATCCTGTTTGTGGAAAAAATATCAGTCGCCGGTATTTGTTCGTCGAGGGGAGGGAATAAAGCGGCTCGTCGTCCGCAGCTCGTGGTCGTGCGGTAGCGTTCTCGCTTCCCGCGCCCGAGTTCCCGGGTTCGATTCCCGGCGGGGTCAGGGATTTTCCCTGCCTCGTGATGACTGGGTGTTGTGTGATGTCCTTAGGTTAGTTAGGTTAAAGTAGTTCTAAGTTGTAGGGGACTGATGACCATAGATGTTAAGTCCCATAGTGCTCAGAGCCATTTGAAAGCGGCTCGTCACCAGAATTCGCTCGAATATCCACCGCAATGTTTCATGGAGCGAGGGTCGGTGGGACAGACGATCCATCTGACGTATGACGACGTTAAGCTAGGTCCATTTGTGCTATTTGATAGGAGTCGGCTATTTCCCGTCTCTTCGTCTTCACCAATGCACAACACAACTATTCTTGTCCGATATACCTCACAAAGGAAAGACGTGGTGCTGAACGCGAAGAAAGCCATTTTCAATGAAGCCTCTAGGTCTACCCTTCGGAGTTTTGCTGTCAAAGATGTCGTAAACGGTGTTTCTACGTTCGTGGACATTTCGTCAAAACAGTTCCCTAAATAAAGCGGGCGTAAAAGAAAGAGGGGGATGGGAGAGGGAGAGAGGGAGGGAGAGAGAGAGAGAGAGAGAGAGAGAGAGAGAGAGAGAGAGAGAGATATGCTCTTCTTTACATTCCATTGTTTAAGTTCTTCCCAGTGTCGTTGGACGAACTAATGATTTTCGATGACGTTGAGCCACAGTCATGCAATACTTTAAAAAAGAGTAAACCGCCATTTGACTGTGTACTATTACATTTATCTTTCGTACTACCCAGATTTCCGTTTTTATGCCATTAGCAAGTACAATGCAGAAAGTTTTTAGCCATTATTAAGTCAAATTTGTCAAGACAGTCCAAAGCAGGTGAACAAGGCTAACACATTCTTTAAGATGGACGTGTTTACCTGATTTTGACTGCCTTAACAAATATGACTTAATAATGGTCTAGTAACTTTTAGCATTGTACCTGATAATGACATAAAAGCCAAAATCTTGATAGTACAAAAGATAAATATAATAATACACAGTCAAATGGCGGTTTACTCTTTTAAAAGCTAATGACTATGAACTACGTAATTCACTAATGTGCAGCTATCCGAATGAGCGACGGAGTTACGAATGATTGTCAAAACTATTACCTAGTCCTTGGGGTAGATGTTTCGTTTCTCATTTTCGAAGGTTTATAATTGCTAGCATGTTTCGAAAGTAGAAGCACATCTTTGTACGCTTAAATTCCCATAGTCCACCGTTCAATCTTTAGAGTGCTAAATCACTATAGGTCTTTTAGTGTTCACTCAACGTAAACCACATTAATTCGCAGAATACACCTCGATCAATGACATAAGTCTATTTTAAAGAGAGAGGACCAACAGTTCTTAATCGTATTCACGTGAGGAGGGAGTGGTCGTGACGAAGCGGCGGGTACATCACGAGTCTTCCAAGAACGCGATTGCGCACGAGGAACAACGATTTTTCCGCAGAGCATGACCGCTACTAGGATGGGACGCGAAGCCCGGCACGTCGACAGAAGGTCGAGGGATCGGCTGTAATGGTGACGAGGAGAATCCTGAAGAGCAGCGCGAACTTTTCACGTTTCTCCACCTTACGAGAAACACACGTTTGCACCGTTCCATGACAAACAAAAAAAAAGAACGGTGATTGCTTGCATACCTGTGGAACTACATGCCCTGACGTATTACTTTACCACTTTTTCCAGTCACCAGCTGTATCGTTACGATGAGACATCATTAAAATCGATAAAAATCAATGGCAGAGGACGAGTAGTATAATACGGATGTGTTTTTCCGATCCACTGTTCAACTTAGCGTGTAAGGATCGACACAAATAAAACTACGACATATGTCTGTATCCGTTTCTTCTGCTGCCCATTTGTGTGTGTCGCTTTCTGCGAGGCTGCGCCGGAGCTCGGCTGGCTTTGCTCGCTGGCAGAGCGCATTTACGACTGTAGTAAACTGCTTACCAACCGCTACAAAGTTGATCGACAAAAATGAAAAAGCCTCACAGCTTAAAGATACAGTTCAAGGTCGAAAAATAATCGCCCACTAATTCGGTACGACAAATGGTTCCTTGCTGATGCGGTTAACTTGTACCGGCTGGGAGTCCAACTCTAGACCGCAGATACCAATGAAAGTCATTTCGTTCAATAAGATCGTTACGGTTAATAATTGAAGAGCCACTGAAGTACAAAGCAGAGCGTGAGCATTGACGAATTCTATGAACGAAACCGTCCTCAATACTCACGGGACATTGTAGCTGCCTCGTGAAGTCGAGCTATCAGATTCGGTTCGTGCCTCTGCCACGGAAATTGTTTTAAATGTAAAGTTGCTGCATCAGTTACACACACACACACACACACACACACACACACATGGTGATGGTCCACCTCTGGAACGCAGTAGAGCAAGCTGTGTGGCATGGATTGGACAAATCCTTGGTACATCTCCGGCGGAATGTGGCACCATTTGTCCACGCGCGGATCACACAACTCTCGTGAATTACGGGCCGTTATTTTGTGGGCGTGGAGCCGGCACCCGGTAGCGCCCCACATATATTCCACATGGTTCATATTGGGCGAATATGCTGAGCCAATGTATCAACGGGACTTCGCCATCATGGCCCTCAAACCACTGGAGCAAGATTCTCTGACACTGGGTTTTTGGTGGCCGTCGCATGAAGGGATGCAGATCGCACGCAATACCGCTTGGAAGATAAGAGACGAGGTATTGGCGGACGTAAAGCTGTGAGGACAGGTCGTGAGTCGAGCTTGGATAACTCAGCTGGTAGAGCACTTGCCCGCGAAAGGCAAAGCTCCCGAGTTCGAGTCTCAGTCCGGCACACAGTTTTAATCTGCCAGGAAGCTTCACCGTTCACGTAATTCACAGCTGTCACGGTGCCTTCGATTACCACCACAGGTCCCATGAATGCCCAGGTGAATGTCCCCCATAGCACAATATTGACCCCATCGGCCTGCGTTCGTGGCGCGGTACATGTTTCGTCCAGCCGTTCGCCTAAATGTCGGCGTATCGACCTGACGCAACAAGAAACTTTATTCATCCGATCAGGTGACATATTCCCACTGATCCACGGAAAAACTCGATACTCCAGTTCCCCACTGCAGTCATAATTGAAAATGCCGTTGGGTCAACATGGGTACACGTACAGGTCGTCTGCTGTCGAGCCCAGTGTTCAACAATGTGAGGTGAACGATGTGTTCAGAAACACCTGTGCCTGCACATCCATCGTACTCTGCCATCACATCTTGCACAGATCGCTGCCTGTCCTTCACAGCTTACGACCTACGCGTTCTGTGACAAGGCGTGGACGACCGACAGCTTGTCGCCTACTCGTGGTTTCGTCGTCCTTCCGCCACTTTCTACAGACACTGACGACAGAAGAACGCGTTCGGCTTCGCCGTTTCCCAGATGCTCACAGTCCAAGGCAGCAGGTAGGAACAATCTGCCCTTTGTCAAAGTCGCTTATGCCAGTCGATTTCGCCACTATCGGTTCGAATCATCGCTATAATGACTCTCCATTCGTCTCTGATCCGTAGCACGTGCCAGTAATGCCACCATGCAGTATTCAGTCTCGCGGTGGTCAACGGTCATAACGTTTTCGATCATTAGTATATATTTCCGGCCTATACTCAGTGTTGCAAATAAATTTTGTCGGTCTTTTATGTATTAATTTCCTATAAGGGCGCTGACGCCCTCGCCGTTTAGCGCCCTAAACCACTAATTAATCTTCATCATCGTTTTCCTATATTAAAAAAAATTGTGGAGTTGAGTTTGCAGTCTGGCAACTAAAATGTCAAATTCACCCCGTACGACGTCCCTCGAGCTTCATTCCACAGACCTCTCCCCCCTCCCCCCCCCCCCCCGCCCCAGAACTAAATTTCCGGGCTCCAATAAAATTCCCCCTGCCAAGTACAGTAAATGAAATTCCCTCGTTGTCGCTTGGAATTCAGCGAGCGCTCTCGGAAGAAGTCCAGTGGGCTGTTTTGTGGGGTTGTCTGGATGACATGCGGCGTATTCTACTGTTATCAGCACCTACTACGTTTGTTTATAACATACTGGACACGCTTGTCTCAAGCCATTCCCACTCTGCCACTTCCTCTGATATCAGAGAACCATTCACCACAGTCTCGCAGGCATCGTAGAAGTGAGATGACCGAGCATTATTTTATAATTATGGTGTCACATCATGTAGAGCCGCCCCCCCCCCCTAGGAACCTCTGACAAATACTCGATATGAACGTCATAATGCCCCCCTGCGACAGAGATATACACTGAAGAGCCAAAGAAACTGGCGCACCTACCCTTGTAGGGCACTCGCGAGCACGCAGAAATGCTGCAACACGACGTGGCACGGACTCGACTAATGTCTGAAGCAGTGCTGGAGGGAATTGACGCCATGAACCCTGCAGGGCTGTCCATAAATCCGAGGGGGTGGAGATCTCTTCTAAACAGGACGTTGCAAGGCATCTCAGATATGCTCAATAATGTTCATGTCTAGGGACTTCGGTGGTCAGCGGAAGTGTTTAAACTCAGAAGAGTGTTCGTGGAGCCACTCTTCAGCAATTCTGCACGTGTGGGTGTCGCACTGTCATGCTGGAACTGCCCAGTCCGTCGGAATGCACAACAGTCATGAATGAATGCAGGTGATCAGACAGGATGGTTACGTACGTGTCATCTGTCAGAGTCGTATCTAGACGTATCAGCGGTCCCATATTACTCCGACTGCACACGCCCCACATCATTACGGAGCCTCCACCAGCTTGAACAGTCCATGCTGACATGCAGGGACCATGGATTCATGAGGTTGTCTCCCTCCATACCCGTATACGTCCATCCGCTCGATGCAATTTGAACCGAGTCTCGTCCGACCAGGCAACATATTTCCAGTCGTCATCAGTCCAAAGACAGTGTTGACGGCCCCAGGTGAGGCGTAAAGCTTTGTGCCGTGCAGTCATCCAGGGTACACGAGTGGGCCTGCGGCTCTGAAAGCCCATATCGATGATGTTTCGTTGAATGGTTCGCATGCTGACACTACTACTAACTTTGAAACTCGTAAACATTAAGAATCTTACACAGCAGAAATCTATCCGTTTATAGAAACACTGGGTTAGATTTCTACCTCCAGCTGAAAGACACAACACGTAAACAGATACAAACGGATGACGTACACGAATCTTGAACTTCCCCATACCCAACAAGGCGTTGACAACATAGAGTATCAGTTAAATGAGAGATTCATGTATTGCGACGATTTCGAAATACGAGCACACGTAAACATTAATCATAAGGAGTAGGTACTGGAAACGGCCTGGGTCAATGTAGGTGTAATACGAGGGCTACATGTGGAATGAGTTGGCAGTCGTCAGTGGTATGTGACTTCAGGTCTGCTACGTACTACGCTATAGCGGAGCTCTTACGGTAGTGGAAACGGTACAGCTCACTTGTAGATATGAAGTGTCATATTACGGCGTCTGACCAGAAACAGTTATGCTAGACGGTGATCCCAGAGTAACAGGAGTCGACAATACTTTACCCAGCCCAACTAGGTTTACTTTAAAACAATGATTCAAGAATGTACGAGTATTTAATTTCTGAGTTAACCAATGTCCTAAAAGTACACTGCTACGTTGCGCTCATGTCAAGGGTAGCTGGTTCGAATCCTGGTGGTCAGTATGTGACCACAAATGGACAAAAGGTGACACCGTAAAATTTCTAATCAGCACACCGTCCACCGACGTCCTACGTGAAATCCAAAACATTCCAGCGCTGTCTCGTATTGTAATGGGATGTGATTTGTCGAAAGTGCCCTATTGTCCATTAGGCTTGGAGATCCGTTTGGAGCTATACAACAGGAAAACTCATTGGATTTCAAAGGAACATTATCTTTTTCTATGGGTCACACTGTTCTGGCTAGATACGATATGCACACACACACACACAGTTCAATTCGCACTGCTGCTGTTAAACGATAAAATACCTTTCCGTCGGGAATGTGAACTACGTATTCCGGTATGTGTATGACGACTGTTTGCATACATACGATTGAGCACACGTGGTTTATCTTCTTTAATGTGATTATGGTAGCTGGTTTTAGCAGCTTTTCGGTGTAACATCTCATTCGTGCATGAGTTACAACGTCCAGATTCACTTTTGCGTGTTGAGTTCTGCCGGTGGTTACCGACTGATGTGGAATCACGCTTTTGGATCCTTAGCTTTTCATTTCTTCAGATGAGGTTTGGTTTAGCCTGTCAGGGTATGTGGACACTCAGAATGTACCATCATGCATCAGAAAATCGTGCATGCGTTGCATAATCTCAAGATCGGTGTTTAGTGCGAAATGTGTGATGTCCGCATCGTAACACCATTCTTTGAGCAAACTATTAATGCTAACCGGTATGCCCAGAAGCTGTTTTATCCATAAGTGGATCAACACACGGAAGATGAACGACTGTTTATATATTTTCAGCAAGACGGAGCAACAGTGCACGCTGCCTGACAACCAGCAGAGTCTTTAGAATTAATTTTAATACCTTCAGCTGCTGACGGGCGTTGATATATACCAACGGGGACAGGTGAAAATGTGTGTCCCGACCGGGACTCGAACCCGGGATCTCCTGCTTACATGGCAGACGCTCTATCCATCTGAGCCACCGAGAACACAGATGAATAGCGCGACTGCAGGGACTATCTCGCGCACGCCTCCTGCGAGAGCCAAATTCTCACCTTCTATGTCCACACACTACATTCGTAGTGTCCCACCCCAACGCATTCATTTCTCGTGAAAGACATTCTTACCAAGTCCCGTAAGAGTTCGTGGAATATGTGTGCATCCGCACAGAAGAAGAAGATCATGGCCGGTATTGCCAGAACTATATACTTATATGGATACGGTGTCTGTTCTTTCGGACATGTCCGAAAGAACAGACACCATATCCATATAAGTATACCAACAGAGCCAGTACAACCTCTCGGCCACGTCGATCGCTTGACCTCACTTGCTGCGATTTTTACCTGTGGGGCAAAAAGGATCAGGTGTAGTCAAATGATCCTCAGGCACAGGGAGAGCTACAGCAGAACACTGGAAACGGTATTGTTGCTTTCCCTCAGGAAGAGCTGCTACGCCTGTCCCGTAGTTTGATAAATCGAGCACAGCGCGGCATCGCCGTCAACGGTGGCAATTTCCAGCATCTTCTATGATGTTGCATTAATCACGGCCATCCCGTGTCAATGTTACTGCAAGTACTTCTCGGGCCAGTTTCATTTTACCCACCATGTATTAAACACTTATCTGAAAAATATCTGTGAAAAGATTTACACGTGTACTATTGATTATCCTATAGTAATAAATATCACCACCACGAGGCCCGTGTCCAAACTAATAGCACTGGAAGACTTCACGCCTCCATCGCTCATCTAAGTTCCCTACAATGAAAAGTTTTCCAACTGTTCCATTCAAGTACACGCTTCATGACATGTGCTTTAAGGGTGTCACCTATCACTTGTTTGATATTCTTACATAACAAGGCAGCGTCTCCGTACTTGTTAAGCGATCGGAAAGTTACCCTTCTTCAGTGCAAGCTAGTTAGCTCAGTTAAAGAGGATGAAAGCTTATAGGCGATTTAACCTTCGTCATAAATGAGTACGACCTTCAGTGGAGGATCGTATGGATACATTAGCCGGAGTCGGTATCCTCGTACAGTCAACAACACAGAGGATAAATAAGGAGCCGAGGTCACAGTTCACCGGGCTGCAGCATTCGACAATTGCGCGCTGTTTTTCTCCTCTTCTACCGAACTCCAGACGTTTTGTGAGGGTTATGAAGACCCATACTAAAACCTCTTGAGCTAATATCAACTCGAAATAGCCACACGTTTCTCGTCATAAGAAATCCTACCAAGAGGTGTGTGCAAGGTACGACCTGCGAATCAGTGTTTCGGGATAAGATCACCTGTCACATACTCTGAGTAGAAAGCAGGACGCAGCTGAATCAGTCGCTCAACACTCCCAATACAAGACATTTTCCCATAACGCTTACTACTGGAGAGAGAGAGGGGGTGGGGCGGAGAATTATTCCCACCACAAAAAATTTGTTAATTGTTGTTAAAGTTTATTAACATCCTTTTTGAGTAGGTCCTGATCTGCAAATACTGTCCATGACACAATCTTAACAATGCCAATGCATTTTCTGTACACTGAGAGAAAGGGCATTTCATCAGCAGGGCAAAAAAAAATTTTTTTAAATACACATTTCGGTAATTTTCGTTGGGTTTTATTCGTTACACATTTTTTAAATATGCGGAGAAGTGTAAGAATGGTCCTGAACTTGAAAATATAAATATAACATTTGTTTTGAAAAGACATTCACTACTAAGACTTAAATTTTTCAGTTAACTTTTGCAGAAAAATTCATAAGTTACGGAATCTGGTATAAGAAATCATTTAAAAAAATAAATACTTTTTTTTAACTTAAAATGTTAAGTGCGTGACTAGATTACAATATATTCAATAGTTGGGTACAAAGTAAGCCACACCCCCTCCTGGTATAGCGAGGATTACACTGTACGTGTTCTTGGCACCGTAGCCTTAACTACATAGATCTATAACAAAAGGAATACTACCCGAACCATACACCTTTTTCACCAGTGGTGCAGGTAAAATAAGCCACAGGTGGTTCCAATGAAATATAGGGTTTAGTTGTGCCTGTTGCTTAACAGCAGATTCTGAAAACAATAAAAAGTTTAGTTGTGCCTGTTGCTTAACAGCAGTTTCTGAAAACAATAAAAAGTTTAGTTGTGCCTGCTGCTTAGCAGTAGATTCTGAAAACCCAGAGCCGGCCGCGGTGGTCTAGCGGTTCTAGACGCTCAGTCCGGAACCGCGCGACTGATACGGTCGCAGGTTCGAATCCTGCCTCGGGCATGGATGTGTGTAATGTCCTTAGGTTAGTTAGGTTGAAGTAGTTCTAAGTTCTAGGGGACTGATGACCTAAGATGTTAAGTCCCATAGTGCTCAGAGCCATTTGAACCATTGATACCCGTCTCGGAGTAGCTTATTCGCTCCGTCCGGCGATAAAGGCCGCCACACAGTTGACTGGTAGACTAGACACATGGCAAGCACGCACAGCTCCGCGTCCGCACATCCCAAGCATATTTATTCTGTCATTAGTTCGTTCTTCGAATACGTGGCGCTTGGGCGACCACCGCGGCCGGCGACGGGTATCGGTACGGTGTCTGCATTTAAGGCGAATCTCTCTGGGATGTCTTGCAACGAGCTGTTCAGAAATGGTCTCCAACTCCTCGTGCTCTTACAGATTTATGGAAAGCCCTGCAGGATTCATGGTGCAATTCTCTCCAGCAGTACTCCCTGCATTAGTCGAGTTCATGCCACGTCGTGTTGCTGTACTTCTGCGTGCACGCGGGGGCCCTACACGGTATTAGGTACGCGTGCCAGTTTTTCTGGCTCTTCAGTGAATATTACAATTGAAGATGGCTGAAAACCTGGTAAATGTATTAGCACAAATAAATCTATACAAAAGGTGGTTAATTGCTGATTTATCTAAGTAATTTCAAGTACGAGTATTAAGTGAAGACTCTAGAAATAAGCTTCAGCGCCCTGCAATGACGCTGCCGCTGAGAACGCGCAGACAAGATAAGACTAATAACAACGCGCACATGGGCATTTCAGCAGTCATTCTCCTCGCTCCCCATAAGCGAGTGGAACGAGAAAAAACCCCGACACGTGCTAAACTGCTAAGTACCCTGTGCCATGCACTTCACAATAGCCCGAAGTGTATAAATGTACATTACTCTGAAGACCAATAAAAGTATTTTATCTTTCGTTCTGCTTTGTGACACCTTTCATCAGACTTCTTAAACGTCATATAAAACTAAATGTCCTCTATTGCTACTTGACACATATGTTAATACACTGATCGTTTAGGTTTGACTTTGCGTTTTTGTTTCATTTTAACACCGAAGATGATCACTCTATGATTTAAACTGATATGAAAATAAAGCCGGCCGGGGTGGCAGAGCGGTTCTAGGCGCTACAGTCTGGAATCGTGCGACAACTACGGTCGCAGGTTCGAATCCTGCCTCGGGCATGGATGTGTGTGATGTCCTTAGGTTGGTTAGGTTTAAGTAGTTCTAAGTTCTAGGGGACTGATGACCTCAAAAGTTAAGTCCCATAGTGCTCAGAGCCATTTGAACCATTTTTTTTTAAATTAAGGAAAAAAGGTTTCAAATTATACGACCTTGTTTTGTCGTGGCACACAAACCTTTTAATGGAATCCTTTTAAACGCAGTCCGCACTGTTATCTCAGACACTAGCAAATCAGAATATTAATTCCGTTTACCCGGTATTTTTAAGCAAGATGTGCAGCTATACCCCCATTTCAGATCCAATGTGCAGCAGCGGCATTATTGTACAACAGGTTGTGAAAGAACGTGACTCGAGCAAAATGCGTCCACACCTGACGTAGAGACGAATGGTAGAACGGCGGCAGCAAGAGAGCGCCCTCGGCATTGTAGCCGGCGACAGCGGCATCTTCCGCACCAGGGAGATACACCGTCGTATTAATAATAACAGAACTGGGGGAGGTAACTCCCTGCCACTCTCGGCTGACAGGCCCTAGGGCTTGCAAGGTGTGGCAAGAGGCTGACCGCTAATGGCGCATCCTGCTCTGTGAGGGGAGTGTGGGCACGGGCGGACATGAATAGGGAAGCGGCTGTGGAAAATACCGCTGAGGACACCTCTACTTGAGCTTCATCCTTTGATGTCGGGGAAGCAAACTTCTCCAATCTGCGGTCTGAAACTGTTAACTGCAACATGTGTGCATCCATAGTGGCAAAGCACCCCTGGCGTGACGCCAGTTGAACGGAGAAGGGACCCACTGTTCATACTCGTGCAGTTCCGCTTTATTTCGCAGCGAACAAAATACCAGCTGTAAAATGCTAACTTTCACGGCCGGAAATGTGATACTTATTAATATACTAGCGGAGAAACCGGGCGTTGCCCAGGTATTTATTTATAGCTGTGCGCCCACGCCCGTACCACGAAGCATCTGGCCTTGGGCTTAATGTTACTCCTGAACTGTGTGTCGTAAAATGATAATTTCAACGGTATATATCTACAAAATTTATTGCGAATAGAATTAGCAATAAATTCAAACGTCAAGCATGATGCGCCAGTTTTTTGCAAATCGCATAGTTCATGATGCCATATCTTCTACACTATGTGACGTATAGTGATATAGTATTGCACTTACATACAGTAGTATATGTGCACACTGTCTTTAAATTGTATCGCGAATACAGTTAGTAGTAAAGAAGTAATAAATTATAATGTCATGACTCATGCGGTACTTTTACTGCAAGAACTCCGGCCGTTGTGGCCGAGCGGTTCTAGGCGCTTCAGTCTGGAACCGCGCTGTTGCTACGGTCGCAAGTTCGAATCCCACCTCGGGCATGGATGTGTGTGATGCCCTTAGGTTAGTTAGGTTTAAGTAGTTCTAAGTCTAGGGGACTGACGTGCTCAGATGCTAAGTCCCATAGTACTCAGAGCCTTTTGAACCATTTACTGCATGAACGGAGGAAAAGTATTAAGCGATGAACATTTTTCCTTTAATCATTCTATAGGGACTGTCAGCGATTTTTATATATATATATATATATATATATATATATATATATATATATATATATATATATATATATATGGTGTTACAAAAAGGTACGGCCAAACTTTCAGGAAACATTCCTCACACACAAAGAAAGAAAATATGTTATGTGGACATGTGTCCGGAAATGCTTACTTTCCATGTTAGAGCTCATTTTATTACTTCTCTTCAAATCACATTACTCATGGAATGGAAACACACAGCACACAGCAACAGAACGTACCAGCGTGACTTCAAACACTTTGTTACAGGAATGTTCAAAATGTCCTCCGTTAGCGAGGATACACCCTCCGTCGCATGGAATCCCTGATGTGCTGATGCAGCCCTGGAGAATGGCGTATTGTATCACAGCCGTCCACAATACGAGCACGAAGAGTCTCTACATTTGGTACCGGGGTTGCATAGACAAGAGCTTTCAAATGCCCCCATAAATGAAAGTCAAGAGGGTTGAGGTCAGGAGAGCGTGGAGGCCATGGAATTGGTCCGCCTCTACCAATCCATCGGTCACCGAATCTGTTGTTGAGAAGCGTACGAACACTTCGACTGAAATGTGCAGGAGCTCCATCGTGCATGAACCACATGTTGTGTCGTACTTGTAAAGGCACATGTTCTAGCAGCACAGGTAGAGTATCCCGTATGAAATCATGATAACGTGCTCCATTGAGCGTAGGTGGAAGAACATGGGGCCCAGTCAAGACATCACCAACATTGCCTGCCCATACGTTCACAGAAAATCTGTGTTGATGACATGATTGCACAATTTCCTGCGGATTCTCGTCAGCCCACACATGTTGATTGTGAAAATTTACAATTTGATCACGTTGGAATGAAGCCTCATCAGTAAAGAGAAATGAGGATTGACACATTGTTGGATGAACCATTCGCAGAAGTGTACCCGTGGAGGCCAATCAGCTGCTGATAGTGCCTGCACACGCTGTACATGGTACGGAAACAACTGGTTCTCCCATAGCACTCTCCATAAAGTGACGTGGTCAACGTTACCTTGTACAGCAGCAACTTCTCTGACGCAGACATTAGGGTTATCGTCAACTGCACGAAGAATTGTCTCGTCCATTGCAGGTGTCCTCGTCGTTCTAGGTCTTCCCCAGTCGCGAGTCATAGGCTCGAATGTTCCGTGCTCCCTAAGACGCCTATCAATTGCTTCGAACGTCTTCCTGTCGGGACACCATCATTCTGGAAATCTGTCTCGATACAAACGTACCGCGCCTCGGCTATTGCCCCGTGCTAATCCATACATCAAATGGGCATCTGCCAACTCCGCATTTGTAAACATTGCATTGACTCCAAAACCACGTTCGTGATGAACACTAACCTGTTGATGCTACGTACTGATGTGCTTGATGGTAGTACTGTAGAGCAATGAGTCGCATGTCAACACAAGCACCGAAGTCAACATTACCTTCCTTCAATTGGGCCAACTGGCGGTGAATCGAGGAAGTACAGTACATACTGACGAAACTAAAATGAGCTCTAACATGGAAATTAAGCGTTTCCGGACACATGCCCACATAACATCTTTTCTTTATTTGTGTGTGAGGAATGTTTCCTGAAAGTTTGGCCGTACCTTTTTGTAACACCCTGTATATATATATATATATATATATATATATATATATATATATATATATATATATATATAATACGAGGGCGGTTCAGAAAGTAACCTCCGATTGGTCACAGTGCGGGTTGTGGGGGGAGTAGCGACGCCCTCTGTGCGTTCACGCACTCAACAGGTCAGTCGGCATCAAGCCGTGGTCGAGTGAACGTCGTACCTGCGCTAGTTTAGTTTTTGTGGCAGTTTGAAATGTGTGCTGCAATAGAAAACCCCGCCAAATGTGAAGTGCGTGCTGTCATAAGGTTTTTACAGCCAAAGGATATTCTGCAGCAGCTATTCATCGTGAGCTTTGTGCCGTGTACGGACCAAGAGTTATGAGTGAAGGAGTTGTCCGTGAATGGGTACGTTTATTTAAAAGTGGACGAGAAAACGTTCATGATGAAGAGAGGAGTGGTAGACCATCATTGGTGACTGACGAACTCGTTCAGACAGTTGATGCAAAAGTTCGTGAAAATCGACGTTTCTCAATGTCGGAGTTGTCTACTGGTTTTCCACAGATTTCTAAGACAAAAGAACAATCAAAGATGTGGGCACATTCAAATTCGCCTACCAAACCAAGAAAAGCCTCGCAAGATTTTTCTGCCAGAAAACTGATGGCAACGGTGTTTTGGGATGCCAAAGGGGTGTTGTTGGTTGAATTCATGGAACGTGGTACGACCATTAATCAAGACGTGTACTGTGAAACAATAAAAAAGTTACGACGGGCTATACAGAACAAACGCCGTGGTATGCTGACTTCCGGTATCGTTTTTTTGCACGATAACGCCCGTCCTCACTCTGCTCGCAGAACAACGGCCCTTCTTGAGTCCTTCAAGTGGGACGTTATCGACCATCCACCTTACAGCCCAGACCTGGCGCCAAGTGATTATCACCTCTTCATGCATTTGAAGAAATGGCTCGGGTCACAGCGGTTTGATGACGACGAAGAGCTCAAAGATGCGGTCACAGGCTGGCTCCAGGCACAAGCGGGTGATTTTTATGCAGAAGGAATTTCAAAGCTTGTGAAGAGATACGATAAGTGCCTCAATCGCTATGGAGACTATGTAGAAAAATAGTGCAAAGATGTAGTTGTAAGATGTATATATTAAAATATTTTATTTAACTTGGTGTATTTTTTTAAATCAACCGGAGGTTACTTTCTGAACGGCCCTCGTATATGAAAATACGTGTACACGTTTGTCGCAAGTCGCTTAGCGCTCCCATTCTGAAATACTGGGTGAATCAAGACTGGGAATTAAAGCATCGCGAATACTCTGAAAACCATACTTAAGTGCCTAGCAGGGGGTTCATCGAGCCACCTTCACAATAATTCTCTATTACTCCAATCTCGTACAGCGCGCTGGAGAAACGAACACTTATATCTTTCCGTGCAATCTCTGAGTTCCCTTATTTTATTATGATGGTCTTTTCGTGAGAAGATTCCTCTGCAACAAAAAACGCCTTCGTCCACCTCAAATTCTGTATCATTTCAGTGACACTCTCTCCCCTATTTCGCGATAATACAAAACGTGCTGCCCTTCTTTGAACTTTTTCGATGTACTCCGCCAATCCTATCTAATAAGGATCCCACACCGCGCACCAGTATTCTAAAACACGACGGACAAGCGTAGTGTAGGCAGTCTCCTTAGTAGATCTGTTGCATTTTCTAAGTGTCCTGCCAATAAAACGTAGTCTTTGGTTAGCCTTTCCCACAACATTTTATGTGTGTTCCTTCCAATTTAAGTTGTTTGTAATAGTAATTCCTAGGTATTTAGTTGAATCTGCGCCTTTTAGATTTGCCTGCTTTATCGTATAACCTAAGTTTAACGGATTCCTTTTAGCACTCACGTGGATGACTTCACACTTTTTGTTATTTAGGGTCAACTGCCAATTTTCGCACCATTCAGACATCTTTTCTAAATCGTTTTGCAATTTGTGTTGATCTTCTGATGACTTTACTAGTCGATAAACGACAGCATCATCTGCAAAACAACCGAAGACAGCTGCTCACATTGTCTCCTACATCGTTCATATAGATAAGGAACACCAAAGGGCCTATAACATTACCTCGGGGAACGCCAGTAATCACTTCTGTTTTACTTGATGATTTTCCGTCAATTATTACAAACTGTGACCTCTCTGAATGGAAATCACGAATCCGGTCACATAACTGAGACGATATTCCATAACCACGCAATTTCACCACAAGCCGCTTCTATGGTACAGTGTCAAAAAGTGAGTGGATGATTTTTACAGTCACAGCAATTGTCTATTTTCTAATCGGTCCAGTGGTTTTGGAGGGAGATGGGGAAAACAGACATACGAGGTGCATTCAAGTTCTAAGGCCTCCGATTTTTTTTCTCCGGACTGGAAAGAGATAGAAACATGCGCATTGTTTTAAAATGAGGCCGGGTTCATTGTCAATACGTCCCAGAGATGGCAGCACCGTACGGCAGAAGGAATTTTACCGCCAGCGGCGAGAATGAGAACTGTTTTAAATACTTAAAATGGCGACGTTTTCCTTACTTGAACAGCGTGCAATCATTCGTTTTCTGAATTTGCGTGGTGTGAAACCAATTGAAATTCATCGACAGTTGAAGGAGACATGTGGTGATGGAGTTATGGATGTGTCGAAAGTTCGTTCGTGGGTACGACAGTTTAATGAAGGCAGAACATCATGTGACAACAAACCGAAACAACCTCGGGCTCGCACAAGCCGGTCTGACGACATGATCGAGAAAGTGGAGAGAATTGTTTTGGGGGATCGCCGAATGACTGTTGAACAGATCGCCTCCAGAGTTGGCATTTCTGTGGGTTCTGTGCACACAATCCTGCATGACGACCTGAAAATGCGAAAAGTGTCATCCAGGTGGGTGCCACAAATGCTGACGGATGATTACATGGCTGCCCGTGTGGCATGTTGCCAAGCAATGTTGACGCGCAACGACAGCATGAATGGGACTTTCTTTTCGTCGGTTGTGACAATGGATGAGGCGTGCATGTCATTTTTCAGTCCAGAAACAAAGCGCCAGTCAGCTCAATGGAAGCACACAGATTCACCGCCACCAAAAAAAATTCGGGTAACCGTCAGTGCTGAAAAAATGATGGTGTCCATGTTCTGGGACAGTGAGGGCATAATCCTTACCCATTGCGTTCCAAAGGGCACTACGGTAACAGGTGCATCCTACGAAAATGTTTTGAAGAACAAATTCCTTCCTGCACTGCAACGAAAACGTCCGGGAAGGGCTGCGCGTGTGCTGTTTCACCAAGACAACGCACCTGCACATCGAGCTAACGTTACGCAGCAGTTTCTTCGTGATAACAACTTTGAAGTGATTCCTCATGTTCCCTACTCACCTGACCTGGCTCCTAGTGACTTCTGGCTTTTTCCAACAATGAAAGACGCTCTCTGTGGCCGCACATTCACCAGCCGTGCTGCTATTGCCTCAGCGATTTTCCAGTGGTCAAAACAGACTCCTAAAGAAGCCTTCGCCGCTGCCATGGAATCATGGCGTCTGCAATGTGAAAAATGTGTACGTCTGCAGGGCGATTACGTCGAGAAGTAACGCCAGTTTCATCGATTTCGGGTGAGTAGTTAATCAGAAAAAAAAATCGGAGGCCTTAGAACTTGAATGCACCTCGTATAAATCCGTTTTTATAATATGTATGGATTCCGGGTTCCTATCCGTGGTGGGATGAATTTCTTATTGAAACCGAACATGACGTCCCGGATTGCGGAGAACATCTTCGGGAGTGGCTCACAAGTGACTGTAGTAAAATTTCGTTTGTACCTTGGTTCGGAGTCCACGTTAAATTCCAGATCCCCTTAAAGCTGTTTAGGCGCTTTAGATGGCGGAAGTACGCAAGCGCACATCATCTCCAGTACAACTACTTTGCCATATAATGCTCTTTGTGGTTCAAGAGAACACTGATCGCTTTGGAGCGCTGCACACTGTGTATGACAGGTACCAGGCGGTCTTATACCTTCCACAATTAACTAAGTCATGCCAGTGAAGTTATGTGTACGTGCCATTCTGTTGTATGGAATGAGTAGAGTAATATGGGTCGACATTACAGAATGGCAGAAAGTAACCATCGAGTATGGATATGCCCTGACACTGCCCCATTTGCTGGTGCATTAACGCGAATTGCCCAACGTTGTCCAACGTGTCTACACGAACTGGTATACCACTCACAGCTATGTAGTACGGCCCAATACCAGTGGTCGTAAAAAAGAGCCGGTGGTTTGAATCAATCCTCCTCAATAACGACCATCAGTTTCAAACCGACAGAATTTGCTGCTGTCAATAATGACTGCGGATCCATCTCAACCATTTACCGAGAGAACATGACGAAAGGAAGTGCATGTAGTGGGCATCTGAGGCTGGGTTGCTCGTCGAAGGTAACGGCTCACAGAGAAACATTTAACTGTGCAACTTCAATGGGCCAAACAACAGAGAAAGTGGACGATTGCTGAATGGAGGCTCGTAGTGTGGTCCAACGAGTAGCAATTATGCCTCTTGTCAAATGACGCAAAGCGTCGATTGTACAGAGGCTCAATGAGGAGTTAAACCTGTGTGAGGGGCGTAGCTCGGGCCTGAGATGGTTTATTTTATGGTTCAAATGGCTCTGAGCACTATGGGACTTAACATCTGAGGTCATCAGTCCCCTAGAACTTAGAACTACTTAAACCTAACTAACCTATGGACATCACACAAATCCATGCCCGAGGCAGGATTCGATCCTGCGACCGTAGCGGTCGCGCGGTTCCAGACCGAAGCGCCTAGAACAGCTCTGCCACACCGGCCGGCCGTTTATTTTATAGTGAGCGTTTTTGGTACCACGGCTTGGGCCTAGTCACTCAGGTTAGGATTAACGTGAACGACGATGTTTACTTCAGTATTCTCGATGACTGAGTGTTGACCTTTCTTGACTTTTATCATGAGTATGCTACTGTGTACACTCCCGTCTTTCAAAACAGCCGTATTCACAGGATTCCACGCGTATGTTCCTGGTTTGAAGATCATACGGGCACCCTAACGCACATCGTTGCGCCCGCCAAATCAGTGGAGCTTGATCCCACAGAAAATGCGTGGGACAATTTAGAACAGCGGGTGAAATGTAGATTTCAACATCACCGCAATATTGTATCTGTACGGCATGGGTTTACCAAGCTACAGCCCGCTGACTGCATCCGGCCCGCCGACGGTGCTTGAATTTGACTTCTTAGGTCGTGTTCCGTTTCTACAAGCACCAAACGAAATAGGTGCTCTTCTTACTGAAAAAGATACAACTGATCCACAGCCATCAGATCCTGCCGGGTTACTGTTTGTCACTTGTGCTCAACGTCACATCCCGCTTGAATGAACTGAACTTTATATAAAGGGTAACTTCGTCTCTGATCCCTACAGAATCAAAGGATTTCGGAGAAAGCAGTCGAGAGAAAACTTTTTTCATTTTTGACTGTCCCAAAGAGTTATGTGCTATAATCCCCGAAGATGTCAATCTTGATTTTCCGAAAATAAATATTCGTGACCTGAAGCATTTTTTGGGAGCTTTTCAGATCGTGACAGAACTGAGAGTGACATTCTTCTGTTCCAGAATAGGTTTAATTATAACCTCGGTGATTTGCCACTTCAACAACAGTTCAAGATCATTCAATTGAAGGTGAATGATTTACTGAAAGAGAAGTAAAGAGAAGGAAGACTTTTTGAAATTTGCCGCTGCTTACATGATTTCGGGTTTCCGAAACTGAAGAGATCTGCCACTGGTATGATATCAATGTTTGGAGCAACTCACATCTGTGAACCCACATTTGCAAAAATTAAGTATGTAATATCAGCACATCGAACTAGACTTACTGATGAACATTGGAAAGGAATTCTCTTGATTGGATGCAGCAATATCAAACCCAAAATTTGATATCTTGAAAGCGAAACGCCAGTTCCCCAAGTCTCACTAACGACTTCAGCTCCATAGTTTATCATATTCACATATGTGCAGACCAGGTCTGATGTAACAATCTTTTTCCTAACGCCATCTTATTGGTAACTTTTTACTCAGGAAATATGTCGGTTGTCCCCGTTTGTTGTGCATTAGATGCCACCGACCAATTATGAGGAATGATGAACTTAATTTTTTTGTCATTTGCTCCAGAGCTTTCATTCTGGCTTGCAAGTATTGTACAAAATGACGATGCAGCCCGCGCTCGTCATTTTGCCAGTTATATGGCCCGCCGTGAAAAACCTTTAGCGACCAATGCTCTACGGGACCTAGTCACCAATAAGCCGCTCCCGTTGGATATGAAATACAGGAAGAAACTTAACTGTCTTCCTCGCGGAATTGTCTTTGGCACAGAAAGAGGTAAAATATGTTGCTATAAAAGTTTTTGATAAATTACCAGATGAAATAAAAATCTGACAGACAGCAGTAATAGTTTTAAAAACAAATTGAAATCATACCTCCTTGACAACTCCTTCTATACCATAGATGAGTTCTTGAATATGAGTAAATAAATGTGAAGATATAATATATGCATTTTGTGCCATTTAAAGGAATGGGATAGATAATAGAAATATTTAGGTATAACACTATAACGTAAAAACGTTGTTCCCTGTGCGCATTTCTTGTGCATTTGACACGTACCACATCATAACGGTTTTTCCGTGCTATTGATCAATGGAACACATAACTAACTAAAACTAACTAACTAACTAACTTATGGGGATGACCAATTTACTGTCAGGTGCGCTTAGTTCAATCGGGTATCGCTTGATCTCAAAGCGTCTCAAAAATTACTGCAATACTCATTAGTGAGGTACGTGTTTGGTTAAAACAGATTTAAAGCCGACTGGTGGTTAAGGATACGTGGTACTGGCAGCGTCCATGTGGCCTGCTGGGCCGGGGGCGCCTAGAGCCGCCAGATAGCGGTCCTCGACCACAGTGCGCCTCTGTAAATAGAGGCGGGGCGAGGTGAGCCGAGGCGAGGCGAGGCGAGGCGGCGCAGCACGGCAAACAGCGCGCTCCGCCGCTAATGTTGCCGCGTCGCGCTGCGCAGCGCTCCCCCTGGCCCTCTCTGCAGCTAGTGGCGGCTCGCGCCGCACCGTCAAAGCGCGCCATTCTACCCAGGGGCTCCAGAAGTAAGCTACGCTTGTTGTCCCACGCGCAGCAACTGTCGCTCATTGTCAGAAGAGAACACATGTTGCGGGTTTTCTGTAGTAGACACAGTTCTACTGCGGTACGGGTAACGGCTGCATCACACAGTTCGAGTGAAATGGCGCGTCAACCGGGAATTTATTCCAAAGTTGAAGTGCGCGGAGCAATACGATTCTTCTAGGCAAAACGTGTAAACTGCACGCGTCCTGGGACCTCTGCTGTTCCTGATCTATGTAAATGACCTGGGTGACAATCTGAGCAGTTCTCTTAGGTTGTTCGCAGATGATGCTGTAATTTACCGTCTAGTAAGGTCATCCGAAGACCAGTATCAGTTGCAAAGCGATTTAGAAAAGATTGCTGTATGGTGTGGCAGGTGGTAGTTGACGCTAAATAACGAAAAGTGTGAGGTGATCCACATGAGTTCCAAAAGAAATCCGTTGGAATTCGATTACTCGATAAATAGTACAATTCTCAAGGCTGTCAATTCAACTAAGTACCTGGGTGTAAAAATTACGAACAACTTCAGTTGGAAAGACCACATAGATAATATTGTGGGGAAGGCGAGCCAAAGGTTGCGTTTCATTGGCAGGACACTTAGAAGATGCAACAAGTCCACTAAAGAGACAGCTTACACTACACTCGTTCGTCCTCTGTTAAAATATTGCTGCGCGGTGTGGGATCCTTACCAGATGGGATTGACGGAGGACATCGAAAGGGTGCAAAAAAGGGCAGCTCCTTTTGTATTATCACGTAATAGGAGAGAGAGTGTGGCAGATATGATACGCGAGTTGGGATGGAAGTCAGTAAAGCAAAAGAAGTTTTTCGTCGCGGCGAGATCTATTTACGAAATTTCAGTCACCAACTTTCTCTTCCGAATGCGAAAATATTTTGTTGACCCCAACCTACATAGGTAGGAATGATAATCAAAATAAAATAAGAGAAATCAGAGCTCGAACATAAAAGTTTAGGTGTTCGTTTTTCCCGCGCGCTGTTCGGGAGTGGAATGGTAGGGAGATAGTATGATTGTGGTTCGATGAATCCTCTGCCAAGGACTTAAATGTGAATTGCAGAGCAATCATGTAGATGTAGATGAAATATGGCATATGAACCACCTGCAAGGTCGCGTCCAGCCTTAACGAAACGCCAACGAAAAAATCCGCTAAAGTTGTAAAAATTATTTATTTCTAAAAAGGTAAGCACTATTCGGTTTCAGGACGTATGTCCTCTCTTCAGGTGCACCTGCAAAATTTGAAATGAATAATAGTATCTTTCGACATGGTTAATGTAGATAAGTACATTAAAACGTGAGTCCATAAAAGGATGCGTAACTAACTTTAAAATACTGCATCCCAAGTACCAATGTTGTTGAAATTTCGATATATCGGAACTTTCTCCGGAAAATATCAACGTACACCAGCGACAATTTTACACCTATATATCGATATCGAAACAGCGATATCGAGTGCGGTTATTTTTATTTTTTCCCAATTTTCGATAAATAAATTGAAGTTTTTCTGTTCAAATCGTAGTAGGACATAATTTTTCTTTCACTTTCAAATTCTAAAAGTGGCAGGGATAAAATACAGGGAGTGAACGGCTAATTACAATTTGTACAGAAACCAGATGGCAGTTATAAGAGTCGAGGGGCATGAAAGGGAAGCAGTGGTTGGGAAGGGAGTGAGACAGTGTTGTAGCCCCTCCCCGATGTTATTCAATCTGTATATTGAGCAAGCAGTAAAGGAAACAAAAGAAAAGTTCGGAGTAGATATTAAAATCCATGGAGAAGAAATAAAAACTTTGAGGTTCGCCGATGACATTGTAATTCTGTCAGAGACAGCAAACGACTTTGAAGAGCAGCTGAACGCGGACAGTGTCTTGAAAGGAGGGTATAAGATGAACATCAACCAAAGCAAAACGAGGATAATGGAATGTAGTCGAATTAAGTCGGATGATGCTGAGGGAATTAGATTACGGAATGAGACACTTAAAGTAGTAAAGGAGTTTGGCTATTTGGGGAGCAAAATAACTGATGATGGTCGAAGTAAAGGGGATATAAAATGTAGACTGGCAATGGCAAGCAACGCGTTTATGAAGAATAGAAATTTGTTAACATCGAGTATAGATTTAAGTGTCAGGAAGTCGTTTCTGAAAGTATTTGCTCGTTTCTGAAAGTATTTGTATGGAGTATATATAGCCATGTATGGAATTGAAACATGGACGATAAATAGTTTGGACAAGAAGAGAGTAGAAGCTTTCGAAATGTGGTGCTACAGAAGAATGCTGAAGATTAGATGGGTAGATCACATAACTAATGAGGAGATATTGAATAGGATTGGGGAGAAGAGGAGTTTGTGGCACAACTTGACAAGAAGAAGGGACCGGTTGGTAGGACATGTTCTGAGGCATCAAGGGATCACCAATTTAGCATTGGAGGGCAGCGTGGAGGATAAAATTTGTAGAGGGAGATCAAGAGATGAATACTCTAAGCAGATTTAGAACGATGTAGGTTGCAGCAAGTACTGGGAGATGAAGAAGCTTGCATAGGGTAGAGTAGCATGGAGGGCTGCATCAAACCCGTCTCAGGACTGAAGACCACAACAACAATGAGAAGGAGTCTTACTGCTTTTGAGCTTTCATCACGTCCAGTCTTTCTCGTTAACTGTGTGAAGTAAGTACAGATGACACAATCCGATAACTGACGAAACCGAACGACAGACCCATCGGACACCTTTTATTGTGCCACTCACCTGCAGTTACCATTGTTAGCAACTGCAAGCGTAAACGTGCGTCGTTTTCCTTTCAATTCCTGCTCCAAAGGGGATAAACAGGCTGCTTTCTTGGTCGGTGTGCAGAAAATATAATAATAAATCAATACTGAAATATAGACCTCTAAAATTGGTAATATTTTACAATGCGCAAATATATCGAGGGCCGATAATATTTTTTTAAATACTGGTATATCAGATTCCCGACATTTTTAAAAATATCAACATTACTACCTAATACATGGCATCCAAGAGAATATCTTCAATCCTAGGTCTACCACAAAGCCTCTCGCAGAGGACGACCTATGTAAAACTATAAGGATCCCCAATTAGAAGATCGGAAACCACCGTTAAATGGAATAAAATACATATAGAATAAACGACACTACGTCCCAAATCGACCATTACAAAACTTACAACGGTTCAGGCTTATGTGGCGCCACACACGCAACATCCCTTGTGAACTCCATTTTTAATGTACAAAGAAGGATTGTTTTCTAAGAATTTATGTTGGTTCTGTTTAGCTTTGATTATCTTAATCACATGGGTACGTATTGTCATTCATTAAAATTTTGCTCAACCACCTGTAGATGGCTGCTCCAGACGCCGCCGGTGCCACTGCAGGTAATTCCGGGTAAAAGACGGGACCCGCAAAATTTACAGACTAATATCCCTAACTTCTGTCTGCTGCAGAATCCCTGAACATATTCTCGTACTCTCAGTTCGAATATAATAAAGTTTATTGAGACTGAGAAGCTTATGTCCATGAATCAACGTGGTTTCAGAAAGCATCGCCAGTGCGAAACTCAGCTTGCCCTCTTCTGCGAACTATGGATGAATGGCAACAGGTAAATTCCATATTTCTAGATTGCCGGAAAGCATTCGACACGGTGCCCTACTGCAGGGTGTTAAGAAGGTACGACCGTATGTAATAAGTTGACAGGTCTGTGAGTGGCTCGAGTACTTCTTAAATAATAGAACCCAGTATGCTTTCCTCGACACTAGTGTTCATCAGAGACTGGGGTACCGTCAGGATTGCAACAGGGAAGTGTGACAGTGCCGCTGTTGTTATCTGTATACATAAATCATTTGGCTGAATGGGTGGGCAGCAGTCTGTGGTTGTTAGCTGATGATGCTGTGGTGTACGGCAAGGTGTCGAAGTTGAGTATGTGTACGAAGATACAAGACGACTTGACAAAAATTCCAGCTGACGTGAAGAATGGCCGCCTATTTCTTTAGGCCGTTGCTGTGGGTTAATTTATCGACTGTCCTTTGTGTTTGGAAGTTCAAGTTGTGCTTGAGTTTACATATCTGAGTTTTTCAACTTTGGTTTTGATTAGTTGGCCAGTTCTATTGTATCATTTAAGCATGCCCCACGTATTTACAAGCGCTGAATGTAAAGATACGGTGTTTGCGTGCGGATTTTGTAATGGAAGCCTTGCCGCTGCTGTTTCTGCTAGTAGAGAATACTGTATGGACGATTTCCTAATCCCAGAGTGCCAGATTCAAGAGTTTTACTCGTGGTTTCACTAAATACCGTGAGACTGTTGCAGTACCCGGCAGTCATACCTCATCTGAACGTGCAATAGAACAGGAATTGGATGAAGCAGAAGATATTATTCAGATGGAAGAAAGTAGTCCTTTAACAAATGCAGAAGGAGATGTAGGTAGACGATTGGCACTTTGTTGCTGGTTAATTGCAAAGCGCCTAGTAATCCCATTAATAGAGTTTAAAGATGAAGCCACTTTCGCACTTGACATCTACAACTGTATTACTACTCCATAATTCACACTTGAGTGCCTAGCAGAGGATTCTTCGAACCACGTTCACACTATTTCGCTACCGTTCCACTTTCCAACAGCGCGTGAGAAAAATGACCACTTAAATCATTATAAAGCTTATTCCATTCCTTGACGGGCTGACTGGTACAGCAACCGGTTTGCATAACTATATAAAGAGACAGTCACGGTTGCAAAAGTTATTTTTAATTCGAATAACTCTTTTCGCCTGGTTAAAGCTTTGTCAGATAAAGAATTATGTATGACCGGCTGGTAGGGCGGTTGGTCAGAACGATGGTAATGAACCATCCGAACTAAGAACTGTCGAACAAGACACTCTCAAAATACAGACGCCAGATGAAGCGCACCATAGTACCACACGTACATCGAATGACCAATATGGCCGTCTGTTAGACCGTTTGGTCAGTCACCTGCTATCCAGGCCATTTGATGCACGTGTGGCTCCATCCCGCGCATCACCAGGCGTCTCCATTTCAAGTGTACCTGGTTCGACAGTTCATGCTTTAGATGGTTTGTTACCACCGTTCTGACCAACCACCCTACCAGCCGGTGATATGTAATGCTTTGATAGCCTTTCAAATTCTGACGAAGCGTTGACCAGGCGAAACGCGTTTCATATGAAAAATAACTTTGCAACAGAGATTGTCTCTTTATATACTAAATTCTTTCTGTACGAGCTGTGATGTCTCTTATTTTATTATGACGATCGTTTCCCCCTATTCCCATTCAGAGCAGAAAGTTGCTTTAATGCTTGCCATCACAAATCACTTACCATGCCCGTGAAACCCCCTCTGTGACGGTGTAACCAACACTGGTAACTCACATCGGTGGTCCAAAGAAAACCTATATGCCTTTGTGCAGACATTTTCAAGAACGCTTCTCGAAAACAGGTGGTGCAGTACGATAGACAATAAGCTGACTTCGAGTGTTGCGCCATTGCATCCTCTTACAGAGTCACGGTATCAGGCTATCTTGAAAATGAACTTCCAGCAAGAGGTTCATTTCGCTACAAATGGCCTTTGTATGTTTACCTGTGGAGATAGTTGAAAGGTGAAGTCTACACAAGTGTGACCGTTGGGATTCCTCCCCATAAAAGAACGTCAAGACGAGCTCATAAGAGATACACTTGCTCTTCTCAAGATAACTCGAAAACGCTTTTAAACACACTCATGCTCATAAATTAAGGATAATGCTGATACATGGTGAAACAACGCTCTGGTGGGCGGGTGCATTTGACCTGCGGTCGTCGCACGGTGGCGCTGGCAGCAGTCCACATACGCAGAGTACTGTGAAGCGAATAAGTATGCACACCTTTACAGACGTGCTAATGGTGTTGAAAATGGCTCAAAGAACACATACTGATGACGTTGTGAGATACTAGGGCAACTGGACACTGGTCAAACACAGCAGGTCTTAGCACGGGCCCCCCGTGTGCCAAAAGTGTGATCTCAAGATTATGGCAACGATTCCAGCACACAGAAAACGTGTCCAGGCGCTACAGTACGGGACGTCCAGAGTGTACAACACAACAAGAAGACCGATATCTAACCATCAGTGCCCGCAGACGGCCACGGAGTACTGCAGGTAGCCTTGCTCGGGACCTTACCACAGCCACTGGAACAGTTGTCTCCAGGCACACAGTCTACAGACGACTGAACAGACATGTTTTATTCGCCCAGAGACCCGCAAGGTGCATTGCACTGACCGCTGGTCACAGGAGAGCCCGCAAAGCCTGGTGTCAAGAACACAGTATATGGTCATTGGAACAATAGTCCCAGGTTATGTTCATGGACAAGTATAGCCTGAACAATGATTCTCGGCAGGTTTTCATTTGGCGTGAACCGGGAACCAGATACCAACCCCTTACGGTCCTTGAAAGGGACCTGTATGTAGGTTGTGGTTTGATAGTGAGGGGATTATGATTGGTGCACGTACACCCCTGCATGTCATTGGCAGAGGAACTGTAACAGGTCAGGTGTATCGGGACATCATTTTGCACCAGTATGTCCGCCTTTTCAGGGGCGCAGTGGGTCCCACCTTCCTCCTGATGGATGATAACGCACGGCGCCACCGAGCTGCCATCGTGGAGGAGTACCTTGAAACAAAAGATATCAGGCGGATGGAGTGGCTTGCCTGTTCTCCAGACCTAAACGCCATCGAGCATTTCTGGGATGCTCTCGGTCGACGTATCAAAAATGGTTCAAATGGCTCTGAGCACTATGGGACTTAACATCTGAGGTCATCAGTCCCCTAGAACTTAGAACTACTTTAACCTAACTAACCTAAGGACATCACACACATCCATGCCCGAGGCAGGATTCGAACCTGCGACCGTAGCTGTCGCGCGGTTCCAGACTGAAGCGCCTAGAACCGCTCGGTCACTCCGGCCGGCGTCGACGTATCGTTGCACGTTTTCAAACCCCTACGACACTCAGGAGCTCAGACACGCTCTGGTGCAAGAATGGGAGGCTGTACCCCAGCAGCTGCTCGACCACCTGATCCAGAGTATGCCAACCCGTTGTGCGGCCTGTGTACGTGTGCATGGTGATCATATCCCATACTGATGTCGGGATACATGCGCAGGAAACAGTGGCGCTTTGTGGCACGTGCTTTGGGGCGGTTTTCTGAACTTATCAAAAATATCGTGGACTTATAGATCTGTGTCGTGTGTGTTCCCCATTTGCGCATGCTATTAGCGCCAGTTTTGTGTAGTCTGGCACCACATTCTGCAATTATCCTTTATTTATGAGCATTAGTGTAGAAAATCACGAAAATCAGCTTTCAGCTTTATTATTTGCCTTGGCTCAACATCTAAGAATATTTCTTTGAGTTACAACAGCTATACTCCTGAAGCCAATAATAACTGGTCACACTTGATGTGGAACCTTTTATTGGAAATGCTCAACACTACCAGTACCGGGCAATATAATGTAGGGCAGCAACTACATCTTTATAATGTTTGGTTTTCGAGATGAATTGACGCAGTTCATATTGCAACGAAGACATCTGAATCAGTTGGCGCTTGCTGGACGCGTCGTTTTAGTGAGGATGCAGCCTTACGAGGCACTGGAGCGACCGCCGCCTCTGCGGAAGCAGCCAAGCGGCAACAACCGTTCGCGGCCGACGGTTGCGTGGGCGGTGCGTAGCGGAAACGTGTGTGCGTGACACTGTGTGTGTGCGTGTGGCGCCCGGCACGCGTTTGCGTGACCGTCAGCGCTGACTAATGCCGCATGTGCGCGGTTACGCACCGGCCACCAACAATAACAGATGCGGACGTACAGCAATAGATTGATCGTCATCAGGACACTTGATGGGCTGTTGCTTACCCCCACCACCAACACTCCCATCCTGCCTTACTCTCCCGTTTTCAGCTCGCTCATAATGTGTCCTTCTTTTTGATATTACTACGTTATTCAGTGCACCCACTTGGGAGCGCATATCCGTACTGCAGCGTTATCACTATCAACGTACAATTAATACTGTAGCAAAAACAAACTCGAAACAGAACCGAGCAGTGCTACAAGCAAGCTCGACGGTGAAGACTGAAGTGAAGTGGGCATTACAATTCTGAAAACCAAGTACCGTGGATGAATGGAGCAAGATTGTTTCCAAGCAGGACACACAGTGCATGGCGTCGACATTTCCACTGCTGTGCAGATTTTTTCACTGTAATACATGTCCACAAGTTAAATTGGAGCTATACGAAATGCAGTTACTCTGAACGAGCCACCGCAGACCAATAGTTCCTCGTACCATAATACTCAGAAAATATCTTCGAACAAATTCACAAACATTGTCGGCAGAGTTCGGGTTCACCCGGTATATGTAATGTCCTGCTCGTGTACGAGGCATGTTCAAAAATTAAGTGTACTGAGACCATAACAGTCTGCGATTTTTTCACTCTGTTTTTTAGTAGTTGGCAACGCTGAGAGATAGAGGGGGATCCCCTGACCAGAGCGAGCATCGCAGGAATGCGGTAGTATGTAAACTCACGTTGTGGTGTTCAGTACCGTAAAAAATGTCGGTAAGAAAAGTGCAAGCCACGTGCTGTGATTCGCTTCCCACTCACGGCTTGAATAAAACCTACCTTTTTTTTCTGCGTATGAAAACAGTTTATGGCGAAGGTGTTATGAAGAGAACGAGTGTGTTTAACTGGAGTACAGAGTTCAGTGGAGGAAGAGCAAATCAAATGACGAGCAGAACACCTATTTTGATTCATGAGTCGTGCAAGAAATCAAGGAAACTGTTCCTGGAGACCGCCGACTGACAGTGGATAAAATTTCTGCGATGTTTCCAAAATTCTCTTATACGAGACACTCATAGAAAGGCTGGGGTATCGAAAATTGTGCGCAAGATGGGTTCCAAAACAGCTGTCAGACCAGTACAATAAAAATCGGATAATTAGCGCCAGTGAGTTTTTTGAACAGCTTGAACTATAAGATGAGGATTTTCTGAGAACTTTTGTGACTGGAGATGAAACGTGAGTGGCTCATTACACGCCTAAGACAAAAAGACAGTCGTCATAGTGGCGTCACATCAACTCTCCAGTTGGCAAAAAATTCAGAGCCACAATAAAAAAAGAACACTTGGCATCAGTGTTTTGGGACCGGAAAGGCATCGTTTTGGTTGAATTTATGCCTCAGGGAGACACCACCAAAGCGCAACGATATTGTGAGATTCTAAAAAAAGGATCGTTCGAAACAAAAGGAAGGGATTGCTGACTAAAGCACACACAGCCTCAGCCTCCAAGGCGCTTTTGGACTCATTTACTTCGGATGTATTGAACCACTCCCCGTATTCCCTTGACTTGGCGCCTTCATATTATCATCTTTTCACCTCTCTGAAGGCACACATGAGTGGAATTAAATTTTCAACAGACCAGCAGGTGAAGTAAGAGATTCCGAAATGAAGGATGTAGCTGGCGGGAGTTCCTCGAGGAGGGCATAAACAAGCTTGTGCCACGGCTAACCACACATACTGAACGGGATGGCTATTATGTCTATACCTTTTCTAAAAAAGATGAAAATTTAGAACACTTACCTTTCGAACATGCCTCGTGGCTTAATGCGCAGGGCATCAGCTTGCAAGCCTGGGAGACAAGCCACACTCAGTTCGAACCTGCACGGCAGATTAACGGCCGCTGGTCTAGAGCAAGGGACTGTCAAAGTTTTAATTATAACCTTGAAAAAATGAAGTTACGTATTAAATTTTTTGTTTTGTTTTCAGGTACTTATGTAGAGTCGTGGCACCCACTGAGATTCCCGCGCTAAGGTACCCTAACATGCCGCTAGAGTGCTATATCGTGCGGTAATGCGTTATCGGCAGCAACGGAAATATTGCAGCTGTGTCAAGGCCAAATTAGATTATTTCTTTACACGATTTGTGTTGCCGAAAGTACCGAGAGGTGCTTTAAAGCTCCAACGTTTTGCTGCCAGGGCAATCTATGTCTGAGGATGCTCGTGCCTGATGAGCGAAACTAATCAAATAATACGTAATCTGTGGCGGTTTCACCTTTCCATTATTTTCTAGAATTGTTCCCACGGGTGGCTATAAGGAAAACCACTAAAACTTTCTTCTCTTACCTGTTGAATAGAATGCATGATCATACTGCGGAATTTGGAGATTAGGTCTCTAAAACCACAGCCACAAACATTCGCTTTTATACCTCTACTTGGCCACGCCATTTACAGCATTTCTGGCTATTTTTTGCAACAATTTTCACTAGAGACTTCGCCAGATTTCATATCACCGTTCTCTCTATGTATATCAAATAAGATTAAAAGGTATAGTTATTTGATGAAAAAAGTTCACTGATTCCGTTATTCGGCGGATAAAAAAATTGTTCAGTATATCATTGGATTAAAAAAATTATCATTATTAATCGTACACACATTACGTACAATGAGTTATCGGCAGTCTTAAACCGTTAACGAAATTATCTGATCAAAAGCCTGGCAACTACTAACAGACATTAATATGAGATGTGTACAAAGACTAGCAATTTGCTTCCAATGTTCAGAAATGCAAAATTGTGCACTTTTCAAAACGAAAAAAAAAAAAAAAACGATGACTGTAATATCAATGAGTCACTGTTGGAATCGGCCAATAAATACCTGGGTATAACCTTTTATAGGGTCACGAAATGGAATGATCATACAGTCATACAGTAGATATCAGTTTGAGGATAGAATACTGGGGAACTGCAACCAGTCTACAAAGGAGGTTGGTTGCTTACATATCACTCGTGAGACTCATTCTAGAATATTGCTCAAGTGTGTGGCATTCGTGCCAAATATGATTACCAGATGATACTGAACATATACAGAGTACAGCATTACGAACGGTCACAGGTTTGTTTGACCCGTGGGAGAGTGTTGTTGAGATGCTGAAGAAACTGAACTGACACGCACTTGAAGATAAGCGTAAAGCTACCCGAGAAAGTTTACTAACACATTTTCAAGCACCGGCTTTAAATGACGACTCTAGAAATGTACAACAAGCCCCTACGTATCGATCACACAGGAATCGTGAGGACAAGACCAGAATAATTACAGCATGCACAGAGGCAGTCAAACAATCACTCTTCCGGCGCTCCGCACGTGAATGGAACGGGAAGAAACCCTGATAACTGATACAACGGGACGTGTCCTCTGCCACGCCCTTCACGGTGGTTTGCAGAGTAAAGATAGAAGTGTACGCAAAGTTCACGCACCACTTTGTCTTGTTTCGTTCGTAGGAGCCCCACTTCATCCCTGGTGTTTGTCACGCATGTTTCGAAACGCGCCGCATAACTTTGCGGGCACTGGTCTCCTCTAACAACATAATCATGTTCTCTTTCATCACTGGCGCGAGTACCTGTCACGACTCGAAACTCGAACAAGTAAAACGGCTTTCAATCACGGGATCGGAAGACGCCGCCATCAGCGAGTGATTGTCGTGCCAGCCGAAGCGAGGTACGGCGATTAAGCGGAGCCCTGTGGGCCTCACGTGGCGGAGACTGCGTCACGCAAGCACGCAATGCGTGTCCCACGTACAGGGACGCACCTGCTCTCACGGTCGGCGGGCCCATATGAAGGGGACTCTACAACCGACCCCAAAAACGATAAAGATATTCCACACGCACAGCTATGTTCACTGATACGTTCGCCATTGTTAGAACACATCACAGAAAATGCAGATAATTACTGTAAGCACCGACTAAGCATTATTGCTAGAATACTTTTATCAGTCGGATTCAGTGAAGCTACTTGAAGTGAAGGCAAGCTACTCTGTCGTCATTATTTTTACAGTTCTATCTTTCCTAATGCAATCCCCCTGAAATATTCTAATAAATTTTATTTTATTTGGAATTGCAGACTTGTCTTTGCTTCTCAGAAAGCCACACAGTCCCTCTGCAGAGCGAACCTATGACTTTTTTCTCATACATAGAATTTCGAACTTACAATATCCTTCTATTATGCGAAAAACATTTCATAATAGTTTCCCCATAGAGTGTGTGTGTGTGTGTGTGTGTGTGTGTGTGTGTGTGTGTGTGTGTGTGCGTGTGCGAGCGCGCGCGCGCGTCAGGGGGTGGGGTTGCTGCACCCTATGACGTGACGTACCCAGACACCTATTAGTAGAGATTAATATATCCTTCACGTTTATGATGATCCGAACTCTGCTGGAAATACTACTGATGTGTCTGTGGAGAAACGGCAGCCCATTTTTCCTGAGGAGCCGAAGCGAGAGAAGGCAGCAATGTTGGATGCTGAGTTCCGGAGCGAAGTCAACGTTCTAATTCAGCCCTAAGGTACTGCTTTGGGTTGAAGTCGGGGCTCTAGACAGGCTACTCTATATCAGGAATGTTGGTGTCTACAAGATTATTGCCTGACAGATGCCGTTTTATATCAGGGTGCATTGTCATGCTGATACAATCATCGTTACTGAACAGTACACAATGCTGAAAACGTGTTCACATCCTTCCGCATTCAGCGTTTTGTTAAGCGCAATAAGAGGACAACATCCTAATCATAAACAACAAGCCCCACACTGTAAGCCTACCTTATCTGTACTTCACCTCATCTGTACTTCACTACTGGCACCACAAGTGATGGCAGGTATCGTTTCCCAAATATTCGCTGGCAGGTGTTGCCCAGCCCCAAACCCTTCCATAGGAATGCCAAAGGGAACAGTGGGATACATCACTCCAAATCACTCGTTTCCAGTGGCACCGCTCTATGAACCACCTCAAGCGTCAATTAGCATTGACTACTGATATCTATGGTTAAGGAGTAGCTGATCGCCCATTGCACTCCACTCCTTTTCAAGTCCCTACGCACAGTCATTGTGCTGGCTGGCCTACTGACAGCCCTTTGCAACTCAACATTTTACAACTACCCTCTGCATTGCTCGACGGTACCTGCCCGCCAGTACATGACGTCTCCCTGGTCTTGTTTTGGCTGTGATTGTTCGTCAGCGTTTGTACTTCATTATCGTATTGCCAACAGTCCATTTTGGCAGCTTAACACTGATTCACACGGATGGATTTGTTGCTCAGGTGACAGACGACGACTTGTCCACGTTCCAAGTCACTGAGCTCTGCTGATCGACCGTTTCTGCTCTTACTACTTCTGTACCGCCAACACACTACTCCCCTTCTCCTTTTATGCTGGCATCTCTTAACACCTACTGGTCAATTCTGCATTGTACAGGATGTATCAAAAAGAACCATCCGATTTGGCACTATACAAGGTGTACAACTTTGCTTCCGTCGTTTTTTCCCCAACATTTGAGGCTTTGATGAAACAAATTGGTTATACATGTATCATTCAAAGTATTTTCCATCGCTGACCACTACTTTCTCCCATCTTTCGGGCAGTGTACGAATCCCGCGTCGAAAAAATTGTTCAACTTTTGAAGCGATGCACGAATCGATCCAATTAGTGACTTCTTCATGAGATCGGAAGTGTTGGTCAGCCAGGCCATGCGCCATTGAGCTAAACAGGTGAAAGTCAATGTCTGGAGAATAGGGTGGGTGGGGAAGGACTTCCCATTTTAACGTTTCCAAGTGCGTTTTGACCTCTTTTGCAACATGGGGTCGAGCGTTGTCGTGCTGCAAAAACACTTTATCTTGCCTCTCGCTGTATTGCGGCCGTTTGTCTTTTTATGCTCTGCTCAAACGCATTAATTCCGTTTGATGACGAGCACCTGTGATTGTTTAACTTGGTTTTAACAGTACACAGTACACGACGCCGAACTGGTCCCGCCAAATGCAGAGCATAATCTTGGAGCCGTGAATATTCGGTTTGGCCGTCGACATGGAAGCGTGGTCGGGATATGCCCATGATTTTTGACGTTTAGGGTTATCGTTATGAACCCATTTTTCGTCCCCGGTCACAATGCGATGCAGAAATCCCTTCCGTTTTTGCCTCTGAAGCAATTGTTCACAAACACGCAAACGCCGTTCAACGTTTCTTGATTTCAGCTCACACGGGACCCAAGTTCCTTCTTTCTGAATCACGCCCATAGCCTTGAAATGTTTTGAAATGGCTTGCTGTGTCACTCCCATTAATCGTGCCAATTGTTCTTGCGTTTGACGCGAGACTTCACTCAGCAATCTCCAGTTCTGCATCTTTGAAAACATTCTCTCTTCCACCACTATGCCGGTCTACGACGTTAAAATCACTGTTCTTGACGAGTTGAAACCAGTCACGACACGTTCTTTCACTAATAGCGTCCTTGCCATACGTACTAGAGAGCATTCGATGAGACTCAGCCGCTGTTGTCTTCATATTGAAACAAAACAGTTACACCTCCCGCAAATGACGAGAATTAGGCTCGTAAACTGATATTTTCCATCAAGAACAACTTTATGATTCAGACACAAATCGACTAATGTTATGTTGACCGAGGTCCAAGCTAACTACCTGACGTCTGCGATCTGTTTGTTTCGACCGCTACTTACCGTTGTCGTCTCCTATCGGCAAACGGCGGAAGCAAAGTTGTACACCTTGTATTTCTGAAACAAATGAACATACACAATGAATTTTGTTTTTTGATGAACGGAAAACTCAAAAAGTTCTTTTTTCATGTCTTTTCAATTGTGTTCAATATGCCCCCTTGAGATGCATGGCATATGTCAATGTGGTATTCAAAGTGTTTCAACACTGCAGCGAGCAAGTCTTGAGTTACAGCTTTCACAACGATGTCTCAGATCATCCATTGTTGTTGGTAACGGAGGCACGTAAACAGAGACTTTTACAAATCACATACACTCAGGTCCGGTAACCTTGGAGGCCAGTAATGTAAGGCTGAAACACTGGTCCAGAGCGACAGATCCATCGTTCAAGGATCCTTTGATTTAAAAATACCGGCACTTCCAGATGCCAGTGTGGAGTTGCCTCATCCTGTTGGCACATGAAGCCTCTCGAGTCAGTCTCCTACTGTGGGGAAAGAAAGTTCTCAAGCATATCGAATGTGCTTCATGTAACAGTTCTCGGCAAAGAAAAATGGATCATACACCTTTTCCCGTGAAAGTGCACAAAAAACATTAAATTTTGTAGAGTCCCTCTCATGTTGAACAAAAAGCTTCATGTGGTTTTTCCGTATCCGATATTCTCTCATTACGACGGTTCGCCTTTGCATTTACATAGAATGTCGTCTCGCCACTAAACACTAGGCGTGGAAGAAAACTGTCATCCTCCATCTTGTCAGGAGCGAAATTATGGAACTCCACACGTTGTTGTTTGTCACCTTCACGACGAGCTTGCAGTCGCTGAATTTTGTATGGTTTCATGTGTAAACGTCGACGCAACACACGCCAGACGGACATCGAGGACATGTCGAGCTTTCGAGCTGCACGGCGATCGGATTTCTGCGGGCTCCTCGTGAAACTACGGCAGATGCGTTTGCCGTCTGCGTCAGACACTCGGGGATGGCCCTGCGATTTGCCTCTACACAAACAACCTGTTTCTCGGAATTGTTCATACCATCGTCTAATGCTCTGTGTTGTTGGAGGATCCACACCATACGTAGTGCGAAGGTCGCGCTGGTCAGTTATTACTGACCCGCACTGCGCAAAGTGTAGAACACAAAATGCTTTCTGTTGTCCCGACACCATTTTTGCTAGAACTGAAGTGGGCGCACCTGCTACCTAGCGGGAAACATGTAAAATTCTATAGAGTTTGCTCTTTCTAACAGTACGTTGTTCACGCACATATCTCAAATAACATAATAGTTACGATTTTTTTAAAAATCGGATGATTCTTTTTGATACACACTGTGTATGGCTAACCAGATACTTTCTATCAGGCAATGTAAGTATGTTAGGCTGGGAACGTCACGAGACCGCTTCTGCTTTTAATCAAATTATGACCACTGGCTGCTATAAAGCGGTTACGCATTATGAGATGCCAAAAACCCAGGCAATCATCACAGATCGCACCACCTGCTCCTTCTATCTCCATGATTTCCACCTCATCATTTATGGACATCCCATCCAGCTCACCCCACCCTGAGATACCTTGGCCTCACCCTCGACCGTCACCTCACCTGGACCCCTCACCTCCTGACCATCCCGCCTCCGCCTCCTGAATCACCTGTCTGGCCAGACATGGGGATCGCATCCTTCCACCATCCTCCACACCTACAAATCCCTCATGCGTCCTATCCTCTGTTATGCCTGTGTTGCCTGGATGTCTGCACCCACCTGCCTTTACAAGGCTCTCAATATCCTTGAACGTCAAGTGCTCCGCCTTGCCTTCCGTATCCGCCGTCCTGCCCCCACATGGCTCCTGTATGACCTCATCCCCTTCCCCCACCTCCTATTTTCCTCCAACATCTCCGCATCCTTTACACTGTCTGCAGGCTTGATCCCCCCCCACCCCCTCGTTTCCTCCTTCCTCTCCAACCACCACCTGTTGCCACACCTCTATCGCTGTATCCTTCCCCTCTCCATCTCCACACCCTCCACCTCCTTCATCAGGACAGCTTCCAAGTTCCAGCACATCCCCCTCCCGGGTTTTGAACTTCGCCGTGACATCTACATTCCTTCCAACTGTAACCTGGCCTTGTTCCCCCCCCCCCCACCCCAGGGCCCCCTCTTTTCCTCTCCCCTCCTCCTCCCAGAGCGGTATTTCTGCTTCCCTCCCTGAGTCCCTGCACCACCTCCTCGAGTGCTTCCCTCCCACATCTTTCCCTCCCTGGCCCTCTTCAGTGGACCCTCCGCCTCCTCTCCTCCCTCCCTTCTCCCCCTCTCCCCTCCCCTCCCTCCCTTCTTCCCTCCTCCCTCGTCTGTATGCCCCTGACAGATCCTATCTGTTTCCTCATCGTCATCAGTGTACTACGTCAGTGTTGCGTTCGGTGCTGTTCTCCTGTGTGTGAAGAGCTGTGATTTTAATTGTGTGCTGGACTTGTACATAGTGTTATTGTCAGTGATTTATGTGCTACGCCGTCCGACGATACTTTTATGATCCAGTGTGTGGTTTTGTTTTGTGTGCGCAAATTTTTTACGGTTTTTATCTCCATTTTTCAGTCTCCCCGTTTTTGTCTGTTCTCTTCCGTACTGTTCTCCATTTTTTTATATCTATGTACGCCATATTTTTCTCCTTTCTGTTATTTTAAATGTCTTCTATGATTACTGTCTTTCAAATGAAGAGCAGCGCATATGCTGCTGCCAGCCCGCCCCAGATGGGGCATTGAAACACAATAAAGGGAAAAAAATGAGGTGCTTTTGTGGTTTTGTCATTATGAAATATAAGACGATTAATCGCGGATCTCCATTCACAATACGTCATATTTTCCAAATAGAGAGAGAGATATCACAGTGGGTGGTAGAGTGACAGGAGTAAGTCGCCCCCTGCTGCGTAGGACTGTGTGGTCGGCATCAGGGCAAAACAGCGGTTGTCAACGGTACCGCAGTCGTAAGAGTGAATCAGCGCAAGCCGAGACCGTATGTCAAGTAAAGGACACGACAGCACAGCGCAACTGGCAGGCGGCTGGCCGCGCCTGCCACCTACGCACAGCGTCTGACCGTCTGGAAGGCAATCTGAGGACAGAGACCCTGTACATGCGACCGAGGAAACAGTTACAGCGGGGACATGACCTTTAACATTAACCTCCGAACCACGGTGAAACTCTGTATTTGACACAAAGAGTTAGTATAAAACGCACTTAATAGAGAATGAATAAGCTATCGATTGCGCCATTAAAGAAACAGCAGCATTCGAAATGCTTACTTAAGTAGTATAATCAACAAAAGGTGCCTGAAATACTGTTACTCGCGATGGCGAAATATAACAGAGAATTTACACTCGTTATTGTTCATCACTTCATTGACTCTGCCGGGCCGGCCGGAGTGGTCGAGCAGTTCTAGGCGCTACAGTATGGAACAGCGCAACCGCTGCGGTCGCAGGTTCGAATCCTGCCTCGGGCATGGGTGTTTGTGATGTCCTTAGGTTAGTTAGGTTTAAGTAGTTCTAAGTTCTGGGGGACTGATGACCACAGTAGGTAAGTCCCATAGTGCTCAGAGCCATTTGACACTGCCGGCCACTACACCTGCAACATCATGAAGGGCTGCAATAAACTAAAACTTTACGTATTGTGCATATTCAGTACACACTGAGGTGACAAAAGACATGGGATACCTCTTAATATGAATTATGACGTTTTTGGAAAATGAACACCTCCTTTATAAAAATCAACAAGTATTTGGCAAACAGAGATCCTGCGAAACTCAGCTCGCTCTGTTCCTCCACGAGATCCACAGTGCAGTGGACAGCGGCGCTCAGGTTGATGACTTAAGGAAATCAAGGAACACGGCATTTCACATTGTCCCGCTTTGGCGTTTAATGAAAAAAAAAAAAAAAACGAGCTTACGGAGTATCGGAGCAAAACTGCGATTGGCTTCAATACTTTCTTGCAGACAGAACTCAACACGTCGCTCTTGACGGAATGAAATCGACAGATGTAAAGGTAATATCCAGAGTGCCACAGCGAAGTGTGATAGGACCGTTGCTGTTTACAATATACAGGGTGAGGCAGCTAAGCCATAACACCCGTTGTATCTCCCCAACCGTAATAGATACAAAGATACCGTTTGGACAGTGAATTGCAGGGACAAGGGCTGCTTGAATACATCACATTTTATGTTCGTGCTATTTTTATTACAGAGATATGAGGCCATCTTTGGTTTTTAAAAATGGAACCCTATGTTAAATTTTAGCGTAACATGATGGGCTTAAAAAGACGGGTTCAAATATGTGTATATCATAATATTTAGGCGAATAGTTTTTGAGACACAGATATGTTCTCGTATCGTGTTCGTCCTTCGAAGCGGCGTTGTCCAATGCGACCTTTCCTGTTGTGCAGAATACATGGTAAACGTCCCCAGTCCGTCCTCACACAAACACGCCAGTTTACCCGACGATAGCAATACACACTGCGATATTTTGCGCAAAAATTAACTGATGATGCCACGCAAATATTATCCAGTTATTTGACAATTGCGATACCAAAATAGTTGACAACATACAGTATTAAAATACTACCAGATGTTAATACATTTCAAGTAACAGAAATACAACTGTAAATGACGAGGCCCTTATTGGTCACAATTATTTCGTACGCATTTGCATTTTTATTTGCGTATTACTATTGATCATAATACGAAGCAAATAGACACAAAGATGCAAAATACATGCTGTATAAGCAAATAGACACAAAGATGCAAAATACATACTGTATAAGATACAAAACTTTACTGATGCATGTGCTCAAAATGCTTCCCCTCTGCTGCAATGCACATTTGTAGTCGCCGTTCGAATGATTTGTGAACGGCTGCGAGGGTTTCACGTGAGATATCAGCGCACGCTTCGATGATACGTTGCTTCATATCGTCTGGCGTAGTTGGTATTTGAGTATACACTTTATGTTTGATTGCTCCGAACAGAAAAAAATCAAGAGGGGTCAGCTCAGGAGACCGGGCTGGCCACTTCACTTCAGCACGTCGTCAACAATCTGGGAACTTTTCATTTAATAGCTCTGCAGCCACACGGGAAGAGTGAGCATGACCGCCGTCATGTTGGAACCAAATGCACTGACGCGTAGTTAGTGGTACCTCCTCCAGCAAAATGGGCAGAACGTTTCGCAGGAACTGTGCATAGTTATTGCCATTTAGTATACCCGGAATGACGTACGGCCCCACAATGACATTTCCGACTATGCAGCAGCACACATTAATACTCCACGGTTGCTGATGCTGTACCTGTCGAAGCCAATGAGGGTTCTCTATTGACCAGTAACGCATACTATGCAAATTCACATTACCGTGGTTGGTGAAAGTCGCTTCATCAGTAAAAAGCACAAGTTGAAAAAACGTTGGATCATCTTGTAGGCGCTGCACAGCAAACCGGCAAAATTCCTGGCGCCGTTCGAAATCCACACCGGAGAGTGCTTGCTGTAATGAGAGGTGAAACGGGTCAAATCTATGCCGGTGCAATGTGCTTAGAACACTTCTCTGATTTATACCACATTTCGAGGCGATACGTCGCGACGAAACAAACAGTAGGGTCGTTATTCGCCAACGATAGAACGCCCTCTTCCTGTACCTCGCCAGTTGCAGTTTTCTGCCTTGTCCTCTGTATGGCGTTCCATGATCCAGATTCGTTTCTTTGCCCGCCCCTGGTAGCTGAGTGGTCAGCTCGGCGGAATGTCATGCCTAACGGCCCGGGTTCGATTCCCGGCTGCGTCGGAGATTTTCTCCGCTCAGAGACTGGGTGTTGTCCTAATCATCATTTCATCCCCATCGACACGCAAGTCGCCGAAGTGACGTCAACTCGAAAGACTTGCTCCAGGCGAACGGTCTACCCGACGGGAGGCCCTAGCCACACGGCATTTACATTTACAAGTAGTTTCTTGCAAATACGTGCAATAAGCTGGCTCGTAGGACGCTCACGATCAGGATACAGGTCTCCATATCGCTTTATTGCTCTAACAGCATTTCTTCTGCTTTCACCATACACTAGAAGCATATCTAACTTTTCTTCGTTGGTATACATGTCTGCTGCAAGAAACTGTGACGGAAATGCGATGTCTCATTACCCCAGCAACACATTCATACCCTTCTCTCCAGCTACCTCGTGCGTCACCTTGAGACATTATCGAGAAGCAGGAAAACAACGCCTTCCCTGTTAAGTTCCTTAGTGGTCAACAGGAAAGGTCACAATGGACAACGACGCTTCGAAGGACGAACACGATACGAGAACATATCTGTGTCTCAAAAACTTTTCGCCTAAATATTATGATATACACATATTTGAACCCGTCTTTTTAAGCCCATCATGTTACGCTAAAATTTAACATAGGGTTCCATTTTTAAAAACCGAAGATGGCCTCATATCTCGGTAATAAAAAATTGCACAAACATGAAATGTGATGTATTCAAGTAGCCCCTGTCCCTGCAATTCACTGTCCAAACGGTATCTTTGTACCTGTTACGGTTGGGGAGATACAAGGGGTGTTATGACTTAGCTGCCTCACCCTGTATATAAATGATCTAGTAGAAAGCGTCGGATGCTCTTTAAGGCTATTGCCGCGCGGAGTAGCCGCGCGGTTTAGGGCACCATGTCACGGATTGCGCGGCTCCTCCCGCCGGAGATTCGCGTCCTCTATCGGGCATGGGTGTGTGTATTGTTCTTGGCATAAGTTAGTTTAAGTAGTGTGTAAGTCTAGGGACCGATGACCTTAGCAGTTTGATCCCTTTTGAATTCACACACATTTGAACATTAAGGCTATTCGCAGATGATGCAGTTGTCTACATAAAAGTAGCAACGCCAGAAGAAAGTAAGAATTTGCAGAACGAACTGCAGAGAATTGAAGAATGGTGCAGGCTCTGGCAGCTGACCCTGAAAGTAAATAAATGTAACATATTAAGCATACTTAGGAAAAGACATCCACTACTGTATGGCAAACAGCTGGAGACAGCGTCTGCCGTAAAATATCTAGACGTAACTATCCAAAGCTTCCTTAAATGGAATGAGCATATAAAACAGGTAGTGGGAAAAGCAGACGCCAGACTCAGATTCATCGGAAGAATCTTAAGGAAATGTAACTCATCCACGAAAGAAGTGGCTTGTGAGGCGCTAGTTCGCCCGATTCTTGAGTACTGTTCATCTGTCTGGGATCCTTATCAGCTAGGACTGATAGAGAAGATCCAACTAAGAGCGGCGCGTTTCCTCACGGTATCGTTTAGCTGGCGAAAGAGCGTTACGGAGATGTTAAACAAAAGAGCGTTACGGAGATGCTAAACAAACTCCTCTGGCAGACGTTACAAGAGAGGCGATGTGCATCACGGAGAGTTTTACTATTGAAATTTCGGGACATAATTTTTCAGGAGGAGTCTGGCAACATAATTCTTCCCCCCGCATACATCTCGCGTACTGACCACGAGTTGAAAATTCGAGAAATTAGAACCAATACAGAGGCTTACCGACAATCATTCTTCCCACGTACTATTCGCGAGTGGAACAGGGTTGGAAGGATCAGATAGTGGTACCGGAAGTACCCTCCGCTACACACCATTAGGTGGCTTGCGGAGTATGATGTAGATGCAGATCGTGACGGATCTCCTTTTGCCTGGCTTAGTGCAGCAACTCCATGTGGCATGGACTCAGTAAGTCATTGGAGGGCCCATGTAGAAATATTGAGCCATGCTGCGTCTGTAGCCGTCCATAATCCTGAAAGTGTTCCCGATGCAGCATTTTGTGAACGAACTGATCTCTCGATTATGTCTCATTAAGGTACCGTGGGATACACGTCGGAAGGTCTGAACGGCCAAATATGTCACTCAACTGTCCAGCATGTTCTTCAAACCACTCGTGAACAATTATGACCCGGTGACACGATATCTTTGTTTGGGGACATGGAGTCCACGAATGGCTGCAAATGGTCTCCAAGCAACTGAACATGATTTCCAGTCAACGATCACTTCAGTTGGGGCAGAAGTCACACTGCATTCCATCCAAACTCAGCCCACAACATTATGGAGCCACTACTAGCTTGCACAGTGGCTTCTCGTCAACTTGCGGCCATGGCTTCGTGGGGTCTGCGCCAGGCTCAAAGCCTACCATCAGAGCTTACCAATTGAAATCGGGACCCACGTGACCAAGCCACTGTTTGCCAGTCGTCTAGGGTCCAACCGATGTGGTCACGAGCCCAGGAGACGCGATGTCGTGCTGTTATCAAAGGCACTCTCGTCGGTCATCTGCTGCCATAATCCATTAATGCCAAATTTCGCCGCATTGTCCTAGCGGATAAGTTCGACGTAGTCCCATATTGATCTTTGCGTTTAATTCGTGCAGTGCTGCGTGTCTTTTACAAATGGGAACTCTACATAAACGCCGTGTTCTCGGTTGTTAAGTGAAGGCCGTCGTCCAATGCGTAGTCTGTGAAGAGAGGAAATGCCTGAAATTTGGTATTCTCGGCAAACTCTTGACAGTGTAGATTGCGGAATATACGACAATTCCCTAACGATTTTCGAAATGGAATGTCCCATGCGCCTAGCTCCAGCTACCATTCCACGTTCAAGGCCTGTTAATTACGGTCGTGCGAGCATAATCATATCGGAAACTTTTTCGCATGAATAAACTGAGTAAAACAGACAGCCCCCCCCAATGCACTGCTCTTTTATACCTTGTACACGCGACGCTACCGCCACCTGTATATGGCATACCGCTATCCCATGACATTAGTCACAAAATTGTAGTAGGAAGAAGACGGGGGTAGGAACCTTAACAATAGCGGCTATTTATTTACAACTCGTACAAAATAGATGCAGCTCTTACTGCTCTTCAGAGTAGCCTCCAGCATTGTGTATAGCCTGTTTCCAGAGACGTGGGAGTCATAGGACACGCTTATCAGCGCCAGTTGTGTTGACAGTTCGACTGGAGCGGCTATTGCACGATGAATCTCTAGCAGTTTTGAAACGAATAGTATGCAGTGCTTTTTGGAAGTCCGGGAGCTGTGGTGGGAAGTAAAGGACTTCCAGTCGATCGATCGAACAAATGAGTCACAACTTGCGCCATATGCGCACGGGCATTGTCCTGCAAAACTGCGTGCGGGTCCTGCTAAGAAAGTGTCGCCGCTTCCTCCTCTGTGCTGTTCACTTTTGGGCCTCAGGTATGCGACCTGCTTATGTCGCAATAAGGGACTGATTTGTTAGACTGAAGGTCTGGAAGTCTGTATCACCCATTACTCTCACCAGACTTCAGCTCATGCCACTAACTTTATTCCTAAATTGAAGATAGGCCGGCCGAAGTGGCCGTGCGGTTAAAGGCGCTGCAGTCTGGAACCGCAAGACCGCTACGGTCGCAGGTTCGAATCCTGCCTCGGGCATGGATGTTTGTGATGTCCTTAGGTTAGTTAGGTTTAACTAGTTCTAAGTTCTAGGGGACTAATGATCTCAGCAGTTGAGTCCCATAGTGCTCAGAGCCATTTGAGCCATTTTTGAAGATAGCACTTCATGGCAATAGCTACAGAACTATTACAGAGATTCATCGGGTGATCACTGCTCACCTCGAACTCAATACAACTGGCGCTGTCAAAGGGATCCTACGACTTCCACATCGCTGGCAACGGGTTATGGACAGCACTGGTGACTACTCTGAAGGACAGAAAAGAACACTGGAACAAGAATCTATTTTGTACAAGTTGCAAATAAATATTCTTCACTTGTTTCGCCATATAGTTCGCAGTTGCTTTACAATTCTTAAAGAATTCAAGAATTGTAAATAAATCGTTTCTACTATTAAAGTTCAAAACCTCGTATGAGATTCTAGGGAACACAGGTTGTGAAATTCAGCACAAAATGCTGCCCCCTCTAGCAGCTACGACAGTTCTAACCCTCCTGGGCATAAACTCGAGTTGAACGAAATATACGGGTACGTCATTCCAAGCTGCTTCGATTCTACACTAGGCAGGGTTCATGAACAGTATTGTTGGTGAGTGGTAGTGTACCAGTCTCTCAGCAACCAAATTTAGACAACCTGTATTCGAAGAGATGTCTGTGTGACTCACATACTGCCAACAACATATTTCTCGCTTCAAAGGGATCACGAGAGAAATATGACAGAGATAAGAGCGCGAAAGACGTATTTAGTCATTTTTGATCTGCTCACTACGGGAACGCTACAGGAAAGTTAATCGGTAATATTTGTACAATGCAACCTCCTCCATGGACTGCACATTCGTTTGCAGAGTATTTAGAGGGTGACAATTATTGAACCATATGAAATAAAAACGTCACGTCTGAACGGCTTGGGTTAGGACGCTCGGACTGCACGGTTGGCCGCGGGGCATAATGGGAATTAGTATGATTTGGTTTAGCGACGAATCGCTATTTCATTTCGATTGATTCGTGAATAAGCGAAATTGGTGCATTTGGGGGACTCCGCATTTCGCGATCGAGAAGTCTCTCTTCACTTTCAGCGGATGATTGTGTGGTGTGCAATGTCCAGTCACGGATTAATCGGTGCGATATTCTTCAATAAAATTCTTCAGGGTATCAGACCGCATCGTCATAATTTAAAATGCGCCAACGTTTCGGCCAGCGTTGCAGCTAGCCTTCATCAGGGCCTTACGTTAACTGCTAAATGAACACACTTGGTTCCTTAAACAGCTGCACGAGAAAACCGTGTCGTTACTTGATTGGCTGTAAAAGGAGGAGGAGGAGGGCTGAAAGGTATGCTTTATTGGTGTTTCCTTTATTATCTGTCATTGGCTGAAACAGGTGTTTTCTATTGGTCTTTATATTAATCCACCCCATTGGAGGAGACGGACGAATAGCGAACAGGTGATGGCTGTGACGTCACACTGTTTCCATGCTGTCCAGAAGCCGGCTGCGGCGTGCCATTGCTTTGTGTGCTCGCGACCACTACTGCGGCTCTCCGCGTGTCTGCATGGGCCGCCACGGCTCTGCCGCCGCTCCGTAGCCCTGCTATTGCAGGCAGCCAAGACCTCAGAAGCTTGTACCCGTCCTCTCTATTCATGTTGGCGGGTCTTTTGGCTATTTCTATCGCCTCTCTAATCTTTCTTTTGAAAGTGAGAGGCTGTTTCGCCAGGACGCGGGCTTGCTGAAAAAATATTGGTTTCCCGCACTCGTCTCGGTGTTCCGCCACTGCTGACTTAGTGTGTTGTTTCAGGCGGATATATCTTTCATGTTCCGAGAGCCTTGTGCTAATCGGACGTCCAGTCTCACCTATGTAGACTAATCCACACGCACAACCAATTTCATACACGCCAGCTGTGTGTAGTTTGTCAACTGCATCCTTGGTAGAACCGAGCATGTCTGATATTTTGTTTCTGCTTCGGAAAATTGGTTTGATGTCGGCTTTTCGTAGAATTTTGCCAATACGTTCGGTGACCCCTTGTACATATGGTAACACAGCAATGCTCTGTGCCTCCTTCTCCTCTTCCCTATTAGTCTTCTCCCTTGTCGACATGGTGCTGTCTATCATCTGCTTCCCATAGCCATTAGTTCCGAAGATGGACCTGAGGCGTTCAAGTTCTGTCTTCAGATGTTCTTCGTCGCTTATCCTGTACGCTCTCTTCGTTAGCGTGTACAGGGCGGACTTCTTCTGTGTGGGGTGATGGTGGGAGTAGGCGTGAAGGTACCTGTCCGTATTGGTTGGTTTCCTGTACACTTTGTGGCCAAGATTACCATCAGGTTTTCGATAAACTTCCACGTCGAGAAAAGGCAGCACCCCATTCTTCTCTGTTTCCATTGTAAACTGAATTTTCCTATGCTGTTGGTTAAGGTGCTTGTGGAAGTTCTGTAACTCCTCTTCTCCGTGGGGCCAGATAACGAAAGTATCATCGACATAGCGAAGCCAACAATTTGGACGTAATGGTGCGGACTGGAGGGCTGTTTCCTCAAAAGCCTCCATGAAAATTTCTGCTGAGATAGGCGATAGTGGTGAGCCCATAGAGGCTTTTGAGGAAACAGCCCTCCAGTCCGCACCATTACGTCCAAATTGTTGGCTTCGCTATGTCGATGATACTTTCGTTATCTGGCCCCACGGAGAAGAGGAGTTACAGAACTTCCACAAGCACCTTAACCAACAGCATAGGAAAATTCAGTTTACAATGGAAACAGAGAAGAATGGGGTGCTGCCTTTTCTCGACGTGGAAGTTTATCGAAAACCTGATGGTAATCTTGGCCACAGAGTGTACAGGAAACCAACCAATACGGACAGGTACCTTCACGCCTACTCCCACCATCACCCCACACAGAAGAAGTCCGCCCTGTACACGCTAACGAAGAGAGCGTACAGGATAAGCGACGAAGAACATCTGAAGACAGAACTTGAACGCCTCAGGTCCATCTTCGGAACTAATGGCTATGGGAAGCAGATGATAGACAGCACCATGTCGACAAGGGAGAAGACTAATAGGGAAGAGGAGAAGGAGGCACAGAGCATTGCTGTGTTACCATATGTACAAGGGGTCACCGAACGTATTGGCAAAATTCTACGAAAAGCCGACATCAAACCAATTTTCCGAAGCAGAAACAAAATATCAGACATGCTCGGTTCTACCAAGGATGCAGTTGACAAACTACACACAGCTGGCGTGTATGAAATTGGTTGTGCGTGTGGATTAGTCTACATAGGTGAGACGGGACGTCCGATTAGCACAAGGCTCTCGGAACATGAAAGATATATCCGCCTGAAACAACACACTAAGTCAGCAGTGGCGGAACACCGAGACGAGTGCGGGAAACCAATATTTTTTCAAGAAGCCCGCGTCCTGGCGAAACAGCCTCTCACTTTCAAAAGAAAGATTAGAGAGGCGATAGAAATAGCCAAAAGACCCGCCAACATGAATAGAGAGGACGGGTACAAGCTTCCGAGGTCTTGGCTGCCTGCAATAGCAGGGCTACGGAGCGGCGGCAGAGCCGTGGCGGCCAATGCAGACACGCGGAGAGCCGCAGTAGTGGTCGCGAGCACACAAAGCAATGGCACGCCGCAGCCGGCTTCTGGACAGCATGGAAACAGTGTGACGTCACGGCCATCACCTGTTCGCTATTCGTCCGTCTCCTCCAATGGGGTGGATTAATGTAAAGACCAATAGAAAACACCTATTTCAGCCAATGACAGATAATAAAGGAAACACCAATAAAGCATACCTTTCACCGCTCCTCCTCCTCCTTTTACAGCCAATCAAGTAACGACACGGTTTTCTCGTGCAGCTGTTTAAGGAACCAAGTGTGTTCATTTAGCAGTTAACGTAAGGCCCTGATGAAGGCTAGCTGCAACGCTGGCCGAAACGTTGGCGCATTTTAAATTATGACGATGCGGTCTGATACCCTGAAGAATTTTATTGAAGAAGACAACGGCCGCGGAAGCCTACGCTTACACGGTGCGATATTCCTTGATGGCACAGTGACTATCGAGCGTTACGTGAAGGTTTTCGAGGATGATTTCATCCCCATCATCCAAAGTAACCCTGATTTCGACAAGACGTGGCTTTTGCAAGACAGAACTCGACCCCACTGAAGCAGGAGAATGTTTGATGTCGTGGAGGAGCCCTTTGGGGGCCGCGTTCTGGCTCTGGGGTACCCACTGGCATGAGCCTCGATCGGCCGCCATATTCTCCCGACCTGAACACTTGCGATTCCTTTTTGTGGGGCTGCGTTAAAGACAAGATATTCAGCAATAACCCCAAAACCACTACTGGGCTGACAACAGCCATTCAGGAGGTCACCGACACCATCGATGTTCTGACACTTCAGAGGGTCAAGCAGAATTTCGCTATTCGTCTGCGCCACATCATCGCCGGTGACGACAGGCCTATCGAACATGTCATAACCTAAATCCGAATATCTGTAGTGACGCTTACATGTTGAATAAAGTGTGTGCACGCCGTAGTTTTAACTAATTTACGTTTTTTTTCATACAGTTCAATAACTGTCACCCTGTATGTAACAAATTTGTATTCATTCTCGACATTTCGACGAGCTCCCCCGTTCTCATCATCAGGAGGTTTCAGAAGGTTCTTAGGAACTTGCAACGATCTCTGCTCGCAGGTCACTCCACATGTAACCGTCGACAACGTCGCGAACGACGAACGCTGTTAAGACCGCGTTCCCCAGCAGTCGGTAAGCCTACTCTGCCTGCCGCGACGCGAGCATCGGTGTGTGTGCTGTTAACATGCGTTACTGCGTGGCAATAACAATAGAGTCTATGGTAGTAGACGTGATATCAGATGTGTAACTTGTTGTGCTGACCAATAAAACGTCACTGTCTTAAAGCGAAGTATGCCGTGCCTTCTTCACCTCATCGAATTAAGTCATGGGCTCACGAACTTCCACGAGCAACCGGAGACTATGTCGATGTCTACGACTGAAGAGGGCTGGTAGCGCTGCTGATTTCGTTTGATGTGGGATGACTCAGGAGATTTCTCTGTTGCCTTTCAGTACCAAGTGCCCGTTTACATGCACCACTGAGGGCGTAGCCATTGTCTCATTTAAAGTAATTGTTACACATTTTGATCTCGACTGCTTCTTTGATGCCAGAACTCCAGGAGGTCGCATGCAAAAACGGTCTACGCGAATCTCCTAACAATGGTGACAGAGGAAGTCGTCATAAGCCCGACATACAATACAAATCCGATGTGGTAAGAATCCAGCGCAGCATTTTTTCAAGAGTGTCCTCACGGACAGAGCCATCACACCGACGTCGTCTCAGACGCCGTCGCAATCTGTTCCACCGAGCGATCGTGGCGCGGAGCGCGGACGGCGGAGGGAGTGCGCCGCGGGCGGAGGGTATTTAAATCGGCCGCCGCCGCGACCGAACCCAGTTCCCACTGAGCATCCATAGCGTACGGATCTCCGTACCGGCACGTTCACAGGAGCTCAGTCCGTCAGTTCACCTGATGGCGACATGTATGATCGCCGAAATATTGTGCCCGTTGGACACTGTAGATCGGCAGTACACCCGTGGATATTTTGATTAAGATTCAGATGTGATCTCTGAATGTCCGACCAACTGCGTAAGCTTTCCATGTACACAAGAGGTGACAAAAGTCATGTGATAGTGATATGCACATATGCAGAAGGCATTAGTGTCGTACAGACAAGGTATAAAAGAGCATTGCATTGGCGGAGCTATCATTTGTACTCAGGAGATTCATGTAAAAAGGTCTTCGACTTGATTATGGCCGCAGGGCGGGAATTAACAGACTCTGAAGGCGGAATGGCAGTTAGATCTAGACGTATAGGACATTCCATTTTGAAAATCGTTAGAGGACTGGATATTCCGAGGTTCACAGTGTCAAGAGAGTGCAGAGAATACCATATTTCAGGCATTACATCTCACCACAGACAACGCAGTGGTCGACGGCCTTCACGAGAGCACCGGCGATTTCGTATTGCTGTCAGTGTCAACAAAAATGCAACACTGCGTTAAAAAACTGCAGAAGTCAATGTGGGACGTACGACGAACGTATTTGTTAGGAGAGTGCGGCGAAATCTGGCGTTAATGGGCTACGGCAGCAGACGACCGATGCGAGTACCTCTGCTAACCACAAGACATCGCCTGTAGCGCCTCTCCTGGGCTCGTGACCATGTTGGTTGTACCCTAGGTGAGTCTAAAACCGTGGCCTGGTCAGATGACTCCAGATTTCAGTTGGTAAGAGCTAATGATAGGGGTCGAGTGTGACGCAAATCCCATGAAGCAGTGGACCTAAGTTGTCAAAAAGAGCCGGCCTGTGTGGCCGTGCGGTTCTACGCGCTTCAGTCTGGAACCGCGTGACCGCTACGGTCGCAGGTACGAATCCTGCCTCGGGCATGGATGTGTGTGATGTTCTTAGGTTAGTTAGGTTTAAGCAGTTCTAAGCTGTAGGGGACAGATGTTAAGTCCCATAGTGCTCAGAGCCATTTGAACCATTTTTTGTCAAAAAGACACTGTGCAAGATGGCGGTCGCCCATAATTAGTGTGGACTGTGTTTACACGGAATGTGCTGGATCCTGGTTACGTTTGGCTACTTGGAGACCATTTGCAGCCATTGATGTGCTTAATGTTCCCAAACAACGACGGAATCTTTATGGATGACAATGCACCTTGTCACCGCGCCACAATTGTTCGTGATTGGTTGAAAAACATTCTGGACAGTTCGAGCGAGAGATCTGGTCATTCAGATTGCCCGACATGAATCCCATCGAACTTTTATGGGACATAATGGAGATGTCATTTCGTGCACAAAATCCTACAGTGGCAACACTTTTGCAGTTATGGAGGCTGTAGAGGCAGCGTGGCTCAATATTTCTGCAGGGGACTTCCAGAGGCATGTTGAGTTGCTGCACTACACCGGGCAAAGGGAGGTCCGTCACGATATTATCAGGTATCCCATGACTTTAGTGTCCTCATTCTACTTTACGCACGGCGGCAGGCGAATAGTTTACAAACTTAGCCGTTTCGGAAGTGCTGCACTCTTGGTCTGAAAGCCACTCATCATGCACTTCTGGACGTAAGATAAATAGCTTCGTTTCCGCAATGCGACAAAGACTGCACTGTTTCCCGCGTTGTCCCCTCCCCAAGGCATGCTTTCTATACGCTCCATTGTTTGTGCTGCTACCTGCCGTCTATGAGCGGATATTGCACATTGATGTTGAAGACATGCAGAAATCACAGTACTGTGACTGGACCATGTAGAATGTAGATGGCGTTATCCTTCCCTGCTTTCGGCGGTTATGCTAAAATCCTAATCATTGGTACATCCAAGCAAGTAGTACACCTCATGACAGCTTGACCTCACTGCATGCCGCCTCCATGGTGTTGCTATTTTACTGGCCAGCTGTGTAATTCACAGGCTTGGTGTTCGGATCTATTACAACCGATAGAATAGGTGGCTGCTCCGTTGCGTCTATGGTACGGAAACTTGTTCTGAATCTTTGATGGACGTGTGAAGCAACGCGGAGATGGGGAGTCCGGAAGGCGGTATCGTGGGAAGTATGCAGCTTGGCCCGGCTGCGGCTTCATCCGTGGTGGCTATTACCGCCGCGCTAAATGCGGAACGCTGACCACGCGACAGCAGGAAGTGCCGTCGTTTTTAGCCCACTGTGAATCTGATTGCGGCAAAGGTAATGTACCGTTGTGTCGTGCTCTGCGACAAAACCTAAGCTGTCGTATTGTACGCGTCCCAAAGCCATCTGGGACGCTTGTGTCTCCGCGGACGCGGACACAATGTACGGGGTAAGTATTTTATCATTATTTGCTGTTCTTTTAAGTGGGAGTATCGTGTTCTATTGTAACTCCAAAAAGAGTTTCTGTTGCTTTTTTACCTTCGATTAGCGGGAGAATACGTGAGTCCTCCACCGACCCAGCCGCGCCGAGTGCCTGATCGTTCGCTGCAAGCGCGCTGACGGGCGTTGCTTCTATTAGCACATACACTGTGCTCCGAGAGATTCTGTAAATTGTAAAACTGATGTTTTACGCTATCTTTTGCTGCAGCTGACATGTACGTCTGCATATACACAGTATTCTGTTAGCCACGGGACAGTGCATGGCAGAAAGTATTTCTTACCATGAAATTCGTTTGTGTGGCCAAATTGTCCGGAGTTGCTTTAAAATAGCTGTTTTTCCCACCAACCACGTTTCGCTTTATTGAGGTAAAGCATCATCAGTGCTCTGTAACTGAAGATATTTACAATTCGGTATATTTTTAAGACCGAAAAACAATAATTTCTTTCTGGTTTCTTGCCTACATTAGGAAATGGCGCTTGCTAGCACGTCTTCAGATTCTGTCTTCATTAGACACCGCTACTTTTAACCTAATTTTTCGCTCCTTTGCAGAACTGTGCATTTTTTAAGTTTTACATAGCACACCGTCTCGTACATCACTGTTTACTATTTCTTTTCATGCTTTTAAGGAGTATTGTGTTTCGTTGTGTTGGGAAATTCCCTCAAGTTTGTCTATGACCTATTCTTTTTTTTGTAGTTAATTAAGTGTATTATTTGCATGCTCCAAAACCATTCCGACGCCTAATTCGCTTTGTTATGCAAAAAGAACACGGTCGTTTACGCGCTTTCTTTGTTGCTAGGCTGCAGCGCAACGCTCTCCCATCGTAACACCTTCCTTCACGCACAGAAATACGACATGAAAATCTCGCAGAGACTGAACTCCCAGCTTATCATGCAAACTCTCACGCTGCTGGGTATAAACATTTCCGACATCAGCTGTTGCACGACTTTCAGAAGCTTACAGAATCACAGTTACAATAACGTCCATTGCCTTAGTCTGCTCCCCGGTCTGTTTGACTGTTTCCTTGTCTCTACCAGTAATTACCAACATGCGAAACACAAATGCGGCCATTTAAATTACAGCGGAGACTGCTTTCGCTGTATAATGTCACATCCAGTACTGTACGAACTCAACTGTCAGTTTCCTTGCACTCCGTTTCGTAGCAACAGACACGTTCTCGGGAAGGCAGCGGCGAGCTAGTTCCTTCTTATGAAAGGTGACCGCTCGATTGGTGGGCGTTGCCGGCATCAGCTGCGTCCCGTGTGGGACTCCAGGAACTGTCGGCTCCGCGCCGTTTATTCCTGGAAAGCGGCAGTCCAGCAACCACTTCCACAGCTCACGTGGTTGTCGCACACACAGCTATGGTCAGTTCTCTACAGCAACGGAAGTTCTTAGTCAGGGTGGGCTAATATTTCATCACCTAGAGTAACATGTCATTCCCTGCCCACGCACGTATGCTAGCCTTCTCTACTGCCGTCGCATCGGCCAGATTCTACTTGCAGGGGGAACGAGAATTTGCTCGGCCTTAAGCTGATGGCCTGGAATTTTCCTAACCCTCCTAAATGAGTGGTGCTCGGAGACGACTACTGTAGTCTGATTTTAGGGGCGAGCAATTTTCCTATGACAGCCGGTGTTTCCAACATCCAAGACCTGCAAGAAGGCATCGCCTCACACAAGCTTAAGAAGCAGGACCAGGAAATGGACAATGAGAATGCCTAAGTCGACTCGCCAGACAGCGGTGTGCATCAAAGCGCAGCTTTCGGGATGCGCAGGTGCGCCAACCCCGTGTCGATTCCGCCCAGCGGATTAACGAAGACAGTCGGTGTGCTGGCCGTCATGGATGTGGTTTTTAGGCGGTTTCCCAAATCGCACTAGCTGAAGTCGGTCTGGTACGTAGGTCCCGCCCCAGATACACGATTCGCAAACATTTAGAAAACTTTCGCCCATTTTCATATGACATAAATAACTCTACACGCTGACAGTTGGGATACACAAATCCACCGCGGTGGTGCGGCGCGCGGATGAACGGTATAACAGGGTGGCGATCGAAGCGGCATCCGACCACCCCTTAAATTGACCACGCCAAATCCGTTACAGACTATGCGAACCATGCCGACTCTAAGCCGATGCGGGACAAAGGCACAAGAAAAAGAAGAACAAGAAGAAGCAGCAGCAGACTGCCTGGTGAAATTAATATGAGCACTTAAGAAAATGAAGTGATGCACTATCCAGTCCTATTAATGTGACCACCTGTCAAAATCCTGAATAACCAGCGTCTGCAGCGCGAGAACTGCAGGAGAATGAGGTTCTGGACGGTGCCAACATGGATCATGTGGAGCCATGCAAACTCCAGTGCTGTGGCCAACTGCGCCAGGTTTCGTGGTTGAGGATCCATGGTGCGAACAGCCCGACTGAGGTGGTCCCACAGATTCTCCACGATTTAAATCCGGGGAGGCTGGTGGTCATCAGAGTACGGTGAACTCACCCTGGCGCTCTTCAAACCACGGAGGACGTACACTGTGAGCTGTTACACTGTCCTGCTGGTAGATGCCATCGTGCTGAGGAAAAACAAACTGCATGTAGTGGTGGACTTGGTCCCCAAAGATAGATGCAATCTTGTGTTAACCCAACGTACTTTTCACGATGACGAGATCATCCCGGAAATGCCACGAAAACATTCCCCAGACCACTGCGCTCCCTTCTCCCTCAGGCCTGGATCCTTCCGTCGATTGTTGCAGGGTGTTTGCTTTCAGGCGTTTCTCGCAGTACACGCGTGAAACGTGACTCATCCGAAAAGACGCAAATTACAGCCTTCCTCGTCCGATAAACAGCAGTCGGCATGGGTGCGTGTACCAGGCGGCTGCTGCGGAGGCCCATACATATCAACGTTCGCTGAACGAGACACTGTTGGTAGTCCCTTGGGGTTCGTCTGGGTGGTCGGTTGCTCGACAGTTTCAAGTCTATTCGCCCGTACACATTTCCGCAGCCATCGTCCACCCCCGTCATCTATGGCCCGAGGGTCACAGTTGTCTCGGCGCCGGTTTTGGATAACGCCATTGTGCCATACACACTACACTTGGCGCTTCCACTCTTGGCCCGAAATCCAGTGATCATTCCCGTTTGGACGTCCGTCAGATAAATCATTCCAATTCCACATTACAACAAAGATTGCATTGTTTACCCTCCAACCTCCATTGCCGAATCTGCCACGTGCCGTCAGTGAGTCGCTATACGTCGAACATGGGACGCATGTTTTTGTATTATCCCAGCCATATTTTACATAATAAAAGTCATATAAATTTGGCGAGGGATTGGGCATTCAGCTCCCGATTCTGACTGGATAGAATCCCTAAGGGTTTAAATAATTTCGTAGAGTGTTTTAACCTGCTGAAATTTCACTATCTTATGTCTTCCAATTCTGTATGCAACAATCCGCTGCTTCTCTTGAAATCACTGTAACGCATGTCGCGCGCAAGTTGATGTGCATAACGTAGTCGGTAGCTATCGTGCACATCCCGTAAATTGTATTGAGCATGCTTGAAACGCGCAAACACCAGTTTTTCTAACAAGTGCGCCTTGTCATCCCTTGAATATCCTTTGTTTTTTCTTATGCACTCCAAGGTTGTAGTGCTGCGGACTTTTTCGAAATCTGTTCATAACTGTTATGCACTATGCTGCGTATGATCTTCCATGTACGTAATTATGTTTAGTGCCCCCTCCTTGGACAACGATTGTCACTTACTACGTTTCATTGGAGACGTGATTTGTGGCTACCTGTCCGACACCTGTGGCTCGACACCTGCTTCAGTGTCACTTTCACTTGTTGAGCACGTGTCGTCATCATCGTGCTCCTCGAGTACGATGTCCGCACAGCCGAGGGTATACGATACCATACATTCCATTCATTCATTGTGCAGAAACGCTAATGTTTCAGCTGCCACTTCTTTCTCACTCTGCGAAATTCCTTTTGTTCCTTGCTGACGAAATGTCAGCTTCGGCAACTGTTGTTGTAGATATAATGCAATGTTGGTTCGTTTATTTCTCTGCTTTGTATCAATACCACTAGCACAGTAGCACTGTTGAGAGTTACTCGTCGACCACGCAGTTCAACTACGCTCCGTAGACTCACTCTGTGCTCATCATTGGATAACTCCATTCACGCCCCCTGTTGCCATTAGCAGGCAATATTGTGGTTGCATGATGGACAATATGTGAGACGCCGAATGCCGTAAACATCACTCGCTTTTTGCGAGCACGCACTCAAGGGGTTCCTTGATACAAAGGAATGAAATACGACACAATTATAATGGCACAAATGTACCGGAAGGTGTCTGGGCAATTAAAAGGTTAGCCTGCAAACTGTTACAGCATCAAAAACCAAATGACGATAGCAGCGTACGTAATCTAGTGAGGTCCAGTTGAGAAGTAGACAGGCGAGACAAAATGAGGCAAATTAACGTCGGCAGACAAACAGCGGATGGGCAGCGCGGCTGATGAAACACGATGAAGGCGGGCAGGCAGCGCGGGAACGAGGGCCCAAGGTCGGCCTGCCGGCCCGTCCCAAACGCGCGCACCGCCCGCCAGTCTCTCCCGACAATCTCTGCTGACAACCAGGTTGCGGGATGACCACTGAGGACACGACGGACGGGCATCTCCCGCGGCAAGACGCGGCGAGTGGCACTAGTAACACCAGACAAGAATATGAAACACTATTGTCGGACGGGTGGTCATACAACAACGTCAAGATCCTCGATAATTACTATAAACATTCATATTACCGATTTCGGCACATTTACTGCCATATTCAGATGTGACAATTTTCTAAAATAGTTTCGTCATGTCTGAATATTGAAAGGTCCCTTACTGCCAGAATGAGATTTTTCACTCTGCAGCGGAGAGTGCGCTGATATGAAACTTCCTGGCAGATTAAAACTGTGTGCCGGACCGAGACTCGAACTGGGGACCTTTGCCTTTCGTGGGCAAGTTCTCTAACAACTGAGCTACCCAAGCACGATTCACGCCCCCGTTCTCACAGCTTTACTTCTGCCAGTACCTCGTTCCTACCTTCCAAACTTTACAGAAGCTCTCCTGCAAACCACGCAGAACTAGCGGATATTGCGGAGACATGGCTTAGCCACAGCCTTGGGGATGTTTCCAGAATGAAATTTTCACTCTGCAGCGGAGTGTGCGCTGATACGAAACTGCCTTACTACCATCTGACAATTATCAGTTCTGAAATGCTGTTATTCGGTCGCGACTGTTTATGAAATTTCAGTTTTGGTAAATTCTCGGGTGGTGTTGCGAATGTGTTAGAAAGAATCCTTAAAAAACACTATGCTCTGAACAAAGTCTCGTAAGCTTCCAAAGGAAATTCGTAAAAAAGGGAGTTCCTCGAGAAAAGAGAAAGAATAATACCGTATACCATATGACAAGAATGAATTTTTTCCTTTTTTATGCTACTAGTTAGTATGTGAGATGCTGAATTCTTCTGTTGCCTTTACTGTAATACATCCACACGCACAATTTTGCAATTAATGATCGATATCTTTATAGAGAGTTAATGGCGTATATGGAAAAAAAACTTTTACTTACTGTTTTCTTCTACTCCCCTTATCTGGAAACTGACATATAATCAAAAACCACTCGCAGAATTGTAAGCGCACAGTACACGTTCAAAACAGCAAACTTAAATACAAAAACAAAACAGCCAGAAAAATAACGCTACAGAACATCCACAAAGTATCATACATTTTTATTCACCTATACAAGAAGAGATAGCAGTAATCCAAAGGAACAGTACAGGAATCTTTCATACAAAGAAATTTTTGAATTCATGAAACTCCTTCAATTAATTGATTTAGTCAGTAAATACAGTCGTGGTCGCGTATGAGTTGCTACTCTTTATTTTGATGATCGGTTTCGACCTACTACAGAGATGATCATCAGATCTACATTCCTCAGTGACGGCAGGAATCGCTGGCGTGGAGATCACTGAGCGGACGGGCCTGCTCCACGCCAGCGATTCCTGCTGTCACTGAGGAACGTAGATCTGATGATGATCTCTGTATAGTAAGTCGAAACCGTTCAGCCGGCCGCATGGCCGTGCGGTTCTAGGCGCTACGGTCTGGAACCGCGAGACCGCTACGGTCGAAGGTTCGAATCCTGCCTCGGGCATGGATGTGTGTGATGTCCTTAGGTTAGTTAGGTTTAAGTAGTTCTAAGTTCTAGGGGACTGATGACCTCAGAAGTTAAGTCCCACAGTGCTCAGAGCCATTTGAACCATTTTTGAAACCGTTCATCAAAATAAAAAGTAGCAACTCATACGCGATCATGTCTGTATTTACTAAATAAATTATAATATTATTTGTTCGCTTTTTTCCTGGAGCAATGTTGCAAAAAAATTTACTCCTCCAACTAACCCTAAACAATGGCACCATGTGTATCTGGTACCATACCTGGCATATGCGAATACATAAATAATTTGGAACAAAAACTGTTCAACAGCCAAGATCTCTACTTAAAGAAAATTATATTTTATAGGAGATATGACACCCTCCGTCCGAACAGGCTTCTAAAGCCCCAACGCTACCGACCGACCGCCGTATCATTCTAAGCGAACAGGCGCCACCGGATGCGGATATGGAGGGGCGTGTGGTCAACACACTGTTTTCCCGGTCGTTGTCACCTTCCGTGATTGGAGCCGCTGCTTCTCTTTCAAGTAGCTCCCCAATTGTCCTCGCAAGGGCTGGGTACACCCCGCTTGCCAACAGCGCTCCACAGACCCACCCAAAAAGGGCTAATGAATCCCGGCGGCCCTTAACTTCGGTGATCTGAAGGAAACCAGAGTCAAAAGGCCGTGGGCGCAGGTGATACACTACTGCTAGTGAATAGGAAAGCTAAAGACATAACGAACATTCTATGTTGCTCTGACACTCTACATCAGAAAATCAAATTTACAGTGGAACTTGAACAAGACAAAAACATTACCTGGACCTAAATACTGCAAGAAATGACAATACACGCACATCCAAAATTTATAGGAAAACTACGATCAACACACTAGTCAATGAAACTTCATGTCACCCACACATTAATGAACAATCAGTATGCAGGCTAATACTGCACAAGGCAAATAACATACCTTTGAACCAAAGAAAACGTGCAAAAGCAAATAAACATAGTGAAAGAGATTACAGATGCTTAGCGTGGAAAGTTTGGAAGGTGGTGCTATATGTGAACAACATAAAAATTAGATAAAAAAATCTTTGCACATCCTAGAGTCTACACGAGGGTAGCAGCGGGCGCTAGGCTAGCACATGATAAACGTTATGGGGGAGAGACTATGTGAGACAGTTCCTATGCGTAGAATTAAATACTGGAACTGTTTTGCTTGTGACAGCAGCACAAGGCACCCCGCATACGAGCGACAAATCGCAGTGATCCATTACATGTCGTGTGATCTGTACCCTGACGGCATGAGTGTAGTAAAATTGTATATCGCAGCGATCGATCGATGATCGCTGGAAATTGCCATGCAGTACGATGAATCACATGCGATGTTTAAAAATTTAGCCGCCTGGCTGCGATTCGCTTGTGTAGTTATTAAACGTGGTCGTGTAGTTCTCTTTCCATTTCGGCTTTGAGTAAGAACTTTACAGAAGCCGGACTTGAAATTTATGTTAAGAAGTAATACAAAAATAAAAACATTGACGCCGTCACATTTTGCAATGATTAGCATTTTGAAGCGTACGCTGTAGAACTGATGGAACGTTCACAGTAATAGTCACGATTCACTGTGCTTCATCTGATGATTTTTGAGTTCATGCAACAACTACAATCATTATTAAACGTTTAACAGAATAACGTACCGTTGTATTAAGTGGACAGTTTAATTCAAATTTTTAGGTAAAGTCATTGAACAGATTTCTAGGTTCAAGTCCTATGTCATTTTACGTTATCAACGTTTCTGAGGCCGCGGTCCTTACTCACCTGGCATCCGTCTCTAAGTGTGAGACAAATAAACTTGAACTTACTCGTTGACTAATAGCGTTGTCTGCCAAAGGTTGCTTGTCAGCTGACTCACCGTAATAGATACCATATCCAGACCAGCTCGTGTGAGGTTCCTTGCCCTTTTCTACACAGTAGGCAACTCTGTAAGATGAAAGTAAATCCTTTGGAGGGATCGAACCTTGTTTAGTGAAAGTTTTTTACTTTTGAATACATCGTGGGAGCAGTCAGTGATCAATGTTATTACTAATAGTTGCTATTAAAATCAGTCTTGATCACAAATTTATTTATTCTGGTAACCAGTTTCTACCGATTTACAACCAGAAGGAGGCTCCTGCTCATAGAGCATTTTGGTCTGAAGATTACCACAGGCGTGGTCGAAACGGGTTACCAGAACAAATAAATTTGTGATCAAGACTGATTTTAACAGCCACTATCTGAAAGTTTTTTGTCTTTGTTTACCTAACTACCGTGATATGACCACAAAAAAAAAAAAAATGGTTCCAATGGCTCTGAGCACTATGGGACTTAACTTCTATGGTCATCAGTTCCCTAGAACTACTTAAACCTAACTAACCTAAGGACATCACACAACACCCAGTCATCACGAGGCAGAGAAAATCCCTGACCCCGCCGGGAATCGAACCCGGGAACCCGGGCGTGGGAAGCGAAAACGCTATCGCACGACCACGAGCTGCGGATGATATGACCACAAATGTTTCATTTTAATAAGAAGCGTACTTTCAGTAGCTACAACTTGAAATAGAAGTGACTGTGGCCGTTCATCATTTCCAACAGTTGTACAAGTAAAACCGAGATTCAAGTAAATGCCGCCATGCTTCGTGCATTTTCGTCTATTCATGTCTTGAGAACTACATGATGCATTCGAAATATCACGAATTGTAACCGTGACCGAACGGTTCTAGGCGATTCAGTCTGGAACCGCGCGACCGCTACGGTCGCAGGTTCGAATCCTGCCTCGGACATGGATGTGTGTGATGTCCTTATGTTGGTTAGGTTTAAGTAGTTCTAAGTTCTAGGGGACTGATGACCTCAGATGTTAAGTCCCATAGTGCTCAGAGCCATTTGAACCATTTTCGAACTGCTTGGGAAGTGGCAACACTGTCTCGGAAGTTGGATACCACTTACAGCATCTCTTATACACAGGTAACTACAGTACATGTTCTTTTAATGTTGTATGCTGTATGTTAACCGGGGACCTAGAAACGACGGTGTGGCTCCGTCCCCGCCGCAGCCGCAGTGGTCCACAACCCCACGACGACAACCGCAGTCCACTTCACCCCTCCGCCGCCCCACACCGAACCCAGGGTTATTGTGCGGTTCGGCCCCCGGTAGACCCCTCCAGGAAACGTCTCACACCAGACGAGTGTAGCCCCTATGTTTGCGTGGTAGAGTAACGGTGGTGTACGCGTACGTGGAGAACTTGTTTGCTCAGCAATCGCCGACATAGTGTAACTGAGACGAACTAAGGGAAACCGGCCCGCATTCGTCGAGGCAGATGGAAAACCGCCTAAAAACCATCCACAGACTGGCCGGTTCACCGGGGACCAGGCACTCCTTCCCGCTCCAGAAAGCTGTGCGTAGACCGCTCGGCTAGGCTAAGCGGGTGGGCTTTTTTTAATGTTACTATTATCTACTTTTTTTTCGTTAGGTCACCGTTACTTCAAACTCGGGCGTGAGGCGTTCCGCTTTTAGTGGGACACCCTGATTTCATAGCAATCTTACAATACAGTCGCGGTTCTCCAATAACCTCCGTATAGCAAGAATAAATTTAATCAAAAATTGCGCAAATATCTGTAGTTTAGCTATAAGACTAAAGAATTGAAAAGGAATTAAGCACAAATAAAATAAAAAGAATTGTATTAGCACACTGGGATGTAGTACACAGCCCATTTGGCACCAGTAACATATTCTATAAAGTAACCTAAAATTCCGAAGGAAAGCGTTTCACGACAAGTTTAATCAATCGCGATTCCCGTTCTTTTTTCATTTTATACAAGTGCTCGCGGAGATATGGAGATCAACTGCCGCTGGTGCTAAGCACAGAAGTTCTCCATTCCCCAACCATTTTTCTCTAGACCAATCAGAAACAGGCTAGCTCTGCTACCGCCAACAATTTTCCATGTGCTTGATGACACAATAGCGTCCATGAAACCGGTCGAAATTGCTAGGTAAATGTGGCGGGGTAGAAGTGAGCGACCGATGGCAGGCGATATCGCTCGTGTGTTGGGCCGGTACGACGGCAGAGAGGAGCATGGTGGGGGTAGGCTATTCGGCAGCTCGCCGCGTCAGCTGTGTTGCAGCTGCAGCTGCAGCTTGGCGGTATCAGGAGGCGCGCTGCACAGCTGCGCTGCTACTGGGTACTGCACGGCTCCTGCTGTGCTGACGCAGCGTGGTGCTTTCTACTGAAGCAGCAAGCGCTCAGTTAACGGGGTGCCTTCTGTTGAGGCACGCCTTGCTGACACCAGAGGTGTGATATCTCTTGTACTCACTCACAGTCACAGACTGCTAGGGCACAGCAATTAGTTACGTTGGAGGTCTGATAACCTGTATAGAGCGTCGAAGAAAACAGCGGCTAAAGGGGACTGCACACGCTCAATATTTATTGACAATACTAGTTTGTCAAACCTTCGATGTTTTGAAGCGATCTCAAACCATCAATAACACTGACAAAACTTCTACATCTACATGGATACTCTGCAAATGGTATTCCAGTGCCTGGCAGAGGGTTCATCGAACCACCTTCACAATTCTCTGTTATTCCAGTCCCGTGTAGCGCGCGGAAAGAACGAACACCTATATCTTTCCGTACGAGCTCTGATTTCCCTTATTTTATTGTGGTAATCGTTCCTCCCTATGCACGTCGGTGTCAACCAAATATTTTCGCATTCGGAGGAGAAAGTTGGGCCGCGCGGGATTAGCCGAGCGGTCTTAGGCGTTGCAAATGGCTCTGAGCACTATGGGACTTAACTGCTGTGGTCATCAGTCCCCTTGAACTTAGAACTACTTAAACCTAACTAACCTAAGGACATCACACACATCCATGCACGAGGCAGGATTCGAACCTGCGACCGTAGCGGTCACGCGCTTCCAGACTGTAGCGCCTAGAACCACTCGGCCACTCATGCCGGCTAGGCGCTGCAGTCATGGACTGTGCGGCTGGTCTCGGCGGAGGTTCGAGTCCTCCCTCGGGCATGGGTGTGTGTGTGTGTGTGTGTTTGTCCTTAGGATAATTTAGGTTAAGTAGTTAAGTGCCATAAGATTTCACACACGTTTGAACGTTTTTTTTTGGGAAAGTTGGTGATTGGGATTTCGTGAGAATATTCCGTCGCAACGTAAAACGCATTTCTTTTAATGTCCAGCCCAAATCCTGTATAATTTCTGTGACAATCTCTCCCATATTTCGCGATAATACAAAACGTGCTGCCCTTCTTTGAATTTTTACGATGTACCACGTCAGTCCTATCTGGTAACGATCCAACACCAGGCAGCAGTATTCTAAAAGAGAACGGACAAGCGAAGTGTAGGCAGTCTCCTTAGTAGGTCTGTTACATTTTCTAAGTGACCTGCCAATAAAACGCAGTCTTTCGTTAGCTTCCCCCACAACATTTTCTTTGTGTTCCTTCCAATTTAAGCTGTTCGTAATTGTAATACCTAGGTATTTAGTTGAATTTACGCCTTTTAGATTAGACTGATTTATCGTGTAACCGAAGTTTAACGCACCCCTTTTAGCAGTCATGTGGATGACTTCACACTTTTCATTATGTAGGGTCAAACTGCCAATTTTCGCACCATTCAGATATCTTTTCTAAATCGTTTTGCAATCTGTTTTGATCTTCTGATGACTTTATTAGTCGATAAACGACAGCGTCATCTGCAAACAACCTAAGACGGCTGCTAAGATTGTCTCCCAAATCGTTTACATAGATAACGAACAGCAAAGGGCCTATAACATTGCCTTGGGGAACGCCAGAAATCACTTCTGTTCAACTCGATGACTTTCCGTCAATTACTACGCAACAGTGACCTCTCTGACAGGAAATCACAAATACAGTCACATAACTGAGACGCTTGAAAGCAATAGAAAGCAAACGAAAATGAGGAAATGGGTCCGAGAATGGTCGAAAAAAAGAGCGGATGGTCGCATGTTAATTTACTGTCTGAAATCAGAGTCAATAACCAGAAAGGTTTCATAAATTATTTTCCGATGAGTTCTGCATCGTACGACAAGTTATTAGTGTTAATACAAGATAAAATAGAGAAGTAATATGTATTAATGAGAGGGGCAGTCGCGTTCGTCAAGAGATCAGGAGTAACTTTGAGATTTCTGATGACGGACAGGTCGTTCTAATGCTCGAAGTTTAGTTCTGTAATATCAGATAGCACGATTAGTAAAATTCTATGGAAACCTGTGAAGCAGTTTTATCTGCCTGGCTAGGATTTGTACAGGCAATTAACGTAAAACTCTTTTTTTAAGCTTTATGGTAATTCCCTGAAATTGACATGCATTTCGCACACCTCTTAGTAATCATTGTAGATATACGATGCATTTTTCGAAATAGGAATGTTTTTCAAAACTGTTGTGTAACAACAATCTGCACTATATTTTCAAATTAATAAAGTAAACAATGCCATCCTAAAGTGGCATATACATTGATTACCGTTGTACAGGCCTATTAAAATTCGTTTATGATAAAAGACTCTTTAAAAATTGAATCAGTTGTATAATATGCACAGCGGCGAACTGAAAAAATAAACACTGCACACTAACGTCGCGTGTCTGGTTCCTGAAGCTCTGTCAACATCTGAATGTCGGGTATTGTCAAACCGTCCATATTTGACCTCACTCGTTCAGTATGTACTGACAATACTGAGAATATTTTGAGATCCATAAATACTGCACATCACTATTTCTAGTACTGACAATGTGTCAATATGCGCCCTCAGACGGTCAATATGTTAACAGTTTGTTATTGAAAGTGTGAGGTCCCCTAAAGGTCCGTTTTACACGAGCGACTTTTTGATCAATATCGGTTACTCGAACTGCGTGCGACATCCGTGCATGCGCGTAAATTAGCAACCAAACACGACGTGATTGTGTCTACGACGTCAACGATCTACAGATTGTGCTGAGTGAGTTGTTTTAAATTTCCGAGTATGCTGGACACTGCGCATGCGCAGGGACAAGGGATTCTGGCGGCGACGTCTGCTAACAACGGAAGTTATAACCTATTCTAGTCGAGCTCACTCCTGTCATAGAAAATGATTTTGTGCTTCCGTGTCCTCTTAAACTTTATTGTGTTGTTTTCGTGGCACACTAGGAAGTTACATGAGGTTCTGGTATTTTTTCCTATTAGAGGTGCTCTGTAAGGGACACGAAACATTTGAAAGCAAAAAGTATTTACGTTTTACAGAAAGAGAAAAACCTACACTATGGAAAAATAAGAATGTAAACGGATAAACGTCTTTTAAAGAGAATTATTTCAACAGTGAACACAATAAGTGGAAAAACTTTTGTGATAAATTTAGGATTACCCTGTCTTCCACTCCAACCTGAAAATAACTATACTGCTCGGGACACCACCCCACACTATTATCAAAGCTGCGTCGTGAACGCCTCAAAAAAGCCACGCGCCACGCTTTTCTTTAAACCCCTTTCACGTGATGGACTTTCAAGTCTCAACTGACTACTGCAGTGGCCCTGGCGTTCTATTCTCATACTGAGTCTTGTCTGTTTTGTGTTGTCGTTTTCGTTTACACGTCATCGCCAAAACTGCATGTCTTGTGAAAAATTTTTGCTGTGCAATTTTGCATGTGAATGGTGAAAGTGAGGTTACAAGAGACTATAGTTTTTACGGAAAAATCGAAATGTAGTAACAAAATGTAGGAACAAACAATGTTAATAGAGTTTGAAGGTCATCAGTCCCTAAGCTTACACACTACTTAACCTAAATTATCCTAAGGACAAACACACAACCATGCCCAAGGGAGGACTCGAACCTCTGCTGGGACCAGCCGCACAGGCCATGACTGCAGCGCCTTAGACCGCTCGGCGCCACAGTCTGCAACCGCGCGACCGCTACGGTCGCAGTTTCGAATCCTGCCTCGGGCATGGATGTGTGTGATGTCCTTAGGTAATCCAACTCCTATATAGTGTTTTTTGTCAGCCTGGCCGAATGCGGAAGGGCGTTATCGAGGAATAGCATCACTTCACGCAGTCTTCCTGGTCGTTGTTCTTGGATCGCGTCTGCAACACATCTCAGTTGTTGACAGTAAATGTCAACAGTGATGGTTACACTAGGGGGAAACACTTCGTAGTACACAACACCGCAGCTGTTTCCACCAGATGCATAGCATTATCTTTTGAGGATGCGCGCAGGCATTTCTTAGTACGAGGACAACCATTCCTTTCTTTACCTCATGTCAGCATAAAGACATCATGTCTCGTCACGAGCGAACTGATGACGAGCTAGCAGAGATGCACGTATGCCCACCCGCTGATTTTTTTGTGACTTCGGCTTAGAGCGTGCTATATCATTACACCCGATTTTTCAACATTTCCCACTGCACGCAAATGTCGCACGATTGCGGAATGATCACAGATCATCGTATTTTCCAGTTCTCCAGTGCACCGACGTTGATCAGTGTGGATTAATGCGTTTAAATGATCTTCATCACACCCCGAAGATCTTCCTGACCGTGGAGAGTCAAAATTATCATGAGGCCCTTCCTTGTAAACGCTCAATACCCTCTGTTAGTCTTTTTGGTATGGTTCCCACACAGCTGAACAACATTCTGGACTGGGCCGCTCGAGTGTTTTGTAAGCAATTTCTGCTTACATTTTTTCCGTATCCCAGCAAAATTGAGTCTGCCACTTGCCTTACGTACAACTGAGTTTAAGCGACGATTCTATTCCATATCCATGCAATCGTAAATAAAATCTCTCGAGCGATCTACACAGAGAATATTCACTGAAATCGTTAATTACGAGAGACAATCTGCGCTACTGATTGTAAAAAGGTTTAAACGAACGGTCGTTCCAACGTACAAAAAAATAGACTAGCGCTGTTATCCATCTTCTTGTTTAGTTTACGCCAACTAAGGACCACGACATTCATTTATTGTGTCTGGAGTGGGTTTTGATGTTCTACCGTTAGATGCACATCCTCTGGCTGCGTTGTTCCTTTCTTTCCTTTTCCTATAGGGCACCTGTCTTTGTCTAGGTGGTTTGTCCTGGATTCTCGTATGCTTAATCATTATCCTGAGGTATGTCCGGGCTGTTAATCTCTTTCTATAGTTCCCGTAGACAAGTCAATGCAAGGGTAGACGTCTATTCCTGTTATTATTATTATTATTATTATTATTATTATTAATGTTGTTAGTGAAAACTCATTTCTGAAACTGTACTCCACCTCCTAATGCAGAGTTATGTCTTATTTGCTCCTCCGCTTAGGAGGCACAGAAACGCAAAGGGACTATTATTATTATTATATTATTATTAGAGTGTTGTTAGTCAAAACTCATTCATGAAACTGTGCTCCATCTCCTGATGCAGAGTTATGTCTTACTTGTTTATCTGCTTAGGGGAGACAGAAACGCAAAGGGAACTGACAGCATAGAACAGCCTATACACTTCGCACTACCCCCTCTAAATCGAACATTAGAGATGAGCTGCGTTACATTTCCGCTTACAGAATTAACTGTCACACTCACATCAGGTTCTTATGTCGTTTTTGAAGAAGGTAACTTGTTTGGCTTCTGCAGGTGGTATACAGTAATCAGTCAAAATACCAGAGATACATCAGACGGATGACACTAACATGGATTTGAATGAAGATATTGAACAGGTTATATCGGTTGACGAAGTTATCTCAGTATCGTACGGCGTGATAATTTAAAAAACTATCTTGGTGAAACGAATGTTTCGGCCACAGTTACAGTGGCCTTCTTCTGGGTCTGCTGATGAAGATCCAGGAGGGGGCCACTGTAACCAGCTTAGTTTTTTACAGTATCGTGCAGTTCGATACTCAGAAAACTATTGTGTCACCTGACACCGGCCACGGAAGCCTACGTAATTATACTGTGTTATATCGAATTAACACATGTTACGCCAAGTTCTTTTTGTAGTGAATAGCCAATAAAAACTGTTGGGCTCAGCGTATAGTATGAAGACAAATCTCCTCAGCAACATATGCGGAAGATTGTAATAATTGGAGACAGTTTGTCAGTTCCGAAGATAACGCTAAAGTAAGCAGTTTTCCTTCACACTGCTTCTGTCGGTCATCAGTTGATATACAGTCGATCACTGAGTATCTAAGAGCGTTTCTGAATAAACTATACGATGGGCTCAAAGATTATGCGCACCCAGCTCTAATCTCGCTGTGCTTTTCCTGGTTGTGTAATTAACGTCTGCAACAGCGCTGATTCATAGCTAGTAATCTGTTTTCCAATGAGTGCAGTGTCAATTTTTTAACGTATTACGCAAGTGCACGCTGGTAAAAGTAGAAAAGAAGAAATGTCATGGTTCTTGCAAATCTGGTCGCGTTTCGAAACTAGCAGACACACCCTCTGATTTCTCTGGACGAAAGCCATTAAGATCATATGTGATACTACACTGCATCAGCGCTTTCTCTTCGGCTTCGACTTTCTGCAGCACACGCCTACTGCCTATGTTCTCGCGTTCTGTTTCGCAGGTTCACACTCGTTAGATTCAGGTGCGTATAATTCTAAGAGGTCCTTAGTATTTACACCATTTGTGACTGCGGCGTGAAAACGCAACTCAACAGTAGTTCTTTTATGTCAAAGTGATATATTTTGATCAGGCTTGATTAGTGTATTATACACATTAACTTAAAGGCGGCAACCAACCACATGCAAAGAAATACAAATACCAGTTTCGGATTCGGAAATTTTGTTGCATTGAACTTAGATCACAATGCGAAGTTCCAACGTCAATATCTATTAGAAATGTAAAGTCCTGAAATGAACAAAATTCGATTTAAAAAAGAAAAGGCTGAAAGAGTTTCGAAATTATATTGATAAGACTTCTCTTTTTATTCTTACAAAAGGCAAATCGTATAACTAAGTATTACACGCAAGCTAACTACACATTGTTAAAACTTAAAAGCAGCAAATGGCATTAAATTACCTCAAATAAACATCAACAATGCTTTGGAAGTCCGTCTTCTTGTCGCTTTTTACAGTGTTTTCTACTGAGCTGCATCACAATCTGTTGGTGGTGTGATGCCTCGAGCTGAACAGAAAATTGGTTGTAGAAGTGAAAACGCTTAACCAAAAAACTTTTATGTGCTTGTTTTGAATATGTCCATTTCTGCTTCTCAGCAAGGTAATCATTAACATACCACGGATTCGTTGTTGATGTTCTTCATACGTCATTCAAAGCAAGCACATACACACGCTAGTCCTTACCGAATATAGAGAAATTTCTACATTTGCCTTCTACGTCATCACACAAAGGTTGTATCGTCATCAAAGAAACACTTCGTGTGTCAACGTGTGCACTGAATTCCCCAGTCTTCGAGTTGTGTGACAATCAACGATGGCGAAGTTCCAGTTGCCTCTTGTAAGTTTATGAACTGTTGTACTAACTGTTCTGTTGTGGTTACTTTGATGACATCCCAAAAGCTCCAGGTCGCAAGTATTATTTCAGACACGAGCACGTCTTCCCACGTGCCTTTCGCACAAAACAGTATTCGATGGATCGTTTGGCCTCGCCGTTCATCTGACGAAACCCAATCCATGCTTTCCACCTGTGTTGCGTCAAGACGGCGGATTACGCAAATATGTCAGACTCTTCCAGCTCGATTTGTGAAAGCATGCGAGGTGGTGCACCCTATTCCAGAAATATGCTTCTGTGTTGGAACTCGCTTCGGCGGCGGTCTTATGTCTGTGTGCAGACGGGAAAACTGAGGTTTTAACACTTTTTTGGTGTAAGATGTTGCGAACTATTCGCATAAGTAGTAAATGACATGCGTCAAGAACAGCTGCTTCGACTGTCCTACTATGCTTGACAGGCCCCATCTATTCTACAACTTTTATCCTTTTTTCTTTAAATGAGGATACTCATACCAGAGAATTTTCCATGTTTTTGAGACACAGTGCATTCTCACGCTATGTTAAATTAAAATACACGTCGCCTTAACTCATATTACAAACTTAGATACAGCTAACTATGAACTACTTACCTTTCCCCATCTTTAAAGTTCCTCTCTTTCTTGTCAACTCACACAAGGAATGGTAAAGGATTCACAAACCTGCAAAAGAAATACCTCAATTAGTCGTTATGAAGAAAGAATTGTTAAAAATACATTAATAAAACCGACAAATTGAAAATAACGTTCACATAATACACGAATACTTTGCAATTTTTGTTAATTACAGATATGAGCGAAATTAGAGCCAGTACACACGTTGTTTACCAGCAGCAAGTTTACTAGTTTCGACAGATTCGTAGATGAGTCCACGACAGCTGATGAAAGTGCCAGCAAGATTGAGAGTGAAAGAGACAAGAGAGACACCCATCTTTGACGAAGCTTTTGAGGTGACTGTAAGCCCGCCCCCCCCCCCCCCCAACCAATGAACCATGGACCTTGCCGCTGGTGGGGAGGCTTGCATGCCTCAGCGATACAGATGGCCATACCGTAGGTGCAACCACAACGGAGCAGTATCTGTTGAGAGGCCAGACAAACGTGTGGTTCCTGAAGAGGGGCAGCAGCCTTTTCAGTAGTTGCAGGGGCAACAGTCTGGATGATTGACTGATCTGGCCTTGTAACAATAACCAAAATGGCCTTGCTGTGCTGGTACTGCGAACGGCTGAAAGCAATGGGAAATTACAGCCGTAATTTTTCCCGAGGGCATGCAGCTTTACTGTATGGTTAAATGATGATGGCGTCCTCTTGGGTAAAATATTCCGGAGGTAAAATAGTCCCCCATTCGGATCTCCGGGCGGGGATTACTCAAGTAGACGTTGTTATCAGGAGAAAGAAAACTGGCGTTCTACGGATCGGAGCCTGGAATGTCAGATCCCTTAACCGAGCAGGTAGGTTAGAAAATTTAAAAAGGGAAATGGATAGGTTAAAGTTAGATATAGTGGGAATTAGTGAAGTTCGGTGGCAGGAGGGACAAGACTTTTGGTCAGGTGAATACAGGGTTATAAATACAAAATCAAATAGGGGTAATGCAGGAGTAGGTTTAATAATGAATACAAAAATAGGAGTGCGGGTCAGCTACTACAAACAGCATAGTGAACGCATTATTGTGGCCAAGATAGACACGAAGCCCACGCCTACTACAGTAGTACAAGTTTATATGCCAACTAGCTCTACAGATGATGAAGAAATTGATGAAATGTATGATGAGATAAAAGAAATTATTCAGATGGTGAAGGGAGACGAAAATTTAATATTCATGGGTGACTGGAATTCGAGTGTAGGAAAAGGGAGAGAAGGAAACATAGTGGGTGAATATGGATTGGGGGAGAGAAATGAAAGTGGAAGCCGTCTGGTAGAATTTTGCACAGAGCATAACTTAATCATAGCTAACACTTGGTTCAAGAATCATGAAAGAAGGTTGTATACATGGAAGAATCCCGGAGATACTAAAAGGTTTCAGATAGATTATATAATGGTAAGACAGAGATTTAGGAACCAGGTTTTAAATTGTAAGACATTTCCAGGGACACCTGTAGACTCTGACCACAATCTATTAGTTATGAACTGCAGATTAAAATTGAAGAAACTGCAAAAAGGTGGGAATTTAAGAAGATGGCCTGGATAAACTGACTAAACCAGAGGTTGTACAGAGTTTCAGGGAAAGCATAATGGAACAATTGACAGCAGTGGGGGAAAGAAATACAGTAGAAGAAGAATGGGTAGCTCTGAGGGATGAAGTAGTGAAGGCAGCAGAGGTAGGTAAAAAGATGAGGGCTAGTATAAATCTTTGGGTAACAGAGGAAATATTGAATTTAATTGATGAAAGGAGGAAACATAAAAACGCAGTAAATGAAGCAGGCAAAAAGAAATACAAACGTCTCAAAAATAAGATCGACAGGAAGTGCAAAATGGCTAGAGGCCAAACGTAAGGATGTAGAGGTTTATCTCACTAGGGGTAAGACAGATACTGCCTACAGGAAAATTAAAGAGACCTTTGGAGAAAAGAGAACCACTTGTACGAATATCAAGAGCTCAGATGTAAACCCAGTCCTAACCAAAGAAGGGAAAGCAGAAAGGTGGAAGGAGTATATAGAGGGTCTATACAAGGGCGATGTACTTGAGGACAATATTATGGAAATGGAAGAGGATGTAGATGAAGATGAAATGGGAGATATGATACTGCGTGAAGAGTTTGACAGAGCACTGAAAGACCTGAATCGAAACAAGGCCCCGCGGTTAGATAACATTCCATTAGAACTACTGACGACCTTGGGAGAGCCAGTCCTGACAAAACTCTACCATCTGGTGAGCAAGATGCATGAGACAGGCGAAATACCCTCAGACTTCAAGAAGAATATAATAATTCCAATCCCAAAGAAAGCAGGTGTTGAAAGATGTGAAAATTACCGAACTATCAGTTTAATAAGTCACGGCTGCAAAATACTAACGCGAATTCTTTACAGACGAATGGAAAAACTGGTAGAAGCCGACCTCGGGGAAGATCAATTTGGATTCCGTAGAAATATTGGAACACGTGAGGCAATACTAACCTTACGACGTGTCTTGGAAAGGCAAACCTACGTTTCTAGCGTTTGTAGACTTACAGAAAGCTTTTGACAATGTTGACTGGAATAATCACTTTCAAATTCTAAAGGTGGCAGGGGTAAAATACAGGGAGCGAAAAGCTATTTACAATTTGTACAGAAACCAGATGGCAGTTATAAGTGTCGAGGGGCATGAAAGGGAAGCAGTGGTTGGGAAAGGAGTGAGACAGGGTTGTAGCCTCTCCCCAATGTTGTTCAATCTGTGTACTGAGCAAGCAGTAACGGAAACAAAAGAAAAATTCGGAGTAGGTATTAAAATCCATGGAGAAGAAATAAAAACTTTGAGGTTCGCCGATGACATTGTAATTCTGTCAGAGACAGCAAAGGACTTGTAAGATCAGTTGAACGGAATGGACAGTGTCTTGAAAGGAGGATATAAGATGAACATCAACAAAAGCAAAACGAGGATAATGGAATGTAGTCGAATTAAGTCGGGTGACGCTGAGGGAATTAGATAAGGAAATGAGACACTTAAAGTAGTAAAGGAGTTTTGCTATTTGGGGAGCAAAATAACTGATGATGGTCGAAGTAGAGAAGATTTAAAATGTAGACTGGCAATGGCAAGGAAAGCGTTTCTGAAGAAGAGAAATTTGTTAACATCGAGTATAGATTTAAGTGTCATGAAGTCGCGTCTGAAAGTATTTGTATGGAGTGTAGCCATGTATGGAAGTGAAACATGGACGATAAATAGCTTGGACAGGAAGAGAATAGAAGCTTTTGAAATGTGGTGCTACAGAAGAATGCTGAAGATTAGATGGGTAGATCACATAACTAATGAGGAGGTATTGAATAGAATTGGGGAGAAGAGGAGTTTGTGGGACAACTTGACGAGAAGAAGGGACCGGTTAGTAGGACATGTTCTGAGGCATCAAGGGATCACAAATTTAGCATTGGAGGGCAGCGTGGAGGGTAAAAATCGTAGAGGGAGACCAAGAGATGAATACACTAAGCAGATTCAGAAGGATGTAGGTTGCAGTAGGTACTGGGAGATGAAGAAGCTTGCACAGGATAGATTAGCATGGAGAGCTGCATCAAACCTGTCTCAGGACTGAAGACCACAACAGCAACACTGGTTAGGAAATGTGAATGTCTTGCCAGGACACTTTCCCAGAACCACTGTGAAATGTTTTAAACCTCGTCTCAAAACGCTCTTCCACGTACTGCACATCCAAAGGCAGCTTGGCAACCTGTAAGTTGCATTTCCTGTAGTTCCTTGGTGCTTTGTGACTCAAGATACGTGCAGTTTCTTGCTACAGTAGACACAGTTTCCTGACGAGTGCACATGTTTTCTCCTCTTGATTACTCGGTAACGCAGTGTGCAAGCAGCTAGTGTTGTCATAGTAATTTTTTCTGGCGGTAGTTTATGGAAGCAAGGAAAACTCTGAAGCGACTGCCTAGAATACCGAAGGTGCTTTTCAGTAGTCCTCTTCCTCGGGACAACCTGTTGATTAAACACCTCATCCTCCTTAATGAAGCCCTTTAGAGGAAAAGCGTCTACTGCCAACACAACCACTGGTGTTATGTTTCTGTTTCCTAGCTTTCTGCCTTCAGGATTGTTCAAAATCGATCTGTCGAGAAGACGTTCCAGGAGCTTGCTTTTTGAAAACACTAGCATTTTCCTTCCAACGCCCCTATTGCGTCATCCGCGAAATCATTTGCTATTTGATCCCACACTTCTCTGCTTGTGGGTATCTGGAAAAATATTTATGTATGTCTGACACTAAATGTAAGTAATGGTTTTCATTTCTATTTTTATAACATGAAGTAGAGGCTCAAGAGTCACAAGAAGAGAGTGAAGTCGCCCACAGTGAGCCACTGCCGCAGCTTCGAGAGGACGACATGATGTAGAACAGAAAAGTTTTTTAATGGCTTTCGGTTCTTCTTAGTCTATTTTTGTACGCCAGATGGCGCTCGTTATAAACTGCTTCATTTGTTTCATAAATTTCTACCAATTTCGTACCTGATGGAACACAATCTATAACTTTTAATTAATAAAAAATAAAAATAGTTCTTAATGGCAGTATAGTATACCGAACATTTATTTACTTTCAGATACTCCTTCTTCAGTTCTTTATAAATAGCTTCACACGTTGCTGGTATTATTTTCGTCAATGAACACTGCAATATTCAAGTGCTATACTGTAAGCTACAGTAGCTTTCTGCTGTTGCCAGAAATCGTAGCGTTACGGTAAGTCTGTCTTTTCGCTGATGGCCACGATGCTGAGCGCCCCACAAACCAACTAAGTCCATCTTTTGCGGTTATAGCATATCTAAGGTGACTGGTCTGCTTTGCTACATGAGGTGCAACTTCCCTGACCGTATATTGAAATGTACTCTTGTCTATTCACAAGTAATTTTCATACTACTTTACGACTTCGATTTGGAGCTCCCATAACAAATTTTGTTGGATGCTTTTATTATCTCGCCATGCAACCCGCGGCTTCACTCAAGTATATTTCCTTTTTTCCACTCATCTTCCAATAATGCAATTGTTGCACACGCAACTGCGGAGCATTGTTAACAAGTCGTCGTCCGCCATTCTGATGGGACTTGGCCAAAAAAATTGACGACATTGTAATGCTCTGTCCAAGATCTTTGTCAAAGTAATATGACGAATATTTGAGCACTTGCTTTGTCAAAGTAATTTGATAGTGTAATACCGGTCCTAATAAGTGAAGATGGCTATTATCAACCGTAAAAAGTAACCAAGGAACAGCAATTTCATTTTTATTGCTATCAAGGGTATTAAAATTTTTAATAAATGCAGAGTATTGGAGTTGGAAATAGCGATTGGCGTTGGGAAAAATAATAAACGTTTACTAAGTTTAATCAGATTCAAAATGTATTTACATCAACATCTACATCAACATGGCTACTCTGGAGTTCACAGTTAAGTGCCTGGCGGAGGGTTCATCGAACCATTTTCATATTACTTCTCTACCATTCCACTCTCGAATGGCGTGTGGGAAAAAGGAACACCTAAATCTTTCCGTTCGAGCTCTGATTTCTCTTATTCTATGATGATGATCATTTCTCTCTACGTAGGTGGGTATCAACAAAGTATTTTCGCATTCGGAAGAGAAAGTTGGTAATGGAAATTTCGTAAATAGATCTCGCCGCAAAGAAAACCGCCTTCGTTTCAGTGACTGCCAACCCAACTCGCGTATCATATCAGTGATGCTCTCACCCCTATTGCGCGATAACACGAAACGAGCTGCCCTTCTTTGCACTTTTTCGATGTCCTCCGTCAATCCTACGTGTTAAGGATCCCACACCGCGCTGCAATTTTCCAGCAGAGGACGGACAAGTGTAATGAAGGCTGTCTCTTTAGTGGGTTTGTCGCATTTTCTAAGTGTTCTGCCAACAAAGCGCAGTCTTTGTTTTGCCTTCCCCACAACATTATCTATGTGGTCTTTCCAATTTAAGTTGCTCGTAATTGTAATTACTAGGTATTTAGTCGAATTGACAGCCCTTAGATTTGTGCGATTTATCGTATTTCTTTTATCGGATTTCTTTTAGTACCCATGTGGATGACCTCGCACTTTTCTTTGTTTAGTGCTAATTGCCACTTTTCGCACCATACAGAAATTAGCGTCCATGTAGTATCAAGAAAATGCAAATGGTACAGCAAAAGTTTCATACTTATGTTAAATGTCTCAAATAATCTGGAGGAGTACTGTTTTTATAATCGGCGTGGTCCACGTAAATATGACACAATTCCGATATTTTGCTTTGTGTTCCAAATGAGATGTTTCGTTCTGAAATGCTTTTGCCTTACAGAAAACCTTGCAATGGTCCACGGCTGTAATAGCACGTTCTAGTAGTAGTCATTTTACTGTCAAGTCGATTAACTGGAACACAGCGTAATTTCAATTTCGTTCAAAAAAAGGTTAAAAATATAAAGCAAGCACTAATTTACGGTACTATCTGTATCGATACTTTTGATCCGAATTATCAAGATATCGATACAGTACATGTACTAGTATCGATATCAAATATCACATGGAATGTGTATTGGAAGGTCCCGAGGCAGTACAGCCCAGTTGCGGAATACAACACGCCAGGCATATGATTTGTATGCGTAGTAACGTCCAGGGCTGCCTGTAATGTTTGCTCTTTCTGCTGGGAGCCACGTGGCCTGCCTTAACGTAGAACTCGGTGGCTGTGGCGCAGTGCCAGCTAGGCAGCTAGACAGGGGGCTGTCCTTCACACCTAGTGAAGCAGGCCGTAGCCACACCGCACTGGCGTCACAGGAGGCAGGCGACCTGTAGGGTCGTACTAACGGCCGAGACATCCGCAATAACCGCGCACCTGCCTCGTTTCAATGTCCGCTTCCGGCAACGGGCATGTCAAAGCGGCAGGAGGCACACGAGGTCCTACACGGCGAACCCCTTTACCGTACCGTTCTGCACAGGTCACGGCATTAGCGCGAAACACCGTCGGTACTTCTATAGTGTTCGTAAGAGTAATGCCGTATCTTGACAATAGTGACTTACCTACAGATAAAAGCACTAGGACACCAAGCATACCTTTGTAAAAGTAGCCGGCCGGTGTGGCCGTGCGGTTCTAGGCGCTTCAGTCTGGAACCGCGTGACCGCTACGGTCGCAGCTTCGAATCCTGCCTCGGGCATGGGTGTGTGTGATGTCCTTAGGTTAGTTAGGTTTAAGTAGTTCTAAGTTCTAGGGGACTGATGACCATAGATGTTAAGTCCCATAGTGCTCAGAGCCATTTGAACCATTTTTTTTGTAAAAGTAGATAAAACGCGGCTTGTAAGTGTTATATGAGAGTTATTATCCCCCTTCTTATATACAGGCAGTACGAAAAATAACGTCAATTTACTTTCTTATGTTGTCCCTCAAGTGTATTAATTGACAAAGTAAGACATTGTTTTCTGATTTACCGACTCTTCCGTCCTTTCTTGATACAATCATTCCATTTTTGAGATTGAATAACAACTAAACTGTTTTTGTGCTACTGACTTTTGATTATTTCTAACAAGTTCTCATTTCTTGAAACACCTGACTAACGTCTGCAAGGGACACTATACCTCTACGTGTAAACCACTAAAAATAAAAATACTTTCATAACTTACAGAAAACTCACAACAGACACAGTAACGCCCTCATGTTCACAACAGGCAATAACACACAAACATACTACATTCTATTCCATGGTGCATCGTCTTAAATCAATACCAATGTCAAAACAGAATTTTCCAACAGACATCATTAAATGTATCGCATCTAACAATGGCTGTATCCCTGACTTAACTGACACCATTCTACACAAAAGCAAAGAAGAAAACTGATGCCCCACGTGTATGATACCCCTGCAGCGACAGTCATATCTAAAACCAACTGATGTACTATCCCACATTTAGGAAAGCTATCTGACAAATTACCAAAACACCCAAGTCCTGCCATTATAGAACTTCATTTTATGTAAGAGGCACTATACCTTATATCTTGTTCAACAGCAATGACGAAACAGATTTATTAAGTAACATTACAAATTCGCAACATTATAAATTCACTTGCAGTGACTGCAAAAAACTGTATATTGGTCAAAGAGGCAGGGCTATAGCAACTGGGCTCACTGAACACGAATGCAACTGGAGATTACATGAGTCAGACTCCTTTCCCGAACACGTACTGAAGAAATGGCATATGTACATACCAAATCCACACAGAAGTGCTACATATGGTCAACAAAGGAAGAAAACTCAGCCTGTTAGAAGAATTTAAGGTAAACGGACATCTAGCTCAAAATCCCCAGCTGGTTCTAAATGGTCATTTATAGCTGAGGACATCCCCACCTTTAAGATTCACATCATGCAGTCAACCGACCACATAACTTACAGATCGTCACAATGACTTATACGACTAGACAAAATTAAAACACAATAGAACTGCATATTCCTTACTTTGCTTACCTCACAATCTTCACCATAACAAGAACATAATTTGTGTTAATCTAAAAAACGAATGACACGGCCTCACAAAAAGTAGCATCAAGCATGTAACCTGTAATACTGTGCATTTTGTTAATAATGAGTTAAATATTATCTGCTGTGTAAAATGTAATTTATAATGTTAAAAAAATGTTTAGTGCACAACATAAATGAACAGTGCTCAGTTTGACATTTCTCAAACGATGTCACGATCACACAAACCCGAGCATTACAAACATATAACTTGTAATTCTGTAATACTGTGTTGTTTATTTGTTGCATTTAATATCGTCCATTCCGTAAGTGTAATTCGCAACGTTAAAAAACAAATTTGGTGCACAACATCCTGTGCAAGTGGAGTGTATCTTTGCTGACATGTGTGGTTACCTAAGAGAACTAGTGAAGCCAGTTGTTTCAGGTAGATGGCTCATTAAGCCAAAAACTAGTTACAAATAAACAAAAATCAGTAGAATAAAAACAGTTTACTTCTTGTTTAATCTTAAACATTCTTTTCTAGTTCGAATGACAGCCAATGGCAGCCGATGTTGATTAATGATGTAAATCATTTTCTGCAATTCTGTGGAAGAAATTTAGTTTGAAAATTTTTAGAAATTTCGCGCTTGCATAAACTGCAACTGCAGTTGAAGACAATATCGTTACCGACAGGATGTAACTGAACGTCACGCGTAAATCGAATGCACGACACTACTTTTACCACAACGCTGCGAAGTTAAAATTGCATGTCATCATGTGTCCACATAAACAGCACGGACCAGCACTTCGTGCACTCAAAGGGATGCACCTACCAACACTTACAGAAAAGTCACACAAGTAACTGGTGCAATTTTTACCTCCCAAGCTTCCATCCATAATCACACTGAAGATTTTTTGATGCCTCACATGTCCTACAACTGACCCCTTCTTTTGGACAAGTTGTGCCATAAATTTAGTTTTTTTCCCCAATTTGATTTAGTAGTTCCGCTCATCTAATCTTCAACATTCTTCTGGAACACCCCATTTCAAAACTCCTTTTCTCTTTTCTGAGCTGTGTATCGCTTACTTTTTCACTTCCAGGCAAGGCTTCGCCTCAGACAAATACCTTCAGAAAACACTAATTCTGGGGAAATGTCACCTACTCCAGGGGACTTGCTTATTCGACGTTCTCTTCAGACTTAGCTGTCTGAGATCTCTTCCCGTTAAGTGAGATTAAAATTAGGTTGAAAGAACGACGAGTTCGTATAGTTTAGAAAATTCAAGCAGAAATGAAAATGTGCAAAATGTCGTCTCAAATAAAGTTGTTATTTTCTCTATCATAAGCATGTTTGTGAAAATGCAGAAGTACTTCTCAAATACGCTACAGTTTCGGTTACAAGATTTTGATTAAATTTTTGAGTTCCAAAATATTTTCCGATTAAAGGCGACTGCGCTAAAATTCAAGTCAACATCGAGGCAGACATCAAATCGATTCGGATGAAAATTCCACAGCACTTGCTATTGGCGATTAGTTGCGGAAATGTGTCGATCTTAGCGTAAAAATGTAACTGGGTCAGTGGTTTTGTTATTTTGAAGCTGTAAACATAGATCCCAGAATTCATTTACAAAGTTTTAGGAACGTTGTGATCGGTGAATGTAACTGAAGGTGATACTGCTGAATATGATCCCGTTACAGACAAAATATGACTGTTTGTTATTAATACACTGACGGAAAAAATCGCAACACCAAGGAGCTTTGCGACACAAACGAAAGCTGGTAAGCCTGTTTCTACATCTGAAACATGTCGTCTATTCAAATCTCGCGTCAGTCGCATAAACGTGGCGGCAGTCGCCCCACTATCAGGATGTCCTTTAACACCGCTGTGACGGCCGTGGGCGTTGAGCTCAGACGTGGTAAGTTGATGTTAGTCAAGAATGCCTTTGAGGCGAAATTGACGCTATTATCAGAACCTCGCTGAGTCCGGACGAAGTCGTGTAATAGGACTACGAGAAGTTGGGTGTTCCCTCTGCGACACTGCAGAAAGACTTGGCAGGAATGTAGCCACTCTATATGATTGCTGGCAGCGGTGGTCACCAGAATGTATAGTCGCAAGAAGATCTGACTCCAGATGGCCACGTGGCTCTACCGAGACAGAAGGCCATCGTGTTCGTCGTACGGCTCCGGCTCAACGCACTGCATCTGCAGCTTCCATTTGAGCAGCACTCGGCACCACAGTGACACAACTAACTGGTACTAATCTGTTACTGCTAGGACAGCGCCGAACCAGACGCGCCGTAGCGTGCATTCCACAGACCCCAAACCACCGCCATTTGAGACTTCGCTGGTGCAAACGCCAGCTCACCGGTCAGGATGTGATCTGTTGTGATTTATGATGGAAGGTGGTTGTGCCTCGGTGCCAGTGATGACCGCGTATTAGTTAGGAGGAAGCGAGGTGAGGGCCTGCAACCAACCGGTCTGCGACTAGACACATTGGACCTACTCATCGACTTATGGTCTGCAGTGCGACATCGTATGACTGCAGGAGCACTTTCGTCGCTATCCCACGCACCCTGCCTGGAAAATTTTACGTCAATCTGGTGATTCGACCAGTTGCGCTGCCATTCATCAACAGCATTCCAGGGGGTGTTTTCCAACCGGATAACGCTCACCCACACACCGCTGTTGTAGCTCAATATTATCTACAGAGTGTCGATATATTGCCCTGGCTTGCTCGTTCACCAAATCTGTCTCCAGTCGAGGATGTATGGTACACCATCCGACAACTCCAGCGTCATCCACAAATAGCATTAACCGTGCACTGACCGAACAAGTGCAACAGGCATGGAACTGCGTCCCACATACTGACATCTGAAACGTGTACAACACAATGCATGCACGTTTGAATGCTTCCATTCAACATTCTGGCGGGTACACCAGCATTCCACATTTGCAGTGGCGTATCTCGCGCTCACACTAACCTGTGGTCCTGCAGCGTCAATCACTTCAAAATTATTCCCGAAATTTCATTACTCTACATTAAGCATTTTTTTGTATTGCGATTTTCTCCGTCAGTATGTTTTGGGAACTTTTGGAGAGCATCTTTCAGTTCGATCCAAGGTCACTGCATCTGATAGTAATGTGCGCAACACACTAGAATACCCCTAGTTCATTTACACGCAACAGAATACTCTTCACACATTCTTGTAAGGAAGAATATTCATTCTGCATTGCAATACAGACTGCTTTCCTGGTTTGGTATTGTTGGTATCCAAAAAATCAGAGGGGCGAGATTGCCACCTCATGTTCCAAGCGCAAATGACGTCCCTCTTGCTCCTTTAGCACTCAAGGAAACTGTTGCTCAAAGCTCACTAATCTAGGTAAAGTACAGGCTGTTTAAAAAAGAATACAAGTATTACAAAGTATTTTGTCCAAACTATCGATCGCTGCGACACGGCTCGGCTACTGGAGAAACAAATACATAGTCTACTTTATATTAATAACCGCTAGATGTCAGTTGTCTTCTGGTTTGCTTGGTAATGGTCATATGTATAAAATAGCTACTCCGCAGCAGAATTCATTTTGTGTCCTCAAGTTTGCAAAGTGCTATTCCATGATTACAGTGCAAAGACGTTTCAGGTTGAGGTACCGAATTGATCCACCGAACGGGTGGAACATTCGCAGATGGTATCGACAGTTTCTAGATACACTATGTGTATGTAAAAGAAAGAGTCCTGGCCGCCCTCGTGTTCCTGAAGAAAATGTTGCACGAATTCAAACTGCTTTCCAACGAAGACCTTCAAAATCAACTCGTCGCGCCAGTCGGGAGTTACAACTGCCTACAACAACAATGTGGCGTGTTTTGATACGTCGGTTGGTTATGAAGCCGTACAAGTTACAACTGCTGTTACAAGCTCTGCGTCCTGATGACTCTACCGAACCGTTGGATTGGTCGTCAGGGAGCTGGCGACTTAGCATGTCTCAGCTGGGCTCTCCACGGTCACCAGACTTGACACCCTCTGAGTTTTTCATGTGGGGTTTCCTTAAAGTCAACTTTTACGCACCACCACTCCCACAGAACCGGGAAGAGTTGAAGAACGGGATCCGTACTGCCATGACATCAGTGACGAAGGACATACTTGCCCGAGTATGGGAGGAATTTGAGTATCGATGTGATATTGTTCGTGTCGCTGATGGAGGACATATTGAACATCTGTAATCTGAACATGTGTGTAGAGTTTCATATTCGTATGTCTTAAAGTTTAATAAATATATCTATTCGAAATACGTATATTCTTTTTGAAACGTCCTGTAATTTAGAAAAGCACCACATGATAGTGTGGGCGTTTGGTCACAGTTCTTTTACTTGACAGAGAAAGGTAGCAGCGGAAAGTTTCGCCTCCGCTACTGTCGTTTGCTTCTCTCCGTACCGCACGTACCACTCAGCTCAACAAACAGGCTAAGAAACCAAACAAACACTTGCCGAGAGTGCAGCCGACACGTCTTTTTGTGACGACGTCCTTTAGGGATCTCAGCTTTTAGTTTATACTTCTCTTTCTACGTGCCTCGAGACGCGACCGTGTCCATGAGCTGTAAGGCGCGATGCAAGTCAACACATACGTTTCTAACTGAATGTCTTCATTTTAATATACCTTTTAGTTTCAAGCATCTAATATTATTCGAAATTACTTCCCTTCATCGATCTATTGTGCATTTTGAATCCTTGGAGCGTATCACCAGAATCAGTATTCGTCAAACTTCAGAGAACTAGAGCAACAATCTAGTTATTACAGTAAAGACTGAAGGCTGGTTAGGTCACGAGTGAGTTAGTTGATGACAGATAGGTAAACACGTTATAATCTTGGAAAATAGCCTGTACGAGGGGCAGTCAGCCCGTAAAAATAATGTTACATAATTAATTTTTTTGTTTGTTTGCAGGTACATGTGTGAAGTCCGAGAACACATGGAAATCCCCGCGCATAGAACCTTAGAATGCCGCTAGAGCAGACAAAAGACAGTAGCGCAGAGCATTCATAAAGTGGACTACCGTGGGGGAATGTTGCAGCCGTGTCAGCACAAGCCAGATCGCTAATGAAGTCATCTGGATTTGCAATTGCTAGTTCATTTATCGATAACATGCCCATCTTTGCAATAGCATCAGTAAGTCGCCAGACGAATCTAACACTTTGTTATCCAGCAATGATACCTTCGTTTGAATTATTGTTTCCTTAAAATGGGTACAATATAAAACACGTCTAATTAACGTAAGTACAAGCATTTTCTGAAAAAAAAAATGTTTCAAAGCATTTTTAGTTGTAGGTGCTTTTACAGTGTCACAACTGGTAAATCAGGCATTCTTCATTTTTTGTGGTATTCTGAAAAACAATTCTCACGTTGAATTCAATGCAACATGTCCGTAACGTTTGTTACAATAGGGGAGTGTCACTGTGCTACAGAACGCGCAGCTTCTTGATACTCCTTTTGCATGCACATCAGATGCTTCATTTCCCCGTTCAGCTTCTGGAACGTATGGCTTTTAACAGTTTATGCGTGGCGCTTTATTTGCTGTGTACAACTTTATTTGTTAATGATGTCACTGACTGCAGCAACATCAAGAAAATCCCACATTATCAACAAAATCCCTTTTTATATTCTGCCCCCATTTCACTTTCGTGGTAACTGTCACAGGTTACTGGCCTGCTATTACTTGTTCATTCATCCATTAGCTGATATAGTTTTTGTGGAATCCTGCTTAGTTGTCAAATATGGGATGTCTAGGAAACCTGCTTCTCGGATCGCTAGACAACAATTCAAGCAAATCGTATTAATGAGTTTCATAACCGCCTGGTAGAATTTTGCGCAGAGCGTAACTTAATCATAGCTAACACTTGGTTCAAGAATCATGAAAGAAGGTTGTATACATGGAAGAAGTCTGGAGATACTGACAGGTTTCAGATAGATTATATAATGGTAAGACAGAGATTTAGGAACCAGGTTTTAAATTGAAATACATTTCCAGGGACACCTGTGGACTCTGACCACAATCTATTGGTTGTGAACTGCAGATTAAAACTGAAGAAACTGCCAAAAGGGGGGAATTTGAGGAGATGGGACCTGGATAAACTGAAAGAACCAGAGGTTGTAGAGTTTCAGGAAGAGCATAAAGGAACAATTGACAACAATGGGGGAAAGAAATACAGTAGAAGAAGAATGGATAGCTTTGAGGGATGAAGTGGTGAAGGCAGCAGAGGATCAAGTAGAAAAAAAGACGAGGGCTAGTAGAAATCCTTGGGTGACAGAAGAAATACTGAGTTTAATTGATGAAAGGAGAAAATGTAAAAATGCAGTAAATGAAGCAGGCAAAAAGGAATACAAACGTCTCAAAAATGAGATCGACAGGAAGTGCAAAATGGCTACGCAGGGATGGCTAGAGGACAAATGTAAGGATGTAGAGGCTTACCTCACTAGAGGTAAGATAGATACTGCCTACAGGAAAATTAAAGAGAACTTTGGAGGAAAGGGAGTCACTTGTATGAATATCAATAGCTCAGATGGAAACCCAGTTCTAAGCAAAGAAGGGAAAGCAGAAAGGTGGAAGGAGTATATAGAGGGGCTATACAAGGGCGATGTTCTTGAGGACAATTTTATGGAAATGGAAGAGGATGTAGATGAAGATGAAATGGGAGATATGATACTGCGTGAAGAATTTGATAGAGCACTGAAAGACCTGAGTCGAAACAAGGCCCCGGGAGTAGACAACATTCCATTAGGACTACTCACGGCCTCGTGAGAGCCAGTCCTGACAAAACTCTACCATCTGGTGAGCAAGATGTATGAGACAGGCGAAATACCCTCAGACTTCAGAAGAATATAATAATTCCAATCCCAAAGAAAGCAGGTGCTGAAAGATGTGAAAATTACCGAACTATCAGTTTAATAAGACACAGCTGCAAAATACTAACGCGAATTCTTTACAGACGAATGGAAAAACTGGTAGAAGCCGAACTCAGGGAAGATCAGTTTGGATTCCGTATAAATGTTGGAACACGTGAGGCAATACTGACCTTACGACTTATCTTAGAAGCTAGGTTAAGAAAAGGCAAACCTACGTTTCTAGCATTTGTAGACTTGGAGAAAGCTTTTGACAATGTTGACTGGAATAATCTCTTACAAATTCTGAAGGTGGCAGGGGTAAAATAGAGGGAGCGAAAGGCTATTTACAATTTGTACAGAAACCAGATGGCAGTTATTAGAGTTGAGGGGCATGAAAGGGAAGGTAGTGAGACAGGGTTGTAGCCTCTCCCCGATGTTATTCAATCTGTATATTGAGCAAGCAGTAAAGGAAACAAAAGAAAAATTCGGAATAGGTATTAAAATCCAGGGAGAAGAAGCAAAAACTTTAAGGTTCGCCGAGACATTGTAATTCTGTCAGAGACAGCAAAGGACTTGGAAGAGCAGTTGAACGGAATGGACAGTGTCTTGAAAGGAGGATATAAGATGAACATCAACAAAAGCAAAACGAGGATAATGGAATGTAGTCGAATTAAATCGGGTGATGCTGAGGGAATTAGATTAGGAAATGAGACACTTAAAGTAGTAAATGAATTTTCATATTTGGGGAGCAAAGTAACTGATGATGGTCGAAGTAGAGAGGATATAAAAAGTAGACTGGCAATGGCAAGAAAAGCCTTTCTGAAGAAGAGAAATTTGTTAACATCGAGTAAGTGTCAGGAAGTCGTTTCTGAAAGTATTTGTATGGAGTGTAGCCATGTATGGAAGTGAAACAGGGACGATAAATAGTCTGGACAAGAAGAGAATAGAAGCCTTTGAAATGTGGTGCTACAGAAGAATGCTGAAGATTAGATGGGTAGATCACGTAACTAATGGGGAAGTATTGAATAGGATGGGGGAGAAGAGAAGTTTGTGGCACAACTTGACAAGAAGAAGGGATCGGTTGGTAGGACATGTTGTGAGGCATCAGGGGATCACCAATTTCGTATTGGAGGGCAGCGTGGAGGGTAAAAATCGTAGAGGTAGACCAAGAGTTGAATACACTAAACAGATTCAGAAGGATGTAGGCTGCAGTACGTATTGGGAGATGAAGAAGCTTGCACAGGATGGAGTAGCATGGAGAGCTGCATCAAACCAGTCTCAGGACTGAAGACCACAACAACAACAACAAAACGAAAAGTACATGACAATACTTTGTGTTAAACAGATGTGTCGCAAGCAAAGGGCGACGGACAAAATAAACAATGTTCTTCCGTATAAACAATTCCAAGGTCGCTGGTCTTGAAGTGCCAAATCTTGTTGCTGCTGTAGAAGTGGGCCGCGACGTGTCGGTGCGGCGCTTACGCCCTCTTCGCATCGAGGCCGCTGCCGTCGCGTTGTCGTCCTGGAGAGGGGTCGGTCAGGGTGCAATTGGCTGGCGTCTTCTTCACAGCCCCCTCTGCTCTCTCGTTTCCGGCCCTTGGCTTTACGCCGTAACAGTTTTCGATCAGTCAGTCCAACGGGTTCAAATGGTTCAAATGGCTCATAGCACTATGCGACTTAACTTCTGCGGTCATGAGTCGCCTAGAACTTAGAACTAATTAAACCTAACTAACTTAAGGACATCACACACATCCATGCCCGAGGCAGGATTCGAACCTGCGACCGTAGCGGCCGCGCGGTTCCAGACTGTAGCGCCTTTAACCGCTTGGCCACCCAGTCCAACAGGACGCAAATTATATGACTCACGGCGGATGAGAGTAGACCACCCGACACTTACTGCCACTGCTTACAGATTGAAACGCGCTTATGACTGTCTTGTTTAGTACGAAAGCTGACTCGTAATAATGAGTAGGACCCAGATTTTAATGACATAAAAACATCGAAATACGCAAGGATTTATGATCTAAAACTTTTATAAATATGGCCTTAAAAACAGTTAAAAACATTCTTTTGGATTTTTTTTACATGCCATGTAATACAAAATCACTTTTGAACGAATGTTCAGTATAGCATCCACTTTTTACAGTGTCTGAAACTAACTGGCATTTATTTTTGAAATAAAAAATACACTAAGTACAGTGAGAACAATAACACCTACCCAAACAATAAAACCATGTTTTTTTCTACTGCATACCACACGTTTAATTAGGGACGAGAAAGCTACCCGTACACTGGGTGCCACGATTGTTTGTGTAGTCCCACGCCTCAGTGACTGCAATGGTGAAAACCCACGAGTTGTCGTTTCAATTGCTTGACCACCTTCCTTACTCATAAGACCTCATCGCAAACGACTTTTTTTGTCCCTCGTCTAGAAGGTGAACTAGGAGGATAGAAATTATCGTCGAATGACGAGATCATCACCTTCGTAAACAATTATTTTGCAAAGACTGGAAGCGTAGCTGGGAGAAGTGTATAGACTTACAAAGCGATTATGTTGAGAAATAAACTAGAACAAAACTGTATAATTTCCTTGTTAGGTCGGAAACTGTTAAGACTATCCTGGTATATGACACAGTTTAACAGAACAACTCTTGTCGATTAGCTATCCAGCCAAGACTCCCGACCCGGCCTCACAGCTTCGCTTCCGCCAATACCTGTTTCCTATTTGCCAAAATTAACAGATGGCATCTAGCATTCTTTGCCGGGGTAGCAGTCCAAGAAAAAGTATTGCCACAGGCTATGAGATCGTGAAGTGCGTGGAGTGGCAAACTCCAGTAGGCGACTTCATTATCATATTTTGCTGCTCGTAGCTCACCTCCGCAACCCTTTGTGGTGATTTATCTTTCCGAGAAGCTTGGCTTTAATATCCAATAAAACTCATAGAGAACATCATTAACAGTGTCAATATGCTCAAAACGTCGGTTAATAATAGACAGAAGGAAATTAAGATGCGAGCGAAGGTCACAGGCAGAACTGGTCTGACAAATCCAAGTGGCATGACAGCTCCTGACAGAAGGAAGGTGATGCGTGTTGATGATATGCGACGTAGTCATACGCGCAAGAGTGACGAGCTGCCTACTATTCAGGTGCAGCTGAGTTAAGGCCAGCCCCCAAGAGAGGGCGCAACAAGGCAAGCACTATATTTTGCTTCCGCCATTTGTCACCCCAATACACGGCACAACAGAAGAGGTCAGTTTTTTGAAACACCATAATTGTTTTCCATTGCGACACATTAATTTGAAATTTGACTCAAAGGTGCTTACAATCTTCCTCTGTAATGTTGCAAAAGTGAGGTGCCCTGAGACGCCACCCTCAGGCTCCCCGACGCTTCAAACAGCAAGATGTCGACACACGCGAAACAAAGAGCACAGCTCAGAAGTTCACAAACTACAACTCACTCATGAAGAAATACTTTCGAATACGTGTTTATTTGCAGGTTACTACGCCGAAAGTAGTATAGCAACACATATTTCACGCATGGGAAACATACAGTTCTGTTATCTGTTGTTATTATCACAGAAAGTTTCCTTGATACTTGCAAAAATTTTATATAGTGTAACGATCTGCCCGTTCTCAACACTTCTCACTCGACTTTCTAATACACGAATACTTTTGTACATGGAATTACTTCTAATTCAAAAGCAAATGTGCTTCAGATAGTTGCCCTTTGTGGCTCAGATTTAAGCAACAATTAGAGAACTGGTTTCTTCTATGTTGAGAAACAGTTTTATTGCTTTTGACATTTTACTATCACGTCTATGTTTTTTCCCTTACGCTACAGGTGTGGTAGCTTATTTGGTTATGTTAAATAATGTAGATACTACATTCCATACATGTTTCGTACATTCCACATTCACTGATTTGGCTCAAAGTGTAGCGAACAAATCTCCGCTGTGTTGGTTGGATAGCGGATGTCTTTCTGCAAAAGATGTCTACTAGTATTTTTTTGTTATTAAAGGTAAAGCACTTTATTCGGTAAATTTCTGTACATTACACGAGAATCGTACATAAACTGCCCTGTGACGTATCGTTTCATACTTCCGAAGATCCTTAGGGAACTAAAGAATGTCAAATGTGGTGGCATTTTTTAGTTACAGTCTATTTTTATGGCACTATATTCACATTATATTGTAAAAATTATGCTACAAATCAATATAAACTTTAGACAGACGTAAACAATTACAGGGGCATTTCCCTACTACAAGTCACGTATAAGATCCTTTGAGCATGCCTACTCAAAAGGACACAGGACCAACTGGAACACACGATCGGCGGGTACCAGACGGGCTTCCGACCTGGTCGCTCCTGCGCAGAACAAATCTTCAATTTGAAGACTACGCTGAAAATCAATGCTTCAGAAATACACCAGTCATGTGCATTTTCGTTGACTTTAAGAGAGCATATGACCGGCAGTCATTGTTCAACATCCTATACGAACAAGGTCTGGACAACAAGATACTCCGACTGACAGACACTGACAAACACATCAAAAGAGAAATTTCGGATAGAAATCTCTTAACCCTTTGAGATCAGGACAGGCGTGCGTCAAGATGATGGTCTCTCAACACTCCTCTTCAACCTACCGTCGGACAGTCATTAAGTAATGGGAGAAAGAGCTGAAATTACAAGGATACTGGAAGCCTGTGCGACTAGGACGACTCAAGGATGAACTGGAAGTTGGCTGTTTAGCCTTCGCGGACGACCTGACACTACTTGTAGACAACGAAACCACAGCAATCAGGAAGGTACAATTACTCAAAGAGTGAGAAGAAAAAGTAGGGCTACAGATCTCCTTCCAAAAAACATTCTTCTGCACGAAATTCAACAAGCTGAATTTAAACACAAAATATGGCAAGTTCAACGGAGTAACACATTTTAAACACCTAGGGGAAGTGTTCGAACCGACAGGAAAGGAGAAAATCACGCAGAACATCAGGTTACTGATGATGAAGAGAGCCTTATACAAAACACAGGGTAACAAATAATGTTTGTCCACCTCCATCAAAATTCGTCACTACAATACGGTAATGAAACCTGAGGTGCTATACGCCTTAGACACTGACGCTACACACCAAGGGCGACCTGAAAAAGATCCTCAAAGAGGAAAGAAAAACTTCCAGGAAAATTATTGGACCAGAACTCACAGACGAAGGGTACAGGCTTCACTCCTGAGACATCACAGAGAAGTTGTCCAACTTCGCAGCGGACATCAGAAAAAGGCGATTAAAATTTTACGCCCACATCAGCAGACTCCCACAGACCAAACTCACCAACAGAATACTCACATACATACAGACGCACAAAACCACTACACCTTGGATGGCACAAGTCAAAATTGATCTAGAAAAAGCACAGGTAGATTCAGAGGGCACCACAGACAAAAGCGTCTATAGACACAAAATACACAAGTGGGAAGTAATGTCATAGAAGACAGCACCTAAAGCCCAAAGACCATAGTGGACCGGAAATGGGAAGAGGACCTTTTAGCAAACGAATGAAAGAGTATTGGAAGAACAGGAAGAACAAGTAGTCATAAATGCTTCGCGTGGTCTGATAAAGGCCTGTAACGTGAATAATAATAAAGAATAAACGTTAGTACTCGCACTCATTAGATATGATGGCCGCTTGGAGCGCGCTGTGGGTAACAAAAAGGAGAGTCGCGACTGTTAACCCTGACTATCACAGCTACTATCGTGGGGTCATTAGTGCCCCAAAAATTATTAGTATCTTCATTTACTTTGATTCAATTTTTATGGTAATTGTTTTATACACGTTCATTTCAACTTGTTTATAACTGCTTTAACCTAAATATGAGGTATAAGAAAGCCAGAAACTCATACAAAACATGATGATTTTAATGTGTAGATTTTTTCAGTTCTCAGTGCAGAGGTAATTTTAAAGTAACAATTTTTTCATTTCAGTAGCAACTCTTCTTTCTTGCTTCATATGCCTAGTTGATTAGCGTCCAAATTAATCTCTGAAAGGGGGAATGTAATTTTTAATGCTTAGTAAAGAAATTAACAGCCATTACTTTATGCTTAACAAAAATTTCAATTTTTTAAATATTGTTGTTCGTAATAAAGTTACTCTTTGTTGCACTGTACACACAATGTCTTCTGCTGAGAGTGTTTTTCGCAGACATATTTGTTGCATCTTGGATAAGTGACTGACACTTTTTTGTCACGATTTCTGGAGCAAAAGTTACATCTTTGTTGCTTTTTAGGCCCACATGAGCTTGATGGTTGGAACTGCTCTTCCAAACGAAATGCTGAATTAATTAATGTTTTCGCCGGCCGCGGTGGCCGAGCGGCTCTAGGCGCTTCAGTCCGGAACCGTGCGACTGCTACAGTCACAGGTTCGAATCCTGTCTCGGGCATGGATGTGTGTCAGGTCCTTAGGTTAGTTAGGTTTAAGTAGTTCTAAGTTCTAGGGGACTGATGACCTCAGGTATTAAGTCCCATAGTGCTCAGAGCCATTTAATTAATGTGTTCAAACTTGTTGATAAAAAGTTGGTACAGTAGCACATTGTTTCATGTGCTTTTCAGTTAAGAGTTTTTGACAGTTCGTTCATACATTGACAATGTGACATCTCTGTGTTAGGACTGGAGTACTGCCATATTACGTAACTGTTAACAATAGTAATATTCATTACAGCCCGCCATATGGCTAGTGGCCAGTCACCTTTTACATCTTCTTCCACATTTATAGAGTACACTTCTGAGCAAGAGCATCCACACCCCTCCCCGCCTTTGCAGAACTGTAAAATACACTCCCGGAAATTGAAATAAGAACACCGTGAATTCATTGTCCCAGGAAGGGGAAACTTTATTGACACATTCCTGGGGTCAGATACATCACATGATCACACTGACAGAACCACAGGCACATAGACACAGGCAACAGAGCATGCACAATGTCGGCACTAGTACAGTGTATATCCACCTTTCGCAGCAATGCAGGCTGCTGTTCTCCCATGGAGACGATCGTAGAGATGCTGGATGTAGTCCTGTGGAACGGCTTGCCATGCCATTTCCACCTGGCGCCTCAGTTGGACCAGCGTTCGTGCTGGACGTGCAGACCGCGTGAGACGACGCTTCATCCAGTCCCAAACATGCTCAATGGGGGACAGATCCGGAGATCTTGCTGGCCAGGGTAGTTGACTTACACCTTCTAGAGCACGTTGGGTGGCACGGGATACTTGCGGACGTGCATTGTCCTGTTGGAACAGCAAGTTCCCTTGCCGGTCTAGGAATGGTAGAACGATGGGTTCGATGATGGTTTGGATGTACCGTGCACTATTCAGTGTCCCCTCGACGATCACCAGTGGTGTACGGCCAGTGTAGGAGATCGCTCCCCACACCATGATGCCGGGTGTTGGCCCTGTGTGCCTCGGTCGTATGCAGTCCTGATTGTGGCGCTCACCTGCACGGCGCCAAACACGCATACGACCATCATTGGCACCAAGGCAGAAGCGACTCTCATCGCTGAAGACGACACGTCTCCATTCGTCCTTCCATTCACGCCTGTCGCGACACCACTGGAGGCGGGCTGCACGATGTTGGGGCGTGAGCGGAAGACGGCCTAACGGTGTGCGGGACCGTAGCCCAGCTTCATGGAGACGGTTGCGAATGGTCCTCGCCGATACCCCAGGAGCAACAGTGTCCCTAATTTGCTGGGAAGTGGCGGTGCGGTCCCCTACGGCACTGCGTAGGATCCTACGGTCTTGGCGTGCATCCGTGCGTCGCTGCGGTCCGGTCCCAGGTCGACGGGCACGTGCACCTTCCGCCGACCACTGGCGACAACATCGATGTACTGTGGAGACCTCACGCCCCACGTGTTGAGCAATTCGGCGGTACGTCCACCCGGCCTCCCGCATGCCCACTATACGCCCTCGCTCAAAGTCCGTCAACTGCACATACGGTTCACGTCCACGCTGTCGCGGCATGCTACCAGTGTTAAAGACTGCGATGGAGCTCCGTATGCCACGGCAAACTGGCTGACACTGACGGCGGCGGTGCACAAATGCTGCGCAGCTAGCGCCATTCGACGGCCAACACCGCGGTTCCTGGTGTGTCCGCTGTGCCGTGCATGTGATCATTGCTTGTACAGCCCTCTCGCAGTGTCCGGAGCAAGTATGGTGGGTCTGACACACCGGTGTCAATGTGTTCTTTTTTCCATTTCCAGGAGTGTAGAATAATATCAGGTTTACCACTCTGCTGATCAATGCGACTGTCAAGATGCACTGAGTTACTATTCTTGGGACATAGGAGCATATTGTTAAACCCTTTGTGAAACCAATTTTTGTACGTCCCACATCATATGATTTATCTGGCAAGAATTCTGCCGGAATTTTTTCACGTTTCTGTTTCCGAAGAGTACCCACGTATGTCAGGCCAATCTTTTGTAATTCATTAGCCAGTTCTATAGAGGTGAACCGGTTATCTCCACATACGTTTCTGTTTTGTCTTAGCAACAGGCTGAGCCAGCTTGAGAACAGATTGTCTTGAGATGCTTAGGTTTGATGGATTTGGCGTTGTAGCCTTCCCTGAATAAATACGAGTAAAAGCGTTTAGCAGATAGTTGGATTTTGCACAATACAAACACATAATTTTTAACCCATATTTTTGGGGTTATTTTTGTAGACACACTCTAAAAGAACAGCGTCCACAAAAACCTACTAGCATTTCATCAACTGTAGCAAAACGTGAGCAGCTATAATTTGCTGCAGAGTTGGGTATAAACTTGTTAAACAATTCAGGAATAACTGCCAACTTGTCACCTGACTGTTTTCTCTGTCCCCTTGTTGCTCGGCTGTCAAATCTCATAACAGACAGAAGAAAAAGAAACCGTTCCTTGGACATCGTTGCTCTAAATATTGGTTTTCATGTTAGCTCCTTAGCAAAAGGAGAGTCTGCATTCTCATGATTAGATTCACAAGCACCTGCGAGATAAATCCGAAAAACGCTCAATTTCTTCTAAAGACACATGATCAACATAAGTCGCAGTGGCACCATAATTTGCATTCACTTCAGAAATTTGTGCGTTTGTGTGATCTACTATAGTGTTCAGCATATCATCTGTAATGCTTCAAATGGCACAGAAGGCTTACATTGACGAGCAGGTCCAATCAATCCCGGTAACTGGACAATAATATTAGATTTTTCCGCTCTAATATTACTGGACGGGTTTCGCGATCATTTGAACCTGTTTTTCCCATAATGGTAACTACCAGAATCATTGTCAGTGATTTCGTCTCCTGAGACATTCAAATCAGAAATTATTGTGTCTGTATTGTGAGCACTCTGTTCACTTTCACAATCACTTATATCGGAATCGTGGGTAATTTCCAAGAATGGTTGCCTATCGAAGCGCTCAGTCCGGAACCGCGTGACTGCTACGGTCGCAGGTTCGAATCCTGCCTCGGGCATGGATGTGTGTGATGTCCTTAGGTTAGTTAGGTTTAACTAGTTCTAAGTTCTAGGGGACTAATGACCTCAGAAGTTGAGTCCCATAGTGCTCAGAGCCATTTGAACCATTTTGCCTATCGACGTCGCGGGGTCCAAACGATACAATATCGAACGCACGATCGTAAATTCATCACGTGACTCTGGTTGCGGGCGTTATGATAAATTATTTGTGATCGTCATTTTTATCTGTTTTCCGTCAATCCCTTTGTTGCTCTAGATTACATACCTCCGCGAATTGTTTGTGAGTTGCTAGGGAAACCCAGACGATTTATGTCGGTAGTGAGTGGGATGTCTGGTGTTCTTGGAGTTTCTTTGGCGGATTCTGTCACATTGAAACATAATTCCATGCTTATCCAGCGTAGAAAACTGTTAGACTTTTTTGTCGCAAATATGGAGTACTACCGGACGAGGAACGGAGGGACTGTATAGACTGTGGTGGTGCGAAGTGTGTAAAACTTCGTAAGAACAGTTTCGATGCTGAAATACCGTTACAGCTTCATTGTGGACAATGTGGAAAACGAACGAGCATCAGGAATAATATATGGTTCGACTCTTCCAAATTATCCATCCACACCAGCGTAATGGACTTTCACATGACGACAACACCGACGACGAGTAAGCTAAGTCGTCTCCTTTGTAGTTACAAGTATTTTTGTAATGCTCTCCTTTTGTCATTGCTGTAATGACCGACGTAAACATACTCATAAAGCCCGCCACCAGAGTCGCATGATCGATTTACGATAGCGCGTTCGATATGTATCGTTTGGACCCCGCAACTTCGAGAGGAAATCATTCTTGGAAATTACCGAATCGAGTTCCTCGTTTCGCTCTTCTTCTGCAGATTCATTTTCTATGTTACGTAAATAGTCCATAACCTCTTCCGCTGTCATAACATGTCCGTCGATGCGAATAGATTCATTACACATTGTTAGATCACACACGCAACAAAGAAAACACAATGGATTATTCAAAAATAATGTGCACGTATGTACTATCCTGGGGTCTTCAGTGACCCCAAAATGCAAATATTCTCTGACGAACGATGTCACGACTTGCACTAATACGTTTCCTTGAAGACAGCCGACTTCTAAGAGAATACGTACAATCTTTGGCGCAAGAGCGGAGTCATTCCAGAGATAAATAAGATAATGTTTATGCTGGGGTCAAAAATGAGCCCACGATAGAAATTGAGGGTTGAGTACTCCATGCCGTCGCGTGGCGCAGAAATGACAGCGCGATCCGACGCTACCGCAGGCCGCGGCAGACGGGACAATGGCTGGACAACGGGCCCGTGCCGCGCCGCGCGCCGCCCCTGTTGCCACGTCTCGTCTCACCTCGTCTCTTCTTCTCTCGTCTCTGCCCTGTCCTCCCTGTCAACCCGTCTGCCCAGCTCTGCCTCGCCGCCCCTCCCATTAACATCGGCCGGCTACCTCCCGCGTTACGCCGGCGAGACCTGTTCGGTCAGCTGGTTCTGGCTGCTCTCTGGCTCGGAACACATTCCTCGCCGGCCTCCCATTCGCTTCCCTTCCCTCGATTATAAAATTAAATGCGGGATACAGTAGCAGCAACAGTAGTAGTAGTAGTAGTAGTAGGAGGAGGAGGAGCAAGAACTATTGTTGTTGTTGTTGGCCGGCTGCTATGACAGAGCGGTTCTAGGCGCTTCAGTCTGGAACCGCGCGACCGCTACAGTCGCAGGTTCGAATCCTGCCTCGGGCATGGATGTGTGTGATGTCCTTAGGTTAGTTAGGTTTAATTAGTTATAGGGAACTGATGATCTCAGATGTTAAGCCCCATAGTGCTCCGAGCCATTTGAACCATTTTGTTGTTGTTGTTGTTGTGGTGGTGGTGTAGTCTTTATGTTCCGAAGACTAATTCAAAACTGTTGTATCCTGTGCAACACGATTCACCCCAGCACAGCTACTATATTCTAAATTTGAACTTGACTGATGTTGTCAGTCTTGGTGTCCCTCACACTTCCCTACAATGCTGAACTGATGATTCCTTGATGCCTTCGGAGAGCGTTGAATCAATCGGTCGCATCTTTAACTCGCGCCTTAAAGTCTCCCCAATTCGATTCAGCACCCTCTCATTAGAGTACTCGATCTACCGATCTAATATTCGGCATTCTTCCACAGCACCGCATTTCAAAAGCTTCTATTTTCTTCTTGTATGAACTCTTTGTCGTCCATGTTCTATTTCCGTACAATGCCACACTCCAGACAAATAATTCAGAAAAAGACTTCCTAAAACATTGTATTTAGTGCTATGAAAATCCTCTTTTTCAGAACTAGTTTTCTTGTTATTACAACTCTGCATTTTACACACTTTCTAGTTCGGCCCTCATCAGTTATTTTGCTATCCAAGAAGCAAAACTCATCTACCACTTTCATTGTCTCATTTCCTACTCTTAATTCTCTCGATATCTCCAGCTGTAATACGATTACATTCCATTACCTCTTTTCGAGACATCCATTTCTCCCAGGTCCTTTGCAGTCTCTCGTAGAATTACACATCATCGACGGAACTGAAAATTTTTATTTATTCTCCCTTAACTTAATTTCCTTTCCAAATTTCAGTTTCCACATTTTTTGTTTCCTTCACAGCTTGCTCAAAGTACAAACAGAATAACATCGGGCATAGGCTACAGGCCCGCCTCATTTCCTTCGCAACCACTGATTCCGTCGTTTCATGTTCCTCGACCCTTATACAGCTACATGCTGTATGCTCTACAAGTTGTGGGTAGCCTTTCGCTGCCCGTATTTTATTCCCGCAATCTTCAAGTGTCACTCTCACCATGTTTAGAAGCGATACAAATTGCGAAATATGAAAATAGGACATCGCAAACCTTCCTGTCTACACGTTAGGACTATATCAATTTTGCTGGACCGATCAAAAATCAGTTTTCCGAGTGTCAATTGTTTACCTTCGCAATGTTTCTAATAAAGGGAGTACTATTTTTCTAATAGTTGCCGCCGGCCGGTGTGGCCAAGCAGTTCTAGGCGCTTCAGTGTGGAACCACGCGAGCGCTTCGGTCGCAGGTTCGAATCCCGACATAGATGTGTGTGATCTCCTTAGGTTAGTTAGGTTTAAGTAGTTCTAAGTTATAGGGGACTGATGACGTCAGATGTTAAGTCCCATAGTGCACAGAGCCATTTGAACCATTAACAGTTGCCAAATGGCTTGGTTCAAATGGCTCTGAGCACTATGGGACTTAACATCTGAGGTCATCAGTCCCCTAGAACTTAGAACTCCTTAAACCTAACTAACCTAAGGACATCACACACATCCATGCCCGAGGCAGGATTCGAACCTGCGACCGTAGCGGTCGCGCAGCTCCAAACTGAAGCGCCTAGATCCGCTCGACCACTCCGGCCGGCTAACAGCTGCCAGATAAATCTTTAATGATGAAGAAGAAGAAGAAGAGGAGGAGGAGGAGGAGGAGGAGGGGGAGGAGGGGGAGGAGGGGGAGAAGGGGGAGGAGGGGGAGGGGGGAGGGGGGGGAGGGGAAAGTAAAGGAAGAGAAGATCAATTAAGTCGTGCGAAACTGTTTTATTAGCCATGCCTAGGTCACACGCGTTGTGGAAGATGTGATCGCTGGTGGTATATTAATACCCAACATTTCTGAGGTTCGCAAGGGACAGAAAACTTACGAATGAGCACGGGCATTGCTATACATGTGCACATAATAAGCGAACGTTTTGCCACCAGCCAGTTTTCGTGTGGGAGGATCTTTGCCACTAAAGGTGCGTAGTTTACAAATTACCTAGTTGTGTGAAAGAATGTCTGAAACGTGACCATTGTGCCAGACTACCATTCAGATAACCCGGTTCAACAGACAGTACTGCCAGGGATTTTTCCTCAGTGGAAAGACTGCAGGATGCACCACTGAGAAGCTACTTGAGTAAGAAGCAGCGTCGCCAAGGCCTGCTAAGCTGACAAGACCTTTACAACCGACGTTCGTACCGAGCGAGGTGACGCAATGGTGAGCGCTCTGGACTCGCATCCGAGAGGAAGACGGTTCAAACCCGCGTCTGGCCTTGCTGATTTAGGTTTTCCGTGATTTCGCTAAATCGCTTCAGGCAGTTGCCGGGATGGTTCCGTTGAAAGGGCACTGCCGATTTCCGTCCCTCTTACCCTAATCCGATAGAACCGATGACCTCGCAGTTTGGTCTCGTCCACCAAACCAACCAACCGATGTTCGTAAACGAGTTATCTGATACAGACCAGAATGAGTACGTTTTAGCATGTCGTGCTTTGTTAACTCAATTTCCAAATGCAGTAAACCGTTCTAAGTTTGTGTTTTCACATGGATGTGCCATTTATCGCAGCTCGCGTGCTAGAAATATTGTCGTTTGGGACAAAGTAAATCCTCAGTACACAAGTTGAGTTAGAAAGCAACACGCCTCACGTAATGATATGGGCAGCGATAACATCACAACATCTGCTTGGACAGTATTTTTTTTTTCTTGAAGGGAGTGTGAATGACACTAATTATTTACACGTGATACGAACATGGTTCATACCTCAGCTTGAAGAAAGGGGCCTCACAGAAGGCGGATGGTTGCAGTAAGACGGAGCGCCTCGTCACTACGCCAAGACGGTGGATAGGTTGTGGTCCATCTGCAACACCAGCTCCCTTCAAATGGCCACAATGAACTCGTTACGGGGAGTCATCAAGGAGCATATATCGGCACGTCGTCATGCCATAAACGAAGAACTGCGCAATGCTGTTAAGGACGCATTTCGCACCACCGGAAATGCTCAAAAATATGTCAAGAACAACACGGAGGCGTATGAAAAATATGTTTACATGACATGGTGGTGTAGTCGGCGCACGAGCGATGAGTCACAGTATCTCCAAGGAAGCAATGAACTAGGGATTTTCCCGTGCGACCATTTCACGAGTAACTTCCAACAAAATCTACATATATAAGGGGCAGTCAAATCAAAACGAAACAGATGGATAACAGTAATTAAACTGTTTATAATATCAAAAATAATAGGCATAAATATTAATACGTTGATCTCACTGTGAGACGGTCAGTGCATTCATGGAAAAATGTTTGCGGTTGCCTACGGAAGGATGGTTGTACCCAGGCGTGCACCTCTTAGTCCGAAGCAAGTCGACGGCTACCAACATCTTTCTTCAGAACTTCAAAAATATGGAAATCGCATTGGCAGAGATCAGGACTATACGGGAGATATTTACGGGCTTACCAGCGAAGCTTCTGCAGTGTAGACGAAAGAACCTTGACAACATGCGGGCCCGCCCACAAGTTGGAGTGTACACGTAACCGTTGAATCTGCAGTATAGCGATACAAAGATGGAGACACTGGAGACAGTGTGACAGGCAATAGCCGCCACTTACACAGCAGAGGTCGCCGAAAGCGCCGACGCCTTCTGCCCCCAGTACGTGCTCTGAAGTCCGATGAACTACTTGCCGTTTCTGTAGGTGGCACTCAGATGAAAACCGAACACCCGTCACAACAGGAACACGGAATGGTTCCATTCGAAAGTAATCACCATTTCGTAGAACGCGGTCGGTCGCTGACGGATCCACAGCTGCACCCTCTTCTTGCACCTCCTAGTCTGGCAAATCTACGTCCACGCATGTCTTTCTTCAAGTTGTCAAAGATCCGGGCTGTACGGAAGATGTTGCAGTGTTTCCCAACCAAATCGCTGAATGCCATTGGCAGTATACATCGTGACTTACTGTGCCATGTGTGCAGGGAGGTACCACCATCAAGTAGGCGTTAATATCTTTTTCCATTCAGGATCGGTGTGCGCGGATAAGGAACATCTGCCCGCTTTCTCCAGTATCGCGATCGTGTATTTCAACTAACACGGGTTTGCAGAATTTGAAGCGTGGCTCGCCTGATGGTGTCTAACGCTTTCTGCAATTTGTTGAGCGTCAAAATTTGTCCTTAATACTGCAGCGTTCTATGTTTCATTCCGACTTACAATAAATGATAACCCTCTCCGATTCTTTACGTAATCTAACTCCTATGTATAAAACAGTTTGCCGCCTGCCGCGCCTCGACTGAAATGCAAAGCGCAGACAATTCTTTTCTGGAAAAGAATTACTATGGGGGACGAGATTTGATGTTATCAATACGGACCTACTGCAGAACGACGAAGTGCAGAATTCATATGAAGGGTCAACTATTTGACGACCATAAACGCCCTTCAAGTCACTGAGGCGCGCGAACTGAACAACATCCTGCTAAAACTACCATTTCCTTATACAAAAGTTCGATTGATTAATAGAAGTCTTGTCAGACACACATGTAGTCACTAATCTTCCACGCCTTAGAATTCACCTCTCCTTCTCGGCCTGGCCCCTGTACGCAGTCTCTCTCTCTCTCTCTCTCTCTCGTTTTTCCCACCATCCTCACCACTACACTATCTTTAAGCTACGTAACGTATCATGGTCCTGCATTGTTAAGTGTAATTGTTAAGTGTAATCTGCCGCTCAATAAATTTCGCTTTCATTAGTCCGTAGGTTCATTTGCCGCAGCTGTCCACGATATGTGCATGTCCATCTGCACCTTTTTTACTGCACTGAAGCCTTGGTCTCCCTCTACTGTACATTCTGTATGTACTTAATTGGTGAATTTGTTAATCTATGATATACAATATCTTGTTCTGTTTGTAGAGGTAATTTCACTGTTACAAATTAACAAGTTTATTTGTGATATTTATTTAGCCCGATCTGATTAGGGCTATCCGGCCTTCTTAGATCGGACCAGGGTTTCACACATAAAGTATGTACTGCATCATAGTTACCAAAGAAATAACGATTGTTATAATACGAGAATTACTATTAAAGTGATCTTAGTGTCTCAAGTCGCAGTGTGAGTAATTTATACTTACTATAAACCAACAAAGTTAGTACTGGCGTTATTTGCACTACTGTAGCAGCATTCGCTAATATTGATAATGAGAGTTGGACGTTCATATCCGTTTTTGGAAAGCTGGCTAGTGATTCTGCTGTTGCGTGTACACACAAACTCTGAGTCTGAGATATTATTATCGTGAGCTGTAGCGAGCGAACAGTTGATAGTAGTCGGCCGCATACTGGCGTGGAGGAAAGTCGCGCGCCAGGAGAGGTCGTAGCCTGTCCTGAGCGTGCTACTAGCACCGAAGGAGATTTGGGTATTAATGGAGAATTTTTGGTAAGTTGCCTTTTTGCTGCACGTAGTTGTTACCTGCTTGCATACTGGAGGGATTTTGGAAGATTTGTGTATGTATACATTCAAACTAATACTCAAATACTTCAATTATTCCGAACATGTTTAATAATTTAAGTTTTTGCTACTCAAACTGTCCAAGAAAAGAAAGGCCGAGTAAAGTTTGTCTGTGTAGGAATCTTCAGTTTTCAGAATATATTAGATTAAAAGATTTTAGTGACTCCTTTCATTTTTTACACTTTTTAACGCTTGTTGACTAAGCCCTCCTGATAATTTAATTTCTATAAAAATAAAACAAAGGAGTGGTTGCATCAGTAGCTGTGATCACTCATGGCACTCTGCATGGATCGCAGTATTTCCTCTGAATTATTTTAGCACGTTGCTGTATACAATATATTCATGCAGCTGCAAAACGACGGAAGATGTCTGTTGCGTGCAGGAGCATTGCAGTAAAATTGTTCGAGAATATTTTGAAAGATCGCAGTCAAATATTAGAGAACTGATTTTTCATGATTTATAGGAAGAGTAATTTCTGTTTTTGCTCTCTATCAGAATAATGATGTGTCCGATATTACGAGGTTCCAGAAAGAGTTTAAATACCGACAGGTCGGAATAAGTATTTTCATAATACAGGTTGTACCGCTACGCATCAGATTTTATGATAACGATAAGAACGTTTCACTAGACTGCCTTGAAATTTTTAGAGAAAAAGTACAGGTATCGATAATATTGCCGGAGACAGAGCTTTACACATTTTCGAATGTCTTTTGTCAGGCTAATAATAATTACAATTTTTTAATGAAGAAAAACTATCAATAAGAGCAACACTAATAATAGTAATTAGTGACATTAATAACAATAATGATAGAAAAATGGTTCAAATGGCTCTGAACACTATGGGACTTAACAGCTGAGGCCATCAGTCCCCTAGAACTTAAAACTAATTAAACCTAACTAACCTAAGGACATCACACACATCCATGCCCGAGGCTGGATTCGAACCTGCGACCGTAGCGGAGTAATGATAGTAGCAGATATAAGAAGACTTTGTAGGTGTGCAAAAGAGATGTTCTCCTATATAGTGAATTCTGGGAAGAAGCAATTTAAGGAGACTACATCTGCTAACAAGGGAACCTCCCCATCGCAACCCCTCAGATTTAGTTATAAGTTGGCTTAGCGGATAGGTCTTGAAAAACTGAACACAGATCACTCGAGATAACAGGAAGAAGTTGTGTGGAACTATGAAAAAAATAAGCAAAATATACAAACTGAGTAGTCCATGCGCAAGATAGGCAACATTAAGGATAGTGTAAGCTCAGGAGCGCCGTGGTTAGCGTGAGCAGCTGCCGAGCGAGAGGTCCTTGGTTCCACTCTTCCCTCCAGTGAAAATTTTATTTTCGCAAAACTATGATCTGCCCGTTCGTTCATTGACGTCTCTGTGACGTGTTCAGTGTCTGTGTTTCGCGACCGCACAGCAAAACCGTGCGATTAGTAGACGAAAGGACGTGCCTCTCCAATGGGAATCGAAAACGTTTGATCGCAAGGTCATAGGTCAACCGATTCCTCCACAGGAAAACACGTCTGATATATTCTATACGACACTGATGACGGCATGTGTGTCACATGACAGGAACATGTCGACCCACCTAACTTGTACACTTGGCGAATGGGTAAAAAGATTCTTCCACCTTGCCCGATTTAGGTTTTATTGTGGTTGTGATTATCATAAATAAAATAAAAATTAATAATAATATAATAATAAATAAAAAAAATAAATTAAACTTTGCATTCGATGGAAGGCTTGAACCAAGGACCTCTCGATCCGCAGCTGCTCACGCTAACCACGGGACCACGGCGCTCCTTAGCTAACATCGTCCTTAATGTTGCTTATGGATTACACAGTTTGTATATTTTGCTTATTTTTTTCATAGTTCCACACAACTTCTTCCTGTTTTCTCGATTGATCTGTGTTCAGTTTTTCAAGGCCTATCCACTGTGCCAATTTATAACTAAATCTGAGGGGGGTGCGATGGGGAGGTTCCCTTGTACGAATAACGGGAAATGAGGAAGATCAGGCTCGAAAGAGGGATGTACAGGGATACGGAGTGCATACAGGAACAATGGTAATCTTATTGTAGCTTTAGTAGATACATCATTACCGCCGGCCGTTGTGGCCGAGCGGTTCTAGGCGCTTCAGTCCGGAACCGCGCTGCTGCTACGGTCGCAGGTTCGAATTCTGCCTCGGGCATGGGTGTGTGTTATGTCCTTAGGTTAGTTAGGTTTAAGTAGTTCTATGTCTAGGGGACTGATTGCCTCAGATGTTAAGCCCCATAGTGCTTAGATCCATTTGACAATTTGTCGAAAATGAAATCGAACCTGGATCCTCAACTTCCGCGGACATTTCGCTAGCACGGCTCATGGACCAACTATTAGCCTGTCACAGGATTCGTCCTTGTTCTGTCTTATTCTCGGTACGTACCATCATCTCTCTTTATTTAATCTTGTGGTCCGCAGGCGGACAGCAGAATTATTGTACCGTCATCCACTAAGAATACCGGGTCTCCAATTCTTCCCTACAGGGTTTAGTAACTGCTCTTATTTTACAGGTATTCTGCAAATAAGTTTGAAAATTCTTTGTCTATTATTTTTCCTCCAGGTTTAACCACGTCTAATGTAACACCAACATCATTTCTTCCACTTAATACAGCTGACAAAAAAGAGCACCTGAATGCTCTCTTAAATTGTCGGTATTCCAACAAGCTATCACCAGGCTCGCTGTTACGGCACCTAGCTTGCTATGGGATCATCACGTTCTCCACAACAGACGTAACAACCCACCTACCCCGGGCAAGGCTTGTTTCTTGGAACTACGAAGGGGAAAAAAGACCACCCGCTTATTAATGAAGCAGTCATTCTCGCAGCAGCGAAATATGCCGGCGGCCAAGCAAAGTGTATTAGCTCACGTTTCTCGGGAGCAGCTGTCTCAAGTACAACAAAGGCTGCTGTCGAAGCGTACAGAAAACAGGGTATTGTTATCCTGTGCGACAGATTCTTCACTTACGTTAAGGACGATTATACTCATTGCAAGCGTGATTGGTGGCTTGCTCAGGCGACCTTGGGATGACCTGGCACAGGTATTATAGCAGCACCACTTCCGCGGGCATTCTGCTTTGTCACACGAGAAACGGCAGGATCAGTTTTTATGCCAATATAATTTTTGTTGGAAATTAAGGACTCATTATCAAATAGGAGCATTGTCACTGTTTTTAGGCAGATGCAGACAAGAATGCGCTTTGTCCTTTCTGCAGACATCTCCGGCATAGTGTAGGAGAAGAAGGCTAATGTTTCTTGCTCTCGTACAGAGAGAATTTTGGCAACAATGAAATTTTGGTTTCCAAGTGTTGGTACGTCATGAAAAGCAATGTACGTCCAGCGTCAACTGAGCTGTGGTGTGGTGACGTTTATGCGGCTGATTGAGTAGGAATATCTATGTAGTAGTGAATACAAACTGTAAGTAGCCCACACCAAACGGAAATTGTCGCGTGGCTTTCTAAAAACGCAGTTTGTACATAATTTGCTTTAAAAGCAAAATTTTATGTAGGTTCCCTGCTTTTATAAATTGTTTGAGTAACAGCTGTTGTGAACAATTGTTGCTGCTACAGATGACAACTGAAATGTCAAAAGAAAAGCTGCTTTGCATAGGTAAACACAGTGAAAATCTATTCGTATTTATGAGATTTCAGGTTCTTCCGGCGTAGTAAAATTCCGACTATAGTTGTCATACCATTAGGAGGCGAGTTATATGTTGAAAAAACATTGAGACAATAAATATTGAGGTAAAACTACAGGGTTAATTTTTCTGATTACAAGGCCATATATTTACCGTAAATCACAGACAGATGTCAATGATTTTTTCAAGTGCAAATATCAAACCCCAATACACAAAAAAAACTGGAAAATTTACAAATGGCTCTGAGCACTATGGGACCTTAGGTCATCTCCCCCTAGAACTTAGAAGTACTTAAACCTAACTAACCTAAGGAAATCACACACATCGATGCCCGAGGCAGGATTTGAACCTGCGACCGTAGCGGTCGTGCGGTTCCAAACTGAAACGCCTAGAACCACTCGGCCACTCCGGCCGGAGGAAAATTTACAGATATTGCTCTATATACTCATAAGAAACAAAAAAAAGCGATCGTTCACAAAGTTAGAGCAAATTTCAAACTAACTGAGATTAATTTTCAAAATTATGTAACACTTGGGCCATTTCACTCGTGTATCAGGGTTAGATGACCAGACACGCAAGGGATAGATGACCAGCTGAAAAAACACTTTGAAAATGATGAGAAAATCGTATTAAAAGAGTGTTCAATAATCTTGACATGTTTTTATTGAACGACTTGTTACAGATAAGATTTGTTGACAAAATTATACGAAATCGCACAATTCTAAATGAAACTGAGACATGAAATTAATAAACCAAAAGGTACGTACATTGTATAGATCTAAAGTTTTTTTTTTCCAGGATTCGTGCAGCCAACGCTTACACCTGATACACTGAAACCAATCGCACTTTTCCTTTGCGTTTCGGTAATCCTCCCCACCACAATTAATACTCTCTTCCTCTAACAGCCATTAGTCGTGTCTTCCTCGCACGTACTTAAATTCCTCTGATGAGAGTGAACTATCTCAAATTATTTTAGCCTCTTTCTTAGACAAAACCTTCTTTACGCCCCCCTCCAAACACTGCCAGGCCAAGTGTCAAATGGGTCACAATCTTCAACGAAGGACCAGCCGCTGTAGAGATGGCCAAGGTTTCAGTGCAGTTCACGATACCTGTCTATGTCGGTGTGCCATGTGTCTTCTGGACCTCTCCAACTCCTCAAGTATCGATTCCATTACGAGTTTGCGAAGCCAAACTTCGCCGATCCCAAGTTACTTTACATGGATACAGATGGTTTCATCTACTAGGTGAAAGACTGCAATTCATATAAAGTAATTAGGTGCATTCCAAAACAGTAGACACAATTGGATATGAAGCTGATAATCCTTTTGAAATAACACCTCAATACAAGACGGCTATCGGCTTTGATGAAAGATGTGGCGAATGGGTCGCAAATTATGGGGCTCAGGTTAGATGCCATCGGTTGACTAAAAGGTGCGTTTACACCCCCGACTTCCCGTGCGCACTAGGCGCGTACGGCCGTTACCCGAAGACACACGAAGGCGCATGCACCGGTGCGAAGTCGCGCAGGCCTCTGAATTGTGCGCACTGGGTAGCGGGAATCTTCCCATGCCAGACGGGGAGACAGGTACTTCTACTTGCGTGTGGAACAAGCACAGCCGCACGGCGACTAGCGGCAATGCGCACAGTTGGCAACGCACCTTAATGTGTGCATCGTGCGGCCTCCAAAGCTCCTCTTACACGATCCACTTCCTTTTCTCAATTGACTAAACGAGACAACTGCGTCTACTGCAGCGCCCCTGGCGTTTCATCCTTGTACCGAATCTCGTCTGTTTTCTGTGGTTACTGTCGTTTACACGTCAGCGGTAAAATAGCAGGTGTTGTGTGAGCTGTCTGCTGTGCAATTTTCCATACGAGTTGTGAAAGTGAGATTATGAGGGACTTTTTTATGAAAAAATTGAAATATAGTAACAACATGAAGGAACAAGCACTGGCAATAGTGTTTATTAATGTCTAAAGCAGGATTCATAGTGGAAGTTCTGTTCACACTCCTGAGAAGTGAGAGAATATGAAAGTGTCATCCAAACATTTCAGAATATATACATTTATTTGCTCAAGAAAATATATACTTGCAAACAAACCAGACAATATGTAGAGCGCAGCACACGTAAATATTGCCTTTTTGCTTTATCCTTGTGCCTTGTTTTCTAGCCAAGTGCCAAATAATAAAGAAAATTATTTTTCTCGCCAATAATCCTGACTTTTTCGCTGTTGAAATAATTTTCGTACAAACACGTTTATCTACTTACGTTCTTATTTATGCACAGTATAGGTTTTTTTCTGTAAAACGTAAATACTTTATGCTTTCAGTTACATATTTCTTGTAGGAAAACACTAGTGGGAAAAACTATCAGCAATGTGCCACGAAAAGAAAGCAAACACCACAATGAAGGTTAAGAAGACACGGACGCACAAAATAAGTTTCTGTAATACAATGAGCTCAACCAGAATAGGTAATAACTTCTGATGTCAGCAGACGCCGCTGCAATCTCTCATCTCTGTGCATGCGCAGCGTGAAGGGTGCTCGGAAATTTAGAACTCGAGCACTCGGCACAGTCTATACGTCATTGACGTCATAGACACATTTGTGTTGTTGTTTGCTGATTTACACGCAGGCACGAAAGGCGCACGCATTTCGAGTAGTCGATTTTGACCAGAAAGTCGTTCGTGTAAAACGGGCTTAAAACTCTCACGATCGATGATTATAAAGGGATGTCTCCTCGAGGGCGTTGCCGCCGCTCCACACACGGGGCGCAAGGTACGCAATCTTTCGATTGCGAGGCCATGAAATACGTACTGCACTGCAGCTGAGAGTAGGGCTGTGGCGCCATGACGACGAGCGGTTCATCTGTGGGGACGGGATCGACACCCTCCTATACATTATTAACTGGAGTGAGTGACTGTGTATTTACTTCTAAATAGTTAATTACGCGTGCGTTCATAGTTGGTTGCACACTATGTGCGCGAGTCATACAGGGTGTACATAAAGTCAGGGAACACTTTCAATTAGTTATTGCACAAGAACTAAACATTGTACAGATGTCATACATATTGCATTTTGAAGAGAAACTCTTGAAGTCTGTTACAAATCTATATGCTAACCATGAGTGAGCGGCAGACGTCAATACGGTAATGCCATACCGTCCCAGCATGGCATCATCGACTGTGGCGGTCGCCTCCCGTATTCTCTCCCGGAGCTCTGCTACATCACGTAGAGGCGGTACACACACCAGATCTTTAATGTGTCCCCACAGAAAAAAAGTCACACGGAGTGATATATGGTGATCGGGGAGGCCATCTCACAAAACAGCTGTCCCCCTCTGTAGCACGGCAGCTCCGTGTGCAGGTACCCACGAACTTCACGATCAAAATGGGGTCGAGCCCCATCCTGCTGAAAGATGAACGGAGAGTCCGATTGGATTTGAGGCATCAGCCATTGCTGCAACATGTCCAAGTAGGAATGTCGAGTGACAGGCCTCTCGGCGAAGAAGAATGGCCAGTACAGTTTTCAACGTAACAAGGCACAAAGAACAGTTACATTTGGGGAATCACGTTCGAATTCAATGCATTCATGTGGATACTTTGTACCCCAGTTTCGACAATTATGCCTGTTCACTTTCCCATTAGTGCGAAAAGTGGCTTCGTCGCTAAAAATTAAGCGATCAACAATGCCATCCCCATCCTCATTCAGTTGTTGCAACTGCGAACAAAAAGCAAAACGCTTCTGCACTGGCTGGCTCCAATTTGATTGGTTTCATAGACAGCTTCTGTCGCAGGACTTTCCACATTCGCCATTTCGAGTTCACGGGATGCACGACGCACCGATTTCTTTGGACTCCTTATGAATGTCTCTCGTACGCGCTCCACATTCACTTCTCTCACACTGGGACGTCCGCTTCTCTTTGCCGGGCACAAGCAACTCCTCGTAACGAATTTGTTGTGCCAGTGGTAAATGGCCTTCCTTGTTGGTGGCTTCTTACCGTACTTGGTTCTAAACATACGTTGAACAGCTGTAGCACACTTGTTCTTCTAGAACTCCAACACACAGAAAGCTCGCTCCGCACTTGAACTCGCCATGTTTGCGATTAGTGCTGACTATCGGCAAATTACCAAACTACGCTGTGGCGGTACACATGAAAAAAAAAGTTCTGGGTTTCTCTTCAAAATGACATATATATGTTACCTGTACAATGTTTGGCTCTTGTGCAATAAATAATAGAAAGTGTTCCTGGACTTTATGTACACCCTGTATTGTATACAGGGTAATTCTGTAATGATGTTACAAACTTACAGGGATGATGGAGAAGGGTAAATGTATCAATATGAATTAAGGGACAGAGGTCCGGATACGACCGAGTTGAGAGTTATATGCGAAAATCGTTTTGATACCTGGGCAGTGGAATACATGTCCGGGTACTGTTGTTGCTAAGATTGTAGCGTAGGCAACTTTAAGAAGCTCTAGTACAGACCAAAACAAGATAAAAGTCTTGTAAACATGGGCTCCAAACTGTGTACCCTAATCTATGACCACCTGTTCATCTTCGCGACTGTGAAACACATCTCTTCCACTGAGCACCTGCCCACAGCTCATAAGATACGTATTTTAGTGCGCATATTTACTGGACATTTTTTTCCGATTTTGGTCCATACTACCTACTCCAAAAATATGGACACCAAAGAACTTGCAATAGAAGAGATGTTTTCCACAGTAGCGTGGATGAACATGTGCTCGTAGCTCTTAATGTATGCATTCTAGAGTCCATGTTTACTTGGCGTTTTTCTCTTGTTGTGGTCCGTACTAGCACCTCCTGAAAATTGTCTGCCCTACAATCTTAACGACAGTACCGGTATATGTATTCCACTGTCGAACGTACCGCAACGATTTTCGCTTATAACTTTCAACTCAGTCGTTTCCAGACCAGGATCCCTTACCTACAATTGGTATGTTAATCCATTTTTCCTATCTGGAAGTTTGCAACATCAAGGAGTCACCGTATATATATTTGTGTGTGTTCTTTTTTCACCTGAAGCTCCAAATCCCTCTGTTTCCAAAATGGTTCAAATGGCTCTGAGCACTATGGGACTTAATATCTGAGGTCATCAGTCCCCTAGACGTAGAACTACTTAAACCTAAGTAACCTAAGGACATCACCCGAGGCAGGATTCGAACCTGCGACCGTAGAAGCAGCGCGGTTCCGGACGGAAGCGCCTAGAACCGCTCGGCCACTGTGGCCGGCCCTTTGTTTCCCAGCTACATATTGCACAGGGTGGTTATAATTAAAACCACTACTTCAGCCAGTGTAGACGGAAAACTATTTACAGTACGGGTACCCAAATTTACAGGCATGATGTTGAGGCTGTGCACCGCATGATTTGCGCTATTAGCAGTGATAATATCGTAACTTGCCGTTTGGAGCCCGGTAATGGTACGACACTACAATTGGTGACAATCAGCATGGGTCTTGACAAGGTGCGCAGAGCTTTACTCATAAAGCTGTTTTATCAAAGCAACAGCAATACAGCTGTTACTCTTCACGAGTATCAACGCATTCAAGGAATACGGTATGTTCTCTTTCCGCACCGGGGTTGAAGAACATTATTCGGAAGTTCGAATTAACTGCCGATTTGGGAACTGTTCGTGGGAGAGACCGACGGCCAGCTGCGCCACAAATTGTTGTATATAGAAAATGATTAAAATTTAAGTACTGTATATAGAAAGATAGCGGGAAACGTAGTATTTAAGTTTTTCGTGTACCTGACAGTGTGAGTCTTCAGAAAAAAATTTCTTTCTAAATAAACCCAGTGTATACATATGTGTAAATAAACCAGCAGAAATTGGATTGTTATATATAAGAAAAAAATCTTTGTAAGAAAATCCACTGTGTGTAGAGCACATACACCTGTAAATCAAAAATTGTCGACAAACGAATGTGTGTAAATACTAAATTTAATGTGTGCGTAACAAATAGCCTAGTAAGTAAAAAATTATTACAAACAACAAATGTTTGTGAATAATGTATTGCAAAAAAACATCATTATTAGTAATAAACTAGTAGTTAATAGGATATATCATCAATATTACTTCCAAACCCTTTCACAAAAGAATTGTTGTTTATAACAAACCTGAATCTCATCCAGATGACACACAGATCTTGAATGAGGAGGCCCAAACAGCTGAGCTAGTTATAAAGTGTACTAAGGGGGAGAAGAACCTTCAATCTTTTTGCTCCAGCGGTTTTCCGCCATTTTAACGTGCTCCCATTTGTCCAGGGCTTTTCCACCAATTTTATATCACGTGACGAATATCGAGTTACATGTCCACGTGCCTTAGGTGCATGTGTCCCCCTTGTTGACCTCGAATCTACGTCACAAAATTGCCTCAGATGTTAGTGGGGTTCCCCTCGATGGCCCTGAATATACCATACACACGTGATCCTTGTAGAAAGGGGAGTGACACTGATTATAAGTCGCCCACGCGTGTAACCTGACCCCGAAGTGACCGGTTGTAACTGGATTGCGAACTGAAGTTCCAATGATAATCTTCTACTGTCGCTCAAGGCGTTCTGCCCCACACACCATTCGCAAATAGAATAGGAAACGGCGGAGGGGTGGAAGCGTGCATTGTAGGGGTATCGGAAGTGCTACAGGCCACACACCGCAAGGTAGATTGCGGAGTACAGATGTATGTGTGTAATCCTTTCTCTAGTGGCGCTCAGGAAAAGGACATCAGCTTCATGAGAAGCGACAGATTTCCGAACGCCTTCATGATGTGTCTTTCTGTTTGGAGAGAGGAATTATTTATCTTTTCCTTTTGACCAAAATAAAAATCAGTTCTTCGCTGCACAAAAATTTTTATTTTCACTTAACCCGCCTAGAGAGATTAATTAGACATCTTCAAGTCAGTATGATCTTGTGTGAAACCATGCATTATTTACGGAGCTGTGAAAAGTCTATGGTGATTAGCGCGCGTGCAGTTCCGTATCACAGCCAGTAATATCTTGGTATTGAGAGTACAGTGAAGTGAATGTCGACAGAATATAGGGAAACTTTATGTCTTGTGTCAAAAAACGAGTTCTGACAGGCGACAGAAATTTGTATTGGGCGAGTTTACACAGGGAGTCATAAGAAGAAAAATCCACGACTTCTGTGTGCAAAAGCAGTTTCCAAAATTGGCAGCCCTGTTGGAGAAGTTGATGCCTGAAGTGGAAGATTTTCCTGATATGAGTCAAGCAAACTCTCTGGCGTTCTGTTCGAGAATTGGGCTTCAGATACAAAAAATTCAACAAAAAACTTTTGCTAATGGAAAATAAACAAATAGCAGGAAAAAGAGCCCGCATCTCGGGGTCGTGCGGTAGCGTTCTCGCTTCCCATGCCCGGGTTCCCGGGTTCGATTCCCGGCGGGGTCAGGGATTTTCTCTGCCTCGTGATGGCTGGGTGTTGTGTGCTGTCCTTAGGTTAGTTAGGTTTAAGTAGTTCTAAGGGACTTATGACCACAGCAGTTGAATCCCATAGTGCTCAGAGCCATTTGAACCATTTGAACCAGGAAAAAGATACGAGTTATTGAAGGAAATAAGACACTAGGGCAACACTGGGTGGTGGACTATTAATTATAATGACGAGAGTTCCTGTGGTGCAAATCATTCCAGAAAGTTTGGTTGGCAGGAGCAAAAAAAAAAAAAAACCCTCATGCATCTGACAATGTATACGATTATCAAAGAGCAAGTGTTCAAGTATGGAATCGCTGGAAAGGAGTAATTCAAACATCGTTCGGTTCTGGAAAAAGGTGTACAATATGCCACAGTGGGAACGGAGATGGGTTCGTGCAAAATGGTGGCTTCTTTCATTTGGGCAAATAGGAGGTGCAGATTACCATTCTGAAATGATGCTAGACACCACGAAGAGTGGTTTAGGAGCAATCTCGAAAAATTTCCATATAGATCTGCGATTGGTTTAGATCAGGCTCCAAATCACAGTATCACAAAATCCGTCTACGAAATGGAGGAAGGATTCTATTATTGAATGGATGGAAAGCAATAGCGTAGAGATTCCATCTAATGCCACATCATGACGGAACACGCGCGTCTGCACTTCAAGGCACATTGCGATCAGTGGAGAAGGAAATTAAACTTCTGTGGTTGCCTGTAGCGCACTGCGAATTGGACGCCACTCAACTTATTTGGGCATTTGTCAAGGAAAAGTTAGCAAAGGAGAACAAGAATTTTAAAATTCATCATACTTTACAGTTGTGTCGATCCGCTCAGGAAAATGTTCCCTTAAGTGCCTGGAGGACTTCAGTGAGTAGTAGCGTACACAAACGTGACGTGCAATAGAACCGTTGCTGATCCAAGCAGACGACTGTAATAGGATCAGCGAGACCTCAGCCAGCAGCGAAAGCGATTAAGGTAGGTTTTATTTCAGTCATCTTTCTTTACTGCAAAATTTATTCGAGCTGATCGACTTTTCCATTTACTGTTGAAATGTGCTAACAAATATTCATTTATTGTGAGCTGCTTGCATACCGAGAATTTATTTGCAATTTCCCACATTATTTCCCTCTACTCCCAACAAAAACTGAACTCGTCAATGCTGTTCAGGTATGTGGCTACGAAGCAGTTCTTCGCTGACGAACAGGCGCCTATGGAGCTTCACAACAGCGGAGGCGCACTGGTGTGACAACAACGCTTCACCACAGCCTCGCATATATCAAAATGGCTCTGAGCACTATGGGACTTAACATCTTTGGTCATCAGTCCCCTAGAACTTAGAACTACTAACTAACCTAAGGACATCACACACATCCATGCCCGAGGCAGGATTCGAACCTGCGACCGTAGCGGTCGCGCGGCTCCGGACTGAGCGCCTAGAACCGCGAGACCACCGCGGCCGGCCCGCATATATCGCTTTACAAACTCTTAACCAACAAACACGATTATTAATCATTAGTAAAGACATATGACGTAACCAACAATAGTTCGAGCTTAATACTAGTGCCTTATCCGTCGCAACATCTGCAACGGTAAGCTCAATCGCAGCATCTTGCGTTTGAGAGTAGTGGTGATGTCGGTAAGTTCCTATGGGACCAAACTGATAAGGTCATCGGTCCTTAGGCTTACACACTACTTAATCTAACTTAAACTATCCTACAAACTAAGGACAACACACACCCATGCCCGGGGAGGACTCGAACTTCCGACGGGGAATGCCGTGCGAACTGCCCCAAGGCGCTGAGACCGCGCAGCTACCCCGAGCTGCGCGCGTTTGACAGTAAAGCGATAAAACGAGTACTTGGGAAATAACGAAAATCGCCTGTAAAAAGAACAAGATCATATCTTTAGCTATTAATCCTAGATCGACAGTTAATAGAGTAAACGGTCTGAGATACAATAAAAGACACTAGTGCGTACTGAATCGAAGTAATAAAAAAATTAATGCAGATCGCACTCGATATTTCAGCTGATAGTTTTCGTTCTCTACTTGCTCCTTTATTTGTACATTACGTCTCACTGTGATTGTTTCTCATAGGTACTTGCAAAAAAAATGTTGAAATGTGTGTCAAATCTTATGGGACTGAACTGCTAAGGTCATCAGTCCCTAAGCTTACACACTACTTAACCTAAATTATCCTAAGGACAAACACACGCACCCATGCCCGAGGGAGGACTCGAACCTCCGCCGGGACCAGCCGCACAGTCCAGGACTGCAGCGCCTCAGACCGCTCGGCTAATCCCGCGCGACCAAGGTGCTTGCATTTGACGATTTCCCTCAAAGACGGGTGTACATCACATTTTTGGCAATATTGAGATTTTACTGTAATAAAGTAGTACATCACAAGAGAAATGCTACCACATTTTGTTCTGCTTAGAAGCTAATATATTTGTAGTTGAAAAATTGACGTTCTATGTCAATAAAAACGGCGGATGTGGTCGATGTAAGTTTCACTCCAAAGGGATGTTTAATTGTTAAATAAAAGCACAGGAAGGGAAACAGATCCATCAAACTGGAAGCAGAATGTCAAAAAGATTTGGAGGAACAGTGGAAAATATTGTATTACTCCAGCTGGTAAAGACGTGCCTGAAAAAACTACATCGCCAGCCGTTGTGGCCGAGCGGTTCTAGGCGCTTCAGTCTGGAACAATGATATATCATTGTAACGTAAAAATTGTACAGTAGAATAACGTGCTTGGCCTTGCCGTTGCTTTCGACAAAACAACAACCGGACAATGATACTTTGGTGCAACTACCTTGTTGTAACGGTATATTTTATAACAACAGTAGAGCGAAAGCTTATTGTTATAAGGGAAATGAGCCAGAATGACTGTTGCTGTCAGTGTTCTTGAAGGAACTATACCTATAATGGGGTTTGCTTTATTGTATAAAGAGCTGCTTCCTCTACCATCAGTACGTACTGTATCTCTGACAATACATACTAAAATGCATAAATAAATGGTACGAAACGAAACCAACAATTATTTGTACTTCCTGCAAAATTATGAAATTGTGATTTACAAGTTTCTTTGAGGGAAGTCTTCACTTCGGGTCCCAGATTGATGCATTTGTTTACTGTTGTTCATTAATTTAGCATTCCCAAAACGTATCCCTAAGCGGATTACTCGGCGATTGTGCTTAGCAAGCCGATTTTGGGGGTCAAGATAAAAGACACTTTTTAGCCGTGTTCTCGATATTACCATTTAGACATGGATCTAAAAGTAGTACTAGACACCTGACTATGTGGACTAAATGTAGAGGGATCGCTGTAGACGGTCTAGCTTTTAGAAAGTCTGCGTCTTATCAAATGACACCAAATAACGTTACTAGCATACTCGATCTTTTGCTTCTTCCTTGCCGAGATCATCTGCTTCTCCAACAAGCACGAATACATGCAGCGTTCACATGCATTTGTGCCTCTTATTCAGTCTCATGCTGCAATATTCCTGAGCCTTTCTTCACCTTTAGACATCAAAGCGAAACAAAAAAAAGTATGTAAGAAGGAGAACAAAGAGGTGTTACCATAGATTTACTCGTAACGTCTCAAAATAAGCAGAGAGCAGCGGCGCGGCGGCACTTAATGTGTGTGTGGGTGCTCCAGAAGTGAAACAAAAGAACGTTAATGCCCACCAGCAGGTAGGGGGCGCGAGGCTGGACGCGCGGTATCAGCGTCCACGCGCGAGAGCAGGCCGGCCCGGCCTAATCGAACGCTTCCCAGATTGATGTCGTGACCCACATCAGCATCACAAGTGCCGCCAACACGGCGAGAAGGGCCAGGGCCGTCACAGGCGCCACGGCGGCCGAAACCAGCCAACCCCACGCTCCACACACTGCCCACTTGACAGCTGTTGACTAATGGACAATACTCAGTGTCTGGTTACAAGATTGGCTTGTGTCTCTGTACAATATGAGCCACCAATATAGTTGCAGCACATCTCTAACAAGTTAAATTCACCTTATACGATACGTGATGGCTGGAGGAGTCAGCATCTATTAAGAACATTAATAACTGCGGAGAAAAAAAGCAGCATGACGCATACAGGGTATCCGAGCTAGGGAGAAAAACATTTGTTTGTATTTCAGTACCTATTAAGATTTATAACTTTATTTGTCTAACATTGTGCACAGGAGCTCAAACATTTTTGTGCATTTTGGTACAGATCAATGTGGACACCGTCTGTAGTTCGACAGACATCGAAACTTGACTCCACTTCTGGCCCAATATTCATAGACTTGACTGGTGTTATGGCCTCTACTGCGGCGTAGATCCATTGTTTCAAGTTCAAAATGGTTCAAATGGCTCTGAGCACTATGGGACTTAACATCTGAGGTCATCAGTCCCCTAGAACTTAGAACTACTTAAACCTAACTAACCTAAGGGCACCACACGCATCCATGCCCGAGGCAGGATTCGAACCTGCGACCGTAGCGGTCGCGCGGTTCCAGACTGAAGCGCCTAGAACCGTTCGGCCACACATGCCCGCCGTTGTTTCAAGTCTACCATATCTCGAACATTTGTCCTGTAAACAATGTCCTCGATAAAGACCCATGTACTGAAATCCAGCGGAGTCATATCGGGAGACCCAGCCACCCCCCCCCCCCCCTCATCATCATCATCATCATCATAATCCAACAACCAGGAAACATCTCATGGAGAACTGAGACCTGTGGTAACATCCCCATGGTAGTGGGGTGAGGCACCAACCTGTTGGAAAATGGGGTCAGGAGGCATCTGTGGAGTTTGTAAGAGCTGAACCGGAGACACTTCTGCATAATGTCGTGCACTGTCAAAGGGGGGGACGGCTAGTTCCCAACTAGCTTGTCTGATTGATTTACGTGGTTTTCTAGCAAACGCTTCGCATACACGTTCCACGGTCTCTTCATTCACGTGCGTTTTAGGGTGTTTCCCAGCATCTGAAAACAAACTTCAAGTTCCTCGAAGTCTTCTGTCGCAATGATAAATGGATTAACGAGTGGGACGATCCACGTTCCATTCTCTTCCTGTACGCCGCTGAACACGTGGTACAGATTCAAACTTCGCTAGCATAGCACACACTGCACCTTCCGATGTGGCGTCCACATGTTGACCGTCAGAAGTAAGTCAGCCTGCTCCAAGGTAAACATTTTTGCGCATGCGCCGTATAACGCAGCGCCGTTCATGACATGGTGAGGATATCTTTGAGAGTGTCTATCGATTGCGCATTTACCCAGCAACATAAAATGTCGAGATAATTCGTCAAAAAGCATTTGTTTGTGTATACCGCTAGCTCGGACACCCTGTACTGCGTGGGTAAAATAAAATTGGGCCGGAAAATATTTCATGTAGCTTAAGATAGGCAACGCAACTTACATCATCTGCCGTAAGTGCGGCTACAGTATGTTGAATTGCCTACGAAATATTTTTCCCCGGCGTTTCATTTCAACCACCCTGCGGATGTGGTACCAGGCAGTTATGTGGCTGTTCACCGCTAACGTGTCATAGCAATGAAACACGCTGACATCCTTCGATTCTTACAACCACAATCTGGTTTCTGTACGAGTTATAGATACATTCCCGTTGCCTGTATTTTATCCCTGCAGCCTTCGGAATTTCAAAGGCAATATTCCGACCAGCACTGTCGAAAGTTTTCTCAAAATCTAAAAATACTGTACAGTAAGATGTATCTAATAAGCGCAGTATCATTGGACGACGTAATACGTACAGAATACCAGAAAGAAGCGAGGCCGTGCCCGTGGCCACATCGTGAATGGAGTTGCCTGATTTGTTGGCGCATCGAAGCAGATTGGCCATCTTGCCTGTAAGGAACGGTGTAATCACTCGCGAACATGTAACGCGGGATAACATCAGTTATGGTAGAAAGATTGTAACCGACACGGACCGGAGACGCGTGTCTCGCCTTGTCAGTGACAATCGGTCAGTGAATGTCAGTGAATCCAAGTCCATCAAACTGTTTCCGAGCAAACGCTGCGAAGGAAACTACATGATATGGGACATCTGGAGTCGAGTACCTCCCAAAGGCTATTTCTGACAGAGGCACATACAACTGCAAGTCTTCAATGGATCAGCCAACACGGAAATCGGACAACAACTGACTGGGGGCGTTTAGTGGGGTCGGAAGAGTTGCAATTTTGCCTCTTGTCAAGAGATGTGCACCGACAATCCAGTGAGGTGTTTTACCTGCAGAATGAAGAGCGCAATTTAGGTCAAAGGTTCTTCTGTGGTGTTTTCCGTATCATGATTTGGGCTCATTTATTCAGGTTACCGTGAAGACGAACTACGATTTATGTTTCAATGTCAACGGTGACCAAGCGGTTTCAAATGGTTCAAATGGCTCTAAGCACTATGGGACTTAGCATCTGAGGTCATCAGTCCCCTAGACTTAGAACAACTTAAGCCTAACTAACCTAAGGACATCACACACAACCATGCCCGAGGCAGGATTCGAACCTGCGACCGTAGCAGTCACATGGTTCCGTACTGAAGCGCCTAGAACCGCTCGGCCACATCGGCCGGCCAAGTGGTTTCCCTTCTTCTAAAAGCCCATGATGATCATGGTGTTAAGAATGCGGTCTTGCAAGATGACAACAGTCGTGTTCAAAGGACTGCACTAATATGTTTTTCGTTTGACTATTTTCATGCAACAAAAAAAGTTTGAAACAAACGAAGTACTCAACATCCGCGTAATTTAGCAGCACTACCAGCCCCAGGCTATGTTACGCTTCCGCCTAAAGCGTGGTCGGCAAATCGTGACTCGTGAGCCACACGCGGCTCTTTGGCCGGTTGAGTGAGCTCTTGCGGGCGGGCACATACAGTGCAACAGAAACTTCGTGACCCATGCACGAGAGACTAAATTAATTGCCGTTAAAATCCACACCCATGCAATTGACAATTCCATATGCCTCAGCCGGCCTTTGGTGGTCGAGCGGTTCTAGGCGCTTCAGTCTGGAACCGCGCGACCGCTACGGTCGCAGGTTCGAATCCTGCCTCGGGCATGGATGTGTGTGATGTCCTTAGGTTAGCTAGGTTTAAGTAGTTCTAAGTTCTAGGGGACTGATGACCTCAGATGTTAAGTCCCATAGTGCTCAGAGCCATTTGAACCATATGCCTCTATCCGGAGCCCACTGCCTACCCTGCAAGATTCCCCCGCCAGTGGCATTTTCCCCTGTGCACTTGGCGACCGCGAAGTTGGAGGGCGGATCGCACGATTCATACACGAGCTGCGCGATCCACACAAGTCAGCAGTCTCGCTGTGTAGTGGATAGAGCTAGTCGCGCGTGGCCGAGAAAGTTACCTACTCGAAACATGAAGTTAGCTTATTTTTCTAACGTGCTGCAAATTCTACAGATATTTTTGCCGCCAGTTTAAGAATCATACGTATTTTGTGCTGGCAGATTTATTATTTTAAAATGGAATTTTTTTTAGGTAGCCTGTTTGACATGGCTACAAAAAAAAAGCAAACAATAATAGAAAGTTGAAAACATTGATTTTACAATCGAATAGACCGAAACTTAAATGGCCTTCCGACCTGTCTTACTTGGGGAAAAAAACCCCTCATAACAAGGGTCACATTTGGAGAGACACTTTACAACTAAACACATCTCATGTAGTACTAAATACCCTGTCCTTGATACATGGAACAAAGCAGTTCAGGTACTTCAGACGAGCCAAGAAAAATCAAGAAAATAATTATCATATTGATATTTGCTATTTCAAAAGAATTTTTAAATATGAGTTTCGTTTTTCGCAACAGGTTCCGGATTTCGGAAACAGCATTGCGACATTAGCCTTTGTTAAAAAAAAGTCCCCTTAATACTTTTCGTAACAGAATTAATTTTTCTCTCTTTAACAGTGAAATTGGCAACTTTGAAATGCAACTGCTGGATTTAAAAATAAAAATTGTGGATTTCGGAGTTTGAACATCTTTGTACTTTAAATATAAATATTGAAGAAAAAATGTGAACCTAGTTCACGGCACAAGCGGTCTGCTTTGAAAGACCTATAGAAGGAAAAAATATGCTGATTTTTTTATACTAGGAATAGTATTCATGACTCAATACAGATGAAAAAAGCAACAATTTTCCGTTCTTTCCTTATTACGATCTACATATTCATGCGAACAACCACTGTTACGCATGAACCTTATCAAGAGTACACTGAAAAGCCATCTTATTGATGAGAACCTAGAATCATGCCTAAAATTGAAAACAGCAACCTACAAACTTTACTTACCCAAATTTTTCAAGGAGATGCATGGTCACTGTTCATATTAGTGTTTATAGGTCACTGTCGTGATTTAATTTTATGGATACTTACATTTAATTTCATCACTAAATTATATCGTCGTTAAGAAGTATATCAAGTTTTATTCAATGTACCCAGAGTTTAATTAAAACTTAAATTTTAAGTAAGGTTTATTTACTTAATTTTAGGGAGTGAAAGAAGGTTTAGTGTTGAGTATTGAAAAGGTAGTTTGAGATGGTTTTGACATACGCAGGGCAATGAAGGAGGAATGGTCAAATTCAAATCATTCGAAGCAAGAATGTCTACTAAACATGGGCCCGAAAATGGATCCCGTCCTCATTTCCGATATTGTGAAGCAAATCTTTTCTACAGCAAGCTCTTTGGATCCATGTTTTGGAAGGAGGTAGTGTGGATGAAAATAAGAAAAAAAGTGTCTAGTAAACAAAGGCTCTAAAATGTGTACCTAAGGAGCTAAAAGCTCCAGTGGAAGAAATGTGTTTCACAGTAGGGAAAATGAACAAGGGCTCATAGCTGAAAAGTTATGTACTTTAGAGCCTATGTTTACGCCAGCGTTTTCTTGTTTTGATCCGTACAACCTCCTCTCAAAATATGGAAAGCACAGAAATTGCAGCAGAAGAGATTTATTTCACAGTACCTAAGAGGAAGAAGTGCTCGTAGTTCTTAAGGTTCGCATTTTAGAGTTCATGTTCAAAATGTTCAAATGTGTGTGAAATCTTATGGGACTTAACTGCTAAGGTCATCAGTCACTAAGCTTACACACTACTTAACCTAAATTATTCTAAGGACAAACACACACACCCATGCGCGAGGGAGGACTCGAACCTCCGCCGGGACCAACCGTTCAGTCCATGACTGCACCGCGCTAGACCGCTCGTCTAATAACGCGCGGCAGCGCTCATGTTCACTAGACTTTTTATGCTTCGAATAATCGTTTCTGTCATATCCCTGAATACTTATCATTCCTCCTGGGACAGCCTGTATATAGGATGAACAAGTGAAGAAACAAGCATAAAAGACGAGTGTGAATAGGAGAGTTATAACTGAACGTACCTCATCAGAATGAGGACTTTTTAGCCAAGGCCAGCATAGAGTACCCTAATTAAGTTAATAACAATGTACTTCCAATATAGTCTAGTTTAAAAAATCTAGCTCTGGAAAGAAATTTCAATTGTTCTACTGTCGACATTTGGTTCTTTTGACTAACGAGTTTGCCGATCACTGGCTTAACGTCACTCAAATAATTCCCAGGTGGACATGGTCCGCAACACGCGGATATAAGCGGAGGCGTGGCTCCATTCAGACAATTTATATCATCAGTTAGTTCAGCAGTACCAACGCCGTGCCTCGAGACAGCATCAGGACTGGTCTACAGGCACCGCCCAGACGAGCTGATCTGGACATTCCAGCAGTTCCCTCGCTGTATTCAGGACTAGACCGCTGCAAGTGTCACGCATATCTTCACACTCAAGACGAGTAATGTATATTTTCTCTTAATAAATTATCGTAAATTTTTATCAGTTTGGGTTGCCTTCAATAGTGACGCAGTTTACCTAAACCTGTTTGGCCCTGTGACGGGGCTGTATTGGTTGTTACGTGCAAGAAGTCCACCTCAGTAACAGCAACTACTTTCGGTGGTAGGGTGTTATTTTCCTGTCACATTTATGTTGGCCGCCAATAACATTTGGTGAATGCAACGTTTATTATACGGGGTGTTCAGAAAGTCAGTATAAATTTGAAAACTGAATAAATCACGGAAAAATGCAGATAGAGAGGTACAAATTGACACACATGCTTGGAATGACATGGGGTTTTATTAGAACCAAAAAAATTTAAAAGTTCAAAAAATGTCCGACAGATGGCGCTTCATCTGATCAGAATAGCAATAATTAGCATAACAAAGTAAGACAAAGCAAAGATAATGTTCTTTACAGGAAATGCTCAATATGTCCACCATCATTCCTCAAGAATAGCTGTAGTCGAGGAATAATGTTGTGAACAGCACTGTAATGGCCGGAGTTATGGTGAGGCATTGGCGTCGGATGTTGTCTTTCAGCATCCCTAGAGATGTCGGTCGATCACGATACACTTGCGACTTCAGGTAACCCCAAAGCGAATAATCGCACGGACTGATGTCTGGGGGCCTGGGAGGCCAAGCACGACGAAAGTGGCGGCTGAGCACACGATCATCACCAAACGAGGCGCGCAAGAGACCTTTCACGTGTCTAGCAATATGGGGTGGAGCGCCATCCTGCATAAACATCGTACGTTGCAGCAGGTGTTTATCAGCCAGGCTGGGGATGATGCGATTCTGTAACATACCGGCGTACCTCTCACCCGTCACGGTAGCAGTTACAAAACCAGAATCACGCATTTCCTCGAGGAAAAAAGGCCCGATAACGGTAGATGTGGTAAATCCAACCCATACCGTGACTTTCTCGTCGTGCAATGGAGTTTCCACGACAGTTCTAGGATTTTCGGTAGCCCAAATTCTGCAGTTGTGGGCGTTGACAGACCCTCGGAGCGTGAAATGAGCTTCGTCGGTCCACAACACGTTACTCAACCAATCATCATCTTCCGCCATCTTTTGAAACGCCCACATCGCAAATGCCCTCCGCTTCAGTAAATCGCCAGGTAAAAGTTCATGATGCCGATGGATTTTGTACGGATAGCATTGGAGGGTACGCCTAAGTGCCAACCAAACAGTAGTGTATGGAATGCACAGCTGCATTTGTCAACGGACCTTTACCCGTTCGGATCCCCTTCCTATGGCGATAGGATCGTAACGCTGAACTAGCACATTCCCCATTCTGATAATACAGCTTCACTAAAAGCGCCTTTTCAGGTAACGTCAACATGCTGCGACTGCTGGCTCATCTGATTCTCTCATTACAGCTCCTTTTATACACGATTGTCATGCGCAGTCACTGACGTTTTGCTGTCTAGCGCCATCTGTCGGACATTTTGTGAACCAAAAACAGTTTTTGGTTCTAATAAAACCCCATGTCATTCCAAGCATGTGTGTCAATTTGTACCTCTCTATCTACATTATTCCGGGGTTTATAAAGTTTTCAAATTTATACTGATTGTTTGATCACCCGGTACATCCCGCTGTCGGTGGTCACAGGTTGTGTAGAGAGAACTCGGTCCAGTGGGATGTGACGTTTCGGTGTCGGCGACAGATGCAGGCGTCATGCGGGGCGGACGTTCTGGTATCATTCGCACAGTGACAGCCGCGGAACAGCGCAAAAAACGAGGTGTCCAGGGCCCGCGCTTCCTGCCGCCTCGTTGCTCAACACGCCGCCTCACCCGCGCACCACGAGCTGCTACGGTGGGACGACGCACGGCCAACGTAGGCGCACCGACCGAAGCCTGCGCAACCCTGGGTAAGAGAGCAAGGGCTACACTCTAGCCTAGACCATACTTGGCGTGTGATCTGCTTCCCGAACACTAGCAAGCGAGCACGCACGCACGCACGCACACACACACACACACACACACACACACACACCAAGGTCCTGCCTCAAACAGCGGTACCCAGGCACGCTAAGCACTTCTTGCTAGGGCTGTTGATAGTAAAATGTCGATATTTTCACCCAATATATCGACATTAAAACGGCAATATAGAGTGCCGATATTTTCATTTCATATTTTTTTTGCACAGTTTTCGGAAAATATTTCTGTGTGAAAGAGTCTTACTATTTCTTGGGCTTTCATCACGTCCACTCTTTCTCTTTGACTGTTTGAAGTAAGTATGATGATGAGCTCCCATACTCCTTGACAGAGCGTAGGGGACGATGTGGGAGACACGTACCGCCGTATATATGGCACACAAGGGGAACACCTATTGCGATGGGGGAACGGTGGGGTGGGGTTAATGGAATAACAAGATTTCCGATGGCAAGAAACAGCACACCAGTTGCGGTACTAGTTCTACACTCCGACATTCTTCAAAAACGATATTGCTGTGCCTGTGTTATTCTCATTACGGTGCTAAGTTGCTTTGCACATGCATCAGAATAACACAGGCACTGCAATAACGTATTTCTCTGCCGATACCGGGCAAAGGACTTTCAAGTACAATGTCTGACCTATTCAGGAATATACATAATGGATGTTCGAGTCCAGGTCGTAGACGCATGGTTGACGGGTTGACGACATAGTAGGTTTAGGTGTGGCCGTGAGTCGTGTGCGGATAGCCAAGTTGTAAAGCAGAAAATCCGGGTTCCGGTCCGGCACAATTTTTCATTGTTGTCATTCCATTCTACAGCTGATGGCTGTCATTATTCGCAATTCCGAATACATTTAATGTTCTTCAAAAGCAGTTGCTGAACATAATGAACAAAAATCTAAATGACAACATTGGTTGTTGAGTGGACGGGGACGTGCGAGAGGAAATGTTGACGCGTTCGGCGCTTCCAACAGAAACTGCAACATTTAACTTTACCACGCAATTTTGACACTACAACTGCCAGGTCGCTGGCGTTTCGGATAAAAAATGAAAGAAAACAGGGAAGTCGAATTGAAGAGTTCCTGACAAATGCGATATGTGACGAAACCGAACGATGGACCCATCAGACACCTTTTATTGTGCCACTTACCTGCAGTTACCACTGCAAGCGTGAACGTGCTTCGTTTTCCTTTCAATTCTTGCTCTAAGGAGGATAGACAGGCTGCTGGCTTATTGATTTGCACAATATCTAATAATAAATCAATACTTAAATATGCAGCTCTGAAACAGAAAGTATATTTACAGTGTGCTGGCGATATATTTATAGGCAGGTACGTCGATATTTTTTGTAGCAGATACATAGATATATCGATGCCTTTTCTCGATGTATCGACAGTCACTACTTATAATTTTTTAAATATAGATATTTCGCATACCCGACATTTTTAAAAATATCAACAGTCCTACTTCCTACCACAGGGTTCGTGTGAATACGTTCAAGCACACTCACATGGTAGTCACAATTTTGTACAACGAGATTGCCGGGCGGACGTTTACGTCACAAGAAAATCTATCAGCAACATCAATAAGCGTCAAAATAAGCTCCAGAATTTGCTTCCCCCTTAAGAGGAAGGCGCCTTCGAGAAAAAAAAATAAATAAATAAATAAAATAAAATAAAATAAAAACTTTTTCCACGGAGCCCCTGTGTACTATGACTTATAAAGTGTTTTCAGTAAAGAATGCAACTTCTGAAGTGCGAGTCATTTCTGTTCTAATAAGTTGACAGAACTGAACGTTGCGCGATTTTCACCTTTATCCTTTGTAGTTAGTAATGGTGCGCTTCACGGAGGATCGGTCTGTTCTCATAACGAAAAATTATTACAAATGTGGTGAATGCAAAGACTACGTCCGTGGAATATCTGCACAACGTAATGCACTGAATAAGTTGACCGTGATGAGGCTCATTACTAAATATCAGAAAATTGTCTCATGAATCCTCGGAGCGTCCTCGTGTTAGTTGTTTAGCGGTAAACGTCGCCGTCACCAGTAATAATGTTCTTGTAAGTCTAGTGGAAGCCATTCGCGGTCGTTCACAACAATAGGATATTTCCAGAACCAGTATGCAACGAGTTCTGGAAGGGGATCTTATGAGCCCATAAAATCCATTGACACAAGAACTGAAGCCAAACGAACACGGCGGAACCTGTCTCACATCGACGGAAAGAATGGACTTCGTACGAGCGAGGTTCCGTGGCTGGACGATTTCTCGCAATGCTGACGTGATTGTCCACCTAGATCTTGTGACATGGCACTGTGTGATTTTTTTCCTGCGAGGGTATCTGATAAATTTCATCGAAAGAACGAGAGTGTGTCCTCAAAGTCGTGCAGGTCATTTGAGTAACATACCTGATGCATAATCGCTGGTAGTGTACACTGCAATAATATGCTAATTACTTCATTTGATCAATAAATTTGTATATGGTATGCACTCCAAATTTCTTCATGGTACACCCTTTACTTGAATCCACCGTAAACTGGAGGTACGAGGAGGACGAGAGATAAGTTGTTGAAACTGAACGTGGAGTAACAGAGCCGCTTTAGAATTCGTAATGATGAAAATGCTGTGGATTCGTTTTACCCCTCCCCCCACTCAACCGTCCATTTGTTAACTGTGCAGTTTAGTTAAAGAAAATATTACTCCTCATGTGTTTTAAAATAAGAAGTTCGGGGTTGTTGGAATCTTGTTTATTCCATGTGCCGTGATTCGTTCTCGTACTAGTATTTTCCCTCAGTGAACAAGCGCCGGTTTCTGTGTTTCCCAAGATAGAATTTCTACTTTCATTAACTGTTTCCATTTGAATATCGGCATCGCATTTACGAATGTAAAACTGCTAAAACAAAACAGCAGAAACGAAGAACTGCCATCTACAAATATGTACAGAGACTCAAGCAGTGACGGCGAAATTTCACGGAAGTCATAGAAGGATCGATCTAGATATGCGACGAACATCATTTTTGCAATATTTACGCAGGTATCATCGGCAACTGAGTAGCGGCCAGCTACGACCGAATCGTTAAGGGACCGTGCATTGCGAACACTGTAGTGTAGTGGGTAGAGTTACTCCCATACGACAGATACTAGCCGGTGCGGCACCACCAGGCGCAATACTGACTTATATCCTTTCCAGCACTGAAATACATCTTATTACGATTTTGTCCGACATCTAAACAACCTTCACAACTGTCTTTGTGATAGCCGGATTCTACTTAAGGAGGTAGTTCTCTTTCACAATTTCAAAATCGATTTTTTGGCTTCAACTGTTCTCTTGGACGCCTACTTTATTGTAGCGTTCATTCAAAGTTCGCCAGGAACTTCGTTATCAAGTTACACGGCGATTTGAGAAGAAGTGTCTCCGAAAACAATTCACAACGGAAAAAAAAGTAGACGACATCGCGGCCTATGTGACTGCATGTAATTTCAACGACACAAATAATTGAGGACCCTGAGTGCGAGTGCTACTCTGAAACGAAGAAACTGACATAGGAAGGAAGTCTTTATGGGGGCCATTAAACAAGACAGAAGGCTGGTGAAGAAAATAAATAAATAAAAGCATGGGAAACCGTTTCGAACACTGTAGAAGTGCTCAGAGTAGACAGGAAGACCAGAAAATTAATGTCAGACCCTCGGTAGAAACACCACATCTGAAGTTCCCGGCTGAAGTACTTGAGCCTTTTGAAGTACATACAGGAGTTCGACAAAGAGACGGTCTCTCTCCACTTGTGTTTTGCATAGTGTCATGGAATGTCACTAGAGAATGAGGGAAATAAGTCGAGGGTATATACATCGGAATCTCGGGGCGGAGAATCGCAGTGAAGTGCCTAGCTTTCGCAGACGATCTATCCATCTTTACTAACGATAGTGGAGAAACCAAGTATGCTACAGAGAAGTTACACGAGGAAACGAGACTCATTAGATGGAAAATTTGCATCAAAATATCAGAAGATCCCCACTACAGTGGAAATACGGGACAATTTCATGTGTGTCTTCTTTTCAATATCATGGAGAAATCACAGTCCTTACCATCTGAACTAGATAGTAGAGTCAATTTAGAAATAACCAGCAAACTGAAGAAAGCGTACAGAAGAACATGGAATCACTACAATAAATGATTAATATCGCGTAATGTGTAGCTTCAGCATTACAAGACAGATGTTTTGCCTGAAGCATTATACGCCTCTAATACTACGTCTCTTAGGAGACCACTAAAAATAAATAAATAAATAAATAAAATTGGAATGGAAGAACGAAATATTCTAAGAAAAATCTATGGTCCATTTAACGTAAATGGCGTATGGATTAAAAGAAGAACTATGGCAACAGACAAGTTTGCTGATGCAACAGGTAGCAGACGCTTGAAGTTCAATGGTACCATCTGCAGAATGGACAACGCTAGATTCACTGAAAAATTAGTTAATATAATAAATTTTAAAAAGATGGAAATCATCTAGTTAGAAAAATCTAAGTAAAGGGGGGGGGTTATGAGGGGAGGGGGCTGGATGCCACAGAATATACCATCGGAGAACGCAAAGGATTTGTAATCCTAGTTGCAAATCACACATTCAAAGAGAAAGTTAAACAGACCATTGAGAACGATGGGCACGGAAACGAAAGAAACACAGCGAAGTCATTGAGAGATTTTGGAAAGAGAAGAAGAAAAGGAAACTATCAAATCAAGCTAACGGGCTCAAACGCGTGAACTGTGCATAAAGAAAAGAAGAAGAAGAAGAAGAAGAAGAAGAAAGGCATATCGAACCGTATACAGGTCCGTGACGGAAACTAACTTATTTGCATGTTAGTTTCCAGTTCATCGTAGTGTGCGTTGTTACCTCGCAATGCTTCGACCATGTACCTTTCGTCCATATTCTGAGTCAGGCGTTAGACCGTAGCTCCCTTGGAGGGCGGCCGAAATATCATTCGAGCAGATGTGAGTTCGTGCGCCTGTACCCCGAAATATAACCGACAAGTCTTAGTTTTTACCGCATAGAACAGGATTTCAACACTAGCAACGGAAGTGGAGGGAAAAATTTATCCTTCTATGGGATTTTCTTTTTTGGTGATAAAATAGTTGAGCCGTCATGTGCGGACTAAAGGACAAGCTGCAGAAAAGACGGACAATAGATTTTTTACGAGAAAAATGAAGTATCAGAATTATAGCGGCAAGTGGTTTATTTAGATAGAACATGGATTCACTCCCATTACACTGTGAATACATGTGAGCAAAGTAACTGTGTGAAGAGTGCCGTTGTCAAGCGAAATCACCGGTCAACGTTTAATTGTTTTACTTGATAAGAGTTTCGTTTCGGTATAGCTTCTAATACACCACTATCAGAGCAAAAATCTTGTACTATCATTGAAAAATGAACGGCAAAATATTTTAAATACTACATTCCAAGATTAACACAACGATGTCATAACCGTTTCTGATCATCTCTGTATCACAAGAACAGGAGACTCAATCACTTTTCTCCACTTCGGCAAAATGTTAAACACAGATCTGATTGACCGCAAACTACATAAATTAAGAGCCAATTCTAAGGAGAACGGAACTTTTGACATTACCGAAAGAGACCGATTTTCTCCCTTTTTTTTCATTGACAAAATTTTTAAGAGAAAAGGAAGATGTGATCCCCTACTACTGCCACCATACCATTCATACCTAAACCCACAGAACTGGTCTAGAATCTCGCAAAGAAAAAGTACCGCAGTCGTTCTCTGTCAACCATCTCGTCCCGCCGGAGGTTCGAGTTCTCCCTCGGGCATATGTGTGTGTGTGTGTGTTGTCTTTAGCATAAGTTAGTTTAAATAGTCTGTCGCCGGCCGAAGTGGCTGTGCGGTTAAAGGCGCTGCAATCTGGAACCGCAAGACCGCTACGGTCGCAGGTTCGAATCCTGCCTCGGGCATGGATGTTTGTGATGTCCTTAGGTTAGTTAGGTTTAACTAGTTCTAAGTTCTAGGGGACTAATGACCTCAGCAGTGGAGTCCCATAGTGCTCAGAGCCATTTGCTAAATAGTCTGTCAGTCGAAGGACCGATGACCTCAGCAGTTTGGCCCCTTAGGAATTAACACACACCTGAACATTCAAGCATCTAGCTCTCGGAGCTGAACAAGTATACTATCTGATCAAAACTATCCGCACATCTATTAGTGGGTACTAATATGGAGCGTGTCCACTCTTTGCCTTTATGACGGCTCGAACTTTGCTACAAACATTTGCAATGAAGTGTCTGAATATCTGTGGAGGAATGGCACACCATTCTTCAAAAGCAGACTTCATAAAAGGTGGCGATGTCAGACGTTGAGGCCTGGAGCTAAGTCGACATTCTAACTAATCCCAACGGCGTTCCATTAGGTTCAGGTCGGTACCCTGGGCAGGCCAGTCGATTTTGCGAATGCTATTGTCCAGAAACCATTGCTTCACACATGCTGCTTAACGGCAGGGTGCATTGCCATGCTGATATTATCATCGATCTGTTCTTCTCCTGTTCGCAGCAAAACATGCCGTTAAACGTGTTCATATCCTTCCACATTAAGTGTTTTCTTAAGTGCAATATAGGGACGACACCCTTACCACGAAAAACACTTCCATGGCGCAACACCACTGTGCTTCACTGTTGGCTATACACATGATGCAGCTAAACTCCTTCACGCATTCGTCAAACCCAAACCCTTCCATCGGATTGTCGGAGGATACAGCGTGATTCGTCACTCCAAAACAGTCGTTTCAGTCATCCACTGTCCCGTGGCGTCGCTATTTACATCACCTCAAGCGTCGCTTGGAACTGAATACAAAAATGTGTGGCTTTTGAGGAACAGCTCGACCATTACATCCCGTTCTTTTAACTTCTTAAGCACTGAGCTAACTCTACCGCTGGTAGCACTTTGAGGCTGATGTGATTCCATCTGCCATTCGCATGCGATATTTTAAGCCTACTCCCCTCAATCCTCGAAGGTCCTTGTCCGTCAGTACATGAGGTCTACCTTGTCTTGGTTTAGCTGTTGTTTTTCAATCGAGTTTCCACTTCACAAGGACATCCCTAGCACTTGACCTGGGCAGCTTCAGAACTCTTTAAATGTCGTAAATGAATTTCTTACGTGACATCCAGTGACTAATCTACGTCCGAAGTCACTGACATCTCCTGATCAGCCCATTCCGCTGAGAACATTGCTCTACTGACAACATAATACTGTCCCGCCTCTCGTGACATCTAGTGGCCAACTCAGCATTACACAGTGCTGATCGGGTATTTTTGTTCAGACAATGTAACAACTCAAGGCACGGATGCTGTGACATTAGAAAACTGGAGGAAAACGCTGTGTCATATTTAAAAAGTGTGTGATGAGTACAGGAAGAGAGATGCTTTGATGCACTAGGAAACTGAAAATTACAGAATACAGGTCGGCATGGATTCCAACTAACAGGCGACATTATTTTATTTATTTATTTGCTTATTTAGCCTGACCAGATTAGGGCCTTAAGGCCCTCTCTTTTATCTGACCAGGAACAACACATACAGATATATTACCAAAACATTCATGAAAATGTTAACAATCTTAGAGATAATTAATTGAAACCCTCAGCTGCCGACAGGTGTTGTTGATATACCTCGATGGGGACAGCTGAAAATGTGAGCCCCGACCGGGACACTAACAAGGGATCTCCTGCTTACATGGCAGACGCTCTATCCATCTGAGCCACCGAGGACACAGATGAATAGCGCGACTGCAGGGACTTATCTCTTGCACGCTTCCTGTGAGGCCCACATTTCCAACTGACCACAATCTACATATGCAATATACGTAACAGGTGTTTGCCCATCCACTGTAAGAGTTCAGGCAACCTGTGTGCATTCGCACAGACGAAGGCCAATGGCTGGGTAGCCATTAACTATATATATGAAGATAGTAACAGTTCTCGAAAGAACAGATACCACTGATGATCTGTTCTTTCGAGAACAGTTACTATCTTCATATATATAATCTTAGAGATGATAATAAGCATAATAATAGTAATAATAACAATAATAATAGTAGTAGTTGACAATAATGAAATTAAGGATAAATGGCAATAATAACAGTAATAATAAAACAAAATGCATTAAAAATAATATAGACTAGTTTAGAACAACTTAAATCATGTTTAGTATTGTCAGAAAAAAGAAAGGATGAAGAACAAGAAAATTGGAATGACAGTAACAGTGGCTGTTAGGAGAGGACGTGATGTAAGTAGATAACACTGTAAGCGAGGAGAAGGGAAAGGTTGTAGGGGGAGGGAGGATTGAAGAGTGTGGGCTGCAAACCAGTACGTGGGAGAGATAGCTATGGCGAGAGAAGATGAGCCATTAGCTGCATTTTGAAGCCTGGAAGTGATTTAATTTCTCTGATAGTTTGAAGAAGATTGTTCCAAAGTCGGGTTCCGGATACAGAAAATGATTTAGAAAACATGACGTTGTTGTGTGGTGGTAATGAGAGGATGTTACTTGTTGAGAACGAGTATTTCCGCTGTGCTGATCAGATAGTAACGTAATGGATTTTGATTGGATTGTTTGGGGGAAAGAGACCAAACAGCAAGGTCATCTGTCTCGTCGGATTAGGGAAGGACAGGGAAGGCCCTGCCCTTTCAAAGGAACCATCCCGGCATTTGCCTGGAGCGATTTAGCGATATCACGGAAAACCTAAATCAGGATGGCCGGGCGCGGGATTGAACCGTCGTCCTTCCGAATGCGCCACCTCGCTCGGTAGTAACGTAATGGCTGAGGATAAGTAAGAGGGAGTCTGATGATTGAGAAGACGATGGAGTAAACAAAGTATGGTAGTCCCTACGTTTATCAGCACGTAGCCACGATAATTGTTCAAAGGCTGGAGTGATATGACCGTAATAACGAGCGTCACAAATATATTGTATGCAAGCATTCATCGCCAGTTCAAGCCTGCGAGAGGTTTCGTACGAAAGTCCTTGAAGAATAGCATCGCCATATTCGAGAATAGGGAGTGTTAGAGATTCTACGAGCTTCTTTTTAAGCTCGAATGGAAATACTTTTTTATATTTCTGTAGACAATGAAGGGATGCAGAAACTTTCTTACAGACTGCAAGCAGTGTGTTCACTACAGTCTAAGTGGTGGTCCAGGATTATCCCGAAGTTCTTTGCAGGAGGAGAAAAGGTTATTTCAGTGCCATTTAAAATTAAGCATGGGAGAGATTCTCTGTGCTGTGTTGTAATAAGTCTTTTGTGGGCGACTAAGATTGCTTGCGTAGTTTCATACCTAAGTTCTGCGACCATTCTGATAAAGCAAGTAAGTCAGCATTTACATGATCGATGGCTGTGTGCAGGTTTGCTGGACTTGCACTGAGATATAACTGAAGGTGGGAGAGAATGGTTGACACATCATTAACATATAATGAGAAGTAATGGGCCAAATACCGACCCTTGTGGGGCTCCTGCTACAACATCCTTCCACTATGACCTTTTAGTACCTACCACTACACACTGCTGGCGGGATGTAAGGTATGAGTGGAACCACTGTACATCGCTTGAAGAAAAATTTTGACGTGTCATTTTAGCAAGCAGAATGTCAAAGTCAACGTCCGCGACTGAAACGGACGACGACTGCAGGTAGTTTATAACCAGAAAAGCGTCGTAAGCAGCAATGATAAGATAAATATTTAGTGTTTCTTAAAGTTTCATCCGCTTTCATAACACTACACCTGAATGAAGATACAAAGTTGGGGTCATTTTTAGCTTACGCATCGAAACTAAGACTTTACGATAATGCACGCAAAATGTCGTCGATTCGGGTGGTTGTCAGTAGGGGTCTCCTTTCTGCAGGTAACTCGCTCGCTCATTGACCAAATGTTTGTCGACTAAGGATTTTTGAGGTTACGGTACTGCACCTCCCACGGATCTCTCACCCTAATCATAACTGTTAAACATACCCCAAAGTTGGATGGGCATTCATGTATAAGATACAGCCGTGAAAAACCGTATAGTTTTTGAGGGTAAAAGCTGTGTGTCCGATGCGTAAGTTAAAATTTACCGAAAATTCTGATATTCACACACGTAGAACACATCGTCTTGAGGAATCGTATTAATATTTTTGTATTTAGCATGTCACTATAAGGAAAAACCAAGCGAGTTGTGTAGGCACTGCTCTGCTTAACTGAAAAATTGTTCCGTCAAAAGAGTGTCTGAAGGCTAGTGTTTTAATTATAGCGATTTTGGCAAGCATTTTTTTGTAGATTGCCAGACTTCTCACCACAGCCAGTGAGATAAACCTCGCTAGCATACAACTTCCGGTAGATTGCACAGTAATCGTATGAGTGTTCCTGCTGATACAGCCGACGTATCTGCCATACCATGACATTCGTTGTTCAATCGTCGTCGGACTTGTTTCTATTATTCTCATTGACCAATCAAAGTTCTAAGAACAAATAAAACGTCCATTGCATAACGAGCTTTGAAAACAGAAGTTTCGTGGTTCGCTTCTGTAGTTGAGATTGGTTTCTAGTTTTCCCAGATTTCCGCTTGACCCGCGACAATTTATCTCTCAATACATGGTGCATCTAATATGCTTAATAATGTATGGTGAATTCTCCAATTTTCGTCTTAATCCGAAAGTTTCCCTGTCTATCATTCTGTTCAAACTGACTACTCCCGAACGTTTCCCTGTCTACCATTCTGCTCAAACTGACAACTCCAGATCGCCAAACTAAGCCTCATATAGATAAATGATTTAGGAGTGAATACTGTCTCTTAAAATGGCGTTAAGTGAGTTTTTATCAGCTATTTTAATCAGATATACTTTGCGTCTCTTTTTGATGGTTGTAGATGTTACGGTATTCAGCCTAGCAGCAACTGCCTTGTGGTCGCTAATCCCTGTATTCGTCACAATACCCCAACCCCCCCCCCCTCCCACCAAATCCACAAAACATCGAAAGGGGAAAAAGTGTGTCGCTTACTATATTTTCGCTGTTCACGCAGTAAAACAGCAACTTCACGTGTGACGTTTTAATTTAGTGCTAACTCTATTCGCAACACATTCTGCAGACTGTATCTACACACACCACTGAACTTACTTGCAAAATTATATTATTGTGCGATACACAGTTCGGGAGATAGGAGGTTTTATACAAGGGAGAATTAAAGAATCGGGGAAGAGTGTTTACTTTTCCTTAAATGCAGTGTTAAGAGCAAAACTTCCGAGCTTGTGGAACTTAGCTACCTAACTGCTGCCCGTCACTCAACTAAGAAACACACGAAAACAAAATAATAAACATGAAGTATTTCTAATTAAAAACTTGTCAACTAAGGTTCAAATACAATGTCTTATGTTCGTCTTATGTTATTTCTTAATTAAGAAAAAAGACTCCTTATCTCTCTATACATCTCCCATTGGCGTGCAACAGTACAGATTGAGAAGACAATCGGAAATGTGTCCGGTGACTTCAAGCCACGTACTGTATGAAGGTCTTCACACAAATCATATTACACGCGTTGTTCGGAATTAATTACCTATCACTATAAAGAGTGCTTAAGCAACGTGTGTCATATTCCTACGTGAGGCAGAACTGGTGAAAACTGGCTAATAAGACATGTAAATATATGCTCCAAAATAAGTCCTTGTTGAGATAAGGGCCGTTTTACTTGTATGGAGAACGGTCAGTATGAAGCAGTGTAGGGTGTCATTTTATTTACGTCCTTTGCTCATTTATTATTGATTGTGTAACCTTGTGATTAGTCCTCTCACTGTAATGCTGTTTTCAGACACAGCACTTACACCTGTATCGTACTTCGGCCTTTCTTAACGTAGCACTCTGAGATTGTGGTGGCGTCACATCAAGATCAGAAGTGGCGCGCGAACAACGTAAGCAGTGGAATGGATTCCTGTTCTTGTACATGACACGTGGCAGACACAGTGCTGTGGTGCGGTTCAGCCAGCGGCATTAATCGGCAGGCACGTGTAATGCACACCGAGCTACGTCCTCAACGCCGGACTGCGTCGGAAAAAATGGTCACGGGATGGTTCGCAACAAAGAGAAGAAATCGTGGCAGCCCTTGCATAGTTCGCATACCGTAAGTGATGAAGAAAGACGAAGGTAATGAGAAGTAGTAGAAATGAGAACATCGAGAAACTTAACATCAGGATTGATGGTCACGAAGTCAATGAAGTTAAGGAATTCTGCTACCTAGGCAGTAAAATAACCAATGACGGACGGAGCAAGGAGGACATCAAAAGCAGACTCGCTATGGCAAAAAAGGCATTTCTGGCCCAGAGAAGTCTACTAATATGAAATACCGGCCTTAATTTGAGGAAGAAATTTCTGAGGATGTACGTCTGGAGTACAGCATTGTATGGTAGTGAAACATGGACTGTGGGAAAACCGGAACAGAAGAGAATCGAAGCATTTGAGATGTGGTGCTATAGACGAATGTTGAAAATTAGGTGGACTGATAAGGTAAGGAATGAGGAGGTTCTACGCAGAATCGGAGAGGAAAGGAATATGTGGATAAGGAGAAGGGACAGGATGATACGACATCTGCTAAGACATGAGGGAATGACTTCCATGGTACTAGAGGGAGCTGTAGAGGGCAAAAACTGTAGAGGAAGACAGAGATTGGAATACGTCAAGCAAATAATTGAGGACGTAGGTTGCAAGTGCTACTCTGAGATGAAGAGGTTAGCACAGGAAAGGAATTCGTGGCGGGCCGCATCAAACCAGCCAGTAGACTTTATGAAGCGACTACTTTGTCGAGTAGATGATGCTACTGAAAAAAGTTGGCGCAGAAATTGAGCTATTGAAGGCATAAACGGCGCTCTTCACTGTGTGCGTGTGTTTGTTTAGCTGTAGCACGCGATAACTTGAAGGTCACAGAGCACCACGCTAGGATACAGTTTTGCCAGTTGCTTCTAAGGTAGAGGGCTAGAGATCTGCTGTTCGTAGATTTCATTTTATTTACGAATGAGATGGGACTTGCACCGAGTGGGATAATAAATTACGATAATAATCCCATGTGGGCTTATGCAAACTCTCGAGTGATCATGAGAGCAGAGCATCAGGTTCGCTTTGTCATGGCTGTCGAATTTTATTAATATAACTTGTGGCATGGCGACGAAGAAAGGAGGGACGCTATAATATTCAGTCAACTCACAAGGCGTGATGCCAGATGGGTATCCGGAAGGCACTATTTGAAGTAAGACTTCTGAGACGGCTGAGGGCACGGCAGTGCAGTAAAGAATAGCGCGGACAAGGTGAATTGCAGAGGCAGGTATACTGCCAGAATGTTCGAGAAACTTCTAGAAGGTTCTGGAAAGATTTCGGTCATTAGGGGGATCTTCGGTAGCATCAGGGGAAAGCAATGCAGTTACAGAAAACTCATCCAGAAGTCCCAAAAAAATCAGTATATAATCGCTGCACAGGACCAAGCCTGTCGTAGTCAGTCACTACCAGGAAGCAGAGGAAGCCCTGATACAGTTGAGCCTCTGAGTCACTACGGAGAGGCACTTCGGTGCTCGTGCAGTAAACTACGAGAACACTACACATTCGAGAGAGGACACATGAGTTTCTGATATGTAGCCAGTAACAATTATTATTTGGTTTTCTGCTTGTTAGAAAAGCTCAAAGTCTGTATATACTGCTGCAACAGTACCAACGAAGAGTAGTTGATATCATGCGTGTGATAGAATACACAGAGGTACAAGCGCCTGTCTCCCATTGTGGTACCGAGCAGGGTAGGGCAGTGGTTAGCACACGAGACTCGCATTCGGGAGGACGACGGTTCAAACCCGCGTCCAAACATCCTGATTTAGATTTTCCGTGGTTTCCCTAAATCGCTTAAGGCAAATACCGGAATAATCCCTTCGAAAGGGCAGGGCCGTTTTCCTTCTCCCTCCCTAATCCGAGCTCGTGCTCCGTCTCGTCGTAGGGACGTTAAAAACTAATCTCCTCCTATTTCTCTTATTGTCGTTATTGTCAGAAGGAGATGCGACCGTAGATATCGTCTCTGAAGGTGAAAGGTAGAGCTCAGGAATTGCTGGCAAGGACTAACAGGCACTGATGAGCCGAAATATTATGACCACCTGGTTAACAGCTTGTTTGTCCTGTCCTTGGAACCAAATACATCATTGATGCGTATCAGGGGTCCGCCTGTTTCTTGGTATGTTTGCAGAGGTATGTGGAATTAAGTGCCTACGCACAGGTCATGTAATTCACGTTCAGTCTAATCTAAAAGCCGTAAATTCAACTAAATACCTCGGTATTACTATTACGAACAACTTAAATTCGAAGAAACACATAGAAAATGTTGTGGGGAAGGCTAACCAAAGACTGCGTTTTAAATGGTTCAAATGGCTCTGAGCACTATGGGACTCAACTGCTGAGGTCATTAGTCCCCTAGAACTTAGAACTAGTTAAACCTAACTAACCTAAGGACATCACAAACATCCATGCCCGAGGCGGGATTCGAACCTGCGACCGTAGCGGTCTTGCGGTTCCAGACTGCAGCGCCTTTAACCGCACGGCCACTTCGGCCGGCCGACTGCGTTTTATTGACAGGACGCTTAGAAAATTAACAGACCTACTAAGGAGACTGCCTACACTATGCTTGTCCGTCCTATTTTAGAATACTGCTGCGCGGAGTGGGATCCTTACCAGGGAGGAACGATCACCACGATAAAATAAGGGAAATCACAGCTCGTACGAAAAAATATAGGTGTTCATTCTTTTCGCGTGTTATACGAGATTGGAATAATAGAGAATTATGAAGGTGGTTCGATGAACCCTCTCCCAGGCACTTAAATGTCATTTGCAGAGTATCCATGTAGATGTAGAATAACGGGCCGCTGCTTTGCGTACGCGGTGGTGGCGCCCGATGGCGACACAGACGGGTTACACAGCATTTACATCAGACGAATATGGCCGCCCAGACATCAACTGAGTTCTCTATAATGCCCCTCAAACCACTGTCGCATGATTCTGGTTCCGAGACTCGGACAAGTATACAGCTGAAAGATGGCATTGCCGTCGGGGAAGACATCAAGCATGAAGAGATGCAGGTCGTTCGCAGCTGTCAGCGTGTCTTTGATTATTACGCTCAGGTCCCATGCAGGCTCAGGAGACCGCTCCCACCAGCCTGCGTCCGTGGCGCGCTGCACGTCTCGAACCGCCGTTCACCTAGTTTGTGGAGACGCCCGGTGACCTAGTGTAGCAATGTACTAGTGACGGAGTGCTACTGAAACACTTGCGCGTGCACCAGCATTGTGGTCTTTCAGCAGAGATGCCACAGATCACTATCTACGAGTATCCTACTTTACAGAGCAGACAAGCCTCCGAACCCCAATTTCTGTGGAGGGTCGTCGACCTCTAACTATTTAGCGCCTAGTGGTAGTTTCACCGTCCTTCTACGCGTTTCCGCAGATGCTCACGACAGTAGCACGTGAACATTCGACCTGCTTCACCGTTTTCGAGATACTGGTTCACAGTCTCTGCGTAATATTAATCTGCCCTTCGTCAAAATCGCCTTTCTACATCTACATACATACTCCGCAAGCCACCTGACGGTGTGTGGCGAAGGGTACCTTGAGTACCTCTATCGGTTCTCCCTACTATTCCAGTCTCGTATTGTTCGTGGAAAGAAAGATTGTCGATATGCCTCTGTGTGGGTTCTAATTTCTGATTTTATCCTCATGGTCTCTTCGCGAGATATACGGAGGAGGGAGCAATATACTGCTTGACTCCTCGGTGAAGGTATGTTCTCGAAACTTCAACAAAAGCCCGTACCGAGCTACTGAGCGTCTCTCTTGCAGAGTCTTCCACTGGAGTTTATCTATCATCTTCGTAACGCTTTCGCGATTACTAAATGATCCGTTGGAGCTTCTCTATCTCTTCTATCAACCCTATCTGGCACGGATCCCACACCGGTGAGCAGTATTCAAGCAGTGGGCGAAAAAGTGTACTGTAACCTGCTTGGTCGGCCGGTGTGTGGCCGAGCGGTTCTAGGCGCTTCAGTCTGGTGAATCAGGTTCGAATCCTGCCTCGAGCATGGATGTGTGTGATGTCCGTAGGTTAGTTAAGTTTAAGTAGTTCTAAGTTCTAGGGGACTGATGACCTTAGATGTTAAGTCTCATAGTGCTCAGAGCCATTTGAGCCATTTTTGTAACCTGCTTCCTTTGTTTTCGGATTGCATTTCCTTAGGATTCTTCCAATGAATCTCAGTCTGGCATCTGCTTTACAGACGATCAATGGATTTCCCCATGTCGCGGCGGGAAGAGGTCAATGTTTTGGCTTAACATGTATGAAGTGGTAGGGTGTATTCACCGATTTATAAAGATATAAAGCCACTGTAAGACACCTCCCCAAATAAGTGCTAATTTCTCCTCCTCACTCAGTTATAAGTAACGTATTAGACCTCAGCACAACTGTCGTCAACACCCTAACTGCGCCACGCAGGCAACACCTCCGCCCTAAGCTGGCGACAGAACCAATGCCGGGACGCGACACCTTCATTATCACGAACTGTGGGTGGCAGGCTCACAGCACCATACACATCACCGGATAAATTAACAATTTCTGTTAATCACTAACTTCAGTGTAGCTAATTACCCGTGATACTGGAGGATCGTTGCCCCTGTAGAATGACGACGTATGTCTGTTATGCAGTAGGCGGCAGTTGTCATTTCATATCCCTTGCTCTACAGTATCTTACGCAAACGTTTAATGAGAGTTGGACTGATCGAGGTGGTTCTGTAATACGGCCTCCCCGTTCACATGAGTTTAATTTCTTGCAGCGGGAAATGGATATGTACTGTTGTATTCCAAACCAATTGACAACATGCACACATTAGAAGAACGCTTCGCCACACCTTAACACCTGGGCTATGTAGTGTGCCACACTGCACTCATTCGTCATGTAAATATGTCTGAGTTTAACTGAACACTTTTCTACTACTGGCCTTTTTAAGAAGTCAGAATGAACTCGTGCTACTCTTCGTTTCAACTGATGCAACGTCTTTGATTTAACAAACAACTATCAACAGTATACAGTAGTATACTCTGTGTATCGTTTTCTGTGTACTGTTTTCATCAAACAATATGTCTACCGAGTTTAGTATGGAACTAATTGGACTACACACACAACCTTACGAAAGAATCTAAGGAACAACTCGTCTACGCCGGATGTAGCACTTCGGCTTGCACCACTATTGGTTAGCCCTTGTTACCCTTTCTTATTCACCTCACTCCGTTGTACACTCGCAAGTAAACCAGTTTTAATCACAGAGTATAAAGATCTACAAGACGTCATGTGAAGTGAAATAATTCCATTCGAATGGTTGGTTGATTTGAGGGAGGGGACTAAACAGCGAGGTCATCAGCTCCATTGGATTGTCTCTGGCAGTTCACCCTGAATGTAATTAAGTGTAGCATATTACGCATATAGATAAAAAGAAATCCAGTAATGCAGAACTACACTACTGATGATGAAACTGCTGGAAACAGTACCTACCGTAAAATATCTAGGAGTATCTATCCAGAGCGATGACTACATAAAGCAAATAACAGGAAAAGTAAATCACAGGAAGAATCTTAAGGGAATGTAATTCATCCACGAAGGAAGTGGCTTACATGGCGCTTGTTTGACCGATTCTTGAGTACTGTTCATCTACCGGGTATCCTTAGCAAGTAGGACCCATATGAGAGAGAGAGAGAGAGAGAGAGAGAGAGAGAGAGAGAGAGAGAGAAGATCCAACGAAGAAGGGTGCGTTTCGTCACAGGATCGTTTAGTCGGCGCGAGAGTGATACAGAGATGCTCAACAAACTCCAGAGACGTTGCAAGAGAGGCGTTATGTATCACAGAGAGGTTTACTGTTGAAATTTCGAGACAAATTGAAATAGCTCCAAGCACTATGGGACGTAACAAAAAAAACAAAAACAAAAAAAAATGGCTCTGAGCACTATGGGACTTAACTTCTGGGGTCATCGGTCCCCTAGAACTTAGAACTACTTAAACCTAACTAACCTAAGGACATCACACACACCCATGCCCGAGACAGGATTCGAACAAGCGACCGTAGCGGTCGCGCGGTTCCAGACTGTAGCGCCTAGAACCGCTCGGCCACCTCGGCCGGCGGGAATTAACATCTGAGGTCATCAGTCCCCTAGAACTCAGAACTACTTAAACCTAACTAACCTAAGGACATCACACACATCCATCCCCGAGGCAGGATTCGAACCTGCGACGGTACCAGCCGCGTGGTTCTGGACTGAAGCGGCCGGCAAATTTCGAGACAGCTCTTTCCAGCAAGAGTGGGACAACACATTACTTCCTTCCACAGACATCTCGCGAAATGACCACGACGAGAACATTCGAGAAATTAGAGCTAGTAAGAGGCTTGCCGACGAACATTCTTCCAACATGGCACTCAAGAGGGTAATAAGGAATGGGTACCAGGAGTAATCTCCAGCGCATACTATTAGATGTACATGTAGATAGACAGCCCGTCAGAAAAATGGTGAACCAGAAAAGTGTCCTGTAAGAATATGGGACACCTCTGCATAGCAATAATGCTAGAGAGGGAGTATCAAGATTTTCGCATTCGAGTAATTTCGCAATAGGGGCAAAGTACCGCGAGACGGGGTCGCAGCGGGTTCATCCAGGGTTTCAAGGACTGTGGCTGGCTCCAGTGCAGCCAAGCAGACGCAGAGGAAGGCAGGCACACGAGTGGGCTTCTTGGCCAGGCGCCCACGGTCGGCTTGAATGGCGCCTTAACTGTAGGTGAAGGCCGGGTTGCAGCGGCTTTTAAGCGCGGCCTAACCTCTGCACCGTCTCCGATGGGAGCGGCTCGCAGCTGCCCAAGATTCTATCAGCCCTCACGGGGCCATCGCGACAGGCTTCCCGGCGTTTCATTAGGCACTAGGCCAGCAGAAAGATTGGGGAAAAAGTTATGCTTCCAGTCACCATATATACTGTGTGCTCAACACTTACACCGCTATTATAAAGAAAAAATAACCCACTTCCTGGTTTCTGACTGAGACGTTCATCGTCGGGCGGCTGTTCAAGTTTAAAGTTACAGATGGCCAGCAATCGATCTCTTACTTTCGTCAAGCTGTGCCATAAATTTCTTTTCCCCCAATTCGATTATGTACCTCCTGCTTTGTTTTTCGATCTAACCACGTGATCTCCAGCAAGCTTCTGTAGCACTACATACGACATCTACATCTGCGTGATTACTCTGCTATTCACAATAAAATGCCTGGCAGAGGGTTCAATGAACCACCTTCAAGGTGTTTCTACTGTTCCACTCTCGAACGGCACGCGGGAAAAACGAGCACTTAAATTTTTTTTGTGCGAGCCCTGATTTCTCTTATTTTATCGTGATGATCATTTCTCCCGATGTCGGTGGGTGCCAACAGAATGTTTTCGCAAACGGAGGAAACAAAAGTGGTGATTGAAATTCCATGAGAAGATCCCGTCGCAACGAAAAACGCATTTGTTTTCATGATTTCCACTCCAATTCACGTTTCATGTCTGTGACACTATCTCCCCTATTTCGTGATAATACAAAACGAGCTGCACTTCTTTGTGCTTTTTCGATGTCATCTGTCAGTCCCATCTGATGCGGATCCCACACCGCACAGCAGTACTCCAGAATAGGGCGGACAAGCGTGGTGTAAGCAGTCTCTTTAGTAGACCTGTTGCACCTTCTACGTGTTCTGCCAATGAATCGCAGTGTCTGCTTTGCTCTACCCACAATATAATCTGCGTGATCGTTCCAATTTAGGTTATTTGTAATTGTACTCCCTAAGTATTTGGCCTTCCCCCATGAACCATGGACCTTGCCGTTGGTGGGGAGGCTTGCGTGCCTCAGCGATACAGATGGCCGTACCGTAGGTGCAACCACAACGGAGGGGTATCTGTTGAGAGGCCAGACAAACATGTGGCTCCTGAAGAGGGGCAGCAGCCTTTTCAGTAGTTGCAGGGGCAACAGTCTGGATGATTGACTGATCTGGCCTTGTAACATTAACCAAAACGGCCTTGCTGTGCTGGTACTGCGAACGGCTGAAAGCAAGGGGAAACTACAGCCGTAATTTTTCCCGAGGACATGCAGCTTTACTGTATGATTAAATGATGATGGCGTCCTCTTGGGTAAAATATTCCGGAGGTAAAATAGTCCCCCATTCGGATCTCCGGGCGGGGACTACTCAAGAGGACGTCGTTATCAGGAGAAAGAAAACTGGCATTCTACGGATCGGAGCGTGGAATGTCAGATCCCTTAATCGGGCAGGTAGGTTAGAAAATTTAAAAAGCGAAATGGATAGGTTAAAGTTAGATATAGTGGGAATTAGTGAAGTTCGGTGGCAGGAGGAACAAGACTTTTGGTCAGGTGATTACAGGGTTATAAATACAAAATCAAATAGGGGTAATGCAGGAGTAGGTTTAATAATGAATAAAAAAATAGGAGTGCGAGTTAGCTACTACAAACAGCATAGTGAACGAATTATTGTGTCCAAGACCATGCCTACTACAGTAGTACAAGTTTATATGCCAACTAGCTCTGCAGATGATGAAGAAATTGATGAAATGTATGACGAGATAAAAGAAATTATTCAGGTAGTGATGGGAGACGAAAATTTAATAGTCATGGGTGACTGGAATTCGTCAGTAGGAAAAGGGAGAGAAGGAAACATAGTAGGTGAATATGGATTCGGGGGAAGAAATGAAAGAGGAAGCCGCCTTGTAGAATTTTGCACAGAGCATAACTTAATCATAGCTAACACTTGGTTCAAGAATCATAAAAGAAGGTTGTATACCTGGAAGAATCCTGGAGATACTAAAAGGTATCAGATAGATTATATAATGGTAAGACAAAGATTTAGGAACCAGGTTTTAAATTGTAAGACATTTCCAGGGGCAGATGTGGATTCTGACCACAATCTATTGGTTATGAACTGCAGATTGAAACTGAAGAAACTGCAAAAAGATGGGAATTTAAGGAGATGGGACCTGGATAAACTGAAAGAACGAGAGGTTGTAGAGAGTTTCAGGGAGAGCATAAGGAAACAATTGCCAGGAATGGGGGAAATAAATACAGTAGAAGAAGAATGGTTAGCTCTGAGGGATGAAGTAGTGAAGGCAGCAGAGGATCAAGTAGGTAAAAAGACGAGGGCTAATAGAAATCCTTGGGTAACAGAAGAAATATTGAATTTAATTGATGAAAGGAGAAAATATAAAAATGAAGCAGGCAAAAAGGAATACAAACATCTCAAAACTGAGATCGACAGGAAGTGCAAAATGGCTAAGCAGGGATGGCTAGAGGACAAATGTAAGGATGTAGAGGCTTGCCTCACTAGGGGTAAGATAGATACTGCCTACAGGAAAATTAGAGAGACCTTTGGAGAGAAGAGAACCACTTGTATGAATATCAAGAGCTCAGATGGCAACCCAGTTCTTAGCAAAGAAGGGAAGGCAGAAAGGTGGAAGGAGTATATAGAGGGTTTATACAAGGGCGATGTACTTGAGGACAATATTATGGAAATGGAAGAGGATGTAGATGAAGATGAAATGGGAGATAAGATACTGCGTGAAGAATTTGACAGAGCACTGAAAGACCTGAGTCGAAACAAGGCCCCGGGAGTAGACAACATTCCATTAGAACTACTGATGGCCTTGGAAGAGCCAGTCATGACAAAACTCTACCATCTGGTGAGCAAGATGTATGAGACAGGCGAAATACCCACAGACTTCAAGAAGAATATAATAATTCCAATCCCAAAGAAAGCAGGTGTTGACAGATGTGAAAATTACCGAACTATCAGTTTAATAAGTCACAGCTGCAAAATACTAACGCGAATTCTTTACAGACGAATGGAAAAACTGGTAGAAGCGGACCTCGGGGAAGATCAGTTTGGATTCCGTAGAAATGTTGGAACACGTGAGGCAATACTAACCTTACGACTTATCTTAGAAGAAAGATTAAGAAAAGGCAAACTTACGTTTCTAGCATTTGTAGACTTAGAGAAAGCTTTTGACAACGTTAACTGGAATACTCTCTTTCAAATTCTGAAGGTGGCAGGGGTAAAATACAGGGAGCGAAGGGCTATTTACAATTTGTACAGAAACCAGATGGCAGTTATAAGAGTCGAGGGGCATGAAAGGGAAGCAGTGGTTGGGAAAGGAGTGAGACAGGGTTGTAGCCTCTCCCCGATGTTATTCAATCTGTATATTGAGCAAGCAGTAAAGGAAACAAAAGAAAAATTCGGAGTAGGTATTAAAATTCATGGAGAAGAAGTAAAAACTTTGAGGTTCGCCGATGACACTGTAATTCTGTCAGAGACAGCAAAGGATTTGGAAGAGCAGTTGAACGGAATGGACAGTGTCTTGAAAGGAGGATATAAGATGAACATCAACAAAAGCAAAACGAGGATAATGGAATGTAGTCAAATTAAATCGGGTGATGCTGAGGGGATTACATTAGGAAATGAGACACTTAAAGTAGTAAAGGAGTTTTGCTATTTAGGGAGTAAAATAACTGATGATGGTCGAAGTAGAGAGGATATAAAATGTAGACTGGCAATGGCAAGGAAATCGTTTCTGAAGAAGAAAAATTTGTTAACATCGAGTATAGATTTAAGTGTCAGGAAGTCGTTTCTGAAAGTATTTGTATGGAGTGTAGCAATGTATGGAAGTGAAACATGGACGATAACCAGTTTGGACAAGAAGAGAATAGAAGCTTTCGAAATGTGGAGCTACAGAAGAATGCTGAAGATAAGGTGGGTAGATCACGTAACTAATGAGGAGGTATTGAATAGGATTGGGGAGAAGAGAAGTTTGTGGCACAACTTGACTAGAAGAAGGGATCGGTTGGTAGGAAATGTTTTGAGGCATCAAGGGATCACCAGTTTAGTATTGGAGGGCAGCGTGGAGGGTAAAAATCGTAGAGGGAGACCAAGAGATCAATACACTAAGCAGATTCAGAAGGATGTAGGTTGCAGTAGGTACTGGGAGATGAAGAAGCTTGCACAGGATAGAGTAGCATGGAGAGCTGCATCAAACCAGTCTCAGGACTGAAGACCACAACAACAACAACAACAACAACAACAACAAGTGTTTGGCTGAATTTACAGCCTTCCGATTTGTGTGACTTATCGCGTAATCGAAAAACTTCTATTCTCTTCTTGTCCGAACCGTTTATCGGCCACCTGTCATTCCCGCACGTGGCACACAAATACCTACACAAAAGACTTTGTAACACTTAAAATTATATTCGATGATAACAAGTTTCTCTTTTTCAGAAATGCTCTTCTTGCCACTGCCAGTGTATCTCTTATATCCTCTCTACTTCTGGCATCGTTTGTTATTTTGCTGCCCTCATAACAATATTCATCTGCCGCTTTTAGTGTCTAATTCCCTAATTAATTTCCTCAGCATCACCTGATTTAATTCGACAAAATTCCATTATTCTCGTTTTGCTTTTGTTGATTTTCACCTTATATCCTCCTTTCAAGACACTGTCCATTCCGTTCAACTGCTCTCGCAGGGTCTTTGCTGTCTCTCACACAATTACAATGTCATCGGCAAAGTGCAGAGATTTTATTTCGTCTCCCTGAACTTTAACTGCTTCTTCAATTTAGAGATTCAATAACATCGGGAATGGGGCTATACACTTTAAAAAAATGGATTTTCTGGCCTTTTATCTTAAAACAATACAGCCAGTTCATAACGTAGATAAAATATAAAAGTACTGATAGAACATACATGGTTACAAAGAGAGCAATACAGTATAATCCAGTGTAAAATCAAATATTATAAACAGTTTTGTGCAGTCCTTTTCAGTGGCAAGTTGGTGATAGATACCGATACTTCAGCAACTGTGAATCTGTACATCGCGCGAAAAAGTCTGTAATCCAGTACTGCTAACAAAGCAGTCACGCAGGGTGGTAACGGATGGCCAAACTTCAAAAGATCTTGTAGCCGGATTGTGGCACTTTTCTACGTTGTCTGGGGCATCCAAAGAAAAGGCGATCTGCGTCCTGTTATTCTCCCCACGAGCAAAAAAGTGTGCGATTTTGGCGTAACTTTCAACTGTTGTCGCCAAGACTTGTTTCTTTGCGGAGAATGACGAGATATCAGAAACAACCAGTTGGTGGTTAAGGGGATACGGAATCGGATTTTGGGTTAAAAAATCGATTTTTTTTATTGGCGTATTATATTCTGCCATGTTTCCTCTTTAAAATGACGTATCATACATAGCTCTACTACAATTATAACTATTTTATTTTTATATATTTGTGAGATCGGGTATTGCGCTTTAGTTATACACGTCTCTCGTGGCTGACCATGAACTTTTTGGCAGTACCTTTAAAGTGACATGAATTCAAATATCCCGGTTTCCAGCGACTATTTATACACTAGTTGCCCGAAAATGTTTCTCTCTGGTTTCCTCAAGTTACTCTTTGACTTTGTGGCGGGACTGTTTTGTAAACAGTGTGATATAAGAAAGTAGTTGTTGTTGAGTTATTTCGTATTTAGTGCTTCATTTTTCGCAGTGAAAATGCCTAGAGCTAAAGCAAAAGTATTTAAAAAGCGTGTGAACTGGCAAAAGAAAAGAAATAATGATTCATTAGCAAAGCAAAGCAGTTCATCATCATCACTGTTGGAAAATGTGAATCCACTTATTACTGATTTGCCGAACGAACTTACACCAAATGAAAACAGTGCTTCTCATAAAAAACTAAGAGATTTGGAAGAGAAATATAATTTACTTGATAGAGGGAATGAAGTTTTTGAACTCATTGATACGAATATATTGTGTGAAGCTCTTGAAAACAGTTTGTGCTGCAAAAAATGTCGTGGAAACGTTTCTCTGAAAGTAGAATCCCATGTTGGCCTGGCTGCCCAGTTTAATTTAATATGCAGTGTTTGTAAATACAGCTGTAAGTTTCCAAGTTCGGTTTCAGTAACTGTAAATAATGGATACAAGAAAACTGAACTTTATAGTGTAAATATTAGGTTAGTTTATGGATTGCGAGCAATTGGTAAGGGCAAAGCAGCTGGTGATATGCTATGTGGTGTTCTAAATCTTCCAAGTGCACCTTCAAAGTTTGAAGCTTACAATTATGTACTAGGATCTGCAGTTGAAGATGTAGCACAGAAGTCAATGCAGGTTGCTGTGGAAGAAGCAGTGGAAGAAAATGACGGCAGTCGTGACCTCACAGTGGCGTTTGATGGCACGTGGCAGAAAAGGGGCCACACCTCCAACAATGGTGTTGTAACAGCAACTAGTGTTGATACTGGCAAGGTTATTGATGTTGCAATAATGTCTAAATACTGTAGGTGCACAGGCAGGCTGAAAAATGAACACAGTGATGACTGTATTGCTAATTATTATGGTAGTAGTGGTGGCATGGAGGTTGCTGGGGTGAAGAAAATTTTTCATCGCTCTTCACAGTGGTATAATGTTCGCTATGTCAAATATCTGGGAGATGGTGACTCTAAAGCATTCAAAGAAGTTTTGGAAAGCAAACCATATGGGAACAGTGTAAATATAAGCAAACTTGAATGTATAGGACATGTGCAGAAGAGAATGGGTGCCAGGCTGAGAAGGTTAAAATCAGTTATGAAAGGGAAAAAACTAGATGATGGGAAAACCTTGGATGGCAGAGGAAGATTGACTGATTCCATAATAGACCACATTCAGAACTGCTATGGCCTTGCAATCAGGCAAAATACAGGCAATCTTGAAGAAATGAGGAGAGCTATATGGGCTTTATATTTCCACACCGCATCCACGGATGAGCATCCACAACATGGTTTGTGCCCCAAAGGTGAAAACAGCTGGTGTAAATACAATAGGGGACTAACAACAGGAGAGAAATACATTCACCACCACAGTCTACCATCAGCCATCATGGCAGAAATAAAGCCCATTTTCAGAGATCTGGCTGACAGAAGTCTTCTGATGAAATGTCTTCACGGAAAAACGCAGAACCCCAACGAGTGCTTGAATAGTGTGATATGGCATCGTCTCCGAAAAACAGTGTTTGTCGGAATTAATACACTACATTTTGGTGTGTATGATGCTGTGGCAACCTTCAATCTTGGAAATATAACTAAATGCCAGGTCCTTCAAAAGTTGGGTATGTGTGTTGGTTCCCGTACGGTACGTGCTATGTTCTTTTTAGATCAGCACAGACTAAGGCATGCTGATAATATAATCAAGACATTAGTGAAAAAAGCAAGACAGGTGCAGAGGGGTGCCAAAAGAAGACTTGAAGATGATTATGAAGACTGTGAAGGGGGTATTAGCTACGGATCAGGAATGTTTTAATCTTCTTTCTCCGTTTCCCGTAAGTTTACTTTTTACTTCATCTAGGAACATTATCTCAGGTACTGGTCAACCTAGAAGTCCGAAATTTTTATGACGTAGTGACATAGGTCCCTATTACATACTGAAACAACGATTTTTTAATTACTTGATTTACAAAAGACTTAGGGGTGATAGTCTAGTAAAAAGCGATGGAAAAAATTTACTTAAAAATAAATGTACAATATCTCTGTAAGAAAACACTTTGACAATAAACTGTTGTTTCAGTATTGTTGTAACATATGAATGCACATACAGTAAAATTTTTACCTCTCTGTCTCCAGTAGTTTGTGAGAAAATGTTCCCTATAGTAGGCATATATTAACATTGCGGGGATAGGTGATTCCGTATCCCCTTAAATGGAGACTGTTAGCATTGTGTATTTTCAGTCCAGTGGTCGAAATTTACATTTTTTCTGATTGCAGTCCGATCGTTACAGAGCAGTAATCAGTAGTGTCAGATCTGTGACTTTATCATATTATCACGCTGGTCAATTCGAGGCTGCCTACCCTTACCAGAGGCTAACATAGTAGAGCTAAGCGTTGACCCGTGTCCGCCGATTATCGACGGGGGGCATTCGAGATCGTGAGCGTCATAAAGTCAGCGGCACGAACGTGCTTCCGTGACGTCATGAGGGCGAGATATGGACTGCTGCCTCAGTGAAAAGTTCTAACGCGCAAGCTGTACTTGTGCCACCGAGTAACGTTCGCTAAATGTAACGCAACGTCAGGAATTGTCAAAGTTTCAGATTTGTCTGGGGGACCTACAAAATACGTCCCAATCAAGCACACGCAAAGCTCAAACAACTGCACTCACGGCTTCACAGACGAACCATTCTAAATGGAAAGGTATCGAGATTCAAATACATGACTTATTAGACTGGCGATGACGCACGCAGCTCCAGTCTGGGGATATGCAGCTCCAAACACACCTATGCCACCCGCAGGACATACAAACAAGGTAGCACGAATCATAAGCAAACGCTCCACGATGTCAGACGCACTGCGCCCATCCACAATGAAATCCGCTCCGAGACAACCTTGAAGGTACTCAAGAAACCACTGTACAGGAACTGTACTGGATTTCAGATACTTTGCAAATGACATATTTGTCATAAAAGAGAGGAACAGCCATCGGGCTGTAGTTCGTAAAGATATTAAGCATCACAGCGCATGTGTAAAGAGACAAAATACCTTATAATGTGCGCCTACACAAAATCGCGCGTGCAGCGTTAAAATGTTTCAAATAAACACTATGACCCGCTGGGCGCAGATATTTAAATAGTTGCCACAGCGCTCGATAGCAATAAGCTGTGAAATATTTGAAAGAACAATCCATCATTTGTTAAGAAATGTTCTAGAGGCTTCATTACCTTTTTACGTTTGGTCGCCGTCTTGTTACGTAAGACGTGTTGTGTAGCACCGCTACAAGTTATATTTTATTTAGTGTGACAAACCCTGTAAATCACCAAGCAAAACGCTTTGGTAAACCGTGTGACGCTAAAAAGTACTTACGCGCACGCCAGAACATTCTGCTACGGTCGCAGGTTCGAATCCTGCCTCGGGCATGGATGTGTGTGATGTCCTTAGGTTAGTTAGGTTTAAGTAGTTCTAAGTTCTCGGGGACTGATGACCACAGATTTTAAGTCCCATAGTGCTCAGAGCCATTTGAACCAGAACATTTAATTTTTAAGAAATCTAGGGCAGGCAAAGCAGCGATTGTTGGACTGCTCCACGTATGAGAGAAACATAAAAATGTAAGTTTTGTATTGAGTGTATATTTGTTAATGTCTATTAGTTTAACGCCTTTGTTCTTTGAGAATATATTGCTGCTTCACTTAACAGAAAATCTCTGCTTATTCTTTTCTTTAAACTCACCATGATTTTTTAATGTTTCTCAGCTTTGTTACAGGTTCGCTCTTCATCGCGGTATCTAGATTGTATTCGGGAGGCCATTAATGTGTTCAATTTTCGATCTGATAACTTTTTACAAAATTTCACTGTTATGAATTAATTTACTTTTTTTGTATTTTTGTTTGTTTGTTATTCAAATGGGTCCCTTAGGTATTTTTATCGAAGATTCTGATTGTCTGATGGCATTCCGGGTCAAAGGTCAGTCACGAAACCACCTTTAGTAATCGAACCTTACGTCTCCTGAATACAATCGGGAACCGACGTATCGGCGATCATCCATTAATTTTTCTCTCTTTTCCAAGTCGTACAAAGTCGTACCGTGAGTACGCAATCTCGTGTTATAGGTTGCATTCTTTATCTTGTCGGCAAACATTGTCAGGCATTATCATCACTACTGTTATATTCGATTAAATGTGTGTGAATAGCAAATCTATAACACTAGAGAACACAAGACATTCTGGTAAGAGAGATACGTAACAGACCAAAATGCCTTTCATTCGAAAAACTGACCGTTAATGCCAACTTTAAACACAGTACAAAAACCCAGACATAAAGTAGGCGAGCCCCTGTCTTTCAAAAACACTGGCTCTGCCTGCTATTATTATGCAGCCCAACATCAGACTGTCACAGGAAAATCAGACAACATGCAAATCACGAACGAAACCGACAAACAGTCGTTCAGTCGGCTTGTTGATCGCTGACAGTTGCAGTGAGCTGGACGTGACAGCTTACCTCAACCAATCAAACACACCGATTTTGTCAACGTCTCTATGGCAACCCCTTAGAATTGTCACAGCTCTGTAGACAGCTATTGTTTCCGCCTGCAGACGTTAGCACTTCGCAGTTGAATGCTGCCAACAGCACTGCGAACCGTCCAGGGTCGTCTTCGCCGATCATCAGAGGCTTTAAAGTCTCAGAAAGCTGTTACAGATTGAAAAAAGCTCAGCGAGCCGTACTACCTGCCTAGAAAGTGGCAGAGGCCCTTTTTCCCCACGGCTTGCCGTCGCACTTCCTTCCCTGTGCCCTAAACCGCTACCCTTCACAAATGTTTCTGCGTACTTTGCACAGATTGCACCATATTAATGGGTGATCGCACGCCCTCGTCCTGTGCATCCCACGACGGGAAGCTAACCTTTTCGCAGAGGTGACAGTACATTCTTTTATGATGGTTACCGTGTAAGCGCAGGGGTAGCGGTGCTCCATTTTCTGTTTAAGAAAGTTTCCGATCCAGATTTTGATGCAGGTGTAATAAGGATATTTTTCGGAGGGTAACTCTGGGATTCACACTGCGACATCTCCATCAAAAGTGATTAAGAAGTCACAGTTTTTATAATTTGAAATTATCAGTATCTGGATGGGACTTCAGTCACAATTGTAAGTCACACGAAATAACAAAAGGTAACATTATGACAATCAGCACCGTGTGCCATCTGTTGGCCGCCGTTCGTACTTCGTTGTAAGAACCTTGTGTCTTGCGCTACTGAATCTCCAAGATTCCAACTGCTAATATTTCCGATGATGAACGCACTTGAATGGTGGAAGCCTCCACACTTGCATTAAACAATCTCACTGACGCTCACTTACAAACTTAAAAACTAACCTTTCTTCGGAAGAAGACGGTGGCCTAATGGAGCAGTGGCCACTTCTCCAGTTCTGCTGTCAATGATGCTTCGAATTGTCTCATATCGTGTGGTTGAAAATGTAGCTGACACACCTATGACCATAACAAAGCTATTAGACATCGTACTTGACACCCGAACTCGTACTGTAATGGGTGATAATTTATGTTATGATTCTCATCATCACAGTATTAATATTTTCACACTTGTTCCATTAATACGTAATTTAAAATCAAAGAACGAACAAATGTAAACCATAATTATTAAAGACCGTGTTGTTAAGTTTAACTTTTGCTCGGTGCACTTACCTTTTGTTTATCATACAATAAGTGTGGAAGAATAGTTGCAAATACTTAGCAGTGTCATCCCACGTGACTTCTTTTAGTTGGGTACTGAAGACGCCAACCTTAGTTCGTGACAAGTAGTCGCATTTACAGGCGAGAACATATCACTTCCGTTGCTTGCACTGACAGTTATCGTATTCAGCATCATTCTGTGTCAAAACTTTTACAATGTGTATGTTAAGCGGCACGTGGACATCTCGAAACACAAGAGCGAGGAAGAAGTTAATCGTTTGTTGAATGAAGCTAAACTGAAGTTTACCGACAAGAATTCTCTTAATGATCATATAAATCAAGAGATACGGCTCAAAGGAAGAAACAAATAACGTTGTCTTTCGTCTGCAATGTAAGTAAAGGTTCAATGACATTTAAGGTATACAATATAAAACTAAAAAAGTTAACTTTTTTGGGGTCCGTCAAAACCGTGAATACTGTCTTCCTGCAGCCTCTTTATGCGCGTCTTCACCTGTCTGTCTGCCTTTCCGTCGGAATACCACTCCGGGTTGGCATGTTTAAAATAAAGATTTTTGTAAATAAAACTAGTTACTTTATTTATCCCATACGCGTTTCGCCTTCTCCTGTTCTAAGGCATCATTAGTGGGATCTTAACGATACAGTTTTGTTAGTTATAGATTATCAAACAGTTCACTTCGCGATTTTGTGTATTGCTTTTTCGGCGCTAGGTGAACTGTTTTTAATCTTTATATTGATATATTCAGGTACAAGATCGTTATATTTGCATATGTTGCTGAATTTTATGCGTCGTATGGTTTTATGGATGTTCAGATGAAGTCTTCCGAATTTCTGGTATAGGCCACCTGGAAATGCCTGGCATGGCGTGAACAACAAGTTGCATCTAAATACTTGTTTTGTAAATAAAACTGCCTTTTGCTGCTGCTAGTTACTTTATTTATCCTATACGCGTTTCTTTAATCATCTGCCTGCCTGTCCGTCTGAATACTACTCAGGGTTGGCATGTTTAAAATAAAGTGTTTTTAATCAATGTTTAAAACAAATCATTTTTACGTGTTTTTACCTGACTACGGAAATAACCTCAAGTGAGGGGGACCACCAAATCTCACCAAGGGGGGAGGGGCGCCCAAAATTTAAAGAAAACTCCTGGGGTAACTACTAATGGACGTCGCGTTGGAAGGTAATCCTTACCAGTATCCGTTACTAATCACAGTGTAACAGCTACGGTGATAAATAACAGCAGAATCATTTTAACGTTATTGGAGTGCGGAGGAACACAGGTTGTAAATTCGTAAAATGTGATTTAAGACTACAGCAAATCACAAGTTACTACTAAAAATACCAACTACCGAATAGTGACTTCCTATGATACCAGAACCTGTTGCCTTGTGGTTGGTGGTCCTTTTTTTTGTTTTTTGTTCATTGCATTTGTTCGGGGCGGACATCCCTTGACACCCTTCAAGTTCACCGTTGATATATCCACCCAGTTCTTTTATTACAGAGCTGGCAGCTAACCCTCTGACCGAACACGCTGAGCTACCGTGCCGGCGGAATCGAACTGGTCCTAGGGGCTGCGAGCGCGGGACCAGCAACTGCACGCAGTTCGGTACGCGAGGCCTTGGAGCTGTGGTTTCCCGCCGCCTTCCTTATTGGGTAAAACCGGGAGCAGGGGCGGGCACGCGCAGACAACAGGTGTCTGGCTGCTTCCAGCCTTAATGCCGCGGGCGCTACCTGTTGTGTGAGCCGCGGCAGCATTTAGCGCGTATAGGCTGCTACCGTGATCCTGCAGCGCGGCCCTACATGGGAAATTCTGTGGTAACTAGTTCGCAAAAAAATAGCACTTTCGAGCGGTCTTCGACTTAAAAACCTACAACGCAACATTCAAGGTTTATATGTTTACTAACTGACAAACCTGGCATTGCCCGGATATTCATTTTGCCAATTTTCTATTAGAGAAAGGAAACAAAAAATGAACTGTGTTTGTAAAATAATGTCGAAAAAATTCGTTTCTACGTATTCGTGGAAACACCTTTGATATTATGAAAAAGTCGCACACACAAATAGGCAAGAACAGGTGCATCGCGTGTATACAACGCGATTTTGTAAACGGCTCTATGGCAACGCCTCTTCATCATCTCTACTACTTTCGCCTACAGCCGTTTGCGCTTCACACTTGAAAGCTGACAGAAGCGCTGCCAACAGGGATTTCCTGAAATTGACTCGCCTGTAGGAGTGTCTTGGCAATAAGAAATAAATGTATTAAAACTTCACGCAGGATTCGGCATTTTTTCAGGCATCTCAGTGTGTATGACGTCAAATCTCCTGATCTGTGGGTCACACAATGATGTAATTTTGTAGGCACACTCAGCGACATATGTGGGCACTGCCTGCAAAATGTGTGGCGACCAGAGTAAGTACAAATGATTCAAATGGCTCTGAGCACTATGCGACTTAACTTCTGGGGTCATCAGTCGCCTAGAACTTAGAACTAATTAAACCTAACTAACCTAAGGACATCACACACATCCACGCCCGAGGCAGGATTCGAACCTGCGAGCGTAGCGGTCGCTCGGCTCCAGAGTGTAGCGCCCAGAACCGCACGGCCACTCCGGCCGGCACCAGAGTAAGTAAGTACAAAACAAGTATTAAACTTGAACGTCATGCACAATGCGGCAGTCTTTCACGCATGTAAGTGTTATGACGTCATGTCTCCTCAACTAACTGTCACAATACGGCAGTCTTAAACCTTTTTCAATATTGTATCAGATCAAAATGTTCGGCCTCTCTTGTAACACGGGGATTTCGAAGCTTGTTTTTCGATCAACTTCAATTTTAGAAATAACCTTTTTCTACAATTGTTATGGTCGTTAAGTGAGCGCTCTCGTCATTTATGGATCTTGCGTTGGATGAAATGAGATATGGAAGAATTCTGCTTTTCGCGAAATCGAGCTCAGCCAAAAGTCTAATTAACCGTTCTTTTAGAAGTCTTTATGGTTTTGGCAACTGAGGTGCCTCTCGCACGACCGCGTGCCACAGGGAAATCGACGCGAGGGTGCGCTAAGTTAGAGAAGTGAATACAGACTTCATTCATATCAGCCGTATAATGAAAAAGCATAGAATTTTTTCTTTTAGTCTAAATCTTTGTGGCGCTGACTACTGATCTGCAGTCAACTGCGGCCTTGGCAAAGGTATTCCTCAACCCCAGTAGGTGGGTAGACGATTTTAACACCATGCACCCATTTGTCATTTCGCGTATCAAGTGTAACAAATGCGAATCGGAACAGGACGTTCGCGTTCCGGTATTGGATGCTGCTTATGTCCGCCCCCGGTAGCTGAGTGGTCAGCGCGACGGACTGTCAATCCTGAGGCCCCGGGTTCGATCCCCGACTGGGTCGGAGATTTTCTCCGCTCAGGGACTGGGTGTTGTGTTGTCCTAACGGCGAACGGTCTACCCGACGGGAGGCCCTAGTCACACGACATTTAGATTTATCGATCAGTGAAAGTACGGATATAAGGGCACGTCTGCCTTTCGGAGTGTCGAAATACTGTATGAGTGTAAAGGAACTGACGATAGTAATACGGCTGCGTTGGATATCTTCAGGGGTTCTCCTGGTTCAGCTGCGTCTTGGCCGATGCCAGGAAAAATTAAGTTTCATGGACGGCAACCACATAGCTCAGAAGTTTCACCAGCAACCAACACAACCGGTCTTAAAAGTATTCTTTGTATGAACAGTAGCACAGTGTTAAAATAGCAAAAGCTAAATTCGTAATGAATGCTGTTGATGGAACCGCGCGACCGCTACGGTCGCAGGTTCGAATCCTGTCTCGGGCATGGATGTGTGTGATGTCCTTTGGTTAGTTAGGTTTAAGTAGTTCTAAGTTCTAGGGGACTGATGACCTCAGATGTTAAGTCCCATAGTGCTCAGAGCCATTTGAACCATTTTGAATGCTGTTGACAACAGTCCTTTCATAGGAACTGAAACATTTCACGTTACAAAACAATTTTTTTCTGGAAAAAATATACTCATACAAACATAACAAACGGTATGCAGAAAGGCACTATTTATCGTTTGATCGTTGCTGCCTTGGTTTCTAATAAAAAAAACTACGGCGGTGGACATAAGAATATCATTGCTGAAACAATTTTCAACTAAGAATATTGTTTGTTCTTACTAGCTGCGCCCGCGTTTGTACAGTTATTTGTAAAGAAATGTTAGTACCGAAACGCATTGTTCACGCGTATGCGCCATCATAAAAGTTACTGCGCGACGTCGGAAAAAAACACCAAATTTAGAGAGTTGGGAGAAGCTGACGGAATGCATGCCGCTCACAACTCACTCGTTTACTCGAGGAAAAACTAATCTTTACGTTAAACTTAATGCTTCCATTTGATAGTTTATTATATACATATTACATATAGATTACAGAGTATAGATTTTTTTCCTTATCTACATACTGTAAAATATAAAAAAAAAATCTTTTGACTTCTGGATTACGGGTTTCTTCTGTCAGATAACACTTCAAGAAAATACATCAACTCTCATGCATACTTCGCAATACTTTTTCAAAACAATGAACAGACTAAGGCGACACAGAAGCACAAGTCAGTTTTCTGCGTTTATTCATTGCAAATGTCACTCTAGTATGTCAAATTTATTAATTGAGAGTAAAATATGTAATATTAATTCTTCTATATAAAATGTACCGTATTAGCTTTGGAATATTAAATGTACTTTAGTAGCAGTCACTTCTATACTTCACAGTCACTTCTGCACTTCATTACCACACACAGCATTCAGTACACTCTTGCAATTTCATTTTTATAGTGACACAGAAGCTTAAAATAAAAATATTTAATGCTTAAACCCAACTGATTCCAGCAGTGCTTTCAAAATTTATAAGCAAAATGTAACCGATCACAGACATAATTTTCCGATGTAAACAAATACATCAATCTGCAATGTGACGAATGCTGTGCTTACAATAACCGTTATGAAACCCGTCTTAGGTTGCACAACAAGAACATTTATTTACTGATGACCGGTTCTCTATCGTTTGTTCATTATCAAATCAGCCATAAATACTCGTGTAAGGCTTGCGTTACACCAGTCACACATGTGGAGAATTGATAGTAGATAACGGCCTCCCCATGTGCTCATCGCGAACTGTACGCTTGATTTCGGCTGTGAGTCTAGCCTCGTATGCACAGCACACACAAGAACAGTATTCCAGTATGAGGCTTCAGTTTTGTAAACGCTCGCTCCTTTAGGCAAAATGCAGTTCCAAAGCATCCTTACACTGAAGCGGTAGTTCGTATCTGCCTCACGAAGCACTGTGCCGATGTGGTTGTTGCACTTTATTTCCTTGGGTTAGAAGCATTTAGCTCTTCACAAAACGTGGCCAGTTAAAATCGGCTTCGGGTAATCGCTGCAGAGTTTTCAAACTGGGTAAATCGAAAACGAAATTGACCGCTAAACTTGTAATAAAGAGCGAGGCGTCCAGGCAGTGGCCAGTGCGATGGCTTTTTTGCTGCTGTAGCTTTGGAATGGCAGGGCTGTACAGAAGGAAAAAGAAAGGAAAAGGGACTGGCTGAGGCACGCGTCTACCTGCTGCAAAGTGGGAAAGGCTTACGAGTTGGACTGGAGAGGGAGAATGAGGATAAATGGAACGGGCCGGTGGGTGGGAGGAGTGGAGGAGACAGCTACCGGGCTACACCATGCGGGCAGTTCCAGGGGTGTCCAAGGTGGCAGCACCTCCAGGTCGTTCCTTAAGAAGCAGGTAGAACGAAGCGTGAACAGAGACACTTGTGCTTTCACTGAAGGGAAGTCTAGGAGACGAAGGAAGAAACTGGATTCCGGCGAGAGTGCAAGAAAAACGTTGTACATTACGAATAACCACGAATATCGTCGTCAAGAAGGCCACATTTACATAATTTGCAGCTATTATTTATTTATTTTAATACAGAAATCAGTATATAACTCAATGGGAATGGTGTTCAAATGTGTGTGGAATCTTATGGGACTGAACTGCTAAGGTCATCAGTCCCTAAGCTTACACACTACTTAACCTAAAAAAACACACACACCCATGTCCGAGGGAGGAGTCGAACCTCCGCCGGAACCAGCCGCGCAGGCCATTACTGCTGCGCCTCAGACTGCTCGGCTAATAATGGGTATGGTGGACCTGAATTTAAATACTGCGAATGACAGAGTAATCAGGTAGTGACCTAATGTCGTTATGTTACAATGAAAGAAATTAAGTGTGTTAGTTAAAAGTGATTAAATCAACGCGTAGCTTTTTGAAGTAAAAGTAATCAAACTAACTTTAATGTACAACTCAAAATCAATGTAACTGTAGTCATATACTGTAGTACCTCTACTTGCATGTACGAGTAAAAAGACTCATTAAGAAAATTACAGAAACGTCATTCACTGACTTTAAATAAAATTCCTACAAATATATGGTACCTTGTTGTTGAATAATAAGCAAGCATGCACCAAGAAATTTGATCAGTTACTCGAAGTACACTGACACACACAACACATCTAACACGCATAATATTGTAAACAAACCAGCCACAAACACGTGTACACCAGCTGCCAAACTCCAATACAGCGCCGGCTGCGGTTCTCGGCCAATGAGAAGAAAGCAAATGTATGGTAGGTCCGCGCGCGCAGTTTGTAAATCTGCTCACTTCAGAAATACATTTATTTACTATTTGAAAAATCAGAATCTGCGAAACGTGGTTAATATACGGAATGAATGGAAGCATGTGAGAGTAATCTGTTACAATCGAAAAATCATAGGGAGGTATGTGGAGTGAACACTACATTTCTATGTTGGAACTGATGCAGCGACAAATTACAATATTACGATTGGAATAACATTTTATTTTAAAAAGAAAAGAGGCAGGCCCATCTGCATTGCTTCCGAAACTGATCGCATTTAGCAGTCTTTTTGAAAAATCTCCGCTTTAGCTGCGCCTTACCTCGTTAGCACGATTCTGCATTAGTATAGCGACGATGACGCGTTATCCTGTTATTTGGCGATTCTGCGTTGAAAATGATGTTCGCAGATACACTATACGTCTGTTGCAGCTGTCGACGTAAGCTTGCTGCTGTGGAATTGATGCTCCAGTGTGTACAATATGAAATACGACGAGTATTTATGGAGCATATTCCTCTACACAATGTCCTACTCTGGCACCTGCGAAACCGTTTCGGTCCGATGATTAATTCGACACGGTTCAAGTCTTATTCATATCAAAGCACAGCCGTCGAAGTGCTCAAACCTGATATGGCGCACACGAATTGTTCCACCTAACACCCAGATATGTGTGTCCATTGCAAACGCGGAAACTGTCTTAGTTCATCCACGCACAAAAGCGGAGCGCACAGTTCACAGTTAGTTCAGTATTAATAACTGTCCTTCTGTACTTAATATGATGTACAAATTGATTTAAATCTTTTATCCGTGTGTTTATGCCCCGCACACAAGAGCCACTGTCATACCGTCACGCCAACAATCAGTGTTCTCCTCGTCAGCGCTGTTCTATTCGACTGTTCAGTCTCAATTGTCGAAAGCAGGGCTCCCTTTCAGCGAAGATATATTTTAAAAAATTTAGTGAAACATATTCAGATAGAGATACTATTTGAATGTTCTGACATTTACTACTACACCTAACGAATAATACAATATAATACATGATAAAACTTACTTATATACGCTCTCCACAGTGTTTTGTCATTATTTTGTATGCAGTTACGAGACAATTCTGCTCCAGAGTTTATAAAGATTTCCACATTTACTTTACAGGACAGCAGATGCGGTAAAACATCTACTAGAAGGTCTTATTAGTGCAGTTGAGAAGGCAGCAGTGGAAAGATAATGTTAATGTGGCGTGAGGTACCGATGACGGATGATTTGTTCGTTATGGGTATCGTAATGAAGAGCAGCTAATCTGTGGTCCTCCTTAATTGGCTACTGCGTTCGGTAAGCAGCGCGCCAGAGTTCTGCTATTAATATTGGAAAAACTAAACAGTGAATTTACTTGCCTTTGATATAAAAGCATATAGCAGGGTTTCATTCAATTAATTCAAAAGTGTTAGTCAGCAGAATAATAGACAACTGCTAAACGAAATGGCAGACGAAGCGCTTCGGAGGTCTTCCGATCGCGCCTTGGCGGGCGAAGTGGTTCGGCTGTTAATATGAGCCGGCCGCGGTGGTCTAGCGGTTCTAGGCGCGCAGTCCGGAACCGCGCGACTGCTACGGTCGCAGGTTCGAATCCTGCCTCGGGCATGGATGTGTGTGATGTCCTTAGGTTAGTTAGGTTTAAGTAGTTCTAAGTTCTAGGGGACTGATGACCACAGCAGTTAAGTCCCATAGTGCTCAGAGCCATTTGAACCATTTGTTAATATCAGAGCTCGTTCGGCAATGGGTAATCTCGAAAGAGACATGTTGTATGCCTTGGTAGGTATTAATTAGCAACCTCTGGTTATTTGGAAATATAATAGAGAACAATTTGATAGTAATTACGTAAATAGGCAGTTCACGGTTTTATTCATTTTTTATAATTGTGTGAAGAACGGAGTTTATTTGTGATTCATAAAGTGAACCATAATTGTATAGTTTCTCGTTTTCTGCTTATTAAAAGAAGAGTAGCCTCCAGTATAAACAAACTGAAGATTTAATTGTTACAGAATATCAGTTCCTCGGTAAGGATTTATCACAGCTTCAATATTTCACGACCTACGTGCTGTTTTCTGTGCAGGGGACAACTATTGAAGACTACAGGTAGGTGAACATTAATTAGAACTTACGCTTTCCACTCCGGGCGGTGGAACCAAATAAGCACCTCACGTGTACTGTAATCTTAGTACAATAGTACAAATGAGTTCAGTGACACGCTATCTTTAGTGACACAGAGGAGGTAAGAAGAGTAATTTTCGAGGGAGGGGTTTATCATACGCACGTAAACTCTCTCTCTCTCTCTCTCTCTCTCTCTCTCTCTCTCTCTCTCTCTCACACACACACAGTCACTTGTATCCAATGATGTTTCGTTCAGTTTTATATTTACAATATAGTAAAATATTAAAATTTGTAGTGGCGTAGCAAGACAGCCAAGCCACTCGGAGGTAGCCGAAAGGCACGCGTTAAGCTCACGCAGATTGGCGTGACGTCTGGAACAAGGTAAAGTAATTATTCTATAAAGAAAAGAACGTAGTTCTTGGAATACTTAACTTTAATCCACAATTGGAGAACATCGCTCTTGTTTAGACATTATTACACTGAATATAAACTGGTAATGGCGCCTTGCTAGGTCGTAGCAAATGACGTAGCTGAAGGCTAAGCTAACTATCGTCTCGGCAAATGAGAGCGTATTGGTCAGTGTAGCTTCGCTAGCAAAGTCGGCTGTACAACTGGGGCGAGTGCTAGTAAGTCTCTCTAGACCTGCCGTGTGGCGGCGCTCGGTCTGCGATCACTGACAGTGGCGACACGCGGGTCCGACGTATACTAATGGACCGCGGCCGATTTAAAGGCTACCACCTAGCAAGTGTGGTGTCTGGCGGTGACACCACAAAATTTATTCATGCTTTTTTACAATGAGTACCACTAGGGTCAACACGATCCCAATTTAAATTTATTTTTGTTTCTTGAACGTAATAGAAAATAGAACAATTACTGTTACTCTGAAAACTGGAAGGTATGTTTTTATGTTAGTTCAGTAAAATATTGTCAATACATTCCTGTGTAAATTACTCGGGATCTATGTAACTTCTGCAGTACTCGATGAGACAAAAAATCCTGGTGGTAGGAGGGTTAATTGTGTCTTGGTCCATATTTGGAACGCAGTACAACTACTATAATACTGTGTAGTATGGAACACCTATCTCGCAAAGGACACGCAATTGCGGGTCGGTGGTTTGTTGGCGTTGAGCTGGCGCCCAATAGCGTCCTAGACGTGACCCATAAGGTTGATCAGGCGAATTTGGTGGCCAAGACATCAACGTGTGTCTACTGTCATGCTACTTAAACCCCTGTGGAGCGATTCTGGCCTTGCGACGCGGACATTCTGGAATACACCATTGCCATCGGGGAAGACATCAAAGTATGAAGGGGTGCAGGTCGTCCGCAGTGTTGTTCACGTAATGCACAGCATTTACGGTGTCGTCGAATATAACGACGGGTCCCATGGAAGCCCAGTGAGTGCCGCTCACAGCATAATACCGCCTCCATTGGTCCGTGTCTGCGGCAAGGGCGTTTCGAAAAGCTGTTCGCTTTAATGGTGGCGTATCCGAACACGACCATCGATAAACTTGATGTAACAACAAATGTGCTGCATTCGACAAAGTGACAAGTTTATATTATCCCGCGGTGCAATCAAATCTAACTGCGTGCTCAATGCAACAGTAGTTAACGATGTCACTGGGTCAACATGGGAACACGGTTGTCTGCATTCTCATGTTGAACAACGTATGGTGAACGGCGGGCTCCGACACACCCTGACACTCTAACACACCCGTGCCTGCAGCACCACCGTACTCTGTCGTCACATCTCCCACAGACTGCCGCCTACCGAGCTTCTGCTTTTCATAACGAGGAAACCTTCACGTTCTATTATCAGAGGTGGACGTCCAACACCTTATCGCTGGCTGCATGGCCTGCCTCGTGGTTTCTATATACTACTACTACTACTACTACTACTACTTTCCACAGATGCTCACAATAGTAGCAGGGAAACAGCCGACCAGCTTCTCCACCTCCGAGATCGTCGTTCCCAAGCTCCGTGATACTCTGCACTTTGTCATAGATATTTATGTTGGTGGATTCCCCCTTGAGGCCCGTATCGTCGCTTGAATGATTCTCCAGTCATCTCTCGCCCGCTCACACACTTTCCCAATCGTGTCATTCAGTATCGCGGTGAGCAGCGGTCAACGATTTGTGTCATCAGAGTAAATGATACCTAACTCATCTCACTCAAATCCTACTGAGCCCCACCGGCGAAGCTACTGGACTAGTCCTGGGAATCATTACGGTTGATGGATAACGGAGCTTGGAGAAGATTCAAATTAAAAAACACCTTCAATAACTCTTTCATCAACTTTTATTTTCCGTGTCTTTATAAGCCTAGGAGAGAAACGAATCAGCAACTTAATGTTTTTCTCTTTCTTTCTTTACATTCAGTATGATATATGACGTTATACTCAGGGATAACTTCATTTATGAAATAAAGTTCTCATTGGGCTAAAGCTTGTTATAAGAACAGTATGTGATGCTTACCAACTTCATGTTGTAGACAAGTGCATAAGGAGTTCGGTATTTTAATTAAAGCACAAGTGTACATTTTATTTTCTCAAATTTTTTGTAAATACTCTATTACAGTTCTGAAAGAATAACAACTAACATAATTACAGTGCTAGAGGAAAAAGGACTTTCAGTTACACAATTAATTAAAATAGACTTTATTAGAAATAGAGTGAATAACTCTGCTACCAAAATCTTTCATCACTAATCCAATGTTAGCCGGCCGCGGTGGTCTAGCGGTTCTAGGCGCTCAGTCCGGAACCGCGAGACTGCTACGGTCGCAGGTTCGAATCCTGCCTCGGACATGGATGTGTGTGATGTCCTTAGGTTAGTTAGGTTTAAGTAGTTCTAAGTTCTAGGGGACTGATGACCACAGATGTTAAGTCCCATAGTGCTCAGAGCCATTTGAATCCAATGTTAATAAACGCATGACACACAGCAAAGCCAAATTTGAAAAGTAAACTAAAATAGTTTCTTGTACGCAACTCTTTCTAGTGCATAGAAGATTTTTCTGCGTAGAAACATTTGGCTTATTTATAGAAAATTATTATGGTCTTCTGTTCCAAAACTAAATACTCTTTTCTCTTACGGGAACTTACCTGTAAAAGGTCAGCAAACAGTTATACTTAAATACAAATCACAATTAAACAGGCAACTGACTCATCGCACGTCGTTACGATACATCGCGCAAGTACACACAACAAAAAAAGTTTCGCATCGCCTCGTTTCCGGACCTGTACAGAAAATTGGAAAAGAGATCAACATAAACATCATTTCCGTCCTTTTTATTGCTCATGAAAACCACACATTGCATGTTGTACCACCATACAGCGAGACCTTCAGAGGTAGTGCTCCAGATTGCTGTACACACCAGTACCTCTCATAAACAGTAGCACGTCCTCTTGCACTGATGCATGCCTGTATTCGTCGTGGCATACTATCCACAAGTTCATTAAGGCACTGTTGTTCCAGACTGTCCCACTCCTCAACGGCGATTCGGCGTAGATCCATCGGAGTGGTTGGTGGGTCACGTCATCCACAAACAGCCCTTTTCAATCTATCCATGTTCGATAGGGTTCATGTCTGGAGAACATGCTGGCCACCCTAGTTCAGCGATGTAGTTACCCTGAAGGAAGCCATTCACAGGATGTGCACGATGGGGGCGCGAAATGTCGTCCATGAAGACGAATGTCTCACCAATATGCTGCCGATATGGTTGCACTGTCGGTCGGAGGATGGCATTCACGTATCGTACAGCCGTTACGGCGGCTTCTATTACCACCAGCGGCGTACGTCGGCCCCACATGATGCCATGCCAAAACAGCAGGGAACCTCCATCTTGCTGCACTCGCTGGACAGTGTGTCTAAGGCGTTAAGACTGACCGGGTTGCATCCAAACATGTCTCCGACGATTGTCTGGTTGAAGGCATATGCGGCAGTCATCGGTGAAGAGAACGTGATGCTAATCCTGAGCGGTCCATTCGGCATGTTGTTGGGCCCATCTGTACCGCGCTGCATGGTGTCGTGGTTGCAAAGATGGACCTCGCCTTTGACGTCACGAGTGAAGTTGCGCATCATGCAGCCTATTGCGCACAATCTGAGTCGTAACCCGACGTCCTGTGGCTGCACGGAAAACATTATTCAACATGATGGCGCTACTGTCAGGGTTCCTCCGAGCCATAATCCGTAGGTAGCGGTCATCCACTGCAGTAGTAGCCCTTGGGCGGCCTGAGCGAGGCATGTCATCGACAGTTCCTGTCTCTCTGTATCTGCTCCATGTCCTAACAACATCGCCTTGGTTCACTCCGAGACGCCTGGACACTTCCCTTGTTGAGAGCCCTTCCTGGAACAAAGTAACAACGCGGACGTGATCGTACCGCGGTATTGACCGTCTAGGCATGGTTGAACTACAAACACGAGCCCTGTACCTCCTTCCTGGTGGAATGACTGGAACCGGTCGGCTATCGGACTCCCTCTGCGTAATAGGCGCTGCTCATTCATGGTTGTTTACATCAATGGGAGGGTTTAGTGACATCTCTGATCAGTCAAATGGACTGTGTCTGTGATACAATATCCACAGTCAACTTCTATCTTCAGGAGCTCTGGGAACCGGGGTGATGCAAAACTTTTTTGATGTGTGTATTTAATCGGTAAAAGCAAGTAAGTATTTCAGAGAAACTTAACACGGCTGTTAAGATTTAAGCAGTTATTATCAGCGTTATTCCTCAAGTATTTACGAAGGAAACACGTGTCCACTGATTAAAATCGATAACACGAAGCGGAATGCCTACTTCATAATGTTACGGGTGTACACTTAAAAGCTGATAGCCAATATTAAAATGAGGTTCTGAAGTAATTTCTGTGTTGTCTGTCACATTTCCGATAATGGAATGCTGAAGGCGGAACTTTGTCGAAGACATTTTCCTCGTAACAGTGAAAAACACAGCTCTGCTTGCACCAATGGTCCCTACAAACTACCAGTATCTATCCTAGTCAGGACTGCTATCAAGTGACAACCAGAACCTAAGGTCATCACACACATCCATGCCCGAGGCAGGATGTGTGTGATGCCCTTAGGTTAGGTTTAAGCAGTTCTAAGTTCTAGGGGACTGATGACCTCAGAAGTTAAGTCCCATAGTGCTCAGAGCAATTTGAACCATTTTTGATCTTCCATGTGCGAAATGATGTTTAGTACCCGCTCCTTGGATAACGATTGCCCTTTACCATGTTTCACATCTCGGATACGTCCACAGCAAATCACAGCAATATGATTGTGTAGTGCAAAAACGATATTCAAGAGAGGACAAGGCGCACTTGTTACTAAAACTGGTGTCTGCCCTTTTCAAGGATACTCTATACAATTTGCAGGATGTGCATGATAATATCCTACTACGTTATGCACATCAAATTGCGCTTACAGTGACTTCAAGGAAAGGATTGGATGGCTGCATAACTTCAAACAGTGCTACGCGATTGGAAGGCATAAGATAACGAAATTTGAAATAACGCGTCAACTTGACGATGCTCAGCAAACTGCGGAATCGGCCCGCAAATCTGTACATGAGATAAACTTATCCCATGATTCAGGAAGGAATTTGTTTCCAACCCCCACCTATCGGGGTCTGAAGAAGAAATGCATATGAAAGTAACCCTGGAAATTTGAGGTATCAAGAGAGTTGTATCAAGATCGACTAACATCAATGCGGTATGAGGACTGCCTTCGCCCAATAGCTCGTCAAAATAACTTGGTTTTGCTTGATCCCTGGGCTGCTTATAAAAATCTTATTCCTTTAGAGCAAACTATTCCTCCTGAAAAGTGTGTGACATTGCAATTCATACCACCTGGAACCACTGGACAAGCATTATCCGCCGCTACGCCTTACAGGATAGCCAGTTTCACAATAAACTCCACGACAGATTGTTTCGCAGTCGGTTTTATGACATCACATTCAATCCGTTCTCATTACCCAGTTACATTACACCTGTAAGAATAGATACCTAACTGAACGCCCTGCACAGTTTGTATCTCCCAAGGAACTCGATGGTGCGAAACTTTGTGATCACTGGCGCGCAATTTTTCATTCGGCACTTGTGATGGAAGATGGTATGTTTTGAACGTCTCTTGAATGTCGACGATGTCCACTTTGCGAAGTGTAATACATACATTCCATAGAAATTTTGCCTCTGCAACTCCCGGACATTCGCCCTCCTGTTGCAAATGATGAGTCATTAGGAGCTAATCTTTTTCCACCATAATTGTTAACACGACACTTTCAAATGAGCCTACGTAAAGATTGAACTTGCGACCTTGCACTCTAGGGGTTCCTAGTAAAATATTTAGCCTCAACACCCCTCCGTTTTCGAGAAACCCCACCACTAATGTTCATGATGATTTAGCGACTCAAAATTGACGGAATCGATAGATAATTGAAAACTGAGCATTTATCATCATAGTATGTGGGTTCCATAAATTCAATTTTCCTAGAAATCGAGAAAAGAGGCTATTACGACTGCCGCTTATACACGCATAAGGCTCTGTTCAATGAAAGTGACGCTAGCGTAGCGACCTAGGCATCCGGCTGTATTCGATTCCCAGATGTGTTCAGGTTTTTTTCCCCGCGTGGAAATTAGTTGTTATAAGAGGGTTAACAAAGGGAGTAAATCAAAAAGAAATAATAAATAATACTCAACCACGCAGTTATTGCACTTGGCCATTGACGAAAATACGCTACAGTAAACAAGTCGAGCGGTGACTAAGGAACTGCGTCTCACTGTCAATGCTTCCAGGTTATTTGGACACATACTATCTATCCCGATTACGCACTGTCTCACGATAAGCCGACCAAAACGCCCTGACTCCAGGTGCAATAATGCTGTAGTCCACTAACACACGAATTTCTCAAACGACTTGGATTAGTAAAATATCAGTCTCGTTCTATGAAAACAATTCCGTGTAAGACTGCTGCGAAGATGAGCATTCTATGCACGTTATCGCAAAAAATGGCTCTGAGCACTATGGGACTCAACATCTTAGGTCATAAGTCCCCTAGAACTTAGAACTACTTAAACCTAACTAACCTAAGGACATCACAACACCCATGCCCGAGGCAGGATTCGAACCTGCGACTGTAGCAGTCCCGCGGTTCCGGGCACGTTATCGCATAAGGGAGAATGACGAACCCTTGTTGTAGTTGGAAATATACATATAATAACGCATTCGTACACGGCTCAAAAGTCCATCACAGCATCTGCTTAAGTTGTTGCCTAGTCTTTCTGTGCTTGTAAGAAACTAACGGGTGATTTGGTCCTCGCCACGTAGAAGAGGTTAAGAAAATGTTTACGTGATTTGCTTTAAATCCAGGAACTTGATAAATACAATTTACAAAACTTATCTTGAGAACGTCATGTTGCTGATAACCAGTCTGATACAGGATTTGTGGAGTGAACATGAATGATAGCAAGTTTACAGATAACGAGGGTCAACCGACTTGCGCGGTAGTAGTAATATCGCCAAACTGCACATCTGTTTGCCAACCATGCTATGTTTATTTTTATCTCAAAGCTAAAAAAAAAAAAAAAATTGCAATCTGCTCCTGGAAACCCAGTGTGAATCGCACAACCGCTCGGATGCAATAACTTTTTACAGCATAATGCATGATCAACTTTCAGCACGAACTTCTCAGGCGCTATTATCGTAGGCATGGTATGCACCAAAATTAATTCTCCAAAGAGAAATGTTTATAAATGTAAAAAAACAGTCTGTTTTCCGATGAATCTTTGGAAGAAACGAAGTAGTTGCGCGAAGATTGTATTCATTACATGTTCTTGGTGCTGCTAGTGCATTTGCTTCGAATATTTATACAAGTAGCATCCCTCTAGATGTTCGATGGAAGCTGAGGAAATATAATAGAGTGAGTGAAAGAGCCACTGTAAAGTGCGCAGGATTAAATTTTTAATTCTTTACTAATGCAAGTCGTTTGAGAAACTAATTTGCCTAGCAAGCTGTCATTCCTTATTGATTTACTTACCCCATTAATCGTCCTATTACTAACAATTCCGAAACGGAAAAGAATACCAATAAAAAAATCCGCGGAATCAATGTGGGAATTGAACATGGGTAGAGATGCCTTGGTCAATACTCCATCGCCACTTTTGCTGAATGGCACTTACCTTATGGGTACATACGTGGCAGTCCTAATGCGTTTGTACGTTTCACGTATGATGATGAAACAACGTTCAGTTTTCAATTATCTATAGATTCTGTCAATTTGGAGTCCATTATGCGTCATGGACTCTAGGAGTGGGTTTCTCAAAAACGAGGGGACGGGTGATGTTGAGTCAAACTATTTTAGACTCTCATTTTAGGTTGTACACAAGCGATTTGCCAAATACACTGTGTGATCAATAGTATTCAAACACCTGGCTGAAAATGACTTACAAGTTCGTGGCGCCCTCCATCGGTAATGCTGGAATTCAATATGCAGTTGGCCCACCATTAGCCTTGATGACAGCTTCCACTCTCGCAGGCATACGTTCAATTAGTTGCTGGAAGTTTTATTGGGGAATGGCAGCCCATTCTTCACGGAGTACTGCACTGAGGAGAGGTATCGATGTCGGTCGGTGAGGCCCGGCACGAAATCGGCGTTCCAAAACATCGCAAAGGTGTTCTATACGATTCAGGTCTGGACTCTGTTCAGGCCAATCGATTACAGCAATTTTATTGCCGTGTAACCACTCCGCCACAGGACGTGAATTATGAACAGGCCCTCGACCGCGTTGAAAGATGCAATAGCCACCCCCGAATTGCTCTACAACAGTGGGAAGCAAGAAGGTGCTTAAAACATCAATGTAGGCCTGTGCTGTGATAGTGCCACGCAAAAAAACAAGGGGTGCAAGCCCCCTCCACGGAAACAAGACCACAACATTACACCACAGCCTCTGAATTTTACTGTTGGCACTACACACGCTGGCAGATGACGTTCACCGGGCATTCGCCATACCCACATTCTGCCATCGGATCGCTACATTGTGTACAAAGATTCGCCAACCCACACAACGTTTTTCCACTGTTCAATCGTCCATTGTTCACTCTCCTTACGCGAAGCGAGGCGTCTTTTGGCATTTACCAACTGTCGGCGGTCTCTGTCAGTAAACAGCCTGTACGCTTTTGTGCTGTACGTGTCCCTTCGCCCTTCCAATTCACTATCACATCGGAAACATTGGGCCTAGGGATGTTTAGGAGTGTGGAAATCTCGCGTACAGATGTATGACACAAGTGACACCCAATCACCTGATCACCTTCGAAGTCCGTGAGTTCCACGGAGCGCCCCATTCTGCTCTCTCACTATGTCTAGTGACTACTGAGGTCGCTGATACGGAGTATCTGGCAGTAGGAGGCAGCACAATACATCTAATATGAAAAACTTATGTTTTTGGGGGTGTCCGGATGTGTATCAGCCGAATCGGTTGGCCGTGTCAGAGACCTTCCCATTATCATGCCCAGCCTGGAATGAAGAGGCTGTACAGAATATGCGGAGTGTCTCAAAGCCTTTCCACTGAAGGATAGGGATGATAGATCACATCATCGGGAACAACTTTTGTTGGAGACGAAACGTACAGCTTTTGTTGGAGACGAAACGTACAGCTTTTGTTGGAGACGAAACGTTCACTGATGCTCCCCGACGGCGCTAGGCGTCCTTTTGTATTCGCCCGCCCTGGGACGAAGAGATTTCACTAAACTAACAGGGACTATTAACCAGGTCTGCTGCATACTACCTATCCCAACTAAAGTGATACAGCGATTTTGAACAAGAAAACCTGAAGAATGAAGCTGTCTAAGAGGATAAAGATATTTTATAAACGAATCAGGAACTTCAATTTTTGTTGATCTACCCCTTTCATGCGGAGCAGCTGACAGGATTATAGTCAACACAGATGGCATACGCAAACTGCAGATTGCCTAAGCCCTCCCGCCTTCAGGGGCATAGCCAATATAAAAGGAAGCCTAGCAAACATTTTGTGCCTAACACAAGTTGTTCCCCACAACGTCATGTACCACCTCTAGATGTTTGGTGCCAATGAAACTCTCACTCTCTCTCTCTCTATTCTGATATGCTGAAACATTAGCTGGCCGCTGTGGCCGAGCGGATCTAGGCGCTTCAGTCCGGAACCGCGCTGTTGCTATGGTCGCAGGTTCGAATCCTGCCTCGGGCATGGATGTGTGTGATGTCCTTAGGTTAGTTAGGTTTAAGTAGTTCTAAGTCTAGGGGACTGATGACCTCAGATGTTAAGTCCCATGGTGCTTGGAGCCATTTGAACCAATTTTGACCCAAAATATTATGATCACTGCCCACCGTGACGTTGGATACCGCCTGGTGCTCTTGCGGGCACGTGACGCGATAACAGAAATATGTAAGTGGAGCAGACACAGACGGGGAATCACCCCAGCGAAGATAACGGCTGCAAATGCGGAAATCCATTGAGATAAGCGACTTCGACAGAGGGCAGATTATTATTACGTACAGCCTGTGAACGAGTATCTCGAAAACGGCGAAGCTGGCTGAATGTTGACGTGCTACTATCATGAGAATCTACGGAAAGTGGTAGGCAGACAGTGAAACTACCTCTCGGTGCTAAGTGGTTGGACACCCACGACTCTTCACAGAACGTGGGGTTCAGATTCTTGTCTGCTCTGTAGAATAGGATAGATGGTAATCTGTGGCATCTCTGCCGAAAGAGCAAAATGCTGGTGCACCCAAAAGCGTTTTGGAGCACTCTGTCTGTTCATCGTACTTGTTGAACATGGTGCTCCACAGCAGACCACTTTTATTTGTTCACAAGTGAACCCAACGACGTCATCAATTACGACTGCATTGGGCACGGGACCATCGGGATTTGACCGTCGGTCAATGGAAACGTATCAGCTCTGCGGGTGAATCACATTACTCCAACACCAGATCGATGGGCGTCTTTATAAACGCCGTCATCGAGGCGAACGCGGCTCCAAACGTGCAGCGCGCCGAGAACGCAGGCTGGTGGGAAGAAAAAATGGTTCAAATGGCTCTAAGCACTATGGGACTTAACATCTGAGGTAATCAGTCCCCTACAACTTAGAACTACTTAAACCTAACTAACCTAAGGACATCACACACATCCATGCCCGAGGCAGGATTCGAACCTGCGACCGTAGCAGTCGCGCGGTTCCGGACTGAAGCGCCTAGAACCGCTCGGCCACCAGTGGCCGAGAAATTTGACCGTAGTCCACTAAAGCCTACTCGCCGCGCAAGCGGAAAGCTGGCATTGCCTCATACGGTTGACTAGCGTTAAGGCGTCGTTTGGTCTACAAACGACGTATGTCAGTTTCTCGGTGACAATCTGCCTCAACGCTGGACAGGGCGCACGAGACCTCGAGACACTACCCTGCATTTTTGGCCTCCAAGATCGTCATACATGACCCCATGTGATTTTCTTCTTGTGGGTATATGTGAAGGAAAGTATGTTCATCTCTCTCCTCATGACACAGAAGAATTGAAGGTCAGAATAACAGCCGCCATAACTTCTGAAAAAGCAGATACATTGTGTAAAGTTTATGATGAATTTAGCTGTCGCCTAGATGCTGCTGGTGGACACAGATCATTTGCAATAGCATAGGTGAAACTGTAAGACTTTGTAAGTATTTTGCACTTCATACCATTTTTGTAGATTGTTTTTACCAATAAATACGGAGTTTTGAAATCAGGTAATTCTTTTTTTGAAACATTTCCATATACAGGGCGTAAAAAAAACAGCTACAAGCTTTAGAACAATTTCCTTAAACCAAAACAAGAAAAAAATGTCTAGTAAACACGGAGTACAAAATGCTTATCTTAAAAACTATAAACCCTTGTTCATCTTCAATATTATGAAACAGATCTCTTCTTCTCCAAGGTGTTTGCTTTCCATATTTTGCGAGAACGTAGTATTGAGCAAAACATGAAAATAAGTCTGGTAAACGTTGGCTGTAAAATGCATACCTTAAGAACTACGAGCATTTTTTCAGTGGAAGAGATGTTTCACATTAGCGAAGATGAACAGGTATCCATTGCTCTTAAGGTATGCATTTCTGAGCCCATGTTTATCAGAATTTTTTTGTTTTGTTTTGGTGTAAGGAACCTGTCCCTAGAGCTTGTAAAGCGCAATTTCAGTTTTCATCGGACTATATAGTAGTCTGATGAAATCTGAAATCAAATTACAAAGATTGCGCTAAGGGAAGGTTAAATCATAATAAAAACTTAGAATTAGTATTTCCTGGCGTATTTAGAAACGCGTGGCTTAGGTGAGGCACAATCAATGCGTGCAAGCGTGCAGTCAATCCTAATCCAAGAATAATGGTGGACTCTGAGAAGCTCAGCCGAGTTGTCGCTTTCGATTTGTAAGGGATCCGTGATCCCACGAACATAGATGCTGGTATCCGACACCCAGGTCGATAGCAGAGAGGAGTCGATTGTCGAGCGCTGCAGGAGGCAGTGGGATTAGTGTCGAGTGAGCAGTAGTGCTGGAGAATCGGGCAAGAATGGTGGTCGGGTAAGTAGTAAACGGTAAATACACCGGAGTATGACAAATGAGCGCGTCCCCCTGATCGTCGTGGGACTGACCCTCATCGATACCGATTCGCGAGTGATATGAAACCAGAGGTGACAAGTGCCGAATTAACGTGTTTCGCGTTAACCGTGTCGGCCAGCAACAACCAAGGATTGCAATGAGGAATGTTGTGAATGTTAACCATCGTCACTGCGTGTGACGAATACTTAAAATCAGCAACCAATAAAAGATATAACTGTAATTAAACGTGTAAGGCGAAGGTAGCAATTGCCTCAGAATTTGTGTGTTACTAGAAAATACATATCAGTTTGAACATCTGAACCTTTATGGTCTTTTGTGATAGACAAACTTTCAATCATTAACTATTCCTTCTCAGAGTAGCCGCACTTGGTCGAAATACCCCCGAAACCACAGCAGAAAAACCGATAGCCTTTCATCCATTAAGCACACGGTCATATAATCATAATAATTAACTGAAACTTCCTGGCAGATTAAAACTGTGTGCCGGACCGAGACTCGAACTCGGGACTTTTGCCTTTCGCGGGCAAGTGCTCTACCGACTGAGCTACCCAAGCACGAATCACACCCCGTCCTCACAGCTTTAATTCCGCCAGTATCTCGTCTCCTACCTTCCAAACTTCACAGAAGCTCTCCTGCGAACCTTGCAGAACTAGCACTCCTGGAAGAAAGGATATTGCGGACACATGGCTTAGCCACAGCCTGGGGGATGTTTCTAGAATTTATTATTCATTCTATAATAATTAACTGTTTGGCGGCTTCGGTAAATCACACAAAACTCAATAAAAGACATAACGGCGGCGTTTCATGAACTCCCAGAAGTACACCATTAATCAACCTCGCAGCGAAAACCTGTGACATGTAATAGAAGATATTAATAAATAAAAAAAGAACGTCATTCCTAAGGAAGTACCAACATATTTACAAATTATTTGCTGTCCACGTTGTTCAAATGTGTGCGAATTCCTAAGAAACCAAACTGCTGAGGTCATCGGTCCTTAAACTTACACACTACTTAAACTTATGCTAATAACACACACACACACACACACACACACACACACACACACACACACACACGTCCGAGGGAGGACTCCAACCTCCGGCGGGAGGGAGTCCTTGTTGTTTAGAGTTTGAATAGAAATGTAAAACAATCAGAACACACGCGCTCTTTGAGATATAATTTTGAGATGCACAGTTTCTTATGAATTATGCATACTTCATACACTAACGATGCAGGAAAATAGATTCCTGCTTACCGTAAAGATGCACGTTAAGTTGCAGACAGGCACAATTAAAAGGCACTTACACATAATCTTTCGGCCACAGCCTTCGTCAGAAAAAGAAACACATACCACTCTTTCACACAAGCAAGCCCACCTCACGCTCACATTTGGCAGCTCGAGCTGTGACGAAAGCTTACGTGTAAGTGACTTTTAATTCTCCCTGTCTGCAAGTTGTCATCTTTACGGTAAGTAGCAATCTATCTCTTCCTACACTGTTGATATTCCAACCTCGAGTTTCCATTGTTTGTATACGACATACAGACAGGAAACGCGTCTTGCCGAGTCCAGACGGGAGACCTGCACAGCACGTCAGCCAAACCGAGACACGACCTGCCTCTAGAGGGCGGAGCAATGCAGGCCAGCGCGGCTCTACACAGAACGTGACGCGGCGCGCCTATCGCGGGCCATTATCGCCGACCGCAAGAGCAGCGCAGCGCTATGGGCGGGCCGGCACTGCACCCTCCGTATCCACGGCAACGCCGGAGGGCTCTCTCTGCGGCTGCGGCTCCCGCAACATGTTTGGACTGCACGATAACACACTACTGGCCATTAAAATTGCTACACCACGAAGATGACGTGCTACAGACGCGAAATTTAATCGACTGGAAGAAGATGCTGTGATATGCAAATGATTAGCTTTTCAGAGCATTCACACAACGTTGGCGCCGGTGGTGACACCTACAACGTGCTGACATGAGGAAAGTTTCCAGCCGATTTCTCATACACAAACAGCAGTCGACCGGCGTTGCCTGGTGAAACGTTGTTGTGATGCCTCGTGTAAGGAGTAGAAATGCGTACCGTTTCCGACTTTGATAAAGGTCGGATTGTAGCCTATCGCGATTGCGGTTTATCGTATCGCGACATCGCTGCTCGCGTTGGTCGACATCCAATGACTGTTAGCAGAATATGGAATCGGTGGGTTCAGGAGGGTAATACGAGAACGCCGTGCTGGATCCCATCGGCCTCGTATCACTAGCAGTCGACATGACAGGCATCGTATCCGCGTTGCTGTAAGCGATCGTGCAGCCACGTCTCGATCCCTGAGTCAACAGATGGGGACGTTTGCAAGACAACAACCATCTGCATGAGCAGTTCGACGACGTTTGCACCAGCATGGACTATCAGCTCAGAGACCATGGCTGCGGTTACCCTTGACGCTACATCACAGACAGGAGCGCCTGCGATGGTGTACTCAACGACGAAACTGGGTGCACTAATGGCAAAACGTCATTTTTTCGGATGAATCCAGGTTCTGTTTACAGCATCATCATGGTCGCATCCGTGTTTGCCGACATCGCGGTGAACGCACATTGGAAGCGTGTATTCGTGATCGCCATACTGGCGTATCACCCGGCGTGATGGTATGGGGTGCCATTGGTTACACGTCTCGGTCACCTCTTGTTCACATTGACGGCACTTTGAACAGTGGACGTTACATTTCAGAAATGTTACGACCCGTGCCTCTACCCTTCATTCGATCCCTGCGAAACCCTACATTTCACCAGGACAATGCTCGACCGCATGTTGCAGGTCCTGTACGGGTCTTTCTGGATACAGAAAAGGTTCGACTGCTGCCCTGGCCAGCACATTCTTCAGACCTCTCACCAATTGAAAACGTCTGGTCAATGGTGGCCGAGCAACTGGCTCGTCACAATACGCCAGTTACTACTCTTGATGGACTGTGGTATCGTGTTGAAGCTGCATGGGCAGCTGTACCTGTACACGCCATCCAATCTCAGTTTGAGTCAATACCCAGGCGTATCAAGGCCGTTATTACGACCAGAGGTGGTTGTTCTGGGTACTGATTTCTACGAATCTATGCACCCAAATTGCGTGAAAATGTAATCACATGTCAGTTCTAGTATAATATATTTGTGCAATGAATACCCATTTATCATCTGCAGTTCTTCTTACAGTAGCAATATTAATGGCCAGTAGTGTATGATTTCTCCCTGCGGTATCAACTTGATTGTAAATTTTTTTCTAAAATTGGTGTTCCTGCATCCGAATTTGAGTAGTAACTACAGTCTATCGGTATTCCTTCATCTCACACGTGACCCACCTCATAATGCTTTGAGATATAACAACCACCACCACCAAGAAGTACTCCGACGTAGAAGGTCGCAAGCCAAGGACTCAGTTCCCCCCCCCCCCCCCCCCCCTACTCTTCAAACTGTATATCGAAGAAACAGTGACTGAACAAAAGAAAGGTTTAGGAGTTGGATTAAAATGCAAGATAACATGATACGGTACAGCAGGGGATCTCCAATTGATTCCATATTTCTAGATTACCGGAAGCCTTTCGACACCGTTTCTCACAAGAGACTTCCAATCAAATGGTGTGTCTATGGAGCATCGTCGCAGTTGTGCCACTGGATTCATTATCTCCTATCAGCACAGATCGTAGTAACCGACGGCAAGTCATCGAGTAAAACAGAAGTGATTTCTGGTGTTTCTCAAAGAAGTGTTATAAGAGCCGGCCGGGGTGGCCGAGCGGTTCTAGGCGCTAGTCTGGAACCGCACGACCGCTACGGTCGCAGGTTCGAATCCTGCCTCGGGCATGGGTGTGTGTGATGCCCTTAGGTTAATTAGGTTTAAGTGGTTATAAGTTCTAGGGGACTGATGACCTCAGATGTTAAGTCCCATAGTGCTCAGAGCCATTTGAACCATTTGTTATAAGACCTCTGCTATTTCTAATCTATATGCTCGATTTAGGAGACAATTTGAGCAGCCCTCTTACAGTGCTTGCAGATGGTAGTGTCGTCTACAGTCTAGTAAAGTCATCAGGAGATCAAAACCGATTGCAAAATTATTAAGACAATTATCTGTATGGTGCGAAAAGTGGCAACTGACAGTAAACGAACGTGTAAGGTCATCCACATCAGTAGTATAAGGAATTCGTTAAATTTCGTGAGCAGATTAAATGATAAGAAAATTTAATGGCTGCCAATTCCACTAAATACCTAGGAATTACAATTATGCGCAACTTAAATCTGAACAATCACGTATAAAATGTTTTGGAGAGGGGATGGCGAAAGATGAACCAAGGACTGCCTTTTATTGGCTGAATACTTTGAGAATGGAACAAGCGTACTAAGGAGACTGCCTAAATTACTCTTGTCCGTCCTCTTGTAGAGTACTGCACGGTATATGATCCTTACCAGATAGGATTGACGGAGGATATCGAAAAAGTTCAAAGAAGGGCAGCTCGTTTTGTAACATCGCGAAAAAGGGAAGAGAGTTTCACGAATAGTATACGAGAGTTCGGGTGCGAATCATTAATACAAAGCCGTTTCTCGTTGCGGCAACATCTTTTCACGAATTTCCATTCGCCAGCTTTCTCCCCCGAATACGGAACTATTTTGCCGGCCGAGCGGTTCTAGGCGCTACAGTTTGGAACCGCGCGACCGCTACGGTAGCAGGTTCGAATCCTGCCTCGGGCATGGATGTATGTGATGTCCTTAGGTTAGTTAGGTTTAAGTAGTTCTAAGTTCTAGGGGACTGATGACCAAAGAAGTTAAGTCCCATAGTGCTCAGAGCCATTTGAACCATTTTAACTATTTTGTTGGCTCTCGCCTGCATAGGGAGAAATGACCACTGTAATAAAATAAGCGATCTCAGAGCTCGCACAGAAAGATTTAGTGTTCGTTTTTCCCATGTGCTATTCGAGAGTGGAACGGTAGAGAAATAATCTGATGAAAGTGGTTCCATGAACCTCGCCCCTGCAGTTGCCTACATCATACGAATGCAATACACAGGATATTCTTTGCCTTCCTGCAGCATGTGGGGGGTCACTACTTCAGTCCCCTTTGGACAAGGGAAGAAGAAAGACGGCACTATTTACAAGAAATCGCTTCCCTGTACAGGAATGGCTGGGTGACAAAGATTCCATTAGCTGGGCTGGACGGGTGATTCCGAAAACAGCAACGACAAATGCACCCTTTACCTAAAATAATTTTTTGGAAACGTACAAAAGGGTTTAGCACAGGGGCCTTCAAAAAGACAGGAATCCGGTACTCTGTGATTGGCAAACACTGTTGTGGACAAGCACGTTCAAGTTCACCCGAGCCAGATCTCACCGAGAAGAATACAAAAGTGGATTACGATAACAGTGAAACTAACCGAAGACATCATCACCGACGAGGAAAAGCCCGATAAGACTTGCCATCTGCACCAAAGAGATTGAGGTGTTAACTTGATTTGTGTTATTCTGCATTCTATTACATGTTAATTCATGAGTAGCAAGTTTAATTTTTTTAAATATAGGCTGCCTTAGAAATGCCCTTGTATTAGATGTAATTACAAGCATCTGACAAGAAACACTGTTTTTTGTCATGTCATACAGCCTTAGCAGAAATGAGCATCCCTTTTGAGAGTACTGGAAGTGGGGGCAGATGAGGTTATTGCTAAACGTTGGCGGAGTCGCATAATATTATGCTTCAAAAATGTAAAATTAAAGTTAGATTGCTAAATGGTGCACTTTCAGATTTTTTTTATGAGTTAAGAAATATGCCGCTCCTACCAAGCTTTGTTACCACAGTAACATCCGGTGTCAAAAAACGCCTGACCAGCGTAAATTTTAGGAAATTATACCCTCGACAAGGAAGATCTGAATTCTTTTTGTAGTAGGACTCGAAGGCCAAAACTCACGAGTGTCAAAATTACGCGGTTCTTCGATTCTCCACAACTTTACACATACAAGGTTCTCGAGGTCGATAAACACTACATGCAACACACTAACAGCTCAGAAAATTCGGACGTTTTGTTGTAAGGTCCGACCTATCTTGCGAATGGGCTGAAGTAGAGAAGTTTAGCGGCAACCATCTGCCCCGTCATCGTTACTGTGTTAGTATTCAGGATTGTATCACTAGTACCAGTAAACATACCTACAAGCTTATGCGATTATACCGTCAAAATAGAAAGAAGCATATAATCAGGCAATTACTTAATCTCGAAACGCAGTATGTAATTGTTCCAAAAATGCCTGTGAAGTTGCCGTTGACTTCTCATAAAGCGTGTACAGTAGAAAATGACAGCTTACTGTGAATCGATGCTGTCGTATTATCCTTGGATTGATTGGTGAACTGAATAACTGCATGATGACGTAGTAGGAAGTCAAATGTTGCACCCACGATCGCTTACCTGAAACAAAAACAAAAATTATATATAGGTTAGGCGGCAGTGTACCAATGTTTGTATCTACCTACATAATTTCGTCTCTCTAATATTTACAATTAACTGTTTCTTATTCTTTGAATGGCCTTCGCAATTAGCGTATTTCAGATTTTGTTTTACTGGTTTGTCCTTTACTACTATGACATCGCATTATGTAAACGTAAATTTTCATAACTAGGAAGCACTCGACTATAAAATATATTTACTTATAAAATGGTATTATTCACATTTCATAGTGGACATACTGTGTGTAAAAGAGAAAGACAAATTAATCACTAAATGATAAATGATACTTTTTGACAAAATCTTATAACGTAAAACCTGACAATTTTACCAGAAAAACTGTCATAGGTTGAATATGATGACATTAGCAAACACTATCTAAATCGATGAAATTACGTAATTGTTGCAGAATATATTAAATCTCTCTCTCTCTCTCTCTCTCTCTCTCTCTCTGTGTGTGTGTGTGTGTGTGTGTGTGTAAGGGGGCGGCAAGGAAACAAGTCATGTAGTTACCACAACTTCTGAGCTAAGAACGATACAATTTATTGCCATTAGACGTAGACGGAAGTAATTCCGTCAGCTTTGCTTGATTTAATTCGACTATGTCCATTATCTCTTGTTTACTTGTCTAGATATTTATCGTATAACCTCTTTTAAAGACACTATCCATTCCGTTGAACACCAGAAAGATAATGGTCGAAAATTAGTTAAACTTTTTTTTTTTTTTTTTGTAATAGCAGATACTTTACCGAGGCAAGTGGAAAGAATATAATAATATTAAGTAGGAAAACAGTTTTCTAATGATCTGCAAAATTATATTTGAAACTTCCTGGCACGTAAAAACTGTATGCCGGGCAGACATTCGAACTCAGCAAGTGAGTGAAAGTCTTATTCTGGAAATTATTTTCATTTAGTCACGAAACGGCTTTCGGTTTCTTAGACCATCTTGAGGAGACATCTCACCGTCGTAAACGCGGATAACAATGATGTGAGACACACATATTATTTATAAAGAAGATGCAAAAATGACGTACACTGTTTACATAGGAAAACATTGCAATTTTTGTCACGTAGAAATAATAACATTAACTACATGAAATAATGGGGAATCAGTGTTTGTATGTGGCGATACATTTTAGAACTGACGAGAAACAAGCTGATTTAACAATCTGAATCTATTGTACGTAACAAAGCTTAACTTAATAATGTGTCCATTTTAATATGTGGCAGTTAGCTTACCTGAACATGAGAGAAGCTGGAGATTGAGGACAAATGATTCAACCTTTGCTGATCATCTCTTAAAAGAAAACCATCCATATGTTGTAAAATGCGAAGTTTTACATTCTGTTAAGAAAAGCAGGCCGGCCTGAGTGGCCGTGCGGTTCTAGGCGCTACAGTCTGGAGCCGAACGACCGCTACGGTCGCAGGTTCGAATCCTGCCTCGGGCATGGATGTGTGTGATGTCCTTAGGTTAGTTAGGTTTAAGTAGTTCTAAGTTCTAGGCGACTGATGACCTCAGAAGTTAAGTCGCATAGTGCTCAGAGCCATTTGAACCATTTTTTAAGAAAAGCAGAAAGATGACTCTACAGGACACACTAGAATTCAACAAACACGTCACACAGAATGCTAGCTTAGTATTAACTTACCAAAATCAATTTCCTTTTTCATCAGTTCTTAAACGTATCTTCACATAACTGTGATTCCCTCCTCTTTAGTTAATGTGATTATTTCTATGTGACAAAAATGTAATGTTGCCTCACGTGAACACTTACGTCATATTTGTGTCTTCTGTACAAATAATATCTTTGAAAGTCGCATATCACGTTTATGTGTGTGTTTGCGACATCTGTAGATGGCCTAAGAAGACTAAAGTCGCTACGTGACCAAATAAACATTATTTGCAGAACAGTAGGAAGAGTTTTTCTGATTTAATATTACCATTATGTTCTGCAAAGACCGACGGAAAATTCAGTTAATGTTGTTGTTGTTGTTGTTGTTGTTGTTGTTGGTGGTGGTGGTGGTGGTGGTGGTGATAGTTCAAATGGTTCAAATGGCTCTGAGCACTATGGGACTTAACATCTGAGGTCATCAGTCCCCCATAACTTAGAACTACTTAAACCTAACTAACCTAAGGACGTCACACACATCCATACCCGAGGCAGGATTCGAACCTGCGACCGTAGGAGTCACGAGGTTCCGGACTGAAGCGCCTAGAACCGCACGGCCACCGCTGCCGGCGGTGGTGATAGTAATACCAACATTATTAATAATAATAATGATAATAGTAAAGGCTAGGGCTGGGGAGGTATGTGCCTTTGTTATATCAGGCTATGAAGGTGAGGAAACAAAGACGTCAGGACGAATACGTAGGGGGATCCCTGACATTTTTTAATCATTCACTGAAGAAGCACGTTTCTTCGAAGACCGTCATAGTTTGAGAAACGAAATCGTTCCTGGAAGGACTGCTTCCAAGTGTTGCGAGTGTGAAATATTTCACAGGTGCTTTTCGTTTTGGAACGGCTCAAGGTCTGGCGCGCATAGTAAAGTTACCGGTCCGCCTTCCGCCGTCTGGCATAGTTTATAAGCCTCTCCGACTGGAAGTGCAAGGCGCGGAATGCTGACTCACAATCAGTCGGTGAGCGAGCTGCAGCCCGTCCTGCAGCTAGTGGTTCACTTCTGGCACCGATTAGTCTTGAAGCGGAGCAAGTTGCAGCTCAACAGCAGTGCTCAGATCAGTTGCAAAGTTGACAATAGCTTAGTTTTGACTTACAAATCCTGTAAACAGTCGGAAATGTCAAATTAGTAATTTCAAAGTCAAGGCTGCTTCAAGAAATTTTACCCTCGAAGATAATATTTGTAATAGAATGGAAATATTTTTTGTGGGTGTGGGTGATAGTTCATATCGTCGAAACTTGTAGCAAAGTAAAGAGATTAACCTCTGCAGCTCTCGGTGCTACCAACGTGACTTACTTTGAATTGTAATGGGTGCTACATTCGCAATTTCGCAATACGTTCTTAGTTCCATATCAAGGTAAAGGCTGTGAACAACAGATTACAGAAAATTTTCTTGAAATACGCTAATAGAATGTACGCGTTAATTAATGCATATATGCCGATCAACCAAAGGAGAAAGAAAAGTCAGTGAAAAGTAAATAATTCATAGGAAATAGAAAATATAATCTCCGAAATTTCACAAAATCGTGTGAAAATTCAAATGGGCGATTTTAAAACAGAGTTAGGGAAGGAGAGAAAATAAGGGAAAACTTATACTGAATTTCCTGCACACCAATGATCCATTCAAAATCGAAAGAGACTTGTAGAAATTTCAAGCTCAGAATTATAATATTAAGAATAAAATTACCAAAATAAAAATAAAAGCATGGCTGCCATCCAACAATAATATATATGAATTCCAAACTGATCATATCCCAACCTCGCAGTCACATCACAAGAATATTTTAAACGTTCAAGTATGCAGAGGAACATATACTGACACAAGCCACCGCCTAGACTGTGTGAAACTAAATTAAAAGTCCTAAAAATTCAGCAACAGGATGTCAGTAATTCCTAAATTTGATAGTAATAAAATCCAACCCCTACTATTACCAAAGGAACTCAACAAAACGCAAGCACATCAATTCAAATATAGCACACCATACTGCCAAAAACCAAATTTCTTTACAAAATCGAACAAAATGCACCCACGGTTGACTGAAGATAGTGGACGCGCAGTAAAATCTCAATGAAAGTCATTCAACACGTGGAACAGTAACAAAAAAATAACTGCAGGTGGCAAGTTCAAAAATGGTTCAAATGGCTCTGAGCACTATGGGACTTAACTGCTGAGGTCATCAGTCCCCTAGAACTTAGAACTACTCAAACCTAACTAACCTAAGGACATCACACACATCCATGCCCGAGGCAGGATTCGAACCTGCGACCGTAGCGGTCGCGCGGTTCCAGACTGTAGCGCCTAGAACTGCTCGGCCACTCCGGGCGAGCCAGGTGGCAAGTTCCTGGCAACTACAAAAGAAGCTCTAAAATTAACTAGACAAACAAGAAGATAATACAAGGACTCTGAAATTGCATAAGACTTCCAAAAACAATACCAGTACTTTTATAAAGCAGCTAAAACGAAGTTACATGGGTTCTACCCCAAAACCTCTGTAGCAACCAAGAAAACCACAGAAACGTATGGGGCAAAAAATAAGAGAGACAGAGAGAGAGAGAGAGGGAAGAAAAAAAACTTCAAACTTGCCATGAATGCACAAAGAGTTTCACCAGAAATTCCTCTAAATACCAATCCACTCGCACAGGATATCAAATGTTGAGGAAATTGCTAGACAAATTAAAAGGCTAAAAAATAGCAAAACCTCGGGTAAAGACAAACTAATTGTAGAACTCTTGAATCAGCCGGCACAAAAACCTTAAATGAAATTAAAAGATGATCATGCAAAACACTCTGCGAATTGAGAAAATCTCGGACGACTGTAAAACTGCACTGGTACACCCACTACATTAAGAAGGGAGACAGAACCGAGATTAAAAATTATAAAAAATATCTAACTAATTTCGTAAATGTATCTGCAGTGAACAGTTGGGCAGGTAGTGTTAGCAGTACAGAGAGATGACCACAGACCGCATACGAGTGCTAAGCAAAGGGTCGCCTTCTTTCAACTTTCGAGAAAGACAGTCGTCTTTAACCCAGAAGCTGTGGTGGGCTTCTGATATCCGCTCATTCGTCTCCAAACCACATATATGATTGATGATGATTCAAGGCGCCAACAACCGCTGGCCTTATTTAATTGTACGTAGAATAAAGGTGCCTATCACAGCGATTACATAGCATAAATGCTGGTAATGCCACTGTATTGTTACTGACAGCATCATATTAGCATGAGTAAATACGAGGCATTCGGGTAAATCCTAATCTGAAATGGTCACTCCAGTGGACATCATATTAAATACAATAAAACCTTGATCAGATGAACCAAAATCATCCGACTTTTCGATTATCTGAATTTGAATGGCAACTAAACCGATTATCCGAGAACTCTTTTTCCAGTCTACAACGACCACTTATCGACTACAAGGTGCCACGAGAGGTTAGCGAAGTTCTAGTTGCTCTTAAACTCTTACATGAGTCGGTAAGGGGCTTCTACTGGCACTAAAGGATCTTCATCATCAATGTCATTCCAGTTCAATTGTACTTACAGACACTTAAGGGCACCTGGTTTCAGAGAACATACACTTTCGTGCTCTCTTAAACAGCTACTCGCTGATCCCTGTCTACAATTGTAAGACTCCACGTCCGTATTTATAAAACATTAGCATAATTGTTGTTTCGTGTCCTAATTTCGGATCGATACTGCTTTATGTTGTTCAGAATTAAGATTCTATATTCCTTCGGACATGCATGAATAACCGAAGGAAGAGGCACTGAGGCGACTACAGCCGTTATGAAATACATGAAATGTATTCACAATTGCGAATATGGACAACCATCAGCTGTATAATGGAATGACGACAGTGAAAATTTGTGCCGGGCCGCGATTCGTACCCAGATTTTCCGCTTATCGCGAGCGGTCGCCTTACCATTAGGCTATCCGAGCGTGCTCCACTAGCCGACCCAAACTTCCATATGTGTGTATGATAAATATGAGTAACGTGAAGAACATGACCAATAACAGCCGAGTGCTGACGAATTATATAGGATGGCCACCAAATAATAACTTGGAAAGTATTGGAGGTAAATAATCGTGGTTTGTTGTGCTTAGCAGCTCTCAAGAGTTTTTCCTTTGTGCTCTTTTTGCAGATTTCATTTAGAGTGCATCAAAATGGTGACAGACCAGTAGCAGGCGTCGTGTGTCATAAGGTGTACAGAAGCCATAGTCCACCTGTGACAAGCATACTCTGAATTATCGACGCTTGTACGGGGGGATACCACCACTAAAAGCAAGTGTATCACTCGCCACAACATTAGGACTTGAGATCTGAGGCTCTGAAGACCCGCACAACACAGATGGACATATCCACGATAACCTGAAGTTTAATGTCTGGTGTGTGCACCATAGGGTGACGGCCCATTTTTCTTCGCACAGTAAAACAGGCAATGCTTAGCTGGACATGCTCCTAGTTACTGCTACCAAAGATCGAAGAGCTGCAGCCGTCATGTCGCACTCCCACATTGAAGTTTGAACGTGCGTGACGTGCTGGATGACATGTACAGAGAGGTAGACGGGTGGTAATGATCCCATCGCATGGTCCCCGCCATTAGACTTTTTTTATGGATTTACGTCAAGGATCCCGTGTACACGGCACCTGGCACTGTCACTGTTATCCTTCGTGCACGATACAATGAAGCAATTAGAACTGACGATGGTGTGCAGTACATGGACAGAACTCTAATATCGTCTTGGTGTTCCACATCCGACGAGTGGGGCACACACCGAACGTCGGATATAACAGGGAAAAAACAAAAAAAAACAAAAAAGTTTTGAGAGCTGCTTAACGTTTTACAACAAACTACGATGCACTGTCTCTAATAGTTTCCAAGCTATAAATTTCTGAAATGATGGTGGGACTTTCGGACACATGTAGTTCGCGCGGGCGTAAGAGTCCGCTATAGTCTCCAGTTTGTAGGACTCTGCCATAGGCTTAAGTCGCAGATAGTCGGCAATAGTGTATGTTCCTTTCCTATCTGTCCACTGTAGTGCATATTTTAGTGTTAAAAGCGTCTCCAACAAAGATTACAGTGACACAGAATGGTTAAATATTAATACCACTCTTTTCTAAAATTAACTTCGATACAGTGCTCAGAGGCGTGAGTTGCCATTGCGACACTGACTCTATTGACTAACGACAGCGTATGCTGAAATATGAAATGTGTTTTCTCGATAGACCAAAAATGAGATGGCCCTCCTCCTTTTAAATCGAAAGACTTGGAGTTCATTATTCTAGACAGAAGAAGCGATTCTCCGTAACACCCCCAGCTGTTACTTTTTACACGTCAGCTTACAATCTGGGACCAGCGGCGAAGATAAGCAATGTGAGATCGAGATGTCTGTGGAAAACGTGGGGTAAGCACACCTCTTACGATTTATCTATTTATTTAATCTGGTCTGACTAGGGCCATCAAGCCCTCTCTTACGTCGGACGAGGGTTTCACACGTACAGTACCTTTTTTTTTACATCGTAGTTATCTAAGAAAGAACAATTTTATTGCGACAAATAGTATTAAAATGATTTGAGCGCCTACAGAGACAATGTGAGTAAATAATACTGACTATGAGTTAATACAATTACTATTAGCAGTATTTTTACTACTGCTGCTGTCACTAATAATAATAATAATAATAATAATATTGCTGATAATGATAGTGGCAGGTATAGAAACAATTTATTGGTGGACAGAATAGATATTTTCTGGTATAACGAATTCTGGGAAAAAGAAGTTACCGAGATTACGTCAGCTAAGAATATTGGGAAATGAACATCTGAGTGGGGAAAAGGATGTAGAGGGGAATTACTCTTGCAGTTCGTCCGAAATAGGTCTACACATGCTACTTCACAGAGTGATCGAGGCAGGAACTTCACTTGCAATGAAAATTACAAAGGGATACGCTACACCATGTATGCAGTTTTTTGGTTACCATCCACCAAGTCGTCCCTGATTCCCGGTAACTTGATGAACTTTGTTAGTCCAGGCACTCCTGGACACTGTTTCGGTTCTTAGGTCTTCCCGAGTAATTCCACTGCTTTCTTTGATGTCTTCATCCACCTTGTCCTTGGTTTTTGTTTTCCGAGCGTTACAGTTATTTCTAGGGAGTCTTATGCTGCATGACATGCCAGAAATACCGTAATTTTGTAAGGAGTATGTTAGTTCCAAAGAGATTAAGTTTTATTTTTTCCTTTTTTGATTATGAAATCCTCGGGATCCTTCTCTAATATCAAATTTCAAAAGAATCATTTTTCTTGAGGCGCATTTGTTTCATTGCTCCCTTCGCACATTCGTACAAAACTACGGGAAAGATCAAAGCTTCAACAATTACTTTTTTTGCCTGTAATGACAGTTTCTTCTTCTTTAGCAACCTACTTAATTTAATTGTAGCGGCTGTTCCGGACTGTATCCTCCTTGAATCTTTAGTATATAAAGGACGGCATCATGGAGGCTTCGACAGCTGATAAATAAAAATAAAACGGTTTATTGCGTCAGTCATATCGAAAGACCATAATCGTTTTCAGCTATGTAGCTGATACGTGTAGCATATCGTTGTGAATCAGTCGATCTGTTAGGGAAAACTGGAAAACTCTTTCAAAATCCCTACAGGAGTGCCAGAGATTAGCCTTCACAAACAGACAGAAAAACGCGGCGGGGGCTCGTGATTTATAATATGTATGACTTCAGTTCCACGGCCGGATGTCAAATTTCCACGACAGGAAGTATCACGCAGCACCATCATAAGCACGCTTGACGTGATTCGCACCTTTGCAGCAGCAGCGAGATGAGATGTGGCAGTCATAATGGAGACAATCTGGTGGTAATGACGTGTCCACAGGCGGACATATTTCCGACACAACAAGAAAGCATAGTTCCCCTTCGCTGTCAATCCATCATGCGGAGGTGCGCCCGCCTTCTCACTTCCAATTTCCTTCGCGCGCGCTGCGTGCCCCTAAGGGACACTTCCGTGCATTGTTGACACGGGTGACAGCCCTAAGCAGACCGAGAAATTAGACGTCGTCCTGCGGGGCGACGTGACACCGGCGGTAGCTGTGGGCGCGGCCGGCTGTTCCGCCCGACACGTCTACTTAAAGCCTCGAGCTACGTACTGGCATAGCCTCGGCTATATCTTCACATAAAGCTTTCCTAACTGTGTGAGGCAGAAGGTATTTCGAGTACCACTATCACTGTCTCCATTTGGTACCTGCGCGCAGTAAGAATAACAGTCGGTAAGCTTCTGTACCATTTCTGATACCTCCTCAAATTTTCCAGTCAGGACCATTTTGCAATTGTACTGTGCCTGACAAGAAAAAAACGTGATGAACCCAGAAAGGGAGGAGGAAACGAAATTAAACTTCAAAAGTCGAAAGGGTATCTGATATTCCAGCCAAATTTACAAAGAACCAGGCAGCGTGAGCGCACTTATCAGTGACACGTTGCGCCCCCCCCCCCCCTCCCTCCTCTGTGGGGCCTAGATGCATGCACTGCTTCGGTTGTGAGAGAGTCATCCTCTCCAGAACCAACCTGGTCCACAATTGTTGTAACTGATCCCTGATATCCTGGATAGTGGCACTGGAACAGGGTTGACCCCAGAGTTGGCCCCAAACTTGTTATATCGGTGCCAAACGTGGGGATCTTGCTGCCTACAGGAGTACATGCACGTATTTCATAAAGACGCATGCCGCGTGTGCACGAACACTGTCATGTTGAAAAACGCCACCAACATAGTGTCGCATCGGAGGCAACACATAAGGACGCAGGATGTCCATGACGTACTGATGTGTCGCCATAGTTCATTCAGTTACCGCCCATGACCTGAAGTCATACCTGATCGCTACCCACACAGTGAGGCCAGGAGATAACACCACTGTCCCTCTGCAAAACATTGTAAGAATGGGATTTTTCCTCAGGTCGCCTCCATAACCGCCGACAATGATCATCCGGGGAAGCGCAGAACTGCGTTTCATCTCTGAAAACAGTGCGACACCATTCATCAGCAGGCCACGCTTTCCTGTCACGGCACCATTCCAAAGCTTGTCGAGCCGGCCGAGGTGGCCGAGCGGTTCTAGGCGCTACAGTCTGGAACCGAGCGACTGCTACGGTCGCAGGTTCGAATCCTGCCGCGGGCATGGTTGTGTGTGATGTCCTTAGGTTAGTTATGTTTAAGTAGTTTTAAGTTCTAGGGGACTGATGACCTCAGAAGTTAAGTCCCATAGTGCCCAGAGCCATTTGAACCATCTTTTGTCTTGTCGAGTTAACGGCAGTCTACGAATGGTTCGGTGATTCCCTGGTCCCGCTGCTGCTGTCCCCGACTTAACGGTGCCGGATGACACAGAATACTGCAGGGAGTCCACTTGTTCTGGGATTGCAGACGCAGATGTGAAGGGGTGAAGATTTAGCTGGCGCACAATATGACGGGACCTCCCTAGCGGTGGTCACAGGTGGTCGCCCGGAACTTTGACGAGGAGAATGTCTGCCCTCACGTTCCCATGGAGACCGACATCGGGCCACTCTAACATCCGAATGTCCCACAAATCTAGATATTGCGTTTATCAACCAGCCGGCCAGGTGGAGTCCTACACTGTACCCCCTTCCAAACGCTGTCAGGTGCTGATAGCACAGTCTTACAGTACGCAACATCTCCGCGTCCTTCACAGTGGTCACTACTCAACATCTACGGCACCATCTCTTCTGCTGATACTGCCTATGCGTAATAACAACGAATAGCCTAGTAGTTTATAAAACATTCGTTCGACGGAAGAAGTATCTATCCTTAGGGTTCTTCCAATGAATAACAACTAAGCAACTGCTTTTCCTATTAGCCATTTCCACGCGCTCGTTCCATCTCAGGTAGCTCCGGACACACACCACCACCGAGTGCTGTGGAGCTGTGGTTAGCTCACTGGACTCGCAATCGGGAGGACGACAGTTCAAATCCGCATCCGGCCACCCTGATTTAGGTTTTCCGTGATTTCCCTAAATGGCTTCAGGCAAATGCCGGGATGGTTCTTTTGAAAGGGCACGGCCGACTTCCTTACCCATCCTTCCCCAATCCAATTGGACCGATAACCTCGCTGTTTGATCTCCTCCCCCCACCAACCAACCAACCCATACCGCCACTGTCTGTATTTGTGAAAGGAGAGCCCTAACAAGTTAGCTTAGAGCGAATGCTTCGCGCGAGCACCACAACCGGTTACGTAGTACGATTTTGTATACGTATCCATTGCAACGCCTCAATGTTACTGTTTCATTCACACAGCTTTGTACCGCCAGCTGCCGTTTTCTCACTTCGCAGCTGAATGTTAGCAACAGCAGTGTCAGATGTTGGCGTACAAGTACAGGTACTTAACGTTTGTTAATGCTTCCTCAGGGTGACTGCCAATTTATGCTCAACACATTACAATTGTGTGTTTCGAGCTCAACCGCCAGTCTGTGCACCAAGCGAAGTCTTCGTGCAATTCACCACAGTGTCCTCATTTACACCTACATCTATACTCCCCAAGCCGGTGGTGTGTGGAGGTGGGCACTTTGTGAACCACCGTCACTTCCGCACCTTTCCTGTTCCAGTCGCGAATGGTTCGCGGAAAAAACGATCGCTGTTAAGCCTATCTTAATTTTTCCTTCATGGTCTTTTCGTGGGATGTACGTAGATGGAAGCAATGTTCTGGTTGACTCTTCTAGAAACGTACAATCTCGAAACTTTAACAGTAAGACCACACTGGTGCAGACCGCCTCTCTCGCAGCATCTGGATCTCTAGTTGGCTGAACATCTCGGTGACGCTTGCTAAATGAACCTGTCACGAGACGCGTCGCTCTTGTTTGGACTTTCTCTGCTTCCTCTGTCAATCCTGTCTGGTGAAGACCCCAGACTGACGAGCAATATTCAAGTATTGGTCGAGCGAAAGTTTTGTAAAGTACCTCCTTTGAGGATGGGCTGCACTCCATAAGAATTACTCTAATGAACCTTAGTCTGGAATCTGCCTTTCTTTCGATCGCTTTTATACGTTCTTCCCACTTTATATCATTCCTTACGCATACACCTAGATATTTTATGGATGTTACTGCTTCCATTGATTGTTCTGCACTTGTGTAATCATATAATAAAGCATACTTCTGTCTATGTATTCGCAGTACGTTACATTTGCTTATGTTGAGGGTCAATTGTCAATGTCTGCGCCAACCGCCGATACTCTGCAAATCTTCCTGCATTTCGCTCTAGCGTTGCGACTTCTCTGTATACAACAGCATCATCCGCAAGAAGCCTCATAAGTGATTCACATATTGTGTAAAGTAATGCTCGTGTAACATTCCCCTGCGGTATGCTCTAAGTTATTTTGGCGTCTAAAGATTTCTCTCCTTAGACACTGACATTCCGCGATCTGTTTGCTACATACTCGTCAGTTCAGTCACACAGCTGGTCAGATATTCCGTAAGCTCGTATTTTCTCCGTTCGGCAGTAGTGCGGAACTGTATCGAACGCCTTCCGGAAGACGAAGAGCACGGCACGTAAGAGGTACCAGGGCGCCGGCATCTACAGGGTGAGGCATAATATCGAGCGATTTTGAAAAGCGCGCGGACCAAGCTGCGTCGGAGAGAGGTGTTGGGGATAGCATCAGTTACGTTTGGCGCGAAATAGCATTTAGTCATAATGGGGCGCTGGACCCCACAGAATCGTGCGTACGCTGCAAAGCACTTAACCAAATCGGCAGTTCGTACCGGCTAGCACGTAGTGCATTCCGCAACCACTTCAACATTAATCGGAATCGGCCGGTGCCATCTGCCTGTTCGATTAAAAATTGGGTTGAGAACTTTGAGGAGACGGCGTCAACGACAAAGAAGAAAACGGAGAGACCAAAAACTGTGCGCCCTGCTGAAAACGTCGAACGTGTAAGAGTTGCCATTGAGAGAAGCCCTCGTCGCTCAGTTCGCCGGCATAGCGCTACGTTTGGGATTTCAAACAGAACGGTAAGAAGAATTTTACACCAAGATTTGCACTTTCGCCCCTAAAAAATCCGAATCGTTCAGGCCCTTAAGGAAACAGAACAGAAGCCGGTTCGCTTAGAATATTTGAACATTATTAATGAAGAGAAGTATGCAACTGAACTTCGTCCAGTCAATTATTTCTGGAATCGTAATCACTGATCCCGACACTGACCGTCCATAAACGCATAATTAACACTATCTTTTTTTTTCGTAAGAGTAAATGGATGGCGTCACGTCATCTACATAGTTGTTAAAATATTATTACAAATGATCTCAAACATTTATCGTCTTCGTATTTTAACGGTAATCAGAAAAAATATGATTTACTATCGGAAAGTAACACACAACAGATAGCAAATCGCAAGTAACTATGTGGTGTCACCGCCAGACACCACACTTGCTAGGTGGTAGCCTTTAAATCGTCCGCGGTCCGTTAGTATACGTCGGACGCGCGTGTCGCCACTATCAGTGATTGCAGACCGAGCGCCGCCACACGGCAGGTCTAGAGAGACTTCCTAGCACTCGCCCCAGTTGTACAACCGACTTTGCTAGCGATGGTTCACTGACAAAATACGCTCTCATTTGCCGAGACGATAGTTAGCATAGCCTTCAGCTACGTCATTTGCTACGACCTAGCAAGGCGCCATGTTCAGTTAATATTGATATTGTAAAGAATGTACAGACAAGAGCTACGTTCAACATTAATGGATTAAAGTTAAGTATTCCACCAGCTACATTTTTTTTTTCTAGTCTAACTTCCTTGTCCTGTTCCAGACCTCACGCCAGCCTGCGTGAGCTAAAACGCGTGCCTTTCGGCTTCCTCTTACATTAGTGGGTTGGCCCTCTTACCAATCCACAACAAACTAAATGACAGCTTTGCATAGCGTCGGGATTTAATCAGGCAAAACTATATAAAGAAATCCCGCAAATCTCAGTTTCTCCATACCAACTGACGGATACATATAGATATTCAAGACCTCATAGATCAATCCCGACCTGTAATGTTATACGAGGACATTGTAAACCGTTTGTGGATGAGTGATGAAGCTCACTTCCATCTCTCCAGTTATGTGAACAACGAAAACTTTCGATTTTGGAGTGACGTCAATCCTAGGGAACTGCGTCAGCAACCATTACACCCCGCAAAAGTTACTGTGTGGTACACCATATCTTCATTAGGGATCATAGGGCCATACTTTTTTGAAGATAGCCTTGCCAATGCTGTAACAGTGACTTCGCAGAGATACACAGACATGCTGGAAAACTTTTTTGCTCCACAACTTGCACACTAAGAAGTGAACGACGAGACGTTTTTTTTTTTCAGCAGGACGGAGCAACCTCCCACATTGCTCGAGTAAGCATGAATATTGTCAATCATTTGTTTCCAAATGATGTGACCTCCCGAAATGGGGATATTGCATGGCCCTCTAGTTCACCGGACCTCACAACATGTGACTTTTTCTTGTGGCGTTTTCTGGAAAGCAAAGTTTACCAAGATAACCATCCTCGAACTCTTGAAACCCTGAAAGAGATGAACCGACAGGAAGTTGTTCAAATCCCACTGGCAGTCTACGCAATGTGATAAGTCACTTCAAGGTCCGGCTGGAGGAATGTGTGCGTCCAAACGAATGACATCTTACCGGAGTAGTCTTTAAAAAATAACCGAAGTTTTACTATAGCAGGAAATGCTTTTTCATGTATTTTAAGATAATGAAATAAAATTTTTTTAACTAAGTGTTTTTGCGTAACAGCCCTTTAAAAATCGCTCTTCATTATACATCACCTGTATTACTTTCTGAATCTCGTGGGCTAACAGAGCGAGCTGGGTTTCACACGACTACTGTTTTCGGAACCCATGTTGATTCCTACAGAGGAAATTTTCGGTCTCCAGAAATGTCACGACACGAGAGCATACGTTAAGTTCTAAATTCTAAAACACATACGTCAGACATTAGCTCTACAGTTTTGTGTGTATGTTTTATGACCCTTCTTGAAAATGGGAATAACGTGCTGTTTTTCGAATCATTAAGAATGCTTCGCTCCTCAAGCGACCTATGGTACACTGCTGCAAGGGCAAATTCTTTCGCATGCTGTAGAATGGTACTGATATCCCTTCAGGTCTAGTGGCCTCTGCTCTGTTGAGCAATTTTGTTGCTCTTTTAACCCATGGTAGCTTATTTCGACATCTGTTATTCTGACGTTTTGTGGGTATCATCAGCCTTAACGAGATAATTAAAAAACTTTTAAATTATACACTCCTGGAAATGGAAAAAAGAACACATTGACACCGGTGTGTCAGACCCACCATACTTGCTCCGGACACTGCGAGAGGGCTGTACAAGCAATGATCACACGCACGGCACAGCGGACACACCAGGAACCGCGGTGTTGGCCGTCGAATGGCGCTAACTGCGCAGCATTTGTGCACTGCCGCCGTCAGTGTCAGCCAGTTTGCCGTGGCATACGGAGCTCCATCGCAGTCTTTAACACTGGTAGCATGCCGCGACAGCGTGGACGTGAACCGTATGTGCAGTTGACGGACTTTGAGCGAGGGCGTATAGTGGGCATGCGGGAGGCCGGGTGGACGTACCGCCGAATTGCTCAACACGTGGGGCGTGAGGTCTCCACAGTACATCGATGTTGTCGCCAATGGTCGGCGGAAGGTGCACGTGCCCGTCGACCTGGGACCGGACCGCAGCGACGCACGGATGCACGCCAAGACCGTAGGATCCTACGCAGTGCCGTAGGGGACCGCACCGCCACTTCCCAGCAAATTAGGGACACTGTTGCTCCTGGGGTATCGGCGAGGACCATTCGCAACCGTCTCCATGAAGCTGGGCTACGGTCCCGCACACCGTTAGGCCGTCTTCCGCTCACGCCCCAACATCGTGCAGCCCGCCTCCAGTGGTGTCGCGACAGGCGTGAATGGAGGGACGAATGGAGACGTGTCGTCTTCAGCGATGAGAGTCGCTTCTGCCTTGGTGCCAATGATGGTCGTATGCGTGTTTGGCGCCGTGCAGGTGAGCGCCACAATCAGGACTGCATACGACCGAGGCACACAGGGCCAACACCCGGCATCATGGTGTGGGGAGCGATCTCCTACACTGGCCGTACACCACTGGTGATCGTCGAGGGGACACTGAATAGTGCACGGTACATCCAAACCGTCATCGAACCCATCGTTCTACCATTCCTAGACCGGCAAGGGAACTTGCTGTTCCAACAGGACAATGCACGTCCGCATGTATCCCGTGCCACCCAACGTGCTCTAGAAGGTGTAAGTCAACTACCCTGGCCAGCAAGATCTCCGGATCTGTCCCCCATTGAGCATGTTTGGGACTGGATGAAGCCTCGTCTCACGCGGTCTGCACGTCCAGCACGAACGCTGGTCCAACTGAGGCGCCAGGTGGAAATGGCTTGGCAAGCCGTTCCACAGGACTACATCCAGCATCTCTACGATCGTCTCCATGGGAGAATAGCAGCCTGCATTGCTGCGAAAGGTGGATATACACTGTACTAGTGCCGACATTGTGCATGCTCTGTTGCCTGTGTCTATGTGCCTGTGGTTCTGTCAGTGTGATCATGTGATGTATCTGACCCCAGGAATGTGTCAATAAAATTTCCCCTTCCTGGGACAATGAATTCACGGTGTTCTTATTTCAATTTCCAGGAGTGTATATGCCAAAGAAACATCAGCTTTGTTACAACAAAATCAGATGAAATTTCTGTATAATCAATACGTATTATGGGCAGATATATTGTTACTTAAGGTATTTCTAAATCGACTGGAAACTGCTTGTGCAATTAGTAACAGTAATCTTTAAATTGTGTTTTGTAACACACTTATTACTAATCTGTAGGTTAAAGGTTGGTCCAACGTCCATGTTATCAGACAGGATGAAAGAAATATACAAATATAAAATCATATTTTGTAAATTCAGTGCAGAAATTATAATAAATCAAAAATTGTATGTCAAGATAAAAGAAGTGAAAGATAGCAGTGTCTTGGAAGTTTCAAAAGGCAATAAGTAGCACAGTTGGGGAATTATTCTTGGCACCAGCCTTATCGAAGCACGTCGTGGGTAGCACTTCGTGATCATTCTAAGTCAGCAAGTTGTGAGAGCAGGACAGGCATTATCAGCCAACCAGAATGTGCGATGTACTTCAGTTTCCGAATGAAATATGTTTCAAGTGAAGAAATCAGAAAATAATGTTTATTAATTTAATCAAAATCCCACTCAAATCAAATACTCTTAGTTGAAGCGAAGGCGAAATAATGAAAATACTGCGCAATGAACATTTACAAAAATTGCGATTCGCTTCAGCCAACAATCCAGAGAAGTTATAATTACACTACTGGCCATTAAAATTGCTACACCACGAAGAAATGCAGATGATAAACGGGTATTCATTGGACGGATATATTTACTAGAACTAACATGTGATTACATTTTCACGCAATTTGGGTGCACAGATCCTGAGAAATCAGTACCCAGAACAACCACCTCTGGCCGTAATAAAGGCCTTGATACGCCTGGGCATTGAGTCAGAGCTTGGAAGGCGTGTACACGTATAGCTGCCCATGAAGCTTCAACACGATACCACAGTTCATCAGGATTAGTGACTAGCGTATTGTGACGAGTCAGTTGCTCGGCCACCATTGACCAGACGTTTTCAATTGGTGAGAGATCTGGAGAATGTGCTAGCCAGGGCAGCAGTTGAACATTTTCTGCATCCAGAAAGGCCCGTACAGGACCTGCAACATGCGGTCGTGCGTTATCCTGCTGAAATGTAAGGTTTCGCAGGGATCGAATGAAGGGTAGAGCCACGGTCGTAACACATCTGAAATGTCACGTCCACAGTTCAAAGTGCCGTCAGTGCGAACAAGAGGTGACAGAGACGTGTAACCAATGGCACCCCATACCATCACGCCGGGTGATACGCCGCCACTATGGCGATGACGAATGCACGCTTTCAATGTGCGTTCACCGCGATGTCGCCAAACACGGATGCGACCAACATGATGCTGTAAACAGAACCTGGATTCATCCGAAAAAATGGCGTTTTGCCATTCGTGCACCCAGGTTCGTCGTTGAGTACACCATCGCAGGCGCTCCTGTCTGTGATGCAGCGTCAATGGTAACCGCAGCCATGGTCTCCAAGCTGATATTCCATGCTGCTGCAAACGTTGTCAAACTGTTCGTGCAGATGGTTGTTGTCTTGCAAACGTCCCCATCTGCTGACTCAGGGATCTAGACGTGGCTGCACGATCCGTTACAGCCAGGCGGATAAGATGCCTGTCATCTCGACTGTTAGTGATACGAGGCCGTTGGGACCCAGCACGGCGTTCCGTATTACTCTCCTGAACGCACCGATTCCATATTCTGCTAACTGTCATCGGATCTCGACCAACGCGAGCAGCAATGTCGCGATACGATAAACCGCAATCGCGAAAGGGTACAATCCGACCTTTATCAAAAATGGTTCAAATGGCTCTGAGCACTATGGGACTTAACATCTATGGTCATCAGTCCCCTAGAACTTAGAACTACTTAAACCTAACCAACCTAAGGACATCACACACATCCATGGCCGAGGCAGGATTCGAACCTGCGACCGTAGCAGTCGCGCGGCTCCGGACTGAGCGCCTAGAACCGCTAGACCACCGCGGCCGGCCGACCTTTATCAAAGTCGGAAACGTGATGGTACGCATTTCTCCTCCTTACACGAGGCATCACAACAACGTTTCACCAGTCAACGCCGGTCAACTGCTGTTTGTGTATGAGAAATCGGTTGGAAAACTTTTCTCATGTCAGCAGGTTGTAGGTGTCGCCACCGGCGCCAACGTTGTGTGAATGCTCTGAAAAGCTAATCATTTGCATATTGCAGCATCTTCTTCCTGTCGGTTAAATTTCGCCTCTGTAGCACGTCATCTTTGTGGTGTAGCAATTTTAATGGTTCAAATGGTTCTGAGCACTATGGGACTTAACTGCTGAGATCATCAGTCCCCTAGAACTCAGAACTACTTAAACCTAACTAACCTAAGGACATCACACACATCCATGCCCGAGGCAGGATTCGAACCTGCGACCGTAGCGGTCGCGCGGTTCAGACTGTAGCGCTTAGAACCGCTCGGCCACTACGGTCGGCTAGCAATTTCAATGGCCAGTAGTGTAGTTGTACTTCTCGATATCGCATTGACTTCAAGTAAGTACATTAAATAGTAGTTATTTTATTTAATATTATGCGCAAGGAGGAAATTTGTATTTTAGACCGTGGCAATGGATGAAGACATTACGCAATGCGCGCGGGCGAAGAGTGAAAACGTAGCTATGGAATTTATTCAGACTTTTTGCGCATAACAAGTAGACTGCCTTTCCCCGTTATCTTTTTTAAGTTGTCCCGTTTAGCCCGCAAGACTGATTGATGTAAAGCAAATCCAATTATCTGACGCGCAGTAAGAGTCAAAGTTTTTGTCGTGAAAACGTCAAGAGAGGATAATGCCCCCACGGCGAGCAGCTTTCAAGTCGGAGGTCTCCAGGGAAGGAGCAAGGAAAAAAGCCTGGGCAGACGGGCCACGGAGTAATGGGGTGTGGCCACACGAGCCCTGGACGCTGCGGTAACCCGATCCGAGGCGTCCTCGTCTCTGACGAATCAGGACACTGCGTGCTCTCGAGGAATGTGGGGGCACGGCTTCACAGAGGGATGGGGAGGGGAGGGGACGAGAGGGGAGGGAGAGGTCAACGTGGGTAATTAGCGCGTGCGCCGACGGACGCACGAGACCAAAAAGCGCAGCGCGAAATGTGCGGCACGTGCAGTTTCCGAGTGTTAGACGCTACAGCATATAGTTCTCGATTGTGTACTTTCTACTATCACACAGCACCGGGAGTCCTCCTTGCTTGGTAAAAATGTTACAGTCTGTCCAGCTAACTATCTTTGCTTTAGTAACGAATGTAAAGCAGGAAGTGCGATGCAACAATAAAAAAATTAAAAATTGTCAAAACTGCCTGTAAAGGATTCTCGAATTCATATACAGTAAATGAGGCTGCATCGTCTTCATAATTTATCAGACAACAATCTCTAAAATTCTAAGTCAAACATTGAATTTTAAATTCCTTATCATCACATCATATTCTGTACATGATTTCGAGTAGGCATGTCATCCAAAGGATCCTCAAATCTATATAACAAGGTGACAAAAGTCATGGGATAGAGATACGCACATATACAGATGGCGATAGTTTTGCATACACAAGATATAAAAGAGCAGTGCCTTAGCGGAGCTATCATTTGTACTCAGGTGATTCGCGTGAAAAAGTTTCCAATGGGATTATGGCCGCACGACGGAAATTAACAGATTTTAAACGCGCAATGGTAGCTGGAACTAGACGCATGGGACGTCGAATTTCGGAAACCATAACGAAAATCAGTACTCTGAGATCCATAGCGTCAATAGAATACCGAAAATACGAAATTTCAGGCATTACCTCGCGAATTTTGGCGTTAATGGGCTGTGGCAGCACACGACCGACGGCGAGTGGCTTTATCAACAGCAGGACATCGCCTCTCCAGGGCTCGTGACCATATCGGTTGGATCCTAGACAACTGGAAAACCGTGGCCTGTGCAGCTCAATCCCGATTTGAGTTGGTAAGATCCGACAGTGGGGTTCGAATGTGACACAGACCCAACGGAGTCATGGACCCAAGTCAACAAGACACTGTGCAAGCTGGTGGTGGGCTGTGTTTACATGGAATGGACTGTGTCCTCCGGATGTTCAGCTACTTGGAGACTATTTGCTGCTATTCATAGATTTCATTATCCAAAACAAAGATGAAATTTTTATGGATGACAATGCGCCATGTCAGCGGACCACAATTGTTTCCGACTGTTTTGAAGAACACACTGAACAATTCGAGTGAGTGATTAGCCACCCAGATCGCCTGACATGAATCCTACCGACATGTATGCGACAGGTCAGTTCGTGCATAACGTTCTGTACCGGCAACACTTTCGCAATTACGGACGGCTGCAGAGGCAGCATGGCTCAACGTTTCTGCAGGGGACTTCCAACGACTTGCCGAGTCCGTGCCACATCGAGGTGCTGCACTACGCCGCGAAAAAGGAGGTCCGACACGATATTAGGAGATGTCCGATGACTTTTGTCACCTCAGTGTATTACTAAGCGACTATCCTGGGGCAGTGAACCAAAATTCATTTGCGGCTAGCGTATCTAGCAGCTTCCAGGGGCACAAAAATTTGATTTCCAGTAGTTCATATAAATAAGAGACCGAATTTAAAAAATGAAAATGCTGACGTAATCTACTAATTAAGAGGTATAATATTATTTTGAAGGTTCTACACAATAAGACAAGTATTACGGTCATGAACGTATATGTCTAGATGCAGCGTAACTCATCGCACGCAAATACTCATACTATATTTATTCAGTCATTCAGAATGACAGTACTCAGTGACTTCCAATAACTTTTACACACAATTTCAAACCTTTGCGCAATTTCTTACCGCTGACTCTAACCCCCCCCCCTCCCCCTCACATACACACACAAAATGAAAGGAACAAAAAATTTCGCTTTTTATATTTTCGCTGTTCATTCAATAAAACTACTGCATCAGGCATGACATAATTTATTACTTCTTTACTACTAATTATTGCATTCGCAACTCATTTTGCAGAGCACATATACCAGTGAATGTACCTCCAAAATTATATTATTCTACGAAACACAGTTTAGCACATATGACGATGTAAACATTGAGACGCGTGAAACACGAGATTTTGCTTGAAAGAGAGCTCAAATTACCCAGAATACACTAATCCAGTGTTTGATAATGAGAGCACTTGGCGAATTCCAACAAAATTTAAGCATAATTTCAAACCTTTTCTACACATTTTCGGGTTTACATATTTAACGCCAACCCACAGGAAAGAATTACAGGATTTGGTGGACACCATTGCAACTAACGGAAAAAAATATGGAATGAAAATTAACACAAATAAAACAAAAGTATTGGCAATAGGAGGAAATAAGGAAATAAAAATTGTGCTGAATGGAGAAACACTAGAACAGGTGCAATATTTTAAGTATTTTGGAAGCAGGATAGACACCGACTGGAAGTGCACCACAGAAATTAAAACAAGGATAGCAATGGCAAAAGAGGCGTTTTATAAGAAAAGGAGAATCTTCTGCAGCGGTCTGGACAGAGAACTCAGAAAGAGACTCATAAAATGTCTTCTATGGAGTGTTCTTCTATATGGCGCTGAAACATGGACTATGAGGAAAAAAGACAGAGAAAGGCTGGAGGCTTTTGAGATCTGGACATGGCGGAAGATGGAAAGAATAAGTTGGATGGGCAGAGTAAGAAATGAAGAGGTACTGAGAAGAGTGGGAGAGAAAAGACAGTTACTAGATGTAATAAAGAGAAGAAAAAGAAATTGGATTGGCCATATATTAAGAAAGAATGACGGACTGATAAAAACAGTTTTAGAAGGTTATGTAGAAGGGAAAGGGAAGCGAAGAAGGAAGAGATTCCAGATACTGGATGACATGATGGACGGTACAACATACAGCAGCCTTAAGAAGGAAGCAATGGATCGCAGAAAATGGAGAGGCAAAGGACCTGCTAATATAGCAGATAATTGATGATGATGACCTAGCACGTTAACTCAAGCAATTAGAAGATTGAAGTTGTTTTGTACATGCAAGTTCGATGCTTTAAAAACTCGGGGGTTTACTGGCGTTTCTCCTCTGTATTTGATCTTACTTTTAGACAAATCATTTAGACAAATCATTTGACCGGATTTTTTCCAAATTTTTTATTTGAATTTTTTTTACAAATATAACACCAATGTAATTTTTTATGTGCGAAATAAATAGGCCTAGAAGAGATATGAAAATTCGGACAAAAATCGATTGTGTATTATAGAGTCCTGTTTTTGCTCCGCTGAAACATTTAACCAAAAAGTAACTAGAGTAAAATGTAACGTCTGGCTTGAAATCTCTTAAACTTAAGAGCCAAAGAAACTGGTACACCTGCCTAATCTCACACACCCCCGCGAGCACGCAGAAGTGCCGCAACACGACGTCGCATGGACTCTACTAATGTCTGAAGTAGTACTGGAGGGAACTGACAGCGTGAATCCTGCAGGTTTGTCCATAAATATGTAAGAGTACGAGGAGGTGGAGAGCTCTTCTGAACAGCACGTTGCAAGGCATCCCAGATATGTTCATGTATGGGGAGTTTGCTGGCTACCGAAAGTGTTTAAACTCAGAGCAGTATTCCTGGAGCCACTCTGTAGCAATTCTGGACGTGTAGGGTGTCGCACTGTCCTGCTGGAATTGCCCAAGTCCGTCGGGCATGAAACGATGCAGGTGATCACACAAGATGCTTACGTAGGTGTCGCCTGTCAGAGTCGTATCTATACGAATCAGGGGTCTCTTTCGCCCCAACTGCACACGCTCCACATCGTTACAGAGCCTCCACCAGCTTGAACAGTCCTCTGCTGACCTGCGGGGTCCATGGATTCATGAGGTTGTCTCCATAGCCTTACACGTCCATCCACTAGATACAATTTGAAACGAGACTCGTCCGACCAGGCAACATATTTCCAGTCACCAACAGTCCAACGTCCGTGTTGACGGGCTCAGGCGAGGTGTAAAGGCAGTGACACGACCTTCAAATTTCACAGTTTTTTCACTATTTCATTCTGAAATCACAATATCCGACACAGACTAACGGATTTTCAACATATGATTCTATAATTACACAAACGATTTTTGTCCGAATTTTCATATCTCTTCTAGATCTATTTATTTCGCACATAAAAAATTACATTGGTGTGATATCTGTCAAAAATTCAAATAAAATATGTCGTGCAGTCATCAAGGGTACACGAGTGGGTCTTCGGTTCCGAAAGCCCATATCATTGGTGTTTCGTTGAATGGTTCGCGCGCAGCCACTTGATGGCCCAACATTGAAATCTGCAACAATTTGCGGAAGGGTTGAACTTCTGTCACGTTGAACAATTCTCTTCAGTTGTCGTTGTTCCTGTTCTTGTACAATCTTTTTCCGGCTGCATTGACGTCGGAAATTTGGTGTTTTACTGGATTCCTGATATATCCCCACTTCATTGCTACCTCGGAGGTGCTGTGTCCCATCGCTCGTGCACTGACTATAACACGACGTTCAGACTCACTTCAATCTTCATAACCTGCGATAGTAACAGCAGTAACCGATCTAACAACTGTTCCAGACGTCTTATATAGGTGTTGCCGATAGCAGCTCCGTATTCTGCCTGTTTACCTATCTCTGTATTTGAATACGCATGCCTATACCAGTTTCTTTGGCGTTTCAGTGTAGAAACCAGACGCTTTTTCTTTTTAATAGAATCTTGATGTAATGTTAATGTATTATCAACATCGAATTACTACAAAGAAAATAAAAACTGGAGAGTTACAAATTTACGTGTTGAGTATATTATTTACGTAAATTCGTTGTTCAACTTCTGTTGAAAATCTTTAGAGCATGTCGGATATTATGATTTCAGAATGAAATAGTGAAAAAACTGTATAGTTTGAAGGTTGTGTCAATGGCCTCATCATTTCTAAAACTCGTTTTATGCAACATACTGGCCAATTAAAATTGTGTGCCGGTCCGGAACTCAAACCTTTGCCGTTCGAAGGCAAGTTCTGTACGGAGCTGTCCAAGCACGATGAGAGATATAAGGAACTGGTAGGAGGAAAGGTGTGAGCCTGAGTCGTGGTTGGGTAGCTCACTTATCAGTCGGTAGATCACATCCTCGCGAAATGCGAAGGTCCCAGGTTCGATTCCCGATCTGGCACACACGCCGCTACAGAGTGAACATTCATTTTGGGTTAATGCATCTCCCCACGCTAGACTATCCCGTGCAGATCCTTTCATCTCTGCATACCTACTGCAACCTGATGACGCTTATTGCATTCGAGCAACGATCTCGTTCCAATTTGTATCTTTGTTCAAGTCTCTCCCAGTGACTGAAGCAGCGAAAATCACATCGTTCCGTACAGCACAGATATATTTAACTGTTTGTCTTATCTATTATTTTGCCCCTCTACGGATTTTTCCTGCACTAATCATTCCTGTGTCTTTTTCTGGTAAAGGTCTTTCACACGCGTAGTACTACTACTTTTCATACTTTATCTGTCCACTAAATTTTTAACCCTCTTCGGTAGAAAAACGTAACCATTCTCTTCTTACTATATTAAAGGGATTCCAAGCTTCACTTTCAGGAACTTCATTTCCACGTCAATATCTGATGGCAGTAGAACTCTTTTACTGAAAGAAAAAGTTTTCTTCGACTGTCCCGTTAGTCTTCAACGAACCGATGACCATTGGAAAGAAGCAGCTGCTGAGAGCTACACTTATTTGCTACGTCCATTGTTCTCAACAAAGTAAACTTATAAAAAACTGTTTTACGAAACGATGTATATTCTGTAGTGATTGAGCTTTGTATCTATCAAAGTATATATGAACCGCAGATACTTCAATAAACGAGGTCCCTGATTTCAAGGTTTACGTGGCAAAGAATATACAGTATAATGTCCTCACTACGGCAATAAAACTGTTGGAAGTGTTTAACTAAATACAAACGTGTTCCTGAAGCTATTTTTATGGCAAGTTACTATTTTAAATACTTTGAGAGTTATAACAAAGCATTCTTAACATTCTTCAAGCATATAAATAAGTCAAAACAATAATTAATGATGACGCTCAAGAACTGATAGACTACTATCTCTGTTTATACAAAGATACTACTGCAGAGAATTTTCGTTGATATTTGATGTTAGAAAGGATTATCTCTGTTTATACAAAGATACGACTGCGGAGAATTTTCGTTGATATTTGATGTTGGAAAGGATAGTCACATCGCAGTAGGATGAGGACATTAGTGTTTAACGTCCCGTCGACAACGAGGTCATTAGGGACGGAGCACAAGCTCAGTTTAGGGAAGTATGAGGAAGGAAATCGGCAGTACCCTTTCAAGGAACCATCCCGACATTTTCCCGAAGCGATTTAGGAAAATCACAGAAAACCCAAATCAGAATGGCGGGAAGCCGGCTGAACCGTCGTCATCCTGAATGCGAGTCCATTGTGTTAACCACTAAGGCAGTATTTGAGAGTCGATATTGACTAAACTGCATTTCCTATAAAGTGAGTATACTGCGCACAGGATTAAAAGCAAAAAAAAAAGTTCAGTTATCTAGATCCCCCTTATCGGTGAGTCTGCTGACGGATACCCCGCAATTAAGAATTATCTTTGGTTGTCTAACGTTCCGAAGGGCTGAGTTTACAAACTGAAAATTTGCAGTTTGTGAAAGGACATGTCTATACTTTGCTTGTCTGTGAAATGTAATGTTATCTGCCGATTATAACGAGTCCAGGACTTAAAACCATTACTTAATATTAGATTCACATTGCATGTTGCACGTGCAGAGACTTATTATCGCAAACAGATATGCGGCAGATATCTCGTTGCCACAGTAACCAAATCAAATGTGCTTATTAATCGCTGCATGTTACGTGATCAAACTGAAAATATTTCTCTAATAAAGATTCGAATTTGTGCTTCCGCTGCACTACCGGGTGAAGAGGGCAGGACCTCAGCTCTTGAGGATCATGCTATGCGTTCGCCACACAGCCGCAGGAGGAAGGCCACTCGCCTTTAAATTTCACGCGTGTTACATTCACCACGAGCACACGATGCTACTTGTGTGTTGCCCTCCAATACCATCTCGGACGCTACTTCAGCAGTTATTTTGAGCCTCCTGTTTTACTACACGCTCTTCTACATGCCAAGTGTACTCCGAACAGCTTTCAATATGAAACAAGACAGTGTTCCCGCAACACTTTTGATACCAACAGAAACAAAATGCTGTGATTGCCCATGCGATGCCCTGTTAATATAGCTGCACTAAACAGCTACAACGTGTACAGGTATTAAGCCTCATGCTCACTTAAAAAGATAAATGCAGAAGTTTTAAATTTGCGTTTCAACTACGACACATGGATAAGTCACTCGCAAAAGATTCTTACTGTTCAATGTTGGAATGAGGGACAGTCTTACGATCTGATGTCCAGCAAATTTTCTTCAATAGCGATGGGAAGCAAAGCCGGGGACACTATTATGATGACCCTGGTTTCAGGGTTGTCAACGGCATGGTTATCAGCGTCCTTGCGGAACATTAAGTCTCTCCTCGTAAGGAATCTTCTTGGAGCAATTGCCCATGAACACTTATTTGTCTGACAATGTGAATAGATTAAAATGGATAGTAAAAGTAACACACGAGGGAATGGACATGGAATCACTATGGTGTTAGCCGGCCGGAGTGGCCGAGCGGTTCTAGGCGCTACAGTCTGGAACCGCGCGACCGCTACGGTCGCAGGTTCGAATCCTGCCTCGGACATGGATGTGTATGATGTCCTTAGGTTAGTTAGGTTTAAGTAGTTGTAAGTTCTGAGAAAAATAACTGTAACCATCTTTTACATTATTAAAATAATGTGTAATATCTTTCTGGGAACTGCTTTGAAACCATAAGACGCTACTGCGACTCGTTTGCGAATGATTCACTGCTTGCTTTTTCACTTTAGGGTCACTTCCACGAGAAAAGGTTATGGTCAAAATTTCCGAGATAAAGATGCAGTTGAAGGTCAGTCCCCCCTCAACCGCTATATTTCTACTTACACTGTCCGGCGAACAGTCCACGTTCCACTGGAGAGTCCGTTAAATCTCTAGATCCAAGTACAATCGACGGTAGAACAGAGTTCATTCCTCAGTGCCTATTTACGGATCTTGTAATTCTTGCGCTCAGCTCTGGCATACCAATTCCTTTTTTCCTCCACCCCTCTGTAATTCTCTTGTCACGGCTGGGTACGGCTGTTGCTACCTCATGGAACAACCGAATTGTTACACATGACCGCCTCCTTCCACCCCCCCCCCCCCTTCCCAGCATGGCAGCATACCGATTGCCTTCCACACGTTCACGCCCAAGAAGAACAGTGACAACCAAAAACACGGGAATCGTGACCACTGAATACGGTATGCAGTCTAATCCAGGGCCGCTTTATACACGGTCAGGATCTCCCACGCAAAGATTAAATACAGTAACTAAGTGAAAATTTAACGTTGCACCATAACTAACGGTAAAAAATCATCACATTATATAAAAATGGCTAGCCTCTAGGTCTATCAGATGTTCTTTAAGGTGCAGACCATAATAATCGGATCAACGCTCCACTCTCTCAGAATGGTTATATTCATACTCTGAGAGGTGTTTTTTGGATCGCATCTTTGTAAGCAGCTTATATGATGAAATAAGGTTATGTCAAGAACTAATCCACTTTCCTTGTAATACGGCTCACACAGTGGTGCTACGTTACTTGATGTTTGGGCATGGTGAATGCATGTCGCAGTACTGTACTGGCCATCATATCCACAATGCAGAATGTTACGGCAGTGTGCTGTGCAGGATGTCTGTCGCATTTCAAATGGCTCTGAGCACTATGGGACTTAACATCTGACGTCATCAGTCCCCTAGAACTTAGAATTACATAAACCTAAGGACATCACACACATCCATGCCCGAGGCACTATTCGAAAATTATCTATTTTCAATCTTTAACCATGTCACGTAATGTGACGGCTGATCTGTGTGACCAGATATATGTTGTCTTTCTTCGACTAAACAACGTCGTCGAAATATTACAACGGCTACTAGTAGGCACTGAAATAAATCGGTGGGGAAAGCTGAATATTTGTGCTCAACCGGCTTCGAGTACAGGTCCGGCAAAAATTTACAACTTTCCCCATTGATTTATTGCAACACCTACGAGCAGCCGTTGTCTGTCTTTCTTCGACTGATATTCAACTAAGACTGCAGGAGCAAACAAACGGTGTCCGCTCTTTCGGACATGTCCGAAAGAACAGGCATCATATCTATATACACATGCCGTTCTTGAATGTTAGACTTTTGTGAGGGATACGTAATGCTCTTATCCGCAGCTCGTGGTCTTGCGGTAGCATTCTCGCTTCCCGCACACGGGGTCCCGGTTTCGATTCTCGGTTGGGTCAGGGATTTTCCCTGCCTCGAGATGACTAGATGTTGTTGTGTCGTCTTCATCATCATCATTCATCCACATTACGGACGGAGGAATGGCAATGGCACACCGCCTCCGCTAGAACCTTGCCTAGTCGGCGGTGCGCGTCTCCCGCATCGTCCCCTACGCTCCTCGGAGTATGGGACCTCATCACCATCGCCATCATGTAATGCTCTTAAAATATGCACTTACTTTTACGTTTTGCAACTTATGTCTTGCACTGCATGATTCCTACGTTCTATTGATTTTCGGTGCCGGCAAGCACGAGAAGTACGAGCATATTTGACGAAAAAAAAGTTTATTTGCCCTATGAAGCGGCACAATAGACATTAGAGAATGGAGAACCGAGAGCAGGATAAGAGCCGGCTGCGTAGATGAAGTATAGGGTTCCCCCAACAGCTGTAGTGTGATTTAAATTAGTTGGTAAATGGCCTTTAAGATTCAAAGTTGAGACGAATTACTGTCTGCAGAGAACCACCACAGTGCTCTGCAGCAACAGAACATCGCCTACAAAATGAATGTACAAATTCTGAAGTTCACGTGTGGTACAGATCTCTATATGGTCTCTCAGCATTAAAAAAGAAGTTTTTAGTTTTAATTACGACTGGAGTTATATTTTTTCTATAAACTAGAGAAATTTTAGCATCTGCAAAAGTTTCGTACTGGAGACCTAGCAGACCGGTGCTTTGCGCAGCGGAAGCAGCGTCATAGTTGGAACACTTGTACGGCGTCACTTTTCTGCGGAGCCTGGAGGTCTTGCCGGGAGAAAAGTTTGTTTGCAGGTAGCACACAGGCACGCTAAGAATTTGTTTCCTGTATAGCAGTGTAGCACATTGTGCTGTAGTCTCCGACACGCGTTACTAGCCCTTTAACAGCTCTGGACGTGTTAACGCGCGCGCCTTTGTAGCTGTCCCTGTGTGCTCTGAACGTGTTTACGCGCACCAACAGTCCTTCTACCTGCTATTCTGAACGTGTCTACGTGTAGACATGTCCACAGTACCAGGTAGAAGGACTGGTGGTGCGCGTAAACAAGTTCAGATCACACAGGGACAGCTACAAAGGCGCGCGCGTTAACACGTCCAGATCTGTTAAAGGACTAGGAACTGTTTTTAATATACCCGAAGCGCCAAAGAAAGTGATACAGGAATCCGTATTCACATACAGAGATATGTAAACAGGCAGAATAGGTCGCTGCGGTCGCGAAAGTCTATGAAAGACAACCAGTGTCTGGCGCAGTTGTTAGATCGGTTACTGCTGCTACGATGGCAGGTTATCAAGAAGATGGGACGCAGCATCTCCGAGGTAGGAATGAAGTGGTAATTTCCCCGTACGACCATTTCATGACTGTACCATGAGTATCAGGAATCCGGTGAAATATCAAATCTCCGACATCGCTGCGGCCGGAGAAAGATCCTGCAAGAACAAGACGAACGACGACAAGAGACGATCGTTCAGCGTGACAGACGTACAAGCCTTCCGCCAATTGCTCCAGTTTTCAATGCTGCACTATCCACAAGTAATGTGGGCTTTCGGAGCCGAATGCCAACTCGCGTACCCTTGATGACTGGACGACACGAAGTTTTACGCCTCGCCTGGGCCCGTCAACACAGACATTGGTCTGTTGATGACTGGAAACATGTTGCCTGGTCGGAAGAGTCTCGTTTCAAATTGTATCGAGCGGATGGACGTATATGGGCACGGACACAACCTCATGAATCCATGAACCTGCATGTCAGCAGGGGATTGTTCAAGCTGGTGGAGGCTCTGTAATGGTGTGGGGTGTGTGCATTTGGAATGATATGGGACCCCTGAAACATCTAGATTGACAGTTGACACTCACGTAAGGCTCCTGTCTCATCACGTGCACCCATTCATGTCCATTGTGCATTCCGACGGACTTGGGCAATTCCAGCAGGACAATCCGACACCGCACACGTCCAGAATTGCTACAGAGTGGCTCAAGAAACACTCTTCTGAGTTTAAACACTCCCGCTGGCCACCAAATTCCCCAGACATGAACATTATTGAGTATATCTGGCATGCTTTGAACCGTGCTGTTCAGAAGAGATCACCCCCCCCCCCCCCCCCCCGGTACTCTTACGGATATACGGACAGCCCTGCAGGATTCATGGTGTCAGTTCCCTCCAGCACTAATTCAGACATCAGTCGGCTGCATGCCACGTCGTGTTGCGGCACTTTTGCGCGCTCGCGGGGGCCCTACACGATATTAGGAAGGTGTACCAGTATTTTTGGCTCTTCAGCTGTGAAAACTGTGACCAGTCACTTTATGAAATTTTTTCCGTTTACCAGCTTGATGACGGTTTGCAAATCTTCAGGCGTGGGCTAGGTTATGTTGTAAGAGTCCTTTGAGTTTTTCGCGGTGGCATGCTCCAATAAAATGAACAGAACACTTGTGCTTTCGACAGCTGTCTCCGCCATCGTCATCAGGAATCAAAACCACTGACTGCGGGGTCTGGCACGGTGTTCTGTTTACGTAAGTGCGATATCAGAGTCTCGAATCTTCCAGAGAAGGTGGAAGCGACGGGTGCGCAAAAGGTAATTGGCAACTCATAGCAACTCCAGCCCGCCGAGCGACTGGGTGACGTCAGTCTGCGCGAGGGGCCAGCAGCACGTTTGTGACTGCCGCTCCTGTCCCCCCCCCCCCCACCTAACAAGCGTCAAGCATTAGTCTGTGCTTTCGCTAGATATCGAGAGCCCGCCCTCACGCCCTACTGTGTACCCCTGGTCTCCTATAAAACTGTCCCCGTTTATTCTAATTTCGGCCGCCTCCGTTATAACAGAATCGATTGTGCATGATCACGATTCCTGTCGTTTCAAATTGTATTTTATGTCCAGGACAACGTTCAACCACGACCGACTTCTCAAGTTACCCTTGTTTAATACGTCGTGCGTGCCCTCTACAACGCTCAGCAGCTGTGCCAATACATTGTCCTATGGGAATGCTACCATATTTGCCAGTTCCACCATATTCGTCAGGAACTTCAAATGGCTCCGAGCGCTATGGGAACATCCTAGGTCATGAGTCCCCTAGAACCCAGAACTATTTAAACCTAACTAACCTAAGGACATCACACACATCCATGCCCGAGGCAGTATTCGAACCTGCGACCGTAGCAGTCGCGCGGGTCCGGACTGAAGCGCTTAGAACCGCTCGGTCACGGCGGACGGCTCGTCAGGAACTCTGAGAAGTACATTGTGTTTAAAGGGTGCAAAATACATTATGTGATCAAAAGTATCCGGACACCCAAAAATCATACGTTTTTCATATTAGGTGCATTGTGCTGCCACCTACATCCAGGTACACCATATCAGCGACCTCAGTAGTCATTAGACATCGTCAGAGAGTAGAACGGGGCGCTCCGCGGAACTCACGGACTTCGAACGTGGTCAGGTGATTGGATGTCACTTGTGTCATACGTCTGTACGCGAGATTTCCATACTCCCAAACATGCCTAGGTCCACTGTTTCCGATGTGATAGTGAAGTGGAAACGTGAAGGGACAAGTACAGTACGAAAGAGTACAGGCCGACCTCGTCTGTTGACTGACAGAGACCGACGACAATTGATGAACGTCATAATGTGTAAAAGGCAGACATCTATCCAGACCATAACACAGGAATGCCAAACTGCATCAGGATCCACTACAAGTACTATGACAGTTAGGCGAGAGGTGAGAAAACTTGGATTTCATGGTCGAGCAGCCGGCCGCGGTGGCCGTGCGGTTCTAGGCGCTCCAGTCCGGGGCCGCGCTGCTGCTACGGTCGCAGGTTCGAATCCTGCCTCGGGCATGGATGTGTGTGATGTCCTTAGGTTAGTTAGGATTAAGTAGTTCTAAGTTCTAGGGGACTTATGACCACAGCAGTTGAGTCCCATAGTGCTCAGAGCCATGGTCGAGCGGCTACTCATAAGCCACACATCACGCCGGTAAATGCCAAACGACACCTCGCTTGGTGTAAGGAACGTAAATATTGGACAATTGCATAGTGGAAAAAACATTGTTTGGAGTGACGAATCACCGGTACACAATGTAGCGATCCGATGGCAGGTGTGGGCATGGCGGACGCCCGCATCTGTAGTGCCAACAGTAAAATTTGGAGGCGGTGGTGTTACGTTGTGGTCGTGTTTTTCATTGAGGGGGCTTACACCCCTTGTTGTTTTGCGTGGCACTATCACAGAACAGGCCTAGGTGTTTTAAGCACCTTCTTGCTTCCGACTGTTGAAGAGCAATTCGGATGACGATTGCATCTTTGAACACGATCAAGCACCTGTTCATAATGCACGGTCTGTGACAGAGTGGTTACACGGCAATAACATCCCTGTAATGGACCGGCCTGCACAGAATCCTGACGTGAATCCTATAGATGACCTTCGCGATGTTTTGGGACGCCGACTTTGTGCCGGGCCTCATCGACCGACGCCGATACCTCTCCTCAGTGCAGCACTCCGTGAAGAATGGGCTGCCATTCCCCGAGAAACCTTCCAGCACCTGATTCAACATATGGCTGCGAGAGTGGAAGCTGTCATCAAGGCTACGGGTAGGTCAACATCATATTGAATTGCAGCATTACCGATGGAGAGCGCCACGAACTTGTAAGCCAGGTGTCCGAATACTTTTGTTCACATACTGTATGTCGAATCGTTTAGAAGGGGCGGAACACAGTCTCAGTCCACTTTCTGCAGCACGGGAGTCCTATCTCGCTAATTGTTGCCCCATAACGGGAGGAATGCAACCGGCTTGGCCGCTTCCGCCGATTCGCGAGGCATCTTTTCGTCGGTGACACCTGAAAGCTTTTGTAGTCTCTCCTTTGCTGTAACCATTTTCCCCGAACACGCGTTTCGAATGCTGAAATTCAGACTCTAGGTGGGCGTCGTTAGAAATAATGTTTGTCCTGCGTACTAACTTGTTCAGCACCGCTTTCTTGTGTACATGGTGGCGACTACCGCTGTCCTTCAATTGCCGGTAGCGTGCACACACTTACTGTACACTGAATGGCCAAGGCTGCCTCCCGCCTTCCGTTCAACTGAAACATCAAAGAACGAAAGCTTGTCATTCCTCTCCATTCCACTTCGACAGTAAACTCAGTGTTGGAGTGGACATCGTTCATGTGATCGAGGAATGCTGCAGTGTTTTATTCGAGGTGATGCAGCTTGCAAACTGAGAAGATTTGATTGATATGTGACAGTTTGGTTGGATTCGGAGTAGCCGACGAAAGTAAAAGCTAAAATCCTGGTTGTGGTGATTCACTGATCTGTAGGTGGGGTCCAGCTTGTTTTGGAAGGTGGCAATTTTGTTGTGATTTCGCGAGGCCAACGAATTCGAATGCAAATAACATGCTTGTGGTGACGGGCTGATCTGTAGCTAGCCCGAGGTTTAGGTTAGGCTGGAAGGTGACAATTTTGTTGTGAGGTGGCGAAGCTAACAAATTTTAAAGCAAAAAAATTGGCAACTGCGAGTAGGACTCGCGCAACTCAGGGTCTGTACCGGTGCCTCTGACGAGATATACACTCCTGGAAATGGAAAAAAGAACACATTGACACCGGTGTGTCAGACCCACCATACTTGCTCCGGACACTGCGAGAGGGCTGTACAAGCAATGATCACACGCACGGCACAGCGGACACACCAGGAACCGCGGTGTTGGCCGTCGAATGGCGCTAGCTGCGCAGCATTTGTGCACCGCCGCCGTCAGTGTCAGCCAGTTTGCCGTGGCATACGGAGCTCCATCGCAGTCTTTAACACTGGTAGCATGCCGCGACAGCGTGGACGTGAACCGTATGTGCAGTTGACGGACTTTGAGCGAGGGCGTATAGTGGGCATGCGGGAGGCCGGGTGGACGTACCGCCGAATTGCTCAACACGTGGGGCGTGAGGTCTCCACAGTACATCGATGTTGTCGCCAGTGGTCGGCGGAAGGTGCACGTGCCCGTCGACCTGGGACCGGACCGCAGCGACGCACGGATGCACGCCAAGACCGTAGGATCCTACGCAGTGCCGTAGGGGACCGCACCGCCACTTCCCAGCAAATTAGGGACACTGTTGCTCCTGGGGTATCGGCGAGGACCATTCGCAACCGTCTCCATGAAGCTGGGCTACGGTCCCGCACACCGTTAGGCCGTCTTCCGCTCACGCCCCAACATCGTGCAGCCCGCCTCCAGTGGTGTAGCGACAGGCGTGAATGGAGGGACGAATGGAGACGTGTCGTCTTCAGCGATGAGAGTCGCTTCTGCCTTGGTGCCAATGATGGTTGTATGCGTGTTTGGCGCCGTGCAGGTGAGCGCCACAATCAGGACTGCATACGACCGAGGCACACAGGGCCAACACCCGGCATCAAGGTGTGGGGAGCGATCTCCTACACTCGCCGTACACCACTGGTGATCGTCGAGGGGACACTGAATAGTGCACGGTACATCCAAACCGTCATCGAACCCATCGTTCTACCATTCCTAGACCGGCAAGGGAACTTGCTGTTCCAACAGGACAATGCACGTCCGCATGTATCCCGTGCCACCCAACGTGCTCTAGAAGGTGTAAGTCAACTACCCTGGCCAGCAAGATCTCCGGATCTGTCCCCCATTGAGCATGTTTGGGACTGGATGAAGCGTCGTCTCACGCGGTCTGCACGTCCAGCACGAACGCTGGTCCAACTGAGGCGCCAGGTGGAAATGGCATGGCAAGCCGTTCCACAGGACTACATCCAGCTTCTCTACGATCGTCTCCATGGGAGAATAGCAGCCTGCATTGCTGCGAAAGATGGATATACACTGTACTAGTGCCGACATTGTGCATGCTCTGTTGCCTGTGTCTATGTGCCTGTGGTTCTGTCAGTGTGATCATGTGATGTATCTGACCCCAGGAATGTGTCAATAAAGTTTCCCCTTCCTGGGACAATGAATTCACGGTGTTCTTATTTCAATTTCCAGGAGTGTAATTAGAATCGCAGGTTTTCAGATGTGGTACGATAACTTCTGCTGCGGTTGAAGCAAAACCGTTATATTCACAGTTTTAAAGTGCCCACAAAAGCAATAAAGTAACGTTTTAAGAAGTCGAAATTTCAAAAAGACCCCTACCACCCCCGCCCGGTAGGTCACACTACAGAAACCTCTTTCTTTACAATAAAGAGGGCGAACGTTAATAAAACCGACGAATGGTAAGGACGGTTTCCTGACTGTAAATGGACGAAAGAAGGTCATACGAACATGTGTCCCGAAATGGACGGTGTGTGCACTACGACATCAAATAGTACCGGAACACAGTACAGAGCTGCATCGCATCCACGTCACCACAGATGTTCAAAGTGGCTTCCATGGGATGCAACGCACGCGTTCGCACGTCGCATCATGGATTGCCGCAATCTTTCGCACGTTCCACCCTCTCTCCGAATAGAGTCTCAAGCGTCGTGAACACGCTGTTGAAAGGTCTGCGTATCATGAATTCTTTCATCATACACAAAGTTTCCCATATGTCCCCAGAGGTAAAAATCCAAGGTGTTTAAGTCCAGTGATCTAGCAGGCCATGCTACAGGGCCTCCGCATCCTATCCAGCGTCCGGAGCGACGATGTTGAAATGTCTGTAAACAGTTAGGCGGAAACCACACAACTTGCCAAAGGCACGTTCTCAAGCAGCCCAGGCAACTGGTCCAAGCATAAGGACGCCAAGAAACCCTGCCCACACGTTGATGCTGAACCGATGCTGATGAGACGCCTCAACCATGCCCCGAGGATTGTGTGTAACCCACAGATGACGATTATGCGGTTTCATGATGTCAGTCCAGGTAAAGGTTGCTTCGTCAGTGAAGAGGACTGATGAGAGAAATCACACAGTTGTGGCGGTCTGATGCAAAAACCATCGACGAAATGCTTCCCGTACAGGGATACTCACTGCTGAAGGTGATAGGAATAGTATCGGTTGTCGTGCAAGATACACGTAACTGTACTTTGACTTACACTACGTTGGCGGGCCACTTGCCTGGAGCTTGTACTATGGATCGTATCAGTATCCTGTAGAAACTGGTTCTCCAAATGTAGTGTACGCACAGTCCGCCGCCTCCCTGTAAGTTCGTCTGTCGGCAGGGACCCATGATCACACAAACGCCCAAAAAGGGCTCGCAGTGTTGTGCGATGTAGTTGATGTCTGTGAGGGTACTTGTTTCGGTATAGCCGTGCTGCCTCTCGACCATTTCGATCTGCTTGGCTGTACACAGATACCATCTCGGCTTATTTACGAGGGACCGTTCTGCAACTTACAGTACGCTGTCTCAATCACACAGCCTGCAGCACACAAGGAACAAACAGCACGTGGTCAGAGATACTTTCATTCTTCAGCGCCATCTACCGCGGTCTCAATGCATTTCCGGACACATGTTCATACGATCTTTTCCCTCCATTTTCAGTTAGAGATTCGCGCTTGCAGTTGCTCGGTTTTATTATTGTTTATCCTGGAAATCGATAATCTCGACAATTTTTTTCCTGCTTTTGATACAGGTATTGGCAAGATATCGGTCCCAGGAATTCCAAGACCGTATCAAAATCTTTACGGTAGTTTTTCAGACTAGCCCAGGTATACAAAAAATATACGTGCAGTGGACTTCAATTTATACATATAGACACAGAAGATTTAATAAAATAGGTTTTATTTATATTAGAACAAATAAGGCCTCGGTCACAAATATTAAGTCAAAATTGACCAGGTTTCGACGCTACTATGAGCGTCGTCTTCAGAATTAAACTAACTGTTCTAAAACATACTAGGTATATAATACATTAATAAAATTAAAGTTTGTACTGACTTCTTTACTCAAGTACGAGCAGCCCTTAGCGGCTCGCCATCTTATTCAAAACTATTCATGACGTCGCCTTTCCGGCTTAGATCTTTTTTAAAAAGTAAGTACTGCATCTCTTTCCAGTCAGTACAAACTTTAATTTTACTAATTATTATATACCTAATATGTTTTAGAACAGTTAGTTTAATTCTGAAGACGACCGTCATAGTAGCGTCGAAACCGGATCAATTTTGACTTAATATTTGTGACCGAGGGCTTATTTGTTCTAGTATAATTCTGACACGGTCACTGAACCTTAGCAGTTATGTTCAAAGTTTTAGGTTTTGTTTACTTAGTAAGACTTGAGTACAACTTTCATTTTATGTTTGATGCAGTAATGTTCGCCTATTACGCTTTTGACGGATGGTGAATGCAATGTATTGATAGTGGCAAAAAGACAATTTTTATGTAATATAGTTACAATTTAACAGTTTGCAGAATTTTTTTACTTCACTTGTACTGTGAAACCTTGTTTCATGCCACATTTCATAATTCTACTACCCGATAGGTTTTAGTGAGTGATTTTCCGATTGTCAAAATATGTGACGAAAAGAGCCGAATCTTTTGATTGCATTGTGTCAAAACCTTAAATTTTTACACCGCCATGGAACCATAATCCTCAGCAAATAACAAATTTGAATTTGATACACCAACGAGTTCACGAGAAAAAGGTGTCTTTAAAGAAGGAAAAATGCACAGACGGATGAAAAATGACAAAAAAATATTTTTTCCGTTATATAATTACAAATAAACAATTCTCGGATTTTTTCCTTTACCTGTACTTTTTTGCCTTACTTCTTGCCAAAGCTCATGATCCTAGGTCAACGGATAGAACCCTATAGGTTTCGATGAGTGAGTTTTCGAGTATCAAAATTTTTGACATTAATGGGCGTATCTTTTGGCTGCCAAGGGATCATAGGCCTTAATATGTGACAACTTGAACTTGATAAGTCTTTCCTGAGAAAAAGGGTTTTTAACAATCGGGCAAACAGACGGATAAGAAAGCTATCCCATAAGGGTCCCATCTTTACAAACTGAGACACGGAACCGTTAGAACTACCTGAAGTGTCTTGGGCTCCGCTGAAATGTTAAAACATTCCATCAGCGCTTAAGTGCCGCTTCGGACAAATGTGACAAACTCACACAAAGTTGCCACTGGCATACCGGTGGAAGCTGCGGTGTGCAGACATTTGCCACGCCGGACAATTAATTGCCACGCCGGACATTTGCCACGATATTACCTGCTCCAAAGGTTTGGGTCCCTTGTCTCCCCCTCCTCCTCCTCACCCGCCGCCCGACCCGCAGTAAAGGTACTTCCTGAGCCTTTCCACTGGTTTTCTTAACATAGGACCAGAATCTCTCTGGATTTTCCGCCACATTTCTAGAGAGAGTTTTGTTGTGGAAACTGTTAAATGCATCTCGCATTGAAATCCGCAGCAAATTTCGAGCCTCAGTAGAACTTCGCCTATCTTCGAGATTTTGCTTTCTTCTAAATTATACGTGCCTTTTTCGGTGCTCCTGCAGCAGCTTTCTGTCGCGTTTTGCGTACCATGGGGGATCAGTTCCGTCTCTTACAGGGTGTATACGTGGACAATAAAAAAAAAATTCCGGATTTTTCCCGGTTAAAAACACAATTTCTCCCGGATGAAATTACGTATAAAGCGGGTGAAAATACATCCGTGTTAAGTAGTAGTATACTTTCCCTCGGAGCTGTAAAACCTATCAGTCCTTTGAATCGTAAAGGTCTTATACCGGCGGAGGACGTCCCAGCACTTTAGGAAACGAAATCCATGAAAAACAATGCGTTTGGAAAGTTGTTTGATACGAGACAATATACACAGAGTTTATTTTCGTATTGCGAAAGTATATACACAAATTCCACAAATTACAGCACGGTAGCTTCCGAAACTCTAAAATAAAGATTGCGTTGAGCGATGCACTTTTGTCAGCCAGTCATAGCTCATGTCACGTGATCTCGCTAGCGAATGACGGCAGTTATTCAGAACACGAGGCCTACGAGAAAGACAGGCCGCGGCGCGTACGTTACGAAGGTAGGCCGAGCTCGCTCAACTCAGCGAAGTGCGTTTCTACTCCGGTTAACTCGTAAGTAGATGTGTATGTATGAACGAGAATTGCATCGTCTATTGGCATCCACTGTTATTAGTCCTACAATGATAGGAAGTCCGTAGGCCTACTAACAGCCTCTAATTTGACAATTAAAATCGTGCCAAAATGATTACCAGTTGCGTAGAAAAGTCGAAGTGTTCTGGCATGAAGAGACTTGTGACATTGCTCAGCAACACATTATGCACATTTTTTTGAAAGTCACTTACACTTTTTGCCATCGATTGCATAATTTTGTATCTGTGAAAGAACAACATTAAATATGAAAACTAACTTGAAGCTCGGTCTTTTTTTAGCGTGTGTTACACGTTAAGTCATATCAAATACAAATGTGCCGGTAAAATTTGAAATAGTGGCATAAATGACTTATCTTCTGGGCCCAACATTTTTCAAATGGCTGATCCTCAAAAAGTGTTACGTTTTGAATGAGAGTTATAACGCCCTGTGATTTAAGAAATTCACTGCACATTCTCACACGTAACATAAATCATCTTGCGTGGAAATTTACTTTGAAAGTAACGCATATCAAGCCACTACTCGTAATATTTTCTGGTGATCTGTTAGAAATGTAAACAATTGTGAGGTCACGCAGATCGAATGCACGTTACTTGTTACGGACGCACTGCATAATCATCGACCTAAAGCCTTTGACACTTTTCGGTGTCGGCAAACTGGTCTGTGCATTGTGTAAATTACCCATTTTCTATGCAACTAAACTTTTATTTTGGTGTTATTCTCTGATTTATGTTTCATTGCTGCAGTATTATTCAGCAGTAGTGGACTAAAGTGTATCAGATCTTACACGTCAAAGCTACAAAACTTTAACTGAAATCTAAAACAATGAAAAATCCTGGAATTCTAAAAAATTCCCGGGTTTTCCCGGATGAAAAAATTCCCGTGTTTTTCCCGGATCTCCCGGGTCCCGGGCCGTATACACCCTGTCTTATTAATTTATTTGGTATGAATCTCTCGAGTGCTGTTGATACTATTTCTTTGAACTTAAACACACATGGTCTTCACTTACATAGTTTGGAAGGACTGGAGACTGTCTCTTAGAAAGACGTCAACCGAATTTTTAGCTGCTTTTACAAATAGATATATTCCGCGTTTAGTTTTGGCGAATTTCTTTGTTACGGAATTGAGCCTCACTACGACTGTGTGTTCACTAATCCCTGTATCCGTCGTGATGCTCAGGATTATTTGTGGCTACGAGGTCAAGTCTGTTTTCGTAACCATTTATAATTTGAATGGCCTAGTGAACTAATTGCTCAAAATAATTAAAAAAAGCATTTAGAACAATTACGGAAGTTCTTTTCTATCCATAGGGCCTACCTATAGGGTCTGGAAATGTATTTTTGTCAACATACGGAACGTAGATTGAAGTCACTGCCAACTATGGTTCAAATGGCTCTGAGCACCATGGGACGTAACTTCAGAGGTCATCAGTCCCCTAGAACTTAGAACTACTTAAACCTAACCAACCTAAGGACATCACACACATCCATGCCCGAGGTAGGATTCGAACCTGCGACCGTAGCAGTCGCGCGGTTCCTGACTGAACGCCTAGAACCGCTAGACCACCGCGGTCGGCACTGCCAACTATAAATGTATGCGTAGGGTACCTATTTGTGATGAGACTCAAGTTTTCTTTGAACTGTCCAGCAACTGTTTCATCTGATACAGGGGGTCGGTAATAGGAGCCAGTTATTGATTTATTCCGGTTGTCGAATATAGCGTGTGCCCATACTAAGTCATAGAACTATCTGCTTCAATGTCGCTTGTGACCTGGAACACACATTACATTATTTTTCCTTAAGTTGTGCTTCTTGTTTCTGTTGTAGTGCAGATCATTAAAATTACTGCTTTTCCTTCCAAAACCTAGGATGCTTTCTCTGTGACCTTGTAAATACCAGAAATAAACAATGTAGAACAACAACGTACGTTACAAGCATAGCATTCTGTATTAATTCATTTCCTTATTTCTAACATTTTAAAATTGTACGTCGAGTTTAGATGACACGTCAATCATAGATGTTCTTATCTCTATTTAATGAACGTATTTTCAGTCATGTTTTGAACATTGTCCCACTACACTTTATTAACTCATGTTTCGCCGCAAGAGATATCGGATTTTAGAGAGTAAATTAATATGGAGTATGTCGTTCTTCTTTTGTAACATTCACATACCCATTTCTTCTTTCCTTATTGTCTTTTGGGCATCCAGTTGTAGTAATTAAAGTAGGAACAAATGCAGTGATCAAAAAGAAATGATTAGCGTACATTCGCATTCTCTTTACATCATTCCTTTCTTGTTGCTCCCATGGCGATGGACTGTTTCCATCGCAATCAGTAAGCGTGAAAGGAAGCTACCGTGCAGACAGAGGGATCTATATTTATACTTGGCAGAACTAATTACACACTGACATAATCGTCGGTATTGCTTTCGTTTCCCAAAAGTTATAAATATTTTCGGAAATATAAATAATTTCGGAAAAGAAGCTCTGTATTTCGCCAAGATGTCAAAGAAGGAGGTCCCTTACGTACTGGTTGCATCGAGTAAGATGTGGAGACGGCGGTTTGAAAGCGGACAGAAGAAGTGCGAGGAAGGGCGTCCCTTACCTGAGGGATCGCTACTCAAGCTACCTGGCGAAGGGGCAGGTGTGGCATATGTCCGGCGTGGCAAATGTCCGGCATTCGAAGCTGAAGTCTAACCCGCTCATTTAAATTCTAATTTAAATGCAGATATAATGGGAGATACGATACTGCGTGAAGAGTTTGACAGAGCACTGAAAGACCTGAGTCGAAACAAGGCCCAGGGAGTAGACAACATTCCATTAGAACTACTGACAGCCCTGGGAGAGCCAATCCTGACAAAACTCTACCATCTGGTGAGCAAGATGTATGAAACAGGCGAAATACCCTCAGACTTCAAGAAGAATATAATAATTCCAGTCCCAAAGAAAGCAAGTGTTGACAGGTGTGAAAGTTACCGAACTACCAGTTTAATAAGACACAGCTGCAAAATACTAACGCGAATTCTTTACAGACGAATGGAAAAACTGGTAGAAGCCGAACTCAGGGAAGATCAGTTTGGATTCCGTAGAAATGTTGGAACACGTGAGGCAATACTGACCTTACGACTTATCTTAGAAGAAAGATTAAGGAAAGGCAAACCTACGTTTCTAGCATTTGTAGACTTAGAGAAAGCTTTTGACAACGTTAACTGGAATACTCTCTTTTAAATTCTGAAGGTGGCAGGGGTAAAATACAGGGAGCGAAAGGCTATTTACAGTTTGTACAGAAACCAGATGGCAGTTATAAGAGTCGAGGGGCATGAAAGGGAATCAGTGGTTGGGAAGGGAGTGAGACAGGGTTGTTGCCTCTCCCCGATGTTATTCAATCTGTATATTGAGCAAGCAGTAAAGGAAACAAAAGAAAAATTTGGAGTAGGTATTAAAATCCATGGAGAAGAAATAAAAACTTTGAGGTTCGCCGATGACATTGTAATGCTTTCAGAGACAGCAAAGGACTTGGAAGATCAGTTGGACGGAATGGGCAGTGTCTTGAAAGGAGGATATAAGATGAACATCAACAAAAGCAAAACGAGGATAATGGAATGTAGTCGAATTAAGTCGGGTGATGCTGAGGGAATTAGATTAGGAAATGAGATACTGAAAGTAGTAAAGGAGTTTTGCTATTTGGGGAGCAAAATAACTGATGATGGTCGAAGTAGAGAGGATATAAAATGTTGACTGACAATGGCAACGAAAACGATTCTGAAGAAGAGAAATTTGTTAACATCGAGTATAGATTTAAGTGTCAGGAAGTCGTTTCTGAAAGTATTTGTATGGAGTGTAGCCATGTACGGAAGTGAAACATGGACGATAAATAGTTTGGACAAGAAGAGAATAGAAGCATTCGAAATGGGGTGCTACAGAAGAATGCTGAAGATTAGATGGGTAGATCACATAACTAATGAGGAGGTACTGAATAGGATTGGGGAGAAGAGGAGTTTGTGGCACAATTTGACAAGAAGAAGGGACCGGTTGGTAGGACATGTTCTGAGGCATCAAGGGATCACAAATTTAGCATTGGAGGGCAGCGTGGAGGGTAAAAATAGGAGAGGGAGACCAAGAGATGAATACACTAAGCAGATTCAGAAAGATGTAGGTTGCAGTTAGTACTGGGAGATGAAGATGCTTGCACAGGATAGGGTAGCATGGGGAGCTGCATCAAACCAGTCTCAGGACGGAAGACCACAACAACAACAACATTACTGGTACTCGTAAAAGTTCTCGTTTATCGAGTGTGTATTCCTTTTGGTTCACCGTAACAGTTATCGATTCCTCACAGTTCTCGATTCTGCTCGTCACACGACAGCTGGTGCACTGCCTGCGCGCGTCCCTTCCGGTTAGGAGCTGCGGCGAGGAAGCGCTCGAGCTAATGGTGGTAACATCATCTGTGAAGCCCCGTGGCGCCAGTGGAAAGCGAGTCCCGAGGCGCAGAGAAACCGGCCAAGTCTGGGAGAAGGCGGCAATTGTGGCTTGTCAGCCTTCCGCACAATGGCGGCCGCTTCTCCGGTGTCTGGAGGAGAGGCAGAGGGCCGGTGTGTGCGCGCGCTCGGCTGCGTGCCTGGCTGCGCTCCGGGAAACCCGAGACGGCGCGCAGCCGGCCAGCCGAGGCGCTGTCCGCTCCACGCACTATGCGTGAGCGCGCGGCCCGCGCCGTGGGTACACGCGCTACTGCACAGCGACCGAACAAACCCGCCCCCGAGCGATCACACCCGTCCGCGGAACTGGCCCGACAACGTGTATCCCAGTGGCGCCGCGGGCCAGTGCAGTAGTGTCGTGAATTCTGTCACACCATCTACACCGGAAAATTATGGGGATATCTCCTAATGTCGTGTCGGAGCTGCTTTTACCCGGCGTACTGCAGGAACCCGACGTAGCCGGAACTCCCCAAGTCGTTAGAAGTCCCCTGCAGAAATATTGAGCCATGGCGCCTCTATAGCCGTCGGTGCAGGATTTTGTGCACGATCTCACCTCTGGATAATTTTGTTGTGTTGGCAGAAGAGCCAACACCTTGTTACTAGAGGAGGCCGAAATGCACACGTTTTAGCTCACGCAGGCTGGCGTGAGGAGGGAACGACTATACTGACGTGAGGTCTGGAACATGACAAGGAATTAGAATTCAGGAAGCGGACGTAGCTAGTTTGATACTTAACTTTAATCCGTTAATGATGAACGTCGCTCTTGACGGTACATGAGTCACAATATTATCTGTTCAGAAAACATTGTACCTGAATATGGCGCCTTGCTAGGTCGTAGCAAATGACGTAGCTGAAGGCTGTGCTAAACTGTCGTCTCTGCAAATGAGAGCGTATGTAGACAGTGAACCATCGCTAGAAAAGTCGGCTGTACAACTGGGGCGAGTGCTAGGGAGTCTCTCTAGACTAGACCTGTCGTGTGGCGGCGCTCGGTCTGCAATCACTGATAGTGGCGACACGCGCGTCCGACGTATACTAACGGACCGCGGCGTAGTTAAAGGCTACCACCTAGCAAGTGTGGTGTCTGGCGGTGATACCACAACATCCATCTACACTGAGGTAACAAAAATTATGGGATATCTCCTAATGTTGTGTCGGAGCTGCTTTCACCCGGCGTTGTGCAGGAACCCGCCGTAGCATGGACTGCCCAAGTCCCCTGCAGGAACATTGCGCCATATCGCCTCTATAGCCGTCCATAACTGCGAAAGTGCTGAGGTGCAGGATTTTGTGCACGATCTCACCTCTCCATAATTTCCCATAGATGTTCGACGCATGGGCAACGGCCATACCATGTTGAATACAGCGGTTCTCGTCCGACCAGTGACGTTAAGCACCCGGTTACCACCTGGGAACACCGTGTACTGTTTCCAGAATGAGAATTTCACTCTGCAGCGGAGTATGCGCTGATATGAAACTTCCTGGCAGATTAAAACTGTGTGCCCGACCGAGACTCGAACTCGGGACCTTTGCCTTTCTCATTTTGGAAACATCCCCCAGGCTGTGGCTAAGCCATGTCTCCGCAATATCCTTTCTTTCAGGATTGCTAGTTCTGCAAGGTTCGCAGGAGAGCTTCTGTAAAGTTTGGAAGGTAGGAGACGAGGTACTGGCAGAAGTAAAGCTGTGAGTACCGGGCGTGGGTCGTGCTTCGGTAGCTCAGTTGGTAGAGCACTTGCCCGCAAAAGGCATAGGTCCCGAGTTCGAGTCTCGGTCGGGCACACACTTTTAATCTGCCAGAGTGAAATTCTCATTCTGGAATTCCATTGTTGTTTGGGAACATGAAGTCCATAAAAATAAATGTCGTGGACTAGGGCCTCCCGTCGAGTAGACCGTTCGCCGGGTGCAAGTCTTACGATTTGACGCCACTTCGGCGACTTGTGCGTCGATGCGGATGAAATGATGATGATTAGGACAACACAACACCCAGTCCCTGAGCGGAGAAAATTACCGACCCAGTCGGGAATCGAACCCGGGCCCTTAGCATTGACAGTGTGTCGCGCTGACCACTCAGCTACTGGGGGCGGACATGAAGTCCATGAATGGCTGCAAATTGTCTCCAAGTAGTCGAACATAATCGAGGACTCAGTCCATTCCATGTAAACTTAGCGCACACCATTTTGGATCCACTAGCTTATGCAACGCCTTGCTAACAAACTGGGTTCATGGCTTCGTCGGGTCTGCGCCGCAATCGAACCCTACCATCAGCTCTTTCAGCTGAAATCGGGACTCATCTGACCGGGCCTCGGTTTTCCAGTCGTCTAAGGTACAATGGATATGGTCACGAGCCCAGTAGAAGCGCTGCAGGCGATGTCGTGCTGGTAATGGCACTCGTGTCTGTTGTCTGCTGCCACAGCCCATTAATACCAAATTTCACCGTACAGTCCTAATGGATACGCTCCTCCTACGTCCCACATTGTTTTCTGCGCTTGTTTGACGCAGTGTTGCTTGTCTGTTAGCACTAACAACTCTACACAAACGCCGTTGCTCTCGGTCATTAAGTGAAGGTCGCCGGCCACTGTGTTGTCCGTTCTGAGAGGTAATCCCTGACATCTGGTTATCACGGCACGCTCTTGACACTGTGGATCGCGGAATATTGAATTCCCTATTTCCGAGGTGGAATCTGCCATGCGTCGAGCTTCCGCCTTCAAGGTTTGTTAATTCCCATCGTGCAGCCATAACGACGTCAGAAACCTTTCCACATAAGCCGGCCGTTGTGGCCGAGCGGTTCTAGGTGCTTCAGCCTGGGACCGCACTGCTGCCACGGTCGCAGGTTCGAATCCTGCCTTGGGCATGGATGTGTGCGCTGTCCTTAGGTTTAAGTAGTTCTAAGTCTAGGGGACTAATGACCTCAGATGCTAAGTCCCATAGTGTTTAGAGCCATGTGAACTTTTCCACATTGATCACCTGAGTACAAATAACAGCTCCGCCAATGCACTGCCATTTTCTACCTTGTGTTGCTCTTTTACACCTTGCGTGCGCGATACTACCGCCATATGTCTACGTGCATATCGCTATCCCATGATTTTTATCACCACAGTGTACATTACCGAATGTACATTATGGCCACTCCGTCCAACTTGCAGATTGACTTCCTAACGGCTTCCGGAGGCAACAAGAATGGTATTTTCAATATTTCATATCACTGTTGACCGAATTTCACCATCATATTCCGAGTACTATGCGGCTGGCGCCAGCTCTCGCTTCCCATATTCCACACCTTCCGATCATGCCAGCCTCTTTGTAGTCCTCTGGCTCTCTTTTCTTCCACTTTACAGATGCCCTTCCTCATAATAAAACATATTTTAAACCTTTGCGTATCACACGCAAACAATATGCAAATCAAATAATGATATTTCCGTCACAAATAGATCGTTCCGCTTGATATATCCGAGGTCTCGTAAACACCGACGTTTGAGAGTATAACAACCTCCTCCACCATAACGTTTCCTCTAAAGGTATCTGGTGGGGAAAAAAATCCTGTCGATCACACAAACTCGCGATCACGAAGCGCGCCATCCGCCGACTGCAGGCTAGTCCTGTCCGCGCCGGCTGGGTGAGAGAAGAGACCCACATCCGTGCTGGCTACGCCCGTCCGTGCCGAACGCATGCGTGCACGCAATACAACTATCGGCAACAATAAAATGATCAACCGGGAATTTGACGTCGCGATTGGGTTTTTAAAAGTACTATAGAAATCCAAAATGGATTGCCTCTGCTACATTCGGAAAGAGGGAGGAAGGTTCTACTGCGTGATAAAAGGGACGTTCAAAAAGAAACAAGCCGGAGGCATAATTACAGAGACCAGTACCTGTACGGTAGAAGTATTGACCCTGGCAGTTGAGACACTTGTCCCACTGCGACACGAGGCGTGAATGGCTGTCTCATAAAATTCCCGGGGCTGCGATGTTAACCATTTCCGCACGTACAGCTGGACATCGTCGTCCGAGGTAAATCGTTTGCCCCTCAAAGCCTTTTTAAGGGGACCAAAAATGATTCGCTTCCTGCAACATGCGACAACAGTGAATGCCGAGTGTTACTCATATAAACAGTGACCACCCTTCGCCAAGCAATCAAATCAAAACGACCAGGACGGAGCAAGGTGGCGCAGTGGTTATCACACTGGACTCGCATTCCGGAGGACAACGGTTCAATCCCACATCGGGCCATCCTGATTTAGATTTTCCGTGATTTCCCTAAATCGCCCCAGGCAAATGCTGGGATGGTTCCTTTGAAAGGGCACGGCCGACTTCCTTCCCCGTCCTTCCCTAATCCAATGAGACCGATGACCTAGCTTTTTGGTCTCTTCTCCCAAACAACCCAACCCAAAACAACCAGGCAATCTCACCTGTGTGGTCATTCTGCTCCATGACAATGCAAAGCCTCATACGGCCAACACAGTCGCGGCAATCCTGCAGAAATACAAATGGGAGGTTCTCGGTCACCGTCCATACAGTGAGGACCTCTCTCGCTGTGATCAAACCATTTTTTGTCGCCTTAAAAAGGCTCTGAGGGGCAAACGATTCACCTCGGACGACGACGTCCAGCTGTACGTGCGGAAATGGTTAACATCGCAGCCCCGGGAATTTTATGAGACAGCCACTCACCGCCTTTTGTCACAGTGGGACAAGTGTCTCAACAGCCAGAGTCAATACTTCTAACATACAGGTACTGGTTTCTGTAATTATGCCTCCGGCTCGTTTCTTCTTGAACGCCCCTTATAGAATAGAGTCAACAGCAAATACCAGTGCAAGACAAATTCCACTGCAATGTACTGAGAAGCACTAAACACGACACACTCAAAACACTATCCAGCGAGTGGTAGTGTTGTTGTAGTAGTAGTAGTAGTAGTAGTAGTAGTAGTAGTCGTGGCTAGATGTCGGAGATCGCTATCGGTCGGAAATTTGGCATCGCGACTACGTTTTTAAAGCACTATAGAATTCCTAAACTGATTCTTAAAAATGGTGCAAATGGCTCTGAGCACTATGGGACTTAACATCTGTGGTCATCAGTCCCCTAGACTTAGAACTACTTAAACCTAACTAACCTAAGGACATCGCACACATCCATGCCCAGGGCAGGATTCGAATCTGCGACCGCAGCAGCAGCGCGGTTCCGGACAGAAGCGCCCAGAACCGCTCGGCCACAGCGGCCGGCGAAGCGCTAAACACGACACGCTTAAACTGCTACCCAGTCCGTAGCACTACCTACCGTGGGTAGATGTTGGAGATCACTGAAACACTCGCACATTCCGTACACTCACCTCCCAGACGTCCACACACAGCGCGGCCGCCCTCTTGTACACCGCCAGCGCCGACGTTCTGGGACCGGAGTGAACTACAGCTGCGGCCGCAGCCGCAGTCGTGGACGCGCGTGTATGCCAGATTGCTCCACCCCCGACCATGGAGGGCATCCGGAGATGATTGGAGAGGTAGGAATTCGCAGGTTATCAATATGTCCACCGCAAACATCCATCATTTAGAATCTTCTCTCACGCAACACACCCTGTCGCGCTCACCCAGTCTTCCGCTGTCGTGGGCAAGATCGGACAGGTCGGCGCATTCGTTGTGCTCTGCCCACGCTGAGCTAATCCGTTACTTCCTGTTCCCAGCTCCTGGTGACCGCCGTTGCAGCCAGCCGCGGTGCACTGCGAAACAAGCAGCTGCAGCTTCGACGTGTACAGCAGTTCTAAAGAATTCAACCCTGACATAGCCCCAACTAATTTAAAAAATCCACCTTACCCAATCCGAGGCAGCGTCGTTGTTGATCATACACCTACAATTTCTCATACGAAATGTAGATTTCTTCGCCGCGCGGGATTAGCCGATAGGTCTAGGGTGCTGCATTCGTGGACTGTGCGGCTGGTCCCGGCGGAGATTCGAGTCCTCCCTCGGGCATGGGTGTGCGTGTTTGTCCTTAGGATAATTTAGGTTAAGTAGTGTGTAAGCTTAGGGACTGATGACCTTAGCAGTTAAGTCCCACAAGATTTCACACACACACACACACACACACACACACACACACACACACACACACACACACACATGTAGATTTCTCCCTTTTATACGGGTTATTTTCGAAGACAGAAGAAATCGGACCATACACGCGATTTCACATCGGTAAAGTATCCTTACTTGTTGTCAAAATCCTGTACAGGACTATGGCATAGGCTCTATTTCCCTCTGAGTATTCACTCATCAGGTAGAAGCGTATTTTTTCTTATCTGTCATGTCCTGCATCACAGGACTGGAATATTAAATTCACTTTTGGCTCCTGATGGAGTGCTAAGATCTACCACCGTCACAGGATGCCTCCTCGCTTTCAGACTCTCCCTTGAGGTAACAGCAAAGATAAGTTGTAAATATAAGGTTTATACTTCGTATCACTTTATAAATTCGGTAATACATCTGATTTTATTACGATGGTCATCTCCCCATATGCAGGCGATGTATTCAAATATCATTAAAAATATCGTCCCAACGAAAAAAACGGCCAAGTGAAGAATCATATCCGTGGTGCCTTATCTATCGCCTTCACCTGTAAGGTGGCATGTCACTGAAATCAAATTGATAAGCTAATTAATTAAATTGGTCATGAGAGTGGAGGGCGCGGGACAATTTTAGACGAACACTAAGGGTTGATGGCAGTACACAAGTTCTAGGTTGCAGCACGTAACGTTGAGCATACATTAGAAAGGAAAGTTGTGAGCCGTGCGTGGCTCGTGTTCCCGCCATCATGCATTTTACACCCTGTTTTTAACGTACTTCCACTTCACTACGTTAATTTAAATCACTACTGTCACTGAGTTGCTGCTCTGTCTGACCGCGAGCGGCGCTAGCAGCGCGTATCGATACATCCCCTCTCGTAGTATCTTTGCTCGACTGCTATTACTTCCCAGTTTTGTCGGTGTTGAGGCAGTTCCCGTCGGGAGTTCAGATCGCGAGTTCGGGTTTGCCAGTCGGTTGGAACACATCTGGAGTGCAGTCCGGACCTGCCAGTCGGGGAGTTGCAATGCGGCACTGGTGCAGTCGGGTTGGAGCAGCGGTGAGATCTGCGTCGACATGGCTCGCCCGACCATTGCCGCCACGCATCACTTGAGCCGGGCCACGGTCTTGGTGGATCGTCGGTCGGTCGTCCAACCGGACGACGCGTTTTGGCTCGCCCGATCGTCCATGAGTCGGCAGAGAGAGAGAGAGAGAGAGAGAGAGAGAGAGAGAGAGAGTGTGTGTGTGTGTGTGTGTGTGTGTGTGTGTGTGTGTGTGTGCGCGCGCATCGACTCCCGATTTGTCTTCGTGTGCGTTTAATTACTGTTGGGTGTCGTTCAGGTCTTCGGCAAGTGTTTGACAGGTTGTGTGTGTAGTTGGCGTGATTTCCTTTGACAAGTTATTTTAAATGTTGTCGGCATACTGGCTCTGAGAGGTCGGTCGTCTGATCGGGCGACGTGTAACTGATTCTCTGAGCGCTTCTGGGCCCCTTCAGTTACCATCTTGTGGAACTTCGGTCGGTCCTTTCCTGGGACAGGGACGTCGTTTAGGCCAGTTGCATGGTTGGGTCCGAGCCAGTATTTCCGCCTCCGTGTGTCTGGAAGTGAGTGGGAGACGCACCAATAGTGCAGTCGCGGACGGAGCAGCAGGCAGTCGGTCGGTTGGTGCGGACCAGGGAAGTCATCTCCGTGCGGTGCAGTCGGCCTGTGTCCGCTGCCGGGCCCTGCGCAGTGTCGCAGGGTGTGTGGAGCTGTCCGATCGCTACGAGCTTAGTGGTTCACCCACTCAGGACGTCGAAGTTGAGTGTAGTTTGACAGCTAATACAATTCCTTTGTGTGTTACCACGTTTGTAATATTGCCGGTTTGAGTTCTCATGTACTGATTGACGGGAAGCAAGTCGTCGTGTCGGTTGGGCCGTGGCTGTGGCCTGGTTGGGTTCCGACGGATCAAGTATAGTTGGGCTCACCACCTGTCTCGCCTAAGTGGACGAGGGTAGACCGAGCTTTCTGGAGGCTTTCTGAGTGCCCGGTTTTTAATTATCTGTTGTCAGCTACTTTAAATTTTAGGCTTATGGTTATTTGTTTGTTTTCTTAAAATTTTGCAAAATTAATTTTTAAATTTACCTTTCAAGCTTAAACATTGCAACCTTCTGCCTTTGAAAGCTTATGTTAATATATTTTAAAATTTTGAACTTTAATTGTGGCCTCAGCCATTGGTATTGTACTTGTATATCTTGCTTTTTTTAAAAATTATTTTATTGCTATTTTAATTAGATCTTTAAGATTTCTTGTTGTTTAAACATGCTGGCCTTCTGCCTTTAAAGGTCTATAGTAATATATTCTAAGGTTTTGAAATTGAATTGTGGCCCTCAGCCATTTGTGTTGCACTTTGCATATGTTGCTTTTGGGGTTTATAAATTATTTTATTGTCATCTTGTTGATTTGTTAAGATTTCCTGTTGGAGGCCTTCAGCCGTGAAAGAGCTGCATTCGAAAAGATCCGGCTATGTGCCGCTTTGGTTGTAAAGGTTATTAAATTACAATAAATTACAATTAGAAGGAGAAACTGACCTCAACCTTTGGCCCCTTTCCACAGTCCTATTACCTGTTCTGCCCAGCCGGTTTAGCGGGCGTTTCAAGTTCTGCAAGGTTCGCAGGAGAGATTTTGTAAAGTTTGGAAGGTAGGAGACGAGGTACTGGCAGCAGTAAAGCTGCGAGGACGGGGCGTGAGTCGTGCTTGGGTAGCTCAGTTGGTAGAGCACTTGCCCGCGAAAGGCAAAGGTCCCGAGTACGAGTCTCGGTCCGACACACAGTTTTAATCTGCCAGGGAGTTGCATGGGATCAGTCTTTGAGCTGATGACCACAACAAAAAAAAAAAAAGCTCTGAGCACTATGGGACTTAACTTCTGAGGTCATCAGTCCCCTAGAACTTAGAACTACTTAAACCTAACTAACCTAAGGACATCACACATATCCACGCCCGAGGCAGGATTCGAACCTGCGACCGTAGTGGTCGCGCGGTTCCAGACTGTAGCGCCTAGAACCGCTCGGCCACTGCGGCCGGCATGACCACAACAGCATATTTTGCACGCGCGAGAGCGCCACAGAGATGTTGAGCAGACTTCCAAGATGTTTGCTCTCGAATTTCCGACAAGAAGAGAAGTATGTGGCGGCACAGTTTCCCACGCCCTGTAGCTGAGGAGTCAAGGCACTTTGAGATGGCATGTGCGGTGCCCCTGGCGGCCTCTGTTCGCTTAGATCTCTGCCCAACTGCTCCTCGTTGCGAGGCCTGGAAAGCCGCCGCTAATTACATATTCCCCCACCAGGCGCGCCACCCGCTATTACCAGCGCCACATCAACGAGCGACTTTTACGACGACCCTTAACGTCGGCTTCCTCTGTTCGGCGATCGCCGCTTTACTGCCCTCTTCATCTGGCCGATACCTCGCTACCCGAAACCACACCGCCCTAGGAAAAACACTCATGTTGCTTCTGCTTCCTTCGGAACACGCACCGATTTCTCTTTATCGAAAGCAAAAGCATGAGATTTACTCTCGAGAGCGCGGTGTCACATCGAAGTCGGCGGCGCGAATCGATACCAAAGACATTAGCCAGGTTCGTAACGACGTATGGGAGGGGCTCCAGAAGACCACGCCTGCCTCTCAGCATCTGCAGCGCCCTCGCACTGAGGTCAATGTAGTGTTGAACGCCGGCGAGCTCAGCCCAGTTTGAGATCTGAGCTACAGGAGTCGACACGACCGTCTGGGATCAACGAGTAGCTGAAGTTTCAGATGAACTTGTAGACTTCAAATGATGAATATTGTACATCAACAGAACAGTTGGTTAATTAGTTTATCAAGTGATAGTTTGCTAGCCAGTGACAGTTGTAGATTATCCGATACATCTGCGGGAAAAGAAGCGTGTCAAACTAAATCTTCTATTTATGAGTATAATAAACTGAATTCGTATTCCTTGTGTTGTTGTTTGATGAGCCTTATCGCACAGCAATCAAAGAATCCTCAATTGTGGCCACACAAAAGTAGTTTCATCTGTTCACAACAAAACCAGTACAATGTAACTCTATTTTCGGAAGTGAGACCCAAGAATTTGTACATCTTTACTGAAGCATATTATCAAGTAACAGTTATTAAACAAAATAATTCCGTGACCTCTCAGGTTTTATCGGTGTGAGTGATTAATTGTGCGCTTTCAGGTGTTCAGTCACGTTAATTCCATTTCTCTTCACGATAATTCGACGAGCGACACATCCGTCTCTTTCACGCACGATATTTTGACGAACGATCTTGTCGTCTTTCTCGAAAACCACGAGTTGTGCTGTTACACCTACTCGCTGTCTGGGCTCCAACCAGAATTAAGTTCTGTTGGTGTGGCTCTCCTATGCCTTTGAATTGGATGGTCACTTGTTTCGGAGCCCTCACTGATATTCCATGAAAGAGTCACTCTCTCTCAGCGTTTTCCAGTTGGAATGTCCGGTAAGATTTGTTGGAATGTCCGGTAAGATTTTAATACCGGGTGACTCAAGAGCAAAGAACAGATTTCAACTCTTTATTATGGACAAACTGTAAAAGACAGAAATACATTGCACTGCGCATGTCTCTGCATAGAGGAACGTTCAGTTTTTTAACAAAGCAGACATGCCAACTTTCAAAAGTGAAAAATCAAGAGAATTTCAGCGCTGTACTATTGTGAATAACAACATATCCCTGATGGTTGGTTGGTTGGTTGTTTGGGGAAGGAGACCAGACAGCGTGGTCATCGGTCTCATCGGATTAGGGAAGGATGGGGAAGGAAGTCGGCCGTGCCCTTTCAGAGGAACCATCCCGGCATTTGCCTGGAGCGATTTAGGGAAATCACGGAAAACCTAAATCAGGATGGCCGGACGCGGGATTGAACCGTCGTCCTCCCGAATACGAGTCCAGTGTCTAACCACTGCGCCACCTCGCTCGGTTATATCCCTGACAAAGTTGTAATAATTCAGTACCTGTACCTGGCACACCCATATTGTTTCGCAATTTCAGAATCGGGAAACATTTTGCGAAGCAAAGGCCCAGCGTGGTCGGCACAGTTTATAGTCAAGTTATGCTCTACAATAAATGAGGTAAATAAAGCCTCGGCATTCGTCACAGAATCTACATTTTGGGGTTTACACGAGAAGTTAAGTTTCTGGTTCCGTTCTACACAATGGACACTCTCCTTGTGTTTTTTAGTTTGCACATGTTTAAGAATGCCGCATTTCCTGCCATGAGCCACTCAAAAGTCACATCTACATACACTACAAAATGCGTAAGTTTGTCCCTTCCTCGATTCACTTAAACATGGAAACTCTTCCTTATATACGTTTCTGAACACTGCATCGTATTTCTTCACCATCCTGCACAAAAAATAATCAACACCTCCATGATACGCAGCCAACAACTACTACAGAGTACACAAATCACGCAGCAGAACCGAGAACACAATGGTCCTATGTTCTAGACAATGGTCATGTAGCAATGATGCCAACCCTGGTGCACCGTTTCCCCCTATATTGCACTTCAAATTCCCCTAAATAATTTGTCACACTGTCGGGTAAACGATTGGGGGGGGGGGGGGGTGAGGCGGTAAAAGGGAGTCAACAATGAAATTGTCGAGTGGAGGGGCGGGGAGGGGAGGGTAGTAACCATAAATATTTTTCCCCCCTGAAACATATATCCCTCTAATTTCCCCCAGGCACCTTAATTCCCCCTAAATTTACGAGGAAATGCCCCAACTTGGCAACACTTCCTTGTAGAAAGAACAACGTTTATCACTTCGGTTGGAACGACTATCGACTACTCCTTGTCCACAATAACTTTACGATTTCGCTGATGCTACCAGAAGTGGAGGAAATTGGCACTGGTTGGAAGGTATTCATTTGTCTCCGAACGCTGACAACGATAAGTTCCTTGCCGGGCGGTGTTGGCCGAGCGGTTCTAGGCGCTACAGTCTGGAACCGCGCGACCGCTACGGTCGCAGGTTCGAATCCTGCCTCGGGCATGGATGTGTGTGATGTCTTTAGGTTAGTTAGGTTTAAGTAGCTCTAAGTTCTAGGGGACTGATGACCTCAGAAGTTAGGTCCCAAAGTGCTTAGAGCCATTTGAACCATTTTCCTTACTACCTTGCAGATACGAAGCGCGAGCTACGCCTACTGCCGCTCCCAACAGCCACCGCACGAATCTTCCAAGTTAACATAGACAAGTCGCAGCCTAACATTGTCATCCACCAATATATCTGGAAGGGGCAGGATTTCAAATAGTAAGAAAAGCATTGAAACTGCTCTGAAAATCGGGAGATCGGTGTTCACGGTCGGGAGATCGGGAGGAAGAAGGAAAAATCGGGAGTCTCCTGCTTAAATCAGGAGAGTTGGCATATCTGACAAAGCTGGGTTCAAATTGCTCTGAGCACTATGCGACTTAACATCTGAGGTCATCAGTCCCCTAGAACTTAGAACTACTCAAACCTAACTAACCTAAGGACATCACACACATCCATGCCCGAGGCAGGATTCGAACCTGCGACCCTAGCGTCGCGCGGTTCCACACTGAAGCGCCTAGAACCGTTCGGCCACTGCGGCCGGCGATTTGTGTGTGGAATGAAAAGGACTATCATCTCCAAGTTTCTCGAGCAAGGCATGGTGCTCAAGTTGACTGTGAGGCATACGGTCTGTGAACCTTCCTCTATCCAGTGACGTGTGCACTGTATTTCTGTCTTTCGTAGTTTGTAATAAACAATTGAAGTCTGTTCTTTCTTTTTGGATCACCCTGCATACAGAGCGCTTGATCCCAAGTCTTTCTTCAACTGGAAGCCTTAGTCTGAATTTATTAAGTTTTCCGACGTTTTTCTTTCGATAGACTCCTAAACTGAGCCGTTCCAGAAACTTAGCATTTGCAGCACAATGATAGTCTCGTCGTGTTTCATTCCGTTGTTATCAGTAACCGTTGACATTCGATTCGTCAAGGATTACTTTACAAATGACATAAGGTGTTAAATACTTGACGTTAAGCATGTAATCCCCTCATGTTTGAAGCCTGAAACTAAACGCCGCCGGAAGGGGCCATGAAGGCCCATTGGTACCGACCGACCGCCGTGTAATCCTCAGCCCACAGGCATCACTGGATGCGGATATGGAGGGGCATGTGGTCAGCACACCGCTCTCCCAGCCTTTTTTTTTTTTAAAAAAAAAAAGATCTTATGGGACTCGAACCTCCGCCGGGATCAGCCGCACAGTCCATGACTGCAGCGCCGTAGACCGCTCGGCTAATCCAGCGCGGCAAACTTCGGTTATCTGACGGGAACCGGTGTTACTATTGCGGCAAGTCCGTTGGCTATGGATGAAGACGAAAATCCCTAATTATGTTGGTTTTATTAGTTTTGGTTTATGCAGCCACAGACTAGCAAGAACGTCAAAACCAAAACCGAAATAGTTTGGAAAAGTTTTGAAATTGTATTTGAAGTCTGCTGGAAGTCGCTAAATGCTGTCATTGTCAAACACTGGATGAGTACAGTCTAGGTCAGGTCTGGCCAAGCAGCGCCCCGCGAGCGTGAGCGCTCCGGGTGCTGTCCTATGTTGGACCGACGGGTGTGGAGGAGAGCGAACGGCTGCAGCCGGATGTCGCTAGAGCAACGCAGTCGGCTTGTCACAGTTTGCCAATAATACCAACCGTGTTAAATTAGATTTACGTTCTGCATTTGCAGAAAAAGTGGAGAAGCCACATCGCCAATTGCTGAATCCGAACTTCTTTACTGTTCGTACAGTTTGAAGGCCACGCAACGCAACGCGAGCCACAAAGACGATATGTTGCACCTGTCTTCTGATCAAGGAGTTGAATTCTGTCTTGCTTAGGGCGGCCATTAGGGGAAAAATGAGTTAAGGGTGAATAGAGCAGTGATAAAATCTTTTATGGTCGACATCACCAATATTTAAATCCATTAAGTCTTTTTAACGCAGAGGAAGAATCATTTGGTAACAGATATGACAGACAAGATTGATGCAATCGCCGGCCGAAGTGGCCGCGCGGATCTGGCGCTGCAGTCTGGAACCGCGAGACCGCTACGGTCGCAGGTTCGAATCCTGCCTCGGGCAGGTTAGTTAGGTTTAACTAGTTCTAAGTTCTAGGGGACTAATGACCTCAGCAGTTGAGTCCCATAGTGCTCAGAGCCATTTGAACCATTTTTGATGCAATCAAAGAAAATTTAATCCTGTGTAATTAGCAACTTCAAGTTTATTACATGGAATATTTACCATATCTCAATGCAGTTATTTGTGGACCAGGCAGGACTGACTACATTTCTACAATTCAAACATTTCATCATGAGTTTCCAAAGAGATTTCAAGAGTTGGGCACTCTGAAGACTTAAGTAGATTTATTTGCCAGACCGTTGCCACTTTTGGCTGCTGATGTATCTCGCCATTACTCCGACTTGAGTTGTTAGGTGCACATTAATAGCATCTGACTGAATTAACGAGACTCTTATAAAATGTTAACCCCGAGAGCAATATCATTGACTGCTTAGACAAGCCGCTAAAATAACCCATTGTTCGGTTCAACTTACGCGTGCAAACGGTTTCTTTCAGTTATGAAATTGACCAAGTGCCACTAACTTTCGGCTTTAATACATTTTAATTGCGTAACTCTGTGTGTCTGGCTTTATAATGACCCCCAATGGTCATATTACACTTAACTCTGAAAGAGAAATGTCTATAAACCTCACAACTTAATTTTAAATGCTAGTATTTAAAGCTGTTTGCAATATGCACGCTGCAGTAACACTGTCGAATGTACTTAATGAATTAAGGAGAAAAGTTGTTTCTTTGGTACAAAAATACGAAAGTCGAAAATAAGCCCAGTGATTTAATTCTGTTTATAAAAGTATGCTGCAATATTCGCGTCTTGCAATTACTCGCACTGTTTTGCAAATACGTCTTCCTTGGTTTCTCGCGTGTGAGGCCGTTGGCACCTAGCCGTCTCTCACACACTTGCTCGGAACAACGCAGTGCCGGCCGTTGTGTCCGAGCGGTTCTAGGCGCTTCAGTTTGGAACCGCACGACTGCTACGGTCGCAGGTTCGAATCCTGCCTCGGGCATGGATGTGTGTGATGTCCTTAGGTTAGTCAGGTTTAAGTAGTTCTATGTTCTGATGACCTCAGATGTTAAGTCCCATAGTGGTCAGAGCTATTTGAACCATTTGAAAAACGCAGTTGTGCGAGAAGCCGGAACGCTGAACAGATTCGGCTGCGCAAATCTTCGCCAGGCTTGGTCTAGGTAAACCGCGTTCTATTTTAAGAAAAACTAGCTTTACACGCATCTCACTGTTTACAAAGCCACACTTCCTGAACTGTGTGTTGTACAGCGATAGATTTTACAGGTAAAAATGGAAATGAGCGTATGGCGTCAGTGGCCGGGAGTTCCCAGGCGGGAACGGTATGTTCAGTGGATATAAGTGGATACTCTCTGCAAGCAGAGTTTCAAGTAAAGAAGTAATAAATTGAAATGTTATCCCTGATGCTGCAGGTTAACTGCATGAATACTAAACATGCAGCGAGCGATAATTTTTTCCCTTTATTTTATAGTGGACTTCCACCGAGAGTTTCGAAAAACTTAGAAATTATCTGCAAAGCTGGTTGGAGGTCAGTAAATGCTCTCATTCTTACATACTGGATAAATGGGGTCTGAGTGATTTGTACGTCACGAGTTACACAGCCTCAAGAATACAGAGTTTCCAACTATAATACTTGTTAATTAAAAGTTCTGAGCTGAATTGCCGTGGTCCATATATAAAACTACTACTCCTTCCTGACGTTTCGTTGCCGGCTGCGGGCAACATCTTCTGAGGTGAGTCGGCAACTGGCTGCTAGGCGCTGGAGGTCCCGCTTATATAGAGCGCTTAGATGGCGCCACCACTCATCACGTGCTTTCGACTTTAAAACTATCTCTGGCTAGTGCCATCTCTCTCGATTAAGAAACTAATTTACATGCGGGTATATACCAGTCGGTTGTGAGCTCTGCAAGATCCATGAGCTATTTTATATTAACGTGACAAACCCTAATTCTAGGGTTTCATTTTATTTTTGACACATGGATCTATGCCGACAATTGTAAAAATGGTACATTAGTCCTTACTAATGTAAAATTGCTACCTTCTGAAGAAGACTATATTTGTCGAAGCCTAGGTAAAGAATTTCGTTATCCATTGCAACTGGTCGGCTGTTTATAATTTTATTATTAAAAAGAAGAAGGATTAAAACTAGACAAGATATAGCGGTCGACTTTGTACCAACGAAGTGACAATCGATTACCTGTAATCGAGAGAGATGGCACTAGTCAGAGATAGTTTTAAAGTTGAAAGCACGTGATGAGTGGTGGCGCCATCTAAGCGCTCAATATAAGCGGCACCTCCAGCGCCTAGCAGCCAGTCGCCGACTCACCTCGGAACATGTTGCCCGCAGTAGGCAACGAAACCTCAGGAAGGAGAATGAGTTTTATATACAGACCACGGCAATTCAGCCCGGAACTTTTAATTAATGAAGACGCCGGCCGTGAAAGCTTACATGTTATGATTATAATACTTGTCTTACTCTGTAAAACTTGTAACATAAGATTATTAACGAGTTGATTATAACAGCATTTTAAATTAGGTCGACAATTATATGAAGTAGTGAAAATCAATTTTTTTCCGCCCCTGGAAGCCATTTGTTAGGTGACCTGCTGCTGAGATTGGATGACTGTTTCGGTCATTCATTAATACAGATGCTCGAGGCAGTGTTCGGCGACAGCTGATTCGCTAGGTTGCATTAGTACGGTGTGGCGCTGATGTTCGTTGCACGTCTCCTTCATCGATCTAATAGTCTGCCCCCCCCCCCCCTTTCCCCCCGCCCAGACTCAATCAATATTCTTTGCACACTCACTACCGATTGGCAACGGGCACGCCAAACAAAATGCTTTCCTTACCAGGTTTTCTGCCGGTTTCAGCGACAACGGAAAAAAGATTACTGAAAGTTTGTCTTCAACGTACTGTATCACATGTTACGTTATGTTCAGCCATTTACCTACACGAATTTGTTAAATTATTTCACGGACTTTATAATTAGCCCGTATTCTAGTTTGGTCGACTTTACGGGCGCACCGCATCTGCAAGACGGGTTCAGGTAATGGTCTTGCAGCGTGGTCTCCTCAGTCAGCTATCCCTGGCTGCTGCGCGCCATGTTAAAACACGAGAGCCACTTAGCTTTGCCGCTGGACTGCTCGATCAGCCAGTTACCGTGTCCGAGTTCTGGTGGAACCGGTCGTACGCGTTATGCATGCAGGCTCTGGTCCGAACTTAGTCAGTCGGCTTCTGTTTGCAAATGGAGCGTAGTAATATTAGTCAGCACCCAGCCAATGCCGTCCGCGGCTACGTCCATTACACACACACACACACACACACACACACACACCAGCATTTCTTTTTGTTCTACTGCACTGCCACTCGGACACATGGCGATGGAGTGAAGCGTTGTTGCGGATGCTGCAAATGCCGAAGCAGGCAACGGTTTCTTGAGATGCAGCAATGAATTCTATAGACGCACTGGATCAATGGACTTTTGGGGTGGGGGGGAGGGGGGGGGGGCAGAATTCCAGGTTTTTAGCTAATAGGTTGGTGCATAAGTTGGTAGGGATTTTGTTTTGCTTGTTGGTATGCCGATTGCTATATGTTTATTTACCGATTGAGGGTTTTTTATTTGTAGTTCACTGTGGCTATTTAAGTTTACATACTAGCATTTTTTTAAAATTTGGAGATAGTTGGTGGAGCTGTGGACCCTAGAAAATGGGTTACCAACATTATAACATTTACGACATATTCTTCTGTTTGAGTTCAATAGAGGGGTGATAGCAGCTGAGGCAGCCAGAAACGTTTGCGCCGAGTGTGGGGTTAATACCATTGGACAGAGCACGGCAAGAAAATGCTCTTCTCGTATTAACGAGGGTCGTTTTAACATTAGTGGCTCTTTTTAACATTAGTGACTCGCCACGTTCAGGAGGATCTTCTCGGTTTGATGAAATCCGTTTAAAAGCATTAATCCACAGTGATCCACGTCACTGTACTCAAGAACTGCCAAATGTGATGAACTGTGGTCATTCTACTATCGTGCGACACTTGCATGCAATGGTGAAGGTTCAGAAATCGGGAGTACGGGACTGCATGCTCTAAGTCAATACCACAAAAATCATAGAGTGGCCACACGTGCATCTCTGCTTCTTCTTCATCAATTGGCTCGTGAACAACATCGACCATTCCTATCCTCTATTGTTACTGGTGACGAGAAATGGCGTCCTGATGCTAAAGTAAGGAAATAAAGGAATGGTTGAGCCCAAACAAAGCAGCAACTCCTCGTAAAAAGACCTGCACACAGCCACAAAAGGCGGATCTGCATCTGGTGCTGTAAGGGTGCCGCGAATGACAACCAAAGAGGTCCTGCTATGAAAAGAAACGACGGTCCACACCGTTACCCCTGGTTGTCGGGCCGTATGGCGGGTGGCTGGTTTGTATCCCACACAGTCCAAGGTGTCTCCAGATATATCTTCGCCCTGGATTTGCATTGACTGGAGTAGAATTGTCTTCAGTGACGAATCCACTTCGAATTGAGCCCCGATGACCGGCGAAAAACGTGTCTCGAGACGCCCCGAACAGCGGTGTCAATCTGTCACCCGCCATAGAGCTCAACAACCGGGAGTGCCATTTCTTTTCATAGCAGGACCCATTTTCTTGTCGTCCCAGGCAGCCTTGCTGCTCAGTGATACACCGACGATGTTTAACGCCCAGGTTTGTGCCCTTTTATAGCAAGCCATCCTGAGTTTACACTTCAGCAAGATAGTGTCTGCCCGCACACGGCAAGTTCCCACTCCTTGTCGTGCTAGCCAAACCCCAGCTTGGTCAGCAACGTCTCTCCCAAATTGAGAACGTTTGGAGCAATACTCCAACCATCTCGGGATTCTGACGATGTAACGCGCCAACTGAACACAATTTGGCACAATATCCCGCACGAGGACTTCCAACGACTCTTGTAAATCAACGCCAGGCCGAATATCAGCTTGCGTAAGGACCAGACGTGAGACAAAGCGTTATTCACTTGCTCAGTTTTTGAAGCTTTACCTCTGGAATAAATCATTCCATTTATCTGAAATTGTAGTCATTTGTTTGTCTGTAGATGTGCGTCCTTTTCAGGTAATTCCTTCGTGGTGCGTCGCCGATGTCAATGAACTCGCAATCAGGCAATAAATATCGTAAATACTACGGAAGTTTTTCCCGAGTTCTGGTGTAACAACTATCTTGTAACTGATTCTCCACATCAATAAACGTAATAAAATGCGCGTAAATAGACATAAGGGTCCGACATCTTCTGGCCGTGCGATCGGTTATCACTCAGTATAACCAGTCGCAACCATCATGCATCAAGCATAATGCTGCTGGCCACGGAGTCGTTGCGTGGTTTACGCAGAGGCGGAGCTTCTGTACCGTCTTAGTCGGAGCCTACAAGTAGCTCGGGCTGCAGCGAGGAAGTCTCAAACGGCCGGGGCCCCGTGGTCTTGAGGTAGCGAACCCCACATACAGGGTCGGGGAATTAGGTACAATGGTTGTTGTTGTTGTTGTTGTTGTCGTCTTCACTCCAGAGACTAGTTTGATGCAGCTCCCCATGCTACTCTATCCTGTGCAAGCTTCTTCATCTTCGAGATACTACTGCAACGTACATCCTTCTGAATCTATTTAGTGTATTCATTCCTTGGTCTACCTCTACGGTTTTTACTCTCCACGCTTCCCTTCAGTACGAAATTGTTTATCCTTTGATGCCTCAGAACGTGTCCTACCAACCGATCCCTTCTTCTAGTCAAGTTGTGCCACAAATTCCTCTTCTCCCCAATTCTATTCAGTACCTTCTATTTAGTTACGTGATCTACCCATCTACTCTTCAGCATTCTTCTGTAGCAATACATTTCTAAACCTTCTATTTTCTTCTTGTCCAAACTATTTATCGTCCATGTTTTACTTCCATACATGGCTACAATCCATACAAACACTTTCAGAAACGACTTCCTGACACTTAAATCTATACTCCGTTAGCAAATTTCTCTTCTTCACATACGCTTTCCTTGCCATTGCCAGTCTACATTTTATATCCTCTATACTTCAACAATCATCAGTTGTTTTGCTCCCCAAATAGCAAAATTTATTTATTACTTTAAGCGTCTCATTTCCTAATCTAATTCACTCAGCGTCACCTGATTTAATTCGACTACATTCCATTATCCTTGCTTTGCTTTTGTTGATGTTCATCTTATGCCCTCCGTTCAAGACACCATCCATTCCGTTCAACTGCTCTTCCAAGTCCTTTGCTGTCTCTGACAGAATTACAATGTCGTCGGCAAACCTCAAAGTTTTTATTTCTTCTCCATCTATTTTAATTCCTATTCCAAATTCCCCTTTTGTTTTCCTTACTGCTTGCTCAATATACAGATTGAATAAGATCGGGGATAGGCTACAACCCTGTCTCACTCCCTTCGCAACCACTGCATTCCTTTCATGCCCCTAGAATTTTATACCTGCACCTGCTTTCTGTACAAACTGTAAATAGCCTTTCGCTCCCTGTATTTTACCCATGCCACCTTTAGAATTTAAAAGAGAGTATTCCAGTCAACATTGTCAAAAGTTTTCTGTAATTCTACAAATGGTAGAAACGTAGGTTTGCCTTTTCTTAATCTAGCTTCTAAGATAAGTCATAGGGTCAGTATTGCCTCGCGTGTTCCATTATTTCTACGGAGTCCAAACTGATCTTCCCCGAGGTCAGCTCTTACCAGTTTTTCCATTCGTCTGTAAAGAATTCGTGTCAGTATTTCGCAGCCGTGACGTATTAAACTGATAGTTCTGTAATTTTCACACCTGTTAACACCTGCTTTCTTTGGGATTGGAATTATTATATTCTTTTTGAAATCTGAGGCTGTTTCGCGTGTCTCATACATCTTGCTCTCCAGATGGTAGAGTTATGTCAGGGCTGGATCTCCCAATGCTATCTGTAGTTCTAATGGAATATTGGCTACTGCTGGGGCCTTGTTTCGACTTAGGTCTTTCAGTGCTCTGTCAAACTCTTCATGCAGTATCATATCTCCCATTTCATCTTCATCTACGCCCTCTTTCATTTCCATAATATTGTCCCCAACTACATCGCCCTTGTATAGACCCTCTATATACTCTTTCCACCTTTCTGCCTTCCCTTCTTTGCTTAGAACTGGTTTTCCATTTCAGCTCTTGTTATTTATAAAAGTGGTTCTCTTTTCTCCAAAGGTCTCTCTAATTTTCCTGTAGGCAGTATCTATCTTACCCTTAGTGATATATGCCTCTACATCCCTCCATGAACCATGGACCTTGCCGTTGGTGGGGAGGCTTACGTGGCTCAGCGATACAGATAGCTGCACCGTAGGTGCAACAACAACGGAGGGGTATCTGTTGAGAGGCCAGACAAACGTGTGGTACAATGTTAAGAAACTAAAATAATCATTATTTATCCATACAAAAGATGGCTCTGAGCACTACGGGACTTTACATCTGAGGTCGTCAATCTCTTAGAACTTAGAACTACATAAACTTAACTAACCTAAGGACATCACAGACATCCATGCCCGAGGCAGGATTCGTCCTGCGACCGTAGCAGTCACCCGGTGTCGGAGTAAAGCGCCTAGAACCGCTCGGCCACCGCGGCCGGCTATCCTTACAACATTAGTCACAATTTTTACTCTAAAAGAAGTGGACCATAAACGTGACCAAATAGCTTATAGTAATTATTGCAGATCGACTCACTACTTTGTGTCGACGGTGGTGCAATGCCGTGGTGTTAATTTTCAACGTATCGTCACTAGTGTAATGAATATAAATCGAGTTTTAGAGATTAACTTTATTTGATGCTGCTGTTGTATACGGCGATTTCCACAGACTCGGGGATCCCCGTGTCTGACGAACGTAACCAGACACACCAAATAATGTCTGTGTTCTTTACGTTAAAACGAGTGTCCTTTAACAAATATTCGTCCTCTTTGTGTAACGTACAGTTTTCTATTCTACCACGCTTTATCGACGAAACGCCCTAAATTGGTTCTGGAGGTGGCGGCTGATCGCAGGCCACCTGCCACGCTTCTTCTGGACAGTATTTGCTCTGCGCTGCCGTCACGTGCGGCTATAAACGCCCAGGACAGGAGAGACGGTGCGACCGCGACGATGCGCGCGCCCGGTGCATTGGTATGCCGGTCGGAACGCTCGCGACGTTGCATCAGTGCGCATGCGCAGCCTGCTGGAGGTTAATGGCGCCGGCCTTGGCAGAGCGCCTCTTCAGACGACGGAACGCGACGCCACGGCGAGGGACCTGAGCTCCCCGTGGGCGAAGCTGCAGGCCGCTGGCGGCCCCCCGCAACAGGTGGCAATCGTTACCCGACACAGCGCGGTCGCAAGTAGAACGGTGGTCGCTATTTCGTGATTACTCGATGCTTACCTACACATGGCTTTCTTAGAGGAATCTAATCTGCCATCTACATACAGGGTGACAATTATTGCACTATATGAACTAAAATCGTTATAACTTCTGAACGGTTTCCGTCAGGAAGTTCCAACTGCACGATTGGCCGCGGGGCATGATGGGAGTTAGTATGGTTAGCGACGAAGCCCACTTTCATTTCGATGGGTTCGTCAACAACCAAAATTGACGCATTTGGGGAACTGTGAGTCCTCATTTCGCGATCGAGAAATCTTTTCACTCTCAACGGGTGACTGTGTGGTGTGCAATACCCAGTCACCGAATAATCGGTGCGATATTCCTTCATGGCACGGTGACTGTCTAACGGTACATGAGGTTTTGGAAGATGATTTCATCATCATTAGCCAAAGTAACCCTGATTTCGTCAAGATGCGGTTCATGCAAGACGGAGCTCGACCCCAACGAAGCAGAAAAGTGTTTGATGTCCTGGAGGAGCTCTTTGGGGGCCGCATTCTAGCTCTGGGGTACCCAGAGGTCATTGGCATGGGCCTCGATTAGTCGCCATATTCTCCGGAGCTGAACACATGCGACTCCTTTTTGTGGGGTTATACTAAAGGCAGGGTGTACAGCAATAGCCCCAAAACCATTACTGAGCTTGGAACAGCCATTCAGAAGGTCATCGACAACATCGATTTTCCGGCACTTCAGCGGCTCATGCAGAATTTCGCTATTCGTCTGCGCATCATCATCGCCAGTGATGGCAAGCATATCGAACATGTCATATCTACATCGCCGGCCGGTGTGGCCGAGCGGCTCTAGGCGCTGCTGTCCGGAACCACGCGGCTGCTACGGTCGCACGTTCGAATCCTGCCTCGAGCATGGATGTGTGTGATGTCCTTAGGTTAGTTAGGTTTACGTAGTTCTAAGTTGTAGCCCATTGATGACCTCAGATGTTAAGTCCCTTAGTGCTCAGAGCCATTTGAACCATAATCTAAATCCGAATATCAGTACTGACGTTTACATGTTGAATGAAGTGAGTGCACGCCGTAGTTTGTAACTAATTTGCGTTTTTCTTCATATAGTTCAATAATTGTCATCCTGTACATACTCTGCCCATCATAGAGAAGTGCATGGCTGAGGGTACGTCATTTCGCGCCAAAATTTCTTCCCGTTTCATTCACGTGTGGGGCATGGGAAGAATGAATTTTGAACGCTTCTGTGCGGGCTGTAATTTGTCTGATATTTTCGTCGCGATTCCTACGGAAGCGACGTACACACGATATTTTACGTCTATATGGAATCCTCTTCCAGTTCAGTTTCTCAACATCTCCATAGGACAAAGACACATGTGACTTATCGAGCTTGCTGCATTTCTCTCTATACGTTCAATATTTCCGTTGTCGTATTTGATACGGGTCTACACACTTTAGCAATATTTTAGAATGCGTCGCGCGACTATTTTGTAATCAATCTCCTTAGTAGACTGATTGCATTTCGTTAGTATGTCTATGTGATCGTTCCATTTCATATCCCCACAGTTATACGCAGGTAGCTGTGACTCACTGATATGTAATCAAAGAATACTTCTTTTTTCCTCGTTTTGTGAAGTTCACAATTTTATTTTACATTTCCGAACATGTGAACCAAGTTGCCAATCTCTGCACCACTTTGAAATCTTATTAAGATCTGGATGAGTATTTTTGTGCAGCTTCTTTCAGACAGTACTTCATTAAAGATAACTGCATCATCTGCGACAAGTCTAAGTTTACTATAAATATTTTCCGCACGGTGATTAATAGACAACATGAACAGCAGAAGTCCCAACACACTTCCATCAGGCATAGCCGAAATTACGTCTACATCTGTCGGTAACCATCCACTACAACATGCTGTGTCCTCGCTACCAAGAAATTCCCAACCTTGTAAATTTCGCTCGATACCCCATATTATCTTACTTTCGGTACGAAGCGCAGGTATTCCTCTCCAGTGACATTTATTCACTAGTCGCTCAAAAGAAATTACCACGACTGCAGTCATTGACGTCAAAGGACCTATAGTCTTAGTTCCGTCGCTCCTAGAAAAGTTATTCCGTACAAGAGTTCCAAACAACTTTATAGAGGAGTTCAGTACCCTTCTGCCTCTAGATCGACAAATGTACACCATCAAAAGGGATTCTCGGAATCCCAACAAGTAGCCTTGAAACTTTCTCTTGAGGCAATTTTAAGACCCATTCGTTTTAACGTTCATACTACGGATCTTAAAGTGACCATTTCAGGACAAATTGGAATCAAATTTGCAGACGATTTGTGTTGTGTACTACATAAATTTGGCAAGTTATTGTAAGAGACACAAGACGACTTTAATCAGTCAGTAGATGCAACCGATGTAATGATATTTACTCATGATAAACAATAATCTAGCTAGTCTGAAATATCTTCATGCGTTACGTATTTGCCACGACCTTGGAGTTCCGTTCTTGTGACAGCCAGAGCGAGAGCACCAGCAGCAGCGAGTACTGTTTGTATAAAGCGTTTATTTTGCATTTTGTTTACGACCTTCCACTAAGGAAGGGATTCTATTAGTGTTTATCTGCTCTGCATAGTAACTAACAGTTCTTGATAAAACTTTACGTAGTTTTCGTGTTAGATTTCTTAGTGTTTTCTTGATCGTTTAGAACAGAAAGCGCCCTAAAACCGTCTTTTGTTTGTTCCGCGGCCGTTAGCCACTAGTCACTTGAATCAGCAGTTGTCTTGTGACAGCCAGAGCGAGAGGACCAGCAGCAGCGAGTACTGTTTGTATAAAGCGTTTATTTTGCATTTTGTTTACGACCTTCCACTAAGGAAGGGATTCTATTAGTGTTTATCTGCTCTGCATAGTAACTAACAGTTCTTGATAAAACTTTACGTAGTTTTCGTGTTAGATTTCTTAGTGTTTTCTTGATCGTTTAGAACAGAAAGCGCCCTAAAACCGTCTTTTGTTTGTTCCGCGGCCGTTAGCCACTAGTCACTTGAATCAGCAGTTGTCTTGTGACAGCCAGAGCGAGAGGACCAGCAGCAGCGAGTACTGTTTGTATAAAGCGTTTATTTTGCATTTTGTATACGACCTTCCACTAAGGAAGGGATTCTATTAGTGTTTATCTGCTCTGCATAGAAACTAACAGTTCTTGATCGTTAGGAGAGAAATTTATTTTGTACTTATTTGCTGCGCTTAGCTTTTAAATAGTTTTTCTGGGAAAACCTAGCGTAGTTTTCGCGTCTCGTATTTCAGTGAGTGTTTCTTGATTATCAGAGTAGCTCATCAGAAGATTATCTTGGGAATTTGTCACCGTATAGAGTAGGGTAAACATAGTCATGTGTAGGGACTGTGGTTGTTGTGAGCGGACGCAAGGAGAATTGGCCACTCTTCGGGGGCAGGTGGAGGCTTTGTCTGTTAGGCTCATCGAGCTCGAGGCGCAGGCGTCGGCTCGTAGTGGCGTTGGGGCAACTGTGGTGAGACCTATGCCTACTTCGGTGGCCTTGGAATCACATGGAACCCCTGATGTCGCTGCGTCTTCCGGCAGTGAGCATCTTACCGGTCAGCCATCACTCCAGGGTGAATGGCGGACAGTGGTGGGCTCGCGCGTGCCTGGCCGAAAGGCGAAGGTGGGATCTGGCCGCGTGGCAGCTGCCTTACCCCTTTCCAACAGGTACGGGGTGCTTCCTAGTGGTGATGACATCGTTTCCGAGCCACCACAGGATGCCTCGCCTGTTGGGCCAGTGGCCGATTCTCCGGCAAGGTCCCGACAGTCACAGAGGGCGGGCCTATTAGTTATAGGGAGCTCCAACGTTAGGCGGGTTATGGAGCCCCTCAGGAAAATAGCGGGTAGGTCGGGGAAGAATGCCAGTGTGCACTCGGTGTGCTTGCCGGGGGGTCTCGTCCGTAATGTGGAGGAGGCCCTTCCGGCAGCTATTGAACGCACTGGGTGTGACCGGCTGCAGATAGTAGCACATGTCGGAACGAATGACGCCTGCCGCTTGGGTTCTGAGGCCATCCTTGGTTCCTTCCGGCGGCTGGCTGATTTGGTGAAGACAACCAGCATCGCACGCGGAGTGCAAGCTGAGCTTAATATCTGCAGCATAGTGCCCAGAGTCGATCGCGGTCCTCTGGTTTGGAGCCGTGTGGAGGGTCTAAACCAGAGGCTCAGACGACTCTGCGACTATAATGGTTGCAAATTCATCGACCTCCGTTATTGGGTGGAGAACTGTAGGGCCCCCCTAGACAGGTCAGGCGTGCACTACACACCGGAAGCAGCTACTAGGGTAGCAGAGTACGTGTGGCGTGCACACGGGGGTTTTTTAGGTTAGAGGGACCCCCCCTTGGGCGAAACGATAAAATACCTGACGGCTTACCAGAGAGAACATCAGCATCGTTGATAAAGAACGTCCGTCCTCAGAGACCAAAAACAGGAAAAGTTAACGTAATATTGGTAAACTGCAGGAGTATCCAGGGCAAGGTTCCTGAATTAGTATCGCTTATTGAAGGAAATAGTGCGCATATAGTATTAGGAACGGAAAGTTGGTTAAAACCGGAAGTGAACAGTAACGAAATCCTAGACACAGAATGGAATATATACCGCAAGGATAGGATAAACGCCAATGGTGGAGGAGTATTTATAGCAGTAAAGAATTCAATAATATCCAGTGAAGTTATTAGCGAATGCGAATGTGAAATAATCTGGGTTAAGTTAAGTATCAAAGGTGGGTCAGATATGATAGTCGGATGCTTCTATAGACCACCTGCATCAGCAACCGTAGTAGTTGAGCGCCTCAGAGAGAACCTGCAGAACGTCGTGAAGAAGTTTCGTGATCATACTATTGTAATAGGGGGAGACTTCAATCTACCAGGTATAGAATGGGATAGTCACACAATCAGAACTGGAGCCAGGGACAGAGACTCTTGTGACATTATCCTGACTGCCTTGTCCGAGAATTACTTCGAGCAGATAGTTAGAGAACCAACTCGTGAAGCTAACGTTTTAGACCTCATAGCAACAAATAGACCGGAACTTTTCGACTCCGTGAATGTAGAAGAGGGTATCAGTGATCATAAGTCAGTGGTTGCATCAATGACTACAAGTGTAATAAGAAATGCCAAGAAAGAAAGGAAAATATATTTGCTTAACAAGAGTGATAGGGCACAAATCGCAGAATATCTGAGTGACCACCATCAAACGTTCATTTCTGAGGAAGAGGATGTGGAACAAAAATGGAAAAAATTCAGAAACATCGTCCAGTACGCCTTAGATAAGTTCGTACCGACTAAGGTCCAAAGCGAGGGGAAAGATCCACCGTGGTATAACAATCATGTACGAAAGGTACTACGGAAACAAAGAAAGCTTCATCATAGGTTTAAGAGTAGTCGAATCATAGCTGATAAGGAAAAGCTGAACGAAGCGAAAAAGAGCGTAAAGAGAGCAATGAGAGAAGCATTCAACGAATTCGAACATAAAACATTGGCAAACAATCTAAACAAGAACCCTAAAAAGTTTTGGTCATATGTAAAATCGGTAAGCGGATCTAAATCCCCTATTCAGTCACTCGTTGACCACGATGGCACCGAAACAGAGGACGACCGAAGAAAGGCAGAAATACTGAATTCAGTGTTCCGAAACTGTTTCACTGCGGAAAATCGTAACACGGTCCCTGACTTCAGCCGTCGCACGGACGCCAAAATGGAAAATATTGAAATAAACGATATCGGAATTGAAAAACAACTGCTATCACTTAGTAGCGGAAAAGCATCCGGACCAGACGAGATACCCGTAAGATTCTACAGTGATTATGCTAAAGAACTTGCCCCCTTTCTATCAGCAATTTATCGTAGATCTCTGGAAGAACGTAAAGTACCTAGCGACTGGAAGAAAGCGCAGGTCGTTCCCATTTTCAAGAAGGGTCATAAATCAGATGCGAATAATTATAGGCCTATTTCGCTTACGTCAATCTGTTGTAGAATAATGGAACATGTTTTATGTTCTCGTATTATGACGTTCTTAGATAATACAAATCTCCTTCATCATAACCAACATGGATTCCGCAAACAGAGATCATGTGAAACTCAGCTCGCCCTATTTGTCCAAGAAATTCACAGTGCCGTAGACACTGGCGAGCAGATTGATGCCGTATTCCTGGACTTCAGGAAGGCATTTGATACGGTTCCGCACTTACGTTTAGTGAAAAAAATACGAGCTTACGGAATATCGGACCAGGTTTGTGATTGGATTCAGGATTTCCTAGAAGAAAGAACACAACATGTCATTCTTAACGGTTCAAAATCTGCAGATGTAGAGGTAATTTCGGGAGTACCGCAAGGAAGCGTGATAGGACCTTTATTGTTTACAATATACATAAATGACTTAGTTGACAACATCGGTAGCTCCGTGAGGCTATTTGCAGATGACACGGTTGTCTACAAGAAAGTAGCAACATCAGAAGACTCGTACGTACTCCAGGAAGACCTGCAGAGGATTAATGAATGGTGCGACAGCTGGCAGCTTTCCCTAAACGTAGATAAATGTAATATAATGCGCATACATAGGGGCAGAAATCCATTCCAGTACGATTATGCCATAGGTGGTAAATCATTGGAAGCGGTAACGACCGTAAAATACTTAGGAGTTACTATCCGGAGCGATCTGAAGTGGAATGATCACATAAAACAAATAGTGGGAAAAGCAGGCGCCAGGTTGAGATTCATAGGAAGAATTCTAAGAAAATGTGACTCATCGACGAAAGAAGTAGCTTACAAAACGCTTGTTCGTCCGATTCTTGAGTATTGCTCATCAGTATGGGACCCTTACCAGGTTGGATTAATAGAAGAGATAGACATGATCCAGCGAAAAGCAGCGCGATTCGTCATGGGGACATTTAGTCAGCGCGAGAGCGTTACGGAGATGCTGAACAAGCTCCAGTGGCGGACACTTCAAGAAAGGCGTTACGCAATACGGAGAGGTTTATTATCGAAATTACGAGAGAGCACATTCCGGGAAGAGATGGGCAACATATTACTACCGCCCACATATATCTCGCGTAATGATCACAACGAAAAGATCCGAGAAATTAGAGCAAATACGGAGACTTACAAGCAGTCGTTCTTCCCACGCACAATTCGTGAATGGAACAGGGAAGGGGGGATCAGATAGTGGTACAATAAGTACCCTCCGCCACACACCGTAAGGTGGCTCGCGGAGTATAGATGTAGATGTAGATGTAGAATTTCGATTTCTCGCATATAAGATCGCACTGAACAACTCGAAAATATCATAAATGTGTTCGGATCTGAGACACGGACATGCTGACAGATACCCGTATCCTTTCAGTAATTTATAGAGGGCTGGAATGTTCTATTCTAGAACATTACATGGATTACGGTAGCATGTTCTAACAAGGAGGCAACAAACAACGAATATTGGAAATACTAGACAGAGTACAGTTCAAATATCTTTGCGTATGCTTCGATGTAGTGTTGCCCACATCTACGCTTGTCTTGCTACTGGAAGCTACAGAAATTCCTTTGGTAAACCACGATGCCAGAAAAGTTCTTCCTTGATATAAAGCAACTGATCAAACGCAACCACTTTTGGAGGAGTTCAAAAGCTGTACAGAATAATAAATCATATACATAAACTCCGCTGTGGCAGAGCGGTTCTAGGCGCTTCAGTCCGGAACCGTGCTGCTGCTACGGTCGCAGGTTCGACTCCTGCCTCAGGCACTGTCGTGTGTGATGTCCTTCGGTTAGTTAGGTTTAAGTAGTTCTTAAGTCTAAGGGACTGATGACCTCAGATGTTAAGTCCCATAGTGCTTTAGCCATTTGAACATAACCTCCTTTCCCGCTAAAAGACAGCTATGACTCTCTTTATGTATGGCTATTGTACATGGTATTCGATTTGCAACCTACTCATTGGAATAGGATGTACCAATATCACGACCTAACGCTTATCTCCAGCTTAACAGCATCTACCTGCCACAGAGATTGGGCAGTCAAAAAATGGCTCTGAGCACTATGGGACTTAACATCTATGGTCATCAGTCCCCTAGAACTTAGAACTACTTAAACCTAACTAACCTAAGGACATCACACAACACCCAGCCATCACGAGGCAGAGAAAATCCCTGACCCCGCCGGGAATCGAACCCGGGAACCCGGGCGTGGGAAGCGAGAACGCTACCGCACGGATTGGGCAGTCGACGATATGGAATACAGCTGCGAAATTCAGCCATGTGAAGTATAAAAAATGCTGCGTCTTCACCAAAGGCACAAATAATTACAGAGTAAGTTTGAGACAGTAACTTTTAGGATTTTACTAATTAAAACAAATGTTCCACATGCAAAAAGTAAAGTATCAACAACAACGTCAAAAGCGTCAATTATGACTAACATCCAGAAATTTACGTTGAAAGTTTAGTAGTCATGTATACTGTAATGTGACTGGTTGCCTGACGATGAGTTCATGATCTAAACTTAACCCCCAACGACTTAATTATAGGTAAAAAGCATAAAACTGTGGAGGTCCTACAGCTTTCCACTTATACTCTCTAAGACAAAAAATGCGATGCACAACGAAGGATTACCCGGACGGGACGAAAATCGGTAGATGATTACAATTTCAGAAAAAATGGATTATACAACAGAACAGAAAGAGTTTCGCAAATTGAGGAAGTCAGTTACGTGCTGGTACCCCCTTATACAAGCAGTTTTTAGGGTTGGCTTTGATTGTTGGATGTCACATGAGGGATGGATATCGTGCCAAATTCTCTCAAGTTGGCGCGTTAGATCGTCAAAATTCCGACATGGACGGAAGGCCCTACCGATAATGCTCAAAAGGTTCTCATTGGGGAGGGATCCGGCGACCTCAGTTCTATTCCAGTCAGTGAGATTCCACACCAAAAACCTGACTGGAGTGCCCGGACAGAGATGGTACACCAATTTAACTTCCGCCCGCCATACGGCCCGACAACCAAGAGTGATGGTTCGGGGTGCCACTTCTTTTCATGGCAGGCCGCTTTGGTTGTCATCCACGGCACCGTTGCAGTATACACTACTTCGACGATATTCTACGCCCCGTTTGTTGCTCTTCGTAGCAAGCCATCCTGGGCTTACTTTTCAAGAAGACATTGTCACCTTCAAACGACGAAAGTTTCTACTGCTTGTCTTAGCGCTCGCCAAACACTACCTTAGCCTCTAGTGTCGCCCGATCTCTCCAAACTGATAACACCTCGGGATTTTGACGATCTAAAGCGCCGGTTGGACAAAATAACCTTCAGGAAGACATCCAACAACTCTATCAAATGGTTCAAATGGCTCTGAGCACTATGGGACTTAACTGTTGTGGTCATCAGTCCCCTAGAACTTAGAACTACTTAAACCTAACTAACCTAAGGACATCACACACATCCATGCCCGAGGCAGGATTCGAACCTGCGACCGTAGCGGTCGCGCGGTTCCAGACTGTAGCGCCAGAACCGCTCGGCTACTCTGGCCGGCACAGTGGTGTCGTGAGCACAGTATCGCGCATTGGCCGGCGATACCACAGTGGTGTCGTGAGCATACTATTGCACAGTGGCCGGTGACAGCACTTTAATATCTTTTTCATTCTGTTGGTGTTTTGTTTAGGTAACAATAAGTTACACACGTCAACAAGTTCTTTGTTTTTATAAGTACTTATGGACTTTCATCACGGCAGACGAAAGAGACGATACAATCATTTACGATGAATGCCCTGACGTCTTGTCTGACGTTCCGGGCGACTTGGCCGATTGGGAAGAAGAAATTGGATACCAAAGAAATGAAAGTGAAGCAGAATCTATGGAAGATACTGAAATAAATGCAAGAAGAATTCGGCGAACGCTACGGTTGCGAACTAATTCGGCTGAATGAGACGAAGAATACAGACTATGATTTACTGAGGACCAATAACGAATTTGAAGGATCTCCAAGACCGCACATATTTCCCAAAGGTACACAGAGCATCGTGGATATCATAGAATTATGTACTGGGAACGATATATTTGTATATATTAGCAACGAAACCAACAAGTATTACAGTCAAACTGCAATAGAACTGGATTTAAAAAATGCCAAATTTGTCGACGTATTTGTCGACGTTGCGGGGCCCGAACGTAGAAAATGGTCTGGGCTTGCTATGCTTATGGGAATTGTAAAAAAAGGAAGGATTGATGATTATTGGTCAACGAATCCGTTGATAGACACACCGATATTTCGCAAAACGATGTACCGCAACCGATTCAGACATATTATCATTTTCACATTTTTCCGACAACAATAAACCGGATAATGCCGACCGGCTTTTCAAAGTGCAATTCGTAATTGATTATTTTTCCACACGGTTTAATGTAAGTCAAAACATCTCAACTGATGAAGGAATGACACCGTGGCGTGGACTGGGATACAGTTCCTCATTCAAGATATATTCCGGCGCTGGACAACCTTTAGCAAAAACAGTGATGGAACTATTGACACCTTCTTATGGAAAGTGGCATCACCTCTACATAGATAATTATTATAACAGTGTAGAAGTTGCAGAGAAGTTACTTGAAAAGAAAATTCGAGTTTGTGGAACGATACGGCAAAACAGAGGATTTCCGGAAAATTTAAAGCGCGCAAAAGTCAATGTGTTTGAAGCTTGTCATCAACGGAAAGGTGACAAGCGGCAGGCGACAAGCCGAGTAATCCTAATTAGCGCTGGCAAGGGAATAAATCTGTACGAGACGTGCGGACGGCAAAGTGTTAGGAGCGTAATTATCTAGTAGTTCTATCAAGCAACTACGGAAGAATAATTTAACAACCCTAATGACGTATTAAACACAGCAAAGAAATGCCGGTAGCATAAATTTATGCTACTTTTGAGTCTAGTAATGGCGTGTACAACGCAACTGGTATTGATGTGCTCGCTGAGTGCTATAGATGGCTCCGGTCGCACCTTTCTTCCTGTTTAAGTTACAGGCGGCTGCTTCTTGAAGTTAACTGCTGCCTTCACATCGATAAGGCTCGCTGTTGTCACGACTGTGTCGCAAGTCGCTCTGGAGTTATAATCGGCGCGGAAAGGACGGCGGCGGCTGCATTCAGCAGCAACGGATCTGAACGATAACGGCCGTGCCGGTGTGCGGAGAAATACTGGCGCCACGCCGCCCCGTCACGTGGACCTGGACGTCCCGTGGGAAGGCTGAAGTACGCAGAGCGACAGCAGTCGCAACGAGACAACCGTGGACCGTTCTGCGAGCACGGGCGTCACAGATTGTTAAGTGATCTCGTGCCATCGCTCAGGCTGGGTGCGCATAAGTTTTGACCCTCATACATTGGCAGAAAAAAAAACACAACATCAAAAAGGAGTTGTGCGACACAAACCCGAAAGTTGGTACTCGTGTTTCTACATCTGAAAGGTGGTGTCTATGCAAAATTCGCACCAATAGAATATGTGTGGTGCTTAAATGTGGCAAGAATCAGCCACTGCACATGATTGCCAGCGATGGTCACGACAATGTGCAGTCGCAAGAAGACCGTCACGTGGCACTACAGAGAGTGAAGACCATCGTGTTCGGTGTGTGGCTCTGACGCACTGTACTGCGTCTACACCAGCGATCTGAGCAGCAGGTGGCACCACAGCGACGCAACTAACTGTTACAAGTAGGATATTTCAATGACATCGCCCTGTAGCGTGCATTATACAAGTCCTAAACCACCGCCTGTTGCGACTTCAGTGTCGTCAAGAGAGAGATCACTGGAGGGCAGGGTGGTAGTCTGTTGTGTTTTCTGATGAAAGCTTGTCCTCGAAAATGTCGAAATGTGTGTGAAATCTTATAGGACTTAACTGCTAAGGTCATCAGTCCCTAAGCTTACACACTACTTAACCTAAATTATCCTAAGGACAAACACACACACCCATGCCCGAGGGAGAACTCGAACCTCCGCCGGGACCAGCCGCGCAGTCCGTGACTGTAGCGCCCGAGACCGCTCGGCTAATCCCGTGCGGCGAAACCTCGTCCTACTTCGGTGCCAGTGATGACCTTGTCTTGGCTAGGACGAGGCCAGTTGAGGGGCTGGAACCAACCTGTCTGCCTGCCAGAGCACTGGACCTACACCTGGAGATATGGTGTAGCGTACTCTCGTGGTTATATCACGCACCCTGACTGCAAAATTGCACGTTAATCTGGTGATTCGATCTGTTTTGCTGCTATTCATGAACGGCGTCGAAGGGAGTGTTTTCCAACAGGATAATGGTTGTCCACATACGGCTGTTATAACACAACATGCTCCACAGAGTGTCGACATGTAGCCTTAGCGTGCTCCACCACCAGATCATACGGAACATCATCGGACAACTCCAGCGTCTTCGACCAACAGCAAAATGGTTCAAATGGCTCTGAGCACTATGCGACTTAACTTCTGAGGTCATCAGTCCCCTAGAACTTAGAACTACTTAAACCTAACTAACCTAAGGACATCACACACATCCATGCCCGAGGCAGGATTCGAACCTGCGACCGTAGCGGTCGCGCGGTTCCAGACTGTAGCGCCTTTAACCGCTTGGCCACCACGGCCGGCGACCAACAGCAGACCAAGTAGACAGACCACGTGCAACAGGTACGGAACTCCGTCTCACAAAGTCACATCTGGCACCAGTAAACCACAATGTACGCATGTTTGCATTCAACATACTGGCGGTTATCGGTTACTGACGTACCAGCATTTGACATTTGCAACGACTTTTCTCGCGCTTACGTTAACCTGTGATCTTGCAACGTTAACCACTTAAATACGTTACCTAGACAAATGTATTCCTAAAATTTCATTACAGTAATTATCTTGTGGTGTTTCCGACAGCGTATACAGGGTGTTACAAAAAGGTACGGCCAAACTTTCAGGAAACATTCCTGACAAACAAAGAAAGAAAATATGTTATGTGGACATGTGTCCGGAAATGCTTACTTTCCATGTTAGAGCTCATTTTATTACTTCTCTTCAAATCACATTAATCATGGAATGGAAACACACAGGAACAGAACGTACCAGCGTGACTTCAAACACTTTGTTACAGGAAATGTTCAAAATGTCCTCCGTTAGCGAGGATACATGCATCCACCCTCCGTCGCATGGAATCCCTGATGCGCTGATGCAGCCCTGGAGAATGGCGTATTGTATCACAGCCGGCCACAATACGAACACGAAGAGTCTCTACATTTGGTACCGGGGTTGCGTAGACAAGAGCTTTCAAATGCCCCCATAAATGAGGTCAGGAGAGCGTGGAGGCCATGGAATTGGACCGCCTCTACCAATCCATCGGTCACCGAATCTGTTGTTGAGAAGCGTACGAACACTTCGACTGAAATGTGCAGGAGCTCCATCGTGCATGAACCACATGTTGTGTCGTACTTGTAAAGGCACATGTTCTAGCAGCACAGGTATAGTATCCCATATGAAATCATGATAACGTGCTCCATTGAGCGTAGGTGGAAGAAACTAAAATGAGCTCAACATGGAAAGTAAGCGTTTCCGGACACATGTCCACATAACATATTTTCTTTATTTGTGTGTGAGGAATGTTTCCTGAAAGTTTGGCCGTACCTTTTTGTAACATCCTGTATATCCAGCGTATATGAGGAGAATCAACAACAAAAAAAGTCGTGTGACTAGGGCCTTCCGACGGGTAGATTGTTCGCCTGGAGCAATTCTTTCGATTTGACGCCACTTCGGCGACCTGCGCGTCGATGGGGATGAAATGATGATGATTAGGACAACACAACACCCAGTCGCTGAGTGGAGAAAATCTCCGACCGAGCCGGGAATCGAACCCGGGCCCTTAAGGTTGACATTCTGTCGCGCTGACCACTCAGCTACCGGGGGTCGGACACCTAAAAGTGATCAATTCTCATTCGTCGCCATGTGGTCTGGACGCAACAAAGTATTGCCAGACAGACAGAATGGCTGATCTGGTGAAGCATGTACGGTTACATTCGCATAACAGTAAGTGTGCATGCAACAGGAAACAAAATTACAACTAAGCGGGAGGCGCCACACTGTTAAACTTCCCGCCAGCGCACTAGCGGCGAGCTCGTCCTTCCATCGGTCGCTGTCTCCGATGAGGGTCGGCACGCACACACGCCACCAGAGGACGCCGACCTCATTGCCTGTAGCTCTAATTGGCTGGCGTGTCTTTTTAAGCAGTTCCCTCCCCAAGACTCAATCTTCTGACTTGTATTAACCCCAGCACAGAAAACTGCAATGACCAAGTACTTGGACGTTGTACGAGGCTTCTAACCGCTAGTACTTGTCAGTGACTTATCAGACTGTATCAACATTCAAGACTAGTTGTTCCTTCAAGAACATTACTCTATAATTCAGGACTGCTGAAGAGTATACATCATCTGAAACTTACGTATATCTCACTTGTTACATGTACATAAATAAACTTATTAATGATTTACCTTCCCATATATGTCTTGATTAGAAGAAGGGATCGGTTGGTAGGACACATTCTGAGGCATCAAGGGATCACCAATTTAGTATTGGAGGGCAGCGTGGAGGGTAAAAATCGTAGACCAAGAGATGAATACTCTAAGCAGATTCAGAAGGATGTAGGTTGCAGTAGGTACTGGGAGATGAAGCTTGCACAGGATACAGTAGCATGGAGAGCTGCATCAAAACAGTCTCTGGACTGAAGGCCGCCACAACAACAACAACATATGTCTATCATTGTTGATCATCTCAATTACCCACACATAACTTACACAAGACAATATGTTAAGTAACTGTACTCTAAGGACACTAAAATTATCGCAAAACATGTGTTAGCCATGTGTAGCATAAGTTCAAAAAAAGTGGTGGTGGTGATAGTAATAGGGCCTTCTTATGTTTGAAACAATTATCGTAGTAGTATATGCAAATGTAATACCACTATTAGTGGCAGCTGCTGAAAATAACTGTAAAATTTGTTAAAACAGATTAACAAATAGAAACCTGTGACTGTCCAGTGAAAAAAAAATAATGAGAACGGAAAATGGAGTTAGAGGATATCCACATGTTTCAAAATCTTAAACATGGTTCCCATTCAGCAACTGTACAAATTTGGCTACTTTTTTCGACCTATTCCACATGTAGAGTAGCAAATATCTATCCATTTAATGTTAGAGCTGTAGAAGCAGATACAGTAAGATATAAGGAAAAACATTATACTAGGTACTGTAAACTTAGTTCAATGTTCCGAAAAAAAAAAGAAAACGAATTATGATTATAATTCACAGCAAATAATACTAATATTTATCATCAACATCATCATCATCAGTCACTAGACGTTTACTGCTGGATACGGCCTCCTGTGGGGGGGGGGGGGGGGGGGGAGGTTGAAAGTATACCTTTCTTTTTTCTGTAATAATTATCACGGATTGCCACTGCCAGTAGGTGCCAAATCTTACACATGATGGGCAAATAAGGAAAGCGCTTTAACTGTATTTCACGAGGTACGTAACGGTTCATTTACGGGCCGCTACCGTTGGCAAGCGCTGACTGCTATTATGGGTGACAGCGTCAATTTTCCAGTGTCCGAGGGATTGCACGTGTTCTCCAGCCTCCAGGTAAGGGGTTGGGTTCCACTAATCCGGCTGCGTGGTCTTCAAAGGCTTGTGTTTTCCCACAGAATGGCTGGCGTTTCCTAGTAGCCTTTGCGAAACGAAATTTTCAAAATGTCGACAGGCAGCAGCGCTTTACAGATGTACTCTGATCGTCAACAGGAAATGACCAACCGTAGCGATTGCTTTCTGCTCCAGAGACTGATTGGCCGAAACGTCGGCATGTCGAAATAATGTTGTGCGGCCGGCCGGAGTGGCCGAGCGGTTAAAGGCGCTACAGTCTGGAACCGCACGACCGCTACGGTCGCAGGTTCGAATCCTGCCTCGGGCATGGATGTGTGTGATGTCCTTAGGTTAGTTAGGTTTAAGTAGTTCTCAGTTCTAGGGGACTTATGACCACAGCAGTTGAGTCCCATAGTGCTCAGAGCCATTTGAACCATAATGTTGTGCGGCCGTGGGCAGCTCGCGAAATTGAGGAGTCTGTCGGTGCCAGTGGCAGGTGCAGGAGACGAGTTTGAGCCCTCTGGGGTGGAGGTAGTGTGGAGGGACGTTTAGAAAGTTCGCAACCATGGAGCAGCGAGGTTGTTCTCTAGAGTGGAAAGTTAAGTAGTGTTGCGGAGTGCGTTCCCTTTCGCGCGCGTTGTAAACGTTTTAATGTATTGCTGGTTTTCGAGCTGGGTGTTGAAGGTAGCGAGCATACACGGACTATTAAGTACGAGGTCACCTAACACAATGGAGCAACCGGCTAGCTGCAGGCGTCTAACGGACGAAGCGAGGGATATTAGAATAAGCATAAACTGAGGTTTGCTGCAATAAAATTTTGATGGGCTGTGTTCTTCGTGTATATCCTTGCTCTCTTTGGCATGTTAGAATGTTCTCTAATGTTGTTTGCAGAAAAGAAGGGAGACACTGGTTGGTGACAGTGTAGCGACTGCTTGCAGTGTTTGTTGTTCAATCCTGTAGTCGGACTAGGGGGATTTTGAAGCTTGTCTGATATCTTCACGGCTCCTATTAGTGGTATAAAGGAATGGACTGTTTTAAACCTGTCACGCGGTCCAAGCGAGTCTGGCGACCCGTGTTTAGCTTTTAGCGTAAGTGTCGCAGCGCCTGGAAATCAGCCACGTCCGCCAACACACGTCGGGAAGGAAGTCTATGGAGCAACACGTCGCACGATTTGTCTCGCGCACCGCACGGCCCTAAGAGTTCATGAGTTCTGGCCGCGATAGCACTTCACCAAACAATACAGAAGCTCCAAGATGATGTACGAAGATGAACGTTTCATACCTCTTCCAACCTCCCCACCCCACCCTCAATCGCGCCCTCGCGTGTCACAGCTCTCTCTCTCTTTCTCTCTCTCTCTCTCTCTCTCTCTCACCCCCCCCCCCCCCACACACACACATTAATACTCTGCGGCCAAAGAAAGCAGGTGCTGACAGGTGTGAAAATTACCGAACTATCAGTTTAATAAGTCACGGCTGCAAAATACTAACACGAATTCTTTACAGAAGAATGGAAAAACTGGTAGAAGCCGTCCTCGGAGAAGATCAGTTTGGATTCCGTGGAAATGTAGGAGCACGCGAGGCAATACTGCTTCTACGAGTTATCTTAGAAGCTGGGTTACGGAAACGTTAACCTACGTTTATAGCATTTGTAGGCTTAGAGATAGCTTTTGAAAATGTTGACTGGAATACTCCATCTCAAATTCTAAAGGTCGCAGGGGTAAAATACAGGTAGCGAAAGGAAACCAAAAATTGAGAAGGGAGTGAGACAGGGTTGTAGCCTCTCTCCGATGTTATTCAATCTGTATATTGTGCAAGCAGCAAAGGAAACCATTGAAAAATTCGGAGTTGATATTAAAATCCAGGGAGAAGGAATAAAAGCCAAGAGGTTAGCCGTTGACATTGTAATTCTGTCAGAGACAGCAAAGGACTTGGAAGAGCAGTTGAACGGAAAGGACAGTGTCTTAAATCAAGGATACAGGATATCAACAAAAGCAAAACGTGGATAATGGAATGTAGTCGAATTAAGTTGGGTGATGCTGAGGGAATTAGATTAGGCAATGAGACACTTAAAGTAGTAAATGAGCTTTGCTATTTGGGGAGCAAAATAACTGATGATGGTCGAAGTAGGGAGGGTATAAAATGTAGACTGGCGATGGCGAGGAAAGCGTTTCTGAAAAAAATGTGTTAACATCGAGTATAAATATGTCAGGAAGTCGTTTCTGAAAGTATTTGTATGGAGTTTAGCCATGTATGGATGTGAAACATGGACGATAGCCGGCCGTGGTGGCCGAGCGGTTCTAGGCTCTAGAGTCTGGAACCGCGCAACCGCTACGGTCGCAGGTTCGAATCCTGCCTCGGGCATGGATGTGTGTGATGTCCTTAGGTTAGTTAGGTTTACGTAGTTATAAGTTCTAGGGGACTGATGACCTCCCGTAGTGCTCAGAGCCATTTGGACCATGGACGATAAATAGATTAGACAAAAAGAGAATAGAAGCTTTTGAAATGTGGAGCTACAGAAGAATGCTAAATATTAGATGGGCAGATCACGTAACTAATAAGGAGGTACTGCACAGAATTGGGGAGAAGAGGAATTTGTGGCACAACTTGACTAGAAGAAGGGATCGGTAGGTAGGACACGTTCTGAGGCATCAAGGGATTACCTTTTAGTACTGGAGAGAAGCGTGGAGGGTAAAAATCGTAGAGAGAGACCAAGAGAGGCATACACTAAGCAGATTCAGAAGGCTGTAGGTTGCAGTAGTTACTTCGGGATGAAGAGGCTTGCACAGCATAGAGCAGCATGGAGAGCTGCATCAAACAATTCTTTGGGCTGAAAACCACAACAACAGTCGCCAGATCGATGAAGTAGAGCAGTTATTTGTTAAGAGTAAAACAAGGGTAGCGTACAAGGGAAAAGCCAAAAAAATGTGGTAATTATAAGGCCCTTACGCTACGACAACAGTTAGGTACCATGATGATGTAGTTGCAATTTTCGTACATTTTAATGAAACTGGTTTCAGAAAACGAGCAAGAACATATTTAGAGATTTTTTTTAAGGGCGAATATTTTATATTTGCAGAGACAGTTTGGAAATATTCCACGACTTAGGCAAGGTTGCACATATCCTCTCGTCGACAGGCTTATGAACTTACCAATACTATCACGAAAAAAAAAGAAACGCGACTGTTAAACAAAGGGCTCAAATTCAGTACCGCTCACACTACGGATTCCAATTTAATAATTACTATTATCGCGGAAGTCAAAAGTGCACGCGACACAGCTAACTTCAATAAGCGTCAGCAATGGAGATATTGGCAGATGTTTACAAGTTCATGGATAAAGAAACGCAACGAATGAGTAAGATCATGAAAGAAAGATATACACAGAATTAAACATTCTAACAATAAGTTGGAAACAAAATAAAGCTGTAACCACGAAATCAGATAAGGCAATTTCATTGTTATCATTCACGATGATAACTACAGAAAACGATGAAGTTTTTTTAATGACAACGATATTGCGGAAGTACAAAAGAACGCGGCCATTAAATTTCTTAGACATAAAAGATAACATTGCGAAGTTCAATTTATTGCTCAGTTGGAAGGTAGAGAAGAAGAAAATGACCATGATTAATAAAATCATTCTAAAGAAAGTAAAGCATAACTGAAGCACATTATACCTTTAGATGATTGTTCATGTGAGAAGTTCTGAAACAGTGGACTTTGTAAAATACATCGAAATTCCAGTAGATGCAACTCTTCCCTCATTCGATATTGAAAACCTATACTACACTAACATACCTGTCAGCAAACCCTAGACATATTTCAGAACAAAATATTTATTAACAAGAAAGGTTATCCATGGGAAATAGTTTGGCGGGAACCTTTGCTGATATTTTCATTAACGAATTTTAAATTTTGTTCGATCCTAATGCACATGCATTTGATGAAGTAATTATAGATGACATGTAAAAAAAATGCGATCAAAGCGGACCATAACATAGTCTAGTGCAATTATAATCGCGGACTCTCTTGATGACTTCATGCCATTCATTGACTCAGTACATTTCTCCGTAAGGTATTGCCTTTCCGCTTCTGATGAAAGTATGCCCGAAAGAAAAAATGGCTCTGAGCACTATCGGACTTAAAATCTGAGGTCATCAGTCCCTTCGAACTTAGAACTACTTAAACCTAACTAGCCTAAGGACATCACACACATCCATGCTCGAGGCAGGATTCGAACCTGCGACCGTAGCGGTTGCGTGGTTCCGGACTGAAGCGCCTAGAACCGCTAGGCCACTTCGGCCGGCTATGCCCGAAAGAGAGGAGGTACTCAAAACGGTGAAAGACATTAGAAGCCCGTAGAAATACATCTCCGTGAACGAAAGCCCCCAGTGATAAACGGCACTGCGATTTCACGTGCGTCCGCGCACTTTATGCAATGTATGCAGTGTATCATTTCATGGTCAGGCACTTTGTTGAGGTTCATTACCTGAGCCGGCCACTGTAGCCGAGCGGTCCTAGGAGCTTCAGTCCGGAACCGCGCTGCTGTTACGGTCGCAGGTTGGACTCCTGCCTCGGGCGTGGATGTGTGTGATGTCCTTAGGTTGGTTAGGTTTAAGTAGTTGTAAGACTAGGGGACTGATGACCTTAGATGTTAAGTCCCATAGCGCTTAGAGCCATTTGAGCTTTTCATTACCTGATAGTCATTAGTTACGTGTTGCGGACAATGCCACGTTCTTTCAATCGTGACTTGCCCAGCCCATCTATTACACTGGGGACCACGTAATTCCCTCAGTTCTACCAAAACGTCCCAAAAACCTAACAATATGCGTCAAATTTACAATACTTCTTACACTTTAATATCACAGCAAACGAGAGAAGATTTGGATACCCAAGCGCAACAACAAAACTGAATATTCTGCCTTGAAATCCCGGAACACTGATTCAAAACGTGGCGAACTTTAACATAAACAGTGCATGAAGGTCGACCAATATTTCACAGGGGAACTGCTCGGTGACGAAATAAATTAGAGGGCAATCAGACTTCTATACATCCCCTCAGTTCAGAGACTTACTCTGTGTGTGGGGCTGCGAAACAGGAAGGGAGCTGCCGTACTGAAACTCAATTGTTGCCTAAACGGTTTTTCCTATGATTTGCGTTTTCCGCTTCACAGCACAGATGGTCGTCGGATTCTAGTGCAACAAACATTGGAAGTATATGCATGGAGCAATTTTATTAAAACATAGTACACAGATGAAAGACACCTATACCACCCTCAGGTACGGGGTGCAGGTGTGACTAGACGTGTACACACAATCAAAGACGAAAGACATTACAGCAGAATCCATAGTTTTTGGAATCACTAGTCTCATTGGTGGTAATCGTGATGACAGAAAGAAACATAATATTCTAGAGCCTTTCAAACGAAACTGAACGTGAAAGAAGTAAATCCTTCATTTCTTTACGTCGAGGTTAGTAATCAAGCATTATTATTATTATTACTATTATTATTAGCCGTAGTAGTAGCAGCAGCAGCAGCAGTAGTAGTAGTAGTAGTAGTAGTAACAAGACTATAATAATGATAATAATAATGTAAGCATTGCTGAAAGACATAAGGTAGTAGCACAGCATTACAACACGATGAGCGTTATCTTGACAATATCTAGAACGTTTAATCCATAGTGAAGGCGCTTTCGATAACGAATCAGACCTCTCATATCACGTTCACCTGCAAATGACGTTCGTCTGGGACGACGCAACGGCTCAGCAAGATGATGTACCTTGACACACGTTTCGCAGTGTCTGCACGTCACTGGCAGAGAACGGCCAAGACCTGAAAAAGCTTCCCGGGCTAACATCCCTGTTAGTAAGTTAATTTATCATCTGTGAGCCAATCGAGATCGCCCTTTCGAATTCTCCTCCCTTTAACTGTTGTGACAAGCACCGAAGCAGCATAGCTACAGATACATGTAGAGATCGACCAGTGCACGACACAAACTGGGAACTTGTCTACTGATATTCAAAAGCACATTTCGAAGGCAATATAGCACCGATTCTGCGTGGCGTGGATTCGACAAATCCTTGACAGGTTCCCCGACGTACTCGTATGTGTTACCAGATGTCTACGCACAGGTCAATTTCAATAGATCACGGGCCGGTGGTTTATGGGTGCGAAACTGGTGCCTAATTGCGTCCCAGATGTGTTCCATCGAGTTCAGATCAGACACATCTGATGGCCAAGACATCAGTGTGATTTCACTATTGTGCTTCTCAAACCACTGAAACACTTTTCTGGCCTTGTGAAAACACCGCTTACCCTGCTGGAAGATGTTACCACCTTTGTGGGAGACTCCAAGCATGAAGGGATGCACTGCTCTATTGTTCACATAGCCCACAACCGCCATGATGCCTTCGATTACTACCATAGGTCCCATGGAGGACCCGGTGAATGTCCCCTCATAGCATAATTCTGCCCCACACCTCCGCGCCAAAGGACGCAGTGCATGTACACTCCAGGAAATTGAAATAAGAACACCGTGAATTCATTGTCCCAGGAAGGGGAAACTTTATTGACACATTCCTGGGGTCAGATACATCACATGACCACACTGACAGAACCACAGGCACATAGACACAGGCAACAGAGCATGCACAATGTCGGCACTAGTACAGTGTATATCCACCTTTCGCAGCAATGCAGGCTGCTATTCTCCCATGGAGACGATCGTAGAGATGCTGGATGTAGTCCTGTGGAACGGCTTGCCATGCCATTTCCACCTGGCGCCTCAGTTGGACCAGCGTTCGTGCTGGACGTGCAGACCGCGTGAGACGACGCTTCATCCAGTCCCAAACATGCTCAATGGGGGACAGATCCGGAGATCTTGCTGGCCAGGGTAGTTGACTTACACCTTCTAGAGCACGTTGGGTGGCACGGGATACATGCGGACGTGCATTGTCCTGTTGGAACAGCAAGTTCCCTTGCCGGTCTAGGAATGGTAGAACGATGGGTTCGATGACGGTTTGGATGTACCGTGCACTATTCAGTGGTGTACGGCCAGTGTAGGAGATCGCTCCCCACACCATGATGCCGGGTGTTGGCCCTGTGTGCCTCGGTCGTATGCAGTCCTGATTGTGGCGCTCACCTGCACGGCGCCAAACACGCATACGACCATCATTGGCACCAAGGCAGAAGCGACTCTCATCGCTGAAGACGACACGTCTCCATTCGTCCCTCCATTCACGCCTGTCGCGACACCACTGGAGGCGGGCTGCACGATGTTGGGGCGTGAGCGGAAGACGGCCTAACGGTGTGCGGGACCGTAGCCCAGCTTCATGGAGACGGTTGCGAATGGTCCTCGCCGATACCCCAGGAGCAACAGTGTCCCTAATTTGCTGGGAAGTGGCGGTGCGGTCCCCTACGGCACTGCGTAGGATCCTACGGTCTTGGCGTGCATCCGTGCGTCGCTGCGGTCCGGTCCCAGGTCGACGGGCACGTGCACCTTCCGCCGACCACTGGCGACAACATCGATGTACTGTGGAGACCTCACGCCCCACGTGTTGAGCAATTCGGCGGTACGTCCACCCGGCCTCCCGCATGCCCACTATACGCCCTCGCTCAAAGTCCGTCAACTGCACATACGGTTCACGTCCACGCTGTCGCGGCATGCTACCAGTGTTAAAGACTGCGATGGAGCTCCGTATGCCACGGCAAACTGGCTGACACTGACGGCGGCGGTGCACAAATGCTGCGCAGCTAGCGCCATTCGACGGCCAACACCGCGGTTCCTGGTGTGTCCGCTGTGCCGTGCGTGTGATCATTGCTTGTACAGCCCTCTCGCAGTGTCCGGAGCAAGTATGGTGGGTCTGACACACCGGTGTCAATGTGTTCTTTTTTCCATTTCCAGGAGTGTATTTAGCAGCTGTTCGCCTGTATGACAGTATATCCAGACAAGAACAACGACCTGGTATAATAAGGAGTCTTCTGGTAAACCTTCCGGGATGTAAGGTCGTGGTCCACGAAACTCTTCAGCTCCTAACGTTTCGTCCAGAGCTGCGCTGAACATCTTCAGAGGGGTGTTTCTCCTCCGGTGAGTCTTCGGCAAGACTCACCGGAGGAGAAACACCCAACCGAAGATGTCCAGCGCAGCTCTGGACGAAACGTTAGGAGCTGAAGAGTTTCATGGACCACGACCTTACATCCCGGAAGGTTTACCAGAAGATATGTCATCCAGTCGTGAAAGCCTTCATACTATGATAACAAGGAGTGTTTTTCACCCGACAAGGCGACACGTTTCCATTGACCAACAGTCCAACCACGATGATCCCGTTCCCACCACTATCTTGATTGACGACCTTGTTGGGTTAACACAGGAACATGTAGGGGTCGTCTGTACGGAGTACCACGTTCAACAACGGGCGCTGAATGGTGAGCTCCAAAGCACTTGTGCTAGCAGCAGCAGCATTGTGCTCCGTAATCACAGTCTAATCTCCAACCTCCACGTTCTCTTTCGAATCATGAACGTCCAACACTATCGGCTACTTTTGGTGTTGCCATATTTTAACCAGTTTCTATATATATACTGACTACAGTAGTATGTGAAAAGCTTCACCCCTTCCAAGGTGCTCGTTCTCAGGCGCTGGGCCATAACAATCTGCTCTTTGTCACAGACCCGTACGTCAGTGGATCTCCCAATAAATGTAACTATTCCGTAGTTTAAGTAGGAAACTAATTAAATGCGATCTTCAGATAAAACAGTGTGGTTGCAGAGACCTTATCAAATCTAGAACATCTTCGAAGTATACAGGGTGGTCCATTGATAGTGACCGGACCAAATATCACACAAAATAAGCATCAAACGAAAAAACTACAAAAACGAAACTCGTCTAACTTGAAAAGGGAAACCAGATGGCGCTATGGTGGCCCGCTAGATGGCGCTGCCATGGGTCAAATGGTTATCAACTGCGTTTTTTTTAAATGGGAACCCCCATTTTTTATTACATATTCCTGTAGTACGTAAAGAAATATGAATGTTTTAGATGGACCACTTTTTTCGCTTTGTGATAGACGGCGCTGTAATAGTCACAAACCTGTAAGTACGTGGTATCACCTAACATTCCGCCAGTGCGGACTGTATTTGCTTCGTGATACATTACCTGTGTTAAAATGGACCGTTTAGCAACTGCGGAAAAGGTCGATATCGTGTTGATGTATGGCTATTGTGATCAAAATGCCCAACGGGCGTGTGCTATGTATGCTGCTCGATATCCTGGGCGACATCATCCAAGTGTCCGGACCGTTCGCCGGATAGTTACGTTATTTAAGGAAACAGGAAGTTTTCAGCCACGTGTGAAACGTCGACCACAACCTGCAACAAATGATGATGCCAAAGTAGGCGTTTTAGCTGCTGTCGCGACTAACCCGAACATCAGTAGCAGACAATTTGGCGAGGACCGGGAATCTCAAAAACGTCGGTGTTGAGAATGCTACATCAACATCGATTGCACCCGTAAAGTATTTCTATGCACCAGGAATTGCATGGCGACGACTTTGAACGCCGTGTACAGTTCTGTCACTGGGCAAAAGAGAAATTGCGGGACGATGACAGATTTTTTGCACGCGTTCTATTTAGCGAAGAAGCGTCATTCACCAACAGCGGTAACGTAAACCGGCGTAATATGAACTATCGGGTAACGCAAAATCCACGATGGCTGCGACAAGTGGAACATCAGCGACCTTAGCGGGTTAATGTATGGTGCAGCACTATGGAGTCGGCCGCGGTGGTCGTGCGGTTCTAGCTCTGCAGTCCGGAACCGCGGGACTGCTACGGTCGCAGGTTCGAATCCTGCCTCGGGCATGGATGTGTGTGATGTCCTTAGGTTAGTTAGGTTTAAGTAGTTCTAAGTTCTAGGGGACTGATAACCTAAGATGTTAAGTCCCATAGTGCTCAGAGCCATTTTGCAGCACCATGGGAGGAAGGATAATTGGCCCCAATTTTATCGATGGCAATCTAAATGGTGCAATGTATGCTGATTCCCTACGTAATGTTCTACTAATGTTACTACAAGATGTTTCATTGCATGACAGAATGGCGATGTACTTCCAACATGATGGATGTCCGGCACATAGCTCGTGTGCGGTTGAAGCGGTATTGAATAGCATATTTCATGACAGGTGGATTGGTCGTTACCATGGCCCACGTTCACCGGATCTGACATTCCCGGATTTCTTTCTGAGGGAAAGTTGAAGGATATTTGCTATCGTGATCCACCGACAACGCCTGACAACATGCGTCAGCGCATTGTCAATGCATGTGCGAACATTACGGAAGGCGAACTACTCGCTGTTGAGAGGAATGTCGTTGCACGTGTTGTCAAATGCAATGAGGTTGACGGACATCATTTTGAGCATTTATTGCATTAATGTGGAATTTACAGGTAATCACGCTGTAACAGCATGCGTTCTCAATGATGAGTTCACAAAGGTACATGTATCACATTGGAACAACCGAAAACAACCGAAATAAAATGTTCAAACGTACCTACGTTCTGTATTTTAATTTAAAAAACCTGCCTGTTACCAACTGTTCGGCTAAATTTGTGAGCCATATATCTGTGACTATTACAGCGCCATCTATCACAAAGCGAAAAAAGTGGTCCAACTAAAACATTCATACACTCCTGGAAATGGAAAAAAGAACACATTGACACCGGTGTGTCAGACCCACCATACTTGCTCCGGACACTGCGAGAGGGCTGTACAAGCAATGATCACACGCACGGCACAGCGGACACACCAGGAACCGCGGTGTTTCGCCGTCGAATGGCGCTAGCTGCGCAGCATTTGTGCACCGCCGCCGTCAGTGTCAGCCAGTTTGCCGTGGCATACGGAGCTCCATCGCAGTCTTTAACACTGGTAGCATGCCGCGACAGCGTGGACGTGAACCGTATGTGCAGTTGACGGACTTTGAGCGAGGGCGTTTAGTGGGCATGCGGGAGGCCGGGTGGACGTACCGCCGAATTGCTCAACACATGGGGCGTGAGGTCTCCACAGTACATCGATGTTGTCGCCAGTGGTGGGCGGAAGGTGCACGTGCCCGTCGACCTGGGACCGGACCGCAGCGACGCACGGATGCACGCCAAGACCGTAGGATCCTACGCAGTGCCGTAGGGGACCGCACCGCCACTTCCCAGCAAATTAGGGACATTGTTGCTCCTGGGGTATCGGCGAGGACCATTCGCAACCGTCTCCATGAAGCTGGGCTACGGTCCCGCACACCGTTAGGCCGTCTTCCGCTCACGCCCCAACATCGTGCAGCCCGCCTCCAGTGGTGTCGCGACAGGCGTGAATGGAGGGACGAATGGAGACGTGTCGTCTTCAGCGATGAGAGTCGCTTCTGCCTTGGTGCCAATGATGGTCGTATGCGTGTTTGGCGCCGTGCAGGTGAGCGCCACAATCAGGACTGCATACGACCGAGGCACACAGGGCCAACACCCGGCATCATGGTGCGGGGAGCGATCTCCTACACTGGCCGTACACCACTGGTGATCGTCGAGGGGACACTGAATAGTGCACGGTACATCCAAACCGTCATCGAACCCATCGTTCTACCATTCCTAGACCGGCAAGGGAACTTGCTGTTCCAACAGGACAATGCACGTCCGCATGTATCCCATGCCACCCAACGTGCTCTAGAAGGTGTAAGTCAACTACCCTGGCCAGCAAGATCTCCGGATCTGTCCCCCATTGAGCATGTTTGGGACTGGATGAAGCCTCGTCTCACGCGGTCTGCACGTCCAGCACGAACGCTGGTCCAACTTAGGCGCCAGGTGGAAATGGCATGGCAAGCCGTTCCACAGGACTACGTCCAGCATCTCTACGATCGTCTCCATGGGAGAATAGCAGCCTGCATTGCTGCGAAAGGTGGATATACACTGTACTAGTGCCGACATTGTGCATGCTCTGTTGCCTGTGTCTATGTGCCTGTGGTTCTGTCAGTGTGATCATGTGCTGTATCTGACCCCAGGAATGTGTCAATAAAGTTTCCCCTTCCTGGGACAATGAATTCACGGTGTTCTTATTTCAATTTCCAGGAGTGTATATCTTTACGTACTACACGAATATCTAATAAAAATCGGGGTTCCTAATTTAAAAAAAACGCAGTTATATCCGTTTGACCTATGGCAGCGCCATCTAGCGGGCCAACCATAGCGCCATCTGGTTTCCCCCTTCAACCTTGACGAGTTTCCTTCTTTGTAGTTTTTTCGTTTGACGCTTATTTCGTGAGATATTTGGCCTGGTCGCGATCAATGGACCACCCTGTATATGCAGACTGAAGCGAATAAACATTTGAACCAAGCGTGGTGTAGTAGTTAGCACATCTGCCTAGTGAGCATGAGACCCGGGTTCGAATCCCAGCTTTGGTACAAATTTAATAAATCACAATATACAATCTTTATGGTAAATATGGCGTTAAGGGGAGTTGAAAGGAAAAATGCCTTTTTTCACATTTTTAAAAACTTTTGTCTCGATATATAATATGCAACTTAGTAAAAAAATAGTATATACTGCTAAATCAGTTACAAATCTGCTAGGGAAGTATTTTTTAATTGTTTTTATATGTCTAAAATATTAAAAACTTTGGATACATTACTTCAAGATCAAAGAAAGTTGGTGTTTTTCTTTATGCAGAAAGCTGTGCATTGCAGTATTACAAAGGTTTCAGTCTGGTTTTCGATAATGGAATACTGAATCAACCGTTATTTTCACGCTCTACAGCCAGGGATGAAATATTACCTGATGAGTAATTAGAAGCTCTCCCTAATGACAAAAATGCAGAATTATCTGATTGGGAAGAAAAGGAATTCTGGTTTTTGACCAAAGATTGTCTAGCTCAGCTCACTGGTAAACAAAATGAACGTTGAGATGTTGTGCTAGGAGAAGTGGACGTCCTTGAACAACGAATTCCCCTGAGAGTTAAGATGTAAGACCATCCAGAAAATGTGAATAAAAAGGTAAGAAAGCTGTCTAGCAACCAATTAAAGAAGTTACGTTTCACAATGTTGGCCAACTACCATTATTTGTTGAGGCAAGGAATAGATGTAAATGCAGAAAACCTGACTGCAGGATAAGAGAAATGTGCTTCAAACGTGGATTTTATTTATGTATTGTGGAAACATAATTGTTTTCAAGTTTATCACATACAGTAAAGATTTCTTTACTAGCAGTAACAACTTATTATTAGCCAGAAATTATTGTATGCTTATTATATTCTTGCATTTATGGAATTGTTTTAGAGTATCAATAAAAACCTGTATTTCAAAAAATTAACATTAAGAATTCAGTTTTTTGTGTGCATTATCATATACAATTTACTGCTTCAAATGAAATACATGTATTGCAGAATAAAATGATTTTATTGATGGAAGGGGAAAGATAAACAAAGCAAAGAATAATTCATTTTTAAGATAAGTGAGACTTAAGGTCCACATAATTATATGGACCCCAATTTACGCTTTAGTGAATCGAGAAAAAATTAACTAAATGTTACAGACTAGTGGCTGAAATGCCACGATCATCGTACAGTACACTAAGAACATAACGTGTAATGTCCAGTAAAAGGTTCATGCCCATTGCTGGAGTTGTTTCTGAAATACAGGAAAGCTAATTAAGAAAGTTTTACATTGTCGACATGGGGCATTCCAGCTGCTCTTAAGTGAGGACTGTGTTTCTTGCCGCTAGGGGCGCTACTGTGCCTTCAACTGCCAGTTTCGCGCCAGTGAGTGTCGCGACTGTACACGAGAACGTGAGGCTGGAGTAGTGCTGCCCTGTAGAGTGGCGCTGTGTTTACTTTGCACCAGACACAGGGAACGTGGCGAAGCGAGGCGCCGTCTTTCTGCAAAAGGGCGCGTCAGCCGGCGCACGCCACACGGCGGCCCCAGGGAACTCTCCCTCCCCAGCGGAATAACATCCTGGGGGAGCAAGCGGCACCACCACACCACTCGATTAGCCGCCTCGATCGATACTTTCGGGCGCCAACTCATCCTGCCCCGAACGACCGGTGTTGCACTGTCTCCTTGCGGAAAGCTGGCGGTCGGTGGAATTTCAAACGTGTCATATACTTCCCATCTTATCCACAGTGGCTGTCCTGAGCAAAACTGGTACAGCGAAACGAATGGAAAGCTTAATAATAGACACTGCCAGCTGTCTACTTAACACAGTATTTTATTCGCCAGCGTGTACAGAAATGCAAAACTGTGCAATTCGCATAGGAGGTAGTTTTATCCAATAACGACGCAGAAGAATTTTACTGAAATGGACTCGGGCTCCAGAAACCTATCATTTTTAGATGCTGCTGCTGCTGCTGCTTATGATGATGATGATGATGATGGTCTACTTAAATGTAAGAGGGAGCCTGAAGGCCCTATTTCTGATAAGCAAAATCAATGCATACATAAAAGTTTTTAACATTTTTGCCCTTAAATTCGCTATGCACACAATTGGACACTGACAGAGAGAAATAAAAGCAATTACATGGTTTTTAATTTAATACAGGAACCAGGAACTAGTATGGGTACAAAACTGTATTTAAATTTATTTATTTAAATCAAATCTTACCGGTTACAGATCTACACTTATTCACCATTGGATTGCTTCACAGATGCTGGGACCCTCGCTTTGTAGTCGTTATAGATTTTTTGCATCAAGATAAACAAAAAGTTTTCGTTCAGAATTCGGTAAACGTATGAAAGGATTTTAAGCCGTGCGGGGTAGCCGCGAGGTCTGCGGCGCCTTGCCACGGTTCGCGCGGCTCCCCCGTCGGAGGTTCGAGTCCTCCCTCGGGCATGGGTGTGTGTGTGTTCTCCTTAGCGTAAGTTAGTTTAAGTTAGGTTAGGTAGTGTGTAAGCCTAGGGACCGATGATCTCAGCAGTTTGGTCCCATAGGAACTTACCACAAATTACCAAATTTCCAGACGGCCGCTGTGGCCGAGCGGTTCTAGGCGCTTCAGTCCGGAACCGCGCTGCTACCACGGTCGCAGGTTCGCATCCTGCCTCGGGCATGCATGTGTGTGGTGTCCTTAGGTTAGTTAGGTTTAAGTAGTTCTAAGTCTAGGAGACGGATAACATCTGAGGTCAAGTCCCATACTGCTTAGAGCCATTTCAACCCTTTTTGAACCAAATTTCCAACGGATTTTAAAGTTGGTACAACTTGGCGAAAAGTTACAATGGCAATATTTCTGTGGCATGAATTCGTAGTGTATTTCTGTAATATTGGTTCAAATGGCTCTGAGCACTATGCGACTTAACTTCTGAGGTCATCAGTCCCCTAAAACTTAGAACTACTTAAACCTAACTAACCTAAGGACATCACACACATCCATGCCCGAGGCAGCATTCTAACCTGCGACCGTAGCGGTCGCGCGGTTCCAGACTGTAGCGCCTAGAACCGCTCGGCCACTCGGGCCGGCTGTTTCTGTAATACAGTTTCTACAGTCTGGCATGTGAACTACGTGAGTGCTGTTAAATTCTAGTAAAACTGTTTCAACACACACCTTTCTATGTCTTATAACCGGGGCACAAATGCTCAACATTTCCAAAACATAGCCCAGCTTCACATAAATCAGATACGACACTGCAGTGCCTATGTTGTTACAGCCATCATAAAACGTATGAAAAGTATTCATAGTTATGAATAAGAACAACCATCAGCTGTCACAGCGAATGACGACAGTGAAAATCTGTGCCGGACCGGCACTCGAACCCGTGTTATCCCGCTTTACGCAAGCAGTCACCTTAACGGATTTGCCTGTCCGTGCACGACTCACGGCCAAACCCAAACTTCCGTCACGTCACCGTTCCTGCGTCACAACCTGTACTCGTACACACATTATTTAATTCCCGTAAAGAGGAGGACATTTTATTGAAAGTCGCTGCCTAGTATCGACGGATGCGTAATTGCAGTGGCTGTGTTATTAAGAAGAACCACGCAATGATCCTTTGGTCATGCGTGCATATCTCATTTCACGTCTCATTTAAGTAACAAATACATTAGTTTCAAAGACGTTATAGTAGTGAAGATGGCAGTGACCTCTATACTACCTGGATGTTCAACATCAGCTGTCTGATCGTGCCGGCCATAGATCCTCATATTTTGTTTCTTGCCAAACTAGAACATGGCTGCTAGAAAAGTCACTACAACAAGAAAAGTATAAACGTTTCGATTCCGCTCCCACATCAGCCTATTACATTACATGTTGACATGAAGTTCAAAACAAAAAATCAAGTTGCAATTCTTTGTCACGTACAGAACGATGGAAATTTGTGTGCCAAATTACAACATGGCAGACAACGCAAAGCACATGGAACTGCAGCCACGCCGCAGTTCTATACTGAGAGACCAGATTTCTACATCCATGATGTATAGAGATCACTGGAAGATGGTAAGTTGACGCTATATAGAGTACATGGTCACATTAAAATATGTATGTGCTAGAACGATAAAATTAATTAAAAGGTGAAAAAGGGATTAAAATTATGTAGAGTAAATTCTAATATGGCGTTCTACTGAGTGGCTACGATTAGACAAACAAATATTATAGATCAACAGTTAAAGGTTTATAGGTGTGTGGGCTATCTAATCCCTTTTTGTGTATGTTAGATTGTGATCGGATAAAGTATTCGTACACTGAACAGAACCAGCACTAAACAGGGGCATTAGATGGCCGACAGTGTGTGCAGTACAAGAGCACAAAAAAACACTTTTCTCGTTACACTGATAAAGTTAAGTACGAATACTGAATCTAAAGTTGCATTCTAACTACATATATATATAGATTAATTCGTCACACACAAATATACACCAAGTTAATTTTCGCCGTATTTCACGGCGGATCTAAGGTCGAAATGAATAAAAAATCATCCCACTTAAGTTTACCGAATTCCAAACATAAATATTTTTTGTTTATTTCAGTGTAAAAAACCTGTGAAATCTGTAAATTCTTAATAAATCCGGGACAGGTAATATATGATTTAAATAAAGTCCATTAAGCCATTATTTTCGATTGTTTAAATTATTAGCCATAATTTTACCACAACCGCGCTTCTCTTATTGTCTACTTTCGACGAGAGAGCGAATAAAAACTATTTACACCGATGTGTTAGCGATAGAGTAGGAATGACGCTCTGAACCAGAAGACGGTGAGCCCTTGAAAAATTTACTTGACTTGCTAACAGAGCTTTCTATTGTTTAGAGCGCAGTGCGCCAGGACGGGTCGTGAAATGTTCACAAGGATGTACGATGGCGTGCTAAAAAGTAATGAGTCCGAATATTACATGTAAAACAAAAGAAACATTATTAAAATTTTACATCTCTATTCTTCACGTTCACATATTTATTTCTCAACATAGTCATCCTGACGACGAAAATAATTCTCTCAACGTGGAAGCGCTTTGTTGCAAGAGTCACACCAGAATGTTCGAGTTTGTTGACTGAGCCACGACTCACCTCTATTTGCACCGCTTCGTGAAATCTTCGAGGGTGTTCTTTACGTTTTGGAAACAGACGAAAGTCGGGACGTATGGAGAATGATTGATGACAGTGAATCCAAGGCGTCGGATTTTAGCAGATGTCGCAGCAGTCGTGTATTGTCTGGCATTGTCATGCTGAAGGACAGCTTACTTACCATATGGTCAAACTCCTCGAATTCGAAACTCGATTACCACACAGAAATAGTTATGTTACACACCGCCACCCTACACGCTACAATCTGGAACCCTCTAACGGCAGTTTTCTGCAAACACACTCACGGAAAAAAATCACAACACCAAGCAGGAGTTGTGCCACATAAAGGAAAGTTGGTAGGCGTTTTTCTACATCTGAAAGATGATATCTATTAAAATTTCGTGCCAGTCGCATAGGAGTGGCGCTAGTCGCGCGAATATGAGGATACAAATCAGATTTGGTTTAAATATACGCTGTAAAGGCCGTGAGCGTAAGTTACCTTCGAGATTGGTCGTGGTGAGTTGATGTTAGTCAAGAATGCCTTTAAGGCGACAAAAACGCCGTTATCAGCATGTCACGGAGTTTGAACAAGGTCATGACAGGACTACGAGAAGCTGGACGTACCTTGTACAATACCGCAAAAATTTTTGTCAGGAATGTGGCCACTGTACATGATTGCCGGCAACAGTGGTCACGAGATTCTAAAGCCACAGGAAGACCGGGCTTCAGGCGGCCACGTGGGAGACCACTGTGTTCAGCGTACGGCTATGGCGCGTCATACTATAGCAATCTGAGCACCAGCTGGCACTACAGTGGCACAACGAACTGTTACCAATCTGGTACTTCAAGGACAGCTCCCAGCCATACGCCCCTACGTCCATCCCACTGACCTCAAACCAACGACATTTGTGGTGTCAAGTGTGAGCTCATTACAGATCAGGGAAGAGGTCTGTTGTGTTTCTGATGAAAGCTGGTTTTGCCGCGGTGCCAGTAATGGCCATGTGTTGGCTGTAAGTAATTTGGTTTAGGGCCTGAAACCAACCTGTCTGCGTGCTAGACACTTCGCACCTACACCTTGAGTTATCGCCTGAGGTCCAGTCTCGTATGACACCGTCACTGCAAAATTGTACGTCAATATGGTGTTTCGAACTGTTGTGCAGCCATTTATGAACACGCATTCCAGGAGGCTCTGAGAACTATGGGACTTAACTTCTGAGGTCATCAGTCCCCTAGACCTTACAACTACTTAAACCCAACTAACCTAAGGACCACACAAACATCCCTGTCGGACGCAGGATTCGAACCTGCGACCGTAGTGGTCGCGCGGTTCCAGACTGTAGTGCCTAGAACCGCTCGGCCACAGCAGCCGGCGTTTTACAACAAGAAAACGCTGCCCACACACCGCTGTTGTAACCTAATATGCTACAGTGTGTCGACATGCTGCCTTGGCCTGCTCGATCACCAGATCTGTCTCCAATCGAGCACATATGGGACATCATGAGACGACAACTCCAGCGTCATTCACAAACGGCGTTAACTGCCCCTTCATTGACCCACCAAGTGCAACAGGCATGGAACTCCATCCTACAAACTGACTTCCGGCAGCTGCACAACACAATGCATACACACATCTACATCTACATTTATACTACGCAAGCCACCCTAACGGTGTGTGGTCGAACGAGTGTTTTGTAAGCCACCTCCTTTGTTGATGGACTACATTTTCTAAGAACTCTCCCAATGAATCTCAACCTGGCACCCGCCTTACCAACAATTAATTTTATATAATCATTCCACTTCAAATCGTTCCGTACGCATACTCGCAGATATTTTACAGAAGTAACTGCTACCAGTGTTTGTTCCGCTATCATATAATCATACAATAAAGAATCCTTCTTTCCATGTATTCGCAATACATTACATTTGTCTATGTTAAGGGTCAGTTGCCACTCCCTGCACCAAGTGCCTATCCGCTGCAGATCTTCCTCCATTTCGCTGCAATTTTTTAAACTTCATTACTCTACATTAATTATTTTTTTGTGTTTTTTCCTTTAGTGTATGTGGACTTGAAGAATTAAGAAGTAGAATGTTAATAATGTATGTTATATTTTAAAAGCTTTAAGAGTTTTCATAGAAAATATTCGGAGGCATAACTTTTCAGCACGGCCTCGTACTGTAGGTCTGTGTACGCAGCGTGGCCAACTGTCAGTGGACTTGAGGTGTTGGAGGTATGTGAATGCAAGGAGATCCACACGCTCGTCTCCTGGCTCCGGACGGAAGGGCCAAACCGATTCACGCCTGGAGCGCCGCACTAAATAAGAAATTACTGCACATCGCAAGGAGACGAGAGCGCAATGCAGGGCCGGTACTGCAGCCAGAGCGACGGCTACGACCACCACATCACTGCTGCAAGCTGGGCTACGTAGAATGTCTGGGGAACATGCGAACTCCGCTTGCCACTACTATCAAGGGGTGAGACACTGCAATCTCGCCGGCCGCGGTGGCCGTGCGGTTCTAGGCGCTGCAGTCCGCAACCGCGGGACTGCTACGGTCGTAGGTTCGAATCCTACCTCGGGCATGGATGTGTGTGATGTCCTTAGGTTAGTTAGGTTTAACTAGTTCTAAGTTCTGGGGGACTGATGACCTAAGATGTTAAGTCCCATAGTGCTCAGAGCCATTTTTGAGCCACACTGCACTCTCCTTCAGAAAACATAATACTGCTTTCACAATGTTTTCATATTTTGTCTTAAGTCTCCAAGTGCAATCGCCCTTAGAAATTATCTATTTATTTTCCAGTTTAGTCGTTTTTAACTGTCACCTCCAAAAAATAAAGTTACGTAAGTACAGTATTTTTTTTCTTCTTTTTGTGCGGGGACATTTTGGCAGTCCAGGAACAACGTAGCATAACGCTATAAGAAAAAGAAAGAGGTGCAGCCCACTGACAAAATTGAGTGCGGTGGGGTAATTATTTTTATTGCATTTCTACGTCTACATCTACGTGATTACTTTGCTATTCACAATAAAGTCCCTGGCAGAGGGTTCAATGAACCACCATCAAGCTGTCTCTCTACCGTTCCACTCTCGAACGGCACGCGGGAAAAAACGATCACTTAAATTTTTCTGTGCGAGCCCTGATTTCTCTTATTTTATCATGATGATCATTTCACCCTACGTAGGTGGCTGGAAACAGAATGTTTCCGCAATCGGAGGAGAAAACTGGTGATTGAAATTTCGAGAGAAGATCCCGTCGCAACGAAAAACGCCTTTGTTTTAATGACTGCCACTCCAATTCACGTATCATGTCTGTGACACTATCTCCCCTATTTCGCGATAATACAAAACTAGGTGCCCTTCTTTGTACTTTTTCAGTGCTATCCGTCAGTCCCACCTGACACGGATCCCACACCGCACAGCAATACTCCAGATTAGGGCGGACAAGCGTGGTGTAGGCAGTCTTTTTAGTATACCTGTTGCACCTTCTAAGCGTTCTGCCAATGAATCGCAGTCTTTGGTTTGCTCTACCTACAACATTATCTATGAGGTCGTTTCAATTTAGGTTGTTTGTAATTGTAATCTTTAAGTATTTAGCTGAATTTACAGCCTTGAGCTGATTTCTTTTAGTACTCTTGTGAATAACTTCACACTTTTCCTTATTCAGGGTCAATTGCCACTTTTCATACCATACAGATATCTTATCTAAATCATTTTTGCAAGTCGCTCTGATCATCTGATGACTTTACAAGACGGTAAATGACAGCATCATCTGCAAACAATCTACTCAGATTGTCTCCTATGTCGTTAATATAGATCAGGAACAAAAGAGGGCCTATAACACTTCCTTGGGGAACGCCGGATATTACTTCTGTTTTACTCGATGGCTTTCCGTTTATTGCTACGAACTGTGACCTTTCTGACAGGAAATCACGAATCCAGTCGCACAACTGAGGCGATACTCCGTAGACACACAGTTTGGTTAGAAGACGCTTGTGAGGAAGGGTGTCGAAAGCCTTCTGGAAATCCCTTGTCGATAGCACTTATTACTTCACAAGAACGATATTTTCTGAATCCGTGCTGACTATGTGTCAATAAATCGTGTTCTTCGAGGTACTTCATAATGTTCGAATACAGTATACGTTCCAAAACCCTACTGCAAATCAGCGTTAGTGATATAGGCCTATAATTCAGCGGATTACTTCTACTTCCCTTTTTGGGTATTGGTATGACTTGAGCAATTTACCAGTCTTTAGGTACGGAACTTTCTGTGAGCGAGAGGTTGTATATAATTGTTAAATATGGAGCTATTGCATCCGCATACTCATAAAGAAACCTGACTGGTATACCATCTGGACCGGAGGCCTTGCCTTTATTAAGTGACTTAAGCTGCTTTGTTACACGGAGGATGTCTACTTCTATGTTTCTCATCTTGGCAGTTGTTCTTGACTGGAATTCAGGAATATTTACTTCGTCTTCTTTGGTGAGGGAGTTTCGGAAAACCGTGTTTAATAACTCTGCTTTAGTGGCACTGTCATCAGTGACTTCACCGTTGTTATCGCGCAGTGAAGGTATTGATTGCGTCTTGTCACTGGTGTGCTTTATGTATGACCAGAACCTCTTTGGGTTTTCTGCCAGATTTCGAGGCAGAATTTCATTGTGGAAATTATTAAAAGCATCTCGCATTGAAGTACGCGCTATATTTGAAGGGGAACGACGTTTAACAATCCATATCGAGTTGGTGGAAGTGTACGACAATTCAGCTTCATATGACACAGTGTTTGGGTGCGGCCACGCTTCCGCAATGTGGTAGTCAAACATGACTGACTCACGAAAAACGAAGAACCTTGTCACAAGAGAAGTGGAAGCGCGTATCGCAGTCGAAGAGACAGTGCAGAAAGTGCTAATCAGCCGTGGATTAGTTTTCAACTCATTACACTACATTTTGAACGCGACGTAGGTCGCCGCCCGCTGCGTCCCACAAGTGTTCACACCCATTCCAGAAGCACACCGAACCGGGACAGCAACGGAAACGTCGCAGCTATGTCAGCCCAGTCCACATGACTTCTTTACCCGCCTAATGACCATGAGCGAGAACCGAATGTATCACTAAGTCCCCAAGAGAACCAGGAACAAAACAAGCAGTGAAAGTGTATGGATTCGCCACCGCCGGAAAAGGCCAAGCCCCAAACATCAACAGGCTAGCCGATGTTGTTTTTTTTTGACTATTTAAGTTTGGGGCTTGCAGATAACGCTTGTAAGTGACAAACAGTCACAGTGCTAGCAAAATCTTGTGATAAGGTTACGGCAGGCTGTCGAGATGCATCGCGAGAAGCAGTTGCCCCAGCTTAATCTGCACACGAGTACCGGTCAGTCAGGCATGCTCCCTCTTCCAGCTATCGAACTTTGCCTCAGTGCCACCGCCTCAATACTCACCTGACTTGGCTCCCAGCCACTACTTCCTCTTTCCACGGATGAAGAAAACATTGCGTGTCAGGCAGTTCCAGAAAGACTGAGATGATCTTCGAAGTGAAATGTTTTCTGAACGGCCAAAGCGCAGACTTCTACAGGCAAGGTCTCTGCATTGGGTCACATGCATAGCTCTATAAATGTGAAGGGAAGGGTGAATATGAATCGAGTTAAACCGTCACCACGTTTCATGGCAATAGCTTAATTTTTCGAACGTGATGATTAAAACTTATCACAAGATTCCTTAACACGCATTATAATGCCCAGTAGATCTTTCCGAATACTGTCGTACCACCTCTACAGAAGGAAACGAGCCGGCCGCGGTGGCCACGCGGCTCTAGGCGCTCAGTCCGGAACCGCGTGACTGCTACGGTCGCAGGTTCTAATCCTGCCTCGGGCATGGATGTGTGTGATGTCCTTAGGTTAGTTAGGTTTAAGTACTAAGTTCTAGATGACTGATGACCACAGTTGTAAAGTCGCATAGTGCTCAGAGCCATTTGAACCAGAAAGAAACGTAACTGTTAATTCCAATTTGCGATACTATCAAATCATTTGTTTGTAGCATATTTCTAGTCTATTTTGTTGAGCTGTTCACATGCTCACTGAATATTATTCCCATGTGGATTTTTAACCCACATAAACTGTACCTGTTCGATAGTTACGTTGCTCTATTTTCATTACTTGATTCACACTCAGGATAGGTTTAACAGGTGTCTTCTTAATACTGGATGACTCCTAGTTGGTAGGTCGATTTGGGAGGAGGGGACCTAACAGCGATGTCATCGGTCCCATCGGATTAGGGAAGAGTGGGGAAGGAATTCGGCCGTGCCCTTTCAAAGGAACCATGCGGCATTTGTCAGAAGCGATTTATGGCAATCACGGTAAACCTAAATCAAGATGGTTGGACGCGGGTGTGGTTCAAAATGGCTCTGAGCACTATGGGACTCAACTTCTGAGGTCATTAGTCCCCTAGAACTTAGAACTAGTTAAACCTAACTAACCTAAGGACATCACAAACATCCATGCCCGAGGCAGGATTCGAACCTGCGACCGTAGCGGTCTTGCGGTTCCTGCAGACGCGGGTGTGAACCGTCGTCCTCCCGAATGAGAATCCAGTGTGCTAACCACTGCACCACCTTGCTCGGTGGACGACTGCGAAGACTGAAGTACGAGGTGTGGCTAGAAAAAAACCGGACTAGTACTGGTGAAACAATAAAACGAATGCAATAAGGCTGAAAGTCGCGTGGCCTGTCACGTGACTCTCGCTCCGCCTACTGCTCGAGTTTCATCTGCCTCCTGCACTCAGTCTGCCCGTGGCGTCTGTTAAGTAGTTGACGTTTTGTCTGTGCGTCGGAAAATGTTGAGTGTACAGAAAGAACAGCGTGTTAACATCAAATTTTGTTTCAAACTAGGAAAATCTGCAAGTGAAACGTTTGTAATGTTACAACAAGTGTACGGCGATGATTGTTTATCGCGAACACAAGTGTTTGAGTGGTTTAAACGATTTAAAGATGGCCGCGAAGACACCAGTGATGACACTCGCACTGGCAGACCATTGTCAGCAAAAACTGATGCAAACATTGAAAAAATCGGTAAACTTGTTCGACAAGATCGCCGTTTAACAATCAGAGCAGTGTCTGAGTTAACAGGAGTTGACAAGGAAAGTGTCGAACAAGTTTACCGATTTTTTCAATGTTTGCATCAGTTTTTGCTGACAATGGTCTGCCAGTGCGAGTGTCATCACTGGTGTCTTCGCGGCCATCTTTAAATCGTTTAAACCACTCAAACACTTGTGTTCGCGATAAACAATCATCGCCGTACACTTGTTGTAACATTACAAACGTTTCACTTGCAGATTTTCCTAGTTTGAAACAAAATTTGATGTTAACACGCTGTTCTTTCTGTACACTCAACATTTTCCGACGCACAGACAAAACGTTAACTACTTAAAACAGACGCCACGGGCAGACTGAGTGCAGGAGGCAGATGAAACTCGAGCAGTAGGTGGAGCGAGAGTCACGTGACAGGCCACGCGACTTTCAGCCTTATTGCATTCGTTTTATTGTTTCACCAGTACTAGTCCGGTTTTTTTCAAGCCACACCTCGTATACTCGTCTTATCTGATGTAATCAGAAGTTTCTTAGGTTAGGTTCTGCCATATACGTATACTACTTCTCGAATGGCATACGCTTCCTTGAGAAGGATACCAATTCTGCGCCTTTTTTTACACCTCCAGTCTTAAACGATGTTAGGAAAATCGTTCACTTATGATTCAAATGGCTCTAAGCTCTGTGGGACTTAACAGCTGAGGTCATCAGTTCCCTAGACTTAGAACTACTTAAACCTCACTAACCTAAGGACACATCCACACACATCCATCCCCGAGGCAGGATACGAACCTGCGACCGTAGCAACACCGCGGTTCCAGACTGAAGCGCCTAGAACCACTCGGCCACAGAGGAAGGCGTTTAATTATGACGCAACATCGCTATTTTTACTGACAGTAAGGCACAGACTATTCCAAAATTGTGAAAGTTTAAGCAGGTTAGTCCCGCACACTGTGAATGAAGAACGAAAACGACGATGGAAAAAATCATCACGTGTGACGAGGCTTGGTGTTCTCAAAACGAAGGTAACGCAAAACAATAAAGTGCGGAAATTTAAAAGTAGGATCATCGCTTTGACAACATGCCCAACATTCACGACAACGTGACGAGCGACTTGAACATCCCAAAGACGGAATTTTTGTAACAGTTTCACGTGCGTTGTACTCATGTGGAGGGACGACTATGTAACACACCTGAAGCATTAAAACCGCCATTAACCTTCCTCTGTTTTTTATTAATCCAGTCTCGAAACTTTATGGGTACGGCCTCAGATTTTTACAATCGTCAGAAAGAGCTTGAAGTGTTCTCCCCGAGAGGAATAAAGTCATCCTCGGTGACACAGCGCCGGGTGCGGTGATAAACTTTTCTTGCGTGGCAGCATTCCCGACCTCGCAATGCCGGAGCGGACAAAAACACTACGGACAAACACTCCGTTGAAGCGGCTGTCTGCGTCTCTCCATCCCTCCATCTTTTTCTTTCTTTCTTTCTTTCTTTCTCGGGTCTGCGATTTTCACATTATCATTGTCATTTTTTTTTCCAAAAGCTGTTTCCAATTGTCAAGGAATGGAAGAAAACGGTGCACTTAGAACCGACATAAGGAATGAATCATTTCGTAGGAGTGAGTGTGTGACCTGTACTTGACGGTTAAGATGGCGTGTGCTGGTGTACAAAAGACCACCGTCAAACATTCGTCGACGTAGAAAGATAAATGCATGTCGGAGCGACCTAACGATGCTGTAGTATACAGGGAAGCCGCAACGCTAGAAATTTATAGAGAACGGGAAGAAGGCCTGCAGAGGTTCGGCGCTTTAGACTGGAAGACACATCATTCATTCAGTTAAAGAAAGATATACTGACGTTCTTGTTTAGAACTAGCGTAGCGACATGAGTAATTCTGAATACGAAATTGCAAGAATAAGGCAAGCTGTACAGGGTGGCCAGAAATAGTCCGAAAAGCTTGTAATGTTGTTGTAGGATATGTTCTGATGAGAAATAATTTTTAAGAAAATAAATTCGATACGTTGCGCCGTTTCCGAGTTGATTAGCATTGAAGTTAGCCGATCAGGCTATTGTGCACGCAAATTCAAGCGGCCTGCGTGGGCTGGTGTTGCCAAACGTGATCTTCGTTTTGTTTCCTAAACCCGAACAAGAAAGCGATACAAAAATTAGTCACGCGGCGGTAGTAAGGATCGAACCCGAGCCCAAGTGTGAGACGTCTCGTACATATACAGTATGAGAACACCTAACGACAGCCGGTCGGAGTGGCCGTGCGGTTCTGGGCGCTACAGTCTGGAGCCGGGCACCCGCTACGGTCGCAGGTTCTAATCCTGCGTCCGCAGCTCGTGGTCGTGTGGTAGCGTTCTCGCTTCCCGCGCCCGGGTTCCCGGGTTCGATTCCCGGCGGGGTCAGGGGTTTTCTCTCCCTCGTGATGACTGGGTGTTGTGTGATGTCCTTAGGTTAGTTAGGTTTAAGTAGTTCTAAGTTCTAGGGGACTGATGACCATAGATGTTAAGTCCCATAGTGCTCAGAGCCATTTCCTATCCTGGCTCGGGCATGGATGTGTGTGATGTCCTAGGTTAGCTTGGTTTAATTAGTTCTAAGTTCTAGGAGACTAATGACCTCAGAAGTCGCATAGCGCTCAGAGCCATTTGAACAACTAACGCTAGTTGTATCATTCTGGCCGCTTGAATTTGTGCGCCCCGCGGTCTGATTGGCTAACTTCAACACCAAGTAACTCTGAAGCGGCGCAACGTATCGAATACGCTTCTTAATTATCTTCTCAGCAATACTCTTACAAGCTTTTCACACTATTTCTGACCACCGCTTCCTCCTACATATACAGGGGTTGGACAAAAATATGGAAAAGCCGCGTGAAACGCATGGTTGAACATACATGCGGATTGATAATTAATCGAAACCCTCAGCTGCCAACAGGTCTTGTTGATATACCTCAATGGGGACTGCTGAAAATGTGTGCCCGACCCGGACACGAACCCGGGATCTCCTGCTTACATGGCAGACGCTCTATCCATCTGAGCCACCGAGGGCACAGAGAATAGCGCGACTGCAGGGACTTAGCCCTTGCACGCCTCCCGTGAGAAACACGTTCCCAATTGTCCACACGGATAAGTCCCTGCACTCGCGCTATCTGTGCCCTCGGTGGCTCAGATGGATAGAGCGTCTGCCATGTAAGCAGGAAATCCCGGGTTCGAGTTCCGGTCTGGGCACACATTTTCAGCAGTCCCCCATTGAAGTATATCGAGAAGACCTGTTGGCAGCTGAGGGTTTCGATTAATTATCATTTCTTTCTGGAGAAGCTGCATGGTCATCATTGGTATCTGCTCTTTCTGAACAGTTACTGTCGTCATATATATGCGAATGCTGACCAAGCCTGCAGGTTCCACTTTCGTATTAGACCAGAAACTGCACCTGTGCGATGTCCTCAATACATGTGTCGGTCGTGGTCAAAAGAGTATTCTGTGCAGTAGTAGGTAGCTTATGACTGAGGTGAGTGAATTCGAATTTGACACATTGTTGGTGATCGTATGCTGGATGCTTCCGTAACCAAGAAAAAAAAGGGTTCAAATGGCTCTAAGAACTATGGGACTTAATATCTGAGGTCATCAGTCCCCTAGACTGAGAACTACGTAAACCTAACTAACCTAAGGACATCACACACATCCATGCCCGAGGCAGGATTCGAACCTGCGACCGTAGCGGTTACGCAGTTACAGACTGGAGTGCCTCGAACCGCTCGGCCACAGCGGCCGGCTAACCAAAGAAGCCGAAGTGTTTGGTGTTCCAAGACGCACCGAGTCGAACATTTATAATGCATACAGGGAAAGCAGCGAAACATCATCCGCTAAATCACTATGCTCAATGTGTTCATTGATCTTGATACACGGAAAAGATGTGTTACGAAACAAGAGAAGAAGACAGCTCCAAAACTCACTGCAGAACTGACTGTCGCACTCGCGAACCCTGTCAACGTCAAAAGAACACGTAGGGAGCTGCGTACGCAGGAAACTACAAGACGAGATGGAATTCAGAAACATTTCACTAATGATGAAAATTCCTGTAAAAGGTAAACATTTTGCCAAAAGAAAGAAACCTGGACTACGGAGCAAGGGAAATCATTTGGTCGGATGACTCTTGTTGCACACTCTTTCCAATTTCGGCCAGAGTTTCCGTAGTAAGTCTAATGGTGAGTTGGGCAGCCATACCGTGGTATTTCATGGGCCCCATGGCTATTCTGCGACGTCGCATTACTACCAAGTGTTATGAAATCATTTTAGCTGATCAATTCTATCCCAGGGTACAATATTTGTTTCCGAATGGTGATGCTATGCTCGAATGCGGCAGGACCTCTGTTCAGACAACTCGCAACGTCCACGACTGGTTTTAACACAGGAGGATGAGTTGCCGCAACTTCTCTGGCCAGCAAAGTCGCAAGATCTCGGTATTAAGGAGAGTTTGTGGCCTGCCTTGGAGAGATCCGTGCATGGCCGCTATCCACAACGATCACTGTTACCTGAAACGTGCCGCTAATTGGAGGAAACATGGTACAAGATTCCCTTGAAAACCATACAAGACTGGTATTTGTCCACTCCGAGACAACTGGAAGTTGTTTTGAGTGTCATGATTCTCCTACACCTTATTAGGCATGGTAATGTGTGTTGTGTTACCATATTTTTGTGTAGCTTCCCCTGTACGTCTCCTAAAAACCATAACCACAAAGTTACGAGGGCCGTTCAGAAAGTAACCTCCGGTTGATTTAAAAAAATACACCAAGTTAAATAAAAATATTTTAATATATACAACTACATCTTTGCACTATTTTTCTACATAGTCTCCATAGCGATTGAGGCACTTATCGTATCTCTTCACAAGCTTTGAAATTCCTTCTGCATAAAAATCACCCGCTTGTGCCTGGAGCCAGCCTGTGACCGCATCTTTGAGCTCTTCGTCGTCATCAAACCGCTGTGACCCGAGCCATTTCTTCAAATTCATGAAGAGGTGATAATCACTTGGCGCCAGGTCTGGGCTGTAAGGTGGATGGTTGATAACGTCCCACTTGAAGGACTCAAGAAGGGCCGTTGTTCTGCGAGCAGAGTGAGGACGGGCGTTATCGTGCAAAAAAAAACGATACCGGAAGTCAGCATACCACGGCGTTTGTTCTGTATAGCCCGTCGTAACTTTTTTATTGTTTCACAGTACACGTCTTGATTAATGGTCGTACCACGTTCCACGAATTCAACCCTTTGGCATCCCAAAACACCGTTGCCATCAGTTTTCTGGCAGAAAAATCTTGCGAGGCTTTTCTTGGTTTGGTAGGCGAATTTGAATGTGCCCACATCTTTGATTGTTCTTTTGTCTCAGGGTTCACGTACTTAATCCAGGTTTCGTCACCGGTCACGATTCTGTTTAACAATGGTTCTCCTTCGTCCTCATAACGTGACAGAAAGTCTAATGCAGAGGCCATTCTTTGAGTTTTGTGGTGGTCGGTAAGAATTTTGGGCACCCATCGTGCACAGAACTTACGGTAACCCAATCTTGCTGTCACTATCTCGTACGAGAGAGTCTTAGAAATCTGTGGAAAACCAGTAGACAACTCCGACATTGAGAAACGTCGATTTTCACGAACTTTTGCATCAACTGTCTGAACGAGTTCGTCAGTCACCAATGATGGTCTACCACTCCTCTCTTCATCATGAACGTTTTCTCGTCCACTTTTAAATAAACGTACCCATTCACGGACAACTCCTTCACTCATAACTCTTGGTCCGTACACGGCACAAAGCTCAAGATGAATAGCTGCTGCAGAATATCCTTTGGCTGTAAAAAACCTTATGACAGCACGCACTTCACATTTGGCGGGGTTTTCTATTGCAGCACACATTTCAAACTGCCACAAAAACTAAACTAGCGCAGGTACAACGTTCACTCGACCACGGCTTGATGCCGACTGACCTGTTGAGTGCGTGAACGCACAGATGGCGTCGCTGCTCCCCCCACAACCCGCACTGTGACCAATCGGAGGTTACTTTCTGAACCGCCCTCGTAAAATTAGAGAGATTCATTTCATACGGAGTATTACCAACAATTTTTCTTCCCGCACAACAATCGAGTCCGGTACAGGAAAGGACGAACGAGGGGGGAGGGGGGGTGGGGGGGGGGGGAAGTAGGGTGACTGGGAGTAGGGCTGACAGGGGGGGGGGGGGGAGGGTAGTGGAGGCGGCGGCAGAGGCTGTCGAAGAAGCTTCGGCCGCAGCCGTAAGGTGGCTAGAGGAATACAGGGTGTCCCAGGAGGAATAGTAAATATTCAGGAATATAACAGGAACGATCATTTCAAAAAAGTTCAAATGTGTGTGATATGGGACTCAACTGCAGTCCCTAAGATTACACACTACTTAACCTAAATTATCCTAATGACAAACACACACACCCATGCCCGAGGGAGGACTCGAACCTCCGCCGAGACCAGCCGCACAGTCCATGCCTGCAGCGCCTGAGACCGCTCGGCTAATCCCGCGCGGCGAACGATCATTCAAAGCAGAAAAAGTGTACTGAACATGGTCTGCAAAACGCGCACCTTCGTGCTCATAGCTCTTAAGGTACGCATTTTTAGAGCTGATGTTTACTAGACTTTTTTTCGTTCGAAAGATCGTTCCTATCATATGCTTGAATACTGACGACTTGTCCTAGGACACCCTGTATATGCAGGGTGACAGTTATTGAACCATATGAAAAAAAACGTAAATTATAAACAAACTACGGCGTGCTCACATTTTATTCAACATGTAAACGTCACTACAGATACTCGAATTTAGGTTATTATGACACGTTCGATATGCATGCCACCATTGGCGATGATGTGTACTGTGCGGCTAGTCGTGGCGGAGGTTCGAGTCCTCCCTCGGGCATGGGTGTATGTGTTTGTCCTTAGGATAATTTAGGTTAAGTAGTGTGTAAGCTTAGGGACTGATGACCTTAGCAATTAAGTCCCATAAGATATCACACACATTTGAATATTTTGATGATGTGGCGACACGAATAGCGAAATTCTGCATGACACGCTGAAGTGTCGGAACATCGATGCTGTAGATGGCCTGAATGGCTGTTTTCAGCTCCGTAATGGTTTTGGAGTTATTGCTGTACACCTTGTCTTTAATACAGCCCCACAAACAGGAATCGCGTGTGTGCTGGCGTGACCACAAGCACCGGCACGAAGACAAAGATCGCAAGACCAGAGAAGGCGGTGAAACGACGTCGGCCAATGGTGCGCGGTATAGGACCGCACCACGAGAGAAGCGCCCTCAAGCCGAAGTGAATATAAGCGCCGCTCCTGCCAGCCACGACCGCTCAGATCGGCTAAGTATACTGACATTAGTGGACAGCATTAGCACGGTATAGCAGAGAGAGCTACGATATCAGATTATAGTGATCCATATCCATTGCTTGTTTGAACACTGTGTAAGCACGGACTCGGATTTATGTTCCATGTCGCCTATCGCTTGCGACACCTTTGTATATTCAAGTTAAGTATTGTCAACTTGCTTTATTGTAATAAAACTACTAAGGTTAATTCCGGAAATGGAAGAGGATGAAGATGAAGATGAAATGGGAGATATGATACAGCGTGAAGAGTTTGACAGAGCACTGAAAGAACTGAGTCGAAACAAGGCCCCGCGGTTAGATAACATTTCATTAGAACTACTGACGGCCTTGGGAGAGCCAGTCCTGACAAAACTCTACCATCTGGTGAGCAAGATGTATGAGACAGGCGAAATACCCTCAGACTTCAAGAAGAATATAATAATTCCAATCCCAAAGAAAGCAAGTGTTGACAGGTGTGAAAGTTACCGAACTAACAGTTTAATAAGACACGGCTGCAAAATACTAACACGAATTCTTTACAGACGAATGGAGAAACTGGTAGAAACCGACCTCGGCAAAGATCAGTTTGGATTCCGTAAAAATGTTGGAACACGTGAGGCAATACTGACGCTACGACTTATCTTAGAAGGTAGATTAAGGAAAGGCAAACCTACGTTTCTAGCATTTGTAGACTTGAAGAAAGCTTTTGACAATGTTGACTGGAATACTCCAAATTCTGAAGGTGGCAGGGGTAAAATACAGGGAGCGAAAGACTATTTACAATTTGTACAGAAACCAGATGGCAGTTATAAGAGTCGAGAGGCATGAAAGGGAAGCAGTGGTTGGGAAGGGAGTGAGACAGGGTTGTAGCCTCTCCCCGATGTTACTCAATCAGTATATTGAGCAACCAGTAAAGGAAACTAAAGAAAAATTCGGAGTGGGTATTAAAATCCATGGAGAAGAAATAAAAACTTTGAGGTTGGCCGATGACACTGTAATTCTGTCAGAGACAGCAAAGGACTTGGAAGAGCAGTTGAACGGAATGGACAGTGTCTTGAAAGGAGGATATATGATGAACATCGACAAAAGCAAAATAAGGATAATGGAATGTAGTCGAATTAAGTCGGGTGATGCTGAGGGAATTAGATTAGGAAATGAGATACTGAAAGTAGTAAAGGAGTTTTGCTATTTGGGGAGCAAAATAACTGATGATTGGCGAAGTAGAGAGGATATAAAATGTTTACTGGCAATGGCAACGAAAGCCTTTCTGAAGAAGAGAAATTTGTTAACGTCGAGTATATATTTAAGTGTCAAGAAGTCGTTTCTGAAAGTATTTGAATGGAGTGTAGCCATATATGGATGTGAAACGTGGACGGTAAATAGTTTGGACAAGAAGAGAATAGAAGCTTTCGAAATGGGGTGCTACAGAAGAATGTTGAAGATTAGATGGGTATATCACATAACTAATGAGGAGGTATTCACTAGAATTGGGGAGAAGACGAGTTTGTGGCACAACTTGACTAGAAGTAGGGATCGGTTGGTAGGATATGTTCTGAGGCATCAAGGGATCGCCAATTTAGTTCAAATGGCTCTGAGCACTATGGGACTTAACACCTATGGTCATCAGTCCCCTACAACTTAGAACTACTTAAACCTAACTAACCTAAGGACATCACACAACACCCAGTCATCACGAGGCAGAGAAAATCCCTGACCCCGCCGGGAATCGAACCCGGGAACCTGGGCGCGGCAAGCGAGAACGCTACCGCACGACCACGAGTTGCGGACACCAATTTAGTATTGGAGGGGAGCGTGGAGGGTAAAAATCGTAGATGAAGACCAAGTGATGAATACACTAAGCAGCTTCAGAAGGATGTAGGTTACAGTAGGTACTGGGAGATGAAGAAGCTTGCACAGGATAGAGTAGCATGGAGAGCTGCATCAAACCAGTCTCTGGACTGAAGACGACCACAACAACAACAACATGTTACTTCCTTGAATTGTTGTATAGCACTACGAGAACGCAGCATCCTTTAGGCACGGTATACGAGTGGCCGAGACCCAACGGCATGTGATCATATACAGAGAATATAGCGACCAATCGAGACCCACGCTAACGGCCCCTGGGCACCCCACAGTCAGAATGCGGTGCCCAATGTGCTTCTACGGGACATTAGTCATTCTCCTGCTTCGATGGGGTCGAGCTCCGTATTGAATGAACCACATCTTGTCGAAATCAGGGTCACTTTGGATAGTGGGGATGAAGTCATCTTCCAAAACCTTCATGTAACGTTTGGTAGTCACCATGCCATCAATGAATATCGCACAGATTATTCTATGACTGGACATTGCACGCCACACAGTCACCCGTTCAGGGTGACGAGACATCTCTATCGCGAAGTCCGGATTCTCAGCCCCCCCCCCCCCTTACGAGCCAATTTTTCTTGTTGACGAACCCATCGAAATGAAAGTGCGCTTAGCGGTTCTAGGCGCTACAGTCAGGAACCGCACGACCCCTACGGTCGCAGGTTCGATCCTGCCTCGGGCATGGATGTGTGTAATGTCCTTAGGTTAGTTAGGTTTAAGTAGTTCTAAGTTGTAGGGGACTGATGACCTCAGATGTTGAGTCCCATAGTGCTCAGAGCCATTTGAAAGTGAGCTTCGTCCCTAAACCATACTAATTCCCATCATGCCCCACGGCCAGGCGTGCAGTTTGGACATCCTAACGCAAACCGTTCTGAAGTTACGACGACTTTGTTTCATATAGCTAAATAATTGTCACCTTGTACGTAGCTGGATTCTAGTGTTGGGAGGCCAGCTAAAAGGAAGCGGCCTTTTAAACGGCAGGGGGACAATCAAGATATCCGCCGCACCTGTCCCAGAGGCGCGGCACAGGTTAAGAGCAAACAACCCGCCGAGGCGTTGCGTAACAGGCGGCCTTATCGCCTCCCCCACTGCGCACGCGCTCAGCTTCCCGCTGACGGCGAATCTTATCTCGGCCCTGAGAACAGCCACCGCTACAACACAGTGACTGCCATCGCGGTCTGCTGGCAGTCTGCGGCGCCCTCGGTCAGCACAATGCACAGGAGGGGGCCCCTGTCAAAAGAGGGAGCCGGCAGGCGCCAGGTCGATAGCGCAGTCAGGGGCACGCACCGTACACACGCACTTGGCCAGCTGCCCCGTTCCCGCGGCACCCCCGGCTGGCTCAAGGGCGCGCCATTCATCCGCACTCTTCTGTCGACGCCGCCTGCTTTCTGCGCCACAGCAGTGAATAAGGGGCCGATTCACGCTGGACGCCACACAACGGCACGTCAAAACGTTCCACAATGCACTACAAACGGCGGTATTCACACTGTCCATCAACAGAGCGGAAATGAAAGAGAAGGAACGGGGCGAAACGGAACGAAAAGGGTCGCCACCAAATCATCTCGTCAAATTTTTGGGTGTACATAATGATGAAAACTTTAACTTTAGCTTCTTAAACAATTGTGTTCAGTTGATTTCGTTTCTCGTGGAATTGCAAGTCTCGAGAGCAATATATTTTGCCTATTTCCATTCAATAATGTCTCATGGGTAAGTTGAAAGAACTAGAGGTTGTTGAGAGTTTCAGAAGGGAGCATTAGGCAACAACTGACTAGAACAAGCGAAAAGAATACAGCAGAGACGAACAGGTAGCTTTGAGACATGAAATAGTTAAGGTAGCACAGGATAAAATAGGTAAAAAGACAACGACTAGTAGAAATCCTAGGATCACACAGGAGATACAGAATTTAATTGATAAAAGGAGAAAACAATAAAAACCCAGCAAATGAAGCGGGCGACAGGGAATACAAACGTCACAAAAAGGAGATACATAAGCAAAGCAAACTGGCTAAGCAGGAATGGCTGGAGAACATATATAAGGAGTTAGGAACATATCTCACAAGGGAAAAGATTGATACCACCTACAACACAATTAAAGGCCTTTGGAGAAAAAAGAAGCAACTGTATCAATGTCAAGAGCTCGGATGAAACCCGTCCAGGGATAGCTGAAAGGTGGAAGGTGTATATAGAGCGTCAGTACAAGGAAGGTGACCTTCAAGGCAGTATTATAAAATGGAAGAGGACGTAGGTGAAGATGAGGTGGGAGCTATAATACTCCAACAATTCGGCAGAGCACTCAAAACCCTAAGCAGAAACAACGAGCCGGGAGTAGACGACAATCCGTCAAACCTACTGATAGCCATGATAAAACTCTTCCATCTGGAAAGCAAGATGTATGAGACAGGCGTAATACGCCCAGACTTAAAGAAGAATATAATAATTCCAATTTCAAAGAAAGTAGGTGTTGACAGATGTGAATATAGCCAAACAATCAGTTTAATAAGTCATGGTTACAAAATACTAACACAAATTATTTACAGAATGGAATAACTGCGAGAAGCCGACCTTGGGAACGGATCAGTTTGAATTCCGGAGAAATGCAGGCACACGCGAGGCGAAATTGAGTCTATGACTTATCGTAAAACACGGGTTAAGGAAAGGCAAACCTATGTTTATAATTTGCGTTTGTAGACGCAGAGAAAGCTTTTGATAATATTGGCTGGTATATCTCTCTTCGCAATTGTAGCATGGGTAAAATAAAGGGAGCTAAAAGCTATTTGAAATTTGCATAGAAATCAGATGACAGTTATGAGAGTCGAGGGACCTGGAATGGAAGTAGGATAGGAAACCAAAGAAAATTCTCGAGTAAGAATAACAGTTCAGGAAAAAGAAATAAAAACTCTGAATATTTGCCGATAACATTGTAATTCGATCACAGCCAGAAGGAAACCTGCAAGAGCAGTTGACGGAATGGATAGTGTCTCTAAAGGAGGATATCAGATAAAAATCAACAAAGATAATGGTGCGCGAATTATATTAGTAAACGAAACACTTAAAGTAGTAGATGAGGTCTGTTATTTGGGCAGCAAAAGAACTGAAGATGGTCGAAGTAGAGAGGACATAATATGTTCACTGGCAATGGCAGGACAAGTGTTTCTGAAGAAGAGAAATTTGTTAACATCGAGTATAGATTTAAATGTCAGGAAGCCCTTTCTGAAAGTATTTGTGTGGAGTGTAGCCATGTGTGGAAGTGAAATATGGACGATAAACAGTTTAGACAAAAAGAGAATAGAAGATTTCGAAATGTATTGCTACAGAAGAATGCTGAAGATTAGATGAATAATGAGGAGGTAATGAATAGCATTGGGGAGAAGAGGAATTTGTGGCACAACTTGATTAGAAGGGATCGGTTGGTAGGACATGTTTTGAGGCGTCAAGGTATCACCAATTTAGTATTGGAGGGCAGCGAGGAGGGTAAAAATCGTACAGGGAGACCAAGAGATGAATATACTAAGCAGATTCAGAAGCCTGTAGGTTGCAATAGATACTTCGAGATGAAGAAGCTTGCACAGGATAGAGCAGCATGGAGAGCTGCATCATACCGGTCTCTGGACTGATGACCACAACAACAGCAGTTGTTGCAATAAATAATTGTACCATTGTATATCGTCAGGTTGGTATTTACTTTTCAAAATATTTTTTAATCTGGACGAAATTATTTTGTGTGGAACTACGGAGAAGAATCAGTATTCGACTGACCAGAAAATTGTACATTTTGGAAGTATATTACTATCTACCTTCGAGTCCAACAGCGAGACCTAACAACAAAAAGACAACTTATCGTTCGTTCTATTTATCTAATCGAACGAAAGCACATTTTATTTGTATCAGGTGGTAGGTAATGCTGATATATTATTTCTTTGCTGACTGCAATCGTAGAACCTGACCTCCTGTTTGTCAAAACCAGGATTACATGGGTAGATCACGTAACTATTAAGGAGATAATAGAATTGGGGAGAAGGGGAATTTGTGCTACAACTTGACTAGAAGAAGGGATCGGTTGGTAGCACACGTTCTGAGGCATCAAGGTATCACCATTTCATACTGTAAGCCGATTCAGAAGGAGTTACTCGGAGATCAAGAGCCTTGTTCAGGATAGAGTAGCATGGACAGCTGCATCAAACCAGTCTTCGGACTGATACAACAACAACAACAACAACAACGTCTTATGGAATAATTATCTGGGGTAACTCATCACTTACAAAAAAAGTTTTGATTGCACAAAAGCGAGAGGTAAGAATAATATGTGGTGTTTACCCGCTATCGACATGTAGGTGGCTCTCCACGGTATTAGCCATCTTAACTGCATCATCATCGCAATACAGTACATATATCCGCTAATGAAATTCGCCGTAAGCAGTCCATCGTAACTGACAAAAATAGTGATGTCAATACCTACAAGACAAATGCAGCAACAAAAGCGGGGTAGCCGCGCGGTCTCAGGCGTCTTGCCGCGGTGCGCGTAGCTCTCCCCCGTCGGAAGTTCGACTCCTCCGTCGGGCATGAGTGTGTGTATTGTCCTTAGCGTAAGTTACTGTAAGTTAGAGTAAGTAGTGTATAAGACTAGGGACCGATGACCTCAGCAGTTTGGTCCCGAAGTAACTTACCCCAAATTCCCCATTCCCAGCAACAAAAATCTTTTGTATTTGCCCAAAACATGAAATATCTGACAGGTTGCAAAGCGAATTTGAAAGCGACCTAAAATCATTTGTCCGGGGGAATTGCTACTGTGGCTCTGAGCACTATGGGACTTAACATCTATGGTCATCAGTCCCCTAGAACTTAGAACTACTTAAACCTAACTAACCTAAGGACATCACACAACACCCAGCCATCACGAGGCAGAGAAAATCCCTGACCCCGCCGGGAATCGAACCCGGGAACCCGGGCGTGGGAAGCGAGAACGCTACCGCAAATTGCTACTGTCTCATAGACCAATTTTTGTATAAAAAGTGGTAGTCTGTAAAGAAAAAAACCAATTACTTTCAGTGTAGTTGCATGAATAGGACTAAAAATATTATATGTTCAATAATGTTAACACTAATCATATATAAGTTTCCTGTACAATGACTTGTTCCGCACATTGCTATAACAGAAGCGTTCAAATGATGTATGGAACACCTAATTAACTAACTAAATGAATAAATAAAATTGTAAAGTTCACTTTGACGGGCAGGTTGGTGCCGTCGTCCGCTGATCTCAACGCTACCCTTTTCTAGCCGGGCACTTTCACGTTTATAGCAGTGAATTCTATCTTCTTAATCCGCATCCCTTGCTTTGCTTTCGTGACACATTGCGAAAGTTGCATGAGTGCTATAATGTGTTATTGCACAAAGTGAGCCAAATACATAAAAGGAACAAATGATAGCCGGCCGGGGTGGCCGAGTGGTTCTAGGCACTACAGTCTAGAACCGCGCGACCGCTACGGTCGCAGGTTCGAATCCTGCCTCGGGCATGGATGTGTGTGATGTCCTTAGGTTAGTTAGGTTTAAGTAGTTCTAAGTTCTAGGGGACTGATGACCTCACATAAGTCCCATAGTGATCAGAGCCATTTGAACCATTTTTTTTTTTTTTTTTTTTTTTGCTACCACATATACATGCTGAAATGTGGTAGAAGTATTTGAAAGTGTAAGGCAGGTTCACAGCACAACTGCTTTTGCGAGCTACATTTCGAAGGAACGTTTAAAGCAACTCTCCACGCTGCAAATCATCGTCTTTTGTTACGGCCTCTGATGTCGGGAAGCCCTTCCACGGGCTGAGTTTTCTTCTTGATCTCCCAGAATCTCTCCACAGCTCCTGTTCCCTTCCGCTCTTCTTCCAAGATATTCAGTATCCTCTGCTCTCGAATGCTCTCTGTATCCTTCTCTGTCGTTCGTTTCTAGTACATTGATTGAGGTGCACTTGCTTGTCCAGTTTTACTTCCTTTCCACCTCGATTCCAATTGCGAAAAGTAGTCCTTCCTGAGCTCAACAATTCCTCTCTCTCCATTTATCTTACCCGCTGTTTCCCATACTCTCTTGGTCATTCTGTCCACATTCATCTCGCGCGAATCTTGCCCTTCTCAGTTCAATTTCTAGTGATGTACAGGGTGTACATAAAGTCCGGGAACACTGTCAATCATTTATTGCACAAGAACCAGACTGTAGCGCCTAGAACCGCTCGGCCACTCCGGCCGGCCAATGGACGCACTATACGCGCAAAGTAAGTTGGCACTCGGCGTCGTGGCTGGTGCGAGCGACTGTAACGGCATTTTCCATTCGCAGTCGGCTCCCCTCAGCTACCACACCGGAGTGTCAACTTGGTTTACGCCTATAGCATACATATCAGGAGGCTCCGAGGAGAACGAACCTTGCCAGCTTGCATTCATCGTCATACGGGCCCAATATCTGGCGAAATATTATGGGGCACTGGGTACACAACAGGATGTTTCATTTCTAACGTACTATGATCGGCGAGTGTGCCCTGTGCTGGAGGTCTCTGTCACGTTGTACGTCAACAAGATAAAGCCAGACTGCTTGTTGCTGTCCTACCTCGATATAGAAGGTGTTCTACTGTGGTCATGACCAGCAGATTCCTCACTCGTTCAAAATATCTGGCAATGGATTGCTGGAAGAAAGGCAGTATATTACTCGCCGGTCACTAACAATGATGAACTTTGATAGAGCTAAAGCAGCACGGAATGACGTGCCCACTTCTCTCGTTGAAGTTCAGTTCGACTGTACGCCGAGTCGGGTTCGAACCATTGTTGCTGACAGAGAGGGCGCATTTGTGCACTCTTGTGGAAGTCCCGTAAAGATTACATTCGCCGTGCATTTGTTCACTGCCAGGTCTCCGTAGACATTCTGCAAGTGCCTATAAACGTCTGCGATGCTCTGTTTTTCCGCCAAAAGAAACTCAGTGACAGCTGTCTGCTTGGAACGCACCTCCGTTACAGACGCGATTTTCCAGGCTGCGTACAGCGCCGCCACCTATCGGTACTTCATGAAAATATAAGAGGTGAACGCCCCTCGTATATGAACAGTAAAAGAAAGTATTGTCACAGCGCAAATATGTAATGCTCACAGCGCAGAAATAAAAATAAAAAACAGCAGGCGCTACGATTTTTCAAGGGTACACTGTGGCCGCGAGATGTGTGAGGGCAGCCGCTGTTTGCTGCGCAGCGCAGAGCCAGCAGCCGTCTCGCTCCCACGCGTCGGCTTTCTTCTGGCTGCGTTAGCCGCCTTCCCGGAACGTCGACAGCTCGCCCTCCCGACTTCTGCCGGCGGCCTCCTCTGCTCAGCAAACCTTCCTTATCTCTCCGCCAGTCTCCGTCCCAAACGGCAACGCCACAATCAAATCTCACTGCTGGCGATGATCTTGTATCGCGACTGAACAGCAGACCATACACATTAGCTAGCGTGCCTTCAGGATTCGAGACCAACTGAGGTCAGAGATTCTAACCTACACTGTATTCTGCATGGCCGGCAACAGGTGCAGAACGGAAACATCGAAGGGTAACACTCATTTGTGAAGCGTTTCTGCAAACGTGACGTCATTCTGACACTGACTACAGCAGAAACTGCTTTCGACTTGTGACATGCAATTCCTCTTAGGTTTCTGCCTAACCAAACACTCAAAATGTCAGATGTTTATTTCACGGCCCCTCCCGCCGGATGTTCGAGTCCTCCCTCGGGCATCGGTGTGTATGTTGTTCTTAGCATAAGTTAGTTTAAGTAGTGTGTAAGTCTAGGGACCGATGACCTAAGAAGTTTGGTCCCTTAGAAATTCACACATATTTGAACATTTTATTTATTTCATCCTTTGTTCTCTAATCACACGGAAATGTAAAGAACATCGAATAATGCAGAACACACTTGTATTACATTCATAAAAAGTCCCAGAATGTGTTACAACGCTAAGAAGAAGAAAAGAATATTTGCATGTAGCGCGGGTTGTGTACCATAAGCCACGACATCCATTACGCTAGCGCGTCGCCATGAGATATTAGTCTCATTTCTTCATAATCATATTATCTCTTTAAAGCTTACATCGTTGATGGATTATTAACTGACATTTAATGATAATGCTGAGATGTTGGTGATAAATTTGCAGTGCGCCACTGGCTTGAAATGACACACTGCAAGTTACAATTCAAGCGTGTATCATGCCTTACTTTTTAAACTATTGGCGATAAAAACGTACCCTTCAGAGAGCGCTGTAAAATGAAAGCAATAACCATCGATAAATCATTACGTGAGTATAACAATAAAAAAAACTACCACGAACGGCGTGCTCTTATAAATCTCCGATACTCGTGCATGAAATCTTGATGAAGATGATGAGGTCCCATACTCCGAGGAGCTCAGGGGACGATGCGGGAGACCCGCACCCCCGTACTAGGCCAGGTCCTAGTGGAGTTGGTTTGCCATTGCCTTCCTCCGACCGTAATGAGGATGAATGATGATGATGAAGACGACAACACCCAGTCATCTCGTGGCAGGGAAAATCCCCGACCCCTCCGGAAATCGAACCCGGGACCCCGTGCGCGGGAAGCGAAAACGCTACCGCAAGACCATGAGCCGCCCTTATCGAACCCTAATTAAACTCGATAACTGTTCCTGCTGTTGTCTATATTGCGTATGACGTCAAAATGACATCACGTTTGCAGAAAGTCTAGTAAAATGGATATTACCCAACATTCAAACAACGAGTGTTCATCAGAGATAAAAGGGCGCCTCCAGGCTGTGTGATAGGACCGCCCCTCTTGTCAATCTACATAAATAACTTTTCATATTGGGTGGACGGTAATCCTGACGATGCTATAGTGTATGGTAAATTATTGTTGGTGGGTGACAGTACGAGAATTCGGCATAATTGGACGATATTCCTAACGGGTACAATGAAGGCAGCTCTCTCAAAATGTTAGATCTCGGTGGCGCAGTAGTAAAAGTGGCAGACTACAAACTGAATACCTATGAATAGTATTTTATCACACACGGTTGCTATAAATGATTCATTCCTTTTCAAACATTTTCCTAAGTATTGCATATAGAAATAGCATTGAGCCGTAAACTCATCAAGTTTGCATATTGGACTCTGTAAATGTCACACGACACACGTCTACGCTGTAGTCAAGTTCGTTCCATAACTGATATAGTAACATCCTGACGATAGTCATCACAGCAGCATTCATGCATTGTCTGAACAGCTCCAGCGTTCTTGTAACTGGAAAGTATGGGAAGGGGGGAGGGGAGGGGAGGGCAGGGGAGGTAGGGAGGGAGGGAGAGAGAGAGGGAGAGAGAGAGAGAGAGGTGGTATCCTTAATGTACTTCCAAAGGCAAAAGTCACAAGGTCATGCGACCTGGGGGGCCAAAGGGACAGAACCACACCATCTTCACAACTATGCCCAATCCCGCGACGCGGAAGTTTGTAGTTTAAGTAGCGACTAACATCGATGCTCCAATGAAGGGGTGCCCCGAGCTGTTTGACGATTAAATTATCGAAATCAGCAGTCAGTTGTTTAAACAACCACAACAACATATTAAGGTAAGAGGTATCCGTCACAGTCTTCTCACACACGAAGAAGAGCCCTAATGCTTCGTCAGGGACACTGCAGAGAAAACGTTAATCTTTGGCAAATCTCGGTTACGCGCCACAATTTCACGGAGATTTTCAGGGCCTCACACTGTCACATTGTGGCGATTAACCTTTTCAGGTTAACAGAAGGTCGCTTCGTCGCTGAATAAATTGAAGGCGCCTGCCACATCTTCCGGTTTTAATTGTTGCGCGAGTTGCAGACGGTTCGATATGAAATGTAACCCCCATCGCAAAATCTACCACACAGTCTTTGAAACTTTGCCTCATCCTCTACAAAGTTGCTTCTAGCATTTATATCTGATACACATCAATAGCGTGAACCAGAACTCCACCGGCAAACTCTCAGAGATTGAGATATCTTCCGAGTGTTTTGGTATAAGGGATTCAAACTCTCCGGCGCCTGGTTAGAGAGTAATAATGTTGTTATGATTCATTCTGTTTCTCACCGGAATCTTCCGTGAAGCCGGCCGGTGTGGCCGAGCGGTTCTAGGCGCTTCAGTTTGGAACCGCGCGACCGCTACGGACGCAGGTTCGAATCCTGCCTCGGGCATGGATGTGTGTGATGTCCTTAGGTTAGGTAGGTTTAAGTAGTTCTAGGGGACTGATGACCTCAGATGTTAAGTCCCATAGTGCTCAGAGCCATTTGAACCATTTCTTCCGTGAAAATACCTTCGTAATAGTGCAGAAGCCTGTAATATGCAATAATCAAGACGTACAACACACAAATAGAGTAATGCAGCAGTATATATATTTGAGTAGTGTCTGTTCAGTCGGACATGTCACACAGCTATTGCTATACGACACACAGTTCAGGAGATATGATGTCGTAACACTGAGATTCGTGAAAAACTAGATTCTGTTTACAGTGGAGCGCAAATTACCCAGAATATACTCATCCACTTTTTGATAATGATAGCATTCAGCAACTACCAACAAACTCTTAAACATAATTTCAAAATGACTTCTAGCTTACATGCTTTTTGTGTAATGATTTGGACATGGGAGTTAGATTCTTTAAAGAATCTGGGAGATCAGTTGCTTTTATCGAAAATGTAGGCCGTAAGCAATTGTTTCTTGAAGACAGAATTTCGAAAGAAATATCTGCCCCCTTATAGTCCTGATACAAACACGTATACAGTTTAACAACACAAAACAACAACGACATACTAAAGGAATGGACCTATTTCATGACGAATCAAGAGTCGCCTATAGATTGGTTTGGAGAGTACCCAGAGGGTTACAGTCCTGCATTCTCCGTAAAAATCATCATTGAAGAGTATTAACGGAAGTAATCACGCCTGATATTTAAACAGTGGCAAAATTTAAACCGCACTGCACTGTCTGCATCGTAAAGATATACAGGTAGCACGCGCTGTAAGTAAAACGGGTATCTACTTTCTGAGCGTAATGTTCGCCACAAGTATGTTCGTGAACATCGAAATGTGTAAAACGTCGATCTGTCCTAACAGTATGACTACAATCAACGATATTAACAGCGTCTTTTCGCTCCTGCACATTTTATTCACGGAAGGAAGGAAGAAATTATGGTTGTCGGTAACAACGAGGGAGAGTCATTGGAGACGGAACAGAAGGTTAGACATGGCAAAGATCGAGCATAATTGAGCGTTATTCCTTATAGAAGAAAAACAGCCGTATGGCATTGTTGGAGGGGAGACCCGAAGGGTGTTCCGCCTCCTCAAACGAAACAGTTTGTTTCCTGCTCAGACAATGGCCCCTCCTCGTGCGGTATTTGAGAGCTGTGTCTTAGTTAATTAATTAGTTACTACTAACTCTATTCGAAACACATTTTGCAGTCAGTACCGACATACAGTGAAGAGCCAAAGAAAGTGGTACACAAGCTTAATATCGTGTAGGGCCCCGCGAGCACGCAGAACTGCCGCAACACGACATGGCATGGACTCGATTAACGTCTGAAGTAGTGACGTTGAAAGGCATCCCAGATATGCTCAATGAGGTTCATGTCTGGGGAGTTTTGGTGGCCAGCGGAAGTGTTTAAACTCAGAAAAGTGTTCCTGGGGCCACTATGTAGCAATTGATCTGCGGGGTCTCGCATTATCCTGCTGGAATTGTCCAAGTCTGCCGAAATGCACAATGGACATGAATGGATTCAGGTGATCAGACAGGACGCTTACGTACGTCACAGTCGTATCTAGACGTATCAGGGGTCCCACACCGTTACAGGGCCTCCACCTGCTCGTAGAGTGCCCTGCTGACTTGCAGGGTCCATGGATTCATGAGGTTGTCTCCATATCCATACACGTCCATTCGCTGACTCGTCCAACCGGTTAACATGTATCCAGTCATCAACAGTCCAATGTCGGTGTGGCCCAGGCGAGGCGATAAGCTTTGTGTCGTGCGGTCATCAAGGGTACACGAGTGGGCCTTCGGCTCCGAAAGCCCATATAAATGATGTTTCGTTGAATGGTTCGCACGCTGACGCTTGATGATAGCCCAGTATTGAAATTTGGAGCAATTTGCGGAAGGGTTGAACTTCTGTCACGTTGAACGATTCTCTTCAGTCGTAGTTTGTCCCGTTCTTGTAGGATCTTTTTCCGGCCGCAGCGATGTCCGAGATTTGATGTTTTACCGTATTTCTGACATTCACTGTACGCTCGTGAAATGGTCGTACGGGAAAATCCCCACTTCGTCGTTACCTACGAGATGCTGTGTCCCAACGCTCGTGCGCCGACTATAACAACACGTTCAAACACACTTAAATCTTGATAAACTGCAATTTTAGCAGCTGCAACCGATTTAACAACTGCGCCAACACTTGTCTTACTTACGCGTTGCCGACCGCAGCGCCGTATTCTGGCTGTTCACTTATCTCTGAATTTGAATGCCAGCTTCTTACTGTACGACATGTAGATCAGGGGATACGTCACAAACATTGAGATTCGTGATGCACTTGACTGTAATGTCTTTGTGTATAGCCGGCCGGTGTGGCCGAGCGGTTCTAGGCGCTTCAGTCTGGAACCGCGCGACCGCTACGGTCGCAGGTTCAAATCCTGCCTCGGGCATGGATGTGTGTGATGTCCTTAGGTTAGTTAGGTTTAAGTAGTTCTAAGTTCTAGGGGACTGATGACCTTAGATGTTAAGTCCCATAGTACTCAGAGCCATTTGAAATCATTATTGCTCAGTTTGTGTGTGTGTGTGTGTGTGTGTGTGTGTGTGGGTGCGCGCGCGCGTGTGCGTGTAGGTAGGTAGGCAGGCAGAGGTGCGATGCATTGGCGACATAAGCAGCCTGTTGTCCGCTGCGGATAGCCGCCGTCCGTGGGCAGCTGTTAGCAGTTAGCAGGTTAGCGAGATGGCTGAGCAGCGCTGCAGCTTCCATCTTCCGCCGGTACGCGATCCGCGCCGGTAATTGCTCACGAGTAAATAAACACGGTGGAGGCTCGCGCGCTTTTGATTTATAGCCTGCTGGCGCAGCCATATCACGGTCAGGAATTCTGCACGTCGACAACTTAAAGTGCAGGAAGCCCACTTTACACGTGTTGCTTTCTGGTCAAAATACACGTCTCGAAGTGCTTGCACGTAAATCACCACTCAATCTCGACGCAAATGTGCGTATTACGTCAATGACTATATATCTTAGCCAACGATAAATACAGCCCTGACCGCACGTCTGTGTGACGTCAGCAGTGTAGTGTTCATTGCGAACGATAAATACTTCTCAAACCCTGTTGGTCAATGTAAGGAAGCTTTTAGCAAAGACCTTCCATAAAAGCTTTAAGGAGCTCCGTTGTTTACACCCTGATCCGTTTGCTTTAGCTATAAAACGTGGACGTATATTTTGTGCTAGGCTATCAGCACAGTCATGATTGCAAAGACTTAAGAATTAGAAAGTCTTCATAACACGAAGTACGATGACTACAAAAACAGTAATAAGCGGTTGGAATCTTACAAAGAAATAGCTGCAGCCATCAGCTGCATTCGAAATTGTTGCAGTGTCGATGGTGTGAAGCTTGTATCTAAAAACAAAAGATGTGGATGGAGACGGAGATGTGAAAATCCAAGTGTCCTCAAAGAGTACATAACACAAATAAGTGAATATCTTTGTACTCTAAATAACCTTACGTAACCTTAAATGTATTTTTTGTACTCTAAATAACCTTATGTAACCTTCATAAATTCCTCTTAGGTGATTTATATATTGGTCGACATGTTTCTGGAATAATACAGGGTGAGTCAGGCTGGCTCTGAGCGCTATGGGACTTAACATCTGAGGTCATCAGTCCCCTAGAACTTAGAACTACTTAAACCTAACTAACCTAAGGACATCACACACACCCATGCCCGAGGCAGGATTCGAATCTGCGACTGTAGCGGTCGCGCAGTTCCAGAGTAGCGCCTAGAACCGCTCGGCCACCCCGGCCGGCACAGGGTGAGTCAGGAGGAAAGGTAAATGCTTTGAGTAGTATTCGTGATTCTGAACAAAAAAACTTCCTATGTACGTATGCCCTACTGCGAATGGTTTCCGAGATAGAACACTTTTAATATCCCTTTTGTATGTTTTTCTTGAACAACTCGGAAAACACACCCTCCAGCGAAAACGTAACACAGTACAAAATTAAACTTTATCAAATTTCCTACAATATCAATTTTTTCTCTAGAACTAATGGTTTGTGCGAAGAGAGCGCGAGAACGTTGAGAAACTCGCTCGACGCCCATGTGCTGTAGCTTATGTACATTTTTCTAGACCAATTTGAGGTAGTTTCCCGACTTGATAGACCACAAGTGTCCCGTATCAAACTGTTCGTCTCGACTTGCTCTACTACACTACTGTGGTACATTGTAAACCTCAAATCGTCCTACAAAAACTGCGTAAGCTACAGCGCATGGGCGTCGAGCGAGTTTTTCAACATTCTCGCGCTTTCTTCGCACGAATCACACGGAGAAAAAAAATATATACAGGACCTTTTTTGCAGAAAATTTGATATAGAAAGTTCGAGTCCTCCCTCGGGCATGGGGTGTGTGTGTTCGTCCTTCGGATAATTTAGGTTAAGTAGTGTGTAGGCTTAGGGACTGGTGACCTTAGCAGTTAAGTCCCATAAGATTTCACATACATTTGAACATTTTTGAACGAAAAATTTTAATAGCTCCAATGAAGTAGTTTGGTCACAGAAACTTGAGGAAATCTTTGACAGAGCATGCATTTGTGTCGGCCGACAGTTGACACTACATTGCTGACGTCACGCAGACGTTCGCTCAGGCCCGTTTTTATCTTTGGCCACGATACAGATCAGGCCATCGATAAACACAGGCCTGAGCGCACGTCTGCGTGACGTGATATGAACGGATGAAACCAGAGGTCCGTATCATCCACACCTCCGGTGACTGGATTCCATGGTTTCATTTTTTATGTCATGAACACTATTTCTACTGAAGACTATCTCATGGCTAGGCTAAGATTTAACTTGCGAAAGCTATTCCAGCTTTCAATACAGTACTCGAATGTATAATTCCAGAAACATGTGAATTAATATATAAATGAGCTAAGGAGGAATTTATAATCTTGGGTGATTTCGCGGTAGTGTTCCCGCTTCCCGAGCACGGGGTCCCGGGTTCGATTCCCGGCGGGGTCAGGGATTTTCACCTGGCTCGAGATGACTGGGTGTTGTTGTGTCGTCTTCATCATCATCATTCATCTCCGTTACGGTCGGAGCAAGGCAATGGCAAACCACCTCCACTAGGACCTTGCCTAGTACAGCCCTACGGTCTCAAAAGGAGTATGGGACTTCATCATCATCAAGGAGGAATTTAAGAAGAGTAAGTTTGGTTACTTAAGAGTAAAAATAAATAGATTTATTTCAGTTATGCACATTCTGAATTCACTTGGCTATTCGATTCTGCAACTCCTTCCACATCCTTTCTTTCTAAATGTAAGCTTAACATCACCCAAAGTGCAGCCATTCCGAATGCAACTGATTGCTGCAGCTATTTCCTTGTAAGATTCTTACAGCTTATTACGTTTCTGTAATCAGGATGCATTGCGTTGTGAATAATCTCGGATTCTTGATACTTTGCAGTGATCACTGTGGTGGTAGCTGCACACCAAATATACTTCGCCATTTTATAGCTTAAATGTTCTAATGTAAGAAGAGCGACTTGTATATAATGACGAACTGTAATCAAAGTTAAGCCCTCCCTCTAATTTATCTTTGATGAAAGCTTCTCTGATACACTGTCAAAGATTTGACCAAAGGTTTTGATATGTATTTATCGCCGGCCGGTGTGGCCGTGCGGTTCTAGGCGCTTCAGTCTGGAACCGCGTGACCGCTACGGTCGCAGGTTCGAATCCTGCCTCGGGCATGGATGTGTGTGATGTCCTCAGGTTAGTTAGGTTTAAGTCGTTCTAAGTTCTAGGGGACTGATGACCACAGATGTTAAGTACCATAGTGCTACGAGCCATTTGAACCATTTTTTTTTTTTTTGTATTTATCTTTCGCCACGAACACTACACTGCTGACGTAACACAGACGTGCGCTCAGGTCTGCATTTATTGTTGGCCACGATCTGTAGTCATTAACGCCATAGTCACACTTGCGTCGTAATTGACTGCTGATTTACGTGCAGGCACTTCGAAATGTCGATTTTGACCAGAAGGTCGTTCGTGTAAAGTGGGTTTCCTGCACGTTAAGTTGTCGGCGTGCAGCATTCCTGACCGTGACAAAGCTGCGCCAGCAGGTCATAAATCCAGAGCGCGCTAGCCTCCACAGTGTTTATTTACTCGGCAGCAATTAGCGGCGCGGTTCGCGTACTGGCTGAAGCTGGAAGGAGGCTGCAGCGCTGCTCAGCCATCTCGGTAACCTGCTAAACACCTGCCCATGGACGGCGGCTGCCCACAGCGGACAACAAACTGCTTACGGCGCAAACACACCGCACTCCTATCTGTACCTAAACCTACATCTACGCACGCACGCGCGAACACACACACACACACACACACACACACACACACAGAGAGAGAGAGAGAGAGAGAGAGAGAGAGAGAGAGAGGAATAGTATTATAATATGTTGCAGCTTTTGCTAGTATACATACTTGGACACCATATGAAACTCAAGTGCAGTGATCGTCGAATGTTTTTGCTCAGGAGTCAACACTAACATCACATGGAGGCACCTCACAGCCGCATAGGTACCTCTCTTATCATTAATTGTTAACAAACGTAAATTACACTGAGGTGATAAAACTCATGGGATACCTTCCAATATCGCCTGGTTAGTGAGGTAACTCGATATGGCATGGAATCATAAGTCGTTGGAAGTTTCCTGCGGAACTCTGAGATATGCTGCCTCTGTAAGCGACCACAATTGCGAAAGTGTTGCCGGTGCACGATTTTGTGCATGAACTGACATCTTCATTATCAACGCATAAATGTTCTAGGAATTCATGTTCAAATGGTTCAAATGGCTCTGAGCACTATGGGACTTAATATCTGAGGTCATCAGTCCCCTGGAACTTAGTACTACTTAAACCTAACTAACGTAAGGACATCACACACATCCATGCCCGAGGCAGGATTCGAACCTGCGACCGTAGCGGTCGTGCGGTTCCAGACTGAAGCGCCTAGAACCGCTCGGCCACAGCGGTCGGCCAGGAATTCATGTCGGGCAATTAGCTTGGCCAAGACATTAGGTAGAACTGTCCAGAATGTTCATCAAACCAGTCATGAACAACTGAGGCCCGGTGAGATCACACCGTCGTTTGGGAACACTAAGCCCATGAGTGGTTGTAAATGGTCTCCAAGTAGCCGAACATAACTGAAGACCCAGCCCATTCCCTGTAAAAATAGCCTACACCATTATGGAGCCCCATCAGCTCGCACAGTGTCGTTTTGACGACTTAGGACCTTTGCTTCGGGGGTTCTACTCCACAGTCAAACAATACCATCGGCTGTTACCGACTGAATTCGGGAGTCGTCCGACCAGGCCACGGTATTCCATTCATCAATCGACATGGTGACGAGCCCAGGAGAGACGCCTCAGGCGATGTCGCCCTGTTAGCAAAGGCACTCGCGCCGGTCGTCTGCTGCCATAGCTCATTAACGCCAAATTTCTCCGCACTGTCGAAATAGATATGTTCGTCGTACGTCCCACATTGATTTCCGCGGTTATTTCACGCAGTATTGCTAGTCTGTTAGTACTGACTACTCTACGCAAACGTGGCCGCTCTCTGTCATTAAATAAAGGCCGTCGGCCACAGCGTTGTTCGTGGTGAGAGGCAATGCGTGAAATGTGGTATTCTCGGCAGCTCATTGACACTATGAATCTTGGAATACTGAATACCCTAACGATTTCTGAAATAGAATGTTCCATGTGTTTAGGTCCGACTATCATTACACGTTCAGATTATTTTAATTCCCGATGGGCTGCCAAATCATGTCGGAAACCTTTTTACATTAGTCAGTTAAGTGGAAATGACGGCTCCGCCAATGCACTGCCCTTTTATCTCTTGTGTACGCGATACCACCGCTATTTGTATATGGACATATCGCTATCACATGACTCTCACCGAACTTAAGTGCGTTATGGCTATAGTAGGGACGTGGTAAGTTGGCCGCCATCCCCAGGTACTGATCGTTCAAAGTAGGTACAATTCGTGGTCTGTTTCAAAAAAAATTTAAACTTGTGGTAAGGTCTTATGAGACCAAACTGCTGATGTCATGGGTCCCTAAGCTTTCACACTACTTAATCCAAATTAAACTAACACATTAAGGACAAAACACACACACACACACACACACACACACACACACACACACACACACATGCCCGAGGGAGGACTCGAACCTCCGACGGGGGGAGCCGCGCAGACCGCGACAAGGTGCCCTAGACCGATCGGCTACCCCGCACGGCGGTCTGTTTCAGATGGCTGCCAATGTCAGGGATCAAAAAGGTTGTGACACTGTAGTTGCGTGGTGAAGCGTTGGTTGTGGTATGTGTGCGAATGACCTTGGTTAATATTCATTTGCATTAATATTCATATGCATTATTCATTATGAAATGCCGGCCTGTGTGGCCGTGCGGTTCTAGGCGCTTCAGTCTGGAACCGCGTGACCGCTACGGTCGCAGGTTCGAATCCTGCCTCGCGCATGGCTGTGTGTGATGTCCTTAGGTTAGTTAGGTTTCAGTAGTTCTAAGTTCTAGGGGACTGATGACCACAGATGTTGAGTCCCATAGTGCTCAGAGCCATTTGAACCATTTGAGCCATTATGAAACACGGTCACAATAGTTCGCTAAATAATTTAAATGTCGATTGTTACAAATAAATAATTCATTTGAAAATGGCCGTCTCTGTAATGAGTATTCACGAATCTACGTTACATTTGAGCAAAAATTTATACCATAAGAGGTGATCGGTACGAAGCGCACGCCCGTGTGTTGTCAGTATTGGAAGGCAAACAATAAACCCCCACCCTCCCCCCCTTTCACATCCTTTAACGCCGCAGATGCCGGTCTACTTACCCCTCTGTCCCTGAGGCAAGCGGTCAGTTTGACTTAGTTTACGAAATAAATCACCATCCGCTAAAATTAAGCACAGTTTAAAATATTATTGTCTCCGGTTTTCTGCTGTGTAACGAACAAAAACAGTTACACACTATTACGAATCTGTTGACGTTAGTTGATGTTTTTAGGTTTGGCTTTTAGTTGATAGATGCAAATTATCATAAAATACGACTGAAAACCACGCATGCGGCCCGCGGACGCAATCTGACCACCGCTACTCTAGTGTCTAGAACATAGCGCACAATTTTGTGAACAGGCTATTGTCATCTTGGGAGAGCATACTCATCATGAAAATGTACAAAAAGGACAAGAGTTGGTTACCGACGATGTTGAAATAATCAACGTAGTTCATGCTAGCGTAAGCCAAACGAGTAGGGCCAAGTCATGGTACGATAAACGCCATGAAAACCCCACAGAACCACCTCCATTCTTGATCACAGCCACCACATACTGCGAGTTAAACTCCTCACTGAGTCATCTCCGTATCATTTGAAAAGAGGCTAAATCGCAAGTCATCGACCCCCATTTTTCAGTCAGCTACTGTCCAGTTTCCGTACCGTTTAGCCCACTAAAGACATGAAGCTTATGTCGCTGTGAGCAATGGTCTTTTGCTAAATACCAGACTACAAAAATAATATCACCTGCATGCAGTTCCCTTAGCAACGTTAGCTCGGGTACTTCATGTGGAGCTGCATTTATTGACAGCAGCAAATCCTGTCGAGTTTGAAACTGACTGCCATTATCAAGGCATAACACTCATTTCCGGTCACTGTCGGTTAGATATTTTTACGACCACTCTTCCCACGCAGTGCCACGTGGTTATGAGTGCTACACCAGTCCTGGGCAGTCTGCCTTGATACCCCAACGGTCTTTTCTAATTTAATGGTCTTTGGCATTAACCAGTTAGCCAGGGAAGTAACGACAGATTTGGTAAACAGCCTCAAATATACAGTATAGTTATAATAAATTACGTTAATTCCAGGTTAACTTCATGGTACACTTTGTACATTCACACACTCAACACAGTCCATATGTCAACACCTTACATTGGATCCTTTGTGGATATCAGCTTCTTGCAGAAACCGGGCTATACTAACATAGTCCGTTGTGGACTGCTGTCGAAACAGGGCCGTCAGAGATGTAGGTTGGGGAATTCCAGCTTTGATCCCTTACGAAACTTGCGGCGGTGACTATCATAACGCACATGGTTGAGGTCTGCAATTTCTGTTTGGCGACACCAACGAATTATACATTAATCACAGTATGTTCACCGGGCCTTTCCAAATGTGATCCATCCTTCCTACCATTCTATCGATGCGATACAATAATTTTTTTTCCCACAAGGAGTAAGTGGTTTTTGTCTTTTAACACCTCCTCGTTCTTCACCCTGCCTTCCCATTCACACCCTTTAGTCTCCTCCATACCCCTATTTCCGGTGTCTCCAGCTCTCTTTCCTCATCTTTTCGCATGTCCAGAATGCAATGCTTCATATACAGCATGCAGTCAGCGCTTTCCTCCGGTTATAATGAAGTGCTCCACACACGAATTTCCTCTTTCTGTTGAACATTTCTTTGATTATAGGCAGTCTCGATCCCATTATTATAATTTAAATGAAAGTTGAAAGATATGATCTGTCGTGGAAAGCCTTAGACGTCTGTCGCATAGCCACCTTCAGCTAGGTACGCACCACCAAGGAAGCCAACGTGAAGACTGAAATAGTGAAATGCAGCAAGTGACACTTAAGATTTTGCGCATAGAACGAAGCCGCAGTACAACAAATTACGAGGTGCACAGTCCGTTCCTCGTCCGCTGTCGAGCTGACTGCCTGTTGGTGAGAGGCTGCGTTCTCGAGTCTCGCCCTTGCGTTTGCTTCCTTACGCGAAAGCAGGCGCGGTTCAGTGCACGAGAAGGTGATCACCTCGTGCTCTCGTTGCAGATATAATGGCCCGCTAGTCACGATCCTTCAGCGCAGAGCACTTGCGACATATTCGTTGCACCAGCGTGCAGCGTGCAAGCTCACGCGTGCGGGCAACAGCCACAGAATGCAAGCAGTCGGCAAAGGTCCCACAGCTCGCCGGCCGGCACGAATACCCGGCAGGTGGCGCGGCAGAGCGGGCGATGAGACATTCCACCGGCTGGTGCAGCCGGAGAGAGCGCGTCTGCGCCGCAGCCAGCCGGGCACAAGGTTACATCAGACAAACGCCGCGCCGGGCTGCGAACCGGATCTCCTGCCCGCGAGCCGCAGCACACTTCCCACGCCGAAAGGGGGTGGCTGCAAATGCGCGAAAAACAGACGATCCTACAAACTGTCTAACTTATGTTTTGCCCTTCTGACTGTTTTCTATTTCCTTCTGGATACACTGTTGCAATTTCTACATCATTGCTATTGTCTAGTATGATTCAGTAATGTCCTTTCGAAATTAATTACATTTCATGTCGTGTTACGTGTCTAGAACATCATACCCATTATTTGGTAACAGTGGGGTAGTCATTACAATATTACTTACAGGGGCTGTACGTCTTCCTTCGTTGTTTCTAGTAGAGAAACCCAGAGTTAGCCAGATACTATAGGCGCAAAGTAGGTAGACACGCAGGGCGTCGGCTGATGGGAGCGCTACAGTCTGGAACCGCGCGACCGCTACGGTCGCAGGTTCGAATCCTGCCTCGGGCATGGGTGTGTGTGATGTCCTTAGGTTAGTTAGGTTTAAGTAGTTCTAAGTTCTAGGGGGCTGATGACCTCAGAAGTTAAGTCCCATAGTCACTCAGAGCCATTTGAACCATTTTTTTGATGGGAGTGATCGTTAAGGGGGGGGGGGGGGGGGGTAGGACGTCAAACGGACGGACTTGGAGCAGGAGAGGCACCACAGGACGTTTTAATTTCCACTCTCTGTACTTTTACAAATAATTTTTATAAAACTGTCAGCATGATCAGGAAGGATTCAGGATTCACACTCATAGCAGTGGAAGTTCAAAAATATAACAAAATATTTTTTTTTGCATGTGAAATTCCCTTATTTTTTTACTTACTATCGGCTGCATTTGTTGCTGTAGGTACACTTTTCTTCCTAAGTAAGAGAGATTATTCGATGAATTTTGCACAGCATGGAAACCATACTTACAGGTGTATGTAACTCTAGAATTTATTTAGTTTATGAAAAAATGAATGAGTTGTTACATTTTAAACTTCTTGCTTAGAAAAAACTCATTTTTTAGTTGATTATCTCAGTTTTTACCACAGTTTTTAATATATTTGAAAAATTCTAGAGTTTGATACACCTATATTGTTTGTAATCTGCGCAAAAATCCACCGATGAATCAATCTTACTTATGAAGAAAAGTGTACCAATAGCAACAAATGCAGCAACTAGTATGTGAAAAAATAATGAAATTTCACATGTAAAAAAATAATTTTGAGCCAATAGTAAGTGAAAAGTGATGAAATATCACATGTAAAAAAAAATTATTTTGTTATGTTTCACTGCTATGAGTGTGAATCCTGAATCCTTCCTGGTCATGCTGACAAAGTTTTATGAATTAATTTGTGAAAGTACAGACAGTGAAAATTGAAATGTCCTGTGGTGCCTCTCCTGCTCCAAGTCGGCCCATTTGAAGTCCTACCCCCCTTCCCATGTACAGTCGCTCACATCAACCACTGCGCCGGTTTATTTATAACTGTACGTACCCACGCGCACCACGCAGCGTCTGGCCTTGTCCTTAATGCATATGACGTGATACCTGCAGAACTGTGTGTCGTACAATCACATAATTTTATAGGTGCATTCAGCGGCATATGTGGACACTGTCTGCAAAATGTGTTGCGAATGCAATTAGCAGCAACGAAGTATAATAAATTTAAACGTCTGCAGGGGGTGGAAATTTTTCACGCATCTCACTGTTTATGACGTATCTCCTGTACTGTGTGTCGTACGAGGATATACACTGATTAGCCGGAACATTGTGACCACCGACCTATCATCCACATGAACCCGTCCTGGCGTTAGCAGCGTCACCTGGCGAGGAATGACTGATACACACGTACTTTGCATGAAGTATCAGTGAACGCGCTGTCCGTGTGTAGAATGGGGAAGGTGCGCGATCTATCTGACAGGGGAACCTCCCAATCGCACCCCCCCCCCCCCTCAGATTTAGTTATAAGTTGGCACAGTGGATAGGCCTTGAAAAACTGAACACAGATCAATCGAGAAAACAGGAAGAAGTTGTGTGGAACTATGAAAAAAATAAGCAAAATATACAAACTGAGTAGTCCATGCGCAGCATAGGCAATATCAAGGATAATGTGAGCTCATGAACGCCGTGGTCCCGTGGTTAGCGTGAGCAGCTGCGGAACGAGAGGTCCTTCGTTCAAGTCAACCCTCGAATGAAAAGTTTAATTTTTTGTTTTTAGACAATTTTCAAAGTTTAGGCACTCACACATAATCAACTTCGCTCTCCAAAATTCCAGGACATGTTCAGATTTGCTTGGACATATGCAGGATTTGACGGTCTACGCACGGAAAAATTTGAAAACGTTAAAAACATATGTTTTGACAGAGAACAGGGACAACTGTGCGACTGTGAAACTGTTGCATTCATTTGTTGCAGTTTATGTGACAAACTCTTATGTTTTCATCACTTTTTTGGGAGTGATTATCACATCCACAAGAAAACCTAAATCGGGCAAGGTAGAAGAATCTTTTTACCCATTCGCCAAGTGTACATGTTAGGTGGGTCGACAACATATTCCTGTCGTGTGAAGCACATGCCGTCACCAGTGTCGTATAGAATATATCAGACGTGTTTTCCCGTGGAGGAATCTTTTGACCCATGACCTTGCGATCAAATGTTTTGGGTTCCCATTGGAGAGGCACGTCCTTTCGTCTACTAATCGCACGGTTTTGCGGTGCGGTCGCAAAACACACGACACTGAACTTATTACAGTGAACAGAGACGTCAATGAACGAACGGACAGATCATAACTTTGCGAAAATAAAGAAATTAAACTTTTCACTCGAGGGAAGACTTGAACCAAGGACCTCTCGTTCCGCAGGTGCTCACACTAACCACGGGACCACGGCGCTCCTGAGCTGAGATTATCCATGATGTTGCCTATCTTGCACATGGACTACTCAGTTTGTATATTTTGCTTATTTTTTTCATAGTTCCACACATCTTCTTCCTATTTACTCGATTGATCTGTGTTCAGTTTTTCAAGGCCTATCCACTGTGCCAACTTATAACTAAATCTGAGGGGGGTGCGATGGGGAGGTTCCCTTGTGAGTCTGACTGAGGGGGCAAACTGTGACGCTCCGGAGGCTCGGCACGAACATTTCGGAAACTGTACGACTTGTCAGGTGTGCGAAGGGTGCTATGGGAAGTATCTTCAACAGGTAGCGAAGCCACGTGGGGCTGTACAGCCACCCCTCACTGCAGATGTCGGACGTCGTAGGCTGGATAGACTGGTGAAACAGGGCAGGCGGCGAACTGTGGCGGACCTAACACCAGACTAATGCCGAGCAGGGTACAAGTGCGTCCGAACACACAGTGCACCGAACACTCCTAACGACGGGCCTCCGTAGCCGACGACCCATGCATGTGTTTGGCGTATGGCTCTGACGCATCGGACTGCATCTGCAGCAGCAATTTGAGCAGTATTTGGCACCACAGTGACACAACGAACTGCTACAAATCGCTTACTTAACCCTTTAGTGACCACATTATTTCCAGAAGTTGTAGACTTTTTATGAGCACTTTATTGGGCTAAGAAACCATTCATAAAATCATAGTTTAAATCTTGAAAGTGAGAGTTTAGCCTACGAGTATAAAAAAAAATAGTGGGAACTATTGTTCCCACCGAACTCTAGAGTAACTTCAATTGCTGCTTTAAAAAATATATATCCTTTATTTTTAGTACAAAAAGCATGTTAAACATTACATTTATATTTGTATTAGTTCATATTGTCCTTTCAGTTCACGAAGGTGATGTACTATGGAACTTAGAGAAGCATGGTGCTACGCACAAAGGTACATGACAGTTGCTACACATTTTTGTTATCTTTTCTTTGTTCTTGGTGCTACATTGGCGGCATCTTCTATTCGTTGTACCTTTTGTAGGCAAATGAGTACCAAATTTCTCCAGACGAACTTCATCTGGTACGCCTAACACGTCTCTTTTTGGTGTTTGAAAATGAACGGGCCTTCCTCTTCGATTATCTTCTACATCTTCTGGTAAAGCGTACAAAATTCTGAAAACCTCATCTGGCGTCAGTCCACACATTCTAAACAATAAGAAACAAACAATAACTACGATGCCGATTGCACAGGCATATGCATTGCACTTCACACAAGTTCAGTGAGAAAAATAGTTCCCACTAACTTACCTTGTATTATTTACATAATTTTCAGTCAAATCAAGCAAATATACACGAATACTATCTCCCTCGTAAATGTAAAAGTAGATAAATACAACACAAGTCATTTCACACGCAAAAGGAAAGCACACTGTACAAAAAACGCTGTAGCGTTCGAAACAGTGGCTCGTTTTCACGCGGAAACTGCGCTTCTGCATTGATTGACTAACAAGGTACAAATACAACCGCTTTCGCACACCCGTTGACAATGCATGTATTTAGCATACTCTAATAGAGATGACAGCACAAGTTAAAAGTGGGAAAACGGGTTACCACTGAACTATAGTTCCCACTGGTCACTAAAGGCTTAAATGACAGCTCCGAGCCATACGCCTTTTAGCGTGCATTCCACTGACCCCAACCCGCCGCCATTTGCGACTTCAGTGGTGTCAAGCCTTACCTCACTGGGGGGAGAGGGTGGAGGTCTGTTGTTGTTTCTGATGAAAGCTGGTCCTGCCCCGGTATCAGTGATGCCTGTTCAAATCGCTCTGAGCACTATGGGACTTAACATCTGAGGTCATCAGTCCCCTGGAACTTAGAACTACTTAAACCTAACTAACCTAAGGACAGGATTCGAACCTGCGACCGTAGCAATCACGCGGTTCCGGACTGAAGCGCCTAGAAGCGCTCGGCCACCGTGGCCGGCCAGTGTTGGCTGTGTGTTGGTTAGGAGGCCAGCTGAGAGCCTACAACAGCCTGTCTGCGTGCTACACACAATGGACCTAAACCTGGAGTTTCGGTCTGGGGAATGACAGCAGGATCACTCTGGCGGTTGTCCCACGCAACCTGACTGCAAATTTGTGCGTCGGACTGGCGATGCGACCTGCTGTGCTGCCATTCATTAACAGCATTCCAGGGAACGTTTTCCAGTGGGACATCATCGGACGACAACTCCAGCGTCATTCACAACCAGCATTAACCGTTCCTGTATTGACCGACAACGAGCAACAGGTATGGAACTCCATCCCACACACTGGCACACGGCTCCAGTACAACACAGTGCAGGCACGCTTGCATCCAACATTCCGGCGGTGCGGCGCTTATTAACGTACCAGCATTTCACATTTGCAATGGCGTAACTCGTGCTTACATTAACCTGTGATCTTGCGATGTTAATCACTTAAATGTGTTACGTAGACAAATGTATTCTCTGAAGTTCACACTACATTAATTATTGTTCGGTGCTGCGTTAATTTCCGACGTGTATTATACACTACTGACCATTAAAATTGCTACACCACGAAGATGACATGATACAGACGCGAAATTTAACCGACAGGAAGAAGATGCCGTGATATGCAAATGATTAGCTTTTCAGAGCATTCACACACGGTTAGCGCCGGTGGCGACACCTACAACCTGCTGACATGAGGAACGTTTCCAAACGATTTCTCATACACAAACAGCAGTTGACCGGCGTTACCTCGTGAAATGTTGTTGTGATGCCTCCTGTAAGGAGGAGAAATGGGTACCATCACGTTTCCGACTTTAATAAGGTCGGATTGTAGCCTATCGCGATTGCAGTTTATCGTATCGCGACATTGCTGCTAGCGTTGGTCGAGATCCAATGACTGTTAGCAGAATATGGAATCAGTGGGTTCAGGAGGGTAATACGGAACGCCGTGCTGGATCCCAACGGCCGCGTATCACTAGCAGTCGAGATGACAGGCATCTTATCCGCATGGCTGTAACGGATCGTGCAGCCACGTCTCGATCCCTGAGTCAACAGATGGGGACGTTTGCAAGACAACAGCCATCTGCACGAACAGTTCGACGACGTTTGCAGCAGCATGGACTATCAGCTAGGAGACCGTGTCTGTGGTTACCTTTGACGCTGCATCACAGACAGGAGTGCCTGCGATGGTGCAGTCAACGACGAACCTGTGTGCACGAATGGCAAAACGTCATTTTTTTCGGATGAATCCAGGTTCTGTTTACAGCATCATGATGGTCGTATCCGTGTTTGGCGACATCGCGGTGAACGCACATTGGGAGCGTGTATTCGTCATCGCCATACTGGCATATCACCCGGCGTGATGGTAATGGGTGCCACTGGTTACACGTCTCGGTCACTTCTTGTTCGCATTGACGGCACTTTGAACAGCGCACGTTATATTTCAGATGTGTTACGACCGGTGGCTCTACCCTTCATTCAGTCCCTGCGAAACGCTACATTTCAGCAGGATAATGCACGACCGCATGTTGCAGGTCCTGTACGGGCCTTTCTGGATACAGAAAATGTTCGACTGCTGCCCTGACCAGCACATTCTTCAGATCTCTTACCAATTGAAAACGTCTGGTCAATGGTGGCCGAGCAATTGGCTCGTCACAATACGCCAGTCACTACTCTTGATGAACTGTGGTATCGTGTTGAAGCTGCGTGGGCAGCTGTACTTGTACACGCCATCCAACCTCTGTTTGACTCAAGGCCGTTATTACGGCCAGAGGTGGTTGTTCTGGGTACTGATTTCTCAGGATCTATGCATCCAAATTGCGTGAAAATGTAATGTCAGTTCTAGTATAATATATTTGTCCAATGAATACCCGTTTGTCATCTGCATTTCTTCTTGGTGTAGCAATTTTAATGGCCAGTAGTGTAGAATGCTTAACAACAATTTAATTTTCTTTGTCTCGGCGATGGCTTCTGTGCAATGCCATTACCAGACATCGTTTTATTGTGTATCATAAAATTATTGATCACTCAGTGAGTGTGAACATTTGCGCTGGAATGAACGATTTAATCGTAAATATGTTTACCATTGCAGATGGCAATTTTTTATACGATGCAATGAACTGTTTTGTTTGATGTGATACTCTTCCATTTGTTGTACCAGTCTTCCTAGCCTCATTACATATTATTAAAGCTGAACTACGTCTGCCGTTAGCTGTGTACTTCCTGCGGTCCATGGCGGCTGTCCTGCATCCGCGTGTAACGGCTCTGCCGGGAAAACCTAGTCGTTCGCTCTCGCTAATCTTGCCATTGTCCGTAAGCCCGCAGCATACCTGCTTAGCGGAAACCATTTCCAAGCTTCTAGCTTTCTGTTCACATTCATTTAGACTCAAAACCCACAGCAGTCTCGGGATCCTCCCAAGACTCTTTCAGTTTCATTCTTCTATTGTAAGCTCGTCCTCGACCGCTGAACAAACACTATCCACTTGTTATGTTCAGTTCGGCTTCCTCCAAAAACTCGTTAAGTCTACACAGAAGTGCCAAAGAAACTGGTATAGGTATGCGTTTTCAAATACAGCGATATGTAAACAGATAGAATACGGCGCTGCGGTCGGCATGTGTCTGGCGCAGTTGTTAGATCGGTTACTGCGGCTACAATGTCAGGTTATCAAGATTTAACTGGGTTTGAACGTGGTGTTATAGTGGGCGCACGGGCGATGGCAAACAGCATCTCCGAGGTAGTGATGAAGTGGGGATTTTCCCGTACGATCATTGCACGAGTGTACCATGAATATCAGGAATTCCGTAAAACAGCAAATTTCCGATACTGCTGCGACCTGAAAAAGTCCTGCAAGAACGGAACCAACAACGACTGAGGAGAGTTGTTCAACGTGGCAGAAGTGCAGCCCTTCCGCAAATTGCTGCTGATTTGAATGCTGCGCCATTAACAAGTGTCAGCGTGCGAACCATTCAACGAATCATCACCGATATGGGCTTTCGGAGCCAAAGGCCCACTCGTGTACCCTTGACGACTGCACGACACAAAGCTCTACGCCTCGCCTGCGCCCGTCAATACCGACATTCGACTGTTGATGACTGGAAACATGTTGCCTGGTCGGACGATTCTCGTTTCAAAATGTATCGAGTGGATGGACGTGTGCGGGTACGGAGACAACCTCATGAATCCACGGATTCTGCACGTCAGCAGGGCTGTTGAAGCTGGTGGAGGCTCTGTAATGGTGTGGGGCGTGTGAAGAGTGATATGGGACCCCCGATACGTCTAGATACGACTATGACATGTGACGCTTATGTAAAGCGCCCTGTCTTATCACCTGCATTCATTCATATCCATGGTTCATTCCGACGGCAATTCCAGGAGGACAATGCGACACCTCAAACGTGGAGAATTGCTACAGAGTGGCTCCAGGAACACTCTTCTCGGTTTAAACACTTCCGCTAGGCACCAAACTCATCAGTCATGAGCATTATTGACCATATCTGGGATGCCTTGTAACGTGCTGTTCAGAAGAGATCTCCACCCCCTCGTACTCTTACTAATTTATGGGCAGCCCTTTCGGATTAATGGTGTCAGTTCCCTCCAGCACTACTTCAGACATTAGTCGAGTCCATGCCACATCATGTTGCGGCACTTCTGCGTGCTTGCGGGGGCCCTACACGATATTAGGCAGGTGTACCAGTTTCTTTGGCTCTTCAGTATATCTACAGTGTCACTATGGCATCAAGTTCTCAATTACGTACGTCAGTGCTTGATCCCAATTTTCCGGATAAGAATAACAATCACAATAGTTTTGAAGAAACCTCTCTCGAAACAACAAATACCCATTATGGGTTCAAAGAGAAAACAATGTTTTCTGTGTGCCCGTGCCAGCGAGAAAAAGACCAACCAGTATCGTACTTGCTGGAGTCGTCCAGTTTTTAAACTTATCGTTGGAGTGCGGAAGGAGAACGTGGGTGTATGTTCATCAGTTCATTATATGCTGTTAAGTTTTCACACCCTGTATGTTTATCTTATAGCAATCTATCACTGTATCATGTTATTACTAACATAATAAGCTAGTTGGAATATACGTTTCATTTCATTTCACCGTACTGCAGAGTTACATACCGTACTATATTGCATCCCCCCTTTTTTTCCTCGAAAATTTTTCTTGAAAACACTAGAGAGGGAATTATGCGAGTAGTAGTGTCATGCTTCTATGAATTGAGAAAGGAAGGGAAACGATTTTTTAGGTAGGTAAAAGTCATATTTACGGTAATTAGTGAAAAAAATGGTATCTACCGGTATTTATTTTCGTTTAACACAGAACTGGATTCATACCACGGTTTCATTATGCTTACAATGAAGGGCAGCAATGCAATGTTTCACGGTTTCTTTTCTCTCACTATTTTGCGACCTCGCTTTCGTCACTATCATCACCAGATAACACATCATCATCGTCTTCATGTTTACTATTCCACAACATGTCGCCCTCGGAACCGTCAATGGCACAAGAAATTCCAGATTTTTAAACTCTTCCTACCAAAATCTCCGAGGTACGGATTATCCACCCGCAACGTCGGTATTGATGGCGTCCTTTCTAGCCTCCTGGAGTCAGCTGACGAGACCCCGCCGCCATACATTCTGAATACAGGCGTCGAAGATGTTTCTTGAAAGGTTTATTGACGCTGACATCTAAAGGTTGAAGAATGGATGTTCAACCTCCAGGGATTTGACTTCATCCGTTTAATTTTCTCCTTTACAGCTTCCACAACGTGATCCCAGAAACTGTCTAGGACTTCTTTTGTAATAATGCCCCAGGTCGTCTTTCCCAGACTTTCTCCAACAAGTCCCCCATCGCATCTGCTATCATCCAGCACTTTTCCTGAACTTGAAAATGAATCTATGTGGGGTAATTTCCTTTGGTCTTCCTTTTAAAGATGGCATACGGTAGAAATTTATTGCCGTCTGCTGTAATGCACAAGATTATTGTGCGTTTTATGCATTTTAGTTTCTCCGCGTCAGTCGTCTTCACAAGGACACTTTTTTGAGCCATTTGGAGCAACGGTGGTGTTGTGCTGCATGTCAAAAAACAAAGACGTCTGGTCAGCGTTATCAATCTGGGGGAGCAAATAGTCATATTGCTGTCGCACTTGCATTACGAAACGATGGAACTCTATTGCCTTATTGTGTGGTCTCGAGCTATACGCCGTCACAAAGATGGTCTCTTTCGTAGATTGAGATTTTGCCGTCTCATAAAACGAATCATCCAACCTCACTTTAAAATCCTTTCTGTCAATGTTTAGCGTGGCAACTATCTCGCGAGATTTGTTCTGAACCATTTCGTAAGGGACAGCACGACCCTTATAGCCCGTATGTGAATTCGTTAGGCGTCTACTGTCTCAACTGTACGACAAAGCCTCTAAGCCTAACAATAGTACTCCAGACTGCGTCTTGTATGCAGTTCCTTTACAGATGCACTCGCACTTTCAGAGAATCCTTCCAATAAATTCCTTTAGCGTGAACACAACCACCAATTCCTTCTTCTTCTTCTTCTTCTTCTTCTTCAACGTTCAGCCCTGAGGTTAGTTTGCAGCAATACTCCATTCCACTCTTCTGTCTGCCTTCCTCTTCATTTCTGCATAAAGAGTACATGCAACATCACTCATAATACGAGTATGTATGATTCCTTCGCTCCCGGCGATTCCTTTCCTCAATCACTCCTTCCGCTATTATTCGGAAGATGCAACTCCATCTTCGTCTCTTCTTGTTTGCACGCGCATCCAGAGAGATCTGGTTTTTTGTGTTATTCTCAGCACCTCTTCTACTATCTCTCCAACTGAACTTCAACATCCTTCTGTAACTCCAAATCTCCAGGGCTTCTTGCCGTCTCCTCTGTCGTTTTCCTACTGTCCAAGTTTCACACCTGTATAGGGCTCCACTCCGAACACTTCCGTCTACGATCAGTTTCCTCGTTTTCAGACTAATGATCTTGCTAGTGAGTATGTTCCTTCTGAAGTTAAATGCAATTTTGGCCTCAGAATTTCTTCCCAGCTCTACCGTCCGCCGTGCTCCTGCTTCCCAAACAGGTAAATTCTTGTACCATTTCTGGCTCCTGTCTTCCAGTTCTCATTCCTAGATGTCCTTCTTCGTTACTAGATACCATCACTTTAGTCTTCCTCTTGTTTATTCAATAATTCATTGCGGTGAGGACCACCTCTAGATTTTCTTTCGTCTCCTTGAAAACAGTAATTTCATCTGCATACTGCAGCACGTTTATCTTCTGTCCATTAATTATTATCCCGAACACAATTGTTTTCCGAACTTACTCTATAGCTTCCTGGACGTCAGCATTAAAAGAGAGAGAATTTCCCGACCTTTCTAATTTTTGCTTCTTGTTCCAAATGCAAATTCCTAGTCACAGGCATTTCGTAATCAATAACGACAGCAATCACGAAATACTTTGGGTACCATTGAATTCTACACAAGGCTGGGCCGCCACCACAACCTGTTTCTCCAATGGTCTGACCATGGCCTGTTGGCAACTATCACTTTCGAAGCGAATATAAGACATAATCAATTTTTAAGTCATATTGAAACAGTGGGCATTTTAAACCGTAGTCAGTCAATACCACGTAGTGCTAGTATCGCATTACTTAGCGGAAGTGAGTGTTTCAGAGGTGCAGAATGATGAAACAGCGATTATTACAAGGGCGACCTTGGGTGTGTTCATCCAGTTAATCTTCGCCCGCCTCATGCTGATTTACAACTTGCGTCTCCTATGCTGCGTCAGGCAGGCACTGAGCATCGTTTCCATAAGTGACCTGAGCGTTTCTTTTTAAGACAAGACTTTAAGATGAGATGCCAACAAGTTTCTAAAGCGGCGTTTCGCAAAGATTTCTGACAAAGACTCATAAATCACTCGAGCGTACATTTATATATGTTACTGCAAATTCACAATAAATGAAGCGAATAGCCGGCCGGAGTGGCCGAGCGGTTAAAGGCGCTACAGTCTGGAACCGCACGACCGCTACGGTCGCAGGTTCGAATCCTGCCTCGGGCATGGATGTGTGTGATGTCCTTAGGTTAGTTAGGTTTAAGTAGTTCTAAGTTCTAGGGGACTTATGACCACAGCAGTTGAGTCCCATAGTGCTCAGAGCCATTTGAACCATTTGAAGCGAATGTTACTGTAACAGCGTAGTATGTGACTTCTCCCTATTCTCAAATAACTCTATTTGTTTCTTTCAAAAATAATACAATATGGCACTCGATATTATTGGAGGGCGTCCGGGAATCTTTGTCGCAATTCCATTGTCAGATCGAACACGGTACGACGTCCCCTACTCCAATAATTTTCTGGACGAAGAACTAGTAAAACTTTCATACACTCCTGGAAATTGAAATAAGAACACCGTGAATTCATTGTCCCAGGAAGGGGAAACTTTATTGACACATTCCTGGGGTCAGATACATCACATGATCACACTGACAGAACCACAGGCACATAGACACAGGCAACAGAGCATGCACAATGTCGGCACTAGTACAGTGTATATCCACCTTTCGCAGCAATGCAGGCTGCTATTCTCCCATGGAGACGATCGTAGAGATGCTGGATGTAGTCCTGTGGAACGGCTTGCCATGCCATTTCCACCTGGCGCCTCAGTTGGACCAGCGTTCGTGCTGGACGTGCAGACCGCGTGAGACGACGCTTCATCCAGTCCCAAACATGCTCAATGGGGGACAGATCCGGAGATCTTGCTGGCCAGGGTAGTTGACTTACACCTTCTAGAGCACGTTGGGTGGCACGGGATACATGCGGACGTGCATTGTCCTGTTGGAACAGCAAGTTCCCTTGCCGGTCTAGGAATGGTAGAACGATGGGTTCGATGACGGTTTGGATGTACCGTGCACTATTCAGTGTCCCCTCGACGATCACCAGTGGTGTACGGCCAGTGTAGGAGATCGCTCCCCACACCATGATGCCGGGTGTTGGCCCTGTGTGCCTCGGTCGTATGCAGTCCTGATTGTGGCGCTCACCTGCACGGCGCCAAACACGTATACGGCCATCATTGGCACCAAGGCAGAAGCGACTCTCATCGCTGAAGACGACACGTCTCCATTCGTCCCTCCATTCACGCCTGTCGCGACACCACTGGAGGCGGGCTGCACGATGTTGGGGCGTGAGCGGAAGACGGCCTAACGGTGTGCGGGACCGTAGCCCAGCTTCATGGAGACGGTTGCGAATGGTCCTCGCCGATACCCCAGGAGCAACAGTGTCCCTAATTTGCTGGGACGTGGCGGTGCGGTCCCCTATGGCACTGCGTAGGATCCTACGGTCTTGGCGTGCATCCGTGCGTCGCTGCGGTCCGGTCCCAGGTCGACGGGCACGTGCACCTTCCGCCGACCACTGGCGACAACATCGATGTACTGTGGAGACCTCACGCCCCACGTGTTGAGCAATTCGGCGGTACGTCCACCCGGCCTCCCGCATGCCCACTATACGCCCTCGCTCAAAGTCCGTCAACTGCACATACGGTTCACGTCCACGCTGTCGCAGCATGCTACCAGTGTTAAAGACTGCGATGGAGCTCCGTATGCCACGGCAAACTGGCTGACACTGACGGCGGCGGTGCACAAATGCTGCGCAGCTAGCGCCATTCGACGGCCAACACCACGGTTCCTGGTGTGTCCGCTGTGCCGTGCGTGTGATCATTGCTTGTACAGCCCTCTCGCAGTGTCCGGAGCAAGTATGGTGGGTCTGACACACCGGTGTCAATGTGTTCTTTTTTCCATTTCCAGGAGTGTATAATAATAACAACGCGGGATGGTAAACAAATACTTAGACAAAACAAGCCTGGAAATTATGCACCAAACCTCAATCTCGTTATAACATTACGCAAAGGCTCTTCAAGATACTGATGATGATTTGCGTATGTAAATGGCGCATGCTCTATGAGTTCGTATACCAGGACAGACTGAGCAGGCCTCCCTTGAAGAAATGAAAAGCCAAGGACTCGAATATTCCGACACACTTCAGTCACAAACTAACGGCGGAAGCGAACACACACAGCTTGGTCTGGAAGTTAGATGGTGGTGGTGGTTAGTGTTTAACGTCCCGTCGACAACGAGGTCATTAGAGACGGAGAGCAAGCTCGGGTTAGGGAAGGATTGGGAAGGAAATCGGCCGTGCCCTTTCAAAGGAACCATCCCGGCATTTGCCTGAAACGATTTAGGGAAATCACGGAAAAACTAAGTCAGGATGGCTGGAGACGGGATTGAACCGTCGTCCTCCCGAATGCGAGTCCAGTGTGCTAACCACTGCGCCACCTCGCTCGGTGTGGAAGTTAGAACTTCATTCACAAACAGATAATATTTAAGGATAAAGATGTAAGTCCTTTTAGTAGTGTGCTGACATGACGATCGTTTAATTCAATCTGCAATACCTATTTTACGATGTTGTCTGACTTTTTTGTACGCTGTCTTTCACCCGAGCAATGTTTTCTTGTTTCCGAACTGTTTCGGTTACCATAGTTCACCGATGATCTGCTTCCTGCTAACACATTTGTGCAGGACACTGGCATCAACATCGCGTGCGCCCCCGTCGCAGTTTTTCCCAGCTTTCACCAAAACTTGATGTTTCTGCTTTACACTCCCAGTCGGTGTGTGTGATTCACTTTCTGACTGGGCACGGTCCTTGTCCACAACATCTGGATAGACTCCAGCGACGACAAAGGCAATGCGATTATGGTGAGCTCGGAACCTCAGAAAATATTATCGTTAAATGCCCGATGCACCAAGCGTTTGCACTATTCTCCTGTTAGGTTAGCCAGTGACGCACTTACTATATGGCAGCAGACTATCTGGAGACGCTTGTATTCTGCATCTTTCTTTGTGTGACATTGTGTAGCGCAAAAGCGGTTGTGTGGCTGCGTCTGAAAGTAAGTGAACCGCTCTGGCTAGGGACAGAGATAATGTTCTACGATTTACTGAATTATCAGATAACACATGACCTTTATATAGGGTAACAAAATGATTCCGTGCATCGTGATTTGTGATTAACAGCTGCCCGAGGGAATACATCATGGTGCACAACAAATGTTGTCCAATGTAAACATACGGAGCATAAAAGACGTCCCCGATAAATTTAGGAAACTCCGTTCATATTAGATGAAGAAAGATTTTGAATAGTAGCAGCACATATCATGTAATAAACACAACAGCAGATACTGAGATACGAATCATTTACCAACTGTTCTGTGCAGGCATACTGCACTGCTGAGAAACGCCACCGACTAGTGGTTGTTTACTTACTTGTCTATTTATAGAATAGGACTTGCACCCAGTATGCAGTCTGGAGTGTAGGCATGTATCGAAGTGAAACGTGGACAATATACAGTTTAGACATGAAGAGAATAGCTTTTGAAATGTGGGATTACAGAAGAATGCTGAAGATTAGATGAGGAAGTACTGAATAAAATTGATGAGGGGAAAAAAAAATATTGTGGCACAATCTGACTAGAAGATGGTATAGTTGATAGGACACATTCCGACTTTTGAGACATCAAGGGATCACGAATTTAGTATTGGAGGGAAGTGCGTGTGTGTTAGTGGGGGGGGGGGGGGGCTAAAAATCGTAGAGGGAGATCACGAGATGAATACAGTAAACAGATTCAGAAGGACGTAGGGTTCAATAGTTATTTGGAGATTAAGGGGCCTGTGCAGGATAGAGTAGCATGGAGAGTTGCACCAAACCAGTCTTCAGACTGAAGACCAAAACAACAACAACAACATGTTGTGCACACACATTTACTAACGATAATCTGTAGCTCTAACGTTCTTGGCAAAGCACATGTATAGAGCACCTTGTTCCCCCTCGTCATAGCTGTTTTTTTATTTTTTATTTTCATGCTGATGAAAGACATACATTTTGATCTTTATTGTAGTATTCGATACACTATCTTTGTAATATGCTGACGTAACAAGCAGGCATTCTGAGAGTGTGTCTCTCACGATACGGTCACGATCATTCGCATGAATGGAAATTCATGGAGAATCTGTTGATCATTTGGGTACAGGTTCTACCACATTTCCTTTTGACTCGTCTTGTCTCTCCATTTTTTACAAATCTTACAGCAACAAGTCATCCGGTGCATCATCGCCACTGTATATCACACATTTCGGCTCACACAATACATTGTGGGATATACCTAGAAAGTCTCGAGTGAGGGCAAACTCATCTGGCCAGTGCTGCTCACTCCGGTGTGAAAGGCGCGAGCAGTGAGCCACGTCCACAGGGCTGGCTGGCTGTCTGGCCGGCACGCTGTCTGTGGGTGGTCTGCACTCACCCGGATCTGAAGCCGGTAGCCTGGCCTTCGGCTCTCGGAGCGACGACACAATCTTCCCGCGTTCTCCTACAATTCTGCAGTTACACCCATACTCTTCAAGTTGGTCTCAAGTGTACGGCAACGGGTGCTTTATTAGTACATGCTACCCTAAAAAGTTTGGTGAGCTATCCCAAAAAGATTTGGTGAGTGGAACAGTGTGTAATGGGCAAACGTGTACAAAATGCGCGCATGAGTCCGGAGAAATCACCGGGTGATCAAAACGTCAGTGTAAATTTGAAAACTTAATAAATCACGGAATAATGCAGATAGAGAGGTACAAGTTGACTCACATGCTTGGAATGACATGGGGTTTTATTAGGACAAAAGAAAAAAAGTTCAAAAAATGTCCGACGGATGGCGCTTAATCTGATCAGAATAGCAATAATTAGCATAACAAAGTAAGACAAAGCAAAGATGATGTCCTTTGCAGGAAATGCTCAATATGTCCACCATCATTCCTCAACAATAGCTGTAGTCGAGGAATAATGTTGTGAACAGCACTGTAAAGCATGTCCGGAGTTATGGTGAGGCACTGGCGTCGGATGTTGTCTTTCAGCATCCCTAGAGATGTCGCTCGATAACGATATACTTGCGACTTTAGGTAACCCCAAAGCCAATAATCGCACGGACTGATGTCTGGTGACCTGGGAGGCCAAAGTTTCGGCTGAGCACACGACCATCACCAAACGACGCGCACAAAAGATCTTTTACGGGTCTAACAATATGGGGTGTTTTTTTGTTGTTGTAATAAAACCCCATGTCATTCCAAGCATGTGTGTCAATTGTTACCTTTCTATCTACATTATTCCGTGGTTTATTAAGTTTTCAAATTCATACTGACTTTTTGATCACCCACTTTTCCTCATTACAGAGGCTTATCTCCAACATAATAATTTACTCGGAAATTACTATACAAAGAATAAACGTTCTTAAACTATATTTTCAAAATATTCCTTCAGGTGTTTCGATCTTGTGTGTCCTCTTCCTCTGCGCCCATTGTCCTCATTGTATGCTGTACATTTTGGAGCGAGGTGGTCATAGATCGTCGTCTTCTTCTCTCCCCCCCCCCCCCCCTTCCGGTTCCCACTCCAGTATCAATTTTGATATTCTGGCTTTCTCCATTCGTCGTACATCCCCGTACCACTGTAATTTCTTCCTATCCATTACGTCATATATCCTTTCTTTTATTTCCTTTCTCCTTATTATTTCGGTGTTCCTTATCTTCTCTTTCCTGGAGATTCTTGCCGATCTTCTCCAGAAGTCCATCTCTAGAGCTTGTAATTTTTTTAATGTGCTTCAGGTTAGTTGTCCAGGTCTCCGTTCCATACAGAACCACACTCTCTAATACGGATTTGTATATTAATTTTTTAGTTCTCCTCATTACATTCCTGCTCCATTTTTTTCTATAAAATTGTGAGAAACTTTCAGTGCAATGTGTTTCTCGCCACTTTTTAAAGGTATTCCACGCACGTTTTTCACTACGGAGCAGGAAGCAGCGTCAAACCATTTTCAGACTACGTATTAACGGTACGACAGTGTCAGCACAATACAAAGATGCGACTGTATATGATTTTTGAAATAAAAACGACATAGCGGAAGTATGATTAAGGAAAGCGTCATTGGTTGTTGACACATTAGAATATCCTGACGTTTCATTTAACGTAATATAGCAACAAGCTAATACATAAGTAGGACCTACTTCCCAGAGCGTAACAGCGCCGGTGTACGTGTGCTACGGCTGCAGGCCAGTCTTCGCGTTTGTGTTTGTTTACACAATGTTGAACAAACTGTAGCACCACGCTTATGCGACTGGCGTGAAATTTGAATAGATATCATCGTTCAGATCGAGAAAGATGCATCTCCTTGACATATATATATATATATATATATATATATATATATATATATATATATATACACACACTTACTTATCGCGAATGGACCCAGAAGGATCACGCAAAGCTTTCTGACGTCGTTTCTTCCATACTTCTTTCATTCGTTCTCCATGTTTTCTTTTTCTTTCTTCTGTCCATTTTGTTCCTGGTCTCTTTAGTGCTTCCTACTCCGACAATACATTCCACTTTTCCACCTTATTTCTAAAAGTTTTTCTATCTTTGACATCTTTAAGTTCAATATTTGCTTTTTGTAAATCTAATTTTACTTGGCTAATCCATGGTGTTGTTGATTTGACTTTTTCTATGTAAGTGAGAATTCTGTTGGTGAGTCGTGTGGGGGGAAGTCTAGTGACATGTCCATAAAATTTTAATCTTCGCCTTCTTATGTCTGCTGCCAGGTTTGATATAGTTTCTGTGGTTCTTCTTGATTGTATCCGGTATCCTTCTTCTGTTAATTTTGGACCTAAAATCTTTCTCATAATTTTTCGTTCTTCTTTTAGTATTTTTTCTAAATCACATTTTGTGTGGAGTGTGAGAGTTTCACTAGCATATAGTGCTGCTGGCTTAATTACTGCGCAGTAGTGTCTGATTTTTGTGTTCGAGGAGATGCATTTTTTATTGTATATTTCATGTGTCATACCATATGCTCTCTTCATTTTCTGTTGTCTGATCTTCTGTGCAACTTTCTCTCCTCCGGTTGGCTCCAAAATTTCACCTAGGTATTTAAAATGTTTTACTCTATTTATTTTTCCATATTTTGTGTTCAAACTGTGTATATGGAATTTTGTACAGAAAAATTCTGTCTTTTGAAACGAAATTTGTAAACCTACTTTATCCGCGCATTCCTTAAGGATCTCTATTTGTTTGGTGGCGATTTCTTCATCATCTGCAAGTATGGCCAAATCGTCCGCGAATGCTAAACAAGATATCTCCACGTTGTCTTTGGTTCTACCAAGATGGATTTGTTTCCAGTAAGATTGATTTTTTAATTCTTTTTCCCATTCCTTAATGACTTTATCCAGGACTATATTAAACAAAAGTGGAGATAGCCCGTCACCTTGACGTACTCCAGTTTTTATGAGAAAAGGTTCAGAGATTTCTCCCCTGAATTTAACTTTAGATACAGTGTCTGTCAGTGATTCTTTGATAAGCCTTAGTGTTTTGGAGTCAAGTCGAAGTTCCTCTAAAATGTTAAACAAAGATTGCCGGTCAATTGAGTCATAGGCTTTCTTAAAATCTACAAATTATGGGGGCATTTCTAATTGCTTTGTGTTTTAATATATATATATATATATATATATATATATATATATATATATATATATATATATTCCGGGTTAGTCAAGCTTTTGTCTAAAAGGGATTCAGTCTCTTGAAATTTTGTTTATTAATCTAACCATCGTCGAACTGTTTCAAGAGCCGGCTTTAAATGATCACTCTAGGGATGTATTACAAACCCCTACGTATCGCTCACATAGGGATCGTGAGGATAAGATTAGAATAATTACTGCGAGCACAGAGGCATTCAAACAATCATTCTTCCCACGATCCATACGTGAATGAAACAGGAAGAAACCCTAATAACTGGTACAACGGGACGTACCCTCTGCCTTGCGCTTCACGGTGGTTAGCAGAATACAGATATAGACGGAGAACTGTAGGGAACGCGTATAACGGGGCAGTGTTCGTAGAGGTAAGCAGACCTGTACATCGAATCAGCTCTCGGATCGTTCAATAGAAGAAAACACTCTTCCGTCCTACGCGTTATCCGTAGTGAACGGAAACTAGACACTAACGATTTTATAATAACAATAAACAAAAAAAAATTTCAACATGTAATTTGTTTACGACAGTGATTAGTACATTGCTTCAGGGCGTCAACTGGCAGAAATACATAATTTACAATGCTTTTTCGAGACACTTACTCTCCATGCTACTTTATTCTCGCAAAATTAGCTGACACATGTGGAAATATATGTATGGAAAAAGGGAACTCGAAGAGTAAAATGTTCCTGGGAAGAGTGTCCTGATTCTCATGCTTCCCTCACTCTGGATACGTAGATGCACACTGTTAATCGAAAAGCCACCTGCAGACGGTTGTCCTAGCAACGAACGTTTGGCATGCGGTTACCTGAACCAGCATATGGATTACTATTTCCCATTCAACGCCGGAGAAAGCTCTTGGGTCGTACAAACTGAAAACACCTAGACATTTACTGAGTGGTTTACTTCGACGAGGGAAAATGTAATTTAAAGATTAACAACGGAACGTGACAACCTCCCTTTTTTTTAAGCTTTACGTCCGACTTGGCGAAATCACCTGTGGAGGAAGCAACTAGACTTGGTCGCCAACAGTAATAATAATTGTCCCTCCCCCCAAATACAGGTTCATGCCAGGAACCTGATGACTAATTAACGTCGCGCTTGATTCCTTTACCATCCTCCGGTCCCGGACAGGCGCAGAGTAATAGCGTAATAAAACTGTAATTAACTACAGCATTATACGTGTTGGCATGCCGATCGGTCTACACCGTTCTCTCTCTCTCTCTGTCTCACTCACACGCACACACGCACGCACGCACACTGCGCACTCCACTCCTTATCTAATTATAAGACTATAGTAGTAATGTATGCTCGACTGCACTCGAGAGCTGAGAGTATGGACAATTTTCTTCCCTGGTGATGCGTCCCGCTTGAAGGTGCGTCCTGGGTGTTTAGGGAACGTAACTGGCAGATTTTAACGCGGTATTCGAGCCACTGCCTCACTTGGCTCTTTATTATCTTTCAGGGGAGGACATCACGTTAATCCATGAAGTCCTACGACTTATTTCGGTTTAACTCCAGTCCTTCGTACACGTACATCTGTCTCCATGGATACTCCGCAAGCCACCGTATTGTGCGTGGCGGAGGGTACCCTGTACCACCACTAGCTACTTCCTGTTCCACACGTAAATAGAGCTATGGAAAAACGACTTTCTGCGCCTCTGTATGAGCCCTAATTTCTCGTATCTCCTCTTCGTGGTCTTTACTCGAAATATACACTACTTAAAATTGCTACACCACGAAGATGACGCGCCACAGACGCGAAATTTAACCGACACGAAGAAGATGCTCTGATATGCAAATGATTAGCTTTTCAGAGCATTCACACAAGGTTGGCGCCGGTGGAGACACCTACAACGTGCTGACATGAGGAAAGTTTCTAACCGATTTCTCATACACAAACAGCATTTGGCCGGCGTTGCCTGGTGAAACGTTGTTGTGATGTCTCGTGTAAGGAGGAGAAATACGTACCATCACGTTTCCGACTTTGATAAAGGTCGGATTGTAGCCTATCGCGAGTGCGGTTTATCGTATCGCGAAATTGTTGCTCGCGGTGGTCGAGGTCCAGCGACTGTTAGCAGAATATGGAATCGGTGGGTTCAGGAGGGTAATACGGAACGCCGTGCTGGATCCCAACGGCCTCGTGTCGCTAGCAGTCGATATGACAGGCATCTTATCCGCATGGCTGTAACGGATCGTGCAGCCACGTCTCGATTCCTGAGTCAACAGATGGGGACGTTTGCAAGACAACAACCATATGCACGAACAGTTCGACGACGTTTGCATGGACTATCTGCTCGGAGACCATGGCTGCGGTTACCCTTGACGCTGCATCACAGACAGGAGCGCCTGGGTGCACGAATGTCAAAACGTCAATTTTTCGGATGATTCCAAGTTCTGTTTACAGCATCGTGATGGTCGCATCCGTGTTTGGCGACATCGCGGTGAACGCACATTGGAAGCGTGTATTCGTCATCGCCATACTGGCGTATCACCCGGCGTGATGGTATGGGGTGCCATCGGTTACACGTCTCGGTCTCCTCTTGTTCGCATTAACGGCACTTTGAACAGTGGACGTTACATTTCAGATGTGTTACGACCCGTGGCTCTACCCTTCATTCGATCACTCCGAAACCCTACATTTCACCAGGATAATGCACGACCGCATGTTGCAGGTCCTGTACGGGCCTTTCTGGATACAGAAAATGTTCGACTGCTGCCCTGGCCAGCACACTCTCCACATCTCTCACCAATTGAAAATGTCTGGTCAACGGTGGCCGAGCAACTGGCTCGTCACAATACGCCAGTTACTACTCTTGATGAACTGTGGTATCGTGTTGAAGCTTCATGGGCAGCTATACGTGTACACGCCTTCCAAGCTCTGTTTGACTCAATGCCCAGGCGTATCAAGACCGTTATTACGGCCAGAGGTGGTTGTTCTGGGTACTGATTTCTCAGGATCTATGCAACCAAATTGCGTGAAAATGAAATCACATGTCACTTCTAGTATAATATATTTGTCCAATGAATACCCGTTTATCATCTGCATTTCTTCTTGGTGTAGCAATTTTAATGGCTAGTAGTGTATGTTGGCGGCAGTAGAATGATTCTGCAGTACGCTTCAAATGCCGGTTCTCTAAACTTGCTCAATAGCGTTCCTCGAAAAGAACGTCGCCTTCCCTGCAGAGATTCTAATTTGAGTTGTGGAAGCATGTCCGTAACACTTGCGAGTTGTTTCAACCTACCGGTACCAAATCTACCAGCTCGCCTCTGAATTGCTTCGATATCTTACTTAGCTTTAATTCGATCCCAAACACTCGAGCGGTACTAAAGAATAGGTCGCGCTAGCGTCCTACACACGGGCTCCTTTACTGATGAACCACACTTTCCCAAAATTCTCCCAATACACCGATGTCGACCATTCGCCTTCCGTATCACAGTCCTCACATGTTTGTCCCATTTCATATCGCTTTGCAACGTTACGGCCAGATATTAAACGACGTGACTCTATCAAGCAGGACACTACTAATGCTGTATGCGAAAATCGTGGGATTGTTTTTCCTACTCATCGGGATTAACTTACATGTCTCTAGATTTAGAGCTAGCTGCCATTCATCACACGAATCAGAAATTTTGACTCAATCATCTTGTATGCTTCTATAGTCACTAAAGGACGAGACTCTACCGTACACCACAACATTATCAGCAAATAACCGCAGCTTGCCGTCCGCCAGATCATTTATGTGTACAGATAAAACGAGTAATAGCGGTCCCATTACACTTCCCTGGGACACTTCCGTCAATACCCTTGGGTCCGATGAACACTCGCCGTCGAGGACTACATACTGTGTTCTATTACTTAAGAAGTCTTCGAGACACTCGCACGCCTGGGAACCTATTCCATAAGCTCATACCTTCGTTAAGTCTACAGTAGTGGGGCGCCGCATCAAATACTTCCCGCAAATCTACCTGTTTGCCTGTTACCCCTCATCCATAGGTAGCAGTATATCATGTAACAAAAGGGCTAGCTGAGTTTCGGACAAACGATGTTTTCTAAAACCGTGCTAATTCGTGCCATAAGATTCTCGATCTTAAGAAAATTTGTTATATTCCAACTGAGAATATGTTCAAGGATTCTGCAGCAAACTGATTTTACGGATATTCGTCTTTAATTTTTCTGGTCCGTTCTTTTTCGCCTTCTTACATGTCGGAGTAATCTGTGGTTTCTTCCAGTCGGGTGGGACTTTGCGCTGGGCGAGAGGCTCGCGATAAAAGCAAGCTAAGCGAACTGCTGTTCTGACATTTCGAACAGAGCTGCACAGCATCCTTGATAACCAGTACATAACGGTAACAGTAACAGCGACGCCAAGTGGACTGTTATAGCAAAGTAGGCCGTTATGCAGGCGTGACATCACAGCACTGCCTGTTCGAGCCTCAGACTAGAAATCATGGGTGACAGCGCCATTCTAGACGCAGCGCATTACTTAATTCGAGCAATCCCAGCTGATACTGGACGCGGCAGTTGTCACATGAGTAAAAGCCCTTCTGAAGCGCACAAGTCGACTGTTGAGATGTGACTGAGGAACGGAGACGCAAAGAAACAACCACAGTTAAACACAGATTAGGAACATATCACGTATTGGCGGGCAGGGGCCTCCGAGCACTGTACAGGATGGTTGTAAGAACTTGAAATCAGCAGAAGTAATCACTCGTGAGTTTCTAAGTGCTCCCAGCAGTCCAGTTAGTTCAATGACTGTGCACAGGGAGTCAGAAGAATGGGGTACTATGAGTGAGCAGCTCTTCATAGGCCACGAATTTCTGCAGTCAATGCTAAGCGACGGCTGAAGTGGTGAAAGCGACACTGCTGGACAGACGATGACTGGAAACGAGTGACGGATCACGCTACACACTGTGGCGATCTGATGGCATGGTTTTGTGTTTGGTCAATGCTGGAGAATCACTGCCGGCCGGTGTGGCCGAGCGGTTCTAGGCGCTTCAGTCTGGAACCGCACTGCTGCTACGGTCGCAGGTACGAATCCTGCCTCGGGCATGGATGTGTGTGTTTTCCTTAGGTTAGTTAGGTTTACGTAGCTCTAAGTTCTAGGGGACTGATGACCTCGGAAGTTAAGTCCCATAGTACTCAAAGCCATTTTTTTGGAGAATCACTACAATCTCTTGAGGTACCAAAAGTGAAGTATGGAGGATATGATGTTACGGTGTGGGGGTGTTTTTCGTACTTTGGTTATGGTCCCGGAGATAAGTTTACTTTGAAAAATATCGCTGCACCCAAGTAAATACAACGCCCAGTCACATTAATGTGAGCACCTGCCAAAAGCCTGAATAACCACGTTTCTCCGACTCCAATGCCGTGGCCAGCTCCCTGTTGAGGTTCCATGGCACAAACCGCCCGATAGAGGTCGTCTCACAGATTCTCGACTGCATTTAAATCTGAGGAGTTTGATGGTCACGGGAGTACAATAAACTCCTCCTGGTGCTCTTCGAACCACGCAAATACACTGCGAACTGACAAGTAGCATTGTCTTGCTGGTTGATCCCATCGTGCCGACGAAAAATAAAACTCCTTGCAGTGGTGCACATGGTCCCCAAAGGTAAATACATACTTATGTAGATCTACGGTGTCTTCTAGAATGACGAGATCAGCCATGGAATGCCATGAGATTATTTACCAGACTATAACGTTGCCCCCTCCAACCTGAACCCTGCCAACGACTGTTACAGGCTCTTCGCCGAACGCCGCACACGCCAACAGCCATCTATCCGAGAGAGCATAAAACGTGATTCATCTAAGGTCACCCAATGGACGCCCAATAGCGAGGCTGCCGTGCAAATTCCAGACGACGATGTCAATGAACAGCAGTCAGCATAGCTGCATGAACCTTGCGCCTGTTGCAGTGGCCCACATGCAGCAGCGTTCGCTGAACGGTTGTTGAGGAGACACCCTTTGTTCACCTGGGCGGTCATTTGCTGAACAGCCGCACGTCTTTTCGCCCATACACGTCTCCGCAGCCGTCGTTCACGTCTGCCATTTATAGCCCGTGGTGCACCGCAATTGCCTCGGCGCCGGAAATGTATACCGCCATTTGCCATGCACGGTACGCTTTAACCACAGTGGCAAGCGAACAGTTTACAAACATCTCTGTTTCGGTAACGCTTCCAACCTTGGCGTGAAAGCCAATGATCGTATCCTCGTGGACGTCAAATGTATGGCTCCGTTTCCGCGTTACCACGACTTCCCTGCATTCCGCCCTTCCCCGATATGCTTTGCACACTCTCCTGTAGTGTCATACGCCCTCAGCTTTTCCTGATTTACATAAAGATCTAGGTGATAATCTGAGCAGCCTCCTTAGATTGTTTGCAGATGACGCTGTAATTTACCGTCTAGTAAAATCATCAGACGATCAATTCCAATCACAAAATGATCTAGAGAGAATTTCTGTATGATGCTAAAAATGGCAATTGGCACTAAACAAAGAAAAGTGCGAGGTCATCCACATGTGTACTAAAAATATCCCATAAATTTTGGGTATACGATAAATCGCACAAATCTAAGGGCTGTCAATTCGACTAAATACCTAGGAATTACAATTACGAGTAACTTAAATTGGAAAGACCACGTAGATAATATTGTGGGGAAGGCGAAACGAAGACGGCCCTTTGTTAGCAGAACACATAGAAGATGCGACAAACCCACTGAAGAGACAGCCTACATTACACTTGTCCGTCCTCTGCTGGAATATTGCTGTGCGGTAACGGATCCTTACCAGGTAGGATTGACGGGGGACATCGAAAAAGTGCAAAGAAGGGCAGCTCGTTTCGTGTTATGGCGCAATAGAGGTTAGAGTGTCACTGATATGATACGCGAGTTGGGGTGGCAGTCACTGAAACAAAGGCGGTTTTCTTTCCGGCGAGATCTATTGACGAAATTTCAGTCACCAACTTCCTCTTCCGAATGCGTAAATATTTTGTTGAAACCCACCTACGTAGGGATAAATGAGCATCATAATAGAATAAGAGAAATCAGAGCTCGAACGGAAATATTTAGGTGTTCCTTTTACCTACGCGCCATTCGAGCGTGGAATGGTAGAGAAGTAGAAGGAAAACGGTTCGATGAACCCTCTACCAGGCAGTTAAGTGTGAATTGCAAAGGATGTAGATGTACTGGTAATGCTGCCATCTGCAGCCTATGAGTGGTTATTAGGCTCGGAGCACTATGGGACTTAACATCTATGGTCATCAGTCCCCTAGAACTTAGAACTACTTAAACCTAACTAACCTAAGGACATCACACAACACCCAGTCATCACGAGGCAGAGAAAATCCCTGAGTGGTTATTGCACACCGACGTAGAACATGGGCGGCGGTGCTCTTCGGCTCCGTTATTTGAAAAGTGGCGATGTTAGGCTACCCCTCGAACACCCGTGAGCACGTGTCATCGTGCTTACATTCATACTCTTGTTATACACTGAAGCGCCAAAGACACTGGTATAGACATGCGCATTCAAATACAAGCATATGTAAACAGGAAGAATATGCCGCTGCGGTCGGCAACGCCTATATAAGACAAGTTTCTGGCGCAGTTGTTGGATCGGTTACTGCTCCTACAATGACAGGCTATCAAAATTTAAGTGAGTTTGAACGTAGTGTTATAGCCGTTGCACGAGCGGTGGGACACAGCATCTCCGGGTTATCGATGAAGTGGGGATTTTCCCGTACGACCATTTCACGTATGTATAGTATCACGAATCCGGTAATACATCAAATCTCCGATATCGCCGCGGCCGGAAACAGATCCTGCAAGAATGGGACGAACGACCGCTGAAAAGAACCGTTCAACGTGACAGAAGTGCAACCCTTCCACAAATTGCTGCAGATTTCAATGTTGGGCCATCAACCAGTATCAACGTGTGAACCATTCAACGATACATCATCTATATGGGCTTTCGGAGACGAAGGCCCACTCGTATATCCTTGATGACTGTACAACACAAACTTTTCGCCTGGGCCCGTCACCATCGACATTGGACTGTTGATGACTGGAAACATGTTGCCTGGTCGGACGAGTCTCGTTTCAAATTTTATCGAGCGGATGGAGACGACCTCATGACTCCATGGAGCCTGCATGTCAACAGGAGACTGTTCAAGCTGTAACGGTGTGGGGCATGTGGGGAGTGATATGGGGCCGCTTATACGTCTAGATACGACTACGACAGGTGACACGTACGTAAGCATACTGTCCGATAACCTGCATCCATTCATGTCCATCGTGCATTCCTACAAACTTGGGCAATTCCAGCAGGACAATGCGACACACTGTGCCTCCAAAATTGCTACAGAGTGGCTCCAGGAACTCTCTTCTCAGTTCAAACACTTCCGCTGGCCACCAAACTCCTCAGACATTAGCACTGTTGAGAGCATGTCTGGGATGCCTTGGACCGGCCGCGATGGCTGAGAGGTTCTAGGCCCTTCAGTCCGGAACCATGCGGCTGCTACGGTCGCAGGTTCGAATCCTGCCTCGGTCATGGATGTGTGTGATGTCCTTAAGTTAGTTATGTTTAAGTAATTCTAAGTCTAGTGGACTCATGACTTCAGATGTTAAGTCCCATAGTACTCAAAGCCATTTGAACCATTTTTAGGATTCCTTGGAACGTGTTGTTCAGAAAAAATATCGAAGCCATCGTACTCTTACGAATTTATGGACAGCCCAGCAGGATTCATGATGTGAGTTCCCTCCAGTACTACTTCAGACATTAGTCGAGTCCATGGCACGTCGTGTTGCGGCATTCCTGCGTGCTCGCGGGACACGATACTAGGCTGGTGTACCAGTTTCTTTGGCTCTTCAGTGTATGATAGTTAAGTCTTTGCGGCTTGGTCGAGATCCTACGCCGAAAGAACATTTGAAACACCTTTTGAAAAAGTAATACGATCATCAATTTTCTGAAATACACTCCTGGAAAAGGAAAAAAGAACACATTGACACCGGTGTGTCAGACCCACCATACTTGCTCCGGACACTGCGAGAGGGCTGTACAAGCAATGATCACACGCACGGCACAGCGGACACACCAGGAACCGCGGTGTTGGCCGTCGAATGGCGCTAGCTGCGCAGCATTTGTGCACCGCCGCCGTCAGTGTCAGCCAGTTTGCCGTGGCATACGGAGCTCCATCGCAGTCTTTAACACTGGTAGCATGCCGCGACAGCGTGGACGTGAACCGTATGTGCAGTTGACGGACTTTGAGCGAGGGCGTATAGTGGGCATGCGGGAGGTCGGGTGGACGTACCGCCGAATTGCTCAACACGTGGGGCGTGAGGTCTCCACAGTACATCGATGTTGTCGCCAGTGGTCGGCGGAAGGTGCACGTGCCCGTCGACCTGGGACCGGACCGCAGCGACGCACGGATGCACGCCAAGACCGTAGGATCCTACGCAGTGCCGTAGGGGACCGCACCGCCACTTCCCAGCAAATTAGGGACACTGTTGCTCCTGCGGTATCGGCGAGGACCATTCGCAACCGTCTCCATGAAGCTGGGCTACGGTCCCGCACACCGTTAGGCAGTCTTCCGCTCACGCCCCAACATCGTGCAGCCCGCCTCCAGTGGTGTCGCGACAGGCGTGAATGGAGGGACGAATGGAGACGTGTCGTCTTCAGCGATGAGAGTCGCTTCTGCCTTGGTGCCAATGACGGTCGTATGCGTGTTTGGCGCCGTGCAGGCGAGCGCCACAATCAGGACTGCATACGACCGAGGCACACAGGGCCAACACCCGGCATCATGGTGTGGGGAGCGATCTCCTACACTGGCCGTACACCACTGGTGATCGTCGAGGGGACACTGAATAGTGCACGATACATCCAAATCGTCATCGAACCCATCGTTCTACCATTCCTAGACCGGCAAGGGAACTTGCTGTTCCAACAGGACAATGCACGTCCGCATGTATCCCGTGCCACCCAACGTGCTCTAGAAGGTGTAAGTCAACTACCCTGGCCAGCAAGATCTCCGGATCTGTCCCCCATTGAGCATGTTTGGGACTGGATGAAGCGTCGTCTCATGCGGTCTGCACGTCCAGCACGAACGCTGGTCCAACTGAGGCGCCAGGTGGAAATGGCATGGCAAGCCGTTCCACAGGACTGCATCCAGCATCTCTACGATCGTCTCCATGGGAGAGTAGCAGCCTGCATTGCTGCGAAAGGTGGATATACACTGTACTAGTGCCGACATTGTGCATGCTCTGTTGCCTGTGTCTATGTGCCTGTGGTTCTGTCAGTGTGATCATGTGCTGTATCTGACCCCAGGAATGTGTCAATAAAGTTTCCCCTTCCTGGGACAATGAATTCACGGTGTTCTTATTTCAATTTCCAGGAGTGTACAATGCTCCACTTCACTAGAAACGACTGAGACGTTTTTCACACTACGTGCATCGCAAAAATCCGAGTACGAGTGAACGTACAGTATAAACTTCATGAAACGGAGAAGAGTTTCCGTAAGATCGACTGCAGCATGGTAGGTTTACCGGTTTCCAGCGCAGAGCACCAGGTAAAGACTACGTTTACCTACAATAATAAGCTGAAAAATTCAAAATCACGTTAAATCGGAGTACAGTAATGCAAAACGTATAACCAAAGTCAAATCAAGGAAAACAAACAGCTGAACATTAGCCGCTACCATACCCCAAGCGAAGCTAGCAGAAACATAAAGCACTGAAGAACAACGTCTGATCGAGTTCGTAGCGCAAATGTTTGTTTTTTCCCCTTCATACAGAAAGTTCAACAGAGTGGAAACAATTTGGCGTTAGCAACAATCTGCCTCCCCTTCCGCCCCTCCCAAAAAAAAAACCCGGCACGCTGGTTTGTTCCTAAAGATCATTCAGTCTTTTTTTTTTTTGCCAATAAAATTACAAAATTGTGGCTTCTAATTTATTAGTTTAATAATTTTTCTACACGCTTGTGTTTATTGGTAACATTTAAAATGGACTATGTAAATCATCTGAATTAAAAGAACTATCTCAACTGTGGCTTCTAATTTATTAGTTTAATAATTTTTCTACATGCTTGTGTTTATTGGTAACATTTAAAATGGACTATGTAAATCATCTGAATTAAAAGAACTATCTCAACAGGAATATTTCCGTAAAAAGAACTACTTTGCCCATCACTAAGGCAAATTGCAGCGCGTAAGGAAAACTGAATTTTTAAACAAAAACTGAATTTTTAAACAATCGGCCGCAGCAAAACAAAGCAACAAGCCCGGGGGTAGGCTCACGAGCGTCGCACGTGTCTTCCTCATCAGACAGGGCGGAGGTCTCGATGGCACGTGCGCACAGATTCGTCACTTCGCACCGTTGTGTGGACACACCTATGTCTTTATTTTTAATGCTGTTATCCACATTTTTTTTAAGAGTGCTCTGATGCTGCGACTCCCACAACCGCCCAAAATACTGTCCGAAAAATCAATTTACACCGAAGGGTGGCCGCACAGCGGGATAGGTTCAACGTGTAATCCAATAAAACGTGCCTACTTGTGGCTAGTTCAATTTATGTTTCTTTACCTATTCTTCCTGAGTATGTAATAATCATTTCCGCACTTCACAATTATAGATTGAAAAAAAAAAACTAGTTAACGAATTGAGGGTATGAGGTGGATGTGGGATGTGTTGCGTTCGTAAGATTGCGCAATTCATCTGCTGCCAATATCGATCCTTTTCCTCGAGTCTCGTGGAGGGCGTGTCCATTGCAAACATCTGCTCACATCAGTTCAGATCGTTGTTGCGCCGTTGTATTTGTGTACTTTTACCAAAACGGCGCCGTCTGTCCACACAAATATACTGTATGATTTCCTAGGCTCTCCGAAAACAGTCAATAACAGCCTGATAACTGTTGGACTGGAATTAATATCAATATACCCTCTGTGGGCAGCCATCTACATAAGTAGAATCAGTTACAAGTCAGGGAATTGAACTAAAGGCCTTTAGTATGCAAGAGTTGAAATGTGTCTGGTTTTACTGATCTGTGCAGTGCGTCGCCTCCATTCTACTATGTCTTGGTACTCTGATGGAATATTTTGTTTATTCTGAAGGTTAATAAAATTTTTAAAACGTAAGGAAAACTTGTTTTATTCAATGTTTACTTCAATTTTGAATCATAACTAATAACAGAAATCATATTTAAAAATAAAATAATTAATGCGCCGAAACGCTATTAATTGATTTATTTCGCGGAACACCCATTTCTATTGTACCGACACCAAAGAGAAGATAATTGCGAGCACACGTTTTTCTCCTCAGCAGCATTCACTCGAAGTGGATGCGACAAGTACATTTAACTGTTAAAATGCATCCTAACAACCACGGGAAATTATATATATGTTAAGCGTTACCACCAAGGTCACCGTGCGTGAGCACCAAAACAAGTGTCACTGCAAGCTATTATGGCAACCGGTGACAGCCGAGAAAAAGTAGATGTAATGAGAATGAAGGAACGACAAATCGGTCGAAATGTTTACGGTCTCACATGAAAGAAGGACGTTATTTCAGAAGAATTAAAAACAATAACAGATGCCACAAATATGCCTTGGTGGACAGTCGCCACTACACGTACAGTTATACTACGTTCGTTTCATAGAAAATGATCGTGAACTGCGTGATCTTTTTCTAAATATTACTGAAATCTAGTAGGGTGCTTGTCCCTCCAGTTCAAGAGAAACTTTTCACCCGAACTGGTAACAAACCGGCAAACACGGGTGTTTTCATTGATAATATTAAAACTATGGTACACTGTTTGGGACAGTAATGACGCCGAATGCAGACAGTTTTGACCAACTCTTCTCGCACGTACCTGTGCAGAAGCCGTGAGACACGCAGCTGTCCTACAGAGCGGCGCGCTGAGGTTGTGTGGAGTGACAGGCCACGAAGCAGCCATCACGATGACAGCAATGAACAGGGCCAGACACAGCAAGATGATGATTATCGCGACGATGAGGCCGGTGCGAGACAGACCGGTGCGTTTGCTCGCGCTGTGCTGCAGCCGGGACACGAACCCCGAACGGCCGCGTCCGCCGCGCTTCACACCCACAGAGTCCGCGTCACTCGAACGGCGCATTTGATCGGAACTGGAAGGAGGCAGGCACGGCGCCTTCTCTCCTGGACTCGAAGGCGCCGGCGGTGAGGAATCCCTCCCGCCGTTAGCCAACCCCTTCTCACTGTCGTCTTCCATTGATCAGTCACTCACTGTAGCGTCAACAACAACACTCATAACACGGGTGCACTCGCCTGCCGTAAACACCACTGCCCGTCTACACTGTACGCCGTGCACACGTGTACTCAACAATACTCACGTCCAACGGACGCTCGCCCGGCCCGCGTTTCTACGACGTCGAAGCCCATTGGCTGAATGCACCGTGCTCGTAGTTCGCCGGCATCCAAAAAGTTGCAGCGACTGCCACTGGAGGCGCACCGACAGCAGCACTTGCAGGCGAGAGTGCAAACAGCTGAGTGGAGTGGGCGCTCGCCATCCTGCAAGTAGTTCTGACGTCTGCCAATAGGGACGCTACTGTGCTGACCGAACCGAACGAAACATCCACCGTCGTTTCTGATCTATACAATAACCTGCCCAGAATCGAACTACGTTTTATAAGGATTTTTATTGTCGCAGTAGCATAATGGGGCACCAAGCCGTCAGACAGCAAGTAGGAATCTACATGTGGGCAACAACTATCGTTTAAAAACTGCACGGAATTAGTTATTTCAATTTTTTAAAAGTATAAGTCCTATATCTAAAAACATTTATTTTACTTTATTTATTTATTCGTACATAGACCATTTAGTTCAGTAATTTCGGTCATGTAACTAACATACAGAAATAATACATATAAAACATTAACAAAATAGGGTACGATAAGGTGTGGATAGGGCAGAAAATCGGCCATGGCCTAGTCAAAGGAACCATTCCAGCATTCCATCTTAGCGAAAAGCGGAAACCATGGAAAACCGACGTCACGATGGCCGGAAGTGAATAAACTCCGGTCTTCCCGAATGCGAGTCCAGTACATAAAGACCGGAGTAGCCACATGACTAGGCACATGATTGGAAGGGGAATCACAAAATACATCGTTTACATTTTGAATGCAACATGCGCAATTAGTAAATCAATGGAAAAGAAATTCTGAAAATAAAAACACCACTGAAAAAATGAAAACACATGAACAAATTACACAACACTGCAGAAAAAATACAAAATTCACAGTACGGCAATCAGTGGTGTAGGTACGCGTGATGCATGTAACTTTGATTCAAAACACCCCTCAAAAAATTGAACACATTATATAACACCGCTAAAAGGCAGAAAGTAAGGGATCTGTCATTACTCGTCCACATGACTGGGAGTGGCGTCTCAGTGGTAGATCCTGATGCCGCTAACCAACAAGTTTGAGGTGCTGTCTTTCATTGAAACTGAAACTTAGCCAGTGTTTTGGCGAATGCTGTTCTTTCCGGTATCAAGAGGAGACAAATGCAATAAGGTAGAGGGTCTTTTCATCGTCAGTAAATTAAATGTATGGCCTTAGGAAAATGGCAGCAAAGGATAGGAAAGCACACCAGATGCCCTCAATGTATGTATGCCTGGGGCCCTCATTCAACACGTTGAAGAAGCTATTCCAGCAACCATAGAGGGAACAGAATACAACCATCTGCAGCTTGTGGCACACATTGGAACAAACAGTGCCCATAATTTGGGCTTTGAGGTCATACTTGGGTCATTCCAGTGACTGGCAGAAAAGGTTGAGAAGACCAACCTTGTGTATGGAGTTTCAATGAAGCTCACAATTTGCAAGCATTGTCCACAGAACTGATCGTGGCCCTTTGGTTCTGAGTCGAGTGGAAGGACTGAACAAGAGGCTTCGAAGGCTCTGTAACAAGCTAGGCTGCGACTTCCTGGATTTTCGCCATAGGGATCAGAACTGTAGGATCCCCCTAAATGGATCAGGCGTGCACTACAGAAACATGGTGGAAACCTGAAATGATAGTAATTAGATTTTTGGGAAAATTTTGAGTGTACATCAAAAGGACAGAAAAATGGGAACTGGAGGTGGTGTACTTGTCGCAGTATATAAGAAAAACAAATCCACCGAGATAGGAAATGAGGCCAATTGTGAAACTGTTTGGCCAAAGATAATTGATTCCTTCTATCTCCCAACAGATTCATCTCCTGATGTAACTGAAAACCTTAGAGAAAACCTCAGTTCACTAGAACGTAAGTTCCCCAGTTACACTGTACTTACCAGTGCAGACTTAAATCATCCAGCAGCTAATTGGGAAAATTGCAGTTTTGTTAATTGTGGGTATGATAAGACCTGTGAAACATTACTAAATGCCTTCTCTGAAAACTACCTGGAACAGATAGTTAGAAATCCCAGACATAATGAAAATACCGGGTGATCAAAAAGTCAGTATAAATTTGAAAACTGAATAAATCACGGAATAATTTAGATAGAGAGGTACAAATTGACACACGTTTGGAATGACATAGAGTTTTTTCAGAACCAAAAAAATACAAACGTTCAAAAAATGTCCAACAGATGGCGCTTCATCTGATCAGAGTAGCAATAATTAGCATAACAAAGTAAGACAAAGCGAAGATGATGTTCTTTACAGGAAATGCTCAATATGTCCATCAGTAAGTTGTAAACTCTTAAAACATGTTCTGAGCTTAAACATAATGAGGTATAATGAACAGTGACCTCTTCAATGTCAACAAGCACGGATTCCTAAAACATCAATCATGTGAAACTCAACTTGCACTTGTCTCAGGTGATGTACTGAAAGCTTTGGATCAGAGCAGTCAGCTAGATGCAGAATTTCTTGATTTCCAAAAATTTTTGACTCAGTGCTACACCTACGCTTGTTGTCAAAATTATGATCATATGCGGTATCAACTGAAATTTGTGCCTGGGTTGAGGACTTTTTGGTAGGGAGGACACAGCATGTTATCTTGGATGGAGAGTTATCATCAGATGCAGAAGTAACTTTGGGTGTGCCCCAGGGAGGTGTGTTGAGACACTTGTTGTTCATGTGATATATCAGTGATCTTACAGACAGTATTACTAGTAACCTCAGACTTTTTATGTATGGTTATCTATGATGAAGTACTGTTTGAAAGAAGCTGCATGAACATTCAGTAAGATCTTGATAATATTTCATTCAAAGTAGTGCAAAGATTGGAAACTTGCTTTAAATGTACAGAAATGTAAAATTTTGCACTTTACAAAATGATAAAAAAAAACATAGTATCTTATGATTATAATATCTGTGATTCACTGTTGGAATCGGGCAACTCACACACCTGGGTGTAACATTTTGTAGGGATATGAAATGGAATGATCACATAGACCCAGTTGTGAGTAAAGCAGGTGGTAGACTTTGGTTTATTGGTAGAATATTGGGGAATGGCAAGCAGCCCACAAAACAGATTGCTTACAAATTACTCATGCAACAGATTCTAAAACATTGCTCAAGTTTATGGGACCAGTACAAAATAGCACTAACAGGGGTATTGAACACAAACAAGAAAGGACAGCACGAAAGGTCGCAGGTTTGTTTGATTCGTGGGAGAGCGTCACAGAGACACTGAAGGAACTGAACTGGAAGACTCTTGAAGATAGACATACACTTTCCTGAGAAAGTCTATTAACAAAGTTTGAAGAAACAGCTTTAAATGATGACTCTAGAAATATACTACAATCCCCTATGTATCACTCACATACAGGTCATGAGGATGAGATTCGAATTATTACTGCATGCACAGAGGCATTCAAACAATCATTCTTCCCACACTTTATAAATGAATGGAACGGGAAGAAACCCTAATAACTGATACAGTGGGACCTACTCTCTGCTAGGCACTTCATGGTGATTTGCAGGTTATAGGTATAGATGTAGATGTAGAGAGCACAAGGACACAAAAACATTTTGACACTATAACTATCACAATTAGGTTAGCACCAGGTCGTTTCACAGCAGAGATGTTCACACTGCATCTAACAGAAAACCAACAGCAGAAAGATTCTTTGCAAAGTAAAACACAGCACATGAGTGAGGATGCAATAATCCCACCAGGTAATACATTCATTTACATATTAGAAACATTTCTCACCAGGAAATAATCTTAACTCTGATATAAAAGCTACCTCCTTCTCCAGTATTTTTATGTGTGTTGGCAGCGTGTTATAATGAATCTCACAAAAACGATGCACCTGTCTTTGAGTGTGAGTTGTTCTAACTTGTTCTCTATGGAGGGACCCACAGTTGTGAGTATTGTAACTGTGGTAATCGGAGTTGGTTAGCAGATCACTTGTTATCAACAGACATTTGTGCTTGTACAAGAAGCGAACAGCAAGCAAACACAACTTTTTAAACTGGGGCTTGCAGTGGGCCCTAGCTGAGCTATGTGACAAGATTCGAATAGCCCTCGTCTGTAATGTAAAAATTTCATTTAATCGACTATTAATTTTATCATAGAAAACTATTCCATAAGCTGCAAGGGACTGGAAGTAACCAAAATAAGCCATTCTAGCACCATATGGGTACCAGGCTTTGGAAAGAATTCTAGAGCAAAACATACAGAACTGAGTTTCTAGGAGAGGTTAATTACATGGTTATCAGCTGTTGCACACAGAGATTCTGTAACATCACTCACTATTACACTTGTGTCATCTACAAACAATATGATCTTGTCAACAGTGTTGACAAGATTGATAGAAAGCTTTGCCATTGCAATTGCCTGTCAGTATATTTTCCTGTAAGTCTTTACATATTCTATAAGCAGGGGATCTGTGGGTCAGTTCATTTGAGAACTGAGCATTTTTAAAGTCCTGCAGGAAGCCTTAATTCTTTATGTAATCCAAGAACTAGATTTAGTGATCTGACATGAATTGTTTCTGGTCAATTTTTTAAGAAAACATTTCAAAATCGGAAATGAATAATGAATAGAAAACATCATAAGCATTGTTAGCACCTGAGTGTGAAAGCGTTTCTGAGCATGATTAGTTACACAGACTGCCAATAACACTAGCACAATTTTCTGCAGAAAAATTTCTTTTGTAAGAAAGTAGTACATTCCTTTCTTCCATAGGTATAGTTGGAATTGTAAGGCTGAGGGCATTATATTTGAAAGACATGATCATATAGGCATAAAGTAAAATAAATTGGACGTTGCGGTTACCAGGTCAATCACTGGTAGAGTTCATCTGTGGATCCAGTCTAAAATTTCCTGTAGGCTGTAATATGTACATTACACAATTGAATAACAATCAGTACTAATAATTTCTATTGCTGTGGTGTCAATATTTCGTAGACAATATTTCAAACAATGGAAAATCCAAGATAGTATTTAACAATATTATGATAAGGATAGTTGCCACTGACCGTATAGCGGAGATGCTGAGTCGAAGGGAAGGCGCGACAAAAGGACTGTCAGAAAGTGAGCATTCGGCCAACAAGGTCTTCATCGGAAACAGACAACATACACACACACACACAAATGACCACAGTCTCTGGTTGCTGAGGCCAGACTCTGTCCTGCACATAACTCAGCAGCCAGAGACTGTGGTCATTTGTGTGTGTGTGTGTGTGTGTGTATGTTGTCTGTTTCCGATGAAGACCTTGTTGGCCGAATGCTCACTTTCTGACAATCTTTTTGTTGTGCCTACCTGCGACCTATCATCTCTGCTGTATGATGAGTAGCAACTATCCTTTTCATAACACTGACAGACAAAATTTGAGAGACACGGCCACATAGACATAGAGAAAAATAAACTTGACGTTGCAGTTACCAGGTCAATCAATGGCAGGAGTTCATCCATGGATCCAGTAAAAAATTTCCTTTTGGGCTGTAATTTGCATGTCACATAACTGGATAACAATTTTTGTGCCAACCATGACAAATGAACAATATGTTTAGTTTAATAAGATCTCTCTCCAAATTTTTCTCACTACGGTTTGGAGAAATTGTGTAAATTACAAAAAGAAAATGAATATTTAAGGTATGAACATTTGCGGCTGTTACTTTTGCTATGTGATTTTCACTGTGATGAGCTCCAGGAATTGAGGGGACCCCACTACCAAGCTCGATATTGGGCTATAATAAATAAACAAAACTGAATAAAATTGCCTCGATTTTCTGTTCAGCTATAAGAAATAAACAAAACTAGACTTAAAGGTGATAATGAAGCAATGCATTTCAGAAATAGATTATTAGAGCTAACAACTTACATCAAAAAACAAAAATTGCTAAAATGAAGCTGCTGATTTTTGATATGGCTCTAATAGAGAAGAAACTAAAGTTTGTGTATAGTAATTGATTAAGAGAACAAGGATTGTGGCTCTATGAAGCACATTGATAAAATGAATAAGTCAACCTTATAATACATTAAAATCTTCCATATTTATTTAACTTCACACTGTATTCATGGGTGTCTGCAGAAACTTGTTTGGGGGGGGGGGGTAGGGGGGGGGGCAAAGTGAGAGGAAAAAGCTTATTGTATCTCATTGAATTGATGGCAGTTATCCTCTCACTTCTAAAAGCACAGGAGACTTCCGTAATGTATAAGTACAAAAATTCTATGCTTCAGGGGAGGACGAAGCCCTTTTTTATCACCCCCCTTCCCCCTTATGGACATCTACGACAGTATCTGCAATGAATTAACTAGGACATCATAAAAACATATAAACAATGTATTTTGTGGGATCATAATGAGTACTTTAAATATAAAAACAATATAGACAGTATTAAACAATTGAAGATCCAGGATGGAATAACAACAACATGTAAAGGATAGATTGCTACTCATCACATAGAAGAGGCACTAATTCGCAGACAGCCACAGTGAAAAAGAACACTAGAAATATTTCAGCTTTCAAACAAAGTCCTTCTTCAGAAGTAGAAAACTCATGCACACTTGCCACTATCTCTTGGCACCTGAAGATAGTGACCATATGTGTGTGAGTTTCTGTTGTGTTAGTGTATGTGAGTTTTCTACTTCTGAAGGACTTTGTTTGAAACTGATATGTTTCTAGCATTTTTTTCATTGCGCCTGTCTGTGACTCAGTGCCTCCTCCGAGATAAATAGCACTCCACCTTTCCCATATTGTTGTTAAAGACAAAGTTATTCAGTTTTCACCATTACTATGTATTAAAACAGAAAAATAAAATCTCATGCTGGAAGAATGGTTAGTGACAGACATAGTGTTTGGACATATGCAACTGGCAGAAGGAAATACAAAAGCAACGCAGAAGGTAAAAAAAATTAAAATGTTTTTGTTTTATATGTGAAGAGAACTTGACATTTGGCAACATGCGCTTCAAGATAGACAATGGCCAAACTATGTCTAAATAAATGTGTAACTAAATGAGACTGAAGGACTATTTTGGTTTTGTTGACAAATGATTGTAGAGAGAGGTGAACATAAATACCAGCTCACATCTTTGGCAGCGGGCCATCAGTATTAAAATGAAAATGGTGATAAAAATAAATGAGAATAAGAAATAATGACGCCAATAAAAGCTATTTCAAGAAATGACAATGAATACCTACAATTACAAAGAGACTCCCAAATAGCATGGGGATGAAATTATATTCTTGTACAAATCTAACAGTAAGCTGCACCAGGATTGCAGAGCAGTGCAAAAATTGTATAAAATATGAGCTACAGAACTATTTATGGTCACAGTTAAAGAATAAATTACAGTAAAGGGCAATGAAATTCAAAATGCATATTCCAGATGGATCTACATCAGGAATTAAAAACAAAAGCTACATGAATGGATGAGGGCAGTAGAGGAATACTCTTGAGCACATATTAGATGTGCTGGTATTAACTAAAGTAATATTACTATAGAATAATTTATGAGCATACCAAAAAACTGAAAATGATATTGTATATTCTCTTTTTTAAAGAAAAATTGTAGGAATAAGTGCTGAAGTTATATAGGAAATACATTTGTCTTCACTACTCAATAAGTTGCATAATCAAATATTCAGTTCACATTGCACCATTGCAGTGATATATTGATACATGGAGCCACTTTGGTAGACTGTTGTTAAGAACAATTGCAAGTATTATAAAAAAAGAAAGCCATTTGATTCTACGAAGCAGAACTGTTTCTAGAGACACTGAGAAATACTGTCATTGATGATGAAATAGGAACAAAATTGACCTCAAGTCATCATCTGCAAACTGATGGAGAAATTGATGTAACACTGCATTGCACTATGACTTGAGAAACAAAGCAAGTTGGAGCCTTGTCGTTACTGTTCATAATTATTGTTACATCGAAATCTCAGTAATGAATGATATGTCTGCTTAGGGGACATAATAGGAAGTTCATAATGTCTGTAGGTGATATGTTTTCAAGGGGTCAGGGACAAATGTTAACTTGCTTACAGTTAGCAATTAAAGTGTTGTACTAGAATAGCACATATAGCGAAATGAAACAGTGAACTTGAATGTCACAAGTTATAGAAAGAAAACAAATGATGAGGGAAATATATGTGGACAAAGTAGCCATCTAAAATATTCTATCATTTTTTGGGTGTACATGTAGGACATTTTTAATTCTTTTATTGAGAAAGGTAACCCATAACATTAGAAGTGACAAGATAAACAAGATAACTAAATTTGAAGACAAAGGTCAAGATAGTACAGGCACAACAGAGGAACGGGGAAGAAAAGTTTGTCATAGACTATGATCAACAATCAAACAAAGGTATATATATAACAGAGGAACACACATACAAAAGGTATTAAAGTTCACAAGCACAAGCACATATAGCGAAATGAAACAGTGAACTTGAATGTCACAAGTTATAGAAAGAAAACAAATGATGAGGGAAATATATGTGGACAATTATCTAGCATAATTGTCCAAAGGCAACTTCATAAATGAAATACTGATCCAGCAAGTACAAGCTGGAAATAACTTTAATTATGTATAATTATATATTGTCACATACGACACTACTTCGAAGAAAGTAAAAGAAGCAGAATAGCTGATCTCTTCCATACATTAACAAGGAAAGTCAGGAATTAAGCCATGAAAGGGAAAAGAAAAAAACAAAGTAGCCATCTAAAATATTCTATCATTTTTTGGGTGTACATGTAGGACATTTTTAATTCTTTTATTGAGAAAGGTAACCCATAACATTAGAAGTGACAAGATAAACAAGATAACTAAATTTGAAGACAATGGAGGTTAATAGCTACGTGAAAGGTCAAGATAGTACAGGCACAACAGAGGAACGGGGAAGAAAAGTTTGTCATAGACTATGATCAACAATCAAACAAAGGTATATATATAACAGAGGAACACACATACAAAAGGTATTAAAGTTCACAAGCACAAGCACAAGCACATATAGCGAAATGAAACAGTGAACTTGAATGTCACAAGTTATAGAAAGAAAACAAATGATGAGGGAAATATATGTGGACAATTATCTAGCATAATTGTCCAAAGGCAACTTCATAAATGAAATACTGATCCAGCAAGTACAAGCTGGAAATAACTTTAATTATGTATAATTATATATTGTCACATACAACACTACTTTGCAGAGGGTAAAAGAAGCAGAATAGCTGATCTCTTCCATACATTAACAAGGAAAGTCAGGAATTAAGCCATGAAAGGGAAAAGAAAAAAACAAAGTAGCCATCTAAAATATTCTATCATTTTTTGGGTGTACATGTAGGACATTTTTAATTCTTTTATTGAGAAATGTAACCCATAACATTAGAAGTGACAAGATAAACAAGATAACTAAATTTGAAGACAATGGAGGTTAATAGCTACGTGAAAGGTCAAGATAGTACAGGCACAACAGAGGAACGGGGAAGAAAAGTTTGTCATAGACTATGATCAACAATCAAACAAAGGTATATATATAACAGAGGAACACACATACAAAAGGTATTAAAGTTCACAAGCTTTCTGAGCCAGTGTCTCCTTCTTCAGGAGGAAGAGTTTAAGGGGAAGGAAGAGGGGTAAAGGAAAAGGGTTATAGTTCCGGAAAGTCACCCGGAACCCGGGGTCAGGGGAGACTTACCTGATGGCAAGAGAAGGGAAGACTGAAAGAACAGACACCACTCATATACATATATATGTGCTGTGAAGGCTGATATGATCATTCAGTGCAGAGCACTCATCACCCAACTTCATGTGGGACTTCACATGATGTGACAAGCAAAAAAAGAGAAAAAAGGGCAAGGGACCTTACTTTGGTAGTGTGTGGCAAATGGTAATTTGGATTGAGGGGGGGAAGCATGCTTGGGTAGCCTGTGCAGTTGTGTCAAGGTGGCATAAGTGGTTAACACATATGCCTAGTAAGCAGGAGACATGGGCATTGGTAGAAGTTTTCATTTGTCACCATTGAATTCTTGCATTGCCTGAATGCAGCAGGTATCAGAATTTATCCTTTCTGAATATTATTGATCATAAGGTAGAAAGAGTAAACTCATTCAGATTCCCAGAAATACTATCTCTTTTTTGACATAAATGGACATATGAAAGAAAGTAGAAAGGTTTAATTACATTAACAGAACAATCTACATAACCTTCAGAATTAAATTAAGGAATGATACTCTGCTTGAGTTCTACATAATGAAATCAGTACCACCATAACATATGGCAATGTGTTGTGGACTGTAATGAAAAGAAATTAACGAAGATTACAAGCATTGGAGATGTGACTACTATGAACAGTAGCTGTGTACACACTATCTGACAGGGAGAGGAATGCTGACATCAAAGCAGAGCTGGGAGTGAAACATTTAAATAATCAGATTAAGGAATACAGGAAAAACTTGAAGGATCATGTCACAAGAATGGAAGACAATGGAATACCAAAATCAATGATGAATTACTACCCAGTGGACAGACAGTGTTTAGAAAGATCATGGAGAAGGTGGAAAGATTGATAATTTCAACCAATGGGGCATAACTGGCAAATGCCTAATAAATGCAGAAAGAAGATGAAGGGGAATATGATTATGGGTTAAGGTGGCATCTGATGTGTCACAATGGTCCGTGATGGACAGTCTGAGCAGGGCCTGTACCTTTGGCTCCAAGATCACATGACCTCAGTACTCTGGATGTTTCTGTGTGGGGTCATGTCATGTTTACAGTATTCCCATCAATACAAAAGAAGAACTGGAGCAGTAAATTGTAGAGTCTAGTCAAGATTTACAAGGTGATATGCAGGGATGTTTGAAAGAACTTGTAACTCAATGCAGAGACAAGTGCAGTATTGTATCCTAATGTGGGTCATCACCTAGAACGCCTTTAGCAGGTACGAGTGTACAGTTTACACTTCAAATATGTTTGTTCTAACTAGGACAATAGAAAGTAAGTGGTGATTCAAAACCATACATTCAAAATAATCTCACAGCGGCTCATTTGTGGACCTGTGTTTACTGGAATGTTCTTGCTTCTGTTGTAATACACTGCTTACAAGAATTAGGGGAACACATATATCAATGTCCAGTATTTTAAATCTACTTTGATACAGGCTGTACCTGTGGTCTTATTGCTTAGCTTGAGATTTTCACTTTCAGTGGAGGCAGCAATTAAAATCTATTGACTATGTTAAGGATTGTAGTGTCATGTGACCCCTCAGAAGGAATGGAGTACAGGTGTCCCAGTGTTTTCTAGTGAGGTACACAGATTGCAGTTGTCATTCGCGGACACTATATTCAACCAAGCACATGCAATGTGAAATCTTAATGTAGTGCAAGTTGCAAGGGCAGTCTGTTCAAGCCAAAAAGGATAAGCTTTTGGTCGTGTTGCTTCAGATGCCAATGTCTCGCCTTGTGTCATCCATAGGTTGTGGAGATGCTCAGGGAAACAAGTCTATACACAAGATGGGTTGGTAATATCACTGATGCATTACAGCCTCACATGAAGACTGATATCTGGTCATCACTACATTGTGACATTGTACAGATACCACCAGAGCACTGCAAGGTGATGTCAGAAGGGCCACTGGAGCTGCTGTGTCCAGTCAGAATATAATGAACAGATTATGAGAAAGGGCCTTACCACCCAACCATCCCGTTCAAGTACAATACTTGACATGACATCTTGGCAGCTTGCCTTCAACTCTGCTGTTGCCATGTTAATTGGCAACTTCATCACCGATGAAATGTGTTATTCACAGACAAGTCCAAATATCCTCTGATGCTAGGTGATGGCTGTGTTTGTGTGCAGAGACCCATGGTGATGAGAACTTGCCAAATTTTGTCCAGGAAACCAACACATTCTTCTTTCTTGGCTGCCATATAGATCTTGTTGTTGTGTAGAGTCACGTTACTGCCAGGCCGTACATTGAACAGATTCTGTTGGGCCATGTGGTGGTTGCTGCATACAGTGGTGGCCCTGAATTCCTTCTAGTGCCAGGGCCTGATATTGAAGTAGTGGAATGACCTAAACGCGATCAAGCATATGTGTGGCATGCCTGACAGACATGTTCGTGCTTGTTCTCTTCCACAACAGACTCTCCAAGAACTCTCATGGGCTCTCATTGAAGAAAGGGAATGGATACCATAGGGTGACTTCTGTAGACTTGTAGGTGTCAGGCAGTGATAAACACTTAGAGGTCACACACATTACTGAAGCTCCTAAAGTCCAATGAAAAACACTCAGGATGACAGTTTGAACGATTGTTTCCACTTTGTTTTCAACACTTTCAGGACATTTCAGTTCCTTTTATATAAACCACCAAGAATGTAATGATAGTTTTTTGTGTACTTCATTTGTGAAAGATAAAGGTACAATTTGGCAACATACCCAGTCCTCAGTTATTGATCAATTGAATAAGGCAGATGCCCACAGTCATATTTCCCTAATTGTTTTGAGTAGTGCACATTTTCACCCATGTCAGTTTTTGTTGTTAATTATGATACACACTGTATAGGGAACAGACTGAGCTAGATTTTCCTCATAAAATGCACCAACTAGGTCACAAATCTACAGCAACCGTGTCTGTCATGGTAGTTCATTTGCTGAATGACATTTTCACTTTACAGTGGAGTCTGAGCTGATATGAAACTTCCTGGCAGATTAAAACTGTGTGCAGGACTGAGACTCGAACTCGGGACCTTTGCCTTTTGCGGGCAAGTGCTTTACCAACTGAGCTACCCAAGCACGACTCACAACCTGTCCTCACAGCTTCAGTTCTGCCAGTACCTCATCTCCTACCTTCCAAACTTCACAGAAGCTCTTCTGCAAACCTTGCAGAACTAGCACTTCTGGAAGAAAGGATATTGCGGAGCACTTGCCTGCGAAAGGCAAAGGTCTCAAGTGCGAGTCTTGGTCCGGCACACAGTTTTAATCTGCCAGGAAGTTTCATGTCAGCGCACACTCTGCTGCAGAGTGAAAATCTCATTCTGCAAACATCCCCCAGGCTGTGGCTAAGCCATGTTTCCACAATATCCTTTCTTCCAGGAGTGCTAGTTCTGCAAGGTTCGTAGAAGAGCTTCTGTGAAGTTTGGAAGGTAGGAGATGAGGTACTGGCAGAATTGAAGCTGTGAGGACAGATTATGAGTCGTGCTTGGGTAGCTTGGTTGGTAGAGCACTTGTCCGTGAAAGGCAAAGATCCCGAGTTTGAGTCTCAGTCTGGCACACAATTTTAATCTACCAGGGAGTTTCATATTAGCGCACACTGGCACTGCAGAGGGAAAATCTCATTCTGGAAACATCCCCCAGGCTGTGGCTAAGCAATGTCTCCGCAATGTCCTTTCTTATAATTACCAACAAGGTTCACAGGAGAGCCTCTGTAAAGTTTGGAAGGTAGGAGACGAAGTACTGGCAGAATTAAAGCTGTGAGGAAGGGACGTGAGTCGTGCTTGGGTATCTCAGTTGGTAGAGCACTTGCCCACGAAAGGCAAAGGTCCCGAGTTCCACTCTTGGTCCAGCACACAATTTTAATCTGCCAGGAAGTTTCATGTCATCGCACACTCCACTGCAGAGTGAAAATCTCATTCTGGAAACATCCCCCAGGCTGTGGCTAAGCCATGTCTCTGCAATATCCTTTCTTTCAGGAGTGCTAGTTCTGAAAGGTTCGCAGAAGAGCTTCTGTGAAGTTTGGAAGGTAGGAGACGAGGTACTGGCAGAATTGAAGCTGTGAGGACGGGTCATGAGTTATGCTTGGGTAGCTCAGTTGGTAGAGCACTTGCCCGTAAAAGGCAAAGGTCCCGAGTTCAAGTCTCGGTCCGGCACACAGTTTTAACTGCCAGGAAGTTTCAGTTCATTTCCTGATTATTACTTTTTCTTATCCAGACACTGAATATACAGATTTTTAAAGTTAGAAGAATGTAAATGATTTTTACCTTCAAGTTGCCCTTCTTTTAAAAAAAAAAATGTGAGTATCCAGCGTAATTTTCCATTTTCTTCCACCAATGAGATTGTGATGCTTATGCTCCATTTATTGTAATTTCACTCATTTAATATGAGATGTGAACCATTTTTAAACCATAGTTATTTAGTATGCCCCACTTACAAACGGCAGCAGGATAAACTGTCTGCTGAAAAATGAAGTTAATCTAGCAACTAGCAAGAAATTATAATTACTAACATTGGCAATAACCACATTGTGTACTTTTGTCAGAATCGTGCTGCACATCATATTCCAACTGTTATGTTTCACTTACAGTTTCTTCGTTTGTTAACAGAATTTTATGAAGCTTCAGCATATCTGGGACAACATTGAGATCCCTTGGAATTATGAGAATGCACGTTGGTTACTTCATCAATCTTTGTGTGCAAATAAATGCACGTAATCATATCTAAATTCATTTATATTCTTTATTTAAATCAAAAGTTATTTCTGTGTAGTATTTGTTTCTGCACAATTTACAATGTGATTATGAAACAAATGTTATCAGTGGCAAGGCTGCAAAAAGAAATCAGCATAGGAAGTTAGAAACATTAATGTCTTAGAGCAAAGTGGTGTATATGAGAAACAACAGAGAATGACCCAAAATTTTGCCCATTTCTCATTTTGGGTTTTTTAAATTATGTTTTATTACATACATCATTTAGCATAACTTAAATTAATTTGAGATACTACAGAAAATGTTAATCATCATGGGCAGATGAGGAACTGGACAAGAGCTTCGAATTTCTCTCACTCAAGAGTTCCTAGAAAAATAAGCAAATTCTCAAGAATTTCAAAGGTTTACAAGAAAAAATGAATAGTGCTGCACTCTCTTGAGCAATTATGAATCACAATGAACTGTTGGCCTTAGAAATTCTCTCTTGGAAGCCCAGCTGTTGGAGTTTGTTCAGACAACTGTGTTTTCGGTTTATCTGCTGTGGCATACATGGATCATTTGCTACGAATTTTACATTAATATGAACAAAATTGATTATGCCACACAACTAACCTCAGTTTAGATGATCTTAAGAAAGAAACATAATGACTTATTTTTGTTAAATAAAATTGTGTGTTGCTCTGCTCTTTAATTAACTTATGTTTTGACTCCATTTATTCTAAACATCGTGTTTACAGTTACAAACTGCTTATTCAGTAGAAAGATGAGAAGCACACATTTACACCATAAACACAGCTCTTTAAAGAAGACAATGTCCACATTATTATTTTTAATTTTTTGTTTATAAATGAAAAATAAATTTCTGTTCAATGTAACATCACAGCCATTTGTGAAAAATATTTAAAGAAGTATTATCTCTCCTTAGCCATTAATATGTACTTCAAGTGTTGTCTTCATTAGGGAGAAAGAAATTTCCTGTGGATTCCATCATGCTTATTATATGCGTTTACACTTGACATCTCTTCAGCAGCCTGCACATAATCTTTGCCATTTTTAAAGCATTTTTTTCACTTTGTCTCATAAGGATGGGTGGACCCCATCCATTCCCAACGCAGAAAAGTGTAAATTAATCAAACTACAGATTTCCATACCATCAACCAGTGACATTAACCTTTAACCTATGGTGGCATTCACTACTTTATATCAATTCAGGTTAGTTGAATGATCAGGCTCAGATAAATTTTATTTCTCATGAAATGTTTGCTGCTGCAGACAAAACAACTTGTACTCCTATGATTTCCTGAAAATATATGGCATACCTCAGTTTGTGACTTTGCCTATTGCAACATGGAAGAAAGCAATGCTGTCCACAGAGTGTTGTGTAAACGTTAAGTAACAAGCATGCTTACCTTCAAGACACTTATGAGGCATCCCTTACAGCAAAAGCATTGAGAAGTTCTTGACATTTGCAAACTCATTTTCTATCTCCAATTTGAACCCTGTAGGTACCAATTACGAATGTACCACCTCACTCGAACGATTTAAATATGACTTCTTTCAAATGAACAGACAAAAGTAATAAAAATAAACTTATCTGATGCTGTGAAACTACTTCCTCATGACTTTTTTTGAGGATCAAGCATTTGTGTCACCATATCAGTTAAAGCCATAGTACATAGTTGGCCTTCTGTGCAATACTCGTAAAATGTAAAAGATGAGAACCATGTTTTATACAGGATCCATGTATAACAGAATTCTGATCACTCATGTTTTGCCAGCATGATTTATTATCAATGGACTTTCAAGTATTCAGCTGAATTGTTGTTTCCATTCTATTAACAATATTATGATGACACACCCAACTGCTTCAAGTGTGGCTCAACTACATTGATGGAAAAAAAAGTCACAACACGGAGAAGGAGTTGCGTGACATAAATGGAAACTGGTAGGTCTGTTTCTTCATTCAAAAGATGATGTCTATTCAAATTTTGTGCCAATTGCATAAGAGTGGCACTAGTAGTGCCACTATGAGGATCCAATCAGTTTTGCTTTAAATACACAATGTAACAGTTGTGAGCGTCAGTTACCTTTGGGATTGGATGTGACAAATTAATATTAGTGAAGAATGCCTTTAAGGTGTCGAACATGCTGTTATCAACATCTCACTGAGTTTTAAAGAGGCCATGTAATAGGGCTACGAGAAGCTGGACATTCCTTTTCTGATATTGCAGAAAGACTTGGCACGAATGTAGCCACTGTATGTGATTGCTGGTAGTGGTGGTCATGAGAATGTACGGTCATAAGAAGACTGAGCTCTGGACAGCCATGTGGCACTACTGAGAGGGAAGCCATCATGTCCTGCATATGACTCTGGAACATCATACTGCATCTGCAGCAGCGGTTTGAGCAGCAGGTGGTACCACAGTGACACACTGAATTGTTACAAATCAGTTACTTCAAGGACAGCTCTGAGACATATATCTTGTAGTGTGCTTTTCACTGATCCCAAACTAGGCTGTTCTTGACTTCAGTGTCTGAAGTGAGAGCTCACTGGAATGCAGGATGGTAGTCTGTTGTGTTTTCCAATGTAAGCTGATTATGCCTTGGTGTCAGTGATGGCCATGTGTTGATTACAGGGAGGCCAGTTGAGGGCCTGCAGCGAACCTTTCTGTGTGCTTGGCACACTGGACCTGCACCTGGGTTTATGGTCTGGGGTGTGATTTCGTAAGATGCAGGAGCACTCTCGTGGTTATCCCACACACCCAAACTACAAAATTGTATGTCGGTCTGGTGATTCGACCTGTTGTGCTGCCATTCATGACTAGCATTCCAGGGAGAGTTTTATAACAGGATAACGTTCACCTGCATACCACTGTTGTAACACACTGTGCTATACAAAGTGTCGGCATATAGCCTTGACCTGCTCAATTGCTCAAAGTCAGTCCATTGCTCAAGTGCAATGTGCATTCCCCATACAAAACTCTTGAAAGTTGGTTACATATGCAAAGGGGGGAGCACTGATCGATCATGTGCATCTGATGAAGATGTTGACCATAACTGAGATGCATTCACAAGGAGCCCTTGGAAGTTCACAAGACAGACAGACAAAGAACCTCAGCTTCCTCAAACAATGGTTTAGTATGTTCTGAAATGATACCTGCATATGAAGCCTCACAACCTGCAGTCACTGCAGCAATTGTGTTCAGTTGACCATAACAGAGGGTATGAATTTTGGATTTCAATCCTCCAGGGTACGACAGAGGACACTCTTCCAAATGACTCATCTTTTCACATGAATTGATGTTTCATCTATTGGGTAAAGTAAACCACCATAATGTAAGAATTTGGAGGTCACAAAAACCTGGCATCCTCATCAAAAATGAAAGAGACTCTCCGAAACTGAATGTGTGTTGTGCTGTTTGTGGACACGAAGTATACAGACCTTTCTTTTTTGTGGAGGAAATTTTGACAGGAATGTCATATGTGGTCACGCTGCAAAACTGGTTGTTTCCTTAACTTCATGAAAATTCCAATGATTTCATTTTTATACAGGATGGCCTCCCACCTCACTTTCACCTTGAGATATGGCATTATCTTAACAACGCCATCCCACAACACTGGATTCGAAGAGGTGGACAACATGATCTGGCTCATTGCTTTTGGCCTCCCAGGTCACCTGACCTCACACCTTGTGATATTTTCTCTGGAAGTACATAAGAGGCAGAGTCTTTGTCTTACCTATGGGAACTACTCTTCAAGAGTTCAGAGATTAAATTGTTGAAGATTTAGATTCAATAAACAATCTGTTGATTGATGTGTGGAATGAAATGGTATACCGGTACTGTTTTGATGTTTCTCAAGCAACACATCATACTCATGTTGAGTGTATGGTACAGCGTCTATGCGAACATAGAACTTGGAGAAGTTGGAACTTTCCTCTATCCCTTGTGCAATGTGTTTCAGTTATTCATAGTTTATCTGTAATAAAGAACTGAAACATTTCTTTCTCTTTGAATCACCCTGTATTTAAGGCCTTGGACGGTGTGGAAAGAATGCAAATAGGTCATTAATCAGAGGGAGCTGTGGCAACATCTGTTTTTGGCAGTGGTTTAACTATTCCCTGTTTCCAAGCCTCAAGGAAAAAACTTGTGGTTAAAGAGTGATTGAAGATATTTGTTATAGTGGGCACTAGTGGGTCGATAATAAGCTTCATCATCTGGACTGTTATGTCATCATATCCAGTAGTTCCTGATCTGATAAGCATTACAGCTTTGTTTGATGGTTTTACAAGTAACATTCTTCAGATAGAATTTTTCGAGGATGCAGTTGTTTACCCCTTTGAAGTAATTAATGAGTCTCTGTTTCATTTGTGGTTATAGGTAATGTGAAGTTAGTACTACTTTCTCAACTACTGCTTTCCTTCTACATCTACATCTATACTCCACAAACCACCATGAGTTGCATGGCAGAGAGTACATCCCATTCATGCATGGGGTGCGGGAAGAATGATATGTGCAGTAATTATTCTAATCTTATCGTCATGATCCCTATGTGAATGGTACATAGGAGGTTGTAGTGTATTCCTAGAGTAATCATTTACAGCCAAATCCTGAAACTTTGGTAACTGATTTTCTCAGGATAATTACCACTACCTTCAAGAGTCTGCCAATTCAGTTCCTTTAGTACCTCTGTGGCACTCTTTCACAGACCAAATAAACTTTTGGCCATTAATGCTGCCCTTCTCTACATGCATTCAATATCTCCTCTTAGATATTCTAGAACTGGCCGCATGAGTGATTTATAAGCAATCTCCATTGTAGACTGATTGCACTTCCCCAGTGTTCTACAAATAAACCAAAGTCAATCACCTGCCGTACCCACGACTGAACGTGTGTGATCATTCCGTTTCATATCCCTACAAAATGTTACACCCAGGTATTTGTATGAGTTGGCTGATTCCAACAGTGCCCCACTGATATTGTCGCAGAAGAACCTGAGTAGCACAGTCACTGTAGTGAAGTGGTTATGGTTCTAGACTGTTGCATGGAGGGTTGTGAGTTTAAAACGCACGTGAACTTTAAAATTTTAATTTCTATATTCGGTTCGAGTACATTCTAGAAGTATCCACAAATGTCAAGAATCATTGTACTGCAATGTTCTGTAACTGTATATATACCATATGTGTTCTGGTCAGTGGCAGTACGCTCCGCGCTCTTGTATGTGCATCTAATTACACCTTCTTGTACGTGACATTATGCTGTTGGAGACGCCGGGTATTGCAACTTGTGATAGCGTATATTATCGACGACACAGTGGCTCCCATCAGGCCACGATAGAGCCGCCGTTTACGTGTCGCGAAACCTGAGTTCGAGCCATATTCAACAGATCGCAATCTATTGGAGACAGAAGAAGAAAACGATGTTACAATGACAGCAACTGTGTACCACCACATGAAACATCTTTCTGGGTTCTCTGGTGACGATGGCCAAGATCCAAACAAGTGACTGAAGGTATATGAGTGTTAGCCAAATTTAACAAATGGGATGACACCGTGTGTTTGGCTAACGTATTTTTCTACTTGGAGGGCACTGCCCAGCAATGGTATGAGAACAATAAGGAGAAGTTCACAAGCTTGGTAATATTCCAGGCGGAACTTTGCAAGCATTTCGGCGACACACAACGACAGAAGTGCAAGGCTGAAGATGAATTAAAGTGTAGGGCACAGCGTCCAGGAGAAAAGACAACATCCTACGTTCAAGATGTCTTGGACGAGTGTAAAATAGTGGTTCCTCGAATGAAGGAGTAAGATAAAGTTGCACATCTCATGAAGGGTGTTGCTGAGAACATGTATCAAGCCCTACTCCTGAAGGAGGTTTCAACAGCAGACGACTTCATACAATTGTGCCAGTATATCGAGACAATACATCAAAAAAGAATTACATGCAAGAAGTTTGAACAGCTTCCAAACGTCATATCGATGTCTGTGATGGAGGAAGAAACTGATTTCACAAGTGTTCTTCGTCAGATAGTGAGAGAGGAAACTCAGAAGGCACTTGGATTGCACAGCAAGCAAAAAACCGAGACGCTTCAAGAGGTCATAAGGGAGGAAGTGGAACAGACACATTGAACCCAATCTCTCGTCCTTCATTTCCATTTAAAACGGTAAAAAAGTCCAGACCCAGGCGAAGTTACGTTCCTACAATGCCACATGAGGAACCTGTTTGGGCACCAAGGAAGACTGGCGTCTGGAGGACCCAGGATAACCAACCAGTATGTTTCCACTGCAGATGACTGGGACATGTGGTGCGCTATTGTCGAGAAAGGCGGCGGATATTTGAGACGCCCGCGCCAGAAGACAGCAGACAGATCTTAGCTGACACCAACTCCGGGACGACGAAGATGAACAAGAAGATATGGGTGCAGGACGACGTAGGTCACCATCACCGCAAGCTAGCCACTGGAGAGGACGGTCCCCAACACACCGATCAAGGTCTCCATCGCCGTTTAGAAGTTCCAGCCGATAACCCAGCCGCCGCAACCTGGAAAACTAAGGGGTGCGACCTTCCTTGGAGGCGAGGCCGCCGAAGAGAAAAATCCTCCGCCGTCGATCAGTACAAAAATGATGGGAAACTATGTCGATATCCTCATGGATGGCCAACCAGCCCAAACTTTTGTGGACTCTGGAGCATCATATTCAGTCATTTCTGAGAAGTACTGTCACCAGTTGCAGAAAACCGTATTCGTCGACAGCAAAACATCTCTGCTGAAGGTGGCTAATGAGAAACGTGTAAAACTTACAGGAAGATGTACCATTCATGTGGGTATAAGTGGTCATACACAGCCTTTAGAATTCATCGTCTTACGAGTGTGTAGTCATGACGTCATTCTTGGATGGGACTTTTTGAAAACCTCTCAGGCAATCATAGATTATGGTTGCTCGAAGATTATGCTAGACGAGATGAGATACTGTGGACAGGAAGATGCGCATCCGAGTGTGTGAAGACTATGTTTGCTGGATGAAGTGATCATTCCTGCAGTCACCACTAGAAAGGTAACTGTCATGCATCATGTCATGCATCAACCCTTGGATCTTGTAGTGGAATGTAAGAGAAGCATACCACTAAAGAATAACTTAGTCATCCCAGCGTCTGTTGTCTCGTTTAAGAACGGATTCGGTGAATTGTGGGTAGTTAACTGTCACCGAGAACCGCAGATCCTTCCAAGACGCATGTGCATAGCAAACGCTGAGCCGTTAATTGCAGAACAGCTGAGCGTCATAGAAACCTCCCATGCCGAATCTGTGGGCGAAATTAGCGCTACCACTATGAGACAAGATCTTCTAGCTAGACTATCACCAGATCTCACTAAGGAACAACAGAAGAAGCTACTTGCCATTCTTCAAGAGTTCTCTGAATGCTTCAATTCACAGGTGGAGAGCAAATTAGGCAAATCGACGGTGAAGCACCGGATTAGCACTGGAGACCATCAACCAATAAGCCAGAGAAAATACCGTTTGTCAGCAACGGAACGTCGAATAATTCACGACGAGGTAGAGAAAACGATGAAGAATGACATGATTCAGCCTTTGCAGAGCCCATGGTCGTCACCAGTGGTTCTCATTAGGAAGAAGGATGGCAGTTGGCGCTTTTGTGTTGATTACAGGAAGCTTAATAAGATAACTAAAAATGACGCTTACCCTCTTCCACGAATTAATGATACACTAGATTGTCTGAAGGAGGCTAAGTTTTCTCAACCATGGACATGTACTCGGGATACTGGCAGATTGAAGTAGATGAGGCTAATCGTGAGAAAACTGCATTCATTACCCCTGAGGGCCTGGTTTGTGTAAGCACCAGCAACTTTTGAACGGATGATGGATAATCTTCTAAGTCACCTGAAGTGGACGATGTGTCTTTGTTATTTAGATGACATTGTAGTGTTCTCAGAGACATTTGATGAACTCATAAAAGAATGTGGGCTGTTCTTAAGTGTCTCCAACAAGGCGGACTGAAATCCAAGAAAGTGTCTCTTTGGAGCAAAAGAAATCAAAATACTTGGACACCTTGTGTCAAATGAAGGTGTGCGGCCAGACCCAGAAAAGGTGAGAGCTATAACGGAATTTCCTATTCCTAAAAGTATTAGAGATGTGAGAAGCTTCCTCGTATTATTCTTATTACTGTCGTTTTATCAAAGACTTTTATATCAAAGCCAGGCAACTCCAAGAGTTGTTAAAAGCCAATGCTAAATTTACCTGGGGTGGTGCTCAACAAGATTCTTTCGATGTGCCGTGAATAGCTCTGACGACTGACCCTGTAGACTTGGTCTGTAAGATGAGACAGCACCTACAGACCTACACACAGATGCCAGTGGGTATGGGATCAGTGCTGTTCTGGTGCAAATTTCGGATGGAAAAGAGAAAGTTATAGTCTATGCTTCCAGGACACTTACAAAAGCCGAGATAAACTACTCAACTACAGAAAGAGAATGTCTTGCTGTGATCCGGGCCATGTGCAAATTTCGACAGTATCTCTATGGAAGGCCATTCACAGTTGTTACAGACCATCATTCACTTTGTTGGTTGACAGGTCTTAAGGCTCCAACAGGACGACTCGCCAGGTGGGCACTATGTCTTCAAAAGTGTGACATTAACATAGTGTACAAAAGTGCAAGAAAGCACCAAGATTCTGACTGTATCTCAAGAAACCCTGTGCAAGATATCAAGACTTTGATAAAAATAGTGACTGTCTCGCTGCACTCCAGGATATCTCTGCTGAGCAGATATCTCAAATTATGCTTGCCTTAAACCGGTCAGAGGATGTGAAAGGACAATTTAAGGTAGTTAATGGATTACTTTGCAAGAAAAACTTTGATCCGTTTGGAAAAAGGTGGCTACCAGTGATTACTAAACACATGTGCTTAGATGTTCTACAGAAATTCCATGACACACCTGAGGCCGGACATTTAGGATTTATTAAGACATATGATAGGATCCGCAAGAGATGTTTCTGGTCAGGTTTATTTAGGAGTGTCTGTCACTATGTGTCGCACTGTCGAGTGTGCCAGAGGAGAAAGGCGCTTCCTCAGAAACCATCCGGCTGACTCATACCAATTCCACCAGCCGAAATGCCTATCCAGCGTGTTGGGATTGACCTCCTAGGACGATTTCCAATGTGTGCTAGAGGGAATAGATGGATTATTGTTTGCACTGATTATCTGACATACTGTGCCATTACAAAAGCCGTGAAAACAGCCGAAGCATTCGAGGTAGCCAAATTCATCGTAGAAGACATTGTATTAAAACACGGTGCCCCAAGGTCGTTATTTACCGATTGAGAGAAAGTTTTTCAATCGAATATTGTGACAGAGATAAACTGTCAGTACAACATTACTCATCACATGACGACTACCTACGATCTGCAAATTAACGGGCTTACTGAATGCCTTAATAAGACCTTGGCTGACATACCATTAATGTTCATCAATGTTGAGAAGAGCAACTGGGATGAGGTGCTATCTTTCGTGACGTTTGCCTACAACACCGCCAAACAAGACACCACAGGATTTACGCCATTTTTCCTGGTGCATGGGCGTGAGGCGACGATGACGATGGACACTGTGTTTCCGTTACATCCTGATGATGTGGACGATGACTACATCGGCCAGGTGTTAACCATAGCTGAGGAAGATCGGCAGGTAGCTCGACTCCGCACAATGCAGGCTCAAGAAAACGATCGCCGAAGGTATGACACGAGCCACTGCCCTGTTGTCTACCAGCCTGGTGACGTCGTCTGGATCTTCACTCCTGTTCGGAAGGTTGGTCTCTCTGAGAAGCTCCTCAGGCGCTAATTTTGACCTTATAAGGTTGTAAGACAGTTGTCTGATGTTACTTATGAAGTTGAAGATTTCGACCCTGACACAAGACGACGAAAGATCAGAGATACAGTGCACGTCCTTCGAATGAAGGACAGCTATCATTATGTGGATTGAATGGAGAGTCACCTAATCTAAAAAGCCCGTTTGTGCATCCCATACACAATCAGCTATCTGAGTAGCAGCCTCTGACATGTGGTGCACACTTGACCCATTCAGGGGGACACTACAGTTCTTAACCATATGGCGCACGTCCAGGAAGTCACAGCCTAGCTTGTCATAGAACCTTCAAAATCTCTGGGTCAGTCCTTCCACTCAACTCAGAACCAAAGGGGCACAATCAGTTCTGGGGACAATGCTGCAGATTGTGGGTTCTGTTGAAACTCCAGACACAAGGCTGGTCTTCTCATCCTTCTCTGCCAGTTGCAGGAATCATTGAAGTATGACCTCAGACCCCAGACGACAGGCATCATTAGTTCCAACGTGTACCACAGTCTGGAGTTGGTTGCACCCTGTTCCCCCAATGGCTGCTGAAATAGCTTCTTCAACATGTTGAATGAGCCCCCTGGCGTACATGTTGTGTGCACCTGATATCCTTTCCTGTCCCTTCCTGTCATTTTCCTAAAGGGTACCATCATTCACCATATGTATGAACTGCTGATGAGTAGTAGACCCCTATCCTTTTGTGTTTGTCACCTCCTGATATCGGACAACACATGTTTCCCCATAACAGGATCAGCTTGTTTCAGTGAAAGACAGAACCTCAAACTCCATGTCCTTTAACTCTTATAACTGCAGTCTGGTTTCTATACAAGTAGTAAATAACTTTTTGCTCTCAGTATTTTATCCCTGCTATCTTCAAAATTTGAAAGAATGTGTTCTGACCAACACTGAAAAAAGCTTTCTGTAAATTTACAAATACTATAAATGTAGGTTTACCCTTATACAAACTATTCTCTGAAATTAGTAATAGGTTCAGTATTGCACGTCTCTAGAACCTGAATAATTATTCCCCAAAGCCAGCTTCTAACAGGTTTTTCATTCTTTAGTAAATAATTCATGACAGTATTTTGCAACCATGACTTATTAAATGGATAGTTTGATAATATTCATACCTGTCAGCTCCTGCTTTCTCTGTAACTGTAATTATTATATTCTTCTTTAAGTCTTGTAGTATTTAGCCCCTTTCATAAATTCTGCATAGTAGACAGAATAGTTTTGTCATGACTGATTCTCTCAAGGCTATCAATAACTCTGACAGAATGTCACCCACTCCAGGGACCTTGTTTCGACTTAGATCTTTCAGTGCTCTGTCAAATTCTTCTCGCAGTATCATATCTCTCATCTCATCTTCATCTACCTCCTCTTCTATTTCTATAATATTGTTTTCAAGTTAATTTTCCTTCTATAGGGTTTTTATATATTCCTTCCACCATCCAACTTTCCCTTCTTTCCTTAGTACTGCCTGAGCTGTTGATATTCATCAGCTTGTTCTCTTACCACCAAAGATCTCCATAATTTTCCTGTAGCTGATATCTATCTTTCCACTCAACATGTATGTTTTTACAGCTTTGCATTTCAACTGTAACCATTCCTGCTTCCACATTTTGCCCTTTTCTCTAAATTTAACTTTTTAAACATATGTATTCCCTTTTGATTGCTTCATTCTTATGTTTTCTCCTTTCATTAGTTAAAATTACGAATGTCCTTTGTTATTCACGTATTTCTTCAGGGCATTGTGTTTTTACCTATTTGATTCTCTGCTGCCTTCACTGCTTCATCTATAAATGTCACCCATTCGACTTTTTTTTTCAATTGTTTCAGTAAATCATTGCCTAAAGCTCCCTTTGAAACTCTCAATAACTTCCAATTTCTTTTAATTTATCCATTTACATCAATATACATTCACTGGTGGAGGATACCATGTGCCACTACTACTCATTTGCTTTCCTATTCCACTCGCAAATGGAGTGAGGGAAAAATGACTGTTGTATGCCTCTGCACAAGCTCTTGTTTTTCTTATCTCGTCTTTGCAGCCATTACACGACATGTACGTTGGCAGCAGTGGAATCATTCTGCAGTCATCTGCAAACGCAATGATGTTTCACAAAACAGTGTTTCCAGGCCCCATCTCTTTAATTTCCAATCTGCCTATGGTTTTAATCTGCAATTAATAAACAATAAATTCTGGACAGAATCCGCTTCTGCTGTAGAAATGTTTTGCAGTTAAAAATCTGACTTCAGAATCTCTCCCATCATTATACTTGGTCCAGTAACATTAATGTGACCACCGTCTGTATTCAAAGTCAATGTCCAATAACCACTCACAGATGGTAGGTGGCAGCACTAGCAGTGGAGGGTATATAAATCATGTTGGGGGTATGGAGAATATAGTCCAATCATTCTTGTAATGCACAAACAGAGCAATTTACCTGGTGTTCAAAAGTGCATGATCACTGGCTTTCAGACAAAGGGTGGAAGAATTTCTGAAACGGCTAAGCATACTTGCATACTGCTGTGGTTAAGGTATACTGTGCATGGCAAAATGGTGCTTCCCAAAACCAGTGCCAAGGAAACTGTGGTGTACCACAGGTCATAGATGACAGGAGTGGACGACAACTGTGGAGATGTGTATTAGTGAATAGATGTATAACTGAATGCCCAGACGAACCAATCGAGTACCAGCAGTGTCTCCTAAGTGACGTTGCTGCATATGGCCCTCCGCAACAGGCACCTAATTCCACCAATACTACAACTGGCATCGAGTATCAACAGGTGGCCTTTTCAGATGAATCAAATTTTATGCTCCATCAGACAGATGGTGTGAAATGTTTAAAACGAATGAGCCAGAGGAGGGGACACTGTGGTCTGCGGAATATTTTTGTGAAATACCGCGGGTGATTTCGTCATTCAGGAAGATATAATGGATCAACACAAGTATGCGTCTGCCCTTGGGAACCATGTCCACCCCAACACATTGCATGTTTCACCTCAGCAGGATGGCATCTACCAGCAGGACATTGCAACGTGTCGCACAACTTGTAGTGAACACCCATGGTTTGAATAGCACTAGGGTGAGTTTACTGGACTCCCCTGGCCACCAAACTCTCCAGATTTAAACCTAATCAAGAATCTACGAGTCCACCTCAATAGGGCTGTTTGCACCACGAATCCTCAACTGAGAAACGTAATGCAGGTGGCCATGGCACTGGAGTCGACATAGGCCCACATCCTAATCAGTATCTTCCAGAACCTCATTGACTCTCTTCCTACACATCTCTCAGAGGTCTACACTGCAAAAAGTTGGTTATTCAGGCTTGTCACGTGGTCTCAATAATATGGCTGGACAGTGTATAATGTATTTGAAAGCTTCTGGTGTCTCCAAGTCTGTTCCGCGTATAAAACCTTCTTTCATGGTTCAAATGGCCCTGAGCACTATGGGACTTAACATCTGAGGTCATTAGTCCCCTAGAACTTAGAACTACTTAAACCTAACTAGCCTAAGGGCATCACACACATCCATGCCCGAGGCAGGATTCGAACCTGCGACCGTAGCAGTCGCGTGGTTCCAGACTGAAGCGCCTAGAACTGCTCGGCCACCGCGGCCGGCGACTTCTTTCATGCCATATTAAAACTGCTTATAGCTGTTTTATGGTGTTAACACATCGGGTGGTTATAATTAAAGTGCAGCTACTCACAAGAGGTCCAGCATGGGCTATACTTATTGTATGGCAGTAAAACGTTGTAGATATTGTAATTCATTAATGTGGAACTAGTTTACACGGGAAAAATACTTATATAAATGTTCCATATGTAACGGATTGAGGATAGGAAGCAGGTAGAAAAGGTCAAACAAGTGAGAAAGGTATACTGTTGATTGTATGATTAACTGCCGCATATATAATTTGTTCAATATGAGCACCAGAGATGTCAACAACATACTGCATCCATAAGAAAACGTGATCAACAGTTCCTCGCAGCCGTTCCAGTGGATCTGAGGAACATGTTCCTGTATACTGGCCTTTAGACCAGGTAGAGACCGAGTGTGCACCTGGTGAATGCTTTCTTTTACACATCACCCGAGCCAAAAGTCACATGGATTCAGATCAGATGATCTTGCAGCCCATTCATGTGGAAAACCTTTGGTGATAAGATATTCATCGAAGGTTGCATTAACCAGATCTTTCACTGCATGAGTGAGGTGTTGCCCCATCTTGCATGAAAACAGTGGTTTCCACACAACTGTGCTCTTCCAAAGCAGGAATCACATGCTGTACAAGGAGATGTCAGTAACACGCCGACGTCATGATATACTTGACAGGCTCTCTGGATTTATTCTCTTCAAAGAAGAACAGACTGGAAATAAAGGCGCTTCTGAATCCACACCATCATATACAGTGACGCAGTGGCTCTTTGTGCACAACACGCGGTTTAACAGTACCCTAGATTCGGCAGTTCCGTGTATTCACAAACCCTGTAGCATAAAATGTGCCTCAGCACTCCATAGAATACTGCCCAGTAGTGGTGGGCAGGAAATCGCGTATCTGTTAGAAATCGCAGTGACTGAGAAGTCACAGATATCACAGTAGCAACTTTACAGAATCTAACTGCGATTTCAGTCACAGTTAGCAGTCGCAAGTAGTATTTCACATTCAAAGACGTGAGCCATCTATTGGTCGAATTTAGCACTGCTTTCTGCGATTTCCGTGACAAGTCGCAACTAAGAGTCGCAAGTAGCAACTAGAAAGCGCGGTTAACAGTGCCATCTGTGGGTCAAAGTTCGTACTACGCCCATCTCTGCGGTACGCTATGGATTCTTAACTGCGATTTCCGTGACAAGTCGCAACTAAGAGTCGCAAGTAGCAACTAAAAAGCGCAGTTAGCACTGCCATCTGTTGAGCAAAGTTCATACTACGCTATTCGCTACCGAGTCAAACTGCGATTTCTGTGACAAATCGCAACTAAGAGTCGCAAGTAGCAACTAAAAAGCGCAGTTAACATACTTTTCCTAGTGTCATCTGTTGACCGACGTACGTACTTCGTTATGAGAGCCTTGTGCCTCACGAGATCGATGTGCTGTGTGTGCATATGAAGGGCTTATTTCAATAGTGGTACAAGTCCATTTTTGTTAATTTTGAGATATAGAGTCGTAAAGTTAAATGAGCGCTGAAAAATCTGCAGTTGAGATACCAGAAATATTCAAGCATATGGCTTCTTGCTAGAGATGAACCTTTATTTATGTTTGTTTGGATCACTAATTTTAGAAGCATTATAGACAGAAAAGTGGAGGTAATGGACTTGTACCACTATTGAAATAAGCCAAGCCTTTCATATTATATGACGACATGCACATTCAGCATCAGTTATGGTTGGTCAAATACTGCTGTGACTCTGAATGTATTATATTAATAAGAAGCAACATTGCCATTTTCTCCTGAAAATATCAAGTAACGTAACAGATGTGTTTGATTCTGCTTCCAATATGACAGTTTTGGTTAATACTCCACATGCCTACAGGACTTTGCAATGTTAACACAGCAGAACTCAGACATCTGTATAAGTGTAGAGAAATGAAAACAGTCATATGAATGCCTCACTTTTGTTCCGACACAGTTCAAGACTCGGGAGAAAAGTTTTACACCTGGTGTTCTACATGGCAACTTCACACACAAGAACTTTTTGCCGACACTACTACCACCTACATAAGTAAGCTTTTCCTGTGTTACTTTCAAGTAATGCACTTAAGCTATTCCTGATTTAACTGGAAGATCTGTACTTCTCACTTTCATATCAACAGCCTCAAAATGCATATTGTAGACTTCGGGATATGTTACAGGTCAGTGTCACACCAAGATTGTGGAGAAAGGGGGCGGGGGTGGGGGGCGGCATGTCGCTCTCCAACAAGTGTTTACCAATAAGTAAGTGGCGGAAAATTATGGGTATAGGACGGCTTAACATGTGGAAAATGAGATTTTTATTATTCACTCACTGTATTTGACATTTATTATTCCTTTAAAATCGCACAACAACTTCAATAAAACACAGCTTAATCATTCACACACTTATTTCACAATTGTTTCACTTTTAAACTGCAAATCCTCTAAGAGCTGTCTTGAATCTTCACGAGTCTCTCCCAACAGCCTTGATGTGGATAGATACGTACAGCAACCAGTAATCAGAGTCAGAACTGTGTCTGCAAAAACACAAGGATTATTAAACAATTTTTGCTGTCATTAATTACTAGAAATATAATTGACAGAGTAGATTGCTAATATTTGCTATAATGAATATCACATTTGCAAGAACGATCTCACTGAAGTAATTAAGTCCATCGAAACGCTTGGAAACTAACCTCTCGTCTGACGAAAACGGTCTAAAGACGCAGTGGCAATTTCTTCAGATCTGTTGACAATGATATTTTGAGTTATCACTTTACTGAGTGACTGAAATGTAGTTCAGGTACCTGTGAACATAACAATATATTAGAATTCATTTTCTAAAGACGAACTATTACGGTACTGTACGGCTACTTACATATTAATTACACTATTAATATTTTCACAGTTGTTTCTTTAATACAAAATTAAAGCCAACGGAAGAAAAAACGTAAAACATACTTGCCAATGACAGGTTTGTTGCGATGCAATTTTCCGTGTTGACAGATGTAACTTTTTCATACAGTAGTAAGTCGCAGAAATCGCAGGAGTCACAGAAATCGCAGAAGTAGCAGAAGTCACAGAAATCGCAGAAGTAGCAGAAGTCACAGAAGTAGCAGAAATCGCAGAAGTAGCAGAAATCGCGGAAGTAGCAGAAATCGCAGAAATAGCAGTGGCGGAGGGATACACGACCTATGTTCCTTAACTGCGACTCTTAACTGCGACAAATCGCAGTTAAGAATAACAGATACTGAAAAGTAGCATTCACAGAAATCACTGATATCGGAAAATCGCAGTTTAGCCCATCACTACTGCCCAGCCACATGTCATCAACTGATCCATGCCAGAAACCAAAGAGAAAATTCAGATTGTTGCTGCAGATCATAAGGTTTCAGTTGCTGCACTGTCTGGATCTTGTATGGGCGTCAGTCTAAAATAGACCGCAAAACTTTCTGTACTGTTGACTATGGTATGGATATTTCTTGTGACACTGCACGAGTACTAGCCAGGGTATGAGCTCCATGGTCAGTTACAACAACAGCAACCTCATCAATAAGTTCTGTGGGGATAAGATGCTTTCCTCTCCCAGGTGTCACACCAAGTTCATCTGTGCTTTCAACTCTCCTAAGAGTTTTCAGTCAGTTATACTCTCTCAATGCAGCACTGTAATTACTATTGTTAAACCTCTTCATAAGGAATGTGACAAGACAGATTAAACATTTATCATCCGGTTTCCTTACTGACATCTTTTTCCAAAATATTCAAAAAAAGTAATGTACTTTCGGGTTCTGCTGGGTGGGTCAGGTGTCCACTATACGTAGGAGTCGGCTACACGGGTAGCAGGGGCTGTGGGGCGTGGACTGGGCGGTTTTTTAAGTTCGAGGGTCTCGGGAAAACACAAAAAGGGCTTCAGTCACAAATGGTGTAGGCTGAACACAGGAAGAACGCAGTTACGAGAACCATTGGCGTTAACAGTTGTAAATTGTCGTAGCTGTGTTGGGAAAGTACCAGAGCTCCAAGCGCTAATATAAAGCACTGATGTTCAATGGTTATAGGCACTGAAAGCTGGCTAAAGCGGGATATAAGCTCAGCCGAAATTTTTGCGAAAACCTAACGGTGTTCTGAAAGGATAGGCTAAACACGGTTGGCGGTGACATGTTTTTTGCAGTTAGAAGTAGTTGAACTTGTCGCGAAATTGAAGTAGACACTTCCTGTGAGTTAGTATGGGCAGTGATCATTGTTGGCAACCGGAATAAAATAATAATTGGATCCTTTTACCGACTTCCCACTTCAGATGATACAGTTGCAGAAAGGTTCAAAGAAAACTTGGGTTTGATTTCAAACACATACCCGAATCATACGATAATAGTTGGTGGTGACTTTAATTTACCCTCGATTTGTTGAATACATGTTTAATTCCGGGGGTACGCATAAAATATCATCCGAAATTGTGATAAACGCGTTTTCTGAAAATTATTTCGAGCAGTTAGTTCATGAGCCCACGCGAATAGTAAACGGTTGTGAAAACACACTTGACCTTTTAGCAACAAATAATCCTAAGTTAATAACGAGCATCAAAACCGAATCAGGGATTAGTGAACACAGTGTTGTTGAAGCGAGATTGAATACTGTAATCCCCAAATTCTCGAAAAATAAGCGAATAATATACCTATTCAAAAAAGCAGATAAAAATTCACTCGACGCCTTCCTGAGAGATAATCTCCACTCATTCCAAATTAATAATATAAATGTAGGCCAGATGTTGCTTAAATTCAGAGAAACAGTATCGGCAGCAATTGAGAGATTTATATCAAATAAATTAACAAACGACAGAGCTGATCCTCTTTGGTACCCAAAACGGGTTAGGACACTGTTGCAGAAACAACGAAACAAACATCTCAAATTTAAACAGACGCAAAATCCCCAAGTTTGGCGATCTTTTACCGAAGTTCGAAATTTAGTGAGGACTTCAATGTGAGATGCCTATAACAGTTTCCACAACGAAACTTGGTCTCGAAACCTGGCGGAAAAGCCAAAGAGATTCTGATCGTATGTGAAGTATGTTAGCGGCAATGAGTTAAAATTTTAACTCGTTGGTTAGCAGCATGAAACAATCAATGACATCTCTGAGCGATAGCAATGGAGATACTATCGATGACAGTGCTGCCAAAGCAGAGTTACTAAACACAGCCTTCCGATATGCCTTCACAAAAGAAGACGAAGTAAATATTCCAGAATGCAAATCGAGAACAGCTGCCAACAAGAGTAACGTAGAAGTAAATATCCTCGGAGTAGTGAAGCAAGTCCTCTGGTCGAAATTGTATACCATTTAGGTTCCTTTCGGAGTGTGCTGATGCATTAGCTCCATACCTTACAATCATATACAACCGTTCGCTCGACGAAAGATCTGTACCCAATGACTGGAAAGTTGCACAGGTCACATCAATATTCAAGAAAGGTAGTTAGAGTAATCCACTAAATTATAGGCCCATATCGTTAACGCCGATGTGCAGCAGCATTTTGGAACATTATGAATTACCTCGAAGAAAACGGTCTTTTGACACACAGACAACATGGGTTTAGAAAACATCGTTCTTTTGAGTCACAGCTAGCTCTTTATTCACGTGAAGTGTTGAGTGCTATTGAGAAGGGATTTCAGATCGATTCCGTTTTGCTGGATTTCCGGAAGGCTTTTGACACTGTACCACACAGGCGGCTAGTAGTGAAACTGCGTGCTTATGGAATATCGTCTCAGTTATGTGACTGGATTTGTGATTTCCTGTCAGAGAGTCACAGTTCGTAGTAATTGACGGAAAGTCAAATAAATTACCACCAGATGGTATTTTTTGTGATTTTTCCAAGGCGTTTGATTGTGTAGATCATCTTCTTCTCTGAGAAAAACTCAAGTTTTATGAACTTCATGGCTTTACACAGAGCTGGTTTGGATGATACTTAACAAACAGAAGCAAAGGCTGTTCTGAATAATCCAAATACTGTCAGAATGGTAGAAAATTTTAGTTAGTGGGAAGAAATTCTGTGTCCACTCTTATGTGAATGATGTTCCACTTAAAATTCAATAAGGAGAATTAGTACTTTTTGCAAACAGAACTAGTGTTATAATAAATCCCATTATAGAGAAAGCAACAGATAAGATGGTAAAATGAAATTTTTCCAAAGAATCATAAAGTGGTTCTCAGAAAATGGGCCCCTCCCCCCCCCCCCCCCCCCCAAATTCTGAAAAACACATTATATTCAGTTCAAAACAACAAATAAAGTCATACAAACATTTCGTGCAGCACATGAGCAGGAGTCAGTAAATAAAGTAGAAAGCTCCAAATTTTTGGTTGTACATACTGATGAAAACTTGAACTGGAAGAAGGATACTACTGAATTTCTCAAACAGTTATGTTCAACTGCTGTTGCTCTTCGTTTAACTGATAATCTTGAAAACAAACAAATCAACCTCCTGACATATTTAGCATTTTTCCACTCAATAATGTCTTATGGTATTGTAGCGACTGCTACACGATGATACTGCGGTCGGCACGTGCAAATAGTCAATCATGTCAATCTCAAATGTCGTATAGATCAGTTCATGTGTGAGCGCGAAGACAGAAAAATATCGTCCTGACACCAAGTGTTTTCACCGCTTTGGGTGCAGTGATACACCTACAGCGATTTGCCACATTTATTTTTAGAATCACAGTGCAACTGCTGATTTTTATTCTTTGCTGAAGAACAGATTACTCTTGGTAAAAAACAGAGCTGGTACCTAACTTAGTAATGTAGTTTTGAGAGTTAATAAATCTGTTGAAGTTGCATCTCGTTTTTGGGTTTGGGGTATTCTCATGCAGTAATACATCCCACCATACGAACAAACAGTGATGGAATGATCAATGGCATCTTGCCTGGCAGTGTTCCTCCTGCCCTTTTGGCCCCACAATCCAATATTGTGATTTTCTTAGGCTGAAGCAAACTTTTCCTGCACCAGAATAACTGTCAATAACACTAAATTTCCTTTGCTCATAAGCTGTCTCAACCAGTGATGTGCTACGGAGGTTCAAGACGTAATAACAGTACCTCCAATGGGGAAAATATCTATGACTGATTAAAAGCGGAGCTCATACGTCGTGTAGCGGCTTCAGGAAGATCACATTCACCAGGTATAGGCTCAAGAAGAAATGGGTGACAGGAAGCCCTCACAATACCTTCACTATCTTTGCAACACAGTGGACATCAGCTAATTTCTGACAATCTCCTGTACACGATTTGGAGCAAATGTCCGCCATCTGGGGACATGCCATCATTGATATGCAGTTGGACATGTCACTGGATACAGTCGCAGAACTTGCTGACCGCATTCGAGATTCCATCACACCGTGCTCGCAGGCCACTACAGTAACTGTTCCTACCAGTGTTACTTCCATAGCCCCTAAAGTGTTGCGTTCTGATTACGATGCCCTAGCTGCCAAAGTGGATCTCTTAAGCTCACAGATGGTACCTTTGCTTTCGCATGGTAATATGAGCCGCCACAGAGGGCATAGCCAATGACTTCACATTCTGCACCAGAGTCTAGCTCTACATTTTGCTTGTACCACCGCAGATACAGCGTACAAGCCCATGCACATTCCCAAATGGGAACAGCCATTGTTAGTAGGTGCAACTGACTGCAACCCTTGAAGCCTATTTATAATGGAGTGGACGTCGGGAAGGAAATATCTAATAAATACAGAATCTGATCTGAGTATTTTACCAAGGAAGTCACTTTGATGCTAGAGGCCATGCAACCAGTCAGCTTGGCAGCTGCTAACAATACAGAGATCCCAGCTTATGGTACATGGTGTGAGGATGTGAGTCTAAGCCTGGGTAGACAATTTACGTGGAATTTTACAGTAGCAGACGTGTCTGGGGCGATAATAATCGCTGATTTCTTAGCATATTCCAGACTCTTGCTCAATACATCTAATGCCTGCCTTGTGGACAACATTATTGGTTGGACAGCCGCTGGAATTACCGTGATACTAGAACCAGTAGCATCAAGCTTGTGCAAGTAGCAGATGAAGAGTACTGCGCAATTTTGCAAGATTTTCTGGGCTTAGCTAGACCTCCGGGAGCATCACAAAGGTGTTGCATGACACTGTCCATCACATCAAAACTACAGATGGACCCCCTGTGTCATGTTGCACATGCAGAGTAGAATGTGGACGCCTCGCAATATCACTGGCAGAGTTTGACCTTATGTTGAAGGAGGGAGTTATTCGTATGTCATACAGTCCGTGGGTGTCAGTATTACACCTAGACCGTAAAAAAGGTGATGAGTGCCAGGGCTATTCCCAATTGCTACCCGGTACCATTATTACATGGCTACAACCACACTCCTCATAACTCAACAGTATTTAGCATCATTGACTGTGCAAAGGGCTACATGCAGATCATGGTCATGCCAGAGAACATTCCCAAGGCGGCTATAATTATGCCCTTTGGATTATTTTAGTCAAAGTTTATGACATTTGGGTTGCAGAACGCTGTGCAGTCCTGGGAGTGGTTCATGGGTTCTATCTTGCATGGGCTACCTTTCTGGTTCACATACCTGGACAACATGTTGGTATATTCAGAAACCAGAGAACAGCATTACAGGCACTTCACTTACATGTGGTTCTTAAACGACTGGAGAAGTAAAGCATGTTTTAAACATTGCAAAATATATTTTTGGCTAGCCTGGAGTTCAGTTTCTGAGCCACCACATATTGTCCTCTGGTTCTGCACCACTGTCATAAAAAGTAGAGGCCATATTACAACTGCCAAAGCCTACAAATTATAAAAGAGCTACACAGATATCTCGCGATGCTAAATTTTTACCAGCATCTTTTACCATGTACTGAAAAGCAGTAAGCACCATTAAATACTGCACTATCAGGCACAAAGGTACTAGGTTAAGCTACCGTTCAAAAGAATGAGAGTATGGATATGGCATTCAAAGCACCAAAATGGGTAGATGGTGCATGGCAGTTGTGGACCACATACCACTGGAATACACATTCCATAAGAACAGTGACTGGTGCTCACCATGACAGTACTCTCAACTTGAGTTTACAAGCCAATTCACTACAGACTTGTAGCACATTTCTGGACTGACCAACGTGGTGGCCAATTGCTTACCCAGAGTATTTGGTATTTCACAACCACTGAACATGACAGAGCTAGCAGGAATGCAGCAAGAAGACCCTGAATTACAAGCAATATAATGCGATGACAAAATTGCTAAAATTGCAACTGGTCAGCATTCCGTATGAAACCAGCAAGGTCTACTATGATACACTGCACGTCAGATCACGACTGTATGTACTCACCGCATTCTGCAGGGCGGTGTCTGATAACCTCCATAACTAGTGTCACCCTGGAGTGCATGTGATGAGTAAACTGGTGTTACAGAGGTTGGTGTGGCTGAGCATGAACAGAGATTGTCGTCGGTGGACTAGATCATACCCACAAGGCCAGTTATCCAAAGTTGCCCGATATTTGCATGCTCCAATATGGGCGTTCCCAGATGTCAGTGTGTGTTTTTCTCACATGGACGTGGTAGGACCACTGCCTCTGTCAGATAGCCGTTGCTACATAATGATAATGACAGTAGGTACATGCATTGGCCAGAAGCAGTACCTACTGATGACATTTCAGCATAAATGCTTGCAGCAGCTTTCGCATCAACATGGCTCACCAAATTTGGTTGCCCTCTCCATATAACAACCGACAGGTGGAGACAGTTCAAGGCTGAATTGTTCATGCAGCTAGCCAAGTTCTGTGGATATTCGCACCACAAGACCACGGCCTACCACCCTGCTAGAGACATACTGCAAAGGTGGCACCGAACATTAGAGGCAGCATTTATGTGCCACAGGACCACATGGACTTCTGCACTTCCCATTGCCCTACTTGATCTGAGGAATGCATTCAATCCAGACATTGAGACTTCAGCAGCAGAGCTTTTATACAGAATGTCACTGCGTCTGTTGGGTGTATTCGGCAATGCCACAAAGGTATCTGATGTTAACAATCAACTGTATCCTCCCGAGGTCCACTGTCCAGTATAGTGGACTACACACAAAAGCAATGCTTGAGACACAAAGTTCAGTATACTGTACCAGACATTCTGAAAAAAGTAAAATTGCAAAAAAAGTCCTGTTTTAATATGTATTTTAGGCATATCTGGCCCAAAAAAAGAGTACGTTCTAAATGAAATTAAAGAAAAAACCCCTTTGGGCCTCAGGAGGATAATTCCTACATACTCTATATGAGATAGTGGACCGCATGAAGCCAGTGAGACCCACTAGGCTTGGATACCACAAAACGTTCATGCGTAAGGATATGGACATGTGCACTCACATTATGCTTTGCACGGACACTGTTAAACCACCACCACAACCACCCAAAACTTGACCATGCCCTGTTCTGTGCAGAAGTTTGCATACCATGGACATTCTTGTTAATGGCAAACCAGCTACAGTTTCAATGAATACAGTTAAGATGGCCTACATGTTCAAATAAGTGCCGACTACACTTCCAAGGATTTCAAGAGAGGAGAAGAAAGGGGGCTATAATCCAGCCTCCCACTCTGGCACCAACTCAACCATTTGAAGAAGAACTTAGATGCACCACTCGCTCAGGAAGATATGTTCATTTTCCCACCAGGTACAGAGAAGACTTACCATGCTCCAGTCTTGCCAAGGGGGCTGACTGCTACAGGCTGATATTGTAATTGGCGCATGCGATAGTAGTTCATGCGAATCTCAAATGTTGTTCAGCACAGTTTGCGTGTGAGTGCAAAGACAGAAGAACGATGTCCTGACACTGAGTGTTTTCACTGCTTGGCGCTCGGAGACACACCTGCAGTGACACACCACACTTATTCTTAGAATCGCACAGCAAATACTAACTTTTACTTTTTGTCAGAAACATTCTGTTACTCTTGTTATAAAACAAAGCCTGTACCTAACTTAGTAATGTGGTTTTGAGAATTAATAAATCTGTTGAAGTCCTATCTCATTTTTGATTGAGCGGAAGTTTGAGGGCGGGATACTCTCTATAGTTTTATACATCCCTTCAATATCATTTTCTGACGTAACTCATCACTTACAGAGAAAAAATATTGATTGCACAGTAACAAATAGTAAGAATAATATGTGGTGTTCACTCACAGATGTAATGTAGGTAACTCTTCAAGGAAGCTAGGCATTTGAACTGTGCTATTGCAATACATGTATTTGCTAATAAAATTCCTGATAAATAATCCATCACAATTTCAGAAGAACTCATATGTCCATATCTAAAACACTAGAGGGAAAAAATTACTTTTATTACGCACTAGCTTAGTGCCCGCTGCTTTGTTAGCATAGACTGTATGAACTGCACAGATTTTTTGTGATTTTCTTTACTTAGATTTTTATGTTGTTCATCAATTGCAAAACCTTCTAAATTTCTTACACTAATTAAGGCCACAAAATCACAGTCTTTTCTGAATGTACTTCTGCCCAAAAAGTGGTTCTGCTATCTGGAGTCGAAGGTTTTTGTTAATCGTGCCTTTTGGTTTCTTGTGGTGACATTTTCATAAAAACTTTGATCTGCTAACTCATATTTCTTTATACTTAGCCAAGAAGTGAAATACCAGTTTTCATAGATTTAGCTTTAAACACTTTTTAATACAACAAAATATTTACTTAACAATTTTCATCTCCTATTTCACTCCTCCAATTTCTAAAAACATGTTTCTTATTATTATTTATTTCTGAGAGAGAAGTCAAATACCATTTTTCATAGATGTAGCTTTAAACATGCTTTAGTAGTTATTTAACAAATATTTATTTTCAAAATAAAATTTCAACCCCATAGTGATTGAATTTCCAAAAATGCTGAAACACGAATTTCTTTACTTCTGACTGAGAAGCCAAATACCAATTTTCATATGTCTAGCTTGAAATTTGCTTAATAGTGACATATTTTCAAAAAACTTTCTCCTCTATTTTAGCCCCTTAGGGATGGAAAATCAAAATATCCCTTCTTAAACAATGCCTACAGTATAAGATCAACACCCTCTATGAATTTCAAGGTTCTATCCTCAGCAGTTTGGGCTGGGGGTGGTTAGTAAGTGTGTGAGCCAGTCAGTCGGGATATTGTCTTTTATATGAGGGTTCTTCGGAAAGCAAGTTCCATTCGGTCATGATATTGAAACCACGATGAAAATCTGATGAAGCTTTACACAGACATGTTGAGCAGTGTTGCAAATATGCCCATCGATTGTGTCTTGTTGCTCTTTTCAGTTCTGAGCATACAGTGAGTATGTACAGATGCCTGGGAAATAGCATCTCCCGTCAAGCATGAGGGCTTGGTGAGAGATTTCACCTGACGTCATGCAGCCCACATAACAACTGTCAAGCATTCCTTCTTCATGACACTTCCCCACCGCACTCTACAGGTGCAATGAAGATGCTCCTGCAGTATTTTCGATGGAAAGTGTTTGATCACCCACAATACAGCCCATTACTGGCTGCCCCCCGAGTTTCATCTCTGCTCACATGAACCGCTGGTTTTGAAGACCCCATTTTGGCACACTCACAAGTTGCAGACCAGCAAAGAGTATTGGTGATTAACACAAGTGGCTGCCATCTATGATGAGAGTATTGGAAAGTTGGCACAATACTATGACAAATGTCTAAGTCAGAGCAGCAAATACTTAAGAGATGTAGTTGGAACGTGTAGGTAATTTTGCAAATGAAACATTTTATTATTTTCACAGTGGTTTCCATTTCATGATCGATTGGCACTTACTTCCAAATAGCCCTCTTGTACAGAGATTATTAAAGCTGTGAGTGGCTCAGAAAGAAGTTCAATATACAGCAAGAAAAATCTTTGACCATTTGCCCAACAACATGATAAATCAGATAAATCACACCTCCGAACCACAGAGTGGAGACTTGTGCATAATTTAGAAAATGCCAATTCCAAATACAATCGTCTGAGTAATGAAGTGGCACTGATATTTGAAAGCACCTCCTCAAAAAAAAAAAAAAAAAAAAAAAAAAAAAAAAAAAAAAAAAAAAAAAAAAAAAAAAAAAAGCCCCACAATACACACCAAAAAGCCCTGGATAACACTGGTATCAAGATTTCATGCAAAAGGAATCAAAGGCCCATACATCACCACAAAAAATCCAGACAACCACAACCAGCCAAATTACTATAAAAAAAATTGTAAAATACTAAGTAAAGTTATTTAGAAGTTAAAAAGTTTGTACCTATGCTCCAAAATTAATAAATCCAATAACAAAATCAAAACAGTATGGGAAGTGATAAGCAGTGAGACTGCTGCAAATTGCCTCAGTAGTTCCCAAAACATTGTTCTCATTAATGTAGGTTAGCAAGTACAAAACCGAGAGACTGTGGCAAAAATTTTAGTGAGTACTTTTTAAATGTTGCTGAGAAAACAAGACGAAATGGCTCTGTATAAGAAGCCTTAAAAATATTGAAAGATCATTTCCCAGTTTCCATAGAGCTGATAAGTATAGCCCCTATAACAGTACAGGAAGTAAGAAAAACCATTATTTCTTTAAAAAGCAAAAATTCAACTGGTGTCAACATCATCTCCAGCAAAATGCTAAAAGCCTGCTGCAATCAGTTCAGTGAAGTCCTAGCTCATATTCAATGCCTTTCTGAAAAAAGATATCTTCACTGACAGGATGAAGTTTGCTATTGTAAAGCCCCCCTATAAAAATGACAATACCTCAGATGTTACAAACTATCATCCTCTCTCTCTTTTGACTACATTTTCTGAAGTCCTTGAAAAATTAATATATGCAGGACAGTCAGTCACCTAGAAAACTTTGCATTAATTAGTAAAAACCAGTTTGGATTTGGAGAAGATATCTTCACAACTGAAGCTATATTTTCATTTACCAGTAACGTTTTGGAATGCCTTGACAAGAAGACATTGCCTGTGAGCATATTTTGTGATCTGTCTAAGGCCTACAACTGTGTCAATCATAGAGTGCTTATAGAGAAAACATGCCACTATGGACTCGGAGGACAAATGGGCAACTGGCTCAAATCCTATCTACAGGGCAGACAACAGAAAATAGTGTTAGACGGTAACAATATGCAGGTAGGAGGGGTATAGGCTGACTGGGGAAAAGTAAATATGGAGTTCCACAAGATTCTGTCCTTGGCACTCTGCTATTTCTCATATACACACATTAAAAAAAATTTTGCATCACCTGAGTTCTGAGAGTTCCGGAACCTGTACAGATAATTGGAATAGAGATAAACATAAACATCATTTCCGCCCTTTTTATTGCTCACAAAAACCACATGTTGTACCACCACACAGCGAGACCTTCAGAGCTGGTGGTCCAGATTGCAGTACACACCAGTACCTCTAATACCCATTAGCATGTCCTCTTGCATTGATGCATGCCTGTATTCATCGTGGCATACTATCCACAAGTTCATCACGGCACTGTTGGTCCAGATTGTCCAACTCCTCCATGAGGATTTGGCGTAGATCCCTCAGAGAAATTGGTAGGTTATGATGTCCATAAACAGTCCTTTTCAATCTATCCCAGGCATGTTCGACAGGGTTCATGTCTGGAAAACATGCTGACCACTTTAGTTGAGCGATGCCATTATCCTGAAGGAAGACATATCAAGATGTGCACAATGGGGGTGTGAATTGTCGTCCATGAAGATGAATGCCTCGCCAATATGCTGCCGATATGGTTGCACTATGAGTCGGAGGATGGCATTCACGTGTTGTACAGCCATTACGGCACCTTCCATGACCACCAGCGGCATATCCGCCCCACTTAATGCCACCCCAAAACATCAGGGAACCTCCACCTTGATGCACTCGCTGGATAGTGTGCCTAAGGCATTCAGCCTGACAGGGTTGCCTCCAAACACGTCTCTGACGATTGTCTGGTTGAAGGCATATGTGACACTCATTGGCGAAGAGGACATGCTGCCAACCCTGAGCGGTCCATTCGGCATGTTGTTGGGGCCATCGGTATTGTGTTGCATGGTGTCGTGGTTGCAAAGATGGACCTCGCCATGGACATCAGGAGTGAATTTGCGCGTCATGCAGCCTACTGTGCACAGTTTGAGTCATAACACGATGTCCTGTGGCTGCACGAAAAGCATTATTAAACATGGTGGCATTGCTGTCAGGCTTCCTCCAAGCCATAATCCATAGGTAGAGGTCATCCATTGAAGTAGTAACCCTTGGGCGACCAGAGTAAGGCATATCATAGACAGTTCCTGTCTCTCTGTATCTCCTCCATGTCTGAACAACACCTACGTAAAGGTTTTTAGATTGCCACTAGCAGTCACAAACTCTGTTGACTATTGTATTACTTATTTATTTAGTGACATGTTTTGAGGGAATACCATCTTCAAGCTAAATGGCATTACAAAAACAATTTTACAGTAAGGTCATACTGATGTTACATAGCCTTTTCCTAAATGCTGTTACATCAGCATCAGTATGACCTTATTGTAAAATTGTTTTTGTAATCCCATTTAGCCTGAAGCTGAGGCATTTCCTCGAAACATGTTGCTAAATAAAGAAGTAATACAATAGTCAACAAAGTTTGTGACTGAAAGTGGTAATTTAGAAAACCTTTACATATTTCTTGAGTCACAGTTGAAAAATAGTCAAAATGGCTTCAAATTCTGAACAAAATTGCTTTGGTTCACTCCGAGATGCCTGGACACTTCCCTTGTTGGAGCCCTTCCTGCGGATGCGATCGAACAGCGGTATTGACTGTCTAGGCAAGGTTGAACTACAGACAATATGACCCGTGTACCTCCTTCCTGGTGGAATGATTGGAACTGATCAGCTGTCGGACCCACTCCATCTAATAAGCACTGCTCATGCTTGTTTGATCTTTGGGTGGGTTTAGTGACATCTCTGAACAGTCAGAGGGACTAGTGTCCTGTCCTATACTATTCTGTTCTGTCCCATCCTATACATTCCCTTCCTTTCCTTTTCCTCCTTGTGATTGTGTGGCACCAGACACAGTCCCCTAATGTGGACAGCGGAAGATCCTTGGAAACCAGGACAACGTTGATGCACATAGGCCTTACTGCGAAGGGATGGATAGCGTTCTGTAGTCGTGGTGAAGACAAGCTATCTAAGGGGTAAGGCCCTGAAATAAAACCTTGGCAGGTGTCCAGGCCATGAGGTGGCAGCCCCACCAGGACACTAGGGGGCTGTGGGCTGATAACCCGCACCACCAAAAAACACATATCACAGAAACTAAAAGGAGAAACAGCCGGATGGATCTTAAGGATATGACCTTTGGCCTGAAAAGGAAAACCCGTATCGGTTTTTGGAACGTAAGGACATTGAGAGAGGCAGGGAGGCTAAGACAGGTTGAAAAAGAGATGGAGAACTATCGACTAGATATATTGGGACTAAGTGAAGTAAGGTGGCCAGAATCTGGGGAATTCCAAACACAAAATGGTGGAGTGTTGCTGTATGCGGGTCAGACAGGTGAGGACGCGATGCATAGGAATGGTGTAGGGCTCTTACTATCTAAAAGCAGCAAGAAGAGCTTACTGGAGTGGAAACCAGTCTCAGAACGGATAATAACCGCACGCTTTAAAACAAATGTGCGATATGTCACTGTAATTCAATGCTATGCACCTACTGAAATAGCTAAAGGAGAATTAAAAGATGCATTTTATACAGAGCTTAACGGAGTCCTTAGACAAACAAATTCTAGGAACGTAAAAATTTTAATGGGTGACTTGAACGCAAAAGTTGGTTCAGAAAATGAAGGGCTTGAACATATCATGGGCGTGCATGGCATGGGGATCAGGAATGTAAATGGTGAACTGTTGATAGATACATGCACTGAACATGACCTAGTCATTGGAGGCACATTGTTTCCACATCGTAACTGCCATAAGATAACGTGGGTTTCTCCAGACCACGTTACCGAAAATCAAATAGACCACATAGTCATAAGCCGCAAGTTCCGACACTCTCTGTTAGATGTCAGAAATAGAAGAGGGGCAGACGTTGGAAGTGACCACCACCTAGTTTTGGCGGAATTCAGACTGAAGATAGTGGCAAACAGAACCAAGCTCAATCATAGGTGCAAGAAAATAGAGGTGGCAAGATTAAAAGACCAACAGATCAAAGAAACATTTGCCCTTGAACTACAAAACAGATTCCAGGTCCTCTCTGACAAAAACTTTATGGAAGAGGGAATTGAAACATGCTGGCAAAAAATCAAGAACAGTTATTTAGACGTGGGAGAAAAAATCTTAGGATTTAAGGCACATCAAAGAAACGAATGGATCTCCGATGCTATGTGGAATGAAATCAGCCACAGGAAAGAACTAAAACTTAAGTTAAATTTTTGTAAGACAAGAGCGCAGAAGAGCGAAGCGCATAAAGAATACAGGGAGGCGAACAAGAAAGTGAAAACATTGCTACGTCGAGATAAAAGGAAACGGATAGATGAGCAAGCAAAATTAGCAGAAGAGGCAGCAAGACAAGGAAATATGAAAGAGCTCTACAACATTACCAAACGGTTGTCAATGAAGAACTTCAGACATGAAGGATCAGTTAAGAACAAGAATGGTGTGATGCTTACAACTCAACAGGCACAGTTAGAGAGATGGGAGGAGCACTTCAGGGAACTGTTAAATTGTGAAGACAACCAAGAGGAACAGGTAAGAGATGTTCCAGAGGAAGTTGAAAAAGATCAAGATATAAATTTGCAGTGCCCCACAATGGATGAAATTAGGATTGCTTTGAAAACACTAAAAAGTACAAAGGCTCCAGGCCTAGACAACATAGCACCAGAGCTCTTAAAAGCCGATATTGAAAGTACTGTTAAAATGCTCCATCCTTTGCTGAAGCTTATTTGGCTTGAAGAGAAATCTCCAAAGTAGTGGAAAAATGGCTTGGTGGTAAAGCCCAAAAAAGGGAAATTTATCAGACTGTAATAACTGGCGTGGTATTACATTGTTGTCAGTGCCCAGTAAGGTCCTCACCAGAATTATTTTAAACAGAATTAAAGAATCCCTTGAAAAGCAACTGCGTAAAGAACAGGCCGGTTTTACGGCACAACGCAGACTCTTAGGATCATCTTAGAGCAAAGCAAAGAATTCCAAGCAACCATGTACCTGGCATTCATTGATTTTCAAAAGGCCTTCGATTCCGTGAAACATAAAGTTCTCTGGCAGATGTTGCGGAAGTATGGCATACCACAGAAGATCTTAAACATCATAAAAGATCTATATGATGGCTACGAATGCTGCGTACTCCACAAGGGAAAAATGACAGAGCCCATAAAAGTAACAACTGGAGTCCGGCAGGGTTGCATTTTGTCACCAACACTTTTTTTACTCATTCTAGACTCTGTTATGAGAAGAGTCACAGCAGGCAGGAGATGAGGAATCCAGTGGGGGATCCACGAATGTCTGGAGGATTTGGATTTTGCAGACGACATAGTTTTATTAGCTCCAAGGCTGAGTGATATGCAAGCTAAATTAAACTTGCTGAAAGAAGAAGCAGAGACTGCTGGCCTCAAGATAAATACAGGCAAAACAAAGGAAATGAGAGTAAATTCAGGGAACATGGGGGTGCCCCTGTTAATAGGTGAGCAGCGAGTGGAGACTGTCAACTCATTCCTGTATCTGGGTAGTATAGTGGCGGAAGATGGTGGAGCTGGCGATGACGTGAAAAACCGCATTAAAAAGGCAAATGCTGCCTTCATGCAATTGTATCCAATATGGAAAAATAGAAATATCACATACAAAACAAAAATCCGTATTTTTAATACAAATGTGAAGGCTGTCCTTCTGTACGCCAGTGAAAGCTAGAAAATGGATAGAAAGATAACAACCCAGTTACAAAGCTTCATAAATAAATGTCTTCAACGCATCATGAATATCTGGTGGCCAGAAAAAATATGTAATGCAGAGCTCTGGCGAATAACAAACCAGATACCTATAGAAGACCAGATACGAGCGAGAAAGTGGGGCTGGTTGGGGCACACCTTGAGAAAACCAGATGGAGCCATCGAGAAAAAAGCATTGGAATGGAATCCCCAGGGAACAAGGAAGAGAGGAAGACCAAGGGGTACATGGAAGAGGACAGTGGAAGGGGAAGCCAAAAGAGTTGGTAAGACCTGGGCAGAATTGAGGCAAATGGCAAAAGACAGAGACGGATGGCGAGTTCTCCTGGATGCCCTATGCCCCCATAGGGGCCAAAGGAATTAAGTCAAGTCAGTCAAGTTACATATTTCTTGAGACAGTCACAGTTGAAAAATAGTCAAAATGGCTTCAAATTCTGAACAAAATTGCTTTGGTTCACTCCGAGATGCCTGGACACTTCCCTTGTTGGAGCCCTTCCTGCGGATGCGATCGAACAGCGGTATTGACTGTCTAGGCAAGGTTGAACTACAGACTATATGACCCGTGTACCTCCTTCCTGGTGGAATGATTGGAACTGATCAGCTGTCGGACCCACTCCATCTAATAAGCACTGCTCATGCTTGTTTAGATCTTTGGGTGGGTTTAGTGACATCTCAGAACAGTGAGAGGGACTGTGCCTGTGATAAAATATCCACAGTCGAGGTCTATCTTCAGGAGTTCTGGGAACTGGGGTGATGCAAAACTTTTTTTGAGGTGTGTATATCAATGACCTACCTTTGTCCTCAAACAAAGAAGCATGTTTACATTGTTTGCAGGTGACACAAGCAGTGTGATAGATAAGACATCCTCTGACCCACAATTAAATGCCAACCAATTAATTACTCAAGGTTGTTCTGAATTGGTTCACAGTTAATTCTCTATCAATAATCCTCAGCAAAACCAATTACATTCATTTCCAGTCACAGAAGCCCACAGGATATAAACATTGCACATGAGAGCCAGCAGATACAGAGGATAAATTGTTTGAAATTCTTTGGCTTACATATAGATAACAGGCTTAACTGGTAACACCACATCCAGCAAACCCTGAAATGGCTTATTCAGCAACAATGTCTCAAAATCTGCATACTTTGGCTACTTCCATTCACACAAGAAGGAAATGTGACATACATTGTGATCTGAAAAATTTGTCTCTGGTGCAAAAAGGTGTACAATACACAAGCACAAAAACCTTCAGTGCAATTCCAAGTAATATTACATGTCTACAAAATAATAATGTGCTATTTAAAAATAAGCTCGAGTTCTTGCTTGAAAAAAGAATTCCATAGCAGAGATAGCTACGACCATTTACCATGCCATGTATTATTGTGAATTCAATATACCTTGCAGCTTTAATTAGATTAATTGGTGATCTGTAAGTCCAGAAAATGGTCCCTTTGTTTGTGAGTGTGATTAGAACTTACTGATTGTGTTACTTTATTATTATTATTATTTTCAATTTTTATTCTTAATCTTTGTTTATTGCCCTGATGGAAACAAATGTAATAATGAATTAAATGTTTTGCTCGTTCCACATCCATGCAAAAATGGATCTATGGAATGTGTATTGCAATAAAATAAAAAATAAAGACACTTTCCTTTCTAGCGTTAGCCACAAAACATTGAAGCTATGGAAGATAATTAAACTGAAGCTATTAGAATTGGTGCATCTCCAGCAACTTTTCACTCATTTGGAAGGGTTAACTGCAATCTAGTCTTCTGATGCAGCCTTACCATTAGTAATGCAAATTGCAGCTTGCAACTTATATGTTTCAGCCAGATGCCAGTCAGTGATGTATGGATATACAATATCTGGATCAGCATGCAGTTCCTGTCTGTAATTTTATTATTGGCTAAGGACACTTTTAGCATGTTTTCCAACAATTGCTTCCCACTACTAACAGGTACAATCCCTGTGTTTCAATCACCACTGTGTCACCTCGCTTGGTGTCGAGCCCGGTGGTCTAGCGGGAAAGCCGGTGCCTGGAAACGGAGTGGTAATGAGATCATATCCCTGTCAGACCACATATTTTTCAGTCCGTGTCTTACCTAGCCTTCACCTATCAACGATGTGATGTGTCTCCAGAAACTATATGTGATTTGGATCCCAGATTCAACAGTATGTCCCCTTCTCCCCAGTTGGATAGCTGGGGTTGGTTAGGGCCACATAAGTCACCAAAGTGGCCTCCAACTGAAACACTTGCAACCAATCATTGACACACACAAAATCATTTTCATTATTATTATTATTATTAGTTCATCTTAGTAGGTTCTTTATTTACTCACAGCAGTCAATGTCAGGCAACATGAAAAAAAGAATTATAATAATTTTATTGTGCCAAGACAAATTGTTTCCAAAGAAAAGACGGTTTCTTGAAGTTTTCCTGGCAGGTCTCATTCACCCCACAGTATAAAACGCTTTAAAAATCTTGTAAGTGACTCACCTTGAGAATAGCTGAAAGTTTGTCAGTCAAAATATTGGTACAGGAGTTGATAATGTCCTGGATGCACTCCCAAAAAATGATGGAACAAAAGAGTGTTTGTTGATATTGTAAAAACAACTGAAGACTACTATATTGCAACTGAATACTTCTCTTTTGAGCATTGATGAATGTGCCACAAGTCCAGCAAATCAGAGCAAATAAACAAATCTTTTATTTAACCAGCAGGTTCAAGAAAATTAAAAAATAAACTTACCCAATCTTCTGATAATAAGTATTTTGGTCCAAAATAATGTTAGTGTGTCTTTTTATGTTTGTGTATGTGAACATGTTCTTGAGCAAAGGACATTATTTCAGTAGCAGGAAAGTGATGCATTTCTGAACAATGCAATGTGTACATCATTCTCATTTTTGTGCAAATAGCTATCAGTTTGAAGAAAAGAAGGGATGAGGAGGCAGAGACATGAACACTGATGTCTCTAAAACATAGGATGTATCTCTGCAGATGCTGTCCATCATATTTGCAATAATATTGATAACGACTGAAAATGTATGAAATTGAATGCACTGAATTTTCATTTGTTTCATTATCTTATACTAATTCATCTTACATGATACAATTAAAATATAAACTCTTATTATTATTTTCTGTTAAGAAAGACACTAAATGCTACATCCTAGCAGTAGTCAACAGGAAAGGACGAGGTTAGCAAGGACATAAAAGAAAAACCATACATAAACTTATTTCATACAGTTGAAAAAGACTTTTTCTGTTATGTATATGAATACATTAACAACCATGACAAACATATTTTACAAAGATATCTTTCAGAAGTTATAACATTTGAAACTCAAGAGGATTCTAGCTATTAAAATATCACAATCGTTTTGGCACATACTAGGCTTTTAAGTCATCTCATAACCTTAAAAAAGACACTTAACACTGTTTTGAAATTTTTATTTTTGTAAATATATAACAAGACCAGTAAAATTTATAATTACAAAACAATAAATAGAATATGTAATGTAGCCTTTAGATGTTCAACCTTTGGTTGTATAAAACTGTTGTAATGTTCAAAGAGTTTTACTTTGACTGTTAGGATCAATATCCGTCCGAAATGCAAAATGTAATTCTACAGATGATTCCAGTCATATAAGACTGAAAAATAAAAGTGATACAATTAACTGAGACACAATTTCAGATAACCAAAATTCATATCCTTACAAAATATATCTTATTTTCTTTCTGAAAATATTACAAATTTACATAGATATATTATTTCATACTATCTTTCATAGTATAAAAGTGTTTTTCCCTGCTATGCCTCATTTCATTTGGGAACTAACTCAACTCAGTGTATTAGTCCAGCATTCACAGTGTCCAGAACTCCAAGTCAAGTTATGTGTCTGAATAACAAATGGTAATTAGATTTAACTGTATTGTTCATGATTAAACCCACAAATTTAATTATCTCTTGAAATTAAGCTCTGAAACATTCATTATTCAATTTGGCATTGACTGCTGGAGGGAAGAATAGGACATTCATTAAGCACCATCAGTGAAAGACACCTCAACTCACTTCTTGCTAAAGCGCCTCCTACATGCCAGAAAGTGCAAATTATTTACATAATGACTGAACAATAATAACTTCATTATCTAAGATGCTCTACAATCAGTAGAGATAAACAATATGTCCAATAAAAGAAATCACATCAATTAACACAAGGCATAAATAAGTTAAAACATGCAAACAATATTTTGTATAATTGATATCACACAGTTTCTACTTACATAATATAAACAAAGAAGTCAAATATTAAAGTCTTAAATATTACCATAAAGAACAAAACATATTCTTTAAAGTTCATTAAATAAATAACAGTCCCTTGAAACTACACGATATGTTACTGATATTCATTCTACACTCTGATATGGCTTTTTACTGTAATATAACTAAAACATGGATTTACCAACTCATTAGTCATAGAAACAATGAAAAAAGCTGTAGTCAGCTCCTGGATCTTTCTTTTTACACCCACAATATCATTACTTTGGATCTAAAGAAAACTTCAGCAGAGTTTTACACAACAAAACATTTCATGTTTGTCACACAAAGAGTTCTTTTTTCTATGCAGTACAAGTTCTATGCTGCAGGCAAAGTTACAGACACAAGAAAAGTCTACCTTGCTTCACAGAGTTCAAACAGTTGCCACTGTGACAGTATTTTTAGGCTTTCTGGCAGTAACTCTATTTTACAAAACCTATGCAGACATACTGCATGCTGGATAACAGAGTAGAAAGCTTACAACTGAAGTGACATGTCAGTAATCTGGTTGTTAATTGCCAAAATCAAACAAAACGTTAATGCTGTTGACTGTGTCAGTGTTGATTTCACAGTGTCTTCCACCAGTCATTAAGTTATTTAAGAAAGAAAATTAATTATTTTTCTTTACTGTAGTAGTCCCGCTACTGCAGTATCACTCAGCACATGGGCATGTCATGAACATTTTTAACTCATCCAAATGACTGAACACAATATAATCACTTACTTGAGTAGCACCCATCATACCAACTTCCTTTTGTCTTACACAGCACAAAATACATAAGTGTGCCTTAAATTGGCCACATACACTGTAACATGTACACACACTCATACTTGTGAACCATACATTAATGAGGCTATTATTCATCCTAATAAAAAAAATTATGACAAAATATTCATACATACTTCACAAAGATATTTTAAATTTGTTATACAAAAACAAAGATACATTAACATCTACAAATCGTATCATTACTGTAGTCACAAAGTGATTTGATTTTCTAAAAGGATGAGACAGAGCAAGTGTTCAAATATGTAACCAATATCTTTAAAACTAACAACTATCAGGATTGTCAGACCTTGTACTGAGTTAAATGTATTGCATAGAGCAATCAATCAAATAATACTGTAACTGTTAAATACAGTTTTTTTAATACAAGCAAATGACAAAATTTAAAGAATATCACATACAAATTGGACTAATCTTTTAGTAATTAGGAAGGGGTTGAATTTTGTAAATCTTGCAAATAAAATCAACATTTAGGTACACATGCTGACAATCCTAGAAAAATCAACAAGAGACCATCAGTTTCAACCATTATCAATAGATAAGGGTATAAAATTCTCTCAGTGTTTACTTATCCATAATTAAACATCTGGAATCAGAATACCAATGACTGTGTTATACCTGTTAACACACTTTTAATTACTTGTTACGAAATCACATTTATATTTTGTAGAGTCAATTACAATACTGGTCCATATGTGAAGCCATTTCTGGAGCTAGTTCTTCCATCAAGCATCAAGATGCGTCAGAGTTGACCATCACAGAGGGCACAATACGTCCAAAATTTGCTCTCTTGAACCTGTCCTCTAGCGTCCCAGGAATCTGATAAACCAAAATGTTAACATTACAGTCCTCTGCAGATTTGCAGTTAAACTGTATGTTTTATGTGATGGAGCTCATGAACATAGTATTATTTGAGTTCCTTGTCAGTTACTTAAATATTCAAACGTTACTTTTGTAATACACATACAGTAAAAAAAAATCAAATGATAAACGATAGTTACATTGCTAACACTGCTTTAATGAATATTTGTCTTTATAATAATCCTTATAAGAACATCAAAATTAGTTGAAGTACTGCCGTTCAAAGATCTTCTTATGTCAAATCAATATCACAGTACTGACTTTCTAAGTGTTATGTGTCTCACAGTCCTTCATTATAGAGTTGCCAAAGTGCATGATGAGTTTATAGAGCAAAATATTTTCTTGATAATGTTATTTTAGCACTATCACTTTTAAATCTTTTCTCCTCTAGTAGACTTGTCCTATACGAATTTCATTTGTGTAATTTTTAACCCGCTCATACAACTGATGTCATATGTTTCTGAATATATTACTACTGCAATGCTCTTTTGATGTATGTACCCAGGAATGAAATCTAACAGCACATACAAATCTTTCCTTACGAGTCAACAACAAGTTAACAGATATGTACAAAAGTCATCACATGTACTAGCTGTCTGAATCCTGACAAAAATGGGAGTAAAGGGGAAGGGATAATTAAAAATTGGAAAATAATTTTTGCCAATTGTGAGCAGTTGTAAGTGTTAGAGGTAAACCTTAGAGAGATTAAGAATAGAAGAGAACGCAAAACAAAAATGGGGCAAACAGAGGTTACATGAAAGACAGAATAGTGAAGGGAAATAATTAAATCAAAGAGAATAATTGACACCAAAATGAACTGTAAGATGCAGAAGAGTGACAAGAAATAAAATTTTATTAGGTTTGGAACTTTAATAGTGGCAACTATTTATTTACAGCTCGTACAAAATAGATATGTGTTTCAAAGTTTTACTGACCTTCAAAGTATTCAACAGCATTGTGCATAACCCATTGCCAGTGATGTGGAAGTCGTAGGATACTCTTAGCAGTGCCAGTAGGTTGACAGTTCGAGCGGCATGGTCTATTGCCTGACAAATTTGTATCAGTTCTGAAGCAAACTCCGTGAAGTGTTTCCTTCAGTTTAGAAATTGAGTTGAACTCATGAGGTCGTAAGCTGGTCATAGGTTGTGTTCCAAAAATGAACAGCATAGAGACAGAGGTGATGACACTTTCTGCAAGACCTGACCATCATTTTGCAGGACAATGCTCAAGCACATACAATGCAAGCTGTTACTGATTTGTTTGACTGTTGGAGCTGCTAAGTGCTATACCACCTACTGCACTCCCCTAAGCCCTCGTATGTTCTTCTTGATTTCTAAACTGAAGGAAACACTTCACAGCATTCACTTCAGAACTGCTACAAATTCGTCAGGCAATAGACCGCGCCACTCGAACTGTCAACACAACTGGCACTGCAATGAGTATCCTACAACTTCCACATCACTGGCAATGGGTTATACAAAATGCTGGTGACTACTTTGAAGGGCAGTAAAACTTTGAAAAATGTATCTATTTTGTACGAGCTGTAGATAAATAGTTTCCACTATTAAAGTTCTAACCCTCATATAAACTAATTCTTGAGGAAATAAAGAGCTGGTACCATCAAGTGTGTTATTCCCCACCCCACAAACACACCTACAAAATCTGTCACACTGAAGGCTCTCTGGCTTCAAGGCCTGCAAGTCTCTTAAACAATTATCTACCTGTTGCAATCCGATGGCAAACTGACATTTATTCTTGTATTCTTAGTGCAGGTTTGATTTAGGCTATTACTTTTATTAGAAACATAGCTTTCATTCCATGCATTGTAAAGTTAATTACTTTTTTATTTTGAGCCTGAAGTAGTTTCTCAAGTGGGGAAATTACATGATGTAATGCAACAATAATATTGTGGACTTTTTAATCAGGAAAATGAACGTCTAATTCTCATCTGATTATCTAGGCTTATATTTTATCCATTTAATTAAATTGCACAATAGGATTGCAAAAATGATTATCTTAGAAAGAGGGATGGAGGGTTCTTTCTTCCATTCATGTCAAAACTGAGACACTACAAATCTCCAATAACTTTGTTGACAACAGGACATTAAATTTTTCTGACATGATTTTGAGTACCAACATTCAGTTTTTAACAATGCACAACAGTAATTTCACTTCAGAATGCAAAAAATTTTAATGGTAAGAAGCTAATCCACAACAAATACATCTCTGTGTAAGGTGAAAGGTGAATACTGTAGTCTCACTGCCCTGAAGAGAACTGCTCGAGTTCATAGAAACCTCAGCTTCTGTTTGACAGTAGCTATTTAGAATGACATGTCCTAATGCCCAGAATGATTTTACTCAGATTCAGTTCTAGTATTTGCATGGCTTCCCTAAATGTCTGGACAGTTCATTTACAAGGCCACTGGTAATTTCTCTCCCATACTTGTCAGATCAGGCGAGAACTGTTTCTTTCCTTTCCTTCAACCCCCCCCCCCCCTCGCCTTCTATCTTCTTTCTTTCTAATATCCTCAATTTTCAGTCCTAATCTTTTCTTCTAATTGAAAGTTATGTTTCCTTACAATTTAAGAAATCCTAAACCGAACGTGTCAACAGCATAGATGACTGAAAACAGAGTACAACCAGTTTTTATAGGAAAAATACATTTTCAACACTCACATTTTATCTTTATGGGGAAATGCATCAACAGCACTCTAAAACCTGTGAAACACTGGTCAGATGCAGAGAGGAATAAATATTTTCTACTAAGTGAGCTGTATGAATTTTCAATGCTTCTAAGTTTGTTTATGGTAGTGCTTTCCCATTAATGATGGTACACAACGTTTTGTCATCTTGAAGTTTTCTGCAATTGTCAGTAACTTTGGCATTGATGCAGGAAATTGGATAGACCCAAGTTACAGTCTTCTTCATCAGTAAAATTTCAGTTTACATTTGTCTCCTTATGCCAAAGAGAAATATATACTCTGTTTTAAATGCCGTACGATTTCTTTCTAATTCTCCTTCCATTTGTTCTAGATGATTTATGTGATGCTTATATTTAGTTTTAGACAACCCACTATCCTATATAAACATATGCATCACTGTGGTTGACAAAATTTATTCAGGAGCGCATGCATATTCATAATTTCAAGATAAATAATGGTACAAACTTCAAAATCATGTTCCTAGGATCAGGTGGAGAAGGAAAGTCTGTGTAACCATAGGCTTAAAACATTTATTTTTGTGATGATGGAGCTTTGAATATCTGTGACATGGCACTGACATTATGACAGAAACCCTGACACAATTTTGCCTACAAGAACTCAGGCGAAGAAGAGACATCAATATGCTCAGCTTCGTCATCACTGCTATGCCACTGTGAGGCAGTATGAGGCTGGCAGTAAATCATTTGAAACACAGACAGTGTGACAGACACATGTAGTTCAAAATAAGGAAAAGTCAGCCACTCAACTATAGTGGACTAATGTGTGGACCACAGAAAACAATATAAAACAATGTTCACATTAACTTTCAAGCTCTTGCTCTTTTTCTGCTAAAAGTACATGCATTCACACACGGAAACATACAGTATCACAGCCATGGTTCTGTACATTTGTGTGTGTGTGTGGGGGGGGGGGGGTACTTTTATTAGAAAAAGAGCAAGAGCTCAAAAGCTCATGTAAATACCATTATCCATTACACGCTTCTATACTCCACACTTACCAGTTTGCAGGAATTTCCATTAGTTTACTTAGTCTGCACATAACAAAGTCATGACACTAAATTTATCAATATGGTGTAATGTAGTTTATGCATGATGGGACAAAGGCCCAATTCCTTTTTCATGTGAAATGACATATAGAAGGTGTTTCCAACCACTCTCTAGACCTCATCCCAATTGACTTTTTCTTGAGGGACAATACAAACTATTTGGTTTTTGCTAGTCCAAAGAATAGTGTTTCACCAGATCCAGTTACTGAAGCATCTGAGAAGGTCTGTGATGTATCTCAAACATTATTAATGCTAACAACAATGTATGAAAAAACAGATTCCCACTTACCCTAAAGAAGATACATTAAGTTGCAACTTAAAGTGTCTTCTTTATGGTAAGTAGCAATCTGTCTTTTCCTACATTGTTGATATTCCTACCTGGAGCTTCCACTGTTTGATCATTAATAGTAAGAAAGTCAATGTTGCTCAGTTTCAAAGCTTTCAGTGAAATGGCTAATATATATCGTAACAGTGAGTATGAGAGAAGTACATGAACAGCATGTTTCAAACATTTCATCTTGAAACAGTGAGGTTTGGATTTATATATTTATTTAGATTTCTGTTCTTCTCCTTGTCTCATGAACATCCTTCCATAGTCATACCATCATTTATTTTACACTCCTGTATACTGGCATAGCAACTTCACTATATTAATTAACAATCAGTAAAAAATTCAAGTAAATCAGAGATTCACAGAGTTTTCTTTGTGGTTAATTACTTAATCCAATTCTCCTTAACAAAACGGTGCATAACATTTTAAGTACCTAGATAGTTTGCAGTTAATGTTGGGATAAAAATTTAAATAATGCTAAAGCTATCTTTGAAAAAATAAACTATCACACTAGACTCTTTTTTCGATGCTACAAAGTAAGTTGGATGGTTTTTTTTGTGTGTTCTTTTTCTTATTACATTGCTCCTCTACAATGCACTTCATGAGAAGTTTTGCTTTACAAATTGTGTCTTAGGTGCTTGCTTTAACATTGAAGTAGTATAATATTTAATTAATACCGGTCATGACATTCAAATGAAGACACATGTATATTACTTTTCTGGTTAATGTTAAAGCAATAATTTTTGCACTGAAAATCACATTCACATTCATTTGAAGAGTGGAGTTAATCAGCATATATATTCTTGTAAATATGATGAATGAGTCATTTCCTTTTCAGCAAACACTTTACAGCCCCATCACACTCATATAAGAATAACACCCAGAGAGTTACATACCTATTTGCAATACTGGCATGAAATTTCACACTCACTGGTGCACACTCAGTTACATGCTTAGTATAACAACAAAACACTGGAACAACTACCCAATCCTAATAAAGTGAATAAAGTCAGATAGATGTTTAGAGAGCTGTAATCATGTGTAGTTATAATTGTAGTACTCATGTAGACTGAAGTAGGACAGCTCTAAATAACATTACTAATGAGGGCTTCCCCAACCCCCCCCCCCCACCCCTCCCACCGTCCGTCCATACAAGTGATACAAGCAAAGTATGGCAGCCAACAAAAGAAGGGAAAGAAAGAATCTAGCTCCTTTCCTAGATAAAAAGCAAGACAAAATCAGAAAACTGAAATGATATAATATCTGTGGCAGCAGAATATAAGGAAAAGAAATTCAGTTATGTATAACTGACATAATTGAAATTTAACTTCGTAAAATAAAATGACAGCTGAGGATGTGAGTCTGAAATGGAACGAGGAGTAATGGAGACACACAACATTAATCCAGAATGACGTAAAAATAATAATAAACCTGTACTTGGACCAAACTGCTGAATTCTGAACTGGAAAAACAAGTTTCTGAAACAAACATTCTGAGGGATGTTCTCCAAGAGAGTAAATTGTCTTCTCTGTGTTTCAACTTGTATTCTGATTACATATTTAAAGAAAATCTTGTTAATTCTAAAGCTAGTGTGTGATTCAAAGGGTTCAAAATTAGTTCATTGAGGTATGCAGACCACTAAAACTGTGACTGATGATCTTGGTGGACTGGAAGCTTTGCTGACTAAAAATATAACGGGAGTGAAACAGTGGCTTAACATCAGCAATTGGTTAATTATTGTGCAAAGATATCGTTCACTGTCTTCAGCAACATTAAATAATTATCATTACAGTTGAATGGTCAAGTGACTGAGAAGAGGGGATATTTTAATCTAAGTTGATTTAATGACTTGATGGTTTTTAAAATTTAATTAATCAAAAAATACTTTAATCGTTGTGAACTTGAAGGCTAAAGCAAGCAAAGTTTACAACAAAGTGATGAAGCAGCACAAATAATTTTCTTTAATCAAGCAGAAAAACCTAGGTCATTTAGACATATTATGAGAAGATACAAATGCTACTACAGTTAGTGCAAGAAAAAAATGGAGGCAAAATTTTATGTTAAATGCAAAAGGAATATCATGGGCACACAACATACAAGAGTAGACAGGGGTTTAAGTTTTCAATGGTTATCCCAGTTACCAATGGTTATTCCAGCTACCAAAATAAATTAGCTTCTCCTCTGCAACTGTTGATGTTTGGAAACCACAGATTGAAGCTGATAATTTCATCAGTCTGGCATAAAAAAGGCCCATTGTTTTCAGGGATTACTCAAAATACATAAAGGCCTTGAAAATACCTTTATTGGCAAATAGTTGGCTAGAGAAGCAGAAAGGACATACAGTTAAACCCCAAACTAATGAACCAGCTTTTACAGAAGTCCTGCCTTTTACGAATACTTCCATCGGTCCTGCTGAAACTCAAATAAGAACAATGTTATCCCTCTCTGATTTTAATGAACTCTGCTTTAAGAAAAGGTCCCCTTTAAGGAACTGAACATTAGAAAATTTAAATCTTGTTTTTACCAAAGTTGCTAATATATCCCAGTGAGTTCCTGATTTCTTTCAGTTTCACACTACATGAATGCAGTAAATGGTAACTGATTCTTTCATTCTATACCTACTTAGATCGTAGCCATTTGGTCAATAACTCTACCTCTCTTGTAGCGTTAAGGCTAGATGTGCTGAACGAGTCGGAAATTGAATTCCACCTTGATTACAGTGCAACTTAGGTCACATGATCTGATGTCACAGTCACTTGATCTACAAAGGACAAGGAAGTGTATTTGTTTGTTAAAGAAGAGTCAAAGTTTTACTTTTGTGGAGTTATGGCCTGCAAACACAGATAGCTTACAAATCAGCAAAATCTGACAATCATCCACTATATCAAAGATAATCGTAATATAAAACTTTCTAACATGGTGAAGATATATGATTTAGCACTATCTACACCACTGGCATACTCCAAGTAAGGAAGCATTAAATACTGAAGCCAACAATTCCTCTGGATCCAAATGGGAGAACATTCATATTTCATCATACAATGTTGTGGAAAATATTCTCTTACAATGGTTCCAAGGAATGAGAACTGGCAGCATTCCAATAAATGGAAACATGCTCATGAAACCATCCTGAAGACTGGTGCTGAAAACTTCAGTGCAGTGAATGACTGGTTGGATCATTTTGAGAGAGTTACAATCTGTCATTTCAAAATATAAGTGAAGAAAGTCAGGCTGTGGACTCAGAAAGTGTAAACTATTGGAAGAACATTACGCTGCCAGAATTGATACAGGATTTTAGGTCTAGAGATATTTTCTAGCCTGGTGAAATTGGCATCTGTTATAATTTACTTTTGGCATAAACATATACCATTAATGGAGAGAAATGCCATCCCGGTAAAAGAAGTAAAGGAAGAATGAAAATGGTATTGGGTGTAAGTAAACAGAGACGGAAGTGGAAAGTAACCTCTACTAATAATAGAAAATTTTAAAATTCCAAAGTGTTCAAAAACATAACTGTCCTTACAGTTACAACAGCAGTGTCTGAATGATATCAGAAATCTTTACAAGATTCCTTAGGTATTTAGGTGTCAAGATGGGTGCAACATGAAGGAAAATTATTATTGACCAGCACCATGTAGATCCCAAGGAAGTGTAACTTCTGAGGAGTGTAAGTGTTCCTCTCTCTGAACTATAGAAGTCATCTGCAGGCACTGGACCTGTGCATAATACACCCTGTTAAAGCCAAGTACAGAGTAGCAGCTTACAGAAGTCACTTTCATTCCCTGAGAGGAAAGAACTGATGATATTCCTTGTTCTACAGGCAGCTCGTATGTTTACTGATGCTGCCAATTCTGTACCACAACAGGCTGTATTAAACTGTTTCACAAAAGCTGGCTGTGGAACATCAGTTGCTGCTGAAGATGACATTGTTCCAGAAGAAGAATGGGATAGGATTACTGATAAGTCTCAAAATGTGACATTCCAGGATTTAGTTTGCCATGATGATGTTGTCCTTACTTCCACACATGAAATGGGTGCAAGTGAATGTCTGAAATGCTTGTCAAGGAACGCTGTGAAGCAGGAACTTGTGGTAGCAATGATGATTATGAAGAAGAAGGAGAAGAAAAGAGAAGACAACTGCTCCAAGTTTCGTTGGTGCTGTGCAAGGAACTGATATTGTCAGCAACTTCTTTTCCTCTTTTAATGTACATGAATCAATTTTAACTAATATCAATAAATTGGAGCAACAACTTCTTTACTGTAATATGTTGGAAGGACAACACAAACAACTCTTCTTGATTTTTTTAAAAAATGTGTGTTCTGTTAAAAGTGTAATAACTATATATGAGTATTGTATTTAAATTTGTAGTAGATGCTTTACTTATGATTCTAGGTCACTCCTTCAGTATGCTCAGGTGAAATCCTCATTTAAGGAAAAACCCTGTTTAAGGAAAAATATTTGGGTCCCCAGAGATTTGTTAAAAAAGGGTTTTACTGTAGCATCCTGCTGGATTACAATGCAGGATTACTAGTTTCTATTTAGTTTGAGTCTTTCTGAGAGTCATGTGACATTATTCTCTGATTATTCTAGATGACCTAATTTCTTTCACACATTGTCTAATTTAAGATTCACAGAAATCACCATCAATTTTTAAGTTTCATACACAAAAGCAAAATACTTAAACGGTAATAATTGGCAAATTAATGTAGTAGTATAACCTCCCAAATATGTACACTAAATTTTTTAAACATATCTTCATACCAAGAAACCAGATTTTCTATGTTCAAAATACAATACTATTTACTGCTTTTTCGTTGTTTCCAAATAGCTTCAAGTTCTAAGGTACAGCTGTACAAATGTGTTTGAGTTCGGAGTGTCATCAAATAAGCACCTAGTTGAAAAAGATCACTTTCATGGAGGGATTTAATGGAATAGAATGAAGTTTGGAATGAGCATAGATATAGGATTTGCTAAGCAAGGCATGCAGTTAGCATCAGTATTCCACTATAGACATGCTTACAAGTGGGCAAGAAATGAATGCAACAGCACAACCTTCTGTCATACATTAGTGTATTTATTCACAAAAGATCACAAAGACCAAGTATAAGTAGATTATTTGAGTCAACTGTTCTAATTCATTCCCAATACTAACATTGTCAAAACTGAAGATTACAGAAAGCTATCAAATTAATAAGATCATTTAACATTTCACTGGTGTTCCAATGACGACATCCTGAGATTACCGCTCCACTTCCTGAAAAATAACAACAGGACCAGGTCCCACAGCATTTTTGTCAGTCATTAGTTGCTTAGATATTCGAGCACACAAGAAGGTGCAGAATACAAAGTCATCTGTGAGTTAATAATAATATTAAGGCTAATTCTACATATTACAGTCTCAAATAATGAAGCAGATCAGAATGAGCAATAATTCTTTTCCACCAGCCTGGGAATAGAAGTATCAGAGCTTTCTAACCTAATCCATTCAAACAATGAAACATTTATTGTCTTTGACTCAAACCTTAAAAACTTGGTCTACCTCACCAAATGACTGCAATGACAGCACATTTGTTAAATAAAAATATATGGCTGTCTCACAATATGTTACAATTAGAACTATTTGTTTCCTCTTCTTTTTACATTCAAGTGTTGTCTATTATTGTTACTCATGTCATGGCTAGTGTTCTGTAACATGAAACACATGCATGCATTCAGTCGAAGAGACGAAACACAGAAGTTGGACAGAAATATGGAAACACTAAAAACAAAATGCATTATCACGTCCAATATGGTGTATGAAACCATTGGCATTTGGAACAGCTTCTAGTCCTCTAAGAATGGATAAATACAGGGCTTGTATGGTTTTCAAGGCACTCTTATACCACTCTTCCTGCAAAATACTGGCAAGTTCAGGTAATGATGGTGGAGATGGATAGCGATCATGCACCCTTCTCTTAAAAGTAGAACACAAAGGCTCAATGATATTGAGATATCGGGACTGAGGTGACCAAGGGAAATGTGAAAATTCATCCTCCCACTCACATAACCAGTCCTGGACAATACGAACTGTGAACAAGAGTCCTGTCATCTTGGAACACCATATCACCATTGGGGAACAAACATTGCACCATGGGGTGGACCTGATCAGCCAGAGTGCTCACATAATCCTTGGCAATAATGATACCTTGCCCAGTAAGCATGATGCTAATGGAATGCCATGATATTGTTGCCTGAATCATCACAGAACTCCCACCATGTTTACTCTTGGGACATAAATGTTCCTAGAAAGTGACAAGAGTATAACACAAGCCTCATGACATTCTGCCATTGTTCTACAGTCTAGGTTTTATGGCTTCAGTGCCATGCTTTCATATTAAGGCATTTGGAACACTCATGAGAGGTTTTGGAAGTCCAGCTTGCCCTGCAATTCCCAGCTTATGAAGCTCTCTTCATGTTGTTTTGGTGCTGACAGGATTCACAAGTGCGCGGCATTCCATTCTGCAGTGACTTTTGCAGCTATTGTCCTCTCTATTTTTCGTCCCAATCCTCTTCCATGACCATCAGCCTCAATCTTTAAATAACTGCTTTTGTCCACATTGTAACTTCACACATGATTTTTCCACTTTCCCTGCATGCAGTATAAATCTTCGATACGGTGCCTCTTTACGCACCAAACATCTCGACTACTCTGATTATGGGTGCACCCATCACCTGTACACCAACAATTTCCTTATGTTCAAATTCACTTAGCTCCAACATAATGCACTCACAACTACGCAGAACATTTGTTCTGACCATGACTGACACTTGCAATGTATTGAAGACATTGCACAGGTGCCGTTCATGGTCAAATACAACAGCACATCCTGCAGGTTTGGATAATATCTGCATTTATATTGAAATACGGATTTCTTGCTATGTTTACATATTTTTGTCCAACCCCTTGTATTTGAATATCTGATAACATATTCTTCCCCTTTCAATTGCCGCCTTTCTAAGTTTAACCTTGTATGGACTGTGATGTTATTAGACAGTAGGGTTTGGCATCTGAACATGAAAAGTCAGTCATGGTTAGGAAGAGGGAATCATCTTATATACAAGGGTTGAATGAGAAGTAATGCCCCCACCTTCATTAATTTGGTTTGGATGGGAATATTTTAATAAATCAAATGCAGAAATAATCCTTAGAATGTGATGTTTAATTACCGATATTCACTTTTCCACATAATCACCAGACAATTGGCTACATTTCCGCCAACAATGAACAAGTTTTCTGAAGCCGTCACAGAAGAAGTCGACACTCTGTTTCCACAACCACAGTGTCACAGTTCTCTCAATGTCTTCACCAGAAGCATAATGATGTCCCCGCAGATCGTTTTCATTATCGGGTACAGATGGAAGTCAGATGGTGCTAAATCTGGACTGTATGGAAGATGCTGTACGGTGGTGAGATTCAGTCTCTGAAGTTCTGCTGTGTTGGCAAGTGAAGTGTGTGGTTTGGCATTTTTATGCTGCAGGAAAACATTTCCCTTTCCTTTCGGACCCTTGCTAGCCGCCGTTTCAGAGTTTGAAATGTTGTGATGTAATGCTCTGCATTTATTGTTGTTCCATGATCAAGGAAATCAACATGGATAACACCATCTGCGTCCATGATTTTCCAGCTGAGGGCTGCGTCTTTAATTTCTTTTTCTGGGGCAAATCTTTGTGGCTTATTATATAGACTGACGTTTCATCTCTGGGTCATAATGGTGTACCCACGATTCGTCTCCTGTCACAATTGAATGGAGAACATTCTCATAATGTGAGAAGAGTTCCTGGCAAATTTCAAGTCTGTGCACTTTCATTTCAGGAGTCAGCATCCAGGGAATCCATCGTGCACAGATCTTCTGATAGCCAAGCAAAGCAATAATGTGACCCATACATTCTTGTGAAATGCCAATTGTGCTTTCAATTTCTCTGTGAGTGGTACGACAATCGTCCTGAATCAATCTGTCACCATTTTGCTTGTGAAACTCGGTGGTTGATGTCGAGGGACATCCAACTCTGTTTGTCACGCAGGTCAGATGTTCCCGCCTCAGCATCTTTAAACTGACTTGCCCAATGACACACAGTACTCACATCAACACAATCTCCATAAACTGCTTTCATTCTCTGATGAATGTCCTTTGGGGTGACACCTTCTGCTGTCAAGAATTCAATGACTGCACATTGCTTAAATTGCATTGACCAACTGTCTGGGCAGGGTTCCATACTTTACACTGTAACAACACAACCGTTCAATGCTAAGGCTTCCTGCCAACTGGAGCTGTAGAGAAGAGTCTACAGAACAAGCCAGTACCTGCCACATACCAACGCTGCCAACTGTTGAAAAGTTACTAAGGTGGAGGCATTACTTTTCAATCAACCCTTGTATTTGCTTGACATTATCAAAAGCAAATAAAATTAAATAAAATTCTTATTCAGTCATTTAATTGTTAAAACATTTTCTCCTATTAACATTTTACCACTTAGACAACACCAGTTCAAGTCACTCCATGGTATCATGAAAATAAAGCATGGTGTTTAACCACTGATACAGCTGTCTTAAAAATTTGCAGTGAATTGATTTGTACAACTATTTGTAGGGAAAATAACTATGCAAGTGCCAGATAATCTGAATCACAAAACCTGCAAAGGCCATCCAACAACTAGACTTTAAAATGGAACTCTTTCTTTAAAAATCTTACATCTCAGCTGAATGCCACATTGATAAATTTACTGTTGTTGTTCACATTATAATAATGTGTAGGGTCTACACAACCTAACGTGTATCATATGTTACATACAATAAAAATAGATTTTGTCTTATTTTTGAGGCTAGCAGGATGGACTACCTCACAGTTAATATATTCACACATTTACATGTTGCAAAAAAGTTAATGTTTTTCACTTCAATCTTTTTCCACAGACATCAGTGAGGCAGTGAAGCAGTATTTCATGTTTATTGAGATAATGATTCCTCAGGTAATACAAGGCTATCATAAGAAATGGTTTTTCAACACACATTAAAACTTTTTAGCTTCCACTGTTTCACCTCAAATGGGCATTCAACTAACTAATGGATTGACCTCTCCAATGATTACTTGAAAGCTGCAAGGTGTTTGCCAGCTAATAATAAAAGGTTATCACATAAAACAAGAATAATTTCAGTACCCAAATCTCATAAAATTAAAAACTGTATATTTTTTTCCTCAAAAGAAAGCCAAAAACACAAAACAAACTGCTGAAGCTGAATACTTATTTGAAAATGGTGAAATTATTTTTTAAAATATGACACTTTTGTAGGTATGCAGTACTTGTATTAAGATGAAATGGTAAGCCATAAGCAGTTCGTAATCTGCACACAAAAAAGATTCTTATAAATATGATCTCATAGGGATTTTGTCTGTAGGCTTCTGACAAAATGAGCTTCAGCTGTTAATAGTTGTGGGTTCTCTGGCTGTAAGTCTGGGCAAATTTGCACCAGCCAGTACCACTGTAACAAACCACTAGACGGAACCCAGTTTTATCCCCAATTTGTGAAGAGATCAAATATAACTTCAAAATACTGAAAACCAATATCCTGTTGAAAACTCTGTAATACTGTAACTATGGAAATGCACTTCTAAGAAGCAATGAATATGGTGAAAAGACCATCTTGTACCTACAGAAGCAAGCACAGCCATAAGAAGACTGGGAAAGGGGAGAATGTAGTGGGGAGGACGACACTAAGATTGAAAACAACTACTGTGCCACCTCTCATTGCTCCCAATAACACACAAAATCTTATTACTGTCCATTATAAACTGACCGGAAGTAAAACCCAAAATAAATTTGGGAATACCAATGAGGTTTCCAGAAAAGCCTCTCATTAGCAAAACAAATAACTGGAGTGAAAATGATGTCACATGTTGAGATAACAAACAAAAATTCATGTACATATTCTCTCTCTCTCTCTCTCTCTCTCTCTCTCTCTCTCTCTCTCTCTCCCCTCCCCCTCCCACTCCCCCCCCCCCCCCTCTCTCTCTCTAGCAGACTTCGAGAAGCCATCTTCAGAAACTATTGTGCATTATTCAACACTCTTATAACAATGGGAATTCACACAAACTGTTAACAGTAATAAAACCATGACTGACTAGTATGATGTGCAAACTGAAATTCAAAGAATGCTTATCTTATTCCTTTGGAACCAAACACTTTGGTGAAAATCTAAATATAAATGAATAAGACAAATGGGATTTTGCAGCAAGAGCCACGGAGATAATGATAAATACATTTCAGAGCACCCAAGACATACCTAAAGTAGTCCTTAAATTGTGTTCTGCAGTCTGTCTAAGGTTTAAAAGCAACATTATATCATTTCTGTGAGTAGTTTCAGCAACATTTCATTATATGGAGGACATAAAACATGAACTGCTTACAATGACATAAAAATTATTAAATCACGATACAATACATTTTGAGGTGGCTGCTATGCATTTGCATACATGTAGCCAACATTTCAACATGCATGTAAGCAATAGCACTGAATCTTCTCACATGCTTTACTCAAAGAGCACTGCACCTAATAACCTAATAACTTTTTCACCATCCCAAGCTATATGTGTATTAAATTTGCCAGGTGATGATTTTTGCTGCAAGTAGTTGCAGAAAGAGATGTTCACTCATACATCATCTACAATAGCAAGCATAATTTTGTTCTTAAATACAAGAACAGTGCTTTTCTATAAATACATAAATGAATGAATATAACATTGTCATCCAGACCAGATTTCTTAAGACGTGCAAAAGACTGATCTTATACTGTGTTGCTTGCTTAATTGGAACTGAAAGAGGGAAAGATCTTGCCCAACATATGTGACACAAACTACGAAAACAAAATCTACACAAGAAAGCTCTCAATCCCTTTTTCTCCACGACAGAGAAGATTACAAACACAATGAACAGCCGCAGACCTATCTTACATGTTCATATATGATTGATAGACAGTGTCCAGTGGATTAGAAACTTCTTTGGTGTATTTTATTCAAAGTCAGAAGCAACAGTTTCCTGATACATTCTTCATTTTGTCATCTACATTTACACTGGTGTCCAAAATTAAAGCAACAAACTGCTATTTCCCCGTCCTGTATCTAATTCACACTATAGCCATACAAACTGTCAACTGATGTCATTATGATCATGTTCTGCGCAGAAGATGGCATTTTGATCAATGGACAATCACGTCAGCAATGACGCCAGGGCACCTATCAAGCAGTGTAGTGTTTGCAGGGTAGTCCCACACCCACAATCGCTGTATACAGTCACAGTCTGTGCAGTATGACACAGAGAAGATGCCTACTGACTCTTGTTGTGGGGGACCATAAAAAGAATGTATGCAGGGGAGTCACAAACTGATATAGCTCAATGGTGTAATGGGAATCATTCTGTTGTTTTGTTTCTCGGATGAGATGACAATTTATAGATACCAAAACTGTATTCCGGTAAGGGCAAAAAGGTACTGCCTTACTACTGCACTGCAACTGGCATCTGACCTCACAGTATTCCCTAACTCGTATTGAGATACATGGTGTACAGAAGGCTTCAGCAGAGTGGCCTTTACGGTTGGAGACTTGGTGTCTCTTTACCTCTGGCGTTTCTTCACAGAAGGGAATGTCTAGAATGGAGCCGTCATCATTCCACCTGGAAGGTTGAATGGTGGGCCAATGTTCTTTTCATAGATGAGTCCAGATTTGGTCTGGAGAGTGATTCTTGATGGATTCGTATCTGGAGGGCATGTGGAACACTATTTCAGCACATTGTGGAAAGAGACCAATATCGAGGAATATCCCTAACGGTGCAAGCAGGGATTATTTTGACCACTCGAACAGCTCTTCATGAAATTGTACAGGTGAATCAGCAAGATTTAACTGCTGTCAGGTGCCATAAGGAAATCTAGGGATCTCATGCATGGTTGTTGCGAGGTGCTGACAGCCCAGACTTTGTACTGATGAATGATAATGCTCGACCCCATAGAGCACGGGTGGTCTATTTTTTTTTTCTGGAAATGGATGATGGTGATATTGCACGTATGGCACCGCCTGCTCGCCCTCCCGATTTGAATCGCACAGAGCCTGTCTGGGACGCACTAGGAAGATGGGTTGCATCACATCAGCATCCACCAACCACTCTCAAAGACTTGTGAGCAGCTCTGCAGAAAGAATGGACATTATTGCCTCAACATGAGATTGATGACATCGTTCACAGCATGTTCTACCATTTTCAGGCCTGTATTGGGGCCAGAGGTGGTCACATCCCATACTGAGAACATTAACCAGATGTCAGAATGTGTGTGCAAATCTGCTAAGGTGGAAAAAAACTGAATAATACTTTTGTCTACGCATACTGTTTTGTGGTGAAATAAACACAACCTTGCAAAATTTCCATTTTTTGCTTTAATTTTGCACACCAGTGTATATCCATACTCCACAAACAACTCTAACGTGCTTGGTAGAGGAAGTTCCTATTGTGCCAGCTGCGTCCGTCATGAAATGTCTCTAAGACATTAGACATTCACCAGATAATATGCACAGTTAAAATCCTGCAGGATAATTATCATAACTTTTGGGGCTTCCCAATAAGAGAAATTGTCAACTAATGTGAACTGGCATATGTATGCCATTTAAACAGAGTGTAGATAACTGATTAGTGAGTAACAATCAAGAGAAGGCTTGAATAAATGATGATATGAGATCATAACCAATGGGGTGCACACAAAAATAATGCCAAGTCTGAAGTGCCAAGAAATGAAGTCTTCTGATCCACCCTTACAACTACCAGATTCAAGTGATTGGAACTTCACTATTCTGTATTTTGCCATCTACATCCACACCCTGAAAACCACTGAAGTGGTGCACTGAATCAGTTATTATAGCTTCTTCCTGTTCCAGTCACAAATGGGCATATGAAGAATAATTGTTTAAACACCTCTGTGCACACTGTTAATTAATCTAGTCTTGTCCTTGCAATCCCTCTGGGAGTGATACTTTAAAGGCTGTGATATATTCCTAGATTTCTCACTTAAAGCTGGCTCTTCAGACATATAAGAAGAGTTTCACAGGATGTGCACTCATGGAGAATGAAAATTCAGCCCTAAAACACTGACTATGCTACTTACTTACTATTTCTCTCCAGGCACAATCACAGCTTTTTATCTGATGGAGGAAAACATCACCTATGTTTGCTGATTAAGAAACTACATAAATGGAAAAGGCCTGCACAAACATAAGACAGTAGTTCTAAAAATAACAAACTTTCTTAACATCTTGTAAGCTATCTGTTGGGTCAGTGTTGATATGTTCCTGAACAAAACCATATTACCTTCATCTTAGCTGAACAGGTAGATTATAAGATCTGTGGACAGCAATGGCAGTTAGCTAACATTAACCCCTCGTTTTTTAATAATCAAACTGAAAGAACTGTAGACAATAATGGTAATCAGAATTCCACTACTACCAGTCCCAAGTCTAGGGTGCCATCTTGCAAGTGACGAGGAAGGAGGAAGGGGAGGAGTAACACCTCATAAATAAACCCGGGTCCATCTGGCTCTTTATGGTTGCTCCAGGTAGTGGCCCCTGTCTAAGTTTACTACGTGAAACCTGGTCAATGCTTCCAAAGGTGTAAGAGGAAACTCAGGTTCCCAATGATGACGGGAAAAACTACCTTCAGAACTCACAATCTCATTTTCTTGTGACCCTCGGGCTACTCCCAAAACAACTTTTTTCAATCGTGGAAGTGTGTGATGTAAACTATTTTACCCCTGGTGAACGATCCACGTGTACATCAGTAGACATTCAGATTCTGTGGAGTCTGCAACAATGCTCAAAGACAAGTCGGAGTGTCTTGGAACCTCATCTAAATTTCAACATAAACAACCAAAGTACTCAGCAACTTTTAATGTTAACTCATTGTTGAAGACCGGAAAACTAAAACATCTTATGAATATGCAAAAGAATCACAACATACTCATAGCAGCCATTCAAGAAACATGATACTCACAATACAGGTACCTTCGACTCCAAACGTTTTACAATATACAAAGGGAGAGTGGGACATATAGTGATGAAAAATGTACCACATCTTAGAATAGCCTTTATAAAAATCTTGAACTCAGCAGTTGACTGATTCCCCATCACCAAAACTCTGAAGTCTTGCATTCACAAGCACAAACAAAATCAACACAATCATCAATGCCGATGCCCCTATAAATGAAGATAACAAGAAAAACAAAGAAAAAGTAGAAGCCCTTTGGAACCAACTAGATGACATTAGTCAGAAAATTCCAGAAAAAAAAAAAAACATCATCATTTCTCTTCGAGACTTTAATGCACAGATTGGTAAAGAATATATATATATATACACAAAAAAGATGTGACTTACCAAACGAAAGTGCTGGCAGGTTGATAGTCACCCAAACAAACACAAACATACACACAAAATTCTAGCTTTCGCAACCAACGGTTGCTTCATCAGGAAAGAGGGAAGGAGAGGGAAAGACGAAAGGATGTGGCTTTTAAGGGAGAGGGTAAGGAGTCATTCCAATCCCGGGAGCGGAAAGACTTACCTTAGGGGGAAAAAAGGACAGGTATACACTCGCATACACACACATATCCATCTGCACATACACAGACACAAGCAGACATTTGTAAAGGCAAAGAGTTTGGGCAGAGATGTCAGTCGAGGCGGAAGTACATAGGCAAAGATGTTGTTGAATGACAGGTGAGGTATGAGCGGCAGCAACTTGAATTTAGCGGAGGTTGAGGCCTGGCGGGTAATGAGAAGAGAGGATATACTGAAGGGCAAGTTCCCATCTCCGGAGTTCTGACAAGTTAGTGGGAAGTATCTAGATAACCCGGATGGTGTAACACTGTGCCAAGATGTGCTGGCTGTGCACCAAGGCATGTTTAGCCACAGGGTGATCCTCATTACCAACAGACACTGTCTGCCTGTGTCCATTCATGTGAATGGACAGTTTGTTGCTGGTCACTCCCACATAGAAAGCTTCACAGTGTAGGCAGGTCAGTTGGTAAATCACGTGGGTGCTTTCAAACGTGGCTCTGCCTTTGATCGTGTACACCTTACGGGTTACAGCACTGGAGTAGGTGGTGGTGGGAGGGTGCATGGGACAGGTTTTACACCGGGGGCGGTTACAAGGGTAGGAGCCAGAGGGTAGGGAAGGTGGTTTGGGGATTTCATAGGGATGAACTAAGAGGTTACGAAGGTTAGGTGGACGGCGGAAAGACACTCTTGGTGGAGTGGGGAGGATTGCATGAAGGATGGATCTCATTTCAGGACAGGATTTGAGGAAGTTGTATCCCTGCTGGAGAGCCACATTCAGAGTCTGATCCAGTCCCGGAAAGTATCCTGTCACAAGTGGGGCACTTTTGGGGTTCGAAAGCTAGAATTTTGTGTGTATGTTTGTGTGTCTATCAACCTGCCAGCGCTTTCGTTTGGTAAGTCACATCTTCTTTGTTTTTAGATATATTTTTCCCATGTGGAATGTTTCCCATATATATATATATATATATATATATATATATATATATATATATATATATATATATATAGGGGAACATTCCAATTTTGAAACTTAAATGGGACCATCACTCGCAATAACACGAAAAACGGCAAGATACTAGCAGGCTACTTTGAGAAGCTCCTGAATTGTGAACCCATCCTTCAAAAATCTGAATCCATCCCAAATAACAGTGAGAAGCCGGATACAGAACCATCAATGACTGAAGAACTACAAAAGGTAATTTCAGAACTGAAAAATAACAAAGCGTCCAGAGAAAACCAAACAGTGGCCAAACTATGGAGAAAAAGTGCTGACAAAAATGCAGTTACATCCCTTCAATGTGTTGTCGATAAAATCTGGAAAAAAAGAAGAGATCCCTGCAGAATGAAGAACAGCTCTCATCCACCCTATCCACCAGAAAGACTTTAAGATAGACCTAACAAATATAGAGGAATATCACTGCTGGATGTAACATACAAGATTCTTTCTAAAGTCCTTTTGAACATTGGATCTGCAAATCAGGGAATACCATGGAGGATTTAGAAAGGGCAGATCATGCTCGGAACAAACGTAAAACCTCAAAAACATTATGACATACCAAAAATCAAGGGCAAAGACATATGTCATCTTCTTCATTGATTTCAAAAAAGCATACGATTTGATTGACATAGAATCTCCATTAGCAGCCCTGGAAGAAATGAGTTTGGATAAGAAAACAACTAATATCATAAAAGCGACACTTACAAATACATTTTCAAAAGTTAAAGTCATAGGTGAACTATCAGATCCCTTCGAAATAAAAATGGGGATGACACAGGGGGATGGGCTCTCACCATTGCTGTTCAATTATGTGCTTGAGAAAGTAGTCAGAGAATAGAACACAAATATAAAGAGTGGTATAAGATTAGGTTGCAAAAACAAGAACCTTAAAGTAAACTGCATTGCCTTTGCAGATGATATGGCCCTGTTTGCCAAAACAATGGAAGAAGCACAGGAGCAAATCCTTGAACTAAATAAACAAGCAGCTAAAAGAGATCTTCACATCTGCTTCAAAAAAACTAAGATCATGAGAAACATCAAGAATTCAAGTAAACACCTCAAAGTCCAAGAACAAAAGATTGAAATAGTAAAAGAATTTAAATATTTAAGACAATGGATTAGTTGGATTGCCGGCGAAAGCAAAGCAATGAAATCCACAAAAAATAAACTTGAACTGGCCTTCCAACTAACAAAAGATACATACAACACAAAATTCCTTTCATGGGGGTCCAAAATTACACATTACAACACAGTAACTGAGCCAGAAACACTGAATGTAGCAGAAACACTAAACATGAACTTCAAAGGTCAAATGGAGAAACTTGAGAGAAAGGAAAGAAAAATTTTAAGAAAAATCATAGGACCGAAATTCCAAGATATAATACGAGGTGCATTCAAGTTCTAAGGCCTCCGATTTTTTTTCTAATTAACTACTCACCCGAAATCGATGAAACTGGCGTTACTTCTCGACGTAATCGCCCTGCAGATGTACACATTTTTCACAACGCTGACGCCATGATTCCATGGCAGCGGCGAAGGCTTCTTTAGGAGTCTGTTTTGACCACTGGAAAATCACTGAGGCAATAGCAGCACGGCTGGTGAATGTGCGGCCACGGAGAGTGTCTTTCATTGTTGGAAAAAGCCAAAAGTCACTAGGAGCCAGGTCAGGTGAGTAGGGAGCATGAGGAATCACTTCAAAGTTGTTATCACGAAGAAACTGTTGCGTAACGTTAGCTCGATGTGCGGGTGCATTGTCTTGGTGAAACAGCACACGCGCAGCCCTTCCCGGCCGTTTTTGTTGCAGTGCAGGAAGGAATTTGTTCTTCAAAACATTTTCGTAGGCTGCACCTGTTACCGTAGTGCCCTTTGGAACACAATGGGTAAGGATTATGCCCTCGCTGTCCCAGAACATGGACACCATCATTTTTTCAGCACTGGCGGTTACCCGAAATTTTTTTGGTGGAGGTGAATCTGTGTGCTTCCACTGAGCTGACTGGTGCTTTGTTTCTGGATTGAAAAATGGCATCCACGTCTCATCCATTGTCACAACCAACGAAAAGAAAGTCCCATTCATGCTGTCGTTGCGCGTCAACATTGCTTGGCAACATGCCACACGGGCAGCCATGTGGTCGTCCGTCAGCATTCGTGGCACCCACCTGGATGACACTTTTCGCATTTTCAGGTCGTCATGCAGGATTGTGTGCACAGAACCTACACAAATGCCAACTCTGGAGGCGATCTGTTCAACAGTCATTCGGCAATCCCCCAAAACAATTCTCTCCACTTTCTCGATCATGTCGTCAGACCGGCTTGTGCGAGCCCGAGGTTGTTTCGGTTTGTTGTCACATGATGTTCTGCCTTCATTAAACTGTCGCACCCACGAACGCACTTTCGACACATCCATAGCTCCATCACCACATGTCTCCTTCAACTGTTGATGAATTTCAATTGGTTTCACACCACGCAAATTCAGAAAACGAATGATTGCACGCTGTTCAAGTAAGGAAAACGTCGCCATTTTAAGTATTTAAAACAGTTCTCATTCTCGCCGCTGGCGGTAAAATTCCACCTGCCGTACAGTGCTCCCATCTCTGGGGCGTATTGACAATGAATGCGGCCTCATTTTAAAACAATGCACATGTTTCTATCTCTTTCCAGTCCGGAGAAAAAAAATTGGAGGCCTTAGAACTTGAATGCACCTCGTAAAATAGTATACATCAAAAATAAAACTCTCTACAAGAAAACCGGAAAACTTTCAGATCTTTTTGGAATGAACTCTAACAGATAAAACAAACAAATCTTTGACTTTTTCCATGACCACAAAACAAAAGCCAACTAGTTTAATAAACTCAAAAAGACCTAGTAGAACTAAAGATTTCAGAAAAGTCACTAATCAATTGAACAGCTAAATTAATTACTAAAGATGAAAATATAAATTTCCAAGACAAATCTACACAAAAATCCAAACACATCTCGAAAAAAGGGAGGAAAAGAAGAGCGGAAAGTATGAAGAAATACTGGTCACTGAGAAGAAAAACACACAAAAAAGAAAATAACAACACACAAACAAATGATTGATCCAACATTCCCCAAAGAGGGTGAAACAAAAGAAGAAGAGAATGGTAATTAGCTAGTAATACCAAACCATCTTATATGTATCATTTTTGTTAGCTTTGACAGTCAGCTAACAACCAACAAACTGGATGATTAATCCCCTTGCTAATTATGATCTCTGACAGATCAATTCCACCGTTCATCTAAATCAGGCTGGTTGGGACTATTTAATAGTGCACTACCCCATTCAATTAATTTTTCCACTGTTCACATGACTACATGTATGCACTACTTTATCACCACCCAAATAAAGAATAAATGGGATAAATAATGTAGTTTCACTGGAGAATGTGTATTATTGCTTACAATGTTTGTGCCCTATCAGTTCTGTGTAGGAACAATCGCCTAAAAAAATGCTGAACACAATGTTTCCTTCTCTGAACATTTTTCATCTAAGTTTTGTTCTTGCACCATTTTCATCTGGCATATGGCTTTTTCTCTTCCTTGTCTTTCGTTTTGTCCATTAACTTTAATTCATATGTCCCTCCGTACCCAAGGCCACAAATTCACACCTGTGCTTTGTTGCTTGACTCTAAACAGCTAGGTCGAGTCTTGGTGGTGGAAGAAGATAGTTTCACAGCCAATCTGTGGCAAACATGGAAAGGGTGACAAAGTTGTTAATCACCAAACTTTACACCATAGTCCTTGACCAAATACCAGACCTCTACAATTTCTAATACAATGACAACATTCTATACTGTTGTTCTTGCACCATTTTCATCTGGCATATGGCTTTTTCTCTTCCTTGTCTTTCGTTTTGTCCATTAACTTTAATTCATATGTCCCTCCGTACCCAAGGGCCCACTAAGCTAGTTGACCCCCTTCAGTGCTATAGGAAACAAGCAGGGTATATTGTTGCACAGGATTCCATACTCTCCCTTCCTTTTCCATCACAAGCAACACAAACACTACACTCCATGCAGTGTCATTATGGTCACTATATTAAACAATCACATTGAAGGCATAACATACGTCACAAAAGAAAAGTGGCATAAGTTTACAAAGGGCAATACACACACTCACTTTCAGGCTTATACTGGTATGGTTTGTCACAAGTGTTATGAGAACTAAGTTGGCAAACTGGCAGCTGATTTCTCAGCATCAGAAAGTTCCTAATACAATTACAGCTTCAAATTAATAACAAATCATATTGTCAGGGAAAATATGTCATTATCTGGAGCAGTTACACGTATACACACGGGGAATAAGATATCATTCTATATGGGTAGCTCATAGTGATCTTTAGTGTGCACAATTCTAACAATTCATATTTATGACAATGTAGGGAAAGACAGATTGCTACAAGTTGCAGACAGTCACAATTAAAAGACACTTAGGTAAAGCTTTTGGCCACAGCCTTCATCAGCAAGGAAAACACGCACCATTCATACACACAAGCAAGCACACTTCATACACACAGCTCGGAACGGAATGCAGCTATTACGCCGGATGCAAGCAGCAATCTGGAGGGGGTGGTGAAGGGGAAGGGATAGTGGTGAACAGGTGGGTGGAGGCATGAATGCTGTCTGGAGGTGCATGCAGGGACAAGAATGCCAACAGGTGCGGTGTCAGGAGATTGTGGGGCAATGAGATGGGGAAAAACGGAGCGGAGAAAATATGGGCAGGTGCATTAGCAGAGGGTGGCAAGCAAAGAGAGTGGAAGACAGGAGTGGAGAGGAGATCGGCCCCCTCCAAACTGCTGCTTGCATCCCATGTGATAGCTGCATTCTGCTCCAAGTGCTGGAGTTGGCAGTCATACACGTATGAGGTGTGCTTACTTGTGTGTATGAATGGTGTATGTTTACCCTTTCATGATGAAGGTTGTGGCTGAAAGCTTTATGTGTGTGTCTTTTAACATCTACATTACTAACATACCTACCTGGAGTTTCCATTGTTTAATTCATATTTACAATTTGTTCACCCGTTTGTGTCAAATAATTTTATCATCTTCCCAACTAATATACACTTCAGACTATGGTACTGATCAGTCTGTCATCCCAACAATGACTTCATATACACATACAATTCTATATTCACATTTTTTTGGCTTTGCTAACTCACAACCAAACTGTCACCTAACCAAACCTAAATGTTGTGCAGGCCTATGATGCAGTCTGCCACCAAACCAACATTTCATATTTCATTTATAACTATTTACCCATAACAAGCACAAAAGTAGTGTATACTTCACTAACAAAATCAAAATATGAGGCAAACACAAAAAAAGCAGCAATTCATATTTCCCGGCATAGGGGCATCAACAATGTGATCTATAATGTGCAGAGGAATGTATGGTTGCTCCTTCATAAATTTTAGCCACAAAAGCTATTCAATTAATATGAGTAAAGGAAGACTCCCTGATGTAGGTGGCTGAACCCTACAGGATATCCTAGCTAACAATGCCACATGAATTTCAACTTGGAATTGCTCATCCCCCCCCCCCTCTCTCTCTCTCTCTCTCTTTCTCTCTCTCTCTCTCTCTCTTTTAAAAAACTCTTCACCTAAGATATTTTATTTCACCCTTCACTTTACACTCTTACAGTCTGCGATTTCCGTACCAGTTAACTTGTACATTTTTCAGGCAGTACATTGATCATTGCCAATTTATTTTCAAAGTAAGTGGTGATGTATGTTGTTTTTAAACATGGCAAAGAAAAATGGTTATTTCCATAAATTAAATATCAAAGGAAGAGATCATATAACATATCATCTAAACTTAATGAAAGAGATAGATAGTTCTGCCTAAGAACTCTCTGGACGAGAGATTATTATTAATATTCAATGACCATAATGCAATGGAAATTACAAATGAAAATAGTAATACTAATGCTTACCTTCGGTTTAGGACGATGTGTGTCAACTGCATCAATGGGAAGCTTTATGTGCTCAACTTTGCATCCATATGCCACTGGTGTCAGCTTAATGATTGTATGTAGAGGAACTTGCAGGTACGGTAGCTCATCTGTTGAAATGAGATTACTGATTTAATCATTCACAAAATATGGTTTGCTGGACAAAACGATAACAGAATCCTTTAACACTTTAAGAAAAAAATTACAGTGAATAACGAAAAAGTCAAGTTTGTCAAAGAGGTGACACCTATTAAACTAAAGATTTCTGCATGCCATTTTTTCCTGACTGAACTTTTGTTTTTATGCTGGCAATATTTGACTTTTGGAGTGAATCTTTCTCTCTGCAGTGCAGTATGCACTGGTTTGTGACTTCCTGTCAGATTAAAATTGTATGCCAGGGCAGGGTTTAAAGCCAAAACAATGCAATTTTCAGACAGTGTTCTTATCAACAAAGCTATCCTTGCATGACACGATATGCCCACACAGCTTCAATATTATTAATAATCTCTTTCCTACTTTGCACAGTTCACAGAAGATCTTTGCATACATAGTTAGACCCTCTTTACTTTTTAACATAGTACATTTTGTACAAAGTTTCACTATATGTTGTAGCGTTCACTTGAATTGATCTGTGATATTGAACAAAATTTTTCATGTCCACTGCATTGGAATTTTGAAATATAATCACCCAGAATATATGAAGAGATGCCCTGTTATAAATTTAGGGGCTAAAGGCATGTGACAGCAATGACTGACATCTTCACTAGGACAGACAAAGCAACTACCTTTGACTTTACAAGAATGAGACATATTCTAGCTGGCATGTTCATCAGCCAGTTTTGAGCTTTATTCCCAAGTTTGGAGGCTGACATTATTTTTACAGGGGCTCTATTAAATCCTTGTGAAATTGTGTGATCATTTATACAGTTTCTGACTGTGGAATTTCTATCAAATATTTTATTTGTTTATTGAATTCTTTCCTTCAGTGTAGTTTATCAAGCTAGTCTTATCTTTCTGCATTTTCTTCAGCTATCTTACACTGTTATTGTTTTGTATGGTAAGCATAATTTTTATTTTATTACCTTCTAACATTTTTGTGTTAGCAATCCATTGTGATGATATTAGATTAGCTACACGCTATGAGATGGCAGAAAATGTTGAAAGTGTGATATGACAACAGGAAGGAAGGACAATACCCACAGCCAATACGTCCTAGAGTGTCAAAGGATACCAGCAGCAGTATAGCATTATAACTGTTGAGATATTCATGTTAGATAAAATATCTTTAAACAAAATTATTACGTGCAAAGCTTTGAAGTGAAACAAATCTACTGTTTTGTTGACTGGTTGCTTTAAGGTTTTGGTCACTTTCAAAAGAACATATCAATATTTCACTTACACCGCTACCTACATCAAACTGAGGCTGCAGATGATAATGCAGCAGCTAGAAACTAAATTAAATACTGTAGTACAGGAACAACATAAGCTGAAACACTTTGATTACATCTACAATAGATAAAGAAAACTGGATTATTCAAAATTTGATAAAACCAAGAACACACTTAAAAGGAAGTATGTGTTGTCAGTTACTCAAAGATGTCAGTTTCTTAAAGAGAATTTCAGCAAAATTAACATAATTGTTACATGAATATGCTGAAAAGTGAATTTTCTTCTATGCTGAGAACATACCTGCTGACTTGTCAAGGAAATAAGCAAGCAAACAGCGTAACACAGCTTGATGACTGACAACCAAGACATTGCCCTGACGTTCCAATTCCATGATGACCGGTTCCAGCCGTGCCACCAGATCTTCATAAGATTCTCCCCTCGGGTAGCGATAACCAAATTTGTTTTGGTCACGGGCAGCAAAGTCTTCAGGGTATTTCTCAGCTATTTCTTCATATGTCATCTCTTCACAAATTCCCTGCGGAACAGGTGACATAAGTTTATCATTTTGCTTTACAATTGTTCAAAAAAATTTTTTCTGTCTAATATCTGTATGAAAAATGATCACTACAATGGAACTGCAATGAAATATAAAAGATTTTTTTCATTAGTCAACAAGCTGGAGAGAAAACTGTCTTGGCCACTTATATCATCTGTCACTATAATTCCACTACACAATTAAAAAGACTTTAATAAGCTTCTGAAGTTTATTACTCCATTTAAGCTACATGCCCACGTTTTAGCTTCTTCCAAAGATGTACAAAGCTAAGCATTCTGTTAATTTTCATGCAGACTTGCCTCCTTATCTATGGTTCAGAATGGAGTTATGTAAGAAGTTGTGAATCTACCAATTCAAAAAAATAACAGATAAATAAAGAATAAATAAATAAATAAAAAATAAAAACCTAGCTCAAGAACCACTTATTCTGAAAGATATCTAAATATTTAGATTCAAGGACTGAAAAGTAACAGTGTGGACTGGTGTGTACTGGGGGCCTCATTGTAAAGCTGCGTGACTAGTAGTAATGTACTGTAGTACATAAAACTCATTTTTTAAAAGAATACCATTGTAATCAAGTAATACTAAGCTATCAACAGCAGAAAAATGGCTGCTACTGGCGTTGGACAAAAATATGAAAACACGTCAAGAAATGCATGCCTGAACACAAATACAAATGCTAACCAAACCTGCAGGTTGCTATGTTGTATTACACCACAAACGGAACCTATACAGTATCTTTAATACATTGCAAGTGTCTGTTGTGGTCATAACAGTGTTCTGTGTGCATTGTGTTTGCACTAAGAGAATTTAAACATAGGCAAATTGTTGGACCTTGTATGATGAGAGCTTCAGTAGCCAAGGTAGACCAAGTGGTTGATGTTTTAAGAGGCACTGTATCAAAGATTTACACAGCATATAGGGAAAGCTGAAAAACATCATCTGCCAAGACACAATGTGGACAAAAGTGTTGTTGACTGATTGAGATGGATGGTCATGGAAGATGATTGTGGCAAAAAATAAGAGGACGACAGCTGCAAAAGTTACTTCACAACTGAATGTCATACTTGCGAACCCTGCCAGCATCAAAACAATAGAAAGTGAACTATGCAAGTGGAGAATTGTAGAGTGAGCTGAAATTCCAAAACCTCTCATCAGTGATGCAAATGCCCATAACTGGAAAATGTTATGCCAATGCCATAAAACCTGGAATATTGAGCAATGGTACAATGCCATTTGGTAGGATATGTCTTGTTTCACGTTGTCTCCAACTTCTGACCAAGTTTGCATCCCAAGAGTGGAAGATGGTCTTGGTTAGGTGACAATTCGGGTAGCCATGCTGTGGTATTCCATGGGCCCTATGGTTACACTGCAAGGTCTCATTACTGAGCAGTTCCATCCTGGGATACAATGTTTGTTCCCCAATGGTGATGCTGTGTTTGAAGACAACAGAACCCCTCTGCTCAGAGCTGGCATTGTTCAGGTCAAGTTTTGTGAGCGCGAGGATGATTTGTCACATCTCCCTGGCCTACACAGTCACATATCTCAATATTATTGAGCCTTCATGGTGTACTTAGGAAAGGAGGATGCATGTTCGCTATCCACATCCATCATTGTTACCTGAAGTTGCCTATATTTTGCAGGAAGAATGGTATAGGATTCCCTTCGAAACCATATAGAAACTGTATTTATCCATTCCGAGATGACTGGAAGCTGTTTTGAATGTCAACAGTTTTCATACACTGTATTAGCCATGGTAATGTGTTGTGTTTGTGGTGTTTCCATATTTCTGCCCAACTCCTGTAAATGGTACGACTGAAGAGGCAGCAGCTATTTTCAAAGTGGCATCTTTCTTCCTAATTTACAGGATTAAATTTATCTGTCATGAGCATGAATAGCATTACAGTGATAACACAGCATAGAGATGAAATTTATATCATTGCCTTGTCTTCTGTTGGTGTGTACCTTCACTCATTCAGCACACCTCATTGTTCTCCTTCTTGATGGGATCTGCTTTAGCTCATCAGTATTTGCAACCAGTTCTCCAAAGCTTCATTCAAATACCAAAGACTATAAGATATTCCATAATCTATGCCTCTCCCACTTTTACTTTTTGCCTACTGGGCACCCAATAACAGACTTCTCTCTACATCAATATTTCCCAGTGTATGAATAAGAAAGGATAGAGTGCTACTAACCACACAGAGGAGGCATTGAGTCACATACAGGCACAATGAAAAAGAATGCTTGAAAAATTCAGCTTTTGGACTACATCTTTCATCAAACATAGAAAGAAAATACACAGGACAACTGCCGTCTCCTGGCACTAAGCACCTTGGTGACCAGATACGACAGTGGCTGTGTTCGTGTGTGTGTTTCTCTACTTCTGATGAAGGGTGTTATCTGAAAGCTGAACATTTCTACCATTCTTTTTCATTGTGCCTTTATATGATTCGATGCCTCCTCTATGTGGTGTGTAAGAGCCTATCATTTCCATACTGCAGTTATTTCATCCAGGACTTTCCTTTTTTTGATTTCCCAAAGTGCATGGTTAATCTCTAGCTGAACAGCTCTTGACCTTTAACCACATGAAAGGAATACTGTGACATCCTTACTTCTCACCTTCATAAATTCCAAACTCATCAGAACTCTTTTGTTTTGGTTTTGAGGGGTAGAATTATTGAATACATGGATATAGTGTAGGTCATAGGAGCCACTTGAACATCCTCTTTTGCCAACTTTTTCATGGATCAGATGGAGAAGACAGTCAGAAACCCTCTGCATTTCATCTGGTTGCAAGAACCTGACAATATTTTCACCATGTAAACTCTTAATTTGCTTTCACAGAGGATTCATCTGTACATTTAATCTTCTAAATGACATCCCCTCTTCTTTGATACTGTAAATTTAATCTTCTAAATGACATCCCCTCTTCTTTGATACTGACATCAATCTAACCAACTGCTGTACACAGATTGAAATAAACCAACTTTTATGCCAGCCTTATAACTTTCTACAGTCATACCCTAAATTGAAAGACATGCTACCCACTACACCTCTCCTCCATCTTTGTGTTGGGTTGGTTGGGCTGTTTTGGGGGAGGAGAGAAACTGCGAGGTCATTGGTCTCATCAGATTAGGGAAGGATGGTTAAGGAAGCCAGCAGTGCCCTTTTCAAAGGAACGATCCTGGCATTTGCCTGAAAAGATTTAGGGAAATCACGGAAAACCTAAGTCAGGATGGCCGGACGCAGGATTGAACCGTCATCCTCCTGAATGCGAGTCCAGTATGCTAACCACTGCGCCATCTCGCTCGGTCAACTTTGTGTTAGCCAAACCAATTTTAATCAATTCATATACTCTTCCTGAATCTATTCCTTTCCTCATTTTTCTAATTCTTGTAAAAAAAGAAACATTGAGAGAGTTCTGCATCTAGAAAGGAATAAGATTAGAGTTTCATGTGGCATCAGAAATGAGATTCCTAAAGGCAGAGAACATATTCGACTGGGGAATAACAGGGAAGGAAATTGGCTATGCTCTTTCAAAGGAGTTAACCTGCATTTGCCTTAAGCAATTTAGGGAGATAATACAAAACCTAAATCTGGATAAACAGGGATTTGAAATGCTGTTCTCCCAAATATGAGTCCAGTGTCTTACCACAGCATCACCATGCTCAGTGAGCACGCAACCGGAATTTAGATTTTTATTCCAGCATAATCACCACTAAAATCTCAATGTAAATTATTCGAAACAGAACCTACTTTTAACACTCAGTAGCCTAAGGTACAATATATCTTGTAAAATAAGGTGCATGATCGTGGCACCCATTTCCGTGCTTAAGCCACCCACTTGCAGTACCTTACTTCATTAGCTCCTGACATTATCTGTCCAATCCTTTCCATTCAGTTCCCCTCCCCCCTCCCCCCCCCCAAAAAAAAAAATTATACTTTGTCTACTTTTCATCCACTGTTTTTTCATACCTTTACTTTTTTAAGCTTTTATTTATTTTTGTTTTTATATGTCATTTTTCATCTTTTTCTTCCATTAAGAGACACTCGTTGCCTACTCTTTCCATCATTGAGAATTTCATCTGTTCTTTTTCTTTAAAAAAGTCCTGTTTATTGCTATTATGTCACTATTCATTTTCTCTTTCAACTTGTCCTAGTGCTTCTTCTTTGACCCACAGCTCTGAACTACTTTGTAATAAATCCCTAACTGAATTTTCTCCAACTCTTTCTAATCTTTTGCGAGATGAAGATTATTACTTTGTGTGTGTATGTGTGTGACTCCTACCCCTTGGTAAACACAAACCTTTGATACAGAGGTACAAGTTACAACTGACATTGGTGGCTAACCACAAATTTTAATATGCATACTGAGTAGGATGTAAAAAATGTGCAGCAGGTACCCAGATTATTCTACAAAAAATTACTTAAGAACCTTTTCCCATCCTGCTCTCTCCATTCCTCTACATGATTACGGTAATCTATTCTGCTGTACAGTCATCAGTAGGCACTTCTACAAGACTACAGATAGAATCAGTAAGTTGTTCACATAAGTTTAAAAGAACTGCTCTTATGTGATTGTTCCAGATTATATCCCCACAAACTATTACACCTAGGTATCTGTACAGGCTGACTGATTGCAACTGTGGCTCACTGGTATTGTAATCATAGGATGCTTCTTTTCTTCATTCTGTGAAGACCAGAGTTTTAAATTTCTGAACATCGAAAGCAAGTTTCCAATCTCTGCACCACTTTGAAATCTTGTGAAGGTCTGGCTGAATACAAGTGCAGCTTTTTTCAGAGATTTCTTCCTTTTAGACATCTGCATCATCTGCAAAAAGTCTAAGGTTGCTACTAATATTGTCTGCCAGGTTTTTAATACACAACATGAACAGTAATAGTCCCAACGCATTTCCTGGCGTCACACCTGAGATTACTTCTACATTTGTTGATGACACACCATCTGAAATAATGTGCTGCATTGCATGATCCCTACCAAGAAATCCTCAATCCAGTCTGAATGCAGAGTTTTTATTCATTACAGGATTCTCATACACTTGCAGAACCAAGTGGATAACCAACAATTCTCTGAGGTACAGTGCTTTTTCAGGCACTTATAAAATGCACTTCTTGTGGCATGACATGTTTCAAAACTGACCAACTCATTTATGTACAAAATGGAAATTATTTGAGAGTCTTGTCCCCTCCCCAGTAAATTTCTGCAGGTGCCCATAGTCCCGAGTCAAATGCTTCTTCGGAGTTAAAAAATGCTGCATCCATGTGATTGCCTTCTTGCTTTGATCCATAGGTTCATTCAGTTCAAACAAAGGTGAAAATGTAGAACTCTAGAAAAAACAAAATACATGAAATACTTACAGCGTCTATTTCATTAAGAGCTTTCCACCTTTCCTGTGGTGCAGGTATATTGGCAACTGTCTGTATGGTTCTCTTAAGCCAAGAAGTCCAAACACGAAGGCCAGGTATATCTTGCTGCTGGATGTATGCAGACAGTGCAGCTCCATACTGGTGCCCCCTATAGGAAAGCTCAGAGTCTCCACCAATTCGTCCTTCTAAATTCTGCTCACTCTCACCATGCTGAAATATTACAAAATCACAAATATTTATCATCTAATGACTGTACAAGCTGGAGCATGTAAAATGACACACTTTTCTCATAGTTTTCAAGTAGCAATGTTTCTAAAGCACTATAACAGAAATTCCAACTAATGTTACTATTTAACTTTTATTACAACATATAAGAAAATTTGTTCTATTGCACTTACTTCATCACTCCTATAAGTGTATAATAAAAGTAATTTTGATAATGAAAGCGAACTAAGAAAATAATTTAATTCAATAGAAAAGTGTGGATGTACAGAGGTGAAAATCAGACCGAAGTTGAGATACAATTCCCCTGATTAAATCTGTAATTCACGGTGGCAATGATAACAGATGCACTAACTGCAGTGAGCCAAATTCTAAAGACCAAGAAAATAATGTTTTTAATTTTTCAGCCACAATGAGGAAATAAATGTTACATGATGAATGACATTTAGTTCAAATTATAGTTTCATTCATAAAAATGGGCGTTACTAGACTTGTATCATCAAAAAACTTACCCTTGTGAGATAAATAGTACGAGGTGTTATATGTATGTTCATTAGGTAGTAAACAATTCGACTCTGTATATGTCCCTCATGTTTATGTACTACCACCTTTTCACCTGTAACACAAAATTGAAATTCATGATTTTCAAACACAATTTCACTTAAAATGGTTACAAAAAATAATTTAAAGACTGTGCTTTGCATATTGGTACCAAAATATTTGTAAAGCCATAAACACTAACTAAAAAATAAAGCTTTCAATTATTTTCTCTTTTAAATGAAACATCTGATAACTTTCTGAATGAACGCTTAAGATAAAATGTACAAAGTTGTTACAACTATAACACACTATTGTCTTGCTTCTATTTGGTTTCAACCCCTTTCCTTACTGTAATACAGAATTTGTACCATTAACACTCATTTGATGTCTTGCACAATCCACAGCAGCAAGGTTAGTGCACAGAGCACCTTTCTCAGCTGACATGCAAAAAATGCACAGCTGTCTGTATTGGTTCAGCCTGCAAAAAGAACTGTCTAAAGGGATGTACAGGCATATGGAAACATTCCTTACCAGCAGTGCAAAGCACTATAGTCCACATTTCTGTGCATTCACAGAGCTTACTGTAATTGATACGAAGTACCTAGGCACTTGCAACATTACTTCTCATTTAGTCTCTCCTTAACAATGTCTCTTTTCTAGTAATCTACAAATGGCCACTTTCCATAGAAAAAGTTTCTTGATACATGCTGTGAACAATATTTCACCGTTCCTTCTCATTCCTTGTACAACTGTTAAATTCTATCTAAATGTTTTAATTTTCTGTTCTACATCTCAAACATTCTATCCAATCACAGTTCTTGTAGATAACTTTGTTTCCCTGATCTCACTTAAACATCCCCATGATTTCATCTTCATACCTCTATCTCTTATAGTCCCCCCTCCTGCTTCTTTTGCACCTATAGTTCTTCATATCTTGACTCATCTCATGCCTTTGACTTTTGGCTTTCATCCTATCCATCATTGTTCAAAATAAAAAACACACACACAAAAAAACATGAAAGAATTTTACCTGTATTGTATATTTTCATGAAACTAAGGTTGGATTCATATTTCTCATCCAAGGGCTGATATCTTTCCTGGTAATGTTCTATACGTTTCAGAAAATCTTTCAATGCCATTTCCTTATTCATGTTCTGATAGTCTGGGCTGCTTACTTTCACTTCCTGTGTTCAAGAAGAAATGGTTTGAATATTATTATTACATAAAAACTTTTTTAAGAAAATATTACATACTAAATCCAACGTAAATTGAGAAAGGCCTTTTGCTTAATGAACTGTGTATAATGTGGCAGAACCCTATACGGACTTTCATGTATTACATTGTGTTATTTTTTGCGACACAGGTGGATACTTTTTCTACGCTGTTGATGATTTTGTAAATAGTGATATAAGTGATCTAGCAATTTAATTATAAACAAATTGCTGCTATCATTATTATCTACTAATTTAAGAATGAAGAAAATAGCTTCCATCCTTATTATGTTCAAGAGAGTGTGTAGAACAGCTTCACATAAGTAGTGCAACTAAATTTAGCCTTGCATTATTACAAAGTTATGCAACTGTGTACTATGCAAGACAGCATGTGTTTCAAAATGCATAACATGTATGTACGTAATTGTGGCTGGTGTCTTAATGCAGCTTGGAAGCTGCCTTGTGGATTACTGAATAAATGAATATGATGCAATTAATTATGATAAAAGCTTTATGAACATTCACAAAATATGTGAAGTCATTTTCATTGTCTAATGAATCCATGTACTCAATAAATAATCTGACTGACTAATATGAATACCCCACATTGTAGTCATACAAAGATACTTGGCAGAAGTGGTTCATTGATGCCTTTCCTTCAAGTTTTGGATTGTGAGGCAGATTTTTATTCCATGCAATTAAAATAATTAAGGCCCATGGATTAAAGTGTTGTGCTACAGATGCATACAGAAATGGAAGGAAAACAGACTGTGAAACATATTCACACAATTGGCTGATCACAATCAACAGTGTCTTGCACTCTCAGTTCTGAAAATGCTGCAGACACCTGTGGAATTTAACTAGGGCATTGATGTATAATTTGATGTTAAGGACTGTAAACATGTCAGCTGCCTTTGATGGCTGAACATAGACAGTTGATCATTATTTCTCAGACAGAATACAAAACAGTTAAGTCTGGAGCAATTACATTAATATGCTTCTGTAATTTCATCCATGAAGTCATGATCTGCTCCACATAACAAAGGCCTAGAAATATAAACAACCTTACCAGAAAAAGTGTGGAAGCTTAAAAGCTAGCATGACTTTATGATTTGTTACACGGGTAGATGCACTACCCATTTTTCACTTGTAAGTACAGGTTGTCTTCTCTATTTTTTATTACAAATCTTTCTACTTCTACAAACACTGTATATCCACATTCTATTTGCTCAATTCTTTTGTAGCTGTTATACATTCTACATGGTGAACTCAAACACCACTGATAAAATATTGGAGGCTGTTCAGAGATATTTTCTGAGTAATTTGTGGCAGAAGGGATCCGTGGTTACCAGCGAGTCTACTGACAGGCTTGATGGTCTTGTGGTAAAGTATGTACCTGAAAACTGAGAGGTTGTGGAAATTTTCTGCCTTTAATCTAACATTCGCCTCTCATCGATGTTAGGAGTCACCTGTGATTTGGATTCCATGTTAAACTGTAGGTCCCCTTTCCCTTGTCGGATGACAAGAATACGTCAGGGACATGGAAGTCATGAGATTGGCATCCAATTGAAATACTTGCATACAGCCATTGAGCCCCACACAGTTAAAGTGCTACTGTAAATGATTCATTCTTTCAGAGCTCTATATTTTCCAAAGTATTACATGTGTAAGTACAATGGAAGCATGACTAGAACCATAAACTCACCAAGTTTGCATTTTGTACTCCACAAATGTTCTATGAGTGCCCTTCTAGTCACATGAAACACCTCCAAGTCATAGTCAAGTTCATCCCATATATTATGTAGCAACATCCTCTCCATGGTCTTTACAGTAACACTGATTTTTTGTCTACTGTTCCAGTGTTCTGACATTGGCATATGTGAATAAAGTCCTTAATGTGGCCCAAAAGAAAAAAATTCTTGGAATCACTAGTCAGTTGTGGAAACAACCACAACTGCAACATATCAAAGCAATGCATACTTGGCACAGTCTTCCCATAGAAGGGATATGGCCCATACAGCTTCGTCTGTGACAGTGCACAGAAAACATTGACCTTTGGTGAATCTCTTTCATTCACCATGATTTCATAAGGATTTTCAGTGACTTACACACTCACACTGTGGCTATTAACTTCTCCAGATAAATGGAAGGTTGCTCAGTTGCTGAATATCACCTTATAGGTGAAATGTTCTATTTTTTGTTTTGTTTCCATTTTGTCAAGGCATTGACACACAAAGCCAGTTGGTGGACACAATGCAAATTCAGCAACTTTACAGTTCTATTCCATGCATCAATCATATTTGTACATATAATCTTTTGGGAAAAAGAAATTAGAAATGAATGACTCATTTATAGTAATCCTGTATTATTAAAACAAAACACACATACTATACATATTTACTTATGCAAAGTTACTGTGATGTGATTACCATCACTGTCAGAACAGCTCAGCATAGTGTTGTGATGTTCTTTGACATTCAGTTAACCCATACATGAACTGCATATCAACCAATTCTTCATTGGTAAACCTATCCATACTTCTGTGCTTCACTGTTATCATACAACTAACACTGTGTGAAAAACAAACCTGAGAGAGAACCAAGTGTATTGAATTCAAGCTTCAAGGCAGAGAGTAAAGTGGGCATTACTGTTGTCAATGACAAGTACTATGAATGGATGGATCAAGTTTGTTGTCAATAAGACACACAGAACATTCCAACAACATTTTTATTGTTGCGCAGATATTTTTAGTGCTATACACAAAGATAAAGGGGGAAAAGAAATCAAACAAAATGCAGTCACTCTATAATAAACTAACAGAGCCCATGGAAACCTTATATCAAAATATTCAGAAAGTATTCCTGGACAACCTTCAAAATGTCGTTGGTGTGTTCGGGTTCATGCCGTATAATAAAGAAGTAGGTAATGCTAACAGCAACATTTATTGAATAACATTTAACATTCAGCTTTCAGAAATTACATTTTCATTAACAGTTCAAGAAAGGAGGACTGAAGAAAAAGATATAACTGAAGAAAGTTTCTCCAATATTTGGAGAGAGGAAAGGTAGGAAAAAGCTGTAACAATATAATTAATATTTGAAAACAAACATGTAGAGAAAGAAAGAAGGTGCTCGTGAGAAAATGACTGAGTTTGAAGAATTTAATTTATCACGAGATACCACAAACTGAGAGCTTGTACATTGATAAAATAAATGGTTTTTTAAAGTCCTCAAACTAAGTCAATGACACATAGTGATCATATATACCCTTTACATAAAACAAAGAATACTTTTATACATACCATTATATTTTGCTCTATTATCTGAGGATCATCACACACAGATTCCACAAAGAATAATTTGAAACCCATCTTATTTACAACTATTTCATGTATCATTCTTCGACGGTCAGCTGTGGAATTTGTTGCATCAAATACCTGAAACAAGTATTTTATTCACAACCAGTTTCTACGACATAAATAGCTAATAAGTGACATTTAAATTTTAGGCTTCTTTCTTTTGATACCACTTTGATACACAATTACTTGTGAGGAAAATAAAAATCTATAAGAAATTTTTCTTCAACATATTTTGACTTGAGAGGTAGAAATCATTAGACCTCTCTCAGTGTGTGTTAAACATACGTTTACAATCGTAGTAAAGTAACACATGATATACTAAACCTTTAGGATCAAAATTATACAGACAACTGAAGATCATAGACTACTTTGTGATGAGGAAGAAATTCTCAGAAATGAATATTCAAGGCAGCATAAGCTCCTGCTAATGTATCTGCAGTGACGTTCCAACCTCACAAAACAATACACTAAAACTGTTTATTGTTCTTGACTGAGTGCTTAAGATGGAACAAAACTTGTTCAGCAACTCTTAGACATAAATTTATTGTAATACTCACAAAACTGAATGAATGTACAAAGAAAAGTTGTGCAACAGGTATCATTATAATAGCTAGTCATTTAGAAACTTCTAACAAACTGGGTGACTCAAGTCACAGAAATATGTCCAGAGTCCTTAAAAAAATTATTTGCACAGTAAAACTTGAGAAGATGGCATCAAATACTGTAGAAGAAGACTGATCAATAAACACAGTGTGAAGAGTACTAGTGGGACAGACTCCCATCATAAACAACATGTGCAAGTAATTAGGCCAAATGAGCTCTGAGTTCAGTTCGGTCAATTGATTATCCACCACAGAACTTCAATGCCAAACTAATTACAGTTTGTACCATCCATGGATCGGGACTATTTCAACTATGATAGTGTTTTCAACTGCTACAACAGCCTTTTCTGGAGTGGTAAAATTCGATATGCCTCACTCACCTCTAATCATCAGCAAATGATCTTCATCGACTTGTGGCACAGAATTGTACAATATCAACTAATAGGACCTTACTTGCTGCTGCCCCATTTTAACAGTGCATGTAACATCATGTTCATTCAAGATGTGCTGCCACAGTTGGTGGAGACTGTAAATCTTGTTGTACATGAGAGCCTGTGGTATCAGTGTGACAATGCAACATTCCAATTCAATATTAATGCTAATGAGCACCTCTCAACAGCAGAGAAGCTCATCACTGAATTTGAAGAGAATGTTCTATTCCATGCCCAGCATTATTGCCAAATCTCTCACTCACAGATTTCGTCCTACGGGGTAACCTGAAGCAGCTGGTATTATGAGATCCCAGTAGAAACTGAAGGTGAACTCACAGGCAGGATTTTTCCTTCTATTCCATTGATCAACAGACAGTGATAATGTTTATGGAGTGTGATGACACATTATGTGCTACTGTAATGTGTGTGTTCTGACTGGCAGTCACCCCTTTAATACTTGTAGCTGCCGTAATCTCAAGTTTTTGCTACCAGATGTATATACATGTATTTATTTCTGAACATTAGTTAATTGTCTTGCAGGTCATAGTTTAGAATTCTCCACCTCCTGTATAATTTTGATCCTAAAAGTTTGGGTCACACTGAGTGAAACAACAACAACAACAACAGGAAAGCATCTATTAGAAGAATTACATATTTAATCAGGCCAGAATGTTGCACATTGAAAGTAGATGATTTATGTAGGTAAAAAAAATGCAACCAGACACTTTTTTGGATTTTAGATATGATATATTGTACCATCGTCTAATTTTCAAGCCACTGCTGGTTCATCATCAGATGGAGGTGTTGCAGGAACATTATAATTTGGACCAATTGTAGCTAGGCTCTGTGGTGATGGGACTGATGAAAATCACTGCAGCATCTAGCTGCACTTAGCTCACAATATAATGTTCCTGTAACACCTCCACTGATGATGAGCCTGCAGTGGCTTGAAAACTGGTTGCATATTTATACCCAGAAAAATTGCCCATTTAGGTCACAGTTGCAGTTTGTATCCATAATGGATATACCGAAATGACACTGGAAATAATTTATGAAAGTATCTTTGAAAACATAAATACTGAATTATTGTTTTGTAATAACTATAACTTGAAAAATGTGATTACATATTTTTATACAAGCAAAGGCAGTTAATAAATCAATAATTGTGAAACATCTCACCGCCACTTCTCCACCACACTCCAGCCAGGAGCACACATCTTGCAATGCGTCAATTGCACATTGTGTGCGTATGGCCATTGCCTCTTTATTGTCTGGTCTAAAGAATTCATGACTCTTGTAGGCTGTCGTTGCATGACGACGGTATTCTCCTAAATTGAAAACTGTGAAAAAGGTAAGTAATTGGTCACTGACATGTACAGCAAAGAAATACTTGTATATTGTAAAGTGATGATGAAGGCTTTAATTAACATCTAAGTGAGACTAAAGTAACTACGTCCTACATTCTATAAATATATACTGGTAGGGGCCTTAGGAGTTGTTAAGACTGAAATTTAGCCTATTATAAAACAACTAACTCACAATAACAAATCTAAAAATAAATAAATAAATGAATAAATAATAATAACTTTAATGCTATAGACATTGGAACAATGTATGAATTATGACCCTATGATTTACTGTAAGATTTTACACAGTCAATCATTAACTGCCAAAAACCACTAATGTCTAATAAAAGACAAAAGCAAATTTATCTCACCTATGTGATACTGTTATGTGAATTCTAGTTGAGATTACTGCTCGTTTTGTAGAAAATGGAGGACCACTCATTGAAGAGATATTTACTGAATAAATAATTTAGAGTTGATTGACAAAGATAGTTTTTAAAGTTGTTTCCTTGAGATTTATCCCCTTCACCCAATGCATATATCAGTCCTGGAAGATTTATGGATTCCATTTCCTACATTCAACAAGGCCTCCAATTTCTTCAAAATATTCTCTTATGATGAAAAGACAAACAGTAGAAGTTCCATTTAGGATAAGAGGGACAAAACAAGGCATATGGACACAAATGGGGGTGTTTGTGGAACAGAGGTGTGTGTGTGTGTGTGTGTGTGTGTGTGTGTGCGTGTGGGATACAGAACAAATCCACTGTTATTACTAGAAAAATACAGGATTTCTTAACATGGCCAGTAACATAGGGCTGTGCATTGCTGTGGTACAGATGCAGTATCCATCGGAGTATTGCCACTGGACATTTTTATGCAAGATCTTCAAAACTAACTCTGGTAACTATTATACCTGCATTTGGGGGAGATCTTCCAGTCGATAAATCATTCCACAGAAGATGGCAAAACATCAGCAGTACCATCCCTACAGCCCAAGTAGACTTTTCGATGTCCCTCATCAGTCCTACCAGATGCCAATCCAATACAGTGCAGCAATACTCCAGAAGGACAAGTGTAGTGTAAGCAGTAGACCTGTTGCATATTTTAATTGTTCTGTCAATATATCACAGTCTTGTTTATCTGTCTACACAAATTATCTATGTGATGACTCCTGTTTAAGTTATTTGTAATTGTAATCCCTAAGTCTTAAGTTGAATTCACAGCTTCTTAGGTTTGTGTGATCTATCGTGTAATTGAAATTTGGCTGATTCTCTTCACTACTCATGTGGATGACTTCATATTTTTTATTATTTACAGTTAATTACAACTCTTTGCATCACACAGATATCTTGTCTAAATCATTTTGCAAGTGGTTTTGATCATCTGATGACTTTGTAAGATGGTACATGACACCATCAACTGCAATCAATCTTAGAGGGCTGCTCTGTGTGCCTCAAACTGTTTTGGGGAACACAAGATCTCACTTCTCTTTTGCTCAACGACTTTCTGTCAGCTACTACGAATGTGACTTTTCTGACAAGTAATCCTGAATCCAGTCACACAACTGAGATGATACTCCATATGCACATGGTTTGATTAGAAGTTTCTTGTGAGGAACGGTGTCAAAAACCTTCTGAAAATACGGAATCTATCTGAGATCCCCTGTTGATAGCAGTCATTACTTTGTGTGAAAAGAAATCCATTTCTTTGTTTGTGTGTCTATCGACCTGCCAGCACTTTCGTTCGGTAAGTCACATCATCTTTGTTTTTAGATATATTTTTCCCACGTGGAATGTTTCCCTCTATTATATTCATATCATTAATTTGAATCCAAGAAAGCCATTTCTGTTTGACAAGAATGATATTTTCTGAATATGTGCTGACTATTTGTCCACATTGTTTTCTTCAAGGTAATTCATAATGTTTGAACACAGTATATGTTCTGGATTCCTGATGCAAATCAATGTTAGTGTTATGGGTCTGTAATTCAGTGGATTACTCCTATTTTCTTTCTTGGGCATTGGTGTGACCTGAACGACTTTCCAGTCTTCACGCATGGATCTTCTGTCGAACATTCAGTTATATACAATTGCTAAGTATGGAGGCACTGTATCAGCTTACTCTGAAAGGAACCTAACTGATATATGTGCTTCTAAGTTACTCATGTTGGCATCTGTTTTTGATTATTTAATATTTTACTGATTGATTTTGCAAAACAAATTCTGGTATTACTATTAACTCTTCACCATTTCAATACAATGTCTTATTCACAACTTCTACCACACTAGTGAGTTTATGTTCTTGCCCAGATATCACACCATAAACATTAAATTTCAATTATCTGGAAACAAGGTTTTGTCTTCTCAACTTTATGAGCGAAATGAAAAATGCCTTCACTGAAGAAAAGGCATACACAACACTAAGAAGCCAATTTAAGAGAGATACATTTCAGTTGAGAAATTAAAAGGTGATTGGTGGAAAATATTTGAAACAAGCAAAATTAAGACAGAGATTTTGCGAAATGACTTGTTCCATGTGCAGAAACAAAAGTTTTGGTCTTCAGCACAGGACAATTCCACTGCATTGCTCTAAGGGGCCACTGTCTCAGTTGACTGTCACCTGCCCACCTGCACCATAGATTATTCTCACTGCTACCTCCTACCTATATAGCATGGCACTGCAGTCTTCACACTCCAAAGGTGCAGGGGAAGTTCTTCATAATCACAGGTGTATGTATAAAATCCATTAAATTATGTTGGAAGAAGCAAATGACGAAGCAAAAAGATTGTTAAAAAGTGAGCCTGAGAGCACTGCAGGACCACTAGCTATTCCAACTGCACAATAAAGAGAATAAAGGGGAAAATATAGCTACAACTACTTTGCTATACTTCACTAATTCAGGGAAGATGCAGAACGTGGGGAAGAAAATATATTGAGGTAATACTGACACTAACTGGCTGTCAGGGAAAGCACACCCTATAGGAGACAAAGAAGATGCTGACTGTACTGACCCACACTACTCGTACAAAGAACAAAAGGGAGACGACGTCTCAGGTAGGAGCCCAACAAATTACTTCCAAGCCCCCAGCAGGTTGCAGATATGGTTCTGTCCACACGCTAAGGTTCTGCATAAATTTCTGAGACGATGTCTGTGCATGCAATAAATCATCACAAATAATGTGCGTCAGATGACAGTTTCAATCTACTAACAACCTATCATCTGTCTGTCTGTCTGGGAAGGAACTTACAACGCCAAGAAGCTACTCTCTCATGAATATTTTATACTCAGTCTAGGATACTTATTTGTAATGAAGGGACTTTCTTCTGTGACCAATGTCGCAACCTGACTGAAAAAAGGAAGAAGAAAAAGGACAAGTTGGTGAGTTGGTTGGTTGGCTGGGGTGGGGGAGGGGCAAGCAATGAGGTCATCGGTCCCATTGAATTAGGGAAGGATGCAGAAGGAAGTCAGCCATACCCTTTCAAAGGAACCATCCGCATTTGCCTGAAGTGATTTAGGGAAATCACATAAAACCTAAATCAGGATGGCTGGACACAGGTTTGAACCATCATCCTCCCAAATGCGAAACCAGTGTGCTAACCACTGTGCCACCTCACTCAGTGTAAGATGATGTTGCGAGGTGGAAACAGAGCTGCGAGAAGTTGTATTTTGGATTTAACAACAGTACAGAAAGTCCAGGAGTTGAACTACCTTTACTGGAATCTACAGTTTTACACAGCAAAATAGACATCACAATTCAACATGTAAAGAGCTTTAAATTCCCTGCTCTAGATGCATATCTGGTGAGCCGATCAGCAAAATGGGACATAAAGGTGTTGACATGCTGCATTCAAAGTGTAAAAGACAAAGGGAAGTTGGGAAAGATTGGCTGAAGTCTCTCTTCATCCCCCATCACAATAAAGGGACAATCAGAAACTGCTTCATCTGCTGAACTACTGCTCTCATATCCCACAAAAGCAAAATTTTGCTGTACTCCATGAACCAGCATTTGAAGTCATACATTCGGCCTCAAATATCCACATAGTAAGCAGGTTTTGTTGAAGGAAAAGGAACTCATGATGAGATTCTCAATGTATGACAAATAATGAAGAAATCAGAGTTGTGTGTTCCTGTCTTCGTCTGCTTCCGTGACTATAGGAATGCCTTTGATTGTGTTGTCTGGGAAAAGTTGTGGCAGAGTTTGGTGTCCCACCACAATTGCCAGAAGTGATCAGAGGTCTATACAATAATGACCTCACAGCTGTGATGTAAGTAATGACACACCTGATTTCTTCACTGCATCAAAAGTTATAACAAAGCGTTAGGCTTTATCCTCCTTCCCCCCCCCCCCTTCAACTGTACAACATATATACTGAACATGTCATTAGGAAAGCTCTTAATGGTTGGGCTAAAGACATCTCAACCAGTGGACGAACTATTAACAACCCCCGATTTGCTGATGACACTATGCTTTTATAGCTAGCAGTGAAGATGAAGTTGCTGAGCTACTAATGACTGTAAAGGATATTTGTCTATCATATGGACTGGACCTTGGTCTCAACAAGTCCAAACGTATGATAACTGATGGACGAGCACACGTCAGCTCACAGTTGTACATTCTTTCATCTATCTAGGGTCAACCATCTACAACACAGGAAGCTGTGAAAGTGAGATAAGCAGACAGGTCACACTAGGACGAGTGGTTATGAAGAAGCTCACCAGGATCCGCCAAAACAGAGTAATAATGAGTACCACAAAGGTCCGGCTTGTTGAAACACATATGTTTCCCATCTTCTTTTATGGTTGCCAGACTTGAACCCTTAAGGCCAAAGACAAGCAGTGTATTGATGCATTTGAGCTTTGGTGTTCATGTGGGCTGTTATGCTTAAATGATGGACTGAAAGAAGAACAAATGTGTCTGCTATTGAACAATTGAATATCTCCAGCCACCTGACTTCTCGTGTCAACCAAAAAATTCTCCAGTTCTTTGACCATATACGGAGAAGAGATTGAGGAAACATAGAAAAAAATAATGATAGAAGGAAGTATTGGGAGCAAGAGACCAAGGGGAAGAGCAGCGTGCAGGCGGACAGATCAGATCAGATCAGAAACATCTCTGATCTACCCCTTGATCAGGTTCTAAGAGAAGCTGGAAGCCATCCAGGATGGAGGCAGTTGGTTCACGGAGTCACAATGCTCAGCAATGAGCATGACAACTTGTGGTGTTGATGATGATGATCATGATGACACTAGCTAAATTAAACAGTCAATGAAAAACACATGTCAGCTGCTGTGATGTGGAGCACTAGTTAATAACAAATACAAATTGTAGAGTGAGGGTAATAAGGAGTGATCTGGGGGGAGGGGGGTGGGGAAATTCAGATGGTAACAATTACAATGAGTAAAAAGTGAACAAACAGAAAGAAAGGGGGATGAAACAATCAAAAAAGAGCAGTAAAATGTCAAATTTGGGGGCAGCCATCCTTTAGATTATAAAAGCAAAGTTCCTCAAACAAATGGGATAATGTAGTCAACACCGTTTGGGATAATAAAGCCACTGCTGAAATTAGTAGTGAATTTGCTTGAGGATTCTCCATTAGAACAGATCCAAGTACAACTGCAACTGTACATTTCCTGGGAGTCAGAGAGGGTGAAGGAGGGTGAAAGTGCTTGATACATCTCATAATGCTAAACTTTGCAGACCAACAATATATGGACATAAAAAGAATGTTATTTGCATTCAGGAACTGAGTACATGTAATATGAAAGTGAGTCATCCCAGCGCCCAAGACCATGGCTTCACCTTAGTCAGTTTTCATGGTATCTTTTCAGTCATCACAGAACACGAATCTCAAAACAACCAAGAATGCGTCCTTTTATGACTTTTGACAAGAACCAGCATAGAACAATGAAATACGAAATGTAGTAAGCATTAAGTTTTTGAGACTACAGATAGATCATAACTTTAATTGAAAAACCCACTATCTACAATTAATGAAGCATCTTATCCTCTCCATGTCCCACTGTCCCATCCAAATGACACCACTGGCAGAGGATGACAAGAATTGGCTGGTCCCGGTTGGTACGCATGTGCCAGAACGCCTCTTCATCTCCGAATAACTACTGCAACCTAAATTCATCTGAATCAACTTCCTTGGCATCCCTCTACAATTTTTACCCCCCCCCCTCCCCCACACACACACTACCCTTCAATACTAAATTGGTGAATCCCTGATGTTTCACAATGTGTCCTACCAATCAATTCCCTCTTCCAGTCAGGTTGTGTCACAAATTTCTTTCCGTTCCAGATCTATTCCATACCTCCTCATTAGTTACATGATTTATCCATCTAACCTTCAGCTTTCTTCTACAGCACCACATTTCAAAAGCTTCTGTTTTCTTCTTGTCTAACTGTTTATTACCCATTTTTCACCTCCATACATGGCTACCCTCCAGACAAATACCTTAAGAAGAGACTTCCTAAAACTTAAAACTCTATTTGATGTCAACAAATTTCACTTTTCTTGCCAGATAAAGATAAACGCAAGTGTACACACACACACACACACACACACAAAATGACTGCAACCTCCGGCAGTTGTAACAGTTCCAGCTGCCAGACATTGCAGTTATGTGTGCATGAGGTGCGTTTGCTTGAGGCTATGGCTGCATGTGTGTGTTTCTTTTACTGATGAAGACCGTGGCCAAAAGCTTATGTGTAAGTGTCTTTTAATTGTGCCTGTCTGCAACTTCATGTGTCATCTTTACAGTAAGCAGCAATTTATCTTTTCCTTACATGGTTGATATTTCAACTTGGAGTTTCCATTGTTTGATATTGCCCTCAAGTTCATCTCCCTTGCATAGGCTCTCTGTATACTGCTTCCACCTTCCAGCTTCCTCTTCTTTGCTTTGGACTGGTTCTCCATCTGAGCTCTTCATATTCATACAGCTACTTCTCTTTTCTCCATAGGCCTCTTTAATTTTACTGAAAATAGTATCTATCTTTCCTTAGTGGCATATGCTTCTAAATCCTTACATTTGTCATTTAGGCATTCCTGCTTAGCCATTTTGCACTTCCTGTCTATCTCACTTTTTAGACATTTGCATTCTCTTTCAGCTGCTTCATTTGCCGCATTATTATATTTTCTTCTTTCATCAGTTAAATTCAACATGTTCTGTGTTATCCACAAATTGCTACAGGGTCTTGTCTTCTTACCCATTTGATACTCTGCTGTCTTCACTATTTCATCTCTCAGACCTCCCCATTCATCTTTTACTTTATACATTTATTCTAGTCAATCACTGTCTAATGCTCCCTCAAACTCTCACCAATCTCTGGGTCTTTCAACTTATCCAGGTCCCAACCCCTTAATTTCCTACCTTCAGTTATAATCTACAGTTCATAACCAATAAATTGTGGTCAGACTCCACATATTCCTGTGGAAATGTCTTACAATATAAATCTGGTTCCGAAATCTTTGTCTTACCATTATACAGTCAATCTGAAACCTTCCAGTGTGTCCAGGTTTCTTTCACATATATAACCTCCTTTCAAGATTCTTAAACCCGTTTGCCATGATTAAATTATACTCTATGCAAAATTCTACCAGGCGGCTTCCTCTTTCCCACAGTGCATATTCATCTACAATTTTACCTTCTCTTTCTTTTCTACTATCAAATTTAAGTCCCTCATCAGAATTAAATTTTACCACCCTTAACTACCTGAATAATTTCTTATATCTTATCCAGTGGTGGTTGCTGTGTAAGAGCACAAGAGCATGTGAACACCCTAGCATTTTCCTTCTTTTCCTGCTTTCTTTGAGTGTGTGCTTTAGTTTTCTTAGGTCTGTCCACATTCATTCCTTTTAATGTGTGTCAGGGCGCTGATGACCTCGATGTTGAGCGCCCACAAGCCCCAACACACCACCACCACCACCACCACCACCACCACCACCACCACCACCACCACACCTTGTGGATTTATTGGTTACTTTTCTTTGAATGCTGTTAATGTAACATAGATGCTGCACTTAAATCTACCATGCTACTGCTCCTCTAGACTCCATTAAACTTGGCATCAGGGTCACGAGCACACCTTCAGTTGCGCCCATTTTAAAGAGCTTTCACACACCTGCAACTTGCATGACGTAATTGCCGTATGGATCAAATACATACAGATTTGATAAACAATATGCACGGCTCACTATGTGGACAGCTAGCCCTTGCCACTCAACTAGAAGTTTATGTCTGTGCCACAGTGTGGCAGACTTTTATCCCCATTCGCTTGGCATAAATCCTGCTAGGTGACAGCACATTCCTCAGATATGCTAATTCATTCACTATATACTAAAATTAGATTGGATGATAGTATGTGTTAAAAGTTATACTGACAGTAAACCTATTTTGTGGGTTAATGAATTTCAGCATACGGTAATCAACTGGAGGTGAGGATCGTAAGGGTCTAAAGCACATCACCGTCAATTGTGAGATTGTAGCATTTATTCATGCTTCTGATATCTGTTGATCTTATGGTAGGTCAGGTTTATCTGTGCTGTAGGCCCACATTGTATAAATGAAAATTCACAAAAAACTATATCACTGGTTTCTCTGATACTCACTTAAATGTGGGATCGATTGCAGTGTGGTTTAGACTCTTACAGATCTCAGAGCCTCAACTGTATTCTAGTCAAGTGACCATGTTGCCAGACATTAGTGCTAGATTTTAATCATTTCCACAAATGGCAGTTTGTGTTTGGAGATGGTTGGTGATTGTGCAGGACTTGGCTTTCGTGTAAAGTGTAAACATGAGTTATGTTGAATCTATTTCAAATGCTAATACAAAAATAGCGCTGTGAGGATGCATCGTGAGTCGTGCTTGAGTATCTCAGTCGAGGTAGTGAAAAGCAAAGGTCCCGAGTTTGAGTCTTGGTCCGGCAGACAGCTTTAACCTGCCAGGATGTTTTTTCATGTCAGCGCACATTCTACTGCAGAGTGAAAAATCTCATTCTGGGAACAGAAAATTAAATTACCAGGAAAAGTTAGACGCAATGGAAGTAGGGCTCTGAGAACAGATCATTTGATTGAGACAGTGACGAAATCAAATAAGCGTGACTACAAGCAAACATTTAACAAAGGAAGCACAAGTTGTGTAGGTGCAGTGGAAGTACATTAGTTAACTAATAAATCTGTTAGGGATCTTGTACATTTGTCCGAAAAAAATGGAAAAGCACAAAAACTCCCACTTACACAAAAATGTGAAATGGAGAGTTGCAAAAGCTTACACATTATTTCATTATTCCCTAAACTGTACTTAATTATGTGTTGTTGTTGTTGTGGTCTCCAGTCCAGAGATTGGTTTGACGCAGCTCTCCATGCTACTATATCCTGTGCAAGCTTCTTCATCTCCCCGTACCTACTGCAACCTACATCCTTCTGAATCTATTTAGGGTATTCATCTCTTGGTCTCCCTCTATGATTTTCACCATCCGCACTGCCCTCCAATACTAAATTGGTGATCCTTTTCAAATGCTAATACAAAAATAGCGCTGTGAGGATGCATCGTGAGTTGTGCTTGAGTATCTCTCTATACTCGATGTTAACAAATTTCTCTTCTTCAGAAATGCTGTCCTTGCCATTTCCAGTTTACATTTTATATCCTCTCTACTTCAACCATCATCAGTTATTTTGCTCCCCAAATAGCAAAACTCATTTACTACTTTAAGCATCTCATTTCCTAATCTAATACCCTCAGCATCACCCGATTTAATTCGACTACATTCCATTATCCTCGTTTTGCTTTTGTTGATGTTCATCTTATATCCTCCTTTCAAGACACTGTCTATTCAGTTCAGCTGCTCTTCCAGGTCCTTTGCTGTCTCTGGCAGAATTACAATGTCATCGGCGAACCTCAAATTTTTTATTTCTTTTCCATGGATTTTAATTCCTATTCCAATTTTTTCTCAGAATATGCCCTACCAACTGATCCCTTCTTCTAGTCAAGTTGTGCCACAAATCTCTATTCTCCCCAATTCTACTCAATACCTCCTCATTAGTTATGTGATCTACCCATGTAATCTTCAGCATTCTTCTGTAGCACCACATTTCGAAAGCTTCTACTCACTTATCATACAATCTATTTATCGTCCAAGTTTCACTTCCATACGTGACTACACTCCATACAAATACTTTTCGAAACGACTTCCTGACACTTAAATCTATACTCGATGTTAACAAATTTCTCTTCTTCAGAAATGCTGTCCTTGCCATTTCCAGTTTACATTTTATATCCTCTCTACTTCAACCATCATCAGTTATTTTGCTCCCCAAATAGCAAAACTCATTTACTACTTTAAGCATCTCATTTCCTAATCTAATACCCTCAGCATCACCCGATTTAATTCGACTACATTCCATTATCCTCGTTTTGCTTTTGTTGATGTTCATCTTATATCCTCCTTTCAAGACACTGCCTATTCAGTTCAGCTGCTCTTCCAGGTCCTTTGCTGTCTCTGATAGAATTACAATGTCATCGGCGAACCTCAAATTTTTTATTTCTTTTCCATGGATTTTAATTCCTATTCCAAATTTTTCTTTTGTTCCTTTACTGCTTGCTCAATATACAGACTGAATAACATCGGGGATAGGCTACAACCCTGTCTCACTCCCTTCCAAACCGCTGCTTCCCTTTCATGTCTCTCGACTCTTGTAACTGCCATCTGGTTTCTGTACAAATTGTAAATAGCCTTTCGCTCCCTGTATTTTACCCCTACCACCTTCAGAATTTGAAAGGGAGTATTCCAGTCAACATTGTCAAAAGCTTTCTCTAAGTCTACAAATGCTAGAAACATAGGTTTGCCTTTCCTTAATCTATTTTCTAAGATAAGTCGTAGGGTCAGTATTGCCTCATGTGTTCCAACATTTCTACAGAATCCAAACTGATCTTCCCCGAGGTCGGCTTCTACCAGTTTTTCCATTCGTCTGTAAAGAATTCGTGTTAGTATTTTGCAGCCATGGCTTATTAAACTGATAGTTTGGTAATTTTCATATCTGTCAAATCCTGCCTTCTTTGGGATTGGAATTATTATATTCTTCTTGAACAAAACAATAAAATTCCACAAAACAATTCTTTCTTTTGTCAGATAAGTTATGCATATTATTATTGGCAGTGGCTGTAGTTGTATAAACTTGTTGATAAGCGTAACTGTTGTACAGCAGATGTTATTAATTTCACACTCCCAAATTTATCTGAATCTAAAAATTTGTGAACCCAGAATGTATACTCACGTGCCGCCACTGATCTCATTATATATTTCTTCAATCTCTTCATCATCTGCGGAGCTAGTTGGCATATAAATTTGTACTACTGTGTTCATAGTAGCTTACCCGCTTGCCTATTTTCTTTTTCATTATTATACCTACTCCTGCATTACCCTATTTGATTTTGTATTCGTAATCCCGTATTCACCCGCCTAGAAGTCCTATCCCGCCAGCCACTGAAAGTCACTAATTCCCACTCTAACTTCGACCTACCCATTTCCATTTTTAAATTTTCTAACCTATTACAGGCGATTTAAAAGTGAAAAAACTATTCTGCATATTTCCATTCACTAATGAATTATAGAACAATTTTTTGAGGAACTTATACTGACAGCAATAGCATTTTCAGAAAGGTGTTGTAATAATTGTATCACATGTTAACTCGAGAATATCTAGCGAAGATATCTTGAAAAAGTTGGTATTGTTTGGTAGAACATTCCCCATTAGGTCAGATTCAAGTATTTGTACATTTTCTGGCAGGTGGACTAGGGGAGGTATTTTAACTACTTTTTGGCAAAAGAATAGTACTAGCAATGACAAAGGACATGATATGCATACCTTGCAAACCTTATGTTTTACTGTGGATAAATTAATCATATAAATTATGTTACAATATCCAGAATAGTTATTTGCTCACTAGCCAATTTTTACTTCTGCTCAACCTCAGTATGAAACCTGTCTCTTGCAGTTAGCTCTAAGAGCTTTCTCAGTGACAAGACAGAGTGATCAACACACATTAAATGGGTGTCACCAATAACACATTATTTTCAGCAGACATTCTCATTACAGCAATGAAATTTTCTACAAATAAAATCAAATAATCACTGACAGGGAAAATAAATAAGTTTCAAGTTCTTTCAGTTAACTTATTCCTTCAACTTACCTTTAGTGTTGATGCCAATCCAGTTCAGGTATCGTGAAAGCTTTTTGGAGATGTATGTTTTGCCTCTGGCAGGCAGCCCAACCATAGCAATGACATGAGGACTGTTGACATAGTTGGCACGCTCTCCTAAAACAAAAGAAAACACCCACAGGCATTAAGCCTTGAACTATCTCTCTGGGTTTGTCACAGCACTAAGTGCCAAGAATATAAGTAGCAAGAAGCATTGAAGCAAGACCTTTGAGATGTTCAAGTGGTGCTGAAAAGTTATTCTCCCCCGCCCCCAATTTGTAAGTATTTTGAATGTAATCTTGACTCTCAGTCAACAAAACAGGATAACATCTTTAACACATAAATTATTAAAATAATAATTTGTAAACTTCTCGGAAAATATTACATTGTACCCTTTAATCTATGATGTACTTACAAAAAAGGACAAAGGAAGCTTTCTCTGGAGTTAGGAGGAAAAAACAGCTATATTTAAGCCATGGATTATCATATTATAAATAATATGAATTCTAGAGAATTAATGGAAAGTTCACTTAGAATTTTACAAAATTTAACTCTTGAAAATAATTCAGTACTGACAGTCTTCTCTTTCTACATAAAAGATGTTTGCAAGCAACATTTTCACACCACTGAACAAGATGTAATAGTAGAAGAAGAAAAGATAAAGATAATTGAACATGTAGATGATAATACAGTCTTAGAAAAGTCAGAGGAAGACATACAATTTATGATGTATTGTGTTGTAAATGTGGCTGGAGATCACAGAATGAAAATAAATGTAGTAAAAACCAAAATGGTAAGCGTCAGTAAATATGGAAGTTCTGGAAAAAAAAAGATTGGGACGAGAATCCTTATAACAAGTGAAACCTTTTAGGTATTCAGGAGGTATAATGGTGGGAAGTGTAACATGTATGGAAGAAATAAGAAGCTCAATATAGATGGATAAACAAGATTCTGAAGAGGGGAAAGGTCTGTTGGTAGCAGAAAGAATTTAGGTAGAGCTATGAAAGACATTTGCAAAGTGATATATCTGAAGTGTATTAGACGGCAGTGAACTGGGGACAAAATGAAAGAAGGAAAATACTTGGATAGTTTTGAAATGTGATTGTGGAGAAAAATGCTTAAAGTTATGTGGATGGATAAAATGAGAAATGAAAATTTACATAAAAAACAGCTAAGATGTGTCTAAAGGAAATGATCAGAGCAAGGAACACACCATGGCTGGGTCATTCAGAGTGAGGAAACTGCCTCCTTGAAAGAACCATCAAGGGAAAGACAGCAAGGAATAGAGGGAGAGGAAGAAGAAGGCTTGGAATGCTGCAAGACAAAAAATGTACAATGTTACCAGAAGATTAAAAAAGAAGTATATCAGACAGAGATAAGTGGAGAAAATTCAGTTGATGCCTGCTCTAAGTGAGAAATGCCACAGAAGAAAACTTACACAACTGTATTGTTCTGAAACTGTTAATTTGTGCAACCAGTATAACTGAATAAAGATATGTGTGTTATCAAATAATTTAAATGCCAGGCTAACCACCAATCACAAGAAATACTGAGTACAGAAGGCGTCCTCTGCCTCTGAGGACACTAGGGATAATGTGATACAAAAATATGGAAAATGGAGCGTTAAAAAGGTTAACATAATGTCTATTGAGAGGTGCAGCAACCACTGGAAATTTATGACTGATTATTTGTTACAGTCATAGTTGCTATATAACACAGTTGAGTAACAGTTCCAGCATTATATACATGCAACTGTGTGAAATATACATATTAAAAAGGGAGAGAAGATACAGGAAGGTATGTCTATTGGCATCTCACTATAGCTCAAATAAAATAACTTTGTGACTGACAGATTACAGTGATGGGGCAATGTTGCTAGCAAACACCCAGCCACACATGACAAGTCTCTACGTTGCCTACAAAACAGGCAGCACAGTGAACATGTGAGCTTGAGAAAAGATTACTTAATTTTAATCTGTGATTGTTGCTTTTGAAAGATTCAAGTGTTTATTTTAAAACTCCTTCGGCTTGTGATCCATTCTCAAACATTTGCCACATCAGTAAACTGTTTCTTCACCCTTTGTGTTGGGTGTCATTTTATGGCACTATTGATTTGGTATCTGGTCTCCCAATCGTTAATAGTATTAGTAGCAAGACTTTAAAAGATGTATAAATGAGCAATATATTCAGCATATCTTTGGAACAGGATCTAATTTCAAAGGGAAAAAGATTACTGTCTGAGGAAGCTTGTGCAGGAGACCTATGATTAATTTGCAAGTAAACTCTCTCAATTGCGATGATATATGTTTTTAAGATTTTAAAGGAAACCAACAGATATAGCAAATCACTTGACTGCACAATCATAACCAAGGCTATCAGCAGTCAGACATGTCACTCAGACATAAAAGATAAAGTAATCTTATCAGTCATGTAACAGTAAGCATAAATGGCTTGCAATGCTTCACAGAGTGATTTCTGTCACACTCTGTATCACAATCAGAAAGGAATATCAACAAAAATATTTTGTACAATGTTTCACACTTCTGAAAAATTTACAAAAACTGATAGTCTTAATCTATTTATAACGCAAACAGTAAGGTGTGACTGATCACATCCACCCGTCCATTTGCTGAATTCCAAGTACCAATTTCAAATGTGAACACATTTTACAACTCTGTCTTTGCACCTCAAATATAAAAATGTATACTTGCAAACTCAGTCTTTAATTACCTCAATGCTGGTGGGATCTTAAATGCTTGTCTTCCTTCCTTACAAATAAACTAACAAGTTCATTCAAGAAATGAAAACTGACATAATAAATCATATTGAGGCACAATACATGCTTTAAAGGAAGACTGCAGGATAGTTGGTGAAAAATGTATGAATTTTTAACTGATAGTTTGGGAATACAAAACAAAGTAAAACCAAATTCTGCCTGTGTTTTCTTACCAATCTACTGCTCAGTAAAGCAGATATGAGTCACTTTGTCACAGCATAAAAGATCTCAACAACAGCTTCATAGTTCCATTATTTTATCTTCAAATACCACTACTTAGTTCATGGGAGTGTATCACATTTTGTCTACATAAAACTGGACATGGAACAGGTAATCTTGTACCTTTAAGTGAGACAATGTCACAGAGGTAAGGAAACAGAGAGAAACCTTGGAGAAACCATATATTATATCGGAAAGAGGCACTGCCCTGTGATTTTAAACTCGCCAAACTGATTTATTACATAAAATCAGGACACCAGTACTCTAAGATTATTACATGAACATGCGTTCCATTTCACTGACTGGATTTTATCACCGTTCATGTTAATGATAGGGATCTAGGTGGTGAGTTTCTAAATGTCTCAAATTCAGTTTCTGGCAATTGTGTATTTCCTCTTTTACAGAATTCATAGTCCTTGAAAATTCTCAGAATAAGGGAACAAAGCAGTATTTTTTTCTATACAAAATATTGCTTTCTCTGTGGCAATGAGGCGAGAATGGACCGTAATAGCGGCCACTTTGTCTCCAACCAAATTATTTCAAACTGGCTATCGAGTAATCAATATTCATGCTGTTGTGTGAATTATGCTTCAAAGAACTAAGAGATACCTATGGGTCACTGAAGGGAATTGTTTCCTGATACGTTCATAATGCAATGTTTCTTCAACCGATGAAAGAGCAAAAAGTCACTGCATGTACACATTTTTCACGTACGATACGTGACCCCAAAAGCATTACCATGTCTTAACTGTGAGCTGCACAGCAGGTGGGGCATTGTCGTGAAGCAAAAAACACCACCTCTGACAACCTCCTGTGATGCTTCATCTTAAGATCTTCCCTTAACCTCATCATGACACTATTTTGCAACGTCTTTGGTTTACGGTGTACTATGCTGTATTCTTCAAGCATGCACACAAGAAATGTATTCGTAATTTTTAATATGAGTAACTTCAGCTACACATATTGGCCACATATGAGATTTGTGCAGGACTGGGACTCAAACCTGGATTTCCAGTTTTACGCGAGTGGTCGCCTTAAACACTTCAGCTATCCGAGCACGCCTCCTGGACCGACTCCTAAATTATATTACATGTATAGCAGACGCAACGACTGTCTCTTCCCGTGCAGGAATCACAGCAACTGTGGGGATGTAGGACGAGGACACATGGATGACATTTGGAAGTTTGCATCGGTCGAGGAACAGTGCTCAGACTGCCAAAAAGGTTAAGGCAACCGCCCTCAAAAAGCAGGAAAATTAAGGCTCGAGTACCAGTTCCGCACAAATTTTCATCTGCTGCCAATAAATTGTGCACCTGAAGTCTAATAGTATTTGTGTATTTCTTCTCTTCCTCGCCATGACAGTTCGATATTAGGCTCCTCTACATTATCTGTTAGCACCACACAATCATTTAAAAAATACCAGCGCCACATTGCCAGATGACGGCCCTTTTACCGCGGTGGCGAATCCACTTGGCTTGCTCCTTTATCTCGGGGCCATTCTGATATACCCAGCACTCAGCCATAGTGATTAAGCGGACAGAAGTCATCTGTAGCATTTCCTCTGCTGCCTCAGTACCACGGGCTTTTTGAATGGAGGAGAGCAGTCGTGAAACCTAGCAGACGGCCTTTGTCATGTTCAAAATAGCGTACAAGATCTCGAAAACTGGTCCATGACTTACTTCTCGCTTTTCCCACTACCATCTCGGTTGTGATAACGCAGTCTTTGAGCACCAGGGTCTCATCACTTGTGCGATCCATAGTTATTACCACACCATACTCCACTTTTAATCAATGGGCTGCGCTATTTTGTTTCGGCTCCTCTAGATGTAACGGGGAGATTTCAGTGTGTACCAGGAGTACAGACAAATATCAGCAAATAAGTAAATAATATATTACGTAACTTAGACAATAATTAAAACTTTATTACTATCCCTCGTACTTTCCGATTAGGGGTCCTGTTCGTACGAGTTAATGCGAACTGGTTCGATACTTCTTTTGACGAAAGGCTTGCTCTCTGTAAACCACAATAATTCGTCACAGTTTTCTAATCATAACTTTTCAAGCTGGTTACCACATAAAGCGGTTGAAATCGGTACCCTTGTAAAAAACTGTAGCAGTCTAGACGTTTGAAAAAGTTTTATACATTACACGGAGACAGCGTTTTCCTCAATTTAACCATGCTAAATATCACAAATGTGTATGGTTGCGCGTGGATTCAAACTGATTGCTCCACTGCCTCATTCACTGCGCCACTGTTTCGTCACTGTTGTCCAGTGTGAGGATAGACGTCACTCTTGTCCAAACAAAAAATATTCAAATTTGTGTGAATTTCTAAGGGACCAAACTGCTGAGGTCATCGGTCCCTAGACTTACACACTACTTACTACAACTTTAAACTAACTTACGCTAAGGACAACACACTCCCATGCCCGAGAGAGGACTCGAACCTCCGGTGGGAGGGGCCGCGCAGTCCGTGTCATAGCGCCTCAAACCACGCGGCACTTGTCCAGTCTGTGGATATATGCGTAGCAGGGCTGTTGATGAAATATCGATATCGAAATGGCAATATCGAGGCCAGACTTTTTTTTATATATATTTTTTAGCAAGTTATCGTAAATACACTCCTGGAAATTGAAATAAGAACACCGTGAATTCATTGTCCCAGGAAGGGGAAACTTTATTGACACATTCCTGGGGTCAGATACATCACATGATCACACTGACAGAACCACAGGCACATAGACACAAGCAACAGAGCATGCACAATGTCGGCACTAGTACAGTGTATATCCACCTTTCGCAGCAATGCAGGCTGCTATTCTCCCATGGAGACGATCGTAGAGATGCTGGATGTAGTCCTGTGGAACGGCTTGCCATGCCATTTCCACCTGGCGCCTCAGTTGGACCAGCGTTCGTGCTGGACGTGCAGACCGCGTGAGACGACGCTTTATCCAGTCCCAAACATGCTCAATGGGGGACAGATCCGGAGATCTTGCTGGCCAGGGTAGTTGACTTACACCTTCTAGAGCACGTTGGGTGGCACGGGATACATGCGGACGTGCATTGTCCTGTTGGAACAGCAAGTTCCCTTCCGGTCTAGGAATGGTAGAACGATGGGTTCGATGACGGTTTGGATGTACCGTGCACTATTCAGTGTCCCCTCGACGATCACCAGTGGTGTACGGCCGGTGTAGGAGATCGCTCCCCACACCATGATGCCGGGTGTTGGCCCTGTGTGCCTCGGTCGTATGCAGTCCTGATTGTGGCGCTCACCTGCACGGCGCCAAACACGCATACGACCATCATTGGCACCAAGGCAGAAGCGACTCTCATCGCTGAAGACGACACGTCTCCATTCACGCCTGTCGCGACACCACTGGAGGCGGGCTGCACGATGTTGGGGCGTGAGCGGAAGACGGCCTAACGGTGTGCGGGACCGTAGCCCAGCTTCATGGAGACGGTTGCGAATGGTCCTCGCCGATACCCCAGGAGCAACAGTGTCCCTAATTTGCTGGGAAGTGGCGGTGCGGTCCCCTACGGCACTGCGTAGGATCCTACGGTCTTGGCGTGCATCCGTGCGTCGCTGCGGTCCGGTCCCAGGTCGACGGGCACGTGCCCCTTCCGCCGACCACTGGCGACAACATCGATGTACTGTGGAGACCTCACGCCCCACGTGTTGAGCAATTCGGCGGTACGTCCACCCGGCCTCCCGCATGCCCACTATACGCCCTCGCTCAAAGTCCGTCAACTGCACATACGGTTCACGTCCACGCTGTCGCGATGCGATGGAGCTCCGTATGCCACGGCAAACTGGCTGACACTGACGGCGGCGCTGCACAAATGCTGCGCAGCTAGCGCCATTCGACGGCCAACACCGCGGGTCCTGGTGTGTCCGCTGTGCCGTGCGTGTGATCATTGCTTGTACAGCCCTCTCGCAGTGAGTATGTCTCGGAGCAAGTATGGTGGGTCTGACACACCGGTGTCAATGTGTTCTTTTTTCCATTTCCAGGAGTGTATTTGAAATTGTTCTTTAGAAATTGTAGTAGAACGTAATTTTACCGTCAGTGTGGAGGAGTCTACTACTTTTTGCTTTCATCAGTCTCTCTCTTTCACTGTAAGAACCATGAATAGGTGCCACAAAGAAGAAATCCGAATGAATGCGGGTGCGAGGGAGGGAGGGGGGGGGCGGTGTGAATGGAATAACAAGATTACCGATTTGAGGAAAAAGCACACCACTTGCTTCAAAACAAAATTTCGCAAAATTATTATTTCTTCACTTCGGCATTTTTCAAAACAGTTGCTGAAAATGATGAGCAAAAATCTAAATGACAAGATTGGTCTTTGCGGAGGGCGGAGAAGCGTGACGGGAAATGCTGATGTAGTCGGTGCTCGACGCTACCAACAGAAACTGCAATGTTTAACTTCACCATGCAATTTTAACACTACAAGTGCTAGGTAGTTGGCATTGCAGGAAAGAAAAAAACGGGTAAGTCGACATGAGTTGCTCCCGACAAATCAGACATGTGGCGAAACCGAACGACGGATACCTTTTATTGTGCTACTTACTTGCAGTTACCATAGTTAGCAAAGTGGTTATCGCCAAGCGTGAACGTGCATCGTCTTCCTTTCAATTCTTACTCTAAGAGGGATAAGCGGGCTGCTGGCTTGTTCATGTACAGAATATCTAATAATAAATTAAAATTTAAATATTCAGCTCTAAAACTGGCATTATATTTACAATGTGCAGCAGATATTTTTATAGGCCGGTACGTCGATATTTTTTCTTCGAGTTATCGAGGGCCGATAATTATACTTTTTAAATATCGATGCATCAATTACACCATATTTTTAAAAATATCGACAGTCCTCGTACGCAGATGCGCGCATGTTACGACGTAACAACGGAGTAACACTTTTGTCCGCCGACGCGCGAACAAGCTCGTGACAAAACTGTCACCGCTTCGCTAGATTTTTGCCGCTGAGCGCGCACGCGTGATAAAATTGTCACTCTACACCCATTCTCCGTTCCACATTTGTTTTCCCACTAACATAAAGCGACACACAATCATGGCACCAACATCTTCTTGCAACGTGGTTGTACACGAAGACGACATTAATAATGATATTTGTATAGGAGTGGTAAAAAGACCAACACCTTTCGACAAAAATTTGAAGGATCATTCAAACTTAAATTTGAAAATTAAAGGATGGGTAAAAAGCAGTCGAACAATATTTTAAGTGCCTGGGGCAAATTTTGTTCAGGCAGTGTATACAATCTCCTGTTCTTATTTTTGTACGTTAAAGCAGATAAAAAGCGAAGAAATTCGTCAAGATTTTCTACACTCATTGGAAAATATTGAAAAAAATTCTGTTGATGTTTTCGAAGTTCTTGAAACATTGTGTAAAACTTTCTACTTATTAGCCAGTCACTCCAAATGGGGTGTACACGGCACCCTTTTTATCGTATTTTGTTTTACGTCTCATGAGTTCTCAAATAATGACCGTCTCTTCAAAAGCCATATAGACAAATGACGCTTGGATTTCAAAAACTGTTCAGTGACTGTCATCTTTCGCGGGCGCACGCCACATTTAAGGAATGACACGACAGTAACTCTTTGTCACGGTGACAAAAATCACCCGTGGGCGCTAGCCCTTACTATGACCACCGAGGTTTCGATTTATCTTAGGGTTTTCTTTTTTGTGCGCTACTCCTTAGTACGAGGCCGAAGTTTCGATTTACATCTTTTTTTTTAAATCAATTCGTTTGCTGGTATAGCCCATTTGCTCCCCTCTCCTTGTCAATCTGAACTAGTACTCAGTGTCAATCTCAACGTTGCCGCGAATTACTCAGAACTAGCGAAGAGGCTACTCGAATCACAATGCAACATAAATGAAACGTGAGGAGAAATGTGAGCTGTAACAATTCCATCTTGCCAAGACTTATCTCCTTCCATTTTAATCAGCCTCATGGTTTCGATTTGCCGAGGAGAATCTAGACATCACAAAGCAAGCGTTCCAACAAGCCAGAAGAGATGCAACTTGCGACTCCACATACGAGAAAGACATTTCCATCCCCTAATGTGAGTGTGATGACAAATAGGTTACAAATAGATAGAGTAAAAGTCAAATTGTCTCAATATGTTGGATGCTAAACGATGACCAAACTGGCGTCCAATTGACGTTACTTGTTTATTTTTTTCCTGTATCCTCAACATGTAGCACGAAATTGTTAGTGTAGAAGTACAGCAAGAGCAACAGTAATAAATGTGTACTACGGAAATCAAATTACAGAGTAGTAATTTTTTATTAAAATGACACACTAATTTAAAATCAGAGATGATAAACAAAGAAGGGGGATCTCCCCAGCTGTTTATTGCAGTTCAGAAACCTCAGATTCACCGCTGGAAGATGCAAATTGTCTAGAAGATCGTAAAAATAGCGTCAAATGAAATAACTCGAGTCTCCACATAGTTTACGTCAGTGTCGTACAAGATATATATTGGGAGTGATCAGTATCGTCAGGATATCACAGCGTTAAAAGCTATTAGCGAAGTTATTTACTTAATGCCGAATGACCAGTCTCAAATTGAATTTCGTGCATTTTGCAACAGCGATAGTAACATATTTATGTAAATCTCACAGTAGCGCCAGTTATGGATCTAGTAATACAAGGGAACAAATCAGGAACTCTGAACCCAGTTGGGAGAGAGAGAGAGAGAGAGAGAGAGAGAGAGAGAGAGAGAGAGAGATCATAGTTAACACTTAACACAGAAGTAATTAGGTTAATATAGGAGAATCCATGTTTTAAAGTTCTCAACTAGTGGTTACGAAATATACCCTGTTAGTCCAAAATGATTCGAGACTGGATTAATAAAAAAATAGAGAAACGTTTAGATGATACTTTAAATGTTTCAGATGTTGTACATAGTTATCTCTCACTTCAGTAAAACTCACAAAACGTTCATACAACAATGTCAAACTGTCATTTCAACTCGAGCGTCACATTGCCATGAATGTCGGTGATAGCCCTTCGCGTGAATTTCTGCATTTTGCCGTATTGACAACACCAAGTCTGATTTTTTTCTGAAAAGAATTGTCCTCATCCTGGGTGTTGCTCCATTGCGATTTGTGACACAGAAACGTCATGCCTGCTCACAGCTAACTGGTCGAATGCACATCTGTTTACGGTTTTTGGTTCAAGCTGCTACCGTAGTTACTGCGTTGATATCGCTCATACGCCAGGAATAGATAATCAGTTTCGGAACTATATGGACGGACGGTGTAAGTTGGATAATATCTTAAAATTTAACTTTTATGCCAGCACTGGTGATGGAATCAACGTTACATTCAACACAGCTAGGGTACAAGTTCTGATGCGGGGCTCACTAGGGTAACACACAGCGCAAACTGCGCGAAACTGCAGTACATCTGACGATGTGGTGTTCATAGGGACCACGTTGATCATCTACAATGCAAAACTGTAATCTGAAGATAGAGTTGGGTTCCTAGAAGTGTCATAGCTAGTAAATATACATATGGTAAGTTTTGACCGGTTTTTTTCGTTGCTTTAGCAATGTGACGTACCTTTGCGCACAGGTTATTCACAAATATGGTTGTGTGTAAAAACTAAAAGGGTTACTAACTAGATGACGATACGCAAAATGCATGCTTGTTCAAAGACATTATCTGATAGACAATTTGCCTGAGGCTTACTTTTAATTTGATTATCGTTTGGCAGCGATGTCAAAAACTTACGCTCTACCTACACTGCAGGGAGCTAAGGAGTCTTAGACTTTATGGTACACGGTATCAGGAAGGGCAGAGGAGGGTAATTACTTTCTATTTTTTGAAAGACTGGCCTTTAACCAATACCAAGGAGGGGGGGGGGCGAGTTTAATTTACGTTCATCTTTTGAAAATACTGAAATCTGAACAGATACTTCACATTTTAAAATTTTGAGAAAAATATTAATTGTTTTTAATTAAGTCTTCTACCAGATTCCATAAATGTTCTATATTTTTCACTTAAACTCAATGAAAAATTTAAGTGTTAATAGTAGCTGTGACTTTTCAGAACGAATGCCGTATTCTATATTTTCAGGTACAGGACTCTGCGTACACATCAAATACGCCTTCAAAAGTCTGTTGTGAGTAAAAGTCAACAATAATAAACGAAATTTGTATTTTAAATTTTTTGTTGTGGTCGGGAAATAGCCCCCTTGGTATTACAAGTAATTTAAAGTGCGATGTTATTACTAAGAGTATGCTAAAAGATATTTTCAGGTTCTTGACCATACGTACTGATCAGTACCTCTCTAAAATGTACGTTGTAATGTAAGCCCACAACAATTAACAAATTTTGTTTTCTTCTATTTTTTAGAGTAGGTATAAAGTATTCCGCCGCCCCCCCCCCCCCCCCCTGTAATGTGTGTTACTGAAAATGCGTTGGTTTCGTTAGGGTCAAATCCAGTGATGCTACGAAACTCGGAAAGAAGAATATTAGAAATGGTGCAACAGTAACGCGGTCGAGACAAGTCCGTTGCTGTGCGTCATTTCATCGAGTTTCTTCCCCAGACTCTTCAGTCATGGACTGCCTCGTTAGCCCCCTTTCTTCTCTAGTCCCTCCATTCCCCCCTGTTGTTCAACGTCAGGCATTCTGAACTACAGAGTGCGGCTATTTTCACTATTTTAGTACAACGCTTCATCTCTACTCTTTAGGAGATAACTTTTCTGTAGAATCTATTTTGCGTTGACCTATACGCTAGTTCTATCTTCTTAGCTCTCTCTTAGTTCGCTTCTTCATAAAGACCATTTGGATGAATCCATACACCACGAAAATGGGTACAACAGAAAGGCGATCTCTTGAAAAGCAAAGCTATGGTGGTGTACTCATTAGTGAGGACATAAACGCTCCATAAATCAGAACACCTAACATCGAACAAGAAAGGGGAAATGGAGTACTTAGAAATGAACACGACACGAAATATAAAGAACAGTCAAATGAAAACATGATACATGGAAAAGAATAAGTAAGTTGTTTATCATTTCAAAAGTATCGCCATAACTTCATACATTTATCAAAAAGTGGTTCAAATGGCTCTGAGCACTATGGGACTTAACTTCTGAGGTCATCAGTCCCCTAGAACTTAGAACTACTTAAACCTAACTAACCTAAGGACATCACACACATCCATGCCTGAGGCAGGATTCGAACCCGCGACCGTAGCGGTCGCGCGGTTCCGGATTGAAGCGCCTAGAACCGCTCGGCCCCTCCGGCCGGCCAGTAATTGGGCTAGACTATCTTTAACCTTAATTCAAACTGATAGTTATTAACTTGGGGAGTATCCTGCTTGAGTCCGATTGTTTCTCTGAGTAGCCTGCAAATATTTTTGGTGAGATGGTTTATTAACAAACGATTTGCATGCGAACTTGCATAACGACACAGTAACGAAGCAGTGGACTGCCTAGTGAAGACGAGCATTAGTGAAGGACAATGCCGTATAACGCCAACCCCTCATACTGATTTCACACTTAAGCCAAGAAACCTGCTTACCATGACTGTAACCGTGACCTCTCATGTATCGCAGCAATGTTGAGTGGGGGCATCATCTAGCGCTCATACAACCGTACATCTCTCCCCGACCGTAGTTCGACTATGTCAAGCTATGTAAACGTCACGCGACGTCTATCGTTCATTATGAGGCTGGGACACGGATGTTATCCCGCATATTTACATCGAACAAAAATTTTAGTTTCTGGACGGTGTGATCAGGAACAAGCGGACGTGACCGATCGGAATCAATAGTACTCGCATGTAAATGCAAGGAAGCATAAGAAGTATTATACAGGAAACTAGTTGCAAGAGGCTTCCCTCCATTAGTGCCAACTCTTTACTCTACAGATTCAATATAAATAAGTACAATTTGATGGCAGACTACTTAAAAGAATACACTTTTTTAAATTATGAACTTGTATGTATACTAGTATATACTTATGTATATGAAGATACAAATTATTGTTTCTTAGTATACCTTTTAAATTAAGGACCTGGATGTGTACATGAGGGCTTAAACTACAGGGTGATTCGTTTGAGATGTCACAAAAGTATAACGTTGTATTTATTAAGTTAATGTGCATACGTCTGAGTAACTTTCTGCAATATACGTGAAAATGATGGGCAGTGACCATGCTCCAGGAGGTAAGCCATCAGCGCTCGTAGTTGACAACGCAAACACCAAATGTCGAAAATACATTTGTACGGAGGCGGCACTAGTTAACGCGCTCCGTGTCTCTCGATTGTTAAGTGAAAATGGCCATTACGCTACATCAACGCGCTCAGTGTGTCATATGCTACGTGAAATTTTCGAGTATCGTATAGGCCCAGCGGGCTTTCATACGTCAGCACAACGTTACGGACCCATTATTTTTTGTGGAGGAGCTGTTCGTGCCGTCAATTACCTTGAAATGATCGAGTAGCATGTGGACTCAATCACAGCAAGATAGGATACTGGCATCATTAACCATCAACAGCACGGCGCTCCACCGCATTGGGCACTCATAGTGCTGTAACAATTAAACTAGATATTCCATGATCGCTGGTACGACCGTGGTTGACCTATCATATGGCTTCCTAATAGCCTCGGACTAATGCCTACTTTTTTTTTATTTTGTTTGGAACTGCGTTAAAGTTAACACTGTATTCACAACGACCACAGAATCTGGCCATCCTACGGACGTAAATTACAGCGGCCTTTCAGAGAATCACTCCAGAAATGCTACGCGCCACGTGGCGCAACATGGACGCGAGGTATATGATATGTGCCGAATTCGCAATGGCGACGTGTTGAGCGCTACTGTGCTATCACGGAAATTTCGGGCACAAACTCAAGACTCTCCTCCGCATCTGTGTACCATTAACAAGCAATAAGTTTGAATAGTTTCTTGTACACAGTGTTTTATTTTACTGACATCTCAAACGGATCATCTTGTATCTTGAATAAGGTACCAATAGTAGACAATGAAAACTCCAATTTGTTAAATATTACAGAAGTAGCAAATACTGTTTCTTAAAAAAATATATAAAGTGATACAGATAATGTTGCTTCATGTGTAACTTTATAGTAGAAACCTAGTTATTTAATACTTTCAAATCTCCCTTTTATAATGGAGTTACTGCTTACTGGAATTACGAGGTTTTCACAGACAGATCGAGTTTCGAGGTTTCCACTGCCTACCATCGATACTCCATATGAAACTATTATTATAATAGCGTAATGTAATCTTCTCATTACAAAGTATTGTCCATAAAGCTGTGCTTACTCTGTCGTTTTACCATAACTCAATGTTTTATGATAATTCTTTACAGTTATAACTACTGCTGTCTGTATACTCAGTGTTGCTTCAAGCCAAAATAAATAAATAAATTTTAAAAAGTCGTTAACAATTTCAGGCACATAAGCTCAAATGACAGTATTGTGGGGCAGGTTCGTAATACTGCACAGTAGACTATAGTGGAGCACGGCATGAAAATAAAACGTTTCTGCCAAGTTGTAATACGTAAAATGTGGTTTAATAAAATAGAATTGCGTCGAATGTATTCTTGACGTTCTAGAAAATACACGCAATTTTGTATGTGTGATATGGTAATTTCAGAGCTTTAAACAGGCAGTTTGGTAGGGGACCCCTGAAAGCGCGAGGCTCGTCATGCGTTTATCACTGGTAGTCAAACTGGTCCCTACCGGCCACTACAGCTTTCAAGGTGGACGGGAGGATTTTAAAAACATTTTCATTAGGTATATTATTTTATTCATGGCTGTAATTTTCAGTAACTGTAGTAAATATTTTTCACAATAACATTTAGTCGTCAGTCGCAAATATATTTTTATTATGCTTTACCAGTTTTGACAAATCAATGTGTCATCTTCAGAAACCTACGAAATTAGGGATATTGTAAATCTTTAGATCCCAGCTGAATATTTATGTGAAATATAAGAACTATAATACAGAAACTTACTTAGTACTTGTTTAGGAAATGTCAATATCGTCATCATAGATGCATAATGTCATGGCATGTCCAGAAATGTACATATTGTACGTAATTATTTTAAATGCAGGTTGAACCTTTTAGAAAAATTTGAAATATATAAACAGTTTCACCTAAATTCAAGAGTTATTAAATGATCAACTTGCATAAAAAAGCAGACACTATTTTGATTGCATATATATATATATATATATATATATATATATATATATATATATGAAAGAAAAAACAGTAATATGACATTCACATCAGAGCAGTTCTAATATATAAAAGGAATGGGTTAATTTTCACATTTTATAACAGATAATATGCAATCAAAATAATGTCTGCGTTTTAATGCAAATTGATCATTTAACAACTCTTTTGAATTTAGGTGAAACTGTTTATAAATTTCAATTTTTTCTAAAAGGTTCATTTTTTTAGCCCTTGTCAACTGTATGCAAAATTTCTATATTAAGCAAGGATGAGGAGGACGATGTGTGTTTCTCTATCTTGAGATATTCTGCAAAATTTGACTTATGAAGTCTCGCCGATCGAATGAAACAACAAGTTTACTGTTACCAGTCACCGTTTATTTATATCCAAAACCCGTTTCGAAGGTTTAAACGTCCATCATCAGGTGGATTTACTTGTTTTAGTATGCCCTATGTGTGTGTTGTGTTACGATTTTGGGGTAACTTGTGGCACTGTCTGATGGAGAAACAAAAGCACTATTTAAGAACATTGTTTTGAGGTGGTTTTTTGATTAACAAATAAGAGTATATCTAAAGGTGAAAACAAACAAGTAAAATAGAATAGCTCCAGTCGTCACAGGCTACTTTCTCTGTCGTAACACATCACATGTAAACTGTCATATTTTGTAAACAAAAATGGTGTCTGGAAACTACTAGGTGCAAAGAACGTACAGTAAAACAGAAACATTATCTCCAAGTACAAAGAATATATATCAACATTATTTGCATTAAGTTTTAAAGAATTGTGGAGTTCTTAGGTTGAGTTGCTGAATATTTTAAGGAGTAAACAAATACTTTTCTGTCAAATTTATGTGTCTTAAATTTCATACTCATTTGTATAATCAGGTGACATGTTGCAAACTTCAAGTAAATAAATACGTTGCCAACATTGGTAAAATTATACATAAATAACAATTTTGGCTGGGATTCACGGGCAGGAAGGAAAGGATAGAGGCAGAGAGAGAGAGAGAGAGAGAGAGAGAGAGAGAGAGGGGGGGGGGGATTCAGGTACAGGGTGAAAGAAGCACTTGGAAGAGAGAGAGAGAGAGAGAGAGAGAGAGAGAGAGAGAGAGAGAGAGAGAGACTTTTCTGGAGCAGGGGTTCTTAAGATTATGACTGTTACATGTAATGACCAAGTAAGGTTGGAATTCTCGCCGTCTTTGTTGAGTAAGTGTTCACGAAAGCTGATCTTAACTTTCCACTCTGTCTGACCTATATAAGAAAGCTGAGATATATTATACTGCAGTTTATAAACTGCATTAAATTTTGACAAAGTTTTTGGTAAGTAATTATTAGTATATGCTTTAACTTAGTGTGACTCTGCTTAATAAATTCTACAAAGTAAAGTTAATTCCCTTGTCTATTAACATTAATGTGGAACCGGTGGGAGGTTAGAATATGTTACTACTAATAGAGATAGAAAAGTAAGCGGTAGGTAAAAAAAGATTGACTATCCCTAAGTTATAAGAATAAAAGGCCTCCGACAACTGTTGTCAAAGTAGCTTTAACCTAGATGCGGCTGTTATCCTTCAAAGAGGATTTTTGCAAAGGAGCCTAAAATTTCTTTTACTACTTCATTATTCTACCTTCCAACAGATGACATTAGTATATACTTTATCCAACCTATGCATACCATTGTTTAAAATAACATTTGGCTCTCACTGTTGAGTCAGCAAAATTCTGTGTGTATGAGAAAACTAGGTTTGTTGAAAATTGATAATCTGCCTGACCTAGTCGATGAGTAAGTATAACTTCTCTGTGGACGTACGTATTACAGAAATAAATCTTCACATACTCTCTCAGACTTTTCATATCAATACAGTTAAAGATAACATGAGTAATTTGCATGCCCAATATCCTTTAGTGACTCTCTCTTCAAACACATCCTTTTAGGACATTAGCTTTATGCACACAAAATCAGGTACATTGTGCTTTTCTGTGTTTTGCTGTAACATAAGTACACACGTAAAATCAGATAAGTCAATATACTAGTGGCTTCATGGAGTGACAACAGCGTCGTGAGGGTTGCAACAGACTTTGATACTACAGATGTAACTCATCCAGTAATGTGAATTTACATCAGCAGAAAAGACTAACAGTAATTCAACAACCAAGAGTCATTTATCACTACAAGTTTATGGGTGAAACTGATAGAGCTAATCAAAATGTTTCACTCTACAGAGTATGGTATTTCCCCATTATTGCACATTTTTGTCGATGTAGTCGAGAACCGCTCATGATAGTTATGGTGGTAAACTGGACCACGTGGCATTTCGTCGAATTGTCACTGGAGTTCTGGAATTAAACTGCCTTGTTGCTATGCAACGAGCATGACAATCTAAAATCACAAAAACTGATTCTAGACACAAGCTGGAACATTATGTTGCAGACTTGCCACCAGATTCTGTTTCGAGAAAGGTGAAACAACTTCACTGTCGCCAATGTCAGAAAAAAATCTACAAGACACTGTAGTGTACCAGTGCATGTACCTTATTTCATACTGTTCCATACAAAAATAGTAGGACAACATTGATTTGACGCTTGAATAACGACAGTGTATGAAGTGCGTGTATATACAGAAGAAGTTCTTCGAGAAGGATGGTGTATTTTTTAAAAACTATGCAAATAAAAAAGGTAAAACTATTATATAGACATAATTTTTACTATAATTAAGTGATTAAAGATTTTGATAAAAGGAAACAAAAAATAATTCAGTCTTAGCATGCAGCACCAAAAGGCTTCCAGTAACATGGCGCATGCGCAGAGCTCACCTATGCGGATGGAGACCTTGCGTTGAAACTGGGAATTCCTCCTCTGCATCATGCCCGGGGGGAGCAGCAGGTTCAGGTTAAGACACTCCATGGCGCGAAGGCGGCGCGTATCTCGCACTGGTCGCTACTAGAGATGCGGCGGGCGCGCCGCCGTCCGCACACGCTACAGGTTCGCAAAGCATTGCGATCGCGACCGCCTGAACGCTTATAGCAGCTTGGCCCCTACCCAGAGCTTTGTGCACACAAACGCGCGGCCGCCGCCGCCACCACCTTCGTCCGTGACCTTCGAACTCCCCGGAGTCAAAATCTGGGGGCGAGGAGGTGTCTGGCGGGAGTCCTTCGCAAGGGTGCGCCGGATCTGCACCGGCCCTCGCCGATGCCTCGGTGGCCTCTACGTCGCCTTGATCTCTATCGCAGCTTTCAGTCGCACTAGGCCCGACGTGACGGAGGGCTGCAATGAATAACACTTCGCTTAACGAGAGCACACACTGTCGGCTCGTTCAAGGAGATGTTGGTGAGTCAACGACGAAAACCTTGGCACGCGTATTTTATAACGCCGTGGCCTCTGCTCTAACTGGTACTCGGTTATGTCAACTGGTCAATAAACAACAATGTACGATGGCAACCACTCGCTTACGGCAAACTGCACGCATTGCCGTATCACACTACTTATTTTCTATCTTTGCAATCTATTGACTACCTACACAGAGCGGTTAAAAACGACTTTCCGACTCTAGCCCCTTAATGCCGTGTGTCCCAAATTCGCATTATATCAAAGCGACGCGCTATCAAATTAAAGGTTAATTGTTTTGAGCATCAGTGACGGTAGGTGTAGATTATAACACGAAAGTACCAATGCCTCTGACATGTGCTGCCTTTGCTGAATGTTGTGGGTACTTCTGGAGCGGCTTGCTGCTCGCCTCTATTTATGACACATTCTCATCATTCTTTGGAGAATTATAGTTAGACACAGAGGTAAGCCATCTGTGTAAATAAAGACGTTATTAGCGAGCCTCGAACGAAGTTCGACAAACCTCGAGCGGTATATCGAATCCGCGGTCCTCTCCCTTGGAAGCGGCCTGAGTTCAAGGTGAACGCGAACCTGCGCCTGGAGCCAAGGTGGCGTCGGGCTCTGAAAACCGAAATTGGGATGACCGCACGGGTATCCGAAGCGCTGTCCTTCCGAATATGAGTCACGCATCTTACCACTGCGGTACCTACCTCGATAAACTAAAGACATTATGTAGAGGGGTTGGACAAAAATATGAAAACACCACGACACATTATCATGCCTAATAAGACATTCGAAACAGCTTCCATTCGTCTCGGAATGGATAAATAGGTTCTGTATAGTTTTCAAGGCAGTCTCATACCGTTCTTCATGTCAAATAGTGACAAGTTCAGATAACGATGATGGAGGCTGATAGCGGTCGCCACCCTTCTCTCCAAAGTAGACCACAAAGGCTCAATATTACTGAGACCCTGTGATCGTGGTGGCCAGGCGAGATGCGACAGTTCATCCTCGTGCCGATAAAACCAGCCCTGGACGGTGCTACCTGTGTGAGCAGGGGTCCTATGTTCTTGGAACACAGCATCACCATTGGGTAACAAACACTGTAGCATGGAATGGACCTGATCAGCCAAAATGGTCACATAATCCTTACCAGTAATGCGACTGTGCAGAGTAACCATGGGGACCGTGAATATGACAATATGGCTGTTCAAATCATCACCGAACCGCCGCCATGTTTCACTTTTGGGACATAAACTGAGCCAGAAGTTGGAAACTGTGTGAAGCAAGACTCATCCGAGCAATTGACTTTCTTCCATTGCTCCACAGTCCAGGTTTTAAGGCTTCGGCACACGTTTCCCTGTTACGGGCATTTGCGTTACTGATGAGTGGTTTTGGAATCCCAGCTCGCCCTGTAATTCGCTGCTTACGGAGCTCCATTTCTGTTCTTTTGGTGCTACATTCAATTCTGCAACGACTTTTGGGCTGTCGTCCTCTTATTTTCCGTCACAATCCTCTTTAATGACCGTGTCTTACGATCATTGAGGACACAGTTTCGCCCGAGTTGTTACTTAACGGGTGATGTTTTTCGTCTCTCTTGTATGCGGTATAAATATTCGACACGGTGCCTCTTGAGACACCAAACCGTCAGCTCCCTTGGTTACGGAAGCACCCACGATACGAGAACCAACAGTTTGCCACGTTCGAATTCAGTTACCTTCGGCCCAATGCACACTCACAACTACACAGAACACTGTTCTGTCCATGACTGACACTTGGAATACACTGAGGACATTGCACGGTACCGTTCGTGGTCAGATACAGCAGGACAACCTGCAGGCTTTGCCAGCATCTACATTTGTGTCCAAGCGTGCATTTCTCGAAGTGTTCCCATATTTTTGTTCAATCCCTCTATGAGAAATTACCAGATGTGCTCGTAATATCTACAAACAAATGGTGAACTTTTACTTTCGTTTCTACGTGTAACATACTTGAGGCAGACTATATTTAAGCTCTGAAAGACTGCTCGCAAATGATTCAAATGGCTCTGAGCACTGTGGGACTTAACATCTGAGGTAGTCAGTCCCCTAGAACTTAGAACTACTTAAACCTAACTAACGTAAGGACATCACATACATCCATGCCCGAGGCAGGATTCGAACTTGCGACCGTAGCGGTCGCGCGGATCCAGACTGAAGCGCCTAGAACCGCTCGGCCACACCAGCCGACCGACTGCTCGCAGACATCATCTGTATTTAGAGTGAGGTGTGACGGGGAAAAAAACTAATTCTAGACGGAATTTCCATTTTCTGCAAATTTATTAGTCTGCACATTGGTCACATCGCTACAATTGCATGCAATATAATTTTATCTAACCTATCAGAGATTGGGGAAATCTGATCTGACCGCTATGTGAAGTACGTGTATTGTGAGCTGTTATTCGCCTACATATATTTCTTATCTGGGCGGAGAGAGCAAGTCGGCAGAAGTGATCCAGATGGCAGATTTCCACGGCACACCGTTTACAAGATAAAAATGAACTGCTTTGTCACATTCACGAGAGTTTGCTCGCTTTGAATGTACGACGAAGTGGTCTACAGTGTATCGTAGTTGACAGATCACGTTAATGACTACGAGAAACCAGAGGTTGTCGACGTGGTTACTGGCTGACTTCGGCCACATCCTTACCGAATTTCACAGCAATTTTTGTAAATACTGATAAAGCATTACGTTACTGTACTCCGGTTGTAGACAGATATTGTATCTGATGGATAAATTATATCATGCAGTGGAAGAAAAAGGGCGTCGTCATTATCTCGGCAAATAAACGAATGATAAACATAATTTAACCATGCAGCGAATAGCACCCCTATTGTGTACTATCGCTTTCCGTTCAATCTGCTTCGAAATGGGTAAAGACTGGAATGACAGTGTCAAGATGTGCACTGAATACTGCACATCATGGCCAGAGAAATATATATATATATATATATATATATATATATATATATATATATATATTCCCGTAGAGTAAAGAATTCGTGTGCAATAGCGCAAGAGATGGTTTGAGCGCTGTGAAAGAGAAGACCTTTCTACAAGACATCATTAGGTATATAAGGCGAATAGTAAAGCAACCGTCGGTTCGAAAAGCAAAGGTTTCAAACAATTTGGTACCTAAGGGCTTTTAAAGTTCAACAAAATAACCAATGACTGCCATCAAACTTATACCTGCTAGTACAGTGGCGTTCTTACGAGGAGGTGGCTGCTTTGAATCCTGTTGGTGCAAGAAATTTTCAGCATCAGTATTTTGCCACGACTATGTGCCCATATACTACGTTATTAAATCTCACCGCATCCCTCTCTCTAAAAATATCTAGCAAATATTGACTCTAAAGTGTATACCTTAAGACCTGTGAGCACTCCTTTCATCTTCGATGCTGTGAAACACGTCTCTTCCACTGAAAACTGTTTGCTTTCTAAATCTTGGAAGAAGGTAGCATCGATCAAAATAAGAAAAAAGTCCAGTAAACATAGACTCTAAAACGCTTACCTTAAGATCAATGAGCCCTTGTTTACTAGAAGAGATGCGTTTCACAGTAGTGCAGATAAACAAGTGCTCATAGCTATGAAGGTATGCATTTTTGAGCCCACGTTTACTAGACATTCGCAGTTTCGAATCCTGCCTCGGGCATGGATGTGTGTGATGTTCTTAGGTTGGTTAGGTTTAAGTAGTTCTAAGTTCTAGGGGACTGATGACCTCAGATGTTAAGTCCCATAGTGCTCACAGCCATTTCAGCCATTTGTGTGTGTGTGTGTGTGTGTGTGTGTGTGTGTGTGTGTGTGTGTGTGTGTGTGTGTGTGAGAGAGAGAGAGAGAGAGAGAGTCTCCATCATCCTACAAAGTTTGTAACATCATCAAGGAATCACTATGTATATACATCGGTTTATACACGCTGGCGCCTGTAACTTTTACGCTAGTAGCGTAGTTGGCTGGCGTTTCCGGACATGGGTTCCCATGTAAAACTTGATCTACTAAGTCCCATCTACAATCACTCGAATTGTACAACATGGATTGTGAAACACCTGTAGCAAACAAGCCATAAGCGAACAGATTAATGAATATACTTCCAAGACGATCATGTTCTTCAAGAGATCTCTATTTCGAAGTGATAGACGGGTGTTTAGTTACCATTTGTTTCTTTTCAGTTTCAATAGGGCATCCAAACACATACATGAACGTGTGTGACAGTAATTAAGTTACAATTAATCGTCTATGAAATGTCGGCTGACAATCTACGCCACACCACGCAGATGCCATGGCTCCGCTGTGGCGCTCAGGCATGTTGTTGTCAGTGTGCCAGAGAGGAGAGTGGTGCGACGCGGGGTCCCTCGACCCAGATTCAGCCTGCGGCTACCGGCTGTCGAGTTGTTACCCACGCGGGAAGCCCACCGGTTAGAGCGGACTACTGCCTCATTGCTCAACACCTCCGGCGCCCGTTACACCGTTATCTGCCGTGATAAACATGAACTACTGCCCGCCAGAATTGCAACACCGTGTCGCAATTCTACAGCGGCACCATCGTCGCCTGTCGAGACTTCAGATTATAGTTCCACGATACTGCTGCTCGCGCTGGTCAGTGTCCCACGACTGTCGTGCGAATATGCAATCGACGGGTTCGGGAGGGCAGTACTCAACGCCATGCAAGAACTCAGCAGCCACACGCGACTAGCGCCCGAGAGGACAGACATGCTGTTCGCTCGGCTGTGCACGATCGTACAGCCATGTTATCTATCTTGAGTCAGATGTGGGCTTGTTTGCAGTAACTCAAGTATCCTCACGAACACTATGACGACTCATATAGCACCTAAAAATTTTATCATGCATCATCTTATTATACAGCATCAGTACAATAAGTACAATTCCGTTACTTGTTACCCTTCTTGGTGCTGAAGTTTTAATGGCCACTGGTGTATACTCCACTTGTCAGAAAAGTTCCGGGATAAAAAAACAAGTGTTGTTTTATTTTACCTGGTATGTGTGCATCCTTGAAACGACCTTAGCCACCAACTCACTAGGTGGCAGGGCTGTGCTTAACAACACACTGTTTGGGTTCTTGAGACATTAGTTGCAGTGACACAACTGATGCTGACTGTGAGCAAAGAGTGAACATTTTCAAGTTCTGCATTAAGCTCGGGAAATCCCCAACTGAAATGTGGACAACGATTAAGCGAGCAAGAAGTCGTGTTTTCGAATGGCACAAAACATTTCCTGAAGGCAGAGATTCAGTGCAAGGCGAACCCAGAGCTGATCGCCCGTCTACAGCACATACAGATGCGAGCGTGGAGCGTGTAAGGCAGCTACAACAAGAAGACCGTCATGTAACTGTGTGTGCGATATCAGAAAATATTAATTTGAATCATGATGTGCGTCATTAGATCTTACGCGAAAATGTAGGGAAACGGAAACATAAGGCAAAACCCGTCCCGTCCCTCACAAACTAACAGACGGACGGACAGAAAGAGGAAGAATTTCTACTGAACTATTGGATAGAGCCAGACGTGATCGCACATTTGTGTCAAAGATCATTGCTGGAGATGAAAGTCGGTGCTACCACTAAGACCTTCACACGACGCGTCAAAGTGCTGAATTGCAGAGTCCTGGATCACCAGCCTTGAAAAATGTCAAACGACAACCTTCGAGAACAAAGACCATGTGGATCGCATTCTTTGACAGTAAATGATTAGTTCACCATGATTATGTTCCTCCAGGTCAAACAGTGAACCAAACTCGTTACATCGAAGTCTTGAGACGTTTGCTACAGGAAATTCGACGTCGCCGCCCTGATTTGAGCCAATCGCAGGACTGGTTCCTACAGCACGACAATGCAAGACCCATACTGCTTTATTTGTTACCGACTTTCTGGCCACATACTCTTTTATTGCCATCCCACATACACCGTATTCGCTCGACATCTTGCCTTGCGATTTTTTCTCGTTTCCGTGAGTGAAAAGGCAACTGAAAGGAAAGCTTCATCAAGATGTCGCAAACATCTAACGGGCTGTGACAAATGACCTTACAAGCGTTTCAGTTGAAAATTTCCCTGCTAGCTTCCAAGATATCCAGAAACGTTGGCAACTGTGTATAGATAGCCCAGGGGACTATTTCGAGAGGAGCTAGGATCATTGCTTTCTAAGTGCAATTTGCTATTTTTTCAGAAACATGTCCTAGAACTTTTCTGACAAAGGGAGTATGTATAGGATATATCAGATACGGCGGTTTTTTCAATAACTTACAAAGTAATAAATAAAATGATAATTTATGTAAATAACGAAACGCAAGAAACGTTACACTTTATGCGGAGATAGGAATATAGTTTATTTGGTTATTTCCCAGAGACTTACAGCAATGAGTTATAATTTTTTAAAACAGAACATATTTTTATTATCTAGCTAATGTATTTAAACCAACTGTATACAATCAGTTTAAATTTAATTTCTATAAATTTTAGTTGGGGAGCTAGAAACGTTCAAAGTATTAGGGGTAGATGCAGCCTAATGTGCATCACTGGTTGTGTAGAGGTGGACGTTCTGGTGTGCATTGTTCATTTAAGTGAAGTTTTTAAAAGCCTGACCATGTGCCTGAATGCATAACTCAGAGCAACTTCAAAATGACCCACAGACACGAGATGCAAATTTGCTGGTGTCACGGAGCGACTAGCTTCCTCGATACGCTGTTTGAAGTACCTGGAGTTTGTATGTTCCAGGTCAATATCTGTGGCAGACCACACCTAGTTTGTCTGTGTATTCCGACCTGTTTTGTTCACGCCAGAGCAAGAATATGTTGTACAATCTAACCAAAGCGAACCGGCGAATCGTGTCGCTCCGTGACGCCAGCAAACTTTGCATCTTGTGCGCAGCTCGTTCAGAAGGCGCACAAGCTGTGCCCTTAAGAAGATTCGGTCCCCACTTAAACGAACATTCCGCCACCAGAACATAGCCAATTGTGTACAGCAAGTTGCATTCACCACCAAAACTTTGAACGTTTGTAGTTCCCAAACTAAAATTTAAACAGTCTCGACTGATCATCTATAGACGGCATGTTCAACTCTAAACGTCCTTCCTTCCTAAAATTGAAAGAAATATTCTATTTAATAAATTATAGCTCGTTGTTGTAACTCTATGGAAAATAGCTAAATGAACTATGTTCGTAACTCCGCAGAAATAGTATTGTTTCTTAAGTTTAACCATGTCAATAAATATTCCTTTCACTTATTATTTTGTAAGTTATAGAGAAATACACTTTATCTGAACCACCCCGTATATGATTTGGCGTATGCTCCCTGATAATATACAGTCTCTTCGTCACTTATACTGCCGAAAGTCGTCAGGCATACCAGCGGTGTACCAACGGTATTTTGAAGGGGAGAGAGTCAGAAAGAGAGCGCGCATGTATATTGTCTTCTTAAAAATTCCTGAAACGTTCCTTCAAAAGTGGTGCCGGTTCTTCGAAATACACGAGCTCCCCAGCTCCGTCTTCACAAACACGTCAGTTTCTGTTGGGCAGCCACCACAAATATCAACAACATCCTCTCGCCGATATTACGACTTGTCCATTACTTTCCACCATCCTCTTAAGAACGTCACATATGAATGAGATACTCCACCTGTGTTTTATAGCTAACGTATTATATCTATTTAGCGGCAGCGTGGGTGATGGACAACACATCTACAGGTTGAGGATTCAATTTCCAGCTATTTCAACTCTGTATGGTGTTGCACCGTAATTCGGATTCTTAGTTGCATTTCGGAACTCCCTCATAACTCGCTATGTGTGTGCCGATTCGCATGTCAGAATAAAGAAAGAGCAGATCATGGACCAGCACAATCGAGTCTAGTGAAGCTATGTTGTTCAAATCAACTTTGGTGTTGATAGCTGCTTCACTATTATTACAACTTGCGTAAGTGGGCAGAAAGAGCGAGTCCAATGTTGGCAGTCTGTAATAGCTATAAAGTGCATTTCACGCGAAGAGGAATGTTTCGCATACTACAGATTCATCGGTTCCCAACACCATCAATTGGCGGTGAGTTCGAGACGCCTACAGAACTGACTCGTTTGTAGACATTGAGAACTTCTGTAACAACTGAACTTCACAGTAACAAAAGTAAAAACGTTCCAAGAGTTTTATCAGTTACGGTGCGCTAACCGCAGACACAACACGAACGCCCCCTACAGATTACGTCTGTTTTCACAGCGATAACAGTCTAGAAAAACAAACTGCTCACCTTCTACATTGCTATGTACCGTGTACATAGGTATTAAAGCGGAAACACAGAACAGGAATTAGGTAAGGTAGGCAAGCTTTAGCAAGTCAATGATCTAATCTACATGATAAACAGTGAAATTTTCCGTAGCTCTTACGCGTTCGCTGCTGCACAGGCGCGTGTGCTATATAATGGAAGAAGGCGGCAACATTACACTCAATAAGAAACACTAGGCTCAGGCAGGAAAAGTAGGATGCATCTCACATTCACAATTACGTATCAGCAAGTTTGGCTCTGTTACCTAAGTAGAGTTGCTCGGTTCTCGCAAGCAGGCTTCTAATGTTGTTTGGCTGTTACATATTTTCTGCTAGATACGTGCACTGAAATGAAGTATTTACACACTAAATGATACTTCGTTGGAAGGCAGTCTGTTAACCTAGTTTGTGTAAGAAGCAAGTCAGCGATTGTGGTAGTCATGAAGAAGCTTCAAGGAGAAGGCAAAAACAGAAAGATAAAGTCGAAAAAAAGACAAGGATAAGAACCAATACATTGAAACTATTATCACTTTCCGAGAGAGAGAGAGAGAGAGAGAGAGAGAGAGAGAGCTATAACATTTTTTATTATAGGCAAAGTAACGGGAAATAATTGCAGAATGATCTGTGACACTAAATTCCGTTCTCTGTATGCGGAAGTGTCTGTACGTAAATAATGAATGAAATGAAACCGATACCTTGACCGGACAATCCTGCAGGTGACTGAGCTCTTAGGCGGGAAGGGGAACTTTTTGTAAGTAGCTTTGTTGTAATAATGTTGTTGTTTATAATGTATGACTTACGTGCCATTTTATGGCAATAGGTAACGAATAATAACTTATTTGTAGAGAAAGGAATGACAATACAGACAACTGGCTACACCCGAAAAACAGGAAATTTCAAATGTAATCCACTGATCTATCTGAAACTGAGGGTGTAAGCCCCCGAAATGTGCCGTGGGAGGAAAAAAAAGGGACTGACAGAGGTAATTGCTTTAATTTATATCTTGTTATAGTTGCGAGAAATACTGTAAACGTCATAGATGAGCAACGTAAATACATGTGTACCATCTGGTGGGAGGTTCCGGCTTGTAAAAATAGTTCAAATGGCTCAGAGCACTATGGGACTTAACTGCTAAGGTCATCAGTCCCCTAGAACTACTTAAACCTAACTAACCCAAGGACATCACACACAGCCATGCCCGAGGCAGGATTCGAACCTGCGACCGTAGCGGCAGCGCGGTTCCAGACTAGCGCCTAGAACCGCTCGGCCACTCCGGCTTGTCACTGATTATGACGACAGGACGGACGATTGCGAAAGTACCTGTGGCTGACTGCGAATGTTTCTCATTAATACAATGTAGCTTACGGGGAAACTGATACCTTCGAGCATAAGACGACGACGTAGTGATATGGGAAAGACTGCGTTCATTTCAGGACTGACCATATAACTAGCATTTGATCCGTCACTCTCTTTTAATATTAGACAAGTCAGAAGCGCAGAAATCACTATCTGAAGCGCCACTGAGATGGTATCAGTAAGACAGACGTAGAAAGAAAGCTTAGATATTTTGCGTACGTAAGTAACTGCCCACTTTCTTTAAAGCATATACGTCTACTACATCTTGTTATAGTTGCTGGCAACAAATAAAAAGTGTCATGTGAGCGGTTTAAATACATATGTATCATTTGATTATAATTATGACGACAAAGATGGAAGATTTCGAAAGCTCAGCAGTAAAATGCTAGCCCGCGGATTCAAAGCGCACGAGTTCAATACCTGGTCGGTAGTAGGATTTATATCTGTCGTTGATGACTTGTTTCATCTCTGTCAATGTTTTTTAACGTGAAAAATGCCGAGTTCCGCCGTGTTCAGAGTCCACGGTAAACTTTAGGTTACCCCATAACTGGCTGGCCAAGTCAGTACGAAGATTGGAGCAAGGGAACAGCATACTAACTCTAATAGGACTACACGTAGTGAAACACTGCGGTGTAACACCAACCCTACTAACGCCGTTGATAATTAATTTTTGTCATTAATAAACTACATCACGCGGGAGACGGATATGACGCATGTGAAGTGCCTAGCTTTGTTTGTACGCGAGTCACACTCTGGTGCAAGGTACGAGCAAATCGTGTGAAAGAAGCTTTCGAAAGAACGACGTCGTTCAGACACGGTAAGGACGCAACTGGCCACAAACAAGTACGCAACACAGAGGGAAGACGAGTTGAGCGACGGACTCACGCGGCAGGTGTGGCGGTGGCTGTGAGGAGCGGAGCGGTGCAGGTACACGCTAGCGACACGCTGGCGGTCCGGACGCTACTGCTACTGCTGCTGCCGCCGCCGCAGCGGATAACGCAGCTCCAGCTGCCTCGGCGGCCATAGCGCGTCACGCTCGGAGGGCGTACCCCTCGCCTGGCGCCAGACGGCAGCATCCGCCACCTCTCCCGACGCATCCACGGGCTAAATCTGACGCGTTGCGTAAAAACCGACGCACGCCGCAGCTGCTTTTGCTTCGGTCGGATTGAGTCAGTAAAAACTTGTGCCGCGTCCCGTGTGTGTGTGTGTGGGCCTCCTCATGAGGCGAAACCGGAGTAGGTAGTGATGGACGCTGGGGTCTGAAGCGAAGTCGGTGTTGCGCCTTTTCGCGGATGATGCTGTAGTATACAGAGAAGTTTCAGCATTAGAAAATTGCAGCGAAATGTAGGAAGATCTGCAGTGGATAGGCACTTGGTGCACGGAGTGCCAACTGACCCTTAACATAGACAAATGTAATGTATTGCGAACACATAGAAAGAAGGATCCTTTATTGTATGATTATATGATAGCGGAACAAACACTGGTAGCAGTTACTTCTGTGAAATGTCTGGGAGTATGCGTGAGGAACGATTTGAAGTGGAATGATCTTACAAAATTAATTGTTGGTAAGGCGGGTGCCAGGTTGAGATTCATTGGGAGAGTCCTTAGAAAATGTAGTCCATCAACAAAGGAGGTGGCTTACAAAACACTCGTTCGACCTATACTTGAGTATTGCTCATAAGTGTGGGATCCGTACCAGGTCGGGTTGACAGAGGAAATAGAGAAGATCCAAAGAAGAGCGGTGCGTTTCGTCACAGGGTTATTTGGTAAGCGTGATAGCGTTACGGAGATGTTTAACAAACTCAAGTGGCAGACTCTGCAAGAGAGGCGCTCTGCATCGCGGTGTAGCTAGCTGTCCAGGTTTCGAGAGGGTGCGTTTCTGGATGAGGTGTCTAATATATTGCTTCCCCCACCTCCCGAGGAGGTAAAATGAGAGAGATTCGAGCGCGCTCGGAGGCTTTCCGGAGTCGTTCTTCCCGCGAACCATACGCGACTGGAACAGGAAAGGGAGGCAAAGACAGTGGCACATAAAGTGCCCTCCGCCACACACCGTTGGGTGGCTTGCGCAGTATAAATGTAGATGTAGAACAAGGTGTTCCACTGGCTTTAGGTTGGGACTCTGAGCCCAAGAGCAATGTTATTGTCCGCAAATCATTGCCTCGTAGATGCTACTTTATGACAGGGTTCCATTGTCATGATAATACAAACATTGTCTCCCAACTCTTCCTCTACTGCATACAGTACACAATACTGTAAAATGTCTTCATATCCTTCCGCATTTGACATTAACTTAAGATAATAAAGTGGCCACACAAGAACGACGAAGAAGATCCCCATGCCATAACACCACCTGCTACGCACTTCACTCTCGGCACAGCACGTAGTGACAGGTAACGTTTCCTGGCACTCACCAAACCGAAACCCTTCCACTGCATTGTAAAGCGTGATTAGTTACTCGAAATCACTCGTTTACCGTCATCCACAGTCCAGTGGCGTTGCTCTTTACAACCATATCAAGCGTCACTTAGCATTTGCTTCAGAAAGCCGCGCGGGATTATCCGAGCGGTCTGAGGCGCTGCAGTCATGGACTGTGCGGCTGGTCCCGGCGGAGGTTCGAGTGCTTCCTCGGGCATGGGTGTGTGTGTTTGTCCTTAGGATAATTTAGATTAAGTAGTGTGTAAGCTTAGGGACTGATGACCTTAGCAGTTAAGTCCCGTAAGATTTCACATACATTTGAACATTTTGTTGCTTCAGAAATGTATTGCTTATGCGAAGTTGCTAGACCATTTACGCCGTTATTTTTAATTCCCTACGCACTGTCACTGTGCTAGCTGGACTGCCGGCAGCACTTTGGAACTCACGAGTGATTCCTTTCGCTGATTTCATGCTTTTTTTTTTTTTTAACCAACTACCTCCGCAGTGCTTGACGTCCCCGACCGTCAGTACCTGAGGCCTGCCTAGTCTTGGTTTCGCTGTGATTGTTCTTTCGCGTTTCCACTTCACAATCACATCACCAGCACTCGACTCGTCCGGAAGGACTGAAACGCTCCTGATCTATTTATCAGTCAAGTGACATCAAATGACTCGTCCTCGTTTGAAACCACTGAACCCTCCTGACCGACCTGTTATTATGCAGTTACTACTCTATTAACAACACAGTGCTCCCAGTTTCTTTTCACTCGCGGGTCCTACCTCTTGTAGGATCTGGTGATGCGTTCCGCATTATATAGCGTTGCCTGGACAGTTTTGATCAGACAGTGTGTTACATTTTACAGCACTATGTACTACGTAAACTAGAGGAACAGCTCGACAGTTCGGAGACGATGAATGTTTGCATCATTATGATAATGCCCACTGTATAAAGCAGCGCCAGATTCTTGAATTCGCTCCAGACCCCAGCGTCTTTCAACGGTATCTTCTCTACTTTCGGCACCTGAGGAAGAATGGTCTCTCATTGCTCAATACACTTTCAAGCACCTCACTGAAAGTGTCCCCAGAAGAATTCAAGCTGGCATAAAGGTAGATGATGGGCGCATCTCATATTAATGCCCACTAACAGTATCCTTTTTATAAGATAACGTAACCTTTTTAGGATTCTAAAGTTCCACGAATAATATAGAGGAAGCGGAACTTATATACAGAAACCAAACTGCAGTTCTAAGAGTCGAAGAACAATAGGGTTGCAACCTATTCCCCATGTTATTAAATCTGTGAGCTGACCAAACAATAAAGGGAACTACGAAGATTTCTGCGAAAGGAATTAAAGTTCAGGGAGAACAACAAAACCGTTTTCCGTTTGGGTTTGCCTGCTCTTGAAGTTTTAATTGTCTTGAAAATAGTTTATAAGATGAAAGTCAACAAAAGTAAAACAAGGCGGAAGGACTACCTCGAATTAAACATGTGGTGACGAAGGAATCGGGAAACGATACACTAAACGTAGTAAGCGAGATTTGCTACCTGGGCAGCAAAATAAGTGACGATCCCGGAAGTAAACTGACAATAGCACGAATAGCTTTACCGAAACAAAGCATACAATTTTAAGTGTTACAATGTCTTTCCTGAGAATTTGGCTGGAGTGCGCTTTGCATGAAACATAGACGTTAAACAGTTCAGTAACCAATCAAGAGATACTGAAACGAGTCGAGGAGACTTAACTAAAAGCAGGAATTGGTTGCTAGGACACATCATGAGGCTTGATGCAATAGTTTAATGCTGTAATGATGGAGGGACATTGATGGGGGGGGGGGGCGGAGGGAGGGGTAAAAAACTGTAAGCAGGTTCAAATGAATGCAAGCCGTAGTTACTGTGCTGAGATGAAGATGTTTACGCAACATGAACTGGCTGCAGGCCGCATCAACCCAGCCTTTGGATCAAATACCACGACAGCGATATTAAAGACGAAGTTGGTAATGTAGACGCCAACTGGCTTACCGAGTGCTAACACCGGTTCGCGCTGTCGGGCTTGGCGAGCACTGGGATGGGTGACAGTCCAGGTCTACCGAGCGTTGTTGGCAAGCGAGATGCACTCAGCCCTTGTGAGGCCAATCGAGGAGCTACTTGCTTGAGAAGTAGCGGCACCGGTTAGGAAAACTGACAACGGCCGGGAGAGCTGTGTGCCGGGCCGGTAACGTGCCCCTCCATTGTCGCATCCTGTGGCGCCTATCTGCGGAGGATGACTCGGCGGTCGGTCGGTACCGTTTCGCCTTCCGAGGCCCGTTCGGACGGAGCTTTAAGTAATGCACGCAATATAACGCGTATAGTTTGGCTGGCTTACTCGCGTGGTCGAGACAAGCACGAGAACTGACTCAAGATACTCAATGCGAGTAATTTCCGCGCTCTTAAATAAAAAGTAATAGTAGTGTTAAAAGGTAGTTACACTGCTCGACGTGATAAATATGAGCGTGGGCATAAGGCCACGTCCGACATGCATTTTTCCTGTACTTACGTCAACTATTTAGACAACTGCGTGACTGTACATGTACACTTAGCCTACATTATCACTATTTACCTTAGAAAAGTCGACATAAGACTTTCCGACCTGGAAAGATCTCAAAAATTACTAAGAAACGGTCATTTACATAGAAACTGACTCTGAACGAGGAACTTGTCATTGATACATGACCCAACAAGTAAACAGTCTGCCTTGAAGAGATGCATAAGACGAATTGGATTGATGTCACCACCAACGCTGATTTAACTAATCGGGCGACAAACGAATCGCTATTTCCGCGAGATAGGAGTGAGATAATATGCGAGTAGGGTAAGTGGGTGGAAAACAAAATAAAGGATGATTGGTATATATTAAGCACATGAGATCCCCGAGGACGAAGCAAATGGTTCAAATGGCTCTGAGCACTATGGAACTTAACTTCAGAGGTCATCAGTCCCCTAGAACTTAGAACTACTTAAACCTAACTAACCTAAGGACATCACACACATCCATGCCCGAGGCAGGATTCGAAACTGCGACCGTAGCGGTCGCGCGGGTGAACGAAGCTATCCCTATAAAGTTTCAAGAACCTGTATTAAGCTAGGAACGTGACATACATTTCCCTACCTATCGCTCCAGCAGGTACTCAAAGAAGTGCTTAGACTATTATTACAAAGCGCAAAGAAGCATTGAAGCGGGCACCTTCCTCGCGCTCCGCATGCAAATGGAACGAGAAGAAACTCTTCCATGTGAGTACCCTCTACTATGCACTTCATAGTGGCTTACAGAGTCTAGATGTAGATGTATTTCTCAGTGTAATATTATAGCAAAGAACGAACACTATTTTGATGCTGTTGAAAACGTTTGGTAAGACTGAGGACAGACGTCAGTGCCAGATGTTGGAGCATAGACCCACAGGCTTTACACGTGCGTACTGCACTGTCTGCCTTGCTAATTGTGTGTGTGTGTGTGTGTGTGTGTGTGTGTGTGTTTTGTTTATTTCCATCAGCTACGTTCCTATATACACCTGCCAGGGACACAACACTGTTAAATATTATGATTGACATTGCGCATAATCACCACCAGCGTAATAGCGGATGTAAGCCAGGAGCGTTTCGCAACTTTGATACTGGTACTCTTGCGTCACGAATTCTTTGTAGAGACATAGTTGCTCGGTGCTGAACAGTCCTACGTTGAAACAGCGGAGCCAAGTCGGAGCTTGTTTACCCCGTCCCGGAATGCCTATTCAGGTATGCCTGCGGAGCGTGCGTAGCCTACGTTGGGTCTGCACGTGAATGCTGAACAGTTTAGCCACGCCAATGCAGCTTGGAAAGCTGCTCTTGGAAGCGATTGTACGACGAACGAGCAGAATTTTTCACAGGATTGAGGCAACAGCAAAATTACACATGGTCCGAATTTAAGTTACGGCAAGCAGCGTAAGTACGTTATGACATCATCATCTCATATACTTGTATAAGGCGCAGTCAAATGAAAACCGAACACCCGCCACAATGGGACCATGGAATGGCTGCATTCAAAAGCAGTCACCATACACGTTAAGACATTTATCCCACTGGGAGGCCCGCCGTTGTGGCCGAGCCGTTCTAGGCGCTTCAGTCCGGAACCGCGAGACCGTTACGGTCGCAGGTTCGAATCCTGCCTCGGGCATGGATGTGTGTGATGTCCTTCGGTTAGTTATGTTTAAGTAGTTACTAAGTCTAGGGGACCCATAGTGCTTAGAGCCATTTGAACCATTTGAACCCACTGAGAGACGAGACCATCAATTACGGTTTCGTAGAACGCGATCGACCACTGACGTATCCACAACCATAACCATTCTCACACTTTCGCGTCCTACAGAAAACTGAGGTCCACCCATGACTTCCTTAGGTCGCCAACGATGTGAAAATCACACGGAGGAAGATGTGGACTGTACGGTGGGTGTTGCAGTGTTTCCCAACCAAATAGCTGAAGTGTAATCTTCGTCCGAGTGGCTGTGTGGGGGCAGGCGTTATCGAGCAAGAAGATGCTTCAGTCCGATAGCATTCCTGGGAGTTTTGACTTTACGGCGCATCGCAATCTCTGCATAGTGTCTTCATAACGCTACGCACTGATTGTGGTTCCAAACCCGAGTAACTCGTCGAGCAGAGGGCCTCCAGTATGAGATGAACGTCATTACGACTATACAAGAACTTGTCTGAACTTTTTGGATTTCTTTGGCGGTGGAAGTGTGGGATGCTCCCACTACTCGATTTGTCGTTTGTCCTCGGGCTCTCGGAATCATGCCGGACGGAAGCATCCTGTTGCATGATAACGCCCGCCCCCACACCGCCAAAAGGGCGAAGGCTACGCTTCAATAATTTTGCTGGGAAACACTGCAAAATCTTCCGTTCAGCCTGGATCTTTCACCGCGTAGTTTTCACGTCACTGGCGACCTGAAGAAAGACCTGCGTGGACGTCGATTTCAGTCGGACGAGGAACTGCAGAGACGGTACGGTTGTGGATCTGTCAGCGGCCGACCGCGTTCTACGAAACAGAAACTGATCGTCTCTTCTAGTGAGATAAATGTCTTAATGCGTATGGTGAGTAATTTTGAATGGAAACATTCCATGGTCCCGTTGTGGTGGGTGTTCGGTTTTCATTTGACTGCCCCTCATATAGCACACTATTAAATTTTAAATTTTGATAAATAATTTATCTACAACGTACTGAAAGCAACGCATTACGTAGCAAATTGAAAGAGCTACATCATCCACGTTAAGAGGCGAGCAAATATTTGGCTACCAGCGCTGTTGTAACATGTGTGGGTATTGTCGTTTACTTTCCCTTCCAAGTGTTTACAGATGACTGAACTTCAAGTATACTGCTGCCTATAGCTACTCTTGGTTGTAAATTACACACGCGTTCGTAACTCCACCCACGGTCGTTCGTCTGCAGCCAAAGCTACTTGAAGCAAGCAGTCTGGTGCCAAGGTCAGTGGAGTTCTACTCCTCACCGGATTTCGCAGTAAACAGATTTCTAACCGAAAGAATAAGTTTTGACTGCTCTATTAATAACTTTCCTCTTAAACTCTACAATGGCCCAATATCAAACATTTCGAACAAATCGTTCCACTTCAATGTAAGCGTTTGCGATAGGTTTTCCTGAAAAGGAAACGTATTACAGATAAAACAATTAGTTTTAAATAGCAATGAAAACAGCGAAAGTTAAGCTCGCATACGACATTATTTATGATTAGGATTACAATGAACGAACTTTCGGCGCACTCAACGACGTTTCGAAATGATGACAAAACAATGCAGGAATACCGAACTGCTCTCTTATTTTCATTCACTTTAACACCTTCACACTCTAATAAACTATTCCCAAATGAGTGCACTGATACAAGTTTTAAAATTTAGTATTGAAATACAATCGTAGGAATATGGTGAAGTAACAAATCAGGAGAGTGGCTCTGTCTAATCACACTAAAATCAGACTATCCAGTTATTATGGTGATACTCAAAGCGACAACCTAATACGTTAGACACGAAGTCAGGCAAAAGAGAAAATAAAAAAAAGACTGCTCACGGAAGATTATCTGAGAACTTGAAATCCTTTCACAGTGCAAAATTTAGTCAGGAAAATACGGAATAAGAACCAGCAGGGGTAAAGAGCACCATAGCTATATTCTAAATTTTCTTTTTTCTTTGAAACCAAGGCCAATTTCAGACAGTTGTCGTCGTTCAAGCAAGCAGACACACATTAAAAGATGTACAGATATATAACTTGGTTTCTTCTTACACTGAGCGTAAAAAAAAAAAAAATAAAAAAATAAAATAAAAAAAAACTTTCAAGCTGTGCACATACTTTAGGCCTTTTCTATACAATTTTAATTTTTTTCTCGACATTATTCCACCTAGCATACACAATTATTGTGCTACGCTGGGATTTCGCTTAGGGGAAAACACTTTTGAACAATAGCAACTAACTGACTAGAAACAGTCAGTGCAATGGTACTTTCAGTCCTTTAAAGTAGAAGAAGCTACTTGGAGTCATGTAAGGGGGACATTAGAGAACATCTACGATTTTGTTGCCCAGGTTTGAACAAATGAAGAAACCGCTTGGAGCCATGTAAGTGAAATATTAGAGAATGGCTACGATTTTGTTGCCCAACTCGAACAAATGAACATACTTGTTAGTCGAAGGGGCTCGTTATGGATGACTCTAACATTTATTGTTAACGTCCTCGCTTCTGCAGCTCGACCTACTGCCTCGAGAAATTTGAACAACATTGGGCGGCCACGTAAGGTCGGTTTCAAAACTATTTGCCTGACTTAAAAAAAATATTCAAGCACCATGATCAACAATTTAAACAGATAAACAGTAGCTACCTCGACGTGTACTTTCGACAAAGCCCTGGACTTGCACCCAATGGCCTTTTCGCAAGCAGCAGTACCTCGAAAAAAGCTTCAAAGTGTTACCAACAGACGCCCCCGGCTATAGATGTATGTCGTAAGCGGATACTGGTGTCAAGCGCAGTTCACAGACTATGGACTGCTTTGGTGTTGCTGGCAGATAACCCGTCGACTTTTACGTCTCTGAAGAAACCACACACTGCAGGGCGACGTTCATCTCATTACAGAGTGGAAAAAGAATGTTTTTCGATATGAACGACTCTGGCACGCAGTTAATTAAAACAAAAATAGAGCTCTGCGCCTAAGTTCAAAGTTACGTTTCGGTCCCAGAACAAAAAATTATTCCCATTTTTCGAATGCGTTTCTTTCTGTAAGGACCTTTGTACATCCTCTGTACGACGTTCACGGAACCACCTCTCCGCTTGCAACAGTGTGACCTAATCAGATATTGCTCTTTACACTTCAAAGAACGATAAAAAAAAGAGCCAAAACAATATGATCATCTGCTTCACAGTGTGTTGGTCCACCTTAGCTACGCAATACAGCTGTGATTCCGCGTGACGTGGATTCGTCTGGTCCTAAGCAGTTTTCGGGAGATATGTGGCAGCAGATATCTACACAAATCTCGTAAATTATGGGCCGGTGGTTTGCAGGCATCGACCGGGCTCCCCAAAAATGTCCCAGATGTGTGCCATCGGGTCAAGCCGATCAGGCGAATTTGGTGGCCAAGAGATCAACGTGAATTCACTATCACGCTCCTTAAATTACTGTGACAAGATTTTGGTCTCGTGACATGGACAGGTAAGCTTGTGAAAGATGACATCACCGTCGGGAAAGACATCAAGCACGAAGAGATCAACGTGATCCGTAATAAAGTTCACATAGTCCACAGCTGTCATGGTGCCCTCGATTACCACTCTAGGTCCTACGGAAGCCCAGGTGAATGTCCCCCATAGCATAATACTGTTCCCACCGGCCTGTGTATGTGGTGGTGTTTATGTTTCGAGCACATGTTCGCCTGGATGACAGACAATCCGCACAAACTAAGACCACCTGCAACAAAAAAAAAAAAGCGAGTCATACCAGTCACACGTTTCCATTGATCCACCGTCCGATCGTGATGATTCTATGCCCACTGCAGTCGTAACTGAGAATCAAGTTGAGTCAACATAGGAACACATGCGATCTTCTAAAGCGGACACCCATATTCAACAGTGCGCTCTGGAACACTTGCGCTTGCAGCAACACTGTACTCTGTCATCGCATCTGCCACAGATCGTCGCCTATCCTGCTCTACAGAGCGTTCAGTCCTCCGGTCTCCACGTTCTGTGATGGGATTTGGACGTCCAATAGCTTATCGCCTACTTCTTGTTTCAACCGTCCTTCATCCACGTTCCACAGATGATCACGACTATAGCATGCGTACAGCCGACCACCGTAAATGCTTCCGATGTGCTCTTTCCCAGGCGCCAGTCCATAACAATCCACCTTTGTCAAAGCCGCTTTTGTCAATGGATTTCCCCATTTGCGGCCTGCCACTAGAGTGATTCTCCATTCTTCACTTCTTCAATTATACACTTTAGTTACCGCGACAGGTGCCCGCAACGCCACCAGAAGTCATTCAGTTTGGTGGTGGGCAGTTGTGATAACGTTCTGACTCTCCAATGTAATTTCCCATTGATATGATCAATATTGGGGGCTTGTGCATACCAGTCCCGAAAAGAAGCACCTTTGAGGCAACAGTTTACGGACGACTGCATTCCTGAACTGGACTGGCTTGCCCACAATCCTGATCTAATCCCAATGTAACACCTTTGGGATTAATCAGGACGCTGACTTCGCTCCAGATCCCAGCCTCCAACATCATTACCTTCACTAGTTTCGGCTCTCGAGGAAAAATGGGCTGCCATTCCTTCACAGACATTCAGACACCGCATTGAAAGTGTCCCCAACAAGGTTCCATCCGCCATAAAGGAGGAGGATTCCCCAAGGTAGTGTTATAGGCCCTCTGCTACTCCTGAGCTCATAAACGATTTAGGAGACAATGTGAGTAGCCCTCATAGATTGTTTGCAACTGATGTTCTCTTTTATTGTCTTGTAAATTCATCAGATGATCAAAACAAATAGCAAAATGATTTAGACAAGATAACTGTATAGTGCGAAAAGTGGCAATTGACTCTAAATAATGAAAAGTGCGTGTCATCCACATGACTACTAAAAGGGATCCGCTAAATTTCGGTTACGCGATAAATCGCACAAATCTAAAGGCTGTAAATTCAACTAAATACTTAGGGATTACAATTACGAATAACTTGAATTCGAACGATAACACAGATAATGTTGTGGGGAAACCAAATCAAAGACTGCGATTTATGGGCAGAACACTTAGAAAATGCAACATATCCACTAAAGAGACTGTTTACACTAGGCTTTTACGCCCTCTTCTAGACTACTGCTGTAAAGTGTGGGATTCGCGTGAGATAGCAGTGACGGAGGACATCGAAGAAGTCCAAAGAAAGGCAGCTCGTTTTATTATTATTATCACGAAATAGAGGAGAGAGCACCCCAGATAAGACACGCGAACTGGGGTGGCAGTCGTCAAAAAAAGGCGTTTTTTGTTGCGATAGGATCTTCTCATGAAATTTCACCTAGCGACTTTCAGTTCAAGGGTGTGAAAATATTTTGTTGGCGCCACCAGTATAGGGAGAAATGATTATCTTCATAAAATAAGAGAAATCAGAGGTCACTCGGAACACGTGAAGTGTTCGTTTTTCACGCGCGCTGTTTGGGATGGAACAGTAGAGAAATAGCTTGAAGGTGGTTCGATGAACCCTCTGTCAGGCACTTGATTGTGAAATGCAAAGTAACGACGTAGACGTAGATGAACCTCATATTAATGTTCACTATAAGACAACCCGATACTTTTGATCAGGTAGTGCACATAGGAAAGGTATGGATTAATAGTAAACGATTTAGCCGAGACGTCTTTTTTGAACTCTCCAGTTTTTATTGTTGATGTTTTGATTCCGAGTTTTATAATTTTGTTTATCAATATCTATGACATATACGCAGAATACAGCGGCGAATGAAAACTTGTACCAAGGCCTGGAGCTTGTGCCAGGGTGGCATAGTGGTTAGCGCAACTGCCTGGTGAGCAGGAGACACGGGTTCGAATTCCGACCTTGGCACAAATTTTCATTCGTCGGTTCCGTCTGCATATACACATCATAGGAGTCTGAGACTTGAAAATGTCAGTGGAACCATAGAGTTTCATTTGATTTATCAATATCACTGGAAAATTTACTGCGTTCCTACATATAAATCTGCTTCACTCGACGACAGAGAAAGAAATCATACATTCAGATTCTATTTATTTGTTTCGTCAGATACTGCTTTAAGACAGCGACATCAGTTTGCCTGCATGAAAAATTATGCAGTTGACGAAGTGATCGAATCTGCCTCTGAACGATGCGTAAATATATTCTTCTTAAACGACAATAATGATAAAAATGATAACTAATCCAACAATCTATCCGTGTGATTTACAGCGAATCTATGTGTTGAACATAGAAACACCTAACAGAAAACACCATTCACACCAACTTTCGAAGATATCCCTTTTTCTAGCGTAAGTACACACATTCACACAACCACAAAGAAAGCCAGGGTGTGTGGTTGTGTGTGTGAATGTGTGTGCTTCTGCTAGAAAAAGAGCTAAAGTTCGGAAGCTGGTATAAATGGTGTTTTCCGTTACGTGTTTCTGAGCTCAACGCATCGATTCGCTCTGAGTAGGTGGTCGCCTTTCTCTTGCTTTATGTATCGCTCCATCCAGGAACATCCATTATTGTTATCCGTATGATTTCAGTGCAGGCGTGGTCATGTCTTACTCCTTTTTGCAACAAGTTTATCTCATTCTTTAGAATGATGATTACATCAATTCTTTTTTCTGTATAATTTTAAGAGCACATTAAACCATACGTTTCCTTTTTGTAAGTAAACATGCAATAGTCCGCCCGCCTAGCCGCGCGGTCTAACGTACTCCTTTTCGGGCGCGAAGGCATGCCGTTGCCCGAAACGAATCCGCCCGGCGGATTAGTGTCGAGGTTCAGTGTGCCGGCCAGTCTGTGGATGGTTTTTAAGGCGGTTTTCCATCTGCCTCGGCGAACGCGGACTACTTCCCCTTATTCCGCTTCAGTTACACTATGTCGGCCACTGCTGCGCAAACACTTCTTTCACGTACACGTACACCGTAATTACTCTACCACGTAAACATTGGGGTTACACTCGTCTGGTGTGAGACGTTCCCGCGGTGTGGGGGGTGGGGGGCGTGTCCACTGGGGGCCGAACCGGACAATAACCCTGGGTTCGGGGTGGGGCGGCGGTGGGTTGAGTGGACTGCTGTAGCCTGTTGTGGGGGTTGTGAATCACTGAAGGCTACGGCGGCGATGAAGCCTCTCCGTCGTTTCTAGGTCCCCAGTTTCATACAATGCAAAACATGAAATCATTTCAAGTGTCTTGCTTTTCTTGCTGCTCGACAAATATTTATATTTATGTGCTTGAAAGAATGTCTTCTTCTACACATTCGTGATACCATACAATGAAATGATAAACGACATTTAAATAAGTATTGTTGGAAAGTAAGTATGGGGAAAAGGATTGTTTTGACTACATTTAAATAAGCATTGTTGGAAAGTAAGTATGGGGAAAATGATTGTTTTAGGATCAAATATTTTTCTATTTTTCTGATTATAAAATTTTCCTTTGCAGTGATTTCTTTTCTGGTGGTTTTTTAGAACGCGGTGATATTATTCACACTCCATGCAGCTGCTAGTGACTGAAACGCGGTCGGAAAACCAGCGACAGGCTGAAAATTGTTGCTTTCACATTTATAGTTTTATAATGGGTGCGTTAGGATCTTCACTTGCTGGCCCACCGATTTGCGACATGGATCCTCGTCCAAATTATTTGCTGTTAGTTCCCAACTTTCCTTTATTTACACATAACTGGCTTGGTTCAAACGGCAGAGGAATTCAAGGTATAGCAGCAGCTGAACAGCTCTGCAGTGTACAAATCATTCTTTGGATTTATGACTGCTTAGCTGTATTATCTTCGGTACGACGTTTCCACTCACGTAGCTCTTCTTATCATCAACCTTATGGCTCCGTGCCTGAGTGGCTACCTGTCTGACAACTAGGTTTTAATCCCCCGTCAGTCCTACGATTTTATGCAGTGTTTCTTTCAACCCTGCCAGCGATAGTTCTCCTTCTTCCACTTCTTTTGTCGCAGTACCAACCTGTGTGGTTTTTGAGCTGTTCAGAAGCGTGGCTCCATTCTGCTCTGTCATTGACCATGCCTAACAAAGCACTGCCGCGGTCAAACCAGCCTTCTGGTCGAGGACAGGTTCCACTTGAGGATCATTTATACTAGCAACTGTAGACAAACGTTTTATTGGCTGTACACAAGGGCAATGACTTCAGCCTTAGCACAAGAGCTCTACTGACATTAACAATGTGCACCAGTTAGCGGGTATCTCTGAAGGGAGCCGCAGCTGTACAGGAGAGGCCGTGGGCTGACAAGCAGGAGGGCGACGTGTGTTGGCGGGGCCGCGTGGCTAACGACGTGCACCGCTGCAGGACGTGTCGCCTTGGCCCGCTCCACTTGTCAAGTCCTCGCTGCAAAAATTGGAACGCCCTCTCCAGCGACGGCCCAATTCGCACACGTGACTCCACGTTGTTGCAGGAGCCCATTTCTCGCCACCATGTTCGTACACCTTGCTGTAACAGCGCCGGTTGACAAGGGAACAGTGCTACCAATACGGGCAATGCTGCCTCAGCTCTGAGGCCGAGACGCGTAGAGAATTTCTGCTATCTTCAACGAACAGTTCTAATGTACGTCTACATACATTCTCCGCAAGCCACGGTATGGTGCGTGGCGGAGTATACCCTGTACCACTACTAATCATTCTCTTTCCCGTTACACTAGCGGAGAAACGACTATCTACATGCCTCCGTACGGGTTTAATCTCTCTTTTCTTATCTTGGTGATCCTTTCGCGAAATATACGTTGGCGGCAGTAGAATCGTTCTGGAAACAGCTTCAAATGCCAGTGCTCGAAAACAACATCGTCTTCCCTCTAGGGATTCCCATTTTGAGTTCCCGAAGCATTTCCGTAAGACTTGCGTATCGTTCGAACCTACCGGTAACAAATCTAGCGGCCCGCCTCTGAATTGCTTCGACGTCTTCCTCGTGCGGATCCCAAACACTCGAATAGTACTCAACAATGTGTCGCACAAGTGTCCTATACGCGGTCCCCTATAGAGATGAAACACATTTTCCCGAGTAAATCGAACTCGACCATTCGTCTTCCCCACAACAATCCTCATATGCTCCTTCCATTTGCTATCGATTTGCAACGTTTCGCCCAGAAACTTAAATGATGTGACTGTGTCAAGTAGCACACTACTACTGCTATACTTGGACATTACGAGTTTGTTTTTCGTACTCTCATCTGCATTAATTTACATTTTTCTACATTTATAGCTAGCTCTCATATATCATACACTAGAAATTTGATCTAACTCGTATCCTCCTGCAGTCATCCAACATCGTCACCTTCCCGTACACCACAGCAAACAGTCGCAGACTGCTGCTTACCCTGTCCGCAGATCTTTTGTGTATATAGAAAATAACAGCGATCCTACCACACTTACCTGGGACACTCAAGACGATACCCGTGTCTTTTGTTCCCGAGCAACTGGCGTATGTGGTAACATATTCCATATGCTCATACCCTCGTGAATAGCCTGCAGTGGAGCACAGTGTCAAATCCTTCCCGGAAATGTAGATATATGGAATCTGCCTCTTGCCTTTCGTCCATAGTTCGCAGTACATCACGCGAGAAAAGCGCAAGCTGGGTTTCGCACGAGCGGCTTTCTGAAATCGTGCTGATTTGTGGACAAAAGCTTTTCCCACACCAGAAAATTTATTATATTCGAAAAAAGAGACTATTTTCAAGGATTCTGCAGCAAACCGATGTTAAGGTTATTGGCCTGTAATTTTGCGGGTCCGTTCTTTTACCCTGTGCCCTTTTTTTTCCAGTCGCTTGGCACTTCACGCTGGGCGACAGATTGCTATTAAATGCTATAACTAAGGCAGTAGTAGCGTCCGAGAATGATGAAAGTGATTTGAAAACGGGAAGCTAGTTTAGCATTGCCACAAATCCACCGAAAAATCGCCTTTCCAACCTAGCGGCAAATAACGGATTCGATTAGCGCTGGAGTACGATTTGTGATATATATACACCATCTCCATCAGTGACGGTAGAGTTTCCATTTAGTTTCGCGGGAGGTTATGTTGCTTCATGATGATCTTTTTTCGAGTAGGATGCTCTCTCTGAGCACTCCTATCACTTGGTGCCTTTTCTTCTCTTGTGTGATGGAGATGAGATAGGCGTCTTTCGTTTTCTGGTCCCGTACAAGAAGGACACAAATATATTTCGAGGTGGTCCTCCGCCACATATCGAACCATAACTTTACCTCTCAATAAAAAGGTGAACCAAAAGTGTATGGCTTGGTTGGCTGATCCGGGAGACCCTGAATGGCAGGTTCAGCGGCCTAATTTTCCTATCCTTCGCGCACAATGGCATCTTTCCATCGCGAAGTGTGACAGTTGTATATCCAATTGTATCTGGTAGGTGTGGGTGACTAAGACGGGTGTGTCGGTAGTGTGGTGTCATGTTTGTGTTGGATCATAGTGAGACAAAAGAGATGGTAAAACCCCGATGCCGGTACATAGGCTACTTCTCTCGAGTAGCACCAAGGGGCCGCCGACCTTAACGCCCCCATCTGACTGACGGATCACCATCAACAGTGCCATATGCACTCACTTCACGAGAAACCGCGAAGAGGTTTGGAATTTAATCCAGGACACTACCGCGAACACTGGTGATCAGGGATTTTACGCCACCACTTCTCCTTGCTGTAAAAACCTAACAGCACGCATCGCACGTAAGCAGTTACTCATCCAAGTACTGACTGCACCTGACGTTTAACTTCGATGATCTGACGAGAACCGGTGTATTCTACTAAGGCACAGCCGTCGGCATAAATCGTGAGTTCTCAATACAAATACCGCCTTCCGCATTCCCTACTTGAGTTAACGAAACGCTGCACATGTCTCTGTTGTACAAAAATTTACCGCTCTATCTATAATATTTGCTTCGCAACTTACTAGTTTCCTGAGCAATACCAAACAGAAGCTGATGACGACGTTTCAAAATAAAAAAAATAATGTTATAATCTGAAAGATAGGGAAGGAAGGTTCACGTACAAATGAGTAAAAGTACACATATAAATAATTACAGCTTGAATTTCGACCAGTGTAGTCGTGGACAGGGTACTGTTTCTTACCCAAGGAAGATTATTTTCATTTCTGTTCATGGTCAACATCTGTAAAAATTGGAAACTTTTGGTAAGTTCCTATGGGACCAAACTGCTGAGGTCATCGGTCCCTAGGCTTACACACTACTTAATCTAACTTAAACTAACTTACGGACAACACACGCACCCATGCCCGAGGGAGGACTCGAACCTCCGACGGCGGCGGGAGGGGGGGGGGGGGGGACCGTGGCAACGTGTATCAGATCGCGCGGCTACCCCGCGCGTCTCAACATCTGGTGTCATTGATAACAATTTTTATTAAGAGTAAGTAAAATAAAGGCATTTTTCCACCTGCGTTCGTAAGTCGGTATTAGGGAACTGTGCCGGCTGGAGTGGCCGAGCGGTTCTAGGCGCTACAGTCCGGAACCGCGCGACCGCTACGGTCGCAGGTTCGAATCCTGCCTCGGGCATGGATGTGTGTGATGTCCTTAGGTTAGTTAGGTTTAAGTAGTTCTAAGTTCTAGGGCACTTATGACCTCAGCAGTGTCCCATAAAGTCCCATAGTGCTCAGAGCCATTAGGGAACTGTCACACACATTTTGGTCACTGGACTGATAAATTAATCACTATCGCCCTTGACGGGACGTAACGTATTATTAAATACAAAGTTACTGTCCACAGAAACTGTTTAATCGCTCTGTCGGTGTCGAGTGACAAGTCGTCATCAACAAACTATAAATATTTCTTGGCCCGTAGCTGCTCTGAAGCCAAGCCAGTGCAAACTAATATAGCCGTTAAACAGTTTGTTTGGGCATTGACTGAAGCACACTTTGTACGAGTGGTGTTCAATAAGTAATGATACTTTTTTATTTGAAAGCAGGTTTTTTTATTCAGTACTGCAATACAGTTTATTATTCCCCATTCTTTTGGCTACAAAACTCCGTTTTTTTAAATGGTTTCCGTTCAATGCTAAGGTCTTACGCCACTTTACTGGTAGGGTCTGTATGCCAGCTTGGTACCACTCTACTGGTCGACGTCGGAACCAACGTCTTGCTGCATCAGTCACCACCCCATCATTCACGTACTGCTTCCAGCAGAGTGCATCGCTCACTGGGCCAAACACGTGGAAGTCGGAAGGTACGAGATCGGGGCTGTAGGTGGATGGGAAACAACAGTCCCAAGAAATTTCGTGAGCTGCTCTCGGGTGGGCAGACCTATGTGACGCTTTACTCTGTCATGAAGAAGGAGAAGTTTGTTGGCGTCACCTCGAATGAGAATGTGCGCACGTTCCAACAATGCAGGAGTACAGCTGCGTGCGGACGGCTGGCACGCGGGAGATCGGACCGGTTTGCGCGACCTTGCTGCGAGTATGACAGACCCCTCGCCCGACGACTCACCGTGCTTTTGTTCACTTCCAGGCCTCCGCAGACAACGTGCAAGCGCTTATGAGTATCTGTGATGCTCTGGTTTCCCGCCTAAAGAAACTGAATGACAGCTCCCTGCTTGGAACGCATCTCCGTTACAAACGCAATTTTGGAGGTTACGCATAACGCCGCCACCTATCGGAAGTTCATGAAAGTATATGGGCTGACGCGGGAATTTCCACGTTGGCTCACAACATATTCCGTATATTTTCAATCGAAACTGGAGGAGAAAAAAAAATGTTAGCATTACTTACTGAACGCCCCTCGTATTTAAAAGTATTGTGCTCACAGATGCTCTCTGCCAATAATATAACAAATATGGATAACTTCTTATTATTAAGTAAGAACATGCTTCATGCTGTCTGGTTATTAAATATTACTAGCGGCTTGTAAAGCTTAGCTTCGTAAATAACGCCTTAGGCAATTTGTTTATTATATGCAATAGCACTGAAAGAAAGGTAAAAAGTATAACTTCCTGTCGATATAGAAGGGACCTGCAGAGCATAAACGTAAACGTTTTCTCTACAACAGTTATGTGGGACACAGCATTTGCCAGTCGACTGCCTTCCTGTGAACCAGCTGACTAGAGCGCGCGGCGTGCGCGTTCCATCAGGTGGACGGCGGCTGAAGGTCGGCGAGCAACAGGTTCGCGAACTGACCAAGCCACTCCGTAAGGCCAGTCTGCCGCGCTGACCGATGAATGGCCAACGTCTCACTACCACCACTCAACGAGCGCGCTCGCCATCAATCTTCCTATCAGCCCTTTCACGTTGCTATTACGATGGCTTTTTATTTTCAAAATGTCAAAATTCAGGCACGAAGATGGAAGCTTTATTAGGCCAAAGAGAACACTTACCTGCTTGCCACAGACAAGCCACCGACATAAATTACTTGGTTTTATCATATTGGTACAGGTTTCGTAATAACGTTAAGTCAATCTGATCTGCGAAATAGTAGTAGGTTTTTTTTAAAAAGTTGTCGTGTTGGTGTTCCGTTCAATTGGTTAAACTGGAATGTCGAGACTTACCGCTACGTAATGAAAGGTTTATCGCCACCAGAAGCTGAAGAAAAGTTAGTAATGGTTTATAAGACGTGTGCTCCTTCATTTTCAACAGTTAAGAAATGATGTGTATATGCAGACTGAAGCGACGAATGAAAATTTGTACCAAGGCCGAGATTTGAACACGGGTCTCCTGCTCACCAGACAGGTGTGTCACCCTGGCACAGTGGCTTTGCACAACTGCACGGACTACCCTAGCCCCCCTCCCTCCAAATTCCCATTCACGCCTCAACCCCCCTAAACTTGAACAGCATTGCGGAGGCCCTCCCAACTGTATTGGAAAAGGGGTGGCGCAGTGGTTAGAGCATCTGTCTAGTGAGCAGGAGACCGAGGTTCGAATCCCATCCTTGGAACAAAATTGCATTCGTCGCTTCAGTCTGCGTATATACGTCATATATGTTTGAGACTTGGAAAGGCCTCTGCAACGATATAGTTAAGATATAGTTAAGAAATGGATGGCTCGATTCAAATCTGGCCGTATTTCTCTTAAAAATGATCCTGCCGAGCACGTTTTAAAACTGCAACCACAGATGAACTATCGAGAAAATGCAGAATGTCATTTTGAACACTTACTGATTGAACGTGTAGGATGAACCTAATGCAATAGTACGATACACAAAAATGTGACTTTAAGACAGGTAACTGGAAATTGGGCGCTCCATTAGTTGAATACTGTAGAGAAGCATGTGCGAAAAAGAGTGTTTTCGGCAGTGTTTGGCTATCGCGGATAAAAGAGTGTATGTCCAGTCCACTCCATAAAATAAATAGGAAACAACCGTATAGAGAAAAGGGGCGAAATCCATTTCATCTGCTGGGAGGGTTACTGGTACGTTTTTGTGCAATAGATTCTTCTTACTAAGCAACTTTCCAAGGTTAAAACAATAACTAATGAATAGTACGCTAGTATGTGTCCTCTGAGTCTTTCGCGTTAGCATTCCTGACTAAAACCTTCACGGTTTTCAGTCCGTGTTATTTCGAAGAAAATCTCGAGCTTTCCATAACTGTCTCCACCATCGTCCTTGGAGTCAATGATTTTTTTATACTTCTGATGACGTCGGCGGCGACGTCTACTGAAAGATCGAGTGTTTATTCGAAGTGACGCCGCTTAAAAACCAAGAAGATTTTACTCTGGACCAATTGGATGAAAAAATAGCCTGGTTCCCAAAAAGATAAACGAAGTAGCCTTTTTATAAACTGGAACTCGACTCGCAAGGCCATCCAGATTTGGCACCATCCTCTTCCACCTGATTAGTGACTGGAAAACTTTTTTTTTTTTTTTGTCGAAAGAAGTTAGGGTTAAAGGTATTGCCAACAACGAGGTAATTAGAAAAGTAGTACATGCTCAGTATAAAGAATTATACGATCCATATCAGAATTCGTGACAAACGATGTAGGGAACCACAGAAAATTTTAACCAGTGTGGCCGGACAACGATTTGCAACCTGTTCCTCCTGAAAGCGCATCCAGTGATCTCGGCCAGTTTTTCAGCATTTATGGCAGCCACAAACTATGACATGTCTTCCGTAACAGCACTCCAGATTGATATCTGCTCATTGAAAAAAGTTGGATAAAATGCATTCACCTAAGAGGAGGCTACAACGAAAAATGCCTTTCTTATTTAAAAATCTTTTAGTGTTACACACACACACACACACACACACACACACACACACACAAATGATATTGCTCTAATTTTCCTCGTTCTCCCTCGCGGCATATCTTAAGGAGTCAACTAACCATACCGACTGATTTGCAAGGCAGCATAATATTGTTTATGCTTGTTATCCGCCGTGTGCTAATCCCTTTACTCCCCCCTCCCCCTCCCTCCCCCCCCCCCACCACATACACACCGCCCTCGACTTCCTCCTACTTCTTCCCTCCGTTAGCAAATTGTCAGTTACCTGGTGCTTGGTGCCTCAGGATGCGTCCTATGTGTTGAGCCACACATTTCTTTTTTCACCGACTCGACTCAATACTTGTTTATTAGCTAACCGCTCTATTGATGTAATCATCAGCACTCTTCTGTAGCACTACATTTCAAAAGCTTTCAATTCTCCCCTTGTTTGTAATGTTTACGTCCACGTTTCACATGCGTATATGTCTACATTCCATACACCTTCAGTAAATATTTCCTAAATGTTACAGCAACAAATTTCCGTTCTTCAGAACTGTGATACGATGGGATATCGCTTGGGTAGCTCACCGAAGGATTGGGTTTGTAGATATTTTTGTAGAAGTATAAGATAAAGCTAGGATGATTTCAACATAAATTAAGCTCTAATTCCGCTACGAGACTATCTTCAAATAATATAGCGTTAAGAACCACGCATGTTGTTGATGTAACAGTCACACTGTATTTACCATTCAAAAAGTAAGCGATGATAAATGGGGCACGCAAAGACGTAAAGAAACAACTGTATCACAAAATTTACTATAAAATAGATTCAAGGACGTAAGCAGCTTATGGGAAACGATGTAAAAACTTCTCTACCAATTTCCCAAAGTAGTCCTTTCCGCAGTGTATTCTTTTGTGATGAGGTGAAAATTGCAAAATATCTACCACGTCGCTTGAAGGTTACGAAATATAACTCAAAATCACTTCTATTCTCACTGAATCTGAAAAAATCAGAACTGAGTTCCTCACTTATAGCACAGGTGAATTAAAACGTGAAGAGTACGGTTAAAATTTAAAGACACTTGCTTCGCCGTAGAACATTACATGGTCACTAGTCCAACTTTCTGAGCGTCATTTCCAATTGATGAGTCTAGGTGGGAAAAGGAGAAGAATACAGCAAAGTCGTCCACGAATTTGTAGCAGCACACAGGAATCTTAAATATGGACGTTATATTGCTAATTTCAATAAATAGTTAACAGATACCAGTCTTTTGTTCAAACACGCCTGAATGATGCCCACGGACTTACAATTCAACTACGAAAAAACAGTACAAACATGGACAGATGTTGCACTAAACCACATTCGTAGAGATGTGTTGGTATACAGGGTGAGTCACCTAACGTTACCGCTCGATATATTTCGTAAACCACATCAAATACTGACGAACCGATTCCACAGACCGAACGTTAGGAGAGGGGCTAGTGTAACTGTTTAATACAAACCATACAAAAATGCACGGAAGTATGTTTTTTAACACAAACCTACGTTTTTTTAAATGGAACCCCGTTAGTTTTGTTAGCACATCTGAACATATAACCAAATACGTAATCAGTGCCGTTTGTTGCATTGTAAAATGTTAATTACATCCGGAGATATTGTAACCTAAAGTTGGAGCCGAGCGAGCGCTACGGTCACAGGTTCGAATCCTGCCTCGGGCATGGATGTGTTCAAATGTTTCAAATGACTCTGAGCACTATGGGACTTAACATCTATGGTCATCAGTCCCCTAGAACTTAGAACTACTTAAACCTAACTAACCTAAGGACATCACACAACACCCAGCCATCACGAGGCAGAGAAAATCCCTGACCCCGCCGGGAATCGAACCCGGGAACCCGGGCGTGGGAAGCGAGAACGCTACCGCACGACCACGAGATGCGGGCCCATGGATGTGTGTGATGTCCTTAGGTTAGTTAAGTTTAATTAGCTCTAAGTTCTAGGCGACTGATGACCTCAGAAGTTAAGTCGCATAGTGCTCAGAACCGTTTTTTGAAAACTAACGGGGTTCCATTTAAAAAACGTAGGTTTGTGTTACAAAACATACTTAGGTGCATTTTTGTATGGTTTGTATTAAACAATTACACTAGCCCCTCTCCTCACGTTCGGTCTGTGGAATCGGTTCGTCAGTATTTGATGTGGTTTACGAAATATAACCAGCGGTAACGTCAGGTGACTCACCCTGTATAATTCCAACTGCTATCGTAGGTCTTCTCAACATAGATGAGGACTTTTTGTAAATAATGTGTACACAGGGCAGCCCACTGAATATCTGCCGTTAGCAAGATCAGGTTGTCATCAGTGGAATACCTCCTAAACCCACGGTGGAACTGATTAAGTAGCATCTGCAATCTACGATCGAAATAGGACGACAGTTAATCAACCGCTTTGCGATTTCCCACGGATCTAGGTAGGACAAGACCTCGATGAATACTCATCATGATGATATAGAAAAAAGGGCAACACCTGGTCACATTCTGGCCCATCTTAATATAAACCTCAACCAGTCGGACTTAGTCGCACCAAGAAAAATATCACAGAACCACCTCTTGACCGAATTACACGCTCCACACTTTGCGGGAAAACGCCTCATTTAATTACTGGTGCACTCGGCGATCTGCATTACTTGAAAAAAAAAAGTCAAAATCTCGACACGTCAAATCACTCTACACGCTTTCAGCCACCTACTGTCCAGTTTCTGTGTTATTTGGGCCTTTGAAAATTTGCCCTTGTGAGTAATGGCCTTTTGCCAGGTACCAGGGTCCAAATGCCCACTGCATGCAGTTCCCTTCGAAATGATCGCTGTGAAACTGTTTGTGGTGTACCTGAATTCGTTGACAGCACCAATTCCTGTCGGGGTTGAAACCAATTGTCGTTAACAACGAGTGAAACTCGTCTCTGGTCCCTGTCGGTTAGAATCTATATACGGTCACTGTTATTACGACGTGTTACACTGCGGCGAGTGGTTTACAGTGGTTTACGCTGGACAGTCCGCGTTCAGACGTGTCGTCCCCTTTCTGCCACGGTCATGTCGACTCATGATACTGTACTAATTCCAGATACCTGACTGGCACATACACGCCACTTCACTGCCATGGCTTACATCAGCGGTAAAGGGTCACACGCCCGCCTGGAACTAGTCCACGCTGTTAACAGCACTCCATGTCGCAAAGTGTGCTCCTTTAAATGGATGCCAGACACTTATGCGCTGAGCTTACATACATCATCTCTTAGTAGAATTCACTGACTTCGTGTTTTACGATCCAACACTTCCAACTATTTGGTAAAGCTGGAGCATCTTTATAAGGAATGAAGTAAGATTAAGATTTAATGTCCCATCGACGACGAGATTGTAAGTGAAGCACAAGTTCGAACTGGAAAAAGAAATCGGACATCACCTTTCAAAGGAACCATCCCGGTATTTGCCTTAATCGATCTGGGGAAACGACATAAAACCTATATCTAGTTGGTCGTATGGACGTTTGTTCCACTGCCCTCCCGAATATGAGTTCCGTGTGCTAACTACACTGCCTCGCTCGGTGTGTTCTAGACGTAATCCCATTTTTTATTCATCCTTCAATGTAAAACTTCTTGATGGAATCGTGTCGTACATTATCTCACACAGATCTGCACACTTCAAACAAAGCTTCTGAAAAGATAAGAACAGAATAATGGAAAAAAATGATTGTGCCGCCAAGAAGAGTCCAGCTTGACACTTACTTTGGAATGGTTAAGAAAACTGTCACCAAATTAACAGAGATGTATCCTTGTGACGCCGAGTGTAAAGCCCAAGGGACAGAACGGAGAACCGAGTGAACTAGGGGGGAGACATAGCCGGAGAGTAGTACACCCAGCCAAACAAACAAACAAACAAACACACACACACACACACACACACACACACACACACACACAATTACAGGATTCGGTAATACAGTGTTCGTTACCTTAAAAAGTAGGTTTCGTCAATTAGATTTCAATTTTGACAGCACTTGGTCACAAGTCAAGAGTAAGTATGCTGTGTATGACAAATTTATTAAAAGTGCATAACTATGCTTCATTCTGACGGGGTAGTAATTCTGTAAATATTAGCACTTCCGCTTCACTGTTATGTACTCACATATTTCGACAATCTCCTGACAAATGATCGGGGTGGTAAGTATTATATTCAGATGTTTTATGTTTTTTTTTATTTTAGATTTTCTAACTTGTTCCACATCCACGAGGATCAACTCATTTTTGGATCTATGGAACGAAAACTTAGTCTAATCTAATCTAATACAAGAAAGATGCACAGAACGAAAGAGAATATCGCGAAGGGGTCAACGTGTAAGATTATATCAAACAATTTCTGTGTCTCAAACGATAATAGCGCAATGTATCACCAAGACGCAAGTATGAAGCGACTCCCTGCGTTTACACTGGTACGCTTGATTGGATGATTGCTCTTACTTTGCTTGGCGCGTTAACTCGCTCCAAGCAAAGACGTCACTCCAAACATAACAAGACCGACGTATATGTCCATTACTCCGCATTTAGAACCTCAAACTACTGTGAACAGCTTAAAGATGATGTTGGGTGTGGCGTTGTACCAGGTTTATCCAATTCTAAAGTAACGAATCCTTGGAATTTGTCGCAGAGTGATTGCCGAACGTAAATGAGTCATAGGCACTCCTATTGGTGCCTCTTTGCCTACATCCGGCCTGTGATCCGGAGCACTCCATCAGGAACAAAGAGGACTTTTTGTTCAATCTGTAAATCCCATCCTGGTGCAACATAGCATTTTTTAGAAACGCAAAGCGCTGTTAGTGGCGACAGTAGTGTTAACGGTATGTGCTAAAAAAAAAAAAAAAAAAGAAAAAAAAATACTACGACCCCATAAGAACTGGAACGTAGACTTTAAGTCATAAAGTATCAAAGAATTCATACACCTTACGAAACAGATCCAAATGTATAGCGGCAATCATCTGCGCTAGTAATGAAGGGAGAGAAAATGTGTGTTCGATTCTCTGCTAAAAGCGAGCACAATTGCTCTTCAGTGCTGACGTCGCCAGCGTGTTCATCGCACTAACCCTGAACACACCGACAAGCGTAACTTGGGTGGGGCACTGTTTTCTTGGCAGAGGCGATCTTATGATGGTAGATGTCATATAATGCATGTCATATAATCACTAACTGTTCCTTGGAAAGTAACAACAAAACTTTGAAAACAAGGTTCGGGAAGAGCTGTCTTCAAATCACGTTCTGGCCATCCTGACTTAGTCTATTAGTGGTTTTCTTAAGCCACTTCCTCCATCCTTCTTCAACGGAGCTATTAGCGTCTGTTATTACTTTAGTTTCTAATCTTCCATCCTTTGCTTATCATAGCAAAACCATCCTCAACTGTAGGAAGCAGGTCGTCCGAAACCCATTCTTGTTGTACATTTCACCGTACACAAAGTTGACGCGTTTCTATTAGAATGACTTCTAACTGTACACTGACAGACAGTTCTAAATATTCCTGCGCATACTAATACACGTGTGGCGGAAATGTAAACAGCTGTGTGCAAGTGTAACATTTGGGTACCTATTTCGGAGTTATACTTTGTGTTGTTTGTGATTATGTGTGTTTTTTATTGTTTATTTTTAATGTTGTTTGCGCGCCTACAATTACTCCACATTTAGCACCTCAAATGTCGAGAGATTTCTCTTAAATAATAGTAAAATTTAATGAATAAAATTAAAGGTCCGTGGTCACGTAATTTAAATTTCGATATGCTATTTAGATTCAAAGAACTATATGACCAAAGAACTCTTTTTCGTATACAAACTGACAGGCAAGGTTAGCCAGTGTTGGCGAGCAGAGGAAATCAGGAATTTCTCTATGCATTAGGCCATGATTTGCGGAACATTAATTTTACCAACCGCGTCGCAATTTTATTACTTCGTAATTCACAGCCACTGTAGCTGCTGCAACGCCAGATGTTCCCGCCAACTCTCCAGATTCCACAGCCAAGCCAGGTAAAGATAACATGTTGGAAGTTCGGTTCTCCACATTAACTGTCATCCTCACTACAGATGCCCTTGCTCTTTCCTACACTTACCAATACTTCTGACCTCGGTATTAATCTAACAGTGTGTTTGTCACGTCAGTGGTCCACTATGGTCAGAAGCAATGATTGTTGTGCTCACCACCTTAGGGACAGATCTTATTTTCAATTTATGATTAAAATTTCTGTTTACAATTCCCATCAATCCGTACGATATAGTACCAGCTTTGGCTGTTAACGGTACTCTATTTCGTCATTGTTTCCTTTCTGGATGAGTCTCACTTTTTATTGAAGAATACAGCCGTGTTGTTTCTCAAATCTCTGTCAAGTTATTTTCTGTGCCCTTACTGTGGTACTTTGTTGAACCCACTGTCCTCAAGCCCCTTTATTTTTTCAGCTTCCATTTACTTCTGGTTTGCTGGTGTGTTATTATCTTTGTAGACGTACTTGATAATGTTAAACTAGGCAGTAGTGATTAACAAAGAACTATTTTAAAATAACGATATGGTGGCAACGATGCCGTTCTTTAATTTGTTCCTATCAAACAAAGTGGAAAATAATTCATCATAGTGTTTTATTCTCTTCCAATCGGCCCTAGTCTGGGCTATATCTGCTGGTGGTGATCAGATGATTGGAGAGTGGCATCTAATCGTGCACGTTTACTTCCTGCAGCTCAGCTCATGCCGAACTGTCATCTCGATATCAGCTTTTGGACATGCTAATCCGAGTCTGAGGTTTCGCATGTGCCGATCGTTCTTTGTGGCGATTGATACTCAAGTGCTGTCATTCTGGTAACGTCCGCCCCTGGTAGCTGAGTGGTCAGCGCGACGGAATGTCATACCTAACGGCCCGGATTCGATTCTCGGCTGGGTCGGAGATTTGTCCTTATCATCATTTCATCCCCATCGACATGCAAGTCGCCGAAATGGCTTCAACTCGAAAGACTTGCACCAGGCGAACGGTCTACCCGACGGGAGGCCCTAGCCACACGGCATTTCCATTTCCATTCTGGTAACCAGGCAGCTATCATTCTATTACTAGTATTGTTCAGTGACGATGTCCTGTAAACACTTGCGTATGCCATCTACAATGACGATAATTCTTTCTCTTATCCCGTCGAAGGTAAACAACAGTTTAACAGAATCACTACAAATCTTTATTAAAAAAAAGTAAATGTCCTGCTGGTTCACCGACTCATCATCGCCCAACCAAAAGCGCTAAGAATAGAAACCTGAAATTTTGAGAGGGTGTTGGACTTCTTAAACTGTAGGCATCCTTTAAAAAAGGATTTTTTCGAAATTCCACCCCTAAGGGGCTGAAAGCGCGGATGAAAGATTTTTTGAAAAACAAATCATTATTAAAGAACTATAACGCATTTTTAAAGCTACATCTGTGAAAATTGGTATCTGAGTTATCGGCAATTAGGAAAAAAATGTATATACAGGGTGGTCCATTGATCGTGACCGGGCCAAATATCACCACTAAATAAGCGTCAAACGAAAAAACTACAAAGAACGAAATTGTCTATCTTCATGGGGGAGACCAGATGGCGCTATGGTTGGCCCGCTATATGCTGCTGCCAAAGGTAAAACGGATATCAACTTTTTTTTTAAATAGGAACCCCCATTTTTATTGCATTTTCGTGTAGTACGTAAAGAAACATGAATGTTTTAGTTGGATCACTTTTTTCGTTTTGTGATAGATGGCGCTATAATAGTCACAAACATATAAGTATGTGGTATCACGTAACATACCGCCAGTGCGGACGGTATTTATTTGCTTCGTGATACATTGCCTGTGTTAAAATGGACCGTTTACCAATTGCGGAAAAGGTCGATATCGTGTTGATGTATGGCTATTGTGATCAAAATGCCCAACGGGCGTGTGCTGCTCGGTATCCTGGACGACATCATCCAAGTGTTCAAAATGGTTCAAATGGCTCTGAGCACTATGGGACTTAACATCTTACGTCATCAGTCCCCTAGAACTTAGAACTACTTAAACGTAACCAACCTACGGACATCACACACATCCATGCCCGAGGCAGGATTCGAACCTGCGACCGTAGCAGTCCCGCGGTTCCGGACTGCAGCGCCTAGAACCGCAGGGCCATCATCTAAGTGACCGGACCGTTCGCCGGATAGTTACGTTATTTAAGGAATCAGGAACTGTTCAGCCACATGTGAAACGTCAACCACGACCTGCAACAAATGATGATGCCCAAGTAGGTGTTTTAGCTGCTGTCGCGGCTAATCCGCACATCAGTAGCAGACAAACTGCACGAGAATCGGGAATCTCAAAAACGTCGGTATTGAGAATGCTGCTACATCAACATCGATGGCACCCGTACCATATTTCTATGCACCAGGAATTGCATTTCGACGACTTTGAACATCGTGTACAGTCCTGCCACTGGGCACAAGAGAAATTACGGGACGATGACAGATTTTTTGCACGCGTTCTACTTAGCGACGAAGCGTCATTCACCAACAGCGGTAACGTAAACCAGCATAATATGCACTGTTGGGCAACGGAAAATCCACGATGGCTGCGACAAGTGGAACATCAGCGACCTTGGCGTGTTAATGTATGGTGCGGCATTATGGGAGGAAGGATAATTGGCCCCCATTTTATCGATGGCAATCTAAATCGTGCAATGTATGCTGATTTCAAATGTCCAAATGCGTGAGAAATCTTATGGGACTTAACTGCTAAGGCCATCAGTCCCTAAGCTTACACACTACTTAACGTAAATTATCCTAAGGACAAACACACCCACCCATACCCGAGGGAGGACTCGAACCTCCGCCGGGACCATTGCTTTGGTGTGCTGGGTTCTGGGGCCATATGTCAGTGTAAATATCGTATGGCATTGCTGGCTGGGATATCCCATGGGGTGGGTTCAGCCGAAAGTCGGAAAGGGTGGTGTTCTTCCGCGCACTTCGGCCCATTTTCATATGGATGTGTAATTGTACATAGTAGCCGAGTGTAATGGATGCGTGTATAGTACACTGTTGTCTGTGTTGTATGATGATGATGATGTAAGAAGTGTGAGAGAGAAACCCGGTACCAGCACATAACCTACTTCTCTCTAATAGGACAAAGGAGCCCGCCGAGCATGACGTCCCCATCCGACTGACGGATCGCCATCAACAGTAACACATGTCGTTACTTCAAGAGACATTGCGAGGAGGCTGGTAATTTAATCCAGAACATTGGCGCAAAGATTGTTTGGTGATCAGGATCATTAAACTACCACTTCTCTTCCCTTTCCCGGCCAAAATCTGATGGTGAAAATTTCTACCACTACTAGTATTCAAACAGGCTTATCTCCGAATCGAACACCACCGCACAGGCGAGCTTTACAGACGTCGTCTACGGAGGCGGATCGGGACCACGTGAAGTGCCAACACATGCATGAATAGTCTTCTATACCCTTGCTCCAACTGACCGTACACCACGGATACGGCCTAGTAGAAAGTGGAAGACGTTTCCCAGTAGTCCTCACACCACAGCCTGACAGTTACTAGGGAGAAAGATTTGACACACCCAGAGTCGAATCGAACTAAGCACCGCATTGGCATATGCTGGTCTGATGCAACAGCCAGCGTGAATGTGGTTTTTTGGCATTATTATACCTTTGTCCAGTCAATTTCGTGCTGTGCCTCAGTAGGAAAACAACAGAAAAAAACCAAAACGCACGTAAGCTTACGTCGTTCACATGCAGATGGCGTACACGGCTTTCCTCCTAGGCGTTTGTGGCTGCATGATGGGCATCTGTCGAGAGAATTACAATGAAACCAATTTCCCTTTGGTGGCTAGGTTATTTCCCGTCGGTAGCAGGCACTATCACAAGAAAGACAAAACACTGAAGCAAAAGGATGGGATCACTCTGAAGGTTAGGTTCCTTCAGAAGAATGGAAATTTTATTTAGCAGCGCATGAATGATCTGTATTACCGACTGTAAAAAAAATGCTGAGTTACTAAAAATATATCCATAAATTTAATAATCGCTGAGCCTCTTTTCTGTACATGAATTACGTAATTTCAGCGTCCGTCAATCTCAACATTACACAGGAGCTGGACTCCTCGTACATATGTACTTGATAAAAATTCAGCTATTACAATTATTTACGCACGGAGAGAAGAAAACTAAAACGGACGTGGCATCATGGAACGTCGGGTTGATGTGGGAACGCGGTGCAGACGCAACCTAAGAACTATTGCTATCGTTGCTGACGTAATCACGCTGAGGTATCGCGCTGTCACCACCAACCTTGCGTCAGCGAAGGTCTTTGCAAAAAGAATCGTCGTAAACAAGACCGCCTTCACCCACAACGCTTGCGCTCAAGTTACTTTTGCAGCTTGTTCTCGGACTAGTAAGTACATCTGGTTGTTATAATAAGTTAATCTGTGCGTGTATAAAGACAGATAGTATGGGTATTGCATCCTTCTAATAGCTAGGGCAAAGAATCACACGATACATATCAAGAAATTCTATTATAAAAGAGCTGTCTTGGCCAATTTGTACTCTTGAAGTTTTTCCGCACTGTAGCAGCATACGTTGCACTCACAGCTTGGATCTTCCTTCGTATAAGGAAAAACGACACTTGTTTATCATTCGATGTTGACATATCGACATGTAATCCCTCTCAGTTACGAAATATGTGAGCCACCTTCAGTAATTTCTGACGTACGTAAGCCTATATGGGATCATCTTTGGCCAATTTTCAACAGCGCCTCTATCGTTTCCAAGCTTGTCAAGGAGACATTATTCTAACAGGGCGTGTTCACACTTCTAATACAATCAGACGTTTCCCTTTCCGATGACCGGAAAATTGTTACGTTTTCGCAGATGAAATTTCTCCTCCTTATACGAATAGTTAGTGGTACAGCGCATGAGGCACCGAACTGCAAATACAACAAGCTCACGACTATCCTGATTAAAGCGGACACAACACTAGGTGGAAACTGATATTTACTGTAATTACGAAACACGCTACGTGCCACATTTGAAAGCCTACTGGATTAGTTACGTTATAATCGCCGGAAACTGACAACTTATTTACAGGTAACACACGTAAACACACTGCATTTCGAATTACTAGCTTTCAGTTCACGTTCGGGACAGAATCGTCCATTCTTTTCTGTTTCCGTTTTTTTTTCCACTTTCTTCTTTACGACAGTCCTCATTCTCTGCAGTGCAATCATCAGTATAGAGAGATGAATTTCAAACTGCTTGCTGTAATAACAGATCCATGCATTTCGGTGACTCGGTGTGCCTGATAATATCGTCCTGTCCCTATTCCTCTAATAATCACGGGGGATTAGGCTAGTTGGTTAATGTGAGGGAGAAGACCAAACAGCGAGGTCATTGGTCCCAGCGGATTAGGGAAGAATGGGGAAGGAAGTCGGCCGTGCCCTTTCAGAGGGACCATCCCGGCATTTGCCGGAAGTGGTTTAGGAAAATCACGGAAAACATAAATCAGGATGGCCGGACTCGTGTTTGAACTGTCGTCCTCCCGAATGAGAGTCCAGTGTGCTAACCACAGCGCCACCTCGCTCGGTCCTATTCCACTACTGAACACTTAGCTTACTATATCCGCGTCAATCAACTACTCTAATGTCAGTTGAGAGAAGTCACTAATCAACCACTCGCGGGTATTTTTATGCTCTGCATCTTCATGACGTGAAATTTGTATTCCTAATCACAATATTCGTTCTAATTACAACAGAATACCTCAGGCTTCGCTCTTTATTTGGTCAATAATCGCCAACTATGAAAGGATAATCCGCAGCCGGAAAATTCACAGTTGTATGCGACATTATCATTACTAGGAAAGAACACTGTAATTCAAAGTATAGTTTATCATTAGCGACGAAGTCTCAGCTGCACAGCGTAGTACCAAACACAGCACCTTAAAACAACTGTAGTAACAGGTAGTCACTGTTTACACTTGCACACTTTTCCATACGACATCGTCTTATAGGCACACTTCACTCTATACTGTATTTCGACCGCTGCAGTGCGAGCGCGGTTACTTTACGTCGAAGCGAACCGCGTGGAGAGAGCTTGGCAGAAACAGTCCAGTTCCGAGAAAACGAGGCTCGAATACTCTGAAACGCGGTCTTTTTGCGGCTGTTCCAGACCGAGTGAGAAGGCGGCCAACGGCTGGCTCCTTACCTGTGCCGAAGGTCTCCTTGTTGAGGTGCTTCCAGCCGAGAGAGACCTTGGTTTCCATGGCAGCGGCGGCGGCGACGGCAGCGGCAGGGGACGCCTCGCAACGAAGAGCGGCGCTGGCAAAGTCTGCGGCAGCGAATGGTGGTGGTGGTGGCGCGACCTCGGCTAACCTAAGCCGCCGGCTCTATCAAGCGGGCATGCAGCGGCCAGGCGCCGACCTCCGCCACACACAGAGCGCAGCACGCGCTCGACACATATCTGCCCACTGACCGGCACACAATTGCTCTCCTCACAAATCACAATCTTTCCCAATTTACCGCCGACTCTGTCGCGAAGCTCACGCTTCAGCTCCGACAGATGCGCACATACTCAGCTAATAGCTCCACACCTTACACTCAGCTGCCATTGTAGAGAGTCGGAGGGTACAGCTACTTCCTTAAGTTCAATTCACGAATTGAACGTGAGAAAGTGCTACCAGTCTTTAGTTACTATCATTGTCCCTACAGGAAAACTACGTGACGTAAGAAGCTGAAGAACTTTTTCTTTGGGACTTTTTGAAACTATTAAGAGGTATTTCATCTACAGGTCACGAAAGTGGCATCATTACCGGTTTCGATCTTATGATCAACTCGTCATTAGATGAAGAGTGGAAATGTCAACACTGTAAGTGCCATTTCTCCACAAAATGCGTTTTCAAATTTGTTGCGTTTTCCGTACTCTGTAGCACGTCCCTACATTCGTTCCAAGTTCCAAATCATGGAGAGGATGTTGCGAACATTTGTCACTAGATGGCGCATAGTCTTTGTGCGAAGCAGTGCTTCCCTCTGGAGTTCGAAATATCAATGTATTCTCCAATTTCATGTAGTTTGTGTGGTAATCAGAGAGCTTGTAAACAGTTGTTTGTATCAGTAAAACATCTTTGTAACGGAAAGAAATACTTTGGGTTTCAAAAACAGTAAAAAAAGTTAGAGAATGAACACACAAAAAACAACGTGTGTCTTGTGTCTGGAAAATGTTAAGAAAGCCATTTCTTCCTTAGCAGTGCAGGAAGTTCAGCAGTAAACTTTACATCTAAACTCAAGTTGGCAGTGTGTAAGAAACATACATCAATACTGAAAGTTTTTTTTTCCCTCGAATGTAAAAAATGGGAAAAATGGTTTTTGTAACTAGGGTTCTACTACTTAAAACATTACTGCTCTATCCCTGTACTTGTATTATCACAAATAAAACTTAGTGCTTCATTATTAATGGCACTTGGGACAAGACTTTCTTATTGGCACTTAAAACCAATCAGTTCCCTGGTATTGTACCTAGAACGTTCTTAATAAAATATTTATTTTCTAATTTGCCTATTTTTTGCAGTGCTGAGGAGCATCGTTCTATGGTATCAGAATACTTCTTCAATTTTCTCGATACAAATAAGTTATGTACTAAAAGAGATACATTGACAAATGTGAGAGATACATCTGACAAATGTGAGACTTGACACTTTGAACGTTTGACATTTCCACTATTCAGAAGACTTGTTCAAAAAGAAAGAAAAGGGGGAACCGTTAAATATTAGGAAACTAAATTACAAATGAAACCGACTTCTATACACCGCCACAAGCATCTAAATACGTTACAATGGAAGAGGCCCGGAGACGCGCACGCGACGAAAAGATAATTGCGTTGTGCTTGTTAGAACTTAAGGCTACAGTTGTCTAAGTAATTATATAAAGTTAATAACTCTTAATGCGCAGTTATCAGATTCGTAATATCGCAATTATCAGATTCGTAATATTCGCGATACAAAACTGAATGAGAGAGAAAGCCTTCTCACAGTGAAACACACATCTTTTAACTACTGATATATGGAAACTAGGCTATTATTTCTTTGGAATTTTCTAATTACGCTATTGGGGATATCGTTCTTCGTGTCCAAGTCAGTTCATATTTCTCAGCGCCTTTGTTACACTATCCCGAGAGTCATACAAGCATGTCAGTATGTTTTCCCTTGGGTGGGCTTCTACACTCCTGGAAATGGAAAAAAGAACACATTGACACCGGTGTGTCAGACCCACCATACTTGCTCCGGACACTGCGAGAGGGTTGTACAAGCAATGATCACACGCACGGCACAGCGGACACACCAGGAACCGCGGTGTTGGCCGTCGAATGGCGCTAGCTGCGCAGCATTTGTGCACCGCCGCCGTCAGTGTCAGCCAGTTTGCCGTGGCATACGGAGCTCCATCGCAGTCTTTAACACTGGTAGCATGCCGCGACAGCGTGGACGTGAACCGTATGTGCAGTTGACGGACGTTGAGCGAGGGCGTATAGTGGGCATGCAGAAGGCCGGGTGGACGTACCGCCGAATTGCTCAACACGTGGGGCGTGAGGTCTCCACAGTACATCGATGTTGTCGCCAGTGGTCGGCGGAAGGTGCACGTGCCCGTCGACCTGGGACCGGACCGCAGCGACGCACGGATGCACGCCAAGACCGTAGGATCCTACGCAGTGCCGTAGGGGACCGCACCGCTACTTCCCAGCAAATTAGGGACACTGTTGCTCCTGGGGTATCGGCGAGGACCATTCGCAACCGTCTCCATGAAGCTGGGCTACGGTCCCGCACACCGTTAGGCCGTCTTCCGCTCACGCCCCAACATCGTGCAGCCCGCCTCCAGTGGTGTCGCGACAGGCGTGAATGGAGGGACGAATGGAGACGTGTCGTCTTCAGCGATGAGAGTCGCTTCTGCCTCGGTGCCAATGATGGTCGTATGCGTGTTTGGCGCCGTGCAGGTGAGCGCCACAATCAGGACTGCATACGACCGAGGCACACAGGGCCAACACCCGGCATCATGGTGTGGGGAGCGATCTCCTACACTGGCCGTACACCACTGGTGATCGTCGAGGGGACACTGAATAGTGCACGGTACATCCAAACCGTCATCGAACCCATCGTTCTACCATTCCTAGACCGGCAAGGGAACTTGCTGTTCCAACAGGACAATGCACGTCCGCATGTATCCCGTGCCACCCAACGTGCTCTAGAAGGTCTACGTCAACTACCCTGGCCAGCAAGATCTCCGGATCTGTCCCCCATTGAGCATGTTTGGGACTGGATGAAGCGTCGTCTCACGCGGTCTGCACGTCCAGCACGAACGCTGGTCCAACTGAGGCGCCAGGTGCAAATGGCATGGCAAGCCGTTCCACAGGACTACATCCAGCATCTCTACGATCGTCTCCATGGGAGAATAGCAGCCTGCATTGCTGCGAAAGGTGGATATACACTGTACTAGTGCCGACATTGTACATGCTCTGTTGCCTGTGTCTATGTGCCTGTGGTTCTGTCAGTGTGATCATGTGATGTATCTGACCCCAGGAATGTGTCAATAAAGTTTCCCCTTCCTGGGACAATGAATTCACGGTGTTCTTATTTCAATTTCCAGGAGTGTATGTCGCAGTTTGTTTACATGAAATATTTTCACCACACTTTTGAGCATTTTGTTCAGCTGCAGATGGCTGCATTGCATTTAATCATCAGCCGTTGAATGTTAACAGTGCCGTGATGCTAATTGAAAAAAAAGTCCTCGTTGTTTCTGGAAAGTTGCATTTTTCGTGTAGCACAAATTATGATTTTGATGCACTTATCACAGATGTTTCCCATTAGCACTTGCACACTGAATAGTCTGTTGTTACATTAACAACGTGTGTTTTCACGTCTCGCACAATATACTTTACCATACTACCACGGAACACTCAATATGTCATATACTGAGAAAATAGCTTTCGTTGGTCAGTTTTATTGCACATAAGTCATTTTCCAATGTTTTTAAGTTCCTTAGAACACGTCATAACGTGAGGTCATACGATGTGCTGTATGTAATGTTTGACATCGTCACAGTGCACATCTGTAGATTCGTTGATCGAATGAAGCACGTGATGCAATCTTATTCGCAATGTGGACTACGTGTTACAGCTCACAGTGGTATGGCTTACGACTATGACATATGTTAAATCACGCCAAAACCACTTAAAAATTGCTTGTGTAGACCTGTCTGATGATAACGTCAAACTATAAGGATGTAAATATTCTAGGTGCTCTTCTTTGTGTACCCTCGACGTTCAACAAGATACAAGCACCACTCACTGGAATAGTATTCCAGAATAGCCCCTTACAAATGTTTTACAAGAACTGTCTCCCGTAGACAGATTACTGTTTCCTAGTATCAAATATAAGAACCGACCCCTGCCATTCGCAATACCTACTACTGAGCGCATTTCCATTTCATATCCCTCACCGAGCGGGACGAGGGATTTTACAATACAATCGCTCTGTACGTCTGTCGTTAGGGTCCACTGAAAGCGCTCTGCACTTTTTTCCAAACAGCTTTACGGAACAGGTAGTTTCATATCTCGAGCGGTTGTGGTTGTGTTGCTCGCGGTGGAATGTATAGGACGTTCAAGAGCGAGATCATCAGCACCTGTACTCAGTTGATGGGAGACGAATGTGACTTCTTTTCGTGAAAAACATACAACAGATGGTACCATATAAACTGTAATCTCAGCCACCCTGGAACACACTCTCACACACAGACTATAATCACACAACATCTAAAATGTCTAACATGGTTTAACAGGGGACTGTGCCTAGTTGAGCAGTTGGAAGATAACAGGCGAAGAAACCACCCTCCAAACACATTAAAATCCCTACCTAAGAGGCCACTGAGAAGGCCAAATATCGCAGACCACTCAGCTATCGTCTAAATGATAATACTTTCATCTTATTTTATTTCCTCTGAATACACAATTGCAGATTTTTTCCCCATTTTCAAATGATTCATTACTGTATTTTCGAAATTAGTTACACTGCTTGTTGCAGCTGTATGGTTTCACTGTGTTTGAAACGAAGTGACCGATGTCTAGCATTACAGATCCTCAGGTAGACAACGGCAAACTCAATGGCCTGCACGTTCGTCCGACTTCTGTCTGCACAACTAAAATAATTAGTTTATCATAAGTCATACTAGTCGGCTTATCAACCACACTTCACGAACTTTCTGCTCCGTGCTGGGCCCACGGGAAATCAACATTTCATTCAAAAGGTACCCACGAAGGTCGTAGGTCTCGGATCTAACGAACAGAGGCGCTGAGTATTCATTACGGCGTCATATCTCTCAGTGTCTCCCTTAGCTCATCCGAATATGGTCGTTGTTGTGTGACTTTGGCGCTCTTTCATTGAGAGATTTTAACCACACGTTACTTTTTGTACACTCCTGGAAATGGAAAAAAGAACACATTGACACCAGTGTGTCAGACCCACCATACTTGCTCCGGACACTGCGAGAGGGCTGTACAAGCAATGATCACACGCACGGCACAGCGGACACACCAGGAACCGCGGTGTTGGCCGTCGAATGGCGCTAGCTGCGCAGCATTTGTGTACCGCCGCCGTCAGTGTCAGCCAGTTTGCCGTGGCATACGGAGCTCCATCGCAGTCTTTAACACTGGTAGCATGCCGCGACAGCGTGGACGTGAACCGTATGTGCAGTTGACGGACTTTGAGCGAGGGCGTATAGTGGGCATGCGGGAGGCCGGGTGGACGTACCGCCGAATTGCTCAACACGTGGGGCGTGAGGTCTCCACAGTACATCGATGTTGTCGCCAGTGGTCGGCGGAAGGTGCACGTGCCCGTCGACCTGGGACCGGACCGCAGCGACGCACGGATGCACGCCAAGACCGTAGGATCCTACGCAGTGCCGTAGGGGACCGCACCGCCACTTCCCAGCAAATTAGGGACACTGTTGCTCCTGGGGTATCGGCGAGGACCATTCGCAACCGTCTCCATGAAGCTGGGCTACGGTCCCGCACACCGTTAGGCCGTCTTCCGCTCACGCCCCAACATCGTGCAGCCCGCCTCCAGTGGTGTCACGACAGGCGTGAATGGAGGGACGAATGGAGACGTGTCGTCTTCAGCGATGAGAGTCGCTTCTGCCTTGGTGCCAATGATGGTCGTATGCGTGTTTGGCGCCGTGCAGGTGAGCGCCACAATCAGGACTGCATACGACCGAGGCACACAGGGCCAACACCCGGCATCATGATGTGAGGAGCGATCTCCTACACTGGCCGTACACCACTGGTGATCGTCGAGGGGACACTGAATAGTGCACGGTACATCCAAACCGTCATCGAACCCATCGTTCTACCATTCCTAGACCGGCAAGGGAACTTGCTGTTCCAACAGGACAATGCACGTCCGCATGTATCCTGTGCCACCCAACGTGCTCTAGAAGGTGTAAGTCAACTATCCTGGCCAGCAAGATCTCCGGATCTGTCCCCCATTGAGCATGTTTGGGACTGGATGAAGCGTCGTCTCACGCGGTCTGCACGTCCAGCACGAACGCTGGTCCAACTGAGGCGCCAGGTGCAAATGGCATGGCAAGCCGTTCCACAGGACTACATCCAGCATCTCTACGATCGTCTCCATGGGAGAATAGCAGCCTGCATTGCTGCAAAAGGTGGATATACACTGTACTAGTGCCGACATTGTGCATGCTCTGTTGCCTGTGTCTATGTGCCTGTGGTTCTGTCAGTGTGATCATGTGATGTATCTGACCCCAGGAATGTGTCAATAAAGTTTCCCCTTCCTGGGACAATGAATTCACGGTGTTCTTATATCAATTTCCAGGAGTGTAGTAAGGATAAACGAAATACAGCGAAATTACTTGTTAACCTTTAAAATTATCATATGCACACATAAAAAGGGCGAAAATGATATTTATGTTGATCTCTATTCCAATTTTCTGCACAGGTTCCGGAACTCTCAGAACCGAGGCAATGCAAAACTTTTTTTGATGTGTGTATATTTCAACACTGATGCGAATAAGTTGTGGGTACATCACATGCACAAGTATACATAGCTGAGAGGCTATATGAAATGATAAAGTAAAATACGGAAGACGAATACAAAACTTGGATTTGTTCGAAGTGTTCTGGGAAGGATTCAGAGCACCTGCATAGAACATTTTGTACAAGACGTTAGTGCGAACAATTCTAGAGGAATATTTCACTGTCTCTCGTCCTTATCAAGTAAGCACGACAACAAACATCTAAAGAATTCACAGATGTGTTGGTAGGATTATAACAAGATCAGTATAGTCCAGCCACGAATGGAAAATGGTGTATCATGATACCCACCCTCCCCCCCCCCCACCTCCCTATAAACATTTTAGTAAAGGCGTTTATATCTTTATATTTATTAATTTCCAAATTTCACAGTTAATGTTGAGAGAATGACGTGGGAACAAAACTAGGAGCCCCGAAAATAGTAAGGAGTTCTAGTTCTGTGTTTAATACGCGATACTTTTTAGTTTCCTGACTGCCTGCGGAGATCATTCCACCCAGGTAAAAGCAGCTATTCACACGTTGAACACACCTGATGCCGACAACAAAACAGATACGGCTCTGATTCCACAGGTGTTATCGGTAAATCACGGGAAGGTAGTAAAGCAGTCGCTCCCTTATGGATCGCGAAGACAATACTAATTACAGCGCACACAAAGGCGTTTAAGCAATAGTTCTTCCAGCGCTCCATACGCTGGGAGAAACCCTAACAACTGCTTCATTGGGAAGTAACCCCTACCATGCACTTCCCGGTGGTTTGCAGAGTATGGATGTAGACGTAGATAGAAAGAAAAATGCTCTCCACTACGAAAAAATAATGACTTACTCCCCCAATCAAAGCTGGGAATGACTGAAATGAACTAGTTTCTTTCATTTACACACTCACATAGCATGCATACCTCTGTTCACAATCATAGCCTTAAGTTAAACACTGATAATAGTGAGTACTGTAGTATCCATCACTATTTTAAGGGGAATTTTGCTTCATTATATCATCTCTGTTATAACAGATATTAAAACGCTGGTGTAGATCTTCTTCAAGCATTTATTTTATCCCTCAAATCTGTTAATGAAAACTCTCATGTCTGGACGTGCTGGTGAGCATTATGTAATTTTTGCTGCTCTTGTAATAACACTGTATTATTTGTTGGATTGCCGACTAAGGGCCTATTCCACTTCATGATGAATAATAATATGTATATAAGAAGCAGTCTGAAAGTATTTGTGGCCAGGATCTCCTCCCAAACCCTTTGATCATTGTCATCCAAATTTGGCACACAAATAGCAAACTTTATGAGTATCAGCACTGTGGGATTTAAAACCTCATAGCTCCAAAAGGAGCTGGGATAAGAGCAAAACTTGTGTTTATAGTCCTGCCACAGGCTGTCCTGCTCAACAGGTACTGCCTGCCATATCAACCTTCTTTGCAGAGCAGCCTACTATCAGCAGCAAGAAAGGTTTTACAGCCCCTGATGTATACACTGTCTTTCACGACAAACTTTTTCTGCTGGAGCAGTATTGGCCTGTCTTATCGCAGTCTCTATGTCAGAGACAAAAAAAGGTGTTCAACCCCATGATGTATAGGCTTCCCTGCATGTCAGGTCTGTTGTGGGAGAACTGTGGACTTGTTTTGTAGGGGTCACACGTACTGATGGACTGGGCTAGGGGGAAGGTTGAGACGGGTACAGAAGGGGATGGACCGAGAGATGAGGGGAGTAGGGGATAAATAGGAAGAGAGGGGTGCAGCAGGGGCTGGACAGAGAGGGTGCTGCTTAGAGGGGATGGATGGGAGAGAAATAGCGAGGGGAGGAGGAAGTGGACAGAAACAGTAGTGGTGGGGTGGAGGACATGGATAAGGAGAGGGTAGGAGGAGGCAGAGAGAGAGGGAGAAGATGGATCAGAAGAGAGAGGAGAGGTGGAGATGGGCAGAGAGAAGTGGGGAAAAGTGCATGGATAAGGAGAGGGGCAGGAGGAGATAGAGAGAGGGGGGAGGTGGATTGGGAGAGAGGAGAGATGAGATGTACAGAGAGAGGGGAAGAGAACATGGGCAGGGAGAGGACATGGGCAGAGAGGGGGATGAGGTAGGCTGAGAGATGGAGGAGATGAGCAGAGAGATGGAGGAGAGGGGCTGACAGGGGGTGGAGAAGAGCTGAGAGGGGGAGGAGGTGAGATGCATGGGGCAGGTCGAAGGTGTAGATGTGTGGTGGGCAGGTGGAAGAGAAGGGAGGAGATGATCGGTAGATGGAATGGGAAGGAAGAGATGGAGACAATGAGAGAGTAAGGAGGATGAAAGGTGCTATACATGGGAGTAAAACAGAAGTAAACTCACAGAAGGGCTAAAAGAAAAGCACAGGGAAATGTGATTAGCTGACCACTTACAAAAAACGTGGGTAAGCCAGTCACTCTGTTAACATATTAAAACCATCTCCATAAAATTTGCGGAAACAAGTTGGATAGCTCACAAAATCTTTAAACTGTTCTGGCGTAACAACAAGCGCAGGAACGAAGACGAAGAACGCAAGACCAGAGAAGGCGGTGAAACGACGTCGGCCAATGATGCGCGGAATAGGACCGCACCACGATAGGAGCGCCCTTAAGCCGAAGTGAATACAAGCGCCGATCCTGCCAGCCTCGGCTACTCAGATCGGCTCCAGTACACGGACATTAGTGGAACGTATTCGCGGAGCATAGCACGGCCTAGCAGAGAATACTACGAGAACAGTTAGTTGAGATTCACAAACTGTGTGACAGACTTGCCTGAACTTTACATATATCACAGGACTCGGATTTATGCTGCATGTCGCCCATCGCTTGCGACACCTTTGCGCATTTAACTATTGTCAATCTGCTTTATAGAAATAAACTACTAATGTTATTTGCTTGAACTGTTGTACAGAATTCCCAGAACGCAGCATCCCTTACGCACCCTATACGAGACAGTGGACAAGACCCAACAAAAACTCGAACCACGCTCATTTCAATGTTACTTAAATTTAGAAGGCAGGCCTGACAGAAAAACTGGTGCTGTCCTCTGATCCAAAAAAAATGTAGTCTAGTAAAATGTGGCGCTCAGTGATCATACGCCACAGACACCACACTCCGGAGAGTCATTGCAGCAGAGCAAGAAGCCATGCATCATAATGCTGTGGCCTATGCGAAGACAACTACGCAGGACCTCAACCCATCGACTTGGATGGAAGGAGGTATGCGAAAAATGTCTTACCTGCTCTGGTGCCACAAGATCGCATATAATTCCGTGTCGAAGATAGTAAGATCTCGAGGTCTTCAGACCTTGAGGACATGATCCGCGAAAACAACCGAGCATCCAATGGAGTCCCTCTGCTTAGACCCAGTTGGAGAATGGGGTGGGCAGACAGGGGGGGGGGGGGAAGTGATGGATATAGAGAGAGGGTGCAGATGATGTGTTCAGTATATGTAGCAATCCATTTGTGAGTGAATCCATGGGGAAGTGCCTAGTACACAGGCAATCAGATCCAGTCTCAAAAGCTTGTAGGGGTGTTAATTCTTTAGGCTTCACTGAGAAATAATTGTTATAAAAATTTTGATAAATTGAGCCTTTCCCAAGTTAATTAGCACGGAAGTGGCCTGCCAGATATAATTAGTGTCAGTTGTTCTCATAGTATGGATGATAGTGCACAAGGGTGCTCAGCCATTGCCTTGGGTTCGATCCTTACTACTTTCCCACGTCCAGTTTTTGTATTGTTTTACTGTTCAGTTCAAGGAAACGAAACGTAGAATTCATTTGGCGACACTGTCCCTGGCGGGCCACCTGAATTTCCATGCACAACGGCCTGAATGGCTAAATTCAGTGTTAATTAATGTGAAAAGGGCGCAGCATATCGATTTTTTCTAAACAATTATTTTTTAATGGAACATACCCTGCAAAACCTGTGCAAGTGGTTTAGACTGTTTCCGATCACCCTGTATACACACATCAGTCAGTATGTATGTATGTATCTGTGGAATCTCTCTGGTTGTATTCCAACCAAATGTGGCACAAAAATGGGAAAATTCATGACTATCAGCACTGAGATGTTAGAAATTCCTAATCCAATAGGAGTGGAGATAGAGGCAAAAACATTATTTTCCAGTCCTTGATGTGTAGACTGCCCTGCATAATAGGCTTGTTAGATTAGTAAAGACCTGCTTTACAGAACTGTTTTGCAGGGCTACATGTGCATATGGACACCCCAAGGGTAAGTTCGAGATAGAGGATGGGATGGACAGTGCTAGTGCGCAGGGGGGGATGGAAAGGCTGAGGGAGTGGGCAGAAGGGGACGGAGAGTGAGAGTGAGCAGGAGAAGATGGTTAGGGAGAGGTGGGGAGGAGTGATGGACAGGAAGAGGGGGCAGGAGGAGACAATTACGATGAAGGGGGTAGGAGGAGAGAGGGAGGGGGTGAATAAAGATGGACTGAGAGGGAGGGGAGAAGGGGATGAACAAAGAACAGGAGGAGGATAAGATGGACATGGCAAGGGAAAAGAGGAAAAGGACAGAGAGAGGGAGGACGAGATGGACAGAGAGAGGTGTTCAGTGAAGATGGGCAGAGAGGAAGGCGAGGAATTGACGGACAGTGAGAGGGGACGAGGAGATGTACAGACAGAAGGAGCAAGGGGCGGAGGCGAGGGTTAAATAGAGAGGGAGGAGGAGATGGAGAAAGAGTGGAGAAGCAGAGATTGGCAGATAGAGGTGGGAGGAGGAGGTGGACAGAGTGACAGGGGAGGAAAGGTAGGTAGAGAGAGGGGGTCGAATGCGCAAGTAAGGGAAGCCAAGGGGGAAAAACTCTAGTCTTCTGTGTCTGTGCGACCATTATACTGTCACTGTCATATCTTTCGTAGTGATCATGAGAATAAAATACGAAATTAGAGCGCGTCCAGAGCCATATACACAGTCGTTTATCCATTGCTCAATACGTGAATGGAATAAGAAAGGAACTCGATAATATTGGTAAAAAGTAGCCACCGCCTTCTGCAGTACAGTGGCTGGCGGAGTATAATTATGCAGATTTTGATACGTATTCTAGCTGATTCCACATCCGAAATGTACAGAGCTCTTGATATTCTTATTGGACAGCAACACAAACAAAAAGTTAATACAAATTATATTATTTTATAACAGGTTTTATGTAACTGAAAAATACATTGATAACCCATGACTATTATTATCTTATTATTATTGGAAGAAAAATTTTATGTAGCATTTAAAAAATACTCTTAATGTGAAACATGTAGATGTCAGAGGTCTCTCTGTAAACAGGGTGTTAAAAACAAAGTGTTCCATATTTTGAGAGTTTTTAGTAAAAGGCCAAAACAAGACAAAAATGTCCAGTAAACATGGGCTTCAAAACGTATACTTTTAGACCTATGAGCACTTTTTCATCTTCGCTAATGTGAAAAACTGTTCTTTTACTGTTAAGCCTTTTGCTATTGGGCCGGCCTCTGTGACGGAGCGGTTCTAGGCGGTTTAGTCTGGAACCGCGCGCCTGCTACGGTCGCAGGTTCGAATCCTGCCTCGGGAATGGATGTGTGTGATGTCCTTAGGTTAGTTAGGTTTAAGTAGTTCTAAGTCTTGGGAACTGATGACCTCAGATGTTAAGTACCATAGTGCTTAGAGCCATTTGAACATTTTTTTTTTTTTTTGCTATTATAAGCGACCTACAGAACGCAGTAAACAAATGAGGATACATTCCTTTGTCCATGGATACAGCATGCAGTGAACATCTCTTTTAATGTCGTTACTAAAATCGTATTCACAGTTCTGGGCAAGTGCAGCCAATACTTTAGCTCTAAGGGAACTAGTTTGTGTTGTGGTATGTTTGTAAAATGCTTTTACAGTGATGTTCTATCTTTCTGCTTACAAGTATAATGGAAGCCTATTATTACACATTAGAAAGGCAGACACGGTCTGTTAATGTCCGGAAAATGGAAACAACCGTCGAGCCCAAGTCCTATATTACTTTACAAGCTCTGCTCTTTCACAGAAACAAAGTAATGCGTTCTCATTTATTTACTGTATTCTGGAGGTCGTTCATTAATAGCAAAGAGTTTGCTGTAGACAAGATGTGTTTCACAACAGTGAAGATGAACGAGTGCTCATAGCTCTTAAGGTATGTATTTTGGCGCCCATGTTTATTAGAATATTGTTTTGGTCTATCCTACCACCTCTCAAAAGATTGAATATTTTTAATATCTTTTATATTTGACACCTACTATTCGTTTTCGGCGTTAATAAATGTGATGTTATTCTTTTGTTTACAAATAATTATACTTGTTTTGGTTATCTGCAACAGTGGCTGAATATTTATGCTGGTAACGGCCATAATGAATAAAAATTACATGAATACGGACGTTTGGTCAGAGCTGCTTCATTGTGCTTCTTTTCTCACATTTTTGTGAAGGTTAAACGCACGGCGCTGCTTTCACTCTGAGTTTTATTTACTGCGTTCATTAGTAAGTCTCCTTATTTACCTCTGAAGACGGACGGAGACAGAGGACGTGCCTTTTAATTATTTCTGAGGAGCCAAGTTTAGCAACGCTTGGCAACGTCGCCTCAGCTGATACCCGCCACGTGACGGCGAGAAACCCGCCAATGACCTTGCACAATGGAAGAACAGCCAACGTCATACGAACGGCTGCCAAAGGCGAGGTTCTACGCGTTCGCCGACAGTTCGCTCGCGGCTGACAGACTGATGGCTTATTCTGCTTCCATCACTTCGCGTAACACAGCGTACGTCTTTCTAGCACCGCCAATAAGATAAATTTTCCGCTCAGCTGTTAACGTGTTCACGATACGTGTCGACTGCTAAACCTTACTGTCGCTGTGATAGATTTACGATAATTTCGGTAGTCTGCTGCGAGAATAAAGCGATCGTTTCGCAACTGAAATAGCTTGAACTAGTGTACACATTCAGTAAACGTATTGTGATCATCATTTAATATGAATAGGTTCAGTAACAGGGTGTGTGTATGTCACTTCCTGTTCTAGTACTATCGACCATCTACGTGTACGTACATACTCTGTAAACCATCGTGAAGCTCATGACAGTGTACTCGGCACCACGCCGCATGATAGAGTTACTTCCTGTTGTAATAGCGCACCGAGCGTGGGAAAAATTACTGCTTTAACACTGGGAAGGATACGTGAAGTAGACACTTGTGAATGGATACATCGAGTACTTGGTTACCCCAAAGGAATTTTAATATATAAGGAGGTCAGAAACAGTCTGAAAAACTTACAAGGGTGTTGCAGAACGGGTTGTGCTGAGAAATAATTGTTAAGAAAAAAATTCGAAACGTTGCGCCGAGTTAATTACCATCGAAACTGGCTAATCAGGCCGTTGAACGCAAATTCAAGCGGCCTGCCAGCGAGGGTGTAGCCAAATATGTTCTTCGTTTGGTTTCCTAAAACCGAACAAGAGAGCGATACATAAATTGGACATGGGACGGCAGTAAGGATCGAACCTGGACCAAATGCTGAGCAGTCTCATGCGTTGTCATCTACGATATGAGAAAACTGATACTAATTTTATGTGGCGGGCCAGTTGAATTGGCGCGTGCAACGGTCCGATTGGCCAATTTCAATGCTAATTAACTCGGAAACGGCTCAACGAATCAAATTTCTTCCATTAACAATTATTTCTTGGCACAACCTACCCCGCAACGCCCTTACAAGCTGTTCAGACTGTTTATGACCATCCTGTAATTAACTGAATCACTCTAGTAATGAATTTGTTTTAGCATTTCTTTTCACTTTACAATTTAGCATTTTTACATAAGAACATACACACACCTGTTGGTACACGCTTGTTACATTTCGAGCAAACAACATATTATGCACATCTGCTTCCGTACTGTCCTCTTTGATGCTTGAAAGATTTTGAATGTTTGACGTACCACAAGAATTTCAAAGAGCGTATTCCAGTCAAGACTTTCAAAAACATTCTCGAAAACTTCAAACGCTATAAACGTTAAGCTTGTCTCTTCATTCTATCTTCTAAAATTTGTAGGATCAGTATTGTCTTGAGTATTACCTACTAGGTCATTTACGTATCACGTGACTACATGCGTCCTTATAACACTATCTTTGAGTACTCCCTAAGCTTCTTTCAAATCTGACATTTTTCCCACAACGCCGCTCTCAGCTCTAGTTCCGTTTGTTAGCCAGTCGTGAATACAGCCGCAAAATTGGTTTTATATTCCTTAACTTCGTATTCCAATCTTTTTCCTAACCGCTGGTTTACTGCTGATTTTAATAGACTTTTTTTAAGCTTGTGATACTCTTAAATAATGTTGCGTGGTTCCAGCGATCATCGGCATTTCTTTTCGTAAGTATGGTAACTGTTACAAATTTTGCGAAATCTGCTGGTTGTATTCCATTTTCAGCGGGTTATTGTATCTTTCTCAACAGAGCTTAGGCATCAGAGAAGATGAAAGAGTGGTGGTCGAAACCAACATACGCATACTGCAGCTTGGGAAAACCACCTGGTGGCGAAGGTCGAAGCGACTTACAACGCACTTAAATTCGCTAATTACGTAGTTATGCAGGGTAGCTGCGCAGTAGCTATATGGTCTTAATGGAGAGTTTCGGTGTTTCCCATTCACCTATCTCTTTCATTAATACGGTGTCGTTAGTCACTTGATAACCCGAGACGATATGGACGAAGGCTGCACACGCAATACAACAAGACAAATGAAGTGCCCGGATGCAGACTGTCCAATCACAACAATATAAAGAAAAAGAGGCAAATGATAATTGACAGCCGGCCGAAGTGGCCGTGCGGTTAAAGGCGCTGCAGTCTGGAACCGCAAGACCGCTACGGTCGCAGGTTCGAATCCTGCCTCGGGCATGGATGTTTGTGATGTCCTTAGGTTAGTTAGGTTTAACTAGTTCTAAGTTATAGGGGACTAATGACCTCAGCAGTTGAGTCCCATAGTGCTCAGAGCCATTTTTTTTTTGATAATTGATGACATAACAAGAGCAAAAAATATTGGCGCGTGAGGAACGTCCAATACTAAATTTTGAAACTATTGACATCTTCTTTAACTCTTTGGATGTGGGCGGAACGTTGAGACGCTAGCAAAAAACACGTTACTGCATCCCCCGAAACTCCTAAAGTTGCTACAAAGTTTAACTAGTAGATGGTGGAGATACGCGAGGTACCAGCAGTCCGTTTTTAATTACAGAGTCCCCAGGAACAGAAGTTCTCAAGGAACTCTTGGAAAATAGTGGGAACAACCGGTAACTCGGACAGGAACAGACACAAGAAATTAACCCACGAAGAGCAGCGCTGGTGCACGGTTCCACGAAAAGAAATATTTCGGCATGTGTTGTCTGCAGGACTGTGTTACTTTCAAATGTTAATAGTAAAACAGGTTGTTTGGTCTATAGGTATCTCGCTAAGGCTCCCTCGGCACGAACCCATTCGCTCTGACAAAGCATACATTTATACCAGTGTGGCGATCAAAAGGGTTTTCTAAGGTTCTTACAGCGCTCATCTCGGGGATACTAGGTGGATACCTGCGCTGCAGGAAATGAATAATACGTACAGGGGGGATGGAACTGGATTTAATAATGAACGTGTGCAAGTGGTCGGTAAAATGTCGAAAGTTACTTTCTTCAGTCTGTTAGAAGTAAATGGACGGCCAATAGAAAACCATGTCACTAGGTACTTTGTCTCTCCTGATTGTGGAAGTGCAGGGGCAATTAAAAAGCTATCTACTGGTATGCGCCGTTAAAGAAGCTAAACGCATCAACGGAGTCTACGTAATTACAGATGATTCTCCCTTGCGCACAGGAAAACGTAGGGGCGCGACTGGATTATTAATAATAATGAGTAAATCGCAGATATATAACATACTTTATCTATAAGCTGGAGGATGAATCTTAAAGTACTGGCACGCATTTTTTAAACACAAACACATTCAAAAATTATTTTGAACTGTGTCCATGGCGTAAAGTCATGCGGCCCTCTTGATACTATTCGTGAATAAAATATTATGCCCAAGAGATTCGCCCACTTCCATAATAGCCCATAGCAACATAAACATAACACTACGAAGCACAAGCGCACAGCACAACATTCATACAAGTCACACCACTGCAAAGAAAGAAGGGGGATCCTATCTCAGTATTTAACTGCTTTCCCCGAACATACACTGTACCATGCACTTCATGCTGCATCACAGACTGCAGTACTACCACGTCATGGTAACCATGAACACGCACTGAAACCTTCACATAGGAACTAATACACACAACGCCACTGTAAGAGCATAATGGGAATGTGTGAATTCATTGACAAGCCATGATAAATCCAATTGTCTAGAAGTAAATCTTAATTTAATAAGTTACAAACTTTAATAACAAGAAATGTGAAAAAGAGTAAGCCTTTTTTTTACATGGGAACCAAGGAAGATAAAAGTAAAAAAATGATAAGTTAGTGGAAGAAGTTGGTATCTTTAGGTACCTAGGATGCAAATAATCAGTAATATGATAAAGCTAAGATTAGCGTAGTGCTTTGTAGTGAGAGATCCCGGCGGAGGTTCGAGTCCTCCCTCGGGCATGGGTGTGTGTGTGTGTGTGTGTGTGTGTGTGTGTGTGTGTGTGTGTGTCCTTAGAATAATTTAGGTTAGGGACTGATGACCTTAGCAGTTAAGTCCCATAAGATTTCACACACATTTTGAACATTTGTAGTGAGCGGTGCCCTGTAAGGGGCAGAAACATAAGACACTAAGAAATTCATTAAGGCCCTTGTGCTGCGGAAATGGATAAGAATGGATGTGCGAAATAGATAGGTAAGACTGTGTTACACAAGTTGAATGAGAAAAAACAAATCCTGGAAACAACAAAGAGGACGAAAATAAATTGTCTAGGACACTAGATTAGAAAAGACTGCACCATATATAGCGTACAACAAGAATGGTGACTGGGAAGGGGAGCAGATGAAGTAGAAGATGCCAACAAATTGACAGCATCAAGATAAATGTATCGTACGCAGCTACGATGAGTTCCGCGTAATACCAGGACGTGAGAGAATGATAAACTTGCAGTGAACGTGTAGAACACAACACCATCATCAAACTCGTTAGTCGCATTAGTTTAGAACAGCGTATCCTAGAGAATCTCTCAATGGCATTTTAAACGAAAAGGATCACACACACACACACACACACACACACACACACACAAAGAGAGAGAGAGGATTATTACCCTGTTTTTCTCTAGTTCTGCCTCGTCATAAAGTTTGTAAAGATTTCGAACAATATATTTAACAATATCTTTTGTGCATTAACAACAACGATAGCATCGCTGATGGACGCCGTCTTTCGGTTGTCGTACTACATTTCGCGCGTTTTGAGCGGAATGTGAGTGACAGATCATTTTCTTATCTACAGCAGGCGTCAATATGGACGCGAATAAACAAATTCAGTAATAAACGGCGTACGAAATGCTCGGTGTCTCTCAACTATCATGTAGTTCAACGCTCCACTGCAGATTGCACGCCGCGCATGACATGCTGCGTCCGCCATCTATCGCAGCATGTGTGTACTACGATAGGCTGCGACGAACAGCGCACTTCAGGAGAAGCAGAGGATGTTTTAGAAGAAACTTCATAATTTTTACAGTGTTTATTGAAAGACATCAACTCCCTGTTCTGAACACTACTATTTTGTAACTTGTTGGTGTTCAGTATGAGACTTCTTTACTTTTGTCAACAATGAACATTCCGCAGAGAAATCCCTATTGACGATTACTGTATGGTCATACAGTTTCCGCTATAGTGAATAACGGCATATATTGCTTTTGTCAACAGTGAACATTCCGCTAAGCATTCTCCTATTGATGATTACTTTATGGTTACACTGCTTCCATTATAGTGAGTAACTGCATATACTGGAGTCATAATAGCATCTCCGCCCAAAAGCATTTCATCTTATGAGTATTAACAAAAAAATAACGCAGTTTCTTTATTGCTATGAATAAAACCCTCTCATAAGGAATTGGCTACATAATCATTGCAAACTGTACCACACTTACAACGAATGTTATTACGATGGGTACATACGAGGTCTGTTCAATAAATTCCGGAACATTCGTAATTTCGCGCCAATTGTGTATTGGAGCGAAATGTGGTTGGTATCCTTGCACACGCCTGTGTTTAATGTATAACTGCCGGAAATTTCATTGTTGAACTGCTGTTAGTTCAATGCTGTATTGAGTAAAACGTTGTGTTGCAAGGTTTGCAAATTTCGAGATGGCATCGTTAGATGAGCAACGAATCTGCATTAAATTTTGCGTGAAGCTCAAGAAAAACTTTACAGTGACAAACCAAACGATGCAGGAAGCCTACGGAGATGAGTGCTTAAGCTGTACTCGATGTTAAGAATGCCTCATACGGTTTAAAAATGGTCGGACGGAAGATGACCCTCGTTCAAGGCGGCCTTCGACATATATCGACGACGCTTATGTCTGGAACGGCAACGAAATTGTGCGTGCCAATCGAAGACTGATTGTCCAAGAGATTGCAGAAGAACGTAACATTTCAGTTGGATCATGTCATGAAATCCTGACACATCTTAGTATGCAGAAAGAGCTTTCGGATCGCGCAAATGAGAACGAGATGTTCCTTAAGAGAATCATAACTGGTGATGAGACATGGGTCTACAGTTGTGTTGTTGAAACCAAGGTTCAGTCTTCACTATGGGTCGGGGAATGTTCTCCATGACCAAAAAAAGCTCATTAGGTCAGGTCAAATGTCAAAGCCATGCTTATAGTTTTCTTTAAGGATTAGTTCATCATGAATTCGTGCCCGATAGTACTATCGGGACGTGTTGCGACGACTTCCAGAAAATGTGAGAAGGAAACGACCTGAAATGTGGCGAGACGATTCATGGCTCTTGCATCACGATAACGCACTCACACATTCATCCCCGTTGGTGCGTGACTATTGAAAAAAAAACCTGCGTACTATCAGCGGACTTTTTTTAAATTCCAAAGTCGAAAACCCCTTTGAAAGGACGAAGATTTGCAACGATAGACGAGATAAAAGAAAATTCGCAGACGGAGCTTCGCGCGATCCAATACAAGGCGTACCAAGCCTGCTTCCGGAGATGGAAAATGGCTCTGAGAACTATGAGACTTAACTTCTGAGGTCATGAGTCGCCTAGAACTTAGAACTAATTAAACCTAACTAACATAAGGACATCACACACATCCATGCCCGAGGCAGGATTCGAACCTGCGCCCGTAGCGGTCGCTCGGTTCCAGACTGTAGCGCCTAGAACCGCACGGCCACTCCGGCCGGCCCGGAGATGGAACCGGCGTTGGAAGCAGTGTACAAACTGTGGAGGAGAGAGTTTCGAAGGAGACCATGCACAATAAGTAAAAGGTAAGCGTAGAAAAATTTAGTGGATAAAGTTCAGGAATTTTTCGGACAGACCTAATATACATTCCTGGAAATGGAAAAAAGAACACATTGACACCGGTGTGTCAGACCCACCATACTTGCTCCGGACACTGCGAGAGGGCTGTACAAGCAATGATCACACGCACGGCACAGCGGACACACCAGGAACCGCGGTGTTGGCCGTCGAATGGCGCTAGCTGCGCAGCATTTGTGCACCGCCGCCGTCAGTGTCAGCCAGTTTGCCGTGGCATACGGAGCTCCATCGCAGTCTTTAACACTGGTAGCATGCCGCGACAGCGTGGACGTGAACCGTATGTGCAGTTGATGGACTTTGAGCGAGGGCGTATAGTGGGCATGCGGGAGGCCGGGTGGACGTACCGCCGAATTGCTCAACACGTGGGGCGTGAGGTCTCCACAGTACATCGATGTTGTCGCCAGTGGTCGGCGGAAGGTGCACGTGCCCGTCGACCTGGGACCGGACCGCAGCGACGCACGGATGCACGCCAAGACCGTAGGATCCTACGCAGTGCCGTAGGGGACCGCACCGCCACTTCCCAGCAAATTAGGGACACTGTTGCTCCTGGGGTATCGGCGAGGACCATTCGCAACCGTCTCCATGAAGCTGGGCTACGGTCCCGCACACCGTTAGGCCGTCTTCCGCTCACGCCCCAACATCGTGCAGCCCGCCTCCAGTGGCGTCGCGACAGGCGTGAATGGAGGGACGAGTGGAGACGTGTCGTCTTCAGCGATGAGAGTCGCTTCTGCCTTGGTGCCAATGATGGTCGTATGCGTGTTTGGCGCCGTGCAGGTGAGTGCCACAATCAGGACTGCATACGACCGAGGCACACAGGGCCAACACCCGGCATCATGGTGTGGGGAGCGATCTCCTACACTGGCCGTACACCACTGGTGATCGTCGAGGGGACACTGAATAGTGCACGGTACATCCAAACCGTCATCGAACCCATCGTTCTACCATTCCTAGACCGGCAAGGGAACTTGCTGTTCCAACAGGACAATGCACGTCCGCATGTATCCCGTGCCACCCAACGTGCTCTAGAAGGTGTAAGTCAACTACCCTGGCCAGCAAGATCTCCGGATCTGTCCCCCATTGAGCATGTTTGGGACTGGATGAAGCGTCGTCTCACGCGGTCTGCACGTCCAGCACGAACGCTGGTCCAACTGAGGCGCCAGGTGGAAATGGCATGGCAAGCCGTTCCACAGGACTACATCCAGCATCTCTACGATCGTCTCCATGGGAGAATAGCAGCCTGCATTGCTGCGAAAGGTGGATATACACTGTACTAGTGCCGACATTGTGCATGCTCTGTTGCCTGTGTCTATGTGCCTGTGGTTCTGTCAGTGTGATCATGTGATGTATCTGACCCCAGGAATGTGTCAATAAAGTTTCCCCTTCCTGGGACAATGAATTCACGGTGTTCTTATTTCAATTTCCAGGAGTGTATAAACATTATGAGAATATTACGTACTCCACAACCTAATGTAATGAGTTGTATTCAGTCAACAAATAAAACTTCGTATTTAGACGATTTTTAAGAGCTGCTTTCGGTGTTTGTTTGCAAATGTAGTTTCAGTAAATTGTAGCTTATTTCAAACGGGCTAGTCACACATACAGTACATGAAAATATTTTGCTAATGTTTGAAGTAAAAGTAAAAAGTAACAAAATAAATAGTACTGAGCGCACTGTGTAACAGATTGTTGAATGTTCCATAAAAACACGGGAGAACTGCCGGATATCAGTAACGTCACTCATCTTCAGGTGAATGCCACTGTAGTAGTACTACTACAAATGGTTCAAATGGCTCGGAGCACTATGGGACTCAACTGCTGTGGTCATAAGTCCCCTAGAACTTAGAACTACTTAAACCTAACTAACCTAGGGACAGCACACAACACCCAGCCATCACGAGGCAGAGAAAATCCCTGACCCCGCCGGGAATCGAACCCGGGCGTGAGAAGCGAGAACGCTACCGCACGACCACGAGATGCGGGCAGTACTACTACAGTGGCACTCACCTGAAGATGCCCAGAAGACTCTGCGCCGAAATATCGTGGCAGGAACGTCCTGATATCCGGCAGTTCTCCCGTGTTTTTATGGAACAATCAGTACGCCGGGAAAGCTTTAAACATCACAGAATGTTGAATGTTTCATAAAAGGTAACCAGTGAAGTATGTGTCATAAGATCTTTCTTTTGAGTTTAAACAGTGGTACCGTGATTATCACAGACTTCGGAAGGAAACGTTTATATTGCGATTTGCAAATACTTGATCTACTTTATGACCATAGAGTCGAAACGCGATAAAAAAGAACAACGCGTACGCATGTACGCTTTCGATTTGACAGTCCGGCTGTACAGTTTCGATTCTAGAAGGGGAAGTTCCTATAAAATCGCGTTAGTGACATCCTCAAATCATCAATAGTGAACCGGACGGCGTGAAAGGACTGACGTGAATGTTCTAACATCTGACTGGCGACTGTGCGCTCATGGACAATCGATACAGAGTCTGGTCATTGACATCGCGTGCCGTCTGCTATCCAATCGGTAGTTTCCGGAGCGAGGAACGAATCCTGCTGTTCTATAGTCTGCTTACCTGTTACTGCACTCAATGACCACATTTTGAGAAATCTGGCAGTTGCCGAACATACGATTAACACTATAACACAGCAGTTCACCATTCACGGCTGAATTTCAAGGGGAGATAACGGAGGAAAAGCACACGCCCATGCCAGTTCAAATGGCTCTGAGCACTATGGGACTGAACTTCTGAGGTCATCAGTCCCCTAGAACTTATAATTACCTAAACCTAACTAACCTAAGGACATCACACACATCCATGCCCCAGGCAGGATTCGAACCTGCGACCGTAGCGGTCGCGCGGTTCCAGACTGTAGCGCCTAGAACCGCTTGGCCACCCATGCCAGTTCCAAAGACCTGCAAGTTGATGGTTATTTCTTTAGTTTACAATAGCCTCATCAGTAAACGAACTGGGCCGTATCAAGTTCTTACGGAAAGCTATTCGGGTGCTAATGTCTTTTCAGTTATAAATAAGTTACCAGCATAGTTAATTTCATACACTGCTAAAACCACACGCATATTAACATCACTGATGCATTAAATCTGTTTAAGTTATCAAACATGATTTCTGACTGTTTCAGTCTGAAACATTCCAGCGGTTACAAAATTTCATAATTATTTCACAGGAAGCGAAACTGTTATTGCGACGATAGGCTCTGAAGAAAGAAAGCAGTAAACTGAGGTGTGTGTGTGTGTGTGTGTGTGTGTGTGTGTGTGTGTGTGTGTGACGTAACTATATATTTTCAGATTAACGAGATAGCTATAGGATTTTCAGATTAACGCCAAATTTTAAAAAAAAGTTCATACACTGGAAACACCTTCAGAAGATATATGAGGGTTACAAAATTGGACTTTAAGAGGACACAGTATGCATCGAAAAATAATTTACGTTACTGCAAACAAAAACTTTTAATTTTTATATGAGGATAGGGTATGCATCATGAAAGAAAGGAAAGTAGGAGTTAAAAAAAAAGTAAGATGGCATATTTTAGAAGATTATTTCGACCACTGATGGCGCTCTTCTTCCGGTAGCAGGATGTTTACTTTGGTAGTTGTTTGTGTCGACACGGCTCTGACAGGGCGACCTGCAGCTCACTGCGGGCACACTTAGTGTTTCCTGTAGACGAGGACTCTCTGGGTGTAGGTAAGCTGTGACTCAGTGAATGAGTGATTTCCAAGAATACTGAGCGCAAATTTCACACACTTTTGAACGGGCGCAAATTCCACTGGACACAGTTTTCATATATTATTGTCAAATAGTCTGCCACTTGGGTATATACAAACTAAGTAAATTTTGGTGAAATGAGAGTGATAGTACATGCGACATTCCAGCCCAATTTGGTGTTGAGCGAGAAACCATCTTACTCTCTGACGGTTATATATTTCTGTGGCACATCCAGTAGCCATGTAAAAATTTATCGCCACCATTTCTTTCCTCTAATACTCACACGATATAATGCTATACTTTTGCCCATTCGGTCAGTTCCCTCGATATTTTCGTTGTTTTCTCCAATGGCCCGGCTACACAGGTTCTTTACTTCTCTTGTCTGGAGTCTCTCTTCCAAGCCAAAGCTCTTTTGGTATACTTAAAGCCAAAGGAGTTTTTCTGACTTACTATACCGAACAAGAACACTTGCTCAACGAATACGATTGCACATTGCGAGTTCCACAATTAGGAGATGAAATATGGCAGAGGACCGTTGCACAGGGAAGTCTTACATTATGATCATAATGGACCCTTCCAGTTATGTCATCAGGCATGGACTTCTAGGGCGACAGGAAATATTTACGAACTGTTCGTATGCGAGAACTCCGTTAATTCACAGGTGAATTTTCGCTAAAGAAAGCAAAAAAGGACGAAGCAGGCACTCGGTTTGGAGTAGGGACTTGGCCGCGTCTTTACCAAGGAAACCATCCAGGAATCTGACCCGAGCGATTAGACCTTTTCTGTCCATCGTAACATGTGTCCCGCAACAACCTGGTACAGTTTTCTCTTATTGGCAACAAGGCATCCATTTGAAATGCCTATTGTTGTATGTCTCTCAGATAAGAACGCTCCGTTATTGATATTTAGGCGGGTTTCTGCCAGTAGCAAGCAGGAAGAGGTTAGTGAATGTCGCCACAGTCACTGAAGGCTTTTTCCGAACAGCATTATGTCTTGGAGTAAGAAGTAAGTAATATTTTCTATCGCAATATATTATACAATTTTTGCTACTTTTCGTTGATTATAATGATACATGTGCTGCAATTTATGACACATGATACCCAAAAAACGAACGGAATTCACTGTTATGGTTCTTAATCAAGTTTTTAACTGTTACGTTACGCTAGGCTGAACAGTCAGTATAATGATTCCTTCTGTTTTCACCGAGCGAGGTGGCGCAGTGGTTCGACACTGGACTCGCATTCGGGAGGACGACGGTTCAATCCCGCGTCCGGCCATCCTGATTTAGGTTTTCCGTGATTTCCCTAAATCACTCCAGGCAAATGCCGGGATGGTTCCTCTGAAAGGGCACGGCCGACTTCCTTCCCCATCCTTCCCTACTCCGAAGAGACCGATGACCACGCTGTCTGGTCTCCTTCCCCAAACAACCAACCAACCTTCTTTTTTCAGATGCCAGTCTATGCATGACATCCTGTCTGTTCTTGAGGAGGAGGAAGCAGATGCAACAGATCTACTTATTGGGCATCCTCGATGTATATCGAACGACCATTCTGGTGAAGAAGATGGAGGTGGAAAGACAGATAATCTAGGACCAAGGCAATTTCAGGCTAGAGCAGAGCGGTCTTGATAAAAAAAAACCAGGTTAGGCCTTGAACCTGAGAATGCTGATAAACCGGAAGATATCAATTCAGATGTAACAGAAAGGCTACATAACTTACAAACTGTAATAGGAGAGTGGAGAAGGGAGGATCTGCACATGGGTTGACAATATATTTCCTGAAAAAGTTCGTAGTAAATGCAGAAGTTGTCCTCCAGTTCAGTGCTTTTAATTGTTCAAGAATTATGGAATAATTAAATTTCTCATCTCTGAATCAACAAAATATGTTTTGTTCAAGAACTGCACAAATCCTAAAATAACACGAAGAGTTAAAATGTTTTCTAGGAAACTAAATCTCTCGGTCTATAATCCTCCAGCTAGCAAAAGATGTCACTCGGCTTGGGGTTGGTGTGGAGAAATGAAACGGTGCACATCACGGGAAGAGAAGGATGTGATGTGAAGGAACTATAAGATTCATTCAGTCATGTGAGAACACGACAATCAGTGTAAATAATAAAATGTGGAAAATTCGTCCATTAATAAATATGCTAATGGAAGAGTTCTCTCCTCACTTTCAGCCTGAGCAACATTTTGATTATGATGGGAGCATGACTAAGCATTTTGGCAGGCATGGATGTAAACAATATTTGAAAGGTGAACCCATTAGATTTGGGGGGGGGGGGGGGGGCAGAACACAAACATGAGTTATCCAGTGGGTTTTCAAATATACAGAGGAGCTGAAGCACAAATGAAATACGAGAAAGTATTTGGAAATTAGATTCACTTCCTAGAAAAAGTGAAAGTCTGCCCTACAAGTTTTATTTTGACAATTTGTTTACATCACAAATATCGTTGGTCATGGTGCAACTGGGACTATGCATGTGAATCGTTTGCCGGAAGAATGTCATCTTATGCACTCTAAAACAATGTCCAAAAGGAATAAGAGACGAGATTTTGATTACAAGAGCAAAGGAAAGTGGAATGACCATTACCAGGTGGCTACATAACTCTGCAGTAACAACTGCTTCGACCAGCCATGCCATCAATTGAGTCAGCACTGCGGGCCGATACTCCGGACAAGAGTAGAAAAGAATTCTTGTAGCTGGGCTATTGGAAAATACAACAGAAATAAGGAGGTAACTGACCGAATAGGCGGAAGTATAGCGTTGTGCAGTGTATTAGAGGAAAGAAATGATGGCGGTAAACTGGATGTGTCTGTACATAATGGTTGGCTTCTCTATAAGAAGACGGGTATGAATAGATCACAGCTGCAGTTTCCGCGCTACAATGTGAAATGTTACCTAACTTCCAATGCAACAATCCATACAAGTTCTGCTCGCCTTGGAGGTAATCGTCGCTTGGTAACTATGGTGCCACAGAAAAAAAATGACTGTGCGCAGCACAAAACTGCTGAGGCACTTCAGGAACAATGTACTGCAAAATGTTATATGCGTTTGCTTACAGAGTACTTGTAGTATGTTTCCTTGATGACAATAAAAATATCAATATTTAATATGTAAAATTCAACAGCGAAAATTAAGTCAGGAAGAAAGAGATTAAGGGAAACTATGGAAAACCTAAAACTGTGTGTTGAAATGACCCACCGTCTTCCCGAATGCGCGTCCATTGTGTTACCACTGGACCAAATCATTCGGACCAAAGTAAACTCACGCAATTTGTTCAGAATAGCACAGGAGGGATTTCCACACTTGAAGCACTTTCTTGAACTCACCAAAATGCCTAAGAAAAACGCTTAATTGTGTGATAAAATACTTAGGACGAAAAATGGCGAATTTCAAGGGATAAATGGGAAGTTAAACTAATACTACGAGCAGAAATCGTGTAGAGAAATGAAAATGTTACCGAGCCACTGTGTGATGAAGGCAGATGCCGTGTACAGAAATCTTACGGTAACAACCCGTCCAAAAAACAAAAAAGAGCCTTTTTCGTTGAGATATATGGAATCACCTGAATATTTAGATACGTTGCGTATCTGTTAGTTCTGTCGCATTTTTCTCCTGCAGCTACGTCATCGATTCGTCTCCTTAGGAGGCACATAACGAGATTATCCAAGGCACATTTCAGAGGCCATGGGCTCTTCAGTCTTAGTTTTTCACTATTTTTTAGTCGACAGGCCACTCTGTATTCTGTTATCTCTCTCTCTCTCTCTCTCTCTCTCTCTCTCTCTCTCTCTCTAGCTTCATTGTCTGGCCCAGCTTTTTTGCGAAGAATTTTCCGGTTAGTGATCCTTGTACGTGCAGAGGAGCCATAATTGTGTGTTCCCTAAACTTGTTTACAAAATGGGTAATTCTTGGGATGAAGACTACAAAACTAGGTATTTCTGTTGCTTTTAGTACGTACCTAAGAGGGCGTGCTGAAAAGTAATGCCGCTGAACTTTTACGAAGGGCGTTTGAAAAGACCGTGCAAAAATAAAAACTACATACGTGTTTGGCGTAATCTCTTTTTATTTTTTGACATAGTATCCTTTTAGATTTATACACTTCGTCCAACGCTGTTCTAATTTGTTGATCTCTTCCGAATAATAGGAATTGTCCAAGTCTGCAAAATAGCTATTAGTTGCTACAATCACCTCCTCGTTTGAATAAAATCTTTGTCCCGCCAGCCATTTCTTCAAATTGGGGAACAAATAGTAGTCCAAGGGAGCGAAGTCTGGAGAATAGGGGGGATGTGAAACGAGTTGGAATCTTATTTCCATTAATTTTGTGACCACAACTGTTGAGGTGTGTGCTCGTGCATTGTCATGACGGAAAATGACTTTTTTGCGGTCCAATCGCCGGCATTTTTCTTGCAGCTCGGTTTTCAAACGGTCCAATAACGATGAATTATATTCACCTGTAATAGTTTTACACTTTTCCAGATAGTCGATGAGGATTACCCCTTGCGAATCCCAAAAGACAGTCGCCTTAACCTTTCGGCCGAAGGAATGGCCTTCGCCTTTTTTGGTGCAGATTCTGCCTTGGTAACCCATTGTTTAGATTGTTGTTTTGTCTCAGGAGTATAGTAATGTATCCATGTTTCATCCACAGTGACGAAACGACGCTTAAAGTCGAGCGGATTCTTCCTGAACAGCTGCAAACCATCCTTGCGACACTTCACACGATTCCGTTTTTAGTCAAGCGAGAGCAATAGCAGAACGCATCTTGCGGATTGCTTTCTCATGTCCAAATGTTAATGCAAAATACGAGGGTGATTCAAATGGAAACCTTAAATTTGTAATAACAAATCGAAATTTCGCGCCGTTATCCTGTAAGTTGGTAAGCGTGCTACAAACAGCGTGCAGAATGGCCTGTAGGTGGCAGCATAGTGCAGATGCTCACATACCGTCGCAGTATCAGTAATGTATAAAGATGGCCGCCCCAGTTGCGACTTGCACCAGGGAAGAACAGCGTTCTGTTATTCGGTTTTTGCGTAGTGAAGGTGTGAAACCTATTGAAATTCATCGAAGAATGAAGGTTCAGTACGGTGATGCATGTTTGTCACAGCAGCAAGCCTACGAATGGAGTAGGAAGTTCTCAAATGGTGTGACTTCAGTGGAAGATGCTCCTCATTCAGGTCAGGCACAACGAGTTGTGACTCCACAGAACATTGCAGCAGTTGAAGCCATAGTGAAGGAAAACCGCCGAGTGACACTGAATGACATTGCAGCATGTTTACAGATTAGTCATGGGTCAGCACACCACATTGTGCATGATGTGCTCCAGTTTCACAAAGTGTCTGCAAGATGGGTGCCACGGCAGCTGACTCCTGAAAAGAGAGAACGACTTGTTGATACTTGTGAAGAACTTCTTCGGCGCTTTCAACGAGAAGGTGATGGCTTCCTTGCAAGAATCGTTACTGGGGACGAAACCTGGGTTCACTTCCACCAACCGGAAACGAAGAGATAGAGCAAGAAGTGGCGTCATTCCTCATCACCAAAACCAAATAAGTTTCTAACAGAACCAACAGTAGGGAAGGTTGTGCTGACTCTCTTTTGGGACGAAAAAGGCGTCTTTTTGGAGTATTACATGTATAGAGGCACCACTGTCACCAATGCATCATACACAGACGTCCTAAAAAATCTTCTGCGGCCTGCAATCAAATCAAAGCGATGTGGATTGCTGTAAGCAGGTGTCCTTTTACAACATGACAATGCAAGGCTCCACACTGCCCGTACAACAGTTGCAACAACCACAGACCTGCATTTTGAGTTTCTTCCTCATCCACCGTACTCACCAGACCTCGCCCCAAGTGATTTCCATATGTTTGGACCACTCGAAGTCGCAATGGGAGGAAAGAAGTTCCGTTCTGATGAAGATGTACGCCAGTGCATGAGTGGTTGCGCGGACTGCCAAAAGAATTTTTTTCTAAAGGAATTTATGCACTTTGTAAGCGCTGGAGGACTTGCATTGAGCGTGGGAGAGATTAAGTTGAAAAGTAATACAGCTTTGTACCACTTCTGCACAATAAATAATATTTTAAAAAAATATTTAAGGTTTTCATTTGACTCACCCTCGTATTATGTACCTGTTCGTTTGGGATGCCCACAGCACGAGCAACCTCATGCACCTTAATTCTTCTGTCATCCATCACGACATCATGGATTTTATCAATGGTTTCTGGAGTAGTAACCTCAACAGGGCGTCCAGAACGTTCAGTATCACTTGTGCCCATATGGCCACTCCGAAAATTTTGAAACCATTTATAAACTGTTCTCATCGAAGGTGCAAAGTCACCGTAATGTTTATCAAGCTTCTCTTTAGTCTGTAATGTTTAATCATCACAGAAATTCTTTTTCGTCCATTTTTTGACAATCATTCGACTTCCTTGATTCACACGAATGCCAAATACAAAGAAATAGAACAATATGGCTGAAACTTGGTGTGTGTCCTTTACAAAGATGCTACTAACTAAACATGACCTCGATAGGCGCCGGTGGTGCCATCTCACGGACTTTTCAAACGCCCCTCGTATATGAAAACTGTTAAAGCTCCTTAGATAAAACAAACGTTATTTCCATTCTATATCTTTATTCTTCGTGTCTAAATATTTATTTGTCAACGTAGTCACCGTGGCGACGAGCCCATTTCTTCCGAGAGACCAGTTTGTTGATACAGTCACTGTAGAATGTTTCACTTCGTTGACAGAGCCAAGCCTCATCTCTGCTTGCACCGATTCATTACTATCAACGAGAAGGTGTTCTTTAAATGTTGGAAAAGGTGAAAATCAGATGGGGCAAGTTGGGACTGTAAGTAGGATGATCGATGACAGTGAACCCAAGGCCTCGGATTGTTGCAGTGTTGCGGCGCTCTTGTGTGGCCCGGAGTTGTCATGTTGAAGGAGAGGGTGCTTCATGTGTGGATGAACTCTTCGAATTCGATTACAACATGCAGTTTCTCACGTACCGACATAGTTAAAGTTACACATCGACATATTAAGGGACTACAATGAAGAGTCCTCTAGCGGCAGAGGGCTGCAAATCAAGACGGAGAACGTTAATCGTCTGTTTTATTTAACAAAGCTTTAACAGTTTTTACGTAAATAATTCGGAGACATTACTTTGCAGCACGCCCTCGTATAACAGTTGACACAAACGTAGACAAAATGCTTGAGAAGCTAGGAGTGGGCGTAGTGTAGGACACTAGGCCTTCATTAAATCGACACGGCGAGAGTAGCAAATGCTGCGCTTCAGACTGAAGATATCACACACGAAGCCAGAAAAAAAGCGCTGCTGATAACCAAGCACCTACAATTTAGCATTTTTGTCATTTAAAAGTATCAATGGGCAATATTCAGCGTAAATATTTCAACACGACTGTTCCTATGTCATGTTTATTAAGCAAATAAAACATTCCGCAATGGGTCTTATAACAATTTTGATAGGTTAAGATTCACCAAGATAAAAGCGAGTATTCACCATTCTCTTCGCTTTTTGATACCAATAACTATTATTTAGCTTTTATTATACTTCTTTTCTTCTCGCTATTAAAAGTGCAGTGATTTTAAACAAATAAATACCATTCGTAGCTTGTCACTGTAATAGGCAGCCTCTTAGCTTCGTCTCACAACCTCTTACCCATCCAACGTATCTGATACCTGCGTGGTACCGTGGTGGCTCTTTAAATTGTATCTTCTGATGTGAAGTTAGTAGCGCTGATAGTGAGAAATCCGTGATTCAGTTTGCTTACTCCTTTGCACAAAGTGAGTTGATAGTAGCGATAATGCTCATTCGAAAATAATTCTGTTGTACGGTCTTCGGTTCGAAGGTTGGCTTCACGCAACCTCCCCACTAACGTATCCTGTGGAAGCCTCTCCATCTACGAATGACTACTGCAACCTACATCTATTTGGGCTTGTTTACTGTATTGAAACCTTGGTTTACCTCCACAAATTATTGTTACACCCACACTTCCCTCCGTTACCAAACTGAGTAGTCCTTACTGCCTCAAGATTTGTCCTTCCAACAGATCTCTTCCTTTAATCAGGTTGGGCCATAAACTTATCCCTCCACCCTCATCCATTTCCATTCAGTACCTCCTCATTAGCATCTTAATCTATTAATCTAATCGTCAGCACTCTTCTGTAGCATCACATTTTAAAAGCTTCTAGTCTCTTCTAGTCTGAACTTTTTATCTTTCACGTTTCTCTTCAATACAAGTCTAGACTTCAGACAAATACATTCACTGAGATTTATATTCCATGTTTACAAATTTCTCTTTTTCCTGCTGTTGCCAATCTGCATTTTATATTTACTCTAGTCCTGCCATCATCACTTATTTTTCTGCCCAAACTACTGTTTTTAAAGTATAATTTCGTAAACTAATTGACTCGCCATCGTTTGATTTAACTGGACTACATTCCAATATTCTGGTTTTCCTTTTGCTGCTGTTCAACTTTTCAAGACACTATCCATTTCCTTCAGCTACTCTCCCAAATATTTTGCCCTCTTCGACAGAATTATGTCATCGGCAAACCTTAAAATTTTTGTTTCTTCTCCTTTACATTTAATTCCCTCTCCAAATTTCTCGTTTGTTTCCTTTATTGCATGGTCAATGCACAGACTCAATAACATCGGGGATATGCTACAAACGTGGCTCACTCCCTTCTCGACTACTGCTTCCCAAGGGCGCCCATACCCAAGAACCCCCTCCGCCCCCCCCCCCCCCCCACCCAAGTTGTCGGGGGAAAAATGTAGCAATCAGGTGTTTTCCTTTGAAGAAAATGATTTAAAAGTCGGTATCAAAAATGGCTCTGAGCACTATGGGACTTAACTTCTGAGGTCATCAGTCCCCTAGAATTTAGAACTACTTAAACCTAACCTAAGGACATCACACACATCCATGCCAGAGGCAGGATTCGAACCTGCTAGCGTAGCGGTAGGGGAGGCTTGCGTGCCTCAGCGATACAGATGGCCGTACCGTAGGTGCAACCACAACGGAGGGGTATCTGTTGAGAGGCCAGACAAACATGTGGTTCCTGCAGAGGGGCAGCAGCCTTTTCAGTAGTTGCAGGGGCAACAGTCTGGATGATTGACTGATCTGGCCTTGTAACATTAACCAAAACGGCCTTGCTGTGCTGGTACTGCGAACGGCTGAAAGCAAGGGAAACTACAGCCGTAATTTTTCCCGAGGACATGCAGCTTTACTGTATGATTAAATGATGATGGTGTCCTCTTGGGTAAAATATTCCGGAGGTAAAATAGTCCCCCATTCGGATCACCGGGCAGGGACTACTCAAGGGGACGCCATTATCAGGAGAAAGAAAACTGGCGTTCTACGGATCGGAGCGTGGAATGTCAGATCCCTTAATCGGGCAGGTAGGTTAGAAAATTTAAAAAGGGAAATGGATAGGTTAAAGTTAGATATAGTGGGAATTAGTGAAGTTCGGTGGCAGGAGGAACAAGACTTTTGGTCAGGTGAATACAGGGTTATAAATACAAAATCAAATAGGGTTAATGCAGGAGTAGGTTTAATAATGAATAAAAAAATAGGAGTGCGGGTTAGCTACTACAAGCAGCATAGTGAACGCATTATTGTGGCCAAGATAGACACAAAGCCCATGCCTACTACAGTAGTACAAGTTTATATGCCAACTAGCTCTGCAGATGATGAAGAAATTGAAGAAATGTATGACGAGATAAAAGAAATTATTCAGGTAGTGAAGGGAGACGAAAATTTAATAGTCATGGGTGACTGGAATTCGTCAGTAGGAAAAGGGAGAGAAGGAAACATAGTAGGTGAATATGGATTGGGGGGAAGAAATGGAAGAGGAAGCCGCCTTGTAGAATTTTGCACAGAGCATAACTTAATCATAGCTAACACTTGGTTCAAGAATCATAAAAGAAGGTTGTATACCTGGAAGAATCCTGGAGATACTAAAAGGTATCAGATAGATTATATAATGGTAAGACAGAGATTTAGGAACCAGGTTTTAAATTGTAAGACATTTCCAGGGGCAGATGTGGATTCTGACCACAATCTATTGGTTATGAACTGCAGATTGAAACTGAAGAAACTGCAAAAAGGTGGGAATTTAAGGAGATGGGACCTGGATAAACTGAAAGAACCAGAGGTTGTACAGAGTTTCAGGGAGAGCATAAGGGAACAATTGACAGGAATGGGGGAAAGAAATACAGTAGAAGAAGAATAGATAGCTCTGAGGGATGAAGTAGTGAAGGCAGCAGACGATCAAGTAGGTAAAAAGGCGAGGGCTAATAGAAATCCTTGGGTAACAGAAGAAATATTGAATTCAATTGATGAAAGGAGAAAATATAAAAACGCAGTGAATGAAGCAGGCAAAAAGGAATACAAACGTCTCAAAAATGAGATCGACAGGAAGTGCAAAATGGCTAAGCAGGGATGGCTAGAGGACAAATGTAAGGATATAGAGGCTTGTCTCACTAGGGGTAAGATAGATACTGCCTACAGGAAAATTAAAGAGACCTTTGGAGAGAAGAGAACCACTTATATGAATATCAAGAGCTCAGATGGCAACCCAGTTCTAAGCAAAGAAGGGAAGGCAGAAAGGTGGAAGGAGTATATAGAGGGTTTATACAAGGGCGATGTACTTGAGGACAATATTATGGAAATGGAAGAGGATGTAGACGAAGACGAAATGGGAGATAAGATACTGCGTGAAGAGTTTGACAGAGCACTGAAAGACCTGAGTCGAAACAAGGCCCAGGGAGTAGACAACATTCCATTAGAACTACTGATGGCCTTGGGAGAGCCAGTCATGACAAAACTCTACCATCTGGTGAGCAAGATGTATGAGACATGCGAAATACCCTCAGACTTAAAGAAGAATATAATAATTCCAATCCCAAAGAAAGCAGGTGTTGACAGATGTGAGAATTACCGAACTATCAGTTTAATAAGTCACAGCTGCAAAATACTAACGCGAATTCTTTACAGACGAATGGAAAAACTGGTAGAAGCGGACCTCGGGGAAGATCAGTTTGGATTCCGTAGAAATGTTGGAACACGTGAGGCAATACTAACCTTACGACTTATCTCATAAGAAAGATTAAGAAAATGCAAACCTACGATTCTAGCATTTGTAGACTTAGAGAAAGCTTTTGACAATGTTGACTGGAATACTCTCTTTCAAATTCTAAATGTGGCAGGGGTAAAATACAGGGAGCGGAAGGCTATTTACAATTTGTACAGAAACCAGATGGCAGTTATAAGAGTCGAGGGGCATGAAAGGGAAGCAGTGGTTGGGAAAGGAGTGAGACAGGGTTGTAGCCTCTCCCCGATGTTATTCAATCTGTATATTGAGCAAGCAGTAAAGGAAACAAAAGAAAAATTCGGAGTAGGTATTAAAATTCATGGAGAAGAAGTAAAAAGTTTGAGGTTTGCCGATGACATTGTAATTCTGTCAGAGACAGCAAAGGACTTGGAAGAGCAGTTGAACGGAATGGACAGTGTCTTGAAAGGAGGATATAAGATGAACATCAACAAAAGCAAAACGAGGATAATGGAATGTAGTCAAATTAGATCGGGTGATGCTGAGGGAATTAGATTAGGAAATGAGACACTTAAAGTAATAAAGGAGTTTTGCTATTTAGGGAGTAAAATAACTGATGATGGTCGAAGTAGAGAGGATATAAAATGTAGACTGGCAATGGCAAGGAAATCGTTTCTGAAGAAGAGAAATTTGTTAACATCGGGTATAGATTTAAGTGTGAGGAAGTCGTTTCTGAAAGTATTTGTATGGAGTGTAGCCATGTATGGAAGTGAAACATGGACGATAACTAGTTTGGACAAGAAGAGAATAGAAGCTTTCGAAATGTGATGCTACAGAAGAATGCTGCAGATAAGGTGGGTAGATCACGTAACTAATGAGGAGGTATTGAATAGGATTGGGGAGAAGAGAAGTTTGTGGCACAACTTGACTAGAAGAAGGGATCGGTTGGTAGGACATGTTTTGAGGCATCAAGGGATCACAAATTTAGCATTGGAGGGCAGTGTGGAGGGTAAAAATCGTAGAGGGAGACCAATAGATGAATACACTAAGCAGATTCAGAAGGATATAGGATGCAGTAGGTACTGGGAGATGAAGAAGATTGCACAGGATAGAGTAGCATGGAGAGCTGCATCAAATCAGTCTCAGGACTGAAGACCACAACAACAACAACAACAACAAACCGTAGCGGTCGCGCGGTTCCAGACTGTAGCGCCTAGAACCACTCTGCCACTCTGGCCGGCCAAAAGTCTGTATCACGCAGTTTTTTACAGGGTGGGAAGTGGAACCTTTTTATTGCTACTTACAAGTCGCCATTCGTCTGCCAAACTATTGAAAATACTTCATACCCGGATCGTGTTGCTTCCCCTTGTATTTCCTTCGACTCTAGTAACTGCAGTCTGGTTCGTGTACATGGAGAACCTTTCGCTCCATGTATTTTTTCCTGCAAACCTCAGAATTTCGAAACGTTTAGTCCAGTCTACGTTGTCAAAAGCTTTATCTAAATCTACAAATGCTATAAAAGGAGGTTTGTCTTTCTTCAACCTATCCTCTAAGTTAAGTCTTAGAATCAGTATAACCTCGGATGTTCTTGTATTTCTCTGGAATCCAAGCAGAAGTTTTGCTGTTCTTTTGCAGTTCGTAACAGTATTTTACAATCGTGACTAATTAAACTGATAATACACTATCTGATACAAAGTATCAGGAGATCTGTTAGTGCTATTAATGGTGCCTCAACCTGTCGCCTTTACGACGGTTTAAACTCTGCAGGGAACACTTTCAGTGAGGTGTGTGAATGTCTGCGGAAGATCGGCAACCCATTCTTCCTCAAGACCCGAAACCAGAGAAGGTAATGATGTTAGACGCTGGGATCCAGAGCGAAATTGACGTTCTCACTCATCACCAAAGGCGTTGCATTTGTTTTATGCCGGGATTGTGGGACGGATGAGGCATCCGTCAAAACCAAACCCTTGCATCGTATTGCCACAGGGTATATCGAGATTCACCATTCAAGATCACTCGTTTCTAACATCCACTGTCCCGAAGTCGCTCCTTACACCACCTCAAGCATCGCTTAGCACTGACTACACAAGTGTGTGGTTTATGCGGAGCTGCTCGACAATTTAACTGAATTCCTTTTAGGTTCCTACGCACAGTCTGAGCTACCAGGGCTACTGGCCACAGTTTGGAACTCCTGAGTGATTCCTTCCGTTGATTTCATGTGATTTTTTACAGCCACCCTCCACAATGCTCCACGGTCTCTGCCCGTCTGTCCATGAGGTCTGCCTGGTCTTGGTTTAGCTGTGGTCGTTCCTTCGCGTTTCTACATTAACGTCACGTCACCAACAGTCGACTGAGGCAGCTTTAGAATGATTGAAATATCTCTTACAGATTTTTTACCTATGTGACATCTAATGACTAATTCACATTCGGAGTCACTGAGCTCTCTTGCCAGTCCCAATCTGCTGTTACAGCTTCTCCACTGACAACACAATACTCCCCGCCTCCTTTTATACAAGCGTGTCCGCCTCAAACGGTCAGTTAACCATCACCTAGGGGTGTCCAGATACTTTTGTTCAGAGAGGATATTAATACCTGACTTCTGTGAAGTTCTAATGAAAGTAATATATCACTTAAACCGTCATTTGCACGCATACGTTGGGGAGTCTCTGAGGCAAATCATGAGGAGGTGACTTGAGTAGTTGCCGTAAGCCACAGCCATCTGGGAGGAGCAGGTTGATTAGAGTACTGGCAGCCTCCCGTTGTGTTTCCTCTCTTTCCTCTTTCCGCACGTTATATTACACTCTCCCGCTAAAATTGGGGCTGTGGTTGGATGAATTGAAACGGGGATAAGCTGGTTTGGTCGTTGCTTGTTACGTCCATCGCGAGGAGGTATGTGCACTAATTGTGTTAGTGCCCTGGTACACAGAGAAGATGCACCGAAGCTCAGTCACAAATGGTTCAAATGGCTCTGAGCACTATGGGACTCAACTGCTGTGGTCATAAGTCCCCTAGAACTTAGAACTACTTAAACCTAGCTAACCTAAGGACATCACACACATCCATGCCCGAGGCAGGATTCGAACCTGCGACCGTAGCGGTCGTGCGGTTCCAGACTGTAGCGCCTTTAACCGCTCGGCCACTCCGGCCGGCAGCTCAGTCACATTATGCATATTGTTCATAATGTTGCTCCGTATTGCTGAGGTATTGAGAGCCGAAGAATAAATCTGTCAGATGTGGTCACGATCTCTTTCGGAGGTTAACTGAGTATTAGCCCTGGTGTTGATGATCCTAAGGAGGCGCACATACTTGTCGCCCTAGTTGCGGACGACGCCAGCATACGTGCCAGGATGCATCTAAAAGTAATGCAACCTGTGTCACAAAATATTTAATAATGAATGAGAAATTAGTACAGATTATAGCCTGAACTGTCCTCTACACAACACTACCGTTTAACATGGTCACCATGGATTTGTACACATTTGCCAGGCATCAAGACCAGTTTGGAAAAACTCGGCGTTTTTTCTTGAACCATTTCTCTCAGAATGATTTTTTTAAGCTGTTGATTGTGAACTTCAACGTGTTTGTCTGCTCGAATCACCTCATCCGCACGTCTTCATTTGGCATCTGCGACAGATGTCGGCCGGTCCCTGCGCGGTTTATCTGTAATGTCCGTTTCTCCGTTACCAAACTACTTCACCAACGCTGCACATTGCTGGTGTCCGTGACCATGTTCCCACACACTTTCTTCATGGAGAAGGTTACAAGAACTTCAAAATAATTGGTCAAGGAAGCAAAGTCCTGATTTTTTTCCACGCTGGTTTTGGTGTCTGGGTTCGAAGATGGCGCAAATGTGTACAAAAATGCATGGCGACTTTGTCGAACGGTAGTATTGTGCATAAGACCCTTCAGGCTATGATCTGCACTCTTCCACTGATATATGTTGGCTAATAAATTTTTACGACAGAGAAGGCAGTATTTTTTGATGTACCCTCGTACTAACGCTTGGGCCGCCGCATCGGACGAGCATCCTTAGCGATAGCATCACAAATTTGAACTTACATTTCACCCAGAGCGCCAGCTAAAACCATCGGAAGGTCGGAAGGTTTTTTTTCTTCAAGGAATATGAGTTTGGCGCCCCTGATATTGTTCTTGTCAATAGTAGTTCCGTACACCGTTAGCATTTAATATGAAACACACACTTATTTCTTGCAACGACTATAGGAACTTTTATTGGTTGCAGAAATGAAGTTGACGGTTAAAGTTCGCAATTGCTCGATTAATAAAACTTTTTTGGGAGCAGTAAAAGCGATAAAATTACTACACACAATACTTACTTTGATACCAATTGATCTTTAGTATACTGAAATCGCGTAATCGAAAATAATATAGAAATTCTGAACATTAATGGATGTACGCGTTAAATGCTATTCGAATTTACATCTGGACTGCTTAAAATGCTATCTGTTTGATTCCAACAGAGCCACCAGCCGCAATCGCCCGCATCGCGTGCTACAATCGAGATCCGTACGGCTGCTTTCGTGCCATCTGTCGGCGCCGTAGCGCAACTGGTGGTCCGGGCTCGGATGTGAAGGCAGCGCAAAGACTGGCGGTGTTAGCACGTATCGACTTGCAGCAGGGAGCTGCGCGCGCAGCCTGGAGCATAGGTTCAGCTCTGGAATTTTCCAGTGTGCTATCGCAGACGTAGCTCACTGACACCGAGCGGTCGATAGCACTATGCTCTTCTCTGTTGTCACATGTGACACACACACTGATGCATTGCATTTGTTGTCAGACGTCTCCTGTGATCGCGCTCTCTTCTGCCAACGAACTATCAGCTGTAATTAGATTTGACATTAACGATGTACATAAGTTCCGGGTCGCGTACCGATAAACGATATAATTACGGAGCAATTACTGCTACTACAGTTTATTTCAGGTAGCCTCCGATAATATTTCTTTCTATTACTTAAACGGCTAACGTAATTACGTGTCTTAAAATATTAAGCGAAGACTATAAATACACACTTAGAACAACTAAAGAAACCTTTATAGAAAGACATTTTAGACAAGCATTGAAAGGTATCGGTACTCCGGAGCTGACAGTTTAATATGGCTAGTCTATGTTTTTAAACGACAATACTAAAATCGTAAACAACGCTATTAAAATAACGTTATGAGGGCGATACTACCGTTCGCAACCCCCCGCCCCACCCCCACCCATTCGTCCAACCTCTTGGTTTTAGTTAACACAATGGCTAGAGCGTAGCTCGCTAGAAAACAGATGAATACTTCTTGTGCTGTCTGCTAAAAATTCTAAACAAATATTTATCGAAGATATAATATTGCTGCTACTACACCGAAAGCATAACACACGTACAACTGTATTCGGAACACCACAATGTAGTGTGCAGCAATGGGAACTTTGTTTTCCTGGATCGATTCTCCCGTACCTGTTTGCACACTTTCGCATGTCTGAATTCCTTTAACTTTACTATTGTGATAGCCTCCACGATGTTTATGGGCAATGTTCGGCGTGTTCTACTGGCAGCTTTAGTTCAGGTTTCGAGGGGACTAAAAGTCTGTTTCGAATCACCACCTTCTCCGTAAGGTTTGTTTGATAATAGCCTGAAGGAGACGAGCAATATTCACGAATGCTAAAAGAGTTCTGTCAGCGGTCTCCTTCCTCCGAAATGAACTTCATGCGATAGGACTGTTCTGCTTTAATCTGTCCGCAGCAAGCGAGCCGGGAAGGATCTCCCTTTGTGTTTCCAACCGGCGATATTTAAGTGAGCGTTTCAGTACTTAAGCCATTTTAATTAATTAAGCGATGTGGTTTTAGACAACGAACGAGTTTGCTTGCACTTTAGAGACGCGCCAGACTGTTGTCGTAGATCAGGTGGCCGCACGACGCACGGCGCCACACAGCGACACAGAAGCGAACTACGTCGCCGCGCGCCAGTCAGCCGGTACAGCAGGCGCCTGCGCTGCCGGTAGCTTAGCTGCACGCGACTAGTCTCGTCTCGTCTAGTCTGCTATTTTCACGGCCGCTGCCGTCGGGGCGGTGTGGAGCGCCAAGACAATCACGCCACCAGCGCAACTATATAGCGTTTCGACGCCACAAGTTGCCTGTCTTGGCAGCCACAAGCGACTGTCGCAACCGCGCGGAAATATGCATCGCAGGCGCCATCTAGCGCGCTTTTTCTTCCAACAGCAATGCACAGGATTCTGGAAGGCGTAATGACACACCTCCCCCAGCCTAGAATTAAATCTTTCCGTCTAACAGCGTGATATTTATTATCCTCATTTTTACTGGTATATTTCTTCCTTTCATTTAATCGATTAGAAAGCTCTTTGGACTTGCAATCGGTAATTCCTAAATCACTTTCAAATGTCATGCTAAGAGGAAGAAAAAGACACTGGAATGGCACGGATTCATTTCTAAAAATTAACAGTCCACAAAATATTCAGTATTTTTGTCCCTATGCATTAGCCGTTAATTGCCTGTGGATTAAATTCAACTGTGAGCCGCACGTTCGAATAGTTTTGCCTCCAGGTTGATGAAACTGTTAGAATCCGGTATTCATATATCTACAGAAATAACTGGTTATTTGCATGGAAGTAGAAATACTGTGCGACCAGTGTGGTCACTTCGGTAAACAAGTGGCGAATAATATTGTCTGCAAATACGCAATAAACTGTTGCATTAGTTGTTGTCATATCAACTGTAGGCTGTATTTCCAACAAGTAAAATATTGTGCCATGACATTATCGTTTGTGGTGGGTGTCGATGACCTATGCTCCAGATCAGCATCACCTAAGTCTGTGCGGCCTTGGTCAAATTATTGGCACCGTTTTCACTATGGCTAGACGCGACACTGCATTAGGCCTACATGTCGCCACAATTTCATGGTAAATCTGTATGCAATTTAGACGTTTTGCCCATAATAACGTACCGTCCCGCGTACTTCAACTTTTGAATTCACTCGTACTCGTTCAGCAACAGAATTGTGTATGCAGGAAAACCGGAACATAATATTTGTGTACAGTATAGTCTCTCAATCTTGTTGCGCAACGGTCTTAGCAGGGTCGACGTATGGAACTTCATTCTTGAAGTCCTGAGGTAATTTCCGTCTGCTTCAAATAACAGAATCTAACCCCTGGCTACGAAGTTAAAAAAACTGTGCAGTTCATCGTAGCAAAATGGGTATGATGCGATATGGCAGAGCGGTACGAAACTGGACATTCAGTCGGTAGGACGGCGGTTTAACTTAATTCAGTTTAGTTGTCTGCATGTTCCACTGATATTAGATTCGCCCTCTCGCTACGACGTGGGCCTCACCCTGCGGTTTAGAACCTTTTCCTTTTAATTAATTAAGTGGCTCGCAGACAAAGATTCCAACGAAGTGAAACTATGTTGCACACGCTAAGATACAGCTTGTCAGCAGAGCTGGCGATTATTCGTAACACATCTAGAATGGGATGACTGAAATATCGTTGTAACTGAAAGGCAGAATCACTTCCCTTGCAGCGTGTTCCCTTTAGTTTATAAACAAACACGTTTAGCCACAGAACGTTGTTATTCTTCAAACGGGGAATATTTTATAGTAATAATTCTTTAAGCTACGAATTACAAGAAGCTCTTACGTGACTTTAAAACTAGTTGCAGCGAAGCAGTGAGGCGAAAGCCGAACGTGGGTAGGCAATGTAATCCTTTCGTCGACATTCCGCTGCACAGCACACATAAACGCCACATATGCCGTCAGCTAAAGCGTAATAGCCGAGGAAAAGTATAGCAGCTACAAGGCAAAATTAACTTCCATTTGTCGAGATCCTATGATAGCTCCTTGCCTTCTCCTAAGTGCTGTGCTGGTACTGCGAAAGGCTGAAAGCAAGGGGAAACTACAGCCGTAATTTTTCCCGAGGGCATGCAGCTTTACTGTATGGTTAAATGATGAAGGCGTCCTCTTGGGTAAAATATTCCGGAGGTAAAATAGTCCCCCATTCGGATCTCCGGGCGGGGACTACTCAAGAGGACGTCGTTATCAGGAGAAAGAAAACTGGCGTTCTACGGATCGAAGCGTGGAATATCATATCCCTTAATCGGGCAGGTAGGTTAGAAAATTTAAAAAGGGAAATGGATAGGTTAAAGTTAGATATAGTGGGAATTAGCGAAGTTCGGTGGCAGGAGGAACAAGACTTTCGGTCAGGCGAATACAGGGTTATAAATACAAAGTCAAATAGGGGTAATGCAGGAGTAGGTTTAATAATGAATAAAAAAATAGGAACGCGGGTAAGCTACTACAAACAGCATAGTGAACGCATTATTGTGGCCAAGATAGACACGAAGCCCACGCCTACTACAGTAGTACGGGTTTATATGCCAACTAGCTCTGCAGATGACGAAGAGATTGAAGAAATGTATGATGAAATAAAAGAAATTATTCAGATAGTGAAGGTAGGCGAAAATTTAATAGTCATGGGTGACTGGAATTCGTCAGTAGGAAAAGGGAGAGAAGGAAACGTAGTAGGTGAATATGGATTGGGGCTAAGCAATGAAAGAGGAAGCCGCCTGGTAGAATTTTGCACAGAGCACAACTTAATCATAGCTAAGACTTGGTTCAAGAATCATAAAAGAAGGTTGTATACATGGAAGAATCCCGGAGATACTAAAAGGTATCAGATAGATTATATAATGGTAAGACAGAGATTTAGGAACCAGGTTTTAAATTGTAAGACATTTCCAGGGGCAGATGTTGACTCTGACCACAATCTATTGGTTATGTGCTGTAGATTAAAACTGAAGAAACTGCAAAAAGGTGGGAATTTAAGGAGATGGGACCTGGATAAACTGAGTAAACCAAAGGTTGTACAGAGTTTCAGGGAGAGCGTAAGGGAGCAAATGGCAGGAATGGGGGAAAGTAACAGTAGAAGAAGAATGGGTAGCTTTGAGGGATGAAGTAGTGAAGGCGGCAGAGGATCAAGTAGGTAAAAAGACGAGGGCTAGTAGAAATCCTTGGGTAACAGAAGAAATATTGAATTTAATTGATGAAAGGAGAAAATATAAAAATGCAGTAAATGAAGCAGGCAAAAAGGAATACAAACGTCTCAAAAATGAGATCGACAGGAAGTGCAAAATGGCTAAGCAGGCATGGCTAGAGGACAAATGTAAGGATGTAGAGGCTTATCTCACTAGGGGTAAGATAGATACTGCCTACAGGAAAATTAAAGAGACATTTGGAGAAAAGAGAACCACTTGTATGAATATTAAGAGCTCAGATGGAAACCCAGTTCTAAGCAAAGAAGGGAAAGCAGAAAGGTGGAAGGAGTATATGGGGGATCTATACAAGGGCGATGTACTTGAGGACAATATTATGGAAATGGAAGAGGATGTAGATGAAGATGAAATGGGAGATATGATACTGCGTGAAGAGTTTGACAGAGCACTGAAAGACCTGAGTCGAAACAAGGCCCCGCGGTTAGATAACATTCCATTAGAACTACTGACGGCCTTGGGAGAGCCAGTCCTGACAAAACTCTACCATCTGGTGAGCAAGATGTATGAGACAGGCGAAATACCCTCAGACTTAAAGAAGAATATAATAATTCCAATCCCAAAGAAAGCAGGTGTTGAAAGATGTGAAAATTACCGAACTAGCAGTTTAATAAGTCACGGCTGCAAAATACTAACGCGAATTCTTTACAGACGAATGGAAAAACTAGTAGAAGCCGACCTAGGGGAGGACCAGTTTGGATTCTGTAAAAATATTGGAACACGTGAGGCAATACTGACCCTACGACTTATCATAGAAGCTAGATTAAGGAAAGGCAGACCTACGTTTCTGGCATTTGTTGACTTAGAGAAAGCATTTGACAATGTTGACTGGAATACTCTCTTTCAAATTCTGAAGGTGGCAGGGGTAAAATACAGGGAGCGAAACGCTATTTACAATTTGTACAGAAACCAGATGGCAGTTATAAAAGTTGAGGGGCATGAAAGGGAAGCAGTGGTTGGGAAGGTAGTGAGACAGGGTTGTAGCCACTCTCTGATGTTATTCAATCTGTATATCGAGCAAAAAAAAAAAAAAAAAAAAAAAAAAAAAAAAAAAAAAAAAAAAAAGGCTCTGAGCACTATGGGACTTAACATCTATGGTCATCAGTCCCCTAGAACACAAACTACTTAAACCTAACTATCCTAAGGACATTACACACATCCATGCCCGAGGCAGGATTCGAACCTGCGACCGTAGCTGTCGCACGGTTCCGGACTGCGCGCCTAGAACCACGAGTCCACCGCGGCCGGCTGTGATTCTGTCAGTTATAAAAGTGGACTTGGAAGAGCAGTTGAACGGAATGGATAGTGTCTTGAAAGGAGGATATAAGATGAACATCTTCAAAAGCAAAACGAGGATAATGGAATGTAGTAGAATTATGTCGGGTGATGCTGAGGGTATTGGATTAGGAAATGAGACACTTAAAGTAGTAAAGGAGTTTTGCTATTTGGGGAGCAAAATAACTGGTGATGGTCGAAGTAGAGAGGATATAAAATGTAGACTGGCAATTGGAAGGAAAGCGTTTCTGAAGAAGAGAAATTTGTTAACATCGAGTATAGATTTAAATGTCAGGACGTCGTTTCTGAAAGTATTTGTATGGAGTGTAGCCATGTGTGGAAGTGAAACGTGGACAATAAATAGTTTAGACAAGAAGAGAATAGAAGCTTTCGAAATGTGGTGCTACAGAAGAATGCTGAAGATTAGATGGGCAGATCACATAACTAATGAGGGGGTATTGAATAGGATTGAGGAGAAGAGGAGTTTGTGGCACAACTTGACTAGAAGAAGGGATCGGTTGGTAGGACATGTTCTGAGGCATCAAGGGATCACCAATTTAGTATTGGAGGGCAGCGTGGAGGGTAAAAATCGTAGAGGGAGACCAAGAGATGAATACACCAAGCAGATTCAGAAGGATGTAGGTTGCAGTAGGTACTGGGAGATGAAGAAGCTTGCACAGGATAAAGTAGCATGGAGAGCTGCTTCAAACGAGTCTCAGGACTGAAGACCACAACAACAATCAAGTAATTTTGAAGCACATTCAAATAGTTCTCCTGTGATTGTTCCTTCAAAACAAATATGGTCCAAGAACGCCAGATTTGCCCCCCCCCCCCTCCCCGCATTCCTCTTTTGCTATAAATGGATTAACTGATTTTATAGATAATAGTGAAAACTGACAGTTGTTACTATTTTTTTTAAATTCCATTCATGTACACAACACAAGATCTTTGCGGAAATTTCGTCGACAGGAGTGACAGTTCAGTGACGGCACACGCTGGTATCTTTCTGGTCGCCTGTGTAAAAATGTCACATAAGGACGTTCGCGTACGAATGTGACGGTAAAGGCCCGTGCTAGTGACGGAACGGGGGCGCAAGGCAGGTGCGTCAGCACTCGCCACACGGCGGACACGCGCCCACCGAGTGATCCGAACCGTGACGCGGTTTGCACCTCGCCGGCTTCGTGGCTCGCACCCGCCTCCAGACTCGCGGACTCTCCGTCCAAGAGAGATGACTGTGGAACGCTCCTACAGCTTATAGCCGCAGCTCCGTCGTAAACGAGACAAGCAAGTGGATCGAAAATGGTCGGTGAATGGTAGAAATGGAAACAGAAGATCCATACGAAGTACAATATTGAATCAAAGTTACCTCAATCGGACGCAGTATACGTTATTCCACGTTTATACACTGAAGCGCCAAAGAAACTGGTATAGGAACGCGTATTCAAATACAGAGCCGCGCGGAATGGCCGCGCGGTTTGAGGCGCCATGTAACGGATTCTGCAGTCCCTCCCGCCGGAGGTTCGAGTCCTCCCTCGGGCATGGGTGTGCGTATTGTTCTTAGCAAAAGTTAGATTAAGTCGTGTGCAAGTCGAGGGACCGATGATCTCGGCAGTTTGGTCCTTTAGGAATTCACAAACATTTGAACATTTTGAAATACAGATATAACTAAACAGGCAGAATACAGCGCTGCGGTCGGCAACGCTTATATAAGACTACATGTGTGTGGCGCAGTTGTTATATTGGATACAGATGTACAATTGCAGGATACCAAGATTTAACGGAGTTCCAGCGTGGTGTTACAGTCGGCGCACGAGCGATGGGACACTGAATCTCCGAGGTAGCGATGGAATGGAGATTTTCCCGTACGCCCATTTCACGAGTATACCGTGAATATCAGGAATCCGGTAAAACAACAAATCTCCGACATCACTGCGGCCGGGAAAAGACCCTACAAGAACTGGACAAACGACGTCTGAAGAGCCTCGTTGAACGTGACAGAAGTGCAACCCTTCCGCAAATTGCTGCAGATTTCAGTGCTGGGCCATCAACTAATGTCGCCGTTCGAATCATTCAACTAAACATCATCGATATGGGCTTTCCGATCGGAAGGCCCACTCGTGTACCTTTGACAACTGCACGAAACAACGCTTTACGCCTCGCCTGGGCCCGTCAACACCGACACTGGACTGCTGCTGACTGGAAAAATGTTGCCTGGTCGGACGAGTTTCGTTTCAAATTGTATCTAGTGGATGGACGTGTACGGGTATGGAGACAACCTCATGAATCCATGAACGCTGCATGCCAGCAGAAGATTGTTCAAGCTGGTGGAAACTCTGGAATGGTGTGGGGCGTGTGCAGTGATGCGTCTAGATACAACTCTGATCAGGTGACGCATACGTAATGATCCTGTCTTATCACCTGCATCCATTCAAGTCCATTGTCCATCCCGACGGACTTGGACAGTTCCAGCACGACAATGCGAAACCCCATGCGTCCAGAATTGCTACAGAGTGTCTCCAGGAACACTCTTCTGAGCTTAAACATTTCCGTAGGCCACCAAACTCACCAGACATGAACCTTGTTGAGCATATCTGGGATGCCTTGCAACGTGCTGTTCATAAGAGATCTCCACCCCCTCGTACTCTCACAGGTTTATTGACAGCCCTGCACGATTCATGGTCTCAATTCAATCCATCACTATTTCAGACATTAGTCGAGTCCATGCCACGTCGTGTTGCGGCACTTCTGGGTGCTCGCGGGGGCCCTACACGATAATAGACAGGTGTACCAGTTTATTTGTCTCTTAAGTGTAAAATCTTCAGCGAAGGAATCTTTAAAAGACATCGAAGTATTCTGTGGAAAAGTCGTTGTACGTTCATGTAAAAGTAGCGTAGCTGGGCACACAGAATGTGGTAACTGCCTACCCAACTCGGCATAGAACTGGTTGCTTCAGTTGTCCTCCACTGCGATTACCGTATGGTGAACAACTGGATTCCGGTCACATTCGTCTGTGAAGCATCCAGCTGTTTTCACACATCTTGCCCTGTTTATCAGACAATTTACCCATCACACATCGGGAATATATCTTCTCCCCACCAAACTTTTTGTGAATGAAGATGTTAGCATAGTCCTTACCATTCATATATTACAACTATACAAGAGTTTCATTTCCTGGCACGATAATTTCCACGTTTCCACAGGTGACCAGTTTCGAATACCACTGATTATATTCAGGATATGATACATCTAGTTGCTTCATGAATAATGTTCTAAAAATGCCGATTCATGGTCAATGTTCAATAAAACTGTTGAAACATTATGTCAATCACGACGCCTCTCTTGACAATATGTCATTTTCTCCAAAATGTTTTATTATCAGAAATTTTTCACGAGCCGGTATTACATACTCTATGGATTATTTTTCAAAACAGGCATGTTAGGGTGAGTGCCGGTGTGGAATGGGGAGCTTCGTTCGTGATGGGACCGTAGACAAGGTGGTCAGAAACAGTCTGAAAAGCTTGTAACGGTGTTGCAGGGTAGTTTTTTCTGAGAAATACTTGCTATAAAAAAAATTCGGTACCCTACGTTGCGCCGTTTTCGGTCTAATTACCAACTGAAGTTAGCCAATAAGGTCGTTGTGCGCACATATTCAAACAGCCTGCAAGCGCCGTCAAACGTGTTCTACGTTTGGTTTCCCGAAGAAACGTAGCTTTTGCTCACCACTTCCGAAAAAGGCACATTTGAACTGGTAATGAGCATTTCAACAATTGGTAGTCACAGACCCACAGATTCATGTACTTATAGCATTTTCGCGCGTGCAACTGCTTGAATCTACACTGCACGCCCTTACATGTTTTTGACACTGTTTCTGAGCACACTGTATACTTATATGGATTTCGTTCTATGACGGTAGTAATGGGTGTGATTTTTAATGAGTCCCACTATTCGCAGTTTGTAACTGATGCCATGCAACTAGCATAGCTGTGACGCCAAATGAACTTTTATACATTAAAACTGTAACAGACTCGCGTAGGCTACATTTTGTTATTGATACCATAGTATTATTTTTGTCTGCTGGGTTCAAACTTAAAGATAGCTTTGCAATGGAACTGGCAGTAACGGTAAATATATTTTTTTGCTCAACCAGCAGCTTATCATGATGTGAAGGTTAGCGCTGTTTTCCTAAATCACTTACCCCCAATCCCAGGTAAAAGTTCCAACCAGACCATGGCCTTTTCACTGGCGTCATACTTATACTCTTACATCTGAAGAGGCTTTCCGACCCCAATAATCTTCTCGTGGATTACATTTTCAACCCCAATCATCCACCTTTTCTGTATTTGTTTCCTCCGGAGCACCGGCGCTTCCCTCATTATTTTGACGTTAGTTGAAATTTTATAGAAATTACATTAAGAATACTTAAGTGTTACATCTTTTTTAAACATATATATCAAGAGTGTAAACAAGCATTTATGTTCCTGGCCTCCTGGGACACACGAATTCGCTAGTGGCGATAAGTAATTAAAGGATCAAGGCTTCTCCTGAATAGAACGTATTTCAAAAAAATGGCTCTGAGCACTATGGAACTCAACTGCTGAGGTCATTAGTCCCCTAGAACTTAGAACTAGTTAAACCTAACTAACCTAAGGACATCACAAACATCCATGCCCGAGGCAGGATTCGAACCTGCGACCGTAGCGGTCTTGCGGTTCCAGACTGCAGCGCCTTTAACCGCACGGCCACTTCGGCCGGCGAACGTATTTCACTACTTGCCATACATCTGCACTGAAACGTCGGTGTAACTTCCTCCTGGCTGGCTGGCACACCAAAGAGCGGAAATGCTGCGTGACTTCGTAACGCCCACAATATCGGGCAAGACGACACTAATATAAAATACTATTTCCCTACAGAAAAAGTGAATAAGAATTTGTAAAACACTTCCTCCAGCTCGATCCTAACACGAAATCCGTCTGTTTCCCGAGAAAGATTTTGCTACGTAGTACTAGTGTCGCTGAAGCAGCTGCTCACGGGAAAAAAGCTTGCGACAGTCCAAGGGCAACTTTCCACTCGAGGGTGACCGAAGGAAAAATAGCTCGGCGTTACGAAAGTAAGCCCTCGTTAACCACCAGTCCTAAAACTGTCCACGGCCCGTTTATTTTGGCGCGGAAACAAATCTTCGGCGCACTTTGTCTACGGTAGCCGTCAACAACCTCCTGACATCTTCGATGGGAGATTGGGAGTGTCATCAGACGCTTCCCTGGTGTCCACCTGCTCTCGTTAAAAACTATATGCAGCGACAGTGTTTACTGCGACATACCTGCATAATTCTTAAGCAAAATACTCACGAAAGGGTACATGTTACTTGGCTCTAAGTACAATCGAGATACAGTGCCACAGGAAAACGGAACGTCGCACTATAAAACCAGAGAGACAAAAAAATTAAAATTTAATATCACAGAAAGAAAACGTGCGATGTAAACGACAGATGCTTTTCTACTCTGAGACTGACAGAAGTGGAAGCAAAAAGTTTCTTCTTTAATTTGCAACTCGCTAATTTGCTAACAGTTACGAGGGGTAACTAATAAAAAATAAAGTGGAGTATAATGCGTTAATTCATTTTCTGCGTTTGAAGGGGAACATGGTTCGCAGTGAAGGATGGATATGTGGAGGCGGACTATTATGGTTACCAACTTTCACCGTTGCATCTTAATTTTTTTCGAGGTGGTAATTAAATCTTTAAGACTATCTTTTACACTTCTGCTCCTCATTTTTTCAAGAAATTCTATATGTTGTGTAGACCGCTTGGCCAAAATAATCTCAGAAGAGTACAAGGAATATTTTGCAGCGTAAAACTCCAGTACGAAACGTTTCAACTTTTTGTGCGCGCTCAGCGCTATCCATATCGGGTAATGCGATATTAAAGTATATCAGATTTTGTCACCGAGTAACTTCGGCCTTCAGAATCCTATCGACCCAGGGTGACCCCTTTTAAATCCTGACTACTAAACCCTCGTAAAGTTTAAGATTCCAGTTGGTATCTCTTTGCAGTTCCCGCCAATCTGGACACTTGAGCTTCAAGGCAAACATTATTGTTAACAATGTCTGAATTATTTACGGCCCAACTCCAGTGGTTTGGTGACAATTGTGCTTTTCTCGTAATTATTACGAATGTTTAGTAATAGTGTGCCCGTTTTCTAACAGTCGGCATATTTGTTGAATCGCTTAGAACGACAAGTGTTGCATCTTAGCTGAGGTATCAACCTGCCGGTCAGAAGAGTGCTGGTTTATATCACAATGGTCCTCCAGTGCTAATTTAGTCTTTTGCTACTGAAATTAGCAAAATACGGATGGAGCTGAGTTTGATTTTGACACTAACAGACTGGGTGATTTGGTTGCAGAAACTGATAAAGACAATGGAGTGTTTAGTAAAGAGGAAGATTTTCTTGAACAAGATAATGTTGTGTCCACATGTGATTGTGTAGCCCCAGACACTGAAGCAGCAAATGAGGAAAACAATGAAGAAGAATCCTTGAGTGACTGTGGAAATCAAGCTAGGTCTAGCTTAGATTATAATAATTGGATCTAAAGCAGAAGATACTATATTTATTTTCTATGTAAAATACTCCTGGAATTATAATAACCATAATAATTTGTAATTAGTACATAATAATAAACGACTTCTTTTCCAATAACGTTATGAGCAGTAAGACCGTCATTGCAGGGTATAAAAAAGGACGTTTTGTATTTATTTTGCACATAATATACATTTGGAGTTCTAATAATTATAATTAACTCGTGCATAACCTATAACTTATGAATTCCATGAGTAAAATTTGGAGTTTTAACATTTACGATGGTTCAAGTAGCAGCATTCCCCCCCCCCCCCCTCCCTCGTTTAGTGCTCTAGGATTAAGGCGGCCCCCATGGTCTCGGAACTGCGGTACTGTCATGTACAACGGCGGCTGCGGGTTCGATTCCCTCCTTGGAAATGGCTGTGGGTTTTAAATGTGTAGTTAGTATGTGTTTTTATGTCCAGGTCGAGACAGAATCAATAATCTTTCTTCTTCTTATTCTATTTATTGTGCCTATATCCCGCATCGGTGCAAAGTTGGCATGGTTATTAACGGATTTGGCATGGTCACTTTAAGGGGTGGCCGAATGCCACCGCGTTACGACCCTCCCCCACCCTTAGAACGTAATATGTGTACCTCGGCTCTCTGCATGAAAGTACCGTTACTCGTGGAAAAGCGAGTGAAAGTTTCGTAAAGGTTTGCGAAACGCGCAACTGTGGGAGGATTTGGGAACCAACCCGGTAATCACCTAGTGGAACGTGGGAACCACCTAAAAACCACAGTCCGCCCGGCCGGCACACCGACCCCCGTCGTTAATCCACCTGGCGGATTCGAACCAGGGTCGGCGCACTTCCCAGTCCCGGAAGCGGCGCTTTAAAACGCAAGGCAATACGCGCGGATAGGTACGATCAGTAATGACAGAAATAAAGTTTGCTTCTTCCTCACACGCTCCAGAGTACGAATGAGTGAATGACTGCATTCAGTTGAACAACTGTCTTAAGATGAAACTAGCAGTCTTCAAACGTTTTGAGCTGGATGAATGGCCACGTAGACCAGAGTGTGTTACCCGACTACGATACACAGAAATCCCTGGAATTACCAGCACGCAGTTATTGCACTGGTTGACAAGAAGCAGATGCCACCATATCCTGTATGGTGTAAGAAAATACTTGATATAGAGAGATACATTCCACTATGTGACTAACACCGGTAGAGAAGACGAAATCCAGTTACACAACACCGATATTCGAATTACCTAGCAGAGCAAGAAGTTTGCATCTTGTGTTTGAAGAAGTCATATTCAGATACCGCAACTGCGAGCGTACAGCCCCCGCCAGACAAGAGATCCGCGACCCGGAAATAAGTTTTAATTTTTCGGAGATATACACTCTTACTTCTTTTAATCTTTGTGTCACAGAGCCTGCTGAATATTTTCACGGATTTTACTAGCACTGTCTCATTAGTATATTCCACGTTTCCGCAGACATACGCGTTTCTTAGCTTTCCAACCATATACCAGCCTGATAATTCACCTGAGAATTCTATGTCTTCCACGGTCTCCCATTTTATATTTAAGGAAGATATCAGGAAACGCAGATTGTCTGCGGTGAAATGCCGAAATTTCTGAAGCTGCTCATGAGGTGCCGAATGCTGTCTGTTAATGTGCCAAACAGGACAAGTAAAATATCTGGAAAAAGTCAGGTATCTGCGTCGTCTCCATTGGTGTCTCTTAGTATGTCTGGAATGCACGAAGTTTGTACATAGGACGACAGAACAATCTTCTGGAGTGAATGTAGCCAAACTCAACAGTATTAAAGTGCATGTATTTCGAAGGTCTCGGTATTTACGTCTGTAAAATTTGCACTTAAAGAAGTGCGACAGATTGAAATTCGACGGCATGACGTCCGAGAACCGCGCATCCCTTTCTGACGGTCGATGTTTTCTTATCTAACAGTCTCAAAACATTTGAAACGAATGTCACTACCCGACTGGTGGCAAATGGAATGTAGAAGAGTCCTGTTGGAGACCGAAATGCCCCTGTAGGTGTTCCATCCGAAGTAAGGTATAGATATTCCAAACGTTCATGTTATGGGAGACGCGTGGCTGAAATTTCCTTTGTTCCCTTTTATGCTCTATGCGTCACGTTCTGTCTTAGTACACATGTTGCCAAAACTTCCGCAGTAGCTTGACGGTAGACAGCGTTCGAAAACTAGTGACAAAATTTGAAACCTATGGGTGAGGGAGGGGTAGGTTGAACGGGATGGAGGGGGGGGGGGGGGGACGACGACTTAAGAGGCTGTGCGTAAAGGATAGAAAAATAAAAAAACTATAAATGTAAAGGACGAGAGATAGATTACACTTTTAATAAAGTAAAGGAAAAAGGACGATCAGTTATACAGAGCCAATAGAAAGGTCATCACTCATTCTCTATTTATGTCTCACTATAGCCGACATATTCGTCGCAAGTGTATGCAGCAACTGTGCTGATATTTTTTAAACATACCGTTTATTTTTCCGTCTCAGTTGCAAATTTTTACGATATTACTGGTTTCGATGACAGAATCGTCATCAGATCTATGTAGTTGCGGAAGCAAACTGTCGTGTCCACACAGGAACTACACATCACAATACAGTGAGTAGTTGCTGCTTAGACGTGACGTGTTGCAAACGGAACTACACAGATTTCAAGATGATCGCATGTCATCGAACTATTCATACGGTAAAAAATGTGCAATGAGACGGAAAAATAATATAAAATTTATTAATTTTTTATGCCTGCCTCTTCTTAGTCATCACAGTTTCTGGTGACAGTCCTTTATTATTACGAAGGCTAAGGATATGTCGCCTCTTGTAAGAGGTATGCGCTGCCTGCGATATGAGAATCGCTGACCAGAGAGCAGTGTTGACGGCAGTACGAACTGGTGTAACTGTAGCAGTTAGTTGTTGCTAGTCGCTAGTCTGAGGTTGTCTGCGCTTGTCTGGAGTCTGCTCTGGTCGGGAGTCCGGAGCCTGAGTATTATTTATAAGGCAAAAAGCAGCCTCGCGCATATCTAGTAATGTATCTGAACTGTCATCCAAATGTTTTAAAAAAATGTCCTAATAATGATTTTTGTAATATAAAGTAATTTTTTTTAAAAAAGCATTCATTTCAAAAAATCAGTTGCTTCCTTTCACAAATCACAAATGTATAGGCCAGCATTGCACGGAGCTGTGCCGGAAAAATGTTAAGTAAGAGCAGATATATTCGCCGTTTTTATTGAGGTAAGAATTTTTGCTTTTTATTCAGAATGATCTTACAGGGCCACGACGCAGCACTGCTGTCGTCCAAATTTTACCAGGTTACGGAATTTATTTTTTATTACGAGGTTTAGGAAGTTTTCTGTTTCGAGCTTATATTAAATGAGAAAAGAATTTTGTGGGTACATTAAATGGGAACCAGTTTTGTTGTGAGGTTACACAAAAATTAGAATCATTAACCAAATAATATTTATTTAATTTTATATTTTGTGGGGAGGTTACACTCTTTTTAAATTATTAAGCAGTTCTCTTCAGTGACAAACGTCTCTCAGTTAACTCAGTTTACTGGTTCAAGGAATAAATCTGCGAACATATCATTCCTTGTCACCTGCACAATTTTCCAGAAATCTGCTTCTCTGAACATCATAGCCAACACTGGTATACGTGCATGAAGTTTTACTGGATTTAGGCTAGCCTCTTACTTCGGTAGAGCAGAAATGGAGAAAGGAGGGCCTGCCATATTCGTCAGGAATTGTCATATATTTAATTATATAAACATTAATAAATTTTGCTTGAAGCAGCAAACAGAAACACGTTCGACAGAAGTGAAATAATGTAACGGATCACAGAGCTGCAACACATGTTCATATCCTTCCAAATTTTGCAATTTCTTAAGCGCAATAAGGGGAGTGCGTCCTAACTACGAAAAACACCCTCACACAGTAACACTACCTCCTCCGTACTTCGCTGTTGTGACTACCACTGCTATCACTGATGGCAGGTTACTGGCATTCGTCGAACCCAGATCCTAGCAGCGAATTGCCACAGGATATAACGTGATTCGCCATACCAAATCATTCTTTTTTCCAGTAATCCAATGTTCAGTGACGTCGCTCTTTACACCAACTTGAGCGTCACTTAGCACTGAGCATGTGATTTATGACTCGACCACTGTACCCACATCCTTTCAGATTCCTGCGCACAGTCATTAAGCTATTTAGACTGCTGGTAGCACGTTGGAACCGAGTCATTCCTTTTGCTGATTTCATGCGATTTTGTACGACCACCCTCCACAGTGCTATATGGTCTTTGTTCCTTGTCCGTCAGTACAAGAGTTATACACTGAAGAGGCAAAGGAACTGCTACATCTGCGTAATATCGTGTAGTGGCCCGCGAGCTCGCAGAAGTGCCGTAACACGGGGTGGGATGGAGTCGACTACTGTCTGAAATAGTGCTGGAGGGAACTGACACCGTGAATCCTGCAGCTCTATCCATAAATCCGCAAGAGTACGAGGGTTTGGAGATTTCTTCTGGACAGCACGTTGCAAGGCACCCCAGATATGCTAAATAATGTTCATGTCTGGGGAGTTTGCTGCCCAGCGGAAGTGTTTACTAAACTCAGGAGAGTGTTCCTGGAGCCATTTCCTCGGAATGCGCAATGATCAGATAGGATCCTTACGTACGTGTCACCTGTCAAAGTCGTATCTAGACCTATCAAGGGTCCCATATCACTCCAACAGCACATGCTCCACACCATTACAGAGCCTCCACAAGGTGGAACAGTCCCCTACTGACATGCAGGGTCCGTGGATTCGTGAGGTGGTTTCCATACCCGCATACGTCCATATGCTCGATACAATTTGAAACGAGACTCGTCGACCAGGCAACAGGTTTCCAGCCGTCAACAGTCCAACGTCGGTGTTGAAGGGCCCAGGCGAAGCGTAAAGCTTTGTGTCGTGCAGTCATCAAGGTTACACGAGAGGGCCTTCGGCTCCGAAAGCCCTTATCGATGATGTTTCGTTGAATGGTTCGCACGTTGACACTTGATGGCCCAGCATTGAAATCTGCAGCAATTTGAGCAAGTGTTGCACTTATGTCCCGTTCAGTCGTCGTTTGTCCCGTTCTTGCAGGATCTTTTTCCGGTCGTAGCGATGTCGGAGATTTGATGTTTTACTGGATTCCTGATATTCACGCTACACTTGTAAAGTGGGCCTATGGGAAAATCCCCATTTCATTGCTACTTTGGAGTTGCTGTGTCCCATCGCCCGTGCGCCGACTATTACACCACATTCAAATTCACTTAAATCTCCATAACCTGCCATTGTAGCAGCAGTAACCGATCTAAGAACAGCGCCAGACACTTGTTGTCTTATATAGGGCCGGCCGGAGTGGCCGAGCGGTTCTAGGCGCTACAGTCTGGAACCGTGCGACCGCTACTGTCGCAGGTTCGAATCGTGCCTCGGGCATGGATGTGTGTGATGTCCTTAGGTTAGTTTGGTTTAAGTAGTTCTAAGTTCTAGGGCACTGATGACTTCAGAAGTTAAGTCCCATAGTGCTCAGAGCCATTTGAACCACTTCTTATATAGGTGTTGCCGACCGCAGCGCCGTATTCTGTCTGTTTACGTATCTCTTTGTTTGAATATGCATGGTTATACCAGTTTCTTTGGCCCTTCAGTGTAGTATTGGTTTACCTGTGGTTGTTCCTTGGCGTTTCCACTTCACAATCACATCACTAGAACAGTCGACTTGGGCAGCTTTAGAAGGGCTGAAACTTATCTGACACCCAGTGACTAGCCCACGTTCGAAGTCACTGAGCTCCCCTGACCTAGCTATTCTGCTGTTTTTATTTTTTTGCTGGCAACACAATACTCCCCGCAACCTCTTATACTGGCGGGTCCGCCTCTAATGATATCCAGTGATCAATTCCGCGTTAATCAGGGGTGTCCGGCTACTTTTAGTCACGCAGTGTGTCTGTTTAGCTTAGAGACTAACGTTATCTGTTACGAGGGTATGTCAGCAGGTAGTTTTTAAGCGAAAATTTGTTAAGAATGTGAGGCAAGTGAGCTCTGACAACAATATTGTAACGGAAGAACGTAGTCATGTCATGCAGATTAGACAAAATGAAACATCTGTACCAATTTGCAATACTTAAGACGTTGTTTAACAAAGCAACATTACGACTAATGTATTCTTCAAGTGTTAGAGAACGCAGTTTTATATTACTGCTTCATTACTTCCGCTAGTGCACTGTTATGACCACATAATACTATTGTTATTTGTAAATCTTAATTGATAACGGCAATTTTCACCTGAAAAAATCGGTAGTCCTGCTGTAGGATCCGTAGTATAGGCTCAAGGGTAACCGCCTCTCGTTTAAAGGCATGTTGCGCATCCCTGAATATCTCTTCACTATAGGTCTACGTAACAAAGACGTAGATCTAATTTTATTTTAGTGCAAGGATTGTCAGTTTGCTCCTCAGTACCGCGTTCCGTTAAAAATACATGTCAAGGTGACGTGAATGAATGCGAAATACAAATACTGCTCGCTCCACAGCAGAACACTATGTGGCTGCGCAGGCGCCATATATTTACAGACTAAGTGCGGTCATACCAGTGTGGCATCTTACTTAAGCACGACAGAGGTAGCTAACGTCCTTACAAATACAGGCCGAATCAGAGTGGGTACATTTCCAAAGCTGACGGCAGTTTCCAGACATACTTGGTCTGCTTCTGTGTCAACGCGAGGGGGTCATTATCACCGGGATGCGAGGAGGGGTCGAGTTCGTGTCTGCCCAAGGTATCATCGACTTATGTAATTCCATTCATTTGTTCCCAGGTGGCCTTTGGTCGCCTTCTCGGCTAGTCTACCTTCTCTTCGGCCGGCAAACGCTCCCCTTGTCCCTTCGTTCGTGACGAGCGAGATAGCGCAGTGATAGATAACACAGTGGACTAATTCGAGAAGACGACAATTCAAATCGCCTTCTGGCCTTACAGATTTATGTTTTCCGTGGTTTCCTAGATCGCTTAACGCAGACGTCGAGGTGGTTTCTTTGGAAAGTGCACGCGCAATTTCCATCCCCGTCTTTCCCGGTATAGCGCTATGTCAGTAATGACCTCATCGTCGACGAGGCGTTAAATCCCACTCTTTCCCCCTTCGTTAGCTTGTCAGATCTCATTAACATGGACAGTCTGTATTTACGTGTTTTATTTTTCTCTTCGTTCAGGATCTGTTATTAACACGAACGTACCTAATTTTTATTGGATACAGGAAAAATGTATGGGGCGGAAAAAGGAAAGGATGTCTCAACGAAGTCGGCGTCATTAGAGACTGGTGGACAATGATGGTGAAGGAAATAGTAGTGGTATTCAGCAGAGGTGATTTAGTGAAACCATGCTAAACTTCAATCGGGTAGCGGATTTGCACGCAACTCCTCCCGAACACAAGTCTTGCCTCCAACCACAATGCCACATCGCTGAGTATACTTGGAAATAACATTGAGAAACGCGTTAAAGACCTGGTGACGCAGCATCAGCTTACAAACTGTTGCACGAATTAGGAGCCAGCTGCAAATACATATAAATAAATACATGGTGTCCCAGGAGAAATAGTCAGTATTCAGGTACATGACAGGAAGGATCATTTGAATCATAAAAGCCGTCAACATGGGCTCTGAAGTGGATATTTCAAGATCTGTGAGGACTACTTCGATAACGTGATACACGTCTCTTCTACTGCACACACTTTGTTTTCCACATTTGGGGAAGAAGTAGTACGGACCAAAACAAGAAAAAAATTGTCTAGTAAACATGTGCTATAAAATTCTTTGAGCATTTGTTTACTAGAAGACGTGTGTTTTACGGCAGCGAATACTAGGAAATACTAATCTTTTAAGGTGTGCACTTTTTAATCCCACGTTTAGTGGACTTCCTTTCTTGTTTTTGGTCCATACTAACACCTCTCAAAACAATGGACGCAAAGAGCTTGAGATTTGTTTCAAAGAGGTCATTGCTCTTAAGGTATGCACTTTAGAGCCCATGTTTACTGGACTCTTTTGCTTCGAATGATCGTTCTTGTTACACCTCTGAATATGGACCACTCCTCCTCAGACAACCTGTATAATAAAGAAAATAACTTCGCGTGTCACTTCGAATGCTTATTATGGAAACCAGGTCCGATCTTTGTTACAAACCATCCTCAGATGCAGCATCTAATAAAATAAGAAAAAGGGCTACGACAAGCTGATCTAATGCGACATTTAAAAAATGAGAGCGCTGGAGTGTGCTCTCAGCTAACAATATATCACATTATACAAACTCTGACAAAAAAAGTAAAGCACCCACATGACAAAGTGTCGGATGTCAAGGTAAGTTCGTATATACATACATCATTTGGAGAGTTGCAATTCTCTGTGGCAGGTAGAACGGCTACCACTGTGCGTTACTATTGTTCCTGTTTAGTGTTTTACATAGTGTGACAGGTAGGGTAGATAAGGCGAGTAAACAGCGTCAGACTGAGTGAAGAACACGAAGATGCCGCACACAGGCAGAGTGGTCAGCACCTGAGTGAATTGAGAGAGGTCGCACTGTGGGTCTCCATTTGGCCAGCTGGTCGAATCATGCTGTATCAGGTTTGTAAACAATACAACGATTGCACTGTAAACAATACAACATTGCCCTATCAGCCACCACGTATCTAAAGTAGTGAGTGACTTCGGAATCCATCATCATGTCAAGATCGGCCAAAAGATAGGAAACAAATGGACTAAACAATGGAAATAATTGTCTTGCGGAGGCGTTGACAAGAATTCGCTTGGCGTGATGTACAAAAGTGCAATACTGGATGGACCAAAGGAAATTTGCAACACATTCTCTAACATAGGCTCATACTAGCTGCTGCACTTCCTTACACAATTGAATACACGACATAAAATTGTTAATCTATGTGAATACTAATATAAGTCTTCAATAAACGCTCCCACAAATTAGCCTCACTCCCAGAGGTACAACAATATACTGTGCTTATTCCACCAATGTTAATTCTGTACAGTTTGTATAGCACACACACACACACACACACACACACACACACACACACACACACATTATCAACTGAAGTCATGGTTCTTTTAATTCTACAGATTTAATACATTGGTATAGATCAGCTGATTTCGGACTGTACGGCCATTATGAAGTGATTATTACATATACATAGCATGTAAAAATGGATGTAAGACCCAGATTACATCAGCATCTGTAGAAAACAGCATCAGTTGCCGGCACACACTCTGAAATTTATTTACCAATAAACTGGGCTTTTCCTTATTCTGTAACTTAAGACATAGAGATGGCGAAGAAGTAGCGTTCAGATCGCGGCCACTGCCGTACAGCTGCTAATGTAATTAGTATATTACACTCTTTTTGCGAATTATCTTTCTTAACTGACCAATGGATCATGATCGTAGAGGCTGTGACAGATGCATATATTTTATCTAATAAATACAAATTAAAGGAAAAAATTACACCACTTAATAATTTTATGCAGGTTGTGGTCCCTAGTTCCAGGATTTTTAAAAAAAAACATGCATGTAAATTTGAGTTGGCTGTAAAGTTGCGTGTAACGACTCAGATATGCGACTGCGCCGTTCCCTCTGTTCTCCAAATGACCGAACGCATGATGAGCGGGGTGCTGCCACATTGCATTCAGCGTATTTCTCGCGCGGCGCGGTGATTATTCTACGACCTTGCGAAGCACTGCGTAAGCGGACGTGAATCAACGAAGTGCACCGCACCAGCAACGTTGCTTCTCTTGATGTATGCATGAATTCTGACACGTCTGTTCGCTTATGTTAATAGTACGGAAGACGATCGCCAAGTGCGTACAAAACCATTAACAAAGGGGTACACTAGGTATTACTATTCCGCTACACGACGAGGAGCAAAAATGACCAGTATGACGTTAAATGCCAATGTCACGAGCTCACAATTGGTAAAAAGGAAGAGAGGAGGAAAAAACACGGAGGGCAACATTTCCTGTGGAGATAACTCCCTGGACTACGATGTAGCGAAACGAAATATTGAGTTATTGGAGCGTGAGGGGGTTTTATCTGTCTACAACAAGCGCTCTCTCTATGGCAGGTTTCAAAGCTTGATCACATCGAACAACAGTCATAAATTTTATTGATAATGATTTAGTTAATTTTCTCAACCTAACATCCCGGAGAACAGAAAAGTTGACAGTCAGAAACCACTGACCTGGTACAACGTTATGAAAGATTAGCTGTAATATTCAGAGAGTATAATTCTCTGCTAGGATCATTCAGCCTGGGTGGTTTGATGCAATCTGTTATCACGTACCTGAAAGAAAAAAGAAATGATACAATTAGTTACGCTTCAAAAACAGATTACACCAGTTTTATGTCAAATACTAATAATAATACGTGTCGTATAACACATAGGAAGAAAAAGCTTCATCACACTAACACCAGTGGTATGCTGACAAGCAAAAGTTTCAAACGGCAGAATGGCTTCTACTACAGTAACATTTCAAACCCGATGCCTGCTGCAGGAAGAAGATTGCCATCTAATGATTATTATTATTATTATTATAGTCAATAACATGAATTTTTATTGAAATTAAACACCCCAATTGTCAAATACGTTCAACTTTTATTCACACAATGGGCTCAGACTCAATTACGATTCATTTTTAGGTGTTAAGTATTTACGCCGAAGACGTGTCGGTTATAGAGTAAAATATTTAATATCGGATGAACAAGAACTCCACCAACAAACTTTCAGAGGTGGCGAAGTGGACCAAACAGGAAAAAATGTCTAGTAAACATGGTCTCTACACTCGAGTGTCCGGCCTTCAGTACGTCCACCTGAAGGTGGACAGAGACAAATGTCGTCCGAAATTATGTTTATGTGTATTTAAGGCACTCAACGGTGAAATTTTAGAGGCTATATAATGCTCGTGTCCTTCACAGCTGACTGAAGAGAAGCGGAAAATTTAATTTCGAACTAGTTCAATGGCGTACTCATGAATGAACCAAGCAGGTGACAAACGGTGCGAGAGACAACGTGTAGATAATAACTGCCATATAGTTGCTGGCAATTATCGATTGCAATCACGGGGCACTGATTAACAGTCAGCAAATTTACAAGCTTCCTGGCAATTTACGAGAAAGTAGTGTGAGAGGTAAGTGCACTCACGAACAACTAAAAGTAGGAAGAAGAAGGAAGATTAGCTTGCAACGTCCCGTCGTCGAGCAGATCATAGGGGCGGAATACACATTCAAATCAGGAAAGAACGGGCAAAAAGTCAACTACCTATTTCTCAAAGGATCCGTTCCGTTACCCCGCGATACAGGTAATCCGCGGAGAAGCTAAATCTGAATGGCCAGTTCACCGTCCAGCCGCTGCACTGCCACGCTTGCTCATATGACAGAGAGGCGGTTTACTGACGAAAAAACGCTCCAGTAGTGACGGTGAATGTAACGAACAGGCCGGTGTGTCACGCGACTGGACTGTCGTCAGACCACGTGCTGCCCGTCGGAATGGTAAGTGAGCGCAAGGTGGGCGACATCAGCCCGCCTTATTTCGGTCACTTTGTGAATACCCGCCACATGTGACTTTGTACGTTCCAAGCCGTACACGTACTGGGCATTTCACATGTAGTGTCTCAGGAGTTATAGTGAGTACCTCGATCAGGATGAAACTGCAGCTGTTGTACTTCAACACAGCTGCATGTATACCCCACTAACGACCTTATGGTGTCTGTGTATCCTTGTCACTCCCCCCCCCCTCCCCCCCCCATCCCTCCGTGTGAGCTCGAACCTCTTTAATTTTACCTTCTTGGTCTTTTCGCGAGATATTCGTAAGAGGAAACACTGTACTGGTCGAATCTTCTAGAAATGTAAGCTCTCTGAATTTTAACAGGAAAACACATCGTGACACAGAACGCCTCAGTTGCAGCAGGAGTTGACTGGGCGTCTCCGTGACGCTTTTCGCTTACTTTAACGAAACGCGCTGCTTTTCTTTCGCCCTTCTCTGTTTCCTCTCTCAGTCCGCTTTGATAGGGATCCCAGACTGACAAGCACACTTCACGGATTTGTCGAACGATGGTTTTGTTGGTGGACTACATTGCCTGAGTATTCTTCCAATGAATCTCAATAAGGCGTCTGCTGTACCTATGATGAGTTTTATGTGATCGTCTCACTTTAAATGGCTCCATACGCATACTCGCAGATATTTTATGGATGTAACTGCTTTCAGTTATTGCTCTATAATCGTATAATCATACAGCAATGGGTCTTTCAGCCTATTTATGCGAAATGCGTTACGTTAGGTTATGTTGAGCATTAACAGCCAATCCCTACACCAACTGATCGATTCTCTGAATGTCTTCCTCCATTTCACTGCAGTTTTCTAGCGTTGCGACTTCTCTGCGCACAACGACATCATCTGCGAAAAGCCTCATGGATCTTCCAACGTTATCCACCGTCATTTGTGTTGTAAAAAGTAATGGTCATATAACACTCCCTTGGGCTACGCCCGAACTTCCGAGAACGATCGCAAGAAACTCAGCTCGCTACTTTCGTTCTTGAGAGACAGAAAGTAGCGCTCACGGGCAACAAGGTTAATGCCGTGTTCCTCGATCCGGAAAGCATTTGATACAGTTCTGCCGTCTAATAAACAAAACATGGGAGTTCCGTATGATCGTACGGAAGCGTTTCTAACAATCATATACCAGCAATTCATTCTGAACACAGAGAATCTGTATGGGTCTAGGCAAAATTATTTGATACTTTTAGCCCGATTGCGAAATTTGGTACATTAAAAATTTATTTTTTATTTAAATAGTTATTTTCTGCTGTTTAATCTTGTTTCCGTGAAAGTTTTTAATAAAAGTTAAAGATTACATGTGTTACATGTCAGGTTTAGGTCAATGTATGTTCACCTGATAATATCTCAAACAGTGTTATAACTTTCTACTAATAGCACAGGGTGATTCAGCTGCCCCTGCCGCAGTCGTTTCATTCAATCCGTGAAGTTACTGGTGGCCTTCAAAAAACACACACGGGTTTCTCATATTCTCTTGCTCGATACGCGCTAACTATTAGTCCCACAGAAAAAATGAACGCCAGCCGGAGCGGCCGTGCGGTTCTAGGCGCTACAGTCTGGAACCGAGCGACTGCCACGGTCGCAGGTTCGAATCCTGCCTCGGGCATGGATGTGTGTGATGTCCTTAGGTTAGTTAGGTTTAATTAGTTCTAAGTTCTAGGCGACTGATGACCTCAGAAGTTAAGTCGCATAGTGCTCAGAGCCATTTGAACCAAAAAATGAACAGGACTTGTTTTGTAGGAAATTTAATGTAGTTAAATACGTTTACGCTAGAGGTTCGAGTTATTCCCGAAAAACGTGCAAAAGTGACCTTAAAACGCACCTCCACCCCCACACTCATCCCTCACCTAATCGGGATTGTTCATGGTACTCCCTCCTACCACTGTACAAAACTTTCCGACTACACCAAATATTCCCGATATTCAACCTTTTTCGATCCCTACTGACTGGGCTATTACCCCACCAATATAGTTGACTATTTCATTAACGTTATTAATTTGAAAGTGAACGTGAGGGTAATGAAAAAAATGAGTTTTGTAAACGTATACAAAAATATAAATACGTTGACAATACGATCCGAACTTAACCCTTGTTTATTTCATGCTCTCAAAATTTACAAAACTGTTATGTAAAATTTACACAAACGTCAATTTTACTATTTGTAAGTGATCGGCTAAGCCGGTGGCATAATAACCCAGTCAATGAATATTTAAAAAAAAGGTCGAATGAGGGACATAATTCGTCCAGTCACAAATTTTTGCACAGTGATGGGAGTGCCATGAACAACATATTAGAAATCCTGACCGGTTGCAGTAGGGGTGCGTTTGAAGGACACTTTTGTAGGTTTTTCTTGAATAACTCTAAAACTACGGCCTCTACCGAAACCGTATTGCAGTACAAAATATAGCAACATTAAATTTCCTATAAAGAGTCCTCTTCATTTTTTTTTTTTTTTGTAACACTAATAGTTTGCACATAACGAGCGAGAGAATATGAAAATCTCGCGGTTGTTTTATGGTCAGATATAGCTTTACGGGTTGCATAAAACGCCATCGGTAGGGGCAGCTGAATCATCCTGTATTTTAATCTCTTTACATGTTATTTTCGTAAAAAATTGAATATGATTTTTTATATAAGATGTTTATTTGTAAATTAGCTTCAAAAGTGCAGCTTCGACCTTGTACGTATATGTCACATGTATTGCACACGTCTCCTCCCCCCCCCCCCTTTCTGTCCATCCCGTCCTACCCAACCCTGTGCATCTCCTCCTCTATCTCTTTATCCATCTCCTCCACCTACCCCTCTGTCCATTTCCTCCCCCCTGTCTCTCTGTCCATCTCTTCTACCTCTCTCTGTCCAGTTCCTCTTCCCCATTTCTCTGCTCATTTCCTCCTCTCCCTCTCTTTGTTCATCTTCATCTCCGACCTTAACCTATCCTTTTCCTCCTGCCACCTTATCTGCCCATCTCCTCCTCCTCCTGTCTCTGTCCATTTCATCTTCTACATTTCACTATCCATTTCCTCTTCCTCCCCCTTTCTCTATCCATCTCCTCTTCCTCCCACTCCCTGATCAGCCATGCGTGTCTGCATGTATATCCCCAGAAACACATTCTGGTACTATCTGCACAATACTCCAGTCGCGCAGGGCAGCCAGAAGAGAAGTTACAAACTTTTTTCACCCTCACCTTCAACCCTACCGAATAGACCGACAAGACAGCGAGTTAATATTGCATTGTCATCTAATTCCGAGCTATGTTAAAATTTTAAGTCTCTAGGTCATCGTAAAGTAAATTTAAAATCAAGTGCAAAATTTGTACCGAACAGACACACAGACAAGAAAGCGAACTAATAAAAACGTAAAAATAAAAGGACTCCTACTGAAATGTGTATTTGCAACTTGCCACTTCAGACACAATTGTTGGCATGACGATTATTACACACAAACGCAATGCACACTCACTCTCTCTCTCTCTCTCTCTCTCTCTCACACACACACACACACACACACACACAATTCTCTTTCTCTCTCTTTGGAAATTTGTGGTAAGTTCCTATGAAACCAAACTGTTGTCATCGGTCCCTAGGCTTACACACTACTTACTCTAACTTAAACTAACTTACGCAAAGGACAGCACTAAATAGATGTCCTTAAACCAATTATTCACTCCTAACTTGCCTCACAGTGTGTCGTTGGAACGACAGGTGTGAACAACAAAACTTCAACTCTCTTTTATCATACATGGTAAACACATTGATTTTCAAAAATCAAGGAGAAATAATTACGAAAATAACTCTTCGCACGACGTAAAGAAATCATGAGAACAGTTTCAAAGAAATAATTTAGCTTCGAAATGGGAAAATGTTTGACTGGCACAAGATACATGTATCGTTTTCATATTGCACAATTAATTTATACACGGAGCATGAGTATTCTGAACTCCAATGCTGCACATACGCGTCCAGTGGCGCGTATTTTTTGTTTATTGTCTCTACGTACTTCGTGGATTCGACTGTCATTCTTCTTGTAAAGGTACACTTAGTGCAACTCGTGTGATGAGAAAGATGAAAGACACCAGGCCTTACAGTTGACTAGTGTCATAAAATGTTAAACTCACAGCTGTTCACTTCGCTTCGTTAAGATTTTTTGTTACTAGTTAATTTATTACAGAGGCAGTTCTGCGCTGTGTTAAGAGACGTGTAACGAACGGAAATGGCGTTATCTTTTGTCCCCAACATCCAACTCACATTTCAATTTCAGAACACACGCTGATTAAAATTCATGCAAGATTTTCATATTCAATGGAGCGATAGTATCTCTGCACGGAAACTTCTTGAGCAGCAACGCGGTGGAGTGTACCTGGCAGGTTATCACACACTACACAAGAATTATTTTACAGAGAACTGTGTGAAATATTACGAGTACAATTTATGATTGATACTTTTTACCAAACAAATGTTTATATTAGCTTCTTGTCTTACTAATTGTAAAACGGTTTCGGATAACGTGACGCAGTACCGCACCGCAATCTGCGCTGATTCAAATTCAGTCGCAATAATATCAATATCGGATTCTGACGACCAAGAAAGGCAAATACTGCGGGATTACAATACGTAGCCTGGCAACAATCAGCCCTCAGACTGAACAGATACAGTAGTTAATTCACTGGACTATAGTGTTTGCGGAGACCCGATTCAAAATCAAAATCGATAAGGCCGCGCGGGGTTAGCCGAGCGGTCTCAGGCGCTGCAGTCGTGGACTGTGCGGCTGGTCCCGGTGGAGGTTCGAGTCCTCCCTCGGGCATGGGTGTGTGTGTTTGTCCTTAGGATAATTTAGGTTAAGTAGTGTGTAAGCTTAGGGACTGATGACCTTAGCAGTTAAGTCCCATAAGATTTCACACACATTTTTTTGAAAATCGATAGGTTATTCGTGGTTGCCTGAATAACTGGAGGTGTCCCGCAAGGATTTGTTAGACAAGTCAAAGCTTCTTCCTTTCCCAAATGAGTGCGATTAAGCTGCTCTGTTATCTACAAGGACTATGACGCTGTCAAAACGCTGATCACATCCTTCTTCCTTACATTATCACTCACTGCATCTTACACTTGAATGTACAAGAATTCATTTTTTTTAATATTGCTGGTGACAAATAGGAAAGTTAAGCTTCTCATTTTTTTCATTTAGCAAGAAGGGTTTTGGAAAGGTAAGAGTATCAGAGAGGCAGTACAGACACTGCGATTGATAATGGCAGCAACATTCAAGAAAAATCAAGACATGTTCGTAGAATTTGTCGACCTGGAAAACGCGTTCAACTACGCAAAATAGTGTAATATGTTCGAAACGCTGAGAAAAATAAATAACAACTGTAGGGAAAGGCGTGTTATATACAAAATATACACGAACCAAGAAGGAACAATAAGAATGGAAGAGCAAGAAGGAAGAGCTAGGATTAAAACGTGTGTAAGACAGGAATGTAGTTTTTTGCCCCTACTGTTCGCTCAGCACATCGAAGAAACAGTGACGGAAATAAAAGAAAGGCCAAATCTCTCTCTGTCCGAACATGCCTCAGAAGTTGCAACGTTACTTTCCCGCCGCCGTGTCATCCTCAGCAGACAGGCGTCACTGGATGCGGGTATGGAGGGGCATGTGGTCAGCACATCGCTCTCCCGGACGTTGTGTTTTCGTGACCAGAGACGATACTTCTCAATCAAGTAGCTTCTCAGTTGGTCTCACAAGGGCTGAGTGCACCCGGACAGCCAAGCGGTCGGCAGACCGGGCGGTGACCCATCCAAGTGTTAGCAAAGACCGACGGTGATCTGACGGGAACCGGTGTCACCACTGTGGCATGGCCGTTGGCAAAAGAAAGGCCAATGAATTGTATCAAAATCAAGGGCGAAAGTATATAATGATAAAATTTGCTGATGCTGTAGCTAACCTCAGTAAAAGCGAAAAATTACGAGACGTGTTCAATGGAATGAATAGCCGAATGAGCACAGAATATGGATTGAAAGTAGACCGAAGAAAGATTAAAGTACTGAGGAGTAGGAGAAATGAGGTTAACTTCAAAATTTGGGACCACGATGTAGACGAAGTTAAAGAATTCTGCTGCCTTAGAGGAAGAACAACACATGACGGACGAATCAAGGAGGATGTAAGAGGCAGATTAGTACAAGCAAAGAGAGAATTCCTGGCCAAGAGAAATCTGCTAATATCGAACATCAGCCTTAATCTGAGTAAGTAATCTGAGAGAATGTACGTTTGGAGCACAGCACTGTGTGGCAGTTAATCATGGAAAGTTTGGAAGCCGGAACAGAAGAGAATCGAAGCGTTTAGAGGTGGTATTAAAGAAAAATTTTGAAACTCTGGTCTACTGATAACGTAAGGAATGAGGAAGTTCTCCACAGAATCGACGAAGAAAGGAATATATGCAAAACGCTGAGGACAAGAAGGGACAGAATGATAAAACGGGTGTTAAGATATCAGGGAATAGCTTCCATGGTATTAGAGGGAGCTGTAGAGGGTACAAACTGTATAGAAGACAGCGACTGGAATACATCCAACTGACAACTCAGGAAACGGTGCTAGTGCTACTCGAAGCTGAAGGGGCTGACACAAGAGAAAAATTCGGGGCGGGCAGCATCAAACCAGTCACAAGATTGATGGCTTAATACTCCTGCTACCAGGATATTTTTGCTTCACTGAGTACCATTGAGGTCAAAAAGAACCCAAATAACTTACTCAGGATATATCGGAAGTATTTTAATGAACTAATATAAAAACATACATTAAGCTGTTCAACGTAACTGTCATCATTCTATTTTTTGAAATGTTACATTCAATTAACAGACAATTTAAAGTGGGGTCATACTGATGCTAGTTGTATTCAGCTCAAAACCTTCAATAAATTTTAATGTGTAGTAAATATAAAAGTGAATTAAACATCATTAGATACATTAGACGCAGAGGGAGAATTCTTGTATTTTGAAACTAATAGTTTTGTAAACAAGGAAGAAATATATTTCGATGTGCTTATGGGGTCATACTGACTCCAGTAGTATAAGGAGGGTTAAATAAGGAAAGACTATGTTAGGAGGGCGTAAAAGAGTCGCTGGCAGGTTTACTTCTTTGACAGTTAAATCGCAACCATTCTCATCGGGCCCGGTGAATATTGATACATGGAGTACAGTTACATGATAAAATTAGGTCGAAAATAATTTTTTCGATCCCAAGTGCATTATGGAGAGGCCGGATCCTGTCAACTACGACAGATGCCACTACAGGCGACATAAAAAACCGATTACCCTTGGTAGTAAACGGGTCTTTCTTCTTCTTTTACGGTACTTTAGGTTCTACTCGCGCATCATTAAACTACATTTGAAGTTCCAAGAAGTATACTGCATTCCTCTATAAACATCCAGGTGTTTTAAAGCGTTGAATCTGACTCAAACGTTACAGAAATCCAAACCCATTAAGGCCATGCGCACCTACACAGTTCTTTCTAACAGTGGATTATTTTCTGGTGCCTAGCGTATCAACGGCCGCTGAATGAGTTCGCGGTGGATTCCACTGTGCTTAACAAATGCGCCGCAGTCGCCTGAAACGTGTTAAGTGCGCTAAGCTAATGAACGGAGTGTGGACCGACGTTCATTATTCTAGCCGTGACGATGTGGTATCAATCAACAGAGAATTAATGTCTCTCATGAGTGTTCTTCCGACGCTTTTGTACAGCCCGCCTGGCAGGCAACTGTAAAAGAACGTATAAAACCGTATCTCAGCTGGTCTAAACATCGATGATACGTTAGCTTTAACTGCATTGTCACACCATCTCACCCGTGAACCACTTACGCCAGGTGCGCCCCTTACTCTTGTTCTTTTTCTTATCTACAATACAACTGCTATAAATATTCCTTCTCCCGTTTGCAAAACACGTACTTCACACGTATTGCTGCTTTACTGCCAGCGATATACATAGTGACACAATTTTGAAATACGAATGGATGATTTAAGATGGACAAGTCTAGAAGATATCAGTTTGTGACACAAATTTGGGAGAGACAACTTATATTTGTTTAGAGATTACCTATGTCACAAATCGATGGCGCTAGAAGTACGTGTCCCTTAATCACATTAGAGAGACAGGTCAGGCACTTAGAAACGAATTTCTGTACACCGAAGGAAGGAAGACAATAAAGAAACCGACACTTTAAAAACAGAGGGGGAAAAATATTTTTCAACAAACACACAGTTTCAAGCTAACAACTGGTAAGCGCTTTAAAATCACAATTTTAAAGAAGCTCTCGCCATTTCCTTGCAAAAGCTATGAACGTTTTCTCTTTTCGACAAATGTGTCGCCGTAGTAAATAGTACTTAGATTAACAACAACAACAACGTCGTACACGAAAATCTAACGTTCTTTCTGCACGGAAAAACAATTTTTTTTATTTATGTACAAAGGCATTCCGACCTCCGCAACTCGTGTGTTGCCAGCCAGGAGCTCCTCTAGACAAACAAGCGGACACATGAGAAATATAGTGAGAGATAGTAGTCTTGGTACAGGATAGCGCTGCCCGAGAATACAAGATGCCGATTCCATGTTTCCTGCGTATCACCTGGCTAGAGTGGCATAGGAAGGAGCTTATTGCAAAACCGCCCCTCCAGAGGCATTTTAACTTCGAACGGTACAATGACGTCAATACTGCCGGCTATTGTTTGGCAACCGAAATATGGCCGTAAATAGGGATGGCCAGAAATCGGTAGTGCAGTCGCCCTGAAAAGACCGCCGCGAAGAGGGTCGAAACGTCTATTTAATAGCGTGTTTTACTATCAAAGTAACTGGGTCTAATACCCAAGACGATTTTATGCAAATTTATTTGTCATTTCGCTGTAAATGATAACGCCTTTCCACTCTTAGATTTCCTTATATATAAGCATCTGTTACGGTATCAAAGTTAACTGCCGCTTGCCGTTTGCACTTGCCAAATAAACGGCAGCTAGACGAGCTGGAAGTGCTGAAAGATCACCGCCATGTATATGGACACATTCCGTCTACAGTGCTTCCCTCAGCTTATGAAGACAGTAAGCAGAGGATTCACACAACGGATATGACGGTCGGGATGGGCTCATGTTGGGGTAGTATCCGAGGAATTTAAGCCTAGCGGAGTACTCCGAAGTCTTGATTGTGTCATTCTGGGTAATCATGTACACATCTAGCCGCCTGGCGAGGTGCATTATCTTGCCACAGGAACTCATCGTCCACAGGGAAGACAATCATCATGTACAGATGAAAATTAACCTCTGAGAATTTATTAGCAACCAAAAGTGCCTTTCATGTAAATTAATTCCTCGGGCCATTACGTAGCGCCTTGTCTTCATCAAGCCACGGTTATAAGTACGAGGTGACAAAAGTTGTGGACTCAACAAGACAGTGGAAGTCCTCTGCAGAAATATTAGGCCATGCTGCCTCTACAGCCGTCCATAATTGCGACAGTGTTGCCGGAGCAGGATTTTGTGCACAAACAGAGCTCTCGATTATGACCCATAAATATTTGAAGGAATTCACGTCGGGTGATATGGGTGGTCAAATCATTCGTCTGCACTGTCGAGTATGTTCTCCAAACCAACCACGAACAATTGTTGCCTGGTGACATGACATATTGCATCCCATAAAAATTCCATCTTAGTTTGGGAACATGAATGGCTGCAAATGGTCTCTATGCAGCCGAACATAACCAGTTCCAGTCAAAGATAGTTTCAGTTGGACCAGAGGACCTTGCCCAGTCCATACAAACACAGTCCACACCATTATGGAGCCACCACCAAGCTTGCACAGTGCCTTGTCGACTGCTTTGGGGTGGGGGGGTCTGCGCCACATTTGAACCCTACCATCAGTTCTTACCAACTGCTGAAACTGGCACTCATTTGACCAGGCCACAGTTTTCCAGTCGTCTATGGTTTAACCAACCGACGTGGTCACAAGCCCAGGAAAGGCTCTGCAGGCGATGTGCTGTTAGCAAACGCACTCGCGTCGGTCTTCTGCTACCACAGCCCAATGACGCCAAACTTCGCCACGCTGTCCTAATGGATACGTTCGTCATACGTCCCACACTGATTTCTGCGATTATTTGAGATATTGTTGCTTGTCTGTTAGCACTGACAACTCTACACAAACGCAGCAGCTATCAAGTCGTTGAGTGAAAGCCGTCGGCCATTGCGTTGTCTGTGGTGAGAGGTAATGCCTGAAACGTGATATTCTGCGCACCCTCTTGACACTGTGGATTTCGGAATATTGAATTCTCAAACGATTTCCGAAATGGAATGTCTCATGCCTCTAGCTGCAACCATCATTTCGCGTTCAGATCTGTTAATTCCTGGCGTGCGACCATAATCACAGCAGAAACCTTTCCACGTTAATAACCCGAGTATAAACGACAACTCCGTCAACGCACTGTCCTTTTGTACCTCGAGTACGCGGTATTACTAACCTGCGTATGTGCATATCGCTGTCCCATGACTTTTGTCACCACAGTGTATGTTCTCAGACTTTTCTCGCAGGACACGCCCAAGTTCACTATGAAGCGAAAGCAAAATTCAACCCAGAACATTATCCTTTGCTCATTTTCGATAGCGCCAAGCGAATTCAAGTCTTGTTCACATATGCACCATCGTTAATATTTTGGAAGCCCGTCCGTAGCAGTGGTCGCTGAACCATTGTGGTAGATCTGAGTCTGGTTGCCTTCAGATTCATTTGGTTGGTTGGTTGGTTTGGGGAAGGAGACCAGACAGCGAGGTCATCGGTCTCATCGGATTAGGGAAGGATGGGGAAGGAAGTCGGCCGTGCCCTTTGAAAGGAACCATCCCGGCATTTGCCTGGAGCGATTTAGGGAAATCACGGAAAACCTAAATCAGGATGGCCGGACGCGGGATTGAACCGTCGTCCTCCCGAATGCGAGTCCAGTGTCTAACCACTGCGCCACCTCGCTCGGTGATTCATTTGGAACAATATTTTTCCACCGCAGTTGGCCTTCGCGCGCCGTTGGTAATCGCTGGCATTAGGTCTGACAGCACGTGTAATTCGGCAGTTGTAAGATGCGTATCAATGATGACGTCATTAGTTCACTGACAGTTTCATTACAAGCTACGGGGACTTCGTTAAACAAGGCCGCCTTAGTAATAGTGCGTCTCGGTGACCCGAAAACTGGTAGTCCCGTTTAGCGCTCTTTATCTATGACAATAGCGGGACCCTTTATGTACCTGATGCTCCAAAACATTATGACCATCGCCCACCGCGAGATTGAATGCAGTCTGTTGACATTGTGGGCACGTGATGCGGTAAGGTAAGTATACATGCTGAACATTAATAAAACCAACGAAGTGCAGCGAGGATTCCTGACTGGAAATGGACGAAGGAAGGTCCTATGAACATGTGCCCGGAATGCATCGTTGCCACGGCAGATGGCGCTTATGAATGAAAGTTCCCCTGACCACGTGCCGTGTGAACCTTACGTGATTGACGCGGCGTACTGTAAGCAGCAGAGAATACACACACACTCCTATTTTGTCTTACACCATCTGGTGTACACACAGTCCACCGCCTCCCTGCACGTTCGTCTGTCTGAAAGGCCCCATGATCACACAAATGTTGTGTGATGTGGTTGGTGTCTTTGAGAGTACTTGCTTTGGTGTACCCATCTGCTTGGCCGTACACAAACATCGTCTCGGCTTGTTCCCGACGTGAATACCGAGCCACTCTGCTACTTACAGTATGCTGCGCCAATCACACAGCCTGCAACATACAAGGAACACACGGCACGTGGTCAGAGGAACCTTCATTTGTCAGTGTTATTTACCAAGGCAACGATACATTTCCGGACACATGTTCATACGACGCTTTTTTCCTGCATTTCCAATCAGGAATCCGTCGCTGCAGTTTGTCGGCTTTACTAACGTGCACGCTGTCTAAGCGGAAAAGATACGAATAGGGAATCGTTTCAGCGACTATAAGGATCGTAAATGGGGAAATCCACGGACATAATCGGCTTTGACAAAGGGCAGAGCGTTATGGCCCGGCGCCTGGAAAAGAGCATCTCGTAAACGCCGAAGCCACGGCCAATAACGAAGGCTACGGAGACCGACGAGCGAACCGGAGGTAACCGTGTGCGAGGAACAAAGAATATAACAATTCAGTAGTCTTCGTCACCTTTCCTTTCAGGATTTCACAACCGATTATTTCCGAAGCAGAATCTCACAGTGATTTGCAATTAAATGACACAGAACATATCATGCCGTCAACAAACTGGTAAACTCCCCTTAGGGTCTCACTGCATTCCACAAGTTCTTCAGAATTCCCCCAGATTTCCTTGTTTCTCTCTTTTTATTTTTTTATTCTTAGTTTCATTTCTTTCAGAATTACAGATTTTCTAAGTTTTGATTCCATATTTCTAGAGTTCTACAAGGCTTTCGATGCCGTTCATTACAAGCTGCTCCTTATCAAGTGCGTGTGTGCGGAGTATCGTCACAGCTGTGCGACTGGATTCACGATTTCCTGCGAGAAAGATTACAATCCGTAGTAACTGGGAAGTCGCCTGGAGAAATCGATGTTATACCTGAGATTCCCCAATAAGGCGTTAAAGGCCTTCTGCTGTTCTTAATCCATGCAAAACATTAAGGAGACAATCTGAGCAATCCTCGTAGACTGTAGATGACGGAGTCTTTTACCATGTAGTAAAGTCGTCAGAAGATCCAAACTACACTACTGGCCATTAAAATTGCTACACCACGAAGATGACGTGCTACAGACGCGAAATTTAACCGACAGGAAGAAGATTCTGTGGTATCAAAATGATTAGCTTTTGAGAGCATTCATACAAGGTTGGCGCCGGTGGCGACACCTACAACGTGCTGACATGAGAAAAGTTTCCAACCGATTTCTCATACACAAACAGCAGTTGACCGGCGTTGCCTAGTCATACGTTGTTGTGATGTCCCGTGTAAGGAGGAGAAATGCGTACCATCACGTTTCCGACTTTGATAAAGGTCGTATTGTAGCCTACCGCGATTGCGGTTTATCGTATCGCGACATTGCTGCTCGCGTTGGTCGAGATCCAATGGCTGTTAACAGAATATGGAATCGGTGGGTTCAGGAGGGTAATACGCAACGCCGTGCTGGATCCCAACGGCCTCGTATCACTAGCAGTGGAGATGACAGGCATCTTATCCGCATAGCTGTAACGGATCGTGCAGCCACGTCTCGATCCCTGGGTCAACACATGGGGACGTTTGCAAGACAACAACCATCTGCACGAACAGTTCGACGACGTTTGCAGCAGCATGGACTATCAGCTCGGAGACCATGGCTGCAGTTACCCTTGACGCTGCATCAAAGACAGGAGCGCCTGCGATGGTGTACTCAACGACGAACCTGGGTGCACGGATGGCAAATCGTCATTTTTTCGGATGAATCCAGGTTCTGTTTACAGCATCATGATGGTCGCATCCGTGTTTGGCGACATCGCGGTGAACGCACATTGGAAGCGTGTATTCGTCATCGCCATACTGGCGTATCACTCGGCGTGATGGTATGGGGTGCCATTGGTTACACATCTCTGTCACCTCTTGTTCGCATTGACGGCACTTTGAACAGTGGACGTTACATTTCAGATGTGTTACGACCCGTGGCTCTACCCTTCATTCGATCCCTGCGAAACCCTACATGTCAGCAGGATAATGCACGACCGCATGTTGCAGGTCCTGTATGGGCCTTACTGGATACAGAAAATTTTCGACTGCTGTCCTGGCCAGCACATTCTCCAGATCTCTCACCAACTGAAAACGTCTGGTCAAAGGTGCCCGAGCAACTGGCTCGTCACAATACGCCAGTCACTACTCCATATGAACTGTGGTATCGTGTTGAAGCTGCATGGGCAGCTGTACCAGTACACGCCATCCAAGCTCTTTTTGACTCAATGCCCAGGCGTATCAAGGCCGTTATTACGGCCTGAGGTGGTTGTTCTGGGTACTGATTTCTCAAGATCTATGCACCCAAATTGCGTGAAAATGTAATCAGATGTCAGTTGTAGTATAATATATTTGTCCAATGAATACCCGTTTATCATCTGCATTTCTTCTTGGTGTAACAATTTTAATGGCCAGTAGTGTAATTTGAAACTGATTTTGACAAGATATCTGCATCCTGTGTAACATGACAAGTGGTCCAGAACAATAAAAAGTGTGATGTTCTTTACGTGAGCGCTAAAAAAATCCGTTACATTTCAGTTAGACGAAATTTAAAGATTGTCGATTCAACTCAATATTTACGGATTACGAACAAATTAAACTGGAGCCATGACACAGAAAATGCTGTGGGATAAGGCGAACCAAAGACAGTTTTCTTGGCAGAGCGCCTAGGAGATGCGACAAATCTACTAGAATGTCTACACTACTTTTGTCCGCGGTTTTCTGAAGTATCGCTGCTCGGTATGGGATCCTGACGGAGGATATCGAGAAGCTCAGAAACGGCCAGCTCGTTTTATACTATGACGAAGTAAGGGAGAGAGAGTGTCACGGAAATTACAGCCGAGCTAGGGCGACTATCATTAAAACAGCTCAAACTCTCTTCTCCGAATGCGAAAAAAATTTTGTTGGCTCCCACCCACATAAGGAGAAATGGCCAACGTGGTGACAGAGAATTCAGTGTTCGCGCGGACAGATGTAGGCGTTCATATTACTCATGTGCTATTCGAGAATGGAACAGTTGAGAAACAGTCTGAAAGTGGACTCCATTGACAAACACTTTAGTGGGAAATGCAGAACATGCATTAAGATGCAAATATTTCCCGTGCAAGTGACCAGCTGGCGTACGAAAAGAGAATGAGTTCCAGAGAGCCTGAATCAAGAGGGGCGGTGGAAAATTCGCGATTGTGCGGGGTTAGCGGAAGAGATTGCCTCGTCTGGCAGCAGCAGGAGGAAGCCGCGCAATTGCGCCGCGTCGGCAGTTGGGCGGTAATTGGATGACGGCGGAGTGGGGGCGGCGCGGCGCGACGCAGCTGCCTTCCGCAAGCGGCGCCTCCGTGCCCCGGGCACCGGGCACTGGCCTAGGCTCGCCCTCGCCCAGCTGTGACCGCCCGGCTGGGCTGCGCGGGGCCCCCACTGCGCACGCGCCACTCCACCTGATGGATCCCCCCGCAGCGCTTTCACTGGCGTCGCCGTCGCTCCACTCTGTATGCTTCCTCAAGCGTCAGGGCGTTGTGAAGGTTACCGTGTTGCCTCCTCATCTCTCGCGGTGCCTGTGGACGTGATTTTCTTCATAGCTGCTATTTTTCCAAAATAAAATCAGTCGTCAGCTGCACTAGTGAAACATTTTATTGTACTTCACCAGTTTAGGCGGCATTAATCTGTCGTCTCTGGAAGTCAACAAAATTTATGAAAATACAAATAATACTGAAAGACCTAAATCGAAACAAGGCCCCGGGAGTAGACAACATTCCATTAGAACTACTGACAGCCTTGGGAGAGCCAGTCCTGACAAAACTCTACCATCTGGTGAGCAAGATGTATGAGACAGGCGAAATACCCTCAGACTTAAAGAAGAATATAATAATTCCAATCCCAAAGAAAGCAGGCGTTGACAGATGTGAAAATTACCGAACTATCAGTTTAATAAGTCACGGTTGCAAATTCTAACGCGAATTCTTTACAGACGAATGGAAAAACTGGTAGAAGCCGACCTCGGGGAAGATCAGTTTGTATTCCGTAGAAATATGGGAACACGTGAGGCAATACTGACCTTACGACTTATTTTAGAAGCTAGATTAAGAAAAGGCAAACCTACATTTCTAGCATTTGTAGACTTAGAGAAAGCTTTTGACAATGTTGACTGGAATACTCTTTCAAATTCTGAAGGTGGCAGGTGTAAAATACAGGGAGCGAAAGGCTGTTTACAATTTGTACAGAAACCAGATGCCAGTTATAAGAGTCGAGTGACATGAAAGGGAAGCAGTGGTTGGGAAGGGAGTGAGACAGGGTTGTAGCCTCTCCCCGATGTTGTTCAATCTGTATATTGAGCAAGCAAAAAAAGAAACAAAAGAAAAATTCGGAGTAGGTATTAAAATCCATGGAGAAGAAATAAAAACTTTAAGGTTCGCCGAGACATTGTAATTCTGTCAGACAGCAAAGGACTTGGAAGAGCAGTTGAACGGAATGGACAGTGTCTTGAAAGGAGGATATAAGATGAACATCAACAAAAGCAAAACGAGGATAATGGAATGTAGTAGAACTAAGTCGGGTGATGCTGAGGGAATTAGATTGGGAAATGAGACACTTAAAGTAGTAAAAGAGTTTTGCTATTTGGGGAGCAAAATAACTGATGATGGTCGAAGTAGAGAGGATATAAAATGTAGACTCGCAATGGGAAGGAAAGCGATTCTGAAGAAGAGAAAATTGTTAACATCAAGTATAGATTTAGGTGTGAGGAAGTCGTTTCTGAAAGTATTTGTATGGAGTGTAGCCATGTATGGAAGTGAAACATGGGCGATAAATAGTTTGGACAAGAAGAGAATAGAAGCTTTCGAAATGTGGTGCTACAGAAGAATGCTGAAGATTAGATGGGTAGATCACATAACTAATGAGGAGGTACTGAATAGGATTGGGGAGAAGAGAAGTTTGTGGCACAACTTGACTAGAAGAAGGGAACGGTTGGTAGGACATGTTTTGAGGCATCAAGGGGTCTCCAATTTAGTACTGGAGGGCAGCGTGGAGGGTAAAAATCGTAGAGGGAGACCAAGAGATGAATACACTAAGCAGATTCAGAAGGATGTAGGCTGAAGTACGTACTGGGAGATGAAGAAGCTTGCACAGGATAGAGTAGCATGGAGAGCTGCATCAAACCAGTCTCACGACTGAAGACCACAACAACAACATTATTGGCATAGGGGAAACGTTACGGAATAAAAACAAATTTATCGAGGATTTTACCAATAGATGGTGCTGCAAGCTTCAGAATATGCACACCAACGGTACACGGTTGTTCCTCAGCTTGCGTCCGAGACGCCCAACATGACTCTCCACGAAGAATCACAGTAGTCCCGCAGAAGCCGTGGGCACTTAAGGATATATGGTCTGATGTCTGTTAACGAACTGGAGACCAAAATTCTAAAAGACAGTTTCTTTTGAAGTGCAATATGGCAGAGGGAGGAAAGCAGTTGATCAGACGTCTGTCGAAGATGTGTCCACAGCATTCTAGGAGGGGTCGAGCGGTGGTGTGCAACCGTACAGTGCATGGGGAATTGCCAGAACGTTGAACATGGCTGCGAGCGCGGTGCTATCCTGCTTTGTTATGTATACAAAATCACCCATATAACTGCATAGGCTTCCGCGGCCAGAGTCAGTTGACATAGATTAGTAACATAAAAAAACTGTACTGGAAAAACAACTTTTCGGCCACGCTTAGTGGCCTTCTCCTGGGTCTTACATAGAAAACCTTCATGTCAAAATCACCCGTGTTCAATAGTTGCTTCCTGCTGACCTGCCACAAAGACAAAGGTCCGTTCTGGAAGTGCCTCTTCGCAAGTGGACAAGGACTGGCCATCGAACATTCCCTGAACAGACGAAGCCCATCTCGAAGGACATGTCAATATGCAGAATTGCAGAATATGGGCAACGGAAAATCCGGACGCATATAAACCAGTACCATTTCATTCTGCAAAGGTCACAGTGTGTGGTACGGGTTGACGGTATTGTTTATCGTAAAAGGCGAGTCCCGCGGATCCTGTTACCTGTACCGTCACTGGTAATCGCTATGAGAGTCTTTTGCGCACCGTCATTCCAAACCTTCAACAGCGTGGATGTGTGTTTAGGATCATTTTTATGCTAGATGGCACTCCTCTGCACACTGCATAACCACTAAAGTGGCTGCTGCAGGAGCCCTTCGGGAATGCTAGAATTATCGCCTATCATTTCCTTACAGCTCGGCCGTCCACATCATCTGATTTCAAACCGTGTGACTACTACTGGTTGTGGGGTTATCTTAAAGATGTTGAGTTCAGTGGTCCAGGAACCTGACCCCCGAGACGCATGCTCTTTCTCGATTTCAACTTGTGACAGGAAACGCTGGACAGCATATGGAACATGCTGTGCGCCAGTCTCACAACAATAAGAAACCAACGTCATTTTGATTTTTATGCGGCTTTTGGCCCCAGGGTAATTAAAAATCGTTGACATTTTGCTTTTGATGCGGGTTTTGGCCCCAGGACGATTGACAACCGATTGTTCCCATCCGATGTGGGACGACCTTGCCGTGGTGGATGGGCAATGTCTCAACTACTGATTTACGAATTTGTGCACACATGCACATTGAACAGCACGGAAAGTCTGATATGCCACAGCCATCGTATTGCCATTCATCAGTCATTTGTAGCCGACCCCATTTACATTAAGACGCTCACAGCCCATCTATTGGTAAAAATTTTCAATATTTTTTCCATGGCGTGTCTCCCTGCGTCATAATATGCTGTTCAAATTTGACATCATTCTGAGCAGTATTTCTCTTTATACAGCATTTTGAAACTGGAACTCGTGACAAGAGAATATTATTGAAAGACACTTTCAAAGGAAGTCTGGGTCAGTTAGGTTCCTATAAATTCGCTTGATGGCGTCCATAACAACTTTAGAAACAGAGGTCTTGAGTCCACAACACACACCTCAAACTTCAGCCTGCCGGCCGGAGTGGCCGAGCGGTTCTAGGCGCTTCAGTCTGGAACCGCGCGACCGCTACGGTCGCAGGTTCGAATCCTGCCTCGGGCATGGATGTGTGTGATGTCCTTAGGTTAGTTAGGTTTAAGTAGTTCTAAATTCTAGGGGACTGATGATCTTAGAAGTTAAGTCCCATAGTGCTTAGAGCCATTTGAACTTCAGCCTTCTGGAATTTAAACCATCATTCAGGTCCAGGTGCGCAAAGGGAATGTAGCGGTTTTCTGTCAGCTGAGAGTTTGTAGAAGTATGAGGCCAAGACTGCTTTCTTCACGCATTCTAAATCATTTCCGTTATTCCTGATAGCCATGTCATATTACTGCTAGAGCTGAACTATTGTTGTATCAGTCGGTCGACTCCTCAGTGGCTTGCTGTCTGACAACGTTGTTGTGTGATGAGTTTTATTTTTAATTTTCTGAGACATGTGCCCATTCTCTTTTGTACAGGTCCATCACATTCCAGTTTCTTCATCTCCACATTTTCCTATGGATTTTAAGCAGCTACACATTTAAAGGCCTTAGAATCGCATATAAAGAGACGCACGTCCGAGATTCTGTAGTTTCAGAAATAGAGACCTATTGCAATAAAAATAAAATACTTCTAAACGTCACACAAAGATGAGTTGCATATCATTTTGTGCAGGAAATGGTGAAGAATACTGTAGGACTTGTTTTGTAAAAGTGTCAGAAATTTTTATTTTTTGCTGCAAACTCCCGAGCGTCAGCTTGGAGTCCAAGTATAACACTAACGAACCACGCCAAACAAAGAGCTTTGCTGGCTGATACGCCTCCAATGTTTATGTTCACTATCGACAATTTTGGTTGCGAGAAAGATCTTGCGCTTTTTCTATCGCACATAGCAACGCTTCTGTAGTAGAAAGATCTGCCAGTTGAGGGTAATTTCAAGCGTATGTGCTAATTTTATATATTTAGTCTGCTTTTCTCTTTTGTCAATTTTTTATGCAACGCTTTTGACACGAATAAATAAATGCACAAAGAGCTCGTGACCGGTGTATAACAGTTGCGATGATGAACTGCTCACATCACTTCTGCTTTACGCAGGGTGCTCCATGCGAGAAGGCACATTTAATATTTAACAACAAGCACGTAATCATTGCAAAGAAATGCATATAGACTTCGGCAGTATTTCCTCAAAGTGTGCAGGATGGTAGCTCTCTTCAAATGTGGACAGATAAAGGTAATGTCCATAGCAAAAAGAGAGTAACTGATAGTCTCCGATAACAACATTTGTGCAAAACATGTGAAAAACGTTACATAGCTTTAAACATCTAATTTATAAGTTCAGGAAGCCAATGGACTGTGGAAGGAATGACGTACACTATTAATAATTTTGTACCCTACTGAATTCGCGTATGGTGAGACGGAAAGCTGATATCTACATGCACTCTCTCTCATATTCTTACCGTCCCTAAGTAACGTTTGACGGAGCCAGCACAATTGCAGCACACTCCTCCTCGGATTTATCTAATATGGATCCACGCGGACAGTGTCGTCTTTCTTTCATGGATTACCATTTTAGTTCCCCGAGTATGCTTGACACCATTTCTTATGTGCTATATCGAGCTCTCCTCTCTCTGTTACGACTTAGCAGCGCGCCTTTGAGTTTGTTCGATGTCCGCTGTAATGCCTACCTTATAGGGACTCCTAACCCTGTAACTATCTTTTTATTAAGAGCAGCATCTTGCATTATCTGTCCGAGATTGGCGCCACGGCCTAACATTATCTCCAGTCACGCAAGTAAACATTGCGTAACGAGGATGAAACTGCACTGTGCCGACTGCCTTGACCGTCTCTCGTAGCAGATTTCCAGGCTATGTTGCGAATAGCGAGTAATCTTCTTCCTTTCAGTGCTGTTCATTCTCGGATCTATGTCTTTTAGTTAGTTAGTTAGTTGCGTGTTTCATTGATTAATCGCATGGTACGGTAGCCGTTATGATGTGGAACGTGTCACGTGCACAAGAAATGCACATATGAAACAAGATTTTTTAATATATATGTATATTACAATACAGAGTTAAAGATTAATATTTCTATTATTTACCCCATTCCCTTAAATGGCACAAAATGCATATACTATATTTATAGATTTATTTATTCCTATTCAAGAATTCATCTATGGTATAGAAGGAGTTGTCAAAGAGATATGTTTTCAATTTATTTTTGAAGGTATTAATGCTGTCTGTCAGACATTTTATTTCATCTGGTAATTTGTCGAAAATTTTTATAGCAGCATATTTTACACCTTTCTGTGCCAAAGATAGGTTGAGTAAAGGATAGTATAAGTCTTTCTTTTTTCTGGTATTATAACCACGAATGTCACTGTTGTTTTTAAACTGGTCCACGTTATTGAGAACAAATTTCATTATTGAGTAAATATACTGTGAGGCTGTTGTAAGAAATCCCAATCCTTTAAAAAGATGCCTACAAGATGTGCGACTACAAACCCCATACATTATTCTAATCACTTTCCTTTGAGCTATGAATACTTTTTGTCTAAATGTTGAGTTACCCCCAAAATATTATTCCACATGACATCAGAGAGTAAAAGTATGCAAAGTATGTTAGCTTACTAATTTCTATATCCTCAAAATTGGCAATTATTCTGATTGCAAAAGTTGCTGAACCTAGTCGCTTTAGAAGATCCAAAATATGAATTTTCCAATTAAGATTCTCATCTATGTGTACACCCAAAAAATTAGTATGCTCTACCCTGTCTACTGACTTCTGTCGATGTGTTATATTTATTGAAGGAACTGTACTTTTTGCAGCAGAAAATTGGATGTATTGTGTTTTTTCCAAGTTTAGAGCAATCCCGTTTGCAGAAAACCAATTATTGACTTTTTCAAATATCTTATTTGTATCATTTTCAATTGAAATTTCTTTTACTGGATTAATAATGATGCTTGTATCATCAGCAAACAGTGTCAGTTCAGCTTCCTGTTTAAGATAGGAAGGGAGGTAGTTCACATATGTCAAGAACACAAGGGGAACCATGATTGAACCCTGTGGAACACCTAATGTAATTTCACCTCAGTTAGATGAAGTTGCAAATTTATTTAAATCACTTGACCCATATAAGGAAACTCTTTGATTCCTGTTCTGTAGGTACGACTCAAACCACTCATATGCTATTCCATTTATACAATAGGACTGTAATTCCTGTAACATAATGTCATGGTTCACACAATCAAATGCTTTAGACAAGTCACAGAAAATTCCTGTTGGTGACATTTTACTATTTAAAAACTATTATGTGGACAGTGAAATTGTATATTGCTGACTCAGTGGAACAGCATTTTTGAAATCCGAACTGCCAGCCGTTGTGACCGAGCGGTTCTAGGCGCTTCAGTCTGGAACCGCACGAACGCTACGGTCGCAGGTTCTAATCCTGCCTCGGGCATGGATGTGTGTGATGTCCTTAGGTTAGTTCGGTTTACGTAGTTCTAAGTTCTAGGGGACTGATGACCTCAGATGTTACGTCCCATAGCGCTCAGAGCCATTTGAATTTGAACCAAAACAGAACTGTGATTTACTAAGTATCTCATTACTGTTGAGATTGCTAACCACTCTTGAGTATATTACTTCCTCGAAGATTTTTGAAAATGCTGTAAGCAAGGATACTGACCGATAATTATTGACGCCTGTGGTGTCCCCCTTATTGTAGAGTGGCCTGACAATGGCATATTTTAACCTGTCTGGGAAAATACCTTGAGTTAGTGACGCATTACTGGACGCACTTGGGGAGTCTTCAGTATCTGATGTGACCTACTCTGGTATTTTAAATAAATGAGAATACAATTCGGTAAAAGATGCTTGCAATAATAAGGACATGTAATGTCTGTTGGATATATACCCATATGAGTTCCACGACAGAAGCCATTTTATTCGTACCATGCAGTATCACAACAACATTTCGTCCACTAAAGGTTCCTTATGTGGGGGTCGGGCGAATAAAATGGCCTTTAACATGGAAACGATGTATTTCCGTGTATATCAACTTCAGTCACGATCAAGAATTAAACCATTACTAGTTTTTTTCCGCCCACAACAGTCTGGCTCCAGCTGTCGCCCACCGTTCCTTGACTACCGTTGTGTCTTGTTGTGGGACTCTGGTCATTAAAGCATACGGAGTAAGTAGGTTCCCAGATATGTGAGTGGCTCGAAGGTTTCAAGTAATAGACCTCACTAAGTTGTCTTCGACGCCGAGTGCCAATAGTGTCCCAGGTTAGTGTCACAGGACGGTTCTTGTTCTCTATCACAGGACGGTTCTTGTTCTCTATATACGTAAAAGATCTGAATGACAGGATGAGCAGCAACCTGTAACTGTTGGCTGACGTCGCTGCAGCATACGAGACAATACGTAGTTGAGCGACTGTAGAAACATACAGGATTACTTCGTCATAATTTCTATTTGGTGAGATGAATAGCAGCTTGTTCTAAATGTAGACAATTGCAATTTAATGCAACTGAATAATCGAATTCCAATATTAGTGGGGTACTGCTTGACACAGCCACGTCGATTAAATTTCTAGGTGCAACATAGCGAAGCGACACAAAATGGAAAGAGCGCGTAAGGATGGTAGTAGGGAGCGCGTATGGTAGACTTCGGATAATGGGGAAGATTTTAGGAAAGTGTAGCTCATCTATAAACGATACTGCGTATAGAATATTAGTGCGAACTAGTCTCGAGTACTGTTCGAATGTTTGGAATCCTCACCAGGTCGGATTAAAGAAAGACATTGAAGCAATTCAGAGGCGTGCTGCTAGATTTGTTACCGATAGGTTCGATCAATACGCGTGTATTACGAACATGCTTCGAGGATGCAAGCGGGAATCTGTGTAGGAAGACACTACTGAGAAAACCTAGAGAACCGTCATTTGTAGCTGGCGGCGGAACGATTCACCTGCCGCATAAGGACCACGAAGACAAAGAGAAAATAGGGCCCGTACGGAGACATACAGACAGTAGTTTTTCCCCAGCTCCATTTACGAGCAACAGGAAAGGAAATGACTGTTAGTGGTACACTTCGTCATGCACCATACAGTGGCTTGCAGAGTATGCATGCAGATGAGGATAAAAGAAGTGACGAACGAAATCACGATGCACTTGCAGCAAATAAACCATTCGTTTCTAACAGTACTAAAGAAGATTTGAGCTTAGCATATCCATGTGACAGACAATGTCATCCGATACATCGTGCTCACAACCGGCGACACTATGAAGAGCGTTTTTATTTCAATGCAATCTGATGATACGGAAATGACCACCATCAGGCTTTCTTACCACATGTCATCTACCAATGACGGAAATAACTCGAACTACCCATGTGTAAGCTAACGGGATTACTGAATCAAGCGTTCATTCCGAAGTCGTCGACTTGTTTAGCACACGATTTCTGCACCTGCGTGGCAGTTCATGATACACTCATTCCTCTACTATCACCATTCTCTCGCCAATGACAGGTGGCCCTCCTGAGTCTGTTTTCCTTCCATCGCTAGCCTCTCAACGATGTTCGCTAAATTTACATTACTGTGCAAGCCGCTCTGGCAGTTGTGAACGTCCTGTAGCGACGACATGCCCAAATACCTTGCTGGCACTTGAAAACGAACAAAAGAACGTCAAAACACCATAAGTTTGTTGCTTAAGAATTTTCTTCAAGAATTTCTGACAGTGACCATTCGCGATACTCGGCTTGCTGCACGTATTGAAAGATACAAGTTTTTACGGTTTTATTCACATTTCTTCAGTCTGTTTATCACGGACCTGTCGCAAAACACACATTGCGCAGAAGTCAAGGTAGGATGTCACCGTAACTTCGCACACGTATACGTGATTGGTGGATATGTAAACGATTAGAGTTGCAAATCTCTGTGACAAATAGAATGGCACTACTGTTGTTGGTGTTCAGTGTTGTTCCAGGCCTGATGTTGAGTGTTCACTGTGAGGGACACGGAAATGCCGCACACTTGAGTGAGACAGCGTCGTGTCGGCCCCGACAGAGTTGGGCCTGCTGGTCTAATCGTACACTGTCCATATTTGTGGCGCATTCGGCTGTGACAGTGGCCCGATGTTGGACTCATGGGAACGTGAGGGGAGAAATTCTCGTCGTCAAGGTCCCGGTCGACCAAATCTGACCACCACGAGGGAGGACGTGCACCAAGCACATCGTAACCCCTTCACATCTGCACTTACCATCCGAGAACAAGGAATGGCCTCCCTCCAACATTCTGTGTCGTCCCACACCATTGGTCGGAGACCAGAAGCAGCCACACTAGGGAACTACCGTCCCACGCTTAACCAGCCACTAATCGCAACACGGAGAGCTGGTAGTGTTACTGGGAAACATGGACTGTTGATGACAGGCGTCGCATTGTGTTCAGCGATGAATCGCGGTTCAGCACTATCCCGAATGAGCATCCTGCGACTTGGGAAAAAGTCTCATTCTTCCAATATTTTGGAGAGGCACAGTCGTGTCACTCCCGGAGTCATGGTGTGTGGGGGCTACTGGGTATAACTTTACTCGCTGGTTAACAGTGACTGAGGGAACTCCACCGCCACTACCGTACGTCACGAACATCCTGTGTCCTAATGTGTTACCTCTCACGTGACAGTATCGTGGTGCCAATGCTCATGCAAACACGGTACGTATCTCTATGACCTGTCTCCGTTATGTGAGATACAGCAAGTTCCTCATATCTGTGCCCCATAGAACAGGTGTGGGATCAGCTCAGTCAACTCCGTCCCAGTGCCAGAATCCTGGATATTAAGGATCATCCACAACAGCTGAAGGCCGGCGCCTCAGAAGAGGATACAACGGCTTCATGAGACCTTTCCCACCGAATCAGTTAATCCATGCCAGAGAAGGTGCAATGTCATAATGATTAGAAGCTCATACTGCCGAGTTCTTCGCGAATTTCACTCGATTTTGTAATCATTTAAATAACAGCGTACGCTCAACCTGTGGAGTTCACTTCGCATCCTCCTCTGCTTCTGGGTCCTTCGCTTTTTTTATCAGGTGTGTATGATCGAAAATATGTCATATGCACATTCCTTTCAAAGAAGATTATCATGTTTTATTCTTTATAATGGTTAAAACTAGGGTACACGCGACTGGTGCAAATGAAATAAGCAATATGTTGATTAGGGGGTTACGTCCTGATGAACTGGTCAGTTGGCTGGTACACTGATGCGGACAGTTTTGTACGAGAATGCTGACTGAGCTGCGCAGCACTGCGCGACCCTGCTGATAAAAAGAGCACATAAAGAGCAAGCCGAACACAGCCTCGGCGCTGCCATTAGTTGCCTGCATCGGGTGACGTAAGACTGGCATCAAGAGCGTTACAGAATCAGAGCACTACGTGATCATCATCTAAGGTGTTTTCTTACGCCTGCCGGCCGAGCGGTTCTAGGCGCTACAGTCTGGAACCGCGCGACCGCTACGGTCGCAGGTTCGAATCCTGCCTCGGGCATGGATGTGTGTGATGGTTAGTTAGGTTTAAGTAGTTCTAAGTTCTAGGGGACTGATGACCTCAGAAGTTAAGTCCCATAGTGCTCAGAGCGATTTGAACCATTTTTTTTTGTTTTCTTACGCCATTCAACGACAAGATTCAGACGAACTGTGTGTGACAACACAAGACACGAACTATCTACAAATATTTTTTTCTGAAGGATAAACGCAATTTTGCGAAACGGCAGTTCTCACCAGCTCTCCATGAGTTCTACGAAACACGTACCTTGGTATAATGCAAACGATAGTAACAGGAAAGAATAAGACCAATAAGAGCAAACCGGTTTCAGAATATTGGAAGCAATGCGAAGGAGTTTTCTGATGCTTTACAAAGAATGTAAAAGCCCATAATGATAGTCATCACATGGAAAAAAGATAGTGTTTCTCTTTTAATTTCGCCTTTGTCCTAATAGTCAAGGCCTAACGCCGCGCGGGGTAGCCGTGCGGCCTAAGGCGCCTTGTCACGGTTCGCACGTCTCCCCCCGTCGGAGGTTCGAGTCCTCCCTTGGGCGTGTGCGTGTGTGTGTGTGTGTGTGTGTGTGTGTTGTCCATAGCGTAAGTTAGTTTAAGTAGTGTCCGAGCCTAGGGACCGATGACCTCAGCAGATTGGTCCCATAGTCCTTACCACAAATTTCCAAAAATTTCAAGGCCAAACGTAATCCTCTTTCATGTGACTGATAGATCTTTCCTTTTCCGACGCCGTTAGCCGATACACATTCTGTGACCGTTTGTGGACACATGAAACGTTCCCAGACGGGACAGGGATGAAAAAGCGGAAGGACTGATGCCAATGATAAAGAAACCAAAGAGCGCGGGACATCGGAATAAAGGGGATAACAAGTACGCTGTCGCTAAATGCTCTCAGTCTCAAATACTGGATGAATATAGTCTGGATAATTTGGGCGTTGTTACAATGCTTCAACACATATACACAGTTTCTAACAGTAATACTTGACTTATTGTTTTAAACGTTTAATATAATATTACAGCTTTTAATGAACACATTATGGCAGCATTATAATTCCATCAATAACTGTATGAAATATTAAAAAGCAAATTTTTTTGTCGCTGGCAGCCGTTGAATAGGCAACCTGCAGCTGGGACTATATCCCGGGTTAGTCGATTAGTAATATAGATGTCTCATCGAGGACGACGTTATTAAACGGACTCAGACTCGACAAGAATAAGAGAATTCTCGTTTTGTCCTTTAGAAAGGTACCTCCCGATATCCATCATAAAAAAAACGGAAAACTTGTATCAGGAGTAAAATTTGAACACCTTTTCTGCCAACAACGATGCCATTGTCAAAATCATTAATCCATCTCGCACGGAACTTGTACAATAGGGCTGATCATTACTCCTAACAATGAGGAGATATGCCATGTGTGAAAGCATGCTCACAAAATTGCCAAATCAGGGTCTCTATAGCGCAAAATGTAACATAGAACACATGGTAAAAAAGGTGTGAGCGAATCTTTATCGCTTTCCGTTCTTTAGTTGACAAACTTTTCTAAATCTAATCGTTAGGATTCTGTCCAAACTTGGTCACAGTCAGTCACTGAAAGTTATGATTTAGGCCTACTAGGTAAATGAACGGCATATTTTGCGTGAAAATTTTGGTGAATTGTTTAGACATTAACCAAAAGGAAGTATGACACTAAAGTGACAGTGAACTAAGGAGTTTAGGACAGAAGTTCGTCTCCGAGGAATGTCGAATGTTGTAGGTTTTCGTTGTAACATTCTAGCACGTCTAAAGTCTGCGGGAGCATATCCTTTGAATGTCAACATTGCGTGATGTCAACAAGGTGGTTGTTCACAAGTGCAAACATTCAAATATACGAATACACATACACAGTGTAGCAGGACGTCACGGCATAGAAACATAAAAGCATAGTTAGTGGCTATGTAGTACTCCGTCGTATGTAATCGAGAACAGCGGCTTAGCAAATGAAGCGATTATTATTACCGTAGCATTCATACAGACCACGCAAAGTAGCGTGGGGAGGCCGGCATACCGCAACCTGTGCTGTCGTACAAAATATGCGGGTAGTCGTTACACGCATGCCGTTCCCGAATAGTCACGCGACAAAGGAACATGAAACAATTTAAAGCCATTCACACATTCAGTCACGAACTGCCATGTAGTATAAATTGTCTTATAACTAACAATTACTGTTGTACATGCTAAGAACAGATGGTTAACGACTTTTATTTTTAATTTGGCTTTTGGCAACACACACATCTCACCACTGTTGATGTCTCAATCTTTTTCCTCTTTACAAATTGTAAACATACACTGAAATTACTATTACAATATATTTATCTATTTTTAATGTGCATTTCGTACCTCACATTAACATCGAAGTCAATACAGATTATACTAATATGCACTATTTCATCAAAAGTATTTGGACACTTCGCAGTGGACACTAATAGATGGCGTGTCCATCTTCTGCTTTTATGATGGCTTGAACTCTGCTGGGGCACTTTCAATCTGCGCCTGAATGCCTATCGAAGAATGGCGGCTCATTCTTCCCAAAGATCCGAAACCCGAAACGTTAGTGATGTCAACAACATGCTGGGGTCTGGAGCGAAATCGATGTTCTAATTGCTCCCAAAGGCGGACCGCTGGGGACTAGTCGCGTCTCTGGGCGGACTACTGTATTTCAGGAGCCGGCCGGAGTGGCCGAGCGGTTCTAGGCGCTTCAGTCTGGAACCGCGCGACCGCTACGGTCGCAGGTTCGAATCCTGCCTCGGGCATGGATGTGAGTGATGTCCTTAGGTTAGTTAGGTATAAGTAGTTCTAAGTTCTAGGGGACTGATGACCTCAGATGTCAAGTCCCATAGTGCTCAAAGCCATTTTTGTATTTGGTGGTGGTGGTGGTGGTTGTTGGGATGTTTAAGGGGGACTAAACAGCTAAGGTCATCAGTCCCCCATTCCAAAAACAGGCGAGACATAAATTCGCGGAGCAGGGAAAACCCCAAGGGGAAGGAGACTCCCCCCCAGGCACTGAAAGAACACAAATTAGGCAACGAACACTACAGACAAGAAGAGTACAGATGAACACCAGACAGAAAGAAACAGAAGAAAAGAAGATGGCCGAAGACTGGTTGACTGACCACGAGAACAAAAAAAGGGAAAGAGTCAACCATCTTACGACACACTAAAATCAGCAACCAAATATGAGAGACTCGAGGACAAGAGACACAGAAAGAGAAAGGTGCAGGACCTCCCTAAATGGAACTATAAAAAGGACTACCACGGATAAAATTTAAAACGTTGTCATCCATGGAGGCATCGTCGCATAAAACCAAAGGCAAAGTGCCCGGGAGATTAAAAGACTGCCGGAGGGTGTGCAGTCGGGGACACTCCAACAAAATGTGGGCGACCTTCAGCCGGAACCCACACCGACACAGGGGGGGGGGATCCTCCTGACGCAAAAGATGGCCGTGCGTCAGGTAGGTATGGCCGATGCGGAGCCGACACAGGATGACAGAGTCCCTGCGAGAAGCCCACAGGGAGGAGCGCCACACATCGGTCGTCTCCTTGACAGCCCGCAGTTTATTCGGGGATGTCATGCCACGCCACTCAGCAGTCCACATCCCAAGCATCTTACGGCGCAACACCAGCTGCTGATCGCGAGGCCGTGAGGCCGATCTCCAAAGCTGGGGTGTCGATCGCCCCTTTGGCCAGCCTGTCAACAGGTTCGTTCCCCGGGATGCCAATGTGACCTGGCGTCCAAACAAAGACCACCAAACGACCAGAACGGGTAATGGCGGAAACAGACTCCTGAATAGAGGACACCAGAGGAGAAGAGGTATAGCAGCGGTCGATGGCCTGGAGGCTGCTCAGGGAGTCACTGCAGATGACGATGGACGTACCTGAGCAGAAACGCATATGCTCAAGAGCGCGCAATATGGCCACCAGCTCTGCAGTAAAAATACTGCAGCCAGCCGCAAGGAGCGCTACTCAACATGGGCAGCGTGAGCAAAAGCGTAGGCAGTGCATCAACCAGGGAACCATCAGTGTAGACAGTCTCACAGCCCGAAAATGAGGCGAGGAGCGCAAGAAAACGGCGACGGAGGGCCACAGGCGGAACCGAGTCCTTGGGTCCCTGTGCCAAGTCCAGACGGACGGACGGCCGGGGCAAACACCAGGGAGGCGTAGGTGCACGGACCCGGAAGGGAGGCAGAAGAGGGAATGACCCCAGTTCCGACAGCAGGGACTGGACGCGGACAGCTACGGAAAGCCCAGACCTAGGTCGCCGTTCGGGCAGATGGAGGACCATGGCAGGGAAAAGCAGGCGACGATTGGGATGGCCCGGCGAGCAATGCACGTGGACAGCATAGTCGGCGAGCAGTCGATGGCGGCGAACCCGCAGCGGGGGAACCCCAGCCTCCACCAGTAGACTATCCACGGGGCTCGTACGAAAAGCGCCAGTTGCAAGCCGAACCCCACAGTGGTGTATGGGGTCTAACAACTTCAACACTAAGGCTGATGCAGACCCATAGGCCAGGCTCCCATAATCAAGCCTGGACTGCACAAGGGCCCTGTATAATCGCAACAGCGTGCAGCGATCCGCACCCCAAGATGTGTGGCTCAGGCAGCGGAGGGCGTTGAGGTGCCGCCAGCACTTTTGCTTCAGCTGAGTAATATGAGGAACCCATGTGAGCCGGGCATCAAACACGAGTCCTAAGAAGTGGCATGTGTCCACCACTTCAAGCAGGTGGCCGTCGAGGTAAAGTTCAGGATGAGGGTGGACCGTCCGACACCTGCAGAAGTGCATAACTCGAGTCTTGGCTGCAGAGAACTGAAAACCACGAGTCAGAGCCCATGATGCTGCCTTCCGAACGGTTACTTGCAGCCTGCGTTCGGCGAATCCCGTAGTCGTGGAGCGAAATGAGATGCAGAAGTCGTCGGCATACAAAGAAGGAGACACCGACGACCCCACGGCTGCAGCCAGACCATTAATGGCCACCAGAAATAAGGAGACGCTCAACATGGAGCCCTGCGGGACCCCACTTTCCTGTGTATAAGAGGAACTAGAGGTGGCACCGACTTGCACCCGGAAAGAGCGGCGCAATAGAAAGGTTTGAAGAAAAGCCGGGAGCCGACCACGAAGACCCCACTCATGCAACGTAGCAAGGATGTGATGCCTCCATGTGGTGTCATACGCCTTCCGCAGATCAAAAAATACAGCAACGAGATGCTGACATCGGGCAAAGGCCGTACGGATAGCAGATTCCAGCTGCACTAAATTGTCCGCTGCAGACCGGCCCCGACGGAAGCCACCCTGGGATGGAGCGAGGAGACCGTGCGACTCAAGGACCCAACACAAACGCCGCCCCACCATACGTTCGAGCAATTTGCACAAAACGTTGGTGAGGGTAATGGGACGATAGCTGTCCACCGCCAGTGGGTCCGCAACGGGCTTCAAGATGGGGACAATAAGACCCTCTCGCCATTGCGACGGGAACACGCCCTCGCTCCAAATGCGGTTAAAGATGGTGAGGATGTGTCTCTGGCAGTCCCTGGAGAGATGCTTCAGCATCTGTGCGTGGATGCAGTCTGGTCCTGGTGCTGTATCAGGGCAATCGGCGAGGGCAGCGAGGAATTCCCTCTCGCTGAAAGGAGCATTGTACTTTTCAGAACGACGTGTGTGGAATGATAACGGCGTCTGCTCGGCTCGCTCCTTTAGAGAGCGAAAGGCGGGGGATAAGTTGCAGTCGCAGAGCTCTTAGCAAAGTGCGCAGCAAAGTGTTCAGCAATGGCGGCAGCGTCCGTGCAGACAGCGCCGTCCAAGGAGATCCCAGGGACACCCATAGGGGTCTGGTATCCATAAATCCGCCGGATCCGGGACCACACGAGCGAGGGGGAGACACGGGAGCCCAAGGATGAGACATACCTCTCCCAGCACTCCTGCTTACGCCATGTAATAAGACGACGGGCCAAGGCATGCAGCCTCTTAAAGGCGATGAGGGTCTCTAGAGACGGGTGACGCCTATGACGCTGGAGGGCCCGCCTACGGTCGCGAATAGCCTCAGCAATCTCCGGCGACCACCAGGGTACAGCCTTCCTCCGAGGGAGTCCAGAAGAGCGGGGGATGGCAGCTTCGGCCGCCGAAATGATGGAGGTGGTTAAGACACGGACCACCTCGTCAATGTCACCCTGTGGGGGAGACTCGATGGTTGCAGCGAAAGTAAAAGCCGGCCAGTCAGCCCTGTGGAGAGCCCAGCGGGGCAGGCGCCCAAAAGAATGACACTGGGGCAGTGACAAATAGATGGGAAAATGGTCACTACCACACAGGTCAGGATGCACTCTCCAGTGGAGGGATGGGACAAGGCCGGGGCTGCAAAGAGAGAGATCGTTGGCCAAAAACGAGCCATGGGCCACACTGAAATGCGTGGGAGCACCGGTGTTCAAAAGGCTAAGGTCGAGCTGAGCCAAAAAATGCTCCACGGCACGACCGCAGTCATCGGAGAAAGTCCCACCCCATTGAGGGTTGTGGGCATTGAAATCGCCCAGCAACAAGAAAGGAGGCGGCAATTGGGCTATCAGAGCAGCCAGGACATGCTGTGCGACGGCACCATCCGGTGGAAGGTAAAGACTGCAGACGGTAACAGCCTATGGCGTCCACACCCGAACAGCGACAGCCTCTAAAGCTGTTTGTAGAGGAACAAACTCGCTGTGAAGAGAGTTAAGGACATATATGCAGACGCCACCAGACACCATTTCATAAGCTGCCCGGTTCTTATAATAACCCCGATAGCCATGGAGGGCGGGGGTTCGCATTGCGGGAAACCAAGTTTCCTGAAGTGCAATGCAGAAGAAAGGGTGAAGGCTGAAAGTTGTCGGAGCTCAGCTAGATGGTGGAAGAAACCGCTGCAGTTCCACTGGAGGATGGTATTGTCCATGGATGGGAAAGGCGTGAAGGGACTGGGGAGGCAGATTACGCCCCCTGGGCCCCTGCTGCTACTGAGTCACCACCTGTACAACAGCCATCCATTGCGTCCGAGGGACTGGCGAGATCCAGGTCCTCAGCGGACGCCAGAATCTCCACCTCATCTTCGGATGCAGAGTGAGAAGGTTGCGGTGGGACAGGTGCCACCGCAATGTCAGTATGCTTGGGAGCCTTTTTCTTGGTCTGCTTTGCGCGCTGTGCCTTAGGTGGTTCTAGCTGGGAGGGCCGCACGGGGTCAGTCTCAGGGACTGAAGACGACCGTGACGCCCTACGACCAGCGACCGGTGGTTGTTTCAGATACTTGCGGATGTCTGCTGTGCCGCTGATCGGAACTTGCGAAGGGAGGTCCCCAAGGGACCCCTTCCTTGCGAGAGTAGCCAAAGAAGTCTTACGCTTCTCCGGCTGGGAAGGGGGAACTGATGTCCCTGATTGTTGGGGGGGTGTTGCTCCTGAAGTAGATGGAGCAGGAGCAACAGGTTGTGAAGTGCCCCCCACAAGCAAGGGGACTGGTGGATGCTGATCGATCGTAGAGCCGAGTCGTGATGATGGAAGAACCGTCGTTGCAGCAGCGGCGTAGGTTGACGTCATTGCCACAGGATGGAGCCGCTCGTATTTCCGTCTAGCCTCGGGGTAGGTCAGGCGGTCCAGGGTCTTATATTCCATTATCTTCCTTTCTTTCTGGAATGTCCTACAGTCCGGCGAGCAGGGGGAATGGTGTTCTCCGCAGTTAACACAGATAGGAGGCGGGGCACATGGAGTATCAGGATGCGAAGGACGTCCACAATCCCGACACGTGATGCTGGAAGTACAGCGAGATGACATGTGCCCGAACTTCCAGCATTTAAAACACCGCATCGGAGGAGGGATATATGGCTTCACATCACAACGGTAAACCATCACCTTAACCTTTTCGGGTAAGGCATCACCCTCAAACGCCAAGATGAAGGCACCGGTGGCTACCTGATTATCCCTCGGACCCCGATGGACGCGCCGGACGAAGTGAACACCACGTCGTTCGAGGTTGGCGCGTAATTCATCGTCGGACTGCAGAAGAAGATCCCTGTGGAATATAATACCCTGGACCATGTTGAGACTCTTATGCGGCGTGATGCTAACTGAAACATCCCCCAACTTGTCACAATTGAGCAACATCCGGGACTGGGCAGAGGATGCCGTTTTGATGAGCACAGAACCAGAGCGCATCTTGGACAAGCCCTCCACCTCCCCGAACTTGTCCTCTAAATGTTCGACAAAGAACTGAGGCTTCACAGACACAAACGATTCCCCGTCAGCTCTGGTACAGACAAGATACCGGTGTGAATATTCTCCACTGCCTTCTTTTGCCATACGTTCCTCCCATAGAGTGGCCAGGGAGGGAAATGATCGTGGTTCGTATTTCCTGCCGTTGAGGTTAGACCTCGATCGCTTAGAGACTGCTGGTGGAGGCTCACCAGCGAGAGATGATGTACCACGCTTCATTGCGGGTCATCCGCCCTGATGCCACCTACTCCGAGCCGGCCGCGGTGGTCTAGCGGTTCTGGCGCTGCAGTCCGGAACCGCGGGACTGCTACGGTCGCAGGTTCGAATCCTGCCTCGGGCATGGGTGTGTGTGATGTCCTTAGGTTTAAGTAGTTCTAAGTTCTAGGGGACTTATGACCTAAGATGTTGAGTCCCATAGTTCTCAGAGCCATTTGAACCTACTCCGACCAAGGGCCCTCCCCACGGGCGCCACCCAGCCGCAGCAATAGCCACCTGGCAGGATGGCCATTGCCGGGAGTCCTGATGCCCCAGAGAGATGGGCATCTACTCCTTGGCATACGTGGGGAGTTAACGGCGCAGGCATCAGTAGAGCGATCCCTGTGTTGTCAGGGGGCTACAACCAACAGGGTACATGGCGGCCCCACCACAACGGACTGGCTACCGTGCTGGATCTTAGGTGCAATAAAGTCCAAGGTCGTCGTCGCAGTTAAAAGCAACACTGCAGAGTGCAGCGTGGGAATCGTACCCAAGAGATGGAAAACGAGCGGGACACCATTGCAACGACGAAAAAGCCGGCTAAAGGTCTCAATGCACGACGGATACAGTGCACCATGTAAGGCGCCCTTCCCCAATTGGCTCGCTCTTCGGAATAATTTAGAAAGATGGAGGTCAAACCCGAGAGGGGACCATCACATAAGGCCGAAACATTTGAGACTCCTTTTAGTCGCCTCTTACGACAGGCAGGAATACCGCGGGCCTATTCTAACCCCCTAACCCGCAGGGGGATTTTTGTATTTCAGGAACTTTGTTGTCCACAAGCCGTTGCCTCACAAATGCTCCTTCGCGTCAGGATGCAGTCTCCTGCTCATACAATCACTCATTGTCTCTGAACTGTTCCTCTGTTGTACGCATTACACAATATTGTAAAATGTTATCACATCCTTCCACATTCAGCGTTTTCTTAAGCGGAAAAAGGGGATTACAGCTTAACTACCAAAAACAGCCCCAACTGTGACACTAACTCCACCATACTTCACTCTTGGCACTAAACTTGACGGTAGTTAACGTTCTCCAGAACATGCTACATTATGCCTTTCAACACCATATCACCTGGACCATCGAAACGATCATATTCCATGATGCTGGACGTAGCCTCATATGGCGAGAGGCGGGAACACATAATGCATTCAACAACACTAGCGAAAGTGGTCTTTTTGGTTCAAGTAGTTCAAATGGATCTGAGCACTATGGGACTTAACATCTGAGGTCATCAGTCCTCTAGAACGTAGAACTACTCAAACCTAACTAACCTAAGGACATCACAAACATCCATGCCCGAGGCAGGATTCGAACCTGCGACCGTAGCAGTCGCTCGGTTCCAGACTGTTGCGCTTAGAACCGCACGGCCACTCCGGCCGGCAATTTAGTCTTGCTTTATCAAAACCACAAATTAGGTAAACCACAGAACAGTAAGAAAGTTGTTTTTATAAAGAGGATACAGGTTTGTTTATCCGAATCAGTCATCTTGATTTGAGTTTTTCAAAATGTCCCTGTTGCGCGCGAAATGATTCCTACTAATAGGACATGATTGATATAGACAATAGGAAAACAGAGTAATAAAACTTGCAATTAATAAAAGTCAGAATTGAAATGTTGCTTTCTTTGCACAGTACCAAACAAAAAATCTACTTCTATGTTTTATTGTTCTATGCTTTTATGACATAGCGTCACCGAGAGAGATGTTCAGGGTTATAAAAATGGAGAGCATCGTTTTAGGCTTTCGGAAAAGTCTAATTTGGTGCGATGATAACGCGCCAGCAGCACAGATTATGCAATTTGAATAGTTTAGTTCAGAAACCACCTAAGTGACACTTTTAACAAAATGGAAATTTTTATGGGATGTTACTATTTGGAGATAAATACATCGTTTATTGCAGAAACAGCCTATGTTCCATATAAGGATTGCTATTAGGCAGCTCTATACTCGTAAATAATTTTTTTTATTTCAGATAAAACCCAAACACCGTCACTTAGGTTCTTTCTGCGATAAATTCATTCCTCCACTGATGACGGTTGGTGGCCCTGTTAGGATTACGTGTTTCGTGACCCTTCTTTTATTTTTGCGGCGTCTGTTGTTGTTATGGTAATAAACAAGGAGTGATCGAGTGTGTGTTTGTAGTGGAAATATGGTGTATATAGTGGTTATTAATTAGTGCGCAGTCCTTAAACCATGTCTGACAGTTCAGACGATGAACCTAATCCTAAGCGTAAACGTAAACGTGGAGTGAGACATGAGGAAAAATACAAGCGGAACGTTGTCCGAAAAGCTTGAGTGCAAGGACTTAGGTACGTGTCCCACAAAGGAAAAGAGGTTACTGAAGAATCTATACAGGCACTCTGGAATAACTTTTATTCTTTGGAGAGTAAAAACACGCAAGACAACTACTTGCAAACATTGGTTGAGGTTAATCCAGTAAAACATAGGCGTAAAAACCCTAACGAAGAGGAACAAGGTCAGGATGAGATTCAAGAAAACGCTGACATGCTCACTGATGGATTATGTAACAACAAAAAATCACACTCTTATAAATACAATTTAAAACTGAATGGTGTTCTAGCTCCAGTATGAAGAAATGTTTTCTCGCAGGTTTTTGGCATTTCAGACAACAGAATTAAGAGAATCAATAAATGTTCTGTCATTAATAAAAGCCCAGTGGACAGACAGAAGGGGGAAGTTAAGTGCGAACTGTGTTCCAGGTGAAATTTGTGTACGCATCCATAAACAAATTGAGAAGTTTGATGTGAAAGTAACGCAACACATAATGGAGGCAAACTGAAAAAAATACCTTGATGCACGATTTGATGTTTTAAAATGTACAATATCTTCATTCTAGATAACACTGATTTACAAGATAGAGTTAAGTATAGTTTCTAATACAAATACTTCAAAGAGAATTTCTCATATTCGTTTGGTCGGCCACGAGTTGACGTTTGCTCAACGTGTGAAAGATTATATGTAAAAATGAGTGAAAACGCTGAGCGGAATAGCAGCTGAAATGGTTTTTCATAACAGGAAATCCAAAAAATATTATTCAGTTAGGAAAGAAGCGTCTCAGAACAAAGACGATGACACAGTGGCACTGGAGGCATTTGACTTCATGCAAAACCTGCCTTTGCCTCATATACCTGGTACAGCAGGTATTTTATATGAGACAGCTCTGCATAAATATTTTTCAGTACATGACTTAAAAACTAATCGTTCGAAACTATATGTGTACCATGAGGGAGAAGCGCACAAAGGTCAAGATGAAGTCTGTTCTATGCTTCTCCATTAGTCTGACACTGAAATTCCATCTAATGTCAAGCACCACATATTGTTTTGTGATGGGCCAACGGGGCCAAAATAAGAATCACATAGTTGCGCGATTCTTATTGAATCTCTGTGACAGAGGTCGGTTTGAGAAGATTACTTTACAGTCCGTGGACACTCTTTTTCGCCATGTGACAGGGATTTTGGAAATATTAAACGGCTCTTGAGGAAGGTGGACAGAATTTATATTCCAGTATTCTGAGCTTATGTTTAAGGCAAGTGGGTCCGGACGTTTTTCCGTTTATCATCTTACCTCGGACGATGTTTTAAGTTTTAAGCGTTGGTGGCCTACGTCTTACAAGGAAACTACAAACTCTGATGAAACATCAGGCAGGGATTTACCAAGAGAACGTAAGGAGCCATTCAAAGTGTCTAGTTACAAAAAGTTCCTGTACTCTAAAGATACTCAAGGAAAAGTTGTGGCAAAGGCGTTTATTGGAGGATTTTCATCTACTATCACTCTACTGAAAACTGACAGCCCACCTGAAATACCTTCTGAGAAGGCTTATCCTTTGGGAAAGGTACGTTGATTACAGTAATGGTATCAGTCGGATATCAAATTAGTGAGCAAGTAAAAACAATATTTTGTAGCATTACAAACAGTTAACTGGGTTTTGCACAACGTAATTTTTGGTTTTAGGTTCCAATCAACAAACAGAAACTTTATGACCTGATAAAATTAATGGACTACACTGTTGGTTATGAAAAATTTTGTAACAGCATCATTCAATGGCCAACAACCGAGAAGGAAACTGTCTAGGTCATGCCAGAGGCTGAATAAAGCCAAAAAGGCGTTTACTGTACAAATTTGTATTTTGTGGTTCACTAATGTATGCCTGTTACATTTTTATAAATAAAACGGTGTTATTTACTTAATCTATCATCTTAAAACATGCAAAGATTAATCAATTTACCTGTCTGTTTCTATATTATTGCTACAGAATTTAACAGGAAAAGTGGTTTATTTTAGAAACAACCTAAGTGCAATATTTTAAAAAATTGTTTATAGCATAGTAAATTTCTTTAAAATTATTTCTCGTATCGTACACATTTGTAGCACCTTAAAGATTCGTTCAAAAATATTACAAGGAGATCAGACTTCAACTTACAATGCTACTCAGTTTTTTTTTTTTTTTGTTTTAATTTCTCATCATCGTGGAAAAGGGTACTTAGGTGGTTTCTGCAACAAGCGATTCATTTACAGCTTACGTTAAAGATAAAAAGAAGAGGGTAGCCGAAGAGAAGCTCAACTGTACGAAAAAAAAACTAAATCAACGTTAATACACGTCAATAAAAATCGACAGAAAAGAACAGCTGAATAATACTACAGGCTATCGTGGCCGATACCAATGAATGTAAAAAATCTAGATCAGGCCGCGGCATTTTCATCTATTTGTTCAAGAGTCTATTTCACCTATCTATTGTGATTTTCTTCCAAAGTGTTCCGTCACTTACGGACGGCAGAAGAATGTTGAAGACGACTTTAGCAGAGTGTTTGGAACCACGAAGTATTGAATACGTAGAGGAAAATAACACAGCCTGATCATCTAGATTATAGAAAATGTTAGTTTTAACTGAATCAGACCCGATAGGCAAGGACTCTCGAAATTACCCGTGCAGTCATGAGAGTATCAAACGCTCTAAAAAAGATTGTAGCGTAAAATTAGGAAAGACAGATCTTTAACACTGCTAGGCAGTCACGTTTTTATTCCGTAATCATATAAGAACAGTGTGTCGCATGTAATCATAACAGAAGTTATACTGTTACCATAAAATTATTATGTGGAAATGAATTATTTACTATAATAAATCGCAGTAAAACTCTACCCCACCATAACATTTTGGTAAGCCGCGATATTATTCGTTACGAAGACCGTCTACGGCTTCATCCAATGTGAAGGCTGTAGGAATATCTAAATGTAACTGATGCTTGTCTGTTCGTAATAGTTATGAATGCTTCCAACAAGGTGAAAGTAAGTTCAATTAAGAGGCATCGCCTATAGGTTCAGGCCAATTTCGGAAACAGTTTTGTCGGAAAGCTGTCAATTTTACTGTTACTGATGTTGCAGTAGCTCTAAGCTTTTTCCGGCTACTCTGATCACTGAAGGTTGATTACCGCGCACTATCGTTGTTCGCTGATTATGTCTTTCCGCAAGTTACGCATGTCGACAATTAGACATAACAGCTCCTCGGAGGACATGCTCGAACTAAGAACGCAGATACAAGAAGGGAAGATGGAGACCTGCAATTTATAACATGCTGAGTTATCGATTACATTAGACAGGAAGAAAGAGTTCATCGGATTCTCTTCGTTGTACTGTCGTGTCACACAGACGATTAATGTGCACATCATCACAAAAATATGCATTGCAAGTACTGGCAACAGGAGCAGAGGTGGTGGCATAGTTCCTGATCATCAGACTATTTGCCAAGGTACTGCATGGCGGTGTGATGTTCTGCTGCCTATCACCTTTCGCTATCAGGCAAGAAGTTACACTCACCTGCTGATATGTTGTCCCTGGACCCTAAAGACTTCGGACATCTGTTTCGTAGCCTAACTGAACACTTCATTTAATAACTATGGAACAGTGGAAGAGTTACGGAAGATGCTAAGCTGTAAAGTGATAAAATTAGGCATATATTCTGCAACAGGACACATGAATAATCGAAAAGATTTGGCACGAAGTCACCTTACTGTAGAACGAGAAACAATACATGAAATCACATAAACAGCATCTTATGTTTAACGATAATACCTTCAGTCCCAAGACAGCGAGGAATGGTTGAACGAGAGAATGATAAGGTCCTAGCCATGGGATTCGACTTATGGAAACAGGCGCAGGGACCGAACGGCAAACCTTACCTCACTGCGTTTTGCGAGGTCGCGATTCGACGCCGGAGCGTGGCTTTCGATCCTATTTGTAATCTCGTGCACCGAACCGCAGTATGCGTCCGCAGTTAACAAGTAGGTCCCCGCAGCCAACGTGACACGGGACGGGTCTCTCAGGTTGGGACACCTGTTTGTATCACCGAATTAGAGTAAAACTGAAGTGATATCAAGTGTTCCCCAGGGAAGCGTCCTGCGACCTCTGCTGTTCCTGGTCTATATAAATAACCTGGGTGACAATATAAGCAGTTCTCTTAGGTTATTCGCAGATGATGCTGTAATTTACCGTCTAGTAAGGTCATCCGAAGACCAGTATCAGTTGCAAAGCGATTTAGAATAGGTTGCTGTATGGTGTGGCAGGTGGCAGTTGACGCTAAATAACGAAAAAGTGTGAGGTGATCCACATGAGTTCCAAAAGAAATCCGTTGGAATTCGATTACTCGATAAATAGTACAATTCTCAAGGCTGTCAATTCAGCTAAGTACCTGGGTGTTAAAATTACGAACAACTTCAGTTGGAAAGACGACATAGATAATATTGTGGGGAAGGCGAGCCAAAGGTTGCGTTTCATTGGCAGGACGCTTAGAAGAAGCAACAAGTCCACTAAAGAGACAGCTTACACTACACTCGTTCGTCCTCTGTTAGAATATTGCTGCGCGGTGTGGGATCCTTACCAGGTGGGATTGACGGAGGACATCGAAAGGGTGCAAAAAAGGGCAGCTCGTTTTGTATTATCACGTATTAGGGGAGAGAGTGTGGCAGATATGATACGCGAGTTGGGATGGAAGTCATTACACCAAAGACGTTTTTCGTCGCGGCGAGATCTATGTACGAAATTTCAGGCACCAACTTTCTCTTCCGAAAGCCTACATAGGTAGGAATGCTCATCTAAATAAAATAAGAGAAATCAGAGCTCGAACAGAAAGGTTTAGGTGTTCGTTTTCCCCGCGCGCTGTTCGGGAGTGGCATGGTACAGAGATAGTATGATTGTGGTTCGATGAACCCTCTGCCAAGCACTTAAATGTGAATTGCAGAGTAGTCATGTAGATGTAGAACTGGTAATTTTACGCCACCGAGTGTCTTCAGCTAACATTCAAATGTAACGGCCAAGAACTCCAAAGGAAATTCGCCATTTTGAGTATTTTCTACATTAAAGAAATGGAGAACGTGAAAATTACTCCGCCTCCTCCATTTTGAAGTCTTCCGAATAGGCAGTCCCTTGGTGATACAAACTGGCTGGGGAAAATTAATCTAATGGCAAAAAGTGATTGATTTAGTTTGGTGAATTGCTTATTAATAATCCGACCGGTCTCAGATTATTAGCAATGACTGGTTGAAATTATCAAATAAGTTTTCTGTTGACATTTTTCTTTATGTTCTGGTACAGCCGATGTGGGCGCGCCATGCACGTTGTATGTTCTCGAAAAGTCTCTGTGTTACATGTATACTTACGACAGAACATTTGTGTTTCGCGAAGAAAAGGGACCACATTTCCAATTAATAAGCTGAACCTGCCCTTTGTAGCTCCCAGCCAACAATGCCACCCGACTTCGCAAAGCTGTCATACCCTAGTTATTTTCCTCAATTATACTATCATCTGTGATTGTATGAATCTTGTCTCGATCCACCACAACGTTTTCTCCAGGGAAGATATTTCAAACATTTCCGGCGATGAAAAATGCTCTTGATTCGTTTATAAGCCATCATCTTACGCGCTTCAGCAATACCCTAGTTATTTTCCTCAATTATACTATCATCTGTGATTGTATGAATCTTGTCTCGATCCACCACAACGTTTTCTCCAGGGAAGATATTTCAAACATTTCCGGCGATGAAAAATGCTCTTGATTCGTTTATAAGCCATCATCTTACGCGCTTCAGCAACGCGGAGCCGATTTTTCAAAAATTATTACATAATATTCTTCTCCTTAATGAGAATGTTCTCTTCGAAATCTGACTACAAGGCCTTGTAGAATAGCGGCCAGCAGCTAAACCACCTCAGTTTTTTCCTTGAATGGGAAGGTCTGATACGACTCCATCCAGGCTCTCGATGTTAAATAAAAAGCTGTTTGAAATAATAAACAGCGATATTGATAGGCAAGCCGGTCGAACTGACGTCAACCCAAAGAGTGTGACCCACATGACATTTATTTATTCACAAACAGCCTCATAATGCCGGCAGTGGGAAGGACGGCAACGAATCGATAAATGCAAGATAATGTCCAGATTTTTTGAGCCTTGGTTGCTGACATGAGGAAAAGAAATTGCTAGTAGTGATATAACAGCCGATTAATTGTGGTGACTTAACGTTAATGAGATATATTACATGAATTTCTCTGTAGTTGACAACATGGCAAGTTCTGAAGCCTTGCAACGCTTTAACTACAAGTTGTGACACATAAGACTTATATCCGCGTTCTTTTTATTCGCCCTTTTTAAAAGGAATGGAGGAGGAAATACGTTGCCTGATAAAAACGTGAAGCACCCATAAGATGAGGAAGAAACGAAACGAAACTTCAAGGACTAAGAGCGTTTGTGAAGTGACTCAAATTAACGAAGGACTTGGCAGTATGAGCCCACTAGCAGTTACGACGTAGCATTCCCTCTGACGTGGATGTATCCACTCATTCCGTTGCAGAGGGGTGTCAATGCCGTTATATCCTCTCCTGAGACAAGCTGGCCTATCACTGTTGCATCTGGTCCTTGATATCCTCGGTACTTGCACTGGGACGGAGTTTCCGTCCAAGCTGGTAGCACACAAATTCTAACGGTGACAGATCCGTGGATGTCGGTTCAGATAGTTCAAATGGCTCTAAGTACTATGGGACTTAACATCTGAGGTCATCAGTCCCCTAGACTTAGAACTACTTAAACCTAACTAACCTAAGGACATCCCGCAAATCCATGCCCGAGACAGGATTCGAACCTGCGACCGTAGCAGTAGCGCGGTGCCAGACTGAAGCGCCTAGAACCGCTCGGCCACAGCGGCCGGCTGTGGATCTCGCTGGGCACAGAAGTACCTCAATATCACCCAGACAGTTCATAGTGATACGTGCCATGTGTGGACGGATATTGTCCTCTTGAAAAATGTCACGACATTGGCACACGAGACGCAACGCACGAGGACGTAGCATGTCGGTGAGGTACCGCTGTCCTGTGAGAGCCCCCTCAGCAACTAACAACTGTGACCTGAAGTCACAGCCGACGGCTCCTCACACCATGACGTCAGAAGCAACTCTGCTATGTGTTTCCAACCCACACCTCTCCGCACAGATCGCCGCCAAACCCGCCCACGGTAGTCATCTGGGCAGTGCGGAACTGCAATTTATCGCTAAACACAACGCAGCGGCATTCATCAGCAGTTCATGTTGCCCAATCACGGCACTACTCTAAATGTAGCCCATTATGTTGTGGTGTTAACCCTTTAACTGCCAGCGACATATACAGGCTGATACAGCTTGGTTTACGCAACCTGCAATGCCTTCAAATACCACCTGCAAGATTTTAATACTCTCGTTCGCTATGCGCAAACTATCAATCCTACAGAAAAAATGAACAAATCTTTTCGCAGGAAATTTAATATAGTTAAATTTTGTACTGGGAAACATTTTTTCTAGAGGCCATATTTTTCGAATTGCTCAAGAAAAACGTACAAAAGTGACCTTCAAACACGTTTTCCTTGAATAACTCAAAAACCGTGGCTGGCAGCGAAAACTTCTCACAATACAAAATTTAACTACATTAAATTTCCTACAGAACGGTCCTGTTCATTTTTTCTGTAGGACTAATATGAAAATTCGCACGTGCTTATGAAGGGTAGAAATAATATTGCAGGTCGCATAAAACGACATCGGTGGACGCAACTGACTCACCCTGTATATCCGTGCACAGTCATAGTGCCTCCTGTGTTAACTATGCATATATGCGACAGGAGCTGAGCAAGCCAGCAGTACTCATGTGCGGTTCTGGCGCTGCAGTCCGGAACCGCGGGACTGCTACGGTCGCATGTTCGAATCCTGCCTCGGACATGGGTGTGTGTGATGTCCTTAGGTTAGTTAGGTTTAAGTAGTTCTAAGTTCTAGGGGACTTATTACCTAAGATGTTGAGTCCCATAGTGCTCAGAGCCATTTTTGAGTACTCGTGTTCGATGTAAACACTTTGAGGTTTTCTTAGTAAACGCTTGCTAGAAAACAAATGCTTATATGTGGGCAATTGATATTCAAATTCATCTCTCTTCCACTACTTGCATGAAAGAAGAACAGACGCAGTAGGTACAACTCGTATGAACAGGAAAGGTACGCGAAAATTTGAAGCCAAATTACAAAGAGGTGAGATGGAATTTAGGCAAAAAGACACTGATACCTTTGAGGGGACATGACAAAAGAGGCATCTACATTGATGTTATGCTATACTGCTATAATCAAATCAGCTTGGAAAATAAATCACCCAACTAATACCGAAGAATTTAAACCAAAATGTGTGTTGGATTGCGATTCTATGGGTGCAGTAGACAAATGCGACTTGCTACTTAGCTCGACGGAATGTGTTCGCAAAATATTGAGATGTTACAAAGGGCTCATTTACTGCTCCTCAGACAAGTGCGTGCTAAATTCCCATGTATTTACAAAGTCCATAGCGGAAAGAATACTCCAGTCACTAGTTTTCATCTCAGCCTCATTCTTGGGACATTATAGACATACCACGAAGAAAGGAAAGCATCGGGATGTTCTGAATCACCTGAGAAAAATCCATTGCGGCTTCGGGAAACGCACTTTCCAAGTATCATAGAATCGTCAGAAAAGCTACACGGATCTTTTAAGTTGATGCATAATATGCAGCTAGGACAAGAAAAAAGAACAAAGAAATCACGCTATGTAGTAAGGAATGTGATTGTGGGGCTATGTTGTGCCTTGTTTCGAAATATATCAGGCAAAAAAGCCCCTTTCTGCAATATGTTTCTTTGTAATGTTATCTGGTCTTACGGACTTCAAGAGTAAAGTATATTCTAAGCAAAATTTATTTTAAGAACTTATCGCTGAGAAGAAATATGTAAGGGCCTGCAATGATGTCGACTCAGCGCTGCAGCGCTCAGCACCGTAACGCAAGGGGGTAAGGGGGTATTCCACAGAACGTTTTATCACGTGTTTTCCCCACGGGGAAGCTGGCAGGGAACCCGCGCGAGAAAATGTCAAGACCGATTTCGCGTGGCTTCTCGCGCGGTGAGTTAAGCGTTTTGCCCTGAGTGAAATAGCAAAGCACATCTTTCCCTTAAGTTTTGCTTTACTGCGCATACGCAATATAACAGCAGTGAAGTATTATTAACTGCACATCTTTCAATGAGAAAATATCTTGTGCAGTATGAGTGACTCGCGGCACAAAGTTCATAACAGATATCATTGAAATGCATAAGGGCTTTCCTTGTCTGTGGAAAATTAAATGTGCTTCTTATAGAGACAGACAGTTAGAGGATACTACTTACGCAGTACTAGTAAAAAAGTTCCAAGAAATGGATCCCAGCGCAGACGAGCAGGTTGTGATCAAGAAATTTGCAACTTGGAGGAACTCGCGAAAGAAAGAATATAAAAAGGTTACAGATTCCCTCAGCCTATTCTGTAGTACTTTCAACTTTTCAGTTTGCTCACAGATCAATATATTCCACGTCACTATTTCCACCCATGGTGATTAGGTAAGTGACTATTTGTTTATGCACACGGTATTTTTAACTTACTTTCTTCAGTTTGTCGTAAAATATCATTTCTCAATAATACCATAATAAACTCGTAATTTGCGTTTACTATCCCAAGCAACACCATGTTACGGTAGCCTTTACACTTTTATAAAGCCGCGCGGAGTGGCCGCGCGGTTTGAGGCGCCATGTCACGGACTGCGCGGCCCCTCCCGCCGGAGGTTGGAGTCCTCCCTCGGGCATGGGTGTATGGGTTGTCCTTAGCATAAGCACGTTTAAGTTAGTTTAAATAGTGTGAACATCTAGGGACCGATGACCTCAGCAATTTGGTCCCTTAGGAATTCACATTTGAACACTTTTAATAATACGAATCACTCTCAGGAGGAGGATTAATGCGCATGTATTTGCCAGAATCACAACGAAGATAGTCCGCTTCAAAATTGTTCAAATGGCTCTGAGCACTATGGGAGTTAACATCTGAGGTCATCAGTCCCGTAGACTTAGAAGTACTTTAACCTAACTAACCTAAGGACATCACACACATCCATGCCCGAGGGAGGATTCGACCTGCGACCGTAGCGGTCGCGCGGTTCTTGACTGAAGCCCCTAGAACCGCTTGGCTTTCGCGGCCGGCCAGACAATCCACAAATTGCCACTTTTCTTCTAACTCTTTTGCAATGTAAATCCATTCCTTTCCAAACGTGGAAACTGAAAAATGAAAAAGAAAAAAAAAAATACAGCTACAAAGAACCGCAAGCCTTGAATAATTAGTTTGATTTTTTTTTTTTTTTTTTTTCAATTTACAAGTTACCTTCATATATTCGTTTCTCAAAGACATGAAAATTGCGCCACAAGTTTCTGGTATAATTTTCGAGAGACTTGGTTGCGAAATAGCTATGCTATTCTGGAGGTTAGTGTATGTACGCCCAGTAGCCAATGCTGCTGCTTATTTCTGATGCAGTGACATAGCTGTCCTCATCAGTGTCTCTTGTGTTTGTGGTACAGGGCTGACAAGTGCTGGTATGTTCCATCATCATCATCATCATCATCTTGTAGAATAGCGATTCACGCGATTTGCGCCCAACGAACTGCGCATTCCCCCCACCGCCGCGGCAAAATGTTGTGTCGAATAGCAACGACGCAAGGGGGATGATATTGAGCGGTAAAACGTGCTGTGGAATACCTCCTTAGTCCTGATAACGCTGTCTGCTTAGCAAAGAGAACTGTTGTTAGAATTTCTGACAGCAGATTCTCTTGCATCACGATTCCTGAGGAGATGGTGTAAATGGGTTAGTGAAGGAAATGATTCATCTGCTTAGCACCACACGCAAGGGACACATCTTGCTTATTGCAGAGTCCCGGTTACAGCATGGTAGTTTTATTTCGGCCAATTCCCTCACGAAGACGGTTAAGTAATCTTCAAGTCGGTCATAGCATACTGTTTCCTCTATTGGTGGTATCCAGTCACTTTCACTCCAGGCAAATGCCGGGATGGTTCCTCTGAAAGGGCACGGCCGACTTCCTTCCCCATCCTTCCCTAATCCGATGAGACCGATGACCAAGCTGTCTGGTCTCCTTCCCCAAAACCAACCAACCTCCAGTCACTTTTCGCTGCGTCCTGCTAGCGTCGAAGTCTCTCGTCTGCGTTTATGTGTACAGTAATTTGCATGTTCATTGTAATTGAAAGAAGGAAAGGAGGCTAAGGGTTTCACGCCTCATTAACGTCGAGATCATTGGTGACGCAGCACTATGTCGGAATAGGAAGGTTGGGGGAAGATCTGTGTCTGCATCTACAAATGTAGTGAGCTTGCGACACTACAGCATGTGGCGGACAGTACATTAAAAAAAAAACCTGCTGTCTCTCGCTTTCCTCATCCTCCGGCTTTCTCCCTCCGCCGCCCTCCCCCCTCCACCAACCACTCATGTCCGCCCTTCCCATTTCCATAAGCGACTGGAGTGCGGCAAGAAGGATTGTTCGTATTATTTTGTAGAAATTGGAATTACTCTACTACTTACCCATGTGGTCTTTGTGCGATATATTTGTTGCAAGTAGTAATATGTTTACGGAAATTGTATTGGAACATGACCTCTCAGAATTCCAAAATGACGCTCTCCGCTCTTTCGTTGCAGTTTATTGATCATTCATGCGCAAATCTCGGAATGACTGTACAAACTCTAAATTTCTACTTTAAATCTTTTCTACGTCTTCCATCAATCCACCTTGGCAATGATCCCACAACAACGAACAATTATCAACAATTGGCAAGAACATATACTGGTATCTAGTCTGGCAATGTCTGTTAATTCAGGGCCAACGATTTGAGTCGAGAGGCAAAGCGTAAGTCGCTTGCTGTGAATTTTGCTTCCCTTGCTAGTGGTTTTCGGCAGACGGCAGATTTAAATGGAGGGCAGTGCCAGTCGACGCGATAAGTTTTCCTCATGTGTTAGCTGGGCAGCAGCCGACCGTGAAGGCGCGAAGTGCGCAGCTCCCGGGCGGTTTTCGTCTATTTGCAGCAGCGAGTCGTGGCGGGCGCATGGTTGCGTCACTGGGGCCTTTGGCGGTTATTACTCGCGCCGGCAAATCGTTTAGCCGGGAGGCGAACATGCGCCGCCGGACTATACTTAGTACCGATGCGCCGTCGTACCAGCCGGCTATTTGTTCGCTGAAGGCCGCCTATTGCCTAGTCTAAAATAGGTTTCAAATGGCTCTGAGCACTACGGGACGTAACATCTGAGATCATCAGTCCCCTAGAACTTAGAACTACTTAAAGTTAACTAACCTAAGGACATCACACACATCCATGCCCGAGGCAGGATTCGAACCTGCGACCGTAGCGGTCGTACAGTTCCGGACTGAAGCGCCTAGAACCGCTCGGCCTCCCCAGTCTCTCCACGGAATAGAGCACGAGGCACGGCTCGGTAACAAAAATTTTATCGAGTTACCCTATCGTCAGTGACGCTGAGTACTGTTAAGGAGATCCGGTACGCACTGTAAATCAACAAGAAAAATTAGGACTTAACGTCCCGCCAATGCCATTAGACAGAGAGAAATAGCGCAAAAAATCGGCTACGCATTTTTGAAGTAAACTAAACAGTAATTTGCCTCCATGCTAATTTACGGGCGGAGCAGTAAGCCTCGCGAACAGTTTCAACTGCAAAAGTGAGTGTGGACATATCATCGTTGTACGTACGGGCCGACTGTGAAGCCACTCTATCCCTCCTAAAGTCATACAATTGAGGAAACAAAAAGTTTTTCGGTCCCACTTAACTGACCATCATGGCCTTTACTACGCCACACAATTGACTGTAGGGAATATTCAAGTCCCATTTCACTCGACGATGGAACAAAGCTAAAGAAGAATTGTCCAAAGTGTTGAGGAAGCCTTTCGAAGCGATAATCCTGATGTGTTCGCAAGATCCCTGTGTAATGCATAATGATGAATATAGAGATCCGTTGGATAGATATACTGTCTTACCAAAGGTATCCGCACACCCCTATGAAATGCGGAATTGGCCACTAAACGTGACGAGAAGCGGACCCGCCAGTACAAAAGGAAGCGGGTAGCATTGGTTGTACGCCGCTGGTGGTCATGGAAGGCGCCGTAACGGCTGTACGATACATGAATGCCATCCTCCGACCACAATCTCGATCAACAGTGCCTTGATGAACTTGTGGTTAGTATACCACAACGAATACAGGCATACATCGATGCAAGAGGACGCGCTACTGGGTATTAGAGGTACAGGTGTGTACAGCAATCTGGACCACCACCCCTGGAGGTCTCCCTTTATGGTGGTACAACATACAATGTGTGGCGGAAATTACACTCCTGGAAATGGAAAAAAGAACACATTGACACCGGTGTGTCAGACCCACCATACTTGCTCCGGACACTGCGAGAGGGCTGTACAAGCAATGATAACACGCACGGCACAGCGGACACACCAGGAACCGCGGTGTTGGCCGTCGAATGGCGCTAGCTGCGCAGCATTTGTGCACCGCCGCCGTCAGTGTCAGCCAGTTTGCCGTGGCATACGGAGCTCCATCGCAGTCTTTAACACTGGTAGCATGCCGCGACAGCGTGGACGTGAACCGTATGTGCAGTTGACGGACTTTGAGCGAGGGCGTATAGTGGGCATGCGGGAGGCCGGGTGGACGTACCGCCGAATTGCTCAACACGTGGGGCGTGAGGTCTCCACAGTACATCGATGTTGTCGCCAGTGGTCGGCGGAAGGTGCACGTGCCGGTCGACCTGGGACCGGCCCACAGCGACGCACGGATGCACGCCAAGACCGTAGGATCCTACGCAGTGCCGTAGGGGACCGCACCGCCACTTCCCAGCAAATTAGGGACACTGTTGCTCCTGGGGTATCGGCGAGGACCATTCGCAACCGTCTCCATGAAGCTGGGCTACGGTCCCGCACACCGTTAGGCCGTCTTCCGCTCACGCCCCAACATCGTGCAGCCCGCCTCCAGTGGTGTCGCGACAGGCGTGAATGGAGGGACGAATGGAGACGTGTCGTCTTCAGCGATGAGAGTCGCTTCTTCCTTGGTGCCAATGATGGTCGTATGCGTGTTTGGCGCCGTGCAGGTGAGCGCCACAATCAGGACTGCATACGACCGAGGCACACAGGGCCAACACCCGGCATCATGGTGTGGGGAGCGATCTCCTACACTGGCCGTACACCACTGGTGATCGTCGAGGGGACACTGAATAGTGCACGGTACATCCAAACCGTCATCGAACCCATCGTTCTACCATTCCTAGACCGGCAAGGGAACTTGCTGTTCCAACAGCACAATGCACGTCCGCATGTATCCCGTGCTACCCAACGTGCTCTAGAAGGTGTAAGTCAACTACCCTGGCCAGCAAGATCTCCAGATCTGTCCCCCATTGAGCATGTTTGGGACTGGATGAAGCGTCGTCTCACGTGGTCTGCACGTCCAGCACGAACGCTGGTCCAACTGAGGCGCCAGGTGGAAATGGCATGGCAAGCCGTTCCACAGGACTACATCCAGCATCTCTACGATCGTCTCCATGGGAGAATAGCAGCCTGCATTGCTGCGAAAGGTGGATATACACTGTACTAGGGCCAACATTGTGCATGCTCTGTTGCCTGTGTCTATGTGCCTGTGGTTCTGTCAGTGTGATCATGTGATGTATCTGACCCCAGGAATGTGTCAATAAAGTTTCCCCTTCCTGGGACAATGAATTCACGGTGTTCTTATTTCAATTTCCAGGAGTGTATGTTTATATTGATCTCTATTCCAGTTTTCTGTACAGGTTCCGGAACTCTCGGAACAGAGGTGATGCAAAACTTTTGTGGATGTGTTTATTTCCTTTTATGAGCTGTCAGCGAGTCCGACTGCTACACGGATGACCCCAGTCCGACTATCAGTGCTGTCTAGGAAGTTTCATCAGTAGGGCGATTGCAACGTTCGCACGGACAGTAAAGGAGATACATGAAGGAGAAGTAGTGGCTGTAATTCGGCAAGCAAGCATTAACGCCGAGAGACTGGTGTACTAACTACATGCTCCTCCTGCACCGTCGTCAAAGCATGCCTCTCACAAAGGACTGTCTTGAGTCATAAGGTCTTCCGGGGGAGGGGGGGGGGGAGGGGGGGTGACAAACAGTTGAACAATGTGTTGGTTCAAATGGCTCTGAGCACTATGAGACTTAACATCTGAGGTCAAGAGTCCCCTAGAACTTAGAACTACTTAAACCTAACTAACCTAAGGACACCACACACATCCATGCCCGAGGCAGGATTCTAACCTGCGACCGTAGCAGTCGCGTGGTTCCGGAATGAAGCGCCTAGAACCGCTCAGCCACAACGGCCGGCTAACAATGTGTTGAAGTAGTCAAGACTATTATTCGGTACTGCTATCGTGGATGAAGCAAAGCAACCCACTTCTCGTTGAAAGCCTTCGTCGAAATAACAGTTGCCAGAAATACTGCATTAAATTATAAGCATCTGATACTTTTAGCACAATTATATTTGACAAATATGCCATGAAAATATAAAAAATAATAAAATGTGATAAACTGGATGACTGTTTCATCCACTTACGACGTTCCATATATTCAGATAACGACGATTTCCCTCCTCTGCCTACCAGTCATTTTTAATTGCTGCTGTTCTGTTTGTTTGGACGTATACGTCGTCCTGAGCTGCAGCTATGTATCTTACATGATATCTGAATTTGCATAGCTTTGAAGAAACGTGACCCACTTGCTTATACCTATTCACTTTCATCTGCAACGAACCCTATTTTCGTGCGGTGTTACCTTCCACAAGCAACGTACTTAAGTACTGATTGAAATGAAAATATTTCGGTAGGCTGAGCATCCACGCCTTTCACAGAATTTATACAGTCAAAGCATTTTTCCACACTACAACCGGAAGCAGTTTCGCAATATCGATTTCCATTAACAGACGTCTCCGCAGCAAAAAACCTCAGCGCAACGTAGGTATATACATACGCTGCCTATGAGAGACAAATCACTCACCATCATAATGGCCACGGGCCTACGATTAGGACTCCTTTGACTCAGCGAGAGCGACACACCAGAGCGCGAAGCTGCTCACCGGCTGTGGGTGACGGGACGGCAGCCAAGTCACGCGTTGCCAGGACCATGGCTGCAGATGACTGCACTGCGGTACTCCGAGGAAGCCGGCAGCGCCGATGTGCGGGCGACCAACCAGCGGCAAGCAGGTCACGGGTTATCTGCGTTTTCGCTATTTATCAGATCGCAGCTCTGCGGCACAATCTAACTCAAGAGCCCTCTCCACTATTTCACGATACTGTATTTGTTTCCTTTTTTTTTTGTTTGTTTCCCTGGTACTTCCTGTTTTGACGATCTTCGGGGCAGCACTCAGAATAATTATTCAATTTGTAGAACTACAATTTTTTTTTTTTTTTTTGTGAACTGTGTATAAAACCCTATCACTTCAGTTTGAGGCGGGCCTTCTGACGTCCTTTCTTCATTTGGATGTCCAGTACTTCTTAACTAGTGCCTTATGCTGACACACTGTGATATGCAATACTTTGATCTAATGAAACAGCACCTGGAACACGTCCAGCACACCGACATGACGAGGCTGCAGAATCTTAAAGCAGATTTCTCCTATGCACGCAGCTCAACCTTACTATACTGATGTTTCTAATATTTGGACTAGAATTTGTGACTGTGTTGAAAAGGAACAGGCACCAGTGCCATCGTGGTTTGCCGACGTGATAGTAACTAATGAGAGCTCTAGCCACATTATCATCTGAAGGATGCGAGTTTAAAGACCTGTAGACGTTGAGATAATTGGAGCTCTGCCTGAGATGGAAGAGGACGAAGAAGGATATTCACTAGCTTATGAATCACTTGCTCAGTTTCCTGTCCTGAAAATTTCCGTTGTATACCACTTGCCAGTTTTGGCATACGTAACAACACTGTCGATGTGTTCCCTCCCCATGTACTTCGCCTATAGCCAGAGAAATACTCCAAACAAAACGTGTAGCAACAAAGATATGCAACACCACATTCATCCTAGTTATCAGTACTCCCGGGTTCCTCGTTTTCTGTCTGATAACTATTGTTTTAACGAGAATCCTAGTCAGTTGGCATCAAACTATAGCATATATCAACAATCATCGCATTTCTTAAATCAGATGCAGATTTGCTGTAATAAAATGATTGGGCACGTATAATGCATACGTGCTAAAACAACAAAAAGACCATTTACAAAATATTTGAAATGTTGAATGTCTAATGACGGACATAACATTCGAAATTATTAACCTCCCCTCACATACTTCCTCCCAACTGCTAACGAAATTTTCCGAGCTTGAAAATACTGGCGGAAACACATACAGAATGAATGTCTCTTCTTCACAAAGAGCCATTCAATCTTAAAATCACGCTGAAAGCGCCTAGAAGGGTATGCAATTTTATATTGCCCGGTAGTTAAATATACTTGTTATAGACTGGGAAATATTCGGTAATTGGATTAGATAGTACGTATCATTCGAGTTTTACATACCCTAGTAGACTAGTTTGCTCAGATCAACTTCGCTTTCGCCTAACTAACCGGCAATCAATGCTATAACAGTTATCAGTAAGTTTACAACAAACGTGTATTGTACTGCAGTATCTGACTGCCGTAAGCGCAAGTTGTTGCAGAGTTCAATGTCATGTTACACCTTACCAAGCATGGCAATATGAGCTATGGCTACCTGCGCTTCCAGTTGCACTGGTTGACACAATCGAATGTGGCGTAATCTGATTCCTGACGGATTTGTTTTGTTAGCCTCAAAGCATCGCAGGATATTCTAAAGCTGGAAAGAAGAAATATTTCTTCCTGACAAACACATTTTGCATATTGACACAATGGTTAACTATCGATTAAAACAAACAAACAATGAAAAACAGTGTGTTTTATGAATGATGAAACTTGATTTCACCTTGCTGCCCATACTAATCGCTACTGGTTACCGAAAAGCCTCACGTAGCCGATCGAATGCCTCTTCCCAATAAAAAATTGGAGTTTGGTGCGAGTTTTCTGGTAGTAGAATTATTGGCCCGGCATTCTTCGAGATACATAGGTTAACTTCAAATTTTCGATAAGTTCTACTCTGTCACTATCAGAAAACATAAAATACAGTTCTGCTTTTTCCACAAAAAAAAAAAAAATGAATGTACGTGGCACACCTCTCGTCATTCGCTTCTCATATTCATAACGCCTTCACAAAACAGCGCACATTAAAGAGGTTTGTGGCTGCCTCGTTTGCAGGTATATCTGACTGTGATTTTATATCCATGAGGATCTTTAAAAGAAAAAGTGTACGAAAGGAAACATAGAGCAGTAGACCAATTAAACGAAAACATGGAACACTGTATGAAACAGACTATGTTACGGTTCTGAGCAAAATGAGTTTGCATGCTATTTTACGAGCGCAAAAATGTCGATCTTTTTAGACTGGACATAATTTAGTGAATGGTCATAATATTTACGAGAAATTCCTGTCCGAATTGTGTCCCAAGACGTAGATGGCTAAGTGGTCATTAATAAAAATACAAGCTGTATCTTTCGAAAGAAGGAAGAATAAAAGATTTGAGTGTGAGGCGGCCGCCGCCGACGACGACGATGTAATTAGAGACGAACACAAAATCTGATTCAACAAGAATGGGGAAGGAAATCAACTGTGTCCTTTTACATCGCGGCTTTCAGTGCCATTCTATGCACACCGGGTGGTGACCTGCTAGATAGGGATGTAAGATTTATTTATTTATTTCCAGTTTTCGTTCCATACTCCAAGAAGTAGAGCACGCTGCATGATATCCTGCCGACTGTGGAGTCTCGGTTGTTTTCAGTTAATTATAGTGGGGCAGCTGGGTTCCCATTTGGAAATAAATCCCTGTTCTGGGATTCGCCTGACAAACCTTAATTGCAAATGGGGCATAGAAACTATTTTAATTTGTTTCTGGCACAATATTGCCCCCTGTCCTAGAGAAAATTAAAGTTTTATGTCTATGCATGTATGCATGTTTGCATATACACTGCTGGCCACCGTAAATGCAACACCAAGAAAGACAAGAGGTAGCACAACACAATTTATTGTGTAGATAACATGTTGACCAAGTATCAAATGATTATGTTTACAGACGTCTGTGACATGTGGTTCCTGCCAGAATCAGTAGCCAGAGTAGCCGCCATTGTTGGAGATCACCGCTGACACACGTCTCGGCATTGAGTCAAAGAGACGTTGGATGTGTTCCTGGGGTACAGCAGCCCAAGCAGCTTCCACACGTTGCCAAAGATCATCTGGTGTGGCAGCTGGGGATGTAATCTGGGTCATTTTCGTTGAGCAACCATGGACCACATGTTTTCTGTCGGCGAAAGATCCGGAGAACGAGCCGGCCAGGGAAGCAATTCAATCTGGTTATTGACGAAGAACCTTTGGACAATGCGTGCCACGTATGGTCGCGCATTATCCTGTTGAAATATGGCTGTGGCCGAGTCCTGAAGGTAAGGAAGGACAACTGGCTCAGGCACCTCGGATATGTAGCGCCGGCTATTTAAAGTACCGGCAATGCGTACTAGAGGCGTGCGAGAGTAATATCCAATACCGCCCCATACCATAATACCCGGTGCAAGACCAGTGTGGCGGTGCATAATGCAGCTGTCCAGCATCCTCTCTCCACGGTGTCTCCACACTCGAATCCGACCATCGTGGTGCTGCAGACAGAAGCGTGCCTCGTCAGTAAAGACAACGTCATTCCATTCTGCCGTCCACATCCGTCTGTCATCACACCATTGGCGACGGAGACGTCTGTGGTTCTGCGTCAATGGTAGACGAAGCAATGGACGTCTTGCGGACAGACCACTCTGCTGTAAACGGCGTCGAATGGTACGCGCAGACACTGGATGATGCGTTATAGACGCAATGTGCTGTGCTATGGTTCGGGATGTCACTGAGCGATCCGTCACTGCCATGCGCACAATTTGCATATCAGCACGTGCAGTGGTGCACCGAGGTGAATGCGATCGACCACGTCGGTCCGTCGTACCCTCCTGCATCCAACGGTCACATATCCGCATTACAGTTGTTTGGTTTCGTCCAACACGACTAGCGATTTCTCTGTATGATAATCCACAATCTCGGTAAGCCACTATCCTTCCTCTGTCGAACTCGGATACTTGATCAAAAGATGTTCGCTGTTGTCTACGAGGCATAACTGATCGTCTTGTGAAACAACCACAAGGTAAACACACGTGCCGAACGTACACTCGTCGAAATCGCCAAGCCTTAAATGGCGCTATGAGGTGGCGCCACAGGCGCGCGTGATGTGCGTCTGCGCTGAAATTCTAATCAGTTGCATATCTCATCGCTGCAAACTCATGGTGTAAATTTCACTTGATTCGGATGCTTCCTTCAGGGTGTTGCATTTACGGTGGCCAGCAGTGTATGTATGTATGCATGCATGCATGCATGCTTGCGTGCTGCGTGAATGTGATGTAAACCAGCGACAAAACTGATGACCATGCATGGCCGCTGTCAAAACAGAGGGCTCACACAGCAGCGAGATACGACGGTTGACAACGCTACGGGGCCAGATTTAGAACGTGCGCGCCGCACACGGAGGGTTGACCACTAGTCGAGGCTGAAGGAGAACAGGCTGGCTCTCTGCCGGCACACAATTAGTACTGCCCACGGCCCTGACACTGCCCTCGCACAGTCGCCTGTTTAGCGGCGACTCCAACTTCGAACCCAGGACTATCCGCAGTAACGCAGCCTCCAACATGGTCCTTATAACGTAACGAAATCAATACCACAGCGTAATTACAGCAGTTTGCAAAATAATATTACCATCGAATTTTTTGACTATATTTTCGTCAGCATCATGTCACGCAAATTTGATGTTTCGGGTTTCCAAATCTGAAAAATAATGTTAAAAAAATCGTTCACAACGACTGTCACTGTGTTCCACTTAAGGGAGCGTGCCTTGTCAGTGTAAACATGACGACAAGCAAACTTTGGCGTGAAATACAAAATTAATAATTTTGGCGAGAAGTGTAAACAAATTCTGAGTGGTGACAAATGAGATTTTTGCCGTTTCTCATGAATCAGTCTGCTTCAATTTCGTAACAGGTGTTGGAGGACAGTGGTGTGCCCTAAGTTGTTTTACCAACACAAACCACAATGGTCTGACAGTATTTAAGTTCATCGGTTGTGAAGGCCATCTGAGCTACCCAACCACGACTCACGACCCGTCCTCACAGCTTCAGTTCTGCCAGTACCTCGTCACCTACCTTCCAAACTTCACGGAAGCTCTCCTGCGAACCTTTCCGAACTACTGGAAGAAAGGATATTGCGGAGACATGGTTTAGCCACAGCCTGGGGGATGTTTCCAAAATGAGATTTTCACTCTGCAGGACACTCATTCACACACCCAATCAACCACATAAACAAATACCGGTTCGTATTCACCCGTTTGGGTTTCTTCGGCTCAGCTCCTATAGCTCTGTCCCCTTTTGTGTGCGGGAAAGTTTTTTATTTCTTGATGTGAAGGAGATTCCCCTGGCAGGGACATCACGTACACTATGCATGCACTCAAAAATCTACTTACGATTCGATCAGAAATAGATCGTGTCCTTTCGAGGGAACCATCACGGCATTTGCCGTAAGAGAATTAAGGAAACCAGTCGAAAACTTAGCTCTGGATCCTTGGTGGTTTTTGTTTTGTGGTTTCTCCAAGGCATATTTCTCTGCCTAACGTTTCGTCTCCCAGTGGTGGAGACATCAGTTTCTATAAAGACTCAGACAGCAGCTTCAGACTTAAACAACCTCAGCACGTTTCCTTGCAGCGGCCGGTTCTTGACGTCAACAATTCACCTGGCTGAAGTAACTTGTGAAGCACATTACCTGGACGAGTTCTATCAACTAAGAACTCCTTTCAGATGAAACGGTTACACCGACAAAGTGATAAACAGATTTGGATTCAACAAAACTTTCGGATCATCCAGTATTATTTCCTAACCACGCTCACAATCCCACAACCTTGTCATATCTTAATAATTATTTAACGAGATCGCATCGATAATATGTTACAAGCTGTTTTGCACATTGTGCCTGAAGTAATGTGCAACAGTTGAAATTAAAAAAAGGGGGACGATTAGGGTTTAATGTTGCACAGCGGAGGAGTTTTTTTACAGATGGAGCACAAGTTCAGATCGGGGAAGTATGAGGAATTAATCCGCCAATGTCCTTTTAGAGGAACCGGCAAGGTACACGCATAAAGCAATTTAGGAAAACCACGGGAAAGCTAAAGCTGCGTGGCCAGACAGGTATTGGAGTTGCCGGTATCCAGAACGCGAGTCCAGTATCTTATTACCACTGCACCATGTCGCTCGGTTAGTTTTACTGAAGCCGCGGAAAATGTAGACTACGTGGTGGGCACAGCACAATTTCGCGCTCATTATACATAATTTATGCGGTAACTGAAGTGAAATTGTGACAGTTAACAGTCTTTGTTTTAATAATTCAAGACAAATCTCGTCTCTGTTCCGTAAAGAGTCAACTAAAGGTTAGCAGGCATCTGCACCTACAACTACACTCTGCGAACGACTGTGAAGAGCATGGCAGAAGGTAAGTCCCACTTCATCGGTTATTAGGGCTTTATGCCATTCCAGTCACCTACAGTGCACGGGAAATATGATTTTTTTAAATGTCTCCAATCTTATCCTCACGATCCCTATGAGAGCGACATGTATGGAGTTTTAGTATATTCCTAGAGTCATCATTCAACACCGGTTTTTGGAAGTTTGTCGATAGACTTCTTCGGGATAGTTTTCGTCTATCTACAATAGTCTGGCCAGTTCATTTCTTTCAACATCTCAGTGACCTTCCACCCGCGGGTTAATAAACAAAACAAAACAAACAAAAAAAACTGACCATTCGTGCTGCCCTTCTCTGTATGCAAAATTGGAAATCTGTGATAAGTCCTATAGGACCAAACTGCTGAGGTCATCGGTCCATAAGCTTACACACTACTTGATCTAACTTAAACTAACTTACGGTGAAGACAACACACACATCAAACACACGCACCCAACCACACACACACACACACACACACACACACACACACACACTCGAACCTCTGACGGGGGCAGCCGCGCGAACCGTGTCAAGGCGCCCAAGACCGCACGGCTACCTACCCCGCGCGGCTCTCTGTAAGCGTTCACTATCCCTTGACAATACTATTTGATATAGGTGCCACACACTTGGGCACGATTCTAGGATGGGTCGCACGAGCGATTTGTAAGGAAACGCCTTTGTAGACTAATTCCATTTCCCTAGTATTTCCTGGTAAAGAAAAGCAGGCAGGAAACAAGAAACCGAAATATAAGTGACATAAGAAAAAACGCTAGATTCACCTTTAATTTGCTTTTCTTGAAAATTACGTTTTTTAAAGTTTTTGTACGTGCTTCTCACATGGGAACCTCCCCATCGCACCCCCCTCAGATTTAGTTATAAGTTGGCACAGTGGATAGGCCTTGAAAAACTGAACACAGATCAATTGAGAAAACAGGAAGAAGTTGTGTGGAACTATGAAAAAAATAAGCAAAATATACAAACTGAGTAGTCCATGCGCAAGATAGGCAACATCAAGGATAATGTTGGCATAGGAGCGCCGTGGTCTCCGTGGTTAGCGTGAGCAACTGCAGACCGAGAAGTCCTTGGTTCAAAAGTCTTCCCACGAGTGAAAAGTTTAATTTTTTATTTTCAGACAATTATTATCACATCCACAAGAAAACCTAAATCGGGCAAGGTAGAAGAATCTTTTTACCCATTCGCCAAGTGTAAAAGTTCAGTGGGTCGACAACATATTTCTGTCATGTGACGCACATGCCGTCACCAGTGTCGTATAGAATATATCAGACGTGTTTTTCTGTGGAGGAATCGGTTGACCTATGACCTTGCGATCAAATGTTTTCGGTCCCCATTGGAGAGGCACGTCCTTTCGTCTACTAATCGCACGGTTTTGCGGTTCTCTCGCAAAACACAGACACTAAACTCATTACAGTGAACAGAGACAATGAACGAACGGACAGATCATAACTTTGCGAAAATAAAGAAAGTAAAATTTTCACGCGAAGGAAGAGTTGAACCAACGACCTCTCGTCCCGCAGCTGCTCACGCTAACCACGGGACCACGGTGCTCCTGAACTCACTGTGTCCTTCATGTTGCTTATCTTCCGGATGGACTACTCAGTTTGTATATTTTGCTTATTTTTTTTCATAGTTCCACACAACTTCTTCCTGTTTTCTCGACTGATCTGTGTTCAGTTTTTCAAGGCCTATCCACTGTGCCAACTTATAACTAAATCTGAGGGGGGTGCGATGGGGAGGGTCCCTTGTCAGAAGCTACGAAGGATAGAATTACGAAATTGTGCACACTTATTTCTATAAACACAATAAATGCTTTCTCAGGAGTAAATTTTGAAATTCTGAGTGTAAGCTGAGATATGGAGCAAAGTACTTTGAATTTTTCATGAATTACAGAATTATAATTAAAAATTATTAAATTTCTCCTAATCCATTTCCCAATAAACCAAAGTCTGCTACCTGCTGTACCCAATGAGCCTACCTGATCGTTCCAGATCATGTCCCTACTAAGTGCTACACCCGAGTATTTGAGTGAGTTCACAGATTTCAGATGTGACTCAGTAATATTATATTCACAGGATGCTATGTTTTTTTGTGTAACGTACAATTTCACATTTTTGAACACTTAAAGCGAGCTGCCAATCTTTGCACCACTTTGAAATCTTACCAGGGACTTACTGAATATTTGTACAGTTCCGTTCAGACTATATTTCGCTGTAGGTTACTGCATGATCTGCGAAAAGTCTGACATTTCTATTAATATTGCCGGCAAGGTCATTAATATAGAACATGAGTAGGAAGGGTCCCAACATGCTTTCCTGGGACACACCCGACAATACTTCTACATGTGTCGATGACTCCCACCCACAATAACATGTTGTGTGCTCTCCACCCAGAAATCCTCAGTTCATTCCCATAATTCGTCTGATAACCCATACGATCTTACTTTCGATAATACGCCTAGGTGTGGTACTGAGTCAAGTGCTTTTCGAAAATTGAGAAATACTGCATCTACCTAACTTGATCCATGGCTTTCAGGATGTCATATGAGAAAAGTGCGAGTTGGGTTTAACATGATCTATTTTTCGAAATCGATGCTGGTTGGCACAAGAGGTGGTTCTGTTCGAGATACCTCATTATGTTTGACCTCAGATTATGTTCTAAGATTCTATAATAAATGGATGTGAAGGATACTGGACGGTAGTTTTTGCGACTAACTTCCACTACGCCTCAAGTAAACAACTATGACCTGTGCTTTCTTCCAACTACTGGGCACTTTTTTGTTCGAGATATCTACAATAGATCATAAACTGAAGCGCCAAAGAAACTGGTATAGGCATGCATATTCAAATGCAAAGATATGTAAACAGACAGAACACGACGCTACGGTCGGCAACGCTTATGTAAGACAACAAGTATCTGGCGCAGTTGTTAGATCGGTTACTGCTGCTACAACGGCTACAAGTGAGTCTGAACGAGGTCTTATAGTCGACGCACGAGCGATGGGACACAGCATCTCCGACGTAGCGATTAAGTGGGGATTTTCCCGTAAGACCATTCACGAGTGTATCGTGAATATCAGGCATCCGCTGAAACATTAAATCTCCGGCATCACTGCGGCCGGAAGAACGGAACCAACGGCGACTGAAGAGAATCGTTCAAAGTGACAGAAGTGCAATCATTCCGCATACTGCTGCAGATTTCAATGCTGGGCTATCAACAACTATGAACAAGTGTCAGCTCGCGAACTATTGAACGAAACGTCATCGATATGGGCTTTCGGAGCCGAAGGCCCACTCGTGTACCCTTGATGACTGCACGACACAAAGCTTTACGCCCCCTTCCGCCCGTCAACACCGACATTGGGTTGCTGATGATTGGAAACATGTTGCCTCGTCAGACGAGTCCCGTTTCAAACTGTATCGAGCGGATGGACGTGTACGGGTATGAAGAACCTCTTGAATCCATGGACCCTGCATGTCAGCAGGAGACTGTTCAAGCTGGTGGAATCTCTGTAATGGTGTGAGGCGTGTGCAGTTGAGGGTGATATGGGACGCCTGATACGTCTAGATACGACTGACAGGTGACACGTACGTAAGCGTCCTGTCTGATCACTGCGTCCATTCACGTCCATCGTGCATTCCTACGGACTTGGGCAATCCCAGCAGGACAGTGCGATACCCCACACGTCCAGAACTGCTACAGAGCGGATACACTTTAAACACTTCCGCTGGCTAATAAACTCCCCAGACATGAACATTATTGAGCATATCTGGGATGCCTTACAACGTGCTGTTCAGCTGAGATCTCCACCCCCTCATACTATTACGGATTTATGGACAGCCCTGCAGGATTCATGGTGTCAGTTGTCTCCAGCACTACTTCAGACATCATCAGTCGAGTGCATGCCACGTCATGTTGCGGCATTTCTGCGTGCTCCCGGTGGCCCTACACATTATTAAGCAGGTGTACCAGTTTCTTTCGTTCTTCAGTTTTGTTAACAGAGGATCTAACTCAGCTGTGGATTAGGTAGAGAATCTGATAGGGATACCATCAGGCCCTGGAGATTTGTTCAGTTTTAACGATTTCAGCTGTTTCTCAATGCCACTGACACTAATCATTATGCATAAACATACGTCTGTTTTAAAGAGGTTTCGGACAGTGAGGAAAAAATCATTGTTCCCGTTAAAATTCATATTCCTACATACCTCTAGACAAAAATCATAAAAGTTTAACAATACGAGAAAATAGTGTGGTTGTCGTACGATTACTAGCCGTACACCTTGTTTCGATAAGCGGAACCATTTATGAAATATATGGACTGCCCCCGCTATAGGAGGCGCAGTGTACATTCGCCTTCCAACGCGGACAGAACGTTCGCACAGATGTCTTGAGACCCGGATGTAGCCCAAGGAACCGACGAGTCGGTCTTCAGATTACGGTTGCTGAGCGTCGCGCGGCAGAACGTGCCCCGTGGTCCGCGTGGCAGCCGTCGGGAATGCCGTGTAACGCCAGTATTTGTGGCGGGGGCTTGGCCTGTCGTCCACCAGGGAGAGCTCTGCCAACTCGCCTCGTCGTCAAGGACATGTCGCGATAAAACGAGACCCCAGAGGCGCCGGTCGGCCATTGAGTAACCGACGCCCGGCCCTAACCGCTAATGTCGGTGGCACCCGTACTCCAGCTGTCCGTATCAATTCAATTAGTTAAGTAAACATTTCCTGTGCCTAAGGTGAGCTTAAACTGCAATTTCAACACCCCAAAGAACGCTCTTCAAACAGTCGAATCGTTTGCTCTTAAGTTATTATTAGATTTCAAACTAGCCAAGATAAACAGGCTAAACATTCCCGTAGGCTAATTTTTCTATCGTTTCCCGAAAACCACATATTAGGAAAGTTCGAGGGTGGCTCCCTAAAGCTGACAGAGTCGATTCTTATCCTTGTTCTTTTACAATCGGAGGTAATGCTCCATCTTTAACTACGGCAAAGAAATATTAAACGATAACCTTCCTTGAAGGCCTGATGAATCCTTCGACCTACTCTGATCCCTAACGTCAAAAAATGGTTCAATGGCTCTGAGCACTATGGGACTTAACTTCGGAGGTCATCAGTCTACTAGAACTTAGAACTACTTAAACCTAACTAACCTAAGGACATCACACACATCCATGCCCGAGGCAGGATTCGAACCTGCGACGTAGCGGTCGCGCGGTTCCAGACTGTAGCACCTAGAACCGCTCGGCCACTCCGCCCGGCCCTAACGTCTAACTTCCACCTCAAGCAGTAAGTCCCAATTTAAAAAATGTCTCTTTGGCCAGTAAGACGAGAAATGATGATGGCTTAAAGCTCATATCCAACAGAATGCACGTCAACATTATGGGTTATATATCAAAATTTTCTACTCAGTTTCGTGGAGTGAGGGCGTCTGACTATGGAACTTAGAGAGATGTCGCAGTCGTCAAGGGAGGAGGTTCATGAAATTGACCGAAAATGTCAATTTTTAATTCATTTTTTACTTATTCGCGGAAGCAATCGACAACAAGTTCCTAAAGTTTCAGTAATATCGCATCCGAAGTGCCTGAAAAATAAATGTGTGACGCGACCTTCCCGTCGCGCCCACTTTTTGACGCAACACTTCAATACTAACACGTTGGACAACGATTCCGTGGATTATTTTGAAGGAAACTTGCACGGGACATATCTAGAAGGCTGTGATGATATATGTACTCTTTCGTTTCGTAGATTATCTGTGACTCTGTTCCATGTCTTTTAGAAATAATAAGAAACCACCCGCTTTGCTTATGAAGAAGCAATTCTTGTTTTGCACACATTTTCATCTGCAACTTATGATGTAGTTTTCGTATTTAACTCTGGGAATGTAGAGAGGATCAAGATATTAGAGAGAATCGGCTTTAAGACAGAAAATTTCTCTCCAGGCCAAGACATCTTGAGAAAAATAAATTTACAGCGCTCCTCTGTAGCTGGTAAAGTAAAGAAGGCAGGAAACAAAAACAACCTGGAAGAGAAAGGGGACGCTAAATACAAATTTGGGATATTTTGACTAAAGTTCAGTCTTGATCACGTCATGTATTTTTTAATGATACAGGTAACCGGTTTCGGTTCTTTCTACAAAACCATCATCAGACCTATGGCTCCTTAGGATGGTAGGCGGAGCTCTCCTCGCTGCTATTATTTCTATAAACCCAATATATGTTGTCTCAAGAGTAAATTTTGTGCTTCGAATTTTGCATGAATTTTACACTATAATTACAGAATTATAACTAAAAATTATTTTTCTTCTATCCGACATGTTGAAAAAAAACGAGTGAAAATTTTGTAGAAATCTCTTGAATAGTTTCTAGCCTAAAGGTACATATATTTTTTTTAAAAAAAATTTTTTTTAAATTCCATACAAAAGTTAAATATATATAATCCAAGGAACATATAAGTAAATGCGTTAATTCATGTAAAGTACGGTAGAAAACTTCATTGCCGTGTCTTCAAAACTGCGGATTTGGTGCATCTTTTAAATAGTGTGTGTTTTTCATTAACGTCCCCCCCCCCCCCTTAAGACGCTGAAACCGCATCTGTGAGGAGCGGTGGGTGTGATTTTTCGGCCGGGCATCCAGGGTCATAAAATGCAGTTTTTCAGGCCAGTATTTGCGGCCTTGTAATGTTTGTTTCATTGGCTTTAGGCCATCGTTCAACGCATATTTCTATATCTAAGAAAAAAAAAATAAAAAATAAAAAAAAATCAACAGCGGCTGTAAAGACTCGGACAGCCCTTCAGACTTAAACAGGCTCCGCAAGCGGAACTGTTTATACGCATCCACGCAACGTTCTTTTCGTGACGTCATCAGAACGTTGCCTAGGATCGCGGACTCGCGTCGGAGAGTGTTATGAAGCTTTTAGTGGCGAAGGGTAGAGGTTATTTGTTTATCTAACACTAAGAAGCACAGCTTGTGTAATTTCAGTTCTCCTTTTTCTGTTACAGTTGTTTTAGTGCTTTTGAGTACTTGCCCTCGGCGGTCGAACTTCCCCGAACGGGGGACTCCTGGCCCACAATGCCGTGTGCTCATTTACATTTTAGTGCTTTTGAATCCCCGAGGCCTCTCCTAGCACAGTACGAATCTGGAGGTTTCCTGGTCTCAGTGCATGATCTGCAACTACCGACGGCAATTTATATATGTCTCCAAGACGGCAACTGCTCTCGGTTTCTTTAAGTCGGGCGTTAATGCTTCACTATTATTTTATCCATTTTAGTTGGAGAAGACCGCAGCTGTTTTCGTAAATAACACTAGAAAATACAACCAGCCCCAATTTTTCTCGAAATGATTTTATTATACCGTTACTTGTTTCGGGCCTGAGCCCATCATCAGATGGTAGCATTCACTTCTTGCAAGTTTTGCGTTTGCATCTTCCTGAAAAGCTCTCCTTCATATAATACAAGCCAGACGTTAGGTTCTTGTTATTGGTTCAGTTTTGTAAAAGAAAACCAAACCTGTGGCTTATAATATGTGAAGGAGGGCTTTTCAGGAAGACACAAACGTAAAACTTGCAAGAAGTTAACGCTACCATCTGAAACTAGTAATGGTATAATAACATCATTTCAAGAAGCCTTGGGCTGGTTGCAGTATTTCCTACAATGTAAGTTAATGCTTCATTCGGAAGTTTCTACGTACGCTTGACGTCGGAAACAAGGTATTTTATATACTCCTACTGTAGCAAGTCTCAGGCATAGGTCCTTTGCAGTGTTCACATACTCGCGCATCTTTCTTGTGGTTTAAAAACTGTGTCAATACCGTGTATTCTTAATATTGTGCTGATGCGATGTGTGACTGTTTTTCTAATGGGGGGAAAACTTTCCCATTAGTTGATTCTTTTTCATTAGAGGCTTCAGAGGTCCTTGTTGCATCCAAATTTTGTGTGAAAGTAAGATTTGCAATATGCAAATGCATCTGTTTATGTGTATTGTGCATCTATTTTACTTTTCAGGTCCATTTTGCAACTGAACGAAGACAAGATATCCAACGCCAAGTCAAGAACCGTGATGAATGATGCGACAAGTGCCAGGATCTGCTCGTCAACGAGTTGCGCGTTAAGGCATTAAAGAAGAAAATTAGCTCAGAGCTATTTGCAGTCTTCATAGAACTTAGCATCGTGGGAAAGTCTTCTTCTCTCATGAATCTGCTATTTATACGAGTGATCGTAACAGGAACGCGTACAGGACCAGAGAAATACCTATTGTCGTAAGCAGTTGCCCTCCCCCTTCCCGACGTGCACACGTGCCATTGTTTGACCTTTTATGTTTATGAAGTACCTGTCAGCTCCATTCTTGTTTCAATTGTCAATCAGCATATCTGTCTAAAAACAGTTAGTTCAAATTAAGGAGTTAATCTGTCTGCCGAACGTAAGTGCACAATACTATTCTGCAACTGTCCTTCTATCATATAAAGCAGTTAATTTGATGCAACTACTTAAAACGTCGCTAGGCGTGATCACGACACATAATGCAATGTCGAAATACTCCAGAATACCAGGAGACCGTAAGGTAACCTTATATGGAAGTGAAACGTGAATGATAAATACAATCGACAAAAAGAGCATAGAAACTTTTGAAATGTCGTGTTACAGATGAGTGCCGAAACTCAGATGATGAACTACAATTTGCATGAAAAAGCTGTGAGACGACGCGGCCGTCTGGATGCACTTTTGGTAGCTTTCTTTATGTATTGACCACAGTGTTTATAGTAAACACTACAGGCAAGAAATGCAAGTTTTTGAAACGTCGTGCTACAGTAGAATGCTGAAGATTGATGGGCAGATCGGTTAACTAATGAAAAGGTACTGATTGGAATCGGGAAAGAAACTACTTTTATGGCACAATCCGACCATAAAAATAGATATGTAGAAAGGTCGCATCACGAAACATGAAATAATAGTTAATTCAGTAACGAAGGAAAGCGTGTGCATAAACATTAAAAAGGAGCATCAACGATTGAATAAACTAAGAAGATTCAAATGTATGTCGGCCGCAGTAGTCATTAAGAGGTGAAAAGACTGGTGCAAGATACACTATTGTGGAGAGCTGTATCAAACCACACTTCGGACTAAAGACAACTAATCTTGGAAGTTTCATAGTAGAGCCCTCACCCACCCTGTAGCGATACGCTTTCAATTGAATACCTGTTGTGACAACCGAAAATTTGAGTCAGATCGGAACATATTTTCAAGAGTCGTAATTAATGAATTATATCACCGCCCCCATGAACCATGGACCTTGCCGCTGGTGGGGAGGCTTGCGTGCCTCAGCGATACAGATGGCCGTACCGTAGGTGCAACCACAACGGAGGGGTATCTGTTGAGAGGCCAGACAAACATGTGGTTCCTGAAGAGGGGCAGCAGCCTTTTCAGTAGTTGCAGGGGCAACAGTCTGGATGATTGACTGATCTGGCCTTGTAACATTAACCAAAACGGCCTTGCTGTGCTGGTACTGCGAACGGCTGAAAGCAAGGGGAAACTACAGCCGTAATTTTTCCCGAGGACATGCAGCTTTACTGTATGATTAAATGATGATGGCGTCCTCTTGGGTAAAATATTCCGGAGGTAAAATAGTCCCCCATTCGGATCTCCGGGCGGGGACTACTCAAGAGGACGTCGCTATCAGGAGAAAGAAAACTGGCATTCTACGGATCGGAGCGTGGAATGTCAGATCCCTTAATCGGGCAGGTAGGTTAGAAAATTTAAAAAGGGAAATGGATAGGTTAAAGTTAGATATAGTGGGAATGAGTGAAGTTCGGTGGCAGGAGGAACAAGACTTTTGGTCAGGTGATTACAGGGTTATAAATACAAAATCAAATAGGGGTAATGCAGGAGTAGGTTTAATAATGAATAAACAAATAGGAGCGCGGGTTAGCTACTACAAACAGCATAGTGAACGCATTATTGTGGCCAAGATAGACACAAAGCCCATGCCTACTACAGTAGTACAAGTTTATATGCCAACTAGCTCTGCAGATGATGAAGAAATTGATGAAATGTATGACGAGATAAAAGAAATTATTCAGGTAGTGAAGGGAGACGAAAATTTAATAGTCATGGGTGACTGGAATTCGTCAGTAGGAAAAGGGAGAGAAGGAAACATAGTAGGTGAATATGGATTGGGGGGAAGAAATGAAAGAGGAAGCCGCCTTGTAGAATTTTGCACAGAGCATAACTTAATCATAGCTAACACTTGGTTCAAGAATCATAAAAGAAGGTTGTATACCTGGAAGAATCCTGGAGATACTAATAGGTATCAGATAGATTATATAATGGTAAGACAGAGATTTAGGAACCAGGTTTTAAATTGTAAGACATTTCCAGGGGCAGATGTGGATTCTGACCACAATCTATTGGTTATGAGCTGCAGATTGAAACTGAAGAAACTGCAAAAAGGTCTGAATTTAAGGAGATGGGACCTGGATAAACTGAAAGAACCAGAGGTTGTAGAGAGTTTCAGGGAGAGCATAAGGGAACAATTGACAGGAATGGGGGAAAGAAATACAGTAGAAGAAGAATGGGTAGCTCTGAGGGATGAAGTAGTGAAGGCAGCAGAGGATCAAGTAGGTAAAAAGACGAGGGCTAATAGAAATCCTTGGGTAACAGAAGAAATATTGAATTTAATTGATGAAAGGAGAAATTAAAAATGCAGTAAATGAAGCAGGCAAGAAGGAATACAAACGTCTCAAAAATGAGATCGACAGGAAGTGCAAAATGGCTAAGCAGGCATGGCTAGAGGACAAATGTAAGGATGTAGAGGCTTGTCTCACTAGGGGTAAGATAGATACTGCCTACAGGAAAATTAAAGAGACCTTTGGAGAGAAGAGAACCACTTGTTTGAATATCAAGAGCTCAGATGGCAACCCAGTTCTAAGCAAAGAAGGGAAGGCAGAAAGGTGGAAGGAGTATATAGAGGGTTTATACAAGGGCGATGTACTGGAGGACAATATTATGGAAATGGAAGAGGATGTAGATGAAGATGAAATGGGAGATAAGATACTGCGTGAAGAGTTTGACAGAGCACTGAAAGACCTGAGTCGAAACAAGGCCCCGGGAGTAGACAACATTCCATTAGAATTACTGATGGCCTTGGGAGAGCCAGTCATGACAAAACTCTACCATCTGGTGAGCAAGATGTATGAGACAGGCGAAATACCCACAGACTTCAAGAAGAATATAATAATTCCAATCCCAAAGAAAGCAGGTGTTGACAGATGTGAAAATTACCGAACTATCAGTTTAATAAGTCACAGCTGCAAAATACTAACGCGAATTCTTTACAGACGAATGGAAAAACTGGTAGAAGCGGACCTCGGGGAAGATCAGTTTGGATTCCGTAGAAATGTTGGAACACGTGAGGCAATACTAACCTTACGACTTATCTTAGAAGAAAGATTAAGAAAAGGCAAACCTACGTTTCTAGCATTTGTAGACTTAGAGAAAGCTTTTGACAACGTTAACTGGAATACTCTCTTTCAAATTCTGAAGGTGGCAGGGGTAAAATACAGGGAGCGAAGGGCTGTTTACAATTTGTACAGAAACCAGATGGCAGTTATAAGAGTCGAGGGGCATGAAAGGGAAGCAGTGGTTGGGAAAGGAGTGAGACAGGGTTGTAGCCTCTCCCCGATGTTATTCAATCTGTATATTGAGCAAGCAGTAAAGGAAACAAAAGAAAAATTCGGAGTAGGTATTAAAATTCATGGAGAAGAAGTAAAAACTTTGAGGTTTGCCGATGACATTGTAATTCTGTCAGAGACAGCAAAGGACTTGGAAGAGCAGTTGAACGGAATGGACAGTGTCTTGAAAGGAGGATATAAGATGAACATCAACAAAAGCAAAACGAGGATAATGGAATGTAGCCAAATTAAATCGGGTGATGCTGAGGGGATTAGATTAGGAAATGAGACACTTAAAGTAGTAAAGGAGTTTTGCTATTTAGGGAGTAAAATAACTGATGATGGTCGAAGTAGAGAGGATATAAAATGTAGACTGGCAATGGCAAGGAAAGCGTTTCTGAAGAAGAGAAATTTGTTAACATCGAGTATAGATTTAAGTGTCAGGAAGTCGTTTCTGAAAGTATTTGTATGGAGTGTAGCCATGTATGGAAGTGAAACATGGACGATAACCAGTTTGGACAAGAAGAGAATAGAAGCTTTCGAAATGTGGTGCTATAGAAGAATGCTGAAGATAAGGTGGGTAGATCACGTAACTAATGAGGAGGTATTGAATAGGATTGGGGAGAAGAGAAGTTTGTGGCACAACTTGACTAGAAGAAGGGATCGGTTGGTAGGACATGTTTCGAGGCATCAAGGGATCACAAATTTAGCATTGGAGGGCAGCGTGGAGGGTAAAAATCGTAGAGGGAGACCAAGAGATCAATACACTAAGCAGATTCAGAAGGATGTAGGTTGCAGTAGGTACTGGGAGATGAAGAAGCTTGCACAGGATAGAGTAGCATGGAGAGCTGCATCAAACCAGTCTCAGGACTGAAGACCACAACAACAACAACAACTATAAACGTGGACTGATCCTTTGAGTTGAATGTTTTTTTAACTAATTTCAGTTATGCTATATCGCTAGTCAAGTGGTGCCATTGCTAGAAGTGTGATCGAAAAGGAAGCCACAATGATTATTCAACAGTATGGTTTACCTTTCTTTCTTTTTTATTGTACTGGATGCTTAAGTCATTACGCATAAAATCGTAAATCGAATTGAAATAACACCTCTATCAATGGAAAGCTTGTTCCTCAAGAAGAAGAAGTTTTTAAACTCTAGCCAAATGCACACAGTTTCAAATGAAATAATTGTCCATTGGTTTTTGATGCTGTAAGAGCAGTTGTTTCCCGGACGAATTACAGGAAAGTTTTCTACGTATTTATTCAAACTACACAATTCCTCTTATTTAATTTTTTTAAAATTTGTTTTTGGATGGGATACGCCTCGAGAAAACAATTTTTCTTCTTTTTCCCAGACATATTTCGCTGACGTCACATCATCGCCAGTATTTTTTTTAAGTTTTCTTTCTTGTTACCACATGCTGTGATTTTCGGCCTTCTTTCACAGTCTGTCATGTTTTCTGGTTTCCCCATTCTCTTCGCTATACAAAACTGCACTTTTCAAAGTTCCACTGTTTACAAGACTATTTCGTAAACATTAACAATGATATTTTAAAAAGCACAGTTTTTAACATGAAGATAATGGGGGAACTGGCCCTGAACTATAAAAAGTGTGAGGTTCTCCGAATGACTACTAGAAGTATTCCATTACTTTGGGTTACATGATAAAGCATACAAATTTAAAGGTTGATCGTTTCAACTAAGCACTTAGGGATTACAATTACGAGCAATTTAAATTGTAACCATAACACAGAAAATGTTGTAGGGAAGGCGAACCAACGTCTGCAATTTAATGTTAGAATACTTAGAACATGCAACAAATCTATCAGACCACCTGCACTACGCTTGGCCATCCTCTTCTGGAGTACTGCTGCGTGGTATGGGGTCCTTACCAGATAGGGTTGACAGATGACATATTTCAAATTAGACAAATCGTTTTGTATTATCGCGAAATAGGGGGGACAGTGTCACGGACATGAGACGCGAACTGGGGTGGCAAACATTAAAACAAAGGCGGTTATCGGTTGAGGCGATATCTTTTCACGACACTTTAATCACCAACTTTCTCCTCCGAATACCCAATTTGTAGACTCCTACCTACACAGGGAGAAACGACCATCGTAATAAAGTAGGAGCGAGCAGAGAAGCGGATGACGGAAGCTGCTGCCGAGGCCCGCAGGACCACCATGGCCACGAAGGGGAGGGAGGAGGGCATCTTTATCGATCTGGAAGGATTTCTGTACGGTCCAGGAATCGCACACTAGAAGCACATTTAACGTAAGTACAACAAAAAAAAAAAAACCTAAACTTTACCGCATTTTTCAAATTGGAGGGAAACATGACTTCAGAACGGTACATACGATTTTGATCGGAATTTGATCCCGGCACAACCTTTTGTCAAGCTTTTATGAGTGAAGAAAATGACATTTGTTTCAATACGTCACGATTTTGTTAGAACTTAATACTTTGTAGTTATCCTATGTATTCTCATAAAAATATATTGAAAACGAATTATACAAATTATTTTGTTATAGGTCCCATAGGAGGGCTTCGGGAATTCCCAACGATGACCAATGTTCAGGTTGCAAGGGGTCCCTCCATCTGGTGCAGCCCTTACATGAGCGTCCGATGTGGACACATAAATGATTTCTCGAAGACAAAAATACAAGGAACCAAATTATATCATAAAACGTAGCATTATTTTTATATAATAAAAATAAAATTGATCAGATGCGAGTAGGATTCGCTTACTGGGAGTTTCGTCCAGACTTCATTATGTACATAGACAGTTCATGAATAGAGAATCTCGATTTTTTTCACCCATTACCGACATTGATACTGGCAAGTTATCTGTCCCAGGGATTCCAAGACTTTCGAGAATACTTCAGTTAAGCTTGAAATCGGTTAATAAATGAACACAGAAATATTTTTTTATGTGATATAATTACAAATTAACAATTTTCTGATTTTTTCCCTTTACTTGCACTGTGAAACCTTGCTTACTGCCAAATTTCATGATTCTACGTCAACGGTAAGGACCCAATAGGTTTTAATGAGTGAGTTTGCGAATATCAAAATATGGGACCTAAATTGCCGTATCTTTTGATTGCATTGACTTATAAGCTTAATGTTTTTACACTACCAAAGGACCACAGACTTCATTATGTGACATAAATTTCAACTTGATACGTCTACCAGTTTCTGAGAAAAAGAGGTCTTAAGTGATGGAGTGCCAGACAGAAAGCCGAATAAAAAATGACAAAAAAATCGTGTAATACAATTACAGATTAACAATTTCCGATTTTTCCCTTTACTTGTGCTGTGAAACGTTTCTTCTTGCCATATTTCATTATTCTAGACCAACAGGAAGTATCATTTAGGTATTGACGAGTGAGTCTGCGAGTGTCAAAATATGTTACATAATTAGCCGTATCTTTAGATTCTACTGAACTTGGAAGGTTCAAAGTTTTACACTCCCAAGGGACCGCAGACCTTAGTATGTAACATAAATTTCAACTTTATACGTCTACCCGTTCCTGAGAGAAAGGTTTTATAACAGTCGGACAGACAGACAGACAGACAGAGAGACAGAGACACGGACGGACAACAAAGTGATCCTAGCATAAGCGTTTCGTTTTTACCGACTGAGCCGGCCGCGGTGGTCTCGCGGTTCTAGGCGCGCAGTCCGGAACCGCGCGACTGCTACGGTCGCAGGTTCGAATCCTGCCTCGGGCATGGATGTGTGTGATGGTCTTAGGTTAGTTAGGTTTAACTAGTTCTAAGTTCTAGGGGACTGATGAACTAAGATGTTAAGTCCCATAGTGCTCAGAGCCATTTGAACCATTTGATTTACCGACTGAGGTACGGAACCCTGATATATCACAAAATTCACCTATTTTTATGCTTTCAGAGAGGGTACCTCCCTTAAGAGTATGTAGATTCTGGCCACGGCCGATATTGGAATTTTTGAATGGCGCCACGGTAGTTTCGATAATAGACGAGAGGAACGATTCAATATGTGCATGGTGGCAAGAACAACGAAACAAACTGGGCCAAGCTATTCCAGTTAAAGAAGATCCTACACGCTCTAAGCATTAAGTAGTTAGGATTTCAGTAAAATAAGTCCACGAATGTGTTTAAACATGTCTGAATAAAACAACAGCATGAAAAAACGTAAGCCATCCCGCAGTTTGCTACGGTATATTTAATCACAGGGGCAGCGAGACAGTGATGGAACGGCGGCCGGTATACGGAGCCAGGGAGGTGGAGGATAGGAGAAAGACGACGCTACCAATACCAACACCCGCGCACCGCCCGGCCCGTTCGCGGACTTGCCTGAACTGCACAGCGGACGGCGGCGCACGTGCCGGTCGCGTGCGCCTCACGTGGCGGCGGCGTGGTCGCGCGCGCTCGGCGCTCATCGGCTCCGTTCGGCAGTCGCCGCGGCCTCCGTCGCCGTCCGCGAGCACCGAGCACCAGGCCAGACCGCCGCCCCCTGCACAGTCACCACGCGTCAGCGCGCCGCCTCCATTCTGTCCGGCCCTCACTAGACACACACAACTCATCATTGCTGTCCAACGACTTCATGTACACTACACTGGCTTCCGTAAAGTAGGGAAATAAAATCACTAAAGTAGCAATATTGGACACATCACTAGGTACACTGCGTTAAGTAAACACAGTGACAGTCTTGTAATTTTTTTATTATATGGGACGAAATACAGGGAGCTAAAGGCTATTTACAAATTCTACAGTAACCAGACGGCCGTTGTAAGAGTCGAGTGGCGTGAAAGGGACGCAATGGTTGAGATGGGAGTGAGACAGGATTGTAGTAGCTTATCCTCGATGTTATTCAGTCTCTGCATTGAGCAAGCAGTAACCAAATTTTGGAGTAGAAATTGAAGTTTAGGGAGAAAAAATAAAAGCTCTGAGGTTTGCCGATAACACTATAACTCTGCCAGAGACAGCAAAGGACCGGAAAGAGTTCGAACGGAAAGAACATTGTCTTGCTAGGAGAATGTAAGATGAACATCAACAAAAGCAAAACAAAGATAATGGAATGTAGTCAAAATAAATCAAGTGATGCTGAGGGAATTATATTAGGAAAAGCCATTCTTAATGTAGTAGATGCGTTTTTGCTTTTTGGGCAGCAAAATAACTGACAGCTGAAGAAGAGAGGATATAAAATGTATACTGGCAATGGCAAGAAAAGCATTTTTGAAGAAGAGAAATTAGTTAGCATCGAATATAGACTGTTGTTGTTGTGGTCATCAGTCCTGAGACTGGTTTGATGCAGCTCTCCATGCTACTCTAACCTGTGCAAGCTTCTTCATCTCCCAGTACCTACTGCAACCTACATCCTTCTGAATCTGCTTGGTGTATTCATCTCTTGGTCTCCCTCTACGGTTTTTACCCTCCACGCTGCCCTCCAATGCTAAATTTGTGATCCCTTGATGCCTCAAAACATGTCCTACCAACCGATCCCTTCTTCTAGTCAAGTTGTGCCACAAACTTCTCTTCTCCCCAATCCTATTCAGTACCTCCTCATTAGTTACGTGATCTACCCACCTTATCTGTAGCATTCTTCTGTAGCACCACATTTCGAAAGCTTCTATTCTCTTCTTGTCCAAACTAGTTATCGTCCATGTTTCACTTCCATACATGGCTACACTCCATACAAATACTTTCAGAAATGACTTCCTGACACTTAAATCTATACTCGATGTTAACAAATTTCTCTTCTTCAGAAACGATTTCCTTGCCATTGCCAGTCTACATTTTATATTCTCTCTACTTCGACCATCATCACTTATTTTACTCTCTAAATAGCAAAACTCCTTTACTACTTTAAGTGTCTCATTTCCTAATCTAATTCCCTCAGCATCACCCGATTTAATTTGACTACATTCCATTATCCTCGTTTTGCTTTTGTTGATGTTCATCTTATATCCTCCTTTCAAGACACCATCCATTCCGTTCAACTGCTCTTCCAAGTCCTTTGCTGTCTCTGACAGAATTACAATGTCATCGGCGAACCTCAACGTTTTCATCTCTTCTCCATGGATTTTAATACCTATTCCGAATTTTTCTTTTGTTTCCTTTACTGCTTGCTCAACATACAGATTGAATAACATCGGGGAGAGGCTACATCCCTGTCTCACTCCTTTCCCAACCACTGCTTCCCTTTCATGCCCCTCGACTATTATAACTGCCATCTGGTTTCTGTACAAATTGTAAATAGCCTTTCGCTCCCTGTATTTTACCCCTGCCACCTTCAGAATTTGAAAGAGAGTATTCCAGTTAACATTGTCAAAAGCTTTCTCTAAGTCTACAAATGCTAGAAACGTAGGTTTACCTTTTCTTAATCCTTCTTCTAAGATAAGTCGTAAGGTTAGTATTGCCTCACGTGTTCCAACATTTCTACGGAATCCAAACTGATCTTCCCCGAGGTCCGCTTCTACTAGTTTTTCCATTCGTCTGTAAAGAATTCGCGTTAGTATTTTGCAGCTGTGACTTATTAAACTGATAGTTCGGTAATTTTCACATCTGTCAACACCTGCTTTCTTTGGGATTGGAATTATATTCTTCTTGAAGTCTAATGCTATTTCGCCTGTCTCATGCATCTTTCTCACCAGATGGTAGAGTTTTGTCATGACTGGCTCGCCCAAGACCATCAGTAGTTCTAATGGAATGTTGTCTACTCCCGGAGCCTTGTTTTGACTCAGGTCTTTCAGTGCTCTGTCAAACTCTTCACGCAGTATCTTATCTCCCATTTCGTCTTAATCTACATCCTCTTCCATTTCCACAATATTGTCCTCAAGTACATCGCCCTTGTATAAACCCTCTATATACTCCTTCCACCTTTCTGCCTTCCCTTCTTTACTTAGAACTGGGTTGCCATCTGAGCTCTTGATATTCATACAAGTGGTTCTATTCTCTCCAAAGGTCTCTTTAATTTTCCTGTAGGCAGTATCTATCTTACCCCTAGTGAGACAAGCCTCTACATCCTTACATTTGTTCTCTAGCCATCCCTGCTTAGCCATTTTGCACTTCCTACCGATCTCATTTTTGAGACGTTTGTATTCCTTTTTGCCTGCTTCATTTACTGCATTTTTATATTTTCTCCTTTCATCAATTAAATTCAATATTCCTTCTGTTACCCAAGGATTTCTACTAGCCCTCGTCTTTTTACCTACTTGATCGTCTGCTGCCTTCACTACATCATCCCTCAGAGCTACCCATTCTTCTTCTACTGTATTTCTTTCCCCCTATTCCTGTCAATTGTTCCCTTATGCTCTCTCTGAAACTCTCTACAACCTCTGGTTCTTTCAGTTTATCCAGGTCCCATCTCCTTAAATTCAGACCTTTTTGCAGTTTCTTCAGTTTCAATCTGCAGTTCATAACTAATAGATTGTGGTCAGAATCCACATCTGCCCCTGGAAATGTCTTACAATTTAAAACCTGGTTCCTAAATCTCTGTCTTACCATTGTATAATCTATCTGATACCTTTTAGTATCTCCAGGATTCTTCCAGGTATACAACCTTCTTTTATGATTCTTGAACCAAGTCTTAGCTATGATTAAGTTATGCTCTGTGCAAAATTCTACAAGGCGGCTTCCTCTTTCATGTCTTCCCCCCAATCCATATTCACCTACTATGTTTCCTTCTCTCCCTTTTCCTACTGACGAATTCCAGTCACCCATGACTATTAAATTTTCGTCTCCCTTCACTACCTGAATAATTTCTTTTATCTCGTCATACATTTCATCAATTTCTTCATCATCTGCAGAGCTAGTTGGCATATAAACTTGTACTACTGTAGTAGGCATGGGCTTTGTGTCTATCTGCCGGCCAAAGTGGCCGTGCGGTTAAAGGCGCTACAGTCTGGAACCGCAAGACCGCTACGGTCGCAGGTTCGAATCCTGCCTCGGGCATGGATGTTTGTGATGTCCTTAGGTTAGTCAGGTTTAACTAGTTCTAAGTTCTAGGGGACTAATGACCTCAGCAGTTGAGTCCCATAGTGCTCAGAGCCATTTGAACCATTTTTGTGTCTATCTTGGCCACAATAATGCGTTCACTATGCTGTTTGTAGTAGCTAACCCGCACTCCTATTTTTTTATTCATTATTAAACCTACTCCTGCATAAACCCTATTTGATTTTGTATTTATAACCTCGTAATCACCTGACCAAAAGTCTTGTTTCTCCTGCCACCGAACTTCACTAATTCCCACTATATCTAACTGTAACCTATCCATTTCCCTTTTTAAATTTTCTAACCTACCTGCCCGATTAAGGGATCTGACATTCCACGCTCCGATCCGTAGAACGCCAGTTTTCTTTCTCCTGATAACGACGTCCTCTTGAGTAGTCCCCGCCCGGAGATCCGAATGGGGGACTATTTTACCTTCGGAATATTTTACCCAAGAGGACGCCATCATCATTTAATCATACAGTAAAGCTGCATGTCCTCGGGAAAAATTACGGCTGTAGTTTCCCCTTGCTTTCAGCCGTTCGCAGTATCAGCACAGGAAGGCCGTTTTGGTTAATGTTACAAGGCCAGATCAGTCAATCATCCAGACTGTTGCCCCTGCAACTACTGAAAAGGCTGCTGCCCCTCTTCAGGAACCACATGTTTGTCTGGCCTCTCAACAGATACCCCTCCGTTGTGGTTGCACCTACGGTACGGCCATCTGTATCGCTGAGGCACGCAAGCCTCCCCACCAACGGCAAGGTCCATGGTTCATGGGGGGGGGGGGGGAGGGGGGGAGGAATATAGACTAAGGAAGCTTTTTATGAAGGTATTTGCCGGCAGTGTAGCCATGTTCTGCAGTGAAACATGGACGACAAATACTATAGACAAAAAGAGGATAGAAGGTTTTGAAATGTGGTGCTGCGGAAGAATGCTGAAGAATTGATGGTTAGGTCACCTAAGTAAACAGGTGGTACTAAGCAGAAATGGGGAGTAGAGGAACTGACTAGAAGAAGGGTTCTTTTGGTAGGGCATGCTCTGAGGCAACCTGACAAGAAGGGGGATCGGGGGAGGGGGGGTACAGTGTGAGACATCAAGATATCACCAATGTAGTACTGGAAGGAAGTGTGTATGTGTGTGGGGGAGGGGAAAAATCGTAGAGGGAGACCAAGAGATGAACACAGAAAGGAAATTCAGAAGGATATAAGTTGTAGTAGTTATTCGAAGATGAAGAGCCTTACACAGGATAGAGTAGAGTGGAGAGCTCTTCAGATCAAAGACAACAACAACAACGGGCTGTCTTTACTATTGGTACAACCAAAAGAAGCATTAGAGGACAATGAAAGGAGCAAATAATCCTCTTAAACATAGGTCCGCAAGCCACTGGCTCCCCAATACAATGTGAGCACAAGTGCAGTCAGGGCACTGTTACATCATTATTAATATCTGTACAGAAAGCTTCAGACATGAAATTTTTATTGCCTTCATCGTATGTACCTGCTTTGTAATCCTTTATATCCCTATGTACTTAATTTGTATATAGCCCTATACAGCTAGCAAATTTCATGATATCTCTCTGTAAATTATTATAGTATCACATCACGATAAACACACTGTTCATTTGTTACCTAGATACCGAGTGAAGTCGCAGTCACCGGAAAAAAAACACCAATTGAAAAATATATCCCATTATTTCCTTGCTCTATGTCTCATTATCACTGCATAATAAAATGTGCAAGTGTGCACTCGTTTTGAAATATGTAATTGTCAACCTTAAATCAGTAACCTAGGCCTCGGGTTATGGCACGTCCATATATCCATTATTGTAATATGCCAAGATGCTATCACTTTTATGCCCATGTTTTGGGCATCGATGTATACATTACAATTAAATAATTATGTAAAACAGTACTAGAACTGGAAATTTCGTATGAAGGCTGCTGTGAGTCGAAAAATATAATACATGATATTACAATTTGTAAAAGTAGGCATTCTGCCATAACGATCCTCAGACTGTTACTTATTATCCCATTTGATGTGGTTCATTCAGTCTTTAAAATATGTTTAATGTTAACTGTCTTATTAGTAATAATCTTCAGATTTAAAAATTGACGAAATATTATTACCTTTTGTATTTTCCATTTTGTATGACTGACGTCGTACTGTTTTCCATTTTAAATTATTCGCTTTGTATTCCCTCAGATACTGTTACATCTACTTATTTATTGTTAAAAACCTAGAAATAATTTTTTATTATTATTCATATGACTCTACCATCTGGTGGTACTCTTGTATTACTCTAGTAGGCCAACTGGTATCTGGCAGTATATAGTCGGCAGTTACTTCTTGGTGTGCCACACCTGTATGACTCGGTGTTGCCACGAGGACAGTTTTATTTTTTAACGTTTTGCTCTTTTTTGAGCATTAGGTAATGTTATCTTAGTACAGCTTTGTATATTTACTGTAAAGGAAACGTTATCTTTTTTTTTTTTTTCAAATTCACAGTCCGTTACCATGGTAAAAGACAATGTGCAGTTTATCGCAAAACATAAGTTCATAACCTATACACTAAATATACGTCAAAAAAGAACTTATACGAAATCATTAATTTACGATCACATCCACAACAGTGTAATATTTTTGTAATTTTTTGTAGCCTTCCAGATCTGAAGATGGCAACTTAGCCCTGCTGAAACTAGCAATCCCGTATACCTACATGCGATCAAGGCAATCAAAACTTCATATCTCAAGCTTCCTGTACACTGAATTCATGACCGCTCACCAGCTGATAATGTCAGATATACTATTTACGTCTGTTTGGGCGATGTTACTTATGGTGACGGGATGTGTATGTGGTACATGCATGATGGTGCACTTTCATGTGACAGTTGTGGATATGTGGCATCAGTCTTCAACAACAAATGTACCGGGTGTGGCTCACGAATACCATGGCCTCCAAAGTCCCCCAATTTGCACCTGTTGGATTTTTTATGTGGAGATATTTAAAAGCTTTCGTGTATTCCAGCCTCGGGATTCAATGCGATGGGTGTCGGTTAAACGTGTGATTGACAAAAGGTGCCACTGATCCGGTAAGTCGCGACACGTTATCATCGATCAAGGAACAACCATCGGATCAAGTGTATATGGTATGAAACAGCATTATGAACATTTACAGGTCGCCGCGTTTTTCTACGCAGAATTGCCATCTCTATAGAGCTTTGCTGTTAGGTCTCAGGAGCTTACGTACGTTCTTCTGTGGATGCAATGGCTGAAGATTTCTTCCTATACAACCACAATGATGGTTATGCAGAGCTCACCTCCTGGACGAATATCTCCAACAGAAAACTATTCAGAAAACCAAGTGAACAGTTCATATTCCAAACTGCATTCTATTTGAGAGACAGAAAACTATCTTGAGTGATATTGGTAACACGGAGCGTTCTCTACCTACGGAGCTCGTGGACAGCATCGCCCCTATTAACAGCATCACTCATTGCTATGTGTGTTGTGCAACTTCTTGGGATACTAACGTTACATTTTTTGCGACTTGTGCTTTAGTAAACTGATAAATTCACTTTGTACGCTTCGAATATGTTCTTATCTGGAACATTATTTCTTTGTGGCACTATTTTTGTTTCAATTTCATGTGCATATACTCCACAGTTCTGTTAGGTTTCATCATATTCAGCACGTACGCTCCACTTATCTTTATTTGAGAATTTTTTCCTTGATTTACGGAAACCAGAGAATTTTTATTGTATCGTGTACATCTCAAGTGTAATCACGTTATAAAACGCTTTGTGATATTCATAATTAAGAAATTTGCATAATACAAATAATCACGTTGAACACGTTACCTTAAACGTCCGTAAGGTAAAACTTTGTGAAGATATTACTAAATAATTTCAAGAATATTGTAACAATCAGTCACAATTGGCGATCAGCCATACAAACATTTTTTATTTCCTAGAAATGGTTCCAAAATCAGGAGGGAGTGGTTAAACTGTTTGATAAGCACGCGGAAAACTGTACTACAGTTTTTGGCGACATGCCGTAAAACCTTCTGCGAATGACTGTTTTTCATCACGAGACAACTGTAATGATAAGCATGTGGAGTGCAGTGAGAATGATATATTAAAGTACGCGATCAAAAACTTAGGTAGCGACGGTAGATGGTGGACACCTGACGCTCGGGACAATACTTGAGGAGGAGGCGAGGAGTAGGAGAGTAGCTATTAATGTCCTGTCGACAATTACAGACGGAGCACATGTTCGGATTAAGGACGTGTGGGGACGGAAATCGGCCGCACCCTTTCAAAGGAGCCATCCCCGCCTGAAACGATCTAGGGAAATCCCGGAAAACCTATATGAGAATGGGCGGACGCGGGTCTGAATCGTCGTCCTCCGGAATGCCAGTCCAGTGTGCTAACTACGGAGCCACTTCGTTCTGTCTGAGACAATACTTCTCTCAAGTCATGAAACACTACCATTGGATGCTTGAGGAGTGGGAAAATTTTCCTCCTAAGATGAATCGCAGTACGCATTATTACAGGCGAAAACTAATTGGGGGCACACATACAGTATTCCAACATGGCACAGTTCAAGCAGGAGCGAGAGGCATGCCGGTATGGGGTTTATATACATGGTATGGAATGCGTCAGCTGATACAGCTGCAAACGTCTCTCAATGGTGAACGATGCAGGAGTTACCGACAAATTGTGTGCATCCGTTTGCTCATATATACTAACCTGCATAGGACATGTACCTACCCAGGTCATCTTGTCTCAATCTTATTGAGCATATCTGGGGCGCCGTCGAGGAGATTCTAATTCTTGCATCCACATCTGTGAATTGTGGTTCAAGTGGCCCTGAGCACTATGGGACTTAACATCTGAGGTCATCAGTCCCCTAGAACTTAGAACTAATTAAACCTAACTAACCTAAGGACTTCACACACATCCATGCCCGAGGCACGATTCGAACCTGCGACCGTAGCGGTCGCGCGGTTCCAGACTGTAGCGCCTAGAACCGCTCGGCCACGCCGACCGGCCTCTGTGAATTGTAACTGGCGTTTGGCGGTCATGGATCAGGATGGCTCACAAATGTTTCACCGTGTCGTGATGTTCACCCCACAACTCATCGCCTCCACTGTGCTAGCAGATGTCCCTAATTTTAGCCGGCCGCGGTGGCCGTGCGGTTCTAGGCGCTCCAGTCCGGAGCCGCGCTGCTGCTACGGTCGCAGGTTCGAATCCTGCCTCGGGCATGGGTGTGTGTGATGTCCTTAGGTTAGTTAGGTTTAAGTAGTTCTAAGTTCTAGGGGACTAACGACCACAGCAGTTGAGTCCCATAGTGCTCAGAGCCATTTGAACCCTAATTTTATTGTTCATTGGTGTACACTGTGTAAAGGCAAGTCCTAAGCATGTCATCGAGCGTTATACTTTCGAGGATTTTCATGGGACATACTGAAACAACGTCTTCATTCTTCAGTATAGCGTGGTAAGTGTTTGTGTTTATTGTATGATTGACTAATGAGCACAGGTGATGTGTGACCAAACACTGATTTCAATATTTAGACTGAATACTTACCTTCAGCTACCCTCCACCTCTTTGTAGGAATTCTTTTCAGAAGTTTACCAACTGTAAACGAGCACGCAGAGTAATATCTCGAATAAAGAATCTTATCTAAAGCAACTTGTATGATTAAATATACTCACTCTACTTAACGAGTAACTGGATAATGCATAGCCACGTGCTATAAAACAGACTGTACATTTACTCTGTGATACACACAATACTATTACTACAATGTTTTTGTATGGCGTCTTTACTCGATCCATAACCAGAAATCTTTGATTTTGTTCGTGAAGGTAAATGTGCAAGGATAGTAGATCAAAGGCAATATTAAGTAGAGAACACGAAAAAAAATCAGTATAAAAACATATAATCGTAATTTACATAATTCGATGCAGACGGAGTTCTTAACGAAGATCTGAGAACGATCGGAAAAGGACGCTGTTGGAGTCATATATGAGAAGATTTAAGGTATGCAATGTCATATCCGGAACATAGTTACTGTTAAGAGCTTTGGGGAGATGCAGTAAGGAACAGTTTAAATTAAAGTGAAAATCAGTAAAGAAAAGTGTTTGTTCCTGTCTCTTCATTGTGTTTCAATATCTTTCACGCATTCCTCCCTTTTTTTTTTCAAACGGTTTACAAAGCTGTTACGGCATCGGAAGTTCAATGTGGCAAATTTCATATCGCTTCTTACTATGTCCCTCGACCAATACCATTGTCGTTTTAATCGCAAAGGTCGTATCTAGAAACCACTGAACGTACTTGATAGTTCACTGAACGCAGAGACGGTGTAAGTTGTACGGAAAGCCCTACTCGGAGCGCGTATCTTTATTTAACTTACGAAACAGAAAAAAGGGGCAGAGAGATCAGCTGACGTATTTGGAGTGAAGCAGGAAAGGAGCGTTGTCAGGGGCCGATAACACGGCGTGTGCCACATTTTTCGGGCTTATCTAACGCGGTAGCACCAACACTCAACGCCGAACGCTCTCCCATATGTCGTTCACGTGCGCAGGGTTCCCAGTAATACTCGCCATCTACCGCAGTCGTGCTTGTGGTGTATCTTAGACATTTGCCGCTATCTTCGCTGCGTCCGGTATCAACTATGCTACGAAATTACACTCACGACTGCAACAAATTATTATGGCGACGAAAGGTTTTTGTGTTTCGTTTTCGGAGTATATTAATGTCGATGGAACCCTGTCAATGCATGAAGGGTTGTCATCATTATAGGATGACTTCGTTGTCGGTATGTCCATCCGACTGTTCAAATCCATTTATTCAACGGGTATACGTATCACGCTGAAATTTATGTCACATTTTAAGGCCTACGGTCCCTTGGCGATGCAAAAAGTGAATCTTCTAAGTCAATGTAATCGAAAGATACGGCCATTTATGTCACATGTTTTGATACATGCAAACGCTATCAAAACTTAAATGGCACTTCCAGATGACCAGGAATCAGTAAATTTGCGTATAAGCAAGGTTTCACAGTACAACCAAAGGAAAAAATCGAAAATTTATTAATTTTTAATTATATCATACGAAAAATGCTTTTTGTCATTTGCTAACAGACTGTCTGTCCGTTCGTCCATCTCTTAAAACACCTTTTTTTCAGTGACGTAGACGTATGAAGTTGAAATTTATGTCACATTCTGAAGTCTATAGACCTTTGGTGGCAGGAAAAGGTTAAGCTTCTAAGTCAACGCAGTCAAAAGGTACGGCCATTTATGTCCCATATTTTGATAATCGCCAAATCACTCGTTAAAAACCTCTAGGGTACTACTTCCCCTTGACGTAGGATCATGAAATTTGCCAAGGAGAAAGGTTTCTCAGTACTAGTAAAGGAAAAACGTGGAAAAATTATTAATATGTAATTATATCACACGAAAAAATATTTCTGTCATTTGTTATTCAACTAAAAACTTGAAACATCCTTGAAAGTCTTGGAATCCCTGGGATCGATGTCCTCACAGTATCAATGTCGATGACGGTCTCAGAATACAACAGAATGAAATTAATAGCCTCCAAAGTAGCAAGGAATTCTCGAAACTACAAGCTACCTTTCACACAGGATACTTTCCAGTTGCTTCCCCACATCGATAAACTTGCGTCCTGACTCACTGAGGAGACCATTCTACCTGCTAGCAAACAACAAATCCGACATGGTTCGACAGTCTAAGGTAGAACCAGAAAACCACAGGAGTTTGAGTAAGGAAAGACGGAAAGGAAAAGACCCTCCATTAATTAGGAAATAACAGAAAGGCCGGCTACTCGAATGTAGGCGGAAACGGCTGAAAGAAGCAGAATTGCCGTCATTTACTCTCTCAAATAGTCATAATCTGCAGACCTGTGATCACAATCGTAGTGCTACATGAAATACTGGCATGGTAAGTGAACACTTCGATTTTATGTTATGTAAATTATGACAGTGTGAAAGCTGTCATCATTTGTTGTTATTATTGGTCTTAAATCAATTGCACGGCTCGTTTATTCCTCAAATTTTCAGCCGAAAGCTTCTCAAACGCTCTGCTTCTTCGAATTGCAGTTTATTGGAAGCTACGCTAAAGTAATGAACTATGCAATGATGTAAGCAAATTATTAATTCACAAGACATTGTATTTATAATATTGTTATTATTATTAAAATCGTGGCCCGCATCTCGTGGTCGTGCGGTAGCGTTCTCGCTTCCCACGCCCGGGTTCCCGGGTTCGATTCCCGGTGGGGTCAGGGATTTTCTCTGCCTCGTGATGGCTGGGTGTTGTGTGCTGTCCTTAGGTTAGTTAGGTTTAAGTAGTTCTAAGTTCTAGGGGACTTATGACCACAGCAGTTGAGTCCCATAGTGCTCAGAGCCATTTGAACCATTTTTTTTTAAATCGTGAGCGTCTAGGGCACGTTAAAAGTAGCGGCGGGGGCAGATTATATTTGGGGAAAGGGAAAGCGTGGGGGTTGAGAGTAACAAACTGTGACCTCCAGAACCCAAACCTAGATCCACGCCTAGGTGTCAGTATACAGCGTTATTCGTAACTATCATATGTACCGGGGCCTACAGGCTGGTATGCTCTCAAAGGTCCCACTCAATGCCGAATAGGCTGGGGCAACAAAACCCTTGGCAACGACTCTGCGATCTTTGTTAGCAGCTCTACCCTCAAATTCTACACCCACGTTTAAGGAGATGTAAACCCACAGCCCCCGGGCAATGCACTTCGTTACAAGGAGTGTAGCAAATAGGAGAGGGTGAAAGGCGAGTTCCCCGCGCCTTATCTGGGACTTTCGGCTATGGGAAAAAACACTGATAAAAAAAAACAGGCAGGTCAGGAGGCTTTAAGATGTCAGCCCTGTCACCGGACTACTCTACCAAGCTAGGTTGGTAACCTCTTTTAAATGAAAGTGGAGAGTACTCATAAGCGTCGACGGCATAGCCTCGGAACAAAAACACAGACGACATATAAAATGACAACAAGATTACGTACCAGGAAAAACGATACCTGGAATGTGCATGATATCAGCAAATAGATGAGTTATTACAAATAATAACACAAAGGAGAACAATTACTGCTGCCGTTAAGGAAACTAACAAGAAACTTAAAGGACTAAAGATGTAGCAAACTACCGTATGATACGCAGCAGTGTGGACATGGAGACTAGAGCACAGCAAGGTGCGGCACTGCTGATACATACTAAACTGAAAGAAAAATTATGTGTCCTATAACGGTAGTAACGAAAGGATAGTATCAGCAAGATTTGAAACGGAGAGTGGTCCTATGACTATTTGCAGTACACGGACCAGAGGAAGGAAGGAAGGAGCAAAAAATTGTTCTAATGATACACTTCAGAAACAGCTGGATAAACTGAACAGCAATGACTCCCTTGTTATAAGTGGAGATTTAAGTGATGGAGTCGGCAATACACCGATAAGAAACGTAGCTGTACCCTTGGGGATGTTATGAGAACAACCAAGAAAGTTCAGATTTCCATCAGCTAAAAATAACGAACACCTTTCATAGGAAAAATGACATGGTTAAGTACACATGGATTGCAAGAACATTGACATCGCTAATACACTATGTTACTGCAAAACAGAAAAAGTCATCTCTTATTACACGTAAACATGTGTACAGTTGATGTGATCTCTCTTCTTCAGACCTTTTCATTGTTGAATCAACAATCAGTTTGTGGACAAAATGCAGACAGGCACAAAATTAGGCACAATAAGACAATCTGGAAAACCCTCTTTATTGCAAGAGGACAATGTCAGGAGGCTTTATCAAAACAGACTGTCACAATATCCATTACAAGTATAAAAAGTGGAGGATACAGAGGAATAATGGAACACAATACAGAACTCTTATCCATCAAGCAGCAAGAGAAGCTGTAGGGGAAACTATTACAAAGCCAAAAAAGAATAGGTTGCCAAGATGGTCGGAAGAAATAAGCAAGCAGTAAAAGAAAAGAACCAAGCTTAACACTGCAATCTAGAGAAAAACTAAGAACAGTAACGGCACTGAATAGAGAAACTCTTACAAATACGTGGAATAATATTATCAGCAGTGTGTATATAAGGTGATGAAACATCTAAACACAACGGAAAGAAACAGAAGACTTCGTTAAGTACTATGAAGTACACTCCTGGAAATGGAAAAAAGAACACATTGACACCGGTGTGTCAGACCCACCATACTTGCTCCGGACACTGCGAGAGGGCTGTACAAGCAATGATCACACGCACGGCACAGCGGACACACCAGGAACCGCGGTGTTGGCCGTCGAATGGCGCTAGCTGCGCAGCATTTGTGCACCGCCACCGTCAGTGTCAGCCAGTTTGCCGTGGCATACGGAGCTCCATCGCAGTCTTTAACACTGGTAGCATGCCGCGACAGCGTGGACGTGAACCGTATGTGCAGTTGACGGACTTTGAGCGAGGGCGTATAGTGGGCATGCGGGAGGCCGGGTGGACGTACCGCCGAATTGCTCAACACGTGGGGCGTGAGGTCTCCACGGTACATCGATGTTGTCGCCAGTGGTCGGCGGAAGGTGCACGTGCCCGTCGACCTGGGACCGGACCGCAGCGACGCACGGATGCACGCCAAGACCGTAGGATCCTACGCAGTGCCGTAGGGGACCGCACCGCCACTTCCCAGCAAATTAGGGACACTGTTGCTCCTGGGGTATCGGCGAGGACCATTCGCAACCGTCTCCATGAAGCTGGGCTACGGTCCCGCACACCGTTAGGCCGTCTTCCGCTCACGCCCCAACATCGTGCAGCCCGCCTCAAGTGGTGTCGCGACAGGCGTGAATGGAGGGACGAATGGAGACGTGTAGTCTTCAGCGATGAGAGTCGCTTCTGCCTTGGTGCCAATGATGGTCGTATGCGTGTTTGGCGCCGTGCAGGTGAGCGCCACAATCAGGACTGCATACGACCGAGGCACACAAGGCCAACACCCGGCATCATGGTGTGGGGAGCGATCTCCTACACTGGCCGTACACCACTGGTGATCGTCGAGGGGACACTGAATAGTGCACGGTACATCCAAACCGTCATCGAACCCATCGTTCTACCATTCCTAGACCGGCAAGGGAACTTGCTGTTCCAACAGGACAATGCACGTCCGCATGTACCCCGTGCCACCCAACGTGCTCTAGAAGGTGTAAGTCAACTACCCTGGCCAGCAAGATCTCCGGATCTGTCCCCCATTGAGCATGTTTGGGACTGGATGAAGCGGCGTCTCACGCGGTCTGCACGTCCAGCACGAACGCTGGTCCAACTGAGGCGCCAGGTGGAAATGGCATGGCAAGCCGTTCCACAGGACTACATCCAGCATCTCTACGATCGTCTCCATGGGAGAATAGCAGCCTGCATTGCTGCGAAAGGTGGATATACACTGTACTAGTGCCGACATTGTGCATGCTCTGTTGCCTGTGTCTATGTGCCTGTGGTTCTGTCAGTGTGATCATGTGATGTATCTGACCCCAGGAATGTGTCAATAAAGTTTCCCCTTCCTGGGACAATGAATTCACGGTGTTCTTATTTCAATTTCCAGGAGTGTATTATGGTATGATGAAACAGAACAAGAGCGTGATTTTGCACACGAAAATTTGACTTAATATCACGGAAAGAATAAAAAGAAAGTCTGAAAACCAGTAGAACCAGGAAAGCTGGGGGGGGGGGGGGGGACATTTAAGATTAACATTGAACTTACGAAATATGGTGGAACATGGTTTGAAATAAAGCCGCTTCACTTCCAAGGGGCTAGTGTGTAAATTCGTAGCGTTTTTCTATAAGTTTAATAAAACAGTTGATACATATAACAGACACTTTAGTCATCAATAATATATTTTCCTTCAGTGTTTACACGCCTGACAATGCTGCGGTGAATTTTCGATTCCGCGACTGTAGAAACCAAGTGGTTTTGAGCCGTAGAACTTGTCGAGTCATGTTTGGAGCGCATTTTCATCCGGAAAGAAAGTTTCTTGAAGAGCGGGAAAAATGAAAATCCGAGGGCGCAAGATTAGGTGAATAAGATGGTTACGTAATGACTTTCTACCCCAAGAGATGTATAGTGCTTTTTGTGAGTCTAGCAGAATGCGGGCGGGAGTTATCGTGGAATAGCATCACTTCACGCAGTCTTCCTGCTCTTTATTCTCTGCATACGCAAGACGTCTCAGTTATTGACAATAAATGTTAGCAGTGATGGTTATACCTCGGGGAAGCAATTCGTAGCACACCACGCTGTCACTGTTCCACCAGATAGCGTATTTCCTGAACATTTCAGTATAAGAAACCCGGGTTCTCCAGTGGTTTGTTACAGAGAAATAATGTGACATTGATTTATTGGGCTTGCTACCCCAATTACTTTTGTTGTAGTGAAAATACCTTGTCAACAGTGAAATAGACCGTAATATGCAAGTAGTATTAATTACAAAACGCAAGGGTAGTGCAATGACCCTCAGATACAAAAAATAATGTGAGGTGCTTGCCATCGCTGCGGAAACAATTCAACCGCCTTTCCATTGCATTTAGAGAATCTATACTCGTGTTACATATTGGCTATCTCTTCATCAGTAAACCAATTCATACCGCTGTTTATCACTATTACGTACACATAACAATGCCGTCGAAACTTGATGGAGAAGATTACAGTGAGCATTACTGCTGTCAACGAGTATCTTGAGAGAATGGAACAAGTATTTTTCCAAACAAGACACAGAGAGCATTTCGTCGACATCTGCACAGTAGTGGAGATATTTTCTGTGAAATACAAAGATAGATGAGGAAGAGATCAAACGAATTGCAGTTAATCTGTAACGAGCCACCAGAGACCAGGGTTCCCTTATACCGAAATGTCGCTGAAAAAGCTCCGAAATTTTGTCAGTTTAGCTGTAGTCCACCTTGCAGATTTTCCCGACTAACAGCAGATTACGAGGGTAATCCCAAAAGTAAGGTCTCCGATTTTTTTATAAGAACATAGACCTGTTTATTTCTACAATGGTTCACATCAGTTTACAGCTTGAACATTTAGCTATTTTTCGACATAATCACCGTTTCTGTCGATGCATTTTGTAGACGCTGTGGCAGTTTTTGTGTGCCCATGTCATACCAGCTCGCCGTCATGCTGTTCAGAAAGTTATGAACCTCTTCTTTCACCTCATCGTTGGAGCTGAATCGCTGGGACCACAACTAACGCTGACAGGTACTGTGAGAGTCTGAAAAAACTCAAACAGGTAATTCAGAACCGGAGAAGAGAAATTTTGACCAAGGGCGTACACATTCTCCGTGACAACGCTCGCCCACACATCGCTCGGCAAACCGTTGCTCTCCCGCAGCGGTTTCAGTGGAATATAATCGCCCACCCACCCTATAGTCCTGACTTGGCGCCCAGTGACTATCGCCTGTTCCCTAGGTTAAAAGAACACTTGGCCGGAAAGCGATTCAGCTCCGACGACGAGGTGAAAGAATACGTTCACAACTTTCTGAACAGCATGGCGGCGAGCTGGTATGACATGGGCATACAAAAACTGCCACAGCGTCTACATAAACGCATCGACAGAAATGGTGATTATGTCGAAATATAGATAAATGTTCAAGCTGTAAACTGATGTAAACTATTGTAGAAATAATCAGGTCTATGTACTTATAAAAAAAATAGGAGACGTTACTTTTGGGATTACCCTCGTAGAATAACCGGACAACGCCGAGTAATTGTAGCTACTTTCACGTGCGACCATGTTTTGTTTGTCACCAGTAAATTTTATGCATAGTAGCAGCACTAAAAAAATATTGCTAAACAGCCAACTGGATTACATCACGCTCGTCAGCGTAGTAGGCGCCCCTCCCCCCCCCCCCCCCCTCGCGTGACTGGAGGAAGCAGCGAACCGATGCAGAGACGGGAGCGGAAGCGAAGAGCCAGCCTAGTCCTGTGAGTCACAGCCGACGCATGCAGGTCCTTACGCAACGGCCAGACTGTTCAGGAACTGTGGTCACAGTCAAGGCCGTCAGGCTAGTGCTCCGGGAGCAGGGAGTAAGGCCGACTGCTGGAGAGTATCGCGTGTTAGTGGCAACCTATCTTTCGCATTTACAGCGTGCGAATGTTGGTACAGCGAAATCAACAACTGACGAACTGCCTGTTCGTTTTTGTATCGCATTCTTAGGCCGGCGTATGTTTGATGCTTTTTCTGACATTTCACCAGCGCGGGTGGTTGGCATTGTCATAGCTTCACCCTCCATTGCTGATGGCGGACTGGAAGCGAGCAGCTAGAGACACAGAGCATATCGTCGTCATTTGCACTGTAGCGCGAGCTCGACTCTAGTCCACTACCAGCACTGAAGGGTGCAGCTTTTACAATGCCAGCCACTCGTGCTGGCGAAACGCCAGAAAAAGATTCAAACAAACTATAAAATTATACGTTGTCGTGTTGGAAGTCAGATCTGGAAGTTGACGAGATCTTTACAGATTGAATAAGACTCCCTTGTCGTTCTTTCCACCAACCTGTCGTCTTCTAAAGTTGTGTCCCCAGCGCAGAAGATAGCTCGTCGATCGTGGGATCTTCTTCGGCGGAGGCCGCTATGCTGTCATCTCGAACGTGAACCTGTGATTGAGCTTTTTATGGGATGCCACTTGCCCAGGTTAGTCCATAGTACTGACAATGATGGTAGGTGACACCTCTCATTAATGTATCCTGTTTGTTTATATTTTACATAATCACTTTTTGCACTGACTTCTACAACACTTGACATACCTTTCTAAATGGTACGGTAACTTTTCTCACAACTTCCGATGTAGAGTACGACATGTTCGTCCGAAAGAGAGACACACGCCCGGCTCCGAAGAACACCCGAAACAGTGACTAGCGCAACCGATTTACTTCGTCTCCCAGACGCGTCAAACCGACCCGACGGTGTCCGAAGAACTTCAGTTGCAATATCATTACTCTTATGTTTCTCAAAACTAGTGAAATTTAATAAACAAAAACGGTAGACTCTTAGGGTAACAATGAAAGATTGTCATACTGAAAACTGGGTTAAATGCAATGAAAAGTATACAACTAATTAATAAGAGAGTTTAGGCGTTTTGCCGACCAATCAGACGCAAATTCGATACAATTGGCGGAATCTCCCACGGGAATGGTACATATTGTACCATCTCCTGCTTGTACCTCACTTCATTTTTGTGTCATATGCTACTTCACGTGTATCAAGCTGAACCAAGGCTAGCTTCCAGCAAGATAAAATACTGGCGGCCACAGCCAGGAATACCACAAAACGTCAGCCTAAGAAGCCGAGACAGAAGGCAACAGGCAGTATGTCAACAAGTCGCCACGAAAACCTTAAAAAAAAAAAAAAAAGCATCAAATGGCTCTGAGCACTATGGGACTTAACATCTGCGGTCATCAGTCCCCTAGAACTTGGAACTACTTAAACCTAACTAACCCAAGTACATCACAGACATCCATGCCCGAGGCAGGATTCGAACCTGCGACCGTAGCGGTCGCGCAGTTCCAGACTAAAGCGCCTAGAACCGCTCGGCCACTCCATCGTTATAGCACGCTTCTACGACTTCTAACTCGTTTTCTCCTTTACTGCTCTTGGACATAATATTGCGTGACTCGTAAAAATGTGCGTAATACGCATTTCGGATATAGCTGAGCGGCTTGGCGCAGCGATGTGCAAGAGACGTTAATATGCGACACAAGTTGTGAACGATTAAAATTGGATTTAGGAAGCCGATTTTCGTCGCCGGGTTCACAGTTTACTCATTTTGCTAGCCCGATCAGCTGTCGGTTTTTCCGGGTGTAGATAGTAAATCAGCTGCTCCAATTTCACCAGCACAACGAAGTTTGGTTATCAGTACCATCGTAATACTTTGATAAAGCGGGAGTACGAATTTCTTAAGGAAATCGTGAAATATTTATGTAGGGGAAAGTTGTGTCAAGAGAAGATGTTTAAAAATGTAATACACGCCAATGTGTAACTATTTTTTTACTCCTGCGTAAATCACGAGCGTTGTGAAAGAAAGTAGCAACTGATCACTGGTTGAATATTATATCAGGCCAATATTTTGGAGACTTGGAATGGCTATGAAAGTTCCGTTTGAGTAAATACACATTCCTATTCCAGTGCTCAGGACATATGTCCAATTACCATACACATTTAGTAGTTGCGAAGCATAGCCAGGTTTACTAGTTTCCAATAAATGTGTTAACGATATACGGAATACAGAAATTAGTAACTAATGTCACTAACGCAAGAAACGCACTTTGACAAAACCTACGTAAATGACCGTACGCTGCACTGGACTTCTAGACGGGAAGCTTATTCTTGCCTTTCCTGTAAGGCAGTTATCACTTCTTCCGCGAAGGCTCTTTCCCTAACACAAGCTATGCTCGCGCTTCAGTTTACCGACAGACTATAATATCTGAGTATCTGTCTTCCAACTGGTTAGACGTGGACCGCCACGATTTCATCACCTTTACCAATTTCTTCATCTCAGAGTACGACCTACAACCAGTATCATCAGTTTTTTGCTCTATCGCTATATTTATCCACAATTTTTGTTTCTCTACGGCTGCCTCTAGTACCAGTGAAGCTATTCGTCGACGTCACAGATGCACTCATATTTTAGTGACATAGCCAACAAACAAGCAATATTCCGCAGGAACAGCTCAAAACTAACACCACTTAAACCTCAGTAACATAACAAGACAGTAACCCTGGAAATGAGCGACTAAAAACAGTCTAGACGTGCCATGGAACTTATAAATAGTAGCGAAGGCATTATGTTGTCAGATTATTCAGAAGCCAGCTGTCTCATCTATTCCACAGCCAACTACGAGTCTGATGAATCGTAACGATTTTCCCGGAAACGAGGCATACATTAGAGACTTACCAAGCAAACAGTATCGGCTATCAGGGATGGGGAAAGACGGCGTCATGTGCTGGCAACTGCTCTTGAGTAACGACTTCCGATAGCCGCCAGTCATTTGTCGTACGGGACTGTCCCGCTTCCAAGAAGAAACGAGTCGTCCGCCGATAAAGACTGCAGCTCATGCCTTTGCTGGTCGCTGCATATAATATTCGATCGCTTAGATGAGTGCCAATAGTTAACCAGACTGAAGGTTGAGTTCGAAGAAATTCTCTTAACTATGGCGACGCCTTTCCCCCTCTTGCCAGCAAGTACTGTAAGGAAGCAATCTTATGTAATTCACAAATGTTTTTAAAAGCAGATGATCAACGAATCGTTAAATGTAAAGGTCTCACACATTCTCAAATCCTGCATTCTGAAAATACGCGTTCAGAATCTGGATGCTTGGATTATGTTACAATAAGTTGCATGTACTATTAAGACCATGAAGCTGAGGTCGAAAACGTGCTCTTAGCTATAATTAAAGCAAAGATGACACACCACACACATAACCATGCCAGACAAAGAATGAATCGTTCCCAGGAAACATGACGCTAACACCATGTAACATCGCATCTACACTGAAGCGCCAAAGAAACTGGTATAGCGATGCGTATTCAAATACAGAGAGATATAAACAGGCAGAATACGGCGCTCCGTTCGTCAACGCCTTTATAAGACAACAAGTGTGACGCAGTAGTTAGATCGGTTACTGCTGCTACAATGGTAGGTTATCAAGATTTAAGTGAGCTAGAACGCGGTGTTATAGTCGTCGCACGAGCGATGGGACACAGTATGGTTCAAATGGCTCTGAGCACTAAGTGACTTAACATCTGAGGTCATCAGTCCCCTAGAACTAAGAACTACTTAAACCTAACTAACCTAAGGACATCACACACATCCATTCCCGAGGCAGGATTCGAACCTGCGACCGTAGCGGTCGCGCGGTTCCAGACGGAAGCGCCTAGAACCGCTCGGCCACAACGGCCGGCAGGACACAGTATCTCCGATGTAGCGATGATGTGGGGATTTTCCCATACGATCATTTCACGAGTGTACTGTGAATATGAAGAATCCGATAAAACATCAGATCTCCGACATCGCTGCGGAAAGAGATCCTGCAAGAACGGGACCAAAGACGACTGAAGAGAATCGTTCAACGTGACGAAAGGACAACTCTTCCGTAAATTGCTGCAGATTTGAATGCTGGGCGAACCATTCAACGGAAAATCTTCGATATGGGCTTTCGGAACCGAAGGCCCACTCGTGTACCCTTGATAATTGCACGACACAAAGCTTTACGCCTCGCCTGGCCCCGTCAACACCGAAACTGGACTGTTGAGACTGGAAACGCTTGGTCGGACAAGTCTCGTTTCAAATTGTATCGAGCGGATGGACGCGTACGGGTATGGAGACAACCTCATGAATCCATGGACCCTGCATGACAGCAGAGGACTATCCAAGCTGGTGGATGCTCTGTAATGATGTGGGGCGTGTCCATTTGGAATGATGTGGGACCCCTGATAAGTCTAGATACGACTCTGACAAGTGACACGTACGTTAGCATCCTGCCTGATCACCTGCATCCATTCATGTCCATTGTGCACTCCGACGGACTTGGCCAATTCCATCACGACAATGCGTCACCCCACACGTCCTGAATTGATGCAGAGTAGCTCCTGGAACACTCTTCTGAGTTTAAGCACTTCCGCTGGCCACCAAACTCCCCAGACATGAACATTATTGAGCATATCTGGGATGCCTTGCAACGTGCTAATCTCCACCGCCTCGGACTTATGGACAGCCCTACAGGATTGGTTCAAATGGCTCTGAGCACTATGCGACTTAACTTCTGAGGTCATCAGTCGCCTAGAACTTAGAACTAATTAAACCTAACTAACATAAGGACATCATACACATCCATGCCCGAGGCAGGATTCGAACCTGTGACCGTAGCGGACACGCGGTTCCAGACTGAAGCGCCTAGAACCGTACGGCCACACCGGACGGCCCTACAGGATTCATGACGTCAGTTCCCTCCAGCACTTTTTCAGCAGAGTCCGTGGCACGTCGTGTTGCGGCACTTCTGCGTGCTCGCAGGGGCCCTACATGTTATTAGGCAGGTGTACCATTTTTTTTTTTTTGCTATTCAGTGTAGCTTTGATAAGACTCATTTCGGCGAGTAAGGGTGTTCACAATTTTCTATACGTATATAAATCATATGCAACGTAATACACTCACTGACAGTTAGATCGCGTAGAGCCACACAATTGCGGGAAGTTGACTGCTACTTTTCATACGCTGTCCAAACATTCCAGATGCTTTATAAGGGTCATTTAGCGGGTCAGTCCAGGTGCGTTAACCTACAGCGCTTGTATGAAAACATGGAAATACTGCGCGAGAAATGCACGTTTGAACATAAATGTAGATGTCAGCCAAGCCCGCAGGTTGCGCTATTGTATTTTGACTACGAACGGCACCTGTGCAATGTCCTGAAAAGATTGCACGTGTGACTCGTAGTCAGACCAGTGTTCTGTGTAGTTGTGGGTGTATCACGTTGGAACTAGGCGGATGGGTACGTGGGCAAATTGTTGGTGCTCGTACAGTGGGTGCTTCCGTAAGCAAGAGAGCTGAGGTGTTTGGTGTTTCAAAAGGCACCGCATCGAAGATTTACACAGCATTTAGGGAAAGCGGAGAAGCATCATCTACCAAGTCACATCGCGGACGAAAGTGTGAGTTTGAGTGATCGTTACGCACGGTCACTGAAGTGTACTGAGACGAAAAATAAGAGAACGACATAACTGAATGTCGTACTCGCGAACCCTGTCAGAAGCAAAGTAAAACGAAGGGCGATCCATAAGCAGGGGACTGCAAGCCGGGCTGAAATTCGAAAATCACTTATCAGTGATGCAAATACCAGTAACAGGAAAACGCGGTGCCGAACCCTTAAAACATGGACTACGGAGCAATGAAAGAAAGTCATTTGTCTGGATGGGTCTTGTTGCACACAGTTTCAACTTCTGGTCAATATTAAGTCCCAAAAGGGACGGCGGTTTAGTGAAGACTGGGCAGCCATATCGTGGTATTCCATGGGTCCCATTGGTACTCTGTAATGTCGCATTACTGCTAAGGATTATGTGGCCATTTTGGCTTGTCAGGTCCATCCCATGGTACAATGTTGTTTTCGCCAATGGTGGTGCTGTTTTCCAAGACGACAGGCCCCTTGTTTACAGACCTCGCATCATGTAGGACTGGTTTGTGAACACGAGGATGAATTGTCGCATTTCTCCTGGACACCACAGCCACCAGATCTCAATATTATTGAGCGCTTGCGGTCTACTTCGGAGAGAAGGATGCGTGATCGCTTGCCACCTCCATCATCGTTACATGATCTTGCCACTATTTTGTAGGAATGTATAAGATTCCTCTGAAAACCATACAGGAGCTGTATTTATCGATTCCGAAATGACTGGATGGTGTTTTGAATACGGACGGGTTTCTTACACCGTATGAGGCATGTTAATGTATTGTGTTTTTGGTGTTTCCATATTTTTTACCAATCCCTATATGAACGAAATTGTGCAGCCCCGTGAACACGGTTATGTCACCTTGGAAGACGGGAGCGTCCACTCAGTACTCATCACGAAGAATTAGAAAATAGGGCAAGATTCGGTCACCGAGACTTGTGAATTATGCAACTTGCTTCATGTTCCGGTAACTTGAATGAGCTGACACCATTCCAGTTATGAAAAAAACCTCAAGACATCACAGGCCTCCAACCTGGACTAGACACTCCGCACACTCAGCTGTATGCATGAAAAGAGGCCAAATCGCGACTCACCGAAACACACTACAGGCCTCCAGTTACCAACTGTCCAGTTTCTTTGTTGTTTGGCCTAGTGAAGACGTGATGTGTGTCTGTGAAGAACGACTTTTGATACCCGACTCAAATGTCCAGTGCCCTTCGCAATGATCGCATGGAAACTGGTTAAGACAGATCAGCATTCACTGATGACAGCAATTCCTGTACAGTTTGAAACCAAAAAACTCTGGTCCCTGTACGATTTTCACGAATTGTTGTATGTGTGCGAGTTGTACACCATTCCCTGTAAGCACCTTGAACGGTCCGTGTCGATACGCCAACAAATCGGACAACTTCACAGTGTCACCATTTGCACGTCTAAACACGATAGCTCCTTTCTGCCACTGCGTCACCTTTGCACGTGGACGCATCTTACTGTACTGATTCTATATAATCTATTTCCGTTTACACATGACTTCACTGCCACGGCTTATGTCAGTGGTGGAGGATCACATGACCGCTGGTACCTGTTCTACGCTGTCTACTGCGGTCAAAAGCGACCAGTGTAGGCTCTTTTAAGGGAGTGACTAATCTTTTGTCCGGTGAGATTATCTCACATAGGTCCTTTATGATTCGCAGTCTCCACGACACATGTGCAGTTCTTGTGATACCATTATATCTCCCGTAAGTTTAACAGCGACTGGAATTAGTGGTATTTCTGTATCATCATATTTGACTGGCGGGAAACAGCTGCGAACGGTAAGAGTATGTCGCTGTTGTGGTCTTCAGTCCAAAGACTGGTTTGATGCAGCTCTCCATGCTCTCCATGTGCAAGTCTCTTCATCCCTAAGTAACTACTGCAACCTACATTCTTCTGAATCTGCCTACCATTATGTACACTATGTGATCAAAAATATCCGGACACCTGGCTGAAAATAACATACAAGTTCGTGGCGCCCTCCATCGGTAATACTGGAATTCACTGTCGTGTTGGCCCGCCCTTAGCCTTGATGACAGCTTCCACTCCCGCAGGCATACATTCAGTCAGTGGAAGGTTTCTTGGGGAAAGGTAGACCATTTTTCACGGAATGCTGCACTGAGAGGTATCGATGTCGGTCGGTGAGGCCTGGCACGAAGTTGGCGTTCCAAAACATGCCATTGGTGTTCTATAGGATTCAAGTCAGGATTCTATGGAGGCCAGTCCATTACAGAGATGTTATTGTCGTGTAACCACTCCACCATAGGCCGTACATTATGAACAGGTGCTCGATAGTGTTGAAAGATGCAATCGCCATCCCCGATTTGCTCTTCAACAGGGGGTAGCAAGAAGGTGCTTAAGACATCAATCCAAGCCTGTGCTGTGATAGTGCCATACAAAACAATAAGGGGTGCAAGCCCTCTACGTGAAAAACACGACCACGCCATAACACCACCGTCTCCGAATATTACTACTGGCACTACACACGCTGGCAGATGACGTTCACCGGGCGTTCCCTATACCCACACCCTGCCATCGGATCGCCACATTGTGCACCAAGATTCGCCACTCCACACGAAGTTTTTCCACTGTTCAGTCGTCCAATGTTTACGCTCCTTACACCAAGCGAGGCGTCGTTCGGCATTTACCGGCGTGATGTGAGGCTTATGAGCAGCCGCTCGACCATGTAATCCAAGTTTTCTCACCTCCCACCTAACTGTCATAGTACTTGCAGTGTATCCTGATGAAGTTTGAAATTCCTTTGTGATGGTCTGGATAGATGTTTGCCTATTACTCATTACGACCCTCTTCAACTCGGTCTCTTGTCAGTCAACAGACGAGGTCGGCCTGTACGCTTCCATGCTGTACGTGTCCCTTCGCGTTTCCACTTCACCATCACATCGGTAACAGTGGACCTAGGGATGTTTAGGAATGTGGAAATCTCGCGTACAGATGTATGGCACAAGTGACACCCAATCACCTGATCACGTTCGAAGTCCGTGAGTTCCGCGGAGCTCCCCATTCTGCTCTCTCACGATGGCTAATGACAACTGAGGTCGCTGATGTGGAGTACCTGTCAGTAGGTGGCAGCACAATGCACCTAATATACACTCCTGGAAATTGAAATAAGAACACCGTGAATTCATTGTCCCAGGAAGGGGAAACTTTATTGACACATTCCTGGGGTCAGATACATCACATGATCACACTGACAGAACCACAGGCACATAGACACAGGCAACAGAGCATGCACAATGTCGGCACTAGTACAGTGTATATCCACCTTTCGCAGCAATGCAGGCTGCTATTCTCCCATGGAGACGATCGTAGAGATGCTGGATGTAGTCCTGTGGAACGGCTTGCCATGCCATTTCCACCTGGCGCCTCAGTTGGACCAGCGTTCGTGCTGGACGTGCAGACCGCGTGAGACGACGCTTCATCCAGTCCCAAACATGCTCAATGGGGGACAGATCCGGAGATCTTGCTGGCCAGGGTAGTTGACTTACACCTTCTAGAGCACGTTGGGTGGCACGGGATACATGCGGACGTGCATTGTCCTGTTGGAACAGCAAGTTCCCTTGCCGGTCTAGGAATGGTAGAACGATGGGTTCGATGACGGTTTGGATGTACCGTGCACTATTCAGTGTCCCCTCGACGATCACCAGTGGTGTACGGCCAGTGTAGGAGATCGCTCCCCACACCATGATGCCGAGTGTTGGCCCTGTGTGCCTCGGTCGTATGCACTCCTGATTGTGGCGCTCACCTGCACGGCGCCAAACACGCATACGACCATCATTGGCACCAAGGAAGAAGCGACTCTCATCGCTGAAGACGACACGTCTCCATTCGTCCCTCCATTCACGCCTGTCGCGACACCACTGGAGGCGGGCTGCACGATGTTGGGGCGTGAGCGGAAGACGGCCTAACGGTGTGCGGGACCGTAGCCCAGCTTCATGGAGACGTTTGCGAATGGTCCTCGCCGATACCCCAGGAGCAACAGTGTCCCTAATTTGCAGGGAAGTGGCGGTGCGGTCCCCTACGGCACTGCGTAGGATCCTACGGTCTTGGCGTGCATCCGTGCGTCGCTGCGGTCCGGTCCCAGGTCGACGGGCACGTGCACCTTCCGCCGACCACTGGCGACAACATCGATGTACTGTGGAGACCTCACGCCCCACGTGTTGAGCAATTCGGCGGTACGTCCACTCGGCCTCCCGCATGCCCACTATACGCCCTCGCTCAAAGTCCGTCAACTGCACATACGGTTCACGTCCACGCTGTCGCGGCATGCTACCAGTGTTAAAGACTGCGATGGAGCTCCGTATGCCACGGCAAACTGGCTGACACCGACGGCGGCGGCGGCGGTGCACAAATGCTGCGCAGCTAGCGCCATTCGACGGCCAACACCGCGGTTCCTGGCGTGTCCGCTGTGCCGTGCGTGTGATCATTGCTTGTACAGCCCTCTCGCAGTGTCCGGAGCAAGTATGGAGGGTCTGACACACCGGTGTCAATGTGTTCTTTTTTCCATTTCCAGGAGTGTAAAATATGTATATTTTTTGGGGTGTCCGAATACTTTTGATCACATAGTGTATCTCTTGGTCTCCCTCTACGATTTTAGCCCCCCCCCCCCCCCGCTTCCCTCCAATATTAAATGAAAAAAGTAGATTTATTTTTGTTAAAACTAAGATAACTAAAAGAACACGTTATGGAATATACAATTTTCTCTGGCAGTGGGAGTATACATGTTCGGATGCGATGCTACTGTAACAAAATTCAATAACGTTGTCCGCAAAGAATAGGGGAATGTACGGAGAGTGTCTTCAGACGCACTGCGCGGTAGAAGTATTGTGGTACGACTTTGGTGATTTCTCTCAGCAAAAAATCCTTTCATTAACTGCATATAATGCAAGACTTTAACATCGTGTAAATATTGTTAGGAGCTAACAGGTATCGACCCTGCGCCGTTCTGGTGGCAAGTCTGAAAATATACGAATGTAGAAAGTGTGTAATTCTTGCCTACATGACTCAAAGTTTAATAGGAGGGTATTTGCGGTCATGGAATAGTTCAGAAACTGACAAAGCAACCATAAATTACTGTCTCCTACAGAAAGAATGGTGGCCGCGAGTAGTTCAAATAGCTTCGTCCCTGCATAACGTGTATTCAGTTTTAATGCATTTATTAGGGACAAAAAATGGCTCTGAGCACTATGGGACTTAACATCTATGGTCATCAGTCCCCGAGAACTTAGAACTACTTAAACCTAACTAACCTAAGGACATCACACAACACCCAGCCATCACGAGGCAGAGAAAATCCCTGACCCCGCCGGGAATCGAACCCGGGAACCCGGGCGTGGGAAGCGAGAACGCTACCGCACGACCACGAGATGCGGGCTATTAGGGACATTTCGTCGTTCCTCCAGAAGAGCAATTTCCAGCTTTGGGGTAGTGTGAGAGTTGATCGTCTTGCCATATGCGCCCCTCCCCCTTCTCCAAACAATTCCCTTTATGTTTGCAATAGAATTCAAGGGTAGGGAATACTGAAGCCACGGTATTCAAGTCCTATCACATCCTGCAGTTCCTTTCTAGCAGATAAAACTGTGTCCTGGACCGCGTCTCAAGCCTGGGAGCTTGCCAACTTAGCTATCACGGTACGACTTTTCTTCTCGCAGCTTTTCTTTCATACAATTTCGCACAAGTTCTCCTGTATGTCCTTTTTTTAGCTCAGTGAGTAAATTAACCTCTCTCTGCCTGATTGTAGCATATACTCGATGTGCTTTCTGTGTGTCACTTGTTCGTTTTTGCAGGTTCCTAGTAGGTGGCAGTATCTCCTTGAAGAAAGCTTTTTATCATACTGTCAGGCAGTCTTCGAGAAATAAAGGTAATTTCTGTTTGTTTTTAGTAATTTTGAACTATATTGTGCTTAGAATATGTTTTAATGTGCTAATATAACATATAATACAAACAACTGATTGCTTGCTACAGCAAACACACATACAGCATACTTATTTCCATGTAGCAATGGGTCTACATTCGGCAACGACCTATACTGTTTTCATAATGTTAGGTACTAATATTACGTTTTCTGAGCATTGTATATATTTCAGTTATTGTTTAACATAAACAGTATTACCTTTGAACATGGTTTAAAATTTTGGTAATCATAACATTAAAAAAAATAGTATTTCACCCTTATTTTGTCCCAGAACACTGCGTTGACAACTAATATGTACTCGTACATTTAATTCGTAAAATACTGCGTGGTCTTAAAGCCTCGATCAATCAATAAGAAATAATTGATGCAGTTAAACAATACCTAATTATAATCTATTTCTATCGTAGCGTGGGCCTACTGTTTTTTTTTCTTTTTTTTTTCAGGATGATCAAGAGGAATGCTTAATATAGGCGAACGTGTGGCCGTTATTATTGTGCGATTGCGCGCTTTATCTTATCTGGAGGTGCAACAGGAGTTCATACGGAAATTTCACAATAGGAAACACCTGGTTACTTGTCAGTAAGTTCGAAAGAACTGGAAACGTTCCCGAAGAATTACATGCAGGAAGACCTCCTGTACCACAAGAGGCTGTTCACGGAATCAAGGAAGCAATCGGAAGAATCTGATGGGAACTGGTGTTTCTGCTACATTGTTCGGAAAAGAGCATTCAGGTTGAGGAAAGGTATGAGGGACGGTGTTCGTTTATAAGACAGTACAGAAGACAGCGCTTGTTTGCACATAGCCAGAATAGTTGATAATATCCAATGGGAATTCTGGAGAAATGTGTTTTACGTGGACAGCAGGTAGAGTTCTCGTGTTTTATACCGGCATTAATGTAATATTTCTTGTGTACTTTTCCATAGGTTGCAGAACAAGACAGGAGCTTTGCAGCTGAATGCCTCAACTGCGTAATGTATTCCAACAGCAGTTTGGTGCTCTTCCGTTCATTTAGAAGCTGTATACCCGTGACACGGAGGCTGTGTCTCGTACATGAGGTGTAATAAACACATTGCTAATTGATACCTGGAGGCACTGTATAAAAGGTTTCGGCAGTAGGCATCTTCCAAAGTGTGCATCACACTGCAGTGCAGCAAGGTCGCAACTGCAACCGTCTAACTTCTGATTAACAGTGTCGCGGCGACTTCAAGGTTGCTCTAAGTGGCGTGACATAACCACAGCCTCACGCTCTACTGCCTCCTTCGGTGTGCCGCCTGATACACTGAAAGAGTGACACGTGAATGGCCTAGAGAAAGAGAAAAGGCGAGTCGCCAAGCTTTACCTCCGCCTTATTACCCTAACGACAACGACTAACGACCAATGGGAAGCAGTGATCGTGTCGACTAAGGGCTGTTGTTCTCCTTGCACTCACGATTCAGTTTTGTTTGGCTGATTCGGGCACGAGCGCCCGTGCGCGCTTGTGTGTGTGTGTGTGTGTGTGTGTGTCATTCACGGGAGCGTCAGTCTTACGAAATTGGTTCTCGTGTTTCGCAACATGGCTTAGATTTCAAAAGCACTTGTTACGGAAACTGCCGGCGTTAATGGGTGTCATTATGAGCAGTTACTGCGCAGGATGTATAGAAAATGCTTGGAGGAACTTTGGACAGAATCCCCCAAACAAAACAATGGGAAAACTCCCTATTAGAATATCTACATTCCGCAATGTTTCGTATTTGGTTTATTTGTGCAAAGACATCTCATGTGATGTTATGGATAAAAATGAAGCTGCCGAGGAACTTAACCAGGCTTACTATAGAACATGCTCTTGGCAGTAAGAAGAATAATGGTAATTATTAACACTGCGGTTCCGCTACCTTTTAATCCCATTGTTCGTGTTGCACCGGATGATGTCTATATACAATGACAGGTGGATGGGTAGAGCAAGAAAAGTTGCGTGGTCCACACATTCCCGACCTATCGGGACACGAAGTAGGAATAGTTTACGCAACGGGCATTCTATAAGCAGAGGCGCTTAATATCATTCTGTTTTAGATGCCTGCGAAATATTTTAATGTCTTTCTTTTTTTTTAAAAAAAAAAAAAGATAGAACAAGACACCGGCCGTGTCCATTCCGATTTTTGCAGTGATTTTGGGCAAACCACTGGAAACACCCACCTGGGTTACCGGATAGGATTTGAACGCCTCTCCTCCAGAATACGGGTCCAGTGTCTTAACAAAGTGCAACAGTAACAAAAAGAAGGCCCTTCGAAGATAACTACAAGGCTAACTATTTCCGAACGTATGTTCACCTGGCTTTATGCCTTCTTCTGGCGCGAGGAACCCGCTTGTGGGTGTGATGTATCTTGTGTAGATTCACTTCTTGCAACGTTCTATTTCGGACAGATATGTATTGCGTGTAACCTGGCTTTTTTCTCCCAAGGTAATCCCGCAACTGTGTGGGGTGTGATGTGGAACAGTTCCACACCAGTGTTTAGCTCGACGTCCACCTGCCCTCGGCAACAGTTACCAGTTTCTCCACAGTGCGCGCTGCCTACTATCTGTTCCGCATTTAGTTCTGGTTCCCCCGTGGCTTATCAGTGACGTCCAGAGGAGTCAGGATAGCGCGAGACTTGCATTTCATTATGGCTGGCAGGATAGTGCGGGTGCTAACGCATATCTGCAGTTGTGAAAAAGTAAACACATATTCTAGAAAAGGCCCTAAAAAACAACCTTTTTTGGCTACCTGAAATTTAATTCCTGAAACAAAGTAGTTTCACCATATCGAGACAATCTGTGAACTGAGGAGAAAACGCATGTTCTATCTCACTCTCATGACAGATCCGCTTCTTGTGGAATACACCAGAATGTCTTTGCTTCTGCGACACATTTTATTAAGATTTTGAAACTCTATGGCCAGAACACGAAAAAGAGTGGCTGTAATGACCAAGGAAGTCGACAAAAATCAGTACTACTTTTTATAATACCATAACAGAAGTAATTGAGCCATCAAGGCAGCTTAAAATGACGTGTACTGTCTCAAGTTGATCCAATTATTTGCTTAGCTTTCCCCACAACCTCTACTATCTCCGCCGTCCGTAAATATTTCCTGGCCTGATTCAAAATTTTAAAGCTTCAGTCTGCAAATGCCTCATTACTTCTTGTCTCAACTACACAAGGGTCCCTCCACTTATCATGCTTCTTGCTGCATGGGTTCGACTCCCATCCAGACATTTCTAACCCAGCAAGAAACTTCTTGTGTATACTGATAGTTACTTCAGGAACACTGGAAACTATTGTATCGGTATATCACAGTACTTAAAAAAATGTTGTCACATAATATGTTCTTGATTATCAACTTTCTTAACGACATGGTGACAATAAATGTCACTAAAGTGCGACGGAACGAAGACTTTTGTGACAACGTATCACCATGGGAACTAAGAGTTGTTCACTATTTCACTAAACCACTAGGGAAAACAGCAAGAATTGAATTTTCGTACGATGCTGAATAGTCTCTAGTTGTTATCAAATTTGACATGCAGCTCGGCGCAGCACTCATCACTTTTAGAGACGACATTTCGAACTGGATAACATTTTTTTCTCTTAATATGTGAGCCACTTACGTCCTTTCACCACGAAGGGCGCATTTCCAGCTACCCGCAGACATTACGTCAGGCATCGTAAAGTTAACAAACAGTCCTAGACCATCTTCTTCTCGTGTGCAAGTCACGAAAATTACAGCGAGAATATTTCAACGTAGACTGTTAGCTCTGACTGGACCAGGACGAGAGAACGAATAGACAACAGCATTTTAAAAGGAAATATCGCGGCATTCACTTTAAGGGATGTAGGGAGAACACACGAACCCACTTCCCGATGACCGGACGTGTATTCGAATCCTCTTCGTGCGGAATACGAGTCCATTGTTTTTAACTACTGCCCCACCTGTATTGGTTGAACTCGCAGTGAGCCATCTACCTCTTAACTTCACATTTTCAATTCAATAGTCACAGAAGGGCTACTAAGGCATTGTAGTCAGATTAGCAATAATAATTTTGTGTGCATTAATGGGCGGGTGCAAGCCTTTCAACTTGACGCCATTTCGGCGCCTTGTGTGTCCCTAATCCGCACCAGTTATCGAACGGGCAAAAGGGGCCTACAGTTTAACGTGGAATCCGAACCACATGTCGTTCCTGGCGACTTCTCACAGCGTTCAAAATTGGAGGCTAGGTTAAAGGTGGACTGAAATTTTCCTTGATCCGATTGGAATTCGATCCCGCGCCGTAAGTACGCGCTTTACCAGGCATAATAAAATAATACTTTTAATTCGATCATACGATGTTAGTAGTATGGGCTACGCTGTTGAGCTTTTTAAGAAAGATGTCTCATTCGTATGGGCAGATTTTGGGTAAACGAAAGTTTTCGTTATTTTAGAGCGGAATGTTGTGGTACTCTAATCGTAATTTCCTGGTTCAGTGGCTGGAGTCTTTTTCAAATGGGCTTGAGAGCATACATCGATGGAACTGCGAGATACGCCGCAAGGATCGCCAGGTCGGTGTAGTCCATACGAAAGTAAGGGAAATCCTTTCGAAATTTTGGGTAAGTTCAAAGGACCTGTAATCGAGGTAGACTGCAAACTTATAGTACGCGTCACATAGGGATCATGAGGGCACTTACTCCATTCAAAAACCGAATAGAACAGGATGTGACTTATTGTCGCACAACGTACTCTCCACAATGCACTGTATCAAGGATTACAGAGTACATAATTCGACGAAGATTTATAAGTATATCACATGTCAAAGTTTAACTGTACTTTTAAATCAAATATTACTTTAGTTACTTACATATTAAGACTAAGCGTGGCCTTTTTACACATATGATGCAAATGAACTACCACTTGAAGAAAATTGCGGAAACATCCGGTCAGATCTTAAAATAATTGAAGGTGGTGTAAATATCGGCGGCTTACTTTAAATGTTCATAAATGTAAAATTGTGTGCTTCACAAAAGACAAACAGGTAGTATCGTAAGACAACAATGTTAATGATCATCACAACGGGAATCAACGCATAGAAATACTTATGTGTAATAATTTGTGGAGATATGAAATGGAATGATCACGTTGGCTCAGTCGTAGGTAAATCATGTGATAGATTTTGATTCATTGGCAGGATACTGGGAAGATGCAGTTAGTCTACAAAGGATTTTGCTTAGAAAACACTTGTGTGACCCATCTTAGAATACTGCTCAAGTGTGTGTGTGTGTGTGTGTGTGTGTGTGTGTGTGTGTGTGTGTGTGTGTGTGTAAGGGGGGTTGTTGTTGTTGTTGTGGTCTTCAGTCCTGAGACTGGTTTGATGCAGCTCTCCATGCTACTCTATCCTGTGCAAGCTTCTTCATCTCCCAGTACCTACTCCAACCTACATCCTTCTGAATCTGCTTAGTGTATTCATCTCTTGGTCTCCCCCTACGATTTTTACCCTCCACGCTGCCCTCCAATACTAAATTGGTGATCCCTTGGTGCCTCAGAACATGTCCTACCAACCGATCCCTTCTTCTGGTCAAGTTGTGCCACAAACTCCTCTTCTCCACAATCCTATTCAGTACCTCCTCATTAGTTATGTGATCTACCCATCTAATCTTCAGCATTCTTCTGTAGCACCACATTTCGAAAGCTTCTATTCTCTTCTTGTCCAAACTATTTACCGTCCATGTTTCACTTCCATACACGGCTACACTCCATACAAATACTTTCAGAAATGACTTCCTGACACTTAAATCTACATTCGATGTTAACAAATATCTCTTCTTCAGAAACGATTTCCTTGCCATTGCCAGTCAACATTTTATATCCTCTCTACTTCTACCATCATCAGTTATTTTACTCCCCAAATAGCAAAACTCCTTTACTACTTTAAGTGTCTCATTTCCTAATCTAATACCCTCAACATCACCCGACTTAATTCGACTACATTCCATTATCCTCGTTTTGCTTTTATTGATGTTCATCTTATATCCTCCCTTCAAGACACCATCCATTCCGTTCAACTGCTCTTCCAAGTCCTTTGCTGTCTCTGACAGAATTACAATGTCATCGGCGAACCTCAAGGTTTTTATTTCTTCTCCATGGATTTTAATACCTATTCCGAATTTTTCTTTTGTTTCCTTTACTGCTTGCTCAATATACAGATTGAATAACATCGGGGAGAGGCTACAACCCTGTCTTACTCCCTTCCCAACCACTGCTTCCCTTTCATGTCCCTCGACTCTTATAACTGCCATCTGGTTTCTGTACAAATTTTAAATAGCCTTTCGCTCCCTGTATTTTACCCCTGCCACCTTTAGAATTTGAAAGAGAGTATTCCAGTTAACATTGTCAAAAGCTTTCTCTAAATCTACAAATGCTAGAAACGTAGGTTTGCCTTTCCTTAATCTTTCTTCTAAGATAAGTCGTAAGGTCAGTATTGCCCACGTGTTCCAGTATTTCTACGGAATCCGAACTGATCTTCCCCGAGGTCGGCTTCTACTAGATTTTCCATTCGTCTGTAAAGAATTCGTGTTAGTATTCTGCAGCTGTGACTTATTAAACTGATTGTTCGGTAATTCTCACATCTGTCAACACCTGCTTTCTTTGGGATTGGAATTATTATATTCTTCTTGAAGTCTGAGGGTATTTCGCCTGTTTCATACATCTTGCTCACCAGATGGTAGAGTTTTGTCAGGACTGGCTCTCCCAAGGCCGTCAGTAGTTCCAATGGAATGTTGTCTACTCCGGGGGCCTTGTTTCGACTCAGGTCTTTCAGTGCTCTGTCAAACTCTTCACGCAGTATCGTATCTCCCATTTCATCTTCATCTACATCCTCTTCCATTTCCATAATATTGTCCTCAAGTACATCGCCCTTGTATAGATCCCCTATATACTCCTTCCACCTTTCTGCTTTCCCTTCTTTGCTTAGAACTGGGTTTCCATCTGAGCTCTTAACCCTAGGACTCACTCTGCTAAAATTTCCTTAGTACTCCATCTGGGGTCATACATGACCCCAATCAATATATAATTGACTGTGTGTACTAATCATTCAGAGAACAACGTACTGTCGTTTAATACTGTTTGTTTACATTTTATTTATTATTTAGACACATTTCACAGCTTTTTTAACAGGTATGTACGTAGTAGAATTAAATTACATATGACAGAGTAATTACATATCAGAAGTTACAATATTACTCTAAGTCATAATTTGTTTCACTCATAAATGTTTCACAATGGCTTGAAATTTACAGAAAATGTGATGAACAACTCAACAGGAAACATAATTCTAACCCGATCCCTGCTTACCGGTACTGCACTTTCATCTTCTCCACTGTCATCATTTTCAGCAAGAATATCATTTTCTTCTAATTCATGTAAACAAATTTCATCACTTTGGTCTACCTGTGTCTTCGGCGTCACTACCTCCTGAATCACTACTGCTACGAAATAAGTCTTCCGTAGCTTGTTCTACACTATAGCCAGGAGCAAAACGTATTCCATCCATGCTGAAATTACACTGCAACAACAAACGTACAAACGAACGTCCCGTTTGAGGTTAGTTCTGAGTAACACCTGAATAACACCTGAATTCAGTGTTACCAACTCAAAATACCTAAGAAAGAGATTGTTAGTTGATAATCTATACATTCTATGAATGTTACATATAATCTATCTGGGGTCATAATTGACCCCAACAGTAGTTTTTTGTTAATTATTGACTTAAATGTTGCGTCAAGCGCTCTAAAAATTTTTGTGAGAGAACTACAATACTGTGTGGTAAAAGTCATAAAATTCTGGATTTTTACAAGAAATAGAAATATTATTTTATCCATAGTAAAGATGATTGGGGTCACCTATGACCCCAGAGTGAGTCCTAGGGTTAATATTCATACAAGTGGTTCTCTTTTCTCCAAATGTCTCTTTAATTTTCCTGTAGGCAGTATCTATCTTACCCCTAGTGAGATAAGCCTCTACATCCTTACATTTGTCCTCTAGCCATGCCTGCTTAGCCATTTTGCACTTCCTGTCGATCTCATTTTTGAGACGTTTGTATTCCTTTTTGCCTGCTTCATTTACTGAATTTTTATATTTTCTCCTTTCAGCAATTAAATTCAGTATTTCTTCTGTTACCCAAGGATTTCTACTAGCCCTCGTCTTTTTACCTACTTGATCGTCTGCTGCCTTCACTACTTCATCCCTCAAAGCTACCCATTCTTCTTCTACTGTATTTCTTTCCCCCATTCCTGTCAATTGTTCCCTTATGCTCTCCCTGAAACTGTGTACAACCTCTGGTTCTTTCAGTTTATCCAGGTCCCATCTCCTTAAATTCCCACCTTTTTGCAGTTTCTTCAGTTTTAATGTACAGGTCATAACCAATAGATTGTGGTCAGAGTCCACATCTGCCCCTGGAAATGTCTTACAATTTAAAACCTGGTTCCTAAATCTCTGTCTTACCATTATATAATCTATCTGATACCTTTTAGTATCTCCAGGGTTCTTCCATGTATACAACCTTCTATCATGATTCTTAAACCAAGTGTTAGCTATGATTAAGTTGTGCTCTGTGCAAAATTCTACAAGGCGGCTTCCTCTTTCATTTCTTAGCCCCAATCCATATTCACCTACTACGTTTCCTTCTCTCCCTTTTCCTACTATAGGATTCCAGTCACCCATGACTATTAAATTTTCGTCTCCCTTCACTATCTGAATAATTTCTTTTATTTCATCATACATTTCTTCAATTTCTTCGTCATCTGCAGAGCTAGTTGGCATATAAACTTGTACTACTGTAGTAGGCATGGGCTTCATGTCTATCTTGGCTACAATAATGCGTTCACTATGCTGTTTGTAGTAGCTAACCCGCACTCCTATTTTTTTATTCATTATTAAACCTACTCCTGCATTACCCCTATTTGATTTTGTATTTATAACCTTGTAATCACCTGACCAAAAGTCTTGTTCCTCCTGCCACTATATCTAACTTTAACCTATCCATTTCCCTTTTTAAATTTTCTAACCTACCTGCCCGAATAAGGGATCTGACATTCCACGCTCCGATCCGTAGAACGCCAGTTTTCTTTCTCCTGATAACGACGTCCTCTTGAGTAGTCTCAGCCCGGAGATCCGAATGGGGGACTATTTTACCTCCGGAATATTTTACCCAAGAGGACGCCATCATCATTTAATCATACAGTAAAGTTGCATGTCCTCGGGAAAAATTACGGCTGTAGTTTCCCCTTGCTTTCAGCCGTTCGCAGTACCAGCACAGCAAGGCCGTTTTGGTTATTGTTACAAGGCCAGATCAGTCAATCATCCAGACTGTTGCCCTTGCAACTACTGAAAAGGCTGCTGCCCCTCTGATGACCTCAGATGTTAAGTCCCATAGTGCTCAGAGCCATTTGAACCACTGTGGACCTTGGAATATAGAATTACCTAACGATTTCCGAAACAGAATTCACACGCGTTCAGCTCCATCTACGATTCCGCGTTCAGGGTCTTAATTCCCCTCCTTACGGCAATAATCATGTCGGAAACCTTTTCATATGCATCACCTGAGTAAAAATGACAGCTCCGCCAATACACTGCCCTTTTATACCTTCTCTACGCGATACTACCGCCATCTGTATGTGTGCATATCGCTATTCCAAGACTTGTCATCTCAGTGTATACACCGCTGACAGTTCACACACCTCTGCCGGCCGAAGTGGCCGAGCGGTTCTAGGCGCTTCAGCCTGGAACCGCGAGACCGCTACGGTCGCAGGTTCGAATCCTGCCACGGGCATGGATGTGTGTGATATCCTTAGGTTAGTTAGGTTTAAGTAGTTCTAAGTTCTAGGGGACTGATGACCTCAGTTGTTAAGTCCCATAGTGCTCAGAGCCATTTGAACCATTTTTTTTCCCACACCTCTTTCAACTAGCCACTAGCATCTTTCACCAATAATCACAACGACAATACAGCACAACACAACATAGATATGGTTCCAAGTCACACAAAAATATCATTGTCAAATCTGCACGAAACCAAATTCAATTTATTGACATGACTTAACTCCAGCCCATCCACAGTTAGCTGATGGTTCATAGCTCTGCTTTTTTATCGAACAAGTCAACAATAATACGCATCTCTCTTCTGGAAGAACAGCAAAGTGCCCTATGAGATGTGCATATGGCATTACTGGCAGGGAGACCCTATGTGGGATGTTCGGCCGCCTGATGCACGTCTTTTTCTTTGACGCCTCATTGGCGACTTAAGGGTCGATGATATTGAAATGATAACAACAACACACACACACACACACACACACACACACACACACACACACAGTTCCAAGCAGAGAAACCCCCCCTCCCGCCGGGAATCGAACTCGGGGCTCCGTGATCGAGAGGCGCCAACGCTATCACAAAACCACACGCTGCTGACGGGAAAGTGACGAAGCAGCATTCGAGCCCACGTACAGGAACGTATTTGGAATGCTTTGTAGGCTTTCCGGAAAAGTAGCCTTATGGTTACTAGAAACTTCCGAACTTTAACACACAAACCTGACACTTCAACCCCACGAGGGCTGAAGGCCTATCCCTCGATTTCTCGAACTCCAAACCGCTCCACGAAACTTTCAGGCCTTCCACCCGATACGAATCGGGAGCAGATATGTAGACGTTCACATTGGTCATTTAAGGCTCCCACTTACAGCAGGATGAATATGCGAACAAGAAAAAAGATTCCAGGATTTTCCCCCGTTAAAAGTACACTTATTTCCCGGATGAAAATTCAGTTTTTCACGAGTGAAAAAACACTAGACCCCGGTGAAAGTACATTTTATCTGCGTTAACTGGCAGTATACTTTCCCCTGGAACTGTAAAACTTACCTATCATTAGAATACCAATCATTTAATGGTAAAGGTTTTACAGCATACAGCTTCCCGGCACTTTAGGAAATGAAACCCAGCAAAAACCAACACTTTTTGGAAAGCTACACGAACACTGCAATTTTTCGTAATACGAAAGTCCAAATACGAATTCCACCAAATACAACACAGAGACTTCCGAAGCACTGAAATAGAGAGTGCGCTGCGCGATGCGCTTCTGTCAGCGAATCCTAGTTCATGACACGTAATCTCACTAGCCTTTGACAGCAGATATTCAGAGCATAGGACACGTGATATAGTCGTCCAATAGCAACATCACTTATGTAGCGCGAACACACAAACAGGAAAAGCTAAGCTTTCACATACAATAATGGTCGTCAAAAATTTTTGCCGTTTTTTTTCCGGGGTGTGGTTAGGAAGCATCCTAAGATCACGGCTTAAACTGCAAGAACTGAATATTTCTGTCAAGAATGATTTTAAATTTCACTGCTGTGCACCGAAAATTTCATGTGTTAGCTGGGTAAATACATGTCCCAGTGACCACTTCGACTTTTTCATTGAAAAGCCAGTTACGTGTGAAATTGCTCAAGAGCTAACCTCGCACTTTCTTTCGAACGATAATTATACTTTTTGCCGTTCAAAATGGCTCTGAGCACTATGGGACTCAACTGCTGTGGTCATCAGTCCCCTAGAACTTAGAACTACTTAAACCTAACTAACCTAAGGACATCACACACAGCCATGCCCGAGGCAGGATTCGAACCTGCGACCGTAGCAGTCGCACGGTTCCGGACTGCGCGCCTAGAACCGCGAGATTTTTGCCATTGTTACCGCATAATTTGAATCTATGAACGAAATAAAATAGATATGAAAAACTAATCTTGAAGTAGGTCTTTTTGTAGTGTGAGTTACGCTTTAAGATACATCAAACACAAATGTGCCAGTAAAATTTTACATAACTTCGTAAGTGTCTCGTCTTCTGAGCTCGAAATTTTTGTATGTGGCTGGTCCTCAAAGCGTTACGTTTTGAATTAGAGTCAAACATAAGAAATTCGTCGCACATTCTCACACTTAGGATAATTCACCTTGCGGAAAAGGAAATTTAACGCTTCTGCAATACTTTCCCGCGACCTGTTAGAAATGTGAAAAGTTGTGACATCACGCCCATCGAAAGCAATTTGTTGTTATGAAGTGCTTCACAGTCTTCGTCCTAAAGGCTTTGACACATTTTGGTGTCAGCGGACGCTTATGTGTGGACTGTGTTTTATTTCTGTAAATGGCGTATTTTCTTTGCAACTAAAGTTTTATTTTGGTGTTATTCTCTCGCTTATGTCTTATTGCTGCACTATTATTCTCCAGTATCAGGCTACACTAAAATTCTTTGTCAGAGTGTCAGTTCTTACCAGTCAAAATAACAAAAATTTAACTGAAATCTAAAACAATGAAAATTTCCCGGAATTCTAAAAAATTCCCAGATTTTTTTCCCGGATGAAAAAATTTCCGCTTTTTCCCGATTTCCCGGACGTATACACCCTGGCAGCCCTCCTGTAAGGTGCTGCTTCTTGCGAGTACTTCCACAAGTTTCTCTGCAATGGGTATTGTTAACACCCTACCACTCTGGCATGTTACTCGGCCTTGAGTCCGCCTCTTCAGCCCAGACTGCTACCCGTCTAGGAGGATTTGGGGAAGGCCAGATCATCAACTCCCGGTTGAAAAATACTTCCATTCCCCAGAAACCGACCCTGTCGCAGACAGTAGACCTACATAGAAGGTGGAGAGGGGAGAAATGAAAGGGACTATTGATGTTAGCTGCATTGGGACTTTAGAATCAGCGGCGATGAGTGAAAAATGTGTGCCGCACGCACTGGAATTCGAACTAGGGATCTCCTGCTTACTAGGCAGCTGCGTTAACCACTGCGCCACCCGGACACTTGTTTATTGTAACTGCGCTGACCATCTCGAAACGCCTCGCAGCCGATCCACATTCCCATCTATCTGCAGTACTCGTCCATTTCCTCCACTTTCGCTAGTTTGAGATTCCCACAGGTGATCGGACGAAATTCTGCATCCGCGCTGAAGGTGGTGGATTCATTGCTCATCGAAGCGAAACATATAAACGCGTGGTGTTTCTTCTTTCGAAGATGTCCGAAAGAACAAACACCACGCATTCATACAGTAGGCAACAGCCACGGGTAGAGCGCAAAGGCATCGCTAGGAAATGAGGTGTTGCAACCTATGACGAAACACGCCGCTCTTCTTTGGATCTTCTCTATTTCTTCTATCAATCCTATTAACTATCCCCATAACGACGACAGCGTTATCGGTTTGAACTTCTACCTCTTCCTCCAGAAAGCTCACTGACAGTGGGGCGCTTTCGGAGAACCTTCCTCGGACAGTGGCCCCTTTAGCTGTACCGCAGAGTGTGGAGCGCCGATAAGGAGTGCAGCGAGTGACACACGCGGCGGGCTTGCGCAACAGCCGGCGCGGCGCGCTACTCACCGTGGACGACCGTCCTAAAGACGACCATGCTGCCAGCTTCCCAGCGCAGCGATTACGAGGCGTAGCGCCGCTGACGACGACCGGCACGCAACTGCCGCGCGCCGCGCTCGCTGCTCTTTATGTCAGCCGAGGAGCCGCGCCGCATCGGCCAGCGAGACTGCGGCCACTGTTGCAAGACTTGCTCCGCGTGGCCCCACCCCGCGGACGTGATCGCCCACCTCCACCAAAAGGAGCCGCTCACTCGACAGATGTTATCTACTACTCGTGAAGAGTTCAGCGAAAGACGTGGGCTTCGCTGTCCCGCTATGCGCTTCCCATCCCATTTTCATTCATTTAGGCGTCTACGAGGGGTAGTCGTAAGTTTCAATTATCGCCTCGAAAATATAAAGTTACGTAATTAGTTTTTGTTTGCAGGTACATGTCTCCACTCTTGGTACACACCGAAATCTCAACGCAACAGAACCACAGCATGACGCTAGAGGAGAGAGAAAAAAAGGGTGCAGTATAAGGAGAAAACGCTGCAACAATCCATGCTGAGTTGGTGCACGTGTATGCAACAATGCACCATCGTACGAGACACCGGCTGGGTGGCGCACATTTTTAGAGTGTGTTTTCTATACACTGCCTGGCCACAAAATGAAGCACCCAGAAGGAGAGGAGGAAACGTAACGTACCGTCGCGGGTTGATAGGGTGAGGGAAGCTATTTTACAGATTACAATGTCTAGTCAAATTTACAAAGAACTTGCCAGTATGAGCCCACATATCAGTATGCAATCCCTCTGGCCCAGGCCCCACATACATGCACTGGTTCGGGCGGGATGCATTTGTCATACGGCGTTGCATCATCTCCTGAGGAGCGCTCGCCCACAACTGATGCTACTGGTCCTTGATATCCTGCATACTGCCACTGGGATGAAGTTGACGACCGAGGTGATCCCACACATGTTCTATCGGGGACAGACTGGTCAGTGTTTGTATATAATTTATTACGTCTCGATCGCTTACATACAGAAAAAATATTTACATTACCGGTTTCGGCAAGGAGTTGCTATATTCAGATGTGTTTAATCCACTAAAAACCTTCGCGCAGATATACAACGAGGTGACAAAAGTCATCGGACAGCGATATGCAGATGTACAGATGGCGGTAGTATCGCGTCCGCAAGGTAAAATAGGGGAGTGCATTGGCGGAGCTGTCATTTGTACTCAGGTCATTCATGTGAAAAGGTTTCAGACGTGATTATGGCCACACGACGGAAATTAACAGACTCTGAACGCGGAATGGTAGTCGGAGCTAGACGCATGGGACATTCCATTTGGGAAATTATGGTAGTTAGGGAATTCAGTATTCCAAGGTTCACAGTATCAAGAATCTGCCAAGAATACCGAATGTCCTGCAAGTTTTCACACCACAGAAAACACAGTGGCCGACGGTTTTCACCTAACGACCAAGAGCAGCGGCACTTGCGTAGAGTTGTCAGTGCTAACAGACAAGCAACAATGCCTGAAATACCTGCAGAAATTAATGTGGGATGTATGACGAACGTATCTGTTCGGAGAGTGTGGCGAAATTTGACGTTAACTGTCTACGGCAGCAGATCACCGAGCAACTGAACCGATCATTAAATAGAAATGGTTATGTTCGGCTACTTTGAGACCATTTGCAGTCATTCATGGACTTCATGTTCCCAAACAACGATGAGTTTTGTGAATGACTATGCACCTCATCACCGGACCACAATTATTCGCGACTGGTTCGAGAAACATTCTGGACACTTCGAGCAAATGATATGGCCACCCTGGTCGCCTGACAACAATCCCATCGAACATTCATGGGACATAATCGAGAGGTCAGTTCGTGTACAAAATCATGCACCGGCAACACTTTCACAATTATGGACGGTTATAGATGCAGCATGGCTCAATATTTCTGCAGGGCGATGTGGATGGCAAAATCATTCGCTCGAACTGTCCTGAGTGTTCAAAGTAATCGCAAACAATTGTGACCCAGTGACATGACATCGTTGTTTGGGAACATGAAGTTCGTGAATAGCTGCAAATGGTCAAGTAGCCGAATATAATCATTTCCAGTCAATGATAGGTTCAGCTGGACCAGAGGATGCAGTCCACTCCATGTAAACGCAGCCCACACCGTAATGGGGCTACCACCAGCTTGCACAGTGCCTTGTTGACAACTTGGGTGCATGGCTTCGTGGAGTGTGCGCCACAGTCGAACCCTAGCATCAGCTCTTACCTACTGAAATCGGGACTCATCTGACCAGGCCACGGTTTTCCAGTCGTCTTGGGTCCAACCGATATGGACGCGAGCCAGGAAGGGCGCTGCGGGCGATATCGTGCTATTAGCGTCGGTCATCTCCTGCCACACCCTATTAACACCAATTGTAGCCGCACTGTCCTAACGGATATGTTCGTCGTTCGTCCCACATTGATTTCTGTGGTTGTTTCATTCAGTGTTGTTCTGTCCTAACGGATATGTTCGTCGTTCGTCCCACATTGATTCCTGTGGTTGTTTCATTCAGTGTTGTTTGCCTGTTAGCAGTAACATGTGTACGAAAACGCCGCTGTTCTCGGTCGTTAAGTGAAGGCCATCGGCCACTGCGTTTTCCGTAGTGAGAGGTAATGCCTGAAATTTGGTATTCTCGGCACATTCTTGACACTCTGGACCTCGCAATATTGAATTCCATAACTATTTCCGAAATGGCATGTCCCAAGCGTCTGGCTTCAAATTCCATTCCGCATTCTAACTCTGTTGTTAATTCCTGTCTTGCCGCCACAATCACGTCGGAAACCTTTCCATGTTCAAATGGCTCTGAGCACTACATTTGAGGTCATCAGTCCCCTAGAACTTAGAACTACTTAAACCTAACTAACCTAAGGACATCACACACATACAATGCCCGAGGCAGGTTTCGAATCTGCGACCGTAGCGGTCGCGCGGTTCCAGACTGAAGCGCCTAGAAACTCTCGGCCACATCGGCCGGCCCTTTCCACGCGAATCACCTGAGTACAAATGACAGCTCCGCCAATGCACTGCCCTTTTTTACCTTGTGTACGCGATGTTACCGCCATCTGCATATGTGCATATCGCTATCCCAAGACTTTTTGTGACCTCAGTGCAATTTCTGGACTGGATGCACTACCACAAACAGTAAATGAAGCATTGGATGTACATAACTACTTCATAATATGGCCAGGAACGATAAACAGGAAATGCTTGTGGCGATCGACCTGCCAAATTAGATACCTTGATAGAAGTGTATTAGGAATGATCCAACCAGGTTTGGTGTGTATGTGGCATAAGCAGCTTATTAACTTCTATAAAACGTAGCATAAGTCCTACCAAACTGTACGCTGTTAATTTGTGAAATCCACAAGAAACTGAAAAAAACATATTGCGTATATTGGTCATACATCACAGCACCGGTGTACCAACTAGTAGTTTGGTTAAGAATATGGTGTGGAACGCACACTGGTCAAGATTATTGGGCTGAAAACAGCTTTAAGGCATATGATTCTGCATAAGTGTGCACAATGGCGTGGGCTAGGTTCACTGATCTCCCTCACAGGTAATGTAATCTCGGCCATTATTCATCTGTTGCATGACGCACTAGCAGATAAACTACAGTTTAGACCGCAACTGTGAACTATATAGTTTGGTCAGAAACAGTCTGAAACGCTTGTAAGGGCGCTGCATGGTAGACTGTGCTGAGAAATAATTGTTAAGAAAAATTTCGGTACGTTGCTCCATTTCCGATTTAATTGGCACTGAAGTTCGCCAATCGGGCCATTGCGGCCTGCCAGATACAAGTATTGTCATTTGTTTCTCTAGCGTAGATAACAGCCCACGAGACTGCTCAGCCTATGGCTCGGGTTCGGTCCTTACTACCATCCCATGTCCAATTTTTGTATCGCGCTCTTTTTCGATTTTAGACCAAACGAAGAACGCGTTTGGCGACACTGTTTCTGGCGAGCCGCTTCAATTTTCGCGCGCAACGGCCTGAGTGGGCAACTTCAATGCTAACTAACTCGGAAGCGATGCAGTGTCTCGTGCTTTTTTCTTAACAATTATTTCTCAGCACAGTCTACCCTGCAACACTATTACAAGCTTTTCGGACTGTTTCTGACCACCCCTTGTACAAGCATGTCAATAGACACGCAGATACTTAGAAGGATTGATGAACTGCTGCTTGTAGACGCTTGATGTAACTCACATGTCACAACCATGACATTGTAGCGGCAGGATTTGCGGGCACGTCATGCGACAACTGAACTTGGTAAGCAGTCAATCTGATGAATTTCAGAAAGTAACCAGGTCATATCGTTCGTCGTCAAAGTATGTTGCACATTGCAGAAACTTCCTTCTGATCCCTTTACTACAGAAAGCAAATATCTAGGGGCATATCCTACAACTGTGAGTCTCCCTGCCTTTTTAGTACTAACAACAGCGAGCTGTTATATTTCAAGGATCTGGAGGAGCCGTAGAGCCCGTTATCTGTACTGAGAGTTGATACGCCGTCCGTATAAATACATCGGTAACGATACTTTTTACTGAAGATGCACCAGTTAGTACAACCCGCCACACTCTACTAGGACACAGCTGTTGTGAAGAGTGTGATCTCTCCAATTATCACCCTTTTCTCTGAACTCCCAGCTCCAAGTACCACGAGTAGATCGAAATGAAAGCTTCACATCGAGAAATAAAGTGATATCGAAACAGAATTTTCTTTGGAAATGTCTAGTAACTATCTTTACAAACATCTTGCACCGGGTGTTTGCAAATAAAGCAATTCATAAAATCAACGAATCTTCAGTGCACGAAAGGAATACTTGGTACATATTAGTACCGCTTCTCTCGCCCCGTATATATGAGGGAGGAAAGTGAACTGATGTGTTGCAATAAGACTGGTTTTATTGTTATTTGCTCAGTGAATATTTACAGACAATTAGCTTCTCGATTTAGCACTGAAAATTATCTGCGCATTGATGCTATACCCACATAATGAACTATATTTGATCTGCCCAAACAACATTGCAGTAAAATTATTTTAAAATAATCCCATACACGTGTTGAAGAGATAAGGTGACTGTTGCAAAACAGCAGGGCTCAGAAGGAGCCAAACATGTATAGAACGTCCCAATATTAGTGTATCTATAAGTTCCTACGCTGTTCGTAAAATGTGAGACGCCTTTTGGGAACTGCAGTGCCCGTATTGTCCAGCGCCATAGCAAAGTGTGCGTGTAATTGTGTTTACGGAAGCGTAAAATAAAGTCGCCAGAGGGCTTCCGAGGTTGGACGTGTCTCATGCATATAAAGTGAAGCTTAACAGTGTTATAATCACAGCAAGAGTGCTTAATTTGCAGAAAATTTGCTCAGCACACATCACAGGCAGCATGCCACTGCACGCTCACAGCCCTTTCGCGCGATTTTACTCTAGAAATAAACATTTTGTCTGCTCGTTTGACTGTCATCAGAATGTCTTTTACTCTTGCAAGAGACCGAAAGAGGTTATTGTTTCGTTTGATGGAAAGCGTATGTTGATATATAAAAACATTACGTGTGATGATCAAATGGCTCTGAGCACTATGCGACTTAACTTCTGAGGTCATCAGTCCCCTAGAACTTAGAACTACTTAAACCTAACTAACGTAAGGACATCACACACATACATGCCCGAGGCAGGATTCGAACCCGCGACCGTAGCGGTCGCTCGGTTCCAGACTGTAGCGCCTAGAACCGCACGGCCACTCCGGCCGGCGCGTGTGATGATGTCTGAAGGGTAGTCAAAGTTAATCTACTCGATTTCTTTAGTGGTATGGATTGATCTGACTCAATCTCAATATCTGAGCTGCTTCCGAAAACGAATTACCGCACGATACTCCACATTAATAGGCTGCAACATTTCGTTGTAGATTCCTTTGCGCTGTGGTACTGTACTTTGGCGCGGGAATTTTAAAATGCATCAGCACTGCAACCAAACAAAAATAGGTACATAACTTCATTTTTTCGATTTGGTAAATAAAACCTCTGTAGTGCTTGTCTCAGATTAAAGAAGGATTATTCTCATAAAGAAGCATAAAGTAGCAAATTAGATACAGCACATTAATTTCGATTACTAATAAATTTATAAACGGTTACTGAAAGTGTTTGTTGTGTTATCAGTTTGACATACGGTCTTGGTTTCACAAATCTCACCGAGCGAGGCGGCGCAATGGTACGACGCTGGCCTCACTATCTGAGAGATGGCGGTTCAGGTCCCTGTTCAGCTACCCAGATTTAGTTTTCCCCAAATCTATAATGGCGAATACAACGTTAGTTTCTTTGTAGACGACATTCATACTGAATATACCTGTTAAAAATATTTATTGCGTTTGCAATTTCGTCATTTTGTCATTCTCGGGCATTCTGAAACCTGCCTCCAAACCCACTTAACTGAGTCGCTAAAACCCACTGTATGAAGTTAAGTCGTGACACGCTGAAACACAGTTACCAGCAGTCTAAATCGAAATACGTATAGTGGCATAAGTGTACCAGCTCTCCCATACCACGTGTGCACGAGCGATGCCGCAACCACAACAGCAACTGGCATGCATAAAAATAAAAAGCTACATCCACAACACACACCGAAACGAATCGCTCATGTCGCTAACGTGGCAGGCGGATTTCAACAGCGGTAAAATAACAGAGATGTAAATGAATAGTGTGTGAGGTTTAGAATGCAAAGGTATTAGTAAGTGGAGTCGATATCATATGATTTGTACACAATTTAACTTGTTAGAGGGCTTTGTTATTACTGATAATATTTGCAGCTATTTTATCATAAAAACCACTCCGTCTACAGCCACAAGTGGCCCATCGGGACCATCCGACCGCCGTATCATCCTCAGAGGAGAAATCGGATAGGAGGGGCGGTGGGGTCAGCACACCGCTCTCCCGGTCGTAATGATGGTATTCTTGACTGAAGCCGCTACTATTCGGTCGAGTAGCTCCTCAATTGGCATCACGAGGCTGAGTGCACCCCGAAAAATTGCAACAGCGCATGGCGGCTGGATGGTCACCCATCCAAGTGCCGACCACGCCCGACAGCGCTTAACTTCGGTGATCTCACGGGAACCGGTGTATCCACTGCGGCAAGGCCGTTGCCACTGTTTTATCATAAAGACAAGAAAACTTCAATCTTTTGCAGCTGAAATTTATTCTTGTGCACAATACATGTTTGACCATCATGTTAGGCATCTTCAGTGGTATGCATTTTGTGTCGTGCTCTTGCAACCATTTGTTGTTCTATTTGTGCTAAATGCACACAGTAGCTAGAGGTTTCTTCCAGTAAATATTTCTTTGCACATAACTTATACTGTAGTATACATTACATACTTGCACTCCCTTTATGATAAAACTAATTCGGTTTATTTTATTTGGCGACTGTTTGCTTTCAAAATACTGACAATGACAAAATGTCGATATTGCAATCATGATAAGTATTTTTAGCAGCCACATTCGGAAAGACTACTTTCAGCAATTACATTAAGGACGTGAAACTAGTCCTCCGCTAAGAACTTAATTATAGCTCGACATGATAGGACAATAGTTTGTCGCCTCTTGGACAAGACAGCGTTTGGTGCGCTCGGAGCTTGTCACCGGCAACTGGCCAGAGGAGGAGGGAATTCCCACGACTGCGGTGGCGGCGTGTCTGGAGAGAAGGCTGGGAAGGGAAGGGAAGGACAGGGAGTGGAGTGGAGCACGTGACTGGAAACACGCGCCTCATGGCAGACGTGCCGGCGCTCGGCGCGGACCAGGTGGTGTTCCGGGACGTGCGTGCGGCCCGCCGCGTCAACCACTCGCAGGCCGTGACCGCGAGAGCTCGTATCGGCGCTCCCTTTTCACACTTCATAATCCTCGGGACATTTACTGCGAAATCGGCTCGCTTCTCCACCAGCTGATAGCGTCACGGTTGCGGCTAGGCGTTGCATTCTTCACTCTGCGTCACAGATAGAACCACAGAGTTCCGAAGAGGTGCTTAAGCTACTAGCTCACCAGTCTTAACTACTGCCGACATTATGCCACCACTCTTCTCTTGTTTCTTCTCTGCCCCGCGGCCCATACGTCAAGAAAACCACACGAGCCTCTACCAAACTTAGAAAGTTTAGAGAGAAAATGTGAGCCTTAAGCTCGCATTTCGATAGGGAGAGCACTGTCAAAGGCAAAAACTCTAGTACGAAAGAAATGCCGAAATGTTCTATTTAAGGACTAATGCGATGCCTTGTTTGCAATATCGATATGTACAACGTCAAATTATTTTCTATGGCTAAGAAACTTCCATTTTCAGAAACTCGACGTCAGCAAGGAATCCTGCGGGAGGAACTGGAGAACTTCAGGTGCAGATAACAGGATTCCACTCTAACAAGGAAACCTCCCCATCGCACCCCCCTTAGATTTAGTTTTAAGTTGGCACAGTGGGTAGGCCTTGAAAAACTGAACACAGATCAAGCGAGAAAACAGGAAGAAGTTGTGTGGAACTATGAAAAAAAATAAATAAAATATACAAACTGAGTAGTCCATGCGAAGATAGGCAACATCAAGGAGACTGAGAGGTAAGGAGCACCGTGGTCCCGTGGTTAACGAGAGCTGCTACTGAACGGGAGGTTCTAGGTTCAAGTCTTCCATCGACTGAAAAGTTTAATTTTTTATTTTCCGTTTATGTGACAAGCTCTTATGTTTTCATCACTTTTTTGGGAGTGATTATCACATCCACAAGAAAACATAAATCGGGCAAGGTAGAAGAATCTTTTTACCCATTCGCTAAGTGTACAAGTTAGGTGGGTCGACAACATATTCCTGTCATGTGACGCACATACCATCACCAGTGTCGTATAGAATATATCAGACGTATTTTCCTGTGGAGGAATCGGTTGACCTATGACCTTGCGATCAAATGTTTTCGGTTCCCATTGGATAGGCACGTCCTTTCGACTACTAATCGCACGGTTTTGCGGTGCGGTCGCAAAACACAGACACTAAACTTATTACAGTGAACAGAGACGTCAATGAACGAACGGACAGATCATAACTTTGCGAAAATAAAGAAAGTAAAATTTTCAGTCGAGGGAAGACTTGAACCAAGGACCTCTCGATCCGCAGCTACTCACACTAACCACGGGACCACGGCGCTCCTGAGTTCACATTCTCCTTGATGTTGCTTATCTTGCGCATGGAATACTCAGTTTGTATATTTTGCTTATTTTTTTTCATAGTTCCACACAACTTCTTCCTGTTTTCTCGATTGATCTCAGTTTTTCAAGGCCTATCCACTGTGCCAACTTATAACTAAATCTGAGGGGGGTGCGATGGGGAGGTTCCCTTGTAAGCCAAAGTCACACAGAACTGGTGTGGCGCAGACGACAGGCGGCGGCGAGGCAGGGACGTGATGATGACGGGATGTAGGTGATCGCTGAAACAACCGGTTTCAGGTTATATCGATTTTACCCCCGGCGCCAGTTTAACCTGACTCTCAAAACCGCTCAAAATAACTGGTTTCTGAAATAACCAATTTTCGGCTTTTTATTCCTATTATTTCCTGTAATAAACATAAAATTCAACAAAGATAAAAAAAAATCGACTCTCTCAGTTCAAGATATATATAAATCAAAATAATAGGTTAATAAAAGGAAATGTGATCCGTCCGCCGTTCGCTGCTTTTATCGAAAAGTGATAAGTGGTTGAATACTAAAAAAACAGTATTCCTCTACTGATGCTTGGTTTTGGAAACTCTGTTCAAAAATCGTGTTGTAATCGGGGATCGTATCACTATTTGGGCATTAAGAATAGTCAATGCTAAAGGGTGAAAGCTGAGGCTGAAGGAGTCTGTTTTCCGTTTTAATTTGTTCGTTTCCAAGGACTAGAAGCACGTAAAAGCATATTATGTAGACACAGGCAGCAGATAGCTACTCTTTTTTTATTATTATTGTGTACTACGAATGAATTGTTAAGTTTTTAATTTATAATCGTTGCCATAATTTCCTTCCTCTTTTATTATTTAATAGAAATCTTTCACAGCTAATGAACCATCGCACTTCTTTGCTATGTCATTTCATAAAAAAATGTACCTTAAGCCACGACACTCGACAACAAAAACATTGTCTCAGTGATGTTCTATCAATTCTTATGTCAAGTGTTTGTTTCTCGTTCCTGTCGGCATTGTTATTAAAAGAGCACTGATCGCTTTTCCCATTTTCAATAATAACGCAATATTTCAAACCAACTCAAATTTTACGAATAAAAATCACTCATAATAAAAAAAAAGTTTATTTAAAAAGAAAAATTTTAGCATTGCTGCTCTCGCTAACTGACACTTCAGTTATTTAACTCGGTTATTAGCAAAAAAATAAAAAGTACCAGTTATAACAGAGACCAAACATATACCCAAAAACACCAGTTATTCAGAACTATCGGTATCGGTTTTAACAGGTCGGTTTTCCCCATCCCTAGCGGGATACGTGCAATGCACACTGAAGTGGTGGTGTCAGAGAGACGCAGAACTGTCGTGCAACGAATGGGTCAGAAAATGTCTTCATCAGACAAAGATAGTGATGCACTAGATCTATTGAAATTCGTAAATGTTGAGCAGCGAGGAAGGTAATTGCGTACATCTATTATGATTGAAAAAAGGGAATAATAATGGTAGATTCGACGTAATAAAAGAAACAAACACGTATCCCGACCGTTTCCAGAATTTTTACTGAAATATATCGGAAGTGTTTCTGTATTGCGTTAGACAAAGTGAAGGACAGCATTCGGAAGAAAGCAACATCAATGCATTATTTTAATCATAATTCCAATTTTCCATACGATTCTCATTTGAACGTAAGCCCAAATATAGCATAGTTTCCTGACATTTGCCCTTATAGAGAGGTATAAAGTATTACTTGACCTAGAAAATTGGATTCCAGGAACTGCCAACGCCAAGTGCAATGGATTCCTCCTCTGCAAAATGGAACCAGAGAATTTCAGGACAGCACTAGGGCAAGTGTTGCACAGGGCCTCATTCAGAATAACTGAACATGTCTGGCTATACATTTCATCTGACGACTCTACTACACTAAGGGGAAGAAGTAGTCACAACATCCAGATCCAGCGACTGTGGATTTGCCAAAGCGTTATAAAGAAACAGAGGGGGACTGGGAAAAGAAATCTGCCGCTAGACAACATTTTAGTTTTCCCTATTTTGCAGGATAAACTTCAGCCAATGCTCATAATAAAACCTTATTTGTCATGCGGCTTGATATCCCAGTTGAAAAACGGAATTTATAGAAGAAAGTACTAAGTTTGCAACTTTGTCTGGTAAAAGCCATTGATCAAGGATAGAAAATGTAAAGATGACTATTCATTTTTAGTTCAATTGCAACAGGAACGGTATTAAATTTGCCCATATCTTCGACTGGAACTTGTGCATATTTGCATTGGAATAAACATTATGTATTTTGACCTGTGTTGTACTTTCCCAAAATAAGCCTTCTATTTCTACAATAAATTACACACAAAAACTAGAGTGTTTCAGCAGCACAACGTGGTACTTGCACAGATTCAACGTTATTCGTCCAGGAAAATAAAAAAAATATTGCTATTTTTCCAAAGATAACATAAGTAATTGTGTGATAACTGTTACAAAAATATGCAAAATAGCGCTTCACCTCATACACACCGCCTGCGTTAAGAAATCCCAAATCGGTAAGCATAAAATGGTAAACATAAAACATCCAGAACATAGGTTAGTTAAATAATATCAATAGGAAGATGCCATTCCACAATCATTGCTCACTGAAACACACGCCATTAGTTCCACAATATGTGAACAGAAACAGAAAAAAATGGTTCAAATGGCTCTGAGCACTATGGGACTTAACTTCTAAGGTCATCAGTCCCCTAGAACTTAGGACTACTTAAACCTAACTAACCTAAGGACATCACACACATCCATGCCCGAGGCAGGATTCGAACCTGCGACCGTAGCGGTCGCGCTGTTCCAGACTGTAGCGCCTAGAACCGCTCGGCCACCTCGGCCGTCAACAAAAACAGCTATTGTATTTTTCCAGGAATGGGACTGTTGCTGTACACAAGAAAAATTGACGTATACAGTATATAGCTAGCTCTGCCGTTGGAACTGCGATTGTCTATCTCTAGTTTTAAAACGAAATTAACTCCTGCTGCAATGAAAACTTAAAATGTGATTGTAACCGACTATTCAGTTCCCTTTCCTGATAAGTTCTAACATATACTACTTTTGTATAGATCTGAGTAGCATGCACATTTAGAACAGAACATGCTTACAACATGTCATATCTGGAAACCATACTAGACACGTAACAACAAACAGTACGGGCGCTAATACTCCAAATATTGTGCACCTTAAAAACTCAGAACAGTAAATAAATAAAACCACCGAACGTTGTTGAAAACCAAGATCGCTGATATTATAGCCATATTGGAAGTGATGCCAGTAAAGGAAATTCGCGTTTGAAGAGTCACACGTAACGAATCTGCTTTTCACGGTTTGATCGTCGCCCACTGAAATTTTTTCGAAGCACCATGTACCACAAATAGCAATAACAGGCTATTCTCTGCCATTCAGGCTGCGGTAAAAGATTGGAACTTGTAATTTTCAACATAGCAATGCTCCTACCCACAAAGCGAACGCACTGGTGAAAGGATTTGAGAAAATGGTTATTAAAGAAATCGAATGGCTGGCCGACAACCTTATCTCTGTCTGAATGAGCATATCGGGGACGAGTTACAGCAGCGCTTGAGATCAAGGTAGTCGCAAAAAAGCTACAGACTTGATCGGTACGTTCCAGAAGATACGGGAGACAATTGCAACATATGTGAATCTCAATTAACAAGTAAGTGCAGATGGGTAGAAACTGTGACAGCGCCTAAGAATGACCCTGCCACACACTAAAACCAGATAAACAATAACAGTAGAATAAGCAGCCATTAGACGCATTATGGAGAGAGTAGAAATTATTTCTGTATTGCAGTTATATTTCATTTCAATCGACTAATCCTTTGTCGTACGCGCAAATGATTATATCGCGTACTGCATCTTAGTACTAGTTCTAACCGTGTTACAGTTTTAAATTCGCTGTCGACACGATGTTATACGCATAGAGGAGAAAAATCTTGAGAAATGCTAAAGCCAGGTATTTCAAATATTTGTTTTTATTGCATGTACGTATTTGATGCTATCATTTCCTATATGCGATTGTTGAACTCAATAATTATTGGAAAAGGAATATACGGGCCATTTAAATAATGGGCACATAATAAAAACGGATTTGGTTGCAGTAAATTTGTTTTAGGATAGGTTACGCCTTGAACAGACATAACTTTTTCTTCTTTTCCTCCAAGACATGTTTCGCTGAAGTTACAGCGTTGTTAGTAGTTTCTTTATTTTCTTTCATTTAAATAACTGGAAAATAGCTTTTTACTATCTGTACATATGAGAATTTCAGTTTTTAGGTAAAGTATTAACAAAGGTTAAAAACACATGTTTTTATGTACCTTACTAACAGATGCTATGGTTTTTGTGGCTGCTGTGATTAAATTATTTTGTTCTATGTGAAATATTGCGAATCTATCAGTCAACTACTCATTGTGGGAAAGCTGAAGTCAAACTATTGCTGGGCAGGAAGTGCAGATAGGAAAGCCGGCTTCCATCCCCTGGAGGCAGCAAATTTAAGTTTCCACCTGTGTGGCAGGATGCATAAGCCTAGGAACAACCCATGCGTCTCAGTGTAGAATTACTGCCTGGAGTTAATCTCGCTTCTTCGATCTACGATACAGCGCAAGCATTAGAACCACAGAGCTGCTCTAGTTCCTTATCCCATCACACTCTCGAAGATATATAAGCAAACAGATCAATAAATTGCTCGTAACCGACTACTTTAGCGGGTGATAAGAGCTTATGCACGTTTTCCATGTGGCGCAGGTGGACAGTGTAAGCTCTCTTACATATTTCATACGCTGTATCTATTCATGATAAAACCACATAATAAAAAAATTTATTACACTCGGGCAACAACTGGAACATCTCGCATGCTCTCCGCCTTCCATCGTAGCTAGGAATTACGTTCGTAAATAATTCAATGATTAATTTCAATCTGAAATAACATTAAGTCATAAACAAGATGGAACTTACATACCTCCTTACTTTTTTGTGTCTTCACTTCCATAGTGGAAGACGATAAGTATTAATTTGCAGTCTGTGGAGAGAGCATGTAATGAGCATTCTATTCCGCCATTAGAGAAAAAAATGGCTCTGAACACTATGGGACTTAACATCTGTGGTCATCAGTCCCCTAGAACTTAGAACTACTTAAACCTAACTAACCTAAGGACATCACACACATCCATGCCCGAGGCAGGATTCGAACCTGCGACCGTAGCGGTCACGCGGTTCCAGACTGAAGCGCCTAGAACCGCACGGCCACACCGGCCGGCTCATTAGAGAAAAGCACACATAAATAGTCGATAGCTGCCATTCTAGTAATAAACAGAAGTAAGTGCAACTGACAGATATGAATTAAGAATTATTACGTCTATGATACATTTTTGGTCGATCCTTCGGGAAAAAATGAAGACCAAAAAGTATACTGAATATTTCATAAATTATTACTATTATCTTCAATCTCTAGCAGTACTTCCCATTTCCTAATATTTTGTCAGTGTGGGTTTCTGTTGAAACATTCCGATGGACTTACATAAGCCTTTTATAATCCCACTTAAAGTTATGTTCCTAGATCCCGTGTCAACTCCGCAGTCCAATTTACTTTTTATGAAATCTGGTCCACATTTTATGCCTTTTGCTGGAGCGCACGGTTCGAAATTTACAACTGCAAGTGTGGATATTACACAACATGTATAATATGTTAAAAGAGTAAAATCAATAACTGTGTCAGCCGTCATGGTGTTAGTTTTCAAAATTATGTTAGAGCAATGCGGCAATAGACCACATGAAAGATTTTCTGAAACGAAATGAGGAGCGCTTTCAAAATCACTTCAGGTAAGATATGTAACTATCGCAGAGAAAGGGTCGGTAGTTACTCTGAGTCATATCTCGCCTTTTCTTGTCGAGCACGAACACTAAAAACGGATACTTGACCGATTTGGATAACAAAAGAACAAGGAAAGATGTGCGTACATAAATGTCATTATCGGTGTGACAGCTTAAGTGTGTCACTGGGAACTGATAACAAATGATATATCAAACACATGCTTATAACGAAACGCATCTCTTCCTCGTAAGTGGCGAAAGGTCGGGCTACGCTACGCTGAAATTGATATTTTGTGCTAATGAAAGTTTTTTACGCCAGAAGTTTGTAATAAACCTTAACATACGCAGTCAAACTAGATATCTTTCATTTTTTCGGTGTTTCAGCTTTTTAATGTAATGTCATAATCTGACGTCATTCTACGAACGCCGCAATGCGTTCATTACCTATTACACAAAGGTATGAAGAGTCCATACACGGTCATTCGGTTATCTAAGCTCAGTAGCTAAGTGAACAAGAGCTGTCATTAAAATAACCTAGACATTGGCCGGCCGCGGTGGTCTCGCGGTTCTACGCGCGCAGTCCGGGACCGTGCTACTGCTACGGTCGCAGGTTCGAATCCTGCCTCGGGCATGGATGTGTGTGATGTCCTTAGTTAGGTTTAAGTAGTTCTAAGTTCTAGGGGACTGATGACCACAGTAGTTGAGTCCCACAGTGCTCAGAGCCATTTGAACCATTTTAACCTAGACATCAAATGTCGTTCTGCTTTCTAGTATCTGTAAGTGCTAAACTGATGAAAAAGTGCTTAAAGCCGTCTTCACATGAGTTGAGGCAGGTAATGTTCAAGTTGACACGGACAGGACATCCGACCTTACGAGAGAGAGCGCCATCGGCACACGGGACGAGTTGGTTAACGTGATTTGCGCTCTCAGCGCTCTCCACCGGCCGTTGTCAGCTTTGTTTGGCTCGCAAACCACACAGATTCTTTATGAAATAGACGTGAAATAGACGCGTTTAAAACAGCTGCGTTAACGCCATTACCTATTGTCGAAGAAGAGCAGACAAAATCGCGAAGAGTCTTGACTCTTCAAAGGCCTGAACAGCGAATTCCTGGTAGAGAAACACCACACAGTCCTGTACAATGATCTGAGATACATACTAGTAGAAGTTATACGTTAACTCAACTGAATTTTCTTCCCATTGTCGGTTTTAAATTGAACGTAGTTGAGGTATAGTGCCTAATGTCGGTTTGTGCCTGTATAATATCTGTATTCTCGATCTTGCATTGACTGACAGCACTCCGAAATAACATACTTCATCACATAGATTTCAAGACCCACATTAGTTTCGTCATTTCATTCGAATGGAAGAGGAGAAGTTTTCGAAGCTGCTCACCTTCACTGAGAAAGATGTTCATTACTGGAACGATACAAACATGAGCCAGCCTACAAAACAAGAGACAGGTATATATATTTTACAGAAAGTTTCGTAACAGCCACTGGAGAAACATTCCGGTCGTTGGCCTTTGCAACAGAAATTGCAGCAAATATATTATTTACGATAAATAAGATCGAATTTTGAGATAATACTTCTATTGAATGAATAATTAAGATACACAATATTTTAGGAAACGAAAGATGAAAATTTTTGGAAGGAGATGTATAATGGTGAAAAATACCTTAAAAGTCCTTTGATACATTTTGAAATACAGTTCGTTGTTGTTAAAGTCTTTAGTCTGAAGACCGCTTTCTTGTAGCTCTCCACGGTAGTCTATTCTGAGTAACTACTGCAGCCTGCTTATTCTATTCAAGCCTTGGCCTAACTATACAACTGTTATCCCTCACACTTCCCTCCACTACAAAGACAACGATTCCTTGATGCCTCAGGATGTGTCCTACCAACTTATCACTTTTTAGTAAGTTGTGCCATCAATTTCTTTTCTCGTCAATTTGATCCAGTGCGTCTTCATCAGTTATTCGATCTACATCTAATTTTCGGCATTCGTCTGTAGCAAGCTGCTTCTCTGTTTTCACATACACTGTTCGTCGTTAATGTTTTAGTTTCGTACGAGATTACACTTCAGACTAATACTCTCTAGAAAGGACTTCGTGACACTCGAATTTCCACTATATGTTTAAATACAATGTTGTGCAAAACTTAAGAACGAAAGTAACTTTCGCGTGCTGTATTACTGTCAAGTAACATAGCTTCATGATGCTTGGACCGTATGTCGAAAGAAATGCTACAGTAGAGTACAGAAAGTAACTGAAAGAAATGTCCATGAAACTTGGACCATGTATTGAAAGAAATGCTACAGTAGAGTACAGAAGGTAACAAACAAAAACGCAATCAGACAAACATAAAAGACACTTTTATCCAAATTCCATAATTACACTAACGTCACCGCGATTCATGATGGTCCCCTGGAAATTACAAAAGGCGGGTCCTCGTTCTTAATAACGTGTGTGTGATCTTCACGACGGCAGCGCATGTTCTACAACATTCTCGCATGTCGGTACGGAGTTCTTGTAGCAGGGCCTTCCGTTCCTCCGATATCCACAACCGATGGATGATCGTTGCTGCATGTGACCGTGCTGCAATACGTCCCTTCAACGCATTTCACACGTGTTCGATGAGATTTAAGTCGGGGTAAGGGCAGGCCTGTCCATTCGCAGAAATGCTCTCGTTCAAAGTGCTCTTCCATCCGTGCAGTTCGATGCGGTCGCGCGCTGTCATCCATAACAATGACGTCAGGACCAAATGCACCTGAAAAGACGCACATGGGGGACAAGCACAGCGTCACAGTAATGTTGACTGGTGAATGTACCGTGTCCAAAGATTTGGAAGTCAGTACGCCCGTGCAACATCATATATTCCCACACCATAACACGTGGACCACCAAAACGATCATGTTCGACAATGCTGGACGTACTCTCATATTACGAAAGATGAGAACACGAAATGCACCCAGGAACGTTGTACGCCAGCGCGGCCGAACATGATAGTTTTGATAGTCCAAGTGTTGTGATGTGGGGACGTATAATGTTGCATGGGCATACTGGTCTCCAACTCGTTAAGCACGGTACAATCATCGGTCAACGTTATTGTGGCACTGTACTTCTTTCCGAAGTGCGTCTTTTCAGAGATGCGTTCGACCCTGGCTTCATTTTTATGGATGACAATGCGCGACCGCATCGATCAACGCAAGTGGAGGAGGCGATATTCAGCGAATGGACTGATCTGCCTGTTCACCCGAGTTAAATCCCATCGAACGATTGCAGGATGCGTTGAGGAGACATTGCAGCACGTCCATACGCACCAGTGACTCTAACGCAGCTGCCAACCAAGCTGGCGAACTAGTAGATGGCCCTGCCACAATATCTACTTATCAACCTTGTGACCAGCGTGGAAGCACATTGCACAGCATGCGCTCCCGTCCTTAGTGACCAGGCACCTTACTAAGATCCATGTATCGCATTTTGTAATGCCCAGGGGACCATCATGAATCGCGGTGTAATTATTGTCTTTGAATAAAAGTGTCATTTATGTTTGTCTGATTGCGTTTTTCTTTCAGTTATTTTCCGTCTGTTCGTCTCATTGCGTATTTCTTTCAGTTATTTCTGCAATATACTGTAGCAGTTCCAATCCTGGTACAAGTTTCAAGGAGCTATGTTACTTAGCAGTCATACATTACTCAAAAGATACCTTCGTCCTTGAGTATTTATCTTTTTCATGTATACTTTTCCTGATAGTCCCTGTCTGCATTTTTATATGCTCTCTACTTCGCCCATCATCAGTTATTTTGCTGCCCAAATACTAGTGGTACTGACGCATTATCTAGCCTAAGTCAATTATCATACTTATTAATGTCAGGGGAAGTGTATTTGTCCGTAATTTCTATCGATGTAATAGCTTTCTAGTTAATGCACAGGAAGAAAGATTCAAGGAAGATCTACACTGTAAAACTGTAGATAAATTAGAGGTGATGTAGATGCAGACCCGTACGATGAAATTAAGTGGCTGACGGGAAGGGAAGGCGAGTGGAGAAGAAGATTGCTGGCAACCAAGCTTCGCATTGAGAATTAATAAGAGTAATTTCTGGTCGAAACTTTTAGAGATACTGGGGTTTGGCTTCCTGTTTCGCTATTTAGCGACAACAGTATGGTCACCACGGAAACTGTTCTTGTCATTCGTAAGAAATGACCGAAGAACTATGTACGCTGCGTTGTGATATGGAAGCGCACAGCAAGCAATTGTCTTTGAAACTATCAAACACATGAGTAACAACTGCCCGGGTGGCGCAGATGACGCCCTCCCAGGTAAAGTTCGTGGGTCAGGATTGCGTCATGCTGTCCTGTCAGACATTCTTTCACGGTTAGTCATGGGTAGAAGGTTTGTAAAGGCGATACCAATACTAGAAGTAAAATGAGCGTTTCCCAAAATGCGCGGGTCTCACGACTAGAACCCTACGAGGATGCGGATGTATTTGCGAACTCGGCAACAACGATTATTTTGTGTTAAAACATGGCCATTTCCGCTTACGGCTGTGAAAATCTATTTTATTTATTGCGATTAAAGTTGCAAGTATTTCTCATTTTCAGGTAGAAATCTGAGCTGCACTGTTTTGTTTGCAGGAAGGAAGAATGCTTATACAATTACCGAAGCTGCCAGAAAGCGATATGAAGGCAGTGTGATTCTATCCATGCCGGATTTTGCTGAATTAAATGTCTGTTATTCAGATTGTCGAGCATGACCAATACCAACTATAAAACCTTTAAAACCCTTTGCTATTACCATGGACTTTAAAAAAGCTTTATGGTACTGCTATGATCGATTTCGGCTATTATTCACATTTTCCGACAGCTGAACTTCATTGTTAAGCAACATTGGAGCAGATGACACGCTACTTGTACTAAAACTAGCTATCTGAAGACGAATACAATGGCCCCAAACCGGGCATGGCAGTCAAACAAAGGATTTTAAAAATGTCTGTCCGAATGAGTTATCGAAGCACTCCTGGAGCTTTTGCATTGATAGCATGTGTGACTGTTGTGATATTCAGACGAGCCACACTGTAAAGAGTGCCCTAACAGAAGTTTCCCTGGTCGTATCAGGAATCTACATGATGCATCGGAAGAAGCGCTTCTCTGAATTCAGTCTTACGAAATCGTGTGTAGTCTGGGCTGTTGAATGTTTGGACATAGTGTAAACGATAACTGTTTACAACGTCACATAGTGGTGTAGGCGAGCAATTTGATACAGCAGACTTGCTGTCTATGAAGCCAGGAAACAATCTCAAACTGGCCAACAAAAGCTACTTAAGCAACGCTGTCTGCGCGACGCACGAGACTTTCAATATCCTCTCGCTCTCTTACGCTACCGGCGTAGTGGCTGTTTCTTTGCGTTATTAATTTAAACTCTCCCCTGGAAATAACAAAACAAAAAAGATTCTTGTACATATTATGGAAAGCCTAATTAAATTTACAATTCGATTTAAACTTATCCCTTGCAAGCACAGTAGTTTCGTAGTAAGAAGGCCAAACAAAATGATTTAAGCGTTAATTTTATGCTGTTAAAATATACAATAATTTGAGGTAAAATTTACACGAACGTCAATTTTACATTTTACAAGTGCAAGAAGAGGGGTTTTTAATATTCAGGGACGATTTTGGTCAAAATCTCACGCAGTGTGCGCGAGCTGTAGCTTAGGTGTCTTTTGTAGACCATTTTGAGGCAGTTTCCTGCTTTCATTGACCACAAGTGTCCCATATCAATTCGTTCGTCTCGAGTTCACCTACACCACTGTGGTACGTTGTAATCATTTATAGTTTACAACTTGTGTAGTGTACAGTTGCACTTGTGTATTTTTGGTTAACTATGTATGACGATGTTGTTCTTTAATTGATGCATACGATGGTGATAAAATAACCTGCGACGGTTCCGGGTTCGAACGCCAGTCCGACACACAGTTATACCTGCCACGAAGTTTCAGATTGGCGCACACCCCGCAGCAGGATGAAAATTCACTTTGGAAACAATAGCCGGCCGCGGTGGTCTAGCGGTTCTGGCGCTGCAGTCCGGAAACGCGGGACTGCTACGGTCGCAGGTTCGAATCCTGCCTCGGGCATGGGTGTGTGTGATGTCCTTAGGTTAGTTAGGTTGAAGTAGTTCTAAGTTCTAGGGGACTTATGACCTAAGATGTTGAGTCCCATAGTGCTCAGAGCCATTTGAACCATTTGGAAACAATACCCTAGGCTGTGGCTAAGCCATATCTCTGCAATATCCCTTCTTCAAGGAGTGCTAGTTCTGCAAGGCAGGCAGGGTAAGTTTTGTGAAGTCCGGCAAACTGGAGGAGGAACTGACAGAAGTAAAGGGCGGGCGTGAGTCGTACCTGGATAGCCCAGAGCATCTGCCCGTGAAAGGCACGTGTTCGAGTGTCGGTCCGGAACACAGTTTTAATCTGCCACGAAGTTTCAAATCAGCGCACACTCCGATGCAGAGTGAAAAATCATTCCAAGTTACAGTGATTTACGGAAGTTTAACATATGCAGATACGATTGCGGATACGAGACTTGTGGCTGCGGCGCGGATAGCACTTGTTTCATCCGCGCAGACCTCTCTCAACGACTGACGCAACGATGATGCTTGTGGCGAGGGAATAGTCCTCCGCTGAACTGGTCCTTCGCTGAACTGGCACCGCCCCTGAAGATAGAATGCTCGCGACGGCACAGTCCCTGCCCGCTGTCCACGACAGACGCCCCCGAGTGCTTAGCTGCCTGCCTAAGTGGTGGCGAAGGGCGGCAGAACCAGTTCGCGCCGGCTGCAGCCCCCGCCAGCTTGTTACGCCTGCAGAAATACGACGCCCGTGGCGCTGCTTCGTGGGCGTCGTCTCCGCGGGACACGTCCTGTGGCGTCGCGCCTCGCTTCTGCGTCCGTGTGTCGAAATGCGACGTCGCGCCGGGTCGCACTGCGCTGCTTACCCTCTAACCTGCAGTGACGGCTGTCACGCATCGGACGAGAAGATGTGTACGAGGAGTGGTCGGAAAGTTTTAAGTATCAAAATCAAGTGAAATCACGACCCTTGATGATGGTCTTAGTCCATCTCTACAAATACACTCCTAATTGCGACAAATTTTTTCCCAACGATCGACGGCCTGGTGAAAACGTTTGTTGTCTAAGACTGCATTTTGGGTTTTCAGGAAACACTTCACTTAGAAAATCACCTCATCGTGACTTTGGAAATACCTGCTACGCAATGACTTCTTCACTCAAGAAGAGCGGAAGAGGTCACTGCGTGAAATGTCAGGAAGATACGAGAAGGGGAGGCAAAATACGACTACTCAAAGAAGCACCATATGTAACTGTGTTCTATGCAGGATGTCTGGCGTGGTGGAGCAAAAGCACTCCTCTCTCCCCTGCCCCCCCCCCCACCCCGCGCCGTCCCGTCCCCCTGTCGACAGCTTCCCCCTACCTTATCACGACATTTCGGTAATGAAATGAAATGATCGTATGGCATTTATTGGCCGGAATATCCCCTTTCGGGGTTCAACCGCCATACTGCAAGTCTTTTTAGTTGACGACACTGCGGCAACTTGCGTGTCAAAAAAATGGCTCTGAGCACTATGGAACTTAACTTCTGAGGTCATCAGTCCCCTAGAACTTAGAACTACTTAAACCTAACTAACCTAAGGACATCACACACATCCATGCCCGAGGCAGGATTCGAACCTGCGACCGTAGCGGTCGCGCGGTTCCAGACTGTAGCGCCTAGAACCGCTCGGCCACCCTGGCCGGCAACTTGCGTGTCAATGATGATGAAAGATACACATCACCCATTCCCCTGCTGGGAATCGAACCAGGGCTCCCTTGCGTGGTAGGCAGTAACGCTATTACTGACCTACGGAGGCGGACATTTCGGTAATAAGCTCTTGTGGTGGTTTGGTCAGGGGAACTTTCGGAAGCAGCCGATGAAGCGCAGGGCAGAGAAGGTTTTTTTCTAACTCAAGGGTTTAAATACAAAAGCACAAATTGAGGTACTGGGCAGCACAGGACTTGCGCCTTCACCGCGAAGTGTCCGGGACACAGTTACTTCGCGAGCGCCACACGTGCTCCCTAGAGATGGTGTCACAGACTGACGATAATGAAGGTGAAGGTCTTGAAAACACAGTTACGAGGAAATTACGCCTCCAACTGACGGTTCTGCAAAGTTCGACATTTCCTCACTGATGAGGAAATGTCAAATTCTCCGAGGTTGTGAAGAACAACAAAAGAAAATGAAGAAACATTAAGTTTTCTAGCTTATACAACATTCCATTGTGCAGCGTGAAGAAAGGGAAAAGGAAAGACTAGCTGAATATAAAAAGACTGAAGACTCCAAATCTGCCATTTCTTCGTGTCGTTGTACCAAGCAACTAAAAATATGCCAGCAAGAAGTCAACATTTCATCCGAGGTGCAATATTTGAAGTGATTTCGCAAACTGAGACATATATCCTATCAATTCACAGTCCTCTAGCTCAAGAACTATATCGGACAATTGTTTCATATCCATCGTAATCGTCGGAAGTCAGCGGTACATCTTTGACACTTCTTCGGAACTCAGTGGACGTCCCCTCCAGTACAGCTGCCGAATCTTAAGCCCAGCTCATGAATAGTAACAACAATTTCCCTAATTAATTTTCCAAAGCAGAATATACGTACTCTTGTTAATGTCTTTACTTTGTAAGAAACTTCAGTACAACTCATCTCAAGGACACAGCGAGTTTTTCTTCACTGCCAACTCGTTTTTGGGCGTTACTGCCTTCACAAAATATGGATTTTCACACAAGCTCGTGAATCTCGTGGAACTGTCTCCGTTCTAAACGGAACTAGTTCAAATGGCTCTGAGCACTATGGGACTTACCATCTGAGGTCATCAGCCCCTATAACTTAGGACTACTTAAACGTAACTAACCTAAGGACATCACACACATCCATGCCCGAGGCAGGATTCGAACCTGCGACCGTAGCGGTCGCGCGGTTCCAGACTGAAGCGCTTAGAACCGCTCGGCCACACCGGCCGGCCAAACGGAACTAGTCAGTGAACAGTTTATTACAAAACTCTTGATGTCAAAGCGAATTCGGCTTTTCCATTCTGACTTGTTCCGTATTATCTCTTTTATTCTTGTATCCGCTTTTCCATTCTAACGTGTTCCCTATTGAAGAGTCATATAATAACATCAGCATGTCCTTTTCCTCACAAGAATCAGACTCTGAACTAAGATCCAGCCACAACTTCACACGGAAAGTCAGCGCACTGAGTCAACAAGGAAAGGCTGCGTGACAAGGCTAAACTGCCTCCAATGTGCGCACACACTGTGTCCCAAAGTACTTCCTTCATCGCGCTGCCCCGCCCTTCGTCGTCTGCATTTCAATGAGAGCCTGGCCTTTGTCTCCGACGAGCATAATCTGTTACCACCACTAACCGAAGTCCCTCCGCCCCCCCCCCCCCTCCCCCAAAAAAGAGTTTAATATCACCTTCGCTGACGATAGTCAGGTCTTCCTGTTTCTCGGTGGTGGTGAATCCCATGTTTCCATTGCTTGCTTTGTCCCTTTGTCTCAGGGTAATACGTCTATAACCGGCAAACGTCCATTGCATCTGGACTGGCCTGAAACAGCTGCAACATTTCCGCTGTTGCCTCGGTTCGGTGGGGTTTTAGGATGGGCGAGTGCAGTCGCGGAACCAGGTGGGAGGTGGCCTCTGTCATGTTCGAAATTTCGTACAAGATATTGAAAAATGGTCCACAACTGGTTTTCACATTTTGAACCACTGTCCCGATTGTGGTACATACCGATTCCGTACACGAGGACCTCTACTTCTCTTACGATTCCCTGTTCTCCACAGAGAGATGATCTGTCACTTCGTTCTCCATCATTCAGATATTTTTTGACACAGTGAAAGTACCTGCGCTTTCAAACATCTGTGTCATATGATTGAGCGTTTTTGCATACACTTCCACCAATTCAACATGGATACTTGCAGAATTCTTCGCCTTTAAATGCAGAAAACGAGTTACTGCACGATACCCTATCAATGGGTTGCAGCATTTTTTATTTATTTTTTATTTTTCGTGGCTCCTCTAGCGACGTACTACGGTACTGTGGCGCGGGGATTACGGTGTGTACCAGGGCTGCAGACACTTACATACAAATAAGCAAAAAGCTGATTAAGTAACTATTTTTCCGACTTGATAATTAAGATTCTTTGACAACTTTTCCGCCTCAAGTAATTTTTGACTCGTCAAAGATATTTCTAATTCTCTTCACCCAGATAAACAGTATCTAGAAGCTCATGAAACGAAGACAAAGCGTTTTCGCACCTTTTACGAACCAGCGGGACAGACCATCAATGGAAACGCAGTACTGCTTGGTGTCAAAATAATAGGTCTGTATGAAACGAATTCTGTGATGCAACTCTTTCGTACGTCTGGCAAGAAATTACGAGCGAAAATCCACTGAATAGAAGGATTTTTATGCTGTAGTTGCGTCTGAGTGGAAGCTTACTCCACTCTCCTGTGACGTTAGCTTGGAACCTTACATTAGTCAGCTGGCATAGCACGACGTTTGATGATTTTAAATTGGTGGACTTGGAAAGCACACTCAACGTCATGACAAATTTTCGTGTATGGCAACCTCTAAAAAACCACCACAATCCACAGGTGTGATGAAAGGGTAGCTTTTCATGAAGGGCGCTCTATTATCGGCTGAGGCTGGGATTAGCGGCTAATTTGTAGCAGCGACGAGAAGAAGCGCGTTTGACGCTGACTAAAGAGTGTATCAGGGCTTCTCGTCACGCCTGTAGTCTATAATTTAAACACAGACCAGTAGCAGCTGCGGCCGTTGACTCAGGGACTCGAGCTGCCGAGTAGTATTTTTTCACACTACAGCTCTTTTACATTGAATGTGACGACGTTGGCAACTACATGTGAATTTGTAAGGTCTGTAACATAGTAAGGTTCTAAGAGAAAAATATTTGTTAAGGGTGACCCAGGGAACATCATTTGCAAGTGTACGTATATTCGGGTATTAAGGTTAAACTATCGTCGTCCATGAGGTCATTTCAGAGAGGGCACAAATATTTTGTCCGATCACCTTATTTTTCCTTCGTCTCGGAGAGAAGAGGGAAGGAATGGGGAAGGTAAGAAAAAAAAAGGGGGTGGGGCGTTCATCTGTCAGGTGGTTCCTCTCATGTGGGGGTTTGAGTGACCTGTCCCTCCTTTCTTCCCCTTTATTGTGACTGTCGCCAGTACTGGAATTTTACTTCATGAAGGTAACTTAGTCTAGCCATTTTTTCTTTTATATAGAGGATGCAACATCGAATCTTGCTGATCTGAATGGGGCTTTGTGAAGCATAACTTGCAAGAGCCGGAATGGGGATGGTCTCATTCGAAGTACACTATGTGATCAAAAGTATCTGGACACCTGGCTGAAAATGACTTACAAGTTCATGGCGCCCTCCATCGGTTATGCTGGAATAAAATATGGTGTTGGCCCACCCTTACCCTCGATGACAGCTTCCACTTTCGCAGGCATGCGTTCAGTCAAATGCTGGTAAGTTTCTTCGGGAATGGCAGCCCACTTTTCACGGAGTGCTCCACTGAGAGGTATCGATGTTGGTCGGTGAGGCCTGGCACGAAGTCGGCGTTCGAAATTATCCCAGAGGTGTTCTAAAGGATTCAGGTCAGGAGCCTGTGCAGGCCAGTCCATAGCAGGGATGTTGTTGTTGTGTAACCACTCCACGACAGGCCGTGCGTTATGAACAGGTGTTCGATCATGTTGAAATATGCAATCGCCATCCCTGAATTACTCTTCAGCAATGGGAAGCAAGAAGGTGCTTAAAACATCAATGTAGGCCTATGCTGTGATAATGTCGCGCAAAACAACAAGGGGTGCAAGTCCCCTCCAAGAAAAACACGACCACACCATAACACCAAAGCCTCCAAATTATACTGTTGGCACTACACACACTGGCAGATGACGTTCAACAGGCATTCGCCATATCCACACCCTGCCGTCGGATCGCCACATTGCGTCCCGTGATTCATCAGTCCACATCGCGTTTTTTCATTGTTCAATCGTCCAATGTTTACGCTCCTTACACCAAGCGAGGCATCATTTGGCATTTACCGGAGTGATGTGTGGCTTAATGAGCAGCCGCTCGACCATGAAATCCAAGTTTTCTCACCTCCCGCCTAACTGTCTAAGTGCTTGCAATGGATCCCGATGCAGTTTGGAATTCCTGTGTGACGGCCTGGAAAGATGTCTGCCTATTACACATTACGATCCTCTTCAACTGTCGGCGGTCTGTGTCAGTCAACAGACGAGGTCGGTCCGTACGCTTTTGTGCTATATGTGTCCCTTCATGTTTTCACTTCACTACCACATCGGAAACAGTGGACCTAGGAATGTTTAGGAATGTGGAAATCCCGCGTACAGACGTATGAAAAGTGACACCCAATCACCTGACCACGTTCAAAGTCCGTGAGTTCCGCGAAGCGTCCCATTCTGCTATCTCAAAATGTCTAATGACTACTGAGGTCGCTGATATGGAGTACCTGGCAGTAGGTGGCATCACAATGGACCTAATATGAAAAACGAATGTTTTTGGGGGTGTCCGGATACTTTTCATCACATACCGTAGCTGTTACAGAAGTTTGTTACCATCTGCTTCAGCAGCGATAATGGATTGGCCGAAGTTGCAGCGCTCGATTGTCGTAGAGGCCTACTTTTGTAAATCCCATTTTACACGGGCGACTTTCTTGTCTCAGTCACCTACTAATGTTACGTGTTACTACTGTCCTCCCCTGACGTTTTATTCATGCACTGAGTCCCAACTGTAGTCGTTTTCGTTTAGATGCCAGCGCCAAAATTGCGTGTGTTATTAAGAGCAGTGCAGTTTGGCACCTGAACCGTGAACCTGAGTTTATGAGGGGCCAGTCTTTTGTACGAAAAAATCTGAACACAGTAGCAGAATGTAGGAACAAGCAATGATAGCAGAGTTTATTAACGACCACAACAATATTCATAATAGATTTCCTTCACAGGGGAACGTGTAGTAAATTTCTGCACACTCCTGAGAACTGAATCAATAGGAAGCGTGTCGTTCAAACATTTCAAAAACATCTACATTTATCCGTTTGAAAAAAACATTTGCTTAAAAACACGTCGAAAATATTTAGAAGGCAGTAAATGGCATCTTTTTATTTTACCCATTAGATGGTTCAAATGGCTCTGAGCACTATGGGACTCAACTGCTGTGGTCATCAGTCCCCTAGAACTGAGAACTACTTAAACCTAACTAGCCTAAGGACATCACACACATCCATGCCCGAGGCAGGATTCGAACCTGCGACCGTAGCAGTCGCACGGTTCCGGACTGCGCGCCTGGAACCGCGAGACCACCGCGGCCGGCCTTACCCTTTAGATCTTGTTTTTCTAAGTACAAAATAACATCAAAATTATTTTTATCGTTAAACAGATATGAGTCTTTCACAGTTGAAAATATTTTCAGTAGGAGCGTTTAGCTATTTACAGTATTACTCATGCATAAGATGGGGTTTTTCACTGTCTGGGTATTGTAAAACTTTAATATCTCTTTGTTTCTAAATATTTCGTCTCTCGTGGGGAAACACTAGTAGTGAAAACACCAGGCCTTCGTACAATCTTTGCAGTGTTTCGCGTAAACAAAGAAAACTACAAAACAAAGATTAAGAAGACACACAAACACAAAATCCGTTATTATGATAGGAGAGAGCTCGGCAATGTTAGCAGATAACGTTACAATCCCCTTTTTCCGCGCATGCATAGTCTGCTGCATACTCAAGATTTTATAAAGCCATACTCGCCATCGAGCACTGACGTCACTGCTCCACAAATGACGTGGTTAGCTGCTGATTTAGTCGCAAGCACGTGACGTCCACTCACAATGAGTGGTCGATTTTAAGCAGGAACTATCTTAAGGGCCGGTCGATCGTCGCTACACAGCGTGCATACGTCAATATTCCCGCCTGAAGTCCTGTTCCTGATTCGTCGGTGCACACCTTCAGAGCAACTCTGAACGGGCAAAGAAGAAGAGCCGGCCGCTGAGGCCGAGCGGTGCTAGGCGCTTCAGTCCGGAACCGCGTGACTGCTCCGGTCGCAGGTTTGAATCCTGCCTCGGGCATGGATGTGTGTGATGTCCTTAGGTTAATTAGGTTTAAATTGGTCTACGTTCTAGGGGACTGGTGACCTCAGATGGTAAGTCCCATAGGTCTCACAGCCATTTGAACGATTTGAAAGAAGAAGAACGGGGTCAACACGGCCCGTGAAATAGTCACAAAACATGACTACGGTTCTTCCGATCTCATCGGCACTCAGCACGCAAGCACACAGCTGCCCTTCGACTTCCTCATCGTTCTGTGGGGGGACTTCTTTATAATGACAAACACAAGTTGTCTGTGGTGCATGATTTCCGTAAACACGACTGTTGCCCAGCAAAATACGTGCGAAGATTTCCTTGAAATGTTGCCTCACGACGCGCTTCTGTTCTTCACGCCGGTACTGACAAACAAATTAGATCGAATATCCATGATTGTTTTTTGTAAAGATCTTTGACGTGGCGGAATAAGAAGTATTGCAGTGTCTTCAAATATTTCGTCATAGTTCCTTCAGAATGGCTGGCATGTAGTGAATGAAGAACCGCATGATATCAACTGAGAAATTGCTATTTTTATTGCTGTTAGTTTCATAGTTCCCAGTCTATGACTACGAAATGTAATGAAACTAATACCTTATATTATCATACCATAATAAAATCTGGGAGCAATGTAATGTATACAGTTCACATTAGCCGCGTTCTAATCGTATCATCGATAGCATGAATTGTGACCTGAAGTGATTATGTTCAAAAAGAACTTTGGCAGATCCGCATGCTTGTCAAGCACTTTCTGATGCTTTACGTCAACTGGAGTTCGTTTCGCGAATTTGTTTACAAATTGCACATTAATTTGGGTATTAGCTGCTATTTATTCTTATAAGAGACGTTTTCGCCTTTGTTTTGATTCTATGCCTTGCATGTCCCTATCAATTTTGTCTTTCACGGCTGTAACATTTAGTCCTCTAGCATGTCTGCATACGACGTTTTCTTGTTTATGTGCATATCTTAGCCTGCAACTACCGTATGTTCCATTCATTTTGCTCAAAATTCAGTTCCTATATACTGTACTCTCAGCTACTGCTGCTGCATTACCAATGATCGCAATGCGCTTATTTGCTGTCTTTGACAAACAAAAACATTTCTTTAATTACCTTCTCAATGAACATGTAGACACCTTACTATATCTCTCTTGTCCTTAACTTTGGTACAGCAGTGCATTTAAGGGTAGTATGAGAGGCAGTCAAATGAAAACCGAACACCTATCGCAACGGGACCATGGAATGGTTCCATTCAAAAGTAATCACCACACGCGATAAGGCATTTATCCCACTGTTTCTATGATCGCGGTCGGCCGCTGACGGATCCACAACCGCACCCACTCTTGCACTTCATCGTCCAACTGAAACCGATTTCCACGCATGTCTTTCTCCAGGTAGCCAAAGATGTAAAAACCACAAAGTGAAAACTCCGGGGAGTTTGGAGGACGTGTTGTGTTTCCAACCAAACTGCTGAAGCGTAACCTTTGTCCGATTGTGATTCCACGCCCGAGAAACTTGGGTCCATGTGATCGCCGGAGTCTGTGTAGCGGGCGGGCGGGGAATGCAGACCACGTCCGTTACACAGCTGTCTGAAGGATAGTCGGGCCGTAGGCGCTAACCGCAAGATTCGATGACAGCTGGACGACCACATTAGACCAGTCCGCCAACAAGTAAGGTCATAACCCAACAACTGCGTACATCTGCGATGTGGGACTATGTCGATCCCCTGCCACAGCTGCGACAGTATCGAAACGTAACAACAGCGGGCCGCCTGTCGCGGGGACTATGTGTTACGGCGGGTGTTAGGTTTTCATTTGGCTGCCTCTTATACGAACATGCGATATGAAACGGGACACAACACGAAAAATCAGCATCCGAGGAGGTGAATGTGAGATTTAGGTTTGTTGAAATGATTCTGAGAAAGCGCTGTTGATTACTAATGGAAACCGCATACAAAACGCTAGTGTGACCAATTGAAAATTGGACGTAGTTATGCAATTGGGAACCAAAAACCATTTCTCAGGTGAAACTTCCTGGCAGATTAAAACTGTGTGCCGGACCGAGATTCGAACTCCGAACCTTTGCCTTTTGCAGGCAAGTGCTCTACCATCTGAGCTACCCAAGCACGACTCACGCCCCGTCCACACAGCTTTACTTCTGCCAGTACCTCGTCTCCTACCTTCCAAACTTTACAGAAGCTCCCCTGCGAACCTAGCAGAACTAGCACTCCTGAAAGAAAGGATATTGCGGAGGCATGGTTCGAGTCTCGGTCCGGCACACAGTTTTAATCTTCCAGGAAGTTTCATATCAGCGCACACTCCGCTGCAGAGTGAAAATCTCATTCTGGAATCATTTCTCAGGTTTCTGGTTCTCTGTTGCAAGCTGTGACGGAATATGTGTAGTACGGAACGCAAAATAGAACTAATGCCTTTCCATTATGTACTGCTCTCTAGAGAGGTCTGAACCAACCACCAGTTGCAAATATCCATGTGCCAGCGATTTGTAACATGCAATCCATGTAAGAGTGTCACATGCTTTGCTGTTAACGTATTGGAATTGAAACGTAAGTAATTAATTGGTAATTATGAGGGGTGTATTTTCTTTTATGTTATTGTTTAAAAAGACATACGTTGTCACAGAGATGTTATCCACAGGAATGTCCTTGGTTTCCCTTGTGTTTGGCAGAAAATACTGAAAGTATTCATTTTGACGTTAGTATGGCTATGTTGTACCTTAAACATATAATCGTTATTAGCGGCTGTATTACATAACATTTTAATTAGTAACATTAATCACTAAATTCTCTTAAAGCTGTAAATAAATACACTGAAGCGCCAAAGAAACTGGTATAGGCATGCGTATTCAAATATGTAAACAGGCAGAATACGGCGCTGCGGTCGGCAACGCCTATACAGGGTGTTGCAAAAATGTACGGCCAAACTTTCAGGAAACATTCCTCACACACAAAGAAAGAAAATATGTTATGTGGACATGTGTCCGGAAACGCTTACTTTCCATGTTAGAGCTCATTTTATTACTCCTCTTCAAATCACATTAATCACCGAATGGAAACACACAGCAACAGAACGTACCAGCGTGACTTCAAACACTTTGTTACAGGAAATGTTCAAAATGTCCTCCGTTAGCGAGGATACATGCATCCACCCTCCGTATCACCTTGTATCACAGCCGTCCACAATACGAGTACGAAGAGTCTCTACATTTGGTACCTGGGTTGCGTGGACAAGAGCTTTCAAATGCCCCCATAAATGAAAGTCAAGAGGGTGGAGGTCAAGAGAGCGTGGAGGCCATGGAATTGGTCCGCCTCTACCAATACATCGGTCACCGAATCGGTTGTTGAGAAGCGTACGAACACTTCGACTGAAATGTGCAGGAGCTCCATCGTGCATGAACCACATGTTGTGTCGTACTTGTAAAGGCACATGTTCTAGCAGCACAGGTAGAGTATCCCGTATGAAATCATGATAACGTGCTCCATTGAGCGTAGGTGGAAGAACATGGGGCCCAATCAAGACATCACCAACAATGAATGCCTGCTTGATGCTAGTACTGTAGAGCAATGAGTCGCATGTCAACACAAGCACCGAAGTCAACATTACCTTCCTTCAATTGGGCCAACTGGCGGTGAATCGAGGAAGTACAGTACATACTGACGAAACTAAAATGAGCTCTAACATGGAAATTAAGCTTTTCCGGACACGTCCACAACATTTTTTCTTTATTTGTGTGTGAGGAATGTTTCCTGAACGTTTGGCCGTACCTTTTTGTAACACCCTGTATAAGACAAGTGTCTGGTGCAGTTGTTAGATCGGTTATACTTCTCAATGGCAGTTTATCAAGATTTAAGTGAGTTTGAACGTGGTGTTATAGTCGGCGCACGAGCGATGGGACACAGCATCTCCGAGGTAGCGATGAAGCAAGAATTTTCCCGTACGACCATTTCATGAGTGCTCCGTGAATACCAGGAATTCGGCAAAACATCAAATCTCCGACGTCGCTGCGGCCGGGAAAAGATCCTGCAAGACCGGGACCAACGAAGACTGAAGAGAATCGTTCAACGTGACAGAAGTGAAACCCTTCTGAAAATTGCTGCAGGTTTCAATGCTGACCAATCAGCAAGTGTCAGCGTGTGAACCATTCAACGAAACATCATTGACATGGGTTTTCGGAGCCGAAGGCCCACTCGTGTACCATTGATGACTGCACGACACAAAGCTTTACGCCTCGCCTGGGCCCGTCAACGCCGACATTGGATTGTTGATGACTGGAAACTTGTTGCCTGGTCTGACGAGGCTCGTTTCAAATTGTATCGAGCGGATGGACGTGTACGGGTATGGAGACAACCTCACGTCAGCAGGGTACTGTTGAAGCTGGTGGAGGCTCTGTAATGGTGTGGGGCATGAGCAATTGGAGTGATATGGGACCCCTGATACGTCTAGATACGACTCTGAAAGGTGATACGTACGTAAGCATCCTGTCTGATCGACTGCATGCATTCGTGTCCATTGTGCATTCGACGGACTTGGGCAATTCCAGCACGATAATGCGACACCCCACACGTCCAGAATTGCTACAGAGTGGATCCAGGAATACTCTTCTAAGTTTAAACACTTCCACTGGCCACCACACTCCCCACACATGGACATTATTGAGCATATCTGGAATGCCTTGCAAGTGCTGTTCAGAAGAGATCTCCACCCCCTTTTACTCTTGTGGATCTATCGATAGCCCTGCAGGATTCATGGTACAGACCCCTTCAGCATTACTTCAGATGTTAGTCGAGTCCATGCCACGTCGTGTCGTGTCGCGGCACTTCTGCGTGCTCGCGGGGATCCTACACGGTATTAGGTAGGTGTACCAGTTTCTTTGGCTCTTCAGTGTAATTATGAGTCATATAATGTTTTTATATGTGTGCCTGCATCATTATAGTTGTTGTCTTTTCAGTTGATGACTAATATGACATTACCATGCAGTTGTGAGCCCAACTGTGAACATTAAACTGTACATACAAATTCCAAGATAGTTAATAAAGCCACATAAAATGATATGAGTAATATGTTTGTGTCAACTTTATCTCATTCTTAAGTAATTTTATAAATATGTTGACTACAAATGATTTATTATTTAAAATTTTGCTTTATATCGTTGTGCAATTTCATTTCAGGTACCTTTATTCGAGGACGGGGATTCCGCTTCAATTCTAATAATTTCTGTTTCCAAGAATGGTGACATAAACGTGTTAGGCCTGTCCCAGTGTGACAAAGGTGCTGTTTTACGTATTGAGCACAATACAGACAATAAAGATTGAAAATAGTGTTGTTAGTGACCTTGGAGAGAACGGGAGACCGAAGAAAGCGAGGAAGAAGTAGTTCAGAGGATTATCTAGACAAGAATGAAAAAAGAAGAAATACCAACAAGAACTATATGAATGAGACGAAGCAAGCTGTCGAACCAAAGATGTTCCGAGATTATATACGTAATCGTAGAAAAAATGCAATGAGAAAATAAACACTGAACAAAGATTGGATTGGATTGATTGAGGGAAGAGACCAAACAGCGAGGTCATCGGTCTCATCGGATTAGGGAAGGAAGTCGGCCGTGCCCTTTCAAAGGAACCACCCCGGCATTTGCCGGGAGCGATTTAGGGAAATCACGGAAAACCTAAATCAGGATGGCCGGACGCGGGATTGAAACGTCGTCCTCCCGAATGCGAGTCCAGTGTGCTAACCATTGCGCCACCTCGCTCGGTGTACTGAACAAAGTGCCTCTTAGCCCGGAAGGTTTAATTACTAAAGCAAAAGACTGTTTTAATAAATTTTAGAACCCAGTGATTATAACGTCCAAACATCAATGTGATGCAATATAGTTCAACAACGTGCAGTCAGTCGACACGGAGGTTACGACAATGCTAAGCAGAGTTGCAGCACAGTATAAAATTCAATTAAACTAAAATTCGTAGAGACTTCTCCAATCAAACGTTGGGAATTTCGAAGAAAATCATGAATACTGCATCGGTGAAGCACCGTTCAGAACTATCATTTTTAGACCAAAGGAAAATAATGGTGGGCATAACAAAATAACAGATCGGCAGACTCAGGATGTAACTGAACATATAGAAAAGTTCCCGGAGAATGTAAGCCACTACAATAGGAACAATAGAGATTCAAAATACCTTCCATCAGACTTGCCCATGAATAAGATGTATGACTCGTGTAAAAAAGAATATGATAACACAGTTTCTTTCTCCAAATAGAAAGATATTTTTCTCGGAAATTTCAGTCTCAGAAGGAAATGAATAAAGAAGGAAACTTGCAACGCTTGCGACAGACTTAATACAGAAATCCACTCCACAAATACTGAAGTTGGTAGTGAACAGCTCAAGGCGGATCATAGTATACATGTAGATGAAGCAGAGAAAGCACAAAAATTACTGAAACAGGATATGATAACATCAATAACAGTTGAAAAAAAATGAAATCGTTACATTTGGCTTGGAAAATACTTTACCCTAATATAATTTTTTATACACAGCGACTCTGGTTATATAACTGCGGAATCCACTTGCTGGTTGTGGAGCTCAAGAAGTAGGATCTTGTCTGAGGAGACATATTATTAGCAATACCGGTGAAGAAGTCAAGTCGCTAATTTTGTGGTCTGATTCTTGTGGAGGACAGAACATATAAATGATTTTGATGTTGAAGAATGTTCTACAGGAAAATGCCACCATTAAAACGATTTACCTAAACTTATTTCCGGTCATTCATACTTATCGAATGAGAGCGACTTTGGTGATATCGAAAGTGCACTAAAATGCAAAAAAAGGCTGTATACTCCAAAAGATTACGTCACTGTCATGCAACAAGCCAGAGGAAAACACCCTGTTCAAAATGCACAGGGTGGCAAGGGAACACTTTTGGATTACTTCTTCGTTAGAAAAAAACTTAGTCAACTGAAAATATGACAGACACAACAAAAAAATTTCACTGGCTCGAACTCCGTCAAACAAGAATAACCAAGGAGAATCCTTATTCAGTATTCATGAACAAGAATTTCGAAGAGAATTTTGTTGAAGTAAATATTCAGAGACGTACTGCAGGCCGCCCAAAGTCTTCGCCACACCTGACAGCGTTCTTGGTACCTTTTTGGCCAAATGGTAAAATAGTATCGCTGCCAAAATTGGACGACATATAATGACAATGCATTCATTCCAGAGGATGCCACACAGTTTCATGTAAACTTAGCTTCAAACCCTGACATTGTGGATGATGATGAGGACATTGACGGTACACTTGATTTCGCTTTGGAGTAGTGTATCTACTTTCATAAAATTGTATAAAAACAATAAGATAGTAGTGAATTTGATATAATGTTTCAACTATTTTTGTGTTTACCTCCTCATTTTGCTACTCTTACAATGACATTGTGAAGAAAATTGTTCTAACAGGAATTCTGAAGTTTAATTATTTTAGTTATATAAGTGATGCCTCATTTTCCTTCTTTCCAACTACAAACCACAAGAATCGATTCCCGGTGCTAAATTTTAAGCTAAGCAATAAGGAACAAACTCCAGTTTCGATCCCATACAGTCGGTGGATCAATAAACGTTGAGACATATAGTATTAATTTGATAGGGCATTAGAAAATGTTTATAATGCAACAATTGCTTTTGGGACAATCTCACATTTTAATTTTATTTGTAAAGTTGAGCTAAAACAGCTCTAGCTCAAAATGTAGATTTTAGAGTCGATTCCATATTGCGTAACCGTGTCCAATTATTATTACAGTGTTTGGAGCCCTTATAACGGAGCGTGACTTCAGACATCGAATGAATTCAGAGATGCTCTGCTAATATTATAACTGCTTCGCATAGACCATGCAAAAGTGTAACAGAAACGATCGAGAATTATTGCCCGAAAGGCAATGCAGTTCTCACAACAATCTGTCAGGAAAATTTAGCAAACCTATATTCGAAGAGAGCAGTAAGCCATTCTGCTGCCTATTTTACATGTGTCGTAGGGATTATAGGAATAACGTAAGACAGAGTAGGGGGTAGAGAGGCACACGGTCGTTTCTACCACGCACAGTACGCGAATACAATGGAAAAGAAAATCGCTGATGTTGGTGCGAAGTACACTCCGTCTAATGTTGCACAGAGGCCTGCGAAGCATATATGTAAATGTAGAAGCTGAAATGCTACAGCAAGTCAAACTCATTTCTTGGAACCAATCATTCAGCACCGACCGTTCTGCTTTCCACGAAAATATTTCGCCTTTCGACACTGAGGAAGCATAACGCACTTGCATTCATGGTTTCCGCTTCATTTGACGGCACCACGCTCATTACAAGTGGGCGTAACCTTTGAGCAGGTAGCAACCGCCAATTACAAACACAAAAAGTGAAAATCCCTAAAGCCGCCGACAACGTTTCCGCTTTTTCACGGAAGCTAACTAGATGACGCAGTATTTAAGCCTAGTTAAAACAATGAACTCACAATCCTAAGTAGCGAAATTGAAATCTTCGTCCGATCACACATTCTCACGTTTTTCACGATTTCTCTTTTATCACTTAAAGATGTCTAATTTTCACCCACGCCATGTCCAGCTGAGCTCTTGTGCCTCTACGAGTAATGCCTCGGCGTCGACAGGTTATAAAACAACGCTGCCGGCGACACTTGCATCACCAGAAATGATAGCAACTAACGAAAATGTACTTGCTTGCAACACCAGGAAGGACAGCAATTAAGGAAATCAGTATACAACAGAGCAGTGTGAAATTTAGTACACAGAGCAGCCACCTCTGGCAGCAATAGTGGCTCTAACCCGGCTGGGCATCGAGTTGTTGAGCTTGGACGACAAAGTCGAGTACGTCATTCCACGCTGCTCCGATTCTATGACATAGTTCATGAAAAGTAATAGCTGGCGAATTGTTTTACGTCAGTCTCTCCGTAACCCATGACCACATGTTTCCATCGGGTGAAACCTGGAGAACGTGTTGGCCAGCGCAACAGTCGAACCCCATATGTACCGAGATACCTCAGGATAGCACGGGCACCGTGCGGTCTTGCGTTATATTGTTGAAAGATGAAGTCACGGAGACCTCGAAAGTCGGGCACAGCCATCAGCCTTAACAAGTCAGAATTTAACAGCTGTTGTCCAGAACACCGGCTATGAGAACCAGAAGTGATCATGTAGTGTACGGAATGGCACAATACGCACAGGGTCCGTATGACGAAGCCGAAAACAGTCTAGCATCGTTCATTCTTCTCGGAGCCACCATACACGGAACATTCCATCGTGATGCTGTACACAAAATCAAGACCTGACTTGCCGCCATTCCTGTGCCCAATTTTGCCGACGGGCGTACCACAGTCGGCCCACGTCTCTCTGCTGCAGCAGCAAGGAAAGCCGTAACAATGAGCATCGTGTTGACAACCCTTAGTTCTCCACACGTCATCGCATTGTCCGCGTGGACACTTGATTTGCCGCAGACAAGCCCATTTCCTGCTGCTGATATTATAATCATTTGCATATCCAGAAATGTAGTACACACACTTGATGCCATCTGACGTCTGTTTCATGCCACCTTGTCGGTGGTTTCCGATTGTAATGGAAAGTAGTGTATAACCTCCTTTTCTCTGACCCAGAAACTGGTTCGGAAATCGTGGCCGGCGAAGAGCGCGCGTGGGCAGGAATGCTATCCACGGGAAACTGGTGAAAGGGAAGGGTTGAGTCAGCGGCCGACAGACTGTGTTCCTGGTGGCAGCCGCAGGGTCGCTAGCCGCTTACTCTGGCTCTGCCGTCGCTTGCCTCAGCCGATATCTGCTCCGCGTCACCGCCGCAAAATAAACCGCCCCTCCATCATCGCCTTTGCTGGAAAAGTCTGCCGCTCCCGGACGCAGTCGCAGTGTTGCAGCCCATGCGCTTCAATTTGAATATGATGCAACAACTGGGAAACGAGTGACAGCCGATTAACCTCTTCTGCCACAACATCAAACTAGGTGCTGGTTCCAGCGCTAAACCGGAAGAGACTGGTGCGAGGGAGGGAATCAAGTCGACAGTCTTCAACATGGTATCTGCTACGACCTCGTTTTCCCCTTACAACCATTCGCGATTACGGCAGACGTTAAACTGATTCTTCTGTAGTAACCGGCCTTTTGCTAATATGCAACGTTATGCAAGACGGAATACTAAAACTAACAGGCATTACGCAATCTTGTTCCTGGTTTACCATGTGCTTCCCTGTGCTCGGCCAAGTTGTTGGTTCCATGGTTATGCACTATATTTCGATGATCGAATCAGCCTCCGTCATTTAGTGCTGCGAGCTGATTTGTTACGCGTACTCGCTGCCTGGACTGCATCACGACAGCTCACATCAATTGGGAACGTTTCAGCACCCCAATTTCGACAATACTTAATTCCCGAGGCAGCCATCAGCCAAACTACCGCTTCCTTCAAGGGAATCTTCATAGAGGGCAGCAAACGAGCAAACACCACCATCACTCATCTCACCCACCATGTTCTTTCCGAAAAACATTTCGCTCACGCTCGCAAAACTATCGCGACCCGACGGACCGCCGCCAAATTCATCGTCTTAGTCGGCAAATCAAGGAGCAACTTCAGTAACACAAATCCCACTGTTCGGCGGTGTATATTCACGAAGTCGAGCACAATCGGGGCAAATTTTGGAGGATCATCAGGACGAGGAAACGTTATCCCCGATCCCACAAACTACTTCGTGGACCAAACAAGCTCGTCTACGACTTCCAATGAAAAGCAGAAGCTATGGCGGACAATTTAGAACTTCAGTTCACTACCTCTACTTTCCACGACTAAGAAAACGACGACCAGAAGTAATGTTTGTCTCGCGCCGCTATTTATAGCCAAATTCGAATCCCGGCATCCGCTGCGTTCTTTGATGACAATTTCTCAGCGTTTTCCAGCTCTGGTGAACGGAGTTGGCTGCCGAAAAAGTACTAGATTCCATGCTGATTTGGCATGGGACAGACTATTGGAAGTGTCGAGAATACGTGCAAGGACCACCAGCGACACAACCGACTAAAACAACCACACAAATTAGCAGGCCTCGTACACCTACCCGAATATAATCATGACTTTAAAAACGAAGATACTAAAATCCAGGCTTCTAAGACAGTGTAATTAAGGAGACTGTCGAAATACGGTGACGGGTGTTTCCGTTTAATGAAGGCTTGTAGCCGGTCGCTTAATTTCTTACGATCTCGGCGGCCATCTCAGTCGCAAGAGCTGGAAAAATCTGAGAGAATGTGCATTTCACGCAGTAACAATCTGACAAACACCACGCGAGAGCACAGGCCAGCCTCCTCCACACCACCGCTCTTGCCCTGTTTGGCTGGTTCATTAGGAGGAAGGGACCAAACAGCGAAGTCATCGGTCCTCTTGCTCTTTTACATAATACGCCGTTCAAGTCCGGAGGAACAATGCAAATGCTCATAAAGCAGATGTGGCTCTTCTTGAGACAGGCCACATAGTCATAGAGTGCCTAAGGAGAACTCCAGTCAACATGATCTTTCTACTCTTGGGAGTATCACCTCCACATATAAAAAGATAGCAGCAGAGATTGAAAAGAAGAAGCAAGAAGCAAATACAAGGCAACCACTGTTTGGAAATCAGGCTTATCCATCACGATTGAAATGCAGAAAAAGCTTTCTCCTTATACCAACTTCAACAGATAACAAAGTCTTTCACTCTGATACGGAATTTCAAAGAACTGGGATATCAGTAATGATGAATTTTGTGAATATGGACAAAGACAGGGCTCTCAATACGCGTTGGTTTGCAGTAATGTCAACGAACACTAGCATGGGAGACTTGTCTACAACGAATAAACGGTCGGAGGAAGGCAATGGCAAACCACCTCCGCTAGGACCATGCCCAGTACGGCGGTGCGGGTCTCCCGCGTCGTCCCCTACGCTCCTCGGAGTATGGGACCTCATCATCAACATCTGGATGCGCCCGTCAGTTACTCAGCCTTGTAATTAGTTGCTTCTGTGTGTGAATAAATAACATTCAAAAAAAATTATTTTATGTGATGATTTGGGAAAATAATACCTGTCATTTGCAACTTACTGTCTTGAAAGAGAATATTATGCTCTCAGTAAATGGATGTCGAGGGTCATCATCAAATGACAGTTGGGGACATCAAAGATGATTTCTAATGGGACTGAGGAGAAGTGGTGCAAGAAGTATACACATTCTGGCATACGACAGACCACTCATAACGAATATACATAGGGAAAGAATCATCGCTACAGCAAGCAGAAGCAATGTTCAACAATTCGTCCTTTTCTACAGAGCATCAAACTGAAATTCATTTGGCACCTTGTGTAATTCCTAGGATTGGCTCTGACTATAAGTATATGAGCGCAGTGGAGCAGTAAGGTTTTTAGCACCCTCTTTCTCTCAATGTAGTTGTACATATTTTAGATGTATAATACAAACATTTCTACTCTTTAGTACTTCGTTTTATTTAATTATAAAAAAAAGGACAAACGAAAGAACTAAAATTTACAAAGTGTCACAGTTATGAAGAAAGGGAGGAAGGTAAGTGTCAACAATGCCTGTCCTTATATTTAGGTTATCAGCTTTTTAAAGTAATGCATTCTTCTTATTTTTAATTAATGGCGTTTTCCGTATACACCGAGCACCGAGCAGGTACCTGGTCGCAACAACAATGCCTGTGAATGACAATGATGGTTTACGCCGTAAACGCAAGTTGGCGTAATCTTGTTGGTTACATCCCAAAATTTGGCGCCCCCCCCCCCCCCCCCCACAATACTGGTTGCCCACGCGTGTAGTCCACCTGTAGAAATGCAACTTCGTTTACTACCACATACTTTTGAAACCAACGTAAAGGTTGTAGTCAATACAAGATTTTGGGCGAACCAAATCACAATATATCAAAGAATGTCATTCTGCAAACTTAACACATCAATTAATACACAGACTCTGACAACTTTAATTCCAGGTTCTCATTCAAGATGGTCGAAAATTCGATTTTTAATTACATGTTTTAAAGGTATATGTGTCTAGAATGTTGAGACCAAAAGTTTTTTTAATACGTGCGTTACAAAAGTTTCTACAGTTCATTGCTCGAAGCAGTGTCACGGCCGCCGTGGGACGCTCTCAGCCGGAGGCGCCCGGCTCAGGTAGAAAACTTGTGCCGTGACGCACATTCACAAAATGATTTATATTGCAGTATGTATGCAAACATATCCGCCCAAAAAGCTGACGAACAAGTGTGCATTCTGCCGAACGCAGATTATCCAGCTCAACAGATCGGATTTTCTCGCCAAGAAGAAAGAGGGAATTGCTCTTCAGGAACAATTCGAGTTAGAAGGAGGTCCTGGAATTGCAGACTAAACGTAAGTAACGAAAACACTCTTTTTTGGTCACAATTGGTCTAAACATAATTTTTGGTCAGCCATACTGGATTCACTATTTTGAATTTTGAAAATCTATCTTCCGATCTGTGTTCAGCTACATCAAAAATGTATACTAACATGTAGTTTTTATGCAAGTTGAACTAACATGTAAAATTTCCCCTAAACTTTCAACAAGTTTTTCTCGAGGAACGATTTGTCAAAACTGCATGCAGTAAAAAATAAAAACGGTTCAACCTATTAGCTTCTACCTTTGACCCCCCCCCCCCCAAAAGTAAACACTTTCCTTGAAAGCTTATACCTTCAATATATGAAAATTGCTGACATTAACTATTTTTTGTAAAGCCATGAAGAGTGAACAAAGCCTCCTAAAGTTCGAGTAAGCAGCGTATCGTTAAATTGTGGTTAGATTTAAGCACCCATAAATTTAATGTAGTATCGACTGATGCTATCCATTTCTGAGATAACTCCTGAGGGGCTACATTGCACGTAGTCTGCGTACTTTAAACTCGCTTGCCCTTGATAAAAGCCATTATTACCTGCGCCATTTTTTTTGTATAAATCTAAAATAAGATTCAAAGTACGATCAATCATAATCCCCAAACAGATCATTTTTATGCCTTTTTCATTGTCTCCAAAAAAATTCCGAACTTTGCCTATTTTTTTGCTCATTTGAATGAGAACCTGGCCTTAATAGTTACTGAAAATATTCACTATAAGTCGGGAATCCGGGTCCCCAAGCTGACACAAAGCATGAAATTTTACCACATAGATTAAATCTTCTTCGGTTATCAAAAATGGTTCAAAAGGCTCTGAGCACTATGGGACTTAACTTCTAAGGTCATCAGTCCCCTAGAACTTAGAACTACTTAAACCTAACTAACCTAAGGACATCACACACATCCATGCCCGAGGCAGGATTTGAACCTGCGACCGTTGCGGTCGCGCGGTTCCAGACTGTAGCGCTTAGAACCGCTCGGCCATCCCGGCCGGCTTCGGTTATCAGCCGTATCAATGAAATTCGCCGGGAAAGCCTGCATCCGTAGACGCCACATATTCATACACTACCCGATCAAAAGTATCCGCTATTGTGTCGTCAGTAGAGAAGCAGTAACAGCAAAAGGGTCGGCCAGGAGCGTTCATTGACAGAACGTGGACTCATCGCCTGAGTAACAAACCCATCACGGACATTTCAGCCCTTCTAAAGCTACCAAAGTCAACTGTTGGTGTACCTGATTATGAAGTGGAAACGCGATGGAACAACCTCAGGTAAACCTAGTCCAGGCAGACCTCACGTAATGATGGACAGGGACCGTCAACCGTTGGGAGGGTGGTCTTAAAAAAACTGCATAACTCAGTGGAAGGAATCACTCGTGCTACCAGCATTTGTAATAGAACATTACGAAAGAGAACTCACAGCCTTCTACGGTCTGAGAGTATGTCAAAAATTGTAACCTGTATGTAAACGTTACGTTGTGTTTTTGTCTCAAAACTGGGACTGGCTCAGCTTCATGTAGGCTATCTTTTGCTTTCTAGCCTCACTCGTGTCTGTATGGTAAGCAGAAGGTGATTGTTAAGGTTAATTATATCTGGTTCATATTACAAAATCTTCGCGAAGCATTATTATTACTCCTTGTTCCAATTTGGATTTTAAACGTTTTTACAGCCTCATAATAGCAACGAACGAAGTTGGGAATTGCTAATACGGTGATGCTATTGATCGGCCGCCATTGCTGCAGCCTGGAGCGCTTACTGCATCGTTAATGAAAGAACCTGCATTTATTCTCGAATAACGCATTTATTGTCGAATTCTTGGCTTTTCAAAGAATCATTGCAATACAACGCGAATACCGCCATTGAAATACATATATTTATTCCCACGGTCACGTGTCACCCTGTTAAACGAACGAAAAATTCCTGATTACGCTGATTCCCTTGACTGCTCCCGTGATTAAAATATTCTCTTTCTCTTCTTATAGCAAGTTAAAACAAATAACATTTAATCTTTCACTAAAGAGACGGAGGAAGTATACAGTTCAGCTAGCACAATGACTGTGCTTAGGTTTGGGGTACAATGGTCGAGTCATAAGCCACATACTTCTCCATTCACAGCTAAGCGAGGCTTGAGGTGATGTAAAGAGCTACACCACTGGACAGTGGATGACTGGGAAAAGTGATTTGGTGTGATGAATCACTCTATACCCCGCGGCAAACCGATGGAAGGGTCTAGATTTGGCGAATGTCTCGAGAACGTAAATGTGGGGGTAGCGCCGCCAGTGAAGAACATAATGACGGGGTGTTAGCCGGTCGGGGTGGCCGAGTGGTTCTAGGCGCTACAGTCTGGAACCACGCGACCGCTACGGTCGCAGGTTCGAATCCTGCCTCGGGCATGGATGTGTGTGATGTCCTTAGGTTAGTTAGGTTTCAGTAGTTCTAAGTTCTAGGGGACTAATGACCTCAGAAGTTAAGTCCCATAGTGCTGAGAGTGATTTGAACCAGTTTTTGACGAGGTGTTACGATGTGGAGGTCGTTTTCGTGATTAGGGTGTAGTCCTCTTAATGTGCTTCAGAGAATGCGGAAGGATATTCACATATTTTACAACACGGTGCTATACTTGCAGTACAGGAACAGTTCGTGTGTGTGTGTGTGGTTTGAGGTTTTCGGGCGCTAAACAGCATGGTCATCAGCGCCCAAACGCATAGAAACAGGAACACATGCGGTGAAGGGACGAAGACGGACAGCGAACAAGGAGAACGGCTAAAAGACACAGACCTGACGCAGTTCCAAATCCCCACATACAGAGGCAAAACAAGAGGAGAAGAAACGCACTAAAAAAGGAAAGGAAACACAAGGAAAAGAGAACAGAAATCGAAGTGAAACAAGTAGGTAATCGCGACTGGCGGACCTCTTACCCAAAACCTGGGTGAGCCAGTCACCCAGCAGCACATTAAAATCCTCTCCCTAAGATCCGAGGCAACAAACTGGATAGGACACAAAACTGTAAGACCTTAACCACAGTCGTTGCGTCGTCTTGCAAAATAGAGGGCAAATCCGGTGGCAAGGAAACCACCGCCCTCTGGCCAGAGAATAAAGGACAGTCAAGTAAAATGTGGCGGACAGTAATCTGGACGCCACAAGCACTGCAGATTGGGGGGTCCTCCCGCCGGAGTAAAAAACCATGCGTTAAGGAGACGATGGTTGGTTTCATCAGGACTACAATGCACCCTGTCAGAAAGTAGCATAAATGAGGCACTGGTTTGTGGGCAATAACATTTCTGAAAAGACTGGCTTGTCCTGGGTCCCTATCTGAACCCAACGGAACACCTTTGTCATGAGTTAGAACGTTGACTTCGCTCCAGATCCCGGCGTCCCAGCATCAAAACCTTCTCTGATTTTGGCTCTTGAGGAACAATGGGCCGCCATTCCTCCACAAACATTAAGACATATCAACATCTTACTTAAAGTGCCAACAGCAGAGGTCCAGCCGTCATCGAGGAGAAGGGTGGATAGGTCTTAATGTCCATTAATATGTGTCCGGATACTTTCGATCAAATAGCGTAATATACTTATTTTTGCAGAAAGCAAATTTCTAAAACAAAAATTTCATGTTCAAGGCTCAGCAATTCCAAGCATACATAATCAAACCGTTTTTAGGAGAAGTGGGTTGAAGCATCTCAGCATCGTAGAGAATATATAGGAGTAAGGTGTTTCCACTGTGAAGAGAGGAAAGAGCCCTGAGCCACACCTGCGGTATCTAGTCATCCGTAACTAATTTGAAACATTCCACGAGCGACTTCACTCAAGGTTAGGTAAAGGACGAACTACGAACGTTCCGATCCGGCAAACGCAGAAATATTACGGTTACTGCTGAAAGACGTTATAAAACCGCTTTTTAGATAAGTAATAAAAAGACGCTAAAGACCCGCCTTAGTCTAACGGTACCATTCGGAGAATGTTGCGAAAACAGAGATTATTAGATTCTAGCTACAAAAGAGACTGCAGGGGACTTGACAAGAAAAAACTTAACAGCAACTCGCACATCCTTACGTCGTGCCACGCATGAACCCTACAATTATTTCACAGACCGATGTTGGCGAACAGTAAGCAGAAATATTAAATTCAACATTTAAAAATGCATTTACTCAAGATGTTACTACCGCATGAATATATACGTCTCACTGCCGCCCTGACACACAAAGGAAAGATACTGATACTAGCCTCACCAGATTAAGTACCAGGCCATTATGGAATTACAGATAGGTGTTAACACTGAATACGCTGCAGAGTTACCTACTGTTTGTCGTGAATAGTCTTGCGTGGCTAAGAAAGTAGCGCACACCACTCCCGTTTACAAACACTGTATACGATCGGACACACAGAATTACAGACCAGTATCACTGACGTCTGCCTATTGCAGCATCATACAGCGTACTATACACACAACTATTATGACGTTTCTGGAAGAAAACAACGATGCCTAAAAGAATGAGCAAGCCAGGAATAGATAACTGTGTGAAACACAGCCTGCTTTATTCTTACACATCTTGCAAATAATAGACGAAGGTGAACAGGTACATTTCGACTCAGATTTCTGACAGATGTTCGACATCGTACCAAATCTTCGACTACTGAAAGAGATACTATCATACGTCGTACTTTCACAACTCGTTTAAATGCAACTAACAGAACTCAGAGCGTTACATTCGACGGCGAATATTCTACAGAAACGAAAGTTTGTCACACCACCATCTTTTCTTCTTCTTGTTCTTCTCCGGAGCCTACACTTGGTCCTTCATCGTTTTGCTGGCCTTCCAAGCATCTTATACCTTGCGGAATATATTGCCAAAAATTTAGTGGTCATCTCCTCCTCCATTGTGGGGACAGACATCAAATTTTGCCTATTTTCTTCAACCTTTTCATTAATCTAAAATATTTTCAGTTCCTTCCTAATGTCTATACAGGGTGTCCCACTCACACCTCCCTGATTTCAAGGACCCAGAAAAAAACAACAGTAGATACGACAATGAAAAATGCACAACATTGTAGAGCATCTCACAGAATTTTTTTTATTTATCATCAATACACCTCTACCATTTTTAGCACGAAGAATATCGAGTCTATATTCAATTTCTCGCCAAGTTTTTTGTTACATTTCCTCTGTTATTGTTGCAATCGCATTAGTGATACGATGTCGCAACGTAGGAATATCATTCACTTTGGTCGCATACACGGGGTTCTTCACGAATCCCCACCTGAAGAAATCAAGCGGCGTAATGTCGCGTGAGCGTGGTGACCAGGCAAAGGGTCCTCCTTGTCCGATCCAACGATTGGTAAATTTCCTATACAGGAACTTGCGAACAGACGTTGACCAATGCGGCGGAGCTCCATCTTGCTGAAAAATGATGTTTGGTGGCAAGTCTGTTATCTGAGGGTCCACAAACTGCTCCAACATGTCCAGATACACTGACGCATTCACTGTTTGTTCCGCAAAGAAGAACGGTCCAACAATCCTGTCGTGCATTAGCCCACACCGGACGTTTAGTTTAGGGCTATCACGAACATGTTCAATGAGAATGTGCGGATTTTGCGAACCCCAATTCCGAACATCATGGCTATTAACCCATCCTGATAGATGAAAGGCTGTCTCATCTGAGAATTAACATCTTTCCAGGAAGCTGGCACCCATATCAATACGCTGCAGCATATCCGCAGCAAATTGTTGTCGGCGTGGTTTGTCGTTCGGCTTCAGATGTTGCAGAATTTGCACTTTGTAAGCACACATACGAAGACGCTGGAAAACTACATGATGCAATGTTGATCGAGGTACATCAAGTCACCTAGATGCTTGACGAATTGGCTTAGTGGGGTTCAGGAGCGATTCTAGAAATCGGTCAAGGAGGAGGGCTAATGGGGGGGGGGGGGGGCAGTGGATTTGGGGGAACGGAATATCGCTTAAAAAAAGGAGAGTTATGACCCTCCTCTGACAAATTGGTAAAATTTGGTGTTGCTTACAGTAGTTTTTGGTAACTGTTTTGTTCAGGGTAAAAAATGTGCATTATTAAATAATAAGGCGCCCATTTTAAGTTAAATGATTTTTACTGATTGAGATAGTAAGCTATTTGCCGCTCTTACTCTTTTTGAAAAATATGTTTGATATACATTGCAACATATATTGCTACATAATTATAAAAAAAATGATTGAATCTGTTGGAGTAATATATTCGCTGATTTCTGAAGTCATTTTATCCAGTGTAATATGATACTACATTGGGGGGGGGGCTATAGCACCCTCCCCTTGCCACCGCCCGTGGTGGGCTTCTGAGAAACGTTTGTCTGATGTCCCCAACTGTATCGTAACGTGCACTGCCAGAATTTTGCACAGGAAAATACCGTCACTGGTCTATCGAAAAGAAGTGCATGAGGACTCAGTCAAAATTTCCACTTGGTGTAATGAATGGCAACTGTCTTTAACTGTGGATAGTGTCTGTAAGAAAGGGAAAGGACACGATAGTACCCGAAAGCAAAATGGTGATGGTCATGTAATATCAGTATTAGGGAAAGTCAAAGGAAGACAGTTTTGTCAGAACGGTTCTGGAAAAGCAAATTTCTTAAAAGCGCTAGTGCAATCAGTTTAAGAGTACTGTTCCAGCGTTTCGAAAGCTTATCAAGTAGGCATGGCAACAGCCATCGGACGAATTCAGAGACATGGTGCTAAGATCATAACAGGTCGGTATAGTCTATACGCAAATGTAACAGATGTACTCGAGAAACTTAGTTACGACTCCACATATGATGTTCTAACTTTTTATGTTTACACTGAAAGAGAGAAATCGGAGAAAACGCAGGATTTCATTTTCTTCTCTTACTTGCTACTACTCAGCTGTAGCACAGTGACAAAATGCAATGTGTTCAGCGTTGCTTCGTTTTTTTTTTTTCCCACATCGATTGGTCCGAACGCGCTGATAACGCCAACATTAATTACCAGCTGTTATGTCACCGGCTGCGCTGATACTGGTGCGATAAGAATGGAAACGTGATGATATTTACTTCCATATCTGGTACTCTTTAGGTCATATGGCTTCCCATTTATAGCTTTCTCCTCTGCTCGCTTATACTGCCATAATCCCAACACGATTCGTCAAAAATGTCTCGTTTATCGCTTCTGCGCTTCATGCCAGCGATCACTCCAGACCTGAATGAATATTTCATTCACGGCGCGGGTTCGCGTCGGAAGAGTTAGTATCTATTACCGTAAACTTAGCTTATATCCTTAACACGGCCCCGGTAACCTCCGCTAAACAAGCTGTGCGAAGTTGAAAACGCTACTTTTTCTCGCGATAACAAGCGGTTCATAATGCATGGGGGTCTTCCATCTTTCATGAGGGTATTTTTTATCCGTCGTTGCAACCACAGAAATGCGTGTTTTTTCACCAGATGCGTTTCGCTTTATTGAGATAAAGCATGATCACTGGTGGTGATTTTTTGGCTGTCTAACAGAGAAAAACAACGATGTGCTAGCAGGTGGCATTTCGCGATGTAAGCGAGAAAGCAGCCGAAAAATCACAACTACTAATGATGCTCTCCCTCAATAAAGCAAAACGCGTCTGGTGAAAGAATGACGCATTTTTGTAGTTGCAATGACGGGTCAAAAATACCCTCATGAATTACAAAGCAACTACTGACACAATGTCCACACAAACGAAGAATTTAATGTCTTCCATCTTGCCGATTGTATCCATGCGGCGTAGTTCTTCCACTTGATATTGATCCTGCAAAAATCAGAAAACAAAGCAGTAATATGAATTATTTCATAATTACGACCGAAATATGGAATTGATCGCTAAAGGGTAACGCGTGCGACAGAGAGAAACTCAGCGCATCAACAATACTGAAGGGTTGTGAGCCGAACCGTTCGTATGATACGTCTTAGGACCTCTGCTTGTCTCGAAGTATTGCATCTATTTAGATCCACGCCTTCCATCTAATAATTGGGGTTAAGAAAATAACATTATGATAAGGTGATAAGTGTCGGCCGGAGTGGCCGAGCGGTTCTAGGCGCTACAGTCGCAGGTTCGAATCCTGCCTCAGGCATGGATGTGTGTGGTGTCCTTAGGTTAGTTAGGTTTCAGTAGTTCTAAGTTCTAGGGGACTGATGACCTCAGAAGTTAAGTCCCATAGTGCTCAGTGCCATTTGAACCATTTAAGGTGATGAGTGTTACTTGTTGAGTAGCTGAAATGGGTGATTTACGGAATGCGATGGATTCTGGGTGTCGTCAGTTTGGGAAATTTTGTTCTGGGGTCAGGTTGATTCATTCCTAAGTTTCGGATGAGGGTATAGGGCGATAATGGTATTTAGTTGAAAAATGTTTGTGCCTTAGCCTAACTGATCTACGCGATTTTATCGATGTTTAGTTGGTACCGGCTAGCATCCGTGACAGTTCTTATGTATCTGTTTTGAATTCGTTGGATCTTGGAGGTGTTTGCGTTGGAGGCGGGTATACAGTTCTGCCTTAATTAGTTGAGCAGTACACCGACAGGAGTCCGGCATTGCCGGCTCCCATTCAGCTGCACAAAACACTGTCTCTGCAAATTCTTAAATGGGAAATATTCCCGGATGCAAAAATTTCGCCTGTTTCAAGAAAAATAACCTAACTCGAGACCTAATTAAAATTTTTGGCATGCTGATAGAGACTACAGAGATCTATGCCATACGTGAATTTGGTAGGAGATAAAGACCAACTGCTCGTACTTCTTACGTAAAAACATTGGCAAGACTATAAAGAAAATGCCACTTTACGGAGCTTATGCGTAGCAAACGCAGTGCGATACGAGACACTATAGGTATCCAAACCATGCGTGAATTAACAGAGTTTTACGAAACTTCTGTTGCTTGAGATGATTTTCTGTCGTCACGGAGAGCTGAAAGCCGTGGCGGCAGCCAGCAGACAGTCCCTGAAGCTACGAGCACTGCGTCCACGTCCACTAGATAAGGACCTCCAAACACTGAAAGAATAGAATCGATCGAACTAGCCTCTCGTATACGATTTCCTTCACCTTCCGTCAGCCCTTTCCAGAAATCTAAGTCTTCCATTCGCCTTCCCTGATGCTGATTTTACGTGATCGTTGCAATTTAATATCGCTTCTTAGTATACCCCAAAAGACTTATGCGATATCATGTGCTCCGTATATTCAACGCTAGCCTTGTAATTGGATACTGTCGGCCTCTTTCCCATTGTTCCAGGTATCACTTTGCTTTTATTCACATTCAAAGAGCTGCATCTCATTACAGGAAGTGGAAATGTTGTCCAAGCACATGGATTTCCTCAAGATCGTTCAACGACTAAACTTTCCTGTAGACAACACCATCGTCTGCGAAAATTCTTATAATGTTGCTGATTCTATCTCATAAATTGTTTATTTATGCTGAGAATATTAGGTGTCCTGTTACTCTGTCTTGGGGCTCACCATATGTTACTTTCGTTTCTGTAGAACACTCACCGTCCAGTACAACATGTTGCGTCCGATTAGTCAAATACTAATTAAGCCAATTCAGTACTTGCGAATATATTTCGCATGACCGTGCCTTGGTCATTAGTCGGCGACGTGGCACAACGTCGAATGCCATTCGGAAATCTAGGAAGACGAAATGTACCTGTTCACAGGCGTCTGTTATCTGCAAGATGATGTGTACTGAGACAATCTCTATACATAAAAGGCGATATCCTGACTGACTCATTATCGCCCAGCCAAAACTGCTATGGATAGAAACTTGAAATTTGAGAGGTTGTTGTCTTATACTGAAGACGTCGTTTAAGAAGAGATGTTTCGTAATTACCTCTTCTAAGGGGGAGAAACATGGATGAAAAGTTGTTTGAAAATATGTCGCTATTAAGGCAATTTTGAAGTGAGGCCTACGAAAATTCGCATTTGATTTTTACGTCAGACATAAAGAAGTGTTTCAGCATTTTTAGAAATTTAAGCCCGATGGGGGTAAAAAGTTGGTGAAAACTATTTTTAAATAAATCATTATTAAAAAACTACTAAAGTGTTTTTACAAATACATCTATGAAAATTTCAGTTTCACATAAAAAATACGAGTTTCACTGTTTTCGTAAATTTAACATGCTAAGGGAATGAAATAGGGCGCAAAAAGTTTTATCAAGTTATTTCATTATGGAAGCATTTTCAAAGCTAACTCGACGAAAACTGGTATTTGCTTTTCTGTTAGGAATAAAAAAAAAAATATGTTTCACTTTTTTTTTGGTAACTGAACCCCTAACGGGGTGAAATGGGGGATGAAAATTTTTAAGAAAATATTTCGTTGTATTAAAAAATGTTTAAAGCTAAACTATAAAAATTGGTATTTCACTTTTGGGTATTCGTAAAGAAGTATGTGTTAGGGGTGAAAATTTCTATGGAAATATTACCAGAAGAACGCAAAAGACATGATTAACAAAAACCAAGGACTCCAGCTACCAGAATCATTTTTTGGTCAGAAGTACATTCGGAAAAGACCAAGATTCAATGGCCTTAATTAGTGTGAAAAGTTTAGAAGGTGTCGCAGTTTGTGAACAACATAAAAATTCGATTAAAGAAAAACAAAACAAAAAAAATCTTTATAGACCATACCGTCCACGCAGGCGAAGAAGCGGGCGCTAAGCTAGTTCACTACAATTGTGAGAGGAGGGGGGTTGGGTTGTTTAAGGGAAGAGACCAAACAGCGAGGTCATCGGTCTCATCGGATTAGGGAAGGACGGGGAAGGAAGTCGGCCGTGCCCTTTCAAAGGAACCATCCCGGCATTTGCCTGGAGCGATTTAGGGAAATCACGGAAAACCTAAATCAGGATGGCCGGACGCGGGATTGAACCGTCGTCCTCCCGAATGCGAGTCCAGTGTGCTAACCACTGCGCAATTGTGAGAGGACATGGAAACAAAGTTGCGATGAGGAAACTTCGGCCGAGTACACTTCAACCGTGTCAATCGATCTCTGAAGAGGATGCTGCTGCGGTTACGAAACCGGTGGGGGAAAAATTACTGCATGTCACGCCACAATATTCAGACCTGTCTGCGTCTGTATTCCCCGCCGCTCTTCAAGAACACGTTGGACGGGGAACGATCTGTTCTTCTGGCTTTCACAAGACAGAGCAGTGGCAGGCGGCGCACTGGGGTTCGTGGCGCGATGGAATTCGTTAAGGGGTGGCGGCACTTGAAAGAATATTGACACTAAGAAATGGTACGCAGAACAGTGCCTACCTGAAGTCTTAGTGGCTTTTAAACCCTTGCGTCCAATTTCGAGACCCAACAGTTGGTTCATTTATCACAATGCCCGAGCACATGGGGTAAATGCTTTTGACGGCCATATAGCTGCAGTAGACTTCCTGTAACTCTGCTTTTATCCTCCATGAATTCCCCTGTAATCGCAAGTGAAGACTCGTCTGAAAGTGTGACTATTTCCTATGGACGAAGAACTCCGGTGGGAATGAAATTACGTATAGATGCCAAGCAGCTAGACGAAAGTTGGGAAATATTTTCATTCATGGTTGCAAACAATGACGAGAATACTGTCTATACTCTATAGTGTGAACCGTAGATGTGAAAAAAATAAAATAATAAAAGGGAACACCACTTCTATATCCGTGATTTGTGTGAAGCACTGACGGGCTGAAATAAAGGCAATTACTGTCCGCTTGCTTAGCTGGATGGTAACGTGCTCGCCTCACATGCGAGCGGGCCCGGGTTCGATTCCCGGTCGGGTTGGAGATTTTCTCCGCTCGGAGACTTGAGTGTTATCATCATTTCATCCTCATCACTGGCGCGCAAGTCGCCCAATGTGGCGTCAACTAAAATAAGACTTGTACTTCGCGGCCGAACTTCCCCGGAAGGGGCCTCCCGGCCAACGATGCCATACGCTCATTTCATTTCAAGGCAATTACTCAAAGACTTAAGCAGTGGATGTAGGGCGAATCATGAACTGTGAACATGCTGGGGCTCTTAACAGAGTTACTTGACTTTTTTCGTTCGGAAATTCATACCGGGTTATTAAACGTAGTTAACGTCCTAGGAATGTACACAGGGCGAACCTGAGCACCGACAAAATTCCGGAGTTTGTTCACGCATTTTTCTGAGTATTTTGGCATAAGGGACGCGTTGTCTCCGGTGGCTCGATTTCTTACCCCGCATTTATCTTTGTATCTGGTGTACCACTATCAGCAGCGTTATATGGGTTAACAACTTCTTTTCACTAGAGTTTGCCTCGTCTAGGAGACACTCCATTACATTCAAGTTTGGGCAAATTTATTTTAACTTCGCGGCCGGAAGCCGTTTCTGTCGCCGCAGCCGTCAATAATTTAAGGGAGAGGGAAAGTCGTGTGCGCCACCTGTCTGTGCATTGTGCAAACTTATTCTATGTGTGATCATATTTTAACTGTTTTGTGTATCGTAATTTTCGAGACAGGAAACGGGGACCATCACAGCATCTGCCTAAACGAGCGTGGGAAACCGCCTAAAAGCCACACTGAGGCTGGCCTGTGCACTAGCCACGATCGTTAATCCGCCGCGTGGACTCGATCCTTTTCTGGCTCTCAACACAGCGTAACAACACAGGCCCTTAAAATGACCCTGACCGACAGGATAAATGGCAACAGACTAAAACTACCAACAGGCCGAACTTGGGGATTGCACCCCTCCACTATTCTCTACAACTACAAAACCCTGATCAACTCATCCTCTACTACGCAAATGTTACATGGATCTCCGATCCCTCAAACTTCTATAAGCCCCTCCAAATCCTAAAACGTAATGCACTCCGTCTCACTGTCCGCATCCGTTTATCTTCCCCTACATGGATCATCTACCATCTCATCAGATTCATACCCTTCTCACCCGTATCGAACACCCCGCGTTTCCTATAATACATCCGCAAACCAGATTCCAATAACTCAACTGTCTCCCATCTGATCCTGCTATGCTGCCGCGCCTTCGCAAAGACATCCCTTCCGTCCCTACGCCTACACACACTCCGTATTCTATCCCAACGCAACCAACTCCTCCTCCCATACAATGAGATCCGTCCCGATACTTATCGCTGCTACCAACTTTAACTCTTCCCCACCTATCCCATTCCACATCAGGACTCCTCTCTCCTTTTCCCTCTCCACCCATCCCCATCACTTTCCTCCTTTAACAGCTACCCTACCCACACACCACACTACTCCTCACCCTCTGTCTTTATCACCACAATTCCTACTTATCATCTCCATAGTTTTCCTTCCTAATAAATCCCTATCTTATTACCCACACGCTTCAACTCTGTGGAACATATCCTCTCCTCCCATAATACTTCTTGTTGCGTACAACTTCGTATACAGTGGTAAAGAGAGGTGGGCTACGAGTGGTGCGGCAACTGTCGCCGTAGGAAAGCTGGACAGGACCAGAACTGAATAGTGACCAAATTAACACAGTAAACAGATTTACTTAACTTTTATTTATCCAAGTGTGCGTTCAACTGGTTCAAATGGCTCTGAGCACTATGGGTCTTAACATCGGAGGTCATCAGTCCCCTAGAACTTAGAGCTACTTAAACCTAACTAACCTAAAGACGTCACACACATCCGTGCCCGAGGGAGGATTCGAACCTGCGACCGTAGCGGTCGCGCGGTTCCAGACTGAAGCGCCTATAACCGCTAGGCCACTGCGGCCGGCTCCAAGTGTACGAAAACTCGTTACAAATACTGGAGCAAGAATTAGAGTCCAGCTCATACAACAGTAACAAGGAGGCGGCTCTCTGAACTAAAGCACGAGCTATGGTGTCAGAGCCGCGACTAGGCGGCGTCGGCGTAGCATCACGTAGTGCAGTGGCTCTGAGCGCGTGGGCCGTCTGGCTGCCGTCGGCCGTACTATATTGCGGCTGCAGAGGACGCTCGTAGTTCGGAGACGCTGGAGTCGTGGCCTGGCGAGCACGACCATTGGGTCTGCCTGGCCCGCGAGACCGCCATCGGCGTCTGACGGAAACCTACAATTCCGCTGCCGACTTAAAGACACCACTTGGTCTCGATACGTGATACCACACTTCTTACCCAGTGCAAGTCCTTCAGATTTTAAGTGAAAGTACAGTGCTCCAGTGTATTTTATCAGAAGAATTTCTCCATTCTGTATTTTTTTATAATACATATACTCTCGTTCTTTAATTGTCCACTTTTGATTTTTAATTTAAATAGAAAAACAGCCCTAATGCTTGTTTCTCATTCTAAATTTTTAATTCGCTTGGCTGAAGAGCGGAGTACTGTGCCGCTGACAACCCACCCCTCCCCCATACTGGACGAGGGAGATGAAATAATAATAAACGAATAAATAATAAATGGTTTTAAACTCAATAGGACTGTCTTCTCTCACTACATGCACGTCCATCTCAACCAATTTGCGACCAAAGAATGCGAAGGGAACTGCACTCGTTTAACATTTGGAGTCGGATACATAGTGAAAAACCACTGCTCAAAGCGTCACATACAAGCTGTACGTCACCGGTGGACCGGACAACACAGAAAGTGGACAGTGGCTGACCGGAGGCGTTTCGCGAAATGTCCTCCTTTCGAAAAACACAAGGCTCACGTGCTTCGAAAATGTAAAGAGACGTCTAACCCTCACTGTGTGAAGGGTGTACTTCAGGTTGGAGGTGGTTCTGATATTCGAGGTTTATCCTTTATGTCTTGGATTGGGCCCACTCATTCAGGTACCGTCAACCATGATGTTTATACAAACATTTTCGATGACCAAGTGCTACCCTTACTTCTCATATACATGATGAGTATGCGGTGCACCCAGCCACGATGACGACAGTCACGTTCACAGGGCTGCGCCCATACGTTGCTGGTGGGAAGAACTCTCAGGACCCTATTGCAACTCGACCGCCACGCTGAATCACCCGATCTTAATCCCATAGAAAACGTATGGGACTATATGTCTATGAGTGGCTTCTGGTGGATGTGACTTGTGGATCCTGTTCCTCGTCGAACTGAGACCATTGTCAATGTTACAGGCGGTGTTGGCGTGCTGGGGGACACTAAGCTCTTTTCCGCTGTGTTTATTTGCAATTAATGTCCAACACTATCTCTTAAGATGACATCCGACACCTCTGTCATCGTCTGCATGAAGAACTGCAGCATTAAATTGGTAGCTAAGGATGCCATGCAAGCTGTTCCCACACTATCTGATAAAAAGTATGCAGATGCCTATTAGTGGACATTAATAAGGGTGTGTGTCCACCCTTCTCCCTTATGAGGGCTTGATCTGTGAATGAGGTATCTATATGACTGCTCATTCTTCCACAAGAGCTTAAGCCAGAGAAGGTAGTTATGTTGAACGCTGGAGTCTCAACAGTAGTCGACTGTCTACCTCATCCTAAAGGCTTTTCATTGGGCTCATGTTGGGATCCTAGGTGTGCCAGTCCATTTCAGAAATTTTATTGTTCACAAACCATTGTCTCACAGATGCTGGTTTATGACAGGGTGCATTGTCACACTGATGTAAACGATCACTGTCTCCCAACTGTGTCTTTCCTGCACGCAGTATGCAATGCTGTAAAATATGTTCGTATCCTTATGTATTTAACGTTTTCCTAAGCACGAAAGACACCTCCACACCACCTTCTCCGTACTTCACTGTTGGCAGTACACATGATGGCAGGTAACGTTCTCCAGGTATTCGTCAAACTCAAACCCTTCAATCGGCAAGGGTATAGTGTGATCCTTCACTCGAAATCACTCGTTTCCAGTTGACCGCTGTCCATCGGCGTCGCTCTTTACACCACCCGAACCATATCTTACCACTGACTACGGAAACATCTGGCTTACGAGTAGCTGCCCACCATTGTACCCCAGTCTTTTTAACTCACTGCGCAAAGTCACTGTGTTAGCTGGACCGCTTGTAGCACTCTGTAACTCACGAGTGTGTCCTTTCGTTCATTTCATACGATTTGTTATAACCACCCTCCGCAATGCTCGATGACTGCATGAGGTCTGCCTGATAAGGGTTTACCTATAGCTGTGCCTTAGCGTTTGCGCTTCATAATCACATCACCAACAGTTGACTTGAGCTGCTTTAGAAGTGTTGAAAGGTCCCTGGCTGACTTGGTAACACAGGTGACTTCCAAGACTAGTCCAAGTTCGAAGTCACTGTCGTGTCCGGAACGACTCACTCTGGTGTTACTGCTTCTCCACTAATAACATAATACTCCCCGCCTATTTCTGTATTGGCGGGTCTACCTTTTCGAGAAATCCAGGGGGCAATTTCACATTAAACATGTGTGTCCGGATACATTTAGATAGTAATCTCTTCATGTACAGGTCCACAGCCTCAATGTGCAGTCTAAATCAAGCAACCATTTTAACCAGCAAAATCACAAGTGCTAGCACGCTCCTTGATTGATGCATGTTTCGCGCAATTGTTTTGCTAAACAGATCTGCAAGAGCCAGTAAGCTACCTGTTAGGAGGGGTTTTGCCCACATGACGTGTTGTAAAAGTAGTTGTTGTAAGGTGATTGGTATGTGCAAGCCCATATATGTAACAATCGACGTGTGTATATGTAGGAACGTGTCTGTCCCGATATACCATCAGTAATTTAACAACAATTGTAATCCGCAAGTGTAATGATATCCTCTAAAAAGTCTTACCTTTTTACAGTACTTTTGGTATTATTTGCAGACATTTCATACCTAAGGCCAAAACTAACCAGTAATGTAATTTATATGCATGGTCCATTAAATGAGTAAAACTGGCAGCCTACGGTGGTTAAAATGGTTCCATCTTTGAGATAGTATATGTACATGACCTTATGATAACGATATGTATTAGTACCTGAAGAAAATTTCATTGATGTGGGACCACTACATAAGGGTGTCAATTTTTCATTTTCCACTAATGTATTATCAACAGTAATGGAAATTTATCCTACACGTAACCTAGTATTCATTAGGAATCTTTTCATACGATGGCAGTTTGGCCACGGATACGCTGCCCCGCTTCTGGTCCACAGCGTTTTCAGACTACCGGCAGCCACATTGTTCCCGTCATCGCACACTTTAAACACCTATATTTACATCTACATATACCGGATTTCCTCCTAAGGGTCGTCAGGCGCATTTTTCTGTGGTGTCTCGGCTGATATTTGCAATTTCGTTTTTGCGTGGTGTAGCTGGAGTCATCCCAAACAATTCCTGTTGCTCTTTCTTGTCTTTCATGCGACACTCAGTGTCAACATAAAGCGTCGCTTTGTTTTAAAAAAATCCGGATCTTACGTGCCCATTCGAAAAAGTGCTATTTGTATGGGCTGACTCCAGCTAGACAGCGCATAAAAGATTCTGCAAATATCTGCTGAAAAGTCAGAGAAAAAGGGCCTGACGATTCTTAAGGGAGACATACACCCTGTATACTCTGCTGACCTGTGTACTAGCCGTGACTCATGGTATTATTTACTCACTGTCCTATTGGATTCACGAATGGAGAGACGAGAAATGGCTGTATACCTGTACGTGTCGTAATCTGTGATATCCTCATGATATCTACGCGAGATATACGATGTAGGCAGTAAAACTGTTCCACATACTCCATAAATGTACCCAACAGTTTTGAAGAACATCGTTGTTCTTACAAAGATTCCTATTTCAGTACCCCGAGAACCTCAATACACTTCCTTACTACACCGTCCTGTTACAGCCCAAGCAATGCATCTCCAAAGTCCTTCGACGTCTGCCGTGAATCCTGTACTAAAGGACGGCTCTGATATTTAAACAGTTAATCGCTAATCCTGCAATCGCATACTCTCTAGTTACTTCCCTTGTTTATGAGCAATATCCGACATTTATCCACATTTAAAGAGAGCTGCCAGTCACCGCACCAAAGCCGTTCTACATTTCCATATGATCACAGAGCAACAACACTTTTACGTAGACAACGGCATCTAGGTAAATAATGTCAGTGTTTCTGACTATGTAATAAATCTTGTTTTTGTACTGTAAACATAAACGATCCTACTATGCTTCCTTGGGGCGTACCTGATATTGCCGTCTATTGAACAGTACCGCCCAGTATAAGGTCTTCTGTCAGCCAAAAATTCTGCAATGTAATCCAGAACCGAATCTAGGATTTTGGTCTTGAGGGGGAGAGAAGGGAGGGGGGGGGGGGGGGTATTTAGTATTACTATACAGTCTTCAAATTCTCTATAGTAAACGAAGGTGTTTAAAATCTATTATGATACCAGCCGCAACAGCGAGAAAATGTTCGAGACTGTTAAGTGTGAAGGCTATATTGCAAAGAATTACACATATTTTTTAATCAAGAAGAAACAAGTGTAGTTCTGGTAGGAGGGGGCCTGCAGACCCATAGCCGCCCGGCTCCTAGCCCCAATGTTTGCATCTGATGTTTGTGAAGAGGTTTCGTATGATCGTATCTACGAGAGCTTGCTGTAAAGTAATGTTCTCAGTATCGGTTGAGGTATTACATGCCATGCATATTACTCGGTCGACTTTCTCGTTTCGACTGATGCAGCCTTCTGTTACTAGAGGGCTTCGAATTGTAGCATGTAACATGGCTGTGTGTAAAGTAACTATGTTGGTGCTTGAAGAACAGCGTACTGTAATCGAGTATCTAACGACAGACAACTTCGTCCACACATATAGCAACCTCTCCTTAGGCATGGCAAAGGCAGATCACACACGAGAGCTGCGACATCTGCAACAATCCGACGCCTTGGATTCACTATCATCATTCTCTATACAGTCCCGACCTGGCCCCATCCGATTTTCATCTGCTTTCAAAACTTGAAGAATTCCTTCAAGTACTTCACTTTGACAGTTCTGAAGCGATGCAACCCGAGGTGTGGTTGTGGCTCCGTCAACAAAGTCAAACATTCTACAGTGATGGTTAAACTGGTCTGTCGTCGGGAGAAATGTGTACGTCGCCAGGGTGACTACGTAGAGAAATAAATACGTAGACATGAAGCAAAGATGCAGAATGCTAATAAAGTGTGTTTTATGTAAAAAGCTTTAAGTGTTTTCACATAACAATTCGGAGGCATTACTTTTCAGCACGCCTTCGTACGTTATCGGTCAACACTGAGGTGCAGATTTTCGGAAATATAGCAAGACGGATTCGACTCGTTCGCCTGAAGAGACGACAGGCAGGGGATAGAAATAAGCACATATACAGATGGCTGTAGTATCGCGCGCACACAAGGTGCAAATGAGCAGTGCATTGGCGGAGCTGTCATTTGTACTAAGGTGATTCATATGAAAAGGTTACCGATGTGATTATTAGCAGACTTTAAACGCGGAATGACAGTCGGAGCTAGAGGCATGGGACATTCCATTTCGGAAATCGTTAGCGAATTCAATATTCCGGGATCCACACTGTCAAGAGTTTGCCGAGAATACCAAATTTCGGACAACGCAGTGGCTGACGGTTTTCCACTTAACGACGGAGAGGAGCGGCGTTTGCGTAGAGTTGTCACTTCGAAAAATAACCGCAGATACCGATGTGTGACGCACGATGAATGTGAGAAGCACAATGAACGTATCCGTTAGGACAATGCAGAGAAATTTGGCGTTAAGGGGTTATGGCAGCGGACAAACGAGATATGTGCCTTTGGTAAGAGTACGATATCGCCTGCATCGCCTCTCCCGGGCTCGTGGCCATATCGACTGGACCCCAGAGGACTGGAAAACCGTGGCCTGGTTAGAGGAGTCCCGGTTTCCGTGAGAGCTGGTGACAGGATTAGTGTGAGGCACAGACCCCACGAAGCCATGGATCCAAGCTGTCAACATGGAATGGACTGGGTCTTCTGATCAAACTGAACCGACTACTGACTGGCAATGGTTATGTTCAGTTAACTGGAGACCATTAGCAGCTATTCATGGACTTCAATGCGCCATAATTGCTTGCGATTGGTTTGAAGAACATCCTGGACAGTTCGAGCGAATGATTTGGGCACACAGATCGCCAAGCATAAATCCAATCGAACATTTGTTGGGCGTAATAGAGAGGTCAGTTCACGCTCAAACTCCTGTATTTCTGCAGGGGACTTGCAATGATTTGTTGAGTCCATACCACGTCGAGCTATTGCACTAGGGCGGGCAGAAGAAGGTCCGACACGATATAAGGAGGTATCCCATGACTTTTGTCACCTCAGTGTACGTGTACATACATACTCCGCATATCACTTTAATCTGCATGGTAGCAAGTAGCTAGGTTTATACCATATGATATGATTTGTTCCAGTTCTGTAGGGAGTGCGGAAAGAATGATTGCTTAAATGCCTCTGTGCGCGCTGTAATCTCGTACTCTCGTAGGCTTCCGCGGCCAGAGTCAATTAACACAAAAGTTTCCTTGAGCACCGTTTCGCGTCATAATGTAAAAAAACTATACTGGAGAAACCAAAGTTTCGGCCACACTTACATTGGCTTTCTTCTAGGGCTACTAAAGACCCAGAAGAAGACCTGGTCACAGTGGCCGAAACTTCTCCAGTATAGTTATTTATACTAGTCAACTCTCGCCTTCGCGGTCTTCGCACCACTTTCGTATCTTATCGAGAGTTCGCGCAGCTTTTTTCGGACAATGACTTACTTGACTTAATTCCTTTGGCCCCTATGGGGGCATAGGGCATCCAGAACTCGCCATCCGTCTCTTTGGCCATTTGCCTCAATTCTGCCCAGGTCTTGCCAACTCCTTTTGCTTCCCCTTCCACTGTTCTCTTCCATGTGCCCCTTGGTCTTCCTCTCTTCCTAGTTCCCTGAGGATTCCATTTCAGTGCTTTTTTTCTCGATGGCTCCATCTGGTTTTCTCAAGGTGTGCCCCAACCAGCCCCACTTTCTCTCTCGTATCTGGTCTTCTATAGGTATCTGGTTTGTTATTCACCAGAGCTCCTCATTACATATTTTTTCTGGCCACCAGATATTCATGATGCGTCGAAGACATCTATTTATGAAGTTTTGTAACTGGAATGTTGTCTTTTTATCCATTTTCCAGCTTTCACTGGCGTACAGAAGGACAGCGTTCGCATTTGTATTAAAACTACGGATTTTTGTTTTGTACGTGATATTTCTATTTTTCCATATTGGATACAATTGTATGAAGGCAGCATTTGCATTTTTAATGCGATTTTTCACGTCATCTCCAGCTCCACCATCTTCCGCCACTATACTACCCAGATACAGAAATGAGTTGACAGTCTCCACCTGCTGCTCACCTATTAACAGTGGCACCTCCATGTTCCCTGAATTTACTCTCATTTCCTTTGTTTTGCCTGTATTTACCTTAAGGCCAGCAGTCTCTGCTTCTTCCTTCAGCAAGTTTAATTTAGCTTGCATATCAGTCAGCCTTGGAGCTAATAAAACTACGTCGTCTGCAAAATCCAAATCCTCCAGACGTTCGTGGACCCCCACTGGATTCCTCGTCTCCTGCCTGCTGTGACTTCTCATAACAGAGCCTAGAACAATACTTGATTATAAATATCTGCAACTTCTGCAAAATTTCCGATGTTACTGTTAACATTCTCTGACAGGTCATTAACATACAACATGAACAGCACGGGTCACAACACACTTCCCTGAGGCAAGCCTGTTGTTACTTTTGTGTCTCTCGATGACTCTCCACCCAAGATGACAAAATGAACCCTCCCTACAAAAAAAGCCTCAAACCAGTCACTTATTCTGTTTGATACACCCACTTGTCCGACTCTCGTTAATAAACATTGATATCGTACCGATTCAAGTGCTTTTCGGAAATAAAAAAAACAGCTGCATTCGCCTTATTGCCTTGTCCATGGCTTTCATGATGTCATGTGACAGAAGTGGGAGTTGATTTTCACATGACGGATGTTATCGGAATCCATGCTAGCTGGAATGAAGGAAGTAAGTAAGTAATTCTATTCTGAGATACCTGTATGTACTATTTTCGTTACACCTAGTGTCAAAAAGCCGAACCGTTGCGTTCGTGAATTAGTGTTCATTATTTGATAGCTTCTTTTGCTGCAGGAATGTAGAACGTTCGAGTTTACAGTCCTATAAAATACAGACGTCAGTGATACAGGTTTCCATTTCTGAGTGTCCATTATTTTGCCAGCTACAGCTCCATCAAACCAATCTTCCGACTGAAAACAACAACAACAACAACAGAAAATGGCGAGACCTGCGCTCTTTTCTGGTCACGCGGAATAGGACGTTGGGCGGGAAATTCTCGATAAATGTAGGTCAGAGGAGGGACTGGTTCCGCAGCGAATTCAGTGCATTACTGCCTCTCTGTAGGGTGCTAACGCAGTCTCTGCCCCCTCCGTCTCATTTCTCTGCACCACATATATGGATTTCTGCTCACCACGCAACACAGGACACTGGAGTGATATGCTGGTACCCACCAATACAGGATACAAGTGTTTCGAAAACGGGTACAGAAGGTTTAATCTGGTTGCCAGCAGGACATTGTTGAAGCAGGTGGTTGAGGTGTTCCCGTGTGAGGTTTACAATCATCGAAATGGGGCCCCAAGTACGTCTGCCACAGTCTATAATTAGAAAATGATACCAGAACCTTCTGACAACAGCTTATTTGGGAACAGTATACCCTAAGCAACCTGTACCTTTAGCAAGATGATTACTTCCGAATGTTTTGAGAAACCCCCGCCCGCTAGGCCACCTGACATTAATCCTATCGAGCAGGTTTTGAACGTAACCGAGACGTGTGCGACGTGGATCAATCTTTAGTTGTGTGAGTGGCAGAAGAGCGACAATGAAAGAGGATAGCGCACCTACACAACTCTGAGTCCACGCTACGACGCATTGCCGTCATCTTCGAGCGAAGGAGGGGTACTACACGGTTCTAAGTTGGTATGTGTCATTTAGCTACTATCTGGCGTTTAAGGTCTGAAGTTGCGACGGTGTCGCTACAAGTACTGTCTGCTAGTTGCCACCACAGAGTTCCACTCTTGGGAGAAAAAAATCTATTTCAACGTCTTTATCATGGGCATCCGCCCCCAAGTTGTGGGTCAAGCCTCTAAAATTGCAATTTTATGCAGCAACTAGGGACCCGCCCCAGTTTCGCCCAGGCAGTCTCAGCCTTCACGCGTGTACAGACAAACGCGGTGGGGGGACTTTATAATATGTATGGACTACTAAGACCATGGTACTGTATCTTTGGGAAAAGCCACGTATTGCTGCTATTGGCTAAATTAGAGGGTCAGCGGAATCACAGAAAATCATTTCCAGAAATGCATGAAAGATTCCGAAGGGAACAAAAATGCTACTGCAAATTTCAGGGGACGGAGGGAGGGCGCAAGAGGCCGCCTCGCAGACGAATTTCACCTATAGTACAGATCTGTAAAGTGCACGTAAACGCGTCAAATATCTGTCCTTAAATTTAAATAGGGCCGTAGTTTTATAACTCTTTAAAATAAACTGAAAATTTTCCATTGCAGTAAATGGTTTAAAAGTTGCCATAGCTCGAAAGTACTGATTTCATAGAAATACATTTTTTCACCACGTCAACGGATCATTCCGAAATTTAAAGAACGTCCGAACTTCCGTATCGCATTACGTATGCTGTATGTATAAACTTCGGGAAACAGTATTTTTGTTAATACGTAACTATTGAGAAATATGAAAGTCTGCATCTACAACAAAAATCTCGTAAAAATTCTGAAATTAGCTTGTGGTATAGATCTCTATACAGACTCTAGGAATGTAACAAATTGTTCTTAATTTTAATTAGTACACACACACACACACACATATATATATATATATATATATATATATATATATATATTACTAATACGTATTTATGGCTCACCGCAGTGCTTAAAAAAAAGTATTTCCATTACTTTCACCATCCCAGGGGTATTTTTTTTATTAATTTAGACGTCTTAAAACGTTATTTTAAGCTTTTTTCGTCAGAGGTACCGGTACGGCGTACCGTCTCAAATCAAGCACTGTTCGCACCACGCAGCGTCTGGCAATGTGCTTTTTGTTTATGACTCCGTATCTCCTGAACTGTGTGTCGTATAATGATATAATTCCGTAAATACATTCAGCAGCATATGTGGATACTGTCTGCAAAATGTGTTGCGAATGCAATTAGCAGCAACGAAGTAATACATTTAAACGTAACGCACGATGTGGCAGTTTTTCGGGCATCTCATTGTTTATGAGGTCATACCTCCTGAACCATGTGTCGTACAATGACATAATTTTGCGATTACATTTAGTGTTATACGTGCATACTGTCTGCAATTTTTTTCGTGAATACCGTTAGTAGAAAAGGAGTAATAAATTACAGCGTCATGCGGTACTTTCATTGTAGAATAAGCAATAAACAATTTTCCTTTCATCATTTTGTGGGGGACTGTCAGCGAGAGAAAAAAAAATCGAAAAGTTTGAAATTATATGTGATATTCGTTACAAGTCACTAAGTACTCTCTTGTGGTTTTTACCGCCGTAGCGATTGTCGCCTAACAGTAAGGTATATTTGTACCTGCTTGAAACCGGTCCAATGGTTTAGGTTTTTATAGTATGTATGGATATGCACACGAAATTTTTCCTTCAAGAATAATTTGAGAAATGGCAGGAACAAAACACTGCTTTGAGCAGCAGAAGTGGCAACGCACTGGAAGCAGTCAGGCATCCATTCATGTACTGCCAGCGAGAGCAATCCCGGACGCTCGCTGCTGCCTAATTTAAGTCAAATACTTGTATAAACAAAACAGTTTCTGAGGCTTCCCAGATGTACATCTCAGCAGATAATTCGTTATTCCCCACAATATTTCAGAGACTCGCCTACTAGTAATTTTTGTCAGGTTTATGTTCCAATCAAAACGTGCAGGAATTACGAAAGACTCAGCATTTGGTTGAATGCCGACGAAATTTCCCTTGTGCGTCTACTCTCTGATAACCATTTTCCGTTTCTCAAACGGAGTGGAATAATTATTTTCACAATTTTACGTTTAGTTTCTGTTGCCTCTGTCAAACACATGCGAAGAACTTGACTTTTTACAAGACTCAATTCATTCAGCATTTTATTTCTCTAAGCTTCTGTCCATGAACGAGCAGTTTTAAGCGACATACTACTGGAAGTTCCTTTCGCCAACATTATTCGGTATTTGATAACACTATTTGCAGAAAGAAACGTCTGGTGTGACTACATCCTAGCAGAAATTTCAAAAGTGTGAAAGATGCTACGTAACACATTTTCCTTTCAAAAGATGCGGATACCTTAAAGCCTGCCAGCCTCTTGTGAGATGTTCCAACGCTGCACCTTAAAAGGCATCGACAAACGGCATCCTCCCCAACAAGATATTTCTCTCTCTCTCCAAAATGGTTAACTGTCAGATCTAGTGTCAACAGGCATAATGTTCAAATGTGTGTGAAAACTTATGGGACTTAACTGCTAAGGTCATCAGTCCCTAAGCTTACACACTACTTAACCTTAAGGACAAAAAACACACACACACACACACACGCCCGAGGGACGACTCGAACCTCCGCCGGGACCAGCCGCACAGTCCATGACTGCAGCGCCAAGACCGCGCGGCTAACCCCGCGCGGCAAATCGCTCTTATTAATATATACGACGATCCTCTAAAAGTGTTCGAAACCAAATTTGGTTGGTATCTGTAATATTACTATCTTAAGACGATCGCAAACTTCTTAATTATTAAGAACCATTAATTGCTCAGTAACCAGTTATGTAGGCGTAGGCAACCTGGTGAATGTTATATAGTAATAATCCTGGAAACACCTCTACCGCCAACATGATCACATGTTCTTCATGTGAATGCGACAGTAAGATGATGTTCATCGCAATATTTTCGCCTGCCACAGATGTTAAAAAACTACGAAACTAATACAGCGTCTGATAAGTTCTGAAAATTGTAGCTTTTTAGCTGCTTAAGACAAAAGTGTATAAGCTCCTATACGACTTTATAAAAGAGCGTCAAACTAATATAGGAAACAAGAATTTTTTACATTTTAATACAATAAATATGTTATTTTGCTTAGATCCTTCACTTGAGTCCACTTTAATTGGATGTAACAGATAATTTTTTTAAAGTTTCTGTGGCTGCCTGTATGGATGTTGCCTGCAAACAATTACTAAATTACATAGAAATGAAACACTACTGCTAACTTGTTAGCTGTTTAACAACGCATCTAGTAATTCTCTTCGGTACATTGGGGGCGGTGAAATTCTAGCTTAGCAAGACGCATCACATTCTTATTTTCTTGCGGCCTATATTTGGTTTCAGCACGGGAAAAATGACGAGAAATAGTGACTGGTAGGCTATGATTTTAATGAATGATCATCAAACCAACCGCAGCAGCAGAGCCAGACCAGCCACAAATAATTTGACATCTGGTTTTTCCAACATTTTTATCATGTTTTCTTCCAATCTGTTACACGACTGGAAATTTAATCTCTCCCACGAAAAAGAAAATTTCTGGGCTGAACATTTAAAATATATGTCTAAACTGCGCTGCGACGCGACGGTGCAGACTAAATCAGAACAACCATCTAATAGCTGCATTACGATGTGATATAACTAGGCATTTTCTGCTAAAATTTCACGAGACATCGACAGTGCTGTTGCACACACACACACACACACACACACACACACACACACACACACAGAGAGAGAGAGAGAGAGAGATATGCTGCTCTGCGATCATTAAACTCTTGCATAAATTAAATACGAAATGTTGTCAAAATGTTATGCAATTAACTTGGATAATTTAAGAAATTTACCAATGATCTGACAAGTAATTTTCTGTGTCGCGAGAGTAAAAGTTTGTGTGTGGTGTCGAATGCAATCGTCAAAAAATTATCTAGTGGTACTGTTCAACCTTCAATTACAATTTTGTTAGGCTCTTACTCTTGACACGTAAGCGAATTTTTACTGTGTAGTATTCAGTCTTTTTTTTTTGCTGCAACGAGCAAAAAAACTACGAATAACGAAGTGCTGCCTCTCTCACATATTACGGGTTACTCATTTGTCACCTACGCTATCCCCTCCCCACCGCCAAACTCAAGCGCGCTTTGGTTTAAATGGACGTCCGTCTGGAAGGATTTCAACTCTTAAATTGAAGAGTATTCCACAATGACACTACATGAATACATATAACTGTGAAACATATACAATGAAATGAATTGTGTAAACTGTCAATTCACTAAAGCGTTGCTGACTAAAAGACCACAGGCTGTTTATACTTCGAAGTCTCATGCGTTCAAGCGATCAGGGGTGTTTCTACACTTTGAGTCTACTATTCATTTGTTCGTTGTTGTAGTTACGCTGTTTCCACGACAACCAATGTCCGCATCGACGTATTCTCAACGAAGAAGCTATATGTTTAACATCATGTAGCATCAGTAGAAGCCTATTGGAAAGATGTGAAAAAGCAAACGATGATCTCAGCAAAGTGTTTACTCACTTCTATGTTAATGTCTACAGAAAAGCCTTTAACAATACTGGAATGCATATCTGTGGAAGAATTAATGGTATGTAATCTCTTTCACAAAATTTATTTAATATCAGCTATACCGATAGTTCGCGTTATTAATGTTTATAATGTAACAAAGCAAGTACAATATCGGAGTCGTTAACGTCTTCTGCCATGAAAGAAATTACAAATGTGGCCAGTATTTACATGACAATACGACATTCGAATGACTAATTTAAATGCTGTTTCAGTACACACAATTAGTGAAACAAGTCATACGAATGAACAGTTTAATAAAACAGGGGTTAGCTTTGACAATCCGAAAGAGTCTTGCTCATTTGAATGACGTGTGTGTGTGTATTTCTGGGTTACTAGAAGAAGCAAGTGATCGGAAACTGCTGCAGCTGCGTCATTATATCGCTTATTACTTACCTCTGACAGGGAAAGGTTTCGTCTGTATTGTCTCCGTTGGTGGCGGTATGCTTTTTCTAGTTTCTGGTGACATGGAATAACTTTCAGGGTATAACCTTACCCCTTTCTCTTTAAAATAATCGCACACGCAAACTGACCCACTCAGATCCATTATAACCTCATGTTTAGCTTGACACAAGTCGCACCACCCGCAATTCGCCAATCACTAACGCGAGAGGCGGAGTTTGCCACGGCTTTTGAGCCAATTGAAAACAGACTTCTCCAACTCCCGTCATGCACCGGATTTCAGATAGAGAAGCGATGTCCAGTGTAGCCAACTACCCACAGTCACCAACATGACACATGTTAGCGTGCAAGAAACAGTGTACACAGTTACTGAATTCGTACGTGGGGACAGCCGTGCAATTACGTTGTAGTCTAGCGACTGACGTAAAGAAAGTGAGGTTACTTAACATGCCAGAAAACTTCTTTTGTTTACATATTGGAATGTACGAAGACATTTAATTAAGTACTATGATTATTTATCCCACGCATTAGTGATTTGACCAGTCGATACCTCACCGGCAATATCCCAAATAGTACGTGTGTTATACAGAAGGCGCAATCACATCACTGAGTAATAGTTCGACTAAAAACATATAGCCACGACTATCTTCATTTACTTTGTATCCGTGTGGAATGCTCGCTTTTCTACCCATATAATGAATAATATTTCATTCGCCGAACGCCTAATAAGTAACAGCTTGTCACTTTTCGGTGACGACGTTACGTTATTAATCGAAAAAAAATAACATTAGATCCAAATTATATTACCAAATCGGAAAGGTTTGAGGTGGCACATTGAACCGGTTTCCTCCTCAACTGCATGTGCTGCAGATATGGTCATGTGCTTTCCAATCCTCACATAAATATTACCAGTCTTATTAACGATTTGTGCATAATTACTGACATCTGTAATGATAGTTTTATTACAAAATGGTAGTGGATGGCTTGTATTTTGTAATTGTCTAAGTCTATAGATTAGTTTTCTTTATTTTGCTGTATTTTTCTATCAGTTGTATTACTTGCAAATTTCCCCAAGTATACTAACTTTTGAGAATGAAAACAAGCTTACCTTTTTAATTTAGTGTAGGATTTTTTAAATTACCACTGTGTTGTTATCTCTCTCTGACACACACACACACACACACACACACACACACACACACAGAGAGAGAGAGAGAGAGAGAGAGAGAGAGAGAGAGAGAGAGAGAGAGACGCAATGCTGATTTTTTTTTCCCCTTAACTTAAGGACAAGGCCAGAATATAAAGAAAGTAATAAGTAAGAAGAATGCAGTAAGACAACACACTGCATGAAAAAGAATTATTGTGATAGGCTCTTATTTATGAGGAGCGAGATGTTTTCGTACACGATGGTAGCAAACTTAGTGGGGAATCCCATGTTCCAATTAAGCTAAAAATTCTGTCCTGCTGATTAAATTATCCACTAGTCTTGAAATGCAGGTGTCTTATAGTTGTCCCACATTCATATGGTATATGGTTTTGATTTTTTTTGGGGGGGGGGGAGGGGGGGGCTGTAGATGATATTTTGCTGTTATCTGTGGGGAAAGATAATATAGAGCTTTGAGAAATGTGTGTGTACTATGGTATGTCATATATTTAACAAACTGTAAGAATCAGTCTCTCTCCCTCATCCTGTCCAATAAGTCTCCCCTGACAGGTTCTGGACAACTTTTCCGAAACTGTACCACTTTTCCTAAACCTCTCCAATCCTTTTTCTTCACCCTCTTCCTTCCCCTTTAAACCTTGTGCCGGAAGGAGCCAATGGCTCAGAGGACTTGCATACGTTAAGTCTTTTCTTTGTGTGTGTGCTCTCCTGCTGCTGCTTGGTGAGTAGATTGTTTGATCTATCCAATTACATTAAACTATGAGAACTGTTAAATTTGTGAAGAAAAATGTTACATGTGGCTGAAGCAGCCATAGATTGACACTGCACATTGCCTCACTTGTGAGCATGAAATTTTGGTGCAGGTAATGCATTTTTATTTATTTATTTATGCATTTATTTTACCTGGCAAGATTAGGGCCTTCAGGCCCTCTCTTACACCTAACCAGGCATACTCAGATTCAACAAATTTCAGTTTCTACAGAACATTAAGGACATATTAATGTTATACAGTATTAATGTTAAGAAAAAAATAGAGATTATAAACGTAGTACAATGATAATTATAACAATCAAAAATTAATTATAACAATCAAGAATAATAATAATAGTAATAATAATAATAATAATGACTATGTATATGAAAGTAAACATATTTTTCTTTTATGAATGTCAGTCCTATTGCTAGTTGGGAATTTTCTCGTTATATTCTTGCAGCTTGTGAGTTATTCTCATCAAGCAGAGACATAAGACGATAGAATGGGGTGAAAGAGATATAGAAGAGGTAGATAGGTTAGAGGAAGAGAAATAGAATGGTAAAATTCGAAGCTATGATGGAGGGGAGAAAGAAAGAGATGAGAGGGGCCCAACAATGGTGGCTATACCGTCCCTAATATGTAAGTCTTGAGTTCACTCTTGAATGTTGAGTGGTTCCGGATAAGACGCAGATCACAGGGGAGCGCGTTCCATAGTCGTATGGCTGAAATGGAGAATGACATGGAGAAAGATTTTGTGTTATGTAAAGGTACAGCCAAGATGCTAGACGTATCCGATCTGGTATTGCGGTTGTGGAATGATGATAGGTGTTTAATGTGAGAAGATAAGTATTGGGGGCACCAGTGGCTAAGAAATCGATGAAGTAAGCACATCGTGTGGAGATCGCGTGCCTTATGTGGGCGTATCCAACCTAGCTGGGAGTATGAAGGACTGATATGATCATACAACCGTATATTGCATACGTATCTAACGCAAGCGTTCATCACTAGCTCGAGACGTCTCGAATTTTCACTATTTGTGCCGTGTTGAACTACATCACAGTAGTAAAGATTAGGCAAGACTAGTGTTTGGACTAATTTTTGTTTAACATGGGTTGGAAATATTTTTCTAAATTTCTGAATTGCATGTAGGGAGGAGAGCGATTTCCGGCAAGCTGTAACTGTTTTGGGCAGGAACAAAGATTTTAGCTTAAATAAAACAAGGGATCCAGCACTCACTTTTCTTAAATCGTGTCGGAAAACACGTCAATGTCCTCATTGCTCATAAGAGCCTAATATAAGACACTGAGTAAAGGGTACTGTCTTACAATGTTTTCCTTTCTTATATTTATTAAGTTTTGGCTTAGCTTTTCTATTGTTTTTTATTTATATCAGCTGTTTTATTGTTTAACAATTCCAGGAAACAATTGCTAGGGCGGCACTTTGGCATGTACTAGCACTCAGCGTGTACCATGCAGCTTGGTTGGACTCCAAACAGTGGACAATGAAATCTGCACTTGGCACCTGATGAAAGCAGCTAGAGAATCCAAGTTGTCAAAATATCACGCAAACAGAGAAGCAACTTGACCACAAACACAAGATTTGTGAAGTAGTAATGATGTGGTTGTCAAGTACTATTTAAAAAATTTTCCTACCAATTGCCACTTATGATACTGAGTGTATAATTTTACCGTAGACAACAAAATTCACCTGAATATTATGCACAAATATTTGGATAGACCATAATTTCAACAAAAGATTTTTTTAGCCTTGTACAACAAAGATACCGGAGATGTTGCCTGGAGCAAAATGATGTGTAAACTAAAATAATATGGATATGGAGCAAAACTTAACAATTATATTCCAAAGTAGACAGTAAGTTGGATAGCTGTTTCACACTTGTTTGGCCGCTACTCACAGTGCCAAAAACAGATTTCTAGCCCTAGTAAATGGTTCAAAAATAATGCATGGGTTTCTGGAGTTCGACATTTAAATGAAGATGATCTGTTAAAATTTACTTTCGAGGACATTACAAACATCTTGTTTATACTTACATCTTTATTTCCATTAGTTTAGAGCCACAACAAAAAATAATTTTAACTTTTCACTTCCGGGATATCAGCTCTATAAAATACTCCATTGTGGTAGAAGTCAACATCAGTGAACACTACTTTCATATATCTCCTACAATGAGCCTAATAACTTTCCTTAATCATGAAGAATGTGCAGGATACATTTTTATTGCAAAATTAAGTAACTTTTCTGATATGTAATATTCTGCAACCGATGTCTATGACTTCAACAATTTAATTTTGTTTCCAGTTTCTATTTTAAACTTAAGACTGCTTATGTGGATGATGAGTCTTCTGGAACATGAGTGTGATTGGGGTTTCTTCGTGTAATTACAACTTATACTTCTTACAATACTGCTGACTGATGATTCACATGAAAATTCATTGTTATCAAAACTCATCCAATCCAACCAAAGTGTTAAAGATTGTTGACTCAATATAGAGCGAGATTAAAACTTTTCTTCAGCAAAATGTCAATAAGTGCAGCTTTTAACCTAAAATATTTAAGCTAAAGCAATATACGTAAACACCACACTCAAACACGTTATATATGAAAGCTCTTTGTTCTCCTTTATTAAGTTTCCAGCATTTGTGGAAAGTATGGTAAGTTTTTGGTTATTACTTCATGTTACGTCCCACAGATGGCGTACTGGCAGTATCGGTATATTTTTTGGAACAGCTTTCACGTGATAAAGACATATGACACATTAGAGTTTCTCTAAACATTAAACAGTAACAATTTAAATAATAATTACGGAAAATTCAGTATGTTCACTGTTTGAGAAAGCTGTCTGCAGGTATTACGCACAGATTTCTTTTGATTCCATGGAGAGGGAAGATTCTAAATGAATACTACGAATTATATGAAGTAAACAATATGTGGTGACACTCAAAATTACACTGTATAGCCCTGGAACTTAATGCACATAGATGAAGGAAGAGTTACCAATTAGTTATTTCTCATTTTTAGATATGTAATTATGCCCCTCTATACCTTGATGCTCTCCCACAAAAAACTGTCCTTCTCCCAAAGTTAAATGTTACACTGCCATGGGGTGTACATAAAGTCCGGGAACAGTTTCAATTATTTGTTGCAGAAGAACTAAACACTGTACAGATGTCATACATATCACATTTTGAAGAAAAACTCTGAAAGTTTTCTTTTTTACAAACATTCGATTTGTGAACCACGAGTGACCCAGCAGTTGTCATTACAGTAATCGAATTCTTGCTATACCCGTTCCAGCATGGCATTGTCTTCTGTGGCAGCCGCTTTCCGTATCCTCTCCTGGAGCTCTGCTATATCACTCGGTAGATGCGGTACATACACCAGATCTTTAATGTGTCCCAACAGGAAAGAGTCACACGGAGTGAGATCTAGTGATCGGGCAGACCATTTCATGAAACAGCTGTCCCCTTCTGTAGCACGGCACCTGCACTCGCCATGTTTGCAACAAACTTTGGCTATTGGCAAATTACCAAACTACGGTATTGCAGTATACATGGCGGGGGGGGGGGGGGATTCAGGGTTTCTCTTCTAAGTGACATACATATGATATCTGTACAATGTTTGGTGCTTGTGTAATAAATAATTGAAAGTGTTCCCAGACTTTATGTACACCCTGTGTGTTACACACACACACACACACACACACACACACACACACACACACACACACACACACACCATTGGTGATAATTGACAAATAGATCTGACAGTCCTCACATAACAACATTGGGAACTCAAATTAGAATAATTACAGCACGCACAGAGCCACTCAAACAATCTTCCTTCCTGTGATCCATGTGTGAAAAACAGGAGGAAACCATAAAAATTGGTACAATGGAATGTATCCTCTGCCATGCACTTCACGGTGGTTAGAAAAATATGGATGGAGATGTAGAATACTGTTGATAAGGTTTTGAATTTTATATAATAAGACCCGTATCACAGGCTTAAAATGAGGAAAAAAATTCATAATACTGATGTGTCATCTTTCCATTTCAATCATACAAATCTAAAATTCTTATTTATTCAGTGATTCCATAGGATCTTACACCTTTATTACTGTATTTTATAAATTTAAAAAATATGGACAGATCTAACAGAATGCAATAAAGCCAAAGAAAGTGACACTTCACTAATACTGCAATGTATGTTACAAACTCATTCAAACAAGGAATGTTTATTTCAAAAGAAGCCACCAAAATTCACAAATTTATTTTTAATAATTTAACACAATGGCAGTATCTAAAACCTATTGTGAAAAAAAAATCAGTAATACTATAAACACAACCCTAAACTGAATAAGTAACATAGGAAATACCGAAGTATATAGTCCTGCAGAAAATGCAAGAAATACATGGCAGACTTCAACCATTTTGATGAAGTTACAGATACATTCACATAAGAGAATGAGTATGCACAAAGTAAATGAGTCAACACTCCATCAGCCTATCCTCCTCATTTGTATAATTCAGCATACAATATTTACAGCAAAATTTCTAATCAGTCATGAATTAAAAAATAAAGTGCTATTATTTAAATAATTTACGTGTCAATTACTCTGACACTTTACGTTCAAAAATGACATTTTCCCCAACTTGCTGCTTACATGCTACAGATCTGGTTACAATGGTCCTACAGTATGAAGTGTTAAGAAATTCCATGTATTGCCTAAAAAATGCTGTACTGTGTTTGCACCCAGAAGAAATGACACAGCTTACAGGAAAAAACCTAAATAAAAGATGAAAAAAGATCACATTGCTACTACTTTGTAGCAGTCATAAGGAAGCACAATCATTCTTCCTTGCTGACATGAGATCGATGAAGGTTCAACTCACTTTCAGAGCACAGATCACACAAATGTTCCACAAAATACTGTCAGTCACAGTTTTGAACACTAATGGGCCCAACTTTTCCAAACGATCACCTTCAGTTCACTGCAACAAAGACAACCGTGGAAATATTAAGTCCTTTAAATTGCTATTACATCATTTTAATACTGAGAAACTAAAGCTACAATGACAAATAATTAATACAAACATGCTCATAACACGTTAAGTAACTTGGCATACTAAAACATTACATGCCTGTGGTATTCGAAAAGTAATTTAAACAAAAGCACTGCTCACATATGATGATATTCATACTATGGAGGAAAACACTTGCTGATTCTATAAAACTTGGTAACAATGCCACTACATCGAAGAAGTGATCAAGAGGAAAGGAAGCTCAAAAATGTTCAGCAAATTACTTGATTCCACAAATGGAATATTTTTAATTTCACCTTTTAGAAAAGTTGCATCAACACTGTATCCCACTGCAAAATAATGCTTATGTTATTAGAGGCAAGACAGTGGTAGGCCTAAATTGTTTGGAAAATTATGAGTTAAACAGAAAAGCCTGTCATCATCAGCAGACAAACACCATATTGCAGTTTATGAGGTACGCAAGCAGCATCACAAGGGGAAACACCCTATTTCATATATTTTTGAGAGACGTCAGCTACCAACGGCTCACACCCGTGTTTCTTTCAGCACAAGGCCATGCCTCAGTGGAAAAACTTAAGAAACAAGACCAGAAGCAATTGAATGCAATGCAACATTTAAATCATGCAAATGTAAAAAGCTGTGAGGGTATTTACCATCATGCTCCTGAAAAATTGCTAAAAATGGAGTGCACACATTGCAATTAATTGGATGGCGATGTGAGGTGCATGCTTTTAAATCTCTCGATTGGTAGCATGGGAAAATAAACATTTATTTTCTTTAAATAATGGTGCACAACTGCATGCCACAATAGCACATCATACCTATTGCATATCTGAGATTCCTTTATTGCTTTAATACAAATTTGTACTCTTACAGCATGTCAGAAATATAACACATTACATCATGAATTAAGATACACAGCATGAACAGTCCAGCCACATGCTAATGACTCTGCACAAGAACATGACACCTGGGACAATGACAAATGTTACTTCATGGCCCAAGTCAATGCAAAAATACACAAAAAATACAAAGCAATTTCTCCTGCTAGCATACTTATCGGAAAGGACATTTTAATAACAAATGCACATTCTAGTAGCCAGATGACATTCTGACAATCCCGATTCTTCGAAACTCAAAAAAGTAACGGAAGCAGCCAAAAGTAACAACAAAGCAATAATATCTAAAAGAAATGTCCACCAGACCTGAGTAGGTGATTTAACTGAGCATTATTTATAACATTTCCCCTAAAAGCTAGGGCCATGACATCTACCATGACTCCCTCCAGTTGCCATCATGAAACAAGGGAACTCGAGAGACATCGATGTCTGGCGACGTCTCTGGAAATATAACAAGCCTGTCTTCCAACCAGAGCTTTAAAATGTCAGTAATCACATATATCATGTTACTATACCCTGAAGTCCAAGTAAAAGAGAAGTTGAAATACAAAAACAAACAAATTGGAATAAAACTTGGCCCAAAACACAAATCACAATACAGACATGTATTCATGAGCATTAGAAATACAATAATCAAAACGTGACACATCGACATTCAATTAAGCAAATTCCACTTTCAACACACACACACACACACACACACACACACACACACACACACACACACAGAGAGAGAGAGAGAGAGAGACAGACAGACAGAGAGAGCTTACCGTACTGATCACCACCACCAGGTATGTACTGACTTGCACAATGTACAACTGTAGCAAACTGTTCTTCCTGTGGGTAAGTGGCTCATCTTCTCCAACCACATTTTGAATTCTTTCTTTCTTGTCCACAATTGGGGAAAATTCTACTCTTAATGCACTCACCCTTACACCTCTTTCAGTCAAGGCTGATTTTCTTGTCCTGTGTACCAGTTGTAATATTCTGATTTTTTTCCGTGTAGGTAAGACCCTCCCCATCCCTGTTAGCTACAGCATTACATGCAAACTTCTTTCTACGATTTTTATTTGCTTCCTTATTCCAGCACCACAGTAAAGAAATTTCTCACTATGACCAATATTTCACACCACTGGTGTCCTCAAGTTGAGACTCGCGTGCCTCAATAAACAGTGTTTTGGTTGGGGTTGAGCATGGGTAACTGCTAGATGAGTATATAAATACTTCAGATACAACTCTTACACAGCACAGTAATCATCAAGTCTTCCACCTAACTTTATCCCTCTTCATTATCTTTGCTGTACTACTCTCATTTTACCATTGAAAAAACAAATCCTTTTAAGTTTTTTTGTGCTTTCTCTGAACAATTCTGGCAGAAGGTGCTCTGTCTTATCAGACATCTCTTACACATAATTCCTGAAATGATCCTTATCCAAGTTCTTACATGTTCCAGCACCTCTATTGATCAGCTGACATTTAAGCACGTGTGTGGTGGAAACATTTTTCCTTCGGCAGGTCAATGGCATTTAACTGAACATTTGTAACAAACAGGTATAAGAAGCAGCATATCATTCACACTTAGAAAGCAAAATTTAAAATATCTATAAAACAGGTTGGTTTTTCACACGGTCATCCACTGGCTGCTTTTCCGAAGTACTTTCAGGACATCGTTAACAAAATTGAGAGAGGAACATGCTAAATTTATTAAGTTCAACAAGAGTACACTATTATTTTATGATCTGACATACTGGATAAATGCCACAATGTGAGGTGATGAGATCATAATATTTCGGCTGGACATGCAGTCACATCTAACACTGACATATCTTTGAAGAAGCAGGAGGTAGCAATGTCTTTCGAACTCCAAGCTAACACCAGCTATTCTCTTTCTATTGTGCACACATTATTTTTCATTACAAGTGTGAACCAGAGATTATGACACTGACAAAAGTAGCTTTCTGAGTGGCCCTCTCTGGTTTTCTTTGGTCTTATTAAGATGCGAAGGTCAGCGCCTGGATACCAGTTCCCGAAAGCAGTATGCTGCAATGCTCAAAAGAAGTTGGTGGCGGTGACAGTGGTGGTGGGGGTACTGTCTTTGAAGATTAGAAGATTTTTGAGCACTTTTAAGTATATAACTTTCTGTAGCTTATTAACAAATTCGTCATGAGCTCAGATGCAGAATAATTGAATTGTGATCAGTGTAACTGTAATAGCAATTACTACTCTTCTATTCCATATTCACTGTCACTTGGAAATTTTAAGTAACAAATATGGAATCTTTGTTTTTAATACAAATAACCTCTTTTTACTTTTAATTACTATTCACATAGGATTATAACTATTCACAGTATATTAAAACTTGGTACAAAAAGGCGAAACATTAAACAGAAAATCAACTGTGTTTTATTATTAGGGATTGAACAGCATCATTTAAATGCAAATTTTTTCATTTAACAAAATGGCATTTCGTGGCTCTACGAAATTTTAATTTATTTCTGTATGACCAGTAATTAAACATAAAGAAGATATTAATTTTAATACAATTATGACTCAATGTAATTTATTAGCAGTCAAATTTGTTAGTGAGTGTGGTATTCCAACAGAAGCACAAAAGTATGGTACTAGCAAGATTTGAACTAAAGAGTATGATAAAATCCAACTGCGCTACATGCTGAGCTACCAATGAATTTGTTTATCATCAGCACCCAGAAATCTTCGAACTTTCAAAGGCGAATTTTTGAGAATCGTGTTTTACTGCTTTAGGAAATTTATGTCAAGGCACTGACTTTCACACCTATAAGTATGCAGAAAATTGGAGGTGGTGCTTAGTAATGAAAATGCTGTTGACACGAATAGTACCAAAGATAGGTGCAGTTTCTCAATTTGATTAAATTTTTTTTGTCACTGTCTGTTACACAAAATGAAATAGGCCTTCCTAATATTGCAGCAATTTTGACAAAGGCCAAATATGCGAGACTGCTTCAGCACAAATGGTCATTTTTATGTAGCTCGTTTACATAAATAACACGACAGAATATAATTCATGAAGTAGCAATATCAAATGCCTATTAGGCCTACTACAAGCAAAAAGTTTTAAGTTAGGAAATAGTTTCACACTTCATTCATATGCTCCAGTTTTTCTAGCACGAGATCAGAAAATAGTAGTAGTACAACATTTTTATATAAATTTGGAATTGTTATATCTTCTCCTTCCTCATTTTAACAAACAATCTCATCATCACTAATTCTGTATCTTTCCTGCCAGTGTTAAAAATTATTCCCAGTTTAACTTCACTAACCCTACCAGAATCACAGGTTTAGTTATTCCGCACTTATTCTCTGGTTACGCTTTATTACATGTTCAAACTGGGGACTGTAAATCTGGCCCTTAGTAGTGTAACGATGTGGCCAGAATTTTATCAAAATTTCATTTTCTTGGGCACACTGAGAAGATACTAAGCAATCTTCCTTACCTGTTACTTTTGTTAATTGTTTATTTTCACTTTGGTAGTCCGAATCTATGGATTTCGCCAATAATTATAACACTTATCAGTCGCACACCAAATCAACCACATAAATATACAGCATTCATCTGTTTGGGTTTATTAGGCTCAATTCCCTTTGGTCTGTGGGAAAGGTCAACTTGGAACATGTTCATAAATGTCGAAGAACCGACAGGGATAGGTTTCAAAATCATATGAGTAAACAATAGACCAATGTGCGCTGGATATGAGGCGCTTTGTGAAACAAGGTTTTTTTCCTTGAAGAATATGATTTTGGCATCCCCTCACATTGCCTCCCGGTGCTGACACCCCAGTTTGTTCCCTGTAAAGCCAGGCCTGTTGTGGTATCAAGTACAACAGAAACCAGCAACCTTCACAGATAAGTATTTCTAGCATGTTGATATTGTAACGAATCTGCATCTGAAGCCCCGGTGATGAACGTGAGCTTCAAAATGTGCATTATTGAAGTTAAAATGCTACTGAAATGACAGAAGACAGACTTTGCTGGTAGTTTTCCATTCATTTCATTGTCTTGTTTTGCCATCAATAGCCACTATTGCCACCTTGAAAAATAATATTCTGTTGTTTCATGGGCTGTACCCATCATACAAATGGAGCTTCCTGCAGATCTAAATTGTTTCCTTGATTATTAGTCACACCCAGATTCTTGCCGCCCCCGCCTTTTTTTTTTTCTTCAATTTAGGTGCAACACACAACTTCCCTTTACAGGAGAGAGGTACTGGCACAATGTAGGCTAAACTTCAAAAAGATCATCTGCACACAATACATGTCGAGAATTGGACATTGTTTCAGACACAGTATTGATCTGGAGACTAGCAACGCCCAAAGTCTAACATGATTGATAAGTACTGAAAATACACTTCACTAAAACTTGATCAACATGATACGCGATAGATTGAACATGACAGAGTAACATGTTAATATCAATTATATGATGAGTAAAATCAACCAATCTTACTATTTTAACTATCTAATTTCACACTTTAGTTTATTCTCAACAGTGCCGTTGTTTTCCAGTTACCTCTGTGGCATTTAACCCTTTTAGAACAAAATATGAGCAGCAAATTGTGACAAATTTCTGCAAATCACCACCTTATTTTTGCAAGTGAAAGTAAATGTTTCAGTACACACCTGTTAGGCACACAATTAGCATGAAGAATTGATTTTCAATGACTACAAGACCTTGCATTGTTCAAGTCACAAATGCACATCAGTAGGTGATGATAATAGAGATCCCATCTAAAAACTAACTGTTCAAATAGCTATTACATTTTAGGACTCAATGTTTTGCTGTTAGTTTATTTTATTATTAAACATGAAAAGCACATGGAACCCATGATACACCAGAAATAACTGGATGCATGAATTTTTATTTATATTTGTGCTTACACAAAAGAAATAAGGTAGGGTAAGTATATTATTATACAAATTATTGAAAGTCTCGGCGACAACAGAGAGTGTCAAAAGGAAGAAGAAAAAATGTCTTACCTGGAAAACCTTGTGGTGGTTGACCGGGCACAGAATACTGTGGTCTGAAGTTTGCAAAATTCGCTGCAGAGAAAGCAGCTGGCAACTGTGCAGCTTGGAATGCTCCTGGGAACTGTGAGCTCAGGAGTGCTGTAAGGCATCATCACATATTTAAAGTCAGTATTCCAAAACCACATAGAAGCAAGCAACAGAGGCTATATTTAAAATGATGGAAATAGGAATAACATGTCAACCTCACTTTAAATGCTTAGTAATTATTGTGCCTGATGCTTAGATAATAAGTGTAAAGTCTATAAAAACTACACTCCTTAGGTAATGCATCTTTACAAATAGCTTGATGACCAAAAAGATCCTGCTGCACTGCACTGTTCTCTTATGTTGGTTGGTTGGTTTTTTAACAAACAACACAAGAATTGCCATACACCCTCGTCTCTTTGGAGTATGCCGCACTGACACCTGTATCGGGAAAATGTCAGATGAGGTCGCTTCTGGACTTTAAGTTCACATTCTGGAGGGAATTTGACAGAATTCATCTAAAGTAATTATATCAAAAGGAAAATTCACTCTAGGAAACTACGAAATTATGAGACAATTGCCAGCAAAAATTAGTGCTGCTGACACACACACACACACACACACACACACACACACACACACAACATGTGGCATGTGGACAACACTATCCTAACTTTTGCAACTATTAAAGCCTTCCTCATGGAAGAGAGGAGGATAGGTTGTGGAAGGTTAAAAAAAGAAAGGGCATGTCACCATGTTTCCTTGGCACACTGCTTCTATTCTATAAACGAGTCCCATCAGTAGCTGAGAAGCTCTGTGTAACATTCATTTGTATACTCTCTTGCAATTTTTAAGGGTTTCATTAATTCTTTAACTCTTTTGTTTATAAGTTTTCTAATCAGCATTCTATACAGTATCTATTGATTTGATCCATAACTTGCTAGCTTTGATCTGCATGGTCCCATAGAACCTGATAAATAAATAATTGTTTAAATAATTTTTAAATCAGTACTTTTTATATTGGACTAAAAAGTACAAAATAAATTATAGTGCCATACACATTCCTAACCTCATACAGATAATCCTGCAAACTTGTGAATGTGGTACTTTAATAGCTATGATGAAAATACTTATAAGATCTCGTGTGCCCCGTGTTTTTCATTATAAAACTTATCTACATGTGGTTAGGAATCTGCATGGGTCTTTATGCGTTTAGTACAACTAAAAAATGTTATATTAAATTTTTTTTTATTTAAATAATTATTTTCTGTCTTTTAGTGTTGCGTGTGTGAAATTTCAATGGATTTTAAACATTTTGATGCAATTATTTTTTTAAAAATAATTAGAGCTTTTTACTTGTGGTTTCACCCATGTAAGAATATGGCAGTATATATTTGTGGTGTCTGTCCTTTTGGACATGTTGGAAAGAAAGACACCTTTTTGATCCAGCAGCTATTATGGATTAATATACAAAGGAATTACAGACATTGGCTGCAAGGGGGCACTGACTGAAATCAACGGTGAAAATTGAAAATTTATGCCAGGTTTGAATTTGGTCCTGCACAAAGTCACAACTTTCCCCACTAAATTCAGTCAATACCCACTTGCAGCCAATGCCTGTAATTCCTTTGTATCATATGTCAGAATGTCACATATACTGCACACAATCCCTTCCTCCCCCTCTCTCTGTCCATCTCCCATCCCCCCTCCCCCTGCTTAGCTGTATCCAACGACTCACAAACTGCATGGAACACATTCCAATATTAGCCATGCAACCCACTGGTCCTGCATGGCAACTGAGATGTGTGGTGTTATGTATCTTTTTTGCCCTCATCCACGATCCATCTTTTTCGCCCTCACCCACGATAAGAGGAAGTGAGTTAATATTGCGTTGGCATCCATTTCTGAAGAGAAGTTAGTTTAAAATCGACAGCAAAATTTGTACCAAACAGGCAGACAGACATAAAAGTGACTCAATAAAAATGAGTTAAGAAAACAATAAGGGACATGGAGAGGATTCCATAATTGCACTACATGTGAAATATTCGAATAATAAATTTCTGGACAAGCTAAATGAAATCATCCAAAATATCTGGTTAACAGGAGAGGTTATGAAGACTGGAAGGCAGCTTGGATCCACCCACTGCACAGAGCGGGTGGGTGATAATTGATGTGAACAACCACAATGAGATTTATCTTGTGCTTGTCGAAATCATCCAAAATATCTGGTTAACAGGAGAGGTTATGAAGACTGGAAGGCAGCTTGGATCCACCCACTGCACAGAGCAGGTGGGTGATAATTGATGTGAACAACCACAATGAGATTTATCTTGTGCTTGTCTGTGACTCAATGTCTGCTCTGTATGGTGAGTAACAATCTATCCTTTTCATAATATTATTGTTAGTTACTTCTGGAGTTTTTGATAAATACAAATGCAATAATGGAAGCACTGGACATCACAGAAAAGAGTATATTAAGAAAAATTTTGAGACCAGTTAAACGGCAAACACAATATAGAATATGCCATAATAGTTCACATTATAAATGTACTGAAAAAATTCCAGATATGATTATGAAAAGATAAAGCTTTCTGTGGCAACATCCAAAGGATGAACCCCCTGTTCACATACTTCGGTAAATTAAGAATAGGTAACACATGATGCAAAGATACTGGAAGTTACATGGACAAACTCCAAATTACTCCATGGATACTGAGTAATTACTGCCACTCAGAAAGAAACTATAATATTCTAAGGTTTCCACAAAAAACCCAAGAATAAGACAAGAGCCACGTTGACAGAAGAAAAGAGGAACATGGAGAAACAATGAGAGACATGTGGAAGGAAGGAAAGGAGAAACAGTTGAAATAACCATAGTCTGCAGTTGTTCATAGGCAACAGAAGGAGAAATAGGAGACTTTACAATGATGAGAGACAAAAAAAAGGCGAGTCCCTCTCATCCTGAGGTACATCCTCCCTGAGGAAGGCGCACGACAGTAGACACAAACAGAGTGGCACTGGAATGGGTGTCACAAGAAATAAACTGAAAGAAGTTGCCAATACCTCCATTCCTGATGGACTTTGTGCCTTTGTAAGATGTAATTTTCATTTTAGTATCGTTAATTTCACAGAGGTCAGAGAAGTATGCTTCCTGGCTGCATTCAAATTTAATTCCCCGTTTCCACCCTGTGCTGCTTTATTTATTTATTTATTTTTACTTCTGTTTGTGTTTATTGGCAGTACCTAATATTTAGTCTCTTTAAAGTAAGTATTGCACAGCAATTCAGCTCCGTGAACGTGACGTTCGTCTGAAGCAATGTGCTGTTAGAGTGTTGTTCTGTTATGAAAACAGTCGTGACAAACTTTCAGAAGAGGTTGAAGAAGCTGTATGGGATGACAACATTGATCACAGTACACTTAGTCAATGAGTAAGCAGATCATGAGAAGGTGGCAGATTGAGCATTGCACAGACTCCTAACAATGTGTGCAGCAAATTCCTAACAAATTATAGTGATCAAAGTGTCAATGCAAGTGGGAGTTGGAGAACTGGAGTGTGTGCAGAATATTGAGACAGTTGACGTTGAAAACATTCCGTGTCAACAATATTGAAGAATAGACTGTACTCACAACATATAGGAGGCACTGAGTTGCAGACAGATAATTACAACTTTTTCATTGTGCCTGTCTGTGACTCAACGCCACCTATGTGATCAGTAGCAATCTATCCTTTTCATATTATTGTTATTCTATCCCGGACTTTCCACTGTTTGATTTTGAGAAATGAACACTGAAATTACAAAGCTTGGATGGACAACATGCGACACCCCACACGTCCACAATTGCTACAGTATGGCTCCATGAACACTCTTCCTAGTTTAAACACTTCCGCTGGCCACCAGAACTCCCCAGACATGAACATGTTTAGCATATCTGGAATGCCTTGCAATATGCTGTTCAGAAGAGAGATATCTCCACCCACTTATGGATTTATGGACAGCCTTGAGGGGTTCATGGTGTCAATTCCCTCCAGCACTGCTTCCGACATTAATCGAGTTCATGCCATGTCGTGTTGCAGCACTTCTGCATACTCACGTGGGCCCTGCACGATATTAGGCAGATGTACCAGTTTCTTTGGGTCTTCAGTATAAGTTGGTAGTTTAAATATTAGGTATCAACTGAATCAGAACAGCTAAACAGTCAGAAATATGTCATCAATTACACTGGAAAAATCCTGAATAATCACTACAGTTAAATTCTGGCTTGAAAGTCTAAGGCTTTGCAAATCTATGGCGTTCAACATTATTTCGCTTAAACACATGCTGTAAAAACTGACAGAATTACACCTCTTTCCATAGTTAATGAAGATGCTTTTATAATACTATATAAATATTGTAGCTCAGTGGCTATGTGTTAGTGTCAGATCAGTATTTATTGCTTCTTTCACCTGCAACGAGTTGTATATGTGAAAATGTGACATTTGAACCATGGGGGTCTCACAAACTGTAGATACTCACAGCAACTGGCTGGGGCAAGTCAGTTCGAAGGTCTGAAGAAGGAAAAGGCATACCGCCTTCAATAGGACCGTGCCTGGTAAAGCGGTATTCAAACCAGATATCAAATCTGGGACTGGTTTAGTTTTATATAGGTATTATGCTGAATGAAGGACCACATTCTCACACATTTGTATGAAATATAGTTCCAAAACTAAGCTCTGTTTACCGGCAGCTCCTTGCTGTGATGTTGTTGGAGTTGTAGCTGTACTCCCCGAGGTGGTTGTTGCAGCTAACCTCGAAAGTATGGACCGCTCCGACATTTGCAAACGTTGTGCCACAGGAGGTATCCTTGCTAAAGTAGCTGGTAACCTACTCACGTCAGATTTCATATCTGATAACAGTTCTTCCAACTGATTCAGCACCTGCAACATAAAATAATACAACATTATTACCATGAATAGCAATAGTCAAACTGCTGGTAATGTATCATAATGTCACTAACCTTATGGAGTACAGCATTTGCTGGTTTATTTCCAGCAAGAGACTCTTTAGAGAGATGCTGATGTGATTCAGCAAGACACTCTACTTCTGCAAAACGCGCATTTAGTGACATTGCTGGATGATTAGGATCCTGTGTGAGGTTCAGGTAAGCTGCTCTGCGCAGTTGCTCTTCAATTACAAGTGCCTGTTCCAAAAGCTGTAAGACAAACAACAACAAAAATTGGTGTTGTTAAACAAAGACTAACAATAACAACTTCATAAAGTTTTATATTGCAACAGGCTCAAAAACATCACTTGACATAACAAATGAAAGTCCTAGCCACAACAGGAATTAGCTGTGTCATGACTATGTACATCTCATTTCATTTCAAGGTAGAGCACACAGGATGAGTGTTACCTCTTACAATTATAACTTAAGATACACAGACAGCTGACTGTATAAACCCTGCTGACTGAAGATCAGGTCTGACCCTACTTTGACAAAATATATTAGTGAATTGTAGATGCACAACAATTACTGAAGGGGTCTTGTAAAGATGGAGGAAAAACAAACTTCTCCACAGCTTAAAAAAGATTTATTGCTGATTGTATTATTAGGCCAGCAAAAGATACAACAGAAGGCAAAAAACCAACGAAGTTACTACTGCCAACAAAGGAAAGGTGTGAAAGATATTACCAATGACTTTTATTCATAAAAATAGGGACAAACTGTGACTGAAAAAGTTGAAAAATGTGTTATGGCAATATAACGAAAATACAAAGAATGAAGTCTTATACCACAAGGTACAGGCCAAATCAAGTTACACCGTGTTTTGGTGTACACGTTAAACTGTAGGTCCCCTTCTAACTAGCTGTGTAAGTCATTTCAGAGGTAGGGGGAAGCCAGGAGCACACAACCATGCTTAGCAAAGCACCACAGTGTTCAAATCAACCTTTGGGTTGAGCACCATTGTACTTGCTTAACAGCGTACCAAATGCAACACAAAAATACTTCATTTAGAGGAAGAATAGAAGCAAGCCACTTGATTATATCCTCTGCACTGCAATCATTCATCCAGGAATTTTTAAGAGACTTTGCTTATGTCCTCAAGTGATATTTCATCCTCCGCTACTTTTCTTTATTACTCTCCCTTTTCACGATTCTTCTTTTAATCTTCATCTTTCTGTATTTCTTCTTTGGCTGAAATCCTTTCAATTTATTATAAGCTCTTTTTAATGTGGTTGTTTTCACCAAATTCCACGGTCCTGCCATCTGTCTTTTAAACTAAATTTTTGGTGAAAAGTCAAATGTCTTCTTCATTACCATCTTCTATCACAAACCTTCAACAGTTGTCTTCTGTAATTTTGCTTCATATTCTGCTAAGTGACTGGTCCATTGGCTGCTGCACACTCATTACGTTTGGTGGCAGGAAGATTATTTTGAAATGTCCATCTGCTCTATCAAGAAGGCTTTCTGCGGGTGGGTGCATTGTCCACAATTATCACCACTTTACTGCTTGCTTTCCCTATGGTCTTCTATTATTATTATTATTATTATTATTATTATTATTATTATTATTTTTAACTTCAAATATGAAAACTGAACCGTACCATGCACAAAACAAAGCAGCAGTCATCCAGGCCTTTGGTTGATCCTTGTAGAAGATGGGAAATTTTCACATTTTTGAAAGCCCGTGGTTTTTTTGATTTTCCTATCAACAGAAAGGGTATCTTGTGACATTCTGTAGTTAGCACGGTAACATGGCCTTTACTGCCCTTATGGTCTATTAGAAGCTAAAGTTGTATCACACAAAGATATACAAAAATTCAGGGTCATAAGATTCTGTTTCAATTTTGAATTTTTCAATAAAATTTTCTGCTGCTTTTTGATCTGCCAATAGTTTTTGACCACTTAAACCCAACTTACAAATACCATTGCTTGCCTTGAAATTCTGTAGTCAGTGATTGCTCACTTTAAATGAAGGCAAATTGTGATTTTACTGGCTAAAAGAATTGCTTCTTTGCAAACAGTCGGCCCTGAAAGCGGGTTTCCCAATGCTCACCCACTGTAATACAGCCTCTTCAAGCTAACTGTTTTCTGCTGTTTTCATTGTTTTCTCAATCAAATCTCATCTTCATTCTCAAGGACAGAGACAGAGTTTAAAATTTTTGACTTGTTTTTATGTCTGAAATTGTTTATCTTCCCACACTAAACATCTGAGCAAACTTCTTACCATTCAGGCCTTTGTTTAATTGTTCAAGGACTTTTATTTTGTCTGCCAGTGATAAGACAACATGTTTCCTTTTAGAAGACATGCCATACAGTAAATCAAAACACAAGTCAGGGGGCAGACTGATGCAGGTCACACTGAATGACGAGGGGGGGGGGAGGGGGGGAACACCCAACAACAACAACAGTGTGTGTACTGTAGACATTATTCACGGGAAGATTTTGTCGTAATACAGTCACCTCAGATTGATTTTAGAACAATGCTGTATACTGTAATATCTATCAAACAAAACCACCACTCCACCCCCAAAGCAATCCGTACAATTGGGATACAGATAGTTGGAGTTAGGAAAATTGGGGTTCTACTGTATATTGAAGATGATCTCCATATGAAATACCGATTTTGCAAAAAGAGATTAGAATGCGTACAGTATGAACACAAAATGAAAGTACAGTGCATGCTCACGGAATATGAAATAAGAGTGGCAATACTGGAAATAGACAAATTATAGGACTACAACTGGAAGAAATACAAGAATCATGTTTTCAAACTGTCACTTAGTAAATTTCTTCTAATTTGTTGACTGTTTTTCAGTAGGTACTGGAATGTTCTTTTTGGACTGTTCTCGCAACAAATACAATGTCATCTGTTTCAGGTGACTCATCCAATACATTGACAGGTATATCGTGCAAGACAAATGCTATGACTCTAATAACTGCTACGCAGTTTTGTTTAAGCCCAAGTCCCATTAACAACTCAGCATTTTGCACATTAGCAAACATTGCCATTGTATTTGTGTGTGTGTGTGTGTGTGTGTGTGATGATAATGACTAATAAGTACCACTTAGCTAACTGACTTACACATGCTTACTACTATTTCTGTACATTGATGTGCATGCAGTTGTCTCATTTTAAGCACATGTTCAGTAGTTAAAAATTTAATACAAATTCTCAAGTTATTGCTATCCAAGCCAGAGCATTTCTGTAAGAAGTGTCCAGTCGTTATTGGCTGCTGTTGAATTCTATGTACTTCACTGTTTACTGCAAATATTTCACATTTCCTTTTCTTATTCTGCCACTGTGTGTGTGTAAAATACCTTTGAAGTAATCCATTAATTGTAAGTCGTCTCCCAGAATTGTGATGGAGATCAGTTATTATCTGTGCTCGTTACTTACATAAATGGAGACTCCAGGAATGAATGTAACTATATAATGAAAAGGATAGTTTCTACTTTCCATGTAGTGGAGATGCTGAGTCGCAGAGAGGCACAATAAGAAGACTGTTGCCACACACGGTATTTTGTGACAGTCTTTTTGTTGTGCCTACCTGCGACTCAGCATCTCCGCTATATGGTGAGTACCAACTTTCCTTTTCGTAAAGTCATTGGTAGAGGGTACTTTTCTCAACCCCTCCAGATGTGTAGCACATTTACAGGGTGTGTATGCAGACAAGAGAAAGAAATTCCCGGATTTCCCAGTCATAGATACACTTTTTTTTCTGGGTGAAAATGCCCTATGCCCCAAGTGAGAGTACATTTTTCCACGTTAAGTGATAATATACTTTCCCTCAGTGCTGTAAAACATATCAATCCTTTAAATGGTACACCAAAATGTAAGAAGTTACAATACCCATGTTACGTTATGGAAATAAGAGACGATAGTAGCACTCCGAGTTGCCTGGCAGTGAACTCCAAATTCAAGAAAATATGGGGGCAATAACATGTATGCTTGCTTTGCGAAATACGACTACTAGATGATATTTTTCCATCAAGAAAAGTTAAGCTTTCACATATAATAATGGTCATCAAAGTTTTTGCTGTTTTTTCTGAGGGCGTGGTAAGGCAGGATCCTAAGAGCACAGCATAAAGTGCAGCAGCCAAATATTTCTGACAAGCATGACTGTAAATTCCGCTGCTGTGCACCAAACATTTCGTGGGTTACCTGGGTGAATACATGTTCCAACGAGCACTTCAGCTTTACCATAGAAATGCGGATTATATGTGAAATGCTCACGAACCAACCTTGCACATTCTTCCATCGTTACTACATAATGTGTAATCTATGAACACACTGTGATTCAAGAAAGTCATTGTACATTCTCACTCTTTTTGCCAATGTCTCACCTATCGAAAGCAGTTTGTTGTTACACAGTATTGCGTTGTCTTCGTCCTATATCTCGACACATTTTGCTGTCGGTAGATGCTTCTATGTGCATTTTGTTTCATTGTTGTGAACAGGGAATTTTCTTTGCAACTAAAGTTTTACTTTGATGGTGTTATCCCGTTTATGTTTTATGCTGGAGTATTATTCCGCAGTAGATGGCTAAAGTCAAATTCTTTGTTAGAGTATCAGTTCTTACCAGTCAAAATTACTGAAGTTTAACTATCAACTAAAATAATGAAAAATTCCCAAAATCAAAATCCTCGGTGAAAAATTCCCAGGTTTTACCTGGGGCATATACACCCGGATTTAGTGTACAAAAATTTAAGACCATTTTATTGGTAAAATATTGGTATTTTTACTCTGTATTATGGCATCTTTTAGATCAAAATTTGATTCTGAAGCTGTTAACGGCCCCAAAACCACCTAAATTTTGAATTCATAAAGCCCCCCAGAAGTACATTCTGTGATCCCGTATTTTACAGTGGCCAAAGGATTATTTCCATCAATGTCCATTCTGCAATGTAAACTGCCTTTATGGGTAACACTGAACTCAAAGTGGATATGTTTAATTATGTGAGGCACTATGTTTGCATTAGTATTCTTCAAAGCATTTAGCCAATTGTATGTATTCACAGAAACTTCACCTTTTTCATTTCTAGTAGCAATAGCAGTGTTAACATGTGTTGTAGGTGTAGGTTTTTGCTGCTGCAGTAACGCCACCTGTCAGCTGGTATTTTCGGGCCACCAGCTGCAAATAGGTAACACCTGGTAGGCATTTATAACTCTCACATAAAAAGGGACCACTTACTTGTCTTGTTTGGCATTATTGCATTCACGAAATGTCCTTTTATACATAGCTACTCTGAGCTCCTTAAAATGCCTATAAAATTTAGGAGATACTATTTTGTGACGTATTGCATATGCAGCTGTGATATTTAGAAAGGGGGCCTCTTTTTGGGCCTTTTTTTGAAGACTGACACCAATTTGACTCCTGTTGGATTCACACAACTTTCGAATCAGAATGAAATTAATTACTAAATCATACAAAAAATCAAAATTTGTATTTAAGACATTACCAAATTTTTTGCTTGTACTGAAAATTTTACTTCTCCAACAAGAGGTCTCCTTTTCACTTTTAGTTGCACATTTTGAATTTCAGCAGCATGGGAGTGGCAAATTTACGTATTTACCTAACTTTTGTGCTAATAACAATTTCTTTATTATTTACTTCTTCCCAACTTGCATTTGCACAAAGCAAAAGTGGGGTTTTTTAATGTCACTAGCTTGAGAACTGACGACTGCAATGCAACTCTAAATTTAAATCTTCCGTAAACAAGTACTTTCGTTATTTAAAAAAGTTTCATTTCTGCACGTTTCACAAAATTAACTTTCACTGAACATCAATGAAAATGTTCATTCCGTTTTGTATTTCTGGAGACTATGTACCACAGTTCGCTGGAAATGTAGGAAATGAGGCAGCAGATGAAGATACCCCTGTGGCAACACTGTAGAACAATGTTTTGTCTGCCTAAATGCTATCACCTTACTACTGAGCTAAAAGATCTTGCAATTTACACAATTGATTAGTGATGAACTGCAGCTGGAAACCTTTTCTTTGGACACAAAAACTTTTCTTTTCATTTTGAGCTCTGACCTTGTAGTGATGAACACCTCCATATTTTAACTATTTCGAAGCGCAACTTCACAAGTTATCTCTCTGTAGAGGCACCATTTGAAAGTTTTGATAGTCACTTCTATAACGACATGGAATTTAATCTGCACAGGCTATTTACACACCGATGACAGTTCTTGTTTCCTCATGTACTAAATCACCACCCTCGCACTTAAAATAAAAAAATTAAGCCTTCATAAAGTAACACCACAATGAGTAAAATATACGCCAACTATAAAAATTGCTTGCTATGGAAAAAGCATTGGAAACTTAGAACCTACAACAGAAATCCAATTTATTTATCTGCCAGTGGATGATATGCTTACACGCACTACTGCATTGCTTTTTAAATTGTGACAATTACTACTTTCTTCTTCGAGTCACAATATTAGCTTACATTTCAATTTAATCATTGGAAGTTATTTTTCTCCTCTTTATTGGTTCGTAGTAGGTGCAGAAGCCTGCAAGTGTGCTTATGGAAAAACTATATATAAGAAATAAACAATAATTATAATAAACACTATGTTCTTGTTTCAGTTATTATGCAGATACTTTAACGTGACAGCTTTAAGTAGGGGGGTCTGAAATGTGGTCGTTTCAGATACCACAAGATGTCTGATCCAAATTACCACATTTACAACAACGGCGACTTAAGCTAAAAACTGTGTAGTAACCATTATTGAATGCTTTATGTACTCCGCTTTGTTGTGGTTTGTGCATTACTCTTTTTGTTTTCTTAATTGAAAATTATTGAAGAGACTAAACCTAGTCTATCATAAGGTTTGAGTATGATTAATGTAACACCAGAAGCGATAATTAGAAGCTTTTACAAAAAGTAAATTAAATTACCTTAAATCTCCTAGCCAAAAACTTGTTTTTGATCTCTAGGAAGTTGCCTTTGCCAACATCCATCTTGAAGGGCTCGTTGATAATGGCAAACCGAATATCATTCTGGATATCTTGCCATCTTCCATAGCCATGCGTTACAATCCCAGCCAACAGCCAATAATCATGTCTGAAAACGGAATATTTGTAAGATGTTCTTCACAAAATGGTGAAAAAAAATTGCATTTTGTCTCAACATGAAGAAAATCAAAGCTCTTGCTATTAAAGTGTATTTCAAAAAGAGAGCAGCTACTAACTTGCTATATACTAGCTTTTAAAACATAAAACATTTGAAACAATCTCATATGTCAGTAGTTTGAATGAAACCCAGTGCTTCCCCAGCTGTCAGATACATCCACATATTAGCCCTGCCACAGGGATCTATTCTAGAAGTCCAGGAAGCTCTCTAGTCCCTTCTCAAATCCTTAGGTCAATCTCAGAACCCCCCCCCCCCCCTCCCCACATCTCTCTTTCTCCCCCCACCCCACCCTTTTCCTCAATCATTTGAACTCCCTGCGCTGCTGCCTTCAACATGCTTACTGAAGTAAATAAACCCAACCACCCAGGACACCTTGTGGCTAGTTACTGTGCCACCACAGAATCACTGCCCTTGTGGACCAACATCTTCTGCCTATCCTCCTGTATAAAAGACATAAAACATTTCCTCCATTGCGTCTCTACAGTTCCTGTTCCTTTACTACCCTGTGCTTTGCTTGTCACTGTCAAGGACCAAGGCCTTGTTGCTACCGAACACTACCTTTCTCATCATCTGACTGACTTCAGACTTACAATCTCCTTCCCAGTCACCAACAAGCTATATCCCAACCCACAATTACTTCTGCTTTGAAGGCATCACCTACAAAAAATCTGTGATAAATAATAGGTGCCTGCATGGCACCATCCTATGCAAACTTATTCATGGGCCATCTAGGGAAACCTTCCTAACAACCCAGAACCCCAAACCTCTTACCTGGCTAAGATTCCATCTACATCTACATTTATACTCCGCAAGCCACCCAACGGTGTGTGGCGGAGGGCACTTTACGTGCCACTGTCGTTACCTCCCTTTTCTGTTCCAGTCGCGTATGGTTCGCGGGAAGAACGACTGTCTGAAAGCCTCCGTGCGCGCTCGAATCTCTCTAATTTTACATTCGTGATCTCCTCGGGAGGTATAAGAAGGGGGAAGCAATATATTCGATATCTCATCCAGAAACGCACCCTCTCGAAACCTGGCGAGCAAGCTACACCGCGATGCAGAGCGCCTCTCTTGCAGAGTTTGCCACTTGAGTTTGCTAAACATCTCCGTAGCGCTATCACGGTTACCAAATAACCCTGTGACGAAACGCGCCGCTCTTCGTTGGATCTTCTCTATCTCCTCAGTCAACCCGATATGGTACGGATCCCACAATGATGAGCAATACTCAAGTATAGGTCGAACGAGTGTTTTGTAAGCCACTTCCTTTGTTGATGAACTACATTTTCTAAGGACTCTCCCAATGAATCTCAACCTGGTACCTGCCTTACCAACAATTAATTTTATATGATCATTCCACTTCAAATCGTTCCGCACGCATACTCCCAGATATTTTACAGAAGTAACTGCTACCAGTGTTTGTTCCGCTATCATGTAATCATACAATAAAGGATCCTTCCTTCTATGTATTCGCAATACATTACATTTGTCTATGTTAAGGGTCAGTTGCCACTCCCTGCACCAAGTGCCTATCCGCTGTAGATCTTCCTGCATTTCGCTACAATTTTCTAATGCTGCAACTTCTCTGCATACTACAGCATCATCTGTGAAAAGCCGCATGAAACTTCTGACACTATCTACTAGGTCATTTATATATACTGATGTCATCTCCATGACCTGGTCTAAGGTTGAGGATACCCTATCCCTGCTTCCCATTTGTTTCGCCTGATCCTTCCCAACCCAACAAGCCACCTTCTTTGATGTTGACCTCCACTGCAGGATGGCCACATTAATACCTCTGTCCACGTCAATCAACGTACCTTCACTGACAGTTGCCAGCAGTTCCATATCAAGAAATCCTTTCTACACAGCCTAGCCACTTGCGGTCTTTGCATCTGTAGTGATGAGCAGTATTTCTCCACATATGCCAAGCTTTCACTGGAGATCTTCACACATCAAAATTACCTTTCCAACCTTGTTCAGAAACAGATTTCCATTGGCTTCTCTCTCCAGTCACCTACTATCCACCACACATCTATTGTCTGGCCACAAAGGAGTAATCCTCTTGTGAATCTGTACCACTCAGGACTGGAGCAACGATATCACATTCTCTGCCAGAGAACTGATTACCTCCCTTTGTGCTCTGATATGAGAAATATCCTCCCCTATCCTATCACAGTGGTATACTGTCGCCCATCCTAACCAGGCACAAAAATGACTTTTCAATGTGCACCACATGTTTTGATTTTTAGCACACAAAAACAAACACAAAGTACGCTATATTCTCCACCAGTGTTCTGACTGGCTTTCATCCTGCCCTGAAATGAGAAATGTCCTACCCACTATCCTGCCCATAGTGATATTCTGCCACCCATCGAACCTACACAATATCCTCGTCCGCCCATCCCTGTAATAGACCTAGATGCAAGACCTGTCCCATACATCCTCCCACCACCACCACCACCACCACCACCACCACCACCACCACCACCACCACCACCACCTACACCAGTCTGGTCACTATCATCAACTATCCCATAAAATGCAGGGCTACCTGTGAAACTAGTCATGTGATCTGCAAGCTAAGCTGTAACCACCGTGCTGCATTCTATATGGGCATGACAACCAATGAACTGTCTGTCTACATGAATGGCCACTGGCAAACTGCAGCCTACAAACCATTGGACCACACTGTTGCAGAGCCTGTCACCTAACAAGATGTCCTTCATTTCAATGACAGCTTCACAGCCTGTGCCATACGGATCCTTCCCACAAACACCAGTTTTTCTGAAATGCGCAGGTGTGTAATGTGTAATTTTTTCCCATTGATAGAGTTGTCTTAAAAAATCCCTTGGGAGCAATATGTTCTCATTACTTAATCTTACAGTTCGAGAAATTGTTTTGGACTTCAGCAGTGTGGGAATATTAACAATTTATTTGTTATTAATTGTGTCTTTTTAACTTGCATTTGTGCAAAATGAAATACTTTTCTTCTAGGAAGTCACTAGGTCATGAATTGACAATGCAACTGAACTTAACTTGATGCGCAAAATGTTGCTGAGTCAATGCTCATCTTAGTTCATGTCCAAAAGATCCAAGATTAATATTTATACAAGGCAGATTTGTGTGTTCAGCTTGATACTAGATTTATGCTAATCGAAGATTGATTACTTTACAGAAAGTATATTTTGTTAATATTCAAACAATGGAAAATCCAGGATGGAATGTAACAGTACCGAGCATCTCCGCTATACGGTTTTGTTAATATTCTTCAGAGTGATAAATGCAAACCTCTGCAAGTTATGAAAACATAAGCTTCACTATGACAAGCTGAAAGTTTACGTTAAGGATCCCCCCCCCCCCCCCCAATACTGTTTAAATATTGTATCAATCATTCCCTGAACTGTCAGACTTACTTGTTTGTTTGTTTGTTTGTTCGTTCGTTCAAGTGTACCTCTCAGCATAGGAGTGTTTTTTATGTTGTACACATTACCCACACAATTTTTCTTTGCTGGTTACGAAGTGTGGGATCATCCAATCAGATAGAATAGTTTTGTTGCTAAGAGTTGTGTGGGACAACAAGAATAGTCTATCATCATTCACTGCTGGATAAAAAAACCTCTACACTTCACCATACGTTACTGTCTTACACTATGCATATCCCTTGTTTTCAAAAGTAATCTACCCACCATCCATCAGACATTATCTTGCTTAATTATTACTGGGAATTCATTTATGATATATTCACCTGACTATATGCCCCACCCATTTCCATTTCATTTTCTGTCTTAAGTATGTCTTCTGCTAAGGCCTGACCTCTATTCACTTTCCAGAATGAATTTTCACTCCACAGCGAAGTGTGCACCGATTTGAATGGCAGATTACAACTGTGTGTTGGACCAGGACTCTAATCTGGAACCTTTGCTTTTTGCAGCCCCACCAACTGAGCAATAAAAGAATGACGAGACCCGCCTTCACAACTTTTCTTCTGTCAGTGCTATTCTGCAAACAATCCCCTAGGCTTGGCTATGTCAAGTCTTCACGTCTCCTTTCTTCCAGGAGTTCTAGTCCCACAAGGTACACAGGATTACTTTGGAAGGTTGGAGATGATGTGCCAACAAAAGTAAAGCTGGGAAGGCTGGTTGTCAGCCACACTTGGATAGTTTAGCTTTCTGGAAAGCAAAGGTCTCTGGCCGAGACCTGGTCCGGCACACAGTTTTGCTCTACCAACAAGTTTTTTTAAATTCATTTCTTTGTTTTCCCGTCTCTCCTAATAATTTCCATCATGCATTTCTCCTTACAAAAGTTTACCCAGGATACGAGCTTGGGAAGGGGGATGGGTGGGATGAGAGGGTGGCGGGAAGAGAGATGCAGTGGCAATACACGTTAGTTTTGCACTCAATGGTAAAATAGTTTCGAGATTTCTTAGCAAATGGATCTTGGCAAACTTGCCACTAGTCAGTATCCTTTCCATAATCTGCTTGTCTTCAAAGTTACTCTGAACTGATGCATGTCTCTGTGACAGGGCAGGATTGAGAGTTCACTTTGCAAACATACCCACACCACCTACACTAACTGAGCCACTCGCACATTCTCAATGGTCTTGTCCATCACTCTCGCTGACTTGCTGACAACAGAAATAACCCCTAGCTTTGTGCAGAAGATTTGCAAATGTTAAGCCAAACATGCTGAGCTAATAATTGCTGAAATTTTCTTATTTTCTTCATGAATTAAGGGGTACACGGGTGGATGGCATGCATATGACCAAGAGGACTATCTAATCACACACTGAATAATAATACCAAGGCTATACACATAGGCATTTTCCCCCCAAACTATATTTCCTGTACTGACTGTGCTTACACGCAACTTGAGAAGTCTGATGCCACCTGTTGACTATTTATGTAACTTGTCGAAATACATAAGTTTAAGTTTTTGTAAATATTATCATATTAAAATTTTGTTAAATGATTATACGTATGGAATCATTTGTCATCAAAGTACAGTAACAAAATGAATGCTTTTGTATTGGAAAATCTTTGTAAATAACACTTATTTTGTGAATGTCAACAGGGTGTTGTAGCACATTCGACGTAATCGTTGTGTGATGGGCATACTGCAGTTGGAAGGCGGTTAGCTATGGATACAAGTGGATATGTGATGAAATGCTGAGCACAAGCAATGGGCAATATCAAGAGCACTGTCTGGTATAGAATATGCCCACACAATTACTCCAAGAGATCCAATACGATTAATAAAACATGGACTTGCTCAATGACAAAGCTGGAGGCACAATTAACATCTTTCTATGTATGAACAGGTTCAATACCATGTTGAACAACTTTTATACCTCAGTTTCGCACCACTTAGTTTTGTAGACTGACTGCTCATGAACTACATACACATTAAAATTGAGAATATAATGCTGTAAATGAACTTCAGCTGTGTTTTATCCATGTGGAATGTTTCATCCCGAACTAGAATCTGTTGTTCTGCCCTGAATTAATCATGAGACGGTTATTTCAGTAATTAATCACTGGAAGAATTCGTAGAAAATATATTCACATAGCTGATGGCTTATAACTATGTAAGGAGAATAGTTATGTTGTATTGCACTTGGGATCTTTTACAGTAGAAGCATGTTTTCTTGGCACTACACTGCACCTACGTAGACGGCATAGTTGAAATTATTATGCTCAATGCAGTGCTATTGTGATCATATGAATACAATGTGACTGTGCTGACACAGTTGTATGAGTCAATTCATTTCTGCTACATTTCCTTGATACTGCTGTGTGTGTGTGTGTGTGTGTGTGTGTGTGTGTGTGTGTGTGTGTGTGTGTGTGGGCGCGCGCATGCGAGCACCGTCTATTTTTTAATAAGGGCCTTGCTGGCCGAAAACTTATTGTGTCAGTCTTTCTGTTGTGCCTATATGTGACTCAGCATCTCCCCTATATGGTGAGTGGCAACTTTTCTTTCCATAATATTGTGTTTTATGAAATTTGTTTTTAAATGTTATTGTGTGCATTCTTTTGGAAGTAAATACATACTGTAAAGTCATGGTCATGACCAGTCCAGGTAAGAGCTTAAATGCATTCAATAATTAACTTTGGAGTGAGGTATAGAATTAAATGCGTCTCTGTACTGCAATAATTGGAATTTTTGACATACGAGTGGGGGGAAGAGCTCAAAATTTTAATTTTGAGACAAATACTAATTTTGAAACATTTTGGCATTACTTTAAGAGTCTTTTCTTATGCTAACTATATGCTTCAATAGACATTTCAAAATTATTAATACATATAGTATTTTGTATACTGTCAGAGACCTGTTCCCCTACAATGGATCAACTAAGCTTCTGGATTCTGATGGTACACATGGGAACTAGCCACAAGTCAAAGCTGGTCATGCAATGTATGTTCCAATAGCGTAACTGGCACTGAAATGTTATGAGATTGAAATGTTAACCAACATTCATAATGGCATATGATCCAGTAATCCTAAATACAGGATGGTTCCTTTATCTGATGACCACCTGCCTGCAGTATTGCAGGCCGGCCACAGAAGCTGCGCCTGCCGGTCGAATGGGTCCCGCGTGACTGTACTGCAGCCCCCTTTTTTGGGTTTTAGCCTGAAGGCTGTACAAACATAAGTGCCTTGTCGACCAGTGTCTTTCGAGCAGAGAGCAGGCATCATGAAAGTAACAATGAAGTTTGCGAACGCAACAATGAATTATTCAATTCCACAATGAGTGTTTATTTAAGATTCCTATGTGCACACAGAGTCCACGCATGCTGTTCATAGAGCGTTTGAACCCAAATTTCCAGGTGTTCGAGTCCCGAGTCACGATACAGTTCACAAATTAGTGAATAAATTTTGTGAAATGGGAAGTGTTCAAGACAAGAAGTGTAAATGAGAAAGTACAATAATTACTATTAAAAAGTCTCGATCACGATTTATTTAACAAGGTGACCGGTTTCGACCACTACTGTGGTCATCTTCAGACCATTGAGTAGGAACCTCTTTCTGTTGGAGAATCACAGAAAGATTCTCCAACAGAAAGAGGTTCCTACTCAATGGTCTGAAGATGACCACAGTAGTGGTCGAAGCCGGTCACCTTGTTAAATAAATCGTGATCAAGACTGTTTTTAATAGTAATGATTTATAAGACATTGATCACTGCTGTTCCCGTAATGCATTCAACAGTAACTAAGAAAGTACAATGCTCACAGGAGCTCCCCAAAAAAGTCACTTAAATATCTTTCACAGCAAACACAAAAATTGTGCACCTCTGTACGAAGAGGTGCTAAGCTGCTTGGGCTAAGGCTCTATAAAGTATCAATAGTACAAGGACTTCGACCTGGTGATCCTGGCACAGGGTAAAGTTTTGCGAATGGGTTTTAAACAAGTGCATGACGGTGGAATGGATCATTATATCATTCTGTTTTCTAGGTTCCATTCACATGGGTATGTAAATTCCCAAAACTGTCAACAATGGAGTGCAGCTAGACCTGTTGTGCTTCATGAGGAACCCCTTCATGATTAGAAAATAGAGGTGTGGTGTGCAGTCAGTGTTGACAGAATAATAGGCCCAATTTTTTTTTGATGACACAGTTACAAGTGAAACAATATTACGAGAAGGAAAGGTGCTAACCACATAGCAGAGATGCTGACTCACAGATAGGCACAACAAGAAGATTTTCACACTTAAAGCTTTCGGCCAATGGCCTTTGTCAACAATAGACTCGCACGCACACAGTCTCAGGCAACTGAAACCACACTGTGAGTAGCAGCGCCAGTGCATGATGGGAGTGGTGACTGGGTGGGGGAGGGATTGTATGGTGAGGATGGCAGACAGTGAAGTGCTGCAGGTTGGGCGGCGGGCAGGGGAGAGTTGGGGGGTGGGGATGGGGGGGGGGGAGAAGTATTGGAAAGTAGAGAAATAGGGACAAAAAGAGAGTAATAGATGAAAAATAAATAAATGAAAGACTGGGTGTGGTGGTGGTTACTATCCCTCCCCCTCCCCGCCCCAGCCTCCTCCTTTCCACCACCAAGTCGCCACTCCCATCATGCACTGGTGCTGGTGCTCGCAGTGTGGTTTCAGCTGCCTGAGAATGCAGTAGTGTGTGTGTGCGCGCGCGCGCATGTATTGTTGACAAAGGCTATTGGCCGAAAGCTTTAAGTACAAAAATCTTTCTGTTGTGCCTATCTGTGACTTGGCATCTCCATTATATGGTGAGTAGCAACTTTCCTTCTCATAATATTGTTACAGTCCAACCTGGATTTTCCATAGTTACAAGTAAAAAATATGCGCAAAACATTTTGCAACCGTTTCTTAATGAACTGAGTGAAAGAGAATAAAGCTTCACATTTTTTCAACAGGGCTCAGCAAGAGCTCATACGGACAGTTTCTTTGCACGCAATTCATGATATGTTCGATTAAAGAGTGATTGGTAACAATATTTGGCCTGCTAGAAGTCCTGATTGAACACTGTATGGTTTTTACTTGTTGGGTGCGCTGAAGGACAAAGTGTACACAACGAATCCTCACACCACAGAGGAACTCTAGGATAATATCCGAGAATCAATTAATTCAATATCTCTATCACATCATGTGATTAACACCCTGTATATGTCCTTTGTCATTACCTGCAGGGGTTGAAATATTTGGTTCTAAGCAAGTAAATGTTTATAAATGGAAAAAATCCATGCATTTACGTCAACCTTGTACTGTCCCAGTCCCAAGGAATCTATCTTCTAACATGATTAACTTGCAAGTCTTTTGACAAAACAAGTAAGTTCCAGGCTGTCATATTTGGAGCATTCTGAGTCCCATTAAATGATCCTATATGAATTTCTCTATTTGCAGGCAGTGTAATACCAACATAAAACTCTAACCTGTTTAATCCAAACATCTGACTTACCTACGATGCCATATTTCATATTCTCGACCAGGAACAGCAGCTTTCTCTTCATTAAGCCACAGGGTATGTAATTCTGTAAACCCTCCATCTGCAATATTGAACATGAACTTCCTCTTTGGTTTATCTGGACCAGTGAGGTCTTCAACCAATTTCATGTCTTCCACAATTTTTACACTCTCTTCCTTCCTCATCTCATCTTTGACTAACAGCTCCTTCTTTTCCTGCAAGAAAGGAAGAGATTCTGTCAAAGGAAAAACCATCCTCCACATGTGATAATACTGATAATGCACATAAATTATAATCCACAATTATCTCTCTACTAGCATGAAGCAGCAAAAATCTAATTGTGATCCACACAACAATGCAAAAGCCTCATTTCTTAATCCTCCAGAAACACTGCATCTTTTTGAGGTACAAAATGGTGTGAAAAAAAGATTCAGACTAAAGATTTCCAATATACTTACTTCCACAGGCCTCTTCTCATCATCATCTTTGACAACCATAACATCATCATCGTCCTTCTTAACTAATGTTTGTGACAGAGTAGCGCCTGGTTCTTCCTTTACTTTAATTTCAGAGCTGAGAGTGGCATCTTGCTGTTCTGAGCTTTTTTCTGCTTCTGTGTCATCACGGACGACCCCTGATGGGGCTCCTGTTTCTACATCCATTTTGCGCTCCTCTGGAACGCCGTTTGATCCAGTGGAATCTGGCTCCATTTTTACTTCTCCCAAGTTTTCTACTGGAGTTGGCACACCAGCAGGTTCTGGCTTGTCAACAGAAGGACTTGTCCTTTCAGGATCATCCGTAGATGGTTTTTGGTCTGCTGTAAAGGGAAGTTCATCTTTCTTCTCGTTGTCTTCTTTGGTGGTACTCAAGTCCTTATCCTTATCTTCACGCCCAGACAGATCTTCTGCCTGAAATGGTATTTCAAATTTTCATATACATGTAACAAATGTTACTAAGCAACATTTTTAACGGGGTACGTACTGTGGCCCCTAGACGATCAACAAAACTGTGCAATATTTCCTGATGCTCAGTAATATAGACTAGATAGGAGCGAATGACAGGTTGCTCCATAATATTGAAAGCATCAAAAACTTTGGGGATGTACTGCACTACCTGGAAATATTGTGCCACCTGTGAGCAGTACTGACAATGTCCTTGAGAGTGTCTCACATGTGACACAGACCAAGGAGTTAGGTTAGGTTTTTTGTTAAGTGGAAAAGTAGTTCAAAACAAGATGAAAGAGCATTACTATTGGAGTGCATCGAAATGTATAAATCACTAATGGTAGGAGAAACCACATACGGATCAGCTGAATTTTATTTTACATTGTTTATCAAAATGTGGATTTCCTACAGAAACATTTATGTTTTGTCCCACATTCAGGGGACAAATAAGAAACATTAGCTGACACATTAATAAATTAACTAAGGCAATGTGATTATGCAGGGGTGACTCATATTACAATGCAAGAAATGTGGCTAAGCGGCCTTATTTTTCCATTTGTTGCAACAAATTTACACTTTCCTCTTTGCTTCAACAAGCCGTCGGAATATTTTGCAGAAAAAATTAAGTATTTCGGTCTCCGTAAAACAAACACGCTGGTCAGGGAGTAATGATGTCTGCTATAGTCCAAATATAAACTGCGCATAAACAGTATCAGCTTTGGAAGTTATTTATAATGATGAAACTCAAAAGATTTCTCTCAGATGCAAAGAAATTGGAATGCTGAGCAGTGTGCGGATTATGAAAACTGTGATAATGACAACTTTTTGGTCAGCATTACTGAACAAATCTAACGCTACAAAAAAATTGTTGCAAAGTGTTGATACAGATACTGGGACTGCGATAAAGTTGTACAATTCTTTACTTGAATACGTCCGAGAAAATAGTTCGAGCTTGAATACTACTTTTGAAGCAAGGGAAGGTTTCCAGGTGAATACATTTTTAGTTACAACACAGAGACTGCTACCCGATTTGGAGAAATGAAAAAATCTCTTCCAAAGAGTTTTATAGCAATTTTGAGTTCCAAAGAAATTTTTCTGGATGAGATGACACTGAACTATTTAGATGTGCTAGAAAACTGCAACAGTGTTACAAAGACAACTTTGAAGAATTTTTGAGGGATGAAGTGATTCATTTTACAGCATACATGAAGAGCAACCAGTTTTCCATAGAGTTCTCTTTCTCACTCCTCAAAAGATTCGATAATTATTTGTGGCCATCCATGTCACAGGATAGAGTCATTGGTCTTGCTGTCCTCTCCATAAATCCTGACAGACCACAGCCTATTAAAATTTGACTGACGAATTTGAAAGAACACCATAAACAGTTTCGCCTGACTTGAGTTTGGTGAGTTCAATATGCATGTATTTATTACTATTACTATTCTTATTATTTGCAGCACTCATGGTACTCAGTTACATACAGATGTAAGTTAATTGGTGGTACATGTATGATGAAACAAGGAGCGGAAGTATCTTCCCCTGCCGAGGAGCAGCAAATAGCTAAATATGCCCCTGCACCATATGCGAGACCATTTAGAGATGAGTACAATGTCAAATTGGTAAAAGAAGTTGCCCTTTTCCTGTTTAAAGGGGCCATCAAGCTCAGAATCCTCCGCAAATACAATTTCAGTGTGTTAACCACTGAGTCACCTAACTTGGTAGGTGTAAAAACGTGTTTGTGTGTGTGTGTGTGTGGGGGGGGGGGGGGGGGCGTGTCCAGTTAACAATACTTGGCACAACTGACTGTGCTTATAGTTCACAGTAAAGCTCCATTTCAGAATGTGCTTTTGTTGGACCGAGCACACACTTCTCCTAGCTAGGATTTAATTTTAAGCATGAAGGAAGACAATAGGGAATGTTGTGAGCAGTTTAACGGGGGAACAGCGGCCTAGACCATGGTCCGCCGCAGCATGCAAAATTTCATGCAGGCACAATGTTCTGCATTCACGGAGTCCACGACTCACCCAGTCTCACTTCCACTTGTCATGTGTGTGCTTCGTCAGTCCTTCTCAGAACTACTCAGTACAGCACAGCATTTCATTTAACAGTGTGATGGGTTACTGTTTTCAACTGAATTAACTGAAGTATTTAGACATAGATTCATAAGCGGACATTCATAAAAATATATCCCCCGCGCGCGCGCATGCACGCACACAAACGCGCGTGCTGAAACAGTCTTAAGACAACTTTACATTGACAAGTATAATGTGGGAAAGTTCAACTTGCTGGGGAAAAGGGGTTGGATCAAAGAGGTACTGAAAAGAATCCTAAGCTTGTTAACTTCTCCCTTACCAGAAGCCAGGAGAGTAAGACAAAGGAAACTGAAGGCAGGAGTTTTCTGCGAGGTGAAAGGATTGGGTCATTCAAAATCCAAGACTGAATAGCTAGTTACCTTATCATCTTGACTATTTAGAGTCGGTGCTGGGCTTGGAGCTGCACTGGTAGCTGGAGTAGCACTTGTGCTAGTCGTGGTACTTCTTGGTGTTTCACTGCTCTCCTTCACAGGGTCCACAGGTTTTCGTATAAGTTCAGGCATACTGTAGTAACCGTTTATGTGCTCAAATTCCTGGACCTGTCACAGAATGAGACACTCATAATATAAATTTACTGAATAGAGGATTAATATTAACTATCAATCTTCTTGATTTGTACCTTTTTGCGAATGAGTGACATCACCCCTATTCTTGTTAACACATGCTGCCGACTAAGCCCCTCCCGGGGAACGCCATCAGCAAATGTTTCAGCATTATCAGCACCAGGTTCACACAAATGGCGCATGAAGAGAGAAACATAAGCTTTGAAGTTCTTCTCTGACTTGCCACGCAAGTCGCGCACCAACCTGCCAAGAAACCTTCGGGAATAAAACAGCATTCATACTTTACAAACACACAGATATATCTGAATGGGACTACATGTTCATGGTGATATAATAACTGGCATGCTCTAAAACAACTATTAATATTTTTTCAACTTAAAATCAACGTCTTGTACCCGAGAGCCACAGGTAATTACCAGTATGCTTTTTCAGGGTTTAAGATCCTGACAATTAACCACACAAGATGATGATTTTGTTTCATGTATGTATTAAAATGAATGAAGTTAGCAACACAGATTTTCTACAGAGTTTACTGAATTTTTGTACTTCATCTGCTACTGCAAATGTCACAGCACGTTTTATTATTAATTTGTATGGTGATGTGAATGTTTTTCATTGCAGACCAATTGCATGTTGTAGTTATTTTGTAAACTGCCATTTGAAATTAACTAATATACTACGGAATATCCACACAATTGAGGAACAATAACATAAACACAGATGTACAATATCTAAATTATGATACATGTTCTTAAATAGCTGATGACATTAAAAAGTTACAGAAAATTTTAGAAAATGTACAGAAAAGTGAACTATAAAAGACTATTTTAAAAATACAAAATGTTGCTAGCAAACCAGTGAAAAATTAATATCAAACTTTTCAATCAAAATTCTTTGCTGAAAATTGATGTGAAGATGCTGGAACAGGAATGTCACAGAGATGTATGTTAAATGTGTTATAGGAAGTACACAAGTGCTGCAGCAATGTAATGACAAATAGTGCTCCTCTATCTCTCTTGCACTGTCGATGTTTTAGTCCTTTGTGTTTGCAGAAAACTCTTTCACTATGAACTAAGAAGGCAATAGGCCAGCCTGTCCTCTTTATATTGCCAACAATTAAAATGATTTTCCTGCATATGAATAATAGTCATTCTGCTTTTGTTCACCACCTGTGGTAGGTATACATAAATGAATTTTAGCACCACTGTGTCCTGTGATCTTACACTTCGCAATTCTCACTACAAATCACCGCTGTTTGAACTATTTAGTTCCACATTAATACAAAATCTTTGTAATCACCCTAATCCAACATAACACCATGGTCATTTAACTCAAATTTCCTACTATGATGGGGTTTAAATAGAATGCAATGGAAGGCCAATGTCACCTATAAAATCTCAAATATGTAATACTTCTAGGACTAACATCTAAGATTAGCTGCAGTAACTTCTGAACAAGCTGCCTCCTTACCAAAACTTGAAATTTAATAGTTTTCTACTTAGTATGATCATCAGTCTTTTTTATGCTAAGTGCTAACTAAGCTCTCATCTAAGAGTGAGTGGCATGGATGCCTGGTAGGAAGGCGAATTGATACTCCATGGTTGTTTTCAGACGCCTTCCTGAAATACAGCATAACCTCAGTTTTACGTTCCCAGAATTAATGTTTTCCCAGCATTTATGACATTTTTTACCGGCCATGTCAAATTTCCTATGCCCATAATGTTAATTTGCACCTGATTTTGTGTCAACATATTTATAATTTTCCCGCAATTTATGCATCACAAAAAACTGTTTGCAGAGAAAAGTATTATGCAGTTAAGTTTCTTGACACCAAGGCATTCTACTCAGCGGATTTGAACTGGTAAAAGTTGGAACAAATCATGCCATATCTCCCGTTGCTGCCAAGCTCTACTTAGTGTTATGGCTGATGGGAGTAACTAGGTTCGTTCGAATGAAAATATCATGACCAATCACAACCGTTTCCAACTATCTCTACGGCGCAAAAACAGTTTCGTGATTGTTGTCAGCATCATGACACCTTTGTCGAACCATATTTAGCGTGTTTCGACGTATGGCCACTAGTAGTACTAGTTGACACCGTGATTCACTCTGCGTTGCTGAAATGCTTTTTGTTTTAACACAGCGCTGGTTATGACTTTTATTCACATTGAACAAAACATGTTTTGAGAATTTATTCTTGTTGTCAAGAGCAGTATTTATGTGTATGTTTTTTGTGATACACAATCAATCAATGTGTGTGTGTGTGGGGGGGGGTTCCTACATAACTGATAAGGCACAGTACCTGATAACCTCAAACAGACGACTAAAGTGCAAGAGATGCAGAATAACACATATTCAAACACCATACAAACTACTTATTTACATATTTGCACTTGACAATGAGAAAGAATTCTCGAAATGCGTCGTGCTAAGCATGAAAAAATACATAACTAGTGCAGTATTTCATTATTTAAATAATGAAAGACACCTGCAGGCTTTCAAAGACATCGATTATGACATACGAAATCGAGTCAAACATTCTTACTTCCCAGACAGTCGTCACTTCCAGTTACATCAGCGGTTTTTATTAGCTAATAAAACTTCATTAGACAATAAAGAAGTCCCTGACAAGTCTTTTGATGCCTGTTATCTACAAATATCATACATTAAGTGCAAGGGGATATCCTATACAAAACTTTTACAGCTTAAAACGTTATTTTCCACATTTTACATTTTCCTGCAGTTTACACCATTTTTTGAAGTCCCTTGAAAAGTGTAAAAGTGGGGTTTCACTGTATAAAAGTTATTTCCTGTTGGTGAAATTACATCTGAGTCATGCCTCAACTGTCAGGACGAGGGCTGATATTCACGAAAGATGTGCATGCACTAGTTGTGGAGTTCCAATGTTGGGAAGATAATGAAGCACTCCAAGGAAACTGATTTCATGATATATAGATAAGATATTCAGCGATCACAGGCCCTGCAGACCACGTGCTGCTTCCAGAAACTGCCTCCATTCCTTCCTGTTTTGTGTGCCTGTTTCCTCCAGGTGTCTTCAATTCCCAAGGCTGCTAGGTCCTTCGCCAGGTCGTTCATCCAGCGCTGCCTTGGTCGTCCAATGGGGCATTTGTTGTTTGGTTTCCCCACTAGTGCCATCTTCGCCTGTCTTCCATCTGGCATACAGGCTATATGGCCCACCCATTGTATTATTTTGCTCTTTATCTTCTGTAGGATAGTCTATTGTCGCATCGGAAGGTAGATTCCCTAATTTTTCCTCCTCCTCCATTCTCCGTTATCTAAAAATTGGTCCCCATATCTTCCTCATTACTCTTCTTTCAAATATTAATAGTTTTTCCCTTTCTCGCTTAGTCATGCTCCATGTTTCTGAACCGTACATTACTGCTGGGCATATCACTGTGTTGTCGATTTTCATATTAGTGTTCACTGAGATCAATTTAGAGCCAAGTGTCTGTCTGAGGAAATGCATACATTTCATTCCCACTGCTATTCTTCCCTTTATGTCCATTTTTATGTTGTTGTCCGTGGTAAACCAAGATCCCAAGTATTTGAACTGGTCTACTCTCTTGAACCTCTTGCCATCTATCTCAAGAAATTCTTCCTGCTCTTGTCTTCTTCCTAATTGCATGAACTCAGTTTTGTTTCTATTCACTTTGAGCCCTACCTTCTACACATAATTGTCCATTTTCTAGTACATTTATTTCAACTTGTGCTTTGATTCATTTAGTAGTACTATGTCATCTGCATATACCAGACAACTGAAGTTACCATCCGTAACTGCTCCAGCCCACTTCTGTTGTCTACACAATTATTTTCTCTAAGATGACATTGAACAGAACACATGAGAAAGCATACCCTTGTCTGAGGCCTGTCTCAATCTCGAATGTTTCTCATGTGGCTCCTCGGAAACGTATTGCTGCCTTTGACTCTTCCATACAAGCTTGCACCATTCTCACTAGATTCTCAGGGATTCTGAAGTCACACATTGCATTGTATAGAGTATTCCTGTGGATGCTGTCATATGCACCGTCGAAAATCGACGAACAGGTTGTAGATATCTTTATCATATTCCTAATGTTTTTCAAACAATTGTCTTGGTGTGAAAACGTGATCTATTGTCCAATCTGTTTGGTCGAAAGCCAGCTTGGTACTCCTGGAAGTTGTTCTCTATGAATTGTTGCAATTTTCTGAGGATAACAATGGACTGCACCTTATACATTGCATTCAACGCGCTGATTCCTCTGTAGTTACCGCATTCCATTTTGCTTCCCTTCTTGTATATTGGGCATATTATAGCAAATTTCCATTCTTCTGGCAGTGTCTCCTCCTCTCATATCAACTGAATCAGTTAATATAACTAAGTGTAAGCTCTCATCTCCCTTCTTGATTAATTCGGATGTTATTCTGTTCTCCACTGGAGCTTTGTTGTTTCCGAGTCCTTTGATTGTGATCTTCACATCTTCTTCACTAACTTCCCATTCTTCATCATCTTTCCTTTCCTCCGTAGTGTTTGCAGGTAATATCTCATATTGGTCTGGGCGATCATATCATGATATGATATCTAATGTGCACTATATTGGTGTGGTGGGAGCTTGAACTGATTTTGTCCAAGATGTGTAGAAGGCACAAATAGCTATGAATCATGACTCATGTTAGCAGCAATGACAGTGTGGAGGCCATTCTCAATTAAAGGGTGGAAGCACAGCTTGTTCATTCCCAGAGCTAATCACAGTCTTCTGGTTTGGACTCAAGGTGAGAGATTAAACCAGAGGGTCAGACAGTTCTGGATGAAATTTATGACACTCTTCCCCACATGTATCAGGCATGCACCATACACAGAGGAAGAGAGTATGCCCTGCACATGTAGGTTTTCAGATTAGGAGACTCTTCCATAGGCATGTTAGCCAACTGTGATTAACACTTTGAGAGAAGAGTGTTAATTATGTTCATTATAGAGAGGAACACACAGCATCACATGGCAGAAAGAGAAAATGTTAACCTGGTATTAGAAACATATATGGTGAAGTCATAGTAATTGTCTCACTTACTGAATGTAGTAACGCCCACATACTAATAGAATAAGAAAGATGTCTGAATTGAGGAACAAGTATCAGTGAAATCTTCAAACAGGATGCATCAGATTCTATGGTGAGGTCATATTTGTTGCTGTTAAGAGCCATCTCTAACAAACATGTTACCAATTCCGAATGCAAATTTAATTTGAAAGAAGGCAAATATTAAGGTGGATAAAACACAGTTGCTTTTACAGGCCATCAGTATCAGGTGCCGTAGTGACGAGATGCTTCGCATGCGAATAGAGAAAAATGTAGAGTGTCAATTTCCTGATCATGGTATAATAAAAAGTACAGACTGAAAAAAAAAAAAAAAAAAATTGCATTTCACAAAATGTGTGAAATAAAATGTGAATTCTGCCTCAAAATGCAAAAACATGAAATTACTTAATAGAAACTATTTTGTAGCGAACTATATCCACAAGAACTATTTTATCAAGAGAAGTTGAAATAGCTTTATTTTCTGCATATAAATATCGAAAACTTAGTGGAGATGTATTTGTTCGTTAACTAAAGCTCAAAAGGTGGTATAATGCAGGCACTATTAATGTGGAAAATTAGGTGGTGGTATTTCGAACTGTGGTTGCACCAAATACCACTAGAGGTCAGGCCTGAACTATGTTATTAGCAACACTCTGCTAACATCAACAAGCTACTGCGCGCTAATTGTTCTCAAGTGCTTTGCATTGCACGTTGCTTGTTTTCTTTTCTTATTTTGAAATAAGCGAAGCAACTAATCACCGTCCATCACTTATTTCTATTACAACCCTTACAGCGTGCGTGCGCGCACGCACGCACGCACGCACGCACACACACACACACACACACACACACACACACACACACACAAGCGCGCGCGCGACCACTTTCTCTGGCAACTAAGGCTGGACTCAACATCTCCTCAATATGATGAGATGATTAGCTATCTATTCTTTTTCTGTTCAGTTCTGGTTTAACCCTTGGCAACACTGGCCATTGCTTCGAGCCCTAACTTCCATTAGTATGAAAGTTTTATATGTTTTACAGTAAAACAGGCACTTCTCCAGTTTCAATAGACTGCTACAATTTTATCTAACCAGAGTGCAACTCTCAAGTATTCAGAAAGAATTATTTCCTTTTTCGAAGTATGGACTGAACATTCAAATATTTAGTTTACTTTTCTTATACTCACCACTGAGAATTGAAAGCATCCTGTGGTGGCATGCCATAACGCATTATCGCATTCAAGAATGCTTTACGCTGCCGGGCATTGAAACCTAATACCTGTTCAAAATAAAAGAATTTGATCAGTAGGACTCACTTCTTACACAATAGTGGTAATTCAGTTGTAAATACTAGTTTCTGCACAGGTACTGCTGACTGAATAATTGATTTCAAACATGAGTTTATGACATTTCTGAAAGAATTAATTCCCATCAATATTTATGCCAATTCCTATGACGTAAAATAAATATACTATTTGGCGGCGGCAGGGGGGCGGGTCAGGGGGGGGGGGGTTTGGAGGCTGTATGTCACGTAGGTACCTCAATGTTTCCACCAACACGAGCAAGAAGTGGCGGTAGTGGTCTGTCACGCTCCTCTTTCCTTTCTGGTCGCCTACGACTACGGCGACTGGCGTCTGTAAATTAGAAATTTAAGAAATTGCTTATTGATATAGAAATAAAGCACTAAAACTGAAAAAAAAAAAAAATAAATAAACAACACCAAGAACTACTTACATATAACAAACTCTTAGATATCAATTACAATCTGTTTCTGAGGGCCTGATAATGTTTTCGTCTGTGATCTGCAGCTTTGTTTACTAATAGATATGTGATATGGCTATGGAAGGAAACAACTTACCATCATTCTTCTCATCAAAGTCATCATCTTCTTTATCATCATCTGAAACAGAAAAACATTTAGTGAAATATAGCCTGCAATGTGAGGAGTGAGAGCCAACAGGAATGTGGCAGCACAAATTTTAAAGCTCCACACAAATAATATTGCTCAAATCTATATGGTAACTTTATATTGTCTCACTAAGAGGTTCTAATGTTCTCTTTTGTAATAAAGTACACCCTAACATTAAACCATATATTTTAATTAATGATGATAGCTATCCCATCTAAATTTAAATGATCTTGAAACATATAGATTTCACAAAAACAATTTAATGCAAATTTCAAGAAGACATCATTGTCAGTTGGACAAAGTTTTTAGTCTTGCTCATTGGCTCATCAATGGAGCTCTGCCATTTTAATTTTTTGAAACAAAGGTCATAATTTATCTAATGTGATTTACTGTGAAGGAAACTTTAAATCCTTGCCCTACTCAGTCAATGAGTTCTTAAATTCGAATTAGGTGTTACACTGAGAAATGGGATATCATTTAATTTTTCTAACTTGCCAGCTGTAGCCTAGTAAATATCAGTGTTGGAGGGAGAAACCAGTATCAAAGGCAAACAAACTTCTCAGTGGCCAAACTCTAGGAACAATAAATTAATGAGAATTCATTTCTATTAGACTGCATGCACCTATTAAAAGGTAAGCAATTTATAACGTTTGTTCCAAAAATTTTCTGATATGCTCTAAGTTATCTTCAATTTTTCACATCGCTATATGTCTTCACTTTGCGCGCGCGCAATACACATAAATTCTGCACTAGATATTCTTATCAGCAAGCACTACATTTGTGCACTTCAGAAAAAGATATGGTTACTACTGTGAGTATAATGACAAAACTGGACACTGCTAAAATCTGAATTTTAGTAAAGGGTCACTTTTATCTAAAGATGTACTCTACTGCTTAGTGAAATATAAAACATTTCAAATTTTATGCGGCTATGGGTGTTACACTGTTATGATTCTCTTAATAATCAAACTCTTAAAATACTCGAGAAAATCTACACTGACTGATTCCTGGAAAAAGATTTTAAAAAGGCACCAGACACAATTAACCTCTTGATGATGCAGCAGATCTGCTCTCTGCATTCTGTGCTGAGCCCAGCTATGTTGTCACTGTACTGCTTGTCTAATGCTGCTATGAAATACTTATCATCCTATTTTAAGGAAACCATTTCTTTGAAAAAAAAAATTGATGTGTAAACATCTTACAGCCTGAGACATTTGTTCAAAAAAGGACTGCATTTCTTTGTGTTATTCATCATAGTAATTGAAGTGGATCAAATAAAATAAAGCACTGCATAAAATTTTAAATAGTTTGTAGAGGAAAAAACTGCATTGTGTATACTATGCACATGGTTGCTTATAGCTCCTACAATAATGTGTACAAAATGAGGAAGTTAGCAGCACATCTGCACACAGAAGTCACCGAATTCCTGTAAATTCCAGGGAGGAGAGCAACGAGCTCTGATGCCACGTTCGACCACATCGCAGATGTGTTTCATCGGGTTCATATCTGGCAAGTGAGGGGAGGGGGGGCATATCAATTAGAACTCGCCACTGCATTCCTCTAACCACACCATCCCACTCCTGGCTCTTTTACAGTGCGTTATCATGTTGAAAAAGGCTACTGCCATCAGGAAACATGATCATCATGAAGAAGTGTATGTGGTCTGCAATCAGTGTACAATACTCCTTGGCTGTCATGGTGCCTTCCACGAACTGCACTGGACCCATGGATGCCCATCTGAATGTTCCTCAGAGCATAATGGGGCTGTTGCCATCTTGTCTTTGCCCCACAGCACAGGTGTCAAGGAGCTGTTCCCCTGGAAGATGATGAATTCGTACCTTCCCATCAGCATGAATAAGAAGGTATCAGAATTCATCAGACTATGCAAGCACTCTGCCACTGTTCACTGCTGATGATCATGTGACCATTTCAGTTGTAATTGCTAATGTGTTAGTAACACTGGCACATGCATGGGTTGTTGGCTGTGGAGGCCAGTCATTAGGAGTGTTTGATACACTTTGTGTCCCCACACACTTTTATTCACCCAGCAGTTTTAAGTCTGATGTTAGTTCCACCACAGTTCACCACCTATCCTGTCTTACCAGTTTGTCAAGCCTACAATGTCTAGCAATTTTAATAAGGGGTGGCTGTCTAACCCCATGATGTTTGGACTTGGTTTCACCATGAGTTGACTCGTCACAGCACTCCTCCGACACCTGACAAGTTATGCAGTTTCCAAAACACTCTTGTCAAGCCTCCAGGCTATTACAATCTGTCCTCGGTCAAACTCAGATGGATCGTGCACCTTCCCTACTGTACACACAGATAGCAGTCTCACCGATACTATATGCACTGTATGTGTGTCTGACAAGTAGTAATTCCTCACCAGGTGACACTGTTATTTACTGGACAAGTTTATATTGATAGTAGGTCGGTATTAACAGCGTTCTGGCTGATCAGTGCATGTTGTATAATAAATAATATAAAACTTTTTTTATTTGCTGAGATATGGAATTAAGTTATCCACAGCAGTGAGAGGGTAGGGGAACGGGACACACAAATGCGTTGCTAGTGCTTAAGGAAAGCCCAGAGGCCGTTTTTAACCATGTCCACAAGCACCATTCAAGTGGTGGAGTGTTGCGGGTTATGCTGTGCACGGCAGTCAAAGGGTCAAGTGCAGCAAAGCACAGAATAATGGCAAGAAATACCAGAATGTTACAATTACTGTAATTTTACAGTAGCTCAGTATGAAAGTTAACAAAATGAAATGTGATAAGTATTGCTGTGTAGGATTTATTTATGAACTTACACGAACTCTTAATTGGTGCCTTAATTATAGTGGTACAGAATTCACACTTCCACAGAGCAAAATCATCACAGTCCTTATTAAATGTATTAGGTCACTGAAAAGGGCATGCCTGTGGTATCTTCAGCACTTACTTAACTTGTCTACAGCTTCACTTCCACACTACAAAAAGGAAATTTCACATCAGCAATACATCTTTTCATTTTCTGCCACCTTCTTATGTATTAAAAAATGTTACTGATGACTGACAAACAAGTTTGTTGTCAACTTAAGTTTTGTCTCTGTAAATACAATTTTGATAGAATATGGGACTTGTGTATTTGAAGGGAGGAAGATAAGGATTTAATGTCTTCTTGGTGAAAAAGTATTTACAGAATATGCGCAAATTCCAATTGGTCAGGGATGAAAATGAAAAAAATCAGCCACTGCACCAGCAGGAACATTAGAAAATGAAAAAATCAGCCACTGCACCAGCAGGAACATTAAACAATTTACAGAAGACAAACTGTCAATATGAATAACTGCTGCATATATTTGGGGCAAAACAGACATTATATCGACCACTCTTTCCTGGCTGAAACTCTTACAGTCATGCACATTCTACTGTTTTCTAAGATAAAAGGTTTTGAGACAACCAACAGTTGCCAATTTGCAGGATGGTTCAGCAAGTGTCAGACTTTGGTACAAGGAATAGGACAGTTATCCGAGTGTGGCATTTGTGTCACATGAACTATATGGTTTTCGAGACAGTCCTCTAATATTCAGTGTTTCTTTTCACTGAGGGCTGGTCTTATTCCTGTCTAACTGTGTGTTGTGACTCATCGATCTTTCAAAGTGCTGCCGCGCAGTTACGCGCGTCCTCTACATGTGGCGCTGTCTGCCAGCCATGCAGCAGCAGCAGCAGCAGCAGCAGCAGCAGCAGCAGCAGCAGCAGCAGCAGCGCCACCTAAGTGGCCAGCCAGGCAGCGGCCACCAGACTCAGACTCAGTTTTGATTTGACTGTTAAAGTGTACATATGTCTTACTTTGTTTATTTCATCTGTGACTTACATGTATTGTGTGTCGTCCTTGAAATATATTTGTTCAACTTGACGTTATAACAATTGGCGACGAGGTAGTGAATTTTTCTTTTTCATCATTGACCCACAGGTTTCCAAGGCTACTTTGGAGCAACTACTGCAAGGTCTCATTTAACAGCAGATGGTTCTCACAACTGCGATTCGTGATTTCGTCGCGGCATCAAATGCAGGGCGTCTCTCGTCGTCGTCTCTTCCTCCTTTTCCTCCTTACGACGAGACGGCAGAAGACTGGTCTGATTACGAAAAACGTCTTCGACAGCACTTCTTGGCATTTCATGTCGCTGACAAACAAACATGTAAGTCTCTGTTCCTTTCATGGATTTCACCTCAAATGTATCGGTTGTTGTTGCAATTGGCTCCTTTGAAAGATCCTGCGATTTTGTCCTTTGCTGAAATGTGCTCCCTTCTGTCCGTATATTTTCAAAAGCATACGCATATGGTGGCCTCTCGTGTTGCCTTTTATCGTTGTCAAAAACAACCGAATCAATCCTATCGCACTTGGGCTGCTGAACTTCACGGCTTCAGTCGAAAGTGTCAATTTGTTACTGACGTTCACACAGAATCCTACGCCAATTCCATGGTACAGGATGCTATTATCTGGTCGGCACCCGACAAAGAAGTTAGGCAACGTGCCCTTCAGTTGGCACATCCGACTCTAGATGAAGTCCTGTCCATCGTTCAGTCTTTTGAAATTTCTCGCGCCCCTGGAGTGCAAATAGAGGCAGGGGGTGACGTCGGGGACGTACAACCTCTGTGCGCTGTTGACGAAGCGTGTGGCATGCCCCGCCGGCCGACGTGGCCGCAGTACACTCCCAAGCGCAGCCTCAGCCTAACTGTAAACAAACCTCTAAGAAACTGCAGCAAACCCCACGGCAACTTCCTTCATGTCCGCAGTTTTTTACAAAACATTCACGAGAGGACTGTCCCCAACGTTGGGCCATGTGTCAAAAATGCAAAAAGAAGGGTCATGTGTCAAACGTTTGCAAATCCGACCGCATACCTTATGTTACATGCACATGACGCTGATTCTGCTTCTGCGTTGTCTGTCAATTGTACTTCTTCCCTTTCAGGGAAGTTATTCCTCACTGTCCAAATACTTGGTCAGGATGTTCGCATGAAGGTGGATACTGATTCTGCTGCCACTATCCTCAATTTTCAGACGTATATTCAGTTGGGTTCTCCAATCCTGTCACCTGTCACTAGGCAATTACGGACTTACAATAAACAGATGACTTCTCTCTTGGGACAATTTGATGCTGAGGTATCTTACAAATCTGTCGTTCGCACTGTTCCCATATTTGTGGTTGACCATAGTAACGCGGAGAATCTTTTTGGTTTCGATGCCTTTCGCATTTTTGGGTTCTCCATAGATGACTCGTCAATATCGTCTCTGATGCTATTCCTTATGCTCAATTGGATTCCTTGTCGACATTTTCGTCCTTTTTTCTCCTGGGTTAGGCTGTGCAAATGACTTTGAAGCTCAAATCACACTCAAACCCACTGCTCGGCCTAAGTTTTTTCGGGCTCAGCCCATTCCTGTGGCCCTTTGTGATTGGGTAAAATGGGAGCTGTATCGTCTCACTGCTTCAGGGGTCTTGCTCCCTGTCACTTCCAGTGAGTGGTCCTCTCCTGTCGTCGTTGCTAAGCCTAATGGTGATATTCGTCTCTGTGGCGATTTCAGAGCCACTGTAAATGCTCAATGCCTCATCGACACTTACCCTATGCCTCGACCTGAAGAATTGTTCACTAAACTTGCTGGAGGCCAGTATTTTTCTAAACTGACCTGTCAGAAGCTTATCATCAACTTCCTCTCGACGCTGCTTCCCGGCTGTTTCTGGTCCTTAACACGCCTTTCGGCCTGTATCAATACCAACAATTGCCATTCGGGGTTGCCAGCGCCCCTGCTCTCTTTCAGTTATTCTTGGAACAATTATTGCTCACTGTCCCTGGGTGTATAAATTACATGGACGACATTATTGTCACTGGCTCCACCACTGCAGAACATCTTCAGAATATCCGCACTCTTCTTCTTATCTTACAGACTGCCAGTATTAAGTGTAATCTTCAGAAATCAAAATTTTTTCAGGCATCTATCACGTACTTGGCGTTTCAACTCTCTCGGGATGGTATTCGTCCGCTTCAGCAAACTGTCGCAGCGATTGATGCCCTTCCTCGCCCTACATCTGTTAAGGAACTGCAGGCCTTCTTGGGGAAAATAGCATACTATCGCAGGTTTTTACTGTCTGCTGCTTCAGTGGCTCAGCCGTTGCATCGCCTGTTGCATAAAAACGTGCCTTTTCACTGGTCCGCGTCATGCGATGCGGCTCTCCAGAAATTGAAGACTATGCTGAAACAGGCCCCGTGCATGGCTACTTATCGACTGAGCCAACATCTTGTTCTTGCCACGGACACCTCTCAATACGCGGTGCAGTCCTTGCACACCGTTTTGCTGACGGTTCTGAACAACCCATTGCTTATGCCTCCAAAACGCTCACGGATGCCCAACAAAAGTATTCTCAAATTGAAAAAGAAGCTTTGGCCATTATTTATGCTCTTCATAAATTTGGAGTTTCTCTCTATGGATCCAAATTTCATCTTGTTACGAATCACAGACGACTTGCTTCCTTGTTTCATCCATCAACGTCACTTCCCGACAAGGCTGCACACCGCCTCCAGCGTTGGGCTCTTTACTTGTCTCGTTTCAATTATGAGATTCATTTCTGGCCGACGGCTCAACATGCGAATGCTTATGCACTGTCTCGCCTTCCCATGGGTCCTGATCTGGCATTCGATATGGACGAACTTTTGTGTTTCCACCTGGATGTTGCCGAGCAGTGGGTTGTGGATGGGTTCCCCATCACTGGGGACCGGCTAGCGGCATCTACAGGTTCTGATCCTACCCTCTCTCGGGTTTTACGCTGTATTCAAAAGGGTTGGCAGGTTGTCCGTCGTCCGCTAAGATTTCTGATCTGTTGTGGAACTACTACGCTTTGCATTAGCGCCTCACGGCTAGGGATGGTGTTTATCCTCCTTTCCACCGACAATGCTTCGCCACGTGTTGTGGTACCTGCGTCTTTGCGTGCTTCGGTCTTGCGCCTCCTTCACCAAGGGCACTGGGGTGTCTCTCGCACAAAATCTCTGGCGCGCCGTCATGTGTACTGGCCCGGCATCGACTCTGAAATCGCACACATGGTCGCTGCCTGCGGCCCTTGTGCGTCACAGGCCGCCGTCCCGAAGTCATCTTTGTCACCGTGGCCTTCGCCTGAGAAGCCCTGGGAGCGTATACATGCTGACTTCACGGGACCTTTTTTTAGGTACTTATTGGCTTCTCGTTATTGACGCCTACTCTAACTTTCCTTTCATTGTCCATTGCTCGTCGCCTACCACCGCGGCCACCACAAATGCTCTAGCTCCCCTTTCCCCTTTGGAAGGCCTTCCCTCTACTCTTGTTACTAATAATGGTCCAAAATTTGCCTCTTCCGATTTTGCGGATTTTTGTGCCTGTCATGGTGTCATGCACGTCCCAGGCCCCTCCGTTCCATCCACAGTCAAACGGTGAGGCTGAACGTCTGGTCCGCACATTTAAGGCTCAGATGCGAAAACTTCTGACTTCTTCTGCTGCTGATGAAGCGCTTCTCCAGTTTCTGGCTTCTTACCGTTTCACCCCCATGGGCGACCACAGCCCGGCTGAGCTCTTACATGGCCGACAGCCCCGCACGCTACTTCATCTTCTGCGGCCTTCCACCTCACGGCCGCGGTTGCCTTCGCTTGGCCGGTTCACCGCCGGCGATCTTTTACAGATACAGGGATATGGCAGGCGGCCAAAATGGAGTCCTGGCTGCATCTTACGACACCGTGGCCGACGCCTGTATGAAATCCAGACGGACACGGGTGTTGCAGTGTGTCATTCGGACCCAGCTTCGGCCTCGTGTGCTGGCAACGCCTGTTCCGGATGCCGCTACACCACCTTCAGCTCTACCTGACGCTCAGGATCCTGGAATCTCTCATTACTCACAACGCAGTCCTCCAACCATCATCTAGGTGCCAGCACAAGAACTGACGCCAACAGGAGATGTGCCCATGCAGGAACCAGATGACGATCATCTGTCGGAGCAACTCTACTCGCCTCCTTCTCCTACGGACGCGGACACATCGCCCATGTCTCCTGTTATAATAACCGGACTTGTCGCAACGGGCAGATAGGTGCACGGGGCTCCAGCAGATTCGACCCCCACGTCTCCTGTCATTTCGACCCGTTATCATCGGGGACACTTCCGACCGTACGGGAAGCCGCCTCCTCAAGACTTCATGGCCAGTCAAACAACACCTATGGATGTTTGCAATCTACAGGCCACCTCCATCAAGACATGTGCAAAAACTTCAAATGGGGAAAAGTGTTGTGACTCGCCGATCTTTCAAAGTGCCGCCACGCAGTTACGCGCGTCCTCTACATGCAGCGCTGTCTGCCAACCAGCCAGCGGCCGCTAGACTCGACTCAGTTCTGATTAGACAGTTAAAGTGTACACACGTCTTTGTTTACTTGATCTGTGACATATGTATTGTGTCGTCCTTGAAATATATTTGTTCAACTTGACATTATAACACTGTGACATATGTATAGTGCTGTCATTTTGCACTATTGTTCTCAAAATCCTGTCAGTCTCAAAGACATACACATATCATCAAGTTACTATTTTGCTGCCTATCTTTCCCACATTCTTTATGGCAAAAGCAGGTAGCACATTGTGCTGTGTACAACAAACTTAATTTGTACAATGTACTATGTCATAACAGCCACAGCATGTGAATGACATGTTAACCTCTCTCAAATAAACTGTGTTCCATGTAAGAGATGTTCAAGTTAATTTGAAAATCATTTGCACAGCATTCAGTTTTCTTTGTGTAAATAAACTAGCAAGGTCAATTAATCTGTAGCACAAAATCTCAGTGTGCCAGGTACTTCGATTTCTGTACACTCACCAGAAGGAGCGGAGAAGTCAGAGTTATAGTCCGAGAGATTTTCTTGCCATGTAGCATCGTCACGTCCTTCAACAGTACCATCATTGTAATTAACCTGAAAGGATACAATTTCATAATTCATTATTTATAAAATAAACCTATTCACAGTAAAACTGTTAAAAACGAAACTGTTATTGTGTATGTTTACACTAAAAATTAAAGAGCCAGCAAAACAGAATGGTGGTGGTATCTGGGGGGCTTCTACAAGACTCCTTAGCTATTACTAGTAGCTTCACATTAAACCGTCTTCTATAGTTTTTGGCAATCAATACAAAGACAATTTCTTCTCCTGCTTTTTTACTACAAGGTGGTTACACATTGAACAAAATACCCTGCATATAGATGGACAATAAACTGAGGTGGCACCACAACTTAAATAAGGAGAAGCTCAGTTTTGCTTGATTTGTATCATTATGTTGACCTACAGACAGAACTGCTAACATATTTTTGTGTCAATACCGTCCTATAGCATAAGCTCCTGCACTCATGCACCTTGGTGAGCAAAGCGTTTCTTCTACCGAAGTGTGTGGTAAGATTATTGTCCCAAGTCATTAACTGAGCACCTTACAGAAATCTCTTGAAGCATCTTGGTGGCATTCTCACTTATCTACCAATACATATACTCCCTGATGGTTATTAATAAGGGTGAATTTAGAGTGAACTGTTGAATACACACCTTTAATTCTACATGTGAAAATAATTTCCACATTGAATATGCATTGCTCTCTAGGGTTCAGAATGGAATTCCGTATGATGGTGCAAAAACCTTAATACGAGGGTTGAATGAAAAGTAATGCCCCCACCTTTGTTAACTGGGTTTGGATGGGAATATTTTAATAAATGAAATGCAGAAATAATTCTTAGAATGTGATCTTTAATTACCAATATTCAGTTTTCCACATAATCACCAGCCAACTGGATACATTTCTGCCAACGATGAACAACTTTTCTGAAGAAGTCAACACACTGTTTCTGCAACCACAGTCTCATAGTTCTCTCAACGTCTTCAAGAAAAGCATAATGATATCACCGCAGATCATCTTTCATTATTGGGAACAGATGGAAGTCAGATGGTGCTAAATCTGGACTGTATGGAGGATGCCATACAGTGGTGAGATTCAGTCTCTGAAGTTCTGATGTGGTGGCACGTGAAGAGAGTGGTTTGCCAAGCAAAGCAATAATGTGTCCCACACGTTCTTGTGAAATGCCGATTGTGTTTGCAATTTCTCACCGAGCAATACGACGATTGTCCTGAATCAATCTGTTCACATTCTGCTTATGAAACTCTGTGGTTGGTGTCAAAGGACGTCCAACTCTTCGTTTGTCACGCAGGTCAGATGTTCCCACCTCAACATCTTTAAACTTACTCACCCAACGACGCACAGAACCCACATCAACACGATCACCATAAACTGCTTTCACTCTGATGAATCTCCTTTGGGGTGACACCTTCTGCTGTCAAGAATCCAATGACTGCACGTTGCGTAAATCGCATTGTTCAACCGTCTGCACAGGCTTCCATACTTTACACTGTAACAACACAACTGTTCAATGCTAAGGCTTCCCGCCAACTGGAGCTGTAGAGAAGAGGCTATGAAACAAGCCAGTACCTGCCGCATACCAATGCTGCCAACTGTTGAAGAGTTACTAAGGTGGAGGCACTACTTTTCAGTCAACCCTTGTATACTGGCAGCAGACATCAGAAAGGATTTTACAGGTTATCAGAATATTTGGATTCTGGATTACAACATGTCAACACTAATGTTCACATTAAAAAGGTTTTAAATTTTGCAGCATAGAGACAAAAGTGTTCTGTGTAAATGATTAATTTAAAGTGCTAGATAAAATAGTAAGAAGAGCATGGGACTTTTCTCAAAGCAATCACTTTTCTGGTACAATAGTATTAAATTTCCATAATTATCAATGTTACCATGTAAGCACTGGTGATAATTAGTTAATAGCATACTTTGCTGAAGTACGCTGCACTCATCTGTTCTGGTAACTAATGTGTAAGTCACTTATAGCTAAGAAAGCTCTCCTCCTCCATGACATATACGGAACAAGATGTGAATAAATGAAATGTGGAAGTGTTACGTGTGTACCTCAAACAACACTCATTAACTTTTGAGCTCTCATGTACCAACTACAGTTATTGCAGGAACTGGGATTCAACCAATAGTAATAGAAATGTGAATTTAAGTGGGGTGGTGTTTCATCAGAAGCATCAGGACAACAACAGTGGAAACAATGTAAAAATGTGATGGCTAGACCATCTGTACTCTCACGGGAGCTTGAGGTTTGAGTACCCTTGACTACTTTAATTCAGTATTCTTTTTTTAAATACACATTTCAAATAATGAATGAGTTTCGATTATGTTTATCTATGACACAAGACATGTATTCTATTACACTTACATAATTTTAGTGCCCATGCGAGTAAGCATCCAAAAAAGGTAAAACACCAAAAATAATGTAACTAACCTGTTTGCGAACTCTTTTGCCTTTGCCCAGAGTTCTTGCCATGTCTTCTTGCTGCTGTTCATAATGGTGCCTGAGAAGCTTAACCCAGTATGCAGGATCAGTGTTCTCAGCTTCCTGCTTAATGATTTCTGTTGGTTCCTCCTCCTGTCAAATAGAATGTCATGTTATACAATGAATATCTTACTTTTGTTTGGACAACTTTTTAGATATTGTTTAACTAAGACAAAACAAATTGAATGCAGAACTAATGAACTGTTGTAATTTTAGCCTTTACACTGATGTTTATTCTTAAATGGCGATTTTTAACATATACACATACAGTTTCACATCTGAGACAACCTGAAGCAACTATTTAGCATTTTAAACCTCAAAATACTGCATGGGCTGAAAACAGTCCTTGATTACACATTCTGTGTTTGCTTCACTGTTGACATTCTGCCATTCAGCATTAAGTGTTTTGTCTTAACACAGATTATAATGTTGGTAATGTTTTCAAAACTTGTGGAAACTGCCTAACCTTTTCAAACTTACTGACAAGAAATTTTGGATCTTTCCCAGCTTTTTCCTGGCACTCATCTGATACTGCACAACTATAGCTAATCAAACCTGTATGTTCCCAATTAAAGTTAAAATTAAGTACTATCTGAATTAACTTAGCCATTCAGATCCTTCTGTCTCCAAACTCTCATTTAAATTTTAATGCTCTGTTGTTGTAATCTTCAGTTTGAAGAATGATTTGACACGGCTCGCTACATTACTCTCTCCTGTGCAAGCTTCATCATCTCTGTTAATTACTGCAATCTACATCCACTCTAACCTGCTTGCTAACTGTAGTCAAGTACTAATCTCCCTTTACAATTTTTAATCCCCCCCTCCTCAAATTTCCCCATTGATGCCTCAGTTGTGTCAAATCGATAAATGAATATGCAAAAATGTAAAATGTAAATGTAAAATGTTAAGCAAAGTAACTGTATATGGCTATTTGGCTGCAATTTTATTAAATAAATAAATTTCATTTCTTAGAGATTCGATTCATATCACTGCATTCATATCAGATCAACCATCCTAGTCTTCGGCACGATCGTTCAAATGCTTCACTTCTCCTTTGAACTGTTTACCGTCTACATTCTACAGAAAAAAAAAAAAAAAAAAAAAAAAAAAAAATAAAATAATAATAATAATAATAATAATAAAAACCTGCATAACAGGCAAATAGTTTAAGAGAAGACTACCCAACATCATTGCTGCCCAAAAACCAAAATTCACATTATATTTTTAATCTCATTCATGAGTGTTGTCTGATTTAGACTTGCCCTCTTCGAGAGTTTCACTGTCATGGAGAAACCTCAAAGATTTTATTTCTTCTCCAAAAACTTTAATTCCCTTTCTGAATTTCTCCTTTGTTTCCCTCACAGATTGCTCAATGTTAAGAGCAAATAAAATTGGGGACACCCTACAGTCCTGTCTTGCACCTTTCTCAACTAGTGCTTCTCTTCAAGTCTTACAACTGCAGTCTGCTTTCTGTGTACGATGTAGACAATCTCTGTTCCCCAACAGTTTATCCCTACGACCTTTACAATTTCAATGAGTGTATTCCAATCAACACAGTTAAAAGTTTTCTATAAATCTACAAATGTATGTTTGCCTTCCTCTACCCTATCTTCTACGGCACTGTCTTACTGTCGATACTACTATACTGCCTCACTGGCTGTGTTGTCTCATGTTTGCCTACATATCTCCAGAATACAAACTGACTGTCTCTTAGGCCTGATTCTACTAATATTTCCATTCTTCTATAGTTGATTCACGTTAGTATCTTGCAATCATGACTGATGATTCTGCAATATTGGCACATTTAAGTGGGTTAGTTCTCTGTAATCGAGATTATTACATTATTCCTGAAATCTCTGGATATTCTGTCTGTCCCAAGTATATCTTACATACCAGGTGGAATAGTTTTGCATGGCTTGTTGTCCCAAATGTCTTAATAATTATGATGGAATGTAATTTACTCCAAATGCCTTGTTGACGTGGGTCTTTCAATGATCTATTATCAAATTCTTCTCTCAGTACCACATTTCCAATCTTATCTTCATCTGCTTCATCTTCCTTTTCCTTTATTTTGGCTTTAAGTTTTGTTCTTTAGTATAGCACTTCTACACATTCCTTTCATCATTCAGTATTCTCTTTTTTTACATAGTACTGGCTTGGCATCTGTTTCACATCCATACAGGTGCTTCTCTTTCCTTTGAAGTTGCCTTTTTTTGTCCTATCTTTGTAGTAACCACAAAGGCATATAAACGCTTTGAATTTCTCTTCTAACCATGCTGGATTTCCTACTGGTAGGTTCGATCAACAGCCAAGAATTACAGAGATGCTTTGTAAATTCAAATGGGAATCTCTGAAGAGAAGAGGATGTTCTTTTCGTGCGACACTATTGATAAAATTTAGGGCACTGGCTTTTGAAACTGCTGCATAATGATTCTACTGCCACCAACGTGTATTTCATGTACGGACCACAAGGATAAGATGAAATAAATTAGGGCAGCTACGGAGGCTATAGACAGTCTTTTTTTCCCCTCGCTGTATTTCCTTGTGGAAACGAAAGGAAATGACTAAGGGGTACCTTCCACTACATCCCATATGGTGGCTTCCTGAGTATGTAAGTAGATGCGGAAGTAGACCATTCCTGCTTTGACAATGTACGCTTTCTGTCAATTTCATTTTTTACATCTCTATATTCTCTTTTGCCTGTTTTGTTTGCTGTATATTTGTATTTTCTTCTTTCACCAATAAAATTCAATGCTTCATGTGTACCTTATGAGTTCCTACTGGGTCCTGTCTGTTTGTCAAGTTATTCATCTGCTGCATTTACTATTCCCATCTCTCAGCTCTACCCATTCATTTTCTACTGTGTTCCTTTCCCATACGTCTGTCAGAAGCTTTTCTCTTACCATTTCATAATCTACTTTAAACTGCCCAGTGTCTCTTCCACCAATACGACTTCTCTCATGGTTCCTAAAAAAAAGTTTTAGCAATGATCAAACTGTACTCTGTGCGAAAACTGCCACACATTTTCTCCTTTCAATCCTTTCCCCCAATTTATGGTTTATTATATTTCCTTCTCTTCCTATACCTACAATCTAATTCCAGCCCCCTGTAAAAATTACATTTTTGTCCCACTTGGTGAACTGAATAAAGTAATTATCTCAAAATAAATTCTGTCACACCACCACCACCACCACCATCTGTGGAGGTAGTAACCATATGTGCCTACAGTAGTATGATGGATCTCTGTACCTTGGTTTTGCTAAAAGCGTTCACCGTGCTATTCATAATAGTTTTAGGCACTGCATTGAATTTGAACAGTAAAAGACTTCCCCCTCCCTATGCAAAAATATCAGGCAGTAAATCAATACCACCCAGGACAGAAGTATCAACATCCACACAGAAAACTATCCCTGGGAAAAAATCTGAAAACATTTTGAACTGTTCCACTTCTCGATGTTTCCTCTACATGGTGAGTGATCAGCATTTATATTTACAATTTTTTTATTTTATTTTCTTCAGATCTTGAAAATTATTCCCTTGACTTTCAAAAACATTAACGGAGAAATATGTGAGTATGTGCATTTATGTATCTCAAGTGAATGCTTTTTAATGATGGCGTATCTCTACAAATGCGTTGAATCAACAATGCTTGTTGAAAGTTATCATATTAAAACATATGACCATCACTTTTTGAGAAGTCAGCCGCCATCAAAAGAAGGTTAATATCAGAAAAAAATTCACAATATCCTACACTGGGACTTGGAAAACCGAAGGGTACAGCAGTTAGTGTGTAAAATGTAAGTACTGAAATCTAAAAGCACTTGGGTTGTACCACTTACCTCCTCACCCTCCTTCGTGACATAACTTGCAACTTTGAAAGAAGACAGGTATTCATTTGCCCAGTTTTCTTTTTGTTCAATACCTTCTTTGGAACGATCCAGCAATTCATCTATGGCTTTATCATCATAGTGAATTGCCTCATCTTCTTTACCCTGTAAAAGGACAGGCACTTAGCAATAGAAAATAAAAATTTAACACAAAGGAGATTAATAAACTGGCAAATCAAATTCTAAGTACAATACAATGGCCTAACAATAATTTTATGTACATAGTTCACAATTTTGGCAACTGACAGTAACTCGTTAACGGAGCCTCACACAAAATTTTTATGGAAGTATCAATAGCATTTTTATTCCTTCCCTGACCACTAACTCACTAAATAATAATAATAATAATGATGAGGCTGAAGCAAGGGAGTGCACTATCCCCATTGCTTTTAACTGCCATTATAAATGACATGATGGCAGGAGTGTCAGCATAAATAGTGATGAAAATAAGAAATCAATGGTGTTTCCAGATGATTTAATCATGTGGGGAAACAGAGAGGAAGAGGTACAAGAAAGGCTACATGTATGGGAGCAAATGGTGGGATAGTATGGATTGATATTCAATGCGAAGTAATGTGAAGCGACGGTGACAATGAGGAATAAGAGGAGTCACAATGGATCTATTAGAGGGCATGTAATAAAGAAAGTGGCTCTGAAATACCTGGGGAGTATAGCAGAAGACAGCAGGAAAAACCACGAGAAGATTAGAGGAATCCATGGATTTACCTTCCGCTTTCACTAGAGTATAAAAAGCTAGGTACGAAGCAAGGCTGTATCACCCAAAAACAAGCAGCTGTTATATGTAAAATATTATGCTCCTGTACTTATGCACGAGTCAGAAACGTAGGTAATGTAGAAAGAGCACGTGAGCACGATAAAACTTGAAAGATAAAATTTCAAAATAAGCAGGGCAGAATTTACTAGAATGGATAGAGTAAGAAATGACACAGTGAGAGAAATAGTGAAAGAAGCCCAGGGAAGAGACCATACAAAAACTAGTCCAAGGTGGTATAGATATTTTGAAAGAATGGTAAACGAATTACAATAGGAGGCAAGAGATTGAGAGGAGGAGCAAGAGAGAGAGGTATTGTCGGAGTGAAGAAAATGTGTGAAGGAGAGATAAGACCACAGAGTGGAGAAAGAAACATGGTGGGAGAACAGAAAAATATGGAGACGCTTATGTTCCAAACAGACCCAGTCAGGGACTAGAAACTGGAGGAGGAGGAGGAGGAGGAGGAGGAGGAGATTAGTGTTTAACGTCCCGTCGACAGCAAGGTCATTAGAGACGGAGCACAAGCTCGGATTAGGGAAGGAAATAGGCTGTGCCCTTTCGAAGGAACCATCCCGGCATTTGCCTGAAGTGATCTAGGGAAATCACGGAAAACCTAAATCAGGACGACCAGACGCGGGATTGAACCGTCGTCCTCCCGAATGCGAGTCCAGTGTGCTAAGGAGGAGGAGGAGGAGGAGCAGGAGGAGGATGAGAAGAAGAAGAAGAAGAAGAAGATCATCGGCACCATCAAAATCTTAACTATTCTTATAATAACAAGGAAGCAAGTTAAAAAATTTAATCTAATGCAAACTACCAATAAGCACTTTTCTTATCTTGTTTGTGAACGATTACTGCAGATAAAAGTAAGTCAATTTGAACTTTTTCTCCCTCACCAGCAAAGCTTTTTGTGCTAACATGTTTATGGCCTTGTGAATCCTCTTTAATATTTATCACACGAAAGAATATTGGTGAAAGGAATATTACCTCTTCTTCCTTAAACAATTCCTCAGTTCCAAATCTGAGGATATCATCAAGTTCTTGCTTAGAGAATGTTGCTCCACGCCCACCCATTCCTGGTCTTACAACCAAGTGAGTTAACATCATCTTCCGCTTTGCTACTTGGGTAACACGTTCTTCTACAGAGTTACGTGTAACAAATCGATATATCATCACCTGAAAGAAGTAACTTCAATGCTACAGGTACACAATGGAAATCTTTTGACTCACCTTTATTACACACACAAAAATCATTTGGTGTTGAAGTAAACAAGAACACTATAGTTACAATACCTTGTTGGCCTGTCCAATACGATGAGCTCGAGAGAATGCCTGAATATCATTATGTGGATTCCAATCTGAATCGTAGATAATAACGGTGTCAGCTGTTGCTAAGTTTATTCCAAGCCCACCAGCCCTGAAAGACAGTTGGCCATTTTACAACAATCTACAAGTCATATGCGAACAGCTGTTGAGTCATTAAATTTAATAACCTGTTTACACAAAATGAATTACCAGTATCAGCACTTTTGTGTGTGTTTGTGTGTGTGTGGGGGGGGGGGGGGGGGGGCTGCCTGTGAACATGATAAAATGAACAGTGCAGACTACATCTGAAACTGCGTGTCACATAAAGAACTTCAATGATTGAGTTACCACCAGCACCAGCAACATTTGCACCAGTGCTGCCGCTGAAACTCTGCTACATAATGACTTGTGAAACTAACAAATTTTCATAAACACAGATGATATAGTGCAATAGTTATGCTCTTATCCACCAAGAAAGAAATAAAAATATCCCTATGAATTAACAAACAAGAAGCATGGGTTCCACAGACCAGCAATTTATTTCATTATCACGAGATTTATTCTCAATGCATGTACTTCATACTACTAGGTTTTTTGCTGCAAGTTTCCGTAAAGCTGTCCAAAGTTGTCTCATGGGGCTTGGGACTTTATCATCATGGTCTTGCACTTCAAGTGACACTAACTAGTTTTTATGCCTCCTCATTACCTACAATGTTGCTATATGACTTCAGTCATATGAGTAATGTTTTATTTCCATTAATGTCCAGTCCCCTGGTAACTCTCAAAACATTCCACGGAGAGTGGTTATTATGACTGAATTTTATCTTTTTAGTAGAAAAAAAGGCTGTCAAAGTCTGACACCATTACAATATCATATCCCGACATTTCCTCAAGATAGTTACAAGTTTTGCTGTCATTGTTGTGGCCAGTGTAATTTGTATAATACAAATTATATTTTTGTTGCATCCATGTAAGCACTTCTGGTTACTTCATCAAATTCTGAGGTGTAATTGCATAAATCTCACTGCTGGGCAGCTGCTTGCAAGCTTATAATAGACACTTCTGTAGTCAGTGGCAGCTGCCACTATCATTTTCACATACACAAATAAATTAAACCAAATATCACTGCATATTATAGTTGGCGACTGAGGCTTTGATGAGGTGGTTTATTTCAATATATTCATGGGTTATTGATGGAAGTTACTTCTAAACCCAGTAGCAGGTTGTTGGGCACTGTATAGGTATGCAATCTGAACTGCTTGAATGAGGCAACTATTAATCAAATGGACATATTTGATCTCAAATTTATGTGATAGGTATCTGAGGTATAAAGAAAACTGTAATTCAAATGCTTCCAGCAAAGGGGATTGATAAGTGCCTACTTCGTCACTCCAACACATACCTAACACGTTACATACAGTAGTTTATCAATTTGTTCAATTAGCATTTTTGATGTCGATCCTTAGCATTCACAGCCACATTCAAAGTATGATTCAACCACTGTTCTGTACATCAAATCCGTGACACACAGTCAATCTTCATTTCAACATGGCCCATATTCAGCCATTATTGGATTCTTTAGTTTATAATGAAGTAATTGATAGTTCTGGTGGTAATGGAAAAATTATCTTCATTCTGACTCCTCTTTGTACTAATGCTACACCTGTTGAAGTCTTTGATCCTAATATTGCAATCATGCTTTGCACTACGGTTTTTCAAAAATATGGAAGATTAGGGATTTAATGTGCAGCCGACAAAAATGTCATTAAACACAGTTCATGCCTGGAACAGACAAGGAAGGAAGGAAGGAATTTGCTGCAAGTGATTTAGGTAAACCACAAAAAATCTGCATAATTTTCCTGATCTGGATTTGAACCTCGCCGCTACTGAATGTGAGAGCGGTGTTTAAAAACTACACCACCTCACCAGCTTTGAGAAGAGAGAAATACTGGTCTCTTCACAACACAAATTTATTGTTTTCTTTGCTGCTGCCCAGTTATTTCAAAGAAATTCCTGTATAACTGTCAATATAATCACCAAAAAATGGTTCAGAACCTCATTAGTGAAATAAAATTGGCAAAATTTGTTCCATATAAAATCGCCTCCAGCAATAACTCTGAATACTGCATATGTAGCTAAGCTAAGGCACTACATTAAGCCTAGAGTGTGGGTTTTCCTATTAGTTGTAATCCATTAGTAGTCCCAAAAATGAACACAGTATACTTTTGGTATTTGAATGCTTGAATATACTATTGCTACAGACTCTGCAGTTCAATGAAAAATCACTAAATTAAACAAACTGAGTTTTGAAAAATTTGATCATCTACTGTTATTTCAATCATTTCATTAGTTGTATTTGCAGTAAGAAGACAAACTATTTGTGACAGTCCACCAGAACCTAACACAACATTACAAAAATTTGAGAGGTTCAGAACGAAGATTACTCTCTTTACCACTCTAGCATAGTATAATAGACAACTTAACATTTCTCCTTAATTCTGATGTCTTGCACAATGCTGCAATGTATTACAAGTTATCCAAACCCTACAAACCAAAAATGCAATCACCTTTTCTATTCACTGCAACATTCTTCACAGAAAGGATTTCTACCACTGCCTTTCACTCGTGCCAGTCATTAAAGGCATCCCATTGTCTGGTTTACACACAGCTCAGAAACTACAAGTAGTATCAGGGAGACAATCCTGTCCTACCTCCAAATTTTCATGATGATCTCAACACATGCCAAATGAAGGAAAAGGAAGATGAAAATTCAATGCCCCACTGACATTGGGGGCATTATATAATGGAGAAAAAGCTCAGCTGGACATTTAAGCCTCAATGCATCTAACAGAGTGTCCAGTGTTTTAATGACAATATTATTTTACACAGTGAGATATGTTCACCTTAAGTTCCTCTCACCCTTCATTTTCCAGCAAGTAAAAGTTCCACTTGTTGTTTTGTTTCACTCGTTTGATGTCTCAATTGGCAAAGCTCTCCAGTAATCTCCGAGTCGTTGGACCAAAAAGTTTTTATGCTTTGTGCAAACCCTTCAATGTCTTTTCTTTGGAGATCAATGTAACAATTAAAAAATAAAAACAATCCTGCAGTAAAGATAGAATTACACAAAACCTATATCTGCATGCATACACAACTGCAGATTCTAAGAGATCCCAGACAAACACACATTTAATGTAAGATTTGCAATACAAGGCGACTGTTCTATCAATACACAAAGGACTGTCAGAGGTGGAAGCTACATCAAGTTCCAGAAACTTACCTAGATCAACAGTAGAGGGGCATTTTGACACATTCAGGGAGCAATCGCTCCAGATGACGAAGCTTGTAACCACGTATCTACCGCCTACCATCATACACACGAAAATATGTTTCTGTACTTCACTGCTGCTTGTTCAACGTGTAGTTGTTAATTATGTGGCCAGGGCCAGAATGTGGATAGCAATAAGCAATGTTATGTGGAATGCACGTTGTCAAGTTTAGTGTCACCTGTAAAGCAAGTACATATACAGTAAAATCCTGTTTTTAAGTTCCCGTATTTTACGTCCATATCTGTTGGTCCCAACAGAAGTCCTATTCTCTCAATACAATGCTTCCCCATTGTTAATGATGCCGCATTACAAAATTCCCCACAATTTACGTTTTCTTTGACATTATGACAATCCTTAACATTGAGTTTTATATAGATTTCTGCAAAAAGTGCATTGTATCCCTGCTCAAGGTCAGCCTTTGTACAAAGCAGGAAACACGGACTACACAAAGTTACTGATCATGTACTGTAGCATTAATACGGTAAGAAAGATTTTCACTGTTGGGTCACAGCCACCTGAATTATAGGTTTGCAGTGTTTAGATGGTCTTAGTGACTCAAGTAGCAACCTTCCCTCTGCTCACTGCATTGTATTACAACAGTCTTAATTTAATTTCACAATTGTTTATGCAAATATACACTGCCTTTGAAGATAGTTGTCTCTTAATGGGCTTTCCGAATCGTCGTTACTGCCCTGTGAAATACGCTAATCCGTACTAGGCATGCAGCCTTAGCTTGAAACGACAGTATGTTAGACGTAAACATTCCTACTAAAGATGTTAGGTAACATGACAATTTCTGCTCTCTTTCTCACCCTGAACCATGTGACCCTGTTGGCAACAAGCTGTAGATTTTGTGCTTATTGTTCTCTGTTTATGAAGACTGCAAACTTTAGTGTTTTAACCAATACTGTGTAACACGTTTTATTTATCGTAATTTTGTGATTCCCAGTAGTAAGTCTCACATTAGAACATGGGTATCTTTTTAAAGTGGTTTCACAAAAGACTTTTGCTTCCATATTTTATTTTCACAATTGGACTTTATCAAAACAAAGAGGGAAACCCATGCACTTGTTTGTGTGTCAGCACTCTGCCACTGCCACTGTGATTATCACAAAGGCAGTGGCTGAGTGCTAACACACACCAACATGTATTTCCTTCTTATTCTGATCATATCCAATAGTGTAAATAAAACACGGAAGGAAAAGTCTTTCATGGAACAACATTAAAAAAACGTTCATGTTCAAATGTGAGACTTCTTATTGACAATCATAAAATTACAGTAAATAAAAATTGTGATGCAATATTGGTTAAAATACTACAGTTGGCAGTATTTGTAAAAGACAATAGGCACAAAATCTACAGCCTGTTGTGCTTGCCATTTTACGCTTTCCTGCATTTTACACTTTTTTGGGTCAGTCTGCTGAAATCTGTAAAAAGGGATTTTTATCATAGTTTTCTTGGATGCAATATAATCTTTCAATATTTCTGTTGCATTGGTTGAAAAACTTCATTAGCAATTTTTTCACAATTCCATATTTACTGGCCAATACTACAGTAAAAATCTTACCTGGTTGACAGCAAAAAAACGAACTGCTGAGCACCTGGAGCATTGAACCTGTCAATGGCCTCTTGCCTTACTGAGCCAGTAATGTTACCATCAATACGTTCATATTTATATCCTTCACCTTCCAAATAGTCTTCTAGTATGTCCAGCATTTTCGTCATTTGTGAGAAGATGAGGACTCTGCAACAATAAAGCCTATCACTTAAAGAACACTCAAAGAAAAAAATTAATACAATATAGATTTCTGCACATTAGGTGCTCAAAATTTACAAGCTGCTGGTTAATCAATATACCAATGGTATTTTGCACAGTGTTGGTACTATTTTACATAAGATCAGATTGTAATAATCTGAGTGAAAGTCAGTCACCTGTGACCCTGTTCCTTAAGCTTACGCAGCATTGTTGACAGCAATACTAGCTTCCCTGAAGCTTTGATGAGTGCTGATGTTTCATATGTGCCACTAAGAGTAGTTGGCGCTTCCTGTGCTGCTGCAGGGAAAAGGTAAGGGTGATTGCAGCACTTCTTCAGATCCATCATAATGTTCAGCAAAGAAACCTATAAATTCAGATTACGTTCATCACAAAAGAGTATCTATTCTCCTTAATAATTAAAATGATACCCGATCACAGACAAAAAAAAAAAAAGAAGTGTGTGTGTGTGTGTGTGTGTGTGTGTGTGTGTGTGCGCGCGCGCGCGCCACATAACTAGCTTTACAAACAAATGTAGACTTAAGTAAATATAATGGGGTTTATGCTGCAAAAGAAAGAGACACTGAGAAAGCTCTACAGATTTCTAGTTCTATAATCCTTCATTTTGATAGTTCTAAACCACTGGAATTTCAGCACCACCATAAGTAAACTAATGATCAAATTACATTTTTCTCCTGAACTTAGCAGATTTCACTTACACTGTTTTGTCATGCACTACAATGTTGACAGTGGTACAATTTTCTAACATACAAATGCATGTTACCTGGGCAATCAGGGTAGGCTAAACATTGGATGGTCACCACTCAAGTTTGAATTTTGTATCTGATGAACTATGCTGGTGCAATTCAGGTAAGTGTGCTTACAGGAAGGGTGAAGAAAACGGAGGGGATAGAATGCTTAATCATGATATTTCTGTAGCACAGTGTAACATTATATGCAAGCAAATTAGGTGACACGCATTTATTTGGCTGCGTTATACAACTAGATTTCGGGATTTTTACTTTCCTCACTGTGTTCAACGGTGACCTAATGGTGGCTTTTCAGATAACTGAACGGAGACACTTCTTTGCTCATTCATTATGTTGGTTTTTAATTTAATATCTAACAACAAAAGGGCACATTTTTGCTGAAGAAGCCGAATTACTCTTCTGGTATCTTACTATTTGCTTTCAGGCCACTGCCAACCTTAGCAGACAGATAACACTGTATCTAATAAACTTAGCATGTCAATAAATAGGACGATTTCAAATAACATCATTTGGATAATCTTAACTTCTGTTTTTGTGGGTAGACATGCACAAGACTATATGCTGCCTGTATGTTTAGGTTAGTGACAATCAGCATTTTTACAATACTGGTCAATGTTACTCAGCTTTCACTGATTCAGATATCATAATGGCCACTTAGCTGAGCATTAACTTAAAGAGCAAGTGTGCAGTATATTCTCGTAATGTAACAATCAGAATAACTGCCACATAATAACTCTTATGAGTTACTGACTAACTGCTTGAGGTACTCCCAGATTTTACAGTCCGTGTAACTTCCTCGGAGTAATTATAGCACGATTCTACGAAGGTGGTCAGTAATAAAAAGAATCAGTTTTCATTACTCTAAAAACCTCAAAAGAAAGAAATTATCTTATTTGGGAAAGTTTTACAACATAGTATCAAATTAAGATGGCAGATTTTCATGTCAGTGGGATTTCCAGGACAGTGCAAATTACATGTGCTCTTAAATTACTCCGTGCCCTTACTCTCTTAGGTATACATGAAGAAATTGCTCAAGGTGAAAAAACATTGGATTGTATTTCAACAGCTGGTCACTAAATCAATGAATCAATATGTGGCATGAAGAAAGCAATTGTCACCACTTTATGATCAACACTGTCATTGGGTCATCACTAAAAGTATGAGTAAAATACATGTAAACATGTTGTTGTTGTGGTCTTCAGTCCTGAGACTGGTTTGATGCAGCTCTCCATGCTACTCTAACCTGTGCAAGCTTCTTCATCTCCCAGTACCTACTGCAACCTACATCCTTCTGAATCTGCTTAGTGTATTGATCTCTTGGTCTCCCTCTACGATTTTTTCCCTCCACGCTGCCCTCCAATGCTAAATTTGTGATCCCTTGATGCCTCAAAACATGTCCTACCAACCGATCCCTTCTTCTAGTCAAGTTGTGCCACAAACTTCTCTTCTTCCCAATCTTATTCAATACCTCCTCATTAGTTACGTGATCTACCCACCTTATCTTCAGCATTCTTCTGTAGCACCACATTTCGAAAGCTTCTATTCTCTTCTTGTCCAAACTGGTTATTGTCCATGTTTCACTTCCATACATGGCTACACTCCATACAAATACTTTCAGAAACGACTTTCTGACACTTAAATCTATACTCGATGTTAACAAATTTCTCTTCTTCAGAAACGATTTCCTTGCCATTGCCAGTCTACATTTTATATCCTCTCTACTTCGACCATCATCAGTTATTTTACTCCCTAAATAGCAAAACTCCTTTATTACTTTAAGTGTCTCATTTCCTAATCTAATCCCCTCAGCATCACCCGATTTAATTTGACTACATTCCATTATCCTCGTTTTGCTTTTGTTGATGTTCATCTTATATCCTCCTTTCAAGACACCATCCATTCCGTTCAACTGCTCTTCCAAGTCCTTTGCTGTCTCTGACAGAATTACAATGTCATCGGCGAACCTCAAAGTTTTTACTTCTTCTCCATGAATTTTAATACCTACTCCGAATTTTTCTTTTGTTTCCTTTACTGCTTGCTCAATATACAGATTGAATAACATCGGGGAGAGGCTACAACCCTGTCTCACTCCTTTCCCAACCACTGCTTCCCTTTCATGCCCCTCGACTCTTATAACTGCCATCTGGTTTCTGTACAAATTGTAAATAGCCTTTCGCTCCCTGTATTTTACCCCTGCCACCTTCAGAATTTGAAAGAGAGTATTCCAGTTAACGTTGTCAAAAGCTTTCTCTAAGTCTACAAATGCTAGAAACGTAGGTTTGCCTTTTCTTAATCTTTCTTCTAAGATAAGTCGTAAGGTTAGTATTGCCTCACGTGTTCCAACATTTCTACGGAATCCAAACTGATCTTCCCCGAGGTCCGCTTCTACCAGTTTTTCCATTCGTCTGTAAAGAATTCGCGTTAGTATTTTGCAGCTGTCACTTATTAAACTGATAGTTCGGTAATTTTCACATCTGTCAACACCTGCTTTCTTTGGTATTGGAATTATTATATTCTTCTTGAAGTCTGTGGGTATTTCGCCTGTCTCATACATCTTGCTCACCAGATGGTAGAGTTTTGTCATGACTGGCTCTCCCAAGGCCATCAGTAGTTCTAATGGAATGTTGTCTACTCCCAGGGCCTTGTTTCGAGTCAGGTCTTTCAGTGCTCTGTCAAACTCTTCACGCAGTATCTTATCTCCCATTTCATCTTCATCTACATCCTTTTCCATTTCCATAATATTGTCCTCAAGTACATCGCCCTTGTATAAACCCTCTATATACTCCTTCCACCTTTCTGCGTTCCCTTCTTTGCTTACAACTGGGTTGCCATCTGAGCTCTTGATATTCATACAAGTGGTTCTCTTCTCTCCAAAGGTCTCTTTAATTTTCCTGTAGGCAGTATCTATCTTACCGCTAGTGAGACAAGCCTCTACATCCTTACGTTTGTCCTCTAGCCATCCCTGCTTAGCCATTTTGCACTTTCTGTCGATCTCATTTTTGAGACGTTTGTATTCCCTTTTGCCTGCTTCATTTACTGCATTTTTATATTTTCTCCTTTAATCAATTAAATTCACTGTTTCTTCTGTTACCCAAGGATTTCTATTAGCCCTCGTCTTTTTACCTACTTGATCCTCTGCTGCCTTCACTACTTCATCCCTCAGAGCTACCCATTGTTCTTCTACTGTGTTTCTTTCCCCCATTCCTGTCAATTGTTCCCTTATGCTCTCCCTGAAACTCTCTACAACCTCTCGTTCTTTCAGTTTATCCAGGTCCCAGCTCCTTAAATTCCCACCTTTTTGCAGTTTCTTCATGTAAACATGTAGGTAACTAACTAACTTTATTCTCAATCTACGTTACTTGCGAATTACAGAGGTGACTTTGATTAAATCAAGAATGAAGTTCAGCACCTTGTGAAATCAAGACTGACACACACGGAAAGGTAGTTATTTAACAAGGGTGCTTAGCAAAAAAGAAAAAGTTGCTACAAAAATAGAACAAGGTAATTATTAAAGAGAAGAAGAGCAGGCAGCAAATATGAAAACAAATTACTGGCATCTGGCATTCAAAGATTTCTTACAGTATTTTTATAGTTTAAGAGCTAAATCAAAAGAATGATAATGAACGTAAATATGTTCTGGAAGCAATGCCAATGCCTTATAAAAATTCATTAGAGGTATGAAGAAGCAAGAGGCACTGGTACATGACAGTATACCAATAGAAATGAGTGAACTGAAGGGAAAGAAATAAAAAAAGAAACTTGCAAAATTATTTGCATGTATATGGGGAAAAAAAAAATTTCAGGTTACACTGCAATTTGGAAACTATGTTAAACTGCAGGTCACCTTATAACTGACTGGGTATGTCAGGATAAGTGTTGAAGGAAAGAAAAAAACTGCTAGGTAAAGTAGTACCTTAAACATCAGAAGTTGTGAAATACTACACTCGATTCCTATCTGTTTTTCAATAATAAGCTAGTACAAAATGATACTCTAATACACCCATTAAGTATAAGAGCAACAAAAATCCCCAGAACATACATTTGTAGAGACAGTATAACTTTTTATTGGTTCTATGAGTTACACAATTTAGGACTGAAAAAAGTGAGGTGCGCAGGAAAGCAGTTAATGAGAATATACTACAAACACTCTCGATTATTCATGTGCAGATTGTCCAGTTTGTATGTCATTCATGCATTTAAAAGAAATGTACAATATTTTCCTGTAGCGATAAACAACCCTCCACCGGACAATAAGGGCCATTTCCATTGCTATCTGCTAACCTGTTCCGTGTAAATCAAAAACAAACTCAGTTTTCTGATGTTAATTGGCATGTAACAGTCAATGAACCAAGTTAAAAGAAATCTGAAAAAGAGATGACAGAGATACAAAATAAGTATGTTTACATTAAAAACAAACATTAGAATTAACTGAAATTGCAGATTATGGTATTGGAATGCAGACTGTTGGGAAACTAAAAAGAATAAGTAGAAAATACAGGATTCTGTCAGAAAATGCAATTCTAGTTCTGGACCATCTGCACAAAAAACCAGGAAGAGATCATCTGATGAATTTGATGCTACTCTTTTGCATTGTTTTAACCAAAAACGAGCATAAGATGCCATTGTTTCAGGAACGATGTGCGCCAAAAAAGGCAATTCTTTCCACAAAGCTCTACGGTTCAAAGGAGAATTTATACCTCATCTGGGTGGCTAACCAGAGTCAAACAATGTCAGGGGATTCACAGACTTACTGTGCAAGGAGAGTGGTTTAGTTCAAATGTCGTAGCAGAGTTCCAGAAATTTGTGGTAGAAGAGAATTTCACACAAGATGATTTATAACGCAGATGCAAGTGGCCTGTATTGGAAATTTCTACCAACCAGTATCGCTCCTTTTAAGAGTGAAGTTTGTGCTCCTGGATATAACTTGTCTAAAGGACACACTACAATTTTGTGCACTGCTAATGCTTCTGGGAACCACAAAGTGAAACTACTAGTGATTGGGAAATCAAAGAAATCTCCAAACATTCAAGGGCAATGCAGCTAAGGATCTCTCTGTGCATTATTACGACAAAAAGGAACATGGATGGATAGCGAAATTTTTAAAAACTGGCTCCACACACATTTTGTAACAGATTGCTGAATAATATCCCTTTACATCCCCATGAGAGGATTCTCGTATCAGATGATGGTCTCACCACAACTAAGTTTTTACCTCCTAACGTGACTGTCACAATACAGCCAACAGACAAAGGCATAATTGCATTGGTAAAACAGCATTACTGGGCTGGTCTACTGAGAATGCTGACTGAGGAACGGACGATTTGGTGGTGGTCTGGAAGTAGCTGACAGTTCTGAATGCCACATTCAGAATTTCTGATGCCTAGCAGAAACTCAAGGCACATCACTAGTTTAATCATGGAGGAAAATTCTGCCAGATACAGGAGAAAGTGATTTTCAAGGTTTCAGTAACGAAGAAATTACAAGTGCACAAATAATGAATCTGGCTAAGGGTTGAAATGCCTTTGAAGACAGCTATGAACAGAACTGTGACCTCTGCCTGCATGTGCATGCACCCACACACAGAGGCAAGCAGGCAGAGAGGGAGAGAGGGGGGGGGGGGGGAGAGAGAGGGGGGGGGCAGTGAATGTGAAAGTGGGAGTGAAGAGAGTTACCTTGTCAACACTGCAATGTGTTGGTACTCTTCTAGATTATATGGGCCAGAGGGGGTGCAGTACAGTGACATTATTGCTGCAAGAAAACTTCGAAGTGTCGTGAAGAATAATTTTAACTCTTCTCAGAAGCAGAACAACATCACAGACTATTTTAAGAAATAAACAGTCGTACAGTACCTACACAGTGAACTTGGATACACTTCAGAAGAAAAAAAAATACATGCTTCACAATATATTGATTTTTTTTTTAAATGTCTGTGCATCTTCTTTCCTACATTATCCTGAATAATTAGGAGTAAACAGTATTCTACTCTAAATTGTTCAGCAGTATAATCTGTTTCTCTTCTGAAGTTCCTAGCTGGAGAATGTCTACAAGCACTATCTTACTGGTAAACACAGGAAAATCAGTGGAGCAAAAAATGGCTGTGTGCTGATATCTCAAAACTTTCTTCTCTATTCCACAATTAGTACACTTGGTTAAACACGATAAAACAAAGTGCCGTCTATAAATATCGATGGTAGGCAATGAAAACCTCTTATTGTTAAATTTTGCAGGTGAAGCAAAAACGGTTTCTCAAAAATGTAATATAAAGTGATTTGGAAAGTTGCTACATGTGTAACTGTATAGCAGAAGCCTAGTTATTGACAGATTAGAGAAATCCATGCACTTTCAACTCTGATTTCAGAGTTACTGGTTGCTGCAATTATGAGTTTTCAGAGACAGATGGAGTTACAAGGTTTTCATTACCTACCATCATCTATATAGTTACTTTCCCCTCAAATTATAGCAGAACAGCCATAACTTGTCCATGATTAATATCTGCTCCGGTTGAAATGATGTTTTTTATTAGGCATGATTGATTTCTACTATTACTTTATTAGGAAGCAGAAAGATTAGGCTCCAAGATGTTAGTTATATTCGTAGCAGACACTGCAGTTTCAATACACTAACTTTGTGATTGACATACTGAACAGTGGGAGGCAGTGTTGCTAGTGGCAACCAGCCTTGCTAGACACATCTCAGTATGTGCCTACGAAACAGTAACACAGTGAGCATGTGGTGTTGGAGAACTATATACTATGGGCTGGCCGCTGACCCCTACCACTTGACTCGCTGAAATATCAGTCACAAAGTTCTTTAATCAGAGTACAATTTAGTACATTTCAGTTACAATTAATACATTTTATTTTATGAGTTTGTTTTTATGTCCTTTGTTTTGATTTGATGGTAGGTTTTGATTTGACTGTCCTGGCCTTCTCCAGATGAACATTGTATTTTAATCCTTATAAACAGAGGGTACAATGAAGCAAGCCCACACATCAGGAAGAGGGTGCCATAACCTTGTGTATGAAAGCGACGCAGCTTTTAAGAGGAATGATAAGAGTGCCACACTACAAGTCAGGGATCTGATATTTGATAGTAGAGAGAAACAACTTAAGGGGGGTAAAAAATGAATTATTGATGCAGCCAGAGACTACTTCAGTACGAAACAAATTAAGACCTTACACACATTCCAACAAAACGAAAAACTAGGGACTTTTAATACTTTTAATGATGTTATACAGGACAAATTCATTGAGAACTACAAACACAGATGATGAGAACTGTAAGTCGAAGTGAAAAAATGTATGCTCTTTGACCTAATTCTTGATAGAGATTACTGGACAATATGGATGAACTAAGAACTATAATTGCTCAACATCTAACATTGCCCAAAAAATGAAGAGAAATGCTGAGAAAGTCATGGGGCTGCAAGCCAGAACACATATGCCAGTCAGGTAGCAGTAGCCAACCAAGACAGACCCGGCAACAGGCAAGTAACCGCATTTGTCATTTATGAGTTCCTAACCAGGAGCAAATTTTATCATCTGTGTGCTTTAATACTCCAGTTTCTTGAGTTTATGCATGTAAATTTAATATCAAATACCCACAGTTGTCTAATTTTTTGTTTGCATGGGAAAGTAAACCGATTTTGTGATATATTACAAGTTCCAAATCAGGGTCAAATTATATAGTTTCACCCGAGTGCTTCAGTAGTTAGGTTTTTGAATATCTGTGTATTACTAAAAAACAGTTCGTGCATTTTTGTCAGGTTCTACAGTAGAGTTGCGCAGCATGTGCCGATAACCCATTTATCAGCATAGTCTAGTTTTCCGTGGTCTTTAATATGGACCGGGACTGCGATTGTTGTGTGTGGATGCGAGCCGAGTTGGTGACACTCCGCTCTGGGGCTTCAGGCTGTGATGGCTTCGGTAACACAGCTTGAGGCTGCAGTAGATGGGCACCACTGTTGTGGGCCGGCCGTGGGGATCCAACGGACGTACAGTACATCAAGAGTCCTCTGATCAGTCCTCACCGGTGGCCTACACAGTTACTGCTCGCACCGAGTCTGACCCCTCACCTGTGGTCGAGTGGGAGGTTGCCCCGGGGCGAAGCAGGTGGCGAAAGACTTTCCAGGCGGCCGTATGTAACGCCTCTCCAGTTTGTCTCACAAACAGGTTCCAGGTGCTGTCTGTGGCCGACACTGTCGCTGAGCCAGATGCTGTCGCCTGTCCTGTTTTAGAGGAAACCACTCAGCCTGCAAGATCCGGGCAATCGCAGAGGGTGGGATTATTGGTAGTTGGGAGTTCCAACGTTAGGCGTGTTATGGAGCCCCTTCAGGACTTGGCTGACAAGAAGGGTAAGAAACCCAATGTGCACTCCGTGTGCATACTGGGTGGAGTCATTCCAGATGTGAGAGAGTCCCCATGGATGCCACGAAGAGCACACAGTGCAGCAAACTGCAGGCTCATGTCGGTACCAATGATGTGTGTCACTTTGGATCAGAAGAGATTATCTCTGTTTTCGAGTGGCTAACAGAAGTGGTAATGGCTGCCAGTCTTGCTTGCAAGATGAAAGCACAGCTGACCATTTGCAGCATAGTCGACAGGACCGATTGCGGACCTCTGGTACAGAGCCGAGTGGAGGGTCTGAATCAGAGGCTCAGACTGTTCTGCAACCATGTAGGCTGCAGATTCCTTGACTTGCGCCAAAGGATGGTTGGGTATCAGGCTCCGCTGAATAGGTCAGGTGTCCACTATATGCAGGAGGTGACTACATGGGTAGCAGGGGCTGTGTGGCGTGGACTGAGCGGTTTTTTGGTTAGAGGGTCTCGGGAAAACACAAGAAGGGCAGGCTAAACACAGGAAAAACGTAGATACAGGAACCACTGGTATAACAGTTGTAAATTGTCGTAGCTGTGATGGGAAAGTACCAGAGCTTCAAGCACCAATAGAAAGCACTGATGCTGAAATCGTTATAGGCACTGAAAGCTCGATAAAGCCGGATATAAGCTCAGCCGGAATTTTTGAGAAGAACCTAATGGTGTTCTGAAAGGATAGAACAAACACAGTTGGCAGTGGCGTGTTTGTTGCTGTCAGAAATAGTTTAACTTGTCGCAAAATTGAAGTAGATACTTCCTGTGAGTTAGTATGGGCTGAGGTCATTGTTGGCAACTGGAATAAAATAATAATTGGATCCTTTTGCCGACCTCCCAATTCAGATGATACAGTTGCTAAAGGTTCAACGAAAACTTGAGTTTGACTTCAAACACGTACCCGACATACAATAATAGTTGGTGGCGACTTTAATTTACCCTTGATATGTTGGCAAACATACATGTTTAATTCCGGAGGTAGGTATAAAATACCATCCAAAATTGTGCTAAGCGCATTCTCTGAAAATTATTTTGAGCAGTTAGTTCATGAGCCCACGCAAATAGTAAACGTTTGTGTAAACACACTTGACCTCTTAGCAACAAATAATCCCGAGTTAATAATGAGCATCAAAACAGATTCAGGGATTAGTGAACACAGAGTTGTCATAGCGAGAATGTATACTATAATCCCCAAATCCTCAAAAAATAAGTGAAAAATATACCTACTCAAAAAAGCAGATAAAAATTCGCTTGACACCTTCCTGAGAGCCAATCTCCACTCATTCCAAATCAAAAATGTAAGTGTACAACAGATGTGGCTTAAATGCAAAGAAATAGTATCAGCAGCAATTGAGAGATTTATACCAAATAAATTAACAAACGACGGAGCTGATCCTCCTTGGTACACAAAATGGGTTAGAACACTGTTGCAGAAACAACGAAACAAACATGCCAAATTTAAACAGATGCAAAATCCCCAAGATTGGCGATCTTTTATAGAAGCTCGAAATTTAGTGCGGACTTCAATGCGAGATGCCTATAACAGTTTCCACAACAAAACTTTGTCTCGAAACCTGGCAGAACATCTAAAGAGATTCTGGTCGTATGTGAAGTATGTTAGCGGCAAGAAACAATCAATGCCTTCTCTGCACGATAGCCATGGAGATACTATCGAAGACTGTGCTGCCAAGGCAGAGTTACTACACACAGCCTTCCGAAATGCCTTCACAAAATAAGACGAAGTAAATATTCCAGAATTTGAATCGAGAACAGCTGCCAACAGAGTAACATAGAAGTAAATATTCTCGGAGTAGTGAAGCAACTCTAATCACTTAATAAAAGCAAATCTTCTGGTCCAGACTGTATACCAATTAGGTTTCTTTCCGAGTATGCTTATGCATTACCTCCATACGAAGCAGGATTTTGGAACATATATTATGTTCAAACATTATGAATTACCTCTAAGAAAACGGTCTATTGACACACAGTCAACATGGGTTTAGAAAACGTTGTTCTTGTGACACACAACTAGTTCTTTATTCACATGAAGTGTTGAGTGCTATTGACAAGGGATATTGGATCTATTCCGTATTTCTGGATTTCCGGAAGGCTTTTGACACTGTGCCACACAAGTGGCTCGTAGTGAAATTGTGTGCTTATGGAATATCGTCTCAGTTATGTGACTGGATTTGGGATTTCCTGTCAGAGAGGTCACAGTTCATAGTAATTGACGGAAAGTTATCGAGTAAAACAGAAGTGATTTCTGGTTTTCGCCAAGGTAGTGTTATAGGCCCTTTGCTGTTCCTTATCTATATAAACGATTTGGGAGAAAATCTGAGCAGCCGTCTTCGGTTGTTTGCACATGACACTGTCGTTTATCGACTAATAAAGTCATCAGAAGATCAAAACAAACTGCAAAATGATTTAGAAGAAATATCGGAAGGTGCGAAAAGTGGCAGTTAACCTTAAATAACGAAAAGTGTGAGGTCACCCACATGAGTGCTAAAAGGGACTCAAACTTCGGTTACATGATAAATAAGTCTAATCTAAAAGCCACAAATTCAACTAAATACCTAGGTATTACAATTACAAACAGCTTAAATTGGAAGGAACACACAGAAAATGTTGTGGGGAAGGCTAACCAAAGACTGTGTTTTATTAGCAGGACACTTGTAAAATGTAACAGACCTACTAAGGAGACTGCCTACAATACACTTGTCTGTCCTCTTTTAGAATACTGCTGCGCGGTGTGGGATCCTTACCAGATAGGACTGATGGAGTACATCGAAGAAGTTCAAAGAAAGGCAGCACGTTTTGTATTACTGCAAAATATGGGAGTGTGTGTCACAGAAATGATACAGGATTTGGGATGGACTTCATTAAAAGAAAGGCATTTTTCGTTGCGACGGAATCTTCTCACGAAATTCCAATCACCAACTTTCTCCTCCAGATGCGAAAATATTTTGTTGACACCGACTTACATAGGGAGGAGCGATCAGCAAGATAAAATAAGGGAAATTAGAGCTCAAACGGAAAGATATAGGTGTTTATTCTTTCCACGTGCTATAAAAGATTAGAATAATGGAGAATTGTGAAGGTGGTTCGATGAACCCTCTGCCAGGCACTTAAATGTGATTTGCAGAATATTGATGTAAATGTAGAAAAAGCCCAAAGGAATTCCTAGAGTAGGGAAAGAAGTAACTGGTGGATGAAGTAGTTTAGACCCATAGCACCTCTGTCTCTTAAGATTTCTGGAGGCAAATATCTAAAAAACACAGTCGTTATAAAGAAGAAGAAGAAGAAGAAGAAGAAGAAGCACCACCACGAACCCTTGTACTTAGATTGGCCACAATGTCCACTATTTTGTACTCTAATTTGCTGTTGGTTGTTTTCTGTCAAGTTGCTGATGTAGTGTGCGTCTTCACCTTATTTAGGCTTGTTACAAGTAGTGAAGCCCATCTGTTACAAGTGATAGATGGCGACCTTAAGGTTGAAACCAATAAAGCAAATTATTGCACACTGTCATGATATTTGTCCTTCATAATAAGTAATGACAATTACAGCATCGAGCATATGGGATTGTTATTGTTGCCAAAGCGGTAGGATGCCATGTCTGGAGAAATATTTAATGAAAGACGTAACTTCAGTCTCTCACTCCAATAACTCCAGCACGAGAGGTGCCATCACTGTTTATGTTCCAAGAGCTTGTTACAACATTTCACAGCTCACTGGAAATGTGTGATCTTACTGCATCTTGGACATCTATTGTTGCCCTGCAGATTTATGAGTGGGCGAGGGGGAAAATCTTAATCTATAGAGGCCTCAAAATGCTTTGTGTATATTTCAAGCTTTTAGTTCCAATGGAAGCATCTTAGGTTCTCAATAATTCTTCTTATCCCTTTTTGTAACAGTTTTACATTCATATGTAATTAGATATGAAAGCTGTCAAATTACCTGTTGTCCACCACCTTTTGGATTTAACGCTTCAAAATTTCTTGTTAATATAAATTTGTAATACTTCTTCTGCATAGGTGACAATTCAACTCTAACAATGAATTCTGATTTTGAAGGCATACTCTGAAACACAATAACAATTATTACTGTGAAAGAAAGAACAGCCTGAACAATGGAATAAATCAAATTGTTGAGCTTAACTGCTTTTTATGTGTAATTTAGTTTCTTTTGACATCTCTAAAAACAATGGCTTAACTTCATACAGCTTTTAACAGTGTACAATAGTAGTGATACTTACTTTAAGGACATCAGCCTTTAGTCTTCTCAGCATATGAGGTCCCAGCAATTCGTGAAGCTTCTTCACCTGATCCTCCTTTGAAATATCCGCAAATTCATTTTGAAATGATGCCAAATCATTAAATTTCTCACGGCACAAGAAATTTAACAAGTGAAAAAGTTCTTCCAGGTTGTTCTGCAGTGGTGTTCCAGTCAACAATAATTTGTACTGAATGTTGTAACTTGCGAGAAGCCGAAAAAACTGTAAACATGTAACAACAGGTTAACATTGTTAAGCTTCCTTACATAGCAACAAAATAAAACCTCCTTCATATCAGTTATTTACTGAAGCAAATATGTAATTTACATGGAGAGTACAAACCTTTGACTGGTTGCTTTTAAGCCTGTGTGCTTCATCAACAACGAGCACAGCCCAGTCTATGGATCCCAGACAAGCAGCATCTATCGAGATGAGCTCATAGCTAGTTAGCAAAACATTGAACTTTATAGTTGACGCCCTTATTCTAGAGACCCGACCACCTCTCACTGCTCCTTCTTCAAATGAAAGTTCATTCTCCCTAATAACAGCACGTGAATCTTTGTCTCCAACGTAAGTCACTACATAGAAATCTGGGGCCCAGGTTTCAAATTCACGTTCCCAGTTTATTATTGTAGAAAGCGGGACACTTAGCTGTCAACAAAAGAAAGTAGTTTAATAGTTGCCACATTTGCACCTTCATTTTTGAGCATTTCATTCTGTAAGTTTTTATTCATGTTTTTACTTACCAGAAAAGGTCCTTTACAGTGTCCCTCTTTGTATAAGGAGTACAAGAATGTGATAGTCTGAATAGTTTTTCCCAGCCCCATTTCATCTGAAACATTGAAATTATTCTTTATAGATCAGGAAAAAGGAGGAAAAGTGGGGAGGGAGGGGGAGATGTGTACACTTACCAGCTAGGATGGTGTCTGTGCCTTGCCCCCACGAATATCTTAACCAGTTAAGACCTTCAAGTTGATACGGATGAAGCTGCATCCCTGTCTGGTCAATGTATTCTGGTTGCTTGTCTAACTTCTTCTTAAGATCAGTCAGTGGCTTATCAGGAGGTGGAGTATATCGTCGCCTGGTGAAAGAACATACCATAGCAGTCTCTCATGACATGAAATTCTTATGAGATAATGTCCTGGAACACTTACATTTGCACATAATACATTTTAAGTAACCCAACTCAATTTTGGACCCACAACTCCGTGTTCTTCAAACAAACAATACTTAAACATATAATTTTGAAACAGTCAACTGTAATATGAAACAAAACTTCCTTGTTGTATAACCTATAAAAACTATTATTTATATCTGTTGTCCTCTAATCCTTACTGTGATTTTTCTATATAAAAGGCAAAAAGAATTGACAATAGATTTCAAACCTGCCATGATCTATTTTTCTTAATCTTCCAGTCTTACTCTTCTCATCGAATTGTTGCAAATACCATAAATTCCTCATCAGTCTATATTATGCCACCATTAGCCTTGTTACTGTAACTGCTTAGTTCACATTACATTGTCAAAGGTATGCTATACATAAATGAATGTCACAAAGGTCAGCACTATTTTTTTAAAAAGTTCTTTCTTGCTTTAGTTAATGCAACACCAGAATTACCCCTCAAACACTTTGTCTTTTCTAAACCGATCTACATCCAGTATTTATTCACCTCTTTGCAGACCTCCACTATATTATAGTTAACAATACAGTTACCCAAGATTTACAACAAACTGTGCAGTAGTTTTCACATTTAGCCCTGAATAGCCTTTTCATCATCGTGATGATTTTCCATGAATTTGTGAGTGAAATCTTATGTATCTTAGTTTATGGCATCAAGATATGTGTTCTATTTCCCAAGTCTTCCTCACCGATTCTCCAGGTCACGTAACACTCAAATCGATCGTCCTTAGGATAATTGAGCAACGACAATAGTTTTTCCTTCTGTGTGTCACAGAATTGGCAATGTTGGTTTTTCAGTGCAATTCGATCAAGGTTTGTTGCCTATTAGCAGGAGGCGGCCTCAGCTAGAGCCACACATGCTCAATCTGCTTGTCCCACAGCAGACTGCGGCTGATGACAGGCTGTGCAGATGACACAAGCTGCCAAAGAGGCCCATAGGACCACCATGACATGAAGAAGATGGAGAAGAACCTCCTTTTGGCTCTGAAAGAATTGCTGTATGGTCCGGGGATTGGTGACTGGAGGAATGTTTACAAAAACTTTAAACATGTTTTTCTCCGAAATATTGTTTTTCAAATTGGCAGGAAACATAACTTGAGAATGGTGAATATGATTTTGATCAGAATTTGATGCCAGTATTCTACATTGAATTTCCTATCAGTATACATAGCCATTTTGCCATATCTTCAGAAGACCATTTTCGGTACAAGCTTTTGTCCGGATGAAGAAAATGACATCTGTTTAAGAAGTCATCCATACATGCCGATAGAAAGTAAGATTCACGAAATCCCACCAGCCGCAAGGGGGCCTTCCACCTGGTGCAGCAGATACGAGAAGTGTCCAATGTAGAAACAAAAATAATCTGTTAAAGGCAGAAGTGTAAGGAATAAAGCTCTATCACCAGATTTAGCATTAATTTTTAATTTACTTGAAGGAGGAGAAAGGGGGAGGGAGAGGGAAAATTCATAAAAATCATACGCTCTAAGAGGACTACCCTCTCAAAATCTGGGAATATGGTCTTTAGTGCGAGACTATTTTAGGAGTGGTTAACTCCGACTGAATTAACATTGGCCCAAAATGCACTTTCCCCAAGTGTCAAAACAACATTCATGGCACGATTCAGCACTAGCAGAAAAGAGTATTTGTCTGCAGTTTTATGTGTGAATTATTTTATGTTGATTATTGGTAATTAACAGTCTGTTTTTAAGATTTCTGTTCGAATTTAAAGATGAGTCAGCAAAAGACATCAACCAAATTATGTGCGAAGTTTTTGAATTATGCTAAAGAACGCTGAATTTAACGTGAAGTGGACTACCTCCACGTGTTTCACACTTACTTACAAATTCAGACATATACATTCCGATTTCCTTACACCATTTTGCTCGATTTGTTAAAAACAGCACACAAAATAATCCTATGATCAATAATGAAGATTTACATTGCAGTTATAACTATTGTCACTATTGTTGTCACTGAGTGAAGCCTGCATGAGAATTATTACCGCAAAAACAATTTTAAAAAATAAGCCGTGTTCAGAGGGTTGGCACTCTATGCTTGTTCTCTTCCTTTCCCTCTAGTGTTAACCCTTCTTCATAGGTACAAATGTATGGTGGTGAACACTGGCAAATTGCCTGTTAATGCTCATTCACTTGTGTTTGCTTGCCATTCATTGTAAAGTAAACAAGGCTTTACAATCATTCACTCACATTTGCTTCCATTCACTTTAATATAAAAAAGGCTCTAGAACATGGAAATGGTATCATATGATGATTTTTCCTTGGTTGGCGTCCTCAGTTGTAATACTTCTTAAATGAAACAATTGCAGCCATTTGACCAATTTTTATTGTTCATTTATTTCAGTATTGCAATTTTGGCTGTAGAGTCGTATTCAAACACAAGATGGAAACAGAAGTAACATTCTTTAAACAATGTTTATCAAATGGTATCACATTATGCCTTTTGCACTTGAGAACGGCTCTACAGCTGAAATGGCAACAGTGAAATAAATAAAAATTCAGTCAAGTGGTGACAATGATTTCATTGAAAAATCATTTAATATGGTTTCTGAGAAAGAAGCACAGCTACCGCATTATATTTATAGCCACATGCATAAAATTTAGGGAGTGCTTAAGAGTTCTCCACTAATCCATGCTCATAACTTTATGGCTTTATTCAATAGCAATGCTATCTCAGAAACAGCTTTTTCACAGACACCTGACACTGGGAAGTGATTTGGGGCTGCTTGTGCTTAGGCAATACTGCCACATATTCCACTGAATGACGTCCCATCTAGTCAACGGTGCTACAAGGAAGCGTGCGATGCTGTTGCCACCTGGTGGCCATTCCCTCACGAGGGTCATCCGTCTGAGGAAATGGACAGTCAATCTGTTTCTTACATGAACTAGGCTAATTCCAAAGGTATTTAGTCCAAATGTGTGTATTTCTAACAATGTGTTTCAGTTCAAAACACTCAGTTTTCTGCCCAGCTCTGATTACAATATGGAATAAACCATTTTCTCCAAAGTCTGTCAACACTGTTATTCTCACAGTTGTGAATTTGAAACATCTTGTGTGTGCACCTGTGCATCCCCATAACAATACTTAGCTTATGTAATTCTAGTTTTCTAAACCTATACAGATGAGACTTTTTGGCAAGAATCCTACAGTTTCACTGACAAACCACTAGTAAAACAAATTGTGTACTATCTGATGCTAAAGGGAGTAGTAAGTAACAACATAAACAAGAAGAGATCAATTTTGTTCTTTATTTGCAAAGGAAGTACTTACGGCTGGTTCTTATCACTGTTGGCTGCTTCTTCATCTAATAATTCTTTTGTTTTTGTTTTCTTGCCTTTGCCTTTTTTGCCTTTCTTACAGCTGCTGTCCATATTGTAAGATGCCCTCAAATCCTGTTCAGAACACAATGTTAACAGTTACTATGTGTGTCAAAACATGGTGTTAATTTACAATGATTCTCGAAACTGCTTAAATTAAATACTTAATTACAGCAAACCTTACTAAATATCCTTACGGAAATGAAGCATCACCCTCCAACAATTATGAAACATTTGTTTTCTAAACATCCCTGCAGCACAACAAATGAAAATCCCAGAACAGAAAAAATAGGACTGACAGCCTTTTAACCACCGAGAAAGTACATATCAAAACAACATGTGGATACCACCAGTGCCACCACTTCCTACGTATCTCTGGCCATTTAGCTAACACTTCTAAGTTTTTAAATGTAGTCAGCTCAGTAACTGAAGAGACAGATGGACACTCAAACTCTTCCTGTACTCACTTTCTTTGTCTATTACACTGCACAGATATAATTCTTTTCAAGTTTCTTTTTTCTTGTATTATCTTTGCCACAACATCCTTTATCAGCTCTTATTCTTGCTGACTGGACTCTCATAGTTCCTCGTTTTGTAAGTTTCCAGGTTATGCTTCTACATAATGTTGGGACAGCTGTTGCTTCCCTTCGTGTCATATCCTTCAGGAATTTTTCTATTTCTATCATGACAGCCAATCTATCCACATGTAAACTGCACTGAAGATATTTGGAGTCCAACACTCATTCTTAAAATACTATTAAAAGAAGACCAAACACACCATTGCTTTTATTTTATTTTAGATATTACTAGTCCACAATCTCGATGTAATAGATGTAGTTGAGATATAATTCTGTAGAATTCTTTTTAGTTTTTTGTGTCACCAGGACATTGGTATAGTTTTAACTGTAATCCATCAGGTTCCATATTACCATGTTGGGTCAAAGCTTCTTTATCGTGAAACAAGTTGCTACATAACTCACTGAAAGCTGATAAATTTGTAGATAAAGTAGATAAGTATATAGGTGGTCATGTAACCCCTAATACCTGATCTAAGTAATGACAACAGGAGTGTGTGTGTGTGTGTGTGTGTGTGTGTGTGTGTGTGTGGGCTGTCTGATGGGTCAACATATAGATGTGACAGAATGGTAGAAACAAATTAATGTGTTTGGATGCACCCATGACCACACCTTGAATAATCTGCCCAATTTGTTGGTGTATCAATGAAGATTGTCCAACACGCCTACAAAGAACGATGTACCAATCACAGCCATCATAGAATGATCCTAACTGACATGGACTGGAGACAAGTAGCACACCTTGTCAATGACTACTGGTGTCAAACCAGACTGGAATTACTACCGACAGTGAATTACGGTACATGTCAGTCCTTTTCTGAGTGAAACTTGTGAACAGAAGTGAATGCTATGGGCATTTGGAGCTGGGTACATCGCAAAATGTCAATGCTCTAACTGGCACATAAAGCTGCACTTCAATGGAATGAACAACACAGAAATTGGATAGTAGCTGACTGGTGGTGACTGGTGTGGCCAGGTGGGTTGCGAAATGAGCTAGAGCACTGAATACATCTATGGTTCAATGTGGTGTTTAAACTACAGTGTGTGTAATTCTTGAGTTTCTCCTGGCTTATTTGATAATCAAAATATCCACAGGTGTGGTCGGTCTACAGTGTCCAACGGGCACAATATTTCGGCGATCATACATGTCGCCATCATCAGGTGAACTGACTGACTAAGCTCCTGTGAATGTGCCAGTACGGAGAGTAAATCGAACAAACGTATAGTTGTGACGACCACGGCGGACAGAGCCATCACACCGACATCATCTCAGACGCCGTCACAATCTGTTCCACCGCGTGACCGTGGCGCGGACGGTGGAGGGAGTGTGCCGCGGGCGGAGGGTATTTAAATCGGCCACTGCCGCGACCGAACCCAGTTCCCCCTGATCAGCCGTAGCGTACGGATCTCCGTACCGGCACGTTCACAGGAGCTCAGTTCGTCAGTTCACCTGATGATGGCGATATGTATGATCGCCGAAATATTGTGCCCGTTGGACACTGTAGACCGGCAGTACACCCGTGGATATTTTGATTACAGTGTGTGTGTGTGTGTGTGTGTGTGTGTGTGTGTGTGTGAGGTCAAATTCAGGCCAGAACTGTGTTCTGTGGTGTTCTAGTGCTTTTTTTTTTCCACACACCACAATTTGGGCCCGTTGATTCATTTTACTGTGAACCTGAAGCATGAGGTTTATTCAAACATTCTTGGTGACCAAGTTTGGTCCTTTCCTGTCTTCATGACAATTATGCTTTGAACACTCCTGTCTTTCAATCTAACAACAACCATGTTCATAGGGAATGCATAATTCGTTCCTGGTTTGAAAACACTCAGGCACCCTATTGTTCCTCAACTAGCTCACTAAATCACCCTATCTTAATCCAATAGAAAATGTCTGATGATTTGGTGCAGCAGCTGAACTGAAGCAATCAACCGTAAGTGTAATTTTGTAGCTTTGAAGACTCTAATAATCATTCGGTGGCTTCAGCTGGATACAGCATACCTGAAGACAGTCAGAGGGTCAATGTGGAGGCTGGCCTCGCCCATTCATCCTGTCAGTGGGCAGGTGGCTGCTCCTTCAGCAGGGCCCGAGCAGGCACACAGGGACAAAGGCTTGCTGGTTACTGGGAGTTCCAACGTTAGGCGGGTGATGGAGCCCCTTAGGGAAATAGTGTACAGGACTGGAAAGAATTCCAACATGCACTCGGTTTGTCTCCCAGGGGGCCTCATCCAAGATGTGGAGGCGGATATTGAGCGTACGGGGTGCAGTCATCTGCAAGTAGTTGCACACGTCGGAACCAATGATGCCTGTCGCTTGGGTTCGGAGGCAATCCTCAGTTCGTACAGACACCTGGCGGATTTGGTGAAGACCGCTGGCCTCACACGCGGGGTGCAAGCAGAGCTCTCTATTTGCAGCATCGTTCCCAGAATTGATTGGGGTCCTTTGGTTTGGAGCTGAGTGGAAGGTCTCAACCAGAGGCTTCATCGACTGACTGTCTTGGCTGCAGATTTCTAGACTCTAGCTATTGGGTGGGGAATTTTAGGACGCCCCTAGATAGGTCAGGGGTGCACTACACAAAGGAAGCAGCTACTCAGGTAGCAGAGTACTTGTGGCATGCACATGGGGTTTTTTTAGGCTAGGCAGCAGTGCGAGGTATCCTGATGAACACTCACCAGTCGATGTGCAGGCAGGGAAATCAGGACGCGCTCAGTATAAAGACACTTCAGCTATCAAGATAGTAGCAGTAAATTTTCAGTGTGTTCGGAATGAAGTTCCTGGATTTACTGCCCTCCAGGAAGCATGTGGCATGCAAATTATTCTCGGGACTGAGACCTAGCTGAACCCTGAGATAGGACGTTCTGAAATATTCAGTGAGGGTTGGAACATGTATCAGAAAGACAGATTAGATACCGTTAGGAGGTGGTGGCTTCATTGCAGTTGACAAAAATATTGTGTCTACTGAGGTTGAAGTAGAGTGTGATTGTGAAGTTATCTGGACATGTCCAACAGAGCTAGGAGAAATAAGTTAATTGTTGGGTGTTATTACCGGCCACCATGTTCCACCGTGACAGTTCTAGAATCATTCAAAGGGAGTCTACACTCTGTATCGCAGAAGTACCCGGATCATGCTATATTAGTCGGAGGCGACTTCAACCTACCTAGTATAGACTGGGATGTCTACGGATTCATTACAGGTGGTACAGACAAGCTGTCATGTGAATTACTTTTGAACACATTATTCGAAAACTGTCTTGAGCAGCTAAATCGACAGCCAACGTGTAACGGAAATATTTTAGATCTGGTAGCCACGAACAGACCAGACCTCATCGACGGTGTGAGTGTTGAGACAGGGATTAGTGATCATGATGTTATCATTACAACTATGGTTATGAAAGTTAAAAAGTCGGTCATGAAGGCTAGGAGAGTATACTTACTAGAAAGAGCAGATAAGCAGTTGTTAGCACCCCACTTAGTAAATGAATAGACTTCATTTACTTCCAGTATGATGGACGTGGAAGAATTATGGGCAAATTTTAAACACATTGTAAATCATGCACTGGAGAAGTATGTGCTGAAAAAGTGGGTTACGCACAGAAAAGACCCACCGTGGTTTAACAGCGCAGTTCGGAGAATGCTCAGGAGGCAAAGATAGTTGCACTTGAGAGAATGAGGACAGGCAAAAGTTAGTAGAGATTCGTGCTGCTGTAAAAAGATCGATGTGCGAAGCATACAACCACTACCACCGTCATACCTTCGCAAAAGATCTTGCTGAAAACCCAAGGAAATTCTGGTCTTACATAAAATCAGTAAGCGGGTCGAAGGCTTCCATCCAGTCACTCACTGATCAGTCTGGCCTGGCAACGGAAGACAGCAAGACGAAAGCTGAAATTTTAAATTTAGCATTTGAGAAATCTTTCACGCAGGAGGATCGGACAAACATACCGCTGTTTGAGTCTCGTACAGATTCCCATGTGGAGGACATAGTCATAGACATCCCTGGGGTTGTGAAGCAGCTGAATGGGATGAAAATCAATGAATTGCCAGGTCCTGATGGGATACCAATTCGGTTTTACAGAGAGTACTCTATTGCATTGGCTCCTTACTTAGCTCGCATTTATCACGAATCTCTTGCCCAATCTAAAATCCCGAGTGACTGGAAAAAAGTGCAGGTGACGCCTGTATATAATAAAGGTAGAAGGACGGATCCTCAAAATTACAGACAAATATCCTTAACATCGGTTTGTTGCAGGATTCTCGAACATATTCTCAGTTCGAATATAATGAATTTCCTTGAGACACAGAAGTTGCTGTCCATGCATCAGCATGACTTTAGAAAGCATCGCTCCTGCGAAACGCAACTCGCCCTTTTTTCACATGATATCTTGCGAACCATGGATGAAGGGTATCAGACGGATGCCATATTCCTTGACTTCCGGAAAGCGTTCGACTCGGTGCCCCACTGCCGACTCCTAACTAAGGTACGAGCATATGGGATTGGTTCCCAAATATGTGAGTGGCTCGAAGACTTCTTAAGTAATAGAACACAGTACGTTGTCCTTTATGATGAATGTTCATCGGAGGTGAGGGTATCAAATGGAGTGCCCCAGGGAAGTGTGGTAGGTCCGCTGTTGTTTTCTATCTACATAAATGATCTTCTGGATAGGGTGGATAGCAATGTGCGGCTGTTTGCTGATGATGCTGTGGTGTACGGGAAGGTGTCGTCATCGAGCGACTGCAGGAGGATACAAGATGACTTGATGACATGGAAAGGATTTGTTATTGGTGTAAAGAATGGCAGCTAACTTCTTTTTTTCCCCATCAGTCTACTGACTGGTTTGATGCGGCCCGCCACGAATTCCTTTCCTGTGCTAACCTCTTCATCTCAGAGTAGCACTTGCAACCTACGTCCTCAATTATTTGCTTGACGTATTCCAATCTCTGTCTTCCTCTACAGTTTTTGCCCTCTACAGCTCCCTCTAGTACCATGGAAGTCATTCCCTCATGTCTTAGCAGATGTCCTATCATCCTGTCCCTTCTCCTTATCAGTGTTTTCCACATATTCCTTTCCTCTCCGATTCTGCATAGAACCTCCTCATTCCTTACCTTATCAGTCCACCTAATTTTCAACATTCGTCTATAGCACCACATCTCAAATGCTTTGATTCTATTCTGTTCCGGTTTTCCCACAGTCCATGTTTCACTACCATACAATGCTGTACTCCAGACGTACATCCTCAGAAATTTCTTCCTCAAATTAAGGCCGGTATTTGATATTAGTAGACTTCTCTTGGCCAGAAATACCTTTTTTGCCATAGCGAGTCTGCTTTTGATGTTCTCCTTGCTCCGTCCGTCATTGGTTATTTTACTGCCTAGGCAGCAGAATTCCTTAACTTCATTGACTTTGTGACCATCAATCCTGATGTTAAGTTTCTCGCTGTTCTCATTACTACTACTTCTCATTACCTTTGTCTTTCTCCGATTTACTCTCAAACCATACTGTGTACTCATTAGACTGTTCATTCCATTCAGCAGATCATTTAATTCTTCTTCACTTTCACTCAGGATAGCAATGTCATCAGCGAATCGTATCATTGATATCCTTTCACCTTGTATTTTAATTCCACTCCTGAACCTTTCTTTTATTTCCATCATTGCTTCCTCGATGTACAGATTGAAGAGTAGGGGCGAAAGGCTACAGCCTTGACTTACACCCTTCTTAATACGAGCACTTCGTTCTTGATCGTCCACTCTTATTATTCCCTCTTGGTTGTTGTACATATTGTATATGACCCGTCTCTCCCTATAGCTTACCCCTACTTTTTTCAGAATCTCTAACAGCTTGCACCATTTTATATTGTCGAACGCTTTTTCCAGGTCGACAAATCCTATGAAAGTGTCTTGATTTTTCTTTAGCCTTGCTTCCATTATTAGCCGTAACGTCAGAATTGCCTCTCTCGTCCTTTTACTTTTCCTAAAGCCAAACTGATCGTCACCTAGCGCATGATCAATTTTCTTTTCCATTCTTCTGTATATAATTCTTGTAAGTAGCTTCGATGCATGAGCTGTTAAGCTGATTGTGCGATAATTCTCGCACTTGTCAGCTCTTGCCGTCTTCGGAATTGTGTGGATGATGCTTTTCCGAAAGTCAGATGGTATGTCGCCAGACTCATATATTCTACACACCAACGTTTTGTTGCCACTTCCCCCAATGATTTTAGAAATTCTGATTGAATGTTATCTATACCTTCTGCCTTATTTGACCGTAAGTCCTCCAAAGCCCTTTTAAATTCCGATTCTAATACTGGATCCCCTATCTCTTCTAAATCAACTCCTGATTCTTCTTCTATCACATCAGACAAATCTTCACCCTCATAGAGGCTTTCAATGTATTCCTTCCACCTATCTGCTCTCTCCTCTGCATTTAACAGTGGAATTCCCGTTGCACTCTTAATGTTACCACCGTTGCTTTTAATGTCACCAAAGGTTGTTTTGACTTTCCTGTATGCTTAGTCTGTCCTTCCGACAATCGTATCTTTTTCGATGTCTTCACATTTTTCCTGCAGCCATTTCGTCTTAGCTTCCCTGCACTTCCTATTTATTTCATTCCTCAGCGACTTGTATTTCTGTATTCCTGATTTTCCCGGGACATGTTTGTACTTCCTCCTTTCATCAATCAGCTGAAGTATTTCTTGTTACCCATGGTTTCTTCGCACCTACCTTCTTTGTAACTATGTTTTCCTTCCCAACTTCTGTGATGGCCCTTTTTAGAGATGTCCATTCCTCTTCAACTGTACTGCCTACTGCGCTATTCCTTATTGCTGTATCTACAGCGTATCTCGTCATTCCTTAGTACTTCCGTATCCCATTTCTTTGCGTATTGATTCTTCCTGACTAATGTCTTGAAGTTCAGCCTACTCCTCATCACTACTATATTGTGATCTGAGTCTATATCTGCTCCTGGGTTCGCCTTACAGTCCAGTATCTGATTTCGGAATCTCTGTCTGACCATGATGTAATCTAATAGAAATCTTCCCCTATCTCCCGGCCTTCTCCAAGTATACCACCTCCTCTTGTGATTCTTGAACAGGGTATTCGCTATTACTAGCTGAAACTTGTTACAGAACTCAATTAGTCTTTCTCCTCTTTCATTCCTTGTCCCAAGCCCATATTCTCCTGTAACTTTTTCTTCTACTCCTTCCCCTACAACTGCATTCCAGTCGCCCATGACTATTGGATTTTCGTCCCCCTTTACATACTGCATTACCCTTTCAATATCCTCATACACTTTATCTGTTCATCTTCAGCTTGCGACGTCGGCATGTATACCTGAACTATCGTTGTCGGTATTGGTCTGCTGTCGATTCTGATTAGAACAACCCGGTCACTGAACTGTTCACAGTAACACACCCTCTGCCCTACCTTCCTATTCATAACGAAGCCTACACCTGTTATACCATTTTCTGCTGCTGTTGATATTACCCGATACTCATCTGACCAGAAATCCTTGTCTTCCTTCCCCCTTCACTTCACTGACCCCTGAAATTTCAGATATATGTTAATATAGATAAATGTAAATTAATGCAGATGAATAGGAAAAATAATCCTGTAATGTTTGAATATTCCATTAGTAGTGTAGCGCTTGACACAGTCACGTCGATTAAATATTTGGGCGGAACATTGCAGAGCGATATGAAGTGGGACAAGCATGTAATGGCAGTTGTGGGGAAGACGGATAGTCGTCTTCTGTTCATTGGTAGAATTTTGGGAAGATGTGGTTCATCTGTAAAGGAGACCACTTATAAAACACTAATACGATCTATTCTTGAGTACTGCTTGAGCATTTGGGATCCCTATCAGGTCGGATTGAGGGAGGACATAGGAGCAATTCAATTCAGAGGCGGGCTGCTAGATTTGTTACTGGTAGGTTTGATCATCATGCGAGTGTTATGGAAATGCTTCAGGAACTCGGGTGGGAGTCTCTGGAGGAAAGAAGGCGTTCTTTTCGTGAATCGTTACTGAGGAAATTTAGAGAACCAGCATTTGAGGCTGACTGCAGGACAATTTTACTGTCGCCAACTTATATTTCGCGGAAAGACCACAAAGATAAGAGAGATTAGGGCTTGTACAGAGGCATATAGACAGTTAATTTTCCCTCTTTCTGTTTGGGAGTGGAACAGGGAGAGAAGATGATAGTTGTGGTACGAGGTACCCTCCGCCATGCACCGTATGGTGGATTGCGGAGTAGGTAGGTAGATGTAGTAGATGTAGATGAAGCAATTTGTAACACTCTTTCTTGCCATATTGAGGCCATTACCAAGGGTGGTTACAGTATAGTTTGATGTCACATGGAGAGAGAAATTTTTTATCTAGTGTGCTCATTCTACACAGCATAAAGCTCTAAAATATTGTGAGGAACTCTTGTTCAGAACAAAAGTTGTGTACTGCAAGGTAATCTCTCAATTTATATTTGAATATCAATATTAATGTCAGAATACAGTTTTCCAGCACTGCTTGATGCCTATTGAAAATGAAACCTGCAGAATAATGCACGTCTTACTATACAAGAAGTCATTCATGATATAACTGTAATCAGCATTAACACTGAACAGATTCATACCACACGTGGTAGAATCTGTTCACAGATTAAAGTGTTAAGTGCAAAATGTTTTTCTGTCTAGCGTTCACAGAATGAATATGGTAGTTCCCTTTGAATGAGTCCATATTATTAATGTTAGCTATAAATTATTTTGTAAAGTGATAATTCAAAACTGATACTTTGGATGTGCATGACAATAATTTTGAAGTGCTGTAACAGTTTGCCTGGGATACCGATTCTTCGAGAAATGTCACTGTGACTTCCTGCGAAGCAAATCCTGTCATAATGACTACGATGATGGAAGCGATCTATGTGACTTGCAAGCAGTGTACTCTTTTGAGGGAGCAGCAAATGGGTCAATGTGACAGGTGGGTCACTGACATCCTAAAGAGCAGAACCCCCAACACTAAAACCAGAGATCCTCCAAGGAAATGGTATAGCAGCGAGTACAAACTTTTGATGAAAAAAATAACCTCAGATGCCTAATAACAACAGAAGACCATGCACATGCAAAAACATATGAGTATACAACTTGCGATTAAAGACTGACACTGTTGATGTTCAAATGCATAAATTAAAGCATATTTGTTAAATACCTGACAAATATTGAAAAATCTATGAGAACAGGCAGACTTACATTGTAATATTCTATTGCTTGCTTCAGACCCAAGATATTCTCATTCTCATCTTCCCATGTTGCCTGATCGTAAGACAAGTCCCGCCATTTTACCAAGTAAAGTGTCCGGCCATCACGCATGACACGGTGGTTGATTATACGGTGTACAATCATCCACTCAGGCTTAATACCATACCTACAACATAAGAATTACATCTTAAAAAAGAGGTGGTACAATATGACCTGAACTTGTGAACTTCAGCAATCATGTATAAGATGTACAAGCTACTACGTCCCTAAATTTTTGTTAGAAAGTGACTCTGTATGAAAGAGCAAAATAAAAATAGATTTATACTATATGGTCTCACCTGTAGTACTTATCTTCAAGCATCTGGTCATCTGCATTTGCTTCCTTAATGCGCTTCATGCGATTATCCATTTCATCCAATGGTTCATCCAATTTTGGTGGTTCATCCATATCATACTTACGCATGTAACTCCTTATCATAAGTGGGTGAAATACATCCATCTAGCAATAAAACAGTTACGTGGCAAGTTAAGTCTGAGAAAATAATATAAATGAAGTGTATATTTAGATACTTTATAAAGGTCATACAAGGGTTTAAATCAAAGTTACATCAAATGAATCCCATTCAAAGTTCCATTACATGACCAAGAGTTTCTTTTTAAGAAAGGATTGGTTTTACTGTGGAGGTTGACTAACAGAACAGAAAATCTTTTAAATGGACAAAAATACTGGACATAGTCAAATGCCTTTAACATATATCTAAAATTTCAGGGGAAAGTGAAACAGATCAAATTAAACTTTGAGCTACATTTAATTTTTCTTTATTTTGGGCTTGTCAATTTGATATTCAGCCACTTACACGAACTACCTCAATGCTTGTCAAATATTCGACAATATGATAGCCTCATTGGAAGATTTATTTTTGCACTCATGAAATCTAATTTGTATATATGATATTTCATTTTTTCTGTGAAGCGGGAAGCTTCTTTTTCTTCTTCTTCTTCTTCTTCTTCTTCTTCTTCTTCACACTAGCTAAGGCAGCCAATGAAATCTGTTGTGAAACACAGTGTGCACTTGCTAATATGTAGGTTCTGGGAAATAGTGTGTCCAAACTTACAAAGGCTGCTTACAGGTACTGAGGGGACACCAAGACTGTCACCTGGCTAACAGTCAAAGGTAATGTTACAGAATTCTTACTTGGAAATATTTTACATACAGAAACTGCTGAACTAGTTATCATCTACAATGCTACGAGTCAACCGAACAAGAATAAACAGAAAAAAAATTGCTTTCCTCAACTCTTCCTTTATGTTGCTATGCTCCTACATAAAATAGATGGTTCCAGGAATACAAGGACCAAGATCAGCCTATTATTAGTAATATCAGGGCACTTGCGTGCAAAACCTCTCACTGAGAATGTTATGATTTCATAGATAACTGTTACGATGCGAAATTCCACAGATTTTGGCACTCTCCTACAAATGGTTCCATATTAGTGACACTGATCATATCACTTTTTGTATTATTTTGTTCACACAGTTTATTTGTCAGAAACTTCTACAAGAAGTAGTTAAAAAGCTACCCTTTTAATCACATACTGACATGGGAATCTAAGCAACTGCAACGAAAGTTTTCATAGAGGACTTCTAAGACAAGGCTCTGGGGTTTTCAGATTTGATATGTTAGCGTGTATATGTGTACAGGAGATAAAATTACCTCCTGGCTATAAAGGAAGAAAATATTATTAAGGTTTTTGTCAGCTGCATCCTCTACAACATGGTATTACATTCTGCAACATGATTCTCATTCAGAAGTTTAGGACATATGGAACAGTTACTGTGAAGCAAAGAAGTGCAAGTTCGCCTTGCGTGTTGCTCACATCCTGTTCTCCATGAGGAAGGATTAAGAGGAGATAGAATGGATTTTTTTTCCACATTTTAGGATTTTTATCTCATTATAAAATTGCAATTTTCCGAATATATCACTCTCATGGGAAGTATTTTATTTCTTAAAAATATAATCTACACCGGTTGAAAATGTTAAAATTTTTTCTTGCATTTCTTCAAGGTCTAATACAATTGGTGATTTTTTATATAGAAGGCTGTGGATTGCTGTATTATAAAGGTCATGTCCAGAAGAGGATGGGCACCAGGTTGAGAAAGATGAAAAAGTTTGAGAGACAAGAAACTTTCTGATGGTAAAACCGCAAGAGGCAGGCTGACAGACAAAATGATTGATGAACTACAGCAGTATTATGAGATGGCCACTAGAAATAATACTGAGGATTTCTTGGAAATGAAGCAGGCAGTATGGACTACCTTCTTCCAGACTGTCAACTGATGAAAAACCAGTACACCACGCCCTCCTGGACCTGATTCATGGTGCAATTACCACAATGCCCAACACTCAAACAGTTCATACGGCCATAAACATTCCATCCCAGCAGCAGTCATGGATATCATAAAACCTATTTACAGAGACCTGGCAAATCCTCAATTACTGAAGAAGTGTCTGCATGGTCAGATTCAAAATCCCAATGAATCATTCAATAATCTTATATGGACTCACTCACCAAAAAATGTTTTTGTTGGAATAAAGACTCTAAAGGAGGGGGGGGGGGGGTCCAGTGATGCTTTATTACTTTTAATGATAGCAACATTGGTAGGGTGAAAGTGCTACAGCATATGGGAATTAATCCTGGAGCAAACTGCATCGGAGAACTTTAATGGATGGACAAGGTTTGCATTGATAAAGCGGAGTATGCAGCACAGTTGGCCACTAAGGAGTCCGGAAAGAAGAAAACAAAAGAAAGCTTGGAAAAAGATAGAGGATGATATACAGTATGGTGCAGGGTGCTTCTGAGTGACTAAAAATAAAAAATTAACCACATATTAAGTGAGTTACGGTCTCTTGACACTTTAGAAGCTGTTACTTAAAATTTACATTTTCTGTTTTATTTTTTCCTAAACCTCAGAAACCACTTTGAGTAGAGTATTCAAATTTTCTGGGAGTAATAACATATGTAGCCTAAGTCTACTGTACTAAAAGAAGAACATAATGTTATTGTATAATTAAAATTATTTAGGATAAAGTACAAAAAAGTAACAAAATTTTAACCGTGTTATTAAAAAATCATATTTCCGAAAGCAGTGGCTGAAATGCAATGATTGTAGTTCAGTGGACTAAGAACATATTGTTTAATGTCCTGTAAAAGTTTCGTGTCAATGGCTACAGTGGTTCCTGAAATACAGGGAAGCCAAGTCACTAAATTTAACATTGTCAGGATAGGGTGCTCCATCTCCCTTTAATGATTTTTAACTGGACAGTTTTCACACCACAGGAGAAAGTACACCGAGTACTAAAAAGGTGCATTTCACCAGATTCGTAAAATGGTGGAAGGAGGTGAGGGAATGTAGTTATAAAATATAAGATGAAGTTTTTTTATTCACATACACATCATACAACTACCTGTTATATGTCTTTTTCCAAAAAATATGGTAGATCTTCTCAACATGAAACTGACAGTAAACATTAAACAACATATTCCCTGGGAATTGCGATAAAATGGACAGCAAGTTAATGACAAAATCTCAAGCACTCTCATCAGCAGAAAATGTAAGAACACACATCTTGATATTGGTCTAGAAGTTGTTGGAAGACTCTTCTTCACCTACAAATTACAACTAAATAACTGAACTGGCACCTTTTTAAGATGAAATAAATTTATGCATAAACAAAAATTCATAAATCGAACAGTGCTATGCCGAATAGGTCACTTGGTAGAATGTCATCAGTTCATGAATGAATAACTTTAATACTATGAGTTTTGGGATAGCTCATCTTCTGATATCTGTGAAACACAGGACACAATAGACATGTAATAAAGGCAACATGAATGGACTCACCACAAAAATGTACACAAGGAACAAGTACAAAACACACATCCTTAAGTTACAAGGAAAAGATACATGCATGTTCATGTACTGTTCCAATTACGAGGTGCGGTCGAGAAGTTTCTAGCCCGAGATAGTTACCGTGATGACTCGCACAAACAACACTGCCTACTTTTATGGTGTCCCTTTGTATATATGCAAGTCAATTTCACGACTCCAGTTTTGTCATTTTTGCCACTGGGATGTGTTATATACTGTAGTGTAAGCAAAACGGCAAATCTCAAACCGTGCTGCGCTTGATTATCTTCATTTGAAAGGAATGACGCCAAAGGAAATTGCGGAGGACATGCCGAATACACTTGAGGACAGTGCTCTGTCTTATGCAACAGTGAAAAACTGGGTGTTCAACTTCGAACATGGAAGAACGAGTGTGGAAAATGCACCAAGGAGCAGGCCTATCACTGTTGCCACTGAGTAAACAGTGACTGCAATTCACGATACAATAGTGCAGGATCGTCTAACAATGTTGCAGCACATTGAAACCACATTTGGAATCTCTCATGGTTGCACTCATGGCACTGTTGCAGATATTTTGGGAATGCGGAAAGTTACATATCTGTGAGTCCCGAAAGATTTGAATGCATATCAGAGATGGGAGCATGTACAGTGTTGTGAAGAAATCTTCCGCCAATTTGAAATGGGTCAACACAGATTTCTTGCAAGGTATGTGACAATGGATGAAACGTGGGTTTACCACTTTGATCCTGAGACAAAACGAAAGTCACAACAATGGAAACATCCTTTCATCCTCTACCCCAAAAAAAATCCAGGTGCAAAAATTAGCCGGTCGGGTGATAGCATCGGTCTTCTGGACTGCAGAAGGGGTAATTATGGTGGATTACTTAACAAAGTACGTTAACTACCAATGCATCTTACTACTGCACCCTCCTCTGCTGTGTGTGTGAAGAAGTTATCTGAGCGTGCCACCAAGTGTATCGCATTGAAAAATAAATTGGTATTCTGAAATTTCTGTCATTCTTTAGTTGTTAGACTAGAAATTTTTCAACTACCCCTCGTATATAACATGGTTGTATGCTTGCCCCATCTCCAAAAAATTCGTGTTATGTAACTAAGTTTATAATACAAATTAACGTGAAAAATCAAACAATGGAAAATTCTGTAGGAAATAATGACAAATTAACATGAAAAGTATTTCTAGATAGCTAACCAACACATGGAACTGCATATTCTGCTGTACTTACTGCAGGGTAGGAATTTAATATCCATGGGAATGTTCCAAGCAGAAGTAGCACATTACAGGATCAGGTACTGAACTGCAAAGTCAATTTTATGCCACAAGATGCAACAAATTTTGATGCAAATCAGAATTAGTTCAATTATGCTGGGATCAATATCATTTGTGGCCTACAATAACCACCAGGTTTGAAGAGGAATAACTTTCAGACAAATTTTTGAAGGAAAGTTTTGCATTCTTCTTGAAATTTGAGCAATTCTACTGACGGCTTTTTTGAAAATCCAAACAAAGTTTGCAAGCAGTAAATTACCACCATTTTTAAGTTTTTGAAGTGTTACCAATGCACCCAATTAATGCTCCAAAAACTGCTGACATTTAACTAAAATAGAGGACAATTTTTTCAAAACTTGCTTTCTGCAAAAACAGGGCAAAAATTAGTTTTTAGATATGAATAATGCCATTTTTGATGTTTATGCTGTGACATTTGTGGAAGTGACAAAATGGCCTTCTGGCTGTGTATCTGAATTATTGTCAGGTCATTGTCAGTTGCAAAGCTGCCTGTCTGAGATGACAAATGTGTCACACGTGTTCTTAGCCTGTGTTTATTTTTAATAAAATGGTAGACGAATACTCTGAACCAGCAACAGAAGTTGAAAGGGGAAGGAAGAGAAGGAGAGTGATAGAAAAGAACCAGTAGAAGGTATCGTGAAGAAAGAGCATGGCAGTTAGATGCCAGATGTGGTCATCTTTCATAGATGACTTAACCTACAATGAAATGGATGGCAAGTAATTTCCAAGTTCACACTTCTGTTAATTATACACACTGTGGGGAGTCAACTGTAATAGAGATCCTCGATAAAGGGCAGAAATCCTTCAGAGCCATGGGCACAGCAGAGAACGATGTAAAAGATGAATCACGCCAATAAAAAAAGAGAGACCAGATATGGCAAAACTGACGTAGTTTGTTAAAATATCCAATAATGCCATGTAGTTACACGGAAATATATTGAAGGAGAACTGGGTGTGGGTGGGAGACTGGACTGTAAACTTGATAATTCGATTGACTTAAAATATTTAAATGTTTGTATTGATGTAATTATGGCAGTCTAAATCAGTAATACATAAAGTTATATGTAATGTATTTGTTTATTGAGTAAATGGATGATTAAGAAAGTTGTACATCAATATGTTATGCATAAAGCAAAGTCTTCAAATAAGCTGCTATTTTCATAGTCTTTTTTAAATATATGTACGTGCATTGCTCTTTTGATTTATGGATTTATCAATTGCTGCTTTGAAATTAATACATTACATGTGAAGTTTTGCAAAAATTTTATCCATATACAAATCCCTAAACAGTCTCTTGCATTTCTTAAAAATTACAATTTTCAAGAAAGTCAGTTTTGAAAAAACTGATCCTCAATTCTTGGAGGAATAAAAGCTGCAGTAATAATGACAATGTAGCACGAGAGAGATTTCTCAAAAAATACACTTGCAGCTCTTAATTATGCTGTATGATTCTAATGTTTTTTCCATTCTGACCGACCGAATCATTGACATCACAGGGAGAGGAACATTTTTTTAAACACACGTTTTTTACGTATACTGATGGAGAATTTACTGACTAGGTATCATTACCTCGATACCAAAACAGTGAAGAAAGCACTGAAATTGGTGCGTGGTCCTTAGATGACCCGCAAGATGAAGAAGAAGAAGAAGAAGAAGAAAGCAGTCAATGTTCAATACGTATCAAGGAACATGTACTGCAAAATATTTATAAAATAGTGGTTGTAGAAGAAATTAAAGTGATGTTAAAAATTCTAACACACAAATTGCACTTACTGCCGGACAATGAAAAGTGGACATGACAATTCAACTTCCAGCTAACAAAAAACTCCCAAGTTCAGCGAGCGCACTGGAGGAGATCATAACTGAGCAACAAACATAAAAATACTGAATTCATTCAATCAATAAAGAGTTGAAATTTCTTGGAGTCTTTCAGAATTTACCATGATCTCTCTAACTTGTCTAGGCAAATTGAATTTTCCTCATAAGTCCAGGTTATCGAGACAAATCACCACCTGTCCTGATGAATTTTCCATTTTCAAATGGATATTGTTAAATATATTTGTGCTTTGAATCAACGACCCAGCAGGGCACCTAAAAACACTCTACCTATGGTAATGTTTGTCTCAGAGGAGAACCATCATTCAAGGTTTCTGTTACAAAAATATTACACAGTTTGAATCATTCAGCTTTTAATACAGAATGTGTGGCATAATAAAATATAATCAAGAGGCCAGACTTTTGAAGGAGGTGTGTCTAATGTAACAGCTTAGAGGAATGACAAATTAACGTTTTTGCATATTTAAATATTCCTGAAAAAATTTGAAACCTGTTTTTCCAACATCTCACTACTTCATTAAGAACAAAATGTCTTACCTGTATTTCTGACACCCAGTCACAATGCCAGTATGATTTTTCATGCCATTTGACAAAGAATTCCCTGAAACGAGGTGGTTTTCGCTGTCCTTTGCTACTCGATGGTTCATCAGATTGCTTTTCATCTCCATCTTTGCCTTTGACCTCTGACCAACGCCACGTTAATATCTTTGACACTTTACCAGGAAGTGGTTTGCACTGCAAGTAAAGCAGAATGATCATTGTACTAGATATGAAACAAGGTAGAACACAGGAGATATAAGACAACCAGATGTAGCAACAAGAACTGAATAAATAATCCATTTTTGGGCTTACAGGGACCAGGAAAGGCAGCATAACGGAGCTTGACCCTGTGGGAAAATTACCTGTTGCTTTATTGTTATAACACATACAACAATGCAGACTAAATACTGTCAATTTTATCAATATATTAAATTTAGACATCACTGGCACTCCGCTATCTTGGTTGCATACAACTGCCATAAACGAGTCTACTCAATCTTCTCAACTTAGTGTCCCCTCCCTCTACCCTCCTACTAGTAACAGAATGTCAACAGACAACCTATGTCTTTATTGATTTAACACGGTACACTACTACTCCCTAACACATACAAAGGCAGTTACCAATGGCTCCTGAAGCCTTACAAAGTTAGACTATACTGGCCACAACTATCTACAAAGATGCTGATGGGATCTGACATTCAATGACTCACTGGTAACTGCATCAGAAATATATGGCAGTCAGTCAACACACACCTTGCAGCATCATACGAACACTACCAACTAATATGGCCTTTCGTTACATTAGAATTGGTATGAGAATGTTCCATGTCTGCATGATGTGGCAGACATGATCTGTCTGTCATGTAACAAAACAGTGATGAAAGTTCAAGTTTCTAATGGAGCTAAATCCATGGTGCAGATCATTCTGCTAAACCATGGTACCCCAATGAATACAATAATGTACAAAGGAAAATTCCTTAATTTAGTTCGATATCATATCAATCAACACTAAATGTATCATTACATGATGACTGCTTACTAACAAATGGACATAGTTATGCTTTAATAAAACACTGATGGACACTGTTGAAAAGCGAAGTACTTGCACACCCAACTGCCAGCCAGTGAATCAGTAACTTTTAAACCAGTGTAGCAGTGCACATTACTGAAATGCTGCAATTTAGGGTCTACAGCACATGCTTAAGGCATTCTCTCAGGACAGAAAAACGCACACTAACAAGGAGCTGGCGACACCAAAGTGTGGAATTCCGCATTCCACTACACTGCGGAACGTGGAATAAAGAACCTGGCATGGCACATTTTTGTCTCCTGGAGAGCAACATGGCAAATGACATGCGACATGTTTTAGGTCGCAAGCAGCACAGAGGAGCCCCAATATTGTACAGCATTAAACATCATTTTCTTTCTCACAGAGAACATGGTATGAATATAAATTGTTTCAAAGCATCAGCAAATTGACGATCTCTGAAAAACATGTTGTTTTAGCTATGATTTGTTGTAATAAAACAACAGGAAACTACTTTTAAGTAGGTGAAGGCTTCCTGTAGTTGATGTTTTTAGTGTTATAACATGTGTGCTACGAAAGTATACTGTTTCAATGCTAAGGTACAACTTGCATGTCAGACATCAAATAATGGCATCTGGAGATTGTGTATACCATATACAAAGGCCCAGACGCTATGTCGAATTTGTAGCGAAGTTGGTAGTGTTATGAGCTCTGAGTAGCAAAGCTCAATGGAGGGGGTCCATGTCCACCTGCTCTCAAATATTTTTTCTTTCATATCTGTTTACTAAAAGATTCTAGGTCATTCTTATTCATTATCATCTTGAAAGTCAATGTTATTTATTATAAATAATGAATTTGTTGCAAAGGCCAACGACTGTCCAGAGATCTTAACATGACTGCCAGTCTATGTCAAAGTAAACCCAAGTTACACACAGGAAGTTTTTGTTGTTGTGAAACTTTCTGTACAAAACATATACCTATCTCCGAGTTTATGGACTCACTCATGTTTGTATTCTGCCAGTGAAAATCTTTTTCAGTGAAGGTGAGCTGCTTCAAAAAAACTTGTCTCTCACATCCAAATGAAATTACGAAATGAATCTTGATCTCAAAATTATGTGATGAAGTACATTCTTTCAGTGTGATGACTGTCAATGTTACATAGAATATATATATTATGTAAGTGCGGGCTGATGTTAGACACACTACCTTAACTATATTCAATTTAAAACCCAAAATGGGATAAAAATTCAACTCAGTTAACAATAACTTCTGCCAGTACGTAGCTCAACTCTGTGTACAGCATTATGTGGTATTTCTCTACAAGTAATTCACTATTCAAGCCACTGATGAATCCAGAATCTGCTTTGTGGTTTTCTCTACTCTCCAACAGAGTTAACATAGCTATTTTACGCACATCCATTCTCATAAGAAAACTGTGTGGTCTTTGGGCCAGATAAAGCCCACAATGTATGCAGGAGAGAGCAAAGCACATTAACCAGGTCATCCCACGTGCCGACGGCAATGCCTCAAGTTAGATCAGATGTCTCTCCATGTCAACATTAGCAACCTTACCCAATGGAGGACAGTTTCAGGGCAATGCTCCAGAGTCTCTACAAATACCGGCAACTTTCTTTTGAATGTTTCCTTCTCTTTACTTTTATAGCTGCTCTAACTAATTTTTTTTCTCCTGTACTGTTGTAGTTGGCACACTGATTATCCAGGATGTCATACTATTTGTCGAACTAGCTTGTGCCTTATACCTATGAAATGTTTCCCAAAAGATTCACTACCCAACACAATCATTAAGGCATAATACTGATTAATTTCATACTTAATATTTCAACTAATCAATAAAACACTACACAGCTGCAGACACTCTTCTGTAATATTAAACTTACTGAGCAACGTGGACACTTCCAATCTCCGTCAGGGATATCCTTAAGTGGTGGATTTAAACAAAACGTGTGATATGCTGAAGGACAAGAGTCACAGCACAAAAGCTCGCCACCATCTTTGCAAACTCTGTAACATTTTAACAGTTATTTCAGTCATCCATGAACAACAATGTTAGAAAGAATAATAATTACAGTGACAATCAATAACTGAACAATAAATTACAACTAACACGGTTGCTTCTATACAATAGCAGTTGTGTAATATTTATGCTGGACTGGTAAATATTACATATCCAATACACATTTGGTAGTTCGTATTGTATTCTCCTTAGTACTATTGACATATGGTACTATAATGTACTAGTAGTTAATTAACAGTAAGCAATGGTCATACTATCAGATATGCTCCTAAACAGATGTTAATATAAAATGAAACATGGTATGTGAATAACTGCAATTCTTCATAACAGAAAGGCTTGGCAGACTCATTTGTTACAACAAGAAGCCCCACATAACAACACTTAAAACATCAGATCACTGTGTCATTCATTGTTAAAAACATTTGGATCCACAACAAAACTTTACCTCTTGTAGAATCCAGGATGGAAAGTAACAATATTATGAGAAAGAAAGTTGCCACTTACCATATAGCGGAGATGCTGAGTCGCAGATAGGCACAACAAAGGCCCCAGGCCCCAATTAAAGCTTTTGGCCATTGGTCTTTGGAGACAATAGACACACATATGCGCCCCCCCCCCCCCAAACACACACCACTCACATTGGTGACCTCCCTCACTCTAAAAACAGGAAAATCTCTTAAAGCATACTGACAATGCACCTTAAAACAGGGGTGCCATTCATGTTATAAAAATCTTAACAAAAGAGGGTATGAAATCAAATTTGACCTGACATACCCTTTTGGTTGGGAAATGAAGGTATATTACAAGAGGTGTGGGAAGTGACCTCCCTCTACCTGTATACGCAGTTCAACACAGTGCTGGATATTTGTGAATGCTGCTGCCTGGGTATTGGGCACAACAGCCTGGATTTAAAGGTGAATGTTCTCACGTAATTCATTGATGGTGCGTAGTTTGTTCTTGTCACTTGATCTTTGAGGTGACTTCACAGAAAAGAAGCCAGCAGTGGTGAAGTGAGGTGAGGTGAGCTTGGAGGGACCACAAACATCTGAAAATCACTTTGTCAGTAAAACATGTTTCCACCACAGCCGTACTCATTTTAGACACATGGCTTGTTGCCCTATCTTGCTAGTACCAGACAACTGTCAGTTTCATGTCATTCAACTTGCTCTTCCACCGAGTATCAAAATATTGTCAGAATCACACAGCAGTGGAAGAAGCAAATCACACGGAAGACCACAAACAGTAAGCCATACAACATTGTTCAACTTCAGTAACTTGGAACTACCAAGCTGAAACAACTAAATTGGCGAAGTTCTCAAAGTTTTTCTCACATTAGAATCAAAACAAATTTTCACTCTTACCTGCAAAATTCCATGTGCTCATCATCATCCTGTTCCTGAACCCCTTCCCCCTCACAATGTGGGCATGACCATTTGCCTTCTGGAGTCTCTTCTAACTCTGGATCAAGACAGACAAGATGATACGCTCGAGGACACGTATCACAGAGTATTATTTCACCACCTTGCTGGCACACTTCACAGTAGTCCTGGTGATCAGTCTGGAAGAGAGCAATAAAATTCTTAGTAATGATCGTCCTCCCCCCCCCCCCTCCCCCTATGGCTTCCAGTTTAGTACTTTTACACTCAGATATTTACAATTTTAAGCATGAAGCCTTCTTCAAAGTAAAATTTTGTAATTGTTTTAGTAGCCCTGTTTCACATGCATTGCAGACGTGTTTATGTTTACATATGATTTGCAATTCAAAAAAAGCATGCCGAGAGGGGAGGGGGCAGGGAGGGACAGGGACATGCAGGGTGTTGCGCTGGGGGAGGGGGCTGCGGAGGAGTGGGAGGGGCGAAGGAAATTTGTCATAATAAGATGCAGTGAATAATTTCTTACATCAAACAGTCCAACTTCAAGTGCATTGAAATGTAAAGTATACACTATACTTTTATTTGGAAATGAATTAGGCGAAAAAGAGTGAAGTAAAATAGGACAGGACTTTTAAATGCGAAGGGAAGAGAAATATATGGTTGGTATTGGAGGGAGTAGAGGGGAAGAAGCAGGAAGGAAAATGCAATGAACAAAGGAGCAGCAAAAAGTTACCTTAGAAGCTATGGCCTTATGAACAATACTAGTATAGGTTAATTATCATAACACAAAAACTGGCAATGCAACTTTTTGGAAGATAGTAAACAGTGATGCCAATTAACCTCTTTGCTGCTACAGACATGCTTTCTGCAATTTTTGCTGAAGGCGGCCTTTGATATAGCTGTACTGCTCACCAAATGCTGGTCTTGTGCCGAGAGATGGCATTTTGGCAGATAGAGAATACTCATCAACTACTGATGTTTTGAAAACTATCAGGAGAAAAAAATTGATTCTTGCACATCTTAGTCACAGATCTTCACTTGACAAAGAACTCAATTTCTTTTTGTTATTTGTCATACTACTGCACTGAATCAAATTAAGTAAAACACGGCATTCAATTTTAAAGAGCTCGCAGAGGTAGAAACGCACTGCATAAACTTTTTGTATGGTTGATTTTAGCTTACATCCCAGGAGATGAAATGTGCACAAGAAATCAAAATTCTACTTTAAAATTAACAGCAGAACAGTACCTAATTTCTTTCACAAATTACTGGATTCTGTATCTGACAGTCACACCTGATGCATCCATTCACATCCTTCTGCACTGCGAATCATGTGGTCATAAATAAGGTATGTATGCTGATTTATAAATACTCTGAACTTTTTTATTTACTGAGACATGGAAGTAATGCGTACATAGCAGTGAGAGGTCGGCGACAAATAGGAAAACCAAGTGGCATGTGTATACACATCAACAGCACCTGAGGAAATGGTGTAGCAGGGCGTGTATACACATCCACACAATGAATGGAAGGGTTAAGGCAGTACTTTCAATCCATTTTGATTACTCATTTCATCAGTTATATTAATCTTCCTTTCTCACACTTATCTACCCTCCCCTACCACTACCAGTCATGGATCAAGCTGTGTTCTTTCTTGACAGAAACAAATTAACTTTGGAACATATCTGTACACTCCTGTAACTACTTACTATCAAAACTTTTGCACAAGTTATTTTTTTTTGTCAGTAGGCACTTGTGTGAATTAGCTGTCCCTTTTCCTCAAGAATATCTAAAAAAAAGCGTATCATATGAATGTCAGAACATTAATTTGTTTCCTCCAATGAAGGACTCTATTACATTTCACTCAAATTGTACTTGTTTTTACTATAATGGCTGATAAGAACTACTTATAACAGAACTTTTTTTTTAATTTTTTGCCATAAAATCTGATAAACCTCATACACGTTACTGTTAAACAATTCACAACTGCTTTTCTTACACTACATGCTATTTAATATTCCCTGCACGAGCATTGCTGGATCATATGCAACCCTTTACTGAGAGCTACAGCTTCAGTCTATGAAAGCACACAAAATACACTGTACAAAGAATATACCCACATGCTAGGAAATACATGCTACCTTTACCAACACAGTCTTTCTGTATCAGTCACCACTGCAAAGGCAAAAAGAACTTAAGTGCTTGATGAGCAATTTAAAATGCCCTAACTCATCTTTTTCTCATTCTCTCCCATGGTCATTAAACATTACATTTACACTGAGCACATCAGACAGATTGTTCTGACCGTATCTCCTCTTTAATGTCATCCACTACGTCTACTCAAATTGTTCAAACTTCAAATTTTTGTCTAATTCTGTAACATACTGAATCTGTTAAGACATTTAAGGGCCAACCAGTATACAAAATGTGATATTTACAGGCACTGCCCACTTTACACTTAGATATTTTACTGTGCCTTTTGCATAAATTTCTGCAGTGGTAACATGTTACACAAAAATAACCTGACTGTCACTACTAAGTACTGGTACACCTCCACAAAAACTATCAGTAACAGTAATATTGTTAGTTGACAATTTAAATATATACACACAACAATGTTGTAAATACATTTGGAACAGTGAGAACACCGATGACAACACTGTTTATGTAATCACATTTTCCTTTAGCACCATGTGCAAATTTTTACTTCAAGAAAGAAGTAAAAATTGAATATTAGGTGCATAAACATATTCTGTACGTCTTACAATTCATAATACAGCTTCATGGTGATGGTTGAGGTGGTGGTGTTGGTGGTGGTAAGGACAGACTCCCATTCAGTGCAGGAAGAATTTACTATTTGGTCCAGGAAATAAACGTTCCAACAATCTTGTCCACATTTATTAGTCACATCTCTACACACAACTGTGAGCAACAAAGTACGGTAATTTTTATCTTCTACTTTTTCATCACTACAGATTTCTCAAGACAAAATTCGATGGGCTCTCAATTGTATTTTTCTCTTAAGGTATCCTATTCACATCATTATACATTCTCTCATTTTCAATGCCATCTAAATGCTCTTATGTCTTTCTTATAGCATTTCTTTTATCAGAGATATAGGTTATCTTTAGTGGTATCATAAAATGTCTGATCATGCTGCTGCTTCTCCTGGGAGTACTTCTAATTCTCCTGGGAGTACTTCTAAGAATCCCCCCGGGGTTGCCAGAAGTTTCCCAAAGTGAAATTCCCCAATTTCCAGATACAGTTTTAGCATCTTTTTCTGACGAAGTTTGAGGTCTGAAGGCTAAGTAAAGAGGTAAGTCGACAAAAAGATGTAAGGACTTCTGTATTTCTCAACTTGTTTTTAACTGTAATTTTGAATGAGCAGCAAGTTATTGTCTTCTAAGCTAAGTACACAGGTACGTTGTGTACATAAAAAACCATTTTTAGTCAAAGGATTTCAGTGTTATTAATGATTCAACTGCAACTTTGAATTATCAGCACGTTTTTTCCTGCACGAACTTTATGAACTTTCCAGGCGTGATAATGATTCAGATCAGACAAACATGAAAGGAATATATTGTACAAAATAATATTAAAGTTACAGAAATATGAACAGCAGCTCTGAAGTGCATATAGTGACATTTTCTCTGATAAATAATACTCAGTGTATTGTCAAACAATATATAATAAAATTAAACAATGGAAACCACTCAAAACTCCTATGTGAGAAAAGTGATCTCTTCATTAATTCCACTCAGTTCAGTGGCCCTATTTGCCAGTATCCATGGCTTCTTGGCCTTCAGTTCGTCATTGTGCTGGACATTGGACCTCTTCTGTTCAGCTCGCTTGGCTCCATCTATTTCACGTTGCTTCTGCTTTAAAGCCTTGCCATACCGAGCTCCAGCATTGCAGTAGTCCAGAATCACTGTCTTGCTAATGTCAATCTTAAAGACACTGCCAGTCGATTTCAGGTCGTCATATACTTGATGTAGTGCTACAATGACTTGGTTCGTTGGTTGATTATCGTACATACTTTATTAATGGAAAAACCTTACACTACGAAAGCTTGACCATGACTCAGCATGATAACCTTTTGAAGTATCACCATCCAGTAAGTCTCTCCAGAAGTGATCTATTCTCGTCGCACTTCTCTTGTAGCTTGCACCGAGATCCAAAAATTCTTGCTTACAAAGAAGCTGCATGAATTCTTTATCACAGTCCTTAGCAATCATCCAATTGTGTAAAGATTTCTACTCTTGCTACTGCTTGAGCTGCTATATGTATCACAAAAGCTCACGTATCTACAAACGCAATGTTTCAAAAATGACTTTGCAAGGAAGTATGAGCACATTTTGAACGGAAAGTCCCAGCACTTAGTCCTGAAAGTTAAAATATTTTTGGCAGGCACTTTTACCTTTCTCAGCTAGACCATACAGCATGACTTAAGTTAATTTCTTTGGCAGGAACAAGACTAGCTTCATCTTCAAGTTTTACATCACATACCACTTTCACAGAAGACAACACAGACGTGTTCAAATTATTAGACTCAACGATTATTTTTGGTACTCTTAAGGTTTTTGGTGAAAAAATAGGAGAGAAAAGTGTAATAATTGATTTGTTTTAATGGTTTGATTGATATCACAAAATTTCCTTCCAAGCAACTCGCAGATCGCGGAATTTTTCACAGTTGGTAATATTTCTCACTTTCCCTCCAAATCGTGTGTGTCCATGTACAAACTTTGAAACTGTATTTTACGTTTCTGTGATGAAACTGTATTTTACATTTCTGTGATGTACTTCAGCTTGTTATTTATTCTATCAAGTTCTTGCTACATTAACAAGACATTATATAGCTTGCGAACTTGCACCTGTTTTTAGCTACAGGAATAAATCACAGAGTTTCCATAGAAAGTGAGGTTACGGGGAAGACAAAAGATGTTTCACCTTCGAAAGTTTCGGCTGTGCTAGCACTTCTTGCTGAAAATCGTTATGAGTAGCAAGCAATTGCTGACAGAATGAGAATATCACACAAAACTGTCAGCAGAATCAAACTTTCAGTGCAGAAAGGTGGTGAATACAAGCCAAACAGGAAAGGAAAATGTGGATGTAAAAGAAAATCAGTCCTAGAACAATGAGAAGACTTGCAATCATACCAACAGTGAACGATAAACTTACTTCTACAGACACGAACCATCAGCTGAAAGGTTGAAGTTTCACCTGTGGCAGTGAGGAGAAGATTGTCTGAATGTGGTTTAAAGGCATCACCAAAAAAAAAAAAAAAAAAAAAAAAAAAAAAAAAAAAAAAAAAAAAAAAAAAAAAAAAATCGCACCTGCCATGAAAACCAGAAGATTGCAGTGCCCTAAACAATTTCAGGAATGGACAAGTGAGGACTGGGCTAAGGTATGTGCAACGATATGGTACATTATGTGGGTCTGATCTCTAAATTTAGGAGTTTTAGCTTGAAACTATGATGCTTTCTTGACACTGAAAAAAATGCACATTTGAATTTTGGGACTGTTGAGGTCTCCTATGCTACTATTCCCAACTTTTCTAACTTGCAATTTTGTACACATGCTTCAGGTATGCTTCAGTGTTGACTCTATATTCACTGTGATGGAAGAAAACAGCCAGTATGTTCGTCGCAGACCTGGAGAACAATTCAAAGCTGAGTGTGTGCAACAATGTGTGAAGCATTCAACTTCCATTATTGTCTGGAGTGTGATGTCTGTGAAAGGTCCTGGCAGGTTACACATTGTCAAAGGGGCAATGAGGCAAGAGAAATATAAAGATATCTTTTAAAAGGAACTTTTTCCCCCAAATAAATGAGTGGTTTCCTAATAAAGATGCCATTTTTATGCACGATGGGACACCTTGCCACAAAGCCAAAAGTGTTTCCAAGTACCTGAAAAAAAAAAAAAAAAAAAAGCAACTGAAAGTGTTGCCTTGGTCAGGGAATAGCCCTGCTATGAACCCAACTGAAAATTTATGGGCTATTGTGAAACATAGGATAAGGAAACTTACAATAACCAACAAACAAGATCTCATGGAGAAACTAGAGGAAATCTGGTACCATGACAATGATATTAAAATGTCAAGTGTAAAGTTAACAAAACTTTGCCAAAAAGGATAAAGATGATGATTAAGAACAAATGCATGCATAAAAAGTATTGAATGTACAAATATAATCTGTATGTGGACGTATATGTGTGATAAATGTAAAGTTTTAGAAAAAATGTCTTTAGTAAGTTGAACAAGCTGTACATCAGATTAATTACTATGGACATTACATCAGCAAGAATAGAAGACGAAGCATTATACAGGAAAGGTGCCACGAGGCTACACAGTGGAATTCCCTCAACTAGGGTGTGATCTGCACTGAACAAAGCCTAAAACAAGATGTTTTAGCTGGCAGCACATTATCTTTGTGAAGTACTTCACCACCACGATCAAATGGACCCAGCCTGTGGGCATGCTGGAGAGGCTAGATCTAATGGGTGAGGCCTGCACATTAGTGAGAAATGATGGGCCCGATCCATCAGACATACCTATGGAACTGGCCCACTGCAGAAATCCACTCTTGTTTGGCCAGCTACTCACACTCATGATCACAAGTTACTGACATTGTGTTGATGAACAGAGACCATGGTGATCAAGCCATGCAACATATAACTTGGGCGAATCCTCTCGAGATCTGAACAAACCACTCCTCACGCCCACTGTTGTCGTCGTCGGCAGCTGCTCAGCTAGTGGCAAGCAGCTCATCCGTTGCATCAGAAACGAGACTTTCTAGTCCCCCCCCCCCCCCCCCCCCCGCCTTCTTCCTGGATTTCTCAGATATGTTTGAAATTCCCTACTTCCAGAAAATGTGGCAATCCTGTCCCCATCCCCAATTTTTAATAAATCTGTTGTCAATTATCCCCAAAATACCTTCAGCTTCCCCAACACCATTTCATCTTAAAAACATTCAGTATTACTTCACATCACTGTTTGTTTCTTGTCAAATAATTTGTTTCATCTTGGCTATTTCAGTTTTAATGTGTTCTGTACTTCTGAATTACGTAGTACATCATCTGCGTGTAAGTTATCTGTGAAATGAATAATTTTTTAACATGTGCTGTAGCTTTAACTCAATTTCTGCTGATTTTTGAGAAGTACATCAAGGTACATATAACACGAAATGTGATCAAGAAGTTAACAGGAAATTTTGAATTTCATGGGCTTTATACATTCGATTTTCAAAATTTCTTTTATCTTGTTGGTAAACATGTTTCTGATGTATGTATGTATTTTCAGCTGTTTTGAGTATTTACTGTTGACAGTCAAAAAGGTTAGAGATGTTTTTGAGGTCCCAGCAAATTTTTTCCTTTTGAAAAAGATAGATCAAACAATTTGCATTAAGTTTTGTTTGAAAAATGGAATAAAGGGCAGCATCACAATCTAAATGTTGACAGTTTTTTTTTTGTGAATTTACTATGAGCAAGACTAGTGTAAAAATTTCAAAGAGGGTCGAGAAGATGTTGAAGACATGACATCCCGGACACCTTAGCACATCAATTACTGAGGACAGTGTGGAAGAAGAAAAGTAAATGGTTCTGGAAAATCGCTGGAACACTAACAGAGAGCTCATTTATGAGGTCGGCATATCCTTTGGCTCATGCCAACAATTTGTTCGAGTGTTTTAAGTTAGACAACATGTGAAGGTTCTCCTCACTGTTTTCTTTTATTACAATGGGATACCTGTATCAACAAGTTCGTGCCTTATGGTCGTACGGTCAATAAGGAATACTACATGGAAGTCATACACAGTTTGCAAAAAGCAGTCTAAAGAAATGACCAGAACTGTGGCAAAACCACTCATACCAACTGCATCATGATAATGCTCCCTCTCACACCTCAATGCTTGTTCGTGAGTTTTTGTTCACAAACACAACTGCTATCTTCCCTCAACCACTGTATTCGCCAGACATAACCCCTGTGACTTCTTTCTATTCCCAAGGCTGGATAGAACGACACTGAAGAGCTGAAGAAACTGATACACCTGTCCAATATCGCGTAGGACCCCTGCGAACATGCAGAAGTGCCACAGCATGACGTGGCATGGACTCAACTAATGTCTGACATAGTGCGGGAGGGAACTGACACCACGAATCCGTAAGAGTACGAGGGGATGTAGATCTCTCCTGAACAGCATGTTGCAAGGCATCCTAGTGTGATGGATCTGGGAGATGTGTTATTTTCTACCGGATTTGTCGATACCAAATATGATGAGGGAGGTTGTAAATGATTTTTGTCAGTACATTTTTTGTGAATTGTAATTTACCTTATTTTATGCTAATTTGTTTATACATCCGAGAGTGACAGCATATTGATTAATATGAGTGGATGTGACGAAGAATATCAAAGAGACTGGTTACAAGTGGAAGATTGTGTGTTGCGTGAAATGTCTTTGACGCTGGAGTCGTCTTTGACCGTAGTCAGTTGGCAGTGAACTCTCGGTGTGTGACGGTGGAACGATGTACAGGTCCCCGTTATAATAATTTGCAGGAGACCAGCAAAAGTGAGTTATTCTACGACTTTTTTATATAAACATCAAGAAGGAAGTACATTTGGAAAAATTGTATTTGAAGCACCAAAAGTGAGGAAAACGCATTGAACCAGGAGATTTCCGCAGCCGACAAAACAGCATTATGGAATCATACTTTCACTAGACGACTGAAGCCAACACAAAAAGGTCAAGTATCATCTTATAAACATTTCACGGAAAAGTGAGTACTGTCACAAAATACGCTAAATTCAAGTATATAAAAATAGTTAGCATATTTCACCAGGTATGCTCAATAATGTTCATGTCTGGGGAATTTGGTGGCCAGCGGAAGTGTTTAAACTCAGAAGTGTGTTCCTGGAGCCACTCTGTAGCAATTCTGGATGTGTGGGGTGTCGCATTGTCCTGCTGGAAGGTCCCATATCTCTCCAACTGCACGTGCCCAACATTGTAGTGTGTCCACCAGCTTGAACAGTCTCGTGCTGACACGCAGGGTCCATGAATTCATGAGCCTGTCTCCATAGCCGTACATGTCCATCCGCGTGACAGAATTTAGAACGAGACTTATCCAAGAAGGCGACATGTTTCCTGTCATCAGCAGTCCAAAGTCTGTGTTGACAGGTCCAGGCAAGGTGTAAAGCTTTGTGTCATGTAGTCATCCAGGTACATGAGTGGGCCTGCGGCTCCGAAAGCCCATATTGATGTTGTTTCTTTGAATGGTTCGCACGCTGACACTTGATGGCCCAGCATTGAAATCTGCAGCAAGTTGCAGAAGGGTGACACTTCTGTCATGTTGAACGATTCCTTTCAGTCGTCATTTGTCCCATTCTTGCAGGATCTTTATCTGGCTGCAGCGATGTGTGTGATTTGATGTTTTACCAAATTCCTGACAGTCGTGTACACTCGTGAAATGGTCGTACAGGAAAAATTCCCAATTCACTGCTATTTTGGCGATGTGTACCATCACTTGCACGCCGACAAACCACCACTTTCAAACTCACTCAAATCTTGATAGGCTGCCATTTTAGCAGCAGTAACCAACCTAATAACTGTACCGGACACTTGTCTTGTATAGGCGTTGCCGACCGTAGCATAGTATTCTGCCTGTTTATAGATCTCTGTATTTGAATACATTTGCCCATACCAGTTCCTTTGGTGCTTCAGTGTATACCACCACTGATGTGATAAAAACAGCATCACTAAAGAGCTGAACACCAAAACAAAAAAATGAGTTCCAGAAGTGTTTCCAAGATTGGAAAAAGTGTTGGCACAAGTGTATTACGCATAATCCTTATCGGTTCAGGCAGGTTCTTTTTTTTTTTAATAATTCATGGAAACAAAATTTTTTCAAAAACGACAATCCAGAAATGTTAGATTTTTTTCTGTTGATTAGTACCATGTAGTACTATATTGTAAAGGAGAGATTCCACTTTTAAGTTGGACAGGTGTTATTTTAAAAAAAATCATTTTTTTAACTTGTGTGTCTTCACTGAAGTTGTTTCTTACTAATTTCTTTGTTACAATGTTTATTTCTATTGCCTTCATTGCAGTTATTTCTTTTCACTTTGTTGTAGTTTCTTGTCAGTTTCTTTGTCGTGGTTGTTCATTGCATGTACACTACTTGCCATTAAAATTGCAACACCAAGAAGAAATGCAGATGATAAAAGGGTATTCATTAGACAAATATATTATACTAGAACTGACATGTGATTACATTTACACGCAATTTGGGTGCATAGATCCTGAGAAATCAGTACCCAGAACAACCACCTCTGGTCGTAATAACGACCTTGATACGCCTGGGCATTGCGTCAAACAGAGCTTGGATGGTGTGCACAAGTACAGCTGCCCATACAGCTTCAACACGATACCACAGTTCATCGGCCACCATTGACCAGACGTTTTCAATTGGTGAGAGATCTGGAGAATGTACTGGCCAGGGCAGCGGTCGAACATGTTCTGTATCCAGAAAGGCCCGTACAGGTCCTGCAACATGCGGTCGTGCATTATCCTGCTGAAATGTAGGGTTTTGCAGGGATCGAATGAAGGGTAGAGCCACGGGTCATAACACATCTGAAGTGTAATGTCCACTGTTCAAAGTGCTGTCAGTGCGAACAAGAGATGACCGAGACGTGTAACCAATGGCACCCCATACCATCATGCCGGGTGATACGCCAGTATGGCGATGACAAATACACGCTTCCAATATGCGTTCACTGCGATGACGCCAGAAATGGATGTGACCATCATGATGCAATAAACCAAACCTGGATTCATCTGAGAAAAAAAAATAACGTTTTGCCACTCGTGCACCCAGGTTCGCCGTTGAGTACACCATCGCAGGCACTCCTGTCTGTGATGCAGCATCAAGGGTAACCGCTGCCATGGTCTCCGAGCTGATAGTCCTTGCTGCTGCAAATGTCTTAGAACTGTTCATGCAGATGGTTGTTGTCTTGCAAACGTCCCCATCTGTTGACTCAGGGATAAAGACGTGGCTGCACGATCTGTTACAGCCATCCGGATAAGATACCTGTCATAGCGACTGCTAGTGATACGAGGCCGTTGGGATCCAGCACGGCGTACCATATTACCATCCTGAACCCACCGATTCCATATTATGCTAACAGTCATTGGATCTCGACCAACGCGAGCAACAATGTCGCGATACGATAAACCGCAATCGCGATAGGCTACAATCCGACCTTTATCAAAGTCGGAAACGTGATGGAACGCATTTCTCCTCCTTACACGAGGCATCACAACAACGTTGCACCAGGCAACGCCGGTCAACTGCTGTTTGTGTATGAGAAATCGGTTGGAAACTTTCCTCGTGTCAGCACATTGTAGTTGTCGCTACTGGAGCCAACCTTGTGTGAATGCTCTGAAATGCTTATCACATTTGCATATCACATCATCTTCTTCCTGTCGGTTAAATTTTGTGTCTGTAACACGTCATCTTCGTGGTGTAGCAATTTTAATGGCCAGTAGCGTATCTGTATTTTGGTTGTTCAGTGGTAATTTGTTCACTGAAGAGGCTTCTAAGAAATCTAAGACCATCCAGCGAGTTCTGTGTTTTCATGAGGAATATGCCGGTTAACACAGTTGCAGTGTGTTTTGTGAAAAGGACTGTTTGAAATATCTTCTGACTGAGCCACAGGAGAGCGAAGTGTGCTGACTATTTGCATATCCATAAAAGAGTGATATGTAAGACAAACAAAAAAACAAACTCTGTTGAGGTTGAGGAATGATCCTCCGAATGACTGTATCTGAACAAGATGAAGCCTCCCATGGTGCAGATGATTCAGAATTTGCATCAATAGAGGAAGAATTAAATATACCCTTTATCAGTCAACTACAGAGACAAGTGTTAGTCCTGTCATAAGCTCTATGCATCAAGAAAGAGCATAGAAATTACTAAAGCTATGGATGAATACACTATAGCAAAATTAACCACACTCACTCTTCAAAGTACAAATTCCATCTTCAGAAGAAAATGAACCAAAGGACTCTTGCACCTCCTGCCAGGAGTTTTTCAAATACTGTGCATCCTACAGTGAAAAGGTGCAACTTTCAACTATTGTTCTAGTGACATTTTCAAAGAAAACAATTCTGAACCACATTCCATCTGTATCAAATGATAGACAAATCAAGAAATGTGATGTCTGTAAAAGGAGTCTTTAGAAAACCAGATCCCAATTACGGTCATTCTGTAGAAGCAGCCTAAGTTCAAATAGTGCACTCATTTTATCTAGGAGGTAAATGGGACTGCTCTTGTCAGAGTGCCAAAATAAACAGATAATAAAAAGTTTTCTAACTGATTAATGGAAAATCTCATAAAGATGTGAAACAAATACTAACAAAGAGATAGAGGGGCTGGCCAGTACTTACCTCAGCTCAGTACAGCCGATAGATACACAAAAAACAGAACCAAAAATTTACGTTCCTAGCTTTCGGAACAAATGTTCCTTCATCAGGGAGGAGAAAGGGGAAAGAAAGGGAAGAAGGGAAAGTAGATTCAGTTACTCACAACCCAGGTTATGAAGCAACAGGGAAAGGAAAACCTTAGGTTTTCCTTTCCCTGTTGCTTCATAATCTGGGTTGTGAGTAACTGAATCTAGGTTTTCCTTTCCCTGTTGCTTCATAATCTGGGTTGTGAGTAACTGAATCTAGGTTTTCCTTTCCCTGTTGCTTCATAACCTGGGTTGTGAGTAACTGAATCTGCTTTCCCTTCTTCCCTTTCTTTCCCCTCTCTCCTGCCTGATGAAGGAACATTTGTTCCGAAAGCTAGGAACGTAAATTTTTGGTTCTGTTTTTTGTGTATCTATCGGCTGTACTGAGCTGAGGTAAGTACTGGCCAGCCCCTCTATCTCTTTGTTAAAAAAAAGTTTTCCATCGCCCTCGTTCCCAGAACTCCTGAAGATAGACGTTGACTGGATATTGTATCACAGACACAGTCCCTTTGACTGTTCAGAAATGTCACTAAACCTGCCCAAAGATGTAAGTAACCCTGCATGAGCAGCGCCTATTAGACGGAGGGGGTCCGGCAGCCAATCAGTTCCAGTCATTCCACCAGGAAGGAGGTACACGGCTCGTGTTGTCTGTAGTTCAACCACACCTAGACAGTCAATACCGCAGTTCAAATGTGTCCACATTGTTACTTTGTGCTAGGAAGAACTCTCAACAAGGGAAGTGTCCAGGCATCTCTGAGTGAACCAAAGCGATGTTGTTTGGACATGGAGGAGATACAGAGAGTTAGGAACTGTCGATGACATGCCTCGCTCAGGCCGCCTGAGGGCTACTACTGCAGTGGATGACTGCCATCTATGGATTGTGTCTCAGAGGAACCCTGACAGCAATGCCACCATGCTGAATAATGGTTTTCGTGCAGCCACAGGGCATAGTGTTACGGCTCAAACTGTGCGCAATAGGCTGCATGATGCACAACTTCCTCCCGCCATCCATGCCGAGGTCCATTTTTGCAACCACAACAGCATGCAGCCCAGTACAGATGGGCCCAACAACATGCCGAATGGACCACTCAGGATTGGTATAATGTTTTACGTGTTTAGAGGCAAACCGGTCCGCCTGAATGCCTTTGACACACTGTCCAGCGAGTGCAGCTAGGTGGAGGTTCTCTGCTGTTTTAGGGTGGCATTATGTGGGGGACAACATAAATCGCTGCTAGTCTTGTTCCTCCTGCCACTAATTCCGACTATATCTAACTTTAACCTATCCATTTAAATTTTCTAACCTACCTGCCCGATTATGGGTTCTGACATTCCACACTCCAATCCATAGAACGCCAGTTTTCGTTCTCCTGATAACAATGTCCTCCTGAGTAGTCCCCACTCGGAGATCCGAATGGGGGACTACTTTACCTCCGGAATATTTTACCCAAGAGGACGCCATCATCATTTAACCATACAGTAAAGCCGCATGCCCTTGGGAAAAAATTATGGTTGTAGTTTCCCCTTGCTTTCAGCCATTCGCAGTACCAGCACAGCAAGGCCGTTTTGGTTAGTGTTACAAGGCCAGATCAGTCAATCATCCAGACTGTTACCCCTGCAACTACCGAAAAGACTGCTGCTCCTCTTCAGGAACCACACGTTTGTCTGGCCTCTCAACAGATACCCCTCCGTTGTGGTTGCACCTACGGTATGGCTATCTGTATCTCTGAGGCACGCAAGCCTCCCCACCAACGGCAAAGTACATGGGTCATGGGGGGGATTTACCCCCCCCCCCCCTCTAGCCTGCCTGAAGTGATATGGACTGTGCGACTATAACTGTGGGAGATTCCTAAGAAAGTGACAAAGTTGACATTGATGAATGAATAAAGATTCTTTAAGACAAACAAAAATTCCATTACTTGTTGATCACACCTTGCATAGAGGGTTAATTCAAACTACTACTATAAGATTTTGGAGGTTTTTTTCTTTTTTTGTACGTTGGGGTTAAGGGCGCTCAACTACTGAGGTCATTAGCGCCCAGTCACAATTGTTAGAGCACAGAGAATCTAGTAAAACTCAAGTGGGGGGGGGGGGGGGGGGCACCAGAAAGTTCTGACAAAGATGCAGATAAAATAAGTGAAAGAGTTAGACGTCTTTGGACAGGCCAGTCAAAGTAATGAAACAAAGAACACGAGCAGCTGCTCGAGCGTCATCAGCTAAAATATCCTGTAAAGTAGATGGCAGAGACAGGACAACACGAGATTGACTAAAACGGGGACACGACAATAAAACATGGCGCACTGTTAATGGATGACCACAAGGGCACTGCGGGGCTGGGTCACCGGAGAGCAGGTAGCGGTGGCTAAACCGGCAATGCTCAATCCGCAACATGGTCAGATGGACCTCTTCTCGCCGAAATGGTCGGGAGGAGGTTGTCCAAGCAGTTGGGAACGGTTTTATTGCCCGGAGCTTGTTTCCTTGAAGTGATGACCGAGTATTCCACCACAACGACACAAGCCTCTTACAAACAACCCCACTAACGTCAGATGACAGGACACAATGGGAGGCTGGCCGAGGCAGGAGGACTGCAGCCTTGGCTGCGGCATCAGCAGCCTCATTCCCAGGCACTCCTACATGACCGGGAACCCACAGAAAGCTGACAAGAGAGCCATCTGCAGCAAAAGAATGGAGGGACTGCTGGATCCGTTGCACCAAGGGATGGACCGGATATGGAGCTCCAAGGCTCTGAAGAGCACTGAGTGAATCAGAGCAGAGTACATACGAAGAATGGCGGTGGCGGCGGGCATACTGAACGGCCTGATGTAGAGCAAAAAGCACGGCCGTAAAGCTGGAACATTGGTCGAGGATTTTGGAGGTTGTCTGGGAATACTTTGAGAATTTTGGTATGAAGGACCCATGGCTTGTTACGAATTACGATTAATTTTGTTTGTTGCCCCCATTTACCTTTGTCACAACAATGAAAAAACCTTTATAATAATAACGAACTATCAAAATGAACAACATAATACACTTAGTACTGCAAGAACTCTCAGATGCTGTCATGCTTCATGCTGCTGACAATAATTTGAGAGCTTCTCCCCACAGCATCGTCATGTTGCTCTTCAACTGCTTTCAGCAATGACAAACACGAGGGGGGTAGGAGTGGTGTACTGCCAACTCTTCATCAATAAATCTATCCATATCATTGTGGATCACTGTTAATGTATAATGAACACTGCAAAAAATTCAAGACAGAACTGAGCAGTACTGAATGCGAGGTTGAGGAGTATAATGGGCATTACTATTGTCGACATCAAGTACCACGAGTGAATGGAACAAGTTTGTACCCAAACAAGACACCCAGCACATACTGCAGACATTTGGACTACTGTGTACACATTTTCAGTCCAATGACTACAGGCACTTAGAATATATCACTGAACAATCTCCAAAATTCTGTCAGCTCGTAGAAATTGAATGATAATAACGAGTTTCAAATTCCCTGTCTGACACCTTTGAATATTTTTGCCTGCACTTCATTCTGTGCGTTCTAACTGTAGTAACACGGTTCACGTTTTCCGTCGCACTTCAGAGTAGACCGAGAACTGTGTCATAGGCATGCCCGATGTGAACTGACTAGGCACGGCCCGTGCTGCCTGAGTTGTTGTTGTTATTATTGTTCCGCTGGCAGAGGTCGTGGCCGAATTCTTGCGTGCCCTCTGGTGGATGGGACTCTATTTGCGGCAACTACCGTCCGTGATGCGCCGTGCCGATGTGCGCCTCCCGCGATCTTTCTGGTGGCTACTGCACTAACAATACGATTTTCATACAGGTCTCAAATAATGTCGCTGAAACATTTTGAACAGTGACGACACTGGTGCATGCACTGTTTATACAACTGCATTTTCTTTAGCACCATGTGCAAATTTTTACATCAAGAAAGAAGTAAAAATTGAATATATGGTGCATATACACATTTAACCTGCCTTACAACTTTTTATGACTAATAAACAATAGTTATGATAAAACAATACGACCACAGACAAATGATTTGTGCTTTGACAAACATGTAGTGGTTGAACATTCTCACTGCTCACTTCTCTATACGACTACAGTACTGATGCTTAGACACTTTTACAAAGTACGTCGATCACTGTAATTTTTAAACTAGGCCCTCATGTTGCAGTAACATTTCGAACAGTGAGAACACCAGTAGATACACTGTTTACATTACTGCATTCCTTTAGCACCATGTGCAAACTTTTACTCTATTAAAGCAATAAAAATTGAATATAAGGTGCAGCAATGAATTTTTACTGTTCTAACAGTTCATGATATGGTTTCTTTATTAAATGTTACTCAAGTACTACGAGATATTCGTAATTTTATTACTGAAACAAACGTGTGAGAATGCAATTTCTATGAAGTCCATTAGAGGGCTACGCTCAATGCATTCTGAGTAAGGGAAAATAACACTACCATGAAATATTTTTTTAGGTTTGATGCTTCAGGGAACTGTTACACTGATCGATGAGCATTGTGGAGTCATGTACCATTTTTAAACATATATGTAATAGCATAAAAACCAAAGATATTAAGAAAACTACAAAATATAAGTCTGCTAGAACTAATAGTTTAATCTTTCTGCATAACATCTGAAGGGATTTTGCCAACTGCCAAAACTAGTGACGCATTTTTTGATCATGTTCGGGTGGAGGAAGGGGGGGTGATCACGCCTGCCTGTCAGGAAAGAAAACTGTATAAACAGATTTAAGTACAACAAAGTACCACTGGAGACAACAATGGCTACAGTACTGTCAGCTAGGTAACGTTGGCTGCAACCAAAAACGAATAGCTACAATTTAGGACTAGAAAACTGAATGGTCATTTCACAATGAACAAGCACCAATATTGATACCATAGCAAAATGAAACATAAGTTTTTATCTTTTACAAAATATTCAAGCAATGATAATTTTATCATTTTATAATCATTAGTGCTTATTAATCATAGACGACCTTACATTGTAAAACACATACAAAACCCGCAAGTTCATAATTTATCAAAAGAATGTTTGAGTGACCACAAAGTATGCATTTCAAATTTAGGTATACAAGACATTTCAGGATCACTGCCACACACTACTATCTGCAAATAGCAAATATGGAACTTACTTCATAACCATCTTCGCCCTCACCACTGGGGAACTTCGATGTTGTTTTAGTCTTCTTCTTTTTCTTGCTTTTATTACCAATTTTCGTTTTCGCTTTCCGCCGAGGAGCTGCTGCTTGACTGCTATTAGCATCACCACTGCCAGATTCTGCTTCTTCATCTGCACCATCTTCTGGTGTTTTTGAATCTTCCTCTGCTTCCTGTAGCATTTGTTCAAACTCGGCATCTGAGTCACGATCTGAACCTCCACTGCCTTCACCCTCCTCCTCCTGCAGATAGCGAACAATGGGGGTTACCATAAACACACACTTAAATAAACCATTAAATTAACTTGATATCTAAAATGTTCTGTACCTTATGCAAGTCTGCAGGCTATTGCACTCACTGGCACAAAAGTAATCTGGGCCAACTAAGGCACATCATATCCCTCTTAAAACTCCCCTGCTGAGGTCTTCTGAAGAAGTCATGCTAAAATCAGGTACTGAGGCATTCTCTTCCGTCTTTATGGAACTTACTGCTATGAATATCACTATCACAGCACAATGACTGGTTATTAATTTTAATAACCTAAGTAAAATACTCAATAACCAGAAGCAAAACGAATGCCGGCTTGACAATATGTGCCAAATGTAAGCATGGTACACAGACGATCTAATTCAGCACAATGTCGATTTGTAATGGAGAAGCCCATAGCACTCACAGCAAAGTGAAGTTTCTGCCCTCATAGAGGATGAAATAGTTCAGTCACGGCACTTCACCACACTGTTACACTTTTCAATTCTTTGCGCAAGTAACATTCATATATAGAAAACCATTAAACCTGCATGGAAACATGAGAAAGGTGAAAGTCCTCTGTCTGGTAAGGGGACGTTGTTGAATACAATGAATTGTTCTTTTTAAAGCTAGTGCACATTTCGCAATAACATTACTTATTTAATTTGGCGCAATTAGAGCCACCAAGTGCTCTTTTATGTCTAGTCAGACACATTCTACATACACTGACTGAGAAAAGTCGCAACACTACGAAGTAGTTGTGCGCCTCACATGAAAGCTGGTAGGCATGTTTCTACACTCCTGGAAATTGAAATAAGAACACCGTGAATTCATTGTCCCAGGAAGGGGGAAACTTTATTGACACATTCCTGGGGTCAGATACATCACATGATCACACTGACAGAACCACAGGCACATAGACACAGGCAACAGAGCATGCACAATGTCGGCACTAGTACAGTGTATATCCACTTTTCGCAGCAATGCAGGCTGCTATTCTCCCATGGAGACGATCGTAGAGATGCTGGATGTAGTCCTGTGGAACGGCTTGCCATGCCATTTCCACCTGGCGCCTCAGTTGGACCAGCGTTCGTGCTGGACGTGCAGACCGCATGAGACGACGCTTCATCCAGTCCCAAACATGCTCAATGGGGGACAGATCCGGAGATCTTGCTGGCCAGGGTAGTTGACTTACACCTTCTAGAGCACGTTGGGTGGCACGGGATACATGCGGACGTGCATTGTCCTGTTGGAACAGCAAGTTCCCTTGCCGGTCTAGGAATGGTAGAACAATGGGTTCGATGACGGTTTGGATGTACCGTGCACTATTCAGTGTCCCCTCGACGATCACCAGTGGTGTACGGCCAGTGTAGGAGATCGCTCCCCACACCATGATGCCGGGTGTTGGCCCTGTGTGCCTCGGTCGTATGCAGTCCTGATTGTGGCGCTCACCTGCACGGCGCCAAACACGCATACGACCATCATTGGCACCAAGGCAGAAGCGACAGTCCCTCCATTCACGTCTGTCGCGACACCACTGGAGGCGGGCTGCACGATGTTGGGGCGTGAGTGGAAGACGGCCTAACGGTGTGCGGGACCGTAGCCCAGCTTCATGGAGACGGTTGCGAATGGTCCTCGCCGATACCCCAGGAGCAACAGTGTCCCTAATTTGCTGGGAAGTGGCGGTGCGGTCCCCTACGGCACTGCGTAGGATCCTACGGTCTTGGCGTGCATCCGTGCGTCGCTGCGGTCCGGTCCCAGGTCGATGGGCACGTGCACCTTCCGCCGACCACTGGCGACAACATCGATGTACTGTGGAGACCTCATGCCCCACGTGTTGAGCAATTCGGCGGTACGTCCACCCGGCCTCCCGCATGCCCACTATATGCCCTCGCTCAAAGTCCGTCAACTGCACATACGGTTCACGTCCACGCTGTCGCGGCATGCTACCAGTGTTAAAGACTGCGATGGAGCTCCGTATGCCACGGCAAACTGGCTGACACTGATGGCGGCGGTGCACAAATGCTGCGCAGCTAGCGCCATTCGACGGCCAACACCGCGGTTCCTGGTGTGTCCGCTGTGCCGTGCGTGTGATCATTGCTTGTACAGCCCTCTCGCAGTGTCCGGAGCAAGTATGGTGGGTCTGACACACCGGTGTCAATGTGTTCTTTTTTCCATTTCCAGGAGTGTATATCTGAAAGATAATGTATTCAAATTTCGCACCAGTTGCATACATGTGATGCAAGTAGTGCTGCAATGGTCATGAATGTTAATTACCTTTGAGATTGGACATGCGGAGTTCATGTTAGTCAAGAATGCCTTTAAAGTGATGAAGACTCTGTTATCAACACCGCAGAGTTTGAATGGGGTTGTGTACTAGGGCTATGAGAAGATGAATGGGGTTGTGTACTAGGGCTATGAGAAGATGGTTGCTGTTCCTGCGATACTGCAAGAAAATGTTATAGGAATGTAGCCACTGTACACGATTGCTGGTATTTGTGGTCACAAGAATATATGGTTGCAAGAACACCAGGCTCTGGACAGCGACATGGCACTACCGAGAGTACAGACCAGGGTGTTTGGCATATGGCTCTGGCGCATTGTATTGCATTGCATTTTCAGCAGCAATTTGAACAGGAGTCGGCAATACAGTGACACAATAAACTGTTGCAAATTGGTTACTTCCTGGACAGCTCCGAGCCAGGTACAGTCCAGCGTGCATTCCACCTATCGCAAAGCACTGCCACTTGCGACTTCAATGGCGTCCATTAAGAGCTCAATGGAGGGCAATATTCCTGGAAGACCAGGAGTATTGCATCATATGCTGAGAGCTCTGGAGCCAAGATTTGACATCTCTCTCTCACTTTGTCCATCTTTCCCATTGCTATTAAATCTATGAAAGTGACTGTGCATTGTGAGGGTTTTAATGGAAAATTGCTCGTGGCGTTTGTTGTCCCATCTGAACAGTCTCCTTACATTTATTGAGGAAGGACCCTCTCATCTCCCTCTCACCCCCCCCCCCCCCCACACCACCAATCAACAAGTTATGAGGGTGGTTTGAGAAGTTCTCAGAATCACCATGAGAGGTCAGCTTTAGCGCAACAAGTTGTTCATGTGATATTCCTTGGAATGTTGCCTGTAAATACATGCCGCATCAGCGCTCTTGGAAGAGAGCTGTGGCAGTGACATGGTTCTGTTGTTCCTGTGTAGGGATTTGCAAAGATAGGGGGAAAAAAATACAAAAAAATTAAAAAATAAATAAAAAATTTCCACAATACACTGGGGGACTCTGCTCCTTCATATTCAACTGCTGCCAAGTGGACAACCTTGCAAAAGTGCACTAAATTTGAAGAATGAGACTTAAAATTTATATCTAAGGCAGTTTCAGTTACGAAACTGACGCAAAATGCATTCTTTGAATGCTGACCGAATGACTGGAATATAATGAAATGGGTAAAACATTTTTGTTCAACTGAGACTGAAGCAAAACTATTTTATGTCGAAAGTATTTTATATGAGTGTACAAACAGGCAGTAGTTGCTTTTCTTTGTGTAAATATAAATGAAGGCTATCCAGATGGAAGTTATCATTTTAAACAGATTTAACTAAACATCAGCAATCAGTGTTTTGTAACTCATCTAGAGGATGATTCATTCATTCAAGAAAATTTTGATTGTTGTGCGGAGCTCAAAAAATCGCATCGGATCTTTTCCAGTGCTAAGCCAGTGTACTGCTGAATAATATGGTAAGTCATTTTCTTCAAACTGTCCAATACACTAGCAGGACTGATGATGCTTGAGAACATGTGATCTTACATAATTAACAGTTGACATTACTGGCTTTGAAACTTTTGACATATCCAAGCATTTTCCGCACAAAGACTGTTGATAAATGATGCAAGGTACGATTAATGGTTTTGATCCATCATTATTTTCTACCACCTTTAACACGAGAGCAAAGACTACTTTACTCCCCCCCCCCCACACACACACACACGTTTTTGCCACCATCAGCTGTGATACACATTAAGTTTTTCCACTATAAATTGTTTTTCTGAACAGCATTTTCTACTCTTTCACAACTTTCTTGTCCCAGGGCCACGCCATGAAAGATGCGAACGTCACGAAGCTCTTCATACACTTCATAATTTTTGTTTACCCGTTGAATAAAAATTAACATCTGTGCCATAACTTGAAACATTGTTGATTCATCCACCCCTAAAGAGAACCACTCTAAATGCTGAGCTTTTTCAGACACTTTAGTTAATATACTTTTAGCAATATCATTTACTCTTCGAGTCACAGTGTTTGCTGACAAATTGACTTTTTTAAATAAATTAGCTCTTTCTGGACATTTATTCAACTGCTACAATCATGCAATCCCTTATTAATTCACTACCAGTAAATGGTTTCCATCTTTATCTATTGAGTGAGTCAAGGGGAAACCAACATGATTTCCTGCTTCTTGGTCAGCATTTACTTTCGTAAACAAAATTTTCTGAGATTTTCAAAGACTCATATTTCTAACCATTTGATTCCAGTGAATTTGAAATAAATCTGAGAAGGTTTAGTCTCATAACATTTTATTCTCATAATGACATTTAATATTGTTCTTCGAGAACTGATACTGTTTCACTGTGAATTATCTGCAATCACGAAATATTAATGTCCCCATTGCTTTTTAAAATTTCTGCGAACACTATCTTCCACTTCTTTTCCATATTTACACAAGTCTACACAAGGGACGTAACTGTTAATCGAACTGGTGCCAATCAGTAGTATCAGGCGCAAGGGTTCCGAGTAAAGAACTGCGCTGGATTTATCTTTAAGGCAATCTTAATTAAATTAAATACTCACTGTTAAGCACACTACATCATAACTAAGAAACTGCAGTCAGAAAACACAATAGTCAAACTGTAATATGCTTTTCAGATTGCACAAGTTGCTGCTCTCCACAAGATGATACAGTACTATTGCACTTGTCTACTCTCTGGAAGATGTTACTACTTTACAGTTATCATTGTTGGAAGTAGTCTTAACAAAAGTGCAGCACACACAATGGCTATCACCACAGCAATGGAAGGACCTGGTCACTTGCCCGTAAGCGCCAAAAGAAATTACGAAATTGAGTCCACCCCCCCTCCCCCCTTTCCCTTGCCATAGGTACCTCAATCATCGTCTAGTCCTCAAATGAAAATTTGCATGTAATCTAACACTGCAGTATGTTGGTGTGATGCAATATAGTCTGACCAACTTTTCTTGGGCCATGCCAGCAGTGATCGCTAGGCACTAAGAGGTAACCACTACCAGTGCCACAAGGTAAGGAATGTTGGGACGGGAAGATATCCGACAGTGCTGATATCACAAAAGCTCGTGCTATGTTCTGACCATTTGTTGTAATGTTAATGATGCATGGAAGTAACAAGGTTTCTGAAAGCACATTACAATGACCTTCCCAAGTTATTTATTTGTAGAAATGTGTATGAAGTGAAATTATGGCCACAGCTCTATGTCAAACAATAAACAATTCACTGTGTAATGACCACTGTAGTTCTGCTCAGTGTCATCTTATAAATGCTGGCAGCAGTGGTAACCATCATGAAAACTCTTATTTGTACTGAGAAGTTCTGAGCTGTACAAAAGGTATGAAGCTTCAAGAAAGCTTAGACTGCAGCTAGATCTTGGTCCTTGGAACTTAGTGGGAGAGCCCTTAGGCTAAAATGTCTAGAGACTTCTGGTTTACATTGTTATTCCAAATGGATGTCTAGCAGCTGAATTTGTCATTTGTATATGGCAGTGTACTGTTTGGTTCACAATGCTTTCCTAGTTGTCTCCAAAAAGGCAGCACTCTTCTTGCATTCTAGTCAGTGTAACTATGAACCATAATTTGCAGGCAGCTATCAACAGCTGATATTGTTGACTGTTTGCCAATCATTACAGCGGCTACTCAAATGCGACGGAAAAAGTAAATGAAAATAAAATTCCTTGAAAATTCCAGGTTGATTATGCCATAAACAGCTCCTGATAAAGAAATGAGATGGAGGGAGGGAGGGAAAGGGAAGGGGAATGACCTCACATTACAGAAAAACACCTTTTCTTTCCTCACATCTGAGACAGATATACTAGCCAATGAGCAATAGTTTAACCACCATTTTAAACATCAATAATGTTTATGGAATAATACATATAATTAACACACTCTGAAATATTAAATATTTTAAAATTTTTGATTTATAAAGCTCAGAAAAATGAAATTGCAATGCCAGGTTAAAAACCTGATTCCCTGAGATTTTTAAGAAATTCCCAGTTATTTCCCGGATTTTTCCATGCAAAATTATTTCCCAGAAAAATCATCACCCTGGCTATTATTATGAGGCAGACCATCAACAGTTTTTATCTCATGATAGCAGTCAGATGTTCGTGGCTGTGGTGTATGCAAATTGGGCATGCAATTTCCCACACTGAAAACCCCTCATGCCAGTAGATGACTATGCATTGCTGTAAGCTTGAAACAACTATCCAAGGCATGATGATGGATTGAACAATGTACACAAGCCACGTTGTCCTATGAAAGACTGGAAACAAAGCAGTCTATTGGACTTCATTAAGAATGTGCGTACAAAGTTATTTCTTGTGGTGAAAATAGTACTGAGAAAGATTTCAGATTAAAAAATACTTATGCAAACCATAAGGGTGGCATGGAACTTTCACCAGCAGTTAACTGGAAAAAAATTCAATGATATTAACGACCACTAGAAATAGGACACCTCACTCTTTTCAATAATGGTAGAATATGTCAATGTATATGACAAAAAAGTCAAGTCCAGTTGGGAGAAATATGTAGATACAGACAGTGAAGTGCTGCCGGGGCCCACACAGGGACGAAGTGGAGGAAGGGTAGGGTAGCTATGTGCAGTTGGGAGGTTAGACAGAGGGTGGGGGGAGGTGGATATGGGGGAGGGGGTAGCGAATTTGGTTGGTTGGTTTGGGGTATAAAGGGACCAAATTACAGGGTCATCTGTCCCTTTTTCCTCAAGTAAGCAAATCTCTAGGTAGAGCAATTAAAAACAAAGGAGTTGGGGGAACTAAAGGCAGTAAAACTAGTGGGGAACCAAACCAAAAGAGAAAATGAAAGACGCGGACCAAAAGGGGAAACGTACACTAAAAGGAAAGGTAGAGGAAGGTATTAAAATCATATAGCAGATGGCTTGGGTTGGCTGAACACAGGTGGTGGTGGTGGTGGTGGTGGTGGTGGTGGTGGTTAGTGTTTAACGTCCCGTCGACAACGAGGTCATTAGAGACTAAGCGCAAGCTCAGGTTAGGGAAGGATTGGGAAGGAAATTGGCCGTGCCCTTTCAAAGGAACCATCCCGGCATTTGCCTGAAACGATTTAGGGAAATCACGGAAATCCTAAATCAGGATGGCTGGAGACGGGATTGAACAGTCGTCCTCCCGAATGCGAGTCCAGTGTGCTAACCACTGCGCCACCTCGCTCGGTGCTGAACACAGGGATTAAAAAGGATGAGCCAGCCACTCCGCAACATACTAAAACTGCCAGCCCTAAAGACAAGGCGAAAAGAACACACAGAGAAAAGGCAAACAACAAGGCATACAAAATGCAAAGCAAGAGCGATGAAGAGGTAAAAGGGTGAGAGGGTGGAGGCCTGAGAGGGGAGGCCAGATGCCCAAGCTTAGATGGTGTGACAACACAACACCCCCCCCCCCCCCCCCCAGAAATAAAACATAAAACTAAATCGGCCGTTGAGGCATTGTCGCCCAACACTGTAGGTAGCGTGCTGGAAAGTTTAAAAGTCTGCCACAGAGCAACTAAAATTGGGCAGTCCAACAAGAGGTGGACGACAGTTATACGGGAGCCACAGCAACACCGAGAGGGGACCTCGCGACAGAGTTGGTGACCATGTGTCAGCCAAGTATGGTCGCTGCCAAGCTGGCAAAGGACAGCAGAGTACGAGGTCTGTCTAAGAAGTATCCAACCTTTCATTTTTATGTGCAAAATAGAGACGGTAGCGTGGCGCCACTGTACACCATAAAGGAAGAGACCTTTATGCGCATGCGTGAATTTTGTCCCCGTTGTCCTGACTGTTGGTCGCTGAGTGAGGTGCTAAACAACGTGTTTGAGTACCGTTTCTCTCAAGATGACTGAACGTGTTGAGCAAATATATCACATCAAATTTTGTCAAAAGCTTGGCGATTCTCAAAGCGAAACAATTTGTAAGATTCAGTAGGCATTTGGAGATGTGATGGGTGTAACACAAATTAAGGAGTGGTTCAACAGCTTCAAATACGACCACACATCAGTGGAGAGTGACCAGCATTCTGGCAGGACCCAAACTGCGGAGTGCAGCTGTTCCGTCAATTTTACATCTCGTGGGCTCATATCAGGACTGAATGGTGGTTGGGGAAGTATTCCCCATCCATACCTGTGTAACTTTTCTCTCACTGGCAGGGTAATATGCGGTCTTGCATTATATTGCAAAATGAGGACACCAGCTGCAAGCATAACAGGCCTTCTATGATGAATTTTCATGTGCAAAACATTTTGCAGGAACAGCTTGTTACAGACATCCCCTCTGGCACAATTCATAGCTACGACTCCATTCATGTCATATGCAAAGATCATAATCAGTTTCGCTTTTGATTGTTAACAGCGGAATTCTTTCACACATGGAGATTCGGAACTTTTCGATGTGACGACCAGTTCTGGCTCAAAATCTTTTATACAGATTTGATCAAGTGCAACAATTCTTTTCAGAAACTATTCTCTTTCTATTTGATATATTCAAGCAGTTCTTCTGCGATTCTTTTGTGACCTGCTTTCTGCTCTTCACTTGGATTATGCGGAACCTATCTGGCAGCTACTTTTCTCATCTTTAACTTTTCAGTTATGATTCTGTGAACTGAAGTGACAGACATTCTGGACTCATATGCAATTTCCTCAAATGTCTTTCATCGATCCTCTCCACTACTACATGTAATGTGACTTGACTGTTTCGGCTTCCATTTTAAAACTGAATTACTCATGACACAGCCACACCAATCAGCAAACACACACACGACTGTCACCCCTGAAGTCTCATTCAGAACTGACAGGAATTTCAATTTGTTCACACCACCATGAATGTAGAACATGTGGAGTGTGTAGGACTTTTGAAATGACTCTCATATTACGACTCATTACGAATTCAGACTGTAAGCTCCTCATACGAATAGGTATACAATATCTTAAACAACATACTCCATAAAAATAGTGTATACAATGGGAGCCATGTTTTTAGTGCTTATTCGAAAGATATTTGATGAAGGACATTTTGAAATTAATGAATTTACTCTGACTATAAGATGACCACCTCCTTTATAAGAGGCTGCTAGAGGAAGTTTTATGTCTAACATATTCTAACTAATTAAAATTGCAAACTGTTTCACTGACATAAAATAACTGCCTCAAAAGTTAACACAGTTCCTATTCGAAACATACCATTTCTTGATTGTCAATGTTTTGATAAAACAAGGAGAAGTAAAATAAACAAGAAGAAATGACCTACATTAACTTTTTTCTTCAATTCCTTTTCTTGCTTACTATCTACACCAGCTGACTGTGCTATCTTTACTACTACTACTACTACTACTACTACTACTACTACAACAACAATAATAATAATAATAATAATAATAATAATAACAATAATAATGATGATGATGATGATGACGACGACTGGTATTATCATCTTCGTTTGTAAGCCTACTGGTATTTCTTTTCTTCTGACACTCTTCCACTTTTTACGTCACCGTCTAAGCTACCCACAGCATTAGATATGCAGCACTTTTTGAATCTATTCATAACAGATTCATTTGCGATTCTGCCCCAGCATGGATTTGAGTGTTTCCTGAGCTTCCCCCTTTGAGTGAGACATTGTTTCCCTGAAGGAACCACTCACTACAGCTGTCACAGGTGAGCTGTAAAATGTTTATTCGTAACAACATTCATTACCTGAACTTGAGAGTTCATGCTACCATGAATAATTATCAGATCTGTGTTGTTGTGTGCTAACAGATTCTAATCTTCCGGGATGACGTGTTCCGTGAAAGAATCCAGCACCACATTTTCCTTCTGCTAAGCAAGAAACCTGGGATTCTGTTCCAAACAATATTCAAATTCTGTTCTGAACAACCTCCAACCAACATAGCATCAGGTCATTTGCCATCCATCCACTGTCCTGGTATGCTGTGAGAAGTCACTGAACTAGCACTGGTTTGTGTCATGATGTAAGCCCCACCATCTTCATCTTCCTCACCCATCAGCCAGTACTTTCTTTGAATTCCATGACATGCGCATTTGGAAAATAATCCTTTACCTCCAGTGTCTTCATTCTGACAGTTTCAGTAATTGAGAAAACTTCATTGCATTTCTCTATCACATACTAAATAACCCACTGCTCCAATTTGTGAAACATTTCCTGCTGTGGTCCCCCGAAAGTTTGGCATGTAGGACTGGCGGTCTTTAATTTACTCTTTATCTGGCACTACCCACAAACATTGGCTTCTGCGACACCAAATGTTCTTCCTGCTGCACAGCTGTTTATCGCCGCATCTTCATGATTCACCATTTACTTGAAATTAGTGTCCTATTGTCTGCGTATCAACAGGAAACAGCGAACTCTTAGACCCACAATGTCTCAACAGTCACAGCTGTAATTGGCACCCATTACTGACTGTTACAATTTACAGTCCTTACAGCACTGACAATATAAGCTAACTGAATGACAACATACTTTGTGCTCTTGGCTCCCTGTGGCTGAACAGGTAGAAGTCTTACCACCTCTAATTACCAACACATCCAACCTTGAAAATCATCAGTGCTGCAGAACAGTAGCAGCATTAGAGAAATTGTTGAAACTCATGTTTCCTTTGTTCTGTATTAGTATTAGTCTTTCTTCAGGGCTAAAGTGTAGATTGGGGCCAGTGCCAGTCACAGTGGTGTGCGTCTAATTGGTCATGAGTTGCTAACACAGCAGTTGTGTGTAACGGATGGGAGGATAGTTTCACCTAGCTAATGATAGACAAGAAAAGGGGTAATTTATTTCTAGCAGCTTCAACTAAGTGTGTTGCAATTTCCGAAGATCGTGGTTACAATGGGATCTAAGAACACAGTTCTATTTTCCATATATATAGCAAACTTCTTGTTTCCATACATAATGAAAAATTACCTCGGCAGCAATAGTTTAATCTGCATACGTGAGACATCCCTGTATTTTTCCAAATGACTAACCCGGGGAAAAAACCTGATCTTCTAGTCAGCTAAGTAACCTCATCTTATAGTCAGCTAAATACGGTATGTACTGAAAAAGTTGAGCATAAACTGAAGACGTGGCGGTATGTGGTGTCACATTTATAGAATAACAAGAAAAAAGTAAACTGATGAACGAGAAAGTGATGATAAATGCTATTTAATGTCAGGGACTAACACACAGCCTAGAATAAAATTCCAATTATGTTCCTCTAAATCATTTTAAATTGACAGTTTACTCTTGCTACTCTTGTTCAGCTGCATTTTGGAAAAAATTGTACAAGAATGGCACAAAGATTTAGAACTTCGGATCCTGCTAAAACATACGATGATTGCAACTAAGAAGAATGGTACGGAAATAGACTGCTTAGGTTTTGCAGATGATATAATGACTTTTTCAATAGCAACAGATCAAATTAATGTACTGAAGAAGTAGCAGAACAAACTAACTTCCAATCAAACAAGATATACAGAGCAGCTTTAAATATCTGGGCAAATAGAGTACAATCAATGGGCAGGATAAAGATGCCTTTAAAGCATGAGACAGAAAAATGGAAACAGTTTTCTAAACCTCGTGAAACATTTATGGAAAAGTACATTTTCCTAAATAACACAATCCATCATTACAGCTCTCGCACAAACAGTTCATTTCTATGCATCATGCTGTCTTATACTCCTTGAGAGATGTTTACCAGTATAACTGAAATGAAAAGATAGAAAGATCTTATTCAATGCAATGAGTCCAATTTATACAAACAAGACCCATACAAAAATTTTAAACAAGACATGTAACAAAAAAAATCCACGATGGAATGCAACAATATTATGAAAAGGATAGTTGCTACTCACCATATAGCCGAGACGCTGAGTCGCATACAGACTGTTGGAAAATGAGCTTTCGGGCAACAAGGCCTTTGTCAAAAATAGATAACATATACACACTCATGCAAACATGACCGCAGTCTCTGGTGTGTGTGTGTGTGTGTGTGTGTGTGTGTGTTCAACAAAGGCCTTATTGGCGGAAAGCTCACTTTCTGTCATCTTTTGTTGTATCTATCTGCGAGTCTGCATCTCCACTATACGGTGAGTACCACCTATCCTTTTCATAATAATAAAACAAGAAATATATTATGAAATAGAAAAAAATAAAGAACACACAAATGCATTAATTATTCCAAGAGGACAAAATGCAGCTTCAACAGCTTTTCACTTGAAACCACAAACAAGAATGTCTTGCTGCGTGAACGTAAAAACATATTTTCAGGAAATTGGTAGTTATATAACCAGAACACAAGCAAAACCGAGACCTCTGCAAAACAGCTGTGTGGCATAGAGGACTTTCAGAGACAAGAAACAAACAATGGTGGCAAATGGTCAGGTGATCAACTTGCTTGTCACAGTGCAATAATGAAAACATCTGGCTCCAACAAAAAAGAGTGAACTGAGAACAACTGTCATAATATGCAAACTTACTGTGGACCTCAGATGACTGACTAGCAAGATAAAAAAAGAAATAGAAACATAAAAATGTTTATCAGTTGTGAAACCCATTATGCATGCAACAAAAATGCGATGCAGGGCTTTTTAGGTACCCTCACTAAACATTACTGGCTCATTTTCATAGTAAATTGAAGCAGAATCACCCCACATTAGTTCATAAAAAACTCCTCTTAGTATATGAAAATGTACTTTATCACATATAGGGCACTGCAAAGGCAGAGATGTATGGGCCAGCCGGAAGAAACTCCCTACCTAGCCACCCAACTTTCCACATTTGGTCATCTTTTGATTTTCTAACTGGAAGAAGAAGCAGCTTTCCTGGAGGGAGGAAGGGAGGGAGCAAGAGAATGAAGGAAGGAAGGAAGGAAGGAAGGAAGGAAGGAAGGAAGGAAGGGCTTTGATGCCCCAAAAATGGCAAGGTCATTAGACTCAAGTTTGTATAGAGGATGTACAGAGGAGGAAATCAAGTGAGTCCTTTCTAAGGAGCCGTTACGGCATTTGCCTTACATGGTTTAGGGAATCACTGCACATCCAAATCTGGATGGCCCAATGAGGATTTGAACAATTGTCCTGAACCAAAGTCCACAGTTGTACCACTGTGCCCTCTTGCTCAGTAGTTGGGTGTGAAGAATGTTTCTTCAAAGAAAGAGCTATAATTAAAAATAATATTGTTCAGAGATGAAAAAGAATTTATTATCTGGAGGAATAGAAATATTCCAGTCGTCAGTACCAAATGCGTTCCACCCAATAGAAAATAGTAGAAAAATAAATTTACATTTTTGCAAAACCAAGTAGAGCAAAACCCCTATTTTACGTTTTTGTGGGGGTCCAGGCTTAAGAACCGCAAGACAGAGGAAAATGCAGAATTGAGAACAATGTTAAAACTCCAAAATATGAGCAAAAAGGTGTAATAGTCATATATATTATTAAAAAAAAATCATAAATCTACTAATATATTCTATAAAATCAGTATAAGTAAAGGAAATTAAATGTAAAATACAATGTTTATACAGTAGTTTGTGGTAATGAATTTCATCAGTTCTTTAAAAAAAAGATCACAGATGAGTAACAGCAAGTAAAAATCTTCATAAAATTGATACTGTTATGTGGGTACAAGGCAATCAAGCTATTTTCTCAAACATGCTACGATCCCAAATTATACTTGGAAACACGCAACTTTGTGACATCTTTCCTTTGTGTTAACCATAAAAAAAGCAATAATTGATTAATATGATGAATTTAACTGAAAACTGAAGTACGATGAAAGGCTTCAGAATCTAACGTACGTACATACATACGCGTGTGTGTGTGTGTGTGTGTGTGTGTGTGTGTGTGTGTGTGTGTGTGTGTGTGTGTGTGTGGTAGCCAATGGCAGTTTATTTGGGTAGAGTAGATTTCAGGCTGTGTACACGCTAAGCTTGAAACAGGTTTCTGGATACTTTATGTGGACACCATTTCGAAACATGGAAACATCTATCCATAGTGATGTCCATAGAGATCAAAGGAAACAATATTTCAGGCCAGCTACCATATGTCAATGCTGCACGGCACAAATGTGTGTTTAAATGTTACAGTGTGTTGTCTGTTGTATAGAGTAGTTAGATGTTTTGTTTTCTCTTGCCGTATTAAGTTTTTCCGAGGGGGCGGGGCAGGGGTGTGAATGCAGTGGATGAGGCAGCAGACTGTTGAGTTGTTGTTGTTGTTCCAGGCTGACAGCTGCTTGTGGAATATATGGAGCAAGCACCACAGGAACAGCAATAAAACAAGTGGCTCTGCAGAAAACTGTTACTACATTTGGGAGAATACTGAGGAAGACTGCATAGAAAAGAAAGTATGGTTGTTTGTCGTAGCTTGCTTCGAAACGTGAAATAAATACTCAGGGCTCTGGAATGACTCTCCCATTGACAAAAAACTTAAGACTAACTTTTTTTTTAAGAAACAGTGATACCATATTTGCCAGAAATTCAAAATTGTTAGGTGATATCCAAGTGAAATTATAGAAACTAAAGCTGTCTTCCATACTCAGTTCCTAAAAAATAGGAAGTTTTTCCCACCAACTGTTCTCTAGTATGTTTTTGCTCACCAAAGATGACGACTGTATGCAAACCAAAAATCAATTCATACAACTAATCTGATTTTATCAACCATTACAACTACTATTCAAACTCTCCATCAAAATAATATTGCAATTTTAAAATTAATTAATTTTTTTTGATAAATGCAACCTTATTCTGTAAAACTACGAAACACAGAGACGCTTGTGGTCTTCAGGTAGCAATTCATGATGAAAAAAAGAATGAACGACGACAACGATGTCTCATTTTGTTTGCCTGAACCTTCGAGTATTAATAATGCAGCAGCACATATTACAGTTTCCTTGTCTCTAGATATGACGTGGCAGACAACATGAAAAGAATACAACAAATCGCATTGCAAATTATGCGATACACTGAGAAATGTTTGTTGCTAGTGTGGACAGCAACAGAGACAAGAAACAAGGTCGTAAACAGATGCAAAACATTGTAGGAAATAATGTTTCCCACTGAAACGTTTTCAGTGGCAGTGTGGACACAGCTTCACACTACTTTTTCCAGTGGTAATGTCACTAGCGGGCTTTTGACTATCGACTTTCGACAGCACTTGTGAACAACCCCTGTGTGCATCTCTATTATTCATTTCCCTCTTCGTGTGTGGTGTATGTACGCAGTATGCCATTTCAAAGCAATAGTGCATTGAAAGTACCATATCACAAATACATCACACTTACTAAATGTCGATTAATAAAGCATCAACAATGCAGTGCCTCAAGAGATTTTATGGTAACTAATGCACAAGACAAGATTCAGAGTAATCTGTAGCCTAATGGATAATGTTATGGTTAGCTGAGTTAGAGGTTTATAACTTTGTGCATGCCAATATTTCTTTTTTTCAACTTAGCGTTGTTACCACATTTGTTATGCTCATAATACTGTCCTACAATATTCGATGTTGTTAAACATTTCTGTCTGGTTAGAGAACCAAGGAAGAAATATTTGCCTGTTTATTTCCGAATGTGTGGTCATTCCCGAGTGTGTGATCGGGCAGAAACCTTAGATAATAGCTTACATTTATGATAGTGAAATGAGCAGCAATAAAATTTATATTGCTCCTTGTTACAAATACTTTGCTGTTTATTCCCAAATCTGTGGCGATTTCCTAGAGTGTGGTTACGCAGGAACCTAAGAGGACAGCTTAAATTGCTGCAAATGAAACAATGAGCAATAATTATCACATTTTTCTTGGCACAAATATTTTGTTCATTGTACAACCACTTATCATAAAGATTTCTTGCTACAGCTGAGATTCTGCTGTCACTAACACATCCACAAACATAAATTTGACGCTATCGCAATCGACAAATCAACAGCCTCAGTCCTGGTTGCCTTCACAGTGCCACCGCATTACGATTACATCAGTTCTTGCAAGAAGTAGTGGGAAACTTACTTATTGCATGGTGTAGCCAAATACTGAAAAATTGTGTTGGCAATGCCAATCGTGGATTATATCAGCATTTCCTCTCTCACATCTATCCTCTCCGCAATGGCCTAAAATATTCCATTAACTCTGCTATCACTCATGGTGCGAACTGTGTCTTTTGTGCCACTTATAACTCTGTCAGTCACATCAAATGTCAATAAGAAGGAAACGGGACTACGTCAAATGAGACATCGAGTAAGAACGTTACTAGGAAGAAATGTAAAACAGGGAATTTTTAGCATTGATCTTACGGGTTTTGCACAGTGGCTTCGAATTTATGGTGCAAAAAGGAAACCAGAGAACATAGAATTGAAGTTCTACTGCAGTGTGTTTTTTATTCAAATTATCAGCCCACACATCACAATGTGTACATTTAATTTTTTTTCCTAGCACCTTAACTTCTTTCGTTTTCGATGTATCTACCCCCCCCCCCCCCCCACCAAATCCAGGGCCTAAATATACTATTCAATTCATGCAATTACCTTTTGCTTCAGCAAAGGATATACTATCACATTTTGTTACTGCTTTGAACTTTGCAGTTTGCAATTTTATATACACAATAAACCAACAGCATGGTATTTCATTACTTACCGAACTTCCACGTTTACGTTTGCCTAGTTTTATTTTGAGTGTGGGAACTTTGGTGTTCTTTTTGCTTGACTTTTTGTTACTTCGATTACTTCGTTTCTTCTTATTCTTCTCTTCCCGATCCTCCTCCTCTTCATCATCCATTCCTCCATCTTCACCCTTAAAAATGGAAGTAAATTATTTCATGTTCTGCGCTAGCTTGCTACAATTAATTACTCTTGTTACTTTGTAAAATGGCAATGAAACAATGCAAGGGCATTGCAATAGAGTCTTACTAAATGGAACCACTTGGAAGTGCAGCACCTGAATACCAAGCGTGATAGACAAGAAACACGAATCACAGGAGTATTCATTGACCTACCGGAAGTTTTTAATGTGGCCGAACATACGATTCTGCTGTCAAAGTTTGTGAAGTACGGTATCCATGGTCTGTCCAACAACTGCGTCAATTGCTTCGTCAGCAACCTTAAGCGAGCATGAGTACCAAGCACATTATGCCACTTTAAAACTATGAAGAAAGAAGATGGTTCTGCTGTTAGGCAGTTCTCTTGAGAGACGTGTAGGCCAACACTTTCAAGAAGTGTTGGGGAGTGAGTATCAAGTCACCAGCAATGTGAAGCCTAGTACAGGGTTGGCGCAGGTGACTGATAACATACGGAGTTATGTAAGAATTTTACAACAGAAGATCAGATAGTGATGTGGGGGAAGCTGGGAATAGTCTTCACAGGGACAGAGGTAACTACTGAAATTGGTGGCACAAATGTGCACCTCGTACAGCTGTTCCAGCATCTTGATTGGCCTCATCATAATACAGCTGTTTGGTGTAACTTTTAGAATGTCAACTTCATGATCTACCATTACTTGCCTGCCTGTGGCAGTACAGTCAGAGTGCTGATTCGTCAGTACTCTGTTTAGTTACAAAATGGCTCTGAGCACTGAGACTTGACATCTGAGGTCATCAGTCCCCTAGAACTTAGAACTACTTAAACCTCACTAACCTAAGGACAAAACACACATCTATGCCCGAGGCAGGTTTCGTACCTGCAACCGTAGCGGTCGCGCGGTTCCGGACTGAAGCACCTAGAGCTTGGCCGCAATGGCCAGCTTTTGTTTAGTTTCACTTAGCTTATAAAATTCACCGCTAGATTTAGCTAGCATGCTCAGTATCTATGCTCAACATTTTGATTAATGTGTACATCGATAGTTATCAACTTTTGAGTGGTGTTGCCTGAAATACCGACTATCGATAACTCTGCTACTGAATTGTTTGTTTGTTGACACAGTGCTTCACAATACTTTTTTATATTTAGTGTTTTCATCTGGTATTTTCATGAATTATTGTTATTTAATATTGCTATTTTTATTTTGGTTAATGTTTTCAGTTTGTTTATTTAATTCACTTTCCCATTTTTTAAAAAAATACATGCTCAACAATGAAATTTTCGAGTTATTGAAAAAAACTAGTGAAACAGACTATTTTAGTGAAAGTAGCAGCAGTTCAGCAGGTGACAAAGGTGTTCTTGCTGGTACACTGGCTGGAAGTGAAGACAGAATGGAAAATACACAGTACATGGATATAATTGAACCTGAAACACTACAATTTCATGAGGTATCAAACCAAAGCATATGATACTAGAAGGATATTCTGCAATTGAATATTTGCATTAAGTTCTCAATGCAGAGTTACTTTAGCTCATTGTCACGGAAACAATTACTTAGATAAGCAATTTATAAGTAAACATGTTGCTACTTTGTCAGTCTACATATTTATAGCAAGCTTAATAAGTAAGGGGCTAAATGAAAGACCTACATTGTTTTCATAATGGAGTACAATACCATCTAAGGCATTTTGAAAGTTTGGTAAAATATATTCTGCTCCAAAACAGAAGTGTTAGGTGACAGAACTTCATACATTTGATAGTCCAATTTTGATTATTCTCTCAGTATACAATACTAAAAATTTCCTTTTTCCATATGCAATTTTACTATGAAATTTGTATAGATTTTAGGGACATTAGTGGGACCTCTTTAGATAGGTGCAGTGTTAATTATATGGAAACAAAATTAAATTTATATTTTAAAAAAGAAACTTTTTACTTCATTGCTTAAAAAGAATTCAAAGTGAAGAAGTATGACAATCTGAGTATACCATAATAAACTATAAAGTTTTTGGGGTAAATGGCGTTGTTTTCACATTTTTAAATTGAATGCAGCATGATATGACAATTTAAACATGACAGCATTAAAAAATATGACGTTTTTAGCCTTCACCACTCAATGGCTGACTGCAAAATGATTACCGCGGGGCTTGAGAAAGAACTGATGACAGAGGCTATGGTTCACATTGCAGTGGTGCCAGTTGAGTCTACTGACAGATCAAGCCTCACTGTAGTCTGTGACAACATTAATGGCCTCTGGCTATTCAGCCCACAACGAATGCTGCAGTGGCAACTCAGCTGAGAGTATACACACAGCAACTACGGAACATTCCTGCATCTTGGCAATATCGCAGACTGGTTCACCAGAATCTGCCTCACGTTTGAAGAGCAAGTCCACTTTAAAAATAAGATCCCTTGCCTGTTTGTGCACTCCTTGACACCTCCTAGGTGTTTCCGCCATTATGCGAAAACTCACAAACACACAGAATACAGCAGAAATATGTCACTTGCTGTTTCACATATGTAAAACATGACAGAACACTCAAACAAGAAGGAAGTTTACATAGTATGGTATGTGGAAACAGACTAAATGCTAACTGGCTAGCTGTGAAGCTGTCTATTGCGCATTCCCAACCCAGAGGCCATAAGTGCTGTCGTGGAATATAGGAGTAGCCTGCATGTCAATGGAAAGGGGATGTTGGCGAACCTTATGGATGATAAGAGTAGTAAAGAGCTGCACATTTTTTAGGGTTGAAGTCAGCTGAAGGTATTGCTGACTAAAGGAAGTGTGTCTAAAGAAGTAACCACCTATAAAAAAATCAGGCAACTAAGTAATGAAGGAATAGCATATTTTACAAAAATGTAAGATGTGTCGGAGATGAAGTTAGTGAACTGCTTGTTGATATTGACTGATATTGATATATCAGAGCACCAAATAAACAATATGACAATTCAAGGCTTCCTATACCAGGACACAGATTAACTGGCTATTTTTCAATGGGCTCTTTGCAGATTTGGGGAATGGCCATGTACGTGACAAATGGTATTTCATTTGAATCTATTGAAGTATCAAAGCACAGCAATGAACAGATAATTGAATGCTGAGTAGGAGCAGCTGATATTACATTTTAAATTATAATTATCTACATATCCCGTAACTCCAATTTCAGGACATTTCTGTAAGTTAAACAGATCTTTGTTCACTTTATAGAAACTACCAGAAGTTAGTTGTGTGTGGTGACTTTAATATTAGTTTTAAAGGCAATTGTGCATGGAAAACAATGTTGGAAGATCTTGCAGATTCATATCATCTGATGCAGACACTATTCTTTCCAACCAGCAACTATAGACAACATTTTCATTCTTTCCTCATTACTAGAGGCACATTCTGTTAGTAAAAGAGTAAATGGCCTTTCATACCATAATGCACAAATTTTAACATCAAAAAGAATTTGAGCACACACAGATACTAAATACAGCTATGCAATATTTAAAAATGTTAATCCAGTGGCAACAGAGACTTCTTTAAATCTCATTAAAGAGAAAGAGTGGCAAGAAGTTTACAGTGTAGGTAACATAGAAGACAAACATAATGTCTAATTCTCATGCTTTACGAAACCTGCTTTCCATTAGAATGTTTAAAACAGGATACTGTCACTAACGGGCAACCTTGATTGCTGACTAACGGGGTAAGGATATCGGGTAAAATAAAGTGGGAATTGTATCGAAATATGAGGGTGAGAAACAACTGAGCTCCAGTAGTCCATTACACAGAGTACTATCAGGCGCTTAAAAATGTTTTTCATTTTGTATGCAAATGGAACAGCTAATCGTGAGAATAAAATTAATTCCACATGCTTAGTCATGAAGGAAGTGTCTGGCCAACAGTCAGATACATGAACAGTATTTAACAATCACTTTCTGAATTAGCAGGAGAATTAAATAAAAACTTACTTTCTACAAGGAATTATAGAACTCTTATAAAATGGCTTTCCAAGACTTATCTAAAATAAAATTCAGCCAGATGGACAAGGGGGAGACTGAGTCAACGTTTAAATTGCTGAAGACTCCTAGGTGTAATGGGGTATCTAGCAGGACAGTAAAGTTCTGTGCTGAATTTGTTAGCCCACTACTTTGCAATTTTTCCTTTAGGAAAGGTAAGTTTCCTGAATGATTAAAGAACTCCACAGTAAAACTGCTTTATACAAAGGAGAAAGGGATAATGCACAAAATTTTGGACCTATTTCTATGTGATCAGTGTTTGCAAATGTTACTGAAAAGGCTCTACTCGTAAGGGTAACTGAACATTCTAATTCACATAATATGCTGCCGCATGTACACTTTATAGTTCAGAAGAGGCTTTGTAGTGAAGGATATGCGCAAAATAGGCAATATATCAAATACTGCAGTTCAAGACATAAGTACATGGCTTGGAGAAAATAAATTGATGCTAAATCACAGTAAGCCAGTCAGCAGTTTCTAGTAAACAATGCAACTAAAACTCACTGGTTACACAGAACGGGCATATAATTACCGAGTCTGAGCAGTTTAAAATTTCTGGGTGGTCAGAGAGATGATAAACTGTCACGGAAAGGCCATGTTTGGAACCAGTTAAAAAACTGATAGCTACTATGTTTACCATTACAACAGTATTTCCAATTTGTGAGCGTCCAACCAAAAATTAGTGTACTTTGCATATTTTTATTCACTTATGACATACAGCACTACATTCTGATGCAACTCTTCTATTCACAAAGAGTATTACTGGGTCAGAAATGGGCAACTCGAGAGGTATACGGTGTAAGTCAGTGAACTTTTTGTTGACCCTTGTTCAGGAATCTGGGAATCCTGCACTGCACTGCAAATCTCTGGTTACATCTACCAGGAGTGAGACAGGCGAAGCTGCTGTTCCTGCGTGGACCTCAAGAACTATTTTTTGGCCTCACGGTTAGGATTGGCCTATGGGAGCGGCCGCGTGGGGGCGGACGCTTCGTCAAAAGCGTCATTAGGGGATGGGAATCCTGACATTAACCTTTTGATATTTATTTTCTTTTATGTGCTTTGTTGTTAACATTATGAGTTTGTTCCTAAGAATTAGTGGCTTTCACTCAATTAATACGTTGAAGAAATCCAATCTGCATTTGGGTCACACTTCTGTAACTGGTGCAGGAAGATGTGCAGTATTCTGGTGCATCAATTTTCAATAAGCTACCACAAGAATTAAAAAAATAGCAATAATTGTAACACATTCGTCTATGCTGGATAATTTCCTTGGTAATATATACTCGCAGCTTGTCATCTGCACAAGATTAGTCTATGGAGATTTGCTCCTCAACTTGGTTCTATTGAATGAGAAGTTTAACATAAAATAAATGAATAAACTAGAATTTCACAATGCTCTGAACAAGGATATGGACCTCCCACTTCTCTCTATGAACAATGAACTAGTTAATAACAATACATAAACAACATTCTTAGGATTAAGGCTATAAAGCAATGTAAAATGGAATAAGCACTCAAACAAAATTGAGCAAGGCTTGCTAATCTACTCAATAAAATCCTGCCATAATGAGAAAACAGCACAAAGAGCATATAATGAATACTTCTCTTTTCATTTTGAATATGGGGTCACGTTTTGAGGAAACTGCCAATCAGCTAACTGCATATTCAAATTGCAAAATGGAGCCATTAGAATCACGTCTAAATGCAAACACAGGGACTCCTGTAAGGCCCCACTTATTTACGTTACGGAAACCCTTATATTCTAAAAACCAATCTAATAAGTAGTGATAGTAGACTGCAAAAATTGTGGTATTCACGAGCACTTTATCAGGCAAAACAAAAACTTACATATGATTCAAATGAACACATCCCTATGCCAATATTGTACTTTCGACATGGGAGTCAAACTTTTTAACAAACTCCCCAAGTAGAAAGCAAACACTGTTGTCAAAGCCTTTAATTTTTCAAAGCTGCAGTTTTTACTCTGCTGGAGAATATTTAATGTGGGATGTGTACTTATAAATATTTAAGTGTATGAAGTATATTATTTGTAATTCTACATGAAAATCATTTCAATCTTTATAAATATGAAATTACTTTCTCAATGTCTTATGCATAAGCTGCTTTTGTAGACAGCAGGACCAATAAAAATTAAATACAATACAAAGTAAATGCATGTTAACTGATTTCTTTTCACCAAATGGTGCAATTTTATTTATCACCATTTGTCAGTTCCTGCAGTGCTAACAACAGCTGTAGGCCAATACCTATAAAGGAGAGGGGGGGAAAAAATATGGGGGAAAAATTGGAAAACACTTCACACTACAACACACTTGATGCAACAATTTCTGAAGATCTCAAAGAAAAATGACAAACTAGCAGTAGTCAACAAATATTTTATTATGACTTCCTACAGATATAAACTGCCCTGATTAGAAGAAGCAAGTAAGAAGAACATCACTATTTTCCTATTTTGACTGCATCTATCCATCAGCCCAAAACAGCTTAGCCTGACACACAACCTTAGAGCATTATATGATGCCCCTTTTTCACCTTAACAACTGTGATATAATCACTATAGTAAATGTGAGGGAATAGATACTATATACACCACTGAAGCCTACATTACTCCCTGCCTTTATTTATTTATTTTCTTAAAAGAATGTTGAAATGAGAAGCCTAGGTACTAGACAACGATGAGCTGAAAAAGAAATGCTAGAATCAAGAGGCAGGCTACAGTGACAAGAGGAATGTTATGTGTACTTCGGAATCACACTATTAGACGATTTAAGTTTCGATATATGTTTAATGCTGCAGTGGCCCAAGATCCATCAGGCATACTCATAATACACACTAAAATCACCATGCTCACCAATTTTTACTCTTTAATTACTTTTCATCTGGTGACAGCTTTAAAATACTCTTCAGGACTAAATTACATGGGTCATAAAAACTAACCTTTGACGTTTCCTTAGACGTTCTCGAACGGCTTGGTTTCCGGCTGTAGCTTTCATCCGACACAGATTCCTGTTCCTGTTCTGTGTTGGGATTAATGTTTGTAAAATCTCTCCACTTCGCCGCAACCAACATCATTAATTTGGACATTGGCACCTGAAATATGACCAATAATGAAGTAACTACAAAATGTCTTCATTACCACAATTTCAAATGTAATACACACAGAAAAAGTATCAAGATATCTAAGTAACTTTCCCGTCACTGCTACTACTACTACAGTGGAATCACGAATGATGGCAGTCGAATTTGGGTTTGTTCCGCACACCTATGCCACGCATTGACCTACAGCCAATGAGCGCTCAAAAGTGTACTCAGCACTCTGCTGTTAATGTTGTGTGCTGTGTGACTATTTCACATGAGCTTATCGAGTTTTTTAGTGAATTTTTATTCCATTTGTTGGGAGTTGTCATGATTGATGGTGGTGGTACGTGATGAATTCTACATAAGTAAGCAAGGGACATAATTTGTGGGATACATGCTTTTACAATGCGCAAAGCACGTGTTTGTGCGTACTGCAACTGTCACTTGGAACTGGCAACAACGCACTCCCCATCCTTGTCTTGACCTGCACCAACTGGCATTGTTTGAGGCTCTGACTGTTGTACCACCACCACCACCACCACCACCACCACCACCACCACCACCACCACCACCACCACCACCCTATTTGTTCACTGGAAGTATTATTCAATTCTTCTTTAAAAGTACTACAGGAGGGAAGAGGAATTTAGAAACCTGATAAAATTTATAATGGGTACCATAATTTGAAAGATTCACTGTGTTTATTGTTTGTCGACAGAGTTATGTTGAATAACAGCGAACATTATCATCGAATAACTTTTTGTTCTGGATACAGTGCACATTCTATGCACGATTAAATGGCATTAACATTATCCGTACGGTCTGGAAATGCTGCTACCCCTCAATCACAGTTCTCAGTCACAAACTTATTCAGTAACTCCATGATTCAGTAAATGACTGAATGAGGAACTGGTTTTCCATCATTTCATTTCCACATTATCTGCAGTACACAAAACAGAATTTAATAATCCATTAAAATTGCATATGCCTGACGTAAGAAAAAAAAAAAAAAAAAAAAAAAAAAAAAGATTGACAATTCACAAGAAATTTTACCTTGGGATTTTCCTTCGTAAGTAACGGCCGCACGTGCTGCTGGAACAACTTGTAAGTAGTCAGATTCTGGAAATCTGCCTCTGTGTATTCTACATCAACGTCTGTCAAACCAAATGTTTCACACACTTCCTCCACAGTAGGCATTCCTGTAACAATTGATGTAAGTAACACAAGGTTTTAAAAGGCTCCTCAATCCTCCCAAAAAAAGTGACACCATTATTACATATTCCTTGCACAGATATAAGTGTGGCTGAAAGAAACATTGATTATTTTTATTACTATTTTGGACTGCAGATGTGCATACTGTGTATCCTACACACAAAACTAGCCTGCAGTGTCAAAAAGCTAGCTTGCAGTACTAAAAACTGATTGAAACATGGAAGAAAGGGTGTTTAGGGAGTAACTATGATATACTGATGGTTCCTGCATAGGAAAGACCAAAAGAAACTCAAGAAAGACTCCCAATTCTGAATGTATCAACATTTTTCATTGCCTGGCTCATAGTCACTGTCCTATTTTCATGCTCTTAACTCAATACAAGAAATTACTACCATCTTCCAGGGGATATTCCTTCCGTGTCAATAATACAAACAAAATTCCAACTACAGTCATCCCTAACAATAGCCTTTTCAATTCAGCTATTGAACTGGCAAGTTGGCATTTGATACCTGTGTTAAATATATAGGGTGATTCATCCAACTTTCAAGAATACAAGCACTGGCAACTCTTTACAGACCAAAAGATGTAATATGAGTGGTGTGTTTACATATCAAAAAGCTAGTACCAATTCTTAATGGCACTCTTAATTCAGTATCGGAAAGAAAAAAAAAGCTCTTAAAATATTCACAGACATTGAACAACATGGACATTATAACAGGAAGTTAATGCACCAATCAGGAAAAGTTATTGCGTAACTAGGCTCTGCCCACTGAAAGTGACTTTGTGAAAGTACATTTACCAGGAATACACTCAAATGTACATTGGTTGGCAAAACAAGTGATGCACCCAGAAGGTAAGGAGAAAATGAAATGGAACGTCACTGGCAAAGAGGCAAATGTAAGCCTATTTATAAGTACGACATCGTACCCACCCTGTTTGGGATGGTTGGGAAGGGTGTCAAAGCCAGTGAATCCTCTCCTGAGGCAAGCTGGCCTACAACTGCTGCAGCTGCTCCTTGCTATCATGGATATTGGTACTGGGACAGAGTTGATGTCCAAGCTGGTCACACACGTGTTCTATTTAGCACAGATGTGAAGATCTTGCTGGCCACAGGAGTACCTCAACATCACACACAGTTCATTGAGACATCTGCCACATGTGGTCACGAATTTTCCTGTTGACAAACAGTACCACGATACCGGTTGGTTGGCTGGTTTGGGGAAGGAGACCAGACAGCATGGTCATCGGTCTCATCGGATTAGGAAAGGATTGCGAAGGAAGGCGGTCGTGCCCTTTCAGAGGAACCATCCCGGCATTTGCCTGACCACAATACTGTTGCATGAAACTTAACACAAGAGCATGCAAGATGTCCGTGAAGAGATGCTGTGCCATCACAGTTTCCTCAACGACCTGAAGTAATATCTGATGGTTCCCCACACCTTAATACCAGGAGTTAAATTGTGCTTCTCCAAGACATTAGGTGAATGGCACCTCTCTTCAGGTCACTGCCATGCTCACTGGTCATGGTCACCTGTAGAATGCAGAACGGAGATTCATTGCTTCATACAGCGCAGCACCATTCACAAGTAGTCCGTGCTTTCCAATCACAGAATCACACCAAGTGCAGCGTTAGTGTAGTATTGTTAATAGCAGCCTACACTTGGGTTAGTAATTCCCCAATTCAGCTGCTGTCAGTCTGGTGTGGGGGTGACAACAGAATTTCGTGGGGACTGCATTACTTATTTTCAGATGGCAGGTGCGCATTTGAATGTGCCTGGTGCACCAAATGGCAAGCCTCCCATGTAGTGTTCAAACATGGTAAACCACAGCTTTGACAATTAGTATGCCTGCCCTCACATTCTCATGCAGTCCACCATTGAGACAGATGCCGCACACATCTGGATATTGCACAATTCATTAAGCCAGCCACATGGACATTCACAATGAGGCCTCCTTCAAGCTGATAACACTGTCATAAGTATGTGGCATAGCTATGTCCTTCACAGTGCTCATTCAACATTTAACATAACGCACCAGGTCTGGTAACAACACTAAACATCAATAACACTGATGAACTCTGGTGGCCATTCCGTCATTGACAATTGCAACTCTTAATCATGTCTTCTCGGTGCTTCACTTTTTCTGTCAAGCGGTTTAGTTTAGTGGACAGAGCTCTAACATAAAGGTAGTGAGAAACACGAAGTTATTGACTCTCTTCATTTTATCATCACTTTCAGCCATTGGTATGATGAGGTTACGAACTCTTTTAGAGCTGCATGCAACATTGTGTGGACAATATGATACACTCCCAACACCTCCCCACACAGCAGATTAGTAGGGCCAGTAATGAACTGTCTAAGGTGATCAGGGTTTGTCAGCTGCTGTATATTCATCAGCTCCTATTGTAATTAATGTGGGAGAGTGAATTTTCAGAAAATCTTTTTGAAATACAAAATCTCTGATGACTGATATGCTCTCTCCTTTGACCTGACTATTTTCACATTCCAAAGATTCAGCTTATTCAATGCTGTTTCATCACTTCCCTCCTTACACTAATGAGCTTTCATTCTTGGTCTGCTCTGTCCCTCTTCTAAGACTAGGGACCTATTAGCTAGCATCACAGTATGGTCGGGTGTGTTACATCAAATATAAAAAGTACCAGGATCATCAAACAGATCCTATGCCACTTTAGAATGGTGCACAGTATCTAGTAACAGTACAACTTTGCCAATTGCTGCTAATTTTATCATCAGGCTTACGAAGATTTTTAAGCACTTAGATCTTACCCAAGACTACTGGGAATATAGCTCTACCTAAATCTTTAGTGAAGCTGTTCAGTGCTCAGTGGCCTAGAGGACCACAAATATAGTTTCAGAGATCCCACTGCCATATGCGATGCGAGTTCCTCCAGTTGGGTACACACATGATCCTAGCCCGAGGCCTATCAAACAGTTGATTATATTTCTCTCACCAATATATGTTGAGGTAGGAATCCTGGAAAAGGCCCTTTTACACACACGGCATTTTGGAATATATTGGTAGCGCATGCTATTGCATGCATACTGATGTTTTATGTCCTCAAACTATAGGGCACTATTCGACCCATGGTATAATTCAATAAATCACACTCAACAGTGTGTGGAGTGCTGCTTTGGGTGTAAATTTATGTGCAGGAGAGATTTGGTCCAAGCTGTAAAATTATTTTTGCATTATTTCAATTTCACACAAGTAAACTATCAAAATTTACTGACCCATAAAATTCTTTCCAAATGAGTGACATATCCTGCTGTGGCAGAGGAAAGAAGGGAACCATCGGAGAAAATGTTATCAGAGCACAAAAAACTGAATAACCTTCCGTTTAAAATAGAAGACTGACTGAAAAGTGGGCTATTAGCTGCCTCATTTTACATTCCTCTGCATCTTCAAAAAATTTTCCCACATACTTTATCATGTGAACAAATTTGGGCCCTTTTATGCTGCAACAGGAGGAGACAGTGGCAGTCGAAAGAGATGGAAAAGTAATAAATATTGTAAGATATTAGACACTGGTTGTGGTATAGAAAGAGCGAAGGAGACAATGGCAGTGTGACAACAGATTGGTTGGTTGGTTGATTTGGGGGAGGGGACCAAACAGCAAGGCCATTGGTCCCATTGGATTAGGGAAGGATGGCAGCCATGCCTTTTTGAAGGAATCATCCCGGTATTTGCCTGAAGCGATCTAGGGAAATCATGGAAAACCTGAATCAGAATGGCTGGACGCAGGTTTGAACTGTCGTCCTCCCGAAATCAAGTGGTGAAAGGTGAAGATGGACACCGCGGCAGGGGAACATAGTTGACAGTGTTAGGGAAAGAGATGGAGAAAGTGCCAGTGGGAGAAGAAGCAGAAAGTGGATGTCGGTTGAGATCCAGGAATGAGAGAGAGAGAGAGAGAGAGAGAGAGAGAGAGAGAGAGAGAGAGACTTAAAGATGACAATGAGTTAGGCTCAATGAATGAGTGAGATTGGGCAAGCAGGAGTGGATATGAGTGAGTGACTTACAGCAAAGGACCAGCAGGTGTGAACGAGTTACAGTTTAAGGAACTTGTGGAAGAGAGGTGAGTTGGATGTTAACATGATTGTGAAACTGTTCACATCTCAAAATTGTTGGGAAAATTTATTAAAGGTGCTGAGGAATGTAGAATGTTGCTCCCAATTGCTATCTGTTATGAAATTGTAAGTCAGTAGGAAATGATAATGTTGTAGTACCACAAATAAAAATAAATTATTGCAATACACTTTTGCAAAGGCACAATAACTATTTATTGGAGTACAACAGTTACATAAAATTGACTGAAATGTGCTGGAAGGCCTTTAATGAGAATACATTACAAGTATTTCATTCTAAATCTTCCAGCGAAATAATCATTTTTTTTCTCTTCCAAAGTTACGAGGTGGAGAGCATAACTTCAGCACCAACCACCATCAGTAGTAAACCTTGGTTCTAGATATTAATCACCTCACATGACATTAACCACAGCAAAATCACTATAGTAAATATGTTGGGGCAAGACTGCCCATGGCTGTCTTCTCATTTCAATAATTTGTATCTTCCATTGCATACTACAATATTTTACTAAAAAAATTTGTGGTGAATGTCCACTCCAGTTGCAGTTATCTCTCTTATTGTATTGGGAAGTACTAAGAGTTTGCTTCAGCACATTAAGTATGTTTATTACCGATACTCAGTGACAATAAGCACTGGTATGCCCTTTTAAGTTTCCTTTCAATTATCCTGTTTCTATGAGAATGTTTATTGAACAGTGTGTATGATGTCAGTTTGTAGCTGAACAATGTATTGTTACTGCAATGAATCTTTCGCTTTGCAGAGGAATGTGTACAGATTTCAAAGCTTCCTGTTGGATTAAAACCATGTCCTGATGCAAGACAGTTTTAATCTGCCCTGGAGCTTCAAATGTATTGATAACCTTTGTAAAGAAATTTCACATGGAATACAAGATGCACGGTCCACAAGATGACTCTGCACCTTAATGTGTCATTGTGAATAGACAAGTGTTGGTGCAGCTTCTTACAGTGCTGTACTGGTATATGGGGGATTGCAGTGTGACTCGCAAAGACAGCATACAGCAATCTGATTCTTTTATTTTTATGTAACTTTTTTATATTTATGATAAATGAAGTTCAGAAGTCAAATATTGACCTCTGTAAGTAGTTTGACACAACTTCAAAAAATTCAAAAAATCTACACAAATTTTCCGAGTGGTGTCAATAATCTAAAGCAAATTCAATTATTCGACAGGTCATGTGGCTCTAGGGTAGAAGGTTCAACAGACGAGCAGTTTGGCTTCAATTCCTGGCCAATCCAAATTTTTAAAGTGCACGTTCTGCAAGCTTTTACATGAAGCCTAAAATACATGTCAAACTTCTTTGGAGCAGTCTGAGATAAAGGCAGACAGATTAGTGTTACAGAAATTGCTCTTAGAGAGAATACGAAATTAAAATTGGAAAGAGAAGTCACGCTACAAGCTTCACTATTCTCGGTATCTCTCGAGATACTTTTCTAATCTCTGAGCTGTTAAAATGATGACAGTATGTGTATGCGTAAACACAACATATCCAAATCTCTTTCCACTGATGACGCTGTTATTAGCTGAAATGTAGACGAAGTTTTCCATTTGGTATACAGTGTAACCACACTTTTCTGTTCCGATGTTAACGTTTTCCCCACTGATCAAGGAATGTTTTCGCTCTTTGTCCACAATGTCAATTCGCACCTGATTGTGTGTTAACATTAGTAATTTTCCTGTGATTTACATATTATGAAACAATGTTTGTGGAGAAAAGAAACTGATTTAACTGATATAGAATGATCCTGTCATGCCACTTACTTTCAAGTAATATTTACAAACATTACACAAGTAATGTTTCTTGCCACTGGGGCACGCTACTCAAAAGATATGAATCGCTAGAAGCCTGAACAATTTGTGCTCTTTCTCCTGCTGCCACCAAGCTCTACTCAACGTGGCAACTTATGAGAAGAACTACGTTTTGAATAATGATTGATCACAACAGTATTGAAACTGTCTCTACTGCGGAAGCGTAACTTCGTGAACATGACACCTCGAAAGCATATTTTACATGTTACATTGTCTGTGTGTGTGTGTGTGTGTGTGTGTGTGTGTGTGTGTGTGTGGCGAGAGGGGGTTTCATGCGTAATGGAGGAGGCACAATACCTTATGACCTTAAAAAGATGACTACAGTGCAAAGGCAATGCGAACACACAAAATATTACGTAAATATTTGCACTTGGCAATTCTCGAAAAGTGTTGTGCTATGGTGGTGCAGTGTTGTCATCCTTAAATAATTAATGACACGACTGCAGGCTTTCAAAAACATCAATTATGAAGAATGAAATTAAGTCAAATGTTTCTGCTTTCCAGGCAGTTACCAGTTCCAGTACAAAATTCAGATAACCTTTACTGGACAATAAAGAAGACCCTGATGAGTATTTTGATGCCTGTTATGTACAAATACAGTACATAAACTACACAAATGGAAAGACAGATCATACACTCAACTTTTACTGCTTCAAGAAAACTATTTCTCACATTTTACTCCATTTTTGAGGCTTCTTGAAAAGTGTAAAAGTGGGGTTTCACTGCAATAATTTTATGAAACACGTTTCAAGTAGCCCTGAAAATCAATAATTATTATAGTAAAATAATACACACCTAGCATATCAAAAAGAAGGCGGTACAAAATAATTATAGTGTCACAGAATCGGTTTATGAGTTTTTGTATGCAGGACAGTTGAAGACAATGAGTGGATAAACAGCAAAGAAACTTTTAAAGCAAAAACTGTTTTAAAATGAAGGGGTGCTATGTGAGCACTATGTACGTGCAATAACTACAGTGAAACCCCGCTTTTACACTTTTCAAGGGACTTCGAAAAAATGGCCTAAAAAGCAGGAAATAATGTTTTAAGCTGTAAAAGTTACGTATAAGATAATCCCTCACATTTTCACACTTCATGTATAATATATGTACATAATAGGCACCAAAAGACTTGTCAGGGACTTTTTCAATAAAGGTTTATTATTTAATACAAACCACTGATGATACTGGAACTGATAACTGTCTGGAAAGTAGCAACGTTTGACTCAATTTCATACATCATAATCGATGTTTTTGAATGCCTGCAGCTGTCATTCACTATTTAATTAATGAAATACTGCACTTGTTACATGCTTTTTCATGCTTAGCATGACTTGTTTTGAAAATATTTTCCTCGTTGTCAAGTGCAAATATGTATATAAGTATTGTGTGTGGTGTTTGAAGATGTGCTATTCTGAGTCTCTTGAAATGTAGTCATCTTTTTGAGTTTATCAGGTACTGTGCCTCCCCAGTTAAATGAAAAAATACATATGTAAATACTGCACTTGAGAACAAGAATAATCTCTTGTAACATGTTTTCCTCAGCATGAAAAAAAGAAATACATAACTGGTACCGTGCTTAAACTGAAAACATTTGAGCAACACGAAGTGAATGAGGGTGCCAACCAGCGCTACAACTGGCCAAACGCTGAAACACGCTAAATATGGTTTGACAGACGTGTTAAGATGATCACAACAATCAAGAAACGGTGTTTGCACAGTAGAGACAGTCTGGAAAATTGTTGCAATTGATCATGATATCTTTATTTGAATGAATGTAGTTACTCCCATCAGCCACCACACCAAGTAGAGCTGGGCAGCGGCAAGAGATACAGCATGAATCGTTTAACTTTTACGCATTTACCAGGTTAAATCCCCTGAGTAGAATGCCCTAGTATCAAGATACTTAAGCACATAATATTTGTAAACATTACTGGATGGCCAACATCATGCCAGGGTCACATTTTTCACATTTTTATGTAACACATAAATTGCAGGAAAATTATAAATATGTAGGTGCAAAAACAGGTGCTAATTAACATTGTGGACATGGGAAATTTGATGCGTACAATAAAAAATACCATAAATTGTGGGAAAATGTTAATTCCGGAAACGTAAAAGCGGGGTTATATGGTATAAGATAAATGGGAAAAAACCAAATGGATCAGACTGTACTAAAAGCCACTACTGAAATCCCTTTTACATGATCTCAATTGACTATGCGGAACAACTGCATCTACTGCAGCAACCCTGGCATTTTATTCCTGTACTGAGTCTCATCTGGTTTGAGTTGTGGCATCGAAACTGCCACTGTTGTGAGAGCTATCTGCTGTACAGTTTGGCATCTGAATGGTGAAAGTGAGATTATGAGGGACTGTTCTTTTTCTGGAAAAAGTCAGCACAGTCTATAGATCATTGACATCATACATACACCCACATCATTGTTGGTTGATAATTTACACGCAAACGCGAAAGGTACACGAACTTTGAGTAGTCAATTTTGAGCAGGACGCCACTCATGTAAAACGGGCTTCAGACACTTGATAATGAAATGAAGGTGGCCAGGACGTCTACCAAGGCAAATGGATGGTAGACGAATTAAGATGTACTGTGCTAGATCCCAATGTATAAGAAAAAGACAGAAAGCAGCGCAATGGACAATGTTATACAGGGGAAAGGAAGAAGGCGGTAGGTGCAGCAAAAAATATTGCTGCTCCACTTCGAGCTTCCTCTACCGCTTCATTCTGTTTGCTAAAGAGGAACATACAACACTAAAGGAATGGCTGTATATAAGCTTTCTTTATGGCTCACTTACATTCCTAATAAATTTCTCAATGACTATAAGCCATATGCTTGATTTCGCAGCAACTAAGTTTGTAAGTCCACTCCAGTTTAAGTAATTGTGGAAAATAATCCCTAACTGTTTGACTGCTGTGATTGAGCATCATCTTACTGAATTTGTTAACCATTTTGATGCAACAGACGGACTCTTTGCTTTCTGTGCCAAGGCTGCTTTTGTTATGTTTGTACGGCCTGCCAAATACAGGTGCCTGTGCTGAGAGCCGGCATTCTGGCCGAAATGGAATACTTACCATTCAAATTTCTGAAAACTACTATGTGAACAAATTTGCTTTTTGCATATCTTACAGTCTGATATCTGCACTTGATAAGGCACTGAATTTCTTTTCGTTATCCGCCCTGCTTACTGTGCAGCAACAAATTAAGTAAAACATTGAACAAAATTTTAAAGAGTCCGCAGCAGTAAAAACACACTGTGTGAACTCTGCATATGGTATGTTTCAGGTTATACATTACAGTGAATGAAATTTAGCCAAGATAGCACAATTTTACTTAAAACTATCCGATTTCGATCCCGAGCTATATATCCGAAGGATGGTAGTATGTGATGTGCTCATTCACGTCCTTGCATGATCTTATCTCAAATGATTAAAGATATGTAAGCGAGGTTTTCTTCAAATGATAGCATACAATGAGGCATATATGTTGTATGATAATCACTCAGAACTTTTTTATTCAGTGAAATGTGGAAGTAGCTCACCCACAGCAGTGAGAGGTTGGCAGCTCAAGACGCATTCAAATGCCCACAGCAGAGTACCGAACTCCAAGCAGCGCACATAGTGTGGCATGTAAACACATCCACAGAAGCGACAAGGTTAATGAGGCAGTTAGGAAAGGTAGTTACAAACAAAAAGTTTAACTAAACCGAATTACTAGCAGTAGCAGGTAAGAAGTAAAAAACTTTCATTCGAATGTTTACTGATATGCATAGTAGAGAAAAAATTACATTGAAATCACCAAGTCATACTTCGATACTTGAGTGACATGCCCAGCAGCTGCTTCATCTATTGAGGTAATGGAGTATACAACACTTCGCAAGCTATTCCAGTTTATGATGGAAATCCACAGGCAATGGAGGACTGCCAACATAGAATGTAGTTTTGAGGTATGGAAAGTAGTAAAGTTAATGCAGGAGTCAATCTTGTTTCCATATTCCTGAAGTATTCTCAGCAAGTTACTTCACAATCAATGACACTTGTAAACAACCACAGCATAACAAAATGTATAATAAATAACTTGCAAATCATGCAGAAAATATAGAAATATTGAGTTAACTGTCTGATAGCAGTATTTTTCTACCACAATATTTTAGCACAAAGTCCTTCCCCTGAATACAGAAAATACACCTAAAGATGGCTAGAGGACTTTCAGGCACCTTCCTACGTCACCGTTTCAGTGCAATAAGTATTTCGCCCATTATTTCACCAAAGTCAAATGAGTTTTACACACACCTACCACTAGAAGTTATATAGTATAATTACCAGATTTTAAACATCACATAACAGTTGTTTAGACATTAGTTTAGCTCACAAACAATTTGTTTTTGAATATGTAACTGCTTAAACTAGTTAATGTTAGAAAATTTTTAAGACTGTTTGATATATGGAATAGAAGTTAGCTTCAAATACAACAATCTTACTTTTCATGAGGAAATTCTTTACAGAATTATGTCTTACCAGAATTAGAGTCCTGGACGAGAGGAGTGGGAGTATGTTTCGGCGTGCTACGAGATTTACGTGACTTGCGGTTACCACTGAAATCCGAGTCATTGCCGCCACCTTCTTCATCATATCCATAGTCACTTTCCTGTGAAAAGAAAAAGGAAATGATTTTTTTCAAACCCTATAAAATTTGTCTAGAAACCTTCTGAATTGTTAAGGCTGAGTTCTTAAATCGCAGTCAATACTGCCCTCTCATTTTAAAGAAAACGTGCTCCAGGTTTTTTTTTTCTTTTTAACATATTCATGACAACCATTTCATTTACTGTGTATTCTTGTTTTTCTGACAGATTACACATACTGGAGGACGCCTTCAATATGAATCTATTGGAACACAGATCACATTTAATCTAATCCAGTGCTAAAAGTTGTCTATGAAATGAACCTTATAAACTGTTCTACTGTTTAAATCAGCCAATACTTGGGTCCTGCCTTTCCAAACTCCAAGAATGGAACTTACTCTTGAAATTCCTGGGGGGAGGGGAGGGGGTGGTAGGAGTAGGAAGGGCATTAAATTAGATAACATATTTTAATAATACCTCGCCACTATCAGCTTTTTTCTTCTTTTTCTTTTTCTTCCCCTTCTTGTCTTCTCCTTTGGCTTTTCTCTTCTTTCCTTTCTTTCGTTTATTGCGACCATCTTCTGGCTCATACTCATCGTCTTCTTCCTGCTTTGGATCATACAGATGGACACAAAACATTAAATAAATAAAAACTAAGCACACACAATAACAGAGAAAAGTGACAATACTACAAAGCAAGCATTCAACAGAAGTAACTGGCTTGTTACCATCACAGCAAAATGAGCAGGGCCTATGAGGAATAAGTGTTAGTTGTTTAAATGAATACATCTAATATTCAACTAAATAGCTAAATGCATAATTTCCTTACAAACCAGTAGCAATACTTCTGGTGATAACAGTAAAATACAAATGACAGGGGAGTCTATCTTCTGTAGTTTCTGTGCCCAATTCACTAATGATAACTATTAGCTCACTATTAGGGTTCACTTTCACTTAAGAAAGACGTTTAGCTAGTCCCATTAATGGGAAGAGTGAAACTGTTAAAAATTTTGTTAGCTAGAGCACGATACATGGGTGTACCAACCAATTCATACGTAACTAACTTTGTCAAATGATGACTCAAAACTACCCATTTAGACATACATCTGGAATGACCGATATAACAACTTTTGGTTCAAGTTAAGTTCTCACAAATTATAAAACTAGCCTCACACTGGAATGAGAACAAAATTACACCCTTATAACAGTTTCGAGCTGTGTCATTTGGCTCTCAGAGCAAATTTATTAAACTGTAAAAATATACCCAACAATAATACATCACGTCAGACAAATTATTCCAAAGTAATATGTTATTAATTCCAACAATTAATGGTGAGTGCAGGCAGCAGTCTGATCAGTTTGAAGAGAGGGAACCACATTTTCACAGCTGGCTACTTTTAACATCACAATTCTTTCAACACCATGTTTAAAGTACTTCTTTTCATCTATGTACATACTCCACAGGCCACTGTGGAGTGCATGGCAGGAAGTACATATGGACAGGACGATGGGACATTATGCCAAGATACTTTTCTTAACATTTTCTTGACAAACATCAAATGGAACAGATGCTAATACAACTGTTGACACCTAAACAAAGACGTCTTCATGGATGCCAATGGAAGACTTTTCTATAGAAAAAAGTGATTCTTTGATTAGAACCGTGAGTAAAAGATTTCCATCATGCTGTACTAAGACAATTCTCTTGACAACTGTACTCTACCACCTTGCAGTCAGTCTTGTACCAGTATCTATATACTCTAATCACCAAAAGTCTATCACATGATGCAACTGGACATAAAATTCTTGTGACACATGGTGGTTTTCTATTTCCCTCACAATATAAGCTGCACCATGCTACTCTATTGTGTAAGAACAGTTATTAAATACCTAGTGAATATGCAGGGGAAATATACCCTTCCAGAAATTATTTCCATAATATTTACACGTATTTTTCACATACACATTTAACAATACCTAACACTGATATTTATTGCAGAACTATTAACTTACAGCTGTAAAATTTTAATTAATCTAGCTACATAGCATCATGCTTTATGCAACTGGATTTCGTATTTCCTCTGTGTTGGGCCTGATATGAGAGTACTTTATTATTTATACAACTGGAAAACAAACAGGGAGCAACAATGCCAACTTTGTTTAAGAGTAAGTGGCGATTCAGGAAAGAAGAAATATTTTACAACACAAACATGCAATGTTCCCAGATAAATGCCTGCAAGTGATCAGTGGATGTCAAATGCTATAATGCATCCAATACAATTAAGGTGAACAGCTTTTTTACTCTACTTATGTTCAGTCCACAAACTCTAGAACTATGCAATGATGGGCTTAGTCTTCCGAAATATTGTATGAAAGTTCTGTTGTGGCAATTTCTTTCCACTGATCAAGTTAATTTCACAGAATTAGAAAAGTAAATATGCTCTACTGAAGTTACATGCCATGTTAACAGATGAACATATTCAAACTGTCCAAGTAATAAGTAAAATAAACATGCTGTCCTTACCCCTCCTTGTGGTCCTTCCTCTGATTCTGGTGAGTTTTCCTCAGTTGTACCTTCAGGACGTGAGGTACTTGCACTTGCTTCCTCCCCAACTTCGTCATCACCGCCTAGATTAAAGAACAACAAATGCCCTTTTCGAAACAGTAACGAAATTCATAATCGCAATATAGTTAAACATGTTCTTGTCCAACTGTGAAAAACAAAACACCTTTTTTTATACACGCTAGAAGACTACATGACTTCGAGCTCTTTCGTATGAAAAGTTATTAATTTTTTTGGAAACTGTTAGAATTCTTTTCTACAAGTAAAAATAACAATGTTTTCATATTTTGCGAAAATAGTTTATCAATTTCTTTGATAGCCTCCATTTTGTTAAGGACACAACAGAAGCCCGCGCGGCTGTCAGAAAAATAATGTCCCCCCTCCCCCTTACTTCATCACACATTTTACATTCTTCTCTGTCACTTAATAACTTCAGTGTAAGCATGCATCTGAAACATTACGAGATGTCAACAGACAATTTGCGAACGCAATGCCGTCCTTTCTAGCAGTATTATCATCAAGTCGAACGATAACCTCACAACATGATTTTGTAGTCCCGCTTCCGAGTCCTATGTCGACGATGCGATCTCCCAAAACACAAAAGCGTGACAAAACTTACCGGCGAAAGACTCGTCTTCAACTTCATCTGATGCCATGTTCAACCTAATACGAACTAGAAACCGGAGTTATGTGCTTTTATTATCACAATTTTCGAAAAATACGAGGCATACAGTCATTTAAACAAATTTATCTATGTACCACCGACACCACGCTTCAGCACCTTGAAGAAGCGAAGTATCGACTGTTCTGCGCATGCGCAGATAACCTCCGTTCTCGCCACAGAATTTGAGAATCCGTCAGCGCGGGAGAGACTCAGATTCGAAGCGTTTCAACACACAGTTTTATCACGTAGTATGTTATTTAACAGAGGGATTTAAGTTCCTAAAATTAAAATTGTATTTCGACCGTTAATTTTTTCACTGTAACGTGGTGTAGCATTTAGCTGTTAATTATATACATTATTCAAATTAAACTGCACACGTCGCTCACCCCAATTCACCTCCCGCCCGTTCCCCGCCGTCCGCGGCTACTCTTTTGCCTGGGCTAGGTCAAATATTGATTGATTTTGAGACAAAGTTGTTCACTGGCAATCCTTTGCCTGTTTGCGCTGCGCAGGTTGTCAGCAATAACAATAGCATATATAAAGCAGGACTACCCGTACAGCAGGCCCGCAAACTATGACTTCCCCAAAATGTTGTAAAGACATTTTTCCAAAGCGATTGCATAAGATTTTGAACTGGGTAAATAAAGAATTGCATGTTTCAAGACATCCGTGCCATCGTTTTTGTTTATATTTTGATCATACCATAAATTATATACCGGTGGAGGTAAGAAAGTCACGTGTGTTTTCGTAAATACCCACTTTTCTCCATGAACCATTGCCAACCACTCGCTGCTGTGGTAGGCAGATACCCCTTTTTCCTCCATTGATGATGGATCTCAGTTGCGTTGGTTGTTGTCCTTGGGTGACGAAAATGTAGAAGATGGATTCTCTCTCTTTTTGTAATACACTGTTGTCCTATAAGAAGACCGAGAATGCTTCAAATGTTTTGGGTAGTGGCGTGTGTTGAGTAGCGGAGATGTGCGAGCGATACAAGTTACGCGGAAGATGTTTAAGCCAGCAGAATTTTTTTTAGGAATGGTCCCGAACCGCAAACTGTCAATGCTATGTTCTAACTATTTTTTATCCTCTAAGTTATATAACGCGAAACTCTGAGCGTGTACAGCAGCACAGTATTAATTTGGAAATAAACAGAAAAGATAGTTTGTCAATAATATGCCAAACTTGAGAATGTTTGCACACTCTCAAACACAATAACTAAGACAGTATGGCGGAACAAAATCGAAGAATGATAAAGACGACTTACTGTAATCGAAGGAATACAATGATTAAGCTAAGGACGACGATGATAGATGTCATAGCAGAGGTACAGAGGTACCTCGACAGAAAATATTTCATCAGAAGTTTTACGATGCTGCTCAAGTTATCCCTAGAACGCTTAACAAAAAAAGTGCAGTAACGTAATATTGTGCAATATTTAGTATGGTTCGAAATATTGGACGCTCAAGACGTTGCTGGTCTACTTGGGAAAACTATAAGAAGCGTCAACATTTCACTCATGAAGATTTGAATTGAGGTCGCAAGACAAATGACTATCAGAATTGTTCATATACTGATGACGACACAGTCTATACATTGCTGGAAATAGTTGCTCGTGTCAACGAAAACAACACATTACACTGGAAGATGCATCTTGTATGTATTTGAAATTCAAAATGCACACGCAAAACTATTGAGAGCGAGAACTCTTAAGAACCATTTCAAAATTTTATGTTTCCTTTCTGTTCATCTGCCCGAAGATCCTATAATACCGTCAATGATTTGTGCATTTCGATTCACTCTGACATAAATGGTCAGCCTTCTTGTTCCGAGTTCATTTTAGTGGATAAAATCAATACTGAACACAAAGAAGCCAAGGACTGTACTTCACACAAGCACGTGAGACAAGATACTGCCCACAGATGGCACAATATTTCTCAGACAGTACGATACATTTCAGACTTTTTTGATCTGTTAAGTATCACTGCAAGACCTCTCAAAATAACCCGTACACATTCAATATTATTGTACATCCGGAAATACTGAGCAATAATATTGACCACCTAGGCGGCACTTTGGAGTACAAATCGAAACAAAGAATACGACCAACAAAAACCGAAAAGGAAAGAAATAGAATATGAATGAAAACTCTTCTCGGAAATTAACTAGTCTGAAAGCATGGGCTTCTGTCTGGAACCTGAGGCGTTCCATTATGACCCCATGAAAGAATACAGACCAAGGTCTGCATGTGGACCTTGACGCAGACAACGTGAAAGTGTCGCCATCTGAAAATTGGACAAATCATGTGCATTCTGTGGCGCTAAGATATTCAAAGGCAAGACACGGTGCACGTGTCGCTCGAGTGCAAAAGACGGCTTGCCAGCGGAAAAAGTGCCGTCACATATAGCTTAAGTAACTTCAAATTCAATCAAATTGGCGTTGTACTTCTAACCAATAGCAGTACCCAGTACATGCTACAAAAAATTGTAAACTTAAAGGAATGGTGCTTTTTCACGTGGCAATAATACGTAGGGGTGGTCACGAGTTGGCTGGCCCGAAACTTTATTCTGTTACAGCCCGCACAACAGTACTCCGGATATAGTATACACGCAAGTGTTGTAAAGAAACCGTATGAAGAGTGACTGATCAAGAAAATATTTAACAAAAAAGTTAACCTTTAAATCTGTCCGGGTGAAAATTGGTAAAGCAAAGAGTTATTTCATATCAGACAAATCATCAGGTTTTAGTTCGTCCTTTTTCGAGAACAAGTCCTAAACTTCTCATTTTGGGGCTGAAGTTCCCACATGGTGCAAGAAGGTAACACACTGAAGGTTCTCAATTCCTTGTGCTAGACTATGCTGAGAATATTTTGTGTAAAATAATACTACATGAAAAATCGTCTTTTAAATGTCTATTGGACCATCGATGCTGCTGTACCATGCAGACACATACATAGGGCCTTTTTTGCGATGGTGTTTTCACAGTAACAATGTGTTCATTATTGCCTAGGGCCCAAAATAATATCGCTCTACAGCAGGATGTGCACTGTAATGAACCGTTTTGGGAGATTAATATGGTGTGCTGACTCGGAAACTGTATTCCTATCTTTGCCTCGCGAGTACACTTAATCTGACGTCCTTACTGAATAACTGAGATAAGAGAAGAACAAATAGTATGTCATTGGAGAGAGGACCTAACAATAGCAGCATCTTGTGCAAGGTGCTGTAGAGAAGAGCGCTAGGGCTTTCTTCAAACTAGTCTCATCCTAACAAACACGTTTCTTCTGATTTTCTCGCGCATGGTTATTGACAGATTTGGCATGTGAAAGTGAGCGTTTTCTAAAAGTTTTCGAATCGTGTAACCGAGGCGGGACTTTGATACCAGCCCAGTATTCACCCAGTGAGATTTGGGAATTCGCCTAAAAACGACATCCAAGCTGACCCATACACGGGCCCTCGTTAACCTTTAACTAACGTAGAGGCAAACATGGGACACTAACAACGTGGTGCGGTCAATCTGACCTCTTACTTATAGGTGGGTGTAATGTTAACAATTTGAATCCCTCTGAAATTCTGTGTTCTGCGTATGGCAAAGTCTTTAATACAGTGTAAATCAACATGAAAATACAAAACATTAACATTAAATAGTTATTAAGAAACTGGCATTCAGATATGTTTACTGCACAGAAACTAATACATTTGTGTGTTTTCCATAAGCTAATAACGAAATTAATGCTTCGATAGATTTTGTATTTCTTCTTGAGCTAATGGAACAAAAACGTTTTTAACCTAAAAAAAATACTTCATGAAAAAATCAGAGTCCTCTAAATCACAATTTTTCACAACAGTGCCGGCCGTGGTGGCCGAGCGGTTCTAGGCGCTTCAGTCCGAAACCGCGCGACTGCTACGGTCGAAGATTCGAATCCTGCCTCGGGCATGGATGTGTGTGATGTTCTTAGGTTAGTTAGGTTTAAGTAGTTTTAAGTTCTAAGGGACTGATGACCTCAGATGTTAAGTCCCATAGTGCTCAGAGCCATTTGAACCACAACAGTGCTTGCAGACCTGGGAACAGCACTGCATGCATATCAGTCTCTTGCAGGGTAGCAAACATGCGAAGTCTTCCTTTCCTTGCTGGCTGGGCAGATTCTGCACGTTTTCCTATTCCCAGGACCTAATTCTGCTTCCACTGCTTCTTCTGTTGGAGCATTGGGGCCTAAAATCCATCAGGTCATTAGTCGTAATTCCTTCGGAAGTCGTGGGTTCTGAGCTCGCTGTTGTCTATGTTTCAGCAGAAGACTACAGGCCAGGCCAGCTCTTTCAGGAAGATACCTCTGTAGACAGGAGCTTCATCTGATCCACTCTTCTGAAGAAGATATGCATTTATTGTTCTGATGTCCAATAAACGATAGAATAAACACATCGGCCAACGTCGAGTTCTTCGACTGAAGGAGTATATGGAGTCATTTTTGTCCAGTTAGACACCTCCTTTAGCGGCGTTTTAGTACGATATTATTTCTGGTTTCTGTGAGATCCTCAGTGGGGCTATGCTGCATGGAAGAGACAAGAAGAACCGATCTGTTTGTCTTTGGTACATGCGACAACAGAGTGGTGCCTTGCGTAAAACCGTACAAAGACGAACCAACTGGCCTATGATTATTTGGTTGGAAGGCTTGCGGAATCTCCCTTATTTTTTAGAGTTGCAACAAAAGTCAATCCTCTTTTCCGTAACTCTTCTACAGCCTGTATTGAGCTGGACCAATTGTCAGCAGTAATGTTGCGATTACTGTCGTAGATTGGTTTACACAATCGCGACAGACTGCGTTGTTTCTTATCATTGTGCAGCAAAGTATCGCCACCAGAGCCTTTTCCAGTGTACATACACGCATTATAAAAGTAACTGGTCCTTGTATCACAGAAGGACATTATTTTTAAACCGCATTTACCAGGCTTCTTTAGCACGTAGACAACAAATGAGCATTTACCATGGAAAGAAACTAATTGCTAATCTACAGTAGCACATGTGCCTAAATTTAAATATTTTTGGGAATTTCCACAATTTTTCTAAAGAGAAAAGAGGCTGCTGCCATTTTGTCAACTTTGAGACACTTTTCTAGTTCGAAAAGTCATCTACCGTGAGCAGTTCAACAACATTAGGAAACGGTTCCTAGATATGACAAACTTCAAAATTTCCCGGCCTGAACCATCAGTTACAAATATATAATTTACATTTTCGTGGTTGGATTTAAAGACGGAAGATTATATCAGAAGTCATAAAAAACCAAAAGTTTATCAAATGTAGGATCTGAAGTTCAGCTTTGCTTTCGTCAGAGCACTTCTGCCTGACGCAATCTATTTTAGCATTTGTCCATAGTAGAATGTGAGCGAGAACTTAGTCATCAAAATAGAGATGCCATAATGAAAATGGGTCTTTTGGATCTCCTGTAGTCAACATGGTGGATTGAAATTTCATGATAATGTTATGCGAGGAGTTCTAACAGCTCGAATCGGAGGTGCTTTGGCGTATTTGTACTAATTCTTGCCATAGAAGTAATTGCTTCTCCGTTGCTCCCCACATGGATCACTACTTTCATCAGAGTAATTTTCGGTTGCACTTTGTTCTGACAAAGTGTCATGTTCACTCACAATGGGTTCAGTTTCTTCAGGATTATCGTCACAGTCACTATCGTCTGATTCCTACAGCCATCTGCTCACAGTTCTCTCAAAGTGTCGGTCTGAAGTGTTCACATGTTGTCTGCTACTTTTATCAGATCCTTTACCTGTATAATTACTGGGTTCCGCCATATTTCAAAAGCTGTGAAATGGAAAGTATCGAAAATACGTAAGGTAAGTAATTTCAGAAAAAAAATCACACAAACGTAGTGCCGTCAAAATGACCGCGAGCGATTTTCAGAAGGAAATCACTCACATTATAGAAGATTTGGAATAACACCACATGCGTTGCCGGTCCACACAACTTAACTCCAAGATAAACGAGCCGATGGCTGTAATAATGGGCAGGGAAGTGGCTAAATCGCAATTGTTGACGAAAGGGAGCAGTCAGAGAGACTGTACCACGTTAGTTCAAGGTTCATCCTTCGAGCAGACTATCAGGGGACGACGCACCTCCCCCCCCCCCCCCCCCCCTGAAACGGCGCTTTAACAAATGGTTCAAATGGCTCTAAGCACTATAGGACTTAACGTCTGAGGTCATCAGTCCGCTAGACTTAGAACTACTTAAACCTAAATAACCTAAGGACATCACACACATCCATGCCCAAGGTAGGATTCGAACCTGCGACCGTAGCAGCCGCATGATTCCGGACTGAAGCGCCTAGAACCGCTCGGTCACAATGGCCGGCGACGATTTAACGTGCACGGCTATCCGAGTGGGTACGCGGACAGAGACGTTTCGCCATGCATGTCTACATTTAATTATTAGAATTTTGGCTGTTTGCTTTATTTTTTCTCTGCGCCACTTACATAGTGTATCGCTAACTTCGGCACTTCGCCGCGTGGTTACATTTTAGGCCTCATTGTAATTTATTCACGTAGTTTGTCTACTGTAACGCTCATTCAATTTGCCACAACTTCGTTATCCGTTTGTTCGCACTTTTGTTCGTAATTACGAAATTGTAGTCCTGTGTAAATAGCTACCTTTCTTAAAAATTTCGACTTTTCCTGTAGGGAGCCCACTGTTCCCTGTTCGGTGCTAGAACGGGATGTATGGAGCAACCCTTCCTTATTTCATTGTCAAGCTATGGGTAAATGATCACTTTCTCTGAACAGAAAAATATCTGTAAATGTAACGTCATCTTGGGCTCAGGAGCATGGGACAGCGCCTGGTCACGAAATATTATAATCCTGTAACAATTGCCATTATTTTGATAATTTATTAGGCAACTAGTTTCGACGTTCCGAGGACGTCATCTTCAGGCCTGTACAATAAAGTTATACGACAGCAGGTAAACACATAATTGGATGCCATGTATAGTATTACATAAACTAAACATATGAGCATATTAATGTATATAACTAAAAGAAACCAATAATGAAGCACGAATTTGGGTTTTAATGAAAAGTGTACTATTAACGTAGAACTCGATACGCATACATAAAGCAAGAACATCGAACTCCTAAAGCGAACAGTTATAAAACAATAGGGTTAACATATTGTAGACTTAAGCCCTATACATTCATTGTCTACAAATATATAAGGGTATAAGGGACAAGGAAACTTTTTTAAATGCTTTTTATTCCAGTCTTTGATCACAATATTAATTCTTTTGTCGATGACCAGTTTCAGTCCATGACGACCACCCTCAGATCGTTTCTACACCACATCAGGATGGTCATTATGGACTGAAACCGGTCATCGTCAAAAGAATTGATATTGTGATCAAAGACTGGAATAAAAAACATTTGACAGTATTGGATCTCTGTTAGCATACGCAACTATGTCGCAGCTGGTGAAACTTTTTTTTATTTATTTCATGTTTCCACCTGTTGACTGATCTTTTTACTGACGTCCGTGCATTAACGAATGAGTACGGATAACTTAACGCTCAGGTTGCCACCATTACTTTAAGGTTAGTGTGTCGCACTGAATTCATGGGTTACTTCTTATCCGTGGATTCACCTACGAGTTATAAGGTATCTACACACACAATAACTGAAATGCTTCTCTTTTACCTGTAGCTAGTTCACTCTTTTACACTTCCTTGTTCTGATTCTATTACGATCGTTCATAGCACTAATGCCTATGTGGTTGAATTATTGATGATATGTGGTACTGGCTGATTTGCTTTACAATTTTTTGGTCACTAGTCATTACGGTTATTTTTCCAGCAGGTTATTAATCTGTTATATCTAACATTTCCATCATTTCTTAGAATTTTACGTTGAATATCTGACGCTATTCTTCATGTTTATTCCTCATATAAAAATTGTTCCTTGTCGCTTATACCCTTACATATTTATAGACAAGGAATGTTATGACTGATGTTTGCATTACATTGATACTACTGTTTTCTAGTAGTTTCTGTTAAGAGAGTGACGTTTTTGCATTATTTATGCATGTCATGTTGTACATTCAAAATGTGTATTTCATTATGCCCCGAATATCGGACTTCATTACTAGTTTCTTTCACAAGGGGAGGGCGCCAATTGTGAATTCAGATTCAATTCATAGTGCGCATAAAACAGCTCATGGCCAGAGGTGTAATGTGGCAAAGCACCAAGATGCACTTCTCAGCCGTTGTCGAGAAAATCGACAGTTAAAATAAACCGTTGCTGTGAAATACTCTCTACGATCATCAATTTCCTACAGTGTCGTGGCGCAGCGGTAAGCGCTCGGGTTCGTAATCTGAAGGTCGCCGGATCCAATCTCGCGCCATGTAACTTTCTTTTTAAGTATTTTTTTGTAATTCAAATATTATATATATATATATATATATGCAATTCCCGGCAATCAGTCGCAATAATTATGCATATAATAAGTTGTTGAAAGTCGTTTGTCGTGGAAAAACTGGCGACTTCGAACATCATTATGTTTTCCGCAAACAAAGTTGTATTTCACAAATGTTATTAATTGTCTTCATAATGTTAACCACGTATAGTTAACGGAAGACGTAGAAACGATATTCCGAAACGAATACGTATAGCGTAAGTCAAACGTTCGAATTAGAATAGAAACCCCACGAACACAAATTTGCTGTGGCAGGTATGAAATATAAACTCCTTTACTCGCTCGTTACACTTGGACAGATGTTGAATGGGCCGAAACGAGCAGCCGCATAACAGCGTAGTTGCCTGCTAACTTCGAAAGAAGGGTGATGCGGTCCCTAGCGCTACTTATAACATCGCCGAAAATCAGTGCGGACGTGAGAGCTTTGGTACACCCTGTTAAACAAACGGAAAAATGGAGAGCGATCCGCCTTCACCAACATGCATAAGCAATTCATTAATATATATAAACTATTAATGAATTGTAATTCATATATATAAATTACAATAAACTAATACTAAAAAAAATGTTGCATGGCGCGAGATTGGATCCGGCGACCTTCGGATTACGAACCCGAGCGCGTACCGCTGCGCCACGACGCTGTAGAAATTTGATGAGCGTAGAGAGTATTTCACGGCAACGGTTTGTTTAACTGTCGATTTTCTCGACGACGGCTGAGAAGTGCATCTTGGTGCTTTGCCACATTACACCTCTGGCCATGAGCTTTTATTATGCGCAGTATGAATCGAATATGAATTTCACAATTGGCGGCCTCCCCTTGTCAGTTATATAAATTAATATGTATAGTTTGTTTCGTTTATGCAATACTGTGTGTGACATCCTGTTATGTGTTTATCTGCTATCTTTTAACTTTATTGTACAGGCTTGGAGATGACGTGATTGGAACGTCAAAACTGGTTTCCTTAAAAAGCAATATTAAAATAACTGCTGTTGGTACAGTATTACGGTTTTGGAAGGATGATTGTTTCCACTTTCATAAAAAAGTCACCCTCCCATACTTAAGAACAAATGTTCGACTGTTTAATCGGAGCGGAAAAAAGACCTCACATAAAAGTTTGCTTCAGGGTGCATCTTAAACAAGTCATCTATACAGACGCCTAATCTAATCTGTGCAAAGCAAGCCAGCAAACATATTCGAGTATTGTCACGGTGCCAGTAAACAATACATTAAAACACGTATTTAAAACGATATTAGACGTGGAATGACAACGTCTTAAAATTTAGTTGTACGATAGTTCTAGAAGCACACCTTTCTTTCGTTTAAACTGCGAAGTTCTGTTTGTAGGTGTACGTAATGCGCAAAAATAGTTTTCCAATATGTCCTCATTAAATGCATTCATGTTAATTTTTGTGGAAAATGTAACGAAAAGCAATCTTACGCGATCAAGGGTATGGTATTTTATGAAAAAATTCTGGTCTTGCTAATACCTACCTTATTCTGTCATGCAACAAACGTATCAATTCAGAATCAGATTGAAGACAGTCAATGTGTAATGGGCAATGACTAGTAGCAAATTTACCCAGAAACTTTTGTCGTAAAACGTCGAAAGTATTCCGCTACTCGTGGCTCTTCTCCTAACAACTGAAAATGCCAGATGGCTCCTGGTTCTAAGAGCTTCCTGTACCGTTGTACCAGCGTTTTTTTTATTTTTTATCGTGTAACCAGCCATTGTCAAATATAACTGAAGTATGAATACATAACTCTTTCGCCTGTAACAGAACTATCTAGCTGACAGCAAAATTAAGTACACAAAAGGTACACACACACACTGTTAAGTAGATTATAGGTACCCATTATAAAGCTTCCACCTTCCGTTTCCCCTCCCCAATTTCTCCCCACCACAAAATCAGTTCAGATACAAGATACGTTCTCTTACGTGACTAACAATAAATGCTAAGGATTAACAATATATGAGTATGAAAGGTGAGATATCTGCAAAGACGTCCGCAAAACTGGACTACATTGAACTTTTTTTGCCCTGTTAAAATTTGGAACCACCACTGTGGTCTGGGAACATTACATCGTCAAATAGGGATCACCACTTCCGTAACTCTCATTCATTTGAAATTCGCCGTATTTGATACCTTGCCAATATGGGCAATGGAATTCTATGGTGCAGCGAGCACAGCTGTACAACCAACAACACTTTGCAGAATGCAGAAATTGTGATACATTACAAGCAGGGCGAGAAGGACTGAATTAGCACAAACACGCCATTTCTGTGTGTCTTCGTCAATATTGGCTAAGACTGCTGAATATATGACATGTTTCAAGATGCTCTTCGGGGGTCTAGTTTAGCAGGGGATACAACCAGTCGGCTTTGACCAATGACGTTAGAATTGGCCAGAGAGCATGTATTACAAAGATGAAAGAGCTGAGAAAAATTGTTCAGAAACAAAGGAATGCAAGAGAGAAAAACTATACTTCACACATATAAGGGCCAGTAGTATTTTCACGTTAACGATATCGCGTGTTTGTATCTTAGTATTTCTCCTCAAAACACAATGGAAAGAAATGAATGAAATATATTACTAGCAAAGAATACATCACGTTACATGTATGTCAGTTGTATCGTATGTCGAAACTCTTTCGAACTGTATTGCTGAAGTGCAGTACGGGATACAAGTTCAACGTACGTCGATTTCTTAGTTTCAACTAGCATTACTGTCATGTTGTTCACTTGAACTATGTATCCCCTGCTTTACTAAACCATAAATGAAACACCGGATACAAATTAAAAGCTCATTCTAAGTGTGCTGCTTAAGTACAGTACGGAATAGGAGTTTGTCGTAAGTCGATTTCTTCGTTTTCACTAGCATTACTGTCCTGTTCTTCACTTGAACAATGTATCCTCCGCTTCAGTAAACCCTAAGTGGAACACGGGATACAAATTGTAGATGTGTTGTTTATTTCGTCTCCGCTATTACTAACCGTCTTTTCTTACGCACATATCAGTACTACTGATGACAGAAGGGCCTACGTATGTAATATACGTATACCCGACTTCCGTTGACCTCCATATATGTACACTGGTAACGAAAAGGTGGAAATAGACGTATGTTACATTTGCAACCTGTACCTCAATTGAACTAAACGGAGACAAGGAGACGACACATGTACAATTTTTATCCCGTACTTCACTATGGGGTACAGTTTTCTTGTTGCCTTGCACGCTAATAGTCTCCCATTCGTTACTTGAGCTATATAGCTACATGCAATATTTGTATCTTGCTCGCCAATTGACATAATATTGTGGCAGTGTAAAGGCGAAGTGAAGGACGAGATACAAATTTTAGTTGTGTCGTCAGTGTAAAGGCGAAGTGAAGGATGGGATACAAGTTGTTGTTGTTGTGTCAGGGGTTTCGCCTGTAATACAGCAAGTACACATTCGAAAATGTCGTACTGATACTAGTGCTGGGAAACGAAAGAAATTTCTATTACGTACTTCACAACTCGAAAATACCCATATTGGTGGAATGAAACAGTGAAATATGTCAAATAGTAAAATACAGTGAAAGAAGCTAATGGGGAAAGTGAACTTATCACACGGAAATATCGAGGAATAAACGAAGCTCGCCTAGACAGACAGTAACGAAAATTACATACCGCCAAACAGACAAATCCATTCCTATAAAGGAAAATAAGACACTAAAAATTGTTCTACAATAACAAACTAATACTCCAAATTACCTCAATATCACTACGAATAATTATTTTAATGTGCGATGATAGCGCTTATCCGGAAAACAGAACTGCTTTATTATCTATGCCTCGAAGTGAAGACATTACTATCTATAACTAATGTATGACGTCATTGGTCAAAGCCGACGGGTTGTATCCCCTGCTAAACTAGACCCCTCTTCGGAGCCAACCAAATTGGTAGGAGGTGTGGTGGTTTTTTACGCTCTTATGTGAACACTCAATCGTTTTCGAAACGTGATGGTCGTCAAGTTCCGTCTCGTTTGTAAAAAGCGAACGAGAAACATTACACTACGAAGAAGTTATTTTCCTGTACAGAACTGATGAGAAACAATCTGATCAAATTGGAAAACAGCTATTTCGGTCTCTGGAGGGCATTTGTCTGAAGCATCTGACAATAGGTAATCCGCTGTTTGACCAGACTAGTTAAAGCTACTCGTAACTTAACTGAAAACGACACGAAATTCTCTTTCGACTTCCGGAAGTTCTATCGCTGCTTAACGTATCAATAGCACGGAAGCGCTCTGTAACGCAGTCATCTCTGGAATTACGTCACAGCCAAATTAAGTCACGCCGTAGTTTCAGTTACTTGCTTAACGGAACTTCCTTTCAAACTGATATTTCCTGCTCCGCCCCCCCCCCACCCCACCCCTCTCTCTCTCTGCGTATTCTACACGTGTCCAAAGCACGTAAGACACAAAGATGGACCTAAGTAGGCAGAAAGCAATATGTTCGACACCATGCGATTACAAGCACACATGTTTGAGTGCAAGCTTCTTACGCAATTTGTTGACAATCAGAGTACTGGTCTCCTCTCAGATGCTCTGACACCCAAACCTACATATGTCAGACACTAGGAGCGGTACCAAACGTTGTATGTCAAAGTATCAACCAAAACTCCGATACAGTTCGTACTAAGTGCTGTCGTCCAGCAGAACGGGCGTAAACGTTAAATAAAAATAACGCCAGAACTACGGAGCAGGTCAAAAGCATAACTGTAACTAATGTGTGTTGTTTCCATGGGGAAGTTTGTAGAACGTTAGATTCTTGTACCAAGTGTTTTAGGTCCAAATCCCTATGATGACAGTTCTTTTTCTATAATGTGCGTGAAAGTGTTACATGGGACATGTTTATGACATGTAGAAGGGATGTTTGGAATTCACAGCAATGTTCTCTTGGCATTCTGCTTTCGCTTCGTTGCTTTAGGGTAGTAAACCTATAGAGTTCATTTTTAGTTTCACAGAATATACAATCAGAACAGAAAAATCAAGGAACAATTGCATCACACGTGCGGAAGTAATTGTAATAATAATAATAATTGTTAATAATAAACAAAATAACAAGATCAATAATAAGCACATAAAGTTCAGCTAAAGAAAGCAAACTGCCGGAAGAACATTGCTACAAACTCAGGGAAGTCATTTTGCATGTCAGCAAAATGTTCTCCCATATAGAAGTTTCACGCGTAATCAGTTGAGAAAATGGTCATCAATGGGGTTTGAACGCTCTACCTTCCACCCACACGAGATCAACAATGCAATTATCCACAGATACGCTTTTCCTGTGCTCCGAAGCTATGGTGATACTTTGAATTGGCGTTACGCATGTTCTACTGCGCGACAGCACACAGCACGAACTAAATCGCTCTTTTGGTTCATGGTCTATCGACATACAAAGTTTGGTATCGATCTGAGTGTCCGACATCTGAAATTCTGCAGTCACGAGATTCTTCTCCGACTAGGTCCACATTTGCTCATTTCGTTTCTACAATGAGTAAATTGTGTTCTACTTCTCGCCTCAGAAGGTGTGCTTTCGTTCGTTTAGTATCACTTCCAACATGTCACACAGAGCTGAAGCCAGGGAATAGCAAGATAGGCCCCGGTAAGGGCGCAGGCGCTGAGGGCACAAGAACACCAGGGAAAGACAGTTTAACAATTAATCGGGAGAGGTATATGATTTATCCTACCTCTCGTGTTCCTACTTTCTGCCTACGACAATAAGCTTTTCACTTGGCCCACGATTGTAAACGCATGCTGTTCTGACAACGTTATTTTCCCAAGGAACATCATAAAGCAACGCAGCGAATATGTGTCCATCTAGTCCAGTAACGCCTTCACAAGAACGGACATTTGCTTGCCAAATGTGATGCAGAAGATTTTATTTTATCATGTGTATATAGTTGAAAGTATATAGAATCCAAATTTTTAACCTTCAGAACCCTCGGGACAACTTTTTGGCACAAAAAGGGCTCTTTTTCAGATTTCCGTCTATTCCTTGGAAACTATGTACCATGGTGAAAATGTTATAATTACTTAAACGAAAGCCGGCCGAAGTGGCCGTGCGGTTCTAGGCGCTGGAGTCTGGAACCGCGAGACCGCTACGGTCGCAGGTTCGAATCCTGCCTCGGGCTTGGATGTGTGTGATGTCCTTAGGTTAGTTAGGTTTAACTAGTCTAAGTTCTAGGGGACTAATGACCTCAGAAGTTGTGTCCCATAGTGCTCAGAGCCATTTGAACCATTTTGAACTAAAACGAAAGAGCATTAAAAGTGAATTATTGTTCGTGAAAGATGAAACTTGAGTTAAGTATTGGAACGTGTCCGTGATGGGGACTTGTCTGTCAAAGATGCTCAGTATCACAGGCTTTGTCAAAGGTATTTTTACCGGCCAATCAGAGGTGAAGGAAAACAAAGAAGTCTTGGATTAAAGCACAAAATCACAAGTGGCTGGGAGGCAGATGTTAGGATCATAAAAGCTCGACTCTTCCGGAAATATGGTGAAAAAATAATGACTGTTGACAGCAAAAAAAAAAAAAAAAAAGCACAAAAGTGTGTTTCAAAATTACGGGCTATAAGATACTGTCTGACAGTTTCTATCACAGCAAGATATCAGATCCACAAGAAGAGCATCTGAGTATTGTACGACCTGCTGCAGTTATACTTCGTGAGGACGACGTGCACAGGTCTATGATACATCGCAATACTCCCCCACCTGATGATTTCTTGTCATTTGTCCAGTCAGTGACCCCTGAATCATTGATCCATTTCTTTGATTAGTTGATTTTGTAAAACAAATGATTAACTCTAGATAAATTGAAAAGTGTGTTGCTTTCTCATATGCAGTGTTTTCTGCAGTAAAGCCACGGTCATTTCTATTTTCACTATTGACTGGGCTCAGTACCTTCACATACAAAAGATACGGATCAAGACTTACTGTCGACGGTCTTAGAGCATATGTATCACCGGCCATTTGACCATCTTCTGTGCGGATGCACAAACAGTGCCCTAACTCTTACGGGAATCGGCAGCAACGCCGTGAGTAATGAGTAACATGGGCAGGGGCACTATGAATATAGTGCGGGACAATAAGTTGAGAATGTGGGTCGTACGGGAGGCGTGCCAGGTAAGTCCCTGCAGTCGCACTATTCTCTGTGTCCTCGGTGGCTCAGATGGATAGAGCGTCTGCCATGTAAGCAGGAGATCCCGGTTTCGAATCCCGGTCGGGGCGCACATTTTCAACTGTTCCCGTTGACGTATATCAACGCCTGTATGCAGCTAAGGGTATTCATGTCGTAATTTCTCTAACTATTCCCAACAAACATCTCTCCATTCGTCGTTTAACAACGTTCAGTTTCTGAATAGTTTTCACTTTAAGAGTCCATGTTTCACTGTCTTAAGTGACCGCCTCGGCAGCTGAATGATCAGCGCGGCAAAATTCCACGCGAGGGGCCCGCCTTCGATTACCGCCCAGTTCGGGTCTTTCTCCTCTCGCGGACTGCACGTTGTCTTTATCATCATTTCATTTCGGTGCCAGTCGTCGAAGTGACTTCATCTAAAAAGACTTGCACTGGATGAGTGGTCGATTCGACCATAGGCTCTAGCCACACGCATATATCATTTCACTGTCGTAATTCAAAACTGGTATTACAGGCTGTTTGCAAGCTTTCCTGTCCGCACTCAAGGGAAGTTTAATTTACTAAAATAACTGGAGATCATTATTCTGTTCATCTGGCTTGTTGTCCGTCGTCACTGTTTACATCTGACGTAAGTACGAAAGCTCGTCAACTGATTCTACGGTTTCATCATTAACTTGTACTATCTTCTTTTCGATATGTGCGACATACAATATTTTCATCTTCTCTTAAATGGCTGTCAGACCTATTTTTGAACTTACTGGATTAAGTCCTTATATTTGCCGTTACGTTTATCAGAACTAGCTGCGCACAGTAGAACGTAATCAGCGAATATTAAGCGGTTCAGGTGTGCGCCATTAAAAATCATTCTTTTTGAGCTTTATAGTTGAAGAAACTTTGAAATTCCTCTGTCGGTGCTGAAATAGTTTCAGCCCTATGGAATCTTCTAGGCTGACTCCTCATTCAAATTAGAATTTCTCATTATCCTGATGAACAGGTGTTACTCCCTTGCGTCTCTCCGGACAAAGAATAAATACGAGTAACTGCCTCGAACTTTCGTAGCAATCCTACAGTTACCTGAACTTGTCAGTTCTGTAACAGGCGATCTATATTTATCAGTGCTGTCACCTTCTTGTGGAACACATAGTTGGCCAAGATAGTAAATACACTGAAGAGCCAAAGAAACTGGCACACCTCACAATATCGTGTAGGGCCCCCGCGATCACGCAGAAGAACACGACGTGGCATGGACTCTACTAATGTCTGAAGTAGTGCTGGAGGGAATTGACTCCATGAATCCTGCAGGGGTGTCCATAAATCCCTAAAAATACGAGGGGGTGGAGACCTCTTCTGAACAGTACTTAGCAAGGCATCCCAAATGTGCTCAATAATGTTCATGTCTGGGAAGTTTGGTGGCCAGCGGAAGTGTTTAAACTCTAAAGAGTGTTCCTGGAGCCAATCTGTAGGAATTCTGGACGTGTGGGGTGTCGCATTGTCCTGCTGAAATTGCCCAAATCCGTCGCAATGCACAATGGACATGAATGGATGCAGGTGATCAGACAGGATGCTTATTTAGTGACACTTTCCAGAGTCGTATCTAAACATATCAGGGGTGCCTTATCACTCCAACTGCGCACGCCCCACACCATTACAAAGCCAGCACCAGCTTGAGCAGTCCCCTGCTGACATGCAGGGTCCATGGATTCATGAGGTTGTCTCTATACACGTACACGTCTATTCTCTGGATAAAGTTTGAAACGAGACACGTCCGACCAGGCAACATGTTTCCAGTCAACAGTGCAGGTGTTGAGGGGCCCAGGCGATGCGTAAAGCTTTGTGTCGTGCAGTCATCAAGGGTACACGAGTTGGCCTTCGGCTCCGAAAATCCATATCGATGTTGTTTCGTTGAATGGTTCGCACGTTGACGTTTGTTGATGGCTCAGCACTGAAATCTGCAGTAATTTTCGGAACGGTTGCACTACTGTCACGTTGAACGATTCTCTTCAGTCGTCGAAAATCCCCACTCCATCGCTCCCTTGGAAATGCTGTGTCCCATCACTCGTGCGCCGACTATAACACTACGTTCAAAGTCAAATCTTGATAGCCTGCCATTGTAGCAGCAGTAACCGATGTGACAACTGCGCCAGACACATATATAGGCGTTGTCGTCTGTAGCGCCGTATTCTGCCTGTTTACTTATCTCTGCATTTGAATAGGTATGCCCATACCAGTTTTCTTGGTGCTTCAGTGTATTTGTACATTGATAACTAGTTTCAGCAAGGTAAATTGCCATCTTCAGATCACTTAGTAGAATGTAGAAGTGTCTACATCGATCTTTGAATTAGGCACTTGTCATAATAGTGTTTTAGAGTCAGTCACAGTCAAGGCTTTATTATGTTTCGTCCCATAACATTTCGTAATGGAACAGGTACGTCAGTATATTACAGTAAGCAGTTATCAAAACACATTTCGCCTAAAAAGTGTCAAAAGCTGTGCCCCAGCTGACTTCTAGAGGTAGCTACCTGTTTACTGTACCATTTTGATGTACCTATCGCTTTACGAAATACCATAGGGCGTAACATAATGATGTCTTTACTGTGAGTAAAATTGTGGAGCACAGTTTCGACTAGTGTTTTACTTGAAAGATCGATGTAGACACTACTGCTTTGTACTAGGTGATCCAAATATCGTAGTTTAATCTGATGGAACTAGTTATCAACGTGCAAATATTTACAGGAAGCCTACAACATTATACGGTTTCTGTTATAGGTATTCAAAATTTTAATAATTTCAAATTTCCAGCAGTGACTGCTCTGATTTTTATAGTTTGTGTACTTTACCAAGTACTTATTTAACTGTCCGCAGCTCGTGGTCGTGCGGTAGCGTTCTCGCTTCCCACACCCGGGTTCCCGAGTTCGATTCCCGGAGGGGTCAGGGATTTTCTCTGCCTCGTGATGAGTGGGTGTTGTGTGCTGTCCTTAGGTTAGTTAGGTTTAAGTAGTTCTAAGTTCTAGGGGACTGATGACCATCGATGTTAAGTTCCATAGTGCTCAGAGCCATTTGAACTTTTCTAACTCTAGGATTCGACAATTTAATTAGATTTTACAAATAATCAAAACCATCTTCCAAGAGCTGTTTAACCTATAATCAGAATAAAACACGAAGAAAAATAACGGACTGACCCTGACCGACCATTATCACGCATTAGCATGTGTAGAATGGAGAAGTGCTGTACAAAAAGAGTTTTCATGAGGAACTCTTTATATAAAGATATAGTTTCTCCTAAATAAAAAGAAAGCAGTACCATCGAAAGTTACATTGCCACCATCACAGTATGGAGGGAGGGCGAAAATTGCAAGGATTTAACTTGATACTGTTGATCATTATGATGCCTATTTTACTTGCCCCAGTTTTATAGAATCAGGACGGACGTGAGGTATTCTGCTCAGTACTGATATATTATCACCAAACTTTCAGAAACTCTGCAGATATCCGTTTAGGTTGCCTTGCCGCCTTCCTACCCCCTTTTTCTCAGCTGACCATTAACCTGAAGACAATTTTTTTTCTTTTGTTCCGACTCCTACTAAAACTTTTTGCTCGTTCACCACAGCTCTTTAAGGAAGATTCCCACGTGCAATAGTATCGAAATAAAGCGAGTAACATTGATTTGTTGACTTTGAGAATATGAAGAGCAACTTACTAAATCGATCTTACTAAAATTTGTAAGTGCTGCCAAGACGCACGGAGGATGGGCGACAGATTTCGCATCCTTGCTTGTCTATTGATCACATCGAAGTGCCGCTCAAATGGCTCTGAGCACTATGGGACTTAAACATCTGAGGTCATCAGTCCTCTAAAACTTAGGACTACTTACACATAACTAACCTAAGGACATCACACACATCCATACCCGAGGCAGGATTCGAACTTGCGACCATAGCAGTCGCGCGGTTCCGGACTGAATCGCCTAGAACCGTTCGGCCACCGCGGCCGGCCGAAGTGCCGCATGAGGACCAATAAACCGACAAATCCGCTGTCCTTTTCACGATGTAAATAGAGTAGTCTTATCGGCGGGGCGACAGTAGTGGCTTATATCTAAATAGCTCTATTACACCAAAATCTCAATCGCCGTTAATACACACAGCCAGGCCTATTTCGGTACATTTGAGCTATTTTACTGCTGCCTGTCCCCAGTCATTGGCATCTACTTCTGGCCTTTAAGGAAATAGGCTCCTTCGTAGGCGAAGGGGCGACGCTGGTAAGTGGAAACAGGCCACAAGAAGATAGATAGATAGATTACATACATACATAAACATATACATAGATATATATTTCTTTCATAGATCTGAGGTGAGGAGATCCTGTAGAATACGCCAACACCTCTCCATGACGAACAAATTACGGTGATTATAGTTTGATCCCTCACCATGACTGAAATAAGCTGTCTCTATGTCGGACGTCGATGCTATTTGGCGACGTTATCCACCGTGTCGAGGGGGCTCGAGCACGAAAGTTAAAGATTCTTCCCACGCCTCCCCATTCACAAGCAATTAACGCAACAACGTTTGTGGGAAGGGAAATGGAAGGAAGAGTAGAGTTTATTGTCCTGACTGCACGGGGGCAGAGAGAGAGAGAGAGAGAGAGAGAGAGAGAGAGAAGCAAGTTCGGATGAGGAAGCAATAGGGGCGATACTTTTCAAAGGAACCAATCGGCATTCATCTCAATTGATTTAGGAAGACCTGAATCTGGGTGACTGGATCGCGGTTTGAACCTAACTCTTCCGGAATGTGTCCCCCGTGCCTTTACCAACAATTCACCTCGCTTGTTACGTTTATGTGTTATTTAGACATTCAGTAACCGATTCATCTGCCTGGCAGCGACAGCCTAGCAGGCTTAAGTCCAAAAAAGGTCTAGCAGAGACTGCCGTAACTATACACCACGTGATGTCGGAGGTAGATAGTCTAGGTAATTCATTTTTACGTATTAAAAAATTAATGTCCTATTAATTTTTTGTTAGAATTTAGTCAAGAACGGACAGCATATGAAACTGATAGTATAGTAGTACCATAACAAAATTATTTCGCCTGGTGTACAAGTTATACGAGACTTGCGAAATATCCTCAGACTTTAGGAGTAGTGCAAAAATATCAACTCCAAAGAAGATAGGTGCTAACAGGTGAATACTACCGAATTAACGGTTTAATAAATCATGATTGCGAAGCGACGTGAGTTACTTGCAGAAGAATAGAGAAAGTAGGTTTCAGAGAAATGCAGGAACACGCTAGGCAATACTGATCCTACGACTTACCTTAGATCGGTGAAAGAAAGGCAAACTTAGGTTTACAGCTTTTGATGATGTAGAAAAATTTTTGACAATGTTGATTGTAACACACCCAAACTCTGGAGTATATCTGGGATAAAACACAGGAAGCACCATGTTATTTGGAACTTGAAACTTCTTGGCAGATTAAAACTGTGAGCCGGACCGAGACTCGAACTCGGGATCTTTGCCTTTCGCGGGAAAGTGCTCTACCGTCTGAGCTACCCAAGCACGACTCACGCCCCGTCCTCACAGATTTACTTCTGCCAGTATCTCGTCTCCTACCTTCCATACTTCACAGAAGCTCTTCTGCGAAACCTTGCAGAACTTTTACAGAAACCAAACTTTAGATGTAAGAGTCTAAAGACATGATATTCAATCTGTACATAGACCAAGGTGTGAAGGAAACCAAGGAGAAATTTGGAAAGTTTAAGTTCACAGGAAGAAATGAAAATCTTGGGTTTCGTCGTCGACTCTGTAATATTCTGTCAGGGACAGCAATGGACTTGGAAGAGTAGTTGAACGGAACGAATGGCGTCTTGAAAAAGAGATTAAAATATGAACGTGAGTAAATGTATAATAAGTTACCAGATGATTGTAACTGAAGTGCAGTTACTAACGAGGGTCCAGTGTGGACTGTAATTATAGTATGGCAACGAAACTTTGTAGATATGCTAATAAATTAATGCAGATTCAACTTACGCTGGAAAAAAAATAGTTAAGACTTTAGCCGCCAGGTGCAAATCTGGCGCTGTACAGCATTCTGTCGACGTCTCCAGTGCTCATACTGAACACATTGTGTAAGTGGCAGTTAATAATAAAATCAACATTTTCTGTCCAAGTCCGAGCGCAATCTATTATGTATGGCAACATTTCTATACGTCTTTCTTGCACTCACCGCGCCAGATTTACACTTGGTGGCCAGATTTGGAACAAACTTTTCCAGCGTAAATCGGTTTCACAGTAATGCATTAGAGTATCTACCAAGTTTCCCTTCCATACGATAATTACAGCTTGCACTGGACCTCCAGGAGCTGCGCTTTAGTTGTAACCACCCCGTGTATCAGGCGAAGCTGAAGAAGCTAAATTAGGAAATGACAATAAAAGTGGAAGATGAGTTTTGCTATTTGGGGAGCAAAATAACTGACGATGGCGGAAGTAGAGATGATGCAGACTGGTAAGGGCAAGGAAAGTCCTTCTGGAAGAGGAAAATGTTAACATCTACCGTGAAATAAATTTAGCCGTTAGGAAGTCTTCACTGAAGGTATCTGCATGAGCTGCGGCCTTGTACGGAAGGGAAAGGTAGACAATAGAAGTTCAAGCAATGACAGAACAGAAGCTCTTGAAATGTCGTGTTACAGAAGAATCCGAAAATTAGATGGGCAGGTCGATAAATAATGAGGTGGTACTCAATTGAATTGCGGGAAAAAAGGAATTTGTGGCACAAATTGACTAAAAGAAGTGATCGATCGATAGAAAACTTCCTGATGCGTCAAGTAATAGTCAATTTGTTAATGGGTGGAATTGTGGGGGGTTAAAATTCAAGAGGGAAGCCTAGGCAGGAAGACAGTACGCCGTTTCATGTTTACGTAGACTGAAGCGCCAAAGAAACTAGTCTAAGCATGCATTATTCAAGTACAGAGATTTGTATACAGGCAGAATACGGCGCTGCGGTCGACAACATCTATGTAAGACAACAAGTGTCTGGCGCAGTTGTTAGGTCGGTTAGTGCTGCTACAATAGCACGTTACAAAGATTTGAGTTTGAATGTGGTGTCATAGTCGGCGCACGAGCGATGGGACACAGCATCTCCAAGGTACCGATGAAGTGGGGATTTTCCCATGCGACCATTTCACGAGTTTACCTTGAATATCAGGAATCCCGTAAAACGTCAAATCTCCGACATTGCTACAGGCGGAGAAAGATCCTACAAGAACGGGACCGACGACTGAAAAGAATCGTTCAACGTCACAGAAATGCAGCCCTTCCGCAAATTGCTGCAGATTTCAATGCAGGGCCATCAAAAAGTGTCAGAGTGCGAACCATTCAACGAAACATCATCGATATGTACTGTCTGAGCCGATGGTCCACTCGTGTACTCTTGATGACTGCATGACACAAAACTTTACGCATCGCCTGGGCCCGTCAACAACATTGGACTGTTGATGACTGGAAACATGTTGCCTCAAAGGACAAGTCTCGTTTCACATTGTATTGAGCGGATGGACGCGTACAGGTATGGAGACAACCTCATGAATGCATGGACGCTGCATGTCAGCAGGGGACTGTTCAAGCTGGTGGAGGCTTTATAATAGTGTGGGGCATGGGTAGTTGATACGTCTATATACGACTCTGACAGGTGACACGTAAGATCCTGTCTTATCACCCGCATCAATTCATGTCCATTGTGCATTCTGACGGACTTGGACGATTCCAGCAGGACTATGCCACACCCCACACTTCCACAATTGCTACAGAGTGGCTCCAGAACCACTCTTCTGAGTTTAAACACTTCCGCTGGCCACATACTCCTCAGACACGAACATTATTGAGGATATCTGGGATGCCTTGCAACGTGCTGTTCTGAAGACATCTCCACCCCGTCGTACACTTAGGGATTTATGGACAGCCCTGCAGGATTCAAAGTGTCAATTTCCTCGAGAACTACTTCAGACATTAGTCGAGTCCATGCCACGTCGTGTTGCGGCTCGCGGGGGCCCCACACGATACTAGGCAGGTGTACTAGTTTCTTCGGCTTTTCAGTGTAGTTCAGTGACAGTTCGGTGCATCTGATGCCCACGACGCAAAAGAAGAAGAAAAACATCAGTTACGTATCACTTAACGTAATACTGATCTTTTAGCCACAATGTTGTCTCTTGAATCCAATTTAAGAAGTCAAAACGAAACATTATAAGAGCAAGATAGTGTCGCTACCAGTTATCTTTGGTTTGTGTTACACTGAAAAATACTGTGCAATAACCTAAAGCAGGTAGCTGAGATGAATTCGTGCGAGGGGTGAGGCGGAGAAGCAGCCCTTACCCTCGCTCCCTCACGACACACAGCTGCTTATGGTCTGCGTTATTGGCCGTCTGCAAAATATTGCCTTGCCAGTAAACTTGATGTTCTTTGTTATTCTTCACCGGTTACGATCTCAGAGTTTCTTTTATTTTTATTTATTTGCGGCTCCACTGCCAACGAGGAAAATTCTAGTGAAATGTGGATGAAGGTATGACATTCACGTTAAAGGCAAGAAAAGGGCGAACCGGAGAAAATCATACCATTTGCACGTTTTAACTGAATAACGAAAGATATATCGTGTCGAAAACATACATTTCTCTAGTTGCACAGCAGTACCAGTATTAATAAATTGTTGCAACAGCAGTTACCGATTCTCATGTAGAGAGACAGAATTTGACCGACATTAGCTCGGAGGTATTAGTCGACTAAAGCCGTGAGACGATTTAATATATTCACGTCGACCGAACCTCATCACATATAAATTTTTCACATAGTTGCATTTATGAAAACGCATTTACAACAAAGCATACCATCCCGACTGGACCACGTCACCCCACTGCTAGCCACATCCCGCCTCTCAGATTGTACTCATTGTTAGCTGCGGACAGTAACTGAAGAGCTACCCAAGCACGACTCACGCCCCGGCCTCACAGCTTTACTTCTGCCAGTATCTCGTCTCCTACCTTCCAAACTTTACAGAAGCTCTCCTGCGAACCTTGCAGAACTAGCACTCCTGAAAGAAAGGATATTGCGGAGACATGGCTTAGCCACAGCCTGGGGGATGTTTCCAGAATGAGATTTTCACTCTGCAGCGGAGTGTGCGCTGATATGAAACTTCCTGGCAGATTAAAACTGTGTGCCGGACCGAGACTCGAACTCGGGACCTTTGCCTTTCGCGGGCAAGTGCTCTACCGACTGTGAGGACGGGGCGTGAGTTGTGCTTGGGTAGCTCAGTCGGTAGAGCACTTGCCCGCGAAAGGCAAAGGTCCCGAGTTCGAGTCTCGGTCCGGCGCACAGTTTTAATCTGCCAGGAAGTTGCATATCAGCGCACACACTGCTGCAGAGTGAAAATTCTCATTCTGTATACAATATTGTCTTATTTCGTTCGTTAAACTCAGCTGGTTGCAACACGTATTTTCAAACATATGAAAACGAAGTAACAGGAAAATATTAATAACCAAGAAGAAAATACATGATATATTCTGAAAAAGTGGACTTTCTTACGATTCCCGTAAGAGGTTGCCCGAAATCTAACGGGAATCGTCTCCTTAGCTGGCGCGAGTAATGAGTGGATGCGCAAATATCTATTAGGAACATTACGTATGTAGATTGTGGACAGTTGAGAATGTGGGTCTGCAAGGGATAAGTCCCTGCAGTCGCGCTATTTATCTGTGTCCTCGGTGGCTCAGATGGATAGATCGTCTGCCGTGTAAGCAGGAGATCCCGCGTTCGAGTCCCGGTCGGGGCACACATTTTCATCTGTCCCTATCGAGGAATATCAGTTTTCAAAAGAATGATTTTTCTGAATCCGTGTTGACTAAGCGCCAACAGATCATTTTCGTTGAGGTAATTCATGATGTTCGAACACACTGTATTTTCCGAAGTCCTACAAATCGACGTCATCGATATGGGTCTGTAATTCGTCGGATTACTTCTACTTCCTTTCTGCAGTATTTGTATGACCTGTGCAACTTTCCAGTATGTAGGTACGGAGCTTTCATCGAGCAACTGGCTGTATATGATAAAGTACGGAGCTATTATATCAGCTTATCCTGAAAGGAATATAACTGGTATGGAATCTGGACCGGAAGAATTGCCTTTATGACGTGATTTCAGTTGCTTCGCTACACCGAGGTTATTTTTTTCTAAGTTACAAAGGTAGAAGTCCCTGACTAAAATGCTGGAATATCTGCTTCGTCGTCTTTGGTGACGGAATTTCTGAGATCTGTTTTTAGTAACTCGACTTTAGATACTGTGGTCTAGTGGTAAATCGTATTCCTGGAATCACGGGGGGGGGGGGGGGGGGGAATCGAATCCTGGCCGGAGCACGAAATATTTCCATCTCCTTTCATCTACCCTTTACCTTTCAACATGCAGGAGACCCATCTTGAACGGCACGTCATCCGGATTACACACAAAACTATAGGTCCCCTTTTCCCGATAGGATTAATGGGACACTCAAGTTGCTGAAGTGGCGTCCAGTTGAAAAATATGCAACAGCCTGTGGAGCAAGCCCGAATTACTATAGTCAAGCGTTGATCTCTCTCTAAAATATTTACTCCTGACACTTTCCTTTATTGCGAAATTGTCTAGTCCTTTATGCCTCAGAATATGTTTATGTTCTACATAAAACTGTTTCCTCTCGACTATTCAGTACCCCTCTATTACTTATGCTGCCCATCTAACCTTCACTATTCTTTTGCAACGTCACATTACGAAAGCTTCTGTTCTCTTCCTTCCTATGTTGCTCATCACCGACGTTTCTTCTATTTCTTGTGCCTTCGTCCTGCAGCTAAGCAGGGTAGTCATCGTTGTTACCACATTTGGTGTGGTTAAGGTGTGTCCGCATGCCTTCCCGTCTTCAACCTGCAACCCCTGGGAATGAATATGCTTACTCCACATCACATGGATAACGAGAAGAGCGCGAACGTTTTCGAAGTGGTTGCGAATCGTGTAACTAAGGCGTTACCTAGGAACCAAGCCGGTATTCACCTTATTGGATGTGGGAAACCGCCTAAAACCACATTCAGACTGGTTGGCACTCCTGGCCTCGTCGTTATCCTCCGGGCGGATTGGATCTGGGGCCGGCGCGTCGCTCTGTCCCATAAGCAGAACTTCCACGCACGGCTATAATGACGGGTTGAATATAAACTTTCGCTTCTATATAAGGTAACTATCCACATAAATACTTTCAGAAAAAATTCTAAAACTTTGTTTTTCTTTTGTGATAATAAACATTGCGTTTTCAGAAACGCTTTTCTTGCCAATGACAGTCAGTTTTTTTATCCTCTTTAATCCTGCTGTCATGAGTTATTTTGCTGCCCAAATAGCAAAACTCGACTTTCAGCATCTAATTTTTTAAATAAATGCCTTCAGCATTGCCTAATTTAATTTGGTTTCCATTATCATTTCTTGTTTTTTATCATTGTTGATGTTAAGCGTATAACCCTTTTAAAGACATTATCTGTTGAGTTCAACAAACCTTCAAAGTCCTTTGCCCTGTGACAAAAAAATGTCATCGAAACCGTACAGCATTTATATCTTCTCCTGTTCGAAACTTCTCCTTTGTTTTCTTTATTGCTTTCCCTGACTGGTTCCTCAAAAAGCGCAAAATAATAACTTACTAATACTACGTAATTCTTCTGGGACTAACTGTATGAAAAGAATGAGCGAGAATCTTAATAGATTTAAGAAAATTACAGAAAACCTAGTCTGGATCGTTGGATGTGTGTCCAGCTCCTTAACCAGCGCCCCACTTCGTTAACTTTTTGGGTTATATAGGCATTCAGCAGATGGCACATCTGTGCCTTCCATCAGTCTATTCTGACGGGAAAAAAATCACAGGACCAAGGAGTTGTGCGACATGAACGGAAGTTGGTGGGAGAATTTCTACATCTGAAACGTGACATGTATTCAAATAAAGCATCAGACGCATAAGAGTGGGGTTAGTAGGGCCACTATGAGGATGCAAAACGGATTTGCTTTAAACACACGCTGTAACGGTCGTGAGCGTTAGTTACCTTTGAGATTGGACGTGGTGAGTTGCTGTTTGTCACGAATGCCTTTAAGACGACGAAGACGCCTTTATCAACACCCCACTGACAAGGGGTGGCCGTCAATTGTGAAATTCAGATTCGATTCATACTGCGCATAATAAAAGCTCATGGCCAGAGGTGTAATGTGGCAAAGCACCAAGATGCACTTCTCAGCCGTTGTCGAGAAAATCGACAGTTAAAAGAAACCGTTGCGGTGAAATACTCTCTACGATTAATGATCTTCTACAGCGTCGTGGCGCAGTGGTAAGCGCTCGGGTTAGTAATCCGAAGGTCGCCGGATCGAATTTCACTCCATGCAACCTTTTTTTTTAGGATTTGTTTTTTGTAATTCAAATATATATATAAAATTCCCGGCAATCAGTTGCATCAATTATGCATATAATAAGTTGTTGAAAGTCTTTTGTCGTGGAAAAACTGGCGACTTCGAACATCATTATGCCCAAGGCCCACTGCTGCAGGTTTCTGGTAGTAACTTGCTGGAAGTTTTGTCGAGCTTATACGAAGCGATCATGCACCCATGAATCGATGGTACAATATTTATCAAATTTGCTACCGCCACCGATTTGCTCTTCCCACCTGGATAAATAGCCCATATTTGTCAAACGAGAGCACCCCTTTTTTTTGTAGAGTTTTGAGACTCCAGCCTGGGTGTTCTTTTCCAGATTGACAGCTCTAATTTTGTAATCCAGAGAAATATAGTCGTACCCTTCTTTTTGTTCTCGTCCGGCTCGTATTCGTCTGATGATTCGTTGATAATGGGACTCGTTTCAACGTCTTCGTAGGCATTATTATCGTCGATTTCATCAATGTCTATCAGTTCCTCATCATAAACAAGGGTTTTTTTGGCGAGCATTTGCAGCGTATTCTGGAAAATTTCTTCCCCAATTACCATGGCTTCTTCGTTGATTGATGATGACGGTTCTGCTGCGATGCGATTACTGTTACGAAGGAGGCTTTCAAAATACACCAACGCATCTTTCAATTGTAGTTTCGCCACTTCACTGTCTATAGAATCTTCTTCGATCACATCACTTTCATGCGAAGGGCCCGCATCGCTCTCTAATTGTACCGCCTTCATTTTTCCGTTTGTTTAACAGGGTGTACCAAAGCTCTCACGTACACACTGATTTTCGACGTGTTATAAGTAGCGCTAGGGACCGCATCTCCCTTCTTTCGAAGTTAGCAGGCAACTACGCTGTTATGCGGCTGCTCGTTTCGGCCCATTCAACATCTGTCCTTCAAGTGTAACGAGCGAGTAACTGAGTTTATATTTCGTACCTGCCACAGCAAATTTGTGTTCGTGGGGGGTCTATTCTAATTCGAACGTTTGACTTACACTATACGTTTTCGTTTCGGAATATCGTTTCTACGTCTTCCGTTAACTATACGTGGTAAACATTATGAAGACAATTAGTGAAATACAACTTTGCGGAAAACATAATGATGTTCGAAGTCGCCAGTTTTTTCACGACAAACGACTTTCAACAACTTATTATATGCATAATTGTTGCAACTGATTGCCGGGAATTATATATATATATTTGAATTACAAAAAACAAATCCTAAAAAAAAGGTTGCATGGAGTGAGATTCGATCCGGCGACCTTCGGATTACGAACCCGAGCGCTTACGGCTGCGCCAGGACGCTGTAGAAGATCATTAATCGTAGAGAGTATTTCACCACAACGGTTTCTTTTAACTGTCGATTTTCTCGACAACGGCTGAGAAGTGCATCTTGGTGCTTTGCCACATTACACCTCTGGCCATGAGCTTTTATTATGCGCAGTATGAATCTAATCTGAATTTTACAATTGGCGGCCTCCCCTTGTGAGTCTGAACGAGGTCGTTTAATAGGGCTACCAGAAGCCGGATGTTGTTCTGCGATATTGCAGGAAGACATTGCAGAAATGTAGCCACTGCACATGCCTGCTGGAAGCAGCAGTCACGGGAATGTACAGTCGCAAGAAGACCGGGGTCCAGACGACCGAGTAGCAGTACCGAGAGGGAAGACCATTGAGTTCGGCGCATGGCTCTGGCGCGTCGTATTGCATCTGTAGCAGCAGTTGGCACCACTGTCACAACGAACTGTTACAGATCGGTTACTTCAATGATCGCTCCGAGCCAGACGCTCTGTAGCGCGCATTTCACTGACCCCAAACCACCGCCACTTCAGTGGTGTCAAGCGAGAGGTCATTGGAGGGCAGGGTGAGGGGCGTTGTGTTTTCTTATAAAAGCTGGTTCTGCGTCGGTGCCAGTGATGGCCGTGTGCTGGCCTTCAGACAATCTGTTTGCATACTGGACTATCTGGATCTACACCTGGAGTTATAGTATGGGGTGCGATTTAGTATGACAGCAGGAGCGCTCTCCTGGTTGTCCCACGCACCCTGACTGCCAATCTGTACGTCAATCTGGTGATTCGACCGGCTGTGCTACTATTCATGAACAGCAATCCAGGGAGAGTTTTCCAACAGGATAACGTCCGTCCACATACCGCTGTTGTAACCCAACCTTCGATCATAAATATAATAGACTGGCCCTGACGTCAATTACGCGGCTGCAACATCTCTGGGCTGAAGTCACGTGAATGTTGGCAAAACATGGTTGTTTCGTGTTGCGCTTATGGCTGTACTCAGCGTTTTGTCGGAGGAAATTGCATTACATTTCACGTGTAAGTGTTTCTATGATAGTGCAGATGCGTTTATTGAAATCTGCTGCCGGCGGCGGTGGCCGTGCGGTTCTAGGCGCTGCAGCCCGGAACCGCGGGACTGCTACGGTCGCAGGTTCGAATCCTGCCTCGGGCATGGATGTGTGTGATGTCTTTAGGTTAGTTAGGTTTAAGTAGTTCTAAGTTCTAGGGGACTGATGACCTAAGATGTTAAGTCTCATAGTGCTCAGAGTCATTTGAACCATTTGAAATCTGCTGAAGTGACTTTTATATGTTTTTTACAATTGAAATAGAGTATCACGTGAATTAAAATGTTGAACGTGATGCCTGTAAAGTCAGACTCATATTACATTTTGGAAAGTGTCTGTGATAATTAGGTTACAGAAGTAAATATAACTGTTTCTCGTTCCTACGCATAGGTTCCCTAAGGATGAAAACCGAAGGCAGCTTTGGATACAGGCCCTGAAACGGAAAAACTTTAAGCCATCTGCACATACACACCTTTTTGTATATACAAGTGAGATTATAATAAGGTAAGAGCACCTATAGTCAACACATGAAGAGAATTTTTTCTACCTTCTAATACTATTAAATAAATGTAGGCTCCAAAATTATTTTCTGAAACTTCAAAGTCTCACCTTTCATCTAAAATATTTTTTTAAAACTGGTAGTTTAAACTTTTGTAAAAATAGTGGGATCTGAACCTTTGAAGGGCACCTAAAATTGATACTCTAAAATGGACCTGCTCCTAAAGTCGACAATTTTGGCACCTATAGTTGACATAATTCCCATATCCCATTTTCTTTTATAAGTGACACGAGCCCACTCTTACTGTTGAAAAGATTTTTAACGACATTTTACGGTAATTGATAGTTCATAGTAATTTCGTCCCGCTGCCCACCAGAGTGGCGTTCGATGTATTTGTTGGATTTTATAAATGGTACTGTGAACAAATCCAGGACAAATGTAGTTCTGGCATATTTTTTCGCAAATAAAAAAGTAATTTTTGTTGGAAGCGTTTGGTAGTCAATTGAGGAACGTGGGTAAAATACGATACACACATTGGATGGCAGACCGCTGATTTGAAATCCCGCCACGTTTCGCCAATAGTAACGTGGTTTATGTTGGAGCCACACCAGCCCTATAGCTTCTGCACAGCAAGGCCAGTCTACTAGTATCTATGGTCAGAGAACCCAACATGCTCTATGGAGTGTCGACATGTTGCCTTGGCCTACTTGATTACCAGATCTGTCTCCAATGGAGCACACATGGGACATCATCGGGCAGGAACTCCAGCGTCGTGCACGAACAGCATTAACCGTCCGATACCGACCGACCACGTGCGACAGGCATGGAACTCCGTCCCACAAACTGACATCCGGAAACTTTACAACACAGTGCATGCACGTTTGTATGCTTGCTTTCAACATTTTGGGGGTTATACCAGTTATTAATTTCCCAGCATTTCACATTTACAATGACCTATCTCGCACTTACATTAACCTGGGATCTTGCAACCTTAATCACTTCAAGATGGTACCTAGACAAATGTACTTCCGAAATTTCATTGCTCTACATTAGTTTTTGGTGTTGTAATTTTTTTCTCAACATTGTATCTGCAGATGGCTGGAGTTCAGAACATATCATAAAGGTAAGTATATGAAAAGAATATGTAAATGAGAACGATTCTCTTAAATTATTGTTCATGATGAATGGCATGATTATCAAGTCGAAAATGAATATTAGTTTTGAACACAGTCAACAACAAACGTGAGTGTGAAAGCAACTAGAACAGAAAATAGAATATAATAGAATAGTGCCGTATACATACGTTTTTAATCGACGTGGTAATCTAGTTTCGACAGTGAAAGTCGAAAATATTGTGTGGTAAAGGTACGTTGCATTTTTTTTTTTTTTTTTTTTTTTTGGAGATAATGGTTTCTGAATTTTCGGTTTTAATTCTGATCTTAGAAATCCATCATTTTTTGTTCGAACCTTTAATTGCAGTCACTGTTCTAGTTCAGAAAATGTGATTATATATCTATTTTTGCCATTTGATGGTTGCCACAACTCAGCAACACAGAGAAAGTATACCTCTACTTAGATTATGTTGTTCTACGAGATGACATAACGTGTACTGGGTTTGGGGCATCTTACCTCCGATTGTACAATGAGAGGCTGTTTAGGTTCTTATATTGGTAAAGCCACCGCCACGTAGCGCTCTGTATGAAAACCACTGGCTGTGCTGCGTGCAGTCTGTGGCTGGTTTGCATTGTTGTTGGCGATTGTAGTGTTGGGCAGTTGGCTGTTAACAGCGCGTAGCGTTGCGCAGTTGGAGGTGAGCCGCCAGCAGTGGTGGATGTGGGGAGAGAGATGGCGGAATTTTGAGGGCGGATTATCTGGACGTGTGTCCATCAGAGGCAGTACATATGAACTGCTATATATATTATGACTTTTGAACACTATTAAGGTAAATACATTGTTCGTTCTCTATCAAAATCTTTCATTTGCTAACTATGCCTATCAGTATTTAGTGGCTCAAATGGTTCAAATGGCTCTGAGCACTATGGGACTTAACTTCTGAGGTCATCAGTCGCCTAGAACTTAGAACTATTTAAACCTAACTAACCTAAGGACATCACACACATCCATGCCCGAGGCAGGATTCGAACCTGCGACCTTAGCGGTCGCTCGGCGCCTAGAACCGCACGGCCACTCCGGCCGGCAGTATTTAGTGCCTTCAGTAGTTTGAATCTTTTATTTAGCTGGCAGTAGTAGCGCTCGCTGTATTGCAGTAGTTCGAGTAACGAAGATTTTTGTGAGGTAAGTGATTTGTGAAAGGTATAGGTTAATGTTAGTCAGGGCCATTCTTTTGTAGGGATTATTGAAAGTCAGATTGCGTTGCGCTAAAAATATTGTGTGTCAGTTTAGTGTTGATCAGAATAGGTAAATAGCGAAATGCGAGAGTACGTTCAGTTCTGCTCAGCTGTCTGAAAATCAAATAATGTAAGAGGTTTATTAGCACAGTCATTCATAAATTTTTCTAAGGGGACGTTTCAAGATGTCCATTTAAATGGTATTAGGCTATGGTATCCGTACGACCTTGTGGTAGACGAGCCAAATTCTCAACTTGGATGCTAAAGCAGACAAACCACAAATGGTAACAATTTGCTGCATCATCGTGTTGCAGCATACGTATGAGGCATAATGTACACTACAGTTATTTACACCGGATTATGTTGTCAATTCAGTCATTGAAGGCTGTAGCGTTGTATTCAGTAAAAATTAGAATCATCACAATTCATTGATGCAACAAACATATTTGATTTTTCTGTTCTTTACAGTTTCTATATCTGATAAATGGTTACAGAACAGCACATAATGTCCATCTTTTTACAGACGAAAATAGAAACCTAAAATATAAAATGGAAATGTGTAACTTTATTTTATTGTTAGCTGCAGAACGGATTTCGGGCTATTGAGGTACAAATTACAGAACAGCTTTAAGAATGAAAACTAGTAATTGTTTTTAAATACCTGATCAGGGCCGGTTCTCCCCCACCCCCTCTATTCCCCCAGACTATCTTTAAAAATAGATCTACGTCTAATGCTGATAGGGTTCAAATTTCATCTGTGACCTACATTATCTCTTGCAAAATCGGGTAACGTGTTACATGCATGACTGGACACAGACAAATACACTGACGGAAAAAAAAATCGTAACACAAAAGATAATTAATGCACAGCAATGAAATTTCAGGAATATATTTGTCTAGGTAGCATATTTAAGTGATTAACACTGCGAGATCACAGGTTAATGTAAGCGCAGGATAAGGCATTGCAAATGAGAAATGCTGGTGTGTTAGTAACTGGCGTAACCTCCAGAACGTTGAATGCAAGCATGCATGTGTGCATGCGTTGTGTGCATGCGTTGTGTTGTACGAGAGCTGGATATTAATTTTTGGGATGGAGTTCCAGGCGTGCTGTAGTTGGTCGGTCAATATAGGGACGGTTAATGCTGGTTAGCCGGCCGAAGTGGCCGTGCGGTTTTAGGCGGTGCAGTCTGGAACCGCGAGACCGCTACGGTCGCAGGTTCGAATCCTGTCTCGGGCTTGGATGTGTGTGATGTCCTCAGGTTAGTTAGGTTTAAGTAGTTCTAAGTTCTAGGGGACTAATGGCCTCAGAAGTTGTCCCATAGTGCTCAGAACCATTTGAACCATTTTGAATGCTGGTTGTGAATGACGCTGAAGTTACCGTCCGATGAAGTCCCACATATGCTCGACTGAAGACAGATCTGGTGATCGAGCAGGCCACGACAACATGTCGACGCACTGTGGAGCACGTTAGGTTACAACAGCGGTATGTGGACGACCGTTACCCAGTGGAAAACAGCCCCCAGAGTGTTGTTCATGAATGGTAGCACAACAGGTCGAATCGCCATGTTGACGTACAGATTGCAGTCAGGGTGCGTGGGGTAACAGCGATAGTGCTCCTGCTGTCATATCAAACCGCTCCCCAGACCATAACTCCAGGTATAGGGAAGGAGTAGAAGAAAAGGTTACAGGAGAATATGGGCTTGGGACAAGGAATGAAAGAGGAGAAAGACTAATTGAGTTCTGTAACAAGTTTCAGCTAGTAATAGCGAATACCCTGTTCAAGAATCACAACAGGAGGAGGTATACTTGGAAAAGGCCGGGAGATACGGGAAGATTTCAATTAGATTGCATCATGGTCAGACAGAGATTCCGAAATCAGATACTGGATTGTAAGGCGTACCCGGGAGCAGATATAGACTCAGATCACAATATAGTAGTGATGAGGAGTAGGCTGAAGTTCAAGACATTAGTCAAGAAGAATCAGTACGCAAAGAAGTGGGATACGGAAGTACTAAGGAATGACGAGATACGTTTGAAGGTCTCTAACGCTATAGATACAGCAATAAGGAATAGCGCAGTAGGCAGTGCAGTTGAAGAGGAATGGACGTCTCTAAAAAGGGCCATCACAGAAGTTGGGAAGGAAAACATAGGTACAAAGAAGGTAGCTGCGAAGAAACCATGGGTAACAGAAGAAATACTTCAGTTGATTGATGAAAGGAGGAAGTACAAACATGTTCCGGGAAAATCAGGAATACAGAAATACAAGTCGCTGAGGAATGAAATAAATAGGAAGTGCAGGGAAGCTAAGACGAAATGGCTGCAGGAAAAATGTGAAGACATCGAAAAAGATATGATTGTCGGAAGGACAGGCTCAGCATACAGGAAAGTCAAAACAACCTTTGGTGACATTAAAAGCAAAGGTGATAACATTAAGAGTGCCACGGGAATTACACTGTTAAATGCAGAGGAGAGAGAGCAGATAGGTGGAAAGAATACACTGAAAGCCTCTATGAGGGTGAAGATTTAGCGGATGTGATAGAAGAATAAACAGGAGTCGATTTATAAGAGACAGGGGATCCAGTATTTGAATCGGAATTTAAAAGAGCTTTGGAGGACTTACGGTCAAATAAGGCAGAAGGGATAGATAACATTCCAAATGGTTCAAATGGCTCTGAGCACTATGGGACTCAACATCTGAGGTCATCAGTCCCCTAGAACTTAGAACTACTTAAACCTAACCTAAAGACATCACACATATCCATGCCCGAGGCAGGATTAGAACCTGCGACCGTAGCGGTCGCGCGGTTCCAGACTGAAGCGCCTAGAACCCCTCGGCCACAACGGCCGGCAGATAACATTCTATCAGAATTTCTAAAATAATTGGGGGAAGTGGCAACAAATCGACTATTCACGTTGGTGTGTAGAATATACGGGTCTGGCGACATACCATCTGACGTTCGGAAAAGCATCATCCACACAATTCCGAAGACGGCAAGAGCTGACAAGTGCGAGAATTATCGCACAATCAGCTTAACAGCTCATGCATCGAAGCTGCTTACAAGAAAATTGAGAATGCGCTAGGTGACGATCAGTTTGGCTTTAGGAAAAGTAAAGGGACGAGAGAGGCAATTCTGACGTTACGGCTAATAATGGAAGCAAGGCTAAAGAAAAATCAAGACACTTTCATAGGATTTGTCGACCTGGAAAAAGCGTTCGACAATATAAAATGGTGCAAGCTGTTCGAGAATCTTAAAAAAAGTAGGGGTAAGCTGTAGGGAGAGACGGGTCATATACAATATGTACAACAACCAAGAGGGAATAATAAGAGTGGACGATCAAGAACGAAGTGCTCGTATTAAGAAGGGTGTAAGACAAGGCTGTAGCCTTTCGCCCCTACTCTTCAATCTGTACATCGAGGAAGCAATGATGGAAATAAAAGAAAGGTTCAGGAGTGGAATTAAAATACAAGGTGAAAGGATATCAATGATACGATTCGCTGATGATATTGCTATCCTGAGTGAAAGTGAAGAAGAATTAAATGATCTGCTGAACGGAATGAACAATCTAATGAGTACACAGTATGGTTTGAGAGTAAATCGGAGAAAGACGAAGGTAATGAGAAGTAGTAGATATGAGAACAGCGAGAAACTTAACATCAGGATTGATGGTCACGAAGTCAATGAAGTTAAGGAATTCTGCTACCTAGGCAGTAAAATAACCAATGACGGACGGAGCAAGGAGGACATCAAAAGCAGACTCGCTATGGCAAAAAAGGCATTTCTGGCCAAGAGAAGTCTACTAATATAAAATACCGGCCTTAATTTGAGGAAGAAATTTCTGAGGATGTACGTCTGGAGTACAGCATTGTATGGTAGTGAAACATGGACTGTGGGAAAACCGGAACAGAAGAGAATCGAAGCATTTGAGATGTGGTGCTATAGACGAATGTTGAAAATTAGGTGGACTGATAAGGTAAGGAATGAGGAGGTTCTGTGCAGAATCGGAGAGGAAAGGAATATGTGGAAAACACTGATAAGGAGAAGGGACAGGATGATAGGACATCTGCTAAGACATGAGGGAATGACTTCCATGGTACTAGAGGGAGCTGTAGAGGGCAAAAACTGTAGAGGAAGACAGAGATTGGAATACGTCAAGCAAATAATTGAGGACGTAGGTTGCAAGTGCTACTCTGAGGTGAAGAGGTTAGCACAGGAAAGGAATTCGTGGCGGGCCGCATCAAACCAGTCAGTAGACTGATGGGGAAAAAAAAGGACCAGTGAGTCTAGCACAAAGATAGGTGGGTTGCAAGCCCTCAACAGGCCTCCGCCTGAACAACACACGGTCGTCACTGGCACTGAGTCACATCAGCTTTCATCAGAAAACAGAACATACCTGCACCCTGCCCTCTAAAGCGCACCACTGAAGTCGCAAAAGGGGGGTCATTTGGGATCAGCGGAATGCACGCTCCATGGCGTCTGGCTCGGAACGGTGCTTGAAGTAATCGATTTGTAACAGTTCGTTGTGTTACTGACGTGCCAACTGCTGCTCGAATTGCTGCTGCAGATGCAGTGCGATGCGTCAGAGCCGAATGCCAAACACGATTGTCTTCCCCCTCAGTAGTCCCACGTGGCTGCCCGGCGCCCGGCCTTCTTGCGACCGTGCACTCTCGGCACCACCGTTGCCAGCAGTCAAGTACAATGGCTACGTTGCTGCCAAGTCTTTTTGCCATACCGCAGAAGGAACATCCAGCTTCTCGTAACCCTATTACACGACACCATTCAAACTCAGTGATTTGTTGATAATGGCGTCTTTGTCGCCTCAAAGGTATTCTTGATTAACATCAGTTTACCAACCTCAATCTCAACATTAACTGTCGCTCACGACCGTTACACCATGTATTTAAAGCATCCTCATAGTGCGCTGCAGTCATGGACTGTGCGGCTGGTCCCGGCGGAGGTTCGAGTCCTCCCTTGGGCATGGGTGTTTGTGTTTGTTCTTAGGACAATTGAGGTTAAATAGTGTGTAAGCTTAGGGACTGATGATCTTAGCAGTTTAGTCCCATAAGATTTCACACACATGTTTGAACATCCTAATAGTGGCGCCACTTACGCGACTGGCGCGATGTTTCAAAAGACATCATCTTTCAGATGTAGAAACACGCTTACCTTCTTGGTGTTGCTATTTTTTTCTTTCATTGTATTACTGTTTTTATAATACCTCTAACGTGCCAGTATGATACAAAATGGATTCGTCGATTACAGTCTATACCTGGGCCCCAACCGGCCTATGTGACCGAGCGGTTCTAGGCGCTTCAGTCCGGAACCACGCTGCTGCTACGGTTGCAGGTTCGAATCCTGCCTCGGGCTTGGACGTGTGTGATGTCCTTAGGTTAGTTAGGTTTAAGTAATTCTAAGTCTAGGGGACTGATGACGTCAGATGTTGAGCCACATACTGCTAAGAGCCATTTGAACCTTCGTCAGAGTCAAAGCGTTTTGAGGCAAGCCACTTTTCCACATATACAAACCACATGGAACCAAAACTTAGGCTGTAGAGCATATTTTGAAATATGTCCCATTTAAACTGTTGTGCTACGTATATGGATGAATGAAAACTAAATTATCTGAAACTGGTGATTGTAAAAGCGACCAATTTATTCTATATACAGCAAGTTACTTAGCCGTGAAAGTTGCAGATAGGTTACAAACACAGAAGAGGCCCCGAAGAATTTCCGTTTTTTCTGCAGACCTTTTATGCAAATAACTTGTTCAGAGTCAAAAGAAAGGTTAAGGTTTTGATCATGTTATTTCATAATTTTCTATCCTCAGGCCTGAAAGAGCAATGTCAGATATGCAGTTGGATACGAATGCTGCCCTGTTTGTTCCTCCTACTGCTGTGTCACAAATAGTGTTCTACAAGGAAATACAGAAAACTAATGGTGAATGGTGGAATATACCACTTGCAGCTCTTTCTCAATAAATTAGAAACACTGACGAATGCGATGTATGAGGCAGATTTTCATTTCCTTGATTCATTGCAGTCGCTCTTTCGGGATTAAAGCTATTACATACTAACACTGACTGTCGTAGCTGACTGCGGGAGAGTGTTAAGTAAGTTAATAAACGTGAACACACAACTATTCCACAACAAATGAGTAGGTGCTAAGTTTCCAGTCTGAGCAGAAAACGGAGCGATCTGCGATAGTTTTCTCCTGACTGAATAAATGCGAAGTAAGCAGCACAAAATAATTACTCAATTACAAATAAATTTCGAATCGACCGCGTTTTTTCACGCAGTTCAGTTATCGTAATTTTATTGCTCCGAAAATAATTAATAGCTGTAACTTTGACAATTACCATATTAAAAACGATGAAAAGAGTTTTAGGAAAGAATTAAAGAATTATGATTTTCTTCAACAGCTGACAACCTTTCCTGGTAACTCTTACAAGAGAGTAAAAACGGCAACCAGCCGTTGTTAATAATTCTATTCACTAGGACGAATAACGCCGTTATCGATTTCGGGCCGACAGGTTCGTCATCAGATGGCAGTTCAAATGAAAAATTTCATATAGCGTATGGGGTACAATGTATTTCGGTGATGTTAGTCGTGGCGAAAGTTACTTGGGATGGTTGCGCCCAACAGCAAAACACTATGTGAGAAACAGAGTTATTTTATTGTAACTGGATCTCACAGTGAACTAAAGCAAGTTTCTAAGATAGGAACTGAATTAGTTTTCAATTACGGGTCCATAAATACAAGTTATCACAAAAATAATTCAGCTATCATACAGGGTATGAATGGTCAATATTCAGGGGTATGAAAGGAATGATCATTCGAAGCAACAAATTCTAGTAAACATGGGCTCTCAAATGCATACCTTGAGAGTTATGAGCATTTTTTTTCACTAGAGAAGAGACGTTTCAAATTATCGAAGATAAAGTGCTCATAACTCTTAAGGTACGCTTTTTAGAGTCTAATTTTGCTAGATGTTTTTTTACTTCGAACGGTCGTTCCCGTCACATCCCTTAAAATTGATCTCATCCTCCGGGGACAGCCTGTATTAGAAAATTGTATTAATTCACTGCTAGGCCTGATTACACTGATGAACCATACTGAATCAGTCGATCAAGTGTCTTGTAAGGTATTTACTTCGTGCACGAGTTGTATTTCCCGAATATTCTGCAACGACCCTCAGCCTGAGATATGCTCTTCCTCCTGTTCGTTCTGTGTGGTAATTACACGATTACACATAGGTATGTTGCGGTAGTTGCTGAGAAGTTGATGTACTGTCAGTTTATGTGATTGCTCTAAGCTTGTGGTTATAGCTTGATACCAGTGCTTACCAATTTTAATTGTATATTAAAGCACTGAGGATGGTCACTAAGTGACCGAAAATCGATTTTGCTGACAATAAAACAACAAAATACGGCCAATGCTGATTTTCCTTCCAATTCTATCCACAATTTGGTCGTGGTGCACACAACACGCCATGGAGTCGCCAATCAATAGCAAAATGTCTTCAGCATTTTCAGGAGGAAAACGTAGACGAGAACAACAGTTCCATCATTCCCCATTGAGGAAAGTGCTGGATTACGTAAGCAGTCATTTCACATCACATACTTCGCTTCTTGGTTATTATAAACATGTAGCAAAAATGTTACTTTAACGATGCCAAACGCGTCGTATTACTGGTTCAAATATACCTTTAAAAGCAGGAAGACGCCTGAAAATGCCTTCCCAACGCTACGTTATTCACTAAAGCATTATAATATTTACTATTTAGAACAACTGCTGCGTGGACGCGACAGGAATTAAGAACAAGAAACAATTGTAAACAGTCGTCTGCTGATGTATAGCGGCTACTATCAATGGCGGCGACGGCCTCAAAGCAATGCACAGCCTAGGTCTGTAGCGCCGCCTCACATTATACCTTCAGCCGGCCGCGGTGGTCTCGCGGTTCTAGGCGCGCAGTCCGGAACCGTGCGACTACTACGGTCGCAGGTTCGAATCCTGCCTCGGGCATGGATGTGTGTGATGTCCTTAGGTTAGTTAGGTTTAAGTAGTTCTAAGTTCTAGGGGACTGGTGACCACAGCAGTTGAGTCCCATAGTGCCCAGAGCCATTTGAACAATTTGAACATTATACCTTCATGACAGACAGACGTGCGTGAATCAGCGACAGTTTCACACGAGCGCACATCAAACATTATTGCGTCTTGGACACACAGAAAACCAATTAACGTCTATTCCCTTGTTTTTTTCTACCTAGTTTATAAAAACATTGCTTAAATTAGGATCTCGTTTGGATACTTAGAAAACTATCTGCATTTCCTATTAGCAGGAGACACGCAAACTACGAACGAAACTCTCCGATCCACAACAAAGAAACCCTTAAGATAAAAATGTTACGTTACTATTTGTCATCAATAGTGTAATCTAATAGTAGTGGATCTTTTCGTCTATTTAAGATCAGTAGGTTACATTTGTTTACCTCCAGGATCAACTGCCAGATATTCCGTTATTTCACTAGTCCTCTGCCCTTACAACCATGCTACAGGCAAGATCATCCGCGAATGGTCTCACGGTGCCTCGTTACTTCCCTGTGTTGCCTTTTCTCTTACTACTACTCATTACGTGTTTCTAAAAAATGGTTCTGAAATGGTTCAAATGGCTCTGAGCACTCTGGGACTCAACATCTTAGGTCATAAGTCCCCTAGAACTTAGAACTACTTAAACCTAACTAACCTAAGGACATCACACACACCCATGCCCGAGGCAGGATTCGAACCTGCGACCGTAGCAGTCCCGCGGTTCCGGACTGCAGCGCCAGAACCGCTAGACCACCGTGGCCGGCACGTGTTTCTAACTTTTACAGTACATCTGACAACTCTTTACTTGTACGTACGCCCAGCAGCTGAAATGCACAATTAATAAAACAAAATAAACAAAACGCATCCGTTCACCTTTGGCTTCAAACAAATCTACTTTCTTGGTTTCAATACGGCATGGATTTGTTTCCGTTCTGTATACTTTCTGTTGCGTCGTTTTGCGCTTTTTCGATGGAAGTGTCGTATTGGTCGCAGATGATACGGCAGTCACGTGAGTGCGGTGTGTATGTAGGATGGTTACTGCTGACGAGACGGTGGTAGAAAAAAAGTCTGCACAGGATAAGGTGGCCGATGCGCAGCGACGAGTTTTCGTCCAAACGCTGGGCGATTTCATTAGTTTGTTCGGAAGGGGAGGTCACAGTGTTTGCGTTCTTTCGACGCTTCGTCGACAACGGAATCGGGGTGCACGCTCTGCAATCTTAGACGATTTAACATATTATTCGGTAAAAAATCAATTTTGGCTTATTTATAAAATGGCTCTGAGTACTATGGGACTTAACATCTGATGTCATCAGTCCCCTACAACTTAGAACTACTTAAACCTAACTAACTTAAGGACATCACACATACCCATGCCCGACGCAGGGTTCGAACCTACGATCGTAGCAGTCGCGCGGTTCCGGATTGAAGCGCATAGAACCGCTCGGCCACCGCTTACTTATAGCTTGATACGACAGGTTCATAATGAAGTGACCATCATTTCGTTAATGAGCATAGTTATTGTGATATTTACATGGAAGTAAGAGACAGCGCGAAATTCGAAAAGTTTGCAATGAAAAGTAGGGGTCGCTATGATTTTGCGTTTGGTATATACTACATAATATGCTGCAGCATATGAAATTTAGCTAACATATCGAGTTTTTCTTTAGACTTGGGTGCTTATGCACCTGGCTGCTGTCATCAACCTCGAGTCCGCCTGCGTAGCACAGCGATAGGGTTACCGCCTACCACGCAAGTGGGCCCGGGTTCAGTTCCCGACAGGGGACTGGGTGTTGTGTGTAAATCATTATTTTCATCATCAATCAGGTCACCGAAGTGGCGTCAACTAAAAAGACTCGGCCGAATCCCGAAGGGGATATCCCGGCCAATAAACTATCAGTTTAATAAGTCACAGCTGCAAAATACTAACGCGAATTCTTTACAGACGAATGGAAAAACTAGTAGAAGCGGACCTCGGGGAAGATCAGTTTGGATTCCGTAGAAATATTGGAACACGCGAGGCAATACTGACCTTACGAGTTATCTTAGAAGAAAGCTTTTGACAATGTTGACTGGAATACTCTCTTTCAAATTCTGAAGGTGGCAGGGAAAAATACAGGGAGCGAATGGCTATTTAAAATTTGTACAGAAACCAGATGGCAGTTATAAGAGTCGAGGGGCATGAAAGGGAAGCAGTGGTTGGGAAAGGAGTGAGACAGGGTTGTAGCCTCTCCCCGATGTTATTCAATCTGTATATTGAGCAAGCAGTAAAGGAAACAAAAGGAAAAATTCGTAGTAGGTATTAAAACCCATGGAGAAGAAATGAAAACTGAGGTTCGCCGATGACATTGTAATTCTGTCAGAGACAGCGAAGGACTTGGAAGAGCAGTTGAACGGAATGGATAGCGTCTTAAAAGGAGGATATGAGATGAACATCAACAAAAACAAAACAAGGATAATGGAATGTAGTCGAATTATGTCAGGTGATGCTCAGGGAATTAGATTAGGAAATGAGACACTAAAAGCAGTAGATGAATTTTGCTATTTGGGGAACAATACAACTGATGATGGTCGAAGTAGAGAGGATATAAAATGTAGACTGGCAATGGCAAGGAAAGCGTTTCTGAAGAAGAGAAATTTGTTAACATCGAGTATAGATTTAAGTGTCAGGATGTCGTTTCTGAAAGTATTTGTATGGAGTGTAGCCATGTATGGATGTGAAACGTGGACGATAAATAGTTTGGACAAGAAGAGAATAGAAGCAGAAGAATGCTGAAGATTAGATCGGTAGATCACGTAACTAATGAGGAGGTACTGAATAGGATTGGGGATGAGTTTTTGGCACAACTTGACTAGAAGAAGGAATCGGTTGGTAGGACATGTCCTGAGGCATCAAGGGATCACCAATTTAATATTGGGGGGCAGCGTGGAGGGTAAAAATCGTGGAGGGAGACCAAGAGATGAATACACTAAGCAGATTCAGAAGGATGTAGGCTGCAGTAGGTACTGGGAGATAAAGGCTTGCACAGGATAGAGTAGCATGGAGAGCTGCATCAAACCAGTCTCAGGACTGAAGACTACAACAACAACAACAACAAATGCCATCATCGATCTTGAGAGAAGTGATGTGATGTGATACAGCAGACTCATTTGCGATCGCGCAACGCCAACGATAAAGCCATAGTGAATATCCACAACGTTCCCCTTATTTTATAAACTGTTTGAGATAGCAAAATGCCATTTTGGCAAATGATAGCACACGAAGAGGAGAGTTTTTGCCATATGATTATTATGCAAAACTTCATTATCTGCCTGTGTTATTCCTCTAACTATAGCCTTTTTCAGTGAGAGAATATAATTTTTAAGGGCCATGGATAGCTGGTCAAACGATAAATGCTATGGGTTTTGGAACAACCCAAGTAAAGACATTACATGTTTATTTCGTACCGAAGATGTACTTCTGCATAAACTACTGATCTTACTTTTCTTCAGTTCCTCACTTGGTAAACTTCATAAACCCCTCTTCCAAAATTCTCTCTTAGCTGCACCTGCACGACATATTTGTGAGGTGACACTGTGTAAACTCCGCTGTGTTTTGGCAAAAGAAGCAAATTTTGACATGGCAGCCAGAGAAATGAGTAGGTTTTACTCAATATTCGCAACTCATGATGCTTTTCTGAAAGGGACAAATGGTTTCAAGCCAGCCAAAATGAATAGCTGCATTTTCAGCAGAATTCTTTTTGGATACTGACCAAAGCAGAGGTAACAGATCTTTCTGAATTGTCACCATGGACGCAGGGGCGCTCCTCTCAATATTTACAAAAAAAATATGAGCATAGGCTTCAGTTTAGAATGGCACATCCATCCCCCCCCCCCCGCCCCCCAGCGCTCAGCATTTCCCCTACAGCACCTGCCTCCCGCAGCCCCCACCACTACCACTCTGCTCTCCCCATGCATGCCCTGCCGACTGCACATATGCCGGCCATGGTATTCTGCGTGGGCTCTAGCTTGCAACCATCACGCGGTTCATGCTGGAGAGCCAACTGGCAACCTCATTTGCCACTATCAACATTCTTCCAAAGACACTTGATAACTTATGTATATCTGTCATACTACCTTGTTGTTGTTGTTGTTGGGGTCTTCAGTCCTGAGACTGGTTTGATGCAGCTCTCCATCCTACCCTATCCTGTGCAAGTTTCTTCATCTCCCAGTACGCACTGCAACCTACATCCTTCTGAATCTGCCTAGTGTATTCATCGCTTGGTCTCCTACGATTTCTACCCTCCACGCTGCCCTCCAAGGCTAAATTGGTGATCCCTTGATGCCTCAGAACATGTCCTACCAACCGGTCCCTTATTCTCGTCAAGTTGTGCCACAAACTTCTCTTCTCCCCAATTCTATTCAATACCTCCTCATTAGTTATGTGATCTACCCATCTAATCTTCAGCATTCTTCTGTAGCACCACATTTCGAAAGCTTCTATTCTCTTCCTGTCCAAACTATTGATCGTCCATGTTTCACTTCCATACATGGCTACGCTCCATACAAATACTTTCAGAAACGACTTCCTGACACTTAAATCTATACTCGATGTTAACAAATTTCTCTTCTTCAGAAACGCTTTCCTTCCCATTGCCAGTCTACATTTTATATCCTCTCTACTTCGACCATCATCAGTTATTTTGCTCCCCAAATAGCAAAACTCCTTTAATACTTTAAGTGTCTCATTTCCTAATCTAATTCCCTCAGCATCACCCGACTTAATTCGACTACATTCCATTATCCTCGTTTTGCTTTTGTTGATGTTCATCTTATATCCTCCTTTCAAGACAATGTCCATTCCGCTCAACTGCTCTTCCAAGTCCTTTGCTGTCGCTGACAGAATTACAACGTCATCGGCGAACCTCAAAGTTTTTATCTCTTCTCCATGGATTTTAATAGCTACTCCGAATTTTTCCTTTTGTTTCCTTTACTGCTTGCTCAATATACAGATTGAACAACATCGGGGAGAGGCTACAACCCTGTCTCACTCCCTTCCCAACCACTGCTTCCCTTTCATGCCCCTCAACTTTTATAACTGCCATCTGGTTTCTGTACAAATTGTAAATAGCCTTTCGCTCCCTGAATTTTACCCCTGCCACCTTTAGAATTTGAAAGAGAGTATTCCAGTCAACAGTGTCAAAAGCTTTCTCTAAGTCTACAAATGCTAGAAACGTAGGTTTGCCTTTCCTTAATCTTTCTTCTAAGATAAGTCGTAAGGTCGGTATTGCCTCACGTGTTCCAACATTTCTACGGAATCCAAACTGATCTTCCCCGAGGTCGGCTTCTACTAGTTTTTCCATCGGTCTGTAAAGAATTCGCGTTAGTATTTTGCAGCTGTGACTTATTAAATTGATAGTTCGGTAATTTTCACATCTGTCAACACCTGCTTTAATTGGGATTGGAATTATTATATTCTTCTTGAAGTCTGAGGGTATTTCGCCTGTCTCATACATCTTGCTTACCAGATGGTAGAGTTTTGTCAGGACTGGCTCTCCAAACGCCGTCAGTAGTTCTAATGGAATGTTGTCTATTCCCGAGGTCTTGTGTCGACTTAGGTCTTTCAGTGCTCTGTCAAACTCTTCACGCAGTATCGTATCTCCCATTTCATCTTCATCTACATTCTGTTCCATTTCTATAATATTGTACTGAAGTACATCACCCTTGTATAGACCCTCTATATACTTCTTCCATCTGTCTGCTTTCCCTTCTTTGCTTAGAAAAAATGGCTCTGAGCACTATGGGACTCAACTGCTGAGGTCATAAGTCCCCTAGAACTTAGAACTACTTAAACCTAACTAACCTAAGGACAACACACACATCCATGCCCGAGGCAGGATTCGAACCTGCGACCGTAGCGGTCGCGCGGTTCCAGACTGTAGCGCCAGAACCGCTCGGCCACCAGCGGCCGGCTCTTTGCTTAGAACTGGGTTTCCACCTGAGCTCTTGATATTCATACAAGTGGCTCTCTTTTCTCCAAAGGTCTCTTTAATTTTCCTGTAGGCAGTATCTATCTTGCCCCTAGTGAGATAAGCCTCTACATCCTTACATTTGTCCTCTAGCCATCCCTGCTTAGCCATTTTGCACTTCCTGTCGATATCATTTTTGAGACGTTTGTATTCGTTTTTGCCTGCTTCATTTACTGCATTTTTATATTTTCTCCTTTCATCAATTAAATTCAATATTTCTTCTGTTACCTAAGGATTTATACTAGCCCTCGTCTTTTTACCAATTTGGTCCTCTGCTGCCTTCACTACTTCATCCCTCAGAGCTACCCATTCTTCTTCTACTGTACTTATTTCCCCCGCTGCTGTCAATTGTTCCCTTATGCTCTCCCTGAAACACTGTACAACCTCTGGTTTAGTCAGTTTATCCAGGTCCCATCTCCTTAAATTCCCACCTTTTTGCAGTTTTCAATTTTAATCTGCAGTTCATAACCATAACATCTGCCCCTGGAAATGTCTTACATTTTAAAACCTGGTTCCTAAATCTCTGTCTTACCATTATATAATCGATCTGATACCTTTTAGTATCTCCGGAATTCTTCCATGTATACAACCTTATTTTATGATTCTTGAACCAAGTGTTAGTTATGATTAAGTTATGCTCTGTGCAAAATTCTACCATACGGCTTCCTCTTTCATTTCTTAGCCCCAGTGCATATTCAACTACTATGTTTCCTTCTCTCCCTTTTCCTACACTCGAATTCCAGTCACCCATGACTATTAAATTTTCGTCTCCCTTCACTATCTGAATAATTTCTTTTATCTCATCATACATTTCATCAATTTCTTCATCTGCAGAGCTAGTTGGCATATAAACTTGTACTACTGTAGTAGGCGCGGGCTTCGTGTCTATCTTGGCCCCAATAATGCGTTCACTATGCTGTTTGTAGTAGCTTACCCGCGCGCCTATTTTTTTATTCATTATTAAACCTACTCCTGCATTACCCCTATTTGATTTTGTATTTATAACCCTGTATTCACCTGACCAGAAGTCAGGTTCCTCCTGCCACCGAACTTCACTAATTCCCACTATATCTAACTTTAACCTATCCATTTCCCTTTTTAAATTTTCTAACCTACCTGCTCGATTAAGGGATCTGACAGTCCACGCTCCGATCCGTAGAACGCCAGTTTTCTTTCTCCTGATGACCACGTCCTCTTGAGTAGTCCCGGCCCGGAGATCCGAGTGGGGGACTATTGTACCTCCGGAATAGTTTACCCAAGAGGACGCCATCATTTAACCATACAGTAAAGCTGCATGCCCTCGGGAAAAATTACGGCTGTCGTTTCCCCTTGCTTTCAGCCGTTCGCAGTACCAGCACAGGAAATTACGGAAACAAATTGTTAATCTTGTATAATATTTCATTAGATATGATAGGACGTCAAAAATTAAGTTGTATGTTACTGCAGCATGCAAGTAACTTATGGAATACTGCAGTGCAAAATTACACCGATACACGAATGTACTTTTTCAACATAGTCACAGACTCTCTGTAAACAACGTCCAGAGCGTTGTATCAGTCAATTCTCTGACGATGGAACTCTGCTCCTTGGTCATGGAGCCAACCGGGAAACATTGCTGCCGAAGAGTTGGAAACCAGAGGGTGCATGCTCGGGACTTCCTGACCAGCATAATCCTTGCTGCCTTGGTTAAATTGTTGGCTTTATTTCACAACAGCTGGACGCGATTTTGCATTTGGTAGATACACCGCCAGAATTTCACGATGAATCTGCCGTTTAGTCGTGTGGAAAGCTAACATTTCGAAACTACGTCACATGGTTATTGCAGTAATATATGACTCAAATGGTTTATATTAACCTTTGTTACAGTCACGTGATGCGGTATTAGAGTTGCTGTTATTTACAGCCGGCCGGAGTGGCCGAGCGGTTAAAGGCACTACAGTCTGGAACCGCACGCCCGCTACGGTCGCAGGTTCGAATCCTGCCTCGGGCATGGATGTGTGTGATGTCCTTAGGTTAGTTAGGTTTAAGTAGTTCTTAGTTGTAGGGGGACTTATGACCACAGCAGTTGAGTTCCATAGTGCTCAGAGCCATTTTTTTTTGTTATTTACATAACTACAGAACTAAAATAAGACATAAAAAAATATGTAGAGGAGTGACAGTTAATTTTAGCTTGACGTGCTTACAGATTCAAGACGAAATCTGACATGGTTATTTACAGGGTGTTTATAATTAAACTTTCGCTGCTTGAGCCAGTGTAGACGGTAAACTGTTTACACTAGGCTTACAGAATTCATAGGAACGACGTTCAACATTGTGTGCTGTAGGATTACTGGAGCTAGTGTCAAGGGTAGCCGTTATGTGCCGTTACTGGTACGGCGAGTTAGGGCTGAAACACAGGCGTAAGTGTGCATTATACACGGTGATTATAATTAAAGTTTAACTTTCAAAAGGCTGTAGAAGTAACACCTCTGGCCAGAATGACGTCAAATTACAACAGAATATTATCGGAGAAGGGGAAAAACGTATGGCAGAAGAAAAAAATGGTGTGAAAATTGATCAATAGATGGCGCTGTACGTGTTAGAATACGTAAATGAAAGCACCTGTCACGCGCACGACCCATTGAAGTTGGTATAAACATGCCGGGTATACGGCTTTTCCTCCTTCCCGGTCTGCGACGCTCGCCATGACTGTCTCAATGTAGGATCGAGCTCTGCTTGTAAAGCTGTATTACGAAAGTGATGACTGTGCAGACGTCGCCCTGCAGAGGTTCCGGAAACTGAAGGGTTTGAAAAAAGGCGTTGGTCCGATGACTGCCGTGGGTCTGGTGAAAATGATTCGGAAATTCGAAAAGATGGCTTCTTTTGGTGTGCAATCTGGTAGAGGGAGGAAACGAATTGATTCGACGTCAGTGGAAGCAGTGGCCACAGCAATGCAGGAGGAGACGAATGGTGATGTACAAATCAACCAGTACCACTTCATCGTGAAACGGTCATTGTGTGGTGCGTGTTTACGGCATCATTTATCATAGGGCCATTTTTTTCCGAAGAGACAGGTGCTTCCGCTCCTGTTACCTGTACCGTCACTGGTAAGCGCAATGAGTGTCTTGAGCAACCACGTCATTGCAGCTCTCCAACAGCGTGGATGTCCGAATGGGATCATTCTTATGCAAGATGGCGCACATCCGCACATCGCAAATCCAGTTAAGCAGATGCTGAAGCGCCATTTCGGAAATGCTAGAATTATCAGCCGCCATTTCTCTACAGCCTGGCCGTTCCGATCACCTGATCTTAATCCGTGAGAGTTCTGGCTGTGCGACTAAGTGATGTGTTCAGTGTTCAGATTGCAAACTTAGCTGCATTGAAGGCCCGCATTGCGCAACACATTCTGCACGTAACCCCGGAAACATTTCGATCAGTTGTGGAACATGCTGTTTCTCGATTTCAACTTTTTGCAGAAAACGATGGACAGCATATTGAACATGTTTTGCGCCAGTCACACGGAAATTAGTGATCGGATTTGATTTTTATTAATGCTTTTTGCGTGGTTTTTTGGCCTCAGGACAATTAAAAACCTATGTGATTGATGCTTTTTATGCGGTTTTTGACCTCAGTTCAATTAAAAACCGTTTTTTCCCATCCGATGTGATATGACCTTGCCGTGGTGGATGGGCTTACGTAACTAACAGTATTACATCCATGCACGCCGCGCGGGGTAGCCGCATGGTCTTAGGCGCCATGTCACGGTCCGGGTGGCTGCCCCCGTCGGAGGTTCGAGTCCTCCCTCGGGCATGGGTGACTGTTGTTCTTAGCGTTAGTTCAAGTTGGATCAAGTACTATGTAAACCTAGGGACCGATGACCTCATCAGTTTGGTCCCTTAAGACCTTACCACAAATTTCCAATTTCCATCCATGCACACTGAGTAGTACAGTTTGTGTAACATCAAACGCACACCTTAGGCATTGTTGTATGATTCATTTGTCATCTGTAGTCGACCGCTATTAGATTATGATGCTTACAGCGCCATTTATTGCTACATTTTGTGACTAATTATTTTTCTTATGGCATACGTTTTTCCCCACCTCCGATAATATTCTGTTGTAATTTGACGCCATTCTGACCAATGGTGTTATTTCTACAGCGGTTTGAAACTTTAATTATAATCACCCTGTAGTAACCGGAAGTCAACATTGGTCTGGACAAGGTGGGCACGGCTTTACCCACAAAGCTGTTTTGTCAGAAATACATCGCAATAGTGATGCTACGCTTAGCGAGTATCGACGCATTAAAGGAAATCCGAATTAACTGGAGATTCGTGGAATTGCTCTTGGGAGAGGCCGACGGCCGGTTGCGCCAAAAGTTGTTAACGAAATTACTTTTGCTACGGGTGAGAGTGCTGGACTCAATTTGCGATCTTCAGGCAACGCTCGAGCTGAACATTCCAGCTCCATCGTTAGAGAAAGTTCTTCGAACAAAGTTGTGAAATGTTATCTCTAGTGCGGTTAGAAGCTGTCGTGGATGCCAATGGTCGTCACATTGCTCAATATTTGTAACCTGGAACGTAAACATAGTACGAAATTAACAAACGTTACCCTCTCATGTGGAAGTCAAAGTGCACTTCTTTCAATAGTTTACTCGTTATTTCTCTTCCGCGTGTCCTTACCAATGGTTCCTCAAAGTTTCATTTTCCTACAGTCACTCGTTTTTCACTGGGGCCTTCTCAAGTAGCGAAACTTTAGTTATAGCCATCCTGTAGCCCCTACATACAGAGTGAATTGTAATCAATACAGTTTACTACTTCTATTGCTAAGTATGCAATTTATACTTTTTGCGACTGTGTTTTCACATTGCATTGCTTACTTTCTTAACTTCTTACGTATCTCGGCCTCGGCTTATAATAATCGTTTCTCGTTCCAGTCCTCTTATCCAGTTCGAAGATAAAATAACTCGCACATAACAGTATACTGGCGACCGTCAGAAGTGCCCATTGTACCGCACTAAATAGAATTTCTACCAAAATGTAGGATTTACTTCCTGTCGGCCAGGCGTCCTTTGCACCCATGCGAATGGAAGTAAACACAAGCGAAGGAGCATTCACAGACAATTCGCATTAGTGCGCAACAACAATTCGCTTCTACCCGTGAATGAGAGTTTGCGTTGGAGGGGACTGAAGAGAATCACGAGAGAGCGAGCATAACGTGTCAACTATGGGAACTCTGTGTGTTATTGATTTTGGCGCTAGTAATCGGCGCAGAGCTTCACTCGATACAACACGATACAGAACTATGGTACTCAGATTTAGTTTGTATGGCGAGAGCGTTGGTTTTGAAGAAACACACATCATGGCGTAGGAGAAGAGGAATGTAAGCCTAGATGTCTGAAATGGTATGGAAAAGTGATGCGTTCGAAGACAGCACACCTTACACTGAACCGCAGCTCCAGCCTTCATCATCGTTATTCCAAAACATTGCACAGACCTCGCTTGACGCTTTTCTCTGGTTTCTCAATTGAGGGAGAAATTTTAAAGCGGACTAGTGGCGTAATCTGAGATGGTTGTTACTACCTAGAAACATTTACGTTGACATTATTTCGTAGCTGCATAGTTGCTATATCAGAAGCTGTTCCTGGTGCATGTAGTGATGGATGCGAAGGACTTTTAGGCTTTTATTAAAATACATATAAAGAAGATACTGTTACTAAAGTTTGAGGAATATGCATACAATCTATCACATAAGCTGCTCGATATACTCGGCTGTGAAGTTTGTTGCAGGACAGGTAGCGTGATCATGGTAAAACTATTTTTATTTACTCGGTTATTACATCAAAAACTTCTAATATAGAAGTGATACATCAGCCACATAATTATAGTTACAGTGAATGTAAGCAACGACAATTATGGTATGGTACAGAGATCGCAGTGTGACATCAAAATTGGAAACATGAATTGATACCGCAAACCTTCTCACCCTGAGGTCAATATAAACACACACAAAATGTGTTGCATCACACCGGTTGCCAGAACTCCTGAAGATAGATGTTGACTGTGGGTATTGTATCACAGACACACTCCCTTTGAGTGTTCACAGGTGTCACTAAACCCGCCTCAAGATGTAAACAACAATGCATGAACAACGCCGATTAGACGGAGGGGGTCCGACAGCTGATCAGTTCCCATCATTCCACCAGGAAAGAGGTACACGGCACTTGTTGTCTGTAGTCTGTAACCTAGACTGTCAATACCGCTGTTCGATCGCGTACGCATTGTTACTTTGTGCCAGTAAGGTATGTGTCCAGGCGTCTGGGAGTGAACCAAAGCGATGTTGTTCGAACATGGAGATACAAAGAGATAGGAACTGTCGATGACATGCCTCGCTCAGGCGCTCAAGGGCTACTATTGCAGTGGATGACCGCTACCTACGGATTATGGCTCGGAGGAACCCTGACAGCACCGCCACCATGTTGAATAATGCTTTACGTGTAGCCACAGGACGTCGTGTTACGACTCAAACTGTGCGCAATAGGCTGCATGATGCGCAACTTACTTCCGACGTCCACGGCGAGGTCAATCTTCGCAACCAAGACACCATGAAGCGCAGCACATATGGGCCCAACAACATGCCGAATGGCCCGCTCAGGATTGGCATCACGTTCTCTTCACCGGTGAGTGTCGCATATGCCTTCAACCAGACAATCGTCGGAGACGTGTTTGGAGGCAACTATGTCAGGCTGAACGCCTTAGACACACTGTTTAGCGAGCGCAGCAAGGTTGAGGTTCCCTGCTGTTTTGGGGTGGCATTCTGTGGGGCCGACGTAGGCCGTTGGTGGCCAAGGCAGGCGCCGTAACGGCTGTACAATACGTGAATGCCATCCTCCGCCCGTTAGTGCAACCTATCGGCAGCATATTAGTGAGGCATCCGTCTTCATGGACGATAATTCGCGTCCCCATCGCACACATCTTGTGAATGACTTCTTTCAGGATAAGAACATCGCTCGACCAGAGTGGCCAGCACGTTCTCCAGACATGAACCCTATCGAACATGCCTGGGATCGATTGAAAAAGGCTGTTTATGGACGACATGACACACCAACCACTCTGCCGAATCGCTCTTGAGGAGTAGGACAATCTGGACCAATAGTGCCTCGATAAAGTTGTGAATAGTATGCCACGACGAATGTAGGCATGCATCAATGCAAGAGGACGTGCTACTGGGTATTGAGGTACCGGTGTGTACAGCAATCTGGACCACCACCTCTGAACGTCTCGCTGTAGGGTGGTGCAACATAAAATGTGTGGTTTTTATGAGTAATAAAAAGGGCGGAAATGATGTTTATGTTGATCTCTATTCCAATTTTCTGTACAGGTTCCGGAACTCTCGGAACCGAGGTGATGCAAAACTTTTTTTGATGTGTGTGTGGTATCGAGATATCAAGAGCTCTCGCCGCATTCGTGACATCTGAGGAAACCAATATCATAGGACAGGATCAACTTGGTAGTTAGTTTCTGATGGACTTGTTCATTTACAAGTGGAACATTGTGCTACAAGAGAACAGTTCGTTAATCTGTGTATCAAGTGATGCTTTAATAGTCAATGAGGTTGTACCTTATCAAGCTGTCCTGTAACAAAGATGTGTGTCGAAGTTAAGTAAGCTTTTATTCATTTATGTAATAAAGTGAACTAATATGTTTTCTATTTTAATGTACCACCTCAGAAAGCAGTCAAAGAACCCAAAGTTGTGGCTGAATGATTATTATTTCGTTTGGTCAAAAATTTAAAGCTTTCCCATTTTTTAAAACTTTAATAAGTACAACAAGTACGTACTCGTACTTATTTGCTTTCAACGGAATCCAGTATGTTGTCACATTCTAATAAAAATAGTTGCAAAGCTTATGCTTATCAACTCCATTCCCGCTTGGGGAAACTTCTGATGAAGGTATCGTCTTTGTCACGTCCCAGTTGAACCTTTGAGTACTTCGGCAGTTTTCTGCCATTTTTATTTCTTTTGGCACGTCATTTGTGATGTACATGTCAAAATCACCTACAACATCTGTCTTCTGCTATCAGAAACATTACATTCTCTCCAAACCAGTCCATCGCCCATTCAACTTGTGTCAATAACTAAGCTCACTTGCGTAACAGTAGATGGATATTCTCTGTGCTGCAATTTATTATTACTGATGTAATAATAAATAATCAATCATGCCACACAGTCATGTACAAATACGTCTCTTTCAACTCTGTGCTGGACGGAGTTGTTAGAGTGCCATTGTCTGATCGAACTTTAACAAAGAATTAAACGTCCTAAAGTAGATTGCAACCAAATATGGTATATCAAAGCTGCAGAGATGTTATGTAGACAAAAAAATCATTTGTAAGAGATGAAAGATAGGCCATATTTGCGATTTGCTACAATTTCATATTGTGGTAAAATATCTGATAAAATCAAACGTTTATTTAAAGAAGTTGCACTATTATTTTATTTCGAACTGGACATAATTTAGGGAATAAATTACACCACAGTATTCATCAAGAATACGTTTATGATCAGCTGGGCGTTTATAAAATGAGTAGTTTGCACTGTGACAAAATGTGTATCAGCTAAACAGGAAGGAAATTAAAAATTAGATTTAATCAACATTCCTATAAGGACCCCATTTAAAATCACACAATCATACACTGTATAGAACTGCCGATCAGATGGAGATGCTGCATAGAGCTGAAAAGGGTGAAAGTATGAACCTTCTAGAAGAAACAAAAAATTTTTGCAAATAGGATTATTAATCCAGAAAAAGTTCTCAGTGAGCGTGTGGAACTGCAGAGCGAAAGTTATTTAAACAGTTTCACTGGCAGTTTTAAATATTTTAGTGGACCTTTTTAAACTACAGCTTTCCCCATTCACACCCCTCATTATTTTATCTGTACCAACTCATCCCCCTCCTCCCTTGTTTTTAGTCTATAGTGCGTTTTTACACTTATCTTTGACTTGTCGTCCTGAAGGGCTGTTGTGAATAAGATTTTTAAATTTTAGTTTCATTAATTTCTATTATTCTTAATAGAGTGAATAATGTGTGAATTAGTGAGCACATAAGTCATGTATTGACTAGAATTTATTACATTTCTATTAGATTTTTAATCACTGCAACCTAAAATTTATTGTTTATCCACAGTCTTTGATGCATTTTCCTTCTAACGCTTAGTCTCCCTTGCTCATCATCCACCTTACCCAACCCCCTGAATTTCATTTTTATACACCTTACTTCTCTTCACACAATTTCTAAACTGATATTCTCTATATAATTGGCCTTTCTTAATCATATCCTTAACTTATGGTTAGTATCATGATTGAATGTAAATTTGGGCATCAATGGTTTTGGATTTCTGGTCAGCAAATCTGATCAAATTCTATATGTTGGCATCTGTGTTCTATTTTTATTTAGTTTTTGATACGAAATACTGTGTATGTTAGACTGGCTATAATTATTGTGGTGTCTGTTTTTAGCATTTCTGCAAGTTCCATGTGGTTCATGGTGTGGGTTCCTGTAGCCATGTCCTAGTTCATGAACCACGGGCAACGTATGAGTGGCCAAGTAAGTGGTCCCGACAGTCGGGATACCAGTTACTTTGGAATAAGGCCGGGCATCTCGGACGTATTCTGAGTCATGGTCACCTTTGTGCTCATACGGCAAAGACTACCAAATCCACCGGTTAGTCCCTCAACCGTCAGGGGTAAAACTCAATGGGACTCGGGGCAAGTAAGACTAGCAACCTGCTTCCCTGGTATGATGCTGGCAACAATCAGAGCAAAATGCCTCGGACCTTTGGAGGTGACTGAGTCCCACCTCTAACTGACAAAAACCAGGGACTCCTAAGATACGACTTGGCAAACAAATGGTAATTAGATGGGGAGCTATTAATATCAATGGGGGCTACTCTGGGAAGAAGGTAGAGCTGGCAGAGGCTGCAAGTAAGTGGGGCTGGACGTTTTAGCTGTTAGTGACATTCGGGTAAGGGGTGAGAAAGAAGAGGAAGTGGGAGAATACAAGGTCTACCTGTCAGGAGTCAAAGCAGGAATAGCACAATGGGGTGTAGGGCTTTACATCAGGAAGAAATGGAACCCAGCGTAGTTGCAATAAGGTATGTAAACGAACGACTGATGTGGATAGATTTGACAGTGTCTAGCAAGAAAATTAGGATTGTGTCAGTATATTCGCATTGTGAAGGGACAGATCAAGATAAGATGGGTAGTTTTTATGAGGCACTCAGTGATGTAGTTGTTAGAGTAAAGGACAAGGACAGTGTTCTGCTCATGGGTGATTTTAATGCCAGGATAGGAAATCGAACAGAAGGGTATGAAAAGGTTATGGGTAAATTTGGAGACGATATGGAGGTCAACAGGAACGGGAAACAACTCTTGGATTTCTGTGCCAGTATGGGCTTAGTAATCACAAACTCCTTTTTTAAACATAAGAACATTCACCGGTATACTTGGGAAGGCAGGGGAACCAGATCTGTCATTGACTATATAATAACAGATCAGCAATTCAGGAAGGCTGTGAGGACACACGTGTATTCAGGGGATTCAAAAAATGGTTCAAAAGGCTCTGAGCACTATGGGACTCAACTTCTGAGGTCATTAGTCCCCTAGAACTCGTGCTTAAACAATCATCTCTGAAACGTTCGTCTTCTGTAAGCAATACACAATGCTGTAAAATTGTATTCTTGTCCCTCCGCATTTAGCGTTTTATTAAGCTTAATATGGGGATCTCATCCTAACAATGAAAAAGAAACTGATACCGTAACACCGCCTCCTCTGTATTTCAGTGTTGGCACTAACATGATGGCAGGTATAACGTTCTCCAGGCATTCGCCAAACCCAAACCATTGCATAGGATTGCTAAGGCTGTATCTTGATTCATCACACCACGCCCCTCTTTTCCAGTCATCCACTGTCCAGTATCGTCGGTCTTTACACCACATCAAGCGTCGCTTAGCACTGACTACAAAGAAATGTGGCTTACGAGTAGCTGCTTGAGTCTTTTTAACGCTATGGGCACAGTCATTGTACTAGCTGGACTTCTGGCAGCACTTTGCAACTCACGAATGATTACTTCCGCGGATGTCATGCGATTTCTGAACAACCACCCCCCGCAATGTTCGAGGCTCCGTATCCGTCATTACATGATGTTTTGCCTGGTCTTAGCCTGTGCTCATTTCTAGGCGTTTCCACTTTACAGTCACATCACAAACTGTGGACTTGGGTAGCCTTAGAAGGATTGTAGTGTCCCAACATTTCTTACGCAGGTGACATCAGATTTCTAGACTACGTTCGAAGTCACTGAGCTATCCTGACTGCTCCACTCTCCTATTACTGCTTCTCTCCTTGTGAGGTATGCACATTGTTTTGGTCACACTAAATTCTGTTTCTTATCTAAATATGCATAGCGCACACAGAGCAAAACCATGTAGCTGAGTAATCTTTGACTATTGCTACAATATCATTGTGTTGCTACACCGCCTCTGCCTGAGAGCTCTACCAAAGTTACACGTATTCATAGTTGAGCAGTGTTGAGTAGCACATGTATATTGAAGAACGGCCAGGAAATTTTCTTTACACGTGTGATGTGAGATTAATGGAATTGGAGTATGGATATTTTTGATGAAATTATCAAGAGAGAAGCTAAGGAGACTGGTGAGTTTTTCTGGAATGTTGAAAGATTGTGAGACAAGCATGCAAGTGCGTAGCATTGTTTCGTGTTATTGAGATTCTAATAATGAAGCTGAGACAGTAGGATTGTTGCATGAACTGCTCTGATAGGAAGATGAGGTTCTCCTTGCTTAATGTTATTCCTTGAAGTTATGTCACGTAAATACTATTGTGAACATTCAGTTGATTTTTGAAGCGTTACTTTTAAGTGTACAGTTTCATATTCCCACCCTTCATTCAATTTATTTACTTACGCGCATTGCTCTTTGTGGTACAGAATTTTCAGTTTGTTATATAATGTTGCTTTGCTGCTGTATGCTTGCGCTGCTTTCGAAAAATCTGTAAAAATGTTCGACAAGACACGAGTTAAGTGGAGAACAGTTTAGGGCCAGGAATTTCTTTGTTGGTTCAGTTGCGCATTTATCTGAGAAGTCAGGTTACATTCATGGTAGCACTGCAGTTTTACCGAAACAGTTAGCTTCAATTTGTAGACAGTCTTGAGCAAATCATTATGTATTTGTATAATTCAGTATAGTGTTTAAGTAAGGAATTATTTCGTTTGGTAATGTTTTTGAGACGTTTCGGGAGAGTTTTGGAAGATTCACTCAGAGAGGAGAGACAAGCCGTTAAGTTACGTACTGACAGATCAACACCCCTCACCGCCTCTTTTTTTACTGGCGAATCCACCTCTCGTGACATGTAGTGCACAATTGCTGATTACATAGCGGTTGTCCGGATACTTTTGATCAGACAGTGTAGTCTACGAGGTTTTTCTACATTCCGTGCAGTCTTCGGTAGCTATTCATACGAATGGAGTGCACGCTCTGTCATTCCCGCAGGCCGCTTTTGCCTTGTCCTGTGCTGAGCTGCTCTGCTATCACACTGGTAAGGCACTGCCACCTGATACTTTGCATATAGTAATTTGCATGCGCCGCGTCTAAGCGTGTTAGCAGTGACAATTCTTTATCACCAATCCGGTGTCTTTTTTAAAAAAATTTAGCGTCCGCTCACTATAAAATATTTTTCTTTTTAGATGCAGGTAAATTTTAAAGAATGGAGCATGTGAAATAAAACAACCCATTTGTTTTACATTGTTGTTTTGAACGTTCTGTAATTCCAATGGTATCTAAAAAGTGATTTCGCGTAATACATTAAATCTCATAAAATTTATTATTCCACTTGGTTACTAGTAGGTCATGCTTGTCCAATATATGTTCGCAATATACTGCATTTACAAATGAAGCCACACTTAAGAAAATTTAGGTTACCATTGTTATCTTTCAGTATTTTATATAGTATGATGTTTATTATATGCAAAAGTCTTTTCTATTGTATTCACCAGTTTCAGCATAAAATAAAGTTTTGTGGATAGTTACTCATGAAAATGTTAAACTTTTACTTGTTAACTTAATAAACTTACACTGTAGTTTTGTTGACTTGATTGTTAACAAACTTATAAATAGGAGGAGCAAAAACCTCAAGATTGGACGGTTGGAGACAGCTTCGAGACGCAACCACTGTGTCGCACGTCTGTGTAATAACGTAATTGTTGTAATACTAATTATGACTATGTAGCCTGTTAAGTGGGTGGGCTCCCACTAAGAAGACACGGTGCAGCGTGGCATAAAAAAAATGGTTCAAATGGCTCTGAGCACTATGGGACTTAACAGCTGAGGTCATCAGTCCCCTACCTAGCACACGCATCCATGCCCGAGGCTGGATTCGAACCTGCGACCGTAACGGTCTCGCTGTTCCTGACTGAAGCGCCTAGAACCGCTCGGCTACCACGGCCGGCGCTTGTCATAAATAAACCACTATAAAAACTACTTGGTACCTGCATTATTTCATGGAAATTCACGTAACTTGATCCAGCAGTTAGCAGATGAAATGGACTGACGAAACTGCTACTTCAGCAGCAGCAACAACAGCAGCAGGGAGCAGATTACTCAGAATTACACCGAACTAAGATACGTATAACAAATCAACTGAATTATATAAGTGTCTCTGCAGAACTAAGTACTAAAGTGTAATGTTTTGGAAACTGTTTAGCAGGAAACATTTGCATTTGTCTCAAAGTAATTCTCTGAGTGGTGGAGGCCAATGTGATCAGTAAGAAATACCCCCATGATCACACGTTTCTTAATGTCTTTGGAACACAAGAATAACAAAAAAATTGAGGTTTTTTGTTTAAATCAAATCTATTTTCGATGTTGAAAATTTTCGCCCCAGCAAAATTTCATTTTCTTCCCCACGTAACGTAACGTGACTATAGTAGTTGCGTTACTCACGTCGTCTTTGCCTTTCGCATGCGACAGTATGGACGATATTCTCTGAATAGTAAATTTTGACTAGGACCGATTGGTGTATGTTTGATCTTTTAACGTTGTGCGTATATTTGAGACATTTCTTTACTAATTTTAATATACACAAAACGTGGTGACACCGTACTTCGCTTTTTACCGTGTAGGTTCGCCTGATGTTGCGGCTTGAAGCCGCGAAATCGGTCGCGTTTTAATAAACAACAATTTCGACAGCTGTAAGCAGAGTTCTTCCTAACGTCGTATCATGTGGTAGTTGCTTGCTAAGAATGGCGGATTAGCGTGAACCGTGGTAGCAGCGCCGTGCGGATGCACCAGGGAAAACGGAGCGCGCGGGCGCAAATATTTGCATGACTAGCGCACCCAAGACTGGTTGCCAGTGGTGGCAACGTGCCAGCGCACGACGCCGTCCACAGAATCTGTGTGACCTGGATTTATTCTGTTGCCGCTACCTTGCGCGCCTCTCCACATTTCGTCCCTCCGAGCCGAGCCGAGCCGAGCAGTGGAAGCTGAAACGGATGGCGCATGCGGAGTGTGTCGCTGCAGACTGCCATCGGCAGCCGCCGGTAAATACCAACGCAACAAAAAACACAGACGGTACAAAAGAGTCACGTGATTCGTATGGACAGTACAGCGGACACGGGGATCGCGTGACCAAAAAGCGTGAAGCTGCGTTTCCAAGGGGCTGGTTTGACTCTTTCACTACTATTGGAGAAGGTACGTGTCAAACGGTGGGTTAGCAGAGAATTGGTTCAAATGGCTCTGAGCACTATGGGACTTAACATCTATGGTCATCAGTCCCCTAGAACTTAGGACTACTTAAACCTAACTAACCTAAGGACAGCACACAACACCCAGTCATCACGAGGCAGAGAAAATCCCTGACCCCGCCGGGAATCGAACCCGTGAACCCGGGCGCAGGAAGCGAGAACGCTACCGCACGACCACGAGCTGCGGACGGTTAGCAGAGAACCCGTGGGAATTTGCTGCGTGCCACTGCTAGGTACCATGTGTCAAATTGTTTTGTGCAAGAACGGTTTCACACCGTGTCACAAGGAGGATAGATGTGACTGTCACACGAGACACTCGAGTTGGCATGTAATGATAGAGAGCTTGTCTCTGCAATAATCTACCGGAATGTCAAATATGTCTAATCATGAATACGGTGGAAGCGCTTTTTGTTGACGCACAACACAGCTAAAGAAACTAGTACTGCCTAATATCTCTAATACCTTGTAGGGACACCGCGAACACGCAGAAGTGCTCAACACGACGTGGCATGGACTAATGTCTGAAGTAGTGCTGGAGGGAACTGACACCATGAATATTGCAGGGCTGTCGATAAATCCGTGAGAGTACGAGGGGATGGAGATTACTTCTGAACAGCACGTTGCAAGGCATCCCAGATATGCACAATAATGTTCATTTCTGTGAAGTTTGGTGGCCAGCGGAACTGTTTAGACTCTCAACAGTGTTCCTGGAGCCACTCTGTAGGAATTCTGGATGTTTGCGGTGTCACCTAGTCTTGCTGGAATTGCCGAAGTCTGTCGGAATGCACAATGGACATGAATGGATGCAGGTGATCAGACAGGATGCTTACGCACGTGTCACCTGTCAGAGTCGTAATTACACTTATAAGGGGTCCCATATCACTCCAACTGCACGTGCCCCACACCATTGCAAAGCGTCCACAAGCTTCAACAGTCCCCAACTGACATGCAGGGCAGAGCGAAGTGGCGCAGTGGTTAGCTCACTGGACTCCCATTCGGGAGGACGACGGTTCAATACCGCGTCCGGCCGTCCTGATTTAGGTTTTCTGTGATTTCTCTAAATCGCTCCAGGCAAATGCCGGGATGGTTCCTTTGAAAGGGCACGGCTGACTTCCCTCTCCGTCCTTCACTAATCCGATGAAACCGATGACCTTGCAGTTTTGTCTCTTCCCCCCACAGTTGACATGCAGGGTCCGTGAATTCATGAGGTTGTCTCCATACCCATACACATCTATCTGCTCTATCCACTTTGAAACGAGACTTTTCCGACCAGGCAACATGTTTCCAATCATCAACAGTCCAATGCCGGTGTTGACGGGCCCAAGTGAGGGGTAAAGCTCTGTGTTGTGCAGTCATCAAGGGAACACGAGTGGGCCTTCGGCTACAAGAGCCCATATCAGTTTAATAAATCATAGTTGCAAAATACCGTCACAAATTCTTCACAAAAGAGTAGGGAAAACTGATAGAAGCTGACTTTGGGAAGATCAGTATGGATTCCGGATAAATGTAGGAACACGCGAGGCTATACTGACCCTACGACTTATCTTGGAAGGTTAACGAGAGGCAAACCTACGTTTCTACCATTTGTAGACTTAGAGAAAGCTTTTGAGCCGGCTAGAGTGGCCGGCCGGTTCTAGGAGATACAGTCTAGAACCGCGCGACCGCTAGGGTCGCAGGTTCGAATCCTGCCTCGGGCATGGATGTGTGTGATGTCCTTAGGTGAATTACGTTTAAGAAGTTCTAACAAGGGAACCTCCCCATCGCACCCCCCTCAGATTTAGTTATAAGTTGGCTCAGTGGATAGGCCTTGAAAAACTAAACACAGATCAGTCGAGAAAACAGGAAGAAGTTGTGTGGAACTATTTAAAAATAAGCAAAATATACAAACTGAGTAGTCCATGGGCAACATAGGCAACATCAAGGATGATGTGGACACAGGAGCGCCGTGGTCCCGTGGTTAGCGTGAGTAGCTGCGGAATGAGAGGTCCTAGGTTCAAGTCTTCCCTCGACTGAAAATTTTAGCATCTTTATTTTCGCAAAGTTATGATCTGTCCGTTCGTTCATTGACGTGTCTGTTCACTGTAATATGTTTAGTGTCTGTGTTTTGCGACCGTACCGCAAAACCGTGCGATTAGTAGACGAAAGGACGTGCCTCTCCAATGGGAACCGAAAACATTTGATCGCAAGATTATAGGTCAACCGATTCCTCCACAGGAAAACACGGCATGTGCGTCACATGACAGGAATATGTTGTCTACCCACGTAACTTGTACACTTGGCGAATGGGTAAAAAGATTCTTCTACCTTGCCCGATTTAGGTTTTCTTGTGGATGTGATAACCACTCCCAAAAATTGATGAAAATATAAGCGTTTGTTACATAAACTGAAAATAAAAAGTTAAACTTTTCACCCGAGGGTAGGTTTGAACCAAGGACCTCTCGTTCCGCAACTGCTCACGCTAACCACGGGACAACGGCGCTCCTGAGCTCACGTGAGCCTTGATGTTGCCTATCATACGCATGGACTACTCAGTTGGTATATTTTGCTTATTTTTTCATAGATCCACACAACTTCTTCCTGTTTTCTCGATTGGTCTGTGTTCAGTTTTTAAAGGCCTATCCACTGTGCCAACTTATAACTAAATCTGAGGGGGGTGCGATGGGGAGGTTCCCTTGTAAGTTCTAGGGAACTGGACCTCAGAAGTTAAGTCCCATAGTGCTCAGAGCCATTTGAACCAAAGCTTTTGATAATGTTGTCTGGAGTATACCCTTTGAAATTCTGAGGGTAGCAGCGGCAAAATACATGGAGCAAAAGGCTATTTAGAACTTGTACAGAAAACAGACGGCAGTTACAGGAGTCGAAGGGCATGGAAGGGAAGAAGTGGTTGAGAAGGGAGTGAGACAGGATTGTCGCCTATTCCCGATGTTATTCAATGTGTACAGTGAACAAGCAATAAAGGAAACCAAAGAAAAATCTGGAATATGAATTGAAGTTCAGGCAGAAGAAATAAAAACCTTGAGGTTTGCCGATGACATTGTAATTCTGTCAGAGAGAGCAAAGGGCTTGGAAGATCATCTGACTGGAATGGACAGTTGATTGGAAGGAGGATACAACATGAACAACAAAAGCAAAACAAAGATGACTGGATGTAGTCAAATTAAATCAGGTGATACTAAGGGAGTGATATAAGGAAACGCGATTGTTAATGTAGGACATGCGTTTTGTTATTTGGGACCGGTCGGAGTGGCCGTGCGGTTCTAGGCGCTACAGTCTGGAGCTGGGCGACCGCTCCGGTCGCAGGTTCGAATCCTGCCTCTGGCATGGATGTGTGTGATGTCTTTAGGTTAGTTAGGTTTAATTAGTTCTAAGTTCTAGGCGACTGATGACCTCAGAAGTTGTCGCATATTGCTCAGAGCCATTTGAACCTTTTTTTTTTTTGTTATTTGGGCAGCAAAATAACTGATAATGGCCGAAGTAGTGGGGACATAAAATGTAAACTGGCAATGGCAAGAAAATCGTTTCTGAAGAAGAAAAATTTAACATCGAATATAGACTTAAGTGTTAGGAAGTCTTTTCTGAAGGTATCTGTCTGAAGTGTAGCCAGGTATGGAAGTGAAACATGGACGATAAACAGTTTAGACTAGAAGAGAACAGAAACGTTTGGTATGTGGTGCTACAGAGTAATGTTGAAGATTAGATGGGTAGATGATGAAACTAATGAGAAAGTGCTGAACAGAACTGGAGAGGCAAGAAATTTGTGGCACAGCTTGGTTAAAAGATGGCACCAGTTGATACGACACATTAGGATACATCAAGGGATCACGAATTTAGTACTAGAGGAAAGTGTAGGGGGTAAAAATCGTAGAGGCTGACCAAGAGATGAATACAGGAAGCAGATTCAGAGAGATTTAGGCTGCAGTAGTTACACAGAGATGATGAGGCTTGCACAGGATGGGGTAGCGTGGAGAGCTGCATCAGACCGGACTGAAGACCACAATAAGAACAAAAAAATAGGAGTAGGAACGTTAGAACTGGTGTGGTATCAATTTTGAAGACTGGAAATTTTTGTGTTATCAGTATATTTTGTTTGTTTGTTTGTTTGTTACGTCTAACTTCACGGTAAGATTATCAATGTGTGTACAGATGTTTTTGTAATGATGTGAAGTGATCCCTAGTTTGCTTTTTCTGTAGAAATGCTTTGCGTGTCAGAAAGTTACTTATTAGTAGATTACGTATATGTTGTGCCGCCTCCAACAGCTGGCGTCGGTATACAAGAAGGGTGGTAAGCAGTGCTTTTTTTCTAAAAAAAGTTTGAGGGTACTCCGACATTAGATATAATGCAGCGAAAACTAATTATAACTGAAGCATGGGATACCACTTAAGCTTCCTACTTCATTGCAAATTCTGCAGCCAAGTTTTTTGTTTGAAACGATCAACCAGTCATTTTTCTCACAAAATGTGATTTCTTGTCCCAAAGTCCAACATTCTGGACGATCATTTAATTTTCTATCATGCACACGTTCGTTCACTGCATTTTCACACGTAGGTTCAGTGCTCAGGTTTACAGTTTCACTTTGTCATCCACCGATGTTGAACTTCCTGGCTTTTCACTCACATAGGAATTATTCATAGTTTTTGTTTTTTTAGATGCAGGAGAACAAGTAAAATAGTTTGTTAGTTTTCTGCTCATCTCTCACCTCCAACTTACCTTACAAGTCGCAACGAAAGGCAGGACACACTGTAAAATTTCGCACAACCGAAAAGAACGGAAGAGCAAACGAAAAAAGAACGGAAGAGCAAACGAAAACAAATGAAGAACAACAAAAATAATGGCAATGAATTGCGAAGGATCATGGTAGCGGGTCATAGGTGGTAGGAATGGTGGAATTTAGTGCGTTTGAGCGTACGCATATCCGTGTAGCACTACCATCGCCCACTATTAGCGGTCGAGGGCACTACATGCTTGTCGAACTGGCTGCCAGCGATCCAGTTGTCGAGAACGGTTGCCGCAGCTTCGAAATGCTTGAAACAGTCAATGACATCGTTTTCCCACCAGGAACTACACTGGCATCGTTCGTATTGCAATTACCAACACGAAAAAATGAAATAAAAAATTACGTCCGTGAAATAAATCTTTGACACTCCTCCAAGTTCGCAACATCCTAAAAAAAATTTCTTTGTCGACGAAAAAGTTTAGGGGTACGCATCCCCCAGCGTTCCCCCAGAAAAACAGCACTGACTGACAAGAATGAAGTGGTAGTCGATTCTTTGCGAACATAAATTATGAAAGGAATATATGAATTATGATGATTCCACAATGGAAGTGTGAGTTAAGGGATAATTGAGAAGGAATGAAATCTTAAGAAAATTGGCGCATCTTAAGAGAATTTTATGAGACATGGAAACGTTTCTGCTGATCGAGGTACCGTGAGCTCTGCACATTTAGGTTATTGTTAGTGGGTCATAGGTGGTAGGAATGGTGGAATTTAGTGCAGTGTATTTGGTGTCCATGTCATGCCAGCATTTTGACAAAGGTGATTATGCATGTACACTACTGGCCATTAAAGTTGCTACACCTCGAAGATGACGTGCTACAGACGCGAAATTTAACAGAAAGGAAGAAGATGCTGTGATATGCAAATGATTAGCTTTTCAGAGCATTCACACAAGGTTGGCGCCGGTGGAGACACCTACAACGTGCTCACATGATGAAAGTTTCCAACCGATTTCTCATACACAAACAGCAGTTGACCGGTGTTGCCTGGTGAAACGTTGTTGTGATGCCTCGTGTAAGGAGGAGAAATGCGTACCATCACGTGTCCGACTTTGATAAAGGTCGGATTGTAGCCCATAGCGATTGCAGTTTATCGTATCGCGACATTGCTGCGCACGTTGGTCGAGATCCAATGACTGTTAGCAGAATATGGAATCCGTGAGTTCAGGAGGGTAATACGGAATGGCATGCTGGATCATAACGGCCTCGTATCACTAGCAGTCGAGATGACAGGCATCTTATCCGCATGGCCGTAACGGATCATGCAGCCACGTCTCGATCCCTGAGTCAACAGATGGGGACGTTTGCAAGACAACAACCATCTGCACGAACAGTTCGACGACGTTTGCAGCAGCATGGACTATCAGCTCTGAGACCATGGCCGCGGTTACCATTGACGCTGCGTCACAGACAGGAGCGCCTGCGATGATGTACTCAACGACGAACCTGGGTGCACGAATGGCAAAACGTCATTTTTTCGGATGAATCCAGGTTCTGTTTACAGCATCATGATAGTCGCATCCGTGTTGAGCGACATCGCGGTGAACGCACATTGGAAGCGTGTATTCGTCATCACCCGGCGTAATGGTATGGGGTGCCATTGGTTACACGTCTCTGTCACCTCTTATTCGCATTGACGTCACTTTGTACAGTGGACGTTACATTTCAGATGTGTTACGACCCGTGGCTCTACCCTTCATTCGATCCCTGTGAAACTCTACATTTCAGCAGCACAATGCACAACCGCATGTTGCAGGTCCTGTACGGGCCTATACAGAAAATGTTCGACTGCTGCCCTGGCCAGCACATTGTCCAGACCTCTCACCAATTGAAAACGTCTGGTCAGTGGTGGCCGAGCAACTAGCTCGTCACAATACGCCAGTGACTACTCTTGATGAAGTGTGGTATCGTGTTGAAGCTGCATGGGCAGCTGTATCTGTACACGCCATCCAAGCTCTGTGACTCAATGCCCAGGCGTATCAAGGCCGTTATTACGACAAGAGGTGGTTGTTCTGGGTACTGATTCCTCAGGATCCATGCGCCCAAATTGCGTGAAAATGGAATCACATGTCAGCTCTAGTATAATATATTTGTCCAATGAATACCCGTTTATTGTCTGCATTTCTTCTTGGCGTAGCAATTTTAAGGACCAGTAGTGTATTTAGCATGCCAGCATAGTATACCTGCACCGGTAGTGAGTGTTTGGTGTCCATGGCATGGAAACGTTGGGTAAAGGTACATAGGACGGCAAATGTGTATTTTTTTGTCGACACTAAGAGCGTCATGACTGTACAGAGTGAATCACAATTAATGGCGTAAACGCATACAGTTGGAAGTGTACGATACTAGAAGCAAAAAAGTCTCAGTAAACGTGGGGTCGAAAATGCATACCTTAAGAGCTACGAGCAATTTTTCCATCTTCGATACTGTGGAACCAATTTCTTCTACTGCAAGGTATTTGCTTTCTTTATCTTGGGAAGTGGTAGTATGGACCAAAATAAGTAAAAAATGTCCAGCAAACATGTGCTCTAAAACGCATACCTTAAAAATTACGAACACTATCATTAGAAGAGTTGTGTTTCGAAGTAGTAGAGATGAACAAGTGCTCATAGCTCTTAAGGAATGCATTTTACAGCACATGTTTATTTGACTTTTTTTCCTTGTTTTGGTCCATACTACCAGTTCCCAAAATATGGAAAGCAAAGAACTTGCAATAGAAGAGATTTGTTTCACAGCATCGAAGATGAAGAATTGTTCGTAGCTCTTAAGGTATCGTGTACTTTCAACTGTATGCGTTTACGCCATTAATTATGATACACCCTGTATATGTATACATTGGGTAATGGTGTTTGTAGCCGGCCGCTGTGGCCGAGCGGTTCTAGGCGGTTCAGTCCAGAACCGCGCTGCTGCTACGGCCGCAGGTACGAATCCTGCCTCTGGCATGGATGTGTGTGATGTCCTTATGTTAGTTAGGTTTAAGTAGTTCTAAGTCTAGGGGACTGATGACCTCAGATGTGAAGTCCCATAGTGCTTAGAGCCATTTGAACCATTTTTGATATTTGTATTTAGGGTGTTCAGCGTAAGATACCTGCGCTCATACTAGTAGAAAGTTGAGGGCTTACTTCTGTGTATTTTTGTTTAATGAGCGAAGAAGGTCTAGAAGGGCGGGGATCAGTAATGTCAGCCTGAGATGACTGTGCGGGTGGAAGTTCGACATTCATCGGTCGGGAGCCACGATTCAAATACACAGACCTTTAATTAAGTACGATGCCACTTGTATTAATAAATGTTTTGAATGTATAGTGTTATGGTGCCAACACAAGAGGAGGAGCATTAATTCAATGACCAAGAGGATACATCAAGAAGGGAATTTGAAGAAGGAATTCAAAATCATTCTAACGAAGCACGAAACAGTCACGTAAGTGCATGGACGAGGTATGAAGGTTTATATGAATCTGAGGGTAAGTAAATATTTTGTTACACACTCACGGATAACAATGACCACATTATAGGAGTAGGAACCTTTTATTTAATAAGAGTGTGCACAGATTCGAGCAGATGGAGCGGAAGGCAGGAGAAGATAGAAGAGTGATTCATAGGACTATGATAACCGGTGGAAAAGTAATATGACTGACGAGAAAAGGATGATGCACAAGATGGAAGGACGAAACAGACACACATATAATAATAGTGCACCTGATATGATGACGGTTTCATGGCCTTGTGCAAGTGAATACTATAACTTTATTCAGTATAGTTTAAATCATGAACTGCATGATATGGACCATGTACATGAACTCAATTCGTCACATGACAAAAAAGAAAATGATGATTGAGATTACTAACAAGCATTTGGACAAAGGTGATTATGTATGTTTTTAGGATGCCAGCATACTATATTTGCACTGCTATAATGTGTTTGGTGTCCATGCCATGGAAACATGTGCAACAATCATGTATATACTAATTTAATATTGTGCAAATCCTATATGAATAATATGAAGTCACTCTCGTCATTTGGACACAAAGTAACTCCTCTCATTCTCATAAAAAGTTATCAGAAATTTTTTTTCGATACGAAATGTATTCTCATTGTGAAATACCAATAAACCATGAAGTTGTCATGTATATCCAATGTTTTTAGTACAAATTAATGTAGGAATTATGAACTCTCTGCAAATGGGCACACGGATGGACGGAAGAGCGAGCAGTGGGGACTCTATGGCATCTCAGAGGGCAGAGCGATGCGGCGACAGGCCACGGCAAGGAAGTCATAACGGATGGGCTAACTGACTTGATCCACTTTCAACAGCGACAGGAGGGGTGGCAGAGCGGCGCAGAACCAAACGTCAACAGCAGCGACCAGGGCTCGTGTGGCTACGCGAGCTGCCTGATGAGACATGGGCGCATCCGAACCTGTGGGAGACCGGAACAGCTTCATGTCGAGAGCTGTCACGCGCCACCGAGTGGCTTGTGCTCTCCGCACGGCAGAGAAAGTCTCCCTGCCAGCAAAAACGAGATCTCATATAGTACATGGTTTGAAATAGGCAATATGGGTAGGTTGCACCAAATGCAGAGCTGCACATAAAAGTGTGTATCCAGAAAACCAACCACAGTTGTCTTCCACACCTTAGACGCTATACCGTGGAGGTGGGATCAAACAACATGTCCTCACTTACCCATCCCGACAATACCGTGCCAATCGGCCGTTGGTGGCCGAGCGGTTCTGGCGCTACAGTCTGGAACCGCGCGACCGCTACGGTCGCAGGTTCGAATCCTGCCTCGGGCATGGATGTGTGTGTTGTCCTTAGGTTAGTTAGGTGTAAATAGTTCTAAGTTCTAGGGGACTTATGACCTCAGCAGTTGAGTCCCATAGTGCTCAGAGCCAATACCGTGCCTGGTGAGATTCTCCAGAACCCATGGCGATATGGAAACGTGGGATAAACTGTCTCTCCGTATTGCTAATAAAAGCAGGTCGAGCAGCAATATGTCGAGACCAGACGTAGCTTCGTAAACCACCACACTTGGTTGAGCCAGCAGGCAGGGACTTTACCTGGCTGAAAACAACATGGAACGGATCTCAAACGGAAGAACAGCAGAGTGTGTCATGCCAATACGTGGACTCTTCATGAAGACAACCCAAAGTAAACACACGACATTCCGCCCAGTTGACGCTACCAAGCTGGAGGGACAGCAGCTTAACACATGCGCATACTGATGTGCCAGAACGTCGACGCCTGCAGCCAATGAGTAAGTGTACTTTCGCCCCATGTACTGAGCAACTTGCCACCACCTTCCCCCCCCCCCCCCCCCCCCAGTACTCTGACGACAAAAAAAAAACAGTGCTTGTCCCAATTGTGTGTGCCGTCTGTGAACAATGTTTTTAGAATGTGAAGCAAACTTGGTTTTGTTACTGGAAGGAGAATGTTTACTTCCTATTTTTTTTCTTTTCAGCAACCCTTTTTCTATGTTTATTCTGTTTGTGTGATCTAATTGTTACTTATTCCTTGACGTCACGCTTAAACAAACAAAACCAATACATACATTCACATTTAACGAATACACATTTTTAATTGAATGAACTGATTTTTTCCTCTTTATCATACGTACTTTGTACGATGCATGCGGATACACTCAAATCACGTGTGTAAATTAACTGCAACTGTGGTCTGTGAATAGAATTTTACTGCATTTATATTTTCTACTATTATTACCTTTGGTCTGATAAATAGGAAGTTATTTGTGATAGTTTATTTTTCTTTACTGTAAATGTTTTGCCTGTTTTCATGTAATATACATGTGTTTCTTTCTACAGTGCAAATTGTATGTTCTGTGATGTCATTCTCATATACTGATATGATGTTCCAACCTTCGTTGTCGATAAATGGTGTGTGGGTGTTGGAGAAAACAATTTCTTTATTCCCACATATATTTAGCAATAACTTAACACTACACACATGAATGAATTGTGTGGACATGAACAGCACGGAATAACTAACAAAAGCCAAGTCAAAGAATAATTATATCACTGCACGTAAATTAACACTTCACGGAATGTTTATGAAGCACTGTACACTTGTAGGGATCGATTGTCAGAAATAGGTCACTACAGGTGTTTCTCATACTTTCATTTTCTCTAAAATTACGTTTGTGTGTGTGTACATTACGCAAATTTTATTATTTTTTGTTTCATGTAAACCTGTTATTAAGGGAGCCACCAATGGTTTCCAGGAAGAGTGGTTAGCTAATAACGATATGTAAACGTGCACTCTTACCCAAGTCAATACATGAACGTGTCCGTGATCACCGAGTTGAACCGAATTTTAATAGTAAAACTGTCGTCTGACTAGGGCCTCCCGAGGGGAAAACCGTTCGCCGGGTGCAAATCTTTCAATTTGACGCCACTTAGGCGACTATTTTAATAGTAGTAGTACGTTAAATGTAGTTAACAACCTTTAGTGGAATGTTCAGTTTTTTTTTATTAGTGTGTTGTTTCTCACTGGTATGTAAGTGTTAAGGTGGGCATCATTTTATGTTTTGTACTCGGGTAATGTCAACAGTAGCTGAAAGTGGTATAACAGGTGTCGGATTCGTTATGAATAGGAAGGTAGGGCAGAGGGTGTGTTACTGTGAACAATTCAGTGACCGGGTTGTTCTAATCAGAATCGACAGCAGACCAACATCGACAACGAGAGTTCAGGTATACATGCCGACGTCGCAAGCTGAAGATGAACAGACAGAGAAAGTGTATGAGGATATTGGAAGGGTAATGCAGTATGTAAAGGGGGAGGAAAATCTAATAGTCATGGGCGACTGGAATGCAGTTGTAGGGGAGGGAGTAGAAGAAAAGGTTACAGGACAATATGGGCTTGGGACGAGGAATGAAAGAGGAGAAAGACTAATTGAGTTCTGTAACAAGTTTCAGTTAGTAATAGCGAATACCCTGTTCAACAATCACAAGAGGAGGTGGTATACTTGGAAAAGGCCGGGAGATACGGAAAGATTTCAATTAGATTACATCATGATCAGACAGAGATTCCGAAATCAGATACTGGATTGTAAGGCGTACCCAGGAGCAGATATAGACTCAGATCACAATATAGTAGTGATGAAGAGTAGGCTGAAGTTCAAGACATTAGTCAGGAAGAATCAATACGCAAAGAAGTGGGATACGGACTTACGGTCAAATAAGGCAGAAGGGATAGATAACATTCCATCAGAATTTCTAAAATCATTGGGGGAACTGGCAACAAATCGACTATTCACGTTGGTATGTAGAATATACGAGTCTGGCGACATACCATCTGACTTTCGGGAAAGCATCATCCACACAATTCCGAAGACGGCAAGAGCTGACAAGTGCGAGAATTATCGCACAATCAGCTTAACAGCTCACGCATCGAAGCTGCTTACAAGAATAATATACAGAAGAATGGAAAAGAAAATTGAGAATGCGCTAGGTGACGATCAGTTTGGCTTTAGGAAAAGTAAAGGGACGAGAGAGGCAATTCTGACGTTACGGCTAATAATGGAAGCAAGGCTAAAGAAAAATCAAGACACTTTCATAGGATTTGTCGACCTGGAAAAAGCGTTCGACAATATAAAATGGTGCAAGCTGTTCGAGATTCTGAAAAAAGTAGGGGTAAGCTATAGGGAGAGACGGGTCATATACAACATGTACAACAACCAAGAGGGAATAATAAGAGTGGACGATCAAGAACGAAGTGCTCGTATTAAGAAGGGTGTAAGACAAAGCTGTAGCCTTTCGCCCCTACTCTCCAATCTGTACATCGAGGAAGCAATGATGGAAATAAAAGAAAGGTTCAGGAGCGGAATTAAAATACAAGGTGAAAGGATATCAATGATACGATTCGCTGATGACATTGCTATCCTGAGTGAAAGCGAAGAAGAATTAAATGATCTGCTGAACGGAATGAACAGTCTAATGAGTACACAGTATGGTTTGAGAGTAAATCGGAGAAAGACGAAGGTAATGAGAAGTAGTAGAAATGAGAACAGCGAGAAAGTTAACATCAGGATTGATGGTCACGAAGTCAGTGAAGTTAAGGAATTCTGCTACCTAGGCAGTAAAATAACCAATGACGGACGGAGCAAGGAGGACATCAAAAGCAGACTCGCTATGGCAAAAAAGGCATTTCTGGCCAAGAGAAGTCTACTAATATCAAATACCGGCCTTAATTTGAGGACGAAATTTCTGAGGATGTACGTCTGGAGTACAGCATTGTATGGTAGTGAAACATGGACTGTGGGAAAACCGGAAGAGAAGAGAATCGAAGCATTTGAGATGTGGTGCTATAGACGAATGTTGAAAATTAGGTGGACCGATAAGGTGAGGAATGAGGAGGGTCTACGCAGAATCGGAGAGGAAAGGAATATGTGGGAAACATTGAGAAGGAGAAGGGACAGAATGAAAGGACATCTAAGACATGAGGGAATGACTTCCATGGTACTCGAGGGAGCTGTAGAGGGCAAAAACTGTAGAGGAAGACAGAGATTGGAATACGTCAAGCAAATAATTGAGGACGTAGGTTGCAAGTGCTACTCTGAGATGAAGAAGTTAGCACAGGAAAGGAATTCGTGGCGGGCCGCATCAAACCATTCAGTAGACTGAAAAAAAAAAAAATAAATAAATAAAAAATCTAACTTGGCAACTTGTACCTTCCCTTCTCATCACATTTTTCAGCTCATCGTAAGGCGCTGAGTTCCGCCAACCGCAGTAACAATCGACTAGGAAAAAACTGCGTGTTGGGGACATCAGACTTTACAAAGTATCACTGACTGACAAATTTTTTGGATACAAGCAGGCTTCGTCTCTTACTTCCGCGATAAATCATCATGCGAACTAGCCACATTTTTATATTCAAATTAGAGTCATTGAAATGCAATTACATTTCAAATTAAATCCAGTCAAAATCGGTGAGATGCGGAAAAACATGTTTATTTACAATAGCAATACAACAGTGATTGCGTAGTGATTTCCTCCTTTCCTTCCACCGCGAAGCTTTTACATATTCCATTGCGTATACTGGGTATGGGATAAGACGATTTTTGTCTGCTGTACCAACTGGAGGGCAGCAAGGGCGGTTCAAAAGAGGAACCGTCCCAACCCCCGCTGGTTTAAGAGATAGAGGAGGTGTCGGCCTCTTGTGCCGGACTCGGCTAGGGCAGTAAGGATACTGCCATTGTGCTAATCTCGATTGCTGGGGAAACGTTGTCGGCCAGGCACACTAAAATTTTACGGCTATGGGCATTTGCGAAACGTTTCCCTGGTGGAAGGAGGATTTCCCGAATAACGCAGCACTTTCTTTGAGCCATTCTTGAGAGAAACGTGTCTATGGGAGATACCGATCTTGAGAGCTTTCTAAAAAAAAGACACGGGCAGTCCCTGGAAATGATGGTCGCCTGTTTGGTGTCAATCCTAACATTTTCCCCTTTATCTTCGTTTTCTCTTCCTATGTTCCCAAGATAGAAAATAGCGTGCAAAAGACGCCAAATATGACATCTGGGCTGGTAGGAGTATCGTCACACAATATTTTTAGACGCAAGTTTCTGGGAGAGGGATTGCAGTGTATTTGAAAGTGACAGCCGCATTTTTCGTAAGATAATGGGAGTGCAGCAGCGTCTGCTGTATTTTTGCAATGGAGAAACGAAAATGTTCTTTTCTGATTGGCAATTGCTGCTTGAAACACAGGAACCGTCCGCAGAACTGATGCGGCCTGCTTTTTTTTTTCGACAATTCACTTCGGATTCTGCTATGAGTACGGTGACTTCAGACTCTGCTTGCAGAGAGGATACTAGGCCCTATGTTTGCAACAGAGTCCCTTCTTTTATCTCAGTAGACACTTCTGGCTGCGCAAGCAGGTGGGACATTCTTCGGTCACGACACTCCAGGCGGAGACTTCGCCCAGTAGACTTACGGGTGATACAACGGCGGCAGCGGCGCGCACACACAGGCTGCACCTCCCGCAGCCAGCAAAATGGTTCAAATGGCTCTGAGCACTATGGGACTTAACATCTGAGGTCATCAGACCCCTAGAACTTAGAACTACTTAAACCTAACTAACCTAAGGGCATCACACACATCCAAGCCCGAGGTAGGATTCGAACCTGCGACCGTAGCGGTCACCGTAGCGGTCCGGACTGAAGCGCCTAGAACCGCACGGCCACATGGGCCGGCCGCAGCCAGCGCTTTCATACTAAACCGATGGGGAGATTTACGGGCAGCTCTGGCGGTATCGGTCGCGATGAATTAAATAACGCTAACATCATTGAATTGTATTGTAGATATTAAGACCCACTAATGTATAAGGTGATGGGTTATGATGTATGCTATTATTGGATTGAATAAAGATTTTTTTTTTTTTTTTTTTTTTTTAGATATCACGTTTAGGTTCCACCTGCCAACTGCAGCTGACTTAGTTCCAAAACAATGTCACTTCCGTTCTAAGCAAGACTGCATTCACAATTGTCAAGTCACGGATTTCAGTCGGGTAAAATTTAATATGTTGGAGAATTGAACTTACTATCACATGCTTCCCTTCATGAACTTTACCAGCCATAAGCCACGTTAATTTTATCTTTTTTGTGTTTATTACTATTGTCTTTACATTTGGAGTAACTATTACTGAATTATTTGTCAAAGTTTTTAAAAAATCAACTTGCACTAGTAAAAATGAGCAATTTATCGTATCTTTGAATTTAATTTCATAGCTAGTCAGCACTGCGCATACTTAAGAGTACTATGTGATTATCTTCGCCCACTTATCCACTGCTGGGCTCACAATTAGAGTTTATTAACTCGGTTGCGCTCAGTTTAATTAGCGTGGCTCCTTGGGGAGAGAGATCTAGATGATAGATAACTAAGTAGAGTTATTTCTCTCTCTAATAGCGAGAGGGGGGAGGGAGGGATTTTCGCAGTCAGTATATCCCACACGTTCGTGTAACAAATGTTTGGGGAAGGTAAACGAGAATCCTTGAGAGAAGTACGACGTTCTTTTCGCGAAACCCTGTTGGATAAAATTAGAGCGCTTGGCTCTAAGGAGACTACACAACCGTTATGCTGCTACCAACAGTGGAATAACTCGCAGGAAATTTAAGTCCATATTCAGTAAGCCTGGGCAGTGTTTTGTAGAATGAATCATGTGTCCAAGAGCCACCGCGTCTCAATTGAAACCAAATTAAGATTTTTGCGTTGCTACATATTCCCCGTCCTTTTCTGTGGAGCTAAGACCTGAACTTCAACCGAGACGACGGACAAATGACTTAAGGCATCTGAGATGTGCAGGAGGATCGTAAGAGTGCCATGGACAGATGAAATTACCAACGATGACATTGTCCGTACAATGAAGAAAGAAAGAGAGTCGTAAACCGTATACAATACAGGAAACTTCAACGACTGTTACGTAACGAGGAATGGAAACCCACATAAACTTCTGCAGAACATTCGTCAGGGACAGATAAGTACACAGGAATTGTCCGAATGGGATGGAAATCGGTAGATGTGATGTACAAGTACAAACAAATGATCACAATCCCAGAAAAATTGGATTCTTTGCTCAAGAGAAAGAGCTTAACAAATTGACCAAATCAGTAACGCACTGGTCAACCTCTGGCCTTATGCAAGCAATTACTCTGTTTAGAATTGATTGATAGTTAGTAAATGTCATCCGGAGGTATATCGTGCCAAATTCTGTCCCCTTGGCGCGTTAGAAAGTCAAATTCGCCAGCTGGTTGGAGGGCCCTGCCCATAATGCTCCAAAGTTTCTCAGTTCGAGAGAGATCCGGCGATCTTGCTTGCCAAGGAAGGGTTTGGCAACCACGAATAGAAACTTTACATCTACATTTATACTCCGCAAGCCACCCAACGGTGTGTGGCGGAGGGCACTTTACGTGCCACTGTCATTACCTCCCTTTCCTGTTCCAGTCGCGTATGGTTCGCGGGAAGAACGACTGTCTGAAAGCCTCCGTGCGCGCTCTAATCTCTCTAATTTTACATTCGTGATCACCTCGGGAGGTATAAGTAGGGGGAAGCAATATATTCGATACCTCATCCAGAAACGCACCCTCTCGAAACCTGGTGAGCAAGCTACACCGCGATGCAGAGCGCCTCTCTTGCAGAGTCTGCCACTTGAGTGTATTAAACATCTCCGTAACGCTATCACTGTTACCAAATAACCCTGTGACGAAACGCGCCGCTCTTCTTTGGATCTTCTCTATCTCCTCCGTCAACCCGATCTGGTACGGATCCCACACTGATGAGCAATACTCAAGTATAGGTCGAACGAGTGTTTTGTAAGCCACCTCCTTTGTTGATGGACTACATTTTCTAAGCACTCTCCCAATGAATCTCAACCTGGTACCCGCCTTACCAACAATTAATTTTATATGATCATTCCACTTCAAATCGTTCCGCACGCATACTCCCAGATATTTTACAGAAGTAACTGCTACCAGTGTTTGTTCCGCTATCATATAATCATACAATAAAGGATCCTTCTTTCTATGTATTCGCAATACATTACATTTGTCTATGTTAAGGGACAGTTGCCACTTCCTGTACGAAGTGCCTATCCGCTGCAGATCTTCCTGAATTTCGCTACAATTTTCTAACGCTGCAACTTCTCTGTATACTACAGCATCATCCGCGAAAAGCCGCATGGAACTTCCGACACTATCTACTAGGTCATTTATATATATTGTGAAAAGCAATGGTCCCATAACACTCCCTTGTGGCACGCCAGAGGTTACTTTAACGTCTGTAGATGTCTCTCCATTGAGAACAACATGCTGTGTTCTGTTTGCTAAAAACTCTTCAATCCAGCCACACAGCCGGTCTGATATTCCGTAGGCTCTTACTTTGTTTATCAGGCGACAGTGCGGAACTGTATCGAACGCCTTCCGGAAGTCAAGAAAAATAGCATCTACCTGGGAGCCGGTATCTAATATTTTCTGGGTCTCGTGAACAAATAAAGCGAGTTGGGTCTCACACAATCGCTGTTTACGGAATCAATGTTGATTCCTGCAGAGTAGATTCTGGGTTTCCAAAAACGACATGATACTCGAGCAAAAAGCATGTTCTAAAATTCTACAACAGATCGACGTCAGAGATATAGGTCTATAGTTTTGCGCATCTGCTCGACGACCGTTCTTGAAGACTGGGACTACCTGTGCTCTTTTCCAATCATTTGGAACCCTCCGTTCCTCTAGAGACTTGCGGTACACGGCTGTTAGAAGGGGGGCAAGTTCTTTCGCGTACTCTGTGTAGAGTCGAATTGGTATTCCGTCAGGTCCAGTGGACTTTCCTCTGTTGAATGATTCCAGTTGATTTTCTATTCCTTGGACACTTATTTCGATGTCAGCCATTTTTTCGTTTGTGCGAGGATTTAGAGAAGGAACTGCAGTGCGGTCTTCCTCAGTGAAACAGCTTTGGAAAAAGGTGTTTAGTATTTCAGCTTTACGCGTGTCATCCTCTGTTTCAATGCCATCATCATCCCGGAGTGTCTGGATATGCTGTTTCGAGCCACTTACTGATTTAACGTAAGACCAGAACTTCCTAGGATTTTCTGTCAAGTCGGTACATAGAATTTTACTTTCGAATTCACTGAACGCTTCACGCATAGCCCTCCTTACGCTAACTTTGACATCGTTTGGCTTCTGTTTGTCTGAGAGGTTTTGGCTGCGTTTAAACTTGGAGTGAAGCTCTCTTTGCTTTCGCAGTAGTTTCCTAACTTTGTTGTTGTACCACGGTGGGTTTTTCCCGTCCGTCACAGTTTTACTCGGCACGTACCTGTCTAAAACGCATTTTACGATTGCCTTGAACTTTTTCCATAAACACACAACATTGTAAGTGTCGGAACAGAAATTTTCGTTTTGATCTGTTAGGTAGTCTGAAATCTGCCTTCTATTACTCTTCCTAAACAGATAAACCTTCCTCCCTTTTTTAATATTCCTATTAACTTCCATATTCAGGGATGCTGAAACGGCCTTATGATCACTGATTCCCTGTTCTGCACATACAGAGTCGAAAAGTTCGGGTCTGTTTGTTATCAGTAGGTCCAAGATGTTATCTCCACGAGTCGGTTCTCTGTTTAATTGCTCGAGGTAATTTTCGGATAGTGCATTCAGTATAATGTCACTCGATGCTCTGTCCCTACCACCCGTCCTAAACATTTGAGTGTCCCAGTCTATATCTGGTAAATTGAAATCTCCACCTAAGACTATAACATGCCGAGAAAATTTATGTGAAATGTATTCCAAATTTTCTCTCAGTTGCTCTGCCACTAATGCTGCTGAGGCGGGAGGTCGGTAAAAGGAGCCAATTATTAACCTAGCTCGGTTGTCGAGTGTAACCTCCACCCATAATAATTCACAGGAACTATCCACTTCTACTTCACTACAGGATAAACTACTACTAACAGCGACGAACACCCCACCACCGGCTGCATGCAATCTATCCTTCCTAACACCGTCTGTACCTTTGTAAAAATTTCGGCAGAATTTATCTCTGGCTTCAGCCAACTTTCTGTACCTATAACGATTTCAGTTTCGGTGCTTTCTATCAGCGCTTGAAGTTCCGGTACTTTACCAACGCAGCTTCGACAGTTGACAATTACAATACCGATTGCTGCTTGGTCCCCGCATGTCCTGACTTTGCCCCGCACCCATTGAGGCTGTTGCCCTTTCTGTACTTGCCCAAGGCCATCTAACCTAAAAAACCGCCCAGCCCACGCCACACAACCCCTGCTACCCGTGTAGCCGCTTGTTGCGTGTAGTGGACTCCTGACCTATCCAGCGGAACCCGAAACCCCACCACCCTATGGCGCAAGCCGATGAATCTGCAGCCCACACGGTCGCAGAACCGTCTCAGCCTCTGATTCAGACCCTCCACTCGGCTCTGTACCAAAGGTCCGCAATCAGTCCTGTCGACGATGCTGCAGATGGTGAGCTCTGCTTTCATCCCGCTAGTGAGACTGGCAGTCTTCACCAAATCAGATAGCCGCCGGAAGCCAGAGAGGATTTCGTCCGATCCATAGGGACACACATCATTGGTGCCCACACGAGCGACCACCTGCATATGGGTGCACCCTGTACCCTTCATGGCATCCGGAAGGACCCTTTCCACATCTGGAATGACTCCCCCCGGTATGCACACGGAGTGTACATTGGTTTTCTTCCCCTCTCTTGCTGCCTTTTCCCTAAGGGGCCCCATTACGCGCCTGACGTTGGAGCTCCCAACTACCAGTAAGCCCACCCTCTGCGACCGCCCGGATCTTGCAGACTGAGGGGCAACCTCTGGAACAGGACAAGCAGCCATGTCAGGCCGAAGATCAGTATCAGCCTGAGACAGAGCCTGAAACCGGTTCGTCAGACAAACGGGAGAGGCCTTCCGTTCAGCCCTCCAGAATGTCTTTCGCCCCCTGCCACACCTTGAGACGACCTCCCACTCTACCACAGGTGAGGGATCAGCCTCAATGCGGGCAGTATCCCGGGCAACCACAGTCGTAGTCCGATCGGGGGATGCGTGGGACGAGCTGGCCGTCCCAGACAAACCCCCATCCGGACCCCCACAGTGATGCCCATTGGCAACAGCCTCAAGCTGTGTGACCGAAGCCAACACTGCCTGAAGCTGGGAGCGAAGGGATGCCAACTCAGCCTGCATCCGAACACAGCAGTTGCAGTCCCTATCCATGCTAAAAACTGTTGTGCAAAGAACTTCTGAACTAATCTACAGAGAGCGCAAACAAATCGACAAAATTTAAACGGTTATTAAAATACAAGATTGCCTAGTAAATGCAGTAATGCTGCTACTTGCGCACTGCTGACACACTGCTCGGCGGCGGAAGGAGACTACGCGATTTTACACTATTCAGGTACTAAAACGCGATGCTACAACTCTCAACTACTATAATACGCCCGAAATTTATGAAAAACAATGCAAGTACCAAAAACACGCAAAGAAATTAAGAATTAAACTATGTAACAAATGAGTGAGCTAGGAGTATACGACTTGCTGCTGCAGCTGCTTATCCAACGGCGGCAGGGAGCACACTGACTGTGACCAACCGACACTGGCCGTTCAAAACAAAAACATAACTCTTGTTATGTGCCGGCGGGCTTTGTCTTGCTGAAAAGTAAGCCCAGGATGGTTTGCTATGAAGGGTAAGATTGTTACATCTTGGTTCGAGGCGTCTCCAGATATGTCTTCGGCCTGTAATCTCATTGATAGAGGAGAACAGTGTTCGGTGATTTAGTCCCGCTTATGAAGTTCCGCTTCGAAATGAGCCCAGATGACCAGCGAAGATGTGTGCGGAGACTCCCCTTGACGCTGGTGGTAGGCTTTACCAGCCTGATTGTCGCCCGCCATACGGCCGGTCGACCAGGAATGATGGTCTGGGGTGAAATTTCATTTTATAGCAGGATCCCTTTGGTTTTCTTCCGTATCGTCCTTACAGCACAGCGGCACGTCTAGATGTTCTACGCTCCTTCGTGGCAAGCCGTCCTGGTCTTACATTTCAGCAAGGTAATGCCCTCCCACACACGGCGAGAGATTCTACTTGTTTTCGTGCTTGCCAAACCCTGCCTTGGTCTAAAAGGTCGCTAGATCTCGCTAATTGAGAACGTTTGACCCATTATTGGCAGGGCCAGCCAACCAGCGCCTCATTTTGACAATCTAACACGCCAATTGGACAGAATCTGTCGCGATATCCATCACGAGGACATCCACCAACAATAAATCAATGCCAAGCAGAATACCGCTTGCATAAGTGCCGCAGGTGAACGAAAGCGTTATTGACTTGCTCAATTTGTGAATCCCTCTCTCTTGAATGAACAATCCAATTTTTCTGGAGTTGTAATCATTTGTTTGCAATTTACACCTAGTATCCTCTCATGACAATGCTTTTAGCCGTGTTATTGGATCCCATACTGCTTTGATGCTTTTGACATGATTAAATTAAATCCTGTAAGTATGTACGGTATCCACGATTACCATTGTCTCTTCACTAGATTTAAATTTATTTCGATGTTCGAAGAGATGAAAGTCAAAACATATGAATTATACTGCACTGTGTGAATGTTTAAACAGCTGGTGTTTCGCCACCGTCCGTTTTCGCATTGCCAATCGATTTAAGCACGCAGGCGTATTGTCCTGAAGCGAGATTACTTTTTCTTTTTGCAATCCATGTCTCTCGCCTCGTCTTCTTCAACCAATTAGCCCAGGAAAGACTTGCGTAGAATTCTCCATTTGGTCTTTTACTTTTTGCAAGGTAACTGTCAAGGAAAATAGCTTTTTTGTGTTATAGAAAACAATTTTTAAACAGCGCAGTCATTTTCGCCTCTCATCTTGGGTATTAATAAGTCTGCTTCAGCTGTATTTAGTCCTTTATTTGTAGGTCACCACCATTTTCATGGCACCAAAAGCCACAGTTTCGTGTGGGTAAGTGACAGAAGACCGGAGAAGCGGCCCCATGCACCATATTCGATTGAAACCCATGCATATGGCTGTTTTATTCAATGAAATACCGTCTTTTGTTCTAAAGGTCAACGAATGTTGGATACCGAGTACCGAGCTGCTTAGCTCTAATGTTTTAGTTATATGTTCACCTGAAGATGTGGCTTTTAGTGCCATGAAACGGTTATTGATCTAAAAATATGTGACTAAATACAGCTGAAGCGGTTTATTAATACCCAAGATGATTACTCATAGTTGCGGCTGCTCTACAGACAAGGCGGTCAGCAACTTCGCCTTTACTGATGCTGATCTAATTACTACTATTCACTGTATTGATCACTCTTTCCCTTATGGCGTGAAGCGATGGACGCCAAGTCCCATTCATAGTGCCTATTAAGCATACAGAATCACTGTGTCATTTTAATTAGCCGAAGATTTACTAAGAAATTCAGTCTCGTATTTGATTACATTGAGCATGCAACATATACGACATTCTTTGGCACATGTCTTAGAGTTTTTCGTGCAAAATTTAACGCTTCATTCGAACACGCCACTGCTGTTCATTACTTAATAACCTTTAACCATCAATCGCCCAGTATCACACTTGACGTTTTCCTAAATTTGTAGAAACACAAATACCGCTTACTTTAGTTCGAAATTTATAGCGATATTTCTGGTTAGAGATGTTCCAACGATATCGGATTTTATTAGCTGAAGTTTTTGCAAAGTTGCAAACTCAGTTGAAAGAAAGTTTAACTTAATAGAATCGCTATTGATGAGAAGCTGTCAACAGTTTACATACCCGCTTTGTCTTTGCTCTTTCAGATGTTGTAGGCGTCAGCAGTAAGAGAGGCGTGGGGATTGGGGGGGGGGGCGGCAATTGCGCCGCCCCCACACCCTCCCAGCCGATTGAATCTCTAATACAGAGTTTTTATTCATTACGAAGTCATCATACACTTCTAGAATTGATGTGACACGCTTCCGTTAAACTAAATGTTTTGCTAATTGTAACTGTCAAGTTTATGTGCCAACTAGCTCCGCAGATGAAGAGATTGGCGAAATGTACGATGACATAATAGAAATTATTCAGCTAGTGAAGGGAAACGAAAATTTAATAGACATGGGTGACTGGAATTCCATAGTAGGAGAAGGAAGAGAAGGAAACGTAGTGGATGAATATGGAATGTGAGTAAGGAATGAAAGAGGAAGCCGCCTGGTAAAATTTTGCACAGAGCGTAACTTAATCATAGCTAACACTTGGTTCAAGAATCGTGAAAGAAGGCTGTATACATGGAAGAGGCCTGCAGATACTGGAAGGTATCAGATAATTATAAAATGGTAAGACAGTGATTTAGGAACCAGGTTTTAAATTGTATGACATTTCCAGTGGCAGATGTGGACTCTGACCAAGATCTTATTTGGTTAGGAACTGTAGATTAAAACAGAAGAAACTGCGAAAAGGTGGGACTTTAAGGAGATGGGAACTGGATAAACTTAAAGAACCAGATGTTGTAGAGTGTTTGAGAGAGTGCATTAGGGAACGATTGACATGAACTGGGGAAAGAAATACAGTAGAAGAAGAATGGGTAGCTTTGAGGGATGAAGTAGTGAAGGCAGCAGAGGATCAAGTAGGTAAAAAGATGAGGGCTAGTAGACATCCTTGGGTAACAGAAGAAATATTGAATTTAATTGATGAAAGGAGAAAATATAAAAATGCAGTAAATGAAGCAGGCAAAAAGGAATACAAACGTCTCAAAAATGAGATCGACAGGAAATGCAAAATGACTAAGCAGGGATGGCTAGAGGACAAATGTAAGGATGTAGAGGCTTATCTCACTAGGGGTAAGATAGATACTGCCTACAGGAAGATTAAAGAGACCTTTGGAGAACAGAGAAACACTTGTATGAATATCAAGAGCTCAGATGGAAACCCAGTTCTAAGCGAAGAAGGGAAAGCGGAAAGGGGGAAGGAGTATATAGAGGGTCTATACAAGGGCTATGTACTTGAGGACAATATTATGGAAATTGAAGAGGATGTAGATGAAGATGAAATGGGACATATGATACTGCGTGAAGAGTATGACAGAGCACTGAAATATCGAAGTCGAAATAAGGGCCCGGGAGTAGACATCATTCCATTAGAACTACTGATAGCCTTGGGAGAGCCAGCCCTGACAAAATTCTACCAGGTGAGCAAGATGTATGTGAAAGGCGAAATACCCTCAGACTTCAAGAAGAATATAATAATTCCAATTCCAAAGCAAGCAGGTGTTAACAGACGTGAAAATTACCGAACTATCGGTTTAATAACTCACGGCTGCAAAATATTGACGCGAATTCTTTACAGACGAATGGAAAAACTGGTAGAAGCCGACCTCGGGGAAGATCAGTTTGGATTCCGTAGAAATATTGGAACACGTGAGGCGATACTGACCCTACGACTTATCTTAGAAGCAAGGTTAAGGAAAGACAAACCCACGTTTCTAGCATTTGTAGACTTAGAGAAAGCTTTTGACAACCTTGACTGGAATACTCTCTTTCAAATTCTGAAGGTGGCAGGGGTAAAATACAGGGAGCGAAAGCTATTTACGATTTGTACAGAAACCAGATGGCAGTTATAAGACTTGAGGGGCATGAAAGGAAAGCAGTTGTTGGGAAGGGAGTGAGACAGGGTTGTAGCCTATCCCTGGTGTTATTGAATCTATATGTTGAGCAAGCAGTAAAGGAAACAAAGGAAAAATTCGGAGTAGGTATTAAAATCCATGGAGAAGAAATAAAAACTTTGAGGTTTGCCGACGACATTGTAATTCTGTCGGAGACAGCAAAGCACCTGGAAGAGCAGTTGAACGGAATGGGCAGTGTCTTGAAAGGAGGATATAAAATGAACATCAACAAAATCAAAACGAGGAAGTCTAATTAAATCGGGTGATGCTGAGGGAATTAGATTAGGAAATGAGACACTTAAAGTAGTAAAGGAGTTTTGCTATTTGGGGAACAATACAACTGATGATGGTCGAAGTAGAGAGGATACAAAATGTAGACTGGCAATGGCAAGGAAAGCGTTTCTGAAGAAGATAAATTTGTTGACACCGAGTATAGATTTAAGTGCCAGGAAGTCGTTTCTGTAAGTATTTGTGTGGAGTGTAGCGGTGTATGGAAGTGAATTATGGACGATAAATTAGTTTACACAGGAAGAGAATAGAAGCTTTCGAAATGCGGTGCTACAGAAGAATGCTGAAGATTAGTTGAGTAGATCACATAACTAATGAGGAGGTATTGAATAGAAATGGGGAGAAGAGGAGTTTGTGGCACAACTTGACTAGAAGACGTGATCGGTTGGTAGGACATGTTCTGAGGCATCAAGGGATCACCAATTTAGTATTGAAGGGCAGCGTGGAGGGTAAAAATCGTAGAGGGAGACCAAGAGATCAATACACTAAGCAGATTCAGAAGGATGTAGGTTGCAGTAGGTATTGGGAGATGAAGCTTGCACAGGATAGAGTAGCATGGAGAGCTGCGTCAAACCAGTCTCTGGACTGAAGACCACAACAACAACAATTGTCAAAACTCAACAACAACTACAATGAGCTTTTCCTTGAGGGCGTAAATACAATTTGATTCCATCAGAACCTGATTAGTGTATTCAAACCTTGGTCTCCAGTTTTTTACCAACACACGTCCCTCCACAACCAAAGTAACGATTCCTTGATGAAATGTGCGAAAAGTCACGTGGTGTTTATTTCTGTGCGACGAATTCGTCGTGTACTTGCGTTACACATTTCAAAGTTTCCACGTTTTCGAGGAACTGCCGCTACGGAGACACAAGATTACTTACGAAATGAAGCGCAGTGATTGAAGCATGTCAGCTTTGGTTTCCGCTAGCCTGGCAAGCTTCACGGGACCTGCTCTCTCTGCTGCACTTGGCAACAGATTGAGCTATTACTTCAACGCGACCAGCCAGGTAGATGTTTGAGAATATCGTCTAACATTCTGCGTGGTGGGTGTCTGTTCTATATCGTGTCTCCCTACCACTTTCGCGCAATGACGCTCTGAGCGTGTTTTTTAGGGAATTGACTAGTTTGAACCTGGGACCTGTTGCTGGTAAGGAGACGCCAGACCACACATGGCATGTAGAGTTCAGTGAAACTAGCGATGATATAACCAAATACTTAATGATTTCACTGCCAGCTTCACTGCACTCCCTGTAAAAGAATCTTAATACTAACTAAATTTAGTGGAAGGGGTTCAAGACTTTCCTATTTTTAGTTAGCTGGTAAAATAACGTCGAAAAAGCAGTTAAGTTTACCATTGGAAATTTTATTCTACTCACAAAACATTGTTTATAAATTGCACTATTGATGAACGGAAATGTTTTAATACAGGATGGTAAAAACCAACTGCGTTCAACAAAAATGTGAACGAATATTCCCTGAATGGGTTTCCAAGTTCTACAATGGATCGAAGGATGACCTATGCCATATCACATCTATAATCTAGGTTTAAATTAAGTTTCACAAAAGAGAAAACTATCAAAACGGTCTACAGTGACCCTCAATTATCTTTAATTACTTATCTAACTTGTCGTAAATTACAGTGGCTGATGTGGTTTCTCAATAACTATATAACAGAAAAATCATCGCGTTTCATATTTTTACTTCTAGTGGCAAATGTGAACACCATGAGCTTTAATTGACGATCGACACTAGTATTACGCAAAAAGGGGTGTAACAGATGAGACTTCTGCAGTTCTGAGTGAAGCTTTATGCGCTGTTATGCGGCATCGGGTGCGTTCATTACCTTGTCGGTGTTCGTCAGGGGGCAGCGGACAGCACAGCTCCGCTCACCTCGCCGTCTCGGAAGCAACTCTCTCCTAACTTCCCCATACTACAATTTACCGAAGTTGGTTTAAAAAAACTATCTGGCTGTGTTTTCATCTGACCAATCAGGGTCTCAATGTTAACCTTAAGCTGCGCCTACAAAAATTCTGCCTGTCGAATGAGAAACGTTATACTTTTCGTGGTGGGGCAATGTTTTTAAAGTTTGCAACGTAACAGAGACGCGAAAAAGTCTCACGCTAAAACTTGCGGCTGGGGAGTGGCCCTTTTTGTTTTATCGTAAGATCTATACTGTTCTTCTGGGGGGTGGTCCTAGCGGTTAGCCGGCGACGTGGGTGTCCGTCCCATATCGTAGAGCCTTCTAACTTAACACGGTTCTGCTCTCGGCTTCTCGTTTCTTCCCTCGGAACTGCGTCTGACTCACTGTGGGAAGGTATGACATGCATTTAGGCATTCTTGTGTTAGTCTGTGGTATTCCATTTGCTCACTCGTTACTCGTATTACTTTGGTTAATTTAATGTCACGATTTATTCGGAGCTATGTGACATACTACTGGATTTGCTTATCATGTCAGGGTTTTCATGGAAGGTGTTGGATTTGCCTGACACCTTACAATAGTTTCACTACAGCTCATTTGTCATAGCTGTGGGAGCAGCGAAATGAACAAAGCAAACTCAGAGGAGACAGGAAAAATTAAGGACTGGAGAATACGTACTAGTCACGAAACAGAGCTCAAGGCCGGAAGGGAAAGAGTTTTCGTGTGCTTATGAGGTAGCTTCATATTAATCGGTAGAGGTCTCGCAGTGCAAATTGTGTAAAAAGTTACTGAACACTCATTCTGAAATCTACAGTGCGTACACATATTTGTAAATTTGACCAGTAGTTTCCTCGTTCCATAAATATTTTAAACGAGGACGTCGACTTATTGGCTGACAAGTCAGTGGAAACGTATGCTAAGGATTTGAGGCCATTTATCAGTATATAGGCTTTTCAAATTTAGTGCAAAAACTGACTGAAATAGGAAAAAATATGGCTTTGTAGATATTAAAAACTACGTTCTGGTAGTATTTAACGCAGTGTGGAGGAAAGTTGGTATGCAAAAGAAGCTGCTTCTTTCAGATATGCGCTTTTTAGATTAATACAATATGGAAAATGAACTTTGTGTTTGCTACAATGTATTTGGGGACTTTAGAATGAACTATTTTGGCCAATTAGAATGATTTCAGCGAACCCATTGCGGATTCATCCTGGAGAAAGTATTTAAAACTGGTATAGTCATATATGGCTGAAACAGCATAGGCTACAGAAACCAGATTTCCAAACCCTTACTTTCAAATGGTTCAAATGGCTCTGAGCACTATGGGACCTAACAGCTGAGGTCATCAGTCCCCTAGAACTTACAACTACTTAAACCTAAATAACCTAAGGACCTCACACACATCCATGCCCCAGGCAGGATTCGAAAATGCGACCGTAGCAACAGCGCTGTTCCGGACTGAAGCGCCTAGAGCCGCTCGGCCGGCGAACACTTACTTTAGTTGCGTTTGCAGTATAATAGGTAACTTTAGGTTCTTAGGTAGAAAGGATCTCTACTTTCAAAAATGGTTCTGCTTGCCATGTATTAGAGGTGTCGAAAGAGGATGAAGTTGCATAGAAAACTGTTCATATTAAAAGCAAACAATAAGCCCGAAATACGCCGAGAAGGAAGAAAAGGTAAAAAAAAATTCCATCATTTTCTGGCCTACAATGACCCACAATGGATACGTATTTCACTGAGCCTCGACTTGTGGTATTCAGATAAAAAGCGGAAAAAGCTTTAAGTAGGCTGTTTAGGTTTTTATGTTGGTAACGCCACGTAGCGCTCTGCATGAAGATCACTGACTGTGCTGTGTGCAGTCTGTGGCTGGTTGGCACTGTTGGAATATTCGCTATTGTAGTGTTGGGCAGCTGGATGTGAACAACGCGTAGCGTTGCGCAGTTGGAAGTGAGCCGCCAGCAGTGGTGGATGTCGGGAGAGGGATGGCAGAGTTTTGAGAGCGTCCGTCAGAAAAAGGAAATTTGTAAGACTGGATTTCATGAACTGATTATATATATATAATGACTTTTCAACATTATTAAGGTAAATACATTGATTGTTCTCTATCAAAATCTTTCATTTGCTAACTACGCCTATCAGTAATTAGTGTCTTCAGTAATTAGAATCTTTTATTTAGCTGGCAGTATTGGCGATAGCTGTTTGCAGTAGTTCGAATAACGAAGATTTTTGTGAGGTAAGTGATTCATGAAAGGTATAGGTTATTGTTAGTTAGGTCCAGTCTTTTGTAGGGATTATTGAAAGTCAGATTGCGTTGCGCTAAAAATATTGTGTGTCAGTTTAATGATAATCAGAATAAGTAAAGAGAGAAATATCTGAGTACATTCAGTTTTGCTCAGCTGTTTGAAAATCAAATAACGTATGAGGTTTACCAGCACAGTCTTTTAAAATTTTCCAAAGGGGACGTTTCAAAGCTTTTCATGAACTTCCGAACCCTACTCATAACACTACACTGAAAGCGTATAGAGTAAACTGTTAAGTAGCTCAGCGGGAAAACAGGCAGACAAGCAATAATACTGCAGCCTGCCCTTCTACTGATAACGTGCGGCCACTTGCCTGTCTGGCTAACAGGCAAGCATGGGCGAATTAAAAGCGGGATGTGTACCCCTCTGCTAATGTTGACGTGGATATCACGAGAGAGAGAGAGAGAGAGAGAGAGAGAGAGAGAGAGAGAGAGAGACCTCGGCTCGCAGTGTCATCTGGGTAACGTGATTTGTTCTCTCAAGGCTCTCCAGCGGTCGTTGTCGGCTTTATTGGGCTCGCAAACTAAACAGTTTCTTCAGGAAAATGATAGCTCGTATAACAGCTAGTAACGTTAGCGATTGTCGAAGAAAAGCGGAGAAAATCGAAGAAGCTTCTGGACTCGTCGATGATGCCCTTAAAGGGACTAAACTACTGGGTCATTAGTCCCTCCATTTCAACAGAGAAACACGTAGAAAGGTAAAAAGCGGAAAGTGGGGACTAGGCTGCTCGAATTATATAAGCAAGTCAAACAGTTTTAAAAAAGGGCGGGGCAGAAGTTGTAACACGACAGGTAAAAACATTGATATAATCCAGGCAGCATCGTGCACATGAGGGTCTAAAGGCACACCAAGGTGAGTGGGGAAGAAAGTAACCAGCAGTCACATGGGAAGTATCTTCCACAGGGGGAGGCTCTCCCCTCACAACCATCCCCAACACTGAAAGTGGAGTATTAAGGTGTAGTCTAAAATCCGCTCTCGCCCTGGAAATGCATCACTGCGGCTCTCGTCATCCGCAAACATCAGAGGTAATGAAGAAGACAAGTTGAGAACTTTCCACAGATCGACAAGCAGGGCGCTCTCAACATCAGACTACTGGAGTGAGGAGGATCCTCCCAACTTAGAAAGAACTCTTGGGTGAGTCTCGTGTAGCCTATGCGAAGTCGGCACAACACAATATTTCCGAGAGGCCTGGAAAGATGTCTGCCACACGTCACTGGAGCCCTTAATCGCTCTTAACTTGTTTTGGGTCGTAGTAGCCTGCCATTCCAGTTCCCAAAGCCTCAAAATATTGCTTCGAGCTTGTAATCTTAAGTCTGTTCCCAGTATTTCAACACCAAGACGATCTGTAATTGCGTCTTTGGCTAAACGGTTGGCGAGTTTATTTCCAGCAATGCCTATGGCGCTCGGTGTCCAGATGAAGGTCACTAACTTTGCAGAGCTGTAGAGGTCAACCAGTAGGTCATGGATGTTGGCGACCAAAATATCTCTGGTATAACACAGAGATATGCCTTTTAAGCAACTCAGGGAATCGCTACAGGTCAGGAAGTTCGCCGTGGCGAACTGCAAAGCGTGAGATATGGCAAACAACTCTGCAATGTATACAATGCAGGCACTCGGCGAAGAGTTATGTCCCCTTGCTTGTGCAAAAGCGTAGACAACCCTGTCGTCGACTTTCGATCCATCTGTGTAGACGCAAAACAAATTGGAATAATCGTGTCTCAGAAGGGCAGGATCAGCGTCCCTCTTGGGACCACAAAAGAGGCCCATCCCTATCTCAGACCATGGGGGGTGTCGAGGGGAGCCCTAGGAAAAAAAGCCTGAAGGACGTTGTTGGAGTTTCTTCAGTAGAGTATCGAGCCGGAGCCCAGCTGGTCAACTCAGTTTTGGGCGATGCACAAACAGTCTCAACTGTTGGTTATGGAACAGTGTTGAGTGACATGGTGAGCAGGCGTCTGACAGACTGAATACGCAATTAGCCAGAAGCTGCTGTCGTCTAAACCGCAGCGGTAGGACACAGGATCGAGTAAGTTCAGTAGGGACGGTGCTGCCGACCCATAGGCAGCCTATCTATAGTCGAAACTGGATAAAATCAGTGCTCTGTAAAATCTCAGAATTATGTGGTGCCGCTCGGAGTGGCCGCGCGGTTTGAGGCGTCGTGTCCCGGACTGCGCGGCCTCTGCCCCCGGAGGTTCGAGTCCTCCCTCGGGCATGGGTGTGTGTGTGTGTGTTGTTCTTGGCATAAGTTAGTTTAAATAGTGTGGAAGTCTAGGGACCGATGACCTCAGGAATTTGGTCCCTTAGGAACTCACACATATCTGAACATTTGAACTATGCGGTCCGCGCCCCACGCGAAGTTACTAAGAAAACTTAGAACATGTAGTTTCTTCACGCAAGTTGCCTTGTGACGGCGGACGTGTGCAGCCAAGTTAGCTTGTTGTCAAATAAAATATGAGTACCTAAGAACTCAAAAGTTTCAACGACTTCAAGTAACTGGTCACCAAGATAAAGTTCTGGCAGCAGGTGCATAGTCCAGAATCGGCAAAAACGCACAACTCGTGATTCTGTAGGATAACATTTATAGCTGTGATTCAGGGCCCAGTCTTGTACTCTCCAATCAGACCCATTAAGTTGGTGCTCAGTAATGCGCAGTAATGCGGAGGCGTATTACAGGCAAAGACTATCCACATACAGTGATCTAAACTGTGTGGCCCACTGCATTCACGATTCCATTGATGGAGACAGCAAACAGTGTTACGCTCAGAAGTGTCCCATGAGGGACTCCAGTTTCGTGTATATATTTGTTTCTGAGCGTTGAACATCCGGACCCGGAAAAGTCAGAGAGAGAGGACATTCTGAATAAAAATGGGTAAACTGCAGATTCCAGACGAACCAGGTTATCTGTGGCGGGCCGGAAAGCCCGAAAGTCACTTTGGGATCGTGACATGCCGTCCATCTTCAAGGCACCAACAAACACAGTAGTTGACCATACGTTCGGAAAGCTTACACAGTCCATTTGTCAGAGAGACTGGCCGGCAGTTAATTGAAATAGTGGATCCTTTCCCAGTTTCAGGGCAGGAATAATAATACCTTCCCGCTTTTGTCAAGGAAATTATCCTTCCCGTCAAATATCATTAGAGAGCCCGAGGATGTGATTCGTGCTGTCGGCACGAAGATGTTTCAGCATTTGGTAGTGGATTTTGTAGGGTCCAGGGGCCGTTTTTGACACTCTGCCAAAGCGCTGAGAAATTTCCATTCGCTAAAAGGGACGTTGTATCACCGAGAACAGTGTGCGTGGAAGGATAGAGGACAGCGTCCTGTGAGGCGTTTCTGGGTCAGGAAAAGAGGGTAGTAAATACTGTAAGCGAACACTTCATGAAATGTGCCACAAAACGTTCGGCAAGTACCACGGGATCAGTGCATATGTTACCATTGACGAGGATGCAAGGAACCGCGTGGGTGGTGGATGGCCGCAAAAGCGGCAGAGTTTAGTCCATACTTTGGACGATGGGGTGTTTTTTTTTGTGGTTTTAGGGCGCACAACTTCAACGGTCATTATCGCCCAGACTACGTTAGGAATGCACCGCGAGTCACAAGTTTAAAACAGCAACGAAACAGAAAACACGATAAAAGACAGACTGACAGGCATAGAATTAAAAAAGAAAACAGCATAATCAAATGTCCTTTGAGAGGGTTGTCAAATTGATAAAATGAAGAACGCGAGCAGCTGCTCGTGGGTCATCCGCTAAAATGGCTTCTACAGTACAGGGCAGGCCAAGATCAAGACGCAGGGTGTTAAAATCCGGACAGGACGTTAAAATGTGGCGGACCGTCAGCAATTGCCCACATGGGCAGAACGGCGCCGGCGCAGCCGTCAGCAGATGGCGATGGCTGAACCGGCAGTGTCCAATTCGTAACCGGGCCAAAACTACCTCCTCCCGCCGAGAAGGGCGTGAGGAGGACGTCCAAGCCACGGGAAGAGGTTTTAAGGCCCGAAGCTTGTTGTCTGTAAGTGCAGCCCAAGCGGCATGCCACAACGATAAAATGCGCCGACAAATTACCCTGCTACAATCTGACGAAGGGACACAACAAGAAGCTGTCCGAGGCTGGAGGACCGCAGCCTTGGCCGCGGCATCTGCAGCTTCGTTCCCGGGGATACCGACATGGCCAGGAACCCACATAAAGCTAACCGGAGAACCGACGTCCACCAGCTGCTGAAGAGAGCGTTGGATCCGGTGCACGAAAGGGTGAACCGGGTACGGATCACTGAGGCTCTGGATAGCGTTCAGGGAATCGGAGCAGATGATATATCCAGAATGTCGGTGGCGGCAGATGTAAAGAACAGCCTGGTAGAGGGCAAAGAGCTCAGCTGTGAAGACCGAACAATGGCCATGGAGCCGGTATTTGAAACTTTGTGCCCCGACAATAAAAGAACACCCGACCCCGTCATTGGTCTTAGAGCCATCTGTATAAATGAAGGTCATATTAATGAACTTCGAACGAAGTTCGACAAAACGGGAGTGGTAGACCGAACCGGGGGTAACCTCCTTCGGGAGCGAGCAGAGGTCAAGGTGGACGCGAACCTGAGCCTGGAGCCAAGGTGGCGTGTGGCTCTCGCCCACTCGAAAGGTTGCAGGGAGTGAAAAATTAAGGTGTTGAAGGAGGCGACGAAAGCGAACTCCAGGGGGTAGCAGGGCAGAGACATACAACCCGTATTGACTGTCGAGAGAGTCATCAAAAAAGGAACGATAAGACGGGTGGTCGGGCATTGCCAGTAGCCGACAGGCATACCGACAAAGCAGTATATCGCGCCGGTAGGTGAGTGGCAACTCACCAGCGTCAGCATGAAGACTCTCGACGGGACTAGTATAAAACGCTCCGATCGCAAGTCGTAAACCCCGATGTTGTATGGAGTTGAGGCGGCGTAAGATGGATGGCCGTGCAGAGGAGTATGCGAAGCTCCCATAATCCAGCTTGGAGCGGACGACCGACCGATATAGGCGAAGTAGGACGGTTCGATCCGCTCCCCACGACATACCACTGAGAACACGGAGGACATTTAGAGAACGGGTACAACGGGCAGCCAAATATGACACATGTGGAGACCAACTAAGTTTCCTGTCAAATGTAAGACCTAAAAATTTTGTTGTCTCCACGAATGGGAGAGCAACGGGACCGAGTCTTAAGGACGGTGGGAGAAACTCTTTGTAGCGCCAGAAGTTAATACAGACCGTCTTCTCGGCAGAAAAACGGAAGCCATTGGCGACACTCCAGGAGTAAAGACGGTCAAGAGAACGCTGAAGACAGCGCTCCAGGAGACACGTACGCTGCGCGCTGCAATAGATGGTAAAATCGTCCACGAAAAGGGAGCCTGATACATCAGCTGGGAGGCAATCCATTATTGGATTGATCGCTATGGCGAAGAGAGCGACGCTCAAAACTGAGCCCTGTGGCACCCCATTCTCCTGGCGAAAGGTGTCTGACAGGACAGAACCCACACGTACCCTGAACTGTCGATCCATTAAAAAGGAACGAATAAAAAGAGGGAGGCGACCGCGAAGGCCCCATGTATGCATGGTGCGGAGAATGCCCGCCCTCCAACAGGTGTCGTAAGCCTTCTCCAAATCAAAGAACACAGCCGCGGTCGGGCGCTTCCGCAAGAAGTTATTCATAATGAAGGTCGACAAGGTAACCAGATGGTCAACAGCAGACCGGCGCCTACGAAATCCACATTGTACATTGGTAAGTAGGCGTCGAGACTCGAGCAGCCAAACCAATCGAGAGTTAACCATTCGCTCCATCACTTTACAGACACAGCTGGTAAGCGAGATGGGTCGATAACTGGAAGGCAAGTGCTTGTCCTTCCCCGGCTTAGGAATCGGGACAACAATAGACTCGCGCCAGCATGCGGGAACATGTCCCTCAATCCAGATGCGATTGTAAGTACGAAGAAGAAAATCTTTACCCGCAGGAGAAAGGTTCTTCATCATCTGAATATGAATAGAATCAGGCCCTGGAGCGGAGGACCGTGATCGGCCAAGTGCGTTTTCGAGTTCCCGCATGGTGAATGGGGCATTATAACTTCCACGATTCGAGGAGCGGAAGTTAGGTGGCCTAGCCTCCTCTGCCTGTTTGCGGGGGAGGAAGGCAGGATGGTAATGAGCGGAGCTCGAAACCTCTGCGAAAAAGCGGCCGAAGGCATTGGAGACAGCCTCAGGGGCCACAAGGACGTCATTCGCGACCGTCAAGCCAGAAACTGGTGAGTGGACCTTAGTGCCAGATAGCCGGCGCAGGCTACCCCAGACAACAGAAGAAGGAGTAAAACTGTTGAAGGTGCTTGTGAAAGCAGCCCAGCTGGCTTTCTTGCTTTCTTTAATAATACGACGACACTGTGCACGTAATCACTTATAATTGATACAATTCGCCACTGTAGGCTGGCGTTTAAAGGTGCGTAAAGCACGTCGACGAGCACGTAAAGCGTCTCTACATGCCGCGGTCCACCAGGGGACCGGTACGCGACGTGGAGAAGAAGTAGGGTGAGGGATGGAATATTCAGCAGCAGTGAGAATGACTTCCGTGAGGTGTGCGACCTGACTATCGCAGCTTGTGAATGTTTGATCCTGAAAGGTCGCCCTGGAAGAGAAGAGCCCCCAGTCTGCTTTGGAGATGTTCCAACTAGAGGAGCACGGAGAGGGGGTATGCTGCAGGAGATGGATAACACACGGGAAGTGGTCGCTCGAATATGTATCAGAAAGTGCATACCACTCGAACCGGCGTGCAAGTTGGGGAGTACATATGGAGAGGTCTAAATGGGAATAGGTGTGAGATGTGTCCGAAAGAAAACTAGGGGCGCCAGTATTGAGGCAGACAAGATTGAGCTGGTTGAAAATGTCTGCTAACAGGGAGCCCCTCGGGCAGGATGCTGGAGAGCCCCAAAGGGGATGGTGGGCATTGAAGTCTCCAGTTAACAAAAATGGTGCAGGTAGCTGAGCAATAAGTTGCATCATGTCTGCCCTGGTAACGGCAGACGACGATGGAGTGTAAACGGTACAAATGTAAAATGTAAAAGTGGGGAGAGTAATGCGGATGGCAACTGCCTGCAGGCCGGTGTGCAACGTGATGGGATCGTAGTAAATATCATCCCGGACCAGCAACATAGCCCCTCCATGAGCTGGGATACCTACCACATGGGGTAGGTCAAAACGCACAGAGGTGTAGTGTGCCAAGGCAATTTGATCGCAAGGGCGTAGCTTCGTTTCCTGGAGGGCGACGACGAGCGGACGGTGCAAGCGGAGCAGCAACTTCAAGTCCTCTCGGTTGGAGCGAATGCTGCGAATATTCCAGTGAATAAGTGCCATCGTAAGAAAAGAAAAAGGAAGATGAAAGAAGGGGTCACCTCGAAGGCCGCTGAGGGCCTGGCTTCGAGCGAGCACTGCCGCCGCTATCAGTAGGCGGACAGTCATCGTCCATTGGGTCTATAGGTTCATCGGCCTTATTGGAAAGATGGCGGGGAGGGGGAGCTTCCTCTGCCGGTGAACGGCCAGATGTTCGGCTACCAGCGGTGCGGCCAGGCGAAACGGATGACGGCCTGGGGCGCAACCGCTGGGTGGCGCAGGAGAAGAAATGCGCCGTGGCGGAGAAGGAGAACTGTGCTTCCTATTTGCCTTCTTGGAAGGTCGTTTGGTGGAAGTACCGGTTGAAGGCTGGGAGGTCGAGGTACGTAGGAAGTCTGCACGGGGCGGTTCCTTCTTGAAGGCCCGTGCATCTGACTTCTGGGTCTTCGTCTTAGCAGAAGCTGATGAAGGGGCTGGTGCCTGTGGGGTGATGGGAGGAAGAGGAGACTTCGACCGCGCGATCTTAGCACTGGCCGAACGGACGACCGTGGTGCTGAAGGTCAGATCGCATGTCTGGGTTGCCACCTCCCTGGTAGTCCGAGGAGAGGCGAGGACAGTACTGTATTTCCCCGCTGGGAGCAGCGTGGGCTTCCTACTAGCCAATAGCTTGCGAGCAGCCGAGGTAGACACTTTCTCTTTGACCCGAATTTCTTGGATACAGCGTTCTTCCTTATAGACAGGACAGTCGCGGGAGGATGCGGCATGGTCACCCTGACAGTTCACACAACGAGGAGACGGAGGTGGACAGTCACCCTCATGGGCATCCCTGCCACAAGTGACACATTTAGCCGCATTGGAACAAGACTGTCGAGTGTGATTGAAACGCTGACACTGGTAGCAGCGCGTAGGTGACGGGACATAGGGGCGAACAGAAATAACCTCGTAGCCCGCCTTGATGCGCGATGGCAGCTTAACACTATCGAAGGTCAAGGAAAGTGTCCGGGTCGGTACAAGGTCATTGTTGACCTTTTTCATGACCCTATGGACAGCCGTCACGCCCTGCTCAGCGAGGAAAGATTGAATCTCCTCGTCAGTCAATCCGTCGAGGGAGCTAGTATAGACTACACCACGAGACGAATTCAAAGTTCGGTGAGCCTCCACCCGGACAGGGAACGTGTACAGGAGTGTGGCCCGAAGCAGTTTTTGTGCCTGAAAGGCGCTCTCAGTTTCTAGTAATAAGGTACCGTTACGCAACCTGGTACAAGATTTGACAGATCCGGCTATGGCATCTACGCCCTTCTGGATAACGAAAGGGTTGACAGAGGAAAAATCCTTTCCGTCCTCAGATCGAGAAACGACGAGGAACTGTGGGGCAGGCGGTAGTACTTTTGTCCTGGTAGCTGGTCACGTTTCCGTTTTTGGGCAGAAGTCGAGAGAGATGGAGTGGAATCCATTGCGGAGGAATCCCCCATGATTGCCAGCGTCTCCGATGGCGCGCTCCTTCCTTGTGGGGACCCTCTCAGAGGGCACTCCCGCCTTAGGTGAATGTTTACACCTCAGGTCACACCTCCCGAGAAACAGACTGAGGGACCAATCGGCATGGTCAGAAGGTATCAGCTCAGGCAATCACCCCTCCCCGGGCCTGGCCTTTACCAGGGGGTACGCGCGTGCCTTATATGTCTACCCAGGGCGGGGAATTACGCGTTACCCCGTCACCGGCTACGCGTGCGAACGCGTGGGTCGGCCTTCAGGCGCGCACAGGGAGGAAGGAAGAAGAGGAAAAAGGAGATATAGAGAGAGAGAGAGAGAGAGAGAGAGAGAGAGAGAGAGAGAGGACAGACTGTCTCAAACGCCGAGGCGGAGACCAGAGAAGGCAAGGAGAAGAAGGCAATGAGAAGGCAAGGAGAAGAAGGCAAGGAGAAGAAGGCAAGGAGAAGAAGGCAAGGAGAAGAAGGCAATGAGAAGAAGGCAATGAGAAGAAGGCAATGAGAGGGCAAGGAGATTTTGCAGGTGAAAATGTAAGGAAGACAGTGAGGTGGAGAAGAGCAAAGAAAGGAACCAACCAAAGGAAGGAAGAAACGAGAAGTGAAAAAGCAAAATGACCGCAAATAGAGGTCGTGGAACCGTCCGTCTCCGGACGCAGGCGCTAACTACCCCCTTGAGGGGGAGGGACTCCTTTTAGTCGCCTCTTACGACAGGCAGGAATACCTCGGGCCTATTCTAATCCCCGGACCCGCAGGGGGGACGATGGGGAGTGATATCGCATGGGTGATACATATTACTCCCAACACCCCTGCTTCCTTTACTTTATTAAAAACTGCCCTTTAGCTGGGAGTGTCTTTAACGCTATTAAATTATCCACAGAGGGATGGCGTTTGTGCCGTTGAAGCACCTTGCAGCGTTCCCTGATAGCTGTAAATATCTTCAGACCAACATGGCACCGGCGGTCGTCGGAATGAGCCGAAGGAGTCGGGTAGCGCAGCTGCTCCAGTATGAATAATACAGTTGTATCAACAGTATTCTGTGTACTTTGTCGATATCCGTCGCATGACTGGCTGCAAAAGTGGCTGTAGAGGAGAAAGCCTGCCAGTCATCTTTCAGAAGCGACCAACGCGGAGCATGCTCCAGATGTCTGAGTGGGGAGAGAGAGAGAGAGAGAGAGAGAGAGAGAGAGAGAGAGAGAACGATATAAAAATGGTCGCTGTCAACAAGATCGCCATGGACGCGGCTCTGGATCAGGGTTAAGATACTCGATTCCAGAATGTGAGATCATTAGTTGAGTATGTTTCGTGGGCCGCACTGAAATGTGTTGCAGCTCCAGTGTTGAGTATGCAGATGTTCAGTTCTGAAAGGAGGTGTTCTAGTACCAGCATCTGCGAGACACAATGTCGCCGGCCCACAAGGGATTATGGGCGTTTAAATATCCCTGTAAGAGGAAGGGGGCGAGGTAGCTGTTCCACTAAGCTTGTGATAATGGAAAGATCCGTCTGAGGGTAGATGAACATTACAGATTGTTATCCGAACTGGGCGATGATAAGCCAGTCAGTAAGGACATTGCATTATATAACACAGACTTTTGAGATAATAATTCTAGTAAATGAATAAGAAACATCCAGAATCTTATAGAAAACAAAAGGCTAAAAGTAATTGTGAAGGTGGTTGTACGCGAACCTGTCGCCCTTATCAGAACTCACTCATGCTACAGCTTCCACACAGTAACCCTCCTTCCGTATATGATATTCGAAGTCTGAAGACTTTATCTACAAATGCCTTTGTTACTTAATTTGCAGATTGTACCAAACACATACGATTATGACAGATTATGTTTGTGCCGTGGCACTGAAACGGTATTTTTGATAGCACCGAAGTTATAACACTAAAAACATCGATTACAGGAAGACTTTGCCTCCCGTATGTAGTTTTCTGTCATTTTACTGTCACAAATCTTAGACAAAACGACTCGCTTTCCAGAGATCTTCAATTTTCTGATACTTTCAAATATTCAATATTCATACCACGTACTCTCCGAGAAAGGAGGGCCACCCGATACCTTGTTTAAAGCTACACAACATGGAGGCTGCCATGTTCTGATTACGACATAAACCGAAGTCTCATCTCACTGACCACGTTCCCCTTCCACGAGATGCCAGATGCATTATTTCACGCTCTGCAGTGTAGTGGAACGTGGGTTTCCACGCTGTGACGTCACCATCTCCCCGCCCATGTGCTCTTTCATGACCCGTGAGAGGACGGCTTTAGAGTTGTAAGGTGTTTTGTGACAGGCGCTGTGTAAAGTACACCGAGGCTGCTGAATCATGGGATACCTTCTAATACCGTGTCGAATCTAGTTTTTCCCGGCATAGTGCAGCATCTCTAATTGGTATGGTCTCAGCACGTCGCTGGAAGTATCCCTCAATAAAATTAAGACTTGCTGCCTCTACAGCCGTCCACAATTATAAAAGTGCTGTCGGTGGAGGATTTTGTCACATAAATATTGATGTCCGGAGATCTGAGCCGCCAAAACATTCGCTCGAATTGTCCAGAATGATCTTGAAGGCGGTAGCGAATTATTGTAGCCCGGTGATGTTGCGTATTGTCGTCCATAAATATTCCATCGTTATTTGGGAGGTCCATGAATGGCTGCAGATGGTCTCCAAGTAGCCGAAAATAGCTATTTCTAGACAATGATCGTTTCATATGGACCAGAGGACCTAGACTATTTCATGTAAACACAGCCCATACCATTATGGAGCCACCACCACCTAGCACAGTGCCTTGTTGATATCTTGGGTTCATTGCTTCGTGGGGTCTGCACATTACTTGAACCCTTTTATCAGCTCAGCTCAAACCAACAGAAATCGGGACTCACCTGAACAGGCCTCGGTACCCAGTAGTCTAAGGTTCAACCGATATGGTCGCGAGCCCAGGAGAGGCGCTGCAGGCGATGTGCTGTTACCAAAGGTACCCACATCGGTTGTCCATTAACGGCAAACTTCGCCGCACTGTCTTAGCGGACACGTTCGTCGTACGTCCCACGTTGATTACTGCGGTTATTCCAGAAAACGTTTCTTGTCTGTTAGCAGTGACAACTCTACGGAAATGCCGCTGTTCTCTGTCGTTAAGTGAAGGCCGTCGGCCACTGCATTGACCGTGGAGAGGGGTAATGCCTGAAATTTGATATTCTCGGCACCCTTTTGGTACTGTGGATCTCTGAATATTAAATTCCCTAACTATGCCCCACGCATCTAGCTCCAGCTACCGTTCCGTGCTCGAAGTCTTAATTCCCGTTGTGCGGTCACAGTCTTGTCGGAAACCTTTCCACGCGAATCACCAGAGTACAAATGACAGCTCCGCAATCGCACTGCCCTCTTATACCTTGTGTACGTGATGCTACCGCCGTCTGTATATGTGCATATCGGTATTCCATGATTTGTCACGTCAGCGTAATGGGTGCAATACAGTATACAGCGCCTGTAACTTAACATCCGTGGTGTTCTAACGTATTTGATACTAACGTTTTTGTTAGTACTTACGTTAAGTTTGGCCACGTTTTGCGAACTTTGAGCGTGTGCTGCCATAAAACGCAGGGAAGTGGGAGTTCTAGCAGTTTCCCAAGAATTTAACACTCAATACTGCTTGTGTTAAAATGTGGAAAATTTGAAATGTATAACAGAAATACATGACGAATCCGTTGCGCATAAATATACAACACCTAACTTTTCGCCACATTTCACGTTTTACCAACTTTAATATCATTTAATGTATGCCGGCCGGGGTGGCCGAGCGGTTCTAGGCGCTACAGTCTGGAACCACGTGATCGCTACGGTCGCAGGTTCGAATCCTGCCTCGGGCATGGATGTGTGTGATGTCCTTAGGTTAGGTTTAAGTAGTTCTAAGTTCTAGGGGACTGATGACCTCAGATGTTAAGTCCCATAGTGCTCAGAGCCCTTTGAACCATTTAATGTATGTGTCTGAAGGTCAAGAAGAAAAACAAATTCCCGTAAGTTTACCGAATTTTGAACGAAAAACTTTTTTCATTCTAATGCACGAAACCTATAACGACTTCAGAACTAGGAGTCATCAGGAAAGCAAGAAAATCCGTAACACCCATCAGAAAAATTAATGATAAATTTGAAACTGATAATGGTTTGTTTAAATAAACTTCCTTAATCCATACTTGTGGCTGGCTGCGGTTTTAAATTACGATCCTTTTAATTACTCAATAAGGTTTACGAGAACTAAGAAGTCTACAATTAGTGTTATTCCAGTTTTTCACAATGATAACCAGTCTCATTCAGTTACAGATCACCTTTCCACATAAACACACTACTGGAAATTGAAATAAGAACACCGTGAATTCATTGTCCCAGGAAGGGGAAACTTTATTGACACATTCCTGGGGTCAGATACATCACATGATCACACTGACAGAACCACAGGCACATAGACACAGGCAACAGAGCATGCACAATGTCGGCACTAGTACAGTGTATATCCACCTTTCGCAGCAATGCAGGCTGCTATTCTCCCATGGAGACGATCGTAGAGATGCTGGATGTAGTCCTGTGGAACGGCTTGCCATGCCATTTCCACCTGGCGCCTCAGTTGGACCAGCGTTCGTGCTGGACGTGCAGACCGCGTGAGACGACGCTTCATCCAGTCCCAAACATGCTCAATGGGGGACAGATCCGGAGATCTTGCTGGCCAGGGTAGTTGACTTACACCTTCTAGAGCACGTTGGGTGGCACGGGATACATGCGGACGTGCATTGTCCTGTTGGAACAGCAAGTTCCCTTGCCGGTCTAGGAATGGTAGAACGATGGGTTCGATGACGGTTTGGATGTACCGTGCACTATTCAGTGTCCCCTCGACGATCACCAGTGGTGTACGGCCAGTGTAGGAGATCGCTCCCCACACCATGATGCCGGGTGTTGGCCCTGTGTGCCTCGGTCGTATGCAGTCCTGATTGTGGCGCTCACCTGCACGGCGCCAAACACGCATACGACCATCATTGGCACCAAGGCAGAAGCTGAAGACGACACGTCTCCATTCATCCCTCCATTCACGCCTGTCGCGACACCACTGGAGGCGGGCTGCACGATGTTGGGGCGTGAGCGGAAGACGGCCTAACGGTGTGCGGGACCGTAGCCCAGCTTCATGGAGACGGTTGCGAATGGTCCTCGCCGATACCCCAGGAGCAACAGTGTCCCTAATTTGCTGGGAAGTGGCGGTGCGGTCCCCTACGGCACTGCGTAGGATCCTACGGTCTTGGCGTGCATCCGTGCGTCGCTGCGGTCCGGTCCCAGGTCGACGGGCACGTGCACCTTCCGCCGACCACTGGCGACAACACCAATGTACTGTGGAGACCTCACGCCCCACGTGTTGAGCAATTCGGCGGTACGTCCACCCGGCCTCCCGCATGCCCACTATACGCCCTCGCTCAAAGTCCGTCAACTGCACATACGGTTCACGTCCACGCTGTCGCGGCATGCTACCAGTGTTAAAGACTGCGATGGAGCTCCGTATGCCACGGCAAACTGGCTGACACTGACGGCGGCGGTGCACAAATGCTGCGCAGCTAGCGCCATTCGACGGCCAACACCGCGGTTCCTGGTGTGTCCGCTGTGCCGTGCGTGTGATCATTGCTTGTACAGCCCTCTCGCAGTGTCCGGAGCAAGTATGGTGGGTCTGACACACCGGTGTCAATGTGTTCTTTTTTCCATTTCCAGGAGTGTAAAATATTAATCACTGGTTCTACACTGGACGGCTTGGCTATCGTACGTGGAAATTCTCTTTCATATTAATTCACGGAAATAAAGAAATGGATGGACTTACTAGGAAAGAAAATAGTCAAATGCAATGGCATGAAATTCCTTCAGAAATGCTAACCTTGTGTTTAATTAGATTAATGTACGAGGGGGGGGGGACCCAAAAGAAACCGGATTGTTGTCATAAAAAATTTATTGATGAACCTTTTTACAAAATTACTCCAGTCACCTTCTAAATACTCTCCATTACATGCAATGCACTTGTCAAATCTCTTTTCCCACTGTTGGAAGCACGTTTGGAACTCTTCAAGTTTGATATTGTCCAGTGCCCTTTGCGAAGCTGTTTTTACCACCTCTACATCGTCATAACGCTCCCCTTTTAGCGTTTTTTTCATTCGTGGATATAGGAAAGTCGCACGGGGCTAGGTCCGGCGAATACGGAGCGTGGGGAACGACAGACCACCTCTGAGATGCCAAATAGTGGGTCACTCGTAAGGCCGTGTGCGCTGGAGCGATGTCGTGATGCAGAAACCAGTCACCTGATCGCCAAATTTCCGGGCGTTTCCTCCTCACATCCTCTCGCAGACGCCTTAAATCATCCAAGTAAAAGTGCTGGTTAACAGTCTGGCCAGCGGGTACGAATTCGCGAAGCACAATTTCACGAACATAGAAAAAGACAATGATCATCGCCTTCACATTTGACCTCACTTGCCTCGCTTTTTTTGGTCTGGGAGAGTTCGGAGTCCTCCCCTGGCTTGACGCTTGCTTGGTTTCTGGGTCATACCCGTAACATCAACTCTCATCCCCTGTAGTGACTTTGTTCAAGAAGTTTGGATCACGTGCAATCTCTGTTTTCAAGTCCTGACACACATTCATGCGGATTGTTTTTTGCTCCAGTGTGAGAAGGCGCGGAACAAATTTAGCAGCAACACGTGTCATGTGCAAATCCTCACTCAGAATTCGCTGGCTCGAGCTTCAACTGATTCCTGTCTCTGCTGAAATTTGGTCGATCGTTTGGCGACGATCCTCGTTGATCTTTTGGCGGACCTTTTCAATGTTCTCCTCATTTCGCGATGTTGAAGGGCGTCCAGAACGAGCTTGGTTTTCAACACATATCACACCACGTTTAAAGCGCCAAAACCACTCGAAAACCTGTGTGCGGCTCATAGCGTCGTCCTGGAAAGCTTCCTGAAGCGTTTGGTGTGTCTCCGTTGCAGTTTCGTTAAGCAGGAAACAAAATTTCACACACACTCTTTGTTCTTTTAAAGTTGCCATAACGACTTCGCAGAGGTAACCCGCCAACAGTCAGAGGAACACAATACCAAACTTGCACGTTCAGCTCTACACTGACGCTGTCTGCACAGCTGTTTCATGAAGGTGTCTACTAACACCGTCTAGCCTGAGAACCCTGCACTACGTCTACGAGTGGCAGCGCCCTCGGAGTTCGGTTTCTTTTGGGTCCCCCCTCGTACATCCTTGTGATAAGTCTCGCTCCTGAATCATATCCCTTCCAGATGATCTCTTAGTTTGCAAGTGATGGTAAAGAAGAGTGACCTTTAAACTTTGTGTCGGCATGTAGGAGAGATGGAGGGAAAAAATAGATTAAGGTGACTGCTGGCAATAATCAGGGGATCCGAGTTCGAACCTTGGTGTAATCTTACATGTAATTCTAGTACAGTTGTTGTTGTGGTCTTCAGTCCAGAGACTGGATTGATGCAGCTCTCCATGCTACTCTATCCTGTGCAAGCTTCTTCATCTCCCAGTACCTACTGCAACCTACATCCTTCTGAATCTGCTTAGTGTATTCATGTCTTGGTCTCCCTCTACGATTTTTACCCTCCACGCTGCCCTTCAATGCTAAATTTGTGATCCCTTGATGCCTCAGGACATGTCCTACCAACCGATCCCTTCTTCTAGTCAAGTTGTGCCACAAACTTCTCTTCTCCCCAATCCTATTCAATACCTCCTCATTAGTTACGTGATCTACCCACCTAATCTTGAACATTCTTCTGTAGCACCACATTTCGAAAGCTTCTAACCTCTTCTTGTCCAAACTAGTTATCGTCCATGTTTCACTTCCATACATGGCTACACTCCATACAAATAGTTTCAGAAACGACCTCCTGACACTTAAATCTATACTCGATGTTAACAAATTTCTCTTCTTCAGAAACGCTTTCCTTGCCATTGCCAGTCTACATTTTATATCCTCTCTACTTCGACCATCAGTTATTTTGCTCCCCAAATAGCAAAACTCTTTCACTACATTCAGTATTTCATTTCCTAATCTAATTCCGTCAGCATCACCCGACTTAATTCGACTACATTCCATTATCCTCGTTTTGCTTTTGTTGATGTTGATCTTATATCCTCCTCTCAAGACATTATCCATTCCGTTCAACTGCTCTTCCTAGTCCTCTGCCGTCTCTGACAGAATTACAATGTCATCGGTGAACCTCACAGTTTTTATTTCTTCTCCGTGGATTTTAATACCTACTCCGAATTTTTCGTTTCCTTCACTACTTGCTCAATATACAGATTGAATAACATCGGGGACAGGCTACAACCCTATCTTACTCCCATCCCAACAACTGCTTCCCTTTCGTGTCCCTCGACTCCCTTTCATGCCCCTCGACTCTTATAACTGCCATCTGGTTCCTGTACAAATTGTAAATAGCCTTTCGCTCCCTGTATTTTACCCCTGCCACCTTCAGAATTTGAAAGAGAGTATTCCAGTCAACATTGTCAAAAGCTTTCTCCAAGTCTACAAATGCTAGAAACGTAGGTTTGCCCTTCCTTAATCTAGCTTCTAAGATAAGTCGTAGGGTCAGTATTGCCTAACGTGTTCCAACATTTCTACGGAATCCAAACTGATCTTCCCAGAGATCGGCTTCTACTGGTTTTTCCATTCGTCTGTAAAGAATTCGCGTTAGTATTTTGCAGCTGTGACTTATTAAACTGATAGTTCGGTAATTTTCACATCTGTCAACACCTGCTTTCTTTGGGATTGGAATTATTATATTCTTCTTGAAGTCTGAGGGTATTTCGCCTGTTTCCTACATCTTGCTCACAACATGGTAGAGTTTTGTCAGGACTGGCTCTCCCAAGGTCGTCAGCAGTTCCAATGAAATATTGTCTACTCCGGGGGCCTTGTTTCGACTCAGGTCTTTCAGTGCTCTATCAAATTCTTCACGCAGCATCATATCTCCCATTTCATCTTCATCTACATCCTCTTCCATTTCCATAAAATTGTCCTCAAGAACATTGCCCTAGTATAGCCCCTCTATATACTCCTTCCACCTTTCTGCTTTCCCTTCTTTGCTCAGAACTGGGTTTCCATTTGAGCTCTTTATGTTCATACAAGTGGTTCTCTTAATTTTCCTGTAGGCAGTATTTATCTTACCCCTAGTGAGATAAGCCTCTAAATCCTTACATTTGTCCTCTAGCCATCCCTGCTTAGCCATTTTACACTTCCTGTCGATCACTTTTTTGAGACGTTTGTATTCCTTTTTGCCTGCTTCATTTACTGCATTTTTATATTTTCTCCTTTCATCAATTAAATTCAATATTTCTTCTGTTACCCAAGGATTTCTACTAGCCCTCGTCTTTTTACCTACTTGATCCTCTGCTGCCTTCACTACTTCATCCCTCAAAGCTACCCATTCTTCTTCTTCTGTATTTCTTTCCCCAGCTCTTGTCAATTGTTCCCTTATGCTCTCCCTGAAACTCTGTACAACCTCTGGTTCTTTCTGTTTATCCAGGTCCCATCTCCTTAAATTCCACCTTTTTGCAGTTTCTTCAGTTTCAATCTGCAGTTCATAACCAATAGATTGTGGTCATGAGTCCACATCTGCCCCTGGAAATATCTTACAATTTAAAACTTGGTTCCTTAATCTCTGTCTTACCATTATATAATCTATCTGAAACCTGTCAGTATCTCCAGGCTTTTTCCATGTATACAGCCTTCTTTTATGATTCTTGAACCAAGTGTTAGCTATGATTTAGTTGTGCTCTGTGCAAAATTCTACCAGGCGGCTTCCTCTTATTTCTTAGCCCCAATCCATATTCACCTACTACGTCTCCTTCTCTCCCTTTTCCTACTACCGAATTCCAGTGACCCATGACTATTAAATTTTCGTCACCCTTCACCATCTGAGTAATTTCTTTTATCTCGTCATACATTTCTTCAATTTCTTCGTCATCTGCAGAGCTAGTTGTCATATAAACTTGTAACACTGTAGTAGGTGTGGGCTTCGTATCTGTCTTGGCCACAATAATGCGTTTACTATGCTGTTTGTATTAGCTTACCCGCATTCCTATTTTCCTATTCATTATTAAACCTACTCCTGCATTACCCCTATTTGATTTTGTGTTTAGAACCCTGTAGTCACCTGACCAGAAGTCTTGTTCCTCCTGCCACCGAACTTCACTAATTCCCACTATATCTAACATTAACCTATCCATTTCCCTTTTTAAATTTTCTAACCTACCTGCTCGATTAAGGGATCTGACTGTCCACGCTCCGATCCGTAGAACGCCAGTTTTCTTTCACCTGATAACATCCTCTTGAGTAGTCCCAGCCCGGAGATCCGAATGGGGGACTATTTTACCTCCGGAATATTTTACCCAAGAGGACGCCATCATCATTTAATCATACAGTAAAGCTGCATGCCCTCGGGAAAAATTACGGCCGTAGTTTCCCCTTGCTTTCAGCCGTTCGCAGTACCAGCACAGCCAGGCCGTTTTGGTTATTGTTACAAGGCCAGATCAGTCAATCATCCAGACTGTTGCCCTTGCAACTACTGAAAAGGCTGCTGCCCCTCTTCAGGAACCACACGTTTGTCTGGCCTCTCAACAGATACCCCTCCGTTGTAGTTGCACCTACGGTACGGCTATATGTATCGCTGAGGCACGCAAGCCTCCCCACCAACGGCAAGGTCCATGGTGGGGAATTCTAGTAGATCAGAGAAATTTCCTGCAGAATAGTCGTTAAATACGTAAATACTCTTATAGGGGGAAATAGGAAGTATAACAAATAGCTGATTCAGCAGGCAGAAGACAACTTTTAAAAGTAACAATTCTAGACACCTATCAAGGGTATCAAACAAGGGACGTCCCAGTTCACTACTCCTACTTCACATCTCTAGTGAGCAGATAGGTCATTGTTCCGCAGTGATTCGGAATCCACTGAAACTGAAGCTGACTACTTCCGGAATCTTCTGAATTTCAAACGACTTAAGGACTCCTGGTTAAAGAGGACATCCCACATACGAGCAAGTGAAAGAGATCGCAAAACTACTCCTCTGGGGAGGATGGGGTAGTGGCAAAAATGCTGAAACTATCGGAAGAGAACACACACAAGCACAATTAACCTGGACGTGTGGGCCAGCAAAAGACTGGACCTCAGTCGTCTTACACGGAATTAAAAAAAAAGAATTAAATCAGACCCTGGTAACTACAGATGAATATCCCTCCTTGCGGTTATATGCGAAATCTTACTATCTGCAGTGTGTGTTTTATGGTCTACTATGCAGTGTTCTTCAGAGATTCATGCACCAATGTCTGCAGGTCACTGCATAACAGACTTCAAATAGTATTTACATGCCTCAGCAAAAGGTCAGGATAATAATAAGTGCCGACCTCTGTGGCCGAGCGGTTCTAGGCGCTCAGTCCGGAACCGCGCGACTGCTATGGTCGCAGGTTCGAATCCTGCCTCGGGCATGCATGTGTGTGATGTCCTTAGGTTAGTTAGGTTTAAGTAGTTCTAAGTTCCAGGGGACTGATGACCACAGATGTTAAGTCCCATAGTGCTCAGAGCCATTTTAACAATTTTTTTAATAATAAGTCTCTTTCTGCATGGTAATCACAGCGACTCTGTGAATGCAGGGCGTGGACACACGGTGACATATAGTGGCTTCGGTCGCTCCTGGAAGCGTGGTCGCATAGCCGCAGTGATTCAGGCGACCGCTCACGTAAAGGGGGAAATCCGGGCTCGAGTCCCAGTTCAGCAACAGTTTTCATAGTCCGACAATAAATTGTATAGCATGGCATTCGGATTTGGTAGTACATTTCTTGTTCATACAAAAACATTTACAGGACCCTCTGCCGACACACAAGGAAACAGCTGGACAACGGGTTCGGGAAATATCAAGCAGGTTTCAGCACATCAAGATCCTATACTGAACAAATACAAAACCTCAAAAAACGTGCCGGACAGTGAGTTCGTAGACTCCCAAAATGAGTACGACTCCATGAACAGAACCACTCTGTTTGGGATACTGAGACCTTTAGAACTCCACGAAAAATCAATAGGTCGGTGGAGGCCCCCCTATAACACACCAGATCCAAATAAAGATCAGAGGTCAACTCTCAGAGAGCTTCTCCATCCATTCAAGAGTGAGGCAAGAAGATGGTATTACAGGTACCTTATTTGCCCGAGTCCTGGGAATAGACAAGATCTTTACTAGCAAACACTAGACTGACGGTGGGGATCAACCCAAGGATCCCATTCCTGGCCTTTACTGGTGGCTTGACCGTGCTGACGACACTTAAGAGAATGAGATTTTTACTCTGCAGCGGAGTGTGCGCAGATATGAAACTTCCTGGCAGATTAAAACAGTGCGCTAGATCGAGACTCTAACTTGGGACCTTTGCCTTTCGCGGGCAAGTGCTCTACCAACTGAACTACCCAAGCACGACTCACGACGCGTCCCCACAGCTTCAATTCTGCCAGACGTCGCCTCCTATCGGCAGACATAGACGCGGGTGGTTCAGTTGGTAGAGCACTTGCCCGCGAAAGGCAAGGTCCCAAGTTCGAGTCTTAGTCTGTCACACTGTTTTAATCTACCAGAAAGTTTCATGACACGCAAGAGGTTTTTGTAAATCGAAGCACTGCGTTTTTAGCACAGAGTACAGGTCTTCGGAATGACCGAACTCATTGCCAATATTAAAAATGCTCCATATCGAATAGAGCCAGCACTACCAGGAATATGAAGAGAGTTAAAACTATGAAGTACCTTACAGAATCAATGTTAGTGAAACTTAGCTCTCGAACATAGGAGAATCAGATGGAGCATACTAAGCTTGCAGAAAAATGTACCCCTCAAAACATACATCGATGAATACAAAACAGACAAAAACACAGTTATTAGACCGTAAGTCTTCTATGTAGCAGAGTGTATATCCCTGGTTAAGACGACCCGAGTAAGATTCTTCTAGCCGGCCGGAGTGGCCGAGCGGTTCTAGGCGCTTCAGTCTGGAATCGCGCGACTGCTACGGTCGCAGGTTCGAATCCTGCCTTTGGCATGGATGTGTGTGATGTCCTTAGGTTAGTTAGGTTTTAGTAGTTCTAAGTTCTAGGGGACTGATGACCTCAGAAGTTAAGTCCCATAGTGCTCAGAGCCATTTGAACAATTTTTTGAAGAGTCTTCTAATTATAAGAAAGCAAATTCCTGAGAGAGATAGTAGGACCAAGGGCATTGCCAGATGGGGGACTATGGTACAAAACTATTCGTGAACTCCATCAAAATTAAGAAAATCTCAACGACACCATCAGAAGAATACTAGCTTTCATGGCCACGTGTACAGAAAGGACACCCATAGACTGTCCTATAAGATCTTCATAGTAACGAAAAAGGCATGTAATACGTCCTTATATGGATTTGTTTGTATCTGGTACTAGCGAACCTAGCAATGATTCGCAAATACAAAATGTGTATGGGAATTGTATACACGTGCTAACCTCCTCATTACCACCTCTCTCTAACCTCTCCTTCTTCTCCCTCCCTTTGTCCATCTTCTCTTCTCCCTATCTGTCCATCATCTTTCCCTCGCTCCGTGTACATCTCTCGTCCCACATTCAGTCACTATCCGTCTCTTCCTCCCTCATCTCTCTGTCCATATCCTCCGTCCCTTTCTTTATATCCATTTCCTCCTCTGTCAATCTCCTCTTCCTTCGTCTCTCCTCTCTCTGACCTTATTCATTATTCTTGTAAACGGTTGGTAATAGAAGTCAAAATGAATGGGTAAATCGGTTGGAATCATCAGTGTACGGGTGTGAGAGACCTTCCGGCTGGTGGACCTGTGAGAACAGTATCTTTGTATCTCGCATGGTTTTCATCTACGAACAGGTAGGATTTTAAAGTTAGCCATAAACACGACTTTCCTATTTTATGTTAAAAATGACTGCGAAAAGGAAAACAAAATCGCACATTTTCACAGCACAGCTTAGCATGTGCTTTCTCGCAGTCCGTTTGAGAGAAAGTGTTTATTGTGAAATTGTTATTCGATTTGCCTCCAAACGCTACGTTAAGAAACTTCCTGGCAGATAAAAACTGTGTGCCGGACCGAGACTCGAACTCGAGACCTTTGCCTTTCGCGGGCAAGTGCTCTACCATATGAGCTACTCAAGCACAACTCATGACCCGTCCACACAGCTTTATTTCTGCCAGTAGTAATTTGCAACACACCTAATACCACGAACTGGCATCAGTTTAATCCTTGCATCACAGCCAAGATGTGATCACCACCAATAGACAAATGTCGCTTTCAATTGTATTCTTTGTCGCAAAATATCAATATTCAATGGAGAATTTGTTGCTATGAAAACATGTAACGGCCTAACTGTCAAACCAACGGTCATATTTCTTTCATTGAGATTTTCGTACAAAAATACCATCCAAATTTTCGACTTTCGAGGTGGGTTTTCCAAAAATTCTTTCATACAAACCTTGTCCTGACAATTACGAAAACAAAATAAGTCAGCCAAATCGGTCGGGCCGTTCTCAGCTGACGATCTTTCATACATGGGGCAATTTATTTTTAATTATATAGATTGAAAGACAGTTACTACGATTTTACGACTCGGGGGCTCGAGACAGCGGCAATTTAAATTACTCAGCGGGATCCTTGAACGATGTTGTACTGCCTGTAAATGGTCTCCGAGTCCGCAACGAAAGTTCCTTAACTGTTATGCGTCTCTGCGGTGGGCACCATTTTATACTAAGTAACTGCAACACTTGTATTAGAGTTGCCCCTAGTCAGACGTGAAGAGTAAAGGACGTTCATAGAGTTGGTTGTGGCAGCCATTAGAATCTGTCTAATTTGCTATTGTATGACATTAATGATGGCAGACTCGGTATTCTCACTGCAAACAGGTATAATAATTATAGAAATACGCTATTTTACGTTAAAGGCAAATAATACTTTGTCCTCTTAAAGTGACTTACATAAAACAGTGGACGACGATTGCTCTTATAGAGCTTTCGGACAATGAATTTCGGATGCTCCCTGGCGAATAAGCAGACAAGGTCAATACATCGAGGAATTTGTTAACTCTTGAATGATTTTCTGTGAATTTCCTACGCTACCAGACGGACATTCACGTTTCATTTACGAACTGCATTGTACTCAAGCAATCTCAAAGTTATGAAGTGAACGTAAATAATAATTTAGGTTTTCTGAGCAACCACCAACAGTTTTGCAACTGATGAACGTGGTCTTCGAGACCGTCGCTTCGGCAATAATTAATTTCAGGTTTCTTCCACAGTTTTTTCTAGGAGTAGCACTGAATACCTCACATCGTTGAAGTTAAACTGAGGCATAACAATAATAATAATAATTCCCGTGGAGGCCCGGGAAAAGAATAGGCCTCCGGTATGTTCTGCCAGTCGTAAAAGGCGACGAAAAGAACAAACCACTAATAGGGCTAACCCCCCTTTTAGTGTGATTAGTTGGTTCAGGACAGAACTAAAGAAGCCTCGGACAAGCGCCGTCATGGTCGGGGACGACGCTTGAACCCTATGCCCGCCCACAATGGTAACGACACTGCTAGCCAACTGGAAAATGATTCAAATCCAAATAGAGGTGTTTTGCACGATATGCTTCCTGCAACCACCATAGAAGGAAAACAAAGACAGAGGATGAGATGGTCAGATGAAGTTAATCGACACCTCATGGTCTGTTATTACCAAGCAACAAATCTAGGAACCAACACAACTGGATACAGATCACAAGTATACACAACATTTATCACCAGATACTCAGAATTAAAATTTTTAACAGAACAACGACTAGCTGATCAGATCCGTGTAATAAAAATAACAGGATACCCCAGTCAGAATTAGAAAACATCAAACAACAAGTTCAACAAATACTGGAACAAAATAATGTGCAATCAGAAGAAGAAGAAAATACAGTAATGGACTCAAACATCCCAGAGCAAACAAACAAAGAACAACACGCATCAATTAAACAGTCAGAGGAAAACGAAATCTTAAGACAGCCACCAGAACAAGCACAAATAGAACACGAAGTGACACATGTTATATATAGAAGAAAAATTTCAGCTGACATATATAGAATACAAAGACACAAATACAGACATTAGACCCTTCTTGCATAGACCGCCAAATAACCCACGAGTCGAAACAACAATAAAAACTATCAACACAATCATACACAACAAAATAAATGAAAACACAACTATGGAAGAGTTACAACTACTGGTTTATATAGGAGCACTCACTACACTAAATATACACACTAGTCAGAGATCAGAACCAACCAACACACAGAAGAAACCCACAAAACCAGCATGGCAACACAGGCTACAGATCAGAATAGAAAAACTGAGAAAAGACATCGGACAGCTAACACATTTTATAAGAAATGAAATTTCAGAAAAAAAAAACGAAAAAGGTTAGGTAAAATCTCACAATAAGAAGTGATAGAGCAATTAGATGAAAAGAAGCAGAAATCACAAGCATTGGCCAAACGACTTAGAAGATACAAAAACGTGAAAATAGAAGGAAACAAAACCAAACATTCAACACAAACCAAAAGAAATTTTACCAGACAACAGATAACACACACGTTAAAATAGACAATCCACCAAACATAACAGACATGGAACACTTCTGGAACAACATATGGTCAAACCCGGTACAACATAACAGGCATGCACGGTGGATACAAGCAGAAACACATACGTACAAGATGATACCACAAATGCCTGAAGTGATAATTTTGCAACATGAAGTCACCCAAGCAATTAATTCTACTCACAATTGGAAAGCCCCTGGAAAAGATAAAATAGCAAATTTCTGGCTAAAGAAATTCACCTCAACACATTCACATCTAACTAAATTATTTAACAGTTACATTGCAGACCCATACACATTCCCTGATACACTTACACAAGGAATAACTTATCTGAAACCTAAAGATCAAGCAGACACAGCAAACCCAGCTAAATATCGCCCCATAACATGCCTACCAACAATATACAAAATATTAACTTCAGTCATTACACAGAAATTAATGACACATACGACACAGAACAAAATTATAAATGAAGAACAAAAAGGCTGTTGCAAAGGAGCACGAGGATGTAAAGAGCAACTGATAATAGATGCAGAGGTGACATATCAAGCTAAAACTAAACAAAGGTCGCTACACTACGCATACATTGATTACCAAAAAGCTTTTGATAGTGTACCCCACTCATGGTTACTACAAATATTTGAAATATACAAAGTAGATCCTAAATTGATACAGTTCCTAAACATAGTAATGAAAAATTGGAAAACCACACTTAATATCCAAACAAATTCAAATAATATCACATCACAGCCAATACAGATTAAGCGTGGAATATACCAAGGAGACTCATTAAGTCCTTTCTGGTTCTGCCTTGCTCTGAACCCACTATCCAACATGCTAAATAATACAAATTATGGGTACAATATTACTGGAACATACCCACACAAAATCACACATCTGCTATACATGGATGATCTGAAACTACTGGCAGCAACAAATCAACAACTCAACAAATTACTAAAGATAACAGAAGTATTCAGCAATGATATAAATATGGCTTTTGGAACAGACAACTGTAAGAAAAATAGCATAGTCAAGGGAAAACACACTAAACAAGAAGATTACATATTGGATAACCACAGCGACTGCATAGAAGCGATGGAAAAAACAGATGCCTATAAATATCTAGGATACAGACAAAAAATAGGAATAGTTAATACAAATATTAAAGAAGAACTAAAAGAAAAATATAGACAAAGATTAACAAAAATACTGAAAACAGAATTGACAGCAAGAAACAAGACCACAGCTATAAATACTTATGCCATACCAATATTGACCCACTCATTTGGAGTAGTGAAATGGAGTAACACAGACCTAGAAGCACTCAATACACTTACACGATCACAATGCCACAAATATAGAATACATCACATACATTCAGCAACAGAAAGATTCACATTAAGCAGAAAGGAAGGAGGAAGGGGATTTATCGCCATAAAAAACCTACATTATGGACAGGTAGACAATTTAAGAAAATTATTTATAGAACGAGCAGAAACTAGCAAAATACACAAAGCAATCACTCATATAAATACATCGGCTACACCACTGCAATTTCATAACCACTTCTACAACCCTTTAGATCACATAACATCAACAGCTACGAAGAAAGTAAATTGGAAAAAGAAAACACTACATGGCAAGCACCCGCATCATCTAACACAGCCACACATCGATCAAGACGCATCCAACACATGGCTAAGAAAAGGCAATATATACAGTGAGACGGAAGGATTCATGACTGCAATACAGGATCAAACAATAAACACCAGATATTACAGCAAGCATATTATTAAAGATCCCAATACCACAACAGATAAATGCAGACTTTGCAAACAACAAATATAAACAGTAGATCACATCACAAGTGGATGTACAATACTAGCAAATACAGAATACCCCAGAAGACATGACAATGTCGCAAAAATAATACATCAACAGCTTGCCTTACAACATAAACTTATAAAACAACATGTTCCCACATACAAGTATGCACCACAAAATGTACTGGAGAACGATGAATACAAATTATACTGGAACAGAACCATTATAACAGATAAAACAACGCCACATAACAAACCTGACATCCTTCTCACCAATAAAAAGAAGAAATTAACACAACTAATCGAAATATCCATACCCAATACAACAAATATACAAAAGAAAACAGGAGAAAAAAATTGAAAAATACATCTAACTGGCTGAGGAAGTCAAGGACATGTGGCATCAGGATAAAGTTGACATTATACCAATTATACTATCAACTACAGGAGTCATACCACACGATGTCCACCAGTACATCAGTGGAATACAGCTACATCGAAACTTATATATACAACTACAGAAATCTGTAATTATTGACACTTGTTCAATTACCCGAAAGTTCCTAAATGCAATGTAACATATACCGTACAGTTAAAAGGAAGTCACGCTTGATCAAGGTCCGCGTCACCTTCCATTTTTAACCAGACATAACGTCTGAGACAAGAAAGAAATAATAATAATAAAAGCAAAGAATGAAGGTAACATCCAAAACAATTATCCTCTTCTAAGGCCGACACGTAGTAATAATAAAAACGGTAGAGCTACTGCATTTTTGTGGATCATTCGAACAGAGGGAGACCTTACAGAAGTTCATATCAGGCAAGACTTTATGCCTAGCAGGGACGACCACCATTTACCTATAGAAACCAGACCCTTCTGTATAACCCTGACGATAACCGTAATGGGATCAGGAAGTGGTCTGAGAGTCACAAGGCAGAGTTCAGCAGGAAAATGAAAGAGTAGTGGGCTAACAGGAAAGTTCAAGGTAGTGACAAAATAGCTACTAAACTACACCAAGAACCCCAGAAGCACCAGACGACAGCAGACCAGCAAAAATACGAACATGGTGGTCCACAGGTGAAAAGAAAGGCTTAGTTTCATGAGGTAACTTATTCCATTGAATCAGGGCATATTTTCTTTCAGAATGACTAATTGCTCGGTAGATAAAAGCACAAATATGAACCCAACAGTGAAATACAAGCTGTTTCTCTGTATTGGTAACAGTTTCTAAAACGAAATGAGTGGCGGCATTAGATAGGACACCGGCGTGCCGAACAGAGGTACAGTAAAATAATAGCTGCACGCTGCACTGTCAGCATATAATTGCAAACGTTAATTAATATTGAAATCGGTTTAATTGAGTTGATTGTGGGTTCTTTGTGGAACACTGTAATAATTACACAGGGAAATACACCAGTTCCACGAAGTTTTACTGCACACGACCTGCGTTTCGCGCACCGTGCCCATTTTCTAATGTTATACTGTTTCACAAGCGATAATTACTGCAGTTTGGTGTACTAGTAAGCATAGAATTTACAACCATGAAAGAAATTTTATGATTATTATGAATACAGTGAGGTCCTACAGAATATAAAAAAATTACCCTTTGCTTCTAAATACAGTAGAGCACCCGTATTTCGAGGATCCGTGTAATTCCAGCTGGCCTTAAGAAAATTAAAATCTTACATAAAACTAAATTAAAAACCCGTTTTCAAACGTTGTTCGCATGTACGTTTCACGCACTTTCGAGTGTGTTACATTTTTTTCAATTTTTCTTTCAATTTTCCATCTACATAACAGGTAAAGCTGTCCCACTTAGGATATTCGTTCATAATGCACAGAAATAATTTTTACCTCAGATTCCAAATAGCATTTCTATTACAGATGGACAGGTGACGTTAGATTTCGAGGAGTGCGGTTCCTTTTTCTTTGTCGACCCTTCACTAATTGAACCGCCTGACAAACAGTTATCCTTATTGTTACAATTTTTTAGGAGAAGAAGTTTGAGGTAACACTGTAGCACCGCGCAGGTATTTTATCGGAATGATTATTGGCATCTAATTAGATTTGTTCAATTGCTCAGAGTTTAAAGGAAGAGCACCATCCCCCTCCCCTCGAGTTATGCATTAACACAGCAACTAATTAAGCTGTCTGGTTTTTATAGAAATTCTCTGTGAACACTGTATCCATTTTAAATCCTTGTTCGCTTTGTTAAGCACGATATTGTTTAGACCAATGTTATGAGTGAAGATCACGCGAAGTTTTACTCTGTTTTTTAATACACCATTCTAAAATCGTTGTCTTACAAATATTATTAAACATTTATTCTCGATTTACCCATTGATTTAGTGATATTTCCGTATTATCAGAGTTTCTTGTAATTCGAGGTAGTGTCAACCCCAATTAGCATGAGTTACCAGGCCTCTACTGTACTGCATTGACAGCAATGTGTCCACTGCCTGACAAAGTGAAGCACCCAGAAGAGGAGGAAACAAAGTGTAACTTCAGGGGTTGAGAGGGTTTGTGATGTTATTGTAGTGATCACAAAATCCAGTAAACTTTACTAAGAACTCTGGAGTATGAGCTCACATATGAATATGAAACTGCATCCCCTGTGGCCTATATGCATGCAGTGATTCGGCTGAAAAGTGCGTCAGGAAGCCCTAGTGTCCTCTCTTTATGTAAGATGGCCCAAAACAGTCGTAACTGGTCCTCGCTCGTACTGGAGACTGGTACTGCCACGGTTGTCGTGCTAGCTGGTCCCACAAATGCTCTGTTGGGGACAGATCGTCGTCGGTCCCATTCTTGCAAGATGTTTATCCGGGTGCAGTCGGCGATTTGATGTTTTACCGGATTCCTGATGTTCACGGTACACTCGTGAAATGGTCGCACGGGAAAATCCCTACTTCATCGCTACCGCGGGATGCTGTGTCCCATCGCCCGTGCGCCGACTGTAACAGCACGTTCAAACTCACTTAAATCTTGATAACCTACCATTGTACTAGCAATAACTGATCGAACTTCTTGTTTTATACAGACGTTGCAGAGCTGTATGCTGCATGTTTACATATCTCTGTATCTGAATACGCATGCCTATACCAGTTTCTTTGGCGTATGAGTGTATAAGCGCACAGTGTCATCGTAAATGCTGTGTTGCCTGGAGGCTTGCTTGCACCATCTCTGCTTTGCAAGATGCGTGGGAGATAATGTGCACTGTTATTCGTGAGATGAGGAGACTCATGAGTAGTAATGTGTCATGAGCAATGGTACGGCATAGTCCGAGTGGTAAGGTTGCAGTTGTTCTCTGAGGGAGCGAAACATGTTGATTTACTGATTAATTATTTGAGATGAGGAAAGAAACTGAAGCATTTTGAGAAAAATATTTTATTATGATTATTTTGATCAGTGATAGAACAGGATTTAATATAAGTTAATTTATTTTAGATGTTGTTGTTTATTGTGACCTTGCAGTTACGCATTCTTGGTTCAGACATCCCGAGACTTGAGTGTAAGGAAAGAAACAGCCATTAGTCTTTTTCAGTTTAAATTTTTTAGATATTTAATGTCATTTTTACGATGTGAATCTTCAGGTTTTGCGGCGCAACGACTGTTCCATTACGTTTCGGGTGTGCAGCCGCAAGAAATCTCCTAATATTTCGGCTGTATAACGTTCAGCCATCTTCAGTGCAGCTCACAATGACATATCGATATGCCAACACAGATCAACTGCGGAGTCATAGATACAACTCGCGCATTATGCACGTCTCTGCCGCCGACCAACGTCTCTGGCGCATTTGCATCTGTGGCCGCATGCGCAGTCGCGCGGTACAACAGTATAAAGGGACGAAGCGAGCACTGGAGCGGCCCACCAAAGCCATCCACCCTCACCGCCCCGCCCTGCCTCCACAGGCCGTCCTTCTCCTTCGAGAGTCCCGCCGCCTCTACCGCTCTTTTCTCCACACTCGTGACCGGGATACACTTACTCGCCACCGGCAATTACAGCGACACATCCGCAACCTGCTTGTTGCGAAGAAACGCCGAGCCTGGCGCCAGACATGTACACAACTCAACGCCACGCTCCCCATCAACTCTTCCAAGTATTGGTCTGCTTTCCACCGCCTTACTGGGAACCGCCCCATCCCCCAGTACCCTCTCCTCCTTAATGACCGTCCCTTTCCTGACAACCTCAGTAAGGCCAACCACTTTGCCTCCCACCTCTCTGATGTTTTTTCCATCCCAGATGATCCCCACTTTGATTATTCCCTGTTCCCTGAGGTCATGGACCGTACGAATACCTCTGTTCCTCCCCTTGCTCCTAGCTTCCAGTACTTGGGCCACACCCCGCCATCTGCACTTAACACTCCCATCACTGCACAGGACATCAGCCTCACACTCCGCACTAAACGCAACACTGCTCCCGGCCACGACTGCGTTACCTACCGCCACCTCAAACACTGCCCTCCCTCCTTTCTTACCCTCCTTGCCACCCTCTACAATGTCATCCTTGCCACTGGCTTCTATCCCGACCTGTGGAAAACCTCCCGTATCCTGATGTTCTCCAAACCCAATAAGCCTCCATCTGATGCCTCTTCCTATCGTCCTATCTGTCTCACATCGGTGTTCAGCAAGCTCTTGGAATCCATCCTTTCCCGGCGCATCCATCTCCACCTCCACCAAAACCACCTCCTCCCAAACACCCAATGTGGCTTTCGACCTTCCTTCTCTGCTGATGACCAACTCCTCCGCCTCACTCATCTCCTCTCCCTCCAGCTTAACTCCCGTCGCTCCACCATTTTTGTCTCACTTGACCTCGAAAAGGCCTACGACCGTGTCTGGCATCCCGGTCTCCTGTTTAAACTCCAAACCTACGCCCTTCCTATCAACTACATCCGTCTGGTGGCCTCCTTCCTCTCCCACCGCCCCTCCTATGTTACCATCCATCATGCCAATTCCCACACCTTCCACCCCTCTGCCGGTGTGCCCCAGGGCTCTGTCCTCTCCCCTCTCCTCTACCTCCTGTACCTCCTGTACACGGCCGATATGCCCCAACCCCACCCTCCAGTACACCTCTTGCAATATGCTGATGACACCGCATTCCTCGCCCTCGCTCCTACCCTCCAACGGTCCCAACGTCTTCTCCAGAATCACCTTGACCTTTTTGCTGCATGGTGTAACCAATGGCTCCTGAAACTCAATCCTTCCAAGACCCAGGCAATCATCGTAGGTCGTACCACTCGCTCCTTCCGGCTCCTGGATTTCTCCCTTACTGTCTGCGCACGTCCTGTCCGCCTCACCCCCACCCTCACCTACCTTGGCCTCACCATTGACCGTCACCTCACCTGGATACCTCATCTCCGCTCCATCCAATCCAAAGCCCACAACCGCCTCCGACTCCTCAAACTCCTCTCTGGCCGGACATGGGGGTTGCACCCCTCTACCATCTTCCACGCCTACAAATCCTTAATCTGTCCCATCCTCTGTTATGCCAGTCCTGCCTGGATATCTGCCCCCCCCCCCCCCCCAAATTCTATCAGTCCCTCCATATCCTTGAGCATCATGCACTCCGCCTCGCCTTCCGTATCCGCCTCCCGTCCCCCACGCGGATCCTCTATGATCTCATTCCTTTCCCCCATCTGCTCCTATTCCTCGAACATATCCGCATCCTCTACATCTTCCGCCGTCTTGAACCCCCTCACCCCCTGGTTGCTCCTCTCCTCTCCCATCCCCGCCCCCTGCCACGTCTTCACCGTTGTGTCCCCCCTACCCTCCATCTCTACACCCTCCATCTCCTTTCCCAAGGTGGCTTCCGTCAACTCCCCCTCCCGGATGATGCCCTCTCTCCCTCCATTTATCCTTCCTATCAACTCTGATCCTCACCCCCCTCCTTTCCTCCGACCTTTCCCTGGGCTCCCTCTTCCTCCCCCCTTCCATCCTGTGTTTTCTCCCCGCCCAACCTCCCCGTGTCCCTTCTCCTCCCCCACCCCCCCGAGTCCTTTTGCATTCCCCTCCTCTGCCTTCCCCACTCCCTGGCACGTCTGCTCAGCACCCCCCACCCCTCTTATGGGTCTTCTCCATTGGCTTCTTTCCCCCCTCCCACCCTTCACTTTTCCTCTCCTTCCCCCCCCCCCTTTTTTTTTCTCCATCATCTGTCCAGTTTCCCCCCCACCTGCTCTCGGCTGTGGTATGTCATATTTGTGCCAACTTTTTAGTGCCGTGTTTAAGTGAGTGTTCAGTGTTGTGCGTCTTTCCACAGTGTTGCGAACAGAAATCATGCTGTCGCTGGGTGTGCATTTTATATCTTGCGAACAGAAACCAGACTGTCGCCGTGTTTTTTTAACTGTCTGTCTGTTATTTTTCTGCTTCTTGTGTATTATCTTAGCATCATCACCCATGTGTTTTATGTTTTAAGTTCTAGAATTTTCTGCCATTTTACCTTTAAGTCACCGATTTTATCGCCAACTGTTATTTTTTATTATCTTCCTCTTTTTAACACAAATTCTGTAGGCTGCAGAGCGGCGTAGTCAGCTGCTGCCAGCCCGCCCCCTTCGGGGGGAATTGAAATTCAATAAAGAAAAAAAAAAAAAAAAACTGGAGCGGCAGTCTTGCGGCTCACTCTGAAGATGGTTGAACGTTATACAGCCGAAATATTAGAAGGAGATTTCTTGCGGCTGAACACCCGAACCTTAATGGAACATCATTTTTACGAGTTGCATTTTTGTTTAGATCTTATTTGATGTATAAGACAACTTACGTTATCTCCACTCAAGAACTGTAATTTTTTTGTGTATTAATGTTTGTGAAGCAAACAAAGAGAGCTATTCAATATAGAATGTTTCTAAACAGAAAACTTCTTACATTTGATGTTGTAATTTATCCCAAGTCAATATCCGCATCCAAAGTCCATGCCAAAATATGAGTTATTTTCGTTTATTCAGATTTTTTGTGAACCACGTATGCTTTGCCCTTTTGAAAAGGAGCGCATTGTACCAGGCTCATCTCAGTAGTTAGTTGTAGCTCATTAGATGCGACGCGCTTTCAAGACAAGAACAGTGTCACGGTGTTTCCATTGTGCAACAGGTAATTTAATAATAAGAAAGAACATTGAGTTCTCTAGGACCAATTTGTAAGTTTAAAAGTTTAATGATTCACAGTACTTAATTCAGACAGTATTCTTGCAATTACGACTGTTTAAACAGACAAAGAATCAAATAGGTTCTTTCATCTTACTTTCACGCAGTCAGATTTTGCAGTACAGTCTCGCAGTCGAATTCTTATGGTTAAAGTTTGCGATTTTCTATGTTGAAAGCGTACGTAACCTTACAGAGAGCTTACATTGCCAGCAAGCAAAACTTTTAACGAACAGCAACAGTCTTATTATTTTTATTAAGGTAACTTTCAATGATTTACTCATTATGACCATTAGGAGAAACAAAAGAAACAAAAAACAAAACGTCACCACGCCCTACTATCACGTAGCACGATCTCCGCGCCGAGTGTTGCTTTGAAACCAATTAAGTGACTACTACAATTCAGTGCATTCGTAGAAATACCTCAATGTACCATTAGATGTGTCCTCCAAAAGGCGAAGTTAATAAATTGGCGGTTTCAAGCAGAAACCACCGGTATTCAAAGGATTAAAAAAGAAAAGTCATGAAATTAGTACAATGCATGTATTAACGAGATTTTAGCTAAATCATGTGGTGTATATGTACCAATAGGTTATGCACACCAAACTAACGTTAGTAAATACTGTCCATGGCCATGGGACAAGATATGGACCTGCCATTATGTAATACAGACTAAACATAAATTTACCAAGCCGGAATAAATAGAAAACTCTAAGCAGCTTTTTCTACCAAAAACAAAATTGTATAATAAATTTGTAGTATCGTAGGTAATCGGTACCGCCAGAGCCGGTGCCTCTAAGATTTCCGTTGGTGCTGCGAGCGGCACTTTGAACATTGCCACCAAAGAAAAACCTTCAGCCGCCGACCAATGAAGACCGACAGGGCGGTGTTATAAGCGGCGGGCGTCTGGACACTTACTTTCAGTTCCATGCTTCTAGTGGGAGTTCCGTGTTGCTAGTTAATGCCTAACACTATTCCAGGTTGGTGATAGTTATCTCTACTAGATAAAAATCAGTGTATATAGACGCACGTCCGTGTCAGGCCTCTGCTAATTATTAGCCACGGCTATGACAAGTTGTCAACAATATAGGAGTTGAAACTTCCTGGCAGATTAAAACTATGTGCCGGAACGAGACTAACTCGGGACCTTTGCCTTTCGCGGGCAAGTGCTCTACCAAGCGAGCACACAGTTTTAATTTGCCAGGAAGTTTCATATCAGTGCACACTCCGCTGCAGAGTGAAAATTTCATTCTGGCAGTATAGGAGTTCTTCAGAATAAGTTAAGACCAAAACATTTATTCAAACTGCATTTGTGTCAACTAATCTTTTGCTGGCCTGTCCAGATTCCTACGACACCAGATCCGCTTTCCACCTTCCACTCATTTGTCATTAGCAACAAGGGTACAAAGGTGTCCGACGCACAACACAAAATTTCCAACGAGGTTAAACAGATCAGTAAAATGAACTTACTTTAAAAGGCAGTTCAAGGGTACCTGTTAAGCAATACATTCCTTCCAGTGAAAGACTACCTTCGAAACAGTTTAGGGTAGGGGTTTGGTAAAGAAGCATATCAGATCATAATAACAAAGAACATGTCATTTCGCATTAAATTTCGCACTGTATTGTCATTTTTCGTTTATGGAAAACTTTTTCCCAAAGCTTTGCAATGTATAGTACATTTCTGGACTCACCACCAAAAATCATTTGTGGTCTTCAGTCAACGGATAGTTTGTTTAGTGTGGAGTTATTGGTATTGAGAAATGAATTAACATTGTAGCAACAACTTTTTACTTTATCAAATGACTTCTTTGCAGAACGGTACTGTCTAGTTTGACTAGTAATCAAAATGTCCTGGGTCCCGGTTTCGATCCCAGATAATGCGTAAATATTGAATAAAAAATGATGAGCCGAAGACTTCAGATATAAGGAGTTATCCTCGTTCTGTCAATAACCTTGCCAAAGAAGCCGGAGGTGAAGACAGGTTCGAGGCGCCCTGTTGCCTTGGGCTGGGAAACTACCCCCAAAGGCGGAAGGATCAGCAATAATCAAACCGAGCGAGGAGGAGCAGTGGATAGCACATTAGACGCATTCGGGAGGACGACGGTTCAAATCCGCGTCCGGCCATACTGATTTAGTTTTTTCGTGATTTCCCTAGATCGCTTCAGACAAATGCAGGGATGGTGCCTTTGAAGGAGCATGGCCGATTTGCTTCCACATCCTTATCTGATTCGAGCTTCTGTTGCTTCTCTAATTACCTCGTTGTTGTCGGGACATTAGTGTTTAATGTCCCCCTCCTCGTGCAGAATGCAATGTAAACAACTACACTAAAGACATACAATGTGTCTTCATAGGACATGTGACCCGTAATTAAGAAAGTGTCAGATTAGATTAGATTAATACATGGATCATGAATACGATATTTCGTAATGATGTGGAACGAGTCAAATTTTCCAATACATGACAAAATTAAGTTAATATAACAACATACTTAAGTTAATATAACAACTTTTTTATTTTTTGTGTTTTTTTATTTTTTACTTTTTTATAATTTGTTTTTTTCTTTTTTTCTTAATTTATATCTAAAAGTTCCTCCATGGAGTAGGAGGAGTTGTCATTCAGAAATTCTTTTAATTTCTTCTTAAATACTTGGTTATCTGTCAGACTTTTGATACTATTTGGTAAGTGACCAAAGACTTTAGTGGCAGTATAATTCACCCCTTTCTGTGCCAAAGTTAGATTTAATCTTGAATAGTGAAGATCATCCTTTCTCCTGCTATTACTTTTGAATTGGGTTTGGTTGTTAATAACAAATTTCATAAGAGTATATATACTGAGAAGCTACTGTGAATATCTCTAGATCTGTAAATAAATGTCTGCAGGATGATCTTGGGTGGACTCCAGCTATTATTCTGATTACACGCTTTTGTGCAATAAATACGTTATTCCTCAGTGATGAATTACCCCAAAATATGATGCCATATGAAAGCAATGAGTGGAAATAGCCGTAGTAAGCTAATTTACTAAGATGTTTATCACCAAAATTTGCAATGACCCTTATTGCATCAGTAGCTGAACTCAAACGTTTCAGCAGATCATCAATGTGTTTCTTCCAACTTAATCTCTCATCAATGGACACACCTAAAAATTTTGAATATTCTACCTTAGCTATATGCTTCTGATTAAGGTCTATATTTATTAATGGCGTCATACCATTCACTGTACGGAACTGTATGTACTGTGTCTTATCAAAATTCAGTGAGAGCCCGTTTACAAGGAACCACTTAGTAATTTTCTGAAAGACAGTATTGACAATTTCATCAGTTAATTCTTGTTTGTCAGGTGTGATTACTATACCTGTATCATCAGCAAAGAGAACTAACTTTGCCTCTTCATGAATATAGAATGGCAAGTCATTAATATATATTAAGAACAACAAAGGACCCAAGACTGACCCTTGTGGAACCCCATTCTTGATAGTTCCCCAGTTTGAGGAATGTGCTGATCTTTGCATATTATGAGAACTGCTTATTTAAACTTTCTGCGCTCTTCCAGTTAGGTATGAATTAAAGCATTTGTGCGCTGTCCCACTCATGCCACAATACTTGAGCTTGTCTAGCAGAATTTCATGATTTACACAATCAAAAGCCTTTGAGAGATCACAAAAAATCCCAATGGGTGGTGTTCGGTTATTCAGATCATTCAAAATTTGATTGGTGAAAGCATATATGGCATTTTCTGTTGAAAAACCTTTCTGGAAACCAAACTGACATTTTGTTAGTACTTCATTTTTACAGATATGTGAAGCTACTCTTGAATACATTACTTTCTCAAAAATTTTGGATAAAGCTGTTAGAAGGGAGATTGGACGGTAATTGTTGACATAAGATCCATCCCCCTCTCCGTTGGCTGAAGATCCCAGGTTAGTCTCCCATTCCAATCTCCAATGGGGGGTTGTTTCAGTTAGGAAAAGATTGGATAAAATTGAAAAGGTACCATTTTACATGTCAGAGCGTGAAATGTAGACGCCTGAGTATGGTATGGAAGCTAGAAGATTTAGAAAATGAAAAGCAGAGTCAGTCCAGATATAGTGGGGGAGGAAGGCGGGGTCAGTGTAATGAAATGCAAAGAAATGTTCTGGTTAGACGAATATAAGGTAATAACAGTAGCAGAAGTGGTGTAACGCCGATATGATTCGTCATGAATAGAAAGTTAGAACACAGAATGAGTTCACTGTGAACAGTTCAGTGATAGGAGTTTCCTCAGCAGAACCAACGTCAACAATAGGGTAGGTGTACAGGGTGCGGCTCTTAAATCCGGATAAAATTCAATTTGAATTTCCCGCCATATCGTACATCCGCCGGAGGATGCGATTGGCGTTGTTGAAAGCCATAGACATCTAGTAAACAGTCGGAACATCAAAACGGCCGAGATGTTACGGACAAGTGCGGAGCAGAACCGAAGAGCCACGATTATCGAAAGTCTTCGCCCTGGGCGTTCGCCCACTCAAGTAGAACTGTTCTTCGTGTACCCGAGATCAATTGTTTACGATATTGCGGCCAAGTATAATGCTTCAACCTCATTCGAGGAAACGCGTGTCACGAACTGCGGCAGTCATCGAGAAGGCTCGGGCGCTGATTTCGGAGGACCCGGGGCAATCGCTGAGGAAATTGGTGTCAATATTGAATGTTAGCGAGCGAACAATGCGTCGGATGTCAGAGGAGGACCTCATACGAGCCATTTAGTCCAAAACTGGCTCTCTGATAACACTGACAGCTTTTGGTCAAAGAAGTTCTGGCCTCCAAATTGCCAGGATTTTAACCCTTTCGACTACGTTTGGAACGTAGTCGAAAGCGTTACCAATAAGGTGAAGCACTCTAATGTCGCATCTTTACGCACCACTATCGAAGCAGCATTCGCGAATGTGGACAGCGCTGTTTTAAGGATTTCGTGCGATCGCTTAAGGACAAGGCCGTCATTGCGGCTGAAGGGGGTCTGTCGAGTAATGTTACTCTTTAAAGATAGCACTACTTATATGTAAAAGGACTTCCATTTGTATTTTGTTTTAATAAATTTGTTTTAAAAAAAGTTTCATTTGTCAGGCCTTAATCGCCGCATCCTGTACATGAGAGTGTCAAAACAGAGGATGAGGGGAGAGAAAATGGATGAGTGTACTGAATTTTTAATTCAGTACTTAAATGTAAACATAATAAAGTAAATAGAAAATAATGAGTGACTGGAACGCAACATTAAGGAAAGGAATAAAAGGCACATCGGCCGGCCTCTGTGGCCGAGCGGTTCTAGGCGCTTCAGTCCGGAACCGCGCTCCTGCTACGGTCGCAGGTTCGAATACTGCCTCGGGCATGGATGTGTGTGATGTCCTTAGGTTAGTTAGGTTTAAGTAGTTCTACATCTAGGGGACTGATGACCTCAGATGTTAAGTCTCATAGTGCTTAGAGCCATTTGAACAATTTTTGAAAGGCACATCTAGGAGAGATAAGGCCTCGGTAGTACGAATGAGAGGAGGAAGAGTGATTTATGTAATACATTTCGGCTAATAACAGCCAATAAATAGTTCAAAAATCCGAAGATTAGAAGATATGATTGGTGAATGCTTGGAAATAATAAGATTTCAACTGGATCATGTTATAATTAGACAGAGTCCGAAATCAGATACTAGATTTTATGGTTTACCCAGGAACAGATATAAGATCGGATTAAAATTTAGTAATGATTAAGAGTACATTGTAGTTCAGTGAGTCGTCCGGAAGAATTAGTGTGGAAAGAATAAGCACACTGAGGAATGATGAGCATTTGACGTTGTCGAAGGCTGTTGATGACTTTACGACTGCTTGATTTCATTCCGGCCTATGGACACACACACACACACACACACACACACACACACACACACACAGAGAGAGAGAGAGAGAGAGAGAGAGAGAGAGAGGCGCTCATATTCTACTCCGCCCGGGACGCGTTATCGGATATCATCGCTGACGCTCGGCTCACCTCGGGTTGTCAGCTCATGACGCAGACCAGTGAGTTTCGCTTACTCGGCACATGCGTAATGCCATTTCCCTGCAGCTGGATTTGAACAACAAAGAGAAACACGTTTCCGGCCTAGACTCTAGATACTGCGACAATTACTTCCACAATAGGCATTTCAGCTGAAGAGGAATCGACTTCTCGAAATAAACAAACACGAAAGTTTGACAGACAAATATAGATATGAGAAAGATTACTGCGAAGGAATCTTTAAAGTTCAAACGGTTCAAATGGCTCTAAACACTATGGGACTTAACATCTGAGGTCATCAATCCCATAGACTTAGAACTACTTAAACCTAAACTACCGTAAGGACATCACACACATCCATGCCCTAGGCAGGATTCGAACCTGCGACAGTAGCAGCCGCGTGGTTCCGGACTGAAGCGCCTAGAACCGCTCGGTCACAGCGGCCGGTAATCTTTAAAGTAGCAGAGGAAATATTCCAGTTAATCGACGAAAGGACGAAGTACAGAAACGTTGGCAAAAAGACAGAAATACAGCAATGTAAGGCATTTAGCAATGAAATAAATTGGAAGTGCAGAGACACCATGGTGAAATGACTGCAGGGAAAAATACGAACAAATCGAAAAAGAGATGATCGTCGGAAGGACTTACCGAAACAACCTTCGATGAGGAGACCGAGACGGGGAGGGAGGGGAGCAGAATTGATGGAAAGAGTTACACTGAAGGCCTATAGTAGGCGGAAACTGTCTTATCACTTCATCGTAGAAAAAATGTGTCAATATTTAAAAATTTGGGAATCAAGTAAGATTTTATCAAACAGACCTTTAGTAGACTTACAGGCAGATAAGTTGAAAGACATAAGTAACATTCCATCGGAATTTCAAAAATCGTTAGAGGGACTCCCAACGAAACTGTTAGTCAAGCTGGTTTGTAGTAGCTAGGAGCCTGAAGACATACCATCAGACTTTTGGAAAAAATAATTACACAGTTCCGAAGATAGCAATGCCAGTTAAGTGCGAGAACTATCGTACAATCCCATGCACCCAATCTGCTGACAAGATTGGTATAGAGAACGATGGGAAAAATCTTTGTGGATCTGTTAAATGACGATCAATTTGGCTGCAGGAAAGGTAGATGCACCACAGAAACAATCCTGGCATTGGACTTGATAATGGAAGCAAGAATTAAGAAAAATAAGACTTATTTATAGTATCTGTCAATCTAGATGAAATGTTAGACAATATAAAGTGGTTCAAGTTGTCCGAAATTTTTATGAAAGTAGGTGTAAGTGTAGGAAAAGAAGAGTAATATACAGTATGTAGAAGAACCGAAAGGAACATTAATAATGGAAGACGAAGAACGAAGTACTCGGTTTAGAGAGGATATAAGATAGGCACGCAGTCTTTTGCCCTTACTGTTTCATCTACGCATCGAAGAAGCAATGCTGAAAATACGAGTAAAACAATGAAAGGATCTCAGTGATAAGATTGGCTGATGACACTAGTATCCTCAGTGAAAATGACGAAATGCAAAACCTGTTGATTGGAGTGAACAGGCTAATGAGCACTTACACCGATTGAGAGTAAACTAAAGGAAGAATAAAGTAATGAGCAGAATCAGAAATGAGATAGTGATTAATTTTTCGAAATTGGGGACCAGGAAGTAGACAAAGTGAAGGAATTATGCTACCTTGTAAGCAAAATTACACACTGCGAAAGAAACAAGGAGAACATAAAAAGCAGACAAGCACAGCCGAGGTTGTTATTTATTCCTTGTCAAAAAGAGGCCTAATAGTATCACACATCGGCCTTAATTTAAGGAAGCGATGTAAGACAATCTACGTTTTGAGGACAGCATTGTAAAGAAGTGATAAATGGAACGCTGGGAAACCAGAAAAGGGAAGAATCGAATCTTTTGAACTGTCGTGCCGTAGAAGCGTGATGAAAATTAGGTGGGCTGATAAAAGAGGAGGTTCTTCAGAGCATAGGCGAGGAGAGGAACATGTAGCAAACATCGACAAGAAGGAACAAGGTGGTACGACATGTGTTCAGACATGAAGAAATTATTTGCCAAGTACTTGAAGTAGCTGTAGAAGGTAAAAACTGTATGGGAAAACAGATTAGAATATATCCAAGGAGTAGCTGTGGACGTTGTTGCACGTGGTACTCTGAGATGGAGAGGTTGGCAAAGTATTCGTCGCAGTCCTGTTGAAACCAGAAATCTCGTGCGGCCCCACGCCAGAAAAACCTGAATGAGCAAGAGCGCCTACACGGTAGTAGCTTGTAGGGTGGGGTGGAGGGGAGGGGAGGGACAAATTGTGGGGGGGGGGGGGGAGGAGGGGGTAGGAAGTATTAATACCAGAATCCTGGAATACTAATGGCAACTTGAACAGCGATAAAAAAGTCTTAGATCCGTTCCTGTTAAGAACCTGTGTAACACCAACTTTTTAATCACTTACCGGTACTTGAAAGAAAAACACCTGACTGCACTAATTTTTTACTTGTGAATGAGGCTGCACTGTTTTAGACAGACTGGCCTCTGGCCTCATTTCTCAAGATGGAGGCTCCAACTTCTATCCGGCCATCCTGATTTAGATTTTCTGTGGTTTCCCCAAATTACTTCAGGTAAATGACAGGAAAGTAGCTACTGTAAGGCCACGCCAGACCGCTAATCCCATTTTGTCAAACAGTACTTAAATATTTGAACTACTGTACTTGCGAATTTTGCATTTCTTTTCTGAAATTGTAATACCATTGTAAGCTTCTCTTATGTTTTCTGCTGTTGTAAATAATTCACCTTTACTGTACTGGGACAAATATGAATGAGTGCACTGAGTAGCGAAAAAGATCCTTGACTCTGTGCTTAGCTTTATCTGTGGTTGTCTTACTAGTCAGTCGGTTGTGAAGCGCTGGGGCATCTTATTTGAGACAGTAGCGAGCAGCCGAGTTTTTCAGAGAATGAGTTCTGTTATTTGTGAATCAGGAAGAAACTATCTGGAATACTTTATTATTGAGATTAAAATTCATTTACAGTACTTTCTCGTTCTTTAAATTGATGGAGAACATTTTGGAGAAATTTTAAATGTAACAAAGGCATGCACGAGAAAGAAATATTTGTTTGTCAGAACTATTACTTGAACGAAATCTTTGTCCCTCAGATAACTGATAACTTCTATGATAAGTCTTAATTCGATCTCTGTTTTCGTTATGTCACAAATTACGCAATTTGGTTGAGATGTCTAATTTTTGTAATGGGAGACTTTCACAATTGTTAGAGTTTTCTCATGCTCTAGAGTCCTTTTTGTCAATAATCGGAGTTTAATTTTTAGAGAAAAATTTTCTTTGACGTGAAATCTACCTCCATGATTTTGTAAGGAGTGTGTCAGAATTCTCCATTACTTTGATTAAATATTACATCGAGTATCGATAACAAAATAGCCAACTCAAGGCTATTGTTTGCATTGTGAGAGATTGTGATTCCCTATGGAAATAATCACTCAGATATCGATAGTAACAATCTGAGGGCGAAATATGGAAGCGCGATTCTACGCATTGTTGCGAGACGAGGGCTGCCTGCGAGAGAAAAATTTCAGTAGTGTTGGTTGAGAGCTGGGAGACAGAAGACGTGTCGCGCTGCCGTCACGTCGGTGGTGCCAGATTTTACCATACTCAAGGCCTGATTTCATTTATATGGCCAGGAGAGATTTAGATGGCTGAACTACGCTTAAAGACGGAATTCAAGGTAAAATTCGCAAGCATAGCGTAGAGCGCAATTTCAGGGTTAGGCTCGTGATTATTAGTCCGAGTTTGCAATAATCCCATGTTTTGCTTGTCAGTTAAATAAGTCTCCTTATCCTCCAAATAATAATAATTATTATCCACATACAATTCATAAATATGTTGTGGTTATTAAATGATAGTGTAACTTTGAAATTGAAATAATTTGTTTATCTGGCACTCAGCCATTATTGATACTTATAAGGTCATTGTCAGGCATTAAGGCATTATTAATACTTGTTAAACTATTATGGGTAGTGACGATTTCTGAAGCTTTTAAATAGACTTAATTTATGAAATCCTTTCTTACAACTTATTTAGTATTAAACAGGACCCAAGCAAACTCCTTTTTATTAATTCATTCTTAGTAACAATAAGCTTTAACCGTTGCTGCTGCAAATTGCTGTAAACCACTTGGAAAGGCAGTCATCTAAAGAGGTGACTGCAAAACTTAGGACCAAAACAAAGACACTGACACACCACAACATGTCATATTCTCTAATCCAGCAAATTCCGTTGCACAAGCCAGATCCTGTATCACTTTTAAATTCTTATTCAAATACGCAATCAGATAGCTTATCCAAATGTTAGTTTTAAGCTTTTCCTGTAACGGTTGTTGAAGGCTTAAAGACAACTGCACACTGTGTTATGCAGGTTGGATTCCGATTACTGATAGCTCAGGTTGCTTATCGAGTTCATTTTCACAGACGAACATAGGCTTTATTTGTTGTACGTACGTTACAATTTATAGCACACTTTTGAATATTTTGTCGCCATACGAAGTTACAGGTTGTTTCTGACAAGCAAAAAGAAAGAAATCAGTAAGCAGAGAGTAGTTTATTTGCCTTTAGCTGCTGCATCGACTAATTTGTACTTGCTTTCGTAAACGTCAGTGCTCCAGACACAAAAACAGCATGCTGAGCAAGAGTAAGTTACTTTTATTTCCAGACAGATCTCACCTTGCATTCTTGAGCAAACAGTCCTAGTCAGGATTGTTAGGTGTTACGCTAGCAAGCAGATTAATTTTCAGTGAACAGTGATAGTAATTTCAAACAGTTATTTTCTTCCGAGTAGAACAGTAATTCATTTTTGTGAGTATTCCAAGTCAAACATTGTGCTTCATATTGCGCAACAGTCATAATGTACTTCGGTACTGTAGTTTTTATCGAGTACACAATTAGTTTCTTTTGGAGTGTAATTAGATTGATTTTCTTTATTTCAAATTTTGCATTTCATGAAGTTTAAAATTTTATGTCACGACACTGTTCACTGGCGCAACATAGGGCCAACCAATTGTCAGTTTTGCTCAGCAATTTAATAGAATGCCTAAAATACACACATTACACGAGGAAAGTTTTTTAAGTCAGTATATTCAGTTTTCTCACATACAATTTTTTATAGAAAGCTTACACAATTACATCTCTAAATATGCTTGTAGAAGTGATGCACTGATGAACAAAACCATAACCACCACCACCACCACCACCACCACCACCACCACCACCACCACCACCGCATTGTCAGCAAATATTTTCAGATATTTAGTTTTCAATACTACCCTAATTTATTGTTATACGAATAGAAACATATTTTGCAATATCTTCTAGCTTTATTTCTTGTCTCGTTGGAACGAAGAGAAGATCGGAGTTGCGTCCTATCAACGACGAGGTCATTAGAGGCAGAGCAGCAACTCGTTTTTTAGGTACATATCGACCTTCAAGAAATATCTATTGGATACTGAAAGTTTTTGGTACTTCCGATAAAATTTAGTTCTTTGAGTAAGAACTTATCGAACTCACCGAATTAGTTATATCAAACTGAGAATTTCAGAGTCTTCCGCCGCCCTCGCCCCTCCCCCCGAAGTGGTGCAAATTTCTGCGGACACCCATGTACCCCATATCGCGCCAAAGATGTCTTTACGGAGGATCGATATTTACTGGTACCGGTGCTGCGGATACTCAGCATGTTGGTTCATGGCATCCTTTCTCGCGCGTTACCATTAACAGTGTATACGATATAGTTAGAGAGAGAGAGAGAGAGAGAGAGAGAGAGAGAGAGAGAGAGAGAGAGAGAGAGGGGGGGTCACATTACGAAAGGATCAAAAGTTTACGTTTTTACCGGAAAGTACTTCGCTTAATTAAGTTTACCAAAACTAATACAGATATTGAGAAAATACTCGTCTGGACACTTAAATCCCTGTCGTCATCGTCGTCACCATCGTCACGTCAGGACCATACAAATATTCAGACAAAATCAAATCGGGAAACATAAATTAGTCTGGAAAAATACAACTTACGTAACTAATTTTATTTCGTATCACATGAACCGCACACTTCGTTACCTCCAAACATTCAGAGCGGCGTGAAAGATATTCTTTGTGCTGGATGTACAGAAAAATGGTTCAAATGACTCTGAGCACTGTGGGACTCAACTTCTGAGGTCATTAGTCCACTAGAACTTAGACCTAGTTAAACCTAACTAACCTAAGGACATCACACACATCCATGCCCGAGGCAGGATTCGAACCTGCGACCGTAGCGGTCGCGCGGTTCCAGACTGCAGCGCCTAGAACCACACGGCCACTTCGGCCGGCTGGATGTACAGAGATGACACTAATGCAAGTTGCTTGTGATTTGCTCTTGTCTGTTGCAGTAGGCGTCGTCAAAATTAAAGCCACATACCGTACTCTTACTGTCCTTATATCTTCCCACTGTTGATAGTATTCTGTTTAGAGACTTCCGAAGCGACCAGGTTTCACTACGCCCAGGGTGCCAGCTGCTCTGCTGCTGTGTTCACCCGTCCGCTTCCACAGTTACAGCCTCAGCTTCTCGGAAGGCTTCTAAGATATCACGGAGCTTTGTCAGGAAGTCAGTTTCTAATCATTGTAAAAATGTAGCTCCAACTAACTGAAGACTGTATCTACATCTTCATACATACTCCGCAAGTCAGCGTAAGGTGAGTGGCGGAGGGTACCCTGGACCATTGCTCGTGATTTCCTTTTCTGTTCCACTGGCAAACAGAGCGTGGGGAGAAAAAAAGTAATTGTCCATATGCCTCATACGAGCCCTAATCTCTCAGAAACTTATCTTCATGGTCCTTAAGGCGAAATGTACGTTGGCGGTAGAAGAATCATTCTGCAGACTCAAGTAACGGTTCTCTAAATTTTTTCAATAGTTCCCCTCGAAAAGGACATCACCTTCCTTACATGGATTCCCATTCGAGTTCCCAAAGCATCTCCGTAATACTTTAGTGTTGCTCGAACCTATCGGTAACAAATCTAGCAGCCTGTGAATTGCTTGGATACCTTCCTTTAATCTGACCTAGTGCGGATCCCAAACACTTGATAGTACATGACTTATTGGAGGTCGAAGCGGCCGATTACTATCGATCGCATCAGGCTATAAGTACTCCACAGTGACACGGAAATACGGTAGCAGCATGTTTGTAAATACACTCCTGGAAATGGAAAAAAGAACACATTGACACCGGTGTGTCAGACCCACCATACTTGCTCCGGACACTGCGAGAGGGCTGTACAAGCAATGATCACACGCACGGCACAGCGGACACACCAGGAACCGCGGTGTTGGCCGTCGAATGGCGCTAGCTGTGCAGCATTTGTGCACCGCCGCCGTCAGTGTCAGCCAGTTTGCCGTGGCATATGGAGCTCCATCGCAGTCTTTAACACTGGTAGCATGCCGCGACAGCGTGGACGTGAACCGTATGTGAAGTTGACGGACTTTGAGCGAGGGCGTATAGTGGGCATGCGGGAGGCCGGGTGGACGTACCGCCGAATTGCTCAACACGTGGGGCGTGAGGTCTCCACAGTACATCGATGTTGTCGCCAGTGGTCGGCGGAAGGTGCACGCGCCCGTCGACCTGGGACCGGACCGCAGCGACGCACGGATGCACGCCAAGACCGTAGGATCCTACGCAGTACCGTAGGGGACCGCACCGTCACTTCCCAGCAAATTAGGGACACTGTTGCTCCTGGGGTATCGGCGAGGACCATTCGCAACCGTCTCCATGAAGCTGGGCTACGGTCCCGCACACCGTTAGGCCGTCTTCCGCTCACGCCCCAACATCGTGCAGCCCGCCTCCAGTGGTGTCGCGACAGGCGTGAATGGAGGGACGAATGGAGACGTGTCGTCTTCAGCGATGAGAGTCGCTTCTGCCTTGGTGCCAATGATGGTCGTATGCGTGTTTGGCGCCGTGCAGGTGAGCGCCACAATCAGGACTGCATACGACCGAGGCACACAGGGCCAACACCCGGCATCATGGTGTGGGGAGCGATCTCCTACACTGGCCGTACACCACTGGTGATCGTCGAGGGGACACTGAATAGTGCACGGTACATCCAAACCGTCATCGAACCCATCGTTCTACCATTCCTAGACCGGCAAGGGAACTTGCTGTTCCAACAGGACAATGCACGTCCGCATGTATCCCGTGCCACCCAACGTGCTCTAGAAGGTGTAAGTCAACTACCCTGGCCAGCAAGATCTCCGGATCTGTCCCCCATTGAGCATGTTTGGGACTGGATGAAGCGTCGTCTCACGCGGTCTGCACGTCCAGCACGAACGCTGGTCCAACTGAGGCGCCAGGTGGAAATGGCATGGCAAGCCGTTCCACAGGACTACATCCAGCATCTCTACGATCGTTTCCATGGGAGAATAGCAGCCTGCATTGCTGCGAAAGGTGGATATACACTGTACTAGTGCCGACATTGTGCATGCTCTGTTGCCTGTGTCTATGTGCCTGTGGTTCTGTCAGTGTGATCATGTGATGTATCTGACCCCAGGAATGTGTCAATGAAGTTTCCCCTTACTGGGACAATGAATTCACGGTGTTCTTATTTCAATTTCCAGGAGTGTATATTTATTCGTCTATGACTTTGTTTACATCCTATATATATCATTCATTAAGAAATTGGTTAAATATTTGCTGTGTTTTAGAAAGCACAGACATTAGGCTGCTGGCCTACCTTTTGTTCTATTCCTTTGATATATGTTTATTTAATTTGTTTATGTATGGTTGAGCTTGTTTATGGTTCAGTCGTAGGAATATTTATTTAATTTCAAGTTATTTAAATGTAAATCCAGTATTTCGAAAGTGTTTTATGTTTGTGAGAGTGCATTGGCTTGAAGACATGGCGGGAGCGCTCTAGCCAATCACAGCGCTCGTGAATGGGGTGTGCTGGACGTGACGGCGCGACGGACGCACGCTCGTGAGAGAGATTGAGTGTGGAGCGGTTTTGCGCGTGGTCGCGAGAGATAGAAATACTTCGGAGTGTGGACTTGTGAGATTTCCGAGGTGATATAGTATACATTTAGAAGTGAATACCTCGCGAGCTATGTTGTTGTTCGTAACTAATTACGTGCAGTAGAAATCTATTGTTTACCTGTTATTGAACTTATATTTTATTTAGTATCTGGACCATCGACACCAATAAGTGTTTTGCAGATATACACCGCATTCTCAAAAGTAGTTCTACTATTGTACTCATCATTTAAAATCGTTAAGATAGTACCTGCAGATTTTATTTAATTGCAGTCTCTTATTTATAAATTTCTACGTTACATTCCAATTGCCAAGTGATAGGAACCTTCGACCATTGGATTCATGCGTGTATTCATATTTTATACTGTAGACTCAACAGTATTTGGCCTGTAATGCGGCAACTACGTATCCCAGCTCCTAGAGAACGAAACTAGCCAGAACTTATAATATTTCAATATATATGTTAACCATGTTAAGGATTCTGCAGCAAACGGATGTTAAAGATATTGGCCCTCGATTTTGCGGGCCCATTGTTTTATACTTCTTATATACAACTAAACGGATCGAATATCAGACCAACACGTCAGTTGATTTGAATGAAATAGCAGCCGGGAAGAAATCGGGGCGCAACGTATTTGAAGACAGTATCTCTATGAGCCTTCGATTATTTAAGGAAAATTTGTAAAACCTAAGTTTGGCCAGAGGGAAATCTGAGCCTCATGTCACGCCAAATATCTTAACTACCGATACGACATCACCCTTGTTAGCTGTGCTGACACATAGTTACAGCCTTTCACTTTATAGCAGCTTTCAATAGACAAGTCTTTGCCATAAGATACAGTTACTAGCATTATAAGACTGCCTGCTAACAACGCTGTGTCTGTAGGGAAGTATTGCCGCTTGACAATGAATTAAAGAGAAATTTGGATAACATATTCAATAGGTGTAATTAGTGACGGCTCTCTTTAAATATGGATAAATTTAAGATAATGCCTATAACAAAGAAAATGAACAGTACAGTGTCTACATGATCAGTGGTGAACATCTTGAGCAAGTCATGTAGCTGAAGTATTTAGGGATAACACTAAGAAGTCATATGGCTTTGGCGGAGCACATTATGACGAACAGACACACCATAGTGGTCAGTTCAAATTTTCTCCGAAAGCCTCGGTACTTGCAGCGGAGCTCGCCGCAGCACTAGAGGGACTTAGATATGCTGGCGCCTAACATACAATTATTACTCTCACAGACTCGCTATCAGCATTGCTGCTTATACGAAATCATATGGTCAGTAATACCAACACTCTGTGCACCAGGTTAAGGACTGTACTGCAGATACACAGCTCCGTAACAAGAAAAATCACGATGATGTGGGTAAAGGGGCATCATGGTATCAGTGGTAATGAAGCTGGCGATGTTCTCGCTGTGAGTGCCATCCACAATTGGGCACAAATGCAGGAGCAAGTTTCTTACACAGACCACCTTACAAGACGTGAGGGAGATCAGAACCTTGTGCAACAATAATTGGCGCTTATCATACCAAGGCAGGGAAATACATTATGCAGCTATCTTGCACGACCGTGGTAATCAATTGGTATGTACCACAGAAATTTTCTGGTCACCATTTTCCACCTCTGTTTTAACCGCAGACAGTTCCGACTGCTACCTCTATGAGCTGCAAGTAACTGAGACAGCCGGCCCGCGGTGCCCGTGCGGTTATAGGCACTTCAAACCGGAACCGCGTGACTGCTACGGTCGCAGGTTCGAATCTTGCTTCGGGCATGGATGTGTGTGATGTCCTTAGGTTAGTTAGGTTTAAGTAGTTCTAAGTTCTAGAGGACTGATGACCTCAGATGTTGAGTCCCATAGTGCTCAGAGCCATTTGAACCATTTTTACTGAGACATCCCTAAGTGACTGTGGCGCTGAGGACATCGAACACATTTTCAGTTTTGTAAAATGACGTATGGTCAAGAGCCATCACCTCTCAGTCCATACAAAATTAAGGTATCTATATTGTTACATATTTCCCATCCTTTTCTATGGAGCATAGACCTGGGGTTTAACCGAGACGACGGGCAAACGACTGAAGGCATTATAGATGTGGCTGTACGGGAGGATGCTAGGAGTGCCATGGATATACTGTTTTACTAACAACGACATTTTACACAAAATGAAGAAAGAAAAAGAAATGAATATCAACCAAGTAAAACACAGGAAACTACAAAGTCTCTGCCATGTTATGAGGAATGTAAACAGGTATAAACTGCTGCAGAGCATTCAAGGTGAGATAGCTGGTAAAAGAGGTCGAGAAAGAAGAACACCTTGGCTCGGAAACTTGACATGGACTTCATCCTTCGAACGACCACAAGCGATACAGCTATGATGGTCAACAATATTCGGAACGGATAGGTACAACAGGAAGAACATTTATCTCGCATAGAATTCATGAGTATATGACACGATATATTAGGGCGCGTAGGGGGTATAGACAGTATTTCCCTCGCTCAACACGTGAGTAGGATGGGGAAAAAAACTTAACACTAGTACGGCGGTCTCTCCGACATTCGCTGTAATGTGGCCTTCAGGGTCTAGATGTAGACACGGATGTAGCAGCTGCACTTTTATGTTGCAGTTCCTAGTAAACACACACAGATGTTATAGAAGCCATACCGAATCATTACGCCCGGTCTCCGCTGCTGTGACGCTCCGAACAGTAAGTAGAAGTGTTTCAGCCACGTAACGGGTATGTGTGACACTTTTAGTAGTAACATGTAGGTAGCCAAACACAAGCGTAACGTAGCAGTAAGACGCTCCAACAGAAGCGTTCTGCTGCGGAGAGAGATTTACTGTTAAAATCCCAAGAGCGTTCGCACCAGGGAAACTCAGGCAGGCAATTACTTTCTACGACATACTGCTCACGAAATGACAGTGAACGGAAAATATAGAAATTAATGTTAATTCGTACGCTGGCCGACGGTCGTCTTTCCTGTGTACCATTCGCGAATGACACAGCAAAGGACAGAAAATATAATGGTACGAGAAGTATTCTCCGCCAGAAGTACACGATTCCGTAAATATAACAGATTATATTACTAGTCCAGTTGCAGCTTGTCAGCAGGTCTGATCATGATAGGTGTTATTGAGTAACTGCAGTCTTAAACTTGCTGCAGATGGCGTAGTTTTCTGTTAAGAACTGTTGTGTGAGGGAATATTAAATAATAGTAAGAAAAATAAGTACATAGTGAAGCATAAACCCGGTGCAAAAATGGTTAAACTAGCGCTAATTCAAAGAAACGTAAAGTTGAGTATGCTATTACACTTGAGAAAATTAGTATTAACGAGTCATAGTGGGAAGGACTGAAGTTTCGGGTTTGGTGTTCCTTCGACAACGCCAGTATATAGAACGAGAGCTACGTGAAAAAAAAAGGTGGATTTCGCAAAGAAAGTGGGACCAAAGATCAAACTGCGAACATCCGATGGATTACGGACAAGGCAAGAGAATTTCAGAACGATGTGTATCTCTGCTTTATTGATTACTCTACAGCAGGGCTTAAGGGGCTCCGGAAAGGCTCAAAATCATGAAAAGTTCAATTTTTACTTTTTTGCGTTTTCTGAATCTGCAGACTATTACCTTTTAATAGATATATAATTTATTCAATTCCGAAGACTACAACTATTTTTAAATTTTTTTTGAAATGTGTTCTACATGGGCGTGACCCACTGTGGCGCTGTTCAACTGCTGTCAAATGGTGTTATTATTAACGTCCGTGTTCATCAGGTACATTTTAGTGATGTGAGATAAAGTATGTGTTGTGGCTAACCTGTGATGGTTCAATATATATCGCTGGTGTGATTGTCGATTGTTTCATATTTATTTACTCTGTCGTTATCTCGAAAATATTCGTAATTCTGTTTCTTGAGTCTCTGTTTTGTTGAAGTGTAATAATGAGTAAAAGTAAAGTTATTAGAAATCCTCTGAAGGCTTTTAAGAAAAGGAGAAATGTTGGAAAGCCAAAGGTATGTGTTATTACTGTAAACAATAAAGACGATGAAAATCCCCAACATAGCTTGTGTCCCAAAGAAGAAGACAGTTGGTGTAAATATAACAAAGGATTGCTAACTGGTGAAGTGTACACTCATAAGCATAGTCTGCCTCATGCAATAATGGAGGTGATAAAACCTATTTTCAGAGACTTAGCAGCACCTGAACTGTTGAAAAAGTGTATTCATGGAAAAACTCAAAACCCCAATGAAAGTGTAAATAGTGTTATATGGTCGAGAATCCCCAAGACTGTATTTGTTGGAATAGAAACACTTCACTTTGGTGTGTATGATGCTGTTGCGACTTTCAATGATGGCAACATTGTAAGGTGCAAGGTATTTAGAAATATGGGAATGAAGATAGGTTTGAACATGGTACGAGCGATGCTTGCTTTAGACAAGGAACGCCTTCGGGCTGCAGACAGGGCTGTAAAGAGTCTAGAAATACAAGCAAGAGTATACAGGAGGAGGAACAAGAGGAAGCTGGAGGAGGAGTTTGCAGAGGATGAAGATAATCCATCCTATGGACCTGGAATGCACTAAAAAGTTAATCCAATCTTTGTCGCTCGATTCCCAAAACTTTTATTTTCTCATACTAATTACATGTTTTCTAAGGATCTTCCAAACATATTTGTTTCAAACTTTCAGTAAATGTTACACAGTACCTTCTGCATAATTTAACACAGCCGTTTTTCCAAAAAACTGTATATTTTTGAATATATAAATAAAAAATTGCAAAAAAATGTTGTGAATTTTCATTACAATTGAAAAAAATCTTTAATAACTGAACTAAAATTTTGTAAAATCCCTGTGTTAAGTTGTAGCCCATATTCCAATAAGTAATCTGTAAAAAGTTCAACTTCCTACCTCAAATACTTTGTGAGGAAAGATGTAATTTATAAGCGTTATTTTAACATTGCAAGTATAGGGCGTTCTGGAGCCCCTTAACAACTGGCCGGTTTTGAGCGTGAGTACTCGCGTCTGCTCAGGCACGTGCTCGCGAGCAGGTGCAAGGTCGCGGAGTAGGGAGGGAGGGGAGGTAGGCGAGGGAGGGGAGGGAGGGGAGGGAGGGGAAATGCGCGCGCACGTTTGAATGTGATCTCGCGTTCTTAGCAGATTTAACTAGCCATCTGAATGCTTTGAACATTTTACTACAAGGTAAAGATCTGCTAATTACTCATTTCATAGATCGAATACGAGCTTTTAAAATGAAATTGACACTTTGGGTGAGTCAGCTGGAAACAGGAAACCTAGCTCATTTTCCTAAATTATCATCCATGCAAGATGTTCACAAAGACTGAACGTTATTCACGTAGTTTAGTTGATCGGCGCTTTCAAGATCTGACAGCACTAGACAGTGATTTTGATCTGTTCTCTCCATATTCAGCGAATATTTAAGAGATTCGTCCTGAGCTGCAGCAAGAAATTATTGACCTGCAGTGTGACAGAGAATTCAGAGAAATTTCAGAACAAGAAAAACATTTTGGAATTCTACAGACACTTCCCTCAGGATAGATTTCCTCGTTTGCACAAACTGGCGGCTACAATAATATCAATGTTCAGTTCCACGTGTGTTTGTGAACAACTGTTCTCTGCAATGAAATGTAACAAGACACGCCTGAGAAACGCATTGTCTGATCGAAATTTAAACTGCACGCTGTGCCTAAAATGCACAAGAACAATTAATCCGAACATAGATGCAATTGTAAATGGCAAAAAGTACAAGATAAACGAGAATCCCACACTTCAGTGACACCTTTTATTGTGTAACAGTTCACAAATTAATTCGAATGTAGAGGCATACACTAAGCTAATAAAATTATGTGGCATGTGTACGTTCTCCTTTATTTGTTTCATTTGTCGCAGTAATAATTCGTGAGTGATATCCCTGCAGGTGGCCGCGGATTTACATTGACTGTCGGCAGCTGTTGTGTGCCCCACGTGGCTCTCCCCACTCTCCGCTCTGGTCCGGTAGTGGGGGTAGCGTGCTCGCGCCTTGCTGCTCACAACTTGCTCCGCGAGCACGTATGTTGTGAAGCCCTGCTCTACAGCCTTTGATTATATCGACAATAATAATGGGAAATACTCAGAAACATGGGAACATTGGATTATCTCATTTACTTCACACGTCTAGACCACTTCTATCAAGAAGCCACCGTGAGAAAGGTATAAGAAGCAACTAAATATGTCAAGATTCAGAAAGGAGTACGACAAGGCTATGAATTGCCACCTTATATATTGTTTGTATGCAGAGCACATTATGAGGAACGCCGTGTTAGATGAAGCAACTGGAATTAAAATAACTCAGGTAAACATAAATAACCTTTGATGTGCAGATGATATCAACTTTATGACAATAAGTGAAGAAGAGTTCAAGATCCTCTTACTGAAGGTGTAAGAATATTGTGCGAAGGCTGGACTAATGTTTAATTTCAAGAAAACGAAAGTTTGCAGCTACAGCTATGACGTCATGTTACGTAGGAGGAGAAATGATGGACGTAGTCTATTTTCAAATATGTCGGCTCCCAGATTTCTGCTGATGGTGACTGCAGCCACGAAACCAAGAGACGCTTGTTGCCTGGCAGAAAGGTAATGTTCAACTTCACAGTGCTTTACCCTTTCGTGGGCAAAATTGTTGCGTAATTTTTTTAGTAAATAGGAAGCAGATGATAGTTAATAGATATATATCATACAGATTTGCTGCGTTTCTAAAAGTGAGTCCACGCAACGAGACGACAAACGTTCTTCCCACTCCCCTCCATTGGAGTTAAATGACAAAAGAAACACTTTGAATATATATCGCATTTATTTGTAAAACTGTCTTGTTTCATTACAACTATTGTTCACATTTATTTGCCATAAAATTTTCTAAAACATGGCTCGATGCAAAGTGATAGCTGATAGTATCACAACGAGTGCGCTTCTCTGCTGCTTTGGTACTGCAATGACGGCGCCCCTCTAAGTTTCTCCCAAAATAGGTTAGTGATCCCCACAGCAACAAGGGTAACATCTTCAAGCACTTTACCCCTTTTTGCCAGAAAAACAGATTTCTGATCTCGTCTTTTCCAGGATGAGAAGCCAACAATCAGTTACCTGGCTAGAACATTCTGTACGTGAGCTGATCGTGCTGTTCGCTCTCTCTTTTACGTATTTTGCGTAGTGTTTAAAGCTGTTTACTATGGCAATACCCACCATGAAATAAGATGTTCCGTGGCACCATTTCACAGTGCGTCTGTCAAGGACATTTCTTTCTTATAGTTGGTCAAGCTTATCGACGCCACCCATTATTTTTTTGTAACCAGCCACACCTTCAGGACAGGGAATCTCTGTACTAGTACCATCTTTATTTTTCGTGTTCACCACCTTTGTTCCTCTTAGGTCGTGGATAGAGGAGAAGAAAGCAATTGATAAAGTGACTCCTTTAGTTTCAAACTGAAATTCTCCTCTCCACAATTTGATGTTTTCCATCACAATTTTTGGTAAATGTTTCCCACTAGTGTTCACATTGCCACATCCATGCACATCCTCCTTCAGACGTGTTGACATTCTCTGTGGTGAAGAATCTATCGAACACAACTACATTACCTGTATTGTATATTTCCCTCGTTGGATTGGTCACAACTCCTTTGTTTTACACATGCCTATATAAACTTCAGAGTTCCTTATGTATCCAGAGAGTGAATCTACGTACTCCCACTGGAATCTCTCCCTTCCACTTCGCACACTTCTGGGAGTCCCTTGCATACCTAGCGGGACTACTGTAAGGAAGGATACCGCTACGCACACTCCACTACCGTTGAAAGGTTCAATCTCGGAAAAATACGCTGTGTATTAAGCCACTATCCTAGCCATATCTTTTCTTCCAGGACTGTTGTTCCCACAACAGTATGCTGAAAACGTCTGTGAAGTTTGAAAGGTAGGAGTGAGAGAGTGGCAGAACAAAAGCTGTGAGTAGGTTTTTTTTTTTTTTTTTGTGGGTCGTGAGTCGTGCCTGGATAAAGGACGGTTCTGGGTACGAATACAGTCCGTCATGTATCCTCTTCGGGGATGTGGCAGCTAAAATAAAAACTGTGAGCGATATACTCTAGACACTAACAGGAACCGTCTGGGAAGCCACTGCGACAGCTCTCGTATCATCAGCCTTGCCTCTTTCATAGTCTAAGAATACTGCTGTTCCACGTGACTAAACGGTGTTCACACCGAAATGATTGAAACACTGCTCAGTCAAGCAATCTGCCTCATCACTGAGTGTGTTCGTTACGAACGCACACTGGCTAACCTCTAGATAATATTCCACCACCGTCGATAAGATCACAGTCATTGCTGGACGTGTGGAAAAGAGCAAAAAACAACGTAGAACCACCACTTCATTCAGAATTTTCATTAGCAGAACCCCAATGACTCAGGTACAGGAAACCACCACGGCACACTGCACACAAAAATGGCTCTGAGCACTATGGGACTTAACTGCTGTGGTCATCAGTCCCCTAGAACTTAGAACTACTTAAACCTAACTTACCTAAGGACATCAGACACATCCATGCCCGAGGCAGGATTCGAACCTGCGACCGTAGCGGTCACGCGGTTCCAGACTGTAGCGCCTAGAACCGCACGGCCACTACACACATTTCGATATGCAAGATGCGTGCATCGATCAATGGTAGGAGCAAACTCCTTTGACGCATCACCAGCTACGAGGCAGTGCTGAAAAGTAATGCCCCCGAAGTTTTTATGTGAAGACTCGTGAAAGCTTTTTAAGTAAAAAAAACTCCGCATCTTCAGTCTTCTCGTCTACATATTTATTTCTCAACATAATCATCCTGGCGACGAACATTTCTCTCAATGGATAACTATTTTATTGATACCGTCACCCAGAATGCCTGACTCCGTTGACCGAGCCACATGCACCGTTTCAACACTATCAAAGTGAAGTCCTCGAAAGTGTTGTTTAAGTTTTGGAAAATCGGATAGGGCCAAGTCGCGACGGTATGGAGGATGATCGATGACAGTGAACCCAAGGCGTCTGTCGTCTGGCATTGTCATGCTGAAAGAGTGAGCTTTACCTGTGGACAAATTTTTCGAATTCGAAACTATCACAGCATGCTGTTTCTCGCGCACCGACATAGTTACGTTGCACACGGCCATGTTGCACGCTACAATTCGGAGCCTTCATACGGCAGAGGGCCGTAAATACGAAGACATGAAGAATCAAGACGGAAAATGTTGATAACGTGTTTTCTATTTAAAAAGCAGGTCGGCGTAATCCCACTGCAAGCGACCGGCAGGTTTTCATCTCATTTGACGACACTGGTGCGTACTGAACTGCCTGGGATCGATATGGAGCATTGGTGCACCAATGGATATGGAAGTACTCTCCTCCATTTGATTGCGGCAAAGATCAGCAAATTATATATCATATTTTAATGTTACGTCAGAGCATTCAAAGGGACTATGGAAAACCCTCTCAATCTGTCTGCAGCAGGTTCTGACTAAATATCAAACATAGACTATAGGGCTATGAATCCTTTAAGAATTTGAGATCCTGTGCATCTTTGTATGAATGTGTATATTTGTTGTAAATACTTGTCTATATAAATCAAATGATAGATACAGTTTTAATCTGCCAGGCTTTTTAAAATAAATTTCGTAGACAATTCTCCCTTGACTGACTTCATGGGAACAGTGGAACAATTTTTTTCCATCGAGATATTGAGGCAAATACGCCATTATTTAATATAAATTAAAGAAGGGCGGACTATTCTCAATACACACTAAAGAAAAACCCGACGCGGACGAAGGAATTATCCGAATGGGACGGGAATCGGTAGGCGTGATGTATATGTACAAACAAAGAAATGACTGCAATATCAAGAAAAACTGTGTGGTTTATTCAAGAGGAAGAACTTCACACATTGAGCAATTCAGGAACGCATTGGTCCACCTCTGGAATTTATGCACGCACTTTTTCGGCCTGGAAATGATTTAAAGGGTTGTTGGATGTCTTCCCCCTGAGGAATATCGTGCCAAATTCTGTACAGTTAGCCCGTTAGATCAAAATCGCGAGCTAGTTGGAGGGCCCTGGCCACAATGCTCCAAAAGATCACAATTGGGGAGAGATCGGGCGACCTTCTGGCGAGGACAATCAAGTATAAGCTCTCAATGGCGGGCATTACCTTGCTGAATTTAAAGCACAAGATGGCTTGCCATGAACGGCAACAAAACTGACGTAAAACATCGTCTACATACCGCTGTACAGTAAGGGTGCACAGAGGACAATGAAAGGCGACCTGCCATGGAAAGAAACGACACCCCATTCCCGGTTATTGGGGCATATGGCGGGCAACAGTCAGGTTGATATCCCACCTCTGTACGGAGCGTTTACAGACACTACTTCGTCCTGGAATCTCACCAATTGGAATAGAATTGTCTTCAGTGAAGAGTCCCTCTTGTAATTGAGCCCTGATGACCAGGAAGACCTGTCTGGAGATGCCCCGGACAGCGGTGGGATACCAACCTGTCACCCGCCATATGGCTCGACAACCAGGAGTGATCACCTGGGGTGCCATTTCCTTTCATAGCAGGACCCCTTTGGTTGTCATGCGCGACACTCTTACAGCACAACGGTACGTCGGACACATTATACGTACAGTTTTGTTGCCCTTCATGGCAAGCCATCCTGGGCTTACAGTGCCGTAAGATAATGTCCTCCTGCACACGGCCAGTTTCTATCGCTAGCCTTCGTGCCTGCCAAAGCCTATCTTGGCCTGCAAGGTCGTGGAATCTCTTCCCAATTGAAAATGTTTGGAGCATAATGGGCAGGGCCCTTCAATCAGTTCGAGATTTTGACGATGTCACGCGCCAATTGGACAGAATTTGGCATGCTACCACCAACTGACATCACTGTGCCTTCAGCCTGAAGATGGTCTACAAGGTGTGACAATCAAGTAATGAGACTGATGTGAAAAAAAATGTTGCTTACCGTTTTAGTAAAGTTTAGTGTTGTCTCCTTCAAAGTAGTTCCCTTCTGATTGCACACACTTTTTCCAGCGCTTCCGCCATTGATGGCAACATTTATGGAACTCTTCTTCTGTAATATCCTCCAAGACACTCGTCACAGCTTTGTGTTGTTTGAAAATGGTGTCTCTTGACCGCCGTTTTGATTCTTGGAAATAGAAAAAAGTCGCACGGAGCGGTATCTGGTGAATAAGGTGACTGTGGTAGTACTGAAATTTGTTTTTAGGTTAAAAATTGCTGTACTGACAGAGCATTATGGGATGGCGTATTGTCGTGATGCGGAATCCAATTATCAGCAATGTTGGCAACGACACGAAGAACTCTTTTACGAAATTTTTCTAAAATTTCTTTGTAGTTATATTGGTTAACTGTTTGTCCCGGTGGCACCTACACTTTATGAACAGTTCCTTTGGAATCAAAGAAGCACGCAAGAGGCTGATGGTCGTCCACTGTGGTCTTCATCTTCAACATTTGTTCTGCCTTCACTAAATATTTTATGGCAACGAAAAACTTGAGCTCTTGACATAACCACCTCTCCAAAAGCTTTCTGAAGCTTACCGTAAGTTTTCGTCGCGTTTTCGCCCAATTTAACGCAAAAAGAAATGGCATAGCGTTGCGCAATATTATGCGGTTCCATTTCCGTGACGAGAGACACAAACACATGTTAACTTATTACTGCACAATTCAAGACAGCAGTTGCATCGATGTGCCGCTTGGACTAGAAGCAGCTTAAAGACCAAGGTCAAAGATATTGTGCCTACGCAAGCCTGCAGGGTTGTCACATCATGCAAAGAAAATCAGTCTCATTACTTTATTGTCACACCTCGTAAGTCATATGCCGAAACCGTTGACAAACAAAATAAACATCAGTTGCGATCAGTTGCTGATAAACATCATTTGCGAATTTTAATACTTTACACCGATCGCTGATCGCTTTCCATTGAAAGAATGCTTTCTAAAATTTTATGTAGATAGTTTAGTGTGGCTCTCTGGCCTGGTGCAAGTCTTCCAACTGGACGGCGCTTCGGCGAGTTGCGTGCCCTAACCTACCCCAGTTATCCAACAGCGGAAAGGGGGTCTACAGTTAAAACGAAGACTGAAAAATGCGTAGTCCGGCCAAGATACGATCTCACGACCTCTTGCTTTCCAGGCACGAGCTTTACAGCAATACCGTCAGACCAGACCTGTATGTAGGTAGTTCAGCTGTAGGTTGTGACAAAAGGTTACGAGTCTCAAAATATGTGACAAATGTATTGACTTAGAAGGTTCAGTTTTTTTACAATGCCAAGGGACCATAGAATTTAGTATGTGACATTTCAACTTGATGCGTCTACCCTTTCCGGAGAGAAAGGGGTCTTAACAGTAGGACAGACAGACAGACAGACAGACAGACAGACAGACCGTAAAACGTTCCGTTTTTATCTACTAAGGTACAGAACCGTAATTAATTGCGTTACTTTATGTTTTCAAGTGATAAAAATGTTATGATCACCCTTTGTATATACTCCGGTAATTATACATAACAGTTCAAGTTACGTTCGTGAATTCCGCTAAGAACAGTAACTCTCTCTTGATCTCTAAGCACCACGACATGATTTTTCGTTACTGTCAGTTCGAGACTTATTTCAGGACCCTCGGGATTCCATGTATGTTGAATAACGCAAGCGACTTTGTTAGTGTCACATTTATATCAAACCATGTACCACAACCGTGCTATACACAGCTCTTTCCAGTGAGACACACTCGGGCTGTTACGACAGTATCGAGAACGCAGTCTAGCGAATGACTGCAGTCGGAAGTGTTTCACTGGAAGTGATCGCACAGTTTCCTTTGAAATGGGGCCATGACAAGTGTGGATGACAGGCGGCAAAAACAGAAGCGCTTGCATCAGCGATCTTTTGTACCCAGCAGCGATGAGATTCTATGCAATCGCCAAGACTCCGCTCTGCTCGGCTCTTCTGTCAAACGGGCTGCGTATCGATACGTCGTCTTCACCGGAGCAGCTACAGTCCTCTGTGAGCCATATTCCTGGAACGAAGTACAGGCGATAACTCCATTCTTAGAGTTCTCCTCTGTTGTCGCGTAGCAATATATAATCACTAGGTCCAGGATTTTTGTGATATGCTATATAATTCTCGGTGAGAATGACTCGTTCTTTAAATAAATATAAACGCTTGTTGTGAACAAAGGAGCCGGCCGCTACGGTCGCAGGTTCGAATCCTGCCTCGGTCATGGATGTGTGTGATGTCCTAAGGTTAGTTAGATTTAAGTAGTTCTAAGTTCTAGGGGACTGATGACCATAGATGTTAAGTCCCATAGAGCTCAGAGCCATTTGAACCATTTTTGACCAATGGATTTACTGTAAATTGTTAAGTCATGTTTATGGGTATGTGGCCAATTCTCTGTGACAGAGCATATTTCAGTAAGTGAATGGTCACGGTCGTTATATGCTCACTCTGTCAAGAAGTAAAGAACTTTTCTTATAGAGTTTATTTCGTGTTACATTTATTATTTTGTTTCTTCGAAAATGCCAAATATCTATCTCCCTCCCCCATTTCATTTGAATTCAAGATATTTACACCACCTTTACGCTACAGTAAGTTTGTGTAGCCTATTTTTACTCTATGAGCAGGTATCTGCTTAAACAATTCTTGGTCCTGGGCTGCAGAGACATGTATGATAGTTAAGGTTGCCATCCCTCCCGATATATCGGGACTGTCACCGTTATGAACCTTCTTGTCCCAACATCCTGACAAGACCCAGTTTTGTTCCGATTTTGCAAAATACTGTTTCGAGTTTGGCTCATGTAGTCACGTACTGCAGTAACGCCATCTGTTAGTGCAACATGTAAAGGTAGCCTCAGTTTTATTTATGTCAACAAGTTTATGTTGGCGAGGTCACCTCACAGATAGCGTCGCATGTTGCGCATCCCATATCGAGGATGGAAGCACCTTCTAGATCCAGCACCATCATTCGAGAAAATACCAGACTTCTCCAGTAGTATGGGGCTGGAACTATTTAAACAGTGGCACACGAAAGAATCTGGTTTCGCTTCCTTGATGTTTATCTCACCATCTATGGCCGCCCTGTTAACCTTACCCCCACCCTCAAGTACCTTGGCATCACCCTTGACCGTCGCCTCTCCTGACCCCCCCCCCCCCCCCCCCATCTCTGGACGATCCAAGCCAAGGTACGCTCCTGACTCCACCTCCTCAAACTCCTTTCTGGCTGCAAATGTGGTCTGGACCCCTCAACAATCCTCCACACCTATAAATCCCTCATCTGCCCTATCCTCTGTTATGCCCATCCCATCTGGATCTCCACCCCTCCTACCTTCTACAAGTCCCTTCAGATCCTGGAACCCCATGCACTCTGCCTCACCTATTGCATGGGCCTCCCTTCCCCCAAGCGGATCCTCTATGACTTAATTCCTTTCTCACAACTTCTCTTCCTTGAACAGATACGGATCCTTAACACCTTCCCTAAACTTGATACCCCCTCACCTGTTTGTCTCTCCTATCCTTTCCCACCCCCGTCCGTACCATGCCTGTACACCTGCACCCCACCTGCTCTTCATCTTACCACAATCCATGCCCTTGCCCAAGGTGGCTTCCGCCAACTCCCCCTCCCTCATGATGCCCTCGTCCCCTCCATCGTCCCCTCCTACCAGCTTTGATCCTCCCCTTCCTCCTCGTGTGTTTTTCCTCAAGGGCACCCTTTCCCTCCTCACTTCCTCCCCCTCCTCCCTCCCTCCCCTACCTCCCCCCTCTCTGGGCTTCCACACCCCCTACCCTCTCCCCTCACCCTTTCTTCTCTCCCACTAGCATCTTCCCCTCCTCCCTCCTACCCTCACCTCATCCCTCTGGCAGGCCCCTGGCTTTTTCGTGTGCACAGTATGTTTTTAGTGCGCCGGAGATCGTCGCCACTGTGCTAGTATTTGTCTTCCTGTCCGTTACTCAGTGTCCCTCCTTCAGTGCTCTTCCGTTCACGTGTGAAACTGTGTGTCTCCGTTGTGCACAGTGGTGAACGTTTTTATACAAACAATGCGTCCGTGAACGCCTTCATTTATTTTAATATGTATGTCTTCTGTTTTTATCCTCCATGTATGTTTGTTTACATGTCTTCCTGTTTTACGTATGTTTTTTTCTGTGGCCAAAGAGTGGCATAGATGGGCCGCTGCCGGCCTACCTTTCTGCAAAAGTTTTAAAATTACAATAAAGAAAAAAAAAAGAATTCCTAAGGATCGAAAGAGGATGTTCACTTGTCGGATGACTATACAAAAGAGTGGTATTTTGTAAAGAAAGGACGCACGGATCAGGAAGCGTTGTGAGATTTGTAGCTGTTCTCAGTAACTCACGGAAGTAAGGCAGATGTAAGGCATCACATTTCTATGAAGTCATACAAGTAGATTCGCGGTAGCATCGAGATAAATTCATGATTAAAGAAGATACCCAGGAATCGGAGACAATTGCTGCTGCAGAAATAACGAATGCTTATGAAGTCAAGCATCATCATTCCTTCAATTGTCTTGACTGTACCGTAAAAATTGAATTCCTCAATGTATGCAGATTCCGAAATCGCCGCAAAGCATCATACACCCAGGACCAATGCTACAGCGATTGTTAAAATAGTCTGGCACCACAGTCCGTGTCCGAATGTATGAAACAATTGCAAGAAGTTTCATTTTACGCCGTACGCATCGACGCTTCGAACCACTTACTGGAACGGATGGAAACCAAGAGAAGCTGTTGAAGTTTGATTCTCCGAATAACGAAACATCGGAGACAATTGCGAAGTTTTTTCAAGACACTTAGAAACAACTGCAAATTCCATTAGATAAATTAATCGCTTTTTTTTTGGAGACAGTACCAATACCAACTTCGGAGGGCTTCAACGGGGCAATGTGTTTCACCAAATTGAAGAACTAGGAAAAAATGTAGAAGGAATTGAATGCCCTACCCATATTTTTCATAATACTATATCGAGTAACACTGAAATAATCTTCATGAATATATGTAATTATGTTTCGATATAAACGGTAAAAACAGAGAAGCTGAAAGAGTTCTGCTTTTACGTTGATGTCAATCATCGGACTCTTCTATCTCACTCAAAAACAAGATGGCTGTCGTTAATGCTCGCAGTTCAGAGAATTTAAGGCTTTGGATTCCATTAAGAATATTTTTGACGCCCAAGATAGGCCACACAAAATAATTTCAGATTTTTCCAGTAGTCCGATCAGTGAAATTTACTTCATGTTTCTGCGGTCAAATTTGGCTCTGTTCGAAAAAATATATACAAAGCGTGGAGAAGAACGAAGTCTCGATAATTGAAATAAGAAATATCTTAATCGACATCATAAGATGTCAATCAAAGGAAGACTAGCAGTTTTATTGGCATACAAACCAAGATGAATTTGAGCAAATTAAAGAATGAGATCAAGAAATAATTTGATTTCGAAATTCCAGGAAGACACAATGGCTTTGTGTACCGTAGCATTTGATTACAGAGAGAAATGGGCTATTTCTTTTAATAAATGTCAAGTATTTGATTGGATGACGCTTTCTGAAACTCCAGATTCAGTGACGATTGAAAACAGTGTTATATTCCTGATTAAAAATGGTGTGAAGATTTCAGGCGGCAGTTTTTTTTTCAGGAATATATGCATATGAAGCGATTTTTAGGAACGAGGCATGACACTTAAGTCTAAACACTCCATGCACGAAAGGTGGATTTAATTTCTTAAGGAAAGAGAAAATCCCCAATGCGAATGACAACTGCTAAAATTATGTATTTGTTTTCTATCCCCGCACACAACACCACTGTGGAAAGAGTATTTTCGCTGATGTCGGTCCAGTGGACTGATTAAAGAATTCGATTGCTGCCAGGGACCCTGGAATCAATTTTACAGTGCCAGTTTAATGACAAGCCTACTTGCATGGAGTTTTATAAATTCGTAACAGATAAAAAAGACTTGCTGAAAAGGTGAAATCTTCAGAAAAATATGGTGTACGAACTACGTTTGAGTAACATGTTCCATGTACTTTTGTTCTAAACATTAGATATTAATTTATTGACATTTTTTAAATTATAAATTATGAAATTAATATATTTTTGTACAATTTTGTAAAACTATGTAATCCACAATTGCTAGTCGCTCTTCACATGTAATGCCATACGCTAAATAAATAAATGAATTGTCCTAAACAAAAAATATATTAAATAAATGTTATTTCATTTCTACATGAATAGGTATGTGGTAATGGAAATGGATCAACAATTGCTTGAATAATTGGAAAAATTGATTGGAAAGAATAGTTAAAAAGAGATTCTGAAAGTAGTCTATGAATCTATGCATAAACTTCGGCGAACTTTAACTGATATCAATATCAGCAGACCTTTAATATCGTTACATTCAAGGTCAACCAACATAATTTGCATTACGCACTGCTGCTTCCAGTAGTGTGCGGTACCAAATAATCACCGCAACCATTGAAATTGTCGATCTTCACATTAATTCCATTGTGTTTAGGCTTGAGTGTGACAATATCGATGCAAGAACGCTCCTTCGCATGCCCCGTGAATTATTCTTGTCTGCACCGAACCTCTTTATGCAGGATCTCGGCGGCGAGTGAAATGATGAACAGATAGGAGTTGACCTCATAACCGTGCGAATAAATATTCCTTTTCTAATAACTTTTTATAACAGTTTTAACAATGCTAGTACGACAGATCCAACCATACGTCCGTACGCTACCACTAACAAAAGCGTGAAGATACGTGAGTGAATAAAGTGAAGAGCGGATTTCTTACTTTGTTTCATACAGATATTGAACGATATATCAACACATAATCCTTGCCACAAAACTGGTCGTTAATTTACTTTTGGCGATGTCTATAGCTCATTCAGTTTCTATATAGCTTGTACACACACACACACACACACACACACACACACACACACACACACACACACACACACACACACACAAGAACGAAAAATGGCTCTGAGCACTATGGGACTCAACTGCTGTGGTTATCAGTCCCCTAGAACTTAGAACTACTTAAACCTAACTAACCTAAGGACATCACACACATCCATGCCCGAGGCAGGATTCGAACCTGCGACCGTAGCAGTCGCACGGTTCCGGACTGCGCGCCTAGAACCGCGAGACCACCGCGGCCGGCCACAAGAACGAAAAATAATACGATTCAGTACATATATCCCATCCCAGGGTGTCCCGCCGAAGTCGCATCGCAGCTAAATACGGTAACCCTACTCATAGTGTTATTCAGTCTTGTTGAAGTCTGAAGCGTGTGCAGAGTAGTTCAGAAAAAAGCCTGAAGTGAAGCAAAGTATTCAATTAAAATTACAACAGTTCATGTCTCAATCTGGCGAGAAATTATTTTCGGCTGATGGCAAACTACTGTGTTGTCAACTGTACGGAGTAAATGCGGTGAAGTCATTTTAATGTTCAGCAGTATGTGGCAACAGAAAAAACACAAACGCAGAATGTAACGGATTGAAAATGGAAAAACATTACAGCAAATGCACCTAGGGGAATTACGCCAGCCTTATCTACTATTCTATGAAAAACTTTGTACAGCTTTCTTATGTGCTGATATTCCCTTAAGTAAACTAAATCAGCCAAAATTTCGTCGATACTAGAAAAATGTACAGGCTAATCTCTTCCTGAATCTTCCACGTTAAGAAAGAACTACATCAGCCGAAGCTGCGAAAAAACAATGCAACAAATCAGAGAACGAGTTGCAAATAAAAAGTATGATTATCAACTGATGAAACGACAGACACTGTGGGAAGATATATTGCCAAAGTCATTGTGGGAACTTTGGAATATTACGGTGCAGGCGAAGAGTTTATTAAAAACTTAACATTTCGAAAATGTAAATTTGTCCATCGTTAGTAAATTGTTCGACTGATCTGTGGGTACCATATGGTCCGAAGGGGTTAAGTATGATAACGCATTGCTATGCGCTTTATATGATGAAAACTGCTGAGTCACTAAAAGCATTATATCGTAAAATGGTGCATGTGATCTGTTAAACTCTCGCCTTACACAGCTGCAGACAAGGTTAACAGTAAATTCAGTGATGGAGAATTTATTGGGTGTATCAAAAAGGTATTTTTGAAAGCCCCTTTACGTGTTACAATATTTAAGTTGTTAGCTCCAGACCTTTCCTCTGGATTGATACCTGCAAGTATTACATCTAGTACGTCAACATTGTTAAAAGCATCATTGATTCTTTCGGTAACAGTGAAGCAGATTCACTTGCACTAGCCCTATGTCTAATGTCGAATTATCAGGCAAACTTCCGTAAATAAACTCAAATTTTGAGTTTATCCGGGCTGCTTTGTTGCTTTATAGCTATTAAAAGGGCCGCTAGTGATGCAGATAGGAAATGTGAAAAAATTGTGAATTAACTAGAAAGTGAAACTTTCTGACGGACTAAACCTGTGTTCCGGACCGAGAATCGAACTTGGGATCTTTGCCTTTCGTGGGCAAGTGCTCTACCAACAGAGCTATCCAACTAGAAACTGTTTATGGTAATCTGGAAAAAGAAGTGTCAAAGAAAATGGATAAGATCTTAGAAAAAAACACTGCGTACCATTTCAATGAATTTGATTGATGAAGAGTTCTCTTTTAATCATTTATCTTTAGATTCAAATGATACTGGCCGTTTTAAATTTACTCCTCTTGTGTCAGCTAAAGTAGAAAGAAGTTGTTCTAAGTACAAGGCTTTGTTGGCTGACAATCACATAATTTTTTATTTGAAATTTTGCACAAGCTGTTCATATATTATAGCAGAGAGTATTAATTGGGGTAAAAATGAAGATGAAAAAATCCTAGGTTAACTATGTTCTAATAGTGTTAATAAAAAGCATACTACAACGTCAAATTTCATAGTTTAGCTTGCTCCTAGTGTGCATTTTCTGCTTGAATAAGGAGTTTATTATCAAAATGACTTTTTTAGAACAGAAATTTTACCTCCTCTTAATATTGTTTGGTTATTTTTATGTTATTGTGTATGTTATTGTGCATATTTTTTTAAATTTTTGGTCATAACAGCATATTTAATGTGCATATTATGGTGATTTTTTGACATAAAAACCATAGTCCCGGGAGTCGTTACTGAATTCCTGTGTAGACGCTGTGCGGTGATGAGCCCCAAATATCTGTTCCATCGCTTTGATGGCGCATATCGAGTTGCGAAGTCATACACCAACTGGTGATTTAAGTTTATTTTAGAATACCAACTGTAACAAAACTTTACACTACCCTATCAAAGAACAGTAATAGTTTACCATTCCAATTTCGAATTGATGATTTTAGAATACCAACTATAACAAAACTTTACACTACCCTATCAAAGAACAGTAATAGTTTACCATTCCAGTTTAGAATTGATGACCAACCGTTGCCGAGATACAAAGAATTACCTAAAACTGGAAACTTTACGTATTCCACAGAGAATACATTCCAGACACTCTGGTGTGAGGTTGTATACATGTCAAAGAAGAAATCTAGATAAACATTCAACAGTTAAATAGTCAAAAAATCGCCTTTTACAGTAAAACCAGAGTCCAAGACGAAAATGCCACAGTGTTTGTGCAACTTTGTTGATGCAACTCTGCCAAGCGGCTGGCTTGTATAAATACTGTGCGGAGCCATCTCTCTCTCTCTCTCTCTCTCTCTCACACACACACACACACACACACACACACACAGAGAGAGAGAGAGAGAGAGACACAGAGAGAGAGAGAGAGAGAGAGAGAGAGAGAGAGAGAGAGAGAGAGGAGATTATAAATTATAGCCATTTCAACTGGATTTGGCATAATGAGCGACAGAAAAATTGCACAATACGATTAACTGACGATACTGCAGTGACAGCCGAAGTGAATAGGAATTGCATTTTGTTCTAAGATACGCACGTAAAAAAGAAGGAAGCGTCACAGGTGGATAAGTTGGAGGATTAAAGTTTACAATTGGGGAAGGGAATCTTGTAGAGACGAGTGGGTGTAAAAATCGTGTCTCGTTTTGAATCTGTAACAATGAGTCATATCCACAGAGAACTATTGAAACGAACTACAATCGGCGCAGTGCATCGAAAAGTACTTGGCAAGCATGCGGATCCACGCTTTCATCAGTTCCATTTGAACTTTAACAAATCGGATTAAATTTCATTTCTCGTTTGAAGGATTGTCGATGACAGGATTATGACTGCGCTACTGTGAACCGAATACAGGGCGAACCACCTAAAACTTGTACCACAAATATTGCGGAAATGAGAAGTGCTACTGACGTGCGGTTTTCACAGAATGGATTGGTAGTCAGGGCCAGATATAATTAGCCAATCAACGGATTGTAATAATACATATTGTGTTTTTTATGCAAACATGCACTTTTTAAATGGAACAGTGCCTATTGACACTAACAAACTAAAAGTGGGGTGAACTAGAATATCAGTGGTGGTTGTCGCAGCAATCTAGCGCGAATAGTTTATGAGATATATTGTTTTGAAAGGTTTCCACACGAAGACTGGTTTGGGGAATTCAACCTGCGTAGTTGCTTGGTATGATGTAATGTCTTCTTACAGTGTGCTTGTGTGTTCATTGCGTGCACTGCGACTTGCTAGTCGGTTAGTGTGTGACAGTCCAAGCGGAAGATTGTGAGTGGACGATGGGATTTTCCAATGCAGAAAAAGCCGATATGCTCACGGTGTATGGAGAGAGTAGGAAGAATGCAGTTCGTTCTTATATTGTGTATCCGGCAAGATACCCCAATGGACGTCAACAGTCTCGGCAATTATCAACCTCCCAAATCAGTTTCATGAAAGTGGTAGTGTAACACCTAGACAACGTAACAGAAGGAAACAAGTGACGACAGAAGAGAGGGAAATTATGTTCTTGCTGCTGTTGCAGGTGAGCTGCACTTTAACTCCAGTGCATTAGTGATGGGAACAACCGAATAAAAACATTCGATTCATTCGGTTATTGGAAAACAGTCGACTCATTCGGTTGCAGTTACATTTATCGACTGAATTATTCATCCATTCTTTTGAGTCAAATCACTCTGTGGGAGCAATTTAACGAAAATTATCGATTCGGTTAGTTGGACTAGTCATTCAGTCTTTTGAATGAAATTAGTACGCGTGAGCAACCTAATGGAAACAATCTTGTCAGTCAGTTGTAGTTTTACCTGTCGGTTGGATTCTTATTCATCTATTTTTTCCGAGTGAAAGCAGTCAGTGGAAGCAATTGAATGAAAAGATTAGACACCGTGGTAGCTTTGCATATTGAATGAATTATTCATTCTTTGTTTTGAAGTGAAAACAATCAGTAGTTTTTCTGTCGGTTGATCCATGTACTCGTTCTTTTAACTGAAACCGCTCTTAAGGTTTTAGCTGACCGAGCTATCCATTCATTCTTCTGAGTGGAACCAGCCTGCAAAACTTTAATTAGCTGAACTAAAGCAGTTCTACATTAGACGGACAGTGGGTGGTCCTAAGTGAAGACATATCTCAGGGGTATGCCAAAGTTAGCACAAGCGGTACACATTTCATTTAATTATGAAGTGAATGGAGTAATTTTTATTTTCATCATTTTAAATGGATTCATATACTGTCGTGGATCAAATTGTTCCAGCTGCCATTACTGATTAACCTGACGTATCAATGAGGTGGACCTGCCACCACTCAAATCGTCGATCCCAGATAAAAACTTCTAAAACCCCGGACATGTGGCCCATATCGGATTATTTTCCCCTGACACGAACAGTCTGTAGACGATAAGTTGGCCGACGGTGGGGATTGTTTCCTCGCTTGCGTTTCAGTGCTATCAATGCGAGCGGGCGCGCGCCAACTAGCGATCAGCAGACATAAATTACATACGAGAGTAACAAGGATTTGTGAAAGCGCATTACAGAGACGTTCATATTCAGACGTAGTCCTTATTTGCAGTAAGGAAAATGAACGTAAATGAAATCAGTTCTATACAGCTCAATGAAAAGGAGGCAAATGCCATTTAAGACATTCAGTTATCTGGCGGGCTGGCGGCGTCGCGGTGTATGAGACCGTCCGTTGTCGGCTGCTTCTCACTGTCTCAATAAAGAAGTATGGAAACTACAGGATGCTCCAAAATTGTCTTTAAGACTTTGATCACATGTATTTCAGAAATGGGGATAGATAGAAAAGTGCGGTTTGCAGCATAATGTTCATATGCACCTAAGGTTCTAGTAACTGCTTAACAGGGTTCAGAGTGTTAAGGAGAGCGTATTTTCTACAGCCAAATTCGGTACACATTAAAAGAAATTGATATTACAAAAAGTCTGAAATGAACCTTATAAATGGAAACTATTACTTTAATTTGTTACAAAAAGTGCATTAATTTATATTTTACTAGTACTTTGTAAGATGAAAGGGCAACGGCCTTGCCGTAGTGGATACGCCGCTTCCCGTCAGATCACTGAAGTTAAGCGCTGTCGGTCGTGGCCGGCACTTGGATGGGTGACCATCTGGGCCACCATGCGCTGTTGACGTTTTTTGGGGTGCACTCAGCCTCGTGATGCCAATTGAGGAGCTACTCGACCGAATAGTAGCGGCTCCGGTCACAGAAAACCATCGTAACGACCGGGAGAGCGGTGTGCTGACCACACGCCCCTCCTGTCCGCATCCTCATCTGAGGATGACACGGCAGTCGGATGGTCGCGATGAGCCATTTGTGGCCTGAAGACGGAGTGCTTTTTTTCTAAGATGAAGGAGTACGAGCAGGCATAAGTATTTATCAGTGGTGTAAATTTTCATCGGTATGTCTGTATTCTTGAACAGCCTGATGAAAACATTCAACTCAAGTTTCATAATAATTCACTCAAATTACTAACATTGCTTTCGTAGTTTCTACAACAAACCTGTTTTGTCACTGCTCCACGTCATTTGGAAAATACCCTTTCAGTAACAGCATACCAATACAGATGAAATGAACAAACAGTTCGGGATAAATAGTTTCATAATTGTTAAAAACAGGTGTCCCGAATTACTTTCGAAAATATTCGGGACAGAGCTAGAAAAAGCTTGACTGTCACGAAAAAAATGGGGGACGAGGGACGAATGGTCTGGTCAGCCTACATGCGTGCGTCGTCTGTAGCGCCCAGTTTATCGAAGTGACATTCCACTTCCATGTCCTGTCTAGGGCGTTCTCATTAAAGTGTGCTATTGCTGCTCTGATGCGAGCTCACAGCTCGTGCAAATCCTACCCGAAAAAATGTTATGGGAATTCCGCAGGATCTGGGTGTCATATCGGGTCTGTACAAACCATTCCATACACTGTGCCGACTGCTGGAGAGTGGTCAGTCAAAACCTAACATGGGAAAATAAAATAAAAAAAAAAAAAACGGATTTAGGTGAGAGTGAACATTATGTCGTAAACCGCACCTTTCTACGCATTCCCGTTTCTAACACATACGTGATCAAAGTTGTAAAGACAAGTTTGGAACACACTGTGTGCGTATAGGAGAGCGGTTAAGGCAGCTTGCCGCTGCGTTTTTAATAGACTAGAACTAAGAAACTATCTATACTTAGGTCGTCCTTTAATGAATTTTCCAATCAATCGAGTTTCCACATGCACTCTCGTGGTTTGTCCCGGACGGTTTTATAAAAATGGCTCCAGCACGCCTCTGTACGCCCTCAAAACTAGGGCCAACCCGGGAAAATCCGGACTTTTGCAGCCATAGTTGGAGCGCAAAGGTGAGCACTATGGTTCCGTAAAGGAGATATGAAGAAGAAAGGAACATTGCCTCGTTTTAGCGACAGTTTGCATTTCGTTTTACAAGCAATGTGTGATGATGATCACAAAAGCAAAATCATTTGAGCGAAAGGAAAATATTTTGTACAGAAAAATACGTCATCAGCTACATACGTACGCCCCCACGTTTTCAGTTTACAGATAGTGTCACAACTATTAAAAATTCACAAGTTTAAATTTTCAGGACTATCTGTAAGGCTTAGGTATCTGTATGGGGTTAGGAGAAATTAATATTAATTAAGTCCGTTTTAAAACCGTGTTATATGAAAGTTTTTTCTATTTAAATAATTATTTTCTGCTTTTTAGTCTTGAGTGTGTGAAATTTTTAGTTGATTTCAAACACTTTGATGAGATTACAGTAGGACATGTTGTAAACTTCAGTTTTTTTCAATTTCTCTTGAAAGGAGTCAACCAGTATATTGCTTCTTGACAGACATCTCGCGAGAAGACCTCCAATGTAAAAACTAGAGAGATTCGAGTTGACAGGGAAGCTTAGAGACATCGTTCTTACGTGCGAAACATTCGCCACTCGAAAAAAGAAACAGGGAAATAGCAATTGTAGACCAAGTACCTACTCTCCCCCTTACACACCAGAAAAGGAAGTTAATATTGCATTGTCATCCAGTTCTGAGTTAAAGTTGAAACTTTCAAGTCTCTAGCTTATCTGGAAACCAGTTTAAAATCAATTGCAAAATTTGTACTGGAAAAAAGGACAAGAAACAGACCTTATAAAATGTGTTAAGAAGTGACTGTTCATTTATGTATATATAAATTTACAGTGCAGCACCGGACATTAAACTTTTAAAAGTTACCAAAAATTTTTATTTAATTCCACAAGTACGAAAATTCGTACATCAGTAAGTAAATACATACATTTTGAATATACTTTATTTTTAGAAATGTACCTTTTATTAACATCATCTTGAAATTAGAGACTTTATTTGTCCCTAAAAAGAAATTGTCAGCCCCAGTCATGTTTCATGTATAGCCGAAAAGTCTGAAAAGTATTTAAATAGAACCACTCAAATATGTTCATGTAGCAGACAGGCCACTGAGACCAGTTTCATTTGATTGTTTCATTCGACTAAAAAAATCGACTGAACTAAAAAACATTTGACTGACCAATAGATTGTTAAAACCGTCGATTGGCCCATCACTAGGTGCAATCGCACGAGGAAGTGGCATGAGCCAGGCAAATGTCCTACGTCCATCGACATAGGCTTCATCCATATCATGTATCTCTCAAACGAGCTGCATGGAAACGATTGTGAGAATCGTCTGTGCATGGGCTTTAAGATATGATACTCCAGATGTACCTTGTATCTTGTTTAATTATGAAGCCACATTTACCAATCCAACTTTCTAAGTAATCTACAAGGCTTATTCCATAGGAATCCCAAAAAGCAGTGGCCAGCTGACAAAATAGTTTGGAACATTTCTCTTGGAGAGAAGCGGTTTATTTTACTTAAAAATGAGCATGAACAGTCACAACCGCAAGAAACTTCTTTTTATGAGGTTTCCGGTTTCGATCTGATTTAGATCATCTTCAGACCTACCGTCGTAATTTGCGAGGATACGACAGAGCTATTATTATTGCAGGGAACTTTACTTTCGGAGCGTCTGAAGTATAGACGTGGAGGATTGTACCTGTTGAGACTCCGTTTGAAAGTCTTTTTGGAATCTAGCTGCTGGTGGTGGTTGTTTTTGTTGAAGCCTTCCTCATTCTGTGGTAGGTCTTTCTTGTCGAAGGCACGCTTTACTCCACGGCTAGATTTGACAGCGTGTTTTCTCGCGTCCAAAAATCTAGAAACATTATTTTAGTTTTTGAATCTTCGTATTGATCAATGAAGACTGCATAAGAACTTCAGTTCCTCGTCTGAAGTCGTCGCTTCCTATTTTTCCAGTACTCCTTAATCTTCGCCCCACGTGTTTTTCTTCTTTTTTTATTATATGCAGATGAAAGCCACACTTAAATACTACTTTTCTACATAGTTGCCATTTAAATTAAGGCACTTATCGTAGCGATGGACGAACTTGGAAATTCCTTCGTCGTTAAGCATTCACGTGCGTATAAACTTTCTGGTCTTACCACTGTGTACAGTATTATTTTTGTTCAGGTATGCATTTCTTGTTTTGGATTTTTTCGTTTGTTTTTTCAAACCAAACATTATTTCTATTTTACTCTTACATCTGTTGCAAATTTGTCTAGTCCATTCCGCCCTATAGTTTTTCTGAGATATTTAAATTTAATAACTCGCTCTGTTTTATCCATTTGTGTTCATGTATTTTTATGCGTTTTTTTATATTTGTCATGAATTTTGTTTTCAGCTGAAATTTTGAGACCACTCCCATTCGCTATTTTTTTTCCAGTTGATTTATGTGAACAACAGCTTCTGTCAGATTTTCTGAAAACACCGCAAAATCGTCGGCGAAAGCCAGGCAGTGTACCTTAATTCCATTTGTCTTCCTTCCAAAAATTACTATTATTGAAATTCTTAATTTTTTTATCTTCGTATTGACCAACTAGTATCATATACAACTATGTTTATTGGTGTTATTTTCTAGCTGGAATTAAGGCTCGAAAGCAGATTGCGTTCAATGGCGTTGCTAACTCGCGTCATAAAACAGAGGGGTGGCGTAATCTGAAGCGAGCGCGCGGCGCGTGGCTCCGGTGCGAGCGTGTGGCGGTTCGCCCGGGGCCAGAGGCTGCGGCGGCCAGATAGCGCTGCCCCCACCCCTCCACAGCCTCTCTGCACACGGCCCGCTGACAGCAGGTAAAGAGCAATCGCAAGATGGCCGCCGCGGCGTGGCGAGCGATTGCGCAGAGCCGCAACCCCGCGCGGCGCAGCTTCGATCTCTCGCGACCCCCGGATCGCGCCCTGTCGCGCCTCCCATTCACCCCTTCTTTGACCGACACTCATCACTTCCGAGGCCGCCCGGTCGATATTCAAAAGCGCGCGTCGCCGTGTTCGCGCCCCTAATTACTCGTCTCCGAACCTTAACCAGAAGCTAAATCCGGCTTTAGAATATTTCGGCATTTATCTATTCACTCTTTTCGTCGTCAAACACGAGAGAGATCCCTATAACATAATTAATGCCGTTTATCTTATAGAAGCTAATAACAATAATCTCGTAGTTTTAAAAGGGCTGAAGTCAGGCAAATTCGTGGGAAATTGAGAAATACTATTTAATTTGTATAACAACTTCATACGCACTTTATTACTCATGTTCTGTCACATGGCGCAGATGTGATTAGGCGACAAGACATTAAATTTCTAGTGTTGCATTTTGGTTATCTAATTAATCATTGAGATTGGGAAACTGATGCCTAGGAGAAAGACAAGTAAAAGATACTGAAAACTCACACTCCTTTTTGTTCACACCAACATTATCTTGATTGCATATAATTTACTTTGCATACGCTATACATATGCGCCGTTATGTTTCACAATACCAATGCATCGTTCTACAGCAACAGTCAGTGTTTGACAGTCCATCCAATCGTCGTCTTGGCCGTCGTTATTTGCAGTTCACTTGGAAATTTCTTGGTAGAAAGTTAGATTCTCGTCAACCTGAAAACGCTGGAATTTTTCCACGTCCTTGATTGTTTTAGACTTATCTGGAACCTTTTCTGATGGAAAGCTAGTTTTTCTCGCGCAACAGTGGAGGCCCAGACGAAAAATGTAACTGTTGTGTTCTGTGTCATATCTTATGGGACTTAACTGCTAACGTCATTACCCCTAAGCTTACACACTACTTAACCTAAATTATCCTAAGGACAAACACACACACCCATGCCCGAGGGAGGACTCTAACCTCCGCCGGGATCAGCCGCACAGTCCATGACTGCAGCGCCTGAGACCGCTCGGCTAATCCCGCGCGGCAAAACTGTAGCTAATCGAGTTATTGATCGTTGTAGCTGTAATGCAAACCTTTCTTGTGTTATCAAAAACAAGATGTAAAAAGAGTGCTAACAGAGATTGTCACATTCCCTTGCCTTTCTATACTTTGGGTTTCTTCAGAAATTCTGGTCTGCCTGTTGTATGCACGCTTCAGGTCTAGTATTTCAGTAGCAGCAGTCTATCTAACGAGCAATTTACCTGGTTTCGAACTCTTAGGAATCGTGTCTGTGACGTCATGGACAAACAATTTGTCATGTTTAATTAGTTTCCGTTTATAATCCCGAAATCCCTGTGTCCTCTCACTGGAAATTCAGGTCAGTGACTGAATTTTATTTTATTTCAGAGCAAATGAGTCATGCATTGTTTCAGGCGTTTTTGCTGGCCTTTACATCTACTGCGTTTTCTGCGTGAAGGTATAAGAAGTGGACCTGTCATGATATCACAAACTCAAGTTTGTGACGTCAGCCATTTCCGTTGCCCCAAATTTTGGTGGAAATTTTTTGATAAAAAATGTACTAACTTTTCCGATTGGAAAGTGTAAACGAATCACGTTTCATTCGTAAGTGGATTCGTTCAAGCGACATTTTCTTTTATATACATGAATTTCGGTTGTGCTGCGCATTTTTGCCAAAGTGGTTTTATTTGTGTCATTTAAGTTTGGATTTCTTGTCAGTCCAACTCGAAAAGCTCTCTGGGTGAACGCTGTGAGAAGGAAAGATTGGAAACAGCCCACACATAGCAAAATATGTTCTCTCCATTACCGGGGAGGAGGACATAGACCGAGTGTCTTGTTTCGTCAGTCCGTAGTAAGGAAAATGCTGGATTATGTTAGCAACCTTTTCGTATCATTTATCTTCTTGATTATACGGAGAATGTAACAAAAAGAATGTTACATTAACGAGATGAAATTCGTTGCATTAGCGGATCAAATACGCATTTAAGACAAGGAAAAGTCCTAAAATGTCTTCCTGGTGGTGTGTTGTTCAAGAAAGCACTGATATTTGTAAGATAACTGCTGCGTCAAATAATCGTGAACGGTAGTGTACTAATATTTTTGGTCATTTAACACGGCAGCGCCGGCTTCAATGCAAGGTACAGAATTAGTCTGTAGCTCCATCAGCACTTATTACACTTCCATCGTTTTCTGTGGGACCATTGTCTCTCTTGAAAGCCACATCGGACTCAGAATCCTTGGGGAAACCTTTTCATACTGTCGAATTTCAATTCGTGACAACCCAGTAGAACTGGAATCTTAAAAAGAGCGCTGGAAAATTACATTTCTATTTGCAGTGGTCTTTGTTGGCTTTAAGGAAGCCTATGTTCTGTCGATCAGGAAATTATATTCGACATTTAATAGAATTTGGAGAACAGTAGAAATTATCAAACTCATTCTGTCTCTGCCTGTCTCCCTCGCGCACCCCCCCCCCCTCCTCTCCCCCCCCCCCACCCCACCTAAATCGAAAAACAAGGTTAACGGGATAACAGATGGTTTAAGGATTAATGGGACCAAACTACAAGGTCACCAGCCCCTCCTATATGTAACAGGTAAGTTAATGTAACTACAAACCAAAGAACTGCCTTGAGCGCGAAACCCAAGGAAAGAAAACCCTAAAATCTGTCGAAGGACAACATAGCCTAGAGAAATGATCGCGGAAGAAGCAAAGGGAAAGGAAGAAAGGCGGGCAAGGTACCCCATCCAGGGAGACGTTGGACACCCTCAAATGTAGAAACTGCAGTGGGGAGCATACACCTCCTATCTTCCATCCCCCACACTCACCCAGCAAGCAATACATGGTGAAGACTAGCAACATGGTCAGGGCGAGAGAAGTGCAAGGAAACAGATTGAGAATACAAACTCAGAGATAACACTCGAGAAAGGGAAGGAGAGCAAAATAGCGTGTAGGGCGAGGGCTGGGGCAAACCACCAAGCCCAGACAGACATCCTCTAAATGTGCCGACAATGCTGAGGCATTGTCTGCTAACACCAGGGGTAACAAGTCATGAAGAGTCTGCCACAGGACCGCTAGATTAGGACAGTTCAAACTGTGGACCATCATCAAATGGACACCGCAATGACAGTGGAGTGGGTCCTTGTGGCGGAACAGAAGACCGTATGTCAATCAAATATGGCTGATGCAAAGTTGGCAAAGGACGATTGAATCCTTGCGAGAGGTCCCCATGGAGGACCTCCACAAATTCAAGGTCTTCTTTATCGCTCATAATTTGTTTGGTGAAGTCAGAGTATGCTATTCTTATTCCAGATCCTTAGATATTGATGGCCAACCTGTCACGAGTTCATTCCCCAGGATCCCAATGTGACCTGCGGTCCAGGCAAAGACCGAGTGTCCACATTGAGGGCAAAAAGGGAATCCTGAATAGTTGGGGTGGGTAGCACTGGCCAGGAGCTTGTAAATTGCTCAACGAGTCACGACGGATGAAGGACTCATCAGTGCAGGAACATATGCCCACGAGATTGAGAGATGGCTTCCAGCGCCACAGTGAAAACACTGCAGCCATCTGGCAAGCAGCAGCGCTCATTACATCTCACGTGAGTAAACCAGTGTGACCAGCAACCAGCGAGCCATCAGGAGAGACTACTTCCAAACACCAAAATGTGCCAAGGAGGAGAAGAATTGGCTGCAAGGACCTGAGGTTGAGCCCAGTCTGTCAGACATTGTGATGGATCAAGAGAACTGTGGACAAGGGGTGTACCAGGGAGGTGTATGTGAGAAGAAGGGAAGAGATGGGAGAGCTGGAGTTCTGAAAAAAGCTACCAGATGTGGGGCCACCACTGCAGGAGGCAGATCTCTGTATCTGGAAAGAGGAGACAGAAGTTTGGGTGCTCCGAGTAGCAGCAGATTTGTAACGTGTAAGTGACCAACTGTTGTTAGCGCAAAACCCGCAGCAATGGAACTCCTGCCTCCGCAAGGAGGCTAATCTCAGGGCTAGTCCGAAAGGTGACAGCTGCCAGTCGTACTCCACAATGGTGTATCAGGTCCAGCATCTGTAACGTCAAAGGTGATGCCGAGCCAAATGTGAGTCTCCTGTTATCGAGATGGGACTGGATCAATTGCACTTTGTAAGGCTATAGCAAAGTAGAGCAGTCTGAATCCCAGTTGGTATTGCTGAAGCAGCGAAGAGCAAAAAATTTTCAAATGTGAGTGAAATCTTACAGGACTTAACTGCTAAGGTCACCAGTCCCTAAGCTTACACACTACTTAACCTAAACTATCCTAAAGACAAACACACACTCCCATGCCCGAGGGAGGACTCGAACCTCCGCCGGGATCAGATGCAGCGAAGAGCATTGAGGGGCGACCATCATGTCCGCTTTAGTTGAATATGAGGAAGCCATGTCAACCAGGCATTGAAGACCAGTCCCAAAAAATTATGAGAGTCCACCACATTGAAGAGATGGCCATGAAGGTCCAAAATCATGATGGGGATGCACTGAATGGCGACCACAAAAATGCATAATGCAGGTCTTGGCTGCAGAGAGCTGAAGCTGTTCGCGTTACATTGGACCTTATGCGCTCTTCCACATGGGATACTCAGAGATTCGACATCGGCTCAATGAGCCGCAGTCTAGTTTGTCAAGCGAATCGTCTGCTACTCGGTTTTGACAGAGCCTTATGAGAGCTCTCACACGGATTGCAGTGAGCCTCTTGTCGGCCTCCGCGCGCAGTTTCAGTACACATTGTTGACGCAACCAGATGCTAAATACCTGTACAGCTTTGCATAGATGTGTTAATGGCTACTATCATATTTTTGAGGAATGGCATACAAAAGGAATGAAAGGATCTGAGATTATCATACGTTAGGGATATTGAAAGATCTGGAGAAGAAAGAGTGGTTCTACAGCAACTGACAAAACTAAATCATTTATTGTGATCTATCACTTATCACCAGTTATTCAACACAAGATGTAAGTAAACAAAATATACGGTACTCTTGTATTACCTTATTCTATATAACTGAATGCAATCAAAATAATTTTTTTTAATGCTGTCTCATACATGATTCTTTCCAGATCATATTATAATCTATGTGAAGAAGGTGACACGATTAGAAACGATGAAGCTGAAGGGGATAGCGATGAATTGTGAATTAGTATTAGTGAGGAAGAACGGATCTCTTCAAAAACAAGAATAATTACGGAGGTCCAAAATCAGACAAACAAATTGCACATTTTACACTGAAGCATCATCTGATGAGGATAATTTTGTTTCACTATCTTTGGTAAAAGTGTTGAAAGTTATTCGAGGACACAGCAAGCTTCAAGCAAAATGCGAAATAATGCAAGTGGTTGCTAAATATAAGCTACAGATTTGAACGACTAAGCGTCAGCCAGCAGATGTGACAACGATGTGATGCTCGCCCAGTTGCTTTTTATCCACCCCAGCAGTTTCCCACAAATTCGTTTGAAACGAATCACTCAAGTCCCCCGCATCCATCCCCAGACGTGGTAAATGCCAGTTACACACAACGTTCCTCTCGGTCCGCTTCAGAAATCGAAAACCAATATGGTAATTCGTCAATTCCGAGCTTTTGAAAACTCTTGTTGCTTCGTTAATATATACAGTACTTCAGTTGTCGTACAACCCGGAAAACTTCAGTGACTTTAAATTCTACTATGTTGGTTGACGTTTGTATATGACAAACGACTTATTACAATTCTAATAAAATGTTCCATGTTTCTGCAACAAAGAAGTTTTGTTTTGTACTTACCACCTCGGAGTAGCAGACATATTTTCTCTGTTCCACTGTTATACGCTTCCTCGTGTTGGTATCCACCAACCGAAAGAATGGTTTCAGTGTTGCACACTGTTCATTGAACAACGTTAATGACATATGAGAGAAATTTCTCCGGATCTGCTCGCAGTGTCCCATGAAGGCAATGAAAAGCTCCTAAGCTTAACCGAGAATTAGTTACTGCTTTCTTTTCTGTACTTCGCGTTTCTTCATAATCACACCAGCAACAACAACTATTTTCTCGACAGGTAACATTTTGTTACTGACTGGTTCCAGAAACACACCAACAGGCAACAGTCCTCTTTAGGTACCAAGCGACATCTGCAGTGGACGGGAATTCCGCTCAGAGCCGAGGACAGGCTGCAGTGAGCGGGACTTCCGCTCTGTGCGCCGAAGACCAGCTCACTGCATCCAGACGCATGGCCTCTCGTGTGGAAGGCCCTAAGAGCCCAACAACGTACATCGCGGACGAACAGAAATAAATGCAAAAAATCATCATCATCATCATCATCATCATCATCATCATCATCATCATCATCATCATCATCATCATACAAAGAGGGGGAAATCATAGGTCCCACAGCTTCATCAGACCATTGATAGGCACTAAAAAGGAGGCACACTCAAAATAGAATCCTGTGGAATCCCATTCTCCTGTAGATGGGAGGTGCAACGGGAGGCGCAAACCTGTACCTGGAAAGAGCAATAGGAAAGAAACTTCTGGATAAAAATCGGCATTGAGCCACATAGCCCCGTCTTATGCAAGGTCGGAAGGATGTGGTGGCGCCATTCGGTATCACAAGTTTTATGGAGATCAAAGAAGGGTGCAACAAGGTGTTTACACCAGGCAAAAGCCATTTGGATAGCAGACTCGAGGTGGACTAAATTATCCGCAGCGGAATGGCCTCTACGAAAACCACCGTGGGTCGAAGCAAAAGGGTCCCTGCATTCAAGGATCGAGTACGGCATTCGACTCTCAATGCAGAAGGCATTGGTTAAACTGACCAGACGATAGCTGTCCATCTAGAGAGGCACTTTACCCGTTTTCAAAACTGGAATAACGACGCTTTTTAGCTATTGGGAAGGAAATTCCCCTACTCCAGAGACAGTTGAAAAGGGCAAGTATATGACACTGGCTAGCCACCGGTAATTGTAGAAGCATTTAGTTGTGAGCCATGTCTTTGCAGAGAGCAAAGGGTGCTGGCGATTTCCCTTTCGCTAAACAGGGCTCCACACAACAGGGAACGAAAGATAAAGGGAGTCATTCCAGACAGTGTTTGAGAAGACAGAATGCGGGAAGATAATGCACCAATGCTGACGCCTGGGTGAAATGCCAAGAAAATGTCCAGCGGTAGAGTCTGGGCAGGTGAGAATAATACCATTGAGGGAATTTCCCAGGACACTTGTAGGGAGATAGTGGTCAAAAATGCTCCTGCTCTTTGCCCATATCTGTGAAGAGGGAGTATGCAGACCTGTGGCAGCTGCGTGTCATTCGCAAATAATCCGTTTCCAGCTTTGAATAGGTAATGGGCCCAGGCATGAAGCCGTTTCAAGGCCAGGAGGTGGTCAAGAGATGGCTGCAGTTCACGGTGCTGGAGGGCATAATGGCGGTCTTTAATAGCCACAGTAATTTCAGAGGTCCATCAAGAGATACTATTCTTTCAGAAAGAACGCAAGGATGAGAGAATTGCTGAAGCAGCTGCAAAGAGGATTGCATTTAACAAACTCTGCACAGACTCATTAATGCCATCGTATTGTTTAGCGGTTGGGATGGCAGCCAAGGAAAGGCATCCCAATCACATTAGTAAAGGCTCACCTGGAAAGGCGACCAGGTGAATGATGCTTAAGATGAACTAAGACAATCGGGAAATGATCACCGTCATACAAATCGTCATGAACTCCCCATTGAATGGAGAGAAGGAATGCAGGGCTACAGACTGAAAGATCAATGGCCGAGAACGCGCTGTCTGCCACACCAGAGTGCGTGGGCGCTCAAGTGTTGAGGATGGTTCAAATGGCTATGAGCACTGTGGGACTTAACATCTGAGGTCATCAGTCCCCTAGACTTAGAACTTCTTAAACCTAACTAACCTAATGACATCACACACATCCATGCCCGAGGCAGGATTCAAACCTGCGACTGTAGCGGTCGCGCGTTTCCAGACTGAAGCGCCTAGAACCGCTCGGCCACATATTGAGGAGGCAGAATCATGCCCTGCCAGCACGTCTTCAAGAATCCTGCCCAAGTACACCACCTGACAGAGGGTTATAAATGTTTAAGTCCACAAGGAGAAGGAAGGGAACAGGGAGCGGTCTAAGAAAGGCAAAAAGAGCAGGAAACATAGAAGGCTGGTATGGGGGAAGATAAAGGTCGCATGTTGTTATTGCTGAGTCTAAATGGATCCAAATGATCACTGCTTCCAGTGCAACTTGAACAACCCAGAATCTAACAATATCCATGTGGACCGATCTACAGACACCACAAGAGGCTCACAAACAGCTGATCAAGTTCCAGCGAAAGGCTTGGAAGCTACAAAGTAAGGAGAAAGAAAAGACTGCAATGCCAGGTGGGTGAAGATTGGCGGAGAGTAGTACAAGAGCCTGAATGGACGTCGAATAGGTCAGAATCGATCGTTGTGCTGAGTCAGTGTTTGTCATTGGCAATTATGGAGTGCCAACATGAATGTAAGATAGGACCCAGAATGAGAGGGAGGAGTTTTGGGGGGAGGGAAGAGTTTTGGGGGGAGGGGGAATGGAGGCTCATCCCAAGACTTATGCCATCTTCTTTTTCTCCTCCTTCAGAGGGCGAGATGAGGTGTGATTGTGAAGATATCAAATCGCAGCAATATCGGGATCTGTGAGAACGAGTAGCCTTGAGTACCACAGAATGTGGCTCCCGCATCCGATTCAAAGTAACAGGCGTCTTCTTCTGGAGAAATCAGGGAGAGAGGCTCCTAGAGGGAGCACCATCCCAGGCAGGTGTCAAAGAAGAGGGGTCTCTGCTGTCAAGGAGAGGGAGCAGTTCTGTGAGAGGAGAGAGAGTAGGTGTTGCGGCAGAGGAGGAAGGGGAAGGGGGACAGGATGGAAGTAAGGAGGAAGGAGGAGGAGGAGGAGGAAAGAACGTAACAGAAGCAAAGGTTAATGTTAAAGGTATTAGGTTAGGTGGTCGAATTTCTGCTGGATCTCAGAGTAGGATACATGGTCGTGAGTTCTGAATTCCTGAGTCTACCTTTACCTTTTATAGATCAGGAAAGTTGGCGAACGAGGAGAATGTGAGCCAGAACAGGTCATGTACTTGGGCGGTGGGGTGCAAGAACTTCCCACATGGAGAGGGCGGTCGCAATCGCCGCACATAGGGTCGCCTCATATCACAAAGACATGTGACCAAAATGTAGACACTGGAAATAGCACTTGGGAGGTGGGATAAAGGGCGTAACATCACAATGGCAAACCATAAATTTGACTTTCTCCAGAAGGGTACCCCTTCCCTCCAAAAATCAGGCTGGAAGTGCTGGTATCAACACATTTTTCCTTCGGACCTCTCTGGACTCACCAGACGAAATGAACGCCGCACAACGCCAGATTAGTTCGGAGTTCCTTATCTGATTAAAGAAGGATGCCCCTATGGAAAATAACACGCTGGGTCATATTTCAGGACTGGTGAGGAGTAACGCTCACAGGGAGTTCTCCTAAGCACTCACAAGCACAAAAGGAAGACACAGTTGGTTTGCCAGTTAGTCTTTTTTTTTCACCTCTCAGAATCTCTTCATTCTTTCGCTGAGATTCCTTTTTTCTTCTGTCAAGGTAATCTAAGTCCTTCTACGAGGCTCTTTTCTAAAGTCTTGCACACTGCGCGTGTGCGATCATTACGGTGGTGTAATTAAGTTGAAATTAATGTCAGCTGTCAGCGAGACTTGAGGCGTGACGCTCGTATACGAGTATGTGTTTGCTGGTTCGCGTGGTTGTATCTTGAGTAATCCAGTTTTAAAATGGAAACATAAAACCCAGTCAGGTCGGATTACATGTAGTGACAAGAGTTCCTACATCAAAATCGAATTCTTACGTGGAAAGAACCTAACGGAAATTTACAACGCTTTAGGAGAGGTATGTGGGAATAGCGTAGTGGATCGTAGCACAGTATCAGGGTGGTCTGCTCGTTTCGTAGAAGGTCGGGTAAGCACTGACAAGGGAAACTCTCCATCGCACCCCGCTCCGCGGATACCTGAACACAGATCAAGCATGAAAACAGGAAGAATGTATACTGAACTGTGAAAAAAAAAGAAAAAAGGGAAATGGAAAGAGCGAACAGTCCCAGAACAAGAAGAGCAAGAAAGAGCAGCGTGGAACAGCAACGGCATCGTGAGTAGGCGGCCATGTTGTTGGACTGCTAAGGGCGCGACCCGTGTTCAAATCTCCCTAGTGCCGTTTATGTTTTTTCCCTCAACATTATGAACTGTCTGTCTGGTCATTGAAATGTTTGTCTCTTAATGTAGTCTTGCCAGTACACATACTATACATTGGTTGTAGAGTATGAGTGATGTGGTAAGAATACGTACTGTCGCAAGTGAATGAAGTGATGAATATTGAGAGCAGGCAAGAAAGCACATAGACGTCTCTCAGAAATGAAAGCAACAAATCAACGGGTGTGAACTATGTTCCAACAAGGGAATTCAAGAGTCAAGACTTCCAAAATGGAACGCAACTTCATAAACGTTAAAAACATACGTTTTGACAGAGCGCAGAGAAACTGTGTGACAACCGGTTCCGTTCATTCGTTGCAGCTTATGTGACAAACTGTTATATTGTCATCATTTCTTGAGAAGTGACCACATTCACATTCAGTCATACGAACACCTATATCGGGCAAGAAGGCATATCTCACTTACCAGCCGTATAAATTAGGTGCGCCAATAAGAGATTCCAATCATATGGTATACGTGCTGTCACTAATGCCGTGTATGACAAACCAGACGTTTTCCGGTGGAGGATTTGGCTAGCTTGTCGCCTTGTCATCAAATGTTTGCGGTCCCCACTCGAAGCCACTTCCTCTCGGCTGCTAATAGAGTAATTGTGAAGAGTCAACTGCCATTATAGGTCCCTGTCTTATACTTTGCTGTTGCAAACTGACGTTACACCATGACAGACAAATTTGAATAACGCGAACAGTGAAATACACACATGAAAAAAGTTTTGCGTCACCTCGGTTCCGAGAGTTCCGGAACCTGTACAAAAATTGTAATAGAGATCAACATATCATTTCCGCCGTTTCTATTGCTCTTGAAAATCACAAATTGCATGTTGTACCACCATACAACGAGACCTTCAGAGGTGGCGGTCCAGATTGCTTTACACATCGGTAGCTCTAATACCCAGCAGCACGTCCTCTTGCATTGATGCATGCCTACATTCGTCGTGGCATACTATCCACAAGTTCACTAAGGCACTGTTGGTCCAGATTGTCCCACTCTTCACGGCGATTCGGCGTAGATCCCTCACAGTGGTTGGTGGGTCGCGTCGTCCATAAACAGCCCTTTTCAATCTATCCCAGGCATGTTCGATAGGGTTCATGTCTAGAGAACATGCTGACCACTAGTCGAGAGATGTCGTTATCCTGAAGGAAGTCATTCACAAGATGTGCTCCATGCGAGCGCGAACTGTCGTCCATGAAGACGAATGCCTCACCAATATGCTGCCGATATGGTTGCACTATCGGTCGGTGGATGGCATCCACATATCGTACAGCCGTTACGGCGCCTTCCATGACCACCAGCGGCGTACGTCGACCCCACATAACGCCACCCCAAAACAGCAGGGAACCTCCACGTTGCTCCACTCGGTGGACAGTATGTCTAAGGCTTCAGCCTGACCCGGTTGCCTCCAACGATTGTTTGGTTGAAGGTATATGCGACACTCATCGGTGAAGGGAACGTGACGCCAATCCTGAGCGGTCCATTCGACATGTTGTTCGGCCCATTTGTGCCGCGCTGCATGGTTTCGTGGTTGCAAAGATGGACCTCGCCATGAAAGTCGGGAGTGAAGTTGCGCATCATGCAGCCTATTGCGCACAGTTTGAGTCATAACACGATGTCCTGTAGTGGCTGCACGAAAAGCATTATTCAACATGGCGGCGTTGCTGTCAGTGATTTTCCGAGCCATAATTCGTAGGTAGCGGTCATCCGCTGCAATAGTAGCCCTTGCGCGACCTGAGCGAGGCATGTCATCGACAGTTCCTGTTTCTCTGTCTCTCCTCCATGCCCGAACAAGATCGCTTTGGTTCACTCCGGGACGCCTGGACACTGCCCTTGTTGAGAGCCCTTCCTGGCACAAAGTAACAATGCGGACGCGATCGAACCGCGGTATTGACCATCTAGGCTTGGTTGAACTACAGACAACGCGAGCTGTGTACCTCCTTCCTGGTGTAAGTACTGGAACTGATCGGCTGTCGGACCCCCTCCGTATAATGGGCGCTGCCCATGCATGTTTAGTGACATCTCTGAACAGTCAAAGGGACTGTGTTTGTGATACAATATCCACAGCCAACGTCTATCTTCAGTATTTCTGGGAACCGGGCTGATGCAAAACTTTTTTTGATATATATTTAGTACGAGCTATGTTTGAACACGGCAGGCCGCGTGGCGGTCCAATACCGTAACCAATTAACCACGACGCCGTTTGTCCTGTCCGCTGCTCTATATTGCCACTTCCTATTCTTAGACCGTTCACTTTCTATTTTGCTTTTTTTTTTCGCAGTTCAGTACACCTCCTTCCTGTGTTCATGCCTGATCTGTGTTCAGTTTTTGTCGGGTTGTCCACAGGGCCCCTCTTACCACTAAATCTGAGGGGGTTGCGATGGGGAGATTCCCTTGTATGGACAACACAAGAAGTGGAAGGCATTCAACTGCGACCGGCCACACCTCTCACTTTCGTAAACGACGTTTTGAGAGAGGATCTTCGAAAAACTCTAAGAAATTGCTTGTGGGGCCAGAATGTCTATTACTTCATCTGTAGATGAGAAAAGCTGCTGCTTGTCGGGTTCCGCATGATCTGAGGGAAGAGCAGATAGCAGATCACAAAAGAATAGCCGAATGATTGCTTGAACGTCATCGAACAGAAGGAGAACAATTCTGAAAGGGACTGTTACACTTGGTGAAACCCGTACACGAGTTTTTGAGCGAGAACTAAAGACTCCGTCGTCAGAGTAGAAATGTTTTGACTCTCCACACCAGAAATAATTACGCCGGTAACAATCAAATGCGAAACTGACGATTTCTGTGTAGGACATGAATCGAGTCGTAGCTACTAACAGAGTGCCCCAGGGGACGACTGTAACAAGCGCCTAGTACAAGCTCTTTCTGCTAAATGTTTTGCGCCCGAAAATTCGTCAGTTTGCGGCTGGTGTTCTCATTTTGCACGACACATTGCCCTAACAGTGAGAGAACCGCTTGACGAATATGGATAGGAAATATTTCCTCACTCACCATACAGCCCACCAGACTGTTTTCTAAATTGAAGGGATAGCTCCGTGGGAAACTGCTCAACTGTGGATGTGCCAACACGTTGGGAAGCTGTCATAAGCAACAATGTAGGCTGACAGCCTGCAAAGGTATTTTGTAAAATAAACTATTTTCTTAGCTTCTATCTTACAGTGTACAAAACTTTCAAAATTGTCCTCCTAATCTGCTTTTAGTGTAACCACTTGAATATCGCAACTGACATTCGAAGCACCTCTTTATGGTTTAAATGGCTCTAATCACTATGGGACTTAACATCGGAGGTCGTCAGTCCCCTAGACTTAGAACTACTTAAACCTAACTAACCTAAGGACACCATACACGCCGGCCGAAGTGGCCGTGCGGTTAAAGGCGCTGCAGTCTGGAACCGCAAGACCGCTACGGTCGCAGGTTCGAATCCTGCCTCGGGCATGGATGTTTGTGATGTCCTTAGGTTAGTTAGGTTTAAGTAGTTCTAAGTTCTAGGGGACTAATGACCTCAGCAGTTGAGTCCCATAGTGCTCAGAGCCATTTGAACCATTTTGACACCATACACATCCATGCCCGAAGCAGGATTCGAACCTGCGACAGTAGCGGTCGCGCGGTTCCAGGCTAAAGCGCCTAGTACCGCTCCGTCACAACGGCCTGCGCACCTCTTTCTCTCACATCTCTGATTGGTAAGTTCCTCCATTCCCTTTGTTATGTTCTGAATCCATTTTGTGGTCGCATTTAGCTTGGCGACAATAATTATTTAAAATTACTTTGAAGTTTTATAACTAAGATCAGTGTGGACAACAAATAGCTGCAACATAAACTAAAAACAATCAGTAGCTAAATGACTTCTCTCTTTCATACTGCACAAATGTGTAGTATGCTTCAGGGGCAGCAGTGGAATCAAATGAGCATATGTTTAATTTTGTTTGTACAGTCTATTTTCGGCGTACTGTTATGTTAAATTTGTTTGCTATTCAAGGCAAACTTCCTACAAACTAAGATTCTCTTATGAAGGAGGGACAGTTCTCAGGCCTTGCTGCCTAGGATGAGACTTCGGATCCTGCGTTGTTCCGTCCTCTAGCTGTAGTCCTCTGGCACCGGAAAACCATGCAAAATTTTGATGTACGTGGGGGGTCGGGGACTTGAACATCTCTCGAATGCGAGTCCGGAGCCTCAAACTCTTCACTCTTCATCCCCTTTAGTGCGGTTGCTGGAGAAGAATCTCGAGCTTGCTCGGACAAGGATGAGGAACGACATTAGTACGGTCATGTTAAAGCAACCATCACGATACCTGCTTGTAAAGATTGCTGGTGTAAGGAGAGCATATTTTCGGAAACTTTCCATGTCACTTCACATTGTCACTAATTGACATGTAATTGAAACTTTTGTATAGCTAAACGAATAGTTTATATATAGCTCAACCTAGCTTCATTTTCCTGTAGTAGTTTGATGATACAGAGCATCGATGAGGCAAGGAAATAATTTGGAAGAGTGTTGCAATCTTCGGCAAATCACGTGAAACGGTGTGTTGCAATCGGTGATAAGATTAGCGTGCAGTGTAGGGACGCCATATTAAGTGTGGCAAACACAGCAGAGAGGTCTCTTAAGTTGACAATCGTGGACATGAGAGCGGACGACTGCGAATGACATGGGAGTTGTACAGAAATACTAATTTAACATCCGCTGATCCGCTCGCGTGCACTGTATGGCCTGACGAGTTTTTTCCTTTTTGTTTTTATTTAATGGAATTTTTATGTTTTTCACAAATTTAAACACCTAAGCTTTTCATGCTAATTAAGGCCATATAAGCATGGTCTTTTTCGAATGTGCTTCTGACCGAAAAGCTGGAGCGTAAGGTTTTGTTATTCATGCCTTCTACATTCGTGTGGAGATATTTCCATAGCAACTTTCATCCCCCAACAAATATTTATTTATATCTAACCGAGAAGTGAAATATAAATTTTCATAAATCTAGTTATAATTTTTTTAATGTAACGAAAAATTTTCTTAAAAGTTTTCATCCCCTGTTGCACTCCCTTAGTGGTTGAATACCCAGGAACACTGAAACACTTATGTTTTTATTTCTACCGGAGAAGTCAAATACCAATTGTCATAGATGTAGCCTTAAATATCCTTTAGCAGTTATTTTGTAATTATTTTAAAAACCTTTCACCCACTATTTTACCCCATTAGTGGTGGTATTTCCAAGAATGCTGAAACACGTTATTTTCTAACTGAATAATCAAATACCAGTTTTCGTAGTTCTAGCTTCAAAATTCCTTTAATAGCGACATACTTTCAAAAGGTCTTTCATCCTCTGTTCCATCCACTTAGGAGTGGAATTTCGCACAGTCGCTTCTTAAACGATGCCTACAGCATAAGGATCCACACCCTCGCCAAGCTTTAAGTATCTATCGTAAGAGGTTTGGGCAGGGCAGTGATGAGTCACTGAATCAGTCTGACCCTATTTCATCCTTTTGGGGGCTGAATTTCCAAACAGTGAGATGCATATGTTTTATTTTTAACAGAGAAGACAAATACAAATTTTCATAGATTGAGCTTCAAAAATGCTTGCACAATGAAATTTCCATAAAAGCTTTCGTCCTCAAAATTGGATTAGTAGCGACTTTTTAAAAAAACTCTTCATCCCTTATTTCACACCCTTAGGGTTGGAATTTCGAGAAATCCTTTCTTAAACGACGCCTAAATTATAAGATCCACACCTCCAAATTTCAGGTTTCTTGGGCTGGGCGAAGATGAGTCAGTCATTCAGTCCATTGCCCTTTATATATAGAGTTTGAGACAACTGACAACTTTAGACACATTACAAAGGACACAAGATAGTCGCTACTGTTGATTAAGAAAATTGTAGAGCAAGTTGTTTTTAACAAAGCGTTGAACATAGTTAGAAATGTGATTCAGTCAATGGTAATGGTTCATGGGAACAGCTGGTGCCATAAAACAAAGCGAAAATAATAAGTTAAAACTGAAGAGGAATAACTGAAGGTCTATTACTTCATTTAACGCCTACCTACGAATCTACATGAAGAAAACATCGATGTATTCAACCGGAGCTCATCATCATCTTGCCGTTAACATAAAGCATGTTACACGCATGTGTAGCAGAATAGAAAGTAGAAGACACATAAGAACACTAAAGATAAAGACGTGGGGATTCCAGTGATCAAAATTAAAGTTTGTATGTCACGGTTTCTCATGCTGAAGTGTCATTGCTGTAAAATTCTCAGTCTTGAACAAAATAAACTTTTAAAAATTAGTACCTGAAAGTTCAAAAACAGTAACAACGCAGAAGACAAGTTATAGTTATAATACAGGCAAGTCCAACTTTTGTCCTCCCTTCCGCGATATTCATTAAAAGCGAAATGGCGCATTAGATCAACGTGTTTTTTTTTTTTTTTTTGCTGTACCACAGCGAGCAAAATAATGAAGCGACGAAACAGACAAAGGAATCAGTGGGTAAACATCACCGAGATGTTAAGGCTTGTGATCAAGTGCTCGGTACGTCCTTTGATTCAGCGCAGTATACCAAGAGAAGCGAGGCAAAGAAAAAACACGATTGGGGTTGAACGACGCGTTCTGCTGATTAATTAATAGTGTATTAGGCAGTCAGGCTTATGATATTTTGAATAAACGAAAAATCTGTAACGTATAATATTGGATTTTTAAACTATAGTTCTCCTCGCCTGTAAGTTATTTACCACCACCTCTTCTTTGAAGACAATGTTAGGGTGTCCAGCTTGCCCTATTAAATTTCTTGCTTCTCTGTAGTATTGCTGATACCGGTATCGCAGATCAGGTGAAATAAGGAACTAATAAGTGAAGTGGCCTTCGCACTATAAGAATTAGTGTACTTCCATTATCAGTGAACTAAACTAAAGTCCACGTCCTCGCCGCGAGGGGTTAGCCGAGCGCTCTAAGGCGCTGCAGTCATGGACTGTGCGGCGGGTCCCGGAGGAGGTTCGAGTCCTTCCTCGAGCATGGATGTGTGTGTGTGTGTGTGTGTGTGTGTGTGTGTGTGTGTGTGTGTGTGTGTGTGTGTGTGTGTCCTTAGGATAATTTAGGTTAAGTAGTGTGTAAGCTTAGGGACTGATGACCTTAGCAGTTAAGTCCCATAAGATTTCACGCACATTTGAACATTTTTTTTCCACGGCCTCTTCTCTCATGGACGGGAAAAAACAGATCGATGAAATATCCGACAGGAGTTCTTACAAACATAAGAAAATTAATGTTATTCGTCTTTCCTCGCTAGCTACACAGGCTTGGTAGCTATGGGCGTACCGCGTTTTAATCTTTGCCGTAAACCACTTACGCGAATGAATGGATAAAAAAGACAAAAAAATAGAACATTATAACCATATAAGTAAACTAGCGAAGTTCCAATACACCATCGACGTTAAGTTCACTAAATACTGACGAGAAGCTCGGATTGAAGACGGTTGGGAAAAGAAATTGGCCGAGCACTTTTAAAGGAACCATGCCGGCATTCGGCTTAAGCGATTCAGAAGAATAACGGAAAACCTGAACGTAGATGGCCAGACAAGAATTTGAACAGTCGCCCGACAGGTACGATTCCAATGTCTTAACACTGCGCGCCCACGAGGAGAACACGGCAAGTGTCATAACGTGATTTCCGAGAAACTTCACTAGGTGAGAGATGGGTCAAAATAAGAGAATTCCTGTCTTACCTTATCCAGAGGTATTCTACCGTTTCTGAGAAAACGACGGTCAAACTTTTCAAAGTACACTACTGGCCATTAAAATTGCTACACCAAGAAGAAATGCAGATGATAAACGGATATTCAATGGACAAATATATTATACTAGAACGGACATGTGATTACATTTTCACGAAATTTGGGTGCACAGATCCTGAGAAATCAATACCCAGAACAACAACCTCTGGCCGTAACAACGGCCTTGATACGCCTGGGCATTGAGTCAAACAGAGCTTGGATGGCGTGTACAGGTACAGCTGCCCATGCAGCTGCAACATGATACCACAGTTCGTCAAGAGTAGTGATTGGTGTATTGTGATGAGCCAGTTGCTCGGCCAACATTGACCAGACGTTTTAAATTGGTGAGAGATCTGGAGAATGTGCTGGCAAGGGCAGCAGTCAAACTTTTTCTGCATCCAGAAAGACCCGTACAGGACCTGCAACGTGCAGTCGTGCATTATTCTGCTGAAATGTAGGGTTTTGCAGGGATCGAATGAAGGGTAGAGCCACGGGTCGTAACACATCTGAATTGTAACGTCCACTGTTCAAAGTGCCGTCTATACGAAGAAGAGGTCACCGAGACGTGTAACCAATGGCACCCCATACCATCACGCCGGGTGATACGCCAGTATGGCGATGACGAATACACGCTTCCAATGTGCGTTCACCGCGATGTCGCCAAACACGGATGCCACCATAAAATTACTGTAAACAGAACCTGGATTCATCCGAAAAAATGACGTTTTGCCATTGGTGCACCCAGGTTCGTCGTTGACTACACCATCGCAGGCGCTCCTGTCTGTGATTCAGCGTCGGGGGTAACCGTGGCCATGGTCTCCGAGCTGATAGTCCATGCTGCTGCAAACGTCGTCGAACTGTTCGTTCAGATGGTTGCTGTCTTCCAAACGGCCCCATCTGTTAACTCAGGGATTGAGACGTGCCTGCACGATCCGTTACAGCCTTGAGGATAAGATACCTGTCATCTCGACTGCTAGTGATACGAGGCCGTTGGGATCCAGCACGGCGTTCCGTATTACCCTCCTGAACCCACCGATTCCATATTCTGCTAACAGTCATTGGATCTCGACCAACGCGAGCAGCAATGTCGCGATGCGATAAACCGCAATCGCGATAGGCTACAATCCAACCTTTATCAAAGTCGGAAACGTGATGGTACGCATCTCTCCTCCTCACACGAGGCATCACAACAACGTTTCACCAGGCAACGCCGGTCAACTGCTGTTTGTGTGTGCGAAATCGGTTGGAAACTTTCCTCTTGTCAGCAAGTTGTAGGTGTCGCCACCGGCGCCAACCTTGTGTGAATGCTCTGAAAAGCTAATGATTTGCACATCACAGCATCTTCTTCCTGTCGGTTAATTTCGCGTCTGTAGCACGTCCTCTTCATGGTGTAGCAATTTTAATGGCCGGTAGTATAATTTGTGTGCCATGTAGCGAGTAAACAGTCCAGTTGAAGCGGTGGCACGGAGGCTAGCTTAGTGGTTTCACACTTTTGCTCCCAGTGTTAGATTATTATTTTTATTTTTCATTTATCCACCCATGTCTTTAGAAGATTATTACAGAAGTGTTTTCCAATGTTTGTTGAAAAAACGTTGTCGTTATTCGGCTACTAATTGTATGTCTGGTGAATGAATTAAAAAAAAAAAGAAAAGAAAAAAGGAGGACCAGTAAATGATTGGAAACATTATCTGAAATTGTTTTCGGTGAAATTCGTGTAGTGATTCATAATCAATTGCAAGCACCAGTGTTCGGAAAAGTGATTCGTTATGCTTGTTTTGCCTCAAAATTATTGCCAATGTATGAAATCGTCAGCAATGTTAGCGACATTTCTTTGCAGAGAGATTCATGCGGAGAAATGCCACTGCAAACCTGCCTTCACGCGATGTTCGTGGTGTTCAGAAATGTTTCGAATATTTCTATGATCGCCGGCCGCGGTGGTCTCGCGGTTCTAGGCGCGCAGTCCGGAACCGCGCGACTGCTACGGTCGCAGGTTCGAATCCTGCCTCGGGCATGGATGTGTGTGATGTCCTTAGGATAGTTAGGTTTAACTAGTTATAAGTTCTAGGGGACTGATGATCTAAGATGTTAAGCCATTTTGAACCATTTTTGATTTCTATGATCGGTACTATCTAAGAGAATGCGCTAAACCTTCCCGTAGAACAAACATAAGAATAAAATACAATATTATTAACTGATATAAGAATGAATATAAGAATATGTGGATAGAAAGATTGTAACCCCTGAAAACACCATGAAAACATTATCTAAGAAATGTTTGACACTTTTTGTGAAACCCAGTTGTAATTTTATACTTAATGTAACTATCTTGTATCCCCTAACTTGATAAGAAACATTCGTTTACTAATCTTCTAAGGATATGGGTAGATAGATGAAAAAATGAAATGAATGGAGACAGTCAGGTTTTTAACACAAACGCAAAAGTTAGAGGCCACGATGCTAGCCACTGTGCCACCAGTGAGCTGAATTCGTCGCACGCTGAAAGGTTACATTACCACGAAAACTATGACGACCGTTGTCTCAAACTGTCGAATACCTCCGGATAAGCCGAGACAAGCGTCCGCTTGTTTTGTCTCCTCCTCTACTGAGCGAAATTTCTGGGAAATCGGGTTATGACATTAGCCTTTCCCTTCTTGTCAGGGGAGGCAGAAGCAGTGCAGTGTTAAGAAATAATAGATCCGTATTCTGGAGTAGTATGCTTGTAACCCCTGTCCATCCATGTTGATCAACGTCTCTCACCGGTTTCCTTAGTCACTTGAGACAACGCCAAGATGATTTATGAAACAAGGATAATCTCTATTTGCCTTACCATTCTTATCCAGAGCTGAAGCGTCCTCTCTTATAACCATTACGACTACTGAAATTTAGACTCCAACATCCCTAGAAGTATAAAAATATTCAAGCTGATCAGCTACAATACGGCTGCCGTACTTTATTTATGTATGGTATTTTCAATAGGAAAATTGATTCGAAAACCACCGTGTTAAAGTGGACTTCGTTCTCCTTGAGGACCTACGCTTCCTGCAACAAGACAGGCAGCTAACCCTTCCACTTATGGAGGAAGCCTACAACGTAACGTATGCGCATATCGTTGCGTAACTTCGAACTGATCACGTAGCGATATAAAGTAGAGCGACTGCAGAAAAGTAGTAGCAGGTAAGGAAGACGCCGGACAGACCATTGAAATAATTCCCAGGAATTGTGACCCACACACAAAGGAGTTTAGCTTACAAAACGCTTGTTCGACAAATACTTTAATATTGATTGCCACTCAGATCCGTACCAGACAGGTCTGATAGAGGAAGTAGACGAGATCGAAAGAAGGGCGGCGCCTTTCGTTACAGATACATTTAGAAACAGAGAACCGTCGCGGGTTTTTCCCGATTAGCCATCAATGGTGCGACATCGAAAAATTACTTTTTTACCTTAGTATTCGAATTAATTTTTTGCAAAATGCTATTGTCTTAGCAGATAGTGATCCACCGAGAAAAGCGAAAAAAAAAAACAAAGCAGCGCCGTATTCAGTAGTTCATCTACATCCAAATCTATACCCCTCAAGTTACCTTACGTTGTGTGGCAGGGGTACATAAGGCTCTACCATTATTCCCTCCTCCCTGTTCCATTCGCGAATGGTGCTTGTCGATAAATTTCCGTACGAGTTATATTTTCTCACATTTACTTGTCATTTAGCGAGGCGTATATTAGAGGAAATATGCTCTAAGAAGAAAAAAGGAAACATAATAAACGACGCACCACGAAGGAATTATTCGAATGGGTGGAAGTATGTAGATGTAAAGTATATAACAAACGAAAAAAAATTCATAAAAATTAAATTTTTTCGAGAGAGAGAGAGAGAGAGAGAGAGAGAGAGAGAGAGAGAGAGAGAGAGAGAGCTTCACAAATTGAGCAAATCAATAACGCGTTGGTTCACCTCTGGCGCTCATGTAAGAAGTTATTCGGTTTGGAATTGATTGGCAGGATTGCTGAACGTCCTCCTAAGGGATATCGCGCCAGACTCCGGCAAATTGGCACGTTGGATCATTAAAGTCCCAAGCTGGCTGGAGGGCCCTGTCCATAAAGCTACAATCGTTCTCAACTGGTAAGAAATCCGGCGACGTTGCTGATCAAGGTAGGGCTTAGCAAGCAGGAAGGCAAGCTGCAGAAACTCGCCTTGTGCGGTCGGGCATTATCTTGCTCAAGTGTGAGCCCAGAATGACCCCCCTTGAAGGACAGAAAAACGGGGCGCCGAATATCAACGATATACGGCTGTGTTGTAAGGATGCGGCGGATGAGAACCATAGGGATTTTGCTATGAAAAGAAATGCCACCACAGACCATCACTACTGGTTGACGGGTCGTATGGTTGGCTACAGTCAGGTTGGTTGGGTTAAAAGAGGGGGGAGGGACCAAACTGCTAGGTCATTGGTCCCTCGTTCCGATTAAAATAATTCCACAAGTATGGCAATAAAATAATCGAGACATACAAAACACAGCTGGAAGAAAATCACAAGAATGACAGAAGGACAACAAATACTAAAATGGATAAAATCGGACAAGAAAACCACAGAGAGACGCAGTAAACTTGTAGGAGATATCAGCAAAACAAGAGAGCAGATTACCATGGCTGGCTGACTGTTGTTGTTGTGGTCTTCAGTCCTGAGACTGGTTTGATGCAGCTCTCCATGCTACTCTATCCTGTGCAAGCTTCTTCATCTCCCAGTACCTACTGCAACCTACATCCTTCTGAATCTGCTTAATGTATTGATCTCTTGGTCTCCCCTACGATTTTTACCCTCCACGCTGCCCTCCATTGCTAAATTTGTGATCCCTTGTTGCCTCAAAACATGTCCTACCAACCGATCCCTTCTTCTAGTCAAGTTGTGCCACAAACGTCTCTTCTCCCCAATCCTACTCAATACGTCCTCATTAGTTACGTGATCTACCCACTTTATCTTCAGCATTCTTCTGTAGCACCACATTTCGAAAGCTTCTATTCTCTTCTTGTCCAAACTGGTTATCGTCCATGTTTCACTTCCATACATAGCTACATTCCGTACAAATACTTTGAGAAACGACTTCCTGACACTTAAATCTATACTCGATGTTAACAAATTTCTCTTCTTCAGAAACGCTTTCCTTACCATTGCCAGTCTACATTTTATATCCTCTCTACTTCGACCATCATCAGTTATTATGCTCCCCAAATAGCAAAACTCCTTTACTACTTTAAGTGTCTCATTTCATAATCTAATCCCCTCAGCATCACCCGATTTAATTTGACTACATTCCATTATCCTTCGTTTTGCTTTTGTTGATGTTCATCTTATATCCTCCTTTCAAGACACTGGCTGACTATGGGAATAAAAAGGAGAAGCCAGCCACTTTGCAACACAACGAAACCTCCACCCTAAAAGCACTACGGTGGAGGACACAGGGACAAAGAACATGCACTAAAGCTTAGATCAAATGATAAAACCCAACCTCACGAATAAAACGTAAAACTGAAGCTCCTGTTGAATTGTCGCCCAACACCGAAGATATGGTGCTGGGAAAGTAAAACGTCCGCCGCAGAGCGGCTAAAAGTGGGCAGTCCAGAAATACGTGAAAGACCGTCATTTGTGAGCCACAGCGACACCGAGGAGGGTCCTCGCGACGGAGGAGGTAACCATGCGTTACCCACGTATGGCTAACGTGGAGCCGGCAGAGGACAACTGATTCCCTGTGAGAGGACCGCATGGAAGACTTCCACACATTCGTAGTCTCCTTTATGACACGCTGTTGTGCGTACTGTTATGCCATTCCGTCTCCCAAAGCCGAAAAACCCTGCGGCGTACGACAGAACGAAGGTCAGTTTCGGAGAAGCGGTTTCCGCGTAGCCTGTTGGCAAGTTCGTAGCCTGAACGACGGGACTGTTCCAGGGCATAGACGGACTCCTGAATGGACGCTACCAACAGATGGCGAGGGTAGCACTGGTAGATGGGTTGTAGGCTGCTCAAGGAGTCAGTACACAGGAGAAATGACTCGCCGAGCATGTGCGGGTGTGCTCAAGAGCACGAGATAAGGCCGTCGGCTCTGCAGTGAATACACTGCAGCCATCTGGTAAAGAGTGCTGTTCAATATGTCCTCCATGAACATGGCCCCAGTATATGTCGAGAATCGAGAGGAAGTGACAGCGCAGAGCCGCAGGGTTAACGGAGTCCTTAGGGCCATGCAAAAGCTCCAGAAGAATCTGCGGCGTAGTTGTACACCATGGAGGTATACATGAATGGACCTCGATAAGAGGTGGTAACAGGAAGGACGTCAGTTCAGACAGATGGGACCGGACGCGAGCTGCAATCGTAAGCCCTGACCTGGGCCGACGAAACGGGAGATCAGCCGCCGTGGTTGGGAAAAGGAGACGGTAATTCGGTTATGCAGGAGAACCACGAAAGCGTGCAACGTAACTGGCGAGCTGTTGTGCACGCCTAACCTTCAATGGAGGGGCTCCAGTCTCCACGAACACTGGTCACCGGACTCATTCTAAAAGCTCCCGTCGCTAGGCGAACGCCACGGTGGTGCACTGGGTCGAGAAAACGCAACGCTGAGAGCGCCGCCGAACCGTAAACTAGAGGCCCATAGTCAAGGCGGTATTGAACAAGGGCTCTGTAGTGCTGCAGCAGTGTAAAGCGATCTGCACCCCAGTTGGTGTTGCTCAGGCAGCGGAGGGCATTGAGGTGCTACCAGCACTTCTGCTTAAGCTGACGAAGGAGAGATAGCCAAGTCAATCGGGCGTCGAAAACCACCCCTAAGAATCTGTATGTCTCCACTACAGTGAGTGGATCGTCATTAAGGTAAAGTTGTGGATGATCGGTGCGATGCCGACAGAAGTGCATGACACAAGACTTCGCAGCTGAAAACTGGAAGCCGTGGGCTAGAGCCCATGACTGCGCCTTGTGAATGGCTCCCTGTATGCGCCGCTCAGCAACACCAGTACTGGAGGAGCAGTACAAAATGCAGAAGTCATTCGCATACAGAGAAGGTGAGACCGACGTCCCAACAGCTCCTGCTAGACCGTTAATAGCCATTAAAAACAGAGAGACACTCAATACGGAGCCTTGCGGAACGCCATTCTCCTAAATACAGGCACTGACTTGAACGCGGAAAGTACGGAGCGACAGAAAGTTTTGGATAAAAATCGGGAGCGGGCCCCAGAGACCCCACTCATACAATGAGGCAAGGATATGATGTCGCCAGCTCGTGTCGTATGCTTTACGTAAGTCAAAAAGGTGGCAACCAGATGTTGGCGTCTGGGAAAGGCTGTTCGGATGGCAGACTCGAGGAACACAAGATTATCAGTGGTAGAGCGACCCTGGCGGAAGCCGCCTTGACATGGAGCCAGTAGGCCACGTGACCCCAGGACCCAGCCCAACCGCCAACATACCATACGTTCAAGCAGCTTACAAAGAAAGTTGGTGAGGCTAATGGGACGGTTGCTATCAACATCAAGCGGGTTTTTACCGGGTTTGAGCACTGGAATGGTGAGTCACATCTCAATGCAAATCTGTAACTCAACCACCTTTGTGACGTGCTTATAATTTTGTATTATTTATATTTTAGGATAACTGATCAGTAAAAAACGCAGCACATGTTGTAATGAAAGCATGAAAGCCGTCTGACGATGAATCGTAATGATTCGAAACCGGTAACGGTATCTTTTGAATAAAGGAACTTAAATTTGTGGCTGGTTGCTGTTTCAACACCACCAACATTTGTCTTCAAATAACAGCCACAGTGTCCAACCATGTCATCTTATGACAAAATCGCAGTTCTGCTTGTGCTCCAGAAGGACAAAGTATGGTTATATGTACACAATCTATGGCCTCTATGACGTTTGAGGATCCACCAGTTCGATGGAATTCTGGAATTCCCTTTTGTTCTTCGGTATATTTTCGTGGCTGTGGCATGGATAAATACAGGGCTTTAAGGCAATTAAACTGCTTATCACACTGTCAAAAGCTATTCCAGCAGTAGTACGATGGATATTAATGAGATCCCGTGCTACGATTTGATAAGTACCTGTGCGAAAGATTCGCAGTCTACCTAGAAGTTGCAGCCTAGGAGACAAAACACGGTTCCTGTCAGAATTATGCTGCAGTAGCGGCTCCAGCATACCAAACAGTAACTCAAAAGATTCCTTACGAAACACAAACCGCTCTTTGAAATCACTGTCCCTATAGATCACACATGGGTCTCTTCTCTCCATTACAACCCTCATTCTTGGGATGTTCACCTCTTCCTCCATCTCCATATATTCTTCGTAGTCTAGGTAACCAACAGAATTCGACACTTAAACCCAGAATTCAAAGCTCGCACCTTACTCTTACTTTACTCCTACTGCTTGCCTAGGAGTAAATTTTGGCCTTATTTCCTCCTCAAGTTGCTAACGTAGTAGCGTACTCTTCAGTGGTACTCTCCAACAGTAGTGGAGTAAATAAATTTACTTCGGAAGTAAATGAAAGATTTACTCCTGGAGTAAAAAATGGCTCTGAGCACTATGGGACTTAAATTCTGAGGTCATCAGTCCCCTAGAACGTAGACCTACTTAAACCTAACTAACCTAAAGACATCACACACATCCGTGCCCGAGGCAGGATTCGAACCTGCGACCGTAGCGGTCGCGCGGCTCCAGATTGTAGCGCCTAGAACCGCTCGGCCACTCAGGCCGGCTTACTCCTGGAGTAATTTACTGCTTTACTTCAGTACTATTGACTGTAAGTCGCCGCTTTTCCTTCTCTCTTAGCAACTTACTGCTTTAGTTTGACTTACTCGTGGATGGTACTCGTCATTCTAAGGTTCCCACATCTGCCTGGAACATACACTGGTGCAGAATGCCTCTTTTCTAGTTTCTGATACTGTAGTGTGTTGTGCGTACCTATAACGCTCAAGCACTTACTAAACGATTTAGTGTCGGAAGGTACTGCTTTTCGTTGGATCCTCCTTGTCTCACATAAACGCACACTCGTTTTATATCAGTAGGAGATCACTATTCATTAAGATTCAAGGCGGTATCTTTAGAGGTATTTACACATTCTTCGTAACTGCTTTGTCTTTAGTCCGAAACTTTCAAAGTTTCTTGCGCTATCTTAGGATACGCAGAAGTTGAGTGTCTTCTATTCTCAAGGAATAATCTGAAATTTTCGTGTGGAATTTTCTGCTGTTATAGAATAGCACCAAGAGGCCTACAGAGCTTTACGTGCCAAGCTGGTGGATGAAATTAAAAGGCCGTGCCGCCGAGATCATTAGAGGCGCAGTTCAAATGAGGGTAGTACAATATTGAGGAAAGAAATTGGCGGTGTCCTTTCCGGCATTCGACTCCGTCGATTTCAGGAAGCTGCAAATTTGTGCTCAGTTTTAACTGAAAACAACCACTTCTCAACTTGGTGGCCAAAGGAAGTGATGAAGATTTATTTCACCGAAATACAAGACTATCCAAAAGTCCATGAATATTTGAAAATTTGATACTTCACGGAATAATATAGGCAGAGAGGTAAAAATTGACACAAGTGCTTAAAATGATATGATGTTTCATGGAAACCGAAAACGTGCACAAAATGACCATCAGATGGCGCTTACTGCGCTCATATCGGTAGGTATGGTGAGAAACTGTCGTTCGATGTGTCTTTCAGCATACCTAATAGGTCGGACGATAGCGGTAGACTTGCGACTTCACGTAACATCACGACCAACAATCACACGGGACCTGGGAGGTCAAGCATGATGGGCATGGCGGCTCAGCACGCGATCCTCGCCAAACGATGGGCGCGAGAGATCTTTCACAGGTGTAGCTATATGGGGTGGAGTACAGTCCCGCATAAAATGCTGGAAGATAATTTTATCAACCAGGCTAGGGATGATCTGACTTCCTTTCTCACTACAGCTCATTTTACACGCGATTCTCATGCGGTGTCGCTGACATGTTGCTGTCCAGCGCCATCTGTTGGCCAGTTTTTGCACTCTTTGGTTTCAATAAAACTTAATGTCATATCAGACGTGTGTGTGTCAAGTTTTACCTCTCAATCTACGTCCATGCTAAGCCTCTTCGTTTCTGAATAACTGCTGCAACCCTTATACATCATGCCGAATTTGCTCATTGCATTCATTCATCTCTTTGTCTCCCTTTACGATTTTTGCCCCCACATTTCCCTCCAATTGCAACTGGTGATCCCTTTATGTCTCAGAAGGTGTCCTACCAATCTAGCCCTTCCTCTAGTCAGGTTGCGCCACGAATTTCTCTTCTTCCCTGTTCTATTTAATGCCTCCTCATTAGTTTCGTGATTTACTAATCCTCTTCTTGTTTAAACCGTTTATCGTCCCTGTTTTACTTCCATGTGTGGCTACATTCTATACAAATACTTTCAGAAAGGACTGCCTAACACTCAAATCTATATTCGGTGCTATAAAATTTCTCTTCAGAAACGCTTTTCTTGCCATTGCCAGTCTACATTTTATATTCTCTCTACTTCAACCATCATCAGTTTTTTCTGCCCAAATGACAAAATTCATCAACCAATTTAAGTGTCATTTCCTAATCGAATTCCCTTAGCATCATCCGATTTAATGTGACCGTGATGTTTGCTTTTGTTGATTTTCATTATGTATTCTCTTTTCAAGACACTACTCTTCCAAGTCTTTTGCTGTCAGACAGAATTACAGTATCATCGGTAAACCTCAAAGTTTTTATTTCTTTTCTGTCAACTTTAATTCCTGCTCCAAATTATAATTTGGCTTCCTTTGCTGCTTGCTCGGAGTGATTAAATTAATGATATAAGAGATTGGACATTGTATAGTCAAACAGGCATAATAAACGTTTTATTAGCATTTTACGAACGATATTTATCACATGGAAAGTTGCCTTCTCAGATCTTGTCTCAACTCTGCAGTGCAAATTACTTTTTATAAGATCCGTTCCACATTTAATTACCTTTGCTGGGGCGCACGGATCGTTAATTTAAAAAGGACACACTAGAAAGCACATACTAAGGCCGCAGTTTCAAAGATTTCTGGGCGTGGACCAGCCTCATGGTTTTCAAGTAACTGTCACCGGATTTGTAAACCGACATTTCGGCCAGTGGTGGCTACTGTAATCGTGGTAACCAGTTACAATTACTTAAAATCCATGACGCGGAGTTAGGCCCAGAAAACTTCAGAAGTTAACTGACTTTGGCTGCGGTAAGCTACGCCCTTACGGGAAGTCCACCAGTGTTTAGTGGTCTTCCGTTTATCCTTTAAGTGGCACCGAGTCCAGTGACGCATGGTCAGCACACGTGACTTGCGTCAAGGCCTTCGTGAAACTACGAAAGCGTCGCCTGCATGCGGGAGGTGCAAACAGCCCAGTCATCGAGATTTAGGTTTTCCGTGGCTTCCTTATTTTGAAGCCGAATGCCGTGATTGTTCCTTTGAGAAGAACACCTTCATCCTATCCGAGTTTGGATGGTTTCGTTGTCGATGGGAAGTTAAACTGCATTTTCTCGGTCCCGTACCTCAATCGGTAAATCTGGAACTCTTATAGGAATATTTTGTGGTCCATCTGCATGACTTTTAAAAACCCTTTTTCTCACGAACGGTCGCACGTATCACGTTGAAATTTACGCCACATCTTAAAGCCTACGGTCCATTGGCGATATAAAGACTGGAAGATTCTAAGCCAATGCAATCGAAAGATGCGGCTATTTATGTCACATGTTTTGATACTCGTAACTCAGTCACCAAAACATACAGGGTGCCACTTTCCAGTGGTCTAGTACCATGAAATTTGCCAAGAAGCAAGGTTTCACTGTTCAAGTATAGGAACAAAATAAGAAAATTGTTAATTTGTAATTACAACAGACGAAAGATTATTTTTGTCATTTGTTATCAGACTTTAAACTTGAAATCAAAACATTCTACGAAGTCTTGGAATCCCTGGCACTGATATCTTTCCAGTATCAATGTCAATGACAGGCTGAAACCGTCGACATTCTCGATTCCCGGAATGGACGAATTGTCTACACACATACATACATACATACATACGTAATTAAGTATGTACGAAACCCTCAGTGTGCGAGTCCTACTCGCAACTGGCTACTTTTTTTCCATTCCACTCTTCATTCCAAGGAAGGATGGAATGTGCTAGACTATTCTTAGAATTAGCGAGCTGATTTAGCCATTTATTGTGGAATTAATTTCGGCTGACGAAAGGGTACTTCGAGACATTAGACATCTAACAGAAAAACCAGAAATTTGCTAATTAGATCAGTAGCCTTTAACTGTCACAACGTAATCTCTCTTCCTTCTTCCTAACGACGGACGGAACATTCTGTTCGACCAGTTGTTTGGTCGTACCAACAAAAAATCTCTACTTATCAGTTATTCTCCGCACTGGTTCGAGGGTGCAAGAAACAAAAAGTGGAATTTGCCAGTACACCTACATTTCAACTTATTTATCGTGCAGCTCAGTTTTGAATATTAAGAATGCTAAGACAGTATTGCTACAGAAAACATATGAAATAGATGACCGCATCTAAGATTTTCGTCTTTAGTGAAAAAGAAACTGAAAACGAAATTCTAACAATTTAATGTACGTGAACAGAAAAGTTATCTTGTTAGGGAGCCTTAGAAATCAATTAATTTGTAATTTCACAATCACAATAAGCACTCGCTCGGATATGGCAGTTTGTGCTACGGAAAAATATCTTCTTTCGGCAAAAACAAAGATATCTTAGGAAATAAAAAAAATGTGAAAACATTTTCAACTCATGGCTTTTAACAAAAGCACACTTTTCAAGACATCTCTGTTTCTAAACTTTCAGAAACACGAACCCTTTCATAAACGCATAACTTAGTTATGTTCCACTCAAGTATGTTCTGCAGTGCTTTGCCTCAAAGCACTTTTTGGAAAATTGAATTGTACGTATATCAAATGAGCAATGCATTACTTTTGGTGAAATTTTGCAAGTGTTATCTAGTGCCTAATTTATGTTTCTTTCCTATAAAGCCGGCCAGTGTGGCCGAGCGGTTCTAGGCGCTTCAGTCTGGAACCGCGCGACTGCTACGGTCGCAGGTTCGAATCCTGCCTCGGGCATGGATGTGTGTGATGTCCTTAGGTTAGTTAGGTTTAAGTAGTTCTAAGCTCTAGGGGACTGATGACCTCAGATGTTAAGTCCCATAGTGCTCAGAGCCATTTGAACCATTTGTAAAGAAAATATCATTTGAAGACCAATTTGGTAAGAAAAGGAATGAACTTGGGCATGAATAATGTTAATCTTGGATTGAAACAGTTAAGTAAACTCTTCTGAATGTAAATTCGAATGGTAAGACCAATGCTTCAACCCAACACCACTCCACTAATTATTATCATTAGAAATGTCCGGTCGACTAACTTGCCTAACAGCTAATTATACGCCAAAATGCGGATACGAAGCCTTCAACTCCCCAATTAGCTGTTCTGAACTGCAATGGCGTCCGTACATAGATGAAAACTGCAAATATATTCTACACAGATCGCTCTGATTTGCTGTAAGTTCAAAAATCAGCACTACACCCAGCTTACAGCAGTTTTGTAAGGATTATTCATGAAGTATAGGAAGTCTAAGACCTGCAGTTGTACAGTTCCGTATCCCTGTTATATAAACCACGTGATCGTCACTGCCGACGGAGGATTTCACTTGCAAGGGAGGTCACGACGTTGGGACCACAGATTTACTTCAACCGTAGCACACCTTTAGTAGATCCTTGAAACAACAGTGTGCGAGCAGCAACGTGCACTACTCTGGCAATTCCGACAAAACCGGAAGAGAAGTATTACGTGTCTATTCTGTGACTTATGTATCTGTGCGTAAGTGCCGGAGTTCAAGGTGGTCAAGTGGTCAGCGTCCGAGCTTCGTGAGACGAACGTATAGGAGACGACGGTTCGACTCTCGTTCAGACTTAATTTGATCTATATTTCTTTTAATCACTGGTCATATTATTTAATTTATATGTCATCTGAGAGGAAATGCAATTAAAAAACTAAGAGTAATTGTATGGGGCTTTAGTGAATGTCGTGTTATTTGACTACTTCCTATTTTTAATTAAATTTAATTAGAACAAATGTTTATGACTCCCGACAAGTAAACGAAGAATCGCATACAGTTTTCTAGAAAATTTATGCCTGTCGTGATTTGTTAAATCACGTATACACTTTGCGCATCGACACGTCGTGCTGCCAACACAGACGCAAGCACAGAGGCAGGCACCATTTGGCAATTGACCTGCTTGGCGGTGGGACGTTGCTAATATAACAAGGACGAATAGTGTAGGTGCAAATCTTAAATATCATAGAATTTACACTCTTACTACAAAAATTAAATTTCGGTGGGAGTCGAACTGCTGCCTCCTACGCGTTCGTCTTACGAAGCTCCAACGCTAACCACATTTTTTAAAACCATTTTGTTCGTTATTTTTCGTTGCATTTGTTTGGGGGCGGACGTCCCATGACACCTGCTGAAGTTCGTTGGTGATCGGTTCACTCAGTTTTTTTTTAATTATTATTATAGAGGGCAGCTAATCCTCCGACCGAAGACGCTGTCCACTTGACCACCATAAATTCCAACGCGTGGCACCTACGCACAGATACATGAGTCACATTAGAGACGCGTAAAAATTCTTTTGCGATTTTCTCGGAATTGCCAGAGTAGTGCACCTTATTGCTTGCACATTATGTTGTTTTGATGGCCTACTAAAGGTGTACGAAGTTTGAAGCAAATCCGTGGCCTTCCCTTGTCGGTCTCTTTGAAAGAGTCTAGGGATGGTACACAAACGGTATGCCGGAATGAAAACGCGCCAATTCGACTGGCGAAGCGACCCATGTCGTTTACAGTGGCACCGCGCTCCACTGAGGTTTGTACCAATTTAGTTAGTTGGAGGGAGGGAGGGAGAGAGAAAGGATAACTTCGAATTCAGGCGTGATTTTACGGAGTCATCGGCGAAATCATCATTTAGGTGCCACTTAACATGGGCATAGTGAGCATCGGGTTTAATGACGTTAGCTTCCACCAGTGATGTCGCCGTCATCACCATTGATTGAGAGTAGGATAATCCGACGAATGTATCGTGACAATATTTCATTTCCCATTGTGCGCATTCCGTAGATATATTGCCTTCCCGAGAAAAATTATTTCCCTCTGTGGTAGGGTGTTTTCAAGTTTTTAGCACATTTTACGTCCTTTGTAACAAGAACATTCCTGATCTAAACTATCATATTCATACAGAGATCCCGCTTCTTCAGTAGTTAACACACGCGTGATTGTGTGACGTTGTAACTGCCACAATGATTGACTCATCCGTCAGAGCTGATGGCTTTTATCGTATTCACATCTTTTGTTTAACATTAAATATTTACTGTAAGACTTCAGAAGCCTTTTCCATCAGAAATAATCGCCGGTCGTAATACTTTTCACTAGACAAATGTCGATGCATGACGAAAATTCGGAATACGTTCAAGAAAATCAAAACGTGGTGAACGACGCCTCTCCATTTTTTCCTAGATATTTCATATTCAGTTCCTAGCTTTTAGGAAAGTGTGCCACCTATGTCACACTGTAAAATTTTTTTCTAATACAGATGACTGTTCTTGCTGCAATATTGCGCAAATATATATATATATATATATATATATATATATATATATATATATATATATCACAAGTAAATATACTAGATAGGTATTGCTACACACACACACACACACACACACACACACACACACACACACAGCGTGCCGCCATTACCTCTCCGGGAGCTCCGTCTCAACATTTCTGCGTGGGCTGCTGTGGGCACGTGAACGTGGACGAACCGGCAATTTCCTGTATTGTGTAATTCCGGACGCGCGCTTTATCAGCGAGGAAGCCACGTCACACCGTAAGCTTCAGCTTCCCCCTCCACAAAACTCTGTCACTCGCCAATTCTCTTTAGTCTCGCAGGATCACCTACGAAAGATTAACGGTGTAGTGACAATTCTGTAACTGCAGTGTGTACGATTATTCTCAGTCGATATATCGACCGTCGTCGTCGCTAAGATTCCCATCGTTAGTTGCAGAGTATAGTCGACAGTACATTACCAGACCAAACTATCGATTCAAACTGTCGATGGTTCCACAGAAATGACGTCACGTAACATCGTAAGCTGCTGTTAAAAGTACTCTTTAATTAACGACGGCTTTCGGTCATAACAAATAATTACATTAGAATAAAATAACGTCAAAAAAGGAGCACAATATCAAAAGGTCGACTCAAAACTGAATATGGATAAAACATGCTAATGTGGTGCAGAATGCATATTACCATGTAAGCATCTTTTTCCTCTACACACTTTCAAGTTGACTTTACATTGCTCTCCTTTCCTGCCGTGATTGGGTTCTAAAGTAACTCTTGCTTTTTAACTTCAGCTGTGCTGGAAAATTGTCTTTGATGGAAACAGATCGCTTGTTGAAGAATACTTTTAACAGCAGCGTTTCTAAAGTCTATTAAAGCTGTGGAGCACATGAAATATCACTGTTTCACTTTACATGATGAAGTGGAATATTGGCATGTATCTTCATTTTCTAGTGAAGTGGAATGGTGACATATGTATCTTCATTTTCTGGTAAAAGTTGTTAAGTTTCACCTCTGGTGCGAGACAAGGATGCTGCAGTAGCGAGAGTTAGTACTGTACTTGAGTGTCTTTGAAATTATCTGTTTCCGTTTGTAGTTGAAGCAATTTTAGCGATTCTGCTTGAGGAGGATACGTGCTGACATTAATTCTAGTTTTCGGGGTTCTATGAATCTCGAAACAAGGGTGACTGGTAACTGACAGGGTTTTTCCAGAGCTGTGATTAGAATATTCAAAAGCACGAACAAGCCTGCGAAAAGCAACAGCCGGTGTCGCTAGTACGTCTGAGAAGTAGTGCTTATAGTTCGCCTTCTTGCAATTGTATAGGTCAAACAGAACAGCAGAAGGAGACTGTAGAATAAGTAACGTACTGCTTTCAGAATTTTACGCCGGAGTTAGGGTCGTGTGACAGAAAAACCATGGCCATGAAAGGATTAGGACTCTGTTCTTCCAAATTACGAGTTCATTGCAGTAGGTGACTCGGCGCAAGTCCCACTGACAAGCTAGAACAAGTAGAACTTCAACAAGAGGCGGAAGGTGCGGTCTATCAGTTGTGGGATTCTTGCATGGACCGTACTAACATTTGCCTGAACAGATTTGAGAAAACACGCGGGAACCTCAAAGTGGAAACTCTAGAGCGTGTTTCTGAGCGATGTCCTGTAAATCTGACACAGGAAGGTCCCATTAATCCCTCAGCCCGAACCCAGCAACTTGCCAGTAGGTAGAAGAGCCTATGGCTCTTACGTAGTGTTTGATTCTATAATAACTACTGCCGAAGAGTACTGGAGGTACACACAAAAAATTTTTTTCGATATTAATCATGATTTATTTTATTTTCTGTGTGACGCAAATTTTTATTTATGACCGAATCTTCAGAAACTATAATGGAAAACAAAAAAATGATAAACACTGAATTTAAAAATCGTGTTTCTTCTATTTGAAGCATCCTTTAAAATTAACATGAAATGAAATATGACCCATACCCGCTGATCAGGATAAGGTATGTGTAATGTAGAAAAAATGGGTTGTGATACTAACTACAAGGCCAAGAATACGCACGCATACAGCCGACATAAGCTGCACAGAATTTCTCCTCTCACTTCTAGCGCTACTTACGTACGTCCTTTGTATGTGGCTTCAAAGCATTGAATCAATTTTCTTTATGATTATAATTCTCCGTGTCACTCTCAGTGTTGCCAAGCGGAAGGTAAAAGGACGTTATAAAACAGTTTACTATGTAAGATATACCGTAAACGGACAAAAACATGAAATGACCATATGGTACTTTTTGTCGGGAAATCCCCTCTGGGGTTGTTGGACCACTTGGTGCCAGTGTTCCTATTTGAGTCGACTTGCCCGTCGTTGAGGATGAGGCGAAATGACGAGTACAGCCCAAATACCCAGTCCGCGAGTGAATAAAATCTCCGACCCTCCGATGAATCGAACGCAGGACCACCGCGTCTAGAGGGAAAGACGCTAACCACTTTTTTGCCCCTTCCTCATTTTGTTCGTTATTGTTCTCGTCAAACAGATGTCACATGACACCCCACCAAGTTCATCGTTGAATATTTCACTCAGGTGATGTTTTTTATTTCTATTAATTTTTTATTATTATTACAGAGGGCATGCAGCCCTCAAACGCAACGCGCTGAACTACTGTGCCGGATTCCAGTAAACCACCAGCTACGTACTACAATAAAGAATAGAGTATATATCATAAAATAACTTACGTAATAACGAACAAAAAATTTAAGAGATTTAACAAAATAACACGATTTTTCATAGTAGGACAGTGTATGCATCATAAAAGAAGGAAAAGCAAGATCTAAATGTTAAAACAAATAAAACTAGTACAATATGCGTATGTAAAAGGCATATCGTAGAAATTTATGCCGACCATCGGTAGTGCTCTCCCTACGACAGCAGGGTGTTCCGGCTGCTGGTGATTTGCTAGTTGCGAGTTGCTGTGGAAGCCGATAGTGGTCCCCCTGGTGAGTGTACTTGGATATGTTGCAGATCTAGATCTTTTAACGATTGTGAGAGAAGTTGAAAATTTCATTTTCAACAGGACGGAGCGCCAGCACACTGGTATCTGCATGTAGAGGCAATTCTTAACAGTCAACTGCTTCAGCGTTGACATGACGTTCGGATGTCGCTTTGAGCCAAGGCTGCCTGATATTATGGCATGTGATTAAAAAAAAATAGTGGTTTGAGAGTGATTCCGTCTATGTGCGGCGACGCCGCAACAGAGCAGCACTAAAAATTCGGACATCTCGTCAAAGTATGGACGACTTTCACTATCGTTAGGGTGTTTGTCGTGCGTCTTGTGAAGGGTACATTCAACAAGCTAAAATGAAAACCTCGGTCCTAAACGTACTTGTGAAAACTACGTCAAGGTTACTTGGGCGTACGTGTAAAAGATATGCCCTTGCAAAAATGAATGGCTCTTTTGAAAATAAAAACATTGCAATCCTATATGTAATATTCACCCCAGTTTGGTGCTCTCATTCAAGCACTATACGTGGATCAGAATAGTCGTGATTGGCAGTTGTGCGAGGGAGGGATGTTGTTGGAAGGGATGTTGTCGAACAGCCGTTACGCGCAAATGCAATATGGTTCCGACAGCAGCTGTTGTACAGTGCCTTACGTTGCGTGTTAACATGCAGTACTGAGTACGTCTTGCTAGGTCCTAATAGTCCTATCATTTTCTTACGCTACTTCACAGTTAGCTTCACACAATCCGTAAAAGAGACATATCGCACAGAAAAACGTAGCATATAACAAATCACAACAATTATGTAACGGTCCGCAATTGTCACCCACAGCTAGAGGGTAACCGACAACTCAGCGATAAGACACCCGTGCACACATCGGAAGGTGCGACCAAATTTATACTCTGATTGTTACTCAGAAGCGGATATAGACATAGTCTTATGAAATCGGATGAATCCTGTTGTAACGCGTTGTACGATTAATCAGGTGAAATATGTTCATGTGTTTTTAGAATTATTATAACACGATTTCCATAGATGGTATTAAAACGTAACTTTCAACATTTTTCGTTTTTAAATAAAATAAATAAAAATGAATAAAAGGACGCCGAAAGTTGGAAGATCCTAAAACCAAGCACTCCACATTCGCGGAACTTTGTTAGAGCATGCATTCGGGAAGAACAGTATAGGCGGCGGTCACAACGGAGCGTGCCAGCCGCGTATGGTTTTGTGGACTTGTGAGTCTGCTCGCGAGCAGGCCTTCTTGTCACGTTTATAAGCCATACACGGTAGAAGTTTCTGACAACCACATGTTATGCACACAGTTTTAAAAATTGTCAACTACATTCGCTCAAATGCCAAAACACACCGGCATTTCAAATCCTTACTAGAAGAAATTTGCAACGTGGAGCTTTCTCATATATCTTGATATTATTTACAGAACTGGCTTTCAGCATGCGGATTCTAAACAGATTTTTGTCGACTACTGGATCCAATCAAATAACTTCTGTAAGAAAAAGGAAAGTTTTTTCTTTAAATTGATTAGGGAGAGAAAAAAAGCAGTCGTGATTGGCAATCAAATCCACTCGTTACAGCAGCAGCAAGTACAGCTTCTGATAGTTCTGTAGTAATCGTAATCGGCATGGTCGGCTTCTTGACGTAAACAGCCAGCATTGATACAGGCTTCCTTTAGACATCCATCTTGAAGGGCACGAAAGAACTAAGACAGGCATACTGTAGATACACGCACTACGTGTGTTATGTAAATCGTGTAATAACCTTTCTTTGAGTTCACCCATGTTTCTTTCTCATTGTTTGTGACAATGCTTAAAAGAATATACTAAGTCTGAATTCTAATTTACTTGAATTAACCTGTGTTTTCATATCTCAGTATAACTTCAGTTTAACACGAGTCTTTTCATTTACTTGCCCCCAGTTCTACAAGCTTTCCTCTTGCTATTTAGAAGTAAAATTTAATGTAACTTTGCTGGCACGCATTGCATTATTGCATGGTCACTTAACAGTATGCTTGACGAACAGATCTAAAAAGCAATTACCTTTATTTCAGGAATGTAGAATCCAGAAGTTACATTTTCTAACAGCAAACGGACTCAATACGCCACGCTAAACTGTTGTATCTTTGAATTGTTGAGGAGGAAGATATTCAGTGTATTACCGATAGCTATTCTTGACATTCAGTTATCAATTATTTACAAATTATCAGATTCAGTTTAGAGTAGTTAAATTGTACGTACTGGACGAAATTTATGGAAAAATGTTCAAATGTGTGTGAAATCTCATGGGACTTAACTGCTAAGGTCATCAGTCCCTAAGCTTACACACTTGTTGTTATTGTTGTGGTCTTCAGTCCTAAGACTGGTTTGATGCAGCTCTCCATGCTACCCTATCCTGTGAAAGCTTCTTCATCTCCCAGTACTTACTGCATCCTACCTCCTTCTGAATCTACTTAGTATATTCATCTCTTGGTCTCCCTCTACGATTTTTACCCTCCACGCTGCCCTCCAATGCTAAATTTGTGATCCCTTGATGCCTCAGAACATGTCCTACCAACCGGTCCCTTCTTCTTGTCAAGTTATGCTACAAACTCCTCTTCTCCCCAATTCTATTCAATACCTCCTCATTAGTTATGTGATCTACCCATCTAATCTTAAGGATTCTTCTGTAGCACCACATTTCGAAAGCTTCTACTCTCTTCTTGTCCAAACTATTTATCGTCCATGTTTCACTTCCATACATGGCTACACTCCATAAAAATACTTTCAGAAACGACTTCCTGACACTTAAATCAATTCTCAATGTTAACAAATTTCTCTTCTTCAGAAACGCTTTCCTTGCCATTGCCAGGCTACATTTTATATCCTCTCTACTTCGACCATCATCAGTTATTTTGCTCCCCAAACAGCAAAACTCTTTCACTACTTTAAGTGTCTCATTTCCTAATCTAATTCCCTCAGCATCACGCGACTTAATTCGACTACATTCCATTATCCTCCTTTTGCTTTTGTTGATGTTCATCTTATATCCTCCTTTCAAGACACTGTCAATTCCGTTCAACTGCTCTTCCAACTCCTTTGCTGTCTTTGACAGAATTACAATGTCATCGGCGAACCTCAAAGTTTTTATTTCTTCTCCATGGATTTTAATACCTACTCCGAATTTTTCTTTTGTTTCCTTTACTGCTTGCTCAATATACAGATTAAATAACATCTGGGAGAGGCTACAACCTTGTCTCACTCCCTTCCCAACCACTGCTTCCCTTTCATGCCTCTCGACTCTTATAACTGCCATCTGGTTTCTGTACAAATTGTAGTTAGCCTTTCGCTTCCTGTATTTTACCCCTGCCACCTTTAGGATTTGAAAGAGAGTATTCCAGTCAACATCGTCAAAAGCTTTCTCTAAGTCTACAAATGCTAGATACGTAGGTTTGCCTTTCCTTAATCTAGCTTCTAAGATAAGTCGTAGGGTCAGTATTGCCTCACGTGTTCGAACATTTCTACGGAATCCAAACTGATATTCCCCGAGGTCGGCTTCTACCAGTATTTCCATTCGTCTGGAAAGAATTCGTGTTAGTATTCTGCAGCTATGACTTATTAAACTGATAGTTCGGTAATTTTCACATCTGTCAACACCTGCTTTCTTTGGGACTGGAATTATTATATTCTTCTTTTAAGTCTGAGGGTATTTCGCCTGTCTCATACATCTTGCTCACCAGATGGTAGAGTTTTGTCAGGACTGGCTCCCCCAAGGCTGTCAGTAGTGCTAATGGAATGCTGTGTACCCCCGGGGCCTTGTTTCGACTCAGGTCTTTCAGTGCTCTGTCAAACTCTTCACGCAGTATCGTATCTCCCATTTCATCTTCAACTACATCCTCTTCCATTTCCAAAATATTGTCCTCAAGTACATCGCCCTTCTATAGACCCTCTATATACTCCTTCCACCTTTCTGCTTTCCCTTCTTTGCTTAGAACTGGGTTTCCATCTGAGCTCTTCAGATTCATACAAGTGGTTCTCTTCTCTCAAAAGGTCTCTGTAATTTTCCTGTAGGCAGTATCTATCTTACCCCTAGTGATATATGTCTCTACATCCTTACATTTGTACTCTAGCCAACCCTGCTTAGCCATTTTGCGGTTCCTGTCGATCTCATTTTTGAGACGTTTGTATTCCTTTTTGCCTGCTTCATTTACTGCATTTTTATATTTTCTCCTTTCATCAATTAAATTCAATATTTCTTCTGTTACCCAAGGATTTCTACTAGCCCTAATCTTTTTACCTACTTGATCCTCTGCTGCCTTCACTACTTCATGCCTCAGAGCTACCCATTCTTCTCCTACTGTACTTCTTTCCCCCATTCCTGTCAATTGTTCCCTTATGCTCTCCCTGAAACTCTGTACAATCTCTGGTTTAGTCAGTTGATCCAGGTCCCATGTCCTTAAATTCCCACCTATTTGCAGTTTCTTCAGTTTTAATCTACAGTTCATAACCAATAGATTGTGGTCAGAGTCCACATCTGCCCCTGGAAATGTCTTACAATTTAAAACCTGGTTCCTGAATCTTTGTTTTACCATTATATAATCTATCTGATACCTTCTAGTATCTCCAGGATTCTTCCACGTATACAACCTTCTTTTATGATTCTTGAACCTAATGTTAGCTATGATTAAGTTATGCTCTGTGCAAAATTCTACCAGGCGGCTTCCTCTTTCATTTCTTATCCCCAATCCATATTCACCTACTATGTTTCCTTCTCTCCCTTTTCCTACTCTCGAATTCCAGTCACCTATGACTATTAAATTTTCGTCTCCCTACACTACCTGAATAATTTCTTTTATGTATCTCATCATACATTTCATCAATTTCTTCGTCATCTGCAGAGCTAGTTGGCATCTAAACTTGTACTACTGTAGTAGGCGTGGGCTTCGTGTCTATCTTGGCCTCAATAATGCGTTCACTATGCTATTTGTAGTAGCTTACCCGCACTCCTATTTTTTTATTCATTATTAAACCTACTCCTGCATTACCCCTACTTCACCTAAATTATCCTAAGGACAAACACACACACACTCATGGCCGAGGGAGGACTCGAACCTCCGCAGGGACCAGCCGCACAGTCCATGACTGCAGCGCCTGACCGCTCGGCTAATCCCGCGCGGGTGAAACTTATGGAGTTAATGGTAATATTCAAATGTGACACTTCTAGGTCACGGTACACTGGCGACACAGTAATCAGAATTTAGAATATTTCTTTTTACATTCTAAATCATACATTAGGAGCTTTTGTTATTGTAGAATGAAACCCTGTTAATCCTTTAGTTTAAAGGAGACGTTACAATACAGTTGGAACGAGTAACTTATAATTTTGAATCATTACGCCATTACAGAAACACACTGAAATTTTATGTAGAAGAAAGTATAGTACATAAAGATTACACAACTGCTACAGTATCAGACAATGTAATAATTATAATAAGGATTACATAAAAGTAGGAAGTTTTAACAGCGCACATTATTACACTTCAAGCAACGTCTTTCGCAGAAGTTCTGTCACACAGTTTTTCAATGAGAAGTTTACACCTAATAGATTCAATATTAAAGAAAAGTAACCTACTGTACATAAGTAGACGAAAAGACTCATCACTGTTTGACTGCATGATTGTCAGTCACTAGGAACTATGGGAACTGCCAAGTATAAATAGATGTACGACAGGAGCTATTTAAAGCGGAACGGCCATGTTAATTTGTTGTAGGAAAAAAAAAAAAAAAAAAAACAGAGATGCCGGACTGAGATTCGTGGGCAGAATCCTGAGGAGATGTACCGAGGGAGGTGGCACAGTGTTTAGCACATAGAACTCGTATTCGGAAGGTCGGTGGCTCGAATCTCCGTCCCAGACATCCAGGTTTAGATTTTCTACGATTTTCTCTAAATCTGACGTATCCCACGAAGGTTTCTTTGAAAGGGTGCAGTTCATTTTCTTCACCCTTCCTCACATTGCCGAGCCTGTGATCCGCCTGTAATGATTTCGTCTTCGATGGTATATAAAACTCTATTCTTTCTTCCTTTTCGTAAATAAATCTGAACCATTCACGAAGGAGGTAACTTAAAGAATACTCATGCGACCGATTCCTGAATATCTCTCTTCAATATCGAACCCTTCCTCTACGGTAATGATGAAGGCAACAAATGGTTCAAATGGCTTTGAGCACTATGGGACTTAACTGCTCAGGTCATTAGTCCCCCAGAACTTAGAACTACTTAAACCTAACTAACCTAAGGACATCACACACATCCATGCCAGAGGCAGGATTCGAACCTGCGACCGTAGCGTTCGCGCGGTTCCAGACTGTAGCTCCTAGAACCGCTCGGCCACTCCGGCCGGCTGAAGGCAACAGTGAATTTACTAACAAAACTGACGCGTTTCGTCACGGATTAGTTTAGTAACCGGTAAAGAATAACGGAGATTCTCAGCTATGTCCAGTGACAGAAGCTACAAGAGAGGCGTTGTCCATCACGGATAACTTTACTGCTAAAAAATACGAAGCCTACGTTCCAAAGAACAGATCACTTGCTGCCATAAACAATGCTCGACAAAAAAAGTGAAGCACTCAGAAGACACGTTCGCTTTGAACATATAAATGCCATCGGTTGGTATGTAAATCATTTGAGCTGCAATTCTCTGGGAGAAGTAGAACAGTCACGAGAGTGCAATAGCGTTGTTGGTCATTAGTGTTGTTACCAGACATTGTAGGAAATATAAGGGACGGGAACAGCGGCAGATGTTGAGTGATCACTGTGACGGACGTGGAGATACTGCGTACTCGTATGAGACAGTATTGTCAGCACCTGAGAGAGTCTGAAATCGGCCTAATGGTGGGCCAGCTGGTCAACACTTGAAATATCGAGATTTGTGAGACCTTAGGATCTGACAATGGACCGATGTTGGACTGCTTGGACGCCGGCCGCTTAAATCTTAAAACAGATACCAACGAGTTTTATGTGTGCCAGAGATGTCAATGAAAGATGTACTTTCATGCGTCTCATAAGATTCAGTCCTAGGCCGGCTGCTTTTCCCGCTGTTACATTCCCGTAACTATCTGTTATACACTGACGATATTCAGTGTATCTAATCGCCGCCCCTGAGAACAATGCCGCTGTTGAATCAGGTATGAATGAAGACCTTTGTTCACTACCACGATGGGCACAGAACGTGCCTCTGCAATTAAGCCCTAAGAAGTGGACATACTCTCCTTGTTTCACAATGAACCTTGTGAAGCGGACATCTTCATGAAACAGTTCCTCCTATCCTTCTCCATAGCATCCACCTACCCTATCAAAAAACATACAAAATCTCGGAATAATCTTGGATGAGCATCTAAACTGGTAAAGAGCCTGTCAGAGCTCGTATGGAATGTCTCTCTTCGCCAAACGCAATTGAAATTTAAAACGTTCTTTTTCTTGAAACAAAAACAAGCTTATCCAGAATTAAATACTCTGATGTAGTTCAAAGCGGCACAAATTTGAAGCCGGCCGTTATGGTCGAGCGGTTCTGGGCGCTTCGGTCCGGAACCGCGCTGCTGCTACGGTCGCAGGTTCGAATCCTGTCTCGGGCATGCAGTGTGTGATGTCCTTAGGTTAGTTAGGTTTAAGTAGTTTCTAAGTCTACGGGGCTGATGACTTTACATCTAAGTCACATAGTGCTTAGAGCCATTTCAGCCATTTTTTGGACTGCTTGGGAATATTCTGGCAGACCACGTATGACTGCTGTATGGGGGAGATCATCGTATTGTGAACCAAAACACTGTTACCCATTCTCATCCGTGCCTGCCATCCGAGACGAGTAATGGACTCTCTACAACGTTCTTTCTCATCTCGCGCCATTGCTGCAGCCAGACTAGGAAATATCTTCCTACGTGTAGACTGCCGTTAACACCACAACACAATCGGCTCTTTCGAAGTGGTGCCATGATCGGGAAGTGTAGATTGCTGATGAAGGTGTCGCATTGTGTTCAGCGATGAATCGTGAATTGTCGGTGGGTATGGTGACGGCCTAGGGAGAAATCTCATTCTTCCAGTGTTTTAGAGATGCACAGCGGTGTTACTCGTGGCGTCATGGTATCGGGAACCGCCGGGTATGACTTCAGGTCACGACTGGTTGTGACTGACGGAACTTTGAAAGCACAGTGGTATGCCACGGACAATGTTCGTTCTCGTCTGCTTCCTTTCATGCGTTTCCAGCAGAAAAAGGCCCGTCCACCGACGACACGTGTGACTCTGAAATTTCTTAATGCTGTAGAGGCACTCCCGGGGCGTGAAACATCCCCATATCTGTCCCAATAGGCGATACACTGAGGTGACAAAATACATTGGATACATACGGCTGTAGTACACATGATATAAAAAGTGCAGTGGCGGAACTGTCATTCGTACCCAGGTGATTCATGTGAAAAAGTTTCCGACATGATTATGACCGCACGTCAGGGAATTAACAGACTTCGAACGAGGAATGGTAGTTGCAGTTAGACGCATGGGACATTCGATTTCGGAAATCGTTAGGGAATTCAGTATTCTGAAAACAAGGGCGTCAAAAGTATGCCGAGAATATAAAATTTCAGACATTAACTCCTACCGCAGACAACAAAGTGGCTGACGACCTTCACTTAACGACCGAATGCAGCGGCGTTTGCGTAGAGTTGTCAGTGCTAACAAGCAAGGAACACCGCGTGAAAAAACCACAAAAATCGAAGTCAGACGTACAATAAACGTACACTACTGGCCATTGAAATTGCTACGCCAAGAAGAAATGCAGATGATAAACGGGTATTCATTGTACAAATATATTATACTAGAACTGACACGTGATTACACTATCACGCAATTTGGGTTCATAGATTCTGAGAAATCAGTACCCAGAACCACCACCTCTGGCCGTAATAACGACCTTGATACGCCTGGGCACTGAGACAAACAGAGCTTGGATGGCGTGTACAGGTACAGCTGCCCATGAAGCTTCAACACGATACCACAGTTCATCAAGAGTAGTGACTGGGGTATTGTGATGAGCCAGTTGCTCGGCCACCATTGACCAGACGTTTTCAATTGGTGGGAGATCTGGAGAATGTGCTGGCTAGGGCAACAGTCGAACATTTTCTGTATCCAGAAAGGCCCATACAGGACCTGCAACATGCGGTCGTGCATTATCCAGCTGAAATGTAGGGTTTCCCAGGGATCGAATGAAGGGTAGAGCCACAGGTATTAACATATCTGGAAAGTAACGTCCACTGTTCAAAGTGCCGTCAATGCGAACAAGAGGTGACCGAGACGTGTAACCAATGGCACCACATACCATCACGCCGGGTGATACGCCAGTATGGCGATGACGAATACACGCTTCCAATGTGCGATCACCGCGATGTCGCCAAACACGGATCGAACATCATGATGCTGTAAACAGAACCTGGATTCATCCGAAAAAATGACGTTTTGCCATTCGTGCACCCAGGTTCGTCGTTGAGTACACCATCGCAGGCGCTTCTGTCTGTGATGCTGCGTCAAGGGTAACCGCAGCCATGGTCTCCGAGCTGGTAGTCCATGCTGCTGCAAACGTCGTCGAACTATTCGTGCAGATGGTTGTTGTCTTGTAAACGTCCCCATCTGTTGACTCAGGGATCGAGACGTGGCTGCACGATCCGTTACAGCCATGCGGATAAGATGCCTGTCATCTCGACTGCTAGTGATACGAGGCCGTTGGGATCCAGCACGGCGTTTCGTATTACCCTCCTGAACCCACCGATTCCATATTCTCCTAACAGTCATTGGATCTCGACCAAGGCGAGCAGCAATGTCGCGATACGATAAACCGCAATCGCGGCAGGCTACAATCCGACCTTTATCAAAGTCTGAATCGTGATGGTACGCATTTTTCCTCATTACACGATGTATCACAACAACATTTCACGAGGCAACGCCGGTCAATTGCTGTTTATGTATGAGAAATCGTTTGGAAACTTTCCTCATGTCAGCACGTTGTAGGTGTCGCCACCGGCGCCAACTCTGTGTGAATGCTCTGAAAAGCTAATCATTTGCATATCACAGCACCTTCTTCCTGTCGGTTAAATTTCGCGTCTGTAGCACGTCATCTTCGTGGTGTAGCAATTTTAATGGCCAGTAGTGTATTTTACAGCATTGTAGACTGCGTACAGTAAAGGAACAGTTCGGAGACGATTATCAATGTTACAAGCAAGACAAGAGCACCCTGCCATAAAGCATCATCGGTGAGGCAATGGTTTGCTATTAAATTCCTGGACTGGACTAGTCTGCCCAGAGTCCTTACCTGAAGGTCCAACATAATTATCGTAAAGCGGGTGTAATTTACACAGGGCGACAGGAGAAGACGTCCGACGCGAGTGTGTTAGCTAACATCGCCTGCAACGCCTCTCCTGGGCATGTGACCAAATCGGATGGGCTCTATACGACTGGAAAACCAAGGCCTGGTGAGATGAGTCCCGATTTCAGTTCGTAAGAGCTCATGGTAGGGTTAGAGTGTGACTAGACCCTACGAAATCATGGACCCGAGTTGTCAACAGGGTACTGTGCAAGCTGTTGGTGGCTCCTTAATGGAGTGGATTGTGTTTATATGGAATAGACTGGGTCCTCAAGTCAAACTGACATGATGACTGACTGGGAATATTATTGTTCAGTTACTTGGAGACCATCTACAGCAATTATGGACTTCATGTTCCCAAACAACAGTGGAATTGAAACTTCCTGGCAGATTAAAACTGTGTGCCCGACCGAGACTCGAACTCGGGACCTTTGCCTTTCGCGGGCAAGTGCTCTACCATCTCATTCTGGAAACAGTGGAATTTTTGTGCACGACTATGCGCCAGGTCACCAGCCCACAATTGTTCGCTGTTACTTTGTAGAACATTCTGTACCATTCGAGTGAATGATTTCGTCACCCAGATCCCCCGGCATGAATCCGTCGAACGTTGATGGGACGCAATAGAGAGGTCAGTCCGTGTAAAAAATCATGCAACGGCAACGCTTTCGCAATTATGAACGGCTATAGAGGCAGAATGGTTCAATATTCCTGCAGGGGACTTCCAACAACTTGTTGAGTCCATGCCACATCGAGTTGCTACACTACGCCAAGCAAAAGGAGGTCCGACATGATACTGGGAGGTATGCCATGCCGTTTGTCATGTGAGTGTATGTGCGAATCGATCCTACGTCAGCACTGTCCCAGGTTCAGTGCCAAGGACCGCTAGAGAGTTGGGGGCCAACTTGCCTAAGAAGAGGATACGTCGCCTTTGTGACACCTTTACCAACCGTATCAGTGCGTGCATCCAGGCCAGACAGGGTGCACCGTCACACTGATAAGTGGACCCATACTGCTAAATTATTTGCAAATCTGGCTCGATTTTGTAATCACTGAAACAACATCCTGTACCATCTGAAGCTGTGAAGCTTCATTTAGTTTCCTCCTGTTCCCCTGGGTACTTAACTTATTTTGTCGGGCAGTGTATAACGATTGAAGTGGAGCAGTGGCACTGCACTCTTATTCGGAAAGACAGGGGTTCAGATCCCCATCCGAGCATCCAATTTCAGGTTTTCCGTGATATCCCTAACTCTTCTACACGCCACGATAGTTCCTTTAAAAGGACACGCTTTGTTTCCTTCTTCCCGATTTCGAAATTATGCTCCGTCTCTAATGACCTCGTCTTCGACGGAAAGTAAAAGTCTAATCTACTTTCGTTTTCCCAAGCAACTTTAAATCCCTCACGTGGGAGGTAACATGCAGAACCCTCGTTCGTCCGATTATTGAATTGGCATATCCCTCATCAGTATAGAAGTCTTACGCTGTGGTGCAGGTATGAAGGAGACAGTGAATATTTTAAGAAATGCGTTGCATTTCGTTGTGTGTTCGTTTGGTAATCGGGAAAGAATCATGTAGATTGTCATCCAGCTCGCGCGACAGTCGCAGTAAGGGAGGCTTTATCTATTACGGATGACTTTTACTGTTAAAAATCGGAAGCATACTTTCCAAGAAATGTATTACTTTATTCTATATACCGCTTGCGAAAAGATAATGACGTGAAAATCAGAGAAGAGCGCATATGGATGCTACCATCAGACGTTGTTTCGACGCAGTATTTGCAGCTGGAAAAGGAGAAACGATAATGGTACACGACATATCCGCCGTCGGGCACTAAAAGGTGATTTGCGGACTATTCATGCAGCTATAGAACTCCAGGTGAAACTTTTTGTATATAACTAAAGACGTAGCTGGTCCACGGCCATCAGAATATTGGAAACTCAGTGTAAAATGTAAATTTTCATGGACAGAAATGTCACGTTTATAAAAATATTCTGGGCAATTGTGGTGTGGACGAATGAATTTCTTATTAAACCCAAAATCAGATGAAAAGAGCCTTAAGACATCCACGAAAGAATCATAACAATGTACGGGATCAATAAAATGCAAGGTTTTCCTGCTGTTTATAAATGACAACTCCTACTGCACAGGGAAGATCTTGACCGAACGGAATACAGCTGTAATAAACAAATGCAACTCAAACACTTTTTATTACAAGTGTCCAGTGTAGACTCCATTTGTCACACGGTATACATCGAGTCGATAGGTAAGTTCTTCTCGAACCTTGGATAGTATGTCTGGACCACCAATGGAAAGAATCTTCCGAAAGTCCTTGAAGGAGCAGCAGTGTTCAGAATAGTACTGTTTGTTGGAGAAGCAAATAATGAATTCATTTCTGTTCCTAAAGCTGATTGGCTGAAAGAGATACTTGTTAAGGAATTCCTTGAAGCAGTTCGTAGCTCGAAGAATGGAGAAATCAGTCAGCACATCTTGTGAAGGTAAAAGGCAAGGAGCGAGGCCTATGGGTCGGAAATGATGTGTAAAAGGCAAGAAATAGGCCATAGGCAAGAAATAGGCCCTTGGCAAGAAATGGGCCCTGTGGGGTGAAAGTGACGTGTAAGAGGTCTTGTGTGCAGAAGTGTTGTGAAAGGGGTAAAGACTAGGCCTCGTAGTGCGAAGGTTACGTGTCAGAGGCAAAAAATAGACCCTGTCGTTCGGAGGTGTTGTATAAGGGCTCCCATATGGAGGCGGGCCAGTTGGACACCTCATCTGCCGAGCACGTCTGCCTGGACCTGTTCGTCTATGGGCAACGGGCATTGTACAGGTGCGTCGGTTTGGGAGGTGAACCTCTACCTGCTAGCACAAAATCCATCAGTGCGGGAAGATGGCTTCCGCCGAGCAGTCGCCGGTGTCCACACACAGTCAGACAAGTTGACGAGAAGTTCGGCGAGCAATCATCGCACCAATCAGCGTGCGAATGGGCTTCGTAAGAGGCAAGGACTGGCCCTAGTGCATCAGAGATGATGTGCAAGAGGCAAGGAGTAGGCGATGTGGGATGGAGGCGATGTATAGGAGGCCAGGAAAAGGCGCTGTGGGTGTGTAAAAGGCAACCTTGGGGCGGAGGTGATGTATAAGACTCAAATAATGGGCGCTGTGGGACAGACGTGAGTATCAGAGGTGAGATCTGTGACGTGGAGGTGATGTGTAGGAGACAAAGAGCAGGTCCAGTGTGGGGCATGTAGTAGACCCTGGTGACAGAGATGATGTGTAAAATGCAGGTAATTTGTCCAGTGGGGAGAAGTTGATGTCGAAGAGGCAAGCAATAGGTCCCATGGGCAGAGGTAATCTATAAAAAGTAAGGAATAGGTCCTGGATGGCGAAGGCGATGTGGAAGGGGAAAAGAGAAGATCCTGTGGTGGGAAGGTGATGTGTAACAGGAAGGGAGTAGGCAATGGCGGGTGGAGATGACGTGTAATAAGCAAGGAGTGGGCCTTGTGGGTAAGGAGTAGACCCAGTGTGGTGGCTTTTGTATATCCATCCTTCAGGCAGGAGGTCTCTGGGACGACGGCCGTTTACTATCGTGACAAAATAAAGCACCTACAGCCGTCCTTATGATTGTATTTTACTTTGTTGCTACCAGTTTCAACGCTTCTGTGCGTCATCTTCATGCCTGTATGCATAAAACATTAACGATAGCCTTATCAACTTATCAATCGTAAAACAGATTAAAACAGAATGAGAAACAATGGCATGACTCTACAAACGAATCTACACAAAACTTTTTACAGAAAGATGATTGGATTGCTGACACATTATCTGCGTATCCAGTAATGCTGGCAACTGGTGTGTTATGTATGGGACTCATGTCAACCTGTACCGCATCAAAAACAGCCTGAAGATGACGCACTGAAGCGCTGAAACTGGGAGCAACAAAATAAAATCAAATCATAAGGACGGCTATAGGTGTTTTATTTTGTCACGACAGTGTCGTGGCTGTGATGCGCTAGGAGCAACGAGTATGTAATGTGGAGTGGAGGTGATGTGTAACGTGCAAGGAGTAAGTCCTTTTGGGCAGAGATGATCCCTGATGGCATTAGAAATTGATTTTTTCCACATATGAACATTTTTAATAGTTTTCTGCTTTATTGCTCTCTCTCTACTTGTCATTAGCTCTTCTCGCCATGAGTAAAACGGGTGTTTCAAAATGAATACCAAGGTTTTAAGGCTTTGTAGCATTTACTACATTCAGCTTATAGTCGTGGCTGTGATGCGCTAGGAGCAACGAGTATGTAATGTGGGGTGGAGGTGATGTGTAACGTGCAAGGAGTAAGTCCTTTTGGGCAGAGATGATCCCTGATGGCATTAGAAATCTGATTTTTTTCCACATATGAACATTTTTAATAGTTTTCTGCTTTATTGCTCTCTCTCTACTTGTCATTAGCTCTTTTCGCCATGAGTAAAACGGGTGTTTCAAAATGTATACCGAGGTTTTAAGGCTTTGTAGCATTTACTACATTCAGCTTATAGTTTTAAATAATACATTACATGAAAGAGCAACTGAAACAGTTTTTCTTACAAGGGTTCAACGGCGTGAGCATCTTTCGTCATTATGACACACACTGTGTGTCTGGAGTAATTGTATTTACCTCCTTGCTGTTCGTGTTGCAAGTAATTTACGGTTCAGGCACTGCATTAAGCTATTTCTGCAGAGAGACGCGAAAGACCAATAAATCTCTTGTTAGTAATTTACTTAAACATACAACGCGAAGAAAAAATGCCACACTTGAAGGTCAGCATGCAGTTCCGAATCCAGATTCAAAGTTTATCTATTAAAATCAGATCGGGTGCATTTTGAAAACACATGTATGAAAATGAGAAGCAGGCAACACTGTCACATTGTGAAGAACGTTGTAATGTACGGAGGAACATATATCAGCCCACATTACTGTACCAGCTAACGTAGCTCATTGAACAAACTGCTGGGACCTAAAACCCACCTTCATCATGCAGGTACGGTTCGAATACTCATCAGGTGCCTTTTTTTATTTTTCAGACGTCCATTCCCTAGTTCTCATCGTTAACCAGCAGAACATTATTTTGTCACATGACCATAGCCTGTCACATGACAGTGGGATCCATTAAACTGCATGCATGTGTCTACTAACTGAGCAATGCACAACCATAGCCGGTTCTGTCAAGTAGGGCGGCTTCCCAATGGAGTACACAACTGCTGAATACTTCGATATGCTTTCGGTGCTGGGTGCATCCGCTAACCAAGCTGCTGCTGCTCATACGTATGCTGCGTAGTACCCTCAAAGGCGCCATCCTGATAAAAATGTTTTCTGTCGCCTGGAGCAACTTCTTTGGGAAAACCAGTAATCTTTGTCCACAAGCAACGGACACAGGTCGTTCAAGGACTAGACGCACTCCACAAAAGGAGAACGCGATTCTTGAAACCAGTCGCCAATCACCTCAGCGAAGTACCCGTGATAATTTCAAGGCAGTTCCAGATATCTCAAAGACTGACCGTTGAAGTATTGCACGACGAAGAACTTCATCCATATTACTACATGTTAATTCAACACCAGCGACCAGGAGACCGAATTCGATGACAACAGTTTTGTGAAAGGCTCTTGCACTAAGTGGAAGATAATGAAAATTTTATAAATAACATGATATAGACTGACAAATCTACCTTCACTCGTTAACCTTTTTTCCAACCTGCACATCAGCAATTATTGGTCAGAACAAAACCCACATGTCGTCCGCGAATGTGGCTTTTAGGCTCGCTCTGGCATAAACTTGTGGGCTGGAATCATGGGAGGAGTGCTTTTGGGCCCTTACCTATTGTCGGACAAGTACAATGCGTCCTGTGTCGCACGTATCTTTGCAGTACTTTCCCTGATTCATTACAAAATGCTCCACTTGATGTTTGGTGACACCTATGGTTTCAGCATGATGGTGCAGCGCCACACTTTGGAATGCATGTAACTATTTAAATGAAGCGTTTTCAGTGAAACTGATTGATTGTGGAGGTCCAATGTGCTGGTCTATGGATTCCCCGTACCTCAATTCACTAGATTTTTATTTGTGGGCACACTTAAAGGAACGCTTATACACTACTGGCCATTAAAATTGCTACACCACGAAGATGACGTGCTACAGACGCGAAATTTAACCGACAGGAAGAAGAAGCTGTGACATGCAAATGATTAGGTTTTCAGAGCATTCACATAAGGTTGGCGCCGGTGGCGACACCTACAACGTGCTGACATGAGGAACGTTTCCAAACGATTTCTCATACACAAACAGCAGTTGACCAGCGTTGCCTGGTGAAACGTTGTGATGCCTCGTGTAAGGAGGAGAAATGCGTACCATTACGTTTCCGACTTTGATAAAGGTCGGATTGTAGCCTATCGCGATTGCGGTTTATCGTATCGCGACATTGCTGCTCGCGTTGATCGAGATCCAATGACTGTTAGGAGAATATGGAATCGGTGGGTTCAGGAGGGTAATACGGAACGCCGTGCTGGATCCCAACGGCCTCGTATCACTAGCAGTCGAGATGACAGGCATCTTATCCGCATGGCTGTAACGGATCGTGCAGCCACGTCTCGATCCCTGAGTCAATAGACGGGGACGTTTGCAAGACAACAACCATCTGCACCAACAGTTCGACGACGTTTGCAGCAGCATGGACTATCAGCTCGGAGACCATAGCTGCGGTTACCCTTGACGCTGCATCACAGACAGGAGCGCCTGCGATGGTGTTTTCAACGACGAATCTGGGTGCACGAATGGCAAAACGTCGTTTTTCGGATGAATCCAGGTTCTGTTTACAGCATCATGATGGTCGCATCCGTGTTTGGCGACATCGCGCTGAACGCACATTGGAAGCGTGTATTCATCATCGCCATACTGGCGTATCACCCGGCGTGATGGTATGGGGTGCCATTGGTTACACGTCTCGGTCACCTCTTGTTCGCATTGACGGCACTTTGAACAGTGGACGTTACTTTTCAGATGTGTTACGACCCGTGGCTCTACCCTTCATTCGATCCCTGGGAAACCCTACATTTCAGCAGGATAATGCACGACCGCATGTTGCAAGTCCTGTACGGGCCTTTCTGGATACAGAAAATGTTCGACTGCTGCCCTGGTCAGCACATTCTCCAGATCTCTCACCAAATGAAAACTTCTGGTCAATGGTGGCCGAGCAACTGGCTCGTCACAAAACGCCAGTCACTATTCTTAATGAACTGTGGTATGGTGTTGAAGCTGCATGGGCAGCTGTACCTGTACACGCCATCCAAGCTCTGTTTGACTCAATGCCCAGGCGTATCAAGGCCGTTATTACGGCCAGAGGTATTTGTTCTGGGTACTGATTTCTCAGGATCTACGCACCCAAATTGCGTGAAAATGTAATCACATGTCTGTTCTAGTATAATATATTTGTCCAAAAATACCCGTTTATCATCTGCATTTCTTCTTTGTGCAGCAGTTGTAATGGCGAGTAGTGTAGTACTCCACCCATGGATGTACATGACCTATAGCTCGTATGGATGCCGCATCGCCAATGGTGGCTACAGGTGTGTTGCAAAGGGTCCTGCGAAATGTGATCCAGCCACTGGGGAATCCTTTGTAAATGCAAGGTGGCTGCTTTGAACATTTTCTCTAAAGTGAATGTTGCTCATATGTGTATGTACCGGCTCTGTGAAGAGAAGCATGGACGTCAAGTGTACAGAATGGAATTATTGTGTGTAGCACAATATACAATGTAGTTTAGACTACCTGCTGTGGTTTTTGTACCTCATTGGATACAGACGATGTTACTGTATTCACTATTATTTTCTGTTGGCTTTATTTTTGTCACAGACGAAAGAAAGTGGTTTCTAGGAAGTTTATGCTATATCTTAATGCTTAAATAAAGGTAAGAGTAACAAAAATAAATACAAATATACACCATTGTGGATGTGTAAAACGAATACAGTTTGATGATTTAACTGAAAAAAAAGTTTGGTGTGAATGCGTCTCGAATACTGACGAGTCTGCTTATCTCTACCCCACGGCATTACATCATCTCACAGAGCTAATGGAACAACTCTAGCGTATTGCAGACGTCATGTTACCTGTTCTTGGCTACGAGGCACGCAGTTACAGCGTTGCCAGAGTCTCGTCTTTTAAATAGCATTTCTGTTAAACCTATTGGCATGCCCAGGTTCTTGTAGATACACTTTTGTTTTGAACTGGGATGAGGACCTAAGTGCGACAGTTTTTCTCCACCCTGTATTTTTCATATACGTAATCATGATAGGCAATTGAATTCTGTACTGTAACATCATATTCCTGGAAATTATGCAGGCTTCAAGAAACAGTTCAGCAGCAACGTTAAGTGGTGGGTAAAACCAAATATATTTTTCTAGTAATTCGTTAACTGATAGAGTTAGTGAAATGACTGATAAAGTCTATCCCAGAGGAAATATGATTTTGCTGTCTGCACCACATGACGGTGTGAAAGTCATAGGCGCAAAAAGTAGCAGCTTTCGAGCAATCATTTGAGTCTCGCAACACTTGAAGGAAATGTGGTCTTTTGTGAGAGATAACGGGCAGGTTTTTTATTGACACAAATGTCTAACACACAATGACAGTACATTCATCTGAGACACGATTTGCACCTTTTTCTGGAAAATTAAGTTCTGTCTTTTTTAGATAAAAGATGGTCGGAAAACTGAGACCATTTACATAATATCGTTTCCTGACTGTACCTGTGGGCTCATGCTGTACGCTGTTGTAAACGCCAGAGACAGTTTCAAACACCTGGGGGACAGTGGCTTTTATTCAGTCTGGAGATGATGGGACAGTCTTTCCATAATCATTCTAAATGGTTTGTAGTGTAGGCCTATGAGGTAAGTGCTTTCCAGCACTCATGGGAAAGGAACATCTGAAAGTCTTGGCAGGAAGAAGCACTATTCAGAATAATATGTACTATTTGTTGATGGAAATAGCAAATTCAATTCTGTTCCTAATGCTGATTGGCTGAAAGAGATTAATGTTAAGGAATTTCTTGAAGCATCTTGTAGCTTGAAGATTGGAGAAATCAGCCAGCACACCTTCTGAATGTAAAAGATAAGGAGTAAGGTTTTGGGGGCGGAAATGATGTGTGAAAGGCAAGAAATATGCCCTTTCGGGCGGAGGTGATATGTAAGACGCAAGGAGTAGGCCCCGTGGGGTGGAGGAGATGTGTAAGGGGCAAGGAATAAGTGGTGTGGGGCTGGGGTGTCGTGTATAAGGCAACGAGTGGGTCCATGGGACAGAGGCGATGTATAAGATGCAAGGAATGTGCTCAGTGACGTTGAGGTGATGTATAAGAGGCAAGACGTCTTGTGGTGTGGAGGTGATGTGTAAGAGCTAAGGAGTGGATCCAGTGGGGACAGATGATGTATAAGGGGCAAGCCGTAGTCCCTGTGAGCAGAGATGATGTGTAAGATGCAAGTAATATCGCCAACGGGGCAAAGGTTGTGTTGATTTGGGGGAAGAGACCAAACGGCGAGGTCATCGGTCTCATCAGATTAGGAAAGGATGGGGAAGGAAGTTGGCCATGCTCTGTCAAAGGAACCATCCCGGCTTTTGCCTGAAGAGATTTAGGGAAAACATGGAAAACCTAAATCAGGATGGCGGGATGCAGGATTGAACCGTCGTCCTCCCAAATGCGAGTCCAGTGTGCTAGCTGCCGCGCCACCTCGCTTGGTGGGGGCGTAGTCACTGTGTAAGTGGCAAGGAGTAGGCCTCACGGACAGAGGTAATGTGTAAGGGATAAGGAGTAGCAGGTGATGTATAACAGGCAAAATGTTGTGCAGGAGAGAGGTAGTGTGTAAGAGGCAAGGAGTAGGTCCTTTGGGGTGGAAGTGATGTAGAAGGTCATCTGGGGTGGACATGGTGTGTAAGAGGCAAGGAAAAGGTGCTGTGTGGTGAAAGAGATGTGTTAATGGCAAGGTGTAGGTCTTGTGAGCTGGAGATGATATGTAAGAGACAAGACATTCTCAGGGATGGATGTGATGTGTAAGAGGCAAGGAGTTAGTCATGTGGTGCGTGGGTGATGTATATAAGACAAGATGTCATGTGGGACTGAGGTGATCTACATCTACATCTACATGGATACTCTGAAAATCACATTTAAGTGCCTGGCAGAGGGTTCATTTGAACCACAATTCTCTATTATTCAAATCTCGTATAGCGCATGAAAAGAATGAACACCTATATCTTTCCGTACGAGCTTTGATTTCCCATATTTTATCGTGGTGATCATTCCTCCCTATGTAGGTCGGTGTCAACAAAATATTTTCGCATTCGGAGGAGAAAGTTGGTAATTGGAATTTCGTGAGAAGATTCCGTCGCAACGAAAAACGCCTTTCTTTTAATGATGCACAGCCCAAATCCTGTATCATTTCTGTGACACTCTCTCCTATATTTCGCGATAATACAAAACTTGCTGCCTTTATTTGAACTGTTTCGATGTACTCCGTCAGTTCTATCTGGTAAGGATCCTACACCGCGCAGCAGTATTCTACAAGAGGACGGACAAGTGTAGTGTAGACAGTCTCCTTAGTAGGTCTGTTACATTTTCTAAGTGTCCTGCCAATAAAACGCAGTCTTTGGTTAGCCTTCCCCACAACATTTTCTATGTGTTCCTTCCAATTTAAGTTGTTCGTAATTGTAATACCTAGGTATTTAGTTGAATTTACGGCTTTTAGATTAGACTGATTTATCGTGTAACCGAAGTTTAACGAGTTCCTTTTAGCACTCATGTGGATGACCTCATACTTTTCGTTATTTAGGGTCAACTGCCACTTTTCACACCATTCAGATATCTTTTCTAAATCGTTTTGCAGTTTGTTTTGATCTTCTGATGACTTTATTAGTCGATAAGCGACAGCATCATCTGCAAACAACCGAAGACGGCTGCTCAGATTGTCTCCCAAATAGTTTATATAGATAAGGAACAGCAAAGGGCCTATCACACTACCTTGGGGAACGCCAGAAATCACTTCTGTTTTACTCGATAAATTTCCGTCAGTTACTACGAACTGCGACCTCTCTGACAGGAAATCACAAATCGAGTCACATAACTGAGACGATATTCCATAAGCACGCAATTTCACTACGAGCCGCTTGTGTTGTACAGTGTCAAAAGCCTTTCGGAAATCCATAAATACGGAATCGATCTGAAATCCCTTGTCAATAGCACTCAACACTTCATGTGAATAAAGAGCTGGTTGTGTTTCACAGGAATGATGTTTTCTGAACCCATGTTGACTGTGTGTCAATAGACCGTTTCCTTCGAGGTAATTCATAATGTTCGAACACAATATACACTCCTGGAAATGGAAAAAAGAACACATTGACACCGGTGTGTCAGACCCACCATACTTGCTCCGGACACTGCGAGAGGGCTGTACAAGCAATGATCACACGCACGGCACAGCGGACACACCAGGAACCGCGGTGTTGGCCGTCGAATGGCGCTAGCTGCGCAGCATTTGTGCACCGCCGCCGTCAGTGTCAGCCAGTTTGCCGTGGCATACGGAGCTCCATCGCAGTCTTTAACACTGGTAGCATGCCGCGACAGCGTGGACGTGAACCGTATGTGCAGTTGACGGACTTTGAGCGAGGGCGTATAGTGGGCATGTGGGAGGCCGGGTGGACGTACCGCCGAATTGCTCAACACGTGGGGCGTGAGGTCTCCACAGTACATCGATGTTGTCGCCAGTGGTCGGCGGAAGGTGCACGTGCCCGTCGACCTGGGACCGGACCGCAGCGACGCACGGATGCACGCCAAGACCGTAGGATCCTACGCAGTGCCGTAGGGGACCGCACCGCCACTTCCCAGCAAATTAGGGACACTGTTGCTCCTGGGGTATCGGCGAGGACCATTCGCAACCGTCTCCATGAAGCTGGGCTACGGTCCCGCACACCGTTAGGCCGTCTTCCGCTCACGCCCCAACATCGTGCAGCCCGCCTCCAGTGGTGTCGCGACAGGCGTGAATGGAGGGACGAATGGAGACGTGTCGTCTTCAGCGATGAGAGTCGCTTCTGCCTTGGTGCCAATGATGGTCGTATGCGTGTTTGGCGCCGTGCAGGTGAGCGCCACAATCAGGACTGCATACGACCGAGGCACACAGGGCCAACACCCGGCATCATGGTGTGGGGAGCGATCTCCTACACTGGCCGTACACCACTGGTGATCGTCGAGGGGACACTGAATAGTGCACGGTACATCCAAACCGTCATCGAACCCATCGTTCTACCATTCCTAGACCGGCAAGGGAACTTGCTGTTCCAACAGGACAATGCACGTCCGCATGTATCCCGTGCCACCCAACGTTCTCTAGAAGGTGTAAGTCAACTACCCTGGCCAGCAAGATCTCCGGATCTGTCCCCCATTGAGCATGTTTGGGACTGGATGAAGCGTCGTCTCACGCGGTCTGCACGTCCAGCACGAACGCTGGTCCAACTGAGGCGCCAGGTGGAAATGGCATGGCAAGCCGTTCCACAGGACTACATCCAGCATCTCTACGATCGTCTCCATGGGAGAATAGCAGCCTGCATTGCTGCGAAAGGTGGATATACACTGTACTAGTGCCGACATTGTGCATGCTCTGTTGCCTGTGTCTATGTGCCTGTGGTTCTGTCAGTGTGATCATGTGATGTACCTGACCCCAGGAATGTGTCAATAAAGTTTCCCCTTCCTGGGACAATGAATTCACGGTGTTCTTATTTCAATTTCCAGGAGTGTATGTTCTAAAATCTCGCTGAACATCGACGTTAACGATATGGGCCTGTAGTTTGGTGGATTACTCCTACTACCTTTCTTGAATATTGGTGTGACCTGTGCAACTTTCCAGTTTTTGGGTACGGATCTTTCGTCGAGTGAACGGTTGTATATGATTGTTAAGTATGGAGCAAATGCATTAGCATACTCGGAAAGGAACCTAAATGGTATACAGTCTGGACCAGAAGGTGATGTGTAAGAGGCAAGGAGTAGCCCGTGTGGGCTGGAGCTGATGTGTATTATACAGCGCGTTACAGCCTGTGAGGTGGAGGTGATATGTATTATGCAGGGAGTAGGCCCTTTAGGGGAGCAGGTGGCGTGTAAGAGGCAAGGTGTGTGGCCTGTGGGGCAGACGTGATGCAAGGCAAGAAGTCATGTGTGATGCAAGTTGTGTAGAAGAGGCAAGGAGCTATTCCCTGTAGAATGGAGGTGGTGTGTAGGAGGCAAGGAGTATGTCCAGAGGGGTAGAAATGACCCACACTCATGGAAAAAGAATCACAATGCCAAGAAGGAGTTGTGTGACATAAACTAAAGTTGGTAGGTGTCTTTCTACATCCTCAAGATGATGTCTATTCAGATTTCGCACCAGTCGCATAAGAGGCGCTAGTAGCGCCACTATGAGGATGCAAATTAAGTTTGCTTTAAATACACGCTGTGACGATTGTGAGCGTTAGGTAGCTTTGAGATTGGATGTGGTGGTGGATATTAGTCAAGAATGCCTTTGAGGCGACAAAGACACCACCTCACTGGGCTTGAATGAATAGTAGAGCTACGAGAAGCCGGATGTTTCTTCTGTGATATTGCACAAAGACCTAGCAAGAATATAGCGACTGTGCATGATTGCTGGCAGCAGAGGTCACGATAATGTACGGTGGCAAGAAGACTGGGCCGTGGACGACCATGTGGCGCTACCAAGTGGTAGACCATCATGTTCAATGTATTGCTCTGGTGTATCATATTGCATCTGCAGCAGAAATTCGAGCAGAAGTTGGCACCACAGTGAAAGAACGATCTTTTACAAATCGTTTACTTCAAGGACAGCTCTGAGCTAGATGCCTTGTAGAATGCATTCAGTAAACCCCAAACCTCCGTCACTTGCGACTGCAGTGTTGTCAAGCAGGAGGTCATTGGACGGAAGATTGGAGGTCTGTTGTGTTTTCTGATGAAAGCTGATTCTACTTCGATGCCAGTGCTGGCTGTGTGTTGGTTAGGAGGAGGCCAGTTGGGGGCCTGCAATCAACTTGCCTGCATGCTAGACACACTTAACATACTTCTGGAATTGGTGCAATTTGGAATGACAGCAGGAGCACTCTTGTGATTGTCACAGGCACCTTATTGCAAATTTGTGAGCCAATCTGGTGATTCGAGCTGTTGTCCGCCATTTATGAACAGCATTCCAGGGGATGTTTTCCAACAGGATAACGCTCGCCCAGACACCGCTGTTGTAGCCCAATATGCTCTACAGAATGCCGACTTGATGCCTTGCCCTGCTCGATCACCAGATATGTCTCCTGTCGAGCACATTCGAAATATCATTGGTCAACAACTCCAGTGTGATCCACAACCATCATTAACTGTTCCTGTATTGACCGACCAAGTACAACAAGCATGGAACTCCACCCCACAAACTGACATCCGGCACCTGTACAACACAATGCATGCACGTTTACATGATTACATTCAACATTCTGGATGTTACACCCGTTATTAATATTTAACATTTGCAATGGCTTATGTCGCTCTTATACTACCTGTGATCTTGCATTGTATATCACTTACACATGTTACCTAGACAAATGTATTAGCGAAATTTCATTACTCTGCACTGATCATTTTATACCGTTTCAATTTTTATCCGTCAGTGAATAAAACCATGATACGCTGGCTGACAGAGATGACGTGTGACATACGTAGGAAAGGAAATCCACTATTGTACAACTACAGTATTGATGACAAATTGCTGGAAACCGTGTCTGTCGTAAAATACACAGCAGTCTTAAGTGGAAAGACCACATGAAATAAATAGTAGGAAAAGCAAATACCAAACTTATATTCATAGGAAAAATCTTAAGGAAATGTAAATCATCCGCGAAAGATGTGGCTTACAAGTCGCTTGTTCGACCGATTCTTCAGTATTGTTCGTCTATCTGGGATCCTTACCAGGTAGGACTGGTAGAAGAGATGGAGAAGATCTAATGAAAAGCTGAGCGTTTTGTCGCTGGGTTGTTTAGTCGGCGCGGGAGCGTTATAGAGATGTTCAGCTAACTCCCATGGCGGACACTCCAAGAGAGGCGTTGTGCATCACAGAGGTTTACGACTGAAATTTCGAGAGAGTTATTTCCTGGAAGAATCAGCCATGATATTACTTGCTACTATATACATCTCGTAATAAGAGCACGATTAGAAAATGCGAGAAATTAGAGATTATACGGAGGCTTACCGAAAGTGATTCTTCCCGACAGTCATTTGCGAGTGGAACAGGGAATGGAGCGTCAGTTAATGGTAACAGAAGTACCCTCCACCACACAGCCTCGTATGGTTTTCAGAGTATTGCTGAAGATGTAGGTGATCTGTAAGAGGTTAGGTGTAGGTACTGTGGGGCGGAGGTGACGTGTTAGGCGAAAGGAGTATGTCACGTGGAACAGAATAGCGTGTAACAGCCAAGTAGTAGTCCCTGTGGGTGAAGGTGGAGTGTAAGAGCCAAGGAGGAGGCTCTTGTGTGTGAAGTGATGTGAAAGAGGCAAGTAGTGAGCCCTGTGAGTGGACGTGATGTGTAAGAGGCAAGGAATATGTCATGTGGGGTGAAAATGACGTGTAAGAGGCAAGAAGTAGATTCTGTGGCGTTGAGCTGATGTGTAAGAGACGAGGAGTATAACCAGTGGAGCGAAACTGATGTGGGAGAGGCAAGCAGTAGGGTCTGTGGATGGTAGTGATGTTTAGGATTCTGTGGAATTTATGTGATGTCTAAGAGTCAAAGAGTAGGCTCGTTGGGTGGAGCTAATGTGTACGAGGCGATGACTTTGTCCTGAGGGGCATAAATGATATGTGAGAGGGAAATGTATCGTCCCCTATTAGTTTTTATACTTATTTATTCCTGTTTTTTAACTTGCTCACGATACGTTGTTAAATTTTGGAAAAACGCTAATCGTCACTGTGTTGCAAAAAAAAAAAAAAAAAAAATGGAGAAAATATCAGCACTTGCTTTTCTTGCTTTTGTGATCGGTAATCGAGAGATTTACTCTCAGTTCGTTGGTATTCGTTTATGTTGCGTCATATTGTACAGCTCAACTTCTAGTCGCACAGTTTTCTTTCTGGCGAACTTCTTCACGTGCAGTTATTATTCTAACAACTATACTTACTACAGGACATGATCAAGGGCCAATAACCATTGTCTTGAGAGAATACACCCTCATTTTATCTCCCGTAATATTTCTTCTTGCCTCGCCGAGCAGAAGAGCAGTGTCTTTCCAGGAACACACATCATTACAGACTATTACTTACTGAGCTTCATGCTCAGGCCATACGCAGCATACTCACGGGGTAGGGGTGGGGGTGGGAGTGGGGGGGAGGGGTACCTCGACTTGTTGCTCCCGGGTACATCCAAAGATTTACAAATTCTCTGCCTAACCAGTGTGAGATTATACGCTTCATATTCGGAATCAAATCAAAGTCACAAGGAAAAAGTCCGAGGAGTATGGTGGATGGTACAGTACTTCCCAGTTCCATCGACCGAACAGAGCAGCCACAGGTTGCGCTATATGCGCCCGCGCATTATCGTGCAAAATGATGGGTGGATTTCGCAGGAAGTGTCGCCACTTCTTTCGCAAAGCTGGTCACAGGTGATGCTTCAAAAACGTACAGTAATACGACTTAAGTCCTTGTGACTTTGATTTGATTCCGAAGATGAAGGAGCCACTTCGTGGCATTCGCTTCAGCACTGTTCCAGAGATTCGACAGACTGTAGACCGCTCCACTCGCACCATCAATAGAACAGGCTCTGCTAACGCTATACCACGCCTTCCACATCGCTGGCAACGGGTTCTACGCAACGCTGGTGACTACACTGAAGGACAGTAATAGGTGCAAACATGTAACTCTTTGTACCGGTTGTGAATAAATAGTTGCCACTATTTAAGTTCCAACCCTCGTAATGGAAAAAAAAAACATAAATCAGTTACAAACTACGGCGTGCACACACTTTATTCAGCATGTAAACGTCACTACAGATATTCGCATTTAGGACATGTTCGATACACCTGCCATCATTGGCGATGATGTGGCGCAGACAAAGACGAAATTCTGCGTGACCCGCTGAAGTGTCGGAACATCGAGGCTGTCGGTGATCTCCTGAATGACTGTTTTCATCTCAGCAGTGCTTTTGGGGTTGCTGCTGTACACCTTGTCTGTAATATAGCCCCACATAAAGGATTGGTATGTGTTCAAATCCGGAGAATATGGCGCCTAATCGAGGCCCATGCCAGTGGCCTCTGGGAACCCCAGAGCCAGAATACGGTCCCCAAAACACTCCCCAGGACATCAAACACTCTCCTGCTTCGATGAAGTTGAGTTCCGTCTTGCATGAACCACATCTTGTCGAAATCAGGGTCACTTTGGATAATGGGGATGTAATCATCTTCCAAATCATTCACGTACCGTTAGGTACTCACCGTACCATCAAGGAATATCGCACCGATTATTTAGTGACTGGACTTTGCATACCACACTGTCATCCGTTGAGGGTGAAGAGACTTCTCGATCGCGAAATGCGGATTCTCAGTGCCCCAAATGCGCCAGTTTTGGCTATTGACAAACCCATCCAAACGAGAGTGGGCTGCGCGTGCGCAAGCTCATACTACACTACTGGCCATTAAAATTGCTACACCACGAAGATGACGTGCTACAGTCACGAAATTTAACCGACAGGAAGAAGGTGCTGTGATATGCAAATGATTAGCTTTTCAGAGCATTCACATAAGGTTGGCGCCGGTGGCGATACCTACAACGTGCTGACATGAGGAAAGTTTCCAACCGATTTCTCATACACAAACAGCAGTTGACTGGCATTGCCTGGTAAAACGTTGTTGTGATGCCTCGTGTAAGGAGGAGAAATGCGTACCATCACGTTTCCGACTTTGATAAAGGTCGGATTGTAGCCTATCGCGATTGCGGTTTATCGTATCGCGACATTGCTGCTCGCGTTGGTCGAGTACCAATGACTGTTAGCAGAATATGGAACCGGTGGGTTTAGGAGGGTAATACGGAACGCCGTGCTGGATCCCAACGGCCTCGTATCACTAGCAGTCGAGATGACAGGCATCTTATCCGCATGGCTGTAACGGATCGTGCAGCCACGTCTCGATCCCTGAGTCAACAGATGGGGACGTTTACAAGACAACAACCATCTGCACGAATAGTTCGACGACGTCTGCAGCAGCATGGACTATCAGCTCGGAGACCATGGCTGCGGTTACCCTTGACGCTGCATCACAGACAGGAGCGCCTGCGATGGTGTACTCAACGACGAACCTGGGTGCACGAATGGCAAAACGCCATTTTTTCGGATGAATCCAGGTTCTGTTTACAGCATTATGATGGTCGCATCCGTGTTTGGCGACATCGCGGTGAACGCACATTGGAAGCGTCTATTCGTCATCGCCATACTGGCGTATCACCCGGCGTGATGGTATGGGGTGCCATTGGTTACACGTCTCGGTCACCTCTTGTTCGCATTGACGGCACTTTGAACAGTGGACGTTACATTTCAGATGTGTTACTACCTGTGGCTCTACTCTTCATTCGATCCCTGGGAAACCCTATATTTCAGCAGGATAATGCACGACCGCATGTTGCAGGTCCTGTATGGGCCTTTCTGGATACAGAAAATGTTCGACTGCTGCCTGGCCAGCACATTCTCCAGCTCTCTCACCAACTGAAAACGTCTGGTCAATGGTGGCCAAGCAACTGGCTCGTCACAAAACGCCAGTCACTACTCGTGATGAACTGTGGCATCGAGTTGAAGCTGCATGGGCAGCTGTACCTGTACACGCCATCCGAGCTCTGTTTGACTCAATGCCCAGGCGTATCAAGGCCGCTATTACGGCCAGAGGTGGTTGTTCTGGGTACTGATTTCTCAGGATCTACGCACCCAAATTGCGTGAAAATGTAATCACATGTCAGTTCTAGTATAATAGATTTGTCCAATGAATACCCGTTTATCATCTGCATTTCTTCTTGGTGTAGCCATTTTAATGGCCAGTAGTGTAATTCCCATCATGCCTCGCGGTCAACCGTGCAGTTTGAGTTGAAACGCCCTAACGCATACCGTTCAGAAGTTATGACGATTTTCTTTCATATAGTTCAATAACTATAATAATATATTTTTCTTGGGATATAATTACAAATTAACAATTTGCTGATTTTTTCCTTTACTTGTATTGTCTTGCCAAATTTCGTCATTGTAGATGAACGAGAAGTACCCTATAGGTTTTGATGAGTGAGTTTGCGAGTGTCAAAATATGTGACATAAATGGCCTATCTTTTGACCGCACTGATTTTGGAGCTTCAATTTTTCATATCACCATAGGACTATAGACGTAAGTATTTCACACAAATTTGAGCCTGAGATGTCTATCCGTTCCTGAGAGAAAGAGACAGACGGACAACAAAGCGATCCTATACCGGTCCCGTTTTCACCGACTTAGGCACGAAACCTTAAAGTGACTTCAACAAAACAAACTGAAGTTGTGTTACGTGCATGCAAGTTGACAGTGTAATTACGTTACACAAGAAGAACGCACTGTGATGCGGAGACGCCGTTTGAAGTGTTGTATGCACCCAAGCGGGAGTGAGCGATGCTCAGATATCAATAAAATTGTTTCTGCTAGTACATAAATCTCAGAAAGAGCTCGTGAGTGCGTTTCCGGTAACATTTTTCTCCTCTAGTTTCCCGATTTAGTGAGAGTGCAGTTTACAGTCCACTGATCGGATTTGGGCATCTTCCTGAGAAAAGTTAGGTAGCTGCTGAGATTTTAGTTATTGACTCAGGAGCAGTGATACTTTTAAACCTGTCTCACGGGTGTTAAAGAGAAGTTGGAGTTCCTTATTTAGCGCCAGTACAAACAATTAATCTCGGTTCGCCAAAAAAGGTTTCCGGGTAAATAAGCGGAGCAGCACGTAGAGTATTTGTGTCGCGTGGCGTAGAAGAGTGCGTGGGTTCTGGCCACGGCCGAGCTGCACCGCGGAAGCTCCCAGGATGGACGATAGCAGCGTTTCAGGATCTAGCAATGGAAATCTAATGTAAACGTACAGAATGGAATTTTACATCCGAAATTTGTAGACAGTCGTGAGAATAACAAAAATGTCATGACTAGAGTCTGTTTATTGCTCGTCAGTCTGGGATCCGCACCAGATAGGATTGACAGAAAGAACAGAGAAGATCCAAAGAGGAACAGCGCATTTCGTTACAGGTTCATTTAGTAAGCGCTAAAGCCTCACGGAGATGACCAGTCAGCATCAGTGGCAGACGCTGCAGGAGAGGCGCTCTGCATCACAGGGTGTGGTTTACAGTTAAAAGTTCCGAGAGCGTACGTTCCTAGAAGTTTCAACCAATATATTGCTTCGACCTATGTAAGGTAAAAGGAGGTATATATTCGTGACAGATGTACATTTATGATATTTTTTCACTCTGTAACATGAAAGCATTTCACCTAGCTATCTACTGTACATCTCATTAACAGGGTCAGCTACAAATGGATACGTAACAATTTTTATGTAACAAGTGAAATTTTAAATGATGATCAACTACCACAGTTATTGGTAGGTAATTATCGTGATAAGGGTACGTAATTTCGTGACAGGTAGAAGCTAATTCCGAAATAGTTGTCATCGATTACTAGAGTGGATCTGGGTCAACAATATCAGCCAACAATGATGATCCAGAAGACTAAAAGCCTAAGTACCGCGTTGCCCCTCCAATAGGGATGGTCGCAGTAATTTAAGAAAAAGGTATCACAAATACTTGCCTTTATCTTACTACACGGTCGGTGATAAAAACTTACACAGATACTCTAGTCAACACTTCTTTGATATTTTCGATGTTTTGTCTTTTCTTTTGGCACAGTCTGATTTGAAATATGAAGAAAGTATTTCAAGACAGGTGATTTCGTGATATGGTGAAATGAAAAAATATTTACTTGAACATAAGCTAATGGTACAGCAATCACTTTTGCTTAATACACTGTGTTCATAAAATACAAAGAAATCGACCTGTAACCCAGAACAATGGACGCTCTTAACTTCGCCTTTACAATACCTAAAAACCAAAAAATTTCGTTCCAAAGCTTCAGCTGTAGGTTTTGTAACGCAAATAACAAAACTAAATGCTATGCATAACGAATTACCAGAATTTTTGGCTAAGAAAATGATAATTTCTCCTCTTATATTGACTGATTATGCCATTTTTCAGAAGTAATGCACGCACAGTTACAACTATTGAATCTTACAGGGAACAACGACACAAATCCTTATTTCTCTCTCAATTGAGCGCTTGCAGACAGGTGACCAATATTTTGTGCTTACGGTAATGATGTCCCAAGGAACTACAAGCAGAAGTTGGGTGTTACCGTTCCCACAGGTGTGGTCACAGTGAGTTAACAAAAAAATATCATGCAAATACCAGTATCACGAAAATTCCTTCCTTTACCTTATTTCTTCCGAATAGGCCACGAAGAGATTCGACCCACACAGTGGCCTACCAGCAATCGTTTTTCCCGCGAACCATTCGCAACTGGAACAGGAAAAGTGGGGAGTGTCACTGGTACGCAAAGTACCCTTCGCCACGCACTGTAAGGTGGGTTGCGGAGTATAGATATAGATATAGATACAGATTAATAAGTATATACGTCAATAGTGATTGCACATAAACACCATAAACACTCACCGTTCAACCAAGTACAGCACTGGCAGGTGCATGTGCGCAGACACACACACACACACACACACACACACACACACACACACACACACACACACGAACACGCGCGCACACACACAAACAAAGAAGAACACTAATCCAAATTGATAAGGTCAAACAAACTACATAACCGTTTCAGAATAACAAAGAAAATGAGAGAAAGAAGTGCTGTACTGATGGGACAGGATGGGCGTCATCTACGTATTTACTGGAATAATTGCAAATCGTGTCAAAAAAAATCTACAGGACTTAAAGTAATCTTTCAAGGCTGCGCAGTTCTACACAATAAACCGGACTGTGTCCATTGCATGATACCATACACAGTGTAGTGAAGGCAGCAGCAGGCGACGAAATGCAACGAGGCAACATTCAGAGCAACACAAATGGAACATCCAAACTTGTTCACCAATGTCGCAAATGTGTCCGCTACAGAAATGTTTATAAACCACAACAGCGTTGCTAAATCTCGTAAACTGATATTGTACACCTGTAGATGGCTGGTGATGGTAGGAGATATGAAAAGATAAACGCAACTAGTGGAAAACGGCTTTCATACTGGTGTGCGAAAGACATTTCTTAAAATAATGCAGCATTATAGTGTCACCTGCAGCTGACAGATTTACAGACAGTAAAAAGGAATGGATTATTTCAGCAGGTAACCCAAATTCAGTACTGAGCGCTACGTGGTTTGGATTTCTGCTCACCGTCCCACCAGAGTGCGTAACTTCTTCCATTAGCAAAGGCCGGTATAATTACACCATCAAAGAAGAATGACGCCCGTCCGACAGTTTTGTGGCCTGTGCTTCCGTTTACTGCCGCCTGCAGTCGCAAAAACACCCTCATGTTCCGGGGAGACCAGACCACCTCTAAAAATCCTGTCACGAATACCCCTAGCTGCTGTTATGTGAGTCGAAACATGGGGCGGTCCGGCGAAACTTTTTTTCTGTTTCGTTCGGGTATTAGACGATTCCGCAATAATAATAATTTAGTAATGAAAATGTTTTAATCTAGGGTATCAGTTTTTAATATGAATTGGGATGTTTGTTTCAAAAGAAAGGTGAAATGATGATTCGTTGCTGTACCAATTCGTCTGAAACTGAATTATTAAATTAGCGTGGTTCATGGGTAAAGACTGTAGTCATACAAAATTTAATGTTCCTACAAACAAGAGAATTTAGTAAGTGCCACAGCCTTCCTGATAAAAAAAAGAACTATTCAGTTTAGCTCCCAGCCGACCATCTTTGTTGGTGAAGGCACTAGTGGCTTACAAACATATTGTTCACTGCGTGACCAAAGTAAGCTGTTATTAGCCGAGAAGAATGTTCTGTGGAGCACCTCCAGGAAGCGTTATGCTTGTACCCACCTGAGTGCACGGGCGGGGGGGTTCTCTGTCTAATAGACGGACGTTGATACGCCCCACTTCTAACATTAGGAACACACCACCATCCCTAACATCGGTTTGTACTGAAGATCTTTGAACGTATTCTCGGTTCGAATGTAATAAATTTTCTTGAGACCAAGACGTTTATGACCACGAATAAGATTGGTTTTAGGAAGGATCGCTAATGTGAAACTCAAGTTGCCCTCTTCTCACATGATACGAGTATATACTGCGAATTATGGATGAAGGGCAATAGGCAGATTCCGTATTTCTAGATTTCCGGAAAGCTTTTGACACCGTACCCCACTGTAGACTGTAAACGAAGGTACGAGAGTATGGAATAAGTTCCCAGGTATGTGAGTGGCTCGAAGACTACCTAAGTAATAGGACCCAGTATGTTGTCCTCGACGCCGAGTATCAGAGACAAAGATGTCATCAGGAGTGCCCTACAGAAGTGTGATAGGACACTATTATTTACTATATACATAAATTACGTGGCAGACAGGATGGGCAGGAATCTGCGGTTGTTTGTCATGATGCTGTGGTGTACGGGAAGTTGAGTGACTATAGGAGGATACAAGATGACTTAGTCAAAATTTGTAGTTGGTGTGATGAGTATCAGCTAGCTCTAAATGCAGAAAAATGTAACTTAATGCGGTTGAGTAGGAAAAACAAACCCGTAATATTTGGATACAGTAGTGGCAGTGTCCTGCTTGACTCAGTCACGTCGTTTAAATATCTGGGCGTAACGTTGCAAAGAGATATGAAATGTGAATGAGGTTTGTGGTAGGGAAGGCGTATGGTCGCTTCCGTTTATTGGGAGAGTTTTGGGAAAGTGTGGTTCATCTCTAAAGGAGACCTCATATAGGACGCTAGTGTGACCTATTGTTGAGTCCTACGGAAATGTTTGGGATCCATACCAGGTTGGATTAAGGGAAGACACAGAATAAATTCACAGGCGAGATGCTAGATCTGTTACCGGTAGGTTGAAACAACACGCAAGTGTTATGGAGATGCTTCGGGACTCAAATGGGAATCCCTGTAGGGAAGGCGAAGTTTTTTTAGAGGAACACTAGAAATTTAGAGAACCGACATTTGAAGCTGACTGTCGAACGATTCCACTGCCGCCAACTTAATATCCGCGAAAGGACCACAAAGATAAGATACGAGAAATTAGGCCTCATACGTAAATACACGGACAGTGGTTTGTCCCTCTTTCTGTTTGCGAGTGGGACAGGAATGGAAATACTTGGGGAGTATGTTTGTAGATGTAGGTGTAGATGGAAAGCAGTGGGTTTGTACCTCCTGTCGGGTATCAGACGAAGGTGACAGGGAATGATTCCTTCTAGTTACGATAGGGATTTTAGTAGGAAGCAAGAAGATAGAAGTCAGATCTGCTGCTCGGAATTCTGGAATCAGTATAGTAGTAATTATTATGTATGTCCAATACGTAATCTTTATTGAATAGAAAATCACATAGAGATGGGGAAGCGCCCAGCTTTTACCATCTATTCAAATCAGCGGAGGCAAATGCGTGGAGTTGCAATTTTTTCCAGCTACCATACAAAATAATACAGGATTCACTATTTGTAGAATAATACCCTAAGAATATATCACAGAAACTCTGTCAGTACGTAGCCAGCGTACCTCAAACGTCTCTCTACATCTATAGATGCCCATAGATGGAACCGATCGAGGTGGCACAGTGGTTAGTACACTGGACTCGCATTCGAGAGGACGACGGTTCAATTCCACGTCCGGCCATCCTGATTTAGGCGTTCCTTGAATTCTGTAAATCGCTTCAGGCAAATTACGGGATGGTTCCTTTGATAGGGCACTGCCGACTTCCTTCCTCATCCTTCCCTAATCCGATGAGACCGATGACCTCGCTGTTTGGTCTCTTCCCCCAAATCAACCCAACCCAACCCATCGATGGACGACAGTTTCCCATAACTGTGGTGGCTGCTTGCAGAATAGCCTGATATCCATACAGGCTAATAACCTTAGGCTAGAATCTTCTCTCAGCTGTAACTCAGCTCGACCGTCTGTGATCATACCACTGATGGTTATTAATCCAATTGACCATAATCAGTGTTGAGACACTTCCTTTTAATTTCACGTGAAATTAGACCTCCCCCTCTTTAAGAGCGAGGTGAACATTCTACTGACTTAGGAAGAGCTGGCATGGTCTTTCGTTGTTTATCTTGTAAGCAGTTCTCTGTGAGCTATGACCGGTGGCTACATGACCATTCCCTCATCACATCTCCGTCACAACAACCCACATCACAAATGCCAAGAGTAAACGCTACTGGCAGCCGCCTGATACTGAGTTGACTTTCTGAAATCCGTATGTGTTAGTATTCTACATTACATCCACCAATATACGGCTATTTACCTATATGCATCAATTTCCCTGTATACCAATACGACACAGCCATCTTACTATGGGAAGAATAGGCAACAGTAGCGACTTGACAGGGACAGAGGTCAGAATGCATATTTCTGTGAAGCTCACAAATGTTAACTTTAATTCTTATTGATTTATTTTTAAGATGAAACCAGACCCTTTGGAAGAATTACATTCCCTCAGAATTATTGAGATCATTGAAAGCGCCAGTCATGACAAAACTGTTACACCAGGTGCGCATAGGGTTGCCAACAGTCCCTCTAGATCTGGACCGTCATCGTTATGAACCTTTTCGTCCCGACATCCCGACAAGACCCAGTTTTGTCCCGATTTTGCAAAATAATGTTACGAGCTTTGCTCAAATACTGCAGCAACGCCATCTGTTAGCGCAACATGTAAATCCAGCCTCAGTTAGTTTTATTAATGTCAACAAGTGTAAGTCGACAAAGTCGTCACATAGATGGCGTTGCAAGTTGCGTATCCTGTATCGGCGATGCCAGCACCTTCCAGATCTAGCGCCATCATTCGAGAAAATACCAGACTTCTCCGCTGCAACTATTGACGCAGAATCACGCGGAAGAGTCGGGCAGTTAGCATTTGAATAGCTATCTGACAAGACGATTATTTCTAAACGTAATACGAACAACGAGTGCAAGTTAGCAATGTTTGAAGTGTTTATTGCGGGTATATAGGGCGTGAAGTGTATAGTGACGCTGACTTCGCTGAGGGCGTTAAGTGTTACTGTGCACTTTAAGCGTCTAATAAACTTATCATAGCTTACGAAAATGCCCAAGAATGGAAACTGCTAGAAGTCGACCTTGGAGAAGATCAGTTTGGGTTATCGAGAAATGTAGCAACACGCGGAGCAATCCTGACTCCACTGCTTTCCTTAGAAGGTAGTTAAAATAAAGGGCAGCCTACAATTACGGAATTTATTGATTTAATGAAAAATTTCAACGGTATTGATTGGAATTCACTCTTTGAAATTCTGAAGGTAGCAGTGTCGGGTAAAGGTTGCAACAGTTTGCTAGAATACCATCATCATGACTGTTCTTTAAGCGTAAGAATCTTAAGCATAAATTGTCTGTTGGATGCTAAGCTTTGGGCTTGATGTTTTGAGCGATGCGCAGCCAGATCACCATTTGGCTTACCTTGGTCGCACTGGATAACGCTGTGCAAACTGCTCTCGTAGCTACAGCGCGTCTTGATAAAAGAGCTGCAAAATCTAGTTATTGAGATACGCAAAGCTGCAGTTATCATTCTTGGTTCATAATTTTTCATAATGATTTTAAATAAACTTTTAAATTAATTGACTCTTTGGATGTGGTCAACGACTCTGGGTTAAATGAACTCAATAGCAGTCTCATTTCATTTGACTTAATAATGCTTAATGAAACTTCGGTAATAGTTAATCTTTCTCTGAAATCACGTAACTATAATCCAAGAATTACAAAAATTAAACTTCACATCTCCTTAAACAAAATTCCAAAGTCTAATTCTTAAATCCATTTCTTTCACAACGATTGATAAATCCTAACAAAAAATTAGAACCTAAAAAGTTCCTGATCCAGACGCCTGATGAACCAAGAATGCTGCGTAATCACACTCCTGCCACAAATAAAATAAACTTAATCGTTACCTGTAATCCATTCTTCTCAAAGAGTATAATTGTACCAAAGTAAAAATCAGTTCTTTTTATCTCCACAGTTAGTCTTCCATTAATCCATTAATTCAATTCCTAAAAATCTCCATTGCTTGGTGCTTACTGCTGCTAAACCACAACTCAATTTTTCACATCTGACACCGAAGCTCAACTGTCTGTCACCTCTCCTCGAGATCAACCGATAAATCTGGCGCGCATATTCGCAGGGCAAAGATCTTCTCTAACTCATCTCTGTGCAGAGCAGCCTCTCTGTCTAGGCTGTGCACGCATATGTAAGCAATTCAAACCTTATGAGCGCGGTTCCAAGCATACAAAACAGGAAAAATTCCAATGAAAATTTACAAACACACCTTTTACTATCCCTCGGCCTCCGCGGCCAGAATTTTCTGGATGAGATTTGTAATTAACAAAGATTAGATTGCAAAATTCTTTAGCGAAGTTAAAATACAAAGAGCATAGCTAGAAATATAGAAATGATAACATAATAGCACAAAAAGATAACACGATTCACAGTATTTATAAATATTTTTCAATTTTCGTGCACAGGTTCATTAATAGCCTTTGACAAATTGTTTTAAGTCATAGTGTAGAGGCACACGAACAGTCCATAACAAACTGGTTTAAATCATTGGGCTTAGATGCACTAACAGTACCATAAACATTAGCGCACTCAGAGCATCAGTAATAAAAATGTGGTAATATCATTCATGGTAATTGGTTGATCGTTTTACTCTCCACGTAGTATGTGAGTCCAATATTAAGAAATTTATTGTGTCGCAAAGATGAAGATAAAACTGCACTGAAATGTTACACTTTGTTAAACCATTGCAAAAACTATGTTACCATGGTTGAATTATATGTATTCAGTGAAAATCGTCGTTTACTTAAGTATACTCAGTACACCACTAAAGAAAACTTGTCGAAGGGTGTCTTGAAATAAACATGTTTTATCGAAGTCTAAGTGCATAAACATTATGTGACTTGCGTCATTGTATTGGTTTATTTGTGAAGAGGCTTAGAGCAGACTGAAAACGATGCAGTGTTGGTCCATAAATATTCCACTGACAAATCAGAGCCAATGTACCTCACAACATATAGTCTTCTATAGTAAGACCGAAAGGTAGCATTTGTTCGCCAAACGTCTGTGAAATAATTGCATAAATCCAGTTACAATGACCTAACATATAGCTGTTTACAAACAAAATGGTCCATTCATTGCATAAGAGTCTCGAAGTGAAGAAGAGTATGCTTAAATATTTCCATGGACGTTCTATCTCAGCGTAATACATAATAGACAAACATCGTTTAAAATGAGTGTATACACACGCTAGAATAAAAAATCAAATTGCGTTTTCTACCAAATGGTTACGAAAACGAATATCTAAAGCAAGTTTCCATAAGAGAATGATTTTGATGGTGGCATTCAAGATCAGTCCACAATATATATCTGAAGTACAATGTCTGTCAAAATACAGTTACAAAAGTAAACGCTTCCTTAAGGTTATCTTATCTACAGTGTACATTAATCATAAAACGTAATGGTATTTCCTACAAAAATTTCTAGCTGGAGGAACTGTTCAGAAGGAAAGTGGATGAAGGAAGAAAATAAAGGTTTGTGCACAAAATTGTTTTACCTGTCAAAAGAAATTAATTACATTAAAGTGTCAATTGTCAGTCCGTCATGAAACATAATGAAAGTGAAAATTTGGTCAGAGATGCGTAATCTATGCACGTGATAACTGATAATTATCATCGGCTAAAAGTATGCTTAGCATACCACAAATAGAAGAAAGATAAAGTGGTACCAAAAAAATGTCCTACAGCTATACGTAAATAAAATAAAGAATAATTGTGCAAAATGGTTAGTAAACGCATTCAAATCTGTTGTTGAAATGAAAAAGTAAAAAAACGTCATCAACTTGTAAGGCAGGAAGGAAAGTTGTCAGAGCAAGCAAAACGAAACAGTTGTCAAATCAAGCACATGAACAGAAGTGTCATCTATCATAAATATCACTACCCACACAGAAAAATGCTTACAGGCCAAAAAGTCTCTTCACAATGTATCAAATTAAGTAGAAAATTTCCCAGCACATCTCGTCTCCATTCATAAGAAATCTCCTACCGAACACAAAAATCACTAAACTACAATAACTCAAAGTGTCCACTACAAGCAAATTATCATGTAATCTCTAAAAGTCCCTAACCTTAGTGCATATCTCCTGAAATCTTAAAACATGTCTACTCAAATACATAATTCATAAACCCCCAAAATCAACAATTTCATCGTGTCATCCAATAATCATCACGAACTCGTAATTACTAACATCACATACTAAGTATTACTCAAAAAGGCTCATATGACGTACTCATAGTTCTTACTCCGTATGATTAAGTTCAATGCTCTATTCTGAAAATAAGAAACCCTTCTCCAATTAGTAACAAAAGATTTTAAATCCAACCAAAAATTCTCTACCTGTTCCCCAGTTGCGTACTGTACAACATTTGCCAGATACCGTCGAGTTATTACGTAATTCAGTATGTCAGCGTCTGATAAACATTATTTACTTTACGCGGTAGCCGATGTTACCATCCAACACTCATGGTTTTGTGCCATTACGCATTTCTACAACACTAAAAGTTGGTGTTATTTTTGCAATGTAGTTTTTGATAGCTTTGGGAGAGCCAGAGATGACAAAACTCTTCCATCTGGTGTGCAAGATGTATGAGACAGACAAATTACCATTAGACTTCGACAAGAATGTAATAATTCCAATTCTAAAGAAAGCAGTTGCTGACACGTGTTAAATTTAACGAACTATCGATCCAATAAATCATGGTTCCAAAATACTAACATAAATTATTTACAGTAGAATGGAAAAACTGGTAGAAGCTGACCGCGGGTAAGATCAGTTTGGATTTCGGAGAAATGTAGAAACACGCGGTGCATTACCGCCCGTATGACATATCATAGAATGTAGGTTAAGCAAACGCAAACCTGTGTTTATAGCATTTGTAGGCTTAGAGAAAGCTTTTGACAATGTTGACTGGAATACTCTTTTTGAAATTCTGCAGGTAGCAGGGGTAAAAGACAGGGAGCGAAAGGCCATTTACAAATTATACAGACACCACACCGCACTTATAAGAATCGAGCGGCATGAAAGGGAAGCAGTGGTTGGGAAGGGAGTGAGACAGAGTTGTAGCCTATCCCTGATGTTATTCAATCTGTACATTGATCAAGCAGTGAAGGAAACCAAAGAAAAATTTGGGACAGAAATTAAATTTCAGGGAGAAGAAATAAAAGCTTTGAGGTTTGCCGATGACTCTGCAATTCTGTCAGAGGTACCAAAAGGTTTAGAGGAGCAGTTGAACGGAATGGACAATGTCTTGAAAGGAGGAATATAAGATGAACATCAACAAAAGCAAAAGAAGGATAATGGTATGTAATCTAATCAAATCAGGTGACGCTCAGGGAATCAGATTAATAAACGAGACTCTGAAAGCATTAGATGAGTTCTGGTATTTGGGCAGCAAACTATGTGATGGTGGCCGAAGTACAGAGGATAAAAAATGTAAATTAGCAATAGCAAGAAAAGCGTTTCCGAAGAAGAGAATTTTTTAAACATCGAATATAGATTTAAGTGTCAGGAACTCTTTCCTGAAAGTATTTGTATCATGTGTAGCAACGTATGGACGTGAAACGTAGACGATAAACAGTTTAGACAAGAAGAAAATAGAAGCTCTATACATTTGGTGATACAAAAAACTGCTGAAGAGTAAAAAAAAAGGAGATCACATAACTAGTAGAACTGGGGAGAAAAGAAATTTCTGTCACAACCTCACTAGAAGAATGGATCTGAGACTTCAAGAGAGCATCAGTTTAGTATTGATGGGAAGTGTGAGGGGTAGAAATTGTAGAGGGACACCAAGATATGAATACAGTAAGCAGATTAAGAAGGATATATGTTGCAGAAGTTATTCGGAGATGGAAAGGCTTGTACAGGATAGACTAACAGCTGCATCAAACCTGTCCTCGGACCGAAGACAACAACAACAGGAGAGAATATACTGAAGAAAGACGGTAGTTAGGGGCAAAGCAGAAATGGCACCACGTCGCAGACGAAGTGAGGGAATTCTACTACCTTGGAATGAGAATAACACATGATGGACGAAGGAAGGACATAAAAAGCAAATTAAGACAGGCAAGAAGAGCATTCCTGGCCAGAAGAAACCTACCAGTGCTAAACATAGGCCTTAATAAGAGAAAGAAGTTTCTGAGAACGTGTCTCGTATACAGCGTTGTATGGAAGTGAATCGTGGACTTTGCGAGAACCGGAAAAGAGGAGCTTCAGAACATTTGAAATGTGGTGCTACAAAAGAACTTTTAGTGTTAGGTGGACTGATAAGATAAATAAGAAGGTTCTCTGCAGAATCGGCTTGGAGAGAACCATCTGGAAAACATTCACAAGAAGACGGGACAGAATGATAGGACATGTGTTGAGACATCAAAGAATAAGTACTTAAGGGTGCTTTAGAGGTTAAAAAATTAAGGTGTAAAGGGTCCCCATTTTTTTTAATTTCGTCCCAGACAACTAGGAACAACGTGAGTATAACTATTTATTTCTCTTTCCCTTCATGATTCTCCGAAACTCTTTCGTTTTCTCAGAATCAGATCTTTTCCTCTCAACGAAACACATGAATGCAATTGTTTTCTGTATGTTTTATCTTCCAATGCCCTTTTGCATTCAGCTAAAGGTAGTGTTTCTGACCTGTAGAGGACTTTTTATTTTAAAACTGTATTATAATGCATTAGTTTAGCATATTTAGAAAACATTTTTTATTGTACTGATTTCATGTTTTCATTAATACTCTTTTCGTTCTTTCATTTCTGGTTTTAATTCCTCTTTTTCACTTTTTGTATTTATATATTTATTCAGGCATTTAAAGTTGTCTATTTTCTCGAAGTTACCATTAGTGTTTTCTAAAATTCTTGGTGAGGTGCTTTCATTGGCCATGTATTCTGTCTTTTTAAATGACATTTGCAGTTTCAGCAGTTTCCTTCGGAAGTTGTAGTCCTTTCTTCACATTCTGTAAGGTTAGATAATTTACTACTAGATCGTCCTCCAAGACAAAACAATTTTACTTCTTCTTTCGATCTACCAGGTTTATGTAGTTATTAACTTTATATTTTCTTCTTCTATTTTTGATTATCTTATAATTTTTTCCAGCACACAACTGAATAATGGTGCTGACAAACTCTCCCCTTGTCTGTCTCCTGGTATAATTTGGAAAGGACTGGAAGTTGTTGCATGAATTTTAACTTTACACGCTTTGTAGGTGTTTGTTTAGTTATGCCCAAAATTTTCCTACGTGCTGCAAATACCTTCAAAGCTTTGAGGAGGGAGTGTGTGTCTATCGAATCATATATATTAACACTGTCTTGTTATAGGATAATTTCATATAGCTGATTATTTGTTTACAGTTTAGAATTAGCTCTTGACGGGATCTGTTACTACTAAGCCCAGCTTGATACTCTTGAATTTTTTTCATCTGCTTAAATACGCTCAGAGGAGCTTTCGACAAGATTTTTTATTGTAAATGTAGTAACGAAATTTCTCGATGATTATTGATGCCTGTTTTGTCTCCTTTTTTATGAAGTGGGTGGATTAAAGCAACTTTCTAGTTTTCTGGAATTATTGTACTGTTCCAGAACTTACACAGTTTTTCTTTTCTAATTGAGATACCTAGATTTCCACTAACTTTCTGCTGTGATGCCATCTTCACTTGCGATTTTGGTGCGTTTTAATTGTTTGATGTCAACTTTTAATCAATCGATGCTTGGTGATTTTGAATTTTGATTTGGAACGTTATCATGGAACTGCAGTTGTTTTTTCGGTTTTTCACAGTTCAAAAGTTTTTCAAAATATTCTGCCAATAGCTTACAGTTTCCTTCGTTGTTAAGTGCAAGTTTTTCAGTTTCTTTCTTGAAGCACAACGATTGTGGCATGAACCCAGATGTATAGGTCTAGAGTGTTTGTAATAGTTTCTTGTATGATATTTTTTATAGTTTTAAGTTTCACGTTTTCAAAGCCCCTATTCCAGTTGTTCCAAGTATTCCTTTTCCATCTAAGTGCTTCTTCACATTTATTATTCCAACATATACCGTACCTTTGCTTGTTCTTTTTCTTCAGAATACTTGAAAATAACAATTCTTTTCCTTCATAATTTCGTTATCAGTTACTGATTTGTTTCCCGTTTTTATGTTTTGGAATAAATCGCATGAGGAGCCAATTGGTTAGTGATCCAAATCTACTTCCATTCCTCTCTTGGTTCTAATGTTCTTAATTTCTTGAAAATTATACCCGGAGATGGAGACATGATACATTTGGATTTGAAACTCTCCCAAGGTGCGTTTTGTGATATCTGCCTTTTTTTGCTTTTTATTATGAAGTGTGTTGTCATGAGTTTAAGATCGAATGACTTGCGTACATCTACTAACCTCGAGCCATTTGTGATAGTTCTCTGTGGAGTGGATAGTTTCCAGTAAGTTTTCAGAATTATCTTCTTTTCAGTTTGGGCACTGGTGTCCCCCGACATAATTATTACGTTTTTTTTGTGAACATTATCTCGGTTCTTTTTGTTGTCTGCCTTTGTTGCTCCCTATTGTGTATGAAACGCTGATGAAACATACAAGTATATTTTATGATCTGCTCCCGCGTGCTGTCCCGTAACGACCACAACTGCGTCTGACACTCGATACTATTTCGTTATTATTATAAAGTTTAGCTTTGACGTCGACTGGCCTTTCACGTCTAAGCCTATGTCGTAATCATAAATGTAACACACTTCTATTCTCAATAGATAGTGTATTTGACGATGCATCGTTAATTTTTTGTATATCTGCGGGTTCCCTTAATTTGAGGAAGAATATGGTGAAGAAAGGAAGATGGTTTTCTACGATCGTCTTCAAAAATCGTCGTAAAATTCAGTTTCTGACTCTCTTCGTTGCATAAGCAACCAATGATGGTCTTTAAACAGACATGAAATAAAATCGGTGAATCGTTGCATTTTGTGCTAGCAGTTATGAATTTCAACATTAACATTGCACGGGATTAATTTCCAAATAATTTAGCTGCCTACTTTTCGTTGATGTATTACAGTTTGTAGGTCCTTCTTATCATAAAAACAGAAATATATTCTTTCGTAGATTCACATCGTCGAAGTATTGTAAGACCAAAGATATACCTTTGACTTGTAGCACCCTTCAAAATTAAATAACTTCTTCGTATGGATTTAACCAGGCAGTTAAAATTTCGTAATAAATAAAAGTGAAATTATGTTCCTTTTCGGTAAAATTCGTTATTGTCCATAAAGCATTTTAACTTGTTTCATTCACATCAATAACTTACAAATACTTGCCACTCAATAAAATTTGTTAAGTCGTACCATAGAAGTGAACGTCAGCCGAGAGTTGCCAGGGGGAGACTACTTTTTAGAAGACACGTGTAACACTGATTACTCATTCATTAATTTTAATTGTAAGATCACCATCACCTCAGGCTATGTGGTAGAGCTTCAGGGTGTCTGTTGCGGTGAACGCCCGTCACCACCTGGAAATTGTATCCGGCAATGTGATAAACTCGCGCAGCGCATGCATAGTCATCAGCGCTCGCCAAACTCTATGAAAACAAACAAAACGCCCTGTAGTTTACATTAAACAAGATCAGTATTATAATAAATTATTTACATTAAGTGCGTACAGTACTACGAGGGTGGTCTTCTAAAAAGCAAGAAAAAATATTTGTGTCGCAAACAACTCACGTTTTTTCTCGACATAGTCTCCTTTGAGGGATATACACTTGGTCCAGCGGTCCTCCAGCTTTTTCATTCCATCGGAAAAATAGGTTCTGTGCAAAAGACTCGTTGGCTGCAACTCACTTCCTCATTTGACGAAAATTTCTTCCCAGCAAGCCAAAGTTTCAAGATAAGGAACAGGGAGAAGTAACTTGGGGCTAAGTCTGATGAATAGGGTGGATGAGGAACCAATTCAAACCCCAGTTCGTGCATTTTCGCCATTGTTATCAGTCATGTGTGGGGTGGTGCATTATACTGGTGAAACAACAGTTTTTTGTGTGCCAACCCTAGTCTTTTTTCAGCAAACTTAAGTTTCAGACGATCCAACAGTGAAGCATAATAGATCCATTTATGATTCTGCTTTTTTCGTCAATTACTCTATGAGTATTACGCCGTGGGAATCTCAAAAAACAGTGGCCATCACCCTACTAACTCACAAAATGGTCGTTACCTTCTTCGATGCAATTTCACCAGCCTTTATCCATTCTTTTGACTGATGTTTTGACTCTGGCGTGTAATGATGGATCCAGGTTTCATCAACAAAAAATCTTGCGGATTGCGATTAAACATCACCAGACATCGTGTTGAAATGTTGTGCCGGATGCGCTTTTGGTCGACTGTGAGCCACTGCGGTGCCCAACTCGCACACAGCTTCTTCATTGCCAGTTCTCCGTGCAGGATATTATGCACTCGCTCAGCTGAGAAGACGCAAACGAATTCCTTGTCGGCGGTGTTGCATTACCATATGGATTTTGTTGGTGGTTTCATCTGTTGTGTCCTCAACTGGAGAGCGCTTCGCACTCGGTGCCTGTCCGACCACGTTTAAATTGATTAATCCAGAAGTAAATGATCTTAAGTGATGGTGTAAAGTCCGCATGAACTTCTTCCAACTGTTTTGATTTGTGCGGCAGTGCAGTCTCACAAAAGAAAATGTTTAGTAACTGCACGAAAATGGGTTTTCTCCATTTTCAATCGCAGTCGTCACACTGACCGATTAAAATGACTGTCAACAATGAACTGTGCGCTGCACGTTGCTAAAATTCTGTATGTGGTCCTTGAAATAACCAAGCTTACCAACTACGACGGCGCAACAGGAATGTCCCATTCTTTCATGGAAATTTACCAGGCTTATGAAACCCCTTTCGTAAACATAATGAAGGCGACAAACTTATCTGCTGATACTGCGCAACTTATGTATCACTAAATACTGTAGCGGAAGACAGAAGCTCGAATATATCCAACAAATGTTTGAAAACGTTGGATGAAACTGCTACTCGGATATTTGTGTGTGTATGTATGAGTGTGTATCTACTCAACATCTTCTAAGACGCTAGATCAATTTCAAGCAAATTTGATACAGATATTAGTTACTATCTGCAAAAAATGCTGGGGGAGTAAAACCACCGATCTCCCATAGGGTGGGTATGCGGACGAACGATAAGGTTACGAACAGAAGAGTATGGGAGGAGGGAAAGGACAGAGAGAGGGGATGAGGTGTAACATCCACGTGATAAATTTTTGGCTACAGTGCGACGAGAGGAAATTATGCCTCTAACGGCTATAAACACTATCTACACTCCTGGAAATTGAAATAAGAACACCGTGAATTCATTGTCCCAGGAAGGGGAAACTTTATTGACACATTCCTGGGGTCAGATACATCACATGATCACACTGACAGAACCACAGGCACATAGACACAGGCACAAGAGCATGCACAATGTCGGCACTAGTACAGTGTATATCCACCTTTCGCAGCAATGCAGGCTGCTATTCTCCCATGGAGACGATCGTAGAGATGCTGGATGTAGTCCTATGGAACGGCTTGCCATGCCATTTCCACGTGGCGCCTCAGTTGGACCAGCGTTCGTGCTGGACGTGCAGACCGCGTGAGACGACGCTTCATCCAGTCCCAAACATGCTCAATGGGGGACAGATCCGGAGATCTTGCTGGCCAGGGTAGTTGACTTACACCTTCTAGAGCACGTTGGGTGGCACGGGATACATGCGGACGTGCATTGTCCTGTTGGAACAGCAAGTTCCCTTGCCGGTCTAGGAATGGTAGAACGATGGGTTCGATGACGGTTTGGATGTACCGTGCACTATTCAGTGTCCCCTCGACGATCACCAGTGGTGTACGGCCAGTGTAGGAGATCGCTCCCCACACCATGATGCCGGGTGTTGGCCCTGTGTGCCTCGGTCGTATGCAGTCCTGATTGTGGCGCTCACCTGCACGGCGCCAAACACGCATACGACCATCATTGGCACCAAGGCAGAAGCGACTCTCATCGCTGAAGACGACACGTCTCCATTCGTCCCTCCATTCACGCCTGTCGCGACACCACTGGAGGCGGGCTGCACGATGTTGGGGCGTGAGCGGAAGACGGCCTAACGGTGTGCGGGACCGTAGCCCAGCTTCATGGAGACGGTTGCGAATGGTCCTCGCCGATACCCCAGGAGCAACAGTGTCCCTAATGTGCTGGGAAGTGGCGGTGCGGTCCCCTACGGCACTGCGTAGGATCCTACGGTCTTGGCGTGCATCCGTGCGTCGCTGCGGTCCGGTCCCAGGTCGACGGGCACGTGCACCTTCCACCGACCACTGGCGACAACATCGATGTACTGTGGAGACCTCACGCCCCACGTGTTGAGCAATTCGGCGGTACGTCCACCCGGCCTCCCGCATGCCCACTATACGCCCTCGCTCAAAGTCCGTCAACTGCACATACGGTTCACGTCCACGCTTTCGCGGCATGCTACCCGTATGCCACGGCAAACTGGCTGACACTGACGGCGGCGGTGCACAAATGCTGCGCAGCTAGCGCCATTCGACGGCCAACACCGCGGTTCCTGGTGTGTCCGCTGTGCCGTGCGTGTGATCATTGCTTGTCCAGCCCTCTCGCAGTGTCCGGAGCAAGTATGGTGGGTCTGACACACCGGTGTCAATGTGTTCTTTTTTCCATTTCCAGGAGTGTATTCGACGTATGAAAAAACAATGAAAACGATGATAAATATTAATTATTTATATAATATTCTATGAGGTAACTGGACATATCGATGTGTATCATACAAAGACAATGATAATTTTAAATTCCTTTTATGATCTGCGTTTGTCTTCCTTTGTTTTTACCTTTTGTTGGTTGGCTTTTGTAGGTTGCGGACGCATATCGAACTGAGGTCTGTTAAGAAATTGTAATTATTTGTTAATTATTACTTGAAAATAGAGTTCATTATTATTATAAATATGAGTGAATAATTATTTGTAACTTTAATTCCTCTCTCAGTATGCATTATCTGTGTTAATAATTTCTCTCCGCTGCAAGCAGCGCAGCCATTGATGATAGCGATTTGTATCGCGTTTTTGTCTGTGTTTTCCTTAGAAACAAATCAAATGTTTGCTTGATGAAGTCTAAATAGTGCACAATACGAAAGTAGATTTTATAGAGTTTAATAAGCATTTTAAATATTTACTTATTTGCTCTAACAATAGAAAGTCTCTATCAATTGTCTGCCGCCATCTTAACAATTATCTCAGCGGCAAATTCAAATTTAAATTACGCAACTCTGCAGAATAAATGCCGAAGGTAATACAAATGTGTAAAAATTAATGTGCATCGGTGGTCCCGAACTCATTTTAATGAAAATGATTCGAATCAGATTGGCTCTTTAAAAACAGTGCTCATAGCACGATCCTTATAAGAAACTTTTCTAGCTGATGTATGGAGCCGAAATTAATTACGCACGAGTTGCGAAGAATATTGTTTCAGGTAACATACGTCAGTGTTGTGCGCGGCTGATATTCGATGGTTTTAATTATCATTTTGCTGAAGGTAACTGCTTCCATCTTAATCAATAGTTGTATAGAATCTGTTGTATGAACTGTGATTTAGTGACACTTACACAACGTACTGACGACACTTTAACACAACGTTAACTTGGAGTTCTTTAGCAACTTGATCAAATCTTCAGCTGGAAGAAAAATTATTTAGTAATTACTCAATGTAATAAAATAAGATTATCATTTCCATTTACAAATTAGTTAAATGCCAAACCACTGAATAACACAGCAAACGCCACAGAGGGGATGGACAGACGCAGAGGGGAGAGGAAATGGACCTAGAGAGTGGGGAGGAAGAGTGGTGGACACTATCAAAATATCACATTGTGCGTTCGGTGGAGCCAAACTGGCATTCGTCTTCATGAATTTCAACCAAGAAATGAAACCATAAAAGCTGTTGCGTATACTGAACACAGGGTTGCCATATCTAGCTAGGACCTCGTCGGGACACTCTGAGATGGGGCTGCAGAAATGAAGTGAAAAATTTATTTAATGTAATTCCTTTTATTTACAACACAATTACATGGAACTCGTTGCGGAAGAAGTAGGTGGTACACCATATTTTTCGGAAGATTTCACCTTTTCCAGCAACTCTATTTTCGTTTTTACATATTTATAAAACTCCATGCAGGTTAGATTGTAGTTAAACTGGCATTATAAGGTTGATTCCATAGTCGATTTATTTCATTAGACAACCCTGGTCCGACGTCAGCGAAAATACTGTTTCCACAGTGGCGTCGTGCGCGGGAATAGAAAACAAATACTCGCGTTAACTTCAGCAGTTGGCATTTGCTTTCAGTATTTTCGGTTTCCTTAAGAAAGTAAATCCACCTTTCTTCCATGGAGGGTTTAGACTTCCATTCTTCGAGTCTCTCTTAGTTTCTCAAAAGCTCTTTAGATACATATTTTCCTGAAAATAATTGTCATCTGATAGCTTCACACCATTTCTAGTCAGGTATATGTGTTTTCAATCATCATCCAATCTGAGGTTTCAAATAGCGTCATCCAAACAGATACTTGATATTTATTTAAAGAAATAGCCCATTTGTCTATGGTGTAGAAAGCAGTTGTCTCATTCTCAAATTTCGATATCAAATTAATTATTTCTTGATTAGAGTTCCCATTCTTTAATTTGTTGAAATTCATTTTCGTTTGCATGCCAATAAAATATTCTGTCTGCCTTTCATTCAGACATCTTTGAGTGTAGATTAATATATTTCTTATTTCAGTTATCGAGACTTTATTCTTCTCCACGCTTTTTATATTTTTTTGCAAATAGAGCCAAGATTGAGTGCAGAAACATGAAGTAAATTTCACTGCTCGGACTGATGAAAGAAAACAAATTATTTTACGTGGCCTGTCACCGGCGTCAAAAAACTGTTTTAATGGAATCAAAACCTTAAGAATTCTCTCAACTGGGAGCATTAACGACAGACATCTTATTTTGAGTGAAATATAAAAGTCTGGTGATTGACATCAATGTATAAACAGAACTCTTTCATGTTCTCTGTGCTTGCCATGTAAATTGAAAAAAATTAAAGATTCCAGCAGCGCATCATATAGTATTGTGGAGAATATGGGCAGGGCATCCAACTCCTTCAACATTTGTTCCTAGTTCTTCTTTAATTTGGTGAAACATATTCCGCTGGTCGCGTCGATGAAGCCCTCCGAAGTTTGTACTGATATTGTCTCCACAAAAAGCGATTAATTTATCTAATGGAATTTGCAGTTGTCTTAAAGCGTCTAAACAAAACTTTGCCATTGTCTACGATGTTTCGTTATTCAGCGAATCAAATTTCAACAGCTCTTCTGGATTCCGTCAATTTCAGTAAAGGAAACATCTTTTCAGCCTTCTGTTTCGATACGTCGGTTCCTATGCCATAAAACGAACCTTTTTGCAATTGCTTTATGGATTCTGACACGGTGGTGCAAGAACATATTTAACAATCGCTGCAACTTTGGTCCTGGTTGTAGACTGTTTTGCGGTGACTTTGGAGCCAGGATACATTGCGGCATTCAGTTTTACGGTTCAGTCATGACAACTGAAGGACTGATGATGCTTGACAACCATATAAGCTGTTGTTATTCCTGCAGCAGCAACGAGCAATACTTCCTGGATATTTTCTTTAGTTATGAATGTAGAAATAAGCTTTTATGTCGATGCTACTGCGAATCTATTTGTATGAATCTTCGTAGAAATCTGATGCCTCACATCTGCCTGATCTCCATGAGTTCCTGAGATGAAACAGCTACAAATCTTACTCAACGCTTCCTGAACCGTACATCCTTTCTTGATAAAAGATCACTCTTTCGTCTAATAATCGAAAAGTGACATTTTCTCTTCCCATCCTTAGACCTTGTCGTAAGCTTTGATAGGATAAATTTGTTAGATGGTAAACAATCAAGAACAACACTTCAGTCATCGAAGTACACGTCACTATACACTTCACGCCCCGTATGAAAGTAGTAATCACTTCAAACATAACTAACTTGCCTCGTTGTTCGTATTACGCTTAGAAAGATTCGTCTTAGCAGACCGCTATTCAGATGGGAACTGCCCGATTCTTTCTCGTGGCGCTTCTCAAACAGTTCCAGCCCCATGCCACTGGCGAGGTCTGGTATTTTCTCGAATGATGGCGCTAGATCTAATCTCAAACGTCGATTGACGATACGCCATATGCAACGCCATCTGTGAGACGAACTTGTCAAGATTAACTTGTTGGCAAAAATAAAACTAACTGAGGCAGCAGTTACTTATGTCAACAAGTTTATGTTGACAAGGTCGTCTTATAGATGGCGTTGCATGTTGCTTAGCCTATATCGACGATGCAAGCTCCTTCTGGATCTAGCGCCTTCATTGGAGAAAATACCAGACATCTCCAGTAATACGAGGCTGGAACTACAGAATCGGGCAGTTCCCATTTGAATAGCGATCTGATCAGAAGATTTTTTCTAAACGTAATACGAATAACGAGAGCAATTCAGTAATGTTTGAAGTGTTTACTGTGGGTATATGGGGTGTGAAGTGTATAGTGACGTGTATTCGCTGACTAAAGTGTTATTGTCGACTGTTTACCGTCTAATAAACATATTATAGTATACGAAAATGCCTAAGGATGCACAAAAGAAGCGTCACTTTTCGGATGATTACACGAAAAAGTGGCCTTTTGTCAAGAAAGAACGTACGGGTCACGAAGCGTTGTGGGAGATTTGAAACTGTTTCATCTCAGGAATTAACGGAGGAAGGCAGATGCATCACATTTCTGTGAAGAATTATACAAACAGATTCGCGGTAACATCGATATCAAAGCCTATTTCTACATTAACGATTAATGAAAGTACACATGAACAACTGCTCATTGCTGAACTAACTGCAGAACTAACAACAGCTTATAAAATTGTCAAGCTTCACCAATTCTTCATTTCTGTTAGCTGCAAGGTAAAACTAAATGCCACACTGTATCCTGACTCCAAATTCGGCACAAAGCAGTCTACAGACATAACTAAAGCTACAGACATTGCTAAAAAATATTCTCGCACCACACTCCGTGTCCGTATGCACAGAGCAAGAAATTTTATTTTACGGCATGGGCACCGACGCATCGAACCACAAGGCCGAAAAGATGTTTCCTTTAGATTTTCATTACTTTACTGAAACTGACGAAATCCAACAGAAGCTACTGAAGTTTGATTCAGTGAATAACGAAACATCGGAGACAATTGCAAAGCTATGTCTAGACACTTTAACACAACTGCAAATTCTATTAGATAAATTAATCGCTTTTTGTGGAGACAACACCAGTACTAACTTCGGAGGGGTTCATCCCGACGCGGCCAGCGGAATATGTTTCACCAAATTAAAGAAGAACTACGAAAAAATGTATAAGGGATTGGGTGCCGTTCCCATATTCTCCGCGATACTATATATCAAGGGCTGCTGGACTCTTTAACTGTCGACATTGAAATAATCGTCATGAAAATATTTAATTATATTTCAATATACACTGAGAAGCTGAAAGAGTTCTGCTTACTTGTTGATGTCAATCATCAGAGTCTTCTATCTCTCTCAAAAACCAGATGGCTGTCATTAATGTCCACAGGTGAGAGAATTCTTAAGCTTCGGATTCGATTAAATAATTTATTGGCACCGAAACAACTTTTTGATGGTGACGGCAGGCCACCTAAAAAATATCTCATATTTCGAGTAGTCTGATCAGTGAAACTTACTTCACGTTTCTGCAGTCAAACTTGGCTCTGTCTGAAATAAAATAAAATAAAATAAAAGGCATGGAGAAGAATAAAGTCTCGATAATTTAAATAAGAAATATAGTAATCGACACTCATAGCTGTTTCAGTCAAAGGAAGACTGCCAATTGTATTGGCATGTAAACGAAGATAAATTTGAACAAATTAATGAATGAGAACCCACAGCAAGAAATAATTAATTTGATTTCGAAATCTGAGGAAAAGACGCGATTCTATACTATAGGACTTGAATGCTCAGAGAAAGGGGCTATTTCTTTTAATAAATATCAGGTATCTGACTGGATGACACTGCCTGACACCCCAGATAGGGTGACGATTATAAACACTGTATTAAACCTGATTAAAATGGTGTGAAGATTTCAGGTGACAATTATTTTCAGGAATATTTGGATATGTATCTGAAGAGCTTTTTTGAAACTAAGCGTGATTCGGAAGAATGAAAACCTAAACAATCAGCGAAAGAAAGATGGATTTACTTTCTAAAGCAAACTGAAAATCCTGAACGTATATACCAGCTGCTAAAATTATGCGAGTATTTGTTTTCTATTCCCGCACGCAACGCCACTGTGGAAAGAGTACTTTCGCTGTTGCAGGCCCACTGGGCTGATGAAAGATATCGATTGCTGCTAACGAATGTGGAATCAATCTTACAGTGCCAGGTTAACTACAAGCTAACTTGTATGTTGCTTTATAAATATGTAAAAGGGAAAAAAGACTTGCTCGAAGTATATGGTGTGACAAACTACTTCTGCCGCAACAATTTCCATGTAACAGCGCTCTAAACAGTAAGCAATTGTATTAAATAAATTTTTTACTTCATTTCTACATCCGTATCTCAGATTATCCCGACGAGATCCCAGCTAGATACGGCAACTTTGAAATACTGGAGTGACACAGTCACTCTTGACCTGTTGGGTTTGAGTTGAAATCAGCCTGTTTGGTAATGCGAGTAATGCCGAATTGCACCACGGTTGGAATCCAAGTAATCTGTCTGCGTAAGTCAATTCAAAGGCCAGCAGATGGCAACGGCATACCACCTCTAATAAGACCATACTTACAAGGGAACCTCCCCATCGCACCCCCCTCTGATTTAGTTACAAGTTGGCACAGTGGATAGGCCTTGAAAATCTAAACACAGATCAATCGAGAAAACAGGAAGAAGTTGTGTGGAACTATGAAAAAAATAAGCAAAATATACAAACTGAGTAGTCCATGCGCAAGATAGGCAACATCAAGGATGGTATCAGCTCAGGAGCGCTGTGGTCCCATGGTTAGCGTGAGCAGCTGCGGAACGAGAGGTCCTTGGATTAAGTCTTCCCTCGAGTGAAAAGTTTACTTTTTCATTTTCGCAAAGTTATGATCTGTCCGTTAGTTGATTGACGTCTCTGTTCACTGTAATAAGTTTAGTGTCGGTGTTTTGCGACCACACCGCAAAACCGTGCGATTAGTAGACGAAAGGACGTGCTTCTCCAATGGGAACCGAAAACATTTGATCGCAAGGTCATAGGTCAACCGATTGCTCCACAGGAAACCACGTCTGATGTATTCTATACGACACTGGTGACGGCATGTGCGTCACATGACAGGAATATATTGTCGACCCACCTAACTTGTGCACTTGGCGAATGGGTAAAAAGATTCTTCTACCTTGCCCGATTTAGGTTTTCTTGTGGATGTGATAATCAATCCCAAAAAAAGTGATGAAAACATAAGAGTTTGTGACATAAACTGCAACAAATGAATGCAACAGTTTCACAGTCGCACAGTTGTCTCTGTTCTCTGTCAAAACATATATTTTTAACGTTTTCAAATGTTTCCGTGTGTACACCGTCAAATCCTGCTTATGTCCAAGCAAATCTGAACATGTCCTGGAATTTTGGAGAGCGAAGTTGATTATGTGTGAGTGCTTGAACTTTGATAACTCTCTGAAATAAAAAAAGTAATCTTTTCACTCGAGGGAAGACTTGAACCGAGGACCTCTCGTACCGCATCTGCTCACGCTACCCACGGGACCACGGCGTTCCTGAGTTCACCCTCTCCTTGATGTTGCTTATCTTGCCCGTGGACTACTCAGTTTGTATATTTTGCTTATTTTGTTCATAGTTCTACACAACTTCTTCCTGTTTTCTCGATTGATCTGTGACCAGTTTTTCAAGGCCTATCCACTGTGCCAACTTATAACTAAATCTGAAGGGGGTGCGATGGGGAGGTTCCCTTGGTAGTACAGTTCTGTGGTGCTTGAAACATGCTACGGGTTGATGACATCACCTTTTATCCCTTTATGGTAGCAGAACATCTAACTACATCGGTAAAATTCCGAAGAATATTAAAGGCCAGTATAGCCCCACCACTAGATCTGATACTGGGATAGAAACAGCTCAGACAGACCACGACTCGCACGGCCGGATACCACAGTATGACGTAATCGCCGAGAATGTTCTCGCGAATGAGTCCGGCAATCACGGCGGCCGAGTGCTCTGTCTCAGGTGACGTCACACAACGGTTGCTGTCCGACTGCGATCCGCAAGCTGCGGCGACCTTGACCCTAGCGCGAAAACAAAGGCAGGACGCGACTACCAGAAGCGGTACCATCATCAAGAACGAACGTGATGCCCTTTTGGACGACACATCATCCGTAATTTAGTAGACCGTTTACAAATGATTCAGAACCTAAAGTGGTTGTTTGCATTTTCGATTTTTATACATGTATGAGGACTTTTTACCCCAGTACTGTTCCACTTGCTTATGACATGTACGGTAAACGATTATCGATACTCCCTCTTGCACAAGCCTCAGTTTGTGTGATTCTAGCATCGCGATTATTTCGTGAGATGTGCATAGTGGTGACCGTAAATTCCCGGTCTAAGGTAATAATAAATTAAAAATAAAAGCCCTATGCGTTTTAACTGTTAATTTGCTCAAATTTCGACGCAATATATTTTAATCTATTCTTAATCGCAGAGATGACTTCTTTAGGGGATATTTTGATTTTTCAGTCACAGCTGCCTACATATACAGGGTGACACAGAAAAACGGGAACATTTCCACACTCCAATAAAACGAGAAGTGATAAAGGATAGAAATTGCATTCATAATAATTGAAACCTTACAACTTTGCCATTTGCCACTTTATCATATCTTAAAAACAACTACCTTTAGATGGCGTCCTCCTGTACGAATATATTCGGGAAATCTGCTGTTGAGATTCCTCATTGACCGCTGCAGCATCTCAGCTGGGACACTGTGAATTGCATCCCGAATTCTCTGTTTTAATTCATCCAGGGTTCTTGGTCGAGTCGTATAGACTGCTCTTGAGGAAGCCCCAAAAGAAAAAATCACAAACGAATAAATCTGGCGATCTTGGGAGCCAGGGAATATTACCGAATCGTGAGATCACACGGTTGCCAAACAATTCTCGCAGATACGCCATTGATTTCCGTGCAGTGTGTGATGTCGCTCCGTCCTGTTGAAACCAGCCTTCTTGAACGTTTCGAAAGTTGTTCAGTTCAGGTGTAACGAAAGTTTGTAACATCTCCACGTAACGATAGGCATTGACAGTTATTGTTTTTCTCTGTTCATTTGCGAATCCCATGTGATGAAACACCAGACCATACTGCCACTTTTCTAACTTGTAAAGGGCGCTCACGAACGTCATTAGGAATTGTGTTTGCCCAGTAACGGTAGTTATGTTTATTCACATAACCTGTGAGATGAAAATGTGCCTCATCTGGCATCCACAACTTGTTTAGAAATTCATCATCATTGTTTATTTTTGTTGTCATTTGTTGACCGAATCCTAAACGTAACCGTTAATCGTTGTCCTTCAATTTTTTCACCATCTCTTGTTTGTTCGGATGAAATTTTAAATCAAGATGTAGAATTCTGCGAACACTCTCTCGGGACATTCCAACCACTGCTGCTCGCGTACAGTCAGGCAGTAGTAGCCGACGGAGACAGACGCAGCAACAGGGAAGTAACAGCATTTCTCATTTACGAGTTCCTAACCAGGAGCGAATTTTATTATATCATCTGTGTGCTTTAATAGTCCAGTTTCTTGTGTTTCTGCATGTAAATCTAATATCTAATAGCCACAGTTGTAGAGTTTTCGTTTGTATCAGAAAGTAAACCGATTTTTTGACATATTAAAAGTTACTAATCAGGGGCTAATTATTTAGTTTCACCTGAGTGCTTCGGTAGATAGGTTTTTGAATACCTGCGTATTACTAGACACAGTTCGTGCGTTTTCGTCAGGTTCTACAGTAGAGTTGCACAGCACGTGCCGATAGTCCATTTATCTGCGTAGTTTAGTTTTCCACGGTCTTTAGTACGGACACGGACTGCGATTGTTGTGTGCGGGTGCGAGCCGAGTTGGCGACACTTCGCTCTCAGCTTCAGGCTGTGATGGCTTCGGTAACACAGCTTGAGGCTGCAGTGGATGGGCACCACTGTTGTGGGCCGGCAGTGGGGATCCAACGGACGTCCAGCACATCAGAGTCCTCCGGTCGGTCCTCACCGGTGGCCAACCAAGGCTGGCTGACCCCTCACCTGTGGTCGAGTGGGGGACGCCCCGGGGCGAAGCAGGCCGCGAAAGACCTCCTAGGCGGCCGCACGTAAGGCTTCCCCTGTTTGTCTGACAAACAGGTTCCAGGAGCTGTCTGTGGCTGAAATTGTCGCTGAGCCAGATGCTGTCGCCTAGGTGCGTTACAGGACCCCTTAGGGACTTGGCTGACAAGGAGGGTAAGAAATCCAATGTGCACTCCGTGTGCATGACGGGTGGAGTCATTCCAGATGTGGAAAGAGTCCTCCCGGATACCATGAAGAGCGCAGGGTGCAGCCAACTGCAGGTGGTGGCTCACGTCGGTACCACTGACGTGCGTCACTTTGGATCAGACGAGACTCTCTCAGGTTTCGAGCGGCTAACAGAAGTAGTAAAGGCTGCCAGTCTTGCCTGCGAGATGAAAGCAGAGCTGACCAGTTGTAGCATAGTCAGCAGGACCGATTACGGACCTCTGGTACAGAGCCGAGTGGAGGGTCTGAATCAGAGGCTCAGACGGTTCTGCGATCGTGTAGACTGCAGATTCCTCGACTTGCGCCAAAGGGTGGTTGGGTTTCGGGTTCTGCTGAATAGGTCAGGTGTCAACTATACGCAGGTCAACTATACGCAGGAGGCGGCTACACGGGTAGCAGGGGCTGTGTGGCGGTTTTTTTAGGTTAGAGGATCTCGGGAAAACACAAGAAGGGCTTCAGTCACAAAAGGTGCAGGAACCGTTGGTATAACAGTTGTAAATTGTCTTAGCTGTTTTGGGAAGGTACCAGAGCTCCAAGCGCTAATAGAAAGCACTGATGCTCAAATCGTTATAGACACTGAAAGCTGGCTAAAACTGGATATAAGCTCAGCGGAAATTTTTGCGAAAAACCTGACGGTGTTCCGAAAGGATGTTACAGTTGCTGAAAGATTCAAAGAAAACTTGAGTCTGATTTCAAACACATACCCGACTCATACGATAATAGTTGGTGGTGACTTTCATTTACCCTCTATTTGTTGGCGAAAATACATGTTTAATTTCGGAGTTACCCACAAAATATCATCCTAAATTGTGGTTCAAATGGCTCTGAGCACTATGGGACTTAACATCTGAGGTCATCAGTCCCCTAGAACTTAGAACTACTTAAACCTAACTAACCTAAGGACATCACACACATCCATGCCCGAGGCAGGATTCGAACCTGCGACCGTAGCGGTCGCGCGGCTCCAGTCTGTAGCGCCTAGAACCGCTCGGCCACTCAGGCCGGCAAATTGTGCTAAACGCATTCTGTGAAAATTATTTCTAGCAGTTAGTTCATGAGCCCACGCGAATAGTAAACGGTTGTGAAAACACACTTGACCTCCTGAGTTAATAACGAGCATCAAAACCGATTCAGGGATTAGTGAACACAGGGTGTCGTAGCGAGATTAAATACTGTAATCCCCAAATCTTCGAAAAATAAGCAAAAAATATACCTATTCAAGAAAGCAGATAAAAATTCACTGGACGCCTTCCTGAGAGACAATTTCCACTCATTCCAAATTAATAATATAAATGTAGACCAGATGTGTCTTAAATTCAAAGAAATAGTATCGGCAGCAGTTGAGAGATTTATACCAAATAAATTAACAAACGACGGAGCCGATCCTCCTTGGTACACCAAACGTGTTAGAACACTGTTGCGGAAACAACGAAACAAACATGCCAATTTTAAACAGACGCAAAATCCCCAAGATTGGCGATCTTTTACACAAGCTCGAAATTTAGCACGGACTTCAATGTGAGATGCCTACAATTTCCACAACGAAACTTTGTCTCGAAACCTGGCAGAAAATCCAAAGAGATTCTGGTCGTATGTGAAGTATGTTAGCGGCAAGAAACAATCAGTGCCTTCTCTCAACGATAGCAATGGAGATAATATCGAAGACAATGCTGCCAAAGCAGAGTTACTAAACACAGCCTTCCGAAATGCCTTCACAAAAGAAGACGAAGTAAATATTTCTGAATTAGAATCGAGAACAGCTGCCAACAAGAGTAACGTAGAAGTAAATATCCTCGGAGTAGTGAAGCAACTTAAATCACTCAATAAAAGCAAATCTTCTGATCCAGACTGTATACCAATTAGGTTCCTTTCGGATTATTTCGGGAAATAAGGACTAATTGAAGTTTGCGCCATTTTGTCATATGAAGGTTGCCAGCCGTGGTTTTTTCATGTTTGTTATCTGCGATCCTCCCCATTAGTAGCCTGATAGCTGTTGTGCGGCGAGTGTTGTTGTTTGACGTATATTTTCGTCATGGAGCAGAAGACAACTGAGCAACGTATCCATGTGATAAAGAGTTAATAAAAAATCAGTGAAAGTCCCACGGCAATTGTTCGTGAATTGCGTGTGACACTCGGACGTAATGCCGCTCCAACCGAATCATAAGTCGGAATTGTTCCGGAAGATTAGACCATGGGTGTTGTTCCAAACGTTAAGAAAACAGGACGACCGCGTTCTGTTCAGACACAAGAAAATATTGCTGTCGTATGCGACAGTGTGACCTTAAACCCCAGAAAATCGGTTCGCCGACGAGCTCAACAACTCAATTCATCACCAAGTTCACTGCATGAAATGCGTTCTAAAGATCTGAAAATGCTTGTGCACAAGATTCAACTTGCACAGGAGTTGAAGCCTGCGATCATGGAAATGGACATCGATTTGCTCAATCGGCTTGGCTGGACAAGCGGGGAACGAGAACTTCACAAAAAGAATAATTTCCTCAGATGAGGCGCACTTCCACCTGAGCGGGTTCGTCAATAAGCAGAACTGCGGAATTTCGGCTAGCGAAACTCCGCGAGTATCTGTGAAAGATGAGATGCGTCCACAACGCACGACTGTGTACTGCGGGTTCTGAGCAGGAGGAGTGATCGACCCGTACTTTTTTGAAACCGATGAGGGAGCTAACGTCACTGTGAACACCGACCGTTACCGAAACGTGCTTTCCGGTTGGTTTTTCCCTCTTACTGATGAAAATGACGATTTTTTGTTTCAACAAGATCGTGCAACTCGTCACATCCCGTGAAACGATTGCTCTTGCTGAATGAAAAGTTTCCTCAAAAAAATTATCTCTTTGCGTGGCATCCAGGAATGGACAACCAGATCATGCGATCTTAGGCCTTGTGACTTTTTTGTGCGGATTTGTGAAATCAAAAGTATTCGTGAACAAAACACAAACAATACACCAATTGAAGGATGAAATTAAAAGGACTATTAACGGCATACCACCAGATGCTTGTGAATGCATCATCGAGAACTTCAATGAACGCGTTGCTCGTTGCCGCGCGGCCTTGGGTGGTCATATGGAGGATATAAGTTTTCATACATAAATTGGAGAAGTTACTTAATGTGTTTGTAAAAAAAAATACATTTTCAATAAATTTCGTATGTTCTATATCACTTTAATTTTCGTCCCTACTTCTATCTTCTTAACTGAATTGTTTATCGTTCACGTTTCACACCCGTACAAGGGATCGCTCCAGACAAATATCTTCAGTTCAGACTTCCTATTACGCAATTCCTTATAGCCTTCTATTTATATTTATATTTGATATTACATATCTTCAGAAAATGTAATTCGTCCAGAAAAGAAGCGACTTACAAAACATTTGCAAGAGCGATTCTTCTACAGAACGCTGTAGATGGGTAGATAGGGTAACTAATGAGGAAGTGATGAATCGAACTGGGTAAAAGAAATTTGTGGCACGTCGTGCATGTTTTTTGTTTCAACTACTGGCAGGTTCAACGACCTAGTATTTTCTCTAAATAATTATGTCTTATTCGTTTTTGTTTGCCAGTAGATAATATATTTGCCTTTACATTCGTTTTAGGCTGTACATAGCACATTTTACCTGAAGATTTAAAATAAGAATGTTATGGACGATGCAACGTCCTTTTACAGTGCGAGTGAGTTTATGATACTAAACTCTGTGTGCTGATTCCCTGTAAATTTTTTGAAACGAAGCCAATAGCAATTTTTACATAGCTTTGTTACTTAAGCCAATTTTTCTTCTGAACTGTCTGTTCTCGGATCTGAAGATGGCTGTTGAACTGTCGAAACTGGTCATCACTTTGTAAAAAAAAAATTAGTGTTAAATGCAATGGAGACAATATATAAAAAATACTGAAAGTTTTAAAAAGTTCAAAAAGTTTACAAATATCGTATTAGCCTTTTCTATGTCCGATTTGCGAGGACGAGCATTCTCTGAGAACATTGTGGCTGATGTATCTTAGATTTTGGCAGGCAACTCGTCTTCGATTCCAACGGGGTTTCAGTAACCTAAAAAAAAGAAAAAAAAAACATGTGCATGCCACACGTATTCCGCTAACCTTGTAGCCGCTTCCTGCGTGTAGTACACACCTGATACATTAAAGGGAACCCTATAGTTCTGCACCCGATAGCGGAGGTCGAGAAATTCGCATCCGATACCTTCGCGCAGTCGTCAGTTCCTCTGGTTTAGATCTTCCACTCGGCTCCAAACCAGAGGACCGTGATCGACGCTGGGTACGTTGCTACAGATAGTCAGCTTAGCCTACACCCCACGTGTGATGCTAGTAGTCTTATCCGAAACAGGCATCTGAAAACAAGAAAAAAGGATTGACTCAGAACCCAAGCGACAGGTGCCATTCGTGAAGACATGTGCTACTATTTACGGACGGTTGGACTCAGTGCGCTCAACAGCCGCCGGCAGAACCTCTTCTACGTCACGGACGAGACCCACTGGTATTATGCCGAGTACACACTGGCATTCTTTCCCGTCGTGCATGCTATTACCCTGAGGGACTCCTTTACCTGCCTATCGTTGGAGCTCCCAGTAACTAGCAAACCCATCCTCTGCGAAATGGACAGGAAAATCGGCCACTGGCCCAACACGAGAGGCAGCCCGTGCTGGCTGAGAAATATTATCACCATTGTGGAGCACCTCGTACCTGTTGCTAAGGCATAAGGAGTCAACCGTGCAGCCCATTCCCTCTTTCACCTTCCACCCATTGGCACGGGAACCCACCACTGTCCGCCATTCACTATCGAGCGAAGACGAACTGGTCAGCTGTTTCATATCAGAAGACACGGTGACAAATTCGTCACCAGGGGATTACAACAGTACCGAGGGTGTCGCAGGTCTCGTCACTAGTGCCCTGATGCGCCGTTGGCTCGAGCATTAGCCAGAAGCCTGTCGATCGTGGCCAACGCAACCTCTATCTGACCCCTGCAAAAGAGAAAATTACCCAACTCTGGCGCTACTGAGATTGGAGTGTAGGCAAAATATAAACAAGAGAATAAACAGATACTAGAATCTGTTGCACAGAGTTCTCACTACAAAGATCGATATATCCACCAGCTCTTAAAACAAAAATAAATTCCTCTACTGAAAATGGTTGTACCATCAGTTACTTTTTACTAGAAGCTATGCTTACACGAAAGCTACTGCAGGAAATAAAGACGCTAACTCTAAAGAGCTGATCGAAACTATACGCTGTGAAATAACACGTGATTTAAAATGAGTGGCGTGACGTTGCTCTTTAGACGACGGACCACATCACACAGATATGCACTAGGATTTACACTAATACAGCTTAAGAGTAAGTTAATAAAAACTGGGCTACACAGTAAAGTACCCAAGTGAAATCACTGCCTCGCGGAAATACGTGAGAAACAAACTAAACTAAATTACTGTGTATCAGACAGCTGCTACGGCTACAGGGATCCTTGCTGTCTTACGTCGACATCAATTGATTTTACAAATGCTGAAACCCAGAAGGGGCTGCTTAACTGTTCAACTCGTTTATTTAACCGCTGGGATTAAACCGGAATAGCTCCACGTGTACATGGTCACTTATCTCACAGGCTCTATCTTATGAGTTAAACACGGAGTGGAAAACCAGGAAGTCCGTAACCTAGTAGATAAGCAGTGGTGTTCAGATTATCGGCGGTTTCGTAAGCCGTAAGGCGATATTTTATCAGGGAAGGAACCGTGATTTCGGAATTTAAAAAACGACAAGGCGCCCGATGCACCTAACTCCAATACACGAAAGTTTTAACATTTACTCAGTGTGCCAGACTGTTGATTGAAGTTGATCTAAACAGGCGCCAGAGCCGTGAGATTTAAGTAATTGAAAATTGGTCAGTACTTCTTGCTGTCACTACTGAGTGCCTCGATTTCTTTCTTTGATCAATTGAATGCTTAATCAAATAGGCATGATCATAAGACCCTAGCATATTTTAAGTTATAGTCTACTAGGGACTACAACATTTCGGCTCCTTCTGAACACAGTTCACACTTCCAAAAATTTTAGAACTGTGGAAGGATGAGTTGTATGTATGTATAGCACATTCTTAATGACATTTTTCGACAGAATGGACGACTCTTATTATTACTCAGTTGTAGTTTGAACATTGTATGATATTTTGAATGAAATGCCAGCACTTTTCCTTTTACTTTCAAACCCATGACTGGTTTGAGCCCTCACGGCTGGTACATTTGAAGCGTCCGGAGAGAATGTAGAACGACTTTATATTCTCTAAGGACTCCTGCCTTATACCACTGGATAATGCCCTTGGGCGCCGAACCTGGCTGTGATATTTAAAACAGAACTGCAACTGGTGCTGGCATTTTATTCAGAATTAATACTATACTTGCAGAACAAGCATCAACATGCTGCATATGCTGGACAAGAAATTAAATGTTTTGGAAGCGTTCCTAGCTGCAACATCATAATGTTAGCAAATTGGTTCTGCTTGGAAACCGACTAGCCTTTCATCAGAGCAGCGGTACGAAGCGCTTGGTGCTGAAAACCTTGAACCTTGTCCTTGATGGTCCCAATACTAAATACGAGCTGCTGTAAATACTGACAGAGTACTAGATATACCTATACGGATCTTTTAGCACTTAATCAGAATGCAACTTGTCGACCTTTACATAACGCTGTCTCGATTGTTGCTACTGACTGAGAAGTGCTGAGCAAGTGTTTTCGGCTGCATGTATGATGTAGCAATACTGTATTGTCGAGATACGGGGGAGAGGGTGCATAGCGGTGTAATTATCTTCTTATGAATAAATCCAAGACAGAATTTCTGACCTTCAGCAAGGATCGAGTCGGTACAAGAGGGCTAATACAGCTGCTGGTAATTGGAAGGCGATGCCGCAAAACACTCAGGGAACGTAAGTACCTTGGAGCAATGTTCGTGAGGTCGTTTAACGGTGTGAACTTTCTATAAAAAATTGCTGTATGAGTGAATACTGAATATTTTGTTTTCCAGAACTTTCTCCTCGTGTAACGTGTACCTCAGGCATCGTGAAATTCAATACCGAAGTACATTATGAAAGGTGCGTGATATGAAGTGCAATGTCTCACTTGGAATAACCACAAAAATAAATTAATGCTCTACACAGAAAAATAAGAGTGTGAAGTTACCAACACTGTTAACTGAAAATTAATCTACTTGCTTAGCACAACATCTGATAATTCTGACTACGTACTGTTTCTTCATAAGAGTGACTTACCTCTTGCTCAACATGCTGTTTGTGTCTGATGTACTGACGATATCGAAAGCAAATACAAATCAGTAGATACAACAGATAAAAATAATAATCTACTATTTCCTTTTCTTGTCAGAAACAACCTGTCGCTGCGTGTGCCGTAATGTGCAAAACTTCACTAAGAATTATGGAGGTGGGTTTTACTTTAAAGAAAAGTATTCTTGAAAAATTAAACTCTGATTATTGACAAAAAGAACTGTACAACATAAGAAGACTGTAACAACTGTTAAATACCCTCATTGCAGAAATTACAGGCGTCTCAACCAATTGGGTAATTTGTGACGTCGTGAAAACAAAGAGATCAACTTAACACTAGTCATAAATATTATTAGTATGTGGGGCACAAAGATTTCCTTCAATTAATAATTCTGACGAACAATCATCTTATTCCTGCACACAGATATGTTACTTTTAAATACTCACCAAAAATATTCTCCGTTAATACGAAGAATGAAATAGCTTTATAAACATGTTTTCATTTCCATAATAAAGTAATCCAGATAGTTTCTCTCAGCGTCACAAATAAGAGATCTCATTCACTGAAAAACTCAGCTGCTTGCTACTATATCTCAAATAAGAATGTCCCAGCGCCAAACACCTAACGACTAGCACGAGAACCATAAAACTAAACATACAGTCACGAATCTTATTCACTTTTCGCGAAGTGCTCATTCATCTTTGTCCCAGCACAGTAAAGGTGAATTATTTGCAATAGCAGAAACATATTAAAACCTTACAGTGGCAGAAATCTAATCGAGGATTCATGTCAGTAGTCGAACATAAATCAGCATACTACAATCTTAGTCAGATCATCGATGTAATCTTCAACGTATTTGCAAACTTCTTTTGTATAGGATGTTCACATAACCATTAATGCTGTATCGATATGAGACCTGTCTCATTGCTACACACCATAAGGTGGCATGCAGAGTATAGGTATAGATGTACATATGTAAGCAAATCACCGGTTTTGTTGAGCAGCAAACAACTTATGTTCACGTGGGTGTCCAACAACGTCAAGAAAAAGTCTCGATTTTGTTTCCAGTGTACACTGAGGTGACAAAAGTCATATCATGTCGTGCCGCCTTTTCAGCTCGACGTGGTATGGACTCAACAAGTTATTGAAGGTCCCCTGCAGAAATACTGAGCCGATGACTCTATAGCCATCCATAATTGCGAAAGGGTTGCACGAACCGTCCTCTCCATTATGTGCCATAAATGTTAGATGAGATTCATGTCGGGCGATCTGGGTGGCCAAATCATTCTCTCGAACTGTTCAGAATGTTCTTCAAACCAATCGCGAACAGTTGTGGTCCGGCGACAAGGCCGTGTCATCCATAAAAATCCCATCATTGTTTGGGAACATGAAGTCCATGATGGCTACGATTATGGATCAACCACCAGCTGGCACATGGCTTCGTAGAGTCTGCGCTACAGTCGAACCCTACCATCAGTTGTTAATAACTAAAATCGGGACTCATCTGAGTGGGTCATGCTTTACCAGTTGTCTAGCATCCACCAATATCGTCATGTGCCCAAGAGGGGTGCTGCATACGGTTTCGTGCTGTTAGCAAAGGCACTTGCATCAGTTGTCTGCTGCCATAGCCCATTAACGCCACAATTCGCCAAACTGTCCTAATGGATTACGTTCGTCGAACGTCCCACATTGATTTCTGTGGTTATTTGACGAAGTGTTGCTTATCTAACTCTACGCAAACGCCGCTGCTTTCGGTCGGTAAGTGACTGTCATCTGCCACTGAGTTGTTCGTGGTGAGAGGTAACGCCTGAAATTTGGTATTCTCGGCACTCTCTTGACACTGTGGATCTCGGAATATTGAATTCGCTAACACTTTCCGAAATGGGATATTCCATGCATGTAGCTCCAACCACCATTCCGCGTTCAAAGTCTGTTAATTCCCGCCACCCCGTCATAATCACGTCGAAAATCTTTTTACATGAATCGCCAGAGTACAGATGACTACTCGACCAATGCATTCCCGCCATCTGTATATGTTCATATCGCTATTCCATGACTTATGTCAGGTCAATGTAAGTAGACTGACTACAGGGCAGTGCGATGGTGCCTTACCTGCATATCCTATCAAGTTCTCGGAGTCTCGTAATTCCATGTCTGCCGCACAGGATTAGCCGAGCGGTCTGTGACGCTGCAGTCATGGACTGTGAGGCTGGTCCCGGCGGTGGTTAGAGTTCTCCCTCGGGCTCGGGTGTGTGTGTTTGTCCTTAGGATAATTTAGGTTAAGTAGTGTGTAAGCTTAGGGACTGATGACCTTAGCAGTTAAGTCCCGTAAGATTTCACACACATTTGTACATTTTTTTGAATTCCATGTCTGGGAGAAATAGCTGAAAACTGTTTTCTATGATCGTGTAAATGACATACATGACACAGATAATACCGTAATGTGGCCCTCCCCACATTTGTTGGCACTGTAAATGACCTGATGGCCAGGCACGGTTTTACATTCACATGCTTTGCACAAGTAGGGACCTCACACTCTTATCTCTAAACATAAGCTTAGCAACACCATCTCAGTGAGGTGGCACAATAATCGATGGACACGAAAAAGAACTGACACAGGATAACGAAAAGAGCGCTGTACTCGAAAATGTCTTCAATAAAACAACATCGACGAAAGGCTCAATTGATGAACCAATCACAGCACAAATTCTGATGTTAAGTGGTAGATATTCGAGTCCAGACCTCTTAAGAAATAGTTACACATAGATGTTGGGTGGTTACTAATGCACCCGGTCTCAGCACTGGTGTTCGTTTACTCGCTCGACCGGGGCTGGGACTCTTTCGAAGATGTTAGCATGTTCACATTCGAGGGCTGACTTTCACATAGATGTTACGTGGCTACTTTCCGGTCGCAGATTCACTATTTTGGGTTAGGTCTGAGTATTTCGGAAAGTACGCAATCATTTAAAATACTATTAGATTGAATTTTTTCCTTGGAAATATGACAGCCTGCCAGAACCCACTCACGCTCTAAATGATCAAAGTGCTCCTCTGTTTGGAGACGTTTGCTACTCAGGACGCGCTATAAGTACTGACAAGAATTTGATTCGTAAAATACATCGTGTTTTAGGAATTTAGAAAAGTTTATAAAACTACTCCAGGCATCGGCGTTGAGAATACCCTACTTACGGGTGCAAAGCCCGCCCGGCTTGCCGCACGGTCTAACGCACTGCTTCCCGAGAGGGAAGGCATGCCGGTCCCCGGCAAGAATCCGCCCGGCTGATTAGTGCCGCACAATAACCCTGGGTTCGGTATGGGGCGGCGGTGGGGTGGGTCGACTGCTGTGGCCTGTTGTGAGGTTGTGAACCACTGAGGGCTACGGCGGGACGAAGCCTCTCCGTCGTTTCTAGGTCCCCGGTTTAATACATACAGGTGCAAGGACCGTATTAAAAATTACGGTAAATTATGGTAAAATCTTAATTAATGACTTAATAAAGTAAGGAAGTACGTCAGCTTGTGCGTGAAAATCAGGTCAACAAAAGCACAGAGGCAGAATCTGCAATGGAAAATGTAACTGATTCTGAAATGTACTGTTAATTATTTTGTACGCTTCACAGAATTTGAACTACGTTGCTGAAAAGTCGGAATTCCAGTCTTTATAACGAGTGGTGTCACTAATTCCATAAATACCTGCTAGCTGCTGCGATACCCTGGAATAAAACGTTTAATTATTCCTATCTTTTGACTAGTAACACTCTCATGAAAACTACATATGTCTGAAGAATCAGCACTTTAAGTTTAATAACTTGAACAATGAATCTAAATCGAATTCAGCCTAGATAACATTTCGTAATATATGCATACATACCACATGCAAACTACGTAAGCATTGTATCCAGATAGGATGAAGGTCAGGAAAAGATAAAAAGAGGTCCTTACCAGGTGTTGAAGTCATAACACATGGGGTAATTCCAACCTGATATGTCTCAATAGACCAAGAGGAAGATGGAGGGCTGGAACCCGTAGGGACATACTGAAAAGAGCGTTTTGTTCGCTGAATTTTTCTTTATTGCTGAGCACCCTAGTTTTGAATCGGTAAACTTCAAGAAGAATGGGACACCCTGCTAAAACTCCATCTGGAGAACATATGTAGCATACACTGTGGTTTGAAAACTGCAGTCCTTTTGCTTTTGGCGTCACGCAACATAGTGGACTCAGGGCAGTGGATCAACCTGAAATTATATTTTGCCTGTGATTGCTATTAAAGGAGAAGTTTTTCCACTCGTTTCTACAAGTCTACGAGGGATTTCCTTTTGATGCCCTTGTTTTCACACATTTTCTACGTCTCGAAATGCGTCTGAGGATCGTAACAACTTCCACTTGATACGTAGTCTTTATCCTCTGCTGGCTTAACTGATGGAGCAGATTCTGCAACACTCACCACACTCGCCATTATGCGTTCCAGTAGTCGTTCCTTAAGAGTAAATGAGGGCAATGCTCGTAAGAACGATGCAGATTCAAACCAGCACAGCACGGTATCTCTTGTGCAATGCCGTTCTGACAGTAAAGACAGTGCCCGCCAGAGGACGCATTGGACCAGTTTACCGAATAACTGTGTAATTCGAATTACAAGGGCGCCAACCATTGTTTATTCCACATCTCTCTGAACAAAACTCTACTATTCGCAGTAAAGTAGTAGACATAATTTTACGATTTCGTTTTTCAGCTCACCTGTGTTGAAGAGTTTCTAGCAAAGAGAACAGCATCCCATTCTGAGAGAAGTCTACAGTCGTAAAAATAACTTCGGGCGTGCCCCCAGTGGAGTGTTGCAGAACCATTACTTTTCACAATATACACTACTACCCATTAAAATTACTACACCAAGAAGAAATGCAGATGATAAACGGGTATTCATTGGACAAATGCATTATACTATAACTGACATGTGATTACATTTTCACGCAATTTGGGTGCATAGATCCTGAGAAATCAGTACCCAGAACAACCACCTCTGGCCGTAATAACGGCCTTGATACGCCTGGGCATTGAGTCAACCAGAGCTTGGATGACGTGTACAGGTACAGCTGCCCATGCAGCATCAACACGATACCACAGTTCATCAAGAGTAGTGACTGGCGTACTGTGACGAGCCAGTTGCTCGGCCACCATCGACCAGACGTTTTCAATTGGCGAGAGATCTAGAGAATGTGTTGGCCAGGGCAGCAGTAGAACATTTTCTGTACCCAGAAAGGTCCGTACAGGGTCTGCAACATGCGGTCGTGCATTATCCTGCTGAAATGTACGGTTTCGCAGGGATTGAATGAAGGGTAGAGCCACGGGTCGTAACGTCCACTGTTGAAAGTGACGTCAATGCGAACAAGAGGTGACCGAGACGTGTAACCAATGGCACCCCATATCATCACACCGGGTGACACGCCAGTATGGCGATGACGAATACACGCTTTCAATGTGCGTTCACAGCGATGTCACCAAACACGGATGCGACCATCATGATGCTGTAAACAGAACCTGGATTCATCCGAAAAAATGACGTTTTGCTATTCGTGCACCTAGGTTCGTCGTTGAGTACACCATCGCAGGCGCTCCTGTCTGTGATGCAGCGTCAAGGATAACCGCAGCCATGGTCTCCGAGCTGATAGTCCATGCTGCTGCAAACGTCGTCGAACTGTTCGTGCAGATGGTTGTTGTCTTGGAAACGTCCCCATCTGTTGACTCAGGGATCGAGACGTGGCTGCACGATCCGTTACAGCCATGAGGATAAGATGCCTTTCATCTCGACTGCTAGTGATACGAGGCCGTTGGGACACAGCACAGCGTTCCGTATTACCCACCTGAACCCACCGATTCCATATTCTGCTAACAGTCATTGGATCTCGACCAACACGAGCAGCAATGTCGCGATACGATAAACCGCAATCGCGATAGGCTACATTCCGACCTTTATCAAAGTCGGAAACGTGATGGTACGCATTTCTCCTCCTTACACGAGGCATCACAACAACGTTTCACCTGGCAACGCCGGTCAACTGGTGTTTCTGTATGAGAAATCGGTTGGAAACTTTCCTCATGTCAGCACGTTGTAGGTGTCACCACCGGCGCCAACCTTGTGTGAATGCACTGAAAAGCTAATCATTTGCATATCACAGCATCTTCTTCCTGTCGGTTAAATTTCGCGTTTGTAGCACGTCATCTTCGTGGTGTAGCAATATTAATTGCCAGTAGTTTATATAAATAACCAAGTAGATAACGTCGGAATTCCCAAGAGGCTTTTCGCGAATGATGCTGTTGCATTTAGAAAAGTCACGACGCTAGCAAAATGCAGTGAAATGCAGAAAGATCTGCAGAGTGTCGACGTCTGGTGCAAGGAGTGGCAGTTGACTCTCAACATAAACAAATGTAACGTATTGCGAAAGACTCATTATTGTTTGATTCCATAACTGCAGAACTATCATTGGAAGCAATTATTTCCGTAACATATCTAGGAGTATGCGTACGGAGCAGAATTGCACTCTTCCAAAACTATGGTTGGGTGGTTTTGGTATACTACATAAATGACGCAGTAAGTGGCAGGATTATTGGTAGTATTCCTAGGACTGGTGTGGAAAGAAACATAAATAATGTGTAAGAGGAAAAAAGGGAGCCAACGACTTCTCTTTGTTTTTTTGTTTGTTTGGTTGTTTGTTTGGCACATAATTAGAACTGCACATCATTCAGTTTTAGTCCGTTATCTATTTCATATCCTTACAGAATATAAATGGCATTTTGTAAGTAATAAGAAGGAACATTAATACTTTGTATTCAAGATTTTAATAATAAAAATTAGTTGACCACGTAACTTCTTCGCTTTTATCTACATCTACATCTACGGCTACATCTACATAGATACTTCGCAAGCCACCGTAAGGTGCGTGGCGTAGGGTGCCCTGTACCACTATTTATCATTTCCCCTCCTGTTCCACTCGCAAATAGAGCCAGGGAAAACGACTGTCTGTGCGCCTCCATACGAGGCCTAATTTCTCGTATCTTATCTTCGCCGTCCTTATGCGCGATGTATGTTGGCGGTAGCAGAATCGTTCGGCAGTCACCTTCAAATGACGGTTCTCTAAATTTTCTCAGTAGTGCTTCCCGAAAGGAACGCGGCCTTCCCTCACACGGGTACCCATTTGAGTTTCCGAAGCATATCCGTAACACGTTTTGTTCGAATCTACCGGTAACAAATCTAGACGCCCTCCTCTGTATCCCTTCGATGTCTTCCTTCACTCCGACTTGGTACGAATACCAAACACTCGAGTAGTACTCAATAATAGGTTGCACCAGCGTCCTATAAGCGGTCTTCTTAAAAGGTGAACTACTCTTTTCTAAAATTCTCCCAATAATCCGAAATCGACCATTTGCCTTCCCAACCATAGTTTTCACATGCTCGTTTCATCTCCTATCGCTTTGCAACGTTACGCGCAGATATTTAGACGACTGTGTCAAGCTGGACATTAGTAATACCGTATCCGAACATTACAGGTTTGTTCTTCCTACTCATCCGCATTAACTTACATTCTTCCACATTTAGAGCTAACTGCCATTCATCAGACCCACAGGAAATTTTGTCTAATTCGGCTTGTATCTCAAATTTGACACCTTACCGTATACCACAGCATCATCAACAAACCACTGCAGACTGCTGCCCACCCTGTCCGCCAGATCGTTTATGGATACAGAGAACAACAGCCGTCCTTGTCCTTACGAGCAATCACTTCAGATACAATTACAGTTTAGATGCACAAACAGAAACACACACACACACACAATGTTATAAGAGATGCCTGTTAATAAATGCGAAAGTTGTCTATGAACAACAGAAAAATGTTTTTTGTAAGTTTGACAAAGTATTGAAACGATGTTTGGCATATGTATTTTTTATTTTATCTTTTCGTCGAGGAAATTGCGTTTTCTAGCGCTATAAGATAAATCTGAATTCCTTTCTATATTTTTACACAACATCCCTCTCTTTCACGTTACAGATGAAACATTTTCGAATAAAACCTGAATTAAGCATTGACAGTTTCAATTTTCCATAAATACTGTTTATTCTTAAGTAACAGGCAAGAGGACAACTATGTGGAACAAAAATGTACTGCAGGTAACCTGTCCCGTTATATATCCTCACTCAGTTTTTGGACCGTTCACCGCTTCCGGTTTTTAGAGGATCTAGTAAGACACTGACCTCATACGTAAAGGAAGCTATCGTTATGACACAACGCCCGGTAGGTATACCACGCACCCAATGTATAGGTAACGCGGGTACGACCTTAACTGACCAAAGCTACCGGGGAAACTACCGTTGAGTACCGTAACCTACGGTAGTTTTACAACTCTAGTTGGGAGCGATTAGAAGTGTAAGACCGAATAAAATTAATCACAAGTATGGTAGATGCCAGCGGAGAATCATTGGAAGAATCCTCAGAAAATGTAGTCCATCAGGAAAGGATCCAATTTACAAAATACTCGTCGGACCAATACTTGAATACTGCTCGTCAGTATGGAATCCATATTAGACAGGGCTGATAGAGAATATCTAAAAAGGGCACCGCGTTTCGTTACAGGTTCATTTAGCGACCACAGGAGCGTCACAGAGAATATCAACCAACTCAAGTGGCAGATGCTGCAAGAGAGGCGTTTTGCATCACTATGTGGTTTATCGTTAGTTACGATAGCCTACTTTCCTAGAAAAATCAATTGATATGTTGCTTCCTTCTAGGTGTATCTCGCGAAAAGACCATGAAGATAAAACCAGAGAGATTCGAGCCCACTCGGAAGCTTACCGGCATTCGTTCTTTCAGCGAACTAATCGCGACTGGAACGAGAAAGGGGATAAGTGACAATGATGCACAAAGTATCTTGATATCGCTGATATTCGGCAGAACACCGGACAACCCAAGATGTCATTAGATTGCCGGGAAAGCCTGAAGAATTACATGCACAAAGTACCCTGCACCATACACCGCAAGGAATGCAGATGACGTTAGTGCCGCTACGTATATCCGCCCACCATAACCTGGCATCACTTTTTCGCTAATAATGCATCCGAGCCAGATCCTCACTTGTGACAACTTTTTTGACAACTATGAGAGCATACCCAGCACTTTTCTCTTCCCCGACAAACGTCTCCAAATTGAGGAGCACTTTGACCATTTAGAGCGTGAGTGGGTTATGGCTCCTGTCATACTTTCAAGGAACAACTGTTACGTGAGTTTCAAGAATGTGTTTCTGTACAAAGCGGTGGAAGGCCATCCATTTCCATGATCTGTACGCTGCTCGATAACTACAACCACAGGTTCGAAATAGAAGCATGCTCGTTCCATGATTCGTCACGACTTCATAGTGTGTTAAGCCTAGTTCATACTAATAGACGTTTTGCGTGTTTTGTGTCTAGGTGGTCTCTGTAGGCAGTGTAGTGAGTGACTGTCGGCTAGATCGAGTGACCATACACGATTTTGCATCATGCTCGACATTGCTGCGTGGGGAACCAGTGCAAGCTTGGTAATAATTTTGTATATAAAATGAAAAAGGCCTAAACTTCAGTGGACGCATGAGATGTTCGGAGCACTTACATCCGGAAATACATTTTAACGTAGTTAAGACTGGAACACGGTATGGATTTACAAAAGCTCACTCGACTGGTGCATACTGATTTTGAAGACTTTTTTCGCATGAAACAAGGTACAAGATCGAGTGGAAATATTGTAGATTCCTTTCATATGTCAGTCACACTACCTTACCTAGCACGTTGAGATCATTTCTACCAGTCTCTGTGTCGTCATCATTGCAATCTATTAGGTTGGTGCATAAGTTCGTAGCGTTTCTGTTTCACATGTTGTTATTCCGGGTGTTATTGGTTTCTTTATCGATTGTCATTTTTTATTTGTGTTGCACTGTTGCTATTTGAACTTAAATATTATCATTTTGTCATTTGGAGATAGTAAGTGGAACTGTGGACGCTAGAGAATGAAGTTCCAAGCGGAGAAATCTGAACATTTCCGATATATACTTCTTCTTGAGTTCAGTAGAGGGATGACAGCAGCGGAGGCAACCATAAAAATTTACGCCGTGTATGGGGATAATGTCCCTGGACAAAGTAATACACACCGAGCGAGGTGGCGCAGTGGTTAGACACTGGACTCGCATTCGGGAGGACGGCGGTTCAATCCTGCGTCCGGCCATCCTGATTTAGGTTTTCCGTGATTTCCCTAAATCGCTCCAGGCAAATGCCGGGATGGTTCCTTTCAAAGGGCACGGCCAACTTCCTTCCCCGTCCTTCCCTAATCCGATGAGACCGATGACCTCGCTGTCTGGTCTCCTTCCCCAAAACAACCAACCAAAGTAATACAGCAAAATTGTTTTCTCGTTTTAAGGAGGATCGTTTTGACATTAGTGACTATCCACGTTCAGGAAGACCATCGGACTTTGGTGAAGATCGTTTAAAAGCATTAATCCACATTTCTCCACGTCATTGTATACGACAATTGGCAAATGTGATGAACTGTGATCATCCCACAATCGTGCGACGTTTCCGTGCAATGAAGAAGGTTCAAAAACCGGATGTATGGGTACAGTATGCTCTGAGCCAAAAATCACAAATATCAGCGAGTGGCCATATGTGCATCTTTGCTTGCTCGTCATCTATTGGCTTGTGAACAAAAAAGTTTCCTATCTTATATGGTTACAGGTGACGAGAAAAGGCGTCTTTATGTTAATATGAATAAAGGAAAGGAATGTTTGAGCCCAAACAAAGCAGCAGTTCCCCGTACTAAACCTGCGCCCATTTCCAAAAGATGATGTTATACTTCTGGTTGAACAGCGACGGTGTGGTGTACTACGAATTGCTTCCCCGAACTGTAACCATCACTGTTGATATTTATTGTCAATAACTGAGACGCCTTGCAGACGCAGTCCAAGTACAACGACCAGGAAGACAGTGTGAAGTGATGCCACTCCACCATAACGCCCTCCAGCATTCCGCTAGACTAACAAAAAATAGCATACAGGAGTTGGGTTGGGAAGTCATTCCGCATCCACCTTATTCATCTGATGTTGCGCCCTCACATTAATCTTTTCCTCTCTCTACTGAACATCCTTCAAGAAACTTGCTTTCCGAATGAAAATGCACTCCGAACGTGCCTCGACGAGTTCTTTGCCTTAAAACCATGTGATTTCTACGGTCGCGGAATGGAAAAATTACCCCAGCTCGCAGACCGTTGTAAATAGTGAAGGAGAATATATGAAGGGCTTATTTCAGTACTGGTACAAGTCCATTTTTGTCCATTCTGAGATACAGAGTCCTAAAGTTAAATGAGCGCTGAAAAATCTGCAGTTGAGATACCATAAATATTCAAGTATATATACTTGAAGTATTTATACTGGAATATTTCTGGTGTCTCAACTGCAGATTTTTCAGCACTCACTTAACTTTAGGACTCTGTATCTCAGAATGAACAAAAATGGACTTGTACCACTATTGAAATAAGCCCTTCATATTACAGACGACTAAAGTGTCTCCTATGTGTATCAGTTGTGTTTATTAAACCTATGGGAAAACGCACCAGCCCAATATGTTCTGGTTGTCCTTGAACTCTTTACATTCTACCCTCCATATTATATTTTGCGCTGCTTGCTGAATGAAGTTTTATTCTATTTTTCATTGTATTTTTTGATACGATTTTTATAGCCGCATCTCGACACGTCCCAGAGACAGACAACCACATGGTTATTTTAAATATATTTTAAAAATTTTTCGTTTCACCACGACTCAATGTCGACAAAAAACTTAAAGGCACGTGGGAAAGCTTCGGAAGCGGGTGACAAACTGGCGTCACATTTCAGAAAACGTCTACACTGTCGGCAGCTGCGCAACGTGTTTACTATTGCATGTCGCCTGGCGCACTTTATTCCCGCGACTGAGGGATATTACATGTTCACGAGCTCCCTCTGAGAAATTACTGCTGTGACTGATGAGTCAAACTGACTTGCCCCAGAAAACAGATCTTTAAAAAACTAACAGAAAGATGTGGCTCCGTCGTTTGGGCCGATTGCTTTGAACTACTTCTGGAATATCTAGCAGTCTTGGCGGAACCAAGCCACTTGGTGGTGTGTGGCGGAGGGTACGTCTGGTACCACTAACATAACTTAACACGCAACGCACTAGTCTGCGAATTGAGCCACAACCGAATAGAACGCTCGCAGTGGTCTAGTACACCGGTCAGACTGAGTGCGATTGTCAAACAGTTAAAGTGCAACTAAACCTTAGACGATTTGGAAACAGATGGTGCAAGCGACTTTCCACTATTAGGTTAAGTGCTGACTGTAGCCACACGGTGTAAAAGTAAAAATAAGTTTCTCAGATCACAAAGGGAACGGACTCCGTACGATGAGATAAACGCTGGAAAAGAGAGAGAGAACGTTCAGAAATACACTGCTTGACAAAAAATTTAATGTGTGGTCCGATGCCAAGGCAACTTCTTACATGTACTCTACATCGGCGGGTATCTGCATCTACATCAATACTCCGCGCGCTACCTGACAGTGTGTGGCGGAAGGTACTTCTGGAATCACTGAGTGGTCCCCCCTTACCCGTTGCGAATGCCGAGTGGGAATAATGACTGTCGGTAAGCTTCTATATTAGCCATAATTTCTCGAATTTTTTCATCTTGGTCATTTCGCGAGATGTGTGTGGGAGGAAGTAATATGTTGTCCGACTCTTCCCAGAGAATACTCTCTCGAAATTTCGGCTACAAACCTCTCCGTGATGCACAACGCCTCTCTTATAGCGTCTGCCACTAGAGTCTGTTAAACATCTCTGTAACGTTCTCGCACCGAATAAATGATCCCTTGATTAAAGGAACCCCTCTTCGAAGAAGAAAACGATTTATTGACATAGTCAGCACGGATTCAGAAAATATCGTTCATGTGAAACACAACTAGCTCTTTATACTCATGAAGTAATAAGTGCTGCCGACAGGGGATGTCAAATTGATTCCATATTTTTAGATTTCCAGAAGGCTTTCGACACCGTTCCTCACAAGCGTCTTCCAACCAAACTGCATGCCTACGGAGTATCGCCTCAGTTGTGTGACTGGACTCGTGATTTCCTGTCAGAAAGGTCTCAGTTCGTAGTAATAGACTGAAAGTCATCGAGTAAAACAGAAGTAATATCCGGCGTTCCCCAAGGAAGTGTTATAGGTCCTCTGTTGTCCCTGATCTATATTAACGACATAATCTGAGTAGCCGTCTTATATTGTTTGCAGATGATGCTGTCTTTTACCGTCTTGTAAAGTCATCAGATGATCAAAACTACTTGCAAAATGATTTAGATAATATATCTGTATTGCGAAAAGTGGCAATTGACCCTGAATAAGGATAAGTGTGAAGTTATTCACATGAGTACTAAAAGAAATCAACTAAATTTCAATTACGCGGTAAGTCACACAAATCTGAAGGCTGTGAATTCAACTAAATACTTAGGGATTACAATTACAAATACCCTATGCAAAAACAGACATAATGTCTTATGGGATAAAGCAATCAGTGATTTTATAAAGTTACTTAAAATCCGTCACATAAAATTATGTGACGTAGCATGTGAAAGTTGCTGGATTTGGACGGGTTACTCCTGTAACTGAAATATCAGATCTGAAGATGGTTCTGATTTAACCGAAACCGGTCATATGAATAAAAAAAAATTTGCAATCAAGACGGATTTTAAGTAACTTTACAAATAACCTAAATTGGAACGATCACATAGATAATATTTTGGGTAGAGCAAACCAAAGACTGCGATTCACTGGCAGAACACTTAGAAGGTGCAAAAGGTGTACTAAAGAGACTGCTTACAACACGCTTGTCCGCCCTATTCTGGAGTATTGCTGTGCGGTGTGGGATCCGCATCAGGTAGGAATGACGGATGGCATCGAAAAAGTACAAAGAAGGGCAGCTCGTTTTGTATTATCGTGAAATAGGGGAGATAGTGTCACAGACATGATACGTGAATTGGAGTGGCAATCATTAAAACAAAAGCGTCCCTCGTTGCGACGGGATATTCTCATGAAACTGCAATCGCCAGTTTTCTCCCCCGATTGCGAAAACATTCTGTTGGCACCCACCTACATAGGGAGAAATGATCATCACGATAAAATACGAGAAATCAGGGCTCGCACAGACAAATTTAAGTGCTCGTTTTTCCCGCGTGCCGTTCGAGAGTGGAACGGTAGAGAGACAGCTTGCAGGTGGTTCATTGAACCTTCTGCCAGGCACTTTATTGTGAATAGCAGAATAATTACGTAGATGTAGATGTAGATGTAGATCTTCTCCATCTATTCTATCAGTCATACCTGGTAAGTGTCCCATATTGTTGAACCTCACTCAAGAATCGGTCGCACAAGCGCCCTGTATGCCACCTCCTTCGTAGATGTACATTTCCTTAAGATGTTTTCTATCAATCTCAATGTAGTATCTGCTTTTCTTGATACATGCTTCATGTGGTCATTCCATATACAGTAGCTCTGGGTACTTACTTCTAGATATTTTACAGTAGATACTGTTTCCACTAACTCATCAACAACAGTGTAGCTGCGCACACATAGGAAAAGAAATCCTCTTTTCCTATGTGTGCGTAGTACGTGACACTTATTTACGTTCAGGGTCAACTGCCACAGACTCCACCATTTACAATCCCCTGCAGGTCCTTTTGCAAGTCGGTACTGTTTTCTGGAATTGCAACCTCTCTATAGACAACAGCATCATCTGCGAACACTCTAAAGGAGGTTCTGAAGCTTTGAACTACATCATTTGTATACATTGTAAAAATTAGCCTCCCAATCGTACTGCCTTTGGCTACCCAGAAAATTACATTCACACCAGTCGATTTTCTTTCGTTAAGACCGATGTGTTGAGTTCCTTCTGCAAGGAAATCTTGAATCTAGTCGCAAATCTGGTCCAATACTCGGTAAGCTCGTATTTTTTTCACTAAACGACAGTGCGGGACGGTGTTAGATGCTTTCCTGAATTCAAGGAACATTGCATCAGCTTCGTTGTCTACAGCGCTAAGGAAGAAAGCCAACTGAGTTTCGCGAGATCTCTTTTTGCGGGATTAATGTTGATCTTTGTAAAGGCGATTTTCGCTCTCAAAAACGTCATAATTCTTGAGTATAAAACATGTTCCATAATTCAACAACAGATTGACATCAACGATACAGGCCCACATTTATGTGCATCTATCCTACAACCCTTACTGAAAACGGGAATGACCTACGCTTTTGGTCCTAGTACGGATGCCTTCCCACTAAAAAGCTATTATAGTTGCTGTTCTGTACCGCGATCGGTTATTTCAATATCTGCCATTTTGACGTGACGGACTGATAGGTGGTACTGTATTACGATCTTCTGCCGTGAAACAATTTTGGAAGACCGAATTCAGTACTTCGGCAATCTATTGTCTTTCGTTCCGGCGCCTGTATGGTCACTGAGTGAATAGATGATTTCGAACCGTTTACTGACTTCATGTAATACCAAAAACTCTTAGTGAGATATGCTGATGAAATTTTACTTTCAAACTCATTGAACGCTTGTCTCATTGCTCTCCTTACAATCATTTTCGATTCTTTCAGCTTTTGTTTGTCTGCTAGATTGTGACCCCATGGGGGTCTTTCCTATCCCTTACGACCTTGCTCAGAACATAATTATCTAACGAATATTGAACAATACTTCTCAATTATTCTTCCATTTGTACTCCACATCTTCGTCGTCGGGACTGAATATTTTATGCTGACTACTCAGATACTCTGCAATTTATATCCTGCCCCTCTTGCTGAGCAAAAATATTTCGCTATCTTTCTTAATATTCCTTGTAATAACTGTAGTCATAGTCACTATCACAGACGTTGATCACCGATACTCTCCGCTACGTTAACTAATTCGCTAAGTTCAGTAGTAAAAGTAATACATACTGTTTGGAGAACGTTACATTTATTTCACTTACACGATTATCGTCTGTTCTCTTGAGCGTTAAGAACGAAACATAAATTTCCTGGAACCAAAACACTTCATTTGCTTCAGAGAGAATTTGCAGAATATCTTTACTAGCTTTCGTGATCATGCCGTTGTAGCTTACCATGCATAGAGCCATGTCATCAAAATTGGTGCCAGAGATTTTGACATTGTTCTGAATGTCAGGTCCGAAAATTACTTCGAGCAAATAATTAGAGAACCAATTCGCGAACGTAACATCTTACACATCCTAGGAATGGTAGTTGGAAGTAGACGCTTGGGACAATCCATTTCGTATATCGTTAGGAAATTCAATATTCCAAGGTCCATAGTAACACGAGTGTGCCGAGAATGCCAAGTTTCGGGCATTACCACTCACCACAGACAACGCATTGGCCGACGGCCTTCTCTTACCGAACGAGAACAGTGGCGTTTGCGTAGATTTGTCAGTGTTAACAGACAAGCAACACTGCGTGAAATTAGCCCAGAAATCAACGTGAGATATACGACGAACGTACCCGCTAGGACAGTACGAAGAAATTTGGCGTTAATGGCCTGTGGCAGCAGACGACCGATGCGAATGCCTTTGTTATCAGCGCGACATCGCCTGGAGCGCCTCTCCTGGGCTCGGGACCATACCGGTTGGACCTAGACGACTGAAAAACCGTGGCCTGGTACACGAGTCCCGATTTCAGTTGCAAGAATTGATGGTACAATTCGTATGTGGCGTAGAACCCACGAAGCCGTGGACCCATATTGTCAACAAGGCACTGTGTAAGCTGTGTTGGTGGGGCCATTGTTTACATGGAGTGGACTGGATCCTTTCGTCCAACTGAATCGATCATTGACTGTAAATGACTACGTTCGGCTACTTGTTGGATACCATTTGCAGCATTCAGGGACTTCATGCTCCTAAACTAATTTTATGGGTGACAGTATGCCTTGTCACCAGGCCACAATTGTTCGCGACTCATTTGAAGAACATTCTGGAGAATTCGAGCGAATGATCTGGCCACCTACATCGTCCGACATTAACCCCATCGAACATTTATGGGACATAATGCATAAAATCCTCCACTGGCAAAACTTTCACAGTTATGGACGGCTATAGAGGCAGCATGGCTCAATATTTCTGACTTGTTGAGTCCATGCCACGTCGGGTTGCTGCACTATGCTGGGCAAAAGGAGGTCTGACATGATATTAGGAGGTACACAATGGCTGACGGGGTGCACTAGTGTTGTTATAAACCTGGAAAGATGCAAAAGGCGTGTGAACAGCTTCAGATCGTGAGTGATCCCTGTAAAGAACACAGAGATGCCATGTACACGTATGTGACATTGTTATCAGCACCTGAGAGAGTTTGAAAGTGGACTCTTTGTGGATCTCAATTTGGCCAGCAGGTCGAATCGTTCAATATCCATATTTGTCGTGCATTCAGATGACACCGTGGCCCGATGCTGGGCTGCATGGGAACGAGAGATAGGACATATTCGTAATCTATTTTTTGGTCGTTCACGTTTGACCAGCACAATGGAGGATCACCATATTGTGCACCAAGCACATTGTAGCCTCTTCACATCTGCACCTGCCAGTCGAGAAGAAGTACTGGACTCTCTGCAAGATCCCGTGTCATCCCACACCACTGGTCAGAGATCATCAGCAGCTGGACTTGGGAATAATCGTCTCATGCTGTTAACACCACAACACAAACGGCTGCATTTGGTTTGGTGCCGTGACCGGGAAGAATGGATTATTGTATACCTTTTTTCTGTGGTTGTTAGTAGCATTTATCATAGCCACAAAAAGGCGGGCCTTATACGGTGTATGATGCAAAATAGGTTTAATATTTTCCAGCGGATATTGCGTTTTTTAATTGGTGGTGGCATCACAGGAAGCTGAAAATTTTAAATGCATGTGGGGGAATCTAGCGCGCGATTTTCCAGAAATTGTACTTAATTAGCGTTGTTCTGCTGTATGCTATTGCTTTGCTAGTCGTTTATGTACCTCCTTTTTCCACCAGTCAACTGAATTATGTCTTCTGTCACCCAAGGTTTCTTCGCGGTTACCTTCCTTGTGCCTATTTTTGTCTATCCAACGTCTGTGATTTCTCTTTTTAGAGGTGCCTTCCCCCCTTCAAATGAACTACGATTCATGAAAATCATAATGATGCCAAAACTAGAGAAATTTGAGCCAGTACACAAGAGTACCAACATCAGTGGACGGAACAGGAAGGAGAGAAAATGACACAGGCACACTTTGGAGGTAAACTGCAGCACACTGTACGACGGTTTGCAGATTACAGATCCCTACGCACATGTGGACTTTTCTCACTATTATGATGGCCCATGATATGCAGTCAATCTACTGTCCTCACCACAGACGGTTTTGATTAAGAGCCTGGTAATAATTGCTGTTTTTGTTCTTGTTATTGTCGTCTTCAGTCCAGACACTGATTTGATGCAGCTCTCCATGCTACTCTGTCCTGTGCAAGCTTCTTCATCTCCAAGTACCTACTGCGACCTACATTCTTCGGGAATCTGCTTAGTATATTCATCTCTTGGTCTCCTCTCCGATTTTTACCCTACACGCTTCCCTCCAGTACTACATTGGTGTCCGTTGATGCCTCAGAACATGTCCTACCAACCGAACCCTTCTTCTAGTCAATTTGTGCCACAAATTCCTCTTCTCCGCAATTCTGTTCAGTACCTTATCATTAGTTACGTGATCTACCTATCCAATCTTCAGCATTCTTCTGTAGCACCACATTTTGAAAGATTCAATTTTATCTTGTCTAAACTATTTATCGTCCATTTCACTTCCATACATGGCTACACTCCATACCAATACTTTCAGAAAAGACTTCCTGACGCTTAAATCTGTGATCGATGTTAACAAATTACTCTTCTTAAGAAACGCTTCCATTGCCATTGCCTGTCTACATTTTATATCCTCTCTACTTCGACCATCATCAGTTATTTTTCTCCCCAAATAGCAAAACTCATCTACTACTTTGTCTTATTTCCTAACCTTATTCTCTCAGCAGCACCTGATTTAATTCGACTACATTCCACTATCCTCGTTCTGCTTTTCTTTATGTTCATCTTATATCCTCCTTTCAAGACACAGTCCATTCCGTTCAACTGGTCTTCCAGGTTCTTTGTGGTCTCTGACAGAATTACAATGTCATCGGCAAACGTCAAAATTTTTATTTCTTCTCCGTGGATTTTAATTCATACTCCAAATTTTTCTTTCGTTTCCTTTACTGCTTGCTCATTATACAGATTGAGTGACACCGGGGATAGGCTACAAACTTGTCTCACTCCCTTCCCAACCACTGCTTCCCTATCATAAGCTTCGACTCTTATAACCGCCATCTGGTTTCTGTAAAAATTGTAAATAGCCTTCGGCTCCCTGTATTTGACCCCTGCCTCCTTCAGAATTTGAAAGAGAGTATTCCAGTCTACATTGTCAAAAGCTTTCTCTAAATCTACAAATGCTAGAAACGTATGTTTGTCTTTCCGTAATCTATCTTCTAAGGTAGGATCAGTATTGCCTCGCGTGTTCCAACATTTCTACGAAATCCAAACTGATCTTCTCCGAGGTCAGTTTCTGCCAGTTTATCCATTCGTCTCTAAAGAATTCGTGTTGGTATAAGCCGTGACTTATTAAACAGATAGTTTGATAACTTTCACACCTGTCAACACTTGCTTTTTTTTGGCATTGGAATTATTATACTCTTCTTGAAGTCTGAGGGATTTCGCCTGTCTTATACATCTTCCTCACAAGATGGTAGAATTTTGTCATGGCTGGCTTTCCCAAGGCTATAACTAGTCCTAATGGAATGCTGTCTACTCCCAGGGTCTTGTTTAGACTTAGGTCTGTCAGTGCTCTGTCAAACTCCTCACGCAGTATCATAACTCCCATTTCATCTTCGCCTATGTCCTCTTCCATCTCCATAATATTGCCCTCGAGTACATCGTCCTTGTATAAACAGGGTGTTACAAAAAGGTACGGCCAAACTTTCAGGAAACATTCCTCACACACAAAGAAAGAAAATATGTTATGTGGACAAGTGTCCGGAAACGCTTACTTTCCATGTTAGAGCTCATTTTATTACTTCTCTTCAAATCACGTTGATCATGGAATGGACACACACAGCAACAGAACGTACCAGCGTGACTTCAAACACTTTGTTAAAGGAAATGTTCAAAATGTCCTCCGTTAGCGAGGATACATGCATCCACCCTCCGTCGCATGGAATCCCTGATGCGCTGATGCAGCCCTGGAGAATGGCGTATTGTATCACAGCCGTCCACAATACGAGCACGAAGAGTCTCTACATTTGGTACCGGGGTTGCGTAGACAAGAGCTTTCAAATGCCCCCATAAACGAAAGTCAAGAGGGTTGAGGTCAGGAGAGCGTGGAGGCCATGGAATTCGTCCGCCTCTACAAATCCATCGGTCACCGAATCTGTTGTTGAGTAGCGTACGAACACTTCAACTGGAATGTGCAGGAGCTCCATCGTGCACGAATCACATGTTGTGTCGTACTTGTAAAGGCACATGTTGTAGCAGCACAGATAGAGTATCCCGTATGAAATCATTTTAACGTGCTCCATTGAGCGTAGGTGGAAGAACATGGGACCCAATCAAGACATCACCAACAATGCCTGCCCAAACGTTCACAGAAAATCTGTGTTGATGACGTGATTGCACAATTGCGTGCGGATTCTCGTCAGCCCACACATGTTGATTGTGAAAATTTACAATTTGATCACGTTGGAATGAAGCCTCATCCGTAAAGAGAACATTTGCACTGAAATGAGGATTGACACATTGTTGGATGAACCATTCGCAGAAGTGTACCTGTGGAGGCCAATCAGCTGCTGATAGTGCCTGCGCACGCTGTGCATGGTACGGAAACAACTGGTTCTCCCGTAGCACTCTCCATACAATGAGGTGGTCAACGTTACCTTGTACAGCAGCAACTTCTCTGAGGCTGACATTAGGGTTATCGTCAACTGCACGAAGAATTGCCTCGTCCATTGCAGGTGTCCTCGTCGTTCCCCAGTCGCGAGTCATAGGCTGGAACGTTCCGTGCTCCCTAAGACACCGATCAATTGCTTCGAACGTCTTCCCGTCGGGACACCTTAGTTCTGGAAGTCTGTCTCGATACAAACGTACCGCGCCACGGCTATTGCCCCGTGCTAATCCATACATCAAATGGGCATCTGCCAACTCCGCATTTGTAAACATTGCACTGACTGCAAAACCACGTTCGTGATGAACACTAACCTGTTGATGCTACGTACTGATGTGCTTGATGTTAGTACTGTAGAGCAATGAGTCGCATGTCAACACAAGCGCCGAAGTCAACATTACCTTCCTTCAATTGGGCCAACTGGCGGCAAATCGATGAAGTACAGTACATACTGACGAAACTAAAATGAGCTCTAACATGGAAATTAAGCGTTTCCGGACACATGTACATATAACATCTTTTCTTTATTTGTGTGTGAGGAATGTTTCCTGAAAGTTTGGCCGTACCGTTTTGTAACACCCTGTATATTCCTTCCACCTTTCTGCTTTCCCTTCTTTGCTTAGAACTGGTTTTCCATCTGAGCTCTTGATATTCATACAAGTGGTTCTCTTTTATCCAAAGGTCTCTTTAATTTTCCTATCTATCTTACCCCTAGTGATATATGCCTCTACATCCTTACATTTGTCCTCTAGCTATCCATGCTTAGCCATTTTGCACTTCCTGTCGATCTCATTTTTGAGACGTTTGTATTCCTTTTTGCCTGCTTCATTTACTGCAGTTTTATATTTTCTCCTTTCATCGATTAAATTCAGTATCTCTTCTGTTACCTAAGGATTTCTACTAGTTCTCGTCTTTTTTCTTACTTGATCCTCTGCTGGCATCACTACTTCATCTTTCAAAGCTATCCATTCTCCTTCTACTGTATTTCTTTCCCCCTCTCTTATCAATCGTTCCTTAATGCTCTCTCTGAAACTCTGTATAACCTCTGCTTCTTTCAATTTATCCAGGTCCCATCTCCTTAAAATTCCTGCCTTTTTGCAGTTTATTCTGCTTTAATCTACAGTTCATAACTATTAGATTGTAGGTTCACATCTGCCCCTGGAAATGTCTTACAATTGAAAACGTTCCTAAACCTCTGTCTTACCATTATATAATCTATGTGGAACCTTCCAGTGTCTCCTGGCCTCTTCCACGTATACAACCTTCTTTCATGGTTCTTAAACCAAGTGTTACCCATGATTAAGTTATGCTCTGTGCAAAATTCTACCAGGCGGCTTCCTCTTTCATTCCTTACCCCCACTCCATATTCACCTATTACTTCTCTTCCTTTTCCTACTATCGAATTCCAGTCCCCAATTACTATTAAATTTTCGTCTCCCTTCAAAATGGTTCAAATGGCTCTGAGCACTATGGGACTCAACTGCTGAGGTCATTAGTCCCCTAGAACTTAGAACTAGTTAAACCTAACTAACCTAAGGACATCACAAACATCCATGCCCGAGGCAGGATTCGAACCTGCGACCGTAGCGGTATTGCGGTTCCAGACTGCAGCGCCTTTAACCGCACGGCCACTTCGGCCGGCCGGTCTCCCTTCAGTATCTGAACAATTTCTTTTATCTCATCATACATTTCTTCAATCTCCTCGTCATCTGCAGAGCTAGTTGGCATATATACTTGTACTGCTGTGGTAGGCGTGGGTTTCGTGTCTATCTTGGTTACAATAATGCGTTCACTATGCTGTTCGTAGAAGCTTACCCGCGCTCCTATTTTTTTATGCATTATTAAACGTAGTCCTGCATTACCCCTATTTGATTTTGTATTATTGATTGTATTCACATGATCAGAAATCTTGTTCCACAAGCCACCGAACTTCGCTAATTCCCACTATATCTGACTTTAACCTACCCATTTCCATTTTTAAATTTTCTAACCTACCTGCCCGATTAAGGGATCTGACATTCCACGCTCCGATCCGCAGAACGCCAGTTTTCTTTCTCCTGATGACGACGTCCTCTTGAGTAGTCCCCGACCGGAGATCCGAATGGTGGACTATTATACCTCCGGAATATTTTACCGAAGAGTAACCATACAGTAAAGCTGCATGCCCTAGGGAAGAATTACGGCTGTAGTTTCCCCTTGCTTTCAGCCGTTCGCAGTACCAGCACAGCGAAGCTGTTTTGGTTGATGTCACAAGGCCAGATCAATCATCCAGACTGTTGCACCTGCAACTACTGAAAAGGCTGCTGCCCCTTTTCGGGAACCACACGTCTGTCTGGCCTCTTAACAGATACCCCTCTGTTGTGGTTGCACCTACGGGACGGCTATCTGTATCGCTGAAGCACGCAAGCCTCCCCACCAACGGCAAGGCCCTTGGTTCACAGGAAGGGGGAAATAACTATAGGCTAAAGAGTTTTCGGCTTCTTGCATGAACACAATCATTTTGTTTTGTTTTGTTTAATCCCCAAATATGTTTCACAGCAATTATGGCATCGTCAGTGTGTTTTTCTTTTGTTGTATCTGAAATGTATACACACAAATTTTATGTAGGTTATGAATATGTTGGCACCATATTTTGTTGTTTTTTAGATTACAATTGTACTTTACTTTTTCTTATATTATATTGGTCTGCTATCAGATATCATGCACACTTATATACACTGGTGCGCCAAAGAAATTGCTATAGGCATGCGTATTCAAACACAGAGATACAGGGTGTTTCAAAAATGACCGGTATATTTGAAACGGCAATAAAAACTAAACGAGCAGCGATAGAAATACACCGTTTGTTGCAATATGCTTGGGACAACAGTACATTTTCAGGCAGACAAACTTTCGAAATTACAGTAGTTACAATTTTCAACAACAGATGGCGCTGCGGTCTGGGAAACTCTATAGTACGATATTTTCCACATATCCACCATGCGTAGCAATAATATGGCGTAGTCTCTGAATGAAATTACCCGAAACCTTTGACAACGTGTCTGGTGGAATGGCTTCACATGCAGATGAGATGTACTGCTTCAGCTGTTCAATTGTTTCTGGATTCTGGCGGTACACCTGGTCTTACAAGTGTCCCCACAGAAAGAAGTCACAGGGGTTCATGTCTGGCGAATAGGGAGGCCAATCCACGCCGCCTCCTGTATGTTTCGGATAGCCCAAAGCAATCACACGATCATCGAAATATTCATTCAGGAAATTAAAGACGTCGGCCGTGCGATGTGGCCGGGCGCCATCTTGCATAAACCACGAGGTGTTCGCAGTGTCGTCTAAGGCAGTTTGTACCGCCACAAATTCACGAAGAATGTCCAGATAGCGTGATGCAGTAATCGTTTCGGATCTGAAAAATGGGCCAATGATTCCTTTGGAAGACATGGCGGCCCAGACCAGTACTTTTTGAGGATGCAGGGACGATGGGACTGCAACATGGGGCTTTTCGGTTCCCCATATGCGCCAGTTCTGTTTATTGACGAAGCCGTCCAGGTAAAAATAAGCTTCGTCAGTAAACCAAATGCTGCCCACATGCATATCGCCGTCATCAATCCTGTGCACTATATCGTTAGCGAATGTCTCTCGTGCAGCAATGGTAGCGGCGCTGAGGGGTTGCCGCGTTTGAATTTTGTATGGATAGAGGTGTAAACTCTGGCGCATGAGACGATACGTGGACGTTGGCGTCATTTGGACCGCAGGTGCAACACGGCGAACGGAAACCCGAGGCCGCTTTTGGATCACCTGCTGCACTAGCTGCGCGTTGCCCTCTGTGGTTGCCGTACGCGGTCGCCCTACCTTTCCAGCACGTTCATCCGTCACGTTCCCAGTCCGTTGAAATTTTTCAAACAGATCCTTTATTGTATCGCTTTTCGGTCCTTTGGTTACATTAAACCTCCGTTGAAAACTTCGTCTTGTTGCAACAACACTGTGTTCTAGGCGGTGGAATTCCAACACCAGAAAAATCCTCTGTTCTAAGGAATAAACCATGTTGTCTACAGCACACTTGCACGTTGTGAACAGCACACGCTTACAGCAGAAAGACGACGTACAGAATGGCGCACCCACAGACTGCGTTGTCTTCTATATCTTTCACATCACTTGCAGCGCCATCTGTTGTTGAAAATTGTAACTACTGTAATTTCGAAAGTTTGTCTGCCTGAAAATGTACTGTTGTCCCAAGCATATTGCAACAAACGGTGTATTTCTATCGCTGCTCGTTTAGTTTTTATTACCGTTTCAAATATACCGGTCATTTTTGAAACACCCTGTATGTAAACAGGCAAAATACAGCGCTGCGGTCGGAAACGCCTATATAACACAACAAGTGTCTGGCGCAGTTGATAGATCGGTTACTGCTACTACAGGGGCAGGTTATTAAGACTGAAGCGAGTTTAAACGTGATGTTATAGTCGGCGCACGAACGATGGGACAGAGGATCTCCGAGGTAGAGATGAAGTGGGGACTTCCCCGTACGACCATTTCACGAGTATACCTTGAATACCAGGAATCCGGTAAGTCATTAAATCTCCGACATCTCTGCGGCCGGAAAAAGATCCTGCAAGAACGGGACCAACGATGACTGAAGAGAATCGTTCAACGTGACAGAAGTGCAGTCCTTCCGCAAATTGGTGCAGATTTCAGTTCTGGGCCATCAACAAGTATCAGCGTGGGAAACATTCAACGAAACATCATCGATATGGGGTATCGTAGCCAAAGGCCCGCTCGTGTACCATTGATGACTGAACGACACAAAGCTTTACGACTCGCCTGGGCCCATCAACACCGACATTGGACTGTTGATGGCTGGAAACGTGTCGCCTGTTCGGACGTGTCTCGTTCCAAATTGTATCAGGCGGATGGACGTGTACAGGTATGAAGACAACCGCATGAATCCATGGATCCTGCATGTCAGCAGAGGACTCTTCATTCTGGTGAAGGCTCTGTAATGGTGTGTGCAGCTGAAGGTATATGGCACTCCTGATAGGTCTAGATACGACTCTGACAGGTGACACGTACGCAAGCATCAGTGTCCATTGTGCATTCTGACGGACTCGGGCAATTCCAGCAGGACAATGTGACACCCCACACGTCCAGAATTGCTACAGAGTGGCTCCAGTAACACTCTTTTGAGTTTAAACACTTCCACTGGGCAGCAGACTCCTAGACATGAACATTATTGAGTATATCTGGGATGCCTTCCAACGTTGTATTCAGAAGAGATCTCTACCCACTCGTACTCTTACGGATTTATGGACAGTCCTGCAGGATTCATGGCGTCAGTTCACTCCAGCACTACTTCAGACATTAGACGAGGCCATGCCATGTCGTGTTTTCGCACCTCTGCGTGCTCGCAGAGGCCCTGCACACGATATTAGGCATGTGTACCAGTTTCTTTGGTTCTTCAGTGTATATACTAGGGTAAGTCAATTATTATCCTCAATTTAGTTATATTTTTGTTTATTCTGGTAGTACTGTCATTTTAAGTTAATGACGCATGCTTTATTTATTTGTTGTTATATCTTTGCGATTTTCAAGCTGCTAGGTTAGTTTCGTTATCGCTGCCGTGCTGTTAATCATGGCTGCTCCGCTGTCTATTTGCACCAAAGAAGAGCAACGATCAGTGATCCATTTTTTGTGGTCGGAAGGCGTATCACGGGCCGAAATTCATCGAAGACTTTCGGTACAGTATGGGAAAAGTGTTTTGCCACAACGGAGTGTCTACGAATGGACTGAAAAATTACTAAATGGTCGGACAAGTGTTACGCACGAAGAAGGAGCCGGACGACCGTTTACCGCCGCAAATGAAGAACCCATTGAGAGTTCACGTGAAATGGTTCACTTACGCAGACGATTAACTATTGACGAAGTGGCACATCGTCTGCAAATTAGTCACGGTTCTGTCTACGAAATCAGCCACAACAGACTTGGGTTTCATAAAGTTTGTGCAAGATGTGTCCAAAAACAACTCACACGGTTGTATAAACAAACGCGCTTAGACATCTGCAAAAGAAATTTGGATCGCTATGGTAACGAAGGGGACAACTTCTTAGACAGTATCATTACTGGTGACGAAACATGGAGCCATCCTGACGAGGCGGAGAGTAAACTTCAGAGTATGGAATGGAAACATCTAAATTCACCGTGCAAGAAAAAGTTCGAGACCCAACCGTCCGCAGGAAAACTGATGCTTACGGTTTTCTGGGACACACAAGGTCCAGTACTGGAACATTATGGGGAAAGGGGCACGACAATAAACAGTGTACGTTACAATGGGATGCTTACTGCCAGGCTAAAGCCTGCAGTTCTAAGCAAACGCCGAGGATTGATGTCAGAAGGTGTTGTGTTGTTGCACGACAATGCCCGTCCGCATACTGAGGGCCACACTGCTGAAACGCTCCAGAAACTCAAATTTAAAGTACTGGATCATCCTCCTTATAGTCCAGATCTTGCCCCTTCTGACTGTCACTTGTTTGGTCCACTCTTTACAGGCATTAAGGGGCCGTCGATTTGCCCCTGACGAAGCAGTGAAAGAAGAGGTGCATTCCGGGCTCGCAGCTCAACCGAGAACCTTCTTCTATGAGGGTATCAGGAAGCTTGTACAACGATGGACCAAGTGCGTTGAAACGCAAGGAGGCTATGTCGAAAAATTATGTTTTTTAAGTTTCTTATTCGATTGCAATAAAATTTTATAACTATATTGCGGATAATAATTGACTTACCCCCGTATTAACACGGCGTGTCATCTGCAGGGTTATTAGAGCGAAGTCTGAACTGAATTTTTGTTTGGAATATACGCTTCAAACTATGTATTCCGGTAAAATAGTGGTGTGTGTTCTATTTTTGACACCTAACAATCCCATGGTTGACCTGTCATAAGCTGTACTTGGTTATTTTTTGCCTGCTAAATGTGTTGTTGCTATTGTTCTTATGTTTGAAGTGATCTCTAGGTATTTGTAAAATTTCGTGAAGTTTTAGTTTGGAAAACTGTTTGAATGATTTTCCACTAGTAAACTGTGTTGCAGATTTTTAACAGCGTTTAATTACGTTTTCTCGAGATGACTGGCGAATTCCGGATGTTACTGTGTTGCGGTGTCTTAACACAATTTTCACTGCACATTACACTGTTTTGTTTTCGGTTGACTGCTGCGAAATTTGAATTTGTTCAGATGTATGTGTGTGTGTGTGTGTGAGTTTATTATGTGTGGTTTGATATTTAACTTTGAGTGTGGAATAATGTTCTGCTGCAGGGTACTTTTTGATCGTTGATGACTTCATTGTCCTGTATGATAGCTTTTGAGATGTTTTAATTTTCTTCTGTTCTTAATAAGTGGTACGTATGGTTTCTGTGTTTTAAGATATGGAGGTCTGTTTCTGTGCCACTAGGGTGGTGGCTGTTTTAATGAAGTGGTCTCCAAAAGTAGAGTGTCTGCTGTCGCTTTTCAATGCTGTTAAATCTTCCGAGTAGCTTATTCTGAAATTTCTACATGTCTGTTCAACATGCGCTGAATCACAGTCTTTGCAGGGTAACTGGTGTATACCTGTTTTGTTGAATTTATCTGTGATAGTGTTGCATGTGTTTCGCCTTTTCTAGAGTGTACGTACTGCTTGTTGTGTATGTCACAAGTATTTCTCGTTTTCTCATATTGTTTCCTATTCTGTGGGTTATTTTGTCGTCAAATGTCAGTGAGTGCCATGTTTTCCTGTTGTGTACTTTGTTCTCTGGTGTATAATCATTACTAGTGTGTTGTGCTTAATATTGTTATGTGTGCTGTGTTTCTCATTTTTGGTTTTATTTGTTTACTGTATGTAGTTTGGAACCATTTTCTATGGCAATCTGTTTGGATAAAAAAAAATTGTGTTCTTGTGAGAAGGCGGACCACCTTTAATTCATCATTATTTTCTGAAAGCACGGGGACAGAGGTTACAGTTCCACTGTGATAATTGCGGACTACTTTGCTTGCACACCGTTTTGTAAAACAACAAGCGGCTCTAATTGGAAGCAGGCGTATGCAAGGCGAGGTCGTTACAGACGGTGTGACAGGCGTTCCCTGATTATAGGCACCCTCCGCTGCTAGCTGGCCGCTGGCCTCACCAGTGAACGTACAGAATTGGCTGGATCGCTTCCCGGCTGCGCTTAACATTTTTGCAGGTAGGCAGCGCCACTGCTGCGTCATGACGTCACCACGAGTGGCTTTCATGAGATTGCCACGGTGCCTCCCGGGCTTGTTATCTGCCTCATGGCACCGTCAGAGGCAGTCAATTTCGTAACGGCCACGAACACAAGTATGTGTGATATACACACTATTTGTCAGAGAGGGTCCGATTGTTCACTGAAGCTGCAATTGTCTACAGGAAAGCTTCGTCTTTGGATAATCATCCGTATATATAAAGAATAGCATCCGTTTATTTGTTTGTAATTCGTACATATCTACAGTGTTATTACGATCTTGATGAAACTTTGCACACTTTACCTTCAAGACAAGAGGAAGATCACTTTCTGCATAAGATTTCATAAATGAAACATATATGTAATATATAAAGAGGGAAGGTTATCGCTAAAAATCTCTAAAAACTCTTGGCCGATTTACTTCAGATTTCTGCACGATCCTCCATTGAACATTTGGGCACACAAAGGAGAAACATGATGACCAAACATCTCGAAAACTACTTGACCGAGTTCCTTCAAAGTTCGTGCCCGATTTGCTTCAAATCTCTTCAGATGGAACAATGAAGAAAACTGAGGAAAAATTAAATGTCTGGCAAACAATATATATATCGTGGTAAACTGACTGTAATACTCATCGCGAGAATACATTACAGCTGCAGCACCTGTTTGGATGTAGTGCCATCAGCCTTCACTAGATCGCGGGACGAGAGAAAGCTCGAGAATTTGACAGAAACATTATTGCAGACTCATATTTATTGATTAGTTGCCGTTGTTACATATGACATGTACCCCAGAAGATATCTGATTAGTTGCTGTTGTTACATATGACATATACCCAAGAAGACATAAAGCGCATGTTTCAATGTTATTTTTATTATTAATATCCACAATGCTATTCAAACGCTTGCACAGGTCATACGTATAGTACCAACAAAAATCACTAGACTGCGGGCCGATCAAAAGATAGAACAGAACCCGAGGTTTCCCGAACTGTAACGTAAACTGTTCGAACATTTTGAGTCGTGCTCAAACACAGCCATACTTGAAACACTGAAAACCGGGCTGAAAAAGTAGAAGTTATATTTAAAGCGTTTGCAGTTTCCCATACGGCTTGCAATCGCTATGAGTATCAACAAGGCACAGGGCCTTGATAAATGCCGGACACTGCAGCTGGCAAAAAATATACAGACCTGGATAAAATTTCCTCTCAGTTTAATGAATGAAGCTCTGTTTCAATGAGAATATATGGAAGGCAATGCCTACAACGAAGAGAAAGAATCCGATAGTATCTGATCACGAGATTGGTGGCACAGCACATCGTTTAAATATTTTCGGTGTAATACTAAGAACCGATACGAAATAGGATGATCAAAAAAATTAGTACATCTCCATCTATATACACACTTCGTAGGCTAACGTACGATGCACGACGGAGGGTATCTTGTACCACTACTGTCCATTCCTTTTTCTGCTCCACTCGCAACTGGAGCGATGTAACATGTAAATGTCGTGTGACTAGGGCCTCCCGTCGGGTAGACCGTTCGCCGGCTGCAAGTCTTTCGATTTGACGCCACTTCGGCGACTTGCGCGTCGATGTGGATGAAATGATGATGATTAGGAAAACACAACATCCAGTTCCTGATCAGAGAAAATATCCGACCCAGCCGGGAATCGAACCCGGGCCCTTAGGATTAACATTCTGTCGCGCTGACGACTTTCTTTTTTTATTCCACAAAAACAGTAACAAAAATGGCTAGCTTACAATGAAATAACATAAATAAGGTGACAGATAATTGCAGTCATAAACTACAGCATTCAAAGAATGAGGAATGATAAGCAGTCTTAAGCAGTAGCACACATTTAGCACCTCCACTGTCACCTTCAACTGGTGGCAGTTCAGCATGCACATTTTCTTCTTCTGCAGCCTGCGGTTCCTCATCATTTCCCAGACCCAAATTACTCATTCAGTAAATCCTTGATGTGTGTTCTTCCCAGGGTAGATTACGTGGACAGAAGAGCAGTCCCGAACAGCGACATCGCAAAGTCCTTCACTGCCTTATTTTTGTCAAGTCCGGCCTTCTAAACGCATCCTTCAGCTGCCGGGGGCGGACACTGGAGCGATAGTAAAACGACTGTCTGTATGCTGCCGTATGAGCTTTAATTTCTCTTATCTTGTCTTCTCGGAACTTTGGCGAAGTTCATATCAGCATCAGTAGAATACCGTTTCGGGAAATGAACGTCGTCCTCCCTCCAGGAATTCCCATTTGAGTTCACGGAGCATCTCCGTAATAATCACGTATTGATCGAATCAAATTTTGTAGCACGCCTTTGTATTGCTTCAATGTCGTCCTTTAATCCAGCCTGCTAAGGATTACTAACATTCTAGCAGCGCTCAACAATGTGTCGCACTTGTGTCCTAATACGCGGTTCTCCTTTGTAGGTGAACCATACTTTCCTAAAATTCTCCAAATTAACCGAAGTCGATCATTCGTCTTCGCTAGTACCGGCTTTCCGTGCTCGTTCCATTTCATGTCACTTTGGGACGTTATACCTAGGTATTTAATCGAAGTGACTGTGCCAAGCAACAAACCACCAATATTGTATTCGAGCAATACAGGACTGTTTTTCCTACTCATCTGCAATAACTTACATTTTTCTACCTTCAGAGCAAGCTGCCATTCATCACACTAAATAGATATTCTGTCTAAATTATCCTGTATGCTTCCAGTCACTCAACGACCATACTTTCCCATGTGCTACATCGTCATTAGCAAACAGCCGCAGACTGACATTCATCCTACCCCTCAGGTGGTTCATGAGCAAATATCGAACAGCAGTAATCGTACACTTCCCTGGGGCACTCCTGACGGTACCTTTGTCTCTGGTGAACAAAAAATGGTTCAAATGGCTCTGAGCACTATGGGACTTAACTTCTGAGGTCATCAGTCCCCTAGAACTTAGAACTACTTAAACCTAACTAACCTAAGGACATCACACACATCCACGCCCGAGGCAGGATTCGAACCTGCGACCGCAGCGGTCGTGCGGTTCCAGACTGTAGCGGCTAGAACCGCTCGGTCACTCCGGCCGGCTCTGGTGAACACTCATCGTCCAGAACAACTTATTGGGTTCCACTGCTCAAGCTGTCTTCGACCCACGGACAAATCTGACAATCTACTCCTTGTGCTCGGCCCTTCGTTGGCAGTCTGCGGTAGGGCACTGGGCCAAACTCTTTCCCAAAATCTAGAAATATGCAATCTTCCTGTCGCCCTTTATCCACGGTTTGCGTGATATCATGTGAGGTATTAGGGAAAGAGAATGTAAAACCTAGATTTTTAGGAAGAGTTCTGGAAAACTGTAGCGTATCTGTGAAGGAATTCGCACGAAAGACGGTAGTGTCCGCACTTCCAAAATATTGCACCTCCTATTCGCCTCCTTATCATCGCGAATTCTAACCCGCGAAAAATCGTTGTGGTCCATACGAAAGGAAAATAGAAATGCTCTGCGAACTTAAATGGGAAAATCTGAAGCAAAGGGAGCGTTCTTCTGTTGATAGCTTGTCACATTTGGAGACCTGGTAAGCAAGGAAGTTTGTGCGAACGTTCTGTTGCTGCCGTTTAGAATCACTGAAAAGACAAACCAGAGAGAACTGAGCAGAGTTGAATTACGTATTGAATTCGATTGAATTGCAGAGCACAAGCTGACGAGATAAAAGAAATTATTCAGGTAGTGAAGGGAGACGAAAATTTAATAGTCGTGGGTGACTGGAATTCGTCAGTAGGAAAAGGGAGAGAAGGAAACATAGTAGGTGAATATGGATTGGGGGGAAGAAATGAAAGAGGAAGCCGCCTTGTAGAATTTTGCACAGAGCATAACTTATTCATAGCTAACACTTGGTTCAAGAATCATAAAAGAAGGTTGTTTATCTGGAAGAATCCTGGAGATACTAAAAGGTATCAGATAGATTATATAATGGTAAGACAGAGATTTAGGAACCAGGTTTTAAATTGTAAGACATTTCCAGGGGCAGATGTGGATTCTGACCACAATCTATTGGTTATGAACTGCAGATTGAAACTGAAGAAACTGCAAAAAGGTGGGAATTTAAGGAGATGGGACCTGGATAAACTGAAAGAACCAGAGGTTGTAGAGTGTTTCAGGGACAGCATAAGGGATCAATTGACAGGAATGGGGGAAAGAAATACAGTAGAAGAAGAATGGGTAGCTCTGAGGGATGAAGTAGTGCAGGCAGCAGAGGATCAAGTAGGTCAAAAGACGAGGGCTAATAGAAATCCTTGGGTAACAGAAGAAATATTGAATTTAATTGATGAAAGGAGAAAATATAAAAATGCAGTAAATGAAGCAGGCAAAAAGGAATACAAACGCCTCAAAAATGAGATCGACAGGAAGTGTAAAATGGCTAAGCAGGGGTGGCTAGAGGACAAATGTAAGGATGTAGAGTCTTGTCTCACTAGGGGTAAGATAGATACTGCCTACAGGAAAATTAAAGAGACCTTTGGAGAGAAGAGAACCACTTGTATGAATATCAAGAGCTCAGATGGCAACCCAGTTCTAAGCAAAGAAGGGAAGGCAGAAAGGTGGAAGGAGTATATAGAGGGTTTATACAAGGGCGATGTACTTGAGGACAATATTATGGAAATGGAAGAGGATGTAGATGAAGATGAAATGGGAGATAAGATACTGCGTGAAGAGTTTGACAGAGCACTGAAAGACCTGAGTCGAAACAAGGCCCCGGGAGTAGACAACATTCCATTAGAACTACTGATGGCCTTGGGAGAGCCAGTCGTGACAAAACTCTACCATCTGGTGAGCAAGATGTATGAGACAGGCGAAATACCCACAGACTTCAAGAAGAATATAATAATTCCAATCCCAAAGAAAGCAGGTGTTGACAGATGTGAAAATTACCGAACTATCAGTTTAATAAGTCACAGCTGCAAAATACTAACGCGAATTCTTTACAGACGAATGAAAAAACTGGTAGAAGCGAACCTCGGGGAAGATCAGTTTGGATTCCGTAGAAATGTTGGAACACGTGAGACAATAATAACCTTATGACGTATCTTAGAAGAAAGATTAAGAAAAGGCAAACCTACGTTTCTAGCATTTGTAGACTTCGAGAAAGCTTTTGACAGTGTTGACTGGAATACTCTCTTTCAAATTCTAAAGGTGGCAGGGGTAAAATACAGGGAGCGAAAGGCTATTTACAATTTGTACAGAAACCAGATGGCAGTTACAAGAGTCGAGGGGCATGAAAGAGAAGCAGTGGTTGGGAAAGGAGTGAGACAGGGTTGTAGCCTCTCCCCGATGTTATTCAATCTGTATATTGAGCAAGCAGTAAAGGAAACAAAAGAAAAATTCGGAGTAGGTATTAAAATTCATGGAGAAGAAGTAAAAACTTTGAGGTTCGCCGATGACATCGTAATTTTGTCGGAGACAGCAAAGGACTTGGAAGAGCAGTTGAACGGAATGGACAGTGTCTTGAAAGGAGGATATAAGATGAACATCAACAAAAGGAAAACGAGGATAATGGAATGTAGTCAAATTAAATCGGGTGATGCTGAGGGGATTAGATTAGGAAATGAGACACTTAAAGTAGTAAAGGAGTTTTGCTATTTAGGGAGTAAAATAACAGATGATGGTCGAAGCAGAGAGGATATAAAATGTAGACTGGCAATGGCAAGGAAATCGTTTCTGAAGAAGAGAAATTTGTTAACATCGAGTATAGATTTAAGTGTCAGGAAGTCGTTTCCGAAAGTATTTGTATGGAGTGTAGCCATGTATGGAAGTGAAACATGGACGATAACCAGTTTGGACAAGAAGAGAATAGAAGCTTTCTAAATGTGGTGCTACAGAAGAATGCTGAAGATAAGGTGGGTAGATCACGTAACTAATGAGGAGGTATTGAATAGGATTGGGGAGAAGAGAAGTTTGTGGCACAACTTGACTAGAAGAAGGGATCGGTTGGTAGGACATGTTTTGAGGCATCAAGGGATCACAAATTTAGCATTGGAGGGCAGCGTGGAGGGTAAAAATCGTAGAGGGAGACCAAGAGATCAATACACTAAGCAGATTCAGAAGGATGTAGGTTGCAGTAGGTACTGGGAGATGAAGAAGCTTGCACAGGATAGAGTAGCATGGAGAGCTGCATCAAACCAGTCTCAGGACTGAAGACCACAACAACAACAAACAACAAGCTGACTTAGCTACGATTAGTTTTTGATAGAGGTCTCTTTAGAAATAAGACTAATTGTGCTCATTTTTATAACTACAGTTGTACATATTCTCTCTGATTACGAACTGCGAAAGGTGAATTGTTCCCAAACTATAACACTAACTAGCAGTAAAGTGCACTTCTTTAGTTAAGTACAAGTTACTCTAGGAAGATCTTGACAAGTTTATGGACGTAAGCTCCCACACGGAATGGAGCAGTAAAATAAAATTAAAAAAAAAAATGGGGAAAATTCAGAGCCGTCAGTTACGACAATTCTGACATCGCACTCTCTCGTTGGTCCATGCAAGCACGACCAAGCCCTTCTCAGTCCTCTAGAAACAAATGACAAGTGCTGGGCGCTACTCTCGCGGAAACGTCGCGAAAATTTTTGAACGTGCCGCCCAGCGGTCAACGGCCGACTAAGGCTTAAACCTGCTGCTTTGCATCCTTTGTGGAGCAGTAAGTTTTAGTTTACGCTTTTTATTGCATAACACAGTATCGTTTACAATTATTTACAATTGCAATTTTTTTTGCTTATGTCTTCGTTGCAATTTTTTTTTTTTTTTGTAATGGATAAATTCGTTGTTCGCTCATCAGTGATTAGAAGCTACGGCATATGCAGATATTGCTTCAGGTGGCATCGATTCAGCTGTTCTGTCGAATGAAACAAAGAAAACTAGTTATGCTGGTGGTGGCCGTTCTTTTCAAAAATAGTGTAAAAGCAAATATAATTGGATGTTACACGACTATAAGTGTGATACAGTGTTTTATTTGTATGTAAGAAAATGATTTTCTCTACTTGTCCTTTTGCAAAGGAAACATAACGAGGCGAAGATGTGGTAAAAGCAATCGTTAAAAGCTGCTTGACTCACTTAAAAGAAATAGAAACATTTCTTCTTTCCAAACTCAAGATTGCAGTTATGTAACACAATTTTATACGGATGACTTTGACTCAGAAACACTAACTTTAAACGAAAGTATGATTTTAGAAATGTGTAAATTTAAAAATTATGTCGTTGAGCCGGGCGGGGAGGCCGAGTGGTTCTAGGCGCTACAGTATGGAACCGCGCGACCGCTACGGTCGCAGGTTCGAATCCTGCCTCGGGTATGGATGTGTGTGATGTCCTTAGGTTAGTTAGGTTTAAGTAGTTCTAAGTTCTAGGGGACTGATGACTGCAGAAGTAAAGTCGCATAGTGCTCAGAGCCATTTGAACCATTTGTCGTTGAAATTACGGTGCGCTTCTTTTTCTCAAATACACACGTTTGAGAATTGATTCTCGAGATGATGAAAGTGATAAAGATCGCTTTACCTACACTAGTTTCTACATGTACAGCAGAGCGTTCATTCTCTACCCTTAGAAGATTAAAATCTTACCTGCGCAACTCCAAGACGCAAGAGAAATTGAACGACAACGATATCATGCATGTCCATAAACAAGAAACAAAGAACTTGAACCCTGACGCCGTGACGAACATTTTTATCAAACGATCCACTGTTCCCATGAACACAGTCTTTATGAATGAGAAACAGAAATTACTCAAAGACTGGAACAAATAAAACAATTCTATGTGGACAGGGGAAATCTTTTGTCTTAATTAATGTTGGAAAAGCACCGACTAAACAAATCCTTACCTTTATAAAGTGCTGCTTGTTCAAAAGTACCTGAAACTGAATTTTCGGCTGGTTAGTTTTCTATATTTGTGATCTGTGATTTATAGCACCCACATCAATTTTCAAAAGCCGGCGCTCCTGGATCGGACAGCACGTTCACAATTACAAAATTGCTCTGATGGTGTTTCCTAATAATACAGTCATCTATCAACACCTCTCTTCAAGCACTATCTCCAAGAAGGATCTGTTTCCTCCATTAACATTCCACGAGTAAAGTCTTGTCGCAGTCCATGGAACATCTGTAACATTGTTTTTCACCGGCGGCGTCAGTTAAATACAATCTCTGGTGTGCAGTTGGCAGCACGTTCGTAAATTATTCAAACTATACATAATCCTTACAAGATATACTACAACCGAAGTATATATATCGCGAGGGAACATGAGAGCAGAGTACAGATAAGGAAGCAGACAATGGTACACTGACAATCACTCACGAATGAAACAGGACAGAAAACCACTAATATTGGTACGAAGTACCATCGGTCAGGCACTGTGCAGAGCATATCAAAATGTAGACGTAATTGTAATGTGCCCTCCCATCCAACATTAGCTGATGTCTTGATGTCTTGTACCGAAAACACATACATATAGGACATATATAACGAGGATTGGGGAGTATACGAGCAGGGAGGACGGGGCGTCTCTGTGTGAAGATGTTTGTATGTATGGGTTTTAATCTTGGTTTTAAGCTTCAGGGCAACGGATTAGTTTTTCCAGGTTAAATTCTTTAAAATTCTCGAAAAAGGGTTGCCTGCTAAATCGGGTTGTTCATTTAAGATTGTGTGGGACGATTTCTGATCGTGGGTGAAACTTTCTAATTGTTCCCTTGTCTACCGTATGTAGGATATGGATATTGCTTTTTATATCCGTAATGGAACGATTATTTTGTGCTATGCGGAGAACAAAATTTTATTTATTTAGTTGGTTCAAAGGAGTACGTCAACATACTCTTTGTATCAGATTTCAAAGTTTACTCTAGTTTGCCCCATACAGTGACGGAAAAGCTGTACAAATCAGCTTATATACACCAGATTTGTGAAAGTGTGGTTTACACAGCTATTTGAGTTGATGTGAGATGTTACTGAGAAAGGGCATAGAGCCATATTTAGTTTTTGTTCGTCACTGAGGACCGGTTTGGATACTGTTTGAATGGTTTTCATTTTTGCATCTACTTTTTTGAATTGCGGTTAGATCACAAGCATTATTGTAGGCTACTGTTCTCAGTGCAGTTTAGCTGCTGAACAACATAAATTCTTTGACAGAGTAGTAAAGACAATAAGCATTAATTTGTAATAACACAAAATTAGATTTGTGGACTAACCGGCTTAATATTGTTATCAAACGTGACACAAAGAATGTTGACGACACATAGTGGTGGGCGCGATAAGACATCCTGTGAAACTTGGAAACTACCTAGAATAGATAGTTAGGAACCAGACTCATTATGGAAATATAGTGGATCTAATGGCAATAAACAGACCTGACATCTTTGATGGTGTCCACATCGAAACTGGTATCAATGGCCATGATGCGGTTGTGGCAACATGTGGCAACAATAATTACCAATGTACAAAGGACAATTAAAACAAGCATATATATATATATATATATATATATATATATATATATATATATATATATATATATTCAGTAAACTAGATAAAAAATCAGTAGTGCCATTTGTCAACGAAGAACTTGAAACTTTCAGCACAAGGCAGGAGCATGTAGAGGAGCTCTGGGTCAAGTTTAAAAGAATACTTGACCATGCACTGGACAGATATGTACTCAGTAGAACAGTTCGTAGTGGGGGGAACCTCCATGGTATACAGTCACTTGTAAAGAGACAGAGATTACTGCATAATACGCGTAAAACAAAACGTAGGGCTGTAGATAGATGCTGAATGAAACGCGTTTGGCTGCCAAGAGGGCAATGCGTGATGCCTTCAGTGACTAGACTACCGTGGCAGAATATTGTCAAGTGATCTTTCACAGAACCCAAAGAAATTCTGGTCGTGTATAAAGGCTACTAGTGGCACCATTCCCTAGTGAATGAGACAGGAACTGAAACGGAGGGTAGTAAAGTAAAAGCTGAAATGCTTAACTCTGTTCTCAAACGTTCCTTTACAAAGAAAAACCCAGGAGAATTGCCTCCATTTAATCCTCGTACCACTGAAACGATGAATGAAATAAGTATTAGTGTCCCTGGTGTTGAGAAACAGCTGAAATCGTTAAAATTGAACAAAGCTCCAGGCCCCAATGAAACTCTGCTAGATTGCATTTCGAATCCGCAGCTGAGTTAGCCCCTTTTCTAACTGTAATCTGTCATAGTTCCCTCGAACAAAAAACACTGCCCAGTTCTTGGAAAAAGGCACAGGTCACACCCATCAACAAGAAGGGTAGTAGAAGTGATCCACAAAACTACCGTCCAACATCCTTGACATCGATTTGTTGTAGAATATTAGAACATATTCGAGCTCAAACATCATGAGGTATTTTAACAGAACGACCTCGTCAATGCCAACCAGCATGGATTTTGAAAACAATGATCACGTGAAACCCAACTCGCACTTTTCTCACATGACATACTGAAAGCCATGGAACAAGGCAACCAGGTAAATGCAGTATTTCTTCATTTCCAAAAAGCATTTGCCTCAGTAACGCACCTAGGCTTATTGTCAAAAGTAAGATCACATGGGGTATCAAATGAAATTTGTGACTGGGCTAAGGACCTTTTGGTAGAGAGGACACAGTATGTTAGCTCGGATGGAGAGTCATCATCAGATGTAGAAATAACTTTGGGTGCCCCCAAGGGATTTGTACTGTTCATATTGTATATTAATGATCTTGCAGACAATCTATCTATCTATCGATAGTGCCTGTATCCTGCGGTTTCACAGGGTCGGCATGGTTGGTGTCAGATGTGTCAAGGTGGTGGCAAGGTGTGGCAAGATGTGGCAAGGTGGCAAGGGATGGCCGGATGCCCTTCCTGCTGCCACCACATATCCCCCGGGATGGAAGTAGTGGACGCCAGCTGTTTGCGTTTAGTGTAATCCATGGAATAGTGTGAACGTGTTCAGATGTCTGCGAATCATGTACCTGAGGCGGGACGTGGGGACCAGCCCGGTATTCACGATGTGGGATGTGGAAAACCGCCTAAAAACCACATCCAGGCTGGCCAGCACTCCGGCCCTCACCGTTAATCTGCCGGGCGGATTCGATCTGGGGCGGTTGAGCATACCCGAGTCCAGGAAGCAGCGCATTAGCGCTCTCGGCTAACATGGCGGGTATGATGTTGCAGGCAATGTTAATAGTAAACTGTGGATTTTTGTTGATGATGCAGTAATCTATAATGAAGTACTATTTGAAAAAAACTGTGTAAATATTCAATAAGATCTTGAAAAGATTTCAGTGTGGTGCAGAGATTGTCAACTTGCTTTAAATGTTCAGAAATGTAAAATTATACACTTCACTAAACGAAAAAACGTAGTATCCTATGACTATAATATTAACGAGGCACTGTTGGAATCGGCCAACTCCTGCAAATACCTGGATGCAACACTTTGGAGGAATATAGAATGGAATGATTACGTAAATTCAGTCATGGGTAAAGCAGGTGGTGGATTTTCGGTTTATTGGTAGAGTACTGGGGAAGTGCAATCAGTCTACAAAGGCGATTGCTTACAAATCACTTGCGCGACCGGTTCTACAATATACACTCCTGGAAATGGAAAAAAAGAACACATTGACACCGGTGTGTCAGACCCACCATACTTGCTCCGGACACTGCGAGAGGGCTGTACAAGCAATGATCACACGCACGGCACAGCGGACACACCAGGAACCGCGGTGTTGGCCGTCGAATGGCGCTAGCTGCGCAGCATTTGTGCACCGCCGCCGTCAGTGTCAGCCAGTTTGCCGTGGCATATGGAGCTCCATCGCAGTCTTTAACACTGGTAGCATGCCGCGACAGCGTGGACGTGAACCGTATGTGCAGTTGACGGACTTTGAGCGAGGGCGTATAGTGGGCATGCGGGAGGCCGGGTGGACGTACCGCCGAATTGCTCAACACGTGGGGCGTGAGCTCTCCACAGTACATCGATGTTGTCGCCAGTGGTCGGCGGAAGGTGCACGTGCCCATCGACCTGGGACCGGACCGCAGCGACGCACGGATGCACGCCAAGACCGTAGGATCTTACGCAGTGCCGTAGGGGACCGCACCGCCACTTCCCAGCAAATTAGGGACACTGTTGCTCCTGGGGTATCGGCGAGGACCATTCGCAACCGTCTCCATGAAGCTGGGCTACGGTCCCGCACACCGTTAGGCCGTCTTCCGCTCACACCCCAACATCGTGCAGCCCGCCTCCAGTGGTGTCGCGACAGGCGTGAATGGAGGGACGAATGGAGGCGTGTCGTCTTCAGCGATGAGAGTCGCTTCTGCCCTGGTGCCAATGATGGTCGTATGCGTGTTTGGCGCCGTGCAGGTGAGCGCCACAATCAGGACTGCATACGACCGAGGCACACAGGGCCAACACCCGGCATCATGGTGTGGGGAGCGATCTCCTACACTGGCCGTACACCACTGGTGATCGTCGAGGGGACACTGAATAGTGCACGGTACATCCAAACCGTCATCGAACCCATCGTTCTACCATTCCTAGACCGGCAAGGGAACTTGCTGTTCCAACAGGACAATGCACGTCCGCATGTATCCCGTGCCACCAAACGTGCTCTAGAAGGTGTAAGTCAACTACCCTGGCCAGCAAGATCTCCGGATCTGTCCCCCATTGAGCATGTTTGGGACTGGATGAAGCGTCGTCTCACGCGGTCTGCACGTCCAGCACGAACGCTGGTCCAACTGAGCCGCCAGGTGGAAATGGCATGGCAAGCCGTTCCACAGGACTACATCCAGCATCTCTACGATCGTCTCCATGGGAGAATAGCAGCCTGCATTGCTGCGAAAGGTGGATATACACTGTACTAGTGCCGACATTGTGCATGCTCTGTTGCCTGTGTCTATGTGCCTGTGGTTCTGTCAGTGTGATCATGTGATGTATCTGACCCCAGGAATGTGTCAATAAAGTTTCCCCTTCCTGGGACAATGAATTCACGGTGTTCTTATTTCAATTTCCAGGAGTGTAGGTCAAGTGTGTGGGATCTGTACCAGATAGGACTAACAGGGGATATTGAACGTATACAGAGAAGGGCAGCACGAATGGTCACGGGTTTGTTTAATCCGTGAGAGAGTGTCACTGAAATACCGAAGGAACTGAACTGGAAGACTCTTGAAGACGACGTAAACTAATTCAAGAAGTCTATTAGCAAATTTTAAATAACCGGCTTTAAATGATTACTCTAAGAATATACTAGCACCCCCTACATACCTTGCGAGGTGCCGGGGCTAACAGTGTATTTAACACTAAATTCTTCTAGAATCTTCATATGTAAATGATGCTCTAAGCCCCCCTCCCCTCCCCCCTATTCTAACTCCGACTTTTACTGTTGCACATGGATTAAGAAGAAACGCGAACTGACTATAATCGACCCTGCAAGTGGAGTAGAAAAGAGTTTGGCACCTGCAATAATTTAATTTGATAGAAATTAAATGAAGGAAAGTTTCATTAACGTAGTGAGAAAGGAAAGGGTTGCTCTACCGATTAACAGAATGAAAGTTCTGTCCAAAATAACAATTTGATTTATTATGACTAAACTCCCCCCCATGAACCATGGACCTTGCCGTTGGTGGGGAGGCTTGCGTGCCTCAGCGATACAGATGGCCGTACCGTAGGTGCAACCACAACGGAGGGGTATCTGTTGAGAGGCCAGACAAACATGTGGTTCCTGAAGAGGGGCAGCAGCCTTTTCAGTAGTTGCAGGGGCAACAGTCTGGATGATTGACTGATCTGGCCTTGTAACATTAACCAAAACGGCCTTGCTGTGCTGGTACTGCGAACGGCTGAAAGCAAGGGGAAACTACAGCCGTAATTTTTCCCGAGGACATGCAGCTTTACTGTATGATTAAATGATGATGGTGTCCTCTTGGGTAAAATATTCCGGAGGTAAAATAGTCCCCCATTCGGATCTCCGGGCGGGGACTACTCAAGAGGACGTCGTTATCAGGAGAAAGAAAACTGGCGTTCTACGGATCGGAGCGTGGAATGTCAGATCCCTTTATCGGGCAGGTAGGTTAGAAAATTTAAAAAGGGAAATGGATAGGTTAAAGTTAGATATAGTGGGAATTAGTGAAGTTCGGTGGCAGGAGGAACAAGACTTTTGGTCAGGTGATTACAGGGTTATAAATACAAAATCAAATAGGGGTAATGCAGGAGTAGGTTTAATAATGAATAAAAAAATAGGAGTGCGGGTTAGCTACTACAAACAGCATAGTGAACGCATTATTGTGGCCAAGATAGACACAAAGCCCATGCCTACTACAGTAGTACAAGTTTATATGCCAACTAGCTCTGCAGATGATGAAGAAATAGATGAAATGTATGACGAGATAAAAGAAATTATTCAGGTAGTGAAGGGAGACGAAAATTTAATAGTCATGGGTGACTGGAATTCGTCAGTAGGAAAAGGGAGAGAAGGAAACGTAGTAGGTGAATATGGATTGGGGGGAAGAAATGAAAGAGGAAGCCGCCTTGTAGAATTTTGCACAGAGCACAACTTAATCATAGCTAACACTTGGTTCAAGAATCATAAAAGAAGGTTGTATACCTGGAAGAATCCTGGAGATACTAATAGGTATCAGATAGATTATATAATGGTAAGACAGAGATTTAGGAACCAGGTTTTAAATTGTAAGACATTTCCAGGGGCAGATGTGGATTCTGACCACAATCTATTGGTTATGAACTGCAGATTGAAACTGAAGAAACTGCAAAAAGGTGGGAATTTAAGGAGATGGGACCTGGATAAACTGAAAGAACCAGAGGTTGTAGAGTGTTTCAGGGAGAGCATAAGGGAACAATTGACAGGAATGGGGGAAAGAAATACAGTAGAAGAAGAATGGTTAGCTCTGAGGGATGAAGTAGTGAAGGCAGCAGAGGATCAAGTAGGGAAAAAGACGAGGGCTAATAGAAATCCTTGGGTAACACAAGAAATATTGAATTTAATTGATGAAAGGAGAAAATACAAAAACGCAATAAATGAAGCAGGCAAAAGGGAATACAAACGTCTCAAAAATGAGATCGACAGAAAGTGCAAAATGGCTAAGCAGGGATGGCTAGAGGACAAATGTAAGGATGTAGAGGCTTGTCTCACTAGGGGTAAGATAGATACTGCCTACAGGAAAATTAAAGAGACCTTTGGAGAGAAGAGAACCACTTGTATGAATATCAAGAGCTCAGATGGAAACCCAGTTCTAAGCAAAGAAGGGAAGGCAGAAAGGTGGAAGGAGTATGTAGAGGGTTTATACAAGGGTGATGTACTTGAGGACAATATTATGGAAATGGAAGAGGATGTAGATGAAGATGAAATGGGAGATAAGATACTGCGTGAAGAGTTTGACAGAGCACTGAAAGACCTGAGTCGAAACAAGGCCCCGGGAGTAGACAACATTCCATTAGAACTACTGATGGCCTTGGGAGAGCCAGTCATGACAAAACTCTACCATCTGGTGAGCAAGATGTATGAGACAGGCGAAATACCCACAGACTTCAAGAAGAATATAATAATTCCAATCCCAAAGAAGGCAGGTGTTGACAGATGTGAAAATTACCGAACTATCAGTTTAATAAGTCACAGCTGCAAAATACTAACGCGAATTCTTTACAGACGAATGGAAAAACTGGTAGAAGCGGACCTCGGGGAAGATCAGTTTGGATTCCGTAGAAATGTTGGAACACGAGAGGCAATACTAACCTTACGACTTATCTTAGAAGAAAGATTAAGAAAAGGCAAACCTACATTTCTAGCATTTGTAGACTTAGAGAAAGCTTTTGACAACGTTAACTGGAATACTCTCTTTCAAATTCTGAAGGTGGCAGGGGTAAAATACAGGGAGCGAAAGGCTATTTACAATTTGTGCAGAAACCAGATGGCAGTTATAAGAGTCGAGGGGCACGAAAGGGAAGCAGTGATTGGGAAGGGAGTGAGACAGGGTTGTAGCCTGTCCCCGATGTTATTTAATCTGTATATTGAGCAAGCAGTAAAGGAAACAAAAGAAAAATTCGGAGTAGGTATTAAAATTCATGGAGAAGAAGTAAAAACTTTGAGGTTCGCCGATGACATTGTAATTCTGTCAGAGACAGCAAAGGACTTGGAAGAGCAGTTGAACGGAATGGACAGTGTCTTGAAAGGAGGATATAAGATGAACATCAACAAAAGCAAAACGAGGATAATGGAATGTAGTCAAATGAAATCGGGTGATGCTGAGGGGATTAGATTAGGAAATGAGACACTTAAAGTAGTAAAGGAGTTTTGCTATTTAGGGAGTAAAATAACTGATGATGGTCGAAGTAGAGAGGATATAAAATGTAGACTGGCAATGGCAAGGAAATCTTTTCTGAAGAAGAGAAATTTGTTAACATCGAGTATAGATTTAAGTGTCAGGAAGTCGTTTCTGAAAGTATTTGTATGGAGTGTAGCCATGTATGGAAGTGAAACATGGACGATAACCAGTTTGGACAAGAAGAGAATAGAAGCTTTCGAAATGTGGTGCTACAGAAGAATGCTGAAGATAAGGTGGGTAGATCACGTAACTAATGAGGAGGTATTGAATAGGATTGGGGAGAAGAGAAGTTTGTGGCACAACTTGACTAGAAGAAGGGATCGGTTGGTAGGACATGTTTTGAGGCATCAAGGGATCACAAATTTAGCATTGGAGGGCAGCGTGGAGGGTAAAAATCGTAGAGGGAGACCAAGAGATCAATACACTAAGCAGATTCAGAAGGATGTAGGTTGCAGTAGGTACTGGGAGATGAAGAAGCTTGCACAGGATAGAGTAACATGGAGAGCTGCATCAAACCAGTCTCAGGACTGAAGACCACAACAACAACATGACTAAACTCAAAATAATAAAGAAAACACATGAAACATTTACAATACATCAAATTGGATACTCAAATAAATGTTGTGAAGGTGAAGTTGTCCATAAACTAGATTGTGACATTTATGACGAAGTGGTATGTGGAGCCAATTCCTTGCAACTCAAATCTTCAGAGAAACACACAGCCAACCCAACATTAATTGCTGCTAAAGTAGTGAGAACTCAAACAATGAACACCCAAGACAGAACAAAGAAAAGACGAACAGGCGCGCTCTGCTGAACTCTGATTATCACCTAGCAAAATCCCTAATCTGCCGGTGCTGCGGACATACATTACCAAGCTGTCTTCTTAACTGCAAGAACACGATCTGGCGTACCAAAGGCGATGGTTGGTTGCTTCGACGTCCCGTCGTGGTGATGATAATTTCGCGAGTATAGCCGGAAACAAACTATCCTGGTCTGGTTGTTCCAGACTAAAGACTTCCTAGCAATACAAATGCGCCTCTGAGGGAGACGAAGAAGGCCCGCCAAACAATCACTGACGGTACAGTGATTGATTTTAACAAGCGAAGTCACACAGTAACTCCGATACAGTCAACTTTAGCCAAAACTGCTCAAGACACACAACATAGGCCGCTTTTGAATGTTCTCCATAGACCCCGGATGACGTCTTTTAAGACATTTTTCAACTTCGGGAAAAGTAAAAGCTCAAGTACTCAGATTCAGTGAATAGGGGCAGCTGTGGAACAACAAGAATGTATTTTCAGGTCAAAAATTCCCTGATAGAAGTGGCCATGCGACATGGGGCGTTGTCATGATGCAGCACCTAATTGTTTGCCATGTACAGTCTCCCTCCAGTCACTCTTTGCCTGAGCCTTTCAGGGACATATTTGTAAAACACTTCGTTCTCAGTTTGACCAAGAGGAACAATCTCACACGAGCACGCACACATTCGACATTTTCGCCGGTTTTTGAAGCTGAAGGTCTTTCTCAGTGACATTAATCTTCAACGTGTTCTCGGCCATCCAAAAGTGATTCGTGCCAACGAAAAACTTTTGCTCTTGATAAGGAATGTTCATCATAGGCCTATTTCAAATTTTCAAAGGGTGTACTCGTAGATTCCCCAAGTTTAACACAAAACTTGCCATAAATTTGCTCTAAATTCCGCTATTCCATTTTCGTAAGACAGAACAAAAACGCAGCTACACTGATGGCATGCTCAGAATTCACGTGATGGCTGTGTGGAGCTGAAACTCCGACCAAGTCTGTTGTCAGTCTCATCACTTTTCTGTCACACTTGATAAAAACTTCAGCGGCTGGCAAGTTCAGCATGTAATTGGAGCAAAATGCAAGAAAATGTTTCCACTAACTTGCGAAAGCTACTTCTAGAACTTGATGAAAATTGCGGAAGTCCATTTGCTGGAGGTGTTTCCAAGTCAAAGAAATTGCAGAAGCAGCTCCTCCAAGTGACTTGCGGAAGTTTACGGGCTTCTGGATACACATCTTAACCCCTTCACTACCATTGGGGCGTGTGTGTCCCGCAGTAGTTTACCAGAGAACCTATGGGAATTTGCTGTATGGTGTTGCTAATTTTCGTTATTCCACTGGTAAAGGAAAGCCCGCTAATGGTGTGCAGAAGTATTATAATTACAGATTGCGGCTACTGGATGAGCTGTATGCAAGTATAATTGTTAAACTTCTTCTCTGTATCGTCGCATCGAAACAGTTTGCGCCTGCAGATAGGTAACAAAGTGAACAAATTTGCTAAGCGGGCTGCTGTCTTGCCTTCCCGCACAGTTCGTGCAAACGAATTTCACCCACTATTGCCATATGCCGAGTCTCAAACGGTGCGCTTACTGAGCGCCTGTGATATGAGCTAAACATTTGGAGAGAAGCTGTATCTCCTGATGTGTGTTTGTTCACCGTTATGTCTTGTAGTTTTTATGTACCGCTGTGACGAAACCACAGAGATAGTTAAATAATGCTGCACAGGCTGGTTCCTTGATGAAGTTACGACCTTTCAGGGATGACGGAGAAGCATAAATGTAAGATTTTGAGGTAAGGAACCCAGGTCCAGAAACGACCGAAACTAAAGTTATAAGCTAAAATAGTTTTGATTCCTCTGACAGTGGAATACATGTACTGGTACTGTTGTTACTAAGATTGTAGAACAGGTAACTTCCAGAGGTGGTACTATGAACTAAAACAAGAAAAAATGTCTGGTGAACATGGGCTATAAAATGGATACCTTAAGAATTATGAGCACTTGTTCATCTTCGATATTGTGAAACATTTTTTCTACTCAAAAAGTACCCATAGCTCTTTATTTATTCTGTTTACAGTCCATGTTTGTTAGATATTTATTTCTTTTTTTCGTCCATACTTCCACCTCTGAAAGTTGCCTACCCTACAATCTTAGCAACAACAGTCCCGGTGTATGCATTCCACACTCAGAGTATCAGAACGATTTTCGCTTATTAATTTCGACTCGGTCGATTCCAGATACAGTCCCTTACATCAAACTGATACATTTACACTTCTCCGTCACCACTGATAGTTTTTTTACATCACTGTGGAATCACCCTGCATGTGCTACCCATTCTTATCATGGAAAACGAAATGGCGGTAAATATTTTTTTCATGTTGTTACTTCTAAAATAAGCATAAAGTAATGTATTCCACACTGAAAAAAATGTTGGTAATGAAAGGATTAAAGAGAGATAGTTGCTTATGACATTGCCTAAACCAATGGGCAGGTTGAGCCACGTAATCTACAATGGCCTCTGTCTGTGTGTAGAAGTTGTGACTTGAGTGTATCAGTAGAGTGTAGTGACTCTAATAGGGGGGGGGGGGTTGCAGTGTGGCGTCATGTTCCTCTTGTATGATTAATAGAACAGAGAGGATGAAAGCCAGTACAGATACACAGCCGGCCGAAGTAGCCGTGCGGTTCTAGGCGCTGCAGTCTGGAACCGCGAGACCGCTACGGTCGCAGGTTCGAATCCTGCCTCGGGCATGGATGTGTGTGATGTCCTTAGGTTAGTTAGGTTTAACTAGTTCTAAGTTCTAGGGGACTAATGACCTTAGAAGTTGAGTCCCATAATGCTCAGAGCCATTTGAACCATTTGAACAGATACACAGCATACACCTCTCAAATAGCACCAAAGGTGCCCACCGACAAGAATCACTATCAATGTCCCCCTCTGTTATAGTGCTTGTAGATGACTCTCCATCCACGACAAAGTTCTACATCCTGCCTGTCCAGATAAGCTGATTGTGCAATTGTTCTCGCACTTTTATCTGCCTTTCGGATTGTCCAGACGAGGAATTCCTCTTGCACTCTTAATGTTGACGCCTTTGCTTTCAGTCTCACCAAAGGTTGCTCTGATTTTTCTATACGCTAACTCAGTCTTCCCAACAACCATTTTCTTATCGATTTCTGAAAAATTTTCTTGTTGCCATTTTACATTGGCTTCCCTGTATTTTCCATTTATTTCACTCGTAAGTGACTTATATTGCTGTATACTTGTCTTTTTCTGGATTTTATTGTGTTTCCTTCTTTGTTCGAATCAAATGAAGTATTCTTCTGTCACCCAAAGTTTCTTCGCCGTTAGCTTCCTTATACCTATATTTGTATGTCCGGCTTTTGTGATATGCCCTTTAAGGCATGCCCTTATTTCTTTAAATGAACTGTCTATTGTGGTATTTATACCCCATAGAAACGCATTTTATTTTGATAGCATCGATGTGATACTGAATCAAAAGCTTGTCAATGTCAAGAAACATCGGAAAAATATTTTTTTGTCTATGGCACTGAGGATATAGGGTGTGTGTTCGATATTTCCAGAGCCAGTACTTCTTGCACACAGAATGTTATTTTGTTCCAAGTATGTCATTATGTTCGAACCTGCTAAAGTTAAATGTGAAACTATATGTCTCCAGAGAGCTATACGAGTCTCAAACATTTATGATGTATATATGCGGACTATGCGGCCTCAAGCGACGAATGAAAATTTGTACCAAGACCGGGATTCGAACTCCGGTCACCTGCTCATTAGGGAAACACACTAACCTCTTCACCACTGTGGCACACTGGCTTTGCGCAACTGCATGGACTCCTCTAATGCTCCTCCATCCTCTATCAAAAATGTAGCTTCAGCTGCATCTATACATCATAAATATTTGAGGGTTGAAAAATTCTCTGGAGCCATGGAGTTTTATTTAATTAAAGCACATTCGATGCTGAGGTGCTATTCCAATAGAGTTGGAGAGGTTCTGTAATCAGGAGAAGCCAAGTGGATTCAGACATCAATGAATTGAGGAGGGTGGCATGCTAGAACAGTACATGCAGGTGTAAAAAGCCACTGTGCCACAGCCGCATAGTGGTTAGCACATATGCCAAGTGAGCAGAAGAGCCAGCTTCGAATCCCGTCTTGGAACAAATTTTCATTCATCGCTTCAGTCTGCATATATACATCATAGTTATATGTGAGAGATTCAGGATGATTGTTCTGTGGATCAGTTCCAATTTGATTTCTGTATATGGATGTAATCAGTACATTTTTGTCGCAGAGAACCACACTATGCCTAAAATATCTGCGTTAAATTATAGTCAAGAGTGAAGCTGAAACGTCCCCTTTGAAAATTTTTTACAAGACTATGCTTAAACTGACACACAATATTTTTAGCGCAACGTAATCTGACTTTCAAAAATCACTACAAAAGAATGGCCCTGACTATAACATTAACCTATACCTTTCACTAATCGCTTACCTCACAAAAATCTTGGTTACTCGAACTACTGCAATACAGCAAGCACCACTACTGCCAGCTAAATAAAATATTCAAACTATGGAAGGCACTAACTACTGATAGGGATAGTTAGCAAATGAAAGATATTAATAGAGAACAAACAATGTATTTACCTTAATATCATCATATATATATATATAGCAGTTCATGACAAATTTCAAAACTCCGCCATCTCTCTCCCCACATCCACCACTGCTGGCGGCTCACCTCCAACTGCGCAACGCTACGCGCTGTTAACAGCCCAGCTGCCCAACACTACAATGACGAGTATTACAACAATGCAAAGCAGCCACAGACTGCACACAGCACAGCAGGTGATTTTCATACAGAGATGGCGTTACCAATAAAAAAACCTAGACAGCCTACTTACATAGCCCCCATGCTCCCCACAAAAAATTTTACAAGTTGTTTTGGGCAGTGGCCAATAATGATTTGATAAAATTTTTCATAATTACAACAGCAAAGAAATCAAAGGCACCCACTTATTGATACAATGTTGGTCAAAAGCTAAAATTTTCTCACAGTCCATAAAGACAGTCCTGATCATTCATCACAGTAACATTGCAGTGTTTTTCTCAAAGTCTGAGCAGTAAAAGAAAATGCACATGGAAGGAGTGGATTTCCATGCAGTCTTGAAGAAGTAGTGTTGTCCTTCCAACAGAAAGACAGTGCTGACTCTTGACATGCTGACAGATAATGGGCCACAACAGAGCAAACCCACAGCAGAGTCATTCGACGTTTTGAAGAATATTGGTAGGTAGGTCATCACAGAGTAGACCCACTGTAGTCCTGGTAGAGAGTATGGTATTGGTGGGCCACCAGAGGTGCAGACCCACTGCAGTCCTTGTAGAAATAATGGTACTGGTGAGTCAGCAAAGGTGTGGACCCACTGTAGTCCTTGTAGAAATAATGGTAGTAGTGGGTCATCAAAGATGCAGACCCACTGTAGTCCTTGTAGAGATGGCCAGCAGCCATCTTTTGTGACTGTGCAGGTGCACAATCACCATTGAAGAGTCTTGCGGATAATATAGCAAGTCCATAACCACCATTTGTGCACTCACAAAAAATTTTTTTTGAAATGTCCTTAGAACCAGCAATGCTGTTATCCAGTCCCTTGCTGAATTATTAACACACGTGCAAACACTAACAGTCCCTAATTCTCACATATTGTCCATATAATATGACCAACAGAAACGTGTGCAGTGAAATGGAACTTACAAGTTAATAATATGATGAACTGGTGTCAATTACAATTTGATAACATAAGAATACAATTACAAAGGTACAAAATACATCATTAAAGAACATAATAGTACAGATAACATTTGTAGTAATATGGGCTTTACAAAAGAATCGAAATAAACATATACATCAGTGTTACAGGAATTTTGACAGAAGTACATACATAAAGATCAGAATAACTTTTGAAGATCACCTTCACATATGAGCAACAAAACAGAATAAATAATGTCTCAACATCTTTACAAAGTAAATAACATAGTATTAGAAAAATTCTACAATATAGCTCTCATCAGCTAAACACATAAAGACAGGAAAAACACAAATACACAAGGGTTCACAAACACGTAGAGGGATGACACAAAAGGAAAGGACAGGGTTTGTTTTACTGCAGTATTTTGCATGGAGATCTCCCTTCGTTCATCATTATTCCCAAAAAGTCCTATCTATACCTGCTTTCTGTACGTTTTTCGTTTAACTTCTCAATGCATTTCTTCCAATTCATCGCAACTCATTCTCTTATATAGTCTACCCCCTCTTAAGCTAACTTAAATCTACTGAGCTCATACGCTAAACTAAGGGACGAGGCAATGCAGCAGCACAAAACAAATAACACAAACAGCAATGACAAAAAAATGGACATTGGCAAATCAATTGCAATATTACGACTAATATAAGGCAATGAGCAGCAAACAAGAAAAATAAATCAGTAGTAAACTGGCTTAGCAGAGTAACACAAAGTGAAATTCAGTAACACTATGCCTGGCAAACAGCAGCAGCAATGCAAAAACTTATATCTAAACATGACATAGCTCAAGCAGAAAAAATATTACACTAAAAATGGCCATGTCTAATACCTGTGTCACATCTTAACACTAGAGTGTTGCATCACGAGAACTTACACTAGCAGATAAGTTACTACATCGTAAAGAAATTATTTATGCAATTCCTGTGAAGGGAAATGTCTATTTATGTGCCCTCGTTTTCTTGGAAGTAGATCATAAATTTCTTATTGACTGGATCTGTAGGCATAAAATAACTATATTAGTACATCTATTAAATTTTATTTTAACCAATGCTGCAGTGCAGCTAGAAACTAGATATTAAAGAAATTGAGCAAATATGTACAAAGGACGGCATGAAACATCATTCATTAGCCATATGGCATTTCATAAGGCAGTAAAAATTCTCTCAATTCTCGAGAAAGACGCTTGTCATAATCAGGTGTGCAGATGTAAGTATCCTTCCAAGTAATGAGCGTGTCGTATTTGCGGTGCTTTCTACAAAGGAATGTCAATAACGAGGATAATGGCCTCCCTTTTTTTTCTCTCCACCTAATGGCTTTCTTTTGTCAGACGACTACCTCTCAGCTGGGCGCCCAAAACGTATTACGTCAAGGTCACTTACCTTTCTAACTGAAATATTTACAACAGCAGTTTCCACTACAGTGACAGTCTCATATAAAAATATTTCACAGGTCAAGAATTTGGGTTACAAATCTGTAGAAACAAAATCCTATAAATATAACAGTGTCCAAAAAAATTTTCGCCAGCATTGTGATACATTCACGCATATACACACATTTCATAACTCTTAAAGTACGATTCTTGGTTTCCAACAACCTTTTTCACAAACCAGGGTCCCTAACCACTACTCATTATTCCTTACCTTATTCGTCGACACTTCTTCAATATTTCATCATAACAGATACGTAGCATAATCAAATAACTCATATAGCATCAGCTTATTGATCATAAACATACCTCAACAGCATAATACACATCGTCGTCGTAAAAATAACATCATAACACCTCAGTCAAATCTCAAAAACGTCGTAGCTTTCTGCAATAATTTCAAAACCTAAAAAAAATTCTCTGCTCATGTCAAAAGTGTCATCTGCCTCAAACGTACTTTAAAAATCGTGATCCCATACCAAATATATCATTCAAAGCTCTCATAATATCACAATGGTTCCAAAAAAATATGAACAGTTCACAAAGTACAGACAAAATACAATTTCATAAGTGTGAAGTTATCCAACTGTGTAATTGCGTAAACATGTGTCACGGATGTAGTAAAAAAAATGTTTATCTCTCAGTTAAATGATCAGATAGCTGTGTAATTTGTGTGTTACAGAAATATGGTACCGATGTGTAAAGTTGTATAAGCAAATACCATATTAGCTAGGGCTCCTTGTGCTTGCCAAACACATGGTACACAAAGTAAGTGTGTAACCCCCTGAGGATTAATGTAATTATACCCTCAGGTGTTACAGATTACAACAATGGAATGAAATTATTACAGAAAACCTTTGTATCATTGTACTTCAAATATCTTTAAAAATAAATGTTTTAAGTATAAAATTAATCACACAAATACGTGTACTGTAGCGCTAAACTGTGCGTCTTGTTGTGAGATAATCTCTGTGGAAGTGTCGTAGTTATTGTCCTCTGAAAGCTAAGTTCTGCAGAAGTCAATGTACTTACCTCATGATAAACAAAAGTGAAATGCTTTGCGTATAGATATCTTAGTTATTACACTTATTGCCGTGATGAGGAAAGTACTGTGCTGTAACGTATTGTTGTCCTACGGAAAAGGCTGTCTCCTTGTAGCTATAGCACAAAAGTTACTACTAAAACATGTTTTACTTTCCAGAATAATACAGAAAAACTGTGCAGATATAAAACAGATACACCGCAAAAGCAACATTGTAAATTGTCACTCATTAGTAGCGTCGTGATAAAATCGTGTAGCTGTCACATAAACTAACCACTGTGTCGTCTGTTCACAATAACAATGCATTCGTAATTTCTGTTTAAATAAGTTCTCTTGGTTCTTGATTGGATATTTAACTTCAAACATTGTTGTATGTTAACAGTTTCTCAGTGTCACAAATTGTACTAGTAGCATGAAGTGAAAAGTTTTATGGCAAAGACTAAGTAAAAAAACAGATTATCTTTCAATAAACGGTTTTACGTGAGAAATGTGGTGGAAACCTTTACTCTTCCTAGTACGCAAAGTTTCAACTTCAACGCAATTATCGTGCGGTATACGTCGGTAAAGAATACTGGAATTTTTCTCAAGGTTAGCGTCTATGTTATTTTTCTCTGAGCCAGCCGGCGCAGGTGGCTGCCTGCGGTGCGAGTCATTGTCTGTTCCTTTATTGGCGCGCGTCGTTATTGGGATTAGGAGACCTAGCTTCTACAAATTCACGTTGTCGAAAGTGCCCTGCTCTGTTTGAAGCTCGTCAGTTCTGATGGAATTCATGTCTGTCGTTTTGTCGGTAGTTTACATAGTTTCTTGTTTGTCGGTCATGTGGTGGAGAATTTCTCCCAGAATCGTAACTGCGTGGTGGACCGTTGCGTCTGAAGTTATTCTGTCTCCTTTGATGATAATTATTTTGGTTCCCATATTGCCTATTTCTCTGATTGTCTCTGTGATAGTCACTACCGCGGAGAGGTGATCTTTCCCTGTAATTATTACTACTCTGCCAACAGTTGTCATACGGGTGGTGTCTGTTTTGGTCACGATATGTGTTGTGAGAATAGCCTTGTCGTGTCCAGTTATTATTTCTTTCATCGCGGAATTGTGACAGGTGTGCCTGTAATTGTTGTGTTCCTGTTTTCGCGTTCCGCGATTGTCAGTGTCAATTTCTAATTCTTGTAAGAGTCCCTGAAAAGCTTCAATGTCGTCTTTGCAACGTCCTGCCAAAATAATATGTCGTAAATGTTCAGGTAATTTGATTAAGCAAATGCGGATGAGTTCTGAGGGGCTGTATGGGTTTGACAGGTACTGATTCTTGTGCAACATGTCTTCAAAATATTTCACAAGACTGGAGAATTCAGATTCTTCGAAATGTTTCGTCATTATGATGCTATGTTTTACTCGGTCTTGTGTAGCTTGTGACCAATACGCTGAGAGGAAGGCATGATAAAATTCTCCTTCACTGTGGCAATCGTGAATGACCGATCGCATTCTTACAGCTGGTTCATTCTCTAAGTAGCCACACATAAATTCTAATCAGTGTTCTAACGACCAGTTGGGAGGAAAACAATGAGAGAATTGATGGAGCCATGCTTGTGGATGAATGTCGTTGCCAGAATTCTTAAATGTTTTGAATTTACGTGTAGTAATGAACAGCTTATAGTCAAAATCATCATGTCTGCGAGTCGCATATCCGTCATTGTTAGGTCGTGTCGGCCGTTCCATCTCAAAATTCGGTGCACATTGCCAATTTCTTTCATAACTTCCGAAATGCCCTGTATTATTATTTTGCGGCTTTACCGTATTTCTAAGTCCCTTTTCCAGTGCTGGAGCGCGAGTGTCCTCTGAAATACGTAATTCTTGTATTACCTGTGTCAGCTGAACTTGTACTTCCCTGATTTCTCTTTGGTGTTGCGTATTAATTTGATTCAGATTTTGTTTCAGTTTCCTAATTTGTTCGCTCTCTTCTGTGTCATTAAAGACTACCGGTTTTGTGTCATTCAGATTATCATCTACCTTCATAGGTAAATTATTTAGCTGATCCGAAAGTTCAACTACTTTCTCTGATAATGAACTAATTTCCTCCATGTGTCTTTCTGAACCAATTTTCAGCGTATCTACTGTGTCCTTAAGTTTTCTTGAGTTTTTGCAAGTTGCATAACCGAATCGGTAGATGCAACTGAGTCAATTTTAGCTTGCAGGGTCTCATGGTTTTGATGAACAATAGTTTGCAGTTCTTTTATGGCTGCCTCGTGATTGTGTAATGCATTTTCATGCCGCGAAAAAATAGGTTGAAAATGCTCACAAATTTGTGTTTTTACGTCATTACAGACTTTTTGACATTTCGATTCAATGTTATGTAACTCAGTAGTTAAATCTTCACGTGTTTTTTTTTCAAGTGTGGTGTCTAACTTTTGAAGATTTTGTTCCATTGTGTCTAACTTTTTAAGATTTTGTTCCACTGTGTCTAACTTTTTGAGATTTTGTTCCACTGTGTCTAACTTTTGCTGTGTTTGTCTCTGGTGTTGTTCCATTGTGTCTAACTTTTGCTGTGTTTGTCTCTGGTGTTGTTCCATTGTGTCTAACTTTTCAAGCTTTTGTCCCATTTGTTGCATTAATTGTAATATCAATGCACTGGTGTCTGAAACATGTTCCTCAGTGCTTTTCGGCAGTGAATTTGCACCGGCAACATTCACATTTTGACAAGCGGAAAATGTGTCTTGACTCATTTGAAAAAAAACGGTGAGGACGCAAAACCTGAATCTACAGTATTTGCAAAATTGTGTCCTGTCATTTCGGATTCCTGAGGCGAGCTGTTGCCGAGCGATCGATCGATAATGCTTCCCTGTTCACTACCTGTTTCACTGTCTACGCCATTGTTTGCAGCCCACTCCATTTCCCTATGCACAGTTACCAAATTACTACTTTGAACGTCTGTTAATTCATTACACAGTGGTGCTGGCAAGCTACGCTCGTCGTCATTATTATTTCTCAGTTTACTTTGGAGCCTAGTGTTACGTTTTTCATACGCCATTATTGACACGATATTTCACACGATAACACAGAAAAGCACAATTTGAAGAGCAAAAATAAGAGAACACATTAACATAGCACTGAAAATAATATGTAGTTAATTGCAAGCGCAGCTGCGAAATACTTGGTGCAAATCTACATGCATGCCACAACTGTTTTACTGTACAACAATGAAAGACTGCAACTACAAAGGAGATTTTCTCTACAATTACGCGCTAGCAATAAACAAAAGCTACACTAATTACACAAACTACAAGAAAAAAAATCAGAAGATTCCTGTGAGGTATCCTCGGCTAAGGGTCGACATATGAAACGTCCCCTTTCAAAAATTTTTACAAGACTATGCTTCAACTGACACACAATATTTTTAGCGCAACGCAATCTGACTTTCAAAAATCACTACAAAAGAATGGCCCTGACTATAACATTAACCTATACCTTTCACTAATCGCTTACCTCACAAAAATCTTGGTTACTCGAACTACTGCAATACAGCAAGCACCACTACTGCCAGCTAAATAAAAGATTCAAACTATGGAAGGCACTAACTACTGATAGGGATAGTTAGCAAATGAAAGATATTAATAGAGAACAAACAATGTATTTACCTTCATATCATCATCATATATATATATATATATAGCAGTTCATGACAAATTTCAAAACTCCGCCATCTCTCTCCCCACATCCACCACTGCTGGCGGCTCACCTCCAACTGCGCAACGCTACGCGCTGTTAACAGCCCAGCTGCCCAACACTACAATGGCGAGTATTACAACAATGCAAAGCAGCCACAGACTGCACACAGCACAGCCAGTGATTTTCATACAGAGGTGGCGTTACCAATAAAAAAACCTAAACAGCCTACTTACAAAGCTAACAAGTTACCTGTAATCTTCGTGTAGAACTTCACGGAGACTCCTTCAGATCCTGGAGACTCAGGACGCGCAGTCATAAAGTTTTAATTATCACCTCAAAAATAATGTTACAGAATTAATCTATTGTTTGATTGCACATAGATGGCTACAGTCAAAGTATACTGTATCACGCCACGACATGAACCAAAACAAAATGGCGCAGTCCACTGATAGAGTGAAGTATCGTATGATACTTCCTTTTCTGCAACTGAAGGGCAACAAAGCTGGAGCAGTCCGTGAAGAATTGGAGAAGTGGCATTGCTGCAATGCACCATCGTTTAACTCAGTGTTTCGATAGAGTATTCCCTTCCAGCGGTATCAAACGAGTCTAAGTGACGAAGAATGAATGGAAGACCGACCACTCGTCTGTGGAGAACTGGGCGTCACAAGAGTAGCGGTGGCCCTGGAGCTCGATGACGTATCACAGCTGAGGCAACATATCTTTCACAACATTTCGAACATGATAAAAGTTGCCACCAACTGGGTGCCGAGATTATAGACACCCACCCAAATAGCCCACCGAACCTAGGCAGCGGCAAAAATGTCGCAGCTGTGTCAGTCCAAAACTTCTTAGCCGGATATCAGTGCGGGCGAGTTCTGGCTGTATCAATGTGAACCCGAGACAAAAGCGCAAAGCAAGCAGCATGTACGTGTTGTGGCATCGTCCAGCTGTCATGGTGCACGCTACACAATGTGGCGATCCGATGGCAGAGTATGGATATGGCGAATGCCCGGTGAACGTTATCTGCCAGCGGGTGTAGTGCCAACAGTAGAATTCAGAGGCGGTGGTGTTATGGTATGGTCGTGTTTTTCATGGAGGGGCTTGCCTACATTGATGTTTTGAGCACCTTCTTCCTTCCCACTGTTGAAGAGCAATTCGGGGATAGCGATTGCATCTTTCAACACGACTGAGTACCTGTTCGTAATGCACAGCCTGTGGCGGAATGGTTACACAACAATAACATCTCTGTAATGGGCTGGCCTGCACAGAGTCCAGACCGGAGTCCTATAGAACACCTTTGGGATGTTTTGGAACGCCGACTTCGTGCCAGGCCTCACCGACCGACATCGATACCTCACCTCAGTGCAGCACTCCGTGAAGAATTCGCTGCCATTCCTGAAAGAAACCTTCCAGCACCTGAATGGACGTATGTCTGCGAGAGTGGAAGATGTCATCAAGGCTAAGGGTGGGCCAACACCATACTGAATTCCAGCATTACCTATGGAGGGCGCCACGAACTTGTAAGTCATTTTCAGCCAGTTGTCCGGATACTTTCATCACATAATGTATAAGTGAACGAAACTAGTTTCACCTCATCACAACACCAGTGGATTCACAACAGCTGAAAAAGGAAAAGAGCGACCCATCGTGGGGCAGGGTGGTGCTGTTTTTTTGGGGTCGCCGCGGTGTGACACTAACAGATTAAGCATTTAAGGGGCAAACTGTCACAGTAACATACTACCATATCTACTGACTATATTACGGAAGGCCTTCAAGCCGAGGCTGTTCAGTGAGGTGTTTTTGCTTCAAGACAATGTCCCACTGTATTACCTCGCTTGCTTTTCGCCTTCCGCTGTGGGCAGAAATGCCGTAAATTTATTAATAGAACGTTAAAGTAGTAATGCAATGAATAATCTCGATCTGCGATAATGTGAAATCATAGATAAGGATGAAATGAACATCTCTGCATACCTTCTTACTCTGATCAGCCAAAACTTTGTGAACACTGACCTGCTACCGATATCAACTCGTCCAGACATATAGCGCGGAATGACTGCTAGTCAGACACACGCTCAATACATGTACTATCAGTGAGCGTGCTGGCCGTGTGTAGCAGAATGGCGAAGGTGCACCATCCATTTGAGAATTAACAGGGGCAGATTGTGATGGCCTGGAGGATTGGCACAAGCATTTTGGAAACTGGGCGACTTGTCGGGAGTACGAGGATTGCTGTGGTGAGTGTCTTCAACACGTGGCCAAAGTAACGTGGAACCATGTCCAGACCTCGTGAGTGGTTTGGACAGCCACCCCTCATTGCAGATGTCGGACGTTGTAGGTTGGGTAGACTGGTGAACCAGGACAGACGTCGGGCTTTAAGGCTGAGCAGAATACAAACGTGTCTGAACAAACGGTCCATTGAACACTCCTAACGATGGGCCTCTGCAGCCGGCGACTCCTGCATGTGCCGATGTTAACACCACGATATCGGCAACTACGGCTGAAATGGCCACGTGACCATCGGCATTGGAAGTTTGCGCAGTGGCAGAGCGTTGTATGGTGTGTGAATCCCGATACATTCTTCATGATACCGACGGAAGGGCGCGAATCCGTCGTCTCCCAGGGAAACAGTTCCTTGACACCTGTATTGCGGGACAGAGACAAGCTGGCGGTGGCTCCATTATGCTCTGCGGAACATTCACGTGGGAATCCATGGGTCCAGTGGAGCTCGTCCAAGGTACCACGACGGTCAAGGAGTACCGTAAACTGGTTTCAGGCCACGTACACCTCTTAATGACCATCATATTTCATGACGGCAGTGGCATTTTTCAAAAAGATAACGCGCTATGTCACAAGGCCAGGAGTATGATCGAGTGGTTCGAGGAACACAGTGGCGTGTTCCAGTTGATGTGCTGGCGCACCAACTCGCCAGATCGAAAGCTTCTAAGATGTGAATGAACTTGGCGTCGGAGCTAATCGCCTCCCTCCGGGGAATTTATGGGTTCAAAATGGCTCTGGGCACTATGCGACTTTACTTCTGAGGTCATCAGTCCCCTAGAACTTAGAACTAATTAAACCTAACTAACCTAAGGAGATCACACACATCCATGTCCGAGGCAGGATTCGAAACTGCGACCGTAGCGGTCGCGCGGTTCCAGACTGTAGCGCCTAGAGCCGCTCGGCCACCCCGGCCGGCGGAATTTATGGAAATTAGTTGACTTGTGTGTGCAGAAGTGTGTCAGCTCCCTGCAGCGACCTACCAAGGTCCCTTTGCTTCCATGCCACGAAGCATCGCCGCTGGTATCCGTGCCAAAGTTGGACATACCAGCTATTAAGTAGGTGGTATAATGTTCTTTCTGATCAGTGTGTTTTCCCTTCCGTAGAGGAAGACCATAGGTGTCCTTTCTTTGGAGGAAGAATTCGATTCCACCATTAGCGAGAGACACAGGCAACTGATCTGTAGTCGCCATTGTATCAACCTGCACAATTAAGCGTACTTGATATTTAATAAGACATATTAAATTATAGACACAAAGGATTATGCATAGCATATTCAAACATTTCTGTGAGAGTTTTGGAGAAAGATATCCAAAACATTTTATTATTGTTTTATAAACGGTATTAACCCCATTTAGAGTTAAACATCACAGTCCAAATTATACAGGGTGTTACAAAAAGTGTAAGTAGGCTGTTTAGGTTTTTATATTGGTAACGCCACGTAGCGCTCTGTATGAAAATCACTGGCTGTGCTGTGTGTAGTCTGTGGCTGGTTTGCATTGTTGTTGGCCATTATAGTGTTGGGCAGTTGGCTGTTAACAGCGCGTAGCGTTGCGCAGTTGGAGGTGAGCCTCCAGCAGTGGTGGATGTGGGGAGAGAAATGGCGGAGTTTTGAAATTTGTAAGACTTGATGTCATGAACTGCTATATATATTATGACTTTTGAACACTATTAAGGTAAATACATTGTTTGTTCTCTATCAAAATCTTTCATTTGCTAACTATGCCTATCAGTAGTTAGTGCCTTCAGTAGTTTGAATCTTTTATTTAGCTGGCAGTAGTGGCGCTCGCTGTATTGCAGTAGTTCGAGTAACGAAGATTTTTGTGAGGTAAGTGATTTGTGAAAGGTATAGGTTAATGTTAGTAGGGATTTTTGAAAGTCAGATTGCGTTGCGCTAAAAATATTGTGCGTCAGTTTAAGCACAGTCATGTATAATTGTTCAAAGGGGACGTTTCATATGTCGACCCTTAGCCGAGGATACCTCACTGGGATCTTCTGATTTTTTCTTGTAATTTGTTCAATTAGTGCAGCCTTTGTTTATTGCTAGTGCGTAATTGTAGAGAGAATTTCCTTTGTAGTTGTAGTTTTTCATTCTTGTACAGTAAAACAGTTGTGGCATGCATGTAGATTTGCACCAAGTATTTCGCAGCTGCGCTTGTAATTAACGAGATATTATTTTCAATGCTATGTTAATGTGTTTTCTTATTTTGCTCTTCAAATTGTGCTTTTATGTGTTGTCGTGTGAAATATTGTGACAATAATGGCGTGTGAAAAACGTAATACTAGTCTCCAAAGTAAACTGAGAAATGACAGTGAAGACGAAAGCAGTGTGTTAGCGCCACCGTGTAATGAATTAACTAATGTTGAAAGTAGTAATTTGGTAATTGTGCATAGGGAAATGGAGCGGGCTGCAAATAATGGTGTAGGCAGTGAAACAATTAGTGAACAGGGAAGCATTATCGATCGAGCGGTCGGCAACAGCTTGCCTCAGGAATCCAAAATGACAGGACACAATCTTGCAAATACTGTAGATTCAAGTTTTGCGTCCTCGCCGTTTTCTCAAATGAGTCAAGACACATTTTCTGCTTTTCAAAATGCGAATATTGCCGGTTCAAATGCATTGCCGAATAGCACTGAGGAACATGTTTCAGACACCAGTGCATTGTTATTACAATTAATGCAACAAATGGGACAAAAGCTTCAAAGGTTAGACACAATGGAACAAAATCTTCAAAAGTTAGACACAATGGAACAACACCAAAGACAAACACAGGAACAGTTAGACACAATGGAACAAAATCAGAGACAAACACAGCAAAAGCTTCAAAAGTTAGACACAATGGAACAAAATCACAGACAAACACAGCAAAAGCTTCAAAAGTTAGACACCACACTTGAACAAACACGTGAAGATTTAACTACTGAGTTACATAACATTGAATCGAAATGTCAAAAAGTCTGTAATGACGTAAAAACACAAATTTGTGAGCATTTTCAACCTATTTTTTCGCGGCATGAAAATGCATTACAGAATCACGAAGTAGCCATAAAAGAACTGCAAACCATTGTTCATGAAAATCATGAGACCTTGTGGACTAAAACTGACTCAGTTGCATCTACCGATTCGGTTATGCTACTTGCAAAAACTCAGTAAAATTTAAAGGACACAGTAGATACGATTTCAACACAAATGGGCACTCTGAAACTTGGTTCAGAAAAACACACTGAGGAAATAAGTACACTATCGGAGAAAGTAGCCGAACTTTCGGATCAGTCCACTAACTTATCTACAAAGGTAGATGATGATCTGAATGACACAAGACCTGTAGTCATCACTGACACAGAAGAGTATGAACAAATTAAGAAATTGAAACAAAATCAGAATCAAATTAATACGCAACACGAAAGAGAAATCCGGGAAGCACAAGATCAGTTGGCACAAGTAATACAAAAATTACATATTTCAGAGGACACTCGCGCTCCAACACGGGAAAAGGAACTTAGAAATACGGAAAAGCCACAAAATAATAACACAGGGCATTTCGGAAATTATGAAAGAAATTGGCAAGGTGCACCGAATTTTGAGATGGAACCGCCGACACGACGTAACAGTGACCGATATGCTACTCGCCGACAGGATGATTTTTACTATAAGCTGTTCATTAGTACACGTAAATTCAAAACATTTAAGAATCCTGGCAACGACATTCATCCACAAGCGTGGCTCAATCAATTCTCTCATTGTTTTCCTCCCAACTGGTCATTAGAACGCAGATTAGAATTTATGTGTGACTACTTAGAGAATGAACCAGCTGAAAGAATGCGATCGGTCATTCACGATTGTCACAGTGAAGGAGAATTTTATCATGCCTTCCGCTCAGCATAATGGTCTCAAGGTACACAAGACCGAGTAAAACATAGCATCATAATGATGAAACATTTCGAGCAATCTGAATTTTCCAGTCTTGTGAAATATTTTGAAGACATGTTGCACAAGAATCAGTACCTGTCAAACCCTTACAGTCCCTCAAAACTCATCCGCATTTGCTTAATCAAATTGCCTGAACATTTGAGACATATTATTTTGGCGGGACGTTGCAAAGACGACATTGAAGCTTTTGAGGGACTGTTACAAGAATTGGAAATTGACACTGACAATCGCGGAACGCGAAAACAGGAGCACAACAATTACAGGTCACATCCGTCACAATTCCGCGATGACAGAAATAATACATGACAAGGCTATTCTTACAACGTAAATCGTGACCAAAACAGACACCACCCGTATGACAACCATTGGCAGAGTAGTAATAATTACAGGGAAAGATCACCTCTCTGCGGTAGTGACTATCACAGAGACAATCAGAGAAACAGACAATATGGGAACCAAAATAATTATTATCAAGGGAGACAGAATAACTTTAGACGCAACGGTCCAGCACGCAGTTACGATTCAGGGAGAAATTCTCCACCACGTGACCGACAAGAAAGAAACTATGGAATCTACCGACATGACGACAGACGATATGATCGTAACGACACACCTGAATTGCATAAAACTGGCGAGAATCAAAAAGGGCAGGGTCCTCTCGACAAGGTGAATTTGTAGAAGTTAGGTCTGCAAATCCCAATAACGACGCGCGCCAACAAAGAGACAATAGGCAATGACTCATACCGCTGGCAGCCACAAAATGTACTTCTGAAACTGACGACGCAGCTGCCGTAGCTAGTAATTACGTAAAAATGGAAGATGTTAGAGACATCTTACTCCAGGAACACGACGTAAAACATAACAACATTGCATATCCTGTGATTCACATTACAGTAAATGACGTAAAATTTACGGCAGTGCTTGACTCTGGCAGTCCCATTTCAGTAATTAGTGAAACAGCCTTTAGCAAATGCAACAAATCGAACGATTGCCCCACACTTCCGTTATTTAAGATTAAATTACAAGGTGCAATCGTTGGAAAAAGTGTAGATGTACGCCAACAAACCAACTTAGAATTCTTTTGTGAAAGCCACAGCTTCTCTATGAACTTTATTATTGTTCCATTACTGTCGACGGAAATTATATTGGGAGTAGACTTTTTGAATGAATACAAAGCAATCTTAAACTTCCATGATGCTGAAATAAGTTTAAAGAAAGAAGGTAAGTCAATAGCTCTCAAACCATGACGAAGAAATTAATCGGCTTTACCTCCTGTTAGACAACAGTTCGGAATTTGCGACGGAACTTGACACTAACAATCACTCTACACGTACTGACAGGGATGATATCGACGGCGCATTTGATACTAATGAGTTAATTCAGAATAAAATTCAAACAATTGAGAATTGTAATGACACTGATAGGCAAGACCTTTTTGAGATTTTACAAGCACATTCCACAGTTTTTACTCACAAAACAGGAACAATCAAGGGATTTCAATACCAATTTCGTGTTCGTGAGCATACTAAATTTTGTGTTAGACCATATGTAATTCCGGCGCATTATAGGGACCGTGTTAGAACAGAAATACAATCTATGCTTGACGAGGGCATTATTGAGCCTGCAGTAAGCTCATATAACAGTCCATTACATGTTGTTGAGAAGAAAAATGGATCGATCAGGCTTGTCTTAGATTCGAGACAAATCAATACTATCATCATTCCTGAAACAGACATGCCGCAAACGTTAGAAGAACTTCTTCAAAATTTTAATGGTGTAAAAGTGTTGTCTTCTACTGATCTCAGATCCAGCTTTTATCAGATCGAACTTCATCCAGAATGTATAAAATACACAGCTTTCCTTTGTTTCGGCGTTTGTTATCAGTTTCGGAAACTTCCTTTTGGTTTGGACATTTCTTCGGCAGCATTCATTCGCGGGCTAAATTCCATATTACCTGAGTTCTTAAAACGTCACATCACCTTATATGTGGACGATATTCTGATAGCAGAAGCCTCATGGGAACAACACAATCGCATCCTCAACAGCGTGTTACATGCTTTTGCAGAATCTGGAATTACAGTTAACTTGGAAAAGTCTGAATTCGGTAGGACAAAGGTGAAGTTTTTGGGACATATTATTTCTTCTGAAGGCATTCAGCCGGATCCCGAAAAGTTAGAAGCAATCAGAGCCATTCCAGTTCCATCCACAAAAAAACAAGTCCGCAGTTTTCTAGGTCTCGTAAATTATTATCGTCGTTTTCTGAATATGCAAATTCTAGTTACACCAAAACTTTGTTCTCTCACTGGAAAAAATAGTATTTGGAACTGGGACGAACAAGCACAGTTGGAATTCAATTATTTGAAAGAATCGCTACTTAAACCGCCAATACTAGCTCATCCAGATCTGTCACAAGATTTCTGCCTTAGCACGGGTTCTTCTAAAGTCGGTCTTGGTGCCCGTTTATTTCAAGAAACCACAGAAAAAGACACTACTGTTCAGAAAACCATTGCTTTTGCTAGCCGAGTGCTAACAAAATCTGAAAAAAAATTATTCCGTTACTGAATTAGAAGCTTTAGCTATCGTTTGGGCATTTAACAAATTCCGTTTCTTTCTTTCTGGTAAGCACGTAAAAGTATACAGTGATCGTCGTGCATTACAATTTCTTATGTCTTCAAAATTAAATCATGTCAGGTTAAAACGTTGGGCATTGTTTCTGCAAGAATTCCACTTCACAATAGTCTACATTCCCGGCAAGGAGAACATTGTTGCGGACGCACTGTCACAGGCACCGGCTGGGCTTCAGAAAAGTAACACAGAAGGCAACCTCGAGAAAAATTTCAGTATTCTTTACATTCAGAAAGTCGCCTTTGAAAATTTTATCTTCACATCTTTAAAGGACATTGCTCATGAACAAGATAAAGATCCGATTTGGAAAGACATCAAAAGCAAATGGCATGAAAAGACACACACACAGATTCGGCATTATTATCTGGTTAGAAACAACATACTGTTCAAACGCTGCACTGTTGATGAAAAGCTATGGGTACTTTGCATTCCTGACGATTTTGTTAATAAGCTCATTTGGTACATTCATTTCAGCTATGCACATTTTGGTCCACGAAAATGTTATCATATTCTTCGAACGACTTGTTATTTTAACAATATGGAAAAGAGAATTCGAAGAGTCTTGTCTATTTGTAAACTTTGTCAAAAGGCGAAACCATCTACTATCTCCCATCGTGCTCCGCTGTTTCCTATCATTTCTTCTAAATTAAAAGAATTTGCTGCTGTTGATCTCTTGGGACCGCTTGTCAGAACATCTAATGGATTTTCGTACGTTCTAGTCGCTGTTGAATTTACTTCAAAATTTTTTTCTTTCACACAGTTACGTAAAGCTACTGGACGGTCTGTATCCAACGCCTTTGTTAAAAATTTCTTACATGAAGTTGGACACGTTAGTAAAGTCATTTCAGATAACGGACCGCAATTCAGATCTGCTGTTTGGTCACGCATGCTTCGGAATCATAAAATCAAACCTGTTTTTATTTCATTATACTCACCACATTGTATCCCCTCCGAACGGATTATGAAAGAAATCAATAAGCTTTGCAGACTTTATTGTCACAGAAAGCATCAGCATGGGACAGATATTTACACTTATTTCAAAACGTGCTGAATGAAATGCCTCATGACTTCACTGCTTTACCACCTACTCTTGTACTCAAGAATGAAGAACCACCGAACAGAATCAGAGAGCTTGTACCTTTCCCAAATACACGTAAAGTTCGACACAAAGACATAATTGATTTGGCTATTAGAAATATAAAATCTGCAGCAGACAAAAGGAGAAAACTACACGGTAAAGCAAATGCAAAGAAATTATGTATTGGTCAGAAAGTTCTCATTAAAGCTCATTCATTGTTACATAAGGAGAAACACTTGAGTCACAAATTCTTTCTAGTTTATAATGGACCTTACAGAATCCGACGTATACCACATGATAATTGCGTTGAAGTTGAAACTCTGCGTACTAGGAAGAGTAAAAGTTAACACCACATTTCACATGTAAACCGTTTATTGAAAGATAATCTGCTTTTTAACTTTGTCTTTGCCATATAACTTTTCACTTTACATTACTAGTATGCTCTGTCAGACTTAGAATCTGTTAACATGCAACAATGTTTGAAGTTTAATATCCAGTCAAGAACAAAGAGAACTTATTTAAACAGAAATTACGAATGCATTTTTATAGTGAACAGATGTCACAGTGTTATTGTATGTGTACATTCTTGCTTGTTAGTTGCATGATTACGTAACGACTATAAGGTTTACATACTTAGAACATATACTGCTAATGAGATTTTAATGCAACATTTTGGTTTACTTGAAAAGATACTCTTTATTTGAAGTACATTCGGTGAGATTAAAGATGACATAGCATCGGTTTCTTTGATAGCTACACGATTATATCACGACGCTACTAATATGTGACACAATTTACATTGTTTCTTTTGCAGTGTTCAAAAATGGTTCAAATGGCTCTGAGCACTATGGGACTTAACAGCTATGGTCATCAGTCCCCTAGAACGTAGAACTACTTAAACCTAACTAACCTAAGGACAGCACACAACATCCAGCCATCTTCTTTTGCAGTGTATCTGTTTTATATCTGCACAGTTTTTCTGTATTATTCTGGAAAGTAAGACATGTTTTAGTATTTGTGGTATAGCTACAACGAGACAGCCTTTTCAGTAGCACAACAATACGTTACAGTACAGTACTTTCTTCATCACGGCAATAAGCATAATAACTACGATATCTATACGCAAAGTATTTCACTTTCGTTTATGATGAGGTAAGTACTTTGACTTTTGCAGAACTTAGATTTCGGAGGACGATAACTACGACACTTCCACAGTATTATCTTACAGCAAGACGCACATTTAGCGCTAAAGGATACGTATTTGAATGATTAATTTTGTACTTAAAACATTTATTTTTAAAGATTTTTGAATTACAATGATACAAAGGTTTTCCGTGACACATTTCATTCGATTGCTGTAATCTGTAACACCTGAGGGTATAATTACATTAATCCTCAGGGGGTACACACCTGCATTGTGTACTATGTGTCTGGCAAACACGAGGAACCCTAGCTAATATGATATTTGCTTATACAACTTTACACATCGGTACCATATTTCTCTAACACAGAATTACACAGCTATCTGACTTTTCTACAGAGAAACAAAATTTTTTTACTACGTCAGTGACAGATATTTACGCAATTACACAGTTGGATAACTTCACACTTATGAAATTGTATTTTGTCTGTACTTTGTGAACTGTTCATATTTTTTCGGAACCATTGTGATACTATGAGAGCTCTGAATGATGTATTTGGTAAGGGATCATGATTTTAAAGTACGTTTGAGGTAGATGACACTATTGAAATGAGCAGAGAATTTTTTTTAGGTTTTGAAATTTTTGGAGGAAGCTACGACGATTTTGAGAATTGACTCAGATGTTATGATACTATTACGACGAAGATATGTATTATGCTGTTGAGGTATGTTTATGATCAATAAGATGATGCTACTGTATAGGAGTTATTTGATTATGCTATGTGTCTGTTATGATGAAATATTGAAGAAGTGTCGACGAATATGTATATGTATAATAAGGTAAGGAATAATGAGTAGTGGTTAGGGACTCTGATTTGTGGAAAAGGATGTTGGAAACCAAGAATCGTACTTTAGAATTATGAAATGTGTGTACATGTGTGAATGTATCACAATGCCTCTGAAAACTTTTTGGACACTGTTGTATTTATAGGATTTTGTTTCTACACATTTGTAACGCAAATTCCTGACATGTGAAATTTTTTATATGAGACTGTCACTGTAGCGCAAACTGCTGTCGTAAATATTTCGGTAGGAAAGTTAAGTGACCTTCACGTAATGCGTGGTGGGCACCCAGCTGCGCGATAGTCGCCTGGGAAAAGGCCATTAGTGTGTGCCTTTCAGAGGCACAGGTGGAGAAAAAAGAGACCATTAACCTCGCTATTGACATTCCTTTGTAGAAAGCATCGCAAAAATGACTCGCTCATTACTTGAAAACATATGATTACTCCTACTTTGTGCTACTTACTGAAATGCTTATGAATTCATGGGAAATATTCGTACATCTGCACACCTGATTATGACAAGTGTCTTTCTATGAGAATTGAGAAAATTTCTACTAACTTATGAAATGCCTCATGACTACTGAATGATTATTTTATGCTTTACTTTGTACATAGTTGCTTATTTTATTTGGTATCTGTTTTCCAGGTTTGTTGCATCAATGCTTTTATAAAATAAAATCAAATGCATTTGCTAATGTGAACACTTTCTGTCAACAGATCTGTTAGATAATAATTTTATGATCCACATTCTTCAAAAAAAAAAAAGAAAAAAGAAAAAAAAGAGCACTTGGAAAGGAAAGAACAGTAAGAAGGGGCTAATAACAGTAACTGCATACATAATTTACTTTTCAAGTACTTGGTAATTTTTATGGTAGAATAAGTTGTGGTGCACCACTTTAATTACATAGACATTAAGATGTGAATAGACATTTCCCTTATCTGCATTGTTGTCTTTAGTGTAATATTTTTTCTGCTTGAGCTTTGCCATGGATAGGTATAAGTTATAGCATTTGCTGCTGCTGTTTGCCATGCATAGTGCTACTGAATGTCAGTTTGTATTAAGCTAGTTTTACTACTGATTTATTTTTCTTGTTGCTGCACATTGGCTCATATTAGTTGTAATGTTGCATTTGCTGTGCTAATTTAGATTTGCTGCTGCTAGTTTTGCCAATTTGCATTTTTTTCATTGCTGTTTGTATTAATTGTTTGTGCTGCTGCATTGCCTCGTCCCTTAGTTTAGCATCTGAGCTCAGTAGATTTAAGTTAGCTTAACAGGGGGTAGACTATATAAGAGAATGAGTTGTGATGAACTGGAAGAAATGCATTGAGAATTTATACGAAAAAAGTACAGAAAGCAGGAATAGGTAGGATTTTCTTGGAAATAAATGATGAGGTAAGATAATGGAAAATAAATAATGAGGGAAGAAATATGTGAACATATAAATACAGAGAGCATGCTTGGATAGGATTTTTTTGGTGGAAACAAATGTTGAAATAAGAGGAAAGATATATGGAATGAAGTTTTGGGGTGGACTGCAGTACCAAATGTCACACTGAAAACAAACCCTGTCCTGTATTTTTATGTTATTACACTATGTGAATTTGTGTTTTGCCTGTCTGTATGTGTTTAGCTAATAGGATTTACATTGTAGAATTTTTCTGATGATATGTTATTTACTTTGTAAAGATGTTTAGAAATTATTTATTCTGTTTTGTTTTAATGCTCATGTGTGAAGTTGATGTTTCAAAAGTTATTCTGATCTTTTATGTATTTACTTATGTCATAATTACTGTAACACTGATGTATATGTTAGTTCAATTCTTTCGTAAAGCCTGTTTTACTACAAATGTTATCTCTATTTTTATGTTCTTTAATGATGTTTTCTGTATCTTTGTAATTGTATTCTCATGCTATAAAATTGTAATTGACACCAGTTTATCAAATTAAGTAACTTGTAAGCATTCATTTCATTGCACACATTTCAGTTGGCTATAGTATATGCACAATATGTGAAAAAAAGAGGACTGTTAGTGTTTGCACATGAGTTAATAATTCAGCAAGGGACAGGATAAGTTCTAAGGACATATAAAAATAAAATTTTTTTGTGACTGCGCAAGTGGTGGTTTATGGATTTGCTATATAGTACAAGACTATTCGATGGTGATTGTGCACCTGCACAGTCGCAACAGATGGCTGCTAGCCATCTCTACAAGGACTACAGTGGGTCTACACCTTTGATGACTCACCAACACCATTATTTCTACAAGGACTGCAGTGGGTCTGCACCTCTTGTGTCCCACCAATACCGTAATCTCTAACAAGACTACAGTGGTCTGCTCTGTGATGACCTACCTACCAATATTCTTAAACTTCGACTGACTCTGCTGTGGGTTTGCTCTGTTACATTACCTGTCTGCATGTCAAGAGTCACTACTGTCTTTCCATTGGAAGGACAACACTACTTCTTCAAGACTGCATGGAAATCCACTACTTCCGTGTGCATTCTCTTTTACTGCTCAGACTTTGAGAAAAAAAAACACTACAATTTTACTGTGATGAATGATCAGGACTGTCTTTAGGGACTGTGAGAAAATTTTAGCTTTTGACCAACATTGTATCAATAAGTGTGTGCATTTGATTTCTTTGTTATTGTAATTATGAAAAAATTTTTCAAATCTGTGTTGGCCACTGCCCAAAACAATTTGTAAAATTTTTTGTGGGGAGCATGGGGGCTATGTAAGTAGGCTGTTTAGGTTTTTATATTGGTAACGCCACGTAGCGCTCTGTATGAAAATCACTGGCTGTGCTGTGTGCAGTCTGTGGCTGGTTTGCATTGTTGTTGGCCATTGTAGTGTTGGGCAGTTGGCTGTTAACAGCGCGTAGCGTTGCGCAGTTGGAGGTGGGCCGCCAGCAGTGGTGGATGTGGGGAGAGAGATGGTGGAGTTTTGAAATTTGTAAGACTGGATGTCATGAACTGCTATATATATTATAATTTTTGAACACTATTAAGGTAAATACATTGTTTGTTCTCTATCAAAATCTTTCATTTGCTAACTATGCCTGTCAGTAGTTAGTGACTTCAGTAGTTTGAATCTTTTATTTAGTTGGCAGTAGTGGCGCTCGTTGTATTGCAGTAGTTCGAGTAACGAAGATTTTTGTGAGGTAAGTGATTTGTGAAAGGTATAGGTTAATGTTAGTCAGGGCCATTCTTTTGTAGGGATTTTTGAAAGTCAGATTGCGTTGCGCTAAAAATACTGTGCGTCAGTTTAAGCATAGTCATGTATAATTGTTCAAAGGGGACGTTTCAAAAGGTACGGCCAAACTTTCGGGAAACATTCCTCACACACAAAGAAAGAAAATATGTTATGTGGACATGTGTCCGGAAACGCTCACTTTCCATATTAGAGCTCATTTTATTATTTCTCTTCAAATCACATTAATCATGGAATGGAAACACACAGCAACAGAACGTACCAGGGTGACTACAAACACTTTGTTACAGGAAATGTTCAAAATGTCCTCCGTTAGCGAGGATACATGCATCCAACCTCCGTCGCATGGAATCCCTGATGCACTGATGCAGCCCTGGAGAATGGCGTATTGTATCACAGCCGTCCACAATATGAGCACGAAGAGTCTCTACATTTGGTACCGGGGTTGCGTAGACATCAGCTTTCAAATGCCCCCATAAATGAAAGTCAAGAGGGTTGAGGTCAGGAGAGCGTGGAGGCCATGGAATTGGTCTGCCTCTACCAATCCATCGGTCACCGAATCTGTTGTTGAGTAGCGTACAAACACTTCAACTGAAATGTGCAGGAGCTCCATTGTGCATTAACCACATGTTGTGTCGTACTTGTAAAGGCACATGTTCTAGCAGCACAGGTAGAGTATCCCGTATGAAATCATGGCGGTGGATCCAGGAAGTACAGTACATACTGACGATACTAATATGAGCTCTGACATGGAAATTAAGCGTTTCCGTACACATGTCCACATAACATATTTTCTTTCTTTGTGTGTGGGGAATGTTTCCTGAAAGTTTGGCGGTACCTTTTTGGAACACCCTGTATTTTAATAATATCCGCTGAACGGGCGCTGACCCATTTGCCACACTCCCAGTTAAAAGTATTCTTTTTTATTGAATATTGAAGTGTTATATTTTTAGACAGACAGTGATTTTTATGATATATGCTATTTTGTGTCCTTTACTGAAGTGTAGATATTTCATTGTACATTGGTATTATCAGAAACTTGGATTTGCATTTATTCAGTGAATTCTTTCAGTTGTAACTTAAATATTTTTCTGATTACATTAACATTTATGTGAAATGATTTTAATGGTTATCTAAGTAGTGCAGCTCTTCCGTGTGTGTGGCATTTTTTTGTTAGCTCCTTTTTTGTAATTGTTTTAAACTGTCAAGAGCTACCAGAACTAGGTCAAATGTTACAGTTGTAGGCAATGCCACTTACGATGATTTTGTGGTCAGAGAAGGGGCAAGTGAACAGGGATCCTTTTATAATGCTGATTTAACTGAGACAAATAGGACAATACATGACAGGAATGATCATGGAAATGCAAAAAATATAGTTGGTGTTCCGCTTTGGAAACCGAGTCTGTAGGATGTAATTTGTCACGACAGTCAGGATCTGTAGCTAAAGATTCAGGTTTTGTATCCACAGCTGTTGACCAAACTGAGACAGTCTCTACCCCTTCCTGTAGTAATGCCAAAGATGGGAAAGTATTCTGAAGGGATTGTTAGATCACAACAAAGAAGAGGATAGAAAATTTGTAGAATGTGACAGAAAGTTTGTCAGCGAACTAGAACAGAATAATAAAAAAGTTTAGAGAGGAACATTTGGCCAATTTAAACGAGAAAACTAAACAGGTTAAGCAAGATATACATGAGGAGTTCATCCCTGTATAAAATTATCTAAGGTCAAGGGTCGAGCACACTGAAACAGTAGAAGTTTCACAGCTCAAACAGCAGGACAGTCATTTTGAAACCCGGGCTCGAAGTCTTGAAGAGTAGTATACATCGCTAAAGGCTAAATAGACAGAATTTACTACCAAAGAACTGTTAAATGCAGTTATCAAACAAGTAGACTAACTTTCTGTAATCGTGATCCAACCGTCTAACGCAGACAAAAATTCTGTTACACAGCCTGTTCCCGTTGCAGAGTGGGAAGAATACTTTCTCTTCATCGTTTTAAACAGATACAAAGAACCATTAGCCAACAACACAAGTCTGATGTAAAAAAAACTTGATAATCGACTATCGCGCATTGAATGGAAAATCGGTCACAGGCATGATGCTGCAAATTGTCATAATTTGCGTTTTAGTACTTCTGAAAAAACTTCTGATTCGTGGCATGTAGATGAAATGATACGTGAACGCAATGCATACTTCTGCCATTACCATTCTTAGGTTCATTTTCGCTTCATTCAGCTTTTGTTCGTCAGCTACACTTTGACTTCACTTCAGTCTGTGATAAAACTCTGTTTGTTTCTGTAGAAACTTCGTAATACAGCTGAACTCGTTAAACTTCGGTAACACGATAAATCAGTCAAATCTAAAAGCCGTAAATTCAACTAAATACCTAGGTATTACAATTACGAACAACTTAAATTAGAAGGAACACGTAGAAAATGTTGTGGGGAAGGCTAACCAAAGACTGCGTTTTATTGGCAGGACACTTAGAAAATGTAACAGACCTACTATGCCTACAATATTCTTGTCCGTCCTCTTTTAGAATACTGCTACGCGGTGTGGGACCCTTACCAGATAGGAGTGCCAGAGTACACCGAAAAAGTTCAAGGAAAGGCAGCACGTTTTGTATTATCGCGAAATATGGGAAAGAGTGTCACAGAAATGATACAAGATTTGGGCTGGACATCATTAAAAGAAAGGCGTTTTTCGTTACTCCGAATGCGAAAATATTTTGTTGACACCGACCTACAAAGGGAGGAACGATCACCACGATAAAATAAGGGAAATCAGGGAAGACATAGGTGTTCATTCTTTCCGCGCGCTATACGAGATTGGAATAAAAGAGAATTGTGAAGGTGGGTCGAACTCTCTGCCAGGCACTTAAATGTGATTTGCAGAGTATCCATGTAGATGTAGATGTAGATGTAAACCACGATGGACCTTTCCCATCCCTTGAAACCTTGCTCGCAACGTGCATGCCTACGACGTACTGCTTTTGAATCTGTTACTGCAGTCGTTAGAAGAACCCATCACTTGACGTACTTTACAATACACTATCTGATCAAGAGTATCCGGACTCCACTATGTAATGTGAATATTGACCACTAGATTCCACGAGAGGAGGAGGTCGCAGCTCGTGATCTAGCTGGGTTGGGGATTTTCTCTGCTCGGGGACTGGGTGTTTGTGGTTCAAATGGCTCTGAGCACTATGGGACTCAACTGCTGAGGTCATTAGTCCCCTAGAACTTAGAACTAGTTAAACCTAACTAACCTAAGGACATCACAAACATCCATGCCCGAGGCAGGATTCGAACCTGCGACCGTAGGGGTGTTTGTGTTGTCCTCATCATTGCATCATCATCATCATCATCATCATCATCATCATCATCATCATTCGTGACTGGCTAGATTGGATTGTGTAAAAATTGGACTGTGTAAAAATTGGGACTTTGTACGGGCGCTGATGACCGCACAATTGAGCGCGCCACAAACCGAACATTATCGTCATGAGAGGCGTACCAACCAGCCAGTATAAAAGGAGGCGAGGAGTATTGGTGTTGTGCCCCCCTTCTCCTCTGCCCCTGGCATCTACCCTCTTCCCTCTCCCTCCTCCCCCACCTTTCCCCTTTTGGCAGGTCCCCGGACTCGCACACGTCACATGAACTTTCGCGCGCCGGATATCATCGCCATTGGTTTCTGTGTGTGTGCCGTCGTGTTAGTGATTCAGTGTTTTCACCCAACAACGCTCCATCGTTCACATGTGTTCTCTCAGTCGTCAGTGTTTGTGTACAGTGCTGACCGTTTTTTCATCTTTTACTCCACGTGTGAACGGCTCCGTGTTCTTTAATTAATGTGTCTACTGTTTCTTGTCCACCGTTCTATTATGTCTATCTGTGTCTTCATTGTTTTTCTTTGTACTGACTGTGGCTGAAGAGCGACGTAATATTTCCGCTGCCAGTCCACCTTTTGTATAAGGTGTTAAAATCACAATAAAGAAAAAAAAAAGGTGTTGTCAGTAGTTATTGAATATTACCTGAGTAAGAAATTCAACAGGCGCGTTTTAAGTCTTCTAAAGGTACCCAAGTCGACTATTGATGATGTGACTGCGAAGTGAAAACTCGAAGCAACAATAGCAGCTAAACAAAGACCACGCAGAGTTCACTTATTGACGGACGGGGACCGTGGAGAATTGCGGTGGTTGGTTGTAGAAAACTATGTGAAATCAGCGAAGGTGTCACTTTTGAGTTTCAAAGTGGTACCACATGTCGAACTAACACAATGTCTTTGAGTAGGGAGTTAAAAGGAACTTGATTCAGTGGTCGAACAGGTCGTCGTAAGCCACACATTTTTGTACTCAGTGCTATGCGACGCTTAAGGAGGTGTAAAGATCGGTGCCACTGGATAATGGATGACTGTAAATGAGTGATCTGGAGTGATGTATCTCTATACACCCTGTGACAGTCCGATGGAAGGGTTTGGATTTGGCGAACGCCTGGAGAACGTTGTCTGTCATCGTGTGTAGCACCAAAAGTGAAGTATGGAGGAGGTGGTGTTACGATACCGGGTCATTTTCGTGGTTACGGTACAGTCACTTTGCTGCACTTCGCTAAATGTGGAAGGATATGAGAACATTTTACAGTACTGAGTACTGAGTACAGTTGAAAAACAGTTCGGAGACGATCTACATCTACATCATAATGGATACTCTGCAAATCACATTTAAGTGCCTGGCAGAGGGTTAATCGAACCACCTTCACAATTCTCTATTATTCCAATCTCGTATAGCGCCCGGTGAGAATGAACACCTATATCTTTCCGTACGAGCTCTGATTTCCCTTATTTTATCATGGTGATCGTTCCTCCCTATGTAGGTCGGTGCCAACAAAATATTTTCGCATTCGGAGGAGAAAGTTGGTGACTGGCATTTCGTGAGAAGATTCCGTCACAACGAAAAACGCCTTTCTTTTAATGATGTCCAGCCCAAATCCTGTATCATTTCTGTGACACTCTTTCCTATATTTCGCGATAATACAAAACGTGCTGCGGTGCTTTGAACTTCTTAGATGTACTCCGTCAATCCTATCTGGTAAGGGTCCCACATCGCGTAGCAGTATTCTAAAAGAGGACAGACAAGCGTATTGTAGGCATAGTAGTTCTGTTACATTTTCTAAGTGTCCTGTCAATAAAACGCAGTCTTTGGTTAGCCTTCTCAGAACATTTTCTATGTGTTTCTTCCAATTTATGTTGTTCGTAACTGTAATACCTAGGTATTTAGCTGAATTTACGGCTTTTAGATAAGACTGATTTATCGCGTAAACGAAGTTTAACGAGTTCCATTTAGCACTCATGTGGATGACTTCACACTTTTCGTTATTTAGGGTCAACTGCTGGTTTTCGCACCATTCAGATATCTTTTCTAAATCGTTTTGCAATTTGTTTTGATCTTCTGATGACTTTATTAGTCGATAAACGACAGCGTCATCTGCAAACAACCGAAGACGGCTGCTCAGATTGTCTCTCAAATCGTTTACATAGATAAGGAACAGCAAAGGGCCTCTAACACTAACCTTGGGGAACGTCAGAAATGACTTCTGTTTTACTCGATGACTTTTCGTCAGTTACTACGAACTGTGACCTCTCTGACAGCAAATCACAGATCCAGTCACATAACAGACGATATTCCATAAGCACGCAATTTCACTACGAGCCGCTTGTGTGTTACAGTGTCAAAAGCCTTCCGGAAATCCAGAAATACGGAATCGATCTGAAGTCCGATTAATTGCTTATATCAGCATCACAATGCAACCTATCAACTTCCGAGGGGATGGACTGTGAACGTAACGGAACAAAAAATGGGCAAATGGCTCTGAGCACTATGGGACTTAACTTCTGAGGTCATCAGTCCCCTAGAACTTAGAACTACGTAAACCTAACTAACCTAAGGACATCGCACACATCCATACCCAAGCAGGATTCGAACCTGCGACCGTAGCGGTCACGCGGTGCCAGACTGTAGTGCCTAGAACCGCTCGGCCACAACGGCCGGGGTTCGCTCCTGACCTCGGCATCCAATGTGACCATTCGTTTCGTCTCTTGAGGGAGAATGGGCTGCCATTCCTGCACAGACATTCAGACATCTCACTAAAGCCGCGAGCAGTGGCCGCGAGGTTCGAGGCGCCAGGTCACGGACTGCGCGGCCCCTCCCACCGGAGTTTCGAGTCCTCCATCGGGTATGGGTTCGTGTGTTGTCCTTAGCGTAAGTTAGTTTAAGAAGTGTGTAAGTCTGGGGTCCAGTGACCTTAGCAGTTTGGTCCCTTAATTCACACACATTTGAAGCTGATTGAAAGTGTTTCCAGCAGAGTTCAAGCCATCGTAAAGACGAATGTTGGGCACGCCCCATATTAAGATCCACTAATAGATGTCTCATTTCTTTTGATCAGATAGTGTATTAGTTATTTCAGTCTGAGCGTAGCTCTATGAGTGTTTTACGCTAAGGACTTTCCTCCCCATACATTTACGCATACGTTCTATGAATGAAGCAGACGTGCATGGCGCCCGCAGATTGCCCCCTATTGATCAGATTCCGGCTGCACGTGCCGCGAGCAGTTCTAAACAGCGGCGTGCCGTGCTGCACGCGTGTGGAGCTGGAGCTGGAGGTGGAGGTAGAGAGAGGCAGAGGTGCACGCCCATCGATTGAATTGTCCGCGGCTCGCGGTCGCCGACTGCGCCGACCCGGGAACGCTTAGCGTGTCATATCCGGCGCCGGCGGCTGCCATCCAAACACAGGCATTGCCACAGCACCCCAGGAGACACCGTGCAAAAGTCGTGAGGAGATACCCCTTTTTACCACCATTAAAATCAGACAACGTATACTACTGGCCATTAAAATTGCTACACCAAGGAGAAATGCAGATGATAAACGGGTATTCATTGGACAAATATACTATACTACAAATGACATGTGATTACATTTTCACGCAATCTGGGTGCATAGATCCTGAGAAATCAGTAATAACGGCCTTGATAACGCCTGCGCATTGAGTGAAACAGCGCTTGGATGGCGTGTACAGGTACAGCTGCCCATGCAGCTTAAAACGATACGACAGTTCATCAAGAGTAGTGGCTGGCGTGTTGTGACGAGCCAGTTGCTCGGCCGCCATTGACCACACGTTTTCAGTTGGTGAGAGATCTGGAGAATGTGCTGGCCAGAGTAGCAGTCGAACATTTTCTGTATCCAGAAAGGCCCGTACAGGACCTGCAACATGCGGTCGTGCATTATCCTGCTGAAATGTAGGGTTTCGCATGGATCGATTGAAGGGTAGAACCACGGGTCGTAACACATCTGAAATATAACGTCTACTGTTCAAAGTGCCGTCAATGTGAACAAGAGGTGACCGAGACGTGTAACCAATGGCACCCCATACCATCACGCCGGGTGATACACCAGTATGTTGATGACGAATACATGCTTCCAATGTGCGTTCATCGCGATGTCGCCAAACACGGATGCGACCATCATGATGCTGTAAACAGAACCTGGATTCGTCCGAAAAAATGACGTTTTGCCATTCGTGCAACAAGGTTCGTCGTTGAGTACACCATCGCAGGCGCTCCTGTCTGTGATGCAGCGTCAAGGGTAACCGCAGCCATGGTCTCCGAGCTGACAGTCCATGCTGCTGCAAACGTCGTAGAACTGTTCGTGCAGATGATTGTCCTGCAAACGTCCCCATCTGCTGACTCAGGTATCGAGAAGTGGCTGCACGATCCAGCCATGCGGATAAGATGCCTGTCATCTCGACTGTTAGTGATACGAGGCCGTTGGGATCCAGCACGGCGTTCCGGATTACCATCCTGAACCCACCGATTCCATATTCTGCTAACACTTATTGGATCTCGACCAACGCGAGCATCAATGTCGCGATACGATAAACCGCAATCGTGTTAGGCTACAATCCGACCTTTATTAAAGTCGGAAACGTGATGGTACGCATTTCTCCTCCTTACACGAGGCATCACAACAACGTTTCACCAGGCAACGCCGGTCAACTGCTGTTTGTGTATGAGAAATCTGTTGGAAACTTTCATCATGTCAGCACGGTGTAGGTGTCACCACCGGCGCCAACGTTGTGTGAATGCTCTGAAAAGCTAATCATTTGCATATCACAGCATCTTCTTCCTGTCGGTTAAATTTCGCGTCTGTAGCACGTCATATTCGTGGTGCAGCAATTTTAATGGCCAGGAGTGTATAAAACATTAGTCAACCCTTATAAACTGAAGTAACGAAATTAGTGGGATACCTCCTAATATCGTGTTGGACCACCTTTTGCCCGGCATAGGGCAGCAGCTCGACGTGGCATATACTCAAGAAGTCATTGGAAGTCCCCAACAGAGATACTCAGCCCTGCTGCCTCTACAGCAGTCCATAATTGCGAAGGTATTTCCGGTGCAGGATTTTGTGCACGAACTGACATCTCGATTATGTCCCAAAACGTTGTGTAGGATTTATGTCGGGAGATCTGGGTGGACAAATCATTCGCTGAAACTGTCCAGAACGTCCTTCAAGCCAATCACGAATACTTGTGGCCCGGTGACATGGCACATTGTCATCCATACCAATTCCATTGTTGTTTGTTGCAAATGGTTTCCAAGTAGCCGAACATAACCACTTCCAGTTAATGATAGGTTCAGCTGGACCAGTCCATTCCACGTAAACACAGCCCACACCATTATGGAGCGACCACCAACTTTGCCTTATCGACGACTTGGGTCCAGGGCTTCGTGGGGTGTGCGCCACACGCGAACCCTACCATTAGCTCTCAACAACTCGGGGCTTACTCTGACCAGGCCACCGTTTCCTAGTCGTCTAGGGTCCAGTCGACATGATCACGAGCCCAGAAGAGGCGCTGCAGGCTGTTAGCAAAGACAGTCACGCTGGTCGTCTGCTATCATATAGCATTAACGCCAAATTTCTCCGCACTCTCTCAACGGATACGTTCTTATCACGTCCCATATTGATTTCTGCGGTTATTTCACTCAGTGTTGTTTGTCTGTCAGCCCTGACATTTCTAGTAGATGCTGCTGCTCTCGGTGGTTAAGTGAAGGCCATCGGCCACTGTATTGTCCGTGGTGAGAGGTTATTGCCTAAACTTTGGTATTCTCGGCACAGACTTTGTGGATCTCGAAATATTGAATTCCCTCACGATTTCTCGAACTGGAATGTCCCATACGTCTAACTACAATTTCACATTAAAGGTCTGTTATCTCCCGTCGTGGGCCCATAATCACGTCGGATATCTTTTCACATGAAATACCTCAGTAAAAATGACAGCTGCCTCAGTACAGCGTCCTTTTATACGCGTAACTAGCGCCATCTACATATGTGCATATCGCTATCCGCTGACTTCTGTCACCTCAGTGAATTTCTGTATGCCTATCCTTGTGCCGGGAGGTCTGGGGGACTACGGTCGTTCACTATTGTAAAAAAAAAAAAAAAAAAAAAAAATGAAACACATACAGCCGTCCTTACGACGTCATTTACCGTGCTGCTACCAGTTTCGGCGCTTTAGTGCACCACTTTCAGACCTGAACTGATGCTGAAGAAGTTATTAGGATCCATCTATACGATGCTTCAGTGGCCAACAACTGGTTTACGCAGACTACCTGTAACTGAGACGTTGCCTCTTGATGGTTGGAGAGACATTGCAGTTACAGGTAGTCTGCGTAAACTGTAAGTAGGCTGTTTAGGTTTTTTTTTATTGGTAACGCCACCTCTGTATAAAAATCACTGGCTGTGCTGTGTGCAGTCTGTGTCTAGTTTGCATTGTTGTCTGCCATTGTAGTGTTGGGCAGCGGCAGCTGGATGTGAACAGCGCGTAGCGTTGCGCAGTTGGAGGTGAGCCGCCAGCAGTGGTGGATGTGGGGAGAGAGATGGCGGAGTTTTGAAATTTGTCATGAACTGCTATATATATTATGACTATTGAGGTAAATACATTGGTTGTTCTCTATCAAAATCTTTCATTTTGCTAACTATGCCTATCAGTAGTTAGTGCCTTCCGTAGTTTGAATCTTTTATTTAGCTGGCAGTAGTGGCGCTCGCTGTATTGCAGTAGTTCGAGTAACCAAGATTTTTGTGAGGTAAGCGATTGGTGAAACGCATAGGTTAATGTTAGTCAGGGCCATTCTTTTGTAGGGATTTCTGAAAGTCTGATTGCGTTGCGCTAAAAATATTGTATGTAAGTTTAAGCACAGTCATGTATAAATTGTTCAATGGGGACGTTTCATATGTCGACCCCTAGCCGAGGATACCTCACTGGAATCTTCTGATTTTTTTCTTGTAGTTTGTGTAATTAATGTAGCTATTGTTTATTGCTAGCGCGTAATCATAGAGAGAATTTCCTTTGTAGTTGTAGTTTTTCATTGTTGTACAGTAAAACAGTTGTGGAATGCATGTAGATTTGCACCAAGTATTTCGCAGCTGCGCTTGCAATTAAGTAGACATTACTTCCATTGCTATGTTATTTTATTTTGCTCTACAAATTGTGTTTTTCTGTGTTATCGTGTGAAATATTGTGACAATTATGGCGTGTGAAAAACGTAATACTAGGCTCCAAAGTAAACTGAGAAATAATAGTGACGACGAGTGTAGCTTACCAGCACTGCTGTGTAATGAATTAACAGACATTCAAAGTAGTAATTTGGTAACTGTGCATAGGGAAATGGAGCGGGCGTCAAATAATGGTGTAGACAGTGAAACAGGTAGTGAACAGGGAAGCATTATCGATCGATCGGTCGGCAACAGCTCGCCTCAGGAATCGGGAATGACAGAACACAATATTGCAAATACTGTAGACTCAGGTTTTGGGTTATCACCGTTTTCTCAAATCAGTCAAGAAACATTTTCTCCTTGTCAAAATGTGAATGTTGCCGGTGCAACTTCACTGCCGAAAAGCACTGAGGAACATGTTTCAGACACCAGTGCATTGTTATTACAGTTAATGCAACAAATGGGACAAAGGCTACAAAAATTAGACACCATGGAACAAAATCTTCAAAAGTTAGACACAATGGAACAAAATCAGAGACAAACACAGCAAAAGTTAGACACAATGGAACAAAATCTTCAAAAGTTAGACACGATGGAACGGAATCAGAGACAAACACAGCATAAGCTTCAAAAGTTAGACACAGTGGAACAAAACCTTAAAAAGTTGGACACAGTGGAACAAAATCTTAAAAAATTAGACGCAATGGAACAAAATCTTCACACCACGCTTGAACAAACACGTGAAGATTTGACTACTGAGTTACATAAAATCGAATCGAAATGTCAAAAAGTCTGTAACGACGTAAAAACACAAATTTGTGAGCATTTTCAACCTATTTTTTCGCGGCATGAAAATGCATTACAGAATCACGAAGCAGCCATAAAATAAGCTAAAATTGACTCAGTTGCATCTACCGATTCGGTTACGCAACTTGCAAAAACTCAGGAAAACTTAAAGGACACAGTAGAAAGACACATGGAGGAAATTAGTACATTATCAGAGAAAGTAGTTGAACTTTCGGATCAGGTCACTAACTTATCTACAAAGGTAGATGATGATCTGAATGACACAAGACCTGTAGCCTTCACTGACACAGAAGAGTATGAACAAATTAGGAAATTCAAACAAAATCAGAATCAAATTAATACGCAACACCAAAGAGAAATCCGGGAAGTACAAGATCAGCTGACACAGGTAATACAAGAATTACGTATTTCAGAGGACACTCGCGCCCCATACAGGAAGAGGGACATAGAAATACGGAACAGCCACAAAATAATAACACAGCGCATTTCGGAAATTATGAAAGAAATTGGCAAGGTGCACCGAATTTTGAAATGGAACCACCGAAACGACGTAACAATGACCGATATGCTACTCGCCGACATGATGACTTTGACTATAAGCTGTTCATTACTACACGTAAATTCAAAACATTTAAGAATTCTGGCAACGACATTCATCCACAGGCGTGGCTCCATCAATTCTCTCATTGTTTTCCTCCCAACTGGTCGTTAGAACACAGATTAGAATTTATGTGTGGCTACTTAGAGAATGAACCAGCTGTAAGAATGCGATCGGTCATTCGCGATTGCCACAGTGAAGGAGAATTTTATCATGCCTTCCTCTCAGCATATTGGTCTCAAGCTACACAAGACCGAGTAAAACATAGCATCATAATGATGAAACATTTCGAACAATCTGAATTCTCCAGTCTTGTGAAATATTTTGAAGACATGTTGCACAAGAATCAGTACCTGTCAAACCCATACAGCCCCTCAGAACTCATCCGCATTTGCTTAATCAAATTACCTGAACATTTACGACATATTATTTTAGCAGGACGTTGCAAAGAAGATGGTGGTGGTGGTGGTTAGTGTTTAACGTCCCGTCGACAACGAGGTCATTGGAGACGGAGCGCAAGCTCGGGTTAGGGAAGGATTGGGAAGGATATCGGCCGTGCCCTTTCAAAGGAACCATCCCGGCATTTACCTGAAACGATGTAGGGAAATCACGGAAAACCTAAATCAGGATGGCCTGAGACGGGATTGAACCGTCGTCCTCCCGAATGCGAGTCCAGTGTGCTAACCACTGCGCCACCTCGCTCGGTGTGCAAAGAAGACATTGAGGCTTTTCAGGGACTGTTACAAGAACTGCAAATTGACACTGACAATCGGGGAACGCGGAAACAGGAGCACAACAATTACAGGTCACATCTGTCACAATTCCGCGATGAAAGAAATAATAACTGGACACGACAACGCTATTCTCAGAACACATATCGTGACCAAAATAGACACCACCCGTATGACAACCGTTGGCAGAGTATTAATAATTAGAGGGAAAGATCACCTCTCCGCGGTAGTGACTATTACATAGACAATCAGAGAAACAGACAATTTGGGAACCAAAAAAATTATTATCAAGGGAGACAGAATAACTTTAGACGCAACGGTCCAGCGCGCAGTTACGATTCAGGGAGAAATTCTCCACCACGTGACCGACAAGAAAGAAACTATGGCATCTACCGACATGACGACAGACGATATGATCGTAACGAAAGACCTGAATTGCATCAGAACTGGCGGGATTCAAACAGAGCAGGGCCCTCTCGTCACGGTGAATTTGTAGAAGTTAGGTCTGCAAATCCCAATAACGACGCGCGCCAACAAAGAGACAATAGGCAATGACTCACACCGCTGGCAGCCACGAAACGTACGTATGAAACTGACGACGCAGCTGCCGTAGCTAGTAATTACGTAATAATGGAAGACATTAGGGACATCTTACTCCAGGAACACGACATCAAACATAACAACATTACATATCCTGTGATTCACATTACAGTAAATGATGTAAAATTTACGGCAGTACTTGACTCTGGCAGTCCCATTTCAGTAATTAGTGAAACAGCCTTTAGCAAATGCAACAAATCGAACGATTGTCCCACACTTCCGTTACGTAAGATTAAATTACAAGGTGCAATCTTTGGAAAAAGTGTAGATGTACGCCAACAAACCAACTTAGAATTCTTTTGTCAAAACCACAGTTTCCCTATGAACTTTCTTATTGTTCCATTATTGTCGACGGAAATTATATTGGGAGTAGACTTTTTGAATGAATACAAAGCAATCTTAAACTTTCACGATGCTGAAATAAGTTTAGAAAAAGAAGGTAAGTCAGTAGCTTTGAAATTTGAAGATTGGCTCTCAAACCATGACGAAGAAATTAATCGGCTTTACCTTCTGTTAGACAACAGTTCGGAATTTTCTACGGAACTAGACCCTAACAATCACTCTGCAGGTACTGACAGGGATGATATCGACGGCATATTTGAAACTAATGAGTTAATTCAGAATAAAATTCAAACAATTGAGAATTGTAATGACACTGATAGGCAGGACCTCTTTGAGATTTTACAAGCACATTCCACAGTTTTTACTCACAAAACAGGAACAATCAAGGGATTTCAATACCAATTTCGTGTTCGTGAGCATACTAAATTTTGTGTTAGACCATACGTAATTCCAACACATTATAGGGACCGTGTTAGAACAGAAATACAATCAATGCTTGACGAGGGCATTATTGAGCCTGCAGTAAGCTAATATAACAATCCGTTACATGTTGTTGAGAAGAAAAATGGATCGATCAGGCTTGTCTTAGATTCGAGACAAATCAATACTATCATTATTCCTGAAACAGACAGGCCGCAGACGATGGAAGAACTTCTTCAAAATTTTAATGGTGTAAAAGTGTTGTCTTCCATTGATCTCAGATCCAGCTTTTATCAGATCGAACTTCATCCAGAATGTATAAAATACACAGCTTTCCTTTGTTTCGGCGTTTGTTATCAGTTTCGGAAACTTCCTTTTGGTTTGAACATTTCTTCGGCAGCATTCATTCGCGGGCTAAATTCCATATTACCTGAGTTCTTAAAACGTCACATCACCTGATATGTGGATGATATTCTAATAGCAGAAGCTTCATGGGAACAACATAATCGCATCCTCAACAGTTTGTTACGTATTTTTGCAGAATCTGGAATTACAGTTAACTTGGAAAAGTCTGAATTCGGTAGGTCAAAGGTGAGGTTTTTGGGACATTTTATTTCTTCTGAAGGTATTCAGCCGGATCCTGAAAAGTTAGAAGCAATCAGAGCCATTCCAGTTCCATCCACAAAAAGACAAGTCCGCAGTTTTCTAGGTCTCGTAAATTTTTACCGTCGTTTTCTGAATATGCAAATTCTTGTTACACCAAAACTTTGTTCTCTCACTGGAAAAAATAGTATTTGGAACTGGGACGAACAGGCACAGTTGGAATTCAATTCTTTGAAAGAAGCGTTCTTCATGCGCCAATATTAGCTCATCCAGATCTGTCACAAGTTTTCTGCCTTAGCACGGATTCTTCTAAAGTCTTGGTGGCCATTTATTTCAAGAAGCCGTAGAAAATGACATTACTGTTCAGAAAACCATTGCTTTTGCTAGCCGAGTGCTAACAAAATCTGAAAAAAATTATTCCGTTACTGAATTAGACGCTTTAGCTATCTTTTGGGCATTTAACAAATTCCGTTTCTTTCTTTCTGGTAAGCACGTAAATGTATACAGTGATCATCGTGCATTACAATTTCTTATGTCTTCAAAATTAAATCATGACAGGTTAAAACGTTGGGCATTGTTTCTGCAAGAATTCCGCTTCACAATAGTCTACATTCCCGGCAAGGACAACATTGTTGCGGACGCGCTGTCACGCGCACCGGCTGGGCTTCAGAAAAGTAACACAGAAGGCAACATTGAGAAAATTTTCAGTATTCTTTACATTCAGAAAGTCGCCTTTGAAAACTTCATCACCACATCTTTAAAGGACATCGCTCATGAACAAGATAAAGATCCGATTTGGAAAGACATCAAAAGTAAATGGCATGAAAAGACACACACTCAGATTCGGCATTATTACCTGGTTAGAAACAACATACTCTTCAAACGCTGCACTGTTGATGAAATTATTGGAGGAAGCTACGACGATTTTGAGAGTTGACTGAGGTGTTATGATGTTATTATTACGATGACTATGTGTATTATTCTGTTGCGGTATGTTTATGATCAATAAGCTGATGCTATATGAGTTATTTGAGTATGCTATGTATCTGTTATGATGAAATATTGAAGAAGTGTCGACGAATAAGGTAAGGAATAATGAGTAGTGGTTAGGGACTCTGGTTTGTGAAACAGGTTGTTGGAAACCAAGAATCGTCTTTAAGAGTTATGAAATGTATGTAAATGTGTGAATGTATTACAATGCCGACGAAAATTTTTTGGACTCTGTTATATCAATAGGATTTTGTTTCTACACACTTGTAACGCAAATTCTTGACCTGTGAAATATTTTTATATGAGACTGCCACTATAGCGGAAACTGCCGTCGTAAATATTTCAGCAAGAAAGGTAAGTGACCTTGGCGTAATGCGTTTTGGGCACCCAGCTGAGAGGTAGACGTCTGACAAAATAAAGCCATTAGGTGCAAAAAAAAGAGGCCATTATCCTCGCTATTGACATTCCTTTGTAGAAAGCATCGCAAATACGACACGCTCGAACTTGAAAACATATGATTACACTGTGGAGCTCTTAATTTATTATATTTACTAAAATGCCTAATGAAACGATGAGAAACATTTCATGGCTATTGTCTTGCTTGTTGAGAGAAATGCCATATGGCTTGCTTTATGTATTTATTTACTCATTTTGTTTAATATCTAGTTTCTAGCTGCACTGCAGCATTGGTTAACATAAAATTTTGTAGATGTACTAATATAAATATTTTCTGTCTACAGATGGAGTAAATACTAATTTTTTTCAAAAAAAATGAGGGAGCACAAAAAGACATTTACCTTCACGGGAACTGCATTCATAATTTTCTTTTCAAGTACTTGGTAATTTCTTTTGTAGAAATAGTTGTGGTGCACCACTTTAATTACTTAGACATTAAGATGTGATTATACATTTCCCTTATCTGCATTGTTATCTTTAGTGTACTATTTTTTCTGCTTGAGCTATGTCATGTTTAGATATATGTTTTTTTTATTTTGCTGCTGCTGTTTGCCATGCATAGTGCTACTAAATTTCACTTTGTATTACTCCGTTAAGCTAGTTTTACTACTGATTCATTTTTCTTGTTTGCTGCACAGTGCCTTATATTAGTTGTAATATTGCAATTGCTTTGCCTATTTAAATTTTTTGTCATTGATGTTTGTGTTAACTGTTTCGTGCTGCTGCATTGCCTCGTCCCTTAGTTTAGCATCTGAGATCAGTAGATTTAAGTTAGCTTAAGAGGGGTAGACTATATAAGAAACTGACTATGGAGAATAGGTAAAGAATGCATTGCGAAGTTATATGAAAAAAGATTTGGCCCAAAATGAGTATTGTACAATCAGAAATAATTATTTTGAAAGAAATATGAATAGAATACAGGAAGGAGGTATAGATAGGACTTTTTGGGAATAATGATGAACCAAGGGAGATCTCCAAGAACCAAAGAAAGTTTTGTTTGCAAAATACTGCAGTAAAACAAACCCTGTCCTTTCCTTTTGTATTATTTTGCTATGTGTGTATGTACCATTGTGTATTTGTCTTTTTCCTGTCTTTAAGTGTTTAGCTGATAAGATTTATGTTGTAGAATTTTTCAAATACTATGTTATTTATCTTGTAAAGATGCTTAGACATTATTTATTCTGTTTTGTTTTAATGCTCATATGTGAAGTTGATGTTTCAAAAGTTATTCTGATCTTTATGTATGTACTTATGTCATAATTCTTGTAACACTGATATGCATGTCTATTTCTATTCTTTTGTGAAGCCTGTACTACAAATGTTATCTGTATTGTTATGTTTTTAATGATATATTTTGTACCTTTGTTATTGTGTTCTTATGTTATAAAATTGTACTTGACACCAATTCATCAAATTAAGTAACTTGTAAGTTCCATTCCATTGCACACATTTCTGTTGGTCATAGTATATGGGCAATATGTGACAAGTAGGGACTGTTAGTGTTTGCACGTGTGTTAATAATTCAGCAAGGGACTGGATAACAGCATTGCTGGTTCTAAAGACAATTCCAAAAACTTTGTGAGTGCACAAGTGGTGGTTATGGACTTGCTATATTATCCGCAAGACTCTTCGATGGTGATTGTGCACCTGCACAGTCGCAACAGATCGCAACAGATGGCTGCTGGCCATCTCTACAAGGACTACAGTGGGTCTGCATCTTTGATGACCCACCAATACCTTTATCTCTACAAGGACTACAGTGGGTCTGCATCTTTGATGACCCACCAATACCTTTATCTCTACAAGGACTACAGTGGGTCTGCATCTTTGATGACCCACCAATACCATTATTTCTACAAGGACTACAGTGAGTCTGCATCTTTGATGGCCCACAAATACCATTATTTCTACAAGGACTGCAGTGGGTCTGCACCTCTGGTGACCCACCAATACCATACTCTCTACCAGGACTACAGTGGGCCTACTCTGTGATGACCTACCTACCAATATTCTTCAAAACATCAAATGACTCTGCTGTGGGTTTGCTCTGTTGTGGCCCATTACTTGTCTGCATGTCAAGAGTCAGCGCTGTCTTTCCGTTGGAAGGACAACACTACTTCTTCAAGACTGCATGGAAATCCACTACTTCCGTGTGCATTGTCTTTTACTGCTCAGACTTTGAGAAAAGAAACGGCAGTTTTACTGTGATGAATGATCAGGACTGTCTTCATGGACTGTGAGAAAATTTTAGTATTTGACCAACATTGTATCAATAAGTGTGGGCATTTGATATCTTTGTTATTGTAATTATGAAAAATTTTATCAAATCATTATTGGCCACTGCCCAAAACAATTTGTAAAATTTTTTGTGGGGAGCATGGGGGCTATGTAAGTAGGCTGTTTAGGTTTTTTTATTGGTAACGCCACCTCTGTATTAAAATCACTGGCTGTGCTGTGTGCAGTCTGTGTCTAGTTTGCATTGTTGTCTGCCATTGTAGTGTTGGGCAGCGGCAGCTGGATGTGAACAGCGCGTAGCGTTGCGCAGTTGGAGGTGAGCCGCCAGCAGTGGTGGATGTGGGGAGAGAGATGGCGGAGTTTTGAAATTTGTCATGAACTGCTATATATATTATGACTATTGAGGTAAATACATTGGTTGTTCTCTATCAAAATCTTTCATTTTGCTAACTATGCCTATCAGTAGTTAGTGCCTTCCGTAGTTTGAATCTTTTATGTAGCTGGCAGTAGTGGCGCTCGCTGTATTGCAGTAGTTCGAGTAACCAAGATTTTTGTGAGGTAAGCGATTGGTGAAACGCATAGGTTAATGTTAGTCAGGGCCATTCTTTTGTAGGGATTTCTGAAAGTCAGATTGCGTTGCGCTAAAAATATTGTATGTAAGTTTAAGCACAGTCATGTATAAATTGTTCAACGGGGACGTTTCAAAACCAGTAGTTGGCCATTGATGCATCGTATACATGGACTGTAATAACACCTTCAGCATCAACTAAGGCCTTAAGATGGTGCACTGAAGCGCCAAAATTGATAGCTACACAATAAAAGAGATCATAAGGATGGCTGTACGTGTTCATTTTCTTACATTATGAATTTCTCATACTGTATCAGCGTGGGGGCAATCTGCAATACAAGCTCTGAAGAAACTTTCAAACACCAAGGTCGCTAGTGAGGTATGTATTAGATTTAGATAACCTGTTTCGGCAAGACTATGTTGCCATAATCGGATTTGCAATAGCATAGAACCGAAATTGAGAAGATAAACAAGATCACTAACGTGATACAACACTGTACACAAATATTTCCACTTACCACGATATAGGGAACAGCAACATAGCTTATGCTTTATAACATTACATCATCTTCTTCCTCAGTACTATTAGTGGTGTTATACCACATATACTATATATACGGGGTGAGCCAGGAGGAAAGGTACATGCTTTGAGACGCGATAGTATTAGTGATTCTGAAGAAAAAACTTCATATGGACATATGCCCTATTGCGAATGGTTTCCGAGATAGAAAACATTTAATATCACTTTTGTACGTTTTCTTTAATAACTCGAAAACCGCACTCTCCAACGAAAACGTTTCAGTACACAATAAAACTAAATTAAATTTTCTACAAAAAGGTCCTATTTCTTTTTTTTGTCTAGGACTAACAGTTTGCACGAAGAGATCGCGAGAATATTGAAAATCTCAAGCGACGCCGTGCGCTGTAGCTTAGGTACTGTCTGTGGGCCAGTTTGAGGTAGTTTTCCGACTTGATAGACCACAAGCGTCCTGCATCAAAATGTTTGTCTCACCTTCCTCTATATTACTGTGGTACATTGTAAACAATGAAAATTAATAATACAGAAAATAAACAGGAATGTACATTAAAAGCGTTCTATCTCGGAAACCATTCGTAATAGGGCATACGTCCACATCAAGCTTTTTGTTCAGAATCAGTAATGCTGTCACCCGCCAAAACACGTACTTTTCCTCCTGACACTCTGTACACACACAGACACACACACACACACACACACACACACACACACACACACACACACTAGGCGCTTCAGTCCGGAACCGCGCGACTGCTACGGTCGCAGGTTCGAATCCTGCCTCGGGCATGGATGTGCGTGATGTCCTTAGGTTAGTTAGGTTTAAGTAGTTCTAAGTTCTAGGGGACTCATGACCTCAGAAGTTAAGTCCCATAGTGCTCAGAGCCATTTGAATTTTGTCAACACCTGCTTTCTTCGTGATTGGAATTATATTCTTCTTGAAGTCTGAGGGTATTTCGCCTGTCTTGAAACGTCCCCTTTTAACAATTCTTACACGACTGTGCTTAACCTGACACACAATATTTTTTTAGCGCAACGCAATCTGACTTTCAACACACAATATTTTTGTTAACGCAACGCAATCTGACTTTCAAACTTCTCTACAAGAGAATGGCCCTGACTAACATTAACCTATGCGTCTCACAAATCACTTACCTCACCAAAAATCTTCGCTGCTCAAGCTACTGCAATACAGCGAGCGCCACTACTGCCAGCTAAATAAAAGATTCAAACTATGGAAGGCACTAACTACTGATAGGGATAGTTAGCAAATGAAAGATATTAATAGAGAACAAACAATGTATTTACCTTGATATCATGACAAATTACAAAACTCCACCATCTCTCTCCCCACATCCACCACTGCTGGCGGCTCACCTCCAACTGCGCAACGCTACGCGCTGTTCACATCCAGCTGCCGCTGCCCAACACTACAATGGCAGACAACAATGCAAACTAGCCACAGACTGCACACAGCACAGCCAGTGATTTTCATACAGAGGTGGCGTTACTAATAAAAAAACCTAAACAGCCTACTTACATAGCCCCCATGCTCCCCACAAAAAATTTTACAAATTTTGTTGGGCACTGGCCAATACATATTTGTTAAAATTTTTCATAATCGTAATTACAATAACAAAGAAATCAAATGCACACACTTATTGATACAATGTTGGTCAAAAGCTAAAATTTTCTCACAGTCCATAAAGACAGTCCTGATCATTCATCACATTGCAGTGTTTTTCTCAATGTCTGAGCAGTAAAAGAAAATGCACACGGAAGTAGTGGATTTCCATGCAGTCTTGAAGAAGTAGCGTTGTCCTTCCAACGGAAAGACAGTGCTGACTCTTGACATGCTGACAGGTAATGGGCCACAACAGAGCAAACCCACAGCGGAGTCAGTCGAAGTTTTGAAGACTAGTGGTAGATAGGTCATCACAGAACAGACCCATTGCAGTCCTAGTAGAGATTACGGTATCGGTGGGCCGCCAGAGGCGCAGACCCACTGCAGTCCTTGTAGAAATAATGGTACTGGTGAGTCAGCAAAGACGCAGACCCACTGTAGTCCTTGTAGAGATGATGGTACTGGTGAGTCAGCAAAGACGCAGACCCACTGTAGTCCTGGTAGAGACGGCCAGCAGCCATCTGTTGCGACTGTGCAGGTGCACAATCACCATCGAAGAGTCTTGCGGATAATGTAGCAAGTCCATAACCACCACTTGTGCACTCACAAAGTTTTTGGAATTGTCCTCAGAACCAGCAATGCTGTTATCCAGTCCCTTGCTGAATTATTAACACACGTGCAAACACTAACAGTCCCTACTTCTCACATATTGTCCATATACTATGACCAATAGAAACGTGTGCAGTGAAATGTAACTTACAAGTTACTTAATTTGATGACCTGGTGTCAATTACAATTTTATAACATAAGAACACAATAACAAAGGTACAAAACACATCATTCAAGAACATAACAATACAAATAACAGTTGCGGTAATAGGGGCTTTACAAAAGAATAGAAATAAACATATACATCAGTGTTACAGGAATTATGACATAATTTCATACATAAAAGATCAGAATAACTTTTGAAACATCAACTTCACACCTAAGCATTAACACAGAACAGATAAATGTCTAAACATCTTTACAAAGTAAATAACATATTATCAATGCAAATTATATTTGAGGATCACAGTATTCCTCATCATAGTGAATGTAGCTTAGTATTAGAAGAAGAAGAAATTCTATGAAACTACACAAAGACAGGAAGAAAACAAATACACAAGGGTACACAAACACATAGTGGGATAACACAATGGAAAGGACAGGGTTCGTTTTCAGTGTAACTTTTGGTACTGCAGTATTTTGCGAACAAAACCTTTTGTTTGTTCTTGGAGATCTCCCTTCGTTCGTCATTATTCCCAAAAAGTCCTATCTGTACCTCTTTTCTGTATTCTAACCATCTTTCTTTCAAAATAATTATTTCTCATTGTACAATACTCATTTTGGCCCTATCTGTTTCTTGTGGCTTCTCAATGCATTTCTTCCAATGCATCATAGTTAGTTTCTTATATAGTCTACCCCCTCTTAAGCTAACTTAAATCTACTGAGCTCAGATGCTAAACTAAGGGACGAGGCAATGCAGCAGCACATAACAAATTAACACAAACAGCAATGACAAAAAAAACGCAGATTTGCGAAGCAAGCAGCATTAAGAAATTAGCAAAGCAATTGTAATATTACAACTAATCTAAGGCAATGTGCAACAAATAATAACAAGAAATCATTAGTAAAACTGGCTTAACAGAATAATACAAAGTCAAATTCAATAACACTATGCCTGGCAAACAGCAGCAACTTATACCTAAACATGACATAGCTCAAGCAGAAAAATATTACAGTAAAGACAACAATGCAGATAAGGGAAATGTATAATCACATTTTAATGTCTAAGTAATTAAAGTGGTGCACCACAAAAAGTTATTCTACCAAAAAAAATTACCCAGTAGTTGAAAAGAAAATTCCGTATGCAATTCCTGTGAAGTGAAATATTTTTTTTTTATGCTCCTTCGTTTTTTTTTTATTTACTCGATCTGTAGACAGAAAATATTTACATTAATACATCTATAAAATTTTATTTTTACCAATGCTGCAGTGCAGCTAGAAACTAGATATTAAACAAAATGGGCAAAGCAAGGCGTGAAACGTCATTCACTAGCCATATGGCATTTCTCTCAATTAGCACGACAATAGCCGTGAAATGTTTCTCATCGTTTTCAAGTTCGACCCTGTCGTTTTTGCGATGCTCTCTACAAAGGAACGTCAATAGCGATTATAATGGCTTCCCCTAATGGCTTTTTCTTCTACCTGTGCCGCTGGAAGGCTGATGGCTTTTTTTTTTGTTCGGGCGGCTGTCGCCCAGGTGGGTGCCCGCGACGCATTACGTGCAGGTGGTCACTTAACTTTCGTACGGAAATATTAACGACAGCAGTTTGCGCTAAAATGGCAGTCTCATATAAAAATATTTCACAGGTCAAGAATTAGCGTTGCAAATCTGTAGAAACAAAATCTTATTGATATAACAGTGTCCAAAAAAATTTTCGTCGGCATTGTGATACATTCACGCATTTACACACATTTCACAACTCTTAAAGTACGATTCTTGGTTTCCAACAACCTTTATCACAAATCAGAGTCCCTAAATCACTATTCATTACTCCTTACCTTATTACACATATACAAATTCGTCGACGCTTCTTCAATATTTCCTGTTAATGAATACGTAGCATAATCAAATAACTCATATAGCATCAGCTTCTTGACCATAAACATACCTCAGCAGCATAATACACATCGTCGTCGTAAAAATAACATCATAACACCTCAGTCAAATCTCAAAATCGTCGTAGCTTCCTCCAATAATTTCAAAACCTAGAAAAATTCTCTGCTCATTTCAGTAGTGTCATCTACCTCAAACGTACTTTAAAATCATGCTCCCTTACCAAATATATCATTCAAAGCTCTCATAGTATCACAATGGGTCCAAAAAAATATGAACAGTTTACAAAGTACAGACAAAATACAGTTTCATAAGTGTGAAGTTATCCAACTGTGTAATTACGTAAACATCTGTCACTGATGTAGTAAAATAAATGTTTGTCTCTCTCAGGTAAATAATCAGATAGCTGTGTAATTCTGTGTTAGAGAAATATGGTACCGATGTGTAAAGTTGTATAAGCAAATACCATATTAGCTAGGGCTCCTTGTGCGTGCTAAACACATGATACACAAAGTAAGCGTGTACCCCCCTGAGGATTAATGTAATTATACCCTCAGGTGTTACAGATTACAGCAATGGAGTGAAATATATCTCAGAAAACTTTCTTTGTAATTCAAAAATCTTTAAAAATAAATGTTTTAAGTACAAAATTAATCACTCAAATACGTGTCCTGTAGCGCTAAACTGTGCGTCATGTTGTAAGATAATCTCTGTGGAAGTCTCGTAGTTATCGTCCTCCGAAAGCTAAGTTCTGCAGAAGTCAATGTACTTACCTGATGATACACAAAAGTGAAATGCTTTGCGTATAGATATCTTAGTTATGCTTATTGTTGTGATGAAGAAAGTACTGTGCTGTAACGTATTGTTGTGCCACGAAAAAGGCTGCCTCATTATTGCTATACCACAAAAGTTACTACTAAAACATGTTTTTCTTTCCAGAAGAATTCAGAAAAACTGTGCAGATATAAAACAGATACACCGCAAAAGCAACATTGTAAACTGTCACTCATTAGTAGCGTCGTGATAACATCGTGTAGCTGTCACATAAACTAACCTCTGTGTCATCTGGTATCTCACAGAAAGCACTTTAATTTCAGAATGTATTTTCAAATAAACCAAAATGTTGCATTAAAATCTCAAGTTAAAAAAGCACATTATCTCTCAATAAACGGTTTTACGTGTGAAATGTGGTGTAAACCTTTGCTCTTCCTAGTATGCAGAGTTTCAACTTTAACGCAATTGTCAAGTAGTATACGTCGGTAAAGAATACTGGAATTTTTTTTCTCAAGGTTAGCGCTATGTTATTTTTCTCGGAGCCAGCCGGCGCAGGTGTCTGCCTGCGGTGCGGGTCATTGTCTGTCTCTCCACTGGCGCGCGTCGCTAATGGGATTCGGAGACCGAACCTCCTCAAATTCGCCTTGCCGAGAGGGCCCAGCTCTGTTAGAATCCCGCCAGTTCTGATGCAATTCAGGTCTGTCGTTATGTCGGTAGTTTACATAGTTTCTTGTTTGTCGGTCATGTGGTGGAGAATCTCTCCCGGAATCGCAACTGCGCGCCGAACCGTCGCGTCTGAAGTCATTCTGCCACCCTTGATAATAATAATTGTTTTGGTTCCCATATTGTCTGTTTCTATGATTGTCTCTGTCATAGTTATTACTACGGAAATGCGATCTTTCTCTGTAACTATTATTCTGCCAACGGTTGTCATAAGGGTGGTGTCTGTTTTGGTCACGATTTGTGTTGTGAGAGTAGCCTTGTCGTGTCCATTTATTATTTCTGTCGTCACGGAATTGTGACGGATGTGACCTGTAGTGATTGTTTTCCTGTTTTCGCATCCCGCGACTGTCAGTGTCAATTTCCAGTTCTTGTAACAGTCCCTGAAAAGCTTCAATGTCGTCTTTACAACGTCCTGCTAAAATAATATGCCGTAAATGTTCAGGTAATTTCATTAAGCAAATGCGGATGAGTTCTGAAGGGCTGTATGGGTTTGAAAGATACTGATTCTTATGCAACATGTCTTCAAAATATTTCACAAGACTGGAGAATTCAGATTGTTCGAAATGTTTCATCATTATGATGCCATGTTTTACTCGGTCTTGTGTGGCTTGAGACCAGTATGCGGAGAGGAAGGCATGGTAAAATTCTCCTTCACTGTGGCAATCGTGAATGACCGATCGCATTCTTACAGCTGGTTCATTCTCTAAGTAGCCACACATAAATTCTAATCTGTGTTCTAACGACCAGTTGGGAGGAAAACAATGAGAGAATTGATGGAGCCATGCTTGTGGATGAATATCGTTGGCAGAATTCTTAAATGTTTTAAATTTACGTGTAGTAATGAACAGCTTATAGTCAAAATCATCGTGTCGGCGAGTAGCATACCGGTCATTGTTACGTCGTGTCGGCGGTTCCATCTCAAAATTCGGTGTGCCTTGCCAATTTCTTTCATAATTTCCGAAGTGTCTTGTGTTATTATTTTGTGGTTGTTCCGTATTTCTATGTCCCTCTTCCCGTGTTGGGGCGCGAGTGTCCTCTGAAATACGTAATTCTTGTATTACCTGTGTCAGCTGATCTTGTACTTCGCGGATTTCTCTTTGGTGTTGCGTATTAATTTGATTTTGATTTTGTTTGAATTTTCTAATTTGTTCATACTCTTCTGTGTCAGTGAAGGCTACAGGTGTTGTGTCATTCAGATCATCATCTACCCTCGTAGATAAGTTAGTGAACTGATCTGAAAGTTCGGCTACTTTATCCGATAATGTACTTATTTCCTCAGTGTGTTTTTCTGCTGTGTCTTTTAAGTTTTCCTGGGTTTTTGCAAGTTGCGTAACCGAATCGGTAGATGCAACTGAGTCAAATTTAGCTTGCAAGGTCTCATGATTTTCATGAACAGTAGTTTGCAGTTCTTTTATGGCTGCTTCGTGATTCTGTAGTGCATTTTCATGCCGCGAAAAAATAGGTTGGAAATGTTCACAAATTTGTGTTTTTACGTCATTACAGACTTTTTGACATTTCGATTCAATGTGATGTAACTCATTAGTTAAATCCTCACGTGTTTGTTCAAGTGTGGTATCTAACTTTTTAAGATTTTGTTCCACTGTGTCTAACTTTTGAAGATTTTGTTCCATTGTGTCTAACTTTTGAAGATTTTGTCCCATTTGTTTCATTTCTCTCTGATTTTGTTCCATTTGTTGCATTAATTGCAATAATAATGTATCAGTGTCTGGAATCTGTTTCTCTATGCTTTTTGGCAGTGCATTTTCACCGGCAACATTCACATTTTGACAAGCAGAAAATGTGTCTTGACTTATTTGAGAAAACGGTGAGGATCCAAAACCTGAATCTACAGTATTTGTGAGATCGTCTCGTGTCATTTCGGATTCCTGAGCCGAGCTATTGCCGACCGATCGATCGATAATGCTTCCCTGTTCTCTAATTGTTTCGCTGTCTACACCATTGTTTGCAACCCGCTCCATCTCCCTATGCGCAATTACCAAATTACTACTTTTAACATTAGTTAATTCATTACTCTGCGGCGCTAACATACTGCTTTCGTCTTCGCTGTCGTTTCTCAATTTACTTTGGAGCCTAGTGTTACGCTTTTCACACGCCATTATTGTCACAGTATTTCACACGACAACACAGAAAAAACACAATTTGAAGAGCAAAAATAAGAGAACACATTAACATAACACTGAAAATAATATCTAGTTAATTGCAGCTGCGAAATACTTGGTGCAAATCTACATGCATGCCACAACTATTTTACTATACAACACTGAAAAACTACAACTACAATGGAGATTCTCTCTACAATTACGCGCTAGCAATAAACAAAATCTACACTAATTATACAAACTACAAGAAAAAATCAGAAGATTCCAGTGAGGTATCCTAGGCTAAGGGTCGACATATGAAACTTCCCCATTGAATAATTTTACACGACTGTGCTTAACCTGACACACAATATTTTTTTAGCGCAACGCAATCTGACTTTCAACACACAATATTTTTGTTAACGCAACGCAATCTGACTTTCAAACTTCTCTACAAGAGAATGGCCCTGACTAACATTAACCTATACGTCTCACAAATCACTTACCTCACCAAAAATCTTCGCTGCTCAAGCTACTGCAATACAGCGAGCGCCACTACTGCCAGCTAAATAAAAGATTCAAACTATGGAAGGCACTAACTACTGATAGGGATAGTTAGCAAATGAAAGATATTAATAGAGAACAAACAATGTATTTACCTTGATATCATGACAAATTACAAAACTCCACCATCTCTCTCCCCACATCCACCACTGCTGGCGGCTCACCTCCAACTGCGCAACGCTACGCGCTGTTCACATCCAGCTGCCGCTGCCCAACACTACAATGGCAGACAACAATGCAAACTAGCCACAGACTGCACACAGCACAGCCAGTGATTTTCATACAGAGGTGGCGTTACTAATAAAAAAACCTAAACAGCCTACTTACAGTCTCACACATCTTGCTCACCAGATAGTAGAGTTTTGTTAGGAATGGCTCTCCCAATTCTATCAGTCGTGCTAATGGAATGTTGTCTACTCTCGGGGCCTTGTTTCGACTTAGGTCTTTCAGTGCTCTGTCAAACTCTTCACGCAATATCATATCTCCCATTTCATCTTCGTCTACGTCCTCTTCCATTTCCATAATATTGTCCTCAAGCACATTGCCCTTGTATAGACCCTCTATACACCTTCCACCTTTCTGCTTTCCCATCTTTGCTTAGAACTGGGTTTCCATCTGAGCTCTTGATATTCATACAAGTGGTTCTCTTTTCTCCAAAGGTCTTTTTAATTTTCCTGTCTATCTTAACCCTAGTGGTAAATGCCACTACATCCTTATACTTGTCCTCTAACCATCCCTGCTTAGCCATTTTGCGCTTCCTGTCGATCTCATTTATGAGACGTTTGTATTCCTTTTTGCGTGCTAAATTTACTGCATTTTTATATTTCCTCCTTTCACCATGAAATATTTCTTCTGTTACCCAAGGATTTCCACTAGCCCTCGCCTTTTTACCTACTGCTACCCATTCTTCTTCTACGGTATTTCCTTCCCCCGTTCTTGTCAATCGTTTGCTAATGCTCTCCCTGAAACTCCCTTCAACCTCTGGTTCTTATAGTTTATCCAGGTCCCATCTCATTAATATATATACATATTTTCAGTGAGTGTCATGAAATTAGATGGTAATAGGCACGTTAAACATTAATGAAATACTATGTGCAAACATGTTACTAACGTGCTGACTATGAGTGCTCACAGATATCAACAGCTGGCAACTGACTGAGAATCATCACAAGCATCCTAACTGTTACATAAGCCCACCATAAGGCAGTGTGGTGGTTTGACTTGATAATACTGTCTTCCATTGGACAAAATCATGGATATATTATTCTATATAATTGTTTTATGTCTAATGAAATCCGTTTGTTATTTGCAATATACACCAAGCCAGAGAATATAATAATTTTGAGCTTATCTTTAAAAAAATTCTTTTATAAAAACATATATCAGAAAAATTTTAAATTTTTTTTATGAATTTAAAACAATTACAGTCTAAAAAACTAGAAGACATTGGGTTTGGGTTCTTTATGTAGGTTCTATAGCTAATAGTAACAGGCATGATACTAAGAATTTACTATATACACAAGGCAACATGGAAATATAAGGATATAATTATTATCTATTTCATGGTTACAATTAACACACAATACATCTAATCTACTTTTTCACAACAAATGGTGGAAGTTTATTGTTATTTTAGTGTCTTACATAATTTTGCTATCAAAAATGATGATTTGACAAGTTTTTTAGTACAACATGATGCCTTATGTGAAGGTGACTTTAAGTACAAATCATACATTGATAGGATAGAAAATAAGATAGTTGTTCTTTATAATCGATGTATTGTTGTATATGACATGCTGTGACAACAAACTTGTCATCACATCATTCTTTTTGGATAGTAATACTATACAAGACCCTACATTATGTGTTAACTCCATCCATTTGTTATGAGATAGTAAATTAAGTGTATTCTGTGAAAATCTTGGTCATGACAAAGATAATAGGTATAACCTTAGATATCGATGCAGTCTTGGATATAATAAAGATTTAGCTTCATACGTGTTACTACTAGGTATGCATACAGAGCCTACACCAAATGTTTTCTAGTTTTTGACAGTGCATTTTTTAAATAATAAAAAAATTCTAAATTGTTTTTTAAATATTTTATAAAAGAGTTTTTTTTAGGATAATCTCAACATTGTTATATTCTCTGACTTGGCTTGTGTTTTAAATAACAACTGTATTTTACTTAACATAAAATTATATAGAATAATATATTCACATTTTTGTCCAATGAAAGGCGGTATTATCAAGTCACACCACCACACTGAATGTTTACTCTGATTCTCAATCAGTTTTCAGCTGTTGATGTGTGTAAGCACTTGTAGTCAGTGTTAGAATTATGCTCGTACATAGTATTTCTTTTATGTTGGATATGCCAATTTCCAGCGTATTTTACGACAGTGACACATACAGGGCGAATGACCTAGAACTTGCACCGCAGATATTGCGAAAACTGAAAGTGCTATTGATGTGCGGTTTTCACAGAATGGGTCGATGATCAGGAACTCATTTTGTTAGGCAATAAACAGACTGTAATAATACCTAAAAAGTGTATTTTTTGTATACGTACATTTATAAATGGAACAATCCCTGTTGACATTAACAAACTAAAAATAGGGTAAATTGGAATGCCAGTGGTGTTTCTTTTACGAAGTATTGTATTTTGAAACGTTTCCACACTGAGACTTGTTTATGGTATTCAGTCTACATAGTTACTAGGTACGTTGTTGTTACGTTTGCTTATAATTTGGTTGTGTGTTCCTTGAGTGCATTGCGACTTGCGAGTCGGATAGTGTGTGACAGTCCAAGCAGTGGGTTGTGAGTGGACGATGGGATTTATCAACGCAGGAAAAGCCGAGATGCTCACGGTGTATGGAGAGCGTAAGCAGAATGTAGTTTGTTCTTGTATGGTGCATGCAGCAAGATATCCCAAGACACGTCAACCATTCCTGCAATTATTTATCAACCTCTCTAACCAGTTACGTGAAAGTGGTTCACAATATAACAAGAGGAAACAAACTATGACAAAAAGAGGGGGAAATTAATGTTCTTGCTGCTATAGCAACTGATCCACACATTAGCTTCCGTGCAATCGCATGAGGAAGTGGCGTGAGTCAGGCAAGTGTCCTTAACGTTCTCCTTCAACATATGTTCCTCCCAATCACATCTCTCTCCACCAAGAGCTGCACAGAAAGACTGAGAATTATGTTAAACTCTGTACATGGGCATTATGAGAGGAGACTCCAGATGTACCAGGTTTAGTGATGAAGCCACATTTACCAATCATGATCAGGTAAACCCCCAAAATGTGCACTCTTGGTCTGTTGACAATTCCCATTGGCTACATCACGTGGAGTGTCGGCATCCATGGAGTGTAAACGTGTGGTGTGGGATAGTTAACTATCAGCTCAGAGGCCCGTTTTTCATAGATGGAACACTGAACGCAAACAAGTATCATGGCCTCCTAAGAGACCATCTTCCAAGGTTGCTGTGGTACGAACATGATGCTTGTCTGGCCCGTAGTTCATGAAGTACTACCACATGTCTTCACGAATTGTTTCCAAATCGTTGGAATGGACGCAGAGGACCTGCACCTTGGCTGGCCCGTTCCCTGGATTTGACACTTGTAGATTTTTTTCTATGGGGCACCCTGAAAGACACTGCCTGCATCGATATACCAACCACACCTGACGATATGCAGTGACATTTTACTGAAGCCTCCTCGGAATCTCCACTGAAAAGCTAGCAAGTGCGGAGCAATCATTCCATACCAGAATGAAAGTGTGTAGTGCTGCTGTCAGTGGTCATTTTGAAGACCGTCTGTGATGGTCAGCTGTCTTTTACTGACCAGAATACGCGTAACTAGTGTATGCGCTTCTGTTATTCTTTAGTGTGTGCTACCACAGGTATGATACATGTGTCGGTGTGAGAACTTTTCGCCGGCCGGAGTGGCCTAGCGGTTCTAGGCGCTACAATCTGGAGCCGCGCGGCCACTGCGGTCGCAGGTTCGAATCCTGCCTCGGGCATGGATGTGTGTGTGTGTGTGTTGTCCTTAGGTAAGTTAGGTTTAAGTAGTTCTAGGGGACTGATGACCTCAGCAGTAAGTCCCATAGTGCTTAGAGCCCTTTTTTTGAGAACTTTTCAAAATACGATATCTCATAAACAACTCGCGCTAGAATCCTATAGCAAACACCATTGACATTCTAATTATGTTACTTAAAATCCGTCTTTATTGCAAATTTTTTATTCATATGACCGGTTTCGGTTCATTCAGAACCATCTTCAGATCTGATATTTCAGTTACAGGAGTAACCCGTCCAAATCCAGCAACTTTCACATGCTACGTCACATTTGCAATCAAGACGGATTTTAAGTAACATTATAAAATCACTGTTGCTGTTATCCCATAAGACATTATGTCTGTTTTTGCGTAGACATTCTAATTTACCCTACTTTTGCTTTTTAATGTCAATAGATATTCTTCCATTTAAAAAGTGCATATTTGTACAAAAATACACTTTCTAAGTATTATTACAATCTGTTTATTGGCTAACAATACGAGTTCCTGACGACCAATCCATTCTGTGAAAACCGCATATCAATAGCACTTTCTATTTACACAGTATTTGCGGTGCAAGTTTTAGGAGATTCACCCTGTATATATGTACTGTCGCGCCACATACAGTAATGAGGAAAAAGATGATCTAATGTTATAAAGCATATTGTATGTTACTGTTCCATATATTGTGATAAATGGAAATATTTGTCTACAGTGCTACATAATGTTAGTTAACTACTTATCCTGTCAATTTCGATTCTATCCTACTGTAGATCCGAAGGTGGCAACATAGTCTTGACAAGACCAGTTATATAAATCTAATAAATGCTTTGCTAGCGATCTTGGCGTTTGGAAGTTCCTTCAGAGTCCACATTAGTCAACCCTTTAAGAGAGAGCTCTGGTCGCTTTGGAGAGCTGTAGATAGTGTAGAACTGGCAGCAGACTGCCACATGACAATCCAACGTTGACCTTCACCTGACAGTGAAGTGATGCGTATGTGCCGATCAATTATAAGAAATTAGAACTGTAGGATGGGTCGTGAAGAGGTGACAGATTGTGGAAAGGAGCTGTTGTGTTTGGACGTGTGCATGATCAGACAGTGAATGAAGTTGCCCGATTTGTTGATGTATCATTGCGGACAGTCCTATGTGTCTACTAGGAATGGTGTACCACTCATAAACATGTAAGCGGGCGAGAGACCAATGGTAGTGAAAAGAACCTAAAAATCAGGTTCCAGAGATGAGTGACACACCGTCTTGGTGCCAATCGGTTTGAGACCCTACAGATACAGTTGCTGCCAGTGAGTGCACGCCCACCACAACCAGTTTCCAAGCGAACCTTGGCAGGGAGCTGCGTGTAATGGACGTCTGGAGCGGGGTACCGCGATAAAGGTAGTCGCCCACAGTGGACCACGAAGCTGCACGCCTTTCATTGAGCAGATAACACAGAAACCAGACAGCATATCATTCGACGCATGTGCCATGGTCTGACGAGTCAAGACTTTGTCTCTTTTTGAGTAAATCAAGCGGTACACTGCAACGACTAATCAGTGACACTTTGAAAGGCAGGATGCGAAGCGTGAATTCCAGACTAGAAGTGCCTTCTGTGCTGTTTGGGGGTGTTTCTAGTTCCATGACTCGGGCCCACTCGTTCAAGTTACTGTGGACGTGGGCCAGGACGTTTCTGTCAACGTTCTCGGTGACCTAGTGTTCCCCTTTCTTCTACTTCTTCAAGATGAGTTAGCTGTGGATGTTTCCATCTCCCAAAATAACAACAGCCCCGTTCACAGTGCTACCTTGCATACACTCCTGGTTTGTCGAACACTCAAGCACCATATCGCTCCTTAAATAGACCAATAAATCACACAATCTTAATCCCATTTGGAACCGTGGGTGAAACGTAACAGTGTATATAAATAAAAATGTAAATGTACACTTGTTGAAAATGGTACATCGGCGCAAATTCTTCACCGACCGTTTTGAAATTTGGACACAACGTATCATTCGAATGCGCGTGTGTTTTCTTTACACCTATTGGGGCGCCATGTGATGTATAAATATATACATTATAGACATTACATAACATATGGAGTTCCAGCAGGCATGTAAAATATGCACATATTTGAAAGGGTGAAGAACGTCTGGAGATTTAAGCTTTTGAACAAAGAACATGAATTTTTGCTAGCAACGTATCTCGTTTATACACTCCTGGAAATGGAAAAAAGAACACATTGACACCGGTGTGTCAGACCCACCATACTTGCTCCGGACACTGCGAGAGGGCTGTACAAGCAATGATCACACGCACGGCACAGCGGACACACCAGGAACCGCGGTGTTGGCCGTCGAATGGCGCTAGCTGCGCAGCATTTGTGCACCGCCGCCGTCAGTGTCAGCCAGTTTGCCGTGGCATACGGAGCTCCATCACAGTCTTTAACACTGGTAGCATGCCGCGACAGCGTGGACGTGAACCGTATGTGCAGTTGACGGACTTTGAGCGAGGGCGTATAGTGGGCATGCGGGAGGCCGGGTGGACGTACCGCCGAATCGCTCAACACGTGGGGCGTGAGGTCTCCACAGTACATCGATGTTGTCGCCAGTGGTCGGCGGAAGGTGCACGTGCCCGTCGACCTGGGAACGGACCGCAGCGACGCACGGATGCACGCCAAGACCGTAGGATCCTACGCAGTGCCGTAGAGGACCGCACCGCCACTTCCCAGCAAATTAGGGACACTGTTGCTCCTGGGGTATCGGCGAGGACCATTCGCAACCGTCTCCACGAAGCTGGGCTACGGTCCCGCACACCGTTAGGCCGTCTTCCGCTCACGCCCCAACATCGTGCAGCCCGCCTCCAGTGGTGTCGCGACAGGCGTGAATGGAGGGACGAATGGAGACGTGTCGTCTTCAGCGATGAGAGTCGCTTCTGCCTTGGTGCCAATGATGGTCGTATGCGTGTTTGGCGCCTTGCAGGTGAGCGCCACAATCAGGACTGCATACGACCGAGGCACACAGGGCCAACACCCGGCATCATGGTGTGGGGAGCGATCTCCTACACTGGCCGTACACCACTGGTGATAGTCGAGGGGACACTGAATAGTGCACGGTACATCCAAACCGTCATCGAACCCATCGTTCTACCATTCCTAGACCGGCAAGGGAACTTGCTGTTCCAACAGGACAATGCACGTCCGCATGTATCCTGTGCCACCCAACGTGCTCTAGAAGTTGTAAGTCAACTACCCTGGCCAGCAAGATCTCCGGATCTGTCCGCCATTGAGCATGTTTGGGACTGGATGAAGCATCGTCTCACGCGGTCTGCACGTCCAGCACGAACGCTGGTCCAACTGAGGCGCCAGGTGGAAATGGCATGGCAAGCCGTTCCACAGGACTACATCCAGCATCTCTACGATCGTCTCCATGGGAGAATAGCAGCCTGCATTGCTGCGAAAGGTGGATATACACTGTACTAGTGCCGACATTGTGTATGCTCTGTTGCCTGTGTCTATGTGCCTGTGGCTCTGTCAGTGTGATCATGTGATGTATCTGACCCCAGGAATGTGTCAATAAAGTTTCCCCTTCCTGGGACAATGAATTCACGGTGTTCTTATTTCAATTTCCAGGAGTGTGTATTGTTAGCCCCAGGATAGTACCCCATGTACACACTAAAAATTCTAAACGTTCGTCCAAGTTCTACCTTGGCGGGGGCAGGGTGGGGGTGGGGATGGGAATGCCGAGTGAGTTGCGGCAGATATGAAAGCTATCGCAGCACTGAGCCCTGAGGAACGACCGAGCGCCCTAGCCTGCAAGACAAGAATAACGACATCATGGAATCTGAGAGATGTCGTCATATTAGTGACAAAGCAGAGTGTCGTAAGGAAGGCTAGGGAAACGTAGCCACATGTATTCAGGTGTCGAGGCTGCAGAAAGAGCCTGTGAAGGGCGAATATGCGGACTTCTGAAGACACTAGGAGAGCTGACAGCGAGGAAAAACCAAGGCACATGATGACGTAGTCATCCACATTGCTCCAGGGCACACAGGAAGCGCCAACATAAATACAGGGTTATTACAAATGATTGAAGCGATTTCACAGCTCTACAATAACTTTATTATTTGAGATATTTTCACAATGCTTTGCACACACATATAAAAACTCAAAAAGTTTTTTTAGGCATTCACAAATGTTCGATATGTGCCCCTTTAGTGATTCGGCAGACATCAAGCCGATAATCAAGTTCCTCCCACACTCGGCGCAGCATGTCCCCATCAATGAGTTCGACAGCATCGTTGATGCGAGCTCGAATGCGTGAGGATTCTCTACCGCCCAAATTCGCACATTGTGTCTGTTCACTTCACCATTAAGAAAAAATGTTGCTTCATCACTGAAAACAAGTTTCGCACCGAACGCATCCTCTTCCATGAGCTGTTGCAACCGCGCCGAAAATTCAAAGCGTTTGACTTTGTCATCGGGTGTCAGGGCTTGTAGCAATTTTAAACGGTAAGGCTTCTGCTTTAGCCTTTTCCGTAAGATTTTCCAAACCGACGGCTGTGATAAGTTTGGCTCCCTGCTTGCTTTATTCGTCGACTTCCGCGGGCTACGCGTGAAACTTGCCCGCACGCGTTCAACCGTTTCTTCGCTCACTGCAGGCCGACCCATTGATTTCCCCTTACAGAGGCATCCAGAAGCTTTAAACTGCGCGTACCATCGTCGAATGGAGTTAGCAGTTGGTGGAACTTTGATGAACTTCGTCCTGAAGTGTCGTTGCACTGTTATGACTGACTGATGTGAGCGCATTTCAAGCACGACATACGCTTTCTCGGCTCCTGTCGCCATTTTGTCTCACTGCGCACTCGAGCGTTCTGGTGGCAGAAACCTGAAGTGCGGCTTCAGCCGAACAAAACTTTATGAGTTTTTCTACGTATCTGTAGTGTGTCGCGACCATATGTCAATGAATGGAGCTACAGTGAATTTATGAAATCGCTTCAATCATTTGTAATAGCCCTGTACTTCACTCTTGGTAACAAATGCCTGATTGCTGAGTGCTGATTGCCGACTGCCTAGTGTGTAGTCTCAGCCCTTTTGTCAGTTGCAGCTATCTATCGAGAGGAGAGGCTACGGAGGTCCACCCTTGGCGTGCCTACCTGTCTTCGATCATGTGTGGAACCACGAGTCTAGCTGGAAGGACTGCGGCTGCGAGCTGCACTGCCAACCTTCAAGGCCACAATGATTGGGCACGGAGGCTACCATCACCTTAAATGTCTGCTGCACACTTGCTCTGCATGACCTGAACGTTGTCTGTCCACTTCTGTGTGGGTGGGCACCGTTGCTGCTCACCCCATTCCTGTGGCAGATACCTATGCTGCGGCTCCTGTTTTCTAAACAGTGGCTGACAGTCAACCCAAGTGAGCCAGCGAGTACTTCAGGTTGACCTGGACCAAGACAGCTGAGTGCAAATCATCGATATCCGTGAGAGCACTTTGGATATCGATACGCAGAGTTGGAGACCGGCGGATTCCACAGTCGATGGTTGCCCCTGACGTAGATGCTTTGCTGTGCTGGCGACATTGCAAGACTAGTGCAAGCCGGTCTTCCGTTGCTGATCAGGCACTACACTGCTGGTCCGACATGGTGTTTTGAAGGTAATCCTGTATTGCTGCGTGAGGAATGTGCTACTGCCAACCATGTTTTCTTGCTGCTCTCGAGCGTAACTAGGATCTCACCACAGCATCCCGCCTAGCTCTCTCCTGATGAATGTAGTAGTCTGTGACCAGACACTTATAACATATACCATATGGCGCTTCAGTACATATATAGAAACACAGATGTATCCGAATGAAACGTTGTGTTAAAATTTCAAAGCATTCGATAAAAAGCTTTCGGATATCTGCGATTCTGAACGAACTAACGCTTACATTTATGCAAATAAAAGTATAAATATTTGTGTGTTCAAATTTTTAAAATCTCCGTAAGTTGCTTTGAAATTTTGACACAACGTTGCAGCTATATACGTGTGTATTTTTACAGAGTATATACATATTCAGCGCCACATAAGATATATAAATATATACGTACTAATTATGGAGGAAATCTATAAAAATATAAATGATTGTATAAAATCGTTAGTCTCCGTAAGTTCTTCACTAATTGCTCTGAAATTTTGACACAACCTTGCATTCCAATTCGTGTGTGTTTTTTATATCTATTCCTTAATATATTTTAATATATGTAATATATGAATAAATATGTAGTATACAAAGGGGAAACGTTATTAACTAAAATCTCGAAAAGATCTTGACCGATTTATCTACATTTTTACACAATATGCTAATGAAAATTTCGATGGATATATGCTATATATTTTTAACATATGTAATATATAAATACATAAAAGATACAGTAGGGAAACATCACTAACCAGGAAAGTAGTATTTATGGCTTATCGGCTTATGATCAGAGTATTATTACAGAATATGAATATGCAATAACAATAAACAAGTTTCAAGTTCATAGAGAGGGATGAAGAAGAGATAGAACAGTGGGAGGTTCAAATAGTTCAAATGGCTCTGAGCACTATGCGGCTCAACTTCTGATGTCATCAGTCGAGCAGTGGGAGGACATGGATAGAGAAACCACAGAGGTGGAGGAGAACAGACAAAGGGGGGTAGGAAAACATAGACAGAGAGGAGTAGGAAGCAGAGATGGACATAAAAGTGGGGGAGGTGATGAACAAAGGGGGGGGGGGAGAGAGATGGGGCAGGAGGAGATTGAATAAGATGGGGAAGGAGATGATGGAACGAAAGAGGTGGAAGGAGGAGGAGATGGGCAAATATAGGGGGAGAAGGGGATGGACAGAGACAGAGGAGAGAAGAGGATTAGGGTGTCTATAAATTTTCCATACATATTAGAATCGTTTGCTTCCTCTTTTCTTTCTTTTTTATTTAACTAGACTGAATCACGGCAACGCAAGTTTGCAATTTGGTAGTTCTGTAAATGTAATCATGAATGTGTGCTTTTCAGCTGCATGTGAGATGTCTGAAGGACATGTGGGCTCTGTTCCACCCCGAACTGATGCTACATAATATTAGCATGGTGTGCCATGGGAGTGGTAAATTTTTTGTCCAGTAAGCTTATAAACATTGTAACATCCGAACCATATTTGTTTCTGTTTGGTACTTAGCCCAACTTTACCTCCAGCTCTACAAAAGTCTATGTATTACCAAGACAATGTACCCACAAACTGTTATACAACTTAAACTCTTATGGTAACCTTTGACTAAACAGACCCTGATTTGAATGGAACTGTAACTGGTCTGAATACAACTTGTCTTTATGTTAAATGCGCAACGGAAGTAAAACAATAATCTGGCCCTAATCAGAATTTCCACTTACCTCGTATCTTGACAACATTGTTGCAGATTTCGCGAAAGCACAACAGCAAACAGCTACCAGGCAGCGACTAAGCTAGATGTCTATTTCTAAATAAAATTTCCAACTGTTACATACCACATGTGGTAATGTGTAATGATAAACATTGGGGTGGGGAGAATAACTATTCATATGAAATGATATTCCAAGACAACGATTTTAGAATGAAGTATATAATCAAAAAGACTGAGTAAAATTTTGCATGATCTTAACACATAACGTAGGTCTGAACATCACTATGCTTAAAAATGTGAACAATGTTTAAAGAGGATATAATGTTAACTGAGAATTTCTGAAAACATCAAACTACTTAATCAGTTACATGTTAATGCATGACTCAGAGTGCGGTGGTCTTTCTCTCAAGTAAACAAATTTACCTAGCCCCCAAAAACCATTTTTACAAATTATGTGCTCAGTGCTGCAGTCTTACCTATATTCTGCTTGCTTTCTAATATATACATCTCATTCATCATTGCTGTCCTTTACAATAAATCTTTCTTCATCTAACAGATACAACACAAGTCAACACGACGATACAGAATACATCCTTCACATACCACACATCAACTAAGGATGTATCAGACTGCGCAGATGCAAAGACTGTGCCACGACAAAACCAAAAATTGTTTAACAGTAACGTAACTTGCTCTCTCTCTCATGTGCATATCGGTAACACACAAAAATCAAAATAACATGTCCACCTTACAACATGTGTCTGGAAACAAGCACTCGTTGAAGTATGACTCATTGTGTCCCATGATAGCCAGTACAGGAGACCGTCAGTGTGTTCAGCCGCTTCTCAAAGACTCACCAACTCTTGAGATCATACGTGGCTGTTTTTAAATTAGGTCACGTATGTGAGATACATTCTCCCGTCATGTTTTTACTGTAGGTTTGACTTCACTGCACGAGGATGGAATATTAATGGATGAATATGTAGTGGAAAAAAGATGGCTGATGTAGTGCTTACAGAAAAAGTTTTGGCTCTTTGTCGGCTAATAAGAGTTTCTCTTTCTTTGTAGAGAACTGTATAGTGGAGGTACGAAGAATTCGTCCACACATGGAGCACCTTCTTCGTCAGCACGTAAATGCCAGACCACACACGGGCGTTGCGATATCTGCAACAATCCTACACCCTGGGTTCGCTGCCATCCATCATCCTCCACACAGTCCCGACTAGACCCCATTTTCTTCTGTTTCCAAAATTTAAAGAACACCTTCATTTTATAGTGATGAAGCGTTGCAAGCAGAGATGACCTTGTGGCTCTGTCAACAAAGTCAGGCATTCTACAATAAAGAAATGTGTTCGTCTCCAGGGTGAGTATGTTGAAAAATAAATAGGTAGACAAAAATCACTGACGGAAATTAAAAGTGTTATCCCATGGTCACCTTGACCGATTGCTGCCAGACTAACGCTCTGGTGTTTCCACGCCAGAGGACTTGAATTAAAATTAAAATTTCATCCTTACGCGAGCTCACTGTCTGCATTTGCAGACCAGAAAAGAACACTGCTACAGATGAAGAAACGTGGGAGTATGCGATGGCTGTTGCTGGAACTACGAGGGCCATTCAGAAAGTAACCTCCGGTTGATTTAAAAAAATACACCAAGTTAAATAAAAATATTTTAATATATACATCTTACAACTACATCTTTGCACTATTTTTCTACATAGTCTCCATAGCGATTGAGGCACTTATCGTATCTCTTCACAAGCTTTGAAATTCCTTCTGCATAAAAATCACCCGCTTGTGCCTGGAGCCAGATTGTGACCGCATCTTTGAGCTCTTCGTCGTCATCAAACCGCTGTGACCCGAGCCATTTCTTCAAATGCATGAAGAGGTGATAATCACTTGGCGCCAGGTCTGGGCTGTAAGGTGGATGGTTGATAACGTCCCACTTGAAGGACTCAAGAAGGGCCTTTGTTCTGCGAGCAGAGTGAGGACGGGCGTTATCGTGCAAAAAAACGATACCGGAAGTCAGCATACCACGGCGTTTGTTCTGTATAGCCCGTCGTAACTTTTTTATTGTTTCACAGTACACGTCTTGATTAATGGTCGTACCACGTTCCATGAATTCAACCAACAACACCCCTTTGGCATCCCAAAACACCGTTGCCATCAGTTTTCTGGCAGAAAAATCTTGCGGGGCTTTTCTTGGTTTGGTAGGCGAATTTGAATGTGCCCACATCTTTGATTGTTCTTTTGTCTCAGGGTTCACGTACTTAATCCAGGTTTCGTCACCGGTCACGATTTTGTTTAACAATGGTTCTCCTTCGTCCTCATAATGTGACAGAAAGTCTAATGCAGAGGCCATTCTTTGAGTTTTGTGGTGGTCGGTAAGAATTTTGGGCACCCATCGTGCACAGAACTTACGGTAACCCAATCTTGCTGTCACTATCTCGTACAAGAGAGTCTTAGAAATCTGTGGAAAACCAGTAGACAACTCCGACATTGAGAAACGTCGATTTTCACGAACTTTTGCATCAACTGTCTGAACGGGTTCGTCAGTCACCAATGATGGTCTACCACTCTCTTCATCATGAACGTTTTCTCGTCCACTTTTAAATAAACGTACCCATTCACGGACAACTCCTTCACTCATAACTCTTGGTCCGTACACGGCACAAAGCTCACGATGAATAGCTGCTGCAGAATATCCTTTGGCTGTAAAAAACCTTATGACAGCACGCACTTCACATTTGGCAGGGTTTTCTATTGCAGCACACATTTCAAACTGCCACAAAAACTAAACTAGCACAGGTACGACGTTCACTCGACCACGGCTTGATGCCGACTGACCTGTTGAGCGCGTGAACGCACAGATGGCGTCGCTACTCCCCCCACAACCCGCACTGTGACCAATCGGAGGTTACTTTCTGAACCGCCCTCGTATTTTAGGTGGAGCTCACAACACAGCACCAACGGCCTTGCCGCAGTAGTAACACCGGTTCCCATCTGATCACCAAAGTTAAGCGCTGTCGGGCTGGGCTAACACTTGGATGGGTGACCATCCGATCTGGCGAGCGCTGTTGGCAAGCGGGGTGCCCTCACCCCTTGTGAGGCAAACTGAGGAGCTACTTGATTGAGAAGTAGCGGCTCCGGTCTCGAAAACTCACATACGGCCGGGAGAGCGGTGTGCTGACCACACCCCCCTCCATATCCGCATCCATTGACACCTATGGGCTGAGGATGACACGGCAGCCGGTCGGTACCGTTGGGCCTTCATGGCCTGTTCGGGAGGAGTTTAGATTTTTAGATCGCAACACAGCATGGAGAGATTTGTGACGTTCCCCAAGGTAGTATATTATAAACGATTTAGGAGACAATCTGAGCAGCTGTCTTAGGTAGTTTGCAACTTACGTTGTCATTTTTCGTCTAGTAAAGTCATCAGAAGATCAAAACCAATCGCAAAACGATTTAGATATGTATTAGTCCAGGCAAATTAGGAAAAATGGGGGAAAAATTTATAAAGTTTTGAAACTTCGGGAAAACACTCTTAGAAAACAGAAAAGTTCTCTCGCCTCTCGGGGGAGCTTCCGCCTCCCCATCCCTTAATGTAATTTATTTTCCTTTTTCCTAACTTTATGAAAGTTCATTTAACGAAGTTATCTATATAACAGAAAATATTTGTGGTGAAATTCTACTCAGAGAAGGTCACATGCATGTTCAAGAAATATAATTAGCTTATGAGTGCCAAAATTTGTAGGTAAAAAAAGTGAAATTTATTTTACAACAGACTTTTGTTTATACAGAACTATTTTGCTTCACAGTCTTTAGATTTATACAATTTAAGTTCTTAGAATTAAAATCATTTTTCATGAAAATTAAGAATTGCTGTAAAACAAATCAACAATCACTTTTGTTGTAATATGTTTACAATCATAATCAGCATGTAGACAATGAAAATACCACAATATCTATCAAACAAATAAATTCTTGTAAATATTTTTTTATATAAAAACATCATCCAAATCTTCTGTCAAATCACTGCGAGGCACATTAGTGCAGCTTTGCCTACGACAGTATTTGCACATTGTTGTGCAATGTAAATCAGCCTTCAGACATCCGCACTTCCTTCCGCAGCCTTGAGCACAGGTGCATGAAATCAGTAGCAGTATTTTATCTGGAGCACGTGGTCGTTTCATGTGTATCGGGGAGAGGAATCAGTTTTACTACCTCCAGACCCAGTTTCTGGGATCCAAGTTGTTCCTCAGCCATAGCTGGACTTGTTGGTAAACTTCGTAAGAGTGGAGGTGCCCTGCATCAGTAGTGGATGGCAAACAGGAGAGTATTACAGCATTGTTTGCTTGACCCACAAGTATATTAAAACATTTAAATCGAATGGCATTTAAGTTATCATCATGAGTCTCTACTGTTTTTGTGTAGAGAGAGAGTGTAAATTTCTCTCCTGCTTTTGCAATGGTATCAGGAGAGAAAGCAGGATCTGTGGAATATTATGAAGTAGGGGACACCAGTTTAACAATTGGAAAGCTCACAGCTTTTCTCTCCCGAACAAGGCTGAAGTGCTGTCACGACCACTTGCTGCATGAAGAAACAGCATCGAATTCTTGCATTCATGAACGACTGAGGAGTTACATAGATCTTTATAACTGTAACACCTTGTTCTGATGCTACCTTTACCTTCCTTCATCATGATTTTGTCTGTGTCGTCTGGAGCAAGAGCGGTAAGTAGCACAAGATCATCTACATCTTGACCAACTATAATCATTTCCTGGTAAAATTTTGAGGCATTTATTGCTTTTGCAACAATTTCAATATGTGCATCGTCATCCGCAATCCTGGTTTCAACACCAAAATTGTCTAGTCTTTGCACAAGCTGTGTAATAAACATTTCCTTATTGCTGAGGTTACTAAAAAGGCAGACTGTCGTTCAACGCGTACGTTTCTCGTGAGATTCGCTTCATCGTTCGCCTTTGGCGTTCAATAGGTTTTATGTTCAGAGAGCTTTCTGAATATCCGTCAAATACAACAGCAACATCATCTTTATAATGTCTCTGAATATAGGCTTTTAACTTTTTATAAATGTCACCAAAAGTTCCATTCTCGGGCCACACGACGGGGTGGATAAGAAACCCTCAATCTATAACAAAGAACTTCGATTTATTATTGTCAATATTCCGTTCCGTTACTTGATTGAAAATATTGTGCAGCGACGACTTTTTTGTTTTTCTCATCAATCCACTGCAGTCAAACAGAGACATTGATACACTCGATAATTCGCACGTGAAACAATCCTTTAAACCGTGAAGTGAATGAAACGTGCACAGTATTTTCTGAGATACCTGAGCCGTATCTACTTCAGTTATATTTTTTTCAAACATAACAGTTGACATGCACATTGTCCTAACCATGCTGGATCGCTTAAGCTTCAGAGAACCAAATTTCGACGAGACAGTAACTATTGTTCGAAGAGCTTCTTCGCCAACAGACACAGCTTTGTAGCAGTTTACTTCCTGAGAAGCCACTAATACAGACCCTAATGAATGCAACTGCGCCGTATAAGCAAATGGAGTGTGTTGTTGCAACCATAGCTGAAATTTTCTGCTAATTCTCTTGTCAATTTCTATCCTCCTACTCATCAGTTCAACATGTTGATCACTCGAAACCGAATGTAAATTGCAAAACTGTTCCTTAGCTTCACATACGTGATGGGCTATTGGTATACCGCAAATACATCGGTTCAACACACTATCGGTGAAGCCTCTTCCGTGCTAAACCCCTCGACCACTCTTCAGGTTCTTCATATGCGTCTGGTCTATCGTCATGTCGGTCCACACTCCACACCAATACTTACCAGAGCTTCGAACCGTGAAGAACTTGTCCTTCGTGAATTTATTAACTCCGCGGGTTTCATGGTTTCTTTCAGTTTGCCCATGTCGTGGAGGTACAAATGACACACCTTAGCATAAGGACAGTGTCCAGTTGCATGGAATATTAGGAGCATAGCTCTAACACATTCTATATGGAGCTCCCAATTTCTCATACGCTGTGTTTGGATGAAATGTAATGCCAAGATGACAACCTGCGTGTATTGTATACATAGCTGGGAAGTTTTCCCTCCTTGCTTTATATCATCCATTGTGTTGACAAATTTATTTTTCAGCTTTTCAGTCACTTGACATTTTTCCAAATTGCCGAAAGATGCACCATTTCCACTCATATCAGAAATACAGTCTCTAATATGTAGCTTCTCGTCCTCCATGACTGCCATTTCCTCCAGTATTATGATGGAAAGAGCACACATGACTGGAGAGTGAGCTTGAATTGTCCTCGTATATGCACGATCAGAAAGTATATTTGGAACAGAAGTTGCAGCATATACAGTCTCCAAACGTTGAGAGAGTCCACTGTCTCTATTGGTCCTAGAAGAGAGATTATCAAGTGAAAGCCTGCTAATCGAATAATTACCTTAGTGAATAGCTCATTCCATTAGCGTCCACTGCAACTATACCTTTAGCTTTCATGTACAGTGGTTGATCAAACGTCACGATACATGTGGTTTTCTTACTAACCATGATGGCATAAGTTAAATCGGTTAAAATAGTGCTATAATCTGTGGGCTGGCTGCTGATGTATGGAAGCGCCAATACATTTGATTGCGTATAAGGTTCTCCAGTTGTGATTTTCTCCATAAAACCTCGCCGTGCAGGAATGGAAAGCTGTACAAACTTTTCCATCATCCAAGTAAAATCGTGATTGGTAGGCACTATTGCTTTAGTGATTGATAGTTCTGAGTAGACATTTTGCAGAACTATTTCTTCAATTCCAACTCTATTCTGCCTTCGGAATGTTAGCAGACTAATTTTTTGGGCACTTGCTGCTACAGTAGAGCTCGGCATGACAGAGAGTTTCGTTACTTTCTGATGTTCTGTCGCTCTCCCTGCAGTCACACACCTGATTCCACCCATCACAGAAGTGTTCAGTCAGTTTATTTTTCAGAGTTTTTACATTGTCTCTCCTTCTGCAACAAATCGAGCCGTGAAAATTGACATTCCTCTGAACTATCTATAAATTTGCACAATTCTTGAAAAGCGGCATCAAAGTTGGTATCCTGGTGCTGGCCTCTTTTTCGAACACAGGAGGGGTTCGACACTAATTTAGCCTAGCAATCTTGATGATAACGGGTTTCTGCAGCTACTAAACACAAAACACTTTTGATGCGTTCGGCAACCTTTCTACCGAAATAATCATGGCGTCTCTCTGCTTTCTCAAGCAGCGCATGTTTCACAGTTAAAGAGCGAAGATTAAACACTCCACGGCGTTTGTGGAGCGTTTTCTTTTGTTTCTGCCTCTACGTCACACTTTTCAGCACATATGAAAAAGCCTTTTTTGAAATTGAATGGATAAGAGGACCTCAAAGTTTTATCATCTGTTTGTGCAACATTCTGATTAATTAGTTTCCTTATATTACGTTTCTTAATATATTCACGTCGACATACCTTATGCGCTCCAATCAGTCCAGCGTTCTGTAGAAGATTATGAGCCCCATCCTTCCGTTTCTTGCTGACTTGTATCAGAGTTTGCAAGCCCTTCGTCACTATTGATGTCTCTCCTTCCGAAACAGATTCACCATAAGTTCAGCATTAATGTTTTCTTAGTCCAGACAAAAGAAATGAGACAAAGAAGAAGCACTTCATAACACCACAAACTGATGAATACTGTCACAAAAACAGAACTCTCTGGTACCACTTTGACAGTTGGCAACATTAACGCAACTGAGCTGGGCACTGGGTGAGAAGAAACGGCAGCGACAACAGTGGTAGGGGAGCACTGAGTGAATGGCAAGGGGAACTTGAAGTTTCCATTTTTGGCGCGGACTCCTCATGTCAAGTATACTGATCGCAAAAGAAATATCATCAAGTGGAATATATGGGCTACGAAATATTTCCATACACATAATTACGCTTTTCATTTAAATACTTTGCTAAGCAACAAAAACTGCAAACTATTACCTTAACAGAATTCTATTCCAATTCTTATATATCAAACCCCATTCGTATAAATGAAAAGATGCACAAGATCTTTTTCGTGTACAATTTTGCGAGGAATATATTTACTAAAAAGAGCTCTGTTCGAAAATGAGCCTCGTTACGTAGAAAATTTAAAATATGGTACAAATTGACTTTTGGAGAGGATAAAAGGGAGACGCGCTCCCCCTACGAGGGGGAACTTTTCTATTTCTTATTACTATAGCCCATACTAGTATTTTCCCGAACTTTCAAAACTTTATAAATTTTTCCCCCATTCGACGATTTTATTACTAATTTGCTTGGGATATATATGGTGCGAAAACTGACTATTGTCCCCAAATAATGAAAAGTGTGAGGTCATCCGCATGGGCGTTAAATGGCGTCCGTTAAACTTCGGTTATACGATAAATCAATCCAATCTAAGGGCGTAAATTCAACTAAATACCTAGCAATTACGATTACGAACAACTAAAAATTGAAAAGAACACATAGAAAATGTTGTGGGGAAGGCAAGCCAAAGTCTGCTTTTTATTGTCAGACCTCTTAGAAGATGCAACAGATATACTGAAAAGACTGCCCACACTACTCTTTCCGTCCTGTTTTGGAGTACCGCTGTGCTGTCTGGGATCATTACCAGGTAGGATTAACGGAGTACATCCAGAAAGTTCAAAGGAGGGCAGTACGTTTTTTTATTCTCGAGCAATGGAGGAGACGGTGTCACGGACATGATCAGGGGTTTGGGATGGACATAATTAAAACCACGGCGTTTCTCGTGGCGGCTGGATCTTCTCATGAAATTTCAGTCAGCCACTTTCTCTTCCGAATGCGAAAGTATTTTGTTGACGTAGACCTACGAGTACATAGCGAGGAACGATCATCATAGCAAAATAAGCTCGCACGGAAAGATACAGGTGACATACAGATCGCAGGCAGTTGATTATATTGCGATGACTGTAAAATGAGTGGTGACGGGATGGAGCCAGGACAACAAGGTGACGAGAAGAGCACGTTAAGGTCCTTTCTGAAGGACTTCTCCACGAGAAGCTCGTAGGATTGTTCGACTGGCTCTGATGAATAAAAGAAAGATGACAACAAAACATGAACACTGTGTCCGTAGGCGATCTGGCGGAAGGTAACAGGGAGCAGCAGTCCTTCGGAGAATGCCTCTCTAACCCTTGGAATCATGGTCTGAGGGATTACTGGGTATGACAACAGGACTGATTTGGTATTTGCTGAAGGAAGTCTGAATGCCCGTCAATCTGTGGCAAGAATGGTAAACCGTTTTATCATACGTATCCTTCAAGATCAGGGCGCCAAATGGCATATTCTGTCAGGATAATGCAAGACACCCACACTGCAACGCCCGTCCCCTGATTTGTCAGACTTAGAACATGTCTGCGATGCGACGGGAAGAGATGTTCGTTATACCAACATCCACTCAATTATCTTCATGAACTGACACAGCCTCTGTTTCAAGCACGGCAAGAGATTCCTCAAGGTGACATTTCGAAACTGTGTGCCTCTATGTCACGACAGATATAAGAGTGTACTTGTGCCTGTGGGAGTCGCATCTCATGCGGGGGACATTCAATAAGTAATAGATAGATAGATATTCAGCGATCCCAGGCCCTGCAGACCACTCGCTGCTTCCACAAACTGCCTCCATTCCTTCCTCTTTTGTGCCCGGTTCCTCCAGACGTCTTCAATTCCCAGGGCTGCCTTCGCAAGGTAGTCCATCCAGCGCTACTTTGGTCTTCCAATGGGGCGTTTGGTGTTTGGTTTCTCCGTTAGTGCCATCTTCGCCTGTCTTCCATCTGGCATACTGGCTACATGGCCCACCCATTAGATTCTGTTGCTCTTTATCTTTTGTAGGATAGTTGGTTGTCGCATCAGAATGTAGATTTCCTCGTTTTTCCTGCTCCTCCATTCTCCGTTATCTAAAACTGGTCCCCACATCTTACTCAATACTCTTCTTTCAAATATTTTTTCCCTGTCTCGCTCAGTCATGCTCCATATTTCTGAACCGTACATTACTGTTGGGCATATCACTGTGCTGTAGATTTTCATCTTAGTGTTCACTGAGATCGATTTGGAACCGAGCGTCTCTGTGAGGGGATGCATGCATTTCATTGCCACTGCTATTCTTTCTCCGATGTCCATTTTTATGTTGTTGTCCGTGGTAAAACAAGATCCCCTGGTGTACTCTCTTGAACCTCTTGCCATCTATCTCAAGAAGTTCTTCCTGCTCTTGTTTTCTTCCTAATTGCATGAACTCTGTTTTGTCTCGATTCACTTTGAGCCCTACCTTCAATAAGTAATGCAACACTTTTTTTTCTCGGACAGTTTCGCTTGAAAAATGCGGAATTTGTTGTGGAGCATTGTGAAACATTTCCGAATCACCACCTATAGTTTCATGTAGTTTCGCAAGGTTGTGGCGCTATCAAATTGCGTCTGCAACAGAGATGCGTTCCGAGCAGAGAGCTGTCATTGAGTTGTTGTTGTTGTTGTGGTCTTCAGTCCTGACACTGGTTTGATGCAGCTCTCCATGCTACTCTATCCTGTGCAAGCTTCTTCATCTCCCAGTACCTACTGCAACCTACATCCTTCTGAATCTGCTTAGTGTATTGATCTCTTGGTCTCCCTCTACGATTTTTACCCTCCACGCTGCCCTCCAATGCTAAATTTGTGATCCCTTGATGCCTCAAAACATGTCCTACCAACCGATCCCTTCTTCTAGTCAAGTTGTGCCACAAACTTCTCTTCTCCCCAATCCTATTCAATACCTCCTCATTAGTTACGTGATCTACCCACCTTATCTTCAGCATTATTCTGTAGCACCACATTTCGAAAGCTTCTATTCTCTTCTTGTCCAAACTGGTTATCGTCCATGTTTCACTTCCATACATGGCTACACTCCATACAAATACTTTCAGAAACGACTTCCTGACACTTAAATCTATACTCGATGTTAACAAATTTCTCTTCTTCAGAAATGATTTCCTTGCCATTGCCAGTATAAATTTTATATCCTCTCTACTTCGACCATCATCAGTTATTTTACTCCCTAAATAGCAAAACTCCTTTACTACTTTAAGTGTCTCATTTCCTAATCTAATCCCCTCAGCATCACCTGATTTAATTTGACTACATTCCATTATCCTCGTTTTGCTTTTGTTGATGTTCATCTTATATCCTTCTTTCAAGACACTGTCCATTCCGTTCAACTGCTCTTCCAAGTCCTTTGCTGTCTCTGACAGAATTACAATGTCATCGGCGAACCTCAAAGTTTTTACTTCTTCTCCATGAATTTTAATACCTACTCCGAATTTTTCTTTTGTTTCCTTTACTGCTTGCTCAATATACAGATTGAATAACATCGGGGAGAGGCTACAACCCTGTCTCACTCCTTTCCCAACCCCTGCTTCCCTTTCATGCCCCTCGACTCTTATAACTGCCATCTGGTTTCTGTACAAATTGTAAATAGCCTTTCGCTCCCTGTATTTTACCCCCGCCACCTTCAGAATTTGAAAGAGAGTATTCCAGTTAACGTTGTCAAAAGCTTTCTCTAAGTCTACAAATGCTAGAAACGTAGATTTGCCTTTTCTTAATCTTTCTTCTAAGATAAGTCGTAAGGTTAATATTGCCTCACGTGTTCCAACATTTCTACGGAATCCAAACTGATCTTCCCCGAGGTCCGCTTCTACCAGTTTTTCCATTCGTCTGTAAAGAATTCGCGTTAGTATTTTGCAGCTGCGACTTATTAAACTGATAGTTCGGTAATTTTCACATCTGTCAACACCTGCTTTCTTTGGTATTGGGATTATTATATTCTTCTTGAAGTCTGTGGGTATTTCGCCTGTCTCATACATCTTGCTCACCAGATGGTAGAGTTTTGTCATGACTGGCTCTCCCAAGGCCATCAGTAGTTCTAATGGAATGTTGTCTACTCCCGGGGCCTTGTTTCGACTCAGGTCTTTCAGTGCTCTGTCAAACTCTTCACGCAGTATCTTATCTCCCATTTCATCTTCATCTACATCCTCTTCCATTTCCATAATATTGTCCTCAAGTACATCGCCCTTGTATAAACCCTCTATATACTCCTTCCACCTTTCTGCCTTCCCTTCTTTGCTTAGAACTGGGTTGCCATCTGAGCTCTTGATATTCATACAAGTGGTTCTCTTCTCTCCAAAGGTCTCTCTAATTTTCCTGTAGGCAGTATCTATCTTACCCCTAGTGAGACAAGCCTCTACATCCTTACATTTGTCCTCTAGCCATCCCTGCTTAGCCATTTTGCACTTTCTGTCGATCTCATTTTTGAGACGTTTGTATTCCCTTTTGCCTGCTTCATTTACTGCATTTTTATATTTTCTCCTTTCATCAATTAAATTCAATATTTCTTCTGTTACCCAAGGATTTCTATTAGCCCTCGTCTTTTTACCTACTTGATCCTCTGCTGCCTTCACTACTTCATCCCTCAGAGCTACCCATTCTTCTTCTACTGTATTTCTTTCCCCCATTCCTGTCAATTGTTCCCTTATGCTCTCCCTGAAACTCTTTACAACCTCTGGTTCTTTCAGTTTATCCAGGTCCCATCTCCTTAAATTCCCACCTTTTTGCAGTTTCTTCAGTTTCAATCTGCAGTTCATAACCAATAGATTGTGGTCAGAATCCACATCTGCCCCTGGAAATGTCTTACAATTTAAAACCTGGTTCCTAAATCTCTGTCTTACCATTATATAATCTATCTGATACCTATTAGTATCTCCAGGATTCTTCCAGGTATACAACCTTCTTTTATGATTCTTGAACCAAGTGTTAGCTATGATTAAGTTATGCTCTGTGCAAAATTCTACAAGGCGGCTTCCTCTTTCATTTCTTCCCCCCAATCCATATTCACCTATTATGTTTCCTTCTCTCCCTTTTCCTACTGACGAATTCCAGTCACCCATGACTATTAAATTTTCGTCTCCCTTCACTACCTGAATAATTTCTTTTATCTCGTCATACATTTCATCAATTTCTTCATCATCTGCAGAGCTAGTTGGCATATAAACTTGTACTACTGTAGTAGGCATGGGCTTTGTGTCTATCTTGGCCACAATAATGCGTTCACTATGCTGTTTGTAGTAGCTAACCCGCACTCCTATTTTTTTATTCATTATTAAACCTACTCCTGCATTACCCCTATTTGATTTTGTATTTATAACCCTGTAATCACCTGACCAAAAGTCTTGTTCCTCCTGCCACCGAACTTCACTAATTCCGACTATATCTAACTTTAACCTATCCATTTCCCTTTTTAAATTTTCTAACCTACCTGCCCGATTAAGGGATCTGACATTCCACGCTCCGATCCGTAGAATGCCAGTTTTCTTTCTCCTGATAACGACGTCCTCTTGAGTAGTCCCCGCCCGGAGATCCGAATGGGGGACTATTTTACCTCCGGAATATTTTACCCAAGAGGACGCCATCATCATTTAATCATACAGTAAAGCTGCATGTCCTCGGGAAAAATTACGGCTGTAGTTTCCCCTTGCTTTCAGCCGTTCGCAGTACCAGCACAGCAAGGCCGTTTTGGTTAATGTTACAAGGCCAGATCAGTCAATCATCCAGGCTGTTGCCCCTGCAACTACTGAAAAGGCTGCTGCCCCTCTTCAGGAACCACATGTTTGTCTGGCCTCTCAACAGATACCCCTCCGTTGTGGTTGCACCTACGGTACGGCCATCTGTATCGCTGAGGCTCGCAAGCCTCCCCACCAACGGCAAGATCCATGGTTCATGGGGGAAGGTCATTGAGTTACTTTTGGCGAAAAACCAGGACATCGCAGATATTCATAGGCGCTTACGGAATGTCTGCGGAGACCTGGCAGAAAAACATGAAGAGTTGTTGGGCGAGGGATCTTTCATTATCGCACCTAGGCCGCACAAACCTCTCCGACCTTCCGCCAGATCTGACATTCCACGCTCCGATCCGTAGAACGCCAGTTTTCTTTCTCCTGATAACGACGTCCTCTTGAGTAGTCCCCGCCCGGAGATCCGAATGGGGGACTATTTTACCTCCGGAATATTTTACCCAAGAGGACGCCATCATCATTTAATCATACAGTAAAGCTGCATGTCCTCGGGAAAAATTACGGCTGTAGTTTCCCCTTGCTTTCAGCCGTTCGCAGTACCAGCACAGCAAGGCCGTTTTGGTTAATGTTACAAGGCCAGATCAGTCAATCATCCAGGCTGTTGCCCCTGCAACTACTGAAAAGGCTGCTGCCCCTTTTCAGGAACCACATGTTTGTCTGGCCTCTCAACAGATACCCCTCCGTTGTGGTTGCACCTACGGTACGGCCATCTGTATCGCTGAGGCTCGCAAGCCTCCCCACCAACGGCAAGATCCATGGTTCATGGGGGAAGGTCATTGAGTTACTTTTGGCGAAAAACCAGGACATCGCAGATATTCATAGGCGCTTACGGAATGTCTGCGGAGACCTGGCAGAAAAACATGAAGAGTCGTTGGGCGAGGGATCTTTCATTATCGCACCTAGGCCGCACAAACCTCTCCGACCTTCCGCCAGATCTGACATTCCACGCTCCGATCCGTAGAACGCCAGTTTTCTTTCTCCTGATAACGACGTCCTCTTGAGTAGTCCCCGCCCGCAGATCCGAATGGGGGACTATTTTACCTCCGGAATATTTTACCCAAGAGGACGCCATCATCATTTAATCATACAGTAAAGCTGCATGTCCTCGGGAAAAATTACGGCTGTAGTTTCCCCTTGCTTTCAGCCGTTCGCAGTACCAGCACAGCAAGGCCGTTTTGGTTAATGTTACAAGGCCAGATCAGTCAATCATCCAGGCTGTTGCCCCTGCAACTACTGAAAAGGCTGCTGCCCCTCTTCAGGAACCACATGTTTGTCTGGCCTCTCAACAGATACCCCTCCGTTGTGGTTGCACCTACGGTACGGCCATCTGTATCGCTGAGGCTCGCAAGCCTCCCCACCAACGGCAAGATCCATGGTTCATGGGGGAAGGTCATTGAGTTACTTTTGGCGAAAAACCAGGACATCGCAGATATTCATAGGCGCTTACGGAATGTCTGCGGAGACCTGGCAGAAAAACATGAAGAGTCGTTGGGCGAGGGATCTTTCATTATCGCACCTAGGCCGCACAAACCTCTCCGACCTTCCGCCAGATCTGACATTCCACGCTCCGATCCGTAGAACGCCAGTTTTCTTTCTCCTGATAACGACGTCCTCTTGAGTAGTCCCCGCCCGGAGATCCGAATGGGGGACTATTTTACCTCCGGAATATTTTACCCAAGAGGACGCCATCATCATTTAATCATACAGTAAAGCTGCATGTCCTCGGGAAAAATTACGGCTGTAGTTTCCCCTTGCTTTCAGCCGTTCGCAGTACCAGCACAGCAAGGCCGTTTTGGTTAATGTTACAAGGCCAGATCAGTCAATCATCCAGGCTGTTGCCCCTGCAACTACTGAAAAGGCTGCTGCCCCTTTTCAGGAACCACATGTTTGTCTGGCCTCTCAACAGATACCCCTCCGTTGTGGTTGCACCTACGGTACGGCCATCTGTATCGCTGAGGCTCGCAAGCCTCCCCACCAACGGCAAGATCCATGGTTCATGGGGGAAGGTCATTGAGTTACTTTTGGCGAAAAACCAGGACATCGCAGATATTCATAGGCGCTTACGGAATGTCTGCGGAGACCTGGCAGAAAAACATGAAGAGTCGTTGGGCGAGGGATCTTTCATTATCGCACCTAGGCCGCACAAACCTCTCCGACCTTCCGCCAGATCTGACATTCCACGCTCCGATCCGTAGAACGCCAGTTTTCTTTCTCCTGATAACGACGTCCTCTTGAGTAGTCCCCGCCCGGAGATCCGAATGGGGGACTATTTTACCTCCGGAATATTTTACCCAAGAGGACGCCATCATCATTTAATCATACAGTAAAGCTGCATGTCCTCGGGAAAAATTACGGCTGTAGTTTCCCCTTGCTTTCAGCCGTTCGCAGTACCAGCACAGCAAGGCCGAATGGGGGACTATTTTACCTCCGGAATATTTTACCCAAGAGGACGCCATCATCATTTAATCATACAGTAAAGCTGCATGTCCTCGGGAAAAATTACGGCTGTAGTTTCCCCTTGCTTTCAGCCGTTCGCTAGGCCACATACAGCTGTCCTACCACCAGGAAATTGAAGAAAAGACTTAAGCTTGTTCATCGCCGAAAAAATGCGAAAGAACCTCTCCATCACAACGCATAGCCTCCCACAAGTCTGCGAAACCGAGAGGAGCTCACAAAACTTTGGTGGAGCTGTTCTTCCTCGTCCAACCTACAGCCCGGATCTCGCACCTTCAGACTGCCATCTGCTTGACCCAACGAAGGATGCACTCCACTAGAAGCAGTGCGTGAATGATGGGGTGGTTACTGATGCAGCAAGACGTTGGCTCCGACGTCGACCATTAGAGTGGTACCAAGCTGGCATACAGGCCCTGCCAATAAGATGGCATAAGGTCATCGCATCGAACGGAATGTTTCAAATGGCTCTGAACGCTATGGGACTTAACATCTGAGTTCATCGGTCCCCTAGACTTAGAACTACTTAAACTTAAATAACCTAAGGACAGCACACACATCCAAGACCGAAGCAGGATTAGAACCTGTCACCGTAACAGCAGCGCAGTTCCGGACTGAAGCGCCTAGAACCGCTCGGCCACAGCAGCCGACTCATCAAACGGAGAAGAGGGTTTTGTAGCGAAAAGGTTGGGTAATAACATAGCGTATTGGAATCCTGAATAAGGATAACCTGCTTTCAGAAAACGAATATGTTGCATTGCTTATTGAACACTCCTGGTAATGATGTTGATGTGAATGGTATTTGTTGCAGATGGAATGAATTTTCATTTAATACCCCTTCTTGATGAACGTCTTCACGAAGTTTGATGAATATAGAACTGGTGTTTCACGGCGCAGCACTTTCCGTTTCCGTCAGTACAACGAAAACAAACAAGAGATTATGGCCAGGGTATTTCCCTTGAGTGAAACACAATCAATTTAGTTACACACTGATGTCGTTCCTAACTTATTCCTCGTATAATCCAGATATGCTACCTGTTTCAATTTTTTTCTTTCTGTTCACGATATAGTCATGGACTGTGCGGCTAGTCCCGGTGGAGGTTCGAGTCCTCCCTCGGGCATGGGTGTGTGTGTTTGTCTTTAGGATAATTTAGGTTAGGTAGTGTGTAAGCTTAGGGACTGATGACCTTAGCAGTTAAGTCCCATAAGATTTCACACACATCTGATCATCTGTTCACGATACCGTTGTACAATCTTTGGCCGCAAGCCAATGGAAGCTTTTGAGAACATTCTGTCTGACGTCAAGTTGTGGACCAGAAGGCTCGTAAACACAGACCCAGTGAGTCAGCGTCAGAGACGTAGGTTCCATGACAATGAGTCAACCGAAGTAAATGAGTCAGCTCAGACGAGCACTGATTGTAGAAGATGACAAGTTAGGGAAGTATTCCAGAAAGATTTCGCATGAGTAGTACAATATTAGCCGCGGTTGACAGTTTTCGATTTTCTAGTCGAGATGGGAGCAGTAGTTAAGCGCTAAACCAAATCATCGCTTTGACAAGCCGATGAATTCGTCAGACATCATCCTTGGTGCTGTTGTAAAAATAAGAAGCGTGGCCAGAAGACATCCATAAAAGCTTTTTTATCCATCAGTCATCAGCCACGTAACTAATAACTTCCACGAACTTCTGTTGAAGCTACACCGTTTCATCTTCGGGGAGGATACCACTAAGCTCTGATTCAAAGAACGTGGAAGTGGTTTTCATTCTTCCCGAAATATGGCAAATAGACATTTTGTATGAACTGACCTGACACGCAAGTGAAATTCCAAGTTATCACCAAGACCTCAGAACGGTTTCATGCCGCAACTTCCAACATACTAAACTGTTACCTAATACGTTTTCATAAACATCTGCCTTCGTTTTTCCCTGGTCAAAATATATAAAATCCCTCTTTGGAACAAAATCGACTGTCCGAAATTTCTTTGACGACTTTGGTTCCGAAACTGAAGATTAAGAACAGACAGGCGAAATACAAAATTATGTCTTTCATAAGTGACCAGAACACAGTTCCGCCCTCCAACCGTCGTACGGATACAAATGAGACAGATATGGGAAAAAGTGAACTAAAGAATTGAAAGCATCTCAAATCGCTCGGTACAGAAAGGCTCCTACAGCTCATAGGGTGACAGGTTATACACTGGTGGGCCGAAACACTGTGACCATCTCGTTAACAATGTATTAGTCCACCCTTGGAAGGCAGTACAACAGCGACTCTGCGTGCCGTGGATTAAGCTAACCCTTGACAGTTTTCTCGAGGCATATGGTGCTAGACGTCAACTCATAGGTCACACAGTGCCCGTAAATTGAGGGTCGGTGGTTCAGGGCACGGAGCTGACGCTCGATGGTATTCCAGATGTGTATCATCAGCTTCAGATTACGTAGTTGGGTGGGCAAGACATTAACAGTCCACTGGCGTGCCTTTGCATTTTGTAAAACACTTGGATTATTTTAGCTGCCCATCTCTTCCTGTCAGCGTCTCGGAATACTGGTGCCAGCTATTCATTACGACAATGCAATTCTTGTCGCCCGTCCTGCCCAACCGCTTTTGTTGCGCTGCCCATAAACAATTTAGTCAGTAAATGCCTGACTGCTGTGCAGGCCGGAGTGGCCGAGCGGTTCTAGGCGCTTCAGTCTGGAACCACGCGACCGCTACGGTCGCAGGTTCGAATCCTGCCTCGGGCATGGATGTGTGTGATGTCCTTAGGTTAGTTAGGTTTAAGTAGTTCTAAGTTATAGGGGACTGATGACCTCAGCAGTTAAGTCCCATAGTGCTCAGAGCCATTTGAACCTGACTGCTGTACAAAATAAATCGTGCGACCGCTCTCGGTCATATTGTTTTTGGACACTTATTTCTCATTCTGTACGCATATTTCTTTTTTGTTTTCTTATTTTTAATGTTGGTGATAGAACAGTAGACATGCAGATTGTTTTTATTATGTGGAGCCCCGTGAAACTTGAAGATATCCTTAGAATTATGCAAGAATTAGAAGAAGAATAGAATGAAAGGAAAGCTCAAAATCGATCAACTCGAAATTGTGAAGAAAGCGATTAAAATTTGAGTGACGAAGAGATAACAAATGCTAACCACGATTCCGAAACTGAAGTTGAGGGCAACGATGGATAGGATGACGATGAAACCAAGGCAGAAGGTTTTTGTGCTGAGAAGCATAAAGTTAGTAGTGGTGCAAATCAAGTCTATTACACTCTCAAAAAATTAGAGAAAATAATACAGTAAAATATTTTACCTAATCCAAGAAAAATACTAAGATATCCTGTATCTCCTACAGATGTATTTTCGAAACATCATAAAAAATTAATGTAATTATATGCCCAAAACACATTCTATTTTGAACAGAAGATGTTTAAAAAGCGTTACTTGACACGTTTAACTCAAAACAAGGCCAATAATTGCAGCAAAATAACGTTTTGTAAATACCGCAACACGCGACCGCTCATGTGACAGATATTAGCGCGAACGGTGGAAGGTGATCTTGAATTCACTATCCTGCTCCTCAGATTACTGTGGCGTCTTCCTGGCCTTGTGATGCGGACAGTTATCCTGCAGGAAGATGCTTTCGCCGCAGTGGAAGACATCAAGCATGTACGGACGCGGACGGAGCGCAATAATGTTCTCGTTGTGCACAGTTGTCACAGAGCCTTCGATTACATTCACAGTTCCCATGGGAGCGCAAGTGACTATCCCTTATGGCTTATGGCGTGCTACTGACAGCACCGCGCTTCCTCCGTCGTGCGGTGCATGTTTCGAGCAACCGTTCGCTTGGATGTCGGCGTAACTGGAGTCGATCATCGACCTGGTGTAACAAAACACGTGATTCATGCGAACAAACGACACGTTTGCATTGATCCACGGTCAAATGTTAATGCTCTAGTGAAAACTGCGATCATAAATGGCGATATCGCTAAGTCAACATGGGAACACGTAGAGGTTGTCTGTTGCACAGCCCCATGTTCCACAACGTGAGGTGAGCGCTGTGCTCCGAAACACGTTGTATTCTGTCTTCAGATTCGTCACAGATCGCCGCCTGTCCTGCAGACTCAGATTTCCTCGTTCTGTCATGAGGCGTGGCCGATTACCGGCTTGTCGCCTACGCGTGGTTCCACCGTCCTTCAAACAATTCCCACAGATGTTCACAGTAGAACACACGAACAGGCAACCTGCTTCGCAGTTTCCGAGGTGCTCGTTCCGGTGTGCCTGGGCATAACAATCCGCTCTTTGTTAAAGTGGGTGACGGTAGTAAATTTCGGCATTTACACCCCTTTCGCCACTAGAATCATTTCCCATTTGTCTTTCTTTCGCTTATAAACATACTTTCAGAGTCACATGCTGGCATCGCCAGCAAGCAAGCAGCATGCGATATGGAAGTTGGCAGTGCTCATCATGGGGTCACTGCCGGGGGGTGGGAGGAGGGGGGGGTGTAAGGTGATGTGCCCCCGCCCCCCGCCCCAATACTTTTTGCAAAGCAGATTCAATTTTTTGAATCTTAGTTGACAAAAAGGAAAGGATCTATCCAAGCTTAACTAATTATACGTACTGAAACCTCTTGTGCAGTAAGAATTAATGGTTTTTAGGATCTACTAACGTGACTTCGAATCATGAAGGAGCGCGGTAGACACGCCTGAATCTGCACGATTTTGCCGTAAGTTTGCAGTAGGGATGAAGTAGACTACTAGCAGCTGAACACTGAGAGACAATCACTTACAGTCTGGTGTTGGTATAGTAATAACGTTATAGTTAGTGCATATGCCAACAGGAATAGCTATGAAGGAAATTCAAGGCAATTCATCAATACTATCTGTTTCTAAAAGGCAGACGAATAATGGTAAGCCGCGCGGGATTAGCCGAGCGGTGTAAGGCGCTGCTGTCATGGACTGTGCGGCTGATCCCGGCGGAGGTTCGAGTCCTCCTTCGGGCATGGGTGTGTGTGTTTGTCCTTAGGATAATTTAGGTTAAGTAGTGTGTAAGCTTAGGGACTGATGACCTTAGCAGTTAAGTCCCGTAAGATTTCACACACATTTGAACATTTGAACAATAATGGTAAGTAAATATTTATTACAAACTATATTCCAATTCACTCAGATTTCCTACTACAATGTAGTAGAACTCATAGTTCATAAGAATTTATCAAGCGTTTTTTAAATTGATCTAAATATAGAATGTAGCCTATTATGTTCTATACATACTCGTATTAGTTTTCTTCGATTCTTCCCTACATAAAGGTAATACGTGACCAACCTGGCATGAAGAGACAGGTTCTCTTGGAAAAAAAAATGTTGCTGAGGAGAAAAAAAGATGATGTGGAAGCTCCATATTCGAAAATCGATGCTCAATCTTTGAAAACAGAGTTTGAACTTTCTCATCTACGATACAACGTAAAATGCCTGAAAGACGCAAAAGATGATTTGGTTTCTATGAAAAAAAAAAAGGATTATTTGCTAATTTTGAAGCATTAGTAAGATTTATAACAATGAAGTCTGAAAGATTATTGTCCTTATTATCGTTTCTGACTTTTAACCACTGACATTTTTTCTAGTCTTCCTAGTTTTCCATTTGCGTCTTTAAATGCATTTTTCATGTTTGAAAAATAACCTAAACAAAATCATGTATGTTAGAGGCTATTTATTTTAATTTCCAATATAAATCAATCAGAATTTAATTTGACAATCTGTTCAATTTGAAATAGTTTTCGTGGTTGTTTAGAAGATAATACATAATTTTAATACATACACTGTCGGTAGACTTAAATGTTAATATTATAAAACTTTTCTACACTCGGTAATCGCAAAACATGTTTTGATCCAGGCTTAAATTGGCACACTTTAGTACTTTTAAGTACCACTGAAATATGTTGTCTGAGGGATCCAGAATTCTCCAAAAAAAGGTTTTCGAGCTTTTTCAGGGAGACCTCCCGTTTAGACCCCTTTGTGATCCACCCCCTTTCGCTCATCAGTGTATATTGAACATGCGAGCAACTGTCTATTAGTTTACCGTAGGTAGCTGTGAAAGCAGAGTATACCAAGTGTGTCTTCTTTCCAAGCACTTTCCAAGGTCACGTCTTCCCATTTCATAAGAGGGGTCGCAAGGCCTACGCAAAGAACTAAGCCTTACTCATAAAATTCCGACTGCTCACGTTCCACAGCGAGTCAGGAGCCCTAGTATTTCCTCTACAATGGACTTGTTGCTAAAATTGGTGAAAGAGAGAGGTGACGCACAGTGAATTCGCATTCGAAAGGACAACGGTTCAAACGCTCGTCCTGCCATCCAGATTTAGGTTACCCATGATTTCCCTAAATCGCTTCAGGTAAATGCCGGGATGCTTCCTTTTAGAAGGCACGGTCGATTTCCTTCCCCCATCCTTCCCTAATCTCATGGGGCCAATGACCTCGCTGTTTGGTCCCCTCCCCAAATTAACCAACCATCAATGAAATGTCTGTACCCATCAACACAGGAATGCTCTAGCGACCTCAGCTGCGGAGGCAGGTAAGAGGGAATATGATAGTCTTGTTGCTTCCATAATGCTGGAAGAATTGGGGGCATCAGCTGCTAATAATTTTATCTGTAGGATAAAAATTGTGTATTCTCCGTCACACGTCTTTTGTCATTGGGGTCTAGGTAGATGTAATGGTCCCGCAAGAGGAACGGATTCAGCCATGAAACTACTTTCACAGAATTTCTCAGTCGCCAGGGACATGCCATCATTCGCCATCCCTGTAGAAGTCGTGCTGACATTGGATTGGGTTATTTGGCGGAAGAGACCAAACTGCGAGGTTATCGGTCTCATCGGATTAGGGAAGGATGGGGAAGTAAGTCGGCCGTGCCCTTTCAAAGGAACCATCCCGGCATTTGCCTGGATCGATTTAGGGAAATCACGGAAAACCTAAATCAGGAAGGCCGGACGCGGGAGTGAACCGTCGTCCTCCCGAATGCGAGTCCAGTGTGTACTGACATTGGACAAAAGTATGGGAACAACCAAACACATCATGTTACCGTGGCTAGTACGGTGTAGGAAAACAGTTGACATCAAAACAGCTTCCAATTGTCTCAGAATGACTAAACGCACGTCCTGTATGGTATCATTCCTCATCCAAAATGATGAATGTGGATACAGCTGACGCACTCTTCTCTCCAAAGTAGACCACAAAGGCTCAATAATATTGAGATATGGTGACTTATGGCGCAGGGGAGATGCGACAATTCGTCGTCACGCTCACAGAACCAATGTCGGACGATGAGAGCTATGTGAACAGAGGGCCTTGGAACACGGTATCAACAATGGAGAACACACACTGCTTCCTAGGATGGACTTGATCAGCCTGAAAGGTCACATAATACTTGGCAGTAATGCGACTTTGCAGAGTGATCATTGGGCCAACGGAATACGAGGTGTCCAAACCATTACCCAACTTCTGCAAGTTTCACCATTAGGACGTAAACTCGTCTAGAAGATGAAAACAGTATGAAGCGAGATTCATCCGACCAAATGACTTTCTTCCATTGCTCCACAGTCCAGGTTTTGTGACTTCGGCAGCACGCTTTCTCGCCCAGCAGTTCCCTGCCTCTGGAGTACCGCTCAAGTTGCTTTGGTGCTGACAGGGTTCACCAGTACGACATTCAATTCTGCAGTGACTTTTGCAGCTATCGTCCTCTTGTTTCTCGTCACAACCCCCTGTAACGTCGCAGCTATTTACACGGCTGGAGAGTTTTGCAGTAAGTTTTATTCCGTTAGGTCAAGCTGTATTGGAGGCTGGCAATGAAGCCTCCAGCCCCGGCCGTTGTGTAGTCGGCTGCTGGCGTCATAATGCCATCTATCGCGGTGTGCGGACTGAGACCTGCTCTGTGTGGAGCGTGCTAAGATCACTTACACATCTCACCTAAGAAACTAAATAACTATGATAAGTAGGATCTGTTTGTTTTCAAATTTTGTATAGGAACTTCTATAATATAGAAGAACAGTGTTTCAAATTTTCATGCGCATAACTTTAATAGTTTTGGAAATATAAAAAAACAATTAAAAAAGTACTTAACCGACACTTATTAAAGTAAATTCAGATAGGATTCATGACAGTTTAAGTTTTTTTTGTTATTTGAAAACAATAACAGCATTCTCAGTGCGCACAAGTTATTTTTATAGAATTTTGATTCTAAACTTGTAATAATTTTGATTTCGTAATGGAAATAATAGTTTAAAAGTAGATATTTATATTTTGTGTTAGGGTGGGGGTCGATGAGAGTGAATGTAAGTATGTATGTGGGGACATACGTCAAATTTCAATCTTATAATGCATTGCACCATCCGTAACTAGCAAGTGTTACGTGACCAGGATGTCCTGAAAACGGTGAATCTCCCTAACTGGTGGATGGCGTATGTCTAGGAGCGTTTGCTTTTGTAATAAGGCAGCCAGAAAGATAGTAAGAGGATACTTGGTTCTAAAGTATATTTCAAGCATAGTTTTCTTTTAATTTTCGTTTGGTTTGGTTTTTTGGATCATTTTGTGAAATTTTGCAATATGAAATGACATAGATGCATCTGCGAATGCTGATTGGAGTAAAGCGGTTTGCTCGCGAAATTGATCATGAAAGGTTAATCTGACTGGATGATCATTTTGATCAACCAATGAGAGACAAGTCTTTCCCGCGTAATTGAGTGAGTTGTATGCCCTGTGAGCGACGGCATTCAGTCAGTCGTGGACTCGCTGTCGGACGAGAAGGTCATGTTAAATGTGTCCGAAATAATTATCTGTAAGGTGAAGAAATGACGGTTAAATCGCGCTCGGTTTATATCGCTGTGCTAGCAGATGCAATTAGGGACATTACGGTGAAGTTTTGAGTGATTTTGGAATGTTGGTTGCAGAATATACCGCGCGTGAAACTATCGGCCTTTGTGAATATTCTGCGTGGCGTGTTCCGTATGCATCTACAGAACATTTTGGCGAGCATCTTCTTTCGAAGAATCCACTGAAGAAACCCGAATGTAAACTCATTTTGTAATAGTGTGTTGCCTGTGTGAATCTCGTAATATTTCGGGTTGGACTTAGCACGTTTCTGGCTGTCTTACGTGTGATATAAGCTGCACGAACTAGTAGTAGATTTACTACCAACCTAAGTGTGGGCTTGCTGACACAACAAATGTAAGGGACCGTAATAAAACATCAGTATCTACAAACAAACATTTTCAATGAAGGGAGGAACCACCCATTTTGCCCGTTATTAATCGATATTTACAGGTTTATCTTGTTACTTGAGTTACACGGACTTTGTAATCGTATGGACGGTGGTTTTCTTCAACGCTGCTTTTCTCATCGACTACATAGTACCTACGAATGCAGAGCAACGGGTGATGAATGGACGCTATATTTATTTATTTATTTATTTGTTTATTTATTGTTCCGTGGGACCACATTAATGAGAAGTCTCCATGGTCATGGAACGAGTCAATACATGAAATTATAACACGATTGTAGAAACAGATAAAATGAAATATAAGAAACATATTCAGGTGACACGTCGTTAGTTTAAATAAAGAAAATCAAGAATGTAACACTGGATTTTGCTTAATTTTTTAACTCTTCCAGGAGCTCCTCGACAGAATAGAAGGAGTGAGCCATGAGGAAACTCTTCAGTTTAGACTTAAAAGCGTTTGGGCTACTGCTAAGATTTTTGAGTTCTTGTGGAAGCTTATTGAAAATGGATGCAGCAGAATACTGCACTCCTTTCTGCACAAGAGTCAAGGAAGTGCATTCCACATGCAGATTTGATTTCTGCCTAGTATTAACTGAGTGAAAGCTGCTAACTCTTGGGAATAAGCTAATATTGCTAACAGCAAACGACATTAAAGAAAATATATACTGTGAGGGCAATGTCAGAATTGCCAGACTATTGAGTAGGGGTCGACAAGAGGTTCTCGAACTTACACCACACATAGCTCGAACAGCCCGTTTTTGAGCCAAAAATACCCTTTTTGAATCAAAAGAATTACCCCAAAAAATAATACCATATGACATAAGCGTATGAAAATATGCGAAGTAGACTACTTTTCGTGTTGAAATGTCACTTATTTCAGATACTGTTCTAATGGTAAATAAAGCGGCATTTAGTTTCTGAACAAGATCCTGAACATGGGCTTTCCACAACAGCTTACTATCTATCCGTACGCCTAGGAACTTGAACTGTTCCGTCTCGCTTATAACATGCCCATTCTGTCTGATTAAAATATCAGTTCTTGTTGAATTGTGAGTTAGAAACTGTAAAAACTGAGTCTTACCGTGATTTAGCATCAAATTATTTTCCACAAGCCACGAACTTATTTCATGAACTACATTATTTGATAATGTTTCAATATTACACACAAGATCCTTCACTACCAAGCTGGTGTCATCAGCAAACAGAAATGTTTTTGAATCACCTGTAATACTAGAAGGCATATCATTTATATAAATAAGAAACAGCAGTGGCCCCAGCACCGATCCTTGGGGAACGCCCCATTTAACAGTGCCCCATTGGGACTGAACATCATTACCACTCTCAATATTGCGGAGAATTACCTTCTGCTTTCTGTTCTTAAAGTAAGAGGCGAACCAATTGTAAGCTACTCCCCTTACTCCATAATGTTCCAACTTCTGCAGTAATATTTTGTGGTCAACACAGTCAAAAGCCTTCGTTAAATCAAAGAAAACACCTAACGTTCGCAACCTTTTATTTAATCCGTCCAAAACCTCACAGAGAAAAGAGACTAGCATTTTCAGTTGTTAAGCCATTTCTAAAACCAAACTGTACATTTGACAGCAAATTATGTGAATTTAAATGCTGCAGTAACCTTGTATATACAACCCTCTCGATAACTTTAGCAAACACCGATGGCATAGAAATAGGTCTATAATTATCAAAATTATCCCTGTCTCCCTTTTTATAAAGTGGCTTCACTACCGAGTACTTTAATCGGTCAGGAAACCGACCACTCCTAAAGGAAAAGTTACAGATATGGCTAAGTACTGGGCTAACATACATGGAACAATACTTCAGTATTTTGCTAGATACCCCGTCATATCCATGAGAGTTCTTGGTCTTTAGTGATTTAATTATTAACTCAATCTCCCTCTCGTCAGTATCATGGAGGAGCATTTCAGGTAACAGTCTCGGAACACTTTTTTCTACGAGCGCTATATGATTCCCTGTTGGGACTAGGTTTCTATTTAGTTCACCTGCTATATTCAGAAAGTGATTATTAAATACTGTACATATATGCGACTTATCAGTAACACGGACATTCCCACTACGCACTGATTCTATATCCTCGACCTGTCTCTGCAGACCAGCCACTTCCTTTACGACTGACCATATGGTTTTAATTTTATCCTGAGACTTAGCTATTCTATCTGCATACCACATACTTTTTGCCTTCCTAATAACTTTTTTAAGCACCTTACAATACTGTTTGTAATGGGCTACTGCAATTAGATTGTGATTGTTTCTAACGTTTTGATATAATTGCCACTTTGTTCTACAAGATATTCTTATACCTTTAGTCAGCCACCCAGGCTGCCTGTTTGTGCTAGTACCCTGTTTTGAACGTTCTAACGGAAAGCAACTTTCAAAGAGCACGAGAAAAGTCTTGAGGAAAGCATTATATTTATCGTCTACTGTATCAGCTCTATAAACATATTGCCACTCTTGTTCCTTGATAAGGTTTACAAAAGTCTCTACAGCAACTGGATCAGCTTTCCTAAAAAGTTGGTAACTATATTTAACCTGTGTTGCAGCACAAAAATCTTTTAGACTTAAAATTTGTGCATCATGATCTGAAAGGCCATTCACCATTTTGCTAACAGAATGCCCTTCTAGTAATGACGAATGAACAAAAATATTGTCTATGGTTGTTCTACTGTTCCCTTGCACTCTCGTTGGAAAGAATACGGTTTGCATAAGATTATATGAATTAAGGAGGTCTACCAGCATCCTTTTCCTTGCACAATCACTTATACAATTTATATTGAAGTCACCACATATAACTAACTTTTTGTATTTCCTATAAAGTGAACCAAGAACCTCCTCTAGCTTTAGCAAAAATGTTGTGAAATCGGAGTCTGGGGATCTATAAATAACAACAGTAAGAAGTTTAGCTCCACTAAATTTAACCACACCTGCACAACATTCAAACACCTTTTCAGTGCAGTACTTTGAAACATCAATTGACTCAAATGGGATACCGTTTTTCACATACATGGCTACTCCCCCACACCGCAAAGAACTCCTAGAAAAGCTGCCAGCCAACCTGTATCCTGGTAAAGGAAGCCTCTGAATTATCTCCTTATTTAAGAAGTGTTCAGATATACCAATAATTTCAGAGTCAACATCTATAAGTAGTTCACTAACTTTATCTCTAATGCCTTGTATGTTTTGATGAAATATACTAATTCCCTCATTAATCGGATGCCTAAGCTTTGTCGCAAGTGGTTTCTTTGTTAGAGAGACTTCCCTTAAGCAGGAATACCTGTCAGCTGACTTCAATCTAAAAAAGGTACAGCTCTAACACCCACAACTACCGGAATTTTCCCATGAGTGATCCCACCACCCACACCTATGATGTCACCTATAAGCTTTGCCAACCTCCCCTTTCCATAGCTGTTGAGGTGCAGGCCATGTCTAGTGAAACCCGTCCTGCTGATAGACTCCACCGACACCACTGAAATGTGACTCATGCCTTCTGTCATCAGCGCACCCCCAAGTCTCATGTTATTACGCCTGACGGCTGTATTAAGATGAGGCCGATCGTGACGCTGAAACAGTTCCACGAAATGCACATTCGTGTTGCCAGGCTGAGTAGCTATCTTTTCCAGGTCACCACCTATGTCATACTCCCCATCCCTATCAATACTATTACCAGCCCCACCCACAATCACTACCTGATCCTCTTTTGTAAAATCCCTACATAGCCCCCCTATGTTAAAAGTCACCTGAGCCAATCCTGCATTAGGCTTCACAATGCTGGTGACCTGGTACTCACTCCCCAAAACTTCCTGCAACTGCTGGCCTACACCTCTACCATGAGAACTACCTAACAGCAGAACCTTCTTCTTTCTCTTAGACTTTGCAACTGTCCTAGCCACCGTAACTGCTGAGGTCTGCTGCATACTTCCTACATCTACAGCTACTAGAGATTCCTCTCCACTAGACTCTGACAGTTGGTCAAATCTATTACAAACACCAATAGTAAAACTATCTGAAAATCTCCTTCTCCTAGCAGATCTCTTGCCAACAGCCAGCTCCCATTCCCCAACCCCCTTTTCCCTCCTCATCCTATGTAGCTCCTCCTGTGCGTTTTTCGACTGCACCTGAAGGGCACAGATCTTACGCTCCTGCTCCTCTATCAACTTACTCTTGCTACATAACCTGCAGTCCCAGGAGAGGATCTCACCAGAATGCCCACTGGCTTCCCCACTGCATTCCCCCCAGTGAAAATACTTCGAACAAGTCTCACACCGCAATCCACTAGTCACGAACCTACGGCAAAGCCCACACTTCTCACTCATGGTAAAATTTTACAATTATTGAAACAAGAAAACAACTTTATCTAAGTTCCGCTACTAGAATAAGATGTTAAAAACTGACTACAATAATCACAAACTTGCTCCAGATGGAAAGTAACTACTATTATTGACAGTATTAATCAACAACAAATGAGAATATAACAAAATACTAACACAGAAAGAAAATTAAACGTCTAATGACAGTAACGAAACTGAAAGCAGTTCGCAAAAATTTCTTCTGAAGTTATTTCACCGGAAAACACCAAGAACACCGGTTGAAGACTACTAAAGTTCCTAAATAAACTACTATACACAAACAATTAATTAGTACTTAGCTTTCGATGCTCCGCTACAGCTGCAACTGGTCAGCGCGGAATGTAAACACGGGTAAGATGTTAAGTTGCTCGATACGAAACACTCACAAATATCAGGTCACAACACAAGAATGGCAGAGGTGAATGAAGAAACCACTAATAAGTCACTTATATAGTAAATATTATCACAAAAACCGTTAAAATATATATCTGCAACCTAAAAATAGATGAAAACTTAGAGAGCGATCTCACGCAGTCGCGCGCTATACTGAGGTAGGTGGACATCAATAATTAAATCACAACGCAATCCAGCGCGTCAACCACGCCACGCTGCACCCCTTACAATGAACGCTCAACACACAGTTTTGTCCGCGTTGTGACTTAGCAGGTAATGGTTTTCCGCATTCCCTCTATGCGATACGGTGCCTATTGAAATACCAAACATCTCGGCTACCTTGGTTGCAGAAGCACCACCAAACGCGTGCATTTAGAATTCACTTAGCTCCGACGTAATGCACTCACAACTACACAGAACACTGTTCTGACCATTACTGACATTTGCAACGCACTGAGGACATTGCACATTGTCTTTAGCGTTCAAATACAACATGGCAATCTGCAACGTAGGCTAGCACCTGCATTTATGTTCAAGCAAGCGTTTGTCGCTGCGTTTCCATATTTTTGTGTAACCTTTGTACGCCATCTGCACTGACTCACCGTCTCATGAATCCTCTCCTGTCTACCGTGTTAGCTTTTTCTAAATATGTCCTACTGACACTGGCTTCTGAGTGGCAGAAGGACTTGGCTCTTATTTTTCCAATTTTGTTCTTTCTTTGTGCCGTCCCCAGCTTTGATACCATTCCACAAAATATGCTTAGTGTGTAATTGGGGATCAGTAGGGAAAGGGGTGCTCCTCGGCACCCACATTTGCGGAAAAAAAGGAGAACCACACAAAAATCGTATTTATTTCTTATCTCAGAAACTTGTAGCGGCTTCCTTTTCTAGTAACCTTGAATTAAGGTTTATAACGCTAGTCAAAATTTCAAGATTTTAACTTTTAAATTGTTTGGTCGCGTGAACCTTCAGTATTAGTGGCGTAACATAAAAATCTCCTTAAAATATTAATTGACCAGTAGAAAAATCATGACTCGGATCATAGGATACACATGACAACGTGAATAATTTTCCGCCTCTCCGGGAGTGACTCAGTTCTAAAGAATACTAACGGTTAAGACGCAGAATATATGGTCTCATAATCTCGCATACTGACTACTAATAAAACTGTACACGGCACTCAATAGAAAATAAGTAATCTCACTGCTACACATATCATCTCAATAAGATAAACGACAGTTCATTGTGACGAAATAAATCTCGGGCGAACAGCCTGGTGTTGAGTGTACAAAGGACACAATATTTCGGCAATCGACCTTGTTGCCATCATCGCCTGGAGAAGTTGAAGACCCGCGACAGTTCATTGTGCTAAAAATCTGAATACACTCCTCTAAGAACAGTACAGGCATTGTGTCCTTAATCAATGTTGATAGCAGCAGTCATAGCAAGACGCAACCAAAAATACTTCAGCCCAAAATGGATAAAATCCGTCACTGTCGACTTCATTTGGCTGTATTCTCAGTGTTTCATCACGGCAACAGCGAGTCGTGGTCTCGGTGCTGTTGGGTCTGTTGTCCAGCACCTTCACCTCACGGTCACTGGTCTCCCGGGTACTGCATCCCCTACGATGTGATGCAGCGTGGCGGTTCGGTCTTTCTTTAACGAGATTTATGAAAAGCATTTTCTTCCACAGACATTAATAAAACGATTTTTTTCCACATGCCGTCCTTCTCCCGTCACTCAACAACAATGTCGTAATAACATTTGCCCTCACGTATAATTCAAATTAATACTTAACTGGGGAATAAAAAGAACCTGTGTAAACTGTTGTCCAAAAGTAGCTTATTAACCAAAACCAAACTTGTTGATATTTCTGTGTCAATCTTAATAATACAATCTATAAAGCTACTATGTACAATGTTTGTGTGATAAAAACGACGAGAAAATGACCTTTTATTTAAAAATTCTGAATGTCTGACAAATTTTTCTTTCGCACCCTGGAGACTTATGGCATTACTCAGACGTAACCATAAACTCATACTGCTTGTTGTAAATTAGTCATTGTAATCCTCCATGAGCTTGATGCTTGTCACAACCAAATGTTTTGCATCTTTCAGGTTGATAACAGAAATTGACAAAATATTCATTTAAATGCCGTTGCAAAGGATCTGGCTGAAGAAAATAGCCACTCTAATGAAGAGTTTGACAGAGCACTGAAAGACCTGAGTCGAAACAAGGCCCCGGGAGTAGACAACATTCCATTAGAACTACTGATGGCCTTGGGAGAGCCAGTCATGACAAAACTCTACCATCTGGTGAGCAAGATGTATGAGACAGGCGAAATACCCTCAGACTTCAAGAAGGATATAATAATTCCAATCCCAAAGAAAGCAGGTGTTGACAGATGTGAAAATTACCGAACTATCAGTTTAATAAGTCGCAGCTGCAAAATACTAACGCGAATTCTTTACAGACGAATGGAAAAACTGGTAGAAGCGGACCTCGGGGAAGATCAGTTTGGATTCCGTAGAAATATTGGAACACGTGAGGCAATACTAACCTTACGACTTATCTTAGAAGAAAGATTAAGAAAAGGCAAACCTACGTTTCTAGCATTTGTAGACTTGGAGAAAGCTTTTGACAATGTTAACTGGAATACTCTCTTTCAAATTCTGAAGGTGGCAGGGGTAAAATACAGGGAGCGAAATGCTATTTACAATTTGTACAGAAACCAGATGGCAGTTATAAGAGTCGAGGGGCATGAAAGGGAAGCAGGGGTTGGGAAAAGAGTGAGACAGGGTTGTAGCCTCTCCCCGATGTTTTCAATCTGTATATTGAGCAAGCAGTAAAGGAAACAAAAGAAAAATTCGGAGTAGGTATTAAAATTCATGGAGAAGAAGTAAAAACTTTGAGGTTTGCCGATGACATTGTAATTCTGCCAGAGACAGCAAAGGACTTGGAAGAGCAGTTGAACGGAATGGACAGTGTCTTGAAAGGAGGATATAAGATGAACATGAACAAAAGCAAAACGAGGATAATGGAATGTAGTCAAATTAAATCGGGTGATGCTGAGGGAATTAGATTAGGAAATGAGACACTTAAAGTAGTAAATGAGTTTTGCTATTTAGGGAGTAAAATAACTGATGATGGTCGAAGTAGAGAGGATATAAAATGTAGACTGGCAATGGAAAGGAAATCGTTTCTGAAGAAGAGAAATTTGTTAACATCGGGTATAGATTTAAGTGTCAGGAAGTCGTTTCTGAAAGTATTTGTATGGAGTGTAGCCATGTATGGAAGTGAAACATGGACGATAACTAGTTTGGACAAGAAGAGAATAGAAGCTTTCGAAATGTGGTGCTACAGAGGAATACTGAAGATAAAGTGGGTAGATCACGTAACTAATGAGGAGGTATTGAATAGGATTGGGGAGAAGAGAAGTTTGTGGCACAACTTGACTAGAAGAAGGGATCGGTTGGTAGGACATGTTTTGAGGCATCAAGGGATCACAAATTTAGCATTGGAGGGCAGTGTGGAGGGTAAAAATCGTAGGGGGAGACCAAGAGATGAATACACTAAGCAGATTCAGAAGGATGTAGGCTGCAGTAGGTACTGGGAGATGAAGAAGATTGCACAGGATAGAGTAGCATGGAGAGCTGCATCAAACCAGTCTCAGGACTGAAGACCACAACAACAACAACAATCAAATCTGATAAAAAATTCTGTTGTTTTATAACGAACAGATGTTCAGTCCCATTGCTGATGTGTTTCTAGGATTTGATCTTTTTCTATTACTGTTAATATTTTCGCCTGGTGATGTCTCATGATTCAATGCACTGATCGTTTTGTATACCACAAAAACAGGATATTTGCAAATTTTTGAAAGAAAAAGCTTAAATCCTAATATTGTGCTCTGGGATCTAAAGGTGCACAGCATCCTGAGGTGTGAAAAATACGAATAGCAAAAATTACAATGGGTTCTTGTGGTCACATTCATAACGGAACACATAGGTTTCCAAGCAATAAATACGTTTCGCCATCCACCTTGGAATGTCTGATAGTCCTATAGTACCATAAGATACTCTACGAGATGGCCATCTGAGGAGAGAGGTTCATCCCGGAATTTCATTATAGTTCTCAGTAGGCCGCTGTTCTCTAAGCGTGTCTCGAACGAAATAGAGAATTCGAGACACAACGACTTGCTCCAAGTGTTTTTTCACGTATCGGTGCTGAGTTGTTATTTGAAAGTCATTAAAATCTACTCCAGGACCAGTTTTTTTAAGGGTTGGTATAGTTGCAGCTAATTTCATGGATCTGTTACCTGCAACGTAAATGCAAGAGTTATTTCTTCAATAAGCTGTCACTCAAAATACTCGTTTCTCTTAAAGGGCTTGTATCTGATGTCGTTGTGACAAAAACTAATTAATGATTTCACTTAGAACTGAAAGTCTCACGCAAGTATAGTTTCATTGCTTTCTTCTTGTCCTTGCCATTGTAAGTTAAATGACTGCAGTATGTATAAAATTACCAGCATTGAATGAGTAGTGGATTTTTCTTTTACTTGTAAATACATTTGTGTGAAACATTTACATTACCAGAACATAAACACGTAACTTACTGCACTGTTGAATTTCACATTCTCTTCACTCTCGCCTCTTCACGGCTGCCGCTGCTCACTCAGAGGCTTTGTTTCTCACGTGGCTGGTGATCGATTCCATGCAGCAACTCTGGCCTACTTTTCAACAGATGATTAATCAAACTTTGGCTGAAAGCATTATCATACCGTCGACTGAGAATGAAAAACTGAGATAAAAAAAATATTGCTTAATCAGGTAAAAACCACGTATCTCAGTTATCAGTAAGCCAGTCAGAGTTCCACTTCGACGATCGGATCCGGCTGGACACCAGAGAACCTTGGATACAAGCAACATATATTGTTAGACAACCATGTTAAGTGAGAAAACCGCGCATAACTTGTGAAGTTTGCTTCAGTTTTCCACATCCAAAGCACACATTTACCACCGCTAAGTACGTACACTCTATTTATCTCTAAGTTGAGATATTCAACAACCTCGATAATCTTACCTCGAAAATGCTACAGTTAGATGTGAAAACCGAGTATATAAAGATTGGATCAGGTAGAATGAAAAACTCGTAATTCAAAATCAGTTTATATCACGTCCTGTAAAACATGTTTTTTTTTGAGATACGAGGATTTTGTTAACAGCCGATGATATATCATGTGCACTGAGTTTGGAAAGTGGTATGTTTCTTTCCGCTTATGAACGCTTGATGATCTTTCAGCACATTTTTGCAATTGTCTCCATTCTTGGTAGAACGCTTCTAATTTGGTATACCTTTTCTCTGCTCCTGTGTCGGGGTGTGAGCTTTTCCCCGACTTTGATCCATTGTTAATTTACACACCATAAATTGTAAAAATAAACCTCTTCTATAAACGATTTCGAGGCAAAAACAATGTACATGTTGGAACTTGGTTCAAATGGTTCAAATGGCTCTGAGCACTATGCGACTTAACTTCTGAGGTCATCAGTCGCCTAGAACTTAGAACTAATTAAACCTAACTAACCTAAGGATATCACACACATCCATGCCCGAGGTAGGATTCGAGCCTGCGACCGTAGCGGTCGCTCGGCTCCAGACTGTAGCGCCTAGAACCGCACGGCCACTCAGGCCGGCCATGCTGGAACTGCTACCTCCCCCATACACAACCCGACCGGTCTTCTGAGCCGTCACCGAGGAGGTCTGCCTTGACCCATCCAGCTGTGTGTGGCCTATGAGCTGGTGCTTGGGTCCATGATCCAGCGAGGTGCTACCTGCTTACACAAACTGCCACCTGCCAGCATACACTCCGTCAGTACAGTATCCAATACTGGGCACATGGCAGGTGGGGTACACCAAGCGGTCGTCGATATTCAGTTGGTTGGGTCGAGGCTATGGAGGGGGTGCTTTGTGCATCCAGATCGCATGACCTGTAAGGCGAGCCTCTTGCCCCATCATTACCACGACCTGTCTGACTGTGTGGACACTGACGACTGCTTGATCGATCCTACATCCCTGTATTGATGGAGTGTAGGGTGGTAGCTTGTGGTCAGGGTGAGGAGGTAGCGGCTCGCCAGTGGAACCTGACCTCAGACCCGATTGCCAGCCCATCACCTACACACATGTGGGTGGGTTGGGGCATACCTGCTCCATGAGCAGTTCACCCATCTGGTCGGTCATGGTACGACTACAGAGGTAGTTGAGAATGGGAACTAGAACGAAACGGTTGAGCTCGCGCTGTCCTCTTTCTACCTGTCTTGGGGTCACTGACTTGTCATGTTATCTGACCAGTTTTATCTGCAAAATCAGAACGGTCTCAAGGTGGAAGCTATATGACATGAACATCCTCAGGGTGGAATGAACTCCCTAATTAGGAATGCTGACACATTCAAGTTACTGAACATAATCGTAACACAACTGAACAAATGCTGAATAGCTCACTTAGTAAAACGTCATCATCTGGTGAATGAATGGCTTTAATGTTACACATTTCTGGATAACCCATCATGAGAGACCAGATACAACAAGTTGTACAGATAAACGAGGACTATATGTTAGGTAACTGTCAGAGGCAAAATTCTTGTCGCACCTCCAATTACTGAATATAATCAGTAACAATATATCTAAGAATGATTTAAGCAAATTCGGCGTAGCTATTCGAGACAAAAATACAAGCATAATAGCCGTTAACAGAAGAGACGAAACGAGTGAGAGGGAATGAGCGAGTTACGAGAAGGTGATGATGAGGAAAGGATAAGCTCACAAGCAGCTTAAAAACAATGTATGTTCAGTGATGTGTTGTATTGGTTAACAAGCGTATATTTAATTTCAATATAGTTTAATAAAAATACATTCCATATTAGTAATAGTATGGTATTGTCATTTACAATTAACTGTTATGACTCGCTGGTTTTGCTGCCCCTCAACAGCTAAGAAACACATTACAATAACAATTTAAAATTTTTCAAATTACATGTATAGGTATTACGCAGTATACGAGTATGCATTAAATAAAAAGGCTGCAGTCTTGGCTATTTTCCCACTCAGTGCATGCAACTAAGTGAAAGGAGGATATAAGATGAACATCAACAAAAGCAAAACGAGGATATTGGAATGTAGTCGAATTAAGTTGGGTGATGCTGAGGGAATTAGATTAGGAAATGAGACACTTAAATTAGTAAATGAGTTTTGCTATTTGGGGAGCAAAATAACTGATGATGGTCGAAGTAGAGAGGATATAAAATGTAGACTGGCAATGGCAAGGAAAGCGTTTCTGAAGAAGAGAAATTTGTTAACACCGAGTATAGATTTAAATGTCAGGAAGTCGTTTCTGAAGGTATTTGTGTTGAGTGTAGCCATGTATGGAAGTGAAACGTGGACGATAAATACACTCCTGGAAATGGAAAAAAGAACACATTGACACCGGTGTGTCAGACCCACCATACTTTATTCCGGACACTGCGAGAGGGCTGTACAAGCAATGATCACACGCACGGCACAGCAGACACACCAGGAACCGCGGTGTTGGCCGTCGAATGGCGCTAGCTGCGCAGCATTTGTGCACCGCCGCCGTCAGTGTCAGCCAGTTTGCCGTGGCATACGGAGCTCCATCGCAGTCTTTAACACTGGTAGCATGCCGCGACAGCGTGGACGTGAACCGTATGTGCAGTTGACGGACTTTGAGCGAGGGCGTATAGTGGGCATGCGGGAGGCCGGGTGGACGTACCGCCGAATTGCTCAACACGTGGGGCGTGAGGTCTCCACAGTACATCGATGTTGTCGCCAGTGGTCGGCGGAAGGTGCACGTGCCCGCCGACCTGGGACCGGACCGCAGCGACGCACGGATGCACGCCAAGACCGTAGGATCCTGCGCAGTGCCGTAGGGGACCGCACCGCCACTTCCCAGCAAATTAGGGACACTGTTGCTCCTGGGGTATCGGCGAGGACCATTCGCAACCGTCTCCATGAAGCTGGGCTACGGTCCCGCACACCGTTAGGCCGTCTTCCGCTCACGCCCCAACATCGTGCAGCCCGCCTCCAGTGGTGTCGCGACAGGCGTGAATGGAGGGACGAATGGAGACGTGTCGTCTTCAGCGATGAGAGTCGCTTCTGCCTTGGTGCCAATGATGGTCGTATGCGTGTTTGGCGCCGTGCAGGTGAGCGCCACAATCAGGACTGCATACGACCGAGGCACACAGGGCCAACACCCGGCATCATGGTGTGGGGAGCGATCTCCTACACTGGCCGTACACCACTGGTGATCGTCGAGGAGACACTGAATAGTGCACGGTACATCCAAACCATCATCGAACCCATCGTTCTACCATCCCTAGACCGGCAAGGGAACTTGCTGTTCCAACAGGACAATTCACGTCCGCATGTATCCCGTGCCACCCAACGTGCTCTAGAAGGTGTAAGTCAACTACCCTGGCCAGCAAGATCTCCGAATATGTCCCCCATTGAGCATGTTTGGGACTGGATGAAGTAGCATGGAGAGCTGCATCAAACCAGTCTCTGGACTGAAGACCACTACAACAACAAAAGTAGTTCCAAGATGGCATATTCGTTAAGTAGAAGAAAGTAACTGGCGTTCAAACTTGATTCCCGACCACGCCATGGGGGAAATCACCTTTCCCCATGCCTCTGGATTAGCGCCACTCTGGCCTACTCAATGTAAGAAACCAAAACGCTTCCCTGCCGCTCAGCAGTAAAACGGCAGGAGAGGTTAGTGCTGCTTCAACTGTAAAGTTGGTAGCGCGGACCGTGTTCCGCATGGGAGGCACACCTGATGAGGAAATAAAACGACGGGGACATGCTCTCCAGCCAATTCCGAAGTACTATCTAGTCGCGGCTGCACGGTTTATTGTAAGCATTGGCGTGCAAGTCTGCCGCAGTTTTAGTTGCAACATGTGCTGAAATTCGTTATCTCGGAGTGAGGCATGTACTGGAAACTCGTGACTGGGTAGGAGAAAATGAGGAAGAAAAAGAAGAAAAACCAACTCAGTCTATTCGCTTGTTATGTCTTTAAGCTACGTAAATGGACGTAACAAGGTTGATTTGGTGTTAAGCTTTAAAATCATCGTCACAACGTACACGTTTCATAAAGAAAGTACGGACTCTCGGATATCTTGCTAGATTTGTGGTTCGATTAAAAACTTTTTGAGAAACAGAAGAGAATTTAAATACATGTTGAGAGTAACACAAAGATAGAAGTAAATTCCAGCAGTGCCCCATGGAAGTGTGTACGATCATTACTGTTTAATGACTACGAAAACAAACACTGTCCGAACATGCCTTGAAGGCCCGACGGTACCGACTGACTGCCATGCCAGCAAGGCCGTTGGCACTGTTTACTGATTGTACGAAGGGACTTGAAAAAGTAAGTTACAATCGCTATCTCACGCTAAGGCTCTTCGCCAATAAGAGTGGCGCATCACAAAATGGTGCGGCAATTGGAAACGTTAAGTTAAAGTTGAAACATGCTGGACAGTAGGATTATTGTGGGCAAAATATCTAAATTGCACACAGATCCACTGCGAAATTCTGTCGGTATATGGACCAAATGCAGTGTCGCGTCCAGTCTTTGCGATATGGTGCCAACAATTTGAACAAGGCGATGCTGATCGGGAAGAAAGGGCAGCGACATCGACCACAGACGATAATATACAGGCAGTCGACGAACAGATTCGCAGCAGTCGCAGACTCTTCGAACAACGAAGATGTTCACACAGCGGTTCTCGATTGACTCCGTGACCAAGGTGCGGATTTCTGTCTGCGAGGAACTGAACGATTTGTAGAAAGTTTCGACTGTTGTTTCCGGAGACTTGGTGAACATGATGAAAAAACAGTGTCTCGTAAACGCATCACTTTAAATTGTAGTGCGGCATTCAGTGATAGCTATTTAGTATTCTATAATAATGTGATCTTGCTTTTTGAAGTCCTCCTGTATTAATGATGATGGTGATGTTTGGTTTGTGGGGCGCTCAACTGTGCGGTTATCGGCACTCGTACAAATTCCCAACCTTTGCTCAATCCAATCTCGCCACTCTCAGGAATGATGATGAAATGATGAGGACAACACGAACACGCAGTCATCTCGAGACAGGTGAAAATCCCTGACTCCGCCGGGAAAGGAACACGGGACCTCGTGCTCGGGAAACGAGAACGCGACCGCGAGACCACGAACTGCGGACTCCTGTATTAATGCCTCAGCAGTGAATACTAGTCAGAATTTTAATTTTGATGAAGTGTGACACAGTCACGAATCTGTAATGTTCCAAATACCTAAAACTGTAGTAATTATTAGATTGGCGCACAAGTTCGTAAGTTTTTCCACAAGTTTAATAAACACAACAGAGAAATATAACAGAGACTTTAGTTATCAGTAATACATTCTCCTTCATAATTTACACAAGTCTGCCATCGCTGGGGTAACTTTTCGATTCCGCGGCTGTAGAAATCACGTGGTTTTGAGGCAAAGAACTCCTTATGTTCTGAGCGCATTTTCATCGTGAAAGGAAATTACTTGAATAGAGATCGGAAAAAGTGAAAAACGTGAGGGCCCAAGATTAGGTGGATGTGGAATGACTTCCCAAACCAGCCCCTGTACAGAGTTTTTTGGTCAGAATGCGGGCGGGCGCTATCGTGGAGTAACATCACTCCACGCAGTCTTCCTGGTTGTTATGCTTGGACTGCGTCTAATAGACGTCTCAGTTATAGACGATAAATATTAGCAGTGATGGTTACACCTCGGGGAAGCAATTAGTGGATGGAGGCAGGTCTTTGTACGGGGAGTTGTTGCTCTCTTTTGTCTCATCCATTACTTTCTCTTCTGTTTGTCAGCATAAAGACCCATTTATCGTCACCAGTAACGATACAGTATAAGACAGGTCGGGATTACGAGGCAATTGATGAGGAGCGAGTAGTGAGGCACATATGGCCATCCGATGATTTTTGTGATTTTGGCTTAGAGCATGCGATATCCATACATCCGATTTTTCAACCTTTTCCATTGTATGCAAACCCGCATTATGGAATGATCACAGTTCATCGCGTTTACCTGTTCTCGAGTGCACTGACCTGGATCATTGCAGATTAATGCGTTTAAGCGATCTTCATTGAGCACTGAAGGTCTTTCTGAACGTGGAGAGTCACTAATGTCAAAACGATCCTCCTTAACACGAGGGAACCATTTTCTTGCCATGCGCTATCCAATGGCAGTATTGCCATACACGGCGCAAATTTTTCGAACTGCCTCCTCTACTTTCACCCCTCTATTGAACTCAAACAGAAAAAAACGTCTGACAATTTCTGACTTCTACGCTTGGCACTCCATTTTCTATCGTCGCCGCTGTTCTCGGTCGTTAAGTGAAGAGGTAATGCCTGAAATTTGGTATCTCGACGTACACTTGGCACTGTGAATATCGGAATAATGAATCCCTAACGATTCCCGAAATGAAATGTCCCATACGTCTAGTTCCAATTACCATTCCACGTTGAAAGTATGTTAATCCCTGTCGTGCGGCCATAATGACGCCGGAAATCTATCCAAACGAATCACCCGAGTACAAATAACAGCTCCCTTAATGCACTGCCCTTTTGTACCTTGTGTACGCGTGCCTGTCGCTATCCCATGACTCTTGTCATGTCAGTGTGCAAAAGCTGCTATTTCACACCATATTCAGCATTTACTAGCATGGAGAGTTGGGACCGCCGTGATCTGGTGCTGACTGCAATACATCAGCTGCTAATTGTTGAAACAGCCCATCTCTACATCTGCAGACGTTGTCCTCTCTGCCGTGTCCTCACGCCAAGAGTCTGATTCTGTGACTTCAGCCGGAGGTATTCACTACGCGATCCCCAGCTGAAGTGTCTTCCCTACCATTGTAGAGTTCTTTTTCCTATCTACGACTCAGCACATTTCCCATGTGCCAATGAGAAAGAGTCTACAAAATTCTGGCTATCTGATCAAAAGAATTCAGATACCTATTGGTGCACACGAATATGGCGTGCGTCGATCCTTCGGTTTTATAGTTTCTCGAACTTTGCTGGAGACACTTTCAGTGACGTGTCTGAATGTCTGTGGAGGAACAGCATCACATTTTTTGTCAGGAGCCGAAACCAGACAACGGGGTGATAATTGACGAAATCGACTTTCTGATTCATCCCAAAAAATGGTTCAAATGGCTCTAAGCACTATGGGACTTAACATCTGAGGTCACCAGTCCCCTAGACTTCGAACTACTTAAACCTAACTAACCTAAGGACATCACACACATCCATGCCCGAGCCAGGATTCGAAATGGCTCTGAGCACTATGGGACTTAACTTCTGAGGTCATCAGTCTCCTAGAACTTAGAACTACTTAAACGTAACTAACCTAAGGACATCACACACATGAGGCAGGATTCGCACCTGCAACAGTAGAAGCAGCGCGGTTCCGGACTGAAGCCCCTAGAACCGCTCGGCCACAGCGGCCGCCATTTCATCCCAAATTAGTTCCATTTGGGTTCGAGTCGGGACTCTGGGCAGGCCCATTCATTTCCGGAATGTTATTGCTTACATATCATTGCCTCAAAGATTCTACTTCAAAACAAGCTGATACAAACCTTGACCATCTCCGAACTATTCGTCTAATATACGCAGTACACATTGCTGTAAAATATGTTCATATCCTTCCGCATTTAGCGTTTTCTTAAGTGCAATCAGGGAACCACACCCTAACCACGTAAAACATACCCATACCTTAACACCACCTCCTCTGTACTTCACAGTTGGCACTACACATGATGCCAGGCTTTCTTTAAACTCAGACCATAACCTAGGACTGTCACAGGATATCAAGTCATTTATCACCCCAAATCGCCCTTTCCAGTTACGGACTGATCAGTGGCATCGCCCTATACACTACCTCAAGCATCGGTACTTGAGAAATGCGTGGATTATGAGGAGGTGCTCAACCATCGTACACCATTGTTTTTGAGTACACTGGGATTTTACTGAGCGGAGAGCTGGTAAAAGTTTGGGAATCACAAGTAATCTCTCCAGCTGATTTCATGCGATTTTTAAAACCACCCTCCGTGATGCTCGACGGTCCCTTTCCACATGTGCATGAGCTCTGCCTGGCATTGGTTTAGTTGTGGCTGTTCTTTCGCGTTCCCACTTCTGTCACATCACCGACAGTCGACATGGGCAGCCTTAAGGATTGAAATATCCCTGATGGATTGCCTACTTAGGTGACATCCGCGTGGTAGTCCACGTTTGAAGTAAATGAGCTCATCTGACGGACCCGTTCTGGTGTTACTGTTTCTCGACTGACAATATAATACTCCCCACCGCCTTTTATACTGACGGGTTTGCCGCTCGTGACATCTTGTGGTCGATTCTACATTACATACCAGTGTCCGGATACTTTTGGTCTGATAGTGTATTGTGTAATGATGGAAATGGTATAAGCAAAGAAACTGTATTTACAATGAGTTGACAGAGGTCGTACGATACCGACATGCACATATCCAGATGGCGGTAATATCGCCCACACAAGGCATAAAAGATCAGTGCACTGGCGAGATGTCATTTGTTCTCACATGATTCGTGTGAAAAGGTTGCCGCACGACGGGAGCCGGCCGGAGTGGCCGAACGGTTCTAGGCGCTACAATCTGGAACCGCGCGACCGCTACGGTCGCAGGTTCGAAACCTGCCTCGGGCATGGATGTGTGTGATGTCCTTAGGTTAGTTAGGTTTAAGTAGTTCTAAGTTCTAGGGGACTGATGACCTCAGATGTTAAGTCCCATAGTGCTCAAAGCCATTTCTGAACCACGACGGGAATTAACAGATCATGAGCGCGGAATCGCATCTGGAGCCAGAGGCATGAGACATTCCATTTCAGAAATCCGTAGGGAATTCGATATTACGAGATTCAATATCAAGAGCGCGCCGAGAACACCAAATTTAAGGTATTAGCTCTCACCATGGATAACATACTGCCCTACGGTGTTCCTAGAGCAGCGTCATTTGCGTAGAGTTGTCAGTGGTAACGGACAAGCAAAACTGCGTGAAATAATAGCTGAAATCAGTGTGGGACGTACAAGGGACGCATCCGTTAGGACAATGCGGAGAAATTTGGCGTTAATGGGCTATGGCAGCACGACATCGTCTACAGCGCCTCTCCTCGGCTCATGGCCTTATCGGTTGGACCCTAGACGACTGGAAACCGTGCCCTGGTCAGATGAGTCCCGATTTCGTAAGAGCTGATAATAGGGTTCGAGTGTGGCGCAGACTCCACGAACGCATGGACCCAAGTTGTCAACAAGGCACGGTGCAAGCTGGTGGTGGCTCCATAATGGTGTGTTTACATGGAACGGACAGACTCATCTGGTCCAACTGAAGAGATCAGTGACTGGAAATGGTTATGTTCAGCTACTTGGAGACCATGGGCTTCATTATCCCAAACAACGGTGGAATTCTTATGGATGGCATTGCGCTATGTCTTTGGGCCACAACTGTTCGCGATTGGTTTGATGAACTTCTGGACAATTTGAGCTAACGATTTGGTCACTCAGGTCGCCCGACATGAATCCCATCGAATCTTTAAGGGACATATCGAGAGGTCCTTTCGTGCACAAAATCCTGCATCGCTAACAATTTCGCAATTATGGACGGCAATGGATACAGCATGGCTCAGTATTGGTGCTGGAGCTTTTAACGTCTTGTTGACTCCATGTCACGTCGAGTTAATGCACTACACTGGGCGAAAGGAGGTCCGGCACAATATGAGGAGGTATTCCGTGACTTCTCACTGTATACACTAGGGAACCATAGTGTACTATCGTGAAAGGTACAGAAAGTGGCTCGAATGGATTCTGGTACACTTATCCAAGGTCCGCTCTCCTCCACATATCATGCGTTTGTGCAATAGAAATGTGGAAGTACAACTGTCGATGAAATGGTGAAAGAAGATTTAACAGACTATGAATTTAACTAGCGGCGCTAGCACGCCATCTCGTATTCAGGAACTGTTCAAATGGTTCAAATGGCTCTGAGCACTATGGGACTCAACATCTGAGGTCATCAGTCCCCTGGACGTAGAACTACTTAAACCTAAGGACATTACACACATCCATGCCCGAGGCAGGATTCGAACCTGCGACCGTAGTAGCAGCGCGGTTCCGGACTGGAGCGCCTAGAACCGCTCGGCCACCGTGGCCGGCTCAGGAACTGTACGCTACCATCTTCTTCACTTAGCCAACCAAACACTGACTATAAAAAGTTTGTTCAGCCCCAGAGAATCGAGCTGCTTATTTCTGAGTCGAGTGCTACCATAAAATCGTGGCGTTAGGCTAAAGAGAAGAGTATTTCTGGCCATGTTTTGCTACGACTGGTATATGCAGCCAACAGCTTGGAGCAATCTCGACGCATCGATAAAATAAGACACATGCGACTGGACAAATAGCGCACTGTAGAACAAGTTACTTCGCTGCAATAACAAGAGCCAATTTCTGGAAGCGAATATCTCTTAGAACGACGTTGTTTTGAGGAACATGGATGGATCCATTACTCGGATAACCATTTTTACACGTACAGCTGGAATCGATGCCGAAACACGTTCTGCCGGCTTACACGTGCGGTGTGAGTTACTGCGCAATTACGCCTGCATCAGCACCGATCGACGTTCCTACACCCCTCAGCACGCTCCGTCAAGCAAGCTATCAGTTGCAACTACTGCACGATAGGTGCTCGTATTCGACATCACAGAATGAAGGTGGACGTGACCATAGACAGACTCCGACACTAATTCCGAGTTATTCGATACAGCTCGATAATAAGCTTTGCATTGGTGTTAGAATAATACATTCACACATATGGTAATTCACAGTTTCAGCCAAAGTAGATAAAACATTTGAAAATTGGTTGCACCTCACGGAAAGTATAGTCTTGATTTAATGTACTCCAGCAGTTTTTTTTTGCCTGTGTTGGGGCGACGTTAAAGCTTTCCTTTTTTTAAACTCTGAAACTAATATTGATATTTTTTAAAACTATTGCGCAATTATTTATCGTGTCAACCATTTAATGTCCACTGGAGGATGAAAATTACTTATAGACCACATAGCGCTGTCTTCAGTTACGTGTATGTATTTATCTTAAATACTAACGCCATGTAGCGACCTGTTAACACATCGCCGCCTCGTATTTTTTTAGCTCCTGAAATCCAGCCAAGGACTTCCCTGGACCATCTCCCACCTATTCCTCTGGCTATTTGTCTCGACGACCAAAATTTCGCCATTATTACAGATGTAATCAGGTTTTCCACTATAGCGTGTTCTCTAATTCATTCAGTCTACGGAAACGATTTCGGAGATAATCTGAGCAGACTTCTTCGATTGTTTGTAGATGATGCGGTCATTTACCGTCTAGTAAAGCCATCAGAAGATCAAAACAAATTGCCTAATGACGTAGACACGATATCTGAATGGTGCGAAAAGTGCCAGTTGTCTCTGAATAAGGAAAAATGTGAGGTCATCCATGTAAGTACAAAAATAAATCCGTTAACACACAAATCTATAGGCTGTCAGTTCGACCAAATACTAGCATTTATAACTAGGAATAACTTAGATTGGAACGATCACTTATATAATGTTCTGGGAAAGGTAACCAAAGACTACGTTTCACTGGCAGAACGCTTAGAATATGCAACAGGCCTACTAAAAAGACTGCCTACATTACGCTTTTTCATCTCTGCTAGAGTACTGATGTGTTGTAAGGGATCCTTACCAGATGGGATTGACCGAAGATATCGAAAAAGTTCAGAGAGGGGCAGTTCGTTTTGTATTATCGCGAAATAGGGGAGACAGTGTCACGGATATGATAAAGCGAGTTCAGATGGCAATAATTAAAACAAAGGCGTATTCCGTTGCGGTGTGATATTTTTACAAATTTCAAACACCAATTCTCTCCTCTGAATGTGAAAATAAAACTCTGTTTCAGATTGATGACTTGGTGCGACTTTAAAAGTGCAACTCTCATTCCTGTAATCTACACCATTAAACGGCTGAAAGGGCCATACGGCTCCTTATCTAACGACTTCCATGGGGCAACAAAAATTTGATTTTCAGTATTTCATATAATAACGAATTGACAGGATTTAAAAATTTAATACTTTATCATTAAGACGCATAAATCTTACATTCAAAGTTTAACACAATAAGTCATGTATTAAATTTATAAACTATGCAGATATGACGTTTTAATTTACTACTTCTTTACTACTAACTCTATTTGCAACGCATTTTACAGACACGATCCATATATACCTCTGAATACACCTGCAAAGCCCGCATCTCGTGGTCATGCGGTAGCGTTCTCGCTTCCCACGCCCGGGTTCCAGGGTTCGATTCCCGGCGGGGTTAGGGATTTTCTCTGCCTCGTGATGGCTGGGTGTTGTGTGCTGTCCTTAGGTTAGTTAGGTTTAAGTAGTTCTAAGTTCTAGGGGACTTATGACCACAGCAGTTGAGTCCCATAGTGCTCAGAGCCATTTGAACCATTTTGAACACCTGCAAAATTACGCCATTTTATGGCTCATAGTTCTGGACATAAGGGAGAATAATCCGAAAAATAATAAAACAGACATAATAACGGTTGGTGTCTTCAAATTAAGGTTTTCAAGCTTAACGTCAAGTATTTAACACATCAACTCATTTATAAAGGAATCAGACATTTGAGGCATTTCTATAAGCGGTAGTTCGAATCTTTAAAGAATCATGGGTGGTCTGGTTACTGTTTCACACTGATAGTAAACTTGCTGTCTGACATGCATCAGAAGGAATACGTATTAGTCGAAACTATCTGAACCGTCTTCTTTTGCTATTGGCACTGTGGCGTTTCCCTCAAGCGCAGATAAACTCCATGGAATGGCAAAATTAATAGAACGAGTCTGAAGGAATTCATTGACATAGGTTACATTTATTCCTCTGTACGTACAGCTGTACAATACTCCGCAAGCCACCTAACAGTGTGTGACGGAAGGTTCTTCTAGTACCATTAACTGACACTACCTTCCACTCACGAATGGCATGTGGGAAGAATGATTGTCGGTAAGCCTCTGTATTAGCTCTAATATCTTGTATTTTCTCGTCGAGGTCATTTCGCGAGATGTGTGTGGGAGGAATTAATAAGTTGTCCGACTGCCGACCGCGGTGGCCGAGCAGTTCTAGGCGCTTCTGTCCGGACCCGCGCGACTGCTACGGTCGGAGGTTCGAATCCTGCCTCGGGCATGGATGTGTGTAATGTCCTTAGTTTAGTTCTAAGTTCTAGGGGATGGATTACCTCAGATGTTAAGTCCCATAGTGCTCAGAGCCATTTGAACCATTTGTTGTCCGACTCTTTCTGGAAAGCGTTCTCTCTAAATTACAGTAGTTAACATCTTCGTGATGCACAGCACCTCTTTCGTAACGTCTGCGATTGCAGTTCCTTGCCTGTCCAATCAGTCGTTGTCTACAACCATTAGCTAGTTGCCTAGTTTCGTTGCTAAATAATAGACAGGACATGTTCTTACAGTAGGTGGATTAAGAATTACTTTAGTCTTGTTGTAACCCATGTCAATGAATTCCTTCAGACTCGTTCTGTTAATTTTGCCATTCCATGTTGAGGAAAACGCCACAGTGTCATTTCCTTCTCTATTTTCTCTATTTGAGGATCTGAAAAGTATCTCAACTGATGGTAAGGAATCTCCTTGGCTGACTCCTCATTCGATTCTCAGTTACCCACTATCCTAATGAACTCTAATGAAAGCGATATCATTGATTAAATAATCCTGACTATAGCAACAAAATTGATTCTTGTTTCTCGGTAACGTACAGATTTCCTTAAAGTGGAGCCAAAAACTTTTTTGAACTGTATCAATCCCAGGGAAAGGTGTAGGTCCTACCCGTTGCTGGGTTCTGTAACAATGATCTCGATTTTTAAAGGTCGATTTACTGTATCCATTTTCAGAGGTAATAGCTTTTTTTTCCTTTTTTTTTTCTACGCGGCTTGTGATAGTTAATGTCATTCAGGGAGAGGAGCTTATACAACGGCAGTTGTTTACATCATACCTGTCTCCTGTCTTGTACAACAATAATTACAGTATTGATTTAGTTTCGGAGAATTGCCTTCCCCCTCACACTTCCTGCAAATAATGCTGCATGTTGTTTTGGTATATGTTTTTCTCCAGCTTTAATAACCCTTATCCCTACGTTTTCCCCTTTCTTCAGATTTCGAATGATTTTACACATGTAATCTGATATTGCTTCCAGAATTTAATTAATTTCACTTTTGACTATCTGTTTTTGTGATGCTTCTCGTGATCTATACAATCTCTTAAAGAAATCGTTTAACACTTGAACATGCTTCTTTCTGTTGTTAGGTACTGTGACATTTTAACTAACGCAATATGTTATCTACCCAACGTATGTTTCTGTCTGGTCCTCGTCATATTCTTCTTATTTTCAGTCGTTCCTCTAATTAAGTTTTCCATACACCTTAAATCGTCCTCTCTACACCTACAATCCGCAAGCTACTTGCACCTTAACTCGTCCTCTCTACATCTACATCTGCATCTACACTGAAGAGCCAAAGAAACTTGTACACATGCCTAATATCGTGAAGGGCCCCGCGAGCGCACAGAAGTGCCGCAACAAGACGTGGCATGGACTGGACTAATGTCTGAAGCAGCGCTGGAGGAAACTGACACCATGAACCCTGCAGGCAGCTCAATAAATCCGTAATAGTACGAAGGGGTGGAGATCTTTTCTGAACAGCACGTTGCAAGGCATCCCACATATGCTCAATAATGTATGAACATCTGAGGAATTTGGTAGCTAGCGGAAGTGTTTGACCTCAGAAGAGTGTTCCTGGACCCACTCAGTAGCTATTATGGACGTGTGGAGTGTCACATTGTCCTGCTGGAATTGCCCAAGTCTGTCGAAATGCACAATGGACATGAATGGATGCAGGTGATCAGACAGGATGCTTACGTGCGTGTCACCTTGTCAGAGTCGTATCTAGACGTATCAGGGGCCCCATATCACACCAACTGCACACGTCCCACACCATTACAAGAGCCTCCACCAGCTTAAACAGTCCCCTGTTGCTGTGGAGGGTCCATGGCTCTGAGCACTATGGGACTTAACTTCTGAGGTCATGTCCCCTAGAACTTAGAACTACTTAAACCTAACTAACCTAAGGACATCACACACATCCATGCCCGAGGCAGGATTCGAACCTGCGACCGTAGCGGTCGCACGGTTCCAGACTGTAGTTCCTAGAACCGCTCGGCCACTCCGGCCGGCAGGGTCCATGGATTCATGAGGTTGTCTCCATACCCGTACATGTCCGTCCGCTCGAAATAATTTGAAACGAGACTCGTCAGACTAGGCATCAACAGTCTAATGTCGGTGTTGACTTGCCTAGGCGAGGCGTAAAGCTTTGTGTCGTGCAGTCATCAGGGGTACTCGAGTGGGCCTTCGGCTCCGAAAGCCCATATGATGTTTCGTTGAATGGTTTGCACACTGACACTTGTTGATGGCCCAGTACTGAAATCTACAGCAATTTGCTGAAGGGTTGCACTTCTGTCAAGTTGAACGATTCTCTTCAGACGTCGTTGGTCCCGTACTTGCAGGATCTTTTTACGGCCTCAGTGCTGTCGGTGATTTGATGATTTACCCGATCCCCACTTCATCGCTACCTCTGAGATGCTGTGACCCATCGCTCGTGCGCCGACTATAACATCACGTTTCGACTCAGTTCAATCTTGGTAACCTGTCATTGTAGCAGCAGTAACCGATCTAACAACTACGCCGGACACTTGCTGTCTTATATAGGCGTTGCCGACCGCAGGGCCGTATTCTGTCTGTTTGAGCCGGCCAGAGTGGCCGAGCGGTTATAGGCGCTACAGTCTGGAACCGCGAGACCGCTACGGTCGCAGGTTCGAATCCTGCCTCGGGCATGGATGTGTGTGATGTCCTTAGGTTAGTTAGGTTTAAGTAGTTCTAAGTTCTAGGGGACTGATGACCTCAGAAATTAAGTCCCATAGTGCTCAGAGCCATTTGAACCATTTTCTGTCTGTTTGAATATCTTATTTGAATACGCATGGTATACCAGTTTCTTTGGCACTTCAGTGTATATTCTGCAAGCCAACTGCATGTAAGAACATTTGTTAAGAATAGTTACCTCAACGATGGATAGACCGCAAGGGGCGTGAGAGTCCCGCTTTGTATCATAGGCCTCCAGAGTGACCTGATCCTCCGGCATATGATGTTTTTAGAGGGGGGAGGGGGGTGAGAGAAGGGATGAGAAAGAATCTGTCTGTGTTACTCCACCTGCAAGTCTGTGTGGACGAGTCCAAAAGAATGGACGAGTTGCACTGTTGTTTAGCTGTTATAGTGCGTCTTGTGGATGGCACATTGGACATTTCTGAAACATAAATGAAAACTTTGATACCAAAACGGAAGGTTTTATTTGCATGCATGTAAACTAGGATGGTCCTTTTGAAAACAAAAATTTTGTGGTGCTATGCGGTAGTGTAAATTTACCTAAAGTTTGTACAGGCTATTTGACAATTAAAGGGACGAAAGAAAGCAGAGGAGAATGAAAGAAGCAAATACTCCTCATGAACATAGGTCCGAAAGCCAACGATATCCCCAAACTGTCGTATGCACAAGGGCACCGGGGTCTACGAGAAATACGGGACCCACAACGAACTTGTGACGTAATACCAGTCGCCTTGTCCTCCATACTTCGCTAACGCTCGGTTTCGTGCGATGCCCACAGGAAATAATATGCCAATGAAAACGTATCCAGTAAAGGTCTTAACTATGTCGTGTGCTATCGGGAGCTTGTATGTATTTAAACGGGCAGCTAAGAATTATTAAACCCGACTGACATCGTTACTCGCTCTCTGTCGGAGACGGCTGCTGGCACTCGTAAGACCTGCAGTGTCACGTGCTGTGACGTAAGTGCCGTGGCCTGTCTTTCTCGAGTGCCCCTAATTGGCCTCATACCAATGTTACAACACTCTTAAGATCAAAGGCTACGTGTATTTCGGGACGCTGCAAGTGAAGCATAAATTATGAAGTAATAAACTGCCTTGTTTGATTTCATCATTCCGGATACCTAAGCGTTTCGATTAGCGTATCGCTCGTGGCACATCGGTAACATGGATTTCCAGTCCCCCGACTTCAATCCGTTGGATTTTATATATGGGGATGTTTAAAAGTATTTTTGTGCTCCAGCCCTGTTGATAGCTTCGATAAACTCCGGGAACGTATTGTGCATGGATGTCAACGCATTCGGAACACGCTAGTAGTTTGAACGAATACGGGCCTCGATAAGTGGCTATGCTGAAGCCAGCTTTCACGTGAACGGTGACCATATGGAACATCTGTTTTACTGTATTTGTCCCCAAGTCCATCTCTGCAGTGCGGATCCTCGGGGACTCTGTTATAAGCTGTCCATACTCTCTGTCGTAATACGTCGTATTGGAGAAACAATTATTGGTTTCTGGAGGTACGTTCAGTAGAATTGTTTGCTTGTTTCATTGTCCTGTGCTCGCCCCTTTCGTTTTTACCTATAATAATCATTCATGTGAAAGATATAGTCTTATGAGATGGGATGACTGTTTTTGCGACACCATGTATAGATATGTGAGAGATAATAAAGCAAGAAGTTATCTAGATAACGGAAATAACGTGCCCTCCCCAAGTGCGTCCTTTTCCTCCTTGTGGTTCCCGGTACGCTGCATATCTAAAGCGTGGCCACTATCAGCGCTGACAATGACTTGGTCGTTGGCGACGCTCTATTCGCTAATTTAAGGCTGCTTTCCTCGAAAAGGTGGCACACCCGCACATTGAGCTACCGCACAACAGTGTTAATCGGTGTCTGACGAAACAGAGCACGCTATAAAATTGAAAAAGAAGGCTGAGTCCGTAGAATTTGGCTCGAGAACGGAAGCCGCTATCACACAAAACAGCAGGGGCCTTACTCCACCAAATGTGACCATTTTACACAGTCACAATCCCTAGCATACAATGATAACAATTTCTGGATATTTATTTTTTTAATTACAAAATGTTATTCACTAAAATCACAGTTGCAAGTGCATTCAGATGAAAATAACCAATTTCAACCTTGAAAAATGTGTGTTTTTCCGGTGGCTGTATGAAAATTAGTGACTGCATCTACTTCCTGCAGCAGTGTTGCAACTCGCTCTGCACATCGTCCTTAGGGTTTTATTATTTTATCAAATTTAAACGAAGTTTTTGTTGTGGCGTAACAAGCTAGTCACGCCACACTGAGGAGGAAGCCGAAAGGCACGCGTACACACACGCCGACTGGCGTCAAGTCTGGAACAGGATAAGTTATGACTGCTATAAAGAAAATACGTCTGTGGAATATACTTAACTTTTAATCACTCCTTGTGGTACATCTCTCTTGACTATACAAATGAGACTCGTAAGATACATGCACTGTGACAACTGGCGCCTTTCTAAGTCGTAGCCATTAACTTAGCTGAGGGCTATTCTAACTGTCTCTCGGCAAATGAGAGCAAAGGCTTCGTCAGTATAGTCGCTAGCAACGTCGTCGTACAACTGGGGCGTTCTCGTACGTCTCTCGAGACCTGCCGTGTGGTGGCGCTCGGTCTGCGATCACACAGTGGCGACACGCGGGTCCGACATGTACTAATGGACCGCGGCCGATTTAAGCTACCACCTAGCAAGTGTGGTGCCTGGCAGTGACACCACAGTTTTCGAAACAGTTAAACCTTCGACGTATTGTTGACATATTCGTTTTATTCGCAGATCGCACGAAAAATGCTGTAAGTAGCGTATCATGTACGTTTGTAAAAAGATTTACTTGAACATTAATAAATGATTTCTATACAATTAATTATATAAACTTCGAATAAAAGACTCACTATATGCAGTCCAGCATCTGCAAGAAGTTTCCACTTAGCATATGCATAAAAATTTCGACATGCAGAAAAATGAGGTTGGCAGTGTTCCATTCCTGGGATTTCGACTTAATAACAAATTCGTTTGAGAGATGCATACCACAAAACTGCTGGAACGACTAAACACATCTTTGCTTACCATGCGAAAATCGTCAGAAGTCATACCTTTTCCTTATCAAAATATCATATATATAACCCGTTCTCTACGTCAAACGATAAACCAAATGCTCCCATATTCGCCCACTTACGCTTATTTCTCTTTTCATATCTTAGTGTTTTGCCTTATCTTCAATACTTATGTTTCTCTTTGCCGGCCGCGTGGCCGAGCGGTTCTAGGCGCTACAGTCTGGAACCGCGCGACCGCTACGGTCGCAGGTTCGAATCCTGCCTCGGGCATGGATGTGTGTGATGTCCTTAGGTTAGTTAGGTTTAAGTAGTTCTAAGTTCTAGGGGACTGATGACCTCAGAAGTTAAGTCCCATAGTGCTCAGAGCCATTTGAACCGTTTTTTTTGTTTCTCTTTACCTCCTTCTCCGAGACACACTACCAACCCCATTGTTTTCACCGCTCACAGTACCCAGATGTTAGGGTCATAATAGATAATATATATATAATATGTATATAATATATAATTTACTATAATATACTACGATATATGTACACAGATGGGGTTGTTGGATTGGGTTGTTTGAGGGAAGAGACCAAACTGCGAGGTCATCGGTCTCATTGGACTAGGGAAGGACGGGGAGTTCAAAGGAACCATCCCGGCATTTGCGATTTAGGGAAATCACGGAAAACATAAATCTGGATGGACGGACGCGGGATTGAACCGTCGTCCTCCAGAATGCGAGTCCAGTGTGCTAACCACTGCGCCACCTCGCTCGGTATATACACAGAATGTTTTCTGCTCGGTCGTAACTGCACCGCAAAGTAGACTGAACCTGTAAGTACAGACTACCTGCTTTGCACGTATCAATACCTGACCTGCTGCCCAGGAGAAGATAATTATTAATAGCTTGCTCGTGTCACGAGTAAATGCACGTACTAACCAGCCTAAAAACGTACTACTCATAATAGTTACAATGTCTGCAAATGAAGTAAATACTGACGTAATGTTGTCCAATACACTGTCCTTAGTGATGAATAGAAATATCTGTACTCATGCCCTTAACGCCCTACGAGTCATGGGGCAGATGTCTGCATTTTCGTTTTTGCAGGTATAGCTGGTGTAAACTGCCAACGCCTTTGCCGTAGTGATAACAGCGATTCCCTTCAGATCACCGAAGTTAGGCGCTGTCGAGCTTCGCTAGCACCTGGGTGGATCACCGTCGAATTTGCCGAGGGCTGTTGGCAAGCGGGGTTCACTCAGCCCTTGTGAGGCCAGTTGAGGAACTACTTGATTGAGAAGTAGCGATGCTGGTCACGAAAACTGACAACAGCCAGGAGAGCGGTGTGCTGATCACGTGCCCCTCCATATACGTATCCAGTGACGCCCGTCGGCTGAGGATGACACGGCCTCGGTCGATACCGTTAGGCATTCTGAGGTCTGTTCAGACGGAGTAGTAGTAGTAGTAGTAGTAGTAGTAGGTGTACACTACTGGCCATTGAAATTGCTACACCACGAAGAGGTGTGCTACAGAGGCGAAATTTAACCGACAGGAAGAAGATGCTGTGATATGCAAATGATTAGCTTTCCAGAGCATTCACACAAGTTTGGCGCCGGTGGCGACACCTACAACATGCTGACATGAGGAAAGTTTCCCACCGATTTCTCATACACAAACAGCAGTTGACCGGCGTTGCCTGGTGAAACGTTGTTGTGATGCATCGTGTAAGGAGGAGAAATGCGAACCATCACGTTTCCGACTTTGATAAAGGACGTATTGTAGCCTATCGCGATTGCGGTTTATCGTATCGCGACATTGCTGCTCGCGTTGGTCGAGATCCAATGACTGTTAGCAGAATATGGAATCGGTGGGTTCAGGAGGGTAATTCGGAACGCTGTGCTGGATCCCAACGGCCTCGTATCACTAGCAGTCAAGATGACAGGCATCTTATCCGCATGGCTGTAACGGATCGTGCAGCCACGTCTCAACAGACGGGGACATTTGCAAGACAACAACCATCTGGACGAACAGTTCGACGACGTTTGCAGCAGCATGGACTATCGGCTCGGAGACCAGGGCTGCGGTTACCCTTGTCGTTGCATCACAGACAGTAGCGCCTGCGATGGTGTACTCAACGACGAACCTGGGTGCACGAATGGCAAAACGTCATTGTTTTGGATGAATCCAGGTTCTGTTTACAGCATCATGATGGTCGCATCAGTCTTTGGCGACATCGCGGTGAACGCACATTGGAAGCGTGTATTCGTCATCGCCATACTGGCGTATCACCCAGCGTGATGGTATGGGGTGCCATTGCTTACACGTCTCGGTCACCTCTTGTTGGCATTGACGGCACTTTGAATAGTCGACTGCTGCCCAGCCCAGCACAATCTCCAGATCTCTCACTGGTCAATGGTGGCCGAGCAACTGGCTCGTCACAATACGCCAGTCACTACTCTTGATGAACTGTGGTATCGTGTTGAAGCTGCATGGGCTTCTGTACCTGTACACGCCATCCAAGCTCTCTTTGACTCAATGCCCAGGCGTATCAAGGCCGTTATTACGGCCAGAGGTGGTTGTTCTGGGTACTGATTTCTCAGGATCTATGCACCAAAATGGCGCGAAAATGTAATCACATGTCAGTTCTAGTATATTTGTCCAATGAATACCTGTTTCTCATATGCATTTCTTCTTGGTGTAGCAGTTTTAATGGCCAGTAGTGTATTTTCGTTTATAGCTTACCTCAGACTAACACATTTACCCTTCTCAATAGGTCCTGAAAGTTTGTAACATCTTCACGGAATGAACCTGTATGCTAACTTGCAATTAATTTTATGTGGTCTTTCCACATTAAATCGCAACATACGCATACTCCTAGATATTTTATGGACGTTACTGCTTCCACGATTATTCTGAAATTGTGTAATGTTACAGTAGAGAATATTTCAGCTTAATTATGCACATTACGTTAATTTCTGTGTGTTGTGATCAGTTACCAATTCTTTCACCGAGCACTACAATTTTCTAACGTTTCGACTTTTCTGCACACTATAACATCAACCGCAAAGAGCTTCACGGAACTTCCGAAGTTATCTACTAAATCATTTCTTTGTATTGTGACAAGTAATGGTCCTATAACTGTCCCACGGGGTAAGCCCGAAGTTACCTTTACGTCTGATAATTTCTCTTTCTTCAGAATGACATGCTGTATTCAGTTTGCTAAAAACTCTTGAATCTAACGTCATATAGTTGGTAATACCCCGTAAGTTCGTATTTTGTCCATTAGTCGACAGTGGAAAACTGCATCTAAGGCATTCTGTACGTATCTCCACTGTGTCAAAGGGCGCAACTGATTTCAAACGGTTATGTAGTTCGTACATAAGTTCGTACTGCTTTTCTTTTTCATGTTGGTATTTCGGTTGCTATGGGTATATTTGTAGATTATAATTTTTTTTTTATTTTCATTAACTGTTGCTATTTGAGTTTGCATATTGTCAATTTGTCATTTGGAGATAGTGAGTGGAGATGGGGACGTTAGGAAATGGGGTGAAAAACGGAAAAATCGAAACATTTCTGACATTTTCTTCTGTTTGAGTTCAGTACAGGGGTGACAGCAACGGAGGCAGGCAGAAATTTTTGAGCCGTGTATGGGGATAATTCCATAATGGACAGAGCACAGCAAGAATTTTTTTTTTAAGGAGAATCGTTTTGGTTTTAGTGATTCTCCACGTTCAAGAAGACCTTCGGGGTTTGATGAAGATCCTTTAAATGCATTAGTCCACCATGATCCATGTGAGTATACTCGAGAACTGGCAAATGTGATGAACTGTGATCATTCCACCATCGTGTGACATTTTTAGGCAATGGGGAAGGCTCAAAAATCATGTTCACGGGTACCGCATGCTCTACGCACAAAACTCAGCGGGTGGCCATATGTTCATCTGTGCTTGCTCGCCATCAATTTGCTCGTGAACAACACTGACCATTCCTATCCTGTATCATTACTGGTGACTAGAAATGCTGCCTTTATGCTAACGTAAGGAAAAGAAAAGAATGGATGAGCCCAAACAGTGCAGCAACTCCCCACGTAAGGACATGCACGCATCCACGAAACACAATGTTCTGGATCTGGTGGAACAGCAACTGTGTTATGTACCGCGAATTGCTTCCCCGCGGTGTGACCATTACTGCTGATATTTGTTGTCGACTACTGAGACGTCTTACAGACGCAGTCCAGGAACAGTGGTCACGAACACTACCTGAAGTGATGCTACTCCACGATAATGCCCGCTTGCATTCTGGTCGACTGACAAAAAACGCTTTACAGGAGTAGGGTTGGAAAGTCATTCCGATCCGCATTTTTCACCTGATCTTGTGACCTCAGATTTTCACCATTTCCGCTCTCTATCGAACAGCCTTTAACAAACTTCCTTTCCGGATGAAAATGCGCTCTGAACATGGCTCGAAGAGTTCTTCGTCTCGAAATCACGTGATTTCTGCAGTCGCGGAAGCGAGAAGTTGCCCCGGCTTTGTTAGACCGTTGTGAATAGTGAAGGAGAATATGCACTGAAGCTCGAAAGAAACTGGTATAGGCATGCGTATTCAAATACAGAGATATGGAATACGTGTCTGGCGCAGTTGTTAGATCGGTGACTGCTGCTACAATCGCATGTTACCAAGATTTAAGTGAGTTTAACGTGGTGTTACAGTCGGCGCACATGCGATCCGACACAGTATCTCCGAGGTAGCGTTGAAGTGGGGATTTTCCCGTATGACCATTTCACGAGTGTACCGTGAATATCAGGAATCCGGTAAAACATCAAATCTCCGACAGCACTGCGGCCGGGAGAAGATCCTGGAGGAATGGGACCAATGAGGACTGAAGAGAATCGTTCAGCGTGACAGAAGTGCAACTCTTCCGCAATTGCCGCAGATTTCAATGCTGGGCCATCAACAAGTGTCAGTGTGCGAACCATTCAACGAAACATCATCGATATGGGCTTTCGAAGCCGAAGACCCACTCATGTACGCTTGATGACTGCACGACACAAAGCTTTACCCCTCGCGTGGGCCAGTCAACACCGAAATTGGACTGTTGATGACAGGAAACATGTTGGCTGGTCTCACGAGTCTCGTTTCAAATTGTATCGAGCGGATGGAGGTGTATTGGAATGAAAATAGAGAGGATATAAAATGTAGACTGGCAGTGGCAAGGAAAGGGTTTCTGAAAAGAGAAATCTTGAATCCATCGATCCTGCATGTCAGCTCTGGACTGTTAAGCTGTTGGAGGCTTTGTATTGGTGTGGGCGTGTGCAGTTGTAGTGCAAGGAAAGCGTTTGTGAAGAAGAGAAATGATATCAAGGAGCCTACATGTCAGCAGTGGACTGTTCAAGCTGGTTGAGGCTTTGTATTGGTGTGTGCGTGTGCAGTTGTAGTGATATGGACCCCTGATATGTCTAGATACGACTGTGGCAGGTGACACATACGTCAGCATCCTGTCTGATCACCTGCACCCATTCATTTCCATTGTGCATTCCGACGTACTTGGGCAATTCCCGCAGGACAATGCGACACCCCACACGTCCACACCGCTACGGTCGCACGTTCGAATCCTGCCTCGGGCTTGGGTGTGTGTGATGTCCTTAGGTTGGTTAGGTTTAAGTAGTTCTAAGTTCTAGGGGACTGATGACCTCAGAAGTTAAGTCCCATAGTGCTCAGAGCCATTTGAACAATTTTTGAAGAGTGGCTCCAGGAACACTCTTATAAGTTTAAACACTTCCGCTGGTCACCAAACCACCCAAATCTGAAAATTATTGAGAATATCTGGGATGCCTTGCAACGTGCAGAGATCTTCACCCCTCGTAGTCTTACGGATTTATGGACAGCCCTGCAGGTATCATGGTGTCATTTCCGTCCAGCACTACTTCAGACAATAGCCGAGTCCATGCCACGTCGTGTTGCGGAACTTCTGCGTGTTCGCGGGAGCCTACACGATATTAGGCAGGAGTACCAGTTTCTTTTGCTCTTCAGTGTATTACTGATGACAGAAGTGTCTGTTATATGTATCTGTTGTGTTTATTAATCGTATGGAAAAACGCTAAGAACTTTTCACCAATATTGATTTTTCGGGGTGCTGGTTAAAATTTTATTACCACTCCTCCTCTACGCAAGTTAAAAATTACTTGTAGATTCTATCGCCATTTATGTAGAAGATAAGGACTGTGAAGTCGGAGGAACTTTTTTGCAACGCCCTGTAGCCTGTACAGTAGTTGCTGCTGTTGTGTGGCGTGTATCTTGGCAGTGCAGAGCGTTAACACGGTCAGGTAGCCAGGCCGCGCTTCCGGGAGGCAGGCAGAGCCGGCTGCAGGCCGCAGCTGGCGCCCTCTCGCCTTCTCCCCTCGACTTCCCCCCCCCCCCCCCACCACACCCTCGTTTTTTTAACTATAATTCGTCCCTACATATTACCTGCGCCGAGCTCCGCCATTGTACTCTCTCTTCCCTTCCGCAGTGCGGTTGTTCGCAGCCCTCAAAGCTCCGCACGAAAGAGCAGCTCGATTTTCCGAAGTTGGCGCGACAGCTGTCTGCGTACCGAAACGCGAAATGCTTACTACGAGATGAGTTCTGTACCAGCTGTGTTCAAGAAACAGCCGAACACTTTTTTGACAATATTTGTACTCGACTTAACAGGTAACACCACTGCATAATTTCCAAAAACCATTTTTATTGACTTAAAATGCATTGAACTTTCTAAACTATGAGGCAAAAAGACTGATTCATGAAAAAAAAAATTGTTCTATGGAATTCCGAGTTCCTCCTCTGTCGCCTCGGAGACCCGAAATACCGACCTGCGCCAACTCGATACTCCTTGTAGTGTCTGGATGTAGTTAGAAGCATTTCAAAACAATAATACATTAGCTTGGCGTCAGCAAGCGTCAGTACGGGTACGAAAAAGACAATTCTTCTCTTCGAATGTCGATTTTTGTGTGCAGTTATGACTTTTGATACTTTATTTGAGATCTTATAGTATATAATTTTGTCTTTCAAGTAAGAACGAGTGGTAAGGAAGTGTATTAGGGCAGAAAAGGTACGAAAACATGGAATCCAACGCGGTGTCGAAACACTAATCATCAAAGCGCCCAAAAAATAGATTTGAGGCTGAGAGCAGTTCGCTAAGGTTCTGCTAAGAAAGAAGAAGAAGTTAGTTTAAGTAGTCTAGGGGCCGATGGCCTCAGGAGTTTGATCCTTTAGCAATTCACACACATTAGAACATTTTGAAATTGAAAGACAGTGATCTTGATTCTGATGTGAATTACGGATTGAGCTATAGCAGCTATAGGAAGATGTGAAATTCAAAACGTGCAATGAAGACATCACAAAGAACGAAGTCATCGAAGCTTACGTCCAAATTTCCAAGAAATTGTTACACCAAGCACTAAGTTTATACGGAACGCATATAAAGTCAACCGTCAAATCGTCCTAGGAATGCGCCTGCTTAGAGCACGGCTAAACGGAAATGTAAAGTTTTGTGCATTCATGAAACTTCCACGACCGATATTTCAATCGTTGTGTGATAAGCTAGTTGATATGATTTCTACTGCAGCAGCAACAATACAGCAGCCCAGTCCTGGCGTATCAGATTCATGGTAAATGTTTTCTAAAAGTAGAATCTTTTCATTTGTTCATGTCTGTATCACGTTTCAAAGCTTAAAACGCGTTTTTCGTGGAATATGATTTTTCAGAACGGCACGCAGCATAACTCCAACAATTTTCAATATTTTTATTTGAAAATTTAGCCACAACTTTGAAATAACATTTCAAACTGAACCACGAATTGGATTTTCGATTAGTCCATTTATACAATATTTATTAACGAATGACTGTCCTTTATTTTTGGTGAAACTGACACGATGTCGTTCAAACACTCGACAATTACTTGTAAATAATAGATTTCAGCTAACAGTCGTCCTTTTTAAAATTTATTGGCAGATCTAGATTTCAGCTAGAAACTAGCCATTCTCAATGCACATGAAGTTTAAAAAATTTAAACAGGACGACTGATAGCTGAAAGCTATTATTTACAAGTCAATGTAACAGTTGCCGAGTGCAACAGGCTTCTGAATGCAAGGTAACCGGACTCGACAATTAGACAAAAATCAGTGTCTGTGAAATCCCCTACGTGGTTCACCGGCTACACTCATGAAAATTACATAGATTCTTTTTCCTTTTTCTAGATTCAAACTGACAGGAGTTATAGTGCCTGCCGCTAACTGCCTCAAATTCAACATGCCTTTATAATATTTTCCGATAATTATTTTTTTTGTTCATAAATTTATGCTCAGTATATCCCACAAATATTATTTCTCTATCACCTCTTTTTCCGAATCAAAACCAGCGCTTTTTTTATCATTACAGTGGTTTTTCCCGTTCAGGAGTAATGGATTGGTTCAAATGGCTCTGAGCACTATGGGACTCAACTGCTGTGGTCATCAGTCCCCTAGAACTTAGAACTACTTAAACCTAACTAACCTAAGTACATCACACACATCCATGCCCGAGGCAGGATTCGAACCTGCGACCGTAGCAGTCGCACGGTTCCGGACTGCGCGCCTAGAACCGCGAGACCACCGCGGCCGGCAGTAATGGATTCTTCCATCACTTATTGGTAGAACAGTTTTGTAATGTAAGGGTGGAAAGTGTAAAAATTACCTATGGTCCTATCAATAATTGTTAATTACTAACAATTTTTCGGCTTATGAGGCCATCATTAGGTAACAACTGACCAGCGTCCACAAGAGAGACGCAAACCTTGGAAATCACACTGCGTGACGAAAACAGTGAAGCACCAAGAAGGGATTGAGGGAGCGAGATGAAACTTAACGAGTTGAGAGGGTATATGATGTTACTTCAGTGATTACAAATTCGAGCCAAACTTACAAAGAATTTGGAAGTATAACTATGACGTAGCACACCATACTCCGTGGGTACCTCCACTGATTCGGTTGTGAAGGGCGTCATAAAGCCATTCTGAGGCAAGCTGGCCAACAATCGTTGTAACTTGCACTTGGTATGCTGGATACTGGCACTAGAACAGACTTGACATCCCAGCTGGTATCACACTTGCTCTGTGGGCGACAGATTTGGGTATCGTGTCAGCCACCGTACAGAAATTTCATAGAAACACTTACCATATTGAAAAATGGCACCACTATATTTCCGTGTGAGGGGTAATAAAGGATGACGCAGGATGTCATGTACAGTTATGCCCCCTGAATTGCCTCAACCACTATCAGCCGTGACCGGAAGTCATACTCGATGGCTTAGCACGCCATCACACCAGGAGTACCACAGCTGTGCCTTTCCAAAACACTGGAGAATTGGGACCTCACCTCAGCTCACCTCCATTCAAACTTCTTTACTTAAATGTGTCTCCATTTAAATTGCAGAATGACTGAGAAGACGAAACTTCTACGTTATTTGGTTCTGAAACAGCTGACTAAAACTGAACGTACTGAGCCTACTTTCTCTTTACTTTTTCTTACCATGTCAACTCTGACCCACAATATTCTAGCGCATCGCAATCTGAGTGTTCAAAAAAATTACAACCTGACTTCAAATAATTAATTCAAAAGAATGGCCCTGACTAAAAAGAATTCTTAACAATAACCTATACATTTCATTAAGCACTTACCTCACAAAAATCTTCATTACGCGAACTACTGCAATACAGCTAGTGTCAATACTTCCAGCCAAATAAAAGATTCTAACTACTAAAGCCACTAAATACTAATAAGCATATGGTTAGCAAACGAAAGATCTTGTTGTAAACCAAATAATGTATTTTTGACCTTAATGTCCGCCCCCAGTAGCTGAGTGGTCAGCGCGACAGAATGTCAGTCCTAAGGGCCCGACCGGCCAGGGTGGCCGAGCGGTTGTTGGCGCTCCAGTCTGGAACCGCGCGACCGCTACGGTCGCAAAAATGGTTCAAATGGCTCTGAGCACTATGGGATTTAACTTCTAAGGTCATCACTCCCCTAGAACTTAGAACTAATTAAACCTAACTAACCTAAGGACATCACACATATCCATGCCCGAGGCAGGATTCGAACCTGCGACCGAAGCGGTCGCGCGGTTCCAGACTGTAGCGCCTAGAAGCGCTCGGCCACGCTACGGTCGCAGGTTCGAATCCTGCCTCGGGCATGGATGTGTGTGATGTCCTTAGGGTAGTTAGGTTTAAGTAGTTCTAAGTTCTAGGGGACTGATGACCTCAGAAGTCAAGTCCCATAGTGCTCAGAGCCATTTGAAACTAAGGGCCCGCGTTCGATTCCCGTATGGGTCGGAGATTTTCTCCGCTCAGGGATTGGGTGTTGTGTTGTCCTAATCATCATCATTTCATCCCCATCGACGCACAAGTCGCCGTAGTGGCGTCAAATCGAAAGACTTGCACCCGGCGAACGGTCTACCCGGCGGGAGGCCCTAGTAAACCGGCATTTACATTTATTTACCTTAATAATGTGACATCCAGTTCAAACACGAATATAATTCGTCATTGACATCCAGTACAAAGGTATATAATCATGAATAATATTCAATCGCCAAGTCCAACATGTACAGATAGTCAGCCTACGCTAACACTTCAGACCTCTACCCTCCATCAATGCTAACTTCTCACATCTAACATCCATCACTGCTGGCTGTTCACCTCCAACTGCCCAACAGTACTTCCATCACTGCTGGCGACTAACTTCCAACTCCCCAACACTACTGGCGATTAACTTCCAACAACGAGTGCAACCAGCCATAGAGTCTCTTACAAAGAAAGCGCAATCAGAGATCCAATGGAAAGCGCTGCACAGCGCTGCCAACACAGAAACAGCCCACCATAGTCGCCGATGATGCTCGTCCGTCAACAGGGGTGGTCCAGGACAGTGATTCACGCCAAAACAAAACGCGAGTTGCAACACTAAACGCGAGATACACTAACGTACTCTGGGGGCCTTTATACCTGTGACAGAGAATTGCAACTCTCATCATTTAAATTCCCACAGATGGTGCTTACGTGTGTGATTTCACACTGGCGCCGACCATGTCTTCTGGGAGGATCCGACCTTCTGTCCTTTTTAGGCAGAGCGTAACGGGTACAAATGCAGATATATTTAAATGTGTTTTTTTTTTCTCTGAGTCGAACTGTCTTTCCACAAACTTTACAGCCTGATTTTTCCTGCATGGTCGTAACTGCACCACTAAGTGGGCTACGCCTGTCAGTATAGACCATTTGCGTCCACACTTCTGCAACCGAGGGAAAATAAACATTACTGTCTTGTTCTTGCCACATGTACTTGGAGGTATCAACCAACCTAGAAACGTACGACTTGTAATAGCTCTAATTATTAATCTGCAAATGACGTAAGTACGGATGTAATATTGTTCAGTACACCGTCCTCAGTCATCTACAGAAATGTCTGCACTTGTACGTGTTACACCCTTTATACAAGATTCACATGCGCTGTTTCTAGTCGCCTGTGGCTTGGCGCTGGGCGACAGACTAACGATAATTGAAATCTACACTGATGCTCATAAATTAAGGATAATTGCAGAATGTGGTGCGACACAACGTGGCACTACACAAAACTGGCGCTAATAGCATAGTCCCATAGGGAACACACGACGACACAGATCTGTAAGTCCACGGTATTGGTGGTAAGTTGAGAAACCCGTCCCGAAATACATGTGCTACAAAGCGCCACTGTTTCCTGTGAATGTACCCCGACATCAATTGGGATATGATCATCATGCACACGTACACAGGCCGCACAACGGGTTGGCGTACTCTGGATCAGGTGGTCGAGCAGCTGCTGGGGTATAGCCTCACATTCCTGCACCAGTGCCTGTCGGAGCTCCTGAAGTGTCCTAGGGGTTTGAAGACGTGCAGCAATACGTCGACCGAGAGCATCCCAGACGGCTCGATGGGGTTTAGGTCTGGAGAACAGACAGGCCACTCCATTCGTCTGATATCTTCTGTTTCAAGGTACTCCTCCACGATGGCAGCTCTGTGAGCCGTGCGTTACCATCCATCAGGAGGAAGGTGGGACCCACTGCACCCCTGAAAAGGCGGACTTACCGGTGCAAAATGACGTCCCGATACATCTGACCTGTTACAGTTCCTCTGTCAAAGACATGCAGGGGTGTACGTGCACCTGTCATAATCCCACCCTACACCATCAAACCACGACCTCCATACAGGTCCCTATCAAGGATATTAAGGGGTTGGTATCTGGTTCCTGGTTCACACCAGATGAAAACCCGGCGAGAATCGCTGTTCAGACTGCACCTGGACTCGTTCGTGAACATAACATGGGACCACTGTTCCAATGACCATGTACTGTGTTCTTGAGACCAGGCTTTACGGGCTCTCCTGTGACCAGGGGTCAGTGGAATGCACCTTGCAGGTCTCCAGGCGAATAAACCACGTCTGTTTAGTCGCCTGCAGACTGTGTGTCTGGAGACAACTGTTCCAGTGGCTGCGGTAAGATCCGGAGCAAGGCTACCTGCAGTACTCCGTGGCTGTCTGCGGACACTGATGGTGAGATATCGGTCTCCTTGTGGTGTTGTACACTGTAGACGTCCCGTGCTGTAGAGCCTGGACACGTTTTGTGTCTGCTGGAATCGTTGCCATAATCGTGAGATCACACTTTGTGGCTCACAGAGTGCCCGTGCTACGACCTGCTATGTTTGACCAGCCTCCAGTCGCCCTAGTATTCTACCCCTCATAACGTCATCAATATATGTTCTCTGAGCCACTTTCAACACACAGTCTCCTTTAGCACGTATGAAAACGTCTGCCCACTGTTTCGCTGCACCGTACTCTGACATGCACCAACACACCTCTGCGCATGTGGACTGCTGCCAGTGCCACCGTGAGACGACCACAGGTCAAATGCACCGCATGGTCACACCCCGAGGTGATTTAAACCTACAAACCGCCCACCAGAGCATTGTTTCACCATGTATCAGCATTATCCTTAATTTATGAGCCTGAGTGTATGTAAACGGCCTCTTGCCGTAAAGTGACTTTGCGAAAAAAGGTTGAGATTCAGTCCCGACAGGGCGACTTTTTTCAACTCTTTCAGCTGTATGTGGGACGCCTGTTACTATGTCCTCCATACGGCAGCCTGTGCGACGGTCAAACGATGGTATGTCTGTACGATTCTTCTGCGTGAATGATTTCTTAAACGCGCAACTGAGTGCTTCACCTGGTGGGTTGTCGTTTTCTACTGCTACCCGTGGTCTAGGGGTAGCGATTCTGATTAGTAATCGAAACGTCCTGGGTTCCAAACCCGCAACCGCTTAAATTTTGATTAATAATCAGCATTGGCGCCCGAAGACTTCCGGCGTAAGAAGTCAGCCTCATTCCGCCAGCGGCCTTGACAAAGAGGGCGGAGGAGCGGACAGAGGTCCTGGGCATTGTCTTGTCCTTGGGGTGGGAAACTGCCCCTAAAGGCGGAATAATCAGCAACGATCAACGTCATGAGGATGAAGAAGGCAATGGAAACCACTGCATTAAAGATACATAACGTGTATGCACAGGACATGTAGCCTATAAATGAAAAAAATGTCTTGATGATCTCTCCATTGACAGGAGAAAGTCTAATTGAGTTCTGTAACAAACTTCAGCTAGTAAAAGCACTCTGTTCAAGAATCACAAGAGGAGGAGGTATACTTGGAAAAGACCGGGAGATACGGGAAGATTTCAGTTAGATTACATCATGGTCAGGCAGAGATTCCGAAATCAGATACTGAACTGTAAGACGTATGCAGGAGCAGATACAGACTCAGATCATAATGTATTTGTGACGAAGAGTAGGCTTAAGTTTAAGATAGTAGTCGGGAACAATCAATACGTGAAGAAGTGCGATCCGGAAGTACTAAGGAATGACGAGAGACGCTTGAAAAGGCTATAGATACAGCAATAAGGAATAGCTCAGCAGGCAGTACAGTTGAATAGTAATGGACATCTCTAAAAAGGGCAATCACAGAACTTGGAAAGAAAAACTTAGGAACCAAGAAGATAACTGCGAAGAAACCATGGGTAACAGAAGAATACTTCAGTTGCTTGATGAAAGAAGGAGGGACAAAAATGTTCAGGGGGGACATTCAGGAATACAAAAAAACAAGTCACTGAGGAATGAAATAAATAGGAAGCTCAGGGAAGCTAAGACGAAATGGCTGCATGAAAAATGTGAAAAATCGAAAAGGAAATGATTGTCGGAAGGACTGACTCAGCATATACAAAAGTCAAAACAACTTTTGGTGAAATTAAAGGTAAGGGTGATAACATTAAGAGTGCAACGGGAATTCCACTGATAAATGCAGAGGAGAGATCAGATACGTGGAAAGAGTAAACTCAAGGCCTCTATGAGGGGAAAGATTCATCTGATGGTATACAAGAAGAAACAGGAGCCGATTTAGAAGAGATAGGAGATCCAGTATTACAATCAGAATTTAAGGGAGCTTTGGAGGACTTAAGATAAAGTAAGGCAAAATGGATAGGTAAGATTCCATCAGAATATCTAAGATCGTTGGGGGAAGTGGCAATAAAACGACTATTGACGTTAGTGTGTACCATGTATGAGTCTGGCGACATACCAACCGACTTTCGGAAAAATATGATCCACACAGTTTCGAAGACTGCAAGAGCTGACAATTGCGATAATTATCGCACAGTCCGCTTAACAGCTCATGCATCCAAGCCGCTGACAAGAATAATATATAGAAGAATGGAAAAGAAAATTGAGGATGAATTTGATAACAGTCAGTTTGGCTTTAGGAAAGGGAAAGACACCAGAGACGCAGTTCTGACGTTACACTTGATAATGGAAGCAAGACTAAAGAAAAATCAAGACACGTTCGTAGGATTTGTCGACTTGGAGAAAGCATTGGACAATGTAAACTGGAGCAACATGTTCGAAATTCTGAAAAAAATGGGAGTACGTTGTAGGGAGAGACGGGTAATACACAAGGCCCAAGAAGGAATAATAATAGTGGACGACCAAGATCGAAGTGCTCGGGTTAAAAAAGGTGCAAGACAGGGATATAAAATTCCGCCCCTGCTGTTCAATCTGTATCTCGAAGAAGCAGTGAGGGAAATAAAAGAACAGTTCTGGAGTGGAATTAAAATTCAGAGTGAAAGGATACTAATGATACGATTCGCTGATTACATCACTGTTCTGAGTGAAAGTGAAGAAGAATTACATGATCTGCTGAATGGAAGGAGCAGTCTAATGAGTACAGAACATGGATTGAGAGTAAATCGAAGACAGACGAAAGTAATGAGAAGTAGCAGAAATGAGAACTGTTAGAAACTTAATATCAGGATTGATGGTCACGATGTCAATGAAGTAGTGCTACTTGGAGATGAAGAGGTTGGCACAGGAGAGGGATTTGTGGCGGGCCGCATCAAACCAATCGGAAACCTGAAGAATAAAAAAAAAAAAAAAGACAACCAACTGCCACACAAGACTGGATAGAAGCCTCCGACCCTCTTAGTGCTTTTATGGAGGACCAGAATTTTCTCCGGCTCTTGGCAAGGCCTTTCGCCAATGTATTACGGTGGAAATTCTGCGTTTCGAGCTCTCGTGGAGACACTGCAGCGATTTGCATTTTATAATTGTCTAAATAATACAGTCTTGATGACAATCTAGATGACGACAGGCAACAGTCGTTGTTACGAGATTTTTAATCTGTAGATCGGTTATACTAACCGAAACCGGTCATCAAAATTAAATGAACTAGTGTATGACCGCACCAACTGTTGTGGCACTCGTAGTTAGTTATACGTATCAACTTCGGCTAGGTCGTACAATACCAGACGAGGAAAATCAGTTTTTAGTTGTCGTGAGACTGGCGCAAGACTATTCAATACGCTAATCCACCGTTTTCGGCCACAAGTTGAAACTGACAAAGAGCATAGTCCACAACATATCGGGGTGTCTCAGAGGTCACGTTCAGAATACGTTGCACAGTGCGTGCCTTCAGTTCAGCTACGTTTGCAATCGGAGCACTGAACACATCTCCCGAGATAACCTCACAGCCAGAAGTCAGTAGATTAAGGACAAGTGATCTGGGCCCTCATGCTGTAGAGAAATGACGGCTGATAATTTTAGCATTGCCAAAACGTCTCTGCTGCAGCCGCTTCACAGGTTGTGTAATGTGCGGAGGAGCGCCTTCTTGGATAAAAATGATGCTACCAACACACCCACGCCGTTGAAGTTCTGGAATGACAGTAGTGCGCAAAAGACTCTTACAGCGTTTGTCACTGACCGTACAGGCAACAGGACCTCAGGGACTCATCTCTTCGAAAAAATATGGCCTTACAATAAACGATGCCGATAACCTATAACTCACAGTTACCTTTGCAGAATGAAGCGGTGCTGGTAGATGCCCGAGTGGACTTTTCGTTGGTACGTATTTTGCAGTTCCGTGTATTGTAATATCCTTGGAGATGGCAATGCGCTTCGTCTCTCCAGGGAATGTTCCAAGGCCATTCACTGTCCCCTTCCAAGCGATCAAGAAATTCTAGAGCGAACGTTTGTCTTACTGGCATGAATATGAATAATTTTGTATGGATAGCAATGCAGCATGTTTCGTGGGATTTTATGCACCTTGCTCGCAGACCTGTCCAAAGTTCAGGCAATTCCCCGTGCACTGCATGTTTGCACACCACCGGTCGACCCCTCCTGCAGTGGCCGTATCTTCTGCAGACGCCGGATCAACTGTTTTGCTCCTTCTGCCACAGTGTAGCTCAAAATAACCTGTCTTTTCGAATTTCATAGTCATTTTCTCCGGACCTTTGGACGACTGCCTTTTTTCACACCACTGAGTGTTCGAACTTCTGCAGAGCTACTGGCGCACAGTCACCATTCTTGTAAACGAGCAGCGCGCGATCCTGTATTGAAACAGTCATGTTAGGCGTCTCAGACGCATACTGAGGGACAGCCGTGTACCTCGTGTCTTTTATTTTGCACATTCTGAGGCTTACAGAGCCGTTTAGTGGAAAAGTTTCCATAATGTTTCCCTCTACTTCGATAATATTCCGTTCAAATTTGATTTAATTCTGAGCAGAGGTTCGTTTTTTACAGCATTTTGAAATTGGACCGTTAATTATGGTCACCCTGTACATACAGGATGTTCCAATGTTAGAGGATATGCAGATGGCAGAGGACACCAAACTCATTACACTGAATTAAGGAACTAACGGATGGAGATGAATAATTTGACGTGACAGTTTAGCCGGCCGCTGTGGCCGAGCGTTTCTAGGCGCTTCAGTCCGGAACCACGCTGCTGCTTCGGCCACAGGATCGAATTCTGCCTCGTGCGTGGGTGTGTGTGATGTCCTTAGGTTAGTTAGGTTTAAGTAGTTCTAAGTTTAGGGGACTGATGATCTCGGATGTTAAGTCCCATAGTGCTTAAAGCCATTTGAAACATTTGAGCATCAATTTAACCATACAGAAAGTGTTCAAAGGGACAATGCTTGCGTTCCAACGCCGTCTAAAATTCTTCCGCGTTCTCTGCAATATTACCGTTATCTGCTGCATTATGAGATTAACGGGTAGGACACTAACCAACTTTTCCTCTGAAGTTTCGTCTTTAGTTTCAAACACCAATAACTTTATTTAATCTCACGGGAAAGATACCTAACGTAGAAAAACCACATACGAATGTATTTTTCTTCAAAGTCGCCCAAACATCATCGACGCAGATCATAAGCAATTTAGAAACACGTGTCTCACACACACATTATTCATTTGAAGAACTCTACTGCTCGCATAATTTTGATCCTGAAGGTTCGAGATGGCCTGTTTGCGGACACTCACAGTAAGGCCGGTCGCACACACTCTTCTGTCGACTGAACAATAGTCGGAATCGATGACCCTCGTGATTTCAGCTCGATTTGAGTTGGAAGGGAGTGCATATAGTCAGTCAGTGGTCAAACAGTTAGCAGCACAGGTTTCCTAACAGGAATTCGTAGTGCATGCTTCCTACCCACGCCATGCACTTGCAAATAATTGCTAGAGGAACACCGCACTGCTGCTACGGTCGCAGGTTGGAATCCTGCATCGGGCATTGATGTGTGTGATGTTCTTAGGTTAGTAATGTTTAAGCAGTTCTAAGTCTAGGGGACTGATGACCTCAGATGTTAAGTCCCATAGTGTTTAGAGCCATTTGAACCATTTGAACTGGAGAAACACTTTCCTACTCCGTCGTTCCAAAATGATTCGAGACTGGATTAATAAAAATAGAGAAAAGTTAAGATGGTGGTCGAATACTTTGAGAGGTGGTAGTGCTCATCGAAACATGAAAAATAAGTTCAGTTAACACGGATCCGGAAGCGTGTACTTTCCGCGATAAACAAGTATTTATAGCTGTTGCATGACGCTTGGTTGCGGATATTAACACAGTCGCATTGGCGCTGCGTGAAATTTGTCGGCAAGGTATTATGACGTCTTATTTACAGTACTCAACCTGACATTAAGTGGTCTGCAGTCAGTTGTGTGGTTCGAGTCATGTTATAGACCGTGTTAGTTTTCGTTGTGTTTGTGTTCCTTACTGTAAAGAATTGTTAACCCTGGGTTCATATCATTGTGTTCTACTGCCAAACGCGGATTCACTTACGTGTTTACTGTTATTGCGCTGTTTCAAAATGGTTCAAATGGCTCTGAGCTCTATGGGACTTAACATTTGAGGTCATCAGTCCTCTAGAACTTAGAACTACTTAAACCTAACTAACCTAAGGACATCACACACATCCATGCCCGAGGCATCATTCGAACCTACGACCGTAGCGGTCGCGCGGTTCCGGACTGAAGCGCCTAGAACCGCTCGACCACAACGACCGGCCGCTGTTTCTAGGTACAACTGGTGAGGTAAATTTATATTTTCTCTCTTCCACCCCTTGTTAGCAATGGAAACCTGCTACTCGCCACGTGAAATGGCGGATATGATATTGTACTATGATTTAGTAAATGGGCGTAGTCTAGGAGCACGTGCCCACTACGCTGCAAAATATCCACAGCGGAGAGTGCACTTTGATAAGCTGTTCGGTAGACTTTTCCAGCGTCCGAGGGACACACGTACCTTTTTGGATCTCCGAACACTAACAGTGGAAGACCCCACACAGTCCGCACGCCTGATATGGAGGAGCGTGTGTAAAGTTCAGTTGAAGAAAGCCTTGGGTCCAGTGCGCGGCTATTAGCAACAGTAGAAGGTGTGTCTCACTCTCTTATCCGGGGGTACTTCTGGAACAATTGCGCTACTCATACCATCTACAGCGCGTTCTCGCCCGAAGGCCTCAGGATCATAATGGCAGACGGTTGTTCTTTCGATGGCTGTTGCAGAAGTGTACCGCAGATCCGCTGTTCACGTCAAAGATTTTATTTACCGATCAGGAAGAGTTCGCAAGGTATGGTGTTGTAAATTTCCATAACCAGCACGCAGGGGCAGATGTAAATCCCCAAACAATTCGGGAAAGAGGACATCAACACCAGTTCTCAATCAACGTATGGGCAGGCGTACTTGGCGATAGATTAATAGGGCCATGCGTGCTACCACAAAGGTTAACTGGGGCGCATTATCCGGACTTTCTCATTAATGTAGTACCCAAGTTACCTTGCTAACGGCATTGCCGCAGTGGTAACACCGCTTCCCGTCAGATCACCGAAGTTAAGCGCTGTGGGGCTGGGTTAGCACTTGGACGGGTGACCATCCGGTCTGCCGAGCGCTACATCTACATTTATACTCCGCAAGCCACCCAACGGTGTGTGGCGGAGGGCACTTTACGTACCACTGTCATTACCTCCCTTTCCCGTTCCAGTCGCGTATGGTTCGCGGGAAGTATGACTGCCGGAAAGCCTCCATGCGCGCTCTAATCTTTCTGATTTTACATTCGTTATCTCCTCGGGAGGTATAAGTAGGGGGAAGCAATATATTCGATACCTCATCCAGAAACGCACCCTCTCGAAACATGGACAGCAAGCTACACTGCGATGCAGAGCGCCTCTCTTGCAGAGTCTGCCACTTGAGTTTGCTAAACATCTCCGTAACGCTATCACGATTACCAGATAACCCTGTGACGAAACGCGCCGCTCTTCTTTAGATCTTCTCTATCTCCTTTGTCAACCCGACCTGGTACGGATCCCACACTGATGAGCAATACTCAAGTATAGGTCGAACGAGTGTTTTGTAAGCCACCTCCTTCGTTGGTGGACTACATTTTCTAAGGACTCTCCCAATGAATCTCACCCTGGCACCCGCCTTACCAACAATTAATATTATATGATCATTCCACTTCAAATCATTCCTTACGCACACTCCCAGATATTTTAAGTAGTAACTGCTACCAGTGTTTGTTCCGCTATCATATAATCATACAATAAAGGATCCTTCTTTCTATGTATTCGCAATGTTAAGCGTCAGTTGCCACTCCCTGCACCAAGTGCCTATCCGCTGCAGATCTTCCTGCATTTAGCTGCAATGGTCCCATAACACTCCCCTGTGGCACGCTAGAGGTTACTTTAACGTCTGTAGACGTCTCTCCATTGAGAACAACATGCTGTGTTCTGTTTGCTAAAAACTCTTCAATCCAGCCACACGGTCTGATATTCCGTAGGCTTTTACTTTGTTTATCAGGCGACAGTGCGGAACTGTATCGAACGCCTTCCGGAAGGAAAATGGCATCTACCTGGGAGCCTGCATCTAATATTTTCTGGGTCTCATGAACAAATAAACCGAGTTGGGTCTCACACGATCGCTGCTTCGGGAATCCATGTTGATTCCTACAGACTAGATTCTAGGTTTCCAGAAACGACACGATACGCGAGCGAAAAATCATGTTCTAAATTCTACAACAGATCGACGTCAGAGATATAGGTCTATAGGGAATAATAAGAGTGGACGATCAAGAACGAAGTGCTCGTATTAAGAAGGATGTAAGACAAGGCTGTAGCCTTTCGCCCGTACTCTTCAATCTGTACATCGAGGAAGCAATGATGGAAATAAAAGAAAGGTTCAGGAGTGGAATTAAAATACAAGGTGAAAGGATATCAATGATACGATTCGCTGATGACATTGCTATCCTGAGTGAAAGTGAAGAAGAATTAAATGATCTGCTGAACGGAATGAACACCCTAATGAGTACACAGTATGGTTTGAGAGTAAATCGGAGAAAGACGAAGGTAATGAGAAGTAGTAGGAATGAGAACAGCGAGAAACTTAACATCAGGGTTGATGGTCACGAAGTCAATGAAGTTAAGGAATTCTGCTACCTAGGCAGTAAAATAACCAATGACGGACGGAGCAAGGAGGACATCAAAAGCAGACTCGCTATGGCAAAAAAGGCATTTCTGGCCAAGAGAAGTCTACTAATATCAAATACCGGCCTTAATTTGAGGAAGAAATTACTGAGGATGTACGTCTGGACTACAGCATTGTATGGTAGTGAAACATGGACTGTGGGAAAACCGGAACAGAAGAGAATCGAAGCATTTGAGATGTGGTGCTATAGATGAATGTTGAAAATTAGGTGGACTGATAAGGTAAGGAATGAGGAGGTTCTACGCAGAATCGGAGAGGAAAGGAATATGTGGGAAACACTGATAAGGAGAAGGGACAGGATGATAGGACATCTGCTAAGACATGAGGGAATGACTTCCATGGTACTAGCGGGAGCTGTAGAGGGCAAAAACTGTAGAGGAAGACAGAGATTGGAATACGTCAACCAAATAATTGAGGACGTAGGTTGCAAGTGCTACTCTGAGACGAAGAGGTTAGCACAGGAAAGGAATTCGTGGCGGGCCGCATCAAACCAGTCAGTAGACTGATGACCAAAAAAAAAAAAAAAAAAAAAAAAAAAAAAAAAAAAAAAAAAAGTTTTGCGCATCTGCTCGACGACCCTTCTTTAAGGCTGGGACTACCTGTGCTCTTTTCCAATCATTTGTAACCTTCCGTTCCTCTAGAGACTTGCGGTACACGGCTGTTAGAAGGGGGGCAAGTTGTTTCGCGTACTATATGTAGAATCGAATTGGTATCCCGTCAGGTCCGGTGGACTTTCCTCTGTTAAGTGATTTTAGTTGCTTTTCTATTCCTTGGACACTTATTTCGATGTCAGCCATTTTTTCGTTTGTGCGAGGATTTAGAGAAGGGACTGCAGTTCAAATGGTTCAAATGGCTCTGAGCACTATGGGACTCAACTGCTGAGGTCATTAGTCCCCTAGAACTTAGAACTAGTTAAACCTAACTAACCTAAGGACATCACAAACATCCATGCCCGAGGCAGGATTCGAACCTGCGACCGTAGCGGTCTTGCGGTTCCAGACTGCAGCGCCTTTAACCGCACGGCCACTTCGGCCGGCGACTGCAGTTCGGTCTTCCACTGTGAAACAGCTTTGGAAAAGGTGTTTAGTATTTCAGCTTTACGCGTGTCATCCTCTGTTTCAATGCCATCATCCCAGAGTGTCTGGATATGCTCTTTCGAGCCACTTACTGATTTAACGTAAGACCAGAACTTCCTAGGATTTTCTGTCAAGTCGGTACATAGAATTTTACTTTCGAATTCCCTGAACGCTTCACGCATAGCCCTCCTTACGCTAACTTTGACATCGTTTAGCTTCTGTTTGTCTGAGAGGTTTTGGCTGCGTTTAAACTTGCAGTGAAGTTCTCTTTGCTTTCGCAGTAGTTTCCTAACTTTGTTGTTGAACCACGGTGGGTTTTTCCCGTCCCTCACATTTTTACTCGGCACGTACCCGTCTAAAACGCATTTTACTATTACCTTGAACTTTTTCTATAAACACTCAACATTGTCAGTGTCGGAACAGAAATTTTCGTTTCGATCTGTTAGGTAGTCTGAAATCTGCCTTCTATTACTCTTGCTAAACGGGTAAACCTTCCACCCTTTTTTTATATTCCTATTTACTTCCATATTCAGGGATGCTGCAACGGCCTGATAATCACTGATTCCCTACTCTGCGCTTACAGAGTCGAAAAGTTCGGGTCTTTTTGTTATCAGCAGGTCCAAGATGTTATCTCCACGAGTCGGTTCTCTGTTTAATTGCTCGAGGTAATTTTCGGATAGTGCACTCAGTATAATGTCACTCGATGCTCTGTCCCTACTACCCGTCCTAAACAGCTGAGTGTCCCAGACTATATCTGGTAAATTGAAATCTCCACCTAAGACTATAACATGCTGAGGAAGTTTATGTGAAATATATTCCATATTTTCTCTCAGTTGTTCTGCCACTAATGCTGATGAGTCGGGACGTCGGTAAAAGGAGCCAGTTATTAACCTAGCTCAGTTGTTGAGTGTAACCTCCACCCATAATAATTCATAGAAACTATCCGCTTCTACTTCACTACAGGATAAACTACTACTAACAGCGAGAAACACGCCACCTCTGGTTGCATGCAATCTATCCTTACTAAACACCATCTGTGCCTTTGTAAAAATTTCGGCAGAATTTATCTCTGGCTTCAGCCAGCTTTTCGTACCTATAACGATTTCAGCTTCGGTGCTTTCTATCAGCGCTTGAAGTTCCGGTACTTTACCAACGCCGCTTCGACAGTTTACAATTACAATACCGATTGCTGCTTGGTCCCCGCATGTCCTGACTTTGCCCCGCACCCTTTGAGGCTGTTGCCCTTTCTGTACTTGCCCAAGGCCATCTAACCTAAAAAACCGCCCAGTCCACGCCACACAACCCCTGCTACCCGTGTAGCCGCCTGCTGTGTGTAGTGGACTCCTGTCCTATCCAGCGGAACCCGAAACCCCACCACACTATGGCGCAAGTCGAGGAATCTGCAGCCCACACGGTCGCAGAACTGCCTCAGCCTCTGATTCAGACCCTCCACTCGGCTCTGTTGACAAGCGGGATGCACTCAGCCGTTGTGAGGCAAACTGAGAAGCTACCTGATAGAGAAGTAGCGGCTCCGGTGTCGGAAACTGAAATACGGCAGGGAGAGCGGAGTGCTGACCACATGCCCCTCCACATCCGCATCCAGTTACGCCTATGGGCTGAGGATGACTCGGCGGCCGGTCGGTGCCGTTGGGCCATGGCCTGTTCGGGAGGAGTTTACCTTGCTGGAAGCTGTGCCACTGCAGCAACGAATACAAATGTGATTCACGCATGTTGGTGCACCAGCACGCTTTCATCACAATGCGCAGGAACATCTGATGCAGGCATTTGAGGTCCGCTGGATTAGTCGTGGTGATGGTGGGGGGTGGGTCGAGGGGGGGGGGGGGGGAACACCTTGCTCGTTCCCCGCACCTCAGTCTCCTAGACGTTGGGTTATGGGTCACTTGAAGGAATTGACTCCGCCACGCCAATCAAGGATGTGCGGACACTACAGGGTCGCGTTTTGAATGCGTGCCAGTAACTACAGCCGGGTATACTTCAACGGGTGCGTCATTCATTACGCCGGAGGCCGGAGGGGTGTGCACTGTCATGAGTGGACGCCACGTTGAACACCTCCTATAAACACGAGTTTATCCAAAAAAAATGGTTCAAATGGCTCTGAGCACTATGGGACTCAACTGCTGTGGTTATCAGTCCCCTAGAACTTAGAACTACTTAAACCTAACTAACCTAAGGACATCACACACATCCATGCCCGAGGCAGGATTCGAACCTGCGACCGTAGCAGTCGCACGGCTCCGGACTGCGCGCCTAGAACCGCGAGACCACCGCGGCCGGCAGTTTATCCAAGCAAGCATGTTCATTGGGCTTATTTTTCTTGTTTCGATGAGCACTGACACCTCTCAAAGTATTCGACACTGTTTTTCAAACACCCTGCTTTTCTTCGATCAGCCCAGAGACGATTCCCTTCTCCAACTGAATTAGTGCTCCCCTTGTGGCGACCTAGACGTGGCCGGGACGTTAAACTCTTAGCACTGCGTCTTTACGACACTCGTTTTCGAGCAGCCGGCAGCAGGGCCGGTAGGCGCCCGCCAGAATCCACGTGGGGTGAAGCGATGCGACGCGCTGATGGGAAGAGGCGAGGCGCGGCTCTCCGCGCGAGCTCTGCCGTTGGCCGCCCTCTGGGAAATAACGCCGGCGCAGGGAGGAGAGGCACAAAGGCATTTATGATGGCGTGCCCTCCGCCCTGCTCCCCTACCCCCTGCCAGTAATTACTCAGTCGATACCACCGGGTTTTATTCCACGCGAGCCCTCAGCAAGCCACCGCTCTCCGCGTCGCACCGCCTAATGGATGGAAACACCACCTCTCTCTCTCTCTCTCTCTCTCTCTATTTCTCTCTCTCTCTCTTTCTCTCTTTCTCTCTCTATCTCACACACGCACACACACAAACGCCTTCACCACTGTGCCTTGTCTGTGAAAGAGTCTTTGCGGAACTCTGCCCGTTATTAGACATACGTCCACACAGAGCGTAGGTAAGGCCACAAAATACGGCTAACGTCTTCGCGACACCGGTTGTATTTACAAGCACAGTTATAAAAATAATCCCACTCCTGTAAAAAGAAAAAAATACGCAGCGAAGAATGGATTAACGTTATCGATCCGTTGCGGACGACCTGCTATATTGGCTGTTACTTAAGCTGCGCCTTAATATACAGGGTGTTACAAAAAGGTGCGGCCAAACTTTCAGGAAACATTCCTCACACACAAATAAAGAAAAGATGTTATGTGGACGTGTGTCCGGAAACGCTTAATTTCCATGTTGGAGCTCATTTTAGTTTCGTCAGTAACGTGATCAAATTGTTAATTTTCACAATCAACATGTGTGGGCTGACGAGAATCCGCACGCAATTGTGCAATCACGTCATCAACACAGATCTTCTGTGAACGTTTGGGCAGGCATTGTTGGTGATGTCTTGATTGGGCCCCATGTTCTTCCACCTACGCTCAATAGAGCACGTTATCATGATTTCATACAGGATACTCTACCTGTGCTGCTAGAACATGTGCCTTTACAAGTACGACACAACATGTGGTTCATGCACGATGGAGCTCCTGCACATTTCAGTCGAAGTGTTTGTACGCTTCTCAACAACAGATTCGGTGACCGATGGATTGGTAGAGGCGGACCAATTCCATGGCCTCCACGCTCTCCTGACCTCAACCCTCTTGACTTTAATTTATGGGGGCATTTGAAAGCTCTTGTCCATGCAACCCCGGTGCCAAATGTAGAGACTCTTCATGCTTGTATTGTGGACGGCTGTGATACAATACGCCATTCTCCAGGGCTGCATCAGTGCATCAGGGATTCCATGCGACGGAGGTTGGATGCATGTATCCTCGCTAACGGAGGACATTTTGAACATTTCCTGTAACAAAGTGTTTGAAGTCACGCTGGTACGTTCTCTTGCTGTGTGTTTCCATTCCATGATTAATGTGATTTGAAGAGAAGTAATATGGTTCAAATGGCTCTGAGCACTATGGGACTTAACATCTATGGTCATCAGTCCCCTAGAACTTAGAACTACTTAAACCTAACTAACCTAAGGACATCACACAACACCCAGCCATCACGAGGCAGAGAAAATCCCTGATCCCGCCGGGAATCGAACCCGGGAACCCGGGCGTGGGAAACGAGAACGCTACCGCACGACCACGAGATGCGGGCGAAGAGAAGTAATAAAATGAGCTCTAACATGGAAAGTAAGCGTTTCCGGACACATGTCCACATAACATATTTTCTTTCTTTGTGTGTGAGGAATATTTCCTCTAAGTTTGGCCGTACCTTTTTGTAACACCCTGTATAGTGAAGGCTAGGCAGCTGGGTGCGATCTGTATGAATATCAGTAAAGTCCTCAGAGAAGAGGCACAGGGAAGAATCCGCATTTCCACTCATATGCAGTGACTTAATTAGGTTGAGGAATTAGAGGAATCTTCGATGTGAAACGGTTTTTGCACATCTTGGTTAGATGTGCACCTGCCTAATATCCCGTAGGGCCCCCGCGAGCAAGCAGAGGCCGGCCCATGTGGCCGAGCGGTTCTAGGCGCTTCAGTCCGGAGCCACGCGGCTGCTACGGTAGCAGGTTCGAAACCTGCCTCGGGCATGGATGTGTGTGATGTCCTTAGATTAATTAGGTTAACGTAGTTCTAAGTCTAGGGGACTGATGACCTCAGATGTTAAGTCCCATAGTTCTTAGAGCCATTTGAACCATCGAGCACGCAGAAGTGCCGCAACACGGCATGGTATGGACTCGACTAATATACGACGTAGTGTTAGAGGGAACTGACACCATGAATCCTGCAGGACTGCCGCAAATCCGTAAGAGTACGAGGGGATGGTGATCTCTTCTGAACAGCACGTGGGAAGGTATCGCAGATATGCTCAATAATGTTCGTGTCTGGGGCGTTTGGTGGCCAGGGGAAGTGTTTAAAGTCAGAAGAGTGTCCCTGGAGCCACTCTGTAGCAGTTTTGGACGTGTGGGGGTGATATTGTCCTGCTGCATCTGCCCAAGTCCGTGGGAATGTACAATGGACATGAATGGATGCACTTGATCAGACAGGATGCTTACTTACGTGCCACCACTCAGAGTCGAATGTAGGCTATCAGGGGTCCCATATCTCTCCAACTGCACACATCGCGCACCATTACAGAGCGTCCACCAGCTTGGACAGTCACCTGCTGACATGCAGGATCCATGGATTCATGAGCTTGTCTGCATACACATACACGTCTATCCGCTCGATACAATTTGAAAAGAGACTCGTCCGACCAGGCAAGATGTTTCCAGTCATCAACAGTTGGTGATGACGGGCCCAGACGAGGCGTAAAGCTTTGGTTCCGAAGGCCCATGTCGACGATGTTTCCTTGAATGGTTCGCACGCTTAAGCTTGTTGATGGCCCAGCACTGAAATCTGCAGCTGATTGGGGAAGGATTGCACTTCTTTCACGTTGAACGATTCTCTTCAGTCGTTCGTTGGTCCCGTTCTTGCAGGATCTTTTTCCGTCCGCAGGGTTGTCGGAGATTTGATGTTTTACCGGATTCCTCATGGCACACTCGTGAAATGGTCATACGGGAAAAACCACATTTCATCGCTACTTTGGAGATGCTGTGTCCCATCGCTCGTCCTCCGTCTGAAGCACCATGTTCAAACTCACTTAAATCTTAATAACCTGCCATTGTAGCAGGAGTAACCTATATAAAAACTGCGCCGGACATTTTTTGTCTTGTATAGGAGTTTCCGACCACAGCGCCGTATTCTGCCTGTTTACATATCTCTGTATTTGAACACGCATGCGTATATCAGTTTCTTTGGTACTTCAGTGTAATACATCATATACGTAAAGTAAAATGATGTGACTATTGGTTGACAAAGTCCAATTAAGGGTGATCACTATACTTTAATTGTAACTTTAAATGTATTATGCCATAATATGAACGAATGACAATGATTGTGAACTGAAAACGGAAACAAACAACTACAACATACTTAAATGAGACAACAAGTGCTGCTGTTGTGGGCGTGCGGTAGAGTAAGAGAATTCGTTGGTAGAATTTTGGGAAGATGTGATTCATCTGTAAAGGAGACCGCTTATAAAACACTCTTACGACCTATTCTTGAGTACTCCTCGAGCGTTTGGGATCCATATCAGGTCGGATTGAGGGAGGACATAGAAGCAATTCAGAGGCGGGCTGCTAGATTTGTTACTGGTAGGTTTGATCATCACGCGAGTGTTACGGAAATGCTTCAAGAACTCGGGTGGGAATCTTTGGAGGAGAGAAGGCGTTCTTTTCGTGAATCGCTACTGAGGAAATTTAGAGAACCAGCATTTGAGGCTGACTGCAGTACAATTTTACTGCCGCCAACTTATATTTCGCGGGAAGACAACAAAGATAAGATAAGAGAGATTAGGGCTCGTTGTTGTTTGATGCAGCTCTCCATGCTAATCCATCCTGTGCAAGCTTCTTCATCTCCCAGTACCTATTGCAACCTACATCCTTCTGAATCTGCTTAGTGTATTCATCCTCCAATGCTAAATTTGTGATCCCTTGATGCCTCAGGACATGTCCTACCAACCGATCCCTTCTTCTAGTCAAGTTGTGCCACAGACTCCTCTTCTCCCCAATCCTATTCAATACCTCCTAATTAGTTACGTGATCTACTCACCTAATCTTCAACATTCTTCTGTAGCACCACATTTCGAAAGCTTCTATTCTCTTCTTGTCGAAACTATTTATCGTCCATGTTTCACTTCGATACATGGCTACACTCCATACAAATGCTTTCAGAAACGACTTCCTGACACTTAAATCTACATTTTATGTCCTCTCTACGTCGACCATCATCAGTTATTTTGCTCCCAAAATAGCAAAACTCCTTTACTACTTTAAGTGTCTCATTTCCTATTCTAATTCCCTCAGCATCACCCGACTTAATTCGACTACATTCCATTATCCTCGTTTTGCTTTTGTTGATGTTCATCTTATATCCTCCTTTCAAGACACTGTCCATTCCGTTCAACTGCTCTTCCAAGTCCTTTGCTGTCTCTGACAGAATTACAATGTCATCGGCGAACCTCAAAGTTTTTATTTCTTCTCCATGGATTTTAATACCTACTCTGAATCTTTCTTTTGTTTCCTTTACTGCTTGCTCAATATACTCATTGAATAACATCGGGGAGAGGCTACAACCCTGTCTCACTCCCTTCCCAACCGATGCCTCCCTTTCATGTCCCTTGACTCTTATAACTGCCATCTGGTTTCTGTACAAATTGTAAATAGCCTTTCGCTCGCAGTACTTTACCCCTGCCACCTTTAGAATTTGAAAGAGAGTATTCCAGTCAACATTATCAAAAGCTTTCTCTAAGTCTACAAATGCTAGAAACGTAGATTTGCCTTTCCCTAATCTTTCTTCTAAGATAAGGCGTAAGGTCAGTATTGCCTCACGTGTTCCAACATTTCTACGGAATCCAAACTGATCTTCCCCGAGGTCGGCTTCTACCAGTTTTTCCATTCGTCTGTAAATAATTCGTGTTAGTATTTTGCAGTTGTGACTTATTAAACTGATAGTTCGGTAATTTTCACATCCGTCAACACCTGTTTTCTTTGGGATTGGGCTCGTACAGAGGCATATAGGCAGTCATTTTTCCCTCGTTCTGTTTGGGAGTGGAACAGGGTGAGAAGATGCTAGTTGCGGTACGAGGTACCCTCCGCCACCCACCGTATGGTGGATTGCGGAGTATGTATGTAGATGTAGATGTAGATGAATTCACTCTAAAGAGTTATAGCACCGGCGATGCGAAATGCTCACCGTACAACTGTAGAAAACTCAAGTTGTAATGTCCAGTGCACCTCTTTCTCGAGTTAGAAGGCGCACCTCCATCACCTCTTCTCAGTCGGATTCATCCCAGATTCCAAGTCCAAAAACCGAATCTCCTCCGTGGAGCATGACCGAATCTCGTCCGCACTCCTCCACTCAGATGGTAGAGCACTTGCCCGCGAAAGGCAAAGTCCCGAGTTCGAGTCTCGGTCGGGCACACAGTTTTAATCTGCCAGGAAGTTTCATATCAGCTCACACTGCGCTGCAGAGTGAAAATCTCATTCTGGAAACACCCCCCAGGCTGTGGCTAAGCCATGTTTCCGCAATATCCTTTCTTTCAGGAGTGCTAGTTCTGCAAGGTTCGCAGGAGAGCTTCTGTAAAGTTTGGAAGGTAGGAGACGAGATACTGGCAGAAGTAAAGCTGTGAGGACCGGGCGTGAGTCGTGCTTCGGTAGCTCAGATGGTAGAGCACTTGCCCGCGAAAGGAAAAGGTCCCGCGTTCGAGTCTCGGTCGGGCACACAGTTTTAATCTGCCAGGAAGGTTCATATCAGCGCACACTGCGCTGCAGAGCGAAAATCTCATTCTGGAAAAATCCTCCACTGTTTACCACCAAGACTCTGCCCCTCACCCGCGTTTTAACGCCGGCCTTTGTGGCCGAGAGGTTCTAGGCGCTTCAGTCTGGAACGGCGCGACCGCTACGGTTCGAATCCTGCACCGGGCATGGATGTGTGTTATTGCCTTAGGTTAGTTAGATTTAAGTAGTTCTAAGTTCTGGGGGACTGATGACCTCGGATGTTAAGTCCCACGCCGGCCGCGGTGGCCGTGCGGTTCTGGCGCTGCAGTCCGGAACCGCGGGACTGCTACGGTCGCAGGTTCGAATCCTGCCTCGGGCATGGCTGTGTGTGATGTCCTTAGGTTAATTAGGTTTAAGTAGTTCTAAGTTCTAGGGGACTTATGACTTAAGATGTTGAGTCCCATAGTGCTCAGAGCCATTTTGTTAAGTCCCATAGTGCTCAAAGCCATTTGAACCATTTTTTGAGTTTTCTCCAGTATACTCAAACCGCCGACTCAAAACTCGGAAAACACTCCTGCGCCAATTGCGCATCAATTCGTGTACCGTACAGCCTCCCACCATAAGACAGGAAAAAATTGTTCCTCCAATCCCCGCACACCGTAAGGTATCCGCTACGAGAATTTCTGACGTCACGGTCAGTGGTTCAATCAAAACACTGTTATTTTCTATTCACGGTAAATCGTGCGGTTCGGAGTGTCTATGTGACCTGGGAAAAACGCCGCAGCATTCTTGGCCTCCAGTATCTAGCCATCAGCAGTTCTTCCGCCCAACCGTAGCGGAAGCGGGAAATACTATGAGTCCTCTCCTCCTTCCTTCCCCATTTCTCCACCCCACCCTCCCCCACCCGCATTTGCCATAACGGTGGCATGTGCTTCGCTTTGGCTGGTGACAATAATTGCTGCTTTCATTCCTATGTAACTGTGTGAAGAAGTTGCGAGAACAGTTTTTCTTTCTTTGTCTATAAGGACAACACACCGAGGCCTCTTTCCCCGGCTCTTCACTGTCAGTGGCCAGTGACCGCCCACGCCTTCGGCCGCATCCTCTGTGGCGCCTTCTTAGAACTGGAATCATTAAGCCTCCCCTGCCGCAGCTATGGCTGCCCGACCAAGACAAGTGCTCGACTCATCAACCTCAGGTAACTGCATGCATCTGGTTACGATTGAATTCAGCCATGCAACTAATGTCAAATGGTTCAAATGGCTCTGAGCACTATGGGACTTAATATCTGAGGTCATCAGTCCCCTAGAACTTAGAACTACTTAAACATAACTAACCTAAGGACATCACGCACATCCATTCCCGAGGCAGGATTCGAACCTGCGACAGTAGCAGTCGCGTTGTTCCGGACTGAAGCGCCTAGAACCGCTCGGTCACCGCGGGCGGCAACTAATGTCAACTCCCTATAATAATCTCAATGACCATAGAGCATGTGACTATCAGTTCGATTGACTAAATAAAGTGGAAGAAAGGCGGGATGAAAGAATCTGTAATCTTTCAGCCTGATAAGGAACCCATATCCGGAAATGTACAGTCTGTATAGAAAATGTTTGAAGATCGTATTATTTTCAAAACTCCTGCTTCATGCTTCGGTATATAATGGTAGAGTTGCACAACACGTGTATCGAGAACACAAGAGTCTATCACATATCGTTTTCGTCTGGCTGCAACAATTCCTTACTACGAGGATTGACAGCGGTGCTTCATGGACGTGCGCCAGAACTTGCGGATCGTTTGTATGAAAGCGTGCATCTCAGATACACCTTTACGCAACGAACCGCTGGGTCGGCACGTGGAGCAACTCCTGCAGAGCACACAGGTCAGAGCTCATTGTTTCTGCTGTGTGTGAACCGTAAAGCTGGAGATTTGAAAGGTTTCAACCTTATTTTACTCCAAACAGGACATTTTAGAACATGGGTTCCTTAACAGAACTTAATCTACTAAGACCCTCGACAACCCCTAGGAGACTGTATTAGGAGTAGTGAAAGACCCTGTGTGTCCCTTACTTAAGCAGGGGAGTAATAACCACTTAATTCCCTGTAAAACAATAAACTTGTAACCAAGATCGCAGGTATTCTTTTTATTTCATGATTACCGGTTTCGGCGAAAATAAAGTCGCCATCATCGGATCTAGGGCGGACAGAAAAGTGGGCATGGATTCCACTTATATAACATGTATACATATAAATTAGGTTACGGACCTTAGGACACATACAGGTTACAACATCAAGGCAAACAATGGTGATATTAATAGTTGCCTGTAACATGCAGGTCTTACAACATTTTCGTAAGTAGCACATAGGCGTCCAAGTGAGATAACATAATAAATGTTAAGTGTCCCCGTCACATACAAGCGCAAGCTAGGTACTACCGCGACTCCGGCTCTGTTCTTACACTACAGGCCGCATCGCGAGATGGCGCTAGCAGAAGAGGCGCCAATGAATGTCACAGCTCGGGTCATAACAGGCTTAGAATGTGTGGTAACAATACGTCATTAGGGCTTGTACACAATTCTAGAGATTACTGTATCACGTAAACATATACAAAACTTACGAAAGCTGCAGACCTGCACAACTGCACATCTGCCTGGTCACATATAAGACACATTGAAAAGCAAATGCAAATTTCATGAGAACTGGTACTATACGTAATAAGATCCGACCATACAGGCGATTATTGTAGGCAAAACCACCCCTTCCTTCCACCTCCTCGACTTCTATGTCACCATCTATGGCCGTCCTATCGCCCTCACCCCCACCCTTAAGTACCTTGGTGTCACCCTCAACCGTCGCCTCTCCTGGACCCCCCACCTCCGGACGATCCAAGCCAAGGCACGCTCCCGCCTCTGTCTCTTCAAACTCCTTTCCAGCCGAACTTGGGGTCTGGACCCTTCCACCATCCTCCATACCTATAAATCCCTCATTCGCCCTATCCTTTGCTACGCCGACCCTTCCTGGATCTCCGCTCCCCCTACCTTTTACAAATCCCTTCAGATCCTAGAACGCCATGCTCTTCGCCTCGCCTATCGCTTCCGTCTCCCCTCCCCCACGCGGATCCTGTACGACCTAATTCCCTTCCCCCACCTTCTCCTTTTCCTCGAACGGATACGGACCCTCTACACCTCCCGTAAACTCGATCCTCCTCACCCGCTGGTCTCTCCCATCCTCTCCCGCCCCTGTCTGCTGCCGCGCCTGTACTTCCATGTCCCACCTGCTCTCCATCTCTCCACTCTCCACACCAAGGTGGCTTCCGCCAGCTCCCCCTCCCTGATGATGCCCTCCTCCCCTCTATCTACCCCTACTACCAACTTTGATCCTCCCTCCCTCCTCCTGTGTCTTGTTCCTATGGGCACCCTCTCTCCCTTCTCTCCCTCCTCCCTCTCTCCTCACTCCTCCCCCGGGCTTCCCCTACCCCCATTCTTCTGCTCCTACTCCCGTCTCCTCTGCCATTGGCATCTTTGCTCTCCCCTCTCCCTCCCCCTCCACCTTCTTCCCCTCTTGGCAGGTCCCCAGACTCGTACACGCTACGTGGACATTCGCGCGGCGGAGGTCATCCCCATCAGTGTGTGTGCCGTCATGTTTGTGATAGTGTTCACCGTCACACTCCAACGTTCACCTGTGCCGTCGAATCATCAGTGTTTGTGCGCCATGCCACCGTGTTTCAGTGTAATTTTCGTCGAGTGTGAAAGGCTCCATGTTTTGCATTTCTGTGTCTACTGTCTTTTTGCCCGTCAATCTATCTATCATGTATCTTCTTCATGTTTTTTCTCATTGTAAACTCGAAGGCTGAAGAGCAGCGTAAGGTTGGTTGGTTGGTTTCGGGGAAGGAGACCAGACAGCGAGGTCATCGGTCTCATCGGATTAGGGAAGGAATTCGGCCGTGCCCTTTCAGAGGAACCATCCCGGCATTTGCCTGGAGTGATTTAGGGAAATCACGGAAAACCTAAATCAGGATGGCCGGACGCGGGATTGAACCGTCGTCCTCCCGAATGCGAGTCCAGTGTCTAACCACTGCGCCACCTCGCTCGGTAGCAGCGTAAGATGATGCTGCCAGCCTACCTATGTATATGTATAGGTATAAAAATTACAATAAAAGAAAAAAAATAATCCGATCATACATAGATATTTTATAGGATCTGCAGGGTTATACACAGCACATCAGTCTGGTGATATGTAAAATCTACCTATAGTATATACAAATTTTAAGAACATTACATGGTTACACAGTGCATACCCATCTGGTCACATACAAAAATAACAATAAAACACACCTTGTGTATGAGCACAGATTTTTCCGGTCATATCAAAGACACATCTGCCTAGTTACATATAAAACATACCGAAAAGAAGCGCAAATTTTCTGGGATTGCCGGGTTACACAAGTGCACATCGGTCTGGTCACATGTAAAACCTACCAAAAGTCATATACAAATTTAAGAACACTGCAGGGTTACACAAATGCATATCCGTCTGGTCTTATATTAAAAAATATACCGTTAAAATACACATTGCGTATGAGCCCATGGGTTTTGGTCTTAACAGAACCACTTAATATGAGAAGTACAACTATGTGGCAGCCTCATATAAATGAACCACAGTCATCTAACAAAACCAATATCAAAAAGTTATGCCACCTTATGTCGCCTATATACTTCTGTAGTCACAAAAGACCCTGTTCTGTGGAATACGCGGCGATCACCGGCATTAAACCAAGAAAACGTAAAACTTGGAGGTGGGGGGGGGGGGGGGGGGCGTGCCTATCGCCCTAAAATAGGACATTCTCTCCACATTCATAAAAGAACTGACTGCGTTCCCATGGTTCACTATTGCTTCAAAGGGCTGTATAAGACCTCGTCAAAAATACTAAAGAAATTATGGTCTGCAGATTGGAGTTCATCATTAGCAATAAGTTAGGGTATCTTTTTTTGTTTCTAGAAGTTTGAATGTTTTCTAGAATGTCAAGCTGTTTTCCTTTGGGGGCCCTACGCAAAATCTCCATGTCTCGGCGTATATCTAACACTTTATGCTTAGACGCCCGCATATGGTCTCCAAATGCAGTCTTGTTATGTGGATTTATGTGTTCTCGAAAACGCGTAAAAACGACCTTCCTGTTTGCCCGACATAGAACCCTTCTCACTCACCGCATCGCAGTTTATAAACCCCTGTGCTTTTGTATTTATTGTCAGGGCATACCGATCTCAATCGCCTCTTGCTCTCAGCTGCGCCTATGCAGAAAAACTTCAGTCGATTTGATCAACCAAAGTCTGCTCAGCGTCAGATCAATTCAGCTTGCGTTATCCACATTTTTAGGGTCAGAGTACTTGACTCACTGATCACCTAGTTAAACTGCCTTTGCCAACCAGGATCCACCCAGTGGAGCATTAAATCACCTGTTAGTTGTTTAGGGTATTCAATCTGTAACTTGTTTAGTATAATTTACGTCTTGTTTGAAAAAATAAATTTTGCCAACATTCTCAGTCAGTTAAATAGTACAAACAAGTTATCTTTCATGCTTCCCTAATAAATGAAAGAAAACTCAAAAAATTATTTCTTCTTTCTCTACTTAAAGATCAGCGCGTAATCCGCAAGCTGGTCTCACTATTCTCATGGACCAAACTTGTATGGTTTTTAATGGAATCTAATCTACTGTCGGCCGGAGTGGCCGTGCGGTTCTAGGCGCTACAGTCTGGAGCCGAGCGACCGCTACGGTCGCAGGTTCGAATCCTGCCTCGGGCATGGATGTGTGTGATGTCCTTAGGTTAGTTAGGTTTAATTAGTTCTAAGTTCTAGGTGACTGATGACCTCAGAAGTTAAGTCGCATAGTGCTCAGAGCCATTCTAATCTAATTCTTGCGAGTGGATTTCTTGTTTAGGTGATAAAGTACGTGAACTACATTTCTTATTACATCTACATCTCTAGCTTCGTTAACAACTATTGCATATTCACAATTAACCTCAGAAGCATTATAAATCTACGTTCGTATAGATGCATAAACTGTCAGCGTGGTATCCGCATCACAAGAGACCTTATTTCGGCTGAATTCAGCTGGGCAATGATGTCACTGCTGCCGATGATTGTAACTAAGGCTATGGCGTCATGGCACACAGTGAAGAGTAGGGCAGACCACGTGTAGCTGTTTGAGAGCACAACATGTTGTGCAGCTGGGCACTACATTATCACAATTAACATTAGACACATTACTTGCACTCTCGGTTTCAGACACACAGATCGTCTATATTTATACGCAGTTAACGAGGCTAACGCCTCATCCTGTGCTCCACAACATCGCTCAAGGAAAACTCGGAGTACAGATGCCTTCAGATATAATGCTCAGTATAGTTAACGCACTGCGCAGACGTTAGTCGCTTGGTAACCTGCACAGAGAATTGTCTTGAATGCCTTTAGTTCTGTATTCTAGGTACCTTGCACATTAAGATACACAGATGGCCATTAAAATTTCAATTCCAGGAAGGGTAGCACATAACGAAATTTTATTTATTGTGCCTATAGAGTACAGCAGAAAGAATTACGTGATTTGGTAGGTGATTTGGGAGTATACAGTGTACGAAATAAATTTATTGCACATAGCCGACACCTCTGGCAGCAATGCTAACACAGGCGCGTATCGAGTTGAAAACTCTATCTGGGAGACAGATAAGGCTACGTCATTCCACGCCACTTTAGTCCTGTCCCATAGTTCATCAGTCGCAGTGGCTGGCGATTGGTGGCGCCTCAGACTCTCGGCAATCCATGACCAGACGTTTTCAGTGAGCGAAATCACTGGACGACAGGCAAACACCCTCTGTATCGCCCGCATCTCGTGGTCGTGCGGTAGCGTTCTCGCTTCCCACGCCCGGGTTCCCGGGTTCGATTCCCGGCGGGGTCAGGGATTTTCTCTGCCTCGTGATGGCTGGGTGTTGTGTGCTGTCCTTAGGTTAGTTCGGTTTAAGTAGTTCTAAGTTCTAGGGGACTTATGACCACAGCAGTTGAGTCCCATAGTGCTCAGAGCCATTTGAGCCAGCCCTCTGTATCAGGGCAGATCAGGACAGGACGGAAAACACAAGGTCTTCCGTTTTCTTGTTGAAAGATAACGCAGAATACTTGAACATATTCCCAGTTCTAATATAACAAACGTTCTTGAGACCGAGAAGCTTATGTCCACGATGCATGGCGGTTTTGGAAAGCATCGCTCGTGCGAAACTCAGTTTACCCTTTTCTTACTTGATATAATGTGAACTACGCATGAAAAGCAACAGGCAGATTGCATATTTCTAGATTTCCGGAAACAATCTGGCACGGTGCCCCAGTGCAGACTGTTAACGAAGGTACAAGGAAGTTAGTGGCCTGAAGACTTCTTAAGTAATAGAACCATATGTGTTGTCCTCGATGGAGAGTGTTCAACAGAGACAATAGTATTGTCAGAAGCGCTCAGGGAAATGTGTTGGGACCGCTATTACTTTCTATATACATATGTGACAGGCTGGGCAGCAGTCTGCGGTTATTGGCCGATGATCTATGGTGTACGGGAAGTTGTCGGCGTTGAGTGACTGTAGGGGGATACAAGATGACTTAGACAAAATTTCTAGTTGGTGTGATGAAAAGCAGCTAGCTATAAATGTAGAAAAATGTAAGTTAGTGCGGATGAGTAGGAAAAAGAAGCCATACTGTTCGGTTACAGCATTAGTCGTGTCCTGCTTGACACAGTCACGTCGTTTAAATATCTGAGCGTAGCATTGGAACGCGATGTGAAATGGAACGAGCATTTCATGATTTTGGTAGAAAAGGGGAGTGGTCGACACCGGTTTATTGGGGGAGTTTTAGGAAAGTGCGGTTCATCTGTAAAGGAAGCCGCATGTAGGACACTAGTGCGACCTATTCTTGAGTACTGCTCGAGTGTTCGGGATCTGTACCAGGACTGATTAGAGGTAGACGCTGAAGCAATTCAGAGGCGGGATGTTACATTTGTGACTGGGAGGATCGAACAACACGCATGTGTGAGGAAGATGGTTCGGGAACTCAAATGGGAATCCTTGGAGGAAAGGCGACATTCTTTTCAAAGAACACCGTCGATAAAATTTAGAGAACCGGCATTTAAAGCTGACGTCAGAAGGATTCTACTGTCGCCAACATACCTTTTGTGTAAAGACCACGGGGATATGGTACGAGAAATTAGGGCTCATATGGAGGAGTATAGATAGTCAAAAATGGTTCAAATGGCTCTGAGCACTATGGGACTCAACTGCTGAGGTCATTAGTCCCCTAGACTTAGAACTAGTTAAACCTAACTAACCTAAGGACATCACAAACATCCATGCCCGAGGCAGGATTCGAACCTGCGACCGTAGCGGTCTTGCGGTTCCTGACTGCAGCGCCTTTAACCGCACGGCCAGTATAGATAGTCGTTTTTCCATCGCTCTATTTGTGAGTTGAACGGAGAAGGAAACAGCTAATAGTGGTGTAATGTCTCTTTCAGCGGTCTCTCCGTGATATTTTCAGAAATTTTATAAATTATATAACTCAGTACATACCTCGAAATATCTCTTCTTATCTTACCGATTATCAATGCAAAGTAGTTTCAAGCCCAATTATTCCTTGGAGCGTCCATTTACTCCATGGAATAGCTTCACTGCTATCTATGTTTTCTCTTATGAAAAGAATGAAGGGACTTCTTGCCGATTAGTCGTGAAAGAAGGAGGATGTATATGTATGTATTGTTGAGCTAGTCGCCATCGTGATGAGATTGTGTATGAGAAGGAATTTAATACATGAACTAAACTAAAGTAAGTGTGTTCGCGTATTATTTAACTGATTATTATTGACAGTGTCTGCTTACTACACTGTGTTGCACGGGATCAGTGGGGAACGTCTGATTTACACTGGACGAACCTGCCGTTTTGTATGCTCAAGATATCCAGTTACTTCAAATAAATAGGCTAACACGGTCTTACCAGCAGATCTCCGGTCTTCCCCATGTGATCACCGAAAGTTAATAATTATTACAAATGTTTCCAGGAGATCGACTGACAATTTTCGTCGCACCGAGACTTCGAAATTGCTTCACTGCCTTATGGAATTTAAGTTAAGCTCAATTTAATCAGGATAGAACAGTATTGAACTGTGTGAATGTGATAAGCCTGCTTTGTGAATGAAAATTCCCTTAACATACGCATGTTTTTACTATCCTGATCGGTGAAGCTAAATCAGGTCGGTGTGAGAGAGATTTTAAATTTAAGATCCCACAAAAAAAAATATATTAAATTTGGCTTCACTTTGACAGGACACATTTTTGAGCATTACTTAAACATTGTGTGAATTTTATGTTGCATGTCACGAGAGAAAAGAAGGCGAAGCCTGTTCCAGAAGTCACAATTTCGCCACAACCTACGAGAACGTCGTTCAGGCCAGACAATATGCAAATAAATTTTTGTAGATAGAAAATTAGAATAACTATTTAAATGTCTATCGGTTTGAATCAGATCGATTGAGTGACTGTTTGGTTATACTTTAGATAGGAAGTGTTTATTATAAGTGAGTATTATGCAAAGTTTAGGTCAGTGACATTATTAACTCAGATGCGAGTGACTTTATATATTTGTTGTTCTGTGTATTAATGGTTCTTACTAGGGCGGCTTATAAAATGGCAATGCAACAGCAGAGCGAATCACAACAGCCCTCAGCTGTTTCTGAGGTTAGTGAAACATTAGACGCTAGCTTAACTGAAATAGTGCCTAGCGGCAGCATTAGTCAGGCCCCACAACAAAGCTTAAGTGTTTCGATGTCATCTGAGCAGGACGAAATAAACCCATTGACTGTAATCATGCAGCAGTTAACACTGTTAGCCAAAAATGTAACAGACTTAACTAAAGGGCAAATAGAGACTAAAAGGGAATTAACTAAAGCGCAAATAGAGACTAAAAGGGAAATAAATGAACAATTAGCAGCCAATCAAGTGAAAGTCCAGGAGCAATTAGAAGCTAATCAAGCGGAATTAAATAATAAATTAGTAGAGAGTTTTCAGAAACTTGATGATAAATTAAATGAAACTGCACAAGAATTGAAAATTCAGAATGAAAAGACAGAATTAAAATTAGCTGCTCAAATTGAGCAAGTCACTCAGCAGTGTAATGAAAATGCGAAGAAGTTACACCTAGAGCTAACTGAGTATGTTGCTACTAAGCTTGATACTATTAAAGAGCAGGTCGAGCCAATCCCACAGATAGTTCAAGCACAAGAACAGATGCAATGTTCTATGGCGGTAATTCCGGTATTAGTTGAAGTTCAAGATGAATTAAAGCAACAAGTAAATGAGATGTCAGCAGATATGCAGGATTTGAGACAATCACAAGACAAGATCCCGAAGGACATCCAAAATTTGGATAAATCTATAAATAACAATAAGGAGAGACAAGACGAGGTTGATCATAAGGTAAACATTCTCGCGGGAAAATTCTCGCAGTTAAGTTTGGAAAGGCAAAGCATTTGTTCAGACAATATGGAAGAGATCCTTAAATCTATCTCGAGAAGGCTGGTGTTCCACGCGAGGGAATGAACCCATAACAAGACCTATCAATGAAGCTACATTATTTAACCGATCCATAACAAGACCTATCAATGAAGCTACATTATTTAACCGATCAAGTACAGACAGGGACATTAATGCACACGCTCGTTTTTGAAAGCAATACTGAGGAGAAAATGCTGAAACGTCAGTTCCAGATCTACAACCCAGACTAGAAAAATGTTCATCCCGTAGTGTTTATAAGTTTTAGGGGAGTATTGCCAAAAAATTGGAGTGAGTGGCAAAAGGTTAGTTTCGTGACCGGTTATATTCAGGGGTCAGGAGCTATATGGGCATCTGATAATGATATCAACTTGGGACACATGAAGATTTTGAACGAGCATTTTTATCCAAGTACTGGTCTGAAGGAGTACAAGAACGTTTAAGGCAGGAGGTATTATATCCGGAACCTTTTTCCTTTTCACGTGGGTCTTTAAAGAAATACTTTGAGAAATATATAAACAAATCGCGGTATTGGGATAAGCCTATGCCTCTACAAGACGTGATTGACATATTAAAATCTCGACTTCCGGCCAGCATCAGAAATAGAATGCTGTATATTAATGAGCATGACCTTGACTCTTTCATGACTACGCTTGACACTATAGATATGATCGAGGAAGATGAACATCGGCCAAGACAACCGGTTATGCAGAGGAGAGCGATTGAGGCGCCAAACGCAAACCGGAACGGAAACGGATTTAATAATTATTGTACTAGGAATATTCAGAGATTCAACGAAAACAATTGCAACGGAAATGGAAATTTCCATAACAGTATGCGAGGGGCAGATTCAGAGACAATCGAACAGGTCGCAGATACAACCCAATGTTTGGAAATGCAAGAGATTATCAGAATCAGCAGTTTTCAAATAATAATAATGCGTACAGAAATTCTGACCATCGATTTGAAGCAAATAACACAATCAATCATCAACGACAACCAGTCATAACAGAAGTAGTAGATGATTCAAGAGGAAATAATAATCGACATTTAAACTGAAGAGGGCCGCTTTATGCTCCGTAAAGTCGGCCGGGGAATACAAAAGGGGCAAACCTGTTTTAAACGAAATTAATTCCGTGGCAATGTTGAGATATAATGAAGGCGAATTAATGACAGACGAATTGACGAGAGACTTAGAGGCCCGTGTAGTCGAAGATAAAAGGGTTCCTGTGTCTGAGATCATCACAGAAGTGGGAGGAATTTTAACCAATGTTGTATTGGACACAGCTTCATCTACAGACGTAGTATCCGGAACTTTGTTTCGCAGAATTAGTAAAATTAAGAAAATCTCTGTCCTACCAGTACAAAATTGCCGAGTTATAGGTGCAGTGGGAGCAAAATCCCGGAACGTCAAGATACAAACGCTTATAGAGATAAAAGTGGCACATTCCTTGTAGTGGAAAAGTTGTTAGTAGATTGTATTCTTGGCATTGGAACTTTGCAAGCCTGCAATTGCAAGTTGGACTTGGTAGAAGGAAAGGTGCATTTTAAAATCGAAGATCAATATGATACACTGATCTTACTGAGAAATGAGGCAGTGTATGAGCGATATTTCCGAGGTGCTGCTGTGCAGTTGATTTGTGCTGAAAATAATATGTACCGACTACCGATCAAGTCAATTCAAGAAGAGGATTTCAGACAAACAGTCGAACAGAAGATTGATGAGTCAGATTGCCAAACGGATAGTCAGAGGGAACAATTATTCAATATATTAACAGAATATGAGTCAGTTTTCGATGAAAAGCCCGGAATTATTAGAGGATATGGTTGTACATTACAGATTAAGCCCCAAAGACATTTTGCCGCACACACTATCCCATTCCCTGGCGATTAAAACAACCAGTTCAGGAAGAGATACAAAAAATGTTAAACTGGAATCTTATTGAACCGTCGAACTGCCCATATTGTTCTCCGTTGCTTGTTGTACCAAAGCCAGGAGGAAAAGTTCGATTGGTATTAGATGCAAGGGGAATTAACAAAATTATAGTACCTGTGCGCACACATCCGGAGAACATCGATGAGTTAATACAGAAATTTCAAGATGTATCCTATTTAACCAGTATTGATTTGAGAAGTTCGTTCTGGCAAGTCCAGTTAGACAAGGACTCAAGAAAATATACTGCTTTTATATATGGAGGGAGAAGCTATCCGTTCAAGGTCGTTCCGTTTGGTCTCAATATCAGCTCTGGAGTTTTTATTTCTGCGTTGGACTGTGCCCTAGGACCAAAACTACGTAGTCGAATAACAATTTTTGTGGACGATCTATTAATTGCCTCTAAAACTTGGGAGGAACATGTACAACTTATTAGGAGGATTTTTGCTGTGTTCAAACAAACTGGTATAACTGCAAACCTAAAAAATCCCAATTTTCTCTACAGAGAATTAAATTCTTAGGACATATGATTAATGCAAAAGGCATTCTTCCAACAGAAGCGAAGATTAGTGCGATAAAAAATTTTCCAACTCCAAGAAACAGAAGACATCTGAAAGGCTTTATAGGCTTGGCTTCATTTTTTCGTCGATTTATTAAAACTCAAGCACTGAACTCTGAAGCACTAAACCGGCTCCTGAGGAAAGATGTACCATGGCAAAGGTCTAATGATTGTGAAAGGGTTTTTTGTGAAATTAAGGATCAACTGATAAATGCTCCGTTATTATACCACCCTGATATGAATGTCGGATTCTGTTTAGCCACTGATTCATCAGATGTGGGATTAGGATCTTGTTTATTTCAAATTAGGTACATCGATGGTGTAAAAACCTTTTGTCCAATTGCATTTGCTAGCAGAGTTTTATTCACCTGTGAAAGAGCATATACCACTACGGAATTGGAAGCTTTAGCAGTTATTTGGTCTTTGAAAATGTTTAATTATTATGTATGTGGCTCAAGGATAGCCGTTTATTGTGACCACCAATCATTAGCCTTTTTACAAACTTGTAAGTTGCTGCATCCTCGCTTGTCAAGGTGGACGCTGGCGCTGCATGAATATGTTTCAAATTATTCATGTAGCCGGAAAAGAAAATATTATAGCTGACGCGTTTTCAAGATCTCCAGAAGGAATAACACCTGAAATGGATGTAAATAATAAGGGAGAATTTCCAGTGCTTCTTACAAGTTATATTATATTCATTTATGTAAGACAATGGCTCAGCTTCAGAAGAAGGATCGACGATGGAATGCTATAATACGACAATTCAATCAACAAAATCCTATGGTCAATTTGGAATACTGCCGGCTTGTGAATAATATTTTATTTTTTAAATCTGGGAAGGCTGAGAATCCAAAGTGGTGTGTCTGCATACCCGAAGAATATGAAGAACGATTAATTTGGTTTACACATTTGACCTGGGGTCATGTTGGTGTTGTAAAGTGTGCTAATAAGATTAGATATTATTGTTACTTCCCAAATATAAGGCGAAAATGCACAAAGTCATACAGAAATGTATTCTCTGTCAAAAGGCTAAGCCAGACAACAAGGGAAATAAAATTGCGCTTCACTCAATAATACCTGAAGCACCAAGATCACTTATATCATGTGATATTTGTGGACCACTTCCTAGAGCCAGAGGTGGTGTTAAGTACATTATTGGATTCTGTGATGTGCTTACAAAATATGTTAAACTATATCCTATAAAATCAGCAACTGCAAGAGCTGCCGCAGTAAAGTTTGTAAATGACTACATTCCTCATGCAGGGATTCCAAAATCTATAATCTCTGACAATGCGAAGATATTTACTGGATATTTATGGAGAAAATTAGTATCACAACTGGAAATAAAACAGATATTTACATCCTGCTATCAGCCACAAGGGAATTTAATTGAACGGGTTTTTCGAGAACTAAACAGATTCATGAGAGTGTACTGTCATGATAAACAAACTACCTGGATAAACTATTTGACCGAGTTTGAGCAGATTTATAATAATTTACCTCATAGTTCTACAAACTTTACCCCAAATGAACTGATGTTCAGAGATAACGAAAAAAAATTTAGGGTAGATAACTTGCCTAAACTCGAGGACACAAAAATGTCATGGGAAGAAAAAATTCGCAATGTTCTCATTAATGTTGCGGAGAAAGCAAGACAGCGAAAGGAAATCCATGACAGAAACATCAAACGGATTCAGACTTTCAATATCGGACAGAAAATTCTTTTAAGAAGACACATCAAGTCATCAAGGTTGAAGAAGACCATTAGAAAATGGAATCTAATTTCTACAGGTCCATATATAATAGCTGATATACCGAATCCTGGTGCGTATTTATTAGCATATCCGGATTCTGTAAGAATAAAAGGATTATTTCCCCATATAGACCTAAAGAGGTACTTTTAAGGAAAGTGTTTCAAATTAAATGAAAAGTCTGTATGAAGTATTTGGGTGTTGAAAAAAACAATTGAAGTGCAAAGGACAGTATGCCTCAGCTACTGTGATAGGTTAAATGACAGCATGCCAAGCATCTGTGATAGTTTAATGAACAGTAAGAGATTGCTTCTGTGGTAGTATAGGAATATTTAGAAAAGTAAGTGGAACTGTAGCTATTGCTGCTGTGAAGACTTACGGATTATCTGTCTACACGATGATCACCACAGAAGCTTGTGTGTGTGAAATAATATACATTCAGGGAGTGTTAATCTCCAGTGAGAATAAGTTTACTGAAACTATATGATCGAATACGGCGCTTGTGTGTGAAGTTAGTGTTTGTAAACTGACAGTTCACAGGAGAACAAATGAACCACGTTAGGAAATTAGAATCGATTGCTATTGTCCACAGATATAAAGACTCGCTGGTTTTCTTTTTTTTTTTTTTTTTGGCGCGAGCTAAATTCTATTCAAGAGAATTTAATCAACTAGCTTAGTGTGAGTTGAAACGTCCCCTTAGGAAAATTATAAATGACTGTGCTTAAACTGACACACAATATTTTTAGCGCAACGCAATCTGAGTTTCAAAAATCCCTACAAAAGAATGGCCCTGACTAACATTAACCTATACGTTTCACAAATCACTTACCTCACAAAAATCTTGGTTACTCAAACTGCTGCAATACAGCGAGCGCCACTACTGCCAGCTAAATAAAAGATTCAAACTACTGAAGGCACTAACTACTGATAGGCATAGCTAGCAAATGAAATATTTTGATATAGAAGAAACAATGTATTTACCTCAGTAGTGTTCAAAAGTCATAATGTATATAGCAGTTCATGACATCCAGTCTTACAAATTTCAAAACTCCGCCATCTCTTTCCCCACATCCACCACTGCTGGCGGCTCACCTCCAACTGCGCAACACTACGCGCTGTTCACATCCAGCTGCCCAACACTACAATGGCAGACAACAATGCAAACTACCCACAGACTGCACACAGCACAGCCAGTGATTTTTCATACAGAGCGCTACGAGGCGTTACCAATAAGAAAACCTAAACAGCCTACTTACATAGCCCCCTTGCTCCCCACAAAAAATTTTACAAATTGTTTTGGGCAGTGGCCAATACAGATTTGAAAAAAATTTTTCATAATTACAATAACAAAGAAATCAAATGCACATACTTATTGATACAATGTTGGTCAAAAGCTAAAATTTTCTCAGAGTCCATAAAGACAGTCCTGATCATTCATCACAGTAAAATTGTAGTGTTTTTTTTTCCTCAAAGTCTGAGCAGTAAAAGAGAATGCACACGGAAGTAGTGGATTTCCATGCAGTCTTGAAGAAGTAGTGTTGTCCTTCCAATGGAAAGACAGTGCTGACTCTTGACATGCACACAGGTAATGGGCCACAACAGAGCAAACCCACAGCAGAGTCATTCGAAGTTTTGAAGAATATTGATTGGTAGGTAGGTCATTACAGAGCAGACCCACTGTAGCCCTGGTAGAGATTATGGTATTGGTGGGCCACCAGAGGTGCAGTCCCACTGCAGTCCTCGTAGAAATAATGGTACTGGTGGGTCATCAAAGGTGTAGACCCTCTGTAGTCCTATTAGAATTAATGGTATTGGTGGGCCACCAGAGATGCAGACCCAGTGCAGTACTTGTAGAAATAATGGGACATCGAAGGTGCAGACCCACTGTAGTCCTTGTAGAGATGGCCAGCAGCCATCTGTTGCGACTGTGCAGGTGCACAATCACCATCGAAAAGTCTTGTGGACAATATAGCAAGTCCATGAACCACCACTTGTGCAATCACAAAACTTTTTGGAATGTCCTTAGAACCAGCAATGCTGTTAACCAGTCCCTTGCTGAATTATCAACACACGTGCAAACACTAACAGTCCCTACTTCTCACATATTGTCCATATACTATGACCAACAGAAACGTGTGCAGTGAAATGTATCTTACAAGTTACTTAATTTGATGAACTGGTGTCAATTACAATTTTATAACATAAGAATACAATTACAAAGGTACAAAATACATCATTAAAGAACATAACAGTACAGATAACATTTGTAGTAACACAGGATTTACAAAAGAATAGAAATAAACATATATATCAGCGTCACAGGAATTATGACATAAGTACATACATAAAAGATCAGAATAACTTTCGAAACATCAACTTCACACATGAGCATTAAAACAGAACAGAATTAATAAGGTAGGAGACGAGGTACTGGCAGAAGTAAAGCTGTGAGTACCGGGCGTGAGTCGTGCTTCGGTAGCTCAGATTGTAGAGCACTTGCCCGCGAAAGGCAAAGGTCCCGAGTTCGAGTCTCGGTCGGGCACACAGTTTTAATCTGCCAGGAAGTTTCATATCAGCGCACACTCCACTGCAGAGTGAAAATCTCATTCTGGAAACATCCCCCAGGCTGTGGCTAAGCCATGTCTCCGCAATATTCTTTCTTTCAGGAGTGCTATTTCTGCAAGGTTCGCAGGAGAGCTTCTGTAAAGTTTGGAAGGTAGGAGACGAGGTACTGGCAGAAGTAAAGCTGTGAGTACCGGGCGTGAGTCGTGCTTCGGTAGCTCAGATTGTAGAGCACTTGCCCGCGAAAGGCAAAGGTCCCGAGTTCGAGTCTCGGTCGGGCACACAGTTTTAATCTGCCAGGAAGTTTCAATGTCTATCATCTTTACAAAGTAAATAACATATTATTAATGCAAATTATATTTGAGGATAACAGTATTCCTCATCATAGTTCATGTAGCCGAGTATTAGAAAAATTCTACAACATAAGTCTTATCAGATAAACATATAAAGATAGGAAGAACATAAATACACAAGGGTACACAAACACATAGTGGGATAACACAAGGAAAGGACAGGGTTTGTTTTACTGCAGTATTTTGCAAACAGAACTTTCATTACTTCTCGGAGATCTCCCTTCGTTCTTCATTATTTCCAAAAAGTCCTATCTATACCTGCTTTCTGTACTTTTCTCGTATAACCTCTCAGTGCATTTCTTCAAATTCATCGCAACTCATTCTCTTGTAGGCTACCCCCTCTTAAGGTAACTTAAATCTACTGAGCTCAGATATATATATATATATCAAGGGCCGAGGCAATGCAGCAGCACATAACAAATTAACACAAACAGCAATGACAAAAAAATTCACATTGGCAAAGCAATTGCAATATTACAACTAATATAAGGCACTGTGCAGCAAACAAGAGAAATAAATCCGTAGTAAAACTGGCTTAACAGTGTAATACAAAGTCAAATTCAGTAACATTATGCCTGGCAAACAGCAGCAGCAAATGCAATAACTTATAGCTAAACATGACAAAGCTCAAGTAGAAAAATATATTACAGTAAAAATGGCCATGTTTAATAGCTATGTCACATCTTAACACTAGAGTGATGCATCACTGTAACTTGCTCTAGCAGACAAGTTACCAAGTCACTGACAAAAATTACATATGCAATTCCTGTGAACTGGAAATGTCTTTTTGTGCTCCCTCATGTTTTTGGAGTACATCCATCATAAAGTTATTTTTTACTGGACCTGTAGGCATAAAATATTTATATTAGTACATCTATAAAATTTTATTTTAACCAATGCTGCAGTACAGCTAGGAACTAGATATTAAACAAAATAGGCAAAGCAAGGCGTGAAACGTCATTCACTAGCCATATGGCATTTCTCTCAACTAGCAAGACAATAGCCGTGAAATGTTTCTCATCGTTTCATTAGGCATTTTAGTAAATATCGTAAATTAAGAGCCCCAAAGTATAATCATATGTTTTCAAGTTTGAGTGTGTCGTATTTGCTATGCTTTCTACAAAGGAATGTCAATAGCGAGGATAATGGCCTCCTTTTTTTTTCTCCACCTGTGCCTCTGAAAGGCACACACTAATGGCTTTTTTCCAGGCGTCTGTCGCGCAGCTGGGCGCCGACGACGCATTACGTGAAGGTGTTCACTTAACTTTCTTACCGAAATATTTACGACAGCAGTTTCCGCTACAGTGACAGTCTCATATAAAAATATTTCACAGGTCAAGAATTTGCATTACAAATCTGTCCAAAAAATTTTCGTCGGCATTGTAATACATTCACGCATTTACATACATTTCATAACTCTTAAAGTACGATTCTTGGTTTCCAACAACCTTTTTTCACAAACCAGAGTCCCTAACCACTACTCATTATTCCTTACCTTATTCGTCTACACTTCTTCAATATTTCATCATAACAGATACGTAGCATAATCAAATAACTCATATAGCATCAGCTTATTGATCATAAACATACCGCAACAGCATAATACACATAGTCATCGTAATAATAACATCATAACACCTCAGTCAACTCTCAAAATCGTCGTAGCTTCCTCCAATAATTTCAAAACCTAAAAAAAAATTCTCTGCTCATATCAAAAGTGTCATCTGCCTCAAACGTACTTTAAAAATCGTGATCCCATACCAAATATATCATTCAAAGCTCTCATAATATCACAATAGGTCCGAAAAAATATGAATAGTTCACAAAGTACAGACAAAAATACAATTTTGTAAGTGTGAAGTTATCCAACGGTGTAATTACGTAAACATCTGTCACTGCCGTAATAAAAAAGTTTGTCTCTCTCAGTTAAATGATCAGATAGCTGTGTAATTATGTGTTAGAGAAATATGGTACCGATGTGTAAAGTTGTGTAAGTAAATACCATATTAGCTAGGGCTCCTTGTGCTTGCCAAACACATGATACACAAAGTAAGCGTGTACCCCCCTGACGATTAATGTAATTATACCCTCAGGTGTTACAGATTACAGCAATGGAGTGAAATGTATCACGGAAAACCTTTGTATCATTGTACTTCAAATATCTTTAAAAATAAATGTTTTAAGTACAAAATTAATCACTCAAATACGTGTACTGTAGCGCTAAACTGTGCGTCTTGTTGTAAGATAATCTCTGTGGAAGTGTCGTTGTTATCGTCTTCCGAAAGCTAAGTTCTGCAGAAGTCAATATACGTACCTCATGATACACAAAAGTGAAATGCTTTGTGTATAGATATCTTAGTTATTACGCTTATTGCCATGATGATGAAAATACTGTGCTGTAACGTATTGTTGTGCTACGGAAAAGGCTGTCTCCTTGTAGCTATACCACAAAAGTAAAACATGTTTTACTTTACAGAAGAATTCAGAAAAACTGTGCAGACATAAAACAGATATACCGCAAAAGCAACATTGTAAATTGTCACTCATTAGTAGCGTCATGATAAAATCATGTAGCTGTCACATAAACTAACCACTGTGTCATCTGGTATCTCACAGAAAGTACTTTAAATCCAGAATGTATTTTCAAGGAAACCAAAATGTTGCATTAAAATTCATTAGCAGTACTGGTTAATGTTCTAAGAATGTGTGCCTTATAGTCGTTACGTAATCGTGCAACTAACAAGCAAGAATGTACACACACAATAACACTGTGTCGTCTGTTCGCAATAACAATGCATTCGTAATTTCTGTTTAAATAAGTTCTCTTGGTTCTTGTCTGGATATTTAACTTCAGACATTGTTGCATGTTAACAGATTCTAAGTCTGACAAAGCATACTAGCAATGTAAAGTGAAAAGTTATATGGCAAAGACAAAGTTAAAAAGCAGATTATCTTTCAATAAACGGTTTTACATGTGAAATGTGGTGTAAACCTTTACTCTTCCTAGTACCAGAGTTTCAACTTCAACGCAATTATCATGTGGTATACGTCGGATTCTGTAAGGTCCATTGTAAACTAGAAAGAATTTGTGACTCAAGTGTTTCTTCTTATGTGACAATGAATGAGCTTATATGAGAACTTACTGACCAATACATAATTTCTTTGCATTTGCTTTACCGTGTAGTTTTCTCCTTTTGTCTGCTGCAGATTTTATATTTTTAAGAGCCAAATCAATTATGTCTTCGTGTCGAACTTTACGTGTATTCGGGAAAGGTACAAGCTCTCTGATTCTGTTCGGTGGTTCTTCATTCTTCAGTACAAGAGTAGGTGGTAAAGCAGTGGAGTCATGAGGAATTTCATTCAGCACGTTTTGAAATAAGTGTAAATATCTGTCCCAATGCTGATGCTTTCTGTGACAATAAAGTCTGCAAAGCTTATTGATTTCTTTCATAATCTGTTCGGAGGGGTTACAATGTGGTGAGTATAATGAAATAAAAGCAGGTTTGATTTTATGATTCCGAAGCATGCGTGACCAAACAGCAGATCTGAATTGCGGTCCGTTATCTGAAATGACTTTACTAACGTGTCCAACTTCACGTAAGAAATTTTTAACGAAGGTGTTGGATACAGACCGTCCAGTGGCTTTACGTAACGGTGTGAAAGAAACAAATTTTGAAGTAAGTTCAACAGCGACTAGAACGTACGAAAATCCATTAGATGTTCTGACAAGCGGTCCCAAGAGATCAACAGCAGCAAATTCTTTTAATTTAGAAGGAATGATAGGAAACAGCGGAGCACGATGGGAGATAGTAGATGGTTTCGCCTTTTGACAAAGTTTACAAATAGACAAGACTCTTCGAATTCTCTTTTCCATATTGTTAAAATAACAAGTCGTTCGAAGAATATGATAACATTTTCGTGGGCCAAAATGTGCATAGCTGAAATGAATGTACCAAATGAGCTTATTAACAAAATCGTCAGAAATGCAAAATACCCATAGCTTGTCATCAACAGTGCAGCGTTTGAACAGTATGTTGTTTCTAACCAGATAATAATGCCGAATCTGTGTGTGTGTCTTTTCATGCCATTAGCTCTTGATGTCTTTCCAAATCGGATCTTTATCTTGTTCATGAGCAATGTCCTTTAAAGATGTGAAGATAAAGTTTTCAAAGGCGACTTTCTGAATGTAAAGAATACTGAAATTTTTCTCGAGGTTGCCTTCTGTGTTACTTTTCTCAAGCCCAGCCGGTGCGCGTGACAGTGCGTCCGCAACAATGTTCTCCTTGCCGGGAATGTAGACTATTGTGAAGTGGAATTCTTGCAGAAACAATGCCCAACGTTTTAACCTGTCATGATTTAATTTTGAAGACATAAGAAATTGTAATGCACGATGATCACTGTATACTTTTACGTGCTTACCAGAAAGAAAGAAACGAAATTTGTTAAATGCCCAAACGATAGCTAAAGCTTCTAATTCAGTAACAGAATAATTTTTTTCAGATTGTGTTAGCACTCGGCTAGCAAAAGCAATGGTTTTCTGAACAGTAGTGTCATTTTCTGTGGTTTCTTGAAATAAATGGGCACCAAGACCGACTTTAGAAGAATCCGTGCTAAGGCAGAAATCTTGTGACAGATCTGGATGAGCTAGTATTGGCGCGTTAAGTAGCAATTCTTTCAAAGAATTGAATTCCAACTGTGCTTGTTCGTCCCAGTTACAAATGGTATTTTTTCCAGTGAGAGAACAAAGTTTTGGTGTAACTAGAATTTGCATATTCAGAAAACGACGGTAAAAATTTACGAGACCTAGAAAACTGCGGACTTGTTTTTTTTTGTGGATGGAACTGGAATGGCTCTGATTGGCTTCTAACTTTTCAGGATCCGGCTGAATGCCTTCAGAAGAAATAATATGTCCCAAAAACCTCACCTTTGACCTACCGAATTCAGACTTTTCCAAGTTAACTGTAATTCCAGATTCTGCAAAAATACGTAACAAACTGTTGAGGATGCGATTATGTTGTTCCCATGAAGCTTCTGCTATTAGAATATCGTCCACATATAAGGTGATGTGACGTTTTAAGAACTCAGGTAATATGGAATTTAGCCCGCGGATGAATGCTGCCGAAGAAATGTTCAAACCAAAAGGAAGTTTCCGAAACTGATAACAAACGCCGAAACAAAGGAAAGCTGTGTATTTTCTACATTCTGGATGAAGATCGATCTGATAAAAGCTGGATCTGAGATCAATGGAAGACAACACTTTTACACCATTAAAATGTTGAAGAAGTTCTTCCAACGTTTACGGCCTGTCTGTTTCAGGAATAATGATAGTATTGATTTGTCTCGAATCTGAGACAAGCCTGATCGATCCATTTTTCTTCTCAACAACATGTAATGGATTGTTGTATGAGCTTACTGTAGGCTCAATAATGCCCTCGTCAAGCATAGATTGTATTTCTGTTCTATCACGGTCCCTATAATGTGCTGAAATTACGTATGGTCTAACACAAAATTTAGTATGCTCACGAACACGAAATTGGTATTGAAATCCCTTGATTGTTCCTGTTTTGTGAGTAAAAACTGTGGAATGTGCTTGTAAAATCTCAAAAACGTCCTGCCTATCAGTGTCATTACAATTCTCAATTGTTTGAATTTTATTCTGAATTAACTCATTAGTTTCAAATGCGCCGTCGATATCATCCCTGTCAGTACTTGCAGAGTGATTGTTAGTGTCTAGTTCCGTAGAAAATTCCGAACTGTTGTCTAACAGAAAGTAAAGCCGATTAATTTCCTCGTCATGGTTTGCAGCCAAATTTCAAAGCTATTGACTTACCGTCTTTCTCTAAACTTATTTCAGCATCGTGAAAGTTTAATATTGCTTTGTATTCATTCAAAAAGTTTACTCCCAGTATAATTTCCGTCGACAATAATGGAACAATAAGGAAGTTCATAGAGGAGCTGTGGCTTTGACAGAAGAATTCTAAGTTGGTTTGTTGGCGTACATCTACACTTTTTCCAATGATTGCACCTTGTAATTTAATCTTACGTAACGGAAATGTGGGGCAATCGTTCGATTTGTTGCATTTGCTAAAAGCTGTTTCACTAATTACTGAAATGAGACTGCCAGAGTCAAGTATTGCCGTAAATTTTACGTCATTTACAGTAATGTGAATCACAGGATATGCAATGTTGTTATGTTTTATGTCGTGTTCCTGGAGTAAGATGTTCCTAACTTCTTCCATTTTTATGTAACTACTAGCTACGGCAGCTGCGTCGTCGGTTTCATAAGTACGTTTTGTGGCTGCCAGCGATATGAGTCATTGCCTATTGTGTCTTTGTTGGCGCGCGTCGTTATTGGGATTTGGAGACGTAACTTCTACAAATTCACCTTGTCGAGAGGGCCCTGCTCTGTTTGAATCCCGCCAGTTCTGATGCAATTCAGGTCTGTCGTTACGATCATATCATCTGTCGTCATGTCGGTAGATTCCATAATTTCTTTCTTGTCGGTCACGTGGTGGAGAATTTCTCCCTGAATCGTAACTGCGCGCTGGACCGTTGCATCTGAAGTTATTCTGTCTCCCTTGATAATAATTATTTTGGTTCCCATATTGTCTGTTTCTCTGATTGTCTCTGTGATAGTCATTACTGCGGAGAGGTGATCTTTCCCTGTAATTATTACTACTCTGCCAACGGTTGTCATATGGGTGGTGTCTGTTTTGGTCACGATTTACGTTATAAGAATAGCCTTGTCGTGTATTATTTCTGTCATCGCGGAATTGTGACGGATGTGACCTGTAATTGTTGTGCTCCTGTTTTCGCGTTCCGCGATTGTCAGTGTCAATTTCCAGTTCTTGTAACAGTCCCTGAAAAGCTTCAATGTCGTCTTTGCAACGTCCTGCTAAAATAATATGTCGTAAATGTTCAGGCAGTTTGATTAAGCAAATGCGGATGAGTACTGAGCGGCTGTATGGGTTTGAAAGATACTGATTCTTATGCAACATGTCTTCAAAATATTTCATAAGACTGGAAAATTCAGATTGTTCGAAACGTTTCATCATTATGATGCTATGTTTTACTCGGTCTTGTGTAGCTTGAGACCAATACGCTGAGAGGAAGGCATGATAAAACTCTCCTTCACTGTGACAATCGTGAATGACCGATCGCATTCTTACAGCTGGTTCATTCTCCAAGTAGCCACACATAAATTCTAATCTGTGCTCCAATAACAAGTTGGGAGGAAAACAATGAGATAATTGATGAAGCCATGCTTGTGGATGAATGTCGTTGCCAGGATTCTTAAATGTTTTGAATTTACGTGTAGTAATGAACAGCTTATAGTAAAAATCATCCTGTCGGCGAGTAGCATATCGGTCATTGTTACGTCGTGTCGGCGGTTCCATCTCAAAATTCGGTGCACCTTGCCAATTTCTTTCATAATTTCCGAAATGCCCTGTGTTATTATTTTGTGGCTTTTCCGTATTTATATGTCCCTCTTCCCGTACTGGAGCGCGAGTGTCCTCTGAAATATGTAATTCTTGTATTACCTGCGTCAACTGATCTTGTACTTCCCGGATTTCTCTTTTGTACAGTGTATTGATTTGATTTTGATTTTGTTTGAATTTTCTAATTTGTTCGTACTCTTCTGTGTCAGTGAAGGCTACGGGTCTTGTGTCATTCAGATCATCATCTACCTTTGTAGATAAGTTAGTGAACTGATCCGAAAGTTCGGCTACTTTCTCCGATAGTGAACAGATTTCCTCAGTGTGTTTTTCTGAACCAAGTTTCAGAGTGTCCATTTGTGTTGAAATCGTATCTACTGTGTCCTTTAAGTTTTCCTGAGTTTTTGCAAGTTGCGTAACCAAATCGGTAGATGCAACTGAGTCAATTTTAGCCCACAAGGTCTCCTGATTTTCATGAACAATAATTTGCAGTTCTTTTATGGCTGCTTCGTGATTCTGTAATGCATTTTCATGCCGCGAAAAAATAGGTTGAAAATGCTCACAAATTTGTGTTTTTACGTCATTACAGACTTTTTGACATTTCGATTCAATGATATGTAACTCAGTAGTTAATTCTTCACGTGTTTGTTCAAGTGTGGTGTCTAACTTCCGAAGATTTTGTTCCATTGTGTCTAACTTTTGAAGATTTTGTTCCATTGTGTCTAACTTTTGAAGCTTTTGCTGTGTTTGTCTCTGATTTTGTTCCATTGTGTCTAACTTTTGAAGCTTTTGCTGTGTTTGTCTCTGATTTTGCTCCATTTGTTGCATTAATTGCAATAATACTGTATTAGTGTCTGGAATCTGTTTCTCTATGCTTTTTGGCAGTGCGTTTTCACCGGCAACATTCACATTTTGACAAGCAGAAAATGTGTCTTGACTCATTTGAGAAAACGGTGAGGACCCAAAACCTAAGTCTACAGTATTTGCAATATTGTGTTCTGTCATTTCGGATTCCTGAGGCGAGCTGTTGCCGACCGATCGATCGATAATGCTTCCCTGTTCACTAACTTTTTTAACTGTCTACACCATTATTTGCCGCCCGCTCCATTTCCGTATGCACAGTTACCAAATTACTACTTTGAACATTAGTTAATTCATTACACGGTGGCGCTAACACACTGCTTTCGTCGTCACTATTATTTCTCAGTTTACTTTGGAGCCTAGTGTTACGTTTTTCACACGCCATTATTGTCACAATATTTCACACGACAACACAGAAAAGCACAATTTGAAGAGCAAAAATAAGAGAACACATTAACATAGCACTGAAAATAATATCTAGTTAATTGCAAGCGCAGCTGCGAAATACTTCGTGCAAATCTACATGCATGCCACAACTGTTTTACTGTACAACAATGAAAGACTGCAACTACAAAGGAGATTCTCTCTGCAATTACGCGCTAGCAATAAACAATAGCTACACTAATTACACAAACTACAAGAAAAAATCAGAAAATTCCAGTGAGGTATCCTCGGCTAAGGGTCGACATATGAAACGTCCCCTTAGGAAAATTATGCATGACTGTGCTTAAACTGACACACAATATTTTTAGCGCAACGCAATCTGAGTTTCAAAAATCCCTACAAAAGAGTGGCCCTGACTAACATTAACCTATACGTTTCACAAATCACTTACCTCACAAAAATCTTGGTTACTCAAACTACTGCAATACAGCGAGCGCCACTACTGCCAGCTAAATAAAAGATTCAAACTACTGAAGGCACTAACTACTGATAGGCATAGCTAGCAAATGAAATATTTTGATATAGAACAAACAATGTATTTACCTCAGTAGTGTTCAAAAGTCATAATGTATATAGCAGTTCATGACATCCAGTCTTACAAATTTCAAAACTCCGCCATCTCTCTCCCCACATCCACCACTGCTGGTGGCTCACCTCCTACTGCGCAACGCTACGCGCTGTTCACCTCCAGCTGCCCAACACTACAATGGCAGACAACAATGCAAACTACCCACAGACTGCACACAGCACAGCCAGTGATTTTTCATACAGAGCGCTACGTGGCGTTACCAATAACAAAACCTAATCAGCCTACGTACAGAGTTTATAAAATTAGAGTTAATAAGAAAGTTCTTCATTGAATTTGTAATAATGTGTCATTTTCCAGTTGGATTTGTTTATTGTTATATTGCATTCATATATGTTCATGAGAAAATGCGGCATTTGGAGTATAAAAGAGAAAAATTTGATCGTCAGTAAATACTAACTAAGATTAATTTCAGCTGGAGAGGTCATGCAACAAGACTTAATTAAACGTTCTCTTTCAGCAAAATTTCATTTTAATCATGTATGAGTAAGATATAATTTTTTTTGGAAATTGTCTCAAATAATAAAGTTTTTAATATTCTGACAGGCTATCCACATTCGTACTTGAAACCAAATTAGGAAAGATTCAGATCTACTTCCACCTGGAAAAGCCAAAAAAAAAAAATTAAAACCAGGATTAGAACCTTTCGGCTTACTCAAGAAGATGAATGAAATTATCCATGTTTTCAAAATTGTTTTCCGATCTGGAGTTGTGATATTGTGCAACTACAGTATCGATTAAGGCACCTAGGTGTGGAAAGTATAAGACGAATGGATTTTCCCATTCGTCAGATGGAAGATTGGATGGATCAGGTCCATATTTGAGTTCAAAATGAATCTGGAGAAATTCGACTAACCCTTCTCTTCCAGGAATCTTTAATAGTTGACCATTCCTTAGACGAATTTCGATTGTTTCATGCCACAATCCTGAGTACCTGTTACTGAGGTTCCTTCTGGTCTCTCAAATCCGTTACGTCTCCTGTCCGGTACGCCAATGCGACGCCTGTCCTCCGTGCCGTGTCCCATGTTCCTGTTCGACCAGTTTCACCGCAATTCAGCAAGACATCGATGAAGAAAATTTTTCAGAAGATTGTAAAAAATTTGCATGTGTAAAGACTGTTTTTTGGCTATGAGGCAGATTTTATCTTTACTATGAATTCTAGAATATCTCTCAAATTTCTAAATTATTCTGTCTTTCCTATCATCTGTGATACCTAGTTGGGGTCTAAGCCGCCAGATTTTCCGGGGTTTCCCTGTGAAGGCCAGTTCCTGAATAGGTAGACCTGATAACAACTATAGAAGTCCATCTTCCCTGGTTGTGTACGTGGGATGCGGGTATGCCCCAGTACACGTGAAAGCAACAACTAGGTATCTAGGTAACGAAGATACCAAATCTCTTTCAATTCTTGTAATCAAAAAAATCTTACTAACTTCTTAAAATTTATAGGAACGTATGTTCCACAAATTCTAACGAGTTAGCTAAGCCAATAGTTAGCTCGCAAAGTGGATACATATCAACTTTGCTCGCTGCGAGGGGCGATGTCTCTTGCAGCGGTCTCTCCGCGATATTTTCAGAAATTTTATAAATTATGTAACTCTGTACATATCTCGAAATATCTCTTCTTATCTTACCGATTATCAATGCAAAGTAGTTTCAAGCCCAATTATTCCTTGGAGCGTCCATTTACTCCATGGAATAGTTTCTCTGCTATTTATGTTTTCTCTTAGGAAAAGAATGAAGAACTTCTTGCCGATTAGTCGTGAAAGAAGGAGGGTGTATATGTATGTATTGTTGAGCTAGTCGCCATCTTGATGAGATTCTGTATGAGAAGGAATTTAATACATGAACTAAACTAAAGTAAGTGTGTTCGCGTATTATTTAACTGATTATTATTGACAGTGTCTGCTTACTACGCTGTGTTGCACGGGATCAGTGGGGAACGTCTGATTTACACTGGACGAACCTGCCGTTTTGTATGCTCAAGATATCCAGTTACTTCAAATAAACAGGCTAACACGGTCTTACCAGCAGATCTCCGGTCTTCCCCATGTGATCACCGAAAGTTAATAATTATTACAAATGTTTCCAGGAGATCGACTGACAATTTTCGTCGCACCGAGACTTCGAAATTGCTTCACTGCCTTATGGAATTTAAGTTAAGCTCAATTTAATCAGGATAGAACAGTATTGAACTGTGTGAATGTGATAAGCCTGCTTTGTAAATGAAAATTCCCTTAACATACGCATGTTTTTACTATCCTGATCAGTGAAGCTAAATCAGGCCGGTGTGAGAGAGGTTTTTAAATTTTTAGATAAAAAAAATATTAAAGTGGCACAGGGTACCCTCCGCCACACACCGTACGGGGGCTTGCGGAGTATGTACACTTATCAGCCAGAACATTATGACCACCGATCTGCTATCGATATCAACCTGTCCACGCAAAAGCAGCGTCTCCTGGCGAGGAATGGGTGCTAGTCAGACACAAGCACGATGCGTATAATATCAGTAAGCGTGCTGACCGTGTGAGAATGGGGAAGGCGCGCGATTTATCTGTGACCGGGGGCAGATTGTGATGGCACGGAGGCTCGACACGAGCATTTAGGTAACTGCACGACTCGTCTTTCGTGCTGAGTTGAGTGTCTTCAACACGTGGCAAAACGAAGATGAAACCACGTCCAGACGTCGTAGGGTTGGACGGCCGCCGCTCATTACAGATGTCGGACGTCGTAGGCTGTGCAGACTGGTAACACAGAACAGGTGACGGACTGTGGAGGTACTAACACCAGACTTTAATGATGGGCAGGGAACAAATGTTTGAATACACAGTGCACTGAACGCTCTTAACGATGGGCCTCCTCCGGCCGGAGTGGCCGAGCGGTTCTAGGCGCTACGGTCGAAGGTTCGAATCCTGCCTCGGGCATGAATGTGTGTGATGCCCTTAGGTTAGTTAGGTTTTAGTAGTTCTAAGCACTAGGAGACTGATGACCTCAGAAGTTAAGTCCCATAGTGCTCAGAGCCATTTGAACCATTTTGATGGGCCTCCGCAGCCGACGACCCACGTATGTTCCAACGTTAAAACTACGACGTCGGCAACTACGACCGAAATGGGAACGGTACCATCGGTACTGGATGTTTTCGCAGCGGCAAAGCGTTGCATGGTCTGATGAATCCCGAACCTACTTCATCATGCCGATGGCCCGGTGTGAAATCGTCGTCTTCCAGGGGAACAGCCCTTTGACACCTGTACTGCGGGACGGAGACAAGCTGGTGGCAGCTCCCTCCATTGCGCTCTGGGGGAGCGTTCACGTGGGCACCCATGGGTCCAGTGGAGCTCGTGCAAAGCACTATGACGGCCCAGGAGTATCGCACACTAGTTGCAGATCACACACATCCCTTCATGACGATCGTGTTTTCCGACGGCAGTGGCATTTATCAACAAGGTAATATGCCGTGTCACAAGGCGGAGTGTGATGGAGTGGTCCGAGGAGCAGAGTGGCGAGTTCCAGCCGATGTCCTGGCCTCCCAGCTCGCTAGATTTGAACTCGAGCGAACGCATCTGGGAGGTGATTGAACTTGTCGTCATAGCTCATCGCCTTCCTTCCCGGAATTTACGGGAATTAGGTGAGCGGTGCGTGCAAATATGATGATGCCACCTACCTCCATCGACCTACCAAGGCCTCATTGCTTCCATGCTATGAAACGTCGCTGCTGTTATCCGTGCAAAAGGTGGTCATACCGGCTATGAGGTAGGTGTTCATAATGTTCTGGCTGATCTGTGTATCTAGATGAAGATGCAGAACGCCAGGAGACTTCAAAGAAAGGGTACAGCGACTGGCGTTAACACGTCAGAAATGCGACGCCTCCTTTCCAAATTACCGGCTATGTGATCCAGAGATGATCATGTTGCATAGCCAACTATCGGAGCCGCCACACACGGATTCGTCCATCGTGATGGTGCACGCAGAGCCTGCACACCTCCTGTGTCCAGTACTGGTGTTACATGCACCACTGTCGGCGTCTCTGCAGCCGAGTCGAGGGAAGCCGCAACAGTGGTTGCTGTGCTGACAGTCCACGGTGTTCCGTATGTCCTGGCTCTATCCGTGTGGATGCTGACCTTATTTCCTAACCCAAGATATACAGGGTTGAAAGCAGTCTGCTACAGACACATTTCATGATACGTATTCATACGCTTGTCGATTGGCACTTGCACGTCTCAAAGAACTTCTAGTCACTCTTCCGTCTGCTAAAGTAGCTTTATTGGTTGGGAACCGCAATGGCATGTCTTAATGAGGTTGCTTAAAATCCGAGATTAGCCAGCCAGGGTATTGCTTCGCGTGGAGAATCAACAAGATCCCTATGGCTTGTGGACGAAGGAACACTCCTCGCTTTCGCTGCCGTGAACACGTTCTGCTTTCCTCCATGCTACCGGATGGACGTGCCGAAACGTTTTATACAGAATCTTTGTCTTGTGATATTGAAATGAGCACTCTGAAGTGACTTCGTTAAGGATTACGATGAGATGATCGCTGGCTTGCGTCGCCTTTGTGTAACGATACGTTACATGTTTTTACAGATTAATTTACGCTAGATACTTTGCAATTGTATTTCACGCAAACAAGTTTAGTGCTTTGTTCGTTTTTACAACTTTGTTTGAGCGCACGGTAATCAACATCCACTTTCTTTCGTTCGTCCAACTGTGGGAAATCCTTATCTCATTGTGTTTCCATTCATTAAACAATATTGTAGTGGTTAATACGAATAGAGGATTATTTTTCTTCTATTTTAAAAATATGGTCGTACAAAAGAACGTGGTCCGACGAAGATCACTTCCGTGTACGACATTCTACTAATTTCCTACATGCTTGTTCAGAATTCGTATAACTGGCGACTCTTATATTGTTATTTTTCACTCCTCTGATCTTTATCCAGAGTGTCATGTGTGTACACTTAATATTGGTTGGTTTGTGGGATTTAAGGGACAGACTGCTACGGTCATCGGTCCCTACAGTTAAGAACTTCGCTCACGAGAGAGTTATGTTCGGCTTGACTATATGTAGAGACGAGAGAGAAAAAATTGCCTTCGCCATTGATGATACTTTCTTATCTTTAAACGAAAGTTTCAGTTACCAGGCAAGTGTGCGTTGCAGTGGAGCTTCAAGGCACTTGTTTGCCGGGACGAAGACGCCGATATTTGGATGCCATACAATCTAATTTTAGGTTATTAGGTGTTACAGGGTACAGTAACAAGTCCATTTACATTGCACGAATCACTCCTACAACGTGTCATTCATTAATATAGATAGGGAGTAGCTACATGAGATCTGTTGTACAGATTATAGTTTCAGATTAAGTTGGGCTACCTTATGTTTAATCCTCCTTTCATTATTCCGTTGCATTATGAGAGAGTTTCGGTCAGCACAGCGTACAACGTAAGTTTAATTAGACAGCATTTTCTTCGCCTACGGGTCATATTTCATACGGGGATGCTTTCAGGGAATTAAAATCAGAGTTGAGGGAAGCCACAAAAACGACGCACCATGAAGGAGCTATCCGCGTAGGACAGGAATCGTTACATGTGATGTACATGTACAGACGAAAAAATGATTACAGTTTCAGAAAAAACTGGTTGATTTATTAAGGAGAAAGAGTTTCACTAATTGAGCAAGTCAATAACGCATTGTGCACATATGGCCTTATGCAAGCAGTTATTCAGCTTGACAGCGACTGATAAAGTTGTTGGATATCCTCCTGAGGGATAAGGTGCCAAATTCTGTCCAATGGCGCGTTAGGTCGTCAAAATCTCGAGCTGATTGGAAGACCTGGCCATAATGCTCCAAACGTTCTCAGTTGGGGAGAGAGCCGTCTACTTTGTAGGCCAAGGCGATTTCTGGCGAGCACGACGAGGAGCACTAGAAACTCTAGTCGCATGTGTGCGGGCATTATCTTTCTGAAATGTAAGCCCCGGACTGATTGCCATGAAGAGCAAACAAGCAGGGCGTAGAGTACGATCGAGTAGCCGTTGACTGTAACGCTGCCGCGGATGACAAACAAAGGGGTTTTGCTATGAAATGAAATGCAACTCGAGACTGTCAGTTTTGGTTGTCGGGCCAAATGGCGGACGACGGCCAGGTTTGTTTCCCACCATTATGCGGCTTGTCCCGAGACACGTATTCGACCTGGAATCTCATTGACCGGAGTAGAATTGTCTTCAGTGCTGAGTCCCGCTTCGAAATGAGCCCGATGACCAGCAAAGGCGTGCATGGAGGCGTCCCGGACAGGTATACTGACCTGGCTGTCACACGCGTTCCGCCCGAGAACCGGGAGTGATGGTTTGGAGTGCTACTGGAGCTCTTTGTCTTGAATAAATCACCCAATTTTTCTACCGAGCGAGGTGGCGGAATGGTTAGCACACTGGACTCGAATTCGGAAGGAAGAAGGTTCAAACCCGCGTCCGGCCATCCTAATTTAGGTTTTCCGTGGTTTCCCAAATTCCCTTCAGGCAAATGGCGGCATGGTTCCTTTTAAGTGGGGTAGGACGTCAAACGGGCCAACGTGGAGCAGGAGAGGCACCACAGGACATTTTAACTTCCACTGTCTATACTTTTACAAACAAATTCATAAAACTTTGTCAGCATGACCAGAAAGGATTCAGGATTCACACTCTTGGCAGTGGTAGTTCAAAAACGTAACAATTTTGTTTTTTTATGTTTGAAATTTCATCATTTTTTCACTTACTATTGGCTGCATTTGTTACTATAGGTACACTTTTCTTCATAAATAGGAGAGATTATTCGACGAATTTTGCACAGCATACAAACCATACTTACATGGGTATGAAACTCTAGAATTTCTTTTGTTTACGAAAAAATGAATCAGCTGTTGTATTTTAAACTTCATGTTTAGAAAAAACTCAAATTCTACAGTTTATTATCTCAATTTTTACCGCAGTTTCTAATAGATTTGGAAAATTCTAGAGTTTCATACACCTGTGAATATGGTTTGTGTGCTGTGCAAAATTCATCGAAGAATCTCTCTTACTTATGAAGAAAAGTGCACCTATAGCATCACATGCTGGCAATAGTAAGTGGAAAAATGATGAAATTTGACATGAAGAAAAAATTATTTTGTTATGTTTTTGAACTCCCACTGGTACGAATGCGAATCCTGAATCCTTTCTGGTCATGCTGACAAAGTTTTATGAATTTATTTGTAAAAGTATAGACAGTAGGAATTAAAATGTCCTGTGGTGCCTCTCCTGCTCGAAGTCGGCCCGTTTGACATCCTACCCCCCCTTAAAGGGCGCGGCCAATTTCCTTCCTCATCCTTCCGTCAGCCGCTGGAACCGACGATCTTACTGTTTGGTCCACTCCCTCAAATCAACCGACCGACCAATTTTTCTGAAATTGTAATCATTTGTATTCCTGTACATGTACATTATATCTACCGATTTCCGTCCCATGTTGACAATTCCTTCGTGTATATTATGAACTCATAGATCACAATTTAATCTCTTCATGGGCTTTCAGAGTGTCTATACGAACCTGCACAGCTCACTGAAAAATATATCCTCTCAGCCGCTAGGCACTGGGGTCACAGGGATCGTTCATGGCGCTGAGTATTGCCCTCCTCAGGCCCAGCGAGTTCGTATGTTCACCACAGTCGTACGATCCCGATTAACGCTAGCTGTAATATAGCAGTACGATAACCGGCAGTTTCCACAGGCCCGGATCCTAATTCATTATTGTTCCAACACGTACTGGCAGGCTTCTCTCCTTGCTAAACGAGACGTAAAACGGTCTTCTCACACTGAACCAACATTTAAATGAGATTTCTGAATGAGAAACCCACTGCGTAATCATAACTTACATACAAAATGTAGATGGTATTACTCGTTACCTACTTGGTGAGATTGCGCTGAAATGCTTTCATTTGCTTATAGAAGCATGTGGTACAATTCATGACAATTGACATTTGTTCCATGCCGCTTAACGACCAGCTAAGTACATTATGTTTTGGAGCTCCACATACCTTGCAGTTGCACTGTGGCATAAATATTGTAGATAAGTACCGTGTCTAGTCAGAAAATGATTTCAGGATTAATGATTCATTTTCTGTTTTCCTCTGATATTTTAGAAGGCTCCGTACACCTGATGATCCTTATCAGAAGTGTCACAGTCCCTCTACCGAATACACATTCTCTAGTGTTTTAGCTGTGCGGGAAACGCAAACAGGGTATTAAGTGAAGGTGCAGTACGTTACCCCCACTGCTGGCGACAGAGGCTCGTTACGTAAGCCTGACGTCAGAGGTCGCGCTACGACCGGCGGATGTTGCACCGCTGGTTTTTGCGCCACTTGAGCAGCGGGGCTCACGCCCGGACTCCAGCCAGTGCGGGCAACGCACCGACCAGTAGCCTGGCTCATAATAACCGTGTTATACTGCGTTACGCAGTTAGTGGTTTCGCCTGATGACAGTTTCATTTAGGCATGAATGTAGCTGGAAGCTACTGTATTACCAGGAGGAGCTCAGCATAATGTCATACTTCTTGACGTCCACAATGCCCAGGGCTGGTTAGAGAACATTTTTCCACAGGAGCGAGATATCATATGGCACTTTCCTCCCTCCTTCGGTCCATTAGGCGACCCCCTCCCCCACCTTTCTGGGTCCCTAAGATATTAGTTTGTAAGGTGTCAGGCAAATCCAACACCTTCCATGAAAACCCTGACATGATAAGCAAATCCAGTAGTATGTCACATAGCTCCGAATAAATCGTGACATTAAATTAACCAAAGTAATACGAGTAACGGTTGAGCAAATGGAACACCACAGACTAACACAAGAATGCCTAAATGCATGTCATACCTTTCCACCGTGAGACAGACGCAGTTCCGAGGGGAGAAACGAGAACAGAAGCCGAGAGCAGAACCGTGTTAAGCTGGAAGGCCCTACGATAAGGGACGGACACCCACGTTGCCATCTAACCGCTAGGACCACCCCCAGCCCATGTTAAAAGCTAGAGCCCTCCAGAAGAACAGTATAGATCTTACGATAACACAAAAAGGGCCACACCACCCGCAAGTTTTAGCGTGAGACTTTTTCGCGTCTCTGTTACGTCAGGACCACCCCCCAGCTCATGTTAAAAGATAGAGCGCTCCAGAAGAACAGTATAGATCTTACGATAACACTAAAAGGACCACACCAGCTGCAAGTTTTAGCGTGAGACTTTTTCGCGTCTCTGTTACGTTGCAGACTTTAAAAACATTGCCCCACCACGAAATGTATAACGTTTCTCATTGGATAGACAGAATTTTTGTAGGCGGGGCTTAAGGTTAACATTGAGACCCTGATTGGTCAGATGAAAACACAGCCAGATAGTTTTTTTAAACCAACTTCGGTAAATTGTAGAATGGGGAAGTTAGGAGAGAGTTGCTTCCGAGACGGCGAGGTGAGCGGAGCTGTGCTGCCCGCTGCCCCCTGACGAACACCGACAAGGTAATGAACGCACGCGATGCCGCATAACAGCGCATAAAGCTTCACTCAGAACTGCAGAAGTCTCATCTGTTACACCTCTTTTTGCGTAATACTAGTGTCGATCGTCAATTAAAGCTCATGGTGTTCACATTTGCCACTTGAAGTAAAAATCTGAAACGTCATGATTTTCCTGTTATATAGTTATTGAGAAGCCACATCAGCCACTGTAATTTACGACAAGTTAGATAAGTAATTAAAGATAATTGAGGGTCACTGTAGACCATTTTGATAGTTTTCTCTCTTGTGAAACTTAATTTAAACCTAGATTATGGATGTGATGTGGCATAGGCATCCTTCGATCCATTGTAGAACTTGGAAACCCACTCAGGGAATATTCGTTCACATTTTTGTTGAACGCAGTTGGTTTTTATCATCCTGTATTAAAACATTTCCTTTTATCAATAGTGCAATTTATAAACAATGTTTTGTGAGTAGAATAAAATTTCCAATGGTAAACTTAACTGCTTTTTCGACGTTATTTTACCAGCTAACTAAAAATAGGAAAGCCTTGAACCCCTTCCACTAAATTTAGTTAGTATTAAGATTCTTTTACAGGGAGTGCAGTGGTGCTGACGCTGAAATCATTAAGTATTTGATTATATCATCGCTAGTCTCACTGAACTCTTCTGAACTCTACATGTCATGTACCAGCAACAGGTCCAAGGTTCAAACTAATCAATTCCCTAAAAAACACGCTCAGAGCGTCGTTGCGCAAAAGTGGTAGGGAGACACAACTTAGAACAAACAGACACCACGCAGAATGTTAGAAAATGGCGACCCTGCCAGGATGGTAAAATACCGTGATTGAAGGTCGACCACATGCCTAACTAGGTCAGAAAAATATCCTGTTAAAAAAATTTCGTAATAAAAAAACAATTTTTTTGAAAGGCATACATAGTCGAAAACAGTAGCTGCAGCGATAGATAGTAAGAAAGTATTCAATAAAAAGTGCGACATTCTAGCAGAGACAATAGCATAATTAAGTTATGAATTTTAAAAATTGTTAGAATTAAGTTTTCTCCTCAATGCAAGCGCACAGGTGGCGGATACATCGTTGACAAGTTGGTTCTGACCCAACAAGTAAGTGAATGGATTGTCAAGTCGTGTGTGCAAAATGTTTATGAAACGCGTGAGATCGTATGAGAGGATGTTGACTCGAAGTAGGGCGCGTGAATTGCTTTTAAAACAGAAAATAAGGGATTCGGAAAGATTAGCAATGGCAAATCGAGACCTTGACCGAATTGAGGTAGAGACCCAGCATGAAAATGGACAGAGAATAGAGGACAGTACAACAGACGATGCAGTATCGCGAGAAATAGGACATATAACGCACCATAACGAGGATAATGTACGTCAAGGCATAGAAAACGTAAGTCGGCATACAACAGAGGAGCAGGTTCAAATGGCTCTGAGCACTATGGGACTCAACAGCTATGGTCATCAGTCCCCTAGAACTTAGAACTACTTAAACCTAACTAACCTAAGGACAGCACACAACACCCAGCCATCACGAGGCAGAGAAAATCCCTGACCCCGCCGGGAATCGAACCCGGGAACCCGGGCGTGGGAAGCGAGAACGCTACCGCACGACCACGAGATGCGGGCGGAGGAGCAGGAAAGTAGAGAGACAGTCGATGGGGATTCTAACTTGCGTCTTGAATACATAGAACCCATAGTACAAGTAATCAGAGCTCCCTCACCACAGAGTACAAGGAATGCGAGCAGAAACGTGTCACAGCACAGTTCAATGCAATTGGTTGCGAACCAACACTTGGGCGAAAACACAGAGCGTAGGACGTCGGAAGAAAACGCAATAGGACCCACCAATCTGTCAGAATTATTACAACAAATTACGGAAACCATGACAAGGCAAAATAAAGACATAGCGAACCAAATTCAAATTCAGAATGCAGAAACCACGAGACATATGCGTGAGATTAAAGAACAAAACAAAAAAATTCAGTTACACCTAAGTCATATTGAAGACGAGGCAAAAGAATCTCGAGGAAACTTAATAACAGGTCACAATCAATTGAGAACAGACATTGACAAGGTACAAGTGGACGTACAAACATTGCGTGATGACATTCAGGACGAGATCAAAACATTACGTAACAACACCCAGGGAGAAGTCAAGAAACTAGAGAAACAGATAAACGAAATTACTAGACAAGCAGCAGGTACAGCGCGTGAAGTTGTTGAAAACAGTGTGTTACACAAACTTATCACAAAAGCAGCGCTGGAAAGATAGGATAACCGCATAGTCAAAATAGAAGCGCAAACGAAGCGACAATTTCAGAAATTGCGAACAGAGTTATTGTAAACCATTGAAGAGCGTAGTGAACAGGATCGAACGAGCACAGAGTCTGCAACCACATCCGTATCTGTAACAGCACCGGAAAAACAAGCAATTAACGAAGATATTACGCATTTGCGATTCCAATCACAGGCGGAAAGTAACATACGTGAAATCAGACAGCCTGCACAGCAACAAACACGTTTCGAAATTCTTGATGAACAAACGTCGTCACAAACACATGCGGAACCACAAAGACAGTTTAGATCGTGCAATGAAGCAGCAAGGCTAGCCAGACAAGATACCGAACCAATACCTGACAATGGAAAGCCAGGTCGCGAAGAGTACAGTGCAATGCATTCAGCTACACGTTCACAACCGATGGAAGAAAATTATTGCGTATCACTCCAACGATACTACGCAAGGGTAGGCGAAAGTTACAGTGGACAATATCCAATGGATCTACCACAACCGGAAAGAACGACGGGAGAAATGATCAGAAACAAAAGTGGCGAAGTATCGCGAATTTCATATGGAACTATGACGAAGTACGACAATGATCATTTCCTCACAGTCAGAAAATTTCAACACTTTCGAGAAGGAAACTCATTACATCCACGAACTTTTATTGATCAGTTCCGAGTAGGATTACCAGAACACTGGACGCTAGCACACAAATTAGACTTTATATGTGCACACATGTCAGGAACAGTCGCAGAAACCATGCAGAATGTTGCAGCGACATGCCGATCGTACGAAGATTTCAGAGAGAAGTTTCTCTCACGATATTGGTCCAGCGAAGCACAGAACAGAGTGAAGTACGAATTATTACAGAACCCATATTTTGAAAATTCAGGAGAGAAGAGTCCCGTCAAATTTTTCGAATTAATGGCAAAGAAAAATCAATGCTTAGATGTACCATACAGTGACGGAGAGTTGATTAAATTATGCGCGATGAAGCTACCATTGAAATACCAGCAATCATTAGTAGGTCGCGGAGGCAATGACGTCGAAGCATTTAAAGGTATTCTAAGCGAACTAGAGTTCATATTTTCGGAAGATGACACACGAAAAAGACGAAGCGCACGTGAAAACGAAAGCAAAAAGCAGTGGAATCCACAAGACACAGTACGAAGAAACAATAATTACGAACCATGTGATAACTTCGCACCAAGAAACGACAATAGATTTCAACAAAGAACCGGTTATGGATTTAGAAGAGAATAAGGCAATAACTATAATTCACCCAGGAACGGCAACAACTATTACAGAGGGAATAACGACAACCGGAACGGGTACTGGAGAACCAATAGACCGACAAATTATCAACAAAGAAACCACTATCAACAAGTTGAACAAGAAAAGAGAATACAGATAGAAGAGGTGGAGGTAAGACCACCAAACCCCGATAAACGTTCGAATTGACAGCTAAGCGCCCATGCCAAAGAGAATGATGCACCGACCCAGGACAATTGCAGCACCTTGAACAGAGAAGTAAAAATCTTATCACAAGAAGAGAAGAAGGAAGAAACAAATCCGCAGGGACCAGATGAAAACGAAGACAAGAAAATAACAATATCGTGTTGGGACGAAATTAATTGGGAGAATACTGACGAGGAAGATGAATTACCAGAGGCATGCACAACGAATGTAGGAGGAAAGGACGAAATAATGAGTATTGCAGACCTATTTGAGATGGAAACCAGGGAAAGCGAATTCAATGAGGATACTGCGCAGTCGACAGAATTTGAAAATAAGTTACGAGTGGGCACACAACCAAACATATATAATGAAGGAAGTTATGAAGCGATAATTAGAGCATTTAGATGCGATTATGTGGAAGTAGCGACGAAGAAGGAGAAGATAGACGAGGATGAGGAAAAAGTAGAGGATGTTGAAGAAAGCGTAAATGAAGGAAGAAATAGAGAAGAGGAAATAAAAGAGAGAGAAGTAGCAGTCGAAGCTTATCATACAGAAAGTTCGAATTCTCAAGGGAAATTCCTAAAAAGACTCATGTATGATTCAGTGGAGGATTCGTTGATGCAAGAAGAAGAAGGACAGAACCAACCCTTTCAAATTCAACCAATTGTGAAGGCCATGGTAAAGCATATCCCAGTCAATATTGTAATTGATAGCGGAAGTGAACTGACTGCGATCTCAGAAAATTTATTCATGCAGTGTAATGCCAATGAGGAATTGCCAGTTCTGAAAACACATAAAATTAAAATAAGAGGTCCTATTAGAAACAATGCTGCGGAAGTTACGAGACAAACAAGGTTAACTCTTTCGTGTCAAGGTCAAAAGATCGAAGCCAACTTCATGACTATACCTAAACTAACTGTAGATTTGATTACAGGTGCAGATTTTTTAAATCAGAGACGAGCGATAATAGATATGGGGAAAGGTAGCGTATCATTCGGGAATGTCACACTTCTCTTTGAGCAATAGCTAAAATTAGAAGAAATACCAGTTATCAACAAACAATTACGAATGACGCGAGATAAAGAGTATGAAGAATTAGAATGGTATGCACAAAAGAGGGACTCGCCTGAACTCATGTTAGAAGTCCATAAGGAAATCGACGAAAAATTGCAAGAAGTTCAAGGTATTTCGGAACACAGTAAAAGAGAATTAGAGGGTATTTTACGAGATAAGGCAGAGGTATTTTTACCTAAGACTGGCAGTATTATACACTTTCAGTACAAGTTTGAAGATTAATTTTATTACTGGTAAATAATCAGCACAATATTTCAAGATTATGTTGCACATAAGATCGCCAGGAGAAAGAAGAATGAAGAAAGAGGAAGGTGGGAGAAAGAAAGTAGTTTCAATAAAAACAAAAACAAAAATCACACCAATAGTACCATAGATTAAGGTGAAGGGATAAAGTGTAGATAGTCTAACAGCATGAAATGCTAAAATGCTATGCACCACGACACTGCACAAAAAATAAAAAAACGAATTGAGGATTTTTGTAGAAGTTAAGACTCAAAATATCTTAGAATTGTAACATGGAAAGGGCGCCGAAATTTGTAAAGCTTTTAAGAAAGCGTAAAACAATGTAGGTACTAGACATATGTTAGATGATTATAAGTAAAACTTTTTGTAAGAACCATTGTAAAAACTCCAGCAAGGACGAGATGCAATGACCCACAAGTTGCAACGAGAGAAGTATCAAGATAGAAAAGGACATAATTAGCAAGACACGATTCCTACAAGGCAGAAGCGTCGAGAGAAAGGAAAGGACAGCGAGACCAACAGAAGGCCCTTGTATCGGAAGTGGACCGTAAATCTACCCGCTAAGCGGAACCCTGCTGGGACAGAACATGGAACCACTCAGTGGCGGAACCCTGCAGAGACACGACAGGACACGGACTTTCACTGCTCGTAATCCCCGGGACACCCCAACTCAGCGGGGCGAGCAAAAAACGGCCTGACGAGAAGACAGCTTGGGCAGGCCACCACTGGCAAAAAATATGTGTAAAAGTCACACTACCGCTATTAAACAGCACGCTGATGCACGAAACTGAAGAAAACGTCCACAAAGTAGAAATGACATGCCCAAACCATTTATCAAACTGTTACTAGGAGGAGAACTTCAAAGCAACTAGTTATCAATAAATATTTCCATATCCTGCCCAGAGAAGAACGAAGAATCAAGTAGGAAGCAGAGAAAAAGCAGGAAGAACAGAACTTGAAGATTCGCAAGACTGAGACCAAGAAAGAAGATGGGTGAAGAATAGACGACATACCTTCCCAAATCCCTATCCTATTGTAAACTAGTCGTCTTCGAAGTATTACAACGAGAAACGACCGCTTTCAGCGACACATAACGATGACTTTCACGCATACGAAACCAGTAAACCACGAGATTCTGCACTCACAGCTCCATTCCATTAACGGACCTCCACAACAGCAACACACACTTGAAAAGCCAACAAGGAACGACGAATGAAGCTGTACATCAAATACTTGCCCACATCCATCTCGCTCAAGTCCATCACCTTCATGCAAAAAACATTTGCCAACCTCATGCTTAAACATTCATAAGATTGTGTGAAAGTGTGAAATCAAATTATGTGATGTAGGAATTCTGCAAAAGAAACGTGTGAAAAACTAAATAAGTTAAGCACACCAGACAGCTAATAAACTACAAAATAACAGTCATTGACTATGGACTTAAGTAAAAAATAGACTATGGATAAAAATAAGTCATTAGTTCTGAAATGGACAGTATATAAAGAACAAAAGTAAGGCATAATAAACACTAAAACTATAAGCCACTTATTTTCTCCTCATAAAAATAAAAGAATAACTATATTTTACTTATTTTCTCCTTATAAAAACAAAGAATAAAAAAATTATCTTGTTGGATGTTTTCCCTTTTTTTAAGATTTGTACCATTTGTAAGGATGATATCTCAATACTTGTGTATGTATATTTCTTAGTCAAAGCAATTCTTGAAAATCATTCTTATTTGTTAGTGTAACAATGTTGAAATGAGTGTCTAAAAATAAAAACATTTTACATGTACATAATATTTAGAAAATGTGTTAGGAATAGATTTTACTTAATTACTACATTTATAAAAATAATATTTCTAAGAAAATCGATGTGAAAGACTCCTCACTTTCGATAATAACCTTCTTAAAAAACGAACTTCACAATTAAATAAAGAAAGAAAATAATTTAAAAAATGATAATTATAATAGAATAAAAATATTCTTCCCTTGTCAATAAACATATTTTTGATAATAATGTGGAAGAATATAAAAATATAAATTAGTAATACAAACTAGCATAGAACAGAATAATGTGACTGAACAGTAGGCAACAAAATTTAGATAACGGAATGATTTTTGACTGGCTTGGACAATGATTCAATCATTGCCTAACTTAAGTACAAAAATTAAGTTCGAAGGGTGGTGATGTGTAAGGTGTCAGGCAAATCCAACACCTTCCATGAACACCCTGACATGATAAGCAAATTCAGTAGTATGTCACATAGCTCCGAATAAATCGTGACATTAAATTAACCAAAGTAATACGAGTAACGGTTGAGCAAATGGAACACCACAGACTAACACAAGAATGCCTAAATGCATGTCATACCTTTCCACCGTGAGACAGACGCAGTTCCGAGGGGAGAAACGAGAACAGAAGCCGAGAGCAGAACCGTGTTAAGCTAGAAGGCCCTACGATAAGGGATGGACACCCACGTTGCCAGCTAACTGCTAGGACCACCCCCAGCCCATGTTAAAAGCTAGAGCCCTCCAGAAGAACAGTATAGATCTTACAATAACGCTAAAAGGACCACACCAGCTGCAAGTTTTAGCGTGAGACTTTTTCGCATCTCTGTTACGTTGCAGACTATAAAAACATTGCCCCACCACGAAAAGTATAACGTTTCTCATTGGATAGACAGAATTTTTGTAGGCGGGGCTTAAGATTAACATTGAGACCCTGATTGGTCAGATGAAAACACAGCCAGATAGTTTTTTTAAACCAACTTCGGTAAATTATAGTAAGGGTAAGTTAGGAGAGAGTTGCTTCCGAGACGGCGAGGTGAGCGGAGGTGTGCTGCCCGCCACCCCTGACGAACACCGACAAGGTAATGAACGCACGCGATGCCGCATAACAGCGCATAAAGCTTCACTCAGAACTGCAGAAGTCTCATCTGTTACACCCCATTTTTGCGTAGTACTAGTGTCGATAGTTATTGAGAAGCCACATCAGCCACTGTAATTTACGACAAGTTAGATAAGTAATTAAAGATAATTGAGGGTCACTGTAGACCATTTTGATAGTTTTCTCTCTTGTGAAACTTAATTTAAACCTAGATTATGGATGTGATGTGGCATAGGCATCCTTCGATCCATTGTAGAACTTGGAAACCCACTCAGGGAATATTCGTTCACATTTTTGTTGAACGCAGTTGGTTTTTATCATCCTGTATTAAAACATTTCCTTTTATCAATAGTGCAATTTATAAACAATGTTTTGTGAGTAGAATAAAATTTCCAGTGGTAAACTTAACTGCTTTTTCGACGTTATTTTACCAGCTAACTAAAAATAGGAAAGCCTTGAACCCCATCCACTAAATTTAGTTTGTATTAAGATTCTTTTACAGGGACTGCAGTGGAGCTGACGCTGAAATCATTAAGTATTTGGTTATATCATCGCTAGTCTCACTGAACTCTTCTGAACTCTACATGTCATGTGTGGTCTGGCGTCTCCTTACCAGCAACAGGTCCCAGGTTCAAACTAGTCAATTCCCTAAAAAACACGCTCAGAGCGTCGTTGCGCGAAAGTGGTAGGGAGACACGATATAGAACAAACAGGCACCACGCAGAATGTTAGTTCTTTTCCCTTGGGATCTTCTTACGGCATTTCAGAATAAATATTAATATAGTGATCATGGAATTGGGTTCTTTTAGGGCTGTGCACCTCAGTCCCCAAAAACGGAGCCGTTATAGGATTACTTTGTTGTCCGTCCGTCAGACTACTCAGAACCATTTTTCTCAGGATGGGTAGACTTATCAAGTTGAAATTTGTGTTATATATTAAGGTCTACGGTACTTTGGGAATGTGAAAAACTGAAACGTTTAAGTCAATGCAATCAAAAGATGCTCACCGAAATGTTATCCCCACTGCCCAACGTCTGGTTGATTTGCGGGCGCGTGGGGCGGTAACAAAGTATGTAAGTGGAGCAGATACGAACTGGGAATGACCCTAGCGAAGATATGGGCCGCAAATGGGGAAAATCATTGAGATAAGCGACTTTGACGAAGGAGGCCTGTGAACGAATATCTCGAAAACGGCGAAACTGGTCGAATCTTCACGTGCTATTATCGTGAGCGTCTATGGGGATAAGTAGGACAGTGAAACTACCACTAGGCGCTAAATGGTTGGCCGTCCACCATTCTTGACAGAACATGGAGTTCAGAGGCTTGTCTGTTTGCAAAGTAGGGTAGAGGGTGGTCTGTGACTTGTCCGTCGAGAGAGCACAATGCTGGCGCACGCACAAGTGTTTCGCAGTACACCGCTCATCGTACATTCCTACGTGTTCAAATGTGGGCCCAGCAACATCATCAATTACGACCGACGATTAATGGAAACGTGTCGGCTGTTCGGGAGAATCACATTTTTGCTACATTAAGTCGATGTCGTCTCCACAAACGCCGTCGTCGGAGTGAACGGTGGCTCGAAAGGTACAGCGCGCCACGGACGCAGTCTGGAGGAAACGATATTATGCTAGGGGAGATATTCTCGTGTGCTTGCATGGCACCTGTGGTAGTAATCGAAAACACGCTGCCGGCCGGGGTGGCCGAGCGGTTCTAGGCGCCACAGTCTGGAACCGCGCGATGTCAGGTGCCGGCCGCTGCTGCGACGATCGCAGGTTCGAATCCTGCCTCGGGCATGGATGTGTGTGATGTCCTTAGGTTAGTTAGGTTTAAGTAGTTCTAAGTTCTAGGGGACTGATGACCTTAGAAGTTAAGTCCCATAGTGCTCAGAGCCATTTTTTTTAAAAAAACGCTGACACCCGCAAGCCTCCTGCATCGCTTCATGCTTGATATCATTCCCGACGGCGATGCCTGACGGTCGTGTGAAACCCAGCTCGCGCTATTCGTCCACGAGACTCAGAGGGCCATAGACACGGCTTCACAGGTAGATGCCGTGTTTCTTGACTTCCGCAAGGCGTGTGATACAGTTCCCCACAGTCGTTTAATGAACAAAGTAAAAGCATATGGACTGCAGACCAATTGTGTGATTGGATTGAAGAGTTCCTAGATAACAGAACGCAGCATGTCATTCTCAATGGAGAGAAGTCTTCCGAAGTAAGAGTTATTTGAGGTGTGAGAGTGATTTCAGGTGTGCCGCAGGGGAGTGTTGTAGGACCGTAGCTATTCACAATATATATAAATGACCTTGTGGATAACATCGGAAGTTCACCGAGGCTGTAGTATATCGAGAGATTGTAACAATGGAAAATTGTACTGAGACGCAGGAGGATCTGCAACGAACTGAAGCATGGTGCAGGGAATGGCAATTGAATCTCAATGTAGACAAATGTAATGTGCTGCGAATACATAGAAAGAAAGATCCTTTGTCATTTAGCTACAATATAGCAGGTCAGCAACTGGAAGCAGTTAATTCGATAAATTATCTGGGAGTAGGCATTAGGAGTGATTTTAAATGGAATGATCATATAAAGTTGATCGTCGATAAAGCAGATGCCACACTGAGATTCATTGGAAGAATCCTAAGGAAATGCAATCGAAAACAAAGGAAGAAGGTTACAGTACACTTGTTCGCCCACTGTTTGAATATTGCTCACCAATGTGGGATCCGTACCAGATAGGGTTTGTAGAAGATATAGAGAAGATCGAACGGAGAGCAGCGCGCTTCGTTACAGGATCATTTAGTAATCGCGAAAGCGTTACGGAGATGATAAATAAACTCCAGTGGAAGACCCTGCAGGAGAGACGCTTAGTAGCTCGGTACGGGCTTTTGTTGAAGTTTCGAGAACATACCTTCACCGAGGAATCAAGCAGTATATGGCTCCCTCCTACATATATCTCGCGAAGAGACCATGAGGATAAAATCAGAAAGATTAGGGCCCACACAGAGGCATACCGACAGTCTATCTTTCCACGAACAATACGAGACTGGAATAGAAGGGAGAACCGATAGAGGTACTCAAGGTGCCCTCACCGTCAGGTGGCTTTCGGAGTATGACGTCATCTTTCAGCAGTATAACTGTCCGTATCTCGGAACCAGAACCGTGCTACAGTGGTTCGAAGTGCATTGTAGCTAACTGACTATATGTCAATACGGGCGACCAATTTCGCCAATCCTGTGGAACCCACCTGGGTCGCTGTTGTGCGCCATCACAGTGTACAAATCAGCGGCCCGTCATTTACGCTAATTACATGACCTGTGCGTTGACATCTAATGTGACATACCCCCACAAACCTACCAACAAACTGCCGGGTCCCTGATATGCAGAATCAGAGATATATTTCGTTCCTAAGACGGACAAGCAAGCTATTAAGCAGGTGGTCATCATGTTTTGCTCTATCAGTTTGTATGTCACATATTTTGATACTACCAAACTCACACATCAAACGCAACATACGTCCCGTTGATCTATAATCATGAAGTTTGGCAAAAAGCAATGTTTCACACTACAATCAAAGGAAAACCACCGAAAATTGTTAATTTGTAATTATATCACACGAAAAAAATACTTTTTGTCTTTTGTCATTGGACTGGCAGCTTTGTCCGTGCGTCTGTTAAAACCCTTTTCGTCAGCAACGTGTGAACGTATCGAGTTGAAATTTGTATGACATAGCGAGACCTACAGTCACTTGCTGATAAGCGAATGCAACGATAAGGTACGGACATTTATGCCAGACATTTTGATACTGCCAAACCCACTGATTAAAACCTACGGGGTACTTTCCCTTACGCAGAATCATGAAATTTGGCAAGAAGAGAGATTTCACTGTACATGTAAAGGAAAAAATCAAAAGATTGTTAATTTGGAATTTATCACATTAAGCAATTTTCTTTTGCTATTTGTTATCTGACTACGAACTTGGAATAAAACTTTCTCGTAAATCTTGGAATCCCAGGGATCGATATCTTGCTAGTATCGATGTCAATAATAAAAAAAAAATTGTTGAAATCCTCGATTCCCGAAATGGATGAACTATCTATATACACAATAAAGTTTATACTGAACTCTCAGTGCACGAATCCTGGTCAATATTTTTCTTTTAAAAGTAAGTACTACATAGACATGCCTCTGTAACATGTATAAATTTCTTAATTTTACTACGGTGTTAAATATTAAAAGAAGAAACAATTAATTTACATTAAGGTAATTACTGAGTTCTTTTAAAGTAAGCGAAAGAAGCAGACCTATCGTATTGTTTTAGCTTCAATATGAATGTGGTATCTAGTACACTTTGTGGAAACTGTAATAACGTAACTTTGTAATATTTAAATTTAAAAATTATTTCAATTTCCATCGGAAAATATAGACTAGAAGTACAAAAATTTCATCTAATTTTATACTGACTTGTTAAGCATAAGACACCGCTTAACTGCATACGTTTTATGTTGCATGTGAAGAAACCTCGTCAGTAAGGGGTTAAACTTTTGACAATTAGCCATGAAAGTAGTGTAAAATTAATGAACATGGTCAAAACTTTTATGTATCCAACTGAAAAGGAAAACAAAAAATTGTGTGTGATACGAAGAAATATTCTATTAATAAAGCGATGCACAAGTCCTGTAGTTGCTCAGTAAATGTTGTAGTGCTTTAGATTTTGATACGAAGCACCGTCTTATATTCCCGCTCGAGTGATGTCAGGTGCAGGCCGCTGCTGCGACGATCGCCAAGTTCGAATCCTGCCTCGGGCATGGATGTGTGTGATGTCCTTAGGTTAGTTAGGTTTAAGTAGTTCTAAATTCTAGGGGACTGATGACCTCAGATGTTAAGTCCCATAGTGCTCAGAGCCATTTGAACCATATTGATGTCACGTAAGCTGGAAATATTAACAGTTAGGTAGAGTGTTGTGTCCAGAATACTTGTATTAAATAAATATTTGTTTCCTTTTGTTGGTTTCCTGTTGAACGAGCGACTTCCTGACAAGATGGTCCAGTGACGATCTACCGACACAGCTAGCGGCAGTGCGGCTCACCAAAGGAGTAAAGCCGGAGGTCAGCGGGAGGAAGAGCTGCTGGACTGCATTCTCAAGAAAGACTGTGTTCGTTGTCGTTCACAAAACTTGAATGAAAAATGTTGAATGTTGTATCAGTTACTGTAATGTCTTGTCATATGTAACATCTCTCAAGGTGTGCATACTAAAAGGTACATCTACAATATTTTGTGTTGCATACACCTCCTCAGTTGTGCAGTACCTCACAGATGTACTCCACTATTAAGGAAAACATTTGTAGAGCATCACACCACGGTGACAAGCACAGTGGTAGCGGACATAGATATTCCGTAACATTTACAATTCTATGTGTTGTGTTTTTCTTTGATTTTCAAATAGTCGAGTATTCCAGGCTTTATGTATTAAGAAATCTGATGTACATATACATCCGAGTATTAATGTTGGTGACGACGACATGATCTTATTTTTCTGGATCTCCATGCAGTTTCTGACAAATTTCTTACGGTCTGCATCCATTCCTGCCCGGACAAAACTGTGTTTGACTAATTTCGCCGTGCCACGGACTCCGGGAGGACCAGGTTGTTCATTGACGCAATTGCTTGTGATCGAATTTGGTGAGGTATGAACTGTCGTACTTTTGTGTCAGACCTGTCACAGTACAATACAACATTTGTTTCTGGTGCAGTCGTGCGTCCTAACTTCAATTCCGCTAGCTTATCCAACAACGTGCATAGCTCATCGTTGTGCTGCTGGAATTGAGCTAGGATCTTGTAATCAATTGCAGTGGCTAGAGCTTCAACACGTGAGAGAGCGTGTGCTGGTATATTACATTTTCCTTTTCTCAAACAGCATATGAGTTGTAAACTGGCTAATATAGTCGAAAAGTCGAAGCTGTCTCGGTGATGCTTTCTCTGGTTTCATACTGAAAGCGTATGTCAGTGGTTTGTGGTCCATGTATATGGTATATGGAGTGGACGGTGTCTTAAAAGGAGGGTATAAGATGAACATCAACGAATGGAAATTGAAGATAATTGAATGTATTCGAATTAAACCAGGTGATGCTGACGGAATTAGATTAGGAAATCAGACACTTAAAGTAGTAGAGAAGTGTTGCTGTTTGGGCAGCAAAATAACTGATGATGTTCGAAGTAGAGATTATTTAAAATGTAGATTGGCCATGATAAGAAAAGCGTTTCTGAAGAAGAGAAACTTATTAACATTGAGTATAGTTTTAAGTATTAGGAAGTCTTTTCTGGAAGTATTTGCATGGAGTACAGCCATGTATGTGAGTGAAACATGGACCATAAACAGTTTAGACAAGAAGAGAATAGAAGCTTTTGAAATATGGTGTTACAGAAGAGTGCTGAAGATTAGATGTGAAGATCACATAACTAACGAGGAGGTACTGAATAGAATAGGGGAGAAGAGGAATTTGTGGTACAACTTGACTAGAAGAAGGGATCGATTGGCAGGTCACGTTCTGAGGCATCAAGCGATCACCAAATGAGTATTGGAGGAAAGCGTGGAGAGTAAAAATCGTAGAGGGAGATCTAGAGATGAATACACTAAGCAGATTCAGAAGGATGTAGGTTGCAGTAGGTACTGGGAGATGAAGAAGCTTGCACAGGAGAGTAGCATGGAGAGCTCCATCAAACCATCTTTGGACTGAAGAGCACAATAACAACAACAATAACAACAAAAACGCATGGTAAGTAAAGTGTCCGGCTTACGGCGAGTGCCGAAACTTCCTGAACGCGGCATATGCGGCGTACAGTTCTCGATTGTAAGTTGTCCAGCGTTGCTGTGACGGTGACAGCTTGCGACAGAAGAATGCGTGTGGCTGCCAGCTATGTTCCACTTGTTGTTGAAGTAGGGCACCAACTGTGGTAGGTGATGTATCTGCCATGAGTGCAAGTGGGGCATGTGATAATGGATGAGCTAAATGTTTAGCCTATGCTATTGCTGTTTTTACAGCTTGGAAAGCAGTACCCGTTTCGCCTGTTTATTGCACTTTATTATTTGGTTTCAGTGCATCCTTCACGAGTTTATTCAATGGGGCTGTTATTAGTGCATGGTTGCGTACAAACCAATGATTGATATTACTGATGCCAAGAAAACGGCGTAGCTCCAATTACAGCAGGACAGAAATACCTGAGTATGACTTCCACCTTATTTTTAGGAGGTCGGATGCCGTGAGCGTCGGTTGTATATCCCAGAAACTGAACTTCTGTTGCCCCAAAGGTACACTTTGCAGGGTTGATAACCAGGCCTTGCATACGTACAAGGTCAAATATCCCGTTTAACTGTTCCAGATGTCCCGCTTCTGACGCAGATACCACTAAAATGTCGGCTTGTAGACATAACAGAAATCCAGATCTCTTGTGATTTCGTCCGTAAAGTGTTGAAATGTCTGCTCCGTATTACACAGTCCGAAAGGCATTCTTACAAATATTGAGCAGTGTTGTTACAGCTCTCTTGTGTATGTCTTCCGATGCAAAGGGAAAGTGATAGTACGCTCGCAATAAGTCAATAGTAGAGGATAGTAGAGAATATTGTCGTAACGTGTGTGTTGAAAGCGAAATCTTCTATGTGTGGCAATGGATACTGGTCAGGAGTGGTCCTTGCGCCATCCACTATTCTTCTTTGGCACCACGTGTAAAGGAGCTGACCTAGCGCTACTGGAAGCTCGACAGGTGCCTTGTGTTAGCATGCTACAGAATTCCTGCTTCACGACTTTTAATTTTTCTGGTGTTAGTTGCTGAGGACATGCGTAGACTGGTGGTCCTAATGTGGTAAGGAAATTGGAAATTTGTGGTAAGTTCCTATGGGACCAAACTGCTGAGGTCATCGCTCCCTAGGCTTACCCACTGCTTAATGTAACTTAAACTAACTTACGCTAAGAGAACATAGACCCGAGGGAGGACTCGAACCTGCGACGGGCGGAGCCGCGCGAACCTAGGCAAGGCGCTGTGGTAAAGATATGATGTTCTGTGGTGTGCTTCACTGGCGCTAGGGTGTGCGATTGTTTTGTGATCTAGAGGAACTTGGAATAGGTTTACGTGTGGAGTATCCCCTGAAATCGTACGTACTGTCGTCTGAGTGACACAGCATACCTTCTTCTGCTATCCGGATTAGTAGTAGAAACTATCAGCCCCTCAAGTTGTAGGTCGGGGACTAGGCCGTAAAAAACAAGAAATCAGATCCCAGAATAGGCTCCAACACATCTGCAATTGTAAACTGTCGCCGGCCGCGGTGGCCGTGCGGTTCTGGCGCTGCAGTCCGGAGCCGCGGGACTGCTACGGTCGCAGGTTCGAATCCTGCCTCGGGCATGGGTGTGTGAGATGTCCTTAGGTTAGTTAGGTTTAAGTAGTTCCAAGTTCTGGGGGACTTATGACCTAAGATGTTGAGTCCCATAGTGCTCAGAGCCATTTGAACCTTTTTTTTTTTTTTTTTTTTTTTTTTTGTAAACTGTCATTAGAATCTGCGACGTAATCCGAGATTAAGTTCTAGTGTCACGCAACCATATTTCCTGATCTTGGAGTCGCAGTTGCCGGGCACACTGACAATCTACATCTACATCTACATCCATACTCCGCAAGCCACCTGACGGTGTCTACCAGATAATGTATCTTTGTGTCACGGTCCTTGACGAAAAGGCGACGTCTGCTACTGCCAGGAGTCGCTGCTCCAGATATGGACATTTATTGAACTACATGAAATAAAATCAACATCTGAACGGTTTAGCGTTAGAACGTTCAAACTGCACGGCTGGCCGCGGGGCATGATGGGAATCAGTATGCGCATGCATGGTTTGGTTTAGCGACGAAGCCCACTTTCATTTGCATGGGTTCGTCAATAAGCAAAATTTGCTCATTTGGGGGACTGAGAATCCGCATTTCGCGATCGAGAAGTCTTCACCCTGGTGGTGTGCAGTGTCCACTCACGGAATAATCGGTGTGATATTCTTTGATGACACGGTGATTACCAAACGGTACGTGAAGGTTTCCTAAGATGATTTCATCCCCATTATCCAGTGCGACTCTGATTTCGACGAGATGGAACTCGACCCCATCGAAGCAGGAGAGTAATGTCCTGGAGAAGCACTTTGGGGACCGCATTCTGGCTCTGGGGTACCCAGAGGATTCTGGTATGGGCCTCGATTGGCCGCCATATTCTCAGGATCTGAACACATATGACTCCTTTTTGTGTGGCTATATTAAAGACAAGGTGTACAGCAGCAATCCCAAAACATATTACTGATCTGAAATCTGCCATTCATGAGGTCATCGACAGCATCAATGTTCCGGGTAACGGAGAATTTCGCTATTTGTCTGCGTCGGATCATCACCAATGATGGGAGGCATATAGATCATGTGTTAACATAAATCCAAATACCTGTAGTGACGTTTACATGTTGAATAAAGTGTGTGCACGCCGTAGTTTGTAACTAATGTCTGTTTTTTCATGTAGTTCAATAATTGTCACCCTGCATGCACTCTGTGTCACTTTTTCAATTTAAATGGTGGCGTACATTTTCGGACGTCGGTGCCGGACTTTTTATGGTGCCAGCAGATCGTGGCATTTGATCGATTGCGGCTTCGCGACGATCGACGTCATACCCGACGAAGAGTATGCATCATTTGCACTGTAGCGATTTGTGTAGTGAGTTCAGCTAACTGCAACTGCAGGGATGAAAGAGTCACTATGGGCACCTTATCTTTTTGTGAAACTAGCGTTGACACACTCGCAGGCGGATACATTTCCAATAATCTGTCTGCTGTCTGAGCTAACGCATTCAAATCACTGGCATAATGTGTTAAAATGTTCGTGTATCGGAACATAGGCGTGGCAACTATATGTTCCATAGTATACCGTCAATGACTGTATTACTCGCCAGCGTCCGTAGATATAGAAGCTGCGACGGGGTGCTATCGCTGACTTCTTCCGTTTGCAGAAGTTTTTCGAATCGATCCGCTTCTGATTGGGATAGGCGTGTTACTAAAGCATTTGTAATAGACGCGTATCGTTTGGTGTTCGGGGGCCAGCGAGTATGTCTTGCAGTTTTGCGGCTAGATCTTCATATAGAACTGCGGCGACATAGCTACATTTGGTTCCATCTGGTGATATCTGTGTTAACACGAACTGGCTTTCCAGTTGCGCGAACCATAACACAGGATTATATTGCCAGAACGACGGAGGTTTGATCGCAATTATGTCGATCCCGCTGCTTGCAGCTGATTCTACATTTATTGTTAAGTCTGTCATGTCGAGCGTGAAAATAAACGCGACGCTGCTGGCGCTGAAGGAACGAACCTGTGTGTTCCGATGCGATACGGCGCTTCGGAACCGGCGCGGTTGTACTGACGTCAAGAAAATATGTGGTTACTTCGCATGCTAAGGCAACATTAGGCACCTTTCTGCCTCAGAGTCAACGCTCTGAACGTGCCCTTCCAGGATCAGAAGGCTACAGCTACTGCCTCACCGTCGTGGATCGATTTACAGGACTGGCCTGAAGTTTTCCGTGTGAAAGACATTACAGTCGCGACGGTAGCACAACGTTTTTCCTTGCATAGATCGCCCGGTTTGGCGTACCGGTACGCTTTACAACAGTTCAGGGACGCCAATTTGAGGCTTATGTATTCAAAGCATTGGACAGTTTGTAAGTAGGCTGTTTAGGTTTTTTTATTGGTAACGCCACCTCTGTATGAAAATCACTGGCTGTGCTGTGTGCAGTCTGTGGCTGCTTTGCATTGTTGTAATACTCGCCATTGTAGTGTTAGGCAGCTGGCTGTGAACAGCGCGTAGCGTTGCGCAGTTGGAGGTGAGCCGCCAGCAGTGGTGGATGTGGGGAGAGAGATGGCGGAGTTTTGAAATTTGTCATGAACTGCTATATTTATATATGATGATATCAAGGTAAATACATTGTTTGTTCTCTATTAATATCTTTCATTTGCTAACTATCCCTATCAATAGTTAGTGCCTCCCATAGTTTGAATCTTTTATTTAGCTGGCAGTAGTTGCGCTTGCTGTATTGCAGTAGTGGGAGAAACGAAGATTATTGTGAGGTAAGCGATTTAGTGATTTGTGAAAGGTATAGTTTAATGTTAGTCAGGGCCGTTCTTTTGTAGGGATTTTGTGAAAGTCAGATTGCGTTGCGCTAAAAAATATTGTGTGTCAGGTTAAGGACAGTCGTGTATAATTGTAATAAGGGGACGTTTCATATGTCGACCCTTAGCCTAGGATACCTCACTGGAGTCTTCCGATTTTTTCTTGTAGTTTGTGTAATTAGTGTAGATTTTGTTTATTGCTAGTGCGTAATTCTAGAGAAAATCTCCTTTGTAGTTGCAGTCTTTCATTGTTGTACAGTAAAACAGTTGTGGATGTAGATTTGCACAAATTATTTCGCAGCTGCAATTAACTACATATTATTTTCAGTGCTATGTTAATGTGTTCTCTTATTTATGCTCTTCAAATTGTGCTGTTCTGTGTTATCGTGTGAAATATTGTGACAATGATGGCGTGTGAAAAACGTAACACTAGGCTCCAAAGTAAACTGAGAAATAATAGTGACGACGAAAGCAGTGTGTTAGCGCCACCATGTAATGAATTAACTAATGTTCAAAGTAGTAATTTGGTAACTGTGCATAGGGAAATGGAGCGGGCGCCAAATAATGGCGTAGACAATGAAACAAGTAGTGAACAGGGAAGCATTATCGATCGTTCGGTCGGCAATAGCTCGCCTCAGGAATCCGAAATGACACGACACGATCTCGCAAATACTGTAGATTCAGGTTTTGGGTTCTCACCGTTTTCTCAAATAAGTCAAGACACATTTTCTGCTTGTCAAAATGTGAATGTTTCCGGTGCAAATTCACTGCCGAAAAGCACTGAGGAACATGTTCCAGACACCAGTGCATTGTTATTACAATTAATACAACAAATGGGACAAACACAACAAAAGCTTCAAAAGTTAGACACAATGGAACAAAATCTTCGAAAGTTAGACATGTGGAACAAAATCTTAAAAAGTTAGACACAATGGAACAACACCAGAGACAAACACAGCAACAGTTAGACGCAATGGAACAAAATCTTCAAAAGTTAGACTCATTGGAGCAAACTCTTGAACAAACACGTGAGGATTTAACTACTGAGTTACATCACATTGAATCGAAATGTCAAAAAGTCTGTAATGACGTAAAAACACAAATTTGTGAGCATTTCCAACCTATTTTTTCGCGTCATGAAAATGCACTACAGAATCACGAAGCAGCCATAAAAGAACTGCAAACTATTGTTCATGAAAATCATGAGACCTTGCAAGCTAAATTCGACTCAGTTGCATCTACCGATTCGGTTACGCAACTTGCAAAAACTCAGAAAAACTTAAAGGACACAGTAGATACTCTGAAACTTGGTTCAGAAAAACACACTGAGGAAATAAGTACACTATCGGATAAACTAGCCGAACTATCAGATCAGTTCACTAACTTATCTACAAAGGTAGATGATGATCTGAATGACACACCACCTGTAGCCTTCACTGACACTGCAGAGTATGAAGAAATTAGAAAATTCAAACAAAATCAAAATCAAATCAATACACAGTACAAAAGAGAAATCCGGGAAGTGCAAGATCAGTTGGCACAAGTAGTACAAGAATTACGTATTTCAGAGGACACTCGCGCCCCAATACGGGAAGAGGGACATAGAAATACGGAACAGCCACAAAATAATAACACAGCGCATTTCGGAAATTATGAAAGAAATTGGCAATGTACACCGAATTTTGAGATTGAACCGCCGACACGACGTAACAATGACCGACATGCGACTCGCCGACACGATGATTTTGACTATAAGCTGTTCATTACTACACGTAAATTCAAAACGTTTAAGAATTCTGGCAACGACATTCATCCACAAGCGTGGCTCCATCAATTCTCTCATTGTTTTCCTCCCAACTGGTCATTGCAGCACAGATTAGAATTTATGTGTGGCTACTTGGAGAATGAACCAGCTGTAAGAATGCGATCGGTCATTCACGATTGCCACAGTGAAGGAGAATTTTATCATGCCTTCCTCTCAGCATATTGGTCTCAAGCCACACAAGACCGAGTAAAACATAGCATCATAATGATGAAACGTTTTGAACAATCTGAATTTTCCAGTCTTATGAAATATTTTGAAGACATGTTGCATAAGAATCAGTATCTTTCAAACCCATACAGCCCCTCAGAACTCATCCGCATTTGCTTAATCAAACTGCCTGAACATTTACGACATATTATTTTGGCAGGACGTTGCAAAGACGACATTGAAGCATTTCAGGGACTCTTACAAGAACTGGAAATTGACACTGACAATCGCGGAACGCGAAACCAGGAACACAACGATTACAGGTCACATCCGTCGCAATTCCGCGATGAAAGAAGTAATAATTGGACACGTCAGGGCTATTCTTGCAACGTAAATCGTGACCAAAACAGACACCACCCTTATGACAACCGCTGGCAGAGTAATAGTTACAGAGAAAGTTCGCATTTCCGTAGTAATGAATATGACAGAGACAATCATAGAAACAGACAATATGGTAACCAGAACTATTATTATCAAGGGAGACAGAATAACTTCAGACGCAACAGTTCAGAGCGCAGGTACTATTCAGGAAGAAATTCTCCACCACATGACCGACAAGAAAGAAACTATGTAAACTACCGACATAACGACAGACCTGAATTTCATCAGAACTGGCGGGATTCTAACAGAGCTGGGCCCTCTCGGCAAGGCGAATTTGTAGAAGTTAGGTCTCCTAATCCCAATAACGACGCGCGCCAACAAAGAGACAGACAATGACTCGCACAGCAGGCAGCTGCGTGCGGCCGCTGGCTCAGGGAAAAATAACATAGACGCTAACCTTGAGAAAAATTCCAGTATTCTTTAACGACGTATACCGCATGATAATTGCATTGTTCAAACTCTGAGTACTATGAAGAGTAAAGGACTGCACCACCCTTCACATGTAAAACCGTTTATTGAAAAATAATCTGCTTTTTAACTTTGTCTTTGCCATATAACTTTTCACTTTACATTTCTAGTATGCTTCGTCAGACTTACGAAACTGTTAACATGCAACAATGTTTAAAGTTAAATATCCAGTCAAGAACCAAGGGAACATTTTTAAACAGAAATTACGAATGTATTGTTATAGTGAACAGACGACACAGTGTTGTATTTGTACATTCTTGCTTGTTAGCTGCACGATTACGTAACGACTATCAGGCTTACATACTTAGGACACATACCAGTACTGTTAATGAGATTTTAATGCAACATTTTGGTTCACTTGAAAATACATTCTGGATTTAAAGTACTTTCTGTGAGATACCAGATGACACAGTGGTTAGTTTATGTGACAGCTACACGATTTTTATCATGACGCTACTAATGAGTGACAATTTACAATGTTGCTTTTGCGCTGTATCTGTTTTATATCTGCACAGTTTTCTGAATTCTTTTGGAAAGAAAAACATGTTTTAGTAGTAACTTTTGTGGTATAGCAACAATGAGTCAACCTTTTCTGTAGCACAACAATACGTGACATTACAGTACTTTCTTGATCACGGTAAGGTACGTAATAACTAAGATATCTATACGCAAAGCATTTCACTTTTGTTTATCATGAGGTAAGTACATTGACTTCTGCAGAACTTAGCTTTCGGAGGACGATAATTACGACACTTCCACAGAATTATCTTACAGCAAGACGCACATTTAGCGCTACAGGACACGCATTTGAGTGATTAATTTTGTACTTAAAACATTTATTTTTAAAGATATTTGAAGTACAATGATACAAAGTTTTTCCGTGATACATTTCATTCCATTGCAATAATCTGTAACACCTGAGGGTATAATTACATTAATCCTCAGGGGGGTACACGCTTACTTTGTGTACCATGTGTGTGGCAAACACAAGGAGCCCTAGCTAATATGGTATTTGCTTATACAACTTTACACATCGGTACCATATTTCTCCAACACAGAATTACACAGCTATCTGATTATTTAACTGAGAGAGACAAACTTTTTTACTATGGCAGTGACAGATGTTTACATAATTACACCGTTGGATAACTTCACACGTATGAAATTGCATTTTGTCAGTACTTTGTGAACTGTTCATATTTTTTTGGAGCCATTGTGATACTATGAGAGCTTTGAATGATGTATTTGGTATGGGATCATGATTTTAAAGTACGTTTGAGGTTGATGACACTATTGAAATGAGCAGAGATTTTTTTTTAGGTTTTGAAACTATTGGAGGAAGCTACGACGATTTTGAGAGTTGACTGAGGTGTTATGATGTTATTTTTACGACAACGATGTGTATTATGCTGCTGAGGTATGTTTATGGTCAAGAAGCTGATGCTATATGAGGAATTTGATTATGCTACATATTTCATATAATGAAATATTAAAGAAGCGTCGACGAATATATATATATGTGTAATAAGGTAAGGAGTAATGAGTAGCGGTTAGGGACACTGACTTGTGAAAAAGGATGTTGGAAACCAAGAATCGTACTTTAAGAGGTAGGAAATGTGTGTAAATGCGTGAATGTATCACAATGCCAGCGAAAAATTTTTGGACATTGTTATATTTATAGGATTTTGTTTCTACACATTTGTAACGCAAATTTTCGACCTGTGAATTTTTTATATGAGACTGTCACTGTAGCGAAAACTGCTGTCGTAAATATTTCGGTATGAAAGGTAAGTGACCATGACGTAATTCGTTGTGAGCGGCCAGGTGTGCCAGCCGCCTTGAGAAAAAGCCATTAGGTGGTAGAAAAAAAAAGGGAGGCCATTATCCTCGCTATTGACATTCCTTTGTAGAAAGCATCGTAAATACGACACGCTAATAATAACTTGGAAACATTCTTACAACTGCAAACCTGATTAGGACAAGCGTCTTTCTACGAGAGTTGAGAGAATGTCTACTAACTTATGAAATGTCACATGACTATTGAATGATATTTTTATGCTTTGGTTTGCGAAATTGCTTATTTCATTTGATATCTAGTTTTTAGCTGCACTGCAGCATTGGTTAAAATAAAATTTTATAGATGTACTGATATAAATATTTTCTGTCTACAGATCGAGTAAATAATAATTTTTTTTAAAAAAAATGAGGAGCACAAAAAGACATTTACCTTCACAGGAACTGCAATCATAGTTTTCTTTTCAAGTACTTGTTAATTTCTTTTGTAGAATAAATTGTGATGCATCACTCTAGTGTTAAGATGTGACATAGGCACTTTTTTGTCATTGCTGTTTGCGTTAATTGTTTTATGTGCTGCTGCATTGCCTCGTCCCTTAGTTTAATATCTGAGCTCAGTAGATTTAAGTTAGCTTAAGAGGGGGTAGACTATATAAGAACCTAACTATGGAGAATAGGTAAAGAATACTTTGGAGGTTATATGAAACAGATTTGGCAAAAATGAGTATTGTGCACTGAGAAATAATTATTTTGAAAGAAATATGAATAGAATACATGAAGGAGGTTTAGATAGGACTTTTTGGCAATGATGATGAATGAAGGGAGATCTCCAAGAAGTAAAGAAAGTTTTGTTTGCAAAATACTGCAGTAAAACAAACCCTGTCCTTTCCTTGTATTATTCCGCTATGTGTTTGTGTACCCTTGTGTATTTGTTTTCTTCCTGTCTCTGTGTAGTTTCATAGAATTTTTTCTTCTTCTAATACTAAGCTACATTCACTATGATGAGGAATACTGTTATCCTCAAATATAATTGGCATTAATAATATGTTATTTTCTTTGTAAAGATGTTTAGACATTATTTATTCTGTTCTGTTTTAATGCTCATGTGTAAAGTTGACGTTTCAAAATTTATTCTGATCTTTTATGTATCTACTTATGTCTTAATTCCTGTAACACTGTTGTATATGTTATTTTGATTCTTTTGTAAAGCCTGTACTACAAATGTTATCTGTATTGTTATGTTCTTTATAATGTATTTTGTACCTTTGTAATTGTATTCTTATGTTATAAAATTGTAATTGACACCAGGTCATCAAATTAAGTAACTTGTAAGTTCCATTTCACTGCACACGTTTCTGTTGGTCATAGTATATGGACAATATGTGAGAAGTAGGGACTGTTAGTGTTTGCACGTGTGTTAATAATTCAGCAAGGGACTGGATAACAGCATTGCTGGTTCTAAGGACAATTCCAAAAACTCTGTGAGTGCACAAGTGGTGGTTATGGACTTGCTATATTATCCGCAAGACTCTTCAATGGTGATTGTGCACCTGCACAGTCACAACAGATGGCTGCTGGCCATCTCTACAAGGACTGCAGTGGGTCTGCACCTCTGGTGGCCCACCAGTACCATTATCTCTACAAGGACTGCAGTGGGTCTGCACCTCTGGTGGCCCACCAGTACCATTATCTCTACAAGGACTACAGTGGGTCTGCATCTTTGATGACTCACCAGTACCATTATTTCTGCAAGGACTGCAGTGGGTCTGCGCCTCTGGTGGCCCACCAATACCGTAATCTCTACCAGGACTACAGTGGGTCTGCTCTGTGATGACCTACCCACCAATACTCTTCAAAACTTCGACTGACTCCGCTGTGGGTTTGCTCTGTTGTGGCCCATTACCTGTCTGCACGTCGAGTCACCACTGTCTTTCCGTTGGAAGGACAACACTACTTCTTCAAGACTGTATGGAAATCCACTACTACTGTGTGCATTCTCTTTTACTGTTCAGACTTTGAAAAAAAAAAGAAAAACACTGTAATTTTACTGTGATGAATCAGGACTGTCTTTATAGACTGTGAGAAAATTTTAGCTTTTGACCAACATTGTATCAGTAAGTGTGTGCATTTGATTTCTTTGTTATTGTAATTACGATTATGAAAAATTTTAACAAATATATATTGGCCAGTGCCCAAAAAAATTTGTAAAATTTTTTGTGGGTAGCATGGGGGCTATGTAAGTAGGCTGTTTAGGTTTTTTTATTGGTAACGCCACCTCTGTATGAAAATCACTGGCTGTGCTGTGTGCAGTCTGTGGCTGCTTTGCATTGTTGTAATACTCGCCATTGTAGTGTTAGGCAGCTGGCTGTGAACAGCGCGTAGCGTTGCGCAGTTGGAGGTGAGCCGCCAGCAGTGGTGGATGTGGGGAGAGAGATGGCGGAGTTTTGAAATTTGTCATGAACTGCTATATTTATATATGATGATATCAAGGTAAATACATTGTTTGTTCTCTATTAATATCTTTCATTTGCTAACTATCCCTATCAATAGTTAGTGCCTCCCATAGTTTGAATCTTTTATTTAGCTGGCAGTAGTTGCGCTTGCTGTATTGCAGTAGTGGGAGAAACGAAGATTATTGTGAGGTAAGTGATTTAGTGATTTGTGAAAGGTATAGTTTAATGTTAGTCAGGGCCATTCTTTTGTAGGGATTTTGTGAAAGTCAGATTGCGTTGCGCTAAAAAATATTGTGTGTCAGGTTAAGGACAGTCGTGTATAATTGTAATAAGGGGACGTTTCAAGTTTATTGGCATTAACCGCATTCGTGCTGCTGCTTATCATCCGGCGGCGACTGGAACAGTGGAACGCTAGCTAGCACCACCAAATGAAGTCAGTCCTTCGGTGTCAGGCTACACAAAATTGGATGGAGACATTACCCATTGGGCTCCCTGGTATGCATACACTACTGGCCATTAAAATTGCTGCACAACGAAGATGACGTGCTACAACGCGAAATTTAACCGACAGGAAGAAGATGCTGTGATATGCAAATGATTAGCTTTTCATTCAGACAAGGTTGGCGCCGGTGGCAACACCTACAACGTGCTGACATGAGCAAAGTTTCCAACCGATTTCTCATAGCCGGCCGGAGTGGCCGAGAGGTTAAAGGCGCTACAGTCTGGAACCGCACGACCGCTACGGTCGCAGGTTCGAATCCTGCCTCGGGCATGGATGTGTGTGATGTCCTTAGGTTAGTTAGGTTTAAGTAGTTCTAAGTTCTAGGGGACTTATGACCACAGCAGTTGAGTCCCATAGTGCTCAGAGCCATTTTTTTTTATTTCTCATACACAAACAGCAGTTGACCGGCGTTGCCTGGTGAAACGTTGTTGTGATGCCTCGTGTAAGGAGGAGAAATGCGTACCATCACGTTTTCGACTTTGATAAAGGTCGGGTTGTAGCCTATCGCGATTGCGTTTTATCGTATCGCGACACTGCTGCTCGCGTTGGTCGAGATCCAATGACTGTTAGCAGAATATGGAATCGGTGGGTTCAGGAGGGTAATACGGAACGCCGTGCTGCATCTCAACGGCCTCGTATCACTAGCAGTCGAGATGACAGGCATTCTTATCCGCATGGCTGTAACGGATCGTGCAGCCATGTCTCGATCCCTGAGACAACATATGGGTACGTTTGCAGGGCAACTACCATCTGCAGGAACAGTTCGGAGACGTTTGCAGCAGCATGGAGTATCAGCGCGGAGACCATGGCTGCGGTTACCATTGACGCTGCATCACAGACAGGAGCGCCTGCGATGCTGTACTCAACGACGAACCTGGGTGTACGACTGGCAAAACGTCAATTTTTCGGATGAATCCAGGTTCTGTTTACAGCATCATGATGGTCGCATACATGTTTGGAAAACATCGAGGTGAACGCACATTGGAAGCGTGTATTCGTCATCGCCATACTGGCGTATTACCCGGCGTTATGGTATGGGATGCCTTGGTTACACGTCTCGGTCACCTCTTGTTCGCATTGACGCCACTTTGAACGGTGGACGTTACATTTCAGATGTGTTACGACCCGTGGCTCTACCCTTCATTCGATCCCTGCGAAACCCTACATTGCAGCAGGATAATGCACGACCGCATGTTGCAGGCCCTGTACGGGCCTTTCTGGATACAGAAAATATTCGATTGCTGCTCTGGCCAGCACATTCTCCAGATCTCTCACCAATTGAAAACGTCTGGTCAATGGTGGCCGAGCAACTGGCTCGTCACAATGCGCCAGTCACTACTCTTGATGAACTGTGGTATCGTGTTCAAGCTGCATGGGCAGCTGTACCTGTACACGCCATCCACGCTCTGTTTGACTCAATGCCCAGGCGTATCAAGGCCGTTATTACGGCCAGAGGTGTTTGTTCTGGGTACTGATGTCTCAGGATCTATGCACCCTAATTGCGTGAAAATGTAGTCACATGTCAGTTCTCGTGTAATATATTTGTCCAATGAATACCCGTTTATCATCTGCATTTCTTCTTGGTATAGCAACCAGTAGTGTAGATCATTTAAGAGCGATCTGAAGGCTACAGTAGCTGACTGATTGTATGGACAAACACTGCGCTTACCATGTGACAGATGATGCAGTTGATGCGTTAGGCTTTGTCACCAAATTACGATCGCGCATCCGACAACTGCGGCCAGTGGCACATAGAAAGCAAATGGACGACACCTGTTCGTATTTAAAGACCTCTCCACCTGCAACCAATTATTTACACGAAATGACACGTTGCGAAAGCCACTGCAGCCTCCTTACGAAGGGCCGTATAAAGTGCTTGGTAGAAGCAACAAGACTTTTAAGATTCACTTCAGAGGTGTACCTACCACCGTACCCATTGAAAAACTCAAATCTGTCTTCTACGATATACGAGAGCATCGAAGACTGCCGGCCCCGCGACCGCTAAAGATAATGGTGCAGCACCTGAAACTACACCCGTCCAACAGGATGCCGACAAGATGCGACAGCCAACGGGCGCTGTAACGAAAAAGATGACGCCGAGTGAGGTGCCCCCATGAAACGCTGGTACCACCGAATTCAGTAATACAATACCTGGTTTCCAGAAAACGAAAACGCGTGCTGGACGTCATGTCAGATTCAATCTCAGGTACCATTGACCCCGGCGTGGGTGGGCGGTGGGGGGGGGGGGAGGGGGAGTGAATCAGCTGCGCGGTGTAGCCGTGCGGTCTTGGGCGGCTCGTCACGGTTCGCGCGGCTCCCCCCGTCGGAGGTTCAAGTCCTCCTTCGGGCATGAGTGTGTGCGTTGTCCTTAGCGTAAGTTAGATTAAGTAGTTGTAGGTAGGCTGTTTAGCTTTTTATGTTGGTAACGCCACGTTGCGCTCTGTATGAAAATCACTGACTGCTGTGTGCAGTCTGTGGCTGGTTGGCATTATTGGAATATTCTCTAGTGTAGTGTTGGGCAGTCGGATGTGAACAGCGCGTAGCGTTGTGCAGTTAGTGGTGAGCCACCAGCAGTGGTCGGTGTGGAGAGAGAGATGCCAGAGTTTTCAGAAGTTGCTATAAGCGGACGATCTGCACGTGTGTCGGCCAAAAATAAAATAAAAATAAATAAAAAATAAGTAAAATAAAAAAATGTAAAGATGGATGTCATGAATTGGTAGATATATATTTGATGACTTTTGAACATTATTTAGGTAAATACATTGTTTGTTCTCTATCAAAATCTTTCAGTTGCTAACTATGCCTATCAGTAGTTAGTGCCTTCAGTAGTTAGAATCTTTTATTTAGCTGGCAGTATTGGCACTCGCTGTATTGCAGTAGTTCGAGTAACGAAGATTTTTGTAAGTGATTCATGAAAGGTGTAGCTTATTGTTAGTCAGGGCCATTATTTTCTAGGGATTATTGAAAGTGAGACTGCGTTGCGCTAAAAATATTGTGTGTCAGTTTAGAAATGATCAGAATAAGTAAAGAGAGAACTGTCTGAGTACGTTCAGTTTTACTCAGCTGTCTTTGTATCAAATAACGTAGAAGTTTACCAGCACAGTCATTCATAATTTTTCTAGGGGGACGTTACATAGTGCATAAGCCTAGGGATCGATGACAGCAGTTTGGTCCCATAGTCCTTACCACTCCCCCCAGTCATGCAGAGCACCACACCACGACGACAAACACAATGGTAGTGTGTGCATAAATATTCCATGAGATTTACAATTCTTTGTGTAGTGTTATTCTTTGATTTTCTAATAGTTAAATATTCCATGCTTCATGTATTAGGGAATCTGATGTAAATATACACGCGAGTATTATTGTAATGTAATATGTGGAAATAAATCATTAACTCTCAGAAGTTAACCACATATTGTTCATTTAACATAAATTTTATTAAAAGTGGACAAGCTTGCAAGTAGTTTATTTAAAAGATAAAAAATATAGGAAAGGTGCTGGTCTGAATCAGAATACGAGTTTTAAAACTATTTGATTGAAAGAAGTCATTCACAGAACAATTACGCTAATATTAAAAATAGCATTGAAGTGTAGCCTCTCTGGGGCGTGAATCTTAACTTATTCAGTGGTAAAAATCTGTATGAAGGTGGTCAGAAAAGGAAAATCATAGAGCGTGATTGGAATTATTTTGCACAGATGATCTTAATAGATTCATCAGATCATACCTTCAACAAATATTTTTAAGGAAATAATTCAGAGACATACAGTCAAATAGCATCTGTGAATTATCGATCTTTGCAACGACTCGTTATTTTTCACAAATGAGCACTTACCGAACTGAAGCATTAACACGAAGTAATTTGAACGATTTCCGATGTCTTCTCTTCCGATAAAAGGATAAGCGTCTTACTTAGAATGTTTAAATAACAAATTTATAACCTCTAGAGACAATAAACTTAACTAAAAGAAGATTAGTATCCCGTGAGACGACAATATTATGCACGTCCAACCAATCACTTCAAACAAATATTTTGTCGCTGTCGTATAGAGAATAAACTACCACGACAGTAATACACCGAGGTGACAAAACTCATGAACTCATGGGGTACCTCCTAATATCGTGTCGGACCTACTCCTGCCAAGCGTAATGGAGCAACTCGACGTGGTCATGGACTCAACAAGTCAATATAAGTTCCCTGCAGAAATATTGAGCACTATTGCCTCTATAGCCCTTCATAATTGCGGAGGAGTTGCCGGTGCAGAATTCTGTTGGCGAACTGACCTCTCGATTATGTTTGATGAATGTTCGATAGGATTCACGCCGAGCGATATGTGTGGCCAAATATTTTCGCTCGAATTGTCCAGAATGTTGTTCAAACAAATCGCAAACAATTGTGGCCCGATAACATGACATTGTTATTTGGGAACATGAAATCCGTGAATGGCAACTAACTGGTCTCCAAGTAGCCGAACATAACCATTTCCAATCAATGATCGGTTGAGTCAGACCAGAGGACCCAGTCGATTCCATGTAAACACAGCTCACGCCATTACGGAGCCACCACCAACTTGCGCAATGCCTTGTTGACAATCTCGGTCCATAGCTTCGTGGGGTCTGCACCAAACTCGAGCAATACCATCAGGTCTTATCAACTGAAATCAGGACTCATCTGACCAGGCCACGGTTTTCTAGTCATCAAAAGTCCAACCGGTATGTTCACGAACTCAGGATAGGCGCTGCAGGCGATATTGTGCTGTTAGCAAAGGCATTCGCGTCGGTCGTCTGCTGCCATAGCCCATTAAGGCTAAATTTCGCCGCTCTGTCCTAACGGATACGTTCGTCCCACATTGATTTCTGCTGTTATTTCACTCAGTGTTGCTTGTCTGTTAGCACTGACAACTCCATGCAAAGGCCGCTGCTCTCGGTCGTTAAGTGAAGGCCGTCGACCACTGCGTTTTACATGATGAATGGTAATGCCTAAGATCTGCCATTCTTAGCACACTCTTGACACTGTGGATCTCGGAATATAGAATTCTCTAACGAATTCCGAAATTAAATATCTCATGAGTCTAGCTCCAACTACCATTCTGCATTCAAATTTTGTTAATTCCCGTCGTGCTGACGTAATCACATCGGAAATCTTTTCACATGACTGACCTGAATACAAATGACAGCTCCGCCAAATGCACTGCCCTTTTATAGCTTGTGTACGCGATGCTACTGCCATCTTTGTATGTCCATATCGCTATCAAGACTTTCGTCACCTCAGATTAATTCACATAGGTCCATGTGTATATAATGCATTGACACTTTTTAGATACCGGACTGTTACCGAACAGTGTTATTTGGTACCGAGCATTGCTACTGAGTCAACGCAGCTTTTCGTTGGATATAAAGAATATATATTTTTTTAGGCTTTGACTTAGCAAAATCTTTCGAAATGGAATCTGAATCTAGCGACTTCGAGGTATCCCTTCCAATGACTAATGTTGACAGTCCACGCTATCGTTCTTGAGAAAGTTTTGACTAAGGTATGTCTTTATGAACTCGAGTTACGGAAAACTCGTTTCATCACTAGTTGCTGATAAAGGGAAACACAGGTGAATTCGTATGTTTACAAAAATGTAGACTTTGGGTAAAATTTAGTTATATTGGAAGTTAGTCAAAAAGTTTACATTTCAAGTACATTTGTACTAACTAGGGCACCAGCTGGTACAGAAAGTGACGCCTCGTCAGTTATCTCTCAAACGGTTCGTTTGCGGACTCTGTTTTCAGTACACCCTTGTACAATAACAAATGTTCCATTTAAGATGAGCCTTCGAATATTTTTATGCTAAAGCTTTTTAAATGAAACAAAGGCTGTTAACATTCTACATCTTTATTCTTCATGTCTACACATTTGCAGCCGCTGCCGCTAGAGGACTCCGAATTGTGCCGCACGGGATTAGGTGAGCGGTCTTGGGCGCTGCAGTCATGGACTGTGCGGCTGGTCCCGGGGGAGGTTCGAGTCCTCCCTCGGGCATGGGTGTGTGTGTTTGTCCTTAGGATAATTTAGGTTAAGTAGCGTGTAAGCTTAGGGACCGATGACCTTTGCAGTTAAGTCCCATAAGATTTCACACACATTTGAACTCCGAATTGTGGCGTGTAACGTGGCGGTGTGTAAGGTAAGTATATCGGTGCGTGAGAAACACCGTACTGTAACCGAGTTTCGGATTCGAAAAGTTCGTCCACATATACAGGAAAATCTACTTCAACATGACAACGTTCTACCACATATGAGCGCTGGCAGTTCTTCTGTTGATGAACTCTGTACTACACTTCACGTATTGTGACTAGGACATACAAAAAAGCGCGGTAAATTAAGGAGCGATCTTTGTAAAAACTATTGACAGTGTTACTTTAGTTCATGTAGTTTAAATAGCTGATTGAATAATGCCTGGTGGCGCTCCAATCTCGTGACATAGCAAAGAAAGTGTATAAGTGGACAGATTGTCTTGGGCGCAGAAATCTGTATGTTTGCAAGGCCTCAGCTAACTGCAATGCAGTCCTGCCATGGCGCAAAGAGACGCTCCCAGAAGTTCCAGAACTCACACTGCACCTGTTGTCGCGGTGCGGCGTGGAATGTTGCCAATAATGCAGACTGGTCCAGATCACGTCCAATACGTCAGAATGGGTAAAAAGACAAGTGACTGAAGGTCACCAGGAAGCACTGGATCACCTGGATATATCTTTATATTTTACGTGTTCCTTCAATAACACTATAAGCCAACCGTCACTAAAACTGTTGCTCCCTACAGCGCTATTGTATGGGTCTTACTAGTATCCAAGGCACCTCTGGGTCAGGACTAAGTCCCTGTGCAGACCGTAAGATCCATAAAACTGTTAGAGTTTTTCGATAAAATTATATATGTGGCAGAGGGGTGCCAAAGCATCCTTGAAATTGACTCGTACAATTCTGTGAAAAGAATTTTACGAACACGAACACCTTTTATGGAAGGGAGACTGGTTAAGTGCTGGACTACTCGACTGAGGTCTCAGGACGCACATGAGAGTCACGAGTATATGAGCTGCCGCCTGGGATACGGTGATCATCCATGTACTGTCTGGAACTATCCATTCCCTGCAATCTAAGAATTTTTAGCATATTGCAGCCCCGTCAGCAACTGTGGAACATTAATATTTTGAAGGATCAGCCTCAGTTGCGCAAATTTTTTGGTCTTTGCCGGGTTTCGGCTAAGTTAATGTAGCCTTCTTCAGAAGCAAAAAATTACTATAGCATGTCTGAGTAAGGCACAGCTAACATTACAGTTAAAATCTATAGCACAGTGGCACCATCTCGAATTAAAACTACACTCCTGGAAATTGAAATAAGAACACCGTGAATTCATTGTCCCAGGAAGGGGAAACTTTATTGACACATTCCTGGGGTCAGATACATCACATGATCACACTGACAGAACCACAGGCACATAGACACAAGCAACAGAGCATGCACAATGTCGGCACTAGTACAGTGTATATCCACCTTTCGCAGCAATGCAGGCTGCTATTCTCCCATGGAGACGATCGTAGAGGTGCTGGATGTAGTCCTGTGGAACGGCTTGCCATGCCATTTCCACCTGGCGCCTCAGTTGGACCAGCGTTCGTGCTGGACGTGCAGACCGCGTGAGACGACGCTTCATCCAGTCCCAAACATGATCAATGGGGGACAGATCCGGAGATCTTGCTGGCCAGGGTAGTTGACTTACACCTTCTAGAGCACGTTGGGTGGCACGGGATACATACGGACGTGCATTGTCCTGTTGGAACAGCAAGTTCCCTTGCCGGTCTAGGAATGGTAGAACGATGGGTTCGATGACGGTTTGGATGTACCGTGCACTATTCAGTGTCCCCTCGACGATCACCAGTGGTGTACGGCCAGTGTAGGAGATCGCTCCCCACACCATGATGCCAGGTGTTGGCCCTGTGTGCCTCGGTCGTATGCAGTCCTGATTGTGGCGCTCACCTGCACGGCGCCAAACACGCATACGACCATCATTGGCACCAAGGCAGAAGCGACTCTCATCGCTGAAGACGACACGTCTCCATTCGTCCCTCCATTCACGCCTGTCGCGACACCACTGGAGGCGGGCTGCACGATGTTGGGGCGTGAGCGGAAGACGGCCTAACGGTGTGCGGGACCGTAGCCCAGCTTCATGGAGACGGTTGCGAATGGTCCTTGCCGATACCCCAGGAGCAACAGTGTCCCTAATTTGCTGGGAAGTGGCGGTGCGGTCCCCTACGGCAATGCGTAGGATCCTACGGTCTTGGCGTGCATCCGTGCGTCGCTGCGGTCCGGTCCCAGGTCGACGGGCACGTGCACCTTCCGCCGACCACTGGCGACAACATCGATGTACTGTGGAGACCTCACGCCCCACGTGTTGAGCAATTCGGCGGTACGTCCACCCGGCCTCCCGCATGCCCACTATACGCCCTCGCTCAAAGTCCGTCAACTGCACATACGGTTCACGTCCACGCTGTCGCGGCATGCTACCAGTGTTAAAGACTGTGATGGAGCTCCGTATGCCACGGCAAACTGGCTGACACTGACGGCGGCGGTGCACAAATGCTGCGCAGCTAGCGCCATTCGACGGCCAACACCGCGGTTCCTGGTGTGTCCGCTGTGCCGTGCGTGTGATCATTGCTTGTACAGCCCTCTCGCAGTGTCCGGAGCAAGTATGGTGGGTCTGACACACCGGTGTCAATGTGTTCTTTTTTCCATTTCCAGGAGTGTACTTTACTGAAGTCCATCCCCGGCATCTCTTCACCACGCCATCGGTTGGCAGAGGCAACTGCATTGGCACAACTACAGTGCCAATTTAGTTGCCACTGCCATCCGACCGCGTGGTGAAGAGATGCCGGGGCTGTAGTTGTGCCAATGTAGTTGCCACTGACTGCATGGTGAAGAGATGCCGATGCTGTAGTTGTGCCAATGTGAAGAGATGCCGGGTCTGTAGTTGTGCCAATGTAGTTGCCACTGCCATCTGACCGCGTGGTGAAGAGACGCCTGGGCTGTAGTTGTGCCAATGTAGTTGCCACTGCCATCCGACCACGTGGTGAAGAGATGCCTGGGCTGTAGTTGTGCCAATGTAGTTGCCACTGACCACATGGTGAAGAGATGCCGATGCTGTAGTTGTGCCAATGTGAAGAGATGCCGGGTCTGTAGTTGTGCCAATGTAGTTGCCACTGACCGCGTGGTGAAGAGTGCCAGGGCTGTAGTTGTGCCAATGTAGTTGCCACTGTCATCTGACCGCGTGGTGAAGAGATGCCGGGGTTGTAGTTGTGCCAATGTAGTTGCCACTGCCATCCGACCACGTGGTGAAGAGATGCCTGGGCTGTAGTTGTGCCAATGTAGTTGCTGCTGCCACGTGGTGAAGAGATGCCGGGCTGCACTTCAGTTAAGTAGTTTTAATTCGACATAGTACCCTGGTACTATAGGTTTCAATTTTAATGTTGACAGTGCCTTACTCCGGCATGTTATAGTAATTTACGCTTCTGAAGAGGGCTAGATTAATTTAGTCGAAACCTGGTAAAGACCAGAAAATTTGTGATGCTGATCCTTCAAAATATTAATAAAATTCCCTGCAATCCCTGGTGGTGCAGTCTAAGAGAGATAGACACACACACACACACACACACACAGAGAGAGAGAGAGAGAGAGAGAGAGAGAGAGAGAGAGAGAGAGGCAGACACAGACCACAAAGGAATTTCCCGAATGGGACGGAAATCGGTAGATATGATGTACATGTACAGACAAACTAATGATTACAATTTCAGAAAAATTGGTTGATTTATTCAAGGGAAAGATCTTCACAAACCGAAAAAGTCAATAACGCTTTGATCCAGCTCTGCTCCTTATGCAAACAGTTATTCGGCTTGGCGTTGATTGATAGAGATGTTGGATGTTCTCCTGGGGGATATCGTGCCAGATTCTGTCCAATTGGCGCGTTAGATCGTTATAATCCCGAGCTAGTTGAGGGTCCTGCCAATAACGTTCCAAACGGTCTCGATTGGGGAGAGATTCCGCTATCTTGCTTGCCCAGGTAGGGTTTGCAAACACAAGTAGTAGAAACACTGGGCGTGTGTGGGCGGGCATTATCTCGCTTAAATGTAAGCCCATGATGGCTTGCAATGTAGAGCAACATAACGGGCCGTAGAATATCGTCGATGTGCCACTTTGCTGTAAGAGTGCCGCGGATGGCAACCAAAAGGATCCTGCTAGAAAAAGAGATGGCAGCCCAGACCATCACTCCTGGTTGTAGGGCTGTATGGAGGGTAGCAGTCCGGTCGGTATCACACCGCTGTCCAGAGTGTCTCAAGATGATGTTCGCCGGTCATTGGGGCTCAGTTCATTAGGCTAAGGACAAATCTACTTCAGTCAATGATATTCCAAGCCGGCGATCTGAATCATTGTTTCCTGCCATTTATTAGCACACTGTATAAATAGGGCATCATCACATTACATCTGTAGAAGTGTTCATGTTTCTCTTTCCACAACTCTGTTTGCTCGTCGTAAAAAAAGAGTGCCGTAGAAAGAAGAAAGGATAGTTAAGGGATCAAACTGGCTGACAACGACGTGTGCTAACCAGAGAGTTTCATAATTAACGGAGCTTCTTGGCCAGTGATTTATACTTAAATTGAATGTTAAATTGCACCTGTCCGAATAAACAGGTCAAAGACCTTCGTACTTCTTTTCCTTTTTCCCAAACAAGCCTATTACATTAGACATTCCACATCTCTGAAGGAAAACCATCTATAACTATTTTAAAGGCAGTATCAAAGAAAGTTACAGTTCTGCTGACTCAAACTTTGACAGGCTGATCAGAAAATTTATTCAGAATTACTTCACTTATGCTTTACTCATACATTCCGTTGTCTTGATAAATGCCAAGGAGCGGACTAGGAATCGACTACTTAGCAATTACACAAGCGAAACTATTGAGTCAGAGTAGTTCATAAAATCAAGTATTACAAACAGTGCAAAGGCCTTTTACACTTGATTGAGATTGTTTGCTCAGACACGCCGGTAGGGCAGTGTGTTGCACCTCCCTACAGTTTTCAGAAATCCGCTATTAGTCAGCCCTGTAAACATAAATTTAATGTACTTTCTTATTTCATTTTCAAATGATAACATTCACTTTTTACGTCTTGCAGCCTTTTCTGAAATTACTCCACGAAATTAAGATTTTTCCTAATGCGAAAACGTGTTCCAAAGTACAACATGTTTATGTATCTAGGAACAAATATTTGGCTGAAATTTAAAAGTGTTCCTATCTGTTATATTATTACTCTATTACACACCAATAATCAGAAAGTGACATCAAATGAAACAGAAGTATTATCAAAACCGAGTTACAAGATAAATGAATTTTGAAACAGAAGCTAATAGAAACTAATACAAATTTCCACTTTGAAAACAGGTAAAATTTGCTAAAAGATTTTCTGTTTCAAGATACGTGATGGTTCTCAACCGCCGATGTATGACTTAACTGTGAACACGTTATGTGAATAGCTCTAAAAATATGTAGTATTTTACCCACCGTAAAATCTGTACCTGAAGAATTAACTGTATACTGCAGAGGGCTTTAGTATATTATCCAGTATTTAAATGTTTGGAACACAAGATATTTGCAAACGCTGCAGAAAGCGCAACCTCATCTGTAGCAACAACAAAAACTATAGAAACTGCACTCTAGTGCGCATTCCTTCATGTAATTCTAAAATCAGTCATTAGATTGAAGTACTGACCAAAAAAAGTCATGTGTTCCTAGGTACACTATCCTCAAAGTACAACACTCTCCCCTATCGACGATAAAAACTACGAATGAAGTGTGCAAGAACTCGTGAGGTGTAAACTAATATTAAAATAATAATGCCAGAGCACCTACTTCTCATTAGGGACGCATTGCCTACAAATATTTAGTTTTTAGGGAAAAAGTTACGCTTCTGGGTACAACAAACAACAGAGGCACATGGACAAGCAGACAGTCAATGGGTTACGAGTATAGTGTTTCAAATTATTGTCACTTTATTAGAGGTAAACAGTAAGGATACAGGGCACATCAAATATTCCTGGAGCAATTTTTTGTTTTTTACTATTTGCAGGAACAAAATTACAAGAAAAGCAAAATTCGTAATTTGTATGTTGGAAGAATTATTTCTGGGGGTTCAGTTTGATGTGATAGCGGTCTGCTTTGACGCTGTTATAGTAAATGGCGTGTGGTTTATTGCCAGAAGTAAGTAAATCACTCTTCAGCATGTGCAGGCTGATCGTAACTTTTTGCGCAGCTGCAACATCGCTGACGAAACATACGAGAAGAATCTGCAGACACACTAAGTTCTGTGCGCCAAGACCAGAGTTCCCCATCCAGGTTTTGTAGAGATCATTGTTCTCGACTCACGATGTATAATCGCAGAGCGACCCAAATTAATATATTGGCAAATCATGGCGATGACGATATGATAAAATATTGAGATATATGGTGCCCATACTAAAATGTGATAAATCGAATGGATATGATGTGACTGAAAGACAAAAAAATCTTGTATTGGAAAAAAATAAAAATGTTTTCCATCCTTGATGAAGAAAAAGTTCAAATAAATGTTACTTATCAGAACAGACCAAAAAATATTTTCAAGCTATGAGCAAATATTTGAATTCCGGATAATTCATAAATTTTTGAAAGATATTACAGAGTATTTCAAAAAGGACTTTACAACTTTGAAAGTTCATATAAATTAATTCATAGTACCTGCAGAAGTGATGGTAGTATCAATTTCAGAGAAATACTTTTTGTCTCGCGTAGTTCACTAGTGTCGAATCGCACCGCAGTTCGGTTAAAGATGGCTGGCTTCACTGGGCCCGAGCTGTGTTGTTTTGGTTTGAAGAATCGAGATCGGTGACAACAGTTCAGCGTACCAAGTATGCTAAAGATCCTCCTAGTAGGCGTACAATTTATGAGTGGCATAAACGTTTTGTAGAAACAGGCGTTCGATAAGACATGGAAAATCATCAGGTCGTACACGCACATCTGATGAGACATCATTTTGTCAACAGCCCTATGAGATCGACCCGGCGTGCATGATAGGGATTCATCAAGGATATCGTGTTTGTACCTCGTGTGCCGGTTTCTCTACCTGAACTTAGAGCAAGAATTGACGCCGCCATTGAGCAAGTTACACCCGCAGTGCTACAGCGAGTTGGGGAAGAAACTTACTTCCCAGGGGATGTGTGCAGGATAACTACAGGAAGTCACATACAACATCGTAGTTTAAAGTAAAGAAATTGATGTATTTCCCTACAAAATAACACTAAACGCTGTTCTGTATCCTCTTTCAATAAATTTATATGAATTTTTAGAGTTGTAAAGTCCTTTTTGAAACACCCTGTACATTCGTCTTATACTCACGTACTACAGAGAGCAAGTTTCTTCTTAAATTTAGCCCTACTTTCTGCCCCGAACATAAAATGTGCCCCGTTAAAAGCTAGAATAATATGGTGATTCGTACACCACTCATGTCTGGAAGAGTTAGTTTGAATACTTCGCAGCAATCCACATTTACGATTTCAGGCCCTCCGGGCAAAACTGGGACTGTTTCTCTATTGTTCATCAATTTAAAATAAAAATAAATGAAAACTTTAAATGGTGAAATCGAATTGCAGTAGTGAAAGAAACTTCTACGGTTTTTAAGTGATTCGTCCCATGTGTGACAACCGCGCATCCTCCGGATGGTGAAGCACTGCTTCTCCCTACTGCTGTCCATTCAAAATATAATATCATCAAATACAATATCATCATGGTAACATGAAGCAAACGTCAAATTGGCACGAAGGGTACTACATGCTTGGATATTGTAACAAGCCGCTTCAAATGAGTCCATACAATGACGTGTCTACTAAACGGACTTTCGTCATTATTTTGAAAAAACGTGTAATTAAATGGCGTGTCCACTTTACGAACACATAATTCTTTTGCTCAGCTGTCTTGAAGATGGACTCGTCATCCTCTTGTCAGGGCCATCATTGTATCGAATACTTTCTATACGAAGAAATTTACTGTCTCGAGGTTTGTCGAGTTTATGGCTTGTAAAGTCAGGGGAGTGCAGTAGGTGGTATAGCACTTAGCATCCCCATCAGTCAAACAAATCAGGAAGAGCTTGCACTGTACGTGCGTGAGCATTGTGCTGCAAAATGATGGTCAGGTCCTGCAGAAAGTGTCGTCACTTCTGTCTCTAAGCTGGTCGCAGGTTGTGTTCCATAAATGAACAGCATAGAGACAGAAGTGATGACAATTTCTGCAGGACCCGACCATCATTTTGCAGCACAAAGCTCAAGCACGTACAGTGCAAGCTGTTGCTAATTTGTTTGACTGATGGGACTGCAAAGTGCTATACCACCTACTGCACTCCCTTGACTTAAGCCCTCGTGAGTTCACCTCAGTTTCTAAACTGAAGGAAACACTTCACGGCATTCGCTTCAGAACTGCTACAAATTCGTCGGGAAATAGACCGTGCCGCTCGATCTGGCAACACAACTGGCACTGCTAAGAGTATCCTACGACTTCCATATCACTGGCAACGGGTTATACACAATGCTGGTGAGTACTTCGAAGGTCAGTAAAACTTTGAAACGTATCTATTTTGTACGAGCTGTAAATAAATAGTTGCCAGTATTAAAGTTTCAACACTCGTAAATTCAAAATAGAGGAAATTTATTGATTTGCTCAGTCAAGACGCTCTTTGCACACTGTACTGAAAGCTTAATTTGGTAATGATCAGAAACAAGAGAAAATCAGTCTGAAGTTATATACCATCTTCCGGCTTCCATCGAGACAGCTACTCCTCTCAGTCACTGCTCCAAGAGTTTTCTCTCAGTGAACAATTTAGACTTTTTGTGCCAAATCATGGGAGTATACAATGGCGTTGGAGATCATGTACAAATGATATTATCTGCTATAAAATAATTAATACCAAAATAAAACATAGCATTAAATAATGACGGCTCTATTTTGAGGCTTATGCCGCACAGTATCATTCGATCACCATAGTTAAGAGCAAGAATTATCAACAATAATAGCAGCTCGAAATCCGATGACCTCTGCCAATTCAGTACTAGGGAGACGAAAAGCGAAGCAAATGTGGGAGCATTGTCCTGTGATCGAGGATAAGAACTGTACGGACACAAAAACGATAAAGCTGACTCACCTTGTGTGAGCCCGCGAGGCTCTCTTTCATTAATGGTCTGTCTGCAGCGGCTACGGTATCTGACCAGACCCCAGAATCCAGTGCTGAATAATTAAGTTGCACAACAAAGCTGAGAGCCTGAGTGTATCTCACTTAATTTTCTATTAATTCTGCCTAAGGACAGGGAGGGATTCATTAACTATGAGAGGACATCATGGGGTACAATACCCTCATATTTTATTTTATAAATAGCACAGAAAGAATTAAAGCAATGTAGGATTCATTACAAACAGTTCACTGAAAACAATTAGAGCATAGGTGATCAAAACTGATTATTATAATTAATTGCTTGCAAGTTTCTGAGCGGGATGGGAGTACTAAAGTGAATATACCGATTTTCGATCATCGTTATCATATCATGGGGTCAAACGCCTAGAATGCACTGATTGCAAGAAGGAGGGATGACAGCCAATCAAGTTAGGCATACTACCATGGTAGAGTGAATGACCGAGGGTTTCCTAATTCCTCACATTTACCGTCTTAACGCGCCTGTTCTGCCCTACCATGCTGTTCCTGCAATGTGTTGTTACCATAGTCAACTGGAACAGTGCCAAGTCCACGGTTCCAGCAACACATTCCAGGCTTAGAAGGCAGTTTGCAGCAGGCTTCCTGTGTCTCTAATCAGAGCCAGTGTTTCAGGTGTAGTGTCCTCTCCAGAGGACACAACCTAGGTCATCCTCTCTCTCCCGCGTATCGAGCCTTAACAACCTAGGTCATCCTCTCTCTCCCGCGTATCAAGCCTTAGTGTCTACAAAACACAACTTTCCCCATTCTGGCGGCGGTTTTCCGCGTTTGTAAAGTTTTGTGACCAAATGCTAAATTTACTGACAATACTGGTATATAGCGTGTAATGTCAGATCCCTTAATCGAGCAGGTAGGTTAGAAAATTTAAAAAGGGAAATGGGTAGGTTAAAGTTAGATATAGTAGGAATTAGTGAAGCTCGCTGGTAGGAGGAACAAGACTTTTGGTCAGGCGAATACAGGGTTATAAATACAAAATCAGAAAGGGGTAATGCAGGAGTCGGTTTAATAATGAATAAAAAAATAGGAGTGCGGGTAAGCTACTACAAACAGCATAGTGAACGCATTATTGTGGCCAAGATAGACACGAAGCCCACTCCTACTACAGTAGTACAAGTTTATATGCCAACTAGCTCTGCAGATGACGAAGAAATTGAAGAAATGTATGATGAAATAAAAGAAATTATTCAGGTAGTGAAGGGAGATGAAAATTTAATAGTCATGGCTGGAATTCGGCAGTAGGAAAAGGGAGAGAAGGAAACGTAGTAGGTCAATATGGATTGGGGCTAAGAAATGAAAGAGGAAGCCGCCTGGTGGAATTCTGCACAGAGCACAACTTAATCATAGCTAACACTTGGTTCAAGAATCATAAAAGAAGGTTGTATACATGGAAGAAGCCTGGAGATACTGACAGGTTTCAGATAGATTATATAATGGTAAGACAGAGATTTAGGGACCAGGTTTTAAATTGTAAGACATTTCCAGGGGTAGATGTGGACTCTGACCACAATCTATTGGTTATGAACTATAGATTAAAACTGAAGAAACTGCAAAAATGTGGGAATTTAAGGAGATGGGACCTGGATAAACTGACTAAACCAGAGGTTCTCCAGGGTTTCAGGGAGAGCATAAGAGAACAATTGACAGGAATGGGGGAAAGAAATACAGTAGAAGAAGAATGGGTAGCTTTGAGAGATGAAGTAGTGAAGGCAGCAGAGGATCAAGTAGGTAAAAAGACGAGGGCTAGTAGAAATCCTTGGATAACAGAAGAAATATTGAATTTAATTGCTGAAAGGAGAAAATATAAGAATGCAGTAAATGAAGCAGGCAAAAAGGAATACAAACGTCTCAAAAATAAGATCGACAGGAAGTGCAAAATGGCTAAGCAGGGATGGATAGAGGACAAATGTAAGGTTGTAGAGCTTTATCTCACTAGGGGTAAGATAGATACTGCCTACAGGAAAATTAAAGAGTCCTTCGGAGAAAAGAGAACCACTTGTATAAATATCAAGAGCTCAGGTGGCAACCCAGTTCTAAGCAAAGAAGGGAAAGCAGAAAGGTGGAAGGAGTATATAGAGGGTTTATACAAGGGCGATGTACTTGAGTACAATATTATGGAAATGGAAGAGGATGTAGATGAAGATGAAATGGGAGGTATGATACTGCGTGAAGAGTTTGACAGAGCACTGAAAGACCTGAGTCGAAACAAGGCCCCGGGAGTAGACAAAATTCCATTAGAACTACTGACGGCCTTGGGAGAGCCAGTCCTGACAAAACTCTACCATCTGGTAAGCAAGATGTATGAGGCAGGCGAAATACCCTCAGACTTCAAGAAGAATATAATAATTCAAATCTCAAAGAAAGCAGGTGCTGACAGATGTGAAAATTACTGAACAATCAGTTTAATAAATCGCGCATGCGAAATACTAACGCGAATTCTTTACAGACGAATGGAAAATCTGGTAGAAGCCGACTCGGGGAAGATCAGTTTGGATTCCGTAGAAATACTGGAACACGTGAGGCAGTACTGAGTCTACGACTTATCTTAGATGCTAGATTAAGGAAAGGCAAACCTACGTTTCTAGCATTTGTAGACTTAGAGAAAGCTTTTGATAATGTTGACTGGAATACTCTCTTTCAAATTCTGAAGGTGGCAGGAGTAAAATACAGGAAGCGAAAGGCTATTTACAATTTGTACAGAAACCAGATGGCAGTTATAAGAGTCGAGGGACATGAAAGGGAAGCAGTTGTTGGGAAGGGAGTGAGACAGGGTTGTAACCTCTCCCCGATGTTATTCAATCTGTATATTGAGCAAGCAGTGAAGGAAACAAAAGAAAAATTCGGAGTAGCTATTAAAATCCATGGAGAAGAAATAAAAACTTTGAGGTTCGCCGATGACATTGTAATTTTGTCAGAGACAGCAAAGGACTTGGAAGAGCAGTTGAACGGAATGGACAGTGTCTTGAAAGGAGGATATAAGATGAACATCAACAAAAGCAAAACGAGGATAATGGAATGTAGTCGGATTAAGTCGGGTGATGCTGAGGGAATCATATTAGGAAATGAGACACTTAAAGTAGTAAAGGAGTTTTGCTATTGGGGGAACAAAATAACTGATGATGGTCGAAATAGAGCGGATATAAAATGTAGACTGGCAATGGCAAGGAAAGCGTTTCTGAAGAAGAAGAAATTTATGAACATCGAGTATAGATTTAAGTGTCAGGAAGCCGTTTCTGAAAGTATTTGTATAGAGTGCAGCCATGTATGGAAGTGAAACATGGACGATAACCAGTTGGACAAGAAGAGAATAGAAGCTTTCGAAATGTGGTGGTACAGAAGAATGCTGAAGATAAGGTGGGTAGGTCACGTAACTAATGAGGAGGTACTGAATAGGATTGGGGAGAAGAGGAGTTTGTGGCACAACTTGACTAGAAGAAGGGATCGGTTGGTAGGACATGTTCTGAGGCATCGAGGGATCACCAATTTAGTATTGGAGGGCAGCGTGGAGGGTAAAAATCGTAGAGGGAGACCAAGAGATGAATACACTAAAGAGTTTCAGAAGGATGTAGGTTGCAGTAAGTACTGGGAGATGAAGAAGCTTGCACAGGATAGAGTAGCATGGAGAGCTGCATCAAACCAGTCTGAGGACTAAAGACAACAACAACAACAACAACAACTGGTATATTTTTTGTAAAGATTGGCATCCTCATTCTAGAGGCTCTGTGAAACATTTCCTCCAATCAAATGACTTACCAGCCCCTTCAAACCGAATGTGTTACTCAGAACCCACATGACATACCATCCACCAAAGTGTGATTGTGTCATACCCGCTGGCATGTTTTCACCACAGTGGGAAAACAAAAAAGAAAAAATCGCCCCCTTCTCTTGGCGTCGGCATGGTGGCCACCAGCCTCGCGATAAAAGTTAGGTAATGTTTCAGTACGCTTTCTGAAGATAGTATCTGCGACCAGAATCTATGCTTCCACAGACTCTGTCATTTTGCACGTCATCCTGTTGTCTGGTGACCAATCCTTCCACTCCCCGTCCGCAGCTCGTGGTCGTGCGGTAGCGTTCTCGCTTCCCGCGCCCTGGTTCCCGGGGTCAGGGATTTTCTCTGCCTCATGATGACTGGGTGTTGTGTGATGTCCTTAGGTTAGTTAGGTTTAGGTAGTTCTAAGTTCTAGGGGACTGATGACCATAGATGTTAAGTCTCATAGTGCTCAGAGCCATTTGAACCATTTTTCCACTCCCCTACTTGGCCGAGAGTGCACTGTCCGGTCTGAAGGGAGGCTGCCTTCTCCATCCTGGTTCGTCCTGAGGTGTGGTCGGCGTTCTTCTTCAAGTGCCCTTTCATCACCAACGGTCTCCTGTCCGCCTCAATATACAATTTCTGTCGCATGCAAGTAATCAAAGCACACAGTTAGTAATGTCACTGAAATCGCTGCCACATCCTCCGTTTAAATTCCAAGTGTGATTGTCGAGTCTAATTCACATTAACCCGCTAATTCACCCCATTGTCCCACACACGAATGAGATGGAGCTAGCCGGAATGACTAGCCACTTGTCAACCTTATTTCGTTATATGTAAGCAGAAACAGCAATTTCAAATTGGATCTCGTTCTGCTTGCAAGGTTCATGTGATTTTAAAGGTAAATTAATCCTCTGACAAAAACACAGTCCAGTGCTTGAAATTTGTCTATAATGCATTAGAAATTCTTATAAAAGAGAATTATTTCTCATCAAATTTGCATGGAAAATCTGCGTTTCTAAACGCCATGGTGATACACCCGACTTGTCAAACATTATCTTTATGAGCACTTGACATGGGTTTACAGTAGTCTGATTTGTCTGTAATTACGAGATTTATAAAATACATACCGCTCTGACACAGACCACGATAAATAATCTGGATGACTGGTTTGCAAAGTCAAATAACTGTGAACATAACTCCAGTGTCGAAGATCTGCATATTCATTAAACATACAGTGATAATTTATGTCATATGTCTACAGAAAGGTGCAACTGATTTGACAGCTGTGTTTTTGGTGGCATGGGTTAGCAAAATTAAAAAGTCTGTGGAAGGTTTGCCTTCAGATCGCTATAGTTGATTTCATTGGTTTCATTAAATTTTTTTAAGTGGGGCCGGAAACATTCATGTTGTACGCAAGTTCTCTGGGGTCAAGCTGATGCTAAGCAACGGCGTCGGCCACTACAGAGACGCTTCTATTGTTGACAACTGTGACATGTCACTACACATGGTTTCCTAGGAGGAAAAGTCAGTATTCAACAGTACGACAGGAACTGTGAAACAATCATTACCAAAACAACCAAGTAAGAGCAAACAATAGCAAAAGAACCCAAAGAGTAGATGTGAGTAGGCTAAAAAAAAGAGGATGTGAACAAACAGTTTAAGACTAAGCGCAGAAACTGATTCACAGAATTAGAGAACGAAAGTAATAATGAAGACGTTGAAGACATCAATACAAAATGGAATAAGATAACAAGGAGACAGCACAGGAATAACTAGGAGATAACAATAATAGCAACGTCAAGCGCAAACCATGGTTCAATGAAACATGTAGAAAAGCAGTTCAGGACAGAAAGACAGCCAGACAGGCAATGATGAGCGGTAACAAAAATGAAAACTAAATAAAATACAGAACAGTCACGAGAGAAATGAAGAGAACAATCAGGCAAGAGAAAAGATCATTGATGTACAAACAGATAAAGAAGGCAGAGGAGGACTATAGCCAGAACAATAGTAAACACTTTTAAAGGACAATGAGAAGCTTATGAAGAAGTACAGAGCTAAGCTTGTGATAACGAAGGATGAGAATGGAAAACTGATCACTACAAATGAAGGGAATCTAAAGAACTGGAGGAGATACTTCAAAGGACAGTGGAACAGCCCGATAGACGCCTACGACAACGAAAACAAGGCAGAAAACCACCAGAACGTACAACCACTAGCCGAAGAACCAAGTCTGATGCAGTTGAAGGAGGCAATAAAAAGACTGAAAAATGTGAAGGCCCCACGCATAGACATGATATCAGCAGAACTCATCAAGGAAGAGGGAGACAAGACGTATGAATGGTTAGAAAAACCGATAAAAGAGATGTGGCGGAAAGAAGTATTGCTGGAGGAATGGGAAACTGCTGCTGTATGTGCCACATACAAGATGAGAGACAAAATGTTGGCACACAATAGAGGGATAAAGGTTGACTCTCACACAGAAGATTACAGCAACCAGACACTTTTTGCAATGCTATTTATTTATTTAAACAGCCCCGTTACCGATTTCGAAACGACAGATTCATCTTCAGACTGCTAGTTCACGTTTTACATTAGATTTCGTGTTTTGTTTCCCCAACTGACGGAACTTTCTTGGGGTGGTAATGCCCTACAACCAAAACAACATGTGAGACAACGTCTTCTTAATTGTAATTGTGCCTCACGACGATTTTAAGTGTTGTAAACAAATTATTAGTATTAAATGGAAGATGTTTCGGTTACTTACAATGAAGAATCCGCGCCATTATGTTCCAGTGCAGGTTGTTTATCATCTTGCAGCAGCAAAAACTGTGTAATGCACTTTTTGTGTATTGATATGCACATAATGAAAAGCACCACTCACACACTTAGAAATTTCATCACATGGAGGTATGTATACGAAGATGGCGATATTACAATCATAACAGCCAAAGACTGCAACTCTCAGAGATGTTTCATTATGTAGATGTATGTGACAGTAGAAATTCACAAATTACTAATGTTATGTAACTTACTATTTACATTGAAAGAGAACTGATTAAAATTAAGATAAACAAATAAAGCAGTCAGTTATAAAGTGTTACTGGAGTGGTATTACGTAAATATTGTGGTATCATTGGAACAAATGTGAATGATAAGGGCCAGATGTACATAAATAAATATTACAACTCAGGACATATTATGGCATACATTGAGAGCACAGTAAAGGGGATTGGGATGGATGTGCATATATAAATATTACAAATATTACAAAAGTGGACTTTTTTTACTTTAAATTGGAAAGCAGGTGAATGAAATTTTGAAGAAAGGCTGCACTGGCTAACCCAGTTTGTTCATTGAGGAGATTTTGTGGTGATTTGCTTTTATATATCAATCTCCTCAAGCAGATTCATAAGGCTATCTTCCTCAGCATGGTGCAATACTTGTACATGGCCTCAGTGCTCTTTATTCCATGACTGTTGGTAGTTGTGTGAATGGCAGATGTGGAGTTTTAAATTTTGTTCAAACGTATGGCATCTATATGCTCTTTGAACCATGTCTCAATGCTTCTTCCAGTTTGTCCTATATAGTAAGAGCGCCAACTTTGACAGCTAAGTTTGTATATGCCAGATTTTTTGTATGGGGACTTGTTATTTTTTAAGCTGTGAACTGTTAACTGCTGGAGTTTGTTGTTTGTGTGGAAGCTTATTTTAATGTTTATGTTTTTAAATCGATGCTTATTTTATAGGATATGCTCCCTAAGAAAGATAGTGCAATATATTTTCTGCTCTTTTCTACTGTGTCTTGTGTAAGTTGCATGGTTGTCTGGTGCATGGCTGCTGGTCTTTGGATTTTTTTGTGATAGTTTGTCTATCATGAGAGAGCTGTATCCTTTGTTTGAGGCTATGCATTTAATGATACTGATTTCTTTTTCTTGTTTAACTGGTTCAAGACGGATTTTGTGTAGGTGGTTCAGTGTGGATCTAAAGTATGCCATCTTATGCTGATTTGGATGGCCACATGAGCTGTTGATACATACATCAGTGTATGTTGGTTTTCTATAAATCTCAAAATGGTGTTTATGGCTTTTGTTGGTGATTTTTACATTTAGGAAATTGATGCTGTTTTTGGTCGCACATTCAACGGTGAGTTTAATGGTTTTGTGCTTGCTACTCAGATTTGTTGCTAATGTGTCGTTGCTAATGTGTCTATTTCCTCATTGGTGCTATCAAAAATTGTATCATCAACATGCCTTTTGTAGTAGATGATTTTGCTGTTGATGTGACTGTTAGCTTCAAAAAATGTCTGCTTTAAGTGATTTATGTAAATAATTGCTAACCTCCAAGCTAGGCTGCTATCCATTGCCAACTCAGCTTTCTGTCTGTATAATTCGTTATTAAAACTGAAGTCATTGTATGACAGTACAAAGGTGAGTAACTCAATGAGCTCATAATTTCTGTCACACTTATTTTCTTATGTTTGAGTAGATTGTTACTGATTACATTTATGGTGTCCTCTACAGGGATATTAGTATAGCGGTTTACTATGTCAAGTGATGCAAATCTGGCTGTCAGTGGAATGTAAACATCTTTAATTTTGTCAATGAGTTCATATGTGTTCTTAATGGAGAATTTGTTTTCAAGGGTATAGTAGGTATTAAGCAGAGCAACTAGTTTGTTATTTAAACTATATGAAGGGCTGTTCCTAGAGTTCACAATTGGCCTGCTGCGACAGTTTTCCTTATGGGCCTTAGGCTGTGACCGGAGCCGAGGTGCTGTGGGGTTCATGGAAATGTAGCCACACACTTCTCAATTAGTCAGGAGGAAGTTACAATTCTTAAGTGTTTTCGTAATTCTGGGCTGAAATTTAGAGGTAGGATCGAATTCAATTCAGTTATATTGTTACTATAGAAGAATTGCATGGTTTTGTTTTGCTTTCTTCGTTATTGCTTGCGTAACAACTGATATATTGATAAATGGATGAGATAAAATATGTTTTTACGAAAAGAGCCCTAAAATACTTTTTAGGGATGATGTGCTGTGTCTTCCTTTAGATCATTAATTTTCAACAAAACAAAATATATTATGTTCTTATTATTCTGGATCTGGCTTCCTATAAAAGGAACATAGTTTCATTACTATAACCCGCTATAAAGTTCGACATATCTTTCTTACTTTACAGTTATTGAAATGGCTACTGAAAATTATTTTGTTATCAATAGAGATGTTATAGTACGCAATGTTTGTTCAACATCGACATTTTGCAGTGGATTTTTGTCAACATTAAAACACCAGTAAGTACCACGACTAACTGGAGAACATGAGACTATTATCAGAAAAAAAATGTTTTTACTATAATGTTTGCCACACCAGAACTACGCACAGCAAGATTTCTTTTATGTCATGAAGGTAAATTATCTTTTTGCACTGTTAATAATATAACATCATCTGCAGCCCGCGTCCACATGTAAAACACATCATAAAATCTGCTGCAGTGCCAGCAGGCCGGAATGGCCGAGCGGTTCTAGGCGCTACAGTCTGGAACCACGCGACCGCTACGGTCGCAGGTTCGAGTCCTGCCTCAGGCATGGATATGTGTGATGTCGTTAGGTTAGTTAGGGTTAAGTAGTTCTAAGTTCTAGGAGACTGATGACCTCAGATGTTAAGTCCCATAGTGCTCAGAGCCATTTGAACCATTTTTGCTGCTCTGCCCTGCAATTCCGAAAGCTGAAAGAAATAACTTTAGTTTACTATTACCTGTCCGCTTCTTTGCGGTATGATTTGTTTCATTTAATGCAGTTTGAATTCGCCGCAGCAGCGGCTCGTTCGTTCGTAGCGAAGCTCTGCACCACGAATATTATTTAAATAGCTGAAAATGTCTTTAAAGGATGAGATAAAATACCAGGCAAGCTTATTACTAATCATAATGCAAGTTTTCACCAAGTAACTCTATTCGAAACATTTAGACAGATTGAATTCTTACACACCTTTACAAATCAATGCCTAATGGCGTCCTTCTCTCAACCTTGCCAAAAGAATGCTACACAAGCATACAATACAGCGTCACAGGCTCTTCCTACTCACCTAACTCCAAAAGCCGACAGAGAAATTAATGCTTGGCCGCTACTACTTATACTCCGTTTGATACATTTACATCTTTGTTTGATATTTAACAAGTATCGTCTGTGGCGGTTCCAGTACTCGCCGACATAGATATTATCTTTAAAAAATCGATACATAATTCTATGCAAGTATAAAACATGACACATAATGGTTTCTCTTTATTACATAAAGTTCACACAGTCATTGTCCGTGAAGAAATAATAATCATCCAGTTCAATTATTTTTTCGTTTTTTTTCATGACATATAATATGTGTTTTGCCAGGAGACGTTACAAATTCTTAAGTGTTTTCTTAATTTTGGCCTGAAATTTAGAGGTAGGATCAAAATCTAATTCAGTTATGTTGTTACTACAGAAGAATTGAATGGTTTGGTTAACATAGCCTTTTTCACACATTATCACTGCACAATTACTTTTATCAGCTATCACTATTAAAGCTTTATTCTTAGAAAGTTTGGAATTGATACAATTTAGAACATTTAGGTCACTGTTTCTCTGTGAACTGCTGTTTGTGAGGTGTCTTATTATTTCATTAGCTTTGGATGCTAAGGCACTGATTTCCCTGCAATTTAATTTAGCAGCATCACATGCAAGTTTAGTAGATGCAATAAGGCTCTTCAAGTCATTGGCATTAAGTCTGGGCTCTATGTTATGCTTTAGACCTTTGCTTATGAGAGCAAGTTCATTGTGTGTAAAACAGATATTAGTTGAGTTAATAGTTCGTTCATGGAACTGATGTTGGCTATCATGTGAATTTTTGGAGGGGAGGTTCCTCTCATTTTCTATCTATGTCAATTTTTTTTCTTATGCCTACACAATATTTTCTGCTGTTCTTTTTCAGCGATGTTCTCTATGTACGGTAAGATGTAGGAGAATTGAAGGATGGAGAGTCAATTTCCAATTTGCAAATGTACGCTGTACAGCTGCTTGTGGGGAAGTTCTTTCTTTTTTACAGCATTTTGGTCTCTGTCTTGAGCAATTGAAGGATGGAGAGGCAATTTCCAGTTTGCAAGTGTAGACTGTACAGCTGCTTTTTGAGAAGTTGTTTATTTTTGTACAGCATTTTGATCTCTGTCTTGAGACAGAGAGACCATCGTCACGAGGTACAATTATAATTAAAAAGACGTTGTCTCGCATCTTGGTTTAGTTGTAGGGTATCACAACCCCAAGAAAGATTCGTCAGGTGGGAAAAAACACGAAATCTAATGTATAACGTGAACCAGCCGTCTGAAGATAAAACTGTCGGTTCGAAACCGGTAACGGCGCTGTTTAAATAAATAAACAGAATTGTAAAAAGTGTCTGGCTGCTGTAATCTTCTGTGTAACAGTCAACTTATATTTTGTACACAGTCACGGGCTCAAAATGTCAGTTTTTGACAAAATAGCACTATAGAGGGATCTCTCTACCATAAATGTACTACACAGTAACATCAAGAATTAATGCTGAACAGGTTCGAACCGTACAATGAAGAAATATTAGACACAGCACAAGGGCGGTTCACAAAGAGTAAGTCAACCATTGACCAAACATTCATGCTAAGATAAACACTAGACAGGAACTCAGAGTACATTCAGAATGCCTTCCGTACATGTATAGGCTTCAACAAAGCATATGCAGCAGAGTGAGAGATGCAATGTAGGGAGTAATGGCTGATTGTGGGATAGCGCACAAACTGATAAAGCTAACTAAAATGTGTGTGTGGAAAGAAAGTGTAGAGTGAAAGTACAGCGAGAGTTCCCAGAAACATCTGATGTAGAGACATGAATGACCCAGGGATATATTCTGTTCAATTTGGTACTTAATAACACTTACTTAAGAATCACCAAAGGGAAAGAGATAAATGTCCGTATTTCGAGGATGATATTGTGGTGGTAGGAAAGAACATGGAAGACCTGGAGGAAATGAGAACTGTACTAGTGGAAGAAGCTAAGAAAGTAGGTCTAAATATAAATGAAAGTAAAACAAAGTTCATGGTAACAGCAAGAAAAGCTCAGTTAGGACCAAACATCAGGAAAACCATTCAGGAAATTAACAATACAGAAGACAGACACAATCAAATACCTCAGCGTCAACTGAACCATGGTGCACCTTTTTTGGTACTCCAGCTCTTTGGCACGACTATCGATCACCCGGCTGTACTACAATCTTTGCCCCTGTTGTGATCTGCCGGCGAGTATTGAGGTAGGGCAGGCTAGGACGTGCTTGAGGGTACGACGGAGCAAACACGCGGGCTCAGCCAGACGGTCGCGAGTTTTTGGTGGACCTATCTGATGTCAGCTTCGGGCGCTGCTCGTCGCATTGCGTTGGAGCCTGTTTTCTCGGAGAGACCCATCCCTTGAGACCATCTCGAACATCGCTCTCCATCGTACGTGTAAGTGGTTTTGGTACCTTCGTTTCGTCAAACGATTTGCGTTGCAGCGAGTGTATTTGTTGGTCGGTTGTAAGCTGTCGAAGTAGGAGCAGCCGGCAGAGTCTGTGTGACTGTATGCAAATCAGCAATTGCTATTTGCTTGAAAATCAACTGGTTAGATGACTATTAAAAGGCAGATTAGCACGAAGGCGTGCGTATAATTTAGGGTTATTGCCATCAAGCGACGACGTCCCTGGTACATTGCTGAAAAAAAAATGTGCAACCAGTTATTCTCTTATTAGTAGAACTTGTATTTGGTAAAGCTAGTCATTTATATGTATTTCTTGGTATATGTTAACTTATTATGGAGACCAGCAGTTGCTACTACCTTTAAAATCCGCTGGTTGGATTACTATTAGGAAGCAGATTAGCACGAAGGCGTGCGTGTGATTTTGGTTTATTGCCATCAAGCGACATCCCTGGTATACTGCTTAAAAAAAATTTCAGTTATTCTGTTATTAGTAAAGCTTGCACTTGTAGAGCTCATCATATGTACTTCCTTACATACGTGCACTTATTGAATGCAGTCTCTCGACAGTAACTGGTTTGTGTATTTTATTGTTTATCGATTTTTAACGTATATTGATTGACGTTTGGTTGGTGTTTGCGGTGTCTTCTGCAGTCTCTTTGTGTTCCAGTTTTCTGCGAGTTGGGATGCGTGGGTGCGACGCCACGTCCTGGTTCGGTGCACAAAAGCTGTGACGTGCCGTATAATGGGAAGTGACTTCCGGTTGGGCCCCGGCGTTTAGGTCTTGTTTTGGACGGCTAGTCTGCTGCTTCCGGCATTTTAAGTTAAGTCACCTTTTGCCCAGGGAAACCTGGCATCACTGTCCATGTGATAAACACCTAATATCTCATGTATTTAAAAAACTTAAATTTCCTCGCCAATGAATTATATTAAGTGTAACGTATTGTGCTGGTTGTGTTATTGCTCAAAAAAAGTTTTATCTGAACCATCTTTAAATTACTTCAGATTTATTGTTCATTAAGTAATTCTAATTTGCTGCTTGCCTGAGAAGAAAACTATTGGTAATTTTGGATTGTTTTTAAGACAGCCACATGTTGATTGTATGTTAGCTGTTTTATAAATGTGATCTTGAATAAATTGTTAATTTATTGACCTGCTAGTTGTTGTTGTTTAAGGAGTGACATTATAGGGGCCTTGTCCTTCCATGCTAATCCCGACTTCCTAAGTTACATCAACATCATCCAACAAAACTTTGTAGAAAAAGAGATTGTAATGAGAATTCAAACTGGGGGAAGATGTCTAGGACCTATATAAAACATAAAAGATGTAATTGATATCCAGGCAGGTAAAAATAAGAATGTATCAGACCAGCACCAAAGCAATAGCATGCTATTCAAGCGAGACACAGACCTTGAAAAAAAAAAAAAAAGAAAAAAGACTTCATCACTTTTGAAAATAAAGTACTGAGAAAAAATTTTGGACCAGTGATGGAAAACGAACAATGGAGAATAAGATTAGATTAGATTAGATTTACTTTCATTCCAATTGAGACGTAGTGAGGAGGTCCTCCAGGATGTGGAACATGTCAGAAAAACAACAATACATGACAAATATTCACAACTAAAACAAATAAGCTAATGTACCATTCCACAGGTCCCAAGTGGAATGATCGTCATTTTTTAATGAACACTAAGAGTCATTTTACAAATACTAATGCACTGAATTTAAAATAAAAAAGTTTTTTTTTATTTATAAGGTAATACAACTACTGTAATACTTATTTACAATGAACACATTACTGCACTGAAATGGTGCAGAAGTTAGATTATACTAACACACACACACACACACAGACACACAAATTTTCAATGAACACATTACTGCACTGAAATTGTGCAGAAGTTATGTTGTACTTATATACAAATCAGTTGGTTTTACTAAGAAATTCATCAATGGAGTAGAAGGAGTTGGCCACCAATAAATCCTTTAGGCTTCTCTTAAACTGAATTTCATTGGTTGTTAAGCTTTTTATGGCTGCTGGCAAGTTATTGAAAATGTGTGTTCCTGAATAATGCACACCTTTTTGTACAAGACTAAGTGACTTTAAATCCTTGTGAAGATTATTCTTATTTCTAGTATTGATTCCATGAATTGAGCTGTTGGTTTGAAAAAGTGATATATTTTTAATGACAAATTTCATTAAGGAATAAATATATTGGGAAGCAGTAGTTAGTATTCCTAGTTCCCTAAACAGGCTTCTGCAGGATTTTCTTGAGTTCACACCACATATAACTCTCACTGCACGTTTTTGTGCCCGGAAAACTTTAGCTTGGCTTGATGAATTACCCCAAAAAATAATCCCATATGACATTATGGAATGAAAGTAAGCATAGTATGCCAGCTTTTTCATTTTTATATCCCCTATGTCTGACAAAATTCGCATTGCAGACAGAGATTTGTTAAGACGTTTCAGCAGTTCTGTGGTGTGCTCTTCCCAGTTGAATTTATTATCAAGCTGTAATCCCAAGAATTTAACACTGTCCACTTCTTCTATCTTCTTGTCATCGTATGTTAGACATATACCCTTGGGACACCCCTTACAAGTTCTGAACTGCATGTAGTGTGTTTTTTCAACGTTTAGTGACAAAGAATTGGCTAGGAACCAGTGATTAATGTCCACAAATATTTTATTGGCTGATCTTTCTAAGACTACACTTGATTTGCTATTTATTGCAATGTTTGTATCATCGGCAAACAAAACAAACTTGGCATCTGGTAATGTTACTGATGAAAGGTCATTGATATACACAAGAAAAAGTAAGGACCCCAAAATGGAAACCTGTGGAACCCCACGTGTAATTAGTTTCCAGTTGGATGATGCCTGATAGCTTGATACATGTCTCTTTCCTAATAACACCCTTTCTTTCCTGCCAGAGATATAAGATTTGAACCATTTTGCAGCATTTCCTGTTATACTATAATATTCTAGTTTACTTAAAAGGATATTGTGATTTACACAGGCAAATGCCTTTGACAGATCACAAAATATACCAGTTGCCTGCAATTTTTTATCTAATGAATTAAGCAGGAAAAAAGAAACCAGAGAATTCAGAAAGATATACACCTGACATCATTGTGAGTGTGAAAACTGAAAGAACTCAGGTGACACTGACATGTGAGAAGGAAAGGGGAGAACATGGTAGTGAAACCAGTAATGGATGCAGATGCCAAAGAAGGGAGCCTCTTGGACGGCCGAGCACGTTATGGAAGGCTAATATCATGGGAGACATGTAGATAATGGGTCTGGGAGATGAAGGTCCCGCTGACAGGAACGTGTGGAAGGTGGGACAGAGTGAGGCTGCAATTTGTGTGGTCATATAAGTAAGCACGACAGAAGTAGTAGATAATAGCAGTTTGTGGTGCAATTTGTTAGTGCATATTGCCTCCATCAGGGGCAGGTATGTACTCAGGGCCCAACCTATTATTCTCCTTTGATTGACAGGTACTTAACCTATTGTACTGCTAAAAAGATCCTTCCTTTTGATTGACAGGTCCATAACCTGTTGTTCCCCGACCCCCTCCCACTCCCCTCCCCCCTCAGGAAAACTCTCATCCACCCCATCCCCCTCACTGCTACAGGTACACTTTCAGGTCTGAGTTATTGGAATAGCCTCTCTTACTCTTATCAATTTGATTACTTAATTAAATTAATCAATTAATTAACCTCTCCACTTCCGGTGAGCCCCCTCCCCTCCCACCCCCCTCCCGGAAACTGGCGCTATAAAGGCTCGATTTCAGTGTATGGAATATTGTTTAAACAATGTAGACATTGTACAGAATATTGTTTAGTTATTTATGGCAGTGTATGGACTATAGTTTGTTTATTTAGTAAAAGAATTTGTCCAGAAATCGATTGCTGTGAATGGAATATTGTTTAAACAATTTAGAAAATGTGTGGAATATTGTTTATTTAAACAATTTAGGGGATTCAAGGCAGTGTATGGAATATATGGAAATTGGCGAATCTTTGGTGGAGAGGAAGTATCTCATAAGAGGAAATTCAAGGGTATATTGTTTATTTATAAAAAATTCAATTTGTGGGAGTTGGATTTCTGTTGCTCATCATTCTCTGTTCTTTGGAAACATTTAGATCTTGTAAGAAGAAATTACCTGGGGCTAACATGTTGCATAACCTAAGTTTGGCACTGTGCTATGGGTGTCTTAACCTAACATTCGGCCCTTCGGCGGCACTTAACTTATTGTTCTGTTAAGTGGTTTTCCATGTCACTCCCATTTTGTTAAACTAATGTACCGCCTTTTCTACCAAATTAAACATTAGTTACGTCCTTCCACCATTTTCTGGTACACTTTTCGAATTCAACATGCTTTCCACTATTTCTGGTGCATCTTTCTTTGTCACCCACCCTCTTAAACTATAGTACTGTGTTTTACATTAAAAATTATGCAAATTAACCTACTGTTTTGCACTTAATCTGCTATTCTGCTCCATGTCAGCCACTCATACAAACCCTGCCCTTAACTATTGTACCACTAACACCTCACTGATATACAAAAATTTTGCAAATTAATTAAAAAGATGTTCTTCACATATATGGGGTAGTTTTTTTTTAATTTGCAGCATCCTATTGGTCAGTGAAATCGATGGAATATAGTTTAAACAAAAGATTGCTACTAAAAGATACATCCTGCCACCTGATGCCTCACGCTGATGCCACCAACTCTGCACATGCCCCCATGAGTTGGGGTGCACCATCAGCCCCCGCAAAGTGATGAACCGGCCATCAGATGCCGAGTCACACACAGGTGTTCATTTGGGTCCCACAAGCATGGGGTGGCGGCAGCACTTTCATACTTGACACCTGAGAAAGTCCTGTCGAGATACATGTTCACCTAGGCACCATTGCTGGTGCGATACCTCTCTACTTGTGAATACAGACGTCACAGGCCGCACTATAGAAATCCGATCCATTGCTTCCCAGAATAACACAGGGTTCTTGTTCCTAGCGATTCTAATGGGACAGCCCATTCGTCACTGAATTTACCCGTCAAACTCTGCTGCTGCCAGTGTGGGAGCTGCGTCCGCCATTGTTTTCTGCAGATGAGACTTTCAGTGGCAAAATTATTTTGTACAGATCATCACAGTGCACTGACAGGCAAACTCCACAAACTTTTGTACAGATCACATACATACAAGACACACAAGAATATTGGGAACCAGGAACATATTTACCAGTGTAACTACAATTAAATATTACGATTGCTGTTGGAGTCTGACACCGATCGATGTACAGGTAATGTCTCCTCTTGACGGCTGTGGTTCTGGAATGAATCTCAGTATCTATAGTGCACATTTTCAGATAACAAATGTCACAGAATTACTCTTAATAGCTGGCTATAATACTCGATCTTTAGCAATAACAGTCGACAATCGGCAACACCAACCAAAACAAGTGTTGAGTTCCTAGTGAAAAACAAAATTTCAAATGGTAATTATAAGGACAGCTCCAAAAATGGAACAAAAACTCAACATGGAGAACAACATCCACAGAACCTGTAATTAGAATTTTAAATTATTATACCATATAAAAGCCAACCACCAGAATTATTTATAACTTATATACACCTCTTCTCAAAGTGTAAACTAAATAGTATAAACAAAAATATGTATATAATACAGGCCACTGAAGGTGTCTTGCAAACAATAAAGGCGATACGTGTATGGCACGAAACTTGTTTCATTCAGTTGTAATCAGACGGATCAGAAGTAAAAATTATCAACATAGCGAAATATTACTCGCAACTGAGGACGACAGGACTACAAAACTTGAAGATATTTATAATATCTGTGATTTATAGTTTTGATTGTTGAACTGATAGTGGTACGCAGTCCTATCGAGGATTTACTATTAAAATATCCTATGTCAAATACACAAATTTTTACAGTAGAGGCAAAAAACATTTTGTCTGGGAGCTAGTAGAAAATAGATATTCTGTAATAAATAGAAATGTAAAAATAATGCGATATTTAACTAAAAGGAAGAAAATACATTCTATAAAAGAAAAGATTTACACCGAAGGCACTGAGCAATAAAAAGAAGAAAAAGTAAGACACAGGCATTTCTGCTAACACAAACCTATTCACCACCTAAAGACAAAAAGACTTAAAAATAAATGAAAACCAGAACCAATCAAACATTTCTAAATAACCCTTAACATTGTAAAACTAACTATCTCTGTTTGGCAAAGTGCCACATAACAGTTGAAAAACTTCAGGAATCACATGTTTTAGCTGCTGGAGATGTTCATACCTACTTTTTATAACAGGCCTGGTTCTTTTACAGTTCTTTTTTATTACCATTCTCTTGAGTTCTTCGTGACCTCTTCTCAAGAACTTTCCACTCGTCTGGAAATCACAGCTTACAGCAAAGTGTCCTGTCAGTTTGATACCAAAGTGCACAGGAATTGTTGACTCACCTGCTTGGAAACGTGGACGAATCGAAGAATTGTATTTCAGTTTGGAGAAGTCTTTAAAAAAGTTATGTGTTAAATATTTTACTGTATGTGGGTTAAGTTTTATTCTTGCCACGATGCAAGCAGAAAGGTACCCTGCAGCACATTAAATCTCTACTTTCCTTAGTTCACGTTCAGTTGTCGAATGTATACTATCACACTCCATTTGAGTGCGCCTTGACACTAAGCATATTTGGGTGATAATAATGTTCTTCTTATACGACAAATGCAGGAGTGAATTGGAGAGAATGACATTCCTGTTCTGGCACGAACAGTCATCACTCTCCTTTCTTCCTCAGCAACCAATTCTATTTCGTCATCGTTTAAGTGATACAATATTGAAGAAAGTTTATTAGCAGTGACACCACCTTCTGCTTCGTGGGACCAAAAACAATAATCATATTTTGTGTTGCAATTGAATAGAGTGAAATTATGGACGACCAACTATTTCTTGTAATATATGGCAGAAGCTGTCAACATGAAGCAAAGTAGTGTACAGTGTAGATCCATGGCGGATATACGTTTTGCCGTTTCCTTATCTTCATGTTCCTGCTTCCAAGCCTAATTTTTTCCAGTAATATGTTCATTATATTTATCTTTTGAAATATTACCTGCCTTGAAGCTAATACAAAAATCACATTGATTCTTTTTGGGGCTGAAGAGACTCAAATTCTCAGAGAATTCTTCACGTAATTTTCATGTATAATGGTGCAATATTTCTTTTCGTTTACTCTATTGGAAGCATTCCATATATAAAGATTGTTTAGAAGCCCGTATAGGTTCCAAATACAGTTTGGTAGAGGAAGCCCTGCAATAGTAGATTCCATCTGTGGTAAATCATCTAAAAAAAATCTTTCAAGCTAAGTTCCCCTTTCTCCAGTCCTGAACTTTCCTTCTTGTCTATTTTTTCTCAGCAGACCGCTCACCACTACTCAAAGATTTTGCCCTGTTCTGTATACACTAACCGCCAAGACACAAAGCATTGCTGAACATAGTCTTACATACTCTCACACGGAATGCACTTTCATTCAAGTAACAGTTGAAAATATTTGACGTGCGTGATACTGCATTCAACTGGTCTTTTATCTATCACAGGAACAGCGTCTACCACGCTTGCAACATACACTTTTTTTGTGACCAATTCATATTACTCCAGAAATTATCATAAATCTTTTGTCTGCTTCCTTCTGTAAATATTCTGTATTTAATTTTTGTATCTCTTTCACTTTCTTTGCTATTACAAGTACAGGAGATAGGCAAAATAATGTGAACAGTGGTAGTAATTGGGTGGTTGTATTTGACAACGAACAACATAGGTAAGGCACGTGTAGTGTTGGACTGTGCGTGTTCAGTACGCCCTAGGCATCAGTGCAGGTTGTTTACGAGTAGTGCACACTTCGTATTTGCAGTCAGCGGCCGAGATCGACGTGCAATGAAAGACCTAACAGAGGTCCAAAGAGGGCAGATTTTGGGGGCCCGATTAGCTGGAGTATCAGTATCTAAGACAGCCAACTTATTGAATATTTCCAGTTCATCTGTTTCAACAGTCATGACAGCCTACACAAAACATGGAGATATATCAGCGAGTAAACGTACTAGTGGACGCAAATTAAAACTAAATGACAGAGATCGCGGTACTCTAATACGAATTGTGTAAAAACAACACAAAACTACGGCGGCTAAAGTGACTGCAGAGCTCAATAGCTATCTTCTAGACCCCGTATCTATCAACACTGTCCGCCGAGAACTCCATAAAGCGAACATTCATGGACGAGCTGCTATAACGAAACTATTAGTGACGAAAACGAACCCAAAGAAGCCTACAACATGGAGTCAGGAGCATAAATCCTCGACGGCTGATCAGTAGAAACACATCATATGGTCCGAAGAGTCAGCGTTTTTGTTATTTCCAACATCGGGCCGGGTTTACGTCTGGAGAACGCCAAAGAAGCCTGCAATCCTGACTGCTTGATTCCAGTGGTTAGGCATGGAGGTGGAAGTGTGATGGTGTGGCCAGCCATATCATGGTATTCTGCTGGTCCCATCATTACTCTCAAAGGCCGTGTTACAGTCAACGATTACGTAAGCAGTTTAGGTGATCAGGTACACCGCATGTTGTTGTTCTCTAACAATGGACCCATTCACACAGCAATGACAGTACAACTACCAGCACAGTCCCCAGACTTGAACATTTTGAAACCCTTGTGGGCAGTACTGGAGGGCAGCTCTGGAGCAGATTTCAGCTTCCCTCGTCACTACAGTAGTTAGAAGAGGCTCTGGTCGAAGAGTGGCGTAACATTCCGCTACAACCATACAGTCCTTATATGTCAGTATCCCAAGCAGTTTCGCAGCTGTGTTACGGGTAAATGGTGTTCCAACCCCTAATTAATAAACCATTCCCAGGTAAGTACAGGTGTTCACATTATTTTGCCTATCCCTTGTACCTTTCATTTTACGAGCTTTCCTGTCTAGGTTTCCTAGCCATTTTCGAGTTTCCTCTCAACTCATTCCTTTGTAAACGCAGCCCTTTTCTCTCTTCATTCTGTTCTCTTTCCTATTCCAGTTGCTTTTGTCAGGTTTGCGTTTTCTGTTTTCTTATGGGATGTTTCTTCTTCTCTAAGCCCAAAATATCATTTTCTTCTGTATTTGCCTTTCTTGGGACATAGGTCTCATTGTTCATTTTTCTCCACAGGAATTATTTGTCACAAGATCTGGTACATTAATATCTTCACGTTTGTTACCAACTTCACCCATCTGTGATGCATCTCTACGATATAAATCTTGAGCTGCTTTAGACGCCCCGCAACATTCTTTTTCCTGTGACATTTCATCAGTATGCAGTGGATATTAACTGTAGTTTCCATTGTTCTCTTACATAACAGAAAGGGCTTCATTAATTGCTTTTATTAAATCAGTCGCAACTGCTTCAAAATGCGATTCGAACATTTCATTTCCTCATGCTTCTCCAAATTCTTGTTTTCGGCTACGAAAGCAATATACTGTCCCCTAGACATAAAGTTTTCCTGAAAAAAAAGGCAGGTCTATGTAAAAGAAAGTATGTATCTACTATTGTACCTGAAATCATATATGTAATCAACTGATTACCGTAAGGAAATTAAAATAAAGCTACAGTATTAAATACTAGTAACTGCACTGCACATAAACATAACCTGTAACTATTTTTAAAAAACTTGTAAAAATGTAATAGGTATTGTAAAACTTTTATACACTACAAAAAATATATTTATCTCTGACTTATTTTCTATGAAATTGTCTTTTTCCGTGTGTAATATAAATACTCACTACAATTCACGAACAACAGTAGCACTGGAGGTCAATGTCATGCTTTAAGGTTCACAGATAGGGAAGTTTATATTTCGTAGTACAGGAGTTCAAAGACCTAGAGGTTTCAGGTATGTCGGATAAATGTCCTTGCATCCATACACCGACTTTGGAGGTTTTGCAGGCCTGAATGCCAGTAATTTATGAACCTCAATCATAAAAAACACCAAAGTCTCAAAATTCAGACTTAGGAGCTTTTGATAGAAAGCCGACGATGTGCAGATTATTAGTTAACGTTATCATTTCAATTAACGATTGCGTATTCAATGTGGATTTATTTTGGCCACAACTGTGCGTGATCTGCCTCTTTGTGCGTCCAGGATCAGAAGTGTGTGAAGATAGAGAGTATGCGAACATTTAATAGTCACCTCCCGATAGGCAGACCACCAAAATGTCCTGCGGCTATTAGAATTGGAGACTGGTTTCTCTTTCAGTTGCCTTTCGCTCTCTCTATTTTATACCAGATAAGTTTAGATTTTCAAAGAGAGTGTATTTCAGCGACTTCACAGTCTGTAGAAGACTCCCCAGCTAGAAAAATATACTGAGATCCGCTTGCCATGTAATTTTGGATCCAGTCGCAGACCTGGTTAGGCACCCCACATGAATGTATTTTCTTTAGACAGTTCTTGTATCCTCCTAGGGGTAATTTTGTAACATACTTGTAATAAAAACCACTTTCAACTCTTCGTTGAAAAGGATATCAATTCTCCAGTCACTAGCATTATCAGAAAAGCAGGATGTACACTCACCATTAATTTCGTAACTAGTAAAGTTGCCAAATGGCTCTAAGCACTATGGCACTTAACACCTGAGGTCATCACTCCCCTAGACGAAGAACTACTTAAACCTAACTGACCTAAGGACATCACCCACATCAATGCCCGAGGCAGTTGCGACGGTAGCAGCAGCGCGGTTCCGGACTGAAGCGCCTAGAACCGCTCGGCCACAGCGGGCGGCATAAAAGTTGCCATAAAACATTGTTCTATTTCTGTTTAAAAATAAAATTTCACTTCCGTTTTGCGTTCACCTCTTTGCAGCATCCACGCAAGAAGAAGACACCGATGTGTAGAATTTGTTTTGCAGATTCACTTCCTGTGTTATCTGAACGTGGGACGCGGACATGGACACTAACTCAAGCGAGTCGCCTAATAGTCATCAACGCAGAAATCCGACATAAGAAAAGATCGATAGTGAGATGGTGCTATACGGAAAGGCTTATGTCTTAGTGGAGGCGTTGATATCAGATTGTTTCCAGGAGGGTCACGCCAGCAACATCCCATTAAACAATCATCTTCTTATTCCTCAAGTGAAGCGTCGCCTTCGATGTGTAGACTTTATGAAAAGGTTGACGACAGTTTTTTTTTCTGGAGAACAGAGATGGGAGCTTTCAAGTCAATATGTCATACGCTGTAAAGCGGTTGGATACAAACGCTACACCTGTGAGAGAGGCGGAAATAACGACGCAAGTATTACGTTGGACGCGCGGCGGCTGCCGAGGCACGCTTTCCACGGAAGGCGGAGTGGTTTATCAGCGGAGGCGAGCCACCCCAAGCACCCAGCGGAGCGCAGCGAACACGGGGGTCAATGACCCCGGCCTCCGTGCCGCGCAAGAAGTGCTGCCGTGACTGACACTTTCGTCTCGGCTCGCGGCTGAGTCACCGCCCCCAGCTAAGCTCTGACGCCACAGCCCATATGTCGATATGTTCTACCCGAGCGTCTGAAAGGCAAGTATAATCATGAAATGAAAGCGTATTTAAGGGGCTCCGGAAAGGCTCAAAATCATGAAAAGTTCAATTTTTACTTTTTTGCGTTTTCTGAATCTGCAGACTATTACCTTTTAATAGATATATAATTTATTCAATTCCGAAGACTACAACTATTTTTAAATTTTTTTTGAAATGTGTTCTACATGGGCGTGACCCACTGTGGCGCTGTTAAACTGCTGTCAAATGGTATTATTATTAACGTCCGTGTTCATCAGGTACATTTTAGTGATGTGAGATAAAGTATGTGTTGTGGCTAACCTGTGATGGTTCAATATATATCGCTGGTGTGATTGTCGATTGTTTCATGTTTATTTACTCTGTCGTTATCTCGAAAATATTCGTAATTAATTCTGTTTCTTGAGTCTCTGTTTTGTTGAAGTATAATAATGAGTAAAAGTAAAGTTATTAGAAATCCTCTGAAGGCTTTTAAGAAAAGGAGAAATGTTGGAAAGCCAAAGGTATGTGTTATTACTGTAAACAATAAAGACGATGAAAATCCCCAACATAGCTTGTGTCCCAAAGAAGAAGACAGTTGGTGTAAATATAACAAAGGATTGCTAACTGGTGAAGTGTACACTCATAAGCATAGTCTGCCTCATGCAATAATGGAGGTGATAAAACCTATTTTCAGAGACTTAGCAGCACCTGAACTGTTGAAAAAGTGTATTCACGGAAAAACTGAAAACCCCAATGAAAGTGTAAACAGTGTTATATGGTCGAGAATCCCCAAGACTGTATTTGTTGGAATAGAAACACTTCACTTTGTTGTGTATGATGCTGTTGCGACTTTCAATGATGGCAACATTGTAAGATGCAAGGTATTTAGAAATATGGGAATGAAGATAGGTTCTAACATGGTACGAGCGATGCTTGCTTTAGACAAGGAACGCCTTCGGGCTGCAGACAGGGCTGTAAAGAGTCTAGAAATACAAGCAAGAGTAAACAGGAGGAGGAACAAGAGGAAGCTGGAGGAGGAGTTTGCAGAGGATGAAGATAATCCATCCTATGGACCTGGAATGCACTAAAAAGTTAATCCAATCTTTGTCGCTCGATTCCCAAAACTTTTATTTTCTCATACTAATTACATGTTTTCTAAGGATCTTCCAAACATATTTGTTTCAAACTTTCAGTAAATGTTACACAGTACCTTCTGCATAATTTAACACAGCCTTTTTCCAAAAAACTGTATATTTTTGAATATATAAATAAAAAATTGCAAAAAAATGTTGTGAATTTTCATTACAATTGAAAAAAAATCATCTTTAATAACTGAACTAAAATTTTGTAAAATCCCTGTGTTAAGTTGTAGCCCATATTCCAATAAATAATCTTTAAAAAGTTCAACTTCCTACCTCAAATACTTTGTGAGGAAAGATGTAATTTATAAGCGTTATTTTAACATTGCAAGTATAGGGCGTTCCGGAGCCCCTTAAGTAACTATGAAAAATCCGCCTCGATTGCACAAACTATCTGGCGTTTACTTAGGTTTCAGCGTGGGTAACCACGCCTTCTTCAGAACAAATATAAAACAGCTTGCCTAAATAGGCATAGTGAAAGGCTAAAATCAACACCTACAGCGGCAAGACCCCATAAAAAGTTTTTACAAATACACGGTACATATGTACCAAGTCAATAATATTACTTAACCCTGTGTGTGCTGCCTCGCCCCAGCAAACATACGATGGTCACAGGCTCTCCACCTAACGAAAGCGTGTTTCGTGATGTGGATGCACAGGGTGTCCCAGTAGGAATGGTCAGTATTCAGGGATATGACAGGAATGATCGTTCTAAGCATAAGATTCTAGTAAACAAGGGCTCTAAAATGCATACTTTGATCGCTATCAGCACTTGTTCATCTTCGATACTGTAAAACACATCTCTTTTATTCCAAGCTCTTTCCTTTCCGTATTTTGAGAGGTAGTAGCATGGATAAAACAACAAAAAAGTGCAGTAAAACGGGGCTCTAAAGTGCACACCCTAAATGCTGTGAGCACTTGCTCAGTAAAAGAGACGTGTTTCATAGTAGCGAAGATGAACAAGTGTTTTAGAGCCCTTTTATCCTGCACTTTTTTGTTGTTCTGGTCCATACTAATACCTCACAAAATATGGAAAGCAAAGAGCTTGGAATAGAAGAAGTTTCTTTCATAGTATCTAAGATGAAGCAGTGCTCATAGCTCTTGTAAGTAGGCTGTTTAGTTTTTTTTATTGGTAACGCTACATAGCGCTCTGTATGAAAATCACTGGCTGTGCTGTGTGCAGTCTGTGGTTGGTTTGCGTTGTTGTTCACTATTGTAGTGTTGGGCAGCTGGATGTTAACAGCGCGTAGCGTTGCGCAGTTGGAGGTGAGCCGCCAGCGGTGGTGGATGTGGGGAAGTGAGATGGCGGATTTTTGAGAGCGGATGATCTGGACAGAGTAAATTTGTAAGACTGGATGTCATGAACTGCTATATATATTATGACTTTTGAACACTATTAAGGTAAATACATTGTTTGGTTCAAATGGCTCTGAGCACTATGGGACTCAACTTCTGAGGTCATTAGTCCCCTAGAACTTAGAACTAGTTAAACCTAACTAACCTAAGGACATCACAAACATCCATGCCCGAGGCAGGATTCGAACCTGCGACCGTAGCGGTCTTGCGGTTCCAGACTGCAGCGCCTTTAACCGCACGGCCACTTCGGCCGGCTAAATACATTGTTTGTTCTCTATCAAAATCTTTAATTTGCTAACTATGCCTATCAGTAGTTAGTGCCTTCAGTAGTTTGAATCTTTTATTTAGCTGGCAGTAGTGGCGCTCGCTGTATTGCAGTAGTTCGAGTAACGAAGATTTTTGTGAGGTAAGTGATTTGTGAAAGGTATAGTTTAATGTTAGTCAGGGCCATTCTTTTGTAGGGATCATTAAAAGTCAGATTGCGTTGCGCTAAAAATTTGTGTGTCAGTTTAGTGTTGATCAGAATAAGTAAAGAGAGTAATGTCTGAGAACGTTCAGTTTTGCTCAGCTGTTTGAAAATCAAATAACGTGAGAGGTTTATCAGCACAGTAATTCAATAATTTTTCTAAGGGGACGTTTCATATGTCGACCCTTAGCCGAGGATACCTCACTGGAATCTTCTGATTTTTTCTTGTAGTTTGTGTAATTAGTGTAGCTTTTGTTTATTGCTAGCGCGTAATTGTAGAGAGAATCTCCTTTGTAGTTGCAGTCTTTCACTTTTCTGTGTTATCGTGTGAAATATTGTCACAATTATGGCGTGTGAAAAACGTAATACTAGGCTCCAAAGTAAACTGAGAAATGACAGTGAAGACGAAAGCAGTATGTTAGCGCCACCGTGTAATGAATTAACTAATGTTCAACATAGTAATTTGGTAATTGTGCATAGGGAAATTGAGCGGGCCGCAAACAATGGTGTAGACAGTGAAACAGTTAGTGAACAGGGGAGCATTATCTATCGATTGGTCGGCAACAGCCCTCCTCAGGAATCGGGAATGACAGTACACAATCTTGCGAATACTGCAGATTCAGGTTTTGGGTCCTCGCCGTTTTCTCAAATAAGTCAAGACACATTTTCTGCTTGTCAAAATGTGAATGTTGCCGGTGCAACTTCACTGCCGAAAAGCACTGACGAACATGTTTCAGACACCAGTGCATTGTTATTACAGTTAATGCAACAAATGGGACAAAGGCTACAAAAGTTAGACACAACACTTGAACAAAATCAGAAACAAATGGGACAAAATCTTCAAAAGTTAGACGCAATGGAACAAAATCTTCACACCACACTTGAACAAACACGTGAAGATTTAACTACTGAGTTACATAAAATCGAATCGAAATGTCAAAAAGTCTGTAATGACGTAAAAACACAAATTTGTGAGCATTTCCAACATATTTTTTCGCGTCATGAAAATGCATTACAGAATCACGAAGCAGCCATAAAAGAACTGCAAACTATTGTTCATGAAAATCATGAGACCTTCGAAGCTAAAATTGACTCAGTTGCATCTACCGTTTCGGTTACGCAACTTGCAAAAACTCAGGAAAACTTAAAGGACACGGTAGATACGATTTCAACACAAAGGACACTCTGAAACTTGGTTCAGAAAAACACACCGAGGAAATAAGTACACTATCGGAGAAAGTAGCCGAACTTTCGGATCAGTTCACTAACTTATCTACAAAGGTAGATGATGATGTGAATGACACAAGACCTGTAGACATCACTGACACAGAATAGTATGAACAAATTAAGAAATTCAAACAAAATCAGAATCAAATTAATACGCAACACAAAAGAGAAATCCGGGAAGTACAAGATCAGTTGGCACAAGTAATACAAAAATTACATCTTTCAGAGGAATACAAAAATTACATATTTCAGAGGACACACGCGCTCCAACACGGGAAGAGGGACTTAAAAATACGGAAAAGCCGCAAAATAATAACACAGGGCATTTCGGAAATTATGAAAGAAATTGGCAAGGTGCACCGAAATTTGAGATGGAACCGCCGACACGACGTAACAATGACCGATATGCGACTCGCCGACACGATGATTTTGACTATAAGCTGTTTATTACTACACGTAAATTCAAAACATTTAAGAATTCCGGCAACGACATTCATCCACAAGCGTGGCTCCATCAATTCTCTCATTGTTTTCCTCCCAACTGGTCATTAGAGCACAGATCAGAATTTGTGTGTGGCTACTTAGAGAATGAACCAGCTGAAAGAATGCAATCGGTCATTCACGATTGTCACAGTGAAGGAGAATTTTACCATGCCTTCCTCTCAGCATATTGGTCTCAAGCCACACAAGACCGAGTAAAACATAGCATCATAATGACGAAACATTTCGAACAATCTAAATTTTCCAGTCTTATGAAATATTTTGCAGACATGATGCACAAGAATCAGTACCTGTCAAACCCTTACAGCCCCTCAGAACTCATTCACATTTGCTTAATCAAATTGCCTGAACATTTACGACATATTATTTTGGCAGGTCGTTGCAAAGACGACATTGAAGCTTTTCAGGGACTGTTACAAGAACTGGAAATTGACACTGACAATCGCGGAACACGAAAACAGGAGCACAACAATTACAGGTCACATCCGTCACAATTCCGCGATGACAGAAATAATAAATGGACACGACAAGGCTATTCTTACAACGTAAATCGTGACCAAAACAGACACCACCAGTATGACAACCGTTGGCAGAGTGGTAATAATTACAGGGATAGATCACCTCTCCGCGGTAATGACTATCACACAGACAATCAGAGAAACATACAATATGGGGACCAAAATAATTATTATCAAGGGAGACAGAATAACATTAGATGCAACGGTCCACCGCGCAGTTACGATTCAGGGAGAAATTCTCCACCACGTGACTGACAAGAAAGAAACTATGGAATCTACCGCCATGACGACAGACGATATGATCGTAACGACATACCTGAATTGCATCAGAACTGGCGGGATTCAAACAGGGCAGGGCCCTCTCGACAAGGTGAATTTGTAGAAGTTAGGTCTCCAAATCCCAATAACGACGCGCGCCAACAAAGAGATAGCAGACAATGACTCGCACCGCAGGCAGCCACGTGTGCCGCCTGGCTCAGAGAAAAATAACATAGACGCTAACCTTGAAAAAATTTTTGAGCATTCTTTACCGATGTATCATATACCACATGATAATTGCGTTGAAGTTGAAACTCTGCATACTAGGAAGAGTAAATGTTTACACCACATTTCACATGTAAAACCGTTTACTGAAAGATAATCTGCTTTTTAACTTAGTCTTTGCCATAAAATTTTTCACTTCACACTACTAGTACAATTTGTCACACTAAGAAACTGTTAACATGCAACAATGTTTTGAAGTTTACTATCCAGTCTAGAACCTAGGGAACATATTTAGACAGTATTTACGAGTGCATTGTTATAGTGAACAGACGACACAGTGTTATTGTGTGTGTACATTCTTGCTTGTTAGTTGCACGATTACGTAACGACTATAAGGCTCACATACTTAGAACATATACTGGCACTGCTAATAAGATTTTAATGCAACATTTTGGTTTACTTGAAAAGACATTCTTTATTTGAAGTACTTTCTGTGAGATTAAAGATTACTTAGTAATTGGTTTCTTTGACAGCTACATGATTATATCACGACGCTACTAATGTGTGACACAATTTATATTAGTGCTTTTGCGCTGTATCTGTTTTATATCTGCACAGTTTTTCTGAATTCTTCTGGAAAGGAAAACATGTTTTAGTAGTAACTTTTGTGGTATAGCTACAAAGAGACAGCCTTTTTCGTAGCACAACAATACGTTACTTTATAGTACTTTCTTGATGACGGTAAGGTATGTAATAACTACGATATCTATACGCAAAGCATTTCACTTTCGTTTATGATGAGGTAAGTAAATTGACTTCAACAGAACTTTGCTTATAGAGGACGATAACTACGACACTTCCACACAATTATCTTACAGCAAGACGCACATTTAGCGCTACAGGACACGCATTTGAGTGATTAATTTTGTACTTAAACCATTTATTTTTCAAGATTTTTGAATTACAAAGAAAGTTTTCTGTGATACATTTCATTCCATTGCTGTAATGTGTAACACCTGAGGATATAATTACATTAATTCTCAGGGGGGTACACACTTACTTTGTGTACCATGTGTTTGGCAAGCACAAGGAGCCCTAGCTAATATATTTGCTTATACAACTTTACACATCGGTACCACATAAGTTACACAGCAATCTGATCATTTAACTGAGAGATAAAGATTTTTTTTACTACATCAGTGACACATGTTTACACAATTACACAGTTGGATAACTTCACAGCCGGCCGAAGTGGCCGTGCGGTTAAAGGCGCTGCAGTCTGGAACCGCAAGACCGCTACGGTCGCAGGTTCGAATCCTGCCTCGGGCATGGATGTTTATGATGTCCTTAGGTTATTTAGGTTTAACTAGTTCTAAGTTCTAGGGGACTAATGACCTCAGCAGTTGAGTCCCATAGTGCTCAGAGCCATTTGAACCATTTGATAACTTCACACCTGTTGTTGTTGTGGTCTTCAGTCCTGAGACTGGTTTGATGCAGCTCTCCATGCTACTCTATCCTGTGCAAGCTTCTTCATCTCCCAGTACCTACTGCACCCTACATCCTTCTGAATCTGTTTAGTGTATTGATCTCTTGGTTTCCCTCTACGATTTTTACCCTCCACGCTGCCCTCCAATGCTAAATTTGTGATCCCCTGATGCCTCAAAACATGTCCTACCAACCGATCCCTTCTTCTAGTCAAGTTGTGCCACAAACTTCTCTTCTCTCCAATCCTATTCAATACCTCCTCATTAGTTACGTGATCTACCCACCTTATCTTCAGCATTCTTCTGTAGCACCACATTTCGAAAGCTTCTGTTCTCTTTTTGTCCAAACTGGTTATCGTCCATGTTTCACTTCCATACATGGCTTCACTCCATACAAATACTTTCAGAAACGACTTCCTGACACTTAAATCTATACTCGATGTTAACAAATTTCTCGTCTTCAGAAACGATTTCGTTGCCATTGCCAGTCTACATTTTATATCCTCTCTGCTTCGACCATCATCAGTTATTTTACTCCCTAAATAGCAAAACTCCTTTACTACTTTAAGTGTCTCATTTCCTAATCTAATCCCCTCAGCATCACCCGATTTAAGTTGACTACATTCCATTATACTCGTTTTGCTTTTGTTGATGTTCATCCTATATCCTCCTTTCAAGACACTGTCCATTCCGTTCAACTGCTCTTCCAAGTCCTTTGCTGTCTCTGACAGAATTACAATGTCATCGGCGAACCTCAAACCTTTTACTTCTTCTCCATGAATTTTAATACCTACTCCGAATTTTTCTTTTGTTTCCTTTACTGCTTGCTCAATATACAGATTGAATAACATCGGGGAGAGGCTACAACCCTGTGTCACTCCTTTCCCAACCACTGCTTCCCTTTCATGCCCATCGACTCTTATAACTGCCATCTGGTTTCTGTACAAATTGTAAATAGCCTTTCGCTCCTTGTATTTTACCCCTGCCACCTTCAGAATTTGAAAGAGAGTATTCCAGTTAACGTTGTCACAAGCTTTCTCTAAGTCTACAAATGCTAGAAACGTAGGTTTGCCTTTTCTTAATGTTTCTTCTAAGATAAGTCGTAAGGTTAGTATTGCCTCACGTGTTCCAACATTTCTACGGAATCCAAACTGATCTTCCCCGAGGTCCGCTTCTACCAGTTTTTCCATTCGTCTGTAAAGAATTCGCGTTAGTATTTTGCAGCTGTGACTTATTAAACTGATAGTTGGGTAATTTTCACATCTGTCAACACCTGCTTTCTTTGGTATTGGAATTATTATATTCTTCTTGAAGTCTGTGGGTATTTCGCCTGTCTCATACATCTTGCTCACCAGATGGTAGAGTTTTGTCATGACTGGCTCTCCCAAGGCCATCAGTAGTTCTAATGGAATGTTGTCTACTCCGGGGGCCTTGTTTCGATTCAGGTCTTTCAGTGCTCTGTCAAACTCTTCACGCTGTATCTTATCTCCCATTTCATCTTCATCTACATCCTCTTCCAATCCCATAATATTGTTCTCAAGTACATCGCCCTTGTATAAACCCTCTATATACTCCTTCCACCTTTCTGCCTTCCCTTCTTTGCTTAGAACTGGGTTGCCATCTGAGCTCTTGATATTCATACAAGTGGTTCTCTTCTCTCCAAAGATCTCTTTAATTTTCCTGTAGACAGTATCTATCTTACCCCTAGTGAGACAAGCCTCTACATCCTTACATTTGTCCTCTAGCCATCCCTGCTTAGCCATTTTGCACTTCCTGTCGATCTCATTTTTGAGACGTTTGTATTCCTTTTTGCCTGCTTCATTTACTGCATTTTTATATTTTCTCCTTTCATCAATTAAATTCAATATTTCTTCTGTTACCCAAGGATTTCTACTAGCCCTCGTCTTTTTACCTACTTGATCCTCTGCTGCCTTCACTACTTCATCCCTCAGAGCTACCCATTCTTCTTCTACTGCATTTCTTTCCCCCATTCCTGTCAATTGTTCCCTTATGCTCTGCAAGAAACTCTGTACAACCTCTGGTTTAGTCAGTTTATCCAGGTCCCATCTCCTTAAATTCCCACCTTTTTTCTGTTTCTTCAGTTTCAATCTACAGTTCATAACCAATAGATTGTGGGCAGAATCCACATCTGCCCCTGGAAATGTCTTACAATTTAAAACCTGGTTCTAAATCTCTGTCTGATCATTATATAATCTATCTGATACCTTTTAGTATCTCCAGGATTCTTCCAGCTATACAACCTTCTTTTATGATTCTTGAACCAAGTGTTAGCTATGATTAAGTTATGCTCTGTGCAAAATTCTACAAGGTGGCTTCCTCTTTCATTTCTTCCCCCCAATCCATATTCACCTACTATGTTTCCTTCTCTCCCTTTTCCTACTGACGAATTCCAGTCACCCATGACTATTAAATTTTCGTCTCCCTTCACTACCTGAATAATTTCTTTTATGTCGTCATACATTTCTTCAATTTCTTCATCATCTGCAGAGCTAGTTGGCATATAAACCTGTACTACTGTAGTAGGCATGGACTTTGTGTCTATCTTGGGCACAATAATGCGTTCACTATGCTGTTTGTAGTAGCTAACCTGCACTCCTATTTTTTTATTCATTATTAAACCTACTCCTGCATTACCCCTATTTGATTTTGTATTTATAACCCTGTAAACACCTGACCAAAAGTCTTGTTCCTCCTGCCACCTTACTTCACTAATTCCCACTATATCTAACTTTAACCTATCCATTTCCCTTTTTAAATTTTCTAACCTACTTGCCCGATTAAGGGATCTGACATTCCACGCTCCGATCCGTAGAATGCCAGTTTTCTTTCTCCTTCACACCTATGAAACTTTTTTTGTCTGTACTGTGTGAACTGTTCATATTTTTTCGGAATCATTGTGATACTATGAGAGCTTTGAATGATGTATTTGGTATGAGATCATGATTTTTAAAGTACGTTTGAGGTAGATGACACTATTGAAATGAGCAGAGAATTTTTTTTAGGTTTTGAAATTATTTCAGAAAGTTACGACGTTTTTGAGATTTGACTGAGGTGTTATGATGTTATTATGCTGTTGAGGAATGTTTATTATGATACATATTTATTATGATGAAATACTGAAGAAGTGACGACGAATATGTTTATGTGTAATAAGATAAGGAATAATGAGTAGTGGTTAGCGACTCTGGTTTGTGAAAAAGGATGTTGGAAACCAAGAATCGTACTTTAAGAGTCATGAAATGTGTGTATATGCGTAATGTATCACAATGCCGACGAAAATTTTTTGGACACTGTTATATTTATAGGATTTTGTTTCTTCACATTTGTATCGCAAATTCTCAACCTGTGAAATTTTTTATGAGACTGCCACTGTAGCGGAAACTGCTGTCGTAAATATTTCGGTAAGAAAGGTAAGTGACCTTGACGTAATGCGTTTTGGGCGCTCAGCTGAGAGATAGTCGTCTGACAAAAGAAAGCCATTAGGTGGATAAAAAAAGAGGCCATTATCCTCGCTATTGACATTCCTTTGTAGAAAGCATCGCAAATACAACACGCTCATTACTTGGAAAGATACTTAACATCTGCACACCTGATTATGACAAACGTCTTTCTACGAGGGTTGAGAGAATTTCTACTAACTTGTGAAATGTCACACGACTATTGAATGATATTCTTATGCTTCGCTTTAGATAGTTGCTTATTTCTTTTGATATCTGGATTCCAGCTGTGTTACAGCATTGGTTTTATAAAATAAAATTAAATGCATTTGCTAATGTGAACACTTTCTGTCAACAGATCTATTAAATAATAATTTTATGATCCACGTTCTTCGAAAAAGAAGCACTTGGAAAGGAAAGAACAATAAGAAGGGATTAATAACAGTTACTGCATACATAATTTTCTTTTCAACTACTTCGTAATTTTTTTGGTAGAGTAACTTCTTATGGTGCGCCACTTTAATTACATAGACATTAAGATGTGAATATACATTTCCCTTATCTGCATTGTTGTATTTAGTGTAATATTTTTTCTGCTTGAGCTTTGTCATGTTTAGTTATAAGTTATAGCATTTGCTGCTGCTGTTTGCCAGGCATAGAGTTACTGAATTTGACTTTGTATTACTCTGTTAAGCCAGTTTTACTACAGATTTATTTTTCTTGTTTGGTGCACATTGCTTTATATTAGTTGTAATATTGCAATTGCTTTGCTAATTTATATATACTGCTGCTTGCTTTGCCAATTTCCATTTTTTGTCATTGCTGTTTCTGTTAATTGTTTTGTGCTGCTGCATTGCCGCATCCCATAGTGTAGCATCTGAGCTCAGTACATTTAAGTTAGCTTAAGAGGGGGAGACTATATAAGAAACTGACTATGATGGATTGGAAGAAATGCATTGAGAAGCTATAAGAAAATGGTTTGGCCAAAAAGTACTGTACAGTGGAGAAAAACTATTTTTGAAAGAGGATATGAACAAAAAAGTAGGGTTTAGGGACAACAGGTTTAGGTAGGATTTTCTTGGAAATAAATGATGAGGTAAGATAATGGAAAATAAATAATGAGGTAAGAAATATGTGAACATATAAATACAGAAAGCATGCTTGGATAGGATTTTTTTGGTGGAAACAAATGTTGAAATAAGACGAAAGATCTATGGAATGAAGTTTTGGGTTGGACTGCAGTACCAAATGTTACACTGAAAACAAACCCTGTCCTTTCCTCCTGTGTTATTCTGCTACGTGTTTGTGTACTCTTGTGTATTTGTGTTTTTCCTGTGTTTGTGTTTAGCTAATAAGATTTATGTTGTAGAATTTTTCTAGTACTAAGTTACATTCACTATGGTGAGGAATACTGTTATCCTCAAATATAATTTGCATTAATAATATGTTATTTTCTTTGTAAAGATGTTTATAGACATTATTAATTCTGTTCTGTTTATTGCTCATGTGTGAAATTAATGTTTCGAAAACTATTCTCATTATTTTATATATTTACTTATGTCATAATTCCTGTAACACTGATGTATATGTTTATTTCTATACTTTTGTAAAGCCTGTGTTTTACAAATGTTATCTGTATTTTTATGTTCTTTAATGATGTATTTTCTACTTTTGTAATTGTATTCTTATGTTGTAAATTTATAATTGTAATGGACACCAGTTCATCAGATTAAGTAATTTGTAAGTATTCATTTCACTGCACACATTTCTGTTGGTCATAGTATATGCACAGTATGTAAAAAAAAGAGGACTGTTAGTGCTTGCACATGTGTTGATAATTCAGCAAGGGACTGATTAACAGCATTGCTGGTTCTAAGGACAATTCCAAAAACTTTGTGAGTGCACAAGTGGTGGTTTATGCACTTGCTATATTCTCCGCAAGACTCTTCGATGGTGATTGTGCACCACACCAGCACAGTCGCAACAGATGGCTGCTGGCCATCTCTACAAGGACTACAGTGGGTCTGCATCTTTGATGGCCCACCAATACCATTATTGCTACAAGGACTGCAGTGGGTCTGCCTCTCTGGTGGCCCACCAATACCGTAATGTCTACCGGGACTACAGTGGGTCTGCTCTGTGATGACCTACCTACCAATGTTCTTCAAAACTTCGACTGACTCTGCTGTGGGTTTGCTCTGTTGTGGCCAATTACCTGTCTGCATGTCAAGAGTCAGCACTGTCTTTCCTTTGGAAGGACAACACTACTTCTTGAAGACTGCTTGGAAATCCACTACTTCCGAGTGCATTTTCTTTTACTGCTCAGACTTCGAGAAAAAAAACCACTGCAATTTTAGTGTGATGAATGATCAAGACTGTCTTTATGGACTGTGAGAAAATTTTAGCTTCTGACCAACATTGTATCAATAAATGTGTGCATTTGATATCTTTGTTATTGTAATTATGAAAAATTTCTTCAAATCATTATTGGCTACTGCCCAAAACAATTTGTAAAATTTTTTGTGGGGAACATAGGGGCTATGTAAGTAGGATGTTCAGTTTTTTTTACTGGTAACGCTACATAGCGCTCTGTATGAAAATCACTGGCTGTGCTGTGTGCAGTCTGTGGCTGGTTTGCATTGTTGTTCGCTATTGTAGTGTTGGGCAGCTGGATGTTAACAGCGCGTAGCGTTGCGCAGTTGGAGGTGAGCCGCCAGCAGTGGTGGATGTGGGGAAGTGAGATGGCGGATTTTTGAGAGCGGATGATCTGGACAGAGACAGTAAATTTGTAAGACTGGATGTCATGAACTGCTATATATATTATGACTTTTGAACACTATTAAGGTAAATACATTGTTTGTTCTCTATCAAAATCTTTAATTTGCTAACTATGCCTATCAGCAGCTAGTGCCTTCAGTAGTTTGAATCTTTTATTTAGCTGACAGTAGTGGCGCTCGCTGTATTGCAGTAGTTCGAGTAACGAAGATTTTTGTGACGTAAGTGATTTGTGAAAGGTATAGTTTAATGTTAGTCAGGGCCATTCTTTTGTAGGGATCATTAAAAGTCAGATTGCGTTGCGCTAAAAATATTGTGTGTCAGTTTAGTGTTGATCAGAATAAGTAAAGAGAGTAATGTCTGAGAACGTTCAGTTTTGCTCAGCTGTTTGAAAATCAAATAACGTGAGAGGTTTATCAGCACAGCAATTCAATAATTTTTCTAAGGGGACGTTTCACTCTTAAGGTATTCATTGCAGAGTCCATTTTTACTAGACATTTTTGCTTCGAATAATCGTATCTGTCACATCCCTGAATATTGAGCATTCCTCCTGGGACACCCCATATATGCACATCATGAAATACGCTTTCATTTCGTGATTATTCTTCCTCCTCAGACACCCTGTGTTCTTACACAACAACTTTGAGGTTTGCCGATGACGTTGTAATTCTAACAGAGACAGCAAAGGACTTCAAGAGCAGTTGAAAGGAAAATATCAGATGAACATCTACAAAAATACATGTACAGTGGAATGTAGCCGAATTTAATCTGGTGATGCTGAGGAAATTAGATTAGGAAACGAGACATTTGAAGTAGTAGACGAGTTTTGCTATTTTTATGCAGAAAAATTTATTAATGTCGAATATAGATTTAAATGTTACAAAATCTTTCCTGAAGGTATTGTCTGGATTTTAGGGATTTATGGACGTGAAACATGGGCGATAAGCAGTTTAGACAAGAAAAGAATAGACGCTTTTGAAATGAGATGTTACAGAAGAATGCTGAACATTAGATGGGTAGATCACGTAACTAATGTGGAGGTACTTAATAGAATTGGCGAGAAAATAAATTTGTGGCACATCCCGATTAGAAGTAAGGATCGGTTGATGGAATACATTCTGAGACATCAGAGGATCGCTAGTTTAGCATTGGGGGAGAGGGGAGGAAGTAGAATCTTAGAGGGAGATCAAAAGATGAATACAGTAAGCAGGTTCAGAAGGATGGAAGTTGCAGTAGTTGTTCGGAGATGAACAGCCTTGCACAGGGTAGAGTAGCGTGGAGGACAGCTGCATCAAACCAGTCTTTGGACTGAAGACCACAACAAATAAACAACAATAACAACAAGATAAGACTTACTCAAGCAATATTAGCAAACAATACTACCTAAGATATGGAGTTACACAACGGAAATGAGGAGTGTTATACCTTGACACACGAGTCCGAAATCTATCAATCTTTATAGAAATGTTGATCACATAAACAGGTGTTAAATGATTAAACCTTCATTCAGTCCGGAACTTATGATCATCGTTAAAATCGCTATGATGAATGACCTCCGGCCAGGAACAGATGCAAACAGCCTTCAACTGTCATTCGTGTCACATACTGGTGAACATTCTACCTCCTTTGAAAAATCAGTCCTGTTGCCAAATCCAGTAGCTCCCCACACCATAACTGCAGGAGCTGGAGAGGTACGACTCTCCAGAAACGCTGCTTACTGTGCAGGTTGTCTACAGAAACGTTACGGTGGCCTGATCCCCACATACATAAGTAAGATTTGTCGCAGAAAATCACAGAACTGTACTCATGTCTGGATCTACACCTTTTAACTTAAGACTCACTACACTGTTGTCCATGCGCTCGGTGTGAGTCTTATGGTAAGCTGCATTTAATCTGAGGACAATCTGAGACGAAAGTGTGAGTGCATCGACTTAAAAAGACGCACGGACCAATCACAGTGTTGCAGGCACTGAGATGGTGCGAACCCTCCCTAGCAGCGGCTCGCAGCGGCCGATTTAAATGTTTCTTTTGCGTAACATGAGCAGCACACGAAGCGCTGTGTATGGTAGACGAAGACACCATTCACATCGCAGAAATAATGAAAATATAAAATTTCTGTTATTTTTTAGTTTAACAATAGAAATTTTTTATTGTATAATTTACATACTATTTCACTTTCCACTGCAAAAAGTGGGAAAATCATGTAATTTTCTGTTGAAGTGTTTAACATAAACCACTGTTTAACTGCCTATGATGTATGTTACATGAGAACAAAACTCACGAATAAACTGTAACATGTAACATGCTGAAGCAGTGTTACATTTTTTGTGTAGGTAGGCTTTGTGTCAAATGTAAACCCAATTTAAAGGGGATTTAATCGAAAAGCTTACATTCCTTTCCTGGAAGTTACCGTAAGTTCTATATCACTGTCCCTCATACTCATGTGCCTTTATTCCTCGTATGCCCTTGTGCGGCAATTTATTTTTCCCAAGCCACCTTATAGTGTGTGGTGGAACTTACCTGGTCTTCCTATGTCATCTCGCACCATTCCTCTTCTCCTGACGATTGTTTATTGGGCAGAACGACTGCCCATCTTCCACCAACTCAGATCTAATTACTCTCACTTTGTCATACATCTACATCTACATCCATACTCTGCTAACAGCTAATAAGTGCATGGCAGAGGATACATCCTATCATATGTCTTATTAGACCTTTTACCCGTTCCAGTCGCGTATGGAGCGTGGGAAGAATGACTGTTCAGACGCCTCTGTGTGCGTTACAATTAGTATAATATTGTCCTAACGATCCCTATGGCGGCGATGTGTACGGGGTCATTCAATAAGCAATGTAACACCGTTTTTCTCGGATAATTTTGGTTGAAACAATGTAGAAGTTGTTGAGGGACATCGTGGAATACTCCTACTTCAACCTCTGTACTTTCATGAATTTCCGAAAGGTGGCGGCGCTATATGTAGCACTCAAAATGGCGTCTGTAAGGAGGTGCGATCCAACCAGAGAGCTCTCATGGAGTGTCTTTTGGTAGAAAACTAGAGCACCGCAAGTATCCACGGGCGTTTGCGAAATGCCTACGGAGACCTGGCAGTGAACAAAAGCAAAGTGAGTTGTTGGGCGAGGCATCTGCCATCATCACAAGAAAGTCACGCAAGCCTGTCCGATCTCAAGCGTGCCGGTCGGGCGCAAACAGATGTGACTCCTACAATGTTCGAACGTGCGGACACTCTCATGTGAGGTGATCGATGGGTCACAATCAAACACCTCGCTGCACAACTCGACGTTTCTCTTGCTAGTACTGGCACAGCAGTCCACCATTTGGGATACTCAGTGGTACACTATGTGATCAAAAGTATCCGGACACCCCCAAAACATACGGTTTTCATATTAGGTGCGTTGTGCTGCAACCTACTGCCAGGTACTCCATATCAGCGATCTCAGTAGTCATTAGACATCATGGGAGAGCAGAATGAGGCGCTCTGCGGAACTAGCGGATTTCGAACGTGGTCAGGTGATTGGGTGTCACTCGTGTCATACGTCTGTACGCTAGATTTCGACACTCCTAAACATCCCTAGGTCCACTGTTTCCGGACACGTACAACACAAAAGCGTACAGGCTGACCTCGTCTGTTGACTGACAGAGACCGCCGACAGTTGAAGAGGGTCGTAATCTGTAATAGACAGACATGTATCCCGATCGAAACACAGGAATTTCAGACTGCATGAGGATCCACTGCAAGTACTATGACAGTAAGGGGGGAGAGAGAAAACTTGGATTTCATGGTCGAGCGCCTGCTCATAAGCCACACATCACTCCGGTAAATGCCAAACGATGCCTCACTTGGTTAAAGGAGCGTAAACATTGTACGGTTGAACAGTGGAGAAACATTGTGTGGAGTGACGAATCACGGTACGCTATGTGGCGATCCGATGGCGGAGTGTGGGTATGGCGAATGCCCGGTGGACGTCATCTGCCAGCGTGTGTAGTGCGAACAGTAAAATTCGGAGTCGGTGGTGTTATGGTGTGGTCGTGTTTTTCATGGAGGGGGCTTGCACCTCTTGTTGTTTCGCGGGGCACTATCACAGCACAGACCTACATTGATGTTTGAAGCATCTTCTTGCTTTCCACTGTTGAAGAGCAATCTGGGGATGGCGATTGCATCTTTCAACACGATCGAGCCCCTGTTCATAATGCACGGCCTGTGGCGGAGTGGTTACACGACAATAACATCCCTGTAATGGACTGGCCTGCACAGAGTCCTGGCATGAATACTACAGAACATGTTTTGGAACGCCGACTTCGTGCCAGGCCTCACAGACCGACATCGACACCTCTCCTCAGTGCGGCCCTCCGTGAAGAATGGGCTGCCACTCCCCAAGAAACGTTCCAGCACCTGATTGACCGTATGTCTGCGAGAGTGGAAGCTGTCATCAAAGCTAATGGTGGGCTAACACCATATTGAATTCCAGCATTACCGATGGAGGGCGCCTCCAACTTGTAAGTCACTTTCAGCGATGTGTCCGGATACTTTGGACCACATAGCGTATGTGCCTGCTGGGTTCCTCGTCGCCTAACGGAAGACTATAAAGATTAACGAAGTTCCATCTTTGCAGAACGTTTTACACGTTACTTGGCTGAGCGTGACAATTTTTTCTCGAATATCTCCACAGACGATGAGACATGAGTTCATCACTTGGAACCGGAAACAAAACGGCAATCCGTGGAGTGGCGCCACTCCATCTCTCCCCTGAAGAGAAAGTTCAAAGTCGCACCCCTAGCCGGTAACAATCATGGCGATCGTCTTCTGTGGCTGTGAATCGGTTAGTCTGTTTGATATATTCCGACAAGGTGCAACGATCAACTCGGAACTGTACTGAGTAGGAAACTGAAGAAACGACTTGACGGTGTTCACCCCACAAAAATGCAAACGATTTTCTCCATGACAACGTAAGATCCCACACAAGTGTGCCCTCTCGACTCTCGAGAGGAGCTCACAAAACTTCATTGGACTGTTCTCCCTCATCCCCCTACAGCTCGGATCTCGCACCTTTCGAATGCCATCTGTCTGGCCCAATGAAGGATGCTCTTAGCGGGAAGCAGTACATGGATGGTGGGGAGATTATCAAGACGTTGGTTCCAATGTCGACCGGTGGATCGGTACCATGCGGGCATACAGGGCTTTCCAGTTAGGCGGCGAAAGGCCGTAGCATAGAACAGAGATCATCTTGAAGAACAGGGTTTTGAAGCCATGAGAATGGAGAATAATATGCATTATTGGAATCCTAAGTAAAACCAACCCGCTTTCAGAAAAGAATTGTGTTGTATTACTTACTGAGCGTCACTCGCAGTTACCTCCTAGAGTCATTATTTAATGCCAGTTTTCGAAACTTTGTAAGTAGGATTTCCGGGGACAGTTTACGAGGTCTTCAGAAGTCTGCCAGTTCAATTTTTTCTGCATCGATGTGACGCCCTCCCTCGGATCAAATAAATCTGTAAGCATTCGTGCTGCCCTTCTATGTACTCGTTCAGCATCCCCTATTAGTACTACACTCCTGGAAATGGAAAAAAGAACACATTGACACCGGTGTGTCAGACCCACCATACTTGCTCCGGACACTGCGAGAGGGCTGTACAAGCAATGATCACACGCACGGCACAGCGGACACACCAGGAACCGCGGTGTTGGCCGTCGAATGGCGCTAGCTGCGCAGCATTTGTGCACCGCCGCCGTCAGTGTCAGCCAGTTTGCCGTGGCATACGGAGCTCCATCGCAGTCTTTAACACTGCTAGCATGCCGCGACAGCGTGGACGTGAACCGTATGTGCAGTTGACGGACATTGAGCGAGGGCGTATAGTGGGCATGCGGGAGGCCGGGTGGACGTACCGCCGAATTGCTCAACACGTGGGGCGTGACGTCTCCACAGTACATCGATGTTGTCGCCAGTGGTCGGCGGAAGGTGCACGTGCCCGTCGACCTGGGACCGGACCGCAGCGACGCACGGATGCACGCCAAGACCGTAGGATCCTACGCAGTGCCGTAGGGGACCGCACCGCCACTTCCCAGCAAATTAGGGACACTGTTGCTCCTGGGGTATCGGCGAAGACCATTCGCAACCGTCTCCATGAAGCTGGGCTACGGTCCCGCACACCGTTAGGCCGTCTTCCGCTCACGCCCCAACATCGTGCAGCCCGCCTCCAGTGGTGTCGCGACAGGCGTGAATGGAGGGACGAATGGAGACGTGTCGTCTTCAGCGATGAGAGTCGCTTTTGCCTTGGTGCCAATGATGGTCGTATGCGTGTTTGGCGCCGTGCAGGTGAGCGCCACAATCAGGACTGCATGCGACCGAGGCACACAGGGCCAACACCCGGCATCATGGTGTGGGGAGCGATCTCCTACACTGGCCGTACACCACTGGTGATCGTCGAGGGGACACTGAATAGTGCACGGTACATCCAAACCGTCATCGAACCCATCGTTCTACCATTCCTAGACCGGCAAGGGAACTTGCTGTTCCAACAGGACAATGCACGTCCGCATGTATCCCGTACCACCCAACGTGCTCTAGAAGGTGTAAGTCAACTATCCTGGCCAGAAAGATCTCCGGATCTGTCCCCCATTGAGCATGTTTGGGACTGGATGAAGCGTCGTCTCACGCGGTCTGCACGTCCAGCACGAACGCTGGTCCAACTGAGGCGCCAGGTGGAAATGGCATGGCAAGCCGTTCCACAGGACTACATCCAGCATCTCTACGATCGTCTCCATGGGAGAATAGCAGCCTGCATTGCTGCGAAAGGTGGATATACACTGTACTAGTGCCGACATTGTGCATGCTCTGTTGCCTGTGTCTATGTGCCTGTGGTTCTGTCAGTGTGATCATGTGATGTATCTGACCCCAGGAATGTGCCAATAAAGTTTCCCCTTCCTGGGACAATGAATTCACGGTGTTCTTATTTCAATTTCCAGGAGTGTATTCCGCACGGGTCCCACACTCTTGAGCAGTATTCTAGAATGGGTCCCATAAGTGATTTGTGAGCAATCTCCTTCGTAGACTAAATGCATTTCCCCAGTGTTCTACCAGCAAACCGAAGTCTGTCGCCTGCTTTACCTGCGACTGAGGCTACGTGATTCTTCCACTTCATGTCCTTAGACAGTGTGTTTGTATGAGCTGGCCGATTCCATATGTGATTAGATGATGTTATAGTCAAAGGATACTAGGTTTTTTCGTTCTGTGAAGTGAGCAGTATTACATTCCTGAACATTGACAGCAAATTGCTAGTCTTTACCTTAATTGAAATCTTATCAATATCTGCCTGATATGTGGGTAGCTTGTGTCATACAGTACTTCATTATAGATAACTGCATCATCTGTGAAAAGTCTAACGTTATTCCAGAATGAAGATTTCACCCTGCAGCGGACAGTGAGCTGTTATGAAACAATATCCTTTCTTCCAGGAGTGCTAGTTCTGCAAGGTCTGCAGGAGAACTTCTGTGAAGTTTGGAAGGTAGGAGATGAGGTACTGGCGGAACTGAAACTTGTGAGGTAGGGTCGTGAGTCGTGTTTGGGTAGCTCAGATGGTAGAGCATTTGCCCGCGAAAGGCGAAGGTCCCGAGTTCGAGTGTCGGTCCGGCAGACAGTTTTAATCTGCCAGGAAGTTTCACATCTCACGTTATTATTGAAATTGTCCGCATGGTCGTTAACATACAACACGAACAGCAAAGAGGCCAACCCATTTTACTGGTGCAGACTCGAAGTTACTTCTACATCTGTCGATGATACTCATCCAAGATAATTTTCTGTGTCCTTCCTACCAAAAAATCCACAGTCCAATCACAATTTTCGCCGATACCCCGTACGATGGCAATTGTGATAGCGATCTGACTGCCTTGATCCAAGTCTTCCAGTATGTTACACAAGAAAAGCGCAAGTTGGGTTTCATATGATCGATGTTTTCGGAGTCCATGCTGGCTGGCGTGGAGCAGGCCATTTTTTCAAGTTGCCTCATTACCTTTGAGCTTAGAATAGTTTTAATAATTCCGAGAGATGAATATGATAGGATTTAACTTCTGCGCGACTCTTTTTGGAAAATGAGTTTTGGAAATTTTTACAGTGTACCTCCCGATGAGGCCTACTGTGAATGTCTAATAGTCTGTTAGTGGACGAATATTTTCTTGCCACTGTCGCACATTCTAAAGAAACTCGTGATGAAATGCACTGATCCTTTTTGGAACTTTATTTCCTCTATAAATACCATCTGGTAAATGTAAATGTCGTGTGACTAGCGCCTCCCGTCGGGTATACCATTCGGTAAGAGACCGAGACTAACAACATGTACTGATCGAACGAATGAAGCCAACGGTTCCCGTCGGGTCACCGTTGTTAAGCACAGTCCGGTGCGGCCAATACTTGGATGGGTGACCGTTCGAGAATGCCGTGTACTGTTGACAGTGTTTTACGACTGAGGGGACAGGAGGCGTGGTGACTGATAACCAGTCTTTGCGCCAATGGTCGTATTAAATTACAAACCTCTTGTGAACCCAGTAAGTTGTCCTCAATGGTGAGTGTTCATCGGAGGTGAGGGTATCATCTGGAGTGCCCCAGGGAAGTGTGGTAGGTCCGCTGTTGTTTTCCATTTACATAAATGATCTTTTGGATAGGGTGGACAGTAATGTGCGGCTGTTTTCTGATGATGCTGTGGTGTACGGGAAGGTGTCGTCGTTGAGTGACTGTAGGAGGATACAAGATGACTTGGACAGGGTTTGTGATTGGTGTAAAGAATGGCAGCTAACTCTTAATATAGATAAATGTAAATTAATGCAGATGAATAGGAAAGAGAATCCTGTAATGTTTGAATACTCCATTAGTAGTATAGCGCTTGACACAGTCACGTCGATTAAATATTTGAGCGTAACACTTCAGAGCGATATGAAGTGGGACAAGCATTTAATGGCTGCTGTGGGGAAGCCGTATAGTCGTCTTCTCTTCATTGGTAGAATTTTGGGAAGATGTGGTTCATCTGTCAAGGAGACCGCTTATAAAACACTAATACGACCTATTCTTGAGTACTGCCCGAGCGTTTGGGATTCCTATCAGGTCGGATTGAGGGAGGACATAGAAGCAATTCAGAGGCGGGCTGCTAGATTTGTTACTGGTAGGTTTGATCATCACGCGAGTGTTACGGAAATGCTTCAGGAACTCGGGTGGGAGTCTCTACAGGAAAGGAGGCGTTGTTTTCGTGAATCGCTACTGAGGAAATTTAGAGAACGAGCATTTGAGGCTGACTGCAGTGCAATTTTACTGCCGCCAACTTACATTTCGCGGAAATACCACAAAGATAAGAGAGATTAGGGCTCGTACAGAGGCATGTCGGCAGTAATTTTTCCCTCGTTCTGTTTGGGAGTGGAACAGGGAGAGAAGATGCTAGTTGTGGTACGAGGTACCCTCCGGCACGCACCGTATGGTGGATTGCGGAGTATGTATGTAGATGTAGAAGTGAAGTATAGTATTACTGCTCAAAAGAAGAAATTGATGTTTTAAGCTGGTAATATTAAAATCATTGTTATTGATCTAATGTGTGTAGTGTCTCTGTTTGTATGTTTGTGAATGACGATATCCCGAGCGGCGTCGCCTACCCCCACAGCGTACGTAATTTCGTACACGTAGAAAAGTTACTCTCGTGGTGTAGAAGCATCTGCTGACTCCTACGGTTTCCTGTAAAATTCTTGAAATGTAGTAGAAAGAAAACTTCTACAGGAACTTTTCGAATTGGAACACTGCCATTCGCATTTGGTTATTCGATGACTGCGAGTGAAATGAGTTCGTTTTAGCAGATAAAACTTTCTCTATGCTTTTGACCGCTTTATTGAAGCAGGTTCTACAGCAAACATCGACCACCAAATGTTCGACGTCCTATACAAGCTTGTACTACGTAACAGTTCATCACAGAATCCTTTGATCAAAATTTAATACACGCAGTTACCTTTGAAATGCAACAGACTGCGTTATGGCCGTTACTAAACTCTACATTAACATTACACATAGCTTGTGAATCTCAAAAAACACAAATTATACAATATGGTGGCTAACAATGACTAGCTACAGCACACATTTTCTACACGTCCTCTCGTTATCCTGTCTCGTAACAAAGTCCAGTCGCATTCCGATTTGCCTGCTTTTCTTCTCTCGGCATGGAGCAACGCGAAGTCAAGGAATAAATATATCGCTCGTGCAGGTGAAACGCACCACTTCACGATATATATTAACTTTAAACCAATAACAATAGGATGGTCGTTGGATGATATAAAAGGCTTGAGACATAGCATGGTGATTGCCCGACAGATGGAGACGCTAAGCTCGGCGAACACCCGCCGCTATTCGCAAGGAAGGCTTGAGACATATATACACTCCTGGAAATGGAAAAAAAGAACACATTGACACCGGTGTGTCAGACCCACCATACTTGCTCCGGACACTGCGAGAGGGCTGTACAAGCAATGATCACACGCACGGCACAGCGGACACACCAGGAACCGCGGTGTTGGCCGTCGAATGGCGCTAGCTGCGCAGCATTTGTGCACCGCCGCCGTCAGTGTCAGCCAGTTTGCCGTGGCATACGGAGCTCCATCGCAGTCTTTAACACTGCTAGCATGCCGCGACAGCGTGGACGTGAACCGTATGTGCAGTTGACGGACTTTGAGCGAGGGCGTATAGTGGGCATGCGGGAGGCCGGGTGGACGTACCGCCGAATTGCTCAACACGTGGGGCGTGAGGTCTCCACAGTACATCGATGTTGTCGCCAGTGGTCGGCGGAAGGTGCACGTGCCCGTCGACCTGGGACCGGACCGCAGCGACGCACGGATGCACGCCAAGACCGTAGGATCCTACGCAGTGCCGTAGGGGACCGCACCGCCACTTCCCAGCAAATTAGGGACACTGTTGCTCCTGGGGTATCGGCGAGGACCATTCGCAACCGTCTCCATGAAGCTGGGCTACGGTCCCGCACACCGTTAGGCCGTCTTCCGCTCACGCCCCAACAGCGTGCAGCCCACCTCCAGTGGTGTCGCGACAGGCGTGAATGGAGGGACGAATGGAGACGTGTCGTCTTCAGCGATGAGAGTCGCTTCTGCCTTGGTGCCAATGATGGTCGTATGCGTGTTTGGCGCCGTGCAGGTGAGCGCCACAATCAGGACTGCATACGACCGAGGCACACAGGGCCAACACCCGGCATCATGGTGTGGGGAGCGATCTCCTACACTGGCCGTACACCACTGGTGATCGTCGAGGGGACACTGAATAGTGCACAGTACATCCAAACCGTCATCGAACCCATCATTCTACCATTCCTAGACCGGCAAGGGAACTTGCTGTTCCAACAGGACAATGCACGTCCGCATGTATCCCGTGCCACCCAACGTGCTCTAGAAGGTGTAAGTCAACTACCCTGGCCAGCAAGATCTCCGGATCTGTCCCCCATTGAGCATGTTTGGGAGTGGATGAAGCGTCGTCTCACGCGGTCTGCACGTCCGGCACGAACGCTGGTCCAACTGAGGCGCCAGGTGGAAATGGCATGGCAAGCCGTTCCACAGGACTACATCCAGCATCTCTACGATCGTCTCCATGGGAGAATAGCAGCCTGCATTGCTGCGAAAGGTGGATATACACTGTACTAGTGCCGACATTGTGCATGCCTGTGTCTATGTGCCTGTGGTTCTGTCAGTGTGATCATGTGATGTATCTGACCCCAGGAATGTGTCAATAAAGTTTCCCCTTCCTGGGACAATGAATTCACGGTGTTCTTATTTCAATTTCCAGGAGTGTATTAACTTTAAACCAATAACAATAGCATGGTCGTTGGATGATATAAAAGGCTTGAGACATAGCATGGTGATCGCCCGACAGTTGGAGACGCTAAGCTCGGCGAACACCCGCAGCTATTCGCAAGGAGCAGGCCATGCACCCCGCCGGTCCCCAAACCACCCCCCCCCCATTCCCATCATTTCCAACATGAATCTGAAACTACACAACACACATACCCGTAACAACCACCCATGCAATTAACAGACACTACTCCATACACTTCCAGACTTCGCTTAGGAAAAGTGTCTGCTTGTGCGAAGGAGGATGGATATGGTGTTATGGGCGCTCAACAGTGTAGTCTTTAGCGTCCGGTGAAGGAGAGGAAGAATCCTTCCAATTAGGCGACTGAACCTGTCCTTAGGCGTCTCGCAGCCATTCATGCCATACGACGTATACACTTTTGATCGAATGAACGCTTTTTTAAGCTATCCCCCTCGTGCGTCAACTGCATTTCATTTGGATTCCTCTAAGGGATCTCTCCGGAATCCGTATTTTCCACTCACTCAGCAAATTGCATATGGCCTTTCCTCCTCAAGTCGCTGCGGACGTGTAATCCCACAAGTGTGTATGCACTTAGGGCTTGATCGAAAACTATACACTCGAACAACAACGTGTCTTTCTGTTTACGTGCAATATGTTAAGGTTTCTTTGTGCTGAGGATCAACTGCCAGTCGCTGATCCAAACTTCTGTAGGACTTCCCGTATTTCGCTATACTTTTCTGGCGTTGCGAATTCCCTACGTACAACAGTATCACCAGCTAAATGCCTCATTAGAGCTTCCAACGTCATTCACCATCGTGAGCTTGTAATGTTACAAGGCAATCTCTTAATTCCCATTTTATTTTTGGAAATTTGTTTGTAAGGACTATGGGACCAAACTGCTGAGGTCTTCGGTCCCCAGGCTTACGCACTACTTAATCTAACTTACGCTAAGGACAACACACACACCCTTTCCAAAGAGATGACTCGAACCTCCGACGGGGGGAGCCGAGCGAACTGTGACAAGATGCCCTAGAGCGCACGGCTACCCCGCACGGCTAATTCCCATTTTAATTCCTATTTGCACTGATGAACGGAGTTGATATTTCTTGGACTTTGTTGAAGGTTTTCCTTTACTCTAACAATGTTTTCTATTGTTCGAACGCTTTTCGGATAGTTTTGATTTTTATTCGTCACTGAACCCTTTTCGCAGCATTTTACCACTAAGTTTCTCATTGCAGACTTTGCTAGAAGTTTTGCCGATGCGCATCCAATACTGAACTCTTGCCCAACAGATCCGCACACTTTTCCATGACTTGCCTTTCGCATAACACCAGACAATCAACACAAGCTGTCGCGCTATTTTATCTCCAGCAGCATATTTTACGGCATTGAAGTGGTCGCTAAACAAGTCTGTTCATCTCACTCAAATGTAGCAATAGCGAAATACTCGGGACGGAGCTTGCGGCAGATATGCATGGGCATACACATGAGGGAGTCGACTGGTACATTGAAATCAGCATTTTCTGTGATGATCAGTTCCCCTCTTTATTAACAAGGGTTAACTCCGCTTCAGTCTCATAAATATTTTCTGGACAACTGTTTCTCGTCTTTAATACAGAGTTTCACAGCTTATGGCACAAATATGGTTTTTTAAAACCTGTTATTAAGTGGTTTTATTAAGAGGTATTTCAATTTTTATAGAAACTGATTGCACCTAAGAGACATTACGCAAGTGAATGAGTATAGCATCTTCAAAAGCCTACTTTCATATACCAGTTACATACGTGTGCGTCTTCAGTCTTAATTTATGTAATAATTAATTCAGTTTCCTTCATACGTTTTTCCTGTAACTGCCTGTACATAACTGTCTCTGAACAATAATTTCTAAGAGATCAATATTCAGTGCTCAATTTAGTAAATTGCGGAAACTTAATATCCAACGTAACAGAATACACGATCAAATAATCTACCCTTTTCGGTTTCGTCGTATTCACAATATAGAGGGCACGAAATAATAAACTACAAATAATAATACAACAGTGAAAAAGAACAAGAAAACGCACACTAAACAATCTTGTTCAGGAATACAAAATCCTGTAATACTCCCAATGAAAAACCAACAGCCCGTCTAATATTAAACAGGCAGTTAATAAGGGGATGGAATGTAAGTAACAAAACACACCAACCCAGTTACCTCTTGTGGTGACAGTAAATACGAACAACAAGACAATGAAAAGCAACAGGGGTTAAAGGCGCTGCAGTCTGGAACCGCAAGACCGCTACGGTCGCAGGTTCGAATCCTGCCTCGGGCATGGATGTTTGTGATGTCCTTAGGTTAGTTAGGTTTAACTAGTTCTAAGTTCTAGGGGACTAATGACCTCAGCAGTTGAGTCCCATAGTGCTCAGAGCCATTTGAACCATTTTTTTGAAAAGCAACAGAAAGGATAGCTCAAAATTTTACTGTGATCCCTTGCTCCTCTTAAATCGGGCAAGCTAGACACAATCATCTGCATTACAAAGACTTACACTGATCACAACTGGCACAATCTTTTTAACTGCAGTGGCCAATACACCAGCAGCTAACACAAATTCAGTCCTGGTTGCACCTTATTCCCAAGATCCATGAAATCAAGCACTGTCTGTTGCTCCACCAGGATCAATGTCCCTTGTTGACAGCAAGCCACCAAAGTGCAGACTGCAAGTCCATCAGGCTGCCTCTCTGCTCTGCTCCGCGACTTCTCTTCACCTCCTCTAGCCAGCAGCTCACTTAGAAGGCAGTAGGTCTTTTGTCTTCTTGATGGCCATCTTGATAATCCACTTCTCCGTTGTGGCTGCCTCTGATGGCGACAGTGGCCATCCCATCCTCCATCTACAAATAATGCACTCCATCTTCAGGACACAAGTGGCCCATCGGGACCATCCGGCCGCCGTGTCATCTTCAGTTGAGGATGCGGATAGGAGGGACGTGTGGACAGCACGCCACTCTCCCTGTCGTTATGATGGTTTTCTTTGACCGGAGCCGCTACTATTCGGTCGAGTAGCTCCTCAATTGGTATCACGAGGCTGAGTGCACCCCGAAAAATGGCAACAGCGCACGGCAGCCTGGATGGTCACCATTCAAGTGCCATCTACGCCCGACAGTGGTTAACTTCGGTGATCTGACGGGAATCGGTGTATCCACTGCGGCAAGGCCGTTTCCGTCCAAGGGGATACTATTATCAACCAAATCCCTGCCTAGCCACGCCGGGATGTAAACATAGTCTAGTGTTGAACACAAGTCTCATCCGCCGCTGCCCATAGCCCTCAGCACTGGCCCCAAGTTGAAGTTGCTGGTTCACTCATATCCACCAGCCTGCCCCTCACAGTGACAGCATGTCGCTCCTTATCTCTCTGCAGCACTACGAGTGGTTGTACAGGATATTCCGAAACTCTTTGTTCAAGTTAATATACGAGGTAGAGAGCATCATAACAAATATATTTATAGCCGGCCGTGGTGGCCGTGCGGTTCTAGGCGCTCCAGTCCGGAGCCGCGCTGCTGCTACGGTCGCAGGTTCGAATCCTGCCTCGGGCATGGGTGTGTGTGATGTCCTTAGGTTAGTTAGGTTTAAGTAGTTCTAAGTTCTAGGGGACTGATAACCACAGCAGTTGAGTCCCATAGTGCTCAGAGCCATTTGAACCATTTGAAATATATTTATATATTTGATGTCTGTTCTTTTGGACATGTCCAAAAAAATAGACACCATTTTGATCCAGCAGCCATGAAGACGTAAGGGAATTGCACACATTGCTGTAAATGCGCATTGAATGAAATCAATGGGAAAAGTTAAAAATTTGTGCTTACTAAGCAGATGCACTGACCATTGCGCCATCCGGGCACAATGGTCATCGCAACTGCACGAATTATCCTAGCATGCCTCTCGACATGTCCAAAAGAAAAGACACCACATATACAAGGTGAATGCTAATAAAACCGACAAACTGCAGGGATGGATTCGAGAATGGCTGACTGCAAATGGAGGGAAAAGAAGCCCTATGAACACTTGTCAGAAAAAGGAAGGTGTGCATGCAGCGACAACAAATCGTCCTGGAACACAGTACACAGCTGCATCGCATCCACGTCACAACAGACGTTCAAAATGGACTCCACGGTGTAGCAGGTGGTAGAAATATTAGGGGTGGTCAGGCAGGATACACATAATGGTAGTCTGGCTTACACCACGTTTGCGGGCCACTTAGCTGGAGCTGGTAGTTGGGTTCATCTAAATATCCTGTAGAACCCAGATATGGTGTACGCACAGTATGCCACCTCCCTGCACGTTCGTCTGAAAGGACTCAGGAACACACAAATTGTCAAAAAGGACTACAGATGTTGTGTGACGTGTTTGGTGTCTGTAAGGGTACTTGTTTTGCTGTAGCTGCCTCTCTGCCGTTGCCATCTGCTCGGCCATACACAAACACCATCTCGGCTTGTTCCCGACGTGAATACCGGACCATTCTGCTGCTTACGGTACGCTGCACCAATCACACATCCTGCAACATACAAGAACACTCGTCACGTGGTAATGATGTATTTCCCGACACTTCAAAAGACAATTTCTCATCCATCTCTAGTCAGGAATCCGTCTCTTCAGTTTGTTGGCTGTAGTAACGTTCACTCTGTAATATAATTCAGGCGAGATGGCCAATGATTTCTTTAGGGCAGATGCACACAACGCTCTAACTCTCACAGGAATCGGCGAAATGTCGCGAGAAATGAGGATAGTGGGCAATGGGCACCACATTAACAGTGTGTGGACAGATTGAGAATGTTGTGACTTCGCCAGACAGCCAAGCCACTGGGAGGTAGCCGAAAGGCACGCGTTTAAGCTCGCGCAGGCTGGCGTGAGGTCTGGAACAGGTAAAGTAATTATACTATCAAGAAAAGTACGTAGCAGCTGGAATACTTAATTTTAATCCATAATTGGTGAACATCAGTCTGACGGTACATGCATCACAATATAAATAGCAATTGATAATGGCACCTTGCTAAGTCGTAGCAAATGACGTAGCTGAAGGCTATGCTAACTATTGTCTCGGCAAATGAGAGCGTAATTTGTCAGTGAACCATCTCTAGCAAAGTCGGCTGTACAACTGGGGCGAGTGCTAGGACGTCTCTCTAGACCTGCCGTGTGGCGGCGCTCGGTCTGCAATCACTGATAGTGGCGACACGAGGGTCCGACGTATACTAGCGGACCGCGGCCGATTTAAAGGCTACCACCTAGCAAGTGTGGTGTCTGGCGGTGACACCACAGAGAATATAAGTGTGACGGGTGGCGTACTAGGGTAGTCCATGCAATGACAGTTGTGTCCGGATGGCTTGGAGCATCTGCCTTGTAAGCAGGAGACCTGGCTTTATATCCCAGTCCGGCACAATGTTTCAGCTTTTTCTATTAGTATCTTTCAATGCTCACTCACAGCCAATGCCTGTAATTCTTTTGTGTTTTAAATATATTTATTTATGGTCCCTGACAGCAATTTCTGACAGTAAGGATGATTTACACAGAAGGTGTGGTATTGTCCAGACATTTCAGTGCCACACCAAAGTCAGCAACGTGAATCGATACCACAGACATTAGCGAGGGCTCGCTGCAATCCTCAACGGCGTATGGGAGGTGCCTCTGAAGACCACATCTCCCCTCTCAGCACAGTAGCGTCTTCGTACCGGAGGCCAATGTAGTGTCCAGCTTGCAAGAGTTAAGCCCAGTTCGAGACCTTAGCTACAGAAGGCAACATTATAGTTTAGGACAGTGACAGTTAAGATTTCTGTTGAAGTGTTCTTTCATTAAGGACGCATTTTGTACTGTAAGAGAACAGCTTGTTAATCCGTGCATCAAATGATGCTTTCATAGTCAGTGACAGTTGTAAATTATCAAGCAATCCAGTGGCAAAGAACTGCGTCAAATTTAAGTGGATCTTTTATTCATTTATGTAATAAAGTGAAATAATGTTTTATGTGTTCTAGTTTGATGAGCCTTCTCCCAGAATAACAAAGAACCCACAGTTGTGGCTGGACGAAAGCAGATTCGTCTGGTGACGAGCGATAGTACTTTAGCTTGGTAATTACAGCAACGGCGTTCCCAGGAACTGCTCGAATGCGCGATCATTCGCCTGTAAGCACGCAGCACATGGTCGGATGGTCGGACTATTGATCGTTGTGCTCGTTCAAAAATTCGTGGCATGCCCCCAGTGACGGCAGTTCTAGCGGCGAGGTCTTCTTCTGCAACCACAGCGGTGTCAGACATCAGCTGCTTCATGTGCTCCCAGAGGAAGAAATCCCGATAAGTAAGGTCAGGTTGAAACTGGTTCGCAGTTTTTAAACGACGTACGGAAATGTGTGACGTTGCATCTCTGACAATAACAGTACTGTGATTGAGAACAAAAATAAACAGAAATTAATTATTCTTCCAACAAATCATAAAAAATCAATTCTTAAGCATCTGACTGCGAGCTTTAGAATATTCTCTAACAACACCTAACAACTGTTCTGCAATGCTCCTGTATACGACGAATAACTTACCTCGTCTTGCCCCCGCAACTGCGTGATTAGCAACATGCTAAAAATATTTCAAAAGCAATACTGCAATCCATACAGAATGCTATGCATGGTCATAAAAATTGCAATAACTACTGCCATATATATTTTATAGAGAAATTGAATGATCAGGAGGGGTTCGGTCAAGTAACCCAAAACGGTGTAAAAAATGAAAGAAACCAATAAAGACTTTAATTTACGATATTCGCAAAGTAGATTATTTAAACGCTGACAGACTTTACACAGACTTTAATCATTCCACAATGTCTGTACTCAATAAACACGGCTCTGGCCGCAACATAAATACGATTATTACTCTGAATGTGTGCATACACAAATCTGACAAAATCCCTCAAGTGCGCAAGCAACCGACAACTACGTGCAAAAAAAGGCAAATCACCAAAAATCCTCAATTAATACCAAAGGCTCGTCCGGCACTACTAGCACGATCACGGTAGGCTGCGACCTCTGACGTGGCGCGGCATGTCTCCACCGCAGCCTGCGTCCGACCGCTTCCGACTCCCGTCGACAACTGCTCGCTCGCTACTACTCGCGATAATAATATCTCAGACTCAAGGTTTGTGTATGCACGCCAGCAGAATAATAAAGAAGTATTAACATCCGACCTTCAAGGTTACCTTGGTAGTCAGGTCACAGGCCCACCTCGACCGATCCATCGGTTCCCGAAGGTAATTGTCGGATGACCCCTCAGAGGGAAGCCTAATCCATCGTTCCTTAGTCTAACATTAGAGAGGTACATTCTGCCAGTACAGCCAATCATCCGTACACAGAGCAATTTTCAATGTGAGTACACATTTCCAATTAGCGAAACGGACACAACAGCTTATGTCATTACCGCTAATAAAATTTACCTAATATTACAAGTTAAGAGACCGTATTTTGCTTAACGACATATGTTTTTTTATGTTCTCTACTTCCTGTGGTTGTCTGAAGGAATAGTTTCGGACTTAAATGTTTTGTTGGTGCAGGTGTACTCTGTAGTGACAGAAGCAACAGCAATACTGGTGGCAACAGCCAAGCGAGATGTGGATATTACTCTGCTGTGAATCGCTAATTCACAGCTGAGTCACTGTACCAATATAACTATGATTCAACTTGCCGACTGTTGACGTATAACAGTTAACAAACAATTGTACAACTCTGTTTTATTTTGAGATAAGAGCGCTCTACTTTTACCCAGATATTTGCGCCCTAGAAGTCATATAGCTTTAATTTTTGTATGAGAGTTCTTGGTGTAATGAGCACTTTAAACCACCTGAAGGCAAAAAATGGTTCAAATGGCTCTCAGCACTAAGGGACTTAACATCTGAGGTCATCAGTCCCTTAGAACTTACAACTACTTAAACCTAACTAACCAAAGGACAATACACATATCCATGCCCGAGGCAGAGTTCGAACCTGCGACCGTCGCAGTCGCGCGGTTCCAGACTGAAGCGCCCAGAACCGCTTGGCCACAGCGGCCGGCCCTTAAGGCATTCTTCAGTATTTTGCAACATGGTTTGTAGTGAATGTCTGCATCTGGTTTGTGACTATCCGTTGTATCACAACTCCGTTTCATTCAACATGATATTCTTATGCCTTTACTTAATGAAACAGTTCGTTTATTAATACAGTGAATCTACACGGAATAATTTAATGGAAAAGATCGACGACATTGTGTAGAAATGTGTGACATTTGTCACTGAGTTTATATGTATTGTAGACTTCTTGACAAGTGTGCCTTTTAAAGTCTTCTTAAATTACAAGTGTAGTCATACTTTAGGGCAGCAGTCGTCAAACTTCTTTGCTCAAGTGCCGATACCGATATTATGGGGTGGCACCTTGGGTAACATTCGTGCCGATCTTATTAATAATTGGTAACCCTTGTAAATCAACGTTTATTTAATAACGCGTTTCACTATTTTGGGGCAACTTCAGATTATATTGTACTCTACAAAGAGGCACTCTTTAAAAAACGGTGAAATAGGTCGTGAACCTTAAATATACCAGCGTCCGCAGAAGCGTTTAAGGTCCACCCGCATCTTAATGTTTTTGACGAATGCTTCTTCTGGTAATGCACCAAAGGATGAAACGCATTACTAAATAATCATTATTTTGCAATCAGGACTGTTTTCTTTGTGAAATAATTCCTAACAGTTGTTGTACCAGGCAGCCAATGGAGTGGAAAAATATTTTACCTACATAAATTAGTACGTTATGAGCCTACAATATACAAGCATTGCAACCAGCCCCCGGGAACTGATCTTGAAAAGTCAACATTTTTCCGAACACTTCGTGTCGAATGTCCTCTGTTCCATATTATTGCCAACTCCAGCGATCCCAGAGCTGTGACACTCTATTGTTGCATTCTCTGTATGAGCAGATTATTAACTGATTGATAACAGTAAGCGTATTCGTATTTAAATGCATTCTGCAGTATGAGACACGATCACAGATGTTTACTAAATGTCTTGAGTGTCTTTTTCCTCTATTTGTTTTGATGTATTACAAAAGTCTTAATTTCATATTCCTCGATACAAGTATGAAACGTCCCCTTTGAACAATTTATACACTACTGTGCTTATACTGACACACAAAATTTTTAGCGCAACGCAATCTGACTTTCAAAATTCCCTACAAAAGAATGGCCCTGACTAACATTAAACTATACCTTTCACAAATCACTTATCTCACAAAAATCTTCGCTGCTCAAGCTACTGCAATACAGCGAGCGCCACTACTGCCAACTAAATAAAAGATTCAAACTATGGAAGGCACTAACTACTGATAGGGATAGTTAGCAAATGAAAGATATTAATAGAGAACAAACAATGTATTTACCTTGATATCATCATATATATAGCAGTTCATGACAAATTACAAAACTCCGCCATCTCTCTCCCCACATCCACCACTGCTGGCGGCTCACCTCCAACTGCCCAGCGCTACGCGCTGTTCACAGCCAGCTGCCTAACACTACAATGGCGAGTATTACAACAATGCAAAGCAGCCACAGGCTGCACACAGCACAGCCAGTGATTTTCATACAGAGGTGGCGTTACCAAAAAAACCTAAACAGCCTACTTACATAGCCCCCATGCTCCCCACAAAAAATTTTACAAATTGGTTGGGGCAGTGGCCAATACATATTTGTTAAAATTTTTCATAATCGTAATTACAATAACAAAGAAATCAAATGCACACACTTATTGATACAATGTTGGTCAAAAGCTAAAATTTTCTCGCAGTCCATAAAGACAGTCCTGATCATTCATCACATTGCAGTGTTTTTCTCAAAGTCTAAGCAGTAAAAGAAAATGCACACGGAAGTAGTGGATTTCCATGCAGTCTTGAAGAAGTAGCGTTGTCCTTCCAATGGAAAGACAGTGCTGACTCGTGACATGCTGACAGGTAATGGGCCACAACAGAGCAAACCCACAGCGGAATCAGTCGAAGTTTTGAAGAGTATTGGTGGGTAGGTCATCACAGAGCAGACCCACTGTAGTCCTGGTAGAGATTACGGTATTGGTGGGCCACCAGAGGCGCAGACCCACTGCAGTCCTTGTAGAAATAATGGTACTGATGGATCATCAAAGAGGTAGACCCACTGTAGTCCTTGTAGAAATGACGGTACTGGTGGGCCACCAGAGGTGCAGACCCACTGTAGTCCTTGTAGAGATGGCCAGCACCATCTGTTGCGACTGTGCAGGTGCACAATCACCATCGAAGAGTCTTGCGGAGAATATAGCAAGTCCATAACCACCACTTGTGCACTCACAAAGTTTTTGGAATTGTCCTCAGAACCAGCAATGCTGTTATCCAGTCCCTTGCTGAATTATTAACACACGTGCAAACACTAACAGTCCCTACTTGTCACATATTGTCCATATATTATGACCAACAGAAACGTGTGCAGTGAAATGGAACTTACAAGTTACTTAATTTGATCAACTGGTGTCAATTACAATTTTATAACATAAGAATACAATTACAAAGGTACAAAATACATCATTAAAAAACATAACAATACAGAGAACATTTGTAGTACAGGCTTTACAAAAGAATCGAAATAACATATACATCAGTGTTACAAAAATAATGACATAAGTACATACATAACAGATCAGAATAGCTTTTGAAACATCAACTTTACACATGAGCATTAAAACAGAACAGGATTACTAATGTCTAACATCTTTACAAAGTAAATAACATATTATTAACGCAAATTATATTTGAGGATAACAGTATTCCTCATCATAGTGAATGTAGCTTAGTATTAGAAGAGAAAAAAATTCTATGAAACTACACAGAGACAGGAAGAAAACAAATACACAAGGGTGCACAAACACATAGGGGGATAACACAAAAGGAAAGAACAGGGTTTGTTTTACTGCAGTATTTTGCATGGAGATCTCCCTTCGTTCATCATTATTCCCAAAAGTCCTATCTAAGCCTGTTTTCTGTATTCTGTTCACATCCTCTGTCAAAAATAGTTTTTCTCCACTGTACAGTATCCTTTTTTTTTTTTTTGCCAAACCATTTTCTGATAGCTTCTCAATGCATTTCTTATAAATTCATCATAGTTAGTTTCTTATATAGTCTACCCCCTCTTAAGCTAACTTAAATCTACTGAGCTCAGATATATATACCAAGGGACGAGGCAATGCAGCATCACATAAAACAATTAATATAAACAGCAATGAAAAAAAAAACGCAGATTTGCGAAGCAAGCAGCATTAAGAAATTAGCAAAGCAATTGTAATGTTGCAACTAATCTAAGGCAATGTGCAGCAAACAATAAAAATAATTCATTAGTAAAACTGGCTTAACAGAATAATACAAAGTCAAATTCAATAACACTATGCCTGGCAAACAGCAGCAACTTATACCTTAACATGACATAGCTCAAGCAGAAAAAATATTACACTAAAGACAACAATGCATATAAGGGAAATGTATAATCACATCTTAATGTCTAAGTAATTAAAGTGGTGCACCACAAGAAGTTATTCTACCAAAAAAATTACCCAGTAGTTGAAAAGAAAATTCCGTATGCAATTCCTGCGAAGGCAAATATCTTTTTATGCTCCCTCATTTTTTTTGGAAATATATCACAAAACTATTATTTACTGGATCTGGAGACAGAAAATATTTATATTAGTACATCTATAAAATTTTATTTTAACCAGTGCTGCAGTGCAGCTAGAAACTAGATATTAAACAAAATGAGTAAATAAATACATAAAGCAAGCCATATGGCATTTCTCTCAACTAGCACGACAATAGCCGTGAAATGTTGCGATGCTTTCTACAAAGGAACGTCAATAGCGAGGATAATGGCCTCCCACTTTTTTTTTTCTACCTGTGCCGCTGAAGGCTAATGGCTTTTTTTTTTCAGGCGGCTGTCGCACCTGGCCGCTCACAACGAATTACTTCACGGTCACTTACCTTTCTTAACGAAATATTTACGACAGCAGTTTTCGCTACAGCGACAGTCTCATATAAAAATATTTCACAGGTCAAGAATTAGCGTTGCAAATCTGTAGAAACAAAATCCTATAGATACACTCCTGGAAATTGAAATAAGAACACCGTGAATTCATTGTCCCAGGAAGGGGAAACCTTATTGACACATTCCTGGGGTCAGATACATCACATGATCACACTGACAGAACCACAGGCACATAGACACAGGCAACAGAGCATGCACAATGTCGGCACTAGTACAGTGTATATCCACCTTTCGCAGCGATGCAGGCTGCTACTCTCCCATGGAGACGATCGTAGAGATGCTGGATGTAGTCCTGTGGAACGGCTTGCCATGTCATTTCCACCTGGCGCCTCAGTTGGACCAGCGTTCGTGCTGGACGTGCAGACCGCGTGAGACGACGCTTCATCCAGTCCCAAACATGCTCAATGGGGGACAGATCCGGAGATCTTGCTGGCCAGGGTAGTTGACTTACACCTTCTAGAGCACGTTGGGTGGCACGGGATACATGCGGACGTGCATTGTCCTGTTGGAACAGCAAGTTCCCTTGCCGGTCAAGGAATGGTAGAACGATGGGTTCGATGACGGTTTGGATGTACCGTGCACTATTCAGTGTCCCCTCGACGATCACCAGTGGTGTACGGCCAGTGTAGGAGATCGCTCCCCACACCATGATGCCGGGTGTTGGCCCTGTGTGCCTCAGTCGTATGCAGTCCTGATTGTGGCGCTCACCTGCACGGCGCCAAACACGCATACGACCATCATTGGCACCAAGGCAGAAGCGACTCTCATCGCTGAAGACGACACGTCTCCATTCGTCCCTCCATTCACGCCTGTCGCGACACCACTGGAGGCGGGCTGCACGATGTTGGGGCGTGAGCGGAAGACGGCCTAACGGTGTGCGGGACCGTAGCCCAGCTTCATGGAGACGGTTGCGAATGGTCCTCGCCGATACCCCAGGAGCAACAGTGTCCCTAATTTGCTGGGAAGTGGCGGTGCGGTCCCCTACGGCACTGCGTAGGATCCTACGGTCTTGGCGTGCATCCGTGCGTCGCTGCGGTCCGGTCCCAGGTCGACGGGCACGTGCACCTTCCGCCAACCACTGGCGACAACATCGATGTACTGTGGAGACCTCACGCCCCACGTGTTGAGCAATTCGGCGGTACGTCCACCCGGCCTCCCGCATGCCCACTATACGCCCTCGCTCAAAGTCCGTCAACTGCACATACGGTTCACGTCCACGCTGTCGCGGCATGCTACCAGTGTTAAAGACTGCGATGGAGCTCCGTATGCCACGGCAAACTGGCTGACACTGACGGCGGCGGTGCACAAATGCTGCGCAGCTAGCGCCATTCGACGGCCAACACCGCGGTTCCTGGTGTGTCCGCTGTGCCGTGCGTGTGATCATTGCTTGTACAGCCCTCTCGCAGTGTCCGGAGCAAGTATGGTGGGTCTGACACACCGGTGTCAATGTGTTCTTTTTTCCATTTCCAGGAGCGTATAAGTGTCCAAAAAATTTTTCGCCGGCATTGTGATACATTCACGCATTTACACACATTTCATAACTCTTAAAGTACGATTCTTGGTTTCCAACATCCTTTTTCACATATCAGAGACCCTAACCATTGTTCATTACTCCTTACTTTATTACACATATACATATTCATCGACACTTCTTCAATATTTCATCTTAACAAATGCATAGCATAATCAAATTCTTCATATAACATCAGCTTATTAATCATAAACATACCTCAACAGCATAATACACATCGTCGTAAAAATAACATCATAACACCTCAGTCAAATCACAAAAACGTCGTAGCTTTCTGCAATAATGTCAAAACCTAAAAAAATTCTCTGCTCATTTCAATAGTGTCATCTACCTCAAACGTACTTTAAAATCATGCTCCCTTCCCAAATACATCATTCAAAGCTCTCATAGTATCACAATGGTTCCGAAAAAATATGAACAGTTCACAAAGTACAGACAAAATACAATTTCATAAGTGTGAAGTTACCCAACTGTGAAATTGCGTAAACATCTGTCACTGATTTGGTAAAAAAGTTTGTCTCTCTCAGTTAAATGATCAGATAGCTGTGTATTTTGTGTTGGAGAAATATGGTACCGATGTGTAAAGTTGTGTAAGCAAATACCATATTAGCTAGGGCTCCTTGTGTTTGCCACACACATGGTACACAAAGTAAGTGTGTACCCCCCTGAGGATTAATGTAATTATACCCTCAGGTGTTACAGATTACAGCAATGGAATGAAATATATCTCGGAAAACTTTCTTTGTAATTCAAAAATCTTTAAAAATAAATGTTTTAAGTACAAAATTAATCACTCAAATACGTGTCCTGTAGCGCTAAACTGTGCGTCATGTTGTAAGATAATCTCTGTGGAAGTCTCGTAGTTATCGTCCTCCGAAAGCTAAGTTCTGCAGAAGTCAATGTACTTACCTGATGATACACAAAAGTGAAATGCTTTGCGTATAGATATCTTAGTTATTATGCTTATTGTTGTGATGAAGAACGTACTGTGCTGTAACGTATTGTTGTGCTACAGAAAAGGCTGTCTCCTTGTAGCTATACCACAAAAGTTACTACTAAAACATGTTTTACTTTCCTGAAGAATTCAGAAAAACTGTGCAGATATAAAACAGATACACCGCAAAAGCAACAAGGTAAATTGTGTCACATATTAGTAGCGTCGTGATATTGTCGTGTAGCTGTCAAATAAACTAACCACTGTGTCATCTGGTATCTCTCAGAAAGCACATTGAATCCAAAATGTATTTTCAAGTGAACCAAAATGTTGCATTAAAATTTCATTAGCAGTACTAGTATGTGTCCTAAGTATGTAAGCCTGATAGTCGTTACGTAATCGTGCAGCTAACAAGCAAGAATGTACAAATACAACACTGTGTCGTCTGTTCACAATAACAATGCATTCGTAATTTCTGTTTAAAAATGTTCCCTAGGTTCTAGACTGGATGTTTAACTTCAAACATTGTTGTATGTTAACAGTTACTTAAGTCTAAAAAAGCATACTAGTAATGTAAAGTGGAAAATTTTTTGGCAAAGACTAAGTTAAAAAGCAGATCATCTCTCAATAAACGGTTTTACATGTGAAATGTGGTGTAACCCTTTACTCTTCCTAGTGCACAGAGTTTCAACTTTAAAGCAATTATCATGTTGTATACATCGGTAAAGAATGCAAAAATTTTTCTCAAGGCTAGCGTCTTATGTTATTTTTCCCTGAGCCAGCGGGCGCACGCGGCTGCCTGCTGTGCGAGTCATTGTCTGTCTCTTTGTTGGCGCGCGTCGTTATTGGGTTTTGGAGACCTAACTTCTACAAATTCGCCTTGCCGAGAGGGCCCTGCCGTGTTTAAATCTCCCCAGTTCTGATGAAATTCAGGTCTGTCGGTATGTCGGTAGATTTCATAATTTCTTCCTTGTCCGTCACGTGGTGGAGAATTTCTCCCTGAATCGTCACTGTGCGCCGAACTGTTGCGTCTGAAGTTATTCTGCCTCCTTTTTTTTTTTTTTTTGAACAGCTTATAGTAAAAATCATCGTGTCGGCGAGTAGCATATCGGTCATTGTTAGGTCGTGTCGGCGGTTCCATCTCAAAATTCGGTGCACATTGCCAATTTCTTACATAATTTCCGAAATGCCCTGTGTTATTATTTTGTGGTTGTTCCGTATTTCTATTTCCCTCTTCCCGTGTTGGAGCGCGAGTGTCCTCTGAAATACGTAATTCTTGTATTACCTGTGTCAGCTGATCTTGTACTTCCTGGATTTCTCTTTGGTGTTGATTCAGATTTTGTTTCAGTTTCCTAATTTGTTCGCACTCTTCTGTGTCATTAAAGACTACCGGTTTTGTGTCTTTCAGATTATCATCTACCTTCGTAGATAAATTAGTGAACTGATCTGAAAGTTCGGCTACTTTCTCCGATAGTGTACTTATTTCCTCAGTGTATTTTTCTGAACCAAGATTCAGAGTATCTACTGTGTCCTTTAAGTTTTCTTGAGTTTTTGCAAGTTGCGTAACCGAATCGGTAGATGCAACTGAGTCAATTTTACCCGACAAGGTCTCATGATTTTCATGAACAATGGTTTGCAGTTCTTTTATGGCTGCTTCGTGATTCTGTAATGCATTTTCATGCCGCGAAAAAATAGGTTGAAAATGCTCACAAATTTGTGTTTTTACATCATTACAGACTTTTTGACATTTCGATTCAATATTATGTAACTCAGTAGTTAAATCTTCACGTGTTTGTTCAAGCTTATTTTCCACTGAGTCTAACTTTTGAAGCTTTTGTTCCATTGCGTCTAACTGTTGCTGTGTTTGACTCTGATTTTGTTCCATTTGTTTCTGATTTTGTTCAATTGTGTCTAATTTTTCAAGCTTTTGTCCCATTTGTTGCATTAATTGTAATAACAATGCACTGGTGTCTGAAACACGTTCCTCAGTGCTTTTCGGCAGTGAAGTTGCACCGGCAACATTCACATTTTGACAAGCAGAAAATGTGTCTTGGCTTATTTGAGAAAACGGTGAGGACCCAAATCCTGAATCCACAGCATTTGCGAGATTGTTTCCTGTCATTTCGGATTCCTGAGGCGAGCTGTCGCCGACCGATCGATCGATAATGCTTCCCTGTTCTCAAATTGTTTCGCTGTCTACACCATTGTTTGCCGCCCACTCCATTTCCGTATGCACAATTACCAAATTACTACTTTGAATATTAGTTAATTCATTACACGGTGGCGCTAACACACTGCTTTCGACTTCGCTGTCATTTCTCAATTTACTTTGGAGCCTAGTGTTACGTTTTTCACACGCCATTATTGTCACAGTATTTCACACGACAACACAGAAAAACACAATTTGAAGAGCAAAAATAAGAGAACACATTGACATAACACTGAAAATAATATCTAGTTAATTGCATCTGCGAAATACTTGGTGCAAATCTACATGCATGCCACAACTGTTTTACTGTACAACAATGAAAAACTACAACTACAATGGAAATTCTCTCTATAATTACTCGCTGGCAATAAACAAAAGCTACACTAATTACACAAACTACAAGAAAAAAATCAGAAGATTCCAGTGAGGTATCCTCGGCTAAGGGTCGACATATGAAACGTCCCCTTTGAACAATTTATACACTACTGTGCTTATACTGACACACAAAATTTTTAGCGCAACGCAATCTGACTTTCAAAATTCCCTACAAAAGAATGGCCCTGACTAACATTAAACTATACCTTTCACAAATCACTTATCTCACAAAAATCTTCGCTGCTCAAGCTACTGCAATACAGCGAGCGCCACTACTGCCAACTAAATAAAAGATTCAAACTATGGAAGGCACTAACTACTGATAGGGATAGTTAGCAAATGAAAGATATTAATAGAGAACAAACAATGTATTTACCTTGATATCATCATATATATAGCAGTTCATGACAAATTACAAAACTCCGCCATCTCTCTCCCCACATCCACCACTGCTGGCGGCTCACCTCCAACTGCCCAGCGCTACGCGCTGTTCACAGCCAGCTGCCTAACACTACAATGGCGAGTATTACAACAATGCAAAGCAGCCACAGGCTGCACACAGCACAGCCAGTGATTTTCATACAGAGGTGGCGTTACCAAAAAAACCTAAACAGCCTACTTACACAAGTACGTACTTGAAAATGACAGTCTCTATAATGCCTATTCAGGGCGCTATGTTACTTACTTTTGATTTATACAATAGCAGCTAATCGCTACGAAACACAAAAGTTCCTGAGTTTTCAGAACCGGAAGACAGACAATAAGGCATTCTCCTTCTCACATCCTCTCTAACTCCCAGTGGCTGCGCTACCTACCCTCATACGTTACTTAGCTCACCGAATTCACCAACTTCAACTAAAATTAAACACATCTTAAAATATTACTGGCTCTTTAAGTATTTTTGTTTGTGAATTTTATCCATAGTGGCCGCTGTCGAACTCCGTGACTGTTTCTTTATGAGGTTGAAGAAAAATATCCGCTACCATTCACAATAAAAGGTGTTTATTCGTCACACGACCGGTTTCGGGCTTGCGCCCATCTTCAGGTGTTAATACATTCATTTACATGTTTGTACTGTTGGAGATCACTGTATAAACACAAAAAATTATTTGCTGGTGACTACACAAATACAAGTGGGACAATTGTAAGTGGTAAGGCAGCATTTGATGAAAATATATCTGTACTTACAAAAAGATGAAGCACCATTATTACAGTTACGCTGTGAGGATAGTTTTGCCTCTTAGTTATACACTTATGGTCATTTTCACGTCCATATATCAGGTATAGCTCCATATTACATTGTTATGATGTGCACTACACTATGTTTACATTTTGTATGCGGCATGCGGCCCACGGGCCGCATTTTGATGACCACTGCATCAGTGTGTCTACGTCGGACGATGAAGAATATTCGTATTTTACTGAAAACCGGTTCTTAGGATTTTCTAAACAAAGCTTAGCAAGATATTAGTAAAATGATTCCAATTTCCATACATCACTGGTATGATTTCTTTCGAAATTAAGCAGAATGAGTTAATTTACACACTACGTGTTTTGTTTTTGTGTAGGCTATATGCTGGTCATTTAATAAAAATCAGCATTTTCGTCCTTCTCTCTACACGCGCCAATAGTGAAATATATTTACAGTATACATCTTTCCTCAGTTATCTGCAAGTTGAGATTTTTCATTGTTTCCGTTTCACTCTGCCGCGAGTCAAATAAGTTTATGACTAATTGTTCTGCCCTCCCTTGTATCCTCTCGGCGTCCCCTGGTTGTGTAACGTGATCTGTATTCACACAGTTGAGCATATCTGTAGCATATTGTATAGTTGTTTCGCAGGCAATCTCTTCCTATCAGTGGATCGTGGATACCCACAACTGAACCGAATATGAGATAGTTCGGCCTCGTATCCTCACGCAGTTTACTTACATGACATGACCGTCTCCACTTAGATCTCATTACTGACATGGTGAAATGCTATTTCATTTTTATGTGTTACGGAAAGAACAACTTTACATTAAACGCTAACTGCTGCTTTTTACAGCAGTACCTGACTGGACGTTACAGATGTATTTATCTGTAAGACTTCCTCATAGATAACAACACGACGTGCGACAAGTCAGACAGTTAACTCTTGCCACGAAATCCCTGGTGTGTAACTCGATCGTTGTATGTAAATTGAAGGTAGAGGAGGGGGGAGAGAGGAAAGGAAAGGGATTAATGATGCCAGCTGGAAAGGGACATTACGTGGAATCAGTGGCGATGAACAAAAATGTGTACCGGACCGGGATTTGAACCGAGGTTGCGCTGCTTACTAGGCAGGTTCGTTAACCATTGCACTATCCAGGACACAGTGTTTCGTAACTGTGCGGACTGTCCCGGCACGCCTCTTGGCCAACCCAAATGCTCACCGCAGTTCCTGTCCATTCCATCCATGCCCGCTACTCCGATATTCCCGCAGAAGGTCTGATGTTCATCCGCACTGAAGAAGGTGGATCGCCGGCCGAAGTGGCCGTGCGGTTAAAGGCGCTGCAGTCTGGAACCGCAAGACCGCTACGGTCGCAGGTTCGAATCCTGCCGCGGGCATGGATGTTTGTGATGTCCTTAGGTTTAACTAGTTCTAAGTTCTAGGGGACTAATAACCTCAGCAGTTGAGTCCCATAGTGCTCAGAGCCATTTTTTTGAAGGTGGATCCATTGACCATGTGGGCGAATCAGTTATATGAATGCGTGGCGTCTGTTCTTTCCGACATGTCAGAAAGAACAGACACCATGCATTCAAATAACTGATTCGACCGTCACTGGAGTACATCGCGAATTACATCCAGGCCTGTAAATGGCTCTCTTCAAATAATGCGCTACGTTCTGCCTGTCGAAAAGCCCTAATTATAGACGCATACCTGTGCAGAGATCTCACGCGAATGAAGTGTAGCAAACACCATGCACGGCGCTGAGCCAAAAACGGAAATCCTAGCAGTGCCGAGTCGTTAAGGCACTTCTGTTCGCGACTTCGGTACTTAAAAGACTCTGTTCCAGAAGGAAGAAAAACTGAAAAGAAGAAAGAATGACGAAATCGTTGCACCTAATCGGAAATTAGGCCCATTGTGCCACACATATTCCTGCATTCGTGTTAACATTTCACCAGTTTTAGCCGCTATCTTCAATTTATGTAAATCAAAACACTATTTTCGTGACGACTTAAAGTGAAATGTTTGTTCTCTCCGGATTGCCTAAGCCTGCTACAACAGTAAAGCTTTGAATAGAACAAATTAAAAAGAAAAAACTACGCACAGAAATAACATTTGTTCTAATTAATGTCTTGTTAGCTACAAAACGTCAGCTTTCATTCAATGTCAAATGGAAGTTTTTAACTTGTCTCAAACGGCTTTTTTTTTGTTTCGTGTGGAACTGCTTGTCTCCGAAGTGAGCCAGTAGTACAGGTATCATTCCAACCAAGCAAACTATTCGATAACTATCTGGAAAACCTGCACAAGAAAAAATCTCTACGAATTTATAAAGTGAACACTAGACGGATTTTGCTATGAATAAATAGTTGGGCTGACAAGGGTGGCTCTGTAGGGGAGGGGGTTATACTACATTATTTCACGAGCTACGTGCGGCACTTAGGGAAATGTACACTACTGGCCATTAAAATTGCTACACCACGAACATGACGAGCTACAGATGCGAAATTTAACCGACAGGAAGAACATGCTGTGATATGCAAATGATTAGCTTTTCAGAGCATTCACACAAGGTTGTCGCCGGTGGCGACACCTACAACGTGCTGACATGAGGAAAGTTTCCAACCGATTTCTAATACACAAACAGCAGCTGACCGGCGTTGCCAGGTGAAATGTTGTTGTGATGCCTCGTGTAAGGATTGATAAAGGTCGGATTGTAGCCTATTGCTGCTCGCATTGGTCGAGATCCGATGACTGTTAGAAGAATATGGAATCAGCGGGTTCAGGAGGGTAATACGGAACACCGTGCTGGATCCCAATGGCCTCGTATCACTAGCAGTCGAGACAGGAATCTTATCCGCATGGCTGTAACGGATCGTGCAACCATGTCTCGATCCCTGAGTCAGCACATGGGGACGTTTGCAAGACAACAACCATCTGCACGAACAGTTCGACGACGTTTGCACCAGCATGATCTGCTCGGAGACCATGGATGCGGTTACCCTCGACGTTGCATCACAGACAGGAGCGCCTGCGATGGTGTACTCAACGACGAACCTGGGTGCACGAATGGCAAAACGTCATTTTTTCGGATGAATTCAGGTTCTGTTTACAGCATCATGATGGTTGTCGCATCCGTGTTTGGTGACATGGTAGTGATCACGCATTGGAAGCGTGTATTCGTCACGGCGATACTGGCGTATCACCCGGTGTGGTAGTATGAGGTGCCATAGGTTACACGTCTCGCACACCTCTTGTTCGCATTGACGGCACTTTGAACAGTGGACTTTGTATTTCAGATGTGTTACGATCCGTGGCTCTACCCTTCATTCGATCCCTGCGAAACCCTTCAGCAGGATAATGCACGACCCCATGTTGCAGGTCCTGTACGGGTCTTTCTGGATACAGAAAATGTTCGACTGCTGACCTGGGCAGCACATTCTCCAGATCTCTCACCAATTGAAAACATCTGGTCAATGGTGGCCGAGCAACTGGCTCTTCACAATACGCCAGTCACTACTTTTGATGAACTGTGGTATCGTGTTGAAGCTGCATGGGCAGCTGTACCTGTACACGCCATCCAAGCTCTGTTTGACTCAATGCCCAGGCATATCAAGGCCGTTATTACGGCCAGAGGTGGTTGTTCGGTACTGATTTCTCAGGATCTATACACCCAAATTGCGTGAAAATGTAATCACATGTCAATTCTAGTATAATATAGTTGTCCAATGAATATCCGTTTATCATCTGCATTTCTTCTTGGTGTAGCAATTTTAATGGCCAGTAGTGTATTTCATCCCTGCGCTCCCACGAAGTTCATACTACCGCCCAAAAGTTCAGAATAGATGGGAAGAGAGACAGGCGAGCATTTAGCTTTCAGTAAAGATAGCTCTATAAAATGGAGTTGTGCCATCTGCATAGGAAAGAAGTACTCCCTGCGTTGTACAGAGGCTTATTTCGCAGAAAATGGACAACAGTGGATTAGGATCATCTACACAAACAGATTTTCTTTATTTAGATCGCAGTTTTTGATTTTCCTATTGGCGCGTTTCGTAATCGCCACCATGAGATCAGTAAAGAAACGATAAAAAAAAAAAAAATAAGCGGAGTCAACCTGAAATCCAGCGACAAAATTTGGGAGGTTGTTGAGGAGTATTTTCTGATTATTTTGGGAGAAGTAACACGTGGTCTTTAGTGGCTGGTTAAAAGATCATTGGTTTTAGTTTGGTGTTTTGCCCCTATTTATCTTTATATCTGCTGTTGTAGTGGTCATCAGGCTCAAGACAGGATTGAAGCACCTCCAAACGCTAGTCTATGGTGTGAAAGTCTATTCATTAATTAAAAAAATGACATCAAGCGCTACTTGTTTCCGGATGGCACATGCATATGTGAAGGGGTCACGGCGCGCTTGATACACAATACTGCGAGCCTGCCTTGTAGTGATGGAACGTGGTCGACTGGAACCTGGACGACGAGTATGTCTGCTCTTACACTGCCTTGTAGTCAAACATATGGCCATTGTCTCATTCGAATGCCCCACAAACCTGGATAGCGCACGATTCGACCAGCTCGCCAAATGGAGACCCACGATCAAGGTCCCTTTCAAACAGTCAGCTAACGCTGTCGCAGCATCTCCGTGTCCTTCACAGTCAGCACGCTGTTGACACCTCTTATACACTGAGATGGCAAAAGTCATGCGACAGCAATATGCACATACAATTGCATACACGTGGTATAAAAGAGCAGTGGGTTGGCGGCGCTGCCATTTGTACCCCGGTCATTCATGTGATAAGATTTCCGGCGTCATTACAGCAGAACGACGGGAAGTAAAAGGATTGGCAGCTGGAGCTAGGCGCATTTCGTCAGGGAATTCAGTATTCTGAGATCCACAATGTCAAGAGCGTGCCGAGAATACCAAATTTCAGGCATCACATCTCACCACAGACAACGCAGTGGCCGACGGCCTTCACTTTGATGACCGAGAGCAGAAGCGTTTACGAAGAGTCAAGAAATACCGCGCGAAACAACCCGTAATCGACGTGGGACGTACGACAGACGTATCCGTTAGGACAGGACAGCGAAATCTGGCGTTAATGGGCTATGGCAGCAGACGACCGACACGAGTACCTTTGCTAACACACGACATTGCCTGCAGAGCTTCTCCTGGGCTCGGTTGGACCCTAGACGACTGGAAAACCGCGGCCTGGTCAGATGAGTACTGATTTCAGCTGGCAGGGACATCAGCGTTCGAACGTGGCGCAGACCCCTCGAAGCCATGGATCCAATTTTCCAAAAAGGTACTGTGGCTCCGTAAAATTGTGGTCTGTGTTTACATGGAATGGACTGGGCCCTCTGGTCCAACTGAACTGGTCATTGATTGGAAATGGTTATGTACGGTGAAAGACGTATGCGTCGCCGGCGATGGGCGAGGCATGGCAGAGTCTCTGACCAGAGTTGTTGCTTGTCGCGAGTCGGCGTCAGTCGGCTTTAGTCTTCCGTCCGTGCTAGTAAGCAGTAGTCTTGAGTAGTCTTGAGTAATCTGTGTGAGTCGGCGGTAGTCGGCGCGTGTCGGCTGTCTGGTCTGCTCGGGACTCTGGTCAGAACTCTGGAAGATGAGTATTGTTGTAGAAGGTAAAGAAGCAGCCTTGCGCATATCTAATTGCCTTTTAATTTCTTTAAAAAAAATGCCCCAATAATAATTTTTATAATATAAAGTAACTTTTTTAAAGAAAAGCATTCATTTCAATTTAAAGAATATTTCCAATGCATGATCATTCCTTCCAAGAATAAAAAAAAAATATATACGCCAGCATTGCACGAAGCTGTGTCGAAAGTTTCTACATAAGAGCAGATATATTTGCAGTTTTTATTGAGGTAAGAATTTTTGCTTCTTTTTTTATTCAGAATACAGGACCGAAGGGCAGCGCTGCTGTCCTCATAAAATTTACCAGGTTACTAATTTTTTTATTATTTTGGTGTTTAGGAATTTTTCTGTTTCGAACTTAACATTAAATGAGAAAAGAATTTTGTGGGAACATTAAATGTGAATGCATTTCTGCACACAGATTATAAATGGGAGCCAATTTTGTTCTGAGGTTACAATATTAGAAAAATTCATTTTATTATTATTTTTGTGGGGAGTTTACGCTTGGACAATTTTCATTATTATTATATTTCTGTGGGGAGGTTACACTTGGCGACATCCGGCCAGGATCGTATTTCTTTGTGAATCTTCTGAGAAGTAGTCATATACGAGGGCGGTTCAGAAAGTAACCTCCGATTGGTCACAGTGCGGGTTGTGGGGGGAGTAGCGACGCCATCTGTGCGTTCACGCACTCAACAGGTCAGTCGGCATCAAGCCGTGGTCGAGTGAACGTCGTACCTGCGCTAGTTTAGTTTTTGTGGCAGTTTGAAATGTGTGCTGCAATAGAAAACCCCGCCAAATGTGAAGTGCGTGCTGTCATAAGGTTTTTTACAGCCAAAGGATATTCTGCAGCAGCTATTCATCGTGAGCTTTGTGCCGTGTACGGACCAAGAGTTATGAGTGAAGGAGTTGTCCGTGAATGGGTACGTTTATTTAAAAGTGGACGAGAAAACGTTCATGATGAAGAGAGGAGTGGTAGACCATCATTGGTGACTGACGAACTCGTTCAGACAGTTCATGCAAAAGTTCGTGAAAATCGACGTTTCTCAATGTCGGAGTTGTCTACTGGTTTTCCACAGATTTCTAAGACTCTCTTGTACGAGATAGTGACAGCAAGATTGGGTTACCGTAAGTTCTGTGCACGATGGGTGCCCAAAATTCTTACCGACCACCACAAAACTCAAAGAATGGCCTCTGCATTAGACTTTCTGTCACGTTATGAGGACGAAGGAGAACCATTGTTAAACAGAATCGTGACCAGTGACGAAACCTGGATTAAGTACGTGAACCCTGAGACAAAAGAACAATCAAAGATGTGGGCACATTCAAATTCGCCTAACAAACCAAGAAAAGCCTCGCAAGATTTTTCTGCCAGAAAACTGATGGCAACGGTGTTTTGGGATGCCAAAGGGGTGTTGTTGGTTGAATTCATGGAATGTGGTACGACCATTAATCAAGACGTGTACTGTGAAACAATAAAAAAGTTACGACGGGCTATACAGAACAAACGCCGTGGTATGCTGACTTCTGGTATCGTTTTTTTGCACGATAACGCCCGTCCTCACTCTGCTCGCAGAACAACGGCCCTTCTTGAGTCCTTCAAGTGGGACGTTATCAACCATCCACGTTACAGCCCAGACCTGGCGCCAAGTGATTATCACCTCTTCATGCATTTGAAGAAATGGCTCGGGTCACAGCGGTTTGATGACGACGAAGAGCTCAAAGATGCGGTCACAGGCTGGCTCCAGGCACAAGCGGGTGATTTTTATGCAGAAGGAATTTCAAAGCTTGTGAAGAGATACGATAAGTGCCTCAATCGCTATGGAGACTATGTAGAAAAATAGTGCAAAGATGTAGTTGTAAGATGTATATATTAAAATATTTTTATTTAACTTGGTGTATTTTTTTAAATCAACCGGAGGTTACTTTCTGAACGGCCCTCGTATCTGCTCTTATTTACTTAAATGTAGTTTGCATCTGGCGCAATGCATTTACTAATTTGTCACCCTTTCTTTCACAGATCACCGGCAATTTGTTGCTCTTTGTTGTAATTGTGTTTGTTGCATTTTGCATTGTCCTTGCTTCTTTTGTGCTTAATTGTGATTTGTGAAAAATGCCGCGAAAAACTGTTAACAGTACATCGCGATGTACAATGAGCGAAATAGCCGACTCTAATAATTTGACCGATAGTACTTGCGACACTCAGTGTAATGATGACAATTCTCCATTTACAGACAATCAGTGCGTACTGACCACTAGTAATGAGCAAACAAATTCAATTGTGTCCACTGTTAATTTAACGACAATTGATGACGCGGCACGTTCCGTTACAATGAACGCTGCCCAGCTTGACACACCCGGTTTGCAAAATTTACGTAATGAACAGATAATTATTTCTAACGTAAATGAACAGTGTACTCAAAATACGTCAAATTTATTCGATTCCGAGGTAGTGACTAACAGTGCACATCCGATGGGCAAACCTTTTTATGAATCACAGAATAACCAAATGGTTACACTAAGCGTGACAAATGCAGATAGACCAACACACAATATAGAAAATAGAGCCGCTAATTTTAGCTGGGATCAAGTTATGGCATTATTGCTACAAATTAATGAATCGTACAAACAACGTAATGAAAATTTCAAACAACTTAATGAATCGTACAAACAGCGGAATGAAAATTTCGACAACCATTTCAAACAACATAACGAACAACTTAATGAAAGTTTCAAACTGTCGAATGAAAAACACGACAACCTTAACGAACAGAACAAACAACTTAGTGAACAGATTACAGCCGTTACCGTGCAACGTGATGATACTAAAGAACAATTACGTGAGGATATTAAGACTTGTGATACGAACAATAGTGGAGAAACTGGATATGTTGCACAAGAATTAAGTAATACACATGCAGCCACAACAGAATCACATAGAGACGAAATTAATGCAGTCACTGAACAATGTTCAGAAAACGCAACACAGATACGCGACGAGTTTAATTTAAAGCCACCAGAACTTTCGCACACTCTGGATAGGGAAGTCGATAAAAAATGTGAACAACAGAACAGCCAAATTGAGGAATGTATTAAAGTAACAGAAATGCAAAATATTTTAGCCTCTAACACGGCACAGTATACGCCACATTCCGAACATTTCTCACACTCACACAGAAGTATAATTTAAGTAATTTACAGAGAGTACGCAACTTAAAATCCGAAAAGACACAGACAAACAGATTCTTATGCAATCGTGAACCTGTTCACACATTCAGTGACGATAACGTTGATTATAAGCAATTTGTATGTGTAAAAAAATCTAAGGTATTTGAAAATGACAGAGCACAGGTACACGCTTCGAACTGAATACGACGATTTATTTTTGTACTTTCACCGCCATTACCTGCAATGCAGAAACTAGCTTTGGACTGGATACTACAATTTTCTTTCGAATTTTCACCGGCATTGCCTGTAACGCAGAAGCTAAAATTTATTTGTAGTGCGTAATAGACCTCAGGGGATTCATTACGCTTTAATGAATATGTGCCGTAGCGTGCACAGGGCCCCGAGCCGTAGTAGTGCTATTTCATCTTTAGTTTTCTGCACTGCTGCCTTCTCTTCTACTATCCTTTATATCTATCAAAATAGCACTTTAACTATCGCTCTTTCTAGGATTAAGAAATGAGTAAAGAAAACCTGATACGACAAGTTTTACCGAAAGTGACATTTATCATTAGACACTCCAGAAATGACAACCACGAGAACTTTAATACCTGACAAAAAATTTAATCATCAGTATGTGTAAAATTATCAGCAACAGGAACCACATTTTGGTAACAATAGACGTTTTTCACAACAACAGCATGAAAGCCAACCGGTTAGCATACCTAACCAACAATGTAATGCACAAGGTCAACCAAGCTTTAATGTTTCGCCGCCTGCACGTATAGCGTCAGCTCCAACAAATAGTAACGCACAGCAACAAGGAAATCAGTACGTACAGAAAACACACTATTTCAATTCTTATCGCAATGCACCGTATAGAAATGACTATCATGGCAGACGTAAAAATAATGAGCACAATTTTCAGCGTACGTTTAATAACAGTCGGTCTTATCAGCACCAGAATCATCCACAACAACATATTATCATGAATGAACCAGACAGTAGATATAATCCCGAACGTAATACGTCAGGAAGAAATAACAAAACAGTACAAATGGTTGAAATGCCGCAGCATCCTGCGGAAAATAATAGCACGTCAGATAGAATTTGACTAGATACAGTACAGGTTGCATCTTCCAGCAACGTAAGCAATACTTCAGATACACAGAATCTTGTTCACGAAAATGTTATTTGAAACATGCCTTGTTGAATGCACTACTTTTATCGCACCCAGATCTTACTAGAAATTTTTCCATTGCCACCGACAGTTCTAACACTGCTTTAGGCGTACACATTTTTCAGGAAATTGAAGAAGATTGCACGACAGTAATTAAAAACATAGCCTTTGCGAGTCGCATTCTGTCACCTGAACGCAATTATTCTGTTACAGAACTTGAAACATTATGTGTTGTATGGGCTTTTACGAGATTTCGGCATTTTCTTTATGGAAGACATACCACCGTTTACACAGTCCATAGAGCTATACTGTTTTTACTTTCGGCTAAATTTACACACGACAGATTAAGTAGATGGAAACTTTATTTGCAGGAATTTAATTTTACAATTGTTCACATTCCCGGCACACAAAATATTGTAGCAGACGCACTATCCCGTTCTCTCAGCAACAATCAGCAAGACATCGCAACCAAGTACATTCAACAAGTTGCATTTGAAAATTTCATTTCGTCGTCATTACAAGACATAGCACAAGAGCAGAGTAAAGACAACGTGTGGAAAGAAATTAAACACCCTTGGCAAGATAGGAATAATGTTACCATTAAAAACCATTACACTGTATGCAATAATATTCTGTTTCGCCGCTCTCACCCTGACAGCAACAATTGGTTATTATGCATTCGTGACGAACTTGTTAACAGATTAATCTGGTATACTCATTTAAGTTACGCACATTACGGAGCCAGAAAATGTTTTCTTATACTGAGACAGAACTGTTATTTTGCCAACATGGAGAAACGTATTCGACGAGTTTTAGCGTCATGTAAAATCTGCCAGAAAGCTAAATCAGACACGACTTCACATATTCCTCCATTACATCCCATTGTACCTGGTAAATTGAGACATATGGCCGCTGTAGACATTTTTGGTCCTATTCCCAGAACTAATAGAGGTTTTTGCTACATCTTTGTCGCTGTTGAACTCACTTCAAAATTTGTTACCTTCACTCCGTTACGCAAAGCTACTGCTAAAACTGTTTCGAAAGCATTTGTAAAACATTTTCTATTTCATGTAGGGCATGTGTTGAAAGTAATTTCCGACAATGGATCACAATTTCGATCTGCTATATTGACACGTATGTTACGAGCTAGAAACATTTCTCCGATCTATATATCCAGGTACCATGCTTCTTCGAACCCTTGTGAACGATTAATGAAAGAAATTGGTAAACTGTGTAGAATATACTGCTATAAAAGACATATTGATTGGGACACACACATACTCTCATTCCAGGATGTAATTAATTCCATACCAAATGAGTCTACTATGCTATCTCCGTCTGTTATACTGAAAAAAGTTGAACCACCTAACAAAACTAAAGAATTAGTAACCTTTCCTACATCTCGTCGACTACGACACCATGAAATAACTGACATTGCGCTGAACAACATCAAACGTGCCGCAGAGCGCCGGAGAAGACAGCAAAAACAGGTTTGTACACGCCGTGACTTTCATATTGGACAGAAGATATTATCCAACAGAGGAAAGAGTAGATGCAGTAAATTTGAGCTTCTATACGCAGGTCCATATCGAATTCGCAGCATTCCCCGCCCCAATGTAGTACACGTCGAAACTTTGAGAACCAGAAAAACCAAAGGGAACCACCACGTGTCGAACGTCAAACCTTTTATTGAATGAACATACTTTATGATTTATCACACTGTAATGTCATTTCCTAACTTTTTTTTGACCACTTATGCAATTATATTCACATGAACACTTACTGATGATTATCGTATTTTTTCTTGGCAAGTGCCCGGCAAGGTAAGGTTAGCAGGTCGCTCTTCTTGTCGTTACACATCAGACCGTGCATATTTTTCCAGATGAACTTACACATTTTATGACCACTTATGCAATTATATTTATGTGACTACTTACTGATGATTATCGTATTTTTCTTGCCAAGTGCCCGGCAAGGTAAGGTTAGCAGGTCGCTTTTCTTGTCGTTATACATCAGACCGTGCACATTTTTCCAGATAAACTTACGTATCTTATGAATAATTATGCAATTCTATCTAGTGACATATTAATTTTATTAAATTTTCTCTCCATTAAAGTCTTAAATTCTCGCCTCTATTAACTACACAACATACAAAATGAACACAAAGAAGGTCACTTTTCTCGTCGTTGTATATCAGACCGTGCATATTTCCATTTTTCATGTATCTATGATTGTTTTCCTGTTTTGTTTGTATGCACTATGAAATATTTAAGATATAATAAACACCAGTTGACTTTGACATTTTTGCCTTATGATATCTCAACATCGTGACTATTTTACATTTTTTTTTTTTGCTGCTACATTGTGATACTCTGTATATATTTTTGCACCTGCACACTGTCTATATTTTTGACATATTACGTTCTCTGTCATGCTATGCTGTATGCTCAATTATGTTACTATAAACCAGTTTTTATTTAGTGGGTATATGATTTAAATGCAAGACATTAATCTTTGTTCATCATTTTCAGAAAGAAATAACGTGTAAAAGAAATAAATTAAACAGAAATGAAAATTTGACCTTCGGAATGAACGAAAGAAGATGCAATACCACGTCACGAAGAGTAAATGGATCGGAATTAACAAGGATTAACAAGAATATACTATACACATCGTAGAATAGCAGTCTTAACTAATTTTTTCTTTCAGAATACGAGGCGATTCATGCAGGCTGTCAGACGGAACTACACATCTTAGTTTTAGTGATGAAATATGCTAGAAATAAGGAATAGTTGTATAATGAATAATGAAGTGACTTTTTCGCAGATGATAATGAATGATGATGAATAGTGATGAAGAGTATGCTACTATGGATAATGAAGTTTTTCTTTACAGGTGATGATAATAATGGAGTTATAGTGATATGAATTATGTAGTTTTTCTTTGCAGGTGATGAAGTTTTTCTTTGCAGATGAGGATAATGTTGAAGTTTATGTATTTATGCTATGTAGTTATTTAAGTATTTGTTGCAGTTCGTTTTGACAGTATGTCTTATGTCGCATGGTATGATGGGTTTTGGAAAGGACAGCTAGAGAACATATATATTTTATACACATTTCACTACTTGTTAATTCGAAGTTCACTACTTTTCAGCATAATATGCGTTTCTTCTTTCAGTTTAATAATCCATTCTGTATTTTTTGCAGGAGAAATTATTCATGAAATTAATGTGCTATAAGCAGTTGGTCATTAAACCTGTGTCATTCATAAATGTGATCACATATACTCTATTTGTTTCATAACCTTGCTACAGCTGACTCATGACGAATGACGTTACACATCTTCAGTTGCAGCAATAACTCAAAAGCAAATATTGTTATCCCCCAGTAATTAATTATCGATCTCAACGCAATGCATTGCTAGCACAAAAAAGGGAGAGAATCCTGAGTAATACTGAATAATGTTTTCTAGTCACAGACCTTGAATAATAGTTACCGTATGTTACATTTTCAATATGTTCTATGTCACTGGAATGATCAGTTCTGAGTAATATGTCATTTGAATGATGAATTCTGAGTAATTCTGAGTAATGTTTTCTAGTCACAGACCTTGAATAATAGTTACAGTATGTTACATTTTCAATATGTCCTATGTCACTGGCATGATTAGTTCTGAGTAATACTGAATGATGCTTTGTAATAATGCATAAATACCATGCCCATAATTTCTGTAAATAATATTTTGTTATACTCTACAAATGCTATGCCAATAATTGACTCTCATTTTGAATGATAACTTCTGAATAATACTGAATAAGGTATTATAAAAATATAAGAATACTTTGTAACTGGTCAATGAGTGCCAATAATTATTTTAAATACGTCGCATGTCACTTGAATGATGAAAACTGTTTTGTAACTGGCCAAAGAGTGCCAGTGATTACTATAACTAAGTGACTTATGTTAATACTATGCCATTCATTAGCTCCTGTTTTGAATGATGACTTCTGATGGTTTGTAACTCGCCAATAAGTGCCAATGTTCTCTGTACACAGATTACTTATGAACATTATTCTGTAATACTTCATACACGGTACAGAAATGTTCAGTAACTGGGCGATGAGTGTCACCAATTACTCAAATCAGTTGTTAGACTAGTGTAATTCTCAATGAAGACTAGTATGTGACTTAATGTCCTTCACCTTCTGACCTAATTACCAGAAATTACTGCAATATCCGTTTGTCCTGTCTATCCTCATGATCATGGAGCACCATATTTGGTTTTTGCACAAATTCTACGTTGGTGTACCTTACAAGAACGTGGTGTTGACACGACATGCTGTCCACCACCTTGAGCGATGGAGATGTTATTATGGTCCCACTGTTTGGTGTACCTAATGTACTACCAAAATGATAACATGGAACATTATTACGACATTTCAGTGTCTTGGCTACACTGATTAATACTTCAAGGAAAAGAACTTCAGATTGTCTCACTTGGTGTTGTGCTTCTGTAGAAAGATATGTACTTTCAGTGCAGCTGCGTGCAACCTAAAGTGCTACAACCATGACGAAATCCTTCCCATTCCCTTCCTAGTTCTTGTAAAATGATAAAGACATATACAGTGCGTGTGCACTTCATTTCATTGTTAACAAGATCAGTTGTCCTAAATATCCTAAAGACTTATACAGTGCATGTGCACTTTATTTCAGTCCTTGATATGTTTATTTGTTGTAAAATGCTAAAGAGTTTTACAGTGTGTGTGCACTTTATGTCATTTGTTAACATGATTTGTATTCATTGCATATACATTTTGTGATTTGCTGATATGTTCTGTACTACAGTGCATGTGCACTTTTTGTCATTTGTTAATATGTTTTGTACTCATTGTGTATACATTGTGACTTTGCTTGATGTGTTCTGTACTCAGTGCATGTGCACTATATTTTATTTCATGTTCTGCACACACATATATATATGTATATATTTTGTGATTGTAAACTTAATTAAGAAAAATTTGTTGCTCATGGCAAGTCCAATTGACCAATTGACTCACCATCGCTGCCAAATTTTTGCCCCCCCCCCCCCCCCAGTGGAGGGTTATGAAAGACGTATGCGTCGCCGGCGATGGGCGAGGCATGGCAGAGTCTCTGACCAGAGTTGTTACTTGTCGCGAGTCGGCGTCAGTCGGCTTTAGTCTTCTGTCCGTGCTAGTAAGCAGTAGTCTTGAGTAGTCTTGAGTAATCTGTGTGAGTCGGCGGTAGTCGGCGCGTGTCGGCTGTCTGGTCTGCTCGGAACTCTGGTCAGAACTCTGGAAGATGAGTATTGTTGTAGAAGGTAAAGAAGCAGCCTTGCGCATATCTAGTAATGTATATTAATTGTCTTTTAATTTCTTTAAAAAAATGCCCCAATAATAATTTTTATAATATAAAGTGACTTTTTTAAAGAAAAGCATTCATCTCAATTTAAATAATATTTCCAATGCATGTTCATTCCTTCCAAGAATCAATATATATATATATATATATATATATATATATATATATATATATATATATATATATATATATATATATATACGCCAGCATTGCACGAAACTGTGTCGAAAATTTCTACATAAGAGCAGATATATTTGCAGTTTTTATTGAGGTAAGAATTTTTGCTTCTTTTTTTATTCAGAATACAGGGCCGAAAGGCAGCGCTGCTAATTTTTTTATTATTTTTGTGTTTAGGAATTTTTCTGTTTCGAACTTAACATTAAATGAGAAAAGAATTTTGTGGGAACATTAAATGTGAATGCATTTCTGCACACAGATTATAAATGGGAGCCAATTTTGTTCTGAGGTTACAATATTAGAAAAATTCATTTTATTATTATTTTTGTGGGGAGTTTACGCTTGGTTCATATTTTTAAATATTATATTTTTCTGTGGGGAGGTTACAACGGCTACTTGGAGACCGTTTGCAGCCATTCATCGACCTCATGTTACCAAACAACGATGGAATTTTTGTGCTTGACAGTGCGCCATGTCACCGGGCGACAAATGTTCGCGATTGGTTTGAAGAAAATTCTGAACAATTCGAGCGTATGATTTGTCCACCCACATAACCCGACATGAATCCCATCGAACATTTATAGAACATAAGCGAGATGTCAGTTCGTGCACAAAAACCTGCACCGGCAACACTTTCGCAGTTATGGACTGCTGTAGAGGCAGCATGGCTCAGTATGTCTGCAGAGACTTCCAACGACTTTTTGAGTACATGCAAAGTCGAGTTACTGCAATACGCCGGGCAAAACGAGGTCCGACACGACATCAGGAGGCATCCCATAACTTTTGTCACTTCAGTGTGTGTACTGCCAGGCCTGGTAATGACACAAACACGAACAGTATTAATGCACACTGGTGGCTTTTCAACCTGTCACTAAGAATTCCAACTCCATTTATTTACATATCGACCGATGATGTTTACATGTACGAAGTAACGTTGACATCCGATCATGTCTTTTGTATGCTTCAATTTTTCTGTCAGTCAGGACCAAGGAATAAGTGGGTTGCTAGTGCTGGAAAATTAGCTCTCGGAATTTTAGCAATAAGCCACAAAGCGATGCAGGACGTCGTTCTTGTAACATCTGATCATTGTGCCCTCTGCCTTTCTAAGATTACTTTTACGAGGACTTTCCTATTTATATCACCACTTACCAATGCTCCAAATGTTTGAGAGGAATGACTGCCTCCAATGATTGTTCAACAACCACATAACCAAACAGTAGCTTGTCTTTCAGTTCTCTTACGCGATAGTATCCTATTAGGGGCAGCCAAATGAAAACTAGACAACTGGGGAAGAACTGAGTAAACTGTTTATTATCATTAAAGTAATCGCAACAACTGTTAATATATTTATCCCACTATGAGGCAAGACGGTCAACAGTATCACGGAAAAATGTTTGCGGTTGCCTGCGGAACCATGGCTGTACCAAGGCATGCACCTCTTTGTCCGAAGGAAATCGACGGCCACGAATATCTTTCTGCAGGGTTCCAAAAGTATGGAAATCGCATGGGTGGAGACTGGAACTGTAGGGAACATGTGTAAGGGCTTCCCAGCGATACTTCTACAGCGTAGTCGAAACAACAGACACGCCACTTCCGGGAAGTTCTTGATGACGTTTTTCTTTGACTATATGGGCATGCTGCTAATCGACTTTCTAGAACATGGTGTCACAATTAACATACAGTATCAAGTTCAAATGGCTCTGAGCACTATGGGACCCAACTGCTGTGGTCATAAGTCCCCTAGAACTTAGAACTACTTAAACCTAACTAACCTAAGGACAGCACACAACACCCAGCCATCACGAGGCAGAGAAAATCCCTGACCCCGCCGGGAATCGAACCCGGGAACCCAGGCGTGGAAAGCGAGAACGCTACCGCACGACCACGAGATGCGGGCACAGTATCAAGTCCAAACAACCAGGAATATCAGCGGACGGTATCATTCTGCTGTAGGACAATGCCCGCCGAAATATTGCCAAGGTTATTTTCAATACGCTCCAGAAGTTTCTCTGTGTATACTTAGCATATCCTCCATATTGTTCCGATCTCTACCCACCCGATTTCTATATTTTCAGCGGTGAGGAAGGCATTTGCTTCGGACGAGGAGGTGCATATTACCGTAATCAACAATAAACGTTTTTCCATGAAAGCACTGACCGCGTTATCTGAAAGAGGGATAATTTATTAGCAGTTATAGCGATTACTTTTGAAATAATAAACAGTTTAGTTACTTTTCCTTCTAATGCCTCTTTTCATTTGAGTACACTTTAGAGATTCCTTCATATTCAGAGTCAGTTGCGGATCCCTGCAACAAGCGTCGTTATTCTGCATTCCTTCTGCTCTACGTTAACTGAGTCAAGCTGTTCGGGACTGTTTGTAACCAGTACACCTACGGCCTCGGGGTGAGAAACTGCCCCTAAAGGTGGAAGAATCAGCAATGATCAACGGCATGAAGATATAGAAGGCAATGGAAACCACTGCATTTAAGACACATAACGTGCATCCACAGGACATGTGACCTGTAACTGAAAAACGTGCCATGACGATCTCTCCATTGGCAAAAGATCTCTGGGAGGGGACTGGCAAAGGGGAGGTGACCATGAGAGCAACATTGAATAATCAACGAAAGGATAGTGTTCTACGAGTCAGGGCGTCGAATGTCAGAAGCTTGAACGTGGCAGGGAAGCTAGAAAATCTGAAAAGGTGAATGCAAAGGTTCAATCTAGATATAGTAGGGGTCAGTGAATTGAAATAGAAAGAAGGATTTCTGGTCAGATGAGTATAGAGTAATATCAACAGCAGCAGAAAATGGTATAAGAGGTGTAGGATTCGTTGTGAATAGGAAGGTAGGGCAGAGAGGGTATTACTGGGAACAGTTCAGTGATAGGGTTGTTCTTATCAGAATCGACAGCAAACCAACACTGACAATAATAGTTCAGGTACACATGCCGACGTCGCAAGCTGAAGATGAAGAGATAGAGAAAGTATATAAGGATATTGAAAGGGTAGTAGAGCGCGTAAGGGGAGATGAAAATCTAATAGTGATGGGGGACTGGAATGCAGTTGTAGGGGAATGAGTGGAAGGAACGGTTATAGGAGAACGTGAGCTTAGGACAAGGAATGAGAGAGGAGAAAGCCTGAGTTCTGTAATAGCGAATACTCCGTTCAATAACCACATGAGGAGGAGGTATACTTGGAAAAGGCAGGGTGATACGGGAAGATTTCAGTTAGATTACGTCATGGTCAAACAGTGATTCCAAAATCAGATTGTAAGGCGTACCCAAGAGCGGACATAGATCACAATATAGGAGCGATGAAGTGTAGGTTGAAGTTAAGAAATTTTTTCATAATGCGGGGCCACAGTCATAATATATTCCTTTAAAGTCAGTACCGCCATTAGACTGTTGTTTATTTACAGTGTTATATTTACACTTACACAATCATGATTTCGGCTTCAAAGTGCCATTATCCATTAAAGAAATGAAGTTTATGAGATTAGCCAGGAACAATCAATACACAAAGAAGTGGGATACGGAAGTACTAAGGAATGACGAGATACGCTTGAAGTTCTCTAAGACTATAGATGTAGCGTAAGAAATAGCCCAGTAGGCAGTAGAGTTGAAGAGGAGCGAACATATCTAAAAAGGGCAGTCATGGAAGCTGGAAAGGAAAACATAGGTACAAAGAAGGTAACTGCGACGAAAGCATGGATAACAGAAGAAATACTTCAGCTAATCGATGTACAAAAATGTTCAGGAGGAATGAAATAAATAAGTGTAGGGAAGCTAAGACGAAAAGGCTGCATGAAAAAAAAGAAGAAATCGGAAAGGAAATGACGGTGGGATGGTCTGACTCAGCATATAGAAAAGTCAAATCAACCTTTGGTGAAATTTTTAAGCAAGAGCGGTAACAATAAGTGTGCAACTGAAATTCCACTATTAAATGCAGGGGAAAGAGAGGATAGGTGGCACGCCTCTATGAGGGGGAAGATATATCTGATGAGAAGAAACAGGAGTCGATTTAGTAGGGGATCCAGTATTAGAATTAGAATTTAAGAGAGATTTGGAGGACTTAAGATCAAATAAGACACAAGGGATGAATAGCATTCCATCAAAATTTCTAGAATAATTTGGGGAAGCGGCAACAAAACTGCTATTCACGTTGGTGTGTAGAATACATGAGTCTGACAACATACCATCTGACTCGGAAAAATATTATCCACACAATTCCGAAGATTGCAAGAGCTGACAAGTGCAAGAATTATCTCATAATCAGCTTAACAGCTAATGCATCCAAGTTGCTTACAAGAATAATACACAGAAGAATGGAAAAGAAAATTGAGGAAGTGTTAGATGACAATCAGTTTGGCTTTAGAAAGGTAAAGGCAACGAGAGGCAATTGTGACGCTGCGGTTGATAATGCAAGCAAGGTTAAAGAAAAACCAAGACACGTTCATAGGATTTGTCGATCTGGAAAGAGCGCTCGACTATATACAATGGCGCAAGGTGTTCGAAATTCTGAGACAAGTAGGGATAAGCTGTAGGGGAAACGAGTAATATACAAAATGTACAGGAGGCAGGATTGGGCGACCAAGAACGAAGCGTTAGGAATGAAAAAGGGTGGAAGACAGGAAGATAGTCTTTCGCCCCTACTGTTCAGCCTGAACGTCGAAGAAGCACACCCTTGACAGCGGAAAACCATGAACAGTTATTACAGTTGCATTTTCGTTCAAATAACAGTAACTGAGCTGAGCCATGAGAATTTTTTATTTGTAGCGACTCTTATTTTTTGATCCGTCGCTTAGGCTGTCTGTTGGCACCAGATTTCACCCTCTCGCTTCACCATAAATAACTCATACATTCTGTATGTACTCCTCTCATTACTTTGTACTAAGCAGGTAAGTTTAGCGTACAGCACACCGAAAGAGAAGCGTCAGTGTGCGCAAAAGGCAAAATACTTTAAAGTTCAGCACCTAAGCTATCCCTCGCTGTATTTTAAGCATGTAGTTTATCTAGTAGGCGGCCAACTACGCATTTGCTGTCTATAGCCTGTTAGATATTGTAAACGAACAAAATACACTGAAACTCAGTCGACAGAGTTTAGCAGAATCCTCGTTTATTCCTAGAGAGAAGGTCTCTGCCTCCAAAAAAGTCATCTGAAGCGAGCAAAGAGGCTTTCCAGAATTCTACTACACGTGATGTCAGCGATGCATTTCTGTACCTCTGCATATCTCTGTGATCCTTCTTACAATCTCTAACGGTATGTCCCAAAACAAAATCCTGAAACACCAGCTCTCTCATGGAACGTACAAATTCGCTACCAAAAGCGATTTGATGCTGTAATGGACTTCGTGAGCTGCATCTCGTGGAGGAATCTGTAACGAGTCCACATAAAATTATCTACGGATAAACAGTAAGAATGATCCGTAGTTACTTCTGCAAACTCACGATGTTATTTTAATACAAGCTGAGTACCTGGCGTTGCACCGGTATGTATGTATTTCAATTTTATTAGTCTATGTTCTTCTTCCCCCTCTTTCTATCCATCTCCTCCTGACCCTCTCTTTGTCCATCTGCTACACCCACCCCTCTCCGCTCCTGTCCTCTTCCCTCCTTCTGTTCATCAACTCCTCTTTTATTTCTATGTCCATCTCTCCTTCCCCCAGCTACGCTCCTCTCCTCTCCTTGTTCATCTCCTCCTCTTCCGTTTCTCTGTCCATTTCCTCCTTCCCCTCTGCCTATCTCCTGCCACCCTCACATACAGGTATATGGAAACTGTCTGCTACATGTGTTGTGAATAGAGTTAGTAGCGAAGAAGCAATAAATGTAAACATCGTGACGTCATGCCTGAAGCGACAGTTTTTTTGCATGAACAGCGAAAATGTAGTAAGCGATAAACTTTTTTTCCTTTTATACATTTTCGGGGGATTGTCAATGAGAAAAAGTTTCGAAAAGGTTTGGAATTATGCGTCAGTTTTGTTGCAGGTCACTACGGAATGACAATTATTGAACTATTATTGGCGATTATGCCTCGCAGACGAACAGCGAAATTCTGCGTGACCTGCTGAAGTGGTGGAACAACGATGCTGTCGATGACCTCCTGAATGGCTGTTTTCAGCTCAGCAATGGTTTTGTGGTTATTGCTTCAATATAGCCCCACAAAAAAGAGTCGCACGTGATCAGATCCGGAGAACATGGCGGCCGATCGAGGCCCATGCCAGTGGCTTCTGGGTACCCCAAGCCAGAATGCGGTCCCCAGGGTACTCCTCCAGAACATCAAACACTCTCCTGCTTCGATGGGGTCGAGCTCCGTCTTGCATGAACCACATCTGGTCGAAATCAGGGTCACTTTTGATAATGTGCATGAAATCATCTTCGAAAACCTATCTGGTTATTCGCGCGACGTGGTATACACACTTCTTTTTTACACGCAGCCGCACCATTTGATAGCGAGGTGGTTCTCAACTCCCCCCCCCCCCCCCCAAATAGCCATCCTTATCAGACAGTAAGTGATATTTGTAATATGTACCAAGTTTGGATGAAATCGGTTTACGAAGAGCCGTGGAACATACAAACATACTTTTTATAATATATAAACATTTACTTTTTATAATATATAAATATTTTTTCTGTGATACTATTTTCATTAAATATAGCCTATTCGGTGCCCCTATCTACGTTGGAGTTACCCGTGAAAACACCATAAATGTTCGTCTGGCAGTTTTTCAGATTAGCCTGTTCAGACAGACAGACAAACAAGAAAATTTTAGTAAAATGTTAAATCAGGGTATCTTTTTGTTCCGTGATCCAATTTCGATGAAAATCCTGTACGGTACCCTAATCTATGCCCAAGTTACCTGCGAAAACCCCATGAAAATTCGTCTAGTAGCTTGTTCAAAGACAAACAGACACGACGGTTTTACAGATTTATTATTAGTATAGATTAAACAGCCTATGATTTTAATGCGATAAAGCCTGTAGGGTTGTGCGTTTGAAAAATCTCAGGACTTGTAGTAAGCGAAAGATGCTTCTAACAGATCTGGTCTGGATAAAAGCCGAAATGAACTAGGGCCACAGTGCAAAAGTATCGTTCTAAGAGATTAAGTGACCTTTGAGTGTGGTAATGTACGCTAACGAGATGCGCATCATAAATAATGATCCCGGAGAAGCATAACGATCGCAGGCCACACAGGACAGTGCAAAGGACATACTTGTCGTATTTGATACTGGAGTACTACCACTAAATGACAGGGAATTATGAGATAATACGCCTGTGACGCGTGCCACATTAAGGATTGATCTTCCAACGATAGTAATAAATAGTAACAGAGAAATAATAATTTGACATACAATAAATTCTGCCTCTGCATCTTTTCTGCAAGCGGCAGTGCAGTGAGTGGAGGAGAGTACTTATTTCTTTTGCTAGTATAGTGTTAATACGTGTCCTGCTCGACTGCGATTGGAGTGAGGGGTAAATGAGTGTCTTTATTACCCATATTTGCTTCTTAGGACTATAATTTACTTTTTTCATTTATTTCACTCGGCAAAATTAGGGGCTTCAGCTTTTTTTTTTTTTTTTTTTTTTTAACATAGGCTTATATCCATAGATTCTTAATGGGTTGACGTAACAATATCTCAATAATAATAATAATGTCAAATGGTCGGGTTCAAGTCATTCAATTTTACGCCACTTCGGCGACTTGCATGTCCCTAATCTACCAACCAGGGAAACTAGACCTTCAGTTTGACGTGATATCCGAACCACGCGTCGTTCCTGGCACATTGTTGAGTGATTAAGGGTAGATTAAAGACAAACTAAATATTTCCGTGACATTCCATCTTCCGACCTCTCAGTTTTGAAGGCAAAATAAATAAAGAAAGAGATGGTCTTAGCTGACCAACGGAGCGGTAAAGGAGGAAAGTGAGGGACTGATTTTTGCTGCACAGGAACAAGTCATCACAGTCAGTGCCGTCAAAACCACACTCGAGAAATTAGCAAAAGAGCCAATGTGAAGACTCTGCAAACAAGCCGTCGTAACAACTCACTATATCTTGAACTGATGCAGAAAGATCGTTCAGACTGATTACAAACATAGGCTCAGTGACGTGGCACGAATGGTCTATTGCAACTTATGCTAAAATTATCATCCGCCGGTGGCAGGAAACTGGTGGGACCACCAGCCAGAAAAAGCTGTCGAAAAGGAACATGCCATATTACTGTGGGCCTTCCGACTCCAGACAATTCGAATGCTGGAACACAATGCACCAGATATCACACCTGTGGAGAAAAAGGAAGTGTGACTCATTGACATTGCCATCTCAGATGTTAGAAGGATTGACAAGAAACCACTTCAAAAACTTGGCAGTTACGAGGTCTTGAAAATCGAACTACAGCGACTCTGACGTAATCCAGTGAAAGTATTCCACGTGGTTCACATTCAGATTGTTCATTCAGATTCTTCATTGCCGTTGACCACATAGAGTAAAATAGATATTTCCAGTGATAGCAAGCTACAGTTTCAATCAAAGTATTAAAATTAATACTTACCTTACGTGAACAGATCAAGTATCTTGTACACAGCTATAATATTAAATATTAATATTGTCACTATACTAGCACAGAGCTCTTTTATAGTGATTTTTTGTCAGCCAGTCATATCATTTAAATTTGAAATTTTTAAATTGCAACGATCTAATAGCGAGAGGAAACTTGTTAGACATTTTGAGGGCATTCACTTTATGGGAGTTGTCTTTTACTGCTAGCCTGTGCCTTGCAATGTCAACGTTTGCCTTATTTCTAGTGTCATGTTCGTGAATTGTTTCCCTGATGACACATTCTTTAACGTTAGTCTTGAAAAAGAGTGCAGACTCATAGACGTACAAATTCACCAGTGTTAGTATTCCTAACCCCTGTGAAAAGAGGGTGGTACTGCTCTGTAGGACCGGCCTTGCACATTACTTGGCCTTTTTTTATTTTTTTTTACTTTTAAAATGTTGCTGATATAAGAGAATGTCCTCGTTGGTCTAGGCCATATGATATTTGTGACTGAAAGATAGCGAAATACGTCATATGGAGATAATTAGTGCTGACCATACCTCTCTGTCTCCGCATGAGGGAGAACACACGTAAAATCTTTCTATAGACTTAGATGGTTTTGTATCTCGGCTGGAAGGCGGTGCGTGGGTCTGCTCCTGTAAACTGAAGGGTAGGCCGAATGTAGGAAGTGAGTAGAAGCAGGAAAAGGCGAAATGCTTCGGTACTGCGTTTATCGGTTGCAAACCAATTTAATGGTGAGTCAAGAGTTCCTTGCTAATTTTATCGAGAGGAGGGACGTCGTGATGTGAAGAGAGTAAAGTTGTATCATCACAATAGCAGATGACCGACTGTGATAGAAAATGCAGCAGGTCATTGAGAGTCAAAATGAAAATTAGGTGTCAAAGACGAAGCCCTGTGGGACACCGGTACCGATTTCTACTAAGAGCACACTGGGAGCAATGCCAAAAGATGTTAGTGGGTTAGTGGTCACTTAAAATCGATTGCCATTGATAAACTATCCATCTGCCAACGACAAAAAGCCACTTTATCAATCTGCAGGAAGTGTCCGCCAATATACCGCGCAGTCCTAGACGCTAGGGATGTGTCTGGTTAGTGAAAGAATACGAAATACAGCATAGCGAACTAATTTTCTGTGTTTACTCTTCTTATTCTTACGTCTTCAGCCATCAGCTGCATTTGGCCAAGCTTATCTGACTTCAGATTTCCTCTTGAGAGCAGTATACGCGGTGCAGCTGGTATCTCTCAGCTTCTCCGACGGTTCCTATTTCACTTCCGTATAGCAGAACACTCCAAAGAAACGTCCTTATCAGCTCTTTCCTGAGATGTTTGTTTTTGCACCTGGATGTAAGAAGTTTCTTCTCTTGATAAAAGCAGCTTTTGCCTGGTGTACTCGAATTGTAGTATTCTTCTTTGACCTTCCATCTGATGTAATTTTACTCTCTAGGTAGGCGAAGAATTCGTTGTCTCCAGTCGTTCATTGTTAAGTGAGAACTGGGCAATCTACTCACCACTAAGATTTTTGTTTTCGCCTTGTTTATTTTGCGTTTTATAGGGAAAGTTGAGGGTGGTATCCATCTGGGCTAGCATCGCTTCTAATTGATCCGCATCACTTAACACTGCTGTATCATCAGCAAATCTCTTATGTCTCTTTTATTACCATGGGTTTTAATTCCTCTTATAGCTCCCAATTTCAAAGTGTGTTGACTGATATAGTACTTGTAATAATGATAATAATAATAATAAATACAGTAATGAATACAGCGGGGTCCAGAAAAATGTAGACGCTCTTTGATAGTCAATATTAATGGAACAAAATGATACACAGTCACAATTCTTGCAAGAGGGAAGGTTATTTTATGTGTTCAAAGTGAGTCCCATTAGCAGTCAAACTACATCGATGTCGCTGAACGTTGACAGAACTAAGGCTCTCGGTCTTGCCAGTGTGCTAGCCTCACAGGACGTCTCGGTGGTTTCTCGTAGCTCGTTCAGTGTAGCTGGCTTCTGTTGATAAACTTCATTTTTCAAGGCCCCCCCCCCCCCCCATAGGTAGAAGCCAGGAGGTGTGAGGTCTGGAGACTGTGGCGGGTACCCAACAGCTGCTCTTCGATTTATCCAACGCCCAGGTAAATTTTCATCCAAGAAGGCTCTGAAAACTCTGTGGTAGCGAGGCGGAACACTATCTTATTGTAAGTAAAATCTTTCATCTCGAAACGCCTCTCGGAAGGCAGCTAACATCGATGTTTGTAGCATATGAAGATAAACCTCACCATTTACGGCACCTTCAAAGAAGAATGGACCAATAAAATCGCTCGATGACAGACCAAACCACACATTAACCCTCTGTTAACATGTTTGTCCATCTGAAAGTGAGGTTTCTCAGGAACCCAGTACAGGCAGTTGTGGTGGTTTAGAGTATCATTCACTTTGAACTGTTCCTCGTCAGACCAGATAACCATCCGTGCAAACTGGTCATCCTCCGGAAGCATGCCTTCAAACCACTCCAGTATTCCATCCTTCGATCTGGATCGTCCTCGTTCATAGCGTGCAGCGATCGTGGAATGTACACTTTCCACTTTGCAGCCTTCAGAATTCGTCGTATGCTTGGTAGGCTTACCCACTTTCACGTGCACCATACTTCACAGGTTTTTGAAGTGCCATAGTAAAATGTTGCAACACACCAGCGCCTGAAGCTGGACGTCTTGACGTTTTTGGTCGGCCAGATCTTTTCCTATGCACATAGTGAACAGTGCCGTCGGATTCAAATGTATCCCGAATACGGTAAATTGTTGTAAGTGTTGGTGGCTGAGTTCCGCACACATCACTCCACTGGCGTGCTGCCTCCACCGTGTTTTCGTACTTCCAGTACCACTTCATATGGTCTTGCGTTGCTCAAACGACAGTCTTACTTCATTCACTGTTGCACTACCATCTGCTGGAAAACGAGATCTGTTAAGAGAACAATGCACTACGTGCTTCACAAAAGTGCGACGATATATCACTCTGTTCCAAAGATACTGACTGTCAAGGAGTGTCTACATTTTTCCGGACTCTTCTGTACTTGGTATGTCAGTAATGTCAATATTACTTAAAATTTGTTACACATCTACCTTATTACGTTCCCTTCGAATGCGAGTAATGGAAAATTAACAGAAATACACTGCAGCTGTTCAAAAGGAATCACATCTTGATAAGCTGACTGTTCCGGGAAAGAGAAACAGAAGAAAGGAAACGGAAATAGACAGGTACGAAGATAGTGTTCACGATGTGGAACATACACTGAAGCGCAAAAGAAACTAGTATAGGGATGCGTATTCAAATACAGAGATATGTAAACAGGCAGAATACGGCGCTGCGGTCGGCAACGCCTATATAAGACAACAAGTGTCTGGCGCAGTTGTTGGATTAGTTACTGCTGCTACAATGGCATGTTGTCAAGACTTAAGTGAATTTCAGCGTGGTGTTACAGCCGGCGCACGAGCGATGGGACACAGCATATCCGAGGTAGCGATGAAGTGGGGATTTTCCTGTACGATCATTCCACGAGTGTATCGTGAATATCAGGAATCCGATAAAATATCAAATCTCCGACATCGCTTTGCAGCCTCAAAAAGATCCTGCAAGAACGGGACTAACGACGACTGAAGCATATCGTTCAACGTGACAGAAGTGTAGCCCTTCCGCAAATTACTGCAGATTTCAATGCTGGACCATCATGAACTGTCAGCATGCGAACCATTCAAGGAAACATCCCCGACATGGGCTTTCAGAGCCGAAGGCCCACTCGTGTACCCTTGATGACTACACGACACAAAGCTTTACGCCTCGCCTGGGCCCGTCAACACCGTCAGTGGACTGTTGATGACTGGAAACTTGTTGCCTGGTCGGACGAGTCTCGTTTCAAATTGTATCTAGCGGATGGACGTATACGGGTAAGGAGACAACGTCATTAATCCATGGATCTTGCATGTCAGAAGGGGACTGTTCAAGCTAGTGGTGGCTCTGTAATGGTGTGAAGCGTGTGCAATTGGAATGATATGGGACCCCTGATACTTCTAGATACGACTCTGACATGTCACTTACGTAAGCATCCTGTGTGATCACCTGTATCCATTCGTGTCCATTGTGCATTCCGACGGACTTGGGCAATTCCAACAGGACAATGAGACACCCCATAGTCCAGAATTGCTACAGAGTGACTCCAGGAACACTGTTCCGAGTTTAAACGCTTTCTCTAGCCACCAAACTCCCCAGAGATGATAATTATTGAGCCTATCTGGGATGTCTTGCAACGTGCTGTTCAGAAGAGATCTCCACACCCTCGTATATGCATTAATGGACAGCCCTGCAGGATTCATGGTGTCAATTCACTCCAGCAGTACTTCAGACATTAGTCGAGTCCATGCCACGTCTTGTCGCGGCACTTCTGCTTGCTCGCGGGGTCCTACACTATATTAGGCAGGTATACCAGTTTCTTTGGCTCATCAGTATATAATAATTGGCTGTTACACCGAAGGAAGACAGCCTGAATATGCTGAGAAGGTAGGTACGCCGATGATAAGGGGGAAGAGCTTTCGTCTTATCTTGAATGCAGCGTGTTTATGGATCAAACGGGTATTACTGGGTAGTTTGTTCCATAATCGTATTGGTGAAATGGATAAGAAAATGGAGAAAGACTTTCACCCATGGGCACAACTAAGTTCTTGCGCACATCTGAGTTTGTATTGCAGCTGTGGAACGATACAGGAGGAGAGCTATACAGGAGGAGAGTGACTAATGAACCGATGAACTAAGACTGACAATGTGAGGACCACGTCTCCTGTCGTGTGTCTTCCTCCCTAAAGGCGCACAGGAATGACTGGCGTGATCAGGCAGCTCTGTGTTTCATACATATCGTACAACTAGCTGCAGCGACCGGCACTGGTCGTAGTGTCCACCGGCCACACAAAGTTATTGCCCCTGTGCTTTGTTGATATTCATAGCGAATGCAAGCCGCGTGGGAAACTGCAATCGCTTTAAATCGAAGGGCATATTTAAATCACTGGGTATCAACGGAGTGCGACGACTGAATACGTCTTCACCTGTGGCATAAGCTTGCAATCACGTTTCTGTCAAATTCTCAAACTATCGCTCGTCCCGCGCTCTAGTGATGTTTGATGGTACTAAGACCAGTACAGCCGCTGTAATTTATTCTACCTGAGACAAAGAAAAAGCTTGTTCAGTATTACAGTCATTTGACCGCAACACATATCATTTGTTAAGCGTTTAACGTAGAAATTTGAAGTAAATAGGCCAAGTACTTAGAAATAAATCGGTCAAGTACTTTTCGAGATATTTGGTAATAACAGTAAAGAAACATATAGCCTATGTCAGTCCAAACGTTCATTAGAGGATCGTATAGAAATTTGAAGTAAATCGACTAAGAACTTTTAGAGATGTTTGGTAACAAACTTTCCACTTTGTCTATTACTTACATATATGTTTCAAATCAGATTACGAAATATTATGTAGGCAGTGATGTTTCTCTTGTCTTGGCGGTAAAGTGTAAAAAATTTCATCAAGAGCGGAATAAAGCTGTAGATTTGTGTGAATTACAAACAAACAAACGGACTCTCTTCTTTATATAGCTACTTCGAGTGGTCTGAAGTTTTCAGATTTGTGCTGCTTTGAACTACATCATAGGATTTAATTCTGGACAAGCTTGATTCAAGAAGAAGAATTTTTCTAAAATTTCAATTACGTTTAGCCAAGAGAGACTGTTCATACGAGCTCTGACAGGTTCTTTTCCAGTTTAGATGTTCATTCAAGATTATTCCGAGATTTTTTACAGTTTTTTGATAGGGTAGGTGGATGCTATGGAGGAGTATAGGAGGAACTGTTTCATGAAGATGTCCGCTTGACAAGGTTCAGTGTGAAACAAGGAGAGTATGTCGACTTCTTAGGGCTTAATTGAAGAGGCACGTTCTGTACCCATCGTGGTAGTGAACAAAGGTCTTCATTCATACCTGATTCAACAGCAGCATTGTTCTCAGGGACGGCGATTAGATACACTGAATATGTGTATAACTGATAGTTACGGGCATGTAACAGCGGCAAAAAGCAGCGGGCCTAGGACTGAATCCTATGAGACGCATGAAAGTACATCTTTCGTTGACGACATCTCTGTCACACATAAAACCCGTTGGTATCTGTTTAAAGGTAGCTGTCAAATTACAGTAGTGCACTATAAGAGAAATTCAACTTTTTAATTTTCGTAAATAAAGTATCTAAGTCAAAGGTCTCAAAAGACTTGCCGAAATAAACCAGTCTTAAAATAGTAGAAATATATTTATAGAAAAAGGAATCAGTCGCGAAAGAGCTGTCTTGTTCCTGATAATTCATCAAAACTTGAGAGCGAATCGGTATCGAGAACAAGTTGTTTTATTTCTCTGCAGAAACTTAAAATACAGCAGTGGATTTTACGTTTCCTATGCCAAATCTGCACATTTTTTCCACGTTGCTGCAGCGTTCGCCTCCCTGCACACAAGAGAATGGGAGTGACAGATTCTGGTGTTGCGCACGTTTTGATTCACTTTGTTCCGCAGACTGCCGTGTGCTTCAAAGAGCTCATCTGGTGGAGTTCGCTTGAATTTCCACGTGCCGAGTCTCGCTTGTCCACCATTGGGTTGATTTCCGTACCCAGCCATATGCAGGCAGAGTTGAACCGATATACGGTGATGGGCACGTTTCCCATAAAGTGCACCAAATCTGCCACTCAATTTCAGCACTTAACTGTCTAACGTCGACTCGTTGCTAACATACTGCGTTGAAATATCTGAACAGTGTTTTTCAGAGCATCGCGGTTGACCGGTTTTAAATTTACGTTAAGTTATTAGGGGGTCGTTTTTCTGACGGTCTGAACTTAGCACATTAAGATAATCACATCGTAGACTGAAAGCTAGGAACTTGGCGCGAAATGCTTTAAACGTTTCCTTCGTTGCTGTATCTATGAGAGTGTGGCCGTTTGGCGTGTGGTAGGTTGGATCCAGTTACAGATCCAGTTACACAATGTTCTCAGCATCCTCTATAGTTGTCTGTAGACTGAGGATTCAGTCGCTGGTCTATATTTGTGACTCCCCTTACGCTACTAGGTACGCGATAGAGGGACTAGAAGCGTTTCGCAATGTATATAACGCTGCCATTCTCTAAATATTTCCATCTTTCGCTACTAAAGTGTGCTCTTCCTTTCAAGTATCTTCTATTGTATCCAAGTATACCATTTCAATAATTCTGTTTATTTGTTTTTCACCGCTCTATCCCTTCGTTCCTTGTATCAGTCTTTTCGTCTCTTCAGTCATACTAAATAATATTTCCATGATTTTGTTTTACATGTTGTAACCATTGGCTTTTGCTGCAGATCTTTTCGCCCTAACGGTACTTCCATCTATAACGTAACAGTTCCTTTAGGTCTTAGCAGATATCTCACCAAACAGTCTTCTTCTTACAGTTAAGATTTTCCCAGAGATAATTTCCTATCTATTCTTTACAGTCCGTATTCATTTGTTATTGAATCTGTCTCTACAGCTGTTCGATTTATTTTCCACAGCGTCCTGTTAACTTGCATAAAACGAGGCTCTCGAAACTTACAGATCCAGAAATACATTCCTCAGTTCTCAGTATTCTTGTTTCGTGTCAGTATGTTTATGGCGTTCTGCGGGTTGCATCTAACTGAGTGCTTATTGATTCCTACACTGCCAAATTCTTGCACTTTTGCAACGTTATCTTCGCGAACTTCTCCTTTTTACTACTCTTCACAACCTAACTCTCTAATTTGTTATTCTCTAACCCGCAATGTGTTGAGCCAGTGAATTAGAGAGAACAACCTATCATCGTGCGCTCCCATCCTCCCGATAACTATTATTTCTTTTTTTGTTATTATTGCTAGAATCACATTTTTATTAACCATACCGTTATGATGTGCAGCTTAGAACAGTCTGGAGTCTATGCTGTGTTGGCAGAAGAGCCAACACCGTGTTGCTAGAGGAGGCCGAAATGCACGCGTTTAATTACACGCAGACTGGCGTGAGGTCTGGAACAGGTCAGAGAAATGAGAACTTGGAAAAACGGACGCAGTTGCTGTAATACTTAACTTTAATCCATAACTGTAGAACATCGGTCTGACGGTACAGTAATAAGAAGCTCAATATAAATTGGTAATTGCGCCTTGCTAGGTCGTAGCAAATGACGTAGCTGAAGGCTATGCTAACTATCTTCTCGGCAAATGAGAGCGTATTTGTCAGCGTAGCATCGGTAGCAAAGTCTGCTGTACAACTGGGGCAGGTGCCAGGACGTCTCTCTAGACCTGCCGTGTGGTGGCGCTCGGTCTGCAATCACTGGCAGTGGTGACACGCGGGTCCGACGTATACTAATGGACCGCGGCCGATTTAAAGGCTACCACCTAGCAAGTGTGGTGTCTGGCGGTGACACCACAGTCTATATCCTATTGCAGGTCATATTTTTCTAATTACGTAACTAAATTTTCTATGGAACGCGACTGTCTCTATTGCGCGCCAACTGTGTTTATTATCCAAGCTCCTTAACTTCCGATTCTCAGGAAGATATCCTCCTGGGTACAGAGGATTTTAATGTGGCTGCAACGAGTGTGATATTTTTGATACTTGACATAGAAGTCAATAAATCTAAGAAAGATGTTAAAAAGTTAAATGAACAAGTGAACTAAAGAAAACTAAATAATAAAACTAATAACCCTGCCACTGGTAAACGACCATCAGCCTCCCTATGTTTCATTATTAAAGAAAAAGAAATGTACTTTTCAGGTCTTTTTTTCACACTTGCGTTTTGTATTCATTTCCAGCACACGGAAAGTGGAAACCAGGAGGACAGACAGCCATACTCAGATAGGTTAATATTCTTCATCTTATCAGTTATGTGGGTGGTATGATCTTCTCTCTATCTTCCGCACCTGCACATAGCACTCATGGCAGCAGATGTAGGACGACCGTACTTGCCGAGACCGATTAAGGTGTCTGTAAGTGCAACGCCATTCTGTTGTACCGGATTAAAATAGACCCGGTAGGTTTGCTCCGGGAGGAGACTTGGTGGATGCTATAAAACATAAAACACTAGCTCACTTTATTACACTGTAGGTAAGAAGAACTACTAAACTTTGTATAAATACATTTTGAACACTACCGTATCACGGGATACAAATTTTCTCATTCAAAGAACATTTAACAATAACTTTCAGGCAGTGTTCAGCCTATTTCATTGACCACCACGTTAGTCTACTAGGAGACGATGTTGTCGTCTCACTCGATAATCGCGGACTGAACAGAGCGTTCCTGTGCTTGACCGTAAGTAGAGGATCAGTAGCGAAGTTTCTGGGCGTGGCTATGACAGTGTGGCTCATTCACTTGCAGCGACTATCCTTTCTTGTGGTTGCGTTGCGAGGATCCAATCTTGTTTTGGCATCTCGCTCTTCGCACGACATCACACATTCCATCTTAGTTCCTCGTTGCAACCAGCCAGGAGCACCGTGTCTACAGGAATTCCTCGGATAGCGTCCTCTTAGAGTTGGTGTTCCTCTATAATTACGCCAGATTCACAGCTGTTTCGCCTCCTGCTTCGTCTTCCCAAGCTGTCGTTCGTGTTGTGAACATTTCTTATAAGCCATCTGCTTCGGTTTCTGCTGTGGCTGCTCCAACTCTTCCTTCTTCCTTGTCGATTTCTAATTCTTTCAAAGAAACCTATTTATTGTCTCAGTTTGTTCCACAAACTTTATTGTCTAAATATTAAATAGAATATTTTATTCTGAAAGAATTCCCTCATAAACTGTCACTGCTGACTGTCTACTGTACTCCTAGCCCGTATGATCCGGTTATAACCGCAGTCACAGGAGTTGCTAGATTTCCGGTTTATTCTTTTCATACAGATCTGGTATGGTCTTTGTCCAGTCAAGTAATGGACTATTTCTCTTGAGGGCCCCTTGTATCTTAAACTAAGCCTCTCCTTCGAGTGTTAAGGACATAGCACGGGGATGAGGTCGCTTATGCACCATACACTTTTACACCTTATCCCAGATGATAAGAGCTAAATCATACTGAGTACATGTCTTCCTACTGTGTCCCAGGATCGCTACCATTTCTTGTTTACCTGTCACAGACTGTCTTATGATTTCCTTCGTTCTTTGAGCTCCTCCCTTCTTTAACTAGAATCATCAGCAACTACTAGAACATATAGTGGTATGGACTCCACGAGGCACCAAAAACAATCTGGAGGCGTCATGGACAAGAACTGCTCAACAGCGTTGGGAAGCCATCCCGATTGGTGAGTGCTCAGCCACCTCCAACAAACACTCATGGTCAGCCGTTGGAGCTGAGTTCACGAGATATGCATCTTGCGCAACGGTGTCCCGAGTGTGCTCAGTATGATTTAGCTCTTAAGATCTGGAATAGGGTGGGAAAGTGTGTGGCTCATAAGCAACCTCATGCCCGTGGTATGTCCCTTCCCCTATTCAGACACTATTCAAAAATTTTAGGGTGATGCATTGTCTTGCTGATGATACGAAGACTGTCTGGTATCATAGGCGTAAAAATGGATGCACACAATACGGATCGTAAATCCCTGCGTCTTTCACTGGTGAGAAATAATGTCAGTCTCATCAGGGGCCTCATTTCACTCCATGTAAACATCGCCACACTGGGCTACGTCCACCACGTGCGTGGACGGTGCGCTTGGCAAACGGGTTGAGTACCATCACGTGGTTTTTCGACGTAGTTGCACCATACCACCAGCTTGTACCAACGTGTAGGGCGATTAGTTAGTCCAGGCAGTCTTCTCCCACACACTGAACGACCAATGGCTGCTCTGAAATCGTCGATGACGACCCTCGTCACGTTTTGGTTCCTTACTATTGGCTCTGACGGTCGTGGTCTTACAGGAAACTACGCCGTCTGACAAAAAAAAAAAAAAAAAAAAAAAAAAAAAAAAAAATGGAACACCCAGAAGGGAACGAAGAAACAAAACAAAACTTCACAGGTTGAGAGACTATGTGATGTTATTTCATTGATTGCAAAATCGAGTCAACTTTACAAAAAAAAAAAAATTGTCAGAATGAGCACATTTATCACATTTATCATGATGACGTTGCACCTACTCTGGCCTGGATGCATGCGCTGTTTCAGTCAGGAACGGTCCCATAAGGCCATTGTATCCTTTCCAAAGTCAAGCTGGCCCACCATAACTTCACGTTCTTGATGCTGGCACTGGGGCAGAAATGGCATCCTAGCTGCTCTCACACGTGTTCTATCGGAGACATATCTTGGAGGGGTTCTTTCTGGGTGCAGGAATACCTGTGCAGTACGCGAACTGTTCATAGAGGCACATGCCATATGTGGACGTGAATTGCCCTATTGGAGAATGACACCGATACTTTCCCCTGAGACGTAAGGGATGAGAATGCAGGATGTTTGTGGCGTGGCATTGCTCTGACAGAGTTGCCTCAACCACTACCAGCCGTGACCTGTAGTCATACAGGATGGGTTGCCACACCTTCACACCAGGAGTAACACTGCTATACCTCTCCAAAACATCGAAAGAATCAGACATCTGCTCAGGTCGCCCCCATAAACGCCGACGATGGTCGTAGGGAGTACTGAAGAACCGCGATTCAATGCTGAACAGAGTGGGACGCCATTTATCAGCAGTGCAAGGTTCCTGGTCAAGGCATTAAGCCAAACGCAGCCATTTGTACTGTGGTGTTAACGGCAGCCTAGGCATGGAGGATAATGCCAGGGTCCAACTGCTGCTAGTCTCCGACCATGACACAGAATCATTTAGGAGTCTATTACTAATCCTCGGACGTCACGGGAAGATGTGAAGGGAATACGATGTGTTTGCTGCACAGTACGACGATACTCCCTTAAGTTGATCAACCGTGATTGACTGGACGAGTATAGTTGCGTTCAAGTACCCACGCAAGCCAATACTGGGTCACTGTCGCATCTGGATATTACATGATTCGATTAGCTGGCCAAATGGAAACCCGCAGTGAACCATCTTCCAAACTCTGGTAGGTGACGAAAACACTGTCTCACACGATTACTCGGCAGCTCAGTGTCCTTCATAGTGGTCACTCAACATCTGACTCTGGTTATGCCCCTTGCATACCCTGCCACGTATGGTAACGACACCAACAACACTAATGCATTCTAGTGGTCGTTCTATCGGTCACACAGAGTTGCAACTGTTATCATTTACATTCCTGCCTACGGTGTGTACTTTATGAAACTGCGCTGACATCCGAGAAAGTGTGCTTCAGTTTATTCGTCAGACAGTGTAAGTAGCGCTTGTCCACCTGTGATACAATGGCACATCGAATGTCCCATCATCGAATACTTGTGACGCAGCAAGCGCTATGTCATTGTAAGGTATACAGTGGCGAGTGAGTGTCCGGGGCATCCCCATTTCACTGCTACTGGCTCCACGTCATCATAACGCGTGTGCGTAGTATACGAAGTATAGCGCCGTAATCTAAGAGTGAAATTAAAATAACTTTTCCAAACTTAGTATTTTCTTCAGTATGTTAATGTTAAAACTGTTAAATCTCAGAATGATCAGATGGATAAGTTTTGCTAAAGATATTATTTTAACAAAAAAATAAGTAGCTTTAAATAATGAAGCTAGAAAGCCAAAAATTGTTAAGAATGTGCAAATGTATATCACAAACAAAAATTACGAGTCTCAACTTGAACGGTGTAATATTTTGGTCAAAATCGGCGCTTTTACGAATAACTGAAGGCAATAGATATTAGACGCTGAAAGATGAAAATTCACATGTGGCCTCAGTTTGATATGAACATATTGACTGTGTGACTCCATTAAGCTACCTCTAATAGCTTTTAAGTAATTTGATAAAAACTAAATTTGGAACGAAATTGCTCCTATTCATAATTGATTAAGTATCATTTGTAATTGCTGTGGGAAGCTCTAGTTGTAGCACTTGATTATATTCATTAAATAATACAGCTGTACCAAGTATCAAGACTTTAGTGTAAATAACAATCACTACAACGACTCTTAAAGAGAGAGTTCAGAGGTCATCTTATATTGTCAGTTTCGTTCTAAAAATTCTAGTCGGCAAAGTTTAAATGAAGTCGAGCTAAATATTTTTTAGTAACTAAGGCAAACTTAAGTTTCATTATACAAAAATTATGAAGATTGTGAATTGATACACGGCAGAGATATTAATTAATACGTGTTCATGATCGCGGGGCCATGTAGTTGCTACTACCCGTGCCTACAGCGCTCGATAGCAGATGTTCCCTTCGGCGGTCCACTGCGCCCAATCATATACACACATCAAAAAGTTTTGCATCAACTTGGTTCCGAGAGTTCAGGAACCTGTACAGAAATTTGGAATAGAGATCAACATAAACATCATTTCTGCCCTTTTTACCGGTCATGAAAACCACACATTGTATGTTGTACCACCATACAGCAAGACCTTCAGAGGTGGTGGTCCAGATTGCTGTACACAGCGGTACCTCTAATACCCAGTTGTACGTCCTCTTGCATTGATGAATGCCTGTATTCGTCGTGGAATACTATCCACAACTTCATCAAGGACCTATTAGTCCAGATTGTCCCACTCCTCAATGGCGATTCGGTGTACATCCCTCAGAGTGTTGGTGCGTCACGTCGTCCGTAAACAGCCCTTTTCAAGCCATCCCCGGCATGTTCGATAGGGTACATGTCTGGAGAACATGCTGAACACTCTGTCGTTATCCTGAAGGAAGTCATTCACAAGATGTGCACGATGGAGGTGCGAATTGTCGTCCATGAAGACGAATGCCTCGCCAATATGCTGCCGATACGGTTGCACTACAGGTCGGAGGATGGCATTCACGTATCGTACAGGTGTTTCGGCGCCTTCTATGACCACCAGCGGCGTACGTCGACCCCACATAATGCCGCCCCAAAACAGCAGGGAACTTCCACCTTGCTGCACTCGCTGACCAGTGTGTCTAAGGCGTTCAACCTGACCGGGTTGCCTCCAAACACATCTCCGACGATTGTCTAGTTGGAGGCATATGCGACACTCATCGGTGAAGAGAACGCGATGCTAATCCTGAGCTGTCCATTGGGCATGTTGTTGGGCCTACCTGTACCGCGCTGCATGGTGTCATGGTTGCAAAGATGGACCTCGCAAAGGACGTCGGGAATGAAGTTGCACATCATGCAGCCTATTGTACACAGTTCGAGTCGTAACACGACGTCCTGTGACAGCACGAAAAGCATTATTCAACATGGTGGCGTTGCTGGCAGTGTTCCTCCGAGCTATAACCTGTAGGTAGCGGTCATCCACTGCGGTAGTAGCCCATGTGCGGCCTGAGCGAGGAATGTCATCGACAGTTCCTGTCTCTCTGTATCTGTTCCATGTCAGAACAACATCGATTTGGTTCACTCCGAGACGCCTGGATTCTTCCCTTGTTGAGAGCCCTTCCTGGCACAAAGTAACAATGCGGAGGCGATCGAACCGCGGTACTGACCGTCTAGGCATGGTTGAACTACAGACAACACGAGCCGTGTACCTCCTTCCTTGTGGAATGACTGGAACTGATCGGCTGTCTAACCCCCTCCGTCTAATAGGCGCTGCTCATGCATGGTTGTATATTTCTTGGGGCTGGTTTAGTGACATCTATGAACAATCAAAGGGACTATGTCTGTGATACAATATCCACAGCCAACGTCTATCTTCAGGAGTTCTGGGAATGGGGGTGATGCAATACTTTTTTTGATGAGTGTATAATTGAGAGGCAGTAAGATACTCTTCGCAACGATCCTTCAATCTGACCGTATCAGTCGAAAGCCGGCATACACTCTGCCTTGGATGACATCAGAGCTACACACCTACCAAACGAATGTTAGGTAAAAGTAGGAAATGAACTCGCAAGGACTGGGCGCCGTCATGGATCGCTTACTTTTCACAGAAGTAACCGTTTGTGTGCTGCCTGTAATGTTGACGAAACCGCCTGACCGTGGTGAGATTGTTTTCTACTTTTGAGCCGAGCAGTTAACTTAGATTATTAGAAGTCAGAGCGATAGACCATTTTACTTGGAATTTACTGTAGAGGTTGCCTCTGAACTGCTATTAGTGGTGTTTCACATTATCATTATTATGTTTGTGTCTGTGAACTCTTACTGAATATATTAATTAGTTAGAACTCAAAACTTTTATTTATAGTCATAGTTCCTCATCTCGTTGAGTAAATAGCAAGTAGGAACATTTTTTTTTCAGAGAGCAGAAGGAGAATGAGGAGCTTCAGACTGAAAATTATGGTCAGTATGTTCTCCATCGCTTTCTGGCTGACCGCAAAAATAGTTTTTAGGTTCTTTCAAACGGTGACGAATAATGAAATCTACTCGCCGCCTCACATACTCACGAAGTGGACATAATGAAACACACTGTGCGACCCTTCGGTCGATCGTCAGCTAGCGGTCACTGTCACGTCGGTGGCCAGTACAACGTCATCACTAAGCTGTCCTGTAACACACCCAAGTCCATTTCCGTAGTGACAGCAGCTTCTTTTAAATAACGAGTACAATTTTTTCGCCATTGATACAAGTATTTCGCATGAAAATCATGGTATTATTTGCTGTTCTCTTTGCATTTGAATTCCTATACTAAAAAGTTGTTGGCCTCCTTTTTTGTAGCCTCTACGACATGGAAGTTGAACCATTAATGACGATAAACTTTTTAACAATATGCCATTTTCTCGCCTGTCTCTGATCTTTTCTTAATAGACCAATTTCATGTTTGCCATTTCCTTTTTGACAAATATTCTAGATTTATCGTCTGTCTTTCATCTGCTTTCTTTTCAGATTTTGTACATCTTATTCCACCTCCACAATTGAAGGGTTTCACTGGTCTGTTGTTCTATGCTTGTAAATTCGTTCTTCCTAATTAATTCTTCTTTATGGTCGGACTTGCTTCCTCGATAACTGTGCTATTTCTAAAAGCAACTTAATCTTCATTCGGTACTTTGTCAACTTTTGTTTCTGTTTTCGACACGTTAAAGTGAAAAATACATAGGATACATCCTAACATCCTGTCGGACCTTCTTTTACGCGGCATACTGCAACAACTCGACTTGACATGGACTCGACAAATTGTTGGAACTCCCCTGCAGGAATATTGAGTCGTGCTGTCCCTATCGCCGTCTATAATTGTGAAAGTGTTGCCGGTGCAGGATGTTGTGCAAGAACTGACCTCTCAATTGTCTCCCAAGTCATGCAATCTGGGTGGCCAAAACATTCGCTCGAATTGCCCAGAATGTTCTTCAGATGTGGCCAGGTGCAATGGCACGTTGTCATTCATAAAAATTTATCGTTGTCTGGGAGCATGAAGTCCATGGATGGCTAAAAATGATCTCCAAGTAGCCGAACGTAACCATTTCCAGTCAATGATCGGTTACGTTGTACCAGAACCCAGTCCATTCCAGGTAAACACAGCCCACACCATTATGAAGCCACTACCAGACTGCACAGTGTCTTGTTGACAACTTGGGTCCATCGCTTCGTGGGGTCTGCACCACACTGGAGCCATACCATCAACTCTTACCAAATGGAATCGGGGCTTATCTGAGCAGTCGTCTAGGTCCAACCAATATGATCACGAGCCCAGGAGAGGCGCTGCAGACCATGTCGTGCTGTTCGCAAAGGCACTCGTGTTGGTCGTCTCCTGCCACAGCTTATTAACGTCAAATTTCGCAGCACTATCCTAACGGATACCTTCGTCGTAGTTCCCATATTGATTTCTGTGGTTATTTCACGTATTGGTGGTTCTCTATTGGCACTGATAGCTCTACCCAAGAGCTGCTGCTCTCGGTCGTCAAGTGGAGGCCATCGGCTACTGCGTTGCCCATGGTGAGATGTAGTACCTTGAAACATCCCATTAGAAAAGATGACAGTGCTGGAAAACCTCTATGTTATTTGATTTTCAAACAGCTGAGCAAAACTGAACGTACTCAGACATTTCTCTCTTTACTTATTCTGATCATCACTAAACTGACACACAATACTTTTAGCGCAACGCAGTCTGACTTTCAATAATCCCTACAAAACAATGGCCCTGTCTAACATTAATCATGAATCACTTACCTCACAAAAATCTTCGTTACTCGGACTACTGCAATACAGCGAGCGCCAATACTGGCAGCTAAATAAAAGATTCTAACTTGGTTCAAATGGCTCTGAGCACTATGGGACTTAACATCTGTGGTCATCAGTCCCCTAGAACTTAGAGCTACTTAAACCTAACTAACCTAAGGACATCACACACATCCATGCCCGAGGCATGATTCGAACCTGCGACCGTATTGGTCACGCGGGTGCAGACTGAAGCGCCTAGAACCGCACGGCCACACCGGCCGGCAAAAGATTCTAACTACTGAAGGCACTAACTACTGATAGGCGTAGTTAGCAAATGAAAGATTTTGATAGAGAACAAACAATGTATATACCTTAATAATGTTCAAAAGTCATATATATATATATATATATATATATATATATATATATATATATATCAGTTCGTGACATCCAGTCTTACAAATTTCCTTTTTCTGACGGGCACACGTCCAGATCGTCCGCTCTCAAAATTGTGCCATCTCTCTCCCCACAACCACCACTGCTGGCGGCTCACCTCTAACTGCACACCCCTACGCGCTGTTCACATCCAACTGCCCAACACTACAATATTGAATATTCCAACAATGCCAACCAGCCACAGACTGCACACAGCACAATCAGTGATTTTCATACAGAGCGCTACGTGGCGTTACCAACATAAAAACCAAAACAGCCTACTTACAACCTGAAACGTGGTACTAACAGCACGCTCTTGACACTGTGGATCTTGCAATACTAAATTCCCTAACGATTTCCGAAATGGAGTGTCCCACACATCTAGCTCCAATTACCGTTCTGCATGATACGAGTCTGATAATTCGTATCGTGCGACAATAATCACTTCGGACACCTATTTTCATGAATCATCTGAGTAAAACAGAGAGCCCCACCAATGCATTGTGCACGCATACTACTGCCATCTATGGACGTGCATTGCTATCCGATGACTTTTGTCGCCTCAGTGTATTACCCGTGTCAAAAAATTGCGAGCATAATGTGTTTGTATGATTATCTGGCAGTCCTCACGTTTATCACCTCCATAACACTTTTACTAAGATTGCCGATCACAATCCATATTTTCAATTTCTCTGTTTTATTTCTTCACTCTTAAACAACCCGACACCTTCGAAGGAAAGCTTTTGCAGTAATCTTGAATTTGTTATTGGTAGATGCAATACAGTTAACCGAATCCTACACATAAACCGAGCTATTCCACTATTCTAACTGTGGGTTTTATGCGTTCATTCTACTTCTTTCTACTGAATTTATGTTACCACTTGACACTTAAACTGAAGATACAGAAGTATATCTGAGCAAAACAATTCTTCGTGAAAAAAGGAACGTACTTCCTTGCAGCATGCTGCTAGACATGGATGTAATAATTTGTTAATGATTAATGTTATAAACTTAACGGTCAAATTAATTTCCTCAAAAAAGTCTTAACGACATAACCATGACTGAGAAAATCTATCATTGAATTTGTAGCTGCACTAGCGCCCCACCCCCACTTTGCATAGGTGGTATGGTTGGTGTTATGCACTTGTGGCTGGAGTGCTTGGCTGGTATAGCGGTAATTTTGCTTACAGGAAAATGCGCAGAGTTAAGATTAAGATTGAGAGAACAGCAGTAAGTAACTGAGTATCATAACAATTACAGAAATGCAATGACGAGTGGTGTGAGCTACTGCGCCACCTACTCCGCCCAACTGCAATGGCGATTCGACTCTGGCTCGCTTTCTTTGCATCTTGTGATCCAGGTCACTGACCTCTACTCATCCTTTGCCTTGACCTAGACCTTGAATGCATTATATAGTCATGTCTCTCCCCTCCCGTCCCCCTTCCTGCTAATGTTAGTGGAGTATGAACATGATGAAAATGATATGGCATGTTCATGTAAAATGGTAAAGATAATTGTCTCTGAACTACATACGTGCCCACACACAGACATACACACATGCATACACATGTGCATACACACGTACACACACACACAAACACACACACACACACACACACACAGTATAATACACCACCTTCCTCTCCTCTCTTCCAGTCAGAGTCTAGTATTTTAGGCACCATTCGAATGCAAGAGTCAATTACAATGTGGTCCCATCTGGTATATGCTCAAACATATTAGAACAACGTGAATTATTTAACAAAAATGCGTCACACACATATAAAAGTATATGAATTGTGTAAAATGACGAAAGTGGTGTCAACTATATTTTGATTAGTGAATTAAAGAAAAACGTTTATTGGTTGGCCCACAAGTTGCATCAGTAAATTGCGTTGAAAGCTGTGTATCAATTGCTATGGAATATCAGAATAGTTACATAACACAGTCCATAAATAGTTGAAAACCAACATTTGCTTATCCAATGTAATTAACAAATTAGTAATACATAATTGGAAAACATGAGACACATTAAATACTACTCTGCAAAACTTCAAAAACGCGAAATAAAATCAACTGCTGTTTTTATGATCCCTTTGCTTACCTTCATCAATAGATAGCTGCAGTGGTAGAACATTCATGGAATGATAGGTCTACTAAAGTGTAGGATACAACACACCCTCAAATTAATTTCTTACCATATCTATGATACTGGTCAAATGGCACAATATTCTTTACAAGTCTGTAAAAATGTATCATAAACGCAAAAGGGGCAATGATTGTATCAAATTGACGTTAAAAACATGATTGTGAACAATAAATTAAGTACCCTGATGTTGTTTTAGCACAAACACATTTGGCCTGCTAATCAGGGAGGTACACTTCTTATGGAATATGAGAAGGAGTATAAAAAATACTCTCCATAAATTGATAAAAACCAATGTTTGCATATACAGTGTAATAGATGAACAAGTATAAAAAATACCCTGCATAAATAGTTAAAAATCAACATTTTCTTAAGTTACATAATTAAAAAATTTGTGTATGTAGTTGTTTTAGATTAATTTTACTTGAAATACTATTCTGCAAAACCTTATAAACCTAAAAGAAATCAGCTACAGGTTTCAGCTCATGTTTCTTGTCATCAATAAGAAGTCGCAATGTTCTTAGCTCGATCTGAATACCACACTTAGTTTAAGATACATCAAAGCCTCAAATTAAATGGTTTCCATGTCTATCATGCTTGTGAAGAGGCACAATGTTCTGTGAAAATTCGTCAGCAACGCAAAAGGTGCAAATTTTATATGAAGTATCACAATTTTGTTTTATACATACACACACATCTGTCGAAATAACACCTATAATATGACAGTGAACTCCAAAGAAAGTAATCCAGTGCTACTTCCGTTCCCAAAAAGTTACAAATAACATGATAGACTAACAGTTGGCATCACACCTGAGATCGAAAAGATTGATGCCTTAAAACTAACCTGACAAGGCATATAACGCAGAAAATACAGGTCAGATAAAATATTACACTAAGCAGACAAGCACTCAAACAAATAGGGAGTATGGTTTACTGGAAGACTGTAATTTTTTAGACCTATTCTTCGTGTGTCACAGTAAACACCTAAATTAAATATTTCCTCACTTAAACTGTTCTCAAGCACCTTTTAGGAGGGATAAAAATAATGCATCATGTTATACTTTAGAAAAATGTAATCGATGATACTGTTGAGAACTATTGCTTTTATTACAAATGACTCAGGCCTTCTAGAGTTTATGTGCAGCAATAACTTCGAATGATTGTTGTAATATTTACCACTTCGATCTATGCTGTCAGGACTCTTTAAACGTTTATAGACTGTGTTTCTTATAATCAACTATTAAATAGCGCAAGCTTATAATAAAAAAAACGATGTGAAAACACATACTCACACACAAAACATAATCAAAAAACAAACAAGCTCAGCAAACACCATATTAGGAAGGAAGGAAGAAGATATTTTGACGAATTTATTGAGATTTAGCACTTTAAAAGTATCTTTTATCATAATTCACAACGAGAACTTCTTTTATTTTCGATACATATCACAAACAAAGAGGAAAGCAAGTATAATTGAAGAAATATGTAACATTTTGCACATTTTTCAGGCACAGCAGAACTCCAAGTTAAATATTGCTAGATTTAAATTGTATATATTATTTAAAAATCACACACAGCTTCCACGCTTATTGTAATATCCAAGTACGTCCAAGTATAATTTGAGCAAAATAAAATTGTACTATCTCTCGAGATATGTAAGGTTCACACAATTTGTGCACTCGATGGACCTCAAATTAAATATTTCCAAATCTGATTTATCTACGAGAATATTACTTCTTAAAATACATGCAACTCGCTTAGTGGCAATGCTTAAATAAATTATAGGTTAGTAGATAACTGTAGTTCGAGTTCTGTACCATGCATAAAATTCATCGAAACACATAAAAATTGGTTGAAGAAACGTGCACATGAGCACTTCTGCAGACCTACGTTGCAGCATAAAATGCACCATAAGTTACCATTGTTACTCTCACAACTAATACTCATCCCTATATATGAAGCTCGATATTCCTACTACATTTTTCAATCATACTGGCCCTTCAGATTAAATATTTCCACACCTAAGCTGTCTGTATAACTTACTAAAATACACACAGATCACTTATTGACAACATAAAATCCATATAGATCAGTACTGTAGATCTAACTTACAGCCTAAAGTACACCGAGCATTTGCAAAGCAAACCAAGACAATATTTTAACAAGCAGTTCATCGAACATCTTGGAATGCATTTAGCATACAGTCAGAATGCTTACCACTAGTGCACCACAAAACATCATCATATTCCACTGTTACACAGTAGAAGACTGTATTCCCTCTCTCACATATATTATAATGTTATTGCCTCATTAAAATAAGCATTACAGAGAGAGAGAGAGAGAGAGAGAGAGAGAGAGAGGAAATACGGTATACCTTATTAAAATCAATGTGTACTGGTAATGGGTGTCAAATACTGGGTGAATACGTTACTGGGGGTACCACTTAAAAATTAATCCACTATTTGAAAACTAGTAGCTGGCACAAGATGCTAACATTGCACCTTTTGCGTTGCTGACATTGTTCTGCGGACATTTTAGACTTGAAAATTACATTGTGACGTTTGACAAGCATGACAGACATGAAAAGTATTGAATTTGATACTATGTTGTTTCTTGAACCAAATGTGCTACTCAGATCAAACTATTAACATCACCACCTGCTGATGATGACAGTCAACAGGAACTTAAACCAGTAGTTGATTTCATATCGCGTTTTTTTAATTTAAATTTAAATTGAAACTCCTTTTCAACAACAAGATATTACTAATTCATTAATTTCGTTGTAAAAGTAAATGTTTGTTTTTAACTATTCCTAGGGTGTATGTTTTCTATTCATTCTCAAACTCCATAATAAGTTTACCTGCCTGTTTAACACGCCACATGTGTTTAGGCACGGAAATAATTGGGGTACTTAGGTTCACAGTCATTTTTAACAGCAATTTGACGTAAACACTACACGTTTTTACTTTGCTGCTGCAATTCTGCAGACTTAATAAGAATATTGTGACATTTAACAAAGCATCATAGATACGATATATAATTAATTTGAGGCGCTGTTGTGTCCTACGCACTGTAGTACACCTATCAACTTTGAATATTTTATCAGTGCAGCCATCTATTCGTGAAGACAAGGAAAAAGAGCATAAATGTAGCAGTTGACTTTATTTCACGTTTTTTAAGTTTTGCTGAGTGGACATTCGATAAGAAAATTCTAGTTTTTACCTGTTTATAGAGAATTCTGTAGGGAATGATGTATAGCTTTCAATGAAATTGACCGAAGTGATGTGTGGGTCAGTCGACAAACGATTCTTTAAAGTCGGTAATGACAACACAGCTGAGAAGATTTTCGTTATTTTACGTATTTCAGTTACTTTTGTAAGTGTTTGTCATTTTTTTACAATTAATTCCTGTCGTTTGGGTACATCCAAGCACAGCTCAGACGGAGCTACATAGAAATTGACACTTTCATTTTAACAGAATCTAAAATACTAGACTCCGATTGGAGGAGAGGAGAGGGAGGTGGTATATCATGCAGTGTGTGTGTGTGTGTGTGTGTGTGTGTGTGTGTGTGTGAGCACTCATATAAATTCAGAGGTCAATCATGAACTTGTCATTTTTAAGCATCATTTGGATACTATGCTACGATTGGGTGAAAGGGGTAGGTCAGGGATGAGAGGAGGGTTGGGCAGGGGAGGCAAATGGGGGAAGAGGGGCATGATTACATAATGCATTCAATGTCAAGGTCAAACTCAAGGTCATTCTCAGAAGTCAATGACCTGGGTCACGTGACTTAAACAAAGTGAGCCAGAGTCGACAATGTAAACAAAGTGGGCTCGATAATAGATTGCTATACTGCTATCTGATTTACGAAGTCGGTAGTAGGTCGCTCCATTTTCCAGCAGCGATAGCTCTAACTGGCCTGGGCTGCCACTGGGTGGCGTTACACCTGTGTCCTGTGGCCATAAGCCTTCCTCATGAATCACTTTATTCGGTTTATCTATTAGTGAAAACCATATCAAAATTCTTATAGCACTTCCTGAGATTAGTCTTCACATATAGACAGGAAAACATTGTGAGTGACTTTACAGTATAATATGTGTGGGCCATTCCTGGATTTCTGCCAGTTACCATGAACTGGTAACGAGATCGTTTTCACAATAGTGATGTTGTAATCGGTCGTAGTTCATAAAATTTGCATCAAATATTTGTAAACTATATACAAATACTTTCCTTGTGTATCAATCTGCCTGTTAGTGGAAACCATTTCAAAATCCCTACAGCTCTTCCTTAAATTAGCCCGAACATACAAACGGAAATCGTGGCGACAGACTTTGATGAATAGACAGAGGAGTTTCTTTTCTTTCTGGTGAAGCAGAATAACAGCAACATAGTTCCACATTTGGGATGTAACTTCCAACACATCTATTCTATAAGCTATATTTGAATCCTTATTTCAAGTAGATTTTTACATCTCATTTTGCATTAATTTCGGCTTGTCTTAAAGATATTCCTGTTAATCAGTTATCCTGAATTGCAGGATAAACGAACTTGAGAACAGACACCTGATTGGTTGGTTGATTTGGGAAGGTCATCGGTCCCATCGTATTAGGGAAGGATGGGGAAGGAAGTCAGCCATGCTCTTTCAGAGAAGGGCATTTGCCTGAGGCAATTTAGGAAATCACGGAAAACTCAAACCAGGAAGGCCGGATGAGGATTTCAACTGTCGTCTTCTCGAATGCGAGTCCAGTGTGCTAACCACTGCGCCGCCTCGCTCGGCCAGACACCCAGTCAGTGAATGTTTATGCGAAGGGCGTTCACTAGGTATAAAACACATTTATTTTTAAAGCAGGTTACTTTTATTGAGGATTCAGATTTGGATACAAAACCCTATTTTTCAATTTAAGCTCCGTTCAATGCGATGGCCTTACTCCACCTTACTGAGAGGGCCTGTGTGTCATCATGATACCACTCTACTGGTGGACGTTGGAGCGAATGTCTTGCTGCATCAATAGCCTCCCCATCAACCACGTACTGCTTCCCACAGAATGCATCCTTCACTGGGCCAGACACACTGAAGTCGGAAGGTGTGAGAAATGGGCTGTAGGGTAGATGAGGGAGAACAGACCAATGAAGATTTGTGACGTCTTCTCGGGTGCAGCCGGCAGCTGTGGCAGAGCGGTTCTACGCGCTTCAGTCCGGAACCACGCGGCAGCTATGGTCGCAGGTTCGAATCCTGCCTCGGGCATGGATGTGTGTGATGTCCTTAGGTTAGTTAGGTTTAAGTAGTTCTAAGTCTAGGGGACTGATCACCTCAGATGTTAACTCCCATAGAGCTTAGAGCCATTTTTCTCGGGTGTGCACACTTGTCAGACGTCCAATTACGCAGCGAGGTGTCTGGTTGTGATTCGTCGATCGCCTCGGATGAGAGTGTCCGCACGTTCCAACGTTGCACGTCACAGCTGTGTGCGGCCAGCGAGCATGCGTAGCTCGGACAAGTTTCCGCGACCTTGTTGCGATGATGACGGACACCTCGCCCAACGACTCACCTTGCTTTTGTTCACTGAAAAGTCTCCGTAGATATTCTGCAAGCGCCTACGAACAACTAGGATGGTTTGGTTTTCCGCCAAAAGAAACTCAATGGCAGCTATTTGCTTGGAACGCATCTCCCTTACAGACGCTATTTTGAAGGCTAATTATAGCGCAGCCACTTATCGAAACTTCATGAAACTGAATATTCCACGATTTTCCACAGCAAATTACACATTTTTTTTCAACTGAAATTACCCAAATAAGCGTTGCATTACTTTTTAAACGCTCCTCTTATTCGCTGTAGAACGTTTAATAGTTTTGTGACATATACTTAACTACGAAATTTTTCACTTCAGACTGACCCTGCGTCCTGCAGTTGTGGAATTTGCGAATAGAACTCACAGCTACAGACGAAAATGTATTAATAAATAAATAAATAAATAAATAAAAGACTTATGTTCTATTTTGTAGTGGCACTGGTCGTAATTAATTCACTTTGGGGGAAGGCAATTTTGAAGATGTTCAGACCCGTTTTCTCAGCCGGGAACACTGGATATATTTGCTATTGAAACTTTGTTAAATTTGTTACGTTTTCCATGAGCATTCCCATCTCCTCCATTGTCCACAGGTACTACAAGTAAAATACGGAAAACAGCTACAACAGCTAAATAAGGATCATATCGTGATCATACTTTAGTCACGTTAACTTTGCGTTACACGATGTTTATCTTGTAAATAACAATAATTTTTGCAACGTTAATTTACTGTGCTATCTAACCATGTTCCGCCTAATTGCTTTAGGCATATTCAGTTGGGGTTGGTTGGGTTGTCTGGTGGAGGAGACCAAGCAGTGAGGTCATCGGTCTCATAGGATTAGGGAACGACAGGGAAGGAAGACGCCGTGCCCTTTCAAAGGAACCATCCTGGCATATTCATTGATATCTATATCTGAATCTAGGCATATGCTCAGTAAATCACTGTATAGCGTATGTGGAGGCTATATTCTACCATATTAGCGACTTTCGAGGCTATACCAATCGCTTGTTGGGTAGGGAAAAATGTCTTTCTATAGCCTCCATACGGCTCTAACCTCTCTCTTTTTATTGACATGGTCCCTACGCGAGATATATAGGATGCCACATATTCGCACAGGAAGTAGGATTGTTCACAACTAGAAGAAAAGTTCCAGTAACTACGTGTCTGGATACCAATACTGTTGAGACATGGGCTTTTGAAGATCAACAGTTCATAGCATACATTTTATTTACAGATGAGGCAGTGTTCACAAGAGGTGACACAGTAAATTACCGGACTATGCAGTCATGGTGCTGTTTATTTTTATTTATGTAACCTGATCTGTTCATGGTCACCAGTCCCTCTATGACATCAGACCAGATTTTCACACATACAGTACCTTTTTACATAGGTTCCTAAGAAATAACAATTTTAATACGGCAAATAGTGTTAAAATGAAAGGAGTGTCTGAAGGGTCAACGGGAGTTAATAATATTGACGATTAACTAAGAGTGTTAGTGGTGGCGGTACTTGTACTTCTGCAGCTGCTGCCTCTGATAGTGATAATAATAAAATAATAATAATGACAATAATAACAGTAATGACAGAGGCAGATATAAAAAGAATGTGGCATTAGGATCGCTTCAGTATCGAAGCATGGGAAGAAATTGTTGGTGACGGACTCATAGGGCCATACACTTTACCAAACAGATTAACAGGTGCTGTCTATCACAGATTTCTGCGCCTGGAATCACCAGTGCTACTGGGGAACATTACCTTTACAGAAAGATTATGACTGTGGTTTATGCAAGTGGGGCCACCATCCAGTTTTCTACGGATCGTGCTACAGTACCTCACCGTAACGTTTCATGGGCGATGGGTTACTGGAGAAGGTCCGATAGCATGGCCTGCCATTTTGCAGGACTTAAATCCTCTGCATTTCTGCCTGTGGGGACACGTAAATGCATTGGTGTACGCCTAAAGTATCGACAATGTGGAGACGTTACAGGAATGTGTCACCAAAGCGCATGGCGCAATCCGAATGGAGCCAGGTGTGCTTGAAAGAGTGCGTGATTCACTACGAAGAGCTGGAGGATGAGTCACGGTGTGTGGTAACAACGTGCAGCACTGCCAGTGGCGTCTCCTTCTACGTAACAGACATATGGGAATTAGAGAGAAGTTTGGACCATATCTCAACAGGTACTGGTTTTCAGACGTATCGTTACAGCAATTCCAGTAGAATATCTATCGCTTCTATTAAGCACCTGTACAGTATAATGGCGGCAGCACAATATTTCTACAGTCTTCACTGAATTCAAGGTGTCTAATTTTAGGTTACGCGAGAACGACATCGGCTTTCTTCCAGGTACTCTTATTTAAGTTCCCCGAGCACTTCCGTATGGTCTGCATGACATGTTTCAATCCTAGCAGCGTGCCTCTCGATTCGTTGAACATCTACTGCCATGCCTATCTGCTAAGGTCTCAAAATTCCTTGAACGTCGCAATAGCGTCTTGTGCGCTACTGTAGCCGGCCAGAGTGGCCGAGCGGTTCTAGGCGCTACAGTCTGGAGCCGAGCGACCGCTACGGTCGCAGGTTCGAATCCTGCATCGGGCATGGATGTGTGTGGTATCCTTAGGTTAGTTACGTTTAAGTAGTTCTAAGTTCTAGGGGACTGATGAACTCAGAAGTGTTATAATCAGATACGATCGTTGTAGAGGCATTATCTCAACACTTATTCCCATTTAAAGAGAGAGTCACTCATCTGCATCTACATCTACATCCATACTCCGCAAGCCACCTGACGGTGTGTGGCGGAGGGTACCTTGAGTACCTCTAGTGGTTCTCCCTTCTATTCCAGCCTCGTATTGTTCATAATACAAAGTAGAAATCTTGTCAAAGTTTCTCTGCAGATCCTAACGATCTTCTAACGAAGATACCTTCCTGTACGTCGCAGCATCCTCAGCGAAGAATGCCACACTGCAACTGATGCGAACTATAAACTTGTTTATTTGCTCTGAGAACAGTAGAAGAATCATTACGCTTCCTTGGGGCACATCCGATGCTAATTTGGTTTTCTAGGATAAAGATCCGAGTTCTATTAGTCAAATACTGGTCTAGCCAATTACATTTTCATCAAGATACTTCATAATGATTTTATTTTTTTAGTACCATTAATATTATTTGCATATTATAAATAAACCGCGTCACAAAAATTGAAGCATCCTGAAGATATAATAGAAAAAAATGGTTCAAATGGCTGAGCGCTATGGGACTTAACATCTGAGGTCATCAGTCCCCTAGAACTTAGAACTACTTAAACGTAACCAACCTAAGGACATCACACACATCCATAACCGAGGCAGGATTTGAACCTGCGACCGTAGCGGTCGCCCGGTTCCAGATTGAAGCGCGTAGAACTGCTCCTTTTTTTTTTTTTTTTTTTTTTTTACCAGCCGTGAACTGAACCCGGGCACTTAGGAGTGACATCCTGTCGTGCTGACCACTTTTTTTTTAATTTGTAAGAGTCCGAGCCCTAAACATCTTTTTTTTAAGAAAAAATAAAATAAAAACGCGGTTCCTCCGCTTTATAGTCCAACAATGCGACCACTTTTTTTTTAACAGGAAAACAGGGTAAACAATCTTTATTCGTAGAAATGTGCTGTCCTACCTATAAGAAAAGTATCGAGACAGCAAAAACAATTTGGAAACCATAAAATCAACGTAAAGGCCACCTCTTTCTTTTCTTTTTTTTTTTTTTGTAACATGAATAAAGTAAATGACAATCCTAGTTACGGGCGGGAGTGAAAATTAAGTTATCATCTGCATCACAATCCCTGCAGCACGCAGTGTCGTATCATAAGTCTGGCAGAAAGCCACATAATCTTGACCATTTTTTCCATTGTGGGCGGCATGTATTTCTCCTGCGTCGACCATTCGAACGACCATTATCTGAGGCGGTTTCGGCGTTTACCATCGTTGTGTGTGTGTGTGTGTTTTTTTTTTGCTTTTGTTTTCTTTTTTTCACGTTAACATAATCCAGTCATAACTGGCGCCAACAGGTAGGGGCCAGTTTTCTTCTCAGTGTGCTACATGCCAATATAATTGAACCGCGCAGTACTGTCTCTAGTCGTTCTGCTGCAGGAGTCTTCTCAGTTCTGGGACACCCCAGCTATCGGGCGGATTGTGAAAAACAATTCCTAAAAAATTGGAAAAGTAAGTCCTGTATTTCGTATGACTCCGTATGAGCTCGTGTTGTTCTTGTAAATACATCCAATAATCCATCAAGGACTTAATATCATACGAATACAAATATTTCTTCGCATGTCCAGCTATGCAATTGATCGCATACGTCTTTTGTTTGGGAAAAAAGGTCTTGTCCGGTAGAAAAAGTACATCCGATGTGATTTCTGTGTAGTTAGTGCGCCGAAGGAAGGCCAGTATTCGATGCGTCAGCATCCAGACGTACCTCGCTGCGCCACACACTAAACCATGTTCTTCCGTTGCAAAGAGGAGAATCGACCATATCAATTGTATGTAATCGACTCCCGGTCACAAGTTTACGGTTTATAAGAATATACCACATCGATCTCGCTGCTGTTGACAGTAATTGAGTTTGCACTGCACACCAAATGTGGTTCCACGTTCTCGACGGGTATTTGAATTCCATTATGTTGCGGCCATAGTGATCCATCAAGCACCTATAGATCTCCCGAGTCGTGGGTATTCTCGTCGAAAGTACTTTCAGACGAACATAACTGTAATCAACAAGAAATGAGGCAATGTGTGCAAGACAAGGCGAATCGCTCGGTCACTCCGGCCGACGTAGATATAGTCGAAAGTCAGTCTAACATCCTAAATGTATACGTCATAGCCGGGTCTGTAAATGATTACAGTTGCAATTATCTGTGACAGGTAGAACCGTCAGCAGAGTGCTTTAGTGTTGTTCCTTTTTAGTGCTGTTATCAGGCCTGGTACTGTATACAAGGAGCTTGCACAGCGTCAGTTGACGTCTCGGTATTCGTGTTAAACGGTATTACCAGCACCTGTCAGAGTTTCAAATGGGCCTCGTTGTGGGTCTCCATTTGACCGGCTAGTCGAATCGTGCGGTATGCAGATTTATGGGGCATTCGACTGTGACATTGGCCCATTGTTGGACTGCATGAGAAACGAGGACTGGCATACTGGTTGTCAAGTTCCGGTTGACCACGTCTGACCACCAGGAAGGAGGATCGTCGTATTGTCCATCAAGAATATCGTAACCACTTCACGTTTGCGGCTGCCATCACAGATAAAGTAATGGAATCCCTGGAACATTCTGTGTCATTCAGCGCTATTGGTCGAAGTCTAGCAGCAGCCAGACTAGATAATTACTGTCCCATATGTAGGCTGCCACAACACAAACGGGTGCGCAATGGTGTCGTATTGTGTTCAGCGACGAACATCGGTTCTGCAGTACTCCAGGTGACCCAGCGAGAGGTCTCGCTCTTCCAGTGTTTCCGAAGAGGCACAGCGGTGTTACTCCTGGCATCATTGTGCGGGGATCCATCAGATATCACCTTAAGTCATATCCTTAATGTTACCTCTCATGCAAGTTTTAGGCAGTACAATGTTCGTCCACACACTTGTCGCCATGAACGGAATACGTGTTGTAGAGGTACGTGGGCAGCAACATCCCATCTGTCCGCGACAAAACGTGTGTGACCAGCTCCGATGTCTGTCCCAGTGCCAGTATACAAGATATCAAGGACCGGTTACAACACTTGCAGACCACCTTGCATCAGGAGAGGATACAAAGGCTTCAGCACGCCCTTCCCAAACGATTCAATGCATGCTTAGAGGGTGGAAAGTCATTCTGATAAGCAGTCTTTTTGTAAATGTGACCCTATTTTGTAATCACTCATAACATCACATATGTTCTCATCGAGTGAGATTTAATTTCATTTTCCTCCTCCATTCCTGAGTGTTTCAGTTTTTTTTTTTCTCATACAGTGTATTTGGTTTTGAGTTGCTTACGTTAGATAGATACACTACTGGCCATTAAAATTGCTACACCAAGAAGAAATGCAGATGATAAACGGGTATTCATTGGACAAATATATTATACTAAAAATGACATGTGATTACATTTACACGCAATTTGGGTGCATATATCCTGAGAAATCAGTACCCAGAACAACCACCTCTGGCTGTAATAACGGCCTTGATACGCCTGGGCATTGAATCAAACAGAGCTTGGATGGCGTATACAGATACAGCTGCCCATGCAGCTTCAACACAATACACAGCTCATCAAGAGTAGTGACTGACGTATTGTGACGAGCCAGTTGCTCGGCCACTATTGACCAGACGTTTTCAATTGGTGAGAGATCTGGAGAATGTGCTGGCCGGGCAGCAGTCGAACATTTTCTGTATCCAGAAAAGTCCGTACAGGACCTGCAACATGCAGTCGTGCATTATCCTGCTGAAATGTAGGGTTTCGCAGGGATCGAATCAAGGTTAGAGCCACGGGTCGTAACACATCTGAAATGTAACGTCCACTGTTCAGAGTGCCGTCAATGCTAACAAGAGGTGGCCGAGATGTGTAACCAATGGCACCCCATACTATCACGCCGAGTGATACGACAGTATGGCGATCATGAATACACGCTTTCAATGTGCGTGCACCGCGATGTCGCCAAACACGGATGCGACCATCATGATGCTGTAAACAGAACCTGGATTCATCCGAAAAAATGACGTTTTGCCATTCGTGCACCCAGGTTCGTCGGTGAGTACACCATCGCACGTGCTCCTGTCTGTGATGCAGCTTCAAGGGTTACCGCAGCCATGGTCTCCGAGCTGCTGCAAACGTCGTCGAACTGTTCGTCCACATGGTTGTTGTCTTGCAAAAGTCCCCATCTGTTGACTCAGGGATCGAGACGTGGCTGCACTATCCGTTACAGCCATGCGGATAAGTTGCCTGTCATCTCGACTGCTAGTGATACGAGGCCGTTGGGATCCAGCACGGCGTTCCGTATTACCCTCCTGAACCCACCGATTCCATATTCTGCTAACAGTCATTGGATCTCGGCCAACGCGAGCAGCAATGTCGCGATACGATAAACCGCAATCGCAATAGGCTACAATCCGACCTTTATCAAAGTCGGAAACGTGATGGTATGCATTTCTCCTCCTTACACGAGGCATCACAACAACGTTTCACCAGGCAACGCCGGTCAACTGCTGTTTGTGTATGAGAAATCAGTTGGAAACTTTCCTCATGTCAGCACGTTGTAGGTGTCGCCACCGGCGCCAACCTTGCGTGAATGCTCTGAAAAGCTAATCATTTGCATATCACAGCATCTTCTTCCTGTCAGTTAAGTTTCGTAGTGTAGTGTGGCCAGTAGTGTATTTCAGTTACGGAGTGCGTCGATAGCTATAAATATTTCAGTTAAGTAACGCAATTCTTTGACCTACTAGTACTTAGTGATTGAAAAGCACTTTGTTCTGAAAGGGTACAGTACCGCCCGACATTGAAAATAGGTACAACATACTTCATTATTTTTGTCAGAAATGTAATAATGCCAATGAGTCCAGTTTAATTAGTGCGGTTTGACTATTGCGGTACTTAACACGTAATGTAAAAAGTCAATATTGTGATCGAAGTTTTTAAATTAGATGCCATCTGATCTATAGTATGTCATTGTCGTGGTGACAATTATAATGAAGTGCAGTGTATGGTTGTTCGGAATCGGGTGTTAGGGAAAGAGGCCACTAGCACCTAAGTTTCTAACACTTGGGCTGCCCATTTCTCCCAGCTTGTATATTCTCAGCACACAGTTAATTTTCATGCAAGCACAGATTCCTAACTAGCAAATTCTTTACTGTGTACAGTGGACCATTCAGAGTGAGGCGGATTGTCCATGAAAATGCTGTACTGATTGAGACGATCAAGGGAAAACAATCGTGTGGGCTTCATTACATTTCTAACATCAAATTATGGAAAAGTTAAGGATAGATCGAAAGTAGGCAATTTATGGTAGATAGTCAGTGTAATTTTTGTGGTGTGTAACGTTGTGCAGGGTCAAATCGAACATAAGGATTTTCAGGCGGGATGTCAGAAAGTATGACGGAATAGACTGGTCGAATGAGTCATGAACAGGAGTGGTGTATGTACGTATTTTTTGTCATATGAATAAGGATTAAGCAGAAACGACGTGATGAGTAATGAGTGGATAAAGATGGTAGATAGTGAGAGAAGCGACGTGATAAATAGTAGTTGATAAAGGTGATATTTAAGGAGAGAAGCGACGTGAAGCAGTGTGATTAATAAAGAGAGATTCGACGTGATGAATCAGTGGTAAATAAAGGTGAGTAGAATTAATAATGTGGAGATGTCTTAGATGTATGTTACAAAGAGGCCTGTGTATGCTGCAATCGAGATTGATGCGAATGGCGAAGGAAGACCAGGAAATAATGGAGTAATGGACGGACGGAGAGCCGAAATACGAATGAAGAGATGAGGACAACTGCACAACGTGAAGGGACATAATGGGAGTATGAGATCCAGGTGGTGAACGTTGTGGAATACTGACGTAAGATGTAATATAAGTGTAAATCTAATTCTTACCATAACATTTGCAACATAAAAAAAGTAATTTTTGTTGTTGTTGTTGAAGCCTGGTGCCAGTATAACATTTCAAAACGGTACCAAGAATGTGTACAGTTATTTTGCAGGATGAATAATTTGTGTATTTTTTGTTCTTAGATGAAATGTCGCAATTCTATGTCGATATTTAGCAGGATGAATAATCGGTAAAGTGGATGCAGAGGTAAGCCGATGGAGAGAGGTACCAGAGTGAAAGGACGAATTCGGAGACTGGAATGCTATCCCCGAAACAGCTTCATGTGTTATGTGGTTGAGTATAAGGGAGCAAAGGTATGGTGTGTTGTCGTGAGTGTGGTGGTGTTAAGGTTAGTTGACTTCTAGACCTATTCTGTTAGTGTATTAATGGATTGAATGAGAAGGAAAATGTGATGTCTGGTGAGTGAGAGTCGTAGAGTAGTGTGATCAATGCGCACACTCCTGTAAAGGGGATGCTACCGATCCATAACTAAAACATTATTGTGCTTTATTGTTTGATTTGGATGAACCTCGATGGCAGGTCAGGATCTGACATCATGTGGATGGTTCATACATGTCCTAGAAATGTTGTTATATATAATAAAAAGGTAAAATATATAAAAAGATACTAATTTCAGTCTGTCACAAGCACAAAGGTGCATTGTACGTTGTAGATTTAGAGTCATCAGTTTCTAAAATGTTTATTGTGTTAGGATGTTAAAGTAGTTTACTATTTAACAACATGTGGTAGGTAATTGTGAGCTGTGTAGATTATTTCTTATTTTTTTGTTAGAACACTTTCAAGAGGTATTAATTTCAGTCTGTCACAAGCACAAAGGTTCACTGTACATTGTAGTTTTAGAATCAACAGTTTCTAATATTTTATTGTGTTAGGATGTTAAAGTAGTCTACTATTTGATATTGTAATTATGAGCTGTATACATAGATTGTTTCTTATTCCTTTTTTTTAACACTTTCATGTTTTGTATGAGGGACGACAGGTACAATCAGTAGCACAAGTGTGGGCTGTATATAGAAAAGGGATAAATGTTGATGTTGTATGTGTAGAAAACTAGGGTGTATAATATTATGGTTTTTAGAACAAAGATTCTTTTATTACCAATGTATCTAATAGATCATACATGTAATCAATGAGTATTTAAATAATGTAAGAATATCCTTTTGTCTGTAATGTTGCGAGATGCACGGAAGGGTCTGACTGATTGGGTGTCGTAGCGCTGAGGTGCTATGCAGAACGCGCCCATACCGCTAGCAGGGCCAAGGTGACGTCGCCATGGGAGAGGCGACAGAGCCGCGGCACTCCCCACTCCACTGCCGGTCGAGGTACACTCCACGTGCCCACTACAGCAGATCAATGGCCTGGGGCTACACGCACGTACCACTGGCCATTCATAAGTTCCGCCACCCTTACGACTGGGGAAAGTATCCCGCAGAGGCAACAGCAGGTGGTTTCTTCTGTTCAACGGCTCGCGCGGCGGCGCCACGGCAGAATGAACGACGCGCGGCAGAGGCTGGCGGGCATTTTTTACCAGCAACTATTAACTAGTACTGGACTGTGGAGCCGTGAAACAAGATGACTGCTCGTGTGTCTCAATAAGTTGGAAAGTGAAGGACTGGTGTTTCCACGGTGTGAGTGGTGGAAAAGATTTTGTCTTTAGCAGACAGGACGATTGTTTTGTTTTGTCTTCACCACTGAACGGTGGGATCCATAAACTTTTGGCAGTGACTTGTTAAGTGTGCTTTGTGAATTGCATGTGGGACACATGGTATACTTAAAGAGGACAGTTGTCGTTTGGTGACTAATTATTGTATTGACATTTGCATTTGTAGTAGGAGACATTTCTTTAATTGGTGCGAGAATAAGTGCTGTTTGTTGGAACTTACGATTTTTAATTACACCATGAACTGAAAGGACAGAACTGTTTGTAATAGTAGTTGTAGGGCCATTTCTGGACGACCAGATTCGTGTGGATGGTACTCTGAGAGTGACTGTGACATTTGTGTTTAATGTGAGATACAGTTTACTGTTCAGCGCGTGTTCAAAATGCCAATTTGAGTGACCTAAAGACTTTCGTCCGGGTAACCATGGGAGAGCTTTGACACCGAGACAGTGTTTCTAGGGAACCTGTCAGCAACTTTTTTGACCCCAAGAAAATCACAGAATGAAATGATTCCGTGTGACTCACAAGATAGGAAATAATGTATTTGTATTTGTAATCGTGTAAATCTTTTTCCATATGTTTCATTCCTGAAGAGACAGCAAGTGTAATTGCATTTCATTAACGTATGTGTTTAGAATAGTTAGTGTGTTTTTTTTGTTTGTTCTGGGTTATCAAGTTCACGTAGCATGTTTATTAGAATATTTGGTACAATGATGCTTTAATAATTAGCCAGTGGCGTAATACTAACGTAGCGGCTCTTGTTGCATTGGTCAGTAAGGTTGTCACAGGGGACAAAAGTTTGCATTGCACAACAAATATCGGAAATAACTGATGCATTTTGATGTCGTGGACAGTAATGATCTTGTTGGTGTGTTGACTGAAGCCACTTATTTGCATTATCACAGTGGTGATATTTCACATTAAAGCGTAACGAAGGCTAGTCGAAATGCAAGTTCTTGTCGTCTAAATGTGTAACAACAGAGAAATGAGCAGTAGAGTAAGATACGAGAGCTACTGGTGGATTCAAGCACTTATTGCTAACTATTTACTGCGTGTATTGGTCAAAGTTGATGGACTGACTAGCTCAGCAGCAGGTATTTGTACTGGTGGACAAGGATAAGGTTAAACTCACAGTCGAGTAGTGGTGGCAATTGCTTAAGTGATGATAGTTAATGAGGTATGACATGATGTCTTAGGTTGACTATATTACGTAACCAGTATTTAACTTGTGGTATATTTCATTGTTTTTTTTCTCAGTTTTATTTCTCTGTAGGTTTGATGTATATTTTAGAGTACTGATATGGAGCCTGACATTATACATGTAACTAGTGTACGCAATTTTTTTCTTTTGTTGATTTTGTTTTGTATTTAGACATTGCTGTGTAAAGATTATTACAACGCAATTTATGAATGTCAGATTACTTGTTCTGTGTTTGGACAGTGAGCTATTTAAAATTTCATGAGTACAATTAGTATTTTTTTTATTTGTCATAGAATTAGTGAAGTTTGGATTACTCATAAAAATAACGAAGATCCCAGTAACTAAGCAAATTTTTATCTCAATATTATTTTTTATTTGTATGATGAAATGTTTTATTCGTCATTTTTATTGTTGTAAATTTGTATGTGTACGTTACTCCGGATTGTGGAGAGTACAATAATGCAACAACGGTGTCAATAATTTGGTAAAGTAACAGCATTTGGTCGTCTATTTGAGGTCACCAGGGGCTAAGGTCTCCTCCTGGTTATTTTGATGACTTGCTACGTTTGTTCTAATACAGATTTCTTAAAAAAATGTTCGGAACTACCCTCGCATTGCAAGGATAGTACCGTGCCATTTTTTTCTGCATGGGTAGCCGGTGGTGAAAGGGTACAGTACCGCCCGACATTGAAAATAGGTACAACATACTTCATTATTTTTGTCAGAACAACACATTTTTTTCTAATAATAACTCAATTTCAATTAATACAGTGAAGCCGGATACCAGAGTGGGAAAGAATGACAATTTATTTATTTAACTGATCACATGTGCACTCCCACAAAATAAATCCCTACATCCAGTTTGGTGAGATCTGTGAAATGAATGAGTGTATGGTCGTCTGCTAACCGCAGATAGTGAATGTGAATATATGATCATCTTTGAGACGATCCTTTGGCCACCTTTGGTGGGACCAAAGAGATGAAATTTACCTGAGCTTTGAGCGCCTGAAATGTGGCTGACCAATACGGTAGCAAGGTGCTCCCCCACTTCGGCAGAGGTGTGAGAGGACCTGAAGAACGGCCATGTTTCAGCACTCTGCCGCTGGATCTTATGCTGTTAAGACCTGTCTTAGGTGTGCTCCGTAAAGACAAAAGAGTGGAGACATGGTATGCATGTGGAATATTTAAGAGTAGTTTGAAATAATAATTTCTCTATTTCAGGAACTTTTGTGGGGAGAATTAAATGTCAGGCAGGTAATATTAATGGGATAGTAGTAATCTTCGGAAGTGACCAATGGTCACAATGAAACCACGTGTAGCAATAAGTTGAAATACTTCCGTGTGCTTAAGTTAAGCTGAATTACTAGCGTGTGTACTATAAGTTGAAATATTTAAGGAATGGCGTGTGCAGGACTTGAAATTAGAGACGAGTACTTCCACGTGGTGAGTACTGTGTGAGTCTCAATCTGTGTATGAGACAAAGGATTAAGAGAAGGACTCGTCCATGGTATCAGTTGAGGACTCGCGTGTGTGATGAATATGCTCTTAATATTACTTTGCATGTTATGTTTCTGTGTGACGCTTGATTCAAACTATAATACTCAAAGAGAGAAACAAAGTGAGTCAGCCGTCTATCCAGCAACGCCACTTGGCTTGCATTGCACAGGAAGACGTGCATATATCTCCAGAGTTCATAGTAGGAAAGTAGAATTACGAAGTGGGGCAGTGTCGTGTGAAACTGGGATAAATATTCATTGAAGTGGGAAAGCTGAAAGTGATAATGTTGTGACTATTCCCTGTGTTGTATTTGATGTTGTAGTGTGGTGTATGTCATGTAATTTAAGTATGTGTGGTTTGCATGGGAGAGTAGCAAGGTAGTTTCAGAGGTAGTGGGTTATGCGTGTTCCTTTTGTACTGCTCGGTCTGGAGGAAAGTTTCGTGATGATGATTGTGAGAGTCGAAGTGTGAGAAATAATAAAAGATCCACCATCCTATCCAGAAAGTGCACTGTAGCGTTAAATAATTACGAGACCATAAGATAGAGATTCACCAATGTAAAGCCATACCCACTGGGCGGAATTTCTCATGTGTTATTGTTGTAGGTTATAGAATTTGTGTGTTTAGGTTATAGAATTTATCGGAATAAATACGATAGTGAAAAGAAAAAGATTGTTGGCCTTTTCCTTCGAATTGTATGTTGTCATGATATCCAGAATTTATAATGTGTGCGCCACTCATATTCAGTGCGATGGCCACGTGTTGATAAAAGCTGTTAAATAAAAAAGAAAGAAAATGTGGTATTGCCAGTGCGTAGTGAACAGTCAGAGTTCTGTAAATTACTGATAGTCAGATGTGCGTTTCCGTTGCGTAATATTCATACAGAAGAATAATTTGTAACTTAATTGTGAGTACTAGAGTTCATGTTACTCGATAAATAAGAATGAATCCACTCGCTTGGCAGACCACTCATCTTGCAGGCCTGACTGCTTGATGCCACAGTATGAGCAAGGCATGTGGGTGCCTCTCAGTTCCAACCATGTATTGTTTCAGTTAATGTGAATCTCAAGCTGTGAATGCATTGTGTGTGTGTGTGTTAAGCGTTTGTCATGTTGTAATTCTTTTCCCTTGTTTTAATATTAAATTCAAATCGTGAGTTCGGTGTTTCTCTGTGTTGGCCAGCTCAACTGAGCAAAGTGCCTTACCTCCAAGCGTTCCTATTCATTCAAGCGAGCTGTTTAAATTGAATAATGTAGGTCTCACAGTATCACTTTTAGATTGCTTCTTATTTACACGAGTTACACGAAAATACAGGGTGATTCAAAAAGAATACCACAACTTTAAAAAAGTGTATTTAATGAAAGAAACATAATATAACCTTCTGTTATACATCATTACAAAGAGTATTTAAAAAGGTTTTTTTTCACTCAAAAACAAGTTCAGAAATGTTCAATATGGCCCCCTCCAGACACACGAGCAATATCAACCCGATACTCAAACTCGTTCCACACTCTCTGTAGCATATCAGGCGTAACAGTTTGGATAGCTGCTGTTATTTCTCGTTTCAAATCATCAATGGTGGCTGGGAGAGGTGGCCGAAACACCATATCCTTAACATACCCCCATAAGAAAAAATCGCAGGGGGTAAGATCAGGGCTTCTTGGAGGCCAGTGATGAAGTGCTCTGTCATGGGCTGCCTGGCGGCCGATCCATCGCCTCGGGTAGTTGACGTTCAGGTTTCATAACTAACCTTTTTCGTAGGACTCTCCATACAGTTGATTGTGGAATTTGCAGCTCTCTGCTAGCTCTGCGAGTCGATTTTCCTGGGCTGTGAACAAATGCTTGCTGGATGCGTGCTACATTTTCATCACTCATTCTCGGCCGTCCAGAACTTTTCCCTTTGCACAAACACCCATTCTCTGTAAACTGTTTATACCAACGTTTAATACACCACCTATCAGGAGGTTTAACACCATACTTCGTTCGAAATGCACGCTGAACAACTGTCGTCGATTCACTTCTGCCGTACTCAATAACACAAAAAGCTTTCTGTTGAGCGGTCGCCATCTTAGCATCAACTGACGCTGACGCCTAGTCAACAGCGCCTCAAGCGAACAAATGTACAACTAAATGAAACTTTATAGCTCCCTTAATTCGCCGACAGATAGTGCTTAGCTCTGCCTTTTGTCGTTGCAGAGTTTTAAATTCGTAAAGTTGTGGTATTCTTTTTGAATCACCCTGTATTATCGACACAACCACGTAAACTGTAACAACATCAAGGTAGCTGCGTTTTGAGGAAAGCAGTTTGAAATTTGTTTTTCTCAGGAATGCTGTTAATTATTACCAACTCTTGTGGTTACAGCGACCTCTGTTTGCTATAAGGTGATACAGCGCTGACCCCCAAAGTAGTGTACAGTTTTACAGACCAAAAACAATTACCTGGATTACCACACAAAGGGGTAGACCGGTGCTTATTTCTGGAGCACCTCAATCCAGACGAACACCTGCTGTTCCAGGGTCTGTCCAGCTCGCCTGGAGGATAAAACCGCGAATATACGGCCACTACAGCCTGGCTCGCATAAAGAGTTGACGGGCTGTGGAACCTGTTCTTGGACTATGCCAGCCAGGTCGACCTTCTCACGTCCAAATACGGACTATTCTGCAGCCTGCCTCATTCTTCATTCAGAAAGTGTTTTCGTGGTTGTAAAACGAATCATGACCTGCATTCACTATGTAGCAGAGCGTATAACGGAAGCCTTGGCAGTCTCTGTTCAGTGCCTCAGTACACAATGTCAAACATGCTTATCTGCATACACCTCGGCTTTCTGCCACCGAAAATATTTCCTATTTCATGGTGACGTTTAGTGACTATTGCAAGGGAAATATTGAATCAAACTTAAAAGTTGAGGCACATTTATGTCTGAGGTCATAGCGAAGAGGTTCGGTTACCTGGCACTAATTGCAAACGAAGCAATAAATATCCAAAATTTAGTGCTTGCGCTGCGGTGGATACTGATGTTGCAACGAGCGGAAAGGTTGTTTCGTTTCACCCAACAGTGCTATGATCCAAAATGCCGTGATGCGTAGTCTGCGTTAAACAGTAATTCTCTTACAACTGACAGGGTAAGTCAGTTCAGATCTCGGAGAAAGGCAAGGCCTATCACCGCCGGTAGTAACATGATTAGTAACGGTCTTCAGTTTCATGGCAGGCATAGAGTTACGAACAACTTTATCTTTTAATTGTAATTGTAATTGTAATTCAGTCAATACATATATTTCCTTTATTAAATAAAAATCTACAGAAAACTCAAAACACAAAGTGTGGCTCAAATGGCTCTGAGCACTATGGGACTCAACTGCTGAGGTCATTAGTCCCCTAGAACTCAGAACTAGTTAAACCTAACTAACCTAAGGACATCAAAAACATCCATGCCCGAGGCAAGATTCGAACCTGCGACCGTAGCGGTCTTGCGGTTCCAGACTGCAGCGCCTTTAACCGCACGGCCACTTCGGCCAGCAACACAAAGTGTGCACCAGTTGTATAATTAGTGGTGCTAAACGCTAACAAATATAGACTGCCTTCGTCAGTTGAAAATTGTAGTGAATTAAATACTGTGGTTGCACAAAAATAGGAAACGCTGTGAGAAATGGTTGAAATGGCTCTGAGCACTATGGGACTTAACATCTGAAGTCAGTTCCCTAGAACTTAGAACTACTTAAACCTAACTAACCTAAGGCCATTACACGCATCTCTGCCCGAGGCAGGATTCGAACCTGCGACCGTAGTGGTTGCGCGGTTCCAGACTGTAGCGCCTAGAACCGCTCGGCCACTTCGGCCGGCTGTGAGAAATGTAAATACATAAAACTGCAACCACTCACTTTTTTGAATAATTATTTATTTTTAAATGAACCGGTTTTCGAACCTTTTCAGGTACATCTTGAGATAGTTTCTGGAAGTTACATCATTATTTCTAGCGTAATGGGAATAATCGAAAGAAATATCATGCTAGAAATAGTGATGTAACTTCCAGAAACCATCTGAAGATGAAACTGAAGAGGTTCGAAAACCTGTTAATGGAATAATAAATGATTGTTCAAAAAAGTGACTTGTAGCAGTTTTATGTACTTACATTCAATTAACAGTCACGGGTTCTAAAATATACGCAATGGATAAGCCTTAACTGTGCGAAATGCACGCTTATACATAAAACCAGATGCTAGCCAAACGGCCGGTCGTTGTGGCCGGGCGGTTCTAGGCGCTTCAGTCCGGAACCGCGCTGCTGCTACGGGCGTAGGTTCGAATCCTGCCTCGGGCATGGATGTGTATAATGTCGTTACGTTAGTTAGGTTTAAGTAGTTCTAAGTCTTGGGGACTGATGACCTCGGATGTTAAGCCCCACAGTGCTTAGAGCCATTTGAACCATTTATTTTGAGCTAGACAAACCTACAACTTGACCTGTTGCATCTGACCGCGAACGGCACCTGCGTAATGTGCTCAATACATCGCATGCCTCAGTCGTGGTGAGAACAGTGTTGTGTTTAGTTGTAAGTTCATTATATCGTACCTAAGGGAATTCGAACGTGGGCGAATTGTTGGTGCTCATATGATGTGTGCTTTCGTAATCAAGGTAGTCGAATTATCTAGTGTTTCAAGAGGTTTATCCCGTACACAGACAAAGCTGGAAAACGTCATCCGCTAAGTGAAAACGCGGACGGCTGTGTGTGTTGAGTGATGGCGACAGACAGTCATTGAAGAGCATTGTGCCGAAAAATTAGAGTACGCTGCAGAAGTTACTATAGAACTGAATGTCTCACTCTCGGAAACTGTAAATATCAAAACAACAAGGAGGGAGTCCATTAGCTGGGAATTCCAAAACCACTAATCAGTAATTAAATGCTTGTAATAGGGAGAATGGTGCCGCAGCCTGGACTATGGAGCAATGGAAGAAAGTAATTTGGTGGGATGAGTCCTGTTTCCAGCTTCTAGCCGAGTTTGTGTCCAGGAGGAATCGTGGTGAGGGTTCGGTGATGCTATTGCAGCGATCACCGTATTAGGCATTGTAATGTTTTTTGTTAATCAAATATTTTTGGTTTTTCCATATTTTTTGTTTAACCCCTGCAACAGGCTGGAGGAAGACTAGGGATATCCTCACAGTACCACGCACAGTATAGCACTTTGTTTTTATACCAACCTTCGGGTTGTGAACAACTTTTTAATTGTAACTTAGGCAATATTCATATATATCCTTTTTTTAAGCAAACTTAAAACAAGGCAGACACAGAAAAGATAAAAAATATGCAGAAATATATAATAAGTAGCGCGAAATATTAACAGATACAATCTGTAAAGTTTTTTTAATTACCGCTACCTGTCACAAACATCGTTAACTATCGTATTACTTATTTATTTAGCGACATGTTTCGAGGGTTAAACCTTATCTGCAGGCTAAATGGCATTACAAAAACAACTTTACAATAAGGTCATACTGATGTTACATAGTCTTTTCGTAAATGCTGTGGTCATCTTTGTTCTTCTGGCGTGGCAGTCTCGTTGTGATTCGCTGAGGTGTTTCCGTTTCCGTGGCTCTCTTGGTCACTGTTCACAAATTGTCACTAACATAGCAGTAACTTGGAAACACGATCACAAACAGTTCTGTAGAGCAGTGACCAAGAGAGCCAGGGAAATGGAAACACCGCAACGCTTCACAACGAGACAACCACGCCAGGAGAGCAAAGATGATCACAGCATTTACGAAAAGACTATGTAACATCAGTATGACTTTATTGTAAAGTTGTTTTTGTAATGCCACTTAGCCTGAAGATTAGGTTTAACCCTCGAAACATGTTGCTAAGTAAATAAGTAATACAATAGTTCATGAAGTTTGTGACTGGTAGCGGTAATTAAAAAAAATAAAAACCTTCACATCTTTCTTGAGATTGTCACGGTCGAAAAATAGTCAAAATGGCTACAAATACAAACTGTGTTCCTCAGGAGAAAAACAGCGTACTAAATAATTCTACGGATAATCCCTACTTTTCGGCATTATAAGTTATAGTTTGGAAACATATTCTTAGTTTGGCATTTGTTCTTTTCAGTTGTTTCATGTAAATACAAGTAAATAACCATAAAACAGTCCTTTGGCTTGCCGTCCAATGTTATTCGAAATCTTATCTCCTCAAACGTGGTAGGAGCAATGATACTCCATTGCCGTCTTTCTCGGCGTATTCCAATGATGAATTCTTATCGGCTGGTAACCCGAGAAGAATTCATCAATGATATTCCATTTCGATAGGTTCCACTATAAATTGAAAATCATAATAATTTTACATTCCACACGCTCTGCTACTTTCTTTAAAAGAAATCTTATTGCTGATGACATTACAAAGAGAATGATCAGCGAGACGTCGTCAAAATTTCCTAATTATAATGATCATGGAGCGGAAAAATTCGGATTGTTTCAAAAATACTTGGGTTTGTTTGCCACCTGGTAGATTTTGTGAAAGTAGTACAAAATATTGGGAATCACTTAGTGTCAATACTAGTGCTTTTCTAAGTAAACGTCTTTTTTTAAAAAAGTTAGAAAAATGGGAAATTCGCTCGCTCTTTCTTTTTAAGTACCGTCATCGTCTGTTCGAATACGAGCTGTTGAGAGGATATTGTATGGAATGGAAGTGACAATCTAAACGCGCAGCGGCGTGGAGTGGTGAAAGTCGAAGGTATATAGCGTGGCTATTTTTAACTACTTAACAGCTGTGTCCTACATACTTTTCACATTCGCACTCTCATGCCGTCAGTTTAGCGCTGCAGCCGAATGTGTGTAAATATTATTGCTTCACAAAGAGTTGTAGAAAGATAAGCCTTAAGCTTTGGAGTGGCTATGCCATACTACCATACTGGTCTGGCACGCACTACACACGCTTCTCAATCACCTGGATTTGATATCTGCTAACTAACTTATTAGGTGTGTTGAGAATATTTTCACTCGCCACGTACCTACCCAGATCTAAAATGCATTCAATATAGACAGGTAAAAAGACTATTTATGAGTAATACAAGGATCAAGTATTTCTCAGAGTGTTGGCGAAATTATTTCACCTGACCCGACCGAGAATGTACGATACAATATAAGCTAATAGCTAGAGAAACTCTTGATGCAAATTAGCTTTCAGTGTTGGCTGTTTTTACATCCATTTTATTTTTATTTTATATGCTAGGACGCTTTTGGATGTGTAGTCATTTTCAAGAAAGTACATACATATCAAAAACACATAACTGGAATACAAAGTACAAAACAATCAGGATTATAGTCATCAGAATAAAAAGATCAAATATAAAATTAAACTGTTAATCACATATGTGTTGGGTTACAAACATTAATGGAAAGTGCGTCATTGAACTTAAGTACGATAAATTAAATGAAAATTAAACACTATGTAAGTGCAGATAGAAACGGCAAGTAGGCATTAGTTGAAAACGTCAGACAATGGCTCAAATGGTTCAAATGGCTCTGAGTACTATGGGACTTAACATCTGAGCCATCAGTCCCCTAGACCTTAGTACTACTTAAACCTAACTAACCTAAGGACATCACACACATCCATGCCCGAGGCAGGATTCGAACCTGCGACCGTATCGGTCGCGCGGTTCCAGACTGAAGCGCCTAGAACCGCTCGGCCACAGCGTCCGGCCCGTCAGACAATAAAAGTCTTACCACAGTACTGGACTTGAGAGATGTAGTCATGATATATGGTTCTGTACAAACAGCCACACACAGCCATTCCATTTACTAGTGTCAGGGAGCACTGACTGACAACGTCACCTGTGTGGACAGGTACACTCCCTGTGTGGCCTACGATATATAAGGGGGACCCGCCAAAGCTCGCTGTCTGATACAGGTGAAACTTCGAAGGTTGGAAGAAGGTTGAAAATAAAGGGGACACTTATTTTGACTTAGTTTGCCAACAGTAAATAGTTCTAGAGAAAATGACGGTCAAAGTTTCGACGCCACTTCATCAGTCCGCTCGTACAGTGCTTCACTAAGTGAGTTGTTAGATAGGTGGCTAAAAGCAGTTTCGAGTTTTTGGGCCCCATGTTCAAATTCAATCTTACACCATTTCTCTTCTGTTGTCCGGAAGCATGTGATGCCAATATTTTTTGTGAAATCGTGAAATACAATGGAATTGGCAACAAAAAACTAGACTTTCAAATGTTATTAAAAATAATTTTCATCGGCACAATTGACACGGATTAATGCTTTCCAGAAAGTTGTTACCAACATTTTTTGTTTGTCTCCAAGTAGTCAGTGGCAATTCGGTTCTCTAGTTCCACACGACGTAAACCAATTGATGGAATGGCAGCAGAATGTGTAAGCAAGAGCCACAAAATCTGGAAAGCTCACAAAAGAAACCTGTCTTCAGTTTTTGGACAATATTTTGGGACCTTACGTAAAAACAGAGTCGTTTCTCTACATTATGAGATCGTAGTGTGGGTAAAGCGATCCCTCCATACACAAAGGGCTGCTTCTCGATGAAAAGTTATATGTGAACTCTGCGATGTATACTTTAACCGACAGATGAAGAATTGCATTCGCCGATTACAGAAGGACCCTAATTTCATCGTACAGAAAAGTGAAATCGAAAGGACAAGCGATGCAATTAAAATACTCGCCTTGATTCGTAATCAGTTGCAGGCTCCATCTTTGGAGAAAATACTTTGATATGCGTTATTTGGCGTGAAATTATCGCCCGATCGTCAGCTGTTTAGCTACGTTAAATAGGGTGTTTTCTAATTATATTAACACTAAAAAATGTGATTGTGGCGTTTGTATCTTCGCACGTTGTTGGTGGTACTCCGAATTTTTATATTTGGAATATTTTTGTAATAGACGTCATCCTTGGGAAATCACTGGTTCTCTTGTAGCGTAGAAGCGACAATCAAAACAAAATTGAAATGCTACAATTTACACGTTTTTAATTTTACAATCACTGTTAATTATATAAAATTTATCATTATGCAACCTATTTCTAATGAAATTTGATATACCTCTTCCTTTTGCCGGCCGAAGTGGCCGTGCGGTTAAAGGCGCTGCAGTCTGGAACCGCAAGACCGCTACGGTCGCAGGTTCGAATCCTGCCTCGGGCATGGATATTTGTGACGTCCTTAGGTTAGTTAGGTTTAACTAGTTCTAAGTTCTAGGGGACTAATGACCTCAGCAGTTGAGTCCCATAGTGCTCAGAGCCATTTGAACCATTTGAACTTCCTTTTGTCAATAATTCCAGTGCATTTCACGATGTAACAAAAATATTGATATCATATATTTCCACAACAAAAGTAAAAAAAGTAAGATTGTACTTGAACACGAGACGCAAAGATTCAAAGTTGTGCTTTTAGCCACTGTTCTACTACCTCATTGAGCGGACTGTTGATGTGGCGTCGGAACCTAGACCATTTTCTCGGAAACTATTGACTGTTGGCACCTAAACCAAAATAAGTGTTTCCTTTGTTTTCACTCTTCTTTCACCCTGCCAAGTGGCGAGAGCGACGTATGGCTGGTTCCCCTTTTAAGACATTAACATGAATGTGAGGAAGCGAGGGAAAGACTATTTTCTTTTTATTCCGTGTACAAGCACTGTAACTGACGCTACAGAGATAAAAATGGTTACAATGATATTATTTTTGTAACAGTTGTTACATATAGTTTAGAATAATAAAGGAACGCGACACAATAAACATTATAGAATCAAAATAAGCTTCATACTCTCAGTCACTATTATTCTACTTTACTTCGACGCAATACAGAAGGTATGCCAAATATTTAGACCTGCTCCATTGACATAAGGTATAACCCGAATAAAATAATAATTGCAGTCTTTTTTACCGATCTCCCAACTCGGACGATACAATAGCTGAAAGATTCAAAGAAAACTTACGTTTTATTTCAAACACTTACCCGACTCATAGAATCATAGTTGGTGGTGACTTTAATTTACACTCGATATGTTGGCCAAAGTACATGTTTAAATCCGGAGTTACGCATAAAACATTATCCGAAATCGTGCTAAACGCATTGTCAGAAAATTATTTCGAGCAGTTAGTTCGTGAGCCCACGAGGATGCGGAACGGTTGTGAAAACACATTTGACCTGTTAGTAACAAAAAATCCTGAACTAATAAGGAGCATCAAAAGGGATACAGGGATTAGTGAACACAGGGTTGTCGTAGCGAGATTGAATATTGTGACCCCCAAATCCTTTAAAAATAAATAAATAATATACCTATCCAAAAAAACAGATAAAAATTCACTTGACGCCTTCCTGGGAGACAATCCCTACTCCTTCCAAATCAACAATTCAAGTGTAGACCAGATGTGGCTTGAATTCAAAGAAACAGTATCGACAGCAATTGAGAGATTTATACCAAATAAATTAACAAACGACGAAGCTGATCCGCCTTGGTACACAAAACGGGTGAAAACACTGTTGCAGAAACAAGGAGAAAAGCATGGAAAATTTAAACGAACGCAAAATATTCAAGATTGGCGATCTTTACAGAAGCTCGAAATTTAGAGCGGACTTTAATGCGAGATGCCTGTAATAGTTTCCATAACGAAACTTTTGTCTCGAGACTTGGCAGAAAAACCAAAGAGATTCTGGTCGTATGTGAAGTATGTTAGCGGCAGGAAATAATCAATGCCTTCTCTGCGCGATAGCAATGGAAATACTATCGACGACAGTACTGCGAAAGCAGATTAATTAAACACAGCCTTTCTTAATTCCTTCATCAAAGAAGACGAAGTAAATATTCCACAGTTCGAGTCAGGTACAGCTGCGGACATGAATAACTTAGAAGTAGATGTCCTCGAAGTAGTGAAGTAACTTAAATCACTTAATAACAGCAAGTCTTCCGGCCCTTACTGTATACCAATCAAGTTCGTTTCAGAGTATGCTGATGCATTAGCTCCATACTTAACAATCATATACAACCGTTCTCTCGACGAAAGATCCATATACAAAAACTGGAAAGTTGCACAGGTCAGTATTCTAGAAAGATAGTAGGAGCAATCCACTAAATCATTAACGTCGATATGCAGCAGGATTCTGGAACATGTATTGTCTTCGAACATCATGAATTAAATCGAAGAGAACAGTCTACTGACACACAGACAACACGGATTTAGAAAAAAAATCGTTCTTGTGAAACACAACTAGCTCTTTACAAAGACCTAGTGTTGAATGCAATGGACAAGGAATTTCAAATTAATTCTGTATTTCCAGGTATCCAGAAGGCTATTGATACAGTACCACACAAACGGCTTGGGATGAAATTGTGTGCTTGTGGAATATCGTCTCAGATATGTGACTGGATTCGGCATTTCCTGTCAGAGAGCTCACATTAACCGACGGAAAGTCAAAGAGTAAAATAGAAATGATTTTGGCGTGCCCCAAGATAGAAATTAGGGCCTCTTCAGTTCGTTATCTATATATACGGTTTGGGACAATCTGAGCAGCCGTCTTAGGTTGTTTTGCAGATGATGCTGTCGTTTATCGTCTAGTAAACTCATCAGAAGGGCAAAACAAACTGCAAAACGATTTAGAAAAGATATCTGAATCGCGCAAACATTGGCAATTGACCCTAAATAATGGAGAGTACGCGGTCATCCATATGGGGTCAAAAGGAATCCGTTAAACTTCGGTTACACGATAAATCAGTCTAATTTAAAGGTCGAAAATACAACTAAATGTTTAGGAATTACAATTACGAACAATTTAAACTGGAAAGAGCACATAGAAAATGTTGGGGGGAAGGTGGACCAGAGACTGCGTTTTATTGGCAGAACATTTGGAAGATGTAACCGATGTACTAAAGAGACTGCCAACACTACGCTTGTCCTTCCTGTTTTGGAGTACTGCTGCGCAGTGTGGGATCCTTACCATATAAGATTGAAGGAGTACATCGAGAAAGTTCAAAGAAGAGCAGCATATTTTGTATTATTACGAAACAGGGGAGGCAGTGTTATGGACATGATACAGGATTTGGGATGCACACCATTAAAACAAAGGCTGTAAGTAGGCTGTTTATGTTTTCTTATTGGCAACGTTACGTAGCGCTCTGTATGAAAATTACTGGCTGTGCTGTGTGCAGTCTGTGGCTAGTTTGCATTGTTGTCTGCCATTGTAGTGTTGGGCAGCTGGATGTTAACAGCGCGTAGCGTAGCGCAGTTGGAGGTGAGCCGCCAGCAGTGGTGGATGTGGGGAGAGAGATGGCGGAGTTTTGAAATTTGTAATACTGGATATCATGAAGTGCTATATATATTATGACTATTAAGGTAAATACATTGTTTGTTCTCTATCAAAATCTTTCATTTGCTAACTATGCCTATCAGTAGTTAGTGCCTTCAGTAGTTTGAATCTTTTATTTAGCTGGCAGTAGTGGCGCTCGCTGTATTGCAGTAGTTCGAGTAACGAAGATTTTTGGTGAGGTAAGTGATTTGTGAAAGGTATAGGTTAATGTTAGTCAGGGCCATTCTTTTGTAGGGATTTTTGAAAGTCAGATTGCGTTGCGCTAAAAATATTGTGTGTCAGTTTAAGCATAGTCTTGTATAATTGTTCAAAGGGGACGTTTCAAGGCGTTTTTCGTTGCGACTTAATATTCTAATGAAATTTTAATCACCAACTTTCTCCTCCGAATGCGAAAATATGTTCTTTGCCCCCACCTAAATAGGGAGAAACTATCGTCATACTAAAACACGCCAAATCAGAGCTCGCAGGGAAAGATATATGTGTTGTTTTTCTCCGCACGCTGTTAGAGAGTGGAATAGTAGAGAATTATTGTGAAGGTGGTTCGATGAACCCACTCCGAGTCACTTAAGTATTATTATCCATGTAGATGTAGATGTAGAGAAAGTGTAACGGTCAGGAAACAGAGACCACTTAACCAGATCACCAACTTATTTGTGGTGTGTAGATACTGAACAGTACCTTACCGTTACAGTTCTGCACAACCAATGTTTATATTAATCAAATGTAAAAATTTGTGGCGGTATATCTGTAAATACTATAAATAAAAGTCCCCATCACATCTTTTTATCTATATTTGAAGGCTAATCTCGGGAACTACTGTAGGGATTTTATTAAAAGCCAGACTTATTCACCAGGAATATTTATGTTTATAATTTATAATTATAGTGATGATGAGATGTAGTATGTGTATTGTTAGCTGTTCCGTATTTAAAAGTCGTCTGGAGTTGCATCTCGTGGCAATGATGGAAGATACGAGCTGATCAGCTACAGAGGAGACGCTTTCTAGCAGGAAAGGGAGAAACGTAAACAGCCATCGCAGCTCCAGAGAGCAGCGAGGCTTGACCAGGATCTATATATGTCTTCTACACATACTCCACCTCAGAAAATAATGACACTCCCAGAAGACATGATGAGATGTCAATGTAACTTCATACAAGCACAAACTATCGGCGGGTATGTAAATGATTGGAGTTGCAATTCCCTGTGACAGGTAGAACCTCATGAAAGTGTACAACTATTACTCGTGTTTAGTGTTGTTGCAAGGACTCGTAAGGTAAATAATGTGCGTGCAGAGCGTCAGACGTTGAGTGATCACTGTGAAGGATATGGAGATGCCCGATAATCGTATGAGACAGCGTTATCAGCATATTAAATATATATCTGACTGATGCTAAATGTTATTATTTTTACATTAAGAAAAGTATTATCTTCTCAATAACCTTCCAATCAAGAGCTACCCCCTAAATTTTTATTCATGAAATAGTGAATTTACTCATGGCAGTTTTGTTGCCTATGTCTCTGTTCACTTTCAGAACTCAAATTAATAATCAGGTTAACTAATTTAACAAGATTGAACCTTAAACTGCGGGTGTACCCAAGAACCACCACAATAAAATAAAAACAGTGAACATTTTGAGGGAGTATGTATGAGAAAAGTGGCGTATTTAATTTATAAAATAATGAAAAATTTTATTAATCCTACAACTAGCTACACAAACACAAATCAGAAAAGGAATGGTGTCGGATTGGCAAAGCATACACTAGTGTGGAAGCCATACAAATTCTCCACTGAACTAATCCCTTTTACAACACAAACTGATTTTGTTTACGTAACTCCACTGTGAGCTCCAGCTCTATTCAAATGGAATCAACTATGACTAAGTAGACCACAAATTCTGGGTTACCCGAAAACAGGGAGTTGTCTCGTTTAACAGCGCTACGCCAGTGCAGCAGTATTTTACCCTTTCACCTTCATTCAGGCGGCAGTAGAAAACGGTGCACTGTGGACGAGTAGCAGTGCGCTGCAGCAGCTGTAATGTTCTGACGCGCCCACGAAAATTTGCAAACTACCCGTACAAGCACTGTGATTATCAGAACTCGGGAAATTTCCGAATCGGAGCCCTGAAATCCTATCATATTTCAGTGTGAGGTGCGCCCATTCGCTGGTCTGGCCAACCAATTTGACTCACAGGCAAGATGTTGCATGCTGGAATTTCAACCACTAGACGGACGACTCAGGACGAATAAGTACACCCTCGCGCCACACCAAGTGTGCGAGGTGACACGCAGTTACACTGCCGGTACAGTTGGAAACTGGCTCGTAGTCCACCACAAGTATCAGACCACAAGTCTCACCCTGACGTTCTCCACCAGGGAAGGACCAGAAGACGAAGAAGGCAAAGAAACACAATCACTTTCCATCAAGCCTCGGTATGTGATCAGAATTAGCAAAAACGAAACTGCCCCCACATTGCACAAGCCGATCGAACTATCGTGTACTCATTAAATCTCCCCTCTTGACTGTTCTGTCGGCCTGGTAGGCAATCCAGACACGGTACCGGGGCTTCCGCGCTGGGGAACAAGCATGCACTTTGCATTTCCTGAGAGGAGCCAACCAGCGACTCCAGATCTCTATTGTCTGAAAAAATAAGATTTTAGACTGGGGGGCGTCGTTCTCACGGTAAGCATGACCATGTTTTGGCAAAAATCATCTACATAAGACTACTGTTCCTCATTTACAGAGAGATCTAATCTTTCCGGGCCGACCGTTTTCAGTTTCTGAAAGAAGTCTGGTAAGCTTCCCAGACAGTCGTGCTCACGAAATATATGTTTTTGCTGCTTGATAAAAGAACCTGGCGATTACTGTTGTCAGAGGGGCTACAGCTTTGCCTCCATTAAACCCGTGCAACAGCCGCTCTGTACACATCGTCTCACATTCTAATGTGAAATGCTCGGAGTTTTATGACCTTCCGACCGTTTTCAGAAAGGCTCAGTTTACAGCAGTCTTTCTTAAATGGCTTCCTCCACCCACTTTCCGCCAACTGCCCACCTTGGTGATGGACAGCCAACTGGCCCAGGTAAAATGTTTCGTGAACCGCCGCCCTTCTCTCTGACCCTAAGCAGAAGGAGAAGAGGGCTACATCCAGAAGTCTTTCTGTAGGTTCGATCCACTGAGCATTGCTTACCAGAATCACTCAGACAGTCAGATCACTGCATTCAGCATTTATGGCCCTGAATTCCTCTCTCTCCCTGTTGTCAATTGCCTCCACTACAGCCACTTGGGTACAAGTTCTCCACAGGTTACAAATGTAGTTATAAGAGCACTCTGCCCACAATTTACCAATGTAAAAAGTCATAAACCACACATACTAAATGTAGTCCTGGGGAACACCGAGACCAGGACCTAAAACATGAATGTTAATATGACTGTCAGAGTGGTGTGCCACCTCTCAGCAGTCTGAAAGGGACCTGACTGTGGATCTCGATTTAGCCAACTGCTCCAGTTGTGCAATATCCAGATTTGGGTTCAAAATGGTTCAAATGGCTCTGACCACTATGGGGCTTAACATCTGAGGTCATCAGTCCCCTAGAACTTAAGAACTACTTAAACCTAACTAACCTAAGGACATCACACACACCCATACCCGAGGCAGGATTCGAACCTGCGACCGTAGCGGTCGCGCGGCTCCAGACTGAAGCGCCTAGAACCTAATGGCCACCACGGCCGGCCCAGATTTCTGTGGCATTCGGATGTGACAGTGGCCTGAGAGTGGACTTCTTAAGAACATCGAGGGCAGGCATACTCGTCATTAGGTTCTGGTCTACTACGTCTGAGCATCTTGCGGGAGGATCATCATATTGTGAACTATGCACATTGTAATCCCTTCACATCTTTGCCCGGCATCCAAGAAAAAGTAGTCGTCTCCCTATAATAATCTGTTATCATGCACCGTTGTCAGAGACCAGCAGCAGCCAGACTAAGGAATTACCTTCCATTGCCTAGGTTCACTTGACACCACCACACAGTCAGCAGCATTTGCAGAGGCGCCATGACCAGGAAGCATGGACGCTGATCAATACCATCACACTGTGTGCAGCAGTGGTAAGCAGTTCTGCACTACGCCGGATGACTATCGTCGGCGAGTACTGTGGCGACCTGGGTAGAAGTCCCATTCTATGTATCTTCTAGTGAGGCACAAAGAAATTACTCCTGGCGTCTTGGCTTGGGGAACCAATTGGTAAGACTTCAGGTTGTGATGGCACAATGGTACATCACGGACATCATATGTCTTCATGTCTTACTTCTCATACTATAGTATCATTGTGCCATTTTCAGTACGACATAGCTTGATCACCTATTGAGAAACACACTTGGCCAGCAGCATCTACACATCTATCCAGCTCAGACGACAGTTCTGTCCCAGTGACAGTATCAAGATATAAAGGACTAGCAACAACTGTTGTGAGCTGGCTTATCTCATGGGAGGATACAGCTGCTTTATGACACCCTTCCCAACCAAATTAGTGCATACATCCAGACAAGAGGAGGTACAATGCCATAGTGATAAGTGGACTGATTTTAGCATTTTCTTTGTAAATTTGACTCGATTTTGCAATGACTAAAATAACATCACGTATCCTCTCAACCTATGAAATTTAGTTCCTGCTTCCATATTGGGTGTTCAGTTTTTTAGCCAGACAGTCTGTTATAAATTAAAATCCAGTGCTGCGTTTTTTTTGTCTGTAAGTGAAGGCTAACATCATTAACTACAATACGGAATTTAATGTTGTGTTCACTAATAGGTAGAATGATTTTTGAGCAATATTTGTGTATATCATTTGTTACCAATGCTCCAGACAAGTAAATGTTTTGCGCTTTTTGTGCGAAGGCGGGACGGAACGACTTCAGTTTGCCTTTCCCATGTGAAGTGGATTTAAATGATATTAGAATTAAGGGGGTGAGAACTGGTTCAAATCGCAGCTCCCTTTCACTCCCGCATGGTTTAAATGGCGAGACGATATCTTTTGATACAGAACAGATAAAAAATCTGATCTTTTATTAAATATTCTGAGTATTTGAATACCTTTGAACGTTTTGAAATTTTAGCATTGTTCACGAAAGTTCTGTAATCAGAAATGTCATGTTTGTAGAATGACTTCGAATGTTTTTGAGTAATCTCGCACAGTAATGCCACGTTGCACTATTGTTGGTCTTCTAAGTGGGGTAAGTTCGGCTCAGTTAAGTTAGCTATCAACACCATCACAAGCAATAGTAAGTAAGTCTCAAGTGGAAGCACAAATTGCAAATCGAATGTGTCTAAGGTGAAGTTATGCTAGAGTACTTGACGGATATATACGGGGAGGGCGTTCAAACCCCAATGCAAAATGGTTCAAATGGCTCTGAGCACTATGCGACTTAACTTCTGAGGTCATCAGTCGCCTAGAACTTAGAACTAATTTAACCTAACTAACCTAAGGACATCACACACATCCATGCCCGAGGCAGGATTCGAACATACGACCGTAGCGGTCGCTCGGTTCCAGGCTGTAGCGCCTAGAACCCCCAATGCATACGACATTAAATTTTGCCTGTTGAACACTTAAAATGACTGTTAGACTGCAAAGTTTGGCAGCAGCGAAAGAAGTGACATGATGTCTATAAGTTCTCGATGGGAAGTTGAGCTCCGGCTCCCTACTTGTTCTCGGCACATGTAAGTCCACTACGTGTCAACTGTCTTTTGTTCACGAGTTCTGCCAGCTTCAGTGAGCTAGCTGCTGCAGCACATTAGTAGCGCGGGGAACTCGTGTAGTGTGTGTCAACTGAAAAATAATAGTAGCGTAATGAGTGTTGAGTGTTTCTGAACATGGACAACACCATTATGTGCTTTCACATAAACTTATTGCTTCCGTATGTAATTCATACCATAGGTGCTGATTATCTGCGTGCACGCATGCTTAAATTGGCTTAATTGTATAGCAGACAGATAACATTCCGCTTCCTCAACGTGGCGATAAAGTTCTCCTTCCAGATTTCTCCGCGACTCGCACTCCAGTGAGGTCGAAGCTTATCTTAGCACCGACAACTTCTGTCGACTTATATCGATATCTACGATGTGATACTATGGTGTCTGAGATCATCAAAACTTGAAATAAAGTAAACATGGCTTAAACAACATAGAGATAAAAAAAGATTGCAGGCATTTAATGCTTTAGACTTTAGAGTGTCTCAGAGTTTCATTCGTAGTGATGTAACAAGAAAATACGTAATACATAAATTGGACTTCGTTCCAACGGCATAGCAACAACCGGTGGCTGTGTTGCAGGGTCACTGACCAATCACTGGGCGTGTCTTCTTGGTTCACTGTGTAAAAAAATATAGCAATTGTAAGAAAGCAGTAAAATATTTTTACAAGTCCGTTAAAGATCAGTGTTATGAAAATTGCATTAGGTCTATTATTATCTACAAAAAGAAACCTGAGAAATCTATTGACAACTTATTGATATAGAGAAACTGAGGAAATGAGTAGAAAATAGAAAGAATGTAACACCCATAACTAAACTGTGATAGGCAAGGATATGTTTTAAGGGGAAGGAAGGATAATGGAATAATTCAATGTGAATAACTACCGGATCATAATGCGGGAAACGTTCAGGCTACATTTAGAAATCGTGCCAATCAGATTCAGAAAGTAAGGGAAAAAGTAATAAGTACATACCAAATGAAATCATTGACTCATGTAATGTAATAATTCTGGAAACACTTGTCGAAAAAGTACATGAATCCAAGTATTTTTCTGTAATATTTCATTAGAATGCTGATATCGGATAGAACAAGCTTCATTGTATGTTCGGTATGTTGACTTCGAATTACCATTGCCAATGACAGACTTCCTACAATTCATTCCGTGAGCAGATTTATATTCAAGAAAGGTAGTAGCAGTAATCCACTAAATTACAGGCCCATATCGTTAATGTCGATATGCATCAGGATTTTAGAACATATATTCTGTTCAAACATTATGAATTACCTCGAAGAAAACGGACTATTGACACACAGTCAACATGGGTTTAGAAAACTTCGTTGCTGTGAAACATAACTAGTTCTTTATTCACATGAAGTGGTGACTGCTATTGACAAGGGATTTCAGATCGATTCCGTATTTCTGGATTTCCGGAAGGCATTTGACACTTTACCACGCAAGCGGATTGTAGTGAAATTGCGTGCTTATGGAATATCGACTCAGTTATGTGACTGGATTTGTGATTTCCTGTCAGAGAGGTCACAGTTCGTAGTAATTGACGGAAAGTCGTCAACTAAAACAGAAGTGATCTCCGGCGTTCCCCAAGGTAGTGTTATAGACCCTTTGCTGTTCCTAATCTATATTAACGATTTGGGAGACAATCTGAGCAGCCGCCTTAGGTTATTTGCAAATGACGCTGTCGTTGATCGACTAATAAAGTCATCAGAAGATAAAAACAAATTGCAAAACGATTTAGGAAAGATATCTGAATGGTGCGAAAATTGGCAGTTGACCCTAAATAACGAAAAGTGTCAGGTTATCCACATGAGTGCTAAAAGGAATTTGTTAAACTTCGATTACACGATAAATCAGTCTAATCTAAAAGCCGTAAATTCAACTAAATTCCTAGGCATTACGAACAACTTAAATTGGAAGGAACACTTAGAAAATGTTGTGGCGAAGGTTAACCAAAGACGGGGTTTTATTGGCAGGACACTTAGAAAATGTAACAGACCTGCTAAGGAGACTGCCTACACTACGCTTGTCCGTCCTCTTTTAGAATACTGCTGCGCGGTGTGGGATCCTTACCAGATAGGACTGACGGTGTACATCGACAAAGTTCAAAGAAGGGCAGCACGTTTTGTATTATCGCGAAATATGGGAGAGAGTGTAACAGAAATGATACAGGATTTGGGCTGGACATCATTAAAAGAAAGGCGTTTCTCGTTGCGATGGAATATTCTCTCGAAATTCCAACCACCAAATTTCTCCTCAGTATGTGCAAAAAATTTTATTGACAGCAACCTACATAGGGAGAAACGATCACCACGATAAAATAAGGGAAATCAGAGCTCATACGGAAAGATATAGGTGTTCGTTCTTTCCGCGCACTATACGAGATTGTAATAATAGAGAATTGTGAAGGTGGTTCTATGAAACCTCTGCCAGGCACTTAAATGTGATTTGCAGAGTATCCATGTATATGTAGATGTATCTGGAAAAGTTTGGGTCTTCTGTGAAAAACTCCAAGAAGTTGGAATAGTTGCTCGGATTGATGTCTCTAGAATTGTTTGTGCTACACTTCAAGATGAGAACAGACAACGTGCATTTGACAGCAAAAAAAGTGGGTCACTGCCGAATACAACCAACATAACGTAGCTGTGTTGCAGGTCCTCTAAACACCAAAACCCCGTGGGGTACAGTCGTTTGACTACACACAATGGGTACCGCACGAGACTACTAAGAGACCAAAGGTCTTTATGGCAGTCAGTCCAAGCGTCAACTAATATCGTCATACAAAACATATTAGGAAACACGTTCTTAGCGATGAGACACCCCATAACACTCATAAACTAACCTTAATTACAACAAGTGACATTCCAACAGTTCTGAGAAAACGGATTATTTTACATATATCGTACAGTAAGCCTTAGTCAAAATTAAATACTTGAGACAATATTTGGAGTTACAAAACTGTACAGCAATTGGAAAAACGTTTTTCGCTCTCTAAAAGGTTTTCCATCCAAATGCTGAAGGTCGCTCAACGGCGAGTGGCTCTGGGAACTGGATATTGGACGAACCAGTAGAAAAACGCGATTAACAGCAACAAGCACTCTAAGGAAATCTCAACATTAACAGCGAATCACCAGTAATATCATTGTTCTCGTAACACATCAACGGCAACGTGTACACAAATTGAACTTTAAATGACATGACCAACGTCGTCGTTCTGGACCTGGATTCAAACCCAGCACCTACAGCCATTGATAACTAAGCTAAGCTTTGTTTGTGTCTTATTGAGACCGGATCACTAGGCATAAAGAGACGTGAAGTATAGACGTCTGCACCAGTATCAGTTATCAATTCAGATCCTGAAAATAAATGACGAAAATGTTTGTACTGAACTGGGAATCCTGACATAACAGTTACCGTCCTGAGAACTACACCCAACGACGTTTAATATGGTGTCATTCACAAGGAACAAGATATGCTCATGTTTAAAATTGAAATGCCATCATATAAAGCTTGTGACAGGGATGCAAACCCAGCACCTAATCGGATTGTTAACGAAATACAGTCATGCTCAAAAGTATCCTAACGACCTGAATTGCATTTCACCTGATTCCCATGCGACCTACATAACGCAGCTGTCTAGCAGGTCCTCTAATCACTCCTTGGTACAGTCGTTTGACTATTGAAAATGGTTCCAACAAATCACCACTAGAAAACACTGCTCTGTATCGCAATAACTAAAGTTGTAAAGTAATACCACGATACTACAAATATAAGGGAACATCTCATCACAGATAAGACTGTCCTTAAGGCTTGTAGGCTCACATTTGTTGCAATAAATGACATACCTGAAATGTTAACACACTCATTATTACGTCAGACAGGTAATGCACATAGTAAGTTCGTCGTATTCATGATTTCCTCTTCAAAGTAACATACCATACTTGTTCTTTAACACAAAAGTTATCAAAAAAATTTCCGTTTTTCACGAGCAGCTAGTTGAGAATATGTATGAACTTCAAATAAGACGACGAACCGACTCGTTCTGCATATGGATTCAAACCCAGGTCATGCAAACTAAGATTTCGTGACTGACGGAAATTAACAGTCATTCCTGACTAGGCATGAAGAGAGTGATATACCTCGATTTTAGACAATATCAGTTAACAAATATCCACTTTAAATTACATAACGTAATCATTTTTAACGGTCGCGAATTCCTACCCAGCATCTATTGTCCCTGTTAACGAACTACGAGAGATGTTAAATACGGCTCCTTCAGAAGTAACTTACTTGAAATGCAGTGAGGTAAAGCGTTGTGTTGGACAGGGATTCGAACCCAGAACCTAATCGGATTGTTATCGAAGCACAATCAACTTTGACATATCGGATTTTCTCGGCAGTAGCTAGATGTATTAACTGAAATGACGAGACGAAACATTAATTTTTTCCTTGCCAGGACTCCAACCCGGCACATATTGCTGTTATATTCTAGAGAAAAGGAACGTTAAGTATGGGTTTGTTACACCAGCAGCGACATGTGAGCATGATTGAACTAGAAATAATATGACAAAGAGTTCAGTGCTGACTAGGAATCGAACCCCACACATATCGTTGTTGACTACACACAAAGAGACATCAGCTACCGAGTTTTTCTCCACCAGCAGCTCGGAATAACATCCTCGAACTTACAGTGATCTCGCAAATAGTTCAGTGTCTCACTGGGAGTCAAAAACGTCAGATATCGTTAGTGTTGACAACGAATGAAAATGCATTAAAAATAAAAATTATTATCCACCAGCAGATGGGTGTTCTCATGCTAGAGCTTGATAATACATAGTGTAAAGTTTAGTGCTGTCCCAGGATTCCAACCCTTTCATGCGCAATATGTGGAGATGTTGAGAAATCTGCAGTTTTGAACAAACAACAAGTTGTAGTCGAGCTGTATTGTCACGAAGGGATCAAATTCCGCGTTACGGGTGGTCTGAGTCGCATTCCCAGTTCAGAACCAATTTTATCGGCATACAGAAGCTCAAATAAAAGACGGAATAAATGTCCTGTGACCATACACAGGGTTTGTTTCGTCACTAGAAATAAATAACTATTGTAAGAAAGGTTGCTACTGATAGAGTTTCTACATGTCGCCACTCCTTACTTTATTGGGGTTCCACCTAACGTCTGCTTGGTAGAGAAGGAATATCATGTTTAATGTGATTTTCAGATCACAATGCCACTATACCTTCTTCACATGGCGTACCCGGAAGAGAATAGAATCTGCCTCTCCCTATAAAAAAAAAAATCGGCAGAAGTTGGAATCGAACCGAGACCATCATCATATGAAACTATCATCAGTCCAACATACCACCAAACCCTCTTCTCTCTCATTTCTCTATCAAAACACCGTTGCGGCACACAAGATGAGAATTCTGACACACAGGCTCCCTGTAGTGGTTTGCAGAATGTTCAGTACATTCATTTACTTGGTTGACCGAATCGTCATGAACTAGCTGCCTTGGCTACCCAGTGCATACATTCGATTCTATTTTGTAATCACCGAAATAAAATATTGTAACTGCCACCTACACAGAACTGCCAACAGTGGAGGATGTAGAAATTTAAATAGGAAGTGTTCCTTTCCATTTGAGCTACTCTATTGCGCTATCTGTTTGTTGAAACCATCGTGCAGTGCAGAAGAAATGCTGTAACTGTCTGTCTCTCAGAAGTCTAGATCCGGCCACATGCATTATCTCATAGCACTGTGGAATGCCGAATTTCTGGAGGAACTGTTGTTCACTTCCAGAGGTGCTTTGCTTACGTCACAGCTAGTAGCGTAACGGTAAGCGTCGCGCACTGTTGATAAGATGTCGCGTGTTGTATTACGTTCGCTACTTCATTTTTTTGAAACGCAATTCTGATGTCTGATGAAGTTATCAATTTAATGGAACTTTGAACATAATTCTCTTCACTTCTCATCCGAAAATAGTCGCATGTGGAAAAAAGGCTAACTTCCGCGTCATTTTGTTCTTTTCAGGTTTAATAGACGGCCAGGCAGCAGATGCGCTCGAAGCTTTCGTATTATGTATGGGGAGAGCGCATCGTGCCAAAAAAGTCAGAAAAGTATTTTCTACATTAGCTGTCGTCTGGTAGTGGCATTTTATTCTTCTACAAACCGTTTTTGACAACTTTAACTCAGAACAAGTTTTCTACATGCATGTAATCAATAAACTACATGTGCATTGTCAGACTGTTATAGATAACTTCAGAGAATTCGCATATATCGTTGATGATTAATTTCTCTCTCATGTTTAGTATTATTGTAACAACACTAAAAGAAACCTTACGAAAACTGTGCACTGTATTGTAAGAAATGAAATAAAACTACCCACGATAACCTTACGACGAAAGTCTGTTTTAACAAAACTGAGTATCTGTGCAGAAGCGTGCCTCTATTTGCACGAATTAATAAAACACTACTCACTTAGATTTAGATTGGGTCTGTGTTTAAATGGTACGCTGTGTCATAATCAACAGATATGCAAACGTGGCATTTCATAAATACTGTTATGTATTCCTAGAAACTCAAAATTTGCTTGTCAGCAGCGGAAAGAGGCGTTACGTGTTGTGCAGCATTGTAAGTTTTTCACCATTGTACTATGAGCTGAAAGTATTTTCTTACGATTTGCTTATCGATGTTTGATCTGACTGCTTGCAGCTCTTACACAGAAGGGATAAAAACGTTACATTTTGCGAGGCTGGAACCGCGAACCGTAACTTTTGCGTTTCTACAGCTCAGCACGTCAACGCAGAGCTAGCGGACAGATATGGTTTCCGCCTTCCTCTTAAGAGGCCAATAGTGGCTAGAACTTGTAAGCCGCTATTTACAGGACGAGATTCGTTGCGATTGCCACGTTCAATGACTTTGCTGGGCTGAAAACCGTAAATTTACAATCTTCTGTTACACCTCAAGCGATAACAACTCAGGTTATTCAATGGAAATTACACGAGAAATCAAGTGAACTTTGAGGCTTAATTCCGTGCACACCAGGAAGTAACTCGTCGATCACAGAGTTGCCAAATATACCTTGCGTTGTTGCCAAATCTCAGTTGCATTACCAGCAGGAAGAAGACGAACCGATGGGATCCTACAGCGGGCCGGGAAGTGACCATAGCTGGCGCCTCAAAGACGCGGCTGCTACGGCCTGGAATACGTAATGCGTCTGATTCGCATTTCTGTAACTAGGTTTAGAGACTGGAGCTTAGTTCCTAATAATACTCAGAACTGACTGCTACTAAGCATCATAAATCAGTAACTCTCATAGTTGTTTTTATATTTCTTTCGTAACTGTACTCAAAACTAAGAAACTCATCCACGGACGTTTTCGTGCCTCGCCGATAGTCGAGCACAACAAACAAATAAAACTAAAAAGAGAAAGTGTGTGTGTGTGTGTGTGTGTGTGTGTGTGTGTGTGAGGGAGAGAGAGAGAGAGAGAGGGTAAAAAATTGTTGTAATGAAATTGAATACTGGTATGAAAAGAAATCTTTCATTAAAATGACTCGTTCCACATCGTTACGAAATGTCGTATTCATGATCTATGGAACAAGTATTAATCTAATCTAATCTAATCATATCATATTGCTGACTATCCACGAAGAGTCATAAGTACCGAAATTTTCGCCTATATCAGTAACCAAATCTAAACTTGAAAATAAAAGACGACAGTTTTTGTAATAAACCGGGACTCCTATCAAGACCCTTTTATCCCTGTTAACAAACCATGAAAGATGTCTGATATACCTCAATTCAGAAGTAACGAAGTGTGTATGAATTTAAAGATGAAGCGCATGCTGTGAAGTTCTGCGTCGGAAATACGAACCCAAGACGTAATCGGATTGTTAACTAAGTAAAATCAAATGTTACGTATCGGTTTTTGTTGCCAGCTGCTAGGTGCTTAATCTAAAATAAGGACACAAATTTTTGTGCCTGAGGGACAATCGAACCGCACTCCTATCGTTCTTCTTTATTGTCCACGAATATTGCTTAAGTATCAATTGCTTACTCACCAACAGTACGATGTGTGCGTGTTTGTCCAGAAATTGTTGGCAACATGAACAGACATTAAAAATGCACGTTAATTTTCACTAGCAGGCCGGTGTGCACGTGATAGGGCTTGAAATGAAATTATGAATATTTTTGTACTGGACTAGGATTCGGACCTACATATTTACCTTTGGCGGAGACCTAGAGAAGACTGCAGTCTTGGGAAAAGGAATGAAATGATTGAACTATACTATTCCGAGAGATTCAGATCCTCGAAAGGGGAGATACGAATTCGAATCACAGTCCAGCACCAAATTTTTAACGTCTCTAGTTCAATCAAGTACAAGTAAAATAAGAGCCCTGTTCCTTTAGACGGCTATCAGTACATCAAATAAAATAAAATGTTCTAATGTAAGTAAGTTTACTGGTGACAGTATTTCTGTTTACCCTGACCTCTACCTATGTCATTTTTCAACGTAAACCGTCTCTGCCCAGTTTGGAATGAAGGAACTTGATTTTTAATGCGGATTCTGGATTATAACAGCTTTCTCTTGAGGTTACCAGAGGTAAAGTAAATCTGTTTGTGTCTCTTAAAAGTAAATGCCTGAACCCACGCATTGCACTTGTGATAGTTCGTTCCACCAGACCATTGTGGCCACATTTCCCAGCCCCAGGAGTGTGCTGTAATGAATGATGTGCTTAGCTTACTAAACTAGTCACGGTGAAAAAAACACGCGAGTCTATTAAATGGTTAAGTAGAAGCAAGCTTCTGACGTGGAGATTATGCTATTCTCATGTCAGCAGGATGTAAAGACTCTTCTAGGCGTCATAGCCTCGATTTGAAGCCATTTTGAAACTTTCATTAATTCAGGAAATTTCTTAGTTCGAGAAAATCCACTGTGAAGTGTGAAGTTACCGGATAATTCGATTATCACTGTCATTATTACTATCATTTTCATACCGCTGCTGGAACACATGTGCTTGACGATCATTTAAGTCCTTTTAGTCATTATAGAAGTAGTTGCCCAAGAACAAGTTCTTTCCCTGTCTACGGAATCCTTTTCATGTTAATATCAAACATCAGCAATTACTGGTAGATAACATTAAAACTAAAGTAATTGATGAAGACGTTACTTGATAACGAAAACGCGCTACCTTTCTTCATTTACTTGCGCCTAGAAATGGATGTCGAATACTGACAAACCAAAAGCCAAGGGATCTTACTGCCTTCCAATATAAGTCGCTGTCGGTTCTTCCATATGATTTGGTCGACGTGACCTGTTTCAAGTTGTGTATGACACAGAATGTTTTAGAAAATCAATTGTTTTCCTTTGCAATAAACAGAAAGATTTTCCTTCTAAGCTATCCAAGTCCAAAATTTTTTCAATATTAGTTCAGATTTAATATTCGCCTACATAATGTAAGGAAAGTATTTCACAGCTGCAAAACCCGCATCCTACTCACTGTCCTTACACTTAGTCGCTGGCCATAAATTCTAGCTCAAAGTGACGCCAGTTTAAGTAACCTAATGTAGCGAAGACTGTTTGCCAGTGCTGTTTCTCACCGTAAAATATGCAATTCACGCATTGGGCTCCATAAGTACACTGTAACAGTAATTTCTGTGTATATGCAATGCATACGGATTGTAGAATTTAGTGGTGCTCTCTCTTCCACTTCTGTGTACAATACGCCTGACCTAAACGGGCCCATTATCATTATAGGCCCTGAGCGGTGCAACATCATATTGACAACAGTAATGTGCTTATACTGACAACCTCATTGTTTCTTTTACCCGATTTTGTAATCATTTAAGAAAAACAACATGACCTTCGAGTGGGAGACATTTCGTCCCCCTTTTACTTCTGTGAAATTTGTGAGTAAGCTTTTTGCCTTCGAACCAGCGAAATGCGGCAGAGTACGGCTGGTAAACGATTTACAAACCACGATTTAGTGCCGTTAACACGATATCTTTAAACATTGGCATAGCTGAAGGAATTTAGTTTCTTCTTAAATCGTCTTATGCAGCAACGTTCACAGATATCTCAAATAGGAAAAGCTCTTTATCCAGGTACGAAGGTTGTAAAACAAACTTCCCACAGTTTGTGTCAGGTTGATCTTTTCGTCTGATAGCACTGCGTAAGTATTTTGTGTAAGAAGTATTAAAGTAGTGTTCCTGTAGCTGTGGGAATTATTGGTAGAAAACGAGTTTCTCAATGGGTACAGTACCGATAAATATTCAAAATGATTATCAACCTAATTCTGCGTTCATCCACAAACAGAGGCGTATTTGTAATATTGAAGATAGACTAGGTATCCTTGTCTTTTTTGACTGGGCATTGGAAGGCGTTTACACACACGTATACGAGGGTAATCCCAAAGGTAAGGTCTCCTAAGGGACACGCAACTGCCAACGCAGGCACAAAAGAGAGATCCTTAATTTTAATGGCAAGCAGAAACAACAGTGTTGGCTGCATGGTGGCAAGGCGATAAAAAGGAAGACTATGGAGACGAAGGTCTTAGATTCGATCCCTCACCAGTCCCACGATTTTAATGTGACGTTTTACACATATTTCCCCTGGGGCAGTGTTTGTTGATGTGAAAAATGCCGAGTTGCACTGTGGTCCGAAAGCCACGTAAAACTGTAGGTTCCCCTATTAACTGCCTGGGTAAGTCAACTCAGAGGTCGGATGAAAGCAACAGCATACCACCTCCAACAAGACGGTGCCTATTAAAGCACTGTGGTGTTCAAACCACTCTTGCGACTGATGACTGCTTTACTTTCTATGGGTTCCGAAACTAATGATCTTCGGGTTATTAACATTTTTGTGTTTTCATGCTGTAGTTTTGATACCATTAAACGTAAGTAACCGGCCGAGCACTGTCACCGTTCGAGTTGTCAAGGTGGTAGACGACGATGCTGTTGACCCCAGTTACAATTTTGGTCATGGCTATGTTTCAGTCGAATACCTCTATGGGCCTTTCTGCGTATTTCAAGATATACTTTTATACACTTGGTACGCTTCCAAATAGGTATCTGATAGAGTTGTATTTAGCAACATGAATCAGATATGTTTTCCGTGCAATATATCGGACAACACGTCAGTGCAGCGAGATTTCGTTTATGTGTTGCGCATGGTGCAAGAAATATTTGTGTTTTGCTTGCTTTTGTGATAGGTTTCACCCCACTGAATGCGAGCAAGCTCACGAATAGACTGTCAATAACTGGAATTACGCAATAACACACTTAAAAGTTGTATTTTTGCATTATGTATCCCGATGAAAATAACTGTAAACAGGTTATATGCCTACTTGCTTATTATCGCGCTTCTCGATGCTTTCCTCAAAAAATTAAAATAAAAATAAAAAGGGAGAGAGACAGAGAGAGAAAACGGAAATGTATTTCAAATATCAGCTCATTGACGCCATGTTCGTCTCGTGATGTAAAGCAAGGATAGTTGATAGGTAATATCTTGTTGTACTAGCGATATGTATGGCTACGGGGTTCTTTGTTTTCTCTCTGCAAACAACTAGAACAGAATTCAGTAACAAAGTGGTAAGAACACCTACTCAGTGCGCCAACTAAACACTCATCCTTTCTTGGTTATTTCGTTAATCGTCTGTAATGCAGTAAACATCCTTGATTATTGATTTGTAATTACTAGCATTGTTATAGTTATTCGTCACCCCACAATGGCTTTCCTATCACTCATTGCCGCCGATGCACGTAACGAATGGATCAGGATGAATGGAATGTGGGATGTTTCGTCACGGAGAATATACGCATTTATCTCGGCGTCTTGTGTCAGGGTAATATGAAAATCTCAATAAGAAAAGACGACAATAACACCCAACTATTTCTGTCCACTTAACACCATGACGACAGACACATTGGCGTCTCACTGTATTTTGATTGATCATACAATGTAAACTTTCACGGCCGGTATTGTCTTCACTTAAAACTTCCGGGCTGATGGGCCGTGGTCGAAGAATAAAACTGTCTCCTGACGTTTCGTCTCCGACTGCGGGAGACATCCTCGGAGGTAAAGCGGCGAACTGCCAAATGAAAGGGGAATATCAAGTGAATGAATTTAGCGAGTCAGTTCAGTACCATACGCGGAAGTGATTGCACTGTCACAGTGTTGCCAAATGTTTGTGACGATGTTGCCAATTCTCAGCTGTGCTAGGAACAGCTCTGTAGCGTTATAGGAGGAGAATCCTGTGCTCGTGTCATAGGAGGATACGGAGAGGAGGCGCGGGGTTTGGTTAATATGCAGCGTTTTCTCCTACCAGCTGTGTCAAACATTCAGGTGTGTAATCTTCCATCACGATTACAGTTTCCCACAAAATATATACGTATAAAACACTTTCCTTGTTAGTTTGTTACAAAAGATTATTTCAGTACAATAAGAAGTCTTTGGAAATCAACTTTGCCAACCAGTCACGAAAAGTAAGGTAACAAACACTTTGCACCTCGAAATCGATTGCATCTATGTGCAGTCTTGTGATCATACAAGTAGAATTTCATGAATTGCACGAGAATGTAGAAAAATGTTGGTGCGAATGGAAGCTGTAAAAAACACAGTTACCTAATTATTCTGTACCATGTAATAATCAATTCATTTGATAATTCAGAAGAGAAGAAACTAAAAATTATGCCCATTAAGACAGAAACTAAAGTGCAGATGCGGGCACTGTGCAGATCTGCACTTTTTCATCTTCAGATCTATACAACTAATGTATGCTAACCAGCGTATTCATTGCTTTCGTAATGTTTCCATCTTGTTTGGTCTTCTTATGATGAACTGGATCCACACCCATGAGTCTGATTTTTTCTTTGTATCCTTCCATCTACTATCTTTGTGTGTTATTGTTCGGTGTTCAAAAAGCAAAATATTTTGCCTGCTCCCACGAGGTATTAAAATGAGGTCGCAAAAAGGCTAAAGAATTATAATCAAAATACACTTAAAACTTCCGGGCTGATAGGCCGTGGTCGAAGTATAAAACTGTCTCCTAACGTTTCGTCTCCGACTGCGGGAGACATCCTCGGAGGTAAAGCGGCGAACTGAGACAGAAATTTAAGTTTTTTGGTTAAAGAAATGCTATTCTTCACATAAGTGACAACTTTTAATATCTTTCACGATGCGTTATGAGGATGAGCGACCAATACCATGACGAGAGTGGGGTGGTGACAGCAGTGTGTCCGTAGACCCGTGGTACCGCCCGTGTCTCGTGTCCCAAGGGTTAAGAAAGTCGTCAGTTCTAGCCTCAGTAGGGGCGGCGAGTGCGAGCTTTTATGCGTATTATTTCATGGATCTGCGAATTCCCAGAAAAAATTCTGTAACAAAATCAGAAGAAAACCTTTACACATCAAATCCTCTTGGCAGCTCGACACAGTAAGTTGTGTTAATGGTCGTAGATCTCGGCTTTCTGACTGCAAGCTGCTATACCACACAAGCGTCTCTGAAGAAATTCGAATTGACCGTCAACGTTACGAAATTCAATAATGTTCTTCGCTTAAGACCCCCATGATAGGATGATAAGTATGAAGGAAATAAATTGATTAGCAAATCGCAAGAAAATACTTTCAGCTCAAAGTCCAATGGTGAAAAACTTACAATGCTGCACAACAGGTAACGCCTCTTTCCGCTGCTGACAAGCAAATCTTGGGTTTCTAGGAATACGTAACTTTATTTATGAAATGCCACGTTTGCATACGTGTTAAGTATGACACAGCATACCATTTAAACACAGACCCAATCGAAATCTAAGTGAGTAGTGTTTTATTAATTCATGCAAATAGAGGCACGCTTCTGTACAGATACTCAGTTTTGTTAAAACAGACTTTCGTCGTAAGGTTATCGTGGGTAGTTTTATTTCATTTCTTACAATACAGTGCACAGTTTTCGTAAGGTTTCTTTTAGTGTTGTTAAAACAATTCTAAACATGAGAGAGAAATTAATCATCAACAATATATGCGAATTCTCTGATGTTATCTATATCAGTCTGACAATGCACATGCAGTTTATTGATTACATGCATGTAGAAAACTTGTTCTGAGTTAAAGTTGTCAAAAACGGTTCGTAGAAGAATAAAATGCCACTACCAGACGACAGCTAATGTAGAAAATACTTTTCTGATTCTTTGGCACGATGCGCTCTCCCCGTACATAATACGAAAGCTTCGAGCGCAACTGCTGCCTGGCCGTCTAGCTGCTCGTGAATAACGTAAATTTTTAATGACATTTTGTATTAAATAACAAGTATGGTATGTTACTTCCAAGAGTAAATCATGAATACGACAAACTTACTACGTGCATTACCTATCTGACGTAATAATCAGAGTGCTAACATTTCAGGTATGTCATTTATTGCAATAAATGTGAGCTTACAAGCCTTAAGGACAGTCTTATCTGTGATGAGGTGTTCCCTGATATTTGTAGTATTGTGGTATTACTTTACATCTTGAGTTATTGCGATACAGAGCAGTGTTTTCTAGTGGTGATTTGTTGGAACCATTTTCAATAGTCAAACGACTGTACCAAAGAGCTATTAGAGGACCTGCTAGACAGCTGCGTTATGTAGGTCTCATGGGAATCAGGTGAAATGCGATTCTGGTCGTTCGGATATTTTTGTGCACGACTGTACATAAAATCAGACGTTAAATATCCAATTTTTTTCACCAATTGCGAAATGCTGGTACCTTAATTGACGATTGAATTGTTTTTGCCTGACTGGGATTCGAACCCAGCATCTAGCTCCGTCGTTTTCTAGCCAGGAACAGACGATAAATAGCTATTGTTGGTTCACCAGTAGCGAGATGGGCGCATGTTTAGCTAGACATCAGGCGACGAAAAGTTCTGTGCTGAATGGAATTCAAACCCCGCACACGTGCTCATGAAGAAACTTTAACTATCAAATTGTTTTCCAATAATAGCTAGGAATGGCATGTTTGTACTTTCAATGATGTGATGGAAAATACTCTGCTGGCTAGAAGTTGAATCCACAACATGTCGTCGTTGGTGATCACAACGAACACAACGTCAAACCCAAATCCGTTTTCACCAGTAGGATGGAGAGGAATGTTTAAACGTGGAAAGATGTAAGGAAAAGTTTGATCTTGTAATGTTGTGATAAAAAGCTCATCATGTGGCTGTGAGTTGAAACGAACACGTTACAGCTGACAACGCACGAAGAGACGTTGAAAATGCAACTATTTTTCACCACTAGTTCGGAGTGCACATGCTAGGGCTTGAAATGAAATAATGAATATTTTGTGCTGATCAGGATTCGAAACCAGATAGGTGCCTTTCGAGGACGCGTAGAAGAGTTTGCAATCTTCGGGAACACAGCGAAATCGAATTCTAGTCCCAGTCCAGCACCACAATTTTCCACGTCTCAGTTTCAAATAAAGTAAGAGCCTTGTGAACTTAGGTGGCCATTGGTTCATTAAATGAAATACGTTTTCTAGTTTACGAGGTCTTGATGGTGACAGAGTCTTTGCCTTACGGGGTTTCTCCATCTGTCACAGCTAAAACGAATGCGACTCTGCCACAGTAGGCAGCGAAGGGATGTTACCTTTACTGCGCATATTGAACTACGGAGCTTACTGGCGTTCTGCAGTTGGCGTTACTAGGGGTGAAGGAGAGCTACTTGTGTGTGTTAAAAATCTACGCCTGACGTGAGACGTGAACCTACACGTTTTACACATCAATACAAGATTAATCCACCAGACCACAGAACCCCCCGCCAAGCACATAATTATGAATTGCAGAGTATTCATTTAGATGTAGATGCAGATGTCAAGGGACGCGTAACAGGAAGGAGGGCGCGATCTGGGAATGGATAGAAGTACAGAAGTGCAAAATATAAGCGTGAAATGCTTGCAAAGTATTGCTTACTTAGATGTGTGCCACAGTTCGTTTTATCTTAGGACCGAGAGGTAAGGAAGGACTGTTCTCAGAACGAAGAATGGGTTATAGAGAAGGGGAGATCAAAGAATACGGTTTCATAGGTGGTGAGAGGGATGATAGAGAGTAAAGACAGCAGCAATTAAAAGAGAAAATGTAGCGTCATTGGAAACCGCTGGATTTGTTTACAAAGTTTTGGGGGAGTGTAATAGAAGGGCACTTGCGGCGATAGTGTCAGAGAGAGAGAGTGTGAGAGAGAATAGAAGAGATATTAACAACGAGTAAACATAAATGTTCATATATGTGTGAAATCTCATGGGACGTAACTGCTAAGGTCATTAGTCCCTAATCTTACACACTACTTAACCTAAATTATCCTAAGGACAAAGATACACACCCATGCCCGAGGGAGGTCTCGAACCTCCGCCGGGACCAGCCTCACAGTCCATGACTGCAGCGCCCTAGACCGCTCGGCTAATCCCGCGCGGCGAGTAAACATAATATGAAATCGTTGGCGTATTGTGTGGAGGACGGAGGGAGTATTCATGGATGGAGGGGAAGAAAGAGACGTATTTGAAATAACAAAAACTACTGTGACAGAGTCCATCTACGCTGATTAGTTTGTAAGTATGTAGATATGGTATAAATGAAATCAAAATAGAATACTTAACAAACTGTATATTCAAAAGAAACCCACTTGAATTAAAAGGGCAACTCAAAGGAAAGCTAACTCATATTATATCTATTCTGTTGCCACGCGATCTTCCACTGGCTCCCAATGAGGAAAAATGACGAAAAAGAAGACATAACAAAACATTTTAAGAACTCTAATATTTTATCCAGAATTCTTCATTATTTTGTACTTCTATCACGCGTCTTGGTATAGCATGTACACTCCTGGAAATTGAAATAAGAACACCGTAAATTCATTGTCCCAGGAAGGGGAAACTTTATTGACACATTCCTGGGGTAAGATACATCACATGATCACACTGACAGAACCACAGGCACATAGACACAGGCAACAGAGCATGCACAATGTCGGCACTAGTACAGTGTATATCCACCTTTCGCAGCAATGCAGGCTGCTATTCTCCCATGGAGACGATCGTAGAGATGCTGGATGTAGTCCTGTGGAACGGCTTGCCATGCCATTTCCACCTGGCGCCTCAGTTGGACCAGCGTTCGTGCTGGACGTGCAGACCGCGTGAGACGACGCTTCATCCAGTCCCAAACATGCTCAATGGGGGACAGATCCGGAGATCTTGCTGGCCATGGTAGTTGACTTACACCTTCTAGAGCACGTTGGGTGGCACGGGATACATGCGGACGTGCATTGTCCTGTTGGAACAGCAAGTTCCCTTGCCGGTCTAGGAATGGTAGAACGATGGGTTCGATGACGGTTTGGATGTACCGTGCACTATTCAGTGTCCCCTCGACGATCACCAGTGGTGTACGGCCAGTGTAGGAGATCGCTCCCCACACCATGATGCCGGGTGTTGGCCCTGTGTGCCTCGGTCGTATGCAGTCCTGATTGTGGCGCTCACCTGCACGGCGCCAAACACGCATACGACCATCATTGGCACCAAGGCAGAAGCGACTCTCATCGCTGAAGACGACACGTCTCCATTCGTCCCTCCATTCACGCCTGTCGCGACACCACTGGAGGCGGGCTGCACGATGTTGGGGCGTGAGCGGAAGACGGCCTAACGGTGTGCGGGACCGTAGCCCAGCTTCATGGAGACGGTTGCGAATGGTCCTCGCCGATACCCCAGGAGCAACAGTGTCCCTAATTTGCTGGGAAGTGGCGGTGCGGTCCCCTACGGCACTGCGTAGGATCCTACGGTCTTGGCGTGCATCCGTGCGTCGCTGCGGTCCGGTCCCAGGTCGACGGGCACGTGCACCTTCCGCCGACCACTGGCGACAACATCGATGTACTGTGGAGACCTCACGCCCCACGTGTTGAGCAATTCGGCGGTACGTCCACCCGGCCTCCCGCATGCCCACTATACGCCCTCGCTCAAAGTCCGTCAACTGCACATACGGTTCACGTCCACGCTGTCGCGGCATGCTATCAGTGTTAAAGACTGCGATGGAGCTCCGTATGCCACGGCAAACTGGCTGACACTGACGGCGGCGGTGCATAAATGCTGCGCAGCTAGCGCCATTCGACGGCCAACACCGCGGTTCCTGGTGTGTCCGCTGTGCCGTGCGTGTGTCCGGAGCAAGTATGGTGGGTCTGACACACCGGTGTCAATGTGTTATTTTTTCTATTTCCAGGAGTGTATAAGCCGTCGGACGTAACAGCTTGAAGAAGCAACTTCCTCCCAGGCTTCCAGGACGCAGTCCCAAAGAGCGTCCGCAGTAGTTGGTTGGTTTCGTGGCCAGATCTCTGTTAATGTTCTGGCGACCTCAGCCCACATGTTTTCCATGGAGTTCATATCAGCCGCCCGTGGCGGCCAGTCCATGACGCTGACGCCAATTGTGGAGAGCCGCTGCTGAACAAATGCAGACTTGTGAATGGGAGAATGGTCCTCTTCCAATGTGACGTCCTCTTCTGCGTACAGCATTCGCACTGACGGAAGCATCACATTTTCCAATATGTGGGCATACTGCGCGCTGTCCAGAGTTCCTTCTATCGTGTGAAGAATTCCCGCCCCTCTCGCAGAATTCCAACCCCAGCAGGTAACAGATAGCCCGGCCACTTCTTCTCGTCGTGGTTACATATTCGCGTCGATGGCGAGTCCCTTGCGGCCTGTAAACGATTCGTGGACCGTCGTTATTGGTGGAAAACACCTTCTCATCAGTGGAAATGACGTTGTCCCACGACGCCCTCAGATGGAACTCCGCAAATGTTAGCCGGTATAAAACGTTGTCTTCGCTGAGCTCTTGTTTCACGGCGGATCGTCGTGCATGCAGTCCAGCGTCCCTCAGCCTTCGGCGAATCGTGTCACTGGAGCCGGGGAAGTTGGTCTCCCGTCGCAAATGCTTCCCGTTCAGAAAGGGATTTTCTCTGCTCCTAGACACTAGGTCCCTGTCTTCCTGCTGTGAGATCACTCTCTTCCTGCCTGAGCCAGGAGCCCTGTTGGTGGTGCCTCTTTCAAGGCGGTTCGTCCACCATCTCGTTGCAGTGGTATGTGGTACGCCATACCGTCTGCCAGCTTCTCTGATGGAACATCCTCCTTCCTCAATGAGAGCGACGACTCTACCTCGAAACCGAGCGAGGTGGCGCAGTGGTTAGCACACTGGATTCGCATTCGGGAGGACGACGGTTCAATCCCGTCTCCGGCCATCCTGAATAAGGTTTTCCGTTATTTCCCTAAATCGTTTCAGGGAAATGCCGGGATGGTTCCTTTGAAAGAGCACGGCCGATTTCCTTCCCAATCCTTCCCTAACCCGAGCTTGCGCTCCGTCTCTATGACGTCGTTGTCGCCGGGACGTTAAACACTAACCACCACCACCACCGACTCTTCCTCGGCCGGCCGGAGTGGCCGAGCGGTTCTAGGCGCTTCAGTCTGGAACCGCGTTCTAAGTTCTAGGGGACTGATTACCTCAGATGTTAAGTCCCCTAGTGCTCAGAGTCATTTGAACCATTTTTTGACTCTACCTCGAATAGACCTCTCCCAGTGAGCCATTACGGCAGACAGCCTGATGTGTATTTCTGCTTGCCGCTCTTATACTGATTCCAGGAGAGGAGGTAAACATATTTACGACAAACGGAGCGGCAGAGGCAGAGGCATGCGGCGCTGCCGTGCTGGCTCGTCCGTGGTTGTTGGCCCACCAGAGCCACCGCTAGCTCGCTCACTTGCGTCTCGCCTCGGCCAGCCTGGCTGGCCCGTAGTTCGCGAGCCGCGGCTAGTACAGACCTGGGCCGCAAGGCCACGATCACCCCTTGAAGGATGAAAAGTTACACCTAACCTACCCAAGTCTGTAGTACAAACTAACGCAGCTACAGCTATTATGCTATAACATGTGCAGGCACACCTACAGTTGACGATTTATTCAAATATTTGACGAACAATACTTTCAAAAATACACTCCTGGAAATTGAAATAAGAACACCGTGAATTCATTGTCCCAGGAAGGGGAAACTTAATTGACACATTCCTGGGGTCAGATACATCACATGATCACACTGACAGAACCACAGGCACATAGGCACAGGCAACAGAGCATGCACAATGTCGGCACTAGTACAGTGTATATCCACCTTTCGCAGCAATGCAGGCTGCTATTCTCCCATGGAGACGATCGTAGAGATGCTGGATGTAGTCCTGTGGAACGGCTTGCCATGCCATTTCCACCTGGCGCCTCAGTTGGACCAGCGTTCGTGCTGGACGTGCAGACCGCGTGAGACGACGCTTCATCCAGTCCCAAACATGCTCAGTGGGGGACAGATCCGGAGATCTTGCTGGCCAGGGTAGTTGACTTACACCTTGTAGAGCACGTTGGGTGGCACGGGATACATGCGGATGTGCATTGTCCTGTTGGAACAGCAAGTTCCCTTGCCGGTCTAGGAATGGTAGACCGATGGGTTCGATGACGGTTTGGATGTACCGTGCACTGTTCAGTGTCCCCTCGACGATCACCAGTGGTGTACGGCCAGTGTAGGAGATCGCTCCCCACACCATGATGCCGGGTGTTGGCCCTGTGTGCCTCGGTCGTATGCAGTCCTGATTGTGGCGCTCACCTGCACGGCGCCAAACACGCATACGACCATCATTGGCACCAAGGCAGAAGCGACTCTCATCGCTGAAGACGACACGTCTCCATTCGTCCCTCCATTCACGCCTGTCGCGACACCACTGGAGGCGGGCTGCACGATGTTGGGGCGTGAGCGGAAGACGGCCTAACGGTGTGCGGGACCGTAGCCCAGCTTCATGGAGACGGTTGCGAATGGTCCTCGCCGATACCCCAGGAGCAACAGTGTCCCTAATTTGCTGGGGAGTGGCGGTGCGGTCCCCTACGGCACTGCGTAGTATCCTACGGTCTTGGCGTGCATCCGTGCGTCGCTGCGGTCCGGTCCCAGGTCGACGGGCACGTGCACCTTCCGCCGACCACTGGCGACAACATCGATGTACTGTGGAGACCTCACGCCCCACGTGTTGAGCAATTCGGCGGTACGTCCACCCGGCCTCCCGCATGCCCACTATACGCCCTCGCTCAAAGTCCGTCATCTGCACATACGGTTCACGTCCACGCTGTCGCGGCATGCTACCAGTGTTAAAGACTGCGATGGAGCTCCGTATGCCACGGCAAACTGGCTGACACTGACGGCGGCGGTGCACAAATGCTGCGCAGCTAGCGCCATTCGACGGCCAACACCGCGGTTCCTGGTGTGTCCGCTGTGCCGTGCGTGTGATCATTGCTTGTACAGCCCTCTCGCAGTGTCCGGAGCAAGTATGGTGGGTCTGACACACCGGTGTCAATGTGTTCTTTTTTCCATTTCCAGGAGTGTATATACGAGGTATGTCCACAAAGTAAGTTCCGTTTAGTTGTGTAAAGGAAAAGTGTACAGATACAGAAAAAAATATTTATTGTACAAAAATCTACAACTGTTAAACTACTTTTCTACATAGGTTTCGAAATTTTGTAGGCACTTGTTATAGCGTGGCATAAGTATTTGTACGCATTCTTCATAGAAGGTTGCCGCCTGTGTATTCAACCATGTGGTAACATGTTCTTTCAGCTCGTCATCATCGTTGAAGTGTTGACCACCAAGGACAGATTTTAGGTGTAAAAAGATATGAAAATCGCTAGGAGCGAGGTCCGGGCTGCACGGAGGATGATCAAACGCGTCCCAATGAAATTCCCGTAAGAGTTGTTTGGTCACATTCGTCGTGTGAAGTCGGGAATCATCGTGGGAAAGAAAACACCTTTTGACAGTAATCCTCGTCGCTTGTTTTGCATTGCGCGGCGCAGTTTCTTTATGGTCTCGCAGTAACCACGTGCATTGACTGTTTGGTCTCGTGGTAAGAAATCAGTCATCAAAATGCCTTTTCTGTCCCAAAAGACGGTGCACATGACTTCTCGAGGTGTCAAGATTTGCTTAGGCTTAACCTTCTTTTGGGATTAAGTGTGCCTGCATTCCATTGATTGTCGTTTTGTTTCAGGGATGTCGTGCGATACCCAAGTTTCATCCCCCCTGACTATCCGAGAAAGAAAACCACCGCCTTTTTCATTGTAGTATGTCAAAAACTGAAGTGCACTGCCCATCCGTTGGTTTTTGTGTTGTTCAGTAAGAATTTTGGGTAATCAACGTGAGCAAAGTTTTCGAAATTTGTTTTTCAGTAACAATTTCATGAATTATGATCGTGAGATCTGCGGAACTTCCATAGCAAGGACACTAAGGCTAAACTTACGGTTGTTCTTAATCTTCTCTTCATTTGTGTGAACCAGTTCATCAGTAACCACAGACGGGCGTCCACTCCGTTCTTCATCGTGCACTTGAACACGTCCTTCACTGAACAGTCTGACCCATCTACTAACTATTGAATCACTCATAGCATTTGTCCGTAAACCTCGCAGATTTGCCGAAGAATTTCCTTATGTTTAACTTTCTTTGCATTTATAAAACGAATCACAGATCTGATTTCACACGCGGCGGCATTTTCAATTACGGTTGACGTTATAAAGAAGCACTACAAAGCACACGTCGGCTGCAGCGATCTGAAAATGCCGTACATGTCTTGTCCTTGAGTCAGAGTAACTGCCGCACATGCTCAGAACTGCAATAGTAGCGCTGCCGCTAATAGAAATAGAAACGGAACATACTTTGTGGATGACCCTCGTATCAAGATATTAACGTATGTGGATGCCAATGCAACCCTACCTACGTACTGGCCACGAAAATAACGGACTGCATGGGTCTTGTGGTATACACAGATAGCTGCACCTCTGAAGGACACTCGATAAGTAACGCAACAAGATAGCTGGTTTTATTCATGATTCCAGTACACCACATTATTACCCAGTCTCCTGGCTACAAAATCCTTTTGTCTGCAAGATCTCAGTTCATTACGATGGCCTTACGCCACGTCGCCGCGAGGGCCTGTATGCCTGCATGGTACCAGTCTTCTGATCGATGCTGGAGCCGCCGTCTTGCTGCATCAGTAGCCTCCCATCGCCCACGTACTGCACCTTTCTTTGCTCTTTATGGCCTTCTGTTAGGCACCGATGAACCCAACAGGCACACGCCTTTGAGTATCCCTACTTCACTACTGGCCATTAAAATTGCTACACCAAGAAGAAATTCAGATGATAAACGCATTTCATTGGACAAATATATTATACTATAACTGACATGTGATTACATTTTCACGCAGTTTGGGTGCATAGATCCTGAGAAATCAGTACCCATAACAACCACCTCTGGCCGTAATAACGGCCTTGATACGCCTGGTTATTGAGTTAAACAGAGCTTGGATGGCGTGTACAGGTACAGCTGCCCATGAGCTACAACACGATACCGCAGTTCCTCAAGAGTAGTGACTGACGTATTTTGACGAGCCAGTTGCTCGGCCACCATTGACCAGACTTTTCAATTGGTGAGAGATATGGAGAATGTACTGGGCAGGGCAGCAGTCGAACATTTTCTGTATCCAGAAAGGCCCGTACAGGACCAGCAACATGCGATCGTGCATTATCCTGCTGAAATGTAGGGTTTCGCATGCATCGAATGAAGGGTAGAGCCACGGGTCGTAACACATCTGAAATGTAAAGTCCACTGTTCAAAGTGCCGTCAATGCGAACAAGAGGTGACCGAGACGTGTAACCAATGGCAACCCATACCATCACGTCGGGTGATACGCCAGTACGGCGATGACGAATACACGCTTCCAATGTGCGTTCACCGCGATGTCGCCAAACACGGATGCGACCATCATGATGCTGTAAACAGAACCTGGATTCATCCGAAAAAATGACGTTTTGCCATTGGTGCACCCAGGTTCGTCGTTGAGTACACCATCGCAGGCACTCCTGTCTGTTATGCAGCGTCAAGGGTAACCGCAGCCACGGTCTCCGAGCTGATAGTCCATGCTGCTGCAAACATCGGCGAACTGTTCGTTCAGATGGTTGTTGTCTTGCAAACGTCCCCGTCTGTTGACTCAGGGATCCAGACATGGCTGTACGATCCGTTACAGCCATGCGGATAAGATGCCTGTCATCTCGACTGCTAGTGATACGAAGCCGTTGGGATCCAGCACGGCGTTCCGTATTACCCACCTGAACCCACCGATTCCATATTCTGCTAACAGTCATTGGATCTCGACCAACGCGAGCAGCAGTGCCCCGATACGATAAACCTCTATAGCGATAGGCTACAATCCGACTTTTATCAAAGTCGGAAACGGTACGCATTTCTCCTGCTTACACGAGGCATCACAACAACGTTTCACCAGGCAACGCCGGTCAACTGCTGTTTGTGTATGAGAAATCGGTTGGAAACTTTCTTGATGTCAGCACGTTGTAGGTGTCGCCACCGTCACCAACCTTGTGTGAATGCTCTGAAAAGTTAATCATTTGCATATCACAGCATCTTCTTCCTGTCGGTTAAATTTCGCGTCTGTAGCACGTCATCTTCGTGGCGTATCTTACGTCTGTGTCATCGCTATCAACAGAGATTTCCAGTTGTGCAGCCAGTTGCTTAACTGTTGCGATGATGACAGACGCCTCATCTAGCGACTCTCTGTATTTTGTTCAATACCAGGTCTCTGTAGACATTTTTGCAAGTCCCTGTGAATATGTGAGATGTTCTGGTTTCTCGCCAGAAGAGACTCTGCTTGTGCAGTTTATTGAACGAGGTGCACCCGTGGTCTAGGAGGGCCACCACGGTAGCTCAGTGTCTTCGGTCAGAGGGATAACTGCCCTCTGTAATAAAAGACTGAGTGAATGGACCAAAGATGACCTTGAACAAGTGTCAGGGGCGTCCCGAGCAAATACAACGACCAGTAACGAACAAAACGAGACTAAAAAGATAGGGGTAGCGTCTATGATTAGTAATCAAAATGTCCTCGGTCCCGGGTTTGAAACCCGCCACCGATTAAATTTTGAATAAAAATCGTTAGCAATGGCGGCCGAAGACCTCTGGCATAGAAAGACACCCTCCTTCTGCCAACGGCCTGTCAGAAAGGACGGAGGAGCGGAAAGAGGTTCAGGGCATTCTCTTGTCCTTGGGGTGGGAAATTGCCAATAAAGGTGGAGAAACCAGCAATGATTAACGGTTTGAGGATGCAGAAGGCAATGGAAACCACTGTATTAAAGATACATAACGTACATCCACAGGACATTTGGCCTGTTATTGAAAAAGTGACTTGATGATCTCTCCATTGTCAAAAGATACCGGCCTAGTCCCCCATTTGGATGCTCGGGAGAGGATTGCGTAAGGGAGGGGATCATGAGAAAAAGATTGAATAACCAACGAAAGAATAACGTTCTACGTGTCTGGGCGTGGAATGTCAGAAGCTTGAACGTGGTAAGGAAGCTAGAAAATCTGAAAAGGGAATTGCAAAGGTTCAGTGCAGAAGTAGTAGGTGTCAATGAAGTGAAGTGGAAAGAAGACATGGATTTCTGGCCAGATGAGTATAGGGTAATATCAACAGCACCAGAAAATGGTATAATGCGAGTAGGATTTGTTATGAGCAGGAAGGTAGGGCAGAGAGTCTATTACTGTGAACAGTTCAGTGATTTAGTTGTCCTTATCAGAATCTACAGCAAATCAACACCAACAACGATAGTTGAGGTATACATGCCAAAGTTGCAAGCTGAAGATGAAACAATAGAAAAAGTATATGAGGGTACTGAAAGGGTAATACAGTAAGTAAAGGGAGATGAACATCTAATAGTCATGGGGGCTGGAATTCAATTGTAGGGGAAGGAGTAGAAGATACGTTACTGGAGAACACAGGTTTGGGACAAGGAATGAGAGAGGAGAAAGACTAATTGGGTTTTGTAATTAATTTCCCCTAGTAATGGCGAATAATGACAGAAGGAGATATACTTGGAAAAGGCCGGGTGTTACGGGAAGACTTCAGTTTGATTACGTTATAGTCAGACAGACATTCCGAAATCAGGAGCGAATATAGACTCACAATGTAGTAGCGATGAAGAGTAGGCTGAAGTCTAAAAGATTAGATGGAACCGCGCGACCGCTCCGGTCGCAGGTTCGAATCCTGCCTCGGGCATGAATGTGTGTGATGTCCTTAGTTTAGTTAGGTTTAGGTAGTTCTAAGTTCAAGGTGACTCAGATGTTAAGTCCCATAGTGGTCAGAGCCATTTGAACCATTTTTGATTAGTCAAAAAGAATCAATACGCAAAGAAGTGGGATGCGGAGGTGCTGAAGAATGACGAGATACGCTTGAAGTTTTCTGAGGCTGTAGATACAGCAATTAGGAATAACTCAGCAGGCAGTATAGGTGAAGAGGAATGGACATCTCTAGAAAGGGCAATCACAGAAGTTGGCAAGAAAAACATAGGTACATAGAAGGTAACTGAGAAGAAACCATGGGTAACAGATTAAATACTTCAGTTGATCGACGAAAGAAGGAAGTACAAAAATGTTCAGAGAAATTCACGAATACAGAAATACAAATCGCTGATGAATGAAAAATGGGAAGAAATCGAAAAAGAAATAATTGTCGGAAGGACTGACTCAGCATATAGGAAAATCAAAAGACAACCTTCTGCGAAATTAAAAGCAAGTCTGGTAACATTAAGAGTGCAACGGGAATTCCACTATTAAATGCAGACGAGAGAGCGGATAGGTGGAAAGAGTACATAGAAGGCCTCCTTGTGTGGGAAGATTTGTCTCATGTGATAGAAAAAGAAAAAGGAGTCGATTTAGAAGAGATACGGGATCCGGTATTAGAATCAGAATTTGAGAGAGCTTTGGGGGAGTTAAGATCGAATAAGGCAAAAGATTACATCCCATCAGAATTTTTAAAATCATCGGTGGAAGTGACAACAAAACGACTGTTCCCTTTGGTGTGTAGAATGTATGAGTCTGGCAACATACCATCAGACTTTCGGAAAAATATCATCCATACAATTGCGATGACAACAAGAACTGATTAGTACGATAATTATCGTACAGTCAGCTTAACAGCTCATGAATCTAAATTGCTGACAAGAATAACATACGAGGTTTGTCCGGAAAATACGTATAAAAGTTGAATAATATCTTTATGTTACAAGTTGCAGTCACCGCCAGGTGGGACTACTGCTGTAATCAATCCCATCAACGCTCAGTTCGTGTCAGAGCACTCTGTGTGAAGGTGGGAGTGTGCGGCAGCTTGTTGACAGTTACCGTTTTTCACCTGCCGTCGGTATGGAGCTCTCTCTGATTGAGGAACAGCGCGTCAACATCAAGTTTCTTGCAAAGCTAGGCAAGAATGGCCGTGAGATTTTTGAATGTTTGAAACAGGTTTACGAATTCTCTGAAGGAACCAATCGTTCACGAAATCCTGACACAAAAACTTGAAATGAAGAAACTGTGTGCGAAAATCGTACCGAAGCTCTTGACGCCAGAACAGAAAGCAAAGAGGGTTGAGTGCTGTGAGGATTGGTTGTAAGCAGAGGAACGAAGGGACTTTCTCAACCGAGTCATCACTGGAGACGAGTCCTGGTTTTACGAATTCGATGTGGAGCTCAAATCTCAAAGCAAGGAATGAAAACTAGCAGGAGAACCGAGAACAAAAATGTCGCGAAAATCGAGGTCCAATGTGAAGACAATGTTGATTGTTTCCTTTGATTCTAGGGCATTTTTCACAAGGAATTTGTCCCTCCCGACCAGAGAGTGAACGGAAATTTTTACGTTGAAGTTCTGACACGTCTCAGAGCTCGTGTGGCCCGAGTTCGACCGGAGTTGGCAAAAGGGGGCAGGTGGATCCTTCATCACGACAATGCGCCCACTCACACGTCGCTCGTTGTGCGCGAGTTTTTGGCCCGAAGCTCAATCACCGTGACAGACCACCCGCCTTATTCACCCGATTTAGCCCCGTTTGACTTCTTCATGTTCCTGAAATGCAAAATGGTGCTTCGGGGGCGGCACTTGGGAGATGTGGAAGCTATCAAGGCGCAAGCGACACGGCAACTGAACAACATCACAACTGAAGATTTTCAGCAATGTTATCAACAGTGAAAACGGCGTTGGCAGAAGTGTATCGCGTCTCAGGGCGCGTACTTTGAAGGAGACCATATTGTAATATCTGAATAATTCTAAAATAAAGTTATTATTCAACTTTTATACGTATTTTCCGGACAAACCTCGTACATTGGAATTGAAAATAAAATTGAGGATGTGTTAGACGACGATCAGTTTGGCTTTGTAAAGGCACCAGAGAGGCAATTCTGAAGTTGCGATTGATACTGGAAGCAAGACTAAAAAACAATCAAGACACGTTCATAGGATTTGTTGACCTGGAAAAAGCGTTCGACAATGTCAAATGGCGCAAGATATTAAAAATTCTGAGAAGTATAGGGGTAAGGTATAGGGAGAGATGGGTAATATATAATATTTACATTAGTCAAGAGTGAGTAATAAGAGTGGACGACCAAGAACGAAGTGGTCGGATTACAAAGGATACAAGACAGGGATATATTCTTTAGCCCCTACTGATCAATCCGCACATCGATGAAGCATTAATGGAAATTAAAGAATGGTTTAGGAGTGGAATTAAAATTGAAGGTGAAAGAATATCAGTGATACGATTCGCTGAGGACATTACCCTGCTGAGTGAAAATGAGGAAGAATTACACGATCTGCGGAATGGAATGTACAATCTAATGGGTACAGAATATGGACTGAGAGTGAATCGAAGAAAGACGAAAGTAACGAGAAGTTGCAGAAATCAGTATAGGGAGAAACTTACCATGAAGATATATGGTCACCAAGTAATGAAGTTAAGGAAATCTACTACCTAGGCAGCAAAATAACGAATGACGGACGGAGTAAGGAGCACAAAAAAGGAGACTAGCACTAGCAAAGAGGGCATTCCTGGCCAAGAGAAGCCTACTAGTCTCAAAAATAGATCTTAATTCGAGGGACAAATTTCTGAGAATGTGCATCTGTAGTACAGCATTGTATGGTAGTGAAACATGGAGTCTGGGAAACCCAGAACAGAATAAAATCGTACCATTTGAGATATGGTGCTACACACGAATGTCAGCGGGGGTTAAAAGTAGTAGAGGAGGTCAGAGGTTGGAATACATCCAGCAAAATAATTGAGGACGTAGGTTTGCACACGAGAGGAATTCGTGGCGGGCCGAATCAAACCAGTCATAAGACTGATGACTAAAAAAAAATTATCAAACGCCTTTCGTATATCTCGATTCTTACAAAGCGCAATGTATCTGCTACTACCTTGATCAGGCGGCCATTAACTTGAAATTCCGGAGGTGGTATCGCCTACTTGTGAGTGACAACGGATGTCTTGCTCCTAAGCCTACTTTATGCCTATGTTGCTGCACTGTTAATTATAACGTGTGGTACCAGCACGCCAGGATGAAGTTTTACCTTACTCTCTCCCACCAGCGTTCCACTTCCAGCCATCTAGGTTCGGAATTCTGTGCTGAACAGATAGATAATTCCCTCTGTACACGACAATAGCACGCTGATCTTCTCCAATGTGAACTTAATACTTTTCTGAGAAGAATCTAACTATTGCAGCAACTTTGTGTAAATGGCCGTCACTTCAGATGAGGAATGTATTCTAGATAAGTGTCGCGTCACTACATATATTATCTAGTGCCAGCAAGCATCTGTCTTCGTCTTACGGTTTTTTGTTTAACTAATTTATCGTACTGTACTTATTGTTTAAGTGCGTGTTGCGGTGTACAATGAGGTGACAAAAGTCATGGGACAGCGATATGCACATATACAGATGGCGGCAGTATCGTGGACACAAGGTATAAAAGGACAGTGCATTGGCGGAGCTGTCGCTTGTGATCAGCTGACTCGTGAAAAAAGATTTCCAACGTGACCATGGCCGCACGACGGGAATTAAAAGACTTCGATTGTGGAATGGCAGCTGGAGCTAGATGCATGGAATATTCCATTTTGGAAATCGTTAGGGAATTCAATATTTCGAAATCCAAAGTGCAAGACTGTGCAGAGAATATAAAATTTCAGGCATTACCTCTCACCACAGGCAACGCAGGGGCCGACTGCCTTCACTTAACGTGTGAGAGCAGTGTTGTTTGCGCAGAATTTTCAGTGCTAACAGACAAGCAACGCCGGCCGCGGTGGCCGAGCGGTTCTAGGCGCTTCAGTCCGGAACCGCGCTACTGCTACGGTCGCAGGTTCGAATCCTGCGTCTGGCATGGATGTGTGTGATGTCCTTAGGTTAGTTAGGTTTAAGTAGTTCAAAGTTCTAGGGGACTGATGACCTCAGATGTTGTCCCATAGCGCTCACAAGGGAACCTCCCCATCGCACCCCCCTCAGATTTAGTTATAAGTTGGCACAGTGGATAGGCCTTGAAAAACTGAACACAGATCAATCGAGAAAACAGGAAGAAGTTGTGTGGAACTATGAAAAAATAAGCAAAATATACAAACTGGGTAGTCAATGGGCAACATATGCAACATCAAGGACAATGTGAGCTCTAGAGCGCCGTGGTCCGTGGTTAGCGTGAGCGGCTCCGGAACGAGAGGTCCTTGGTTCAAGTCGTCCATCGACTGAACAGATTAATTTTTTATTTTCAGACAATTATTATCTGTCCGTCCGTCCGTCCGTCCGTCCGATGCGAGGTAGCTGCGCCGTAGTATGGGGACGCCACACCTAAACAAACATCGAAACACACGACGCCAGTCGACTACAACGCACGGAAGAGAGAGTATTCCTGCTAACGAGGCTCCCTGGCTGGCAGTTGACTGTTCACTACTTTGGACGAGAGTGCATTAAATACGTGAGATGTATTGCGTGGCAATATGAATCCAGCAAATATAGCTCGCGACTTCAATAACAATCGCACGGTTTTGCGGTGCGGTCGCAAAACACAGACACTAAACTTATTACAGTGAACAGAGACGTCAATGAACGAACGGACAGATCATAACTTTGCGAAAATAAAGAAAGTAAAATTTTCACACGAGGGAAGACCTGAACCAAGGACCTCTCGCTCCACAGCGGCTCACGCTAACCACGGGGCCACGGCTCTCCTAAGCTCATACGGTCCTTGATGTTGCATATCTTACACATGGACTACTCAGTTTGTATATTTTGCTTACTTTTTTCATAGTTCCAAACAACTTCTTCTTGTTTTATCGATTGATCTGTGTTCAGTTTTTCAAGGCCTATCCACTGTGCCAACTTATAACTAAATCTGAGGGGGGTGCGATGAGGAGGTTCCCTTGTCAGAGCCATTTTTTGAACACAAGCAACACTGCGTGAAACAACGCAGATATCAGTGTGGGACGTACGACGAACTTATCCGTTAGAACAGTGCGGCGAAATCTGGGTTTAATGGGCTATGGTGGCAGATGACCGATGCGAGTGGCTTTGCTAACAGCACCACATTGTCTGCAGCGCCTCTCCTGGGCTCCTGACCACATCTGTTGAACGCTAGACTACTGGAAAACCGTCGTCAAATGAGTCAATTGGTTCAAATGGCTCTGAGCACTGTGGGACTTAACATCTGAGGTCATCATTCCCCTAGACTTAAAACTACTTAAACGTAACTAGCTTAAGGACATCACTCACATCCATGCCGAGGCAGGATTCGAACATGCGACCGTAGCAGCAGCGCGGTTCCGGACTGAAGCGCTTAGAACCGCTCTGCCACAGCAGCCGGTTCAAATGAGTCCCGATTTCAGTTGGTAAGAGCCGATGGAAGGGTCCGAGTGTGGCATAGACCCCATGAGACCATGGACCCAGGTTGTCAATAAGGCGCTGTGCAAACTGGTGGTGGCTCCACAATGGTGCGGGCTGTGTTTCTGGGGAGTGGACTGAGTCCTTTGCTTTGTTCGGACACGCGAAGACCATTTGTAGCCATCCATTTGTAGCCATCCATCAATTAACGATGGAATTTCTATGGATGAAAATGGGCCGTATCACTTGGCCACAACTGTTCGCATTTAGTTTGAAGAATATTCTGGACAACTATATGAATGTTCTTTCGGACATGTCCGATAAAAGTGACGGCGTGCATTCATATAACTCATTGTCCCATCTCGGCATTGGATACATTTTCAATGCGGATCCACGGACACGTCTGACCTCATGTGGGAATCTCAGAGAGCAAACATGAGCTGCGCGTGATTAGCCGAGCGGTCTAAGGCGCTGCAGTCATGGACTGTGCGGCTGATCCTGGCGGAGGTTCGAGTCCTCCCTCGGGCATGTGTGTGTGTGTTTGACCTTAGGATAAATTAGGTGAAGTAGTGTGTAAGCTTAGGGACTGATGACCTTAGCAGTTAAGTCCCATAAGATTTCACACTCATTTGAACATTTTGAGCAAACATGAAGGAAATGGACAGGGACTGTGGATAGGTGGCGCTCGATGGGAATGTGGTTCGACCGTGAGGCGTACTGAGGTAACCCGTGCAGTTGAGTTAACACTGTGTCCCAGATGGCGCAGCGATTAACACACCTACCTAGTAAGCAGAAGATTCCGGGTTCGAATACCAGTCCAGTATACATGTTCACTGGTCGCCGCTGATTCCGCGTTAAGTCCTCATGCAGCTGACAGCAGTGATCCCCTCACATTCCTTTCGTTTCTTCCCCTGTCCACTTTCAACTTACATATTCTGGACAGTATTCGAGCGAATTATTTGGCCACCCAGACCAGCCGACATGAATCAAATGGCTCTGAGCACTATGGGACTCAACTGCTGAGGTCATTAGTCCCCTAGAACTTAGAACTAGTTAAACCTAACTAACCTAAGGACATCACAAACATCCATGCCCGAGGCAGGATTCGAACCTGCGACCGTAGCGGTCTTGCGGTTCCAGACTGCAGCGCCTTTAACCGCACGGCCACTTCGGCCGGCGACATGAATCCCAGTGAGTATTTATGGGACGTTATCGAGAAGTCAATCCGCGCACAAAATCCTGCACCGCCAACACTTTCGCAGTTATGGACGGCTGTAGAGGCAACATGGCTCACTATTTCTGCAGAGGACTTCAGACGACTTGTTCAATCTATGCCACGCCGAGTTGCTGCACTTTTTTTTTTTGGTCATCAGTGTACTGACTGGTTTGATGCGGCCCGCCACGAATTCCTTTCCTGTGCTAACCTCTTCATCTCAGAGTAGCACTTGCAACCTACGTCCTCAATTATTTGCTTGACGTATTCCAATCTCTGTCTTCCTCTACAGTTTTTGCCCTCTACAGCTTCCTCTAGTACCATGGAAGTCATTCCCTCATGTCTTAATAGATGTCCTATCATCCTGTCCCTTCTCCTTATCAGTGTTTTACACATATTCCTTTCCTCTCCGATTCTGCGTAGAACCTCCTCATTCCTTACCTTATCAGTCCACCTAATTTTCAACATTCGTCTATAGCACAACATCTCAAATGCTTAGATTCTCTTCTCTTCCGGTTTTCCCACAGTCCATGTTTCACTACCATACAATGCTGTACTCCAGACGTACATCCTCAGAAATTTCTTCCTCAAATTAAGGCCGATATTTGATATTAGTAGACTTCTCTTGGCCAGAAATGCCTCTTTTGCCATAGCGAGCCTACTTTTGATGTCCTCCTTGCTCCGTCCGTCATTGGTTATTTTACTGCCTAGGTAGCAGAATTCCTTAACTTCATTGACTTCGTGACCATCAATCCTGATATTAATTTTCTCGCTGTTCTGATTTCTACTACTTCTCATTACCTTCGTCTTTCTCCGATTTACTCTCAAACCATACTGTGTACTCATTAGACTGTTCATTCCATTCTGCAGATCATTTAATTCCTCTTCACTTCCACTAAGGATAGCAATGTCATCAGCGAATCGTGTCATTGATATCCTTTCACCTTGTATTTTAATTCCACTCCTGAACCTTTCTTTTATTTCCATCATTGCTTCCTCGATGTGCAGATTGAAGATTAGGGGCGAAAGGCTACAGCCTTGTCTTACACCCTTCTTAATACGAGCACTTCGTTCTTGATCGCCCACTCTTATTATTCCCTCTTGGTTGTTGTACATATTGTATATGACCCGTCTCTCCCTATAGCTTACCCCTACTTTTTTCAGAATCTCGAACAGCTTGCACCATTTTATATTGTCGAACGCTTTTTCCAGGTCGACAAATCCTTTGAATGTGTGTTGATTTTTCTTTAGCCTTGCTTCCATTATTAGCCGTAACGTCAGAATTGCCTCTCTCGTCCTTTACTTTTGCTAAAGCCAAACTGATCGTCACCTAGCGCATGATCAATTTTCTTTTCCATTCTTCTGTATATTATTCTTGTAAGCAGCTTCGATGCATGAGCTGTTAAGCTGATTGTGTGATAATTCTCGCAATTGTCAGCTTGCTGCACTATGCCAGGAAAAAGAAGGTCCGACACGATGTTAGGAGGTATCCCATGACTTTTGTCACCTCAGTGGATTTGTATTAAAAATCGCACTGTGCTACTCGTTACTCATTTAAAATCGCGTGGTTACTTACATATCTCAGAATGGGGACACGGGGGTATCTGCAACAGCAAAAGTTATAGGGAACAGCAGGAGAAGGTTTGGTGTGCTTACGAAGAACATCATTTTAATTCGTGTTGAGGCATTTGTTTAGCATTTATAGCAATGGAAGATGGTCATACAATGTTGTGCTTACAGAGAAGGTCTTGCATGAGGCGTCAGTCATCAGGTATCAGTCATCAGGTGTCAGTCATTAGGTGTCAGTCATCAGGTATCAGCCGTCAGGTGTTAGCCTTTACGTGCTAAGCATTAGACGTTAGGCTTTATGTGTATTACGCTTAGCGTAGGCACTGAGGGCTGTCTGGGACAGCTATTGCGTGAAAATATACGTGGTCTGCTGTGGCGTGAGCGTAGGCACTACTCTGGTTGTTCCCACAAAATACCATCACATGGTTCACTATAAATAATTTTGTTAACGGAAATTTGAATTTATTTCTTCACTTTCTACTTTCCACCTCCTCACTTAAAGGCTCCGGGTAAGTATTTAACATCTGTTTTCTGTGGTCCTCTTGAACAAGAGGACAAATTATTCTGGAGACATCGTCAATACAACGATCAAAGAGCCAGCAGCCGTTTCCTACTTACATCCAGGGTCCGTTGGGAGCCTCAGTGTATGGTAAAATTCCAATCATTCAGTACGTAAGTTGATGTGCACCCAGGGTCCATAAAGTGAAGTCGCTTCCTGCGGGTTATGTGTCCAGCAGACGTGGCACAGCTGTGGTTGCTAACCAGGAGACCCGTCGGCTTGCTGGTTGCTCCAGCAGATCCCAACAGGCACAGTGGCATCCTTGATGAAACCGAGAAGAGCCTTACGCATTCAGCCTTTCTCTCAGATTTCACCAGGAGGTCGCAGCTGGCATGATATTGCCGTGCGGAGTTGACGATTCTCCGATTCCACAGCAGCTGCATGTGGTGTGGCATTGTGCGTTGTGATTCCACTTTGTGACAATCGCAGAGCAATGGATATCAACGTCGCAGTCATGGGAACGAATGACGGCTTCTGGTCACAAACTATGTGTGCAATTTACACAGAAATACAGCATACTTGTTTGCGTGTCAACATTGTTTTTGTCATGACCGTTCTCGGTCACATCGAGATCAGTGATTTCCACAGAAATACACGTATTATTCTGCATTCTGTAGAAAAGAGATTAATAATTGTCAAGCTGATCACCTCAGTGTTGTTCTCGTGCATGCATGTTATAAATTGTAGAGCAACCCACAGCGTGATTATTAAGCAAGCGTATAAACTTAGGAGCATGTCAACATGATTACATCGGTTGTGGGGCTGGCTTTCTGAAACCGTCTGCAATGCTAGCTGCATTACTGGTAGTGTTTGGCTCCCTTTTATAAAGGGGAGAAAGCTTATTATTACGCCTTACTGGGGAGGCTGGTATTATCAAACTGTTCGATAGTAAAAAGTTTCCGTCCCATTGGCAACTGCACATGGAAAATGTTCATCATCTTTTATCGATAACGGAAATGTAACGCTCCAAATTCCTTTCTGGAACAATGCCTCAATAAAGTTCTGCTGGAAAGATTTCTGGACCACTGTGGCATATATACAGCATGCAGGAGAGTAGATTAACATAGTTCGAAGATTTGTCTCTTGCAACTAAGCAGCGACTTGATGAACTAAGTGAAGTGGTAATAGTGGTGAAACTGTATGTTTTCATTGTGATGGTGGTGCTTTGAAGTTGTTGTTGTTGTTGTTGTGGTCATCAGTCCAGAGACCGGTTTGATGCAGTTCTCCATGCTACTCTATCCTCTGCAAGGTTCTTCATTTCCCATTACCTACTACAACCTACATCCTTCTGAATGTGCTTAGTGTATTCATCTCTAGGTATAACACTACGATTTTTGCCCTCCACGCTGCCCTACAGTACTAAATTGGTGATTCCTTGATTCCTCAGAACATGTCCTACCAACCGATCCCTTCTTCTAGTCAAGTTATGCCACAACTTTCTCTTCTCCCTAATTCTATTCCATACCTCCTCATTAGTTATGTGATCTACCCATCTAATCTTCAGCATTCTTCTGTAGCACCACATTTCGAAAACTTCTATTCTCTTCTTGTCTGAACTATTAATCGTCCACGTTTCACTTCCATACATGGCTAACTACATACAAATACTTTCAGAAACGCCTTCCTGACACTTAAATCTACACTCGATGTTAACAAACTTCTCTTCTTCAGAAACTCTTTCCTTGCCATTGCCAGTCTACATTTTATATCCTCTCTACTTCGACCATCATCAGTTATTTTGCCGGCCTTAGTGGCCGAGCGGTTCTAGGCCCGACAGTCTGGAACCGCGCAACAACTACGGTCGCAGGTTCGATTCCTGCCTCGGGCACTGATGTGTGTGATGTCCTTAGGTTAGTTAGGTTTAAGTAGTTCTAAGTTCTAGGGGACTGATGACCTCAGAAGTTAAGTCCCATAGTGCTCAGAGCCATTTGAACCGTATGTTACTTTGCTCCCCAAACAACAAAACTCATCTACTACTTTAAGTGTCTCATTGCCTAATCTAATTCCCTCAGCATCACCCGATTTCAGTCGAATATATTCCATTATCCTCGTTTTGCTTTTGTTGATGTTCATCTTATATCCTCCTTTCAAGACACTATCCATTCCGTTCAACTGGTCTTCCAGGTCCATTGCTCTCTCTGCCAGAATTACAATGTCATCGGCGAACCTCAAAGTTTTTATTTCTTCTCCATGGATTTTAATTGCTACACCGATTTTTTCTTTTGTTTCCTTTACTGCTGGCGCAGTACACAGATCGAATAACATTGGGGATAGGCAACGACCCTGTCTCACTCGCTTCTCAACCACTGCTTCCCTTTCATGCCCCTCGACTCTTATAACTGCGATCTGGTTTATGTACAAATTGTACATAGCCTTTCGCTTCCTGTATTTTACCCCTGCCACCTTCAGAATTTGAAAGAGAGTATTCCAGTCATCACTGTCAAAAGCTTTCTCTGAATCTACAAATACTAGAAACGTAGGTTTGTCTTTCCTTAATCTATCTTCTAAGATAAGTCGTGGGGTCAGTAGTGCCTCACGTGTTCCAACATGTCTACGGAATACAAAAAATGGTTCAAATGGCTCTGAGCACTATGGGACTTATCTTCTGAGGTCATCTGTCCCCTAGAACTTAGAACTACTTAAACCTAGCTAACCTAAGGACATCACACACATCCATGCCCGAGGCAGGATTCGAACCTGCGACCGTGGCGGTCGCGCGGTTCCAGACTGTAGGACGGAATCCAATCTGACCTTCCCCGCGGTCGGCTTCTACCTGTTTTTCCATTCGTCTGTAAAGAATTCGAGTTAGAATTTTACAGCCGTGACTGATTAAACTAATAGTTCGGTAATTTTCACATCTGTCAACACCTGCTTTCTTTGGGATTGGAATTATTATATTATAGTCTGTGGGTATTTCGCATGTCTCATACATATTGCACACCAGATGGTTTTGTCAGGGGTGGCTTTCAATATTTCTAATGGAATGTTGTCTACTCCTGGGGCCTTGCTTCGACTTAAGTCTTTCAGTGCTCTCTCAAACTCTTCACGCAGTATCATATCTCCCATTTCATTTTCATCTACATCCTCTTTCATTTCCATAATATTGTCCTCAAGTACATCGCCCTCGTATAGATCCTCTATATACTCCTTCCACCTTTCTCTTCTTTTCTTAGAGCTGGGTTTCCATCTGAGCTCTTGATATTCATACAAGTGGTTCTCTTTTCTCCAAAGGCCTCTTTAATTTTCTTGTACGTAGTATCTATCTTACCACTATTGAGATATGTCTCTACATCCTTACATTTGTCCTCTAGCCATCCCTGCTTCGCCATTTTACTTCCTGTCGATGTCTTTTTTGATACGTTTGTATTCCTTTTTGTCTGCTTCATTTACTGCATTTTTATATTTTCTCTTTTCATCAATTAAATTCAACATTCCTTCTGTTACCCAAGGATTTCTACTAGCCCTCGTCTTTTTATCTATTTGGTCCTCTGCTGCCTTCACTATTTCATCCCTCAAAGTTACCCATTCTTCTTCTACTATATTTCTTTCCCTAAGGCTCTCCCTGAAACTCTCAACCTCTGGTTCTGTCAGTTTATCCAGGTCCCATCTACTTAAATTCCCACCTTTTTGCAGTTTCTTCCGTTTTAATCTACAGTTCATAACCGATAGATTGTGGTCAGAGTCCACATCTTCCCCCGGAAATGTCTTAAAATTTAAAACCTGGTTCCTAAATCTCTGTCTTACCATTATATAATCTATCTGAAACCTTCCAATATCTCCAGGTCTCTTCCATATACAACCTTCTTTCATGATTCTTGAATCTTTGAAGTACGGCCATGAAAAAATGAACACCGCACCCACGCCGGCTATGCATTAGATCAAGGGGGCATATGATAACATGCATGAAAACTGCACACCATTGGCTGAAAAACATGGGCCTTGGGGCAGGGGGTGCTTCATGCTGACAACACAGATGCAAATTGCCACTGCGCTGGGGGGCGGGGGGGGGGTGGAGGGGGAGGGGTGATTGCGGCGGGGGTTGTTGTGGCAGTCTCTCTCCTTCCCTCCCATCCCGTACCCTCCTCCTTGGTCTTGTTATGTGCTTCCCAGTGTAGTCTTGAAGATAAGGAAATGCTGATCGTGCTGTCAGCGAAATATAATTACTGTAATTGTCTCAGTTGTAATATGACACCACAGATATGAAAGTGACGATGATGATGACAGCACTTTTCTGCCCAGTACTGGCAGTGCCCTGCTATTCATCATTAAATCGTGTGTCGGGTTTATACCTGGTCATGGGTACGTCTTACAGTCCTTCCTCTCATCGCTATTACTAACTGAGATTTGCTGCAGAAGTCAATCTTTCTTCTTTCTCATCCCTAGTATCGAGACCATAGTCTCCCGTAACTCTTGTCTGCTATTCCTTCCTCTGCTACCGCATTCCAGCCAGCCATGATTACTAAGTTTTCATCTAGTTTTACGAAGTGAATTAGGTGTTCAAGATCCTCACATACTTGCTCTATCTCTTCATCTTCTGCGTGTGACGTCGAAATGTATACATGAACTATTTTTGTTGGCGTTGGTTTGCTGTCAATTGTGATTTGAACAATGAACGAAAAGTTCAATTTTTCTTTTTTGTTCAGAGTGAATAAGCACTTGCTTTATATCCAGAAAGTATAGTTAACTAACATTGGCACTATTCGTTTAATCTTGAATGTGTTCGGAATAGATGACTTGCTTATGGACCAGGACCCTTACCATTCAGCGACGATGCATCGCGAGAATTTTCTGGCCGTTAAGTTTTTTTCCATTCTTTTACAAAGCAGTTGCTGCCTCTATTCCGTTCCATGTCTAAGTAGTGTATTGAAATAGGTTCTTCCACGTCACCTGCTGGTTGACTCCTTACAAGGGTACCTTCAATTTTCGGTCGTAATTCACATGAAAGTTTTGCCTTAATTTTTCTCAACATCGGTAGTAAGTTTAGCTGAACTGTTATTTTACTAAGGAGATCCTGCAGACAACTCTGATAGAATTGTGAGGTTCATCGGAACAAATGGGCTTCCTCGGCACTATTGATGATTAATAGATTTAGAATTCCAACGTGCTTTTCGTGTGGCACCGCTTTTTGAGTACCTTTTCTCACTTGATAAAAGATCTTGTTTGAATACACGATTCTCTAAACGGCTAGTGTTAATATTTCAAATGCGTTTCTTATGGCGAAAACTATCCGAGAATATCACGGATATTATCTGAGCTAGGATGACATGTATTTACTTTCGAGTATGCTCCATCCGTTAGTGTAAAATCAAAAGTACTCTGTTCTGTCGCCGGCCGCGGTGGTCTCGCGGTTCTAGGCGCTCAGTCCGGAACCGCGCGACTGCTACTGTCGCAGGTTCGAATCCTGCCTCGGGCATGGATGTGTGTGATGTCCTTAGGTTAGTTAGGTTTCATTAGTTCTAAGTTCTCGGGGACTGACGACCTGAGATGTTAAGTCCCATAGTGCTCAGAGCCATTTGAACCATTTTTTTTCTGTTCTGTCGGGGTTCGAAATTTGCCAGGTATCTTCAAGGTAGTAACCGGGAACCAGTGCTTTAAGTTGTTTATGCTTGTTTGGATGCTGATCATCACCACTAATTACACAGTTAAAATCACCACCAACGACAGATTTATTATCATTTCTGTGAGGTAACTGGAAAAGTTTTTGACCAAACAAACGGCTTCTATTGACTCTGTTTTCACTACCGGATGGAGCGTAAACTTTCACAAGGATTACATCATGAATGGAATAAGCGAATCCACGTTCATTTGGTAAAAATTCCGTGTTCTTTATTTCAATTTCGCTATGTGCTATAATGGCGGGACGATGTTTAGTATCTTGATCGATGTCAGTAATTACTGTAAAGACGACAATCTGATTAACTGCTTCCCTTGTGACTTCTTGTACTAAATCTCTATCATATTTAATCTGTCTTCAGAAGTTGTGAAGGGCAATTGTTTTAGCAAAATTCGATATCTGAATTATGTTAAGACAAAATATTCCAGAGGCCACGATTTTGTGCCTCTAATTGTTAGGTGGTTATGGGGGCATGTGATCGTCCACTTCGTCTGTCCACTCCATTGGTTTTACACTACCCTCGTCACTGGAACTGTATGACTGTATCATGTCGAGATCAGATGCTTCTACAGGTTTCTTAGCGTAAACCTATTTGAAGGTCTCGAGGCGGAAGCATAAATAGGTTCGTGATTATGAACAGCATCTTTATGTCGACTGCTCTGAACTTTAAGAAGCCTAGCGTGAGAAGGTCTCGGTGGTGGAGCCCTCAGTTGATATTGCTGTGTATCGTACTACTGCGCACACAGCAGTCACACACATTTCTTCCCTGCCACTTTTGTACAAGCAACAAAGCCCGTTCAGAGCGATCTTGCACATTCTAAATTGCTTGCTGAATATGTACATTACCACATGCCAAACGACAATGAAAGTTTCAACAGCCGAATAGGGCAGCAGTCTTTCACAGTAGGATAGTTTTGAAAACAGGCGTGGTGCATTCAGTACTATCTTTCAGCCATTACGTGAACAATAGGATTAAAATAAGTTATTATATAGGTGTCAAAACAGGGAGTATCATTGTAATATCCTAGATCGTCACTGATCTTCCAGCAAGAGGCCAAAATAGAAAACTCCATTGTACTACAAACAAGTCCCGACTAAGGAAAAGGCCGTTGAAAGAATGTGCAGAGGGCAGAGAATAATCTAGCCAGCAAGAATATGTGGCTGGAATGCACTGAAAGAGCCGTATGATGTGAAAATATTGCAGTGAACTTTTCTGTCCTATTTTTCAACATACATCATGGATTCAGCTATATTCGCCAAACTTCTCTCAAGCGAACATTATGGTGGCATTCTTGTATCGTGCCAAATAATTGCTAGAAATGTGATAATGCGATATGCCACTGTTGGAGTCAATTCCTAAAGAAAATAATGATTGAATGAAATATGTTTTTGTTATGCCCTCAGGTGTACTCCAAACCGCAAAATACAGGGTGTAGCATACTTCTAGGAATTCCTATAGAATGAGAGTTGGCAATACTCTCTTATGATTTAAAGGTTGGCTACAGCACGCGTACACAAGCTCTGGGATCTAAGATATTGCTGTCGCGCTTCGCAGCACTCAGATTAACTAGTGGCAATTTTGAAGCCAGTGTAGGAGCCCTCCTGCTGTGGTGCACACGTGTGTTGGGCGAGGGATCGTCGCCGAGCTGCCATACTGCCGTGTCCGCCAGCAACGACACAGGATTTGGTATTTAGTTGATATTTTTTTTATAATTTGCAGCGCGCTTATTAATTTAAAGAAAAGGGTTTGTGTATGTGCGTAGCATCAGACGGTAATTTTGATAATCATAGGACTTGAATTCTTAAGGGAAACCATTGTTAGGCGAATAGATTAAGCATTGATTTTTGTCATTGATTTCTTTTGTAATTGTCAGGGAATTGTTTCACTATGTATTTAATTGAGAAGTATTTCAGTCTGTCTCAAGAGTTTAATTAATTTGTAATATTACTCTAATGCCACTGCAGGCAGATTTACATACGAAGCGATTGTTCAAAGAGCTTCTAGCGTTTTGTTAATTGAATGAGAATGAATCGCTTTCAGAATATAGTTTTTTTAAAAAGGAATTACTCGTTTGGGTTATCATTTATCGGGTTTAGATTTGACCAAACCCTTTATCTTGAATTATATGCAGTTGTAGTAAGCAGCAGCAGCAGCAGCAGCAACAGCAGGAGCCGCCATACAGAACATGCATTGCACTCAGCATGAATAGTAGGTTTTTTTATGTTTTTGTTAAATAATGGAATGCAGCAGATCAAGCAGTAGCAGCAGAAAGACCAAGTAAGTTATTTGTTGCGCACAGGACCAATTAAAAAAAATAGAGTTTAGGCGATCTCTGTAATAGTAAAGTTAACAAGAGTACAAGCACGAGATTTTCAGTAGAAAACACGAGATAAGAAGAAAGAGCTCGCGACTTTCAAGAAGACTGTCACAGTTTGAGCGATATTACACGCGTAATCCCTCGAGTAATGGTACTGAAAAATAAATGTGCTTTTAAAATTCATCTGTTAGACAAATTAAACTGGTTGCCCTGAACAAAAGGAAGTAATCATAGAAACGACAAGCTCTTGAAAGAAGAAGAAGAAGAAGAAGAAGAAGAAGAAGAAGAAGCAGAACAATTAAACTATCATAGAGAAATAAAGATTTATTATAATAATGCTATACCTGCCATTCAGCGCAACTTCATAATGTACAGCCCCTATAAAAGCTAAACCCACACATTTCACTTCGACTAGGCACTAATTAAGTGAAAAAGTGTAACGAAGGGAGATTTTGCTGTAGTGTGGTCAAATGAAAATGAGATGCTACTGTGAGGTTAGTATTTTAACGTAAATAAACTGTCTGACAAGAAAAGTGAATCACTCAGAAGGGGAGAAGAAAGCGAAATGAAACTTCACAGGGTGAAAGTGTATGTGATTTTATTTCAGTGATTACAAATTAGAATGAAATTTACAAAGAACCTGGCAGTATGGGCCCACGTATCAGTATTACTTTGTGCCCTCTCTGGCCTGGACGCGTGCAGTCGTTACGTTGGTAAGGTTGTAATAATGCCGTTGCATCTCTTCCTGAAACAAGCCGACCCACAACTGTTGTAATTTGTCCGTGGCATGTTACTGGCACTGGGACGAAGTCGAAGTCCAAGCTGGTGCCACATGTGTTCGATCAGGACATTTCTGGGAATATTGCTGACCACAGAAGTACTTCACCATCACGCAGAAAGTTCATACAGACATAAGCCATGTGTGAACGAGAACCGTCCTGTTGGAAAATGCCACCACGATACTGTCACTTGACGGGTGACACATGAGAACGCAGGATTTCTGTGACGTATCGTTCCTCAATCTTTACCAGCCTTGAGCTTAAGTCGTACATCTTAGTTCCCCACATCACAATGCCAAGAGTAACACCACTATGCGTCTCCGAAACACTGGAAGAATGGTGCCTGAACACAATGAGATGCATTCCATCAGGAGTCCATGCTTGCCCGTCATGGCGCCACTTCAGACAAAGCCGTACTACTAACGGCTGCATACGCACCGAACGGCAATGCCCTAGTACGGTTGCTGTCAGTGTCCATCCAGTGGTGCGGGGTGAGACAGAACGTTGGAGGGAGTCCATTACTTGATCTAGGACGGCAGGCGCAGATGTAATGGTCACGACGGGCTCGGTGCACGGTTCGGGGATCCACCCTTATGGTGGTTAGACTTCGTCGACAAGAACCTTGACAATGAGTATGCTGCCCTTACGTTCCCATGAAGTTCAACAACCGGTCACTGTCACATCCGCAAAAATCTACATACTGTACGATCAGACAAACCGGGCAAATAAAGACCGACAATGGGGTCCCTTCCAAACTCTGTCAGTTGCTGGTAATGCTGCCTCAGAGGAGCATGTGCCATCACCGTATCCTTCACAGTGATCACGCAATATCTGACGCCATGCTCGATCTTATATACCCCACCAAGCCAGGTTCAAATGGTTCAAATGGCTCTAAGCACTATGGGAGTTAACATCTGAGGTCATCAGTCCCCTAGACTTACAACTTGTAACCTCCCCACAGAAATTTTCAAATTAAGAATATGAACCATGTGTAAACTCCCCACGGAAATCACAATTAAATGAATTTTAAATATTGTAACCTCTGAACAAAATTGGCTCCAATTTATAATCTCTGTGCAGAAATGCATTCACATTTAATGTTCCCACAAAATTCTTTTCTCATTTAATGTTAAGTTCGAAACAGAAAAATTCCTAAACACCAAAATAATAAAAAAATTCAGTAACCTGGTAAATTTTGTGACGACAGCAGCACTGCGCCTCGGCCCTGTATTCTGAATAAAAAAGCAAAAATTCTTGGCTCAATAAAAACTGCGAATATATCTGCTCTTATATAAAAAATTTTCGGCACAGCTCCGTGCAATGCTGGCCTATGCTTTGTGATTCATGAAAGGAAAGATAATCCATTGAATAAAATCTTTAAATTGAAATGAATGCTTTTTTTAAAAAAATTACTTTATATTATAAAAATTATTATTGGGGCATTTTTTAAAAGAAATTCATGACAGATAACATACATTACTAGATAAGCGCAAGGCTGCTTCTTTACCTTCTACAATAATACTCACAGGTCCCGACCAGAGCAGACTGCACACAAGCGCGGACACGCGCCGACTACTGCCGACTACTGAAGACTACCACACACTAGCGCAAACTCCTGCAGACTACTGAAGACTAATGCCGACTAGCGACAAGCAACAACTAACTACATACTGCTCTCTGGTCAGAGACTCCTAAGTCTTGCCTGTTGCAGGCAGCGAATACATCGCATACCTCTTACATAACCCTCCACTGGGGGGGGGGGGGGGGGGGGGGGGCAAAAATTTGGCAGCGATGGTGAGTCAATTGGACTTGCCATGAGCAACAAATTTTTCCTAATTAACTAAGTTTACAATCACAGAATGTATACATATATATATAAGTGCAGAATATGAAATAAAATATAGTGCACATACACTGAGTACAGAACATATCAAGCAATGACAAAATGTATACACAATGAGTACAAAACATATTAACAAATGGCAAAAGTGCACACGGACTGTAGTACAGAACATATCAGGAAATCACAAAATGTATAGGCAATGAGTACAAATCATATTAACAAATGACATAAAGTGCACACGCACTGTAGTTCAGAATATATCAGCAAATCACAAAATGTATACGCAATGGATACAAATCATATTAACAAATGACATAAGTGCACACGCACTGTAGTTTTTTTTTTACTATTTTACAAGAACTAGGATAGGAAAGGGAAGGATTGCATCATGGTTGTAGCTCATTAGGTTACACGCAGCTGCACTGAAAGTCCATATCTTTCTACAGAAGCACAACACCAAGTGAGACAATCTGAAGTTCTTTTCCCTGAAGTATTAATCAGTGTAGCCAAGACAGTGAAATGTCGTAGTAATATTCCATGTTATCATTTTGGTAGTACATTAGGTACACCAAACAGTGGGACCATAATAATATCTCCATCGCTCAAGGTGGTGGACACCATGTTGTGTCAACACCACGTTCTTGTAAGGTACACCAACGTAGAATTAGTGCAAAAACCAAATATAGTGCTCCATGAGCATGAGGATAGACAGGACAAACGGATATTGCAGTAATTTCTGGTAATTAGGTCAGAAGGTGAAGGACATTAAGTCTTATGCCAGTCATCATTGATAATTATTCTAGTCTAACAACTAATTTGAGTAATTCGTGGCACTCATCGCCCAGTTATTGAACATCTCTGTACCATGTATGAAGTATTACAGAATAATGTTCATAAGTTAACTGTTTACAGAGAACATTGGCACTCATTGACCAGTTACAAACCATCAGAAGACATCATTCAAAACAGTAGTTAATGAGTGTAGCACCAAGCTACTGGTATTCATATATATATAGCATGTAAGTGACATAATATAAATTTAAAATATAAGAAACAGTGGCATTCATTGGTCAGCAAGTATTGAATATTACAAAACATTTTTGATCATTCAAGTGACATATGACGTATTTAAAAATAATTATTGGCACTCATTGGCCAGTTACAAAACATCAGAAGTCATCAGTCAAAACAGGAGCTAATGAGTGTAGCATCAAGCTACTGGTATTCATATATATGGCATGTAAGTGACATAATATAAATTTAAAATATAAGAAACAGTGGCATTCGTTGGTCTGCAAGTACTGAATATTACAAAACATTTTTCATCATTCAAGTGACATATGACATATTTAAAAATAATTATTGGCACTCATTGATCAGTTACAAATCATCAGAAGTCATCCGTCAAAAGAGGAGTTAATGAGTGTAGAGCATGCATGCATTATTGCAAAATATCATTCACTATTACTCAGAACTCATCATTTAAGTCACATGAGACATAATTAAAATCTAACACTCTGTAACTATTACTCAAAGTCTGTGATTAGAAAACATCATTCAGTATTACTCATAACTCTTTTAAATTGGTAGCATTATTTGGGATTGGTAATACAATTTTTTTTTTGTGCTAGCAATGCATTGCGTTGGGATAATTAATTGCTGGGGGCATAACAATATTTGCATTTGACTTATTGCTGCAAATGAAGATGTGTAACATCATTTGTCATGAGTCAGCTGTAGCAAGGTTATGAAACAAATAGAGTATATGTGATCACATTCATGAATAACACAGGTTTAATGACAAACTGCTTATAGCACATTAATTTCATGAATAGCTTCTCCTGGAAAAATACAAAATGGATTATTAAGCTGAAAGAAGAAACGCATATTATGCTGAAAAGTAGTGAACTTCGAATTAACAGGTAATGAAATGTGTATTAAATATATATGTTCTCTAGCTGTCCTTTCCAAAACCTTCAGTCATCCTACCATGCGACATAAGACATACTGTCAAAACGAACTGCAACAAATACTTAAATAACTACATAGCATAAATACATAAACTTCAACATTATCCTCATCTGCAAAGAAAAACTTCATTATCCATATCATCATAACTCCATTATTATCATCACCTGTAAAGAAAAACTTCATTATCCATATTAGCATATTCTGCATCACTATTCATCCTCATTCATTATCATCTGCAAAAAAGTCTCTTCATTATACAACTATTCATAGAATAAAGTTCCTTATTTCTAGCATATTTCATCACTAAAACTAAGATGTGTAGTTCTGTCTGACAGCCTGCATCAATCGCCTCGTATTCTGAAAGAAAAAATTAGTTAAGACTGCTATCATACGATGTGTACAGTAAATTCTTGTTAATGCTTGTTAATTCTGATCCATTTACTCTTCATGACGAGGTATTGAATCTTCTTTCGTCCATTCCGAAGGTGAAATTCCCATTTCTGTTTAATTTATTTCTTTTACACGTTATTTCTTTCTGAAAATGATGAACAATGATTAATGTCTTGCATTTGAATCATATACCCATTAAACAAAAGCTGGTTTCTAGTGATATAATTGAGCATACAGCATAGCATGACAGAAAACGTAATATGTCAAAAAACATAGACAGTCTTCAGATGCAAAAATGTACACAGAGTATCACAATGTAACAGCAAAAAAAAAAAAAAAAAAAAAAAAAGTAAAAATAGTCACGATGTTGAGATATCATAAGACAAAATGTCAAAGTCAACTGGTGTTTGTTATATCTTAAATATTTCATAGTGCATACAAACAAAACAGGAAAACAATCATACATACATAAAAAATGGAAAATGTGCACAGTCTGATGTGTAACGACAAGAAAAGCGACCTGCTAACCTTACCTTGCCGGGCACTTGCCAAGAAAAAATACGACAATCATCAATAAATGTTCATGTGAATATAATTGCATAAGTGGTCATAAAAAAATCAGGAAATGGCATTACAGTGTGATAAATCATAAAGTATGTTCATTCAATAAAGGGTTTGATGTTGGAGATATGGTGATTCCCTTTGGTTTTTCTGGTTCTCAAAGTTTCGACGTGTCCTACATTGGAGTGAGGAATGCTGCGAATTCGATATGGACCTGCATATAGAAGCTCAAATTTACCACATCTACTTTTTCCTGTATTAGATAAGTAATGTGTGCGTACTTATATCTTCTGTCCAATGTGAAAGTCACGGCGTGTACAAACCTGTTTTTGCTGTCTTCTCCGGCGCTCTGCGGCACGTTTGATGTTGTTCAGCGCAATGTCAATTATTTCATGGTGTCGTAGTCGACGAGATGTAGGAAAGGTTACTAATTCTTTAATTTTGTTAGGTGGTTCAACATTTTTCAGTATAACAGTCGAAGATAGGATAGTAGATTCGTTTGGTATGGAATTAATTACATTCTGGAATGAGAGTATGTGTGTGTCCCAATCAATGTTTTTTATGGCAGTATATTCTACACAGTTTACCAATTTCTTTCATTAAATGTTTACAAGGGTTCGAAGAAGCATGGTACCTGGATATATAGATCGGAGAAATGTTTCTAGCTTGTAACATACGTGTCCATATAGCAGATCGAAACTGTGGTCCATTGTCGGAAATTACTTTCAACACATGCCCTACATGAAATAGAAAATGTTTTACAAATGCTTTCGAAACAGTTTTAGCAGTAGCTTTGCGTAACGGAGTGAAGGTAACAAATTTTGAAGTGAGTTCAACAGCGACAAAGATGTAGCAAAAACCTCTATTAGTTCTGGGAATCGGACCAAAAATGTCTACAGCAACCATGTTTCTCAATTTAACAGATACAATGGGATGTAATGGAGGAATATGTGAAGTCGTATTTGAATTAGCTGTCTGGCAGATTTTACATGACGCTAAAACTCGTCGAATACGTTTCTCCATGTTGGTAAAATAACAATTCTGTCTCAGTATAAGAAAACATTTCTGGCTCCGTAATGTGCGTAACTTAAATGAGTATACCAGATTAATTTGTTAACAAGTTCGTCAGGAATGCATAATAACCAATTGTTGCTGTGAGGGTGAGAGCGGCGAAACAGAATGTTATTGCGTACAGTGTAATGGTTTCTAATGGTAACATTATTCCTATCTTGCCAAAGGTGTTTAATTTCCTTCCATACGTTGACTTTACACTGCTCTTGTGCTATGTCTTGTAATGACGACGAAATGAAATTTTCAAATGCAACTTGTTGAATGTACATGACGCTGAAATTTGCTTTGCAGAAGTTGGTTGCGATATCTTCCTGATTGTTGCTGAGAGAACGGGATAGTGCGTCTGCTACAATATTTTGTGCAACGGGAATATGAACAATTGTAAAATTAAATTCCTGCAAATAAAGTTTCCATCTGCTTAATCTGTCGTGTGTAAATTTAGCGGAAAGTAAAAACTGTATCGCTCTATGATCTGTGTAAACGGTCGTATGTCTTCCATAAAGAAAATGCCGAAATCTCGTAAATGCCCAAACAATACATAGTGTTTCAAGTTCTGTAACAGAATAATTGCGTTAAGCAGGTGACAGAATGCGACTCGCAAAGGCAATGTTTTTAATTACTGTAGTGCCATCTTCTTCAATTTCCTGAAAAATGTGTACGCCTAAAGCGGTGTTAGAACTGTCGGTTGCAATGGAAAAATTTCTAGTAAGATCTGGATGTGATAAAAGTGATGCATTCAACAAAGCTTGTTTCAGGATCACAAATTCAGAATGTGCTTGCTTATCCCAAGACCAAATAGTGTTTTTACCTGTTAATTGACATAATCTAGGGGTGTCTAAAGCAGAGTAATTAATAAATTTGCGAAAAAAGTTAATTAAACCCAAAAAGCTGCGTAGTTGTTTCTTCGTCGTAGGAACAGTAATGTCACGTAAAGCTTGAAGTTTTTCCGGATCAGGCGCAATGCCTTCTGCTGAATTTACATGTCCAAGAAATTTTATAAAAGTTTTGCCGAAGTGCGATTTACTGAGATTAACTGTAAGTCCTTGTGCACGAAAAGTTCGTAACAGTTGTTCAAGAATCAGATTGTGTTCAGACCAGTTAGCTTCTGCAATAAGAATGTCGTCTACATACGTTGTAATTCTGTCTTTAAGTTCTGTCGGAAGTATTGTATTCAAACCGCGAATAAATGCTGCTGAAGAAATAGTTAAACCGAACGGTAATTTACAAAATTGATAACAGTCACCAAAACAGAGAAAAGCCGTGTACTTTCTGCAGTCCGGATGGAGTTGAATTTGCCAAAATCCCGATTTCAAATGTAATGTGGAATAAATAGCAGTACCATGAAATTTCTGTAGAAGTTCTTCTAGTGTCTGTGGGCGATCCGTTTCATTAATAATAATGTCGTTGATGTGACGCGAATCAAGTACGAGGCGAAGTGAACCATCCTTTTTCTTAACAATATGGAGCGGGTTTTATGTACGATCTAACTGCCGGTTCAATAATTCCTTGGTCAAGCGTAGCTTGCAATTCTTTCTTAACTTGTTCTCTGTGAATATACGGAATGGGATAATGTTTGGCTTTAAATGTATCGTGCTGTTTAACTTGAAATTCATACATAAAACCGGACATAATTCCAGGAACGTTGTCAAAAACTGGAGCTTGCCGTAAAAGAATTTTGCGTAGTTGTGTGCGTTCGTCGTCTGTATTTGCACTGCCCTGTTTAACTTTATCAGAAATCGTCTGTATAACGTCATAGTCGGCTTCGTCTGGAGTATTATAGTTGTGTACGTACGTATCAATTAACAACGTGGAATGACAGTCTATGTTACGTGATGCGGAAATGACCTCTGTACGATTAGTTGTTTGTTCTTCTGCAGATAAAGAGTGCTGAAATTCTAAAGCCAGTTGTACATTTTTATCCTTTAACATTAAATAGGAATTTTGAAAGTCAATAATTGCATCGTGTTGTACCAGAAAATTCGTACCTAAAATAACGTCTGTCGTCCATAAGGGAACAATCCGAAAATTTGAGTGAAATGTATGACCTGCAATACAAAATGATAAATGTGTCTGTAATTTAACATCTACTCCTTTACCAGATACTGCGCCTTTTACTTTAGTTTTGCCTAATGGTAACGTAGGATAGCTATTCTCTTTGTTACATTCGTTGAAAGTTTCCTCATTTATAACTGACATAGGAGATCCAGAATGAATTACTGCTGAAAATTTGGATGATCCAATTTTTACTTCGATGACAGGGTGCGAAATAGTTTTTTGAATAACTGTTCTTTCCTGCAAAAGAGTGTCTCGGATGTCGTCAAAAGTAATAACATTTTCGTGAACATGATTCTCTGTGTCAAAAGTATTGCTTGAAGATGCAACCTGTACTGTATTTAGTAAAATTCTATCTGATGTGCTATTATTTTCGGGAGGATGCTGTGGCATTTCAACTATTTGTACTGTTCTGTTATTTCTCCTGACGTATTGCGTTCGGGATGATACCTACTGTCTGGTTCATTCATGATAATATGTTGTTGCGGATGATTTTGCTGCTGATAAGACCGACTGTTATTAAATGTACGCTGAAAATTGTGCTCATTACTTTTACGTCTGTCATGATAGTCATTTCTATACGGTGCATTGCGATAGGAATTGAAATAATGTGTTTTCTGCACGTACTGATTCCCTTGTTGCTGTGCGTTACTATTTGTTGGAGCTGACGCCATACGTGTAGGCGGCGAAACATTAAAGCTTGGTTAACCTTGTACATTACATTGTTGGTTAGGTATGCTAACCGGTTGGTTTTCATGCTGTTGTTGTGAAAAACCTCTATTGTTACCAAAATGCGTTCGCTGTTGCTGATAATCTTGACGATACTGATAATTAAAATTTTGTCTGTTATTAAAATTCTGGTGGTTGTCGTTCCTGAAGCGTCTATTAGCTTTGCTATTGAAATTGCGTGGCTGATCGTAATTGCTGTATGTTTGTTGACCTTGGTTATTATATGAAAAATTTTTGTTTATAAAGGAATAATCCGATTGCTGCATTTCCAAAAGCTGTAACAGATCTCTGAATGCCGAAATATTGTCTTTCTGCTGACCCGTTAAAAGTGACACCCTTAATGATCGTGGTAATTTAGAAATACATAATTGAATAAGTGCAGATTCACTGTATGGTTCACTTAAGTACTGGTTTTGTTGGATCATGTGTTCAAAAAATTGCGTGACAGTGGAAAAATTTGAGTTTTGATAATTCGGTAAACTAATTAATTGATCCTTAATTCCGCGCTGTGTCGTCTTCGACCAATACACTGACAGCAAAGCATTCTGAAATTCTTCTACCGAATAACATTGTCTCGCAATCGGTCTCATACGAGTTGCCGGTTCGCCTTCCAAAAAACTACAAATAAATTCAAGTTTATGTGTTACGGGCCAAGCCGGTGGAAAAGCAAAGCTAAATTGTTGTATCCAATCCAATGGGTGAATCTGTGTTCTGTCATTTTTAAATACTTTAAATTTTCTCACTGATAGAAAATGTTTGTAATCAAAATTATCGTCTCTGTACGTCTGAACAGGTTCAGGATTGTATGAAAATCTATTTGTCTGTGATTGTTCGGAATCTAAGTCACGTACTCTCTATAAATTACCTAAATTATACTGGCTGTGTGAGTGTGACAAATGTTCGGAATGTGCCGTATGCTGTGACGTGTTATTGACTGAAACATTTTTCATCTCTGTAACTTCTTGCTGTAAAGTTGACAATTTTCTACGTAATGTATTATTGGACGAATCTATCTCACTGATTGTCTGCTGTAACTTTTGGAATTCGGGCGTTTGATTGAACGAAATCGGTGAAGTATCATCTGATTTGCTGTCATTATTACTTTCAATAACGTCAATACGACTGGCCAATTCATCACATTTTTCAGTCAATATTTTTACCTGATCATCGTTTTTAGTGTCACAAGCATTAATTTTTTTTTGTATTTCACGTGTGGTTCGTTCAATTTTTTAACGTCTGCTTTGATGACATCGGAATCCTGTATTAGTTCTAATTGTTCAAGTCTGTCGGTTACTGTCTGAAAGTCTACTGTGTGTGTATCTGTTTTTGATTTAAGATCGGAAATTTCATCACGCAATTCGGTGTTCAATTGTTTGATAGTATTAATTTCGTCTGATACTGTAGCAATATTGTTGTCTACGTATGTTTTTGCTTTCGTAAACAATTTACGTTTATCTTCCTGTCTCTGTGCGGTAATTGTTTTCATGACTTGTCGCTTTACTTTATTCTGTTCCTGTATGAATTTACGGTAACGCGTTTCACTGTTTTGTAGGTGGTGATTAAAACGTTCGTCAATTTGACTGTTCTGTTGGTCAAATTTCGCGTCTACTTTTGCATCCAGTGTGCGCGAAAGTTCTGCTGACATTAATTTAAACTCGTCGCGTAACTGTGTTGCGTTTTCAGAGCATTGTTTAGCGACTGCACTAATTTCGTCTCTAAGTGATTCTGTTGTAGCTGTTTGCGTATTCCTTAATTCTTGAGCAACAGATCTAATTTCTTCACTACTTTTCCTAGCACAAGCCTTAATTTCCTCACGTAATTGTTCTTTAGTATCATGACATTGCACGGCAACGGCTGTAATCTGTTCACTAAGCTGTTTGGAATTGTTATCTAGTTTTTCATTAAGTTGTTGTTTGAGATTTTCATTATTTTCATTAAGTTGTTGTTTGAGATTTTCACTAAGTTGTTTGTGATTGTTGTCTTGTCTTTCATTCGACTGTTTAAGACTTTCACTAAGTTGTTTATTCTGTTCACTAAGTTGTTTGAAATTTTCATTATGGTTGTCTTGTTTTTCATTCTGTTGTAGCAATATTGCCATAATTTGATCCAACCCAATATTACCTACTCTATTCTCTGTGCTGTTTGATGGCGTACCTGCAATTGTCACGTTTTGTGTAACCATTTGGTCATTCTGTGATTCTCGAAAAGGTTTCCCAATCGGATGTGCACTGTTAGTCACTACCTCGGAATCAAATAAATCTGTCGTATTTTGAGTACGCTGTTCATTTTCGTTAGAAACATTCATCTGTTCACAATTCAAATTTTGCAAATCGGGCGTGTCGAACTGGGCACCGTTCATTGTAACAGAACGTCCCGCGTCATCAATTGTCGTTAAATTAACAGAGGACACAATTGAATTTGTTTGCTCATCATTAGCATTAAAATCATTACTAGTGGTCGGTAGGCACTGATTGTCTGTAAATTGAGGACTATCATTAAGACACTGAGTGTCGCAAGTATTATCGGTCAAATTATTAGAGTCGGCTATTTCACTCATTACACATCGCGATGTACTGTTAAGCACTGAAACAAGGACAATGCAAAATGCAACAAACACAATTACAACAAAGAGCAACAAATTGCCGATCATCTGTGAAAGAAAGAGTGACAAATTAGTAAATGCGTTGCGCCAGATGCAGACTACATTTGAGTAAATAAGAGCAGATATACGACTACTTATCAGAAGATTCACAAAGAAATACGATCCTGGCCGGATGTCGCCAAGTGTAACCTCCCCACAGAAATTTTTAAATTAAGAATATGAACCATGTGTAAACTCCCCACGGAAATAATAATTAAATGAATTTTAAATATTGTAACCTCTGAACAAAATTGGCTCCCATTTATAATCTCTGTGCAGAAATGCATTCACATTTAATGTTCCCACAAAATTCTTTTCTCATTTAATGTTAAGTTCGAAACAGAAAAATTCCTAGACACCAAAATAATAAGAAAATTCAGTAAACTGGTAAATTTTATGACGACAGCAGCGCTGCGCCTCGGCCCTGTATTCTGAATAAAAAAGCAAAAATTCTTAGCGCAGTAAAAACTGCGAATATATCTGTTCTTATGTAAAAAATTTTCGGCACAGCTCCGTGCAATGCTGGCCTATGCTTTGTGATTCATGAAAGGAAAGATAATCCATTGAATAAAATCTTTAAATTGAAACGAATGCTTTTTTTTAAAAAAAAAAGTTACTTTATATTATAAAAATTATTATTGGGGCATTTTTTAAAAGAAATTCATGACAGTTAACATACATTACTAGATATGCGCAAGGCTGCTTCTTTACCTTCTACAATAATACTCATCCTCCAGAGTCCCGACCAGAGCAGACTGCACACAAGCGCGGACACGCGCCGACTACTGCCGACTACTGAAGACTACCACACACTAGCGCAGACTCCTGCAGACTACTGAAGACTAATGCCGACTAGCGACAAGCAACAACTAACTACATACTGCTCTCTGGTCAGAGACTCTCCTAAGTCTTGCCTGTTGCAGGCAGCGCATACATCGCATACCTCTTACAAACTACTTAAAGCTAACTAACCTAAAGCCATCATACACATCCATGCCCGAGGCAGGATTCGAACCTGTGACCGTAGCAGCAGCGCGGTACCGAACTGAAGCGGCTAGAACCGCTTGGCCACAGCAGCCGGCACCAATCCAGGAACAACACTAAACAGCAACAGGAATAACGCACCCGGTAGGCGTTCTATAAAATTTAAATATCTGCAGATTGTGTGTACGTATAAGAACTTACCTAGAAATCCCACCACGTCTTCAGTATTTTAATCAAGCAGTGTATGTTTTTTTCCTGGCTGAAAGGAGACGTTATTCTGGCGTACATGTTCTGGTGCCTGTTTTCTTAGTAGTCGTCGAAGCGAACGGCGCTGCCCAGAGGAGCGTTGGCTCGAGTCCCACTTGTTATGTGGACAGAATATTAATCATCCCTCCAGACTCTGGGGGGATAGACTTGCCTCATGTACCCTATGATGTTGGCACAGTACTTCTTTCCATCCAGTGTCTTTTGTGCTTCGCAAACTGCTGGAGTGCTATCTTACATCTATGTGTAGCGTTAAGTCTCCTCTGCAAACTTCTCCATTCAGTTTCAGGTAGATAGGACCGAAAAAAGTGTTGCTGCTTGTCTGTACTCCGAAAGAAATATTATTGGCCACTTAGGTGTACAATGCGCTAATCATGATATATTCTTATTCTGTACATCTCTGTAAAAGAAGTAACTAGTTGGTTATAAAATCTTATACAAAGAAAACAAATCCCACCCTTACTAGCAACTGAAGAGAGTGTACTGAACTACATAAGATGTACAATTAAAGAAGCCACTGTTACTATGACGACCCTCCAATCGTGTGACATTCCACGGTGGCATAGGATAGAATTTTAGTGAAGTATGATGCCATTGTGACAGCATTAGCGCTCACTGCAGTTCACATGAACTTCGGAGCTGTGACCTTTTATTCGCACGTGACGACATCATGCTATCTGAAGCGTCATCGAGGCGATGACGATGTCTCAGGGCTTTACGCTTTTGCACCATTACAGAGGAGGGCTGTACGCACCTTTGAGCCAAATTTTAAACTTAAGCGTCGCAATATGTGGGAATCAGGGGATATCGAAAAAGTCATCCTTTGATTTTCTTGCACAGTATACGAGTGCCTTGCGGAAAGTAAGGAAAGATTGGTTGCGAAATTGAAACCACAGTGAAAATCAAATGAAGCGTTGGACAAATGTGTTAAGCAATGTCTCTAGTATGCTCGTACATCCATGTTTCTCTTCCCAGTTCAGCCGGCCAGTGTGGCCGAACGGTTCTAGACGCTTAAGTCTGTAAACGCGCGACCGCTACGGTCGCAGGTTCGAATCCTGCCTCGGTCATGGATGTGTGTGATGTCCTTAGGTTAGTTAGGTTTAAATAGTTCTAAGTTCTAGGGGACTGATGACCCCAGATGTTAAGTCCCATAGTGCTCAGAGCCATTTGAACCATCTTCTCAGTTCTGAGTGGAAAGGGAGCGCTAAAGACGCCTAGAAAATAGTGTCTCCGTCCTACTATGGATGCCTGCGTGAGATTTCCTCTGATTTCAAGCAACTGTCATGCTTTTCCTTCTTCAAGATAATTCTCGGCTGCACACTGCAGTGGAAGTGAGGACGCTCCTGCAGCATTTTAGCTGTACAGCCCGGAATTGGCTACCTCTGGTTTTCATGTCTGTTCAAATGAACCGCTGGTAATGAAAGCAACATTTGGTCACAGAAAACGAGCTGCAGTCCAGCGTAGAAAACTGATATCACACGAGACTGACTTTTAAGACGAGGGTATTGGAAAGTTGGCACAAGGCTACGACATATGTCTAAGTCGGGGCGGCGACTATTTAGAGAAGTAGCTGTAAGGTGTAGCTAACTGTTGCAAATAACACAGTTTTGATTTTTACTATGGTTTCCATTTCGCGACCGATCGTTACATACTTTCGGAATAGCCCTCGTACTTCGGACGCCCGGTTTAATTGGTATTATGCTCTATGTTTCGATTGTTAATTCGTCAACTTTTGTGTAAATTTTCATTTTTTATGAATGTATTGTCAGGATTGCTGTCTAAGAGAATAACTAGGAGACTTTAACGCAATGCACAGTAATTTTTGAGAACATTTCTCATGGAGAAAGAGCGGTCTGGCTAAAAGTACTTTAAAAATGGACACAAAAACGTTTGAGCAGCTGACGTTCGTGGAGTGACAACAACCGCTTCATTCACCGCCACCTCCTATCATCATGATATGGGGCTCTGAGGACGATCAAAAACTGACCGAAAACGGTTACCATCGAAACAGTTTGTTTACGTTTTTTAGTACACTGCGTAGTGACTGGTTCATCCTATATGTAGTGTATTTAACCAGACACACACAACTGCTGAATGAATAGTGTGTAACAGCAGCAACATATTACAATAAAATATTACAATATGTGCACTTACGAATAAATTTGGGCTGAACTGTTAAGCAAAATACGTTTCACTATTTAGTTTACTCGTTTACTTGTTCTCGCTGACAAGGAACCCTGTGAATGCAAGGTCTGAAAAGGCCAATGATGCTACGGCATTCGACGCCCCACATATTGTCTACCATGCAAACACACACAAAAAAAAAGTTCAAATGTGTGTGAATTGCCGGCCGGAGCGGCCGAGCGGTTCTAGGCGCTACAGTCTGGAACCGCGCGACCGCTACGGACGCAGGTTCGAATCCTGAATCGGGCATGGATGTGTGTGATGTCCTTAGGTTAGTTAGGTTTAAGTAGTTCTAAGTCCTAGGGGACTGATGACCTCAGAAGTTAAGTCCCATAGTGCTCAGAGCCATTTGAACCATTTTGTATCTGAATTCTTAAGGGACCAAACTGCTGAAGTCATTGGTCCCTAGACTTACACACTACTTAAAGTAACTTATGGTAAGAACAACACACACACATCCATTCGCGAGGGAGGACTCGAACCTCCGGCGGGAGGGGCCGCGCAATCCGTGACATGGCGCCTCAAATCACGCGACCACACCGCGCGGCTGCAGACACAATATTGGCTGTTAACAGCAGCAGCGGACGGGACAGGGGGTATCCAGTGGTGAGCACAGCATGAGGCTACGGGGCGTAGATGAACTGCTTTGTCGATGTGTAACCCACAGCAGAGCTGCAGTGCTTATGGTGTTGATACAAAGCAGAGCAATGACGACGGTAAACAAAGTAAACATTACATTATAGCTGCGACAACAGTCGCCGAAGTTGACATTTCGTCAGACAGGAACTCGTAGAGTGAGAAAAAAATGGCTCTGAACACTGTGCGTTAACATCTTAGGTCATCAGTCCCCTAGAAAGTAGAACAACTTAAACCTAACTAACCTAAGGACATCACACACACCCATGCCCGAGGCAGGATTCGAAGCGCCTAGAACCGCTCGGCCACTTCTGAGTGAGAAAGAAGCGGCAGATAAAATATTGGCGTTTCTGCGAGATGAGTGAGTAGAATGTGTGGTGTCGTATACGCTTGACATGACGTGTACAGCGATGATGATACTTGCTTAACAAGTGAAAGTGATATGGAAACAGGTGTCGAGGCACGTAGTTCGTCGTCGTTATAGGACAGGGAGCCACAAACCCTGTCTCCAGTGAAACTTGGTAAAGCTCAATTGTTGTCCAAGTAGCGTTTACACAACATAATTACGTACATGGAAGATCATCCGCAGCATAGGAAAAAAAATTATAAATACATTTCGAATAAGTACGCAGCAGTATGACTGTGTATATTCAAGGGAGGATAAGGCGCACTTGTTACAAAAACTGCTGTTTGCGCGTTTCAAGGATGCTAGACATCATTTTCAGTATGTGCATGATAGTGACTTGCTACATTATGCCCATCAAACTGCGCAGGGCATAAATTACAGTGATTGCAAGGGATGGCTGCATAACTTCAAACAGTGCTACAGGAATTGAAGGACGTAAGATAACGACATTTCAAATAAACTGCGGTATTTGACCAAAAATTTGTAAATAAGGTAAACAACTTTATCCCATCGTTCAGTAGGGAAGTTGTTTCCAGTTCCGTCCAATCGGGATTTGAAGAGGAAACGTATATGAAAAGAACCCTGGAAATTAGAGGTACCAACAGGTTTCTATCAAGATCAACTAACATCAGTGCCTTAACCCATCCGTATGTACTTATGCCGACTGTTAATCTGGATGGTAAATTGGCTGGAAAGTTAATTACTTCGCTGTGAGAAGTTTGATGTGCTCTGTGCCTACGATTCTTTCTCGTGTGCGCTGCGTTTCAAGGGCGGTTGGGAATATTTACTTCGCAGCATGCAAGAGTGGGAAAATGGGCATAAGAGAACTGCAACTATGTTATGAGGACTGCTTTTGGCCAATTTTTTTGTGTCATCAGTCTTCTGACTGGTTTGATGAGGCCCGCCACGAATTCCTCTCCTGTGTAAACCTCTTCATCTCAGAGTAGCACTTGCAACCTACGTCCTCAATTATTTGCTTGACGTATTCCAATCCGGTCTTCCTCTACGGTTTTTGCCCTCTACAGCTCCCTCTAGTACCATGGAAGTCATTCCCTCATGTCTTAATAGATGTCCTATCATCCTGTCCCTTCTCCTTATCAGTGTTTTCCACACATTCATTTCCTCTCCGATTCTGCGCAGAACCTCCTCATTCCTTACCTTATCAGTCCCTCTAATTTTCAACATTCGTCTGTAGCGCCACATCTCAAATGCTTCGATTCTCTTCTGTTCCGGTTTTCCCACGGTCCATGTTTCACTACCATACAATGCTGTACTCCAGACGTACATTCTCAGAAATTTCTTCTTCAAATTAAGGCCGATATTTGATATTAGTAGTCTTCTCTTGGACAAGAATGCCCTTTTTGCCATTGCTAGTCTGCTTTTGATGTCCTCCTTGCTCCGTCCGTCATAGGGTATTTTACTGCCTAGGTAGCAGAATTCCTTAACTTCATCTACTTCGTGACCATCGATCCTGATGTTAAGTTTCTCGCTGTTCTCATATCTACTACTTCTCCTTGCCTTCGTCTTCGATTTACTCTCAGTCCATACTCTGTACTCATTAGACTGTTAATTCCACTCAGCAGATCATGTAATTCTCATTCCACTGACGACAGCATTGTCATCGGTGAATATTATCATTGATATCCTTCCACCTTGAATTTTAATTCCACTCCTGAACCTTTCTTTTATTTCCATCATTGCTTCCTCGATGTACAGATTGAACAGTAGGGGCGAAAGACTACATCCTTGTCTTACACCCTTCTTAATACGAGCACTTCGTTGTTGGTCGTCCACTCTTATTATTCCCTCTTGGCTGTTGTACACATTGTATATAACCCGTCTCTCCCTATAGCTTACCCCTATTTTTCTCAGAATTTCTGACATCTTGCCCCATTTTACATTGTCGAACGCTTTTTCCAGGTCGACAGATATGAACATGTCTTGATTTGTCTTTGGTCTAGCTCCCATTATTAACCGCTACGTCACAATTGCCTCTCTCGTGCCTTTACATTTCCCAAAGGCAAACTGATCGTCATCTAGCGCAACCTCAATATTCTTTTCTATTCTTCTGTACATTATTCTTGTCAGTAACTTGGATACATGAGCTGTTAAGCTGATTGTGCGATAATTTTCGCTCTTGTCAGTACTTGCCGTCTTCGGAATTGTATGGATGATGTTTTTCCGAAAGTCAGATGGTATGTCGCCAGACTCATACATACACCAACGTGAATAGTCGTTTCCTTGCTACTTCCCGCCACGTTTTCAGAAATTCTGATGGAATGTTATCTATCCCTTTTACCGTATTTGATCTTATGTCCTCGTTTAAATTCCGATTCTATTACCGGGTCCACTCGCTCTTCTAAATCGACTCCTGTTTCTTCTTCTATCACATCAGACAAATCTTTCCCCTCATAGAGGTTTTCAATGTATTCTTTCCACCTATCTGCACTCTCGTCTGCATTTAACAGTGGAATACTCGTTACACTCTTAATGTTATCACCCTTGTTATCACCCTTGCTTTTGACTTTGCTGTATGCTGAGTCAGTCCTACCTACAATCATTTCTTTTTCGATTTCTTCACATTTTTCATGCAGCCATTTCATCTTAGCTTCCCTGCACTTCCTATTTATTTCATTCCTCAGCGACTTGTATTTCTGTATTCCTGAGTATCCCGCAACATTTTTATACCTCCTTCTTTCATCGATCAGTTGAAGTATTTCTTCTGTTACCCATGGTTTCTTCGCTGTTAACTTCTTTGTACCTGTTTTTTCCTTCCCAACTTCTGTTATCGCCATTTTTAGGGATGTCCATTCTTCTTCAACTGTACTGCCTACTGAACTATTCCTTATTATCTATAGCCTTAGAGCACTTCAAACGTATCTCGTCATTCCTTAGTATTTCTGTATCCCACATCCTTGCGCATTGATTCATCCTGATTAATGTCTTAAACTTAATCCTACTCTTCATCACTAATATGTTCTGATCTGAGTCTGTATCTGCTCCTGGGTACGCCTTACAATCCAGTATCTGATTTCTTGATTTCTGTCTGATCAGGATGTAATCTAACTGGCTAATAGCTGGTCAAAATAACTTGCTTGTGCTTGATTCCTGGTCTGCGTATAAAAATCATACTCCTTTACAACAAACTATTCCTCCTGAAAAGTGTGAGACATTGCACTTCATATCACCTGGAACGAGCGGACAAGTTGAGCCCCTGGATGTTTGTTTTCCGTACCTACAAAACACATTATCGCACTATTTGCAGCTACGCCATAAAGGATAACCAGTTTCACGATAAGCTCCACGACAGACTGTTTCGCATTCGTTGCATACCATCACATTCCATCAGTTATAATCAGTCCGTTAGACCAATAGGATTCTACATGCATTCTTTAAGACTGGACACCTAGCTGAACGTCCTGCACGGTTTGTGACTCACAAGGAATTTGCCTTCGATCTTGATGGTGCGAAACTTTGTGATCACTGTGGCGCGCCATTTTTGATAATATGTTCGTGGTACAAGATAATGGTTTGTTCTGAACATGTCTTGAATGTCGACATGTCCATTTCGTGATGTGTACATGGATACATCCTATAGAAGGAAGGTCTCTGAGGGGACTGATGACCACAGCAGTTAAGTCCCATAGTGCTCAGAGCCATTTGAAGGTCTCTGCACCTCCCGAACACTCATTTTCTGTCAGCCTCGTGATGCACGTGGTGACTCATTAGCAGCTAATATTTTTCCTGTCACAATAGTTGAAACATCACTTTCAAATGAGCGTTACTAAAGATTGAACTTGTGACCTCGCACTTGTGAGAAAGTATGCCACATGTTACTAGACAGACGATGAATGTTATCATAATAATCCCTGCTTCTAAACATCATACTTATCAGTGGGCCGCTTTACACCCTCTGACCTGGATACATGCTCTTATTCGACAGGGAAATTTGCTGTAAAGCCATTGTATCCTCTCCTGAGGCAAGGTGGCCCATAACTGTTATAACTGGTCCTTGATCTCCTGCCGGCGGGAGTGGCCGTGCGGTTCTAGGCGCTACAGTCTGCAGTCGAGCGACCGCTACGGTCGCAGGTTCGATTCCTGCCTCGGGCATGGACGTGTGTGCTGTCCTTACGTTAGTTAGGTTTAAGTAGTTCTTAGTTCTAGGCGACTGATGACCTCAAAAGTTAAGTCCCATAGTGCTCAGAGCCATTTGAACCTTGATCTCCTGGATACTGGCACTGGGACGGAGTTCGAGTTGGACTCCCACGCGCTCAATCGGTGGCAGACATGATGATCTTACTGACCACAGGAGCACCTAAACATCACGTACATAGACACGTAGATACGTTCGATGTATAGACGAACTTTGTCCTGTTGAAAAATGGTACACATGAGGACGCAAGATGTCCGTGATGTACTGTTGTTACGTCAAAGTTCCTGTCCTGAAGTCGTATCCGATAGCTCCCCACACCACAACAGCAGGAATAACGTTCCTATGCCTCTCTAAAACTGCGGAAGAATGGCGCCTCTCCCCTGGTCACCGCCATAGTAGTTGACGTGGTTTTTTTGGCTAGAGCAAAGCTACAATCCATCTCTGAACACAATGCGATGCCATTTATCAGCAGCCTTTGCTTCCGGTCTCAGCACCTCTCCCAACACAGCCGTTTGTGTTGCAGTGTTAACAGCATCCTACGCATTAGACGGTAATTCACCAGTACGGCTGCTAGTGTCTGACCAATAGTGTGAGGTAGCACAGAAAGTCGCGGAGAGTCCACTACTTGTTCCTGTGTGGGAGATAAAGACGCGAAGAGGTTACGATGTGCTTGGCACTCAATACAGCGATCCTCTCTTGTGTTGTCAGACGTGGTCAACGGGCCCCATGGCGACGTGTATGTCTGCCCTTGAAACCATGTTGGTAGATACTCGGAGAGCACACAGGATTAGGTTATGATTGTGGATGGGGCCATAAACAGCTACTGCGAGTTGCACAATCAAACACACAACTTTATTTTTCTAAGAACCACTTATTTACACATTGCTTAAAAAGTTCACAATTAAACAATACGGATGAAGGCCTAGTTACAGAACTTGAGATGCTTTCTGGGCTGAAGGCCCAATTCCATAGCGAAAACGAGAATGGCTGAAGGCCTGGCTTAGAAATCAAAAGCAATTAAAAGCTCTCCATTTTTAGGCCACGAATGGCCTACCGGGACCATCCGACCGCCGTGTCATCCTGAGTGCAGGATGCAGATACGAGGAGCATGGGGTCAGCACACCGCTCTCCCGGTCGTTATGATGGTATTCTTGACGGAAGCAGCTACTATTCGGTCGATTAGCTCCTCAATTGGCATCATGGGGCTGAGTGCACCCCGAAAAATGGCAACAGCGCATGGCGGCCTGGATGGTCACCCATCCAAGTGCCGACCACGCCCCACAGTGCTTAACTTCGGTGATCTCACGGGAACCGATGTATCGACTACGGCAAGGCCATTGCCTAAAACCAATTAAAAATAGAAGGTATTTTTTTTTCCTTTTTTTTAAAGTAATTGAAAACAATTAGCGGCTGAAGGCCTTCACTAAACGCCTGAAGGACAACTATAATTAAAACACATTAATAAACAATTTTTTCAACCAAGAAATTTCTTTTAAAACTTACAACAGAACCGCCAAAAGCCTAATTAAAGAAATATTAACTTATTGCACGGATGAAGGCCACAAACAAATATGAAACAACGGATGAAGGGCTGAACAACAAGTCAGACGATTTAAAATAAACTCCTTCCTTCTTATAAAATTTTTTCCTTTAAAGAATACACATGGCTGAAGCCCTTGTTGAAAGGGGTTCACGTAAATCCTCGGCTGAAGGCCACACGTAACACATGGAACAAATAACGGCTTAGTGACTGGATTACAAACAATTTCAGATAGAACCAATTTTAAAGAAAAATTTTTCTTTTTCAAAATAAAATCAATGTTCAAAATTTTAATTTAACATGGCTGAAGCCCTTTATGTAAAATTTAAAAATAATTGAATTAATACACGGCTGAAGGTCTTGTACAATACTTCAAACTAAAATGAAAATGACAATCTAAAACAAACAGAACAAGTGGTGCTCAGAAGTGTTCGAAGGGTCGGCCTGAGAAGGTAACTAAAGCGTAAGGTGAGGTGAGACAGGCAGCCAAGTTAAATACTCGGATGGCAACGCAAATTAGGGACGACCCAAGGACCAACCAACAATTTAACCAATTCCCTTCCATCTGACCAACAGCACAACGATGGAAAATATCGGCCGATGAGGATGCGAACAGCACTACGCCTTCAGAAATTTGCGTTTAAAAACAGCCAAGGGAACAATAACCACTCTAAGCAAATATGAACCAAAGAACTTAAAAGGCTGTCGAACTACATGCCATACCAGACAGAATCAACACTACGAGGAAAGGCACACTGCTGGAAAAGTACACTAACGACCACGGCAGGTAACTGGGGTGTTAACGGCCACAGGGAAGAAGATACCGCTGGTGCACTTCACTGGGAAGTTAACAGTCAGTTTAATAATTAATCACAATACAGGAAGACGGCTGCAAGATTTCGCCTTCCCCAACACATCATACATCGCTGCTAGCCCAAACAGCCCAGGGAGCAACAACCCGCAAATGAATGGAGATATGTCACAATAGTTGAATGGTTCAAATGGCTCTGAGCACTATGGGACTTAACAACTGAGGTCATCAGTCCCCTAGAACTTAGAACTACTTAAACCTAACTAACCTAAGGACTTCACACACATCCATGTCCGAGGCAGGATTCGAACCTGCGACCGTAGTGGTCGCGCGGTTCCAGACTGAAGCGCCTAGAACCGCTCGGCCACAGCGCCCGGCCACAATAGTTGAGGTTTCATAACAGGTTAACTGATCACTCAACTTCAGCGTCCAGGGTCGGTGGGCAACGAACTTCGTCGTTCTCGCAGCTGGCGCCTCACGATCTGACAGTGCGTGCATGCCACCAGCGGTCCCGGCCTGGTCTCGCGCTGCGGAGACATCCTCGCTGCTCCGTCCCAACCAACTGACCACCACACACACCACCACCACCCGGAAATACTAATGGTACGACAGTATTAGTATTGATAAGCGCTGCTGCTGCCACTCAAGGAGGCAAGCCCGCAACTTCCATACGTCAGTAAGTAAGGAAGAACAAGACGCCAATCAATGTGACAAAACGCCAAAGAACAAACGGCATTAACGCGAGCCACGCACGGCTCCGCCATCACGTCCCCCTGCCGCCCAAAATCGCGTCACTGTCACATCCGAACGCCGCACAAAGCTGTATATTGCTCGATTTGACCAGCTGGCCACACATCCACAATGAGGCCACTTCCAGTCTCTGTCAGGTGCTGATAACGCTGTCTCACATGACTACCCGGCATCTTCGTGGCTTTCACAGTGATGACTCAACATGTGACGCTGTTTATGTCCGTTATATACCCTATTAGGCTCAAAACAACAGTAAACAACACTAGCACACTCTGGAGTATGTTATACCTACCACAAAGAATTGCAACTCTAATCGTTTACACATACGCCGATGATGTGCACGTGTATGAAGTCGCACCAATAATATCTTCTGGGTGCTTCATTTTTTTCAGTCAGTCTAATTTAGCAGTGATGACAACAGATTGAATCCCAAAGAGTATAAATTAGAAAACTACTGCATAGTCAGTTTAACAGCACATCCGTCCAAGTTGCTGACAGGTATAGTATACGAAAGAACGAAAAAGAAAGTGAAGATTCTGTTTGACTTTATGATTTAGGAGAGGTAAAGGCACTAGCGAAATAGTCCGACGGGGATGATAGTTTGCTCGACTAGTATTATTACGTGATGAGCTTCTCCACAAAGTTTGACAAATATTATAAATAGCGGACGTTTGCTTTATGGCGCATATCTTTTACTTCCGACAGTGTACGTAATATTTAGGTCGAGGTCACCATTAGACACAGAGTCCAAAATCAAAACTGTCACTCATTGCAAGTAATGTTTCAAGTTTATTTGATTCACTATCACACGTAAGGTGGGAATTTAAGGAGATGGGACCTGGATAAACTGAAAGAACCAGAGGTTGTACAGGATTTCAGGGAGAGCATAAGGGAACAATTGACAGGAATGGGGGAAAGAAATACAGTAAAGAAGAATGGGTAGCTTTGAGGGATGAAATAGTGAAAGCAGCAGAGGACCAAATAAGTAAAAAGATGAGGGCTAGTAGAAACCCTTGGGTAACAGAAGAAATATTGAATTTAATTGATGAAAGGAGAAAATATAAAAATGCAGTAAATGAAGCAGGCAAAAAGGAATATAAACGTCTCAAAAATGAGATCGACAGGAAGTGCAAAATGGCTAAGCAGGGATGGCTAGAGGACAAATGTAAGGATGTAGAGGCTTATCTCACTAGGGGTGAGATAGATACTGCCTACAGGAAAATTAAAGAGACCTTTGGAGAAAGGAGAACCACTTGCATGAATATCAAGAGCTCAGATGGAAACCCAGTTCTAAGCAAAGAAGGGAAAGCAGAAAGGTGGAAGGAGTATATAGAGGGTCTATACAAGGGTGATGTACTTGAGGACATCAAACCAGGCTCAGGACTGAAGACCACAACAACAACAACATCACAAGTATTAAAATAAATAACAGACAATACAGTCCATTTTCAGGCTCTTAGTCTTGTACCATTGCTCCTTATACCGGCGCGTAAGATCCTGTCTCTTTCTCCCTAATGGATGCAGTTCGGAACTTGGAAGAAGTTTCCACCCAACATACAGGGTGATTTTGCTGAATGGGGATAGACTGCAAGTAATAATCCATTAGGAAATATGGAGTGAAAAACGTCACACGGACCTATGATCAGAATGCGTTCCAAAGGAGCTACACCCACTTGAAGCTGAAAATAAAAGTTATTTGACAGTGGCCTCGGTATCAGCACCAGGCTGGTACCACACCAACACTAGGTTGGTTGATTTGGGGAAGAGGACCAAACAGCGATGTCATCTGCCCCATCGGATTGGACAAGGATGGGGAAATTGGCTGTGTCCTTTCAAAGAACCATACCGGCATTTGCCTGAAGCCTAAATCAGGATGGTCGGACGCCGCTTTGAACCGCCCTCCTCTCGATTGTGAGTCCAGTGTGCTAACCAATGCGCCACCTCGCTCGGCACCAACACGAGGTAAGCCGGACTAATGAATGAACGTTCTCCTTGACAGCTGTTACTATCCATATCGCTTAAAACGCGTTGAGGCCTTATTAGCTACAGACTTGTCATTGTGGCAATGTTTTTGTCACTGCTTCGTCAGCGCATCTTCACGGCGCTGTGATTTTTGGCACCCACCTCACTCACAGACGGGACAAACTTAACAATGGGCACTATAGTCAACTTTAACTGCGGGCTACAGAGGATTCCCATGGTATGGTGGCACCAGAGTCGGACTAGCGTCGGACCAGCAACAGTGTGTTCAAATGGTTCAAATGGCTCTGAGCACTATGGGACTTCTAAGGTCATCAGTCCCCTAGAACTTAGGACTACTTAAACCTAACTAACCTAAGGACATCACACACATCCATGCCCGAGGCAGTATTCGAACCTGCGACCGTAGCAGCAGCGCGGTTCCAGAGTGTAGCGCCTAGAACCGCTCGGCCACCCCGGCCGGCAGCAACAATGTGTGGGCGGGGATTATTGTCGACCGCCTTGCGGGATCAGTCATGTTCCCACAACGCCCCACAGGTGAGGCATATCTGGACTTCCTGCGGGAGAGCCTGTGTCCCATGCTGGCAGACATGTCTTTGGTGGTACAAATGGTAATGTGACTACAGCACTGTCATCTTTAGTGTGGAGCTAAAAGATTAGCACAGACAGAACATTCCCAGTTCTCCAGTCATTTTTCAGTCATGGAAACCTACACTTTTACCTCCACCTAAATGTGTGTACGCTCCTTAGAAAGCATATCCCGCCGTATGTATGTATGTGTAACACCTTGTATTCCTATCCGCTCAGGAACCATTTCCTGCATTTTGTCCCCATTTAGCAAAATCATGCTATATATCTAAAGATGCCGTGTAGTGTCTATATAGTGACAAAGTATTACTTGGATTCTATACTGCAACATCTAATGGTCATTACGATTTACATTAAAGTTGCCCTTCTTTCAAGAGTGAATAAGGCCCAGTTAACAGAAATGTGATGCGAACTCACTATTCCCAGTCATGGTTTTTCAGTCAGCCATACTTAAATAGTGCAATGGAACATTTGTTTAGTACCTGAAATATGTTTTTATTGCCCGCTGGTTAACTTTCACTTTACTTAAACAAGTTTCTGTTCCCCTAACAGTATTATTTTATGTATGATTAGCAAGATATCGAGCGGTTCTAGGCGCTACAGTCTTGAGCCGCGCGAGCGCTACGGTCGCAGGTTCGAATCCTGCCTCGGGCTTGGATGTGTGTGATGTCCTTAGGTTAGGTTTAAGTAGTTCTAAGTTCTAGGGGACTGATGACCTCAGATGTTAAGTCCCATAGTGCTCAGAGCCAAACCATTAGCAAGATATAAACACAACTCGAATCTTCATATATGACGTGATTATACTTCGTTATGTTGCCCATGTAACACCACAGTATCATAACACATGTAAACAGAATGTCGAGCAACTGCCTCTCTAAGATCTTGGGGCAACTCGCCTTCTAAAAATAATTCACTGATGCAAAGAGCGATTCACTTACCAACATCTACGACGAATAGAAGAAGTTTTGACCGAAAAATCTGTTTGGATTAAACACGAGAATACACTCTGTAGAAAAAAGAAATCGTTAACTCGATGTGCATGTACGGACAAGCAGTTGACTACAGTTTCAGGAAGACTGGACGATTTATTCAAGAGAAAGAGCTGGCCCTTACGCAAGCAGCTGTTCGGCTCAGCGCTGACTGACAGAGTATTCTCGTGAGGGATATCGTACCAAATTCTAGCATCCCCTAGAACGTCAAAATCCCATGATGGTTGGACGGCCCAGCCCATAATGCTCCAAACGTGCTCAGTTGGGGAGAGATACGGCGAGGGCGCTGGCGAAGGTAAGCTTTGCCAAACACGAAGACAAACGACAGAAACTTTCTCCGACGGGCATTATCTTGCTGACATATAAACCCAGGATGGCTTTCCATGTAGGGCAAGGAAACGAGGCGTAATATATCGTCGAAGTACCGCAGTGCTGTAAGGCTGTACGGTGACCAATGGTAGTCGGCGCGAGGGGCGCCATGAGCTTAGCCCCGTATCTGTGAGCCGCCTGTTAAGGTTTCTTGTAGTCTCTAAAGGTGTTGCACGTCGGATCGATGATAATGATGAATCCGGAACTCTGAATACCTCTTTAACGGTTGATCGGTCCTCACCTTCTGTCGTGTCGCTGGGTCTACCGCTTGCTTCTTGACGCTTTGTTCGGCAATGGTTCACCCATTACTGCCAACGTCGTCGAACAGTGAAGTTGCTCCTATTCAAGTCTCGAGCGATTCGACGATTACGCCAACCGGCTTGAGCCTAAATATGCATCCTCTCTCAAATGCTGACATGTGTGTATATTGTTAAGCGGTTTTCTGTGATGCGCAGTTACTGTCCAGCAGAGAGCACTGTGGTATCGACATGTCCCCTGTTTACTATCCTTGCCAACTGCGCGGTGAAATTGCGCTGCAGCGTCACACATTCATCCATAGGCTGCCAAAGTTAACAGTTTCGTACTTTCCGTCGAAAGCTGTACAAACATCAGTTTGTGACCGATTTGCATAACTCCTTCTTGATGCGTCATTTTTTTAGAGTGTAAAAAGGTTGATTACTCCCGCATGGAGCATTTGTGCAACGCCTAAGGGTTGTGCACTTTTGCTGTTTTACAAAACTGCAGCTTGATTTACTTGAATTTGCGAAACTTGCGGATCTCTATATACAGGGTGTTACAAAAAGGTACGGCCAAACTTTCAGCAAACATTCCTCACACACAAAGAAAGAAAATATGTTATGTGGACATGTGTCCGGAAACACTTACTTTCAATGTTAGAGCTCATTTTATTACTTCTCTTCAAATCACATTAATCATGGAATGGAAACACACAGCAACAGAACGTACCAGCGTGACTTCAAACACTTTGTTACAAGAAATGTTCAAAATGTCCTCCGTTAGCGAGGATACATGCATCCACCCTCCGTCGCATGGAATACCTGATGCTCTGATGCAGCCCTGGAGAATGGCGTATTGTATCACAGCCGTCAACAACACGAGCACGAAGAGTCCCTACATTTGGTACCGGGGTTGCGTAGACAAGAGCTTTCAAATGCCGCCATAAATGAAAGTCAAGAGGGTTGAGGTCAGGAGAGCGTGGAGGCCATGGAATTGGTCCGCCTCTACCAATCCATCAGTCACCGAATCTGTTGTTGAGAAGCGTACGAATACTTCGACTGAAACGTGCAGGAGCTCCATCGTGCATTAACCACATGTTGTGTCGTACTTGTAAAGGCACATGTTCAACATTACCTTCCTTCAATTGGGCCAACTGGCGGTGAATCGAGGAAGTACAGTACATACTGACAAACTAAAATGAGCTCTAACATGGAAATTAAGCGTTTCCGGACACATGTCCACATAACATCTTTTCTTTATTTGTGTGTGAGGAATATTTCCTGAAAGTTTGGCCGTACCTTTTTGTAACACCCTGTATAAAAGGCAATGTCCTGACTGAGTGATTCAGTCATCATCGGCCAACGTAAATCGCTAAGAACAGAAACTTAAAATTTGGAGAAGATGTGGGCCTTATACTGTAGGCATCGTTTAAGAAGGGATTTTTCGAAATTCCAACCCTAAGGTGGTGAAATAGGGGATGAAGTTTTTTGAGAAATGTCGCTGTTAAACCCATTTGGAAGCTAGAGCTACGAAAATTGGTATTTGGTTTCTCGGTCCGAAATAAAAGAAACACATTTTTCAGTGTTTCTGGAGATTGAGCCCCTAAAGAGATAAAATAGGGGACAAGATATTTTATTCAAGCGTTTTTGCAGCTAGATCCATGAAAATGTATATTTGGCTTTTGTGTTAGAAGTAAAACGTACGCATGTCACTGTATTTGGAAATTCAATCCCTCAGGGGGTGAAAAGAGGGGTGAAAAATTTTATGAAAATATTTCATTGCGAAAGCATTTTTAAAGGTAAATCTTTGAAAATGGTTGTTTGGTTTCTCGGTCAGCGATGAAAAAATACATGTTTCACTGTTTTTGGAAATTCAACCCCTACGGGGATGAAACAGGGGCAGATTGATCCAAGTACTCATCATGGCTCAGCCCAAACCGCTGAGGATAGAAACTTCAAGTTTGGAGAGTGTGTGGATCTTATACTGTAGGCATCATTTAAAAAGCGATTGCCCAAAATTCCACTCCTAAGGGGGTGAAATAGCGGTTGGAAGGCTTTTTGAAAGTATGTCGCTATTAAGGGAACTTTGCAGCTAGAACTACGAGACCTGGTATTTGGTTTCTCAGAATGTAAAATGTATGTGTTTCAGCATTTTTGTAAATTCAACCACTAAAGGGTAATATTGTGGGTGACAGTGTTTTCGAAAACAAATAATTACTAAAGAACTACGAAAGGATTTTTAAGTCTATATCTATGACAGCTGGTATTTGACTTCTAGGTTATGAATAAAGAAAGACGTGTTTCAGTGTTTCTGGAAATCCAATCCCTAAGGGACAGCACTAGGGGATGAAAATTCGTTATATTAAAAAAAATTAAAAGTAAATTTATGAAAACTGGTGTTTCAATTTCCGGTTGGATATAAAGAAGTAGGGGACGAAAGTTGCTACGGAAGTATCTCCACAAAAACGCAAAAGGCATGATTAACAAAAAGTTTGGACTCCAGCTATCAGAATCGCTTTTTGGTGAGGAGAACGTTCAGAAAAGAACATACTTATATGGCCTTAATTAGCCTGAAAAGCTTAGAACGTGTTTTGAACAACATAAAAATTCTATGAAATAAAAACCAAAATAAAAATCTCTGCAGGCCACTCGAGCGAAGCAGCGGGCGCTAAAAAATGGTTCAAATGGCTCTGAGCACTATGGGACTCAACTGCTGAGGTCATTAGTCCCCTAGAACTTAGAACTAGTTAAACCTAACTAACCTAAGGACATCACACACATCCATGCCCGAGGCAGGATTCGAACCTGCGACCGTAGCGGTCTCGCGGTTCCAGACTGCAGCGCCAGAACCGCGCGGCCACTTCGGCCGGCCAGCGGGCGCTAAGCTAGTGTGAAATAAAGATACGAGATTTGCAGTGACTTCAAAATTGTTATTCGATCTCAAGGCTACAAAAGTTTTACATAGGCCAACCAGATGAAGGAACTTCAATAGAGAAACTATCATAACAAACACCGCAGAGAAAGTAGATGAGTCAGTTAAGAAATAACAACAAACGTTACCCGCTCACAAATAATCAACACAGAACAAACTATGGAAGTTGTCAAATATGCAAATATAACAATTTTAAAAGCTGACAGTGTTAAATTTTTTGAGTTAAACTTCACGATAAAATCTGTTTGGGGGATCATACCACATAATTCATGAAACGCCTAAACACATCTTTATTGGAGTGCGGATGTTGTCACACATTCATGATTTAAAAATAAGTAACCTAACATACGTTTACTTTGATTGCATGATGTCATACGCGATCTACTTTGAGATAATATATCACGCTGCTTTATGCACCTCTGGTCTAGGGGTCGCGTCTTTAATCAAAACGTCCGCGGTTCCGGGTTCGAACATCACTACCACCTCTTAAATTTTGAATAAACATCATCAGCCATGACAGCCGATACTTGTGGTATGAGAAGTCATACCATTCCGCCAACGGCCCTGTTAAAATGGGCGGAGGAGTGCACACAGATTCAGGATACCACCTTGCCTTGGCGTGGGAATCAGCACCTAAATAGCGGAAGAATCAGCAGTGATTAAAGGCATGAGGATGCAGACACCAACAGAAACCACTGCATTAAAGACACATGTGGCTTGTAATTGAAAAATGTCGTGATGATCTCTCCATCGGCAAAAGATTCTGGAGTAGTCCCCATTTCGGATCTCCGAGAGAGGACTGCCAAAGAGAAGGTGGTCTCGAGAAAAAGACTGAATAACCAACGAAAGGATAACGTTCTACGAGTCGGAGCGTGAAATGTCAGAAATTTGAGAGTTTTAGGGAAGTAAGAAAATCTAAAAAAGAAAATGCTAATGCTCAGTCTGGATATACTGGGGATCAGTGAAGTAAAATGGAAAAAAGACAAGGATATCTGGTCAAATGAGTATAATATCAGTAGCAGCAGAAAGTGGTATAACGAGAGTAGGATTCGTTATCAATAGGAAGATGGTGTAGAGAGTTACTGTGAACAGTTCTCACCAGAATCAGCATCAAACGACACCGACAACAATAGTGCAGGCATAAATGCCGACGTTGCAAGCCGAAGATTAAGAGATAGAGAAAGCATATGAGGATATTGAAAGGGTAATTCAGTACGTAAAGGAAGATGAAAATTTAATAGTCATGGGTGACTGGAGTCCAATTATAGGGGAAGGAGTATAAGAAAATGGTAGTAGAAATGAGGGTGGAGAAAGACTAATTGAGTTTTGGAATAAATTTCAGCTAGTAATAGAGAACACACTGTTCAGGAGTCACAACAGGAGGAGGTACACTTGGAAAAAGCCGGGAGATACGGCAAGATTTCAGTTAGATTACTGTATGGTCAGGCAGAGATCTCGCAATCAGACACTGGATGTAAGGCATACTCTGGAGCAGATATGGACTCAGATCACAATTTAGTAGTGTTGAAGAGTTGGGCGAAAGTCCAAGAGACTAGTTAGAAAGAATCAATGCGCAAAGAAGTGGGATAGGTGAAAAGTAAGGAGTGAATATATGCACTTGAAGCTCTGAGACTGTAGATACTGCGATAATGGTTCAAATGGCTCTGAGTACTATGGGACTTAACATCTGAGGTCATAAGTCCCCTAGAACTTAGAACTACTTAAACCTAACTAACCTAAGGACATCACACACATCCATGCCGAGGCAGGATTCGAACCTGCGACCGTAGCAGTCACGCTGCCGTAATGAATAGCTCAGTAGGTAGTTCGGCTGAAGAGGAATGGACACCTCTATAAATGGTGATCACAGAAGTTGGAAAGAAGAACTGAGGTACAAAGAAGGAAACAAGCGTAACGGAAGTAATACACTCCTGGAAATGGAAAAAAGAACACATTGACACCGGTGTGTCAGACCCACCATACTTGCTCCGGACACTGCGAGAGGGCTGTACAAGCAATGATCACACGCACGGCACAGCGGACACACCAGGAACCGCGGTGTTGGCCGTCGAATGGCGCTAGCTGCGCAGCATTTGTGCACCGCCGCCGTCAGTGTCAGCCAGTTTGCCGTGGCATACGGAGCTCCATCGCAGTCTTTAACACTGGTAGCATGCCGCGACAGCGTGGACGTGAACCGTATGTGCAGTTGACGGACTTTGAGCGAGGGCGTATAGTGGGCATGCGGGAGGCCGGGTGGATGTACCGCCGAATTGCTCAACACGTGGGGCGTGAGGTCTCCACAGTACATCGATGTTGTCGCCAGTGGTCGGCGGAAGGTGCACGTGCCCGTCGACCTGGGACCGGACCGCAGCGACGCACGGATGCACGCCAAGACCGTAGGATCCTACGCAGTGCCGTAGGGGACCGCACCGCCACTTCCCAGCAAATTAGGGACACTGTTGCTCCTGGGGTATCGGCGAGGACCATTCGCAACCGTCTCCATGAAGCTGGGCTACGGTCCCGCACACCGTTAGGCCGTCTTCCGCTCACGCCCCAACATCGTGCAGCCCGCCTCCAGTGGTGTCGCGACAGGCGTGAATGGAGGGACGAATGGAGACATGTCGTCTTCAGCGATGAGAGTCGCTTCTGCCTTGGTGCCAATGATGGTCGTATGCGTGTTTGGCGCCGTGCAGGTGAGCGCCACAATCAGGACTGCATACGACCGAGGCACACAGGGCCAACACCCGGCATCATGGTGTGGGGAGCGATCTCCTACACTGGCCGTACACCACTGGTGATCGTCGAGGGGACACTGAATAGTGCACGGTACATCCAAACCGTCATAGAACCCATCGTTCTACCATTCCTAGACCGGCAAGGGAACTTGCTGTTCCAACAGGACAATGCACGTCCGCATGTATCCCGTGCCACCCAACGTGCCTAGAAGGTGTAAGTCAACTACCCTGGCCAGCAAGATCTCCGGATCTGTCCCCCATTGAGCATGTCTGGGACTGGATGAAGCGTCGTCTCACGCGGTCTGCACGTCCAGCACGAACGCTGATCCAACTGAGGCGCCAGGTGGAAATGGCGTGGTAAGCCGTTCCACAGGACTACATCCAGCATCTCTACGATCGTCTCCATGGGAGAATAGCAGCCTGCATTGCTGCGAAAGGTGGATATACACTGTACTAGTGCCGACATTGTGCATGCTCTGTTGCCTGTGTCTATGTGCCTGTGGTTCTGTCAGTGTGATCATGTGATGTATCTGACCCCAGGAATGTGTCAATAAAGTTTCCCCTTCCTGGGACAATGAATTCACGGTGTTCTTATTTCAATTTCCAGGAGTGTATTTCAGTTGATCGACGAAAGAAGGAAGTATAAAAATGTTCAGGAAACTTCAGGAACATAGAAATACATGTTACTTCAGAAATAAATAAATAGGAAGTCCTGGACAGGTAAGGTGAAACGGCTGCACGAAAAACGTGAAGCAATCCGAAAAGAAATGATTTTCGGAAGAACTGACTCAGCATACAGAACAACTTTCGGTGAAATTAAAGGAAGAGATGTAACATTAAGAGTGCAATGGGAATTACACTGTTAAATGCAGAGGAGAGAACGGGTGGGTTGAAAGAGTACATTGAAGGTGATTGTAAGAGCGAAGGTCTGTCTAATGACGTGATAGAAGAGGAAACAGGAGTCGATATAGAAGAGAGAGGGTATCCAACATTAGAGTCGGAATATAGAAAAGCTTTGGGACACTTAAGATCGAATAAGGTAGTATGTATAGATAACATTCCATCAGAAATTCTAAAATCATTGGGGAAGATGGCAACAAAACGTCTATTCACGTTGGTGTATAGAATGTATGAGTCTGGACATACACTATCTGACTTTCGGAGAAGCATCATGCACACAATTCCGAAGACTGAAAGAACTGACAATTGCGAGAATTATCGGGCAATCAACTTAATAGCTCACGCATTCGAGTTGATAACAAGGATAACATGTAGAAGAATAGAAAAGAGAATTGAGGATGTGTTAGATGACGATCAGTTGCCTTTAGGAAAGCGAAAGGAACGAGAGAGGCAATTCTGACGTTGCGGTTGATAATAGAAGCAAGACAGAAGAAAAATCAAGACACATTCATAGAGCCGGCCTCGGTGGCCGAGCGGTTCTAGGCGCTCAGTCCGGAAGCGCGCTGCTGCTACGGTCGCAGGTTCGAATCCTGCCTCGGGCATGGATGTATGTGATGCCCTTAAGTTAGTTAGGTCCCATAGTGCTCAGAGCCATTTTGAACCACATTCATAGAATTTGTCGACCTGGAAAAAGCGTTCGACAATGTAAAACGGTGCAAGATGTTCAAATTCTGAGAGAAATAGGGATAAGACGTGTGGTAGACAGTGTACAAGAGCCAAGAGGGAACAATAAAGTGGAAGACCAAGAACGAAGTTCTCGGATTAATAAGTGTGTAAGACAGGGACGTAGACTTTCGCCCCTACTGTTAACTATATACATCGAAAAAGCAATGACGGAAACAAAAGAAGTGTTGAACAATGCAACTAAAATTCGAGGTGGAAGGATATCAATGATAATATTCAATGATGAACTGCTATCCTCAGCGAAAGTGAAGAAGAGTTACATAATCTGCTGAGTGGAATTAACAGTCTAATGAGTACAGAATATGGACTGAGAGTAAATCGAAGAAAGATGAAAGTGATGAGAAATAGCAGAAATGAGAACAGAGAGAAACTTAAGATCAGTATTGATGATCACAAAATAGTTGAAGTTAAGAAATTTTGTTACCTAGGTAGCAAAATAACCCATGACGGGCAAGGCAGGGAGCACATAAAAAGTAGATTATCACTGGCAGAAAAGACATTCCTGGCCAATAGAACTCTATTAGTAGCAAACAAAGGCCTTAACTTGAGGAAGTACTGTATGATAGTGGACTGCGGGACACCGTGATCATCACAGATGCACGGTATGAGTTAACGAGCATTTCGCTCTCATTTAAGTATATTGCCGAAAGAGACAGCCTTTAGGAATCGTGAAATGAACCCTGTCGTGTGCCACAAAGAGCGCAGATTCGCCACGAGATGGGGAAAATCACAGGCGTCTATTGTGCTGAATGAGGCCTAAGCGCTGTAGTGCGCGAGTGAAACAAAATGGTTCAAATGGCTCTGAGCACTATGGGACTTAACTGCTGAGGTCATCAGTCCCCTAGAACTTAGAACTACTTAAACCTAACTAACCAAAGGACATCACACACATCCATGCCCGAGGCAGGATTCGAACCTGCGACCGTAGCGGTCGCGCGGTTGCGAGTGAAACAGACGAGAACCTACGTCATAAGGAAATTCCGTAGGAGCTGTTTGTGGCCAGGGAGACAGCAGTGTTAAATATGGCGGACATAAGATCGTCCATAATGCGGAAACATTTATGAAAACTATTTAAATCTATAGTAATTGAGGGAATGAATCCACAGTAATTTTAATCTACCATCTTTCTTAAATTTTCATGGTGATCCCAATAAAACTTGAATATTGATCATATCTCTATAGTAGTTCAGGATTTACAGTTAAAGTGAAATTAACAAGTTTTGTAACAAAGACCTGAATGCTAAAATATGAACGCTTTGGTCGATCTTAACGATGGACATTTCATATAAAAGCGCATCGTTAAGATGACAAATGTTGTAAATATCAACTCTGTAACTTTATTTGTTTAAAATATGTAGTAAATTTAAATTATCAGTATTTTCAGTTAAGCATCAGATCATCATTTCCTGCACACAAAACACATTTTCCGATGTCAGTATGACATATTATTGAGTCATTAGGTAATAAAATATTTGTTGTATAGTTTAGTGCATAATAGTTACCTTTGTACTTTATTTAGTTATCAGAAAGCACGTTGGTGCAAGACTAATGGCGACACCTACAACGTGCTTACATGAGGAAAGTTTCCAACCGATTTCTCATCTACAAACAGCAGTTGACCGGCATTGCCTGGTGAAACGTTATTGTGATGCCTCGTGTAAGGAGGAGAAATTCGTACTATCACGTTTCCGACTTTGATAAAGGTCGGATTGTAGCCTGTCGCGATTGCGGTTTATCGTATCGCGACATAGCTGCTCGCGTTGGTCGAGATCCAGTGACTGTTAGCAGAATATGGAATCGATGGGTTCAGGAGGGTAATACGGAACGCCGTGCTGGATCCCAACGGCCTCGTATCACTAGCAGTCGAGATGACAGGCATCTTATCCGCATGGCTGTAACGGATCGTGCAGCCACATCTCGATCCCTAAGTCAACAGATGGGGACGTTTGCATGACAACAACCATCTTCACGAACAGTTCGACGACGTTTGCAGCAGCATGGACTATCAGCTCGGAGACCAAGGCTGCGGTTACCCTTGACGCTGCATCACAGACAGGAGCACGTGCGATGGTGTACTCAACGACGAACCTGGGTGCACGAATGGCAAAACATCATTTTTTCTCAGATGAATCCAGGTTCTGTTTGCAGCATCATGATGATCGCATCCTTGTTTGGCGACATCGCGGTGAACGCACATTGGAAACGTGTATTCGTCATCGCGATACTGACGTATCACCCGGCGTGATGGTATGGGGTGTCATTGGTTACACGTCTCGGTCACCTCCATTTCGCATTGACGGCATTTTGAACAGTGGACTTTACACTTCAGATGTGTTTCGACCCGTGGCTCTACCATTCATTCGATCCCTGCGAAACCCTACATTTCAGCAGGATAATGCACTACCGCATGTTGCAGGTCCTGTGCGGGCCTTTCTGGATGCAGAAAATGTTCGACTGCTGCCCTGGCCAGCACATTCTCCAAATCTCTCACTAATTGAAAACGTCTGGTCAATGGTGGCCGAGCAACTGGCTCGTCACAATACGCTAGTCAATACTCTTGATGAACTGTGGTATCGTGCTGAAGCTGCATGTGCAGCTGTACCTGTACACGCCATCCAAGATCTGTTTGACTCAATGCCCAGGCGTATCAAGGCCGTTATTAAGGCCAGAGGTGGTTGTTATGGGTACTGATTTCTCAGGATCTATGCACCGAAATTGCGTGAAAATGTAATCACATGTTAGTTCTTGTATTTGTCCAATGAATACCCGTTTATCATCTGCATTTCTTCTTGGTGTAGCAATTTTAATGGCCAGTAGTGTAGTTTGCCTTCTGAATATACATTATTCTAACCGAATCGGAACTGTGTGGCCTATATCATTTATGGGTCGTGAATTTAGCTCCTGACGTTATTATTACTCTTATTATATGTTATATTAACATATTTTTCATACAGTTTCGCAAACTTGCCATCAGGCAGACAATTTAACCAAAGGGTCGCAAGTGTCTAATTTAGGACGTGTAATGCGACACGTGCGGTTCAACCCCTAGACGAGTTTGAGCCAAGACATATCGGCAAAGAGGAACCGCATGTGATCCCGAACATCTTTGGGATGTTAGCTCGCAACAGACTATCCTAGCACGCATCCTGTCAGACCCAAATTCTCAACTTATCCACACACCAGTGGTGCCCCTTCGCCCGGTATCCTCATGACTGGTGGCATTTCGACGATTGCTGTAAAAGTTTAAGCGTGGTGTGCATCGGCACTGACACTATAAACTGGTCGTTCTCAGCTTATTATTATATCTGGTGCGTGTTCTTTCAGACAAGTCCGAAAGAGAGCAGACACAATTTCGATCCTGCAGCTACTATAAATCAAGACACAAAGTAATTTTTTACATTAGCTGGCAGTGGCCATTGGTTTAAATCAGTGGTGAAAGTCGTAAATTTGTGTGGGACCGGGATTCGAACCCAAGTTTCCTGCTTTGTTTTTTGTTAAAATACTTTTATTAAACTAATAATAAAGCCTTAAAACGCATTAGAAAATGCAAAGGCAAGGAAAAATGTTTTTGGATCTTGTGACACGCAAATCAGCGACACAACACCCGATACCCTTCTATTTCTTTTATTTTTTTAAAGGATTGGGTCGGGTGGAAGAGTGGGTCCTGATGCCTCCTTCGCAGCGAAGCGAAAAACGAGGGGGAGGGAGTTCGGGATAAAGAAGAAACACAAATCTGTCCAGAAGCAAGAATTTTACTTCTTTATTCTTTCCCACTCTATAGGCCTATGTATGACGACATGTTCTTCCATGGTGAGAGAAAAGAAAAGGGAGGTCGATCCGCCGATTGAAAGAAAATAAATATTCATTCCCGTAGTAGTGGAAACTAGGGTCCTCATGTTGCCAGATAACACTAGTGTAATTTCTCGTATCTTTTGTTGGGTCATCGATATTCGTTCTAAAGTCATCTGTCTTACAACATGTTCAGCATCTCTCACCACGGGTGATCCACCTGCACGGCGGGTTGTGTAGTGCACTCCAGAGATAGTTCGAAAAATGTTGTCTATATTTGGGGTTCCTACCTATCGCGCAATACCGTTCCTCCATATACATTCCTGGAAATGGAAAAAAGAACACATTGACACCGGTGTGTCAGACCCACCATACTTGCTCCGGACACAGCGAGAGGGCTGTACAAGCAATGATCACACGCACGGCACAGCGGACACACCAGGAACCGCGGTGTTGGCCGTCGAATGGCGCTAGCTACGCAGCATTTGTGCACCGCCGCCGTCAGTGTCAGCCAGTTTGCCGTGGCATACGGAGCTCCATCGCAGTCTTTAACACTGGTAGCATGCCGCGACAGCGTGGACGTGAACCGTATGTGCAGTTGACGGACTTTGAGCGAGGGCGTATAGTGGGCATGCGGGAGGCCGGGTGGATGTACCGCCGAATTGCTCAACACGTGGGGCGTGAGGTCTCCACAGTACATCGATGTTGTCGCCAGTGGTCGGCGGAAGGTGCACGTGCCCGTCGACCTGGGACCGGACCGCAGCGACGCACGGATGCACGCCAAGACCGTAGGATCCTACGCAGTGCCGTAGGGGACCGCACCGCCACTTCCCAGCAAATTAGGGACACTGTTGCTCCTGGGGTATCGGCGAGGACCATTCGCAACCGTCTCCATGAAGCTGGGCTACGGTCCCGCACACCGTTAGGCCGTCTTCCGCTCACGCCCCAACATCGTGCAGCCCGCCTCCAGTGGTGTCGCGACAGGCGTGAATGGAGGGACGAATGGAGACGTGTCGTCTTCAGCGATGAGAGTCGCTTCTGCCTTGGTGCCAATGATGGTCGTATGCGTGTTTGGCGCCGTGCAGGTGAGCGCCACAATCAGGACTGCATACGACCGAGGCACACAGGGCCAACACCCGGCATCATGGTGTGGGGAGCGATCTCCTACTCTGGCCGTACACCACTGGTGATCGTCGAGGGGACACTGAATAGTGCACGGTACATCCAAACCGTCATAGAACCCATCGTTCTACCATTCCTAGACCGGCAAGGGAACTTGCTGTTCCAACAGGACAATGCACGTCCGCATGTATCCCGTGCCACCCAACGTGCTCTAGAAGGTGTAAGTCAACTACCCTGGCCAGCAAGATCTCCGGATCTGTCCCCCATTGAGCATGTTTGGGACTGGATGAAGCGTCGTCTCACGCGGTCTGCACGTCCAGCACGAACGCTGGTCCAACTGAGGCGCCAGGTGGAAATGGCATGGCAAGCCGTTCCACAGGACTACATCCAGCATCTCTACGATCGTCTCCATGGGAGAATAGCAGCCTGCATTGCTGCGAAAGGTGGATATACACTGTACTAGTGCCGACATTGTGCATGCTCTGTTGCCTGTGTCTATGTGCCTGTGGTTCTGTCAGTGTGATCATGTGATGTATCTGACCCCAGGAATGTGTCAATAAAGTTTCCCCTTCCTGGGACAATGAATTCACGGTGTTCTTATTTCAATTTCCAGGAGTGTAATTCCAAAACTGAAATATATCCTTTGGGCCGTCACTGAATAAGTAAAGGACCGCCTGACCTCTGATCCAGGCGATAGCGTTGGTCTTGGTCCTCGGACATTATGTCTCGCCCGGAAGAAGAAGAGATTGAGAGGTGACATGTGTTGTTGCCCGCAGTAGAAAAGCCAACATTTGTTTGCCGTAGTACCAGATCACCGTGACCTCTCTGGAGCTAAGTCGGTGTTCGTCTGTGTCAATTACATTAAATTACACACAGTTGGGGGACTCTGCCATGCCATCCTGTGTGATCTATTTTCCATTGCCTGTTATATACCAAGTGGACTGGACATCTGTGTCAAACATGGCAGGGTGGACTGACTGTCACAGGACACTTCACTGCATGCTGCGGTGTTTCGTTTCCACCACATTCAGTTATCGTCTCCGCTGCAGGGTGCAGTGGATCTCCTTCGCCATCGCCGAGGATGGAAGGAGGAAAGCGTCGTGTGGGTAACTGAGTTCCAAATAGAAACCGCAAAGATAGAAGAACAGTGCCGGGATGGTTTGTAGCGACAACGCTGCGGACTGAGGGGAGACGGGCGCTAATGCTTCCAGCAGCGTGAGACTGGTGGGGCAATGAGATCATGACCGTAACTGTGAATTAACAAACAGGGCCAACACTCCATTACAAACGTTTATAAGTCCTAGTCCTCCTCTGTCCTTGGAGAGATGAGGTATTCATATCAAACTTTGAACAAAATTCCTGTGCTCACGAAGTAACTGAGACTCGCCATAATGATGCAGGCCATTGGGTTCGTAATTGGAAAAGCCTGTGTGATATCTGGGATGCGCGACTTTAGGTAGACATTGGCATACTGCTTTCTCTGGAGGATGTTTGTAGTGCATAGGCTGTGATTTGCTATCCCTGCTCTAATTTGGTGCAGGAGGCGTCTATAATTACACGTCGTTGTAAGGCGTGTATCGTTAATGAAGTCTCAACCCAAGCATCTCATCTGGTCGTTGATCCACAAGGGGGCGACACTGTCAGATGGCAATCTCATCCCAATACGAATGGCGACTGACTTTTCGATGTTAATGCTGCTACACGAGGCTGCCCCATAGGTTGTGATCCTTTCCGTGGTGGTTGTCATATCATACAGCCATGGAGGACCAACATCAAAAGCCGCCTGCACGTGCAATGCTTCTGAAGGTGGTGGTATCGAGTGTCATTCCAGTCGGTCTATGGCGTCGGCCTCATAACAAGGGTTCTAAGGCCAACATATAGAACATCCTCAGTAATGGGCAACCTTAGCACACTGAGTGGCTTATCTGGACGACCGCCATTAAACGACCGTTAGCGGATACCTTCGATGATGCACTGCGAAGTACACACAACACTATTTTAACAAAGCGGTCTGGGTACTGCATGCTCTGGAAAACTGCAGTCAAGAATGAGTGCTCAACTCGTTCAAATGCTTGAACAAAGTTGATGGATGCCAGCATACCTGGCATGCACCGAACCTTCGCCAGCGTTATCATGTCCACAGCTGGCACAGAGCTGCATGTATGTTGTGGCAACCCTCCGATGATGTTTGATCCAGCGAAATTACATTCTGTATTGTGTTCCTGAAAGATGCAGTCATCAAACTGGTGTAAATTCTCATGTCACTATTCAGCAGCATCAATCGTCAGTTTATGACCAGGAACTACCAGTTTTTCTAAGAAGGTAACAGGGAATGGTACATCTGGTGACTTCAGTTCTTACCATATCTCTTTCAAACACGGTGACAATAGCTGCTTGAAGGCTCGATAAAACTCCAAACGGAGACCGTCGGGTCTCGGGGTCTTATTGGGCACTCCTCTGTCGATGGCAGCGGACACCTCATCTTGTGTTACCTCATCTTCTGTTATGCCCCCTTTGAAGTGCCCTTACAATGCCTGCAGTGTGAGTCCATGGATCAACCCTGTGACGTCTGTAACGACCATCGGATCCGGTTGTTGCGCCAAGTTCTGTCGAGCATAACGCTCAAGAAAATCCTTGGCTACATCCCATTGTTCATTCAGACGCCTACCGTCTTCCGTGTGGATAACATGGGACAGCGCCCGTCACGGTCTTGTGCGCTCCATGAGCATGTGATTCTTTGAAGTTCATTCCGTGGGCAGGCCGTCTTGTGCACAAGTGTGTACTGTGGCTCCTTCCAAATGGAGGCGCGTGAGAGAAACGATCTTTACTTTGGCACAGTTGACTGATGTCGTATGTCTGGAGAGGGCAGCTGATGGTAAGGTAAAAGTCCATTGTGTATCTGCGCCACAAAGCTGCTTTTCTACCGTCATGAAGGTTCGCCTTATATTCAGTGTTGTGCAGTCAATCCATCTTCCTAAGGCCGAGGGGTAGAGATTGTGATAGCAGACACACTTAATCCATGTATCGTCTACAGCAAATTGACAGTCTGGGGAGGTGAAGTGGGTGGTGATGAGCTTACATGGGCTACTGCTCTCCTATACCCTGACGGGACTGAGGATTATGGCACAGATGTAGGCCGAGTCATCCAAAAAAACTGTTGGCCACCTCTCCACATCGTTCACCTTTGTCTGGAGTGAGCGAGTTAAATAAATCCGATGGCTGGAAAAGTGATTTGTGAAGTATATATAACCGTGTCTATCACCATGGATGTGACGTCTTGTGTCCACCAGCTGAAGACTGCAGATGAGTTTATCAAGCCCAGGACATGGGAAATGACGTGGAAGGTGGTCCAAAGGCGCTTGCGTGAAGGTTAAGTTCACCTCAGTCACCATCTAGTCGACCCTGAGAAGATCAACGCAGTGTCTGCAAAAAAAGCTGGAATGTTACCACCGTCGATCTGTACCGGAAGACACATAGACACTGATGATTTGAACTCCATTAACTGTGGCGACTATGCCCTGTACATTGTGGAGATATCGAATGTCATCTGCAGCCAAGCCCTCCCTAAGTAGGACGGTATCGCCGCTGCCGGTGGGTGGAGTATGTGTGATCAGCTGTGTAACTGGAGTGGCTGGAAAAGCTGGCTAAATGTATCTCTCGCAGAGAGCGATGTCGATATCCCCAGCATCAAGCATGTCTTGCAACAAGGAGAATTTGTGGTACCTTCTGACAGTGTTGAGGTTGATTTTTGCCAGCTGAAAAGTTTGTCGCCTCATCTCCGTCTCAGGTGGTGTTTTCATGGACAAAGACAGAATGGGATATCGTCGCCTAAACACCGCTAACTCACTGTCACTTATTGGGTCGCTGGAGCGATAAAGGCACTCTGGGTATCACCCCTAATTTTCTCTCGCTCTCTTGTCGGAATGTTACATTCGACGTTGTCTGCCCACAGGCTGTAAGTTGCCAGTTGCTGTTGTACAGAAGTTCCAAAGGTCATATCCCATATCTCTTTCCATTGGGCGGCTGATAGAGGGTCAGCTTGCCTTGGCATCGTAGCCACCAGGTCGAGAGAAGACGAAGAGATCACGACTTGAGTGTAAAGGTGCCAGGTCGGCTCGCCCCAGCAGTTGGTGCGTCTTCTATGCCCCCCACAACGCCATCACTTTCCCATTCTGTCGAACAGAGGAGGCAATCTTAGAAATGTGCGCGTCATCCCTTTTTATGTTTGTGAGGTGATCTTTGGTTGCAGAATGACTTTTTGCGTCAGAGTGTGGGAGTTCATCGTTCACCAATTCTCCCTCAGGAAGGGGCGACCCTACTGTCGGCATCCATCTTTTCTTGAGGTTCGTGTGGTTCCGGCTGTTAGGGTTTTAGGGTTGTCGTCACTTTGGGTGGTGGTGTGTACTGGATCATGTCCTTGCTGAAGTCGCTGGAGGTCAGGCCCCGCAGGTGATCAGGGGATTGCTCATCCACGAATGACACCTACACCACTCTGATGTAGGTGAGAGAGAGGCTCATCGCCAATGTTGGTGGCAGCAGTTATCCAATGTCAATCGGCATTGAATACACTCTTACCTGTCATGGACATCCTGGCCACAGCCAGAACATATGCACGGTTGGCCATCATACATACTATTGCACAGCAATTGCCAATGACCAGCTATTTGGCAGACACCATTGTAAATCTTATAGATCTGGAACGTCTACCATTTTTCAGTCCCATGGCTATCACTTTTCAATATGGTCAGAAGGGATCAGTTGTAACATCGACCGGCACCTCAAAGGGAAGTTCAAAGATTCTAAGGATTAGAAAGCTCAGCCCCACATAGTCAGCTGTAGGCATTCTGATGTGACCATTAGAGTGTGCACACCTCAAAATTTATCATCTTGATGTAAACGATACTGGCCAAAATTGAAAAGTGGAGGCCCACGATGCCCAGCGGATCTAGATGTAGCTCATCTCATAGGAATTGTTCCACCTTATATGCATGTGATGTAATAGGATTCTGTTGAAAACTGATTTTGATCGTGGTCTGTCTATAGGAGTCGACCATATTTAGAACGTGTTCTTAATGACTTGCAACAGCTAGGAAGTAAACAACTGCCCGTGCACAGTTCTGCTGGTGGGACACAAACAAGGTATCTGCACCTCACCACTGGCCAGAGCAGACTGACCATTGCGCCATCCAGACATTGTCGTCAACACAACTGCATGGAGTACTCTAGCATGCCTCCCATCAGACCCAAATTCTAAACTTAATCACACACTACTGATGTAATATCCCTTGCCCTCGCGGTATTTTGCTGATTCCCATAAGAGTTCGAGAGTAGTAAACATCATCACTGAAGTTATCATCTGGTTGTCCTCGCCTTAACACACATAATGTTCATCTCACAGCCAGTGTGAATCAAGACTCAAACGAATTAATGACATTAGCTGCCAGTGGGCATTGATTCCAATCAATGGGGGAAGTTGTAAATTTTGTGCTGGACCAGGATTCGAACCCAAGTCTCTTGCTTTGTGTGCAGATGCGCTTCCCATTGCGCCATATGGTCACAGTGGTCTTCGCAACTGCATGGATTACCATAGCACATCTCCTGTCAGATACAAATTCTCATTTTATCCACACACTACTGACATATAGTGCCTTTGCCCATTATCATCATTACTTGCGACATTTCGCTGATTCCCATAAGAGTTCACGCATGGTGTGCATGGAAACTGAGGTGATCTATTGGGCACCCACACTTTAATAAATATGTGGTGTCTGTTCTTTTGGACGTGTCCGAAAAGAACAGACACAGCTTTGTTTCCTCAGCCACTAAAATCGATATACAAAGTAATTAATGATTTTAACTGACGGTGGGCACTGATACAAGTCAATGGGAAAAGTTGAAGATGTGTGCGTGACCGGGATTCAAATCTGGGTCTCGTGCTTGCTAGGCACATGCGCTGCCAACTGTACCATCCAGACACAATGGTCAGTGCAACTGCATGGCTACTCTAGCATGCATTCCGTCTGACCCAAATTCTCTGATGTAGCACCCCTTTGCCCATTATCCTCATTACTTGTTGCATTTCACCGATTCCCATAAGAGTTCGAGTGTGGTGTGCATCCGCACTGAAGTGATCAATTTGTCATCCTTACCTTAATTATATATGTGATGTATGTTCTCTCCGATATGTTCTCGCCTTAATTATGTACCTGTTGTCTGTTCTTTCGCTTATGTCCACGTATTATTTTTAAATGTGGTGTTCTATCAGACATGTCCAAAAGAAGAAACACTAAACTAAGGTGAGGACAGCCAGCTCATCATTTCATTGCGTATGTGCACCACGCTCAAACTCTTGTGGGAATTGGTGAACTGCCTCGAGTGGTGAGGATAATGGGCAAAGCGGCATTACATCAATAGTGTGTGGGTAAGTTGAGCATATGGGTCTGATTGTAGGCGTATTAGGGCATTCCACGTACTTGCAAAAACCACTGTGTCCAGATGGTGCAGTGGTCAGTGCATCTGACTAGTGATCTACGTTCGAATCACGGTCTGGCACAAATTTTCAACTTTCCCCATTGATTGAAATCAGTGGCCACTGTCAGTTAATATCGTTAATTCCTTTGTGTGTTGATTTGTAGTCGCTATGGGATCAAATTTTGTCTATTGTTTCGAACATTCCGAAAGAATATACGCCACGTATACAATTAAGACAAAGACGACTAATGGATCACTTCAATGCTGGTGCACATCACGCTCGAACTCTTACGAGAATCGGCCAAATGCTAGGAGTAACGAGAATAATGGCAAAGGGGCTTTACATCATTAGCGTGTGCATACGTTGAGTCTCTGGATCTGACAGGAGATGTGTTAGGCTAGTCCGTGCAGTTACAATGGCCATTCTGTCTGGACAGTGCAGTGGTCAGTGCCTCTGCCTAGTAAGCAGGAGACCTGGGTTCGAATCACGGTCTGAATCTGCAAATTTCCCCATTGGTTTAAATCAATGCCAAGTAGCAACTAATGTAATTAATTGCAGTGTGTCTTGATTTGTGTATGTTGCTAATAATATAAAACAAAGCGAGTATTATGTACAATCTCGCTTCTGTACAAATGCAGTGCAGTAATGCGATCATCGTAAATAAGTGCAGTAAAACGATATTTCTATTTGATGATGAGTGGCTAAATATAGTCTAAGAATTATCATATGCACTCCAGTCTGTTGGACAGTTACAACATGTCTTGTTACAAGTTACTCGTTACCTTTCAAATGAACAAAATGTTTAAAATTTTTATTTACTTATTCCGCATCCATGGGGACCAGTAATGTCAGAAAATTTAGTCCGCCTTGATGCAAAATACTTTGTTATTCGTTTATTTCTTTATTCTCCCAAACTAGTTTCGGCGACAAATATAACCATCATCAGTGTTTTTTTTTTCAATCTAAAACATGCAGAAAATAGCATGGTTATACAAACACAGTAGCACATTATTACATTTTTATAATTCGTTTTTTGAAATATAGTTTTCTATGGACACTTTTATACTACCTTATTTATTGTATGTTACAGCATGTTTTAAGCAATTATTGTCTCTGTCTGCGACATATTTTCTGTGCGCTTTTCTCTGTTGCCTTTTTTTTTACTTAGCGAACACCATGTCACCTGCAGCCATGTGAACGGCTGTTAGTAAACAAAATGCTAAAAGGTGAACTTCCTATGTCAGCAGTATATACTTGGGGTTGTGGTAGTGTTGTGGAAACCAGTTATTTGGTGTGTACTGAGCTGTTACTTAGCTATTCGTGTATTCACGTGCGTTGAATGGTATGCGGCTGCTTTTATGCACAGAAAAACAAAACTTTTGCACTATGTTTCTGATCCACAACGTTACGCCATCTTGCTGTTCGCTTGTGTTGCGAGAGGTGTATCGCATGTGGCGAGAAAGGCTATAAAAAACTGTAGCGCGAATTACGACGACTTCTGTTCGTTATTTATGTCTGTGTGTGTGATGGGGAAGTGGTTCTTTTGCGTGTGTGTGCTTTCTGTTCTGTGACTTTGGTCAGTTCTCTCAGAGCGGTAAAGAGTGTGTTGTTACAAAGTATTGTGTTTTCGTTTATTGCATTTTTCTCTTCGACTATAGCCTTTTGTATGTAGTAATTGTCTTCTATTGTTAGTTGTCGGTATAGACTGTTACTCTTTTTCAGACTGTGCAGATCGTTTCGATATTAGTGGGGTTATGGTTTCTGTTCATTAGATGTTCTGCAAAAGTTGAATGCGTGTTGTCACTCTTTAGAGCTCTCATGTGCTCTGTGTACCTTGTTCGGAAGTTTCTGCTTGTTTGTCCTATGTATTGGGCCGGACAGGAGTTGTAAGTGAGCTGATATATTCCAGCGTTGCTGAATTTGTCTGAGGTTTTTCTGACTGGTCTAAGTCTTTTCTGAAACTGTATTGTTTGTTCTGAATGTTATTGGGATGGATTCCTTGCTTTTTCAAGATGTTTCCTATTCTGTGTGATATTTTGTTATTGTATATTAGTGTGTAGCATCTCTCTCTTTTTTTTCTGAAGTGGTGTGGTCTGCTCTGTTGTCTGTGTGTACTGCTGGTTTCCGTTTTATCTTGTTGTTTGTTTATAATGCCTGTTTTGTAGTCGTTTCCAACAGCAATTTGTTTGATTATATTTAGTTCCTGTGTGTAGTTTTCTGGTTTAAAAGGTGTTCTGTTTATCCTGTGGAGCATGTGTGTGAAACTGGGATATTTATGCATTGTCGGATGGTTGGATGAGCTGTGGATAACAGTGCTTGTGGATGTGGGCTTTCTGTAGATGGAGAATTGATGTTGGTGGTTGTTTCTTGTGATTGTAAGATCCAAGAAATTTAGTTACTTGTTGTTTTCTATTTCTATTGTGAAGTGGATTTGTGGGTGTACTGTGTTGATGTTACTGTGTAGCTCTTCTATCCTGTTATGTGTTTCATCTGCAAGACAGATTATGTCATCAATATATCGATACCAGTAGATCATTTTGTACCTTCCTTGTTTTACAATGTTATTGAATATTGAGTTCTGTATATGGTCCATGAGGACCATTTCACTTGGGATTTGTGGAAGGTACGTCAGCACATTTATTTTTCTTTAGAAAGATTTATTGTGAATTCTTGTTTCTCTGCCAAGTTCTACATCCTGGAGAACTTCGTCACCATGGATCTATTGAAACGAAAAGTACATCTAAACTAATCCAATGAGCTTGTTGTTAAACTGGAGTCTTCCTTTCTTCTTTCTTCCCGAATCCGTGATGAATCTTTGAGAAGGACTCTTTTTCCTCTGGGAAGACTGTAATGCCTAACTTATAATATGATCTAAGACACTGCATAAGCCGGAAGTCAGCGATATTGGTCTATAAATCTGTGCGCCCGATCTTTTATCCGTTTTATAAACAGGAGTGACCTGTGTTCTTTTCATCTGATTTCCAGCCGTAAAGGACTATTCATTGCGCAAGTGACTCTCGTTAAATACGAATTAGAAAAGTAGCTAATTCAGAAGCCTATTCAATGTGAAATCAAGACCTAGTATCTTGTTCGCTTTTCGTAGTCTTAATTGTTTTCAATACTGCGAATGCAAATACTGAAATTCTTCATCTGAACCCAGTGCTGCCGTGTTCCTTTGGTATGGTAGTATCTGCATGCTTAAATACATTTTTAAGTTGGGTATTTAATATACCTGACTTTGGTATGCTGTGTTCAGTTTCAATACAAGACAGATCCGCAAGAGGTTTGATGGAGGGTTGGAACCAGGTCATTGACTTTATGCACGACCATGACTTCCCAGGAATTTCTGAAAGACCTGTTGCCAGGATCGAACTGCCAAAATTGTTATTTAATACGTTTTTATTAGGTTGTTTTCTTATCTGTTCGTCTGGTCGCTACAAATTTTGCAACTGATTTTAAACTAACTTCTCAGTGAATGGGAGACTTGTAATTTGAAACATAGCTGAGAACTAGATGACAATCCATTCGTTTTTTGTCGGTCTGTTTGGCATGCGTTGTAGTGGAGGTGAAATAGTTTAGTAATGCCTGACATCTCGCCTGTCTGTAGAGCCAGTGAGCTGCACTCTTAGTATGGTAATATCAGGATGCATGCCATATGGTATGTCAGCAGACGAGCACAGTTGAGCAGACAGAGGGGCGAAAGAGGAGATGGACAGGAAGATGGGGAGGAGGAGATATGTGCAGCATATGTGACATACACGTACAAGGGCGAAGCCTTGAGTAAAAACGTTAGTGTACATGCAAATAAGTATTTAAATAGAAAAGATAATCTCATCAAAATGTTTGAAGTCCACTGACAAACTTCACACACACACGACTAAAACAGAAAATAATTATTTAAATAAAAATAAATTTTTAATCCAACACGATTTGAAATCGGACTAAAAAGTAATAAATAATTTCTCCTAACCCCATACAGATTCATGGCCCCATACAGATAGTCCTGAAAACTTATGCCTGCGAATTTTTTTTATCGCTATGGCAATACTTGTAAGACTTATTACGAAAAACGTGATGGGCATGCAACAGATAATAGTTAAGAGGTGAAATATCCACGCATCAATTATGAATTACACTTGCCTCGCGTTTATCGTTACAGATCTTACAAATACTGGCATAAACATTAAAAATTCGCGAGCACAAATTTTCAGGATGTCTGAATGGTGTTAGGAATCGGTATGGGGTTAGTTATCCATATGGCGTTAGGAATCTCTATGTGGCTAGGAGAAATTATTTTATGATTTTTAGTCAGATTTAAAAACGTGTTATATTGAAAATTTGATTTTATTCAAATATTTATTTATTGTATCCCTTAGCTCAGAAGGTGACTTTTCTTTAATGCATAGCAAGCTGCGTGGTCTGTGGAACCCGTACCATACACAGAGATTCGAGGCGTAAACCAGTTAACATTTTTAATTTATGTCACATAACATTAATGTTTACAATTATTTGCGTTGTTTAAATACTCCTTGATTTTATGTGACTAAATACAGTCTGCAGTATTTTACTTTTCATCACGCAGAATTACATACTGTGTGCGGCTTTTTCAATAGTAGACATAAACGAACTGTTAGAACTGAATTTTACGTTACGAAAAATTATAGTGTCTCTGTAGGAAGTAAATTTTCACATAAAACGAAATTCTGGGGAGTAAACGTGCACATAAACTGAACTCGACAGTCAGAAAAAGGAAGTCTACAAAGTTAACATTCACAGCTGGAATCTATATTTTTCTTTACCACCACTCAGAACTAACTAATACTCCCAGTATTTCATTGGTGTAACAGTAAGGTCCTCATCACCACTGACCAGAAGCTCTACCTCTGAATGACCGTCTTGTTGGCTAACAGAATTGTGGTCACTGGTTGTTGTCAAATCGTCATCTTTTGCGTCTGTTTCCTGTTCTGTATCACGTGTATCATCCTGTATCCACCTAGTAACAGTTTCAAATTGGTTCAAATGGGTCTAAGCACTAAGGGTCTTAACATCTGAGGTCATCAGTCCCCTAGACTTAGTACTACTTAAAGCTAACTAACCAAAGGACATCACACACATCCATGCCCGAGGCGGGATTCGAACCTGCGACCGTAGCGGACGCGCGGTTCCAGACTGAAGCGCCTAGAACCGCTAGGCCACTCCGGCCGGCACTAACAGTTTCATCAAACTTACGATGCATAAAACTGACATCTTATTGTGAACACATTTTCTTCTATACTGATGGAAACAGGTCGTAGCTCACGAGGTGCGGTGTCAGCAACATGCGATTTACGGATGGTAGGGGATATAGAAGCATTCCTGTAGAACTGACCATGAAGAGCGAGTTCAAAAATCCTGACGTGGGTCTAAGAGACCACAACTCGTGAATTAAGGAATATAACACCTCTGTCCATCCTACACTTGCGTCTTCTCTGACTTCGACAATCAGTTATCATCCTGACAGCCTGCGCAGCAAAAAACCGTTTCGTGACTACCTCGCTGATCATCAGTAAAAGTGTTTTCTTTTATTTTTATGCGTTTTCATTGAATTCTGCCAAGCACCGACAGCAGATTCAGTCAGTTGCGCTTTTTTCTCTACTTGCGATCCAAGACTAACGCGCATTTTACAATTCCCAGTAACAAAGAAAAATAAATGCTGGACGGAGTTCTGATAGCGGCCGAACTCGCAGTCGCCCCGGGGAGACGTGTGGTGGCGCTCCGCCGCAAATGAAAGCTGCATGTTTACGGAATCGATCTGGCGCGCGAAGCGGGGTCGCTGCTGTCAAACATTAAACCGCTACAATATCGGGGCGGGAGCGACGGACGCGAAGCGGATCTGCGGGGAGGCGGGACTGCACACAGCCGCGTACCGCTGCTGTGTGGCGGCGGCCGTTGGGGAGCCCGACAGCCTGAAATGTTCCAAATACTCGGTACAAGGTTAAAAAAAGTACTAAGTCAGACAAAAAATGTAAAATGTTTGACAATAAGGAAGAGAAATGGTGAACTACACTGAAGAGCCAAAGATACTGGTAAACCTGCCTAATAATGTGCAGGGCCCCCCGAGCACGCAGAAGTGCCGCAACACGACGTGGCATGGACTCGAGTAATGTCTGCAGTAATGCTGGAGGGAACTGACACCATGAATCCTCCAGGGCTGTCCATAAATCCGTAAGAGTACGAGGGGCTAGAGTTCTCTCCTGAACAGCACGTTTCAAGGCCTCCCAGATATATTCAATAATGTTCATGTCTGGGGAGTTTGATGGGCAGCGGAAGTGTTTAAGTGGGGAAACCACTGATTTTTTGGGATTTTTTTGGGTGGGAAGACTTAATTATAATTTAATCAAATTCTGACATCATTTCGTTCATATTTCGAAGAGTTTTTGTGAATTTTTTAAAATAATTTGAGCCAAAAATAACAAAGTTACGCTGTGATGCCCGCTGAAGTTTGTGAGTATAGTTCTGCAATTGCGTGCAGTGTAGCCATTCCGATTTCCATCTGAAATCAAAAAGGTTTTGATTTTACATTAATAACTTATTTTCTAAGAATATGAACCACAATGTAGGTGAAATAATGAACATTAAAAATGTTGTAGGCGTTGGAACAATTTACGTAGATTTTCATGATCTTTTTCTCTAATTATGCAAAGAAAAATACCCTTAAAATCATGATATCATCTGACAAGTTGGTTCATGTATTTCGTAATTTTATAAAGAATCATACTATCAATTTTTTTAATTATTGGTTCTATACTTTTTGAGTTAGACTGCAAGCAAATGTTAAAAATGTCATTTCGAAATAAACGCGATTGAAAACTAAATTATCGGAAACTGGAAATTCAAGGAAATTAACAATAATGTAAAATGCTTACCTATTAATCTGCGATTTCAGCACCGAATAGTAATCGTTCTCCTTTCTCATAGGCTTCGTTTTGCGCTTGAAGCAGTGCTTTCCGAGCTTCCGACCTTTCTTCGATACCAATGACTACGTCGATTCTGCCGGCTCACCCACTGGTTACCCATTTGTTCGGCATAATTGAAGCCTTGCGTGCCTACTACAATTCCTGCCGCGTTCGTGACCATCAGAAGGGATGAATTTCCTTCATCGAATAAGCCCGCTGCTAAATGTGATGCCAATTCGACGACTTTTGGTCCGGAGTGCACGTGTTTAGGAGCTAATCACCAAATAGTGGAATTAAAACTTTCATTCGCATTTTCTGTGTGGCCACCTAAACATCTCACCAGTAATTCATCCCTATTTGCGCTCGAGTCTGTATCCGATGTGCACTTGGTTCTATGCTCACAAAATCTAAACTGATGCGAATTTCGCTTTGAAATTTTGACAGCGTATTCTTGGATAGTTAAGCTTACGATTTATGCAATAAAAAAATCGGATTTTTTTGCACCTCCTAATGTGGTTTCCCCCCTTATACTCAGTTCCTGGAGCTCCTCTGTAGCAATTCTGGAAGTGTGGGGAGTCGCATTGTCCTGCTGGAATTGCTCAAGTCCGTGGAATGCACAATGGATATGAATGGATGCAGGTCATCAGACAGGATCCTTACGTTTCTGCCACCTGAATCTAGACGTATCAGGGGTCTCATAGCACTCCAACTCCACAGGTCCCACACCATTACGGAGCCTCCACCAGCTTGAACAGTCCCCTGCTGACATGCAGGGTCCATGGATTCATTGCCGACCGCAGCGCCGTACTCTGCCTGTTTACATGTCTCTGTATTTGAATAAGCATGCCTATGCTAGTTTCAGTGTAGTTAGCCAAGCATTGTCCTAGCTTCCTAAATGACATTTTGACCTGGCTCCTTCTTGCCTGTTGCACTACATATTGGTCATGTGCTGATGTAGTTGATCGTGGTCGACCATCTCCTCTCTTTCGGGCAGTAGTGTCTGTGGCTCGGAACACTCCTCATGCGCGTGAAACAATTCTGTGAGGAATATCAATCTCGCCGGCCGCTGTGGCCGAGCGGTTCTAGGCGCTTCAATCCTGAACCACGCGGCTACGGTCGCAGGTTCGAATCCTGCTTCAGGCATGGATGTGTGTGATGTCCTTAGGTTAGTTAGGTTTACTTAATTCTACGTCTAGGGGACTGATGAGCTCAGACGTTAACTCCCATAATGCTTAGAGCCATCAATCTCCGGGGCTAAATTCGTCACACTTCGTCTTTTTTCCAGTTTCTCTATTATTCTTCCCCGTGTCATGTCCTACAGATGTTGATTCAGGGACACGTTGTAATGAAGAACATCACAGTTCACCGTAACTGCTCGCTGATTGATACACACTGCCTTCTCTGTTCCTTCAATAGCCTCGTTTCGCGAGCACAGCCCCGTTTGGCGCTATAGTCACGCTGACCTCTCATGTGAAAAATGGTTCAAATGGCTCTGAGAACTATGGGACTTAACTACTGTGGTCATCAGTCCCCTAGAACGTAGAACTTCTTAAACCTAACTAACCTAAGGACAGCACACACATCCATGCCCGAGGCAGGATTCGAACCTGCGCGCCTAGAACCGCTAGACCACCGCGGCCGGCCCTCTCATGTGAATTTCAGCATTCTGTGCGCGACTAAGAGACCTCTAGCTACACCCTCTCGCACTTTCATTCATTTCCACAGAGTTGTTAATGTGTTATGTAACACGAACACGGGAAGAAGGCGTACTGAACTGTGAAAATGGAAGCAAAACAGAAACAGTGAACGGTCCAAACTCAAGATTTGAAACATCAAGTTGCTACGTGGTCGCGGTGTTGAAATAACAAGCAGGAGGTCCTTGACGAAATCTGCCTCGTGCCCCAATTCTTTTATTCACTAAGTTATGAACTGTCCATCCGGTCATTGACGTGTCCGTTAACTGTATTCAAGTTTGTGTCTTTGCCGTGGTGTAACGCCCGTTTGCAACACCGACGTGTAAGGAAGGGCCCTCCAGACGTACGTACCTCCTATTTGGTCTGCACGATTTACACATTTTTTTACTCTTGCGTCCCGTTTTGGAAGTTTCGTCTCCTGAATTTCTTTGTTGTGACGTAGTTCGCACCCGTTTATTTGTTGTTTTTGTATCAGTGAGAGATCTAAGAGCCAATTAGCCTGCTCTCACTTTTTATCACATTTATATTCTTACCACACAACCCATATTCTATAACCAATGTATGGTACGACAGTTGCCAAGACAACGGAAGGAGAACAGACACGTCAATAACCGGACGGAAAGTTCATAGTTTTGCGAAAAAGGTATATGTGACGTACGAGGGACTTTTGAACACGGATCTTCCTCTTTGCAGTCCAACAGCGTGACCACACTACCGAGAATGTTGCACATGTTGAGCTTGGACTGTTAATTGTTTCCGCTTTGCAGTCTAACACCGTTATCACACAACCACGACGCCATCCCTGTTCAGCTTCGCTCAGTGTTCACACGTTGAGCTTGGACCGCTTCTTTTTTCACTCTTCTCCTTCTCCCCGTTTCCATGCCTGTTATGTGTTCAGTTTTTTTACGAGCTATCCACTGGGCTATTTTACTACTAAATCTATGGAGAGTTTTCCTTGTTAGTGGTACATATCCTACTGAGTGGAATCAAAGCTTAATTCAACCAATAAACATTCTGTCGAGCAAGGCCGTAACCTGGCTATTGGTCACGCTCTATGTGCAGTCTTTTTCGTGACGGCACTGGGAGCAGGAAGGGGTGACGGGTCCATCGCGCCGGCCACCTTTTACTACCGGGAAAAAAAACGGTACTCATTTGATAGCGAGGCCTGGGGCCGTGCTGCAGGGATTGCAACGAGGGAGAATGCATGACCTTGTCTGGGATTGAAACTAGGACCTTCAGCACCGTAGTATACTGCTATAGCCGCGAGAACAGCACGAAGACTCTCCAATAAATTCCAAAGACTTCCAGTATATACTAAAATCACCAGGAGAGTTTAAGGCGATCACCGTATTACCCTCAGTATTTATGGGTCATAATAACTCACATATTTGTTATCAAAAGATACTTCGCGGTACACAGGAAGGAAACAATAGCTGCGGCGGCGAGATCGACTTCCGTGCAAGTAATCATGGCGGCAATTTCGACAAGAAAGTCGATAGACTTCCTGTTCTGCTATCTGTTTACTGAGGACAATGAACCCGCGCTTTGGTGTTATCGATCGGTAGTAATTGAGGCCGTGATGGAACATAAACAAGTGAAGAGCGTTTGGAGCGCCTTCCGTTCCAATTACGGTACGGCAGAAACTCTGCGTGCCAGCCTTACAGATATCGTGCGGAGAAAAGTCAGTTGGTACTGAACGAAGTTTTGCCTCAAGCGGTTCAAACAGTAATGTGAAACAACGAGTGGGCAGAATACGTAATTAAGCAACAAAGTTTCCGCAACGACGTCCTTATACAGGGTGAGCCACTAACTATTGCCACCAAGAATAACTCCGAAAGTATGATAGGGGCTGAAAAGCTTGTGTAACAAAAGTTGCATGGAACAACGGGGGCCATAATATGACGTTGGTTTTTTGTTGCTAGCTAGGGTCGCTTCAGAGATGTGAACGTCAAATTTTTTTAAATGTGTTGCTATAGTTTGGTACTTATTTTCTGACAGCTGCTATCGAGACGAATCCAATGGCGTGTAACAATAAGGTCTTTGAAGGGGAACGAAGGTCACAAAGATAGTGTGAACGTCCGTTTACAGAAGGTGTTCGAAGTGATGACCATTGGTATCAATGCAGTGCTGCAATCTTCTTATCATGGATTGAGTGGTATTCCTCATCACATAGCCACTTATCGATGCACATGCTCTGACAATTCTCTCCCACATATCTTCAGGAGTAGTTGGAACGTCGTTATAAACAATGTCTTTTACGAATCCCCACAAGAAAAAATCCAGAGGCGTCAAGTCTGGCGAACGAGCCGACCACAACACATCTCCTCCGGATCCAATCCAACGATTTGGGAATTGTCTCTACAACTCATTTCTATTCACCAGCGAAAAATATGCCGGGCACCCATCGTGTTGATATCACATTCTGTTCCTTGTTCCTAAAGGTATTTCTTCCAAACAGACCTTATGTTTCTTGCAGGAATGTAGTGTACTTCCTTTCATTAAGATTTCCTTCTATGAAATACGGGCCTATAATTCTGTCCTCCAGAATCCCACGCCATCCATTCACCGAACACGGTTTTTGGTGGAACTTGCCGCAGCCAACATGGATTTTCATTAGCCCAATAATGCATGTTATGCAAATTAACATTTCCATGGTTCGTGAATGTAGCCTCTCCAGTAAATAAAATCAAATTAATAAATGTGTCATCCCTCTGAATCTGAAGTTCAGCCGGTCAGCAGCATTCAATGTGACGCAAAAAATTCTTACAAGTTAATTCTTGGTGGAGACTGATATGGTAAGGATGATATTTATGACGCTGCAGAACACAAACAACACTACTCTGGCACATTTCCGTTTCCTTGTTAGTAACTTTCCTTTGCCGGATATGTTTCTGATGCGTTAAAGATCCAGTTGTTCTCAATTTATCATACACATATTCAAATGTACGACGTGTAGCGTGAGTACATTGAGGATATCTTTCAGCTTATAAGTCTCTAGCTCTCACTGAATTTCGTTGGCATTCCCCGTAATGCGAAGCATATTGACTTGTTCTCCGAAGGAATAAATCATACACAGTCGCTTGATTCGACAATACTAGTCTTACCGTTCTTATTAGTGTTGTATAGTGGTCTAGGGGTAGCGTCTTTGATTAATAATCAAAACGTTTTCGGTCCCGGGTTCGATCCCCGCCACTGCCTAAATTTTGATAAATAATCAGCATTGGCGGCCGAAGACTTCCGGCATAAGAAGTCAGCCTCATTCTGCCAACGGCCTTGTCAAAGAGGGCGGAGGAGCGGATAGAGGTTCAGGGCACTCTCTTGTCCTAGGGGTGGGAAATTGCCCGTAAAGGCGGAAGAATCAGCAATGATCAACGACATGAGGATGCAGAAGGCAATGGAAACCACTTCATTAAAGACACGTAACGTGTATCCACAGGACATGTGGCCTGTAATTGATGAAGTGTCATGATGATCTCTCCATTGGCAGAAGATTCCGGAATAGTCCCCCATTCGGATCTCCATGAGGGGACTGGCAAGGGGGAGGTTACCGTGAGAAAAAGATGAATAATCAACGAAAGGATAACGTTCTACGAGTCGGGGCGTGGAATGTCAGAAGCTTGAACGTGGTAGGGAAACTAGAAAATTTGAAAAGGGAAATGCAAAGGCTCAATCTAGATATAGTAGGGGTCAGTGAAGTGAAGTGGAAGGAAGACATGGATTTCTGGTCACATGAGTATCGGGTAATATCAACAGCAGCAGAAAATGGTATAGCAGGTGTAGGATTCGTTATGAATAGAAAGGTAGGGCAGAGGGTGTGTTACTGTGAACAGTTCAGTGAGCGGGTTGTTCTAATCAGAATCGACAGCAGACCAACACCGACAACGATAGTTCAGGTATACATGCCGACGTCGCAAGCTGAAGAGCCGGCCGGTGTGGCCGTGCGGTTCTAAGCGCTTCAGTTTGGAACCGCGTGACCGCTACGGTCGCAGGTTCGAATCCTGCCTCGGGCATGGATGTGATGTCCTTAGGTTAGTTAGGTTTAAGTAGTTCTAAGTTCTAGGGGACTGATGACCTCCCATAGTGCTCAGAGCCATTTGAACCATTTTTGCAAGCTGAAGATGAACAGATAGAGAAAGTGTATGAGGATATTGAAAGGGTAATGCAGTATGTAAAGGGGGACGAAAATCTAATAGTCATGGGCGACTGGAATGCAGTTGTAGGAGAAGGAGTAGAAGAAAAGGTTACAGGACAACATGGGCTTGGGACAAGGAATGAAAGAGGAGAAAGACTAATTGAGTTCTGTAACAAGTTTCAGCTAGTAATAGCGAATACCTTGTTCAAGAATCACAAGAGGAGGAGGTATACTTGGAAAAGGCCGGGAGATACGGGAAGATTTCAATTAGATTTCATCATGGTCAGACAGAGATTCCGAAATCAGATACTGGATTGTAAGGCGTACCCAGGAGCAGATATAGACTCAGATCACAATGTAGTAGTGATGAAGAGTACGCTGAAGTTCGAGACATTAGTCAGGAAGAATCAATAGGCAAAGAAATGGGATACGGAAGTACTAAGGAATGACGAGATACGTTTGAAGTTCTCTAGCGCTATAGATACAGCAATAAGTAATAGCGCAGTAGGCAGTACAGTTGAAGAGGAATGGACATCTCTAAAAAGGGCCATCACAGAAGTTGGGAAGGAAAACACAGGTACAAAGAAGGTAGCTGCGAAGAAACCATGGGTAACAGAAGAAATACTTCAGTTGATTGATGAAAGGAGGAAGTACAAACATGTTCCGGGAAAATCAGGAATACAGAAGTACAAGTCGCTGAGGAAGGAAATAAAAGCTTTGGTACACCCTGTTAAACAAACGGAGAAATGGAGGCGGTACAATTGGAGAGCGATCCGCCTTCACCAACATGCATAAGCAATTCATTAATAGTATATATATATATATATATATATATATATATATATATATATATATATATATATATATATTGGTTCAAATGGCTCTGAGCACTATGGGACTCAACTGCTGTGGTCATAAGTCCCCTAGAACTTAGAACTACTTAAACCTAACTAACCTAAGGACAGCACACAACACCCAGCCATCACGAGGCAGAGAAAATCCCTGACCCCGCCGGAAATCGAACCCGGGAACCCGGGCGTGGGAAGCGAGAACGCTACCGCACGACCACGAGATGCGGGCATATATATATATATATATATATATATATATATATATATATATATATAATTCATTAATAGTGTGTATATATATATATATATATACTATTAATGAATTGCTTATGCATGTTGGTGAAGGCGGATCGCTCTCCAATTGTACCGCCTCCATTTCTCCGTTTGTTTAACAGGGTGTACCAAAGCTCTCCCGTCCGCACTGATTTTCGACGATAAGTTGCGCTAGGGACCGCATCTACCTTCATTCCAAGTTAGCAGGCAACTACGCTGTTACGCGGCTGCTCGTTTCGGCCCATTTAACATCTGTCCTTCAAGTGTAACGAGCGAGTAACGGAGTTTATATTTCATACCTGCCACAGCAAATTTGTGTTCGTGGGGTCTCTGTTCTAATTCTAACGTTTGACTTACGCTATACGTATTCGTTTCGGAATATCGTTTCTACGTCTTCCGTTAACTATACGTGGTTAACATTATGAAGACAATTAATAACATTTGTGAAATACAATTTTGTTTGCGGAAAACATAATGATGTTCGAAGTCGCCAGTTTTTCCACGAGAAACGACTTTCAACAACTTATTATATGCATAATTGTCGCAACTGATTGCCGGGAATTATATATATATATATATATATATATATATATATATATATATGTTGTTGTTGTTGTGGTCTTCAGTCCTGAGACTGGTTTGATGCAGCTCTCCATGCTACTCTATCCTGTGCAAGCTGCTTCATCTCCCAGTACCTACTGCAACCTACATCCTTCTGAATCTGTATACGCATTTGAATTACAAAAAACAAATACTAAAAAAGAAAAGGTTGCATGGCGCGAGATTCGATCCGGCGACCTTCGGATTACGAACCCGAGCGCTTACCGCTGCACCACGATGCTAAGAAGTGCATCTTGGTGCTTTGCCACATTACACCTCTGGCCATGAGCTTTTATTATGCGCAGTATGAATCGAATCTGAATTTCACAATTGGCGGCCTCCCCCTGTAAGACGAAATGGCTGCAGGAAAAATGTGAAGACATCGAAAAAGATATGATTGTCGGAAGGACAGACTCAGCATACAGGAAAGTCAAAAGAACCTTTGGTGACATTAAAAGAAACGGTGGTAACATTAAGAATGCAACGGGAATTCCACTGTTAAATGCAGAGGAGAGAGCAGATAGGTGGAAAGAATACATTGAAAGCCTCTATGAGAGTGAAGATTTGGCGGATGTGATAGAAGAAGAAACAGGAGTCGATTTAGAAGAGATAGGGGATCCAGTATTAGAATCGGAATTTAAAAGAGCTTTGGAGGACTTACGGTCAAATAAGGCAGAAGGGATAGAGAACAATCCATCAGAATTTCTAAAATCATTGGGGGAAGTGGCAACAAAACGACTATTCACGTTGGTGTGTAGAATATATGAGTCTGGCGACATACCATATGACTTTCGGAAAAGCATCATCCACACAATTCCGAAGACAGCAAGAGCTGACAAGTGCGAGAATTATCGCACAATCAGCTTAGCAGCTCATGCATCGAAGCTGCTTACAAGAATAATATACAGAAGAATGGAAAAGAAAATTGAGAATGCGCTAGGTGACGATCAGTTTGGCTTTAGGACAAGTAAAGGGACGAGAGAGGAAATTCTGACGTTACGGCTAATAATGGAAGCAAGGCTAAAGAAAAATCAAGACACTTTCATAGGATTTGTCGACCTGGAAAAAGCGTTCGACAATATAAAATGGTGCAAGCTGTTCGAGATTCTGAAAAAAGTAGGGGTAAGCTATAGGGAGAGACGGGTCATATACAATATGTACAACAACCAAGAGGGAATAATAAGAGTGGACGATCAAGAACGAAGTGCTCATATTAAGAAGGATGTAAGACAAGGCTGTAGCCTTTCGCCCCTACTCTTCAATCTGTACATCGAGGAAGCAATGATGGAAATAAAAGAAAGGTTCAGGAGTGGAATTAAAATACAAGGTGAAAGGATATCAATGATACGATTCGCTGATGACATTGCTATCCTGAGTGAAAGTGAAGAAGAATTAAATGATCTGCTGAACGGAATGAACAATCTAATGAGTACACAGTATGGTTTGAGAGTAAATCGGAGAAAGACGAAGGTAATGAGAAGTAGTAGATATGAGAACAGCGAGAAACTTAACATCAGGATTGATGGTCACGAAGTCAATGAAGTTAAGGAATTCTGCTACCTAGGCAGTAAAATAACCAATGACGGACGGAGCAAGGAGGACATCAAAAGCAGACTCGCTATGGCAAAAAAGGCATTTCTGGCCAAGAGAAGTCTACTAATATCAAATACCGGCCTTAATTTGAGGAAGAAATTTCTGAGGATGTACGTCTGGAGTACAGCATTGTATGGTAGTGAAACATGGACTGTGGGAAAACCGGAAGAGAAGGGAATCGAAGCATTTGAGATATGGTGCTATAGACGAATGTTGAAAATTAGGTGGACTGATAAGGTAAGGAATGAGGAGGTTCTACGCAGAATCGGAGAGGAAAGGAATATGTGTAAAACACTGATAAGGAGAAGGGACAGGATGATAGGACATCTGCTAAGACATGAGATATGACTTCCATGGTACTAGAGGGAGCTGTAGAGGGCAAAAACTGTAGAGGAAGACAGAGATTGGAATACGTCAAGCAAATAATTGAGGACGTAGGTTGCAAGTGCTACTCTGAGATGAAGAGGTTAGCACAGGAAAGGAATTCGTGGCGGGCCTCATCAAACTAGTCAGTAGACTGATGACCAAAAAAAAAAAAAAAATTGCGAAACCGTCGAATGGTGTTCATAAAGTGCCGAAGTGATAAGGAACACCACTCAATCCATGATAAGAAGATCGTAGCACTGCATTGATACCAATGGTCATCACCTCGAACACCTTCTGCAAATGGCCGTTCATGCCACCTTTTCTACCTTCGTTGACCTTCAAAGACCCTACTGTTACACATTACTGGATTCGTCTCGATAGCCGCTGTCAGAAAATAAGTACCGAACTATAGCATCTCATTTAAAAAAACAAAGTTGACCTTCATATCTCTGACACGATCCCACCTAGCAACAAAAAACCAACGTCATATTATGGCCCCCGTTGTTCAATGCAGCATTTGTTCCACAAAATTATCAGCTGCTATCATACTTTCGGAGTTATTCTAGGTGGCAATGGTTAGTAACTTAGCCTGTATAAAACATTTTCGTTATCAGCCGCCTCAAATTAGGTTAGCAGTTATTTGACTTGTAAATAATAGATTTGACCAATCAGTCGTCCTTTTTCAATTTTATTGGCAGAACTAGATTTCAGCTAGAAACTAGCCATCCTCAATGCACTATCATTTTTGTTCAATGCACGTAATGCCTGTTGGTCGGGCTTCATCCACAGATCATTGAGCAGTATTCAATGAACTGATTACAGCTGACACTTCATGCGCTGTAGCTGCTTTCTTCCAACCAGAGCGCTCAACGTCACGGCCGAATCGTTCGCTGTTGCCAAACTGCCACAGCACTTAGTTCTCTTCCAGTTCCTTGTCCGGCTTTCTTGATATGTTTTGACCACGAATCTTAGGTCTGGCTCTGTTATTTTGTATCCATCTCACATGGTAACCACACCAAAACCAACACACATACAACGATGCCAACGACAAACACACGTTTCATACACAAAACTAACCAAACATTGATGGATTCTTCCGCACAAGACGCGATTCAGCGTCATTTATACAGTTATTATATTACGTGAAGCCGAATTTAGGGCTATTTATTAATAGTTGCTACTGGGACACCAGAGTCATACACTATGTGAGCAAAAGCATCCGGACCCCCCCCCCCCCCCAAAACATACGTTTTTCATATTAGGTGCATTGGACTGCCGCCTACTACCAGTTTATATCAGCGACCTAATAGTCATTACACATCGTGAGAGAGCAGAATGGGGCGCTCAGCGGAACTCACGGACTTCGAACGTGGTCAGGTGATTGGGTGTCACTTGTGTGATAGGCAAACATATATTCACACGAACACACAGGAATTCCTAACTTCGTCAGGATCCACTGCAAGTACTATGACAGGCGGGAGGTGAGAAAACTTAGAATTTATGGTCGAGCGGCTGCTCGTAAACCACACATCACGCCGATAAATGTCAAACGTCGCCTCGCTTGGTGTAAGGAGCGTAAACATTGGACGATTGAACATTGAAAAAACGTTCTGTGGAGTGACGAATCACGGTACACAATGTGGCGATCCGATGGTAGGGTGGGGGTATGGCGAATGCCCGGTGAACGTCATCTGCCAGAGTGTGTAGTGTCAACAGTAAAATTCGGAGGCGGTGGTGTTATGGTGTGGTCGTGTTTTTCATGGAGGGGGCTTGCACCCCTTGTTGTTTTGCGTGGCACTATCACAGCACAGCGCTACATTAATGTTTTAAGCACCTTCTTGCTTCCCACTGTTGAAGAGCAATTCGGGGATGGCGATTGCATCTTACAACACGAACGAGCATCTGCTCATAATGCATGGCCTATGGAGGAGTGGTTACACAACAATAACATCCCTATAATGGACTGGCCTGCACAGAGTCCTGACCTGAATCCTATAGGACACCTTTGGGATGTTTTGGAACGCCGACTTCGTGCCAGGCCTCACCGACCGACATCGATACCTATCCTCAGTGCAGCATTCCGTGAAGTATCGGCTGCCATGCCCCAAGAAACCTTCCAGCACCTGATTGAACGTATGCCTGCAAGAGTGGAAGCTGTCATCAAGGTTAAGTGTGGGCCAACATCATATTGAATTCCAGCGTTACCGTTGGAGGGCGCCACGAACTTGTAAGTCATTTTCAGGCAGGTGTCCGGATACTTTTGATCACATAGTGTAAATACAACAGCCTCTTGTAGTGCAACGGCATAGCGTAACGTTTGGCGTATGAATATGACGTGTATAAGGTCGAATGTTCGGATGTCGTCAAATGCAGCAAATTTTTTTATCTTTCTAAATCTAATCAAAACAGTTTTATTATCATTTTGTTCAATTAATCGGTTTAAATATAATTTTTCTTATTTCTAATACTTTGCTGCGTTGTTTTCGTCATTATATTGACTTTTTAATTTGCTCTTATTTTTCTTCCTGTCATTTTATTCCCTTTGGAATATGCCTGTGTCACCTATTATCTGCAACTAAGTGCCAGTCAGGACTGCTCGTCATTGGTAATGCGGCACTCCGTGTAGCCAGTGTGAGGACAGTTTTATAACCAATGACAGCAAGAAATGGGAGTTTGCTTTTACCGCTAAAACTGAAATTTTGCTCCGGAATATGGCTATGCAATTAAATTATGAAATTTTTTCTGTCTTGAGTTTAACAGCGTTTGTGAAGTGACCCGCTGCGTTTGTATGTCGTCCATAACCGAACGGTAACTGGCGGCGGAGGGGGCGACACTGTAGCGGCAAGTGACAGACGTCAGCTATCAAGTAATTTTAATCGGACTATAGCAGTAGTACAAGGTACCGTCCGCCGTGAGCCTTAAGGTGGCATCCATAGTGTGTCTGTAGATGCAGATACAGTTGTTGATGTCAATTGCCATATCAGACGTTCAAAACATTGACCTTGAGAATTGCTGCATGCTATGTACGATTCCGAAAAGACAGTACTGTGATTTGATATTCATCATTGGCTCTGAGAACTATGGGACTTAACTTCTGAGGTCATCAGTCCCCTAGATCGTAGAACTACTTAAGCCTAACTAATATAAGGATATAACAGACATCCATGCCTGAGGCAGGATTCGAACCTGCGACCGTAGCAGTCGCGCGGTTCCGGACTGAAGCGCCTAGAACCGCTCGGCTACCGCGGCCGGCTTGATATTCATCTTGACTTTTTGCAGCAGAGGCCAATGGTCAAAGACAATTCTTGTCTTTGGGAGTCGTCGAAGTTACCTTGTCTTACTTTCTCCCCGATAAAAGTCCAGAGGTTGTTAAGTCTGGTGACCGTCCATGCTATTTTGTGTTTCCCGAACAACTAAATCAATGACCTGCAAGTGTTCTGTTAATAAGGACTCTAAGTAGGAGTTATGCGGCATAAACGGAAGTTGGTAGGCGTGTTTGTAGATCTGAAAGATGATATCCATTCAGATTTCTCGCCAGTCGCTTGAGAGTGACCTTAGTAGGTAGCATCACTACGAGGATTACTTTAAATACATGCTGTATCGGTTGTGAGCGTCAGTTACCTTTGAGACTGGACTTGGTGTGTTGAAGTTAGTGCATGGGGGCTTAATTAAAATAGAATGCAAATAATTTTAATTTTTTGATTCAGTAGCTGTCTGTTCGGTTACGAAGTCTCGTAACGGTTGGCCCTTACTAGTATTATTACGCAATCTGACTGCAAAGAACAACAACAAAGAATGAAATGGAAATTTTCATTAACACAATTAATTAATTAAGTCCCCAGCAACTATAAAACCTACGAAACCAAAGCACAAGTGTAACTGTTCTGTGTGTGGAAGTATGACTCAACGTACGCACCTGGCACGGTTCTTCTTCAACAACACAAGAAATTTTAAATATCATTTATACTGAATTAATTAAAGAAAATAGAAATACCATAATTACTCAAGAAAACCAGAATTACACTCTAATACAAGAACACAAGCCAGATGCTTTGTTGACTGAACCTGTAATGACGCATTATTCAGGACATTGAAATAATGAGAAAGAAAAGAAAAGTAGTTTGTTACCTTAATTTATATTGATGAAAAGCACTCTAGACATTACAATCTCTCCACACTGACTCGCTACTATCACATCTCAACAAGAACTTTTCAGTATCACATCTCAGCAAGCACTGCCTACTAGCTCATCTCAACAAACACTCCTCACTACGACATCTCAGCACTGACTACCACGAGTTCTCCCAAAGCACTGCCCACTACGAGTTCTCAATAATCACTGCCAGTGGAGGCGGCGGAACAATGCTCTCTAGCGATCTCTGGCGCTGTGGCTCAGTGTAGCCACCTTTCATTAGTCAAAAGAATATCTTTAAGACGACAAAGACGCCATTATCAACATCTCTCTGAGTTTGAATGAGATCGTGTAATAGGGCTACGAGAACCTGGATGTTCTCTCTGCGGGATTGTAGAAAGACTTGGCAGGGATGTAGTTATTGTCCATGATTGATGGCAGCGGTGGTTACGAGAATGTGCGGAAGCAAGAACCGAGGGTTCCGGTCGGTCACGAGGCACTACCAAGAGGGAAGACCATCTTATTCGGCGTATGGCTCTGAAGCATCGTACTGCATTTACAGTAGCAACTTAGGCAGCAGTTAGCGTCACAGTAACATAATGAACAGTTACAGATCGACTGCTTCAAGAACATTTCCGAGCCCGACGTCCTGTAGCGTGCATTCCAGAGACCTCAAACCACCGGCGTTTTCGACTTAAGAGCAAGCGCATTGGAGGGCAGGGTGGAGGTTACTTGTGTTCTCGGATGAAAGTTGGTTCTGCCTCGGTGCCAGTGATGGCTGTCTTGGTTAGAAGGGTTCCAGTTGAGGACCTATAACTAACCGTCTTGACACGCAGGACCTACAACTGGAGATATGATCTGCGTAATGATTTAGTATGATAGTAGAACCACTGTCGTGGTTATCCCACGCATCCTGACTGAAAATGTGTACGTCAGTCTGGTGATTCGTTTTGTTGTGCTGCCATTCATGAACAGGATTCCAAGGGGTGTTTTCCAACACGATAACTTTGACCCACATGCAACTGTCGTAACCCAACACGCTCTACTGAGTGTCAACACGTTGCCTTGGCCTGCTCGATCAACAGATCTGTCTCAAACCGAATCGCATGGGACACTATCAGACAACTCCAACGTCATCCACAAACAGCATTAACCATCCCTGTATTGACCAACCAAGTGCAACAAGCATGGAACTCCATACCACAAAGTGACATCCAGCGACTGTACAAAACAATGTATGCGCATTTGCATGCTTGCATTCAACACCAGTTATTAATGTACCAGTATTTCACATTTACAATGGTTATCTCGCGCTGACACCAACATGTGATCTTGCAATGTTAATTTCTTAAATATGTTACCTAGGCAAATGGATTCCCGAAATTTCAATTTTTGGTGAAGCAATTTTTTTCCGCGGGTGTGTTTGTTGGGTATGTGTGTACATCCGTTATGTTGAAACTTCCTAGCAGATCAAAACTATTTTGTCTACTACGCAGTTTCGTATCATCACACACTCCGTTTCAGAGTGAAAAATTCATTCTTCCGCCAGGTTGGTAACACATCGATCGTCTCATGTTCAGTAGGATGTTTTCCGACAACTGTAACTAACTTTGCCGGCCGCGGTGGTCTCGCGGTTCTAGGCGCGCAGTCCGGAACCGTGCGACTGCTACGGTCGCAGGTTCGAATCCTGCCTCGGGCATGGATGTGTGTGATGTCCTTAGGTTAGTTAGGTTTAAGTAGTTCTAAGTTCTAGGGGACTAATGACCACAGCAGTTGAGTCCCATAGTGCTCAGAGCCATTTGAACCATTTTTTGTAACTAACTTTCGATACTTGTAGAGTCGCAGACCGGTGCCTGGTCATGATAGGCGAGACTCTGGGCATATAAATGAAGTTTTTCCAATATAAGAGTTCGTTATAAATTAAAAACTTAGTGCATTCACTTTAGGGAATGCATATGAACTCGTCGAGGTCGGCCTATGCGGCCGTCAGCCAGTCATGTTTGGTGGTGAGAAGCTGTTAATTTTGGTATCGGGACGAAGTCCGAGGATAAACGAGAACAGGGGAGGGATGTCGTCATTGCCAACTGAAAGTCAGTACCAGAGAGACAATGCAAACTGAATCCTATGCTCATGGCGGCTGCCACCAGCTAACATGTTATTTCTCTCCCACGCTCCCTACTGGTTACCGATAACGGTGGGCAGTGGGCCTGTTGTCAGCACGTTCTTAAGGAGCAAACAAACATTACTGAAGCTGTGATCCTACTCGACACGTAGGCCACGACGAACTGCACTTGAACATTGCAAGAGAATAATTATACATAACATAAAAATTTGAAATACTAATTAGACCGCGAGGCGACCCTCACAAATAATCCATCTTCTATAACGCCGAGGGGGGGGGGGATCATCTAAGTTTTTTAGATGGTATTACAAAAATTTTTACATTTTTTTTTGACTGGGCTGAACAGTGGTCAAATGGTTCTGTGGTTGTAGCTCGACGTGTGAGCTGATGGAATTGCCTTTCATCGCCCATTTCAGTTGAATAACACGAGAAACAGGTACAGTTAGTCATCTGCAACACTTATACGACTGTTAATGAAGGACAGGTGGCCTTTGGGAAAATGTTACGAATTAATACGGCCTTTGAATGTGTAGTTGTTAGTTCGAAGACTAGGTGATACAATTCTGCATGCTACTCTATCCTGTGCAAGCCTCTTCATCTTTGAATAACCACTGCAACCTACAACTTTCTGAATCTGCTCACTGTATTCGTCTCTTGATCTCCCCCTACGATTTTTACTCCCCAACCCACCCCAACTTCTCCCATCTTCTAAACTGATGATCCCCTGAGGTCTCAGAAAGTGTCTTGTCAACCGATCCCTTCTTTTAGTCAGTCTTTTGTCCTCTTTAGTTACGCGATCTATCCATCTCAAAATGGTTCAAATGGCTCTGAGCACTATGGGACTTAACTTCTGCGGTCATCAGTCTCCTAGAACTTAGAACTACTTAAACCTAACTAACCTAAGGACATCACACACATCCATGCCCGAGGCAGGATTGGAACCTGAGACCGTAGCGGTCGCGCGGTTCCAGACTGTAGCGCCTTGAACCGCTCGGCCGACCGGGCCGACGATCTATCCATCTAATCTTCAGTATTATGCTGTAGCACCACATTTCAAAAATTTCTACGCTCTCCTTTCTAAACTGTGTAACGTCCATGTTTCACTTCCATACGTGACTTCCAGAAAATTTCCTGACACTGAAATCTATATTCGATGTTAACAAATTTTTCTTCTTCAGAAACGCTTTTCTTGTCAGTACCAGTACACATTTTATGTCCTTTATACTTCAGCCATCATCTACTACTTTAAGTGTCTCGTTTCGTAATCTAATTCTCTCAGCCTAACCCGATTTAATTCGGCAACAGTCGCGCTTCCTCGACGAACTCTTCTCCTAGGCGGTCATGTAGGACCTCATGTTGTCACGATGATGTTAAGCCTTAGTTTTCCTGTACCACGATGATGTTTCCTTCGTTCTGCTTTATTTTAAATTGTACTGCCGGCCTCTTGACGGTTAAACAGTTTTATCACAATGGAACAAAAATGCTGGATAATATACTGCTTAACGTTGGGATGAATTATAAATCTGTACCCCTGAAGATGTGGCTCTAACGCTGCGACACTAGTTGGATCAGAAATAAAGATTTATCGTACAGCTGAAGTGGTCTTGTACATCACAGAAATCTTACAGTAGTGACGTCTCCCAGCTTCTGACCCCAAGCGGCGACTTTCGTCACTTTGGCCTTAAATCGACCCTGGTCAGGAGGTTGTCTATCAGATGAAGAAATATGGTGTGGGACTGTATATCGGGCCTTGTTTCGAAATACTTATTCTCCAGGTCGCAGTCGGTTTTTGCACGCATCAAGTAGGCTCCTCTACAGCGCTCTGTTCTGGGCATCTTCTTCCCTTGCTCCAGTCATCTGAAGATCCTTGTTCGCCTGCACTCTCCATCTTAATTGCGATCTTCCTTCGGGTTTCTTCTCCAACACTTCTCTCAGTCTTGATTCCTCCTCTCTTTTATAGACGTGCCCGGCCCATCTCAGCCTCCTTGTTTTGGCTTCCGAACAATAACTGGTTCATCACATACCTTCCTGAGCTCCCTGTTCTTCCTTCTTCGCCACTCTCCACCCTAACAAATTGGTCCAAATATCTTCTGCAGGATTTTATATTTGAAAATCTTTATCCTTCCCTTTGTATACATATCTATTCTTCGTATTTCTGCCTCATATAGTAATACTGGTCTGATTACAGTCTTATATTTGGAAGAGCAGTTGAATGGAATGGACAATGTCATGAAAGGAGGATATAAGCAGGTCATCAACAAAGGAAAAACACAGATAATGATATGTAGCCGAATCAAATCAATTGGTGCTGAGGGAATTAGATTAAGAAACGAGACACTTTAAGTAGTAGTTGTATTTTGCTATTTGGGCAGCAAAATAACGGATGATGTTAGAAGTAAAGAGGAGCTGAAATGTAGACCGGCAAGAGAAACAAAAGCGTTTCAGAGGAAGAGAAATTTGTTAACATCGAATATTGAGTTACATGTTAGGAAGTCTTTTATGAAGGTATTTAGCTGGATTAGAGAGTAGCAAGAAGAGAATTGATGCATTTGAAATGTGATGCTATAGAAGATTGCTAAAGATTGTATGGACAGATCACGTAATTAATGAGGAGGTACTGAACAGTAATGGGGAGAAAAGAAGAAGGGATCGCTTTATAGGACACATTCTGAGACATCAACGGATCGCCATTTTAGTATTGGAGGGAAGCGTATGGGGTAATAATCGTAGACGGCGACGAAGAGATGAATACAGTAAGGAGATTCAGAAGCATGTAGGTTGCTGTAGTTATTTAGAGATGAAGAGGCTTGCACAGTATAGAGTAGCGTACATCAAACCAGTCTTCGGACTGAAGACCAAAACAACAACATATTGGATCCCCCCCCCTTTTTTTTTGGATGACAGTAATTTGTTGAGTGAACATGATGTTCTGATGTTCTTTTATCCTTGCTGCTGTTTCCTGTTACTCATCATTTCTGTTATTTACTATCACCCCCAGATATTTAAACTCTTCTGCCTCTTCAAACATGTGGTAATAAATGTGTATGGTTTTCCGCCTTTTTCTCTTGTAATTTCTTTCTATCCTCAAGAATTTTGTTTTTTGCCAAAACTTCTGTTTTTTCACGCACAACTTTTCTCTGCTTATGCTTGTTTATCGACCTTTTTATAGATTGGTGCTATGACCGCGTGTTTCCCCTCAGACGGCAACCTTTTTTCATTCCAAATGTTGATCACGAGTTTGTGTACCTGTTTCGCAATTGTACCTCGTCCCTTCTTAAGTAGTTCAGCTGTTACTCTATCTCTCCTTCGAGCTTTGTTGTTTTCCAGTATTTTGATTGTGTCTACTGCTCCTTCAATGTCGGCGATGCAACTAAGAGCTATACGTTCCGATTTTTATGTTGTTCTTTCATTTCTGTACTCCCATCTTCAATATTTAAAAGCTCAAAATATTCCTTCCATATTTCCATGCCTTTTGTTCTTTCCATAACTGTATTGCCATTTTATCTTTACATGCCATACATACATTGTATATACCCTTTTCTGAAGAACCTAACTGACCTGAAGAAAGTCACTTGCAGTCCCTGAAGTTTTATACTCTTCTCCTCTTTTAACTAGGCATTAACATGTTCTCTGTTTTTCCTTCTGGGAAGGTTTTTAGTGTCCCTGTTAGCATTGTCATATGCTTCTTTCCTTCCCTTGGAATCTTCCTGCAGATTTTTTTCTTTTTTTTGCTCACCTTCTTCTGTGCTGCTGCTTCCACATTTGCTTTTATCATTGGCCACTGGACATCAGTGTCGAGGTTATCTTCCATTGTTAGAAACTCAAAATTGTTTTGTTTGAAGCTTAATGTTAAATTCCCGCATATTTTCATTGTCTTTCGATTTATCTGCATCAGTATTCCATCCTTTCGCCCTATTTTCTGTCCTTGGTTTTTCTACAGCTGTTCTTTGTAGTATTACTGTGATGACTAAGTAACTGTCTGTGCCTGCCTCGTTTCCTCTTATGGTTTTCACATTCATTAGACTGTTTTTGTGCCTTTCATCTACCATGAGATGGTCTGTTTGATTTTTTGTTCTACCATCTGGTGACGCCCAAGTTGCCTTGTGAATGTCCTTTCGAGAAAAGTATGTTCTGATTAGCCTTAGGTCGGATGCACTTGCACAGATAAGAAGTCTCACTCCATTATCATTACTTGCAACGTGTAAGCTTTCTATTCCTGCTACTCCTTTCCATGTGGTCTCCCTATCAACTTTAGCGTATCCCGGGGTCTTACGACTACCTCCTGAAATACTTCATAAAAATTTTCTTTTCATTCTCCGCTACGTCAGTTGCCGCATGCAGCGTGATTGCTATTATATTTATGAATCTACCTCTCAAACACCTATTCTGTCATCAGTTGGTTGAAAATGAATCACTACCGCTGTTGTTCTTTTACCTTTGAAACCTATTCCATTTTGGAATTTTCCATCTTCCAATCCACTGTGGTATACGATGTGCCGGTCTGTTTATAGTTTCTCTTTTACTGGATATCTTGTTTCTTGTAGTTCAAGTAGATCCATTTCACATCTGTCGAGTTCCTCTGACAGAATACAAATGATGACAATTTCGGAAAAATTGGGTGGTTGATTTAACAGAAAGAGCTTCACAAACTGTACAAGTCAATAACGCGTTGGTCCACTCCTGGCTCTTATGCAAGCGGTTATTCGGACTGTGACTAGACTTTCAGAGTTTTTGGATGTACTGAGTGATATCGTGCGAAATTCTGCCAACTGGCGCGTTAAATCGTCAAAAATCCCGAGATGGTTAGAGGATCCTGCCCATAATGGTCCAAAAAATCTCAATCAGAAATCTGGCGACCTTGATGGCCAAAGTATGTTTTGAAAAGCACAAAGACAAGCAGTAGAAAATCTCGTCGTGTGTGGGCGGGGGTTATCTTGCAAATATGTAAGCCCAGGACGGCTTGCCATGAAGGAGAACAAAACGGGGCGTAGAATTTCGTCCACATACCGTTGAGTTGTAAAGTTGCAGATGACAACCAAAGGGGTACTGCTATGAAAAGAAATGGCAGCCCAGGTCGTCAGTCTTGGTTTACAGACTGTATGGAGGTTGACATTCTCCAGACATGTCTTCAGCCTGAAATCCGATTGAATGCTGCAGAACTGTCTTCAGTGATGAGCCCCGTTTCCAATTGAGCCCCGATTCACAGAGGAGACAACCTGACTGTCACTCGCCATATGGCCTAACAACCAGGAATCACGGTCGGGGATGTCATTTCTTTTCATAGCAAGACTCATTTTGTTTGTGATCCATAGTACCCATGCAGCATTCCGTTGGTTGCCCTTCTTGGCAGGCCATCCTGGACTTACATTTCAAGAAGATAATGCGCACCCGTACACGGCGAGAGTTTCTATTGCTTGTCTTCGTCTTGCCAAATCATTCCGTGGCTAGCAACATCGCTGGACCTCTCCCCAACTGAGAACGTTTGGAGCTTTATGGTAATGGGCCCCCAAGCATCTCTGAATTTTGACAGTCTAAAGTGCCTGTTGGACAGAATTTGGCGCGATATCCCTCCATCAATCAATGTGAAGCCAAACAACTGCTTGCATAAAGGCCAAAGGTGGACCAACGCGTTATTGACTTGTTCGTGAATTTCTTTCTCTCGAATAAATCATCCAATATTTCTGAAATTTCAATCATTTTCTTATCTACACACATACATCACATCTACCGATTTCCGTCCCATTCGGATAATTCTTTTCTTTTCTTGTCTCAGAGTGTATATCACCCAAAAAAATAAGTTTCTGTAGTATGCTGCTTTGTAATGTTATCTGGTTTTAGGAACACCACTATTAGAGAATATTCACTTATTGGTGAGAATAAAATATACCGAAGAGCCTGCAGTGTTCAGCGCCATACTGTTCCCAGAACGACGGGCACTGCCCATGGTGCGCAGCTCGTGGTCGTGCGGTAGCGTTCTCGCTTCCCGCGCCCGGGTTCCCAGGTTCGTGTCCCGGCGGGGTCAGGGATTTTCTCTGCCTCCTGATGACTGGGTGTTGTGTGATGTCCTTAGGTTAGTTCTAAGTTCTAGGGGACTGATGACCATAGATGTTAAGTCCCATAGTGCTCAGAGCCATTTGAACCATTTGCACTGCCCATGGAGGGGCCTGACCATACATGGAGAGCACAGTGTTATGGCACACAGACCAGCGAATGGGTTAACAACAAGGGCTGGTGAGCTGGTCCTACCTGGTTGATGTTTTTGGACGGTTCCCCACATCAATGTAGGTAAATACTGGGCAGGTATCTACGTACTGTCTCAGATGCACACTTATGCAAACGTTTAGGAAACGCCCTTGACTTGGGCATGAGATTTACTCTATACATGGACGGATGAGGTACGCAAGTCCTGTACTGGGAGGGCGCTAGGGAGGCGGGGGGGGGGGGGGGAGGGGCAGAATGGCTTCGGGCCACCAACTATCACCAACACTGCCAAAAACTAAAGTAGTGCGGCTACTCACTGAGGTCTAGTGTGGTCTGTTATTATCGTATGGCAGCAAAACTTGATAGCTATTCTAATGCGTTGATGCAGAACCGATTTACGATGGAAACAGAATTAATTCCAGTTTTGGCCACCAGCTGAAAATCTGGCGCTGTACAGCGCCTCGTCAACGTCTCAAGTGCTCATACAGAACAATTTGTGAAAGCAGTGGTTAATAGTAATATCAACATTATGACTTTCTCACTTGTTTAACCTTTTCTGTGCACGTCCCGTTCCTAACACATTACACAAAGAAACATTTCTGTACTTCGTTATTGCATTCACAGTTCCAGATCTACACCTGATGACCAAAATTGGAACTCGTTTTTTTCCAGTGTTCACCGGTTCCGCATTTACGCATTAGAATATCTACCAAGTTTCGCTGCCATACGATAGTTACAGCCTACTTTGGATCTCTGTGAGTAGCTGCACTTTAATTATAACCACCCATATTATAACAAAATATACCCCATAGAGAAACTGGAAAAGACAAGGAACAAGAAGAATAATAACAACAACGAGAGGGAGAAGACAATGGCAGAGGAGAGACTGATAGACGTCAACTGCACAGGTGAAAACACTTACTGTACCCTGAATTGGGTATCTGCTCATTTGTGGTGTAGTAGGGCAGACGTTTGTTTGTGGATCCTCTTCTCCTGACGGTGTGACAACGCTTTGTGGCGCCATTATGTTGTTAGTATTTGAGCAAGTTACATATGTTATATCTCTGAGGTCTTCGAAGGCTCTTTCCAGTGCCACAAAGAAATTGGTAGTTCTATTAAAGAAATGGCCTATAGCCTAATTAGTTGCGCACATCACATAATTCGACATATTTTCCTCTGTAGCTCACGTCGATATATTTTTCTTGTTTTGGGCGTATTTAGACTGCGCTGTTTTAGCTTGTACAGCTACTTTTATTTTTTGTGGTTGTTGTTCTCGCACTGCTTCTCCAAGGCGCAGTTTACATGCCATGAAACAGAAAGTTGTTTACTTTCCGTACACTCCACATGCACCACACAATTACAGCTAGTAATTTTCAACAATGTTGTCAACATTGCCTCGACGCTCCTACGTTATTTAACCTTGACCATTTGAGCCAGTCACTTCAAGTGTGTTCCAGTCTTTGGTCGATCAACTGAAGAGTGTAAATGTAACTGAGTCATGGTTGGCTCATGCTATGCGTTGTATTAAACCTTGGTTGCTATTCTGTGCTTAGCCTCCTGTAGTTATCGTGATGATGCTGTTATCCTCTTCAGTCTGGAACCGCGCGACCGCTACGGTCGCAGGTTCGAATCCTGCCTCGGGCATGGATGTGTGTGATGTCCTTAGGTTAGGTAGGTTTAAGTAGTTCTAAGTTCTAGGGGACTGATTACCTCAGATGTTAAGTCCCATAGTGCTCAGAGCCTTTGAACCATTTCTTTTTGTTATCCTCTCTTTCCGCGAGTGGCAGCAGCGGTGTGTATCGATATTCACACCTTGGACTATCTTTTGCCTGGCGTTTATAGTTTCCGGCTGGGCTGTGTGGGCAGTTGGTCGGTTGGCTTGGAGCAGTGATCAAATCTACGCGGCGCATTTTTGGCCGGGGCCGCTGGCGGCCTCTGCGCGGTGTCAGAGTGTGTGGCGCTGTTCCCATTCGTCTCTCACCGATCCTGGACACGAAAGTTGCGTTTTGACTTAATCTGCGAGCAAGTCACGACTGTTCACATTGTGTGGTTTAGAGTTCGTTGTCGGCTGTTGGTATATTCCCGCGAGCAACAACATGTGTTTTCAAGTTGGCAAATTTTAGCCACCCTCCGGTGGAATTAAATTGTACCAGCAGAATCTTCTGCCTTGTGTCAGCTCCGGTTACCTGCTCTGGCCGTTGACGTAAATTCAGGTAGTGTCTTTTCCTCATAGTGTTGTCGCAGTCCAGCAGGGTGTGTAGTTTAACAGCGCAATGTATAATTGTTTGTGGGTGCCAATACCTTTTACGTTGTTCCGTTGAGCTCCCTGTTGTGCCCTGGTCGGGTGAAGTGGAAGTTATCTTGTCGGTGGGTCCGTTGACTGTCTGTCGGTTGAGTTGTTGTCGGATCGACAATAGTTGGGCCGATTGCCTGTCTTACCTAAGCGATCGTTTGAATTCCAGGCCGACCCTCGGAACTTCTGAGCGCCCTTCGGTGTACTGCCTTTTCTTGTTTGTTATTGTTGTTTGTACTTGTATGGCTTCTAGCCGATTGTAATGTTAAGGTTGTTTTGCCCTTAAGGCGTCAGATGTTTTGGGCCTTCAGCCTAATTTAAGAACTGTTTTATGTAAAGCCTTTGGCATTTTTAAAATTAATTTTATTGAGTCTTAAGTGTTGGACCTTCGGCCGATTTGGAATTTAAGTTGTTTGCTCTTAAAGTGTCAGATTCTTTGAGCCTTCAGCCTAATTAAGGAACTGTTTCAAGATAAGGCTTCGCCTTTTAAATTTCTGGTTTTGGTTGAGCTTTTTAAGTTTTGGTTTTCAGCCGTTTTTAAATGAAAGTGGTCTTTCCCTTACGGCATGAGATTGTACGGCGCATTCAGCCGCTAATTAAGTTCCAAAACTAAAGCTGTGGTTTTTTTTAAATTTTTCTTGGCTCTTGTAATGTTTTATCGAATAAAAGGTTGTATGTTCGACTGTAACTGACAGCCGCTTATTTTGGCCCCTTTCCACAACTTAAACTTCCTGTCCTCTCCTGCGGGTTTAGCAGGGCGTTTGAGCAACACGTTTTAAGTGCCATTTTTTCACAAACAGCGTTTTCAGACGCTACAGTATACACTGTACCGAGTGGTGTGTCCCTAGACTCAATCCAAATGCAAGTCCGCGAAGAATGTCTTTCAAACGTGCGTTAGTAGGTGGTGCATGGTCTTCGTTTCAAGCTGCTCTTCCCCCTGTACTATGTAAAGTTTAAAAGATATGGGAAGTGCTTTTTGTTGACTACAATTCTACTACGTAGTTAAAAATCTATTGCTGTAGTTTTGTACTTCTACTACCACAAATATAATGCTATGCCTCGGTACTAATGGTACTTAGAACAAAAATTTTCCTTCCAATTTCGTCAAAAACTAACATTTCTGAGGCCGTGGCTACGTACAAAATACCAGGCATTGTTTCTTGCAAAAAAGAAAACAGCAACCAGCCACTGTTAATAACAATGTTAATTTACACATATAGCGCCGTTACCGGTTTTGAACGCACAGATTCATCTTCATACAGCTGCTCACGTTTATATTTGTTGTTATTTGTACTAGTTGTTGGGAAAAATTGTCAACAACTAATGTAAACAACAACACATGTAATATAAACGTGAACAGCCGTCTGAAGATGAACCTTTCAGTTTGAAACGGCGCTATTTGTGTAAAAAAACAGTGTTATTAACAGTGGCTGGTGGTTGCTTTCTTCTCTGCACGAATCGACTTGAAAAGACGTTCTCGTTGCGCTTAGAAGCAGTCAGTTTCCTGGTATGGCACTTTGAACGTTCTTAATAAAGTATTTATTTTCTAATTTGTGGTACGGTGAACAGCATAATTCTGTGGTATCGGAACGTCCTCTCATCTGTTTTTATTCGAATCAGTTATATACAGGGATACCTTGTTTTTTCATTCTCCTGACAAATGTCAGGTTTAATTGAAGACTGTGGAGCACCATTGCCGTATTTTCAAAGTATTTTTTATTCAGACGACACTCATCTGCAAGTTCTACTATAAACCAAATAAGTACTTCAAGTCATTGGCTCATGTATTATAGGACCCATACAATAATATGGGCCAAAGAGTGGAAGTATTTATTTGGTTTATAGTAGGACCTGCAGATGACGCAAATGTAGCGTTGGAAAATGGCTCTGAGCACTATGGGACTCAACTGCTGAGGTCATTAGTCCCCTAGAACTTAGAACTAGTTAAACCTAACTAACCTAAGGACATCACAAACATCCATGCCCGAGGCAGGATTCGAACCTGCGACCGTAGCGGTCTTGCGGTTCCAGACTGCAGCGCCTTTAACCGCACGGCCACTTCGGCCGGCTAGCGTTGGAACTAGTCGTCTGAATAGTAAATACTTTCAAAATACGGCTGTGGTGTTTCACTTCCATTACTTGTATTGTCAACCGCTGTTTCACCTCCACAAGAAAGATGGGCTTCCACAAAATGTCAGATTTGCCACTTAGAATGTTTTCATTTACCTCTCTTCAAACACTTACGCTATTTCTCTATTTTTTTTCGCAAATACTGATGGTACGGAAGACTTCAGTTTTTAGATCGTTCTCTGGTGAGATACTCGTATTCTTCCGCTGCCCACAGCACGGTAGTACTGAGTCGATTTTTTCGAGGTCCTGACGAAGTGGATGTGCTGATAGCGGTGAGTTAGTGAGCCTGATAAGAAACGGAACTGGTGCCACTTCTTCGTGCTGCCCGCACGGCTGTTTCTCTGTAGTGCGCAAAACAGACCCGTGAAAAGCACACCATAGGAGCTCACCACAAATATGTCACAGCCTAGAATCAAAAACTCATTCCTGGCTACAATACATGTTTTTTTCAGGAGTAATGGATAGTATTTCAATAGCCGATTGCACGGGCAATGTCGGAGAAAAAACCTGCCTATAAATGTTAAGTGAGTGTGTTGTTGATCGATGGTTATGCATAATATAAAATCTCAAATAATCGAGAATGCACGAAAACTTCTTTAAGTAATTAACTGACGCAAAAGCACACGTGTGCTTCACGACAGTTTAATACAGATCATCTAATATTCCGCTACCACCTTCAATAAACTTTTTGGTTTTCTACTGCATTTAGTCTACAAATGAAATGCAAAGCTGCCCTCTAGGATTTTCAGCTGAGCACAGTTTAATCATTTAAGATTCGTGTAAGACTGCTGTATGCGATAAGATATCTGGAGGCACCGGAAGGTGTAAGATGCATAATATAATTATAAGAAAGAGATTTCTAAACCAGATTTTAGACTGCAAAACCAGATGCAGATATGGACTCTAACCATAATTAATTGGTTATGAACTGTAGATTAAAACTGAAGAAGTTGGAAGAAGATAAGAAATGAAAAAAATGGACCTAGGAACGTTGAAAAAACTTGAATTTAGTGAGAGTTTCATAAGAAGATTATGCAACAGTTGACTGAAACAAGGAAAAGGAATACAACTGAAGACGAATGAGTAGCTTTGAGAGATGGTATAGCGAAGGTATTAAAGGAACAACCAGGCAGCGATGCAAGGCTCAGTAAAAATCCTTATGTAACACAAGAGATATTGAATTTAATTAACGACAGGAGAAACACAATGTAGGCTTTCACGGCCGGTGTTGTCTTCAGTCTAAACTTCCGGGCTAAGAGGCCGTGGTCGATTCATAAAATTTCCACGTTTCGTCTCCATCTGCGGGGGACATCTTCTGAGGTTGTGTAATGTCCGACCTCAGAAGATACCTCCCGCAGATGGAGACGAAACGTTAGGTGGAAATTTTATACATCGACCACGGTCTCTCAGCCCGGAAGTTTCAACTGAAGACAGGAGAAAGTTTAAAAATACAGTAAGAGAAGCAGGCTAAACACCTAGAAATAAGATTCTCAGTAATTGAAAAATGACAAAGTAGAAGTGGCTGGACGAGACATGCAAACACTGAGAGTCGTGCATGACAATTACAAAAATAAATATCTTCTCTAGGAAAATTAAACATTGCTGACAAATATGGAAGTGTCTTTCCTGGCTCCATTATGAAGCGCAACGTCAGAAATGCCTCTCTGGTGTCTCCACTTTTCCTTAAACCACCAATCGTCGTCTAACAGAATATTTTCCATTCTTGGCAGCAATTTGGAGGCATGCGCTGTTAAGCTGATTCTGAAATAGTTCTCGCATTAATAAGCCTTCTCTATCTTTATTATTGTGTCATCACATTCTTCCAGAAGTCTGATGGTATGTCTCCAGCCTCGTTAATAACACATGGTGAAGCAAAATGAGTGTTAGAAAGTGTTTGCCTACTGTGATTTAATCGGACGTCGCAAACAAATTTCCTTGTGACACCGTTGTATCGTAGCTCCGAAAATTCTATAGCAGCGTCTCAGTTCATTTTTCAGAATGGAAGCTCGAACGTCAGAATAGCATTTGTTCATGGTAAAGACATTTTACACGAAATCGGACCGTATTGTCATGATGAGATGCCCATTCAACGGCACATTTGATCCAAGAACAGAACCATCCGGAATGAAGATTTCTCAGTGAGATTACAGTGCTGAAAGAAAGTCCAATTGCAGTGACAAAATTTAAGTATTCTCTGATATAGTTTTTCCGTAATGTTTTCCACTAGCATCAGCTGAAACTCTGGAGAACGTGAAAGAGTGCGAACCTTACTCAGTGAGGAGACCATTACCTGAAAAAGACATTCAGCACAACAACTCAGAATGTCACGACTGCCTCTCCAGACTATAACGAAACAGAAACTAAATCTCTTCGCTTAAAAATTCACTTGTGCCAATCTTTGAAAGACAATTATGTGCATCAGCGATATTCTTTTGCAAATGATGTGATTGAAACCTTTGAAAATGAAGCAGACGTTAAGGATCAGGTTTAGTGAGGAAACAACAAGCTTCTGTCTCCATGTGATTGTCAACAACAGAACTGACTCCTCTGGGGTACTGTGAATCCACACGTTCAAACTGCTGGACATGATCTGGATCCTTACCAGATTGGACTGATGGAGGATATCAAAACAGTTCACAGAAGGGCTGCTCGTTTTGTATTATAGCGAAATAGGGAAGAGGAAGTCACGTATAAAATACATGATACGCGAGTTATCTCCTACTTTTTTTTTACACCACCTACGTAGGGACATCTACATCTAAATCCACATACATACTCCGCAATACACCATACGGTGCGTGGCGGAGGGTACCTCGTACCACAACTAGCATGTTCTCTCCCTGTTCCACTCCCAAACAGAACGAGGGAAAAACGACTGCCCATATGCCTCTGTACGAGCCGTAATCTCTCTTATCTTATCTTTGTGGTCTTTCCGCGAAATGTAAGTTGGCGGCAGTAAAATTGTACTGCAGTCAGCCTCAAATGCTGGTTCTCTAAATTTCCTCAGTAGCGATTCACGGAAAGAACGCCTCCTTTCCTCTAGAGTCTCCCACCCGAGTTCCTGAAGCATTTCCGTAACACTCGCGTGATGATCAAACCTACCAGTAACAAATCTAACAGCCCGCCTCTGAATTGATTCTATGTCCTCCCTCAATCCGACCTGATAAGGACAAATGATGATGGTAATGAAATAAGAGAAATCAGAGCTCGAACGGAAAAATTTAAGTTTTCATTTTTCCCGTGCGCTTTTAGAGGGTGAAAGGGTAGAGAAATAGTGTTAAAGTGGCTCGATGAACCCCTATGCCAGGCACTTAAGTGTGAATTGCAGGTTAGTCAAGTAGATGTAGGTGTAGAGACCTTGGCGAGATAGGACGCCGCCAAGGGAGTGGGCTCAGAAAGGGGGGGGGGGGAGGCAAAACTGATCATAAAAACAAAGAAGAAAAATGATTTAACAATTAACCAGCTTTGAGGTTATGGTATAGCACTATACTGGGGTAGTGTTATACGTGGCTTTTCTCGTGACAGGACTATTTGTTCTGTTGAGTAGTAAACCAAAATTGCTAATAGATAGTACAAGCTACGTGGCGACCGTGACAGGAATTCTCTTTCCCTTCTTATCTTCTGCGAGAAGAACCTTTTTCCTGTGGATATAAAAACACTCTGTTGTCACAGTGCTCTTTTGTCACATCAAATGTCGGAGAGTGGGTGATAAACATGCTATCTGACAAATGGCATCCGATTTTTGCTGACTGTTGCCGACTGAGGACTATAGCTAGGCTGTTAGAGCTAGACTACAAAATGTTCATATGTGTGTGAAATCTTATGGGACTTAACTGCTAAGGTCATCAGTCCCTAAGCTTACACACTACTTAACCTAAACTATCCTAAGGACAAACACACACATCCATGCCCGAGGGAGGACTCGAACCTCCGCCGGGACCAGCCGCACAGTCCTTGACTGCAGCGTCTTAGAGCGCGCGGCAGAGCTAGACTACACTGAGGCGGCAAAAGTCATGGGATACCTTCTAATATGGTCGGACCTCCTACTGCTCGACATAGTGCAGTAACTCGGGCTCGAGTTTGTGCACGAACTGACATCTCGATTATGTTCCATGAATGTTTCCTGGGATTCATGTCGGGCGATCTTGGTGGCCAAACCGTTCGTTCGAACTATCCAGAATGTTTTTCAAACCAATCGCAAACAAATATGGGCCAGTGACATGGAGCTTGTCATCCAGAAAAAGTCCATGAATGGCTGCAGTTGAGCTCCAAGTAGCCGAACATGATCTCATCCAGTCAATGATCGGTTCAGTTAGACCAGAGGATTCTGTCCATGCCATGCAAAGACACCCAACAACATTATGGAACCACCACCAGCTTGCAAAGTGCCTTGTGGAAACATTAGGTCCCCGGTTTTGTGGGTTCTGCGCCACTCTCGAACCCAACCATCTGAAATCGGGGTTCATCTGACCAGGCTACGATTTTTCAGTCTCCTAGCGTCTAAACGATATGATCACGAGACCAGGAGAGGCGCTGCAGGCAATGTCGTGCAGTTAGCAAAGGCACTCGTGTGACGTAGCCCATTAACGCAACATTTCCCCGCACTGCCCTGAAAGATACGTTCGTCATAGTTCCACACTGACCTATGCTGTTATTTCAAACAGTGTTGCTTGTCTGTTAGCACTGACAACGCTACGCAAACGCTGCTGCTCTCGGTCGTTAAGCGAGGGCCGTCGGCCACGGTGTTGTCCGTGGTGCGAGGCAGTGCCTGAAATTTAATATTCTGGGCACACCCTTGACAATGTGGGTCTCGGAATACTGAATTCCCTAACGGTTTCCGACATGTAATATTCCACGTGGTTACCATTCCGCGATCAAAGTCTTAATTCCCGTTGACTGGCATAATCACGTCGGCAACTTTTCCACATGGATTAATTGTGAACAAATGACAGCTCCGCCAATGTACTACCCTTTTACACTTTGTATAAGTGATACTACCGCCATCTGTATATGTGCATATTGCTATTCAGTCATTTGATAAATGCATAAATGTAATGGATACAGATCTATTATTTATGTATCACAGCATTTCATTTCACTTTGACTTTCAATCACGATAAACCTTAACCGACAGTTCTTTACCTTATCTATAAAAAATTGCAGCTGATTATGGTAGCAAATGATGCAGAGATGCTAACCAACGAAATAGCTGCTGCCAAGTTCCAAGTGAAACGGCCGATGACGAGCACTGACACATCTACCAATTTGGGATATTTTTTAACCTTTTTTTTTTAATCAAAGCATGTGGAAAAAGATGCTTGGCCAAACATCGGAATAGCTTTGAATAGATTTATAACAATGTGAATGACTGCAAAAGTCGAGTATGGCCATAACTGGATTATCAAATGTTGCTGCCTTATCGGTAGAGCCGACACGCCAGCTAAATTAGACATTAATGGCCAATCAATGAGTTTCCTTTGTTCATACAAAAAATAAATAAATAATGCTAAGTAACACTGATTAGGTTGTTCAAAAAATTGTTCAAATTGCTCTGAGCACTATGGGACTTAACATCTGAGGTCATCATTCCCCTAGACCTTAGCACTACTTAAACGTAACTAACCTAAGGACATCACACACATCCATGCCCGAGGCAGGATTCGAACCTGCGACCGTATCGGTCGCACGGATCCAGACTGAAGCGCCTAGAACCGCTCGGCCACACCGACTGGCGATTAGGTCACTGTAGAAAGGTCATGAGTCATTTTTTTTTTTACAGAAGTGAATTATATATTGAAACTGGGTGATGAAGATCAGCAGGATTAATACGTACAAGAAGGGCAGTAGTGAACCGTCAAATGACGTCACTGTCAGTGCAGAAAGGTCAGGAGCCTTTGACTCTTGCCGTTTTTGCAGTGACTATATGGAGGTGTCGGTCTCGTAAACTGACATACGGCTTGGAGAGCAGTGTGCTGACCACATGCCACTCCGCATCCGCATCCAGTGACGCCTGTGACTGAGGATGACACGGCGGCCGGTCGGTACCGTTGGGCCTTCATGGTCTGTTCTGGCGGAGTACAGTTTTTATATGGCACTGTATTTAATTGAACATAGAATATATTGGCGGCCTTCCACTGCTTTCGCGCGTATTTTTTCATCTAATTTTTCATATTAAGTCTTCTACAAAGAAAACTACAACTTATTCGAAATGTGTTACACTACTTAGATGCCCAACTAGGTGTTCAATCTATGGATAAGTTGTTTGTACAATAATATCCTGATTTAAATATCAAGTAAATCAAAATATTTCAAAGCCAGCCGCTGTGGCCGAGCGGTTCTAGGCGCTTCGTTCAGGAATCGTGCTGCTGCTACGGTCACAGGTTCGAATCTTGCCTCGGGCATGGATTTGTGTGATGTCGTTAGGTTAGTTGGGTTTAAGTAGTTATAAGTCTAGGGCACTGATGACCGCAGATGTTAGGTCCCATAGTGCTTACAGTCATTTGAACCATTTTCTTTTTTGAAAATATTTCAAGGAAAAGCCTCAAATTTGGGCGCCCACAGATAGACATTTGCAGCTCATGTCAGGAACTGTAGGCTAACACACACAGTCCTCACCTTGATGAGTCTGTAAAGCGAAGTGCGGTTGCAGAATTAAACGTTCGCCGCAGAAGATCCAAAACTTACTTACAGTTAAATTAACGAAGTTCCTCACTACAGAGAAAAAGGTTTTTACCTTCTGTAAAATTTTACTCTTATGACTCATGACCTTCTTAAAATGACTGACCCAATTATAATAATAACAAAATCCCTGGAAGAAGACATTGTCTCTGCTTTTAATTACAGCTGTTTTTTATTCACTAATTTATGTGTGATTAATAATATGTGAGGAACAAATAAAAATCCACTCTTTATTAAACTTCATACTAAAACCAACACACAGTAACTGCCATAATGAGACATAGTTTGTGTTTTACTTTCAATTTTTTGTAGAAAATGTACAGAACTTGTAATTTATTTACTACAACGATCGATTTAATTTGTTGTGGACAGTATTTTATATGAAACTATTTTTTTAAGTATTACTTGTTCAGCAATACTTCATTTTTATTAAACCTTCGTACAGTACAAAATTTTGTGGGGGTCACCTACTGCTGTTTAGTAACGATCGAGACCGAGAAATCCGTAGCGTCGTTAGAAGCGCATGAGCTATGGAATACAGCATCTCCGAGGTAGCGATGAAGTGGGGATATTTTCGTACGACCGTTTCACGAGTTTACCGTGAAAAATCAGGAACCCGGTAAAACATCAAATCTGCGACATCTCTGCGGCCGGAAAAAAAGATCCTGCACGAACAGGACCAATGATGACTGAACAGGAACGTTCAACGTGACAGAAGTGCAACCCTTCAGCAAATTGCTGCAGATTTCAATTCTGGGCGTCAACAAGTGTCGACATGTGAACCATTCAACGGAACGTCATCGATATGGGCTTTCGGAGCCGAAGGCCCACTTGCGTACGCTTGGTTACTGCACAACACAAAGCTATACGCCTTGCCTGGATTCGTCAACATCGACATTGCACTTTTGATCACTGGAAATATGTTGCCTGGTAGGACAAGTCTTATTTCAAATTGTATCGAGCGGATGGACTTGTACGGGTATGGAGACAACCTCATGAATCCACGGACCCTGCATGTCAGCAGGGGACTGTTCAAATTAGTGGAGGCTCCGTAATGGTATGGGGCGTGTGCAGTTGAAGTGATATGGGACCAATGATACATCTACATACGTCTCTGACAGGTGACACGCAAGTAAGCATCCTGTCTGATCGCCTGCATCCATTCATGTTCATTGTGCATTCTGACGGACTTGGGCAATTCCAGCAGGACAATGCGACGCCCCACACCTCCAGAATTGGTACAGAGTGGCTCCAGGAACACTCTTCTGAGTTTAAACAGTTCCACTGGCCACAAAAGTCCCCAGACATGAACATTATTGATGCCTTGCAACGTGCTATTCAGAAGTGCAACACCGTCATGTGACCAATCTCATACACAAGATGTTACCGTAGCACTGCCGGAGAATCGAGTGCGGACGACATGAACGCCAGAAACACTTTCGTACTATTTCTCGATCGTTCAATATTGGAACAGAACGCGGGAAAAATGACCAAGTTCCCGTGCGAGCTCCGATTTACTTCATCACTGCTGTCATTTTTCTATACGTACGTGGGAATCAACAAAATGTGTAGCATACAGAGGAGAAAGTGGGTAAATGCAATTTAGTGAAAAAACTTCGCCGTAAGGAAAAACACATTTGTTTTACTGGTTGCGCCTCCCCCGCCCACCCCTCGAACTATACCCATAAAATCTTAACCCGTTTATCATATTTGTGATTTCCTATTTAGTGATAATACAAAAAGAGCTTCCCTTTCTTTCAACTTATTCGATGTCCTCTGTCAGCTCTACCTGGTAAGGATCCACTATCGCGCAGTAGTATTTGAAAAGAGTCAGACAAGCATAGTGTAGGCAGTCTCTTTAGCAGATCTTTTGCATCTTTAAGTGTTTTGGTTCGCCTTGCCCACACATTTTCTCCCTCATGGTTCAAACTGAAGTTGTTCCTAAACGTAGCTCGTAGGTGTTGAGTTTAAGTCTGCGTAATTCGTCAGAAAACAGAAATTTAAGGGAATTTTTTTAGTACTCATGTAGTGGATATCACACTTTTTGTTGTTCAGGGTCAACTGCCACATTCCGGGCTACGTAAATATTATGTCTAAATCATTTTGCAAATGCTGTTGATCCCATGATTACTAGAAGGTAAACGACAGAAGCGTCTACAAACCAACTATGAGGGCTATTTAGATTGTCTCATGAATCGTTTATATAGATAGAGGACAGAGAAGGTCTATATCGTTCCCTTGAGGTAACCCAGACACCACTTCTGTTTCACTAGATGACCCCCGTCAGTTACTATGAACTGTGGCCGTTGTGACAGGGATCAAGAGTCCAGTCGCACGGTACAGACGATACTACATAGACACGCAATCTAATCACTAAGCGACTAACACGGAACCGTGAACCCAATACCAGTTGCACGTGTCCCTTCTAACGGCTTCCAGGACAACGTAAATCTGTTTTTCAATATATTGTGTGATTGCTATCCTCAGTTAAAAATTTTAAATGATGCCATAGCCTACTCATTAAGAGTAGTTTATGACATTAAGCCTTATGTCAAAAGTTTAACGCAAAAAGACTACTGTCAGAAACCATGTGGTTCTCTTGAGACAGCGTAACTGATGGGTCGCAAATACACTATGTGCTCAAAAGTATCCGGACACCCCCAAAGACATACGTTTTTCATATTAGGTCCACCTGCTACCTACTGCCAGGTAATCCATATCAGCGACCTCAGCAGTCATTAGACAACGTGGGAGAGCAGAATGGGGCGCTCCGCGGAATTCCCTAACTTCTAATGTGCTCAGGTGATTGGGTGTCACTTACGTCATACGTCTGTACGCGAGATTTCCACACTCCTAAACATTCCTATGTCCACCGTTTCCTATGTGACAGTGAAGTGGAAACGTGAAGGGAGACGTACAGCACAAAAGCGTACAGACCGACAGCGTCTGTTGATTGACAGAGACGGCCGACAGTAGAAGAGGGTCATAATGTGTAATAGGCAGACATCTATCCAGACAATCATACAGGAATTCCAGACTGCATCAGGATCCACTTCAAGTACTATGCCAGGCGGGAGGTGAGAAAACTTGGATTTCATGGTCGAGCGGCTGCTCATAAGCAACACATGACGCCGGTAAATGCCAAACGACGCCTCGCTTGGTGTAAGGAGCTAAGTAAGCATTGGACGATTGAACAGTGGAAAAACGTTGTATGGAGTGACGAATCACAGTACACAACGTGGCGATCCGACGGCAGAGTGTGGGTATGGCGAATGCCCGGTGAACGTCATCTGCCAGCGTGTGTAGTGTCAACAGTAAAGTTCGGAGGTGGTGGTGTTATGGTGTGATCGTGTTTTTCATGGAGGGGGCTCGCACCCCTTGTTGTTTTGCGTGGCACTATCACAGCACAGCCCTACATTGATGTTTTAAGCATCTTCTTACTTCCCACTGTTGAAGAGCAATTCGGGGATGGCAACTGCATCTTTCTGCGCGATCGAGCACCTGTTCATAATACACGACCTGTGGTGGAGCGATTACACTACAACATCATCCTTGTAATGGACTAGCCTGCGCAAACAATGTGCAAATATACCAAAACTACACTGACATGCCAAAAGTCAATGGATACCTCCCAGTATTGTGTCGGACCTCCTTTTGTGCAGCAACTCGACGTGGCATGGTCTCAACAAGTCTTTGGAAGTCGTCTGCAGAAATATTGAGCCATAGCCGTCCATAATTGCGAAAAGTGTTGCCGATGTAGGATTTAGTCCACGAACTGATATCCCGGTTAAACCCGAAAATGTTCGATGGGATTCATGTCGGGCGATGCGGGTGGCCAAACCATTCGCTCGAATTGTCCAGAATGTTTTTCAAACCAGTCACGAGCAGCTGTGGCCCGGTGACATGGCGCGTAGTCATCCAGAAAAATTCCTACGTAATTTGGGAAGATGAAGTCCAGAATGGCTGCAAATTATCTCCAAGTAGCCAAACATAACAATTGCCAGTCAATGATAGGCTCAGTTGGACCAAAATACCCAGCGCATCCCGTGTAAACACGGCTCACATCATTCTGGAGCCACCACCAGCCTGCACAGCGTCTTGTTGACGAGTTGGGTCCATGCATTCATGGGGTCTGCAACACACTCGCAGCCTACCATGAGCTCTTGCTATCTGAAATTAGGACTCATCTAACAGGGTCACGGTTTTCCAGTCGCAGGGTCTAACCAACATGGTCACGAGCCAAAGAGAGGCGGTGCAGACGGCTCTTGGCAAATGCTCTGGCGACGGTCGTTTGCCGCCATAGCCCATTACGCCACAGTACACCGCACTGTCTTAACGGATACGTTTGTCATACGTCCCACATTGATTTCTGCGGTTACTTGAAGTACTGTTGCCTTCCTGTTACCACTATACTAAAACACCACTGCTCTCGGTCGTTAAGTGAAGGCCGTCTGCCACGACGTTGACCGTGGTGACAGGTAATGCGCGAAATTTGATAGTTTCGGCACACTCTTGACGGAGTATATTGAATTCTTCCGCGTTCGGATTCTATTAATGCCCATCGTGCGGCTATAATAACATTGGAAACGTTTTCACATGAATCATCTGAGTACAAATTACAGCTTCGCCAGTGCATTGCCCTTTTATACCTTGTCTCCACGATATCATCGCCATTTGTGATGTACATATCGCTAACCCACGACTTTCTCACCTCAGTGTATGTCACCGTAGACACATAGTACAAGAGATATGACATCATAAACATTGAGATGCGTGAGAAACTTGCTTTTGCTCAACATGAGGCGCAAAGTACCCCAATTATATTCACCCTCTGTTTCATAATGAGGACACTTAGTGACTTCCAACAAACTTGAAGTACGATTTCAAACATTTTCTAAATTTATTCTCGCTTATGTGTTTAAAGTCAAACGTTTGACACCTTAACTTATTTGTAAAGTAATCAGGTAACGTGACTTGCGTCCCTCAGCGATACATATAGCCGTGCTGTAGGTGAAACCACAATGGAGAGATATCTGTTGAGAGTCCAGACAAACGTTTGGCTCCTGAACAGAAGCAGCAGCCTTTTCAGTAGTTGCAGGTCCAACAGTGTGGATGACTGACTGAAATGCCCTTGTAACATCAACCAAAACAGCAGTGCTGTGCTGGTACCGCGATTGGCTGAAAAGCAAGGGGAAACTATAGCCATAATTTTTCTAGAGGGCATGCAGCTTTACTGTATGGTTAAACGATAATGGCGTCCACTTGGTAAAATATCCCGGAGATAAAGTAGTCCCCCATTCGGATCTTTAGGCGGGGACTACTAAGGAGGACGTCATTATTAGGAGAAACAAAACTGGCGTTCTACGGATCGGAGCGTGGAATGTCAGATCCCTTAATCGGGCAGGTAGGTTAGAAAATTTAAAAATGGAAAGGTTAAAGTTAGATATAGTGAGAATTAGTGAAGTTCGGTGGCAGGAGGAACAAGACTTTTGGTCAGGTGAATACAGGGTTATAAATACAAATTCAAATAAGGGCAATGCAGGAGTGAGTTTAATAATGAATAAGAAAGAAAATAGGAATGCGAGTAAGGTACTATGAACAGCAGAGTAAACGCGTTATTGTATCCAAGATAGATACGAAGCCCATGCCTACCACAGTAGTACAAATTTACATGGCCACAGATGGTTAAGAGATTGAAGAAATGTATTATGAGATAAAAGAAATTATTCGGATAGCTAAAGAACACGAAAATTTCATTGTGATGGGGGACTGGAATTCGACAGTAGGAAAAGGAAGAGAAGGAAAAATTGTAGGTGAATATGGACTGGGGAAAAGGAACGAAAGAGGAAGCCGTATAATTTTGCACAGAGCACGTTTTAATCATCTTTGACACTTGTTTTAAGACTCATATAAGAAGGGTGTATACGTGGAAGAGATATGGAGACACCAGAAGATTTCAGATTGACTATATAGTGGTTAGGCAGAGATTCAGGAACCAGATTTTAAATTGTAAGTCATTTCCAGGGGTAGATGTAGAATCTGATCACAATTTATTGATTATGGACAGTAGATTAAAACTGAAAAAAAAACTACAGAAAGACAGAAAATTAAAGACATGAGACGTGGATGAGTTGAAAGAAGCAGAAGTTGTTCAGAGTTTCAGAGGGAGCATTAGGCAGGGGAAGAATATGGTAGAAGACAAACGGGTAGTTTTAAGAAACGAAATGGTGAGGGCAGCAGAGGGTCAAATAGGCAAAAAGACAAGACATAGAAGAAATCCTTGGATAACAAAAGAGATATTGAATGGAACTGATGAAAGGAGAAATTTTAAAAGTGTAGCAAATGAGGCAGGCGAAAGGGAATCCAAACGTTTGAAAATGAGATTGACAGGAAGTCCCAAAACTATAAGCAGGAATGGCTAGAGGAAAATGTAAGGATTTAGAAGCTTGTTTCGCTAGGGGAAAGACAGATACCGCCTACAGGAAAATTAAAGAGGCCTTTGGGGAAAAGAGAAGGAACTGTATGAGTATCAGTAGCTCAGAGATGAACTTGAAAGCAATATTATAGAAAGGGAAGTGGGCATACATGAAGATGAGATGGGAGATATGATACTGCGAGAAGAATTTGACAAAGCTCTGGAAGATCTAATTCGGAACGAAGCCCCAGGGGTGGACGATATTCCGTCAAAACTATTGACAACTTTGGGAGAGCCAGCCATAACAAAACTCTTCCGTCTGGTGTGCAAGATGTATGAGACAGGAGAGATACCGTCAAATTTCAAGAACAATGTAGTAACTCCAATTCCAAAGAAAGCAGTTGCTGACTGGTACGAAAATTACCGAACTATCAGTTTAATAAGGCATGGTTGCAAAATACTGTGGGTAACACGAATTCTTTAGAGAAGAATGGAAAAACTCGTAAAGGCCGACCTCGGGGAAGATTAGTTTGGATTCCGAATAGATGTATGAGAACGTGAGGCGATACTGACCCTAGCCGGCCGGAGTGGCCGAGCGGTTCTAGGCGCTACACTCTGGAAACGCGCGACCGCTACGGTCGCAGGTTCGAATCCTGCCTCGGGCATGGATGTGTGTGATGTCCTTAGGGTAGTTAGGTTTAAGTAGTTCTAAGTTCTGGGGGACATAACCTCAGCAGTTAAATCCCATAGTGCTCAGAGCCATTTGAACCATTTGATACTGACCCTACGTTACAGAAAAGAGAATCTAAATTTATAGCATTTTGACAATGTTGACTGGAATACATTCTTTGAAATTCTGAAGGTATCATGACTAAAATACAACACAGGAAGCGAAAGGTGTACAGAAACCAGGCGGTAGTTATAAGAGTCGAGGGGCATGAAAGGGAGGCTTTGAAAAGTGAGTGAGTCAGGGTTGTAGCCTATCGCCGATGTTATTCAGTATGTACATTGAACAAGCGTTAAAGGAAACCAAAGAAAAATTTGAAGTAGCAATTAAAGTTTAAGGAGAAGAAATAAAAATTTGGAGGTCTATCGATGACACTGTAATTTTGTTAGAGACAGTAAATGGCTTGGATGATCAGTTGAACGGAATGGACACTGTCTTGAAAAGTAGATATAAAATGAACATCAATAAAAGTAAAACGAGGTTCATGGAATGTAGTCGAATTAAATTAGGTGTTCTAAGGGAATCATATTAGGAAACGAGACACTTAAAATACATACATCAAAAAAGTTTTGCATCACCCTGTTCCCAGAACTCCTGAAGACAGACGTTGACTGCGGATACTATATCACAGACACCAGAGATGTCACTAAACCCGCCCAAAAATGTAAACAACCATGCATGAGCAGCGCCTCCTAGACGGAGTGGGTCCGACAGCCGATCAGTTCCAGTCATTCCACCGGGAAGGAGCTACACGGCTCGTGTTGTCTGTAGTTCAACCATGCCTAGACGGTCAATACTGCAGTTCGAACGCGTCCGCATTATTACTTTGTGCCAGGAAGGGTTCTCAACAAGGAAAGTGTCCAGGCGTCTCGGAATGAACCAAAGCGAAGATGTTCGGACATGGGGAGATACAGAGAGACAGGAACTGTTGATGACATGCCGCCTGAGGCCTACTACTGGAGTGGATGACCGCTATCTACGGATTATGGCTCGGAGGAACCCTGACAGCAACGTCATCCAGTTGAATAATACTTTTCGTGCAGCCACAGAACGTCGTGTTACGACTGAAACTGTGCGCAATAGGCTGCATGACGCGCAACTTCACTCCCGACGTCCATGGCGAGGTCCATCTTTGCAACGACGACACCATGCAGCGCGGTACAGATGGGCCCAACATCATGACGAATGGGCCGCTCAGGATTGTCATCACGTTCTCTTCAACGACGAGTATTGCATATTCCGTCAATCAGACAATCGGCGGAGGCAACCCGGTCAGGCTGAACGCCTTAGACGCACTGTCCAGCGAGTGCAGCAAGGTGGAGGTTCCCCGATGTTTCGGGGGTGGCATTATGTGGGACCGACGTACGCCGCTGCTGGTCGTGGAAGGGGCCATAACGGTTGTGCGATACATGAATGCTACCCTCCGACCGATAGTGCAACCATATCGGCAGCATATTGGCGAGGCATTCGTCTTCATAGACGACAATTCGCGCTCCCATCGAACGCATGTTGTGAATGACTTCCTGCAGCATAACGACATCGCTCGACTAGAGTGACCAGCATGTTCTCCATACACGAACCTTAACATGCCTGGGATGGACTGAAAAGAGCTGTTTATGGATGACGTGACCCACCAACTTCTCTGAGATATCTACGCCGAACCGCCGTTGACGAGTGGGACAATCTGGACCAATTGTGCCTTGATGAACTTGTGGATAGTATGCCACGACGAATACAGGCATGCATCAATGCAAGAGGACGTGCTACTGGGTATTAAGGTACTGGTGTGTACAGCAATCTGGACCACTACCACAGGTCTCGCTGTATGGTGGTACAACATGCAATGTGTGGTTTCCATGAGCAATAAAAAGGGCCGAAATGATGTTTATGTTGATCCCTATTTCAATTTTCTGTACAGGTTCCGGAACTCTCGAAACCGAGCTGATGCAAAACTTATTTTTGGTGTTTGTAGTACGAGTAGATGAGTTTTGGTATTTGGGCAGCAAAATAAGTGATGATGGCCGAAGTAGATAGAATATAAAATGTAGACTGTCAAAGGCAAGAAAAACATTTCTGAAGAACAGAAATTTGTTAACATCGAATATAGATTTATATGTTAAGAAGCCTTTTCTGATGGTATTTGTCTGGAGTGTAGCCATGTATGGAAGTGAAACATGGACGATAAACAGTTTAGATAAAAACGGAATATAAGCTTTGGAAATGTGTTGCTACAGAAGAATGTTGAAGATTAGATGGGTCGATCTCGTGACTAATGAGGAAGTACTGAATAGAATTGGGGAGACAAGAAATTTGTGGTACAGCTTGACCAAAAGAAGGGGTCGGTTGATTGGACACATTCTGAGGCATCAAGAGGGATGTGGGGGTTGGGGGGTGGGTGGGGTGGGGTGGTAATATCGTAGAGTGAGACCAACAGATGAATACATTCAGGAGATTCAGAAAGAGGTAGTTTGCAGTAGTTACTCAGAGATCAAGAGGCTCGCATAGGAAAGAGTAGCATCGAGAGCTGCATCAAACCAGTCTTTGGACTGAAGACCACAACAGCAACTACAACAAAAACAACAACAACAAAGTAACCAGACATTTTATGCTGTTTTATACATGGGAGTTCTATTCTTTATGGAACCGGGGGTTTAGTAGTTTGATTACAAGACACTTGACGTTGTCAGAAGCCTTCTAGCTTCAGGTAATAGCAATTTATTAGTTGGATAACAAGAAGATGTTATTGAGCTAAATGTCAGTTATAAAAGATATCAGTAATATGATCGGTGTTTCTGGAACAAGCAGCTATGTATGACCGCGGACGTATAGCCTCCTAGCATATGTTGATATTTTTGTTTTTAGTTTGCACGTAGCTAACAAGAGGTAGACTTCAGATATGGCCAACCGATTTGGCTCATATTTGGAAAGTCGCATGAGTATAACCTAAAAGAGAATTTATGACGTCTCTATCACTCACTCTGTCACATGTCCTAAATTGTGTTTGAACAACTAGATGGATGGTGCAGTTCATAGAAAAGTTCGAAGCAAATGTACTCGCGGCACCAAGAACACTGACGCATGCAATCTTGGCGCAAGTACATCGTTCCTTCCGAAGATCCGTAGGAAAACAGATTTGGTTTACATTTAAAAATATGTCTTTCTCGGGAATGAATTTTGATGCATACCACGCATACGATAACACTGTCTGAAAAATCAATGCTGAAAGTTGATCGTGAACTATGCTGTGAAACGCTATTGCATCCGCTCGTTTGTGCAATTCCCGTTAGGTTTCGAGAAACACGCATTAATTCTGAATCATCGAAATGAAGTTTTTAACTTGGCGATATAAACAAACATCTCATGGTTGGCTCAAAGATGTGCAATTCGGCGGTGTTAACTTTACCGTGGAAGTCGGTTGACTCTAATTGTCAATAAACGTACTATCATGTATCTCAGACAAAATTTATCAGCAACGTATGGTTTCAAAAGCTCTCAAGATATGTTTTTATCCGAGTCAAATGGTGATTTTCTGGTAAGAAAATTTCTCAAGTTTTTTGCTCAATGGTTACATACGTTTATTGGGATTCTGAATCTACATTATAGGAGGTCGGCTTCACAACGTAAAACGCATAAACCTCAAAATATTCGCGTATTTCAGTTCTTCGCTTGTAACTTCAAAACTGGACGTTATATGAAGATCACTGTAAAAAAATGAAAAAAAAAATAAAGTAGACAAAATTTCCTTCAAGGTGCACTAGTCAGGTCTGACGACCGGTATCGGTGTCAAATACGTAAAAGTGCCCGCTCCCATCCCTCACAACCTGAAAGATATATATGTTATCAGCAAAAAGCGCAAGACCACCTGAAATCATGTAAATTTCCTACAAGAGACACCTCTAACACTAAATTTTCTCATAAAGGGGGAGGGAGCAAAGCGAAAATTGTAAGAAATGCTTTCAGTACCCTACAGCCAAACGAACTCTCCCAGTTGTCTGTCTCTCATCGACGCAATATTTTCGGTGCATTATGCTTAAAAGAGGTTATTTTAGATGAATTGGTGGGAAAGTATTTTTGATGAAAATATGAAATTATATTTACAACATATTACGTATATGACAACAAACAGAAAGGTGAATATGAAATCTATATGTATTAATGAGCACTTGTCACGAAATGAGTGGATGTCGATTGGCTCATCACGCTCTCCATCTGCAAAAGAAATAAGGCATTCAGTGACAGATGATGGATTCAAAAGACAGCAGATAATTTGTATAAGAAGTACCGGATGTGATGTGCTGTGCGCAATTTTTTTACTGGTCTCCGTTTGGCTGTTGGTGAACGAGGCGATGTTTCTTCGGCACTAGAAAATCCAGGTGAAGGGTCTAACTCAATGGAAATTCCAGGCTTTGTCAGGGACTGCGGAAGGTTCAGGCTGAACAGTGAGTTGTTGCTGTTCTTCAGCAAAAAAAATTATTTTTGTTGATAACATGTATCATATTTTTCGAGTTTTACGGAGAGGGATTGAGCATTTTTGATGTATTCGCAGAGGGGCCTAAAATCGCTGTTTTGCGGTATAGAGTCGAAAGAGAGTTCAGAAAATCAGGCCTGACAAGTGCATCTTGTAGGAAATTTTCTCTACCTCCGTTTTGTTCAGAATGGTTGTCTTCGCAAAAAGCGTGGTTTTCGAGGTGTAAGCGAAAAACTGAAAAAATGGATATATTGTGAGATTTTTGCGGTTTTAGATGTGAAGCCAACCTCCTATAAGAAATTCAGATTCCGAACCCTAAAAAAACATATTTAACCGTTGACTTCCGCAATCTTGTTACGAAACGGCTGTTTTTAACACCAAACGACTAAGGATGGGAAAAACTGAGCCGCTAAAATCGATACCGGTATTTTAGTTCTGGATAACCTGTATTTTTCGGTACTCTTTGGTCTCAGTTAAACAGGTGTTTCTTTATTTTTTACTTTAACCGAGTAAAAGTTCGTAAAACCAATTAGCCACAGCAGCAATGTTAAAGTTTTTCGTTTTTAAGTAAGCCTTTTCTAAAAAAGGAGTAATTTTTATTCGTAAAATTTGTATTGGTTTGAAATATTACGTTAGTATAGAAATTGTGAAAAGTGATCAGTGCTATTTTAATAACAATGCCGACACACAAATGATCAACAAACAGAAGGCACAAGAGTTGCTACGGCATTGCTAAGACAGTAATGTCCCTGCTGCCATGTGTCGTGGCTTAAGGTAGCATGTAAGTGCAGTGTGCAAGACTTCCCCCACCTGGCCTATATGGCAGTTTCTCGCTGTCGTCGCCAGATATCCGTTATATTGCAGAATGGCGCCAACCCTAGGCAGAAAATATTTTTACGGAGTGACGCGACAATGATGTACAATGCTTCATTTGCTTTAAAATACAGCGTGTTTCAAACAGAATGCACGTAATTCGAATGCATATATTTATTAAACTTTAAGACATACGAATATGAAACTTTACACACATATATACGAACCTCTCAAATTCAGATTACAGCTGTTCAGTATGTCCTCCGTCTGCGGCACGAACAATATCACATCGATACTATGTCTTTCGTCACTGATGTTATGGAAGTACAGATCCGGTTCTTCAACTCTTCCAGGTTCTGTGGGAGTGGTGGTACATAAACCCCACGGGAAGAAGTCAGAGGGTGTCAAATCCGGTGACCGTGGAGCCCAGCTGAGACATGGTAAGTCGCCAGCTCCTTGACGAGCAAGCCAGAGTTTCATTCATTTACGCACTTGGCGAATGCAGTGAGGTCTTATTGAAAAGTTGTCTTGTTGAAAAGTTGTCTTGTTGAAAAGTTGTCTTCGTGCAGCCTCGGAAACAACCAGTTTTGCGACATAGCGAGATACTGCTGACGGTTAACTGTGTTTCCATCAAAGAAGAATGGGTCGTAAACAGATGGTGGGGATATCGCACAAAACACATTGACTTTGGGCGAATCTCGTACACGTTCAGTGGCTGCATGTGGGTTCTGTAGGCCCCAAATTCGAACATTGTGTTTGTTTACATGACCGCTAACATGGAAAGTCGCTTCATCACTGAACACGATGCGTTGTGCGAAAGTGTTATTGTCAACAGCATCAAGAATCTCGTTACAAAATGCCACACGTTTGCGTTTGTCATCAGAACGCAGAGCTTGTAACAGCTGTAACTGGTACGGCTTCATAACCAATCGACGTCTCAAAATATGCCAAATTGTTGTTGTATTCAGTTGTACTGGCACAACGAGTTGATTTTGACGGACTACGTTGGAAAGTAGTTTGAATTCATGCAACATTTTCTTCACTAACACGAGGGCGGCCAGGACTCTTTCCTTTACATACACATCCCTTATCTAGAAACTGTCGATACCATCTGCAAATGTTCCACCCATTTGGAGGATCAATTTGGTACCCTAACTTGAAACGTCTTTGCACTGTAATCACGGAATTGCACTTCGCAAACTCGAGAACACAAAATGATTTCTGCTGCGGAGTAGCCATTTTAAAACTTTGACGGTTGTCAAGCAAAACACAAGACATCTGACATCTAGCGGCTATTAATATAAACTAGACTAAGTATTCGTTTCTCCAATAGCCGAGTCGAGGCGCAGCGATCGATAGTTTGGACAAAATAATACTTTGAAATACGTATATTCTTTTTGAATCACCCTCTATTTGTATGAAATAATAGAAGAAAGAAATTATGGTAACAGAAATAAATTAAAAACTTAACAACAATTATCATATAAAATAAAAACATAAATTAGCTTATTTACTGACTACATAATATCCCTTTACGTGCTTGTAGCCCTTAGAAACGGGCAAATTAACACGAAAAGCAGGGTCCTTCAACCTCAGTTTAGGGTTACCGGTAATATTGGTAGCGTCGGTAGCGAAAGAAACGTAAATGAATGTGTAAGAGAGAATATGGGAGACGACGATTTCTGTCTCTATCTCTCTTTCTTTTTTCGGCATATAGAGTGGCTCATCATTCAGTGTTAGTTCGGTGCGTATTTTATATCTTTACAGAACATAAATTGCATTTTATAAGTAACAAAGATTAATTGATCTCGTAACTTCTGCACTTTTATGTAATTATGAAACCAAAGCAAGTACTTTTGCTATAAGTACAGTTTACACGCAAAAACATTAAAAATGTATAGATTTATTATTGTTATTTTGTACTCAGGTGAATGTCCTTCATCATGATCAAATGCCAGAGTTTCCTGGTATTACTGATAAACACAAATGCTGTTTGTGAATAACAGGAACATGTTAAATGTACGTTCGGCGAAGAATTGAAGCGAAGTTTGATATTTTTTATTTTACATTTTTGTTGGAGAGGTTGTGTTTTATAGCGCTATATGATACATATGTATTGTTTTCGTTATTTTTTACTCCAACATGCCTCTGTTCGACGTTAGGAATCAACAGCTTTCGAATAAAACATGAATTAAACGTTGAAAAGTTCGATTTTTCTATAAACACTGTTTATTTTTGAGTAACAGGCAGAAAGATAAGTATGTAGAACAAAAGTGTTCCATAGGTTACCTAGCCCTTTATATAGGGTGTTCGGAAATACCCGTCACAGACTTCTAGGAGTTGTAGAGGGGAATGAGTATGCAATATTTTGAACAGACTTCTAGGAGTTATAGAGGGGAATGAGTATGCAATATTTTGAACAGGGACCCAATGTATCGTTTCCGATCAATAACGGTTTCAGTTCAGATATTTTCGCATCCACTTCTGCCTGAGGAACTGAATTAGGTACAATCATTAGGTAACAATTCGAAAGGAAACATAATGAAACAACCATTTATCACTTAAGCACATTTGTTTGTATAAACGTACTGTACATGTATAAGCATACTGTACATACAGAACGTAATGTTTAAGTGTTAGTACAAAATAATATGCTCAAGCGATAAATGGATGTTTCGTTATTTTTCCTTTCGAATTGTTACCTAATAACCGTGCTACATCATGCCCAATTCAGTGTCTCACGCAGAAGTGGAAGAGTTAGCCATCTTAACTGAAACCATCGTGGAACGGAAACGGTAGATTTCCAGACATGGGTTCCTATTCATAATACAGGGTGTATCAAAAAGAATCATCCGATTTTATAAAAAAGTTATAACTATTGTGTTATTTGAGATATGTGTTTGAGCAACGTACTGTTGGAAAGGCCAAACTATCGAATTTTACATGGCCCCTGGTAGGTAGCAGCGTGTGCACTCACTTCATTTCTAGTAAAAACGGCGTCGGGACAACAGAAAGCATTTTGTGTTCTACATTTTGCGCAGTGCGGGTCAACAGCACAGAGCTTTAGACGATGGCGTGAACAATTCCGAGAAACATTGTTTGCGTAAAGGCAAATCGCCGGGACGTCCCCGAGCGTCTGAGACAGACGTCGAACGCATCCGCCATAGTTTCAGAAAGTCCGCTGAAATCCGTTCGCCGTGCAGCTCTACAGCTCAGACATGCCCCAGACGTCCGTCTGGCGTATGTTGCGTCGACATTTATACATGAAACCATACAAAATTCAGCTACTCCAAGCTCTCCGTGAAGGTGACAAATTTCGTTCTTGGCGAGATGGAGGATAATAGTTTTCTTCCACGCTTAGTGTTTAGTGACGAGGCAACATTCCATTTAAATGGAAAGGTGAACCGTCATACTGTGACAATATGGGTACGGAACAACCACATGAAATTGTACAACATGAGAGGGACTCTCCAAAATTTAATGTGTGTTGTGCAGTTTCACAGGAAAAGGTGTATGGTCCTTTTTTCTTTGCCGAGAACACTGTTACGGGAAACATGTATCTCGATATGTTTGAGAACTTTCTTTTCCCACAGTTGGAGACTGATTCGAACGACTTCATTTACCAACAGGATGGGGCACTACCACACGGGCATGTGGAAGTGCGGGAATTTTTAAATCAAAGGATTACTGCGCGATGGATCGGTCGCATTGGACCGAATGATCCAGCCTTACAATACTGGCCTCCAAGGACACCGGATCTGATAGTATGTGATTATTTCTTATGGGGGGTTTATAAAAGACTCCATTTATAAGCCTTCATTACCAGCAACAATGAATGAACTGAGACATCGCATAACAGCAGCTATGGAAGCTGTAACTCAAGATATGCTCGCTGCAGTGTGGGACCAGTTTGAATACCGCAGATGCCGTACATCTCAAGCGGGCGTATTGAACACCTATGAAAAGGTTTGAAAAAAAGAAAAAAAAAACTTTTTGAATTCCTGTTCATCAGAAAAAAAATTCAATGCATATGTTTCTTAGTTTCAAAACTATAGACGTGCCAAATCGGATGATTCTTTTTGGTCCCCCCTGTATTGTGTACTCACTGCCTTTACAAGTCCTAGAAGTTTGTAACGGAAATTTCCGAACCTCTGTATATCCTCACTCAGTTTCCAAACAGTTTACCGTCTCCAGTTTTTAGCGGAATCTGCTACGCCACTGATCGCATACGTAAAGAAAGCGATCGTTATGAAGTAACGCCCAACAGGTTTGCAGCACACATAATGTACAGGTACTGCGGGTGCGACCTTAACTGACCAAAGCTACTAGGAAAACTAGTGTAATCTGCCCTTAATTATGACCGTCTACGGTAGCCTACGGTAATTTTACAACTCTAGTCTTCCATTTTATGTTTTGCACAAACCATCTGCCAAATTTGAGCCGAATCGGTTAGCCGTGCCTGAGGCTTTTCCCTCGGAAGACAAAGAAGATTTGGTGGCGATGTTGCAGGACGGCTCAGCCTCTGGTCGTAGCGACCTCCGCCATCAGCGCCCGTAGACCTGCGAGCTGCGGCGGATCGCCCTGCGATGGGGTTAAGCCGTATGAAAGGCGCCCGCCTCATCTCCGGCGCAGTCATTTCCGAGCGCCGCTCGTCGCCCGCTGCAGCCTCGGTATTGACGTATCGCTTGCTCTGTCTACGCTACGCGAGCCATTGCCAGTCAAGGGCCGCCAGCAAGCGCAAGCGGTCTGCGGCCCATCACCTCTCTGACTCTCACTCTGCTTCTCTCTCCGTCCGTCGGTTCATCTCGCTCCCTCTGTGCCTCATCGCAGCTCCCCTCTCCCGTGCTTACTGTTTCCCCTTCCTTCTTCTTCTCTGTCTTTCTCTCTCTCTCTCTCTCTCTCTCTCTCTCTCTCTCTCTCTCTCTCTCTCTTTCCCCTTCCTCCTCCTTTCCCCCGCACCTCTCTCTCTATCTCTCTCTCTCACACACACACACACACACACACACACACACACACAAATTAAATTCCTCACTCAGAGACGCGAGCGCACGCAAAAACGTAGTATCGCTGTCTCTTCCTCCACGTGTCTCCATTTCTCTCTTCCGTGTGTGTGTGTGTGTGTGTTCACTTTCAGTTTGAAACACAAAAATCACTGAGAAGAAGCAAATATTTATTTCTTTATTGGTACTGTAAGTGCGGTTCACGGGCCGCTTGTGAAACTTTAAAACATAGGGAAATGCATTGGAAGTATTGCAGAACATGCGGAATTCCCTTTGTTTCGCCGGCAAGCTGTAGCAACTTTTAGAAGTGCCTGCAGGCGCCGCCAGATGGTAGAACAATCAGCGGTACACTGCCATCTGTGGGGAAACGCAAGAACTCAATCTACTGCACCTCTTTTTCCGCTTGATAATAAGAGGTTACCGATCTTTCTTCCGGTCACAACTTTTATTTGCGTTAAACTCGGATGAAAAACTTACTTATTAGATATGACGCCTTAAATAAATGACCTCTGCAGTTAGGGAAAAAGAATTGGAGGTTACACGAATGCAAAACAAATTGAAAACACCTGACTGGAAGCTTGTGACAATGATTGACTGGTATTGTGCAATGCTGTTGAAGATGGCAGACATTTTGTCTGCATTTATTTTGTCGTCCATCCAAATTATTACGACAGTTCCTTAACAGCTATCAAGATGAGTTGCTGGCTCACTCTCATTCCTATAAATTGTTGTAATCTTATTTTTCGTTGCTAAAAGCATTTAACTGCATAAAAATATGTACAGTAGTTTGCAGACTTACGAAACTTGACCTTCAAATGCAGCATACGGAATTCGCTTGGCAGCGGAACGATGAATCTAAAGCCGAAACCGTATCAGTGACAATGCCAATTACGGTAAATAAAAATTCAATTTCGAGACATGTGGTGAGACAGAAAATATTCAGACGTGGATAGAACCAAAATTTAAGGTGCCTTAGATGTAGGTCTGTCAGCCAATGCGTTTATTATTTACAGATACCGGAATCGCACATAAATAATGCACAGAGAAAGTCACAAATAGAATGAGTGGAATAAAAAAGAAAGCGTCCACGAACTGTCAGGTTCCTTCCACCGCAGTGAGTTATGTTCAGTTACTTTCTGATCTTGTGCTAGTTCGTAGTCATAATGTGATTTAGGACGGAGCTGAGGTGACAATCATGCTAACAGGATATACACTGGTGTCAAAACGTAAGGACGGAAGTAGCTTACGCATCAATTGTCACTGTCAAGTAACATAGCTCGATGAAACTTGAAGCACACACAGAAAAAGCGGTTACAGTGCCGTATAAACGGGACGAATGGATATGACACTATTATTCGAAGACAATAATTGCCCCAATTTATAATGATCGCCTGCACATTACAAAAGGCGGGACATGGTTCGTAATAGGGTGTTGACTTGCGTTGTGGAGGCACATTGTAACTCGGCCACACGCACTAACGATCAACCGCACTGGTGGAGTAATGGAAGCCCCTTCCACAAGAACTCCCTAACAACTATGTAGCCAACATAGGATCACGTTGCAGGGCCTACACTGCCGTCCACGGTCGTCACACACCCTATTAAGTACCACGTCCTGCCTTTTATAATGTCCAGGGGACCAACATAAATCGCGGTGACTTCAATGTAATTATTATCTTTGAATAAAAGTGTTTTCTGCTCGGCCCATTGTGTACTTTTTTCAGTTACCTTCTGCACTATACTGTAGCAGTTCTTTCAGTGTATGTTCGAAGGTTAGTAGAGTACGTTACTTGGCAGTGACACGTCGTGCTAAATTTATGTCGGAATATCAGACCAGATGTGTGACTGGATTGATGGTTTTGTAGCAAACTGAACACAGCATGGCATTCTCAACGGAGAGAAGTCTTCGGGAGTAAAAGTAACTTCAGACGTGCCCCAAGGGAGTGTTACAGGATCGTTACTTTCCACAACATACATAAATGATCTAGGAGATGATGTCGGAAGCTCCATGAGACATTTCGCAGATGATGCCGTTGTATACAGAGAAGTCAAAACGCTAGAAAATTGTAGCGAAATGCAGGAAGACATTCAGCGGGTCGACACTTGGTTCATAAAGTGGCAACTGACCGTCAACATAACCAAAATTCGTGTAACGTACTGCGAATACACAGACAGAGATATGCTTTATTGTATATTACATGATTACAGAACAATCACTAGAATCAGTTATTTCACACAAAATATCTAGGAGTATGCGTACAGAGAGATTTGTATTGGAACACCCACATCAGGGATAAGGCAGACGCTAGATGAGATTCATTGGAAGAAGCCTCAGTGAATGTAGATCATCAAAAAAGGAAGTAGCTTTCAAAACACTCATTCGGCCATTACTTGAATATTTCTCGTCAGTCTGGGATCCTTCCCAGATAGGACTGAGACCGGAAATAGAGATCCAGAGAAGAGTAGCGCGTTTCGTTACGGGTTCATTTAGTAAACGAGAAAGCGTCACAGAGATTCTCAGCCAACTCCAGAGGCAGACAAGAGAGGCGTTCTGTATCACGATACGATCTGTTGGTAAGGCTCCGAGAGCCTTATATTAACTAAATGGTTCGAATGGCTCTGAGCACTAAGGGACTTAACATCTGAGGTCATCAGTCCCCTAGACTTAGAACTACCTAAACCTAACTAACCTAAGGACATCACACACATCCATTCCCGAGGCAGGATTCGAACCTGCGACAGTGGCAGCAGCGTGGTTCGAGACTGAAGCGCCTAGAACCGCTCGGCCACAACGACCGGCTTTAGGCTAACCAATATATTGCTTACTTCTACATGTGCATCGAGAAAAGACCATGACGAAAATATGTGAGAGATTTGAACCCACACAGAGGCTTACCAGCAATCGCTCTTCCCGCAAACCATTCAAATCTGGATGAGGAAAGTGTGATGTGACACTGTTTACCAAGTACCCTCCGCCACACCCCACAAGGTGACTGGCGGAGACTATATATGGATGTAGTTACTTTCATCCTTAAGTTTTGCATAGTGTGTTGAGCAATGTACTTGTAATTGTTACGAACTGGATAATTGACATAACACACAGTTGGGAAACTGTTGTGGTGAAACATGTCAGAAATCGTGGGACCGAGTGTTAATGTAAGCAAGCTTTCTATTGTCACGTGCTAGCGTGCGAAGTACAATACGACGCCAATATTTTTAAAAGAAAAATTCAGGGATTCAGTATAATTTCACGTGTTCATCCTGTCTACATCGTACTCTCTAAATAATAGGCATATTGCGATAACACGATTCTCATTTGGCGACAAAATTCGCAAAACTGATATGCAGAATGAAATCAGTAAATGTCAGTAGGAGATGACCGTTAATATTGTTTTGTGACTCTGGTAACAAAAAGGTGTTGTGATTATTTTTGTATTATGTTCCAGTAGATGTTAACTTTCGCTAGAGCTGTTATTTCTGTTGTGGTCGTCGAATTGTTGTTGTGTGATACAAGCAATATAGTGTAGCTGGTAGGAAGGAAACAACCTGTAGCCCTATCATACCGCTGATTTAGCTGACAATACACCTGTCACGAAACGTCATTACAAAATAAATTTTCATTGTATGACAACTACTCAAATAACTGCTGCAGCAAAAGTTTAACATCTAGTAGAGCTTCAACAACGTCAATGGAACAAACTAATACAACGGTGTGACAGCAACTGAGACATCGATGTCGTGTGGATATAAAGACCACATGATGTACGTAGCAAACTACAATTCTACAATTCGTTAAATTATCTCCTTAAAATTTGAAATAGTGTGCCTAACTACGTACTTTTCACAGATAACCTGAAGATGGCAATCACGCTGAAATAGGCATATAGTAATAAAGAATATAACGAAACACAGCTGCGTCTTGGTCTGATAACATAAAATACAGGGTGATTCAAAAAGAATACCACAACTTTAAAAATGTGTATTTAATGAAAGAAACATAATATAACCTTCTGTTATACATCATTACAAAGAGTATTTAAAAAGGTTTTTTTCACTAAAAAACAAGTTCAGAGATGTTCAATATGGCCCCCTCCAGACACTCGAGCAATATCAACCCGATACTCCAACTCGTTCCACACTCTCTGTAGCATATCAGGTGTAACAGTTTGGATAGCTACTGTTATTTCTCGTTTCAAATCATCAATGGTGGCTGGGAGAGGTGGCCGAAACACCATATCCTTAACATACCCCCATAAGAAAAAATCGCCGGATGCGTGCTACATTTTCATCACTCGTTCTCGGCCGTCCAGAACTTTTCCCTTTGCACAAACACCCATTCTCTGTAAATTGTTTATACCAACGTTTAATACACCACCTATCAGGATGTTTAACACCATACTTCGTTCGAAATGCACGCTGAACAACTGTCGTCGATTCACTTCTGCCGTACTCAATAACACAAAAAGCTTTCTGTTGAGCGGTCGCCATCTTAGCAACAACTGACGCTGACGCCTAGTCAACAGCGCCTCAAGCGAACAAATGTACAACTAAATGAAACTTTATAGCTCCCTTAATTCGCCGACAGATAGTGCTTAGCTCTGCCTTTTGTCGTTGCAGAGTTTTAAATTCCTAAAGTTGTGGTATTCTTTTTGAATCACCCTGTATAATGTGCTTACATACGACGCAGCGGGCCCAGATGAGTACAAAATACTGTCTTCGTGCTGTGAACATTAAAGACAGCTACCTCAAAGCACTAATTTTCACGTTTCACTTATTTGTTAACCCGTTCAATAAAACTTGTTTCAATCTTTCGCATTTTGGCTGTGTGGCTTGGGAACACGAAACAGGAAACATCCAGGTCACTTCACACGACTTTGCACCATCTAACTAAGCCAGCTTCAAATATGAAAAGGCAAAACGAAATTTCGAAAGTAGGAAAACAGTGTTGAGAAATCACGAATCTGCATTTTTTCGTGATGTGCTCAGCTGAAGACCGTGGACTACTTTTCTTAGGTTTTCTTAATCGTAAGACCGTAACTAGTTTCCATGGTTTTGGTTCTCATTTTCAGACGGCTATAAATGCATCTTGCACATTGCCGTAAGGTGAGGTCGTTGTTACACTATCACTTTTCGCAAAGTCTCGTCACTGAGTGCAAATCATGTTTCCGTAATCTATCTTTTACATCGACGATACAGACTGTAACAGACTAAACACGTGAAACCATATTTTAAGAAAAAAACCGGCGCAAATGGTTTGCTGAACCACAAAAGTCAAAAGACGTACATTGCCGTTTGTGAAACTGCAAATACAACACAGAACTTGCGCTTTTGATATTCGAAATTGGGAGAGAGAGATTTTTCAACTTTAGTTCTGAAAGATTCTTTCGCGAGCTAAATACAAAGTCAGTTACGAATGTGTAGCTGAAGAGACTAAAATGCAGAGCTGCTATGAATTAACGTGAGACACTTTAATCCATAGCTTTGAAAGAATTAATTCCATGCAAGGGATGGATAGATGACAGACATTTGCTTTTCTTCGGTTTTTATTACCAACATAAGAAATTCGTTAAGTAAAGGAAGAAAGATGCTCCATGGATACCATAGGTTTGTGGATAAACAAAAGCTAAACTAAATCAAAAGGGTGGCAAAGAAAGCCATAAGACACAGTTCGTATCGTAGCACAAAAAAGTCGGCGAAACAGGATCGCTACCGGGATATAACGGTGATGCTGGAAGACTCTGAACACGTCCTGATGCGGCATTTGAAGAGACTGCTCTCGAGCGCTTCGAGAAAGCACCTACGACAAATACTCGAAAGGTTGGATACAACATGGGGATCACTCATCGGTTAGTCTGGGAGGTTTTGGGTGATGACGGCCAGCATCCATTTAGTTTCCACCCTGTCCAAAACCTAAATCCTGTGGCGGACTATGAACACAGGCTAAAGTTCCTGACTTCCCCACCATTGTGTTGTTTATCGACTAGTGCACGTTCCATTGGGATGGCCTTTACAACAATCGAAACATTCATTGCTGCGCAAAGGGAAATCATCACGTCACGTACGTCCACGGACACCAGGTACGATTTTCGCTCAACATTTGGACAGGCATTATGGGGGACCATCTGATTGGGCCGGTGCGTCTACCTCCTCGACTTACCGGGGCAAATAACCTTCACTTTTTGCAAGAAACTCTATCCAGCCTTCTGGAAGATTGAACCGTGATTTATTTTCAAAGAATGTTCTTAAGAATTTATTTTATTTACTAGCGATTCATCAAGAACATTAACACATTTAATCGCACTATGTAAGCATGGAAGTAGTTGCCAGGGAGTAACTGGTGAAATCATAACCAAATTCCTTTTAACAAATGGGAATTTTATTCACTTTCATAGTGCCTAAAAGCATTTTTTCAAAGAAACAGATTTAAAATTAGAATCAGAAAGCACCCTCTAAATATCAAAGTTACTATTTATTGGCAGAAAGTAAGAAGTTTTGATTGTATGAGCTTTCGGGCAGAGAACCTTGCCGCTCCCTTTTGACACGGCTGTAGTTACGACCGCTCACAACAGCCTCTGAAAGACTACACTGGTGCAAATCTGCAACACACCAGATTACTTTAAACTAAGAGTTTTAATAATTTACACAAGCACACAAACTATGCACCTCCCCCGTAAGAGGGATGGAAATGGTACAAAACACTAACAATTAAAATATTAACCTTGCCACCGAAGGTGCAACTTGATTTTAACTTCAAAGAAAAGTCTTACGGTGAAAGGGTGGCAACTTTATATACTAAAATGATCATTTAAATAATAGCCCATGAAATGCTATCTTACATAAAATTCTACAAGGTTGGTCAAACAATAGTTAAGATGCTCTACAGTACACAGATACCGCCTCTCAAGACCAGAGGCAATAATATAAAAGTTTCCAAAGATCAGATTCAGGTATTAGGCCAAGCAATAAATTCGTTAACACACGAAATCCGACAAACGTGACAGAGGCAGCTACTAACGTACGGTAGATTGATAGGGAGATTACCGAACAACCCGAACCGCAGGTTGCTCTAACCCGCCCCTACTCCACAAGGGAAAAACGGACCACCCAATTTATAAACAACCACCTTCCCGCGGGTGGGCAAACGGAGAAGAATGGTGGGACGACTCCAAAGCAAAACGGCTGGTGACCTCACCAAGAAAACAAGTAGAATTTAACAAGAGTAAATCAAACTAGATATCACCAATCACTTCTAATAAACTGCGATTTCTCGAGAAGACCTGGCGCAGCACTCCCAAATCGCTCTCCCGAACCGTCCGCTGCCAGACGCTTCAACGGACGCAGGAAGGCGCGTCGATCTCGTCTCACGGAGTCGCAGCTCGCACCGGCCGGACCGATGTCGTGGGTTGACTCCTGTTGCTCTCGTGTCGACCGCGAAGTCACTACCTCTCGCTATACGCCGCGGCCCACTGGACTCACGTGGCGACCTCATGCGCCGCCGCTCAAGACGGACAGGTCATCTTGTGTCTCAGTGCGTGACCGACCAACCGATCGATCCAACCGCCAATGACCATTGCCTGAGCAAACTCGAGCAGACTGGCGGTCTAACGCGCAGACTGAGATGCAGGAACTAAGCCCCGACCGGGCGACCACTCGCTGACTTCTTTCTGGCAGAGTGGAAAGACCCTCATTTTGCCGGCTTTAAAGATTGATCCGAACGACAGACATACTAGCACTCCCAACGACAGACAGGCATTAACTGCCTAACAAATGCGGACGAGAGACAGACTAGCAAGCTGGGGACGAGAGATTGACCCAGACTGGACCGACTGGCGAGCTCAAAGCGCCCCTTAAATGCACATGAACAGGCGACCTTTCCCCTTTCCCACCAGCGGGAGACACCAGAGCTACGATTGCCACAGCGGCGCCACAGCCAGAGACGGAGGGCGACTGCTTCACACTACGCGCTGCAGCGCGCTCTTCGAAACAGCAATTTTTACCACGGCTCAAAGATGTTCCCCGGACATGCGGCTACGCAAGTGGTTGCAGCATGATGGGGCGCCCGCGCATAACAGTCGTGCTGCGCGCGGATATTGAAATGAACTCTTCGACGGCCGATTAACTGGCAGAGCTGTTCGTAGTACATGGCCCCTGCTATCACCAGACCTCACGCCACCGGACTTTTTCCTGTGGTGATTCTTCTAGTTCACCCACCCGCACGCAAACCACCTAGAAACGAAGAGGAATTATTGGATCGCATTCAACATGCCGCCAATCACATCAGGGTAATGCCAGGAATCTTTGAAAGAGTTCGGCAAAACACCGTTCGACGTTACCAAGCTCGTGTCGCTTCAGAGGGTGGCCAGTTCGAGACCCTTCTTTAAGTAGACAATGTCCTAGCAACAAAAAAGACCCTTTTCAGAGTCGACATAATGTGTAAAGTACTTTTTGTACGCGAACTAACAGCTGTTGACGGGTTTGTTCCCAGTACGTCTTATCTTAAAACTACAATGGATGTGTCGGGACCCCGACGGATTCGCCCCAGGCCGGAAGCCTGGCGCACTACCACCAAGCGCGATCTCCGGCAGACAAACCTTTCACGGTCATGCTTTGTCCAGAGCATCCAGAAACAGGCAATCCTGCGGCCAATCGGAGCGCATAGCTCCAAGTTTACGTAGTTTAAAAGTTGTGCGTTGTCGACCTACATAATATTAGTATGGTTCAAATGGCTCTGAGCACTATGGGACTTAACTTCTGAGGTCATCAGTCCCCTAGACTTAGAACTACTTAAACCTAAATAACCTAAGGACATCACACACATCCATGCCCGAGCCAGGATTCGAACCTGCGACCGTAGCGGTCGCGCAGTTCCAGACTGTAGCGCCCAGAACCACTCGGCCACTCCGGCCGGCAACATTAGTAATTTTGGTTCCTACTTGCATCAGCTATCCGGTGTTAAAATTTCGTGACACAATTTTTCTCCACCCTGTACATATATATATATATACATATTAAAATATTTATTCTGCATTTGTCTGAATGTTAATTGCAATATTGTGTAAAAATTTGAAGTAAACCAGTCAAGGCCTTTTCGAGATTTTGCTTAATAACACTTCCACTTTATAGATAATTACATATCTAATTATACACTATAAAATATGTAACCTATGTCTGTCCAAATGTTGATTAGAGTATATTGTAAAAATACCGAGTATATTGGCAAGAAATTTTTGGTAACAATGTTAACCATCCACTTCACTTTATATAGTAGTATAGATTTTGAATAAATATTTACATCCACATATACTCAAAAAATATGTACCTTATATCTGTCTGAATCTTTGTTAGAGAATCATGTAAAATATGAAGTAAATTGGTCAATAACTTTTTAGTGGAATTTTTGATAACAACATTGCCCATATATATACATTTTAAAATATATAGCTTAATGCCCATATGAAAGTTTATTATAGCACCATGTAGAAATCTGAAGCAAATCGAACAAGTACTTTTCGAGATTTTTGGTAACAACCTTAAACAATAATTTATCACTAGTATAGTGGCTAGAGGACAAATGAAAGGATGTAGAGGCTTATCTCACTAGGGGATAGATACTGCCTACAGGAAAATTAAAGAGACCTTTGGAGAAAAGAGAGCCACTTTTATGAATATCAAGAGCTCAGATGGAAACCCAGTTCTAAGCAAAGAAGGGAAAGCAGAAAGGTGGAAGGAGTATATAGAGGGTTAATTCAAGGGCGACGTACTTGAGGACAATATTATGGAAATGGAAGAGGATGTAGATAAAGATGAAATGGGAGATACGATACTGCGTGAAGAGTTTGACGGAGCACTGAAAGACCTGAGTCGAAACAAGGCCCCAGGAGTAGACAACATTCCACTAGAACTACGATACTGCGTAGTATCTAGAGATACGATACTGCGTGAAGAGTTTGACAGAGCACTGAAAGACCTGAGTCGAAACAAGGCCCCAGGAGTAGACAACATTCCACTAGAACTACGATACTGCGTAGTATCTAGAGATACGATACTGCGTGAAGAGTTTGACAGAGCACTGAAAGACCTGAGTCGAAACAAGGCCCCAGGAGTAGACAACATTCCACTAGAACTATTGACAGCCTTTGGAGAGCCAGTCCTGACAAAACTCTACCATCTGGTGAGCAAGATGTATGAGACAGGCGAAATACCCTCAGACTTCAAGAAGAATATAATAATCCCAATCCCAAAGAAGCAGGTGTTGACAGATGTGAAAATTACCGAACTATCAGTTTAATAAGTCACGGCTGCAAAATACTAACGCGAATTCTTTACAGACGAATGGAAAAACTGGTAGAAGCCGACCTCGGGGAAGATCAGTTTGGATTCCTTAGAAATACTGGAACACGTGAGGCAATACCGACCATACGACTTATCTTAGAAGAAAGATTAAGGAAAGGCAAAACTACGTTGTAGACTTAGAGAAAGCTTTTGACAATGTTGACTGGAATACTCTCTTTCAGATTCTGAAGGTGGTAGGGGTAAAATACAGGGAACGAAAGGCTATTTGCAATTTGTACAGAAACCAGATGGCTGTTATAAGAGTCGAGTGGCATGAAAGGGTAGCAGTGGTTGGGAAGGGAGTGAGACAGGATTGTAGCCTCTCGCCGATGTTATTCAATCTGTATATTGAGCAAGCAGTAAAGGAAACAAAAGAAAAATTCGGAGTAGGTATTAAAATTCATGGAGAAGAAGTAAAAACTTTGAGGTTCGCCGATGACATTGTAATTCTGTCAGAGACAGCAAAGGACTTCGTAGAGCAGTTGAACGGAATGATCAGTGTCTTGAAAGGAGGATATAAGATGAACATCAACAAAAGCAAAACGAGGATCATGGAATGTAGTCGAATTAAGTCGGGTGATGCTGAGGGAATTAAATTAGGAAATGAGACAGTTAAAGTAATAAATGAGTTTTGCTATTTGGGGACCAAAATAACTGATGATGGTCGAAGTAGAGAGGATATAAAATGTAGACTAGCAATGACAAGGAAAGCGTTTCTGAAGAAGAGAAATTTGTTAACATCGACTGTGGATTTAAGTGTCAGGAAGTCGATTCTGAAAGTATGTGTATGGAGTGTAGCCATGTATGTAAGTGAAACATGGACGATAAATAGTTTCGACAAGAAGAGAATTGATGCTTTCGAAATGTGATGCTACAGAAGAATGCTGAAGATCAGATGGGTAGATCACATAATTAATGAGGAGGTATTGAATAGAATTGGGGAGAGGAGGAGTTTGTGGCACAACTTGAAAAGAAGAAGGGGCTGGTTGGTAGGACATGTTTTAAGGCATCAAGGGATCACAAATTTAGCATTGGAGGTCAGCGTGGAGGGTGAAAACCGTAGAGGGAGACCAAGAGATGAATACACCAAGCTGATTCAGAAGGATGTAGGTTGCAGTAAGTACTGGGAGACGAAGAAGCTTGCACATGATAGAGTACCATGGAGAGCTGCATCAAACCAGTCTCAGGACTGAAGACCACAACAACAACAATAGTAGTATATCATTACTATAGTAGTATACAGTACATGTTTGCAGTGTTACTTGTAGGGTAGAAGATTTAAAGCTGTGACAGGTCATGTACCATTTAAATATTTGATTGATATTATAGACCCATCTAATTGTCTAACACGCTGGGCTCTCAAGCCCAGAGAACTTGATTATGAAGTCATCCATAAGCCAGGAAGGGTTCAAAAATGGTTCAAATGGCTCTGAGCACTATGGGACGTAACAGCTATGGTCATCAGTCCCCTAGAACTTAGAACTACTTAAACGTAACTAACCTAAGGACAACACACAACACCCAGTCATCACGAGGCAGAGAAAATCCCTGACCCCGCCGGGAATCGAACCCGGGACCCCGTGCTCGGTAAGCGAGAACGCTACCGCGAGACCACGAGCTGCGGACCGAGGTAGGGAAAACATAAATGCAGACACATTAAGCTGCAAAGTAACTATGTTAAGAAAATTGGGCAAGAGCGTGCTAGAATAAAAGCAAGTACAGACAGTGGTCAAAGACTGTCAGGATTTTAAGTCACAGCCGCACTTACCGTACACGAGTATTTATCATGCAGAGTCACGAGATGTGGACATGTATTGGGAGACTAGCAGCTTTTGAGGCTCATGACCATGTGCTGTGGAACAGCTTTGGTGGAGAAATGGAATGCACGATGTGGAGCAGTATGTCAGAAACTGTGTACCATGCATGCAGAGAGCAGATGTTTCGCATCAGAAAATCCCTTTGCAGAGGTTACAAGAGGTGTCAAACCTGTTTCAAATACGTGGGCTCCACATTCTCTTAACATTAAACAGAACACCTGCAGGTAATAAGTATGTGTTTAAGATCATCGACCGTCTTCCATGGTCACTAGCAGTAATGGAAATTCCAGACCAACGGCACAGGCATTAGTTAACAGTTGGATACTGAAGTTTGGAGAACCTGATGCCTTACTAACAGATCAGGATCCAAAGATTTTTCTAGAACTTATGAAACAGCTATGCCATGTATTATATATTTGGAAGTTACGAACAAGCCCATTTTACCCTCAAACCAATGTGAGAATGGAGCACATCCAAAAGACCACTTCGAAAATGCTAACCATCTACATGAGTGCTACACATTACACAGGTGTGTCACTGTTTAAGGTGCTATATGGGAACCATGGACCTTGCCGTTGGCGGGGAGGCTTGCGTGCCTCAGTGATACAGATAGCCGTACCGTAGGTGCAACCACAACGGAGGGGTATCTGTTGAGAGGCCAGACAAACGTGTGGTTCCTGAAGAGGGGCAGCAGCCTTTTCAGTAGTTGCAGGGGCAACAGTCTGGATGATTGACTGATCTGGCCTTGTAACACTAACCACAACGGCCTTGCTGTGCTGGTACTGCGAACGGCTGAAAGCAAGAGGAAACTACAGCCGTAATTTTTCCCGAGGGCATGCAGCTTTACTGTATGGTTAAATGATGATGGTGTCCTCTTGGGTAAAATATTCCGGAGGTGAAATAGTCCCTCATTCGGATCTCCGGGCGGGGACTACTCAAGAGAATGTCGTTATCAGGAGAAAGAAAACTGGCGTTCTACGAATCGGAGCGTGGAATGTCAGATCCCTTAATCGGGCAGATAGGTTAGAAGATTTAAAAAGGGAAATGGATAGGTTAAAGGTAGATATAGTGGGAATTAGTGAAGTTCGGTGGCAGGAGGAACAAGACTTCTGGTCAGGTGACTACAGGGTTATAAACACAAAATCAAATAGGGGTAATGCAGGAGTAGGTCTAATAATGAATAAAACAATAGGAATGCGGGTTAGCTACTACAAACAGCATAGTGAACGCATTATTGTGGCCAAGATAGACACAAAGCCCATGCCTACTACAGTAGTACAAGTTTATATGCCAACTAGCTCTGCAGATGATGAAGAAATTGATGACGAGATAAAAGAAATTATTCAGGTAGTGAAGGGAGACGAAAATTTAATAGTCATGGGTGACTGGAATTCGTCAGTAGGAAAAGGGAGAGAAGGAAACATAGTAGGTGAATATGGATTGGGGGGAAGAAATGAAAGAGGAAGCCGCCTGGTAGAATTTTGCACAGAGCACAACCTGATCATAGCTAACACTTGGTTCAAGAATCATAAAAGAAGGTTGTATACATGGAAGAACCCTGGAGATACTAAAAGGTATCAGATAGATTATATAATGGTAAGACAGAGATTTAGGAACCAGGTTTTAAATTGTAAGACATTTCCAGGGGCAGATGTGGACTCTGACTACAATCTATTGGTTATGAACTGTAGATTAAAACTGAAGAAACTGCAAAAAGGTGGGAATTTAAGGAGATGGGACCTGGATAAACTGAAAGAGCCAGAGAGTGTAGAGAGTTTCAGGGAGAGCATAACGGAACAGTTGACAAGAATGTGGGAAAGAAATACAGTAGAAGACGAATGGGTAGCTTTGATGGATGAAGTAGTGAAGGCAGCAGAGGATCAAGTAGGAAAAAAGACGAGGGCTAGTAGAAATCCTTGGGTAACAGAAGAAATATTGAATTTAATTGATGAAAGGAGAAAATATATAAATGCAGTAGATGAAGCAGGCAAAAAGGTATACAAACGTCTCAAAAATGAGATCCCACAGGAAGTGCAAAATGGCTAAGCAGGGATGGCTAGAGGACAAATGTAAGGATGTAGAGGCTTATCTTAGTAGAGTTCAGATAGATACTGCCTACAGGAAAATTAAAGAGACCTTTGGAGAACCACTTGTATGAATATCAAGAGCTCAGATGGAAACCCAGTTCTAAGCAAAGAAAGGAAAGCAGAAAGGTGGAAGGAGTATATAGAGGGTCTATACAAGGGTGATGTACTTGACGACAATATTTTGGAAATGGAAAAGGATGTAGATGAAGATGAAATGGGAGATATGATACTGCGTGAAGAGTTAGACAGAGCACTGAAAGACTGGAGTCGAAACAAAGCCCTGGGAGTAGACAACATTCCATTAGAACTACTGACAGCCTTGGGAGAGCCAGTCCTGACAAAACTCTACCATCTGGTGAGCAAGATGTATGAGACAGGGGAAATACCCTCAGACTTCAAGAGGAATATAATAATTCCAATCCCAAAGAAAGCAGGTGTTGACAGATGTGAAAATTACCGAACTATCAGTTTAATAAGTCACAGCTGCAAAATACTAACGCGAATTCTTTACAGACGAATGGAAAAACTGGTAGAAGCGGACCTCGGGGAAGATCAGTTTGGATTCCGTAGAAATATCGGAACACGTGAGGCAATACTGAGCGAAAGGCTATTTACAATTTGTACAGACAGCAGATGGCAGTTATAAGAGTCGACGGACATCAAAGGGAAGCAGTGGTTGGGAAGGGAATGAGACAGGGTTGTAGCCTCTCCCTAATGTTATTCAATCTGTATATTGAGCAAGCAGTGAAGGAAACAAAAGAAAAATTGGGAGTAGGTGTTAAAATCCATGAAGAAGAAATAAAAATTTGAGGTTCGCCGATGACATTATAATTATGTCAGAGACAGCAAAGGACTTGGAAGAGCAGTTGAACGGAATGGATAGTGTACTGAAAGGAGGATATAAGATGAACATCAACAAAAGCAAAACGAGGATCATGGCATGTAGTCGAATTAAGGCCGGTGATGCTGAGGGAATTAGATTAGGAAATGAGACACTTAAAACAGTAAATGAGTTTTGCTATTTGGGGAGCAAAATAACTGATGATGGTCGAAGTAGAAAGGATATAAAATGTAGACTGGCAATGGCAAGGAATGCATTTCTGAAGAAGAGAAATTTGTTATCATCGAGTATAGATTTGTCAAGGAGTCGTCTCTGAAAGTATTTGTTTGGAGTGTAGCCATGTATGGAAGTGAAACATGGACGATAAACATTTTGGACAAGAAGAGAATAGAGTCTTTCGAAATGTGGTGCTACAGAAGAATGCTGAAGATTACATGGGTAGATCACATAACTAATGAGGAAGTGTTGAATAGGATTGTGGAGAAGAGAAGTTTGTGGCACAACTTGACTAGAAGATCGGTTGGTAGGACATGTTCTGAGGCATCATTGGATCACCAGTTTAGTATTGGAGGGCAGTATGGAGGGTAAAAATCGTAGAGGGAGACCAAGAGACGAATACACTAAGCAGATTCAGAAGGATGTAGGTTGCAGTAGGAACTGGTAGATGAAGAAACTTGCACAGGATAGAGTAGCATGGAGAGCTGCATCAAACCAGTCTTAGGACTGAAGACCACAACAACAACAACACGGGAGGGAGATGCCTTGATCTATTGACGTTTTAAGTCTTAAGTGGGGACCAGAGTAGGTAAATAAGTTTGTGAGAAACTTGACATTTGGAAAAATGTTCAAAACGCGAACACAGAGGATCTGGGAGGCCAGGAACAGCTGAATAGGTGCATGGACAAACTATCACAATATCGTATGGGTAGTGGGCATTGGTCATGTATCCCTATATACCGAAGGTAAAGACGAAGAAGTTATTGTCCAAATATCTCACGTCATCGGGAAGACCTCGACAGGTGATGTAAAAGTATAATTCCCTATCAAAACGTCTATCGTTCATGTCTGTCTGGTGGAACCATTTAAACCTATGCTGGAATGGTGATCTTTTTTCTCGGTCATTAATTAATTTTTTTGATAATGTTGTTGCAAGGATTATAACAATTACTGGAATAATAAATCTAATAAAAATTCTTATAGATAAAATTAGGATTGTTTTTCTTGATTTATATCAAGCTTTTTGATGGAGTAGCACAGTTATCTGTGACCAGTCCAGTATGCCAAAGAGCAGTAGGCAGAAAGAAAGAACCCCTAGCAGTTAGACAGCACAAGGTACGATGTTATACTTATGCTTCAAGGTCACGTAGTTAATTATATTGTTAGCTTTGTGTGGTGTTAGTTTTATTGTTGATTTTTGGCTGATTCTGGATGTTTTACATTGTGTTGTGTTGTGTTGTCTGCAAATCGTCTTAGTGTGTTTTGTAAGGGTACAGCAGAACTATTCAACTCACAGGACTAATGCGCCTGAAATACGAAATGTTGAAACAGTGTGCTAGTTCATCACAGAGTCGTTTTGTCTTCAGTGTGTGACTGCATCTCTGTGTTTCCGCACGTGGTTGTAGTAAGAGTGTTTTTTGTTACATTATTGACAGCGCAGTCCGTCGCAATTCGCTTACTCCTACAGATTGTTCTTCTGCTGTGTAATTCAATTTTGTTGAAGTAGGAAGTATGCATACTGTGATACAGCAAAAGATGCCTGAAGTGAATTACACGAGTTCGTCTCTTAATATAGGGAGGAAGTATTTTCGACTGATGATAAAATACTGTAATGTAAACTGTGCGACACGAAAGTCCTAACTGCTACTAAGTCCTAGTTTTAGTTTTTTTCTAACTGTGAAGAATTCATTTAATATTGAGCAGCACGTGGCAACAGAAAAAACACAAACGTGTGAATTACAAGCGATTGAAAATTGAGAAACAATACAGTAAATGCTTCTAGGGGTACCCTGCCAGTCTTATTGGTCATTTTGTGAAGAACGTACAGCTTTCGTTTGTGCAGATATTCCCTTAATTCACTGACATCATATTTAAATACTCAACGGGTGGCTGTAGAATCATATTTAATATTGGGTTGATGTATAAGCTTATAGAGTTTTCCCGTAAGTTTAATAAACGTAACAAATATACACAACAGTGACTTAAGTCATCAATAATATATTCTCCCTCACATTTACAATAGTCTGCGAACGCTGGTGTAACTTTTCGATTCAGTGACTAGAAAACGCATGGTTTTGAGGGAAAACTCATCATGTTCGCAGCGCATTTTCATCCGGAAAGGAAGTTCCTTGAAGGCTGTTCGAAAGAGAGCGGAAAAGGTGAAAACCTCAGAGCATAAGGTCACTAAGGTGGATGCTGCATGATTTCCCAACCAAATTCCTGTATAACATTTTTTGTCAGTCTAGCAGAATGCAGGCAGGCGTTATCATGGAGTAGCATCTCTTCACGCAGTCTTCCTGGTTGCTGTTCTTGGACTGTGTCTGCAAGACGTCTCAGTTGTTAATAATAAATGTCAGTAGTGATGGTCACATCTCAGGGAAGCAGTTCGTAGCACACCACACCGTCGCTATTCCACCAGATGCGTAACATTATCTTTGTGGATGTGCGCAGTTCTTTGTAGGTGGAGTTGCTTCTTTGTTTGGGCTCAGCCACTCCTTTCTTTTCCTTACGTTAGCATAAAGGCTCCATGCTTAGAGACTGCGGTACCCATGAACCCAATTTTTGAACGTTCCCCATTGCATTCAAATGTCACTCTATTGTGGAATGATCACGGCTGATCACATTCGCTTGTTCTCGAGTAGACTGACATAGGTCGTTTTTCATTAATGTGTTCAAACGATCTTCATCAAACCCCGAAATTCTCTCTTCTTAAAACGATAATACCATAAGGATGGATTCATCTCATCAACACGCACATGCACATTCATCTCACAATACAAACACAGAACGAAAATAACGTAAGTTTGTACATTTGACAGAAATAAAAAGGGCAAGAGAAACGTTAGCTTTACTGGTCATCCATGTGGTCGGTAGCTTGCGCAGAAATTCATCTCAGAAGTACAAAACATACAGAAATGTTGTTGTTGTTGTTGTTGTGGTCTTCAGTCCTGAGACTGGTTTGATGCAGCTCTCCAAGCTACTCTATCCTGTGCAAGCTTCTTCATCTCCCAGTACCTACTGCAACCTACATCCTTCTGAATCTGCTTGGTGTATTCATCTCTTGGTCTCCCTCTACGACTTTTACCACGCTGCCCTCCAATGTTAAATTGGTGATCCCTTGATGCCTCAGAACATGTCCTACCAATCGATCCCTTCTTCTAGTCAAGTTGTGCCACAAACTTCTCTTCTCCCCAATCCTACTCAATACCTACTCAGTAGTTACGTGATCTACCCATGTAATCTTCAGCATTCTTCTGTAGCACCACATTTCGAAAGCTACTATTCTCTTCTTGTCGAAACTATTTATCGTCCATGTTTCACTTGCATACATGGCTACACTCCATACAAATACCCTCAGAAACAACTTCCTGACACTTAAATCTAAACTCGATGTTAACAAATTTCTCTTCTTCAGAAACGCTTTCATTGCCATTGCCAGTCTATATTTTATATCCTCTCTACTTCGACCATCATCAGTTATTTTGATCCCCAAATAGCAAATCTCCTTTACTACTTTAAGTGTCTCATTACCTAATCTAATACCCTCAGCATCTCCCGACTTAATTCGACTACATTCCATTATCCTCGTTTTGCTTTTGTTGATGTTCATCTTATATCCTCCTTTCAAGACACTATCCATTCCGCTCAACAGCTCTTCCAAGTCCTTTGCTGTCTCTGACAGAATTAAAATGTCATCGACGAACCGCAAGGTTTTTATTTCTTCTCCGTGGATTTTAATACCTACACCGAATTTTTCTTTTGTTTCATTCACTGCTTGCTCAATATACAGATTGAATAACATCGGGGAGAGGCTACAGCCCTGTCTCACTCCCTTCCCAACCACTGCCTCCCTTTCATGTCCCTCGACTCTTATAACAGCCATTTGGTTTTTGTACAAATTGTAAATAGCCTTTCGTTCCCTGTATTTTACCCCTGCCACCTTCAGAATCTGAAAGAGAGTATTCCAGTCAACATTGTCAAAAGCTTTCTCTAAGTCTACATTTGCTAGAAACGTAGGTTTGCCTTTCCTTAATCTAGCTTCCAAGATAAGTCGTAAGGTCAGTATTGCCTCACGTGTTCCGATATTTCTACGGAATCCAAACTGATCTTCCCCGAGGTCGGCTTCTACTAGTTTTTCCATTCTTCTGTAAAGAATTCGCGTTAGTATTTTGCAGCCGTGACTTATTAAATTGATAGTTCGGTAATTTTCACATCTGTCAACACCTGCTTTCTTTGGGATTGGAATTATTATATTCTTCTTGAAGTCTGAGGGTATTTCGCCTGTCTCATACATCTTGCTCATCAGGTGGTAGAGTTTTGTCAGGACTGGCTCTCCCAAAGCTGTCAGTAGTTCAAAATGGAATGTTATCTACTCCCGTGGCCTTGTTTCGACTCAGGTCTTTCAGTGCTCTGTCAAATTCTTCACGCAGTGTCGTATCTCCCATTTCATCCTCATCTACATCCTCTTCCATTTCCATAATATTGTCCTCAAATACATCGCCCTTGTATAGACCCTCTATATACTCCTTCCACCTTTCTGCTTTCCCTTCTTTGCTTAGAACTGGGTTTCCATCTGAGCTCTTGATATTCGTGCAAGTGGTTCTCTTTTCTCCAAAGATCTCTTTAATTTTCCTGTAGGCAGTATCTCTCTTACCCCTAGTGAGATAAGCCTCTACATCCTTACATTTGTCCTCTAGCCATCCCTGCTTAGCCATTTTGCACTTCCTGTCGATCTCATTTTGCCGGCCGAAGTGGCCGCGCGGTTCTGGCGCTGCAGTCTGGAACCGCGTGACCGCTACGGTCGCAGGTTCGAATCCTGCCTCGGGCATGGATGTGTGTGATGTCCTTCGGTTAGGTTTAACTAGTTCTAAGTTCTAGGGGACTAATGACCTCAGCAGTTGAGTCCCATAGTGCTCAGAGCCATTTGAACCATTTTTTCGATCTCATTTTTGAGACGTTTGTATTCCTTTTTGCCTGCATCATTTACTGCATTTATATATTTTCTCCTTTCATCAATTAAATTCAATATTTCTTCTGTTACCCAAGCATTTCTACTAGCCCTCGTCTTTTTACCTACTTGATCCTCTGCTGCCTTCACTACTTCATCCATCAAAGCTACCCATTCGTCATCTACTGTATTTCTTTCCCCTATTCCTGTCAATTGTTCCCTTATGCTCTCCCTGAAACTCTGTACAACCTCTGGTTTAGTCAGTCCCATCTCCTTAAATTCCCACCTTTTTGCAGTTTTTTCAGTTTTAATCTACAGTTCATAACGAATAGATTGTGGTCAGAGTCCACATCTGTCCCTGGAAATGTCTTACAATTTAAAGCCTGGTTCGTAAATCTCTGTCTTACCATTATATAATTTATCTGATACCTTTCAGTATCTCCCGGCTTCTTCCATGTATACAGCCTTCTTTCATGATTCTTGAACCAAGTGTTAGCTATGATTAAGTTGTGCTCTGTGCAAAATTCTACCAGGCGGCTTCCTCTTTCATTTCTTAGCCCCAATTTATATTCACCTACCACGTTTCCTTCTCTCCCTTTTCCTACTACCGAATTCCAGTCACCCATGACTATTAAATTTTCGTCTCCCCTCACTATCTGAATAATTTCTTTTATTTCATCATACATTTCTTCAATTTCTTCGTCATGTGCAGGGCTAGTTGGCATATAAACTTGTACTACTGTAGTAGGCGTGGGCTTCGTATCGATCTTGGCCACAATAATGCGTTCACTATGCTGTTTGTAGTAGCTTACCCTCACTCCTATTTTTTTAATCATTATTAAACCTACTCCTGCATTACCCCTATTTGATTTTGTATTTATAACCCTGTATTCGCCTGACCAAAAGTCTTGTTCCTCCTGCCACCGAACTTCACTAATTCTCACTATATCTAACTTTAACCTATCCATTTCCCTTTTTAAGTTTTCTAACCTACCTGCCCGATTGAGGGATCTGGCATTCCACGCTCCGATCCGTAGAACGCTAGTTTTCTTTCTCCTGATAACGACGTCCTCTTAAGTAGTCCCCGCCCGGAGATCCGAATGAGGGACTATTTTACCTCCGGAATATTTTACCCAAGAGGACGCCATCATCATTTAATCATACAGTAAAGCTGCATGCCCTCGGGAAAAATTACGTCTGTGGTTTCCTCTTGCTTTCAACCGTTCGCAGTACCAGCACAGCAACGCCGTTTTGGTTAGTGTTACAAGGCCAGACCACTCAATCATCCAGACTGTTGCCCCTGCAACTACTGAAAAGGCTGCTGCCCCTCTTCAGGAACCATACGTTTGTCTGGCCTCTCAACAGATACCCCTCCGTTGTGGTTGCACCTACGGTACGGCTATCTGTATCGCTGAGGCACGCAAGCCTCCCCACCATCGGCAAGGTCCATGGTTCATGGGGGGGGGGGGGGGGGGAATATACAGAAATATATAGCATGAAATCAAATCCTTATTCTATTCGAGATTCAATTTAATCAGCTCCCTTGAATGAATAGGAACGCTTGGTGGTAAGGCACTTTGCTCAGTTGAACTGACCAACACAGAGAAACACCGAACTCACGATTTGAATTTTATGTTAAAACACGGAAAAAGAATTACAATGTGACAAACGGTTAACACTCACACAATGCATTCACAGCTTGAGATTCACACTAACTGAAACAATACGTGGTTGGAACAAAGAGCTACTCAATCACTAAGTAGAAGTAGGTCAAAGAATCGCGCTAATTAACTGAAATATTAATAATCATCGACGCACGCCCTAACTGAAATAGATACTGCGGTGTGATTTATCACAATTTTACTTCTAAGAAATGTATTAGCATGTCAACCTCAACAAAATCCTTACACATTCCAACAACCTAAACTTCCATTATAACAGATGACCAGAGCAGACAACGTCATTTTTCCGACGACCCAGATAACAGTTCTGTTCCGCGCAACCGGACAGATGTCCCTAGGTCGTAGCGGACATGAGCAGAGAAAATACGTTCCAGCTACCTGCACCAAATTGTGCAATAGCTACTGACCAGTCTTCTATAACGTATCTTTGGTTCAGCCAAAGCTACTTTGTTCCTAAATAAAGCTACCACTCAAATAACCCTTTCCAAGAACCAAAGTACATGGGAGCATCCACACAGACATTCACACGCTTTCTCAAACAGACGAGACAAGAAATGTACAATGGATACACAGAAATATAACATAGAAACGTAGTAAACAAATGGGACAACGGAACACGGGACTAAAGATACACTTAGTGTACATATAGATGTATGAAATATAAAGCATAAATTGAGAAATGACAATATTTGTCTCTAACGTACCACTGTGCCCGTCTCCCATCCTTTTCCCAAGATTCGAAAGCATAGATGAACTGACCAGAAGAGATGTAGATAAGTGCAGAAAGTCAGAAGGAAGCTCAGTTAAAAAAAGTAAATTTCACCATGATCAGTAAACTGTTTGACAAATCTTTGGTTTCCAAATAGCCCGAAGGCTTTAAGAACGAAAATATACTACCCTTGGTAACGGTTGCTGCAGCTTATGCGTTGAAAGCTAGCGATTCACTGAAAACATTTTACAGCAAAACGGTGCATGTGACTTGTTTAGTTCACGCATCACACGGAAGACATTCGTTGTAAATTTAGTGATGTTGAAAAATTTATAGTGTGTGTGAAAAGGGATTTCTGAAAACCCCTTCACTCGTTGCAGCGTTGAAGTTCATTTAAATTGTTGGCTTCAGCAAATTTCTTACCAACACAGCCCATTTTGGCAAGCTGAGAGTCATGGATTGATTGCTGCAACTATTACTGCCAGATCCTTAACACTATGCACCCAAATTGCGTGAAAATGTAATCACATGTGGCCGGCCGCGGTGGAAGAGCGGTTCTAGGCGCTTCAGTCCGGAACCGCGCGACTGCTACGGTTGCAGGTTCGAATCCTGCCTCGGGCATGGATGTGTGTGATGTTCTTAGGTTAGTTAGGTTTAAGTAGTTCTAAGTTCTAGGGGACTGATGACATCAGGTCTCAAGTCCCATAGTGCTCAGAGCCATTTTTTTGTAATCACATGTCAGTTCTAGTATAATATATTTGTCCAATGAATACCCGTTTATCATCTGCATTTCTTCCTGGTGTAGCAATTTTAATGGCCAGTAGTGTAGATTCAAATATACTATCCATTTTAAATGCGCTGTGCCAGCTGAGTTAGAAAAAAGTTTCTTAGGTGCTAGGCTTTAGTGGCTAGCAGTAGGAAATCTTTTTATATCTGAAAATCCCCCCCCCCCCCCAAGACATCCATTGTGTATTGCAGCTCAGAACTCATAAACTGAACTAAAACTGAGAAGATACAAAAAAGAAAAAAATATAAAAGAAAAGAACAAAAATAAAGAGAGAACCAAAGGTTAAGTATGTTCTGGTAACGCTAAAAAAAATCATACTACATCAGATTCCATAGTTCTGACTTGCTCCTCATGTGAATTTTATTCTTAAATAAATAATTTATTGTCATAAACTGACTTCTTAATTTAGATTATAGAATAAATTTTACCTCATATTTTTTACTAGCCGAGAGACCCGGCGCTGCCTGAGACTTCTTACACCTGGAATTTACTTTTGGCTTATAAAAAACTTCCGTGTACATTACGTTTGAAGTAGTATGAATGGGGAAATGGACGAAGAGCTTGTTTGCTTCACTAACAAGGGAGAGAGCCACGCAGAGCTGGCCTTGTGAAAAGGAACTGACAATAAGGCCCACGCCCGCAGCATGCTCTTGTGCTTTGTTTATTGTCATGGCTTAATATAAGCTCACCGGGAATTGTTCGCGTTTAAAGCGAAATGGTAAATCGTTGGCCATAAACGGGACTCGGGGTGTAAAAACTCGCTCGCCTGTGCCACTTCCCATCAGAATTCACGTCGCTGTGATTTTATCTTGGAGAGAAGTAACGATAAGGCGCTGTGAGTGAAGTGTTTCGAGGATTGAGAGAATGCGTGGAGCTCTGGATCTGAGACACCTCGCTTTCGGAAGGAGTTTCCATAGAGCGAGTAACAGCGTGATGTTCTCGAGCAGCAGCAAGTCTCGTCTGACGATCTTCATTGTATTTTTGAGACCCCGCAGTCCTCAGTCTTTTAGCTGCTGTGTATTCAGAAAGAGTCGACCTTTTACTAGGCATTTTATTCGTAAACAAAACGAACTAAAAATGTAATGAGCAGGCAGCCAGATCACAAAGAAAACTTAAGAAACTCATTTTTTCTAGCAAAGAATTTAAACATAACCTGTCAAAAGAAGCAAAGCAATGTCGTTATTTTTAACACTCAACGCGAAATCAGTAAATCTGTATATGCTAGCCAAGTAAAATCGCTGTTGGTTTGTATACGTAAAGATAAGACTGGGGTGCTAATTCTGTAATTGGCGTAAACTTTCAAAAATAGTCACTGAGCTACAAGGGAAGCTAACAGTGCCACCTATCCATTCATTGGTGTACTACGAAACTAAAAGCAACGTCTATTCGTTCTTTGGAGTACTATGCCATGACGACGGGACAAAGCTGTTAAGCTGGGCAGACGACATTAGATAATAATGTATTAAATTACGATCTATTTTTTTCGTGTTCGTATTTTGATGAAACAAAACCTGTATGTTGCCCCAAGCTACACTCAGGTTACCTGTAAAAACCCATGAAAATTCGTCTAGTTATTTTAGAGTTTACAAGCGATTTTACGATTTTATTGTTAATATAGATGTTATTGTGCATACTTTCGTAAATTTTGGCCATAACAACACATTTTTGCGCATATTATGGTGAATTTAATGTCATAAAAATCCTATCCCTACAGATAAGAAATTAGGAGGGACTCTGTAGGATCAGCGAGGAAAGAAATATGACTATAAGACATGAGAGGCTAAGAGGACATGTGTTATGCTGTAAGAGAACAACTTCCGTATACTTGAGGAAGCCATAGAGACTAAAAGCTTTAGGGGAAGGTATAGGCTAGACTATGTGCAACTAATAATAGCCGGCCCGGGTGGCCGAGCGGATCTAGGCGCTACAGTGTGGAACCGCGCGACCGCTACGGTCGCAGGTTCGAATCCTGCCTCGGGCATGGATGTGTGTGATGTCCTTACGTTAGTTAGGTTTAAGTAGTTCTAGGTTCTAGGGGACTGATGACCTCAGAAGTTACGTCCCATAGTGCTCAGAGCCATTTGAACCATTTGAACTAATAATAGTGCACACTATGTGTAGATTCTACACTCAGATCAAGGGCTTAGTGGAGATGAGGAAATCTTCCCCGCCGCATCAAACAAGTCAGAAGACTGATGGAGGAAGATAACTGCAGTTTCTTCCGCCAAAGCTAGATCCAGTCACAGAAATGTTCATTTGGCTGCAAATTTTCATTCAGGTAGCACCGGTATATTAAGAAATTCTTCGATATAGATTTCATGAAGGACAGAGAACAATTCACCACTCCTAGCGAAACTTTTATCGACTTGTTTCCCAGAAATGCTGAAATAGCGTGTAAATCGTACCTCTGCCGTTTTTTATAGCATAAACCCGCGTGTAAATATACATCTGTTTTATTTACGACATTAATTTTTTTTCTTTTCAGATGATATCTTTTTGACATCACATGATGACGATCAGGGGAAAAGAAAAATTTCTGTGACGGGGCTATTACGAAGGCTGGAGTGGCATTGCTCTACTTCTCTCAACAGTGCAGACAATTACGTACGGAAATAGAGGGAGATAGGTATTTACATGTGAAAAACCAATGATATAGCCAATTTACTTAGTTTCAACATTTTTTTATCATCCTCATTACTTAATACACCAGTTATAGAAATTTAATGTTGAGCTGGCAAAGCATAAAGTAATGTCAAGCATATCTCATCAACAACGATGTGGAGACGTTAGTAGCGCAAGTACAACATAATAATTTTTTCGTAATCTGGGACCACAGTCATAATATATTTCTTTAAAGTCTGTACCGCCATTAGGCTGTTTTTTATTCGTGGTGTTACATTTACACGATCATGATTTCGGCTTTAAAGTGCCATTATCAAGTGTTTTAATGTTATACAGTGCGGATAATGGAATACAATGAGGATAATGGAATGTAGTCGAATTCAGTCGGGTGATGCTGAGGGCATTAGGCTAGGAAATGAGACACTTAAAGTAGTAAGGGAGTTTTGCCATTTGGGGAGCAAAGTAACTGATGATGGTCGAAGTAGAGAGGATATAAAATGTAGACTGGCTATGACAAGGAAAGCGTTTCTGAAGAAGAGAAATTTGTTAACATCGAGTATAGATTTAAGTGTCAGGAAGTCGTTTCTGAAAGTATTTGTATGGAGTATAGTCGTATATGGAAGTGAAACATGGACGATAAATAGTTTGAACAAGAAGAGAATAGCAGCTTTCGAAATGTGGTGCTACAGAAAAATGCTGAAGATTAGATGGGTAGATCACATAACTAATGAGGGGGTACTGAATAGGATTGCGGACAAGAGGAGTTTGTGGAACAACTTGACTAGATGAAGGGATCGAGTGGTAGGACATGTTCTGAGGCATCAAGGGATCACCAATTTAGTATTGGAGGGCAGCGTAGAGATTAAAAATCTTAGAGGGAGACCAAGAGATGAATACACTATGCAGATACAGAAGGATGTAGGTCGCAGTACGTACTGGAAGAAGCTTCCACAGGATAGAGTAGCATGGAGAGCTTCATCAAACCAGTCTCAGGACTGAAGACAACAACAACAACAACAACAGTTCCTAAGATGGCATGCTGCCGTATTTAAAATACACTATTAGAGACATTGTCTAAGGGTCAATATTTCTGGGAAAAGCCCACTGGTTTTATCACTGAGTATACCATCTTAACTCAAGATAGAAAGAGGTGGTAATAGGTGACGTTTTTGTACAGAATTACCGAAGGTGACATAAACAGATGGCCAGTTTGATGAGAAAGACCATCATATGGTCGTTTTCTTTCTTTACAATTGCAGAGGAATATAATTTTTGGGTTGCGAAGATTGATAAAAACAGGGTGTTACAAAAAGGTACGGCCAAACTTTCAGGAAACATTCCTCACACACAAATAAAGAAAAGATGTTATGTGGACATGTGTTCGGAAACGCTTAATTTCCTTGTTAGAGCTCATTTTAGTTCAAATGGCTCTGAGCACTATGGGACTTAGCTTCCGAGGTCATCAGTCCCCTAGAACTTAGAACTACTTAAACCTAACTAACCTAAGGACATCACAAACATCCATGCCCGAGGCAGGATTCGAACCTGCGGCCGTAGCGGTCGCGCGGCTCCAGACTGTAGCGCCTAGAATCGCTCGGCCACTCCGGCCGGCGCTCATTTTAGTTTCGTCCACCTACGCTCAATGGAGCACGTTATCATGATTTCATACGGGATACTCTACCTGTGCTGCTTGAACATGCGCCTTTACAAGTACGACACAACATGTGGTTCTTGCGCGATGGAGCTCCTGCACATTTCAGTCGAAGTGTTCGTACGCTTCTCAACAACAGTTTCGGTAACCGATGGATTGGTAGAGGCGGACCAGTTCCATGGCCTCCACGCTCTCCTGACCTCAATCCTCTTGACTTTCATTTATGGGGGCATTTGAAAGCTGTTGTCTACGCAACACCGGTACCAAATGTAGAGACTCTTCGTGCTCGTATTGTGGACGGCTGTGATACAATACGCCATTCTCCAGGGCTGCATCAGGGCATCAAGGATTCCATGCGACGGAGGATGGATGCATGTATCCTCGCTAACGGAGGACATTTTGAACATTTCCTGTAACAAAGTGTTTGAAGTCACGCTGGTATGTTCTATTGCTGTGTATTTCCATTCCATGATTAATGTGATTTGATGAGAAGTAATAAAATGAGCTCTAACATCGTAAGTAAGCGTTTCCGGACACATGTCCACATAACATATTTTCTTTCGTTGTGTGTGAGGAATGTTTCCTGAAAGTTTGGCCGTACCTTTTTGTAACACCCTGTATAAAAGCTGGGAAACAGAGTCAAAATAAAAAAAAAAAAATAAAAAATACGCCTACGCGGTGTTCTTATTGAAGATAAAATGTTCTGCTACTTCAGCAGCAAGAATAGTGAGCACTCTTGAAGCCAAGCAATGTGCGTCCCTACAGATGACAAAGAGGATGTGACACACGTGTGATTGTTCCAATGCTTTTGGAACTTACTATTTTAAATTTATTACATTGGTACATAAGTTTGCGTTGTTCTTTTTTTCTACATTGGTATATCGGCTGGTATCGGCTTATTTGTCAACTGTCATTTTTTATAGTTCAGTGTTGCTATTTGAGTTTACGTGTTATCATTTTGGCATATTGAAAATGTGAGTGGAGCTGTGGACGCTAGAAAGTGGAGTGCCAAGTGGAGAAATCGGAACATTTCGGACTTATTCTCCTGTTTGAGTTCAGTAGAGGGGTGACAGCAGCGGAGGCAGCCAGAAACATTCGCGACGTGTACGGGGATATTGCCGTTGGACAGAGCACGGCAAGAAAATGGTTTTCTCGTTTGAAGAATAATCGTTTTCACATTCGTACCTCTCCGTGTTCAGGAACAGGAACACTTTCGGGGTTTTATGACGATCGTTTAAAAGCATTAATCCACAATGATCCACGTCAGTGAATTCGAGAACTGGCAAATGTGAAGAAATGTGATCAGTCCAACATCGACAGTCGCATGCAATGGGGAAGATGTATGGGTACATTAAGGGGGATTTACTATCTTTGGCCCGACAAGCATGTTCTCTGAGAATTTTTTTTCTCGGGATGTGTTATAGATATCAATGTCAAATTTGGTCAAAATGTTGATTGATATTTCCTATAGAGACTGGAATTTTGTCGACGGGCAATGTCGAACAGCAAAGGCAGAAGTGCCGTCGGAACGAAACGAAATTTCGATGTAGACCTCCACGCGCGGTATGTCACAGGTCAGCCGGCTCGTCTGAAATCAAATTGAGTTGACGTTAGCGAAGTATATAAGATTCTTTAGGAGGTGTACCTCGCTTATTTGGACCGTAGGAATCAAAATGGCGGCCATTTGAAAAAATTGGGTTTTTTCATCGATTTTTCGAATTCATCGGCCAAGTAAAAATATTTATAGTTGATGGATCGGAAAAAAAATGGCACAACTCCTAGGCAATTCAGTTAGCATCGTCGGAAACAAAGAATCACGCCAATCGGTTCTGTAGATTTGAAGTTACCATACCGCGCGATAAAAAAAGTCATTTCGAGAAAAACGCGTTTGTAGTTTTTACTACATATAAATGCAATATTACACAACTTACGTTCTATCCGCTATTCTGGGTCCATAAACTAGTTCTTCCTCTTCCTCATAGAGGGCATTCTGCTCGATCTGGGCCATCCTGCGCTGCTCCAGAGCTGCTCGTACGACCGGTGACAAGCGGTTTTCGGCCGCTTGAATCCGGTGGTCGTCCGAGTGCTTGGCGAACTGCGTCGAATAGAGTCCCAGGGTGACGTCCATCGTTGTAATGGTCTTCAGAATTGCTGAATACCATTCGTTGAAGTTGCTCACTGCCAGGAAAGTCACAATCTCCACAATCTTCGTACCAGAATGCAAATGCTTGGGGGCTAACTTCCAAAAACACGCGCTCAAACTTTCATTTGAGTTTTGTGTGTTTTCTCCCAACCACCGGTACAATAACTCTTCCTCCGAAAGGGCCTCGTAGATCGGATGAATCACTTTTTGAATGTCTTCGGAGAGCAGCTGGTGGTGTTGATATTGGTCCAGATGTCCAGTAGCCTCTGCAATGTGCCACTTGCACCAACTAGTTTCCCCAGCCGGACAATTCTGTTGTCGTCCGTCGAACACTTGTGGAAATACGCCCAAATTGCCTTCTTCATCTGTTCCACTGAACTGGAATGCCGTCGGATTGCCAATCCGTAGTACGTCGTAAGCTCCTTGACCACTTTATCAGTTTTCGCCATGGGCAAGCAAATAGAATAATTTTTCGCGGCTATAAAGTCGAAATTCCCGAAAAAAACTGGTGCGCGGAAAGAGGCCGATTTCAGGCAGGTGCATTTTTTTTTTCAACCGCGAATAACAAACATTTCCGTTCCGTATTCGGAGAAACCGTTTCAGGGGTTGATTCTAAACACTTTTATGGATCCAAAAATGCAATTTAAAAAAAAGTCGATTTTTTTGAACCTAAAGATAGTAAACCTCCCCTTAAGCTCTAAGCGAAAATCACAAAAATCAGCGGGTGGCCTTATATGTATCTTTGCTTGCTCGTCACCTATTGGTTCTGAACAACACCGACAATTCCTATACTGGTGCCGTTACTGCTGACGCAAAATGGTGTCTTTACGCTAACGTAAGGGTAAGAAAGGAATGGCTGAGTCCAAATAAAGCATGACCCCGTAGAAAGACCAGCGCACATCCACAAAAGATAATGCTGCGCATCAGGTGTGGTGTACTACGAATTGCTTTCCCGACGTGTAATTATCGCTGCTGACGTTTATTATGAAAAAGTGAGACTTTTTGCAGATCCAGTCTAAGAACAACTGCGTAAAGTGATGCTACTGCACCACATCGCCCGCCCACATTCTGCTACACTGAGAAAGAAACACTCTACAGGAAGTGGGTTGGGAAGTCATTTCGCACCCACCTTATTCACCTGATCTTTCGCCCTCAGATTTTCACCTTTTCCGGTCTCTATCGAACAACCTTCAAGGAACTTCCTATCCCGATGAAAATGTGCTTCTAACATGGCTAGACGAGTTCTTCGCCTCAAAACCACGTGTTTTCTATGGTCGCGTTATTGGAAAGTTACCCCGGCACTGGCAGATGGTTGTAAATAGTGAAGGAGAATATGTTATTGATAACTAAAGTCTGTGCTATGTGTATCTGTTGTATTTACTTTTGGAAAAACGTTACGAACTTCTGCACCAACGCAACAGATGCAAATCTACACTACTAGCCATTAAAATTGCTACACCAAGAAGAAATGCAGATGATAAACGGGTATTCATTGGACAAATATCTACTAGAACTGACATGTGATTACATTTTCACGCATTTTGTGTGCATAGATCCTGAGAAATCAGTACATTTTCACGCATTTTGGGTGCATAGATCCTGAGAAATCAGTACCCAGAACAACCACCTCTGGCCGTAATAACGGCCTTGATGCGCCTGGGCATTGAGCCAAACAGGGCTTGGATGGCGTGTACAGGTACAGCTGCCCATGCAGCTTCAACACGACACCACAGTTCATCAAGAGTAGTGACTGGCGTATTGTGGCGAGCTAATGGCAGCAGCGGCGGTTATCGATATGTAGGAACTGTTGCACTATCTATGGGGCGACGTTGTTTTCACGGTCGTGTGAGTGAGCCAGTTCGGTTGGGGCCTCAGGAGGAGCCAGATCCGGGCAGTGGATGAACACGCCGGGACTACTGGCGGCACGCACGGACTGCTGGATGGAAGGGCTGTGGTCACGAGGGCGTACGACCTCGTCGTAAACCGGATCCAGCAAGCTTTAAGATGATTGCACTTCAATCCAAGGAGAGAAACCTCCTCCATTGTGATATCACGCGATTCTCCAGTGACTTGCGTTCGTGTTGCTGCTCGTAGGGTCGCCGAGGCGCAGAGAAGCGAGTGGAGTGCTTGGGGAAGGCGGATCTGATTAGCTTTCCTCGACTTCTTATTACTATTTACTGCATTCAACTTGTTACAATTTACCACCGGTAATTTTTCTTGCCTGATGGCTGCTAACGCCCCAGTTACCCGCCCTGGGGGTTAGTGTATGTAGCAGCAGTGTACGTTTCCTCACCTTGCCACTCCTGTGCGGTAAGGCGTGTAGTTTTGACAGCTTTCTTGATTGGTGATTCTTCTACTCTGGTTATAGTGATTCCTTTCTCGTTCTGGGCGCTCTAAACACAGTATTCTGGGGAGGTAGTGAAGACCACTGGTCTCGGCCTTGGCTTATTGTTCCATCGTTGCATTTGGTTTATCGGATATCAGGTAGCTTCAGCAAGATTATCATTAGTCATTAGTTAGACTGCCACTAGTCTGAGTTACCATCTTGTGAAGTGAATGCAACTCTTGGCTGCCTATCTCATCGCTCGCGAAAGTGTTTCTTGCCGCACCTTCTCACGAGGTAGATTCCTGGAGCACCGCCTGTGGCCCCTTGGTTCTTATAAGACATTGTAACCTCCCCGCAAAAATAAAATATAATAATTAAATGAAAATGTGAGCCAAGTGTAAACTCCCCGCAAAGATATGACAATGATAATGAGCCAAGTGTTACCTCCCAATACAATTATTAAATTAAATGAAATTTTTTAAATATTGTAACCTCTGAACAAAGTTGATTTTAATGTAAACTCTGAACAAAATTGGCTCCCATTTATAGTCTCTGTGCAAAGAATGCATTCACACTTAATATTCCCACAAAATTCTTTTTCTCATTTAATGTCAAGTTCGAAATAGAAAAATTCCTGAACACAAAAAATAATGAAAAAAAAGTTTTGTAACCTGATAAATTTTATGAGGACAGCAGCGCTGACCTTCGGCCCTGTATTCTAAATAAAAAAGCAAAAAATTCTTACCTCAATAAAAACCGCAATTATATCTGCTCTTAAGTTGGAATTTCTCGACACAGCTTCGTGCAATGCAGGCGTATATATATATATATATATATATATATATATATATATATATATATATATATATATATATTGATTCTTGGATGCAATGATAATGGAAATTCTTTAAATTGAAATGAATGCTTTTCTTTAAAAGAGTTGCTTTATATTATAGAAATTATTATTGGGGCATTTCTTTGAACAAATTAAATTACAATTAACATACATTATTAAATATGCGCAAGGCTGCTTCTTTACCTTCTATAACAATACTCATCCACCAGAGTCCTGACCAGAGTCGCGGGCAGAGCACACAGCCGACGCATGCTGACTCCCGCCGACTAGCATGGACTAGCACGGACTGGCTACTACTGTCGACTCGCTACTACTACTGTCGACTCGCGCGGTCAAGCGCAGACTAGCAACAGCTAACGATAAACTACTCTCTGGTCAGAGATTCTGTCATGCCTCGCCCATCGCCGGCAATGTATAGGTCTTTCATAACCCTCCACTGGGGGGGGCAAAAATTTGGCAGCGATGGTGAGTCAATTGGACTTGCCATGAGCAACAAATTTTTCTTAATTAACTAACTTTACAATCACAGAATATATACAGATATATAGGTCCAGTAAAATATAGTGCACATGCACTTACAGAACGTAACAGGAAATCACAAAATGTATACAGAATGAGTACAAATCATATTAACAAATGACATAAAGTGCACACGCACTGTAGTTCAGAACATATCAGGAAATTACAAAAATGTATATGCAATGAATACAAATCATGTTAACAAAATGACAAAAAGTGCATACGCACTGTAGAAGTCTTTAGCATTTTTACGTAACATATCATGGAATGAAATAAAGTGCTCACGCACTGTAGAAGTCTTTAGCATTTGTAGGACAACTAATCTTATTAACAAATGAAATGAAGTGCACACGCACTGTAGAAGTCTTTAAACATTTTTACAACAAATAAACATATCAAGGAGTGAAATAAAGTGCACACGCACTGTATATGTCTTTAGCATTTGTAGGACAACTAATTTTATTAACAAATGAAATGAAGTGCACACTGTAAAAATCTTTAGCATTTTACAAGAACTGATTACCCTAAAATGAAATAAAGTGCACACGCACTCTAGAAGTCTTTAAACATTTTGTAGGACAACTAATCTTATTAACAAATGAAATGAAGTGCACACGCACTGTATATGTCTTTAGCATTCTTACATAACATATCATGGAGTAAAATAAAGTGCACACGCACTGTATAAGTCCTTAGCATTTTTACCTATCATAAAGTGCACACGCACTGTATAAGTCTTTATCATTTTACAAGAATTTAAACGGATTGTATAAGTGTTTAGCATTTTACAAGAACTAGGAAAGGAATGGCAAGGATAGCGTCATGGTTGTAGCACTTTAGGTTGCACGCAGCTGCACTGAAAGTCCATATCTTTCTGCAGAAGCACAACATCAAGTGAGACAATCTGAAGTTCTTTTCCTTGAAGTATTAATCAGTGTAGCCAAGACACTGAACTGTCGTAGTAATATTCATGTTATCATTTTGGTAGTACATTAGGTACACCAAACAGTGGGACTATTATAACATTTCCATCGCTCCAGGTGGTGGACAGCATGTCGTGTCAACACCACGTTCTTGTAAGGTACACCAACGTAGAATTAGTGCAAAAACCAAATATAGTGCTCCATGATCATGAGGATACACAGGACAAATAAATATTGCAGTAATTCTTGGTAATTAGGGCAGAAGGTGAAGGGCATTAAGTCACATACTAGTCTTCATTGAGAATTACACTAGTCTAACAACTGATTTGAGTAATTGGTGGAACTCATCGTCCAGTTACTGAACATTTCTGTACCATGTATGTAGTATTACAGAATAATGTTCATAAATCATTTGTTTACAGAGAACATTGGCATTCATTGCCCAGCTACAAACCATCAGAAGTCATCATTCAAAAGAGTTAATTATTGGCATAGCATTTGTACATAATTAATCTAATTATAATAATCATTGGCATCATAGGTCATCTTATTACAGTAATCAGTGGCATTCATTGGCCAGTTACAACATTCAAATGAGTTAATTATTGGCATAGCATTTGTACATAATTAATCTAGTTATAGTAACCATTGGCATCATAGGTCATCTTATTACAGTAATCAGTGGCGTTCATTGGCCAGTTACAAAGGATTTTTTTTTTTGTGCTAGCAATGCATTGCGTTGGGATCGATAATTAATAATAACATTTGCTTCTCAGTTATTGCTGCAAATGAAGATGTGTAACATCATTCGTCATGAGTAAGCTGTAGCAAGGTTATGAAACAAGTAGAGTATATGTGATCACATTCATAAATGACATAGGTTTAATGAACAACTGCTTACAGCACATTAATTTCATGAATAATTTCTCCTGCAAAATATACAAAAATGGATTATTAAACTGAAAGAAGAAACGCATATTATGCTGAAAAGTAGTGAACTTCGAATTAACAGTTAGTGAAATGTGTATAAAAAATATATGTGTTCCCTAGCTGTCCTTTCCAAAACCTTCAGTCGTCATACTATGCGATATAAGACATACTGTCAAAACTAACTGCAACAAATACTTAAATAACTACATAGCATAAATACATAAACTTCAACATTATCCTCATCTGTAAAGAAAAAACTTCATTATCCATATTATCATAACTCCATTATTATCATGACCTGTAAAGAAAAACTTCATTATCCATAGTAGCATATTCTTCATCATTATTCATCATCATTCATTACCATCTGCAAAAAAAAATCACTTCATTATACATTATACAACTATTCCTTATTTCTAGCATATTTCCTCATTAAAACTAAGATGTGTAGTTCTGTCTGACAGTCTGCATCAATCGCCTCGTATTCTGAAAGAAAAAATTAGTTAAGACTGCTATTCTACGATGTGTATAGTATATTCTTGTTAATGCTTGTTAATTCTGATCCATTTACTCTTCCTCACGAGGTATTGCATCTTCTTTCGTTCATTCCGAAGGTGAAATTCCCATTTCTGTTTAATTTATTTCTTTTACACGTTATTTCTTTCTGAAAATGATGAACAAAGATTAATGTCTTGCATTTAAATCGTATACCCAATAAATAAAAAACTAGTTTACAGTAACACAATTGAGCATACAGCATAGCATGACAGAAAACGTAATATGTCAAAAACATAGGCAGTGTTCAGAGGCAAAATGTACACATTGTATCACAATGTAGCAGCAAAAAAATGTAAAATAGTCACGATGTTGAGATATCATAGGGCAAAAATGTTAAAGTCAATTGGTGTTTGTTATATCTTTAATATTTCATAGTGCGTACAAAGAAAACAGGAAAACAATCGTACATACATAAAAAAATGATGACAAGAAATGTGACCTCCCTTGTGTTTAACTTGTATGTTGTGTCGTTAATAGAGGCGAGAATTAAAGACTTTAATGAAGAGAGAATTTAATAAAATTAATATGTCACTAGATAAAATTGCATAATTATTCATAAGATACGTAAGTTTATCTGGAAAAATGTGCACGGTCTGATGTGTAACGACAAGAAAAGCGACCTGCTAACCTTACCTTGCCGGGCACTTGCCAAGAAAAAATACGACAATCATCAATAAGTAGTCACATGAATATAATTGCATAAATGGTCATAAAATGTGTAAGTTCATCTGGAGAAATATGCACGGTCTGATGTGTAACGACAAGAAGAGCGACCTGCTAACCTTACCTTGCCGGGCACTTGCCAAGAAAAAATACGATAATCATCAGTAAGTATTCATGTGAATACAATTGCATACGTGGTCATAAAAAATTAGGAAATGGCATTACAGTATGATAAATCATAAAATATGTTCATTCAATAAAGGGTTTGACGTTGGATATGTGGTGGTTCCCTTTGGTTTTTCTGGTTCTCAAAGTTTCGACGTGTACAACATTGGGGTGAGGAATACTGCGAATCCGATATCGACCTGCGTATAGAAGTTCAAATTTACTACACCTACCTTTTCCTCTATTGGATAAATAGTGTGTACGTACTAATATCTTCTGTCCAATGTGAAAGTCACGGCGTGTACAAACCTTTTTTGGCTGTCTTCTCCGGCACTCTGCGGCACGTTTGATGTTGTTCAGCGCAATGTCAATTATTTCATGGTGTCGTAGTCGACGAGATGTAGGAAAGGTTACTAGTTCTTTAATTTTGTTAGGTGGTTCAACATTTTTCGGTATAACAGACGGAGATAGCATAGTAGATTCATTTGGTATGGAATTAATTACATCTTGCAATGAGAGTATGTGTGTGTCCCAATCAATATGTCTTTTATGGCAGTATATTCTACACAGTTTACCAATTTCTTTCATTAATCGTTCACAAGGGTTCGATGAAGCATGGTACCTGGATATATAGATGGGAGAAATGTTTCTAGCTCGTAACATACGTGTTCATATAGCAGATCGAAACTGTGATCCATTGTCGGAAATTACTTTCAATACATGCCCTACATGAAATAGAAAATGTTTTACAAATGCTTTCGAAACAGTTTTAGCAGTAGCTTTACGTAACGGAGTGAAGGTAACAAATTTTGAAGTGAGTTCAACAGCGACAAAGATGTAGCAAAAACCTCTATTAGTTCTGGGAATCGGACCAAAAATGTCTACAGCGGCCATGTGTCTCAATTTAACAGGTACAATGGGATGTAATGGAGGAACATGTGAAGTCGTGTCTGACTTAGCTTTGTGGCAGATGTTGCATGACGCTAAAACTCGTCGAATACGTTTCTCCATGTTGGAAAAATAACAGTTCTGTCTCAGTATAAGAAAACATTTTCTGGCTCCGTAATGTGCGTAACTTAAATGAGTATACCAGATTAATTTGTTAACAAACTCGTCAGGAATGCATAATAACCAATTGTTGCTGTCAGGATGAGAGCGGCGAAACAGAATGTCATTGCGTACAGTGTAATGGTTTCTAATGGTAACATTATTCCTATCTTGCCAAAGGTGTTTAATCTCTTTCCATACGTTGTCTTTATTCTGCTCTTGTGCTATGTCTTTTAATGACGACGAAATGAAATTTTCAAATGCAACTTGTTGAATGTACATGACGCTGAAATTTGCTTTGCAGAAGTTGGTTGCGATGTCTTGCTGATTGTTGTTAGGAGAACGGGATAGTGCGTCTGCTACAATATTTTGTGTGCCGCGAATGTGAACAATTGTAAAATTAAATTCCTGCAAATAAAGTTTCCATCTGCTTAATCTGTCGTGAGTAAATTTAGCCGAAAGTAAAAACTGTATAGCTCTATGATCTGTGTAAACGGTAGAGTGTCTTCCATAAAGAAAATGCCTAAATCTGGGAAAAGCCCATACAACACATAATGTTTCAAGTTCTGTAACAGAATAATTTCGTTCAGCAGGTGACAGAATGCGACTTGCAAAAGCGATCTTTTTAATTACTTCTTCAATTTCCTGAAAAATATGTACGCCTAAACCGGTGTTAGAACTATCGGTGGTAACGTAAAAATTTCTGGTAAGATCTGAGTGCGATAAAAGTGGTGCATTCAACAAGGCTTGTTTCAAATAACATTCTCGTGAACAAGATTCTGCGTGTCAAAATTATTGCTTGCGTTACTGGAATATGCAACCTGTACTGTATCTAGTCAAATTCTATCTGACGTGTTATTATTTTCAGGAGGGTGCTGTGGCATTTCAACTATTTGTACTGTTCTGTTATTTCTTCCTGACGTATTACGCTCTGGATGATACCTACTGCCTGGTTCATTCATAATAATTTGTTGTTGCGGATGATTCTGCTGCTGGTAAGATCGACTGTTATTAAATGTACGCTGAAAATTGTGCTCATTATTTTTACGTCTGTCGTGATAGTCATTTCTATACGGTGCATTGCGATAGGAATTGCAATAGTGTGTTTTCTGTACATACTGATTTGCTTGTTGCTGTGTGTTACTATTTGTTGGAGCTGAAGCTATACGTGCACGCGGCGAAACATTAAAGCTTGGTTGACCTTATACATTACATTGTTGGTTAGGTATGCTAACCGGTTGGTTTTGTTGCTATTGCGGTGAAAAACCTCTATTGTTACCAAAATGCGTTTGCTGTTGCTGCTAATTTTACACATACTGATGATTAAAATATTTTGTCTGTTATTAAAGCTCTCGTGGTTGTCATTTCTGGAGCGTATAATGATAACTGTCACTTTCGGTAAAATTTGTTGTATCAGGTTTTCTTTGCACTTTCTTAATCCTAGATAGAGCGATAGTTGAAGAGCTGTTTTGATAGATATAAAGGATAGTAGAAGAGAAGGCAGCAGTGCAGAAAACTAAAGATGAAACAGCACTACTACGGCTCAGAGCCCTGTGCACGCTACGGCACATATTCATTAAAGCGTAATGAATCCCCTGAGGTCTATTACGCGCTACAAATAAACTTTAGCCTTTGCGTTACATGCAATGGTGGTGAAAATTCGAAAGAAAATTGTAGTATCCAGTCCAAAGCTAGTTTCTGCATTACAGGTAATAGCGGTGAAAGTACAAAAATAAATCGACGTATCCAGTTCAAAGCGTGTACCTCTGTTCTGTATTTATTAAATACTTTAGATTTTCTTACGGATAAAAATTGCTCGTAATCAACGTTATCGTCTCTGAATTTGAGAACACGTTCAGGTTTGTGTGAGAATCTGAGTGTCTGTGTCATTTCGGATTTTAAGTCGCGTAGCTTTTCGGATTTTAAGTCGCGTAGTCTCAGTCAATTGCTTAAGTTAGACTGGCTATGTTTTTCCCATATTTGCGTTTTTCCCATATTTGCGTTTTTCCCATTTTTGCGTTTTCCCATATTTGCGTTTTTCTCATATTTGCGTTTTTTCCATAGTTGCATTATCCCATATTTGCGTTTTCCCATATTTGCGTTTTTCCCATATTTGCGGTTTTCCCATATTTGCGTTTTTCCCATATTTGCGTTATTCTCATATTTGCGTTTTTCCCATAGTTGCGTTATCCCATATTTGCGTTTTTCCCATATTTGCGTTTTTCCCATATTTGCGTTTTTCCCATATTTGCGTTATTCTCATATTTGCGTTTTTCCCATAGTTGCGTTATCCCATATTTGCGTTTTTCCCATATTTGCGTTTTTCCCATATTTGCGTTTTTCCTATATTTGAGGTTTTCCCATATTTGTGTTTTCCCGATATTCGCATTATTCCCATATTCGCATTTTTGCTGTATACGCGTTTTTCCAATATTTGCGTTTTGAATAAGAGGCAGATATGAGGTAACTAAACATTTGAAGTTAATGAAGGGCATAAGAGGGAGAACTGCAGATGTGGGTAACATTTGCTTTTTTTATGCGTCCCCAATTTTACAATATTTTGTTTTCCATGTAATGCAATTTATTAATTTCATATGTTTTACCCTTATTTGCGTTTTGCCCATATATGCATTTTTCCCATATCCGCGTTTTTTCCATATTTGCGTTTGTCCCATATTTGCGTTTTTCCCATATTCGCGTTTTTCCCATATTGGCGTTTTTCCCATATTGGCGGTTTTCCCATATTTGACTTTTTCCCATATTTGCGTTTTGAGGAAGAGGCACATATGACGTAACTAAACATTTGAAGTTAATGAAGCACACAAGAGGGAGAACTGCAGATGAGGGGATCATTTGCTTTTTTTATGCATCCCCAATTTTCCCACATTTTCGTTTACCCTCTAATGCGTTTTATTAATTTCATATGTTTTCCTATATTTGCGTTTTTCCTATATTTGCGTTTTTCCTATATTTGCGTTTTTCCCATCTTTGCGTTATTCCTATATTCGCTTTTTTCCCATTTCGCGTTTTTCCCATATTCGCGTTTCTCCTATTTTTGCGTTTCTCCTATATTCGCATATTTTCCCATGTTCGCGTCTTTCCTATATTCACGTTTTTCCCATATTCGCGTTTTTCCCATATTCGCGCTTTTTCACATTTTCCGATATTTTTGTTTTTCCCATACTTGCGTTTTTCCAATATTTGCGTCTTTCCCATATTCGCATTTTGAGGAAGAGGCAGATATGAGGTAACTAAACATTTTAAGTTAATGAAGCGCATAAGAGGGAGAACTGCAGATTTGGGGAACATTTGCTTTTTTATGCATCCCCAATTTTCCCACTTATTCGTTTTCCCTCTAATGCTTTTGAATTAATTTCGTATGCTTTTCCCATATTTGCGTATTTCCGATATTTGCGTTTTTCCCAAATTTGCTTTTTTCACATATTTGCGCTTTTCCCATATTTGCGTTTTTCCCATATTTGCGTTTTTCCCATATTTGGGTTTTGTGGAAGAGGCAGTTATGAGGTAACTAAACATTTGAAGTTAATGAAGTGCGTAGACAATAGTTCAAACGGCTCTGAGCACTATAGGACTTAACATCTATGGTGATCAGTCCCCTAGAACTTAGAACTACTTAAACCTAACTAACCTGAGGACATCACACAACACCCAGTCATCACGAGGCCGAGAAAATCCCTGACCCCGCCGGGAATCGAACCCGGGAACCCATGCGTGGGAAGCGAGAACGCTACCGCACGACCACGAGCTGCGGACGAAGTGCATAAGAGGGAGAACTGCAGATGTGGGGAACATTTGCTTTTTTTCCCACATTTTCGTTTTCCCTCCAATACGTTTTATTAATTTCATATGTTTTTCCCATATTTTCGTTTTTCCCATATTTGCGTCTTTCCCATATTTGCGTTTTTCCCATATTCGCGTTTTTCCCATATTCGCGTTTTTCCCATATTCGCCTTTTCCCATAGTCGTGTTTTTCCCATATAAGCGTTTTTCCTATGTTTGCGTTTTTCGCATATCCGCGTTTTTCCAATATTGGCGTTTTTCCCATATTCAAGTTTTTTCCATATTTGCGTTTTGAGGAAGAGGCAGATATGAGGTAACTAAACATTTGAAGTTAATGAAGCGCATAAGAGGGAGAACTGAAGATGTGGGTAACATTTGCTTTTTTTATGCGTCCCCAATTTTACCATATTTTGTTTCCATGTAATGCGATTTATTAATTTCATATGTTTTACCCTTATCTGCGTTTTGCCCATATTTGCATTTTTCCCATATCCGCGTTTTTTCTATATTTGCGTTTGTCCCATATTTGCGATTTTCCCATATTCGCGTTTTTCCCATATTGGCGTTTATCCCACATTGGCGTTTTTCCCATATTTGAGTTTTCCCATATTTGCGTTTTGAGGAAGAGGCAGATATGACGTCACTAAACATTTGAAGTTAACGAAGCGCAGAAGAGGGAGAACTGCAGACGTGGGGAACATTTGCTTTTTTTATGCATCATCAATTTTCTCATATTTTCGTTTTCCATCTAATGCATTTTATTAAGTTCATATGTTTTTCCCATGTTTGCGTTGTTAACATATTCGCGTTATTCCCGTATTACTTTTTTCCCATTTACGCGTTTTTCCCATATTTGCGTTTTTCCCCATATTTGCGTTTTTCCCATATTTCCGATTATCCCATATTTCAGTTTTTCCCATATTTGCGTTTTTCCCATTTTTGCGTTTTTCCCATATTTGCGTTTTGAGGAAGAGGCAGATATGAAGTAACTAAACAATTAAAGTTAATCAAGCGCATAAGAGGGAGAACTGCAGATGTGGGGCACATTTGCTTTTTTTATGCATCCCCAATTTTCCCACATTTTCGTTTACCCTCTAATGTGTTTTATTAATTTCATATGTTCTCCTATATTTGCGTTTTTCCTATATTTGTGTTTCTCCCGTATTTGCGTTTTTGCCATATTTGCGTTATTCCTATATTCCCTTTTTTCCCATTTCGCGTTTTTCCCATATTCGCGTTTCTCCTATTTTTGCGTTTCTCCCATATTCGCGTATTTGCCATGTTCACATTTTTCCTATATTCACGTTTTTCCCATATTCGCGTTTTTCCCATATTCGCGTTTTTTGCGATTTTCCGATATTTGAGTTTTTCCCATACATGCGTTTTTCCAATATTTGCGTTTTTCCCATATTCGCGTTTTGAGGAAGAGGCAGAGATGAGGTAACTAAACATTTTAAGTTAATGAAGCGCATAAGAGTGAGAACTGCAGATGTGGGGACATTTGTTTTTTTTTATGCATCCTCAATCTTCCCACTTATTCGTTTTCCCTCTAATGCTATTGAATTAATTTCATGTGCTTTTCCCATATTTGCGTATTTCCGATATTTGCGCTTTTTCCAAATTTCCTTTTTTCACATATTTGCGCTTTTCCCATATTTGCCTTTTTCCCAAAATTGTGTTTTTTCCATATTTGCGTTTTCCCATACTTGCGTTTTTCCCATATTTGGGTTTTGTGGAAGAGGCAGTTATGACGTAACTAAACATTTGAAGTTAATGAAGTGCATAAGAGGGAGAACTGCAGATGTGGGGAACATTTGCTTTTTTCCCCACATTTTCGTTTTCCCTCCAATACGTTTTATTAATTTCATATGTTTTTCCCATATTTTCGTTTTTCCCATTTTTGCGTCTTAACCATATTTGCGTTTTTCCCATTTTCTAGTTTTTCCCATATTAGCATTTTTCCCATATTTGCGTTTTTCCCATATTCGTGTTTTTCCCATATAAGCGTTTTTCCCATATTTGCCTTTTTTCCATATTCGCGTTTTTCCAATATTGTTGTTTTTCCCATATTCAAGTTTTTTCCATATTTGCGTTTTGAGGATGAGGCAGATATGAGGTAACTACACATTTGAAGATAATGAAGTGCATAAGAGGGAGAACTGCAGATGTGGGGCACATTTGCTTTTTTTATGCACCCAAATTTTCCCACATTTTCGATTTCCCTCTAATGCGTTTTATTAATTTCATATGTTTCTCCTATATTTGCGTTTTTCTCATATTTCCGTTTTTTCCATATTTACGTTTTTCCCATTTGTCGTCCTACGCATATTTGCGTTTTTCTCATATACACGTTTTTCCCATATTTGCGTTTTTCCCATATTTGCGTTATCCCATATTTACGTTTTTCCCATATTTGCGTTATCCCATATTTGCGTTTTTCCCATATTTGCGTTATTCTCATATTTGCGTTTTTCCCATAGTTACGTTATCCCATATTTGCGTTTTTCCCATATTTGCGTTTTTCCTGTATTTGAGGTTTTCCCATATTTGTGTTTTCCCGATATTCGCATTATTCCCATATTCGCATTTTTGCTGTATACGCGTTTTTCCAATATTTGCGTTTTGAATAAGAGGCAGATATGAGGTAACTAAACATTTGAAGTTAATGAAGCGCATAAGAGGGAGAACTGCAGATGTGGATAACATTTGCTTTTTTTATGCGTCCCCAATTTTACAATATTTTGTTTTCCATGTAATGCGATTTATTAATTTCATATGTTTTACCCTTATTTGCGTTTTGCCCATATATGCATTTTTCCCATATCCGCGTTTTTTCCATATTTGCGTTTGTCCCATATTTGCGTTTTTCCCATATTCGCGTTTTTCCCATATTGGCGTTTTTCCCATATTGGCGGTTTTCCCATATTTGACTTTTTCCCATATTTGCGTTTTGAGGAAGAGGCACATATGACGTAACTAAACATTTGAAGTTAATGAAGCACACAAGAGGGAGAACTGCAGATGTGGGGATCATTTGCTTTTTTTATGCATCCCCAATTTTCCCACATTTTCGTTTACCCTCTAATGCGTTTTATTAATTTCATATGTTTTCCTATATTTGCGTCTTTCCTATATTTGCGTTTTTCCTATATTTGCGTTTTTCCCATTTTTGCGTTATTCCTATATTCGCTTTTTTCCCATTTCGCGTTTTTCCCATATTCGCGTTTCTCCTATTTTTGCGTTTCTCCTATATTCGCGTATTTCCCATGTTCGCGTCTTTCCTATATTCACGTTTTTCCCATATTCGCGTTTTTCCCATATTTACGCTTTTTGAGATTTTCCGATATTTGTGTTTTTCCCTTACTTGCGTTTTTCCAATATTTGCGTCTTTCCCATATTCCCATTTTGAGGAAGAGGCAGATATGAGGCAACTAAACATTTTAAGTTAATGAAGCGCATAAGAAGGAGAACTGCAAATGTGGGGAACATTTGTTTCTTTTATGCATCCCCAATTTTCCCACTTATTCGTTTTCCCTCTAATGCATTTGAATTAATTTCATATGCTTTTCCCATATTTGCGTATTTCCGATATTTGCGTTTATCCCAAATTTGTTTTTTTCCCATATTTGCGCCTGTCCCATATTTGCGTTTTTGCCAAAATTGTGTTTTTTCCATATTTGCGTTTTTCCCATATTTGCGTTTTTCCCATATTCGCGTTTTTCCCATATTCGCGTTTTCCCATACTCGTGTTTTTCCCATATAAGCGTTTTTCCTATATTTGCGTTTTTCCCATATTTGCGTTATCCCATATTTGCGTTTATCCCATATTTGCGTTTTTCCCATATTCGCGTTTTTCCCATGTTCGCATTCTTCCAATATTAGCGTTTTCAATAAGAGGCAGATATGAGGTAACTAAACATTTTAAGTTAATGAAGTGCATAAGAGGGAGAATTGCAGATGTGGGGAACATTTGCTTTTTTTATGCATCCCCTATTTTCTCATATTTTCGTTCTCCATCGAATGCATTTCATTAATTTCGTATGTTTTTCCCGTATTTGCGTTTTTAACATATTCGAGTTTTTCCCAAATTACTTTTACCCATGTGTGCGTTTTTCCCATTTTTGCGTTTTTCCCCATATTTGCGTTTTTCCCATATTTCCGTTTATCCCATATTTCAGTTTTTCCCATATTTCAGTTTTTCCCATATTTCAGTTTTTCCCACATTTCAGTTTTTCCCATATTCGCGTTTTTCCCATTTTTGCGATTTTCCCATTTCTGCATTTTTTCCATTTTTGCGTTTTTCACATTTTTGCGTTTTTCCCTTATTTGCGTGTTTCCCATATTTCCGTTTTTCCCTTATTTGCGTTTTTCCCATATTCGGTTTTTTCCCATTTCGCGTTTTTTCCATATTCGCGTTATTCCGTAATTCGCGTTTTTCTAATATTAGCGTTTTTCCCATACTTGTGTTTTCAAAAATTTTGCGTTTTTCCCATATTCGCGTTTTGAGGAAGACGCAGACATGAGGTAACTAAACATTTTAAGTTAATGCAGCGCATAAGAGGGAGAACTGCAGATGTGCAGAACATTTGCTTTTTTTATGCATCCACAATTTCCCTACATTTTCGTTTTCCCTCTAATGCTTTTTATTAATTTCATATGATTTTCTCATATTTGCGCTTTTCCCATATTTGCGCTTTACCCATATTTGTTTTTTTCCCATATTTGCCTCTTTCCCACATTTGTGTTTTTCCCATATTTGCGTTTTCAACTTATTCGCATCTTTCCCATATTTACTTTTTTCCCATGTACGCGTTTTTCCCATATTTGCCTTTTTCCCATATTTGCGTTTTTCCCATATTTGCGTTTTTCCCATATTTGCGGTTTTCCCATATTTGCGTTTTTCCCATATTTGTGTTTTTCCCATATTTGCGTTTTTCCCATATTTGCGTTTTTCCCATATTTGCGTTTTTCCCATATTTGCGGTTTTCCCATATTTGCGTTTTTCCCATATTTGTGTTTTTCCCATATTTGCGTTTTTCCCATATTTGCGTTTTTCCCATATTTGCGTTTTTCCCATATCCACGTTTTTGGGAATTTCCCATATTTGCGTTTTTCCCATTTTTGCGTTTTTCTCATATTTGCGTTTTTCTCATATTTGCGTTTTTCCCATATTTGCGTTTTCCCCACATTTCCGTTTTCCCATATTTGCGTTTTTCCCATAATTACGTTTTTCCCGTATTTGTGTTTTTAGGAAGAGGCAGATATGAAGTAACTAAACATTTGAAGTTAATGAAGCGCATAAGAGGGTGAACTGCAGATGTGGGGAACATTTGCGTTTTTAATGGATACCCAATTTTCCCACATTTTCGTTTTCCCTCTAATGCGTTTTATTAATTTCAAGTGTTTTCCCCATATTTGCGTTTTTCCCATATTTGCGTTTTCCCATATTTGCGTTTTTCCCATATTTGCGTTTTTCCCATATCCGCATTTTTCCCATATCCGCGTTTATTCCATATTTGCGTTTTTTCCATATTTGCGGTTTTTCCATATTTGAGTTTTTCCCATATTTGAGTTTTTCCCATATTTGCGTTTTGAGGAAGGGGTAGATATGAGGTAACTAAACATTTGAAATTAATGAAGCGCATAAGAGGGAGAACTGCAGATGTAGGGAACATTTTCTTTTTTTATGCGTGCCCGATTTTACGATATTTTCATTTCCATCTAATGGGTTTCATTAATATCATATGTTTTTCCATATTTGCGTTTTTTCCATATTTGCGTTTTCCCCATATTCGCGTTGTTCCCATATTTGCAGTTTTCCCGTATAAGCGTTTTCCCATATCTGCGTTTTTCAAATAATCGCATTTTTCCCATATTCGCGTTTTTCGAATGTTAGCTTTTTTCCCTATTTCACATTTTTCCCATATTTGCGTTTTGAGGAAGAGGCAGATATGAGGTAACTAAACCCTTGAAGTTAATGAAGTGCATAAGAGGGAGAACTGCAGATGTAGGGAACATTTGCTTTTTCATGTGTGTTCAGTTCTCAATCTAATGCATTTTATTAATTTCATATGTTTTTCCCATATTTTCGTTTTTCCCATATTTGTGTGTTTCCCATCTTTGCGTTATTCCTATATTTGCGTTTTTCTCATATTTGCGTTTTTCCTGTATTTGCGTTTTTCCCAAATTCGCTTTTTTCCCAAATTGGCCTTTCTCCCATATTCGCGTCTTTCCCATATTACTTTTTTCCCATGTACGCGTTTTCTCATATTTGCGCCGGCCGCGGTGGCCATGCGGTTCTGGCGCTGCAGTCCGGAACCGCGGGACTGCTAAGGTCGCAGGTTCGAATCCTGCTTCGGGCATGGGTGTGTGTGATGTCCTTAGGTTAGTTAGGTTTAAGTAGTTCTAAGTTCTAGGGGACTTATGACCTAAGATGTTGAGTCCAATAGTGCTCAGAGCCATTTGAACCATTTGAACCCATGTTTGCGTTTTTCCCATATTTGCGTTTTTCCCATATTTGCGTTTTTAGGAAGAGGCAGATATGAAGTAACTAAACATTTGAAGTTAATGAAGCGCGTAAGAGGGGGAACTGCAGATGTGAGGAACATTTGCTTTTTTAATGGAAACCCTATTTTCTCACATTTTCATTTTCCCTCTAATGCGTTTTACCCATATTTGCGTTTTGAGGAAGGGGCAGATATGAGGTAACTAAACATCTGAAGTTAATGAAGCGCATAAGACGGAGAACTGCAGATGTACGGAACATTTCCTTTCTTTGTGCATGCCCAATTTTACCATATTTTCATGTCCATCTAATGGGTTTCATTAATATCGTATGTTTTACCATATTTGCGTTTTTCCCATATTTGCGTTTTCCCATATTTGCGTTTTTCCCATATTTGCGTTTGTCCCATATTCGCGTTTTTGCCATATTCGCATTTTTCCCATATAAGCGTTTTTCCCATATTTGCGTATTTCAAATAATCGCATTTTTCCAATATTCTCGTTTTTCGAATATTAGCGTTTTTCCCATATTCACATTTTTCCCATATTTGCGTTTTGAGGAAGAGGCAGATATGAGGTAACTAAACATTTGAAGTTAATGAAGTGCATAAGAGGGTAGAACTGCAGATGTAGGGTGTGGTGTCACCGCCAGACACCACACTTGCTAGGTGGTAGCTTTTAAATCGGCCGCGGTCCGGTAGTATACGTCGGACCCGCGTGTCGCCACTGTCAGTGATTTCAGACCGAGCGCCGCCACACGGCAGGTCTAGAGAGATTTCCTAGATCTCGCCCCAGTTGTACAGCCGACGTAGCTAGCAACAGTTCACTGACAAATACGGTCTCATTTGATGAGACGATATTTAGCATAGCCTTCAGCTAAGTTATTGGCTACGACCTAGCAAGGCGCCGTTATCCTTTGTTATATTGAGATTATAATTCTGTATCATCAAGAGCGATGTTCTCCAATTATGGATTAAAGTTAAGTATCCAAGAAGCTCCGTACTTTACTTAGTAGACTCAACTCCTTTAACTGTTCCAGACCTCACGTCAGTCTGCGTGAGCTTAAACGCGTGCATTTCGGCCTCCTCTAGCAACACAGTGTTGGCTCTTCTGCCAACACTACATAGGGAACATTTGCTTTTTTCATGTGTGTTCAGTTTTCCCACATTTTCGTTTTGCACGTAATGCGTTTTATTAATTACATATGTTTTTCCCATATTTGCGTTTTTCCCATATTTGTGTGTTTCCCATTTTTGCGTTATTCCTATTTTTCCGTTTTTCTCATATTTGCGATTTTTCAGTATTTGCGTTCTTCCCGTATTCACATTTTTCCCATATTGGCGTTTCTCCCATATTGGCGTCTCTCCCATATTGGCGTCTCTCCCATATTGGCGTCTCTCCCATATTGGCGTCTCTCCCATATTGGCGTCTCTCCCATATTGGCGTTTCTCCCATATTGGCGTTTCTCCCATATTGGCGTTACTCCCATATTGGCGTTTCTCCCATATTGGCGTTTCTCCCATATTGGCGTTTCTCCCATATTGGCGTTTCTCCCATATTGGCGTTTCTCCCATATTGGCGTTTCTCCCATATTGGTGTTTCTCCCATATTTATTTGCGTTTTCCCCATATTTATTTGCGTTTTCCCCATATTTATTTGCGTTTTCCCCATATTTATTTGCGTTTTCCCCATATTTGCGTTTTCCCCATATTTGCGTTTTGAGGAAGAGGCAGATTTGAGGTAACTAAAAATTTGAAGTTAATGAAGCGCATAAGAAGGAGAACTGCAGATGTGGGGAATACTAGCTTTTTTTATGCATCCCCAATTTTACCATATTTTCGTTTTCCCTCTAATGCGTTTTATAAATTTCATATGTTTTCCTATATATGCGTTTTCCTCATATTTGTGTTATTCCCATATTTGCGTTTTTCTCATATTCGTGTTTTTTCCAATTTTGCGTTTTTCCCAATTTTGCGTTTTTTCATTTTTACGTTTTTCCCATTTTTACGTTTTTCCCATTTTTACGTTTTTCCCATTTTTGCGCTTTTCGCATTTTTGCGTTTTTCGCATATTTGCGTTTTTCCCCATATTTGCGTTTTTCGCATTTTTGCGTTTTTCCCCATATTTGCGTTTTTTCCCCATATTTGCGTTTTTCCCCATATTTGGCGATTTTCCCCATATTTGGCGATTTTCCCCATATTTGGCGATTTTCCCTATATTTGGCGATTTTCCCTATATTTGGCGATTTTCCCTATATTTGCGTATATTGGTGTTTTTCCTTATATTGGTGTTTTTGCCTATATTGGTGTTTAGGCCTATATTGGTGTTTTGGCCTGTATTGGTGTTTTGGCCTGTATTGGTGTTTAGGCCTGTATTGGTGTTTAGGCCTGTATTGGTGTTTAGGCCTGTATTGGTGTTTTGGCCTGTATTGGTGTTTAGGCCTGTATTGGTGTTTAGGCCTGTATTGGTGTTTAGGCCTGTATTGGTGTTTAGGCCTGTATTGGTGTTTAGGTCTGTATTGGTGTTTAGGCCTGTATTGGTGTTTAGGCCTGTATTGGTGTTTAGGCCTTTATTGGTGTTTAGGCCTTTATTGGTGTTTAGGCGTGTATTGGTGTTTAGGCGTGTATTGGTGTTTAGGCGTGTATTGGTGTTTAGGCGTGTATTGGTGTTTAGGCGTGTATTGGTGTTTAGGCGTGTATTGGTGTTTAGGCGTGTATTGGTGTTTAGGCGTGTATTGGTGTTTAGGCGTGTATTGGTGTTTAGGCGTGTATTGGTGTTTAGGCGTGTATTGGTGTTTAGGCGTGTATTGGTGTTTAGGCGTGTATTGGTGTTTAGGCGTGTATTGGTGTTAGGCCTGTATTGGTGTTAGGCCTGTATTGGCGTTTAGGCCTGTATTGGCGTTTCTGCCTGTATTGGTGTCTTTGCCTGTATTGGTGTCTTTGCCTGTATTGGTGTCTTTGCCTGTATTGGTGTCTTTGCCTGTATTGGTGTCTTTGCCTGTATTGGTGTTATTCCCTATATTCGCGATTTGAGGAACAGGCAGATTTGAGGAAACTAAAAATTTGAAGTTAATGAAGTGCATAAGAGGGAGAACTGCAGATGTGGGGAATATTAGCTTTCTTTATGCACCCCCAATTTTACCACATTATCGTTTTCCCTCTAATGCGTTTTATGAATTTCATACGTTTTCCCATAAATGTGTTTTCCTCATATTTGCGTTTTTCCCATATTTGCGTTTTTCCCATATTTGCGTTTTTCCCATATTTCCGTTTTTCCCATATTTCCGTTTTTCCCATATTTGCGTTTTTCCCATATTTGCGTTTTTCCCATATTTGCGTTTTTCCCATATTTGCAATTTTCCCATTTTTGCGTTTTTCACATTTTTGCGTTTTTCCCATTTTTGCGTTTTTCCCATTTTTGCGTTTTTCCCATTTTTGCGTTTTTCCCATTTTTGCGTTTTTCCCATTTTTGCGTTTTTCCCACATTTGCGTTTTTCCCACATTTGCGTTTTTCCCACATTTGCGTTTTTCCCACATTTGCGTTTTTCCCACATTTGCGTTTTTCCCTATATTTGCGTTTTTCCCTATATTTGCGTTTTTCCCTATATTTGCGTTTTTCCCTATATTTGCGTTTTTCCCTATATTTGCGTTTTTCCCTATATTTGCGTTTTTCCCTATATTTGCGTTTTTCCCTATATTTGCGTTTTTCCCTATATTTGCGTTTTTCCCTATATTTGCGTTTTTCCCTATATTTGCGTTTATCCCCATATTTGCGTTTATCCCCATATTTGCGTTTATCCCCATATTTGCGTTTATCCCCATATTTGCGTTTATCCCCATATTTGCGTTTATCCCCATATTTGCGTTTATCCCCATATTTGCGTTTATCCCCATATTTGCGTTTATCCCCATATTTGCGTTTATCCCCATATTTGCGTTTATCCCCATATTTGCGTTTATCCCCATATTTGCGTTTATCCCCATATTTGCGTTTTTCCCCATATTTGCGTTTTTCCCCATATTTGCGTTTTTCCCCATATTTGCGTTTTTCCCCATATTTGCGTTTTTCCCCATATTTGCGTTTTTCCCCATATTTGCGTTTTTCCCCATATTTGCGTTTTTCCCCATATTTGCGTTTTTCCCCATATTTGCGTTTTTCCCCATATTTGCGTTTTTCCCCATATTTGCGTTTTTCCCCATATTTGCGTTTTTCCCCATATTTGCGTTTTTCCCCATATTTGCGTTTTTCCCCATGAAAGGTCTCTGTTGGATTCCTTTCATGTTTAATTTCTCAAATTTGTTGTCATTTATGGAATAAATTCCTCTTCTAAATTTACTGTGGCGTTTCTGACTATCTGGGAGGAAACTGAGTAGTGGAATGTGTTACTTTTACACGTAAACAAGAACGATCTGTCACACTACTACACTTTAAAACAAAGTTTATATGTAATTCTTATATGTAATTCATGTCACACAGTCTCATACGGAACCTACATCCGCTTTCTTTTATATACTGTGTATGATAAGATACTGTCATCCCCCTTCCCTTCTGTGTGAGAGGATGAATGATCAAATGTGTTTGTAGTTGCATGCTTGAGGGTAGCAGACAAGGCTGTCTGCTAGAGAACAGTAGGACCAACGTTGAAACAGGTAGCTACGGTTCCTAAAAGCAGAGAGGTTTCCATTCTTAGTATGGTCCGGTCCGTCCCCTGTCATATTGGTATAGGAAGCTGCCCCTCTGGCGCCTTCCGTTGGTCTTTGTGAGCGACTCTCGGGAGCACGCTGGGGAGTTCAGTGGTAGTCGGCAGTTGGAGTCCAGTGGTAGCGCAGGGCAGTCCAGCAGTAGCAGTCTGGCGGTAGCGAGCGTCTGAAGTGGTAAGATCTCCGGCCAAGCGCGTGTCTGTTAAGTCCATAGGACAATGGATTTGTTAAGTTCAGCTTAACTGAGAATTTAATCATTTTATTTCGGGTTAGCTTTAAAATAGCTAAGGTTATCTTTAATTGCAGCGGAGTGTAATTCTCGTGTCCTGTTCAGATTAATTTGCGGTAGTTGCTTTGTTACTACTTTGTGAGTAAAGTGGAACCACGTGTTGGTCAGTAACTCTAAGTAAGATCAATCTTAAATGCAAATGCTTGTGTGATTATAACGTATCGTCTTGAAAAGATTTTGAATATACCAACTTTTCTTTATGTTCAACCCACGTGGCGTGTACTTTGTGAGACCAGTACCACGTGCTTATATAACTGTTTGACCCATCAGGTTAGTAGTAAGACGCTAGTAACCAGTTCGAGGTTTTTCTTTTGTAATTTGCTTTTCGATCGAATGTATTTTTATTATCTAAATTATTGTGGAGTTATACGCTTTCTGTAAACCAAGTTGACCACGTGGAGCGTGTGGTGTAATCACCAAAGTAGCCATCAGCTATTCTTCTTGGGAAGATTTCACAAAGATTTAATGTGAATTTAGTATACCAGTGTGTGGTAATTACATGACGGACAGGATTGTGCTTCGAACGGAAATTCTTTGGGTAAAAAATTTGAATCTGTTTGTAGTGATTAACTTTCTCTTGCATGCGTTTCAATGTTCTTTGTGTGTTGTTTTATGAATGCAGTGTTGTATCCAGTCTCCCAATCTTGACTCCATATTTTATGTGTTCCGTAATATTCCAATCTCACAGTCTCACAATCGTAAATAAGGCACCATCTCAGTTATAACTCACGTATAATATGCTGAAATTTCAATGAACAATCTTTAAAATAAATTTGCAAATATAAACTGATTTCTTTCTTTTTATTTAAATTCTCCTTTTATATAGATATATTACCGGTTGTTGTATGACTGTAAAAGATTATAATCAATGTTAGTCTGATTGGTAAGGTGGTAAACCTAGACTAGTTACCTGCTGAAACAGTGGCTCAGTAAACGCTCGGTTAACCTCCCAAGACAGCTCACAGTTTAAAACCGCTTTCATGGTCTAATTAGCACCCGATTTCAGCATACCAAATTCAAGTCACAATCTTACGCTATTCAGCAAAGCAAATTAGAGTTACAATCTTTCACCCATATTTGCGTTTTTCCCCATATTTGCGTTTTTCCCCATATTTGCGTTTTTCCCCATATTTGCGTTTTTCCCCATATTTGCGTTTTTCCCCATATTTGCGTTTTTCCCCATATTTGCGTTTTTCCCCATATTTGCGTTTTTCCCCATATTTGCGTTTTTCCCCATATTTGCGTTTTTCCCCATATTTGCGTTTTTCCCCATATTTGCGTTTTTCCCCATATTTGCGTTTTTCCCCATATTTGCGTTTTTCCCCATATTTGCGTTTTTCCCCATATTTGCGTTTTTCCCCATATTTGCGTTTTTCCCCATATTTGCGTTTTTCCCCATATTTGCGTTTTTCCCCATATTTGCGTTTTTCCCCATATTTGCGTTTTTCCCCATATTTGCGTTTTTCCCCATATTTGCGTTTTTCCCCATATTTGCGTTTTTCCCCATATTTGCGTTTTTCCCCATATTTGCGTTTTTCCCCATATTTGCGTTTTTCCCCATATTTGCGTTTTTCCCCATATTTGCGTTTTTCCCCATATTTGCGTCTTTCCCCATATTTGCGTCTTTCCCCATATTTGCGTCTTTCCCCATATTTGCGTCTTTCCCCATATTTGCGTCTTTCCCCATATTTGCGTCTTTCCCCATATTTGCGTCTTTCCCCATATTTGCGTCTTTCCCCATATTTGCGTCTTTCCCCATATTTGCGTCTTTCCCCATATTTGCGTCTTTCCCCATATTTGCGTCTTTCCCCATATTTGCGTCTTTCCCCATATTTGCGTCTTTCCCCATATTTGCGTCTTTCCCCATATTTGCGTCTTTCCCCATATTTGCGTTTTTCCCCATATTTGCGTTTTTCCCCATATTTGCGTTTTTCCCCATATTTGCGTTTTTCCCCATATTTGCGTTTTTCCCCATATTTGCGTTTTGAGAAGAGGCAGATTTCAGGTAACTAAAAATTTGAAGTTATTGAAGTGCATAAGAGGGAGAACTGCAGATGTGGGGAATACTAGCTTTTTTTATGCATCCCCAATTTTACCACATTATCGTTTTCCCTCTAATGCGTTTTATGAATTTCATACGTTTTCCCATATATGTGTTTTCCTCATATTTGCGTTTTCCCCATATTTCCGTTTTCCCCATATTTCCGTTTTCCCCATATTTGCGTTTTTCCCATATTTGCGTTTTTCCCATATTTGCGTTTTTCCCATATTTGCGTTTTTCCCGTATTTGCGTTTTTCCCGTATTTGCGTTTTTCCCGTATTTGCGTTTTTCCCGTATTTGCGTTTTTCCCGTATTTGCGTTTTTCCCGTATTTGCGTTTTTCCCGTATTTGCGTTTTTCCCGTATTTGCGTTTTTCCCGTATTTGCGTTTTTCCCGTATTTGCGTTTTTCCCATATTTGCGTTTTTCCCATATTTGCGTTTTTCCCATATTTGCGTTTTTCCCATATTTGCGTTTTTCCCATATTTGCGTTTTTCCCATATTTGCGTTTTTCCCATATTTGCGTTTTTCCCATATTTGCGTTTTTCCCATATTTGCGTTTTTCCCATATTTGCGTTTTTCCCATATTTGCGTTTTTCCCACATTTGCGTTTTTCCCACATTTGCGTTTTTCCCACAGTTGCGTTTTTCCCACAGTTGCGTTTTTCCCACAGTTGCGTTTTTCCCACAGTTGCGTTTTTCCCACATTTGCGTTTTTCCCACATTTGCGTTTTTCCCACATTTGCGTTTTTCCCACATTTGCGTTTTTCCCACATTTGCGTTTTTCCCACATTTGCGTTTTTCCCACATTCGCGTTTTTCCCACATTCGCGTTTTTCCCACATTCGCGTTTTTCCCACATTCGCGTTTTTCCCACATTCGCGTTTTTCCCACATTCGCGTTTTTCCCACATTCGCGTTTTTCCCACATTCGCGTTTTTCCCACATTCGCGTTTTTCCCACATTCGCGTTTTTCCCACATTCGCGTTTTTCCCATAATCGCGTTTTTCCCATAATCGCGTTTTTCCCATAATCGCGTTTTTCCCATAATCGCGTTTTTCCCATAATCGCGTTTTTCCCATAATCGCGTTTTTCCCATAATCGCGTTTTTCCCATAATCGCGTTTTTCCCATAATCGCGTTTTTCCCATAATCGCGTTTTTCCCATAATCGCGTTTTTCCCATAATCGCGTTTTTCCCATAATCGCGTTTTTCCCATATTCGCGTTTTGAGAAGAGGCAGATTTGAGGTAACGAAAAATTTGAAGTTATTGAAGTGCATAAGAGGGAGAACTGCAGATGTGGGGAATACTAGCTTTTATTATGCATCCCCAATTTTACATTTTCGTTTTCCCTCTAATGCGTTTTATAAATTTCATATGTTTTCCCATATGTGCGTTTACCTCATATTTGCGTTTTCCTCATATTTGCGTTTTTCCCATATTTGCGTTTTTCCCATATATGCGTTTTTCCCATATTTGCGTTTTTCCCATATTTGCGTTTTTCCCATATTTGCGCTTTTCCCATATTTGCGCTTTTCCCATATTTGCGCTTTTCCCATATTTGCGCCTTTCCCATATTTTCGCTTTTCCCATATTTTCGCTTTTCCCATATTTGCGCTTTTCCCATATTTGCGTTTTTCCCATATTTGCGTTTTTCCTCATATTTGCGTTTTTCCCATATTTGCGTTTTTCCCATATTTGCGTTTTTCCCATATTTGCGTTTTTCGATATTTGCGCTTTTCCCATATTTGCGCTTTTCCCATATTTGCGCTTTTCCCATATTTGCGCTTTTCCCATATTTGCGCTTTTCCCATATTTGCGCTTTTCCCATATTTGCGCTTTTCCCATATTTGCGCTTTTCCCATATTTGCGCTTTTCCCATATTTGCGCTTTTCCCATATTTGCGCTTTTCCCATATTTGCGTTTTCCCCATATTTGCGTTTTCCCCATATTTGCGTTTTCCCCATATTTGCGTTTTCCCCATATTTGCGTTTTCCCCATATTTGCGTTTTTCCCATATTTGCGTTTTTCCCATATTTGCGTTTTTCCCATATTTGCGTTTTTCCCATATTTGCGTTTTTCCCATATTTGCGTTTTCCCCATATTTGCGTTTTCCCCATATTTGCGTTTTCCCCATATTTGCGTTTTCCCCATATTTGCGTTTTCCCCATATTTGCGTTTTCCCCATATTTGCGTTTTCCCCATATTTGCGTTTTCCCCATATTTGCGTTTTCCCCATATTTGCGTTTTCCCCATATTTGCGTTTTCCCCATATTTGCGTTTTCCCCATATTTGCGTTTTCCCCATATTTGCGTTTTCCCCATATTTGCGTTTTCCCCATATTTGCGTTTTCCCCATATTTGCGTTTTCCCCATATTTGCGTTTTCCCCATATTTGCGTTTTCCCCATATTTGCGTTTTCCCCATATTTGCGTTTTCCCCATATTTGCGTTTTCCCCATATTTGCGTTTTCCCCATATTTGCGTTTTCCCCATATTTGCGTTTTTCCCACATTTGCGTTTTTCCCACATTTGCGTTTTTCCCACATTTGCGTTTTTCCCACATTTGCGTTTTTCCCACATTTGCGTTTTTCCCACATTTGCGTTTTTCCCACATTTGCGTTTTTCCCACATTTGCGTTTTTCCCACATTTGCGTTTTTCCCACATTTGCGTTTTTCCCACATTTGCGTTTTTCCCACATTTGCGTTTTCCCCATATTTGCGTTTTCCCCATATTTGCGTTTTCCCCATATTTGCGTTTTCCCCATATTTGCGTTTTCCCCATATTTGCGTTTTTCCCATATTTGCGTTTTTCCCATATTTGCGTTTTTCCCATATTTGCGTTTTTCCCATATTTGCGTTTTTCCCATATTTGCGTTTTTCCCATATTTGCGTTTTTCCCATATTTGCGTTTTTCCCATATTTGCGTTTTTCCCATATTTGCGTTTTTCCCATATTCACGTATAGAGAAGAGGCAGATTTGAGGTAACTAAAAATTTGAAGTTATTGAAGTGCATAAGAGGGAGAACTGCAGATGTGGGGAATACTAGCTTTTTTTATGCATCCCCAATTTTACCACATTTTCGTTTTCCCTCTAATGCGTTTTATAAATTTCATATGTTTTCCAATATGTGCGTTTTCCTCATATTTGCGTTTTTCCCATATTTGCGTTTTTCCCATATTTGCGTTTTTCCCATATTTGCGTTTTTCCCATATTTGCGTTTTTCCCACATTTGCGTTTTTCCCACATTTGCGTTTTTCCCACATTTGCGTTTTTCCCACATTTGCGTTTTTCCCACATTTGCGTTTTTCCCACATTTGCGTTTTTCCCACATTTGCGTTTTTCCCACATTTGCGTTTTTCCCACATTTGCGTTTTTCCCACATTTGCGTTTTTCCCACATTTGCGTTTTTCCCACATTTGCGTTTTTCCCACATTTGCGTTTTTCCCACATTTGCGTTTTTCCCACATTTGCGTTTTTCCCACATTTGCGTTTTTCCCACATTTGCGTTTTTCCCACATTTGCGTTTTTCCCACATTTGCGTTTTTCCCACATTTGCGTTTTTCCCACATTTGCGTTTTTCCCACATTTGCGTTTTTCCCACATTTGCGTTTTTCCCACATTTGCGTTTTTCCCACATTTGCGTTTTTCCCACATTTGCGTTTTTCCCACATTTGCGTTTTTCCCACATTTGCGTTTTTCCCACATTTGCGTTTTTCCCACAATTGCGTTTTTCCCACATTTGCGTTTTTCCCACATTTGCGTTTTTCCCACATTTGCGTTTTTCCCACATTTGCGCTTTTCCCACATTTGCGTTTTTCCCATATTTGCGTTTTTCCCATATTTGCGTTTTTCCCATATTTGCGTTTTTCCCATATTTGCGTTTTTCCCATATTTGCGTTTTTCCCATATTTGCGTTTTTCCCATATTTGCGTTTTTCCCATATTTGCGTTTTTCCCATATTTGCGTTTTTCCCATATTTGCGTTTTTCCCATATTTGCGTTTTTCCCATATTTGCGTTTTTCCCATATTTGCGTTTTTCCCATATTTGCGTTTTTCCCATATTTGCGTTTTTCCCATATTTGCGTTTTTCCCATATTTGCGTTTTTCCCATATTTGCGTTTTTCCCATATTTGCGTTTTTCCCATATTTGCGTTTTTCCCATATTTGCGTTTTTCCCATATTTGCGTTTTTCCCATATTTGCGTTTTTCCCATATTTGCGTTTTTCCCATATTTGCGTTTTTCCCATATTTGCGTTTTTCCCATATTTGCGTTTTTCCCATATTTGCGTTTTTCCCATATTTGCGTTTTTCCCATATTTGCGTTTTTCCCATATTTGCGTTTTTCCCATATTTGCGTTTTTCCCATATTTGCGTTTTTCCCATATTTGCGTTTTTCCCATATTCGCGTTTTGAGAAGAGGCAGATTTGAGGTAACTAAAAATTTGAAGTTATTGAAGTGCATAAGAGGGAGAACTGCAGATGTAGGGAGTAAAGCTTTTTTTATGCATCCCCAATTTTACCACATTTTCGTTTTCCCTCTAATGCATTTTATAAATTTCATATGTTTTCCCATATATGCGTTTTCCTCACATTTGCGTTTTTCCCATATATGCGTTTTCCTCATATTTGCGTTTTTCCCATATATGCGTTTTCCTCATATTTGCGTTTTTCCCATATATGCGTTTTCCTCACATTTGCGTTTTCCTCATATTCTCGTTTTCCTCATATTTGCGTTTTTCCCATATATGCGTTTTTCTCATATTTGCGTTTTTCTCATATTTGCGTTTTTCCCATATTTGCGTTTTTCCCATATTTGCGTTTTTCCCATATTTGCGTTTTTCCCATATTTGCGTTTTCCCATATTTGCGTTTTTCCCATATTTGCGTTTTTCCCATATTTGCGTTTTTCCCATATTTGCGTTTTTCCCATATTTGCGTTTTTCCCATATTTGCGTTTTTCCCATATTTGCGTTTTTCCCATATTTGCGTTTTTCCCATATTTGCGTTTTTCACATATTTGCGTTTTTCACATATTTGCGTTTTTCACATATTTGCGTTTTTCCCATATTTGCGTTTTTCCCATATTTGCGTTTTTCCCATATTTGCGTTTTTCCCATATTTGCGTTTCTCCCATATTTGCGTTTTTCCCATATTTACGTTTCTCCCATATTTGCGTTTCTCCCATATTTGCGTTTCTCCCATATTTGCGTTTCTCCCATATTTGCGTTTCTCCCATATTTGCGTTTCTCCCATATTTGCGTTTCTCCCATATTTGCGTTTCTCCCATATTTGCGTTTCTCCCATATTTGCGTTTCTCCCATATTTGCGTTTCTCCCATATTTGCGTTTCTCCCATATTTGCGTTTCTCCCATATTTGCGTTTCTCCCATATTTGCGTTTCTCCCATATTTGCGTTTCTCCCATATTTGCGTTTCTCCCATATTTGCGTTTCTCCCATATTTGCGTTGCTCCCATATTTGCGTTGCTCCCATATTTGCGTTGCTCCCATATTTGCGTTGCTCCCATATTTGCGTTGCTCCCATATTTGCGTTGCTCCCATATTTGCGTTGCTCCCATATTTGCGTTTCTCCCATATTTGCGTTTCTCCCATATTTGCGTTTCTCCCATATTTGCGTTTCTCCCATATTTGCGTTTCTCCCATATTTGCGTTTCTCCCATATTTGCGTTTCTCCCATATTTGCGTTTCTCCCATATTTGCGTTTCTCCCATATTTGCGTTTCTCCCATATTTGCGTTTCTCCCATATTTGCGTTTTTCCCATATTTGCGTTTTTCCAAATTTGCGTTTTTCCCACATTTGCGTTTTTCCCACATTTGCGTTTTTCCCACATTTGCGTTTTTCCCATATTTGCGTTTTTCCCACATTTGCGTTTTTCCCACATTTGCGTTTTTCCCACATTTGCGTTTTTCCCACATTTGCGTTTTTCCCACATTTGCGTTTTTCCCACATTTGCGTTTTTCCCACATTTGCGTTTTTCCCACATTTGCGTTTTTCCCACATTTGCGTTTTTCCCACATTTGCGTTTTTCCCACATTTGCGTTTTTCCCACATTTGCGTTTTTCCCACATTTGCGTTTTTCCCACATTTGCGTTTTTCCCACATTTGCGTTTTTCCCACATTTGCGTTTTTCCCACATTTGCGTTTTTCCCACATTTGCGTTTTTCCCACATTTGCGTTTTTCCCACATTTGCGTTTTTCCCATATTTGCGTTTTTCCCATATTTGCGTTTTTCCCATATTTGCGTTTTTCCCATATTTGCGTTTTTCCCATATTTGCGTTTTTCCCATATTTGCGTTTTTCCCATATTTGCGTTTTTCCCATATTTGCGTTTTTCCCATATTTGCGTTCTTCCCATATTTGCGTTCTTCCCATATTTGCGTTCTTCCCATATTTGCGTTTTTCCCATATTTGCGTTTTTCCCATATTTGCGTTTTTCCCATATTTGCGTTTTTCCCATATTTGCGTTTTTCCCATATTTGCGTTTTTCCCATATTTGCGTTTTTCCCATATTTGCGTTTTTCCCATATTTGCGTTTTTCCCATATTTGCGTTTTTCCCATATTTGCGTTTTTCCCATATTCGCGTTTTTCCCATATTCGCGTTTTGAGAAGAGGCAGATTTGAGGTAACTAAAAATTTGAAGTTATTGAAGTGCATAAGAGGGAGAACTGCAGATGTAGGGAGTAAAGCTTTTTTTATGCATCCCCAATTTTACCACATTTTCGTTTTCCCTCTAATGCATTTTATAAATTTCATATGTTTTCCCATATATGCGTTTTCCTCACATTTGCGTTTTTCCCATATATGCGTTTTCCTCATATTTGCGTTTTTCCCATATATGCGTTTTCCTCATATTTGCGTTTTTCCCATATATGCGTTTTCCTCACATTTGCGTTTTCCTCATATTCTCGTTTTCCTCATATTTGCGTTTTTCCCATATATGCGTTTTTCTCATATTTGCGTTTTTCTCATATTTGCGTTTTTCCCATATTTGCGTTTTTCCCATATTTGCGTTTTTCCCATATTTGCGTTTTTCCCATATTTGCGTTTTTCCCATATTTGCGTTTTTCCCATATTTGCGTTTTTCCCATATTTGCGTTTTTCCCATATTTGCGTTTTTCCCATATTTGCGTTTTTCCAATATTTGCGTTTTTCACATATTTGCGTTTTTCACATATTTGCGTTTTTCACATATTTGCGTTTTTCACATATTTGCGTTTTTCACATATTTGCGTTTTTCCCATATTTGCGTTTTTCCCATATTTGCGTTTCTCCCATATTTGCGTTTTTCCCATATTTGCGTTTCTCCCATATTTGCGTTTTTCCCATATTTGCGTTTCTCCCATATTTGCGTTTCTCCCATATTTGCGTTTCTCCCATATTTGCGTTTCTCCCATATTTGCGTTTCTCCCATATTTGCGTTTCTCCCATATTTGCGTTTCTCCCATATTTGCGTTTCTCCCATATTTGCGTTTCTCCCATATTTGCGTTTCTCCCATATTTGCGTTTCTCCCATATTTGCGTTGCTCCCATATTTGCGTTGCTCCCATATTTGCGTTGCTCCCATATTTGCGTTGCTCCCATATTTGCGTTGCTCCCATATTTGCGTTGCTCCCATATTTGCGTTTCTCCCATATTTGCGTTTCTCCCATATTTGCGTTTCTCCCATATTTGCGTTTCTCCCATATTTGCGTTTCTCCCATATTTGCGTTTCTCCCATATTTGCGTTTCTCCCATATTTGCGTTTCTCCCATATTTGCGTTTCTCCCATATTTGCGTTTCTCCCATATTTGCGTTTCTCCCATATTTGCGTTTCTCCCATATTTGCGTTTCTCCCATATTTGCGTTTCTCCCATATTTGCGTTTCTCCCATATTTGCGTTTCTCCCATATTTGCGTTTCTCCCATATTTGCGTTTCTCCCATATTTGCGTTTCTCCCATATTTGCGTTTCTCCCATATTTGCGTTTCTCCCATATTTGCGTTTCTCCCATATTTGCGTTTCTCCCATATTTGCGTTTCTCCCATATTTGCGTTTCTCCCATATTTGCGTTTCTCCCATATTTGCGTTTCTCCCATATTTGCGTTTCTCCCATATTTGCGTTTCTCCCATATTTGCGTTTCTCCCATATTTGCGTTTCTCCCATATTTGCGTTTCTCCCATATTTGCGTTTCTCCCATATTTGCGTTTCTCCCATATTTGCGTTTCTCCCATATTTGCGTTTCTCCCATATTTGCGTTTCTCCCATATTTGCGTTTCTCCCATATTTGCGTTTCTCCCATATTTGCGTTTCTCCCATATTTGCGTTTCTCCCATATTTGCGTTTCTCCCATATTTGCGTTTTTCCCATATTTGCGTTTTTCCCATATTTGCGTTTTTCCCATATTTGCGTTTTTCCCATATTTGCGTTTTTCCCATATTTGCGTTTTTCCCATATTTGCGTTTTTCCCATGTTTGCGTTTTTCCCATGTTTGCGTTTTTCCCATGTTTGCGTTTTTCCCATGTTTGCGTTTTTCCCATGTTTGCGTTTTTCCCATGTTTGCGTTTTTCCCATGTTTGCGTTTTTCCCATGTTTGCGTTTTTCCCATGTTTGCGTATTTCCCATGTTTGCGTATTTCCCATGTTTGCGTATTTCCCATGTTTGCGTATTTCCCATGTTTGCGTATTTCCCATGTTTGCGTATTTCCCATGTTTGCGTATTTCCCATGTTTGCGTATTTCCCATGTTTTCGTATTTCCCATGTTTGCGTATTTCCCACGTTTGCGTATTTCCCACGTTTGCGTATTTCCCACGTTTGCGTATTTCCCACGTTTGCGTATTTCCCACGTTTGCGTATTTCCCACGTTTGCGTATTTCCCACGTTTGCGTATTTCCCACGTTTGCGTATTTCCCACGTTTGCGTATTTCCCACGTTTGCGTATTTCCCACGTTTGCGTATTTCCCACGTTTGCGTATTTCCCACGTTTGCGTATTTCCCACGTTTGCGTATTTACCACGTTTGCGTATTTACCACGTTTGCGTATTTACCACGTTTGCGTATTTACCACGTTTGCGTATTTACCACGTTTGCGTATTTACCACGTTTGCGTATTTCCCACGTTTGCGTATTTCCCACGTTTGCGTATTTCCCACGTTTGCGTATTTCCCACGTTTGCGTATTTCCCACGTTTGCGTATTTCCCACGTTTGCGTATTTCCCACGTTTGCGTATTTCCCACGTTTGCGTATTTCCCACGTTTGCGTATTTCCCACGTTTGCGTATTTCCCACGTTTGCGTATTTCCCACGTTTGCGTATTTCCCACGTTTGCGTATTTCCCACGTTTGCGTATTTCCCACGTTTGCGTATTTCCCACGTTTGCGTATTTCCCACGTTTGCGTATTTCCCACGTTTGCGTATTTCCCACGTTTGCGTATTTCCCACGTTTGCGTATTTCCCACGTTTGCGTATTTCCCACGTTTGCGTATTTCCCACGTATGCGTATTTCCCATATTTGCGTTTTTCCCATATTTGCGTTTTTCCCATATTTGCGTTTTTCCCATATTTTCGTTTCTCCCATATTTGCGTTTCTCCCATATTTGCGTTTCTCCCATGTTTGCGTTTCTCCCATGTTTGCGTTTCTCCCATGTTTGCGTTTCTCGCATGTTTGCGTTTCTCGCATGTTTGCGTTTCTCGCATGTTTGCGTTTCTCGCATGTTTGCGTTTCTCCCATGTTTGCGTTTCTCCCATGTTTGCGTTTCTCCCATGTTTGCGTTTCTCCCATGTTTGCGTTTCTCCCATGTTTGCGTTTCTCCCATATTTGCGTTTCTCCCATATATGCGTTTCTCCCATATATGCGTTTCTCCCATATATGCGTTTCTCCCATATATGCGTTTCTCCCATAATTGCGTTTCTCGAATAATTGCGTTTCTCCCATATATGCGTTTCTCCCACATTTGCGTTTCTCCCACATTTGCGTTTCTCCCACATTTGCGTTTCTCCCACATTTGCGTTTTTCCCACATTTGCGTTTTTCCCACATTTGCGTTTTTCCCACATTTGCGTTTTTCCCACATTTGCGTTTTTCCCACATTTGCGTTTTTCCCACATTTGCGTTTTTCCCACATTTGCGTTTTTCCCACATTTGCGTTTTTCCCACATTTGCGTTTTTCCCACATTTGCGTTTTTCCCACATTTGCGTTTTTCCCACATTTGCGTTTTTCCCACATTTGCGTTTTTCCCACATTTGCGTTTTTCCCACATTTGCGTTTTTCCCACATTTGCGTTTTTCCCACATTTGCGTTTTTCCCACATTTGCGTTTTTCCCACATTTGCGTTTTTCCCACATTTGCGTTTTTCCCATATTCGCGTTTTTCCCATATTCGCGTTTTGAGAAGAGGCAGATTTGAGGTAACTAAAAATTTGAAGTTATTGAAGTGCATAAGAGGGAGAACTGCAGATGTGGGGAATACTAGCTTTTTTTATGCATCCCCAATTTTACCACATTTTCGTTTTCCCTCTAATGCGTTTTATAAATTTCATATTTTTCCCGTATATGCGTTTTTCCCATATTTGCGTTTTTCCCATATTCGCGTTTTGAGAAGAGGCAGATTTGAGGTAACTAAAAATTTGAAGTTATTGAAGTGCATAAGAGGGAGAACTGCAGATGTGGGGAATACTAGCTTTTTTTATGCATCCCCAATTTTAACACATTTTCGTTTTCCCTCTAATGCGTTTTATAAATTTCATGTTTTCCCATATATGCGTTTTCCTCATATTTGTGTTTTTCCTATATTTGCGTTTTTCCCATATTTGCGTTTTTCCCATATTTGCGTTTTTCCCATATTTGCGTTTTTCCCATATTTGCGTTTTTCCCATATTTGCGTTTTTCCCATATTTGCGTTTTCCCCATATCTGCGTTTTCCCCATATCTGCGTTTTCCCCATATCTGCGTTTTCCCCATATTTGCGTTTTCCCCATATTTGCGTTTTCCCCATATTTGCGTTTTCCCCATATTTGCGTTTTCCCCATATTTGCGTTTTCCCCATATTTGCGTTTTCCCCATATTTGCGTTTTCCCCATATTTGCGTTTTCCCCATATTTGCGTTTTCCCCATATTTGCGTTTTCCCCATATTTGCGTTTTCCCCATATTTGCGTTTTCCCCATATTTGCGTTTTCCCCATATTTGCGTTTTCCCCATATTTGCGTTTTCCCCATATTTGCGTTTTCCCCATATTTGCGTTTTCCCCATATTTGCGTTTTCCCCATATTTGCGTTTTCCCCATATTTGCGTTTTCCCCATATTTGCGTTTTCCCCATATTTGCGTTTTCCCCATATTTGCGTTTTCCCCATATTTGCGTTTTCCCCATATTTGCGTTTTCCCCATATTTGCGTTTTCCCCATATTTGCGTTTTCCCCATATTTGCGTTTTCCCCATATTTGCGTTTTCCCCATATTTGCGTTTTCCCCATATTTGCGTTTTCCCCATATTTGCGTTTTCCCCATATTTGCGTTTTCCCCATATTTGCGTTTTCCCCATATTTGCGTTTTCCCCATATTTGCGTTTTCCCCATATTTGCGTTTTCCCCATATTTGCGTTTTCCCCATATTTGCGTTTTCCCCATATTTGCGTTTTCCCCATATTTGCGTTTTCCCCATATTTGCGTTTTCCCCATATTTGCGTTTTCCCCATATTTGCGTTTTCCCCATATTTGCGTTTTCCCCATATTTGCGTTTTCCCCATATTTGCGTTTTCCCCATATTTGCGTTTTCCCCATATTTGCGTTTTCCCCATATTTGCGTTTTCCCCATATTTGCGTTTTCCCCATATTTGCGTTTTCCCCATATTTGCGTTTTCCCCATATTTGCGTTTTCCCCATATTTGCGTTTTCCCCATATTTGCGTTTTCCCCATATTTGCGTTTTCCCCATATTTGCGTTTTCCCCATATTTGCGTTTTCCCCATATTTGCGTTTTCCCCATATTTGCGTTTTCCCCATATTTGCGTTTTCCCCATATTTGCGTTTTCCCCATATTTGCGTTTTCCCCATATTTGCGTTTTCCCCATATTTGCGTTTTCCCCATATTTGCGTTTTCCCCATATTTGCGTTTTCCCCATATTTGCGTTTTCCCCATATTTGCGTTTTCCCCATATTTGCGTTTTCCCCATATTTGCGTTTTCCCCATATTTGCGTTTTCCCCATATTTGCGTTTTCCCCATATTTGCGTTTTCCCCATATTTGCGTTTTCCCCATATTTGCGTTTTCCCCATATTTGCGTTTTCCCCATATTTGCGTTTTCCCCATATTTGCGTTTTCCCCATATTTGCGTTTTCCCCATATTTGCGTTTTCCCCATATTTGCGTTTTCCCCATATTTGCGTTTTCCCCATATTTGCGTTTTCCCCATATTTGCGTTTTCCCCCATATTTGCGTTTTCCCCCATATTTGCGTTTTCCCCCATATTTGCGTTTTCCCCCATATTTGCGTTTTCCCCCATATTTGCGTTTTCCCCCATATTTGCGTTTCCCCCATATTTGCGTTTCCCCCATATTTGCGTTTCCCCCATATTTGCGTTTCCCCCATATTTGCGTTTCCCCCATATTTGCGTTTCCCCCATATTTGCGTTTCCCCCATATTTGCGTTTCCCCCATATTTGCGTTTCCCCCATATTTGCGTTTCCCCCATATTTGCGTTTCCCCCATATTTGCGTTTCCCCCATATTTGCGTTTCCCCCATATTTGCGTTTCCCCCATATTTGCGTTTCCCCCATATTTGCGTTTCCCCCATATTTGCGTTTCCCCCATATTTGCGTTTCCCCCATATTTGCGTTTCCCCCATATTTGCGTTTCCCCCATATTTGCGTTTCCCCCATATTTGCGTTTCCCCCATATTTGCGTTTCCCCCATATTTGCGTTTCCCCCATATTTGCGTTTCCCCCATATTTGCGTTTCCCCCATATTTGCGTTTCCCCCATATTTGCGTTTCCCCCATATTTGCGTTTCCCCCATATTTGCGTTTCCCCCATATTTGCGTTTCCCCCATATTTGCGTTTCCCCCATATTTGCGTTTCCCCCATATTTGCGTTTCCCCCATATTTGCGTTTCCCCCATATTTGCGTTTCTCCCATATTTGCGTTTCTCCCATATTTGCGTTTCTCCCATATTTGCGTTTCTCCCATATTTGCGTTTCTCCCATATTTGCGTTTCTCCCATATTTGCGTTTCTCCCATATTTGCGTTTCTCCCATATTTGCGTTTCTCCCATATTTGCGTTTCTCCCATATTTGCGTTTCTCCCATATTTGCGTTTCTCCCATATTTGCGTTTCTCCCATATTTGCGTTTCTCCCATATTTGCGTTTCTCCCATATTTGCGTTTCTCCCATATTTGCGTTTCTCCCATATTTGCGTTTCTCCCATATTTGCGTTTTTCCCATATTTGCGTTTTTCCCATATTCGCGTTTTGAGAAGAGGCAGATTTGAGGTAACTAAAAATTTGAAGTTATTGAAGTGCATAAGAGGGAGAACTGCAGATGTGGGGAATACTAGCTTTTTTTATGCATCCCCAATTTTACCACATTTTCGTTTTCCCTCTAATGCGTTTTATAAATTTCATGTTTTCCCATATATGCGTTTTCCTCATATTTGCGTTTTCCTCATATTTGCGTTTTTCACATATTTGCGTTTTTCACATATTTGCGTTTTTCACATATTTGCGTTTTTCACATATTTGCGTTTTTCACATATTTGCGTTTTTCACATATTTGCGTTTTTCACATATTTGCGTTTTTCACATATTTGCGTTTTTCACATATTTGCGTTTTTCCCATATTTGCGTTTTTCCCATATTCGCGTTTTTCCCATATTCGCGTTTTTCCCATATTCGCGTTTTTCCCATATTCGCGTTTTTCCCATATTCGCGTTTTTCCCATATTCGCGTTTTTCCCATATTCGCGTTTTTCCCACATTCGCGTTTTTCCCACATTCGCGTTTTTCCCATATTCGCGTTTTTCCCATATTCGCGTTTTTCCCATATTCGCGTTTTTCCCATATTCGCGTTTTTCCCATATTCGCGTTTTTCCCATATTCGCGTTTTTCCCATATTCGCGTTTTTCCCATATTCGCGTTTTTCCCCATTTCGCGTTTTTCCCATATTCGCGTTTTTCCCATATTCGCGTTTTTCCCATATTCGCGTTTTTCCCATATTCGCGTTTTTCCCATATTCGCGTTTTTCCCATATTCGCGTTTTTCCCATATTCGCGTTTTTCCCATATTCGCGTGTTTCCCATATTCGCGTGTTTCCCATGTTCGCGTGTTTCCCATGTTCGCGTGTTTCCCATGTTCGCGTTTTTCCCATGTTCGCGTTTTTCCCATGTTCGCGTTTTTCCCATGTTCGCGTTTTTCCCATGTTTGCCTTTTTCCCATGTTTGCCTTTTTCCCATGTTTGCCTTTTTCCCATGTTTGCCTTTTTCCCATGTTTGCGTTTTTCCCATGTTTGCGTTTTTCCCATGTTTGCGTTTTTCCCATGTTTGCGTTTTTCCCATGTTTGCGTTTTTCCCATGTTTGCGTTTTTCCCATGTTTGCGTTTTTCCCATGTTTGCGTTTTTCCCATGTTTGCGTTTTTCCCATGTTTGCGTTTTTCCCATGTTTGCGTTTTTCCCATGTTTGCGTTTTTCCCATGTTTGCCTTTTTCCCATGTTTGCCTTTTTCCCATGTTTGCGTTTTTCCCATGTTTGCGTTTTTCCCATGTTTGCGTTTTTCCCATGTTTGCGTTTTTCCCATGTTTGCGTTTTTCCCATGTTTGCGTTTTTCCCATGTTTGCGTATTTCCCATGTTTGCGTATTTCCCATGTTTGCGTATTTCCCATGTTTGCGTATTTCCCATGTTTGCGTATTTCCCATGTTTGCGTATTTCCCATGTTTGCGTATTTCCCATGTTTGCGTATTTCCCATGTTTGCGTATTTCCCATGTTTGCGTATTTCCCATGTTTGCGTATTTCCCATGTTTGCGTATTTCCCATGTTTGCGTATTTCCCATGTTTGCGTATTTCCCATGTTTGCGTATTTCCCATGTTTGCGTATTTCCCATGTTTGCGTATTTCCCATGTTTGCGTATTTCCCATGTTTGCGTATTTCCCATGTTTGCGTATTTCCCATGTTTGCGTATTTCCCATGTTTGCGTATTTCCCATGTTTGCGTATTTCCCATGTTTGCGTATTTCCCATGTTTGCGTATTTCCCATGTTTGCGTATTTCCCATGTTTGCGTATTTCCCATGTTTGCGTATTTCCCATGTTTGCGTATTTCCCATGTTTGCGTATTTCCCATGTTTGCGTATTTCCCATGTTTGCGTATTTCCCATGTTTGCGTATTTCCCATGTTTGCGTATTTCCCATGTTTGCGTATTTCCCATGTTTGCGTATTTCCCATGTTTGCGTATTTCCCATGTTTGCGTATTTCCCACGTTTGCGTATTTCCCACGTTTGCGTATTTCCCACGTTTGCGTATTTCCCACGTATGCGTATTTCCCATGTATGCGTATTTCCCATGTATGCGTATTTCCCATGTATGCGTATTTCCCATGTATGCGTATTTCCCATGTATGCGTATTTCCCATGTATGCGTATTTCCCATGTATGCGTATTTCCCATGTATGCGTATTTCCCATGTTTGCGTATTTCCCATGTTTGCGTTTTTCCCATATTTGCGTTTTTCCCATATTTGCGTTTTTCCCATATTTGCGTTTTTCCCATGTTTGCGTTTCTCCCATGTTTGCGTTTCTCCCATGTTTGCGTTTCTCCCATGTTTGCGTTTCTCGCATGTTTGCGTTTCTCGCATGTTTGCGTTTCTCGCATGTTTGCGTTTCTCCCATGTTTGCGTTTCTCCCATGTTTGCGTTTCTCCCATGTTTGCGTTTCTCCCATGTTTGCGTTTCTCCCATGTTTGCGTTTCTCCCATGTTTGCGTTTCTCCCATGTTTGCGTTTCTCCCATGTTTGCGTTTCTCCCATGTTTGCGTTTCTCCCATGTTTGCGTTTCCCCCATGTTTGCGTTTCCCCCATGTTTGCGTTTCCCCCATATTTGCGTTTCCCCCATATTTGCGTTTCCCCCATATTTGCGTTTCCCCCATATTTGCGTTTCCCCCATATTTGCGTTTCTCCCATATTTGCGTTTCTCCCATATTTGCGTTTCTCCCATATTTGCGTTTCTCCCATATATGCGTTTCTCCCATATATGCGTTTCTCCCATAATTGCGTTTCTCCCATAATTGCGTTTCTCCCACAATTGCGTTTCTCCCACATATGCGTTTCTCCCACATTTGCGTTTCTCCCACATTTGCGTTTCTCCCACATTTGCGTTTCTCCCACATTTGCGTTTCTCCCACATTTGCGTTTCTCCCACATTTGCGTTTCTCCCACATTTGCGTTTCTCCCACATTTGCGTTTCTCCCACATTTGCGTTTTTCCCACATTTGCGTTTTTCCCACATTTGCGTTTTTCCCACATTTGCGTTTTTCCCACATTTGCGTTTTTCCCACATTTGCGTTTTTCCCACATTTGCGTTTTTCCCACATTTGCGTTTTTCCCACATTTGCGTTTTTCCCACATTTGCGTTTTTCCCACATTTGCGTTTTTCCCACATTTGCGTTTTTCCCACATTTGCGTTTTTCCCACATTTGCGTTTTTCCCACATTTGCGTTTTTCCCACATTTGCGTTTTTCCCACATTTGCGTTTTTCCCACATTTGCGTTTTTCCCACATTTGCGTTTTTCCCACATTTGCGTTTTTCCCACATTTGCGTTTTTCCCACATTTGCGTTTTTCCCATATTCGCGTTTTGAGAAGAGGCAGATTTGAGGTAACTAAAAATTTGAAGTTATTGAAGTGCATAAGAGGGAGAACTGCAGATGTGGGGAATACTAGCTTTTTTTATGCATCCCCAATTTTACCACATTTTCGTTTTCCCTCTAATGCGTTTTATAAATTTCATATTTTTCCCGTATATGCGTTTTTCCCATATTTGCGTTTTTCCCATATTCGCGTTTTGAGAAGAGGCAGATTTGAGGTAACTAAAAATTTGAAGTTATTGAAGTGCATAAGAGGGAGAACTGCAGATGTGGGGAATACTAGCTTTTTTTATGCATCCCCAATTTTAACACATTTTCGTTTTCCCTCTAATGCGTTTTATAAATTTCATGTTTTCCCATATATGCGTTTTCCTCATATTTGCGTTTTTCCTATATTTGCGTTTTTCCCATATTTGCGTTTTTCCCATATTTGCGTTTTTCCCATATTTGCGTTTTTCCCATATTTGCGTTTTTCCCATATTTGCGTTTTTCCCATATTTGCGTTTTTCCCATATTTGCGTTTTTCCCATATTTGCGTTTTCCCCATATTTGCGTTTTCCCCATATTTGCGTTTTCCCCATATTTGCGTTTTCCCCATATTTGCGTTTTCCCCATATTTGCGTTTTCCCCATATTTGCGTTTTCCCCATATTTGCGTTTTCCCCATATTTGCGTTTTCCCCATATTTGCGTTTTCCCCATATTTGCGTTTTCCCCATATTTGCGTTTTCCCCATATTTGCGTTTTCCCCATATTTGCGTTTTCCCCATATTTGCGTTTTCCCCATATTTGCGTTTTCCCCATATTTGCGTTTTCCCCATATTTGCGTTTTCCCCATATTTGCGTTTTCCCCATATTTGCGTTTTCCCCATATTTGCGTTTTCCCCATATTTGCGTTTTCCCCATATTTGCGTTTTCCCCATATTTGCGTTTTCCCCATATTTGCGTTTTCCCCATATTTGCGTTTTCCCCATATTTGCGTTTTCCCCATATTTGCGTTTTCCCCATATTTGCGTTTTCCCCATATTTGCGTTTTCCCCATATTTGCGTTTTCCCCATATTTGCGTTTTCCCCATATTTGCGTTTTCCCCATATTTGCGTTTTCCCCATATTTGCGTTTTCCCCATATTTGCGTTTTCCCCATATTTGCGTTTTCCCCATATTTGCGTTTTCCCCATATTTGCGTTTTCCCCATATTTGCGTTTTCCCCATATTTGCGTTTTCCCCATATTTGCGTTTTCCCCATATTTGCGTTTTCCCCATATTTGCGTTTTCCCCATATTTGCGTTTTCCCCATATTTGCGTTTTCCCCATATTTGCGTTTTCCCCATATTTGCGTTTTCCCCATATTTGCGTTTTCCCCATATTTGCGTTTTCCCCATATTTGCGTTTTCCCCATATTTGCGTTTTCCCCATATTTGCGTTTTCCCCATATTTGCGTTTTCCCCATATTTGCGTTTTCCCCATATTTGCGTTTTTCCCACAATTGCGTTTTTCCCACAATTTCGTTTTTCCCACAATTTCGTTTTTCCCACAATTGCGTTTTTTACACAATTGCGTTTTTCCCACAATTGCGTTTTTCCCACAATTGCGTTTTTCCCACAATTGCGTTTTTCCCACATTTGCGTTTTTCCCATATTTGCGTTTTGAGAAGAGGCAGATTTGAGGTAACTAAAAATTTGAAGTTATTGAAGTGCATAAGAGGGAGAACTGCACATGTGGGGAATACTAGCTTTTTTTATGCATCCCCAACTTTACCACATTTTCGTTTTCCCTCTAATGCGTTTTATAAATTTCATATGTTTTCCCATATATGCGTTTTCCTCATATTTGCGTTTTTCCCATTTTTGCGTTTTTCCCATATTTGTGTTTTTCCCATATTTGCTTTTTTCCCATATTTGCTTTTTTCCCATATTTGCTTTTTTCCCATATTTGCGTTTTTCCCATATTTGCGTTTTTCCCATATTTGCGTTTTTCCCATATTTGCGTTTTTCCCATATTTGCGTTTTTCCCATATTTGCGTTTTTCCCATATTTGCGTTTTTCCCATATTTGCGTTTTTCCCATATTTGCGTTTTTCCCATATTTGCGTTTTTCCCATATTTGCGTTTTTCCCATATTTGCGTTTTTCCCATATTTGCGTTTTTCCCATATTTGCGTTTTTCCCATATTTGCGTTTTTCCCATATTTGCGTTTTTCCCATATTTGCGTTTTTCCCATATTTGCGTTTTTCCCATATTTGCGTTTTTCCCATATTTGCGTTTTTCCCATATTTGCGTTTTTCCCATATTTGCGTTTTTCCCATATTTGCGTTTTTCCCATATTTGCGTTTTTCCCATATTTGCGTTTTTCCCATATTTGCGTTTTTCCCATATTTGCGTTTTTCCCATATTTGCGTTTTTCCCATATTTGCGTTTTTCCCATATTTGCGTTTTTCCCATATTTGCGTTTTTCCCATATTTGCGTTTTTCCCATATTTGCGTTTTTCCCATATTTGCGTTTTGAGAAGAGGCAGATTTGAGGTAACTAAAAATTTGAAGTTATTGAAGTGCATAAGAGGGAGAACTGCACATGTGGGGAATACTAGCTTTTTTTATGCATCCCCAACTTTACCACATTTTCGTTTTCCCTCTAATGCGTTTTATAAATTTCATATGTTTTCCCATATATGCGTTTTCCTCATATTTGCGTTTTTCCCATATTTGCGTTTTTCCCATATTTGCGTTTTTCCCATATTTGCGTTTTTCCCATATTTGCGTTTTTCCAATATTTGCGTTTTTCCCATATTTGCGTTTTTCCCATATTTGCGTTTTCCCCATATTTGCGTTTTCCCCATATTTGCGTTTTTCCCATATTTGCGTTTTCCCCATATTTGCGTTTTTCCCATATTTGCGTTTTCCCCATATTTGCGTTTTCCCCATATTTGCGTTTTCCCCATATTTGCGTTTTCCCCATATTTGCGTTTTCCCCATATTTGCGTTTTCCCCATATTTGCGTTTTCCCCATATTTGCGTTTTCCCCATATTTGCGTTTTTCCCATATTTGCGTTTTTCCCATATTTGCGTTTTTCCCATATTTGCGTTTTTCCCATATTTGCGTTTTTCCCACATTTGCGTTTTTCCCACATTTGCGTTTTTCCCACATTTGCGTTTTTCCCACATTTGCGTTTTTCCCACATTTGCGTTTTTCCCACAATTGCGTTTTTCCCACAATTGCGTTTTTCCCACAATTGCGTTTTTCCCACAATTGCGTTTTTCCCACAATTGCGTTTTTCCCACAATTGCGTTTTTCCCACAATTGCGTTTTTCCCACAATTGCGTTTTTCCCACAATTGCGTTTTTCCCACAATTGCGTTTTCCCATATTTGCGTTTTTCCCACAATTGCGTTTTTCCCATATTTGCGTTTTTCCCATATTTGCGTTTTTCCCATATTTGCGTTTTTCCCATATTTGCGTTTTTCCCATATTTGCGTTTTTCCCATATTTGCGTTTTTCCCATATTTGCGTTTTTCCCATATTTGCGTTTTGAGAAGAGGCAGATTTGAGGTAACTAAAAATTTGAAGTTATTGAAGTGCATAAGAGGAAGAACTGCACATGTGGGGAATACTAGCTTTTTTTATGCATCCCCAACTTTACCACATTTTCGTTTTCCCTCTAATGCGTTTTATAAATTTCATATGTTTTCCCATATATGCGTTTTCCTCATATTTGCGTTTTTCCCATATTTGCGTTTTTCCCATATTTGCGTTTTTCCCATATTTGCGTTTTTCCAATATTTGCGTTTTTCCCATATTTGCGTTTTTCCCATATTTGCGTTTTTCCCATATTTGCGTTTTCCCCATATTTGCGTTTTTCCCATATTTGCGTTTTCCCCATATTTGCGTTTTCCCCATATTTGCGTTTTCCCCATATTTGCGTTTTCCCCATATTTGCGTTTTCCCCATATTTGCGTTTTCCCCATATTTGCGTTTTTCCCATATTTGCGTTTTTCCCATATTTGCGTTTTTCCCATATTTGCGTTTTTCCCATATTTGCGTTTTTCCCATATTTGCGTTTTTCCCATATTTGCGTTTTTCCCATATATGCGTTTTCCTCATACATGCGTTTTCCTCATTTATGCGTTTACCTCATATATGCGTTTACCTCATATATGCGTTTACCTCATATATGCGTTTACCTCATATATGCGTTTACCTCATATATGCGTTTACCTCATATATGCGTTTACCTCATATATGCGTTTACCTCATATATGCGTTTACCTCATATATGCGTTTACCTCATATATGCGTTTACCTCATATATGCGTTTACCTCATATATGCGTTTACCTCATATATGCGTTTACCTCATATATGCGTTTACCTCATATATGCGTTTACCTCATATATGCGTTTACCTCATATATGCGTTTACCTCATATATGCGTTTTCCTCATATATGCGTTTTCCTCATATATGCGTTTTCCTCATATATGGGTTTTCCTCATATATGCGTTTTCCTCATATATGCGTTTTCCTCATATATGCGTTTTCCTCATATATGCGTTTTCCTCATATATGCGTTTTCCCCATATTTGCGTTTTCCCCATATTTGCGTTTTCCCCATATTTGCGTTTTCCCCATATTTGCGTTTTCCCCATATTTGCGTTTTCCCCATATTTGCGTTTTCCCCATATTTGCGTTTTCCCCATATTTGCGTTTTTCCCATATTTGCGTTTTTCCCATATTTGCGTTTTGAGAAGAGGCAGATTTGAGGTAACTAAAAATTTGAAGTTATTGAAGTGCATAAGAGGGAGAACTGCACATGTGGGGAATACTAGCTTTTTTTATGCATCCCCAACTTTACCACATTTTCGTTTTCCCTCTAATGCGTTTTATAAATTTCATATGTTTTCCCATATATGCGTTTTCCTCATATTTGCGTTTTTCCCATATTTGCGTTTTTCCCATATTTGCGTTTTTCCCATATTTGCGTTTTTCCCATATTTGCGTTTTTCCCATATTTGCGTTTTTCCCATATTTGCGTTTTTCCCATATTTGCGTTTTTCCCATATTTGCGTTTTTCCCATATTTGCGTTTTCCCCATATTTGCGTTTTTCCCATATTTGCGTTTTCCCCATATTTGCGTTTTCCCCATATTTGCGTTTTCCCCATATTTGCGTTTTCCCCATATTTGCGTTTTCCCCATATTTGCGTTTTCCCCATATTTGCGTTTTCCCCATATTTGCGTTTTCCCCATATTTGCGTTTTTCCCATATTTGCGTTTTTCCCATATTTGCGTTTTTCCCATATTTGCGTTTTTCCCATATTTGCGTTTTTCCCATATTTGCGTTTTTCCCACATTTGCGTTTTTCCCACAATTGCGTTTTTCCCACAATTGCGTTTTTCCCACAATTGCGTTTTTCCCACAATTGCGTTTTTCCCACAATTGCGTTTTTCCCACAATTGCGTTTTTCCCACAATTGCGTTTTTCCCACAATTGCGTTTTTCCCACAATTGCGTTTTTCCCACAATTGCGTTTTTCCCATATTTGCGTTTTTCCCATATTTGCGTTTTGAGAACAGGCAGATTTGAGGTAACTAAAAATTTGAAGTTATTGAAGTGCATAAGAGGGAGAACTGCACATGTGGGGAATACTAGCTTTTTTTATGCATCCCCAACTTTACCACATTTTCGTTTTCCCTCTAATGCGTTTTATAAATTTCATATGTTTTCCCATATATGCGTTTTCCTCATATTTGCGTTTTTCCCATATTTGCGTTTTTCCCATATTTGCGTTTTTCCCATATTTGCGTTTTTCCCATATTTGCTTTTTTCCCATATTTGCTTTTTTCCCATATTTGCTTTTTTCCCATATTTGCGTTTTTCCCATATTTGCGTTTTTCCCATATTTGCGTTTTTCCCATATTTGCGTTTTTCCCATATTTGCGTTTTTCCCATATTTGCGTTTTTCCCATATTTGCGTTTTTCCCATATTTGCGTTTTTCCCATATTTGCGTTTTCCCCATATTTGCGTTTTCCCCATATTTGCGTTTTCCCCATATTTGCGTTTTTCCCATATTTGCGTTTTTCCCATATTTGCGTTTTTCCCATATTTGCGTTTTTCCCACAATTGCGTTTTTCCCACAATTGCGTTTTTCCCACAATTGCGTTTTTCCCACAATTGCGTTTTTCCCACAATTGCGTTTTTCCCACAATTGCGTTTTTCCCACAATTGCGTTTTTCCCACAATTGCGTTTTTCCCACAATTGCGTTTTTCCCATATTTGCGTTTTTCCCATATTTGCGTTTTTCCCATATTTGCGTTTTGAGAAGAGGCAGATTTGAGGTAACTAAAAATTTGAAGTTATTGAAGTGCATAAGAGGGAGAACTGCACATGTGGGGAATACTAGCTTTTTTTATGCATCCCCAACTTTACCACATTTTCGTTTTCCCTCTAATGCGTTTTATAAATTTCATATGTTTTCCCATATATGCGTTTTCCTCATATTTGCGTTTTTCCCATATTTGCGTTTTTCCCATATTTGCGTTTTTCCCATATTTGCGTTTTTCCCATATTTGCGTTTTTCCCATATTTGCGTTTTTCCCATATTTGCGTTTTTCCAATATTTGAGTTTTTCCCATATTTGCGTTTTTCCCATATTTGCGTTTTTCCCATATTTGCGTTTTCCCCATATTTGCGTTTTTCCCATATTTGCGTTTTTCCCATATTTGCGTTTTTCCCATATTTGCGTTTTCCCCATATTTGCGTTTTCCCCATATTTGCGTTTTCCCCATATTTGCGTTTTCCCCATATTTGCGTTTTCCCCATATTTGCGTTTTTCCCATATTTGCGTTTTTCCCATATTTGCGTTTTTCCCATATTTGCGTTTTTCCCATATTTGCGTTTTTCGCATATTTGCGTTTTTCCCATATTTGCGTTTTTCCCATATTTGCGTTTTTCCCATATTTGCGTTTTTCCCATGTTTGCGTTTTTCCCATATTTGCGTTTTTCCCATATTTGCGTTTTTCCCACAATTGCGTTTTTCCCACAATTGCGTTTTTCCCACAATTGCGTTTTTCCCACAATTGCGTTTTTCCCACAATTGCGTTTTTCCCACAATTGCGTTTTTCCCACAATTGCGTTTTTCCCACAATTGCGTTTTTCCCACAATTGCGTTTTTCCCATATTTGCGTTTTTCCCATATTTGCGTTTTGAGAACAGGCAGATTTGAGGTAACTAAAAATTTGAAGTTATTGAAGTGCATAAGAGGGAGAACTGCACATGTGGGGAATACTAGCTTTTTTTATGCATCCCCAACTTTACCACATTTTCGTTTTCCCTCTAATGCGTTTTATAAATTTCATATGTTTTCCCATATATGCGTTTTCCTCATATTTGCGTTTTTCCCATATTTGCGTTTTTCCCATATTTGCGTTTTTCCCATATTTGCGTTTTTCCCATATTTGCGTTTTTCCCATATTTGCTTTTTTCCCATATTTGCTTTTTTCCCATATTTGCGTTTTTCCCATATTTGCGTTTTTCCCATATTTGCGTTTTTCCCATATTTGCGTTTTTCCCATATTTGCGTTTTTCCCATATTTGCGTTTTTCCCATATTTGCGTTTTTCCCATATTTGCGTTTTTCCCATATTTGCGTTTTTCCCATATTTGCGTTTTTCCCATATTTGCGTTTTTCCCATATTTGCGTTTTCCCCATATTTGCGTTTTCCCCATATTTGCGTTTTCCCCATATTTGCGTTTTCCCCATATTTGCGTTTTCCCCATATTTGCGTTTTCCCCATATTTGCGTTTTCCCCATATTTGCGTTTTCCCCATATTTGCGTTTTCCCCATATTTGCGTTTTCCTCATATATGCGTTTTCCTCATATATGCGTTTTCCTCATATATGCGTTTTCCTCATATTTGCGCTTTCCTCATATTTGCGCTTTCCTCATATTTGCGTTTTTCCCATATTTGCGTTTTTCCCATATTTGCGTTTTTCCCATATTTGCGTTTTTCCCATATTTGCGTTTTTCCCATATTTGCGTTTTTCCCATATTTGCGTTTTTCCCATATTTGCGTTTTTCCCATATTTGCGTTTTTCCCATATTTGCGTTTTTCCCATATTTGCGTTTTTCCCATATTTGCGTTTTTCCCATATTTGCGTTTTTCCCATGTTTGCGTATTTCCCATGTTTGCGTATTTCCCATGTTTGCGTATTTCCCATGTTTGCGTATTTCCCATGTTTGCGTATTTCCCATGTTTGCGTAATTCCCATGTTTGCGTATATCCCATGTTTGCGTATTTCCCATGTTTGCGTATTTCCCATGTTTGCGTATTTCCCATGTTTGCGTATTTCCCATGTTTGCGTATTCCCCATGTTTGCGTATTTCCCATGTTTGCGTATTTCCCATGTTTGCGTATTTCCCATGTTTGCGTATTTCCCATGTTTGCGTATTTCCCATGTTTGCGTATTTCCCATGTTTGCGTATTTCCCATGTTTGCGTATTTCCCATGTTTGCGTATTTCCCATGTTTGCGTATTTCCCATGTTTGCGTATTTCCCATGTTTGCGTATTTCCCATGTTTGCGTATTTCCCATGTTTGCGTATTTCCCATGTTTGCGTATTTCCCATGTTTGCGTATTTCCCATGTTTGCGTATTTCCCATGTTTGCGTATTTCCCATGTTTGCGTATTTCCCATGTTTGCGTATTTCCCATGTTTGCGTATTTCCCATGTTTGCGTATTTCCCATGTTTGCGTATTTCCCATGTTTGCGTATTTCCCATGTTTGCGTATTTCCCATGTTTGCGTATTTCCCATGTTTGCGTATTTCCCATGTTTGCGTATTTCCCATGTTTGCGTATTTCCCATGTTAGCGTATTTCCCATGTTTGCGTATTTCCCATGTTTGCGTATTTCCCATGTTTGCGTATTTCCCATGTGTGCGTATTTCCCATGTATGCGTATTTCCCATGTATGCGTATTTCCCATGTATGCGTATTTCCCATGTATGCGTATTTCCCATGTTTGCGTATTTCCCATATTTGCGTTTTTCCCATATTTGCGTTTTTCCCATATTTGCGTTTCTCCCATATTTGCGTTTCTCCCATATTTGCGTTTCTCCCATATTTGCGTTTCTCCCATGTTTGCGTTTCTCGCATGTTTGCGTTTCTCGCATGTTTGCGTTTCTCGCATGTCTGCGTTTCTCGCATGTCTGCGTTTCTCGCATGTCTGCGTTTCTCCCATGTTTGCGTTTCTCCCATGTTTGCGTTTCTCCCATGTTTGCGTTTCTCCCATGTTTGCGTTTCTCCCATGTTTGCGTTTCTCCCATGTTTGCGTTTCTCCCATGTTTGCGTTTCTCCCATGTTTGCGTTTCTCCCATGTTTGCGTTTCTCCCATGTTTGCGTTTCTCCCATGTTTGCGTTTCTCCCATGTTTGCGTTTCTCCCATGTTTGCGTTTCTCCCATGTTTGCGTTTCTCCCATGTTTGCGTTTCTCCCATGTTTGCGTTTCTCCCATGTTTGCGTTTCTCCCATGTTTGCGTTTCTCCCATGTTTGCGTTTCTCCCATGTTTGCGTTTCTCCCATGTTTGCGTTTCTCCCATGTTTGCGTTTCCCCCATGTTTGCGTTTCCCCCATGTTTGCGTTTCCCCCATGTTTGCGTTTCCCCCATGTTTGCGTTTCCCCCATATTTGCGTTTCCCCCATATTTGCGTTTCCCCCATATTTGCGTTTCTCCCATATTTGCGTTTCTCCCATATTTGCGTTTCTCCCATATTTGCGTTTCTCCCATATTTGCGTTTCTCCCATATTTGCGTTTCTCCCATATTTGCGTTTCTCCCATATTTGCGTTTCTCCCATATTTGCGTTTCTCCCATATATGCGTTTCTCCCATATATGCGTTTCTCCCATATATGCGTTTCTCCCATATATGCGTTTTTCCCACAATTGCGTTTCTCCCACATTTGCGTTTCTCCCACATTTGCGTTTCTCCCACTTTTTCGTTTCTCCCACATTTGCGTTTCTCCCACATTTGCGTTTCTCCCACATTTGCGTTTTTCCCACATTTGCGTTTTTCCCACATTTGCGTTTTTCCCACATTTGCGTTTTTCCCACATTTGCGTTTTTCCCACATTTGCGTTTTTCCCACATTTGCGTTTTTCCCACATTTGCGTTTTTCCCACATTTGCGTTTTTCCCACATTTGCGTTTTTCCCACATTTGCGTTTTTCCCACATTTGCGTTTTTCCCACATTTGCGTTTTTCCCACATTGGCGTTTTTCCCACATTGGCGTTTTTCCCACATTGGCGTTTTTCCCACATTTGCGTTTTTCCCACATTTGCGTTTTTCCCACATTTGCGTTTTTCCCACATTTGCGTTTTTCCCACATTTGCGTTTTTCCCACATTTGCGTTTTTCCCACATTTGCGTTTTTCCCACATTTGCGTTTTTCCCACATTTGCGTTTTTCCCATATTCGCGTTTTGAGAAGAGGCAGATTTGAGGTAACTAAAAATTTGAAGTTATTGAAGTGCATAAGAGGGAGAACTGCAGATGTGGGGAATACTAGCTTTTTTTATGCATCCCCAATTTTAACACATTTTCGTTTTCCCTCTAATGCGTTTTATAAATTTCATGTTTTCCCATATATGCGTTTTCCTCATATTTGCGTTTTTCCTATATTTGCGTTTTTCCCATATTTGCGTTTTTCCCATATTTGCGTTTTTCCCATATTTGCGTTTTTCCCATATTTGCGTTTTTCCCATATTTGCGTTTTTCCCATATTTGCGTTTTTCCCATATTTGCGTTTTTCCCATATTTGCGTTTTTCCCATATTTGCGTTTTTCCCATATTTGCGTTTTTCCCACAATTGCGTTTTTCCCACAATTGCGTTTTTCCCACAATTGCGTTTTTCCCACAATTGCGTTTTTCCCACAATTGCGTTTTTCCCACAATTGCGTTTTTCCCACAATTGCGTTTTTCCCACAATTGCGTTTTTCCCACAATTGCGTTTTTCCCATATTTGCGTTTTTCCCATATTTGCGTTTTGAGAACAGGCAGATTTGAGGTAACTAAAAATTTGAAGTTATTGAAGTGCATAAGAGGGAGAACTGCACATGTGGGGAATACTAGCTTTTTTTATGCATCCCCAACTTTACCACATTTTCGTTTTCCCTCTAATGCGTTTTATAAATTTCATATGTTTTCCCATATATGCGTTTTCCTCATATTTGCGTTTTTCCCATATTTGCGTTTTTCCCATATTTGCGTTTTTCCCATATTTGCGTTTTTCCCATATTTGCTTTTTTCCCATATTTGCTTTTTTCCCATATTTGCGTTTTTCCCATATTTGCGTTTTTCCCATATTTGCGTTTTTCCCATATTTGCGTTTTTCCCATATTTGCCTTTTTCCCATATTTGCGTTTTTCCCATATTTGCGTTTTTCCCATATTTGCGTTTTTCCCATATTTGCGTTTTTCCCATATTTGCGTTTTTCCCATATTTGCGTTTTTCCCATATTTGCGTTTTTCCCATATTTGCGTTTTTCCCATATTTGCGTTTTTCCCATATTTGCGTTTTTCCCACAATTGCGTTTTTCCCACAATTGCGTTTTTCCCACAATTGCGTTTTTCCCACAATTGCGTTTTTCCCACAATTGCGTTTTTCCCACAATTGCGTTTTTCCCACAATTGCGTTTTTCCCACAATTGCGTTTTTCCCACAATTGCGTTTTTCCCACAATTGCGTTTTTCCCACAATTGCGTTTTTCCCACAATTGCGTTTTTCCCACAATTGCGTTTTTCCCACAATTGCGTTTTTCCCACAATTGCGTTTTTCCCACAATTGCGTTTTTCCCACAATTGCGTTTTTCCCACAATTGCGTTTTTCCCACAATTGCGTTTTTCCCACAATTGCGTTTTTCCCACAATTGCGTTTTTCCCACAATTGCGTTTTTCCCACAATTGCGTTTTTCCCACAATTGCGTTTTTCCCATATTTGCGTTTTTCCCATATTTGCGTTTTTCCCATATTTGCGTTTTTCCCATATTTGCGTTTTGAGAAGAGGCAGATTTGAGGTAACTAAAAATTTGAAGTTATTGAAGTGCATAAGAGGGAGAACTGCACATGTGGGGAATACTAGCTTTTTTTATGCATCCCCAACTTTACCACATTTTCGTTTTCCCTCTAATGCGTTTTATAAATTTCATATGTTTTCCCATATATGCGTTTTCCTCATATTTGCGTTTTTCCCATATTTGCGTTTTTCCCATATTTGCGTTTTTCCCATATTTGCGTTTTTCCCATATTTGCGTTTTTCCAATATTTGAGTTTTTCCCATATTTGCGTTTTTCCCATATTTGCGTTTTTCCCATATTTGCGTTTTTCCCATATTTGCGTTTTTCCCATATTTGCGTTTTTCCCATATTTGCGTTTTTCCCATATTTGCGTTTTTCCCATATTTGCGTTTTCCCCATATTTGCGTTTTCCCCATATTTGCGTTTTCCCCATATTTGCGTTTTCCCCATATTTGCGTTTTCCCCATATTTGCGTTTTCCCCATATTTGCGTTTTCCCCATATTTGCGTTTTCCCCATATTTGCGTTTTCCCCATATTTGCGTTTTCCCCATATTTGCGTTTTCCCCATATTTGCGTTTTCCCCATATTTGCGTTTTCCCCATATTTGCGTTTTCCCCATATTTGCGTTTTCCCCATATTTGCGTTTTCCCCATATTTGCGTTTTCCCCATATTTGCGTTTTCCCCATATTTGCGTTTTCCCCATATTTGCGTTTTCCCCATATTTGCGTTTTCCCCATATTTGCGTTTTCCCCATATTTGCGTTTTCCCCATATTTGCGTTTTCCCCATATTTGCGTTTTCCCCATATTTGCGTTTTCCCCATATTTGCGTTTTCCCCATATTTGCGTTTTCCCCATATTTGCGTTTTCCCCATATTTGCGTTTTCCCCATATTTGCGTTTTCCCCATATTTGCGTTTTCCCCATATTTGCGTTTTCCCCATATTTGCGTTTTCCCCATATTTGCGTTTTCCCCATATTTGCGTTTTCCCCACAATTGCGTTTTCCCCACAATTGCGTTTTTCCCACAATTGCGTTTTTCCCACAATTGCGTTTTTCCCACAATTGCGTTTTTCCCACAATTGCGTTTTTCCCACAATTGCGTTTTTCCCACAATTGCGTTTTTCCCACATTTGCGTTTTTCCCATATTTGCGTTTTGAGAAGAGGCAGATTTGAGGTAACTAAAAATTTGAAGTTATTGAAGTGCATAAGAGGGAGAACTGCACATGTGGGGAATACTAGCTTTTTTTATGCATCCCCAACTTTACCACATTTTCGTTTTCCCTCTAATGCGTTTTATAAATTTCATATGTTTTCCCATATATGCGTTTTCCTCATATTTGCGTTTTTCCCATATTTGCGTTTTTCCCATATTTGTGTTTTTCCCATATTTGCTTTTTTCCCATATTTGCTTTTTTCCCATATTTGCTTTTTCCCCATATTTGCGTTTTTCCCATATTTGCGTTTTTCCCATATTTGCGTTTTTCCCATATTTGCGTTTTTCCCATATTTGCGTTTTTCCCATATTTGCGTTTTTCCCATATTTGCGTTTTTCCCATATTTGCGTTTTTCCCATATTTGCGTTTTTCCCATATTTGCGTTTTTCCCATATTTGCGTTTTTCCCATATTTGCGTTTTTCCCATATTTGCGTTTTTCCCATATTTGCGTTTTTCCCATATTTGCGTTTTTCCCATATTTGGGTTTTTTCCCATATTTGCGTTTTTCCCATATTTGCGTTTTTCCCATATTTGCGTTTTTCCCATATTTGCGTTTTTCCCATATATGCGTTTTTCCCATATATGCGTTTTTCCCATATATGCGTTTTTCCCATATATGCGTTTACCTCATATATGCGTTTACCTCATATATGCGTTTACCTCATATATGCGTTTACCTCATATATGCGTTTACCTCATATATGCGTTTACCTCATATATGCGTTTACCTCATATATGCGTTTACCTCATATATGCGTTTACCTCATATATGCGTTTACCTCATATATGCGTTTACCTCATATATGCGTTTACCTCATATATGCGTTTACCTCATATATGCGTTTTCCTCATATATGCGTTTTCCTCATATATGCGTTTTCCTCATATATGCGTTTTCCTCATATATGCGTTTTCCTCATATATGCGTTTTCCTCATATATGCGTTTTCCCCATATTTGCGTTTTTCCCACATTTGCGTTTTTCCCACATTTGCGTTTTTCCCACATTTGCGTTTTTCCCACATTTGCGTTTTTCCCACAATTGCGTTTTTCCCACAATTGCGTTTTTCCCACAATTGCGTTTTTCCCACAATTGCGTTTTTCCCACAATTGCGTTTTTCCCACAATTGCGTTTTTCCCACAATTGAGTTTTTCCCACAATTGCGTTTTTCCCACAATTGCGTTTTTCCCATATTTGCGTTTTTCCCATATTTGCTTTTTCCCATATTTGCGTTTTTCCCATATTTGCGTTTTGAGAAGAGGCAGATTTGAGGTAACTAAAAATTTGAAGTTATTGAAGTGCATAAGAGGGAGAACTGCACACGTGGGGAATACTAGCTTTTTTTATGCATCCCCAACGTTACCACATTTTCGTTTTCCCTCTAATGCGTTTTATAAATTTCATATGTTTTCCCATATATGCGTTTTCCTCATATTTGCGTTTTTCCCATATTTGCGTTTTTCCCATATTTGCGTTTTTCCCATATTTGCTTTTTTCCCATATTTGCTTTTTTCCCATATTTGCTTTTTTCCCATATTTGCTTTTTTCCCATATTTGCTTTTTTCCCATATTTGCGTTTTTCCCATATTTGCGTTTTTCCCATATTTGCGTTTTTCCCATATTTGCGTTTTTCCCATATTTGCGTTTTTCCCATATTTGCGTTTTTCCCATATTTGCGTTTTTCCCATATTTGCGTTTTCCCCATATTTGCGTTTTTCCCATATTTGCGTTTTTCCCATATTTGCGTTTTCCCCATATTTGCGTTTTCCCCATATTTGCGATTTCCCCATATTTGCGTTTTCCCCATATTTGCGTTTTCCCCATATTTGCGTTTTCCCCATATTTGCGTTTTTCCCATATTTGCGTTTTTCCCATATTTGCGTTTTTCCCATATTTGCGTTTTTCCCATATTTGCGTTTTTCCCATATTTGCGTTTTTCCCACAATTGCGTTTTTCCCACAATTGCGTTTTTCCCACAATTGCGTTTTTCCCACAATTGCGTTTTTCCCACAATTGCGTTTTTCCCATATTTGCGTTTTGAGAAGAGGCAGATTTGAGGTAACTAAAAATTTGAAGTTATTGAAGTGCATAAGAGGGAGAACTGCACATGTGGGGAATACTAGCTTTTTTTATGCATCCCCAACTTTACCACATTTTCGTTTTCCCTCTAATGCGTTTTATAAATTTCATTGTTTTCCCATATATGCGTTTTCCTCATATTTGCGTTTTTCCCATATTTGCGTTTTTCCCATATTTGCGTTTTTCCCATATTTGCGTTTTTCCCATATTTGCTTTTTTCCCATATTTGCTTTTTTCCCATATTTGCTTTTTTCCCATATTTGCGTTTTTCCCATATTTGCGTTTTTCCCATATTTGCGTTTTTCCCATATTTGCGTTTTTCCCATATTTGCGTTTTTCCCATATTTGCGTTTTTCCCATATTTGCGTTTTTCCCATATTTGCGTTTTTCCCATATTTGCGTTTTTCCCATATTTGCGTTTTCCCCATATTTGCGTTTTCCCCATATTTGCGTTTTCCCCATATTTGCGTTTTCCCCATATTTGCGTTTTCCCCATATTTGCGTTTTCCCCATATTTGCGTTTTCCCCATATTTGCGTTTTCCCCATATTTGCGTTTTCCCCATATTTGCGTTTTCCCCATATTTGCGTTTTCCCCATATTTGCGTTTTTCCCATATTTGCGTTTTTCCCATATTTGCGTTTTTCCCATATTTGCGTTTTTCCCATATTTGCGTTTTTCCCATATTTGCGTTTTTCCCATATTTGCGTTTTTCCCATATTTGCGTTTTTCCCATATTTGCGTTTTTCCCATATTTGCGTTTTTCCCATATTTGCGTTTTTTCCATATTTGCGTTTTTCCCATATTTGCGTTTTTCCCATATTTGCGTTTTTCCCATATTTGCGTTTTTCCCATATTTGCGTTTTTCCCATATTTGCGTTTTTCCCATATTTGCGTTTTTCCCATATTTGCGTTTTTCCCATATTTGCGTTTTTCCCATAATAGCGTTTTTCCCATAATTGCGTTTTTCCCATAATTGCGTTTTTCCCATAATTGCGTTTTTCCCATATTTGCGTTTTTCCCATATTTGCGTTTTCCTCATATATGCGTTTTCCTCATATATGCGTTTTCCTCATATATGCGTTTTCCTCATATATGCGTTTACCTCATATATGCGTTTACCTCATATATGCGTTTACCTCATATATGCGTTTACCTCATATATGCGTTTACCTCATATATGCGTTTACCTCATATATGCGTTTACCTCATATATGCGTTTACCTCATATATGCGTTTACCTCATATATGCGTGTACCTCATATATGCGTTTACCTCATATATGCGTTTACCTCATATATGCGTTTTCCTCATATATGCGTTTTCCTCATATAATATGCGTTTTCCTCATATATGCGTTTTTCCCATATATGCGTTTTTCCCATATATGCGTTTTTCCCATATATGCGTTTTTCCCATATATGCGTTTTTCCCATATATGCGTTTTTCCCATAGATGCGTTTTTCCCATAGATGCGTTTTTCCCATAGATGCGTTTTTCCCATATTTGCGTTTTTCCCATATTTGCGTTTTTCCCACAATTGCGTTTTTCCCACAATTGCGTTTTTCCCACAATTGCGTTTTTCCCACAATTGCGTTTTTCCCACAATTGCGTTTTTCCCACAATTGCGTTTTTCCCACAATTGCGTTTTTCCCACAATTGCGTTTTTCCCACAATTGCGTTTTTCCCACAATTGCGTTTTTCCCACAATTGCGTTTTTCCCACAATTGCGTTTTTCCCACAATTGCGTTTTTCCCACAATTGCGTTTTTCCCACAATTGCGTTTTTCCCACAATTGCGTTTTTCCCACAATTGCGTTTTTCCCATATTTGCGTTTTTCCCATATTTGCGTTTTGAGAAGAGGCAGATTTGAGGTAACTAAAAATTTGAAGTTATTGAAGTGCATAAGAGGGAGAACTGCACATGTGGGGAATACTAGCTTTTTTTATGCATCCCCAACTTTACCACATTTTCGTTTTCCCTCTAATGCGTTTTATAAATTTCGTATGTTTTCCCATATATGCGTTTTCCTCATATTTGCGTTTTTCCCATATTTGCGTTTTTCCCATATTTGCGTTTTTCCCATATTTGCTTTTTTCCCATATTTGCTTTTTTCCCATATTTGCTTTTTTCCCATATTTGCTTTTTTCCCATATTTGCGTTTTTCCCATATTTGCGTTTTTCCCATATTTGCGTTTTTCCCATATTTGCGTTTTTCCCATATTTGCGTTTTTCCCATATTTGCGTTTTTCCCATATTTGCGTTTTCCCCATATTTGCGTTTTCCCCATATTTGCGTTTTCCCCATATTTGCGTTTTCCCCATATTTGCGTTTTTCCCATATTTGCGTTTTTCCCATATTTGCGTTTTTCCCATATTTGCGTTTTCCCCATATTTGCGTTTTTCCCATATTTGCGTTTTCCCCATATTTGCGTTTTCCCCATATTTGCGTTTTCCCCATATTTGCGTTTTCCCCATATTTGCGTTTTTCCCATATTTGCGTTTTTCCCACAATTGCGTTTTTCCCACAATTGCGTTTTTCCCACAATTGCGTTTTTCCCACAATTGCGTTTTTCCCACAATTGCGTTTTTCCCTCAATTGCGTTTTTCCCACAATTGCGTTTTTCCCACAATTGCGTTTTTCCCACAATTGCGTTTTTCCCACAATTGCGTTTTTCCCACAATTGCGTTTTTCCCACAATTGCGTTTTTCCCACAATTGCGTTTTTCCCATATTTGCGTTTTTCCCATATTTGCGTTTTGAGAAGAGGCAGATTTGAGGTAACTAAAAATTTGAAGTTATTGAAGTGCATAAGAGGGAGAACTGCACATGTGGGGAATACTAGCTTTTTTTATGCATCCCCAACTTTACCACATTTTCGTTTTCCCTCTAATGCGTTTTATAAATTTCAAATGTTTTCCCATATATGCGTTTTCCTCATATTTGCGTTTTCCTCATATTTGCGTTTTTCCCATATTTGCGTTTTTCCCATATTTGCGTTTTTCCCATATTTGCGTTTTTCCCATATTTGCTTTTTTCCCACATTTGCGTTTTTCCCATATTTGCGTTTTTCCCATATTTGCGTTTTTCCCATATTTGCGTTTTTCCCATATTTGCGTTTTCCCCATATTTGCGTTTTCCCCATATTTGCGTTTTCCCCATATTTGCGTTTTCCCCATATTTGCATTTTCCCCATATTTGCGTTTTCCCCATATTTGCGTTTTCCCCATATTTGCGTTTTCCCCATATTTGCGTTTTTCCCATATTTGCGTTTTTCCCATATTTGCGTTTTTCCCATATTTGCGTTTTTCCCATATTTGCGTTTTTCCCATATTTGCGTTTTTCCCATATTTGCGTTTTTCCCATATTTGCGTTTTCCGCATATTTGCGTTTTCCTCATATATGCGTTTTTCTCATATATGCGTTTTCCTCATATATGCGTTTTCCTCATATATGCGTTTTCCTCATATATGCGTTTTCCTCATATATGCGTCTTCCTCATATATGCGTTTTCCTCATATTTGCGCTTTCCTCATATTTGCGCTTTCCTCATATTTGCGCTTTTCCTCATATTTGCGCTTTTCCCATATTTGCCCTTTTCCCATATTTGCGCTTTTCCCATATTTGCGCTTTTCCCATATTTGCGCTTTTCCCATATTTGCGCTTTTCCCATATTTGCGCTTTTCCCATATTTGCGCTTTTCCCATATTTGCGCTTTTCCCATATTTGCGCTTTTCCCATATTTGCGCTTTTTCCATATTTGCGCTTTTTCCATATTTGCGTTTTTCCCATATTTGCGTTTTTCCATATTTGCGTTTTTCCCATATTTGCGTTTTTCCCATATTTGCGTTTTTTCCATATTTGCGTTTTTTCCATATTTGCGTTTTTTCCATATTTGCGTTTTTCCCATATTTGCGTTTTTCCCATATTTGCGTTTTTCCCATATTTGCGTTTTTCCCATATTTGCGTTTTTCCCATATTTGCGTTTTTCCCATATTTGCGTTTTTCCCATATTTGCGTTTTTCCCATATTTGCGTTTTTCCCATATTTGCGTTTTTCCCATATTTGCGTTTTTCCCATAATTGCGTTTTTCCCATAATTGCGTTTTTCCCATAATTGCGTTTTTCCCATAATTGCGTTTTTCCCATAATTGCGTTTTTCCCATAATTGCGTTTTTCCCATAATTGCGTTTTTCCCATAATTGCGTTTTTCCCATAATTGCGTTTTTCCCATAATTGCGTTTTTCCCATAATTGCGTTTTTCCCATAATTGCGTTTTTCCCATAATTGCGTTTTTCCCATAATTGCGTTTTTCCCATAATTGCGTTTTTCCCATAATTGCGTTTTTCCCATAATTGCGTTTTTCCCATAATTGCGTTTTTCCCATAATTGCGTTTTTCCCATAATTGCGTTTTTCCCATATTTGCGTTTTTCCCATATTCCCGTTTTGAGAAGAGGCAGATTTGAGGTAACTAAAAATTAAAATTTGAAGTTATTGAAGTGCATAAGAGGGAGAACTGCACATGTGGGGAATACTAGCTTTTTTTATGCATCCCCAACTTTACCACATTTTCGTTTTCCCTCTAATGCGTTTTATAAATTTCATATGTTTTCCCATATATGCGTTTTCCTCATATTTGCGTTTTTCCCATATTTGCGTTTTTCCCATATTTGCGTTTTTCCCATATTTGCGTTTTTCCCATATTTGCGTTTTTCCCATATTTGCGTTTTTCCCATATTTGCGTTTTTCCCATATTTGCGTTTTTCCCATATTTGCGTTTTTCCCATATTTGCGTTTTTCCCATATTTGCGTTTTTCCCATATTTGCGTTTTTCCCATATTTGCGTTTTTCCCATATTTGCGTTTTTCCCATATTTGCGTTTTTCCCATATTTGCGTTTTTCCCATATTTGTGTTTTTCCCATATTTGCGTTTTTCCCATATTTGCGTTTTTCCCATATTTGCGTTTTTCCTTATATATGCGTTTTTCCTCATATATGCGTTTTTCCTCATATATTCGTTTTCCTCATATATGCGTTTTCCTCATATATGCGTTTTCCTCATATATGCGTGTTCCTCATATATGCATTTACCTCATATATGCATTTACCTCATATATGCCTTTTCCTCATATATGCCTTTTCCTCATATATGCGTTTTCCTCATATATGCGTTTTCCTCATATATGCGTTTTCCTCATATATGCGTTTTCCTCATATATGCGTTTTCCTCATATATGCGTTTTCCTCATATATGCGTTTTCCTCATATATGCGTTTTCCTCATATATGCGTTTTCCTCATATATGCGTTTTCCTCATATATGCGTTTTCCTCATATATGCGTTTTCCTCATATATGCGTTTTCCTCATATATGCGTTTTCCTCATATATGCGTTTTCCTCATATATGCGTTTTCCTCATATATGCGTTTTCCTCATATTTGCGCTTTTCCTCATATTTGCGCTTTTCCTCATATTTGCGCTTTTCCTCATATTTGCGCTTTTCCCATATTTGCGCTTTTCCCATATTTGCGCTTTTCCCATATTTGCGCTTTTCCCATATTTGCGCTTTTCCCATATTTGCGCTTTTCCCATATTTGCGCTTTTCCCATATTTGCACTTTTCCCATATTTGCGCTTTTCCCATATTTGCGCTTTTCCCATATTTGCGCTTTTCCCATATTTGCGTTTTTCCCATATTTGCGCTTTTCCCATATTTGCGCTTTTCCCATATTTGCGCTTTTCCCATATTTGCGCTTTTCCCATATTTGCGCTTTTCCCATATTTGCGCTTTTCCCATATTTGCGCTTTTCCCATATTTGCGCTTTTCCCATATTTGCGCTTTTCCCATATTTGCGTTTTTCCCATAGTTGCGTTTTTCCCATAGTTGCGTTTTTCCCATAGTTGCGTTTTTCCCATAGTTGCGTTTTTCCCATAGTTGCGTTTTTCCCATAGTTGCGATTTTCCCATAGTTGCGATTTTCCCATAGTTGCGTTTTTCCCATAGTTGCGTTTTTCCCATAGTTGCGTTTTTCCCATAATTGCGTTTTTCCCATAATTGCGTTTTTCCCATAATTGCGTTTTTCCCATAATTGCGTTTTTCCCATAATTGCGTTTTTCCCATAATTGCGTTTTTCCCATAATTGCGTTTTTCCCATAATTGCGTTTTTCCCATAATTGCGTTTTTCCCATAATTGCGTTTTTCCCATAATTGCGTTTTTCCCATAATTGCGTTTTTCCCATAATTGCGTTTTTCCCATAATTGCGTTTTTCCCATAATTGCGTTTTTCCCATATTTGCGTTTTTCCCATATTTGCGTTTTTCCCATATTTGCGTTTTTCCCATATTTGCGTTTTTCCCATATTTGCGTTTTTCCCATATTTGCGTTGTTCCCATATTTGCGTTGTTCCCATATTTGCGTTGTTCCCATATTTGCGTTGTTCCCATATTTGCGTTGTTCCCATATTTGCGTTGTTCCCATATTTGCGTTGTTCCCATATTTGCGTTGTTCCCATATTTGCGTTGTTCCCATATTTGCGTTGTTCCCATATTTGCGTTGTTCCCATATTTGCGTTGTTCCCATATTTGCGTTGTTCCCATATTTGCGTTGTTCCCATATTTGCGTTGTTCCCATATTTGCGTTGTTCCCATATTTGCGTTGTTCCCATATTTGCGTTTTTCCCATATTTGCGTTTTTCCCATATTTGCGTTTTTCCCATATTTGCGTTTTTCCCATATTTAATTGCGTTTTTCCCATATTTGCGTTTTGAGAAGAGGCAGATTTGAGGTAACTAAAAATTTGAAGTTATTGAAGTGCATAAGAGGGAGAACTGCAGATGTGGGGAATACTAGCTTTTTTTATGCATCCCCAATTTTACCACCTTTTCGTTTTCCCGCTAATGCGTTTTATAAATTTCATATGTTTTCCCATATATGCGTTTTCCTCATATTTGCGTTTTTCCCATATTTGCGTTTTTCCCATATTTGCGTTTTTCCCATATTTGCGTTTTTCCCATATTTGCGTTTCCCCATATTTGCGTTTTCCCCATATTTGCGTTTTTCCCATATTTGCGTTTTTCCCATATTTGCGTTTTTCCCATATTTGCGTTTTTCCCATATTTGCGTTTTTCCCATATTTGCGTTTTTCCCATATTTGCGTTTTTCCCATATTTGCGTTTTTCCCATATTTGCGTTTTTCCCATATTTGCGTTTTTCCCATATTTGCGTTTTTCCCATATTTGCGTTTTTCCCATATTTGCGTTTTTCCCATATTTGCGTTTTTCCCATATTTGCGTTTTTCCCATATTTGCGTTTTTCCCATATTTGCGTTTTTCCCATATTTGCGTTTTTCCCATATTTGCGTTTTTCCCATATTTGCGTTTTTCCCATATTTGCGTTTTTCCCATATTTGCGTTTTTCCCATATTTGCGTTTTTCCCACTTTTGCGTTTTTCCCACTTTTGCGTTTTTCCCACTTTTGCGTTTTTCCCACTTTTGCCTTTTTCCCACTTTTGCCTTTTTCCCACTTTTGCCTTTTTCCCACTTTTGCGTTTTTCCCACTTTTGCGTTTTTCCCACTTTTGCGTTTTTCCCACTTTTGCGTTTTTCCCACTTTTGCGTTTTTCCCACTTTTGCGTTTTTCCCACTTTTGCGTTTTTCCCACTTTTGCGTTTTTCCCACTTTTGCGTTTTTCCCACATTTGCGTTTTTCCCACATTTGCGTTTTTCCCATATTTGCGTTTTTCCCATATTTGCGTTTTTCCCATATTTGCGTTTTTCCCATATTTGCGTTTTTCCCATATTTGCGTTTTTCCCATAATTGCGTTTTTCCCATATTTGCGTTTTTCCCATATTCCCGTTTTGAGAAGAGGCAGATTTGAGGTAACTAAAAATTAAAATTTGAAGTTATTGAAGTGCATAAGAGGGAGAACTGCACATGTGGGGAATACTAGCTTTTTTTATGCATCCCCAACTTTACCACATTTTCGTTTTCCCTCTAATGCGTTTTATAAATTTCATATGTTTTCCCATATATGCGTTTTCCTCATATTTGCGTTTTTCCCATATTTGCGTTTTTCCCATATTTGCGTTTTTCCCATATTTGCGTTTTTTCCCATATTTGCGTTTTTCCCATATTTGCGTTTTTCCCATATTTGCGTTTTTCCCATATTTGCGTTTTTCCCATATTTGCGTTTTTCCCATATTTGCGTTTTTCCCATATTTGCGTTTTTCCCATATTTGCGTTTTTCCCATATTTGCGTTTTTCCCATATTTGCGTTTTTCCCATATTTGCGTTTTTCCCATATTTGTGTTTTTCCCATATTTGCGTTTTTCCCATATTTGCGTTTTTCCCATATTTGCGTTTTTCCTTATATATGCGTTTTTCCTCATATATGCGTTTTTCCTCATATATTCGTTTTCCTCATATATGCGTTTTCCTCATATATGCGTTTTCCTCATATATGCGTGTTCCTCATATATGCATTTACCTCATATATGCATTTACCTCATATATGCCTTTTCCTCATATATGCCTTTTCCTCATATATGCGTTTTCCTCATATATGCGTTTTCCTCATATATGCGTTTTCCTCATATATGCGTTTTCCTCATATATGCGTTTTCCTCATATATGCGTTTTCCTCATATATGCGTTTTCCTCATATATGCGTTTTCCTCATATATGCGTTTTCCTCATATATGCGTTTTCCTCATATATGCGTTTTCCTCATATATGCGTTTTCCTCATATATGCGTTTTCCTCATATATGCGTTTTCCTCATATATGCGTTTTCCTCATATATGCGTTTTCCTCATATATGCGTTTTCCTCATATATGCGTTTTCCTCATATATGCGTTTTCCTCATATATGCGTTTTCCTCATATATGCGTTTTCCTCATATTTGCGCTTTTCCTCATATTTGCGCTTTTCCTCATATTTGCGCTTTTCCTCATATTTGCGCTTTTCCCATATTTGCGCTTTTCCCATATTTGCGCTTTTCCCATATTTGCGCTTTTCCCATATTTGCGCTTTTCCCATATTTGCGCTTTTCCCATATTTGCGCTTTTCCCATATTTGCGCTTTTCCCATATTTGCGCTTTTCCCATATTTGCACTTTTCCCATATTTGCGCTTTTCCCATATTTGCGCTTTTCCCATATTTGCGTTTTTCCCATATTTGCGCTTTTCCCATATTTGCGCTTTTCCCATATTTGCGCTTTTCCCATATTTGCGCTTTTCCCATATTTGCGCTTTTCCCATATTTGCGCTTTTCCCATATTTGCGCTTTTCCCATATTTGCGCTTTTCCCATATTTGCGCTTTTCCCATATTTGCGTTTTTCCCATAGTTGCGTTTTTCCCATAGTTGCGTTTTTCCCATAGTTGCGTTTTTCCCATAGTTGCGTTTTTCCCATAGTTGCGTTTTTCCCATAGTTGCGTTTTTCCCATAGTTGCGTTTTTCCCATAGTTGCGATTTTCCCATAGTTGCGATTTTCCCATAGTTGCGTTTTTCCCATAGTTGCGTTTTTCCCATAGTTGCGTTTTTCCCATAATTGCGTTTTTCCCATAATTGCGTTTTTCCCATAATTGCGTTTTTCCCATAATTGCGTTTTTCCCATAATTGCGTTTTTCCCATAATTGCGTTTTTCCCATAATTGCGTTTTTCCCATAATTGCGTTTTTCCCATAATTGCGTTTTTCCCATAATTGCGTTTTTCCCATAATTGCGTTTTTCCCATAATTGCGTTTTTCCCATAATTGCGTTTTTCCCATAATTGCGTTTTTCCCATAATTGCGTTTTTCCCATAATTGCGTTTTTCCCATATTTGCGTTTTTCCCATATTTGCGTTTTTCCCATATTTGCGTTTTTCCCATATTTGCGTTTTTCCCATATTTGCGTTTTTCCCATATTTGCGTTGTTCCCATATTTGCGTTGTTCCCATATTTGCGTTGTTCCCATATTTGCGTTGTTCCCATATTTGCGTTGTTCCCATATTTGCGTTGTTCCCATATTTGCGTTGTTCCCATATTTGCGTTGTTCCCATATTTGCGTTGTTCCCATATTTGCGTTGTTCCCATATTTGCGTTGTTCCCATATTTGCGTTTTTCCCATATTTGCGTTTTTCCCATATTTGCGTTTTTCCCATATTTGCGTTTTTCCCATATTTGCGTTTTTCCCATATTTGCGTTTTTCCCATATTTAATTGCGTTTTTCCCATATTTGCGTTTTGAGAAGAGGCAGATTTGAGGTAACTAAAAATTTGAAGTTATTGAAGTGCATAAGAGGGAGAACTGCAGATGTGGGGAATACTAGCTTTTTTTATGCATCCCCAATTTTACCACCTTTTCGTTTTCCCGCTAATGCGTTTTATAAATTTCATATGTTTTCCCATATATGCGTTTTCCTCATATTTGCGTTTTTCCCATATTTGCGTTTTTCCCATATTTGCGTTTTTCCCATATTTGCGTTTTTCCCATATTTGCGTTTCCCCATATTTGCGTTTTCCCCATATTTGCGTTTTTCCCATATTTGCGTTTTTCCCATATTTGCGTTTTTCCCATATTTGCGTTTTTCCCATATTTGCGTTTTTCCCATATTTGCGTTTTTCCCATATTTGCGTTTTTCCCATATTTGCGTTTTTCCCATATTTGCGTTTTTCCCATATTTGCGTTTTTCCCATATTTGCGTTTTTCCCATATTTGCGTTTTTCCCATATTTGCGTTTTTCCCATATTTGCGTTTTTCCCATATTTGCGTTTTTCCCATATTTGCGTTTTTCCCATATTTGCGTTTTTCCCATATTTGCGTTTTTCCCATATTTGCGTTTTTCCCATATTTGCGTTTTTCCCATATTTGCGTTTTTCCCATATTTGCGTTTTTCCCATATTTGCGTTTTTCCCATATTTGCGTTTTTCCCATATTTGCGTTTTTCCCATATTTGCGTTTTTCCCACTTTTGCGTTTTTCCCACTTTTGCGTTTTTCCCACTTTTGCCTTTTTCCCACTTTTGCCTTTTTCCCACTTTTGCCTTTTTCCCACTTTTGCGTTTTTCCCACTTTTGCGTTTTTCCCACTTTTGCGTTTTTCCCACTTTTGCGTTTTTCCCACTTTTGCGTTTTTCCCACTTTTGCGTTTTTCCCACTTTTGCGTTTTTCCCACTTTTGCGTTTTTCCCACTTTTGCGTTTTTCCCACATTTGCGTTTTTCCCACATTTGCGTTTTTCCCATATTTGCGTTTTTCCCATATTTGCGTTTTTCCCATATTTGCGTTTTTCCCATATTTGCGTTTTTCCCATATTTGCGTTTTTCCCATATTTGCGTTTTTCCCATATTTGCGTTTTTCCCATATTTGCGTTTTTCCCATATTTGCGTTTTTCCCATATTTGCGTTTTTCCCATATTTGCGTTTTTCCCATATTTGCGTTTTTCCCATATTTGCGTTTTTCCCATATTTGCGTTTTTCCCATATTTGCGTTTTTCCCATATTTGCGTTTTTCCCATTTTTGCGTTTTTCCCATTTTTGCGTTTTTCCCATTTTTGCGTTTTTCCCATTTTTGCGTTTTTCCCATTTTTGCGTTTTTCCCATTTTTGCGTTTTTCCCATTTTTGCGTTTTTCCCATTTTTGCGTTTTTCCCATTTTTGCGTTTTTCCCATTTTTGCGTTTTTCCCATTTTTGCGTTTTTCCCATTTTTGCGTTTTTCCCATTTTTGCGTTTTTCCCATTTTTGCGTTTTTCCCATTTTTGCGTTTTTCCCATTTTGGCGTTTTTCCCATTTTGGCGTTTTTCCCATTTTGGCGTTTTTCCCATTTTGGCGTTTTTCCCATTTTGGCGTTTTTCCCATTTTGGCGTTTTTCCCATTTTGGCGTTTTTCCCATTTTGGCGTTTTTCCCATTTTGGCGTTTTTCCCATTTTGGCGTTTTTCCCATTTTGGCGTTTTTCCCATTTTGGCGTTTTCCCCATTTTGGCGTTTTTCCCATTTTGGCGTTTTTCCCATTTTGGCGTTTTTCCCATTTTGGCGTTTTTCCCATTTTGGCGTTGTTCCCATATTTGCGTTTTTCCCATATTTGCGTTTTTCCCATATTTGCGTTTTGAGAAGAGGCAGATTTGAGGTAACTAAAAATTTGAAGTTATTGAAGTACATAAGAGGGAGAACTGCAGATGTGGGGAATACTAGCTTTTTTTATGCATCCCCAATTTTACCACATTTTCGTTTTCCCGCTAATGCGTTTTATAGATTTCATATGTTTTCCCATATATGCGTTTTCCTCATATTTGCGTTTTTCCCATATTTGCGTTTTTCCCATATTTGCGTTTTTCCCATATTTGCGTTTTTCCCATATTTGCGTTTTTCCCATATTTGCGTTTTTCCCATATTTGCGTTTTTCCCATATTTGCGTTTTTCCCATATTTGCGTTTTTCCCATATTTGCGTTTTTCCCATATTTGCGTTTTTCCCATATTTGCGTTTTTCCCATATTTGCGTTTTTCCCATATTTGCGTTTTTCCCATATTTGCGTTTTTCCCATATTTGCGTTTTTCCCATATTTGCGTTTTTCCCACTTTTGCGTTTTTCCCACTTTTGCGTTTTTCCCACTTTTGCGTTTTTCCCACTTTTGCGTTTTTCCCACTTTTGCGTTTTTCCCATATTTGCGTTTTTCCCATATTTGCGTTTTTCCCATATTTGCGTTTTTCCCATATTTGCGTTTTTCCCATATTTGCGTTTTTCCCATATTTGCGTTTTTCCCATATTTGCGTTTTTCCCATATTTGCGTTTTTCCCATATTTGCGTTTTTCCCATATTTGCGTTTTTCCCATATTTGCGTTTTTCCCATATTTGCGTTTTTCCCATATTTGCGTTTTTCCCATATTTGCGTTTTTCCCATTTTTGCGTTTTTCCCATTTTTGCGTTTTTCCCATTTTTGCGTTTTTCCCATTTTTGCGTTTTTCCCATTTTTGCGTTTTTCCCATTTTTGCGTTTTTCCCATTTTTGCGTTTTTCCCATTTTTGCGTTTTTCCCATTTTTGCGTTTTTCCCATTTTTGCGTTTTTCCCATTTTTGCGTTTTTCCCATTTTTGCGTTTTTCCCATTTTTGCGTTTTTCCCATTTTTGCGTTTTTCCCATTTTTGCGTTTTTCCCATTTTTGCGTTTTTCCCATTTTGGCGTTTTTCCCATTTTTGCGTTTTTCCCATTTTGGCGTTTTTCCCATTTTGGCGTTTTTCCCATTTTGGCGTTTTTCCCATTTTGGCGTTTTTCCCATTTTGGCGTTTTTCCCATTTTGGCGTTTTTCCCATTTTGGCGTTTTTCCCATTTTGGCGTTTTTCCCATTTTGGCGTTTTTCCCATTTTGGCGTTTTTCCCATTTTGGCGTTTTTCCCATTTTGGCGTTTTTCCCATTTTGGCGTTTTTCCCATTTTGGCGTTTTTCCCATTTTGGCGTTTTTCCCATTTTGGCGTTTTTCCCATTTTGGCGTTTTTCCCATTTTGGCGTTTTTCCCATTTTGGCGTTTTTCCCATTTTGGCGTTGTTCCCATTTTGGCGTTGTTCCCATTTTGGCGTTGTTCCCATTTTGGCGTTGTTCCCATTTTGGCGTTGTTCCCATTTTGGCGTTGTTCCCATTTTGGCGTTTTTCCCATATTTGCGTTTTTCCCATATTCGCGTTTTGAGAAGAGGCAGATTTGAGGTAACTAAAAATTTGAAGTTATTGAAGTACATAAGAGGGAGAACTGCAGATGTGGGGAATACTAGCTTTTTTTATGCATCCCCAATTTTACCACATTTTCGTTTTCCCGCTAATGCGTTTTATAGATTTCATATGTTTTCCCATATATGCGTTTTCCTCATATTTGCGTTTTTCCCATATTTGCGTTTTTCCCATATTTGCGTTTTTCCCATATTTGCGTTTTTCCCATATTTGCGTTTTTCCCATATTTGCGTTTTTCCCATATTTGCGTTTTTCCCATATTTGCGTTTTTCCCATATTTGCGTTTTTCCCATATTTGCGTTTTTCCCATATTTGCGTTTTTCCCATATTTGCGTTTTTCCCATATTTGCGTTTTTCCCATATTTGCGTTTTTCCCATATTTGCGTTTTTCCCATATTTGCGTTTTTCCCATATTTGCGTTTTTCCCATATTTGCGTTTTTCCCATATTTGCGTTTTTCCCATATTTGCGTTTTTCCCATATTTGCGTTTTTCCCATATTTGCGTTTTTCCCATATTTGCGTTTTTCCCATATTTGCGTTTTTCCCATATTTGCGTTTTTCCCATATTTGCGTTTTTCCCATATTTGCGTTTTTCCCATATTTGCGTTTTTCCCATATTTGCGTTTTTCCCATATTTGCGTTTTTCCCATATTTGCGTTTTTCCCATATTTGCGTTTTTCCCATATTTGCGTTTTTCCCATATTTGCGTTTTTCCCATATTCGCGTTTTGAGAAGAGGCAGATTTGAGGTAAAAAATTTGAAGTTATTGAAGTTCATAAGAGGGAGAACTGCAGATGTGGGGAATACTAGCTTTTTTTATGCATCCCCAATTTTACCACATTTTCGTTTACCCTCTAATGCGTTTGTAAATTTCATATGTTTTCCCATATATGCGTTTTCCTCATATTTGCGTTTTCCTCATATTTGCGTTTTTCCCATATTTGCGTTTTTCCCATATTTGCGTTTTTCCCATATTTGCGTTTTTCCCATATTTGCGTTTTTCCCATATTTGCGTTTTTCCCATATTTGCGTTTTTCCCATATTTGCGTTTTTCCCATATTTGCGTTTTTCCCATATTTGCGTTTTTCCCATATTTGCGTTTTTCCCATATTTGCTATAAATTTCATATGTTTTCCCATATATGCATTATCCTCATATTTGCGTTTTTCCCATATTTGCGTTTTTCCCATATTTGCGTTTTTCCCAGATTTGCGTTTTTCCCATATTTGCGTTTTTCCCATATTTGCGTTTTTCCCATATTTGCGTTTTTCCCATATTTGCGTTTTTCCCATATTTGCGTTTTTCCCATATTTGCGTTTTTCCCATATTTGCGTTTGTCCCATATTTGCGTTTGTCCCATATTTGCGTTTGTCCCATATTTGCGTTTGTCCCATATTTGCGTTTGTCCCATATTTGCGTTTGTCCCATATTTGCGTTTTTCCCATATTTGCGTTTTTCCCATATTTGCGTTTTTCCCATATTTGCGTTTTTCCCATATTTGCGTTTATCCCATATTTGCGTTTCTCCCATATTTGCGTTTTTCCCATATTTGCGTTTTTCCCATATTTGCGTTTTTCCCATATTTGAGTTTTTCCCATATTTGCGTTTTTCCCATATTTGCGTTTTTCCCATATTTGCGTTTTTCCCATATTTGCGTTTTTCCCATATTTGCGTTTTTCCCATATTTGCGTTTTTCCCATATTTGCGTTTTTCCCATATTTGCGTTTTTCCCATATTTGCGTTTTTCCCATATTTGCGTTTTTCCCATATTTGCGTTTTTCCCATATTTGCGTTTTTCCCATATTTGCGTTTTTCCCATATTTGCGTTTTTCCCATATTTGCGTTTTTCCCATATTTGCGTTTTTCCCATATTTGCGTTTTTCCCATATTTGCGTTTTTCCCATATTTGCGTTTTTCCCATATTTGCGTTTTTCCCATATTTGCGTTTTTCCCATATTTGCGTTTTTCCCATATTCGCGTTTTTCCCATATTCGCGTTTTGAGAAGAGGCAGATTTGAGGTAACTAAAAATTTGAAGTTATTGAAGTGCATAAGAGGGAGAACTGCAGATGTGGGGAATACTAGCTTTTTTATGCATCCTCAATTTTACCACATTTTCGTTTTCCCTCTAATGCGTTTTATAAATTTCATATGTATTCCCATATATGCGTTTTCCTCATATTTGCGTTTTTCCCATATTTGCGTTTTTCCCATAATTGCGTTTTTCCCATAATTGCGTTTTTCCCATATTTGCGTTTTTCCCATAATTGCGTTTTTCCCATAATTGCGTTTTTCCCATATTTGCGTTTTTCCCATATTTGCGTTTTTCCCATATTTGCGTTTTTCCCATATTTGCGTTTTTCCCATATTTGCGTTTTTCCCATATTTGCGTTTTTCCCGTATTTGCGTTTTTCCCATATTTGCGTTTTTCCCGTATTTGCGTTTTTCCCGTATTTGCGTTTTTCCCGTATTTGCGTTTTTCCCATAATCGCGTTTTTCCCATAATCGCGTTTTTCCCATAATCGCGTTTTTCCCATATTTGCGTTTTTCCCATATTTGCGTTTTTCCCATATTTGCGTTTTTCCCGTATTTGCGTTTTTCCCATATTTGCGTTTTTCCCATATTTGCGTTTTTCCCATATTTGCGTTTTTCCCATATTTGCGTTTTTCCCATATTTGCGTTTTTCCCATATTTGCGTTTTTCCCATATTTGCGTTTTTCCCATATTTGCGTTTTTCCCATATTTGCGTTTTTCCCATATTTGCGTTTTTCCCATATTTGCGTTTTTCCCATATTTGCGTTTTTCCCATATTTGCGTTTTTCCCATATTTGCGTTTTTCCCATATTTGCGTTTTTCCCATATTCGCTTTTTGAGAAGAGGCAGATTTGAGGTAATTAAAAATTTGAAGTTATTGAAGTGCATAAGAGGGAGAACTGCAGATGTGGGGAATACTAGCTTTTTTTATGCATCCCCAATTTTACCACATTTTCGTTTTCCATCTAATGCGTTTTATAAATTTCATATGTTTTCCCATATATGCGTTTTCCTCATATTTGCGTTTTTCCCATATTTACCTTTTTTCCATATTTGCCTTTTTCCCATATTTGCCTTTTTCCCATATTTGCGTTTTTCCCATATTTGCGTTTTTCCCATATTTGCGTTTTTCCCATATTTGCGTTTTTCCCATATTTGCGTTTTTCCCATATTTGCGTTTTTCCCATATTTGCGTTTGTCCCATATTTGCGTTTTTCCCATATTTGCGTTTTTCCCATATTTGCGTTTTTCCCATATTTGCGTTTTTCCCATATTTGCGTTTTTCCCATATTTGCGTTTTCCCCATATTTGCGTTTTCCCCACATTTGCGTTTTCCCCACATTTGCGTTTTCCCCATATTTGCGTTTTCCCCATATTTGCGTTTTCCCCATATTTGCGTTTTCCCCATATTTGCGTTTTCCCCATATTTGCGTTTTCCCCATATTTGCGTTTTCCCCATATTTGCGTTTTCCCCATATTTGCGTTTTCCCCATATTTGCGTTTTCCCCATATTTGCGTTTTCCCCATATTTGCGTTTTCCCCATATTTGCGTTTTCCCCATATTTGCGTTTTCCCCATATTTGCGTTTTCCCCATATTTGCGTTTTCCCCATATTTGCGTTTTTACCATATTTGCGTTTATCCCATATTTGCGTTTTTCCCATATTTGCGTTTTTCCCATATTTGCGTTTTTCCCATATTTGCGTTTTTCCCATATTTGCGTTTTTCCCACATTTGCGTTTTTCCCACATTTGCGTTTTTCCCACATTTGCGTTTTTCCCACATTTGCGTTTTTCCCACATTTGCGTTTTTCCCACATTTGCGTTTTTCCCACATTTGCGTTTTTCCCACATTTGCGTTTTTCCCATATTTGCGTTTTTCCCATATTTGCGTTTTTCCCATATTTGCGTTTTTCCCATATTTGCGTTTTTCCCATATTTGCGTTTTTCCCATATTTGCGTTTTTCCCATATTTGCGTTTTTCCCATATTTGGGTTTTTCCCATATTTGGGTTTTTCCCATATTTGGGTTTTTCCCATATTTGCGTTTTTCCCATATTTGCGTTTTTCCCATATTTGCGTTTTTCCCATATTTGCGTTTTTCCCATATTTGCGTTTTTCCCATATTTGCGTTTTTCCCATATTTGCGTTTTTCCCATATTTGCGTTTTTCCCCATATTTGCGTTTTCCCCATATTTGCGTTTTCCCCATATTTGCGTTTTCCCCATATTTGCGTTTTCCCCATATTTGCGTTTTCCCCATACTTGCGTTTTCCCCATATTTGCGTTTTCCCCATATTTGCGTTTTCCCCATATTTGCGTTTTCCCCATATTTGCGTTTTCCCCATATTTGCGTTTTCCCCATATTTGCGTTTTCCCCATATTTGCGTTTTCCCCATATTTGCGTTTTCCCCATATTTGCGTTTTCCCCATATTTGCGTTTTCCCCATATTTGCGTTTTCCCCATATTTGCGTTTTCCCCATATTTGCGTTTTTCCCATATTTGCGTTTTTCCCATATTTGCGTTTTTCCCACATTTGCGTTTTTCCCACATTTGCGTTTTTCCCACATTTGCGTTTTTCCCACATTTGCGTTTTTCCCACATTTGCGTTTTTCCCACATTTGCGTTTTTCCCACATTTGCGTTTTTCCCACATTTGCGTTTTTCCCACATTTGCGTTTTTCCCACATTTGCGTTTTTCCCACATTTGCGTTTTTCCCACATTTGCGTTTTTCCCACATTTGCGTTTTTCCCACATTTGCGTTTTTCCCACATTTGCGTTTTTCCCACATTTGCGTTTTTCCCACATTTGCGTTTTTCCCACATTTGCGTTTTTCCCACATTTGCGTTTTTCCCACATTTGCGTTTTTCCCACATTTGCGTTTTTCCCATATTTGCGTTTATCCCATATTTGCGTTTATCCCATATTTGCGTTTATCCCATATTTGCGTTTATCCCATATTTGCGGTTTTCCCATATTTGCGTTTTTCCCATATTTGCGTTTTTCCCATATTTGCGTTTGTCCCATATTTGCGTTTGTCCCATATTTGCCTTTGTCCCATATTTGCCTTTGTCCCATATTTGCGTTCTTCCCATATTTGCGTTCTTCCCATATTTGCGTTCTTCCCATATTTGCGTTCTTCCCATATTTGCGTTCTTCCCATATTTGCGTTCTTCCCATATTTGCGTTTTTCCCATATTTGCGTTTTTCCCATATTTGCGTTTTTCCCATATTTGCGTTTTTCCCATATTTGCGTTTTTCCCATATTTGCGTTTTTCCCATATTTGCGTTTTTCCCATATTTGCGTTTTTCCCATATTTGCGTTTTTCCCATATTTGCGTTTTTCCCATATTTGCGTTTTTCCCATATTTGCGTTTTTCCCATATTTGCGTTTTTCCCATATTTGCGTTTTTCCCATATTTGCGTTTTTCCCATATTTGCGTTTTTCCCATATTTGCGTTTTTCCCATATTTGCGTTTTTCCCATATTTGCGTTTTTCCCATATTTGCGTTTTCCCCATATTTGCGTTTTCCCCATATTTGCGTTTTCCCCATATTTGCGTTTTCCCCATATTTGCGTTTTCCCCATATTTGCGTTTTCCCCATATTTGCGTTTTCCCCATATTTGCGTTTTCCCCATATTTGCGTTTTCCCCATATTTGCGTTTTCCCCATATTTGCGTTTTCCCCATATTTGCGTTTTCCCCATATTTGCGTTTTCCCCATATTTGCGTTTTCCCCATATTTGCGTTTTCCCCATATTTGCGTTTTCCCCATATTTGCGTTTTCCCCATATTTGCGTTTTCCCCATATTTGCGTTTTCCCCATATTTGCGTTTTCCCCATATTTGCGTTTTCCCCATATTTGCGTTTTCCCCATATTTGCGTTTTCCCCATATTTGCGTTTTCCCCATATTTGCGTTTTCCCCATATTTGCGTTTTCCCCATATTTGCGTTTTCCCCATATTTGCGTTTTCCCCATATTTGCGTTTTCCCCATATTTGCGTTTTCCCCATATTTGCGTTTTCCCCATATTTGCGTTTTCCCCATATTTGCGTTTTCCCCATATTTGCGTTTTCCCCATATTTGCGTTTTCCCCATATTTGCGTTTTTACCACAATTGCGTTTTTCCCACAATTGCGTTTTTCCCACAATTGCGTTTTTCCCACAATTGCGTTTTTCCCACAATTGCGTTTTTCCCACAATTGCGTTTTTCCCACAATTGCGTTTTTCCCACAATTGCGTTTTTCCCACAATTGCGTTTTTCCCACAATTGCGTTTTTCCCACAATTGCGTTTTTCCCACAATTGCGTTTTTCCCACAATTGCGTTTTTCCCACAATTGCGTTTTTCCCACATTTGCGTTTTTCCCACATTTGCGTTTTTCCCACATTTGCGTTTTTCCCACATTTGCGTTTTTCCCACATTTGTGTTTTTCCCACATTTGCGTTTTTCCCACATTTGCGTTTTTCCCACATTTGCGTTTTTCCCACATTTGCGTTTTTCCCACATTTGCGTTTTTCCCACATTTGCGTTTTTCCCACATTTGCGTTTTTCCCACATTTGCGTTTTTCCCACATTTGCGTTTTTCCCACATTTGCGTTTTTCCCACATTTGCGTTTTTCCCACATTTGCGTTTTTCCCACATTTGCGTTTTTCCCACATTTGCGTTTTTCCCACATTTGCGTTTTTCCCACATTTGCGTTTTTCCCACATTTGCGTTTTTCCCACATTTGCGTTTTTCCCACATTTGCGTTTTTCCCACAATTGCGTTTTTCCCACAATTGCGTTTTTCCCACAATTGCGTTTTTCCCACAATTGCGTTTTTCCCATAATTGCGTTTTTCCCATAATTGCGTTTTTCCCATAATTGCGTTTTTCCCATATTTGCGTTTTTCCCATATTTGCGTTTTTCCCATATTTGCGTTTTTCCCATATTTGCGTTTTTCCCATATTTGCGTTTTTCCCATATTCGCGTTTTGAGAAGAGGCAGATTTGAGGTAACTAAAAATTTGAAGTTATTGAAGTTCATAAGAGGGAGAACTGCAGATGTGGGGAATACTAGCTTTTTTTATGCATTCCTAATTTTACCACATTTTCGTTTTCCCTCTAATGCGTTTTATAAATTTCATATGTTTTCCCATATATGCGTTTTCCTCATATTTGCTTTTTCCTCATATTTGCGTTTTTCCATATTTGCGTTTTTCCCATATTTGCGTTTTTCCCATATTTGCGTTTTTCCCATATTTGCGTTTTTCCCATATTTGCGTTTTTCCCATATTTGCGTTTTTCCCATATTTGCGTTTTTCCCATATTTGCGTTTTTCCCATATTTGCGTTTTTCCCATATTTGCGTTTTTCCCATATTTGCGTTTTTCCCATATTTGCGTTTTTCCCATATTTGCGTTTTTCCCATATTTGCGTTTTTCCCATATTTGCGTTTTTCCCATATTTGCGTTTTTCCCATATTTGCGTTTTTCCCATATTTGCGTTTTTCCCATATTTGCGTTTTTCCCATATTTGCGTTTTTCCCATATTTGCGTTTTTCCCATATTTGCGTTTTTCCCATATTTGCGTTTTTCCCATATTTGCGTTTTCCCCATATTTGCGTTTTCCCCATATTTGCGTTTTCCCCATATTTGCGTTTTTCCCCATATTTGCGTTTTTCCCCATATTTGCGTTTTCCCCATATTTGCGTTTTCCCCATATTTGCGTTTTCCCCATATTTGCGTTTTCCCCATATTTGCGTTTTCCCCATATTTGCGTTTTCCCCATATTTGCGTTTTCCCCATATTTGCGTTTTCCCCATATTTGCGTTTTCCCCATATTTGCGTTTTCCCCATATTTGCGTTTTCCCCATATTTGCGTTTTCCCCATATTTGCGTTTTCCCCATATTTGCGTTTTCCCCATATTTGCGTTTTCCCCATATTTGCGTTTTCCCCATATTTGCGTTTTCCCCATATTTGCGTTTTCCCCATATTTGCGTTTTCCCCATATTTGCGTTTTCCCCATAATTGCGTTTTCCCCATAATTGCGTTTTCCCCATAATTGCGTTTTCCCCATAATTGCGTTTTCCCCATAATTGCGTTTTCCCCATAATTGCGTTTTCCCCATAATTGCGTTTTCCCCATAATTGCGTTTTCCCCATAATTGCGTTTTCCCCATAATTGCGTTTTCCCCATATTTGCGTTTTCCCCATATTTGCGTTTTCCCCATATTTGCGTTTTCCCCATATTTGCGTTTTCCCCATATTTGCGTTTTCCCCATATTTGCGTTTTCCCCATATTTGCGTTTTCCCCATATTTGCGTTTTCCCCATATTTGCGTTTTCCCCATATTTGCGTTTTCCCCATATTTGCGTTTTCCCCATATTTGCGTTTTCCCCATATTTGCGTTTTCCCCATATTTGCGTTTTCCCCATATTTGCGTTTTCCCCATATTTGCGTTTTCCCCATATTTGCGTTTTCCCCATATTTGCGTTTTCCCCATATTTGCGTTTTCCCCATATTTGCGTTTTTCTCATATTCGCGTTTTGAGAAGAGGCAGATTTGAGGTAATTAAAAATTTGAAGTTATTGAAGTGCATAAGAGGGAGAACTGCAGATGTGGGGAATACTAGCTTTTTTTATGCATCCCCAATTTTACCACATTTTCGTTTTCCCTCTAATGCGTTTTATAAATTTCATATGTTTTCCCGTATTTGCGTTTTTCCCGTATTTGCGTTTTTCCCATATTTGCGTTTTTCCCATATTTGCGTTTTTCCCATATTTGCGTTTTTCCCATATTTGCGTTTTTCCCATATTTGCGTTTTTCCCATATTTGCGTTTTTCCCATATTTGCGTTTTTCCCATATTTGCGTTTTTCCCATATTTGCGTTTTTCCCATATTTGCGTTTTTCCCATATTTGCGTTTTCCCCATATTTGCGTTTTTCCCATATTTGCGTTTTTCCCATATTTGCGTTTTTCCCATATTCGCGTTTTGAGAAGAGGCAGATTTGAGGTAACTAAAAATTTGAAGTTACTGAAGTGCATAAGAGGGAGAACTGCAGATGTGGGGAATACTAGCTTTTTTTATGCACCCCCAATTTTACCACATTTTCGTTTTCCCTCTAATGCGTTTTTTAAATTTCATATGTTTTCCTATATATGCGTTTTCCTCATATTTGCGTTTTCCTCATATTTGCGTTTTTCCCATATTTGCGTTTTTCCCATATTTGCGTTTTTCCCATATTTGCGTTTTTCCCATATTTGCGTTTTTCCCATATTTGCGTTTTTCCCATATTTGCGTTTTTCCCATATTTGCGTTTTTCCCATATTTGCGTTTTTCCCATATTTGCGTTTTTCCCATATTTGCGTTTTTCCCATATTTGCGTTTTTCCCATATTTGCGTTTTTCCCATATTTGCGTTTTTCCCATATTTGCGTTTTTCCCATATTTGCTTTTTTCCCATATTTGCTTTTTTCCCATATTTGCTTTTTTCCCATATTTGCTTTTTTCCCATATTTGCTTTTTTCCCATATTCGCGTTTTGAGAAGAGGCAGATTTGAGGTAACTAAAAATTTGAAGTTATTGAAGTTCATAAGAGGGAGAACTGCAGATGTGGGGAATACTAGCTTTTTTTATGCATTCCTAATTTTACCACATTTTCGTTTTCCCTCTAATGCGTTTTATAAATTTCATATGTTTTCCCATATATGCGTTTTCCTCATATTTGCTTTTTCCTCATATTTGCGTTTTTCCCATATTTGCGTTTTTCCCATATTTGCGTTTTTCCCATCATATTTGCGTTCTTCCCATATTTGCGTTTTTCCCATATTTGCGTTTTTCCCATATTTGCGTTTTTCCCATATTTGCGTTTTTGCCATATTTGCATTTTTCCCATATTTGCGTTTTTCCCATATTTGCGTTTTTCCCATATTTGCGTTTTTCCCATATTTGCGTTTTTCCCATATTTGCGTTTTTCCCATATTTGCGTTTTTCCCATATTTGCGTTTTTCCCATATTTGCGTTTTTCCCATATTTGCGTTTTTCCCATATTTGCGTTTTTCCCATATTAGCGTTTTTCCCATATTAGCGTTTTTCCCATATTAGCGTTTTTCCCATATTAGCGTTTTTCCCATATTAGCGTTTTTCCCATATTAGCGTTTCTCCCATATTTGCGTTTTTCCCATATTTGCGTTTTTCCCATATTTGCGTTTTTCCCATATTTGCGTTTTTCCCATATTTGCGTTTTTCCCATATTTGCGTTTTTCCCATATTTGCGTTTTTCCCATATTTGCGTTTTTCCCATATTTGCGTTTTTCCCATATTTGCGTTTTTCCCATATTTGCGTTTTTCCCATATTTGCGATTTTCCCATATTTGCGTTTTTCCCATATTTGCGTTTTTCCCATATTTGCGTTTTTCCCATATTTGCGTTTTTCCCATATTTGCGTTTTTCCCATATTTAGGTTTTTCCCATAATTAGGTTTTTCCCATATTTAGGTTTTTCCCATATTTAGGTTTTTCCCATATTTGCGTTTTTCCCATATTCGCGTTTTGAGAAGAGGCAGATTTGAGGTAACTAAAAATTTGAAGTTATTGAAGTGCATAAGAGGGAGAACTGCAGATGTGGGGAATACTAGCTTTTTTTATGCATCCCCAATTTTACCACATTTTCGTTTTCCCTCTAATGCGTTTTTTAAAATTCATATGTTTTCCTATATATGCGTTTTCCTCATATTTGCGTTTTCCTCATATTTGCGTTTTTCCCATATTTGCGTTTTTCCCACATTTGCGTTTTTCCCACATTTGCGTTTTTCCCATATTTGCGTTTTTCCCATATTTGCGTTTTTCCCATATTTGCGTTTTTCCCATATTTGCGTTTTGCCCATATTTGCGTTTTGCCCATATTTGCGTTTTTCCCATATTTGCGTTTTTCCCATATTTGCGTTTTCCCATATTTGCGTTTTTCCCATATTTGCGTTTTTCCCATATTTGCGTTTTTCCCATATTTGCGTTTTTCCCATATTTGCGTTTTTCCCATATTTGCGTTTTTCCCATATTTGCGTTTTTCCCATATTTGCTTTTTTCCCATATTTGCTTTTTTCCCATATTTGCTTTTTTCCCATATTTGCTTTTTTCCCATATTTGCTTTTTTCCCATATTTGCTTTTTTCCCATATTTGCTTTTTTCCCATATTCGCGTTTTGAGAAGAGGCAGATTTGAGGTAATTAAAAATTTGAAGTTATTGAAGTGCATAAGAGGGAGAACTGCAGATGTGGGGAATACTAGCTTTTTTTATGCATCCCCAATTTTACCACATTTTCGTTTTCCCTCTAATGCGTTTTATAAATTTCATATGTTTTCCCGTATTTGCGTTTTTCCCATATTTGCGTTTTTCCCATATTTGCGTTTTTCCCATATTTGCGTTTTTCCCATATTTGCGTTTTTCCCATATTTGCGTTTTTCCCATATTTGCGTTTTTCCCATATTTGCGTTTTTCCCATATTTGCGTTTTTCCCATATTTGCGTTTTTCCCATATTTGCGTTTTTCCCATATTTGCGTTTTTCCCATATTTGCGTTTTTCCCATATTTGCGTTTTTCCCATATTTGCGTTTTTCCCATATTTGCGTTTTTCCCATATTTGCGTTTTTCCCATATTTGCGTTTTTCCCATATTTGCGTTTTTCCCATATTTGCGTGTTTCCCATATTTGCGTTTTTCCCATATTTGCATTTTTCCCATATTTGCGTTTTTCCCATATTTGCGTTTTTCCCGTATTTGCGTTTTTCCCGTATTTGCGTTTTTCCTATATTTGCGTTTTTCCCATATTTGCGTTTTTCCCATATTTGCGTTTTTCCCATATTTGCGTTTTTCCCATATTTGCGTTTTTCCCATATTTGCGTTTTTCCCATATTTGCGTTTTTCCCATATTTGCGTTTTTCCCATATTTGCGTTTTTCCCATATTTGCGTTTTTCCCATATTTGCGTTTTTCCCATATTTGCGTTTTTCCCATATTTGCGTTTTTCCCATATTTGCGTTTTTCCCATATTTGCGTTTTTCCCATATTAGCATTTTGAGAAGAGGCAGATTTGAGGTAACTAAAAATTTGAAGTTATTGAAGTGCATAAGAGGGAGAACTGCAGATGTGGGGAATACTAGCTTTCTTTATGCATCCCCAATTTTACCACATTTTCGTTTTCCCTCTAATGCGTTTTATAAATTTCATATGTTTTCCCATATATGCGTTTTCCTCATTTGCGTTTTCCCCATATTTGCGTTTTTCCCATATTTGCGTTTTTCCCATATTTGCGTTTTTCCCATATTTGCGTTTTTCCCATATTTGCGTTTTTCCCATATTTGCGTTTTTCCCATATTTGCGTTTTTCCCATATTTGCGTTTTTCCCATATTTGCGTTTTTCCCATATTTGCGTTTTTCCCATATTTGCGTTTTTCCCATATTTGCGTTTTTCCCATATTTGCGTTTTTCCCATATTTGCGTTTTTCCCATATTTGCGTTTTTCCCATATTTGCGTTTTTCCCATATTTGCTTTTTTCCCATATTTGCTTTTTTCCCATATTTGCTTTTTTCCCATATTTGCTTTTTTCCCATATTTGCTTTTTTCCCATATTTGCTTTTTTCCCATATTCGCGTTTTGAGAAGAGGCAGATTTGAGGTAACTAAAAATTTGAAGTTATTGAAGTTCATAAGAGGGAGAACTGCAGATGTGGGGAATACTAGCTTTTTTTATGCATTCCTAATTTTACCACATTTTCGTTTTCCCTCTAATGCGTTTTATAAATTTCATATGTTTTCCCATATATGCGTTTTCCTCATATTTGCTTTTTCCTCATATTTGCTTTTTCCTCATATTTGCTTTTTCCTCATATTTGCTTTTTCCTCATATTTGCTTTTTCCTCATATTTGCTTTTTCCTCATATTTGCTTTTTCCTCATATTTGCTTTTTCCCATATTTGCGTTTTTCCCATATTTGCGTTTTTCCCATATTTGCGTTCTTCCCATATTTGCGTTCTTCCCATATTTGCGTTTTTCCCATATTTGCGTTTTTCCCATATTTGCGTTTTTCCCATATTTGCGTTTTTCTCATATTCGCGTTTTGAGAAGAGGCAGATTTGAGGTAATTAAAAATTTGAAGTTATTGAAGTGCATAAGAGGGAGAACTGCAGATGTGGGGAATACTAGCTTTTTTTATGCATCCCCAATTTTGCCACATTTTCGTTTTCCCTCTAATGCGTTTTATAAATTTCATATGTTTTCCCGTATTTGCGTTTTTCCCATATTTGCGTTTTTCCCATATTTGCGTTTTTCCCATATTTGCGTTTTTCCCATATTTGCGTTTTTCCCATATTTGCGTTTTTCCCATATTTGCGTTTTTCCCATATTTGCGTTTTTCCCATATTTGCGTTTTTCCCATATTTGCGTTTTTCCCATATTTGCGTTTTTCCCATATTTGCGTTTTTCCCATATTTGCGTTTTTCCCATATTTGCGTTTTTCCCATATTTGCGTTTTTCCCATATTTGCGTTTTTCCCATATTTGCGTTTTTCCCATATTTGCGTTTTTCCCATATTTGCGTTTTTCCCATATTTGCGTTTTTCCCATATTTGCGTTTTTCCCATATTTGCGTTTTTCCCATATTTGCGTTTTTCCCATATTTGCGTTTTTCCCATATTTGCGTTTTTCCCATATTTGCGTTTTTCCCATATTTGCGTTTTTCCCATATTTGCGTTTTTCCCATATTTGCGTTTTTCCCATATTTAGGTTTTTCCCATATTTGCGTTTTTCCCATATTTGCGTTTTTCCCATATTCGCGTTTTGAGAAGAGGCAGATTTGAGGTAACTAAAAATTTGAAGTTATTGAAGTGCATAAGAGGGAGAACTGCAGATGTGGGGAATACTAGCTTTTTTTATGCATCCCCAATTTTACCACATTTTCGTTTTCCCTCTAATGCGTTTTTTAAATTTCATATGTTTTCCTATATATGCGTTTTCCTCATATTTGCGTTTTCCTCATATTTGCGTTTTTCCCATATTTGCGTTTTTCCCATATTTGCGTTTTTCCCATATTTGCGTTTTTCCCATATTTGCGTTTTTCCCATATTTGCGTTTTTCCCATATTTGCGTTTTTCCCATATTTGCGTTTTTCCCATATTTGCGTTTTTCCCATATTTGCGTTTTTCCCATATTTGCGTTCTTCCCATATTTGCGTTTTTCCCATATTTGCGTTTTTCCCATATTTGCGTTTTTCCCATATTTGCGTTTTTCCCATATTTGCGTTTTTCCCATATTTGCGTTTTTCCCATATTTGCGTTTTTCCCATATTTGCTTTTTTCCCATATTCGCGTTTTGAGAAGAGGCAGATTTGAGGTAACTAAAAATTTGAAGTTATTGAAGTTCATAAGAGGGAGAACTGCAGATGTGGGGAATACTAGCTTTTTTTATGCATTCCTAATTTTACCACATTTTCGTTTTCCCTCTAATGCGTTTTATAAATTTCATATGTTTTCCCGTATTTGCGTTTTTCCCATATTTGCGTTTTTCCCATATTTGCGTTTTTCCCATATTTGCGTTTTTCCCATATTTGCGTTTTTCCCATATTTGCGTTTTTCCCATATTTGCGTTTTTCCCATATTTGCGTTTTTCCCATATTTGCGTTTTTCCCACATTTGCGTTTTTCCCATATTTACGTTTTTCCCATATTTGCGTTTTTCCCATATTTGCGTTTTTCCCATATTTGCGTTTTTCCCATATTTGCGTTTTTCCCATATTTGCGTTTTTCCCATATTTGCGTTTTTCCCATATTTGCGTTTTTCCCATATTTGCGTTTTTCCCATATTTGCGTTTTTCCCATATTTGCGTTTTTCCCATATTTGCGTTTTTCCCATATTTTCGTTTTTCCCATATTTTCGTTTTTCCCATATTTGCGTTTTTCCCATATTTGCGTTTTTCCCATATTTGCGTTTTTCCCATATTTGCGTTTTTCCCATATTTGCGTTTTTCCCATATTTGCGTTTTTCCCATATTTGCGTTTTTCCCATATTTGCGTTTTTCCCATATTTGCGTTTTTCTCATATTCGCGTTTTGAGAAGAGGCAGATTTGAGGTAATTAAAAATTTGAAGTTATTGAAGTGCATAAGAGGGAGAACTGCAGATGTGGGGAATACTAGCTTTTTTTATGCTTCCCCAATTTTACCACATTTTCGTTTTCCCTCTAATGCGTTTTATAAATTTCATATGTTTTCCCGTATTTGCGTTTTTCCCATATTTGCGTTTTTCCCATATTTGCGTTTTTCCCATATTTGCGTTTTTCCCATATTTGCGTTTTTCCCATATTTGCGTTTTTCCCATATTTGCGTTTTTCCCACATTTGCGTTTTTCCCATATTTGCGTTTTTCCTATATTTGCGTTTTTCCCATATTTGCGTTTTTCCCATATTTGCGTTTTTCCCATATTTGCGTTTTTCCCATATTTTCGTTTTTCCCATATTTTCGTTTTTCCCATATTTGCGTTTTTCCCATATTTGCGTTTTTCCCATATTTTCGTTTTTCCCATATTTGCGTTTTTCCCATATTTGCGTTTTTCCCATATTTGCGTTTTTCCCATATTTGCGTTTTTCCCATATTTGCGTTTTTCCCATATTTGCGTTTTTCCCATATTTGCGTTTTTCCCATATTTGCGTTTTTCCCATATTTGCGTTTTTCCCATATTTGCGTTTTTCCCATATTTGCGTTTTTCCCATATTTGCGTTTTTCCCATATTTGCGTTTTTCCCATATTTGCGTTTTTCCCATATTTGCATTTTTCCCATATTTGCATTTTTCCCATATTTAGGTTTTTCCCATATTTAGGTTTTTCCCATATTTAGGTTTTTCCGATATTTAGGTTTTTCCCATATTTGCGTTTTTCCCATATTCGCGTTTTGAGAAGAGGCAGATTTGAGGTAACTAAAAATTTGAAATTATTGAAGTGCATAAGAGGGAGAACTGCAGATGTGGGGAATACTAGCTTTTTTTATGCATCCCCAATTTTACCACATTTTCGTTTTCCCTCTAATGCGTTTTTTAAATTTCATATGTTTTCCTATATATGCGTTTTCCTCATATTTGCGTTTTCCTCATATTTGCGTTTTCCTCATATTTGCGTTTTTCCCATATTTGCGTTTTTCCCATATTTGCGTTTTTCCCATATTTGCGTTTTTCCCATATTTGCGTTTTTCCCATATTTGCGTTTTTCCCATATTTGCGTTTTTCCCATATTTGCGTTTTTCCCATATTTGCGTTTTTCCCATATTTGCGTTTTTCCCATATTTGCGTTTTTCCCATATTTGCGTTTTTCCCATATTTGCGTTTTTCCCATATTTGCGTTTTTCCCATATTTGCGTTTTTCCCATATTTGCGTTTTTCCCATATTTGCTTTTTTCCCATATTTGCTTTTTTCCCATATTTGCTTTTTTCCCATATTTGCTTTTTTCCCATATTCGCGTTTTGAGAAGAGGCAGATTTGAGGTAATTAAAAATTTGAAGTTATTGAAGTGCATAAGAGGGAGAACTGCAGATGTGGGGAATACTAGATTTTTTTATGCATCCCCAATTTTACCACATTTTCGTATTCCCTCTAATGCGTTTTATAAATTTCATATGTTTTCCCGTATTTGCGTTTTTCCCATATTTGCGTTTTTCCCATATTTGCGTATTTTCCCATATTTGCGTTTTTCCCATATTTGCGTTTTTCCCATATTTGCGTTTTTCCCATATTTGCGTTTTTCCCATATTTGCGTTTTTCCCATATTTGCGTTTTTCCCATATTTGCGTTTTTCCCATATTTGCGTTTTTCCCATATTTGCGTTTTTCCCATATTTGCGTTTTTCCCATATTTGCGTTTTTCCCATATTTGCGTTTTTCCCATATTTGCGTTTTTCCCATATTTGCGTTTTTCCCATATTTGCGTTTTTCCCATATTTGCGTTTTTCCCATATTTGCGTTTTTCCCATATTTGCGTTTTTCCCATATTTGCGTTTTTCCCATATTAGCATTTTGAGAAGAGGCAGATTTGAGGTAACTAAAAATTTGAAGTTATTGAAGTGCATAAGAGGGAGAACTGCAGATGTGGGGAATACTAGCTTTTTTTATGCATCCCCAATTTTACCACATTTTCGTTTTCCCTCTAATGCGTTTTATAAATTTCATATGTTTTCCCGTATTTGCGTTTTTCCCATATTAGCGTTTTTCCCATATTAGCGTTTTTCCCATATTAGCGTTTTTCCCATATTAGCGTTTTTCCCATATTTGCGTTTTTCCCATATTTGCGTTTTTCCCATATTTGCGTTTTTCCCATATTTGCGTTTTTCCCATATTTGCGTTTTTCCCATATTTGCGTTTTTCCCATATTTGCGTTTTTCCCATATTTGCGTTTTTCCCATATTTGCGTTTTTCCCATATTTGCGTTTTTCCCATATTTGCGTTTTTCCCATATTTGCGATTTTCCCATATTTGCGTTTTTCCCATATTTGCGTTTTTCCCATATTTGCGTTTTTCCCATATTTGCGTTTTTCCCATATTTAGGTTTTTCCCATATTTAGGTTTTTCCCATATTTAGGTTTTTCCCATATTTAGGTTTTTCCCATATTTAGGTTTTTCCCATATTTAGGTTTTTCCCATATTTAGGTTTTTCCCATATTTGCGTTTTTCCCATATTCGCGTTTTGAGAAGAGGCAGATTTGAGGTAACTAAAAATTTGAAGTTATTGAAGTGCATAAGAGGGAGAACTGCAGATGTGGGGAATACTAGCTTCTTTTATGCATCCCCAATTTTACCACATTTTCGTTTTCCCTCTAATGCGTTTTTTAAATTTCATATGTTTTCCTATATATGCGTTTTCCTCATATTTGCGTTTTCCTCATATTTGCGTTTTTCCCATATTTGCGTTTTTCCCACATTTGCGTTTTTCCCACATTTGCGTTTTTCCCATATTTGCGTTTTTCCCATATTTGCGTTTTTCCCATATTTGCGTTTTTCCCATATTTGCGTTTTGCCCATATTTGCGTTTTGCCCATATTTGCGTTTTTCCCATACTTGCGTTTTTCCCATACTTGCGTTTTTCCCATATTTGCGTTTTCCCATATTTGCGTTTTTCCCATATTTGCGTTTTCCCCATATTTGCGTTTTCCCCATATTTGCGTTTTTCCCATATTTGCGTTTTTCCCATATTTGCGTTTTTCCCATATTTGCGTTTTTCCCATATTTGCGTTTTTCCCATATTTGCGTTTTTCCCATATTTGCTTTTTTCCCATATTTGCTTTTTTCCCATATTTGCTTTTTTCCCATATTTGCTTTTTTCCCATATTTGCTTTTTTCCCATATTTGCTTTTTTCCCATATTTGCTTTTTTCCCATATTTGCTTTTTTCCCATATTTGCTTTTTTCCCATATTCGCGTTTTGAGAAGTGGCAGATTTGAGGTAATTAAAAATTTGAAGTTATTGAAGTGCATAAGAGGGAGAACTGCAGATGTTGGGAATACTAGCTTTTTTTATGCATCCCCAATTTTACCACATTTTCGTTTTCCCTCTAATGCGTTTTATAAATTTCATATGTTTTCCCGTATTTGCGTTTTTCCCATATTTGCGTTTTTCCCATATTTGCGTTTTTCCCATATTTGCGTTTTTCCCATATTTGCGTTTTTCCCATATTTGCGTTTTTCCCATATTTGCGTTTTTCCCATATTTGCGTTTTTCCCATATTTGCGTTTTTCCCATATTTGCGTTTTTCCCATATCTGCGTTTTTCCCATATTTGCGTTTTTCCCATATTTGCGTTTTTCCCATATTTGCGTTTTTCCCATATTTGCGTTTTTCCCATATTTGCGTTTTTCCCATATTTGCGTTTTTCCCATATTTGCGTTTTTCCCATATTTGCGTTTTTCCCATATTTGCGTGTTTCCCATATTTGCGTTTTTCCCATATTTGCATTTTTCCCATATTTGCGTTTTTCCCATATTTGCGTTTTTCCCGTATTTGCGTTTTTCCTGTATTTGCGTTTTTCCCGTATTTGCGTTTTTCCCATATTTGCGTTTTTCCCATATTTGCGTTTTTCCCATATTTGCGTTTTTCCCATATTTGCGTTTTTCCCATATTTGCGTTTTTCCCATATTTGCGTTTTTCCCATATTTGCGTTTTTCCCATATTTGCGTTTTTCCCATATTTGCGTTTTTCCCATATTTGCGTTTTTCCCATATTTGCGTTTTTCCCATATTTGCGTTTTTCCCATATTTGCGTTTTTCCCATATTAGCATTTTGAGAAGAGGCAGATTTGAGGTAACTAAAAATTTGAAGTTATTGAAGTGCATAAGAGGGAGAACTGCAGATGTGGGGAATACTAGCTTTCTTTATGCATCCCCAATTTTACCACATTTTCGTTTTCCCTCTAATGCGTTTTATAAATTTCATATGTTTTCCCATATATGCGTTTTCCTCATTTGCGTTTTCCCCATATTTGCGTTTTTCCCATATTTGCGTTTTTCCCATATTTTTCCCATATTTGCGTTTTTCCCATATTTGCGTTTTTCCCATATTTGCGTTTTTCCCATATTTGCGTTTTTCCCATATTTGCGTTTTTCCCATATTTGCGTTTTTCCCATATTTGCGTTTTTCCCATATTTGCGTTTTTCCCATATTTGCGTTTTTCCCATATTTGCGTTTTTCCCATATTTGCGTTTTTCCCATATTTGCGTTTTTCCCATATTTGCGTTCTTCCCATATTTGCGTTCTTCCCATATTTGCGTTTTTCCCATATTTGCGTTTTTCCCATATTTGCTTTTTTCCCATATTTGCTTTTTTCCCATATTTGCTTTTTTCCCATATTTGCTTTTTTCCCATATTTGCTTTTTTCCCATATTTGCTTTTTTCCCATATTTGCTTTTTTCCCATATTCGCTTTTTGAGAAGAGGCAGATTTGAGGTAACTAAAAATTTGAAGTTATTGAAGTTCATAAGAGGGAGAACTGCAGATGTGGGGAATACTAGCTTTTTTTATGCTTTCCTAATTTTACCACATTTTCGTTTTCCCTCTAATGCGTTTTATAAATTTCATATGTTTTCCCATATATGCGTTTTCCTCATATTTGCTTTTTCCTCATATTTGCTTTTTCCTCATATTTGCTTTTTCCTCATATTTGCTTTTTCCTCATGTTTGCGTTTTTCCCATATTTGCGTTTTTCCCATATTTGCGTTTTTCCCATATTTGCGTTTTTCCCATATTTGCGTTTTTCCCATATTTGCGTTTTTCCCATATTTGCGTTTTTCCCATATTTGCGTTTTTCCCATATTTGCGTTTTTCCCATATTTGCGTTTTTCCCATATTTGCGTTTTTCCCATATTTGCGTTTTTCCCATATTTGCGTTTTTCCCATATTTAGGTTTTTCCCATATTTAGGTTTTTCCCATATTTGCGTTTTTCCCATATTTGCGTTTTTCCCATATTCGCGTTTTGAGAAGAGGCAGATTTGAGGTAACTAAAAATTTGAAGTTATTGAAGTGCATAAGAGGGAGAACTGCAGATGTGGGGAATACTAGCTTTTTTTATGCATCCCCAATTTTACCACATTTTCGTTTTCCCTCTAATGCGTTTTTTAAATTTCATATGTTTTCCTATATATGCGTTTTCCTCATATTTGCGTTTTCCTCATATTTTCGTTTTTCCCATATTTGCGTTTTTCCCATATTTGCGTTTTTCCCATATTTGCGTTTTTCCCATATTTGCGTTTTTCCCATATTTGCGTTTTTCCCATATTTGCGTTTTTCCCATATTTGCGTTTTCCCATATTTGCGTTTTTCCCATATTTGCGTTTTTCCCATATTTGCGTTTTTCCCATATTTGCGTTTTTCCCATATTTGCGTTTTTCCCATATTTGCGTTTTTCCCATATTTGCGTTCTTCCCATATTTGCGTTCTTCCCATATTTGCGTTTTTCCCATATTTGCGTTTTTCCCATATTTGCGTTTTTGCGATATTTGCGTTTTTCCCATATTTGCGTTTTTCCCATATTTGCGTTTTTCCCATATTTGCGTTTTTCCCATATTTGCGTTTTTCCCATATTTGCGTTTTTCCCATATTTGCGTTTTTCCCATATTTGCTTTTTTCCCATATTCGCGTTTTGAGAAGAGGCAGATTTGAGGTAACTAAAAATTTGAAGTTATTGAAGTTCATAAGAGGGAGAACTGCAGATGTGGGGAATACTAGCTTTTTTTATGCATTCCTAATTTTACCACATTTTCGTTTTCCCTCTAATGCGTTTTATAAATTTCATATGTTTTCCCATATATGCGTTTTCCTCATATTTGCTTTTTCCTCATATTTGCGTTTTTCCCATATTTGCGTTTTTCCCATATTTGCGTTTTTCCCATATTTGCGTTTTTCCCATATTTGCGTTTTTCCCATATTTGCGTTTTTCCCATATTTGCGTTTTTCCCATATTTGCGTTTTTCCCATATTTGCGTTTTTCCCATATTTGCGTTTTTCCCATATTTGCGTTTTTCCCATATTTGCGTTTTTCCCATATTTGCGTTTTTCCCATATTTGCGTTTTTCCCATATTTGCGTTTTTCCCATATTTGCGTTTTTCCCATATTTGCGTTTTTCCCATATTTGCGTTTTTCCCATATTTGCGTTTTTCCCATATTTGCGTTTTTCCCATATTTGCGTTTTTCCCATATTTGCGTTTTTCCCATATTTGCGTTGTTCCCATATTTGCGTTGTTCCCATATTTGCGTTGTTCCCATATTTGCGTTGTTCCCATATTTGCGTTGTTCCCATATTTGCGTTGTTCCCATATTTGCGTTGTTCCCATATTTGCGTTTTTCCCATATTTGCGTTTTTCCCATATTTGCGTTTTTCTCATATTCGCGTTTTGAGAAGAGGCAGATTTGAGGTAATTAAAAATTTGAAGTTATTGAAGTGCATAAGAGGGAGAACTGCAGATGTGGGGAATACTAGCTTTTTTTATGCTTCCCCAATTTTACCACATTTTCGTTTTCCCTCTAATGCGTTTTATAAATTTCATATGTTTTCCCGTATTTGCGTTTTTCCCATATTTGCGTTTTTCCCATATTTGCGTTTTTCCCATATTTGCGTTTTTCCCATATTTGCGTTTTTCCCATATTTGCGTTTTTCCCATATTTGCGTTTTTCCCATATTTGCGTTTTTCCCATATTTGCGTTTTTCCCATATTTACGTTTTTCCCATATTTGCGTTTTTCCCATATTTGCGTTTTTCCCATATTTGCGTTTTTCCCATATTTGCGTTTTTCCCATATTTGCGTTTTTCCCATATTTGCGTTTTTCCCATATTTGCGTTTTTCCCATATTTGCGTTTTTCCCATATTTGCGTTTTTCCCATATTTGCGTTTTTCCCATATTTTCGTTTTTCTCATATTTGCGTTTTTCCCATATTTGCGTTTTTCCCATATTTGCGTTTTTCCCATATTTGCGTTTTTCCCATATTTGCGTTTTTCCCATATTTGCGTTTTTCCCATATTTGCGTTTTTCCCATATTTGCGTTTTTCCCATATTTGCGTTTTTCCCAAATTTGCGTTTTTCCCATATTTGCATTTTTCCCATATTTGCATTTTTCCCATATTTAGGTTTTTCCCATATTTAGGTTTTTCCCATATTTAGGTTTTTCCCATATTTAGGTTTTTCCCATATTTAGGTTTTTCCCATATTTAGGTTTTTCCCATATTTGCGTTTTTCCCATATTCGCGTTTTGAGAAGAGGCAGATTTGAGGTAACTAAAAATTTGAAATTATTGAAGTGCATAAGAGGGAGAACTGCAGATGTGGGGAATACTAGCTTTTTTTATGCATCCCCAATTTTACCACATTTTCGTTTTCCCTCTAATGCGTTTTTTAAATTTCATATGTTTTCCTATATATGCGTTTTCCTCATATTTGCGTTTTCCTCATATTTGCGTTTTTCCCATATTTGCGTTTTTCCCATATTTGCGTTTTTCCCATATTTGCGTTTTTCCCATATTTGCGTTTTTCCCATATTTGCGTTTTTCCCATATTTGCTTTTTTCCCATATTTGCGTTTTTCCCATATTTGCGTTTTTCCCATATTTGCGTTTTCCCCATATTTGCGTTTTTCCCATATTTGCGTTTTTCCCATATTTGCGTTTTTCCCATATTTGCGTTTTTCCCATATTTGCTTTTTTCCCATATTTGCTTTTTTCCCATATTTGCTTTTTTCCCATATTCGCGTTTTGAGAAGAGGCAGATTTGAGGTAATTAAAAATTTGAAGTTATTGAAGTGCATAAGAGGGAGAACTGCAGATGTGGGGAATACTAGCTTTTTTTATGCATCCCCAATTTTACCACATTTTCGTTTTCCCTCTAATGCGTTTTATAAATTTCATATGTTTTCCCGTATTTGCGTTTTTCCCATATTTGCGTTTTTCCCATATTTGCGTTTTTCCCATATTTGCGTTTTTCCCATATTTGCGTTTTTCCCATATTTGCGTTTTTCCCATATTTGCGTGTTTCCCATATTTGCGTGTTTCCCATATTTGCGTTTTTCCCATATTTGCGTTTTTCCCATATTTGCGTTTTTCCCATATTTGCGTTTTTCCCATATTTGCGTTTTTCCCATATTTCCGTTTTTCCCATATTAGCATTTTGAGAAGAGGCAGATTTGAGGTAACTAAAAATTTGAAGTTATTGAAGTGCATAAGAGGGAGAACTGCAGGTGTGGGGAATACTAGCTTTTTTTATGCATCCCCAATTTTACCACATTTTCGTTTTCCCTCTAATGCGTTTTATAAAATTCATATGTTTTCCCATATATGCGTTTTCCTCATATTTGCGTTTTCCCCATATTTGCGTTTTTCCCATATTTGCGTTTTTCCCATATTTTTCCCATATTTGCGTTTTTCCCATATTTGCGTTTTTCCCATATTTGCGTTTTTCCCATATTTGCGTTTTTCCCATATTTGCGTTTTTCCCATATTTGCGTTTTTCCCATATTTGCGTTTTTCCCATATTTGCGTTTTTCCCATATTTGCGTTTTTCCCATATTTGCGTTTTTCCCATATTTGCGTTTTTCCCATATTTGCGTTTTTCCCATATTTGCGTTTTTCCCATATTTGCGTTCTTCCCATATTTGCGTTCTTCCCATATTTGCGTTCTTCCCATATTTGCGTTTTTCCCATATTTGCGTTTTTCCCATATTTGCCTTTTTCCCATATTTGCGTTTTTCCCATATTTGCTTTTTTCCCATATTTGCTTTTTTCCCATATTTGCTTTTTTCCCATATTTGCTTTTTTCCCATATTTGCTTTTTTCCCATATTCGCGTTTTGAGAAGAGGCAGATTTGAGGTAACTAAAAATTTGAAGTTATTGAAGTTCATAAGAGGGAGAACTGCAGATGTGGGGAATACTAGCTTTTTTTATGCATTCCTAATTTTACCACATTTTCGTTTTCCCTCTAATGCGTTTTATAAATTTCATATGTTTTCCCATATATGCGTTTTCCTCATATTTGCTTTTTCCTCATATTTGCTTTTTCCTCATATTTGCGTTTTTCCCATATTTGCGTTTTTCCCATATTTGCGTTTTTCCCATATTTGCGTTTTTCCCATATTTGCGTTTTTCCCATATTTGCGTTTTTCCCATATTTGCGTTTTTCCCATATTTGCGTTTTTCCCATATTTGCGTTTTTCCCATATTTGCGTTTTTCCCATATTTGCGTTTTTCCCATATTTGCGTTTTTCCCATATTTGCGTTTTTCCCATATTTGCGTTTTTCCCATATTTGCGTTTTTCCCATATTTGCGTTTTTCCCATATTTGCGTTTTTCCCATATTTGCGTTTTTCCCATATTTGCGTTTTTCCCATATTTGCGTTTTTCCCATATTTGCGTTTTTCCCATATTTGCGTTTTTCTCATATTCGCGTTTTGAGAAGAGGCAGATTTGAGGTAATTAAAAATTTGAAGTTATTGAAGTGCATAAGAGGGAGAACTGCAGATGTGGGGAATACTAGCTTTTTTTATGCATCCCCAATTTTACCACATTTTCGTTTTCCCTCTAATGCGTTTTATAAATTTCATATTTTTTCCCGTATTTGCGTTTTTCCCATATTTGCGTTTTTCCCATATTTGCGTTTTTCCCATATTTGCGTTTTTCCCATATTTGCGTTTTTCCCATATTTGCGTTTTTCCCATATTTGCGTTTTTCCCATATTTGCGTTTTTCCCATATTTGCTTTTTTCCCATATTTGCGTTTTTCCCATATTTGCGTTTTCCCCATATTTGCGTTTTTCCCATATTTGCGTTTTTCCCATATTTGCGTTTTTCCCATATTTGCGTTTTTCCCATATTTGCTTTTTTCCCATATTTGCTTTTTTCCCATATTTGCTTTTTTCCCATATTCGCGTTTTGAGAAGAGGCAGATTTGAGGTAATTAAAAATTTGAAGTTATTGAAGTGCATAAGAGGGAGAACTGCAGATGTGGGGAATACTAGCTTTTTTTATGCATCCCCAATTTTACCACATTTTCGTTTTCCCTCTAATGCGTTTTATAAATTTCATATGTTTTCCCGTATTTGCGTTTTTCCCATATTTGCGTTTTTCCCATATTTGCGTTTTTCCCATATTTGCGTTTTTCCCATATTTGCGTTTTTCCCATATTTGCGTTTTTCCCATATTTGCGTGTTTCCCATATTTGCGTGTTTCCCATATTTGCGTTTTTCCCATATTTGCGTTTTTCCCATATTTGCGTTTTTCCCATATTTGCGTTTTTCCCATATTTGCGTTTTTCCCATATTTCCGTTTTTCCCATATTAGCATTTTGAGAAGAGGCAGATTTGAGGTAACTAAAAATTTGAAGTTATTGAAGTGCATAAGAGGGAGAACTGCAGGTGTGGGGAATACTAGCTTTTTTTATGCATCCCCAATTTTACCACATTTTCGTTTTCCCTCTAATGCGTTTTATAAAATTCATATGTTTTCCCATATATGCGTTTTCCTCATATTTGCGTTTTCCCCATATTTGCGTTTTTCCCATATTTGCGTTTTTCCCATATTTTTCCCATATTTGCGTTTTTCCCATATTTGCGTTTTTCCCATATTTGCGTTTTTCCCATATTTGCGTTTTTCCCATATTTGCGTTTTTCCCATATTTGCGTTTTTCCCATATTTGCGTTTTTCCCATATTTGCGTTTTTCCCATATTTGCGTTTTTCCCATATTTGCGTTTTTCCCATATTTGCGTTTTTCCCATATTTGCGTTTTTCCCATATTTGCGTTTTTCCCATATTTGCGTTTTTCCCATATTTGCGTTTTTCCCATATTTGCGTTTTTCCCATATTTGCGTTCTTCCCATATTTGCGTTCTTCCCATATTTGCGTTTTTCCCATATTTGCGTTTTTCCCATATTTGCCTTTTTCCCATATTTGCCTTTTTCCCATATTTGCGTTTTTCCCATATTTGCTTTTTTCCCATATTTGCTTTTTTCCCATATTTGCTTTTTTCCCATATTTGCTTTTTTCCCATATTCGCGTTTTGAGAAGAGGCAGATTTGAGGTAACTAAAAATTTGAAGTTATTGAAGTTCATAAGAGGGAGAACTGCAGATGTGGGGAATACTAGCTTTTTTTATGCATTCCTAATTTTACCACATTTTCGTTTTCCCTCTAATGCGTTTTATAAATTTCATATGTTTTCCCATATATGCGTTTTCCTCATATTTGCTTTTTCCTCATATTTGCTTTTTCCTCATATTTGCGTTTTTCCCATATTTGCGTTTTTCCCATATTTGCGTTTTTCCCATATTTGCGTTTTTCCCATATTTGCGTTTTTCCCATATTTGCGTTTTTCCCATATTTGCGTTTTTCCCATATTTGCGTTTTTCCCATATTTGCGTTTTTCCCATATTTGCGTTTTTCCCATATTTGCGTTTTTCCCATATTTGCGTTTTTCCCATATTTGCGTTTTTCCCATATTTGCGTTTTTCCCATATTTGCGTTTTTCCCATATTTGCGTTTTTCCCATATTTGCGTTTTTCCCATATTTGCGTTTTTCCCATATTTGCGTTTTTCCCATATTTGCGTTTTTCCCATATTTGCGTTTTTCTCATATTCGCGTTTTGAGAAGAGGCAGATTTGAGGTAATTAAAAATTTGAAGTTATTGAAGTGCATAAGAGGGAGAACTGCAGATGTGGGGAATACTAGCTTTTTTTATGCATCCCCAATTTTACCACATTTTCGTTTTCCCTCTAATGCGTTTTATAAATTTCATATTTTTTCCCGTATTTGCGTTTTTCCCATATTTGCGTTTTTCCCATATTTGCGTTTTTCCCCATATTTGCGTTTTTCCCATATTTGCGTTTTTCCCATATTTGCGTTTTTCCCATATTTGCGTTTTTCCCATATTTGCGTTTTTCCCATATTTGCGTTTTTCCCATATTTGCGTTTTTCCCATATTTAGGTTTTTCCCATATTTAGGTTTTTCCCATATTTGCGTTTTTCACATATTCGCGTTTTGAGAAGAGGCAGATTTGAGGTAATTAAAAATTTGAAGTTATTGAAGTGCATAAGAGGGAGAACTGCAGATGTGGGGAATACTAGCTTTTTTTATGCATCCCCAATTTTACCACATTTTCGTTTTCCCTCTAATGCGTTTTATAAATTTCATATGTTTTCCCGTATTTGCGTTTTTCCCATATTTGCGTTTTTCCCATATTTGCGTTTTTCCCATATTTGCGTTTTTCCCATATTTGCGTTTTTCCCATATTTGCGTTTTTCCCATATTTGCGTTTTTCCCATATTTGCGTTTTTCCCATATTTGCGTTTTTCCCATATTTGCGTTTTTCCCATATTTGCGTTTTTCCCATATTTGCGTTTTTCCCATATTTGCGTTTTTCCCATATTTTCGTTTTTCCCATATTTGCGTTTTTCCCATATTTGCGTTTTTCCCATATTTGCGTTTTTCCCATATTTGCGTTTTTCCCATATTTGCGTTTTTCCCATATTTGCGTTTTTCCCATATTTGCGTTTTTCCCATATTTGCGTTTTTCCCATATTTGCGTTTTTCCCATATTTGCGTTTTTCCCATATTTGCGTTTTTCCCATATTTGCGTTTTTCCCATATTTGCGTTTTTCCCATATTTGCGTTTTTCCCATATTAGCATTTTGAGAAGAGGCAGATTTGAGGTAACTAAAAATTTGAAGTTATTGAAGTGCATAAGAGGGAGAACTGCAGATGTGGGGAATACTAGCTTTTTTTATGCATCCCCAATTTTACCACATTTTCGTTTTCCCTCTAATGCGTTTTATAAATTTCATATGTTTTCCCATATATGCGTTTTCCTCATATTTGCGTTTTCCCCATATTTGCGTTTTTCCCATATTTGCGTTTTTCCCATATTTGCGTGTTTCCCATATTTGCGTTTTTCCCATATTTGCGTTTTTCCCATATTTGCGTTTTTCCCATATTTGCGTTTTTCCCATATTTGCGTTTTTCCCATATTTGCGTTTTTCCCATATTCGCGTTTTGAGAAGAGGCAGATTTGAGGTAACTAAAAATTTGAAGTTATTGAAGTGCATAAGAGGGAGAACTGCAGATGTGGGGAATACTAGCTTTTTTTATGCATCCCCAATTTTACCACATTTTCGTTTTCCCTCTAATGCGTTTTATAAATTTCATATGTATTCCCATATATGCGTTTTCCTCATATTTGCGTTTTTCCCATATTTGCTTTTTTCCCATATTTGCTTTTTTCCCATATTTGCGTTTTTCCCATATTTGCGTTTTTCCCATATTTGCGTTTTTCCCATATTTGCGTTTTTCCCATATTTGCGTTTTTCCCATATTTGCGTTTTTCCCATAGTTGCGTTTTTCCCATATTTGCGTTTTTCCCATATTTGCGTTTTTCCCACATTTGCGTTTTTCCCACATTTGCGTTTTTCCCACATTTGCGTTTTTCCCACATTTGCGTTTTTCCCACATTTGCGTTTTTCCCACATTTGCGTTTTTCCCACATTTGCGTTTTTCCCACATTTGCGTTTTTCCCACATTTGCGTTTTTCCCACATTTGCGTTTTTCCCACATTTGCGTTTTTCCCACATTTGCGTTTTTCCCACATTTGCGTTTTTCCCATATTTGGGTTTTTCCCATATTTGGGTTTTTCCCATATTTGGGTTTTTCCCATATTTGGGTTTTTCCCATATTTGGGTTTTTCCCATATTTGGGTTTTTCCCATATTTGGGTTTTTCCCATATTTGCGTTTTTCCCATATTTGCGTTTTTCCCATATTTGCGTTTTTCCCATATTTGCGTTTTTCCCATATTTGCGTTTTTCCCATATTTGCGTTTTTCCCATATTTGCGTTTTTCCCATATTTGCGTTTTTCCCATATTTGCGTTTTCCCCATATTTGCGTTTTCCCCATATTTGCGTTTTCCCCATATTTGCGTTTTCCCCATATTTGCGTTTTCCCCATATTTGCGTTTTCCCCATATTTGCGTTTTCCCCATATTTGCGTTTTCCCCATATTTGCGATTTCCCCATATTTGCGATTTTCCCATATTTGCGTTTTTCCCATATTTGCGTTTTTCCCATATTTGCGTTTTTCCCATATTTAGGTTTTTCCCATATTTAGGTTTTTCCCATATTTAGGTTTTTCCCATATTTAGGTTTTTCCCATATTTAGGTTTTTCCCATATTTGCGTTTTTCACATATTCGCGTTTTGAGAAGAGGCAGATTTGAGGTAATTAAAAATTTGAAGTTATTGAAGTGCATAAGAGGGAGAACTGCAGATGTGGGGAATACTAGCTTTTTTTATGCATCCCCAATTTTACCACATTTTCGTTTTCCCTCTAATGCGTTTTATAAATTTCATATGTTTTCCCGTATTTGCGTTTTTCCCATATTTGCGTTTTTCCCATATTTGCGTTTTTCCCCATATTTGCGTTTTTCCCATATTTGCGTTTTTCCCATATTTGCGTTTTTCCCATATTTGCGTTTTTCCCATATTTGCGTTTTTCCCATATTTGCGTTTTTCCCATATTTGCGTTTTTCCCATATTTGCGTTTTTCCCATATTTGCGTTTTTCCCATATTTGCGTTTTTCCCATATTTGCGTTTTTCCCATATTTGCGTTTTTCCCATATTTGCGTTTTTCCCATATTTGCGTTTTTCCCATATTTGCGTTTTTCCCATATTTGCGTTTTTCCCATATTTGCGTTTTTCCCATATTTGCGTTTTTCCCATATTTGCGTTTTTCCCATATTTGCGTTTTTCCCATATTTGCGTTTTTCCCATATTTGCGTTTTTCCCATATTAGCATTTTGAGAAGAGGCAGATTTGAGGTAACTAAAAATTTGAAGTTATTGAAGTGCATAAGAGGGAGAACTGCAGATGTGGGGAATACTAGCTTTTTTTATGCATCCCCAATTTTACCACATTTTCGTTTTCCCTCTAATGCGTTTTATAAATTTCATATGTTTTCCCATATATGCGTTTTCCTCATATTTGCGTTTTCCCCATATTTGCGTTTTTCCCATATTTGCGTTTTTCCCATATTTGCGTTTTTCCCATATTTGCGTTTTTCTCATATTTTTCCCATATTTGCGTTTTTCCCATATTTGCGTTTTTCCCATATTTGCGTTTTTCCCATATTTGCGTTTTTCCCATATTTGCGTTTTTCCCATATTTGCGTTTTTCCCATATTTGCGTTTTTCCCATATTTGCGTTTTTCCCATATTTGCGTTTTTCCCATATTTGCGTTTTTCCCATATTTGCGTTTTTCCCATATTTGCGTTTTTCCCATATTTGCGTTTTTCCCATATTTGCGTTTTTCCCATATTTGCGTTTTTCCCATATTTGCGTTTTTCCCATATTTGCGTTTTTCCCATATTTGCGTTTTTCCCATATTTGCGTTTTTCCCATATTAGCATTTTGAGAAGAGGCAGATTTGAGGTAACTAAAAATTTGAAGTTATTGAAGTGCATAAGAGGGAGAACTGCAGATGTGGGGAATACTAGCTTTTTTTATGCATCCCCAATTTTACCACATTTTCGTTTTCCCTCTAATGCGTTTTATAAATTTCATATGTTTTCCCATATATGCGTTTTCCTCATATTTGCGTTTTTCCCATATTTGCGTTTTTCTCATATTTTTCCCATATTTGCGTTTTTCCCATATTTGCGTTTTTCCCATATTTGCGTTTTTCCCACATTTGCGTTTTTCCCACATTTGCGTTTTTCCCACATTTGCGTTTTTCCCACATTTGCGTTTTTCCCACATTTGCGTTTTTCCCACATTTGCGTTTTTCCCACATTTGCGTTTTTCCCACATTTGCGTTTTTCCCACATTTGCGTTTTTCCCATATTTGCGTTTTTCCCATATTTGGGTTTTTCCCATATTTGGGTTTTTTCCCATATTTGGGTTTTTCCCATATTTGGGTTTTTCCCATATTTGCGTTTTTCCCATATTTGCGTTTTTCCCATATTTGCGTTTTTCCCATATTTGCGTTTTTCCCATATTTGCGTTTTTCCCATATTTGCGTTTTTCCCATATTTGCGTTTTCCCCATATTTGCGTTTTCCCCATATTTGCGTTTTCCCCATATTTGCGTTTTCACCATATTTGCGTTTTCCCCATATTTGCGTTTTCCCCATATTTGCGTTTTCCCCATATTTGCGTTTTCCCCATATTTGCGTTTTCCCCATATTTGCGTTTTCCCCATATTTGCGTTTTCCCCATATTTGCGTTTTCCCCATATTTGCGTTTTTCCCATATTTGCGTTTTTCCCATATTTGCGTTTTTCCCATATTTGCGTTTTTCCCATATTTGCGTTTTTCCCATATTTGCGTTTTTCCCATATTTGCGTTTTTCCCATATTTGCGTTTTTCCCATATTTGGGTTTTTCCCATATTTGGGTTTTTCCCATATTTGCGTTTTTCCCATATTTGCGTTTTTCCCATATTTGCGTTTTGAGAAGAGGCAGATTTGAGGTAACTATAAATTTGAAGTTATTGAAGTGCATAAGAGGGAGAACTGCAGATGTGGGGAATACTAGCTTTTTTTATGCATCCCCAATTTTACCACATTTTCGTTTTCCTTCTAATGCGTTTTATAAATTTCATATGTTTTCCCATATATGCGTTTTCCTCATATTTGCGTTTTTCCCATATTTGCGTTTTTCCCATATTTACCTTTTTCCCATATTTGCCTTTTTCCCATATTTGCCTTTTTCCCATATTTGCCTTTTTCCCATATTTGCCTTTTTCCCATATTTGCCTTTTTCCCATATTTGCGTTTTTCCCATATTTTCGTTTTTCCCATATTTGCGTTTTTTCCATATTCGCGTTTTTCCCATATTCGCGTTTTTCCCATATTCGCGTTTTTCCCATATTGGCGTTTTTCCCATATTGGCGTTTTTCCCATATTGGCGTTTTTCCCATATTTGCGTTTTTCCCATATTTGCGTTTTTCCCATATTTGCGTTTTTCCCATATTTGCGTTTTTCCCATATTTGCGTTTTTCCCATATTTGCGTTTTTCCCATATTTGCGTTTTTCCCATATTTGCGTTTTTCCCATATTTGCGTTTTTCCCATATTTGCGTTTTTCCCATATTTGCGTTTTTCCCATATTCGCGTTTTGAGAAGAGGCAGATTTGAGGTAATTAAAAATTTGAAGTTATTGAAGTGCATAAGAGGGAGAACTGCAGATGTGGGGAATACTAGCTTTTTTTATGCATCTCCAATTTTACCACATTTTCGTTTTCCTTCTAATGCGTTTTATAAATTTCATATGTTTTCCCATATATGCGTTTTCCTCATATTTGCGTTTTTCCCATATTTGCGTTTTTCCCATATTTACCTTTTTCCCATATTTGCCTTTTTCCCATATTTGCCTTTTTCCCATATTTGCGTTTTTCCCATATTTGCGTTTTTCCCATATTTGCGTTTTTCCCATATTTGCGTTTTTCCCATATTTGCGTTTTTCCCATATTTGCGTTTTTCCCATATTTGCCTTTTTCCCATATTTGCGTTTTTCCCATTTTTGCGTTTTTCCCATATTTGCGTTTTTCCCATTTTTGCGTTTTTCCCATATTTGCGTTTTTCCCATATTTGCGTTTTTCCCATATTTGCGTTTTTCCCATATTTGCGTTTTTCCCATATTTGCGTTTTTCCCATATTTGCGTTTTTCCCATATTAGCATTTTGAGAAGAGGCAGATTTGAGGTAACTAAAAATTTGAAGTTATTGAAGTGCATAAGCGGGAGAACTGCAGATGTGGGGAATACTAGCTTTTTTTATGCATCCCCAATTTTACCACATTTTCGTTTTCCCTCTAATGCGTTTTATAAATTTCATATGTTTTCCCATAGATGCGTTTTCCTCATATTTGCGTTTTTTCCATATTTGCGTTTTTCCCATATTTGCGTTTTTCCCATATTTGCGTTTTTCCCATATTTGCGTTTTTCCCATATTTGCGTTTTTCCCATAATTGCGTTTTTCCCATAATTGCGTTTTTCCCATAATTGCGTTTTTCCCATAATTGCGTTTTTCACATAATTGCGTTTTTCCCATAATTGCGTTTTTCCCATAATTGCGTTTTTCCCATATTTGCGTTTTTCCCATATTTGCGTTTTTCCCATATTTGCGTTTTTCCCATATTTGCGTTTTTCCCATATTTGCGTTTTTCCCATATTTGCGTTTTTCCCATATTTGCGTTTTTCCCATATTTGCGTTTTTCCCATATTTGCGTTTTTCCCATATTTGCGTTTTTCCCATATTCGCGTTTTGAGAAGAGGCAGATTTGAGGTAACTAAAAATTTGAAGTTATTGAAGTACATAAGAGGGAGAACTGCAGACGTGGGGAATACTAGCTTTTTTTATGCATCCCCAATTTTACCACATTTTCGTTTTCCCTCTAATGCGTTTTATAAATTTCATATGTATTCCCATATATGCGTTTTCCTCATATTTGCGTTTTTCCCATATTTGCTTTTTTCCCATATTTGCTTTTTTTCCATATTTGCGTTTTTCCCATATTTGCGTTTTTCCCATATTTGCGTTTTTCCCATATTTGCGTTTTTCCCATATTTGCGTTTTTCCCATATTTGCGTTTTTCCCATATTTGCGTTTTTCCCACATTTGCGTTTTTCCCACATTTGCGTTTTTCCCACATTTGCGTTTTTCCCACATTTGCGTTTTTCCCACATTTGCGTTTTTCCCACATTTGCGTTTTTCCCACATTTGCGTTTTTCCCACATTTGCGTTTTTCCCACATTTGGGTTTTTCCCATATTTGGGTTTTTCCCATATTTGGGTTTTTCCCATATTTGGGTTTTTCCCATATTTGGGTTTTTCCCTTATTTGGGTTTTTCCCATATTTGCGTTTTGAGAAGAGGCAGATTTGAGGTAACTATAAATTTGAAGTTATTGAAGTGCATAAGAGGGAGAACTGCAGATGTGGGGAATACTAGCTTTTTTATGCATCCCCAATTTTACCACATTTTCGTTTTCCTTCTAATGCGTTTTATAAATTTCATATGTTTTCCCATATATGCGTTTTCCTCATATTTGCGTTTTTCCCATATTTGCGTTTTTCCCATATTTACCTTTTTCCCATATTTGCCTTTTTCCCATATTTGCCTTTTTCCCATATTTGCCTTTTTCCCATATTTGCCTTTTTCCCATATTTGCGTTTTTCCCATATTTTCGTTTTTCCCATATTTGCGTTTTTTCCATATTCGCGTTTTCCCCATATTCGCGTTTTTCCCATATTCGCGTTTTTCCCATATTGGCGTTTTTCCCATATTGGCGTTTTTCCCATATTGGCGTTTTTCCCATATTTGCGTTTTTCCCATATTTGCGTTTTTCCCATATTTGCGTTTTTCCCATATTTGCGTTTTTCCCATATTTGCGTTTTTCCCATATTTGCGTTTTTCCCATATTTGCGTTTTTCCCATATTCGCGTTTTGAGAAGAGGCAGATTTGAGGTAATTAAAAATTTGAAGTTATTGAAGTGCATAAGAGGGAGAACTGCAGATGTGGGGAATACTAGCTTTTTTTATGCATCCCCAATTTTACCACATTTTCGTTTTCCTTCTAATGCGTTTTATAAATTTCATATGTTTTCCCATATATGCGTTTTCCTCATATTTGCGTTTTTCCCATATTTGCGTTTTTCCCATATTTACCTTTTTCCCATATTTGCCTTTTTCCCATATTTGCCTTTTTCCCATATTTGCCTTTTTCCCATATTTGCGTTTTTCCCATATTTGCGTTTTTCCCATATTTGCGTTTTTCCCATATTTGCGTTTTTCCCATATTTGCGTTTTTCCCATATTTGCGTTTTTCCCATATTTGCGTTTTTCCCATATTTGCGTTTTTCCCATATTTGCGTTTTTCCCATATTTGCGTTTTTCCCATATTTGCGTTTTTCCCATATTTGCGTTTTTCCCATATTTGCGTTTTTCCCATATTTGCGTTTTTTCCATATTTGCGTTTTTCCCATATTTGCGTTTTTCCCATATTTGCGTTTTTCCCATATTTGCGTTTTTCCCATATTTGCGTTTTTCCCATATTAGCATTTTGAGAAGAGGCAGATTTGAGGTAACTAAAAATTTGAAGTTATTGAAGTGCATAAGCGGGAGAACTGCAGATGTGGGGAATACTAGCTTTTTTTATGCATCCCCAATTTTACCACATTTTCGTTTTCCCTCTAATGCGTTTTATAAATTTCATATGTTTTCCCATAGATGCGTTTTCCTCATATTTGCGTTTTTTCCATATTTGCGTTTTTCCCATATTTGCGTTTTTCCCATATTTGCGTTTTTCCCATATTTGCGTTTTTCCCATAATTGCGTTTTTCCCATAATTGCGTTTTTCCCATAATTGCGTTTTTCCCATAATTGCGTTTTTCCCATAATTGCGTTTTTCCCATAATTGCGTTTTTCCCATAATTGCGTTTTTCCCATAATTGCGTTTTTCCCATAATTGCGTTTTTCCCATATTTGCGTTTTTCCCATATTTGCGTTTTTCCCATATTTGCGTTTTTCCCATATTTGCGTTTTTCCCATATTTGCGTTTTTCCCATATTTGCGTTTTTCCCATATTTGCGTTTTTCCCATATTTGCTTTTTTTCCATATTTGCGTTTTCTCCATATTTGCGTTTTTCCCATATTTGCGTTTTCTCCATATTTGCGTTTTTCCCATATTTGCGTTTTTCCCATATTTGCGTTTTTCCCATATTTGCGTTTTTCCCATATTTGCGTTTTTCCCATATTTGCGTTTTTCCCATATTTGCGTTTTTCCCATATTTGCGTTTTTCCCATATTTGCGTTTTTCCCATATTTGCGTTTTTCCCATATTTGCGTTTTTCCCATATTTGCGTTTTTCCCATATTTTCGTTTTTCCCATATTTTCGTTTTTCCCATATTTTCGTTTTTCCCATACTTTCGTTTTTCCCATATTTTCGTTTTTCCCATATTTTCGTTTTTCCCATATTTTCGTTTTTCCCATATTTTCGTTTTTCCCATATTTTCGTTTTTCCCATATTTGCGTTGTTCCCATATTTGCGTTGTTCCCATATTTGCGTTGTTCCCATATTTGCGTTGTTCCCATATTTGCGTTGTTCCCATATTCGCGTTTTGAGAAGAGGCAGATTTGAGGTAATTAAAAATTTGAAGTTATTGAAGTGCATAAGAGGGAGAACTGCAGATGTGGGGAATACTAGCTTTTTTTATGCATCCCCAATTTTACCACATTTTCGTTTTCCCTCTAATGCGTTTTATAAATTTCATATGTTTTCCCATATATGCGTTTTCCTCATATTTGCGTTTTTCCCATATTTGCGTTTTTCCCATATTTACCTTTTTCCCATATTTGCGTTTTTCCCATCTTTGCGTTTTTCCCATCTTTGCGTTTTTCCCATATTTGCGTTTTTCCCATATTTGCGTTTTTCCCATATTTGCGTTTTTCCCATATTTGCGTTTTTCCCATATTTGCGTTTTTCCCATATTTGCGTTTTTCCCATATTTGCGTTTTTCCCATATTTGCGTTTTTCCCATATTTGCGTTTTTCCCATATTTGCGTTTTTCCCATATTTGCGTTTTTCCCATATTTGCGTTTTTCCCATATTCGCGTTTTTCCCATATTTGCGTTTTTCCCATATTTGCGTTTTTCCCATATTTGCGTTTTTCCCATATTTGCGTTCTTCCCATATTTGCGTTCTTCCCATATTTGCGTTCTTCCCATATTTGCGTTCTTCCCATATTTGCGTTCTTCCCATATTCGCGTTTTGAGAAGAGGCAGATTTGAGGTAACTAAAAATTTGAAGTTATTGAAGTGCATAAGAGGGAGAACTGCAGATGTGGGGAATACTAGCTTTTTTTATGCATCCCCAATTTTACCACATTTTCGTTTTCCCTCTAATGCGTTTTATAAATTTCATATGTATTCCCATATATGCGTTTTCCTCATATTTGCGTTTTTCCCATATTTGCGTTTTTCCCATAATTGCGTTTTTCCCATAATTGCGTTTTTCCCATATTTGCGTTTTTCCAATATTTGCGTTTTTCCCATATTTGCGTTTTTCCCATATTTGCGTATTTCCCATATTTGCGTTTTTCCCGTATTTGCGTTTTTCCCGTATTTGCGTTTTTCCCGTATTTGCGTTTTTCCCATATTTGCGTTTTTCCCATATTTGCGTTTTTCCATATTTGCGTTTTTCCCATATTTGCGTTTTTCCCATATTTGCGTTTTTCCCATATTTGCGTTTTTCCCATATTTGCGTTTTTCCCATATTTGCGTTTTTCCCATATTTGGGTTTTTCCCATATTTGGGTTTTTCCCATATTTGGGTTTTTCCCATATTTGGGTTTTTCCCATATTTGCGTTTTTCCCATATTTGCGTTTTTCCCATATTTGCGTTTTTCCCATATTTGCGTTTTGAGAAGAGGCAGATTTGAGGTAACTATAAATTTGAAGTTATTGAAGTGCATAAGAGGGAGAACTGCAGATGTGGGGAATACTAGCTTTTTTTATGCATCCCCAATTTTACCACATTTTCGTTTTCCCTCTAATGCGTTTTATAAATTTCATATGTTTTCCCATACATGCGTTTTCCTCATATTTGCGTTTTTTCCATATTTGCATTTTTCCAATATTTGCGTTTTTCCCATATTTGCGTTTTTCCCATATTTGCGTTTTTCCCAAATTTGCGTTTTTCCCAAATTTGCGTTTTTCCCATATTTGCGTTTTTCCAATATTTGCGTTTTTCCCATATTTGCGTTTTTCCCATATTTGCGTTTTTCCCATATTTGCGTTTTTCCCATATTTTCGTTTTTCCCATATTTGCGTTTTTTCCATATTCGCGTTTTTCCCATATTCGCGTTTTTCCCATATTCGCGTTTTTCCCATATTCGCGTTTTTCCCATATTGGCGTTTTTCCCATATTGGCGTTTTTCCCATATTTGCGTTTTTCCCATATTTGCGTTTTCCCATATTTGCGTTTTTCCCATATTTGCGTTTTTCCCATATTTGCGTTTTTCCCATATTTGCGTTTTTCCCATATTTGCGTTTTTCCCATATTTGCGTTTTTCCCTTATTTGCGTTTTTCCCATATTTGCGTTTTTCCCATATTTGCGTTTTTCCCATATTTGCGTTTTTCCCATATTTGCGTTTTTCCCATATTTGCGTTTTTCCCATATTTGCGTTTTTCCCATATTTGCGTTTTTCCCATATTTGCGTTTTTCCCATATTTGCGTTTTGAGAAGAGGCAGATTTGAGGTAATTAAAAATTTGAAGTTATTGAAGTGCATAAGAGGGAGAACTGCAGATGTGGGGAATACTAGCTTTTTTTATGCATCCCCAATTTTACCACATTTTTGTTTTCCTTCTAATGCGTTTTATAAATTTCATATGTTTTCCCATATATGCGTTTTCCTCATATTTGCGTTTTTCCCATATTTGCGTTTTTCCCATATTTACCTTTTTCCCATATTTGCCTTTTTCCCATATTTGCCTTTTTCCCATATTTGCCTTTTTCCCATATTTGCCTTTTTCCCATATTTGCGTTTTTCCCATATTTGCGTTTTTCCCATATTTGCGTTTTTCCCATATTTGCGTTTTTCCCATATTTGCGTTTTTCCCATATTTGCGTTTTTCCCATATTTGCGTTTTTCCCATATTTGCGTTTTTCCCATATTTGCGTTTTTCCCATATTTGCGTTTTTCCCATATTTGCGTTTTTCCCATATTAGCATTTTGAGAAGAGGCAGATTTGAGGTAACTAAAAATTTGAAGTTATTGAAGTGCATAAGCGGGAGAACTGCAGATGTGGGGAATACTAGCTTTTTTTATGCATCCCCAATTTTACCACGTTTCGTTTTCCCTCTAATGCGTTTTATAAATTTCATATGTTTTCCCATAGATGCGTTTTCCTCATATTTGCGTTTTTTCCATATTTGCGTTTTTCCCATATTTGCGTTTTTCCCATATTTGCGTTTTTCTCATATTTGCGTTTTTCCCATATTTGCGTTTTTCCCATAATTGCGTTTTTCCCATAATTGCGTTTTTCCCATAATTGCGTTTTTCCCATAATTGCGTTTTTCCCATAATTGCGTTTTTCCCATAATTGCGTTTTTCCCATATTTGCGTTGTTCCCATATTTGCGTTTTTCCCATTTTTGCGTTGTTCCCATATTTGCGTTTTTCCCATTTTTGCGTTTTTCCCATATTCGCGTTTTGAGAAGAGGCAGATTTGAGGTAATTAAAAATTTGAAGTTATTGAAGTGCATAAGAGGGAGAACTGCAGATGTGGGGAATACTAGCTTTTTTTATGCATCCCCAATTTTACCACATTTTCGTTTTCCCTCTAATGCGTTTTATAAATTTCATATGTTTTCCCATATATGCGTTTTCCTCATATTTGCGTTTTTCCCATATTTGCGTTTTTCCCATATTTGCGTTTTTCCCATATTTGCGTTTTTCCCATATTTGCGTTTTTCCCATATTTGCGTTTTTCCCATATTTGCGTTTTTCCCATATTTGCGTTTTTCCCATATTTGCGTTTTTCCCATATTTGCGTTTTTCCCATATTTGCGTTTTTCCCATATTTGCGTTTTTCCCATATTTGCGTTTTTCCCATATTTGCGTTTTTCCCATATTTGAGTTTTTCCCATATTTGCGTTTTTCCCATATTTGCGTTTTTCCCATATTTGCGTTTTTCCCATATTTGCGTTTTTCCCATATTTGCGTTTTTCCCATATTTGCGTTTTTCCCATATTTGCGTTTTTCCCATATTTGCGTTTTTCCCATATTTTCGTTTTTCCCATATTTTCGTTTTTCCCATACTTTCGTTTTTCCCATATTTTCGTTTTTCCCATATTTGCGTTTTTCCCATATTTGCGTTGTTCCCATATTTGCGTTTTTCCCATTTTTGCGTTGTTCCCATATTTGCGTTTTTCCCATTTTTGCGTTTTTCCCATATTCGCGTTTTGAGAAGAGGCAGATTTGAGGTAATTAAAAATTTGAAGTTATTGAAGTGCATAAGAGGGAGAACTGCAGATGTGGGGAATACTAGCTTTTTTTATGCATCCCCAATTTTACCACATTTTCGTTTTCCCTCTAATGCGTTTTATAAATTTCATATGTTTTCCCATATATGCGTTTTCCTCATATTTGCGTTTTTCCCATATTTGCGTTTTTCCCATATTTGCGTTTTTCCCATATTTGCGTTTTTCCCATATTTGCGTTTTTCCCATATTTGCGTTTTTCCCATATTTGCGTTTTTCCCATATTTGCGTTTTTCCCATATTTGCGTTTTTCCCATATTTGCGTTTTTCCCATATTTGCGTTTTTCCCATATTTGCGTTTTTCCCATATTTGCGTTTTTCCCATATTTGCGTTTTTCCCATATTTGCGTTTTTCCCATATTTGCGTTTTTCCCATATTTGAGTTTTTCCCATATTTGCGTTTTTCCCATATTTGCGTTTTTCCCATATTTGCGTTTTTCCCATATTTGCGTTTTTCCCATATTTGCGTTTTTCCCATATTTGCGTTTTTCCCATATTTGCGTTTTTCCCATATTTGCGTTCTTCCCATATTTGCGTTCTTCCCATATTCGCGTTTTGAGAAGAGGCAGATTTGAGGTAACTAAAAATTTGAAGTTATTGAAGTGCATAAGAGGGAGAACTGCAGATGTGGGGAATACTAGCTTTTTTTATGCATCCCCAATTTTACCACATTTTCGTTTTCCCTCTAATGCGTTTTATAAATTTCATATGTATTCCCATATATGCGTTTTCCTCATATTTGCGTTTTTCCCATATTTGCGTTTTTCCCATAATTGCGTTTTTCCCATAATTGCGTTTTTCCCATATTTGCGTTTTTCCAATATTTGCGTTTTTCCCATATTTTCGTTTTTCCCATATTTCCGTTTTTCCCATATTTTCGTTTTTCCCATATTTTCGTTTTTCCCATATTTTCGTTTTTCCCATATTTTCGTTTTTCCCATATTTTCGTTTTTCCCATATTTGCGTTTTTCCCATATTTGCGTTTTTCCCATATTTGCGTTTTTCCCATATTTGCGTTTTTCCCATATTTGCGTTTTTCCCATATTTGCGTTTTTCCCATATTTGCGTTTTTCCCATATTTGTGTATTTCCCATATTTGCGTTTTTCCCATATTTGCGTTTTTCCCATATTTGCGTTTTTCCCATATTTGCGTTTTTCCCATATTTGCGTTTTTCCCATATTTGCGTTTTTCCCACATTTGCGTTTTTCCCACATTTGCGTTTTTCCCACATTTGCGTTTTTCCCACATTTGCGTTTTTCCCACATTTGCGTTTTTCCCACATTTGCGTTTTTCCCACATTTGCGTTTTTCCCACATTTGCGTTTTTCCCACATTTGCGTTTTTCCCACATTTGCGTTTTTCCCACATTTGCGTTTTTCCCACATTTGCGTTTTTCCCACATTTGCGTTTTTCCCATATTTGGGTTTTTCCCATATTTGGGTTTTTCCCATATTTGGGTTTTTCCCATATTTGGGTTTTTCCCATATTTGGGTTTTTCCCATATTTGCGTTTTTCCCATATTTGCGTTTTTCCCATATTTGCGTTTTGAGAAGAGGCAGATTTGAGGTAACTATAAATTTGAAGTTATTGAAGTGCATAAGAGGGAGAACTGCAGATGTGGGGAATACTAGCTTTTTTTATGCATCCCCAATTTTACCACATTTTCGTTTTCCCTCTAATGCGTTTTATAAATTTCATATGTTTTCCCATACATGCGTTTTCCTCATATTTGCGTTTTTTCCATATTTGCATTTTTCCAATATTTGCGTTTTTCCCATATTTGCGTTTTTCCCATATTTGCGTTTTTCCCAAATTTGCGTTTTTCCCAAATTTGCGTTTTTCCCATATTTGCGTTTTTCCAATATTTGCGTTTTTCCCATATTTGCGTTTTTCCCATATTTGCGTTTTTCCCATATTTGCGTTTTTCCCATATTTGCGTTTTTCCCATATTTTCGTTTTTCCCATATTTGCGTTTTTTCCATATTCGCGTTTTTCCCATATTCGCGTTTTTCCCATATTCGCGTTTTTCCCATATTCGCGTTTTTCCCATATTGGCGTTTTTCCCATATTGGCGTTTTTCCCATATTTGCGTTTTTCCCATATTTGCGTTTTCCCATATTTGCGTTTTTCCCATATTTGCGTTTTTCCCATATTTGCGTTTTTCCCATATTTGCGTTTTTCCCATATTTGCGTTTTTCCCATATTTGCGTTTTTCCCTTATTTGCGTTTTTCCCATATTTGCGTTTTTCCCATATTTGCGTTTTTCCCATATTTGCGTTTTTCCCATATTTGCGTTTTTCCCATATTTGCGTTTTTCCCATATTTGCGTTTTTCCCATATTTGCGTTTTTCCCATATTTGCGTTTTCCCCATATTTGCGTTTTGAGAAGAGGCAGATTTGAGGTAATTAAAAATTTGAAGTTATTGAAGTGCATAAGAGGGAGAACTGCAGATGTGGGGAATACTAGCTTTTTTTATGCATCCCCAATTTTACCACATTTTTGTTTTCCTTCTAATGCGTTTTATAAATTTCATATGTTTTCCCATATATGCGTTTTCCTCATATTTGCGTTTTTCCCATATTTGCGTTTTTCCCATATTTGCGTTTTTCCCATATTTACCTTTTTCCCATATTTGCCTTTTTCCCATATTTGCCTTTTTCCCATATTTGCCTTTTTCCCATATTTGCCTTTTTCCCATATTTGCGTTTTTCCCATATTTGCGTTTTTCCCATATTTGCGTTTTTCCCATATTTGCGTTTTTCCCATATTTGCGTTTTTCCCATATTTGCGTTTTTCCCATATTTGCGTTTTTCCCATATTTGCGTTTTTCCCATATTTGCGTTTTTCCCATATTTGCGTTTTTCCCATATTAGCATTTTGAGAAGAGGCAGATTTGAGGTAACTAAAAATTTGAAGTTATTGAAGTGCATAAGCGGGAGAACTGCAGATGTGGGGAATACTAGCTTTTTTTATGCATCCCCAATTTTACCACGTTTCGTTTTCCCTCTAATGCGTTTTATAAATTTCATATGTTTTCCCATAGATGCGTTTTCCTCATATTTGCGTTTTTTCCATATTTGCGTTTTTCCCATATTTGCGTTTTTCCCATATTTGCGTTTTTCTCATATTTGCGTTTTTCCCATATTTGCGTTTTTCCCATAATTGCGTTTTTCCCATAATTGCGTTTTTCCCATAATTGCGTTTTTCCCATAATTGCGTTTTTCCCATAATTGCGTTTTTCCCATAATTGCGTTTTTCCCATAATTGCGTTTTTCCCATATTTGCGTTTTTCCCATATTTGCGTTTTTCCCATATTTGCGTTTTTCCCATATTTGCGTTTTTCCCATATTTGCGTTTTTCCCATATTTGCGTTTTTTCCATATTTGCGTTTTTCCCATATTTGCGTTTTTCCCATATTTGCGTTTTTTCCATATTTGCGTTTTTCCCATATTTGCGTTTTTCCCATATTTGCGTTTTTCCCATATTTGCGTTTTTCCCATATTTGCGTTTTTCCCATATTTTCGTTTTTCCCATATTTGCGTTTTTCCCATATTTGCGTTTTTCCCATATTTGCGTTTTTCCCATATTTGCGTTTTTCCCATATTTGCGTTTTTCCCATATTTGCGTTTTCCCCATATTTGCGTTTTTCCCATATTTGCGTTTTTCCCATATTTTCGTTTTTCCCATATTTTCGTTTTTCCCATATTTTCGTTTTTCCCATATTTTCGTTTTTCCCATACTTTCGTTTTTCCCATATTTTCGTTTTTCCCATATTTGCGTTTTTCCCATATTTGCGTTGTTCCCATATTTGCGTTTTTCCCATTTTTGCGTTGTTCCCATATTTGCGTTTTTCCCATTTTTGCGTTTTTCCCATATTCGCGTTTTGAGAAGAGGCAGATTTGAGGTAATTAAAAATTTGAAGTTATTGAAGTGCATAAGAGGGAGAACTGCAGATGTGGGGAATACTAGCTTTTTTTATGCATCCCCAATTTTACCACATTTTCGTTTTCCCTCTAATGCGTTTTATAAATTTCATATGTTTTCCCATATATGCGTTTTCCTCATATTTGCGTTTTTCCCATATTTGCGTTTTTCCCATATTTGCGTTTTTCCCATATTTGCGTTTTTCCCATATTTGCGTTTTTCCCATATTTGCGTTTTTCCCATATTTGCGTTTTTCCCATATTTGCGTTTTTCCCATATTTGCGTTTTTCCCATATTTGCGTTTTTCCCATATTTGCGTTTTTCCCATATTTGCGTTTTTCCCATATTTGCGTTTTTCCCATATTTGCGTTTTTCCCATATTTGCGTTTTTCCCATATTTGCGTTTTTCCCATATTTGCGTTTTTCCCATATTTGCGTTTTTCCCATATTTGAGTTTTTCCCATATTTGCGTTTTTCCCATATTTGCGTTTTTCCCATATTTGCGTTTTTCCCATATTTGCGTTTTTCCCATATTTGCGTTTTTCCCATATTTGCGTTTTTCCCATATTTGCGTTTTTCCCATATTTGCGTTTTTCCCATATTTTCGTTTTTCCCATACTTTCGTTTTTCCCATATTTTCGTTTTTCCCATATTTGCGTTTTTCCCATATTTGCGTTGTTCCCATATTTGCGTTTTTCCCATTTTTGCGTTGTTCCCATATTTGCGTTTTTCCCATTTTTGCGTTTTTCCCATATTCGCGTTTTGAGAAGAGGCAGATTTGAGGTAATTAAAAATTTGAAGTTATTGAAGTGCATAAGAGGGAGAACTGCAGATGTGGGGAATACTAGCTTTTTTTATGCATCCCCAATTTTACCACATTTTCGTTTTCCCTCTAATGCGTTTTATAAATTTCATATGTTTTCCCATATATGCGTTTTCCTCATATTTGCGTTTTTCCCATATTTGCGTTTTTCCCATATTTGCGTTTTTCCCATATTTGCGTTTTTCCCATATTTGCGTTTTTCCCATATTTGCGTTTTTCCCATATTTGCGTTTTTCCCATATTTGCGTTTTTCCCATATTTGCGTTTTTCCCATATTTGCGTTTTTCCCATATTTGCGTTTTTCCCATATTTGCGTTTTTCCCATATTTGCGTTTTTCCCATATTTGCGTTTTTCCCATATTTGAGTTTTTCCCATATTTGCGTTTTTCCCATATTTGCGTTTTTCCCATATTTGCGTTTTTCCCATATTTGCGTTTTTCCCATATTTGCGTTTTTCCCATATTTGCGTTTTTCCCATATTTGCGTTTTTCCCATATTTGCGTTCTTCCCATATTTGCGTTCTTCCCATATTCGCGTTTTGAGAAGAGGCAGATTTGAGGTAACTAAAAATTTGAAGTTATTGAAGTGCATAAGAGGGAGAACTGCAGATGTGGGGAATACTAGCTTTTTTTATGCATCCCCAATTTTACCACATTTTCGTTTTCCCTCTAAAGCGTTTTATAAATTTCATATGTATTCCCATATATGCGTTTTCCTCATATTTGCGTTTTTCCCATATTTGCGTTTTTCCCATAATTGCGTTTTTCCCATAATTGCGTTTTTCCCATATTTGCGTTTTTCCAATATTTGCGTTTTTCCCATATTTGCGTTTTTCCCATATTTGCGTATTTCCCATATTTGCGTTTTTCCCGTATTTGCGTTTTTCCCGTATTTGCGTTTTTCCCGTATTTGCGTTTTTCCCATATTTGCGTTTTTCCATATTTGCTTTTTTCCCATATTTGCGTTTTTCCCATATTTGCGTTTTTCCCATATTTGCGTTTTTCCCATATTTGCGTTTTTCCCATATTTGCGTTTTTCCCATATTTGCGTTTTTCCCATATTTGCGTTTTTCCCATATTTTCGTTTTTCCCATATTTTCGTTTTTCCCATATTTTCGTTATTCCCATATTTTCGTTTTTCCCATATTTTCGTTTTTCCCATATTTTCGTTTTTCCCATATTTTCGTTATTCCCATATTTTCGTTTTTCCCATATTTTCGTTTTTCCCATATTTTCGTTTTTCCCATATTTTCGTTTTTCCCATATTTGCGTTTTTCCCATATTTGCGTTTTTCCCATATTTGCGTTTTTCCCATGTTTGCGTTTTTCCCATATTTGCGTTTTTCCCATATTTGCGTTTTTCCCATATTTGCGTTTTTCCCATATTTGTGTTTTTCCCATATTTGCGTTTTTCCCATATTTGCGTTTTTCCCATATTTGCGTTTTTCCCATATTTGCGTTTTTCCCATATTTGCGTTTTTCCCATATTTGCGTTTTTCCCATATTTGCGTTTTTCCCATATTTGCGTTTTTCCCATATTTGCGTTTTTCCCATATTTGCGTTTTTCCCATATTTGCGTTTTTCCCATATTTGCGTTTTTCCCATATTTGCGTTTTTCCCATATTTGCGTTTTTCCCATATTTGCGTTTTTCCCATATTCGCGTTTTGAGAAGAGGCAGATTTGAGGTAATTAAAAATTTGAAGTTATTGAAGTGCATAAGAGGGAGAACTGCAGATGTGGGGAATACTAGCCTTTTTTATGCATCCCCAATTTTACCACATTTTCGTTTTCCCTCTAATGCGTTTTATAAATTTCATATGTTTTCCCATATATGCGTGTTCCTCATATTTGCGTTTTTCCCATATTTGCGTTTTTCCCATATTTGCGTTTTTCCCATATTTACCTTTTTCCCATATTTGCCTTTTTCCCATATTTGCCTTTTTCCCATATTTGCGTTTTTCCCATATTTGCGTTTTTCCCTTATTTGCGTTTTTCCCATATTTGCGTTTTTCCCATATTTGCGTTTTTCCCATATTTGCGTTTTTCCCATATTTGCGTTTTTCCCATATTTGCGTTTTTCCCATATTTGCGTTTTTCCCATATTTGCGTTTTTCCCATATTTGCGTTTTTCCCATATTTGCGTTTTTCCCATATTTGCGTTTTTCCCATATTTGCGTTTTTCCCATATTCGCGTTTTGAGAAGAGGCAGATTTGAGGTAATTAAAAATTTGAAGTTATTGAAGTGCATAAGAGGGAGAACTGCAGATGTGGGGAATACTAGCTTTTTTTATGCATCCCCAATTTTACCACATTTTCGTTTTCCTTCTAATGCGTTTTATAAATTTCATATGTTTTCCCATATATGCGTTTTCCTCATATTTGCGTTTTCCTCATATTTGCGTTTTTCCCATATTTACCTTTTTCCCATATTTGCCTTTTTCCCATATTTGCCTTTTTCCCATATTTGCCTTTTTCCCATATTTGCGCTTTTCCCATATTTGCGCTTTTCCCATATTTGCGTTTTTCCCATATTTGCGTTTTTCCCATATTTGCGTTTTTCCCATATTTGCGTTTTTCCCATATTTGCGTTTTTCCCATATTTGCGTTTTTCCCATATTTGCGTTTTTCCCATATTAGCATTTTGAGAAGAGGCAGATTTGAGGTAACTAAAAATTTGAAGTTATTGAAGTGCATAAGCGGGAGAACTGCAGATGTGGGGAATACTAGCTTTTTTTATGCATCCCCAATTTTACCACATTTTCGTTTTCCCTCTAATGCGTTTTATAAATTTCATATGTATTCCCATATATGCGTTTTCCTCATATTTGCGTTTTTCCCATATTTGCGTTTTTCCCATAATTGCGTTTTTCCCATAATTGCGTTTTTCCCATATTTGCGTTTTTCCAATATTTGCGTTTTTCCCATATTTGCGTTTTTCCCATATTTGCGTATTTCCCATATTTGCGTTTTTCCCGTATTTGCGTTTTTCCCGTATTTGCGTTTTTCCCGTATTTGCGTTTTTCCCATATTTGCGTTTTTCCATATTTGCTTTTTTCCCATATTTGCGTTTTTCCCATATTTGCGTTTTTCCCATATTTGCGTTTTTCCCATATTTGCGTTTTTCCCATATTTGCGTTTTTCCCATATTTGCGTTTTTCCCATATTTGCGTTTTTCCCATATTTGCGTTTTTCCCATATTTGCGTTTTTCCCATATTTGCGTTTTTCCCATATTTGCGTTTTTCCCATTTTTGCGTTTTTCCCATATTCGCGTTTTGAGAAGAGGCAGATTTGAGGTAATTAAAAATTTGAAGTTATTGAAGTGCATAAGAGGGAGAACTGCAGATGTGGGGAATACTAGCTTTTTTTATGCATCCCCAATTTTACCACATTTTCGTTTTCTCTCTAATGCGTTTTATAAATTTCATATGTTTTCCCATATATGCGTTTTCCTCATATTTGCGTTTTTCCCATATTTGCGTTTTTCCCATATTTACCTTTTTCCCATATTTGCGTTTTTCCCATATTTGCGTTTTTCCCATATTTGCGTTTTTCCCATATTTGCGTTTTTCCCATATTTGCGTTTTTCCCATATTTGCGTTTTTCCCATATTTGCGTTTTTCCCATATTTGCGTTTTTCCCATATTTGCGTTTTTCCCATATTTGCGTTTTTCCCATATTTGCGTTTTTCCCATATTTGCGTTTTTCCCATATTTGCGTTTTTCCCATATTTGCGTTCTTCCCATATTTGCGTTCTTCCCATATTCGCGTTTTGAGAAGAGGCAGATTTGAGGTAACTAAAAATTTGAAGTTATTGAAGTGCATAAGAGGGAGAACTGCAGATGTGGGGAATACTAGCTTTTTTTATGCATCCCCTATTTTACCACATTTTCGTTTTCCCTCTAATGCGTTTTATAAATTTCATATGTATTCCCATATATGCGTTTTCCTCATATTTGCGTTTTTCCCATATTTGCGTTTTTCCCATAATTGCGTTTTTCCCATAATTGCGTTTTTCCCATATTTGCGTTTTTCCAATATTTGCGTTTTTCCCATATTTGCGTTTTTCCCATATTTGCGTATTTCCCATATTTGCGTTTTTCCCGTATTTGCGTTTTTCCCGTATTTGCGTTTTTCCCGTATTTGCGTTTTTCCCATATTTGCGTTTTTCCATATTTGCTTTTTTCCCATATTTGCGTTTTTCCCATATTTGCGTTTTTCCCATATTTGCGTTTTTCCCATATTTGCGTTTTTCCCATATTTGCGTTTTTCCCATATTTGCGTTTTTCCCATATTTGCGTTTTTCCCATATTTGCGTTTTTCCCATATTTGCGTTTTTCCCATATTTTCGTTTTTCCCATATTTTCGTTTTTCCCATATTTTCGTTATTCCCATATTTTCGTTTTTCCCATATTTTCGTTTTTCCCATATTTTCGTTTTTCCCATATTTTCGTTTTTCCCATATTTTCGTTTTTCCCATATTTGCGTTTTTCCCATATTTGCGTTTTTCCCATATTTGCGTTTTTCCCATATTTGCGTTTTTCCCATGTTTGCGTTTTTCCCATATTTGCGTTTTTCCCATATTTGCGTTTTTCCCATATTTGCGTTTTTCCCATATTTGTGTTTTTCCCATATTTGTGTTTTTCCCATATTTGCGTTTTTCCCATATTTGCGTTTTTCCCATATTTGCGTTTTTCCCATATTTGCGTGTTTCCCATATTTGCGTTTTTCCATATTTGCTTTTTTCCCATATTTGCGTTTTTCCCATATTTGCGTTTTTCCCATATTTGCGTTTTTCCCATATTTGCGTTTTTCCCATATTTGCGTTTTTCCCATATTTGCGTTTTTCCCATATTTGCGTTTTTCCCATATTTGCGTTTTTCCCATATTTGCGTTTTTCCCATATTTGCGTTTTTCCCATATTTGCGTTTTTCCCATATTTGCGTTTTTCCCATATTTGCGTTTTTCCCATTTTTGCGTTTTTCCCATATTCGCGTTTTGAGAAGAGGCAGATTTGAGGTAATTAAAAATTTGAAGTTATTGAAGTGCATAAGAGGGAGAACTGCAGATGTGGGGAATACTAGCTTTTTTTATGCATCCCCAATTTTACCACATTTTCGTTTTCTCTCTAATGCGTTTTATAAATTTCATATGTTTTCCCATATATGCGTTTTCCTCATATTTGCGTTTTTCCCATATTTGCGTTTTTCCCATATTTACCTTTTTCCCATATTTGCGTTTTTCCCATATTTGCGTTTTTCCCATATTTGCGTTTTTCCCATATTTGCGTTTTTCCCATATTTGCGTTTTTCCCATATTTGCGTTTTTCCCATATTTGCGTTTTTCCCATATTTGCGTTTTTCCCATATTTGCGTTTTTCCCATATTTGCGTTTTTCCCATATTTGCGTTTTTCCCATATTTGCGTTTTTCCCATATTTGCGTTTTTCCCATATTTGCGTTTTTCCCATATTTGCGTTTTTCCCATATTTGCGTTCTTCCCATATTTGCGTTCTTCCCATATTCGCGTTTTGAGAAGAGGCAGATTTGAGGTAACTAAAAATTTGAAGTTATTGAAGTGCATAAGAGGGAGAACTGCAGATGTGGGGAATACTAGCTTTTTTTATGCATCCCCTATTTTACCACATTTTCGTTTTCCCTCTAATGCGTTTTATAAATTTCATATGTATTCCCATATATGCGTTTTCCTCATATTTGCGTTTTTCCCATATTTGCGTTTTTCCCATAATTGCGTTTTTCCCATAATTGCGTTTTTCCCATATTTGCGTTTTTCCAATATTTGCGTTTTTCCCATATTTGCGTTTTTCCCATATTTGCGTATTTCCCATATTTGCGTTTTTCCCGTATTTGCGTTTTTCCCGTATTTGCGTTTTTCCCGTATTTGCGTTTTTCCCATATTTGCGTTTTTCCATATTTGCTTTTTTCCCATATTTGCGTTTTTCCCATATTTGCGTTTTTCCCATATTTGCGTTTTTCCCATATTTGCGTTTTTCCCATATTTGCGTTTTTCCCATATTTGCGTTTTTCCCATATTTGCGTTTTTCCCATATTTGCGTTTTTCCCATATTTGCGTTTTTCCCATATTTGCGTTTTTCCCATATTTGCGTTTTTCCCATTTTTGCGTTTTTCCCATATTCGCGTTTTGAGAAGAGGCAGATTTGAGGTAATTAAAAATTTGAAGTTATTGAAGTGCATAAGAGGGAGAACTGCAGATGTGGGGAATACTAGCTTTTTTTATGCATCCCCAATTTTACCACATTTTCGTTTTCTCTCTAATGCGTTTTATAAATTTCATATGTTTTCCCATATATGCGTTTTCCTCATATTTGCGTTTTTCCCATATTTGCGTTTTTCCCATATTTACCTTTTTCCCATATTTGCGTTTTTCCCATATTTGCGTTTTTCCCATATTTGCGTTTTTCCCATATTTGCGTTTTTCCCATATTTGCGTTTTTCCCATATTTGCGTTTTTCCCATATTTGCGTTTTTCCCATATTTGCGTTTTTCCCATATTTGCGTTTTTCCCATATTTGCGTTTTTCCCATATTTGCGTTTTTCCCATATTTGCGTTTTTCCCATATTTGCGTTTTTCCCATATTTGCGTTCTTCCCATATTTGCGTTCTTCCCATATTCGCGTTTTGAGAAGAGGCAGATTTGAGGTAACTAAAAATTTGAAGTTATTGAAGTGCATAAGAGGGAGAACTGCAGATGTGGGGAATACTAGCTTTTTTTATGCATCCCCTATTTTACCACATTTTCGTTTTCCCTCTAATGCGTTTTATAAATTTCATATGTATTCCCATATATGCGTTTTCCTCATATTTGCGTTTTTCCCATATTTGCGTTTTTCCCATAATTGCGTTTTTCCCATAATTGCGTTTTTCCCATATTTGCGTTTTTCCAATATTTGCGTTTTTCCCATATTTGCGTTTTTCCCATATTTGCGTATTTCCCATATTTGCGTTTTTCCCGTATTTGCGTTTTTCCCGTATTTGCGTTTTTCCCGTATTTGCGTTTTTCCCATATTTGCGTTTTTCCATATTTGCTTTTTTCCCATATTTGCGTTTTTCCCATATTTGCGTTTTTCCCATATTTGCGTTTTTCCCATATTTGCGTTTTTCCCATATTTGCGTTTTTCCCATATTTGCGTTTTTCCCATATTTGCGTTTTTCCCATATTTGCGTTTTTCCCATATTTGCGTTTTTCCCATATTTTCGTTTTTCCCATATTTTCGTTTTTCCCATATTTTCGTTATTCCCATATTTTCGTTTTTCCCATATTTTCGTTTTTCCCATATTTTCGTTTTTCCCATATTTTCGTTTTTCCCATATTTTCGTTTTTCCCATATTTGCGTTTTTCCCATATTTGCGTTTTTCCCATATTTGCGTTTTTCCCATATTTGCGTTTTTCCCATGTTTGCGTTTTTCCCATATTTGCGTTTTTCCCATATTTGCGTTTTTCCCATATTTGCGTTTTTCCCATATTTGTGTTTTTCCCATATTTGTGTTTTTCCCATATTTGCGTTTTTCCCATATTTGCGTTTTTCCCATATTTGCGTTTTTCCCATATTTGCGTGTTTCCCATATTTGCGTTTTTCCATATTTGCTTTTTTCCCATATTTGCGTTTTTCCCATATTTGCGTTTTTCCCATATTTGCGTTTTTCCCATATTTGCGTTTTTCCCATATTTGCGTTTTTCCCATATTTGCGTTTTTCCCATATTTGCGTTTTTCCCATATTTGCGTTTTTCCCATATTTGCGTTTTTCCCATATTTGCGTTTTTCCCATATTTGCGTTTTTCCCATATTTGCGTTTTTCCCATATTTGCGTTTTTCCCATTTTTGCGTTTTTCCCATATTCGCGTTTTGAGAAGAGGCAGATTTGAGGTAATTAAAAATTTGAAGTTATTGAAGTGCATAAGAGGGAGAACTGCAGATGTGGGGAATACTAGCTTTTTTTATGCATCCCCAATTTTACCACATTTTCGTTTTCTCTCTAATGCGTTTTATAAATTTCATATGTTTTCCCATATATGCGTTTTCCTCATATTTGCGTTTTTCCCATATTTGCGTTTTTCCCATATTTACCTTTTTCCCATATTTGCGTTTTTCCCATATTTGCGTTTTTCCCATATTTGCGTTTTTCCCATATTTGCGTTTTTCCCATATTTGCGTTTTTCCCATATTTGCGTTTTTCCCATATTTGCGTTTTTCCCATATTTGCGTTTTTCCCATATTTGCGTTTTTCCCATATTTGCGTTTTTCCCATATTTGCGTTTTTCCCATATTTGCGTTTTTCCCATATTTGCGTTTTTCCCATATTTGCGTTTTTCCCATATTTGCGTTTTTCCCATATTTGCGTTCTTCCCATATTTGCGTTCTTCCCATATTCGCGTTTTGAGAAGAGGCAGATTTGAGGTAACTAAAAATTTGAAGTTATTGAAGTGCATAAGAGGGAGAACTGCAGATGTGGGGAATACTAGCTTTTTTTATGCATCCCCTATTTTACCACATTTTCGTTTTCCCTCTAATGCGTTTTATAAATTTCATATGTATTCCCATATATGCGTTTTCCTCATATTTGCGTTTTTCCCATATTTGCGTTTTTCCCATAATTGCGTTTTTCCCATAATTGCGTTTTTCCCATATTTGCGTTTTTCCAATATTTGCGTTTTTCCCATATTTGCGTTTTTCCCATATTTGCGTATTTCCCATATTTGCGTTTTTCCCGTATTTGCGTTTTTCCCGTATTTGCGTTTTTCCCGTATTTGCGTTTTTCCCATATTTGCGTTTTTCCATATTTGCTTTTTTCCCATATTTGCGTTTTTCCCATATTTGCGTTTTTCCCATATTTGCGTTTTTCCCATATTTGCGTTTTTCCCATATTTGCTTTTTTCCCATATTTGCGTTTTTCCCATATTTGCGTTTTTCCCATATTTGCGTTTTTCCCATATTTGCGTTTTTCCCATATTTGCGTTTTTCCCATATTTTCGTTTTTCCCATATTTTCGTTTTTCCCATATTTTCGTTATTCCCATATTTTCGTTTTTCCCATATTTTCGTTTTTCCCATATTTTCGTTTTTCCCATATTTTCGTTTTTCCCATATTTTCGTTTTTCCCATATTTGCGTTTTTCCCATATTTGCGTTTTTCCCATATTTGCGTTTTTCCCATATTTGCGTTTTTCCCATATTTGCGTTTTTCCCATGTTTGCGTTTTTCCCATATTTGCGTTTTTCCCATATTTGCGTTTTTCCCATATTTGTGTTTTTCCCATATTTGCGTTTTTCCCATATTTGCGTTTTTCCCATATTTGCGTTTTTCCCATATTTGCGTTTTTCCCATATTTGCGTTTTTCCCATATTTGCGTTTTTCCCATATTTGCGTTTTTCCCATATTTGCGTTTTTCCCATATTTGCGTTTTTCCCATATTTGCGTTTTTCCCATATTCGCGTTTTGAGAAGAGGCAGATTTGAGGTAATTAAAAATTTGAAGTTATTGAAGTGCATAAGAGGGAGAACTGCAGATGTGGGGAATACTAGCCTTTTTTATGCATCCCCAATTTTACCACATTTTCGTTTTCCCTCTAATGCGTTTTATAAATTTCATATGTTTTCCCATATATGCGTGTTCCTCATATTTGCGTTTTTCCCATATTTGCGTTTTTCCCATATTTACCTTTTTCCCATATTTGCCTTTTTCCCATATTTGCCTTTTTCCCATATTTGCGTTTTTCCCATATTTGCGTTTTTCCCTTATTTGCGTTTTTCCCATATTTGCGTTTTTCCCATATTTGCGTTTTTCCCATATTTGCGTTTTTCCCATATTTGCGTTTTTCCCATATTTGCGTTTTTCCCATATTTGCGTTTTTCCCATATTTGCGTTTTTCCCATATTTGCGTTTTTCCCATATTTGCGTTTTTCCCATATTTGCGTTTTTCCCATATTTGCGTTTTTCCCATATTCGCGTTTTGAGAAGAGGCAGATTTGAGGTAATTAAAAATTTGAAGTTATTGAAGTGCATAAGAGGGAGAACTGCAGATGTGGGGAATACTAGCTTTTTTTATGCATCCCCAATTTTACCACATTTTCGTTTTCCTTCTAATGCGTTTTATAAATTTCATATGTTTTCCCATATATGCGTTTTCCTCATATTTGCGTTTTCCTCATATTTGCGTTTTTCCCATATTTACCTTTTTCCCATATTTGCCTTTTTCCCATATTTGCCTTTTTCCCATATTTGCCTTTTTCCCATATTTGCCTTTTTCCCATATTTGCGCTTTTCCCATATTTGCGTTTTTCCCATATTTGCGTTTTTCCCATATTTGCGTTTTTCCCATATTTGCGTTTTTCCCATATTTGCGTTTTTCCCATATTTGCGTTTTTCCCATATTTGCGTTTTTCCCATATTTGCGTTTTTCCCATATTAGCATTTTGAGAAGAGGCAGATTTGAGGTAACTAAAAATTTGAAGTTATTGAAGTGCATAAGCGGGAGAACTGCAGATGTGGGGAATACTAGCTTTTTTTATGCATCCCCAATTTTACCACATTTTCGTTTTCCCTCTAATGCGTTTTATAAATTTCATATGTATTCCCATATATGCGTTTTCCTCATATTTGCGTTTTTCCCATATTTGCGTTTTTCCCATAATTGCGTTTTTCCCATAATTGCGTTTTTCCCATATTTGCGTTTTTCCAATATTTGCGTTTTTCCCATATTTGCGTTTTTCCCATATTTGCGTATTTCCCATATTTGCGTTTTTCCCGTATTTGCGTTTTTCCCGTATTTGCGTTTTTCCCGTATTTGCGTTTTTCCCATATTTGCGTTTTTCCATATTTGCTTTTTTCCCATATTTGCGTTTTTCCCATATTTGCGTTTTTCCCATATTTGCGTTTTTCCCATATTTGCGTTTTTCCCATATTTGCGTTTTTCCCATATTTGCGTTTTTCCCATATTTGCGTTTTTCCCATATTTGCGTTTTTCCCATATTTGCGTTTTTCCCATATTTGCGTTTTTCCCATATTTTCGTTTTTCCCATATTTTCGTTTTTCCCATATTTTCGTTATTCCCATATTTTCGTTTTTCCCATATTTTCGTTTTTCCCATATTTTCGTTTTTCCCATATTTTCGTGTTTCCCATATTTTCGTGTTTCCCATATTTTCGTTTTTCCCATATTTTCGTTTTTCCCATATTTGCGTTTTTCCCATATTTGCGTTTTTCCCATATTTGCGTTTTTCCCATATTTGCGTTTTTCCCATATTTGCGTTTTTCCCATATTTGCGTTTTTCCCATATTTGCGTTTTTCCCATATTTGTGTTTTTCCCATATTTGCGTTTTTCCCATATTTGCGTTTTTCCCATATTTGCGTTTTTCCCATATTTGCGTTTTTCCCATATTTGCGTTTTTCCCATATTTGCGTTTTTCCCATATTTGCGTTTTTCCCATATTTGCGTTTTTCCCATATTTGCGTTTTTCCCATATTTGCGTTTTTCCCATATTTGCGTTTTTCCCATATTTGCGTTTTTCCCATATTTGCGTTTTTCCCATATTCGCGTTTTGAGAAGAGGCAGATTTGAGGTAATTAAAAATTTGAAGTTATTGAAGTGCATAAGAGGGAGAACTGCAGATGTGGGGAATACTAGCCTTTTTTATGCATCCCCAATTTTACCACATTTTCGTTTTCCCTCTAATGCGTTTTATAAATTTCATATGTTTTCCCATATATGCGTGTTCCTCATATTTGCGTTTTTCCCATATTTGCGTTTTTCCCATATTTACCTTTTTCCCATATTTGCCTTTTTCCCATATTTGCCTTTTTCCCATATTTGCGTTTTTCCCATATTTGCGTTTTTCCCTTATTTGCGTTTTTCCCATATTTGCGTTTTTCCCATATTTGCGTTTTTCCCATATTTGCGTTTTTCCCATATTTGCGTTTTTCCCATATTTGCGTTTTTCCCATATTTGCGTTTTTCCCATATTTGCGTTTTTCCCATATTTGCGTTTTTCCCATATTTGCGTTTTTCCCATATTTGCGTTTTTCCCATATTTGCGTTTTTCCCATATTTGCGTTTTTCCCATATTCGCGTTTTGAGAAGAGGCAGATTTGAGGTAATTAAAAATTTGAAGTTATTGAAGTGCATAAGAGGGAGAACTGCAGATGTGGGGAATACTAGCTTTTTTTATGCATCCCCAATTTTACCACATTTTCGTTTTCCTTCTAATGCGTTTTATAAATTTCATATGTTTTCCCATATATGCGTTTTCCTCATATTTGCGTTTTCCTCATATTTGCGTTTTTCCCATATTTACCTTTTTCCCATATTTGCCTTTTTCCCATATTTGCCTTTTTCCCATATTTGCCTTTTTCCCATATTTGCCTTTTTCCCATATTTGCGCTTTTCCCATATTTGCGTTTTTCCCATATTTGCGTTTTTCCCATATTTCCGTTTTTCCCATATTTGCGTTTTTCCCATATTTGCGTTTTTCCCATATTTGCGTTTTTCCCATATTTGCGTTTTTCCCATATTTGCGTTTTTCCCATATTTGCGTTTTTCCCATATTTGCGTTTTTCCCATATTTGCGTTTTTCCCATATTTGCGTTTTTCCCATATTAGCATTTTGAGAAGAGGCAGATTTGAGGTAACTAAAAATTTGAAGTTATTGAAGTGCATAAGCGGGAGAACTGCAGATGTGGGGAATACTAGCTTTTTTTATGCATCCCCAATTTTACCACATTTTCGTTTTCCCTCTAATGCGTTTTATAAATTTCATATGTTTTCCCATAGATGCGTTTTCCTCATATTTGCGTTTTTTCCATATTTGCGTTTTTTCCATATTTGCGTTTTTCCCATATTTGCGTTTTTCCCATATTTGCGTTTTTCCCATAATTGCGTTTTTCCCATAATTGCGTTTTTCCCATAATTGCGTTTTTCCCATAATTGCGTTTTTCCCATAATTGCGTTTTTCCCATAATTGCGTTTTTCCCATAATTGCGTTTTTCCCATAATTGCGTTTTTCCCATATTTGCGTTTTTCCCATATTTGCGTTTTTCCCATATTTGCGTTTTTCCCATATTTGCGTTTTTCCCATATTTGCGTTTTTCCCATATTTGCGTTTTTCCCATATTTGCGTTTTTCCCATATTTGCGTTTTTCCCATATTTGCGTTTTTCCCATATTTGCGTTTTTCCCATATTTGCGTTTTTCCCATATTTGCGTTTTTCCCATATTTGCGTTTTTCCCATATTTGCGTTTTTCCCATATTTGCGTTTTTCCCATATTTGCGTTTTTCCCATATTTGCGTTTTTCCCATATTTGCGTTTTTCCCATATTTGCGTTTTTCCCATATTTGCGTTTTTCCCATATTTGCGTTTTCCCCATATTTGCGTTTTCCCCATATTTGCGTTTTTCCCATATTTTCGTTTTTCCCATATTTTCGTTTTTCCCATATTTTCGTTTTTCCCATACTTTCGTTTTTCCCATATTTTCGTTTTTCCCATATTTTCGTTTTTCCCATATTTGCGTTGTTCCCATATTTGCGTTGTTCCCATATTTGCGTTGTTCCCATATTTGCGTTTTTCCCATTTTTGCGTTTTTCCCATATTCGCGTTTTGAGAAGAGGCAGATTTGAGGTAATTAAAAATTTGAAGTTATTGAAGTGCATAAGAGGGAGAACTGCAGATGTGGGGAATACTAGCTTTTTTTATGCATCCCCAATTTTACCACATTTTCGTTTTCCCTCTAATGCGTTTTATAAATTTCATATGTATTCCCATATATGCGTTTTCCTCATATTTGCGTTTTTCCCATATTTGCGTTTTTCCCATAATTGCGTTTTTCCCATATTTGCGTTTTTCCAATATTTGCGTTTTTCCCATATTTGCGTTTTTCCCATATTTGCGTATTTCCCATATTTGCGTTTTTCCCGTATTTGCGTTTTTCCCGTATTTGCGTTTTTCCCATATTTGCGTTTTTCCCATATTTGCGTTTTTCCATATTTGCGTTTTTCCCATATTTGCGTTTTTCCCATATTTGCGTTTTTCCCATATTTGCGTTTTTCCCATATTTGCGTTTTTCCCATATTTGCGTTTTTCCCATATTTGCGTTTTTCCCATATTTGCGTTTTTCCCATATTTGCGTTTTTCCCATATTTGCGTTTTTCCCATATTTGCGTTTTTCCCATATTTGCGTTTTTCCCATATTTGCGTTTTTCCCATATTTTCGTTTTTCCCATATTTTCGTTTTTCCCATATTTTCGTTTTTCCCATATTTTCGTTTTTCCCATATTTTCGTTTTTCCCATATTTTCGTTTTTCCCATATTTTCGTTTTTCCCATATTTTCGTTTTTCCCATATTTTCGTTTTTCCCATATTTTCGTTTTTCCCATATTTTCGTTTTTCCCATATTTTCGTTTTTCCCATATTTGCGTTTTTCCCATATTTGCGTTTTTCCCATATTTGCGTTTTTCCCATATTTGTGTTTTTCCCATATTTGCGTTTTTCCCATATTTGCGTTTTTCCCATATTTGCGTTTTTCCCATATTTGCGTTTTTCCCATATTTGCGTTTTTCCCATATTTGCGTTTTTCCCATATTTGCGTTTTTCCCATATTTGCGTTTTTCCCATATTTGCGTTTTTCCCATATTCGCGTTTTGAGAAGAGGCAGATTTGAGGTAATTAAAAATTTGAAGTTATTGAAGTGCATAAGAGGGAGAACTGCAGATGTGGGGAATACTAGCCTTTTTTATGCATCCCCAATTTTACCACATTTTCGTTTTCCCTCTAATGCGTTTTATAAATTTCATATGTTTTCCCATATATGCGTGTTCCTCATATTTGCGTTTTTCCCATATTTGCGTTTTTCCCATATTTACCTTTTTCCCATATTTGCCTTTTTCCCATATTTGCCTTTTTCCCATATTTGCGTTTTTCCCATATTTGCGTTTTTCCCATATTTGCGTTTTTCCCATATTTGCGTTTTTCCCATATTTGCGTTTTTCCCATATTTGCGTTTTTCCCATATTTGCGTTTTTCCCATATTTGCGTTTTTCCCATATTTGCGTTTTTCCCATATTTGCGTTTGTCCCATATTTGCGTTTGTCCCATATGTGCGTTTGTCCCATATTTGCGTTTGTCCCATATTTGCGTTTGTCCCATATTTGCGTTTGTCCCATATTTGCGTTTTTCCCATATTTGCGTTTTTCCCATATTTGCGTTTTTCCCATATTTGCGTTTTTCCCATATTTGCGTTTTTCCCATATTTGCGTTTTTCCCATATTTGCGTTTTTCCCATATTTGCGTTTTTCCCATATTTGCGTTTTTCCCATATTTGCGTTTTCCCCATATTTGCGTTTTTCCCATATTTGCGTTTTCCCCATATTTGCGTTTTCCCCATATTTGCGTTTTCACCATATTTGCGTTTTCACCATATTTGCGGTTTACCCATATTTGCGTTTTCCCCATATTTGCGGTTTACCCATATTTGCGTTTTCCCCATATTTGCGTTTTCCCCATATTTGCGTTTTCCCCATATTTGCGTTTTCCCCATATTTGCGTATTCCCCATATTTGCGTTTTCCCCATATTTGCGTTTTCCCCATATTTGCGTTTTCCCCATATTTGCGTTTTCCCCATATTTGCGTTTTCCCCATATTTGCGTTGTTCCCATATTTGCGTTTTTCCCATATTTGCGTTTTTCCCATATTTGCGTTTTTCCCATATTTGCGTTTTTCCCATATTTGCGTTTTTCCCATATTTGCGTTTTTCCCACATTTGCGTTTTTCCCACATTTGCGTTTTTCCCACATTTGCGTTTTTCCCACATTTGCGTTTTTCCAACATTTGCGTTTTTCCCACATTTGCGTTTTTCCCACATTTGCGTTTTTCCCACATTTGCGTTTTTCCCACATTTGCGTTTTTCCCACATTTGCGATTTTCCCACATTTGCGTTTTTCCCACATTTGCGTTTTTCCCACATTTGCGTTTTTCCCACATTTGCGTTTTTCCCACATTTGCGTTTTTCCCACATTTGCGTTTTTCCCACATTGGCGTTTTTCCCATATTTGCGTTTTTCCCATATTTGCGTTTTTCCCATATTTGCGTTTTTCCCAAATTTGCGTTTTTCCCATATTTGCGTTTTTCCCATATTTGCGTTTTTCCCATATTTGCGTTTTTCCCATATTTGCGTTTTTCCCATATTTGCGTTTTTCCCATATTTGCGTTTTTCCCATATTTGCGTTTTTCCCATATTTGCGTTTTTCCCATATTTGCGTTTTTCCCATATTTGCGTTTTTCCCATATTTGCGTTTTTCCCATATTTGCGTTTTTCCCATATTTGCGTTTTTCCCATATTCGCGTTTTGAGAAGAGGCAGATTTGAGGTAACTAAAAATTTGAAGTTATTGAAGTTCATAAGAGGAAGAACTGCAGATGTGGGGAATACTAGCTTTTTTTATGCATCCATAATTTTACCACATTTTCGTTTTCCCTCTAATGCGTTTTATAAATTTCATATGTTTTCCCATATATGCGTTTTCCTCATATTTGCGTTTTTCGCATATTTGCGTTTTTCGCATATTTGCGTTTTTCCCATATTTGCGTTTTTCCCATATTTGCGTTTTTCCCATATTTGCGTTTTTCCCATATTTGCGTTTTTCCCATATTTGCGTTTTTCCCATATTTGCGTTCTTCCCATATTTGCGTTTTTCCCATATTTGCGTTTTTCCCCATATTTGCGTTTTTCCCCATATTTGCGTTTTTCCCCATATTTGCGTTTTTCCCATATTTGCGTTTTTCCCATATTTGCGTTTTTCCCATATTTGCGTTTTTCCCATATTTGCGTTTTTCCCATATTTGCGTTTTTCCCATATTTGTGTATTTCCCATATTTGTGTATTTCCCATATTTGCGTCTTTCCCATATTTGCGTTTTTGCCATATTTGCGTTTTTGCCATATTTGCGTTTTTGCCATATTTGCGTTTTTGCCATATTTGCGTTTTTGCCATATTTGCGTTTTTGCCATATTTGCGTTTTTGCCATATTTGCGTTTTTGCCATATTTGCGTTTTTGCCATATTTGCGTTTTTGCCATATTTGCGTTTTTGCCATATTTGCGTTTTTGCCATATTTGCGTTTTTGCCATATTTGCGTTTTTCCCATATTTGCGTTTTTCCCATATTTGCGTTTTTCCCATATTTGCGTTTTTCCCATATTTGCGTTTTTCCCATATTTGCGTTTTTCCCATATTTGCGTTTTTCCCATATTTGCGTTTTTCCCATATTTGCGTTTTTCCCATATTCGCGTTTTGAGAAGAGGCAGATTTGAGGTAACTAAAAATTTGAAGTTATTGAAGTGCATAAGAGGGAGGACTGCAGATGTGGGAAATACTAGCTTTTTTTATGCATCCCCAATTTTACCACATTTTCGTTTTCCCTCTAATGCGTTTTGTAAATTTCATATGTTTTCCCATATATGCGTTTTCCTCATATTTGCGTTTTTCCCATATTTGCGTTTTTCCCATATTTGCGTTTTTCCCATATTTGCGTTTTTCCCATATTTGCGTTTTTCCCATATTTGCGTTTTTCCCATATTTGCGTTTTTCCCATATTTGCGTCTTTCCCATATTTGCATCTTTCCCATATTTGCGTCTTTCCCATATTTGCGTTTTTCCCATATTTGCGTTTTTCCCATATTTGCGTTTTTCCCATATTTGCATTTTCCCATATTTGCGTTTTTCCCATATTTGCGTTTTTCCCATATTTGCGTTTTTCCCATATATGCGTTTTTCCCATATATGCGTTTTTGCCATATATGCGTTTTTCCCATATTTGCGTTTTTCCCATATTTGCGTTTTTCCCATATTTGCGTTTTTCCCATTTTTGCGTTTTTCCCATATTTGCGTTTTTCCCATATTTGCGTTTTTCCCATATTTGCGTTTTTGCCATATTTGCGTTTTTGCCATATTTGCGTTTTTGCCATATTTGCGTTTTTGCCATATTTGCGTTTTTGCCATATTTGCGTTTTTGCCATATTTGCGTTTTTGCCATATTTGCGTTTTTGCCATATTGGCGTTTTTGCCATATTTGCGTTTTTCCCATATTTTCGTTTTTCCCATATTTTCGTTTCTGCCGTATTTGCGTTTTTGCCATATTTGCGTTTTTGCCATATTTGCGTTTTTGCCATATTTGCGTTTTTCCCATATTTGCGTTTTTGCCATATTTGCGTTTTTGCCATATTTGCGTTTTTTGCCATATTTGCGTTTTTGCCATATTTGCGTTTTTGCCATATTTGCGTTTTTGCCATATTCGCGTTTTTGCCATATTTGCGTTTTTCCCATATTTGCGTTTTTCCCATATTTGCGTTTTTGCCATATTTGCGTTTTTCCCATATTTGCGTTTTTCCCATATTTGCGTTTTTCCCATATTTGCGTTTTTCCCATATTTGCGTTTTTCCCATATTTGCGTTTTTCCCATATTTGCGTTTTTCCCATATTTGCGTTTTTCCCATATTTGCGTTTTTCCCATATTTGCGTTTTTCCCATATTTGCGTTTTTCCCATATTTGCGTTTTTCCCATATTTGCGTATTTCCCATATTTGCGTATTTCCCATATTTGCGTATTTCCCATATTTGCGTATTTCCCATATTTGCGTTTTTCCCATATTTGCGTTTTTCCCATATTTGCGTGTTTCCCATATTTGCGTTTTTCCCATATTTGCGTTTTTCCCATATTCGCATTTTGAGAAGAGGCAGATTTGAGGTAACTAAAAATTTGAAGTTATTGAAGTGCATAAGAGGGAGAACTGCAGATGTGGGGAATACTAGCTTTTTTTATGCATCCCCAATTTTACCACATTTTCGTTTTCCCTCTAATGCGTTTTATAAATTCCATATGTTTTCCCATATATGCGTTTTCCTCATATTTGCGTTTTCCTCATATTTGCGTTTTCCTCATATTTGCGTTTTCCTCATATTTGCGTTTTTCCCATATTTCCGTTTTTCCCATATTTGCGTTTTTCCATATATGCGTTTTTCCCATATTTGCGTTTTACCCATATTTGCGTTTTTCCCATATTTGCGTTTTTCCCGTATTTGCGTTTTTCCCATATTTGCGTTTTCCCTATATTTGCGTTTTCACCATATTTGCGTTTTCACCATATTTGCGGTTTACCCATATTTGCGTTTTCCCCATATTTGCGTTTTCCCCATATTTGCGTATTCCCCATATTTGCGTTTTCCCCATATTTGCGTTTTCCCCATATTTGCGTTTTCCCCATATTTGCGTTTTTCCCATATTTGCGTTTTTCCCATATTTGCGTTTTCCCCATATTTGCGTTTTTCCCACATTTGCGTTTTTCCCACATTTGCGTTTTTCCCACATTTGCGTTTTTCCCACATTTGCGTTTTTCCCACATTTGCGTTTTTCCCACATTTGCGTTTTTCCCACATTTGCGTTTTTCCCACATTTGCGTTTTTCCCACATTTGCGTTTTTCCCACATTTGCGTTTTTCCCACATTTGCGTTTTTCCCACATTGGCGTTTTTCCCATATTTGCGTTTTTCCCATATTTGCGTTTTTCCCATATTTGCGTTTTTCCCATATTTGCGTTTTTCCCATATTTGCGTTTTTCCCATATTTGCGTTTTTCCCATATTTGCGTTTTTCCCATATTTGCGTTTTTCCCATATTTGCGTTTTTCCCATATTTGCGTTTTTCCCATATTTGCGTTTTTCCCATATTTGCGTTTTTCCCATATTTGCGTTTTTCCCATATTTGCGTTTTTCCCATATTTGCGTTTTTGCCATATTTGCGTTTTTGCCATATTTGCGTTTTTGCCATATTTGCGTTTTTGCGATATTTGCGTTTTTGCCATATTTGCGTTTTTCCCATATTTGCGCTTTTCCCATATTTGCGCTTTTCCCATATTTGCGTTTTTCCCATATTTGCGTTTTTCCCATATTTGCGTTTTTCCCATATTTGCGTTTTTCCCATATTTGCGTTTTTCCCATATTTGCGTTTTTCCCATATTTGCGTTTTTCCCATATTCGCGTTTTGAGAAGAGGCAGATTTGAGGTAACTAAAAATTTGAAGTTATTGAAGTGCATAAGAGGGAGAACTGCAGATGTGGGAAATACTAGCTTTTTTTATGCATCCCCAATTTTACCACATTTTCGTTTTCCCTCTAATGCGTTTTGTAAATTTCATATGTTTTCCCATATATGCGTTTTCCTCATATTTGCGTTTTTCCCATATTTGCGTTTTTCCCATATTTTTGTTTTTCCCATATTTGCGTTTTTCCCATATTTGCGTTTTTCCCATATTTGCGTTTTTCCCATATTTGCGTTTTTCCCATATTTGCGTCTTTCCCATATTTGCGTCTTTCCCATATTTGCGTCTTTCCCATATTTGCGTTTTTCCCATATTTGCGTTTTTCCCATATTTGCATTTTCCCATATTTGCGTTTTTCCCATATTTGCGTTTTTCCCATATTTGCGTTTTTCCCATATTTGCGTTTTTCCCATATTTGCGTTTTTCCCATATTTGCGTTTTTCCCATATTTGCGTTTTTCCCATATTTGCGTTTTTCCCATATTTGCGTTTTTCCCATATTTGCGTTTTTCCCATATTTGCGTTTTTCCCATATTTGCGTTTTTCCCATATTTGCGTTTTTCCCATATTTGCGTTTTTCCCATATTTGCGTTTTTCCCATATTTGCGTTTTTCCCATATTTGCGTTTTTCCCATATTTGCGTTTTTCCCATATTTGCGTTTTTCCCATATTTGCGTTTTTCCCATATTTGCGTTTTTCCCATATTCGCATTTTGAGAAGAGGCAGATTTGAGGTAACTAAAAATTTGAAGTTATTGAAGTGCATAAGAGGGAGAACTGCAGATGTGGGGAATACTAGCTTTTTTTATGCATCCCCAATTTTACCACATTTTCGTTTTCCCTCTAATGCGTTTTATAAATTTCATGTTTTCCCATATATGCATTTTCCTCATATTTGCGTTTTCCTCATATTTGCGTTTTCCTCATATTTGCGTTTTTCCCATATTTCCGTTTTTCCCATATTTCCGTTTTTCCCATATTTCCGTTTTTCCCATATTTCCGTTTTTCCCATATTTGCGTTTTTCCCATATTTGCGTTTTTGCCATATTTGCATTTTTGCCATATTTGCGTTTTTGCCATATTTGCGTTTTTGCCATATTTGCGTTTTTGCCATATTTGCGTTTTTGCCATATTTGCGTTTTTGCCATATTTGCGTTTTTGCCATATTGGCGTTTTTGCCATATTTGCGTTTTTCCAATATTTTCGTTTTTCCCATATTTTCGTTTCTGCCATATTTGCGTTTTTGCCATATTTGCGTTTTTGCCATATTTGCGTTTTTGCCATATTTGCGTTTTTGCCATATTTGCGTTTTTGCCATATTTGCGTTTTTGCCATATTTGCGTTTTTGCCATATTTGCGTTTTTGCCATATTTGCGTTTTTGCCATATTTGCGTTTTTGCCATATTTGCGTTTTGAGAAGAGGCAGATTTTAGGTAACTAAAAATTTGAAGTTATTGAAGTGCTTAAGAGGGAGAACTGCAGATGTGGGGAATACTAGCTTTTTTTATGCATCCCCAATTTTACCACATTTTCGTTTTCCCTCTAATGCGTTTTATAAATTTCGTATGTTTTCCCATATTCGCGTTTTTCCCATATTTGCGTTTTTCCCATATTTGCGTTTTTCCCATATTTGCGTTTTTCCCATATTTGCGTTTTTCCCATATTTGCGTTTTTCCCATATTTGCGTTTTTCCCATATTTGCGTTTTTCCCATATTTGCGTTTTTCCCATATTTGCGTTTTTCCCATATTTGCGTTTTTCCCATATTTGCGTTTTTCCCATATTTGCGTTTTTCCCATATTTGCGTTTTTCCCATATTTGCGTTTTTCCCATATTTGCGTTTTTCCCATATTTGCGTTTTTCCCATATTTGCGTATTTCCCATATTTGCGTATTTCCCATATTTGCGTATTTCCCATATTTGCGTATTTCCCATATTTGCGTATTTCCCATATTTGCGTATTTCCCATATTTGCGTATTTCCCATATTTGCGTATTTCCCATATTTGCGTGTTTCCCATATTTGCGTTTTTCCCATATTCGCATTTTGAGAAGAGGCAGATTTGAGGTAACTAAAAATTTGAAGTTATTGAAGTGCATAAGAGGGAGAACTGCAGATGTGGGGAATACTAGCTTTTTTTATGCATCCCCAATTTTACCACATTTTCGTTTTCCCTCTAATGCGTTTTATAAATTTCATATGTTTTCCCATATATGCGTTTTCCTCATATTTGCGTTTTCCTCATATTTGCGTTTTCCTCATATTTGCGTTTTTCCCATATTTCCGTTTTTCCCATATTTCCGTTTTTCCCATATTTCCGTTTTTCCCATATTTGCGTTTTTCCATATTTGCGTTTTTCCCATATTTGCGTTTTTCCCATATTTGCGTTTTTCCCATATTTGCGTTTTTCCCATATTTGCGTTTTTCCCGTATGTGCGTTTTTCCCGTATGTGCGTTTTTCCCGTATGTGCGTTTTTCCCGTGTGTGCGTTTTTCCCGTACGTTCGTTTTTCACGTACGTGCCTTTTTCCCGTATGTGCCTTTTTTCCAGTATGTGCCTTTTTTCCCGTATGTGCCTTTTTTCCCGTATGTGCCTTTTTTCCCGTATGTGCCTTTTTTCCTGTATGTGCCTTTTTTCCCGTATGTGCCTTTTTTCCCGTATGTGCCTTTTTTCCCGTATGTGCCTTTTTTCCCATATGTGCCTTTTTTCCCATATGTGCCTTTTTTCCCGTATGTGCCTTTTTTCCCGTATGTGCCTTTTTTCCCGTATGTGCCTTTTTTCCCGTATGTGCCTTTTTTCCCGTATGTGCCTTTTTTCCCGTATGTGCCTTTTTCCCGTATGTGCCTTTTTTCCCGTATGTGCCATTTTTCCCGTATGTGCCATTTTTCCCGTATGTGCCTTTTCCCATATGTGCCTTTTTCCCATATGCGCCTTTTTCCCATATGCGCCTTTTTCCCATATGCGCCTTTTTCCCATATGTGCCTTTTTCCCATATGTGCCTTTTTCCCATATGCGCCTTTTTCCCATATGTGCCTTTTTCCCATATGTGCTGCATGGGGGCTTTATTAATATATAATGAAAATAATTTTAATTTTTTGTTTTTAGTAGCTGTTTGTCCGATTACGAAGTCTCGTAACGGTTGGCCCTGACTAGTATTATTACGCTATCTGACTGCATAGAACAATAACAAAGAATGAAATGGAAATTTTCATTAACACAATTAATTAATTAAGTCCCCAGCAACTATAAAACCTACGAAACCAAAGCACAAGTGTAACTGTTCTGCGTGTGGAAGTATAACTCAACGTACGCATCTGGCACGGTTCTTCTTCAACAACACAAGAAATTTTAAATATCATTTATACTAAATTAATTAAAGAAAATAAAAATACCATAATTACTCAAGAGAACCACAATTACACTCTAATCCAAGAACACAAGCCAGATGCTTTGTTGACTGAACCTGTAATGACGCATTATTTAAAACATGGAAATAATGAAAAATAAATCAAGTTTCGTTACCTTCATATATTGACCAAAATCACTCTAATCATTAGAATATATCTCCACACCGACTCGCTATTACCACATCTCAACAAGAACTTTTCAGTATCACATCTCAGCAAGCACTCCCTACTAGCACATCTGAACACGAACTGACTACTACGAGTCCTCGACAAGCACTCCCACTACGACATCTCAATAATCACCGCCAGTGGAGGCGGCGGAACAATGCTCTCTAGCGATCTCTGGCGCTGTGGCTCAGTGTAGCCACCTTTCATATGCCCTTCCTCCACGGCTAGAATTTGATGGTATTTTTGCCAGCATTGGTGGTGAAAATACCACCAAATTCGTCAAAAAAAAAATACAGACAAAAATAAAAGATAATATTAATACGTAAATATCATATAACTAGATAAAATTTTGGCTTTGCACTGACCTTTCAATAACCTATTATATAGAATACAGTAAGCAATACAAATTCTTTCATACATGTGACTTTACATAATAGTTTACACAAGTATTGTGTGGTTAAACAATTCAATCAATAGCGTCAGCAATGACGAATATGTGCAGGTAAGAGTCTCATAACTTTTCACAAACAGTAATACACAAAAAATCAGTTTATACAAATATTCACATAAACGCTTTCCATAGCCCAAGAATAAGCAGTTGACAGTTCCAGCAGTAGCACCCAGCAATGGTCAACAGGTGCAAAAACCAACAAGTGACATCTTTTCAGTAGAAACAGTCCATCAGTGGCACCCAGCAATGTTGAGCAGGTGCAGACATCAACAAGTCACATTTCTCAGCAGAAGCAGTTCCATAAAATTCACTAGCACTGATCACACTGTTGATCAGAGTTTATAAGCAGAAATTAAACATGTCCTAGCGGCACCAATCATGTAGAAAAGGTACAAGTAACAGTCCATAATTTTTTACAATCACTGATCACACAGTTCATCAGCAGAAATTAAACATGACTAAATGTCACGCATAATGTTGAAAAGTGCAGCACCATCACTAATCAGACAGTTCAGGCATGAACAATAGTTTGAATACACATACAATGCTTTTACACTAAACATACAAATCATAACAAACACACAAATGATATCAGATAATTGTCCTATTAACTATTACAATACACAAATACCAGTAAACCTATAACATTTATGGGTGTCAGTGCAAGCCACTACCAACAAATAAAATAATATTTAGGAGATAGGTGGGTAGGATTAGGAAAGGAAAACACACAAAACACACTCACTCATCTTTCATCCACATTAAGTACTACTGTGTAATTGAATAGTGTTAACTGTGTAAATGTAACTCTGTGCAAGATTTGATGTTCATCATGTGTACCAAGTAGTAGTGGCAGCAATGTATAACAGTCAATAATAGTTAAGTCAACGTCATAGTCATCATGTCAAGACCAATGTTTGCCAAGCCAGATCAAAATGTACGGTTGCTGAACAACTGTCAGTGTACCAAGATATGCAAATGCTTCCTCTCTCAAAAAAAAGTATATACTGCTTTGTGATTTGACAAAGTGTGTGTGTAGACAATCTTCCTTCTACTTGAGTGTTCTAGTCTGCCATCTTCATCCTCCTTGTTCCATATGGACCAACAAAAAAAATATGCTCCTCACTTACTTTACCTCTTATCCACCAAAACTCCAATAATCGTCAGCATAATCTCAATAATTCACTAATACCTCTTCAATACGTCGATACATATAAACCTTATCATCAATATCATTTACCTTACCTCTTGTCCACGAAAACTCCAATAATCATCACTTAATCTTAATACTTCAATAATACCTCTTCACTACGTCGATATATATAAACCTCAGCACCAATATCATTTCACTTCCATAACGACTCTCTCCTCTAGTCAGTCTCCTCGAACAAGTACAGACAAAATCCTAGTGCAACTTCAATTCATCATCCCATACAATCCGAAGACACACTGTCTACACACAACCTCTGTGTAATCCATCTGACCCAAATTTTCTACTCATTATAAATTATAAGACACATTTTAGTTCCTTGTCCATCACTAAATAAAAGAAATGCATACATGACCTCTAACAGCCTTTAGTTTGAATAACTTTCAGTAATTAAGTACGATTACGGAGTGTGAATGATCATAATATTTCACAGTGTGTACACCACTTCAAAAATTATGGAAAACAGAAGCAAACATATGGAGTATTTCTTGTGTCAAGTGTCACTTCCTATTTCAATTGCTCACGAATAATGCAGTGTAATAACTGTTAATGGTCTAACCTAGCGTTGGTATGTCATGTCGTTAGCTTCCTTCCTATTAGCATAAATTTATACACCTTCCATAAAACCTCCAGCTCATGTGGCTTCTGTGAAGTTTCTTGTACTAATGTCGTTCGTCGAATTATAGCAGTTCATTTTCTTATCTTAAAATATAAGGCACTGAGCGTAAGCAAAACATGCAATAGCGAGTAAATATACCAGTAGAGAACAGAATGTCAACAAGTGGATGCAGCACAATTCTTACAACGAGGCTCTGCCAAGCGAACAATCTATAATTAATACCACAGTGTAACCTAAACTCTATGTTCGTACACTGTACATCATCATTGCTATATTCTAAATTGGAGAGTAGTTATGACAACAAAACAGAAATGTGTAAATATGCAATCCATACAAAAAGCAGCAAACATATATCTTACGTAATAAACAAGTCATTAGCATCATATCAGCATAAGCAAATAAATGTTCGTATGTAATCTTAATAAGTAAACATGAAGGCGCAAGCAGATAAATCACAAAGTGTAACCTACATACATAACAGCACAACTAATAGGGTGACAATTATAATTTAAATAAATAAGCACAGCAGGCACATAATAAAAAATATGACATCAGTGAAAAAGCAGTGCAGCCAAGCAATGCATAATATATACAAATAACAACCCTGTTCATTAGTCAATCATTGTCAAAATCAGTTAATGTACACAAGCATGTCACTTCACAAGTAAATTCATAGAACATGAAATTTAGCACAAAGTCTGAATCACGTAATCGCGAGCAGCAAATTACGTCTAAAGTACGTACCTAGGTGGAATTATGTTACCTGAAAAATAAACTCAATTAACAGTTACCTTTTTTAGTTTATTACTTTTTTTTTGAAATTACATTCTTCTTGAAATTTTCTCCATAGCAAGTCGTCTTAACGTCGGACACGCACAGAATTTACCTGAAGGTCTTAAATATTTTACACAACCGTATCCTGAAAAATAGTGAACGTTAATAACATAATTTATAAAGTCACCATAGCTTTATACTGAATTTAATCCGAGAAATTAGACTGTGTATTTGTTTACGTCTGTCAGTGCATTCGCACTGAGCGCTCGATCAGCTGTAGACGCGTGACGTAGAAGGTGATTGTTTGCGGTCAACGACAGCTTTGTGCGGCGCGCAGACTGACTGTTGCTTTGAGTATCTGCCGCCGCCGGAACACGGCGCGGTATCCTTGTACTCTCCGCATGTTTACATGTAGCTGTTAATTTCTCTAAAGTATGTCATTCCACAAAAATTTTAACGTTGCCTGTTGACATAATTTGCATTTGGCAAGAACAGATCGAATACGTTTTTCCATATTACTGAAGTAGCAATTTTCTCGTAATTTATGAAAGCATTTTCTGGGACCAAAGTGCGCATAACTAAAATGTGTGTACCAAATCAATTTATTGACCCACTCATCAGGAATACAAACTAACCAAACAGAGTTGTCGACCGATTTTCGTTTGAAAAGAATGTCATGGCGAACTAAATAATGCTGTCTGATCGCTACGCTTTCCTTTCTCCTCCACTTCTCCTTAATGTCCTTCCAGATTGGATCCTTATTTTGCTCCTTAGCGATGTCCTGGAGCGAAGATGAAATAAAGTTCTCAAACGCAACACCTTGAATGTACATCAAACAATAATGGTTTTCTTTGCAGTCCTCTTCAGCACTTTGTTTCAAACCCATAGGTGCACGTGATAAAGCATCAGCAACAATATTTGAAGATCCCTGTATGTAAACAATACTAAAATCAAATTCCTGTAGATACAGCGCCCATCGTGACAATCTGCCATGAGTTAATTTTGTCGACATAAGAAATTCCAAAGCTCGATGATCAGTGTAAACCTTAGTATGTCTACCAAACAAAAATGTGCGAAATTTTGTGAAAGCCCAAACAACAGCCAAAGCTTCAAGTTCCGTAATCGAATAATTCTTTTCGGATTTAGAGAGAACACGACTTCCAAATGCAATAGTCTTCTGTACTACAACGCCGTTTTCTTCTATCTCTTGAAATAAATGTGCACCTAGGCCTTTGTATGATGAGTCCGTCGCCAAACAAAAATCTTTAGATAAATCCGGATGTGAAAGAAGTGGAGCAGCAACTAAAGCGTCACGAAGTTGTTCAAATTCTGATTGAGCTTCCTCATCCCAACACCAATTAGAATTCTTTCCAGATAGTTCACATAAACGAGGTGTGGCCAAATTGTCCAATCTAACAAAGCGTCTAAGAAAATTACAGACACCAAGGAAACTACGAACATCACGTTTTGTAGTAGGAACAGCATAATTACGAATAGCGTCTAATTTCTCTGGGTCAGGAAGAATACCTTCTGTAGAAATAATGTGACCGAGAAATCTCACCTGAGAACGACCAAATTCAGATTTTTCTAAGTTCACTGTCCTGCCAACTCGTGCAAAAATACGTAATAATAAATCCAAAATTTTGTTGTGCTCACTCCAAGAACGTTTAGCAATAAGAATGTCGTCAACATATGAAGTAATATTGTCACGAAGATAGACAGGTAAAATTTCTTTTAAACTACGAATGAATGCTGCTGAAGGTACAGTAAGTCCAAATAGTAATTTCCAAAGTCACTTTTGGGTAAAACAGTCAAATCCGGTTATTGTTTACTTACTGTCTAGATAGATGGATAGTAGAAGAATTGTTTTTATAGATGCAAAGAATAGTGAAAGAGTAGGCAGCGGCGCAGAAAACTAAAAGAGAAATAGCACCACTACAGCTCGGGGCCCTGTGAGCGCTACGACACATATTCACTTAGTGTAGTGAATCCCCTGAGGACATTAATAACTGCACATAAATTTCAGTTTGTGACTCAGTGGCAAATCTGGCGGAAGTGCACACGTAAATCGATCCAACCATGAACATGGACGTATGTCATTCCTAGAATTGCAAAAGATTTTAAATTTCCGAACAGTCAAAAAGTGTTTATAGTCAAAGCTTCCGCCTCGCGACGACAAAGACCTACCGCGTCTGTCCCAGTCCCAATGTCGATTATTGTCAAGTTCCCGCGCCTGGCGCTCTCTTGTTACATCCCGTAAATGAAACAAATTACTTTCTTCAAAGCCCTCTGCTATCTGTGATACTAAATTTCGTCTGCTGTCTTTTCCTGCGATTTCGCTTTCAATATATTTGTCTTGCTTTTGTAATGCCTCAGATTCCCTTTTGACGCGTTCATTAACTTTTCCCTGATTTTCAACATGCTTATTTATGTTATGGTACTCTTCGGTTTCTGCAAATGGCAATGGTGCTGTATCATCTGAGTCTCTGTCCCCATTTAAGTTAAGACTTGTCAATTTATCTGGAATCTCCTCAACTCTTTCCGATAAATTTACGTCTTCCGTCAGTGTCGCAACTCGGGTTTCGGTATTGTCACATTTAGTAGTTGACTGTTCACACTGTTGCGTTAAGTCATTTGTTACGGATTCCTCGATTCTCTCAAATATTTCTTCCTTATCATGTGCAAGTTGTAAATTTAACTCTGAAAATTTTTGAACTATCACGCAATCTTTTTCTTCCCGTTCTCTGTCCTGTTCCTCTTGTCTGATTTCTGTTGAAATTAAGCTATTATTGTGAGCATTCAAAATCGGTTGTACTTCTTCTCTAATTTCTTTCTTTGATTCATCTTTCATGTTTTTGAAACATGTCCCTGTTCGTGAGCCTAACTGTGTTTCCATTGTTTCCATCTCGGTTTTATTTGTTCCTATTTGTGATTCCCGTGAGTCTAACCGTGTTTCCATTGTTCCCATATCAGTTTTAATTTCAGATCGTAACTGTGATCCCACTGTTTTTAATTCAGATCTTAACTGTGATCCCCTTGTTTTGAATTCGGTTTTAATTGTTCTTCGTAGTGATTCTAACTGAGATCCCAAATTTAATATTGCACCCAACAACTGCTGCATATCTTCTGTCGTTAATCTCGTATTCTGATAATTTTTTGATTGTGAAAAATTTTGAACTAGTTCTGGACTATTTTCCCTGCTTATTAAATTGTTTTCAACTCCATTATTCATCATCCTGTTCTCCTGTGTTGGCGAGTTCGCCATGTTAACAATTTCGTTATTCTGGCTATTCATCATTTTTGCCTGTTTCGTCGATCGCGTAATCATTTACAAAACATACAAAACTCGTCACTATATGAAAATTACACACAATGACACTTTATCTCCAACAATACCATTCACACGAAATGTTTCCCTCAAACACGATTAACGAACAATTGAAATAATTGCACTAAATTGTCAAACCCGTATACAAGATAACAAAATTAAATTCTGCAAAAAATACCATTAGAAGAATGACAATTACCAAATCTACACATGCAATATAGACTACAATTACTAAACTACAAATTACTACAACAATCCTACTGTCTACTATTTCTACAATCAGAAGATTCCAAGGGACGATCCGAAGCAGCGGTCGCCACGTGCATGGGGGCTTAATTAAATGTAATGAAAATGATTTTAATTTCTGCTTTAGTATTAGTCTGTCTGTCCGATTACGAAGTATCGTAACGGTTGGCCCTGACTAGTATTATTACGCTATCTGAGTGCATAGAACAATAACAAAGAATGAAATGGGAATTTTCATTAACACAATTAATTAATTAAGTCCCCAGCAACTATGAAACCTACGAAACCAAAGCACAAGTGTAACTGTTCTGCGTGTGGAAGTATAACTCAACGTATGCATCTGGCACGGTTCTTCTTCAACAACACAAGAAATTTTAAATATCATTTATACTGAATTAATTAAAGAAAATAAAAATACCATAATTACTCAAGAGAACCAGAATTACACTCTAATCCAAGAACACAAGCCAGATGCTTTGTTGACTGACCTTTAATGACGCATTATTTAAAACATGGAAATAATGAAAAATAAATCAAGTTTCGTTACCTTCATATATTGACCAAAATCACTCTAATCATTAGAATATATCTCCACACCGACTCGCTATTACCACATCTCAACAAGAACTTTTCAGTATCACATCTCAGCAAGCACTCCCTACTAGCACATCTGAACACGAACTGACTACTACGAGTCCTCGACAAGCACTCCCACTACGACATCTCAATAATCACCGCCAGTGGAGGCGGCGGAACAATGCTCTCTAGCGATCTCTGGCGCTGTGGCTCAGTGTAGCCACCTTTCAGTGCCTTTTTCCCATATGTGCCTTTTTCCCATATGTGCCTTTTTCCCATATGTGCCTTTTTCCCAGATGTGCCTTTTTCCCATATGTGCCTTTTTCCCATATGTGCCTTTTTCCCATATGTGCCTTTTTCCCATATGTGCTTTTTCCCATATGTGCCTTTTTCCCATATGTGCCTTTTTCCCATATGTGCCTTTTTCCCTTATGTGCCTTTTTCCCATATGTGCCTTTTTCCCATATGTGCCTTTTTCCCATATGTCCCTTTTTCCCATATGTGCCTTTTTCCCATATGTGCCTTTTTCCCATATGTGCCTTTTTCCGATATGTGCCTTTTTCCCATATGTGCCTTTTTCCCATATGTGCGTTTTTCCCATATTCGCGTTTTTCCCATATGTGCGTTTTTCCCATATTCGCGTTTTTCCCATATGTGCCTTTTTCCCATATTCGCGTTTTTCCCATATGTGCCTTTTTCCCATATGTGCCTTTTTCCCATATGTGCCTTTTTCCCATATGTGCCTTTTTCCCATATGTGCGTTTTTCCCATATTCGCGTTTTTCCCATATTCGCGTTTTTCCCACATTCGCGTTTTGAGGAAGAGGCAGATTTGAGGTAACTAAAAATTTGAAGTTAATGAAGCGCATAAGAGGGAGAACTGCAGATCTGGGGAATACTAGCTTTTTTTATGCATCCCCAATTTTACCATATTTTCGTTTTCCCTCTAATGCGTTTTATCAATTTCATATGTTTTCCCATATATGCGTTTTCCTCAAATTTGCGTTATTCCCATATTGCGTTTTTCCCATATTGCGTTTTTCCCATATTGCGTTTTTCCCATATTGCGTTTTTCCCATATTTGCGTTTTTCCCATATTTGCGTTTTTCCCATATTTGCGTTTTTCCCATATTGCGTTTTTCCCATATTTGCGTTTTTACCATATTTGCGTTTTTCCCATATTTGCGTTTTTCCCATATTTGCGTTTTTCCCATATTTGCGTTTTTCCCATATTTGCGTTCTTCCCATATTTGCGTTCTTCCCATATTTGCGTTCATCCCATATTTGCGTTCTTCCCATATTTGCGTTCTTCCCATATTTGCGTTTTTGCCATATTTGCGTTCTTCCCATATTTGCGTTCTTCCCATATTTGCGTTCTTCCCATATCTGCATTCTTCCCATATCTGCGTTCTTCCGATATCTGCGTTCTTCCCATATCAGCGTTTTTCCCATATTTGCGTTCTTCCCATATTTGCGTGTTTCCCATATTTGCGTGTTTCCCATATTTGCGTTCTTCCCATATTTTCGTTATTTGAGGTAACTAAAAATTTGAAGTTAATGAAGCGGATAAGAGGGAGAACAGCAGATGTGGGGAATACTAGGTTTTTATATGCATCCCCAATTTTACCATATTTTCGTTTTCCCGCTGACGCGTTTTATTAATTTCATGTTTTCCCATATTTGCGTTTTCCTCATAAATGCGTTATTCCCATATTTGCGTCTTTCCCATATTTGCGTCTCTCCCATATTTGCGTCTCTCCCATATTTGCATCTTTCCCATATTTGCGTCTTTCCCATATTTGCGTTTTTCCCATATTTGCGTCTTTCCCATATTTGCGTCTTTCCCATATTTGCGTCTTTCCCATATTTGGATCTTTCCCATATTTGCGTCTTTCCCATATTTGCGTCTTTCCCATATTTGCGTCTTTCCCATATTTGCGTCTTTCCCATATTTGCGTTTTTCCCATATTTCCGTTTTGAGGAAGAGGCAGATTTGAGGTAAATAAAAATATGAAGTTAATGAAGCACATAAGAGGGAGAACTGCAGATGTGGGGAATACTAGCTTTTTTTATGCATCCCCAATTTTACCATATTTTCGTTTTCCCTCTAATGTGTTTTATAAATTTCATATGCTTTCCCGTATATGCGTTTTCCGCATATTTGCGTTATTCCCATATTTGCGTTATTCCCATATTTGCGTTTTTCCCATATTTGCGTTTTTTCCATATTTGCGTTTTTCCCATATTTGTGTTTTTCCCATATTTGCGTTATTCCCATATTTGCGTTATTCCCATATTTGCGTTTATCCCATATTTGCGTTTTTCCCATATTTGTGTTATTCCCATATTTGCGTTTTTGCCATATTTGCGTTTTTGCCATATTTGCGTTTTTGCCATATTTGTGTTTTTCCCATATTTGCGTTTTTCCCATATTTGCATCTCTCCCATATTTGCGTCTCTCCCATATTTGCGTCTCTCCCATATTTGCGTCTCTCCCATATTTGCGTCTCTCACATATTTGCGTCTCTCCCATATTTGCGTCTTTCCCATATTTGCGTCTTTCCCATATTTGCGTCTTTCCCATATTTGCGTCTTTCCCATATTTGCTACTTTCCCATATTTGCGTCTTTCCCATATTTGCGTCTTTCCCATATTTGCGTTTTTCCCATATTTGCGTTTTTCCCATATTTGCGTTTTGAGGAAGAGGCAGATTTGAGGTAACTAAAAATATGAAGTTAATGAAGCACATAAGAGGGAGAACTGCAGATGTGGGGAATACTCTTTTTTTGCATCCCCAATTTTACCATATTTTCGTTTTCCCTCTAATGCGTTTTATAAATTTCATATGCTTTCCCATATATGCGTTTTCCGCATATTTGCGTTTTTCCGATATTTACGTTTTTCCGATATTTGCGTTTTTCCGATATTTCCGTTTTTCCCATATTTGCGTTTTTCCCATATTTGCGTTTTTCCCATATTTGCGTTTTTCCCATATTTGCGTTATTCCCATATTTGCCTTTTTCCCATATTTGCCTTTTTCCGATATTTGCGTTATTTCCATATTTGCGTTATTTCCATATTTGCGTTATTTCCATATCTGCGTTATTTCCATATTTGCGTTATTTCCCATATTTCCGTTTTTCCCGTATTTGCTTATTTGAGGTAACTAAAAATTTGAAGTTAATGAAGCGCATAAGAGGGAAAACTGCAGATGTGGGGAATACTAGCTCTTTTTAAGCATCCCCAGTTTTACCATATTTTCGTTTTCCCACTGATGCGTTTTATTAATTTCATATGTTTTCCCATGTATGCGTCTTCCTCATATATGCGTTTTCCTCATAAATGCGTTTTCCTCATATATGCGTTTTCCTCATATATGCGTTATTCCCATATTTGCGTTTTTTCCATATTTGCGTTTTTCCCATATGTGCGTTTTTCCCATATTTTCGTTTTTCCCATATTTGCGTTTTTCCCATATTTGCGTTTTTGCAATATGTGCGTTTTTCCCATATGTGCGTTTTTCCCATATGTGCGTTTTTCCCATATGTGCGTTTTTCCCGTATGTGCGTTTTTCCCGTATTTGCGTTTTTCCCGTATGTGCGTTTTTCCCGTATTTGCGTTTTTCCCGTATTTGCGTTTTCCCCGTATTTGCGTTTTTCCCATATTTGCGTCTTTCCCATATTTGCGTCTTAACCATATTTGCGTCTTTCCCATATTTGCGTCTTTCCCATATTTGCGTCTTTCCCATATTTGCGTCTTTCCCATATTTGCGACTTTCCCATATTTGCGTTTTGAGGAAGAGGCAGATTTGAAGTAACTAAAAATATGAAGTTAATGAAGCACATAAGAGGGAGAACTGCAGATGTGGGGAATACTAGCTCTTTTTATGCATCCCCAATTTTACCATATTTTCATTTTCCCTTTAATGCGTTTTATAAATTTCATATGTTTTCCCGTATATGCGTTTTCCGCATATTTGCGTTATTCCCATATTTGCGTTGTTCCCATATTTGCGTTTTTCCCATATTTGCGTTTTTCCCATATTTGCGTCTCTCCCACATTTGCATCTCTCCCATATTTGCGTCTCTCCCATATTTGCGTCTCTCCCATATTTGCGTCTCTCCCATATTTGCGTCTCTCCCATATTTGCGTTTTTCCCATATTTGCGTTTATCCCATATTTGCGTTTTTCCCATATTTGTGTTATTCCCATATTTGCGTTTTTGCCATATTTGCGTTTTTGCCATATTTGCGTTTTTGCCATATTTGTGTTTTTCCCATATTTGCGTTTTTCCCATATTTGCGTCTCTCCCATATTTGCGTCTCTCCCATATTTACGTCTCTCCCATATTTGCGTCTCTCCCATATTTGCATCTCTCCCATATTTGCGTCTTTCCCATATTTGCGTCTTTCCCATATTTGCGTCTTTCCCATATTTGCGTCTTTCCCATATTTGCGTCTTTCCCATATTTGCATTTTTCCCATATTTGCGTTTTGAGGAAGAGGCAGATTTGAGGTAAATAAAAATATGAAGTTAATGAAGCACATAAGAGGGAGAACTGCAGATGTGGGGAATATTAGCTTTTTTTATGCATCCCCAATTTTACCATATTTTCGTTTTCCCTCTAATGTGCTTTCCCGTATATGCGTTTTCCGCATATTTGCGTTATTCCCATATTTGCGTTATTCCCATATTTGCGTTTTTCCCATATTTGCGTTTTTTCCATATTTGCGTTTTTCCCATATTTGTGTTTTTCCCATATTTGCGTTATTCCCATATTTGCGTTTATCCCATATTTGCGTTTTTCCCATATTTGTGTTATTCCCATATTTGCGTTTTTGCCATATTTGCGTTTTTGCCATATTTACGTTTTTGCCATATTTGTGTTTTTACCATATTTGCGTTTTTCCCATATTTGCGTCTCTCCCATATTTGCGTCTCTCCCATATTTGCGTCTCTCCCATATTTGCGTCTCTCCCATATTTGCGTCTCTCACATATTTGCGTCTCTCTCATATTTGCGTCTTTCCCATATTTGCGTCTTTCCCATATTTGCGTCTTTCCCATATTTGCGTCTTTCCCATATTTGCGTCTTTCCCATATTTGCTACTTTCCCATATTTGCGTCTTTCCCATATTTGCGTCTTTCCCATATTTGCGTCTTTCCCAGATTTGCGTTTTTCCCATATTTGCGTTTTTCCCATATTTGCGTTTTGAGGAAGAGGCAGATTTGAGGTAACTAAAAATATGAAGTTAATGAAGCACATAAGAGGGAGAACTGCAGATGTGGGGAATACTCTTTTTTTGCATCCCCAATTTTACCATATTTTCGTTTTCCCTCTAATGCATTTTATAAATTTCATATGCTTTCCCATATATGCGTTTTCCGCATATTTGCGTTTTTCCGATATTTACGTTTTTCCGATATTTGCGTTTTTCCGATATTTGCGTTTTTCCCATATTTGCGTTTTTCCCATATTTGCGTTTTTCCCATATTTGCGTTTTTCCCATATTTGCGTTATTCCCATATTTGCCTTTTTCCCATATTTGCCTTTTTCCGATATTTGCGTTATTTCCATATTTGCGTTATTTCCATATTTGCGTTATTTCCATATCTGCGTTATTTCCATATTTGCGTTATTTCCCATATTTCCGTTTTTCCCGTATTTGCTTATTTGAGGTAACTAAAAATTTGAAGTTAATGAAGCGCATAAGAGGGAAAACTGCAGATGTGGGGAATACTAGCTCTTTTTAAGCATCCCCAATTTTACCATATTTTCGTTTTCCCACTGATGCGTTTTATTAATTTCATATGTTTTCCCATGTATGCGTCTTCCTCATATATGCGTTTTCCTCATACATGCGTATTCCTCATATATGCGTTTTCTTCATATATGCGTTATTCCCATTTTTGCGTTTTTCCCATATTTGCGTTTTTCCCATATGTGCGTTTTTCCCATATTTTCGTTTTTCCCATATTTGCGTTTTTCCCATATTTGCGTTTTTGCAATATGTGCGTTTTTCCCATATGTGCGTTTTTCCCATATGTGCGTTTTTCCCATATGTGCGTTTTTCCCGTATGTGCGTTTTTCCGTATGTGCGTTACCCGTATGTGCGTTTTTCCCGTATTTGCGTTTTTCCCGTATTTGCGTTTTCCCCGTATTTGCGTTTTTCCCATATTTGCGTCATTCCCATATTTGCGTCTTAACCATATTTGCGTCTTTCCCATATTTGCGTCTTTCCCATATTTGCGTCTTTCCCATATTTGCGTCTTTCCCATATTTGCGACTTTCCCATATTTGCGTTTTGAGGAAGAGGCAGATTTGAGGTAACTAAAAATATGAAGTTAATGAAGCACATAAGAGGGAGAACTGCAGATGTGGGGAATACTCTTTTTTTGCATCCCCAATTTTACCATATTTTCGTTTTCCCTCTAATGCGTTTTATAAATTTCATATGTTTTCCCGTATATGCGTTTTCCGCATATTTGCGTTATTCCCATATTTGCGTTGTTCCCATATTTGCGTTTTTCCCATATTTGCGTTTTTCCCATATTTGCGTCTCTCCCACATTTGCGTCTCTCCCATATTTGCGTCTCTCCCATATTTGCGTCTCTCCCATATTTGCGTCTCTCCCATATTTGCGTCTCTCCCATATTAGCGTCTCTCCCATATTTGCGTTTTTCCCATATTTGCGTTTATCCCATATTTGCGTTTTTCCCATATTTGTGTTATTCCCATATTTGCGTGTTTGCCATATTTGCGTTTTTGCCATATTTGCGTTTTTGCCATATTTGTGTTTTTCCCATATTTGCGTTTTTCCCATATTTGCGTCTCTCCCATATTTGCGTCTCTCCCATATTTACGTCTCTCCCATATTTGCGTCTCTCCCATATTTGCGTCTCTCCCATATTTGCGTCTTTCCCATATTTGCGTCTTTCCCATATTTGCATCTTTCCCATATTTGCGTCTTTCCCATATTTGCTACTTTCCCATATTTGCGTCTTTCCCATATTTGCGTCTTTCCCATATTTACGTTTTTCCCATATTTGCATTTTTCCCATATTTGCGTTTTGAGGAAGAGGCAAATTTGAGGTAACTAAAAATATGAAGTTAATGAAGCACATAAGAGGGAGAACTGCAGATGTGGGGAATACTAGCTTTTTTTATGCATCCCCAATTTTACCATATTTTCGTTTTCCCTCTAATGCGTTTTATAAATTTCATATGCTTTCCCATATATGCGTTTTCCGCATATTTGCGTTTTTCCGATATTTGCGTTTTTCCGATATTTGCGTTTTTCCGATATTTGCGTTTTTCCCATATTTGCGTTTTTCCCATATTTGCGTTTTTCCCATATTTGCGTTTTTCCCATATTTGCGTTATTCCCATATTTGCCTTTTTCCCATATTTGCCTTTTTCCGATATTTGCGTTATTTCCATATTTGCGTTATTTCCATATTTGTGTTATTTCCCATATTTCCGTTTTTCCCATATTTGCGTTATTTGAGGTAACTAAAAATTTGAATTTAATGAAGCGCATAAGAGGGAAAACTGCAGATGTGGGGAATACTAGCTCTTTTTAAGCATCACCAATTTTACCATATTTTCGTTTTCCCACTGATGCGTTTTATTAATTTCATATCTTTTTCCATGTATGCGTCTTCCTCATATATGCGTTTTCCTCATATATGCGTTTTCCTCATATATGCGTTTTCCTCATATATGCGTTATTCCCATATTTGCGTTTTTCCCATATTTGCGTTTTTCCCATATTTGCGTTTTTCCCATATTTGCGTTTTTCCCATATGTGCGTTTTTCCCATATTTTCGTTTTTCCCATATTTGCGTTTTTGCAATATGTGCGTTTTTCCCATATGTGCGTTTTTCCCGTATGTGCGTTTTTCCCGTATGTGCGTTTTTCCCGTATGTGCGTTTTTCCCGTATTTGCGTTTTTCCCGTATTTGCGTTTTCCCCGTATTTGCGTTTTTCCCGTATTTGCGTTTTTCCCGTATTTGCGTTTTTCCCATATTTGCGTCTTTCCCATATTTGTGTCTTTCCCATACTTGCGTCTTTCCCATATTTGCATCTTTCCCATATTTGCGTCTTTCCCATATTTGCGTCTTACCCATATTTGCGTCTTTCCCATATTTGCGTCTTTCCCATATTTGCGTCTTTCCCATATCTGCATCTTTCCCATATTTGCGTCTTTCCCATATTTGCGTCTTTCCCATATTTGCGTCTTTCCCATATTTGCGACTTTCCCATATTTGCGTTTTTCCCATATTTGCGTTTTGAGGAAGAGGCAGATTTGAGGTAACTAAAAATATGAAGTTAATGAAGCACATAAGATGGAGAACTGCAGATGTGGGGAATACTAGCTTTTTTTATGCATCCCCAATTTTACCATATTTGCGTTTTCCCTCTAATGCGTTTTATAAATTTCATATGTTTTCCCGTATATGCGTTTTCCGCATATTTGCGTTATTCCCATATTTGCGTTATTCCCATATTTGCGTTTTCCCCATATTTGCGTTTTTCCCATATCTCCGTTTTTTTCATATTTGCGTTTTTCCCATATTTGTATTTTTCCCATATTTGCGTTATTCCCATATTTGCGTTTATCCCATATTTGCGTTTTTCCCATTTTTGTGTTATTCCCATATTTGTTTGCGTTTTTGCCATATTTGCGTTTTTGCCAATTTTGCGTTTTTGCCATATTTGCGTTTTTCCCATATTTGCGTCTCTCCCATATTTGCGTCTCTCCCATATTTGCGCCTGTCCCATATTTGCGTCTCTCCCATATTTGCGTCTCTCCCATATTTGCGTCTTTCCCATATTTGCGTCTTTCCCATATTTGCGTCTTTCCCATATTTGCGTCTTTCCCGTATTTGCGACTATCCCATATTTGTGTCTTTCCCATATTTGTGTCTTTCCCATATTTGCGTTTTTCCCATATTTGCGTTTTTCCCATATTTGCGTTTTGAGGAAGAGGCAGATTTGAGGTAACTAAAAATATGAAGTTAATGAAGCACATAAGAGGGAGAACTGCAGATGTGGGGAATAGTAGCTTTTTTATGCATCCTCAATTTTACCATATTTTCGTTTTCCCTCTAATGCGTTTTATAAATTTCATATGCTTTCCCATATATGCGTTTTCCGCATATTTGCGTTTTTCCGATATTTGCGTTTTTCCGATATTTGCGTTTTTCCGATATTTGCGTTTTTCCGATATTTGCGTTTTTCCGATATTTGCGTTTTTCCCATATTTGCGTTTTTCCCATATTTGCGTTTTTCCCATATTTGCGTTTTTCCCATATTTGCGTTATTCCCATATTTGCATTTTTCCCATATTTGCCTTTTTCCGATATTTGCGTTATTTCCATATTTGCGTTATTTCCATATTTGCGTTATTTCCATATCTGCGTTATTTCCATATTTGCGTTATTTCCCATATTTCCGTTTTTCCCATATTTGCGTTATTTGAGGTAACTAAAAATTTGAAGTTAATGAAGCGCATAAGAGGGAAAACTGCAGATGTGGGGAATACTAGCTCTTTTTAAGCATCCCCAATTTTACCATATTTTCGTTTTCCCACTGATGCGTTTTATTAATTTCATATGTTTTCCCATGTATGCGTCATCCTCATATATGCGTTTTCCTCATATATGCGTTTTCCTCATATATGCGTTTTCCTCTTATATGCGTTATTCCCATATTTGCGTTTTTCCCATATTTGCGTTTTTCCCATATGTGCGTTTTTCCCATATTTGCGTTTTTCCCATATTTGCGTTTTTCCCATATGTGCGTTTTTCCCATATTTGCGTTTTTCCCATATTCGCGTTTTTCCCATATTTGCGTTTTTGCAATATGTGCGTTTTTCCCATATGTGCGTTTTTCCCATATGTGCGTTTTTCCCATATGTGCGTTTTTCCCGTATGTGCGTTTTTCCCGTATGTGCATTTTTCCCGTATGTGCGTTTTTCCCGTATGTGCGTTTTTCCCGTATTTGCGTTTTTCCCGTATTTGCGTTTTCCCCGTATTTGCGTTTTTCCCGTATTTGCGTTTTTCCCGTATTTGTGTTATTCCCGTATTTGTGTTTTTCCCGTATATGCGTCATTCCTGTATATGCGTCTTTCCCGTATATGCGTCTTTCCCGTATATGCGTCTTTCCCGTATATGCGTCTTTCCCGTATATGCTTCTTTCGCGTATATTCGTCTTTCCCGTATATGCGTCTTTCCCGTATATGCGTCTTTCCCGTATATGCGTCGTTCCCGTATATGCGTCTTTCCCGTATTTGCGTCTTTCCCGTACTTGCGTCGTTCCCGTACTTGCGTCGTTCCCGTACTTGCGTCGTTCCCGTACTTGCGTCGTTCCCGTACTTGCGTCGTTCCCGTATTTGCGTCGTTCCCGTACTTGCGTCCTTCCCGTACTTGCGTCCTTCCCGTACTTGCGTCCTTCCCGTACTTGCGTCGTTCCCTTACTTGCTTCGTTCCCGTACTTGCGTCCTTCCCGTACTTGCGTCCTTCCCGTACTTGCGTCCTTCCCGTACTTGCGTCCTTCCCGTACTTGCGTCCTTCCCGTACTTGCGTCCTTCCCGTACTTGCGTCCTTCCCGTACTTGCGTCCTTCCCGTACTTGCGTCCTTCCCGTACTTGCGTCCCTCCCGTACTTGTGTCCCTCCCATACTGGCGTCCCTCCCATACTTGACTTGTGTCTCTCCCATACTTGCGTCTCTCCCATACTTGCGTCTCTCGCATACTCGCGGTTCTCGCATACTTGCGTCTCTCGCATACTTGCGTCTCTCGCATACTTGCATCTTTCAAATATTTGCGTCTTTCCCATATTTGCGTTCTTCCCATATTTGCGTTTTTCCCATATTTGCGTTTTGAGGAAGAGGCAGATTTGAGGTAACTAAAAATATGAAGTTAATGAAGCACATAAGAGGGAGAACTGCAGATGTGGGGAATACTAGCTTTTTTTATGCATCCCCAATTTTACCATATTTTCGTTTTCCCTCTAATGCGTTTTATAAATTTCATATGTTTTCCCATATATGCGTTTTCCGCATATTTGCGTTTTTCCGATATTTGCGTTTTTCCCATATTTGCGTTTTTCCCATATTTGCGTTATTCCCATATTTGCCTTTTTCCCATATTTGCGTTATTTCCATATCTGCGTTATTTCCATATTTGCGTTAATTCCCATATTTCCGTTTTTCCCATATTTGCGTTATTTGAGGTAACTAAAAATTTGAAGGTAATGAAGCGCATAAGAGGGAGAACTGCAGATGTGGGGAATACTAGCTCTTTTTAAGCATCCCCAATTTTACCATATTTTCGTTTTCCCACTGATGCGTTTTATTAATTTCATATGTTTTCCCATGTATGCGTCTTCCTCATATATGCGTTTTCCTCATATATGCGTTTTCCTCATATATGCGTTATTCCCATATTTGCGTTTTTCCCATATTTGCGTTTTTCCCATATTTGCGTTTTTCCCATATTTGCGTTTTTCCCATATGTGCGTTTTTCCCATATGTGAGTTTTTCCCATATGTGCGTTTTTCCCGTATGTGCGTTTTTCCCGTATGTGCGTTTTTCCCGTATTTGCGTTTTTCCCGTATTTGCGTTATTCCCGTATATGCGTCATTCCCTTATATGCGTCATTCCCGTATATGCGTGTTTCCCGTATATGCGTCTTTACCATATAGGCGTCTTTCCCGTATATGCGTCTTTCCCGTATATTCGTCTTTCCCGTATATTCGTCTTTTCCGTATATGGGTCTTTCCCGTATATGCGTCTTTCCCGTATATGCGTCTTTCCCGTATATGCGTCTTTCCCGTATTTGTGTCTTTCCCGTATTTGCGTCTTTCCCGTACATGCGTCTTTCCCGTACTTGCGTCGTTCCCGTACTTGCGTCGTTCCCGTACTTGCGTCGTTCCCGTACTTGCGTCGTTCCCGTACTTGCGTCGTTCCCCCACTTGCGTCCTTCCCACACTTGCGTCCTTCCCACACTTGCGTCCTTCCCACACTTGCGTCCTTCCCACACTTGCGTCCTTCCCACACTTGCGTCCTTCCCACACTTGCGTCCTTCCCACACTTGCGTTCTTCCCATACTTGCGTCCTTCCCACACTTGCGTCCTTCCCACATTTGCGTCCTTCCCACATTTGCGTCCTTCCCACATTTGCGATATTTGAGGCAACTAAAAATTTGAAGTTAATGAAGCGGATAAGAGGGAGAACTGCAGATGTGGGGAATACTAGCTCTTTTTAAGCATCCCCAATTTTACCATATTTTCGTTTTCCCACTGATGCGTTTTATTAATTTCATATGTTTTCCCATGTATGCGTCTTCCTCATATATGCGTTTTCCTCATACATGCGTTTTCCTCATATATGCGTTATTCCCATATTTGTGTTTTTCCCATGTTTGCGTTTTTCCCATATTTGCGTTTTTCCCATATTTGCGTTTTTCCCATATTTGCTTTTTTCCCGTATGTGCGTTTTTCCCGTATGTGCGTTTTTCCCGTATGTGCGTTTTTCCCGTATGTGCGTTTTTCCCGTATGTGCGTTTTTCTCGTATGTGCCTTTTTCCCCTATGTGCGTTTTTCCCGTATTTGCGTTTTTCCCGTATTTGCGTTTTTCCCGTATTTGCGTTATTCCCGTATATGCGTCATTCCCTTATATGCGTCATTCCCGTATATGCGTGTTTCCCGTATATGCGTCTTTACCATATAGGCGTCTTTCCCGTATATGCGTCTTTCCCGTATATTCGTCTTTCCCGTATATTCGTCTTTTCCGTATATGGGTCTTTCCCGTATATGCGTCTTTCCCGTATATGCGTCTTTCCCGTATATGCGTCTTTCCCGTATTTGTGTCTTTCCCGTATTTGCGTCTTTCCCGTACATGCGTCTTTCCCGTACTTGCGTCGTTCCCGTACTTGCGTCGTTCCCGTACTTGCGTCGTTCCCGTACTTGCGTCGTTCCCGTACTTGCGTCGTTCCCCCACTTGCGTCCTTCCCACACTTGCGTCCTTCCCACACTTGCGTCCTTCCCACACTTGCGTCCTTCCCACACTTGCGTCCTTCCCACACTTGCGTCCTTCCCACACTTGCGTTCTTCCCATACTTGCGTCCTTCCCACACTTGCGTCCTTCCCACACTTGCGTCCTTCCCACATTTGCGTCCTTCCCACATTTGCGTCCTTCCCACATTTGCGATATTTGAGGCAACTAAAAATTTGAAGTTAATGAAGCGGATAAGAGGGAGAACTGCAGATGTGGGGAATACTAGCTCTTTTTAAGCATCCCCAATTTTACCATATTTTCGTTTTCCCACTGATGCGTTTTATTAATTTCATATGTTTTCCCATGTATGCGTCTTCCTCATATATGCGTTTTCCTCATACATGCGTTTTCCTCATATATGCGTTATTCCCATATTTGTGTTTTTCCCATGTTTGCGTTTTTCCCATATTTGCGTTTTTCCCATATTTGCGTTTTTCCCATATTTGCTTTTTTCCCGTATGTGCGTTTTTCCCGTATGTGCGTTTTTCCCGTATGTGCGTTTTTCCCGTATGTGCGTTTTTCCCGTATGTGCGTTTTTCTCGTATGTGCCTTTTTCCCCTATGTGCGTTTTTCCCGTATTTGCGTTTTTCCCGTATTTGCGTTTTTCCCGTATTTGCGTTATTCCCGTATATGCGTCATTCCCTTATATGCGTCATTCCCGTATATGCGTGTTTCCCGTATATGCGTCTTTACCATATAGGCGTCTTTCCCGTATATGCGTCTTTCCCGTATATTCGTCTTTCCCGTATATTCGTCTTTTCCGTATATGGGTCTTTCCCGTATATGCGTCTTTCCCGTATATGCGTCTTTCCCGTATATGCGTCTTTCCCGTATTTGTGTCTTTCCCGTATTTGCGTCTTTCCCGTACATGCGTCTTTCCCGTACTTGCGTCGTTCCCGTACTTGCGTCGTTCCCGTACTTGCGTCGTTCCCGTACTTGCGTCGTTCCCGTACTTGCGTCGTTCCCCCACTTGCGTCCTTCCCACACTTGCGTCCTTCCCACACTTGCGTCCTTCCCACACTTGCGTCCTTCCCACACTTGCGTCCTTCCCACACTTGCGTCCTTCCCACACTTGCGTCCTTCCCACACTTGCGTTCTTCCCATACTTGCGTCCTTCCCACACTTGCGTCCTTCCCACATTTGCGTCCTTCCCACATTTGCGTCCTTCCCACATTTGCGATATTTGAGGCAACTAAAAATTTGAAGTTAATGAAGCGGATAAGAGGGAGAACTGCAGATGTGGGGAATACTAGCTCTTTTTAAGCATCCCCAATTTTACCATATTTTCGTTTTCCCACTGATGCGTTTTATTAATTTCATATGTTTTCCCATGTATGCGTCTTCCTCATATATGCGTTTTCCTCATACATGCGTTTTCCTCATATATGCGTTATTCCCATATTTGTGTTTTTCCCATGTTTGCGTTTTTCCCATATTTGCGTTTTTCCCATATTTGCGTTTTTCCCATATTTGCTTTTTCCCGTATGTGCGTTTTTCCCGTATGTGCGTTTTTCCCGTATGTGCGTTTTTCCCGTATGTGCGTTTTTCCCGTATGTGCGTTTTTCTCGTATGTGCCTTTTTCCCCTATGTGCGTTTTTCCCGTATGTGCGTTTTTCCCGTATGTGCGTTTTTCCCGTATGTGCGTTTTTCCCGTATTTGGGTTTTTCCCGTATTTGCGTCATTCCCGTATTTGCGTCATTCCCGTGTTTGCGTCTTTCCCGTATTTGCGTCTTTCCCGTATATGCGTCTTTCCCGTATATGCGTCTTTCCCGTATATGCATCTTTCCCGTATATGCGTCTTTCCCGTATATGCGTATTTCCCGTATATGGTGAAACGTCCCCTTTTAGCAATTTTACACGACTGTGCTTAACCTGACACACAATATTTATAGCGCAACGCAATCTGACTTTCAAAATTCCCTACAAAAGAATGGCCCTGACTAACATTAAACTATACCTTTCACAAATCACTTACCTCACAAAAATCTTCGCTGCTCAAGCTACTGCAATACAGCGAGCACCACTACTGCCAGCTAAATAAAAGATTCAAACTATGGAAGGCACTAACTACTGATAGGGATAGTTAGCAAATGAAAGATATTAATAGAGAATAAACAATGTATTTACCTTCATATCATCATATATATAGCAGTTCATGACAAATTACGAAACTCCGCCATCTCTCTCCCCACATCCACCACTGCTGGCGGCTCACCTCCAACTGCCCAATGCTACGCGCTGTTCACAGCCAGCTGCCTAACACTACAATGGTTGAGTATTACAACAATGCAAAGCAGCCACAGACTGCACACGGCACAGCCGGTGACTTTCATTCTGAGGTGGCGTTACCAATAAAAAAACCTAAACGGCCTACTTACATAGCCCCCATGCTCCCCACAAAAAATTTTACAAATTTTGTTGGGCACTGGCCAATACATATTTGTTAAAATTTTTTTTCACAATTACAATAACAAAGAAATCAAATGCACACACTTATTGATACAATGTTGGTCAAAAGCTAAAATTTTCTCACAGTCCATAAAGACAGTCCTGATCGTTCATCACAGTAAAATATCAGTGTTGTTCTCAAAGTCTGAGTAGTAAAAGGAAATGCACACGGAAGTAGTGGATTTCCATGCAGTCTTGAAAAAGTAGTGTTGTCCTTCCAATGGAAAGACAGTGCTGACTCTTGACATGCTGACAGGTAATGGGCCACAACAGAGTAAACCCACAGCGGAGTCAGTCGACGTTTTGAAGAGTATTGGTGGGTAGGTCATCACAGAGCAGACCCACTGTAGTCCTGGTAGAGATTACGGTATTGGTGGGCCACCAGAGGCGCAGACCCACTGCAGTCCTTGTAGAAATAATGGTACTGGTGAGTCAGCAAAGACGCAGACCCACTGTAGTCCTTGTAGAGATGGCCAGCAGCCATCTGTTGCAAATGTGCAGGTGCACAATCACCATCGAAGAGTCTTGCGGACAATATAGCAAGTCCATAACCACCACTTGTGCACTCACGAAGTTTTTTTTTTAATCGTCCTTAGAACCAGCAATGCTGTTATCCAGTCCCTTGCTGAATTATTAACACACATACAAACACTAACAGTCCCTACTTCTCACATATTGTCCATATACTATGATCAACAGAAACGTGTGCAGTGAAATGTAACTTACAAGTTACTTAATTTGATGACCTGGTGTCAATTACAATTTTATAACATAAGAATACAATTACAAAGATACAAAATACATCATTAAAGAACATAACAATACAGAGAACATTTGTAATACAGGCTTTACAAAAGAATCGAAATAACATATACATCAGTGTCACAGGAATCATGACATAAGTACATACATGAAAGATCAGAATAACTTGGAATATCAACTTCACACATGAGCATTAAAACAAAACAGAATAAATAATGTCTAACATCTTTACAAAGAAAATAACATATTATAAATGCAAATTATATTTGAGGATAACAGTATTCCTCATCATAGTGAATGTAGCTTAGTACTAGAACAGAAAAAATTCTATGAAACTACACAAAGACAGGAAGAAAACAAATATACAAGGGTACACAAACACATAGTGGGCAAACACAAAAGGAAAGGACAGGGTTTGTTTTCAGTGTATCATTTGGTACTGCAGTCCAACGCAAAACTTCATTCTGTAGATCTTTCGTCTTATTTCAACCTTTGCTTCCACCAAAAAAATCCTATCCAAGCATGCTTTCTGTATTTATTTCACATATATCTTAACTCATTATTTATTTCCAAGAAAATCCTACCTATATCTGTTGTCCCTAAACCCTACTTTTTTGGTTCATATCCTCTTTCAAAATACCCTTTTTTTTGGCCAAAGCATTTTCTTTAAGCTTCTCAATGCATTTCTTCCAATCCATCATAGTTAGTTTCTTATATAGTCTACCCCCTCTTAAGCTAACTTAAATCTACTGAGCTCAGATATATATACCAATGGACGAGGCAATGCAGCATCACATAAAACAATTAATATAAACAGCAATAAAAAAAAACGCAGATTTGCGAAGCAAGCAGCATTAAGAAATTAGCAAAGCAATTGTAATATTACAACTAATCTAAGGCAATGTGCAGCAAACAATAAAAATAAATCATTAGTAAAACTGGCTTAACATAATAACACAAAGTCAAATTCAATAACACTATGCCTGGCAAACAGCAGCAACTTATACCTAAACATGACATAGCTCAAGCAGAAAAAATATTACAGTAAAAATGGCCATGTATCTCACATCTTAACACTAGAGTGATGCATCACAAAAACTTACTCTACAAAAAAAATTACCAAGTAGTTGAAAAGAAAATTATGTATGCAGTTCCTGTTATTAGTCCCTTCTTATTGTTCTTTCCATTCCAAGAGCTCCTTTTTCGAAGAATGTGGGTCATAAAATAATTATTTAATAGATCTGTTGACAGAAAGTGTCCACATTAGCAAATGAATTTTTTTATTTTTATTTTTTTATTTTTTTTAATATAAAACCCATGCTGCAACACAGCTGGAAACTAGATATCAAATGAAATAAGCAACTATGAAAGGCAAAGCATAAAAATATCAGTCAATAGTCATGTGACATTTCATAAGTTAGTAGAAAAATCTATCAACTAGAGAGACAGTAGTCATAATCAGGTGTATAGACATAAAAATATTTGTCGTCATTTCATTAGGCATCCAGTGTAATCATATGTTTTCAAGTTCGACCGTGTCGTTTTTACGATGCTTTCTACAAAGGAATGTCAGAAGCGAGGTTAATGGCCTCTTTTTTTCTCCACCTAATGGCTTTTTCTCCGGGCGGCTGGCCCAGCTGCGCGCCACAACGCATTACCTCAAGGTCACTTACCTTTCTTAACGAAATATTTACGACAGCAGTCTCATATAAAAATATTTCACAGGTCAAGAATTAGCGTTGCAAATCTGTAGAAACAAAATCCTATAAATATAAGTGTCCAAAAAAAATATTCGTCAGCATTGTGATACATTCACGCATTTACACACATTTCATAATTCTAAAAGTACGATTCTCGGTTTCCAACATACGTCTTCACAAGGCAGAGTTCCTAACCGCTACTCATTACTCCTTACCTTATTACACATATATATATTCGTCGACGCTTCTTTAATAATTCATCATATGAAATACGTAGCATAATCAAATTCCTCATATAGCATCAGCTTCTTGACCATAAACATACCTCAGCAGCATAATATACATCGTCGTCGTAAAAATATCATAACATCTCAGTCAATTCTCAAAATCGTCGTAGCTTCCTCCAATAATTTCAAAACCTAAAAAAAATTCTCTGCTCATTTCAATAGTGTCATCTACCTCAAATGTACTTTAAAAATCGGATCCCAAACCAAATACATCATTCAACGCTCTCATAGTATCACAATGGTTCCGAAAAAATATGAGCATTTCACAAAGTACAGACAAAATACAATTTCATAAGTGTGAAGGTATCCAACTGCGTAATTGCGTAAACATCTGTCATTGATGTGGTAAAATAAATGTTTGTTTCTTTGTTAAATAATCGGATAGCTGTGTAATTTGTGTGTTAGAGAAATATGGTACCGATGTGTAAAGTTGTATAAGCAAATACCATATTAGCTAGGGCTCCTTGTGCTCGCCAAACACATGGTACACAAAGTAAGCGTGTACCCCCCTGAGGATACGTGTCCTGTAGCGCTAAACTGTGCGTCATGTTGTAAGATAATCTCTGTGGAAGTCTCGTAGTTATCGTCCTCCGAAAGCTAAGTTCTGCAGAAGTCAATGTACTTACCTGATGATACACAAAAGTGAAATGCTTTGCGTATAGATATCTTAGTTATTACGCTTATTGTTGTGATGAAGAAAGTACTGTGCTGTAACGTATTGTTGTGCTACGGAAAAGGCTGCCTCATTGTTGCTATACCACAAAAGTTACTACTAAAACATGTTTTACTTTCCAGAAGAATTCAGAAAAACTGTGCAGATATAAAACAGATACACCGCAAAAGCAACAAGGTGAATTGTGTCACACATTAGTAGCGTCGTGATAAAATCGTGTAGCTGTCACATAAACTAACCACTGTGTCGTCTGGTATCTCTCAGAAAGCATCTTGAATCCATAATGTATTTGCAAGTAAACCAAAATGTTGCATTAAAATCTCATTAACAGTACTGGTCAATGTTCTAAGTATGTGAGACTTATAGTCGTTACATAATCGTGCAACAAACAAGCAAGAATGCACACACAATAACACTGTGTCGTCTGTTCACTATAAGAATACATTCGTAACTACTGTGTAAATATGTATCCTAGGTTCTAGATTGAATAATTAACTTCAAACATTCTTGCATGTTAACAGTTACTTAAGTCTATCAAAGCATACTAGTAATGTAAAGTGAAAATTTTATGGCAAAGACTAAGTTAAAAAGCAGATCATCTCTCAATAAGCGGTTTTATATGTGAAGTGTGGTGAAATCCTTTACTCTTCATAGTACGCAGAGTTTCAACCTGAACGCAATAATCGTGCGGTATACGTCGGTAAAGAATACTGGAATTTTTCTCAAGGTTAGCGCTATGTTATTTTTCTCGGAGCCAGCCGGCGCAGGTGTCTGCCTGCGGTGCGGGTCATTGTCTGCTTCTCCGTTGGCGCGCGTCGTTAATGGGATTCGGAGACCTAACTTCTACAAATTCGCCTTGCCGAGAGGGCCCAGCTCTGTTATAATCCCGCCAGTTCTGATGAAATTCAGGTCTGTCGTTATGTCGGTAGTTTCCGTAGTTTCTTCCTTGTCCGTCACGTGGTGGAGAATTTCTCCCTGAATCGTAACTGTGCGCCGAACTGTTGCGTCTGAAGTTATTCTGCCTCCCTTGATAATAATTGTTTTGGTTCCCATATTGTCTGTTTCTCTGATTGTCTCTGTGACAGTCATTACTACGGAAATGCGATCTTTCTCTGTAACTATTATTCTGCCAGCGGTTGTCATAAGGGTGGTGTCTGTTTTGGTCACGATTTGTGTTGTGAGAATAGCCTTGTCGTGTCCAGTTCTTGTTTCTGTCGTCACGGAATTGTGACGTATGTGACCTGTAGTGATTGTTTTCCTGTTTTCGCATCCGGCGACTGTCAGTGTCAATTTCTAATTCTTGTAAGAGTCCCTGAAATGCTTCAATGTCGTCTTTGCAACGTCCTGCTAAAATAATGTGTCGTAAATGTTCAGGTAATTTCATTAAGCAAATGCGGATGAGTTCTGAGGGGCTGTATGGGTTTGAAAGATACTGATTCTTGTGCAACATGTCTTCAAAATATTTCACAAGACTGGAAAATTCAGATTGTTCGAAATGTTTCATCATTATGATGCTATGTTTTACTCGGTCTTGTGTGGCTTGACACCAATATGCTGAGAGGAAGGCATTCTTACAGCTGGTTCATTCTCTAAGTACCCACACATAAATTCTAATCTGTGTTCTAACGACCATTTGGAAGGAAAACAATGAGAGAATTGATGGAGCCATGCTCGTGGATGAATGTCGTTGCCAGAATTCTTAAATGTTTTGAATTTACGTGTAGTAATGAACAGCTTATAGTCAAAGTCATCGTGTCGGTGAGTAGCATATCGGTCATTGTTAGGTCGTGTCGGCCGTTCCATCTAAAAATTCGGTGCACATTGCCAATTTCTTTCATAACTTCCGAAATGCCCTGTGTTCTTATTTTGTGGCTGTTCCATATTTCCAAGTCCCTCTTCCCGTATTGGGGCGCGAGTGTCCTCTGAAATACGTAATTCTTGTACTACTTGTGCCAACTGATCTTGCACTTCCCGGATTTCTCTTTTGTACTGTGTATTGATTTGATTTTGATTTTGTTTGAATTTTCTAATTTGTTCATACTCTTCAGTGTCAGTGAAGGCTACAGGTGTTGTGTCATTCAGATCATCATCTACCTTTGTAGATAAGTTAGTGAACTGATCTGAAAGTTCGGCTACTTTATCCGATAGTGTACTTATTTCCTCAGTGTGTTTTTCTGAACCAAGTTTCAGAGTATCTACTGTGTCCTTTAAGTTTTCCTGAGTTTTTGCAAGTTGCGTAACCGAATCGGTAGATGCAACTGAGTCAAATTTAGCTTGCAAGGTCTCATGATTTTTATGAACAGTAGTTTGCAGTTCTTTTATGGCTGCTTCGTGATTCTGTAATGCATTTGCATGCCGCGAAAAAATAGGTTGAAAATGCTCACAAATTTGTGTTTGTACGTCATTACAGGCTTTTTGACATTTCGATTCAATGTTATGTAACTCAGTAGTTAAATCTTCACGTGTTTGTTCAAGAGTTTGTTCCACTGAGTCTAACTTTTGTAGCTGTTGCTGTGTTTGTCTCTGATTTTGTTCCATTTGTTTCTGATTTTGTTCAATTGTGTCTAATTTTTGAAGCTTTTGCTGTGTTTGCCCCATTTGCTGTATTAATTGTAATAACAATGCACTGGTGTCTGGAACATGTTCCTCAGTGCTTTTCGGCAGTGCATTTGCACCGGCAACATTCACATTTTGACAAGCAGAAAATGTGTCTTGACTTATTTGAGATAACGGTGAGGACCCAAATCCTGAATCCACAGCATTTCCGAGATTGTTTCCTGTCATTTCGGATTCCTGAGGCGAGCTGTCGCCGACCGATCGATCGATAATGCTTCCCTGTTCTCTAATTGTTTCGCTGTCTACACCATTGTTTGCCACCCGCTCCATTTCCCTATGCACAGTTACCAAATTACTACTTTGAATATTAGTTAATTCATTACACGGTGGCGCTAACACACTGCTTTCGTCTTCGCTGTCATTTCTCAATTTACTTTGGAGCCTAGTGTTACGTTTTTCACACGCCATTATTGTCACAGTATTTCACACGACAACACAGAAAAACACAATTTGAAGAGCAAAAATAAGAGAACACATTAACATAACACTGAAAATAATATATAGTTAATTGCAGCTGCGAAATACTTGGTGCAAATCTACATGCATGCCACAACTATTTTACTATACAACAATGAAAAACTACAACTACAATGGAGATTCTCTCTACAATTACGCGCTAGCAATAAACAAAATCTACACTAATTACACAAACTACAAGAAAAAAATCAGAAGATTCCAGTGAGGTATCCTAGGCTAAGGGTCGACATATGAAACGTCCCCTTTTAACAATTTTACACGACTGTGCTTAACCTGACACACAATATTTATAGCGCAACGCAATCTGACTTTCAAAATTCCCTACAAAAGAATGGCCCTGACTAACATTAAACTATACCTTTCACAAATCACTTACCTCACAAAAATCTTCACTGCTCAAGCTACTGCAATACAGCGAGCGCCACTACTGCCAGCTAAATAAAAGATTCAAACTATGGAAGGCACGAACTACTGATAGGGATAGTTAGCAAATGAAAGATATTAATAGAGAACAAACAATGTATTTACCTTCATATCATCATATATATAGCAGTTCATGACAAATTACAAAACTCCGCCATCTCTCTCCCCACATCCACCACTGCTGGCGGCTCACCTCCAACTGCCCAATGCTACGCGCTGTTCACAGCCAGCTGCCTAACACTACAATGGTTGAGTATTACAACAATGCAAAGCAGCCACAGACTGCACACAACACAGCTGGTGATTTTCATACTGAGGTGGCGTTACCAATAAAAAAACCTAAACAGCCTACTTACAATGCGTATTTGCCGTATATGCGTATTTCCCGTATATGCGTATTTCCCGTATATGCGTATTTCCTGTATATGCGTCGTTCCCGTACATGCGTCTTTCCTGTATTTGCGTCTTTCCCATACTTGCGTCTTTCCCATACTTGCGTCGTTCCCGTATTTGCGTAGTTCCCATACTTGCGTCGTTCCCATACTTGCGTCATTCCCATACTTGCGTCATTCCCATACTTGCGTCCTTCCCATACTTGCGTCCTTCCCATACTTGCGTCCTTCCCATACTTGCGTCGTTCCCATACTTGCGTCGTTCCCATACTTGCGTCGTTCCCATACTTGCGTCGTTCCCATACTTGCGTTGTTCCCATACTTGCGTCCTTCCCATACTTGCGTCCTTCCCATACTTGCGTCCTTCCCATACTTGCGTCCTTCCCATACTTGCGTCCTTCCCATACTTGCGTCCTTCCCATACTTGCTTCCTTCCCATACTTGCGTCCTTCCCATACTTGCGTCCTTCCCATACTTGCGTCCTTCCCATACTTGCATCCTTCCCATACTTGCGTCCTTCCCATACTTGCGTCCTTCCCATACTTGCGTCCTTCCCATACTTGCGTCCTTCCCATACTTGCGTCCTTCCCATACTTGCGTCTCTCCCATACCTGCGTCTCTCCCATACTTGCGTCTCTCCCATACTTGCGTCTCTCCCATACTTGCGTCTCTCCCATACTTGCGTCTGTCCCATACTTGCGTCTCTCGCATACTAGCGTCTCTCGCATACTTGCGTCTCTCGCATGCTTGCGTCTCTCGCATACTTGCGTCTCTCGCATATTTGCGTCTCTCGCATACTCGCGTCTCTCGCATATTTGCGTCTCTCGCATATTTGCGTCTTTCGCATATTTGCGTCTTTCGCATATTTGCGTCTTTCGCATATTTGCGTCTTTCCGATTTTTGCGTCTTTCCCATATTTGCGTCTTTCCCATATTTGCGTCTTTCCCCTATTTGCGTCTTTCCCATATTTGCGTTTTTCCCATATTTGCGTTTTTCCCATATTCGCGTTTTGAGGAAGAGGCAGATTTGAGGTAACTAAATATTTGAAGTTAATGAAGCGCATAAGAGGGAGAACTGCAGATGTGGGGAATACTAGCTTTTTTTATGCATACCGAATTTTACCATATTTTCATTGTCCCGCTGATGCGTTTTATAAATTTCATGTTTTCCAATAAATGCATTTTCCTCATATATGCGTTTTCCTCATATTTGCGTTTTCCTCATATATGCGTTTTCCTCATATATGCGTTATTCCCATATATGAGTTATTCACATATTTGCGTTTTTCCCATATTTGCGTTTTCCCCATATTTGCGTTTTCCCCATATTTGCGTTCTCCCCATATTTGCGTTTTCCCCATATATGCGTTTTCCCTATTTTTGCGTTTTCCCCATATTTGCGATTTCCCCATATTTGCGTTTTCCCCACATTTGCGTTTTCCCCATATTTGCGTTTTCCCCATATTTGCGTTTTCCCCATATTTGCGTTTTGCCCGTATTTGCGTTTTCCCCATGTTTGCGTTTTCCCCATATTTGCGTTTTCCCCATATTTGCGTTTTCCCCATATTTGCGTTTTTCCCATATTTGCGTTTTTCCCATATTTGCGTTTTTCCCATATTTGCGTTTTTCCCATATATGCGTTTTCCCCATATATGCGTTTTCCTCATATATGCGTTTTCCTCATATATACGTTATTCCCATATATGCGTTATTCCCATATATGGGTTTTTCCCATATTTGCGTATTTCCCATATTTGCGTATTTCCCATATTTGCGTATTTCCCATAATTGCGTTTTTCCCATATTTGCGTTTTTCCCATATTTGCGTTCTTCCCATACTTGCGTATTTCCATTACTTGCGTATTACCCATACTTGCGTATTTCCCATACTTGTGTATTTCCCATACTTGCGTATTTCCCATATTTGCGATTTCCCATATTTGCGTTTTCCCATATTTGCGTATTTCCCATATTTTCGTTTTTCCCATACTTGCGTATTTCCCATACTTGCGTATTTCCCATACTTGCGTTTTTCTCATACTTGCGGTTTTCCCATATTTGCGTTTTTCCCATATTTGCGTTTTTCCCATACTTGCGTTTTTCCCATATTTGCGTTTTTCCCATATTTGCGTTTTTCCCATATTTGCGTTTTTCCCATATTTGCGTTTTTCCCATATTTGCGTTTTTCCCATATTTGCGTTTTTCCCATATTTGCGTTTTTCCCATATATGCGTTTTTCCCATATATGCGTTTCCCCCATATATGCGTTTCCCCATATAAGCGTTTCCCCCATATATGCGTTGTCCACATAATTGCGTTTTCCCCATAATTGCGTTTTCCCCATAATTCCGTTTTCCCCATAATTGCGTTTTCCCCATAATTGCGTTTTTCCCATAATTGCGTTTTCCCCATATTTGCGTTTTCCCGATATTTGCGTTTTCGCCATATTTTCGTTTTTCCTATATTTGTGTTTTTCCCATATTTGCGTTATTCCCATATCTGCGTTTTTCCCATATTTGAGTTTTTCACATATTGGCGTTTTTCCCATATTTGCGTTTGACCCATATTTGGGTTTTTCCCATATTTGCGTTTTTCCCATATTTGCATCTTTCCCATATTTGTGTATTTCCCATACTTGCGTTTTTCCCATACTTGGGTTTTTCCCATACTTGCGTTTTTCCCATACTTGCGTTTTTCCCATACTTGCGTTATTCCCATACTTGCGTTTTTCCCATACTTGCGTTTTTCCCATACTTGCGTTTCTCCCATACTTGCGTTTTTCCCATACTTGCGTTTTTCCCATATTTGCGTTTTTCCCATATTTGCGTTTTTCCCATATTTGCGTTTTTCCCATATTTGCGTTTTTCCCAAATTTGCGTTTTTCCCATATTTGCGTTTTTCCCATATTTGCGTTTTTCCCATATTTGCGTTTTCCCCATATTTGCGTTTTCCCCATATTTGCGTTTTCCCCATATTTGCGTTTTCCCCATTTTTGCGTTTTCCCCATATTTGCGTTTTCCCCATATTTGCGATTTCCCCATATTTGCGTTTTCCCCAAATTTGCGTTTTCCCCATATTTGCGTTTTCCCCATATTTGCGTTTTCCCCATATTTGCGTTTTGCCCATATTTGCGTTTTCCCCATATTTGCGTTTACCCCATATTTGCGTTTTCCCCATATTTGCGTTTTTCCCATATTTGCGTTTTTCCCATATTTGTGTTTTTCCCATATTTGCGTTTTTCCCATATATGCGTTTTCCCCATATATGCGTTTTCCTCATATATGCGTTTTCCTCATATATACGTTATTCCCATATATGCGTTATTCCCATGTATGGGTTATTCCCATATTTGCGTATTTCCCATATTTGCGTATTTCCCATATTTGCGTATTTCCCATATTTTCGTATTTCCCATATTTGCGTATTTCCCATATTTGCGTATTTCCCATATTTGCGTTTTTCCCATATTTGCGTTTTTCCCATACTTGCATATTTCCCATTCTTGCGTATTTCCCATAATTGCTTATTTCGCATACTTGTGTATTTCCCATACTTGCGTATTTCCCATATTTGCGATTTCCCATATTTGCGTTTTCTCATATTTGCGTATTTCCCATATTTTCGTGTTTCCCATACTTGCGTATTTCCCATACTTGCGTATTTCCCATACTTGCGTTTTTCCCATACTTGCGTTTTTCCCATACTTGCGTTTTTCCCATACCTGCGTTTTTCCCATACTTGCGTTTTTCCCATATTTGCGTTTTTCCCATATTTGCGTTTTTCCCATACTTGCGTTTTTCCCATATTTGCGTTTTTCCCATATTTGCGTTTTTCCCATATTTGCGTTTTTCCCATATTTGCGTTTTTCGCACATTCGCTTTATTTGAGGTAACTAAATATTTGAAGTTAATGAAGCGCATATGAGGGAGAACTGCAGATGTGGGGAATACTTGCTTTTTTTATGCATACCCAATTTTACCATATATTCGTTTTCCCACTGATGCGTTTTATAAATTTCATATATTTTCCCATATATGCGTTTTCCTCATATATGCGTTTTCCTCATATATGCGTCTTCCTCATATATGCGTTTTCCTCATATATGCGTTTTCCTCATATATGCGTTATTCCCATATATGAGTTATTCCCATATTTGCGTTTTTCCCATATTTTCGTTTTTCCCATATTTGCGTTTTCCTCATATATGCGTTATTCCCATATATGCGTTATTCCCATAATGCGTTATTCCCATATATGCGTTATTCCGATATATTCGTTATTCCCATATATGCGTTATTCCCATATATGCGTTATTCCCATATATGCGTTTTGACCATATATGCGTTTTTCCCATATATGCATTTTTCCCATATTTGCGTTTTTCCCATATTTGCGTTTTTCCCATATTTGCGTTTTTCCCATATTTGCGTTTTTCGGATATTTGCGTTTTTCCCATATTTGCGTTTTTCCCATATTTGCGTTTTCCCATATTTGTGTTTTCCCATATTTGCGTTTTCCCATATTTGCGTTTTCCCATATTGGCGTTTTCCCATAGTTGCGTTTTTCCCATACTTGCGTTTTTCCCATACTTACGTTTTTCCCATACTTGCGTTTTTCCCATACATGCGTTTTTCCCATACTTGCGTTTTTCCCATACTTGCGTTTTTCCCATACTTGCGTTTTTCCCATACTTGCGTTTCTCCCATACTTGCGTTTCTCCCATACTTGCGTTTCTCCCATACCTGCGTTTTTCCCATATTTGCGTTTTTCCCATATTTGCGTTTTTCCCATATTTGCGTTTTTCCCATATTTGCGTTTTTCCCATCTTTGCGTTTATCCCATATTTGCGTTTTCTCATTTTTGCGTTTTTCCCATATTTGCGTTTTTCCCATATTTGCGTTTGACCCATATTTGCGTTTTTCCCATATTTGCGTTTTTCCCATATTTGCGTTTTTCCCATATTTGCGTTTTTCCCATATTTGCGTTTTTCCCATATTTGCGTTTTTCCCATACTTGCGTTTTTCCCATACTTACGTTTTTCCCATACTTGCGTTTTTCCCATACTTGCGTATTTCCCATACTTGCGTATTTCCCATACTTGCGTTTTTCCCATACTTGCGTTTTTCCCATACTTGCGTTTTTCCCATACCTGCGTTTTTCCCATACTTGCGTTTTTCCCATATTTGCGTTTTTCCCATATTTGCCTTTTTCCCATACTTGCGTTTTCCCCATATTTGCGTTTTCCCCAAATTTGCGTTTTCCCCATATTTGCGTTTTCCCCATATTTGCGTTTTCCCCATATTTGCTTGTTGCCCATATTTGCGTTTTCCCCATATTTGCGTTTTCCCCATATTGGCGTTTTTTCCATATTTGCGTTTTTCCCATATTTGCGTTTTTCCCATATTTGCGTTTTTCCCATATTTGCGTTGTTCCCATATTTGCGTTTTTCCCATATATGCGTTTTCCCCATACATGCGTTTTCCTCATATATGCATTTTCCTCATATATACGCTATTGCCATATATGCGTTATTCCCATGTATGGGTTCTTCCCATATTTGCGTATTTCCCATATTTGCGTATTTCCCATATTTGCGTATTTCCCATATTTTCGTATTTCCCATATTTGCGTATTTCCCATATTAGCGTTTTTCCCATATTTGCGTTTTTCCCATATTTGCGTTTTTCCCATACTTGCGTATTTCCCATACTTGCGTATTTCCCATACTAGCGTATTTCCCATACTTGTGTATTTCCCATACTTGCGTATTTCCCATATTTGCGATTTCCCATATTTGCGTTTTCCCATACTTGCGTATTTCCCATACTTGCGTTTTTCCCATGCTTGCGTTTTTCCCATACTTGCGTTTTTCCCATACTTGCGTTTTTCCCATATTTGCGTTTTTCCCATATTTGCGTTTTTCCCATACTTGCGTTTTTCCCATATTTGCGTTTTTCCCATATTTGCGTTTTTCCCATATTTGCGTTTTTCCCATATTTGCGTTTTTCCCATATTTGCGTTTTTCCCATATATGCGTTTTCCTCATATATGAGTTTTCCTCATATAAGCGTTTTCCTGATATATGCGTTATTCCCATATATGCATTATTCCCATACATGGGTTTTTCCCATATTTGCGTATTTCCCATATTTGCGTATTTCCCATATTTGCGTATTTCCCATATTTGCGTATTTCCCATATTTGCGTTTTTCCCATACTTGCGAATTTCCCATACATGCGTATTTTCCATACTTGCGTATTTCCCATACTTGCGTATTTCCCATACTTGCGTCTTTCCCATATTTGCGTCTTTCCCATATTTGCGTCTTTCCCATATTTTGCGTCTTTCCCATATTTGCGTCTTTCCCATATTTGCGTCTTTCCCATATTTGCGTTTTCCCATATTTGCGTTTACCCATATTTGCGTTTTCCCATATTTGCGTATTTCCCATATTTGCGTATTTCCCATATTTTTATTTTTCCCATACTTGCGTATTTACCATACTTGCGTATTTGCCATACTTGCGTTTTTCCCATAGTTGCGTTTTTCCCATACTTGCGTTTTTCCCATACTTGCGTTTTTCCCATACTTGCGTTTTTCCCATACTTGCGTTTTTCCCATATTTGCGTTTTTCCCATATTTTCTTTTTTCCCATATTTGCGTTTTTCCCATATTTGCGTTTTTCCCATATTCGCGTTTTTCCCATACTCGCGTCTTTCCAATATTCGCGTCTTTCCCATATTCGTGTCTTTCCCATATTCGTTTCTTTCCCATATTTGCGTCTTTCCCATATTTGCGTCTTTCCCATATTTGCGTCTTTCCCATATTTGCGTCTTTCCCATATTTGCATCTTTCCCATATTTGCGTCTTTCCCATATATGCGTCTTTCCCATATGCGTCTTTCCCATATATGCGTCTTTCCCATATATGCGTCTTTCCCATATATGCGTCTTTCCCATATATGCGTCTTTCCCATATTTGCGTCTTTCCCATATTTGCGTCTTTCCCCTATTTGCGTCTTTCCCATATTTGCGTCTTTCCCATACATGCGTCCTTCCCATACTTGCGTCCTTCCCATACTTGCGTCGTTCCGATACTTGCGTCCTTCCCATACTTGCGTCCTTCCCATACTTGCGTCCTTCCCATACTTGCGTCCTTCCCATACTTGCGTCCTTCCCATACTTGCGCCCTTCCCATACTTGCGTCCTTCCCATACTTGCGTCCTTCCCATACTTGCGTCTCTCCCATATTTGCGTCTCTCCCATATTTGCGTCCCTCCCATATTTGAGTCTTTCCCATATTTGCGTCTTTCCCATATTTGCGTCTCTCCCATATTTGAGTCTTTCCCATACTTGCGTATTTCCCATATTTGCGATTTCCCATATTTGCGTTTTCCCATATTTGCGTATTTCCCATAATTTCGTTTTTCCCATACTTGCGTATTTCCCATACTTGCGTATTTCCCATACTTGTGTTTTTCCCATACTTGCGTTTTTCCCATACTTGCGTTTTTCCCATACTTGCGTCTTTCCCATACTTGCGTTTTTCTCATACTTGCGGTTTTCCCATATTTGCGTTTTTCCCATATTTGCCTTTTTCCCATATTTGCGTTTTTCCCATACTTGCGTTTTTCCCATATTTGCGTTTGCCCCATATTTGCGTTTTTCCCATATTTGCGTTTTTCCCATATTTGCGTTTTTCCCATATTTGCGTTTTTCCCATATTTGCGTTTTTCCCATATATGCGTTTTTCCTATATATGCGTTTCCCCCATATATGCGTACCCCATATATGCGTTTCCCCCATATATGCGTTGTCCACATAATTGCGTTTTCCCCATAATTGCGTTTTCCCCATAATTGCGTTTTCCCCATAATTGCGTTTTTCCCATAATTGCGTTTTTCCCATAATTGCGTTTTCCCCATATTTCCGTTTTCCCGATATTTGCGTTTTCGCCATATTTTCGTTTTACCTATATTTGTGTTTTTCCCATTTTTGCGTTATTCCCATATCTGCGTTTTTCCCATATTTGAGTTTTTCACATATTGGCGTTTTTCCCATATTTGCGTTTGACCCATATTTGCGTTTTTCCCATATTTGCGTTTTTCCCATATTTGCGTTTTCCCATATTTGTGTATTTCCCATACTTGCGTTTTTCCCATACTTGCGTTTTTCCCATACTTGCGTTTCTCCCATACTTGCGTTTTTCCCATACTTGCGTTTTTCCCATATTTGCGTTTTTCCCATATTTGCGTTTTTCCCATATTTGCGTTTTTCCCATATTTGCGTTTTTCCCATATTTGCGTTTTTCCCATATTTGCGTTTTTCCCATATTTGCGTTTTCCCCATATTTGCGTTTTCCCCATATTTGCGTTTTCCCCATTTTTGCGTTTTCCCCATATTTGCGTTTTCCCCATATTTGCGATTTCCCCATATTTGCGTTTTCCCCAAATTTGCGTTTTCCCCATATTTGCGTTTTCCCCATATTTGCGTTTTCCCCATATTTGCGTTTTGCCCATATTTGCGTTTTCCCCATATTTGCGTTTACCCCATATTTGCGTTTTCCCCATATTTGCGTTTTTCCCATATTTGCGTTTTTCACATATTTGCGTTTTTCCCATATTTGTGTTTTTCCCATATTTGCGTTTTTCCCATATATGCGTTTTCCCCATATATGCGTTTTCCTCATATATGCGTTTTGCTCATTTATACGTTATTCCCATATATGCGTTATTCCCATGTATGGGTTTTTCCCATATTTGCATATTTCCCATATTTGCGTATTTCCCATATTTGCGTATTTCCCATATTTTCGTATTTCCCATATTTGCGTATTTCCCATATTTGCGTTTTTCCCATATTTGCGTTTTTCCCATATTTGCGTTTTTCCCATACTTGCATATCTCCCATACTTGCGTATTTCCCATAATTGCGTATTTCGCATACTTGTGTATTTCCCATACTTGCGTATTTCCCATATTTGCGATTTCCCATATTTGCGTTTTCCCATATTTGCGTATTTCCCATATTTTCGTGTTTCCCATACTTACGTATTTCCCATAGTTGCGTATTTCCCATACTTGCGTTTTTCCCATACTTGCGTTTTTCCCATATTTGCGTTTTTCCCATACCTGCGTTTTTCCCATACTTGCGTTTTTCCCATATTTGCGTTTTTCCCATATTTGCCTTTTTCCCATACTTGCGTTTTTCCCATATTTGCGTTTTTCCCATATTTGCGTTTTTCCCATATTTGCGTGTTTCCCACATTCGCTTTATTTGAGGTAACTAAATATTTGAAGTTAATGAAGCGCATATGAGGGAGAACTGCAGATGTGGGGAATACTTGCTTTTTTTATGCATACCCAATTTTACCATATATTCGTTTTCCCGCTGATGCGTTTTATAAATTTCATATATTTTCCCATATATGTGTTTTCCTCATATATGCGTTTTCCTCATATATGCGTCTTCCTCATATATGCATTTTCCTCATATATGCGTTTTCCTCATATATGCGTTATTCCCATATATGAGTTATTCCCATATTTGCGTTTTTCCCATATTTTCGTTTTTCCCATGTTTGCGTTTTCCTCATATATGCGTTATTCCCATATATGCGTTATTCCCATAATGCGTTATTCCCATATATGCGTTATTCCGATATATTCGTTTTTCCCATATATGCGTTATTCCCATATATGCGTTATTCCCATATATGCGTTTTGAACATATATGCGTTTTTCCCATATATGCATTTTTCCCATATTTGCGTTTTTCCCATATTTGCGTTTTTCCCATATTTGCGTTTTTCCCATATTTGCGTTTTTCCGATATTTGCGTTTTTCCCATATTTGCGTTTTTCCCATATTTGCGTTTTCCCATATTTGTGTTTTCCCATATTTGCGTTTTCCCATATTTGCGTTTTCCCATATTGGCGTTTTCCCATATTTGCGTATTTCCCATATTTTCGTTTTTCCCATAGTTGCGTTTTTCCCATACTTGCGTTTTTCCCATACTTACGTTTTTCCCATACTTGCGTTTTTCCCATACTTGCGTTTTTCCCATACTTGCGTTTTTCCCATACTTGCGTTTTTCCCATACTTGCGTTTTTCCCATACTTGCGTTTCTCCCATACTTGCGTTTCTCCCATACTTGCGCTCTCCCATACCTGCGTTTTTCCAATATTTGCGTTTTTCCCATATTTGCGTTTTTCCCATATTTGCGTTTTTCCCATATTTGCGTTTTTCCCATATTTGCGTTTTTCCCATCTTTGCGTTTATCCCATATTTGCGTTTTCTCATTTTTGCGTTTTTCCCATATTTGCGTTTTTCCCATATTTGCGTTTTTCCCATATTTGCGTTTTTCCCATATTTGCGTTTTTCACATATTGGCGTTTTTCCCATATTTGTGTTTGACCCATATTTGCGTTTTTCCCATATTTGCGTTTTTCCCATATTTGCGTTTTCCCATATTTGCGTATTTCCCATATTTTCGTTTTTCCCATACTTGCGTTTTTCCCATACTTGCGTTTTTCCCATTCTTGCGTTTTTCCCATACTTGCGTTTTTCCCATACTTGCGTTTCTCCCATACTTGCGTTTCTCCCATACTTGCGTTTCTCCCATACTTGCGTTTTTCCCATACTTGCGTTTTTCCCATATTTGCGTTTTTCCCATATTTGCGTTTTTCCCATATTTGCGTTTTTCCCAAATTTGCGTTTTTCCCATATTTGCGTTTTTCCCATATTTGCGTTTTCCCATATTTGCGTTTTCCCCATATTTGCGTTTTCCCCATATTTGCGTTTTCCCCATATTTGCGTTTTCCCCATTTTTGCGTTTTCCCCATATTTGCGTTTTCCCCATATTTGCGATTTCCCCATATTTGCGTTTTCCCCAAATTTGCGTTTTCCCCATATTTGCGTTTTCCCCATATTTGCGTTTTCCCCATATTTGCTTTTTGCCCATATTTGCGTTTTCCCCATATTTGCGTTTTCCCCATATTGGCGTTTTCCCCATATTTGCGTTTTTCCCATATTTGCGTTTTTCCCATATTTGCGTTTTTCCCATATTTGCGTTTTTCCCATATTTGCGTTTTTCCCATATATGCGTTTTCCCCATACATGCGTTTTCCTCATATATGCATTTTCCTCATATATACGTTTTTGCCATATATGCGTTATTCCCATGTATGGGTTCTTCCCATATTTGCGTATTTCCCATATTTGCGTATTTCCCATATTTTCGTATTTCCCATATTTGCGTATTTCCCATATTTGCGTTTTTCCCATATTTGCGTTTTTCCCATATTTGCGTTTTTCCCATACTTGCGTATTTCCCATACTTGCGTATTTCCCATACTAGCGTATTTCCCATACTTGTGTATTTCCCATACTTGCGTATTTCCCATATTTGCGATTTCCCATATTTGCGTTTTCCCATACTTGCGTATTTCCCATACTTGCGTTTTTCCCATGCTTGCGTTTTTCCCATACTTGCGTTTTTCCCATACTTGCGTTTTTCCCATATTTGCGTTTTTCCCATATTTGCGTTTTTCCCATACTTGCGTTTTTCCCATATTTGCGTTTTTCCCATATTTGCGTTTTTCCCATATTTGCGTTTTTCCCATATTTGCGTTTTTCCCATATTTGCGTTTTTCCCATATATGCGTTTTCCTCATATATGAGTTTTCCTCATATATGCGTTTTCCTGATATATGCGTTATTCCCATATATGCATTATTCCCATACATGGGTTTTTCCCATATTTGCGTATTTCCCATATTTGCGTATTTCCCATATTTGCGTATTTCCCATATTTGCGTTTTTCCCATATTTGCGTTTTTCCCATACTTGCGTATTTCCCATACTTGCGTATTTTCCATACTTGCGTATTTCCCATACTTGCGTATTTCCCATACTTGCGTCTTTCCCATATTTGCGTCTTTCCCATATTTGCGTCTTTCCCATATTTGCGTCTTTCCCATATTTGCGGCCTTCCCATAAATGCGTCTTTCCCATAAGCGTCTTTCCCATATATGCGTCTTTCCCATATATGCGTCTTTCCCATATATGCGTCTTTCCCATATATGCGTCTTTCCCATATTTGCGTCTTTCCCATATTTGTGTCTTTCCCCTATTTGCGTCTTTCCCATATTTGCGTCTTTCCCATACATGCGTCCTTCCCATACTTGCGTCCTTCCCATACTTGCGTCGTTCCCATACTTGCGTCCTTCCCATACTTGCGTCCTTCCCATACTTGCGTCCTTCCCATACTTGCGTCCTTCCCATACTTGCGTCCTTCCCATACTTGCGTCCTTCCCATACTTGCGTCTCTCCCATATTTGCGTCTCTCCCATATTTGCGTCTCTCCCATATTTGCGTCTCTCCCATATTTGAGTCTTTCCCATATTTGCGTCTTTCCCATATTTGCGTCTTTCCCATATTTGCATTTTGAGGAAGAGGCAGATTTGAGGTAATTACAAATTTGAAGTTAATGAAGCGCATAAGAGGGAGAACTGCAGATGTGGGGAATACTAGCTTTTTTTTGCATCCCCAATTTTACCATATTTTTGTTTTGCCTCTATTGCTTTTTATAAATTTCATATGTTTTACCATATATGCGTTTACTCATATTTGCGTTATTCCCATATTTGCGTTATTCCCATATTTGCGTTTTTCCCATATTTGCGTTTTTCCCATATTTGCATTTTTCCCATATTTGCGTTTTTCCCATATTTGCGTTTTTCCCATATTTGCGTTTATCCCATATTTGCGTTTTTCCCATATATGCGTTTTCCCCATATATGCGTTTTCCCCATATATGCGTTTTCCCCATATATGCGTTTTCCCCATATTTGCGTTTCCCCCATATATGCGTTTCCCACATATATGCGTTTCCCCCATACATGCGTTTCCCCCATATATGCGTTTCCCCCATATATGTGTTTCCCCCACATATGCGTTTCCCCCATATATGCGTTTCCCCATATATGAGTTTCCCCCATTTATGCGTTTCCCTCATATATCCGTTTCCCCCATGTATGCGTTTCCCCATATATGCGTTTCCCCCATATATGCGTTTTCCCCATATATGCGTTTCCCCCACATATGCGTTTCCCCCATATATGCGTTTCCCCCATATATGCGTTTCCCCCATATATGCGTTTCCCCCATATATGCGTTTCCCCCATATATGTGTTTCCCTCATATATGCGTTGTCCCCATAATTGCGTATTCCCCATAATTGCGTTTTCCCCATAATTGCGTTTTCCCCATAATTGCGTTTTCCCCATAACTGCGTTTTCCCCATAATTGCGTTTTCCCCATATTTGCGTTTTCCTCATATTTGCGTTTTCCCCATATTTGCGTTTTCCCCATATTTTCGTTTTCCCCATATTTGCATTTTTACCATATTTGCGTTTTTACCATATTCACGTCTTGAGGAAGAGGCAGATTTGAGGTAACTAAAAATTTGAAGTTAGTGAAGCGCATAAGAGGGAGAACTGCAGATGTGGGGAATACTAGCTTTTTTTATACATCCCCAATTTTACCATATGTTCGTTTTCCCTCTAATGCATTTTTAAAATTTCATATGTTTCCCCATATTTGCGTTTTTCCTATATTTGCGTTTTTCCCATATTTGTGTTTTTCCCATATCTGCGTTTTTCCCATATTTGCGTTTTACCCATATTTGCGTTTTTCCCATATTTGCGTTGTTCCCATATTTGCGTTTTTCCCATATTTGCGTTTTTCCCATATTTGCGTTTTTCCCATATTTGCGTTTTTCCCTTATTTGCGTTTTTCCCATATTTGCGTTTTCCCATATTTGCGTTTTTCCCATATTTGCGTTTTTCCCATATTTGCGTTTTTGCCATATTTGCGTTTTTGCCATATTTGCGTTTTTGCCATATTTGCGTTTTTGCCATATTTGCGTTTTTGCCATATTTGCGTTTTTCCCATATTCGCGTTTTGAGAAGAGGCAGATTTGAGGTAACTAAAAATTTGAAGTTAATGAAGCGCATAAGAGGGAGAACTGCAGATGTGGGGAATACTAGCTTTTCTTATGCATACCCAATTTCACCATATTTTCGTTTTCCCGCCGATGCGTTTTATAAAATTCATATGTTTTCCAATCTACATCTACATCTACATCTATACTCCGCGAGCCCCCTTACGGTGTGTGGCGGAGGGTACTTATTGTACCACTATCTAATCCCCCCTTCCCTGTTCCATTCACGAATTGTGCGTGGGAAGAACGACTGCTTGTAAGTCTCCGTATTTGCTCTAATTTCTCGGATCTTTTCGTTGTGATCATTACGCGAGATATATGTGGGCGGTAGTAATATGTTGCCCATCTCTTCCCGGAATGTGCTCTCTCGTAATTTCGATAATAAACCTCTCCGTATTGCGTAACGCCTTTCTTGAAGTGTCCGCCACTGGAGCTTGTTCAGCATCTCCGTAACGCTCTCGCGCTGACTAAATGTCCCCATGACGAATCGCGCTGCTTTTCGCTGGATCATGTCTATCTCTTCTATTAATCCAACCTGGTAAGGGTCCCATACTGATGAGCAATACTCAAGAATCGGACGAACAAGCGTTTTGTAAGCTACTTCTTTCGTCGATGAGTCACATTTTCTTAGAATTCTTCCTATGAATCTCAACCTGGCGCCTGCTTTTCCCACTATTTGTTTTATGTGATCATTCCACTTCAGATCGCTCCGGATAGTAACTCCTAAGTATTTTACGGTCGTTACCGCTTCCAATGATTTACCACCTATGGCATAATCGTACTGGAATGGATTTCTGCCCCTATGTATGCGCATTATATTACATTTATCTACGTTTAGGGAAAGCTGCCAGCTGTCGCACCATTCATTAATCCTCTGCAGGTCTTCCTGGAGTACGTACGAGTCTTCTGATGTTGCTACTTTCTTGTAGACAACCGTGTCATCTGCAAATAGCCTCACGGAGCTACCGATGTTGTCAACTAAGTCATTTATGTATATTGTAAACAATAAAGGTCCTATCACGCTTCCTTGCGGTACTCCCGAAATTACCTCCACATCTGCAGATTTTGAACCGTTAAGAATGACATGTTGTGTTCTTTCTTCTAGGAAATCCTGAATCCAATCACAAACCTGGTCCGATATTCCGTAAGCTCGTATTTTTTTCACTAAACGTAAGTGCGGAACTGTATCAAATGCCTTCCTGAAGTCCAGGAATACGGCATCAATCTGCTCGCCAGTGTCTACGGCACTGTGAATTTCTTGGACAAATAGGGCGAGCTGGGTTTCACATGATCTCTGTTTGCGGAATCCATGTTGGTTATGATGAAGGAGATTTGTATTATCTAAGAACGTCATAATACGAGAACACAAAACATGTTCCATTATTCTACAACAGATTGACGTAAGTGAAATAGGCCTATAATTATTCGCATCTGATTTATGACCCTTCTTGAAAATGGGAACGACCTGTGCTCTCTTCCAGTCGCTAGGTACTTTACGTTCTTCCAGAGATCTACGATAAATTGCTGATAGAAAGGGGGCAAGTTCTTTAGCATAATCACTGTAGAATCTTAAGGGTATCTCGTCTGGTCCGGATGCTTTTCCGCTACTAAGTGATAGCAGTTGTTTTTCAATTCCGATATCGTTTATTTCAATATTTTCCATTTTGGCGTCCGTGCGACGGCTGAAGTCAGGGACCGTGTTACGATTTTCCGCAGTGAAACAGTTTCGGAACACTGAATTCAGTATTTCTGCCTTTCTTCGGTCGTCCTCTGTTTCGGTGCCATCGTGGTCAACGAGTGACTGAATAGGGGATTTAGATCCGCTTACCGATTTTACATATGACCAAAACTTTTTAGGGTTCTTGTTTAGATTGTTTGCCAATGTTTTATGTTCGAATTCGTTGAATGCTTCTCTCATTGCTCTCTTTACGCTCTTTTTCGCTTCGTTCAGCTTTTCCTTATCAGCTATGATTCGACTACTCTTAAACCTATGGTGAAGCTTTCTTTGTTTCCGTAGTACCTTTCGTACATGATTGTTATACCACGGTGGATCTTTCCCCTCGCTTTGGACCTTAGTCGGTACGAACTTATCTAAGGCGTACTGGACGATGTTTCTGAATTTTTTCCATTTTTGTTCCACATCCTCTTCCTCAGAAATGAACGTTTGATGGTGGTCACTCAGATATTCTGCGATTTGTGCCCTATCACTCTTGTTAAGCAAATAGATTTTCCTTCCTTTCTTGGCATTTCTTATTACACTTGTAGTCATTGATGCAACCACTGACTTATGATCACTGATACCCTCTTCTACATTCACGGAGTCGAAAAGTTCCGGTCTATTTGTTGCTATGAGGTCTAAAACGTTAGCTTCACGAGTTGGTTCTCTAACTATCTGTTCGAAGTAATTCTCGGACAAGGCAGTCAGGATAATGTCGCAAGAGTCTCTGTCCCTGGCTCCAGTTCTGATTGTGTGACTATCCCATTCTATACCTGGTAGATTGAAGTCTCCCCCTATTACAATAGTATGATCACGAAACTTCTTCACGACGTTCTGCAGGTTCTCTCTGAGGCGCTCAACTACTACGGTTGCTGATGCAGGTGGCCTATAGAAGCATCCGACTATCATATCTGACCCACCTTTGATACTTAACTTAACCCAGATTATTTCACATTCGCATTCGCTAATAACTTCACTGGATATTATTGAATTCTTTACTGCTATAAATACTCCTCCACCATTGGCGTTTTCCTCATATATGCGTTTTCCTCATATATGCGTTTTTCCCATATTTGCGTTTTTCCCATATTTGCGTTTTCCCCATATTTGCGTTTTTCCCATATTTGCGTTTTTCCCATATTTGCGTTTTTCCCACATTCGCTTTATTTGAGGTAACTAAATATTTGAAGTTAATGTAGCGCATAAGAGGGAGAACGGCAGATGTGGGGAATACTAGCTTTTTTTTGCTTCCCCAATTTTACCATATTTTTGTTTTGCCTCTATTGCTTTTTATAAATTTCATATGTTTTACCATATATGCGTTTACTCATATTTGCGTTATTCCCATATTTGCGTTTTTCCCATATTTGCGTTTTTCCCATATTTGCGTTTTTCCCATATTTGCGTTTTTCCCATATTTGCGTTTTTCCCATATTTGCGTTTTTCCCATATTTACGTTTTTCCCATAAATGCGTTTTTCCCATATATGCGTTTTCCCCATATATGCGTTTTCCCCATATATGCGTTTTCCCCATATATGCGTTTTCCCCATATATGCGTTTTCTCCATATATGTGTTTTCCCCATATATGCGTTTTCCCCATATATGCGTTTTCCCCATATATGCGTTTTCCCCATATTTGCGTTTCCCCCATATTTGCGTTTCCCCCATATATGCGTTTCCCCCATATTTGCGTTTCCCCCATATATCCGTTTCCCCCATATATGCGTTTCCCCCATATATGCGTTTCCCCCATACATGCGTTTCCCCCATATATGCGTTTCCCCCATATATGTGTTTCCCCCACATATGCGTTTCCCCCATATATGCGTTTCCCCATATATGCGTTTCCCCCATATATGCGTTTCCCTCATATATGCGTTTCCCCCATATATGCATTTCCCCCATATATTCGTTTCCCCCATATATGCGTTTCCCCCATATATGCGTTTCCCCCACATATGCGTTTCCCCGATGTATGCATTTCCCCCATATATGCGTTTCCCCCATATATGCGTTTCCCCCATATATACGTTTCCCCCATATATGCGTTTTCCCCATATATGCGTTTTCCCCATAATTGCGTTTTCCCCATAATTGCGTTTTCCCCATAATTACGTTTTCCCCATATTTGCGTTTTCCCCATATTTGCGTTTTCGCCATATTTGCGTTTTTCCTATATTTGCGTTTTTCCCATATTTGCGTTTTTCCCATATCTGCGTTTTTCCCATATTTACGTTTTTCCCATATTTGCGTCTTTCCCATATTTGTGTCTTTCCCATATTTGCGTCTTTCCCATATTTGCGTCTTTCCCATACTTGCGTCTTTCCCATACTTGCGTCTTTCCCATACTTGCGTCTTTCCCATACTTGCGTCCTTCCCATACTTGCGTCCTTCCCATACTTGCGTCCTTCCCATACTTGCGTCCTTCCCATACTTGCGTCCTTCCCATACTTGCGTCCTTCCCATAATTGCGTCCTTCCCATACTTGCGTCATTCCCCATACATGCGTCCTTCCCATACTTGCGTCCTTCCCATACTTGCGTCCTTCCCCTACTTGCGTCCTTCCCATACTTGCGTCCTTCCCATACTTGCGTCTCTCCCATACTTGCGTCTCTCCCCTATTTGGGTCTCTCCCATATTTGCGTCTCTCCCATATTTGCGTCTTTCCCATATTTGCGTCTTTCCCATATTTGCGTCTTTCCCATATTTGCGTTTTGAGGAAGAGGCAGATTTGAGGTTGAAACGTCCCCTTTTGAACAATATACACGACTGTCCTTAACCTGACACACAATATTTATAGCGCAACGCAATCTGACTTTCCACACACAATATTTTGTTAACGCAACGCAATCTGACTTTCAAAATTCTCTACAAGAGAATGGCCCTGACTAACATTAACCTGTACTTTTCAGAAATCACTTACCTCACAAAAATCTTGGTTACTCCCACTACTGCAATACAGCAAGCGCCACTGCTGCCAGCTAAATAAAAGATTCAAACTATGGAAGGCACTAACTACTGATAGGGATAGTTAGCAAATGAAAGATATTAATAGAGAACAAACAATGTATTTACCCTGATATCATGACAAATTACAAAACTCCGCCATCTCTCTCCCCACATCCACCACTGCTGGCGGCTCACCTCCACCTGCCCAGCGCTACGCGCTGTTCACAGCCAGCTGCCTAACACTACAATGGTTGAGTATTACAACAATGCAAAGCAGCCACAGACTGCACACAGCACAGCCGGTGATTTTCATACTGAGGTGGCGTTATCAATAAAAAAAACCTAAACAGCCTACTTACATAGCCCCCATGCTCCCCACAAAAAATTTTACAAATTTTGTTGGGCACTGGCCAATACATATTTGTTAAAATTTTTTTTCACAATTACAATAACAAAGAAATCAAATGCACACACTTATTGATACAATGTTGGTCAAAAGCTAAAATTTTCTCACAGTCCATAAAGACAGTCCTGATCATTCATCACATTGCAGTGTTTTTCTCAAAGTCTGAGCAGTAAAAGACAATGCACACAGACGTAGTGGATTTCCATGCAGTCTTGAAGAAGTAGTGTTGTCCTTCCAACAGAAAGACAGTGCTGACTCTTGACATGCTGACAGGTAATGGGCCACAACAGAGCAAACCCACAACAGAGTCAGTCGAAGTTTTGAAGAGTATTGGTGTGTAGGTCATCACAGAGCAGACCCACTGTAGTCCTGGTAGAGATTACGGTATTGGTGGGCCACCAGAGGTGCAGACCCACTGTAGTCCTTGTAGAGATGGCTAGCAGCCATCTGTTATGACTGTGCAGGTACACAATCACCATTGAAGAGTCTTGCGGATAATATAGCAAGTCCATAACCACCACTTGTGCACTCACAAAGTTTTTGGAATTGTCCTTAGAACCAGCAATGCTGTTATCCAGTCCCTTGCTGAATTATTAACACACGTGCAAACACTAACAGTCCCTACTTGTCACATATTGTCCATATATTATGACCAACAAAAACGTGTGCAGTGAAATGTAACTTACAAGTTACTTAATTTGATGACCTGGTGTCAATTACAATTTTATAACATAAGAATACAATAACAACGGTATAAAATACATCATTAAAAACATAATAATACAGATAACATTTGTAGGAATAGGGGCTTTACAAAAGAATAGAAATAAACAAATACATCAGTGTTACAAAAATAATGACATAAGTACATACATAAAGATCAGAATAACTTTTGGAATATCAACTTCCACATGAGCATTAAAACAAAACAGAACAAATACTGTTTAAACATGTTTACAAAGTAAATAACATGGTATTAGAAAAATTCTACAACATAGGTCTTATCAGATAAACAACTAAAGACAGGAAGTACACAAATACACAAGGGAACACAAACACATAGTGGGATAACACAAGGAAAGGACAGGGTTTCTTTTACTGCAGTATCTTGCGAACAAAACTTTTTTTGTTCTTGGAGATCTCCCTTCGTTCCTCATTATTTCCAAAAGTCCTATCTGTACCTCTTTTCTGTATTCCAACCATAATTCTTTCAAAATAAATATGGCTCATTGTACAATACTCATTTTGGCCCTATCTGTTTCTTGCGGCTTCTCAATGCATTTCTTCCAATTCATCATAGTTAGTTTCTTATATAGTCTACCCCCTCTTAAGCTAACTTAAATCTACTGAGCTCAGATATATATACCAAGGGACGAGGCAATGCAGCATCACATAAAACAATTAATATAAACAGCAATGAAAAAAAAAACGCAGATTTGCGAAGCAAGCAGCATTAAGAAATTAGCAAAGCAATTGTAATATTACAACTAATCTAAGGCACTGTGCAGCAAACAATAACAAGAAATCATTAGTAAAACTGGCTTAACAGCGTAATACAAAATCAAATTCAGTAACATTATGCCTGGCAAACAGCAGCAACTTATACCGAAACATGACATAGCTCAAGCAAAAAAAATAGTACACTAAAGATAACAATGCAGATAAGGGAAATGTATAATCACATCTTAATGTCTAAGTAATTAAAGTGGTGCACCACAAAAACTAATTCTACAAAAAATTACTCAGTAGTTGAAAAGAAAATTATGTATGCAGTTCCTGGTATTAGTCCCTTCTTATTGTTCTTTCCATTCCAAGAGCTCCTTTTTCGAAGAATGTGGATTACAAAATTATTATTTAATAGATCTGCAGACAGAAAATATTTATATTAGTACATCTATAAAATTTTATTTTAACCAGTGCTGCAGTGCATCTAGAAACTAGATATTAAACAAAATGGGCAAAGCAAGGCGTGAAACGTCATTCACTAGCCATATGGCATTTCTCTCAATTAGCACGACAATAGCCGTGAAATGCTTCTCATCGTTTTCAAGTTCGTCCGTGTCGTTCCGTGCTGCTGGAAGGCTAATGGCTTTTTTTTTTTTTTTTTTTTTCCGGGCGGCCGTCGCCCAGGTGTCTGACACAGCTGTGTGCCCACGACGTATTATGTGCAGGTGGTCACTGAACTTTCTTACCGAAATATTTACGACAGCAGTTTCCGCTACGACAGTCTCACATAAAAATATTTCACAGGTCAAGAATTAGCGTTGCAAATCTGTAGAAACAAAATCTTATTGATATAACAGTGTCCAAAAAAATTTTCGTCGGCATTGTGATACATTCACGCATTTACACACATTTCATAATTCTAAAATACGATTCTTGGTTTCCAACATCCTTTTCCACAAAGCAGAGTCCCTAAATCACTATTCATTACTCCTTACCTTATTACACATATATATATATCGTCGACACATAATCAAATTCCTCATATAGCATCAGCTTCTTGACCATAAACATACCTCAGCAGCATAATACACATCGTCGTCGTAAAAATATCATAACATCTCAGTCAATTCTCAAAATCGTCGTAGCTTCCTCCAATAATTTCAAAACCTAAAAAAATTCTCTGCTCATGTCAAAAGTGTCATCTACCTCAAACGTACCTTAAAAATCATGATCTCATACCAAATACATCATTCAACGCTCTCATAGTATCACAATGGTTCTGAAAAAGTATGAACAGTTGACAAAGTACAGACAAAATACAATTTCGTAAGTGTGAAGTTATTCAACGGTGTAATTACGTAAACATCTGTCACTAATGTTGTAAAATAAATGTTTGTCTCTCTCAGGTAAATAATCAGATAGCTGTGTAATTCTGTGTTAGAGAAATATGGTACCGATGTGTAAAGTTGTATAAGCAAATACCATATTAGCTAGGGCTCCTTGTGCGTGCTAAACACATGATACACAAAGTAAGCGTGTACCCCCCTGAGGATAAATGTAATTATACCCTCAGGTGTTACAAATTACAGCAATGGAATGAAATGTATGACGGAAAACTTTCTTTGCAATTTAAAAATCCTAAAAAAATAAATGTTTGAAGTACAAAATTAATCACTCAAATACGTGTCCTGTAGCGCTAAACTGTGTGTCATGTTGTAAGATAATCTCTGTGGAAGTGTCGTAGTTATCGTCCTCCGAAAGCTAAGTTCTGCAGAAGTCAATGTACTTAGCTGATGATACACAAAAGTGAAATGCTTTGCGTATAGATATCTTAGTTATTACGCTTATTGTTGTGATGAAGAAAGTATTGTGCTGTAACGTATTGTTGTGCTACGGAAAAGGCTGCCTCATTGTTGCTGTACCACAAAAGTTACTACTAAAACATGTTTTACTTTCCAGAAGAATTCAGAAAAACTGTGCAGATATAAAACAGATACACCGCAAAAGCAACAAGGTGAATTGTGTCACACATTAGTAGCGTCGTGATATAGTCGTGTAGCTGTCAAATAAACTAACCTCTGTGTCATCTGGTATCTCTCAGAAAGCACTTTAATTTCAGAATGTATTTGCAAGTAAACCAAAATGTTGCATTAAAATCTCAAGTTAAAAAAGCACATTATCTCTCAATAAACGGTTTTACGTGTGAAATGTGGTGTAAACCTTTGCTCTTCATAGTACTCAGAGTTTGAACAATGCAATTAACATGCGGTATACGTCGTTAAAGAATACTGGAAATTTTCTCAAGGTTAGCGTCAATGTTATTTTTCTCGGAGCCAGCCGGCGCAGGTGTCTGCCTGCGGTGCGGGTCATTGTTGGCGCGCGTCGTTAATGGGATTCGGAGACTGAACTTCTAGAAATTCACCTTGCCGAGAGGGCCCTGCCGTGTTTAAATCCCGCCAGTTCTGATGCAATTCAGGTCTCTCGGTACGAATATATCGTCTGTCGTCATGTCGGTAGGTTCCGTAGTTTCTTCCTTGTCCGTCACGTGGTGGAGAATTTCTCCCTGAATCGTAACTGTGCGCCGAACTGTTGCGTCTGAAGTTATTCTGCCTCCCTTGATAATAATAATTGTTTTGGTTCCCATATTGTCTGTTTCTATGATTGTCTCTGTCATAGTCATTACTGCGGAGAGGTGATCTTTCCCTGTAATTATTACTACTCTGCCAACGGTTGTTATATGGGTGGTGTCTGTTTTGGTCACGATTTGCTTTGTAAGAATAGCCTTGTCGTGTCCAGTTATTGTTTCTGTCGTCACAGAATTGTGACGTATGTGACCTGTAGTGATTGTTTTCCTGTTTTCGCATTCCGCTATTGTGAGTGTCAATTTCTAATTCTTGTAAGAGTCCTTGAAATGCTTCAATGTCGTCTTTGCAACGTCCTGCCAAAATAATATGTCGCAAATGTTCAGGCAGTTTGATTAAGCAAATGCGGATGAGTTCTGAGGGGCTGTATGGGTTTGACAGGTACTGATTCTTGTGCAACATGTCTTCAAAATATTTCACAAGACTGGAGAATTCAGATTGTTCGAAATGTTTCATCATTATGATGCCATGTTTTACTCGGTCTTGTGTGGCTTGAGACCAATATGCTGAGAGGAAGGCATGGTAAAATTCTCCTTCACTATGACAATCGTGAATGACCGAACGCATTCTTACAGCTGGTTCATTCTCTAAATAGCCACACATAAATTCTAATCTGTGTTCTAACGACCAGTTAGGGGGAAAACAATGAGAGAAATGATGGAGCCACGCTTGTGGATGAATGTCGTTGGCAGAATTTTTAAACGTTTTGAATTTACGTGTAGTAATGAACAGCTTATAGTCAAAGTCATCATGTCGGCGAGTCGCATATCGGTCATTATTACGTCGTTTCGGCGGTTCCATCTCAAAATTCGGTGTGCCTTGCCAATTTCTGTCATAATTTCCGAAGTGTCCTGTGTTATTATTTTGTGGCTGTTCCATATTGCTAAGTCCCTCTTCCCGTATTGGGGCGCGAGTGTCCTCCGAAATACGTAATTCTTGTACTACCTGTGTCAGCTGATCTTGTACTTCGCGGATTTCTCTTTGGTGTTGCGTATTAATTTGATTCTGATTTTGTTTGAATTTCCTAATTTGTTCGCACTCTTCTGTGTCATTAAAGACTACCGGTTTTGTGTCATTCAGATTATCATCTACCTTCGTAGATAAATTATTTAGCTGATCCGAAAGTTCAACTACTTTCTCTGATAATGTACTAATTTCCTCCATGTGTCTTTCTACTGTGTCTTTTAAGTTTTCTTGGGTTTTTGCAAGTTGCGTAACCGAATCGGTAGATGCAACTGAGTCAAATTTAGCTTGCAAGGTCTCATGATTTTCATGAACAGTAGTTTGCAGTTCTTTTATGGCTACTTCGTGATTCTGTAGTGCATTTTCATGCCGCGAAAAAATAGGTTGGAAATGCTCACAAATTTGTGTTTTTACGTCGTTACAGACTTTTTGACATTTCGATTCAATGTGATGTAACTCATTAGTTAAATCCTCACGTGTTTGTTCAAGAGTTTGCTCCAATGAGTCTAACTTTTGAAGCTGTTGCTGTGTTTGACTCTGATTTTGTTCCATTTGTTTCTGATTTTGTTCCATTTGTTTCTGATTTTGTTCGATTGTGTCTAATTTTTGAAGATTTTGTCCCATTTGTTTCTGATTTTGTTCGAGCGTTGTGTCTAACTTTTGAAGCTTTTGTTGTGTTTGTCCCATTTGTTGTATTAATTGTAATAACAATGCACTGGTGTCTGGAACATGTTCCTCAGTGCTTTTCGGCAGTGAATTTGCACCGGAAACATTCACATTTTGACAAGCAGAAAATGTGTCTTGACTCATTTGAGAAAACGGTGAGGACCCAAATCCTGAATTCACAGCATTTGCGAGATTGTTTCCTGTCGTTTCGGATTCCTGAGGCGAGCTGTCGCCGACCGATCGATCGATAATGCTTCCCTGTTCTCTAATTGTTTCGCTGTCTACACCATTATTTGCAGCCCGCTCCATTTCCCTATGCACAGCTACCAAATTATTACTTTGAACATCTGTTAATTCATTACACAGTGGTGCTGGCAAGCTACGCTCGTCGTCACTATTATTTCTCAGTTTGCTTTGGAGCCTAGTGTTACGTTTTTCACACGCCATTATTGTCACAGTATTTCACACGACAACACAGAAAAACACAATTTGAAGAGCAAAAATAAGAAAACACATTAACATAGCACTGAAAATAATATCTAGTTAATTGCAAGCGCAGCTGCGAAATACTTGCTGCAAATCTACATGCATGCCACAACTGTTTTACTGTACAACAATCAAAAACTACAACTACAAAGGAAATTCTCTCTATAATTACGCGCTAGCAATAAACAAAATCTACACTAATTACACAAACTACAAGGAAAAAATCAGAAGATTCCAGTGAGGTATCCTCGGCTAAGGGTCGACATATGAAACGTCCCCTTTTGAACAATATACACGACTGTCCTTAACCTGACACACAATATTTATAGCGCAACGCAATCTGACTTTCCACACACAATATTTTGTTAACGCAACGCAATCTGACTTTCAAAATTCTCTACAAGAGAATGGCCCTGACTAACATTAACCTGTACTTTTCAGAAATCATTTACCTCACAAAAATCTTGGTTACTCCCACTACTGCAATACAGCAAGCGCCACTACTGCCAGCTAAATAAAAGATTCAAACTATGGAAGGCACTAACTACTGATAGGGATAGTTAGCAAATGAAAGATATTAATAGAGAACAAACAATGTATTTACCCTGATATCATGACAAATTACAAAACTCCGCCATCTCTCTCCCCACATCCACCACTGCTGGCGGCTCACCTCCAACTGCCCAGCGCTACGCGCTGTTCACAGCCAGCTGCCTAACACTACAATGGTTGAGTATTACAACAATGCAAAGCAGCCACAGACTGCACACGGCACAGCCGGTGATTTTCATACTGAGGTGGCGTTATCAATAAAAAAACCTAAACAGCCTACTTACAAGGTAATTAAAAATTTGAAGTTAATGAAGCGCATAAGAGGGAGAACTGCAGATGTGGGGAATACTAGCTTTTTTTATGCATCCCCAATTTTACCATATGTTCGTTTTCCCTCTAATGCATTTTATAAATTTCATATGTTTTCCCATATTTGCGTTTTTCCTATATTTGCGTTCTTCCCATATTTGTGTTTTTCCCATATCTGCGTTTTTCCCATATTTGCGTTTTTCCCATATTTGCGTTTTTCCCATATTTGCGTTTTTCCCATATTTGCGCAACACAAAAACGCAAATATGGGAAAAACGCAAATATGGGAAAAACGCAAATATGGGAAAAACGCAGATATGGGAAAAACACAAATATGGGAAAAACGCAAATATAGGAAAAACGCAAATATGGCGAAAACGCAAATATGGGGAAAACGCAAATATGGGGAAAACGCAATTATGGGGAAAACGCAATTATGGGGAAAACGCAATTATGGGGACAACGCATATATGGGGGAAACGCATATATGGGGGAAACGCATATATGGGGGAAACGCATATATGGGGGAAACGCATACATCGGGGAAACGCATATGTGGGGGAAACGCATATATGGGGGAAATGCATATAAGGGGGAAACGCATATATAGGGGAAACGCATATATGGGGGAAACACATATATGGGGGAAACGCATATATGGGGAAATGCATCTATGGGGGAAACGCATACGTGGGGGAAACACATATATGGGGGAAACGCATATATGGGGGAAACGCATGTATGGGGGGAACGCATATATGGGGGAAACGCATGTATGGGGGAAACGGATATATGGGGGAAACGCAAATATGGGGGAAACGCATATATGGGGGAAACGCAAATATGGGGGAAACGCAAATATGGGGAAAACGCATATATGGGGAAAACGCATATATGGAGAAAACGCATATATGGGGAAAACGCATATATGGGGAAAACGCATATATGGGGAAAACGCATATATGGGGAAAACGCATATATGGGAAAAACACATATATGGGAAAAACGCAAATATGGGAAAAACGCATATATGGGAAAAACGCAAATATGGGAAAAACGCAAATATGGGAAAAACGCAAATATGGGAAAAACGCAAATATGGGAATAACGCAAATATGGGAATAACGCAAATATGAGTAAACGCATATATGGTAAAACATATGAAATTTATAAAAAGCAATAGAGGCAAAACAAAAATATGGTAAAATTGGGGATGCAAAAAAAATCTAGTATTCCCCACATCTGCAGTTCTCCCTCTTATGCGCTACATTAACTTCAAATATTTACTTACCTCAAATAAAGCGAATGTGGGAAAAACGCAAATATGGGAAAAACGCAAATATGGGAAAAACGCAAATATGGGGAAAACGCAAATATGGGAAAAACGCAAATATGGGAAAAACGCATATATGAGGAAAACGCATATATGAGGAAAACGCATATATGAGGAAAACGCATATATTGGAAAACATATGAAATTTATAAAACGCATCGGCGGGAAAACGAAAATATGGTAAAATTGGGTATGCATAAAAAAAGCTAGTATTCCCCACATCTGCAGTTCTCCCTCTTATGCGCTTCATTAACTTCAAATTTTTAGTTACCTCAAATCTGCCTCTTCTCAAAACGCGAATATGGGAAAAACGCAAATATGGCAAAAACGCAAATATGGCAAAAACGCAAATATGGCAAAAACGCAAATATGGCAAAAACGCAAATATGGCAAAAACGCAAATATGGGAAAAACGCAAATATGGGAAAAACGCAAATATGGGAAAACGCAAATATGGGAAAAACGCAAATAAGGGAAAAACGCAAATATGGGAAATATGCAAGTATGGGAAATACACAAGTTGTGTTGCCTCTATTGCTTTTTATAAATGTCATATGTTTTACCATATATGTGTTTACTCATATTTGCGTTATTCCCATATTTGCGTTATTCCCATATTTGCGTTTTTCCCATATTTGCGTTTTTCCCATATTTGCGTTTTTCCCATATTTTCGTTTTTCCCATTTTTTCGTTTTTCCCATATTTGCGTTTTCCCCATATATGCGTTTTTCCCATATATGTGTTTTCTCCATATATGCGTATTCCCCATATACGCGTTTTCCCCATACATGCGTTTTCCCCATATATGTGTTTTCCCCATATATGCTTTTTCCCCATATATGTGTTTCCCCATATTTGCGTTTCCCCCATATATGCGTTTCCCCCATATTTGCGTTTCCTCCATATATGCGTTTCCCCCATATATGCGTTTCCCCCATATATGCGTTTCCCCCATATATGCGTTTCCCCCATATATGTGTTTCCCCCACATATGCGTTTCACCCATATATGCGTTTCCCTATATATGCGTTTCCCCCATATGTGCATTTCCCCCATATATGCGTTTCCCCCATATATGCGTTTCCCCCATAGATGCGTTTCCCCCAAATATGCGTTTCCCCCATATATGCGTTTCCCCCACATATGCGTTCCCCCTTTTATGCGTTTCCCCCATATATGTGTTTGCCCCATATATGCGTTTCCCCCTTTTTTCGTTTCCCCTATATATGCGTTGTCCCCATAATTGCGTTTTCCCCATAATTGCGTTTTCCCCATAATTGCGTTTTCCCCATAATTGCGTTTTCCCCATAATTGTGTTTTCCCCATAATTGCGTTTTCCCACTAATTGCGTTTTCCCCATATTTGCGTTTTCCCCATATTTGCGTTTTCCCCATATTTGCGTTTTCCCCATATTTGCATTTTTACCATATTTGCGGTTTTACCATAATCACGTCTTGAGGAAGAGGCAGATTTGAGGTAAATAAAAATTTGAAGTTAGTGAAGCGCATAAGAGGGAGAAGTGCAGATGTGGGGAATACTAGCTTTTTTTATGCATCCCCAATTTTACCATATGTTCGTTTTCCCTCTAATGCATTTTATAAATTTCATATGTTTTCCCATATTTGCGTTTTTCCTATATTTGCGTTTTTACCATATATGCGTTATTCCCATATTTGCGTTATTCCCATATTTGCGTTATTCCCATATTTGCGTTATTCCCATATTTGCTTTATTCCCATATTTGCTTTATTCCCATATTTGCTTTATTCCCATATTTGCTTTATTCCCATATTTGCGTTTTTCCCATAATTGCGTTTTTCCCTTAATTGCGTTTTTCCCATAATTGCGTTTTTCCCTTAATTGCGTTTTTCCCATAATTGCGTTTTTCCCATATTTGCGTTTTCCTTATATATGCGTTATTCCCATATATGCGTTATTCCCATATATGCGTTATTCCCATATATGCGTTATTCCCATTTTTGCGTTCTTCCCATATTTGCGTATTTCCCATATTTGCGTATTTCCCATATTTGCGTTTTTCCCATACTTGCGTATTTCCCATACTTGCGTTTTTCCCATACTTGCGTATTTCCCATACTTGCGTATTTCCCATACTTGCGCATTTCCCATACTTGCGTATTTCACATACTTGCGTTTTTCCCATATTTGCGTTTTTCCCATATTTGCGTTTTTCCCATATTTGCGTTTTTCCCATATTTGCGTATTTGCCATATTTGCGTATTACCCATACTTGCGTTTTTCCCATACTTGCGTATTTACCATACTTGCGTATTTCCCATATTTGCGTCTTTCCCATATTTGCGTCTTTCAAATATTTGCGTCTTTCCCATATTTGCGTCTTTCCCATATTTGCGTCTTTCCCATATTTGCGTCTTTCCCATATTTGCGTCTTTCCCATATTTGCGTTTTCCCATATTTGCGTTTTCCCATATTTGCGTTTTCCCATATTTGCGTTTTCCCATAGTTGCGTATTTCCCATATTTGCGTTTTTCCCATATTTGCGTCTTTCCCATATTTGCGTTTTTCCCATACTTGCGTATTTCTCATACTTGCGTATTTCCCATACTTGCGTATTTCCCATTCTTGCGTATTTCCCATATTTGCGTCTTTCCCATATTTGCGTCTTTCCCATATTTGCGTCTTTCCCATATGTGCGTCTTTCCCATATTTTGCGTCTTACCCATATTTGCGTCTTTCCCATATTTGCGTCTTTCCCATATTTGCGTTTTCCCATATTTGCGTTTTCCCATATTTGCGTATTTCCCATATTTGCGTATTTCCCATATTTTCGTTTTTCCCATACTTGCGTATTTCCCATACTTGTGTTTTTCCCATACTTGCGTTTTTCCCATACTTGCGTTTTTCCCATAATTGCGTTTTACCCATACTTGCGTTTTTCCCATACTTGCGTTTTTCCCATATTTGCGTTTTTCCCATATTTGCGTTTTTCCCATCTTTGCGTTTTTCCCATATTTGCGTTTTTCCCATATTTGCGTATTTCCCGTATTTGCGTTTTTCCCATATTTGCGTTTTTCCCATATTTGCGTTTTTCCCATATTTGCGTTTTTCCCATATTTGCGTATTTCCCATATTTGCGTATTTCCCATACTTGCGTTTTTCCCATACTTGCGTATTTACCATACTCGCGTATTTCCCATATTTGCGTCTTTCCCATATTTGCGTCTTTCAAATATTTGCGTCCTTCCCATATTTGCGTCTTTCCCATATTTGCGTCTTTCCCATATTTGCGTATTTCCCATATTTGTGTATTTCCCATATTTGCGTATTTCCCATATTTGTGTATTTCCCATATTTGCGTATTTCCCATATTTGCGTCTTTCCCATATTTGCGTTTTTCCCATACTTGCGTTTTTCCCATACTTGCGTTTTTCCCATACTTGCGTTTTTCCCATATTTGCGTTTTTCCCATATTTGCGTTTTTCCCATATTTGCGTTTTTCCCATATTTGCGTTTTCCCCAAATTGTTGTTTTTCCCATATTTGCGTTTTTCCCATATTTGCGTTTTTCCCATATTTCCGTTTTTCCCATATTTGCGTTTTTCCCATATTTGCGTTTTTCCCATCTTTGCGTTTTTCCCATCTTTTCTTTTTTCCCATATTTGCGTTTTCCACTTTCGCTTTTTTCCCATATTCGCGTTTTTCCCATATTCGCGTTTTTCCCATATTTGCGTCTTTCCCATATTCGCGTCTTTCCCATATTCGCGTCTTTCCCATATTCGCGTCTTTCCCATATTTGCGTCTTTCCAATATTTGCGTCCTTCCCATATTTGCGTCTTTACCATATTTGCGTCTTTACCATATTTGCGTCTTTACCATATTTGCGTCTTTCCCATAGTTTGCGTCTTTCCCATATTTGCGTCTTTCCCATATTCGCGTCTTTCCCATATTTGCGTCTTTCCCATATTTGCGTCTTTCCCATATATGCTTCTTTCCCATATATGCGTCTTTCCCATATATGCGTCTTTCCCAAATATGCGTCTTTCCCATATATGCGTCTTTCCCATATTTGCGTCTTTCCCTTATTTGCGTCTTTCCCATATTTTCGTTTTTCCCATACTTGCGTATTTCCCATACTTGTGTTTTTCCCATACTTGCGTTTTTCCCATAATTGCGTTTTTCCCTTAATTGCGTTTTTCCCATAATTGCGTTTTTCCCATATTTGCGTTTTCCTTATATATGCGTTATTCCCATATATGCGTTATTCCCATATATGCGTTATTCCCATATATGCGTTATTCCCATTTTTGCGTTCTTCCCATATTTGCGTATTTCCCATATTTGCGTATTTCCCATATTTGCGTTTTTCCCATACTTGCGTATTTCCCATACTTGCGTTTATCCCATACTTGCGTATTTCCCATACTTGCGTATTTCCCATACTTGCGCATTTCCCATACTTGCGTATTTCACATACTTGCGTTCTTCCCATATTTGCGTTTTTCCCATATTTGCGTTTTTCCCATATTTGCGTTTTTCCCATATTTGCGTATTTGCCATATTTGCGTATTACCCATACTTGCGTTTTTCCCATACTTGCGTATTTACCATACTTGCGTATTTCCCATATTTGCGTCTTTCCCATATTTGCGTCTTTCAAATATTTGCGTCTTTCCCATATTTGCGTCTTTCCCATATTTGCGTCTTTCCCATATTTGCGTCTTTCCCATATTTGCGTCTTTCCCATATTTGCGTTTTCCCATATTTGCGTTTTCCCATATTTGCGTTTTCCCATATTTGCGTTTTCCCATAGTTGCGTATTTCCCATATTTGCGTTTTTCCCATATTTGCGTCTTTCCCATATTTGCGTTTTTCCCATACTTGCGTATTTCTCATACTTGCGTATTTCCCATACTTGCGTATTTCCCATTCTTGCGTATTTCCCATATTTGCGTCTTTCCCATATTTGCGTCTTTCCCATATTTGCGTCTTTCCCATATGTGCGTCTTTCCCATATTTTGCGTCTTACCCATATTTGCGTCTTTCCCATATTTGCGTCTTTCCCATATTTGCGTTTTCCCATATTTGCGTTTTCCCATATTTGCGTATTTCCCATATTTGCGTATTTCCCATATTTTCGTTTTTCCCATACTTGCGTATTTCCCATACTTGTGTTTTTCCCATACTTGCGTTTTTCCCATACTTGCGTTTTTCCCATAATTGCGTTTTACCCATACTTGCGTTTTTCCCATACTTGCGTTTTTCCCATATTTGCGTTTTTCCCATATTTGCGTTTTTCCCATCTTTGCGTTTTTCCCATATTTGCGTTTTTCCCATATTTGCGTATTTCCCGTATTTGCGTTTTTCCCATATTTGCGTTTTTCCCATATTTGCGTTTTTCCCATATTTGCGTTTTTCCCATATTTGCGTATTTCCCATATTTGCGTATTTCCCATACTTGCGATTTTCCCATACTTGCGTATTTACCATACTCGCGTATTTCCCATATTTGCGTCTTTCCCATATTTGCGTCTTTCAAATATTTGCGTCCTTCCCATATTTGCGTCTTTCCCATATTTGCGTCTTTCCCATATTTGCGTCTTTCCCATATTTGCGTATTTCCCATATTTGTGTATTTCCCATATTTGCGTATTTCCCATATTTGTGTATTTCCCATATTTGCGTATTTCCCATATTTGCGTCTTTCCAATATTTGCGTTTTTCCCATACTTGCGTTTTTCCCATACTTGCGTTTTTCCCATATTTGCGTTTTTCCCATATTTGCGTTTTTCCCATATTTGCGTTTTTCCCATATTTGCGTTTTCCCCAAATTGTTGTTTTTCCCATATTTGCGTTTTTCCCATATTTGCGTTTTTCCCATATTTCCGTTTTTCCCATATTTGCGTTTTTCCCATATTTGCGTTTTTCCCATCTTTGCGTTTTTCCCATCTTTTCTTTTTTCCCATATTTGCGTTTTCCACTTTCGCTTTTTTCCCATATTCGCGTTTTTCCCATATTCGCGTTTTTCCCATATTTGCGTCTTTCCCATATTCGCGTCTTTCCCATATTCGCGTCTTTCCCATATTCGCGTCTTTCCCATATTTGCGTCTTTCCAATATTTGCGTCCTTCCCATATTTGCGTCTTTACCATATTTGCGTCTTTACCATATTTGCGTCTTTCCCATAGTTTGCGTCTTTCCTATATTTGCGTCTTTCCCATATTCGCGTCTTTCCCATATTTGCGTCTTTCCCATATTTGCGTCTTTCCCATATATGCTTCTTTCCCATATATGCGTCTTTCCCATATATGCGTCTTTCCCAAATATGCGTCTTTCCCATATATGCGTCTTTCCCATATATGCGTCTTTCCCATATTTGCGTCTTTCCCTTATTTGCGTCTTTCCCATATTTGCGTCTTTCCCATACATGCGTCCTTCCCATACTTGCGTCCTTCCCATACTTGCGTCCTTCCCATACTTGCGTCCTTCCCATACTTGCGTCCTTCCCATACTTGCGTCCTTCCCATACTTGCGTCCTTCCCATACTTGCGTCCTTCCTATACTTGCGTCCTTCCCATACTTGCGTCCTTCCCATACTTACGTCCTTCCCATACTTGCGTCTCTCCCATACTTGCGTCTCTCCCATATTTGCGTCTCTCCCATATTTGCGTCTCTCCCATATTTGCGTCTCTCCCAAATTTGCGTCTCACATATTTGCGTCTTTCCCATATTTGCGTCTTTCCCATATTTGCGTTTTGAGGAAGAGGCAGATTTGAGGTAATTAAAAATTTGAAGTTAATGAGGCGCATAAAAGGGAGAACTCCAGATGTGGGGAATACTAGCTTTTTTTATGCGTCCCCAATTTTACCATATTTTCGTTTTCCCTCTAAAGCGTTTTATAAATTTCATATGTTTTCCCATATATGCGTTTTCCTCATATTTGCGTTATTCCCATACTTGCGTTATTCCCATATTTGCGTAATTCCCATATTTGCTTTATTCCCATATTTGCTTTATTCCCATATTTGTGTATTTCCCATATTTGCGTATTTCCCATATTTGCATATTTGCCATATTTGCGCTTTTCCCATACTTGCATATTTCCCATACTTGCGTATTTCCCGTATTTGCGTTTTTCCCATACTTGCGTATTTCCCATACTTGCGTATTTCCCATACTTGTGTATTTCCCATTCTTGCGTATTTCCCATATTTGCGTTTTTCCCATACTTGCGTTTTTCCCCATATTTGCGTTTTTCCCATATTTGCATATTTCCCATATTTGCGCTTTTCCCATACTTGCGTTTGTGCGTTAATTGCGTTTTTCCCATAATTGCGTTTTTCCCTTAATTGCGTTTTCCCATAATTGCGTTTTTCCCATATTTGCGTTTTCTTCATATATGCGTTATTCCCATATATGCGTTATTCCCATATATGCGTTATTCCCATATTTGCGTATTTCCCATATTTGCGTATTTCCCATATTTGCATATTTCCCATATTTGCGCTTTTCCCATACTTGCGTATTTCCCATACTTGCGTTTTTCCCATATTTGCGTTTTTCCCATACTTGCGTATTTCCCATACTTGCGTATTTCCCATACATATGTATTTCCCATACTTGCGTATTTCCCATATTTGCGTTTTTCCCATACTTGCGTTTTTCCCCATATTTGCGTTTTTCCCATATTTGCGTTTTTCCCATAGTTGCGTTTTTCCCATATTTGCGTATTTCCCATATTTGCGTATTTCCCATATTCGCGTATTTCCCATATTTGCGTTTTTCCCATACTTGCGTATTTCCCATACTTGTGTATTTCCCATACTTGCGTATTTCCCATATTTGCGTTTTTCCCATATTTGCGTATTTCCCATATTTGCGTTTTTCCCATATTTGCGTTTTTCCCATATTTGCGTTTTTCCCATATTTGCGTTTTTCCCATATTTGCGTTTTTCCCATATTTGTGTTTTTCCCATATTTGCGTTTTTCCCATATTTGCGTTTTTCCAATATATGCGTTTTTCCCATATTTGCGTTTTTCCCATATTTGCGTTTTTCCCATATTTGCGTTTGTCCCATATTTGCGTTTTTCCCATATTTTCGTTTTTCCCATATTTGCGTTTTTGCCATATTTGCGTTTTTGCCATATTTGCGTTTTTGCCATATTTGCGTTTTTCCCATATTCGCATTTTGAGAAGAGGCAGATTTGAGGTAACTAAAAATTTGAAGTTAATGAAGCGCATAAGAGGGAGAACTGCAGATGTGGGGAATACTAGCTTTTTTTATGCATACCGAATTTTACCATATTTTCGTTTTCCCGCCGATGCGTTTTATAAATTTCATATGTTTTCCAATATATGCGTTTTCCACATATATGCGTTTTCCTCATATATGGGTTTTCCTCATATATGCGTTTTTCCCATATTTGCGTTTTTCCCATATTTGCGTTTTTCCCATATTTGCGTTTTCCCCATATTTGCGTTTTTCCCATATTTGCGTTTTTCCCACATTCGCTTTATTTGAGGTAACTAAATATTTGAAGTGAATGTAGCGCATAAGAGGGAGAACTGCAGTCGTGGGGAATACTAGCTTTTTATTGCATCCCCAATTTTACCATATTTTTGTTTTACCTCTATTGCTTTTTATAAATTTCATATGTTTTACCCTATATGCATTTACTGATATTTAGGTTATTCCCATATTTGCGTTATTCCCATATTTGCGTTTTTCCCAAATTTGCGTTTTTCCCATATTTGCGTTTTTCCCATATATGCGTTTTTCCCATATATGCGTTTTCCCCATATATGCGTTTTCCCCATATATGCGTTTTCCCCATATATGCGTTTTCCCCATATATGCGTTTTCCCCATACTTGCGTTTCCCCCATATTTGCGTTTCCCCCATATATGCGTTTCCCCCATATATGCGTTTCCCCCATATATGCGTTTCCCCCATATATGCGTTTCCCCCATATATGCGTTGTCCCCATAATTGCGTTTTCCCCATAAAGGCGTTTTCCCCATAATTGCGTTTTCCCCATAATTGCGTTTTCCCCATAATTGCGTTTTCCCCATAATTGCGTTTTCCCCATAATTGCGTTTTCCCCATATTTGCGTTTTCCCCATATTTGCGTTTTTCCCATATTTGCGTTTTTCCCATATTTGCGTTTTTCCCATATTTGCGTTTTCCCCATATTTGCGTTTTTACCATATTTGCGTTTTTCCCATATTTTCGCGTTTTTCCCATATTTTCGCGTTTTTCCCATATTTGCGTTTTTCCCATATTTGCGTGTTTCCCATATTTGCGTGTTTCCCATATTTGCGTTTTTCCCATATTTGCGTTTTTCCCCTATTTGCGTTTTTCCCATATTTACGTTTTTCCCATATTTTTGTTTTTCCCATATTTGCGTTTTTCCCATATTTGCGTTTTTCCCATATTTGCGTTTTTCCCATATTTGCGTCTTTCCCATATTTGCGTCTTTCCCATATTTGCGTCTTTGCCATATTTGCGTCCTTCCCATATTTGCGTCTTTCCCATATTTGCGTCTTTCCCATATTTGCGTCTTTCCCATACTTGAGTCTTTCCCATACTTGCGTCTTTCCCATACTTGTGTCTTTCCCATACTTGCGTCTTTCCCATACTTGCGTCTTTCCCATACTTGCGTCCTTCCCATATTTGCGTCCTTCCCATACTTGCGTCCTTCCCATACTTGCGTCCTTCCCATACTTGCGTCCTTCGCATACTTGCGTCCTTCCCATACTTGCGTCCTTCCCATACTTGCGTCCTTCCCATACATGCGTCCTTCCCATACTTGCGTCCTTCCCATACTTGCGTCCTTCCCATACTTGCGTCCTTCCCATACTTGCGTCCTTCCCATACTTGCGTCTCTCCCATACTTGCGTCTCTCCCATATTTGCGTCTCTCCCATATTTGCGTCTTTCCCATATTTGCGTCTTTCCCATATTTGCGTCTTTCCCATATTTGCGTTTTGAGGAAGAGGCAGATTTGAGGTAATTAAAAATTTCAAGTTTATGAAGCGCATAAGAGGGAGAACTGCAGATGTGGGGAATACTAGCTTTTTTTATGCATCCCCAATTTTAGCATATTTTCGTTTTCCCTCTAAAGCGTTTTATAAATTTCATATGTTTTCCCATATATGCGTTTTCCTCATATTTGTGTTATTCCCATATTTGCGTTATTCCCATATTTGTGTTATTCCCATATTTGCGTTATTCCCATATTTGCGTTATTCCCATATTTGCTTTATTCCCATATTTGCTTTATTCCCATATTTGCTTTATTCCCATATTTGCTTTATTCCCATATTTGCGTTTTACCATAATTGCGTTTTTCCCGTAATTGCGTTTTTCCCTTAATTGCGTTTTTCCCATAATTGCGTTTTTCCCATATTTTCGTTTTCCTCATATATGCGTTATTCCCATATATGCGTTATTCCCATATATGCGTTATTCCCATATATGCGTTATTCCCATATTTGCGTATTTCCCATATTTGGGTATTTCCCATATTTGCGTATTTCCCATATTTGCGTTTTTCCCATACTTGCGTATTTCCCATACTTGCGTATTTCCCATACTTGCGTTTTTCCCCATATTCGCGTTTTTCCCATATTTGCGTTTTTCCCATATTTGCGTTTTTCCCATATTTGCGTTTTTACCATATTTGCGTATTTCCCATACTTGTGTATTTCCCATACTTGCGTTTTTCCCATAGTTGCGTATTTCCCATACTTGCGTATTTCCCATACTTGCATATTTCCCATATTTGCGTTTTTCCCATATTTGCGTATTTCCCATATTCGCGTATTTCCCATATTTGCGTTTTTCCTATATTTGCGTTTTTCCCATATTTGCGTTTTTCCCATATTTGCGTTTTTCCCATATTTGCGTCTCTCCCATATTTGCGTCTCTCCCATATTTGCGTTTTTCCCATATTTGCGTTTTTCCCATATTTGCGTTTCTCCCATATTTGCGTTTTTCCTATATTTGCGTTGTTCCCATATTTGGGTTTTCCCATATTTGCGTTTTTCCCATATTTGCGTTTTTCCCATATTTGCGTTTTCCCCATATTTGCGTTTTTCCCATGTTTGCGTTTTTCCCATATTTGCGTTTTTCCCATATTTGCGGTTTCCCATATTTGCGTTTTTCCCATATTTGCGTTTTTCCCATATTTGCGTTTTTGCCATATTTGCGTTTTTGCCATATTTGCGTTTTTGCCATATTTGCGTTTTTCCCATAGTCACGTTTTGAGAAGAGGCAGATTTGAGGTAACTAAAAATTTGAAGTTAATGAAGCGCATAAGAGGGAGAACTGCAGATGTGGGGAATACTAGCTTTTTTTATGCATACCCAATTTTACCATATTTTCGTTTTCCCGCCGATGCGTTTTATAAATTTCATATTTTTTCCAATATATGCGTTTTCCTCATATATGCGTTTTTCCCATATTTGCGTCTCTCCCATATGTGCGTCTTTCCCATATTTGCGTCTTTCCCATATTTGCGTCTTTCCCATATTTGCGTTTTGAGGAAGAGGCAGATTTGAGGTAATTAAAAATTTGAAGTTAATGAAGCGCATAAGAGGGAGAACTGCAGATGTGGGGAATACTAGCTTTTTTTATGCATCCCCAATTTTACCATATTTTCGTTTTCCCTCTAAAGCATTTTATAAATTTCATATGTTTTCCCATATATGCGTTTTCCTCATATTTGCGTTATTCCCATATTTGCGTTATTCCCATATTTGCGTTATTCCCATATTTGCTTTATTCCCATATTTGCTTTATTCCCATATTTGCTTTATTCCCATATTTGCGTTTTCCCATAATTGCGTTTTTCCCTTAATTGCGTTTTTCTTTTTCCCATAATTGCGTTTTTACCTTAATTGCGTTTTTCCCATAACTGCGTTTTTCCCATATTTGCGTTTTCCTCATATATGCGTGATTCCCATATATGCGTTATTCCCATATATGCGTTATTCCCATATTTGCGTTCTTCCCATATTTGCGTATTTCCCACATTTGCGTATTTCCCATATTTGCGTTTTTCCCATACTTGCGTATTTCCAATACTTGCGTTTTTCCCATTCTTGCATATTTCCCATACTTGCGTATTTCCCATACTTGCGTATTTCCCATACTTGCGTTTTTCCCCATATTTTCCTTTTTGCCATATTTGCGTTTTTCCCATATTTGCGTTTTTCCCATATTTGCGTTTTTCCCATATTTACGTTTCTCCCATATTTGCGTATTTCCCATATTTGCGTATTTCCCATACTTGCGTTTTTCCCATACTTGCGTATTTCCCATACTTGCGTATTTCCCATATTTGCGTCTTTCCCATATTTGTGTCTTTCCCATATTTGCGTCTTTCCCATACTTACGTCTTTCCCATATTTGCGTCTTTCCCATATTTGCGTCTTTCCCATATTTGCGTTTTCCAATATTTGCGTTTTCCCATATTTGCGTATTTCCCATATTTTCGTATTTCCCATATTTTCGTTTTTCCCATACTTGCATATTTCCCATACTTGCGTTTTTCCCATACTTGCGTTTTTCCCATACTTGCGTTTTTCCCATACTTGCGTTTCTCCCATACTTGAGTTTTTCCCATATTTGCGTTTTTCCCATATTTGCGTTTTTCCCATATTTGCGTTTTTCCCATATTTGCGTTTTTCCCATATTTGCGTTTTTCCCATATTTGCGTTTTTCCCATATTTGCGTTTTTGCCATATTTGTGTTTTTGCTATATTTGCGTTTTCCATATTTGCGGTTTTCCCATATTCGCGTTTTGAGAAGAGGCAGATTTGAGGTAACTAAAAATTTGAAGTTAATGAAGCGCATAAGAGGGAGAACTGCAGATGTGGGGAATACTAGCTTTTTTTATGCATACCCAATTTTACCATATTTTCGTTTTCCCGCCGATGCGTTTTATAAATTTCATATGTTTTCCAATATATGCGTTTTCCTCATATATGCGTTATCCTCATATATGCGTTTTTCCCATATTTGCGTTTTTCCCATATTTGCGTTTTCCCCATATTTGCGTTTTTCCCATATTTGCGTTTTTCCCATATTTGCGTTTTTCCCACATTCGCTTTATTTGAGGTAACTAAATATTTGAAGTTAATGTAGCGCATAAGAGGGAGAACTGCAGATGTGGGGAATACTAGCTTTTTTTTTACATCCCCAATTTTACCATATTTTTGTTTTGCCTCTATTGCTTTTTATAAATTTCATATGTTTTACCATATATGCGTTTACTCATATTTGCGTTATTCCCATATTTGCGTTATTCCCATATTTGCGTTTTTCCCATATTTGCGTTTTTCCCATATTTGCGTTTTTCCCATATTTGCGTTTTTCCCATATATGCGTTTTTCCCATATTTGCGTTTTTCCCATATATGCGTTTTTCCCATATATGCGTTTTCCCCATATATGCGTTTTCCCCATATATGCGTTTTCCCCATATATGCGTTTTCCCCATATATGCGTTTTCTCCATATATGCGTTTTCCCCATATATGCGTTTTCCCCATATTTGCGTTTCCCCCATATTTGCGTTTCCCCCATATATGCGTTTCCCCCATATTTGCGTTTCCCCCATATATCCGTTTCCCCCCTATATGCGTTTCCCCCATATATGCGTTTCCCCCATATATGCGTTTCCCCCATATATGCGTTTCCCCCATATATGCGTTTCCCCCATATATGCGTTTCCCCCATATATGCGTTTCCCCCACATATGCGTTTCCCCGATGAATGCGTTTCCCCCATATATGCGTTTCCCCCATATGTGCGTTTCCCCCATATATGCGTTTACCCCATATATGCGTTGTCCCCATAATTGCGTTTTCCCCATAATTGCGTTTTCCCCATAATTGCGTTTTCCCCATAATTGCGTTTTCCCCATAATTGCGTTTTCCCCATATTTGCGTTTTCCCCATATTTGCGTTTTCGCCATATTTGCGTTTTTCCTATATTTGCGTTTTTCCCATATTTGCGTTTTTCCCATATCTGCGTTATTCCCATATATGCGTTATTCCCATATTTGCGTTCTTCCCATATTTGCGTATTTCCCATATTTGCGTATTTCCCATATTTGCGTTTTTCCCATACTTGCGTATTTTCCATACTTGCGTATTTCCCATACTTGCGTATTTCCCATACTTGCGTTTTTCCCCATATTTTCGTTTTTCCCATATTTGCGTTTTCCCCATATTTGCGTTTTTCCCATATTTGCGTTTTTCCCATATTTGCGTTTTTCCCACATTCGCTTTATTTGAGGTAACTAAATATTTGAAGTTAATGTAGCGCATAAGAGGGAGAACTGCAGATGTGGGGAATACTAGCTTTTTTTTACATCCCCAATTTTACCATATTTTTGTTTTGCCTCTATTGCTTTTTATAAATTTCATATGTTTTACCATATATGCGTTTACTCATATTTGCGTTATTCCCATATTTGCGTTATTCCCATATTTGCGTTTTTCCCATATTTGCGTTTTTCCCATATTTGCGTTTTTCCCATATTTGCGTTTTTCCCATATATGCGTTTTTCCCATATTTGCGTTTTTCCCATATATGCGTTTTTCCCATGTATGCGTTTTCCCCATATATGCGTTTTCCCCATATATGCGTTTTCCCCATGTATGTGTTTTCCCCATATATGCGTTTTCTCCATATATGCGTTTTCCCCATATATGCATTTTCCCCATATTTGCGTTTCCCCCATATTTGCGTTTCCCCCATATATGCGTTTCCCCCATATTTGCGTTTCCCCCATATATGCGTTTCCCCCATATATGCGTTTCCCCCATATATGCGTTTCCCCCATATATGTGTTTCCCCCACATATGCGTTTCCCCCATATATGCATTTCCCCATATATGCGTTTCCCCCATATATGCGTTTCCCCCATATATGCGTTTCCCCCATATATGCGTTTCCCCCATATATGCGTTTCCCCCATATATGCGTTTCCCCCACATATGCGTTTCCCCGATGTATGTGTTTCCCCCATATATGCGTTTCCCCCATATGTGCGTTTCCCCCATATATGCGTTTCCCCCATATATGCGTTGTCCCCATAATTGCGTTTTCCCCATAATTGCGTTTTCCCCATAATTGCGTTTTCCCCATAATTGCGTTTTCCCCATAATTGCGTTTTCCCCATAATTGCGTTTTCCCCATAATTGCGTTTTCCCCATAATTGCATTTTCCCCATATTTGCGTTTTCCCCATATTTGCGTTTTCGCCATATTTGCGTTTTTCCTATATTTGCGTTTTTCCCATATTTGCGTTTTTCCCATATCTGCGTTTTTCCCATATTTGCGTTTTTCCCATATTTGCGTTTTTCCCATATTTGCGTCTTTCCCATATTTGCGTCTTTCCCATATTTGCGTCTTTCCCATACTTGCGTCTTTCCCATACTTGCGTCTTTCCCATACTTGCGTCCTTCCCATACTTGCGTCCTTCCCATACTTGCGTCCTTCCCATACTTGCGTCCTTCCCATACTTGCGTCCTTCCCATACTTGCGTCCTTCCCATACTTGCGTCCTTCCCCATACTTGCGTCCTTCCCATACTTGCGTCCTTCCCATACTTGCATCCTTCCCATACTTGCGTCCTTCCCATACTTGCGTCCTTCCCATACTTGCGTCTCTCCCATACTTGCGTCTCTCCCATATTTGCGTCTCTCCCATATTTGCGTCTTTCCCATATTTGCGTCTTTCCCATATTTGCGTCTTTCCCATATTTGCGTTTTGAGGAAGAGGCAGATTTCAGGTAATTAAAAATTTGAAGTTAATGAAGCGCATAAGAGGGAGAACTGCAGATGTGGGGAATACTAGCTTTTTTTATGCATCCCCAATTTTACCATATTTTCGTTTTCCCTCTAAAGCGTTTTATAAATTTCATATGTTTTCCCATATATGCGTTTTCCTCATATTTGCGTTATTCCCATATTTGCGTTATTCCCATATTTGCGTTATTCCCATATTTGCGTTATTCCCATATTTGCGTTATTCCCATATTTGCTTTACTCCCATATTTGCTTTATTCCCATATTTGCTTTATTCCCATATTTGCGTTTTCCCATAATTGCGTTTTTCCCTTAATTGCGTTTTTCTTTTTCCCATAATTGCGTTTTTACCTTAATTGCGTTTTTCCCATAACTGCGTTTTTCCCATATTTGCGTTTTCCTCATATATGCGTGATTCCCATATATTCGTTATTCCCATATATGCGTTATTCCCATATTTGCGTTTTTCCCATATTTGCGTATTTCCCATATTTGCGTATTTCCCATATTTGCGTTTTTCCCATACTTGCGTATTTACAATACTTGCGTTTTTCCCATTCTTGCATATTTCCAATACTTGCGTATTTCCCATACTTGCGTATTTCCCATACTTGCGTATTTCCCATACTTGCGTTTTTCCCCATATTTTCGTTTTTCCCATATTTGCGTTTTTCCCATATTTGCGTTTTTCCCATATTTGCGTTTGTCCCATATTTACGTTTCTCCCATATTTGCGTATTTCCCATATTTGCGTATTTCCCATACTTGCGTTTTTCCCATACTTGCGTATTTCCCATACTTGCGTATTTCCCATATTTGCGTCTTTCCCATATTTGCGTCTTTCCCATATTTGCGTCTTTCCCATATTTACGTCTTTCCCATATTTGCGTCTTTCCCATATTTGCGTCTTTCCCATATTTGCGTTTTCCCATATTTGCGTTTTCCCATATTTGCGTATTTCCCATATTTGCGTATTTCCCATATTTTCGTTTTTCCCATACTTGCATATTTCCCATACTTGCGTTTTTCCCATACTTGCGTTTTTCCGATACTTGCGTTTTTCCCATACTTGCGTTTTTCCCATACTTGAGTTTTTCCCATATTTGCGTTTTTCCCATATTTGCGTTTTTCCCATATTTGCGTTTTTCCCATATTTGTGTTTTTCCCATATTTGCGTTTTTCCCATATTTGCGTTTTCCCATATTTGCGTTTTTCCCATATTTGCGTTTTTCCCATATTTGCGTTTTTGCCATATTTGCGTTTTTGCCATATTTGCGTCTTTGCCATATTTGCGTTTTTGCCATATTTGCGGTTTTCCCATATTCGCGTTTTGAGAAGAGGCAGATTTGAGGTAACTAAAAATTTGAAGTTAATGAAGCGCATAAGAGGGAGAACTGCAGATGTGGGGAATACTAGCTTTTTTTATGCATACCCAATTTTACCATATTTTCGTTTTCCCGCCAATGCGTTTTATAAATTTCATATGTTTTCCAATATATGCGTTTTCCTCATATATGCGTTTTCCTCATATATGCGTTTTCCTCATATATGCGTTTTTCCCATATTTGCGTTTTTCCCATAGTTGCGTTTTTCCCATATTTGCGTATTTCCCATATTTGCGTTTTTCCCATATTTGCGTTTTTCCCATATTTGCGTTTTTCCCATATATGCGTTTTCCCATATATGCGTTTTCCCCATATATGCGTTTTCCCCATACATGCGTTTTCCCCATATATGCGTTTTCTCCATATATGCGTTTTCCCCATATATGCGTTTTCCCCATATATGCGTTATCACCATATTTGCGTTTCCCCCATATTTGTGTTTCCCCCATATATGCGTTTCCACCATATTTGCGTTTCCCCCATATATCCGTTTCCCCCATATATGGGTTTCCCCCATATATGCGTTTCCTTCATACATGCGTTTCCCCCATATATGCGTTTCCCCCATATATGTGTTTCCCCCACATATGCGTTTCCCCCATATATGCGTTTCCCCATATATGCGTTACCCCCATATATGCATTTCCCTCATATATGCATTTCCCCCATATATGCATTTCCCCCATATATGCGTTTCCCCCATATATGCGTTTCCCCCCCATATGCGTTTCTCCGATATATGCGTTTCCCCCATATATGCGTTTCCCCCATATATGCGTTTCCCCCATATATGCGTTTCCCCCATATATGCGTTTCCCCCATATATGCGTTGTCCCCATAATTGCGTTTTCCCCATAATTGCGTTTTCCCCAGAATTGCGTTTTCCCCATAATTGCGTTTTCCCCATAATTGCGTTTTCCCCATAAATGCGTTTTCCCCATATTTGCGTTTTCAGCATATTTGCGTTTTCGCCATATTTGCGTTTTTCCTACATTTGCGTTTTTCCCATATTTGCTTTTCTCCCATATCTCCGTTTTTCCCATATTTGCGTTTTTCTCATATTTGCGTTTTTCCCATATTTGCGTCTTTCCCATATTTGCGTCTTTCCCATAGTTGCGTCTTTCCCATACTTGCGTCTTTCCCATACTTGCGTCTTTCCCATACTTGCGTCCTTCCCATACTTGCGTCCTTCCCATACTTGCGTCCTTCCTATACTTGCGTCCTTCCCATACTTGCGTCCTTCCCATACTTGCGTCCTTCCCATACTTGCGTCCTTCCCATACTTGCGTCCTTCCCCATACATGTGTCCTTCCAATACTTGCGTCCTTCCCATACTTGCGTCCTTCCCATACTTGCGTCCTTCCCATACTTGCGTCCTTCCCATACTTGCGTCCTTCCCATACTTGCGTCTCTCCCATACTTGCGTCTCTCCCATATTTGCGTCTTTCCCATATTTGCGTCTTTCCCATATTTGAGTCTTTCCCATATTTGCGTTTTGAGGAAGAGGCAGATTTGAGGTAATTAAAAATTTGAAGTTAATGAAGCGCATAAGAGGGAGAACTGCAGATGTGGGGAATACTAGCTTTTTTTATGCATCCCCAATTTTACCATATTTTCGTTTTCCCTCTAAAGCGTTTTATAAATTTCATATGTTTTCCCATATATGCGTTTTCCTCATATTTGCGTTATTCCCATATTTGCGTTATTCCCATATTTGCGTTATTCCCATATTTGCGTTATTCCCATATTTGCGTTATTCCCATATTTGCGTTATTCCCATATTTGCTTTATTCCCATATTTGCTTTATTCCCATATTTGCTTTATTCCCATATTTGCGTTTTCCCATAATTGCGTTTTTCCCTTAATTGCGTTTTTCCCATAATTGCATTTTTCCCTTAATTGCGTTTTTCCCATAACTGCGTTTTTCCCGTATTTGCGTTTTCCTCATATATGCGTTATTCCCATATATGCGTTATTCCCATATATGCGTTATTCCCATATATGCGTTATTCCCATATTTGCGTTCTTCCCATATTTGCGTATTTCCCATATTTGCGTTTTTCCCATATTTGCGTTTCTCCCATATTTGCGTATTTCCCATATTTGCGTTTTTCCCATACTTGCGTTTTTCCCATACTTGAGTTTTTCCCATATTTGCGTTTTTCCCATACTTGCGTATTTCCCATACTTGCGTATTTCCCATACTTGCGTTTTTCCCCATATTTTCGTTTTTCCCATATTTGCGTTTTTCCCATATTTGCGTTTTTCCCATATTTGCGTTTCTCCCATATTTGCGTATTTCCCATATTTGCGTATTTCCCATACTTGCGTTTTTCCCATACTTGCGTATTTCCCATACTTGCGTATTTCCCATATTTGCGTCTTTCCCATATTTGCGTCTTTCCCATATTTGCGTCTTTCCCATATTTACGTCTTTCCCATTTTTGCGTCTTTCCCATATTTGCGTCTTTCCCATATTTGCATTTTCCCATATTTGCGTATTTCCCATATTTGCGTATTTCCCATATTTTCGTTTTTCCCTTACTTGCATATTTCCCATACTTGCGTTTTTCCCATACTTGCGTCTTTCCCATACTTGTGTTTTGCCCATAGTTGCGTTTTTCCCATATTTGCGTTTTTCCCATATTTGCGTTTTTCCCATATTTGCGTTTTTCCCATTTTTGCGTTTTTCCCATATTTGCGTTTTTCCCATATTTGCGTTATTCCCATATTTGCTTTATTCCCATATTTGCTTTATTCCCATATTTGTTTTATTCCCATATTTGTGTATTTCCCTTAATTGCGTTTTTCCCTTAATTGCGTTTTTCCCATAATTGCGTTTTTCCCTTAATTGCGTTTTTCCCATAATTGCGTTTTTCCCATATTTGCGTTTTCCTCATATATGCGTTATTCCCATATATGCGTTATTCCCATATATGCGTTATTCCCATATATGCGTTATTCCCATATTTGCGTATTTCCCATACTTGCGTATTTCCCATACTTGCGTTTTTCCCATACTTGCATTTTTCCCCATATTTGCGTTTTTCCATATTTGCGTTTTTCCCATATTTGCGTTTTTCCCATATTTGCGTTATTCCCATATTTGCGTTTTTCCCATATTTGCGTATTTTTCATATTTGCGTATTTCCCATATTCGCGTATTTCCCATATTTGCGTTTTTCCCATACTTGCGTATTTCCCTTACTTGTGTATTTCCCATACTTGCATATTTCCCATATTTGCGTTTTTCCCATATTTGCGTATTTCCCATATTTGCGTTTTTGACATATTTGCGTTTTTGCCATATTTGCGTTTTGTCCATATTTGCGTTTTTCCCATATTCGCGTTTTGAGAAGAGGCAGATTTGAGGTAACTAAAAATTTGAAGTTAATGAAGCGCATAAGAGGGAGAACTGCAGATGTGGGGAATACTAGCTTTTTTTATGCATACCCAATTTTACCATATTTTCGTTTTCCCGCCGATGCGTTTTATAAATTTCATATGTTTTCCAATATATGCGTTTTCCTCATATATGCGTTTTCCTCATATATGCGTTTTCCTCATATATGCGTTTTTCCCATATTTGCGTTTTTCCCATATTTGCGTTTTTCCCATATTTGCGTTTTCCCCATATTTGCGTTTTTCCCATATTTGCGTTTTTCCCGGATTTAGGTTTTTCCCACATTTGCTTTATTTGAGGTAACTAAATATTTGAAGTGAATGTAGCGCATAAGAGGGAGAACTGCAGATGTGGGGAATACTAGCTTTTTTTTTGCATCCCCAATTTTACCATATTTTTGTGTTGCCTCTATTGCTTTTTATAAATGTCATATGTTTTACCATATATGCGTTTACTCATATTTGCGTTATTCCCATATTTGCGTTATTCCCATATTTGCGTTTTTCCCATATTTGCGTTTTTCCCATATTTGCGTTTTTCCCATATTTTCGTTTTTCCCATTTTTTCGTTTTTCCCATATGTGCGTTTTCCCCATATATGCGTTTTTCCCATATATGTGTTTTCCCCATATATGCGTATTCCCTATATACGCGTTTTCCCCATACATGCGTTTTCCCCATATATGTGTTTTCCCCATATATGCTTTTTCCCCATATATGCGTTTCCCCCATATTTGCGTTTCCCCCATATATGCGTTTCCCCCATATTTGCGTTTCCTCCATATATGCGTTTCCCCCATATATGCGTTTCCCCCATATATGCGTTTCCCCCATATATGCGTTTCCCCCATATATGTGTTTCCCCCACATATGCGTTTCACCCATATATGCGTTTCCCTATATATGCGTTTCCCCCATATGTGCATTTCCCCCATATATGCGTTTCCCCCATATATGCGTTTCCCCCATATATGCGTTTCCCCCAAATATGCGTTTCCCCCATATATGCGTTTCCCCCACATATGCGTTCCCCCTTTTATGCGTTTACCCCATATATGTGTTTCCCCCATATATGCGTTTCCCCCTTTTTTCGTTTCCCCTATATATGCGTTGTCCCCATAATTGCGTTTTCCCCATAATTGCGTTTTCCCCATAATTGCGTTTTCCCCATAATTGCGTTTTCCCCATAATTGTGTTTTCCCCATAATTGCGTTTTCCCACTAATTGCGTTTTCCCCATATTTGCGTTTTCCCCATATTTGCGTTTTCCCCATATTTGCGTTTTCCCCATATTTGCATTTTTACCATATTTGCGGTTTTACCATATTCACGTCTTGAGGAAGAGGCAGATTTGAGGTAAATAAAAGTTTGAAGTTAGTGAAGCGCATAAGAGGGAGAAGTGCAGATGTGGGGAATACTAGCTTTTTTTATGCATCCCCAATTTTACCATATGTTCGTTTTCCCTCTAATGCATTTTATAAATTTCATATGTTTTCCCATATTTGCGTTTTTCCTATATTTGCGTTTTTACCATATATGCGTTATTCCCATATTTGCGTTATTCCCATATTTGCGTTATTCCCATATTTGCGTTATTCCCATATTTGCGTTATTCCCATATTTGCTTTATTCCCATATTTGCTTTATTCCCATATTTGCTTTATTCCCATATTTGCGTTTTTCCCATAATTGCGTTTTTCCCTTAATTGCGTTTTTCCCATAATTGCGTTTTTCCCTTAATTGCGTTTTTCCCATAATTGCGTTTTTCCCATATTTGCGTTTTCCTTATATATGCGTTATTCCCATATATGCGTTATTCCCATATATGCGTTATTCCCATATATGTGTTATTCCCATTTTTGCGTTCTTCCCATATTTGCGTATTTCCCATATTTGCGTATTTCCCATATTTGCGTTTTTCCCATACTTGCGTATTTCCCATACTTGCGTTTTTCCCATACTTGCGTATTTCCCATACTTGCGTATTTCCCATACTTGCGCATTTCCCATACTTGCGTATTTCACATACTTGCGTTTTTCCCATATTTGCGTTTTTCCCATATTTGCGTTTTTCCCATATTTGCGTTTTTCCCATATTTGCGTATTTGCCATATTTGCGTATTTCCCATATTTGCGTCTTTCCCATATTTGCGTCTTTCAAATATTTGCGTCTTTCCCATATTTGCGTCTTTCCCATATTTGCGTCTTTCCCATATTTGCGTCTTTCCCATATTTGCGTTTTCCCATATTTGCGTTTTCCCATATTTGCGTTTTCCCATATTTGCGTTTTCCCATAGTTGCGTATTTCCCATATTTGCGTTTTTCCCATATTTGCGTCTTTCCCATATTTGCGTTTTTCCCATACTTGCGTATTTCTCATACTTGCGTATTTCCCATACTTGCGTATTTCCCATTCTTGCGTATTTCCCATATTTGCGTCTTTCCCATATTTGCGTCTTTCCCATATTTGCGTCTTTCCCATATGTGCGTCTTTCCCATATTTTGCGTCTTACCCATATTTGCGTCTTTCCCATATTTGCGTCTTTCCCATATTTGCGTTTTCCCATATTTGCGTTTTCCCATATTTGCGTATTTCCCATATTTGCGTATTTCCCATATTTTCGTTTTTCCCATACTTGCGTATTTCCCATACTTGTGTTTTTCCCATACTTGCGTTTTTCCCATACTTGCGTTTTTCCCATAATTGCGTTTTACCCATACTTGCGTTTTTCCCATACTTGCGTTTTTCCCATATTTGCGTTTTTCCCATATTTGCGTTTTTCCCATCTTTGCGTTTTTCCCATATTTGCGTTTTTCCCATATTTGCGTATTTCCCGTATTTGCGTTTTTCCCATATTTGCGTTTTTCCCATATTTGCGTTTTTCCCATATTTGCGTTTTTCCCATATTTGCGTATTTCCCATATTTGCGTATTTCCCATACTTGCGTTTTTCCCATACTTGCGTATTTACCATACTCGCGTATTTCCCATATTTGCGTCTTTCCCATATTTGCGTCTTTCAAATATTTGCGTCCTTCCCATATTTGCGTCTTTCCCATATTTGCGTCTTTCCCATATTTGCGTCTTTCCCATATTTGCGTATTTCCCATATTTGTGTATTTCCCATATTTGCGTATTTCCCATATTTGTGTATTTCCCATATTTGCGTATTTCCCATATTTGCGTCTTTCCCATATTTGCGTTTTTCCCATACTTGCGTTTTTCCCATACTTGCGTTTTTCCCATACTTGCGTTTTTCCCATATTTGCGTTTTTCCCATATTTGCGTTTTTCCCATATTTGCGTTTTTCCCATATTTGCGTTTTCCCCAAATTGTTGTTTTTCCCATATTTGCGTTTTTCCCATATTTGCGTTTTTCCCATATTTCCGTTTTTCCCATATTTGCGTTTTTCCCATATTTGCGTTTTTCCCATCTTTGCGTTTTTCCCATCTTTTCTTTTTTCCCATATTTGCGTTTTCCACTTTCGCTTTTTTCCCATATTCGCGTTTTTCCCATATTCGCGTTTTTCCCATATTTGCGTCTTTCCCATATTCGCGTCTTTCCCATATTCGCGTCTTTCCCATATTCGCGTCTTTCCCATATTTGCGTCTTTCCAATATTTGCGTCCTTCCCATATTTGCGTCTTTACCATATTTGCGTCTTTACCATATTTGCGTCTTTCCCATAGTTTGCGTCTTTCCCATATTTGCGTCTTTCCCAATTTCGCGTCTTTCCCATATTTGCGTCTTTCCCATATTTGCGTCTTTCCCATATATGCTTCTTTCCCATATATGCGTCTTTCCCATATATGCGTCTTTCCCAAATATGCGTCTTTCCCATATATGCGTCTTTCCCATATATGCGTCTTTCCCATATTTGCGTCTTTCCCTTATTTGCGTCTTTCCCATATTTGCGTCTTTCCCATACATGCGTCCTTCCCATACTTGCGTCCTTCCCATACTTGCGTCCTTCCCATACTTGCGTCCTTCCCATACTTGCGTCCTTCCCATACTTGCGTCCTTCCCATACTTGCGTCCTTCCCATACTTGCGTCCTTCCCATACTTGCGTCCTTCCTATACTTGCGTCCTTCCCATACTTGCGTCCTTCCCATACTTACGTCCTTCCCATACTTGCGTCTCTCCCATACTTGCGTCTCTCCCATATTTGCGTCTCTCCCATATTTGCGTCTTTCCCATATTTGCGTCTCTCCCATATTTGCGTCTCACATATTTGCGTCTTTCCCATATTTGCGTCTTTCCCATATTTGCGTTTTGAGGAAGAGGCAGATTTGAGGTAATTAAAAATTTGAAGTTAATGAGGCGCATAAGAGGGAGAACTCCAGATGTGGGGAATACTAGCTTTTTTTATGCGTCCCCAATTTTACCATATTTTCGTTTTCCCTCTAAAGCGTTTTATAAATTTCATATGTTTTCCCATATATGCGTTTTCCTCATATTTGCGTTATTCCCATACTTGCGTTATTCCCATATTTGCGTAATTCCCATATTTGCTTTATTCCCATATTTGCTTTATTCCCATATTTGCTTTATTCCCATATTTGTGTATTTCCCATATTTGCGTATTTCCCATATTTGCATATTTGCCATATTTGCGCTTTTCCCATACTTGCATATTTCCCATACTTGCGTATTTCCCGTATTTGCGTTTTTCCCATACTTGCGTATTTCCCATACTTGCGTATTTCCCATACTTGTGTATTTCCCATACTTGCGTATTTCCCATATTTGCGTTTTTCCCATACTTGCGTTTTTCCCCATATTTGCGTTTTTCCCATATTTGCATATTTCCCATATTTGCGCTTTTCCCATACTTGCGTTTGTGCGTTAATTGCGTTTTTCCCATAATTGCGTTTTTCCCTTAATTGCGTTTTCCCATAATTGCGTTTTTCCCATATTTGCGTTTTCTTCATATATGCGTTATTCCCATATATGCGTTATTCCCATATATGCGTTATTCCCATATATGCGTTATTCCCATATTTGCGTATTTCCCATATTTGCGTATTTCCCATATTTGCATATTTCCCATATTTGCGCTTTTCCCATACTTGCGTATTTCCCATACTTGCGTTTTTCCTATATTTGCGTTTTTCCCATACTTGCGTATTTCCCATACTTGCGTATTTCCCGTACATATGTATTTCCCATACTTGCGTATTTCCCATATTTGCGTTTTTCCCATACTTGCGTTTTTCCCCATATTTGCGTTTTTCCCATATTTGCGTTTTTCCCATAGTTGCGTTTTTCCCATATTTGCGTATTTCCCATATTTGCGTATTTCCCATATTCGCGTATTTCCCATATTTGCGTTTTTCCCATACTTGCGTATTTCCCATACTTGTGTATTTCCCATACTTGCGTATTTCCCATATTTGCGTTTTTCCCATATTTGCGTATTTCCCATATTTGCGTTTTTCCCATATTTGCGTTTTTCCCATATTTGCGTTTTTCCCATATTTGCGTTTTTCCCATATTTGCGTTTTTCCCATATTTGTGTTTTTCCCATATTTGCGTTTTTCCCATATTTGCGTTTTTCCAATATATGCGTTTTTCCCATATTTGCGTTTTTCCCATATTTGCGTTTTTCCCATATTTGCGTTTGTCCCATATTTGCGTTTTTCCCATATTTTCGTTTTTCCCATATTTGCGTTTTTGCCATATTTGCGTTTTTGCCATATTTGCGTTTTTGCCATATTTGCGTTTTTCCCATATTCGCATTTTGAGAAGAGGCAGATTTGAGGTAACTAAAAATTTGAAGTTAATGAAGCGCATAAGAGGGAGAACTGCAGATGTGGGGAATACTAGCTTTTTTTATGCATACCGAATTTTACCATATTTTCGTTTTCCCGCCAATGCGTTTTATAAATTTCATATGTTTTCCAATATATGCGTTTTCCACATATATGCGTTTTCCTCATATATGCGTTTTCCTCATATATGCGTTTTTCCCATATTTGCGTTTTTCCCATATTTGCGTTTTTCCCATATTTGCGTTTTCCCCATATTTGCGTTTTTCCCATATTTGCGTTTTTCCCACATTCGCTTTATTTGAGGTAACTAAATATTTGAAGTGAATGTAGCGCATAAGAGGGAGAACTGCAGTCGTGGGGAATACTAGCTTTTTATTGCATCCCCAATTTTACCATATTTTTGTTTTACCTCTATTGCTTTTTATAAATTTCATATGTTTTACCCTATATGCATATACTGATATTTAGGTTATTCCCATATTTGCGTTATTCCCATATTTGCGTTTTTCCCAAATTTGCGTTTTTCCCATATTTGCGTTTTTCCCATATATGCGTTTTTCCCATATATGCGTTTTCCCCATATATGCGTTTTCCCCATATATGCGTTTTCCCCATATATGCGTTTTCCCCATATATGCGTTTTCCCCATACTTGCGTTTCCCCCATATTTGCGTTTCCCCCATATATGCGTTTCCCCCATATATGCGTTTCCCCCATATATGCGTTTCCCCCATATATGCGTTTCCCCCATATATGCGTTTCCCCCATATATGCGTTGTCCCCATAATTGCGTTTTCCCCATAAAGGCGTTTTCCCCATAATTGCGTTTTCCCCATAATTGCGTTTTCCCCATAATTGCGTTTTCCCCATAATTGCGTTTTCCCCATAATTGCGTTTTCCCCATATTTGCGTTTTCCCCATATTTGCGTTTTTCCCATATTTGCGTTTTTCCCATATTTGCGTTTTTCCCATATTTGCGTTTTCCCCATATTTGCGTTTTTCCCATATTTGCGTTTTTCCCATATTTTCGCGTTTTTCCCATATTTTCGCGTTTTTCCCATATTTGCGTTTTTCCCATATTTGCGTGTTTCCCATATTTGCGTTTTTCCCATATTTGCGTTTTTCCCCTATTTGCGTTTTTCCCATATTTACGTTTTTCCCATATTTTTGTTTTTCCCATATTTGCGTTTTTCCCATATTTGCGTTTTTCCCATATTTGCGTTTTTCCCATATTTGCGTCTTTCCCATATTTGCGTCTTTCCCATATTTGCGTCTTTGCCATATTTGCGTCCTTCCCATATTTGCGTCTTTCCCATATTTGCGTCTTTCCCATATTTGCGTCTTTCCCATACTTGAGTCTTTCCCATACTTGCGTCTTTCCCATACTTGTGTCTTTCCCATACTTGCGTCTTTCCCATACTTGCGTCTTTCCCATACTTGCGTCCTTCCCATATTTCCGTCCTTCCCATACTTGCGTCCTTCCCATACTTGGGTCCTTCCCATACTTGCGTCCTTCGCATACTTGCGTCCTTCCCATACTTGCGTCCTTCCCATACTTGCGTCCTTCCCATACATGCGTCCTTCCCATACTTGCGTCCTTCCCATACTTGCGTCCTTCCCATACTTGCGTCCTTCCCATACTTGCGTCCTTCCCATACTTGCGTCCTTCCCATACTTGCGTCTCTCCCATACTTGCGTCTCTCCCATATTTGCGTCTCTCCCATATTTGCGTCTCTCCCATATTTGCGTCTTTCCCATATTTGCGTCTTTCCCATATTTGCGTTTTGAGGAAGAGGCAGATTTGAGGTAATTAAAAATTTCAAGTTTATGAAGCGCATAAGAGGGAGAACTGCAGATGTGGGGAATACTAGCTTTTTTTATGCATCCCCAATTTTAGCATATTTTCGTTTTCCCTCTAAAGCGTTTTATAAATTTCATATGTTTTCCCATATATGCGTTTTCCTCATATTTGTGTTATTCCCATATTTGCGTTATTCCCATATTTGTGTTATTCCCATATTTGCGTTATTCCCATATTTGCGTTATTCCCATATTTGCTTTATTCCCATATTTGCTTTATTCCCATATTTGCTTTATTCCCATATTTGCTTTATTCCCATATTTGCGTTTTTCCCATAATTGCGTTTTTCCCGTAATTGCGTTTTTCCCTTAATTGCGTTTTTCCCATAATTGCGTTTTTCCCATATTTTCGTTTTCCTCATATATGCGTTATTCCCATATATGCGTTATTCCCATATATGCGTTATTCCCATATATGCGTTATTCCCATATTTGCGTATTTCCCATATTTGGGTATTTCCCATATTTGCGTATTTCCCATATTTGCGTTTTTCCCATACTTGCGTATTTCCCATACTTGCGTATTTCCCATACTTGCGTTTTTCCCCATATTCGCGTTTTTCCCATATTTGCGTTTTTCCCATATTTGCGTTTTTCCCATATTTGCGTTTTTACCATATTTGCGTATTTCCCATACTTGTGTATTTCCCATACTTGCGTTTTTCCCATAGTTGCGTATTTCCCATACTTGCGTATTTCCCATACTTGCATATTTCCCATATTTGCGTTTTTCCCATATTTGCGTATTTCCCATATTCGCGTATTTCCCATATTTGCGTTTTTCCTATATTTGCGTTTTTCCCATATTTGCGTTTTTCCCATATTTGCGTTTTTCCCATATTTGCGTCTCTCCCATATTTGCGTCGCTCCCATATTTGCGTTTTTCCCATATTTGCGTTTTTCCCATATTTGCGTTTCTCCCATATTTGCGTTTTTCCTATATTTGCGTTGTTCCCATATTTGGGTTTTCCCATATTTGCGTTTTTCCCATATTTGCGTTTTTCCCATATTTGCGTTTTCCCCATATTTGCGTTTTTCCCATGTTTGCGTTTTTCCCATATTTGCGTTTTTCCCATATTTGCGGTTTCCCATATTTGCGTTTTTCCCATATTTGCGTTTTCCCCATATTTGCGTTTTTGCCATATTTGCGTTTTTGCCATATTTGCGTTTTTGCCATATTTGCGTTTTTCCCATATTCACGTTTTGAGAAGAGGCAGATTTGAGGTAACTAAAAATTTGAAGTTAATGAAGCGCATAAGAGGGAGAACTGCAGATGTGGGGAATACTAGCTTTTTTTATGCATACCCAATTTTACCATATTTTCGTTTTCCCGCCGATGCGTTTTATAAATTTCATATTTTTTCCAATATATGCATTTTCCTCATATATGCGTTTTCCTCATATATGCGTTTTTCCCATATTTGCGTTTTTCCCATATTTGCGTTTTTCCCATATTTGCGTTTTTCCCACATTCGCTTTATTTGAGGTAACTAAATATTTGAAGTGAATGAAGCGCATAAGAGGGAGAACTGCAGATGTGGGGAATACTAGCTTTTTTTTGCATCCCCAATTTTACCATATCTTTGTTTTGCCTCTATTGCTTTTTATAAATTTCATATGTTTTACCATATATGCGTTTACTCATATTTGCGTTATTCCCATATTTGCGTTATTCCCATATTTGCGTTTTTCCCATATTTGCTTTTTTCCCATATTTGCGTTTCTCCCATATTTGCGTTTTTCCCATATTTGCGTTTTTCCCATATATGCGTTTTTCCCATATATGCGTTTTCCCCATATATGCGTTTTCCCCATATATGCGTTTTCCCCATATATGCGTTTTCCCCATGTATGCGTTTTCCCCATATTTGCGTTTCCCCCATATTTGCGTTTCCCCCATATATGCGTTTCCCCCATATATGCGTTTCCCCCATATATGCGTTTCCCCCATATATGCGTTTCCCCCATATATGCGTTTTGCCCATATATGCGTTTTCCCCATATTTGAGTTTTCCCCATATTTGAGTTTTGCCTATATATGCGTTTTCCCCATATATGCGTTTTCCCCATATATGCGTTTTCCCTATAATTGCGTTTTCCCCATAATTGCGTTTTCCCCATAATTGCGTTTTCCCCATAATTGCGTTTTCCCCATAATTGCGTTATCCCCATATTTGCGTTTTCCCCATATTTGCGTTTTCCCCATATTTGCGTTTTCCCCATATTTGCGTTTTTACCATATTTGCGTTTTTACCATATTCTTGTCTTGAGGAAGAGGCAGATTTGAGGTAAATAAAAATTTGAAGTTAATGAAGCGCATAAGAGGGAGAACTGCAGATGTGGGGAATACTAGCCTTTTTTATGCATCCCCAATTTTACCATATGTTCGTTTTCCCTCTAATGCATTCTATAAATTTCATATGTTTTCCCATATTTGCGTTTTTCCTATATTTGCGTTTTTCCCATATTTGCGTTGTTCCCATATTTGCGTTTTTCCCATATTTGCGTTTTTCCCATATTTTACGTTTTTCCCATATTTGCGTTTTTCCCATGTTTGCGTTTTTCCCATATTTGCGTTTTTCCCATATTTGCGTTTTTACCATATTTGCGTTTTTACCATATTCACGTCTTGAGGAAGAGGCAGATTTGATGTAACTAAAAATTTGAAGTTAATGAAGCGCATAAGAGGGAGAACTGCAGATGTGGGGAATACTAGCTTTTTTTATGCATCCCCAATTTTACCATATGTTCGTTTTCCCTCTAATGCATTTTATAAATTTCATATGTTTTCCCATATTTGCGTTTTTCCGATATTTGCGTTTTTCCCATATTTGCGGTTTTCCCATATTTGTGTTTTTCCCATTTTTGCGTTTTTCCCATATCTGCGTTTTTCCCATATTTGCGTTTTTCCCATATTTGCGTTTTTCCCATATCTGCGTTTTTCCCATATTTGCGTTTTTCCCATATTTGCGTTTTTCCCATATTTGCGTTTTTCCCATATTTTCGTTTTTCCCATATTTGCGTTTTTACCATATTTACGTTTTTCCCATATTTGCGTTTTTCCCATATTTGCGTTTTTCCCATATTTGCGTTTTTCCCATATTTGCGTCTTTCCCATAAGTGCGTTTTTGCCATATATGCGTATTTCCCATACTTGCGTTTTTCCCATATTTGCGTTTTTCTGATATCCCATATTTGCGTCTTTCCCATATTTGCGTCTTTACCATATCTGCGTTTTTCCCATATTTGCGTCTTTCCCATATTTGCGTCTTTCCCATATTTGCGTCTTTCCCATATTTGCGTCTTTCCCATATTTGCGTTTTTCCCATATTTGCGTCTTTCCCATATTTGCGTCTTTCCCATATTTGCGCCTTTCCCATATTTGCGTCTTTCCCATATTTGCGTTTTTCCCATATTTGCGTCTTTCCCATATTTGCGTCTTTCCCATATTTGCGTCTTTCCCATATTTGTGTTTTTCCCATATTCGCGTTTTGAGGAAGAGGCAGATTTGAGGTAATTTAAAATTTGAAGTTAATGAAGCACATAAGAGGGAGAACTGCAGATGTGGGGAATACTAGCTTTTTATGCATCCCCAATTTTATCATATTTTCGTTTTCCCTCTAATGCGTTGTAAGTAGGCTGTTTAGGTTTTTTTATTGGTAACGCCACCTCTGTATGAAAATCACTGGCTGTGCTGTGTGCAGTCTGTGGCTGCTTTGCATTGTTGTAATACTCGCTATTGTAGTGTTAGGCAGCTTGCTGTGAACAGCGCGTAGCGTTTCGCAGTTGGAGGTGAGCCGCCGGCAGTGGTGGATGTGGGGAGAGAGATGGCAGAGTTTTGTAATTTGTCATGAACTGCTATATATATGATGATATCAAGGTAAATACATTGTTTGTTCTCTATTAATATCTTTCATTTGCTAACTATCCCTATCAGTAGTTAGTGCCTTCCATAGTTTGAATCTTTTATTTAGCTGGCAGTAGTGGCGTTCACTGTATTGCAGTCTTTTGTAGGGAATTTTGAAAGTCAGATTGCGTTGCGCTAAAAAATATTGTGTGTCAGTATAAGCACAGTCGTTTATAATAGTTCAGAAAGGGGACGTTTCATATGGCGACCCTGCCAGGATTCGAACCTGGAATCTTCTGGAGGAAGCTACGACGATTTTGAGAGTTGACTGAGGTGTTATGATGTTATTTTTACGACGACGATGTGTATTATGCTGCTGAGGTATGTTTATGGTCAAGAAGCTGATGCTATATGAGGAATTTGATTATGCTACGGATTTCTAAGATGAAATGTTGAAGACGTGTCGACGAATATGTATATGTGTAATAAAGTAAGGAATAATGAGTAGTGGTTAGGGAAAAAGGATGTTGGAAATCAAGAATCGTACTTTAAAATGCCACATGGCTATTGAACGATGTTCTTATGCTTTGCTTTGTACATAGTTGCTTATTTCATTTGATATCTAGTTTCCAGCTGTGTTGCAGCATGGGTTTTATAAAAAAAAATCATTTGCTAATGTGAACAGTTTCTGTCAACAGATCTATTAAATAATTATTTTATGACCCACATTCTTCGAAAAAGGAGCTCTTAGAATGGAAAGAACAATAAGAAGGGACTAATAACAGGAACTGCATACATAATTTTCTTTTCAACTACTTGGTAATTTTTTTTTCGTAGAGTAAGTTTTTGTGATGCATCACTCTAGTGTTAAGATGTGACGTAAGTTTTAAACATGGCCATTTTTACTGTAATATTTTTTCTGTTTGAGCTATGTCATGTTTAGGTATAAGTTGCTGCTGTTTGCCAGGCATAGTGTTATTGAATTTGACTTTGTATCATTCTGTTAAGCCAGTTTTACTAATGATTTATTTTTGTTTGCTGCACATTGCCTTAGATTAGTTGTAATATTACAATTGCTTTGCTAATTTCTTAATGCTGCTTGCTTCGCAAATCTGCGTTTTTTTCATTGCTGTTTATATTAATTGTTTTATGTGATGCTGCATTGCCTCGTCTCTTAGTTTAGCATCTGAGCTCAGTAGATTTAAGTTAGCTTAAGAGGGGTAGACTATATAAGAAACAGATTTGGCAAAAATGAGTATTGTGCACTAAGAAATAATTATTTCGAAAGAAATATGAACAGAGTAGAGAAAGCAGGTATAGATAGGACTTTTTGGAAATAATGAGGAACGAAGGGAGATCTCTGAGAAGTAAAGAAAGTTTTGTTTGCAAAATACTGCAGTAAAACAAACCCTGTCCTTTCCTTTTGTATTATTATGCTATGTGTTTGTGTACCCTTGTGTATTTGTGTACTTCCTGTCTTTAGTTGTTTATCTGATAAGACCTATGTTGTAGAATTTTTCTAATACTATGTTATTTACTTTGTAAAGATGTTTAGACATTGTTTATTCTGGTTTGTTGCTCACATGTGAAGGTGATGTTTCAAAAGTTCTTCTGATCTTTATGTGTTTACTTATGTCATAATTCCTGTAACATTGATGTATATGTTTATTTCTATTCTGTTGTAAAGCCTGTACTACAAATGTTATCTGTATTATGTTCTTGAATGATGTATTTTGTACCTTGCTATTGTATTCTTATGTTATAAAATTGTAATTGACACCAGGTCTTCAAATTAAGTATATTTTCACTGCACACGATTCTGTTGGTCATAGTATATGGTCAATATGTGAGACGTAGGGACTGTTAGTGTTTGCACGTGTGTTAATAATTCAGCAAGGGACTGGATAACAGCATTGCTGGTTCTAAGGACAATTCCAAAAACTTTGTGAGTGCACAAGTGGTGGTTATGGACTTGCTATATTATCCGCAAGACTCTTCAATGGTGATTGTGCACCTGCACAGTCACAACAGATGGCTGCTGGCCATCTCTACAAGGACTACAGTGGGTCTGCGTCTTTGCTGACTCACCAGTACCGTAATCTCTACAAGGACTACAGTGGGTCTGCGTCTTTGCTGACTCACCAGTACCATTATTTCTACAAGGACTGCAGTGGGTCTGCGCCTCTGGTGGCCCACCAATACCGTAATCTCTACAAGGACTACAGTGGGTCTGCTCTGTGATGACCTACCAAACGATATTCTTCAAAACTTCGACTGACTCCGCTGTGGGTTTGCTCTGTTGTGGCCCATTACCTGTCAGCATGTCAAAAGTCAGCACTGTCTTTCCGTTGGAAGGACAATGCTACTTCTTCAAGACTGCATGGAAATCCACTACTTCCGTGTGCATTTTCTTTTACTGCTCAGACTTTGAGAAAAACACTGCAATGTGATGAATGATCAGAACTGTCTTTATGGACTGTGAGAAAATTTTAGCTTTTGACCAACATTGTATCAATAAGTGCGGTGCATTTGATTTCTTTGTTATTGTAATTACGATTATGAAAAATTTTAACAAATATGTATTGGCCACTGCCCACACCAATTTGTAAAATTTCTTGTGGGGAGCATGGGGGCTATGTAAGTAGGCTGTTTAGGTTTTTTTATTGGTAACGCCACCTCTGTATGAAAATCAATGGCTGTGCTGTGTGCAGTCTGTGGCTGCTTTGCATTGTTGTAATACTCGCTATGGTAGTGTTACGCAGCTGGCTGTGAACAGCGCGTAGCGTTGCGCAGTTGGAGGTGAGCCGCCAGCAGTGGTGGATGTGAGGAGAGAGATGGCAGAGTTTTGTAATTTGTCATGAACTGCTATATATATATGATGATATCAAGGTAAATACATTGATGGTTCTCTATTAATATCTTTCATTTGCTAACTATCCCTATCAGTAGTTAGTGCCTTCCATAGTTTGAATCTTTTATTTAGCTGGCAGTAGTGGCGCTCGCTGTATTGCAGTAGCTTGAGTAGCGAAGATTTTTGTGAGGTAAGTGATTTGTGAAAGGTATAGTTTAATGTTAGTCAGGGCCCATTCTTTTGTAGGGAATTTTGAAAGTCGGATTGCGCTAAAAAATATTGTGTGTCAGTATAAGCACAGTCGTGTATAATATTTCAGAAAGGGGACGTTTCAGCGTTTTATAAATTTCATATGTTTTCCCATATATGCGTTTTCCTCATATTTGCATTATTCCCATATTTGCATTATTCCCATATTTGCATTATTCCCATATTTGCGTTATTCCCATATTTGCTTTATTCCCACATTTGCTTTGTTCCCATATTTGCTTTATTCCCATAATTGCGTTTTTCCCATAATTGCGTTTTTCCCATATTTGCGTTTCCCATATTTGCGTATTTCCCATATTTGCGTTTTTCCCATATTTGCGTATTTCCCATATTTGCGTATTTCCCATATTTGCGTATATCCCATATTTGCGTTTTTCCCATATTTGCGTATTTCCCATATTTGCGTTTTTCCCATATTTGTGTATTTCCCATACTTGCGTATTTCCCATACTTGCGTATTTCCCATACTTGCGTTTTTCCCATATTTGCGTATTTCCCATATTTGCGTATTTCCCATATTTGCGTTTTTCCCATATTTGCGTTTTTCCCATATTTGCGTTATTCCCATATTTGCATTTTTCCCATGTTTGCGTTTTTCCCATATTTGGGTTTTTCCCATATTTGCGTTTTTCCCATATTTGCGTTTTTCCCATATTTGCGTTTTTCCCATATTTGCGTTTTTCCCATATTTGCGTTTTTCCCATATTCGCGTTTTGAGAAGAGGCAGATTTGAGGTAACTAAAAATTTGAAGTTAATGAAGCGCATAAGAGGGAGAACTGCAGATGTGGAGAATACTAGCTTTTTTTAGGCATACCCAATTTTACCATATTTTCGTTTTCCCGCTGATGCGTTTTATGAATTTCACATGTTTTCCAATATATACGTTTTCCTCATATATGCGTTTTCCTCATATATGCGTTTTTCCCATATTTGCGTTTTTCCCATATTTGCGTTTTTCCCATATTTGCGTTTTTCCAAATTTGCGTTTTTCCCATATTTGCGTTTTTCCCATATTTGCGTTTTTCCCATATTAGCGTTTTTCCCATATTTGCATTTTTCCCATATTTGCGTTTTTCCCATATTTGCGTTTTTCCCATATTTGCGTTTTTCCCATATTTGCGTTTTTCTCATATTTGCGTTTTTCCCATATTTGCGTTTTTCCCATATATGCGTTTTCCCCATATATGCGTTTTCCCCATATATGCGTTTTCCCCATATATGCGTTTTCCCCATATTTGCGTTTCCCCCATATTTGCATTTCCCCCATATTTGCGTTTCCCACATATATGCGTTTCCCCCATATATGCGTTTCCCCCATATATGCGTTTCCCCCATATATGCGTTTCGCCCATATATGCGTATCCCCCATATATGCGTTTCCCCCATATATGCGATTCCCCCATATATGCGTTTCCCCCATATATGCGTTTCCCCCATATATGCGTTTTCCCCATATTTGCGTTTTCCCCATATATGTGTTTTCCCCATATATGCGTTTTCCCCATAATTGCGTTTTCCCCATAATTGCGTTTTCCCCATCATTGCGTTTTCCCAATAATTGCGTTTTCCCCATAATTGCGTTTTCCCCATAATTGCGTCTTCCCCATAATTGCGTCTTCCCCATATTTGCGTCTTCCCCATATTTGCGTCTTCCCCATATTTGCGTCTTTACCATATTTGCGTTTTTACCATATTTGCGTTTTTACCATATTCACGTCTTGAGGAAGAGGCAGATTTGAGGTAACTAAAAATTTGAAGTTAATGAAGCGCATAAGAGGGAGAACTGCAGATGTGGGGAATACTAGCTTTTTTTATGCATCCCCAATTTAACCATATGTTCGTTTTCCCTCTAATGCATTTTATAAATTTCATATGTTTTCCCATATTTGCGTTTTTCCTATATTTGCGTTGTTCCCATATTTGCGTTTTTGCCATATTTGCGTTTTTCCCACATTTGCGCTTTTCCCATATTTGCGCTTTTCCCATATTTGCGCCTTTCCCATATTTGCGCCTTTCCCATATTTGCGCTTTTCCCATATTTGCGCTTTTCCCATATTTGCGCTTTTCCCATATTAGCGCTTTTCCCATATTTGCACTTTTCCCATATTTGCGCTTTTCCCCAATATTTGCGTTTTCCCCCATATTTGCGTTTTCCCCCATATTTGCGTTTTCCCCATATTTGCGTTTTCCCCCATATTTGCGTTTTCCCACCTATTTGCGTTTTCCCCATCTTTGCGTTTTCCCCCATATTTGCGTTTTCCCCTATATTTGCGTTTTCCCCCATATTTGCGTTTTCCCCCATATTTGCGTTTCCCCCATATTTGCGTTTTCACCATATTTGCGTTTTTCCCATATTTGCGTTTTTCCCATATTTGCGTTTTTCCCATATTTGCGTTTTTCCCATATTTGCGTTTTTCCCATATTTGCGTTTTTCCCATATTTGCGTTTTTCCCATATTCGCGTTTTTCCCATATTCGCGTTCTTCCCATATTCGCGTTCTTCCCATATTTGCATTCTTCCCATATATGCGTTTTCCCATATTTGCGTTTTTCCGATATTTGCGTTTTTCCGATATTTGCGTTTTTCCTATATTTGCGTGTTGCCCATATTTGCGTTTTGGGGAAGAGGCATATTTGAGGTAACTAAAAATTTGAAGTTAATGAAGCGCATAATAGGGAGAACTGCAGATGTGGGGAATACTAGCTTTTTTTATGCATCCCCAATTTTACCATATTTTCGTTTTCCCTCCAATGCGTTTTATAAATTTCATGTTTTCCCATGTATGCGTTTTTCCCATAATAACGTTTTTCCCATAATTACGTTTTTCCCATAATTACGTTTTTCCCATAATTACGTTTTCCCCATAATTCCGTTTTTCCCATAATTCCGTTTTTCGCATATTCGCGTTTTTCCCATATTCGCGTTTTTCCCATATTCGCATTTTTCCCATATTCGCGTTTTTCCCATTATTGCGTTTTTCCGATTTTTGCGTTTTTCCCATTTTTGCGTTTTTACCATTTTTGCGTTTTCCCCTTTTTTGCGTTTTTCCCATATTTGCGTTTTTCCCATATTTGCGTTTTTCCCATATTTTCGTTTTTCCAATATCTGCGTATTTCCCATATTTGCGTTTTTCCCATATTTGCGTATTTCCCATACTTACGTATTTCCCATACTTGTGTATTTCCCATACTTGCGTTTTTCCCATATTTGCGTATTTCCCATATTTGCGTATTTCCCATATTTGCGTTTTTCCCATATTTGCGTTTTTCCCATATTTGCGTTATTCCCATATTTGCATTTTTCCCATGTTTGCGTTTTTCCCATATTTGCGTTTTTCCCATATTTGCGTTTTTCCCATATTTGCGTTTTTCCCATATTTGCGTTTTTCCCATATTTGCGTTTTTCCCATATTTGCGTTTTTCCCATATTTGCGTTTTTCCCATATTCGCGTTTTGAGAAGAGGCAGATTTGAGGTAACTAAAAATTTGAAGTTAATGAAGCGCATAAGAGGGAGAACTGCAGATGTGGGGAATACTAGCTTTTTTTAGGCATACCCAATTTTACCATATTTTCGTTTTCCCGCTGATGCGTTTTATAAATTTCACATGTTTTCCAATATATACGTTTTCCTCATATATGCGTTTTCCTCATATATGCGTTTTTCCCATATTTGCGTTTTTCCCATATTTGCGTTTTTCCCATATTTGCGTTTTTCCCAAATTTGCGTTTTTCCCATATTTGCGTTTTTCCCATATTTGCGTTTTTCCCATTTTAGCGTTTTTCCCATATTTGCATTTTTCCCATATTTGCGTTTTTCCCATATTTGCGTTTTTCCCATATTTGCGTTTTTCCCATATTTGCGTTTTTCTCATATTTGCGTTTTTCCCATATTTGCGTTTTTCCCATATTTGCGTTTTCCCCATATATGCGTTTTCCCCATATATGCGTTTTCCCCATATATGCGTTTTCCCCATATATGCGTTTTCCCCATATTTGCGTTTCCCCCATATTTGCGTTTCCCCCATATTTGCGTTTCCCCCATATATGCGTTTCCCCCATATATGCGTTTCCCCCATATATGCGTTTCCCCCATATATGCGTTTCCCCCATATATGCGTATCCCCCATATATGCGATTCCCCCATATATGCGTTTCCCCCATATATGCGTTTCCCCCATATATGCGTATCCCCCATATATGCGTTTCCCCCATATATGCGTTTCCCCCATATATGCGTTTCCCCCATATATGCGTTTCCCCCATATATGCGTTTTCCCCATATTTGCGTTTTCCCCATATATGTGTTTTCCCCATATATGCGTTTTCCCCATAATTGCGTTTTCCCCATAATTGCGTTTTCCCCATCATTGCGTTTTCCCAATAATTGCGTTTTCCCCATAATTGCGTTTTCCCCATAATTGCGTCTTCCCCATAATTGCGTCTTCCCCATATTTGCGTCTTCCCCATATTTGCGTCTTCCCCATATTTGCGTCTTTACCATATTTGCGTTTTTACCATATTTGCGATTTTACCATATTCACGTCTTGAGGAAGAGGCAGATTTGAGGTAACTAAAAATTTGAAGTTAATGAAGCGCATAAGAGGGAGAACTGCAGATGTGGGGAATACTAGCTTTTTTTATGCATCCCCAATTTAACCATATGTTCGTTTTCCCTCTAATGCATTTTATAAATTTCATATGTTTTCCCATATTTGCGTTTTTCCTATATTTGCGTTGTTCCCATATTTGCGTTTTTGCCATATTTGCGTTTTTCCCACATTTGCGCTTTTCCCATATTTGCGCTTTTCCCATATTTGCGCTTTTCCCATATTTGCGCTTTTCCCATATTAGCGCTTTTCCCATATTTGCACTTTTCCCATATTTGCGCTTTTCCCCAATATTTGCGTTTTCCCCCATATTTGCGTTTTCCCCCATATTTGCGTTTTCCCCATCTTTGCGTTTTCCCCCATATTTGCGTTTTCCCACCTATTTGCGTTTTCCCCCATATTTGCGTTTTCCCCTATATTTGCGTTTTCCCCCATATTTGCGTTTTCCCCCATATTTGCGTTTCCCCCATATTTGCGTTTTCACCATATTTGCGTTGTTCCCATATTTGCGTTTTTCCCATATTTGCGTTTTTCCCATATTTGCGTTTTTCCCATATTTGCGTTTTTCCCATATTTGCGTTTTTCCCATATTTGCGTTTTTCCCATATTCGCGTTTTTCCCATATTCGCGTTCTTCCCATATTCGCGTTCTTCCCATATTTGCATTCTTCCCATATATGCGTTTTCCCATATTTGCGTTTTTCCGATATTTGCGTTTTTCCGATATTTGCGTTTTTCCTATATTTGCGTGTTGCCCATATTTGCGTTTTGGGGAAGAGGCATATTTGAGGTAACTAAAAATTTGAAGTTAATGAAGCGCATAATAGGGAGAACTGCAGATGTGGGGAATACTAGCTTTTTTTATGCATCCCCAATTTTACCATATTTTCGTTTTCCCTCCAATGCGTTTTATAAATTTCATGTTTTCCCATGTATGCGTTTTTCCCATAATAACGTTTTTCCCATAATTACGTTTTTCCCATAATTACGTTTTTCCCATAATTACGTTTTCCCCATAATTCCGTTTTTCCCATAATTCCGTTTTTCGCATATTCGCGTTTTTCCCATATTCGCGTTTTTCCCATATTCGCGTTTTTCCCATATTCGCGTTTTTCCCATATTCGCGTTTTTCCCATATTCGCGTTTTTCCCATATTCGCATTTTTCCATATTCGCGTTTTTCCCATTATTGCGTTTTTCCGATTTTTGCGTTTTTCCCATTTTTGCGTGTTTACCATTTTTGCGTTTTCCCCTTTTTTGCGTTTTTCCCATATTTGCGTTTTTCCCATATTTGCGTTTTTCCCATATTTTCGTTTTTCCCATATTTGCGTTTTTCCCATATTTGCGTTTTTCCCATATTTGCGTTTTTCCCATATTTGCGTTTTTGCCATATTTGCGTTTTTGCCATATTTGCGTTTTTGCCATATTTGCGTTTTTGCCATATTTGCGCTTTTCCCATATTTGCGCTTTTCCCATATTTGCGCTTTTCCCATATTTGCGATTTTCCCATATTTGCGCCTTTCCCATATTTGCGCCTTTCACATATTTGCGCCTTTCCCATATTTGCGCCTTTCCCATATTTGCGCCTTTCCCATATTTGCGCTTTTCCCATATTTGCGCTTTTCCCATATTTGCGCTTTTCCCATAATTGCGCTTTTCCCATATTTGCGCTTTTCCCCATATTTGCGCTTTTCCCCATATTTGTGTTTTCCCCCATATTTGCATTTTCCCTGATATTTGCGTTTTCCCCCATATTTGCGTTTTCCCCCATATTTGCGTTTTCCCCCATATTTGTGTTTTCCCCAATATTTGCGTTTTCCCCCATATTTGCGTTTTTCCCCATATTTGCGTTTTTCCCCATATTTGCGTTTTTCCCCATATTTGCGTTTACCCCCATATTTGCGTTTTTCCCCATATTTGCGTTTTTCCCCATATTTGCGTTTTTCCCATATTTGCGTTTTTCCCATCTTTGCGTTTTTTCCATATTTGCATTTTTCCCATCTTTGCGTTTTTCCTATCTTTGCGTTTTTCCCATCTTTGCGTTTTTCCCATTTTTGCGTTTTTCCCATTTTTGCGTCTTTCCCATTTAAGCGTCTTTCCCGTATTTGCGTTTTTCCCGTATTTGCGTTTTCCCCGTATTTGCATTTTCCCCATATTTGCATTTTCCCCATATTTGCGATTTCCCCATATTTGCGTTTTCCCCATATTTGCGTTTTTCCCATATTTGCGTTTTCCCCATATTTGCGTTTTTCCCATATTTGCGTTTTTCCCATATTTGCGTTTTTCCCATATTTGCGTTTTACCCATATATGCGTTTTCCCCATATATGCGTTTTCCTCATATATGCGTTTTCCCCATATATGCGTTTTCCCCATATTTGCGTTTCCCCCATATTTGCTTTTCCCCCATATATGCGTTTCCCCCGTATATGCGTTTCCCCCATATATGCGTTTCCCCCATATATGCGTTTCCCCCATATATGCGTATCCCCCATATATGCGTTTCCCCCATATATGCGTTTCCCCCATATATGCGTTTTCCCCATATTTGCGTTTTCCCCATATATGCGTTTTCCCCATATATGCGTTTTCCCCATAATTGCGTTTTCCCCATAACTGCGATTTCCCCATAATTGCGTTTTCCCCATAAGTGCGTTTTCCCCATAATTGCGTTTTCCCCATAATTGCGTTTTTCCCATTAATTGCGTCTTCCCCATATTTGCGTCTTCCCCATATTTGCGTCTTCCCCATATTTGCGTCTTCCCCATATTTGCGTCTTTACCATATTTGCGTTTTTACCATATTTGCGTTTTTACCATATTCACGTCTTGAGGAAGAGGCAGATTTGAGGTAACTAAAAATTCGAAATTAATCAAGCGCATAAGAGGGAGACCTGCGTAGGGGGGGAATACTAGCTTTATTTATGCATCCCCAATTTTACCATATTTTCATTTTCCCTCCAATGCGTTTTATAAATTTCATATGTTTTCCCATATATTCGTTTTCCTCATATTTGCGTTATTCTCATATTTGCGTTATTCTCATATTTGCGTTATTCTCATATTTGCGTTATTCCCATATTTGCGTTATTCCCATATTTGCGTTTTTCCCATATTTGCGTTTTTCCCATATTTGCGTTTTTCCCATATTTGCGTTTTTTCCATATTTGCGTTTTTCCCATATTTGCGTTTTTCCCATATTTGCGTTTTTCCCATATTCGCGTTTTTCCCATATTCGCGTTTTTCCCATATTCGCGTTCTTCCTATATTCGCGTTCTTCCCATATTCGCGTTCTTCCCATATTTGCGTTTTTCCGATATTTGCGTTTTTCCCATATTTGCGTTTTTCCCATATTTGCGTTTTTCCCATATTTGCGTTTTTCCCATATTTGGGTTTTTCCCATATTTGCGTTTTTCCCATATTCGCGTTTTTCCCATATTCGCGTTCTTCCCATATTCGCGTTCTTCCCATATTTGCATTCTTCCCATATATGCGTTTTCCCATATTTGCGTTTTTCCGATATTTGCGTTTTTCCGATATTTGCGTTTTTCCTATATTTGCGTGTTGCCCATATTTGCGTTTTGGGGAAGAGGCATATTTGAGGTAACTAAAAATTTGAAGTTAATGAAGCGCATAATAGGGAGAACTGCAGATGTGGGGAATACTAGCTTTTTTTATGCATCCCCAATTTTACCATATTTTCGTTTTCCCTCCAATGCGTTTTATAAATTTCATGTTTTCCCATGTATGCGTTTTTCCCATAATAACGTTTTTCCCATAATTACGTTTTTCCCATAATTACGTTTTTCCCATAATTACGTTTTCCCCATAATTCCGTTTTTCCCATAATTCCGTTTTTCGCATATTCGCGTTTTTCCCATATTCGCGTTTTTCCCATATACGCGTTTTTCCCATATTCGCGTTTTTCCCATATTCGCGTTTTTCCCATATTCGCGTTTTTCCCATATTCGCATTTTTCCCATATTCGCGTTTTTCCCATTATTGCGTTTTTCCGATTTTTGCGTTTTTCCCATTTTTGCGTGTTTACCATTTTTGCGTTTTCCCCTTTTTTGCGTTTTTCCCATATTTGCGTTTTTCCCATATTTGCGTTTTTCCCATATTTTCGTTTTTCCCTTATTTGCGTTTTTCCCATATTTGCGTTTTTCCCATATTTGCGTTTTTCCCATATTTGCGTTTTTACCATATTTGCGTTTTTCCCATATTTGCGTTTTTGCCATATTTGCGTTTTTGCCATATTTGCGTTTTTGCCATATTTGCGTTTTTGCCATATTTGCGCTTTTCCCATATTTGCGCTTTTCCCATATTTGCGATTTTCCCATATTTGCGCTTTTCCTATATTTGCGCCTTTCCCATATTTGCGCCTTTCCCATATTTGCGCCTTTCCCATATTTGTGCCTTTCCCATATTTGCGCCTTTCCCATATTTGCGCTTTTCCCATATTTGCGCTTTTCCCATATTTGCGCTTTTCCCATATTTGCGCTTTTCCCATAATTGCGCTTTTCCCATATTTGCGCTTTTCCCCATATTTGCGCTTTTCCCCATATTTGTGTTTTCCCCCATATTTGCATTTTCCCCGATATTTGCGTTTTCCCCCATATTTGCGTTTTCCCCCATATTTGCGTTTTCCCCCATATTTGTGTTTTCCCCAATATTTGCGTTTTCCCCCATATTTGCGTTTTTCCCCATATTTGCGTTTTTCCCCATATTTGCGTTTTTCCCCATATTTGCGTTTTTCCCCATATTTGCGTTTACCCCCATATTTGCGTTTTTCCCCATATTTGCGTTTTTCCCCATATTTGCGTTTTTCCCATATTTGCGTTTTTCCCATCTTTGCGTTTTTTCCATATTTGCATTTTTCCCATCTTTGCGTTTTTCCTATCTTTGCGTTTTTCCCATCTTTGCGTTTTTCCCATTTTTGCGTTTTTCCCATTTTTGCGTCTTTCCCATTTAAGCGTCTTTCCCGTATTTGCGTTTTTCCCGTATTTGCGTTTTCCCCGTATTTGCATTTTCCCCATATTTGCATTTTCCCCATATTTGCGTTTTCCCCATATTTGCGTTTTCCCCATATTTGCGTTTTTCCCATATTTGCGTTTTCCCCATATTTGCGTTTTTCCCATATTTGCGTTTTTCCCATATTTGCGTTTTTCCCATATTTGCGCTTTCCCCATATATGCGTTTTCCCCATATATGCGTTTTCCCCATATATGCGTTTTCCCCATATTTGCGTTTCCCCCATATTTGCTTTTCCCCCATATATGCGTTTCCCCCATATATGCGTTTCCCCCATATATGCGTTTCCCCCATATATGCGTTTCCCCCATATATGCGTATCCCCCATATATGCGTTTCCCCCATATATGCGTATCCCCCATATATGCGTTTCCCCCATATATGCGTTTCCCCCATATATGCGTTTTCCCCATATTTGCGTTTTCCCCATATATGCGTTTTCCCCATATATGCGTTTTCCCCATAATTGCGTTTTCCCCATAACTGCGATTTCCCCATAATTGCGTTTTCCCCATAAGTGCGTTTTCCCCATAATTGCGTTTTCCCCATAATTGCGTTTTTCCCATTAATTGCGTCTTCCCCATATTTGCGTCTTCCCCATATTTGCGTCTTCCCCATATTTGCGTCTTCCCCATATTTGCGTCTTTACCATATTTGCGTTTTTACCATATTTGCGTTTTTACCATATTCACGTCTTGAGGAAGAGGCAGATTTGAGGTAACTAAAAATTCGAAATTAATGAAGCGCATAAGAGGGAGACCTGCGTAGGGGGGGAATACTAGCTTTATTTATGCATCCCCAATTTTACCATATTTTCATTTTCCCTCCAATGCGTTTTATAAATTTCATATGTTTTCCCACATATTCGTTTTCCTCATATTTGCGTTATTCTCATATTTGCGTTATTCTCATATTTGCGTTATTCTCATATTTGCGTTATTCCCATATTTGCGTTATTCCCATATTTGCGTTTTTCCCATATTTGCGTTTTTCCCATATTTGCGTTTTTCCCATATTTGCGTTTTTTCCATATTTGCGTTTTTCCCATATTTGCGTTTTTCCCATATTTGCGTTTTTCCCATATTCGCGTTTTTCCCATATTCGCGTTTTTCCCATATTCGCGTTCTTCCTATATTCGCGTTCTTCCCATATTCGCGTTCTTCCCATATTTGCGTTTTTCCCATATTTGCGTTTTTCCGATATTTGTGTTTTTCCCATATTTGCGTTTTTCCCATATTTGCGTTTTTCCCATATTTGCGTTTTTCCCATATTTGCGTTTTTCCCATATTTGCGTTTTTCCCATATTGGCGTTTTTCCCATATTCGCGTTCTTCCCATATTCGCGTTCTTCCCATATTTGCATTCTTCCCATATATGCGTTTTTCCCATATTTGCGTTTTTCCGATATTTGCGTTTTTCCGATATTTGCGTTTTTCCTATATTTGCGTGTTGCCCATATTTGCGTTTTGGGGAAGAGGCATATTTGAGGTAACTAAAAATTTGAAGTTAATGAAGCGCATAATAGGGAGAACTGCAGATGTGGGGAATACTAGCTTTTTTTATGCATCCCCAATTTTACCATATTTTCGTTTTCCCTCCAATGCGTTTTATAAATTTCATGTTTTCCCATGTATGCGTTTTTCCCATAATAACGTTTTTCCCATAATTACATTTTTCCCATAATTACGTTTTTCCCATAATTACGTTTTCCCCATAATTCCGTTTTTCCCATATTCGCGTTTTTCCCATATTCGCGTTTTTCCCATATTCGCGTTTTTCCCATATTCGCATTTTTCCCATATTCGCGTTTTTCGCATTATTGCGTTTTTCCCATTTTTGCGTTTTTCCCATTTTTGCGTTTTTACCATTTTTGCGTTTTCCCCTTTTTTGCGTTTTTCCCATATTTGCGTTTTTCCCATATTTTCGTTTTTCCCATATTTGCGTTTTTCCCATATTTGCGTTTTTCCCATATTTGCGTTTTTCCCATATTTGCGTTTTTACCATATTTGCGTTTTTCCCATATTTGCGTTTTTGCCATATTTGCGTTTTTGCCATATTTGCGTTTTTGCCATATTTGCGTTTTTGCCATATTTGCGCTTTTCCCATATTTGCGCTTTTCCCATATTTGCGATTTTCCCATATTTGCGCTTTTCCCATATTTGCGCCTTTCCCATATTTGCGCCTTTCCCATATTTGCGCCTTTCCCATATTTGCGCCTTTCCCATATTTGCGCTTTTCCCATATTTGCGCTTTTCCCATATTTGCGCTTCTCACATATTTGCGCTTTTCCCATATTTGCGCTTTTCCCATAATTGCGCTTTTCCCATATTTGCGCTTTTCCCCATATTTGCGCTTTTCCCCATAATTGTGTTTTCCCCCATATTTGCATTTTCCCCGATATTTGCGTTTTCCCCCATATTTGCGTTTTCCCCCATATTTGCGTTTTCCCCCATATTTGTGTTTTCCCCAATATTTGCGTTTTCCCCCATATTTGCGTTTTTCCCCATATTTGCGTTTTTCCCCATATTTGCGTTTTTCCCCATATTTGCGTTTTTCCCCATATTTGCGTTTTTCCCCATATTTGCGTTTTTCCCATATTTGCGTTTTTCCCATCTTTGCGTTTTTCCTAGCTTTGCGTTTTTCCCATCTTTGCGTTTTTCCCATTTTTGCGTTTTTCCCATTTTTGCGTCTTTCCCATTTAAGCGTCTTTCCCGTATTTGCGTTTTTCCCGTATTTGCGTTTTCCCCGTATTTGCATTTTCCCCATATTTGCATTTTCCCCATATTTGCGTTTTCCCCATATTTGTGTTTTCCCCATATTTGCGTTTTTCCCATATTTGCGTTTTTCCCATATTTGCGTTTTTCCCATATTTGCGTTTTTCCCATTATTTGCGTTTTTCCCATATTTGCGTTATTCCTATATATGCGTTTTCCCCATATATGCGTTTCCCCATATACGCGTTTTCCCCATATTTTCGTTTCCCCCATATTTGCGTTTCCCCCATATATGCGTTTCCCCCATATATGCGTTTCCCCCATATATGCGTTTCCCCCATATATGCGTATCCCCCATATATGCGTTTCCCCCATATATGCGTATCCCCCATATATGCGTTCTCCCATATATGCGTTTCCCCCATATATGCGTTTTCCCCATATTTGCGTTTTCCCCATATATGCGTTTTCCCCATATATGCGTTTTCCCCATAATTGCGTTTTCCCCATAATTGCGATTTCCCCATAATTGCGTTTTCCCCATAAGTGCGTTTTCCCCATATTTTCGTTTCCCCCATATTTGCGTTTCCCCCATATATGCGTTTCCCCCATATATGCGTATCCCCCATATATGCGTTCTCCCATATATGCGTTTCCCCCATATATGCGTTTTCCCCATATTTGCGTTTTCCCCATATATGCGTTTTCCCCATATATGCGTTTTCCCCATAATTGCGTTTTCCCCATAATTGCGATTTCCCCATAATTGCGTTTTCCCCATAAGTGCGTTTTCCCCATAATTGCGTTTTCCCCATAATTGCGTTTTCCCCATAATTGCGTCTTCCCCATATTTGCGTCTTCCCCATATTTGCGTCTTCCCCATATTTGCGTCTTCCCCATATTTGCGTCTTTACCATATTTGCGTTTTTACCATATTTGCGTTTTTACCATATTCACGTCTTGAGGAAGAGGCAGATTTGAGGTAACTAAAAATTTGAAGTTAATGAAGCGCATAAGAGGGAGAACTGCAGATGTGGGGAATACTAGCTTTTTTTATGCATCCCCAATTTAACCATATGTTCGTTTTCCCTCTAATGCATTTTATAAATTTCATATGTTTTCCCATATTTGCGTTTTTCCTATATTTGCGTTTTTCCCATATTTGCGTTTTTCCCATATTTGCGTTTTTCCCATATTTGCGTTTTTCCCATATTTGCGTTTTTCCCATATTTGCGTTTTTCCCATATTTGCATTTTTGCCATATTTGCATTTTTGCCATATTTGCATTTTTGCCATATTTGCGTTTTTGCCATATTTGCGTTTTTGCCATATTTGCATTTTTGCCATATTTGCATTTTTGCCATATTTGCATTTTTGCCATATTTGCGTTTTTGCCATCTTTGCGTTTTTCCCATATTTGCGCTTTTCCCATATTTGCGCTTTTCCCATACTTGCGCCTTTCCCATATTTGCGCCTTTCCCATATTTGCGCTTTTCCCATATTTGCGCTTTTTCCATATTTGCGCTTTTCACATATTTGCGCTTTTCCCTTATTTGCGCTTTTCCCATATTTGCGCTTTTCCCATATTTGCACTTTTCCCATATTTGCGCTTTACCCCATATTTGCGTTTTCCCCCATATTTGCGTTTCCCCCATATTTGAGTTTTCCCCATATTTGCGTTTTTCCCCATATTTGCGTTTTTCCCCATATTTGCGTTTTTCCCCATATTTGCGGTTTTCCCCGTATTTGCGTATTTCCCATCTTTGCGTATTTCCCATCTTTGCATTTTTCCCATCTTTGCGTTTTTCCCATCTTTGCGTTTTTCCCATATTTGCGTTTTGAGGAAGAGGCATATTTGAGGTAACTAAAAATTCGAAATTAATGAAGCGCATAAGAGGGAGACCTGCGGATGGGGGGAATACTAGCTTTATTTATGCATCCCCAATTTTACCATATTTTCGTTTTCCCTCCAATGCGTTTTATAAATTTCATGTTTTCCCATATATTCGTTTTCCTCATATTTGCGTTATTCTCATATTTGCGTTATTCTCATATTTGTGTTATTCTCATATTTGCGTTATTCCCATATTTGCGTTATTCCCATATTTGCGTTTGTCCCATATTTGCGTTTTTCCCATATTTGCGTTTTTCCCATATTTTCGTTTTTCCCATATTTGCGTTTTTCCCATATTTGCGTTTTTCCCATATTTGCGTTTTTCCCATATTCGCGTTTTTCCCATATTCGCGTTTTTCCCATATTCGCGTTCTTCCTATATTCGCGTTCTTCCCATATTCGCGTTCTTCCCATATTTGCGTTTTTCCCATATTTGCGTTTTTCCGATATTTGCGTTTTTCCGATATTTGCGTTTCCCCTATATTTGCGTGTTGCCCATATTTGCGTTTTGGGGAAGAGGCTTATTTGAGGTAACTAAAAATTTGAAGTTAATGAAGTGCATAATAGGGAGAACTGCAGATGTGGGGAATACTAGCTTTTTTTATGCATCCCCAATTTTACCATATTTTCGTTTTCCCTCCAATGCGTTTTATAAATTTCATGTTTTCCCATATATGCGTTTTTCCCATAATAACGTTTTTCCCATAATTACGTTTTTCCCATAATTACGTTTTTCCCATAATTACGTTTTCCTCATAATTCCGTTTTTCCCATAATTCCGTTTTTCGCATATTCGCGTTTTTCCCATATTCGCGTTTTTCCCATATTCGCGTTTTTCCCATATTCGCGTTTTTCCCATATTCGCGTTTTTCCCATATTCGCTTTTTTCCCATATTCGCGTTTTCCCCATATTCGCGTTTTTCCCATATTCGCGTTCTTCCCATATTCGCGTTTTTCCCATTATTGCGTTTTTCCCATTTTTGCGTTTTTCCCATTTTTGCGTTTTTACCATTTTTGCGTTTTCCCCTTTTTTGCGTGTTTCCCATATTTGCGTTTTTCCCATATTTGTGTTTTTCCCATATTTGCGTTTTTCCCATATTTGCGCCTTTCCCATATTTGCGCCTTTCCCATATTTGCGCTTTTCCCATATTTGCGCTTTTCCCATATTTGCGCTTTTCCCATATTTGCGCTTTTCCCATATTTGCGCTTTTCCCATATTTGCACTTTTCCCATATTTGCGCTTTTCCCCATATTTGCGTTTTCCCCAATATTTGAGTTTTCCCCCATATTTGCGTTTTCCCACCTATTTGCGTTTTCCCCATCTTTGCGTTTTCCCCCATATTTGCGTTTTCCCCCATATTTGCGTTTTCCCCCATATTTGCGTTTTCCCCCATATTTGCGTTTTCCCCCATATTTGCGTTTCCCCCATATTTGCGTTTTCACCATATTTGCGTTTTTCCCATATTTGCGTTTTTCCCATATTTGCGTTTTTCCCATATTTGCGTTTTTCCCATATTTGTGTTTTTCCCATATTTGCGTTTTTTCCATATTTGCGTTTTTCCCATATTTGCGTTTTCCCCCATATTTGCGTTTTTCCCATATTTGCGTTTTTCCCATATTTGCGTTTTTCCCATATTTTCGTTTTTCCCATATTTGCGTTTTTCCCATATTTGTGTTTTTCCCCATATTTGCGTTTTTTCCCATATTTGCTTTTTTTCCCATATTTGCGTCTTTTCCCATATTTGCGTTTATTCCCATATTTGCGTTTATTCCCATATTTGCGTTTATTCCCATATTTGCGTTTATTCCCATATTCGTGTTTTTTCCCATATTGGCGTTTTGAGGAAGAGGCAGATTTGAGGTAACTAAAAATTTGAAGTTAATGAAGCGCATAAGATGGAGAACTGCAGATGTGGGGAATACTAGCATTTTTTATACATCCCCTGTTTTACCATATTTTCGCTTTCTAATGTGTTTTATAAATTTCATATGTTTTCCCATATGTGCGTTTTCCTCATATTTGCGTTATTCCCATATTTGCGTTTTTCCCATATTCCTGTTTTTCCCATATTCGTGTTTTTCCCATATCCAGGTTTTTTGGTTTTTCCTATTTTTGCATTGTTCTTATTTTTGGGTTATTCCCATTTTTGCGTTTTTCCCATTTTTACGTTTTTCCCACATTTGCGTTTTTCCCACATTTGCGTTTTTCCCACATTTGCGTTTTTCCCACATTTGCGTTTTTCCCACATTTGCGTTTTGAGGAAGAGGCAGATTTGAAGTAATTAAACATTTGAAATTAATGAAGCGCGTAAGAGGGGAACTGCGGATGTGAGGAACATTTGCTTCTTTAATGGATCCCCAATTTTCCCACATTTTCGTTTTCCCTCTAACGCGTTTTATTAATTTGATAAATTGTTCCCATAATTACGTTTTCCCCATATTTCTGTTTCCCCGTGTTCGCGTTTTCTCCGTGTTCGCCTTTTCGCCGTGTTCGCCTTTTCGCCGTGTTCGCGTTTTTGCCATGTTCGCGTTTTTGCCATTTTTGTGTTTTGAGGAAGAGGCAGATATGAGGTAACTAAACGTTTTAAGTTAATGAAGCGCACAAGAGGGAGTACTGCAGATGTGGGGAACACTTGCTTTTTTTATGCATCCCCAATTATCCAACGTTTTCGTTTTCTCTCGAATGCTTTTTATTAATTTCATATGTTTTTCCCATATTTGCGTTTTCTTCAGTTCTGCTCGCAACCTGGCGTATTCTGTGACGTATTAGTGACTGAAACATTTTTCGTTTCTGTCACTTTAATACGTTCGTCAATTTGGTTGTTCTGTTGTTCACATTTCTTATCGACTTCCGTATTCAGAGTGTGTGAAACTTCCGGTGACTTTAAATTAAACTCGTCGCGTATCTGTACTGCGTTTTCTGAACATTGTTCAGTGACTGTATTAATTTCTTCTTTAAGTGATTCTGTTGTGCCTACACGTGTACTACTTATTTCCTGTACAACAAATGTAATTTCTTCATTACTGTTCCTAGCATGAACCTTACTTTCTTCACATGATTGTTCTTTCGTGTCGTGACGTTGCACGGTAACAGCTGTAATCTGTTCACTAACTTGTTTGTTCTGTTCGTTAATGATGTCTTGTTTTTCGTTCGTCAGTTTGAAACTTTCATTAATTATTTCGATCGACCTGTCATCTTTTTCATTGAGTTGTTTGAAATTTTAATTAAGGTTGTTTAGTTTTTCATTAAGTTGTTTATTCATTTGTAGCAACAATGCCATAATTTGATCCAAAGTAACACTACCTACTCTATTCTCTGTGCTGTTTGATGGCATACCTGCTATTGTCACGTTTTCTGTAACCATATGGTTATTCTGTGATTCTTGAAAATGTTTGCCAATCGGATGTGCACTGTTAGTCACTACACCGGAATTAAATAAATCTGTCGTACTCTGATTACACTTTTCATTTTCGTTAGCAACATTTATCTGTTCGCTACGTAAATTTTGCAAATCGGATGTGTCGAACTGGGCAGCGTTCATTGTAACAGAACGCCCCACGTCATCAATTGTCGTCAAATTAACAGAGGACACAATTGAATTCGTTTGTTCATCGTTAAGATAAAAATCATTATTAGTGGTCGGCACGCACTGATTGTGAGTAATCGGAGGATTGTCTTCATTACACTGAGTGTCGCAAATATTATCGGTCAAATTATTAGAGTCGGTTATTTCACTCATTGCAAATCGCGATGTACTGTTAAGTTTTTCGCGGCATTTTTACACAAATCAAAGTTATTCGCAAATGAAACAAGGACAATGCAAAAAGCAACAAACACAAATACAATAAAGAGCAACAAATTGCCGATGATCTGTGAAAGAAAGAGCGACAAATTAGTAAATGCGTTGCGCCAGATACAAACTACGTTTAAGTAAATAAGAGCGGATATATGAGTACTTATCAGAAGATTCACAAAGAAATACGATCCTGGCCGGATGTCGCCAAGTGTAACCTCCCCGCAAAAATAAAATATAATAATTAAATGAAAATGTGAGCCAAGTGTAAACTCCCCGCAAAGATATGACAATGATAATGAGCCAAGTGTTACCTCCCAATACAATTAATAAATTAAATGAAATTTTTTAAATATTGTAACCTCTGAACAACGTTGATTTTAATGTAACCTCTGAACAAAATTGGCTCCCAATTATAGTCTCTGTGCAAAGAATGCATTCACACTTAATATTCCCACAAAATTCTTTTTCTCATTTAATGTCAAGTTCGAAATAGAAAAATTCCTGAACACCAAAAATAATGGAAAAAAAAAGTTTTGTAACCTGATAAATTTTATGAGGACAGCAGCGCTGAGCTTCGGCCCTGTATTCTGAATAAAAAAGCAAAAAATTCTTACCTCAATAAAAACCGCAATTATATCTGCTCTTAAGTTGGAATTTCTCGACACAGCTTCGTGCAATGCAGGCATATATATATATATATATATATATATATATATATATATATATATATATATATATATATATATATATATATATATATATATATATATATTCTTGGATGCAATGATAATGGATTGGAAATTCTTTAAATTAAATTAAAATGAATGCTTTTCTTTAAAAGAGTTGCTTTATATTATAGAAATTATTATTGGGGCATTTCTTTGAACAAATTAAATTACAATTAACATACATTATTAAATATGCGCAAGGCTGCTTCTTTACTTTCTATAACAATACTCATCCACCAGAGTCCTGACCAGAGTCGCGGGCAGAGCACACAGCCGACGCATGCCGACTCCCGCCGACTAGCACGGACTGGCTACTACTGTCGACTCGCTACTACTACTGTCGACTCACGCGGTCAAGCGTAGACTAGCAACAGCTAACGATAAACTACTCTCTGGTCAGAGATTCTGTCATGTCTCGCCCATCGCCGGCAATGTATGTCTTTCAACATGTGTATTCTAAAAGAAGGTCTGATGGCCAGTAGTTCAGTGTAACGCTCCTTCAGTCCATGCCTTCTGCGGGTATAATCTGCCTCAGTACCCTTTAGGGAATTTATGTAGTGGTCCTTGTGTTTTATTATTGTAGTATTTATTACAATGTCTTGTAATGCCTAAATTAAAGTTTATATATGTCTAGTTAATAGTTCTGGTCGCCTTCTGGAATAAATCTAGCAGTGTAGTGCTCAGTGGATGTTAAGGGTTGTGTTACAAAGTTTACCATCACCTTATTTCACCCGTTTGGTGATCAGTTGCTCGTTTTTTTTAATTAACCTTTCCTATTGTATTTGCTACCTTTGATTGTGGCACCATACACAATCATTAACCCGGCTCCAGGGAGGTAGGGTGCCCTTCGCTATTCCTCCACTGGGGTAACTCCTGTCTGGCGCGTCCACATCGCGGAGGTGGGCATCCTACATTCAGTAGGCCGGAGTGATAGGATGGCTGGGTTCAGGCAGGGACCCAATCCCGTGGGGTATAACACGGAACCCATGCCCAGGGTTACGGGTGAAGACCTTAATGGCAGCGAAGGCGGAGAAGGAAGACTTCGGAACGGCGTAGCTGGCAGATGAGGCAACCCTCCTTTCTGGGGATTAAATGAGAAGGGAACCACTGCCTTGTGGTGGAGGAGAAACTCCAAAGGCTAAGGGAGGCAACCCCAACAGAAAATCCTTCCTTGCGTTAGGCCTAGCAAGCCAGTAGGAAAGTCTTCATATATTGCTTTCAAAACACAGACGAGCCTCGGAACGAACCACTCAGGATTTGACCCCACTGCTTCTTCAAGTACTGGTGCAAATGATGGGAGACCTGATGATATTCATCAGTACAAGAAGATGAAACCAATTGGACTAAAAATAACCTAAATATTGGCACCCTTAATACACTCCTGGAAATGGAAAAAAGAACACATTGACACCGGTGTGTCAGACCCACCATACTTGCTCCGGACACTGCGAGAGGGCTGTACAAGCAATGATCACACGCACGGCACAGCGGACACACCAGGAACCGCGGTGTTGGCCGTCGAATGGCGCTAGCTGCGCAGCATTTGTGCACCGCCGCCGTCAGTGTCAGCCAGTTTGCCGTGGCATACGGAGCTCCATCGCAGTCTTTAACACTGGTAGCATGCCGCGACAGCGTGGACGTGAACCGTATGTGCAGTTGACGGACTTTGAGCGAGGGCGTATAGTGGGCATGCGGGAGGCCGGGTGGACGTACCGCTGAATTGCTCAACACGTGGGGCGTGAGGTCTCCACAGTACATCGATGTTGTCGCCAGTGGTCGGCGGAAGGTGCACGTGCCCGTCGACCTGGGACCGGACCGCAGCGACGCCAGTGCCGTAGGGGACCGCACCGCCACTTCCCAGCAAATTAGGGACACTGTTGCTCCTGGGGTATCGGCGAGGACCATTCGCAACCGTCTCCATGAAGCTGGGCTACGGTCCCGCACACCGTTAGGCCGTCTTCCGCTCACGCCCCAACATCGTGCAGCCCGCCTCCAGTGGTGTCGCGACAGGCGTGAATGGAGGGACGAATGGAGACGTGTCGTCTTCAGCGATGAGAGTCGCTTCTGCCTTTGTGCCAATGATGGTCGTATGCGTGTTTGGCGCCGTGCAGGTGAGCGCCACAATCAGGACTGCATACGACCGAGGCACACAGGGCCAACACCCGGCATCATGGTGTGGGGAGCGATCTCCTACACTGGCCGTACACCACTGGTGATCGTCGAGGGGACACTGAATAGTGCACGGTACATCCAAACCGTCATCGAATCCATCGTTCTACCATTCCTAGACCGGCAAGGGAACTTGCTGTTCCAACAGGACAATGCACGTCCGCATGTATCCCATGCCACCCAACGTGCTCTAGAAGGTGTAAGTCAACTACCCTGGCCAGCAAGATCTCCGGATCTGTCCCCCATTGAGCATGTTTGGGACTGGATGAAGCGTCGTCTCACGCGGTCTGCACGTCCAGCACGAACGCTGGTCCAACTGAGGCGCCAGGTGGAAATGGCATGGCAAGCCGTTCCACAGGACTACATCCAGCATCTCTACGATCGTCTCCATGGGAGAATAGCAGCCTGCATTGCTGCGAAAGGTGGATATACACTGTACTAGTGCCGACATTGTGCATGCTCTGTTGCCTGTGTCTATGTGCCTGTGGTTCTGTCAGTGTGATCATGTGATGTATCTGACCCCAGGAATGTGTCAATAAAGTTTCCCCTTCCTGGGACAATGAATTCACGGTGTTCTTATTTCAATTTCCAGGAGTGTATATTAACCATCAATGGAAAAATGGAAGAAATGACAGATGTACTAACAGAGAGGAAGTTAGATATATTGGGATTAAGCGAAACAAAGTGGAAGGGAAAAGGTGAGAAGAATTCGAGAGGAGGAGGAAAACTGTACTGGAGTGGGAATAACAGGTTTGGTAGAAATGGTGTGGCAGTGATGGTGAATAAGAATGTACAAAGCTGTATTGAAAATGTGAGATATATATGAGACAGGATCATAATCTTAAACCTGAGATTCCAAAAAGAAACACTAAAAGTAATCCAGATTTATGCACCTCAAGTGGGATGTAGCGAAGAAGAGAAGATGGACTTTGAAAATGTGTTAGAAAACCATATAGAGAGTGCTAATATAGTGATGGGAGATTTTAATGCACAGGTAGGCAAAGACAGAATGGGATTTGAGCAAGTATTGGGATGTTTTGGATATGGAGGCAGAAATGGAGAAGGAGAAAGACTCCTGGATTTGTGCCAGAGGAATGGAATGAAAATAGCAAACAGCTGGTTTATGAAGAGAGAAACTCATGTTATCACCAGATACAGTTGGGATGGAAGAACGAAGAGTGTAATTGATTATATTCTAGTAGATAGGGAATGGGGAGAGAAAGTAACAAATGTGAAGGTAATTCCAAGTGTGAGTGCAGATGGAGACGACAGATTACTGGTGGGACAATGGAAAATGAATCAGTGTGTGAAAAATAGAAAACAGAAGAAAGTGATGAGGATACGGGATTGGAAATTGAAGGAGAGTGAATGTGCTGAGAAGTACAGAGAATTAATAACACAAAAATTTCCAAAAGAAGTTTTCTGCGATGTAGAAAAAGAATGGAGTTTATTCAAAGACACTTTAGTCGAAGCAGCACAAAAAGTATGTGGCAGAACATCTGGAAAGGAAAAAATAAGACAGACAAGTTGGTGGGATGATACCACAAGGAGAAAGTGGTGGAAAACTAAAAATGACGAAGACCATAAAAGATATATAGAGGAAAAGAAGTGCAAAGAAATAGTGGAAACAGCAAAGAAAAAGGCATGGGAAGAGTTCACAAAAAAACTTGAAGATGTGAAGAGCAATAAGAAAATGTTATATAAAATTATGAAAAATAAAAGGAAGGCTTCTGAAGTACCAGTAAAGATGGAAACAGAGGACTACCGTCCTCATTATTGAAGATCCAGGGAATATAAAAGATCTCTGGAAAGAACATTTTAAGCAGCTGTTAAACGCTGAGGAGCAGGTACATGAGGAAACAACAAATAATGGAGAAATTGAGAGAAGTTGGAAAGCAGAATTAGGACAAATTACACGGGAAGAAATGGAAAAAGCTGTAAAGAAGATGAATGGGGGAAAGCCTCAGGACCTGATGAAGTATCAGTGGACATGATAAGAGCAGCAGGTCCAGTGGGAATGCAGTGGCTATATAGAGTACTATCAAGCGTGTGGAGAAATAATAAAATACCTGATGACTGGAGAACAGGATACATTGTTCCCATCTTCAAGAAAGGCAATAAAAGACTTTGTAAAAACTACAGAGGAATAACCCTCATGAGTCATACAGCCAAGATTTTTGAAAGAATTTTACTAAATCGAATAAGTGAAAAGATAGAAAAGGAGCTGAGTGAAGAACAGCATGGGTTTAGGAAAGGAAGGAGCACGATCGACTTGATATTTTCTATCCGTCAACTGATGGAAAAAAGTTGGGAGTATAACAAAAGGGTGATAATGGTTTTTATAGCCATAGAAAAGGCATACGACTCAGTTGACAGGGAAAGACTCTGGGAAGAACTGAAGAAGATAGATATAGAAGATGGATACATTAATGTTATAAAGACAATGTACAGAGGCCACAATTGTAGAATTAGAACACCATTGGGGAACTCTGAATACTTCGAAATAAGACAAGGACTTAAGCAAGGAAGTATTCTGTCTCCTGCGCTTTTTAATGTTGTGATGTAGGGAATGAATAGGGCAGTTAAAGATATAGTAAAAGAAAAAGACAAAAACATGATTTTTGCAGATGATATGGTAATATGGGGTGATAAAGAGGTAGATGTACAGTTACAGCTTGATGCGTGGAAGGAAATAACGAAAAGGTATGGATTAAAAATAAATAAAGATAAGAGTGAAGTAATGGTATTTGGAAGAGAGAAAGGAATCAACGGAAATATTACCTTGAATGGAGAACCCCTCAAAGTGGTAGAAAGTTTCACTTATTTAGGGAGTGAAATATCTAGGGATGGAAGAATAACTAACGAAATTAATAGGAGGTTACAGAAGGGAGGCAATTTCTACCAAACAATAAAACATCTGATTTGGAATAATGAAGTTTCAGAAAGAGCAAAACTCCTTATGTATAAGAATTATTACATCCCTATTGTCACCTATGCTGGAGAAACATGGACAATGACAGAAAGGGACTGGAGCAGACTGCAAGCAGGGGAAATGAAATTTCTCAGAGCAGTTAAGGGAAAAACAAGAATGGACAGAGTAAGGAATGTAGAGATTAGAAAGGACCTCAAACAAGAAAGTATGAGAGAAGAAATTGAAAGAAAGAGATTAAGTTGGTATGGGCATGTTAAGAGGATGCATTGGCAGAGACTCCCCAAAATTATGGAAGAACTAAAGATGGATGGGAAAAGACCTAGAGGGCGCCCAAGAACACGGTGGAAAATGGGAGTGAGAATATCTGTTGAAAGGAGAGGTGTGACCTGGCAGCAAGTGGAGGAAGAAAAGTGGTGGGAGGACCGAGCCAAATGGAGAGGACTCGGCAGTAGCTGGAGCGGGATTCGGATATAGATAGCTATTGTATTTGCTTTTTTACAGCAGGTTTCTAAATTTTTTATACTATTGCCGTTCCTGGCGTGTAAGGCCTTCAGCCGTGATTGTGGTCATTTGCCTTAAAATTCTAATTTGGTATTTGTATTTTAGCAATAAGCCTTAAAAACTTGTTTACCGCCATTCCTGCGTCTGATGCCTTCTTCTGAGTTTGTGGCGACTTACCTTTAGTATTTCAATACTTGTAACTTGTAAATTGCAGGGAGTTTTAAACAATTCTCAACTTATTGCCATTCCTGCCGTGTAAGGCCTTCTGCCCAGATCACAGTGGCTTGCTTTTAACACGTTATCTGCTGTATCTGTATTTAATGATGATTTGCTAAATTGTAACTCACTGGAAACAATATTATTTACACACTTGTTTATTCCGTCATTAACAACGTGTGGTATTTTTATTTATTGTTGAGTCTGAAATTACTGGTTTAAAATAAATTGTGTGTAACTGTAAAAGGCAACCAATAGTAACTGATGAGTCGGTGGGACGATGGTCTCAACGCTCACGGCGATTATGTCTGATTGGCGTACCGATGCTGGATTGTGCGGTCTTCGAACTGAAACCTTTTGCTCCGCCCTTATACATCTACATTTACAACTGTTTTCTGCAAAACACTATGAAATGAACGCCTGAGGGTATGTCGCATCCTACCAGTTATTAGCGCTTTCTACCGTCCCATTAGAGTGTGGCTCGCTGAAAAAGTGATCACTTAACGTCTCTGTGCGTGCTGTAATTAGTCTAATTTTGTCTCAGCGATACCTATGGAAGCGATGCGTAGGGGGTTGCAGTATGCGGTATTCCTACATTCATCACTTAAATGTGGTGCTACAAACTTCCTAAGTAGTTTTTTACGCGATAGTTTGCGTCTACCTTCAACCGTCTGCCAATTCAGTTCTTTCAGCATTTTCATGATTCTCTTCCGTGGCCTTAAAATATTCCGACCATTATTGATGCCATTCTTTGTATCCATTCGACACCCCTGTTAGTCCTATTTAGTAAGGGTCCCGTTCATTTGAGCAATATTTTATTATGGGTTGCACGAGAGTTTTGTATGCAGTCTCCGTTGTAGACAGTTTGCAATTCCCTAGTGTTCTACCCATGAACCGCAATCTACCATTTGCTTCACCTACGACTGAGATTATGTGATTTTTCGATTTCATGTCACAAATCGTTGTACCCAGGTATTGGTATGAACTGAGCCATCCCAAGTGTGCCTCATTAATATTATATTCATATGATGCTACGTTTCTTTGTGTTTTGGAGTGCATAATTTTACGTTGGTGAACATTTACAGCAAGTTGCCAATCTTTGCAGCACCACTTTTAAATCGTATCAAGGTACATACGCGCGGCTTCTTTCGGACAGTGCTTCATTATGGATAACTGTATCTTCTGCGACAAGCCTCAGGTTACGATTAACATTGTCTGCACGCTCAATTCACAGACCTGATCGACGAATGGATAAAATGTCGGACATATGATATGGTAAAAGCAGAGGAACGAGCTTTAATAATTGGTACTAACGTCAATTGTACTGAAAGTACTAACAGCAACGGTGTGACCTCAGGCCACATTCAGAGCGAGCGTTATCCTTACTATTATAAAAATATATGTATGTATGAATGTGTGTGTGTGTGTGTGTGTGTGTGTAATACATCTCCTAGACCACTGGATTGATTTCAGCCAAACTTGGTACACATATTCCTCACTATCAGTAAACAATCACTGTCGAAATAAGAACCATCTACCTATCATGGTTCATGAGATATAACGTCATAACCTATGATATGCGTGAAAACTGCCGCATCATACATGACATTCAAATTTATTACTTCTGTGCGACTACCTCTATTAGTAATCAATTTCGTAGACCGTATCCACATACAACACTAAATAAAGCTACAAAATTATATCGTGATATCACATTAGTTCAGGAGAAATGACGTCATAAACGCTGATATGCGTGGGAACTGCTACGTCGTGTATGACGTTTTAATAAATTCTTACTTTACTACTAAGACATTCCTACAGTCGAGTCAGTTTAAGGAAATTCCTGATATCTGGCAGCGCTTTTGACAGCCTTCAACAGCGAAGTTCAAACACCTGTAGGCGAAAAGAAAAGTCGTCTCAAGATCTACGAAGAGACGTTGCCATCTAAAGATCTATGAAGTGGCGTAGGCATAGAGACGTTTACAAAATTGCGTTGCAGCTGTAGTCATATGTTTGTACAACTGTTCAGTATTGGAAAGGTGTTTTCACGAATATATGGAAATTACATTTTTTCGATATTACACTACAAACAGTTCATTCTTTTTGTTTGTAACAGAAAACTGGCAAAATGAATATCCAGGCAATGCCGGATTTATCAGCTAGTTACGCAATAACATTAATTAAGGATGAAAATTTTGATGTTAGGTTAAAATAAGATTAGGCTGAGCGGGCAGAATTTCTCATACACTCATTTAAGTCTTATTTAAGGATACATATTGACCTGACGCTTAGCATACTAGTACTGGTAATTTTATGGAGAGGCGAGGACGAAGATTTATCAAAAGTTGAAGAAAATTATTTACAAAAAAACATCATCAGGCAAGAATTCGTATGTGCGATTTCCAGGTAAAAAAGCCACTATCCTAGGGGTCAGTTCAGTACGTCTTACATTTAGGATAGCTTTTGCCCGAGACTCCGAAGTGATCCATATACGTGATCTCAGCCCTAAATACTCTTGAAAAATGTGAAATGGAGCCTATGGGTAATGGGGATAATTTTGCTGTTATCCTTACAAACTGAGCTGAAAAACTGTGAAATTTGTCATTTTTTCTCCTGAGAGTACGACCCAGCAACGCCTGCGCATCTGATTGAAAACAGTTCTCCCGCCGGCCGCTGGATGTCACCTCTGTGGTCGAAATTAACGGCGCAGCTGTGTCTACGTAGCAAGCCCGTAAAGGCCTGTCCTTCGCAATTTGAAATCCGTATATACCCATTTTTTTGTCTTCGGTGAGTCACTTCAAACAGAAACGACGGCCCTAAAAATGTAAAAACATTAAATTATGGTGGAAACAAAACTGCAGTAAACAGTTACTCATTTTCTTCCATAAAACCGATAAAAAGTAAAGCAAATAGCCGTTGTTGTTGAAAACCAACACGAAGAACTAAATTTATATGTTCCGTATACTGTCTCTGGTCTTTAAATATTTACAGCATTCATATTTGTAACAGCACATTAGTAATTTTTTCTTTTTTCCTCCTTTTAGTAAAATTGCCTTTTAGAGCAAATTTAATAGCCTGATTTTAGAGTGTGTTATTTGAGATGAAGAAAAGCCTCGTGTGTATGAAACATATAGTCATAATGCGTAAGGTCTCGAGTAACCAGTTTCGTAACTAAATTATCTTTGTAAAGCTATATCCATCTTTTGTCTGACATACTTCACTTGTCTTTCCATTCTTTGTTTCCTCATTCTGGCTTTACACAGTTTAGACGTATTTTTTAAAGTAAGTGCGTGTGAACTATTATAAGCACTAAATATAATTACAAAATTGTGTAATACTTTATCATTTCTTCTCAGTAACGTCCTTTTTATATGTTATTGATCGGTTTTTTAACCGAGGGCACGTGAGTCTTACTGCAAGAAAGCTAATAACCAGCTTGTGCAAATTCTACTTAGCCGTCAATACGGCATTCTCACTGAGTTCGCTACGAATTGTAGTAGTTATTCATGACCTTCTTGGCTATTTAATTTATGAAGCCCGATGCGCAAGTGCAAACAGTATTGGGCACTAAAGATACTCGAAGCTAACACGGTCGTGAAACCACGAAACGAAGCCAATTATTCCCGAAATATATAATATTTCGAGCAAAATGAAGATTTTCTATTCATCGTCAATTTAACTCTCCAGTAGAGTTAAATGTTTTACATCTGTTCAAGAAAAGGTGGAAACATGTTTAATACAAGCATTGAACACAGGTAATGTGGTATCAGTGTGTATTAATTTCTTTCATCAACACTTTACAGTAGTTTAGAAAACAATACAAAGTGGTATTTTAGTATCATCAGTCCACTTCTCAGAATCCAAACGCTGTCAGTCGAGATCAACTACGCGAAACGAAAATTCTGTCACATTACTTGTTTCTACACTACTTGCCATTAAAATTGCTACACCAAGAAGAAATGCAGATGATAAACGGGTATTCATTGGGCAATTATATTATATTAGAGCTGCCATGTGATTACATAGAACTGACGTGTGATTACATTTTCACGCAATTTGGGTGCATAAATCCTGAGAAATCAGTACCCAGATCAACCACCTCTGGTCGTAATAACGGCCTTGATACGCCTGGGCGCTGAGTCAAACAGAGCTCGGATGGCGTGTACAGGTGCAGATGCCGATGCAGCTTCAACACGATACCACAGTTCATCAAGAGTAGTGTCTGGCGTATTGTGACGAGCCAGTTGCGCGGCCACCATTGACCAGACGTTTTCAATTGGTGAGAGATCTGGAGAATGTGCTGGCCAAGGCAGCAGTCGAACATTTACTGTATCCAGAAAGGCCCGTACAGGACCTGCAACATGCATTAGGAAGCTTTTAGTTCCCATGGGTTTCGCTCTGAAATTTAAAGTTACTGTGCTCTTGACTGACTAGGGGTCCGCCATGGATTTTCGACTAAGAAGGGGTCCGCCAGCTGAAAAAGTTGAGAAGCCCTGGTCTAAATGATAATGCTTCCTCCATTTGGCTTATTTATTTTATTCTGGCTAAACTACTGCAGTTTTGAGTTTACCAGACACTATCAAATGGTTCAAATGGCTCTGAGCACTATGGGACTTAACATCTATGGTCATCAGTCCCCTAGAACTTAGAACTACTTAAACCTAACTAACCTAAGGACAGGACGCAACACCCAGCCATCACGAGGCAGAGAAAATCCCTGACCCCGCCGGGAATCGAACCCGGGAACCCGGGCGTGGGAAGCGAGAACGCTACCGCACGACCACGAGATGCGGGCTACCAGACACTATCGAGTGATTTATTAGTGTCCCTTCAAAATTAGATATATTGGCATTTCATGTCGAAGTACACACCCAAGAATATCGGTACGCTCGTGACAGCGTGCACTATCTAACACGTTCCAAAACGTCGCGCACAAAAATGGGATTTTTCCGGGGGACATACCTCGGATTCTACAGGTTTATGATAGAAAGGTAGGATCAAGTGTTTCGAATAGCTCTTGGGCTAGGGACCACTTGTATACCCAGCAGGAGGATCGTGTTACTGTAACTATCCTACTGTACAAGGTCAAAGTTTGAATATTACTCATTTCCTCCGGCTTAGGTTGGTTCTTTTTGCATTACGGTCTTAAGGGTTTCTGGGAGGACCAGTTAGTTCATGGGCGGTTCCTATGTAAACTCAAAACAAGTGATTTTCATAATCTAAATATCTTAATATCCAACCGTTGCAAATTGCTCAAATTTTGTTGGCATATTCTCCAGGCACTTATGTAGAAGTGAAATCTCCTCATAAATTTTTATCCGTTACTGAGAAACAACCAAAAACGTGATTTTTAGCTACAAAATTGAGCTGCGGATGACTGTAATTTTTACAATATATTCCTAAGATCCCAATCTCAAATAGCCTTCAAAGTTTTCTTGATATATTTATCAGTTTCGAGATAGAGAGGTTTAATGTCACCCTTATTGTACACGTAAAACACGCACGTAAAACCCGGTGTGAGACAAAATCATAGTTTATAAAGTGACGTAGCATGGAGAAATGTGCTGTGCCGCGCGGGATTAGCCGAGCGGTCGCGGGTGTTGCAGTCATGGACTGTGCGGCTGGTCCCGGCGGAGGTTCGAGTCCTCCCTCGGGCATTGGTGTGCGTATGTTTGTCTTTAGGATAATTTGGGTTAAGTATTGTGTAAGTTTAGGGACTGATGACCTTAGCAGTTAACTCCCATAAGATTTCACACACATTTGAACAAGAAATGTGCTGTAAAGTGTCTCCGTTATCATCAGAACGGTTTTGAGAACCCCATACTGTTGTAGTACTAAAGCACGTGCAAAATTTATATGCACGTAGAATCCGGTGTGATGTGTAACATTATGTAGTTTTGCGTTTAAATTTCACATAACTAAATTACCGAACTTTTACTGACCACAAAGTTCTTTTCATCTCAGCGATTCGCCCTGCTGTAACAGAGAAAAGAAGATAACCAGCAGAAAAATACTCCTACTGAACCACAAAAAAGCGAATATGCTCCTGTTCATTAAAAGATCCTGACTAAAAAGTGGGTTACCAGATGTCTTGTTCTGCGTTCCTCAACTTTAAAATTTTTCCAATTGACTTTGACCTGCGAACATATTCACGTTTTTTATGCTTAGAGAGAAGGAAACAGCGACAATGGGAAAGAGGCGGAAAACTCAATAAATACAAGAAGATAGCAGACGGTGGTTGTGGTATAGAAAGAGCGAAGGAGATGATGATGGTGAAAGAGAAAGAGAGGGGAAAAGTGGCAGTTGCACATAGTAGATAGTGAGAGAACAGTTCTAGAAAAAGAGTAAGAAGACAGTGCCAGTAGTAGAGGAATGAAGAGGAGGAGAAAGGGGAAGTTGATAATGAGAGACAGAAATTATGACAATGTCAAAGACGAAGAGAGAGATAATGACAGAGAAAAGAGATAGAAGCAGTGGGAAAGAATGAATGAGACAGTAACACTAAGGGAGATCAAGAGGGAGAGAGTAGGGGTGAGAGGAGATCGTGTTAGTAGGCCAGAACGAAGGAGACTGTGGTTGTGAGACAGCGGAGAGTGACAGTTATAGATACACAAAGACGTAATGACACTGAGTTGGAGTGAGTGAGTAAGAGAGAGCAAGTGGGAGTGGATGGGTATAAGCGACTTACAGCGATAGACTAATGGCTGTGAGTGAGCTACAGTTACGGGAGCTTGTCTGAAATTGGCGTAAGTTGCATGTTAAAAAAAGCGCGAATATCTTCGCATGCCAAAAATGTTTGGGAAATTTTTAAAGGGGCTGAGGGTTGTAGAATGAGGCAGCCGTTACCCCACTTTTCAGTCAGAGTCTTTAAATAAACAGGAGGATATTCGCCTTTTCCGTGGTCCGATAGGAGCAATTTTCCGCTGGTCAGATTCATTATTTGATCATACAGAGATCGGCACGTTAATGCCATATTACTATTTGTTACGGTCTTTTTTTCTTGTACCTTTATTCCGCATCGGTGCAAGATGAGCATGGCTGTTAACGGATGTAGAATGGGTAGTTAACGGGGTGGCCAGATGCCCTTCTTATCCCCACTCCGTTACCCCATGGTACGGAATATGTGTACCCCAACTGCCTGGGTATAGTGAAAGTGAGCGAAAGTTTTCGAAATATTTGAGAATCGTTTAACTGAGGCGGAACATGTGTACCAGCTCGGTATTCACCTGGTGCTATGTGAGAAACCATCTAAAACCACATCGACGCTGGTAGGCACACTGACCTTTGTTGTTAATCCTCCGAGCGGAATCGATCTGGGGCCACCGCATCTCCCCGGCACAGAAGCGGCGATTTAACACGCACAGCTACCCCGGCGCGTTATTCATCGATTGTTACAGTTTGGTCAGATAATAAGTATGATGTTCTTGGCATGTACTTGGACACGAAATGTAACTAATTTCGAAAAGACAATAATGAATCACGTGGCAATAGCTGTATTGCCGAAATTGCTGCAGTGTATCCAAAAGGAAATAAATAGCAGCCAAATAGTGAAAGAAGTATCATTTAGACAGCACCCGTTACTCTCGTTGATGATGTCTCAAAGTTCTGCTGCCTAATCAAGAATATTCTTCAGTCGGTAACCTGTTGCCTTGCGCAATGTTCTGCACTCTATAGAGGGCAAGAAATCGTAGAAGATTGGTTTACAAACATGTCTTTAAATGTATTCAATGATCGGCGGACACATAAGGGCGTTCCTTGGACCACCGCTGCACTATCGCCGCGCTATCGGCGCCTCGCAGCCAGCAACCGGTTACCGTTGCTCCTGCGGCATCAATAGTGCAGCGTAGCTCGAGCTATGAGAACATTATGAAACAGTTTTAATCTGTTTAACACACAGGAAATCTCCCACATCAGCAGGCATCTTATTAAAAACCTGGAACTAGATCGAGTACTGAAATACATTACTGGCCATTAAAATCGCTACACCAAGAAGAAATGCAGATGATAAACGGGTATTCATTGGACAAACAAATTATACTAGAACTGACATATGATTACATTTTCACGCAGTTTGGGTGCATAGATCCTCAGAAATCAATACCCACAACAACCACCTCTGGCCGTAACAACGGCCTTGATACGCCTGGGCATTGAGTCAAACAGCTTGGATGGCGTGTACAGGTACAGCTGCCCATGCAGCTTCAACACGATACCACAGTTCATCAAGAGTAGTGACTGGCGTATTGTGACGAGCCACTTGCTCGGCCACCAATGAGCAGACGTTTTCAATTGGTGAGAGATCTAGAGAATGTGCTGGCCAGGGCAGCAGTCGAACATTTACTGTGTCCAGAAAGGCCCGTACAGGACCTGCAACATGAGGTCGTGCATTATCCTGCTGAAATGTAGGGTTTCGCAGGGATCGAATGAAGGGTAGACCCACGGGTCGTAACACATCTGAAATGTAACGTCCACTGCTCAAAGTGCCGTCAATGCGAACAAAAGGTGACCGAGACGTGTAACCAATGGCACCCCATACCATCACGCCGGGTGATACGCCAGTATGGCGATGACGAATACACGCTTCCAATGTGCGTTCACCGCGATGTCGCCAAACAATGATGCGACCATCATGATGCTGTAAACAGAACCTGGATTCATCCGAAAAAATGACGTTTTGCCATTCGTGCACCCAGGTTCGTCGTTGAGTACACCATCAGAGGCGCTACTGTCTGTGATGCAACGTCGAGGATAATCGCAGCCATGGTCTCCGAGCTGATAGTCCATGCTGCTGCAAACATCGTCGAATTGTTCGAGCAGATGGTTGTTGTCTTGCAAACGTCTCCATCTGTTGACTCAGGGATCGAGACGTGGCTGCAAGATCCGTTACAGCCATGCGGATAAGATGCCTGTCATCTCGACTGCTAGTGATACGAGGCCGTTGGGATCCAGCACGGCGTTCCGTATTACCCTCCTGAACTCACCGATTGCATATTCTGCTAACAGTCATTGGCTCTCGACCAACGCGAGCAGCAATGTCGCGATACGATAAACCGCAATCGCGATAGGCTACAATCCGACCTTTATTAAAGTCGGAAACGTGATGGTACGCATTTCTCCCCCTTACAGGAGGCATCACAACAACGTTTCACCAGGCAACGCTGGTCAACTGCGGTTTGTGTATGAGAAATCGGTTGGAAACTTTCCTCATGTCAGCACGTTCTAGGTGTCGCCACCGGCGCTAACCTTGTGTGAATGCTCTGAAAAGCTAATAATTTGCATGTCACAGGATCTTCTTCCTGTCGGTTCAATTTCGCGTCTGTAGCACGTCATCTTCGTGATGTAACAATTTTAATGGCCAGTAGTGTATTAAAAAAAGGTTATGATGGCCGATATAGGTGATCCGTCAAAATCCGTATTACAATAATATGAATGTCGCAAAATCTGTTACATACGCGAAGGTAAAAAAAAAAAATTAGCAAATAGTAGGACGACAACCTATTTCCTTGAACTATGTCATTCGATGTCTCTAACCACGAGAGCACGATGAGCACATGCAACGATCAACAGTTATATCATTCATCTTAGGATCTCCTGCAAGCTTTTATTGCCGATGTGTCATTAAATGAGATTTAATTATAATAAATCGCACCGTGAGTGACGTATCTGTGATAAATCTTTAGTGCGTCATAGCTTTAGAAACACGAAATTGCCATAATAATAATTTATAATACGAACACAATGAAATACGACGAAAACCAATATGGTATCTCCAATTTCTTCACTTGTCGACTGCTAGCGAGTTTCGTGTTCACATCGAGGTGCACGTCATTTTGACGTCTGTTTCTGGTACGCCGGGAGTGACACGAACGCATCCCCATATCTGCAAGCAACGCTTTGAAAGCAGAGTCTTGTCAACGAATCAGGTGGCTTGGCGCCGAGTTTCAATAGGGTAGCATGCATTATCAACCGTTCTGTACACTTCCTTACTACGCTCGGGGCTGGTGAAACGCTGTTTACGTCACATTATACCCAGACGTTTATAGAAAGTTGGGATATTATTATTTTCTGGATGACTTGAGATAAGTGTTCCTACACTGCAGCTACCACGAGTTTTGCTAAGAGCGTTGTATGATTGTGTTGCTTTGACATAACTCCATTTTACAAGAAATCTGAGGAGCAACTATGTATCCATGTGTGCAAGGTTAACTCCCTTGGGTCCGATTGCGTCTTTTTCTGAATATTCAAGGATCAGTATGTCTTTCATTACGTCATCCCCGGATATAAGTCTGCTTTCGCGTTACTTTCTCACTTAGTAAATAATATCACACCGATCTGAGAATGTATGGGATTAATTTTGTGGTCTTTGTGAATACGGAATATTGTACGAGGGTTATTCGGAAAGTAAGAAACGTTCCGTCGCGAAGTGGAAACCACAGTGAAACTCCGATGAAGTTTTGCACAGGTGTGCTGGGCAGTGTCTCTAGTATGCCCGTCGATCGCGTTACGTCGTTCTTTTTAGTTCTGAGCACACAGGGAGCACATAAAGATACCTGGAACAATCGTGTCTCCCGACAAAGGGCCTGGTGAGAAATTTCGCCTGAAGCTATGCGGCCAACATTACATTACTGTGGTGCGGTTTCTTCTTCAAGACAATTCTCAGCCGCATTCTGCAGGGGCAAAGAAGATGCTCCTGCATTGTTTTCTATTAGAAATATTTGATTACCCAAAATACAGCCTATAATTACTTACTTTAAATTTAAAGGAGGCTTATACTATTTCAATATAAGTTTTATAGAATTCTTTAAGTCGATTTTTCGAAGTATTGCATTATGGGGTTGTGTCACAGATCTTGCCGGGGTGCGATAGGTTCAAATGGCTACGAACACCATGGGACTTAACTTCTGAGGTCATCAGTCCCCTAGAACTTAGAACTACTTAAACCTAACTAACCGAAGGACATCACACACATCCATGCCCGAGGCAGGATTCGAACCTGCGACTGTAGCGGTCGCGCGGTTCCAAACTGTAGCGCCTAGAACCTTCTCGGCCAACACGGCCGGCGGTGCGATATTTTCAGTGGTACACGTGCTCATATACTCTACACAGTAGCAAATGGTGCGAGCACAATGTACTACAAATAATCTATCTTTAGCTTATCTAACACCTGCCTTCAGCAACTGATGTATTTACTTTTTTCTAGACAATATTCTGCCCAATTGAGGTAAGTCGCTGGCTGCAGAGAAGTTGAAGACACTGCAGTCATGGAGACATCTAGACTTCATTTTTCATTAACTCATTCCTGTTGTCATTAGACGGTATGTATCACGTCCTCATTTTACGCGTCCTCATTTTACGCGTCTTTCCCCTCTTTTCTGCAACAAGAAGGCCCCCTAGACTTACAGGGTGCACTTAGAATGTTGAAGATCTTGGTTGTAATTTTATTTTACTTTAACATTGAGGCCCCTTTATCTACATCTACATACATACTGCGCAGACACCGTCCGATGAATGGTAAAGGGTACTCAGTACACCACTGTTCATTTTATTTCCTGTTCCACTCGCTAAGAGAGTGAGGGAAGACAGCTGTCTATTTGCCTCCGTAAGAGCCCTAATTTCTCGAATCTTATCTTCGAGTCCTTACGCAAAATGTGCGTTTGCGACAGTAAACTTGTTCTACAGGCAGCTTCAAATGTTGATTCTCTAAATTTTCTCATCAGTTTTTCTCGAAAACAGCGTCACCTTCCCTCCAGAGATTACCATTTGAGTTCCCTAAGCATCTCTGTTATAACTCCGTGTTGTTCGAATCTACTGGTAACAAATCTAGCAACTCGTATCTGAAATGCTTCGATGTCTTCCTTTAATTCGAATTGGTGCGGATACCAAACACTCGAGCAGTACTCAAGAATAAGACACACTACTGTCCAGTATGAGGTCTCCTTTATAAGTGAACCACTCTTTACCAAAATTCTCCCAATCGACCGAAGTCGACCACTCGGCTTCCCTACCATAATGTTGACTGGAATACTCTCTTTCAAATTCTGAATGTGGCAGGGGTAAAATACAGGGAGCGAAAGGCTATTTACAATTTGTACAGAAACCAGATGGCAGTTATAAGAGCCGAGGGGCATGAAACAGTGGTTGGGAAGGGAGAGAGACAAGGTTGTAGCCTATCCCCGATGTTATTCAATCTGTATATCGAGCAAGCAGTATAGGAAACAAAAGAAAAATTCGAAATAGGCATTAAAATCCATGGAGAAGAAATAAAAACTTTGAGGTTTGCCGATGACATTGTAATTCTGTCAGAGACAGCAAAGGACTTGGAAGAGCAGTTGAACGGAATGGAGAGTGTCTTGAAAGGAGGATATAAGCTGAACATCAACAAAAGCAAAACGAGGATAATGGAATGTAGTCGAATTAAGTCGGGTGATGCCGAGGGAATTAGATTAGGAAATGAGACACTTAAAGTAGTAAATGAGTTTTGCGATTTGGGGAGCAAAATAACTGATGATGGTCGAAGTAGAGAGGATGTAAAATGTAGACCGTCAATGGCAAGGAAAACGTTTCTGAAGAAGAGAAATTTGTTAACATCGAGTATAGATTTAAGTGTCAGGAAGTCGTTTCTGAAAGTATTTGTATGGAGTGTAGCGATGTATGGAAGTGAAACATGGATGATAAATAGTTTGGACAAGAAGAGAATAGAAGCTTTCGAAATTCTATTCCATACCTCCTCATTAGTTATGTGATCTACCCATCTAATCGTCAGCATTCTTCTGTAGCACCACGTTTCGAAAGCTGAAGAGAATAGAAGCTTTCGAAATTCTATTCAATACCTCCTTATTAGTTATGTGATCTACCCATCTAATCGTCAGCATTCTTCTGTAGCAGCACATTTCGAAAGCTTCTGTTCTCTTCTTGTCTAAGCTATTTATCGTCCACATTTCAATTCCATACATGCCTACACTCCATGCAAATACTTTCAGAAACGACTTCCTGACACTTAAATCAAAACTCGATGTTAACAAATTTCTCTCCTCAGAAACACTTTCCTTGCCATTGCCAGTCTACATTTACGAGTAGAACTACTTAAACCTAACTAACCTAAGGACATCACACACATCCATGCCCGAGGCAAGATTCGAACCTGCGACCGTAGCGGTCACGCGGTTCCAGACTGTAGCGCCTAGAACCGCTCGGCCACTCCGGCCGGCGACATGCAGTACTGAAATATGTCAAGGCAAATAGGAAAGGGAAAAAGAGCGGCAGATTTGATCGCACAATGAAAATACAGAAAGTTAAAAATAGCTGTATTAATGCAAAGTAGGTCCTCGAGTAAGCGCAAGCTTGCGGAACGGGCTGGCGCTAATCTGGGGGGCTAAGTTTAACCCCGCCGGATAAGGCGGACGGATATTTACGGCAGAGCCGGCGACTGAGCCCCCGTATCTAGCGGACTATTCCGGGCCGCATCCGGACTACCGCCCCGGGGAGCGTCCTCTCGTTTCGCCGCCCTCGACCCGCCTCGTAATCTCGGGACCGCCGACACCCGCCCACGCAAACACCAGCGGGTGAACTGCCGCCGTCTCCCCCGTCTACGGAAGACCTGGGGCTGTCGTTGCTTCATCCTGTTTGGGTCCTAAAAGTAGTTCGTCGAAGAGACCTAGCGCCACTTAAGGTTGTTATAAATGACTGAAACCATTTCGGAGGTATGGTTCAAAAATGGTTCAAATGGCTCTGAGCACTATGGGACTCAACATCTGAGGTAAGAAGTCTCCTAGAACTTGGACCTACTTAAACCTAACTAACCTAAGGACACCACACACATCCATGCCCGAGGCAGGATTCGAACCTGCGACCGTAGCGGTCGCGCGGTTCCAGACTGAAGCGCCTAGAACCGCTCGGCCACAACGGCCGGCTTTCGGAGGTATGCTGTAGCTATATTATTTGACATACTGTCACGGGACACACGTAAGAGGGCCGTTCAATAAATAAAACAATACATTTCTTGTCAATCAGTTAAGGTTGAAAACATGCAGAATTTATTGTGCGACATAGTGGAATATTCCCTCTTCAGTCCCAGTAGTTTAATGAAGTCCCAATATGTGGAGGCGCTATTCGAAGCCTTCAAAATCGCGTGTGCAACGAAGGTACGTCTCAAGCAGAGACTTGTCACTGAGTTTCTTTTGGCGGAAAACCAGTGCATCGTATAAAATCGTAGGCGCTTGCAGAATGTCTACAGAAACGTGATAGTGAACAACAGCGCGGAGAGTCGTTGGGCGAGGCGCCTGTCATCATCGCAAGGTCGCGGAAACATCTCCCACGCCCCGACAGGCCGCACACAGCTGTGACTCCTGCAGTGCTGGGACGTGCGGACACTCTCATTCGAGGTGAATCGGCGGTTCACAAAGACCTCGCTACACAACTGGACGTCTCTCTTGGTAGTGCTGACACAGTCGTCCAGCAGTTGGGGTAGTAAAAGGTATGTGCGCAACAGCTTCCTCGCGTCCAAACAGACGACCATTAAGAGGAACGAAGGACCATGTGTGTGAAGTTGCTTGCGCGACACAAGGGTGATCGCGCCAATATTTTGTGTCGAACGTCGTCACAAACGACGAAACATGGATTCATCAAATCGAAATGGAAACAAAACAGCATCCCATGGAACGGCGACACACCATCTCAATTGGTAAGGTCGTGGCGACGCTCATCTGGGACTCAATAGGGGTTATTCTGTTTAATTTCCTCCCTCTGGTTCAACTATCAGCTCTGAAGTGTATTGTGCTACCCTCAGTAAATACACTACTGGCCATTAAAATTGCTACACCAAGAAGAAATGCAGATGATAAACGGGTATTCATTGGACAAATATAACTAACATGTGATTATATTTTCATGCAATTTGGGTGCATAGATCCTGAGAAATCAGTACCCACAACAACCACCTCTGGCCGTAATAACGGCCATGATACGCCTGGGCATTGAGTCGAACAGAGCTTGGATGGCGTGTACAGGTACAGCTGCCCATGCAGCTTCAACACGATACTACAGTTCATCAAGACTAGTGACTGGCGTATTGTAACCAACCAGTTGCTTGGCCACCATTGACCAGACCTTTTCAGTTGTTGAGAGATCTGGAGAATAAGCTGGCCAGGGCAGCAGTCGAACATTTTCTGTATCCAGAAACGCCCGCACAGGACCTGCAAAATGCGGCGGTGCATTATCCTGCTGAAATGTAGGGTTTCGCAGGGATCGAATGAAGGGTAGAGCTACGGGTCGTAACAAATCTGACATGTAACGTCCACTGTTCAAAGTGCCGTCAATGCGAACAAGAGATGACGGAGACGTGTAACCAATGGCAGCCCATACCATCTCGCCGGGTGATACGTCAGTACGGCGATGACGGATACACGCTTCCAATGTAAGATCACTGCGATGTCGCCAAACACGGATGCGACCGTCATTATGCTGTAAACAGAACCTGGATTCATCCGAAAAAATGACGTTTTGCCATTCGTACACCCAGGTTCGTCGTTGAGTACACCATCGCAGGCGCTCCTGTCTGTGACGCAGCATCAAGGGTAACCGCAGCCATGGTCTCCGAACTGATAGGCCATGCTGCTGCAAACGTCGTCGAAATGATCGTGCAGATGGTTGTTGTCTTGCAAACGTCCCCATCTGTTGACTCAGGGATCGAGACGTTGCTGCACGATCCGTTACAGCCATGCAGTTAAGATGCCTGTTATCTCGACTGCTAGTGATACGAGGCCGTTGGATCCAGCACGGCGTTCCGTATTACCCTCCTGAACCCACCGATTGCATATTCTGCTAACAGTCATTGGATCTCGACCAACGCGAGCAGCAATGTCGCGATCCGATTAACCGCAATCGCGATAGGCTACAATGCGACCTTTATCAAAGTGGGAAAAGTGATGGTACGCATTTCTCCTCCTTACACGAGGCATCACAACAACGTTTCACCAGGCAACGCCAATCCACTGCTCTTTGTGTATGAGAAATCGGTTGGAAACTTTCCTCGTGTCAGCACGTTGTAGGTGTCGCCACCGCCGCAACCTTGTGTGAATGTTCTGAAAAGCTAATCATTTGCATATCGCAGCATCTTCTTTCTGTTGGCTAAGTTTAGCATATGTAGCACGTCATCTTCGTGGTGTAGCAGTTTTAATGGCTAGTAGTGTAAAAGAAACGGTTTCAGCGTGGTCGTCACCACAAAGAATTCAGACAAGCATCTCCTTCTCCACGACAGTGCAAGGCCTCATATAAGTCTGCGTACCAGACAGCAGCTCACGAAACTTCATTGGACTGTTCTTCCTCATCTACCCTACAGCAGCCTATAGCTCACACCTTCCGACTTTCACCTGTGTGGCCCAATGACGGATGCACTCCGCGGAAGCATTACGTGGATCATGAGGATGTTATTGATGCGGGCATACAGGCTTTTCCAGTTAGGCGGCGTAAGGCCGTCGCACTGAACAGAGATTATATTGAAAAATCGTAACCAGAACAGCGGGGAATGATGTGGTGTATTGAAGTCTCGAATAAAACTGACCTGCTTTTAGAAAAAAAAGTGTTGCAGTTTTATTAAATGCCCCTTACAGAATAACTCGAAGTTTTTTGACATATTAAAAGTTCTCCATATGTTCCCCTCTACTAATTATGTAGATATTAAGTCGATAATCAAGTTCTTCCCGTGTTCGGCGCAATATGTCCCTATCAACATACTGAGAAGCACTGTTGATGCGTGGTTGCATTTCTGGAAGGTTTGTTGGTAGTACAGGAGTTAACACTGCATTTTTCACATAACCCCGCACAAAAAAACGCATGGGGTTAGGTCGCGACAGCGTGATCAATCTCACTACGACGGATCCATCGGTTTCTCAATTTCCCGTTTTAAGAACTCACGGTTATAGTGATGGGAGTGGGATGGAACAGCATCATCTTGGTAGATGAAATGCGGTGGGTCTCCTGTTGCAGCATGAGCCAATTTTCCAGAAGAAATGGGACCTTAAACTTTCAACCGTGAAACTGTACAGAACGTATTAACTTCTGATGACTCTCGAATATGGTGCACCGTAGTGTTGCGGCTGACAGTCCCTAAAATTCGTACATTGTACCTGTTCACTGTACCATTCACAAAAAAGTCGCTTCACCACTATAGATGTAATCCATCCTCTTCCATGAGGTGTTGCAACTGTGCTGAAAATTCAGATTGTGTGGCTCTGTCATCAGGAGTTAGGGCTTGCAGCAACTACAGGCGGTAAGGCTTGATCTTCAGTCGCCTACTTAAGATCCCGCACGCTGGAGCCAAACGGGGTAGCCCCGCGGTCTAAGGCGCATTGCCACGGTTCGCGCAATCCCCTCGTCAGAGGTTCGAGTCCTTAGCGTAAGTTAGATTAAGTGGTATGTAAGCCTAGGGACCGATGACCTCAGCAGTTGTGTCCCATAGGAACGTACCACAAATTTCTAAATTTTCCGCTCACGGTCAGCCGTTCCTTCACTCACTGCAGGCCGACACGCTGATTTCCCCCTGCCTGAAGTTTTAAACTGCACTTAACATCCAAGAATGGAGTTCGCAGTTGGTGAATCTTTGCTGAACTTCGTTCTGAGGTCTAGTTGCACTGTTGCGACAGAACGATTGTTTGATAAATGTTCATAAGCAAGTTACGGATATCAATGATAAAACATTCTCAAAAATAAATTGCCCTCGTCATGTGCAAGGAAAGTACTAGTCGCAAATATATGCTTCCGTCTTCTGTCAAATGTAAACTTACTGGAAGCTTTGGAAGCTTACTGTGTATTTGGGAGCAAGATGCAGTACAAAATTGAACACTTAGGAAAGTGCATTTCATAGGAAGCTTGTTTTGTTGTTGTTGTTGTTGTGACGGATTATTACCTACTTAGCGGATGAACTTACGTGACGTGACATGGGTATAGAGCTTCTATTTTGTCCATGAGATTGCTTAAGTGTTGGAGACGGTTTCTTGGATGGTTGGTTGATTAAGCTTCTCATGTAGGTCACGGATTCTTGCTCACCTGGGTATGAAGACGTATATTTTTCGAAGTCTGGGTGGTTTTCAGATTAGAGGGGCTGCTTGTACCCCTCATGGAACGACCATATAAAACCGCTGGGAGCACTTTTGCTCTGTAAGGATGAAGTTTCGTCCCGAATTCATCTGAGAGCTGGCCAGTAGGGAGTATTATAGTTAGCGGACGAGTTGATAAATTATGTCCTCTTATTCTTTACATGCAGTATGGAAAGAAACTTATTGTCGAACGTGAACCCGAGGTACTCGACCTGATTGCTCCATGGGATTTTCTGGTGGTGGAGGACCAGCCTGTCTCTCAAATCCGGGCGGTGACGGGTAAACATCACCGCTCTCGTCTTGTCTGCGTTGATAGTAATCGCATTTTCCTTGGCCCAATGTCCCCCAGTCTTCACTAATGAACGCCTATTATGCAAAAAGCTGTCGATGACCTTGATGCTGTAGTCCGGGAGCAGTCGTAAGTTCGCCAGTCTGAGTAGTAATTTCTCCCGTCAGACTCGATCAGAGGTCTTCTCCATGTCCAAAACGGTTGCCGCCGTACAGGTGGCACATTAAGGTTGTATGCGGTGAATTCCGAGACCCCGAAGAGCTGCAGTACTGTCGACAATGAAGGTTGATTGGCAAATACTATCGTTGTCGAGGACTGATTGCCTAACTCTCTTCAGTAGTAGCCTTTCGAGGATCTTCAAGACGGTCGAAGTTTAAGTTGTTGACTGGTAATTCCATTTGGACCAGCGACTGAGTGATTCCCAAGTTGACCAATGGTTTGTTGTATTTCTGCCAGGGTAGTAAGGTCTGGTTCCAAACGTCGAACATCCTCTGGGAGTACTTGTGCTTGATGTTTAGTCGTCACCATCATCCAGCCATCATGTGTTTTGGGCCTCGTATGTTGCTGCAAAAACGTTTCCCTTGCCCAGAAGGTCGTAGCATTGACTTTTCTGGTCCTGAATGGCTAGTTTCGGTGGACGCAGTTGGCGTAACAATAGGTCAAGGCTCCAGTCACTGTGAGACTGAAGTATGAGGGTCTCCATTTTGTTTTCCCACACACCCTACCTATGCTCAACAGCTCGAAAATGGAGTTCGCATGACGACCTCTTCATTTGTCTGCAGTCTTTGGGATTACAGAATCTTTGCCATAGTCTGCGAGCTCTATTTTTGAGAGACTTGAGGTCCAGCAAACAGCAGTATATGTCGTTCTGACCGACGGTTGCCGGAATGCTCTCTTGACCTTGCCAGTTACGGTTGAAATTGCGTCATCGAACATTGTTGCTAAATCAGAAACTAAACTGATGCCAGTTGGTGATGGTGGTTGATGGATGGCGGAAGTGTTCTAGTACGTCGCTGATGCAGCCGACGTCAAGCTTGTGATCGGATGATAAGTCCACAGGGGTCGTGAACTGGAGATCAATAAGGATATTCTTGAGCATGACTACATCGAGAACATCAAGGCTGTGTTTACGGTTTGCTGGAATGTATGCTGGATCTTCGGGTCCAAGAGTAATTGCGCCCAGGCGTTCGTCTATGTCATGCATCCTCTCGCCTCGAGGATTACTACGTCGGAAATTCCATGGGTAGTGTTTGGCATTAAGGTCCCCACGGAGGAGGACATTGCCACATGTGTCGAATATCGATGCAGCGTGCTGTTCTTCGAACTGTTTGTTCGGACTTAAGTAGGCTGAAATCAGTGTGATGTAATGTTTATGCTGATGAAGATGGCTGTACCTTCCACCCGGCCGTTGCGTCGATATGTCCAGTACACGGTCAAGTTCTTCAGTTTGTATGACTACTAGGACACAGATTTCTCACCGTCAAAAAGACTTTGTATCCGTTGATTAATTACTCCAGTACTGGATTCTACTTGCCGGCTCCACTGCCATTGTATATACAAAGTGAAAGGAAAAGAAAGAAAGAAAAAGTATTTTCGTCCCCTGGAAGAACTGGAGGCCTCTACTCTGGTCAGACACTGACTCAAAGTGATATTTTATTGTGTCACTTTCATATACCGCTTTAATGAGTCTAGTGATATGCTGCTTGAACTCAGCATTTAACATCAGGTGGCGTATGGTATACTGGACCGTGATAGGCAGCATTTTCGCAGCTGAAGAGTTCGAAGTTTTCGAAGGTCCTGGGGAAGAGGTTTGTGTGTCCCCATCGGTGTCAAGCAGAACAGTGACTTGCATTGGTTCAGCACCGTTATGTAGCGGCTTATATGTGTTCGACGTTGGGATAGGCGTCTGTCGTTTGTCGTTATCTTCTGTCGGGTGTGAATTCATTCGTTTGCGGCCGCGGCGCTTAAGCTGGGCCATCTCAAATGGTTGCTTATCATCGTCGTTTCCATCAGGATTTGTGTCGATTTCCAGATGTTGGGATGTGTCCGAGTCGGACACAGCTTCCTTCCCAGAAAGACATGGTCGTCATGGTCGGAAATCTAGCAGCTTATCTCTGGCAAGTTGGTCTCGTCGTCGTCGGTATTCATTGGTGCCGTGTTGGTCGTTGCTGAGTCGTTATTGGCGGGGTTCAACGTCCAGTGCGATGTTAATGGTGGTTGGATCGTGTTCCTGCAGAATAACAATCCTACCCATGGAGCTGTGCCTTGTTCCAGATCTTAATCATTGCCTTGGAGGACCTGGGCTTACCGGCTGCGCCCGGGTCATTCCCCGTTTCTGTCCTACTAGAATGTACCGTGTCTGAATCCTGTGTTGTCATTAGCAGCGGCCCTCAAGTCATAGCCTGATCCGTCATAAGTGAAGCAGCCGATGGGGCCGTCGGCCGGGCAAGCACCACCGGACAGAGATCAGCCGATTCCTGGGCGACCGAGGCGGCTGCCTCGGGCATGCGTGCAGGACAATCCACTCTTGTATGCCTCACGCACTAAATTGTGGGGGCACACTGAAAACTTTGTCACTGTCCTACACCATGATGTTGACTGCTGCAGAGTTGGTCTCGGGCTGAGCTCTCGCATGCTCGACACAGTATTGACCTCAGCACGAGGGCGCTTCTATGCTGAAAGGGAGGCGTGGTCTTCCGGAGCCCGTCACACATTTAGTTCCGGATTGCAGCAATCCCTCGCTAACATCTGTGATATCGACTTTTGGCGACTTTGGTGTGGGTCACCGCGATCTCTGAACGATATCACACCCACAGTGTTATTAAATGAGTGGGAAAGTAACATTCGCCTTGATGTGAGTTGCTGTGTATGCGCTAGTTGAGAAGGGAATTCCTAAAGTCACTGCAAATTGTTTATGATTCCTAGATTCCCACTCTTCCAGGAGCGCAAGGCGTGATCAAGGAACTTGATGGTGTCAGTTCATCTCCACATATTCACCCCTTAATGTGACACATTTTTCACAACGATGGATGACTTGCTGGAAATTTTTGTTATACAAGTTTGAATTATGTCTCTAAAGGAAACCTTCAGCCTGGAAAATCACCTCATCACTACTCTTGCCACCCAATGATTCTTCATCAGATGACAGAGGAAGAAGTCACTGGCTGTGATGTTAGGAGACTATGAGGGGTGGTGGTGGTGGGGGGGGGGGGGGGTAGAACGAAAATTTAATAGCCCAAACAGAAACAAATCCTCTATGATCACTTCCTGCGACACTTCGTCTTCATAGCCCCTCGATAGCTCTTCTCTCTTGTGGCGGTTTGCCCCTTACGGCGACTTTCTGAATGGTGGTGAATCCTCATATTTGCACTGCTTGTCTTGTTCCTTTGTCTTGGTGTCATAGTAATGCAATCCGCCACGATAACTGAGTGGTCAGCGTGACGGGCTGCCGTCCTACGGGCCCGGGTTCGATTCCCGGCTGGGTTGGGGATTTTCTCCGCTCAGGGAGTGGGTGTTGTGCTGCCTTCATCATCAGTTCATCCCCATCCGGCGCGCAGGTCGCCCAATGTGGCGTCGAATGTAATAAGACCTGCACTAAGGCGGCCGGATCTGCCCTGCAAGGGGCCTCCCGACCACTGACGCCAAACGCTCATTTCCATTCATTTCCATAGTAATGCACACAGCACCGTCCACGGTGATAAGGCAACTAAAGAAGTCTTTTGGATTGGCCTGACAGAACTGCAACATTTCTGCTGTTACCCCAATTCGGCAAGCTTTTTGATTGGCTGCGAACAATCAAGAGGGTTTGCGTCCAGTCCCACTGCATAGATGTAATGGTACTGGCTAGCATGTAGCTACTGGGTTGGAGCAGGATCTAACAGCAAACTAGAAAGTAGCATTATGCTTTAACTACACTTAGTTCATATACGTTTCAATGCTCGAACCATATTTCCCAGGTAGCGTTCACATACTTGGTACTAGCGAAACCCGGCAGTATTTAGCAACTGACTGCTAGGAAGAAAACAAACAGCATGTTGTTGTGTGTACAGTTTATATACACAAACAGTTTGTCTAATGATTTAAATATCCTGCAGTCATAGTTAAAACTCACTGCAAGAAAACGAACTGCAAATTTTCGTAGCAAGCACAGCACGGCATTCTTTTCTCGCACTTGGTTTTAACAGAAAATTTGTACATCGTGATGTAACAAATATTTAGTCTATGTCCATCTCAATTTTTGTTAAACATTGTGGTATAAAAAAATTTAACCTCTATCAGTATGAATGTTTATTGCAGTATCGTCTAAAATTTTAAGTACTTTTCGAGATTTTTACTCAGTAAAAATATGTAGACTATGTCCATTCAAACGTTTATCAGAGAATTTTCTAAAAATCTGAAATAAATAAGTCAAGACTTTTCGAAATTTTTGCTAATAACATTTCCTCTTTATAATCCGCCCCGATAGCTGAGTGGTCAGCGCGGCGGTCTGTCACGCCAAGGGGCCCGGATTCGATTCCCGGCTGGGTCGGAGATTTTCACCGCTCAGGGACTGCGTGTTGTATTGTCCTCATTATCATTTCATCATCATCAGTGGAAGGCAACCGGAAACCACCACTGGAATTACTACCCTAGACGCTCACGCGGTGGACCTCTCTGACGAGGCTTCCCCCATGACAAGACCTGCCGTAAAGTAGAACACAAACTTTTTTTCCCTCTTTATGCACAATATTTACACGGGGTGTTCATTTTAACTGAAGACATTGAAATATCTCGAAAATTACACATCGGATCAAAAGAAAGCTATAATTCCAATTTTCTTGTCTCAGAGGTGGTGGGCAACTTTGAAATCTTCGATTGGAACCCACGTTTTTATTGCACAGATTACCGACTCTACTGCAATATCTACAAACGTTTGTGTAAAGAATTTTCTTCGGTTCATCGCAGATGGCGCTGTAATCGTAGGAGTAGAAATGGATACACAAGCGTAATTTACAACTTGCTACTGAATGGCCCTTGAATATCCAATGGCTGCGAAGGTAGGACACGCCAGTTTTTCATAACGTCTAATTGGAAACCCCATGCGCAACGTTGTAGTCCTCCGACATATCGAACAGAGGACTGCTCGATGAGCCACCGTGGCCGTGTAAGAACTGCGACGTATCATAAAAGCCAGTAAGTACACTGCGACCGGAGCTCACGTATCGTGCAGAACAGATAGCGGCTCTAAACTGTACAATACTTGTGCAATGTTTATTGTCTGCACACCTACCTATCGTTTGGAGAACAAACCTGCAAGTGGACGATGAATGTTGCAACCACAGAAGAAAAAACCTAAAATGATGTTGATTCACAGAGAATGTAGGAGAAATGTTGATGCTGCTGTTCCCTTGTATGCCCAGCGTTTTCCAGAGAAAGCTCGCGCTCGTTCGTTCTTTTACAAGTTTGTGAACGACTTTATGTCTGAAGGCAGCGTACAGACCGGCAAAAGAAAGTGAAGCAAACGTGTTACAGGAGAAGCTAATAAAATAGCTGTACTAGCGGCAGTGCACTATATAAGAAACCCCGCAAGTAAGCGCCCGCCAATTACACCGCGATTCCAGTACGTCCATAAGTAGTATTGTCACAATACCACATCGTCGTAAGTATCATCCATACCACGTGTCATAGCGTCAAGAGCTTCATGGGTAGTGTTTTAAGAATGGGCATGGGAACGAATGCAAACGAGCCCCATGTTCTTTCCAGACGAACTACGTTCCGATAAGTCTACATTCATAAGCCACGGCAGTGTTAACCGGCATAATATGCATTACTGGAGAGTAGACAATCCCCATTGGTTACGGCAAGTTGACCGTCAGCGTCCTTAGTCGGTTCACGTATGGTGTGACATCATGGGGAACACACTCATTGGTCCATATTTTATCGACGGCACGTTGAATGGACACAAATATCGAACTTTTTGGAACAGCATCTACCGGTATTACTGCAGTATGTTGCCCTGGACATTCCTCAGCGTATGTGGTGTCAGCATGACGGCTGCCAGCGCATTACGCAATTGAAGCACGGGAGGTATTAGACCGTGTTTACACTGGTAGGTGGATCGGCAGACGTAGCCCTATTAATTAGCCCGCTAAGTCACCAGATTAGACGTCACCGGATTACTTTCTGTGGGGATATTTAAGCGATAAGGTGTGCCCGCAATATGCCAACAGGTCGTGAAGACACAGTCGACCGCATCAGAAACACCTATGCTGACATTCCCGCAGATATGCTTCTTCCCTTGTACAATCATCTAAAAAGCGGATCACTAAGCTACGCTTGAACATTTAGTCTAATTGGAAAAGTGCAGTAACAGGCGCCTCTACCCACGGCCACAGTTGCGCACCGAGTAAAAAATGGTTCAAATGGCTCTGAGCACTATGGGACTTAACATCTGAGGTCATCAGTCCCCTAGACTTAGAACTACTTAAACCTAACTAACATAAGGACATCACACACATCCATGCCCGAGGCAGGATTCGAACCTGCGGCCGTAGCAGCAGCGCGTTTCCGGATTGAAGCGCCTAGAACCGCTCGGTCACAACGGCCGGCGCGCCGAGTAGTCCCCTGTTCGACATGCCGGAGGAATACAACGTTACAAAAGGAGTTTGCAATTAGAATTAATGAAATACTGGTCTGTCCTACCCTTGCAGCATGGAGTGGGATCCCACGTACCGCTAGATATTCAAGGGCCATTGAGTACCATGTAGTAAATTACGCTTGTGTACCCATTTCTATTCCTCCGATTCGGTAGAAAAATAAAAAGTTTATCAACCAAATGTCGTTTGGCTACTACATTAACCAGCATGACTGCCTTTGTTATAACTTTGTTCGTTTCGAAGACATGTAAACGAGTAGATGAAATTCGAGTGTTATGGAATATCATTTACTTCGGTAGTTGTATCTCCAAATTGAACTCATTCTTAACTCTCAAACACGCTTTATCATAAACTTGAATTATTTGGCAGCATGTATTTGTATTTCTCTTAAAAAATTTAAATTGAAACGTACTGCCGAAAATAATTTTTAAAAAATGTTGGACTTGCAGCCTAATCTGAAATAGTCGGGACATATGGAATGCGTTGCAGAAATGCGGATCATCATGTAAGTTTGCGATTGATCTTTGTTTAAACTCTTAAAAGAATTTCTTATGAATAACAGAAAAAAATCATTGATTCGGTAACAAATGTGTTACGATTATTAACTTCAAAACAAAGATTGAAACAATTATATATTTGTGTAGTAGAGGTGATTCGTTTTACATTCATCTATTTGCATAAGTCACAACTTTAATCTTCCTTTTCGGCAGCTTCACAGTCAAGATGACTGGGCTTTAAGGAATACCAAGTATTCCACATTGCCGTACATATCATCTTGGACGTCAGGACAAAACAACAGAATTAGCTGTATCCATAGCCACAAATCGAGCAATGCATAATGATCTCTCTTTTACTTAATAAAGTGCATAATTGTAATCGTTAGAGTACATTTTAAATAATTACTGCGGTTTTTTACTTACAGAGGGAAAAAGGAGTTTTTAAAGAAAAGACTGAACATAATTTTAAAAATTCGTAACTGAATAATTAGTTGTCTGTAAGTTCTGAATCTGCTTCAATAATCGGAAAAAGAGTTTAGCAATGCTTTCCAAACATTTCACGTCTCTATCTATCAAAGTTTCTGATATAATGGCTCACGAACATTGCAATTTTAACATTGTAGGTATGGGGCATACTTACTTCCCTTAAGGATAAGATGTAATATTGCCATATTAGTATTAATATTGAAGTAGCCTAATCTAGATGGTGTAGTAGTAATGAAAGTTTGCTTACTAAATCTGGTTTCTGTGTCTGTCATGTTTTAATGTGATATGTCAGTCAGACGGTTTGGCCCGTACCAAAGTGGAGTGGTAGGGGCCTCGCAACTAATTTAACTCTTTGGACACAATGCCAAGGTTCAATAAGAAGTGTACAGATGAGGGTAGAGGGGAGTGGTCCAGCACTGTCATGAAACAAGCGGTTCAAGTGTTTGGAAGCTGAAATGGCGAAAGGGCTGCTGCCGATCGTTTTAAATTCCTGGAACTATGCTGCAAAAGCGATTAAAATTATTTTAGGGAATCAGGAGATATCTATGACTCCATGAATGGGGTTTTTCAAGTCAACAATTGTCGAAAGTTACGAAGAAATATTTTTAGCACAGATGAGAGATTTAAATTTCAGGTTAATGCAGCTACACTCTGCAACAGAATTAAAGGATCACTTTTGAGAAACCCCATCATTCCCACACTTTGCCACACTTAAATTTGAAATTTGGCTCAAAGGTGTCTACAAACTTCCTCTATAACGGTTCAAAAGCATGCCGCCATGCGACGTAACCCTCGGGCTCCCCGATGCTTCGAACAGCAAGACATGGACACAAGCAGAAAAAAGGCCACAGCTCAAAAGTTCATCTGAGCTGTGATGTGGGTTATTGATGTCGCATTGGCACCAGATTTCACCACAATTTTGCCCAATGCCGCCATGGACGTGTCACACGATCAGAAGGTCGTCACATCCCCTCTTACCCATACTCATCACTTCTTTTGACACCTTTCCGATGGAGGTCAAAACTGCGACGCCCAGCGTTGAAGTCACGCGATTTTCTTAAGAGCGGCAGAGGAGAACATTCCACACACACCGCCGCTCAGAAAGGCACGAAAAGGCCGCAGGGGGTTCACGAAAAGGGTCAATGAAACCATCCCATTCCCTGGGTTGTTGATTCCCACACATTTCGCGGCCGAAAAGGATAGATCGTAGAATGATGAGCAACAGGAAAAGGCTATTCAAAACGTTTGACACTGATGACACCGCCGGCCAGAGTGGCCGAGCGGTTCTAGGCGCTACAGTCTGGACCGCGCGAGCGCCACGGTCGCAGGTTCGAATCCTGCCTCGGGCATGGATGTGTGTGATGTCCTTAGGTTAGTTAGGTTTAAGTAGTTCTAAGTTCTAGGGGACTGATGACCTCAGAAATTAAGTCCCATAGTGCTCAGAGCCATTTTTTTTTATGACATCCTCGGGCATTTCAACCCTTCTTTAAGAACACTATGGGGCTGCATGCCTTTCCAGCGTGATCACACATGTTTGGAGCGCAGCACAACCATAATTTTTGCTCTGTTGTACGTGTTGGAAACGTTCATAACTGTGGTGTCACCGCCAGACACCACACTTGCTAGGTGGTAGCTTTAAATCGGCCGCGGTCCATTAGTACATGTCGGACCCGTGTGTCGCCACTGTCAGTAATTGCAGACCGAGCGCCGCCACACGGCAGGTCTAGAGAGACTTACTAGCACTCGCCCCAGTTGTACAGCCGACGTTGGTAGGAAAGGTTCACTGAGAATGACGCTCTCATTTGCCGAGACGATAGTTAGCATAGCCTTCAGCTAAGTCAATTGCTACGACCTAGCAAGGCGCCATTTCTCCTTTGCTATGTATCTAATGAAGCATGTACAGTAACAAGACCAATGTTCACCAATTATGGATTAAAGTTAAGTATTCCAGAAGCTACGTACTTTTCTTTATAGCATTCATTAAGTATCCTGTTTCAGACCTCACGCCATCCTGCATGAGCTTATAGCGTGCATTTCGGCTTCCTCAACCAACACAGTGTTGGCACTTCTGCCGACACGTCAATAACTATTCGAGAACATTGGAAATTTGTGGTAAAAACTGCTGAGGTCATCGGTCTCTAGGCTTACACACTACTTAATCTAACTTAAACTAACTTACTCTATGGACAACAAACACACCCATGCCCGAGGGAGGACTCGAACCTCCGATGGAGGGAGCAGCGCGGACCGTGGCAAGGCGCCTCAGATAGCGCGGCTACCCCACACCGCTATTCGACAAAATTTGAACGCAATCTTGAGCAGCTAAGGGTGCTTATGGTTGTTCAGGGGATTTGAAATTGACACATGCATGAATAAAATGGCAAACGGTCACTCTGAGACCACCCTCTTCGGCAAAACCGTCGCTGGCACCCGCTTACCTTTATGGAGAATTTTAAAAATGTAACTGTAAAACACTCTGTGACGAAGTCCCGATTCTGGATTGCGTGGTGCCAAGCGCAACAACTGCTGTGTAACGGCGGAAGAACTGCAGCGTAGCCTGCCTGCAAGCACCTGGGACTCTTATCACGGGTGCCATCTGTACAGGTACATTTTGAAGACGATCAACAAAGGCCTGTGTGAATGGCACTAACGGTTCTGCCAGAGGGTGTGGGTAGTCTTAGAAGCACAGTTCGTCGTTGTATTCATGCCTCTGTCAATATCGCATCTTCCCATGGTCACGCCACACGAGGACGCAAAACTGGAAAGATGAAAAAGGATAAGCACACTTCGCTGCTTCGGATTACGTTTAAATTTCGTCGAATGGTTTTGAATGGTCCCTAGTGGTTCCACCCTGTGCGGTCGCGCAGCGCTTCAAACGGGTGCGATCATGTTCGATGATGATGCAGCTCCACAATATTCTTAGAGAAGTGTTGAAACGCCCGATGGTATAAGCAGTGCCAAAGCTTCTGAAGAACGTCTTCAGTTGCGAACCGTCTTTTTCGACTGCGAATTGTAGGGAAAGAAAACCAATGTGCACTCCGTGTGCATACCGGGTGGAGTCATTTCAGATGTAGAAACGGCCCTCCTGGATGCCATGAAGAGCACAGGGTGCCGCCAACTGCAGGTGGTTGCTCACGTCGGTACCAATGATGTGTGTCACTTTGGATCAGAAGAGATTCTCTCTGGTTTCGATGGGCTAACAGAAATGGTAAAGGCTGCCAGTCTTGCTTGCAGGATGAAAGCAGAGCTGACCATTTGCAGCATAGTCGACAGCACCGATTGCGGACCTCTGGTACAGAGCCGAGTGGAGGGTCTAAATCAGAGGCTCAGACGGTTCTGCGACCGTGTAGGCTGCAGATTCCTCGACTTGCGGCAGACGGTGGTTGGGTTTCGGGTTCCGCTGAGTAGGTCAGGTGTCCACTATATGCAGGTGACGGCTACACGGGTAACAGAGGCTGTGTGGCGTGGACTGGGCGGATTTTTTTAGGTTAGAGCGTCTCGGGAAAACACAGGTAGGGCTTCAGTCACAAAGGGTGCAGACCGAACACAGGAAGAACGTAGATACAGGAACCATTGGTATAGCAGTTGTAAATTGTCGTAGCTGTGTTGGGAAAGTACCTGAGCTCCAAGCGCTAATAGAAAGCACTGATGCTCAAATCGTTATAGGCACTGAAAGCTGGCTAAAGCCGGATATAAGCTCAGCCGAAATTTTTGCCTAACGGTGTTCCGAATGGATAGGCTAAACGCGGTTGGCGGTGGCGTGTTTGTTGCTGTTAGAAGTGGTTTAACTTGTCGCAAAATTGAAGTAGATACTTCCTGTGAGTTAGTATGGGCAGAGGTAATTGTTGGCAACGCTAATAAAATAACAATTGGATCCTTTTACCGACCTCCCAATTCGGACCATACAGTTGCTGAAAGGTTCAAAGGTAACTTGAGTTTGATTTCAAACACGTATCCGACTCATACGATAATAGTTGGTGGTGACTTTAATTTACCCTCGATATGTTGGAGAAAATATATGTTTAATTCCGAAGGTACGCATAAAATATCATCCGAAATTGTGCTAAACGCATTCTCTGAAAATTATTTCTAGCAGATAGTTCTTGAGCCCATGTGAATAGCAAACGGTTGTGAAAACACACTTGACCTCTTAGCAACAAATAATCATGAGTTAATAACGAGAAACAAAACCGATACAGGGATTGGAGAGCACAGGGTTGTCGTAGCGAGATTGAATATTGTAAACCCCAAATTCTCGAAAAATAAGCGAAAAATATACCTATTCAAAAAAGCAGGTAAAAATTCACTTGACGCCTTCCTGAGAGACAATCTCCATTCATTCCAAATTAATAATATAAGTGTAGACCAGATGTGGCTTGAATTCAGAGAAATAGTATCGGCAGCAACAGAGAGATTTATACCAAATAAATTAACAAACGACGGAGCTGATCCTCCTTGGTACACAAAACTGGTTAGAACACTGGTGCAGAAACAACGAAACAAACATGCCAAATTTAAACAGACGCAAAATCCCCAAGATTGGTGATCTTTTACAGAAACTCGAAATTTAGCGCGGACTTCAATGCGAGATGCCTATAACAGTTTCCACAACGAAACTTTGTCTCGAAACCTGGCAGAAAATCCAAAGAGATTCTGGTCGTATGTGAAGTATGTTAGCGACAAGAAACAATCAATGCCTTCTCTGTGCGATGCCAATGGAGATACTATCGAAAACAGTGCTGCCAAAGCAGAGTTACTAAACACAGCCTTCCGAAATGCCTTCACAAAAGAAGACGAAGTAAATATTCCAGAATTCGAATCGAGAACAGCTGCCAACATGAGTAACGTAGAAGTAAATATCCTCGGAGTAGTGAAGCAACTTAAATCACTTAGTAAAAGCAAGTCTTCTGGTCCAGACTGTATACCAATTAGGTTCCTTTCGGAGTATGCTGATGCATTAGCTCCATACTTAACAATCATATACAACCGTTTACTCGGCGAAAGATCCGTACCCAAAGACTGGAAAGCTGCACAGGTAACACCAATATTCAAGTAAGGTAGTAGGAGTAATCCACTAAATTACAGGCCCATATCGTTAACTTCGATTTGCAGCACGATTTTGGAACATATTTTGTGATTGAACATTATGAATTACCTCGAAGAAAACTGTCTATTGACACATGGTCAAGGCGGCCGGATTGGCCGAGCGGTTCTAGGCGCTGCAGTCTGGAACCGCAAGACCGCTACGGGCGCAGGTTCGAATCCTGCCTCGGGCACGGCTGTGTGTGATGTTCTTAGGTTAGTTAGGTTTAAGTAGTTCTAAATTCTAGGGGACCGATGACCTCAGAAGTTAAGTCCCATAGTGCTCAGATCCATTTGAACCATTTGACACACGGTCAACATGGGTTTAGAAAACATCGTTCCTGTGAAACACAACTAGCTCTTTATTCACACGAATTGTTGATTGCTATTGACAAGGGATTTGAGTTCGATTCCGTATTTCTGGGTTTCCGGAAGGCTTTTGACACTATGCCACACAACCATCTTGTAGTGAAATTACGCGCTTATGGAATATCGTCTTAGTTACGTGACTGGATTTGTGACTTCCTGTCAGAGAGGTCACAGTTCGTAGTAATTGACGGAAAGTCATCGAGTAATACAGAAGTGGTTTCTGGCGTTGCCCAAGGTAGTGTTATAGGCCCTTTGCTTTTCCCTGTGTATATAAACGATTTGGGAGACAATCTGAGCAGCCGTCTTAGGTTGTTTGCAGATGACGCTGTCGTTTGTCGACTAACAAAATCATCAGAAGATCAAAACAAATTGCAAAACGATTTAGAAAAAATATCTGAATGGTGCGAAAATTGGCAGTTGTCCCTAAGTAACGAAAAGTGTGAGATCATCCACATGGTGCTAAAAGGAATTCGTTAAACTTCGGTTACACGATAAATCAGTCTAATCTAAAGGCCGTGTATTCAATTAAATACCTAGGTATTACAATTACGAACAACTTAAATTGGAAGGAACACATAGAAAATGTTGTGGGGAAGGCTAACCAAAGACTGCGTTTTATCGGCAGGACAGAAACTGTAACAGATCTACTAAGGAGACTGCATACACTATGCTTGTCCATCCTCTTTTGGAATACTGCTGCGTGGTATGGGATCCTTACCAGATAGGATTGACGGAGTACATCGAAAAAGCTCTCAAATATAAAAAGATTTATTTGTTTGTAAAACACAAAAACATGTTTTTTATCTAAAAACTTATATTTTGTTGCATGGCCCCTACTATGCGACACACTTCTTAATATCTCGAATTGTAGGTCCTGGAAAATCTTTCTTTATTGTACGTCGATATGATTAGAAACTTTTTTTCGCCAGTTACACCAAAAAAGTACAAGGAAAGGATGTATGCAGTTATATAGTATTTCAAGACTACAAAAACAAATTTTATACTAACTTTTGCTTAACCCTATTGTAGTAGATGGGGTACATATGTTCCACTAGCGTAATACACAGTTTCGAGAGCTGAGGCGTCTACATCTCATATCTGTCTTGTGCTAGCATGTACTGACATGCTTTCGGAACTTGGAGAAAAATACTACAGACCATGAAGTGGATATAGGGAACGCGGTCCGGAACCAAATGGAGCAGCGTGTGTTTGTACAGTGTCTGTTTCACGAAAAGTGAATCAAATCACCACCTTCCCCATTCCAAGAGTGTCTGTACTAATTGTGCTTTCTTATACACTGAAGCGCCAAAGAAACTGATAAAGGGATGCGTATTCAAATACAAAGATATGTAAACAGGCAGAATACGGCGCTGCGGTCGGCCACGCCTATATAAGATAACAAGTGTCTGGCGCAGTTGTTGCTCGGATACTGATGCAACAATGGCAGGTTATCAATGATTTAAGTGTTATAGTCGGTGCACGAGCAATGGGACACAGTATCTCCGAGGTATCGATGAAGTGGGGATTTTCCCGTACGACCATTTCATGAGTGTACCGTGAATATCAGGAATCCGATGAAACATTAAATCTCCAACATCGCTGAGACCGGAAACATATCCGGAAAGAACGGGACCAACGACGACTGAAGAGAATCGTTCAGTGTGACATAAGTGCTACCCTTCCCCAAATTTCTGCTGATTTCAGTACTGGATCATCAACAAGTGTTAGCGTGCAAACCTTCCATAAAAAATTATGGATATGGGCCTTGGAAGCCGAAGGTCCATTCGTGTACCCTTGACGACTGCATGCCACAAAGCTTTACGCCTCACCTGAGCGCGTCAACATCGACATTGGACTGTTGATGACTGGAAACACGTTACCTGGTCGAACGACTCTCGTTTCAAATTGTATCGAGTGGATGGACGTGTACGGAGTTGGAGACAACCTCATGAATCCACGGACACTGCATGTCAGCAGGGAACTGTTCAAGGCTAGTGGAAACTCTGTAATAGTGTGGGGCGTGTGCAGTTGGAGTGATGTGGGACCCCTGATACGTTTAGATATGACTCTGACAGGTGACATGTACGTAAGCATCCTGTCTGATATCCTGCATCCATTCATGTCCATTGTGCATTCCGAAGGACTTGGACAATTCCAGCAGGACACTGCGACACCCACACGTCCACAATTGCTACAAAGTGGCTCCAGGAACAGTCTTGTGAGTGTAACCACTTCCGCTGGCCACGAAACTTTCCAGACATGAACGTTATTGATCACATCTGGCGTGCCTTGCAACGTGATGTTCAGAAGAGCTTTCCACCCTCTCGTACTCCTACGGATTTATGGACAGCCATGCAGGATTCATGGTGTCAGTTCCCTGCAGCATTACTTCAGAGATTAGTCGAGTCCATGCCACGCCGTGTTGGCGGTACATCTGCCTGCTCACGGGGCCCTACACGATATCAGACCGGTGTACCAGTTTTTTTTTTTTTTTGGCTCTTCGGTGTACATTAGAGACATTACCTTGAAACATTAGTACGCATCTCACTAATTCTGCTGGTTTGTGCATGACTTGTACGTAGTGGGACGTACACTGATCAGAACATTATGGCCATCTACCTAATAGCTGGTACGTTCACCTTTGGCAAGTATAACAGCGGCAACGCGCTGTGGCAAGGAACCAATGAGACCTTCGTAGATCTCTGAAGGTAGCTGGTACCACATCTGCACACACACGTCCTCTAATTGCCGTCAGTTCTGGCCAGGGAGGGGGTCGATTAGCTCTGACATCATGAACAATCACATACTAGATGTGTTCGATCGGGTTCAGATCTGGCGAGTTGGGGTCCAGCACATCAATTAGAATTCGCCACTGTGTTGTTCGAACCACACCTTCACACTGTTTACCTTTCGACATAGCGGCTTATCTTCTTGGAAAATGCCACTACTGTCGGGAAACATGATTGTCATGAATGGGTGTACGTGATCTGCAACCTGTATATGATACTCCTTAGCCGTCATGGTGCCTTCCACGAGCTCCACTGGACCGATGGATGCCTACGTGAATGCTCCCCAGAGCATAATGGAGCCGCCACCAGCTTGTCTCCGTCCCACATTATACCTCAGTTCCCCTGGAATATTTGCTACGGTCGCAGGTTCGAATCCTGCCTCGGGCATGGATGTGTGTGATGTCCTTAGGTTTAAGTAGTTCTAAGTTCTAGGGGACTGATGACCACAGATGTTAAGTCCCATAGTGCTCAGAACCATTTGAACCATTTTGAACCCTGGAATATTACGGATTCGCGCCCTCCCATCGGCATGATGAAGAAGGTATCAGGATTCATCAGCCATGCGCCAGCGTCCGGTGCCAATTGTCACGTGTCCATTTCAGTCGTAGTTCCGATGTCGCAGTATTAACAGAGGCACATGCATGGCTCGTCGACTGCGGAGGCCCAACGTTCGGAGTGTTCCGTACACTGTGTGTTCATGCATCCTTGTTCTCTGTCTGACATTAAAGTGTGATGTTAGTTCCGCCACAGTTCGCCGCCTGTCCTGTTTTACAAGTCTAGCCAGCCTACAACATCCGACATCTGTAATGAGGAGTGGCCGCCCAACCCCACGACGTCTGGTTTCTCCTAGCTTTCGCCACGTGACGAAGACTCCACCACAGCACTCCCCGAATACCTGACAAGTCGTGCAGTTTCCGAAATGCGGAGCCTCTGCGCCATCACAATCTGCCCTCAGTCAAACTCAGAGAGATAGCGTGCCTTCCCCATTCTACACACGGACAGCATCTCACTGATACTTCGTGTACTGTCTGATTTTTAGTCATTCTTAGCCAGGTGAAGCTGCTATTGTCTGGATGGTTTTATAACGATAGTAGGTGGGTGGTGATAATGTTATGTGTGTCAGGGTACATGGCCCAGAAAACTTCATAGGATATAGAAAACGTTGGTATGTGGTATGTCAAAACGATCTTCAAACGTTGTGTTGAAAACGCGTGTGGTACTTCACGTTATTCATCGTCGGGAGAATAAATGTGTTTCGGTACAGATTTGTTATATTTTGTCCATAATTGCCATCCTGATAAAATTATTCCAAAAGTACACTACTGGCCATTACAATTGCTACACCAAGAAGAAATGCAGATGATAAACGGGTATTCATTGTACAAATATATTATACTAGAATTTACATGTGATTACATTTTCACGCAATTTGGGTGATAGATCGTGAGAAACCAGTACCCAGAACAACCACCTCTGGCCGTAATAACGGCCTTTAAACGCCTGGGCATTGAGTCAACAGAGCTTGGGTGGCGTGTACAGGTATAGCTACCAATGCAGCTTCAACACGATACCACAGTTCAAATGGTTCAAATGGCTCTGAGCACTATGGGACTCAACTGCTGAGGTCATTAGTCCCATAGAACTAAGGACATCACAAACATCCATGCCCGAGGCAGGATTCGAACATACGACCGTAGCGGTCTTGCGGTTCCAGACTGCAGCGCCTTTAACCGCACGGCCACTTCGGCCGGCTACCACAGTTCATCAACAGTAGTGACAGGCGCATTGTGACGAGCCAGTTGCTTGGCCACCATTGACCAGACGTTTTTAATTGGTGAGAGATCTGGAGCATGTGTTGGCCAGGGCAGCAGTCTGTGTCCAGGACCTGAAACATGCGGTCGTGCATTACCCTGCTGAAATGTAGGGTTTCGCTGGGATCGAATGAAGCGTAGAGCCACGGGTCGTAACATCTGAAATACAACGTCAACTGGTCAAAGTGCCGCCAATGCGAACAAGAGGTGACCGAGACGTGTAACCAATGGCACCTCATACCATCACGCCGGGTGGTACGCCAGTATGGCGATGACGAATACACGCTTCCAATGTGCGTTCACCGCGATGTCGCCAAACACGGATGCGACCATCATGATGCTGTAAACAGAACCTGGATTCATCCGGAAAAAATACGTTTTGCCATTCGTGCACCCAGGTTCGTCGTTGAGTACACCATCGCAGGCGCTCCTGTCCGTGATGCAGCGTCAAAGGTAACCGCAGCCACGGTCTCCGAGCTGATAGTCCATGCTGCTGCAAACGTCGTCGAACTGTTCGTGCAGATGGTTGTTGTCTTGCAAACATCCCCATCTGTTGACTCAGGGATCGAGACGTTGCTGCACGATCCGTTACAGCCATGCAGTTAAGATGCCTGTCATCTCGACTGCTAGTGATACGAGGCCGTTGGATCTAGCACGGCGTTCCATATTACCCTCCTGAACCCACCGATTGCATATTCTGCTACCAGTCATTGGCTCTCGACCACCGCGAGCAGCAATGTCGCGATACGATAAACCGCAATCGCGATAGGCTACAATCCGACCTTTATCAGAGTCGGAAACGTGATGGTACGCATTTCTCCTCCTTACACGAGGCATCACAACAACGTTTCACCAGGCAACGCCGATTAACTACTGTTTGTGTATGAGAAATCGGTTGGAAACTTTCCTCATGTCAGCACGTTGTAGGTGTCGCCACCGGCGCCAACCTTGTGTTAATGCTGTGAAAAGCTAATCACTTGCATATCACAGCATCTTCTTCCTTTGGTTAAATTTCGCGCCTGTAGCATGTCATCTTCGTGGTGTAGCTATTTTAATGACCAGTAGGCCAGTAGTGTATTTAACTTTGAAAATCATAGGTTCACATGAAAAAATGTATCCAGTTAGTTTGAGGGACACTTGTGTCCCAGATCACCGGGTTTCAAAGTCGATCTGCTTAAAAATAATTCTTGTTGCGGAGGTATATTATTTATCACTAAGGTAGACAGGTTTGACCCTTTGTTTCTCAATTACAGGTATATGATAAACAAATTTTTACGATAGAAGTGTTCTCCTAATTCTTGCCGATGCTAGTCGGGTTGGACAGCCTGCACGTTTTAGAACCGAAACAATGTGAGTACGGCACGCGGAGCGCGTAGGTTGGAATGTGCTGCGCAGCGGCGTCCGCCCGTGGCGGCGGCAGAGCGCGGGCCAGTAGACGGCAGACAGTAATCTGGCGCCAGATTGGACGGTGGCGCCGCGGGCAGCCGTAATCCGTCACGGCGCGTCATCGGCAATCCGACGCCCCGAGCCGCGCGAAGCCGCGACGCCAATCCCACAGCTCCGCGGGCGCCTCCCGTCGTCGCTTGCCTCTGGACTCGACAACACTGTGCCATACCGTATCTACACTACTGGCCATTAAAATTGCTACACCATGAAGATGACGTGCTACAGATGCGAAATTTAACCGACGGGTACAAGATGCTGTGATATGCAAATGATTGGCTTTTCAGAGCATTCACACAAGTTTGGCGCCGGTGGCGACACCTATAACATGCTGACAGGAAAGTTTCCAAACGATTTCTCATACACAAACAGCAGTTGACCGGCGTTGCCTGGTGAAACGTTGTTGTGATGCATCGTGTAAGGAGGAGAAATGCGTGCCATCACGTTTCCGACTTTGATAAAGGACGTATTGTAGCCTATCGCGATTGCGGTTTATCGTATCGCGACATTGCTGCTCGCGTTGGTCGAGAGCCAATGACTGGTAGCAAAATATGGAATCGGTGGGTTCAGGAGGGTAACACGGTACGCCGTGCTGGATCCCAACGGTCTCGTATCACTAGCAGTCGAGATGACAGGCATCTTATCCGCATGGCTGTAACGGATCTTGCAGCCACGTATCGATCCCTGAGTCAACAGATAGGGACGTTTGCAAGACAACAAACATCTGCACGAACAGTTCGACGACGTTTGCAGCAGCATGGACTATCAGCTCGGAGACCGTGGCTACGGTTACCCGTGGCGCTGCATCACAGACAGCAGCGCCTGCGATGGTGTACTCGACGACGAACCTGGTTGCACGAATGGCAAAACGTTATTTTTTCGGATAAATCCAGGTTCTGTTTACAGCATTATGATGGTCGCATCCGTGTTTGGCGACATCGCGATGAACGCACATTGGACCAGATCTCTCTCCAATTGAAAGCGTCTGGTCAATGGTGGCCGAGCAACTGGTTGGTCACAATACTTCAGTCACTACTCTTGATGAACTGTGGTATCGTGTTGAAGCTGCGTGGGTAGCTGTACCTGTACACGCCATCCAACCTGCGTTTGACTCAATGCCCAAGCGTATCAAGGCCGTTATTACGGCCAGAGGTGGTTGTTCTGGGTACTGATTTATCAGGATCTATGCACCCAAATTGCGTGAAAATGTAATCACATGTCAGTTCTGGTACATTATATTTGTCCAATGAATGCCCGTTTATCATCTGCATTTCTTCTTGGTGTTGCAATTTTAATGGCCAGTAGTGTATTTTATCAGGGAATTAAGTTGTAAATTACGAGGGGCGTTCAGTAAGTAATGCAACATATTTTTTTCTGTGCCATTTTCGGTTGAAAAAATGTACAAGTTCTTGTGGGATATTATAGAATATTCCTGTCTCAGCCCCTATAGTTTCATGAAGTTCCAATACGTGGCGGCGGTATAAGTAGCACTCGAAATGGCCCCGTGACGGTGGTGCTTCTAAGCAGAGACCTGTCATTTTCTTTTGGCGGAACACCAGAGGATGGTAAGTATTCATAGGTGCTAGCACAATGTCTTTGGAGATCTAACAGTGAACAAAAGCACGGTGAGTCGTTGGGTGTGCCTACTGTCATCATCAGTCGCGCAAACCTGTCCGATCTTCTGCGTGCCTGCGACCACACAAAACTGTTACTCCTGCATTGTTTGAACGTGCGGAAACACTCATTCGAGGTGGTCGGCGGATATCGTTCAAACATCTCGTTGCACAAGTGGGCGTCTTTTCGATAGTTCTGACACACCCGTCCAGCACTTGTGGTACTCAAAGGTGTGCACCCGCTGGATTCCTCAACACCTAACAGAAGATCATTAAGAACGACGATGTGTACGGGCACAGTTTTTTGTCGAAAATCGTCACAGGAGTGGCACCACAGCACCTCTCCTCTGAAGAAAAAGTTCAAAACCGCACCCTCAGCCGGACTTCTGGGACCCTTTATCTTCTCCTTCTTGGTACAACGATCAAGTCTGAACTGGATCGTACTATCGTAGGAAACAGCAGAAACGACTTGAACGTGTTCGTCGCTTACCGACTTATTCTTCTCCATGATATGCAAGGCCTCACACAAGTTTACGCAGCCGAGAGGAGTTCACAAAACGTCATTGGACTGTTCTTCCTCACCCAGCCCTCAGCCCGGATCTCGCACTTTCCGACTTCCCTCCTGTCCAACCTCGTGCGTGCAGCCCGGCCACACACAGCTGTGGGTCCTGCAGTGTTGGAACGTGCGGACACTCTCATGCTAGGTGACTCACGGATCGGAATCAAATCTCGCAGCTCAAATGGACGTCTCCGTTGGTAGTGCTGACACACTCATCCACCAGTTCAGGTACTCAAAGGTGTTTGCCCACTGGGTTCCTCGCCGCCTAACAGAAGATCATAAAAAACTTCCACCTGTTTGAACGAGTGAAGGATGCACTCCGCGGAAAGCAGTACAAGGATGATGGGGAGGTTGCTGATGCAGCAAGCTGTCTGGCTACCGCGTCGACCAGTTGAATAATATCATGCGAGCATACAGGCCCTCCCAGTAAAGTGATGTAAGGCTGTGCCATTGAACGGAGCCTATGTTTAAAAATAAGGTATTGTGACCAAAAGGGTGGGGAAAAATATGGTGTTGGATTCCTGTACAAAAGAAACCTGCTTTCAAAAACAAATGTGGTCCATAACGTACTGAAAGCTCCTTGTAAAATAAAAAGTACCAGCCTCCCAATTTTCTGTGTGTTCCCGAGACGAGGGTGAGACGGAAATTACTGAACATTATCCCTCTGTACAGCAGTAATTAAGGGCCAGTTTAATTTTAGCAGATTGTGAACGGAACCCGACGAGGAGTCTGGCAGCGGCAGTTAGGTGGAATACGGCAGAGTCTTCCTCGTGCTGAGCGTAAAAACTCGTAGTTAACATTGCGCCTGCAGAGCTATGTCGACGGCGATGTAGACTGCACAGGGAAGGCTCTCTGCATTGTCCTACCACGTAGTGTTACAAATCTGAGTTACCTGTGCTCCACAAAAGCGATTTGCACATTCTTGCTCTGTGTTTAGTCCCACACTGCTTTCGTCTGATACCTGTATCTTTGTTGGCCCACTGCTCGCGCTCTACACACCGGGTGGTAATAATTAAAGTGCAGCTACTCACGGAGTTCAGTGTGGGTAGTAATTACCGTATGACAGCGCCACTTGGTACATATACTAACACGTTAATACGGAAAAAAATTAGTTCCAGTTTTGGCCTCCAAGTGCAAATCTGTTGACGTCTCCGCCGAGCGGTTCTAGGCGCTTCAGTCTGTAACCGTGCGACCGCTACGGTCGCAGGTTCGAATCCTGCCTCGGGCATGGATGTGTGTGATGTCCTTAGGTTAAGTTCCGATCTAGCGCTGTGCACTGTTTGTGTCACGGTATCACATCCACGCTGTAGTTTGATAAGTTATAACGTGAATGAACAGCGTGTCTATCGATAAGAGACTGTGCGCTGTTAGTGAAACTGTTTTATGTGAACGACAGCAATTAAAGTCCTACATTAAGAATCTACGACTGGAAGGTATGAGGAGAGGCCCGATGTCATTAAATGGTTTACATAAGATAATAGTGAAACTGGAAAACACGGGTGAACTTGGTGTGGCACCTGGAATAACGGGACAAAAGCGTCCTATCCCTGTGGAAGGTGTTGACGAGGTTCCTGTCGCTCTAAGTGACCAAGCAACATTTGCCCGGGCTAGTGCTAGTGCTCTTGCAGTGTCACGAATAGTGTCCATCCCATGGTCCACAGTACGGATAGTTTTACGCTCTATTTTACTCTGGTACCCGTACAAGATGCAGACGGTGCAGCAACCAAATCTCACGGTCCGCAGCAATGTTCAATTTGCTCTTCCGTTTCTGGCACGGATTGAAGAGTTGATGACATGTTGCCGGGCAATATTCTATGGAGTTGGGGGGGGGGGGCATTTTGCACTACAGGGTGCAATGACTACACAGAACTGCAGAATTTGGAATACCGCGTGATGTACGAAAACCCGTTGTGATCGCCGTATGTGACTGTGAGATGCGGATTCATAAGCACCTTTATTCTCAGTCCGTTCTTCTTTGAAGAGAATACACCCAGAGGACCTGTTAGGTATACCGTGACGGCTGCACATTATCGAGACCTCCTTGTGGAACATGTGATGCCTACTTTGGAAGAGCGAAACTGTGTGGAAACGTTGTTTTCATGCAAGATGGGGCAACACGTCACTCGCTAATGAAAGATCAGCGTAATGCAACCTTCCACGAACGTGTTACCTCCAGAGGTTTTCCAGATGCATGGCCTGCAAGATCACCTAATCTGAATCCATGTGACATTTGGCTCTAGGGCTATCTAAAAGCTCGCGTTTATCAGGGACGCGTTCGGTCTCTGTCTAACATGGAGGCCAGTATACAGGGACACGTTTCTCAGATTTCACCGGAGCTGCTGCGACCAACTGTTGATCACGTCGTTTTACGGCTGCAACATCTCATCGACATCTCTGGCATTCGTATTGAGCAAATTGTGTAAGCAGCGGTTAATAATAAAATCATCAGTATGTCTTTCTCATTTGTTTTACTTGCTCTGCCCACGTTCCGCTCCTAATTCATTAAATATGGAAACAATTATCTACGCCTTTCTCGCGTTCACAGCGCTATATTTGCACCTGGTGGCCGAAATTGGAACTTATTTTTTCCAGTGTAAATAGGTTCCGCATTAACGCATCTACCAAATTTCGCCACCATACGATAATTTCTGACCACACTGGACCTCCGTGAGTAGTTGCACTTTAATTATAGCCACACGGTATTATGCAAATTCAGGTGACTACACCGTCAGTAAAAACAATCACAAGCATTAAACTTATTCTTTCCTTTTAAAGTATTTTGTTAACCTGAGTCAGATTCTCTTCTGTATAATAGCACGGAATCTGTAAAAAGCGAATTTGTAGTTCATTTGGGGCTGTACAGGGTACGAAATTTATTTAGTACCCAGAGCAGGTATTTATGGTAGTAACACCTGCCCTAACCCGAACTCGAATACCAGATTCACTTACGTTAGTCGATACTGTGTCAGCCTTATTCCAGACTTCATTTGTCACAGTGCTTGGGAAGTGGTAGCGAGAGAAAGAGTCCCGGCACGCCGCAACCGTGTGTTTTCGATGTTTGAGAGATCTGGAGATCGTGCTCGCCAGGGCAACAGCCCAACACCCTCTGTATTGAGAAAGTCAGGACAAAATATGTAAAAATATGGTTTAATATCGGTGAATTGGTAAGCATGTTGTTCTAAACAAACGGTCGTCAAAAATTTTCGCCCAAGAGCCAATATTGACGTTGTGGGACGACAACTAGGGCTGCATGTCTACCGAGGTTATTATTAATTGGTAATTTATATCAACTAGTATGTCATGATCTCCAAGTTGACTTGCTGTAGTAACGGCCCCCAAGTACTGATCGTTAAAAGTCGGCACCATTCAGAACACTTCATGATGAATGTTCTCTATTTCAGATTTCGGTCACCTTTAGCGGCCACAAAAGCGTGACGCTGCAATTGCCCGGCGAAGTGTTACTGTGTTGTCTGTGTAAGCGGAGAATTATCTGATTAATAACAGTTACTGTACTTGCAGGGTCATTCAGTGATTATGTTAAAAACTTTCAGGGATGGTGGAGGTAGTTGAATGTATCAATTTGAGGTAAGGGATCTTGATCCGGAAACGACAGAGTCAACAGTTATGAGTGAAAATCTTTCTAACACCTCTGCAGTGGAATATATGTATCGGTACTGTTATCGCTAAGTTTGAGGGGTAGGCAATTTTCAGAGGAGATAGTACGGACAAAAACCAGAAAAAAACCTGTAAGAAACATAGTCTCAAAAATGCATATCTTAAGAGCTATGAGTGCTTATTCATCTTCGATATTGTAAAACACACCTCTTTTACTGCAAGCTCTTTGGTTTGTATTTTTTTTATGGAGGTAGTATGAACCAGTAAATATTGACTCTAAAATCATGGATTGAGAACTATGGGCACTTGTTTAGTAGGAGAGATGTATTTCACAGTAGCGAAGATAATTTTGGAAGTTGCCTGCAGTCCTAGCAACAACAGTTTCGGTGTCAGAGGTGTCAGGACGAATTCTGCTCATAGCTTTCGACTCGGTCCTTTCCGAACCGGCGTCCCTACCTCAAATTGATACATTTAACCTTCTTCATTATACCTGAAAGTTTCCAACATTATGGAATCACTGCGAATAAACAAATGCATTATGCAATGCGAGAAAAAGATTTCATATCTTTACTAAATGTTTTAAATGCCATTTTTATTCAGCTCGTGGCGTTTTATTACAACAGACTATTTTTAATTTCGTATTACTTGCTACAAATATCTACTGCATTCGAAGTTGACGGTCTCTGTAACGCTCATTCACGACTTCACGCTACTTCCGTGTCGTAGTTTATACGATAGCAGAGATAGGTACGAATCGCGCATGTCCGTGACTTTTTAGAACAGAAAGACAAACAATAAAACATTCTCCCTCTCACATGCTCAATCCCCCAAATTCTTGCGCTACTTATCCCTCTGCCCCTGAGGTATGTGGTCAAATTTACTTAGCTCATGGTCGAATCTATCAGCCTAAATTAAAATTAAGCGCATCTTAAAATACTACTGTCACTGTAATTATTTTTGTTACTAAGCAGTAAAACTACACTATTAAAAAGCTCTTAACCTTAGTTCACGTTTTTGGATTTCGTTGTTAGTTGGTAAATGCATATTATTGTAAAATACGCCTAAGAACCACGAGCCGAACGAATACTTGATTCGGACCGCAGTTTGACGACCACTGTTTTAAAACGCTTAAAACCCTGTAAGAATGGTTCTTTTCATCTCGCTCGTAACGCAACCTGCTATACCATACGGCAGCATGTACTGCATACACACCAGGGGCTATCATACGGGAATGAACAGAATGAGACCGGAAATACCTAGACCTAGGGTCACAGCACGCCGCTCTACAAAAGGCCAGACAGTGCTGACACGCCTCAGTTGGTTTTACGCTGAGCTATCTTACGCGGTAAAACCGAATAGTTTGTTGTTGTTGTGGTCTTCAGTCCAGAGACTGGTTTCATGCAGTTCTCCATACTATTCTATCCTGTGCAAGCCTCTTCATCTTTGAATAACCACTGCAAACTACAATCTTCTGAATCTGCTCACTATATTCATCTCTTGATCTCCCTATACGATTTTTACCCTCCACACTGCCCTCCAGTACTAATTTGGTGATCCCTTGATGCCTCAGAACATGTCCTACAAACCGATCTCTTCTTCTAGTCAAAGTTGTGCCACAAACTCCTCTTCTCCCCAACCCTATTTAGTACGTCCTCATTAGTTATGTGATCTACCCACCTAATCTTCAGCATTCTTCTGTAGCATCACATTTCGAAAGCTTCTATTCTCTTCTTGTCCAAACTATTTATCGTCCACGTTTCACTTCCATACATGACTACACTCCATACTTTCATAAACAACTTCCTGACACTTAAATCTATACTCGATGTTAACAAATTTGTCTTCTTCAGAAACGCTTTCCTTGACATTGCCAGTCTACATTTTATATCCTCTCTACTTCGACCAACATCACTGATTTTGCTCCCCAAGTAGCAAAACTCATTTACTACTTTAAGTGTCTCATTTCCTAATGTAATTCCCGCAGCATCGCCCTATTTAATACGACTACATTCCATTATCTTCGTTTTGCTTTTGATGATGTTCAGCTTATATCCTCATTTTCAAGACACTGTCCATTCCGTTTAGCTGCTCTTCCAGGTCCTTTGCTGTCGCTGACAGAATTACAATGTCACCGGCGAACCTCAAAGTTTTTATTTCTTCTCCAAGGATTTTAATTCCTTCTCCGAATTTTTCTTTTGTTTTCTTTACTGCTTGCTCAATATACAGATTGAATAACATCGGGCATAGGCTACAACCCTGTCTCACTCCCTTTCCAACCACTGCTTCCCTTTCATGACCCCTACTCTTGTAATTGCCTTCTGGTTTCTGTACAAATTGTAAAAAGCCTTTCGCTCCCTGTATTTTACCCCTGCCACCTTTAGAATTTGAAAGAGCGTATTCCAGTCAACATTGTCAAAAGCTTTCTCTAAGTCTGCAAATGCTAGACACGTAGGTTTGCCTTTCCTTAATCTATTTTCTAAGCTAAGTCGTAAGGTCAGTATTGCCTGACGTCTTCCAACATTTCTACGGAATCATAACTGATCTTCCCCGAGGTCGGCTTCTACCAGTTTTTCCATTCGTCTGTAAAGAATTCGCGTTAGTATTTTGCAGCCGTGACTTATTAAACTGATAGTTCGGTAATTTTCACACCTGTCAGCACCTGCTTTCTTTGGGATTGGAATTATTATATTCTTCTTGATGTCTGAAGGTATTCTGTCAAACTCTTCACGCAGTATCATATCTCTCATTTCATCTTCATCTACACCCTCTTCCATTTCGATAATATTGTCCTCAAGTACATCGCCCTTGTATAGACCCTCTATATACTCCTTCCACCTTTCTGTTTTCCCTTCTTTGCTTAGAACTGGGGTTCCATCTGAACTCTTGATGTTCATACAAGTGGTTCTCTTTTCTCCAAAGGTCTCTTTAATCTTCCTTTAGGCAGTATCTATCTTACCCCTAGTGAGATAAGCCTCTACATCCTAACATTTGTCCTCTAGCCATCCCTGCTTAGCCATTTTGCCTGCTTCATTTACTGCATTTTTATATTTTCTCCTTTCATCAATAAAATTCAATATTTATTCTGTTACCAAAGGATTTCTACTAGCCCTTGTCTTTTTACCTACTTGATCCTCTGCTGCCTTCACTACTTCATCCCTCAAAGCTACCCATTCTCCTTCTACTGTATTTCTTTCCCCCTTTCTTGTCAATTGTTATGCTCTCCCTGAAACTCAGTACAACCTCTGGTTAGTCAGTTTAACCAGGTCCCATCTCCTTAGATTCCCACCTTTTTGCAGTTTCTTCAGTTTTAATCTACAGTTCATAACCAATAGATTGTGGTCAGAGTCCACATCTGCACCTGAAAATGTCTTACAATTTAAAACCTGGTTCGTAAATCTCTGTCTTACCATTATATAATGTATCTGAAACCTGTCAGTGTCTCCAGGCTTTTTCCATGTATACAACCTGTTTTTATGATTCTTGAACCAATTGCTACCTATGATTAAGTTGTGCTCTGTGCAGAATTCTACCAGGCGACTTCCTCTTTCATTTCTTACGCCCAATCCATATTCACCTATTATGTTTCCTTCTCTCCCTTTCCTTACTATCGAATTCCAGTCACCTATGACTGTTAAATTTTCGTCTCTCTTCATTATCTGAATAATTTCTTTTATTTCATCATACATTAGTAGACACAGGTAGTGCAAATACTCCTTTTTAGGTCCATACCTGCTGGTCACATTGCTCATGCAAACTGCCTGCGCCGGTTATTCATTGTTATTTTGGATGTTTCGTTTTGTAGCCCTTCGGTTTAAGCAGTTCTGACAATTCGAACGCCATTCGAACTTTGGGAGACCGTGCATCATTAATGGCCCAATGTGAAATTATTTATGTAAGTATTTGTTCCCCTATCTTCCTGATTTAATTGCCTTATTTTTTACCATTATTGTGCTTTCTAATTCTTATTGTATTTTTCACAGATAGATACAGGTTGCGATTAAATCATCGCGATACCGGTCGTGTATGATCCTACAATAAAGGAATTATTACCAGCTAATGCGGCTACCAGAAACTTTTTAGGACATTTCAACTGTTAAAAAAATTTAAAACATTTCTGTTGTATATCGAAGCTGTGGATGCCCAAATCGTAAAATCCTACGTCTCCTTTATAGATTGTCTACAATTTTCTAAAATTGCCGCAACAAGCCAAAGCCGAGCACTCGCTCTGCCTGCTGCCGTCCTTACATGCTGGTTCCATTTCACATCACTTTGCAACGTTCGGCCTAGACATTTAACCGTCGTGACTGTTTCAAGCAGAACACCACAGTACTGTATTCGAGCACTACAGCATTGTCTTCATTCTCATCTGCATTAACCTACATTTTTCTACATTTGGAGCGAACCGCCATTCATCAGAGCAAACTGCCATTGTGTATAAGTCACCCTGTATCCTCCTATACTCAATCAACGACCACACTTTCCCATACACCACAGCGACATTAGCTAACAGTTTCAGATTGCTGCTCATCCTATCCGTCACGTCATTTACATATGTAGAGAACAAGAACGGCGCTATCACATTTTCCTTGACTTTGATGAACACTCGCCGTCCTGGACAACGTACTAAGTTTTCGAACCACTAACGTATCGGTGAACTTTTTCCGTATGCACCTGACATTTTATGGGGTAGTTCATGCCTGTTCGTTACAGACCGCATTTTCCACACGCCGCTGTGCAACGGAGATGCCTTACTTTCTTCACACGATTGTTCTTTCGTGTCGTGACGTTGCACGGTAACAGCTGTAATCTGTTCACTAACTTGTTTGTAATTGTTATCTAGTTTTTCATTAAGGTTGTCTTGTTTTTCACTCAACTGTTTGTAGTTGTTGTCTAGTTTTTCATTAAGTTGTTTGTTCTGTTCACTAAGTTGTTTGTTCTGTTCATTAACGTTGTCGTGTTTTTCGTTCGGCTGTTTAAAATTTTCATTAGTTGTTTGCACGATTCATTAAGTTGTTTCGAATTTTCATTCAACTGTAGCAATACTGCCATAATTTGATCCAAGCCAAAATTAGCAACTCTATTCTCTGTGCTGTGTGTTGGTGTATCCACATTTGTCACGTTTTCTGTAACCATTTGGTCATTCTGTAATTTTTGGAAAGGTTTGCCAGTCGGATGTACACTGTTAGCCACTACACCGGAATTAAATAAATCTGTCGTACTCTGATGACACTGTTCATTTTCATTAGAAAAATTTATCTGTTCGTCACGTAAATCCTGCAAACCGGGTGTGTTAAACTGGGCAGCGCTCATTGCAACAGAACGCCCCGCGTCATCAATTGTCGTTAAATTAACACAGGACACAATCGAATTCGTTTGTTCATCACTAGGATAAAAATCATTACAAGTGGTCGGTACACACTGATTGTCTGTAAATGGGGAACTGTCATTATTACACTGCGTGTCGCAAGTACTATCGGTCAAATTATTCAAATCGGCTATTTCACTCATTGTACATCGCGATGTACTGTTTACAGTTTTTCGCGGCATTTTTACACAAATCAAAATTATTCGCTAATGAAACAAAGACAATGCAAAATGCAACAAACACAAATACAACAAAGAGCAACAAATTGCCGATGATCTGTGAAAGAAAGAGTGACAAATTAGTAAATGCGTTGCGCCAGATGCAGACTACAATATAAGTAAATAAGAGCAGATATATGACTACCTCTCAGAAGATTCACGAAGAAGTACGATCCTGGCTGGATGTCGCCAAGTGTAACCTCTCCACACGAAATTTTATTAAATGAAAATGGAAATGGAGCCAAGTGTAACCCCCCACACAAAATTGATAAATGAAAATTGACCATAAACCCACAATAATATCAATTAAATAATGGACCATGAACCAAATAGAACCTCTCAACAGAAATAATAATATCTGGTAAATTTTATAAGGACAGCAGCGCTGACCTTCGGCCCTGTATTCTGAATAAAAAAGCAAAAATTCTTACCTCAATAAAAACTGCAACTATTTCTGCTCTTATTTATCGACACAACTTCGTGCAATGCTGGCGTATATTTTTTTTTTTTTTGATTCTTGGAAGCAATGATAATGCATTGGAAAAATTCTTTAAATTGAAATGAATACTTTTCTTTAAAAGAGTTACTTTATAAAAAATTATTATTGGGGCATTTTTTCTGAACAAATTAGATTAAAATTAACATACATCATTAAATATGCGCAATGCTGCTTCTTTACCTTCTACAACAATACTCATCGTCCAGAATCCTGACCAGAGTCGCGAGCAGAGCACACAGCCGACGCATGCCGACTCCCGCAGACTACTACCGTCCACTCGCTACTAAAGCCGACCGACTACTACTGTATCTGACTGACTACTACAGACTCCTACTCGCTACTGTCGACTCGCGCAGACAAGCGCAGACACGCGACAAGCAACAACTAACAATAAACTACTATCTGGTCAGAGATTCTGTCATGCTTCGCCCATCGCCGGCGAAGCATACACCTTACAAGTTTACACTGAAAACGTAATAGCTGCGATTTTAGGCCTGTTGTACTTAAGGTCATAACAAATGTCACTTACATATCATAATTATTGGGATGTTAAACCCGCATCTCAGTTTGGATTTCGGAGAAATGTAGGAACACGCGAGGCAATACTGACTAAACGACTTATCTTAAAAGGTAGGTTAATAAAAGGGAAACCCACGTTTATAGCATTTTTAGACTTCGACAAAGCTTTTGACAGTACTGACTGGAATACTCTCTTTAAAATTCTGAAGGTGCTAAAATACAGGCTAAAATACAGGCTTAGAACTTGTGGAGCAACCAGAGAGCAGTTATAAGACTAGAGTGGTATATGCAGTGGTTGAGAACGGAGTGAGAGAGGGTTGTAGCTTATCCCAGATGTTATTCAATCCGTACATTGAGCAAGCAGTAAAGGAAACAAAAGAAAAATTTGCAGTAGGAAATAAAGTCCAAGGAGGAGAAATAGAAACTTTGAGGTTTGCCGATGACTTTGTAATTCTGTCAGAGACAGCAAAGGACTTGGGAGAGCAGTTGAACAGAATGGACAGTGTCTTGAAAGGAGGATATGAGATGAACATCAACAAAAGCAAAACAAGGATAATGGGGTGTAGTCGAATTAAACCATGTGATGGCGAGGAAATTAGATTAGGAAACGAGGCACTTAAAGTAGTAGATGGGTTTTGCTGTTTGGGCGGCAAAATAACTGATGACGACAGAAGCAGAAACGATATAAACTGTAGATTGGCAATGACAAGAAAAGCGTTACTGAGGAAGAGAAATTTGTTAACATCATTTATAGACTTAACTGATAGGAAGTCGTTTTTGAAGGTATTTGTATGAAGAGTAGCCATGTACGCAAGTAAAACATGGACGATCAACAGTTCAGACAAGAATACAAGGATTGGACTGATGTCCTACAGAAGGGTGCTGAAGATTAGATGGTAGATCATGTAACTAATGAAGAGGTACTAACTGGGAAGAAAAGAAATTTGGGGCATAACTTGACCAAAAGAAGGGATCGGTTGATAGGGCACGTTCTGAGACATCGAGGGATAACGAATTTAATACTGGAGGGAAGTGTGGGAGGTAAAAATTGTAGAATGAGATCAAGAGATGAATATAGTAAGCAGATTCAAAAGGATGTAGGTTGCAGTAATTATTCGGAGATTAATAGGTTTGCACATAGTACAACAGCATTGAGAGCTGCATCAAACCAGTCTTCGGATTGAAGACCACAACAACAAAACGTAACGTTCCTTTCTTCCTCTAAAATTATTTTTTAAAACTGAGTACAGAGAAATATGTGTTTCCAACAAATGCTCTAAAGCTTTTATATTGTAGAGATATGGCGCACCGTGTTGCACTCGATACTGCAGACAGACTGCCGCATATTCGATGGCCTACATATCTACACTAGCCGACATACACAGCACTGACCAGGTATTCATTTTGCCAGTTTTCGATTGGAAACAGAAGCCAAGAAATGAACTGTATTCGTAGTGAAATACCGAAAAAAATTCGTTTCCATGAATTCGTGAAAATACCTTTGAAATTACAAAAGGGTCTCACAAAGAAATGTGTGTAATGTACGAATGTAGAGAGTACAGCCGCTTTGCCTGTCTACAACATAATTTTGTAAACATGTCTGGCGAAGCCCTCTACATAGCGCTATGGAGGGTACTGTCTTCGCTTATAAAAAAAGTGCGCCCAAAATGCCGTAGCCGCTAGCTGCGCAGTCGGCTGGGGAAGCACATGGAAAGCGGCAGTGATGGGTAGTCGCTCAGAGCGCTGTAGGGTAAATGCTGAGCGCTGGAGGGGAAGTGCCATGCTAAACTGAAGTCTACACTCACATTTTTTGTGAATATTAAGTGGGGCCCTCCACGCCCACACTTGCATGGTGACCATCAAAGAACTCTACCGTCATCTCTGCTTTCGTTCGTATCTAAAAAGAATTCCGTCGAAAGTTCAATAATGGCTCTCAGCACTATGGGACTTAACATCTTAGGTCATCAGTCCCCTAGAACTTAGAACTACTTAAACCTAACTAACCTAAGGACATCACACACATCCATGCCCGAGGCAGGATTCGAACCTGCGACCGTAGCAGTCCCACGGTTCCGGACTGCAGCGCCTAGAACCGCACGGCCACCGCGGCCGGCCCGTCGAAAGTGCAGCGATTTATTTTCAGTTGGCTTATTAACCATTTGCAACTTTCAGAGAAGTGTCATGAGTGACGAATTTTGAGTAAAACCTACACCTTTCTCCGGTTGCCATGTCAAAATGTGCTTCTTTTGCCAAGACACAGCGATGTTTACACTGTCTCATCTTATTAACATGTGCAGACACAATAGCGAGAGAATTCTGAAAGAGTGGTTTATTAAGTCAGGCACTGAGGAAAGTAAAGTCAGTAGCTTATGATAAAGCACATCTCGGTACAAAAAAGGTGTAATGTCTTCACATACGTTGTTCCAGAACCCGTAGCGTTTCTCGTTTCACCAGGTATCGATGGCCCTTGAAAATTACATTATTTCTCCGAAAAACTCTCTAGTCATTGGAATAATACGTAGAGTATGAAGTTCTACATAATAACGATATGGTAAAATACTCTCCTCTTTGCGTGCTATCACTTGCCAAAATCTCATTTCAGTATCTGAAACAATTTATGAAATATGAGGAATGCTGTGGATATTTTATTCTGGTTTTATCGCTGGCCTGGCGCGATCACAAATGAGTGTGTTACATCAGATCAGTTTTCTCAATATTGGTGACAGTTATATACTGCTACCCAAGTCTAGAGAAAAATTCATATGCAACAACAAATTATGTCATATGTACCAAATGCAAAGTCATAGCGACTCTACTTTTCATTGCACACTTTTCCAAATTTCACGCAGTGTCTTATTTTCACATAAATATCACAATAACTATGTCTATTACCGAAATGATGGGCACGTAATGATGAACCTGACATGTAAAGCTATAAGTAAAGCAAAAATGAATTTTTTTTGCCGAATAGTTCCTATAAAATCGTTTGAGAAAGATTGCAGGTTGCCCACCTCGATTCTGTCAAAGCTGACCGGCCAAAATGTGGAAAACACTTATCGGCCTCTCCTTTAGAACAAAAGAATGGACTCGCCCAGCGCTTTGGGCGAAAACTGGTCACTGCGCATCGGCCACAGTATTTTGTTCGAGCTGTACCGTCTTTCGCGTTTGCAGTTGAAAGCTGCCAAAAGTGCTGCCAGGTGTAAGGGACTTCCTTAAGTTGACTTGACTGTAGGAGTGTCTTAGTAGTAAACAATAGATGTGTAAAAATTTCATGCAAGATTCAGCATTTTTCGTGCATTTCAGTGTTTATGACGTCACACCTCTTGAATTATCTATTGTACAATGATGTATTTGTGTAGGTACATTCAACGGCGTATATGGACACTGTCTGCGAAATATTATGCGAATAGTAGAAAGAAGTAATAAATTTAAACTTCATGCATAATGTGGCAGTTTTTTACGCTTCTTACTGTTTATGACATATCTCTTGACATATGTGTCATACAATCATATAATTTTGTATACGCATTCAACGGAATATGTAGATAATGTCTGCAAAATGTGTTGCAAATAAGAGTAGTTGCAAAGAAGTAACAAATGTAAACGTGATGCACGATTCGGCAGTCTCATTGTTTATGACGTCATATCCTCTGAACTATGACAGACAGGAGGTTCTTACCCCGACAGTGATTGTTGTCTGACACATTCCGGGCCGAGTCGTAGATTTTCTTCGCTCCTGAGTTAATATTCTAACCTTTTCATCTCATCCTCATCGACGCAAAAGATATCGAAATGGCGTCATATACAAAGACTCACACACAGACAGGCTCATCCTACTAGTAGCGCAAAAGAATCATTTCATATGTATTGTAAAAGCTTTATTCACGAAACAACATCCGGGAACTGTTCCTCGTACCGATATGTAAACACCAGTTTAAAGAAATGTAAGTACAGAACTGTTATATCTGACTGATATGAGTGGTGTCCTCTTTCCTTTGTCCTATTAATATGTAGTAACGTGTACGACGTTTTTTTCGTGGATTAAATTCAGCGTAAGATTTTGTGATGGAACAGAAATTTAAGGTGTCGTCACAATCAGTAACTCTGTGGCAGCTATCGATTCACGATAATTCGTGTTCTACATTCCAATGTGATTAACAAGAGTCTAAATTGAAAGTAAAATAATCCCACACCATTCATAAAGGAAATCTAAAACCGATTCCTGTGTAAAAGAACGTTGGCGTAAACATGCGTCGTTTGTACTGCTTCTTTCTAAATTTGTCTTTCCCAATTTATGAGGCATGTAGCAGTGTCCCACCGCCTTGTTTTCGCGCCAAACATGGTGGTTCAAATGGCTCTGAGCACTATGGGACTTAACATCTGAGGTCATGAGTCCCCTAGAACTTAGAACTACTTAAACCTAACTAACCTAAAGACATCACACACATCCATGCCCGAGGCAAGATTCGAACCTGCGACCGTAGCGGTCGCTCGGTTCCAGACTGTAGCGCCTAGAACCGCTAGGCCACCGTGGCCGGCGCCAAACATGGTGGTGGGGGCCATTCATTCGATCCATACACCAAAATTTTGGAGTAACAGCAACCGAATTTCTCACATTGCTTGATCGGTCTCAAGGCGTCCCATCCTTTGATGACCATACGGAAAAGACAACAATATTATGCTGTATTATCCTATGGGGGCGGCAGTGGTGGCACGGTCTCTGCTGCCAGCGGGGACAATCTCCGGCTCTAGGCAACAAAGTAACAGGGGAAAACTGCTCAATTCCCTGGCGTGCTCGCCTCCCCTAATGAGACTCGCTGACCGCCTCCTGGTGACAAACAGGAACCAACCTTCCCTGTGATTAAGTACAGAAATGCAAATCTTTCCTACAGAGCAAATATGTCCACTACTCTAAGTATAACAATCATGGAACAGAAGCAGAAATATGAAACAATATTACATATTGATGTATCAGTCATGTCACTGTATACAGATACTCTAACATGCAAGCACACACAAATACTCTCTCTCCCTCTCTCTGCTCCTCTCACTCACTCACTCTCTCTCTCTCTCTTTCTTTCTCTCTCTCTCTCTCTCTCTCTCTCTCTCTCTCTCTCTCTCTCTCTCTCTCTCACACACACACACACACACACACACTCACATATACATCCGTTTTGCATCACCCCAGTTCCCAGAACTCCTGAAGATCGACATTGACTGTGGATGTTGTATCACAGACACTGTCCGTTCAGAGATGTCACTAAACACGGCCAAAGATGTAAACAACCATACCTAGTACATAATGGGATTGTTTTCAAGTCATGCAGAATAATTTAATTAAGTCCCAGCAGAATAACCATAGCAAATTGTAAAGTAAGTTATTTTCGAGTGATTAAATTATGGTATGGCACTACTGGGCAGGAGACGTTGTCTGCGGTCGTTTACGCGTATTTCTGGTTGGCACCCCTTCGGCAACTTGCGCGCCTGTGAAGATGAGAATAAACGCTTAGGGCAACACAAACATCCAATCCCCAGGTGAGAAAATTTCTAATGCAGCCGGGAATCGAACCCGGCACTCCTGCACATAAAAGCAGTGACACTAATTGCTACACCACTAGCTACGGACGACAAATAGTAACTAATGCATCACAAAGAAACTTAGGCCGATTAGCCAAAAGGGTGATTTCATCTTTAAATACAGGACTCCCAATTGAATCATTCACATTCATTGTGACAAAAAATGCTGTTGACCAGTGTAATAGCAAAATCTGGAATATATAAGGCGAAGTATAATTATTGCTGACGAAGGAGCATACTTTGCTATGGAGTGTATGGGCCTTCAAGCTCTGGTGCTGTCATTGCAAATTTGACTCTCGTCGGTCAGTTGTGGATTCTTAGATTATTTCTGGAGGAGGCTGATTTGTTATTATAACACATACAAAATGTTAGATCACTTTATTATAATTAGACTAAGATGAAGTACTTAACTTCGTAACGATTCTTAGCAACAGGAATGTCATACATATTTGTCACTGTCACTGAACACTAACATATCACTTGGTACACAAAACAGTCCCTTCTCACAAAGTGGAATTGTCTATACACTTTGCTGTAGTTCTGTCTAATACAACTCTCTCACTGCTGGCAGTGGAAAGACGATGATGTCATCTTTGGCGATGATTGCTGACGGGGCAGAGCGGCATTTCCGAGCTCCACGAGGAAGAAAAGCCATGGCTCGTAAGTGACAGCAAGTGACTCTGCATGTCTTACGAGTGCCAGCAGTGTCTCCGGCGAGGAGCGAGTAACTACACTGAAGCGCCAAAGAAGCTGGCATAGGCATGCGTATCAAATACACAGGTCTGTAAACAGGCAGAATAAGGCGCTGAAGTCGACAACGCCTGTATAAGACAAAAAGTGTCTGGTGCAGTTGTTAGATCGGTTACTGCTGCCACAATGGCAGGTTATCAATATTTAAGTTTGAACTTGGTGTCATAGTCGGCGCACGAGCGATGAGACACAGTATCTCCGAGGTAGCGATGAAATGGGGATTTTCCCGTACGACCATTTCACGAGGAACCGTGATTATCAGGAATCCGGTAAAACATCAATTCTCCAACATCAGTGCTGCCGGAAAAAGATCCTGCAAAAGCGTGACCAATGACGACTGAAGAGAATTGTTCAACGTGACAAAAGTGCTGCTCTTCCGCAAATTGCTGCAGATTTCAGTGGTGGGCCATCAACAAGTGTCAGCGTGCGAACCATTTATCGAAACATCATCGATATGGGCTTTCGGAGCCGGAGATCCACTCGTGTCCCCTTGACACAAAGTTTTATGCCTCGTCTGAGCCCGTCAACACCGACATAAGACTGTTGATGATTGGAAACGTGGGGTCGGATGAGTCTCGTTACAAATTGCATCGAGCAGATCGACATGTACTGGTATGGAGACAACCGCATGAATCCATAGACCCTGCATGTCAACAGCCAACTGTTCAAGCTGGTTGAGGCTCTATAATACTGTGGGGCTTGTGCAGTTGGAGTGATATGGGACTCCTGATACGTCTAGATATGACTCTGACAGGTGACACGAGCGTAAGCATTCTGTCTGATCACCAGCATCCATTCCTGTCCATTGTGCATTCCGACGGACTTGGACAATTCCCGCAGGACAATGCGACACCTCAGACATGAACATTATTGTGCACATCTGGGATGCCTTGCAACACGCTGTTCAGAAGGGATCTTCACCCCCTCGTGCTCTTACTGGCTTATGGACAGCCCTGCAGGATTCATGGTGCCAATTCCCTGCTGCACTACTTCAGACATTAGTCGAGCCCATGACGCGTCGTGTTGCGGCACTTTTGCGTGCTCACGGGAGTCCTACACGATATTAGGCAGGTGTACCAGTATTTTAGACGAGTATAATAATTCTTGACATTGCATTTAAATGGATGCGAGCCTTCGAGAGCACAGGAGAAAATTAAGATTTTTAATGGCAGCTTTTCAATTACATACTGATTTTCTGTGGGACCTGTACGGACCCGAGCGTTCACGGCGGACAAGCTGTCTAGTGGGCCCGTATATCTCGTGGGCCACAGATGCTTCGCTCTGACGTAAGTGAGCATGTTGCAGCGGTGGTGTATGGAGTTCTTGAGGACGTGTCTACACCGACTTTGCTCATTCGTCGCTGCATCTGGCAGCGACTATGCTTGCTTGTGGTTCTGTCATGAGGTACTAATCTTGTCGTCTTTTTAATTTTTCTTTAATTTATTGGCTTTCGTGTCGTACCAATGCAGCCATTTCAAAAGTGTGATGTCAATTATGACGATACGAACGGAAGGACAATACAATACCCAGATCCCGAGCGTAGAAAAATCTCCGACCGGACCGGGAATCGAACCGCGGGTTCCTTCCGTTTGACAAACTGCCCCGCCGACCGTGCAGCTATCGAGGCAGACGACCCTTGCCTTGCGACCTCGTTCTTCCTACACCACAGCTCTAGCGTGGGCCACCTAATGAAACCACTCCACTGTCAAACAATCGCGACAGTGTGGAGAACATTTAACGCGAAATTGTTGACTATAGCCAATGTGGGATCCTGCCCACTCGTCTCTTATAGGGTGCCTAGGAAGCTGTTTTCTCGGATAGCTAGACAACGTAAAAGCAAATCATATTAATGGAGTTTATTACAGTAATTGAATTGACAATACTTAACTTAGTGTCGCAAGCAATTGGCGACATCCAAATAATCACTGTCCTTCAATAAATACAGATTTCATGCAAGCAATTAAAATAAGTCACAAGTCTCAGCTAAACAGATAGGATGACAGGTCGTCTCCTTGTGCGCCTCTTCTAGTGTGACTCTTCTAGTGCGAGTCTACTAGTGCGGCCGAGGTTGGCAGGAGCGGCGCTTATATTCTCTTCGGAGGATAGAGGCCGCTCCTGTCGTGGTGCGGTTCTAGTCAGCGTACTACTGACTGACGTCGTCTCACAGCCTTCTCTGCGGTTACGTTCCATGCCGACTTGCTGGCGTTTGGTCTTAGGCCGAACATTACCCCCCACCCCCCACCCCCAGAGAGCGACGGATCGTCGTCGTGTAGGGAGTGCGACAACATCGGGAGAGGCCGGAGGGTGGACGCTGCGCTGGACTGCCAGCTGTGACTGCAGGGGACGTCAAGCTTCTGCTCGTGCCCCGTCTAGTAAGGTCATCCGAAGACCAGTATCAGTTGCAAAGCGATTTAGAAAAGATTGCTGTATGGTGTGGCAGGTGGCAGTTGACGCTAAATAACGAAAAGTGTGAGGTGATCCACATGAGTTCCAAAAGAAATCCGTTGTAATTCGATTACTCGATAAATAGCACAATTCTCAAGGCTGTCAATTCAACTAAGTACCTTGGAGTAAAAATTACGAACAACTTCAGTTGGAAAGACCACATAGATAATATTGTGGGGAAGGCGAGCCAAAGGGCCAAAGGTTTCGTTTCATTGGCAGGACACTTAGAAGATGCAACAAGTCCACTAAAGAGACAGCTTACACTACACTCGTTCGTCCTCTGTTAGAATATTGCTGCGCGGTGTGGGATCCTTACCAGATGGGATTGACGGAGGATATCGAAAGGGTGAAAAAAAGGGCAGCTCGTTTTGTATTATCACTTAATAGGGGAGAGAGTGTGGCAGATATGATTCGCGAGTTGGGATGGAAGTCATTAAAGCAAAGACGTTTTTCGTCGGGGCGAGATCTATTTACGAAATTTCAGTGACCAACTTTCCCTTCCGAATGCGAAAATATTTTGTTGAGCCCAACCTACATAGGTAGGAATGATCATCAAAATAAAATAAGAGAAATCAGAGCTCGAACAGAAAGGTTTAGGTGTTCGTTTTTCCAGCGCGCTGTTCGGGAGTGGAATGGTAGGGAGATAGTATGATTGTGGTTCGATGAACCCTCTGCCAAGCACTTAAATGTGAGTTGCAGAGTAATCATGTAGATGTACATGTAGATCCGGCCTTCGCTCTGGCGGAAGCGCCACCCGGAAAACGACCAGAAGGGTACGCGACCACCTCCGGACACCAAGAACCCGATGTGGAAGGCTGCGGCTGCTGCGGCGTGGGCGGGTCCAGCTTCATCGGTAAGAAGAGAGGGGGCGGCGGAGGCGAAGACTTTGTCACTGTGGGGTCGTCCTACGGTGTCGTGATGACACCCTCTGGCGCTGTCCTCTGTCTCCGTGAGTCTGGGGGAAAAGACACAGGAAGGTCATCGTGCACAAGACAGTGGTGAAGCTGATTGTGACGTCGGCGCTGCATGCCGTCTGGACCTGAAAAAGGATTCATGCAAGCGCCAAGTCGATGGACGATCTCGCCTCGCGCCCACCTTCTGCTGCCACTAAAAAGCCTGTAAAAGAAAATATCATGCGGTGCGAAGCGATAATTGTGGCCTTCCTTCGGCGCCGGATGCTGAGAAAGGTGGGGCAGTGTACGATGGCGGCGGCCGTGAAGCAGTTCCGCTGGCGATGGTCCATCTTCATGGGTGCGAACGATAGGAGGCGAGAAACAGTTGCAGTGATTGAGCCCTGGTGTGTGTGTGGAGCGAAGTTTGGCCATCTGCTGCTTGATGGTTCGGACAAAACGTTCCGCTACGCCGTTTGACTATGTATTGAACGGTGCACTAGTTAGATTCTGTATGCCATTGCGTTCACAGAATGTTTCAAATTAATTTGATGTGAACTGGGGGCCGTTGTCCGACACTATGACTTCAGGTAAACTTTAGAGGCAAAAAAAAAAAAAAAAAAAAAGTAGAGCCGCGCGGGATTAGGCGAGCGGTCTCAGGCACTGCAGTCACGGACTGTGCGGCTGGTCCCGGCGGAGGTTCGAGTCCTCCCTTGGGTATGGGTGTGTGTGTTGGTTCTTAGGATAATTTAGGTTAAGTAGTGTGCAAGCTTAGGGACTGATGAACTTAGCAGTTAAGTCCCATAAGATTTCACACACATTTGAACTTTTTTTGAACAAAAAATAAAGGACTACACCTGAATTGTCCTACGTGACGTTGTCAAGTTCATTGGCACAGCAAAAGCAAACTTGCTATACGAGTCAACCACAATCAACCAACGAGTGTTCCAAAAAGGTCCCGCAAAGTCTATGTGCACACGTTGCCATAGCGATTTGGGCCAAGCAGAGAATTTCTGTGGCCGAGCGGACTGATATTCCACACATGCATGACACTGTGAGGCCATCTGTTCTATTTGGGTGTCCATACCCGGCCAAGTACAGAGTCGACGCGCTAAACGTTTCGTACGAACAATACCCCAGTGTCCTTGGTGAAGTAACTGCAACATTTCTTTTTGCAAAGCTTTAGGGACCAACACACGTGGCTGTCCACTCTCATTTTGAACAAGAATCACACCTAGCGAGGCTACGCCGACGTGCAAAGTATCGGCGCACTACAGAGTTCTTTATGCTACGCAAAGAAAGAGGCCAAGATGTACGAATGTATTTGAGCAAAATGTTCAAATCTGAATCAGCTTCCGTGGCCTGTGCAATTTTCCTATAGTTCAGCGGAAAAGATTGAAGGCATTCAGAATCCTGAGCATCGATGTGACAACAAGATGCACCAGAAGCGTCAAAGTCTGAATCCGGGCCAATCGGAAGACGTGAAAGTGCGTCCGGATTAGCATGCTGAGCTGTCGGCCGATACACAGTCTCGTACTGGTATTGAGACAACAACGAAGCCCATCTTTGCAATTTTTGCGCAATTAGTACAGGAACCGGTTTCATCGGATGAAACAAGGACTGCAAAGGCTTGTGGTACACAATAAACAAAGCGTCTTTCAGAGTTTGTGAATAGTTACACTGAGCTGTGGAAAACACTTTTGATGCGAAAGCGATAGGCCTGTCTTTATCACCAATTCTGTGCGAAAGCACTGCACCGATCCCGTAAGAGGAAACGTCAGCTTGCATTACAACTGGTTTGTCAGGATCAAAGTGAACTAAAAATCGATCACTGAGTAATGCATCTTTAAGTTTTTGAAAAGATACTCGGCACTCATCTGTCCAAACAAAGGGGACAGAATTGCGACGTGAGAGATGCAGTCGAGCCATTATTCGTGCAGCACTCAGTATGAACCGAATATAATAGTTTATTTTCCTTAAGACTGGCTGCAATTCTGTGATATTGCGAGGAACTGGCAAATCTCGTATGGCTAACAAATGCGACTGAAGAGGATGTACACCTGACGGTTTATGACACGACCAAGCTACTGCAATTCAGGTTTTAAAAAATCACACTTGTCCAGTCTAAACTTTAGTCCTACATCAGGTAACACACGAAACAAAGCACACAAATTTGCAATACGATCTTCAGGTGTACGACCTGCTACTACAATATCGTTCAAATAGTTTGAACAGTTTGGTACTCGCGCAGCCAGCTGTTCCAAATACCGTTGGAAAGTGGAGGACGCGGAAGCACTGCCAAAAGGCAAACACAAATATTTAAACAAGCCCACACACACGCTTTTTGAGATTCTTCAGCGAGCGGTATTTAAAGATATGCGTCGCGCAATCAATTTTTGAAAAGCAGCGACCAGCGCCTAATCTGTCCATAAGATCCTCTGGGTGTGGCAATGGATAAGTATCAATCACAGTTTGTGGGTTTACTGTAGACTTAAAGTCAACACAGAGGCGAATGCGACCTGGTTTGGGGAGAAAAACCAGTGGGCTTGCCCATTTTCTAGCTGATAAGGGCGCAATAACTCCGCTATCTTGCAATGCAATGGTCTGACATAGCAAAATTTCGGCTAAGCATTGTCTTTCAGAGTAATGTGTGCAACAAAATTGTTAGCCTTGCCTAAACCTTAAAAAAAAAGAAAAAAAAGTCCTGGGAATTCTTTTAGCAAGCTAGCTACACTGTCTTTTGCATGGAATGCAGACACTGACAACACATTGTCCTGAATGTTAAAGCAAAACAAATCAAATGAATCAAGACCAAATACGTTCGCACAGTCGCGTGATTGTAGCACCGTAAAAGTCAGTGTTCGCGTATGTGAACGATACATGGCATGAAAAGTATATTTTCCGAGAACGAAAATGTCTTGTCCATTGTAAGCCATCAGATGCGTGCTAGTTTTAGACAGGACCTGGGGAGCCTAACAGTACATATGTGCGACGATTTAGAAGTGTAGCAGAGGCACCTGAATCCAACTGAAATTTCCCACTTTTCCCACAAAGAAGTAAATGAACAAAAAGTTTGTTGGACTGGCATATCACTGAAGAAACTGTTCGCCTGCCAGTTTTGCGAATGCCTGTTGCAGACTTTGAACATACTGCATTAGTAACATCGGCCTTGTCGCTAGATTTTTGTGAGTGGGCCGAATTTTTATGTTTGTTCCGTTGCAAACAAACGGGTTGTACAAGTCCTTTCTTGCCACAAGTGTAACACTGAGCTTGTCGGGAGGGGCAGGCTTGGCAGTAGTTGCACGAATAATACCGAGGGCAAGACTTAATTCTGTTCACTTGTGTAGCCGCCTGTTTAGCGAGCTGCTTATGTGACTTGGAGCATTGTTTATACGGTGTGGCGAGCACAAGCTGCCGCTGTATGGGTCAGTTGCAAACAAAGGACTCAACCCGACAAATTTCTGGCTGCTCAGATTTATCAGCTGACAGGGCACCTGAATCGTACTGATCAAGTACTTGCACTACCTGCTGAAATGATGGATCAGACTGTTTCAAAATCTGTTCTCTGAGTTTGAACATGATCTCATCACACGACATAACATCTGAATAAAAAGCGCCACAAGCACATTTGAATTTGCATTTCCTCGTCATACCTTGCAAATCTGTAACCCACTCATGATAAGTTGGTTCTGACCGTTTTTTACAATTAAAGAATTGATACCTAGCTGCTACCACATTCACTTGTTGGTCATAATAGTTATTGAATCTACAAGCCATTCATACGAAAGTTCACTCTGAGTGGCATTAGGAAATAGTTTGTTTATAAGGCGGAACACTGCACTTCCTACCGTAGATAAGAAATAGGGTAGTTTCACAGTGTCTGGTATGTTGTGAGCGAGTACGTGTGCTTCAGATTGTTGCAATCACGAAACTGGCGAAAAAGCGGTATAGCAGTAGGTGATGCTGTAGGTGGTGCTTGTTCCGTGGGGCGAACAGCATTGGCCAGTAGCTGCTGCACCGTGTTGAGTAGAGTAGATACTTGCTGAGTCTGGAACTGAAACATCTGTATTAGCGGTGTTGCATCTAACACTTGCACCTGTGGCGCCTAAGCAGGGGGTGGGATAGGTGGGGTGGCCGTTTTGGAAGAGACAAATGCGAGAAACAGACAAGGCAAGCAAGAAAAATAACTACAAAAGCAAAGAAATTTTCTGCAACGCCCACCTGGAAACACTGATTAGCAAAACAGACTGCTGAAGCAAGTAAACGCCCCTGCAGCGTAAAGACAAGAGAGAATTAAGGCACCAGAAACTGACAAAAGAAAATTCTACGGCCGCAAGGGACAGGGTTTGTTTGGAAATCTTTGTTGTCAATGTGGGATCCTACCTACTCGTCTTTTATAGGTTGCCTTGGAAGCTGTTTTCTCGAATAGACAGACAACATACAAGCAATGGAGTTTATTGCAGGAACTAAATTGACAATACTTAGCGTATGTACAATGATGTGTTGCAAGCAATTGGCAACATGCAAATAATCGATGTCCTTGGCTGTACAAGGTGTTACAAAAAGGTACGGGCAAACTTTCAGGAAACATTCCTCACTCACAAATAAAGAAAAGGTGTTATGTGGACATGTGTCCGGAAACGCTTAATTTCCATGTTAGAGCTCATTTTAGTTTCGTCAGTATGTTCTTCCACCTACGCTCAATGGAGCACGTTATTATGATTTCATACGGGATACTCTACCTGTGCTGCTATAACATGTGCCTTAAGTACGACACAACATGTGGTTCATGCACGATGGAGCTCCTGCACATTTCAGTCGAAGTGTTCGTACGCTTCTCAACAACAGATTCGGTGACCGATGGATTGGTACAGGCGGACCAATTCCATGGCCTCCACGCTCTCCTGACCTCAACCCTCTTCCATCTATGGAGGCATTTGAAAGCTCTTGTCTACGCAACCGCGGTACCAAATGTAGAGACTCTTCGTGCTCGTATTGTGGACGGCTGTGATACAACACGCCATTCTTCAGAGCTGCATCAGCGCATCAGGGATTCCATGCGACGGAGGGTGGATGCATGTATCCTCGCTAACGGAGGATATTTTGAACATTTCCTGTAACAAAGTGTTTGAAGTCACGCTGGTACGTTCTTTTGCTGTGTGTTTCCATTCCATGATTAATGTGATTTGAAGAGAAGTAATAAAATGAGCTCTAAGATGGAAAGTAAGCGTTTCCGGACACATGTCCACATAACATATTTTCTTTCTTTGTGTGTGAGGAATGTTTCCTGAAAGTTTGGCCGTACCTTTTTGTAACACCCTGTATACAATTTTATTGCAAGAAATTAATATAAGGCATAAGTCTCAGCTAAACAGGATGACGCTTCTTCTAATGCGATTCTTCGGGTGCGACTCTTCAAGTGCGGGTCTGCTAGTACGGCCTAGGCTCTAGGAGCAGCGCTTATATTCTCTTCGGCTAGAGGCCGGTGCTAGTCAGCATACTATTGGCTGACGTCGTCTCACAGCGTTCTCTGCTGTTACGTTCCATGCTGACTTGCCAGCACTTGACGTTACACTGGAACAACCTAGTCGAAATAAATTCAGTAGCAAATTTATGTGACAAATTCCCACTAAATGAAATCCGAATTTTTCCATACGTTTCCTATAGACTGATTTCTCACTACCTGCTACTTCATTTTATGATATTAATAACTTCCTTGGAAATTAAAGAAAAAGTTCTTATAGCAATGAAGGAACTCAGGAACAGGACAGGTATTTCAGCTATTTTATAGACCTTGATAAATCCATCTTACGAAATTATGTGCTAGTAGGGTAAGGTGCCCTATTTTCAGATGATAGCCTAATTCCAGATATGTGGATATTTGCTCCCTGACAGTACTGCTAATGCGGAAACTAGCTGAAATCCTTGTGCTTCCGCCACCTGCTAATTGCCAAGCACATCAGTCGCGTTCTGTGGTGGCATTTGATTTTTTCTCAATATCTTAACATTTGACTGTAATATTTTGAAGACACAACGTTAAGAGCCGAACTGCATGGTAAGTAGTTCGATATTTTAATCTTATTTGTTATTGACATATCACGTTTAATGAAACTTTTGAGTAGCTTTTGTATGCAATAATTCATTACATGTTTCGGTAGTTCAGCCATGTTTCTCAAGCAGTACAGGTGCCTAATTTCAGATACTGCTAGGGTGCCTAATTTCGACAATCTGACAAATACACTCCTGGAAATTGAAATAAGAACACCGTGAATTCATTGTCCCAGGAAGGGGAAACTTCATTGACACATTCCTGGGGTCAGATACATCACATGATCACACTGACAGAACCACAGGCACATAGACTCAGGCAACAGAGCATGCACAATGTCGGCACTAGTACAGTGTATATCCACCTTTCGCAGCAATGCAGGCTGCTATTCTCCCATGGAGACGATCGTAGAGATGCTGTATGTAGTCCTGTGGAACGGCTTGCCATGCCATTTCCACCTGGCGCCTCAGTTGGACCAGCGTTCGTGCTGGACGTGCAGACCGCGTGAGACGACGCTTCATCCAGTCCCAAACATGCTCAATGGGGGACAGATCCGTGGATCTTGCTGGCCAGGGTAGTTGACTTACACCTTCTAGAGCACGTTGGGTGGCACGGGATACATGCGGACGTGCATTGTCCTGTTGGAACAGCAAGTTCCCTTGCCGGTCTAGGAATGGTAGAACGATGGGTTCGATGACGGTTTGGATGTACCGTGCACTATTCAGTGTCCCCTCGACGATCACCAGTGGTGTACGGCCAGTGTAGGAGATCGCTCCCCACACCATGATGCCGGGTGTTGGCCCTGTGTGCCTCGGTCGTATGCAGTCCTGATTGTGGCGCTCACCTGCACGGCGCCAAACACGCATACGACCATCATTGGCACCAAGGCAGAAGCGACTCTCATCGCTGAAGACGACACGTCTCCATTCGTCCCTCCATTCACGCCTGTCGCGACACCACTGGAGGCGGGCTGCACGATGTTGGGGCGTGAGCGGAAGACGGCCTAACGGTGTGCGGGACCGTAGCCCAGCTTCATGGAGACGGTTTCGAATGGTCCTCGCCGATACCCCAGGAGCAACAGTGTCCCTAATTTGCTGGGAAGTGGCGGTGCGGTCCCCTACGGCACTGCGTAGGATCCTACGGTCTTGGCGTGCATCCGTGCGTCGCTGCGGTCCGGTCCCAGGTCGACGGGCACGTGCATCTTCCGCCGACCACTGGCGACAACATCGATGTACTGTGGAGACCTCACGCCCCACGTGGTGAGCAATTCGGCGGTACGTCCACCCGGCCTCCCGCATGCCCACTATACGCCCTCGCTCAAAGTCCGTCAACTGCACATACGATTCACGTCCACGCTGTCGCGGCATGCTACCAGTGTTAAAGACTGCGATGGAGCTCCGTATGCCACGGCAAACTGGCTGACACTGACGGCGGCGGTGCACAAATGCTGCGCAGCTAGCGCCATTCGACGGCCAACACCGCGGGTCCTGGTGTGTCCGCTGTGCCGTGCGTGTGATCATTGCTTGTACAGTCCTCTCGCAGTGTCCGGAGCAAGTATGGTGGGTCTGACACACCGGTGTCAATGTGTTCTTTTTTCCATTTCCAGGAGTGTAGATTTCACTTTTTATTTCCTTTGATATGTCTGGAAAGAAAATAAAGTGTTGGGCAGAGGAAAATATGAAGAAGGCAGTGGAAGCCATTAGAAACAAATAAACGATATTTTAAAGGTATCTACAATTTTTCAAGTGCTAGACTCTACACTTTTAGATTATGTAAAAGCAGGAAGCTTGGAAGAGTAACTGGACTCTAGTATAACCAGAAAATATGTTTTAGGAATAACCTTCAGATCAAGACAAACCAAAATGTAAGAGGCAATTTTAGAAGAACTAGGGGAATCTTCAAAAAGGGGAAAGCATCAAAGCACCCAAAAGGCCAGTCAGAAGAACACAAAGATGGCTAAAATGAGTAGACGACAAAGAAAATCGACATGTTAGTTATCATCTGCTGAGTATTCCGAAAGTTCGGTTTCCCTTATCTCGACAGATGATGAAGACAGCGCAAATGAGGAATGGATCTATTGTTCTGTCTCATACCAGGAAGATGGAGCTGGAGAAGATTGGATAAGGTGTCCAGGATGTGTGCGTTGGCTGCATGAACTGTGTGCTGGGACTGAGAAACATGGCTGGAAGACGTACACATGTGTAAACTACAGATATCCTCAGTGTAGTTTTAAGTGTATCTTATTGTAATCAAACAGGTATATGTCACCACTGTTTTTTGTGCTTTTGTAATAAATCAATATTCGTATATGTATACAATCTTGAATTTTCCGTGTGAAATAACCCTATTCGAAACTAAGAACCTCACTGTCTGAAATTGCTCCCTCTTTTAGTACACTGTCTTAAATGCGCAAGTTTCTTTGACACAAATTATGAAATTTAATCTGTTGACTTTCGCTATAAAAGGTTATATGTAACCAAAATATATTATGTTTTACATATATCTGTCATTTTATGGAGCTTCCAGCTGATTTTGAACTAACCATATCCTTAGATTTCCTTAGCTATCCGAAAATAGGGCACCTTACGCTACGGTGCTACATTTGTCAAACTCTGCGTCTAATATATATGTAACACTACTTTTTATTCAAATTAGGAGACCTTACTGTAACTGCCTGCCTACAAATCCAAAGGTCTGGAGTTCAGTTCTAGAAATTTTTCCGACTGTTTATGTGATAATTTTACATAAGGAAATACTTCGTGTATGACAAAAAAAACAAACTACAAGGTGGTTTGGAAACCACTTTAAACTGAAACTGCTTCTACAACTGGGTGGATGGTCGGATTTTCACTTTGGAGATAGAATGTTTTTAAAGTGAGCAGTGAACGACTGCGGAAGACTATTAGAGTGAAAGAAGAAAAAGGAGACTCCTTTGTGGGACTACAGGATAAAGGAAGCAGTTAAAGAGAAGCAAATGGCTTGTTGGAGTCGGATAGACAGTAACTACTGAAAAGTGGTAAAGTCGTAAAGAAGATAAAAAGAAGAGCTAGGAAAGTTTCACTAAAACTTTGGAAGAGGATGTTAAGGGAAGGAGGAAGGTTTTGTGTAGACTGATAAAGGACAGGGCAAACAGGAGAAAATAAACAAAATTTGCTGACCTATAGAAATGACAGATACTGAGACAAAGAAATGATATACTAAAAATATGGGGGGAATACTTCTCAAAATTGCTGAATGGTAAATGCAGTGGGCTGGTAGATGAGAAGGAAGAAGAAGACAAAACCGAAGAAAAAGAACAAGAAAAGGAATCACCTTGCCATACAGAGAAAGAAGATTGGCAAAGCAGGAGGAGTGAATGAGGTTACCACACAAGTGATAAAAGTAGCAGGTATGATAGGGGTTACAGTGACTGTATAGAATATGTACCATAATTGTAAAGAAGAAAGAAATCTTAAAACAGTGAGGAAAGCGTAAAATTTTCCTCATATTTAGGAATGTTAATAAAGAAGGAATGTAAGAACTACAGAGAGTTCACCCATACTGCGCATGTAGTTATGATTTCAGGAAAGAGAGCTCAACGTTTGACATGATCTTTACTTTAAAACATTTGATGGAGAAAACATGAAAATTTGGAAAAGTCATGGTGATGTGACTTATATATTTTGTTAAAGTCCACGACAGTCTGCCTGCTCATTATTGTTAGCGGGTGCTAGTTCATTAAGATCCACAATGTCCAAATTTGAGTAAGTTCCGTCAGTTAAGACGCTTCACAATCGTTAGAACTATTCATTGTAAATTCGTTACTTGAGATGCGCAAATCAAAAATTAAAATTGCTTCTTTCATAATAGTTATACCCTATCATTCATAGTCCACTAATATAAAGTCGTCCCACGGAATTACGAAATGCCGCTGAAAATATTGAAATACGGACATTATATTTCAGTAATACCAAGAACCAGAACGACATTTATACGCACTTTCAGTAGTAAAAAAAATTTATATTTCAATAAATCAATGTTTTTAAGAGAATCATTTACCAACAGAGATGTTTATTTAAAAACATCGAAGCAACGGGATATTATTGCTTTTGTGCATGATGTTTGCCACGTACTACTAATGTTGACAGCCCTAACACTGTTTTGACTGACAGGGATATACATTTATTATCATTTCTACAGCTGGGTATTACGTGACCTGCTATGACGTCTCTGTCACGGGTAGCCAGGCAGACTCCATACGAAAGAATATATAACAATAACTACAAAAAATTAAAATAATATATGCACAGAAATAGTAGGTACGCATTGCTCAAAAGCTTCGCAAGCTATGGCAGTCGTTTTATGCACTTATAATAAAATTGTCGCCTTGTCCGCCAAGTATTTATTATATTCCTCTAATCCTTACGCGTTTCACTATTAAGTCATTCCCAACAGAACTAAATGAAAAGAAAAAGCGCTCATTTAGAAACATACGAGCAACACCAATGGAATACAATATCTACACACCAGAACTTGCACCTACGAAAATCTACGTGTAAGAAAAAACGACGCTTACAAACAGTACGTTTCGACTTCCGTAAATTTCAGTCAAATAGAGCGACATAAGGTTCGCAAATGCTAGAGGAGACACTTTTTCTCTTACGTGAGAAGTAACAAAGGGTCCGTTTCACGATATTGCCGTAGCGGACAAAAGGCACCACGCAAGTTATGTAAACAGTAAGAAGTGCTGTTTTCTGATGTGACGCTGGTGGCACAGTCACTGTTAAACAGCACCAAGTCGTTTACGTCAACTGCTCGACTAATATTGGGTTTAGTACTTACTACCTCGCCGCTATGTCGTGAAGGTTCTGACAGCTGCCAGTCTGGAAATAGTATCCAACTCTGAAAGACATGAATAAGCTCGTTGAGGCGTAGACACAGTTCTTTTCAAATGCCAAAGCGTCCGAAAGAGCATCTTCACTGATTTTATTGTTTCAGAGTGGAGGATGGTAGTTAACTAAGTGGGTACTCCTAACATCTTCTGGTATACATAAGGAGAACTACTGTCGATTGCTGGTTCTCTGGAACATTTGGGGTTGAGCGCGCGTTTTCCAGCAGGGCGCAATTACTGTTACGTTCAACGATGCCCAAGAGCTACCGGTCACGCGCCGGAATACGAGGTGGGACAAGGGATGCAAACATTATTATGACAAACATCGATATATCGATATGTCGGTGTACTTAGGAAATTATCGATGTTATAGAGAGAGCCTAGAAAACATCGATGTATTGCGAACATCGAAGTTTTTTCAAATCCTTAAACCGAGCAGAAACTATTAGTTTCTCTGTTTTTAGCGTAGTATGAAGTGTGCGTCTGAACGAAAGTAATTAAGTGCTGATAAAAATTTTGATAAAGTGACATTCGACTAGCTTTTTATTTGTATTATAAACTTTCAACTAACACAAGTCTCAACACAAGTACAGTACATAACAAGGTACATAATCGCTGAAATTCTTTTTTTTTAGTATTCTAAGTTGTATTTTACTGTTACGACCGTTTTGAAAGCCGTTTCCCGACAAACGATTATGCTGTTGAGTTATTGTCGTTCGCTTGGATGTGACGTTCCTAAAATATGTAAATATTTCAAGGTGTACTAATACAGTCCTGGGAACACAGGGTTCATGCCCTCCCTCGTTTCAGTAGGATACCGAGTAATCAGAGCAACAGCTGAACCAATGTTCATTTGAACTACAGTCTCCTTTGTAGCAGTAGATGACGACTGCTTAAACTTTACACTTCCATGTATCAGTAGTCTTCTCTTCTTTTTATGACTCGTCGGAAGAATCGGATTCCTTGCTGATTTTGTTGGCGTTTTCCGCGAATCTGTTTACGTATGTGAGCACTATACGCTTGACCAAAGGATCTTTAAAATGTAATAAATTAAACCTTGGGTCCAACGTCGTGGCCAGTGCCATAATCGAGTTGTATTCGATTCTCAAATCATCTTGCCGTTTGTTTCCATAATTCACTTTTTAACTTAAGTACTGTCGTGTCTTTTGGTAAATTACTATTAAGGGTTGCATTCACGCAACTTACTAGCGGTATTTGGTACAAAGGTATACCATAATCTATATTAACCTTTTATAGATAACTTTATTCAGTTGCTCTTGGCAATCGGAAATAATCCCAGGGAAATCCATTACCGAGATAAGGAGCAACCAATGTGTTAATCAAGCTCATAGTCTCCCTGTGTGCCAAACTTCATCCAAATACGTTCAGCATTTTTAGTAATTTTTTTAAAGACAATTCGAATATATAATTCACACATCAGTGTACCGCTTATGTGACACAATACAACAAAATATTCCATGAAGTAAATGAGGAACACACTGGGATTTAGCACATAATTGAGTAATTTCATTGACATTAAGGATCCAAACACCAACAACAACTCAGATATAATGAGCAACAGAAGAGTTATGTGCTTACCCTTCAAGAATTAACATTACACCAGGAATTCACGGTTTTTTAAAAATTTAACAGTTCAAATTATTGTTAATAAATCAATCTATCACAGCATACCTCTTTCTAATATTACTAATTTCACAACAAATCTATAAAAACAGCTAGGAGACAAGTAAACTGTGAATGGCCGCTGACGAACAAGAGCATTGTTTCAAACCTCACACATAAAGATGGTAGAAACCACCGTTCAAAATGACATGGATATATCGATGATTTGTACCTTGAAACATCGTTGGCAGACATCAATATTTTTCTGTTAAAACATTGGTTTCTAAAACATCGATATATTGTTTGTATCCCTAGATGGGGTTCGTGTAGTGTTGCCATATCTAGCTGGGACCTCGTCGGGACACTCTGAGATGGGGATGTAGAAATGAAGTAAAAAATGTATTTAATTGATTACTTTTTATTTAGAACACAGTTACATGGAACTTGTTGCGGGAGAAGTAGTTGGTACATCACATTTTCTGGAAGCTTTCACTTTTTTGGTCAGTCTTTTTTCCCTTTTACGTATTTATAAATTTACATGCAAGTCAGCTTGTAGTTACACTGGCACTGTAAGATTGATGTCCCTGGCAGCAGTCGATATCTTTCATCACTACACTGGGCCGACGTCAGTGAAAATACTTCCTACAGTGACGTTGTGTGCGGGAGAAAACAAATACTTGTATAATTTTGGCACCAGGTATCTGCTTTCAGGATTTTCGGTTTTCTTAGGAAAGTAAATCCATCTTTCTTTCACGGAGTGTTTAGACTTACATTCTTCCCAGTCATGCTTGGTTTCTAAAAAGCTCTTCAGACACATATATTCCTGAAAACAACTGTCGTTTAGTCAGGTATACAATAACGTCTTCAGCCATCGCCCATTCTGGGGATTCAGATAACGTCATCCATTTGTTAAAAGAAGTAGCCCGTTTCTCTAAGTAATCAAATGCTATGCTACAGAAAGCCATTGTCTCTTCCTCTAATTCCGAAATCAAAATAATTATTTCTTGGTTTGGCTTCTCATTCTTTAATTTGTTCAAATTCATCTTGGTCTGCATGCTTATAAAATTTCCAGTCTTCTTTGCATTCAGACGTCTTTCAGTGTCGTTTTACATATTTCTTATTTCAGTTATCGAGACTTTATTCTTCTCCACGATTTTTATATATTTTGTTTCAAACTGAGCGTAGTATGAATGCGGAAGCATGAACGCTCTTCTGAAATTATTTTACGTGGCCTGTCTTCGGCAACAAAAAATTGTTTTACTGGAATCCAAAGCTTAAGAATTCTCTTATTAGCGGGCAGTAACGACAGGCATCTTGTTTTTGAGTGAGAAAGAAGCATCAGAAGATTGACATCAACGTATAAGCAGAACTCTTTCAGCTTCTCTGTCCTTACCGTGTCTATAGAAAAATAATAAAATATTTTCACGACTATTATTTCAATATCAACAGCTAAGACTCCAGTAGCGCTTGATACGTTATTGTAGAGAATATGGGTAGGGCTTCCGAATCCTTCTACATTTTTTCCTAGTTCTTCCTTAACTTGCTGAAACGCATTCCGCTGGCCGCGTCGATGATCCCCTCCAAAGTTGTTGTTGGTATTGGCATTGTCTCCACAAAAAGCGATTAATTTATCTAATGGAATCTGCAATATCTTTAAGTGTCTAGACAACACTTCGTAACTGTTTCCGATGTTTCATTATTCAGAGAATCAAACTTCAGCAGCTTCCGTTGGATTCCGTCAGTTTCAGTAAATTTACTTTGACTCTCCGTAAAGACACGAAAAGTGGTAAAGTGTTTGAACTAGCAACTTATCTTACAGATCTGCTCCTCGCCTTTATCACTCCTATCATAAGCGTTTATTTTGGTAGATGTTAAAATAAAAATAGCAGTGGATGTGTGATTAATCGACTTCTAAGAATAATCTTACTACTTAGGGCTTCCTTTTGTTTATTCATTTAATCCTCGGGAGCATTGCACAGATCAAATCTCATGTAGCGTTGGTTTCTAATTATTAATGAATGCATTCAAACTCGCAGACAACACCCTAATAAATAATGAAAGTTAATGACATAACTCACCCGCTCAATGTGATCAGTCTAAACATTATGACAGATGTTGTAATTCACGCTTTCATTTGTGTGTCGTGCACTGGAAACGCTCTTTGGAGAGGATGGCGCAGTTAACCATCGGGGAAAAGAACAGATCTTTAGAAAGAGCCTCAAGAGACAAAGCACTAAATCCGCCCGCCTAATCTCAGCGCATTGTGAACTCAGGGTCCCCCTCCCTCTCCGCTATTGTGCCTACTTCGCCATAAATTTCTTTTCCCCGCATTTTCATGGGATAGCGCGTTCTCCTTATATTAATCAGAAGAGTGCCTTAGGCACTACGTTTCGCAGAGCAGATATCACGTTCTCTCTTTTGAGGCTAGTGGCAAAATCAAGAGTTTTCATAGTTTAAACTGCAGAAGTTTGTTGTTTTTTTTTTTTTTTTATTTCGTTTATTTAATTTATAGCCTTCGACGTGATTCATTCAGCCAACCTTTGATAATGGTATTTGCTGTAAATGCTAGCCAGTCATGAAACACGAGGTCATCAAGACAGAAAGTACGAAAATGCGTTTCATGAGAAAAACAGTTCGATACTTCAGAAGCGAAGAGAAAAAAGGAGTTACGGGGTCAGGAAATAAGTAAAGATAATAATTTGAATAGGGAAGTAGTAAAATACGATATTAACAAAAGCTTTTGAAAAAAATAAACAGTCGAAGTTTTTTTGTGAAGTGATTTGTATGTTGTTGTCGTTGCTGTCGTTGTGGTCTTCAATCCGAAAACAGGTTTGATGCATCTATCCCCCCCTACTCTGTCCTACAGAATTTGCCTCGATCCAAGAAATAAAATAGGTTAAACAAACATTTGAGGAAGCTTTGAATGATGCTTGAAATCATATACAATAACTGAGATGCTCATACATTAGTAACATAATGAGAAAACTGACAAGGGAATGGTCCAGTTCGACATGATGAAAACTATCCTGAATTTTTTTTTACATAGGAAAGAAATGCACTCTTATAATTTTAGCTTTAAGGCGCTCTAAAGTATTTTTTTTTTTAATGTTAGAGCTAAGCGTCGCCATAACTAGGGGTTTTGATTGGAACCATGTAGGTCTTCGGCCTTTATGAACGTACACAATCTGATGAAAAGTATCCGGACCCCTAGCTGAAAATGACTTACAAGTTCGTGGCGCCCTACATCGATAATGCTGGCCCCTGGCCTTGATGACAGCTTCCACTCTCGCAGGCATACGTTTAATCAGGTGCTGGAAGGTTTCTTGGGGAATGGCAACCCACTCTTCACGGAGTGCTGCACTGACGGGAGGTATCGATGTCGGTCTGTGAGGCCTGGCACGAAGTCGACGTTCCAAAAAATCCAAAAGATGTTCTATAGGATTCAAGTCAGGACTCTGTATAGGCCAGTCCGTTACAGAGATGTTATTGTCGTGTAACCACTCCTCCACAGGCCGTGCATTATGAACAGGTGCTCGAAAGTGTTGAAAGATGCAGTCGCCATCGCCGAATTGCTCTTCGACAGTGGGAAGCAATAAGTTGCTTAAAAGGTCAATGTAGGCCTGTGCTGTGATAGTGCCACGCTAAACAACAACGGATGCAAGCCCACCCCATGAAAAACACGACCACACCGTAACACCACCGCCTCCGAATTTTACCGTTGACACTACACACGCTGGCAGATGACGTTCACTCGGCATTTACCATACCCACACGCTGCCATCGGATCGTCACATTGTGTACCGTGATTGGTCGCTCCACACAACGCTTTTCCACTGTTCAATCGTCCAAGCGAGGCGTCGTTTGGCATTTACCGGCGTGGTGTGTGGATTATGAGCAGCCGCTCGACATGTAATACAAGTTTTATCACCCCCCGCCTAACTGTCGTAGTACTTGCAGTGGGTCGTGATGCAGTTTGGAATTCCTGTGTGATGGTCGGGATCGATGTCTACCTATTACACATTACGACCCTTCTCAACTGTCGGCGGTCTCTGTCAGTCAACAGACGAGGTCGACCTGTACGTTTTCGTGCTGTATGTGTCCCTTCACGTTTCTACTTCACTATCACATCGGAAACAGTGGACCTAGGGATGTTTAAGAGCGTGAAAATATTAGGTACAGACTTATGACACGAGTGACACCCCATCGCCTGACCACATTCGAAGTCCGTAGGGTTCCGCGGAGCGCCCCATTCTTCTCTCTCACGATGTCTAATGACTACTGAGGTCGCTGATATGGAGTACCTGGCAGTAGGTGGCGGCACACTGCACCTAATATGAAAAACGTATGTTTTTGGAGGTGTCCTGATACTTTTGATCGCATAGTGTATAACCGCTCATCGGCTCATGTACAGGGAAGGTGCGCATTAGGGAGCCGGTCCTAGTTTGCCCTGACTCCTGGGGCTTCAACAGTCCGGTAGCAATGCCGGTTTCAATTTACTCACTTTTTGCCGCACGAAAACCTCTTACAACAGCGGTAAGTACAGCCCTTGCTGCCTGACGCGCGAATCGGCGAATAAGCAGACACAGCTGTCACAAGAGAACGTAGCATCCTGTAGCAAATACACATACGCGAATTTTGAGCACTTAAACCATAGCATATATGCCTAAAATCGTTAATTTTTTGAATAACTTGCAGTTCGTATCGTTAGCCAAACTGTTGCAGATGTGTAACACAAGTAACTAGCAGAGGAAATAAAATCAAGGCAGCGTATGATGTTGCATCACAGACGACTTCCATCAATTAGAACACTGAGATGTTGACATGAAGTATTTTACAACAATTCCTGTAGCACAGTTATTGTGATAATTTTTGAATAATGTATATTTTACTAACAACGAATCAGTTCATTGATTATTTCCAGTAGTCATCACCAAAACTCGAAATGTCTGTTAGATGACGAAAAGAAACGTTTTCTTTACACCTGGAACACCTGATAAAAGAAAAAAATTGATGTATTTACGCATGTAAATCTCTACTTTTATTTATACAGAACTGGAATGGAGAAAGAAATGGTCGTGTCTATTGTTCTACATATTGTGTTGCGTATCAGGCATACTTGATCAGATTCGTAAAACCTGGTGATGCCAATTGAAATTCCACAAATGAGTGAAGTTTAACAATACTATACCTCTGATAAACCTGAAATAAGAAAGGACTATCAGAAATTGTACTCTTCCACAATTTTCTGGAAAATCATTTACAGTGTCGAACGAATCTTTTCGTCGTCCTCCTAAAGGCAGACGTGATGTTAAGTCCAGGCCAAGAGTGCAAAAAAAGAAGTAAATTATTTGTCGTAACTGCAAAGAAAACGTTCCAGATGTAATATTGGCTATTATTCTCTTCCATTTTTCCAAATTTTGCTACGTCCAAGACAAACAAACAGCCCTTGTTTTTAAATTTTTGGTCGCATAAAGCAGCGCAAACAGTAATTCACTGAATCTTATCACTGGCGTTGTTGTGTAGGCATGCTTCAGAACATTCATTTACTACACAATCGAATTTGTCTTCCTTTCGCTCAAAATGGTAAATTGTAGTTTGCAGTTCTTGCACGAAATCCGACTAACAAGAATCTTCGTCTTTACGTCAGCCACAAATTTCCCTGCAGTATTGCCTATTAATCACATCTCTACACGTTTCCTTGATGTAAACTCTGGTAATTTTCCGATGTATTTTCCATGTAATTTCCTGAATCTGTTTAACTAGGCCGAAGAAACATATAAATCAGTAATGTTAATTTCACTTGCAATTCAGAGGATTCTGTCACGTAGATCTCACTCGGTAACGGTGTATTGACTTTCATTCTTTCGAATAGTTTTTCTTTCACAATTTTATGATTTTCATTTGGCGTTGTTTCTTGCTTTATACAAATCTTTATTCCATTTATACAACTTATATTCAGATTTTATGAAATGGGACCAGCTTTGCACACTGCTTAACTTTCGTTTTGTTCCACCTTTGTTTAACCAAAAAATGTACAGCCTTTTCTTTCACATTGAAAGCTATTACCCTACATGTTTCTTCGGGCTAGTTTTTGTTCTGGTCTGTGATTAGCACAACAGTCATCGTTAGAACCACAATTCTGGTAATCTTCAGTTATTTCCTGTTTCTTCTCATGTTTCCAGAATTGCTAACGAAATGTCGACATCATTCGAATGAATGTCCAAAACATTAATGAATAAATGACACATCTGGAGAAGTAGATGATTTTGACTGCACACTACTTTCTTCATATTTCAACTTTGCGACGTTAACAGGCTTCCACATCACTGTGAAACTCTAGAACCACTACAGAGACAAATACTATTAGCTAACATATAAGAAGAAAACATAAAGAAAATTAATTCAGTTTTATCTATATTTCTAACAGTTAGCGATACTGCAAAAGCAACTGCTAATTATTATGAGTATTAAATGAGTTGCAAATTCAAGAGAATAGTAACTTCGAACAACGGTGTCAGAGAAATTATCAACGGAAACTGAAATTCAGTTTACAAATTACGATCGCGTTTGCCGTGTTATTTGTTTACTGATTTGGCGTGAACTAAGGCTATGCAAGCCCCCCTCCTCCCCCCCCCCCCCCACCAGCACCGCCACGTGGTGCTTGCTCTGTCTGCTGGTGTATTCTTCCCGTGTAAAAAATTTCAGGGCGAGTTTCGACATATCGGGTTGGAAAGCTCCCTCCTGAGTAAAATTCTACCAGACAGATATGCTCTAGTGCTCTTTCAAATTCATAAGATTCTAAGTTAAACATTTAACTTTAACTTCTCAATAGGCACTTCATTTGCTGTATGTGGTTTCAAGCATCATTCAAACGCGTGTCAGATCTTTCTTTAGTGCATTTGTCTGGGCATACAGCCCACAAAAATAATAAGACAGTACCACTGGTAGCCGATGCACGAGCTCGTAGGGGCAAAGGCAAAGAAAGCCGTAACAATGTGAGGTCAGTTTTTTTTTTTTTACAAAAAAGACATAATGTCTTATGGGATAACAGCAATCAGTGATCTTATAATGTTACTTAAAATCCGTCTTGATTGCAATTTTTTTTTTTTTTTTTTTTTGTTCATATGACCGGTTTCGGTTCATTCAGAACCATCTTCAGATCTGATATTTCAGTTACAGGAGTAACCCGTCCAAAACCAGCATCTTTCACATGCTACGTCACACGTGACGTAGCATGTGAAAGTTGCTGGATTTGGACGGGTTACTCCTGTAACTAAAATATCAGATCTGAAGATGGTTCTGAATGAACCGAAACCGGTCATATGAATAAAAAAAAATAAAAAATTGCAATCAAGACGGATTTTAAGTACCATTATAATGTGAGGTCATCATGACAACCACCACCACGGCTTGTTGTCAAGGGCAACTCGGAACGCGACCGCTGCGCCCCGAAGTACTCGCCGACATGCGGCAGCCGCATCCCTGCGATTTCCATCATCATTCGACTCCGCTTTAACCACGCTTCGCTTCCTGTACATCTGTTCAGAATCAGGATATACTGTTCCGTTGCATGTGAGTGTGATTCCGAGTCAGAAGCTGATGTAAAACACATCATGTTTCCGTGTTCCAAATTTAACAATGAATCATCAGGATTTCTGAAGACTTTGATGAGTATAGGTTACTTCAGCGTCTCCACTTTTGGTTTCTAAAGATATTCGCTTGTATATAAAGACATTCGCCGGCATAAAGTAATTGTCAGTTTACTTAAGAGCATAGGGAAGAATCTGTAGAACTCATATTTTCATTTGTCTGTATCACTTATTATTCAGTTTAAGAAGCAGTGTGAATTCATAACATATATATATTCAATTTACTTATTATTCTATTTGTTAAACATTTGTTGTGGAAAAACTTGACAAATTGAGCTTTCAGTTCTGTAAATATGCATTTTTGTATTTTCACTGTACAATTATGTATTCTACGTAAACTTGTGTTCTCGATGGTTAAATGAACTATAAACTCCGAACGCCAAATAAACCTCCCAATTCAGATGACACAGTTGCTGAAAGATTTAAAGAAGACTTGAGTTTGATTTCAAACACGTACCCAACTCATACGATAATAGTTGGTGGTGACTTTAATTTACCCTCGATATGTTGGCGAAAATACATGTTTAATGCCGGAGGCAGGCATAAATGTCATTCGAAATTGTGCTAAACGCATTCTCTGAAAATTATTTCGAGCAATTAGTTCATGACCCCACGCGAATAGTAAACGGTTGTGAAAACACACTTGACCTATTAGCAACAAATAATCCTGAGTTAATAAAGAGCATCAAGGATTAAAGAACACAGGGTTGTCGTAGCGAGACTGAATATTGTAATCCCCAAATCCTAGAAAAATAAGTGAAAAATATGCGTTTTCAAAAAAGTTTATAAAAATTCACTTGACGCCTTCCTGAGAGACAACTCCACACATTCCAGATTAATAATGTAAGTGTAGACCAGATGTGGCTTACATTCAAAGAAATAGTATCGGCAGCAACTGAAAGATTTATACCAAATAAATTAACAAACGACGGAGCTGATCCTCCTTGGTACATAAAACGGGTTAGAACACCGTTGCAGAAACAACGAAACAAACATGCCAAATTTAAACAGACGCAATATCCACAAGATTGGCTATCTTTTACTAAAGCTCGAAATTTAGCGCGGACTTAAATGCGAGATGTTTATAACATTTTCCATAACGAAACTTTGTCTCGAAACCTGGCAGAAAATCCAAAGAGATTCTGGTCGTATGTGAAGCATGTTAGCGGCAAGAAACAATCAATGCCTTCTCTGCGCGATAGCAATGGAGATACTATCGAAAACAATGCTGCCAAAGCAGTTACTAAACACAGCCCACCGAAATGATGAAGATGAAGTAAATATTCCAGAATTCGAATCGAGAACAGCTGGCAACATGGGTAACGTAGAAGTAAATATCCTCAGAGTAGTGAAGCAGCTTAAATCACTTAATAAAAGCAAGTCTTCTGGTCCAAACTGTATACCATTTAGGTTCCTTTCGGAGTATGCTGATGCATTAGCTCCATACTTAACAATCATATACAACCATTCGCTCGACGAAAGTTCTGTACCCAAAGACTGGAAAGTTGCACAGGTCACACCAATATTTAAGAAAGGTAGGAGGAGTAATCCACTAAATTACAGGCCCACATCGTTAACGTCGATATGCAGCAGGATTCTGGAACATATATTGTGTTCGAACATTATGAATTAACTCGAAGAAAACGGTCTACTGACACACAGTCAACATGGGTTTAGAAAACATCGTTCCTGTGAAACACAACTAGCTCTTTATTCCACGAAGTGTTGGGTGCTATTGACAAGGGATTTCAGATCGATTCCGTATTTCTGGATTTCCGGAAGGCTTTTGACACTGTACCACACAAGCGGCTCGTAGTGAAATTGCATCCTTATGGAATATCGTCTCAGTTATGTGACTGTTATTTCCCGTCAGAAAGGTAATAGTTCGTAGTATAATTGACGTAAAGTCATGGACTAAAACAGAAGTGATTGCTGGCGTTCCCCAAGGTAGTGTTATAGGCCTTAGCTGTTCCTTATCTAAATAAACGATTTGGGAGAAAATCTCAGCAGCCGTCTTCGATTGTTTGCAGATGACGCTGTCGTTTATTGACTAATAAAGTCATCAGAAGATCAAAACAAACTGCAAAACGATTTAGAAAAGATATCTGAATGGTGCGAAAAGTGGCAGTTGACCGTAAATAACGAAAAGTGTGAGGTCATCCACATGAGTGCTAAAAGGAACTCGTTAAACTTCGTTTACGCGATAAATCAGTCTAATCTAAAAGCCATAAATTCAACTAAATACCTAGGTGTTATAATTACGAACAACTTAAATTGGAAGAAACAAGCGTACTGTAACCTACTTCCTTTGTTTTCGGATTGCATTTCCTTAGGATTCTTCCAATGAATCTCAGTCTGGCATCCGCTTTACCGACGATCAACTTTATATGATCATTCCATTTTAAATCATTCCAAATGCGTACTCCCAGATAATTTATGGAATTAACTGCTTCCAGTTGCTGACCTGCTATTTTGTAGTTAAATGATAAGGGAACTATCTTTCTATGTATTCGCAGCACATTACACTTGTCTACATTGAGACTCAATTGCCACTCCCTGCACCATGCGTCTATTCGCCGCAGATCCTCCTGCATTTCAGTACAATTTTCCATTGTTACAGAGCACGCACGGATTGATATAGGTGTTCATTCTTTCCGTGCGCTATACGAGATTGGAATAATGGAGGATTGCGAAGAACTCTCTGCCAGGCACTTAAATGTGATTTTCAGAGTCTACATGTAGATATAGATGGAGATGTGTGCGGCCGGCTGGCACGTGGGAGATCGGATAGGTTTGCGCGACCTTGTTGCCAAGATCAGAGACGACTCGTCCAACGACTCACTGTGCTTTTGTTCACTGTCATACCTCTGTAGACATTCTGAAAGCGCCTATGAATATGTGCGACGCTCTGGTTTCCCGCCAAAAGAAACTCTCTGCCTGGAACCACAGACGTACATTACTAGAATGGCAATACCATAGACCAAAGATAACTCCAAAGATAACATAGACTGCACGTGGCGTCATTAGGCTGACACAAACATCAACGTCACATGACTCGGGGCAGGACGCCGATTTTCTGTTATTACGCACTGTATGGAATAGAGCTGAAGGAGATTTCCCATTTATAGTTGAAATCAAGCATTGATTTTAACAGGAAAACAACTTCCGTTATTGCTACTACAGATGTAGTAATGTAGTTAACCTGATTTAGTTAACCTGATTTCTCGGAAATTTCTAATATTAATGCGATCGTTATCGATTTTTACATATGGTCACGTGAAGCGTACTGACATTTCTTTTTACAAGCAACAAAAGTACTGTTCTTCAGTGAATATTCGTTTTTGTTGCACTGTGAGTCTTTTAGCTCACCATTTCCACAGGAGTAGAACACAAATCAGCAGTTTGGCAGGCAACACGACTTTTCTGACGATTCCTCAACGAAACGTGTGAAATGTTTTGTTATGCTTTTATAAGATATGAAATCCATTTATGATCGTAAGATCCGCATTTTAGTCAAAATAAGCGTTTATGTTTTATGTCTTTGCCACTTAGTGATGTCGGTATGTGAAGCAAGTAAAAGATTTCCAGTTTACGTCAAAAGAATCTCCTGATGGAACTTGACTGATTCACTCAACAAGAACAGATTTTGTAGGTATAATGAACAGTCTGCGTTCATCTTTCGTTGCGTATGACGCTGTCAGAGGCAAATCTGCACACGAAAGACTTTCGTACTGGCAAATTAACCAATACCTTCGGGAAGTGTTGTTTTAAATACAGTGATAAGTGGTGGAGTAGCAGAATATCAGTCCAGGAGTCTGTAGCTGCCATATTTGGCAAATTTCACCATGTTTTCAAATTTCTAGTACCAGTATCTTGAACATAAAAAACAGAGGTGGCTCGCTATTATATGCAATGATTTAGTTTATTGTGCAAAATTGGTCAGAAAGTATTAGACAAATGTCCATTTTTTACGTGAAAACCCCTTTTAGGAAATTAGTTACCTTAGTTTTGCAGGACATAAGGAATGATGTTTTCCTTCATCTGAATAAACATGATTGAAACCGCCCTCCTCTTGATAATCACATTCTTCAACTGAAAAAAAGCTTTACACGTTGTGTATTGTAAACTAAGGTTACATGATGGAGTGAAACTTCACAGGAGGAAGCTACACCATGCTCTGACTAAAAGTGTCCACAAAAAATAGTATTGTTTAATAATCAGTGCTTTTGTGTTTGTTTTTAAAACAGAATTACATACACATATGGCGGCACCTACAGCTGCAGAAGTCAAGTCACCTACTGCTGAACTATAGTTTTGTGTTTGTGTGAAATAAATTAATGAATTTGAATCCCATTCTGTAAATCTTCTCTGTGTTTTTCTTAAACTCTGTTGCTGACAAGTGTGAAATTATAGCTTTATATTTGTTTCAGTGTGTAGCTCAGAATATCAGTTTCCAAATTTCTATGCCTTAAAACTGTATTATCATTTTAATTTTTAAGATGACTGAACTACTCGTATTTTTTTTTTCATCTTCCCCTCATACAGAGTTTCCACTACAACGAAAATTGGATTAAATAACGCAGATCCTGAAAGATCATTGTTGAGTGACATAGTAATAAACTTCCACAGTGCATGGATATAAGTTTTGCATAAGTGCTGTTTTTCTGTAATAAATTAAGTATTATTACCACCAGTACTTTGATTTTTCTTTTGTGTTAGTTGCTGATTTTAGAATTCTGTTCACCTTTTGGCACGAGGTCAGGAAGAAAACGTTTCCATCAGAAATGTGCTCCCCCTGACACTTTACCAGAAAAAGCTGCAATCTTAACATACATAATATAGACTATTGCAGATACTAAAGAAGTTACGAAACTGATAATGATCCTGTTAAAAACAGGCTGCTTACCTTATTCTTCCGAGAGAGCAGTTCATCTGTAGGAAATATACAATAAAATTGAGGTAAACCACAGTGACATCAAGCTTGATTAATGTCTGTGCAAAATGGATAGGATGTACATTGTCCATGTAATATTTTTCTTGGAGGGGGGGGGGGGGGAGGGCGGGGGCATCGATGTTCGCAGATTTTCACTCTGCTTTAAATGAATCCTCAAGGGCACGCCACATTCAGTGAATAAAGTGTTTGGGCGCGTGTAGAAAATAGTATCTATTCATCAGAAGTGATCAGCAAGATTATTGTGTAAAGCAGATAACCACACATTGAGCAGAATGCTTTTTAAGCCTCTTGGAATTATTACTCCCGGTAACTGTACACCTTAACGGTTTTTCTTACTGACAACAAAAACAAGTTTCATCTGAGCTGTAATGTACTTAACACAATACAGGGCAATCAAAATCATTTTCATGTGCATTTTACATTCTTGTCCAGTGTTCCGAGACGACTGATGTATTCTGTAGCAGAGGTATGGTATTCAGCAGTCTCCCATTTAGCATAAAGCAAGAAACTGGGAATTTCTGTTAATTCAAGAGGAAACTATACATAAATTAGCCACTGTTTTTATTACTTGAAGATCTAGATTCAATAATTAAAAAGGTTCTGTTGGTTACTTGGTAGGTACGAATGCATGTTGTATAGCCATATGTTAAATAGTAAGACTCAGTTTTCGAAGATATAAGTAACTATTTTTTTTAAAAAAAAATCAAGTGTAATAAGGTTAATATTAAGCAGCCAGTGAGAGACAAATAGATAGTATTTAGTATAATTGTGGATGCAGGAGCTTTTTTCAAAGTAGTAACTTCCTTTTTACTTAAATTAATTAGCTGCTGTAGGTATAACTATGCAGTATACAGATAGGTACATTAATGTTAGTACAGATTGTTTACAATTTGTTTGTTGTTACTGTAGATCTTGACTCATTCCACATCCCTGAGGGTTCTCCATCTACAGTGTAGTTTAGTTAGAGATCAATTTTAGTATTTTGAATTAGCAGCATAATTCATATACTCCCAGAGAAGTCTTCTTTTGTCCTCACACACTTCACAGACGGATGAAAATGTCAGTTGTGAAAGGAAACTAGTTCAGAATCCTTGGAGAGGTATTTCCATGAGTTGAAAGTTAGGGTGCATGTCTGTCCTTGAATGTAAAACTTGATAAATGACTAAGATTTTGAGACAACATATCGTTAATATCTAGCTCAATACACAAATATAACCAACGTTTTGTAATATATTACGCTTCCTATCTTGACGTCGTTTCGGTATCTGTACTGGATTAAGGAAAAGTCAGAAAATAAATGACCTAGCTTTGTGTAAATACCTGACATTACGCACATAAACGAAGTTCCTTTCTTACAAAAGCATACTAAAACATTTCACACATATTCTTGTGGAATCGTCAGAAAACTAATGCTGCGAGACAGACTGTTATTTTGTCTTCCACTCCTGTGGAAGCGGTGAACTACAGGAGTTCAAAGTCCAAAAAAATGTATTCAGAAAAGAACAGTGTGTCTGTCGCTTGTTAAAAGGAACTGCCAATTAGTTTAAAGTTGACCTCACGTAACAACAATAACCATTGATTTATAATCAAGAATTTCGGATAAAGTGGGTTAACTGGACTGCTACGTGTGCAGCAGAAGCATTATAGTTCGTTGAACTGTCAAAATCAGTGCTTCATTTTAGCTGTATTTGAGGAAAACTGTAACGGTCAGCTCCACTCTACACAAAATGGTTCAAACGGCTCTGAGCACTATAGGACTTAACATCTGAGGTCATCAGTCCCCTAGAACTTAGAACTACTTAAACCTAACTAACCTAAGGACATCACACACATCCATGCCCGAGATAGGATTCGAACCTGCGACCGTAGCGGTCGCGCGGTTCCAGATTGAAGCGCCTAGAAGCGCTCGGTCACACCGGCCGGCCCACTCTACACAGCTGGTAATGATAGGAGCTTGACTTTCTGCCTTGGTTACAAGCCTTAACACGGCAGAGAGCCATACACGCACAGTCTATGTTCTATGAGGTGCATTCAAGTTCTAAGGCCTCCGATTTTTTTTTCTCTGGACTGGAAAGAGATAGAAACATGCGCATTGTTTTAAAATGAGGCCGCGTTCATTGTCAATACGTCCCAGAGATGGCAGCACCGTACGGCAGATGGAATTTTACCGCCAGCGGCGAGAATGAGAACTGTTTTAAATACTTAAAATGGCGACGTTTTCCTTACTTGAACAACGTGCAATAATTCGTTTTCTGAATTTGCGTGGTGCGAAACCAATTGAAATTCATCGACAGTTGAAGGAGACATGTGGTGATGGAGTTATGGATGTGTCGAAAGTGTGTTCGTGGGTGCGACAGTTTAATGAAGGCAGAACATCGTGTGACAACAAACCGAAACCACCTCGGGCTCGCACAAGCCAGTCTGACGACATGATCGAGAAAGTGGAGAGAATTGTTTTGAGGGATCGCCGAATGACTGTTGAACAGATCGCCTCCAGAGTTGGCATTTCTGTGGGTTCTGTGCACACAATCCTGCATGACGACCTGAAAACGCGAAAAATGTCGTCCAGGTGGGTGCCACGAATGCTGACGGACGACCACATGGCTGCCCGTGTGGCATGTTGCCAAGCAATGTTGACACGCAACGACAGCATGAATGGGACTTTGTTTTCGTCGGTTGTGACAATGGATGAGACGTGGATGCCATTTTTCAATCCAGAAACAAAGCGCCAGTCAGCTCAATGGAAGCACACAGATTCACCCCCACCAAAAAAATTTCGGGTAACCGCCAGTCCATGTTCTGGGACAGCGAGGGCGTAATCCTTACCCATTGCGTCCCAAAGGGCACTACGGTAACAGGTGCATCCTACGAAAATGTTTTGAAGAACAAATTCCTTCCTGCACTGCAACAAAAACGTCCGGGAAGGGCTGCGCGTGTGCTGTTTCACCAAGACAACGCACCCGCACATCGAGCTAACGTTACGCAACAGTTTCTTCGTGATAACAACTTTGAAGTGATTCCTCATGCTCCCTAATCACCTGACCTGGCTCCTAGTGACTTTTGGCTTTTTCCAACAATGAAAGACACTCTCCGTGGGCGCACATTCACCAGCCGTGCTGCTATTGCCTCAGCGATTTTCCAGTGGTCAAAACAGACTTCTAAAGAAGCCTTCGCCGCTGCCATGGAATCATGGCGTCAGCGTTGTGAAAAATGTGTAGTCTGCAGGGCGATTACGTCGAGAAGTAACGTCAGTTTCATCGATTTCGGGTGAGTAGTGAATTAGAAAAAAAATCGGAGGCCTTAGAACTTGAATGCACCTCGTATATGGACTATGGCAACACCGTATATAGCGTCACAGATGTCACTGAAACCAGTGTAATGTTCGTTTCGCAATAATTCCCGCAAATTTGACGTCATTTACACGTTACGCGCAATATTGACGACGGCATGATCGGCTATCGACTTTGTGAGAAGGAAGTGTATTAAAATTATTAATCCTCAAGTCAGGCAGCAATTTGGTCTGTCCTCTTAGGTTCCTGCCTACCTACACACTCGGAAGTAGCTCCATTTTCGGAAATGAAGAGACAAATATTTGTGAGAAGAAAAAATATAAATTTTATTGCAGCTTGTTTTAGCCGTAGCATTTAAAGCTGCACTCTTAGGTTCCAGCCTAACCACACATTCGGAAATCGCCACGCATTCGGAAATAAAGAGCCAAATATTAGTGGAAAGGCAGAATATGAATTTTATTGCTGCTTTTTTCTGTCGCAGGAATTGATGCTGTCCTCTTTCGTAAATAAACAGCGAAATACTTGCGACAAGGAAGAAGATGAATGTTAATGCTCCTCGTTTCACCCGCAGCAATTTAAACTGTCCTGTTAAGTTCCTGCATAACCACACATTCTAAAGGCGGCACATATTCGGAAATAAAGAACGAGGCATTTGTGAGAAGGAAGAATAGGAATTTTATTGTTGCTAGTTTCAGTTGCAGCAGTTTAAGCTGTCCTCTTAGGTTCCTGCATAACCACGTACTCGGAAATCGCTAAATATTTATTTCATCCTTCATTCTCAGATCAAACCGAATGCAAATAATGTCCAATATTACAGACGATACTTGTCTTACATTCATAATAAAGTAACAGAACGTGTTAACAACGTTCACATGAAAGAAAAATTGCCTGTAACAGGATGCGGACCAACCACTTTCGGCTCCAGAAATGACGACGTTATTCATTACGCTTGCACTTAACCGTGGAAAGTTTACCGCAGGTCTTGGTTATCACATTCTTTCTTGAAGACTTGTATCGTAGATCTGTTATTAACTGATAATTAATGATACTTGTGATATGTTTGCGATAAATTTTCAGTGCTTCTTTACACTGAAATGGCATACTGATTAATTACTGTTAAAACTGTAAATAATTGGGATAAGCTGATATAACTACGTGATCTTATAATTTAATCATAGTGAACAATATGTGCCTCGTGTTCGGCTGTAACTTTTCGTACAGCTGACGGAAGACACAAGAAAAGAACATGTCTCAAGACAAGCGTATCTAGAAACATCTTACAAAATTTTTACTTTTGCACTGTAGTAAGCGTAGAGTTTGCACTATCTGAAATACCGGTAGGGTTTAAATAGTTTATTTTTACTAAATGTAGTTTTAAGAAACGTAGCTTAATCATGTGTTATTCATCAGTTTTGATCAACTTCGGCTTTTCTTCAAATAGTACGCTTGTTATGAAAGCGTTGATACCAAGTATGTCATTATTCATTTGAGTGTGCTTACGAAAACTACAGTCTGCTTTAAACGTGTGTGTATGTAACTTAAATGTTCTTCTCTTAATACGATTCTACAATGTATGTGTTATACTCAACTAGTACCCAAATATTTGCTCAACTTCAGAACTTGTTTCCACCACTACATAAAACTTACGTCATTTCGCTTCAGAAAATCGTGGTAGTGCCATACACAAACTTCCCGACACCGCTATCTTACCTCGCCAAACGTCAGGCTGCAGTAAAAGATGAGCCTTTGCCAGTCTAGTAATGTATGTCTGTGCTTGGGGCACAACTCCGCTACAGTTACCACTTTGAAGGCTACGTATAGCGCGGCCACGTATCAGAACTTCATGAAGCTATAGGGGCTGAAACGGGAATATATATATATATATATATATATATATATATATATATATATATATATATATATATATATATATATATATATATATATATGATAATTTTTATTTGTGTGTTTAATAATAAATATATTGTTCTTTGTCTACCTGGGTGTAATTTCTTGAGTGCCAAGGGCAGTACAATTCACATCAGGCTTTATTTCTTACTTTGAGGCAAACGTTTCAAAATATTCGATGTTTTTTTTCGCAAAAATCTCTGTTGTTTTCAATTGCTGTTCAGAAAGTATGAAATATGATATATTTAAATATCGATCGGTATTTTGTTGTTATTGAGAGTATAAAGGTCAACAGAAGGCAGAGAAACTTCACTTTATGCTGTGATTTGATATTTTTCACATTTCATTTGCATAGCTGGCAGCAGCTATTCGTGAAGTACCGTAAAATGGGGTGAATGGAAACGATGGGGAGAACAGAAACGAAACTTTCAAACAAGTTCTATTCTTTCATATCGAATGACAAATGGGAATACAAAGATTTGTTCATATAGCTTGGTAATGGACCAATCTAACAGTGAAATTGGGAATTTCAATGTTGGTGATGCTATCAGTTGATGTTTTACGAGCCGGCCGCGGTGGTCTCGCGGTTCTAGGCGCGCAGTCCGGAACCGTGCGACTGCTACGGTCGCAGGTTCGAATCCTGCCTCGGGCATGGATGTGTGTGATGTCCTTAGGTTAGTTAGGTTTAAGTAGTTCTAAGTTCTAGGGGACTGATAACCACAGCAGTTGAGTCCCATAGTGCTCAGAGCCATTTTTGATGTTTTACGTATTTACTTTATGACAGCCATCGGATGCAGTGCTGAATTTCTTTACTTCGAACTTTATCTGTAAATATCAGTCTAAATTGTTTTAATTTTCGTACCTGGAAAGCAAACTTATAATTTCGTTTCATTAAACAGAAAAGTTTGGTTCTAAAGTAGAGGATTTCCATAAAAGAATGTCCTTGTTTCAATGTTATATTATAAAAGTTTAATTTAGCCTATTTACAACAAATCGTACGTCAAATTGAAGGTAAAATCACCTAGTTTTTCTTATAAATGTTCAATAGTTAGTTGTATGGCACACATCCAGCATCAAATCCAATTCTTTGCACACTTTGGTTAACAATGGAAGCAATAGCCTCTTCAGTTCTGGGTCTCAGCTCCGGTGGATCATTAGATAGTGGCGGAATGGATATATCATCTTTTATAAGGCCCAAAGTAAAAAATCATGTGGCGTGAGATCAGGTGAACGTGGAGGTCATCTGAAAATAACTCTGTCGTATCAAGCACTACAATCAATCCACTGATCAGGGACTTCGACATCCAACAACTCTGGTACAAGGATATATCTACGGGGAAAGGCTCCATCATGTCAATTAAAGGTTCACCTTCTAATTGCAGAAGAAGCCATTCTTGTAACATATCCGGCTAGGCCATCCCTGTTACGGTAACTCCAGCGAAAGTTGATGTTAGGACAAAGCGCAGGAAACATTTAATTCTGGGGAAACCCTTTGATATTCTACAAGTTCACGAGGATGTTATGACCCCCATACGAACAGTATTTACTTACTTTCCCGCTTATATGGAAAGTTGCCCCACCTCTGAACACCACACGATCAACAAAATCATTGAGCCGTGGCCGCGTTGTGCTATCTTTGGATCCTCTGGTTGACTGGCGTCCCGGTAGGAGGCCCGAGTGCCGCACGGTTTCGTTCGTCTTATCACTGCGAGTGAGGAGAAGGCGGGACCAGTGCCGTGGTTGAGGAGTTAGTGCTGGTAGAGCCGGCAGCAGGTAGGAGCCAGTCTGTCGACATGGTGGTCGTTGCGGCCTCTTGCTGTATTCGGAGCCGTATGCACGTAGTGGCTGATTTCTGGGTTTTGGAGAGAGAGAGTGAACCAGCAATTTGCTTTATGGAATGTTCTCACCGTGTGGAGTTTGGATGTTGGCGGCCGAAATAGTGCTCTGAATGATGACATATAGAGTACTAAAGAAATTATGATGCGTATTGTGTTGATTCCCTCAGTGAACCTCGCCTGTGGAGTTTGAAAGTGAGGTTTTCTTTCAGTTACTGTAGCCAATTTGAAGCCACGAGTGTCAACTTTGCTGTTTTGCTTAGTGCTTACGGGCAGGTCATCTATGAGAATATCCGAGTTAGTCTCGGGTTACATTAATGTTTCCTTAGATGAGCCATGACTGAAGTGATACGTTCGTCTTTGAACTTTTCTGCTCCGATTCAGCCGGCGGTACTTAATGTGCACTGGTGTTTACATTTGTTGTTTCTCAGCTTGAAGTCATTCCTAATCTGTTGTAACTTTTGAGCAATGATGAATCAGCTTTTGATATTTTGAACTAATGTTCTTTTAAATTTGTTTTAGATGGGTTTAAATCTTGAAGGTCTGCAACCTCGATCTTATAGTAAATGTTGACCCTAAAATCCTTGCCAGGTGGGAAAGCTTGTATCTGTTATTCTAGTATAGTAATTGAAATTTCTACTTACAATTAAAATGTTTAAGCCTTATTCACTTAACTTAAGTGTTAAGTAATTGCTTAGCGAACGTTACGTTACTTTCAGGCCTTTATTAAGTCTTGAAAGACCTGCCGGCCGAAGTGGCCGTGCGGTTAAAGGCGCTGCAGTCTGGAACCGCAAGACCGCTACGGTCGCAGGTTCGAATCCTGCTTCGGGCATGGATGTTTGTGATGTCCTTAGGTTAGTTAGGTTTAACTAGTTCTAAGTTCTAGGGGACTAATGACCTCAGCAGTTGAGTCCCATAGTGCTCAGAGCCATTTGAACCATTTCTTGAAAGACCTGAAGACCTTATTGCGCAGCTTTTGACTTTAGTGTCGTAATTTGTTGACAGCCTTGGCTTCTGAGCCGTGACATTGTAATTGACGCGGAGCTTCTCCGCGCGTACGTATTCCTGTATTTCAGCCTTTGCCTATTACTGGACTGCTTTCCTGGCGGCCGTGAGCTCTCGCTGGAGTTTTGGTTCCAGCTGTAGCTGCTAAAGTTTTCCCGATATTCTATTTAGTGGGTAGTTTTAAGTAACTGCCAGTCTTGTTTACTGCTACAGTAACGTTGTTAGAAAAATAACATTGTTTATTTGCAAAACAATAAAAAGTCACAATCAGTGCAATATTCCTAGTTCTGAATTGGATAAAACTTCTCTTGAATCAGATGATACTTATTCCCTTAACACCAAAGCAGAAGTTGACGTGTCCCTGTTCGCTAAATGCACCAATAAATAGAAATAACCAAAAAGATTAACACTATTGTATCTGTTGACCTCCCTTTTATTATTTATGTTATAAGATCGTGAGATAGATCCCAAAACTAATTGTAAGTTTACAGTTAGGCATATAACTCATACTATTGCGATATTAAGTTTCCTCCATTGAACCACGAACCTTGCCGTTGGTGGGGAAGCTTGCGTGCCTCTGCGATAAAGATAGCCGTACCGTAGAAGCAACCACAACGGAGGGGTATCTGTTGAGAGGACAGACAAACGTGTGGCTCCTGAAGAGGGGCAGCAGCCTTTTCAGTAGTTGCAGGGGCAACAGTCTGGATGATTGACTGATCTCGCCTTTTAACACTAACCAAAACGGCCTTGCTGTGCTGGTACTGCGAACGGTTGAAAGCAAGGGGAAACAACAGCCGTAATTTTTCCCGAGGGCATGCAGCTCTACTGTATGGTTAATGATGATGGCGTCCTCTTGGGTAAAATATTCCGGAGGTAAAATAGTCCCTCATTCGGATCTCCTGGCGGGGACTACTCAAGAGGATGTCGTTATCAGGAGAAAGAAACTGACGTTCTACGGATCGGAGCATGGAATGTCAGATCCCTTAATCGGGCAGGTAGGTTAAAAAATTTGAAAAGGGAAATGGAAAGGTTAAAGTTAGATATAGTGGGAATTAGTGAAGTTCGGTGGCAGGAGGAACAAGACTTTTGGTCAGGCGAATACAGGGTTATAAATACAAAGTCAAATACGGGAAATGCAGGAGTAGGTTTAATAATGAATAAAAAATAGGAATGCGGGTAAGCTACTACAAACAGCATAGTGAACGCATTATTGTGGCCAAGAGAGACACGAAGCCCACGCCGACTACAGTAGTACACGTTTATATGCCAACTAGCTCTGCAGATGAGGAAGAAATTGAAGAAATGTATTATGAAATAAAAGAAATTATTCAGATAGTGAAGGGAGACGAAAATTTAATAGTCATGGGTGACTGGAATTCGGTAGTAGGGGTAAGAAATGAAAGAGGAAGCCGCCTGGTAGAATTTTGCACAGAGCACAACTTAATCATAGCTAACACTTGGTTCAAGAATCATAAAAGAAAGTTGTATACATGGAAGAAGCTTGGAGATACTGACAGATTTCAGATAGATTATATAATGGTAAGACAGAGATTTAGGCACCAGGTTTTAAATTGTAAGACATTTCCAGGGGCAGATGTGGACTCTGACCACAATCTATTGGTTATGAACTGTAGATTAAAACTGAAGAAACTGCAAAAAGGTGGGAATTTAAGGAGATGGCAACTGGATAAACTGGCTAAACCAGAGGTTGTGCAGAGTTTCAGGGAGAGCATGAAGGAACAATTGACAGGAATGGGTGAAAGAAATACAGTAGAAGAAGAATGGGTAGCTTTCAGGGATGAAGTAGTGAAGGCAGCAGAGGATCAAGTACGTAAAAAGACGAGGGCTAGTAGAAATTCTTGGGTAACAGAAGAAATATTGAATTTAATTGATGAAAGGAGAAAATATAAAAATGCAGTAAATGAAGCAGGCAAAAAGGAATACAAACGTCTCAAAAATGAGATAGACAGGAAGTGCAAAATGGCTAAGCAGGGATGGGTAGAGGACAAATGTAAGGATGAAGAGGCTTATCTCACGATGGGTAAGATAGATACTGCCTACAGGAAAATTAAATGGAGAAAAGAGAACCACTTGTATGCATATCAAGAACTCAGATGGAAACCCAGTTCTAAGCAAAGAAGGGAAAGCAGAAAGGTGGAAGGAGTATATAGAGGGTCTATACAAGGGCGATGTTCTTGAGGACAATATTATGAAAATGGAAGAAGATGTAGGTGAAGATGAAATGGGAGATATGATACTGCGTGAAGAGTTTGACAGAGCACTGAAAGACCTGAGTCGAAACAAGGCCCCGGGAGTAGATAACATTCCATTAGAACTACTGACAACCTTGGGAGAGCCAGTCCTCTCAAAACTCTACCATCTGATGAGCAAGATGTATGAGGCAGGGGAAATATCCTCAGACTTCAAGAAGAATATAATAATTCCAATCCCAAAGAAAGCAGGCGTTGACAGATGTGAAAATTACCGAACTATCAGTTTAATAAGTCACGGCTGCAAAAATACTGCTGCGAATTCTTTACAGACGAATGGAAAAACTGGTAGAAGCTGACCTCGGGGAAGATCAGTTTGGATTCCGTAGAAATATTGGAACACGTGAGGCAATACTGACCCTACGACTTATCTTGGAAGCTAGATTAAGGAAAGGCAAACCCATGTTTCTGGCATTTGTAGACTCAGAGAAAGCTTTTGACAATGTTGACTAGAATACTCTCTTTCAGATTCTGAAAGTGGCAGGGGTAAAATACAGGGAACGAAAGGCTATTTACAATTTGTACAGAAACCAAATGGCAGTTATAAGAGTTGAGCGGCATGAAAGGGAAGCAGTGGTTGGGAAGGGAGTGAGACAGGGTTGTAGCCTCTCCCCGATGTTATTCAATCTGTATATTGAGCAAGCAGTGAAGGAAACAAAAGAAAAATTCGGAGTAGGTATTAAAATCCATGGAGAAGAAATAAAAATTTTGAGGTTCGCCGATGACATTGTAATTGTATCAGAGACAGCAAAGGACTTGGAAGAGCAGTTGAACGGAATGGATAGTGTCTTGAAAGGAGGATATAAGATGAACATCAACAAAAGCAAAACGAGGATAATGGAATGTAGTCGAATTAAGTCGGGAGTTGCTGAGGGTATTAGATTAGGAAATGAGACACTTAAAGTAGTAGATGGGTTTTGCTATTGGGGAGCAAACTAACTAATGATGCCCGAAGTGGAGAGAATATAAAATGTAGATTGGCAGTGGCAAGGGAAGCGTTTCTGAATAAGAGAAATTTGTTAACATCGAGTATAGATTTAAGTGTCAGAAAGTCATTTCTGAAAGTATTTGTGTGGAGTATAGCCATGTATGGAAGTGAAACATGGACGATAAGTAGTTTGGACAAGAAGAGAATAGAAGCTTTCGAAATGTGGTGCTACAGAAGAATGCTAAAGGTTAGATGGGTAGATCAGAATAATAATCAGGAAGTATTGAATAGGATTGGGGAGAAGAGAAGTTTGTGGCACAACTTGACTAGAAGAAGGGATCGATTGGTAGGACATGTTCTGAGGCATCAAGGGATCACCAATTTAGCATTGGAGGGCAGCGTGGAGGGTAAAAATCGTAGAGGGAGACCAAGAGATGAATACACCAAGCAGATTGAGAAGGATGTAGGTTGCAGTAGGTACTGGGAGATGAAGAAGCTTGCACAGGATAGAGTAGCATGGAGAGCTGCATCAAACCAGTCTCAGGACTGAAGACCACAACAACAACAACATGTTCTCCCTCAATCACTAAGTTTGTCTTACTTACGCTGATTACTTTCAAGCAGTTGATGCTAAACCCAACGCTGGTCAGTTTGATACCGCATTTGTCCATTTCCCACTCTTTGTTTGGCGATGAAAATTCGGACAATAATCCACTGAATAATTTGCAGAGTCTTGTTGTCGCTCCGCTTCGACATTTGACCAAAAAGGTAGAACATGAGACAATACTCAAACTGTCAAGACCACCAAAGACGCTACTCGACTACATTAACGTAGATTTCGGCCACGTCGGTGTCGACCGACCGCCAGTGGTGTCTTTGGATGCGGTATGGAGGGGCGTGGGATCAGCGCACCGCTCTCCCGGCTGATGCCGGTTTTCGTGACCTGGAGCCGCTACTACTCGGTCAAGCTGCTTCTCATTGGCATCACGAAGCGGAGTGACCTCAGAAGAAATCCCTGGCACTGTCAGGAATCGAAACTAGACCTTCCCCCATGGCAGTCGCCCGTGCTGATCACTCAGCTAAGGAAGCGAACCGTGACCCACACTGCTGGCTGTTAAAATTTCATCACCATAAAGTCGACTTCCTAAAATTGGTATGAAGTCTGGCCCTACCACATGGTAGGCTATGCGATTGATTAGCATTTTAGTGCAAGCACACAAAACAAGTAGGAGTAATGCCACCTAAATTCTGTATAGAAGGAGAGACACTTGAATTGTTCTCCTTTGTGCGAAGATCGTGATATGCCTCGTATAAGAAGTGAAAACTTCTGCCAGCATATGTCGGAATTACATATCAGCAGGATCATGGGCTATCCAGACTGGTTTATGGTTCCGCGATATTCCTGCTAGTTATGGTTGGCATCCCACGTCTGTCATACGAATATGGAATTTATGTGCTTAGGAGAGCAGCACTCAGCACCATGCAGCGTCTCAACGGTCCCATGCGCCTGAGAGGACAGACAAAGAACCTATTATTCTGTCGGTGGTGGAGGGCACTAATTTTGCAAAGAGGCTTCTTTGCAACAAGGTAAGAATCCACACAGACAGTGTGACAACGTGTGAAGGACTACGGATTGTTAGAACGGCGGATTCCCTTGACGTGGACACAGAAATGGCTCCAAGTCATCCTGAAGGGTCTTGGTTATGCGTAATGCATCACGATGGACATATCCGTTATGGATACCTGAAACAAAATTAAAGCTGCCAGACTACATTCTTCATTATAACTTTTTTTTAGTCATCAGTCTTCTGACTGGTTTGATGCGGCCCGCCACAAATTCCTCTCCTGTGCCAACCTCTTCATCTCAGAGTAGCACTTGCAAACGACGCCCTCTGTTATTTTCTGATGTATACCTATCCCTGTCTTCCTATACAGTTATTACCCTCTACAGATCCCTCTAGTAGCATGGAAGTTATTCCGTGTTGTCTTAACAGTTGTCCTACTATCCTGTCCCTTCTTCTAGTCAGTTTTTTCCACACATTCCTTTCCTCGCCGATTCTGCGGGAAAACTCATTCCTTACCACCTCAATCCACCTGATTTTCAACATTCTTCTGCAGCACTACATCTCAAATGCTTCGATTCTCTTCTGTTTTGGTTTTCCCACAGTCCATGTTTCACCACCGTAAATGTCGTGCTCCAAAAGCTCATTCTCAGATATTTCTTCATCAAATTAAGGCCTATGTTGGATACTAATAGACGTCTCTTGATCAGGAATGTCCTAATCTGCTTTCTGTGTCCTTGCTCCGTCCGTCATGTGTCATTTTGCTGCCTACGTAGCATAATTCATTAACTTCATCTGCTTCGTAATTACAATTCCTGATGTGAAGTTTCTCGCTGTTCTCAGTTCAACTACATCTCATTTCTTTCGTCTTTCTTCGTTTTACTCTCGATCCATATTCTGTCTTCATTAGACTGTTCATTCCTTTCAGCAGATCCCGTAATTCTTCTTCACTTTCATGGTGATAACAACATCAGCAAGTCTTGTCATTAATATCCTTTCACCTTGAATTTAAATTCCGATCTTGAACCTTCCTTTTATTTCAGTTCTTACTTCTTCGTTGTAAAGGTTGAACAGTACGGGCAAAAGGATACATCACTATCTTACACCCTTTTTAATCCGTGCACTTCCTTCTTGGTCCGCCAGTCTTATTTTCGCCTCTTGGTTCTTGAGGATATTGTATATTACCCGTATTCCCCTACCCTACTCCTACTTTTCTCAGAATTTCAAACAGCTTGCACTATTTTACGTTGTAGAACGCTTTTTACAGGTCGACAAATCCTGTTACTGTGTCTTGATTTTTCTTTAGTCTTGCCTCTCTGGCACGTTTTCCTTTCTTGAACCCAAACTGATCGTCATCCCCAATTTTCTTTTTCATTCTTATCAGCAATTTGGATGCAAGAGCTATTACCCTGATCGTGCGACAATTCTCGCACTTGTCGGTTCTTGCAGTCTTCATTGTCATATAGGCCCATTACCTGGCGATATGGTATGAGGTTCCACTGGGCACGCAGCAGTCACCTTTGGATTTTACAGCTGGCCTCGGATGTCATAGTAATTTGGATGTCATCCGTTACGTTTATGAAGAGTTATGGCAGGTGAGCCAACGGCCATACCAGGTTGAATACACCGGTTTTCGTCCGATCACCGAAGTTAAGAAATGTGTGAGGAGATAAAAGAAATTATTCAGATAGTGAAAGGAAACGGAAATTTAATAGTCATTGGTGACTGGAATTCGCTAGTAGGCAAAGGAAGAGAAGGAAACGTTGTTGTTGTTGTTGTGGTCTTCAGTCCTGAGACTGGTTTGATGCAGCTCTCCATGCTACTCTATCCTGTGCAAGCTTCTTCATCTCCCAGTACCTACTACAACCTACATCCTTCTGAATCTGCTTAGTGTATTCATCTCTTGGTCTCCCTCTACGATTTTTACCCTCCACGCTGCCCTCCAATACTAAATTGGTGATCCCCTGATGCCTCAGAACATGTCCTACCAACCGGTCCCGTCTTCTGGTCAAGTTGTGCCACAAACTTCTCTTCTCCCCAATCCTATTCAGTACTTCCTCATTAGTTATGTGATCTACCCATCTGATCTTCAGCATTCTTCTGTAGCACAACATTTCGAAAGCTTCTATTCTCTTCTTGTCCAAACTATTTATCATCCATGTTTCACTTCCATACATGGCTACACTCCATACAAATACTTTCAGAAAAGACTTCCTAACACTTAAATCTATATTCGACGTTAACAAATTTCTCTTCTTCAGAAACGCTTTACTTGCCATTGCCAGTCTACATTTTATATCCTCTCTACTTCGACCATCCTCAGTTATTTTGCTCCCCAAATAGCAAAACTCCTTTACTACTTTAAGTGTCTTATTTCCTAATCTAATTCCCTCAGCATCACCCGACTTAATTCGACTACATTCCATTATCCTCGTTTTGCTTTTGTTGATGTTCATCTTATATCCTCCTTTCAAGACACTTTCCATTCCATTCAACTGCTCTTCCAAGTCCTTTGCTGTCTCTGACAGAATTACAATGTCATCGGCGAACCTCAAAGTTTTTACTTGTTCTCCATGAATTTTAATACCTACTCCAAATTTTTCTTTTGTTTCCTTTACTGCTTGTTCAATATACAGATTGAATAACATCGGGGAAAGGCTACAACCCTGTCTCACACCTTTCCCAACCACTGCTTCCCTTTCATGCCCATCGACTCTTATAACTGCCATCTGGTTTCTGTACAAATTGTAAATAGCCTTTCGCTCCCTGTATTTTACCCCTGCCACCTTTAGAATTTGAAAGAGAGTATTCCAGTCAACATTGTCAAAAGCTTTCTCTAAGTCTACAAATGCTAGAAACGTAGGTTTGCCTTTCCTTAATCTTTCTTCTAAGATAAGTCGTAAGGTCAGTATTGCCTCACGTGTTCCAGTGTTTCTACGGAATCCAAACTGATCTTCCCCGAGGTTGGCTTCTATTAGTTTTTCCATTCGTCTGTAAAGAATTCGTGTTAGTATTTTGCAGCCGTGACTTATTAAACTGATAGTTCGGTAATTTTCACATCTGTCAACACCTGCTTTCTTTGGGATTGGAATTATTATATTCTTCTTGAAGTCTGAGGATATTTCGCCTGTTTCATACATCTTGCTCACCAGACGGTAGAGTTTTGTCAGGACTGGCTCTCCCAAGGCCGTCAGTAGTTCCAATGGAATGTTATCTACTCCGGGGGCCTCGTTTCGACTCAGGTCTTTCAGTGCTCTGTCAAACTCTTCACGCAGTATCGTATCTCCCATTTCATCTTCATCTACATCCTCTTCCATATCCATAATATTGTCCTCAAGTACATCGCCCTTGTATAGACCCTCTACATACTCCTTCCACCTTTCTGCTTTCCCTTCCTTGCTTAGAACTGGGTTTCCATCTGAGCTCTTGATATTCATACAAGTCGTTCTCTTATCCCCAAAGGTCTCTCTAATTTTCCTGTAGGCAGTATCTATCTTACCCCTAGTGAGATAAGCCTCTAAATCCTTACATTTGTCCTCTAGCCATCCCTGCTTAGCCATTTTGCACTTCCTGTCGATCTCATTTTTGAGACGTTTGTATTCCTTTTTGCCTGCTTCATCTACTGCATTTTTATATTTTCTCCTTTCATCAATTAAATTCAATATTTCTTCTGTTACCCAAGTATTTCTAGTAGACCTTGTCTTTTTACGTACTTGATCCTCTGCTGCCTTCACTACTCCATCCCTCAAAGCTACCCATTCTTCTTCTACTGCATTTCTTTCCCCGATTCCTGTCAATTGTTCCCTTATGCTCCCCCTGAAACTCTGTACAACCTCTGGTTCTTTCAGTTTATCCAGGTCCCATCTCATTAAATTCCCACCTTTTTGCAGTTTCTTCAGTTTTAATCTACAGGTCATAACCAATAGATTGTGGTCAGAGTCCACATCTGCTCCTGGAAATGTCTTACAATTTAAAACCTGGTTCCTAAATCTCTGTCTTACCATTATATAATCTATCTGATACCTTTTACTATCTCCAGGGTTCTTCCATGTATACAACCTTCTTTCATGATTCTTAAACCAAGTGTTAGCTATGATTAAGTTATGCTCTGTGAAAATTCTACCAGGCGGCTTCCTCTTTCATTTCTTAGCCCCAATCCATATTCACGTACTATGTTTCCTTCTCTCCCTTTTCCTACACTCGAATTCCAGTCACCCATGACTATTAAATTTTCGTCTCCCTTCACTATCTGAATAATTTCTTTTATTTCATCATACATTTCTTCAATTTCTTCCTCATCTGCAGAGCTAGTTGGCATATAAACTTGTACTGCTGTAGTAGGTGTGGGCTTCGTATCTATCTTGGCCACAATAATGCGTTCACTATGCTGTTTGTAGTAGCTTACCCGCGTTCCTATTTTCCTATTCATTATTAAACCTACTCCTGCATTACCCCTATTTGATTTTGTATTTATAACCCTGTAGCCACCTGACCAGAAGTGTTGTTCCTCCTGCCACCGAACTTCACTAATTCCCACTATATCTAACTTTAACCTATCCATTTCCCTTTTTAAATTTTCTAACCTACCTGCCCGATTAAGGGATCTGACATTCCACGCTCCGACCCGTAGAACGACAGTTTTCTTTCTCCTGATAACGACATCCTCTTGAGTAGTCCCCGCCCGGAGATCCGAATGGGGGACTATTTTACCTCCGGAATATTTTACCCAAGAGGACGCCATCATCATTTAATCATACAGTAAAGCTGCATGAACTCGGGAAAAATTACGGCCGTAGTTTCCCCTTGCTTTCAGCCGTTCGCAGTACCAGCACAGCAAGGCCGTTTTGGTTATTGTTACAAGGCCAGATCAGTCAATCATCCAGACTGTTGCCCTTGCAACTACTGGAAAGGCTGCTGCCCCTCTTCAGGAACCACACGTTTGTCAGGCCTCTGAACAGATACCCCTCCGTTGTGGTTGCACCTACGGTACGGCTATCTGTAACGCTGAGGCACGCAAGCCTCCCCACCAACAGCAAGGACCATGGTTCATTGGGGGGGGGGGGGGGGGGAAGGAAACGTAGTAGGTGAATATGGATTGGGGGGAAGAAATGAAAGAGGAAGCCGCCTGGTAGAATTCTGCAAAGAGCATAACTTAATCATAGCTAACACTTGGTTCAAGAATCATAAAAGAAGGTTTTATACATGGAAGAAGCTTGGAGATACTGACAGGTTTCAGACAGATTATATAATGGAAAGACAGTGATTCAGGAACCAGGTTTTAAATTGTAAGACATTTCCAGGGGCAGATGTGGACTCTGACCACAATCTATTGGTTATGAACTGCAGATTAAAACTGAAGAAATTGCAAAAAGGTGGGAATTTGAGGAGATGGGACCTGGATAAACTGAGAGAACCAGAGGTTGTAGAGAACTACAGGAAGAGCATTACTGAACGATCGACAAGAATGGGGGAAACAAATACAGTAGAAGAAGAATGGGTAGCTCTGAGGGATGAAGTAGTGAAGGCAGCAGAGGATCAAGTACGTAAAAAGACGAGGGCTAATAGATATCCTTGGGTAACAGAAGACATATTGAATTTAATTGGTGAAAGGAGAAAATATAAAAATGCAGTAAATGAAGCAGGTAAAGGAATACAAACGTCTCAAAAATGAGGTCGACAGGAAGTGCAAAATGGCTAAGCAGGGATGGCTAGAGGACAAATGTAAGGATGTAGAGGCTTATCTCACTAGAGGTAAGATAGATACTGCCTACAGGAAAATTAAAGAGACCTTTGGTGAAAGGAGAACCACTTGCACGAATATCAAGAGCTCAGATGGAAACCCAGTTCTAAGCAAAGAAGGGAAAGCAGAAAGGTGGAAGGAGTCTATAGAAGGTCTATACAAGGGCGATGTTCTTGAGGACAATATCATAGAAATGGAGGAGAATGTAGATGAAGATGAAATAGGAGATATAATACTTCGTGAAGAATTTGACAAAGCACTGAAAGACCTGAGTCGAAACAAGGCCCCGGGGGTAGACAACATTCCATTAGAACTACTGACAGCCTTGGGAGAGCAAGTCCTCACAAAACTACCATCTGGAGAGCAAGAGGTATGAGACCGGCGAAATACCATCAGACTTCAAGAAGAATATAATATGGTTCAAATGGCTTTGAGCACTATGGGACTTAACATCTGTGGTCATCAGTCCCCTAGAACTTAGAACTACTTAAACCTAACTAACCTAAGGACATCACACACACCCATGCCCGAGGCAAGATTCGAACCTGCGACCGTAGCAGTCGCGCGGTTCCGGACTGAGCGCCTAGAACCGCTAGACCACCGCGGCCGGCAAGAATATAATAATTCCAATCCCAAAGAAAGCAGGTGTTGACAGATGTGAAAGTTACCGAACTATCAGTGAAACTTCCCCTTAGAAAAATTATACATGACTGTGCTTAAACTGACACAATATTTTTTAGCGCAACGCAATTTGACTTTCAAATATCTCTACAAATGAATGGCCCTCACTAACATTAACCTATACCTTTCACAAGTCACTTACCTCACCAAAATCTTCGTTACTCGAACTACTGCAATACAGCGAGCGCCACTACTGCCAGCTAAATAAAAGATTCAAACTACTTAAGGCACTAACTACTGATAGGCATAGTTAGCAAATGAAAGATTTTGATAGAGAACAAACAATGTATTTACCTTAATAGTCATAATATATATAGCAGTTCATGACATCCAGTCTACAAATTTCAAAACTCCGCCATCTCTCCCCCTACATCCATCACTGCTGGCGGCTCACCTCCAACTGCGCAACGCTACGCGCTGTTAACATCCAGCTGCCGCTGCCCAACACTACAATGGCAGACAACAATGCAAACTAGCCACAGACTGCACACAGCACAGCCAGTGATTTTCATACAGAGCGCTACGTGGCGTTACCAATATAAGAACCTAAACAGCCTACTTACATCAGTTTAATAAGTCACGGCTGCAAAATATTAACACGAATTCTTTACATACGAATGGAAAACTGGTAGAAGCCGACCTCGGGGAAGATCAGTTTGGATTCCGTAGAAATGCTGGAAGGCGTGAGGCAATACTGACCTTACGACTCACCTTAGAAAAAAGATTAAGGAAAGGCAAACCTACGTTCCTAGCTTAGAGAAAGCTTTTGACTTTGTGGCACAACTTGACTAGAAGAATAGATCAGTTGGCAGATCATATTCTTAGGCATCAAGGGATCACCAATTTAGTATTGGAAGGCAGCGTGGAGGGTAAAAATCGTAGAGGGAGACCAAGAGATGATTACACTAAGCATATTCAGAAGGATATAGGTTGCAGTAGGTACTGGGAGATGAAGAAGCTTGCACAGGATAGAGTAGCATGGAGAGCTGCATCACACCAGTCTCAGGACTGAAGACCACGACAACAACAACATTGCAGGTGAGGGTGCCAGTCTTGTAATTCTTCGAGACGTCTTTCAACAACATAACGCAAGACCACATATTGGTCGTTCACTCCTCACCTACTACTAAAGAGAGGATGTTCGCTTCTTGTCATGGCCAGCACGTTATCCAGATCGCTGACGGATGCGAAGTATCTGGTCATAGCTTACCGAGAGAGTGACACACCACCACTCGCCGTCTACGACTATCGATCTTTTCTGACGCAGAGTTAGAACAAAACGGAATGACGTGTTCGTGTCTGTCATTCGAGCGTATTTCGACTCGATATCCAGTCGTGTTAAAGCCATTGCTGCCGCTACAGATGGCATCTCTACGATCTAAATTTTTCATCCCATGTACCTCTAAATTACCTACAAATTTAATCTGTATTTTTCCTACTATACTGTACATGCACAGTCAGTACGATTTCGTTATTTGCTACTTTTTATAGTGTTGCAGTATTAATGGCCAGCAGTGTACAAAGAAATAACAAAAAATAAGAAACGCTGAGCGGCTGTACGCTTGTACAGGATGTTTAAAAGAGTGTCGCATATTCGGACAGTAGGTAGTAATGGTGAAACCGAAGAAGAGTTCCTATAATGATAATCCGTAAACCAGTACCAGTCGAGGTATGGACAGTTTTACACTGCGCAGCACAGTTACCAACGTTTCTTTATCGAAACGCCGTATATGACCCCCATTGCGATGCCGAAATTTGAAATTTCGCTCAAAGGCACCTAGAACCTTCCTTTGCAACAGCGCAGAATCGTGGCTCCCTATGATGTTGCTCTCGGCGGGACTTCTATCATCATGGTGTCGACACATGCGGATAAAGGCCAGAGCTCTAAAGCTCATGCCAGCTGTAAGGTGTGTTAATGAAGTCTCATTGGCACCAAATTTCACCATAATTCTTCCCAACGCCGTCGTGGACGTTTCACTGGATGGGGAGAGGATCACACACCCTCTCTTACTCACATACCACATCTTCTTTTGACGCCTCTGCCTTGGAGGTCAGAAACGCGAAGGCCAGTTTAGAAATTACCGTTCAAAATCATTCGGAGAAATTTGGCCATCATCCGAATAAGGAAAGGGTTTTTTAAGCTTTTTCAGCTCTACTGTTTCGCACCCTGTAGTGACCTGACAATCTGGGGGATTGGGATCGGGGTTGCGAGATACGTGACTAAAAAGGTAAAGCTGCATCTAAGACTCCCCAGTTCGGCAAAACCCTTAGAGCCACACGCGCACCTTTGATAGGCACTTTAAAAATGTGCAGTCGTGCTCAGAAGTATCCGAACGACCTGAATTGCATTTCGCCTGATTCGCATGCAACCGGCATAACGCAGCTGTCTAGCAGGTCCTCTAGTTGCTCCTTGGTACAGTCGTTTGACTATTTAAAATGGTTCCAACAAGTCACCACTAGAAAACACTGCTCTGTCTCGCAATAACTCAAGATGTAAAGTTATACCACGATACTACAAATATTAGGGAACACCTTATCACAGATAAGACTGTGCTTAAGGCTTGTAAGCTCACATTTATTACAATAAATGACATACCTGAAATGTTACCACTCTCATTATTACGCCAGATACGTAATGCACGTAGTAAGTTCGTCGTATACATGATTTACTCTTGGAAGTAACATACCGAACTTATTATTTAACACCAAATGACATTATAAATTTAAGTTATTCACGAGCAGCTAGTTGAGAATATGTATGAACTTCAAATGACACGACGAACCGTCTCGTTCTGCATATGGATTCAAACCCAGGTCATGCAGACTAAGCAAAGATTTCGTGACTGACGGAAACTGTCATTCCTGATTAGGCATACAGAGAGTGATATACCCCGATTTTAGACAGTATCAGTTAACAAATATCAACTTTAAATTACATAACGCAGACAGTTTTAACGGACGCGGATACCTACCCAGCATCTACTGCCCCTGTTAACGAACTACGAGAGATGTTAAATATTGCTTCTTCACATGTAACTTACTTGAAATGCCATGAGGTAAAGCTTTGTGTTGGGCAGAGATTCGAACCCAGAACCTAATCGGATTGATATCGAAGCACAATCAACTGTGACATATCGGATTTTCTCGGCAGTAGCTAGATGTTTTAACTGAAATGACGAGACGGAACATTAATTTTTTCCTTCCCAGGACTCCAACCCGGCACCTATCGCTGTTATATTCTATAGAAAACGAACGTTAAATATGGGTTTGTTGCAACAGCAGCGACATGTGAGCATGTTTGAACTACAAATAATATGACGAAGAGTTCAGTGCTGACTGGGAATAGAGCCCCACACATATCGTTGTTGATTACACACAAAGAGACGTCAGCTACCGAATTTTTCTCCACCAGCAGCTCGGAATAACATCTTGAACTTACAGTGATCTCGCAAATAGTTCTGTGTCTCACTGGGAGTCAAAAATGTCAAATGTCGTTAGTGTTGACAACGAATGAAAATACATTAAACATCAAAATTATTATCCACCAGCAGATAAGTGTTCTCATGCTAGAGCTTCATAATACATAATGAAATCTTTAGTGCCGGACCAGGATTCGAACCCATACACGCACAATATGTGGAGATGTTGAGGAATCTGCAGTTTTGAACAAACAACAAATTGTAGCCGAGCTGTATTGTCACGTAGGGATCAAATTCCGCGTTAAGGGCGGTCTGAGTTGCATTCCCAGTTCAGAACCAATTTTATCGACATTCAGAAGCTCAAATAAAAGATGGAATAAGTGTCCTGTGACCCTACATAACGTTTGTTTTGTCACTAGAAATAAATAACTAGTATAAGAAAGGTTACTGGTGATACAGTTTCTACATGTCGCCACTCCAGACTTAATTGTGGTTCAAACTAACGTCTACTTGGTAGAGAAGGAATATCATTTTTAATGTGAATTTCAGACCACAGTGCCATTATATCTTCTTCACTTGATGTAGCCAGAAGAGAATGGAATCTGTCTCTCCCTATATAAAATCATTGACAGAAGTTGGAATCGAACCCAGACTGTAGGTATATGAACCTATCATCAGTCCAACAGACCACCAAATCCTCTTCTCTGTGACTCATTTTCCTATCGTAACGCCGTTGCGCCACACTGGATGAGAATTCTGAAACACAGGCTCCCTGTAGTAATTTGCAGCATGTTCAGTAAATTCATTTACTTGGTTGACCGAATCACCATGAACTAGCTGCCTCGGCTACCCAGTGCATACATTCGACTCTATTTTGTAATCACCGAAATAAAATCACGTAACTGCCACCTACACAGAGTAGCCAACAGTGTAGGATGCAGAAATTTAAATAGGAAGTGTTCCTTTCCACTTGAGCTACTCTATTGCGCTTTCTGTTTGTTGAAAACGTCGTGCAGTGGAAAAGAAAAGCTGTAACTGTTTGTCTCTCAGAAGTCTAGACCCGGCCATATGCATTATCTCACAGCGCAGTGGAACGCAGAAGTTCAGGAGGAATTGTTGAGTTCATGGTAAGTGTCGCGCACTGTAGATAAGATGTCGCGAGCCCGAATACATTCACTGCTACGTTTTTTAAAACGCAATTCTGTTGTCTGCTAAAGTTATAAATCTAATGGAACTTTGAACATAATTCCCTTCAGTTCTCAACCCAAAATAGTCGATGTCAAAAAAGGGCTAACTTCTGTGACATTTTGTTCTTTTCAGGTTTAATAGACAGCCAGGCAGCAGATGCATCTCGAAACTTTTGTATTATGTATGGGGAGAGCGCCTCGTGCCAAAATACGTCAGAAAAGTCGTGTCGTGTGGTAGTGGCATTTTATTCTTCTTCAAATCTTGTTTGACAGCTTTAACTCAGAAAAAGTTTTCTACATGCATGTAATCAATAAACTGCATGTGCATCGTCAGACTGTTATAGATAACATCAGAGAATTCGCATATATCCTTGATGATTAATATCTCTCTCATGTTTACTCATGTTGTTACAACACTAAAGGAAAACTTACGAAAAGTGTGCACTGTTTTATAAGAAATGGAATAAAACTACCCACGATAACCTTACGACGAAAGTCTGTTTTAATAAAACTGAGTATCTGTACACAAGCGTGCCTCTATGGACACGAATTAGTAAAATACTACTCATTTAGATTTTGATTGGGTCTGTGTTTAATTGGTATGCTGTGATATACTCAAGGGGTATACAAATATGGCATTTCATAAATACAGTTACATATCCCTAGAACCCAAAATTTGCTTGCCAGCAGCGGAAATGGGCGTTACCTGTTGTGCAGCATTGTAAGTTTTTCACCATTGCACTATGAGCCGAAAGCATTTTCTTGCGATTTCCTTATCGATGTGTGATCTGGCTGCTTGTAGCTCTTCCACAGAAGGGATAAAAACGTTACAGTTAGTGAGACTGGAACTGCGAACCATAACAGACGCTTTTTCACAGGTCAGCACGTTACCAAAGAGCTGGCGAAGAGGTATGTGTCTTACCATCGTCTTACGAGGCTAATGGTTGCTAGAACTCGTAAACCGCTATTTAAAGGACGAGATTAGTTGCGATTTCCACGGGCAAAGACTTTCCTGGGCTGAAAACCGTAAATTTTCAATCTTTTATTACACCTCAAGCGATAATAACTCAGATTATTCAATGGAAATGACAGGTAAAATGAAGTGAACTTTGAGGCTTATTTCCGTGCACACCAGGAAGTAACTCCTCGATCACAGAGTTGCCAAACATATCCTGCCTTGTTGCCAAATCTCAGTTACAGTACCAGCAGGAAGAAGACGAACAGATGTGATCCTACAGCGGGCTGGGAAGTGACCATAGCTGGCGTCTCCAAGTCGCGGCTGCTACGGCCTGGAATACGTAATGCGTCTGATTCGCATTTCTGTAACTGGGTTTAGGGACTGGAGCGTAGTTACTAATAATACTCAGAACTGACTGCAAACTAAGCATCATAAATCAGTAACTCACATAGTTGTTTTTATATTTCTTTCGTAAGTGTCCTCAAAACCAAGAACTCATTCACACATATTTTCGTGCCTCGCTGATAGTCGAGCACAACAAACAAATAAAAAAAAAGTGTGTTTGTGTGTGTGTGTGTGTGCGTGTGTGTGTGACATAGAGTGAGAGACAGAGAGATAAAAATCAAAAAGAATGAGAGAGAGAGTAAAAAATTGTTGTAAAGAAATTGAATCATGGTATGTAAAGAAATCTTTCATTAAAATAACACGTTCCACATCATTACGAAATGTCGTATTCATGATCTATGGAACAAGAATTAATCTAATGTTATCTAATCTAATCATATCATATTGAGAAATAGCAATGAAGAGTCATGAATTACCTAAACTTTTGCCAATTCCAGTAACCAAATCTAGACTTGACAATAAAAGACGACAATTTTTGTAATAAACCGGGACTCTTATCAAGACCCTTCGTTCCTGTTAACTAACCACGAAAGATGTCTGATACACCTCCATTCTGAAGTAACAAGGTGAGCATGCATTTAAAGATGAACTGCATGATGTGGAGTTCTGTGACGGAGATACGAACCCAATACATAATCGGATTGTTAACTAAGTAAAATCAAATGTTACGTATCGGTTTTTCTTACCAGCTGCTAGGTGATTGAACCTAAAATAAGGATACAAACTTTCGAGCCTAAGCGACAGTCGAACTGCACACCTTAAGTATCAGCTGCTTACTCACCAACAGTAAGATGTGTGCATGTTTGACCAGAAATAACGGCACCTAATGCGATTGTTGTCAACACATGAACAGACATTAAAAATGCACGTTAATTTTCACTAGCAGGCTGGTAAGCACGTGATAGGGCTTGAAATGATATTATGAATATTTTTGTACCAGATCAGGATTCGACCCACATGCTTACCTTTGGAGGAGACCTAAAGAAGATTGCAGTCTTGGGAAAAGGACCGAAATGATTGAACTATAGTGTTCCGAGAGATTCAGATCCTCGAAACAGGAGATACGGATTCGAATCACAGTCCAGCACCAAATTTTTCAACGTGTCTAGTTCAATCAAGTACCAGTAAAATAAGAGCCATGTTCCTTTAAATGGCTATCGGTTCATCAAATGAAATAAAATTTTCTAATGTAAGTAAGTTTACTGGCGACTGTATTTCTGTTTACCATGACTTCCGCTATGTCATTTCCCAACGTAAACCGGCTCTGCCGAGTTGGTAATGAAGGAACGTGATGTTTAATGCGGATTCTGGATTATAACGTCTTTCTCTTGAGGTTACCAGAGGTAAAGCAAATCTGTTTGTGCCTCTTAAAAGTAAATGCCTGAACCCATGCACTGCACCTGTGATAGTTCGTTCCACCAGACCATTGTGGCCACATTTCCCAGCCCCAGGAGTGTGCTGTAACGGATGATGTGCTTAGCTTACAAAATTAGTCACGGTGGAAAAACTGCGAGACTGTTCAATGGTTAAGTAGAAGCAAGCTTCTGACGCGGAGATTATGCTATTCTCATGTCAGCAGGATGTAAAGACACTTCCAGGCATCATAGGTTAGCCATTTTGAAATTTCCACAAATTCAGCAAATTTCTTAGAGAAAATCCACTGTGAAGTGTGAAGTTACCAGATAATTCGATTATTACCGTCATTATTACTATCATTTTCTTCATACCGCTGCTGGAACACATGTGCTTGAAGATCATTTAATGCCTTTTGGTCATTATAGAAGTAGTTTCCCAAGAACAGGTTCTTTCCCTGTCTGCGGAATCCTTTTCATGTTAATATCAAACATCAGCAATTACTCGAAGATTACATTAAAACTAAAATAACTGATGAAGACGTTGCTTGATAACAAAAACGCACTGCCTTTCTTCATTTACTTGCGCCTAGAAATGGCTATCTAGTACTGCCACTGTGCTGCTGATCCCGGCGGAGGTTCGAGTCCTCTCACGGGCATGGGTGTGTGTGTTTGTCCTTAGGATAATTTATGTTAAGTAGTGTGTAAGCTTAGGGACTGATGACCTTAGCAGTTAAGTCCCATAAGATTTCACACACATTTGAACGTGTGAAGTACTGCCAAACCAAAAGGCAAGAAATCTTACTGCCTTCAGATAGACGTCGCTGTCAGTTCTTCCATACGATTAGGTCGACATGACCTGTTTCAAGTTGTGTATGACAGACAATGTTTTAGAAAATCAATTGTTTTCCTTTGCAAAAAACAGAAAGATTTTCATTCTAATCCATCCAAGTACAAAATTTTAGCAATATTAGTTCAAATTTAATATTCGCTTCTATAATGTAGGAAAGTATTTCACAGTTGCAAAACTCGCATCCAACTCATTGACCTTTCACTTAGTCGCTGACCATAAATTCTAGCTCAGAGTGACTCCGGTTTAAGTAACCTAATGTAGCGAAGACTGTTTGCCAGTGCTCTCTCTCTCACTGGAAAATACGCAATTCACTCATTTGGCTCCATAAGTACACTGTAACAGTAATTTCTGTGTGTATGCAATGCATACAGGTTATAGAATTTAGTGGTGCTCTCTCTTCCACTTCTGTATACAATATGCCTGACCTAAACGGGCCCCTTATCATTACAGGCCCTGGGCAGTGCAACAGCATACTGACAATAGTAATGTGATTATACTGACAGCCTGACTTTCCGTTTTACCTGATTTTGTAATCATTTAAATAAAGCAACATGACCTTCCAGTGGGAGGCATTTCGTCCCCCTTTCCTTCTGTGAAATTTGTCAGTAAGCGTTTTGCTTTTCAACCAGCGAAATGCGGCAGAGTACGGCCGGTAAACGATTCACAAACCACGATTTAGTGCCGTTAAGACGATTTCTTTAAACATTGTCGTAGCTGAAGGAATTTAGTTTCTTCTTAAATCGTCTTAAGCAGCAACGTTCACAGATATCTCAAATAGGAAAAAGCTCATTATCCAGGTACGAAGGTTGTAAAACAAACTTCCCACTGTTTGTGTCATGTTGATGTTTTCGTCTGATAGCACTGCGTAAGTATTTTGTCTAAGAGGATTCACAAGTAGTGTTCCTGTAGCTGTGGGAATCATTGGTTGAAAACAAGTTTAACACCAGTGGGTACAGCACTGCTAAATATTCAAAATGATGATCAACTTAAGTCTGAGTTCATCCACAAACTGAGGCGTATTTACAATATTGAAGCTAGACTAGCCGGCCGAAGTGGCCGTGCGGTTAAAGGCGCTGCAGTCTGGAACCGCAGGACCGCAACGGTCGCAGGTTCGAATCCTGCCTCGGGCATGGATGTTTGTGATGTCCTTAGGTTAGTTAGGTTTAACTAGTTCTAAGTTCTAGGGGACTAATGACCTCAGCAGTTGAGTCCCATAGTGCTCAGAGCCATTTTTGAAGCTAGACTGTGTATCCTTGTCTTCCTTGAACAGTGTTTTCTAGTGGTGAATTGTTGGAACCATTTTCAATAGTCAAACGACTGTACCGAGGAGCGACTAGAGGACCTGCTAGACAGCTGCGTTATGCCGGTTGCATGCGAATCAGGCGAAATGCAATTCAGGTCGTTCGGATACTTTTGAGCACGACTGTACCTGCACAGAGAGAGTCAGTCACTGATTACTGGGCCCCAGTGTGAAATGCTACCATTCCTTCACCCCGGATCTGAGTGGCACTATGTCGCTAAAATAGCGCCTGCTGGCCGCATGCACACTCTAAGGAAAGTCGACTGGGAAGCCTGACACACCAGCGTCAGTAATCAGTGACAGGCTGTCTCTGTATAGGTACATTTTTAAAGTGCTCAACGAAGGTGTGCAGGCGGAATCGAGCATCTTAGCATGTTGGAAGGACTTTTTGCCGTTTTGTTCACGCATGTCTCATGTCTCTTTGCTGCATCGGATCACTTTCAGATTTCGTCGAATAGCTCTAAACGGTAATTTCAACGCTAACTATCGTGGTACTGACCAGGGCTGTTGACATAATATCAATATATCGACCTTTTTTCAATAAAAAAATCTATATATAACGACGATAATTTTTTCACCAGTGTTTCTGTTGTGGTCTTTGATACAGCTCTCCATACTACTCTACCCTGTGCAAGGTTCTTCATCTCCCAGTACCTGCTACAACCTACATCCTTCTGAATCTGTTTAGTGTATTCATATCTTGGTCTCCCTCTACGATTTTTACACTCCACGCTGCCTTCCATGCCTAAGAATATGCCCTGCCAACTGATCTATTCTTCTAGTCAAGTTGTGCCACAAATTTCTCTTCTCTCCAATTCTATTCAACATCTCCTCATTAGTTATGTCATCTACCCATCTAATCTTCAGCAATCTTCTGTTGCACCATATTTCGGAAGCTTCTATTCTCTTCTTGTCTAAACGATTTATCGTCCACGTTTCACTTCCATACATGGCTACACTCCATACAAATACTTTCATAAACGACTCCCTGACACTTAAATCTATACTTGATGTTAACAAATTTCTCTTCTTCAGAAACGCTTTCCTTGCCATTGCCAGTCTACATTTTATGTCATCTCCACTTCGACCATCATCAGTTATTGTGCTCCCCAAATAGCAAAACTCATTTACTACTTTAAGCGTCTCATTTCCTAATCTAATTCCCGCAGCATCACCCGATTTAATTCGACTACATTCCATTATCGTCGTTTTGCTTTTGTTGATGTTCATCTTATATCCTCCTTTCAATACACTGTCCATTCCGTTCAGCTGCTCTTCCTGGTCCTTTGCTGTCTCTGACAGAATTACAATGTCATCGGCAAACCTCAAAGTTTGTATTTCTTCTCCATGGATAATTCCAAATCCGAATTTTTCTTTTGTTTCCTTTACTGCTTGCTCAGTATACAGACTGAATAACATCGGGGATAGGCTACAACCCAGTCTCACTCCCTAACCACTGCTTCACTTTCATGTCCCTCGACTCTTATAACTGCCATCTGGTTCCAGTACAAATTGTAAATAGCCTTTCGCTCCCTGCATTTTACCCCTGCCACCTTCAGAATTTGAAAGAGAGTATTCCAGTCAACATCTCTAAGTCTATAAATGCTAGAAACGTAGGTTTGCATACCCTTAATCTATCTGCTAAGATACGTCGTAAGGTCAGTATTGCCTCATGTGTTCCAACTTTTCTACGGAATCCAAACTGATCTTTCCCGAGGTCGGATTCTACCATTTTTTCCATTCGTCTGTAAAGAATTCGTGTTAGTATTTTGCAGCCGTGACTTATTAAACTGATAGTTCGGTAATTTTCACATCTGTCAACACCTGCTTTCTTTGGGATTGGAATTATTATATTCTTCTTGAAGTCTGAGGGTATTTCGCCTGTCTCATACATCTTGCTCACCAGATGGTAGAGTTTTGTTAGGTCTGGCTCTCCAAAGGCTGTCAGTAGTTCTAATGGAATGTTGTCTACTCCCGGAGCCTTGTTCCGACTTGGATCTTTCAGTGCTCTGTCAAATTCTTCACGAAGAATTATATCTCCTATTTCATCTTCATCTACATTCTCTTCCATTTCTATGATATTGTCCTCAAGAACATCACCCTTGTATAGACCTTCTATATACTCCTTTCACCTTTCTGCTTTCCCTTCTTTGCTTAGAACTGGTTTTCCATCTGAGCTCTTGATATGCATACAAGTGGTTCTCTTTTCTCCAAAGGTCTCTATAATTTTCCTGTAGGCAGTATCTATCTTACCCGTAGTGAGATAAGCCTCTAAATCCTTACATTTGTCCTCTAGCCATCCCTGCTTAGCCATTTTGCACTTCCTGTCGATCTCATTTTTGAGACGTTTGTATTCCCGTTTCGTTTATTGCATTTTTATATTTTCTCCTTTCGTCAATTAAATTCAGTATCTCTTCTGTTACCCAAGGATATCTATTAGCCCTCGTCTTTTTACGTACTTGATCCTCTGCTACCTTCACTATTTCGTCTCTCAAGGCTACCCATTCTTCTTCTACTGTATTTGTTTCCCCCATTCTTGTCGAACGTTCCCTAATGCTCCTCCTGTAGTTCTCTACAACCTCTGGTTCTCCCAGTTTAAAACCTGGTTCATGAATCTCTGTCTTTCCATTATATAATCTATCTGATCCCTTCTAGTATCTCAAGGCTTCTTCCATGTATACAACCTTCTTTCATGATTCTTAAACCAAGTGTTAGCAATGATTAAGTTATGCTCTGTGCAAAATTCTACCAGGCGGCTTCCTCTTTCATTTCTTCCCCCCAATCCATATTCACCTACTACGTTTCCTTCTCTCTCTTGTCCTACTATCGAATTCCAGTCACCCATGACTATTAAATTTTCGTCTCCCTTCACTATCTAAATAACATCTTTTATTTCATCATACATTTCATCAATCTCTTCGTCATCTGTGGAGCTAGTTGGCGTATAAACTTGTACTAATGTGGTAGGCGTGGGCTTCGTATCTATCTTGGCCACAATAATTCGTTCACTATGCTGTTTGTAGTAGCTGGCCGGAATCCTATTATCCTATTCATTATTAAACCTAATCCTGCATTACTCCTATTTGATTTTGTATTTATAACCCTGTATTCACCTGACCAGAAATCTGGTTCCTCCTGCCACCGAACTTCACTAATTCCCACTATATCTAACTTTAAACTATCCATTTCCCTTTTTATATTTTCTAACCTGCCTGCCCGACTAAGGGATCTGACATTCCACGCTCCGATCCGTAGAACGCCAGTTTTCTTTCTTCTTATAAGAACGTCCTCCTGAGTAGTCCCCACCCGGAGATCCGAATGGGAGACTATTTTACCTCCGGAATATTTTACCTAAGAGGACGCCATCATCATTTAACCAACAGTAAAGCTGGATGCCCTCGGGAAAAATTACGGCCGTAATTGCCCCTTGTTTCAGCCGTTCGCAGTACCAGCACAGCAAGGCTGTTTTTGCCAGTGTTATACGGCCAGATCAGTCAATCATCCAGACTTTTGCCCCTGCAATTACTCAAATGTATCGATATCGAAATGGCAATATCAAGTGCCGATATTTTTATTTTATGTTATACACGACTGGCTATTAAAATTGCTACACCAAGAAGAAATGCAGATGATAAACGGGTAATCATTGGACAAATATGTTATACTAGAACTGACATGTGATTACATTTTCACACAATTTGGCTGCATAGATCCTGAGAATATGCCGGCCGAAGTGGCCGTGCGGTTAAAGGCGCTGCAGTCTGGAACCGCAAGACCGCTACGGTCGCAGGTTCGAATCCTGCCTCGGGCATGGATGTTTGTGATGTCCTTAGGTTAGTTAGGTTTAACTAGTTCTAAGTTCTAGGGGACTAATGACCTCAGCAGTTGAGTCCCATAGTGCTCAGAGCCATTTGAACCATTTGAACCTGAGAATATCAGTACCCAGAACAACCACCTCTGGCCGTAATAGCTGCCTTGATACGCCTGGGCATTGAGTCAAACAGAGCCTGGATGTACAGGTACATCTGCCCATGCAGCTTCAACACGATACCACAGTTCATCAAGAGTAGTGACTGGCGTATTGTGACGAGCCAGTTGCTCGGCCACCATTGACCGGACGTTTTCAGTCGGTGAGAGATCTGGAGAATGTCGAACATTTTCTGTGTCCAGAAAGGCCCGTACAGGACCTGCAACATGCGGTCGTGCATTATCCTGCTGAATTGTAGGGTTTCGCAGGGATCAAATGAAGGTTAGAGCCACGGGTCGTAACACATCTGAAATGTAACGTCCACTGTTCAAAGTGCCGTCAATGCGAATAAGAGGGGACGGAGACGTGTAACCAATGGGACCCCATACCATCACGCCGGGTGATACGCCAGTATGGCGATGACGAATACACGCTTCCAATGTGCGTTCACCGCGATGTCTGCAACACGGATGCGACCATCATGATGCTGTAAACAGAACCAGGATTCGTCCGAAAAGTGACGTTTAGCCATTCGTGCAGCCAGGTTCGCCGTTGAGTAAACCATCACAGGCGCTCCTGTCTGTAATGCAGGGTCAAGGGTAACAGCAACCATGGACTCCGAGCTGATTCCATGTTGCTGCAAACGTCGTCGAACTGTTCGTGCAGATGGTTTTCGTCTTGGAAACGTCCCCATCTGTTGACTCAGGGATCGAGACGTGACTGCACGATCCGTAACAGCCATGCGGATAAGATGCCTGTCATCTCGACTGCTAGTGATACGAGGCCGTTGGGATCCAGCACGGCGTTCCGTATTACCCTTCTGAACCCACCGATTCCATATTCTGCTAACAGTCATTGGATTCGACCAACGCGAGCAGCAGTGTCGCGATACGATAAACCGCAATCGCGATAGGTTACAATCCGACCTTTGTCGAAGTCGGAAAAGTGATGGTACGCATTTCTCCCTCTTACACGAGGTATCACAACAACATTTCACCAGGCAACGCCGGTCAACTGCTGTTTGTGTATGAGAAATCGGTTGGAAACTTTCCTCATGTCAGCATGTTGTAGGTGTCGCCACCGGCGCCAACCTTGTGTGAATGCTCTGAAAAGCTAATCAATTGCATATCACAGCATCGTCTTCCTGTCGGTTAAATTTCGCGTCTGTAGCACGTCATCTTCGTGGTATAGCAATTTTAATGCCAGTAGTGTATGTTTCTCGTAATTTTCGATAAATATTTGAAGTAGTAGAATGTAGCAGAACGTAATTTTACTTTCTCTGTGTAAGGGAGTCTTACTACTTTTTGAGCTTTCATGATGTCAAGTCTTTCTCTTTGACTGTGAGAACCAAGTATAGCCGGCCCAAAGAAGAAGTCCGATTGCACTGGGGTGGGGGGCGGTGTCAATGGAATGAGATATCCGATGTGAAGAAATAGCACACCAGTTGCGCTGAAAAACAATTTTTAACGCAACTAGAGTGTTATTTCGTCACATCGGCATTCTTCAAAAACAGTTGCTGAAACTGATGAACAAAAATCTAAATGACAGGATTGGTCTTTGCAGTTGGCGGAGACGTTTGAGGGCAAATGCTGACGTAACTGGCGCCCGGTGCTACCAACAGAAACTGCAACATTTAACTTCACCTCGCAATTTTGACACAAATACCACTGATGACTTTCCAGCTCTCGAAGAATGAAATTGCAATGAAATCCAGACCTTTAGCTGCTTACAGGCATTGATAAATATCAATGGGGACAGTTGAAAATGTGTTCCCCAACTGGGACCCGAACCCGGGATCTCCTGCTTACATGGGAGACGCTCTACCCGTCTGAGCCATCGAGGACACGGAGTATAGTGCGGCTGCAGGGATTTATCTCTGGTACACTCCCCGCGAGACCCACATTCCCAACTTACTGTCCATACACTACATTTGTAGTGTCCCTACCCACTATACGCATTACTCGCGGCAGTCACATTTTCAGCTCTCCCCATTGATATTTATCAATGCCTGTAAGCAGCTAAAGGTCTGAATATCATTGTAATTTTATTCGTTGATAACTGAAAGATCACATGTCCAAAAGAACAGATACCACCTTCATATACACTCCTGGAAATGGAAAAAAGAACACATTGACACCGGTGTGTCAGACCCACCATACTTGCTCCGGACACTGCGAGAGGGCTGTACAAGCAATGATCACACGCACGGCACAGCGGACACACCAGGAACCGCGGTGTTGGCCGTCGAATGGCGCTAGCTGCGCAGCATTTGTGCACTGCCGCCGTCAGTGTCAGCCAGTTTGCCGTGGCATACGGAGCTCCATCGCAGTCTTTAACACGGGTAGCATGCCGCGACAGCGTGGACGTGAACCGTATGTGCAGTTGACGGACTTTGAGCGAGGGCGTGTAGTGGGCATGCGGGAGGCCGGGTGGACGTACCGCCGAATTGCTCAACACGTGGGGCGTGGGGTCTCCACAGTACATCGATGTTGTCGCCAGTGGTCGGCGGAAGGTGCACGTGCCCGTCGACCTGGGACCGGACCGCAGCGACGCACGGATGCACGCCAAGACCGTAGGATCCTACGCAGTGCCGTAGGGGACCGCACCGCCACTTCCCAGCAAATTAGGGACACTGTTGCTCCTGGGGTATCGGCGAGGACCATTCGCAACCGCCTCCATGAAGCTGGGCTACGGTCCCGCACACCGTTAGGCCGTCTTCCGCTCACGCCCCAACATCGTGCAGCCCGCCTCCAGTGGTGTCGCGACAGGCGTGAATGGAGGGACGAATGGAGACGTGTCGTCTTCAGCGATGAGAGTCGCTTCTGCCTTGGGGCCAATGATGGTCGTATGCGTGTTTGGCGCCGTGCAGGTGAGCGCCACAATCAGGACTGCATACGACCGAGGCACACAGGGCCAACACCCGGCATCATGGTGTGGGGAGCGATCTCCTACACTGGCCGTACACCACTGGTGATCGTCGAGGGGACACTGAATAGTGCACGGTACATCCAAACCGTCATCGAACCCATCGTTCTACCATTCCTAGACCGGCAAGGGAACTTGCTGTTCCAACAGGACAATGCACGTCCGCATGTATCCCGTGCCACCCAACGTGCTCTAGAAGGTGTAAGTCAACTACCCTGGCCAGCAAGATCTCCGGATCTGTCCCCCATTGAGCATGTTTGGGACTGGATGAAGCGTCGTCTCACGCGGTCTGCACGTCCAGCACGAACGCTGGTCCAACTGAGGCGCCAGGTGGAAATGGCATGGCAAGCCGTTCCACAGGACTACATCCAGCATCTCTACGATCGTCTCCATGGGAGAATAGCAGCCTGCATTGCTGCGAAAGGTGGATATACACTGTACTAGTGCCGACATTGTGCATGCTCTGTTGCCTGTGTCTATGTGCCTGTGGTTCTGTCAGTGTGATCATGTGATGTATCTGACCCCAGGAATGTGTCAATAAAGTTTCCCCTTCCTGGGACAATGAATTCACGGTGTTCTTATTTCAATTTCCAGGAGTGTAGATAAAGCTTACCGGCCAATGATCTTCTTCAGTGCAGATGCACTCACATTGCCCGAACTCTTACGGGAATCGGTAGAATGACTGCCACGAGTAGTGAGTATAGTGGGCACGGGCACTACAAATGTACCCGCTGGACAGTAAGTTGTGAATGTAGGTCTTACGGGGAGCGTGCCAGAGATAAGTTCCTGCAGTCACACTGTCCTCTGTGTCCTGGGGGACTCAGACGGGTAGAGCGTCTGCCATGTAAGCAGGAGATCCTGGGTTCGAGTCCCGGTTGGGGCACACATTTACAACTGTCCCCGTTGATATTTATCAACGACTGTAAGCAGCTAAAGGTCTGGAAGGAAGGATGTATTTACCTGTGAGCCAAATTTCACATTTAAGCGCCAAATGGGAGACGAATACGGCGTTTCGAAAAAGTGATCCTGTTAATCGTGTTGCGCAGTGAAGTTGGTACGGGTAATGTGTAGAATTCCGTCGTGTATAACGTTCATCCTGCTTTGAGTCACCAGCTCTATTGGAGCACGTAACCCTAGCAGAAAGACAACGACTGTGGTTTGGGTACCACAGGGCACCTCCTCGTTTTCTGCGGATTGTGCCACGGTACATTATCCCAACGTTTCATGGGCGCTATATTTGTCGGATAGGTACGACAGCATGGCCACCCCGTTCATCGTACCTGAAACCGTTGGAGTTCTGGCTGTGGGGGGCATTTAAATCCATTAATGGATGCCCAACATATCGTCCATGTGTAGACGTTACAAGAACGTGTGACCAGTGCATGTGACCTAACCCGTGTGTAGCCTGGTGTATTTGGAAGAGTGCGTTTTCACTGTGGAGAAGGGCCAGCACTGCATACACTGTCTACTTCTACACAATAGACAGATGGGAATGAGAGGACAGATTGGCCCATATCTCCACAGATGTTGGTTTCTGGACTTATTAGTATAGAAACTTTTCTTCTAGTATCGACCAATACTACTTCCTGAAAGAATATGTGGTGCTTTTCTTTAAACACCATGTGTATAAATTAAGAAGTATCAGGGCGGAACACTGATGATGATTTCTCGTAATAACTTTGTATAACCACTGATGAAAAGATTATTGGAAACCAAGGAAGTGAATGACTACGATCTTTAGGTACATTCTTGAATGATATTCGTCGATAAATTTGCAGTAAGAAAGAAAAGGCCCTCATTTTTTGGAAGTCCGGAGGAAATGTTCCTGTGCTATTGCGATTTTAGCTCCTTTTGGAAGATACGGCCGGAGCGTGCTGCAGAGAACTTCCTCACTGCTATAGTGGAGAGAGAGAGAGAGAGAGAGAGAGAGAGAGAGAGAGAGAGAGTCTGAAACAGAGAGGAAGGAACGGTAAGGGGCGGGAGGGGAATGCTGAAAGGACTTCTCTTTTTAAAAACTTCTCCAACTTCGTGGCACAGCTCCAGGTTCTCGTGCACCAGAGCACAGACCCAGGCGGCACCGCTGTAAATCTTAAGGTTTAGTGCTGCTGCGAAATCTTAGACGTCGCTGATCTTACCGAACGAAGTAAGGAAAAGACGATAGATCCGTGGCAGTAAAGTGGGGATCACGAGGCTAAATCTCTTTCACCGGAAGAAAATAAGTTCTAAAATGTCGGCTCGTATTTTTCCTTAATACTTCACTAGTGAAAAATAAAATTCCTGATTTCAAAGCTCCAACAATAACAAACAGTGAGTATATCTTGCTGCAAAACTCTGTGTGGGGAGCAAACATATCCATAATTGGGCTAACCGTATGGTGCAGTGATACTTTATTCAGTTGGTCGTACAAATTTCAACGCTAAAAGGATGCAAAAGATTTAGACATCATTATTGGAACATCTCTCCAGCCTTGGTTTGGAGATTTCCAGGAAAAGTCACAGAATTGTCAGTTGTGTCAGATATCGTCTCTTCTGTGGACTCACATAGCATTTGTATTCAGCAGTGTTCAGAAAATTATTGCCGATAGACGTTCAATCCATTAACGCGCTATAGTCATTTAAATTCGGTAACCAAGTACATGTTCCATTTGGGAAACTTTCGGATGCCGTGTTGATCTATAAACGACTGGAAAGGCTGCAACAACGAAGAAAATTGTGCAGTCTAGCTACATGTGAAATAGTCCATGACAACACTGCGCAGAGAACGTCAACGTTGCGTGTGGTGGCGCGTCTTGACTACTGAGTTATTAATAGTTATGGTTTTCTTATTGAATATAATGTAAATGCGATTCTCTGTACAAGAGCGGTAACAGCAGAAATGCAGAAAAAATAACGTGCCTTCATAAAAAACGTCTGCCTACTGCAGAATCCGAGAACATAAATGGGGTGAGGCTGCTAAGATAATCCACCCCATATACGGGGTGTCCCTCAAATGTTGCGACAAACTTCAAGGGGTTGTAGAGATTGTCTTGAGGAAAAAATCTAGGATAGAAATCCGAGTCTGGAAACGCCATCCAGCGACGCTACAGAGTGTCGAACTTATAGGCGCTGGCGCCTGACACCAGACCACCCCTTCGACAGCAAACGAGACTTTGCACACTGACAGACAGTTTGTTATGTTATTCAGTTGTTATTTGTTGTTTCTTATTCGGTGATCCCGACTGATTTCCACGATTGCCAGTGGAAAAGATGGAACTAGCTGGTATGTAGATTAGTCTTGTCTCCAATAATGCATTGGTCTGTTGTCTTAGTGGATGATGGTTTCAGGTATCGATTTCTATCTGCAGTTTATTTTTCTTTTGTACGTCGAAAACCACTGGAGATTTTAGAGGATTCCAGGAGAAAAATAAAATGCAGATAGAAACCCGTATCCAACACCGTTATCTACTGAGGCAACAGGGCATTCCATTTATAGGAGACAAAGTCTTTGTACGCAGCAGCTATCTCCATCTTCTATACTGGTGATTGTGATAACCTGTTGCGATCACTCAAAAACGAAAAGACATAGAGAGACTATCCGCCTACGGTCCGACAGTATACAAAGCCACGTTTGCAGCCGATTCGGTAACCTTGTGAAAAGCGCCAGCATCCATAACTTCGACGCACTGTAGTGTCGTTGGGTGACGTTTCTGGACACAGGTTCCTATACTCAATTTATTCCTCAATGCACCCTCTACAACCCCTCGAAGTCTGCCTCAACATTTCTGGGACACCCTATATATCCAAAAGTAGTAAGTAAATCGAAGTGAGGTTTTTCCGAAGTTACAAGGACAACGTGGCGAATTTTCTAAGACAAACGATTTTTAATATTTGTAGCTGCCGAATTGCGCCACCACATTCGCTTTTTTAAAATCAAATGATATGCTTCCTTTGTGGCATTGGAAAGAGACCATAGAGGACTACAACAACGTAACACTTTTCTTCTTCTTCGTCTTCCTGTGTGTAGTAGGCATTTGGCTGTTATGCCCTCTTGGTCGAAGTTCCTGATTTTTCCGCCTTATCCACGGTCTTCCTAAAGATCTGCTGCCCACTGGGTAATAATTCGTTATTATTTCTGGTATTCCAGTCGTCCTCCATTTCTGTGACATTGTCCTTCCAATTGTTTCTGTATCCTTCGTCTGCTCATTTAGGCTCTTCATTCCCTGTTCTTCTGTGTTGTCAGCATTCCTCCTCTTTTTGGACAGTATCCACCCAACCACTCTACTGAGAAATCGCATCTCCGATTCTTGTTTTCTTTGTTCATTTCTTTTTCTTTTTGTTACGATCCACGACACAGTTTCATATGTCTTGGATGCTAATGGCATCGTTTTTAGCACTTGAGTAAATTTTCCTTTCGACTGTAGTTCTGATACCTTTTCCGCTAACGTAATTAAGTCTTTCCACTTTCTTTTGTATGTCCATTTCTATCCTAAATGCTATAGTATTTCCTATGAAATTGAACGAGTATTCTATGTTTGTTTGATTCTTGATGGTTTATTTTTATTTTGTTGGGGACTGGAGCTTAACCCCCGAAAGTCATTACTTTTGTTTTCTATGAATATACTAGTACATTATATAACTTAGCTGTTGTCGATAAAATATGAATAGCTCTTCGGAGTGAGTTTTCTCTGTCATCAGTAACAATTTGATCATCAGAAAAGCGCAGTGTCACAGAGAAATTACTTTCGTTGAAGTCACAAAAAAAATCTTAATCTACTTATCCGTTGCCTCAGTGTGTCGTCAGTATACATATTAAAAATCAGAGACAGAACTGCCTTACAACCAAATTTGTCTTTATCATAGATTTTCGATTTTCCGCAATGATCCATCGTACCTGGTTTCTATCTCGTTTATTACGTGCAGAGATGTTCCTCGTTTGCCCATTATCTCCAACAGCTTTTCTCTGTTTACTTTTTCGAAAACTTTCACATGATCTATGAATCGTAAACGTTGCATGTGAAATATCTACCTTTCCTAAAGCCCGTTTTATCTTCTAGCAGAATATATTAAACAATTACTCCTAATCTCTGTGTTACTATCTTTAGAATATATTTTATACCCCGTGTTTAGCAGAGAGATGCTGCTACGTGTTTTCGTAGTTACTTCTGTCTCCATTCATGCAAGTAGGTATTATTGTAGCTAATTCCGAGTCCTCTACAATTTCCTTATTTATCCAGCATCTTTTAACATAGTTGAAAAATCCCAGTTTCAGTATGGGAGATGCATGTTTCATCAGTTTTGTGTTAATTTTATTACTGCCCGATGATTTTTTATTTCTCAGTTTGCATCTTCTTATTTCTTAATTTCTATTCTGTGTACTGTTGTTGCTTCCTCTTCTTCCAAATTTTTATTTACCTACATCGTATCCGGTTGTCCAAAGTTTCTTACAGTAGTCTAACCACTGTGTCTTACATATCACTTCTATTCTTGCATCATGTTTTATATTTTTATTCAATTTTTTCGCCATATCGCTGTACAGGCACGTGTTATGGGACATTTTGCGTCCACGGGAGACGTGGGTGTTTCTTTGCAGAGCTGTTGTTTTAATATTCCCCACAGACAAAATTCCAGAGGTGAACTTGTAGGCAATTTTGCTCCCCGAACGACAGATCCGTCGAACCGCAAATATTCTCGGAAGAAGGTCAATAATGCTCTGCGCAGAAAGGATGGGGCATCCGTCACGTTGGTACCACATGAATTACCGCATGTCCAGTGGGATATATTTGGGCTGATGGAGGATGTACTCAATGGGAAGCCGTACGTGGATGATGTAGAGGTTACTGAAGCAGCAAGATGTTGTCTCCGACGTCGACCAATCAACTGTTACCATGTGGGCATACAGACCTTCCCAGTATGATGGCGTAAGGCCGTCGCACTGAACAGAGATTATGTTGAAAAATAGGATTTTGTAACCAAACGAGGGGAAGGGGGGAATAATATAGTGCACTGGAATCCTGAATAAAACCAACCTGTTTTCAGAAAAAATGAGTTGCATTACGTATTGAACATCCTTCGTCAATAGCTTTGAAACTGCCAGATAAGTTGAAAAACTAGTTCCCTTCTTTTACATCGATAACTTTGCCCAGGAATTATTCGTCTTTTTTGTCTTGTTATATTATCACTTTTCATTCAGGTATTTCTGTTACCTCACTTTGGGTCCTTGTAGTGCTCCGAAAGCTCTTCACAATGACTCTCGCACCTGTGTCCTAGCTAAACTCGTTTCCATGCTACAACAGTTAATAGCTTTACACAAAGCTACTTTGTAACTAAACTACCACGCTCATTAGCCTACAGTGGCACGTTGATGTAACAGGCAAAAAAAAAAAGAAAGTACTGCCCGATAAACACGTGCAGGCACGATCTATCCTGTGTGGACCCAACCACCGTTTACGCTTTATTAGTCTCGTAGTTATTAGCGATTCAAATGTGACGGTATTTCGTCACGTAATGAAGTTTGACCGACGAGCTAATACAAGTTCTCATGCGAAAAAAAGTCACTTTGCTGCATTAAAAAGTCACAGACATAATTGGGCATGAACAAACGTTAAAAATTTCGTATGTTTCTGAGGCTGCCTGTATTAACTGCTTCATACTGCGGGGGACTTTGTGGTGTGATTCCGCATTAATGGACAAAATTTCCATGCTGATCTGAAGCCATATACCAAAATGGAACACGACTCGATAGAAGAGCAACGAAATTCTGGTTCCTGGAACCGGGATGGAGGGCGACAGAAGGTGTAGGAGGCGCTTCTCGGCCAGAACAGGTATCTCGCGGCTGCAGTATCCTGAAAGCGGGCTATAATTTACTTACTCCAAATAAAAACAGTCACGGTTAGTTAAAAAGGACTACCGCAAAAACTTACAGCATTTACTGAAATGTCAAGGGTACCAACAAAAATATACTTTGAGTGGCTGACGCAAGCATTACACAGAACTTTATTTAGAATACGAAACACTGAGACCTTTCAGTGAAGTGCGAACTTCATTAAACACTAAATTATTCAAATAATGGCCACACAGATCAAATTAGGTTCAATGACAAGTCATTCAATTTAGAAATGTCATCATGTAACACCTTAAGCCGCTGTTCATTTTATTCTTAGTTGTGTGACCGGTTTCGGACAAAGACCATTATTCAGCACAGAGTTCCATTCATACACAATGTCAAAAATTTAATGCCGGGTCATTCAGAGAGAAAGAACACATATCAGTTGTTTGTTACAGACAGACTATAAAAACACTTCACATATCATAGGGTAGAGGAAGGTTCAAAGTTTTGATTCAGGTGCGTTGTTGTCTGTAGAAAATGGCGATTACACCATGACAGTCATCATTGTGTGTTGGAATTTGCGCGACATCAATCTATCGTTCTAGTGCAACGTGCACTCCACCGTCGATGCTGCAAAAAGCTGCGTCTGCACATTCAGACTAATAATTGACATACAAAATTCTTGGAAGTTGGCTGCTTATGCAAAGCGAGGAGTACTAGTGAGCCAAGCACGTCCGATGAAAACGTCGAGCGTATCCGAGATGCGTTCGCACGGGGCTCTCAGAAGTCCACAAGACGGGCTATCCAGAAACTTCAGTTTCCTCAAACATTTGTGTGGCGTGTTCTGAAGCGACGCATGCTATGAAGCCTTACAAGTTGCAGTTGTTGCACAAGTTGCGTCCTGGCGACCAGAACAGAAGGCACGAATTTTACTTTTCAGTTCTCCAGGATATGGCAGGGGACACTCTTTCCGAACGACACATTTTTTTCGGACGAATCGCCGTTTTAGTTGTTGGTTAAGTAAACCGCCATAACGTAAGAATTTGGAGATCACAAAATCCTGGTGTCGTCGTCGACGTAAAAGAAAGAACTGGTTCAAATGGCTCTGAGCACTATGGGACTTAACATATGAAGTCATCAGCCCCCTAGAACTCAGAACTACTCAAACCTAACTAACCTAAGGACACCACACAAATCCATGCCCGAGGCAGGATTCGAACCTGCGACCGTAGCAGTCACGCGGTTCGGGACAGAAGCGCCTAGAACCGCTTGCCCACCGCGGCAGGCACGTGAAAGAGACTCACCGAAACAGAACGTGTTTTGTGCCAGTTCTGTTCACAAAGTTTATGGTCTCTTCTTTTCTGTTTAGGATATGCTGCAAACTGGTTGTTTCCTTCACGAAGATTCCAATGATTTCATTTTCATGCATGACAAGAGCCCCGCTTCGCTTTCACATTGAGGTGCTGCGTAATCTCACCATCATCCCACAACGGTGGATTGCAAGAGATGAACAACAAGATCTTATCCATTGCTTCTGTCCTCCCAGGTCACCAGATCTCACAATTTGCGTTTTTTTTTTTCTGTGGTGGTTCATTAAAAGCTAGAGTCTTTGTCCCACCTATGGCAGCTACTCTTTAAGAGCTGAGAAATCCAGTTGTTAAATCTGTCTGTTCTATAATCAGGGACCTGTTGATTCGTCTGTAGAATGTAATGAACTACGGCTCCGATGTTCCTCGAGAAACTCATGATACTCTTGTTGAGTATATGGTATAGTGTCTGTGCAAACATAAAACTTTCAACCTTCTTATATCCAGAGACATGCGCAAGGTGTTTCGAGTGTAATTTGTCTGTAGTAAACAAGCGAGATCTGCTCTTTCTTTTTTAATCATCCCATACTTATAAATACTGTTTAGTCATGCATAGGAGATGAATGGAGTGTATGGAGGTCGCCGGCGCGAAATTAAGCAAGGGCGCACAAGAAAACGAAGTGTGGCAAAAAAGTCAGACGATTCTGTAATAAACAGGCAAGTAAACAACGATCAGAGTTGCAAGACGAAGACTTGCTGGGGGAGAATATCCGAATACTGCAGACATCGATGGTATTGCCTATCAAGAAACCGAACAACCAGATTATCACCTTGAATCATAAAGAGTAATCAGTCCACTCTCATGGTGCTCAAAAACTATTTGAATGAATGATAAAAAGCAGGTTACAATGGTGGCTCAGCACTAAGCTCGGATGCCGACCATTCAGTTTGGTCTGAGATATTGTATGGTCACAAGTTAGTTCAACAAACTACCAACATCTAACGATATTTCAGCATAATACCACTTGTAGCATAGTTACAGATCCGCATTTCCCCTTCCCTTCCAAGATCACTTCCAAAAGGTCAAGAACCACCCCTCCACTTTTGAGGTCACCACCTCCCCTTTCTCCAACCCCATGCAGCTTTGTCACATTTCTGGTGGGTGAAAATCTAAGATGTCGGATGAAGCGCACTTATGTTACATAAAATTCAAGATAGTGGAATAGGTGACTTTTCCTAAATTGAAACAGTGGAATATTGTTGGTGCGAAAAAATCCAAGATGTCGGAGATGGAGTTTTACATCTACTATTATGTTGGGGAGATAGCCCACTCGAGTTACTTAAAAATCCTATACAGTGGTACAACATTAATAATTTTTAATAATATCCTGATTTGGGCACTCCCTATCTCACAGTGTAAATTAAAATCTTAGTAATACCTGTGGAATCATATATCTGATGAAATACGTTTATTGTACTGAAGAGCATCAGTGAATTAGAGATAAAAAAGTCAAATATAATGCAAATAGCACATATACGCTAAGTTCAAATGGATGAAAAAGTTCAATATGTGGAACCTAAATTCCTCAGCTTGTTTGTAACAGTATTTCCAGCAGTCATAGTGCTGACTACCTCAGCAAGAAGTTTGAATAACCCTCAACAGGTTTCGACATTTTCATCGCTCCCACCACCACCACCATAACCACTTCTCAGCTGGCTGTCTTGAACAGGCTCCCTCAAGTTTTAAATTCTTCACCCACTCCCACAACTGCCATCACACCTAAACTGTCGGATTTGAACAACCTCTGTGAAAATTTCAAGTTGTTCACACCCACCTACCCACCACCACCACCACTCCTTTGTGTCAGGTTTCAGAATACGCATCTACCATAAAAGTGGGCAACTATGTGACACTTTTAGCAATTCTTGTAACATAAACTTATAAAAACATGTCATGAAACATGTTGAAGACATTATGCTTTAATTTGAACAGCAATAAAGTTCTTTTGTGCAGTGAGCTACTTAGAAAACGGGATATTAACTGTCACAAGGTTAACCCCGCCCCCCCAGCTTAGGACGATGTTGTGACATGAAGTCTAAGACAAGTAAAGTAGAGGTAAATTAATCTTTGACGAAGCTGAACTCACCTAGTATTTCTTTTCAACACACAGCTATAACTCTGTTGAAAATTTGCAGAAAAACTTTTTTCACGAAGTTTGGCAGTTTGTTGAGATTTATTTTGCACATATTCTTCAAATCCATGTAATTATAGGCCTATACTCATTGAAACAAAATAAGAATAAAAAAATAACTAACCTGAATGAAGGCAGATTATTAAACAAAACTGTCACAAACTTATTTATGTATCTGTTTAGTGGAAGTGAATGAGGAAAAAACCTGGCCACAACATCTGCATCTAACACAATATTCTGTGAGGAACGTAGTTAAATCAAACTGTTAAACAATTGCTTTCAAGTTTAGTGGTATCAGAGAAACAAAATCAAACATTTCATACGATATTCTGAGTAAATTTATGCTACATTTAAATACAAACATCCAATGCAAAGTAAAGCATAGTCTTTTTTAGTAAACTATTTATAAATGCCTCTAATTTCAGTTTCAATTTTACACATGTTTCTACAGGTTATGTGCTGTCACAAAGTTACTTCTTTAATCTATGGGAAGAAACTGTTTATAAAATTTAACCCTTTCACAGAAACTTATAACTTATTTATATCGACACCCGTTCATCAGTCAGCCCTTCAAAGTTATGGGCAGTAGAAAAAAGTTTCTAAAAAAAAATCCGCAAACATGTTTCTCCACCTACAAACAGACTAGCCTTGTGACCAGTTCAGGTGGAATGCACCTACACGGAACTTCGACCACTACTGACAGCATTATGCAAGAACACACTGAGCTATCTGTTGCATATTATCCCAGGTTAGTTTAAGAATAAAAGGCTGTTGTTTACTGTTGTCACAAATTATTACCTTAGTCACAAAGTTGCCCACATTTTCAGTATATTCTACATATATCATGGAAGTGTCATATGAGTTTTCATTTAATAACGATACTTCTTGCCGCGCGGGATTAGCCGAGCGGTCTGACGCGCTGCAGTCATGGACTGTGTGGCTGGTCCCGGCGGAGGTTCGAGTCCTCCCTCGGGCATGGGTGTGTGTGTTTGTCCTTAGGATAATTTAGGTTATGTAGTGTGTAAGCTTAGGGACTGATAACCTTAGCAGTTAAGTCCCATAAGATTTCACACACGAAACGAGAAACGAAAAACAATAGTTCTTCCTCTATAGTACCAAGACCTATAATTCACCTGAAATATTTGTTTTACCCTCATAACTGCTCCAGTACTAGTGACCAGAATACCAACGATCAATTTCAACAGTTGTGAGTCACCAATGAAGGATAACTTATACGGCGTATGTATTTTTTCACCTTTTTCGTAAATTTTAAAGATACATTTCATGTTATTCAGAGGAAAGTAGGTTTAATTCACAGAATGTATATAGCGAAAACCAGCAAATACTATATCTAAATGTTTTTCCTTTTTTTTAAAACTGAAGGAAGTGTGGTCTTCCTCCTCTGCTCTTCACTTCTTCTTGTGTTTCCTTAGCGAGAATAGGTAAGTGTAACTGCTCTGTGTAATTTGTAATTATTATTGAATAATAATTGTTAACTTCATACTTAAAAGGTGTTTGCAGACCGTCTAAAGGATCATTTAGTTGGTCACATTAATTTACTATATCAGTTTCTTTATGTTTCAGAGGAATACATGTCAGGATTACGCACTCATTACTTGCGAGAAGAACGACCGAATGCCATGTTATATCGTTTCGTTTAAATAATGCTAACATACGAAGTCGAACCTGCACATGTTTTCTTGAAGCGTGAACTGATACTTGTCACCACGTTTTTTACGCAGAAATTAATGCAGTATCCCCACGGTCACAGATTGCTCTCGAACAATGAAGAGTGCAACAGCGGCCATGGTCTGAGACACCAAGTGAAGGCAGTACTATGATACAGAGTAATGCAGTAATACAATAATTCAACTTTCGTGTGATGTATATTACACTGATAATTGCATCGTGCCATCGCACTTGTAATGTACTTTTTCTGAGGAAAATTATTCTTAAACGCATTGCTTATGTTTTTAACATGTTCAGATATTTTTTTCGAAATTTTATTCTACCAGCAACGAAAAGTTACATGACACCTTGTCTCAGGAGTGGATCGAACGTATTCATCGCAACCTTACCAACAGAAACAGTGCACGCATTCAGCCAGAGGGTGTGGAATGTCATACTGATAAGTGGGCTCTTTCTGCGACATCACACATCCTCTGAACCTGTGAAGTTTCATTTCGTTTCTTCCTTTCATTCCGAATTATTCACGTTTTTGTCATACAGTGTTATTGTAGGTCAAGTCATATGAACATGCAACCTTATACACAGCAGCAAGTGCTACATGCCATTCTCTGAGGGTTATATGTGAGATAGTGGGATTATCCCTACAGCCTGCCACAGAAACGAGAAGGCATTCGAAGTCTGCGTACACTACAAATGGTACAGGCTTCTTGCACGAAATTTTCCTAAACTTTAAAAACTTTTGCACTTCAGTTGGCATCTCTGCACGTATCAGGCCCTGCGTACAGAAATACCTCTTGTGCTCTGTTAATTGATGTTTAATATAAAATATATTGTGTGTAATTGCTTGCAATCACTTGATAGGAGACAAGGCACGACAAGTTTTTGATCCAGCATTAATGTTGCTTAGTATCATCAGAGATGACCCAACTTAATAGCACTTTTACAACATCAGCTTTATGTGTATAAAGCTTGGAGCACAATCACTACAATTCTTCTTCTTCTTCAAGTACGGTGTTGTGGAGTGTTTGTTAATATTGCACATCCACAAAGCTTTCTCATAACCTTTTATGTGTACAGTTATAACTGTGTGGTCAAAGGTTCTGAGATACACTGACATATCCACATAGGTCATCCCAGATCGTTCCAACGTTTTCTGTGATAGTTGTATGTTAACCATAAGGCTGCTTCTGTGATAGCAGAATGTTAACCATTAGACTTTTTTGCAGCTTGCTGAATTTCCCATCTCTGAACGGTTTCTGAAATGCAGCGTTTGCCATTCGTGAATGCAACGAACGCTGTTTTAAATATGAATTCTCTGGATTCATCATAGAAGCCTTAAGCAACAATAAAGATATTTCCGATTTGAGGTACCATTGCGAAATGCTTTGGAGGTGCTGCTCCCCTTTGCACAATTCCTGGGAGCTGTGTATAATTGGCTCTGAGCACTATGGGACTCAACTGCTGAGGTCATAAGTCCCCTAGAACTTAGAACTACTTAAACCTAACTAACCCAAGGACATCACAAACATCCATGCCCGAGGCAGGATTCGAACCTGCGACCGTAGCAGTCGCGCGGCTCCGGACTGAGCGCCTAGAACCGCTAGACCACCGCGGCCGAGTGTGTAATTAACCACGTCGTCATATAGTATTAATGTATACACTGCTGTATTTCATGAGAAATTTTCTGAATAATTCGGATTTCACAGGAACATAGACAGGACTCGAATTTTCAGATGCAGTCTGTTTCAAGCAGTCTATCACAGCAGTGAGTGCTAACTTCTTATATTCCCATGGATTAAGCATGCACCTAAATCATCTTCTATCAGCCCATCATAGTATGAAGAGTGAAACCCTTGTATATATACAAAACAGCAAGCTGTTAACGATATTACTTGAAGTCCTGTTGTAAATTATCATATGGGTAGAACTCTGAATTATGTTAAACATTGGTGTAAGTTTACAGGTGTCGAATTCATTCAAATTAGGTTTCAGTTCATCTTTCTGTCAGTTTGCAGTCTGAGGATAATGAATAAAGGCGTTCCTAGTTTAGTTTTAGTATAGTTTTAGTAGTCCATGTTTATTGGGAGACATTCGGTAGCATGAGGTATTCAAACAGTTCCCATGAAAGGAAATTGAACCCTTACACCCAATATCTGTAAAATCTTTAAGCATTCCTCATGAATTGCTTATATATGAGGTATCTTCCACACATGTCTACCAGTTATAATGTTGACTGTAGGAAGTGCCATCTGTCGCACATGAAACCAGAATAAGTTCTTTTTTTACATTGATGACAAGATGACAACACGTATCATATCTTTGAAATATCGATGATCCTGACATTGTTATGTCAGGTGAGGGTTTCAGGTTTCACTTAATTGTTGATCACTCTGGAGGTAAACTTCTCAGGACCAGTATATCGGTCCATATGTGTGTGTACATCGTGGCACATGGTACCTATGCCATGATTGTGGGATGGTTCTTGTGGCTGACGGCACCTCGCATTTGATCGATTTTTCTCTACAGTTTGCTTCATTTTCCAAAAGCTTCTGAGAATTTTCCCATTCGTAATTCCACCCACACGTCTGCAGTCCCTCTATATATATTGGCACGAAGTATTCAACTCAGCACCATGTTTTGGAGAAGCTATATCTGGGGTTTTCGCATCTTGCTGGCTAGTACCCAAATTGAGATGCCATGACCGTAGGTCGGATACCACTGTTGCCTGATGCAGTCGGATTTTTGTCCTTGCGCTTAATTCTGTGATAATAGAAAAGAGCATAAATTATTTAGCAATGCAAGTGACTTATTTGTGAGGCTTTCGGTATGTTTGTGGAGGAGTAGCTATTTGTCTAATTTGATACCCAAGTAAGTTGCTGTTGAGCTCCAGTGATTTCTTGTACCTTCAGTCCCAGAGTCATAGGTAAAGTTCATTGTATATAGATTGGCAGCGGACCGGATACAGAACGATTGTTGATTTTCACTACTTGCACAGACTCCATAATAGTCCAGCGCTCGCATAATGAAACATTAAATCACTCCCTGCCACCCCATTCAGACAGCTACCAAGTCCCTGAATTTTTCCTAAAAAGGAGACTGCTAGCTTTCTACTCAAGGAGATGGATATCTTCCTGGATATGGGACTGTACGCGTAGGAATTTTTCAAACTAACTATATTTTATTTCTATAACATCTTTGCGATCTTTCAAAAATTCCTACACGCACAGTTGTCGGTCTGAAGGGCCTCAAACTCGGCGCACTTTTTCAGTTAAACTAACACGCAATCTCATTAATGACACTGACACTCAACCAAAGTTTATACTAGATAATCTACAGTTATACGACTATAAAATGGAAACAAAGACGAATAACTGAAAAACCGAAAAACTTAACTAAAGCCTCATACCAAATTTGATCACAGCTTTGATCTACAGCGGGGCTCAGTTTCAATCAAACATCGGTAAAATGCTAATAACGAGCGATCTGTTTCTCACAAAAGTATGAAACTCCAGCTCTTGTAGTATTAATACATTCTGAACACAAATCCGTAAACAAAATCATCACAGAACGTAGTCTGAATAATCAAAATGTTTTTTAACAAGAGTGGGGCCGCGAGTAACTTATCGCTGCTGGGTTGCAACGGCCGGACAATCCGTACTAATGGCCAAATAGACGTCGTATTCCAACAATAGAACATGTCTTTACCTGTTAGGGAATAGCTTCTGTTGTGTCTAGACAAGACAGCCTAGACACAATGAGAGGAAGCCGAAAGGCACGCGCTTAAACTCACGCAGGCTGGCGTGAGGTCTGAAACAGGATACGTAATGAATGCTATAAAGAAAAGTACGTAGCTTCTGGAATACTTAACTTTAATCCACATTTGTAGAACATCGCTCTTGATGATACATTAATAGAATCTCAATATCAATTGAATACGGCGCCTTGCTAGGTCGTAGCAAATGTAGCTGAAGGCTATGCTAACTATCGTCTCGGCAAATGAGAGCGTATTTGTCAGTGAACCATTGCTATGAACGTCGGCTGTACAACTGGGGCGAGTGCTAGTACGTCTCTCTAGACCTGCCGTGTGGTGGCGCTCGGTCTGCAATTACTGACAGTGGCGACACGCGGGTCCGGCGTATACTAATGGACCGCGGCCGATTTAAAGGCTACCACCTAGCAAGTGTGGTGTCTGGCGGTGACACCACAGCTTCTATGGCACTAGAGGGACCGCAAAATTGTAGGGGAAAACAGAGACTGGAATATTTGCGACAGATAATACAGGACGTTAGGTGTAGGTGCTGCTCTCAGATGAAACGGGTGGTACAGGAGAGAAAATAACTTGCAAACATATTCAGCTTCCAAAAAACAATTCTAATGAACTAAATTATTTTACTCCCTAAACTGAAATTTGGTAGGAAGAAGTGTTCACAAATTGAGGAAGTAACCGCCTGTCTAACAATCTACTTGAAAAGGCACTAGATCAGTTGCTATAAATTGTTGAAAAACAGAAAAGAAAGACTGCATGCCTAAGGAAATTAAGTTGTCATATATAGAATTTAAAAATTGAAGCTATTAATTCCAAAATAGCACAGGTCATCCTTTTGTCACTACACGAATTATTGGTATTACACGATAGGCAACTCAATGTCAGTCAGAAAAGTACAAAATTCTGAACGTAGGGGTATTTTATTGAAGCAATGATATTCATAAAAGCGCACGTCTTGTTGCTTGAGGCTTTCCCGACCGACTAGCTGTAAATATTGTTGGTGGACTTGTGCTGTCTGGAATTCACAGCTTCAATTCTTTTTTTTTCAGTGTTATCCGTCTACCATCGTCTAATAGTTTCTAAACTGAATTTTTCAGCAGCGCTGAAATATTAGCACTAACAGGATCAGAAGAGGGATTAAAATTCTGGGTGAAGTATATCAACAATAAGTTTCGCCGATGACATAGCTGTTCTCAGTAAAGGTGAGGAACAATGACGGGGCATATTGAAAGGAGCGATGATGACAGGGAAACTACAGTCTGGAACCGCGCGACCACTACGGTTGCAGGTTCGAATGCTGCCTCGGACATGGATGTGTGTGGTTAGGTTTAAGTAGTTCTAAGTTCTAGGAGACTGATGACCTCAGAAGTTAAGTTCCATAGTGCTCAGAGCCATTTGAACCATTTGAACCATTGTTTTGATGACAGGGAAAGGTGTAACTCTGAAGAACGACGGAAGAGAGATTAGCGAGAAACTGAAAATCAAAATTGCGGACGAAGTAGTATATAACGTCTCAGAATTCTGCTAGTTTGTAAGTGAAGTAATGCTTGACTGATTACGAAAGGAAGAAATAAGAAGAGCACTAAGGCAAACAAGGAGGCAGTACTCTTTTTAAGAAGTCTACTAGTTTCATAGGCCTTAATTTTAGGAAGCAAATTCTACGACTCTATGGACGGAGCTGGGCACTGAACGGAAATTTATCATGGACGATGGGCAAAAGCAGAAAAAGCGTCTCAGTTGTTGTGTCACAGAAGGATGCTGAAAATTAAATAGATTGATAAGGCAAGAAAACAGAAAGTTCTTCGCATATTTAGTAAGGAATGAAATATGTGGATTAAATGGACCAAAAGAAGCGTCAAAATGACGTGTCATGTTTTAAGACGTCAGGCAGTAGCCTATACCAGTACACGCACTTAATTCGTTAAATAACTGAACTCGCCACGCATAAAACAGTTTCAAACGTCTGATTACTCTTCAAATGATTCAAAAAATGGTTCAAATGGCTCTGAGCACTATGGGACTTAACATATGTGGTCATCAGTCCCCTAGAACTTACAACTATTTAAACCTAACTAACCTAAGGACATCACACCCATCCATGCCCGAGGCAGGATTCGAACCTGCGACCGTAGCAGTCGTGCGGTTCCGGACTGAGCGCCTAGAACCGCTAGACCACCGCGGCCGGCTCAAATGATTCAATGCGTTAAAAATTTTATAATAAGCATGTAAGCAAGAAAAGTTTCTAATAGTTTTAAATTTGTGTGTAAAAGTTCTTGGAGCCCGCAAATTGTTCTCAGTCTCAAATGGTGTATGAATACAGAGTCGCTATTTTCCGTGCCGTGATTTACGCTACCTCAAGACAGATACAATTTTTCTAACTCTAATATTTGTATTACTACGTTAAATCTTTGACAGGTCCGCCCACGATGGCTGAGTGGTCAGAGCGACAGAATGTCAATCCTAAGGGCCCGGGTTCGATTCCTGTCTGGGTCGAAGACTTTCTCCAGTCAGGGACTGGGTGTTGTGTTGTCCTAATCATCATAATTTCATCCCCATCGACGCGCACGTCGCCGAAGTGGCGTTAAATCGAAAGACTTGCACACGGCGAACGGTCTACCCGACGGGAGGCCCTAGCCACACGACATTTCCATTTACACTTACCTTTCACATACACTGAGATGACAAAAGTCATGGGACAGCGATATGCACATATGTAGATGGCGGAAGTATCGCGTACACAAGGTATAAAAGGACAGTGCATTGGCAGAACTTGCCATATCGATTTTCATGAAGTTTTGGCCATAATTGTGACGGAAGTTGTGAAATTCATGAATGTTCTCAACCCCTATGGAATCGATATGATCATATTCTGTTTTTGAGACCACAATGTCTATCAGAGAGGATACTTCTGTTAAAGAGAATAGCAGCCTGTGTGGGACGGTCTGGCAATGTACTCTGTTTGAAAAGGATAGAAACTGGCCTGCCGTGTAGTAGAGGCAGCGTTAATTAACGTTTTGGTAATTATATGTTTTGAGGTAAAATATTGAGGAAATGAGGTGATATGAATGGAAGAATGACAAAAACGCAATTTTTAAGGGAACCCAGTCTTTTACAGTGTTGTACTAATGATAGAACATTGCGTATGGGTCGAGTTCACTGTAGAAATCTTATAATACAACATATGGATTTGTTTTAAACTTGTTTGGAAGGTCACTGGCCGGCCGAAGTGGCCGTGCGGTTAAAGGCGCTGCAGTCTGGAACCGCGAGACCGCTACGGTCGCAGGTTCGAATCCTGCCTCGGGCATGGATGTTTGTGATGTCCTTAGGTTAGTTAGGTTTAACTAGTTCTAAGTTCTAGGGGACTAATGACCTCAGCAGGTGAGTCCCATAGTGCTCAGAGCCATTTTGGAAGGTCACTGTCAACAGCCGTTAAGTAACGTATAAAATGCGTATTTGAATCATCAACAGTTTTTATTTTACACCCAAACATCTACCGGTTTCGGTCTTGGACCATCTTCACGGATGAAGCGCTAAAATGATGTAAGCGACCATACTGCTTTAGACATTACTTAAAATGTGTAGTGCATACCATGAATGTAAATATATGACATAGGACTTTAAAGACAAACATACGTATATTAAATGTTTACAGAGCAATACTGCTCTGTGTGCACTTAGTATTCTTTTGTTTACTTTCAAAGTACAGTGTCATACACTATGTAATCAAAAGTATGAAAATGACTTACATATTCGTGGCGCCCTCCGTCGGTAATGCTGGAATTCAATATGGTGTTGGCCCACCCTTAGCCTTGGTAGCAGTTTCCACTCCCGTGGGCATACGGTGCTGGAAAGTTTCTTGGGAAATGGCAGCCCATTCTTCACGGAGTGCTGCACTGGCGAGAGGTATCGATGTCGGTCGGTGAGGCCTGGCACGAAGTCGGCGTTCCATAACATCCCAAAGGCGTTCTATAGGATTCAGGTCAGGACTCTGTGCAGGCCAGTCCATTACAGTGTAACCACTCCGCCACAGGCTGTGCATTATGAACAGGTGCTCAATCGTGTTGAAAGATGCAATCGCCTTTCCCGAATTTCTCTTCAACAGTGGAAAGCAAGAAGGTGCTTCAAACATCAATGTAGGTCTGTGCTGTGACACTGCCCCGCAAAACAACAAGAGGTGCAAGCCCCTCCATGAAAAAAACGACCACACCATAATACTACCGCCTCCGAATTTTACTGTTGGCACTACACACTCTGGCAGACGACGTCCACTGGGCATTCGCAATACCCACATCTTGCCATCGCATCACCACATTGTACGAGTTGCGTTCAAGTTCTAAGGCCTCCGATTTTTTTTCTCCGGACTGGAAAGAGATAGAAACATGCGCATTGTTTTAAAATGAGGCCGCGTTCATAGTCAATACGTCCCAGAGATGGCAGCACTGTACGGCAGATGGAATTTTATCGCCAGCGGCGAGAATGAGAACTGTTTTAAATACTTAAAATGGCGACGTTTTCCTTACTTGAACAGTGTGCAATCATTCGTTTTCTGAATTTGCGTGGTGTGAAACCAATTGAAATTCATCGACAGTTGAAGGAGACATGTGGTGATGGAGTTATGGATGTGTCGAAAGCGCGTTCGTGGGTGCGACAGTTTAATGAAGGCAGAACATCGTGTGACAACAAACCGAAGCAACCTCGGGCTCGCACAAGCCGGTCTGACGACATGATCGAGAAAGTGGAGAGAATTGTTTTGGGGGATCGCCGAATGACTGTTGAACAGATCGCCTCCAGAGTTGGCATTTCTGTGGGTTCTGTGCACACAATCCTGCATGACGACCTGAAAATACGAAAAGTGTCATCCAGGTGGGTGCCACGAATGCTGACGGACGACCACATAGCTGCCCGTGTGGCATGTTGCCAAGCAATGTTGACGTGCAACGACAGCATGAATGGGACTTTCTTTTCGTCAGTTGTGACAATGGATGAGACGTGGATGCCACTTTTCAATCCAGAAACAAAGGGCCAGTCGGCTCAATGGAAGCACACACATTCACCGCCACCAAAAAAATTTCGGGTAACCGCCAGTGCTGAAAAAATGATGGTGTCCATGTTCTGGGACAGCGAGGGCGTAATCCTTACCCATTGCGTCCCAAAGGGCACTACGGTAACAGGTGCATCCTACGAAAATGTTTTGAAGAACAAATTCCTTCCTGCACTGCAACAAAAACGTCCGGGAAGGGCTGCGCGTGTGCTGTTTCACCAAGACAACGCACCCGCACCTCGAGCTAACGTTACGCAACAGTTTCTTCGTGATAACAACTTTGAAGTGATTCCTCATGCTCCCTACTCACCTGACCTGGCTCCTAGTGACTTTTGGCTTTTTCCAGCAATGAAAGACACTCTTCGTGGCCGCACATTCACCAGCCGTGCTGCTATTGCCTCAGCGATTTTCTAGTGGTCAAAACAGACTCCTAAAGAAGCCTTCGCCGCTGCCATGGAATCATGGCGTCAGCGTTGTGAAAAATGTGTACGTATGCAGGGCGATTACGTCGAGAAATAACGCCAGGTTCATCGATTTCGGGTGAGTAGTTAATTAGAAAAAAAATCGGAGGCCTTAGAACTTGAATGCACCTCGTATACCTGATTCGTCACTCCACACAACGTTTTTCCACTGTTTACGCTCCTTACACCAAGCGTTTGGCATTTAGCGGCGTGATGTGTGGCTTATGAGCAGCCGCTCGACCATGAAATCCAAGTTTTCTCACCTCCTGCCTAACTGTCATAGTGCTTGCAGTGGATCCTGATGCAGGCCCTCCTCAATTGTCGGCGGTCTCTGTCAGTCAACAAACGAGGTCGGCCTGTACGCTTTTGTGCTGTAACCGGCCGTGGTGGCCGTGCGGTTCTAGGCGCTGCAGTCCGGAACCGCGGAACTGCTACGGTCGCAGGTTCGAATCCTGCCTCGGGCATGGATGTGTGTGATGTCCTTAGGTTAGTTAGGTTTAAGTAGTTCTAAGTTCTAGGGGACTGATGACCTACGATGTTAAGTCCCATAATGCTCAGAGCCATTTTTTTCTTTTGTGCTGTACGTGTCCCTTCACGTTTCCACTTCACTATCACATCAGAAACAGTGGACCTAGGGATGTTTAGGAGTGTGACAATATCGCGTACAGACGTATGACACAAGTGACACCCAATCACCTGATTACGTTCGAAGTCCGTGAGTTCCGCGGGGCAGCCCAATCATCTCTCTCTCACGACGTCAAATGACTACCGAGGTCGCTGATATGGAGTACCTGGTCGTAGGTGGCAGCAAAATGCACTTGATACGAAAAACTTATGTTTCTGGTGGTGTGCGGAAACTTTTGATCATATAGTGTATATCTAAATTCATGGTAGGCACTACACATTTAAAGTAATGACTAATGCAATATGGTGGCTTAAACCAATTTTCCCCTTTATCCGTAAAGATGGTCCAACACCGAAACCGTTAGATGTTTGGGTGTAAAATGAAAACAGCTGGTGGTTCAAATATGCATTTTATAAATACGGTTTTGTCTTATTTTGGAAACAAGTATGAAGAAAAGTAATAGTACACATGAAAGTTTTTAAGAAATATTTTGCTAATTTGTTATGTGTTAGAACTTTATGAAAAGGTGTATTGTTTTCATGGTTTAATGAAGCATCATTGAATGTTGTTGTTTGTGAAATCTTATGGGACTTAACTGCTAAGGTCATCAGTCCCTAAGCTTACACACTACTTAACCTAAATTATCCTAAGGACAAATACACACACCCATGCCCGAGGGAGGACTGGAACCTCCGCCGGGACCAGCAGCACAGTCCATGACTGCAGCGCCCTAGACCGCTCGGCTAATCCCACACGGCAAGCATCATTGAACTTGAAGTCTTGTTCTCATTTGCCAGTCGTTAAGTTCAGTTCCTCATTTTTCATTCTCTACTTTCATGAATATGTTTGCATACTGGCATTGCACGTGGCAAGTTATGTACTGAGAAGCGTTTTATGAAAAGTGGTAAGATACCGTCTTGCGTTGCACATCGCAAGTACGTCAAATGTAATTTGATTTTTGACAATCTCAATATGTTCGTCATAGTGGCAGGTTGTAGGGCAGACGAGCGTGCCTTGTGCACAGGTAGGACAAAAAATTTAATTACCATCAAGGTCCATGTCCATTGTAAGACACAGTGATTGTCAGAGTGTATTTGTGAAAATAATATCATGTCATTTGAGAGGAATAATGTCATTAGATTTCAGTAAAGTGCTGTCTTGTAAATTTTCAGGCAGTTTTAACAGAAAGTAGGATGCGTTAATTTTTATGTTCATTTACTCAGTAAGTACAGTAATAGCTTTTGAACAGTGATTGTTTGCGAGACTAAAGATAAAGATTAGCTATATTCAGGGCCAACATTTTAATCTCAGTCATTTGTTTTTCAGTCTGGTGATAGATGTAAATTTATTTGAAAATGGACTTCTTTCTCGCAGGCGAATTGTTTAATTTACCGGCTAATATTGATTTCGCATCGTGGTTCATTTGGTTCTATCACCGTTAAAGGGTGTTACCACCGCCACACCTCAAATGTGAATTGCAGTGACTCAGCCACTGCCCTGTGAAAGCCTACTGATTCACCAATACAGTTAAAACGCAATAGACCGGTGATGCTGTATTGTAACATATCACAAAATAAAATAAAAATTCAGTGTAGAGCGTAAATATTTATGAAATCCCTATTAAACACAAATATTTATGAAATTCTACATAAACACTTACTGACATGAATTTAGATGTTTAAAACCATACTTTCAAGTTGTCAGTGTTGACAGACAAGCAACTTTGCGTGAACTAACACCAGAAATCAATGTGAGACGTACGACGAACGTATCCGTTACGACAGTGCGGCGAATTTGGGCGTTAATGGGCTATGGCAGGAGACGACCTAGCGAGTGCCTCTACTAAAAAGCACGACATCGCCTGCGGCGGCTCTCCTCTGCTCGCTGCTCGCAACCATATCGGGTGGAAAACCGTGGTCTGGTCAGATGGGTCCCGATTTCAGGTGGTAAGAGCTGATAGTAGGGTTCGAGTGTGGCGTGGACACCAAAAAGCATGGACCCAAGCTGTCAACATCGCACTGTGCAAGCTGGTGGTGGCTCCATAATGATGTGGGCTGTGTATACAGGAATGGATTGGATCCTATGGTCCAACTGAATCGATCGTTGAATGAAAATGGTTACGTTCGGCTACTTGGAGGCCATTTATAGCCATTCTTGGACTTCATGTACCCAAACAACGATATCATGTCACAGAGACACAGTTTTTCGCGACTGGTTTGAAAAACATTCGCCGGCCGCGGTGGCCGTGCGGTTCTAGGCACTTCAGTCCGGAACCGCGCGACTGCTACCGTCGCAGGTTCGAATCCTGCCTCGGGCATGGATGTGTGTGATGTTCTTAGGTTAGTTAGGTTTAAGTAGTTCTAAGTTCTAGGGGACTGATGATCTCAGATGTTGAGTCCCATAGTGCTCAGAGCCATTTGAACCATTTTATTTGAAAAACATTCTGACAATTCGAGCAGATGATCTGATCACTCAGATCACCCGACATGAATCCTATCGGACATTTATAGGACATAATCGAGAGATCAGTTCGTGTACAAAATTCCGCACTGGCAACACTTTCGCATTTATGGACGGCTGTAGAGGCAGCATGGCTCAATATTTCTGCGGGGGACCCCTAACGACTCGTTGACGGCTGGTCCAAATGGCTGGTTCAAATGGCTCTGAGCTCTATGCGACTTAACTTCTGAGGTCATCAGTCGCCTAGAACTTAGAACTAATTAAACCTAACTAACGTAAGGACATCACACACATCCATGCCCGAGGCAGGATTCGAACCTGCGACCGTAGTGGTCACCCGGCTCCACACTGTAGCGCCTAGAACTGCACGGCCACTCCGGCCGGCCGGCTGGTCCCGGCAGAGTTTTGAGTCCTCCCTCGGGCATGGATGTGTCTGTTTGTCCTTAGGATAATTTAGGTTAAGTAGTGTGTAGGCTTAGGGACTTATGACCTTAGCAGTTAAGCCCCATACGATTTCACACACATTTAAACATTTGAACGACTCGTTGAGTCCATGACACTTAGAGTTGCTGCACTGCGCCGGGCGAAATGATGTCCGACACAATATCAAGAGGTATCCCATGACTTTTGTCATCTCACTGTACATAAAACAATTCTCATTTATTTTCAGTTCAGTTGTACCTTTTTTTATTTCATGATATGTTTCGATCACTCTGGATTATCTTCAGATCGAAGTAGTTGTGACAGCAGCCCGTCTTGTCTATTCAGAACATCACGTCAGAGTACTGAAGACTAACACAAGCGAACGGCAGTACTCTGGCATGACGTTCTCAATAGACAAGACTCCTTGCCGACGCAACTACTTAGGGTCCGAAGACGATCTAGAATGATCGAAATATGTTTTCAACTGTGCAACTGAGACTAAAAAATTAATGGGAAGTGTTTTAAATTTCATAAAAGTTATTGATTCTGTCAGGGTAAATATGTCGGCAGTAGCTTTAACATAATATTATAGAGTGTGCCCGCGACGTTTCTCCGCAACGGCGGGCTCCACGTGTCTCGCCTTGCTTAGGCAGCAAATTCATGTCGCTGTGTAAGTTGGGGGTCTGGATTATTGCTAGTGGCTGCAGCTATGTCGGGAGATTGGATTCAACATTATTACAATCAAAACAATGAAATTAATTAATTATATTAATTACAATTGAATACACTGTACTCACCAATATCACAGTAGGTGCTGGAAATGTTTTCCTCTTTCTTGAAGACATAGTTCAACACGTTTACATTTATTTTCGATCACATTTACCAATATTTCATGTGTAATCGAATGCAGATGATCAATTGTAGCTGTCTTCAGTGCATCTATTATCTCTGAGTTACTGTGACACACAAATACTTAAGCCGCACCCTAAAGGAAATAGGCGGGCAGAGACAGATCCGGTGAGCGCGGTGGCCAGAAACTTTTCGTAATTACTCTGTCTCCAAAGATTTCATCTACAAGTCGTAGGGACTGGTGTTCCGTATGATACGAGAGACTTCAGTTGTTGGAGTCCACAACATGGTGTCTAAAATGTTGTCAAGCTTCCGTTCTGTTAAATTTGTGGGCCTACCAATTTGTGGTGCATCATGAACAGAGCCTGGTGTCTGTAATTTGTGAATAAATCACGAACAGTGTCACCATATTAACTCCTCGAAGCAGGAGAACGCAATCTTAATTGCCGTCTCATACGCTTCGTAAAGTTTTCTACTGCACAGAAAACCTCTTTCAATACTAAGCATTCTCACTATAGTCAGCTTACACAGGAACTACATAGACACTAACACAACTAACAGCTGGAAAGCACACACAATACTATGCTCCCCCTACCCCCCCCCCCACCATGCCACCCACCCCTTAACCACATTTTTAATTGAGAACAATATTATCAGGCTTATTCACATATAGGAGAGAGGTGGTCGATAATATCGGAATAATTAATAGCACTGAAAAAGTTTTAATTAAAATTATCGATATATAATCTCGTCAGAAAAACGCCCGCAGCAAATTAGAGCTTTAGGGAAAACAAAGAGGGTTCAACGCGACTATTTTTCTTTCTAAATTCTACTATATTCTACTACACACATCAAAAAAGTTTTGCATCACCTCGGCTTCGAGAGTTCCGGAACGTGTATAGAAAATTGGAATAGAGATCAACATGCTCATGAAAACCACACATTGCGTGTTGTACCACCATACAGCGAGACCTTCAGAGGTGGTGGTCCAGACTGCTGTACACACCGGTGCTTCTCATACCCAGTAGCACGTCCTCTTGCATTGCTGCATTCCTGTATTCGTCGTGGCATACTATCCACATATTCATCAACGCATTGTTGGTCCAGGTTGTCCCACTCCTCAACGGCGATTCGGCGTAGATCCCTTATAGCGATTGGTGGATCACGCTGTCCATAAAAAGCCCTTTGCAATCTACCCCAGGCATGTTCGACGGGGTTCATGTCTGGAGAACATGATGGCCACTCTAGTCGAGCAATGTCGTTATCCTGAAGGAAGTTATTCACAAGATGTGCACGATGGGGGCGTGAATTGCCGTCCATGAGGACGAATGCCTCGGCTATATGCTGCCGACATGGTTGCACTTTCGGTCGGAGGATGGCATACGTACCGTACAGCCGTTACTGCACCTTCCATGACCACCAGCGGCGTACGTCGGCACCACATAATGCCGCCCCAAAATAGCAGGGAATCTCCACCGCACTCGCTGGACAGTGTGTTTAAGGCGTTCAGCCTGACCGGGTTGCCTCCAAACACGTCTCCGACCCTGACGGGGTTGCCTCCAAACACGTCTCCGACGATTGTCTGCTTGAAGGCATATGCGACACTCATCGGTGAAGAGAACGTGATGCCAACCCTGAGCGCCCATTCGGCATCTGTACTGCGCTGCATGGTGTTGTGGCTGCAAAGATGGACCTCGCTATGGACGTCGGGAGTGAAGTTGCGCATCATGCAGCCTATTGCGCACAGTTTGAGTCGTAACACGACGTGTTGTGGCTGCATAAAAAGCATTGTTCAACGTGGTGGCGTTGCTGTTCAGGGTTCCTCCGAGCCATAATCCGTAGGTAGCGGTCATCCACTGAAGTAGTAGCTCTTGGGCGGCCTGAGCGAGGCATGTCATCGACAGTTCCTGTCTCTCTGTATCTCCTCCATGTCTGTACAACATCGCTTTGGTTCACTCCGACACGCCTGGACACTCCCCTTGTTGAGAGCCCTACGTGGCGCAAAGCAAAAATGCGAACGCGATCGAACCGCGCTATTGACCATGTGGGCATGGTTGAACTACAGACAACACGAGCCGTGTGCTTCCTTCCTGATGGAATGATTGGAACTGTTCGGCTGTCGGACCGCCTTAGTCTAATAGGCGCTGCTCATGCATGGTTGTATACATCTTTGGCGGGTTTAGTGACTTCTCTGAACAGTCAAAGGGACTGTGTCTGTGATACAACATCCACAGTCAACGTCTATCTTGAGGAGTTCTTGGAACCGGGGTGACGCAAAAATTTTTTTGGTGTGTGTATTTAAACCACGCGCGGGTATTGTCAGTTCTCTTATTTTCTGCGCTCTGCATAAGACTACGAAGCTGCGGCGTGCTATATAGCTGGCATTTCCGTGTGAAACACTAAGAAGAGATCAGGGCGCTTCTGTTAAACTACAAGAAAAATGATTATAGTTAATTTATACAGCATAGACTTACGTTGAAATTTATACTGAGGTCTAGATAGATCCTTGCCGTAAGGTCACGGACTAAGAATATCTGAGGAATTGCGTGCGCGAGAGAAAGTAACGCTCAGTATTAAACTTATTACATGTCGAATAACCGATAATAGGATCTGTGGACTATACGAAGGGACATTAAATTGAAGATAAGAACGGAACTGGACACTTAGCTTTGCGAAAGTAAAAGTGTTCGAAGTTTGAATGACTGTATCGAAGTATAGTAATGGACCATGGCCCTTGTATAATATCTTTGACTGACGAACTGTAAAAATCACGGACATTTTACTTACTTAGTTACTTTACGCGATCAGGCTCAGAGGACCGCGCACTGCTACAAGGTTCCTCCTCCACTAGGTTGTTTTGTGTCTCGTGGCGCCAATCATTCTCTATTCCAAACTGCAGCAAGTCCTCGTGGATGCCACCCCTCCATCTTTTCTTTGGTCTTCCTAGTGGGCGTCTTCCACAGGGAGTATAACCCATAGCTTTCAGAGGCCATTTTTCCGCGCGGGATTAGCCGGGCGGTCTCAGGCGCTGCAGTCATGGACTGTGCGGCTGGTCCAGGCGGAGACTCGAGTCCTCCCTCGGGCATGGGTGTGTGTGTTTGTCCCTAGGATAATTTAGGTTAAGTAGTGTGTAAGCTTAGGGACTGATGACAGCAGTTAAGTCCCATAAGATTTCACATACATTTGAACATTTTTGAACAAAGGCCATTTTAGTTGCCGTAATTGCTGAGAGTAATTGTAGGATGAACCCTCCTTTTCTCTATATACAAAACGCAATCATTCATGATAATTTAATTATTATTAAATGTTGTTAACAAAAAACAATGTGATTTCCACAATACCGTGTGTATTAGTCAACGATAATCATAGGAAAGCTGCAAACAGTATCTCTGGTTGATGGAAGTTTCAATTATGAAATATTACGAAGTGTAAATTGTGACTTAAAAGCTATTTAACATTTCACTTCCAATCTGACAGAAATAATACAAAATCAGAAACAGTCCGGATAACTAGACATCGGAAATAGGAAGTGGAAATAATAACTAACATCGAAAGGTGTTATCAACTATCTTGTCTTCGGTAACGCAGCAACACATGAAGGGTGGCCCACTGTGCAAAAAGTCAACATTAATTATTATTATGAAAAACCGAAATTCAGTCGCCGCTACAGTGAAGATGTTTGTGGCTGCTTAATCTGATGTGTAGATATAACGACAAGTCGGGTACATAGAGCAGATAACCACATCAGTATCTCATGTCAGAGAAGTCGACGACAGTAGATCGAAGGCGGGCGGTGACATCCCTCAATACCACTGCAGGTCCACAAGACAAGAACAGTCGAGACTCGAATGTAGTGCTGCTAACCTTACGCGCCCCACAAGTCGAGATACGCAAGACTTGCCGCTGCGGAGAGACTGTGCGGACGCACGGTACCTCTTAATAGGTAGACTGACAATACTTTAAATTGTTAAATTCGGTCAATAATTATATCACATATTGAAAACCAAGCGTTACAGCCCCTGGAAGCCGTTAGACAGGCAACGCATAATGACGTTTGGGTAACTGCGCCCCGGGTTAGACTCTTAGTAATGTTGATTGTATTAGAGGCAGTTGTTGCGGGCAGAAACTATAGGGAAAGGCTCAGATTGGAATATATCCATCAGAGAATTGAAGACGTCGGGTTTCAGTCCGACTCTGAAATGAAGAGCCTAGTTCAGAAGATAAAGTCGTAGCACACCGCAACAAACCGGTGTTCACAGCAGGTGCGAAAGCGTGTTTGCACATATCTCAGTGTCACGGCGTTAATGTTAGAAATAACAAGGTTGTCGCGAGTTCCGCTCCTCAGCACACTTTTGGTCTGTGCACAGGCTTGACCCAGTGGCTCACCCAACGCGAAAAGTCCTTGAGTGGGATGACGCAGCTGTAAGTGACGCGAGGAAGGTGCGAAAAGGGCACATCCTGGTCGGGTCCAGCGCTGAGGAGCATCCAGCTACAACCTAACAGCTTCAGCTGCTCCCGTAACTTAATTTTGAACTTCATAACCGGTGTTTTTAAAGTCTACTACTGTGTCAATTATGGTTTAAATAAAAAAGTTACTACACCTGTTACGTGAATTTCTTCAGTTGTTTTCTTTATCTACATCTATACTTCGCAAGACTCCTTATGGTGTGCGGTAGAGAGTACTTCTGGTGTCAGTGTCTTTCTCTATCTTTCAACTCCTCCTTTCCCCACTTCCATTCATGGGAAAAATTAGGCTCGGTAAAGCTAAGTATGACACCCAGTTTCTATGATTTTGCATCGCGGTCACCTCACGACGCCTGTTCGGAGGAATTAAGATTTTGCGAGAATCTTCTTGGAACATTCGACAACGAAATTTCGACAGTAAGTCTCTGCGTGGTACTCGACGCCTCTCTGGTAACATCTGCCGCCGGGATTTGCTGAGAATTTCCGTAACGCTTTCCAGCCGAGTAAACTATCCCGCGACGAAACTTTCCGCTCTTCGACGGATCCTCGCTATCTCTTCAATTAATCTTACTTCGTACGCGCCGCAGACTAATGAACAAATCTAAAGAATGGTTCGCTCGAGTGTTTTGTATGCCACTTCCTTCGTGAATGAATTAGATTTTCTTGTGATTCTCCGAATGAGTCTCAATCTGACATCTGCTTTTCCTATTGTTTGTTTTAGGCTGTCATTCCCCTACAGCTATCTCAGAATGGTATACTCTAAGCCAAAAACGGTGATGCACCACAAAGGAATTATCCAATTGGGAATAAAATTGGATGATAAATGATCACAGTTACAGAAAGATTGGATGATTTATTCAAGAGAAAGAGCTTCACAGAATGAAGATGTCAGTTACGCGTTGTTCCGCATCTGTCCTTATGCAAGCAATTATTCGGTTTGGCAATGATGGACAGTGTTAGTGGCAAGAAACAATCAAAGACTTCTCTGCGCGATAGCAATGGAGATACTATCGAAGACAGTGCTCCAAAAGCAGAGTAACAAAGGGCAGCCTTACGAAATCCCTTCACAAAAGAAGACGAATTAAATGTTCCAGAATTCGAATCGAGAACAGTTGCCGAGGCGAGTAACGCAGAGGTAAATGTCCTCGGGGTAGTGAAGCAACTTAAATGAATTAACAAAATCAAGTCTTCTGGTCAAGACTGTGTACCAATTAGGTACCTTACGGAATATGCTGATGCCTTTGCTCCACACTTAACAATCATATACAACCGTTCGCGCGACGAAAGATCAGTACCCAAAGATCGGAAAATTGCACAGGTCACACCATTATTAAAGCTTTTGACACCGTTCCTCACAAGCGACTTCCAATAAAGCTGCGGGCCTATGGGGTATTGTCTCAGTTGTGCGATTGGATTCGTGATTTTCTGTCTGGAAGGTCGCAGTTCGTAGTAATAGACGGCAAATCATCGAGTAAAACTGAAGTGATATCAGGTGTTCCCCAGGGAAGCGTCCTGGGACCTCTGCTGTTCCTGATCTATGTAAATGACCTGGGTGACAATCTGAGCAGTTCTCTTAGATTGTTCGCAGATGATGCTGTAATTTACCGTCTAGTAAGGTCATCCGAAGACCAGTATCAGTTGCAAAGCGATTTAGAACAGATTGCTGTATGGTATGGTAGGTGGCAGTTGACGCTAAATAACGAAAAGTGTGAGGTGATCCACATGAGTTCCAAAAGAAATCCGTTGGAATTCGATTACTCGATAAATAGTACAATTCTCAAGGCTGTCAATTCAACTAAGTACCTGGGTGTTAAAATTACGAACAACTTCAGTTGGAAAGACCACATAGATAATATTGTGGGGAAGGCGATCCAAAGGTTGCGTTTCATTGGCAGGACACTTAGAAGATGCAACAAGTCCACTAAAGAGACAGCTTACACTACACTCGTTCGTCCTCTGTTAGAATATTGCTGCGCGGTGTGGGATCCTTACCAGGTGGGATTGACGGAGGACATCGAAAGGGTGCAAAAAGAAGGGCAGCTCGTTTTGTATTATCACGTAATAAGGGAGTGTGGCAGATATGATACGCGAGTTGGGATGGAAGTCATTAAAGCAAAGACGTTTTTCGTCGCGGCGAGATCTATTTACGAAATTTCAGTCATCAACTATCTCTTCCGAATGCGAAAATATTTTGTTGAGCCCAACCTACATAGGTAGGAATGATCATCAAAAAGAAAAAGAAGAAAAAAAAAGAGAAATTAGAGCTCGAACAGAAAGGTTTAGGTGTTCGTTTTTCCCGCGCGCTGTTCGGGAGTGGAATGGTAGGGAGATAGTATGATTGTGGTTCGATGAACCCTCTGCCAAGCACTTAAATGTGAATTGCAGAGTAATCATGTAGATGTAGATGTAGATATACTCCTCAGGGATAGCGCACCAAATTCCATCCAATTCGCACATTCGATCGTCAAAATCCCGAGATGGGTGGAGGGCCTTACCTATAATGTTTCAAATGTTCTCAATCTGGGAGAGGTCCGGTGACCTTTCTGGTCAAGGTAGGCTTCAGCAAGCACGAAGACAAACAGTAGAAACTCTCGGCGTGTGTGGGCGGGCATTATCTTGCTGAAATATCAGCCCAGAATGGTTTGCCATAAACGCGACAAAACAGGGCGTAAAATATTGTCGACGTAACACCGTGCTGTAAGGGTGTTTCGCATGACAACCAAAGGGGTCTTGCTATGAAATGAAATGGCATCCCAAACGATCATCTTGGTTCTTGGACGGTATGGCATGCGACAGTCAGTTTGGTATCCCACCACTACTCGAGGGGGGACTCCGGACACGTCTTCGGACTGGAATCTTATTGACTGGAGCAGAATTGTCTTCAGTGATCAGTCCCGCTTTGACCTGAGCCCCGATGACCTGCAAAGACGTGCCTGGAGGCGCCCCAGGCAGCTGTGGGAGGCTAAATGAATGTCGCCCAACATACGTCCTGACCTGACGAACATGAGTGATAGACCAGGATGCCATTTCGTTTCGTAGCAGGATCTGTTTGGTTGTCATCCGCGGCATGCTTACACCACAGCGGTGCTTCGACTATGCTCTACGCCCCGTTTTGTTGTCCATCACGGCAAGCTATCGAGCGCTCACATTTCAGCAAGATAACGCCCACGCGCACACGGCAAGAGTTTCTGCCTTGGCCAACAAGGTCGCCAGCTCTCCCCAATTGAGAAAGTATGTAGCATTATGGGTAGGGCCTTCGAACCAGCTGACATCCCTCAGGGGGACCTCCAACAATATTAATCTATGCTCTGCCGAATAACTGCTTGTATAGGGGCCAGAGACGGAACATCACGTTACTGACTTGCTCAATCACGGAGCGAGGTGGCGCAGTGGTTATCACATGTTCCGGAGGACGACATTTCAAACCCTCGTCTGGCCATACTGATTTAAGCTTCCCGAGTTGTCCCTGAATCGCTTCAGGTAAATGCCAGGATGGTTCCTTTGAAAGGGCACAGCCAACTTCCTTCCCCATCCCTCCCTAATCCAATGGGATCGATGACCTCGCTGTCTGGCCCCTCCCCCCAAACCAACCATCTAATCAACTTGCTCAATTTATGAAACTCTTTCTGCTGAATAAATCATCAAATTGTTATGAAATTGTAGTAATTTGTTTGTTTGTACATGTACATCGCATACACCGATTTCAGTCACATTCGGATAATTCCTTAGTTGTGTGTCTTTCTTTGCCGTAGTGTGTATTTTAAGGAGGTTACTGTTTCCAGTGATTTCTTGGCAATAGTGTAATCGAACAGTGGTAGACCTCTTCATCTATTTATGCGCACTACGCTACATCTGATTATCTGAGAGTACCAATCGTCGACTGTCTCCAGGTCTTCCTGCATTTCGTTATAGTCTTCTGACGTTCCAACCTTCCTGTAGGTCAAATGAGCGAGCGCAAATAGTCTCCAACCCAATTCACTAGATGTTAAATGTAGCGGTACTGTAAAGCTACCTCTGACACTTCTGAAATTATCTTTACTCTTGTCAATTTTATTCTGTTAAGAACGACATTTAGAAATCGATTCAATCACAGATCTTGTCCGATACTCAGGTAGCACGCATTTTACTCACTGAAGTGCGGGACTGTATCGACCGCATTCCAGGCGTTGTACCCCACACGTGAGGACCTTTGTCTACGGTCTCCCTGTCTCATGAACGAAGAGTGTGAGCTGAGTTCCGATGATCTGTCTTTACGGAGTTCATGTTCATTTAAATACATGAGATTTTCGTTCTCGTAATGAATGAACATAAAACATTTTCCGTAATTGTGCGCCCTGTGTGATGGCTTGTCTTGAAAACAGGAATATCCTGCACATTTTTTTCCAATCGACGCTCCAGTGACCTACGATAAAGTAGGCCTACTGTTATAAGCGGAGCAAGTTCTTTCGCATAACCTTTGCGGAATCTACAGGTATTTCATCTAGTCCAATTGCCTTAACACTGACGAGCAGTTTCACTTAATTGTTTTCCACAACTGCTTGTCTTAGTATCTACCACTTCGGCATTAGTGCTCTGATTGAAAGGAGAAACCATATTACGACAAGCAAGTTCGGGAGAAGGAATTCAGTATTTTGGTGTTACCTATAATCAGTCACTGATCGACACAACAGATGATTCCCATCCGCTTGCTGACTTTACAAAATACCAAGAATTTTTACGATTTTTAGTCATTTGGCAATATATTACTTTGACATTCATTCTATGCGTTTCACACCACTCTCCTCAAGCTCATTTTGGTTTCAACCAACATCTGTTTATCTTCCAGGTTTTGATTTCACTTACTTCGAAGCTGAAGCTCTCTCTGCAGTAACTTTCTAACACAGCTATTGAACCACGGTGGGTCTTGCTAGGTACGTATTCGCCTAAGGAATATTGCACAATGTTTCATAGTTTTAACAAACTGTTCTCCACATCGTCCTCAAAGCTAAACGTTTGATGATGACTATTTAGATACTTTGCAATTTGTCTCCCGTCGGTTTTGCTAACCAAAAATACTTTTATACCTTAACATTCCTTATAATACCCCTAGTCATTGATACTATGACAGCCTTACGATCACTTAATCCGTCCTCGGCATTATCTTATACGATGTCTGTGAAAAACTGTAAAACGAAAATGCAAAAGCCTTTATTGTATTATTGAACATAGGGCAAATGGAAGAGTAAGAGAGAGAGAGAGAGAGAGAGAGAGAGAGAGAGAGAGAGAGAGACCAGTAATAAGAGGGATTTACGTGCGTATGATGAACCCCTTCCCTCGAAAATTTTTCTCCTTCATCCCTCCTCTGTGTTATCACAGATGACGTGTCAATGATCTCATTTATACTACGACTGCAGTACACGCAAGGTGCTTAGTTGCTTCCACCGCTCTGTGTGGAATGAATAAGTTCTAATTAATGTTCATCAACCTGCAGTCTTCTATAGTTATTGTCCCCTGCGCAGAAAACAGCACGTAGGTCGAGAATCCGTTATCTTGAGGCTGTAATAAACTCTTATCGAGGAACTGATATTGTGTAAATAATTAATTTTTCACTCAGTTTATTTATACGGGATGCCAATTACTTTTTATCAGCAGAATACGAGAAACTGCACAATTATATTCCACTTTATGAATCACAAATGATTTCCATTCTTCACACTTTCATAGAAAATAAACAAAACAATGAACTGCATATTTTCGCAATCACTATAAAACTGTTCTCAGTTACATGTTCACATAACCAGAGATTGCTGATTAAGTTCTTAACCGATACCGACCACGACAGACAAACTTTCTGCTTCCGAGAATGCCGAACCACCTCTGATCTTACAGCCGAACAGCTTCGCCCACCACCCAAATTAGGCGCGATACGAAAATCTCTGAAATGCTTCGTCTGCCTTTTTTGTTTATCTATAATTATTCTGTTCGTAACTACTATTTTTGAAATAATGGAATGACAACCTGCTGTTGCGAGATGTTTTTATATGAAATGCAAGTTAATTCGCAGTTTAGTTTGTCTAATATTAATAACAGAAATTTATCATTTACGTGTGCTACTTTAGAACGCAGCAGTCAACCGCGGAGGACCACAACTTAGGCGGTCTTTCTCACGAAATCCGTACCCAACAAACCATCTGTCATTGGTACCTCATAGCACATTACGTCATCTTCCCACTGCTTCCTTCTCAATTGATCTAAGAAGAGTTTACGTGTAGCGGAATATGGCGACTGTGAAGCCAGAAATGTTACAAACATTAAAGTTCCAGTTGAAATTTCCCTGGTTAAAGATGCCCTCTTTATGAAGTGAAAAAAGCCCAAAAGAAAATAATTTCATTGCGCGATTTAACTGCTGTGGAACATGGTTCGCCACAGATAGACATACTTAGCACAACGGACACTTTATGAGGCTGAAATGATTTACTATCGATAACCACTCGTAAGTAACTTTCCCATTTTAAACCTAAGTTTGGATCCCGTAAGCACATCTAGATTTAACTTAATGAGCAGGGTATATATCAAAATCGAGAATTCAGTCACGTATCTACAACACTCAGTTGTTGAGAGTTGGTAATGTAACGTTATCATAAAACATAGTATCAATATGTTGAGGTAGCATCTGCCCTGAAGTTAGAGACAATATTACGTTCAGCTACCTGAAAATAATTGACTAAAGTGAATGAATTCTTTGGTATGTGAATAATTCATATGAGAGAAGTGCTTCTGATTGAACTATTGATGGAATCAAAGATTCGAGATCATTTATTTCATTACTTCTGCACTTATTGCAATTAATATTCGATCCTATGAACATAAAACTTTTACACAAAACGATATAATTAAAGTTAATTGACTCATGTGGTGCCCTAGGAACAGTCATAAAGAATAGATCCTTATTGTAGATTTGAAAAACACGCAAGATACAAAATCATTTGGTGAATGTAATACCGGGTTGCTAAATCCAATTAAAAATTAAATACAACATTTAAACAGAATAGAATCTGTTCCACATTAATCGTAGCTGCGGATATCACTCTGCTATTCTTTCAACATCAGTTCCTAAGAAATCGCACTATTCCAATGCGGCTAATCAAGAATGAAGTTTTAATAAAATGTTACCTTGTATCCCAAAGTAAATGCGTGGATAACAGCTGTATATAATTGTATATAATTCCGATTATAACATCACCAATGCAGACCCACGGCTGCTTTTATGCACAGCTCTCTCTCTCCTCCTCGGTATAATGACACTCAGCCAAACCCATTAGCGTACCGCATCCCACCCAGGAAATGCACACCTTAACTCAAGAACAGTGTCGAGCAAAATAACACGAAGAAGAACGCTCTGCTTCTGTCCAAAATTTAGAAGTCATGTGGAGCGTCTCAGCACCCTTGCTTCTCATTGGCCAAGGCCTTTCTCGTCTCGTAGATCTTACGCAGACAAACTAGCATAGCAGAAGCTGCAGTGAATCTACGGAAATCGGTCGGTGAGACCAGATATGACAGCAAAGTTTGCTCGCCAGTAGGACACACGTTATAAACATAATGTATGTAAGTTGGCAAATATAACACAGAACCTTTAAACTTCGTGTTTGTTAGTTTCTAGAAGATCTACACATTGTCTCAATACTTTGGTTCTTTACCTGTCTATTCGAAGAAGTTTTCAGGCCAGACATCCACAACAATGATCACATGAATCACTTTCTGTGGCATCAGTTTTAATTGCGTTACTCTCCTATTCTATTTCATTTGTTTGAATGTGTAGCACAGCAGGTTTTCTGGAAGTTACTCTGACTTTTGAGTTCTGTGAAACTTAACACAAAATATATCCAATATCCATAAAAACATACATGACTGTGGAACAGAAAGATCCCACCTCCAAGAAAAATTAAAGAAATTAAACCTCTGTGCAGAATCAGGATTCGAAGCTGGAATTCTGATTTTCAAGGGCGACAGGCATTGCTTTCACGACTGTTCTATTTTTTATACTGTTTCGAAAAACACTGAAGTAAAACATTATACAAATTTGTGATTGATTGTAACTCCTCCTTGAAAACATTTTCTCTGTGATTGTTTATATATTTTTTGAACTGATTTTAGACGTAGATTAAATAAATTGAACAGCAGAAATGCAGAGGTATTGTCACAGAATATTATTATTTGTTATCCTAAAATCATAATTTCACGTGTAGTTTACGAAAATGGACATATGATATTTATGTTAATGAAATAAATGATTTGTTCAGATTTTTTGTAGAGGGAAGTAGTTTGTCCAAATGTTTGTTTAACTAAGTTTTATACTTACCAAAATTAAGACATGAAATATGTTATTTTCTTCGCTATCTTATAAAAATTTTTAATTTTTTACCAAATAATACTAAATATAAGACTCCAATAGAGATATATCTCTTATATTTAGTCTTAAAAAAAAAAAGACTGCAACAGAGCCTGAACTCTTATATTCAGTCTAAAAAAGACTGCATTTCTAAGTCTATTTCCTTTGTAGTTGTTTACAAGTCTTTTCTTTAATGTCTTATTCCATCAGTTGTTTATGTTACGAGTTTGAATGTCAGTCTTCAACATCATTTTAAGTTCTTAACCTGTGTCGAGAGTCACAAGCAGATAACTGTGCACTGACGTTCCATATCAGGCTCCTAATCACATTTATGACTCTAATGTTGCAATGACAAAAAAACTTGTTAATTCATGTGTGTCAGTGCCCTTGAGTTTGCAAGGAAACATTTCAAATTACCTACATGCCAGGCAAAGGCACTGTGTTTAGCATCAGGGAAAAATGCCCAATCTCACAAGGAAATTTGGTGGACGTTTATCCGGTAATCTTTTTCTTGCGTATATACATGTGTGCCGCAGACGCTTCAGTTTTAAAAACTTGTAACCTCCCAAGAAAAATGTTAAATGAAAAAGTTCCAAATGTAACCTCCCCACAAAATTTAAGGAATGATTATTGACCAAAAACCACACAATAATATTAATTAAATAATGAACCATGAACCAAATGGAACCTCTCAACAAAAATAATAATATCTGGTAAATATTATAAGGACAGCAGCGCTGACCTTCGGCCCTGTGAAATAATTAAACCTGATAAATTTTATAAGGACAGCAGCGCTGACCTTCGGCCCTGTATTCTGAATAAAAAAACAAAAGCTCTTACCTCAATAAAAAAACTGCATCTATATCTGCTCTTATGTTGCAATTTTTTTGACACAGCTTCGTGCAATGCTGGCGTATATTTTTTTTGATTCTTGGAGGAAATGCATAGGAAATATTCTTTAAATTGAAATGATTGTTTTTGTTTAAATGAGTTACTTTATGAAAGAAATTATTATTGGGGCATTTTGTGAACAAATTAATTACAATTAACATACATTATTCGATATGCGCAAGCCTGCTTCTTTACCTTCTACAAAAATACTCATCGTCCTGAATCGTGACCAGAGTCACTGGCAGAGCACACCGCGGACGCATACTGACTCGCTACACACTACTACACCAGACTGAGTACTACTACAGACAGTACAACTGTTCCTGCCGACTCGCCACACGCGACTCCTAGCGTCTCGCGCGGTCAAGTGCAGACTAGTAACGATAAATAACTTTCTGGTCAGAGATTCTGACATGCCTCGCCATCGCTGGTAATGAATACATACGTGTTTCATAACCCTCCACTGGGGGGCAAAAATTTGGCAGCGATGGTGAGTCATTTGGACTTGCCATGAGCAACAAATTTTTCATAATTAATTAACTTTACAATCACAGAATATATACAGATATATAGGTGCAGAACATGAAGTAAATATAGTGCACATGCACTGAGTACAGAACATATCAGGCAATGACGAAATATATATACAATGAGTACAAAACAAATTAACAAATGACATAAGTGCACATGCACTGTAGTTCAGAACATATCAGCAAATCACAAAAATGTATAGGTCATGAATACAAATCATGTTAGCAAAAATGATTTTCACTATGTTACGAGAATTAGGATAGGAAAGGGAAGGATTGCATCATGGTTGTAGCACTTTAGGTTGCACGCAGCTACAATGAAAGTCCATATCTTTCTACAGAAGCACAACACGAAGTGAGACAATCTGAAGTTCTTTTCCCAGAAGTATTAATCAGCGTAACCAAAACACTGAAATGTCGTAGTAATATTCCATGTTATCATTTTGGTAGTAAATTAGGTACACCAAACACTGGGACCATAATAACATCTCCATCGCTCACGGTAGTGGACAGCATGTCGTGTCAACACCACGCTCTTGCAAGGTACACCAACGTAGAATTAGTGCAAAAACCAAATATAGTGCTCCATGATCATGAGGATATACAGGACAAGCGGATATTGCAGTAATTCCAGGTAATTAGGTCAGAAGGTGAAGGACATTAAGTCACATATTAGTCTTCATTGAGAATTACACTAATATTTGGTGGCACTCATTGCCTAGTTATTGAACATTTCTGTACCATGTATGTAGTATTACAGAATAATGTTCATGAGTTGTTTTACAGAGAACATTTGCACTCAGTGCCTAATTATAAACCATCAGAAGTCATCATTGAAAACAAGAGCTAATAAATGACATTGTATTACAGAATAATGTACATAAATCGTTTTACAGAGAACATTGGCACCCATTGCCTAATTGCAAACCATCAGAAGTCATCATTAAAAACAGGAGTTAATAAGTGACATAGTATTACAGAATAATGCACGTAATTAATCTAATTACAGTAATCATTGGCAGACATTGGCCAGTTACAAAACATTATATTATTTTTTTTGCTAGCAATGCATTGCGTTGGGTAATTACTGGGAAATGAAAATATTTGCTTTTCAGTTATCGCTGCAAATGAAGATGTGTAACGTCATTTGTCATGAGTCAGCTGTAGCAAGATTATGAAACAAGTAGAGTATATGTAATCACATTCATAAATGACATAGGTTTAATGAACAACTGCTTATAGCACATTAATTTCATGAATAGCTTCTCCTGGAAAAATACAAAATGGATTATTAAGCTGAAAGAAGAAACGCATATTATGCAGAAAAGTAGTGAACTGCGAATTAACAGTTAGTGAAATGTGTATAAAAAATATGTGTGTTCCCTAGCTGTCCTTTCCAAAACCTTCAGTCATCATACTATGCAATATAACACATACTGTCAAAACGAACTGCAACAAATACTTAAATAACTACATAGCATAAATACATAAACTTCATCATCATCCTCATCTGTAAAGAAAGAACTTCATTATCCATAGTATCATAATGCCATTATCATCATCACCTGTAAAGAAAAACTTCATTATCCATAGTAGCATATTCTTCATCATTATTCATCATCATTCATTATCATCTGCAAAAAAGTCACTTCATTATTCATTATACAACTATTCCTTATTTCTAGCATATTTCATCACTAAAACTAAGATGTGTAGTTCTGTCTGACAGCCTGCATCAATCGCCTCGTATTCTGAAAGAAAAAAATTAGTTACGACTGCTATTCTTCGATGTGTATAGTATATTCTTGTTAATGCTTGTTAATTCTGATCCAGTTACTCTTCCTCACGAGGTATTGCATCTTCTTTCGTTCATTCCGAAGGTGAAATTCCCATTTCTGTTTAATTTATTTCATTTACACGTTATTTCTTTCTGAAAATGATGAACAAAGATTAATGTCTTGCATTTAAATCTTATATCCATTGAATAAAAACTGGTTTATAGTAACATAATTTGAGCATACAGCATAGCATGACAGAAAACGTAATATGTGAAAAACAGACAGTGTTCAGAGGCAAAAATGTACCCAGTGTATCACAATGTAGCAGCAAAAAAAAAAAAAAGTAAAATAGTCATGATGTTGAGATATCATAAGGCAAAAATGTCAAAGTCGACTGGTGTTTGCTATATCTTAACTATTTCATAGTGCATACAAACAAAACATGAAACAATCGTACATATATAAAAAATAATGACAAGAAATGTGACCTTCTTTGTGTTGAGCTTGTATGTTGTGTAGTTAATAGAGGCGAGAATTAAAGACTTTAATGGAGAGAGAATTTAATAAAATTAATATGTCACTAGATAGAATTGCATAATTATTCACAAGTCGTAAGTTTATCTGGAAAAATGTGCACGGTCTGATGTGTAACGACAAGAAGAGCGACCTGCTAACCTTACCTTGCCGGGCACTTGCCAAGAAAAAATACGATAATCATCAGTAAGTATTCATGTGAAAATATTGCATAAGTGGTCATAAAAATTAGGAAATGGCATTACAGTGCGATAAATCATAAAGTAAGTTCATTCAATAAAAGGTTTGACGTTCGATATGTGGTGGTTTCCTTAGGATTTTCTGGTTCTCAAGGTTTCGACGTGTACAACATTGGGGTGAGGAATGCTGCGAATCCGATATGGACCTGCGTATAGAAGTTCAAATTTACTGCACCTACCTTTTCCTTTATTCGATAAATAGTGTGTACATACTAAAATCTTCTGTCCAATGTGAAAGTCATGGCGTGTACAAACCTGTTTTTGCTGTCTTCTCCGGCGCTCTGCGGCACGTTTGATGTTGTTCAGCGCAATGTCAATTATTTCATGGTGTCGTAGTCGACGAGATGTAGGAAAGTTTACTAATTCTTTAATTTTGTTAGGTGGTTCAACATTTTTCAGTATAACAGACGGAGATAGCATAGTAGATTCATTTGGTATGGAATTAATTACATCTTGGAATGAGAGTATGTGTGTGTCCCAATCAATGTCTTTTATGGCAGTATATTCTACACAGTTTACCAATTTCTTTCATTAATCGTTCACAAGGGTTCGAAGAAGCATGGTACCTGGATATATAGATGGGAGAAATGTTTCTAGCTCGTAACATACGTGTCCATATAGCAGATCGAAACTGTGATCCATTGTCAGAAATTACTTTCAATACATACCCTACATGAAATAGAAAATGTTTCACAGATGCTTTCGAAACAGTTTTAGCAATATCTTTGCGTAACGGAGTAAAGGTAACAAATTTTGAAGTGAGTTCATCAGCGACAAAGATGTAGTTCTGGGAATCGGACCAAAAAATGTCTACAGCGGCCATATGTCTCAATTTAACAGCTACAATGGGATGTATACTAACCTTACGACTTATCTTAGAAGAAAGATTAAGGAAAGGCAAACCTACGTTTCTAGCATTTGTAGACTTAGAGAAAGCTTTTGACAACGTTAACTGGAATACTCTCTTTCAAATTCTGAAGGTGGCAGGGGTAAAATACAGGGAGCGAAAGGCTATTTACAATTTGTACAGAAACCAGATGGCAGTTATAAGAGTCGAGGGGCATGAAAGGGAAGCAGTGGTTGGGAAGGGAGTGAGACAGGGTTGTAGCCTCTCCCCGATGTTATTCAATCTGTATATTGAGCAAGCAGTAAAGGAAACAAAAGAAAAATTCGGAGTAGGTATTAAAATTCATGGAGATGAAGTAAAAACTTTGAGGTTCGCCGATGACATTGTAATTCTGTCAGAGACAGCAAAGGACTTGGAAGAGCAGTTGAACGGAATGGTCAGTGTCTTGAAAGGAGGATATAAGATGAACATCAACAAAAGCAAAACGAGGATAATGGAATGTAGTCAAATTAAATCGGGTGATGCTGAGGGGATTAGATTAGGAAATGAGACACTTAAAGTAGTAAAGGAGTTTTGCTATTTAGGGAGCAAAATAACTGATGATGGTCGAAGTAGAGAGGATATAAAATGTAGACTGGCAATGGCAAGGAAATCGTTTCTGAAGAAGAGAAATTTGTTAACATCGAGTATAGATTTAAGTGTCAGGAAGTCGTTTCTGAAAGTATTTGTATGGAGTGTAGCCATGTATGGAAGTGAAACATGGACGATAACCAGTTTGGACAAGAAGAGAATAGAAGCTTTCGAAATGTGGTGCTACAGAAGAATGCTGAAGATAAGGTGGGTAGATCACGTAACTAATGAGGAGGTATTGAATAGGATTGGGGAGAAGAGAAGTTTGTGGCTCAACTTGACTAGAAGAAGGGATCGGTTGGTAGGACATGTTTTGAGGCATCAAGGGATCACAAATTTAGCATTGGAGGGCAGCGTGGAGGGTAAAAATCGTAGAGGGAGACCAAGAGATCAATACACTAAGCAGATTCAGAAGGATGTAGGTTGCAGTAGATACTGGGAGATGAAAAAGCTTGCACAGGATAGAGTAGCATGGAGAGCTGCATCAAACCAGTCTCAGGACTGAAGACCACAACAACTACAACAACAACATGGGATGTAATGGAGGAATATGTGAAGTTGTGTCTGACTTAGTTTTCTGGCAGATTTTACATGACGCTAAAACTCGTCGTATACGTTTCTCCATGACGTTAAAATAGCAGTTCTGTCTAAGTATAAGAAAACATTTTCTGGCTCCGTAATGTGCGTAACTTAAATGAGTATACCAGATTAATTTGTTAACAAGTTCACCAGGAATGCATAATAACCAATTGTTGCTGTCAGGATGAGAGCGGCGAAACAGAATATTATTGCGTACAGTGTAATGGTTTCTAATGGTAACCTTATTCCTATCTTGCCAAAGGTGTTTAATTTCTTTCCATACGTTGTCTTTACTTTGCTCTTGTGCTATGTCCTGTAATGACGACGAAATGAAATTTTCAAATGCAACTTGTTGAATGTACATGACGCTGAAATTTGCTTTGCAGAAGTTGGTTGCGATGTCTTGCTGATTGTTGCTGAGAGAACGAGATAGTGCGTCTGCTACAACATTTTGTGTGCCGGGAATGTGAACAATTGTGAAATTAAATTCCTGCAAATAAAGTTTCCATCTACTTAATCTGTCTTGTGTGAATTTAGCCGAAAGTAAAACTGTATAGCTCTATGGTCTGTGTAAACGGTGGCATGTCTTCCATAAAGAAAATGCCGAAATCTCGTAAATTCCCAAACAACACATATTGTTTCCAGTTCTGTAACAGAATAATTTCGTTCAGCAGGTGACAGAATGAGACTTGCAAAAGCGATGTTTTTAATTACTGTACAACCATCTTCAATTTCCTGAAAAATATGAACGCCTAAAGCGGTGTTAGAACTGTCGGTGGCAATGGAAAAATTTCTGGTAAGATCTGAGTGCGATAAAAGTGGTGCATTCAACAAAGCATGTTTCAAATAACATTCTCGTGAACAAGATTCTGCGTGTCAAAATTATTGCTTACGTTACTGGAATATGCAACCTGTACTGTATCTAGTCTAATTCTTTCTGACGTGTTATTATTTTCGGGAGGATGCTGTGGCATTTCGACTATTTGAACTGTTCTGTTATTTCTTCCTGACGTATTACGCTATGGATGACACCTATTGTCTGGTTCATTTATGATAATATGTTGTTGCTGATGTTCTTGCTGCTGATGAGATCGACTATTATTAAATGTACGCTGAAAATTGTGCTCATTATTTTTACGTCTGTCATGATAGTCATTTCTATATGGTGCATTGCGATAGGAGTTGAAATAGTGTGTTTTCTGTACGTACTGATTTCCTTGTTGCTGTGCGTTACTATTTGCTGGAGCTGAGACTATACGTGCACGCGGTGAAACATTAAAGCTAGGTTGACCTTGTACATTACATTGTTGGTTAGATATGCTAACCGGCTGACTTTCATGCTGTTGCGGTGAAAAACCTGTATTGTTACCAAAATGCGTTCGCTGTTGCTTAAAATTTTGTATACTGATGATTAAAATTTTCTCTGATATTAAAATTCTCGTAGTTGTCATTTCTGGAGCGTCTAATGAAAACTGTCACTTTCGGTAAAATTTGTCATATCGGGTTTTCTTTACACTTTCTTAATCCTAGATAGAGCGATAGTTAAAGAGCTGTTTTGATAGATATAAAGGATAGTAGAAGAGAAGGCAGTAGTGCAGAAAACTAAAGACGAAACAGCACTACTACGGCTCGGGGCCCTGTGCACGCTACGGCACATATTCATTAAAGCGTAATGAACCCCCCGAGGTTAATTACACGCTGCAAACAAATTTTAGCTTTTGCGTTACAGGCAATGCCGGTGAAAATTCAAAAGCAAGTTGTTGTATCCAGGCCAATGCTAGTTTCTGCGTTACAGGTAATAGCGGTGAAAGTACAAAAATAAATGGACGTATCCAGTTCAAAGCGCGTACCTGTGTTCTCTCATTTCCAAATACCTTAGATTTTCTTACGGATAAAAATTGCTTATAATCAATGTCATCGTCTCTGAATTTGAGAACAGGTTCACGATTACATAACAATCTGTTTGTCTGTATCTTTTCGGATTTTAAGTCGCGTATCTTTTCGGATTTTAAGTCGCGTATCTTTTCGGATTTTAAGTCGCGTATCTTTTCGGATTTTAAGTCGCGTATCTTTTCGGATTTTAAGTCGCGTACTCTCTGTAAATTATCCAAATTATACTGGCTGTGTGAGTGTGAGAAATGTTCGGAATGGCGCGTATGCTGTGCTGTGTTATTGAGTGAAACATTTTTCATTTCTGTCACTTTAATACGTTCGTCAATTTTGCTGATCTGTTGTTCAAATTTCTTATCGACTTCCGTATTCAGAGTGCGTAAAAGTTCTGGTGACTTTAAATTAAACTCGTCGCGTATCTGTGCTGTGTTGTTAGGACATTGTTCAGCGACTGCACTAATTTCGTCTCTATGTGATTCTGTTGTGGCTGCATGTCTATTATCTAATTCTTGTGCAACAGATCTAGTTTTTTCACTACTATTACTAGCACAAGCCTTAATTTCGTCACGTAATTGTTCTTTAGTATCATCACGTTGCACGGTAACGGCTGTAATCTGTTCACTAAGTTGTTTGTTCTGTTCGTTAAGGTTGTCGTGTTTTTCATTCGACAGTTTGAAACTTTCATTAGGTTGTTCATTAAGTTGTTTGAAATGGTTGTCGAAATTTTCATTCCGCTGTTTGAAACTTTCATTTAATTGTTTGCACGATTCAATAAGTTTGTCGTATTTTTCATTAATTTCATTAAGTTGTTGTTTATTCTGTTCACTAAATTGTTTGAGATTGTTGTCCTGTTTTTCATACATTTGTCGTAAAAATGCCATAACTTGATCCCAGCCAAAATTATCGGCTCTATTCTCCGTGCTGTGTGATGACGTACCTGCAATCGTCACGTTTTGTGTGACCATTTGGTCATTCTGTGATTCACAAGAAAGTTTGCCCATCGGATGCGCACTGTTAGTCACTACCTCGGAATTAAATAAATCCGACGCATTCTGATTACACTGTTCGTTTTCATTAAAAATATCTGTCCGTTCGTCACGAAAATCCTGCAAACCGGGTGTGTTAAGCTGGGCAGCGCTCATTGCTACAGAACGCCCCTCGTCATCAATTGACGTCAAATTAACAGAGGACACAATTGAATTCGTTTGTTCATCATCAGGATAACAATCATTATTAGTGGTCGGTACGCACTGATTGTCCGTAAATGGAGGATTGTCATCATTACACTGCGTGTCGCAAGTACTATCGGTCAAGTTGTTTAAGTCGGCTATTTTACTCATTATACTTCGCGATGTACTGTTAACAGTTTTTCGCGGCATTTTTACACAAATCAGAATTATTCACAAATCAAACAAAGACAATACAAAATGCAACAAACACAAATACAACAGAGAGCAACGAATTGCTGATGATCTGTGAAAGAAAGTAACAAAATTAATAAATGCGTTGCGCCAAATGCTAATTATATTAAGTAAGTAAGAGCAGATATATGACTACTTCTCAGAAGATTCTAAAAAAAAAAAAAAAAAAAAGAAACACGATCCTGGCCGGATGTCACCAAGTGTAACCTCCCAAGAAAAATGTTAAATGAAAAAGTTCCAAATGTAACCTCCCCACAAAATTTAAGGAATGATTATTGGCCAAAAACCACACAATAATATTAATTAAATAATGAACCATGAACCAAATGGAACCTCTCAACAAAAATAATAATATCTGGTAAATATTATAAGCACAGCAGCGCTGACCTTCGGCCCTGTGAAATAATTAAACCTGATAAATTTTATAAGGACAGCAGCGTTGACCTTCGGCCCTGTATTCTGAATAAAAAAACAAAAGCTCTTACCTCAATAAAAAAAACTGCATCTATATCTGCTCTTATGTTGCAATTTTTTTGACACAGCTTTGTGCAATGCTGGCGTATATTTTTTTTTGATTCTTGGAGGAAATGCATAGGAAATGTCTTTAAATTGAAATGATTGTTTTTGTTTAAATGAGTTACTTTATGAAAGAAATTATTATTGGGGCATTTTGTGAACAAATTAATTACAATTAACATACATTATTCGATATGCGCAAGCCTGCTTCTTTACCTTCTACAAAAATACTCATCGTCCTGAATCGTGACCAGAGTCACTGGCAGAGCACACCGCGGACGCATGCCGACTCGCTACACACTACTACACCAGACTGAGTACTACTACAGACAGAGTACAACTGTTCCTGCCGACTCGCTACACGCGACTCCTAGCGTCTCGCGCGGTCAAGCGCAGACTACTAACGATAAATAACTCTCTGGTCAGAGATTCTGACATGCCTCGCCATCGCTGGCGATGAATACATATGTGTTTCAAACTTCAAATAAAGCGGAGTGGTGTAGTTTAATTTTTTAGTTCTTAGCCAGAGGTCGATAGTTTTTCGTAATGACGTCTAGTCAAAGAAGCTCTGTTGCTTATGAGAAAATCTTCGCTTGGATGTCTCTCCAAAGTTGCGAGCAATTTTGTGTAAGGATATTTCATTGCAATGGATTGCTTAGGAGCACATTCTTTTCGTTGTGGAGACAATTGCTGAGGCTTACCTTAGTGTGTCCTCTCCTACGCAGCTTGGTTATATGTAGCAGATGCGGACATCCACGTAAATTTTATTTAACGGCGGCCTTAAAATGAGCGCCAACACGTTCGGAAGATTTTTTTCTGTGAAGCTTCTTGGGTCTTCTCTGTGTACCTTGATAGTTTGGTTGAGGAATATTGTCCTGAAATGCTGGTACGGATTATTCGACACCAATCTCTCTTTGATACATGAAGTGACTGCGTTGAACAAAGGTAGTCTGAACAAACTGAACCTCAAGAGACGGCACGCCACCATGGGATGTATTAGACTCGCATTCATTTCAGGTGCCGGTACGACTTAACCGGCACGACTCACAACCCGCCCTCAAAGGTTTAATCCCATTATCTCTGTCCTATCTTTCAAACTTCAGAGAAGATCTCCAAAATGCAGCGGTTGGGGGCAGGTTAAAAATCTGTACTAGGAACAATTCATTATAAAATCTGTCAGTCATAACATCCCATCAGCTGTAAAATGAAAAATACACTACTGGCCATTAAAATTGCTACACCAAGAAGAAATACATATGATAAACAGGTATTCATTGGACAAATATATTACACTAGAACTGACATGTGATTACATTTTCATGCAATTTCGGTGCATAGATCCTCAGAAATCTGTACCCAGAACAACCACCTCTGGCCGTAATAACGGCCATGATATGCCTGGTCATTGAGTCAAACAGAGCTTGGATGGTGTGTACAGGTACAGCTTCCCATGCAGTTTCTACACGATACCACAGTTCATCAAGAGTAGTGACTGGCTAATTGTGACCAGCCAGTTGCTCGGCCACCATGGACCAGACTTTTCACTTGATGAGAGATCTGGAGAATGTGCTGGCCAGGGCAGCAGTCGAACATTTTCTGTATCCAGAAAGGTCCGTACAGGACCTGCAACATGCGGTCGTGCATTATCTTGCTCAAATGTAAGGCTTCGCAGGGATCGAATGAGAGGTAGAGCCATGGATCGTAACACATCTGAAATGTAACGTCCACTGTTCAAAGTGCCGTCAATGTGAACAAGAGGTGACCGAGACGTGTAACCAATGGCACCCCATACCATCACGCCTGGCGATACGCCAGTATGGCGATGACGAATACACGCTTCCAATGTGCGTTCACCGCGGTTTCGCCAAACACGGATGCGACCATCATGATGCTGTAAACAGAACCTGGATTCATCCGAAAAAATGAGGTTTTGCCATTCGTGCACCCAGGTTCGTCGTTGAGTACACCATCGCAGGCGCTCCTGTCTGTAATGCAGCGTCAGCGGTAACCGCAGCCATGGTCTCCGAGCTGATAGTCCATGCTGCTGCAAACGTCGTCGAACTGTTCGTGCAGATGGTAGTTGTCTTGCAATTGTCCCCATCTGTTGACTCAGGAATCGAGACGTGGCTGCACGATCCGTTACAGCCATGCGGATAAGATGCCTGTCATCTCGACTGCTAGTGATACGAGGCCGTTGGGATCCAGCACGGCGTTCAGTATTACCCTCCTGAACCCACCGATTCCATATTCTGCTAACAGTCATTGGATCTCGACCAACGCGACCAGCAATGTCGCGATACGATAAACCGCAATCGCGATAGGCTACAATCCGACCTTTATCAAAGTCAGGAACGTGATGGTACGAATTTCTCCTCCTTACACGAGGCATCCCAGCAACGTTTCACCAGGCAACGCCGGTCAACTGCTGTTTGTGTATGAGAAATCGGTTGGAAACTTTCCTCATGTCAGCACGTTGTAGGTGTCGACACCGGCGCCAACTTTTGTGAATGCTCTGAAAAGCTAATTATTTGCATATCACAGCATCTTCTTCCTGTCGGTTAAATTTCGCGTCTGTAGCACGTCATATTCGTGGTATAGCAATTTTAATGGCCAGTAGTGTATTTCTGCAGAGTAAAACCATTCTCGCTATAATTCCCCTGCACCAGGATTTATTGAGAAAAATATGGAACGGGACAACAAGTTCCGTTTCAGGAGTACTGGCTATTCTGCGTGTTTTACCGTCTCTGTTAACACACATCGATGAAACTAATATCAGACTAGACTAATTTAGGAGCGCCCTATCCAATGGGCACGTAAAATTCCGATAAAAAAATAGTTTTGTTTGTAATGAGAAACAAACCGATCTTTCTATTGACAATGGGCGTCGCATTAAACATGAGACGAGCAGTAATTCTTTGTGCTGTCTCCAGCTACACAGTGCAGAAACGAAATAGTAAATTTCTGCTGAAACACCAGGAGACACACCCGATGTAACAAAGGACATTTTTCTTTATCTGAATAATTTCGAAATTTGGATTAGTTTCGCTGCAAAGTTTTCTTCTTGCGCACTGCAACGGTAATATGATACTGCAAGAAGGACTCTAATATGTTCACAGTCATCGAATCTTCTGATACCTGATTATGCGTATTACAGTAACATAAAACAGGGAAAATTATCTGACTATATCCTACGTCCTCAATAAACGTAGCCTATACAGTTTTTATAATGCTGTGGAAATTATGTTTTGTGAATTCTGAACCACCGGCCTTTGTGTCCGAGCGGTTCTAGGCGCTTCAGTCCGGAACCGTACGACCGCTACGGTCTCAGGTTCGAATTCTGCCTCGGGCATGGATGTGTGTGGTGTCCTTAGGTTATTTAGGTTTAAGTAGTTCTAAGTTCTAGGGGACTGATGACCTCAGATGTTAAGTCCCGCCGGCCGGAGTGGCCGTGCGGTTCTAGGCGCTACAGTTTGGAACCAAGCAAACACTACGGTCGCAAGGTTCGAATCCTGCCTCGGGCGTGGATGTGTGTGATATCCTTAGGTTAGTTAGGTTTAATTAGTTCTAAGTTCTAGGCGACTGATGACCTCAGAAGTTAAGTCCCATAGTGCTCAGAGCCATTTGAACCATTTGAACTCTGAACTCAAGGGAAGACCTCGTTTCATTGACGCTCTTTTCGTGTCCGTTCTGATCGGCGATCTCCGAAATGTTTTTTCTCGGCCACTCATTAGAAAACAGCGCGATGTCAACCCTGGGTGTCACGGTTCTCACCTCCATTGCAGAGGTGTCAAGAGAAGTGGTTAGATTTGGCTAAGGAGGGCAATGTGACTACCTTCCCATCGTGTGACGCGTCCACAGCGGTGTTGTGCATTACTGTGGCGAAATTTGGTGACAATGTGACCTCATTAACCCACCTTACACTTCACATGAACCTCTGAGCACTGGCCTTCTTTCAGCACGTGTCGACACCTTGCTGTTTGAAGCTAAGTCAAGTCCGAGGCTGACATCGAAGGATGCCGTGCTTCTGCATCTTTGCAGGGGAAGGTTGTAGGCACCTTTTTGCCAAATTTCACATTTCTGTGTCGCAGTGGCGGAAAATCATGGGGTTTCAAAAAAGTGAAGCTTTAATTTCTTTTGCGCAGTGTATATAACTTTGTCTCCCTGCGCTCAGTTATACAGAAAGATACCAGTTCTACAGAGGAAATATGGATAGTGATGGTGCTCCTCTCGGACTGTGATTTCGAAAGATCGAGCCGTAACCAGACTTGCCCGCCCGGTTAGCCGTGCGGACCAACGCGCGGCTTTCCGGGCGGAAAGGAGCGCCTGGTCCCTGGCACGAATCCGCCCGGCGGACTTGTGTCGGGGTTCGGTGAGCCGGCCAGTTAAAATGTTCAAATGTGTGTGAAATCTTATGGTACTTAACTGCTGAGGTCATCAGTCCCTAAGCTTACACACTATGTAACCTAAATAATCCTAAGGACAAACACACACACCCATGCCCGAGGGAGGACTCTGAACTCCGCCGGGACCATCCGGCCAGAGGCGGTTTTCTACCTGCCTCGGTGAATGCGGGCTGGTTCCCCTTTTCCGCCTCAGTTACACTCTAACATTCTGCGTGGTGTCTGTTGTTCTATATCGTGTCTCCCTAACACTTTCGCGCAACGACGCTCTGAGCGTGTTTTTTAGGGAATTGTCTAGTTTGAACCTGGGACCTGTTGCTGGTAAGGAGACGTCAGACCACACATGACATGTAGAGTTCAGAAGAGTTCAGTGAGACTAGCGATGATATAACCAAATACTTAATGATTTCAGCGTCAGCTCCACCGCACTCCCCGTAAAAGAATCTTAATACTAACTAAATTCAGTGGAAGGGGTTCAAGGCTTTCCTATTTTTAGTTAGCTGGTAAAATAACGTCGAAAAAGCAATTAAGTTTACCATTGGAAATTTTATTCTACTCACAAAACATTGTTTATAAATTGCACTATTGATAAAAGGAAATGTTTTAATACAGGATGGTAAAAACCAACTGCGTTCAACAAAAATGTGAACGAATATTCCCTGAATGGGTTTCCAAGTTCTACAATGGATCGAAGGATGACCTATGCCGTATCACATCTATAATCTAGGTTTGAATTAAGTTTCACAAAAGAGAAAACTATCAAAATGGTCTACAGTGACCCTCAATTATCTTTAATTACTTATCTAACTTATCGTAAATTACAGTGGCTGATGTGGCTTCTCAATAACTATATAACAGAAAAATCATCGCGTTTCAGAATTTTACTTCAAGTGGCAAATGTGAACACCATGAGCTTTAATTGACGATCGACACTAGTATTACGCAAAAAGGGGGTGTAACAGATGAGACTTCTGCAGTTCTGAGTGAAGCTTTATGCGCTGTTATGCGGCATCGCGTGCGTTCATTACCTTGTCGGTGTTCGTCAGGGGGCGTCGGGCAGCACAGCTCCGCTCACCTCGCCGTCTCTGAAGCAACCGTCTCCTTACTACAATTTACCGAAGTTGGTATAAAAAAACTATCTGGCTATGTTTTCATCTGACCAATCAGGGTCTCAATGTTAACCTTAAGCTCCGCCTACAAAAATTCTGCCTATCCAATGAGAAACGTTATACTTTTCGTGGTCTCGTGATGGCTGGGTGTTGTGTGATGTCCTTAGGTTAGTTAGGTTTAAGTAGTTCTAAGTTCTAGGGGACTGATGACCATAGATGTTAAGTCCCATAGTGCTCAGAGCCACTTTTCGTGGTGGGGCAATGTAACAGAGACGCGAAAAAGTCTCACGCTAAAACTTGCAGCTGGTGTGGTCCTTTTAGTGTTATCGTAAGATCTATACTGTTCTTCTGGAGGGCTCTATCTTTTAACATGGGCTGGGGGGTGGTCCTGACGTAACAGAGACGCGAAAAAGTCTCCCGCTAAAACTTGCGGCTGGGATGGCCCTTTTAGTGTTATTGTAAGATCTATACTGTTCTTCTGGAGGGCTCTAGCTTTTAACATGGGCTGGGGGGTGGTCCTAGCGGTTAGCTGGCGACGTGGGTGTCCGTCCCTTATCGTAGGGCCTTCTAGCTTAACACGGTTCTGCTCTCGGCTTCTGTTCTCGTTTCTTCCCTCGGAACTGCTTCTGACTCACGGTGGAAAGGTATGACATGCACTTAGGCATTCTTGTGTTAGTCTGTGGTATTCCATTTGCTCACTCGTTACTCGTAATACTTTGGTTAATTTAATGTAACGATTTATTTGGAGCTATGTGACATACTACTGGATTTGCTTATCATGTCAGGGTTTTCATGGAAGGTGTTGGATTTGCCTGACACCTTACAACACTATATCGACGATTGCTGCGCAAAAAGGTTCTCCACGTTCGCGCACACCACCATTACTCTACCACGCAAACATAGGGGTTTACACCCGTCTGGTGTGTTACGTTCCGTGGGGGGGGGGGGGGGGGCGGGAGGGGGGATGGGGGTCCATAGGGGTCGAACCTCACAATAATGCTGAAAGAGTGGTTCGGTGTGGGGCGGCGGTGAGGTGGACTTCGGTAATCGTCGTGGGGTTGTGGACCACTGCGGCTGCGGCGGGGACGGAGCCTCTCCGTCGTTTCTTAAGCCCCCATTAACATACAGTACGATACGTACAATACAGACTTACTAAATTGAGTGCGCTGAAATCTGTGGTCTTTCTAGTTTTTCTTTATGACAGAAACTGACAGGGATCACAAAAGAATTGTGGACATACAAGAGGTTGGTGAAAATATCATAAACGATCCAATAAATCAATTCTTCAAGAACGAAGGGCAAAGAATTGATTGTGCTGTATTTATTTCCATCAAGCACATAATTGGAACGTTACGAGGGTAACATAGAAAGACGACCATCCAAGGAAAAGCTGAAGGGAAAGGGTTACAGGGGAGATCACTGACGATGAACGCACTACACAAACCAAAGATTGCGCCAACTACTCCGAGATGGAGAAGACCGGGATCAATGGAGACAGACTGTAAAAGATGCACTATTGATGATGTATTTTCTGAAAGACAAACAAGTGGTTAAGGCACGTCACACCCGAAGTGAGCGATAGAGCAGTTCTACACTGAGGTGAGAATAGTCATGGGAAACCTCCTAATATCGTGTCGGACCTCCTTTTGTCTGGCTTAGTGCATCAGCTCGACGTGCCATCGACTCAATAGGTTGTTGGAAGTCTTGTGCTGAAATATTGAGTCATTGTGCCTCTATAGTTTACCATAATCGCGAAAGTGTTACCGACGCAGAGTTTTGTGCAGGAACTGACATCTCGTTTATGTCCCAAGTTGTTCGACGGGATTCATGTGGGACGATTTGGGTGGTCAAATCATTCGCTCGAATTGTCCAGAGTGTTCTTCAAACCAATCGCGAAAAACTGTGACCCAGTGACATGGCGCATTGTTTGTCATACATAAAAATTCCATCATTGTTTGAAGACGAAGTCCACGAATGGCTGCAAATGATCACCATGTAGCGGAATATAACCGTTTCCAGTCAACGATCGGCTCATTTGTACCAGAGGACCCAGTCCATTCCATGTAAACACAGCCACCACCAGCTTGCACAGTGCCTTGTTGACAATCTGGATTCATGGCTTAGTGGGGTCTGCGCCACACTCGAACCCTACCATCAAAAAATGGTTCAAATGGCTCTGAGCACTATGGGACTTAACTTCTGAGGTCATCAGTCCCCTAGAACTTGGAACTACTTAAACCTAACTAACCTAAGGACATCACACAGATCCATACCCGAGGCAGGATTCGAACCTGCGATTGTAGCGGTCGCCCGGCTCCAGACTGTAGCGCCTAGAACTGCTCGCCACTTCGGCCAGCGAACCCTACCATCAGCACTTACGAACTGAAACTGGGAGTCGTCTGACCAGCGCACGGTTTACCAGTGCTATAGTCTCTAACCGATATGATCACGAGCCCAGGAAAGGTGCTGTAGCCGATGTCGTGCTGTTAGCAAACCCACTTGCATCGGTCGTCTGCTGGCATAGCCCACTAATGCCAAATTTCGCCACACTGTCCTACCGGATACGTTCGTCGTTCGTCCCGCACTGATTTCTGGGGTTATTTCAAGCAGTGAGAATACGGAAATGCCGCTGCTCTCGATTGTTAAGTGAAGTCCGTCGGCCACTGCGTTGTCTGTGGTGAGAGGTAATGCGTGAAATTTGGTATTCTCGGTGTACTCCTGACACTGTGGATCTCAGACTATTGAATAACGATTTCCGAAATGGAATCTCCCATGCGTCTAACTCCTACTACCATTCCGCGTTCAAAGTCTGTTACTTCCGATGTGCGGCCACAATCACGTCGAAAACCTTTTCACATGAATCACCTGAGTACAAATAACAGTTCCGCCAATTCACAACCCTTTTATACCATGTATACAACGTTGCCCGCAGCTCGTGGTCGTGCGGTAGCGTTCTCGCTTCCCACGCCCGGGTCCCTGGTTCGATTCCCGGCGGGGTCAGGGATTTTCTCTGCCTCGTGATGACTGGGTGTTGTGTGATGTCCTTAGGTTAGTTAGGTTTAAGTAGTTCTAAGTTCTAGGGGACTGATGACCATAGCTGTTAAGTCCCATAGTGCTCAGAGCCATTTGAAGCCATTTTGTACGAGGTAACACCGCCATCTGTATATATGCTTATCGCTATCACATGACTTATGTGACCTCAGCGTGTAATTCGATACGTTGGCAGAGAAACTCAGCAATTCGAATGCACGGGCCAGCTAGCGTAGCAGTTTAAGTCTTTGGAGCAGGGTGGTCAGTCGCTCAGTGTTTGTTTACTTCTGAGCGACGCGAAGTGCGCGCCCCACGGCCGCCGCAGGGTGGCGACGCTAGTGGGCGCTGCGGCCGGGGATCGATGCCCCCTCCCCCTCCGGCTCCTACTGTGCGCCGCCCCTCCCGCGGCTACCCCAGCCACCTGCGCGCCGCGACTCCGCCGCCGCCTCCGCCGCCGCCGCCGCCGGCGCCAGCTCAGTGCAGCCGGACGCTCGACACAGCCTGCCAGCCCTGTGCGATGTGGCCGCGCGGCCCACGGCCACACGCTGCGCGGGTCGCCAAGCCAGCCCGCGGGCACTCCGTCTGACTGCGCCCGCCGCAGATCTCAAGCGTTAATTGGATACGGCGATCGCGCGACGCGACTCCTGCCACGGTCGCCGCCGGCGTCGCTGTGACACGTCGCGGTCGCACTTGTCACGAGTGAAACGGACCGTGCGCGTAAACCAGTCAGCCGACTGACCCGATTACACCACGCCGGCTGCTGCGGCTTTCGACCGGCGAGTCCAGCGGATTCCCGCGCCACGTACCCTGTCCCCCCTCCTCCACGCCCCTCCCAACCCTTCGCGGCCGTACCCCCTCCTACGGCTCCCCTCCACTGCCAGAGTGGTGCTGGAGCACGTGGCGCGCGAGTTGCAGAAGCACCGCCGCTTCGCGAAGCGCAGTGTCTACACGGCTGCCGCAACACGCAGCGGCAGGTGTTAGTAAACCCCGACGCTTCCACTGCAATTCCTAAAATGCACGTTTTGGACTGCACACTGCTGACAGGAGCATCATACTTTGTTTCACTGTAAGAGAAGGCGAAGTGATCCAATTTAATTCCTGGCGATTTTGAACAAATGGGTGTGCACAGTATGTTGGCAGCAACTGAACGTTATTTTGATAAGCTGTAGATCTCTCTCTTGCTTTGTCATCGAAAACGACTGCAGACTGAAATGCCTAGGAGACAATTCTTAACACCGAGCAACTACTACGTCAGTAGCTTTTTTTGCTGGTATTACTAGCTCTGCGATACATCTCCACCTGGCAATGTGCTAGATTAACAATAGTGACGACGCTAGACGCTTGCAGCATATATTGGGTAGCAGACCTGTTTCAGTGATGCTGGAGAGATAGCTAGGAGGGAAATAGCTACAAAGAAAAGACCTCCGCACAGTTGTATTACTGTCGAATAGAAGCGAAAAAGTGCTAAGCTGTTTACAACGCACAATGCGTCGGAGTTGATCATGGGAAGGGCAGAGACAGTATACAGAGTTCTGCAGCGTAGTTTGAGATAGGTGTGAACCCCTGGAATGCTGGGAACTCGGCGAAGAGCGTGCTGAGCGGTGTGCCATGGAGGACGCCAAGCGTTCCTCCGCCAACAATGGTTTTCTGCGCGACGCGGAGAAAGAGACACTGCTGAGGGACGGTGGGTCGAGGCCTGCGGCCGGCGGAGGCGGCGCGCCTGCCCCCGCAGTCAAGTACGCTCCCGCGGGGGCGGTTGGAGCGGCAAGCGTCGTAGTGGTGACGGCGGGAGGCGGCGCCGGCGCCGGCGGAAGCGGAGGCGGCGGCCACACGGTGCTGGAGCGTTGCCTCGCGGCTGCCGTGTTAGCGCTGTTCGTCGCCTGCCTCGCCTTCTTGGCGCTCGCCGCGCTATCTTGGTCCTCCTGCCAGCGCACAGGTAGGCCTAGCATTGCCTAGCCTAATCTATGTTAGTCTAGCCTTTACACGCTGCATGCCCGCACCCGACACCTGCCCGCTGATGGTGCAGTCACCTCTGGCACTGCGAGCTCAAGGTCAAAGTCGTGTCACGTGATCTTTGGGGAGACACGTTATTTCTTGTGCAACTGGTGGAGCGAAGGAGAAGTGGTTGTAATAGAATATTCTTCTTTTATAACTGTCTTTTTGGTTTATTTAACCATACAAGCAACAGCTTTATTCGAGTTGAAAACTATTTGCAAATAATAATCAATAAAACTGTTAAATATATTACGTACTGGCTATTGCAATTACTGAGTATGGATATTCCTGGAAATTGTGTTAGGATGCATATTTCGGCTTCTCATTGCCACTTCGCCCACGTTTAAGGTGTGAAACATGAAATTATAATAAATAATATGGAATGTAGTCGAATTAAATCAGATGGTGCTGAGGGGATTAGAATAGGAAATGAGACACTTAAAGTAGTATATGAGGTTTGCTATTTGGGGAACAAAATAATTGATGATGGTCGAAGTAGAGAGGATATAAAATGTAGGCTTGCAATGGCAAGGAAAGCGTTTCTGAAGAAGAGAAATTTGTTAACATCGAGTATAGATATAAGTTCAGGAAGTCATTTCTGAAAGTATTGGTGTGGAGTGTAGTCCGTGACACCAGCGAAACATAGATCATAAATAGTTTAGATAAGAAGAGAATAGAAGCTTTCGAAAGGTAGTGCTATAGAAGAATGCTGAAGATTAGGTGGGTGGATGACGTAATTAGTGAGGAGGTACTGAATAGAATTGGGGAAAAGAGGACTCCTTGGCACAACCTGACTAAAAGAAGGTATCGGTTGGTAGGACACGTTCTGAGGCATCAGATCACCAATTTAACATTGGAACGGTTTTCTATTAAAACGGACTCTGAGAAAGAAAACAAAACATCACATTGTTGCCCATACAACTTTTTAAAAATTATACATGTACGGAAATTGTGTGTGTGTGTGTGTGTGTGTGTGTGTGTGAATTCCTAAGGGACCAGACAGCTAAGGTCATCGGTCCGTAGACTTACAATACTTAAACTAAATTACGCTAAGAACAACACACAGACACACACAGGCCCGAGGGAGGACTCGAACCTCCAGTAGGAGGGGCCGCGCAATCCGTGACATGGCGCCTCAAACCACGCGGACACACAGCGCGGTGAAACTGTTGTCTAAATGTTTGAAAGCCCAGCTATGGTAGTTAGCACCGACTGCGAGAAAGGATACGGAGACGTACATTTTCACAGCACAGCTGAGGGCAACATAACATTTTATTTCTCGCGCTCGGTTTTAACAGAAAACCTGTACGTTGGGGGATATATGATGATGATGATGATGATGATGATGATGATGATGATGTCCCATACTCTGAGGAGAGTAGGGGGACGATGCGGGAGACCCGCACCGCCGACTAGGCAAGGCCCTAGCGGAGGTGGTTTGCCATTGCCTTACTCCGACCGTAATGGGAATGAATGATGATGACGATGATGATGATGATCACACAACAACAACCAGTCATCTCGAGGCAGAGAAAATCCCTGGCCCCGCCGGGAAGCGAGAACGCTACCGCAAGACCACGAACTGCGGACTGGGGGATATTCAGCCGGACGTAGGATATATACACTACTGGCCATTAAAATTGCTACACCACGAAGATGACGAGCTACAGACGCGAAATTTAACAGACAGGAAGAAGATGCTGTGACATGCAAATGATTAGCATTTCAGAGCATTCACACAAGGTTGGCGCCGGTGGCGACACCTACAACTTGTTGACATGAGGAAAGTTTCCAACCGATTTCTCATACACAAACAGCAGTTGACCGGCGTTGCCTGGTGAAACGTTATTGTGATGCCTCGTGTAAGGAGGAGAAATGCGTTCCATCACGTTTCCGACTTTGATAAAGATCGGATTGTAGCCTATCGCGATTGCGGTTTATCGTATCGCGACATTGCTGCTCGCGTTGGTCGAGAGCCAATGACTGTTAGCAGAATATGCAATCGGTGGGTTCAGGAGGGTAATACGGAACGCCGTGCTGGATCCCAACGGCCTCGTATCACTAGCAGTCGAGATGACAGGCATCTTATCCGCATGGCTGTAACGGATCGTGCAGCCACGTCTCGATCCCTGAGTCAACAGATGGGGACGTTTGCAAGACAACAACCATCTGCACGAACAGATCGACGACGTTTGCAGCAGCATGAACTATCAGCTCGGAGACCGTGGCTGCGGTTACACTTCACGCTGCATCACAGACAGGAGCGCCTGCGATAGTGTACTGAACGACGAACCTGGGTGCACGAGTGGCAAAACGTCATTTTTTCGGATGAATCCAGGTAATGTTTACCGCATCATGATGATCGCATCCGTGTTTGGCGACATCGCGGTGAACGCACATTAAAAGCGTGTATTCGTCATCGCCATACTGGCGTATCACGCGGCGTGATGGTATGGGGTGCCATTGGTTACACGTCTCGGTCACCTCTTGTTCGCATTGACGGCACTTTGAACAGTGGACGTTACATTTCAGATGTGTTACGACCCGTGGCTCTACCTCTCATTCGATCCCTGCGAAGTCTTACATTTGAGCAAGATAATGCACGACCGCATGTTGCAGGTCCTGTACGGGCCTTTCTGGATACATAAAATGTTCGACTGCTGCCCTGGCCAGCACATTCTCCAGATCTCTCATGAACTGAAAAGTCTGGTCCATGGTGGCCGAGCAACTGGCTCGTCACAATGCGCCAGTCACTACTCTTGATGAACTGTTGTACCGTGTTGAAGATGCATGGGCAGCTATACCTGTACACACCATCCAAACTCTGTTAATGCCCAGGCGTATCAAGGCCGTTATTACGTCCAGAGGTGCGTTTTGGGTACTGATTTCTCAGGATCTATTGCCGGCCGGTGTGGCCGTGCGGTCTAGGCGCTTCAGTCCGGGGCCGCGTGACCGCTCCGGTCGCAGGTTCGAATCCTGCCTCGGGCGTGGATGTGTGTGATGTCCTTAGGTTAGTTAGGTTTAATTAGTTCTAAGTTCTAGGGGACTGATGACCACAGATGTTAAGTTCCATAGTGCTCAGAGCCATTTGAATCATTTCTCAGGATCTATGTACCCAAATTGCGTGAAAATGTAATTACATGTCAGTTCTAGTATAATATCTTTGTCCAATGAATACCGTTTATCATCTGCATTTCTTCTTGGTGTAGCAATTTTAATGGCCAGTAGTGTATATATCTCTTACGTCCGCCCGAAACTCCTTAGTAGTGTATTCTATAAAAATATGAGCAAATCGATTAAGAGCCTCTTGTGGTTTTGCTAGCAATGTTCCCAGGATGTCCGTTCCAAGTATCAGGTGTGTTTTCTCAGATATATTTGCAATGTCGTTTTGCTTTGTGTAGCTGGCTCAGCACATCTTTCATGCAACGCCCAGTGTCGATGGAAGGCGTCGGTTTGTTTCCCGTTCGATAGAGTGGCCCCACGTTAGTCTAGTGCGATATTTGTTTTATCGTTATCTATAACGGGGACAGTAGATTCCGAAGAATAAGTAGCACCGTAGCAGCGACAGGATAGCTTTGGCCAGCGCGGGCTGCTACAGCCATGCAAACAGTGCTACTGAGTTGCTACTGGATTGCTGTTTATTCTATGTGTTTTACTGTCTCTATGGTACATATCGATAAAAGAAATATCGCACTGGACTAATCTGGGATCGTAAAAGTCCTCTTTAAAAATCATTTTATTGGTAACGGAAAAGACATGGCACTTCCCGTTGACACTGAACGTCGCGTGAAAGATTTGTTGAGCGCTATTTGTTTGGCTGACGCCTGCTACACAATGTAAGAAGGAAATTGCAAATAACTGCTGAAACACCAGAGAAAAAGCGCCTGAAGACTCTTGGGGGAGACGCTCTGTATAACCTACGGCCATCTGAATTTTAATTAGAGTATCTTGTATAAATTTGAAGTAAATCGCTTGCCAAGACTACTCTGCAGAAGTTTCGCTGGGAAGCCCTTACACATCTTCCATTCGGTCCCAATCTCTCCATACACGTTTTCCATATTTTTGGATCCGTGAAGAAACACATTCGAGGCCGTCGATTTGCTACAGATGAAGAGGTGCATATCTTTGTAGAATCACGGTTCCGTAGGTAGCCGTAAACATATTTCTGTTAAGACAGTGACCGTCTTGCCATACAATAGGATAAATGTATCAACAGCTATTTCGATTACGTTTGAGGTAGTGCACAGTTTACTTTCGTTTTCTCTGTTTGTCTCGTTTTCATTTGACTGTCCGTTAATAGATGAACAAAAGATGGGAGATATGATACTGGGAGAAGAATTGAACCAAGCCCTGGAAGACCTCCATCCAAAAAACGCCCCCTCGGGTAGATGACATTCCTTCTGTGTTATTGGTATCCTTGGCGCAGACAGCCATGAGAAAACTATTCAACATGGTGTGCAAGATCTTTGACACAGATGAAGTACCCTCAGAGTTCAAGAAGAACGTAATACACTCCTGGAAATGGAAAAAAGAACACATTGACACCGGTGTGTCAGACCCACCATACTTGCTCCGGACACTGCGAGAGGGCTGTACAAGCAATGATCACACGCACGGCACAGCGGACACACCAGGAACCGCGGTGTTGGCCGTCGAATGGCGCTAGCTGCGCAGCATTTGTGCACCGCCGCCGTCAGTGTCAGTCAGTTTGCCGTGGCATACGGAGCTCCATCGCAGTCTTTAACACTGGTAGCATGCCGCGACAGCGTGGACATGAACCGTATGTGCAGTTGACGGACTTTGAGCGAGGGCGTATAGTGGGCATGCGGGAGGCCGGGTGGACGTACCGCCGAATTGCTCAACACGTGGGGCGTGAGGTCTCCACAGTACATCGATGTTGTCGCCAGTGGTCGGCGGAAGGTGCACGTGCCCGTCGACCTGGGACCGGACCGCAGCGACGCACGGATGCACGCCAAGACCGTAGGATCGTACGCAGTGCCGTAGGGGACCGCACCGCCACTTCCCAGCAAATTAGGGACACTGTTGCTCCTGGGGTATCGGCGAGGACCATTCGCAACCGTCTCCATGAAGCTGGGCTACGGTCCCGCACACCGTTAGGCCGTCTTCCGCTCACGCCCCAACATCGTGCAGCCCGCCTCCAGTGGTGTCGCGACAGGCGTGAATGGAGGGACGAATGGAGACGTGTCGTCTTCAGCGATGAGAGTCGCTTCTGCCTTGGTGCCAATGATGGTCGTATGCGTGTTTGGCGCCGTGCAGGTGAGCGCCACAATCAGGACTGCATACGACCGAGGCACACAGGGCCAACACCCGGCATCATGGTGTGGGGAGCGATCTCCTACACTGGCCGTACACCACTGGTGATCGTCGAGGGGACACTGAATAGTGCACGGTACATCCAAACCGTCATCGAACCCATCGTTCTACCATTCCTAGACCGGCAAGGGAACTTGCTGTTCCAACAGGACAATGCACGTCCGCATGTATCCCGTGCCACCCAACGTGCTGTAGAAGGTGTAAGTCAACTACCCTGGCCAGCAAGATCTCCGGATCTGTCCCCCATTGAGCATGTTTGGGACTGGATGAAGCGTCGTCTCACGCGGTCTGCACGTCCAGCACGAACGCTGGTCCAACTGAGGCGCCAGGTGGAAATGGCATGGCAAGCCGTTCCACAGGACTACATCCAGCATCTCTACGATCGTCTCCATGGGAGAATAGCAGCCTGCATTGCTGCGAAAGGTGGATATACACTGTACTAGTGCCGACATTGTGCATGCTCTGTTGCCTGTGTCTATGTGCCTGTGGTTCTGTCAGTGTGATCATGTGATGTATCTGACCCCAGGAATGTGTCAATAAAGTTTCCCCTTCCTGGGACAATGAATTCACGGTGTTCTTATTTCAATTTACAGGAGTGTAATTCCAATATCAAAGAAAGAAGATGCTGACAGATGTGAATGCTACCGAACTATAAGTTTAGTAAATATTTTTTGGAAATACTGAGTTGAAATATTTACAGAACAATTGAAAAAACAGGCAGAAGCCGACCTCGCAGAAGATCAGTTTCGGTTCCTCAGAAAAGTAGGAACACGCGAGGCCATTCTACATCTGCGACTTATTTTAGAAGATAGTGTAAAGAAACTCAAACATCCACCTTTAGCGTTTGTGAATCGAGGGAAATTGTTTGACAATATCGACTTAAATATATTCTTTGAAATTTTAAAGTGAAAGAGATAAAAGACAGGGAGCGGAACGTTATTTACAAACTGTACAGAAACCTCGCTGCAGCTATAGTAGCTGAAGGACTTGAATAGGAAGGAGTTGTTGAGAAGAGGGTGAGACAGAATTGTAGCCAATCCGCTGTATTACTCAATCTGTGTATCGAACAAGAAGTAAAGGAAACCAAAGATAAATGCAGAGAGTGAATTAAAGTTGAGGGGGAAGAAAACAAACTTTGAGGTTTGCCGACTACATCGTAATTATGTCAAAAACAGCAAAGCACTTGGAAGAACAGTTGAAGAGAATGCGTAATGTTTTGAAAAGTAGTTTTAAGACGAACATCAGCAAAAGGAAAAATGAATCAATCGATGCTGAGGGAATTAATTAGGAAATGATACATTCAGATTAGTAGATAGGTTTTGTAATGTGGACAGAAAAATAACGGATGATGCTCAAGAAGAGAGGATATAAAATGCACAGGTCCGAACAGCAGAATACAACACTCAAGTGAAAAATGAGTTGGAGAATAGCGCCAAAAAATTGCGACTATGATTAACTGTGGAAGTGGGACTTAAAAGAGATTGTCGCGTTAGAACAATATCAAAAATAAATCTGCATTTTTATGCTCACATATTTTCTGTGGTGTACGGTTTATAGCCTCTAGTCTAGCTTGCGCATGTTCAGTTATACGGGTGGTTGCTGAATGAAGTAAAGGGATATTTGGATACTCAGACAAGCAGTACTTTAGATGGAGCCTGATTCACCTATTCTGAGTATGTAAACTGTAAACTTCTGAATATTCATTGTTATACATCAGAAAATCCACATCAATGCGTTGAGCAGACTTTGCATGGTGAAAAGGTTGGTGATTTGTTCGCAATTTCAGGGGCAGTTTTATTTTGGCTGCCCTGTACTAGCAATAAATAATATGTACGAGATTCAGTGTTTCTCTGAAAGTTTTACTAAGGTTGTCTTCTTGGGTTAGCTCTCCAATAAAAACATTGGTTTGCAGCAACGTGTGGACAAGATTCCAGCTCATCATTTTGAGCTGATATTAGAGTCAGGCATCACATAAAAATGACTTGACGCTTCGTAATTCTCCACTAAGGATTAAAAGGATTACAAATATTTGTGATCATGCGGTAGCGTTCTCGCTTCCCACGCCCGGGTTCCCGGGTTCGATTCCCGGCGGGGTCAGGGATTTTCTCTGCCTCGTGATGGCTGGGTGTTGTGTGGTGTCCTTAGGTTAGTTAGGTTTAAGTAGTTCTAAGCTCTAGGGGACTGATGACCATAGATGTTAAGTCCCATAGTGCTCAGAGACATTTGATTACAAATATTTAATTTATTTGTAATTAGCAGTTCTTTCCACACATCACGTAGTTTTCTTACTCTTGACTTATAACTTACAGCCAGTGTTACTACACTGCACTTGACTAAATACATTTTCGAATTACGTGAGGTCATGGTTAGAATTAAAGGTTCTGTGTTAGAGTCCCGGTTCGGCACGCAGCTTTACTCCCCCTGGATGTTTCAAAATAGCGCACACTCTGCTTCAGAGCGAAAGATGAACTCATCTGCAGGAGCAGCCTGAGAACATAGCCTGATCTTTCCCTAATCCTCCTAAATGGATGGCAGTCGGAACTGACTAAGATGATTTCAAGGGCGAGTAATTTTCTTATTATGGCTGGTGCTTTCCAGCGCCCACTGCAGAGAAATTTTTAAAAATCCTGGCAGAAGCAACAGCTATTTATGGGCCGTCTTCAGACAGGTTTCATGTGGCCGGCGTGGACTTCCTCTCCTATGCCAGCCTCTTCATCTCAGAGTAGCACTTACATCCAACATCCTAAGTTATGTGTTGGTATATTCCAGACTCTGTCTTCCCCTATAGTTTTTACTCTCTATAACTCCCTCTAGTATCATGGTGTTATTCGCTGATGTCTTATCATCCTGTCTCTTCTTCTTCTTCTTCTTCTTCTTCTTCTTCTTCTTCTTGTCGGTTTTATACATATATTCCTCTCCCCGCCGGCTCTGCAGAGAATGTAGTCATTCCTTACTTTCAATAGTCCCGTTAATTTACAAATTCGTCGATTCTTTTCTTTTCTTGCTTTCTCACAGACCATGATTCACTCCCATACAGTGTGTAAGAAGACTTTAGATTTTATGTTAGTAACGCCACGTAGTGCTCTGTATGAAAATCGCTGACTGCGCTGTGTACAGTCTGTGGCTGGTTGGACTCATTGTTGGAATATTCGCTAGTGTAGCGTTGGGCAGTTGGATGTGAACAGCGCGTAGCGTTGGGCAGTTGGATGTGAGCCATCAGCAGTGGTGGATGTGGGGAGAGAGATGCCACAGTTTTGAGAGGTTACTATGAGCGGACGATCTGGACGTGTGGTGGGAGCAGTATTACGCCATGTGAGACATTCTCCTGCGCTTGTATGGGACCTGTGATAGTAACTGAAGACACGCCGACAGCTTCATGCTTGAGGTCTTCTCCGACGGCGATGTCATCCTTCAGCAGTATAATTGTCCGTGTCGCGGAGTCAGAAGCGTTCTACTATGGTTTGACGAGCATTCTAACACACGTTGATGTCTCGGCGATCAAATTCGCCTGATGTAAATCCTATGGAACCCAACTGGGTCACTATCGGGCACCATCACCGCATAAGCAAATCAGCGGCCCGTTATTTACGCGAATTACATGACTAGTGCGTACACGTCTAATGCCACTTGTCTCCTCAAATCTACCAACAAACTGTCGGATGCCTAATATGTAGAATCAGTGATATATTTCGTTCCAAAGACGAACAAAGAAGCTACTAAGCAGGTGGTCATAATATTTTGGCTCATCAGTGCACATTGATCTGATAGTATAGCAGAGGAGAGACTTAATCCGGGCCCGCCAATGAATGTTTCCGGTAAAATCCGCGGAGCCGTAAGAAGTGTAATTGGTCTTGCAAGACTCATAACGATACAAGTGTGCGTGAGTTCTGGCCGCGACCCCGAGAGAAATTTCGCGCGACGTCACGTAGGCTCCAGCTTACACACTAAATTAATCTCCAGGTTGCTAAAGGAATGCTTCAATGTGAGAAAAAAAAAAACACAGTAATCATTGGAACATGGACATGTCCCATACTATCCAAATCCGGATGTGAAGGCTTTCACTGATCATCGATCGAACTTAAGCGTATAACATGGGTGATCAGCAAGAGTCCGATTAAAATTACTTGACAGGTGACGTCTGTCAGTTGCCGGTACAGTGTTGCCACATCGGCTGCCACATAGGTTACACACAAATGCTGTTAATGTATAACGCGGAGCCACGTTCGAAGCGCCCGCCGCACAGTACGATGGAAATTCGAGGGCGCTGTCGATAGCTGATTTTAAGTGACCAATGACTGAACTGCGGTAGACGACGAGTATTGTAACCCCCAGTTGAAACATATGCCCTAACCTCAACACAACCTCGTGACGTGCAACACCTTCGAGAAAACGGCGATCAACAATCTGCGGCAGAAGTAAAATCGCGAACGCTTTGTTCACGGCGATTAAAGCTAATCTCCACGAGCAAACTAAAAAAAAGGAAAAAAAAACCGGTTTCAATGCTAAAGGCAGGGTGAAATTTCTCACCATCATTGGTTACTTGAAACTATCCTCACATGGTTACAAGAGTTGCCACATTACCAAACGATGAATATTCCTGGTCAGCATTTGATTGCAGGTTACAGGCGACACAGGCAGATTCCAAACGCAAACAGAATGATAGGAAGAAAAATAACAGCAAATAAAAAGGCAATATGATGATTAAGATGATGCGGAAAAGTATTAGAAATAAAGAAACGTATTTAAACCAGTTAATTGAATGAAAATAATAATCAAAGTCTTTTGATTAAATTCAGAAGTAAAAATAATTTCGCTGTATGTGACGAGATTTGAATCTACGACCTTCTACACGTCAGGGGTATATGCTAACCACTGCACTGTGCCACTACATTGAATAAAACTCTTGTATTAATACTCTGGTGCCGGCCGCTGTGGACGAGTGGTTCTAGGCGCTTCAGTCCCGAACCGCGCAGCTGCTACGCTCGCAGGTTCGAATCCTGCCTCGGGCATGGATGTGTGTGATGTCCTTAGGTTACTTAGGTTTAAGTAGTTCTAAGTCCAGGGGACTGATGACCTCAGATGTTAAGTCCCATTGTGCTTAGGGCCATTTGAACCATTTTAATACTCTGGTGATCCAGTCGCAATGATGAATTGCAGCCTTCAAAAATTCGGCCTATTGCAGCCTTCAAAAACTCGGCTTCACACAATGTCGTGCGAATCTTATCTAATTCAATCCGATCTCTGTGATTATGACTGTATATGTGACGCTGAATTGCATCTTGTGGGGAAGGACCCAGTATTTTGTAGTTAGTGCTCTGTATGAAACATGTGTATTTCGTTAGCATCGTTCAGTGTGTGTGTATGTATGTTTTTGGTGTGGTTATCATGTGTGATGAAATACGAAATAAAATATCCAGACCCACTATTCATAGTCCAAGGACGTCAAGAAAGAAAGCTGGACAAGGAATTGTAAATGTACTGACCTGTTTTTGTGGCAGTTTGGCAACGGCGAACGGTTGAAGCGCGAAGTTGAGCGCTTTAACTGGAGGAAACCAACTGCAACACGCCAAGTGTCAACTAACCAGTAGTTTTACGGACTGTAATAATATATACATGGGGTACCTTAACGTGATCTCTAATGACAATACGAAATGTAAAACAAGATTTTTTTTTATTTTTTTTTATTTTTTTTTTTTTTTTGGAAGTACAGCCCTATGCCGGCCCGGTGGCCGAGCGGTTCTAGGCGCTACAGTCTGGAACCGCACGACCGCTACGGTCGCAGGTCCGAATCCTGCCTCGGGTATGGATGTGTGTGATGTCCTAGGTTAGTTAGGTTTACGTAGTTCTGAGTTCTAGGGGACTGATGACCTCAGAAGTTAAGTACCATAGCGCTCAGAGCCATTTGCACCATTTGAACAGCCCTATGGCTACAGATTGCGCCTAATACTTACGTCTTTGATTTCATCAAACGGCTTATAAACGAGGCAGTGCTGAGTGGTACATGCAGCGAAACTGTTGATTGCTGTAGCCGCTATGTGAAATGTAAAGCTGCGATATTCCTCTATAATATGTTTCGGCGCTCCTCGCAAACAATAAGGTTATGATCGCGACTGAATTTGACGTAAGAGAGTTAGTCAATAGTGTTAGTGCGATTCCGATTCTCTTCTCTGTGTTATCACAGACGGCGCTTAACTGTCTTCACTTGTACAGGAGCAGCGGAACATGTAATGGGCGCGGTTGTGACTTGCTGTATCAAAGCAAAACACAGAATTTCTAAAAGTGTCCACTAACTTCGAACGTTACGTTATTTATCTTTTCAGAAAGTCGCCAAATAAAAGTTTTCTGTTGAATCCATTACCCTAGAAGGAAGTCACTAAATGAAACACCTTCCTTAACTTTGAAATATCTCTTTCCTTTTGTTTTACTCCCTCACGTTAGCTTTCTCGCCTGTTGCCTCAGTGGTTAGATGAAAAAACTAAACGCCAAAAGAAATGGTAATCTAATTTCGCACAACGGAATAACGACTTTCAAGCACAAAGGTGTTGAAAAGTTATTTGGTGGAGCGCATATAGTACTCGGACATATTGCGCCATATTCAATTGCACTATGTGACCTATCCTACTCTTTCTGCTAATGCAAGTTGAGATGTGGGAAAAATCTCGAGAATGTTCGGGATCCGTTTCCATAAATGGTGAAATGCGCCATTAATTTACAATAATAGTGTGTGTGTGTGTGTGTGTGTGTGTGTGTGTGTGTGTGTGTGTGTGAATCCCTAAGTGACCGAACTGCTGAGGTCATCGGTCCCTAGACTTACACACTACTTAAACTAACTTATGCTAAGAACAACACACGAGGGAGGACTCGAACCACTGGCGGGAGGGGCCGCACAGTCAGTGACATGGCGCCTCAAATCGCGCGGCTACAATGATAGTCTTCTATTTCTTTAGACAATGTCAAATCGTCCAAGCACATTTTATAATTCAATCCACATCATTTACAACTACGACGAAGATACAATCATAATTCAGTTCGAAATGTCAAAAATACACTCGTTGAAGGGTATCTCAGGTAGTCGTTTGTCATAGGGGAAATATTTTACTTCCTCGCATTCATCGCAGATACGCATGGACAATATTCCTTCCTATTAATTACTGTTCATTATGGCGAAGCAATAGTGACAGAGTAAGGAAGGAGCGATGCCTAAGACGGAATGAAAAAACCTACGACACTCTTATTTAATCCAGTATCACACAAAACAACCATAATAACCATATCCTAAGATGACGGAGATAAAGTAAATGTAATCAAAAACGATAAATCACAAAACTGACATAGTCTAACACTTTCCTCGCAAGACCAGACAAAAGCACTTGACTAACACGTCCGCACACTTACCCGGTTTGCCGGCCGGGTTGGCCGAGCGGTTCTAGGCGCTACAGTCTGGAACCGGGTGACCGCTATGGACGCAGGTTCGAATCCTGCCTCGGGCATGGATGTGTGCGATGTCCTCAGGTTAGTTAGGTTTAAGTAGTTCTAAGTTCTAGGGGACTGATGACCTCAGAAGTTAAGTTCCATAGTGCTCAAAGCCATTTGAATCATTTTGAACTTACCCGATTTAGCCAGACGTGCTTGGAAAACAGCATCGCTAGCGAAACGATTCCCTGTCTTCAAGAGTGGGGTGGAGAGATTACTTTTACATCCTCGTCCACGCCTGTCTCCTTCCCTATTGTGTCGACCACCCTGCAACACAGGGAGCTGTTCCTCTGCTCTCAAAGTAGAGCGGAGAGATTCGTTGGATTAGAAATGTCAACCAATCTGTCGCTTCAGGGTTCCCGTGTTTATATCCTTCTCATGTCCTGTTCCTTTCTCTGTCGTGTCTAAAACGACGTTGCCTAGTGAACGGTCTCTGTTTAAAAGAGTTGCCGGGAAAAAGATTCGTTGGCTCTGAAACGTCCAACAAACTCTCTCGCTGCCTGTTATGCGTCCTTTCCCTTTTCTACCTCTATGCTACGTTAATTTTCAAATACATGCACATCATTTCATGACGATCACTCGTGGGATACGGGGAAGTGAAAATAGCATCCATAGGAATAAATAAAATAAAACACTTACCAGTTGTAGAAGCGTGAAACCGGAATTTCCCTATAGACGGTGCTATCCGTCAGTGTAGGGTCCGTGAGACCACGTCTGCAGCGCCGTCTGCTTCTTGTAACGGCTGACGACGAATGACTCCCAAGTTCCATACATCGATATCTGTTTCAAACCCGTAAACATGTGGAGTTTTGTGTCTACGAACTACGATTTGAGGACAGCATTGGTTTTTTTGTTACCGTTTGAAGAAAACTGCTGCAGAATCACATCGAATGATTGTGAAGCTTTCGGCAAACATGCTCTTGAGAAAACACAGTGTTTCGAGTGGTTCAGAAAATTCAGAAGTGGGTATTTTGACGTGAGAAACGATGAGCGCGAGAAACCACGGAAAAAGTTTGAAGACAACGAATTGCAGGCCTTATTGGATGACAATGACTCTCAAACTCAACAGGAACTCGCGAGATAATTGAATGAGACGCAATAGCCGTTTCTCTTCGGTTGAAAGCTATGGGAGAAGTGCAGATAGTGGGAAAATGGGTTTTGCATGAACTGAATAAAAGAAATCGAAAGACCACTTGTGAAATGCTGCTCGCCAGATACGAAACAAAGTCGTTTCTCCATCGAATAGTGACAGGTTATGCGAAATAGAGACTCCTAAGCGTCGTAAATCATGGGTGAATCCAGGCAAACCATCGAATTCCACTGCAAGACCAAATTGCTTTGGAAAGAAGACAATGCTCTGTGTTTGCTAGGATCAGAAGGGTGTCATCTATTATGAGCTGCTAAAACTTCGTGAAACCGTTAACACTGATTACTGCCAATAGCAAATGATCGATTGAAATCGAGCGTTACGACCGGAATATGAAAAAAGGCAACACAATGTCATATTGCTCCATGATAACGCCCCATCACACGCAGCAAAACGGGTCAGGGACACGACTGAGGCATTCATTTGGGAAGTACGAGGGCATGCAGCTTATTCTCCAGACCTGGCTCCGTCCGATTATCATCCATTTGCATGACTGGGACACGCTCTCGATGAACAACGCTTCAGTTTAATTTTTTTTATTTTGCCGTGGCATTCCTAGCCTTCCGGAGAGGTGGGAGAATGGGTGAAATGTATAAATAGCAATAGAGATTATTTTTAATAAAACACTGTTTATCAGCTTCAAACAACAAACGTGTAACTATTGCAAACCAAATTCCGGTTTCATACTTCTACACCTGGTAGTTTGGTCTATCATCTCTCCAGAGGTTTATTGTCAACGGGGCGTTAAACATTAATCTCCTCCTCCCCCTCCACCAACAGAGGTTTAGTGCAGTCTTGCCAGGGTAAAATTTGGTGTGGCAGGCTCTATAACAGGGAATCAAACGTATCGCTCAGGTGACAAGTCAGGTTACACGAAACGAACCGATGGGCACGTTTCAATCTGCCGTCTTCAAGTGATATCATCTCAGCACAGACATACCACAAAGATCTTGAGTCCACTCGGTCTGATGTGAGGCTTTAGGCCTAATGGAATTACTAATGGTTCAAATGGCTCTGAGCACTATGGGACTTAACTTCTGAGGTCATCAGTCCCCTAGAACTTAGAACTACTTAAACCTAACTAACCTAAGAACATCACACGCATCCATGCCCGAGGCAGGATTCGAACCTGCGACTGTAGCGGTCGCGCGGTGCCAGACTGTAGCGCCTAGAACCGCTCGGCCACCCCGGCCGGTGGAATTACTAATAAACAGGCAAATGCTCACTTACTGAAATAATAAATTCCAAAGTTTATAGGGATGTCATCCATTTATTATTATGCACATTGCGTGAATAATATGGTATGGGTATCGCACGCCTACGAGAAACGCACGCTAAGTTACAAATCATTCTTATTATACGAAAATATAATTCATTCTCACTCGTAAACATAGTAGCAAATATTGTTAACATTTCACAAATCAGATTACACTTCCTATAATCAGTTATTCTTTGCGCTGTTTGCAGATTTTCGATCTTAAGACACATGCGGCAACACATCCAACCTAGTACTTCGGTCCCGCCTTCCACCGTTTAGCACGAATGCGAATAATAGAGAATTTTGAATGTTGTTTGATGAACCCTCTGCCAGGCACTTAAATGTGATTTGCAGAGTATCCATGTGGATGTAGATATAGAATCGCTTCGCTAGTTGGTAATTCGCAGCGAAGCCGATAATACACGAAGTCATTCGGCTTCTTTTGGTTGCTCAAATACTCCTAAAATACGTTAATATAATGATGACATGATCATGTAATTATAGGTCAACATTAACAGGTTCTCCCTTACTATTACAAACAAAACCTGAACAATAATTTAGTCATAAATTAATGAACAAAATATGAAATCTGGCGCGTAGGGTAGGGAGTATTTCCTCCATATTTTATCACAGCACCAAACCAGATCGCAAGACGGTTCAGTTTCCTCGTAGGTGTAACTGTAGTAGCATCTGTCATTCGTACCTCAGTCAACTTTACGACGTCACGCGTCAGCTACTGCATCTTTGCTCAGCTGTAGTGTAAAACGTGGTATTAAAGCTTATGCTTCCGAGAGCCTGAAATGTCACAATGTGCGTCATCTCTGCCGTATGTTGCCAGTGTTGTTACACAACACTGCTTCATGACTGACGTTTTGCTCGTACAGAAGACCACAGACGGGTCATCTGGTGACACAGCAGGTTGCTGTCAAGGTCTGGTTTCAAGGCCCCTCTTCCGGAGGACCAATCCTCAATTGTACCACGAGAGGATGAGACAAGTCTCCCAAAATGTCTCGCAGTGTGAGAGTGGTGTCACCCAGCGTCTTCGAAAGACCTTTTTCTCTGGAGCTATTTTAATGGCTTTGATATGTACAATCATATACAGGGGATAGGTAAAGTAATGTGAACACCTATACTTACTTGGGAATGGTTTATTAATAAGGGGTTGGGCCCCCATTTGCCCGTAATACAGCTGCGATTCTTCTTGGAATAGTGGCATTTAATGATTGCATAGTCTCCAGTGGAATGTTATGCCACACTTTGATCAGAACCTCTGCTAACTCCTGTAGAGACGAGGGAGGCAGAAATATGCTCCTGAGTCTGTGTTCCAATACCGCCCACAAGGGTTCGATAACGTCCAAGTCTGGGGACTGTGCTGCATTTCAGTTACATCCTCCTTATAGCGCGATTGTACCGTCCTGGCTGTGTGAATGAGTGCATTATCGTCCTGAAATATGGAATCATTGTTGGGGAGAAACATTTGAATCGTGGGGCACACCTGATCACCTAAAATGTTCACATAATCATTGGCTGTAACTCAGCCTTTGAGAGTAATGGTAGGACCAGTAGAATACCATGATATGGTTGCCCACGCCATCACACTTCCACCTCCGTGCTTAACCTTGGAATCAAGCAATCAGGATTGTAGGTTTCTTTTGGCGTTCTTCAGACGTAAATCCGGCCCGATGTTGGAAATAACGAAAACGTTGACTCGTCGGACCATATGACGTGTTTCCACAGATCAGCCGTCCAGGATTTATGCTCCTGTCGCCATGTTTTATGCTTCTTTGCGTTGGTTGTCGTCACTAATGGTTTCGGTCTAGCAGCTCGTCCATGAATATTCGCTTTATGGTGTTCTCGGCGGAGAGTATCGATAGATACGGGGTCTCGAATATTGATGTTGAGCTCTGCAGTCACTTTAGCCGCCGTAGTTTTGTGTTGCTTTGACAATTCGTGTACGACGATCTCTATCACTTAGTTTCAATTTGCGCCTACTATAACGTTTACACAATGATGTCTTCCCCTGTTTTGTATAGGCTGTCATGAGTGTTGAAACAATTTGCTCTTGAAACATTGTATAACTAGGCTGCCTTGTTACTAATGATACAGCTAATCGGGCCCTCATAAACTGCCCTCTTTGGAACTCTATGATGTCTTTCATTGCACGTCAACCTCGTGTACTACTCGTAAACAACCTGCACTGATGCCTTGTCCGTTCTGAACACACACAGTCCAGCGCGACATGTGCCTTACCTGCGTTGTTGACTGTCAAACAACCAACCCATTACTACCACTGTTCACATTATTTTGCCTATCCCCTATAGTTATCTGCAAAATATGAAACACGCTCTGGTTTACTCACACAATCACAGCATCATGTATTCATGTCATATGCATCATTCCATTCACAAATGCACTTAGTCCATTTGTGACGATGCCCTTGAATAACACTGGCTAAGATTGTGATTTCTCATACAAACACGATAGCACATACATATAATAAAACATACTATACACGCATATCATACGAGGGTTGGAACTTAAACAGTGGCAACTATTTATTCACAACCGGTACAAAAGAGTTACATGTTTGCACCTGTTACTGTCCTTCAAAGTAGTCACCATCGTTGTGTAGAATCCGTTGCCAGCGATGTGGAAGGCGTAATATACCGTTCGTTAGCGGAGACTGTTTTGTCGATGGTGTGAATGGAGCGGTGTAATGCCTGTCGAATCTCTGGAACAGTTCTGAAGCGAATGTCACGAAGTGGTTCCTTCATCTTCGGAGTCAAATCAAAGTCACGAGGACTCAAGTTCGGGGAGTATGATGGATGGTACAGTACTTCCCAGTCCCATCCACCGAACAGAGCAGCCACAGCTTGCGCTGTATGCGTCGGCGCATTGTCGTGCAAAATGATGGGTGGATTGTGCAGAAAGTGTCGCCGCTTCTTTCACAAAGCTGGTCGAAGGTGATGCTCCAAAAACGAACGGCAATACTGTGCAATGACAGTCTGCCGTGGAGGAACGTAATGCGTTAGGATATCATCATCACAGTCGTACACGAGAATCACCATCACTTCCACCATACTGGGGCTCTGACGCACTTTCGACTTTCGCGGCGACCCGTAGTGACGTCATTCGTTGTACTGGCGTTTCAGTTTTGGCTCGTACGATGAGGCTCATGGCTCGTACAATGTGGCCCATGTCTCATCCAGTGTTACGATACGGCGTAAGAAAGCCTCTCCTTCGCGCTCATAGCGCTCCAAGTGCGTCTGAGCAGCGTCGTAACGCATCCATTTCTGCATTTCCGTCGAGTCATGCGGAACCCATCGTGATGCAATTTTTCGCATGCTCAGGCGTTCCTTCAGGATGCGAAGCACAGTCATATTCGTTAATCCGGTTTCGTGGGCGACCTGACGAATCGTATGGCGTCGATCACTGTCCACTAACGCGGCAACATCATGCACGTCTTCTTCAGAGACGCTAGGACGACCTGCCCGATGCATGTCTGCCACAGTTTGGCGACCTTCGTTGAAGGCTTTTACCCAACGTGCCACTGTTCTGTACGGCAATGCCGATTCCCCGCACGCGTCTTGAAGACCTTGATGACACTGTCGTGCTGTACGACCTCTGGCACATTCAATCTTGATCCAACTCCGTTTCTCCTGTTTCGAAAAGATAGTGACACCGTTACGTTAGACCGCTCGCTCACAAGTGACTGTGTTTCCCTCGATCGTGCGCATGCCGGTGACGTGGGACGGGCGAGTCCATTTGCTCGGAGGTAAGGTAGGTATGTCAACAACGTGTGCTATCAGCGACAATAGTAGATTCCATTGCATAGTGTCTCCACAGCAGTGTTGCCACTATTTAAGTTCCAAACTACGTACATTAAAGACTCTTGCCGCGTTTTTGTTTCTATATGTGAAAGCTAATCACATGCACTACTGTTTCGGGGGCAGCGTCGACAGCGGAAGTGTTCATGTCCATGTCATTCCTTTATAGCCACTGGGCCGCAGACACCTAAGCGTGGGCCCAACAGGTGAGCCAATCGAATGGCTCTGGATGACATGTTGCGCCCGGTGGTAAGGGGGAGGGGGTAGGGAGGTGAATGGTGGGGTTTGGGCATCGAGTCGTGGTGCTGACTGTCCGTTCCGCACGCTGCCTCTGCTGCTTCCACATCAGAGCATTGTCCGCAGCTCGTGATCGTGCGGTAACGTTCTCGCTCCAGGGTTCCCGGGTTCCCGGGTTCGATTCCCGGCGGGGTCAGGGATTTTCTCTGCCTCGTGATGACTGGGTGTTGTGTGATGTCCTTAGGTTAGTTAGGTTTAAGTAGTTCTAAGTTCTAGGGGACTGATGACCATCGATGTTAAGTCCCATAGTGCTCAGAGCCATTTGAACCATTTTTTTGAACATCAGAGCATTCCTGACGAGAAGATCTGCATGGTCCTTGACAAATGCAAAATGCCGAAGACTAATGTTTTGGCGGCAGATCGCAGGTTTATATAAGCCTTCCGTAAGGTCTATGACAAGAAAATGTGTATGGACTAGGATGACTGTCCCACTCCTCAACTCAGGACTGGACAAGGATACGGACAGATGCTGCACCTCAGAGCACTGGCACCATCATCACGGATTTATGTCAATCCGATTCCTCTGCGTCCGATAGTGGGCGTTATAGATTTGCCAACATATGGCATGTCCGAATACCTAACACAGCTATTAAAACCTATCGTGGATCACTGTCCACACTAGATCAAAAGATCTACAGAGTGTGTGAAAGAGCTTCAAGAGATACATCCAGACAAGAGATATATCCAGAGGTCTCTTTTCGTGTGGGTGTCACTATAAGATTCCATGAAATTACTAGATAGTCACTTTGACAGCGATATTGTTTCGACATAGCTCCTCCAGCTACTCCCAGTGTTATGGAAAATTCTATGATCAGTCGCCATGGGATCCTCTCTAGCGCCAGGTATCAGTAGCCTGTATGTGGAACACTTCGAGGAAACAGCTCTCGAAACTGTGCGCCTGAAACCAAAAGTGTTGTACAGATATGCGGACGACATATTTGTGGTTTGTCTGTATGGTGTAAAAAATCTATTGCAATTCCTGTTTCATCTTAACAACATGAACGACAACGTCAGACTCACCATGGAGATGGAAGAAAACGGATGTATATCATCCCAAGACAGTATGATAAACGAGAACCCTGATTTCACTCTGTGACATTCCATGCACAGGAAGGAGACACACATGAACCCGCACCAAAATGCTTATAGCTGCCACCATCTAGTGTAAGGTGAATCTGTGCACAGTGCCGTGGAACACGTAGCTCGAACCGCAAGCGACAAGGAAAATCTGCCTAGCGAGCTATAGCCCCTGCACGAAATCTTTCGCAAGAACGCCTACTCGAAAAAACAAATAATAGCGAACAAGAATAAGAAGCCAAGCGTCTGGCGTTCCTTCCGTATGATAAACGGGACAGTAGTTCCAGCTGAGCTCCGGATGGGATGTGGCGTTTGCAACGAAGCGCCAGGAACGCTGTGACGTTAAAGCGGCGAAAACAGTGGGCGGAATAAACAGGTAGAACCAGGACTCGACATCTGAACCCTTCTCCACGACAACTGATCTTGAAGAATGTACATAATTATGTTTTCACTTGTAATATGTCATGTCGTGGCGCATTAACGACAATCTCAATTTAGCTGTTTCGTACCCAAAAAATCAGACAAATCATTACACATTTACTTCCGTACTAAAGTTTGAATATACACTCCTGGAAATGGAAAAAAGAACACATTGACACCGGTGTGTCAGACCCACCATACTTGCTCCGGACACTGCGAGAGGGCTGTGCAAGCAATGATCACACGCACGGCACAGCGGACACACCAGGACCCGCGGTGTTGGCCGTCGAATGGCGCTAGCTGCGCAGCATTTGTGCACCGCCGCCGTCAGTGTCAGCCAGTTTGCCGTGGCATACGGAGCTCCATCGCAGTCTTTAACACTGGTAGCATGCCGCGACAGCGTGGACGTGAACCGTATGTGCAGTTGACGGACTTTGAGCGAGGGCGTATAGTGGGCATGCGGGAGGCCGGGTGGACGTACCGCCGAATTGCTCAACACGTGGGGCGTGAGGTCTCCACAGTACATCGATGTTGTCGCCAGTGGTCGGCGGAAGGTGTACGTGCCCGTCGACCTGGGACCGGACCGCAGCGACGCACGGATGCACGCCAAGACCGTAGGATCGTACGCAGTGCCGTAGGGGACCGCACCGCCACTTCCCAGCAAATTAGGGACACTGTTGCTCCTGGGGTATCGGCGAGGACCATTCGCAACCGTCTCCATGAAGCTGGGCTACGGTCCCGCACACCGTTAGGCCGTCTTCCGCTCACGCCCCAACATCGTGCAGCCCGCCTCCAGTGGTGTCGCGACAGGCGTGAATGGAGGGACGAATGGAGACGTGTCGTCTTCAGCGATGAGAGTCGCTTCTGCCTTGGTGCCAATGATGGTCGTATGCGTGTTTGGCGCCGTGCAGGTGAGCGCCACAATCAGGACTGCATACGACCGAGGCACACAGGGCCAACACCCGGCATCATGGTGTGGGGAGCGATCTCCTACACTGGCCGTACACCACTGGTGATCGTCGAGGGGACACTGAATAGTGCACGGTACATCCAAACCGTCATCGAACCATTCCTAGACCGGCAAGGGAACTTGCTGTTCCAACAGGACAATGCACGTCCGCATGTATCCCGTGCCACCCAACGTGCTCTAGAAGGTGTAAGTCAACTACCCTGGCCAGCAAGATCTCCGGATCTGTCCCCCATTGAGAATGTTTGGGACTGGATGAAGCGTCGTCTCACGCGGTCTGCACGTCCGGCACGAACGCTGGTCCAACTGAGGCGCCAGGTGGAAATGGCATGGCAAGCCGTTCCACAGGACTACATCCAGCATCTCTACGATCGTCTCCATGGGAGAATAGCAGCCTGCATTGCTGCGAAAGGTGGATATACACTGTACTAGTGCCGACATTGTGCATGCTCTGTTGCCTGTGTCTATGTGCCTGTGGTTCTGTCAGTGTGATCATGTGATGTATCTGACCCCAGGAATGTGTCAATAAAGTTTCCCCTTCCTGGGACAATGAATTCACGGTGTTCTTATTTCAATTTCCAGGAGTGTATAACGTTTATGTGCGTGACCCTGGCCAGCTATTAGTAACTTTTATTTACTTTTCTAATCACTGTATCAAAATTAAAATGTTTTAAAACAATTAGTTTATTTTACGAAATTAACTTCTGTAAATATAAGCTGTTGTAATAAGCATATAGAAGAAACGCCTTAAAACAAAATTAGTCCCTGTCAACTTACAAAAATCATGTTCAACTACCTTAGAAGTACGTAAATTGTACGTTCGATTGTCTTTGTGTCGAGAATTTGGACGGGATTGGTTATTACAGTTTTATCACAGTCTGACATATACAGTCATTCACTGCTGTGCAATTTGTTACTCTCTGACAGCTGAAGACACACTAGCGCTCCTAGTAGCAAGAATGCCTTTCGTCACCTGACTTCATATGTACCTTAACAACGCTGTTCGTTTTGTTCTTTTTCTATCAAATTTAGGGAACAGTTGTATTTTTGCGTGGAAAGCGCTAGTAAAATTTCAAGAGATCTGATCTTTATAATCGCAAAATAATCGAAAACAGAGGCAAAACACATGAACTACTGTTTTTGTATGAATAAATTCTCTCGAAATTGAATAAAACTGTGCTTAACCCAATGAAACCGAAAGGATATAAGCAAAGAATTTCACCCACAAGAAGCGTATATTTCTGTTGTTGACTGTTTTTATGATTTCTTTAACACGCAACCACTTCGCACTAAATCTAAAGATTTGCACGTTGTTGCATTACACTCGAATTTCTAATTCACGAATATTTCTTTAGTATAATTACTTCTTCTTCTTCTTCAAAGGACGACTGTGTTGAAAAATTCTCACATCTGTGGCTTGATTTAGTGACAACTGCAGAATTGGTTTATTTTGAGTCGGGAAACAGTTTTATTGTTTTTTTCGTTTTAGAATCACGCTTGTGTGGATATAATGTAGGCACAGCATTCCAAACTAATTTCCTATTTTATGCTTTCATAAATTAGCTTAATTGGAAGTGGTGTGAATAAAACTTTACGTTATTACGTAGACGTTGTTCTGCTAATCATTGTGTCTCCTGCTATTTACCATCTACTTCTTATTCTGGGAAAGGAAATGTTATTCATCAGTAAATATCTCTAGGATACGAGAAAATCGTAGCTAAATAGTCCTGTAATGTGCTGTTTAGCATCGCTTTTCGCCCTTAGGATTTGATGGTAACAATTTGTTATTGCTACAGTTTATTACGGTACGAATTCTCCTTCTTGTACAATCAATGTTACAAATCATTATAAACATTGCCTTTCACATTCATCTGACATCGTTTTCAACCGTACGGTTTGCTGGTCGTTAGCTGGGCTGTTGTCGCAATGTATAACAAAAATGAGCAGGAGTGTTGCGACAGTACACTTTATCTGATCGAAGGTATCCGGACACCTATTAGTAGATGGTGGGTTGTTTCTATCCTTCACTTTTATTTAACAAGGAAAATCGCCAAACAGCCATGCAATTTGAGAAGTTATTTTATTTTATTTTCACACCAAGTTTCGGCTATTCAACATGCTATATTCAGGCCCTATATGCACCTCATTTATAGACACTCAAACGATCGAAATCGGCATACTGAAGCCATCAGTTTCTGGAAGTCGTGAAAATAATATAAAATAACTTCTCAAACTGCACTGTTGTTTGGTCATTTTCCTCGTTAAACTTTTGACCACCCGCTGTCCCTCGTCCAGAATGGATCAACAGAGATCTTAACTTTCATGGCTGCTTGAACTCTGCTTCTCGAAAGGCCTTGAAAATAAATAATTGTGAGGTAATGCGCGTTAATAGACGAAAACATCCTACATCATTTCACTGCGTGGTCGGTGATCACTCGTTGGAACCAGCCACAGTAATCAAGTTTCTAGTATTTAAGGTGATCCAACCACATGGAACTTTGGATTCTACATATTTTTTGGTGTGAATCTTATCTTTCGAGTTATTCTGGTTTGGCAACTTAAAATTTACACCCTGTATAATGTGGAATAGACCAGTAGGTGTGACGAGGAGCACATCCGCCGGTGTAAAAGGTGGCACGAAGAGTATTTTGTTGTCAGTAGAGAAGCAATAACAGCAGTATGGGTCGGTCAGGAGAGCTCAGTGATTCAGGATGTGCGCTAGTCATCGAATGTCACCTAGCTAAAAAATTCGTCAGGGACATTTCAACTGTTCTAAAGCTGACCGAGTCGAGTGTTGGTGATGTGATTGTGAAGCGGAAACGCAAAGGGACAACCACGGCTAAACCAAGACCAGCCAGACCTCATGTACTGTCGCACAAGGACCATCGAGCATTGCGGAGAGTAGTTGTAAAAAGTCACGTTAAGTTAGCATAATGAATGGTTCGTGAGTTCCAAGGGCTACCAGCAGTCCGTTTAAAATGAATGTGGCACAATGGTCGAACAGCTCCTCATAAGCCACATCTTTTTGTAGTCAGTGCTAAGCGAGGCTTGAGGTGATGGAAAATGTCTCTGAGCACTATGGGACTTAACATCTATGGTCATCAGTCCCCTAGAACTTAGAACTACTTAAACCTAACTAACCTAAGGACATCACACAACACCCAGTCATCACGAGCCAGAGAAAATCCCTGACCCCGCCGGGAATCGAACCCGGGAACCAGGGCGCGGGAAGCGAGAACGCTACCGCACAACCACGAGCTGCGGACCTGAGGTGATGGACAGTAGGAAACAAGAAACGAGTGTTTTGGAGTGATAAATCACTGTAGATCCTGTGGCAAACCGGAGGCAGTATTTGATTTCGGCGAAAGCATAGAGGACGTTACCTGCCATCATATGTAGTGCCAACAGTGAAGTACGGAGGAGGTAGTGTTGCGCTCTCATATAAATCTATAAGCTATACCCGTCGACCCTCGAATGTCAGAAGTGTGCTGGGAAGTATTAAAGAGTGTTTAAATTTCCTGTAAACGTGCTGCAATTTTAACGTTGAACCTGGAGATTTTGTGTAAGAAGATATATAAATGGATCTCCCTTTGACTGGATGGTCAGATCGTGCAATTACAGATTTATGGGTCTTCGGACGCGAACTTCATGGTAACGACAGGGCAGACATACACGTTTTGAAGGTTCTGGTTGATCATGTGCCTATACGTTATGGGAGAATCGTAGTAACTGCGCCAAGCGCATCGTAACCACATCTGCGCGTGCCGTCCGAGAACAAGTACTGAACTCTCAAAACATCCTGTGTCATTCTGTACCACTAGCTAGTCGGAGACTAGCAGCAGCCGGACTAGGGAGTTACCGTTCCAAGCGTAGGTTGGGATTAACACCACTATAAGGACGGCTGCGTATCGAGTGATGCCGTGAATGGGAAGGGTAGACTGTTGATGCACTGTCCTTGATGATCATCGTTGTTGAGTATGGTGACGACCTGGGGAGATGTCTCTCTTCGAAAGAGTTGGAGAGGCACTGGGGTGTTACTATTGGCGCCATAGAGTGGGGATCCATCGGGTGTGACTTCAGGTCACCGCTGGTAGTGACTGAGGGAACTGTTGACGGTCCAATGGTACGTCACGGACATCATGCGTCCTCATGTGTAGCCTCTCTTGCGACAATATGCTGGTGACATTTTTCAACAGGACAATCCTCGTCCACACATGACACTTGTCTGACTGAATTGTCTGAGTGATGCTGATGTACTCCCGTGGCCGGCAGGATCCTCAGATATGTCCCATACAAAGTAGGAGTGCGGCACGTCTCACGTCAATTCTGCCCCAGGACAGCAAGGACCAGTTAAAACAGATGTGGGCTAGCATGCGTAGGAGAGGATACAACGTCTTTGGCATATTTTCCCCCCAAAAAAATCAGTAGATATACCCAGGCCAGAGATGGTGCTACGTCATACTGATAAGTGGGCTCATACTACCAAGTTCTTGGTAAATTTGTCTCCAGTTTCCAGTCACCAAAATAACGTGACATATCCTCTCAAACCATTAAATTCATTTTCTCTTCCCTTTCTGACTGCTCCACGTTTTTATCAGGTTATATATATATACCGGGTGATCAAAAAGTCAGTATAAATTTGAAAACTTAATAAAACACGGAGTAATGTAGATAGAGAGGTAAAAATTGACACACATGCTTGGAATGATATGGGGTTTTATTAGAACAAGGAAAACACCCCATTTTGCTAGACGCGTGAAAAATTTCTTGCGCGCGTCGTTTGGTGATGATCGTGTGATCAGCCGCCACTTTCGTCATGCTTGGCCTCCCAGGTCCCCAGACCTCAGTCCGTGCGATTACTGGTTTTGGGGTTACCTGAAGTCGCATGTGTATCGTGATCGACCGACATATCTAGGGATGCTGAAAGACAACATCCGACGCCAGCGCCTCACCATAACTCCGGACATGCTTTACAGTGCTGTTCACAGTATTATTCCTCGACTACAGCTATTGTTGAGGAATGATGGTCAAAATATTGAGCATTTCCTGTAAAGAACATCTTTGCTTTGTCTTACTTTGTTATGCTAATTATTGCTATTCTGATCAGATGAAGCGCCATCTGTTGGACATTTTTTGAAGGTTTGTTTGTTTTTGGTTCTAATAAAAACCCATGTCATTCCAAGCATGTGTGTCAATTTGTACCTCTCTATCTACATTATTCCGTAATTTATTCAGTTTTCAAATTTATACTGACTTTTTGATCACCCGGTATATATATATATATATATATATATATATATATATATATATATATATGTATATATAATGTGTGTGTGTGTGTGTACGCCAGTGCAGCTGTGAGCTGTGAAATGCCTTGACCAATTTCAGACAAACTTGGTATACAGGTGAATCACCTGAAACTTGCACTGCAGATATTGCGGTACTGGAAAATGCTAATGTGTAGTTTTCGTAAAATGGATTGGTATTCAGGAGCTCGTATTGTTAGCCAATAAAAATATTGTAATAATACTTAGAAAGTGTGTTTTTTGTGTAGTTATAACCTTTTTTACATGGAACAATGTCTATTGACGCTAACAAACTAAAAGTAAGCTAGATAAGAAAGTCAGTGGTGTTTGTTGTAGGAGCCTAGTTCGAGTCGTTTACGAGCTATCGTATTTTGAAAAGTTAACACGCCGACACTGGTTCGTGCCATTAAACCTATGTAGTTGCCAGTTATGAGGTTGTTATGTTTGCTTGCAGTGTGCTTGTGTGTTCCTTGACTGCATTGCGACCTGCTAGTCAGTGTGTGACGCTCCAAGCAGTAGGTCGTGAAAAAACCGACATGCTCATGGTGTGTGGACAGTGTAGGAAGCATGCAGTCCCTTCTTGTACGGTGTATGCGGCAAGATATGCCAACAGCCGTCAACATCTCGGCAATTATTTATCAGTCTCTTAAACTAGTTACGTTAAAGTGGTAGTGTAACACCTAGACAAAATAACAGAAGGAGACAAGTGACGACAGAAGAGGAGGAAATTGCTGTTCTTCCTCTTGTTGCTGCTGGTGCGCATGTTAGCACCAGCAGAATCGCACGAGGGAGTAGCACCGGTCAGGCAAGTGTCCTATGCATTCTCCATTGGCGTGGGTTCTATCCCTATCACATCTCTCTTAATCGAGAGAGGCGTGGAAACTATTATGAGAATCGTGTTATTTTCTGTACATGGTCATTAACACAGGATACTCCAGATGTATCATATATCTTGTTTAGAAGTGAAGCCACGTTTAACAATCATGGCCAGGTAAATCGCCGATGCAAGACTTCGTCAGTTGGAACGTCAACGTCTAAGGAGTGTAAACTTGTGGTGTGAGATAGTGCACACAGTTCATAGGCCCGTTTTTCGTAGACGGAACACCGAACGTAGGTAAGAATCGTAGACTCCTAATAGGCCATCTTCCACGCATGCCTGAATATGTTCTCCTGCAGACTAGGAGGAACATGTGTTGCCAATATTATGGCTGTCCAGACCGTAGCGCACGAAGCACTACAGAAAATCTTCACGAATTATTTTCAAATCGCTGAGTTGGACGTAGGGGACCTGCACCTTGGCCGGCCTGTTCGTCGGACCTGACGCCCGTAGATTTTTTTCCTGTGGGGAAAGCTAAATAACGCTGCCTACGAGAACACAGCAACTACCGCTGATGATATGAAACGACGTATTACTGAAGCCTGCTTGCATAGAAACTCTACTGGGTTCATATGTCCTGTGGCCTCTCAGGGACACAATCAATAATAAAAAAAGATCTTGTGTTCCAGCGATGCTACGCGTCCATTATTATTAATTAACCCACGAGAGGTGACAGTACGAAGGCGCTCTGTGGCTCCGTAACGAATGTATATTGCCTATAATTTAGTCATATATTCTGCATGAAAGGGACCAGGCCGAGCAAAGTTAAAGTTCCTGATATGATCCAAAATATCTTTCTGCAGTCAGAGACTCTCGTTCTTAAGGTTTTCTTGTTGAAAATCACTATCAGTTCACTGTGGTACGTAGTATGCAGATGTTGCACACGTTATTAGTAGGCCCTGCTAATTCGGTGAAATATCGTCTTCCCAGGGCTGCAGAATTCAGCAAAATGATACCTAGCGTTGCCGGGAAGCATTAGTGACCATTTCGTCTCGAACAAAAACTATTCCCTATGATGTGGTCTATCACCCATACACATTTGAAGCGGAGTCTTTAAAGCACCCTTCATAAATACACGGTCTCCTAGGAGGAATGGTCAGTATCTAGGGATACGACACGAACGATCATTTGAAGCAAAAAACTGCAATAAACACGGACTCTGGAGTGTATATCTTAAGAGTTAGGAGCACTTCATCTCCGATAGAGTGAAATATATCCCTTCTACTGAATAAGGGTTCACTACTCTTAAAGTATGTACACTCCTGGAAATTGAAATAAGAACACCGTGAATTCATTGTCCCAGGAAGGGGAAACTTTAATTGACACATTCCTGGGGTCAGATACATCACATGATCACACTGACAGAACCACAGGCACATAGACACAGGCAACAGAGCATGCACAATGTCGGCACTAGTACAGTGTATATCCACCTTTCGCAGCAATGCAGGCTGCTATTCTCCCATGGAGACGATCGTAGAGATGCTGGATGTAGTCCTGTGGAACGGCTTGCCATGCCATTTCCACCTGGCGCCTCAGTTGGACCAGCGTTCGTGCTGGACGTGCAGACCGCATGAGACGACGCTTCATCCAGTCCCAAACATGCTCAATGGGGGACAGATCCGGAGATCTTGCTGGCCAGGGTAGTTGACTTACACCTTCTAGAGCACGTTGGGTGGCACGGGATACATGCGGACGTGCATTGTCCTGTTGGAACAGCAAGTTCCCTTGCCGGTCTAGGAATGGTAGAACGATGGGTTCGATGACGGTTTGGATGTACCGTGCACTATTCAGTGTCCCCTCGACGATCACCAGTGGTGTACGGCCAGTGTAGGAGATCGCTCCCCACACCATGATGCCGGGTGTTGGCCCTGTGTGCCTCGGTCGTATGCAGTCCTGATTGTGGCGCTCACCTGCACGGCGCCAAACACGCATACGACCATCATTGGCACCAAGGCAGAAGCGACTCTCATCGCTGAAGACGACACGTCTCCATTCGTCCCTCCATTCACGCCTGTCGCGACACCACTGGAGGCGGGCTGCACGATGTTGGGGCGTGAGCGGAAGACGGCCTAACGGTGTGCGGGACCGTAGCCCAGCTTCATGGAGACGGTTGCGAATGGTCCTCGCCGATACCCCAAGAGCAACAGTGTCCCTAATTTGCTGGGAAGTGGCGGTGCGGTCCCCTACGGCACTGCGTACGATCCTACGGTCTTGGCGTGCATCCGTGCGTCGCTGCGGTCCGGTCTCAGGTCGACGGGCACGTGCACCTTCCGCCGACCACTGGCGACAACATCGATGTACTGTGGAGACCTCACGCCCCACTTGTTGAGCAATTCGGCGGTACGTCCACCCGGCCTCCCGCATGCCCACTATACGCCCTCGCTCAAAGTCCGTCAACTGCACATACGGTTCACGTCCACGCTGTCGCGGCATGCTACCAGTGTTAAAGACTGCGATGGAGCTCCGTATGCCACGGCAAACTGACTGACACTGACGGCGGCGGTGCACAAATGCTGCGCAGCTAGCGCCATTCGACGGCCAACACCGCGGTTCCTGGTGTGTCCGCTGTGCCGTGCGTGTGATCATTGCTTGTACAGCCCTCTCGCAGTGTCCGGAGCAAGTATGGTGGGTCTGACACACCGGTGTCAATGTGTTCATTTTTCCATTTCCAGGAGTGTGTAACGCCGGAAATGCATATCCTCCTATTTCCATTTATTGTACTGTAAGTTTTTTCCTTAATTTGTTACCTGAATATATGACATTTCTGTGCCTTTATATATTGTAATTGGTTTACTATATATATATATATATATATATATATATATATATATATATATATATATATATATATGCATTTATGTCGATGTATAATTGATTTGTTTCGTAAATATTATTTGTATTTTTACGCTGGGTCTTGCCTAGGGAAAACTGCTATCGAACGATTACATCGATAGGTCGTGTGAAGAATCAAAGTGTGTAGGATCTTTGGTAGGGTTAACTCTGCCGCGTGGAGCGCGGGCAGAGCAGTTGGAGTCTGGCTGGAGTAGCGAGTGGAGCAGGTGTGTGGTGTGACGCTCCCGCGAGTTGCCGCGCTTTCGGGGTTTAGCAGCATGTAATTGCGCTCGACTTGCGATGATAGTTTCTGACATGGTGTCGCGGACGGGAAGCCTTAGCTGGCGCACATCAAGAGCCCGTTTCGTCTGGTGACCGTGTTGAGAAGAAGGCGCGCCAACATCCAACTTCTGCAACAGCGACGGCCGACAATGAGTGACTGTCGCCACCTCCTCGATCGACGGCTTCAAACCTTCAATCAACTAACAAGGAAGACTAAAAGCACGTAAAGTTTCAGAACTGTATGGCAGACCTCAGCTTTTCAAATTTTTCCATTTGCCTCGCAAAATTACAGCAACTCAGCATGAACCTTTGTTGCTCATTGTCCCAATTGCATTACCAAGCAGGGTCCCTTCCTTTTCCGAAATGAAACCGAGTGTCGTTGAAATTCAGACGCCAGCATTAAAGTACTATAATTGCATTTCATTACTTTAGTTTCCAAGTGCAGTTAAAGCATAGCTGGCTACAATAGTTAGATTACACAAGCACAAATTAAGAGTGCGAGTTTTGTTAGCATATTTTAGCTTACCTGTGACTGCAGCTCAGCTTGGTACGTACTAAATTTTATTATTGTTAATTATTCAGAATCATTTAATTCAAGTTCAAAGTTAAATCTCTTGTTTCTAAATTGCGTAGAGTTAAGTTGCTTTTGAAATGATTGTTGAGGTAGTCCAAGACTAAACGTATTCTGCTGGATTTCGATGTGCTTCAGAAAGAAAGCTCACTATTAACTTCAGTCATTAAATTAACTTTCGATTTTCCGGTTTTATTAATTCTTTTGCTAAATTAAGTCAGAGTGTAGCGAAATTTATTACTTCTGACAAACTTTCAGTTTTCACACTACACGTGTCAACCTTCAGTTGCCACGCTTCTAGTGCTAATTATATGTGTAATAACCTTTCTTTTTCAGTTACTATAGTAATTGTCCTTAGGACTGGCGACCGTGATTTCCCACAAATCTCAAATATCTAATTACCGCTAGTTAATTGTTGACGTAACGGCCGCACATTTACTTTCTTTATTAACTTTACCCCTTTTCAAAATTAATTTCCACCAGTTTCATTTGCATTTTTCCTTTCATTTAGATGTAACCCTTTCCTCCCTCTTTACCGACAGATTAACTTCGGTGACGATTGCTTTCCCAAATTTCCCATTAGGTACACGCGGTTTAATTTTTCACTGTCATTAAGGTCGATAAGTGAGGGGGAGGTTACAAGTGTATTTTAGAGCCCATGTTTACGACTTTTTTTGCTTCGAGTGATCGTTCCTGTCATGTCCCTGAATATGACCTTTCCATCTGGATGACCCTGTGTATTAATAATTGAAAGCCCCTAGTTGCTTTCTCAAGAGTTGGTTCGCCCTAGAATTTCCTTCTCGGGGGAAAACTAGAAATATTGTATATAATCAGGTTCTGTTTTAATTAATATTTACTAATTTCCGGGATTCTGCAATGTGTGACGTCAGCAATTGTGTGGTTCACCAGGTTGCTGAGAATCGTCCAAGTTGCAATATTAATTTTCTTTATTACTTGATGGCTAGTTTCGAGCCCAAGCTCATTATCAAACCACCAACTAGGCAATGCAGTAACATCCATTGCGACAGCTATGTGACTGTTCATTCCAGTTAAACACATCTCGTAAATTAGTGCAGGGCTGAACGTCATTCACCTAACTAGTCAGGGTAAATGAAGTTCAACCCTGTTTTCATTCATAAGGTGCGTTTAACTACAATGAATATTCATGTAGCTGTCGTAATGGATGTTACTGCATAGCTTGGTGGATGATTTGATGATTTGCTTAGGCTCAAATCTGATCAAGTAATAAAGAAAATTAGTACTGCAACTTGGACAGTTCTATGCAATTTATTGCACAAGATGGTTAATTAACACTTTTTATGACTTTGATACTGTGTTAAAAACTATAAAATAAACAATAGAAAGATTGTATTAAGTTTCCTAAAGAATAAACATTGGAGTAACAAGTCAAGGCCTTGGTCTCAATGTGTGTGCGTGGGCGAGTGGTTGACGGGATGATCACCCAAGTGTACGACTCTGTTTCGAACAGCTAACATGTTCTGTAGATATCAGCTTCTTTGGCTTATTACGATCAACATGAGCCTAATGAAGTTGTTTTTCACTTGGAAGCGCCTTGTGTCTTCTAATGAACTGATTGCTTAGATATTCGTTTTTGCCCACGAAAAGGCGTGTGACCAGCTTACTTGCTGACAAAAACAAGTGTGTGTGTGTGTGTGTGTGTGTGTGTGTGTGTGTGTGTGTGTGTGTGCGCGCGAGCGCGTGCGTGTGCGGTATTAGATCGCAGATCAGAGAGCGCGCAGTGGACTATCAGTCGGGTTGTCAGGCAAACCCTACGTGTCGTGCAGCCAAATGGGAATTCATTAATTCCCAGCGGCGGGGCCACCGTGAGGAAACAGACAAGAGTCATTTAGGGCGCCGTCCACACCATTTATTTGCCTAGCAGCACTTGTGAAACCGCTCCGAATTTAGTTCAACGACTCGTTTAATGAACTGGCTTTACTCCTACATTGTGTTGTGCTACCCTGATCACAACGAAATCCCTAAATATTCTTTCGAAACTGCGATAACGATCAGCTAGTCTGGAAGCAGGAGACAAAAAGCTAAGCTACGTTTTTGTTCGACTGAGGTCATAAGAGACAGAGCACAACGTCGACCAAAACACTATTACCACACACTATTGCCTCACAGATTCTGTTGATAGGGTGTTTAGTTATGCTGATAAACAATCATCGTCTGCAAACTGTTCCTCCACTGAACGCAGTGGAGAATGCAGAAACGAGATTGCGAATATCAGCTGAAATGTCAGCGAAAATGCGCCTGACCGGCCGTAGGAGAGACGCCCGATATAAGGCAATGTACGAAAACTGGTATTTGGTTTCTCAGTCAGAAAATAAAAAATTCCTACGTGTTCCATCGTTTTTGGAAATCCAACCTCTAGGGGGTAAAATAGAGGGTGAATGTTTCTTGAAAATAAATAACTACTAAAGGAATTTTGAGGGTACATCTACGACAATTGGCATTTGACTCCTCGGTTAGAAATAAAAAAAAAAAAAATGTGTTTCAGTGTTCCTGGAAATACAGTCCTAAGGGAGTGCAATAAGGGATGAAAATTTTTAAGAAACTATTTCGTTACATTAAAAACTAAAGCTAAATTTATGAAAATTGTTATTTTACTTCTCGGTGAGATATAAAGGAATTTTTGTTAGGAGGTGAAAGTTGCTATGGGAATATCTCCACAAGAACGCAAAGGCCATGATTAACAAAAAGTTTGGACTCCAGTACCACAATCGCTATTTGGTCAGAAGTGGTAGAAGCAGTTCAATAGTCCGAGATCCACAGTGTCAAGGGTGCGCCTCTCACCGTGGACAACGCAGCGGCCGACGGCCTTCGCTTAACGACCGAGAGCAACGGCATTTGTGTAGAGTTGTAAATGCTAACAGATAAGCAACACTCCGTGAAATAACCGCAGAAATCAATGTGGGGCGTACGACGAACGTATCCGTTAGGACAGTGTGACGAAATGTGGCGTTAATGGGCAATAGCAAAAGACGATCGAAGCGAGTGTCTTTGTTAACAGCAAGACATCGCCTGCAGCGCTTCTGGGCTCGTGACCATATCGGTTGCATCCTAGACGACTGAATAACCGTGGGCTGATCGGATGAGTCACTATTACAGTTGGTAACCGCTGACGGTAGGGTTGGAGTGTGGCGCAAAGCCCAAGGCGCCATGGACCCAAGTTGTAAACAAGGCATCGTGCAAGCTCATGGTGACTCCATAATGCTGTGGGCTGTTTCACATGGAATGGACACGGTCCTCACACTATGCTTGCTACTTAGAGACTCTTTGCAGCCATTCATGGGCTTCATGTTCCCAAACAACGATGGAATTTTTATGGATGACAATGGACCATGTCACTAGGCCACAGTTGTTCGTTCTGAGCAAGTCGAGCGAATGATCTGGCCACACAGATCGCCCAGTCTGAATCCAATCGAACATTTATGGAACATAATCGAGAAGTCAATTCATACACAAAATCCTGCGGGTGAAACACTTTCGCAACTGTTGACGGCTATAGAGGCAGCATGGGTCAATATTTCTGCAGGAACATCCAACGACTTGTTGAGTCCATGCCACGTCGAACTGCTGCTCTACGCCGGGCAAAAGGAGGCCTGACACGATATCCCATGATTTTTGTTGCCTCAGTGCACATCCATCTTTCAATATCTCCTAAAATTTTAAATTTAAATTGTGTGCCTTTCTCAGTTGAAATGTGTTTGTCGTTTTACCATCGACATCGAACTCTTCGAGCGTAATTCATTTATATGGTATTACCTGGCTTTATTTTTGCCGGGTTTTTGGCGCCTTCCCCCCTGCCAAATAGCGTGCACTCCAGCACTCACGACCCGTACGTCGAAGCGCCGGCGTCCGCCCCTTTTATTGGCGCGGCTGGATTGGGCCGCTTCGGAATGTAAAGCCCGAGCACAATAAGCGACCTCTGAATGGGAGTGCCGGCCGGCGCCCCTTCTGACCCCGCGCTTCGTGATCGGCAGCTAAAAGCAGTCAGCGCCTGTTTGAAGAGTGGAAGTGCTCGATGCCGCACCGCCAGAATACTGCTCTCCAATATAGAGCGCACCGCCATTTGCGCCGTCTGTTCTGCACGTGCAATTCGAGACAATCTCTAGCGCTCGAACAGTAAAAATATCTGGGATAAACGTAGAGCGAAGGAGGGATGGCTTCATGAGCGAACACACTGCAGGGAGAGAAACAACCGCCGTCGAGTGCGGCCAAATCTGTCGCCTCGACTGAAAGAGGAATATGAGGCACACTGCTTGGCACCGAAAATTGCATCAAAATGTTACTACACAAAAAATTATTCCCCCCCCCCCCCCCCCTCCGCAGCCCACTACCGAGAGAGGTGGCGCACTGGTTAGCATATTGGACTCGCTTTCGGGAGGAAGACGTTCAAAGCCGCATCCGTCAATCCAGATTTAGGTTTTCCGTGATTTCCTTAAATCGCTCCAGTCAAATGCCAGGATGGTATCTTCGAAAGGGCACGTCCGATTTCCTTCCGCGTCCTTTACACAATCCGCAATTGTTCTCCATCTCTAGTGTCCTCGATGTCGACGGGGCGTTAAACCCAATGTCCTTCTTTCCTTCCCCCGCCCACTGCTGGGAGACATCACAGCTTCCAGTCTTGACAATGGTCTCAATACGGTGGGAAAAGAGTCCACAATCTTCTTCACGTATGCCATACCCCCTTACAGCTACCCATTGGTGATTAGATGCCGTAGATTCCGTAGAGTAAGGAAAATACGAGAGAGGTAGTGATGGAAATGAAGTTGTGACTGTGGGTCGTGAGTCGTGCTTGGATAGCTCAGTCCGTAGAGGTCTTGGCCCCGAAATGCAACAGTCCGAGATAAGACTTCAGAAGAGCACACAAATCTAATCTGCCAGAAAGTTTCAAATCAGCGCTGAAGGAAAATTCAATGTGGAAACAATCTTCTAGTCTGTGGCTAAGCCATTTCTCCGCTACCAGCAACCACTCTACTCCTGATTTCTTAAAGAATAGAATTCCCGTTTACGAAGACGTGCTGAAAAGTAATGCCTCCGAATTTTTTTACGTGAAAACTCTTAAGGGTTTTCAAATAAAACAAACGTTATTAACATTATAAATTATTATTTGTCAAATCTGCATATTTGCAGTCCTCTGCCACCAGAGAGCTCCGAACCGTAGCTTGTAACCTGCCGGTGTGTAACGTAACTATGTCGGTGTGTGAGAAACAGCGTGCACCCTCTGTATCAGCATAACAATGGCAGACCACACACGGGCGCTGCAACATCTGCAACAAACCGACGCATTGGCTTCACTGTCATCGATCATCCTTCATACAGTTACGATTTGGTTCCATCCGATTTTCAAATGGTTCAAATGGCTCTGAGCACTATGGGTCTTAACATCTATGGTTATCAGTCCCCTAGAACTTAGAACTACTTAAACCTAACTAACCTAAGGACAGCACACAACACCCAGTCATCACGAGGCAGAGAAAATCCCTGACCCCGCCGGGAATCGAACTCGGGTCCGATTTTCATCTGTGTCCAAAACTTAAAGGACACCTTTGAGGACTCCACTATGATAGTGATGAACCGGTGCAAGCACTGATGTGGCATATGGCCGGGAGAGCGGTGCGCTGACCACATGCCGCTCTATATACGCATGACACGGCGGCCGATCGGTACCTTTGAGCCTTGATGGCCTGTTCGAGGGTAGTCTAGTTTAGTTTTAGAAGGTATCAATAAGCTGGTCGCTCGTTGGGAAAAATGTGTTCGTCGTCAGGGTGACTATGTTGAGAAATGAGTACGAGGGTAATCCCGAAAGTAAGGTCTCCTATTTTTTTATAACTACATAGACCTGTTTATTTCTACAATGGTTGACATCAGTTTACAGCTTGAACATTTAGCTATTTTTCGACATAATCACCATTTCTGCCGCGCGGGATTAGCCGAGCGGTCTCAGGCGCTGCAGTCATGGACTCTGCGGCTGGTCCCGGCGGAGGTTCGAGTCCGCCCTCGGGCATGGGCGCATGTGTTTGTCCTTAGGATAATTTAGGTTAAGTAGTGTGTAAGCTTAGGGACTGATGACCTTAGCAGTTAAGTCCCATAAGATTACACACACATTTGAACATTTTCACCATTTCTTTCGATGCATTTTTGTAGACGCTGTGGCAGTTTTTGTATGCCCATGCTGTTCAGAAAGTTATGAACCTCTTCTTTCACCTCGTCGTCGGAGCTGAATCGCTGGGACCACAGTTAACGCTGACAGGTACTGTGAGACTCTGAAGAAACTCATACGGACAATTCAGAACCGGAGAAGAGGAATGCTGAGCAAGGGCGTACACATTCTCCATGACAACACTCGCCCACACATCGCTCAGCAAACCGTTGCTCTCCTGCAACAATTTCAGTGGAACATAATCACCCACCCACCCTATAGTCCTGACTTGGCACCCAGTGACTATCACCTGTTCCCTAAGTTAAAAGAACATTTGGCCGGAAAGCGATTCAGCTCCGACGACGAGGTGAAAGAAGAGGTTCATAACTTTCTGAACAGCATGGCGACGAGCTGGTATGACATGGGCATACAAAAACTGCCACAGCATCTACAAAGATGCATCGACAGAAGTGATAATTATGTCGAAAAATAACTAAATGTTCAAACTGGAAACTGATGTAAACCATTGTAGAAATAAACAGGTGTATGTACTTACAAAAAAAATAGGAGACCTTACTTTTGGGGTTGCCCTCGTAGACACGAAGAATAATGATGTGGAATGTTAATAAGGTTTGTTTTATTTAAAAAATTTAAGAGTTTTCTCATAAAAATTTTCACCACACCACCGTATAACGGAACTTCAGACGTCTGGTTACTTTGATGTGTTAAATATTTGACGTTAAGTATGTTCCAGCTTTGTGGTTGAAGACGCAAAATTCTAAGTATAAAGAACTACACCAGAATATTCTCCATAATTTTCGCTCCCTTTTTAGCACAAGCTAGTTTTTCGCTCGCACCTCACAGAGTTTATGGTACCATATGGTACCATATAATCTTGCAGGTACATTCAGCGGTGTATATTAATACTGTCTGTCAAACGAGTCTGGGATAGAGTTGAAAGTAAGGAAGTAACAAATTAAACCGCTATGCCTGATGCTGGAGGTGTACTGTATAAATAGCGAAAATATAATAAGCGGTACACTTTTTTTTCCTTCCGTTATTTTGTGGGAGAGACGGGTGACGCGTCAGCGAGGAAGAGTTTCGAAAAGTTTGAAATTGTGTATGAAGTTTCTTGGAAATCGCTAAGCGTTCTCATTCCCAAATACTGGATGGATATAGCTTGGGAAATTTGGGCGCACTAAGTTAACGCATACCCAATACATACACACATACATACAAACACACACACCGGTTGTTACTTTAATACTTGAATTAATGTGCTAAGACCTTAAGCGCATTATTATATGTCTTAATGAGTAACAAAGTTCTGAATTTTTACATTCGGTAGTATGTGAAATATTGAAAATAAAATTCTCCTTGCCCCTGGGAGCCATTATATAGGCGTACTGCGACCGATTGATAGATTTAGCCCTATAGATACCGCACAGTATGTTCTACTAGTGCTAGTCCCACAAGATATGCAGGACAACTTCAGTGAAGTGTGGAAGGTGCGAGAGGCATTGGCGGCAGTAGAGCTTGAAGGCGGGTCGTGAGTCCTGCTTGGATAGCTCAGTCGGCGGGGCTCTCAACAGCGAAATGCGAAAAGTCAGAGTTTGATTTCGGGTCGTGCAAACAGTTTTAATCTGCCACGAAGTTTCACATCCCACAGATGTACCAGACCGCGAGGATGATCATTTCTACGTCTCTTACATTTTTCCAAACGGTCTAAATATATGCATACTTATTTTGATCCGCTGTGCCTTCCAGAAAGACGAGATCACAGAGCGAATGTCACGAAATATGAGATTACGAGAGGTGCTTTAGCAGGCAGTGGAGTTGGGATGGGGTGTCTGAGTGGTCGTGATACCAAGAATGTATGCGTGCAGCCCTGTGACCATGGATGTCGTTAGCTTGTAAGATACGAGTGTCCACAGCATCCTCAATATGAATGTAGAAGGAGGGGCGACACATGGCCACCGATAATGTTGGAATAAAAATCATGGTTCATGATCGCATAAAATTGAATGAGTGAGCCTAGTCATGGAACGAAATACACTTCACAGTAGCATAGAACCACCTACAGCCTGAACTAAACCCTCTACACTCTAAGGCAAAAAAAGGACGCATCACGAAGGAATTACCCGAATGAGACGGAAATCGGCAGATGTGAAATACATATAGAGACAAACAAATGATTACAATTTTAGAATAATTGGATATTCATTTAAGAGAAAGAGCTTCATAAACTGAGCAAGTCAATAATGTGTTGATCCACGTCTGGCCCTTATGAAAGCAGTTTTTCGGTTTGGTATTGGTTGATAGGTTTACTGGGTGCCCTCTTTAGGGATATCGTGCCAGATTCTGCCTAACTGGCGTATTAGATCACTAGAATCCCGAAGTGGCTGGAGGGACCTGCCCTCATGCTCCAAAAACTTTCTCAATTGAGGAGAGATCCGCCGACCTTGCTGGCCAAGGTGGCGCTTGGCAAGCACGAAGACAAGCAGCAGAAATTCTCGCCTTAGGGGCGGGCATTATCTTGCTGAAATGTGAGCCCAGGATGGCTTGCAGTGAGGGGCAGAAAAAGGGGCGTAGAACATCGAAGCACCGCTGTACTGTAAGGATGCCGCAGATGACAACCAAACGAGTCCTACTATGAAATGAAATGGCATTCCAGTCTGTCACTCCTGTTTGTCAGGCCGTATGTTGGACGACAGACACCTCTTCGCTGGTCGTCGGGGCTCAAGTCGAAACGGGACTCATCGCTGAAGACAATTCTACCTCAGTCAATGAGATTCAAGGCCGAATACGTGTCTGAAGACGCCCTAGACTATTGTGGGATACCGACCTGACCGTCGCCCGCCACACTGCCCGACAATCAGGACTGGTGGTCTGGGGTGCCATTTCTTTTCATAGCAGGATCCCTTTGGTTGCCAACTACGGCACATTTATTTACAGCACCATGGTACGCCCGTTTTGTTGCCCTTCATAGCAAGCCATTCTGGTCTTACATTTCACCAAAATAATACCCATCTACACACGGCAAATGTTTCTACACCCTGTCTTCGTGCTTGTCAAACCCTTCCTCGGTCAGCAAGGTCGCCAGTTCTGTCCCCAATTGATAACATTTGGTGCATTGTGGGAAGGCCCCTCCAACTAGCTAGGGAATTTGAAAATCTAACGCTCCAATTGGACAGAATTTGGTATAATATCCCACAGGAGGGTATTCAATAAGTCTGTCAATCACTGTCAAGCATTACTGTTTGCATGAGGGACAGTGGTGGACCAACCCGTTACTGACTTGATTAGTCTGTGAAAATCTTTCTCGTGAATAAAAAATTTTTTGTGGAATTATGTTCATTTGTTTGTCTGTACATGTACACCACATCTTTCGATTTCCATACCGTTCGGATAATTACTTTATGATGTGTTGCTTTTTTATGTCTTACAGTGTATAATTTCCATTTCATTTATAACAGTAATTTGTAAATTGCACTTGTAGAGCTGTGGTCACATGGCAGTTTTTGTTATAAAAAATGAATATTTTTTACCAATCTCAACATGTTCTTCCGGTTGATGTTCTTCATCCTTCTATATAATTTGCGAATAGTGCACTCAAGAGCAAATTTAAGACATTGTGATTCCCTTTATACTGGGTGGTCCATTGATCGTGACCGGGCCAAATATCTCACGAAATAAGCGTCAGACGAAAAAACTACAAAGAACGAAACTTGTCTCGCTTGAAGGGGGAAACCAGATGGCGCTATGGTTGGCCCGCTAGATGGCGCTTCCATAGGTCAAACGGATATCAACAGCGTTTTTTTTAAAAATAGGAACCCCCATTTTTATTACATATTCGTGTAGTACGTAAAGAAATATGAATGTTTTAGCTGGACCACTCTTTTCGCTTTGTGATAGATGGCGCTGTAATAGTCACAAACATATGGCTCACAATTTTAGACGAACAGTTGGTAACAGGTAGGTTTTTTAAATTAAAATACAGAAAGTAGGTATGTTTGAACATTTTATTTCGGTTTTACCTTTGTGAACGTATCATTTCTGAGAATGCATGCTGTTACAGCGTGATTACCTGTCAATACCACATTAATGCAAAAAATGCTCAAAATGATGTACGTCAACCTCAATGCATTTGGCAATACGTGTAACGACATTCCTCTCAACAGCGAATAATCCGCCTTCCGTAATGTTCGCACATGCATTGACAATGCGCTGACGCATGTTGTCAGGAGTTGTCGGTGGATCACGATAGCAAATATCCTTCGACATTCTTCACAGAAAGAAATCCGGGGACGTCAGATCCGGTGAACGTGCGGGCCATGGTATGGTGCTTCGACGACCAATCCACCTGTCATGAAATATGCTATTCAATACCGCTTCAACCGCACGCGAGCTATGTGCCGGACATCCATCATGTTGGAAGTATATCGCCATTCTGTCATGCAGTGAAACATCTTGTAGTAACATCGGTAGAACATTACGTAGGAAATCAGCATACATTGCACCATTTAGATTGCCATCGATAAAATGGGGGCGAATTATCCTCCCTCCCATAATGTCGCACCATACATTAACCCGCCAATATCGCTGATGTTCAACTTGTCGCAGCCATCGTGGATTTTCCGTTGCCCAATAGTGCATATTATGCCGATTTACGTTACAGCTGTTGGTGAATGACGCTTCGTAGCTAAATAGAATACGTGAAAAAAATCTGTCATCGTCCCGCAATTTCCCTTGTGCCCAGTGGCAGAACTGTACACGACCTACAAAGTCCTTGCCATGTAATTCCTGGTACATAGAAATATGGTACGGGTGCAATCGATGTTGATGTAGCATTCTCAACACCGACATTTTTGAGATTCCCAATTGTCGGGCAATTTGTCTGCTACTGATGTGCGGATTAGCCGCGAGAGCAGCTAAAACACCTACTTGGGCATCATCATTTGCTGCAGGTCGTGACTGATGTTTCACATATGGCTGAACGCTTCCTGTTTCCTTAAATAACGTAACTATCCGGCGAACGGTCCGTACACTTGGATGATGTCGTCCAGGATACCGAGCAGCATACATAGCACACGCCCGTTGGGCATTTTGATCACAATAGCCATACATCAACACGATATCGACATTTTCCTTAATTGATAAACGGTCCATTTTAACACGCGTAATGTATCACGATGCAAATACCGTCCGCACTGGCGGAATGTTACGTGATACCACGTACTTATACGTTTGTGATTATTACAGCGCCATCTATCTCAAAGCGAAAACGGTGGTCCAACTAAAACATTCATATTTCTTTACGTACTACACGAATATGTAATAAAAATGGGGGTTCCTATTTAAAAAAAAAACAATTGATATCCGTTTGACCTATGGCAGCGCCATCTAGCGGGCCAACCATAGCGCCATCTGGTTTCCCCCTTCAAGCTAGACGAGTTTCGTTCTTTGTAGTTTTTTCGTTTGATGGTTATTTCGTGAGATATTTGGCCCGGTCACTATCAATCGACCACTCTGTATAATAAGTAAACGCCGCACTCAAGTGCTGTTTAAGATACTATTATTTATTTATTTAATATGCTAATGCTACCTTAACTGCAGATTTATTTAATTGTCAAATGCCAAAAAAGTGGACCACTAGAATATTTTGTCCGATCTAATGTACTCAAGCCAATGATATATTAGGAATTCTTCGATACCAGTGGTATAGGTTCAGGGTTTAAAAAAATGATTCCATAAATATCTATTATCATAAAAATTAATTATTTCATGCTTAAATATTTATATTCCACATATTTAAAATAATGTTGATACATTTTACTTGAAATTTTGTGATTATGTTTCTATTAAGTGTGCTACACGTGTACTGGCGAAGATGTGAACTCTTTGTTTCGTATAGTATCTGTGTTCTTCTCTATTGCAGACAGATTTGGCCAGAAGTGGTTGTGAATGGAAGTTGAATCCTTTGTGAGGCTACAAAAGGCAGATGTATTACCGGTTGCCCTCGCCCAAACTGTGCCGTTATAACATGCCAAATGCTTCAGAATACAGACATTGGAAGTTCAAATGCTTTAATTCATTCATTACGTCGAGAATTACCAGATTTTCACAATCCTGTCATTGGTGAATTTTCTCCTCACTAGAAAAGGACATGCGCACATATCATACCTCCAAAGGCCGTGCTGTTCTAGGCGCTTCAGTCTGGAACCGCGTGGCCGCTACGGTCGCAGGTTCGAATCCTGCACGGACATGGATGTATGTAATGTCCTTAGGTTAGTTAGGTTTAAGTAGTTCTGTGTTCTAGGGGACTGATGACCACAGATGTCAAGTCCCATAGTGCTCAGAGCCATTTGAACCACGCCTCCAAAGAAGCCAACATCAACACAATCAGCTAAGTAAAATATCATCTTTCCATATGAGGATGTGTCTTTCGTTGCAGCTCACTTCAAAATAATGACTGGCGTCTGATTTGAAGTTTTGTTTTGTTACTTTTGGGACGCAAGAACAAATAATGTCATAAGTGCCCACACCATAGCCTTAGATCATCAAGAAGCAAAAGAACTTAAAAGCGACTATACGTTAAGCCTAATAGACGGAAGCAAAGCGAGCTAAGAACAAGGACTTCGTCGTAGAGGAAGGTCCACAAAATACACTGTAGAGGCAGTGGAGGTCCCGAACCAAAGATTAAATGTCCTACACCTTGCTGCTACGACGGTAAAAAGTAAAAAGAGGTCGGCAGTCCGCGATTCGTTCGCTAAAACGGCCGCTAACAGACGGCAAACGTACATGAGGAAGTAAGTGGTTAAAAAAAGGGCATTCCGTCTCAAAATGGCGGACCGTCAAAGGTTGACGACAACGAGCACAAAGTGACGGGGGATCACCACCTAACAATGGCAATGGCTATAACGACAATGCCCAATACACAAACTGGCTAACGATCTCCAGAGGGTCGAGATGTGTTCGACCAAGCCGCTGGGAGAAGTTCCCAGGAGCTTGTTACCGTAAAGAGAAGACCTGTGGTGACGCCAAAGTGACACCACCTATTGACAGACAGAACAACGTAGATCATCCGAAGGGACGGAAAAAGCCAGCGAACCGAGGTAGGAGGACTGCAGCCTTGGCAGCAGCGTCAGTAGCCTCATACCCCGTCAGACCGATGTGACCAGGAACCCACATGAACATCACAGTGGCTCCGTCAACAGCGAGAGAATGGGAGCTTTCTTGGACGCGTTGCACTAAGGAATAGATTCTGTACAGCACACAGAGGCTATGAAGGGCACTGAGAGAATCGGAGTTTATGACAATGAAAAAGCCTATCTCGCCGGATGTACTTGGTGGCCTGATATAGGGCAAAGAGCTCTGCTGTAAATATTGAGCAATGTTCTGAAAGCAGACACCGAAAATGGTCGGTGCCAATGAGGAAGGCACACCCGACATCACAGTCAGTCTTAGAGCCAGCAGCGTACAGTACTATCGCTAAGTTCCGTGCGGAGGTCTAGTAACTTACAGCGATGGGTGGAATCCGGTTTCCTTAGAAGTGAATGAAGTCTAAGATGAATACGGCCCGCCGAACGAAGCCAAGGTGGTGAAGGATTCACACCTATCGGTAACTTGGCAGGTAGCGTGAAGGTGCTGGAGCAACAGCCGAAAGCGGAGGTAACAGAGAGGAAGGACGCGCCTCATACTGGCGGATCTGATTTGAAGTCAGGTCATTGAATATTCAGCATTCAAGAGGCATATTGCACCGGTGAGATTAGAAAAGACTTCTACAAACACTAAGGTATCACCAAAAAGAATACACCAGTAACCCCACCGGCCGATTGTTTGAAGAATCGAACGCCCGTGTATAAAATAGCTTCAAAGATCTAAGTGCAAATGAGTTAATTTGTTAAATATATCGCTGAGTACTCTCATTACCTGCGTGAGTAAAATCTCGGTGATTTGCACTCTTTTTTAAGACAAACTCGTTTCGGACGCATCTCAATATTTATGACGTCATATCTCTCGAAGAAGGAAGATTATGGTTTAACATCCCGACGACATTGAGGTCATCAGAGATAGAGCACGAGCTCGGAATAATTCAAGGATAGGGAGGAAATCGGCAGTGTCATTTCAAAGGAAACACCTCGGCATTTGCCTGAAGCGATTTAGTGAAACAACGGAAAACCTAAATCTGGGTGATCGTACGCCGATTTAAAACATCGTCCTCCCAAATGCGAGTCCAGTGAGCTAACCACTCCACCACCTTGCTCGTTTTGAACTACGTTTCGTACAAAGATATATTTTTGTAGGTACATTCAGCGGCACATGTGCATACTGTGTGCAAAATATGTTGCCAATACAGTTAGTAGTGTATAAGTAAAAAATTTAAAACTTCACGCCTAATGCTGAAGTCTTACTGCATAAACAACAAAATTATACCAAACAATGAAGCTTTTTAACTTTGAATATTTAGTGAGCGAGAGTGGAGGAGAAAAAGTTTCGGTAAAGTCTAAAATTGTGTGTGAAGTTTATCAGGAGTCACTAAGTGCTCTATTTCTTAAATACTGAATGAGTGTAGTCTGGGCAATTTGAACGTCATTTTCATTGGCTCTGGTTTCTAACTTCAATACCTGACATGTTTTGTTAATCATCTGACGTAAGATTATAGCTCTTAAAGAGCGGATTATGACAGCATTTGAAATGTTTCATTTCAATCAATAATTTGATGAAATACTGAAAATCAAACATTTGTTGTCCCTGCAGGCCGTTAGATAGATATCCTGCACCTGGGCTGGCAATTTTACAAAGAGAATTTTCGGGGGTTATCGATGTGCTTGGGCTGACTAATACGAGTTGTGAACTTCATGTACCACACACAAAACAAATACAGTAATCCGATTGGCGTGTTTTTCCTTGTTAGCGTTTAGTAATAAATGTTACAGAGAACACAACATTCATGCCGTCATAATCAAACATCTTTTGAGATTTGTGTTGAGTACTACATTTGTAGAAAATTACGGATACCGATGAACTGAAAACCCACCAAGCGAGATGGCGCACTGGTGAGATACTGAACTCGCGCTTCGGAGGTCGACATTTCAGTCCTTCCTCAATCAGGACGAGTGCCTGGTCCCTAATTACCTGGTCATCAGCGGAATGTTAATCCGTAATCTTCCTATCTTCCTTCGTTCCAGCATCAGACACACTGCTATGCTTATAATCAGGAGCAATTTAACTACGCATGGCTGCTGTGTCGGAGAACGAAAAAACCGGAAAGGAGATTAGGGTTTAACACATCGTCGACAAGGAGGCCATTAGAATGAAACACAAGCTCGGGATAAGGGAAGTCGGGGGAGTAAATCGGCCGCAGCTTTTCAAAGCAACGATCCCGGCATTCGCTTTAAGGAGTTGGGAAAACCACGGTAAACCGAAATCTGGATGTCAGGACAGGGACTTGAACAGTCGTCGTGCCCTTTACAATTCCTATATCATAACACTATGGCATCTCGCTTGGTTTGTAAAAGGAGAGGAGGAGGGACACGGAGACAGTGTGTGAGAGAGAAAGAGAGAGAGAAAGAGAGAGAGAGAGAGAGAGAGAGAGAGAAAGAGGATGAACGCTTCTGTCGTCGTGGCAGATGGAATATTCTGGTACGTCACATCGTTATATAATTTCAAAACCAATTATCGAATGTCGATCGCGGAAACCTCAGCAAAAATCTCTTTGACCCTAATCCAAATTTATATCACGTGAGTTCTTTTTTTTTTCTTATACATAAGACATATTTATGTCAACAGAACATCATTCAACATTGACGATTGCTTGTTGATTTCACAGATACTAAAAATCGTTCTGAAACTGTATTTTAGGATCCTTATAAGAAATCTATATTTCGAATGTTGAAACTAGTTTAATTCATCACTCCATATTTTGCTAGTGTGAACTGAGGATCCGTAACAACTAAGGACCATAATAGGATGGCAGGTTTCACGGGAGACCTGCTCATTTGGCCAATTCCATAAGTGTATCATGTATTTACAAAGAAAGCTATGGTGTAGTATTAAAATTCAGTTAAACGAGTGTTTTGAAATATAACGTTCGTTCAACTGATGCTCGAGGCCAAACGATCATGTTTAAAACATACAAATGTAGCCCAAACGCATCAACCGAATTAATATTATTGAAATATGAATCATAATATTAAATTACGCTTACCTTTTAAAATGTTACAAACTTGACCATTATAAGTCTAGTTTTGAAAGCAGCACGAAAATTCCTTTAAGGTAAGGCACTACACTTTACGTATCGTTCCCCAGTTTGAGGACATGAAGATGCTGTGTAGCCTGAATGCTACTCAGCAGAGGCAGGATACAATCGTGCGAGATTTGTGCACTTTCCAGTCATCTATGTGAGTTGACCGATCTGCGTGAGTTGGGTGCTGCTGTTGAGTGATCATTAATCAGTGTGGCACCCCCCCCCCCCCCCCCCCCCCCCACGCTTTCGGCGTCTCGGGGCGCCTGTGACATCGGGGCGATAAGAAAGCTATACACGACCAGATAATGTCTCTATATGACAGCCTGTAAAAGAAGATCTCTCACAGCTGCAAGCGCTGTTGGCAGCTTCCAACTGTGAAGCGCAAACAGCCGCAGGCAAAAGCAATAGTCGTCTGTACGCTATGGCGTAGTCATAGAAACTTACAGAAAATCGCGTTGCGTGACTGGTTGAGAAACACAAACAAAGCAGCCGCACCAACCCCACTGCAACTAATATGGATCTTTCTCCGCCGACTACACTGTAGTTCAGTTGTTCATGGGTGTTTTTATGATACATCCAAAAATCACGAGATACTCAGTAATATATGGTAGAACTGTATTCTCTATTAGTAGTGTAAATAAATCACAATGCCTGTCTGATAGGTCAGTTAAGAAAGAAAATTGAATATAAAATGAATAAAATTATTTAGAAGATCATAATAGACAGGAAAACAAACTGGACTCTCTACAAGTAACAGTAGTTATAAAAGGGCTCAACAATGATTTTGTCATTTTCAGAAAAGCTACAACTGCATTAGATTACCTGCATAACTAAAAGATACAACTAAAGATATATATTCCATTGATTAAACACAGCCACAACGAAAAACTGACACTACAAAAGGGAACGACGCACAATGACACAAAGAGCTATTGATATGATGACGTCCTAGTAAAACGACAAACGAAACATTAAACAAAACAGCCAGAATAACACGACTAAACTACAACAATCTCTTTTATTTAAACCCACAAATAACATAAAAACAGTACAGAATGTGGAGGGGAGGAGTACAAATAGACCACGAAAATGTCACACGCTAAAATATGAACATATCCTCACCCACGAAGCAGGAAACATCCCCGCAACATGCGGTTTTTCTATAGCTTTCAAGACAAATACGAAATGATGAATTACACTTGCCTATCTACAGGGTCCAAAACATAAAACAAAGATAGACTTGTCATTACTTAATTGTAATAATTCTGAGAGAGTATTGTTGTGACTTGGCAAGACAGCCAAGTCACTATGAGGTGAAGCCGAAAGGCACGCGTTAAGCTCACGCAGGCTGGCGTGAGGTCTGGAAAATGACAAGGTCTTTATAGTAGCAAAAATAGTACGTAGCTTCTGGAATACTTAACTTTAATCCATAATTAGTGAACATAGGTCTGACGGTACATGCATCACAAGATAAATAGCAAATGATAATGGCGCCTTGCTAGGTCGTAGCAAATGACGTAGCTGAAGGCTATACTAACTATCGTCTCGGCAAATGAGAGCGTAATTTGTCAGTGAACCATCGCTAGCAAAGTCGGCTGTACAACTCGGGCGAGTGCTAGCACGTCTCTCTAGACTTGCCGTGTGGCGGCGCTCGATCTGCAATCACTGATAGTGGCGACACGCGGGTCCGACGTATACTACCGGACCGCGGCCGATTTAAACGCTACCACCTAGCAAGTGTGGTGTCTGGCGGTGACACCACAAGTATGCTCCGGGTGGAGTTGGGAAACATAGTACTTATATGTGAAGACATGTCCGTTCTTTCGGACATGTCCGAAAGAACAGATACCATCTTCACATATCACCGGCCATTTGACCTTCTTCTCTGCGGATGCACAAACAGTGCCCGAACTCTTACGGGAATCGGCAGTAAAGCCACGAGTAATGAGTATAATGGGCAGAGGCACTATGAATATAGTGCGGGACAGTAAGTTGCGAATGTGGATCTCACGGGAGGCGTGCCAGAGATAAGCCCTGCAATCGCCCTATCCTCTGTGTCCTCGGTGGCTCAGATGGACCTAATTGTTATTTACGCCAGCACGGTACCTCAGCGTGTTCGGTCAAGGAGCTGGTTGGCCTCTGTAGTAATAAAAAAACTGAGTGGAATGATCAACAAACGAAATTAACGGATGTCATGTGTCGTAAGCAACGACCAAACCCAACGATAAAAAAAAAAAAATAGATAAAGCGTCTGCCATATAATCAGGAGACCCCGTGTTCGAGTCCCGGTCGGGTCACACATTTTCAACTGTCCCAGTTGCCTTATATCAACGCCTGTATGCAGCTAGGGGTATTCATTTCATTGTAAGCATACTACTTTCTCACTCATATATCTCGCGAAATGACCACAACGAGACAGACCGAGAAATTTGAGCTAATACGAAGATTTACCGACTATTAATTTTTTAACGTGCCATTCGCGAATGGATCAAGGAAACGGGAACAAATAGTGGTACGTGAAGCACTGTTCGTCACACACCGTAAGATTGCTTGCGTAGTATATATGTGGAATAATAATAATACCTAATAATTACCGTTATTATTATTAATACTTATAAAGCGCCCATCAACCAGGTTTCATGACTGTGAAAAAGCATACAAGAGTGTAAAGGTCACGTAAAACAGTGTGTAAAGAAAAGTAACTACATAAAGGCAAATCAGAGCCGTAGCGTCGTTTCTAGAATAGCGATCGAATACAATTTGTTAAATGTACTATCACCTGCTTAAGTCAGACAACATCAGGGGATATATGGTGTAGATACCTCTTCTAATTACTTCTAGAAACAGAACAGTACAAAGTTGCTATTGAAATTTACAGCCAGTGATCATGCCTTAGCAACGTCAGCTGCAGAGGTATGTTCTCAGGTAAACGAAGTTAATAGGTTGTAAAATCAGCACGTGTCCTCTTAGAATTCATTGCGGTTGTAAAATCAGCACGTGTCCTCTTAGAATTCATTGCTGACGTTGCAAGGCAGCGAAGACTGACGATTGACACACCAAACGTTTTCGCATTAGCAACAACAGGCCTTGATAAAATGTATCTACTTACTTAAAAATTGCTTTCTTATTTGCCAGTATATCAGTTTCATCCGACAGTTCCATGTTCTCATACTGTTCCCTCTTTACACCCAGCACCCAGCAGTCTTAATGACGAAACCTATCTCAAGCGACTGACGTGAGCAAATGTGTCGGTATAACACAGGTTAATCCTTACAGGGACTAAGAAACAGCAACTAGGAACTAGCCACTGTCAAAAATAGTATTTATTAAAAACAAATAGCACCCTTATAGGTGTCGAACTGACACCTTCGCTGTCAGACGCCTGTTAACGTTTGTAATTTATTTAGCTCCTGCTGAACATAAGATGTCGGCTGTTTTTGGTTATGGCAAACGTGATAGTGCGCTACAGCACAAACAGATACTAGAATATGTGTATTTCATATAACAAACAACACAAATCAGAACTGAGTTAATTTCGTGCTACTTACATCGAAAAGACTGTGTTCTGTGGCACTGTCGACAGTTTTTGAAGACTTTTGCGTTTTTTCTATCACGAATGTGCAGTGTGATCGTATTTCATTCAAAGCTCATTTATACTGCGTGAAGGAGGCATCACTTTTGATAGGAATGCTCATCGGACTCAAAGTACACTGTTCAAATATTAGTTTTCACACGTAGTTAAGAAGTATAAAGTTTGTTTGCTTCACAGTAATTACTAGATGTACCTGAAAAATATGAGTGAATATCATTTAACAGTTATTACTAACAAGCAAGATAGCATTTTTTACAATTTTCATATGTAAGACAATAAAATAAAAATAGGAATCAGTTATCACAACATATTACCCGTTGACTGTTCCAGTCAACGTTTCTTCAGTCTTTTCTACAATACTCATAACTCTAAAAGTCCAGTTCTGACTATAACTAAACAACAATATATGATTTACAAAAATTTCAGGAGTCCATCTTTGATCTAAAAATCAAAAATTCGTATTACACGATTGTCTCTGGTTCCGCTGCTGCTCTCTGCTGGCAATTGTTTTTAACTTCTCGTCTGTGCTGTTTCATCACATTGTCCATAGAGCGCGACACCATCGTCTAATCAAAACATCTTTCAGCAGTCCATGACCACATACTTAGATACCGAAGAAAAAAATATACTTTTAGAATCTTATTTATAATATTTTAGAATATTCATTCGTAACTCATTTCCATTGCGCTACAGTATACACTGGATAAAAAAAAGAGAGTAATTGCGTTTTGTCCGGTTACGTCAGACGAAATATGTCCTGACAATCTCCTACAAAAATCGCGTAAAAATGTGAATCTCACTTATGATGCAGATCTGCATAGTGTCTAAGCGTGGCAAGAAAATGATCTTAATATTAATTACTCCCAAACTTATATTAAATTTTCGGAACGGGTCAATTTTTTCCGCCCGAGAAACATCTTCAAACTTAACACGTCATATCTAGTAAAATTAAGCTCATTTAAAATCTTTTTATTTCGTTGATTACCAAACTACCTATGTCACCAACGGATCATTCCAAAGTTTTCGTATCACATTGCATTTGATCTCTTTTAGCTTCGGAAAATGGCATTTTATCAATTTTAACCTTATTAAACAAGTACATAGTTTTTACAGAAATCCTATAAAAGTTATGAAATTTACTTACGGTATAGATCTCTACCAGTTACACATCACCTGCGCCTCAAATTCTTTAAAGAATCTAACTCCCAATCTATAAAACAACTTCAAACGTCTAATTAATTTACGAATCAGTCAATATGTTAAACATTTTACTCAAGTACCCTCATTATAAAACACTAGCTGAGTGTAGTTTGAATAATTTGCGATCTGTTTTTAGGAGATCTGGTGTTTCACTCATCTCGATGTTTATCTGTATGTGTATAAAAGACAATGTCCTCACTGACCGACTCATTATCGACCAACCCAAACATCTGAGAATGGAAACTTTAAATTTGGAGAGGGTGTTAACCATATTCTGCAACCGTCGTTTCAGAAGCGGATTATTCGAGATTCCAACCCTAAAGGGTTAAAATAGGGGATGAAAGGCTTTTTCAAAATATTTCGCCATTAACGCAATTATGAAGGTAAAACAATGAAAATTGGTTTCTCAGACATAAAAAAATAATGCGCTCTAGCATTTTTGGAAATTCAACTACTATGCGAGTAAAATAGTGGGTGAAACGTGTTTTGAAAATAACTCGTTATTAACGAACCACTAAGGCACTTTTAAGGCTTACGTCTATGAAAATTGGTGTTTGACTTCTTTCAGTGTTTTTGGAAATTCAGTCACTAAGGGGTGAAATAGGGGACGAAAATTTTTAAGAAAATATTTCCTTATATTAAATATTATTAAAGGTAAATCTATGAAAATTGGTATTACACTTCTCTGTTGGATATAAAAAAATATGAGTTAGTGGATGAAAGTTACTATGGGAATATCACAACAAGAAAGCAAATCCCATGATTCAATAAAACCTTGGACTCCAGTTACCAGAATCGGTTTTTGAACAGGCGTATATTCGGAAAAGTCCATGCTCTTGGCCCTTTAGAAGGTGTTGCAATTTGTAAGGAACATAAAAATTCGATTAAAGAAAAACCAAAACAATCCGTGCAGACCATACAGTGTACGCGAGCAAAGCAACTAGCGCCAAGCTAGTGACGAGATATGTGTATTACAATGACATAATTTTTCAGGTATATTCAGTGGTGTATGTAGATACTGTCAACCAAACGTGTTGAGAATATGGTGCTAAAGAAGTCCTAAATTAAAAAGTCATGCCTGATGCCGAACTTTTATTGCCTGATCAGCGAAAAGCGGAGTAAGCGATAAACTGGTTTCCTTTCATTGTTTTGTGGCGGGGATTAGCGAGAAGAAGATCCGAAAGTATTTGAAAATACGTGTAAAGTTTGTCGAAGTCGCTAAGTGCTCGCACCCTCAAATACTGTATGAGTGTAGTCTCGGTAAACTGTGCGCCGTGCATTATGCTGCCTCAAAACATATACGAGGTGTGTGAGAAAAGTAATGAGACTGACAACATGGCAGGAGATCTGGCAGCGTTGTGTTGTTCTGCTCGTATAGACCTGTGTGTTCATCCCATACAGACGCTCACTCCGAGTTTCGGCTCCGTACAGCCATGAAGTAGTTTTCGGAATGCCATCAATCAAGTTCTGTTTTTTTTTTGTGTGTGTGTTACGAAAATGGAACATTGGAATTTTGAGCAATGTAGTGCCGTCAAGTTTTATGTTAAACTTGGAGAATCTGCTAGTGTGACGTTTGAAAAGTTGAAAAAGGCCTGTGGTGAACATTCCTGATCAAGAGTACAAGTTATTCGCAGGCATAAAGACATTTCTGGAAGGCCGAAAAACACATTGAAGACGTACCTCGCTCAGGGAGATATTCAACTTCAAAAACGGACGAACTTGGGAGTTCTCTTGTGAGATCAGACTTATGTTAAACAATAAGGATGATAGGTGATCTACTACATTTAAACACTTTCACTGCACATCAAATTTAGACAGGTTTTTTTTTTCACATTGGAGACTGGGAATAACGACTCCGCCGCAGGAAACTACGTGAGAGGGATTAACATCGTTGTTTGAAAAAAATAAAAACTTTGCTAGCACATTGACTGCCTTGGTATAGTTGGATTACCGACCCCTTGCGGCCGTTTACTTTTTTTTCAATATCCTGCTTTAGTTTGCTCCAAGTAAACTTGTTAAGTGAAAATAAAGTGAAAATATGGCATTTTAGTACCTTTTTAAAAACTTTTTTGTGTAAGTTACATATGATTCACACGGCACCAGAGAAAAGGTACCAGGTGTGTCATTTGCTATGTCACTAATAATTTTAGGTTTGTACTCCTGTCAGTTTTACATTCCACAGCATTATTTGTGTACAGTTCCATTATTGCTTTTCTTCATTGTTGCTACAGTCTTTATTCAGTGTTGTTTGCTCCGTAACAAAGTGATATTGTGGCAGAAGAAAATATCTCGTAGGGGTTACGAAGATGAACAACGGCATGTACAGCAGCTTTTAGATGAAGTTACGGACATATGTGATGGAGATTCTGTGTCTTTATTTGGTGATAGCTCAGACGAATTTTTACCAGAGGAGACCAGAAGCGAAACCGGAAGTTCTGATGATGAAATCACATCAGTGAAGGTAGGAAGAAGAGTTTTATGTCCAAATTTAGTCAAATAACCAGACTTAACAGCTGTAAAAACCAGGCAACGAAGCACCTCTAACCGTGTTAGTGCAATAACTACTAAGTTGATTCAGGTTCAGTTGAACTACATGTAATATCGGAAAGTTCTGAAGAGAAGATGACACACTTAGAAAAAATTGTAATGAGATTGTCTGGGGGCCAGTTACGTATAAAAATATGAAAAACTTTACATTTATTCATTCCAGTTCTGGTGTAAATGCTTCTGTTGCACTAACTTTCAAAGGCAAGGCACCATACGATTTCTTCAAATATTTTGTAACTGATGAAATTTTAGAATATGTGACTAAACAAACTAATTTGTACATGTAATTTGTACATGGGAGCAGCCAGACGTAGGTGTACAGTGTGCTACGAAAAAATGAAGAATGAATTTGGACGAGAGCAAGCTGTCAAGAAATGCAAACAAACTGCATGGAAATGTAAGACTTGTGACTCATATTTTCGCGTAGAGTGTTTTTTCATTAAGCACAGTGCATACAGGTGTTAGAGAAACAAAGCGGAATGACCCAAATTTTTCAGTTTCATTGTTGTTGCAATTAGAGTTGAAGAATGTAAATAAAACTGTATGTGATTTGCAATGTACTGTGTAAGTAATATGTGAAACTAAATAATAAATAAATAATAAAAAGAAGAAAAGTCCAAATACGACTGAGCCCTGTGAGTTATATATAACTCACGAATTCAAATGTCAGTAACTACTCTTGAGCTCTTGAAAACCGTAGGCCACCAACATGATTTGTTACTGTGGCCATAACATATTATAACACCGAGTCACAGCACCCTCCTGTCAGTTACAACTGCACCACGGAGCTTTAAATGGAAAAAAATGTTCGTGAGTTGTATTTGCTTCACGTGGCCCGAAGAGAACCCTTCCTGTGAGTTATATTTAATTCTCGTGGCAGTCAATGTGCTGGATAAAAACAGTTTCATTACTTTCCGACTCACCGCGCACGCAGTTTCTGACGTCGATACTTGACGTATTGTGTTAAACTTTTAATGTACAGTTATAAACAGATTGTGTATGCATTTTAAATTTTTAAATTATTTCAAATATTACGCGAAATATGCAAAATCTATTTTTTGTTGCCCCTAGAAGCCGTTAGGTAGGGAACCGGATGATTGGGTTATGGGGAGACAGTTTCAGCGTTATGGTAGAGGCGATAGCGTTATGCGTCCTATGCAGAGAGGGTGGCGCCAGGCTGTTCTTTGTCTCTGTGCAACACTTTAGGCTCCAGTATATTCCTGTAACTGCCAACGCAGGAGTGAACACTACACCCAGTTTTTGATTCTGCCTAGTAGAATTTATACGCGCGAAAAACTATCGCTGGAGCTTCGTAACGCAACACTCGTCGTCATTGCTTTGTACCGCTCATGATGAACCTTATGGTCCCTCAGTAACCTCACCGTGCCTAGAGCCGCCCTCTCACTGGGCGTAAAAAACAACGTGGACGAGGAACTGATGACGTCACACCGTGGAATTCCATATTTCACCTCATAGCGAAGCGTCAAATGATGAATGTGACATATCAGATTATCATCTCATGGAGAGAAACGTGGGAGATGAGATGCAGCATTTGTTTTATGTCACAAGCAAAACGTAGCAGCCGCCATATTCTACAGAGATAAACTCTGTGGCTTTTTTAAACCGCCATCACACTGGACGAGCCGGCTAACGTTTACGTGGACGCAAGCGACACATTCTATCTCAGCCGGCCGAAGTGGCCGTGCGGTTAAAGGCGCTGCAGTCTGGAACCGCAAGACCGCTACGGTCGCAGGTTCGAATCCTGCCTCGGGCATGGATGTTTGTGATGTCCTTAGGTTAGTTAGGTTTAACTAGTTCTAAGTTCTAGGGGACTAATGACCTCAGCAGTTGAGTCCCATAGTGCTCAGAGCCATTTGAACCATTTGAGCCATTCTATCTCAGGAGAGACAGCGGAGCCGGTACACGTGACAAGCTGGTTAACGTCAACACCGATCTCCAGCGGCCGTTGTCCACTTTATTTGGCTTGCAGACTACACACCTTCTTTACGAAAATGGACGCGCGTAAAATAGCTGCGTTAACTCAGCTAGCGCTCTTCGAAGAAGAGTGGTTTGAACAGCGAATTGCTGGTAGAGGAACACTACATAATGCTGTACAACGGTCTGAGACACATACCTGTAGAAGTTACTCGCTCAGTCAGCTAAATTTTTATGTCGTTTTCTGATTTAAATTGAATATAGTTAAGGTATAGTCTCTAGTGTCACTTCACACGTGCATACTATCTATATTCTCGACGTTGCATTTACTATTAACACTATGAAGTAACTTATTCATCACATAGATTTCGATATAGAGGTTCGTTTTGTTGGTTGATTTTGGAGGAGGGGACCAAACAGCGAGGTTATCAGTCCCATCGGATTAGGGAAGGACGGGGAAGGAATTCGGCGTGCCCTTTAAAAGAAACATTTGCCTGAAGCGATTTAGGGAAATCAGGTAAAACCTAAATCAGGATGGCCGGATGCGAGTTTGAACCGTCGTCTTCCCGAATGCGAGTCTAGTGTGCTAACCTCTGCACTACCTCGTTCGGCCGATTCGTTTTACAATTTCATTCGATGGAAGAGGAGATTTTTTCTAAGCTGCTCGCCACCACTGAAGAAGAAGTAGCTAAAACGACGCGTTTTCGACAGATCCTTAATTTGCTAATGCACTGAAACAGCTTATATTCAGACCATATTTCATGCTTTCAGTGTTAGGGCGTATAACTTGTGTGCAGTGAAAGTATACCATTTCAGTGCTACGGCGCAATGATGATCTATCAAAGGCGTGTCGTTTTCGGTTAAATCTATCATAATTAAACATCAACTAATGACATTTGTAGGTACAGCCATTACACACATCTTATTACTAAGACCCTAGAAATTAAAGCTGTAGTGTAGCTTATAACGAGGTGAACTTTAAAGTGGAACGTAGCAGGTTCACTTATGGCTACTTCCAAATTCATATTTTTCCATTTTCGTTTCTTATTTTTCGCAGCTCGATGTCTAGTGGCTAGTGTTGCTGCCTATGGATCACGGGGACCCGGGTTCGATTCCCGGCCGGGCTGGGGATTGTCTCTGCCCAGGGACTGGGTGTTTGTGTTGTCCTCATCCTTTCATCATCATCATTTGTGACAGTGACTAGTTTGTATTGTGAAAAAAATGGACTGTGTAAAAATTGGGACTTAGCACGGGCGCTGATGACCGCGCAGTTGAGCGCCGCACAAACGAAACATCATCATCATCTTTCATGTTAATTCAATAGAAGTATTATCTGCAACAGTCGATACTAATTATTTAAATAATCCATTTGCTGCAATTCGTGTTGCATACGCCAACGACGGAAATGTGTTCCCAGTAGCCAGATGCCATAACGTGACTGCCGTCTGTGCCAGAAAGTAAACACGCATTGCACGCTGGAAGTTTTTGTTATTTTGAATCTTTTTGTAAATGTATATACCTTTATCTCGGTTTTATTAACTGCCTCATTTTTGTATCTTAGTTGTAAATATCTTTTTCAGTGACCGTGACCACCTTAAAAAAAAATCTTCTATTCCATTCGAATGAAATTACGAAGCGAATCCCTCTCTTGAAAGCTATATGAGTAATGGTAGTCAATACAACCTTGAAAATATGGGTAATACGTACGCGCAAACTAACATTACACACTATACTTAAATTACATTCAGTTTGAACCCGAAAATGCTACCGAGATTCACTTGAGTTAATGAGTAATTTCTATTAGCTTGTATCTCACGTCGTTTTACAGCACTACGTAATGTTTCTCTATTAGCAGTTCACTGTTAAGCCATCGAGGAGTCCAGCGCAATTTTCTTTACTCTTCTTCGACAATCGCCGATAGAGTTAACGTAGCTGCTTTATGGGTGTCCACTTTCGTAAAGAAGCTGCGTGTTTTACTCATCAGATGCTAATAAGAACAGTGATATCCATAACTACAACACACCGTCATCAGTCGTTTGGAAAAATATATTGCTTAGAAAGGTGAATACTCGATTCTATCAAAAGTATCCGGTCACCTATTAATGGAGATTAATATCTGCTGTGTTCATCCTTCACCTTTAGGACGCCTTGAAATCTGCTGGAGACACTTTCAGTGAGGCGTCTGAATGTCTGTAGGGGAATGACAGTTCCATTATTTCTCAAGATACGAAAGCTGGGAAGGCATTGATGTTGGAACAAAGAGGACGTTCCAAGCCAGTGCAAAGGTGTGCCATTGAGTTCAGATCGAGGACTTTGGGCACTTGAGTGCATTTCAAGTGTGTTGTGCTTGACACATGATGCTGTTTGCTAGGGTGCATTATCGTGCTGATAGATACAATAATCGTCTCCGAACTGTTCCTCTACTCTATGCAGCACACAGTGCTGTAAAGTGTTTTCATATCCTTCCACATTTAACGTTTTGTTAAGCGCCATGAGGGGACCACGCCCTAACCATGACAACAACCCACATACCATATCAGCACCTCCTCCGCACTTCACTGTTGGCCTACACATGATGGCATGTAACTTTCTCCAAACATTCGCCACACCCAAAGGCTTCCATAACATTGCCCCAGGCTGCAGTGTGACTCATCACTCCAATCACTTGTTCCCAACCATCACTATCAGTGGCGTCGCTCGTTGCACTACTTCAAGCACTGCTTAACAGTGATTACATAAATGTGCAGGTTATGAGGAGCTGCTCGACCAGTGTAACCCATTCTTTGCACTTTGAAAATCAAGAGTGATTCCTTCAGTTGATTTCATGAATTTTTTAAAGCCACCGTCCGTGATGCTCGACGGTCCCTCTCTGATGCCGGCCGGTGTGGCTGAGCGGTTCTAGGTGCTTCAATCCAGAACCGCGCTGCTGCTACGGTCGCAGGTTCGAATCCTGCCTCAGGCGTGGCTGTGTGTGTGATGTCCTTAGGTTAGTTAGGTTTGAGTAGTTCTAAGTTGTAGGAGACTGATGACCTCAGATGTTAAGTCCCATAGTGCTCAGAGCCATTTGAACCCTCTCTGATAGTACGTGAGGTCTGTCTGGAGTTGGTTCAGCTGTGCGTGATCGTTCGGGCTTACATTCCAAATGGTTCAAATGGCTCTGAGCACTATGGGACTGAACATCTGAGGTCATCAGTCCACTAGACTTAGAACTACTTAAACCTAACTAACCTAAGGACATCACACACATCCATGCCCGAGGAAGGATTCGAACCTGCGACCGGAGCAGCAGCGTGGTTCCGGGCTGAAGCTCCTAGAGCCGCTCGGCCACAACGGCCGGCGCTTGCATTCCAGAATCACATCAGCAACAGTTCACTTGGGCAGCAATAAAAAGGTGAAATGTTCGTGATTTATGATTTTATGTTGTATGTTAACCGGGGACCTAGAAACGACGGAGAGGCTCTGTCCCCGCCGCAGTGGTCCACAACCCCACGACGACTACCGCAGTCCACTTCACCCCTCCGCCGCCCCACACCGAACCCAGGGTTATTGTGCGGTTCAGCCTCCAGTGGACTTCCCCAGGGAACGTCTCACACGAGCCGGTGTAACCCCTATGTTTGCATGATAGAGTAATGGTGGTGTACACGTATGTGGAGTACTTGTTTGTGCAGCAATCGCCGACATAGTGTAGCTGAGACAGAACAAGGGGATCCAGCCCGCATTCGCCGAGGCAGATAGAAAACTGCTTAAAAACCATCCACAGACTGGCGGGCTCACCGGACCTCGACACAAGTCAGCTGGGCGGATTCGAGCTGGGAACCAGGTGCTCCTTCCCGCTCCGGAAAGCCGTGCGTTAGACCGCTCCGGAAATCGGGCAGGCTGATTAACGGTTACTCGGGTGATATCCAATGGCTAGACCGTGTTCTAAGTCACTGAGTTTTCTTGAATGAGCCATACAGCTCCTATTGGTTCTCTATTGACAACACAATACTCTCTGCCTGCTTTTACTCTGGCGGGTCCACCTCACGTGACATCGGCATGTTAGTTCTGCTTACATAGGGGTGTCCGGATACTTTTGATCATGTAGTGTATGTAGAGAAGGGCCAAAACCGTCACCAGTTCAGTGGTCGCAGGTTGACTTTTTTCTTAGGGATGGGACTACCCAACGTGACTGTGAAGCGTACCCCGCCCTGAGAACAGGGCGCAGTGGGAGATTTCGCGGGACGCCAGCTGGTGGTGCAGCCTGTGGGAATGCCGCAGCTGACAGCGCTGGTGACGCTGCCCGTAGCTCTACGCTACGCCCTACGCTACGCTACGCTGCATCGCATCGCATCGCTCGCGGCGGGCGGAAATCGAAATCCAGCGCCGCTGGCGGTGCGCGATGGACGGCGCGCTCGCCTCCCGCCCTGTCTGCAGCCGGTGTCGCGCTCGACCGTAAATTCCGCCCCCTGCACACAGCACTCACACACCTCCCAGTGAGAATCCCGCCACAGGGCACTCGGCAAACGTTCGCACCACCCACTGAAATGGAAGAACGCGACTGCAAACGCTGCTCTTTACGACCTCTGCTGCTGGGTATTTCGTAGAACTGCTTCGATATGGAACTCTTCATAATAAGGAAACTTCATCAAGTTCCCAATTGTCCTGTTCTCTGTTCAACTGCATAAATGTAACGATTTGAAATAAAAAAATGAAAAAGAAGCCTGAAGGATTCTGTTATAAGGACAAGGGTTGCTCAGAAAGAAATGCACCGCAAACTTTTTTCTTCCACAATTATTTATTGAACATAATGAGAATTACCATTTGCCGCGTGGGATTAGCCGAGTGGTCTAGGGCGCTGCAGTCGTGGACTGTGCAGCTGGTCCCGGCGGAGGTTCGAGTCCTCCCTCTGGCATGGGTGTGTGTGTTTGTCCTTAGGATAATTTAGGTTAAGTAGTGTGTAAGCTTAGGGACTGATGACCTAAGCAGTTAAGTCCTATAAGATTTCACACACATTTGAACATTTTTTTGAGAATTACACACAGGGAAGAATTGTATTTTATCTACATACCCTATTTTTCCACATACTCTCCATCCCGTTCTGTGGCCTTCCTCCAGCGCGAAAAAAGGACCTGTATGTCCTGTCGGTACCATTCCTAGTCCTGGTGGCGGAACGAGTGCCTCACTGTGTGAATTGCGTCCACACCTCCTTTGCCAACTGACAGATGTAGCGCCAACTGCCGAGTCGTAATGCGTTCGTCTTCGCGACTGACATCAGCTCGCTACAACACGTCAGGTGTGACAGCCGTGGATGGTCTCCCCGACCGCTGCAAATGGTGGAGCTCCGCCGTACCGCATTCTGATGACCTCACCCTCCGTGCCCAGCGACCAACGGTACTTCTGTCGACAGCAGATGCTCCGTAGACTTGCACAACCGTTTGTGAATATTCCTCACAGTTTCTTTCTCTGCAGTGAGAAATTCAATGACGACACGTTGCGTGTAACATACAGCACCTACAGACGCCATTTTGAAACTGTCCTGCAGCTACGCTATCTGTCGGAAGTGACGCAAACTTGGCGCGCTCACTCAGGAGCTTCAAATAATACATACGGAACGTTTCGCTGTCGTAGCTTTGTTTTCGGCTGAGAAAAAAATGCGGTGCACTACTTTCTGGGCAGCTCTCGTAGTACGAACACTTACGAGGGCTGTTCGGAAAGTAAGGAACGATCGGTCGCGAAATGGAAACCACAGTGAAAATCAAAACTGTTGTATTTGTAATATTTAGCTACACCTTCAAGCTACTTCTCCACATTGTACCGCTCCGTCTGGACATCTGCCTCAGCGTTGTACCAAACTCCCAATATTCTCGTCAGAGAAGGCAGCCTGCTGTGCTTTCCTGCAATTTTCTACGCTGGACTGCAACACAATGTTGTTTTCACAGCTAGCGGCTCGTTTGAGCAGAAATAAAAATCAGAGAGAGCGAAGTTCGGGCTATGTGGTGTCGTTGCCCCTGTAGTGTGTGGCCGACAACTGTCATGAAGGAGGAACTGCATGACAGTTACCTGATGTGGGACTGCATGAAATCAGATGAAATCTCACGGCAGGTACCCATTCTTGGCGGGAGACACTACTTTCTAGGCATCTTTACGCGCTCACTGTGCGCTCAGAACTGAGAACAGCGACGTGACTCTGTGTACGGGCATACTAGAGACACTGCCCAACATATTTGTGAACTGTAGATTAAAATTGAAGAAACTGCGAAAAGGTGGGAATTTAAGGAGATAGGAACTGGATAAACTGACAGAACCAAAGGTTGTAGAGAGTTTCAGGGAGACCATTAGGGAACGATTGACAAGAATGGGGGAAAGAAATACAGCAGAAGAAGAATGGGTAACTTTGGGAGATGAAATAGTGAAGGGAGCAGAGGATCAAGTAGGTAAAAAGACGATGACTAATAGAAATCCTTGTGAAACAGAAGAGATATTAAATTTAATTGATGAAAGGAGAAAATACAAAAATGCAGTTAATGAAGCAGGCAAAAAGGAATACAAACGTCTCAAAAATGAGATCGACAGGAAGTGCAAAATGGCTAAGCAGGGATGGCTAGAGGACAAATGTAATGATGTAGAGGCGTATATCACTTGAGGTGAGATAGATACTGCCTACAGGAAAATTAAAGAGAACTTTGGAGAAAAAAAACCACTTGCATGAGTATCAAGAGCTCAGATGGAAACCCAGTTCTAAGCAAAAAAGGGAAATCAGGAAGGTAGAAAGAGTGTATACAGGGTCTATACAAGGGCGATGTTCTTGAGGACAATATTATGGAAATAGAAGAGGATGTAGATGAAGATGAAATGGGAGATATGATACTGCGTGAAGAGTTTGACAGAGCACTGAAAGACCTAAGTCGAAACAAGGCCCCGGGAGTAGACAACATTCCATTAGAACTGATAGCCTTGGGACAGCCAACCCTGATAAAACTCTACCATCTGGTGAGCAAGATGTATGAGACAGGCTAAATACCATCAGACTTCAAGACGAAAATAGGTGTTGATAGATGTGAAAAGTACCAAACTATCAGTTTAATAAGTCACGGCTGCAAAATACTAACACGAATTCTTTACAGACGAATGGAAAAACTGGTAGAAGCCGACCTCGGGGAAGATCAGTTTGGATTCCGTAGAAATGTTGGAACACGTGAGGCAATACTGACCCTGCGACTTATCTTAGAAAATAGATTAAGGAAAGGCAAATCTACGTTTCTAGCATTTGTAGACTTAGAGAAAGCTTTTGACAATGTTGATTAGCATACTCTCTTTCAAATTCTGAAGGTGGCACGGATAAAATACAGGGAGCGAAAGGCTATTTACAATTTGTACAGAAACAAGATGGCAGTTATAAGAGTTGAGGGGTATGAAAGGGAAGCAGTGGTTGGGAAGGGAGTGAGACAGGGTTGTAGCCTATCGCCGATGTTATTCAATCCGTATATTGAGCAAGCAGTAAAGGAAACAAAAGAAAAATTCGGAGTAGGAATTAAAATACATGGAAAAGAAATAAAAACTTTGAGGTTCGACGATGACATTGTAATTCTGTCAGTGACGGGAAAGCAACCGGATGAGCACCTGAACGGAATGGACATAGTGTTGAAAGGAGGATATAAGATGAACATCGACTAAAGCAAAACGAGGATAATGGAATGTAATCGAATTAAATCGGGTAATGCTGAGGGAATTAGATTAGGAAATGAGATACTTAAAGTAGTAAAGGAGATTTGCTATTTGGAGAGCAAAATAACTGATGATGGTCGAAGTAGAGAGGATATAAAATGTAGACTGGCAATGGCAAGGAAAGCATTTCTGAAGTAGGGAAATTTGTTAACATCGAGTATAGATTTAAGTGTCAGGAAGTCGTTTCTGAAAGTATTTGTATGGAGTGTAGCCATGTATGGAAGTGAACCGTGGACGATAAGTAGTTTAGACAAGAAGAGAATAGAAGCTTTCGAAATTTGGTGCTACAGAAGAATGCTGAAGACTAGATGTGTAGATCACATAACTAATGAGGAGGTACTAAACAGAATTGGGGAGAAGTGGAGTTTGTGGCACAACTTGACTAGAAGAAGGCATCGCTTGGTAGGCCATTTTCTGAGGCATTAAGGGATCACAAATTTAGTATTGGAGGGCAGCGTGGAGGGTAAAAATCGTAGAGGGAGACCAAGAGATGACAACACTAAACAGATTGAGAAGGATGTAGGTTGCAGTAGGTATTGGGAGATGAAGAAGCTTGTATAAGATAGAGTAGCATGGAGAGCTGCATCAAACCAGTCTCTGGACTGAAGACCACCACCACAACAACAACAACAACAGAAGGCAGTCTGCTGTGCATTCCTGCAACTTTCTACGCTGGAATGCAACTCGTTGTCTTGGCTACAATGTTGTTTTCACAGCTAGCGGTTCATTTGAGCAGAAATAAAAGTCAGAGGGAGCCAAGTTCGGGCTATATGGTGTGTGATCGAACACTTCCCATCGAAAACACTGCAGGACGTCGTCGTTGCCCCTGCAGTGTGGGTCCGAGAACTGACATGAACAAGGAACTGCATGACAGTTACCTTATCTGGGACTGCATGAAATCAGATGAAATATCACGGCAGACATCCATACTTGGCGGGAGACACTATGTAGGTATCTGTACGCGCTGTGTGCTCAGAACTGAGAACAGTGACGTGACGCTGTGTACGGGCATACTAGAGACACTGTCCAACACATTTGTGCAAAGCTTCATTGGATTTTCACTGTGGTTTCCATATCGCGACCAATAGTTCCTTAATTTCCGAACAGCCCTCCTACGCTTAGAAGATATTGTTGCAGATCTGACTCATATTTAACCACCAGAAGTTGCTGCGGCTATCCTGAGAGTCGAAACCTTTTTTTTTTTGAATTTATTATTCATTTTTCATAGTCCAGCTTCATCATGAAAACGATGTGCCGTTACACTTTTTTGTGTACTTCATTTTCCGTGCATCTGGTCACAGTCTTTAACCTTCTTAAGTATGATTACCTACGATCTCTTTGTGAATATGAACTGCTTTATTTTTAAAGTGTTGATTATACATTCTGTAAGTTGTGTTTTAACCGATTTTTAGGTCTTACTTCCAGCTGTGTGTATTACATATTTCCATTAGCTGTCGAAGATTGTATGGGATTGAGCAGAATGATGTCGGATGAGATATTCTCGAGGGATACATTTTCCGTCTCCATTTATCCAGTCTAAACCAACCGAAACATCTTCTCTGCCACTCTGTCTTTTCATGACATAGAATTTCCTTGTCTGAGTGCTGTTTTATTTCTATATTTCTCACTACATTGATCAATTCTAATGGAAGCTGCAGCACTGAATTATTACGCTTCATTACACTAACCCTCATTAGTCTTCTTTCTCAAGGTCTATCAGTAGATATCTTGTTGAAAATGTCTCAGAAGATTTTTCAAAATCTGTTAGTGCGAGTCAGATATTTCCTATTAACTTCCCTGTTCTACGATTTCCTTCACTGCTTGCACGTCATCTTTCGTGCGCTATTAACTTCTACAGCCAGCTTGTCCAATTGCTTGGCTGAAAATTCAGTTACATTCTATGAAGATGGCGATAATTTTATTGAAATGCGGAGAGCAGCCAGCTTTATACTTTTTGTCTTATCTTCTTAAGTAAAGCAGCTACAATTTCGTTCTAATTCTGGAGAATAGTTTTCCATCTCGGACATTTTGTAACGTATTTAGCAAGTTCGTTTTATATTAGTTTGCGTCCTCCTTTAATCATCTTCAAGTGCCTTTCTTTTCTTCGTCCTCCTCCGACTTTATAAACAGAACATGATATTACTTTCACAACATCATTATTTTCATTAGCAACTATCTGTGTGAAAATGTCTACTGTGTTTTACCGTGCATAACGTCATTCCTATATTCCCACCGTATAAACTTTTAAGCATGATCTATGAAAGCTTGCACAATTTTGTGTGTCATATTGGTGTGCTTTTTATTAATTACTTCCCCAGCTCCAATCTCAAATGATAATGTATCATGTCTGCCCAAGGCAATTTCCGCTTTAAATGTTATACTATAATTGTTGTCAATTGTCTCCCCATTAGTTTTACATCATGCCATTTTCTAATAGCTTTGTTTAATGCAGTATACTCTGTTATGTTCTTATTCTCATTCACTACAAACTCTTATTTCCTCTTTTTCAGTTTGCTTGTTAAATTTGAAATTTCATTTTCTTTAGCCTTCTTTGTACCTGCGACATCTTGTGCTGCTTTCAAATTGTCTTGCTGCACTCTATAATACCTCCTATATCTTTTATAAATTATCATAATATACATTTTTACCTGATAACTGATGAGTCTGCTCCTTGGCAGCTTTCAATCTACTTTTACTCTGCATACTACGAATCTATGATTACTGGAAATTGTTAAGTGGTTTAAGACCATTACATCCTGTGCAATCACTTTATTGTTCGATAAGATATTACCAGTATCCATTTTAGTTCTGTATGTCCTTCCAGAGCTACAGTTTCTATATTTAATCTTCTAGAAGAAAATGTGAAGATAAGATACTTTGTTTCTCGCAAACTCACTGATTTCTATTATATCTTCTAACACATTCGAAGTTTTTTGCTGAAGTATCATTCTTTAGTTTTCGTCCTTCGTCCGCATAAAAATCGCACATTATCTCATTGTGGTGGATTTGTCGTCATTCAACACCTCCGTTATCTTTGTAAATGTCATCTAACTTCTCATCAGTACATGAACATGTAGGGTGGATATATCTGAACGATTTCCATGTGATATATTTTGTTTAGGTTTAAAGTAAGCATGATATACTATATGAGATTCCATAAACATCTGTAATATTGTTTTTAATTTTTTTTTGCTTTCAATATAGCTTAAAACTGAATTCCCTCTTTGCTCTTTTCCTCTCTCTGAAGACATATTTCTCAATTTAAATTCTATTTCACCTTTGCTGATGCATTAACTGTATCCCATTTCATTTAACTTCTCTACCAACGCCAGTACACCTACCTTCTGATACTAAAGGTCCACAATTTATTATTCCTAAAGAGAATTTGGTTGGTCTGTGTTATTTTCTAAGGACTGCAAAAAAATTACTCTACTAAGAGCTGGGACATGAGCACTTGATTACGACACCTTCAAAACTGGTCATCTTAGATTTTCTTAATACAGGGTTAGCCAGTGAAACGGGCAGATTGGAGATAACCTCGACAGCTGGAATGTGAGTAGTGGGGGTAATGGTGGCCGGCTCCGTTCTACCTGCATGTCCCGCCATTTAGTTGCGATGGATCGTTGGACGGGTGAACATCGCGGCTACGCGGTTAAAGCGTATTATACGAATTGTGAGAGTTTGGTGAAAACGCGACGTGCTTTTCGACGCCATTTCAACATACCGCGCAACAGGCCTGTTCCCTCGGGTAACGCAATTCGTTCGTGGGTAAACAACCTTGAACAAACTGGATCAACGTCTAAAAAACGAGGTGAGAGTGCAAAAACCGTTCGAACCCCTCAAAACATCGCCGCTGTTCAACAGACAATGCTCAGAAGTCCATGCCGATCTGCCAAACAACATGCTCTACGTCTTGGAATAAGTAACACTTCGGTGAGAAGAATTCTTCGTCAAGATTTACATTTTCATCGATACAAAATACAGATTGTGCAATCTCTCAAACCAAGTGACTATCAGAAACGATAACTATTTTGTGAGGAAATGGCCAGAAGACTTGAAGAAAATGACGACCAAGTAAACCACTTGTGGATGAGCGATGAGGCGCATTTCCACCTCTCTGGTTTTGTTAATAAACAAAACTTCAGATACTGGTCGGAGGAAGTGAAGGTTTGGTGCGCAGTGTTGGCAAGAGGAATCATAGGCCCATTTTTCTTCGAGGATATCAACAGAAGTGCTGTGACTGTTAACTCTGTGAGTTACATTGCAATGATCCAGAACTTTCTTACGCCAGAACTCGCCCATTTTCCAGTGAATGAACACACAATGTTCCAAGAAGATGGGGCAACAAGCCACACTGCAAGAGTTGCCATGAATGCTGTGAATGCTTTGTTTCCAGGTGGCGTCATTTCCCGAAATGGGGATATCCCTTGGCCCCCTCGCTCTCCAGATTTGACTGTAGCAGCAGCGCGGTTCCGAACTGAAGCGCCTAGAATCGCTCGGCCACAACGGCCGGCACACATCTTTCACCGTTAGTACATTGTGTATTTTACACCATAAGTTGCACTGTATAAGTAATAGAAATTAGTTGATCGTGTAACTTTGGCGCTTTTAAGTAACCAAAGCAATTACGTCTCACGGAAGTACAGTTTACATGCACAAACATAGGAACTATATACAACTATTTTTGTTATTTTGTACTCAACAAAACGTTCTTGATCTGGATCAAAGGAAAGAGTGTGCTGTTATTGTAGACAAATGTGAAATTACTTATCAATAACAGACACATGTTTATATAAGTTCGACGACAAACTGAAGCGATGTTTGTTTTATTGTTGTTTGGCGCTTTCTGTGTATTTTCACTTTTTACCGAGGACATTGCGTTTTCTAATGCTGTATGATTAATCTGTATTGTTTTCTTTATCTTTACTACAACCTCCGTCTTGTTTCACATTTCAAATCAACAAGTTTCGAATAAAACCTGATTTCGAAATTGAGAGTTTCGGTTTTGCTATAAATACTGTGCGTTTGTAAATAACAGACAGTGCGATAACTATGTTGAATAAAAGCTGTCCTTGGGTTAGGCGGCCCTTTATACACCGAAGAGCCAAAGAAACTTGTACACCTGTCTTAAATACCGCGTAGGGCTCCCGAGAGCACGTAGAAGTGCCTCAACACGATGTGGCTCAATCAATGTCTGAAGTAGCGCTGGAGGGAATTGATACCATGAACCCTGTAGGGCTGTCCATAAATCCATAAGAGTACGAGTTGGTGGAAATCTCGTCTGAACAACACGTTGCAAGGTATCCCAGATATGCTCAATAATGTTCAAGTCTTGGGAGCTTGGTTACCATCGGAAGTGTTTAAACACAGAACAGTGTTTCTGAAGCCACTCTGTAGCAGTTCTGGACTAATGGGGCGTGGCATTGTCCTTCTGGAATTGCCCACGTCCGTCGGAATGCACAATGGACATGAATGGATACAGGTGATCAGACTGGATGCTTACGTACGTGTCACTTGCCAGAGTCTTATCTAGACGTATCACGGGTCCCATATCACTCCAACTGCACACGCCTCACACCATTAGAGAGTTTCCACCAGCTTGAACAGTCCCCTGCTGACATGCAGGATCCATGAATTCATGAGGTTATCTCCATACCCCTACACGTCCATCCGCTCGATACAATTTGAAACGAGACTCGCCCGACCAGGCAACATGTTTCCAATCATCAACAGTCCAATATCGGTGTCAATGGGCCCAGGCGAGGCGTAAAGCTTTGTGTTGTGCAGGTGTCAAGGGTACATGAGTGGGCCTCCGGCTCCGTAAGCCCATACCGATGATGTTTTGTTGAATGGTTCGCATGGTGACACTTGTTGATGGCCCAGCATTGAAATCTGCAGCAATTTGCGGAAGGGTTGCACTTGTGTGTCGTTGAACTCTTCTCAGTCGTCGTTGGTTCCGTTCTTGCTGGATCTTTCTCCGACCGCAGCGATGTCGGAGATGCGATGTTTTACCGGATTCCTCATATTCACGGTACACTCGTGAAACGGTCGTAAGGGGAACATTCCCATTTCATCGCTACCTCGGAGGTAGCCCCATCGCTCGTGCGCCGACTGTAGCAAAATGTTCAAACTCACTTAAATCTTTATAACATGCCGTTGTAGTGATAACATGCCATTGTAGCAGCGGTAATCGATCCAACAACTGCGACAGACGCTTGTTGTCTTACACAGGCATTGCCGACCGCAGTGCCGTATTCTGCCTGTTTACATATCCCTGATTTGAATACGCATGCCTGCTTTGGCGCTTCAGTGTACTGAGACTACCTTAGTCGTTGTTTACTTACGATAGTCTACGGTAGCCTACGGTACTTTTATAACTATAGTTACCACACAGTCAGAAAATATGCTTACATGTGTGGCGTTACGTTCCGCCCACAACGGCGTCATTTCAGAGCAGCTGCATCCGCCAGCAGTTTGTTTCAGAATCTAATGGGCGCCGTCCTAGCTACCGACCGCCGACTTCTGAGAAGTTGTTGCTGGGACACGGCGTGCGTGGCCTTATTCCAGGCAGGCCAGCTGGTCAGCTGCTCGTTAAAGCCCTTCATTAGCTGGCGTCTCCGCACATATTTCCACGGCCCGCTTGCCTCATTGATTTACCGCCATGTGTGCGGTTTCTCGTCGAGAATGCCGGTTCTGCTGCATATTTCATAGCGCACGCTTCACGTGACGAAGTCTGGTAATAAGTCAATTCACCGGCCGCACACTGAGCTCGCCAGGACGATTGGCGTGTCCTTGAAATTTTGTTTGTCATGCCACGTCATTATTTGGAACTTTCTGGCCGTAGTATGTGCGACGATGGTTGCAAATAATTAGTCGCATTGAATCTTGCTGTAATTCCCAGTAGAAAAAGTACTTTATGCTTACTAATTTCCATTCTAACCAGTAATTACCAGCATACTGCCATTTCCGTCGTATATTTTCCAGTTCTATAAATATGAAAGTGTACCTCTAATTGATCTGCTACCTGTGAAATGTCGAATTGGTCCCATCCTGTCTGACGACTTTGTTCCCATTTCGGGTAGATGAAGACAACAGCGAGTATTTGCATTAAGGTGACAAAAGCCTTGGGATGCCTCCTAATATCGTGTCGAACCTCCTTTTGTCCAGCGTAGTGGAGCAACAATACGTGGCATATACTCAAAACGTCGTTGGAAATTCCCTGCAGAATTACTGAGCCACCTTGTCTCTGTAGCCATCCGTAATTGTGAAAGTGTTGCCGATGCAGGATTTTGTGCACTTAATGGCCTCTCGATTATTTCCGGTAAATGTTCGATGGGACTCTCGTCGGGCATCTGGGTGGCCAAATCATTTCCTCGAATTGTCCAGAACGTTCTTCGAACCAATCTCGAACAATCGTGGCCCAGTGACATGGTGAATAGTCATCCATAAAAATTCCATCGTTGTTTGGAAACATGAAGTCCACGAACTCAATGAGTGGTGTCCACGTGGCGAAACATAACCATTTCCAGTCAGTGGTCGGTTCATTTGGATCAGAGGACCCAATCTATTCCACGTAAACACAACCGTTCACCGTTACAGAGCCACCACTAGCTTGCGCAGTGCCTACTTGTCAATCTGGGTCCATGGCTTCGTGGGGACTGCATCACTCACGAAACATACCAAGCCAAGGCTTACCAGGTGTGTAGGGAACAACTGATATAGTCAGGAGATCAGGAGAGGCGCTGCAGGCGACGTCGCCCTGTTAGCAAAGGCACTTCCGTCGGTCGTCTGCTGCCATAGCTTATTAACGCCAAATTTCACCACACTGTCCTAACAGATATGTTCGTGGTACGCTCCACATTGATTTCTGCGTTTATTTCACACAGTGTTGCTTGTGTGTTAGCACCGACAACACTACCCAACCGCCGCTGTTCTCGGTCGTTAAGTGAAGGCCGCCGGCCACTGTGTTTTTTGTGGGGAGAGGTAATGCCTGAAATATGGTATTCACGGCACATCCTTGACACTGTAGATCTCGGAGTATTGAATTCCCTAACGATTTCCGAAATGTAGTGTCCTATGCATCTAAGTCCAACTACCATTCCTCGTTCAGTCTGTTAATTCCCGTCGTGCGGCCATAATCATGTCAGAAACATTTTCATATGAATCACCTGAGTACAAAAAGTGCATCATCTATCTGACCGTAGATGAGGAATTTTAGTAACGACACACTAAGAAACCAATAACGCTATTCACTCCCTCTGCATTTGCTGTAGAAAATATTATGAAAAGTCATAAACTGGATAAATGTTAATGACCAAAAAATTTGCATCCGATTTGTCGATTATAAAACTGACAGATTCTTGGTATCCTGGCTAAGCTAGTAGGATGGCTTCAAGTGTACTTTACTGTTCACTGGTATTTTGAGTAAACTCGCAATGTACTCGTATTGAATCGATTGTAACCAGAAAAATTCCTCCTGTGGTTTTGAAGACATAGCTGTCTAAAGAAAAAATGATAAAGCATTGTGACAGAAAACAAGGCTTAATTGTTGCAGTGAATATTGCTATGTAGAGATAGAAATGCTTTTTTATTTTATTTTACTTTTTTTTAAAAAAAAGAGCATCCTTTGCTATCACACTTCCAGTAAGTCTTGAGAAATTTATTCTTTATTTCTACATTTAGGTAATTATTTCTTAATAATTTTTGAACGCATGTCTAACTACATTTCCTATTCACAATATCTGCTTTTCTAGTTGCTCTCGAGCATTGATGGTCGGAAGTTAGTAAATAACAAAGTTGTGGGAAGTGAACAAATGTTATGACACCCGCTATCAGTTTCCCCCTAACCAGATGACATGCTTACGTCATAAATCAATTGTCGTTTCAAATTTAGTGTCTCTAAGGAGACATCCACTAATAACGTGAGTTTTACTTTTTTTAAATTTGGCCCCCCTCCTTCCTTTGTGAGATTTGCTGAGATGTTGTGGGAATACACACCTACTCACGTGAGGTTTACCCCATAGTCGTGTAAAAATAGTAAACATGAATTTTTAAAATTTGTTTTAAATATTGATTAAAAACCGCATGTTATTTAGAAAGCGTATCACACATTGTTTTAACACTGTTTTAAACATGCCAACTGTGAGTAGTATACGGACAGACAGACAGACAGACAAACAAAAAGTCTCCACGAAAATGGCATTTACCTTTTCGACAAATCTCTAAAAAAGTGACTTTTTATTGACGTATTATATACTTTAAATGTCACTGAACGTTTTGCAGATGAAATTTTACAAAATGCGTTACACTGTGCTGTCTGTGATAATGATATTTATTTTGCTACCGATTTTGGTCTTAAACCATCTTCAGCGAAAGCTGTACGACATACAAAAGTGGACAATGTGACAAAGCAAAAGGAAATAAGATCAAACCAGAAAAAACCGTTGAATCAGTGGAAATACAACATTATCGTAGATTTATCACATGTCATACATGCTTTGACATACGTTTCTACAGAAAACTATAATTGAAAATAGAATTGAAAAATCGTAGTAAGATTACAATACGATGGCCTAGTGACAAAAGACTTGTGATACATAGCAATACAAGTCAAAGAACTTCAGAGTCAAAGCTGACAGTTTGTGATGTATAGCAATATAAGTCAAGGAATTTCAAAGTCAAAGATAACAGTCTTGACCAAATCCAAAGAAGCTGCCATTGAATACTTCTGTGGTAATCAGATTACAAATTTGAAATATATACAATTGTACACTGATTAATAAAATATAAAACCATAAATAAAATACACATAAAGTAAAAGAGTAACAGTATAGATGAATGTAACAATATATAATATTTTATAATTCAGTCAAAAATCTAAGCATGTAAAACACAAGTCCATGAAATTACAATCAGTCAGGTAATATCTGACGATAATACACATTAAAGTAAATTAGTATCAATGAAATACAATTTTTAGGAGTGAAGAAAAACAAAACGTATGTACACTTTCTAAGTGTAAAACATCTAAATATTTTTTTTTTCTGTGAGGAAACATGGTTTGCATCTAAACTCTTACACATTTGTTACAAGAATATGTCATCCAATGTCCATACAATCACGAAATGTAATTGAATTTCCGTTTATCAGCCCTGCAGCCAGGCGACTAGCGCGAGTTTTGGTGTTCTCGTAAAGATAAGTCATTTTAGATTATAAAACATATAGATTAGTACTGAATACGTGGTAAATAAGTGTATTAGTGTGCCGTTTAAGTCTACCATTAAAGGTTTCATTTTTCTTTACGTAATATAGCAGAAAACACGAAAAGACCGTACAGTTGTATTTTCTGTTTACGTTCTGCTGAAGCAAATCTATAGAATTTCGTTTAGTTGTTCCTTGCTCTCTCCAGCAATTTAACTTAGCGTACCTCTTCATTATTTAACTAGCATTTCTGGAAAGTAGCGTAAAGTTTAAGTTGTTGTTTCAGAAACTTTGCACTTTTGTTTTTGTTTACACACAGTTGCGTAAACAGTTGCGTATAGGCCAAATTTGTGTAACCATATTTTCGTGTTTATCTGTAATTTAACTGACTTATTCTTAATAAACTATTACGTTTATCATGAGTGAAAAGTGCTTGACTTGCCGTAGAATTGTTAGGGCGGGGCTTTGGTGTGATGGGTGCTGTAGTTTTTTCCATGTGGGTGACTGTAGTGGCGTGGGAATAGGGGAAGTAAATGAGACTCATCAGTGGTTTTGTAGGATTTGTAGTAGAGATAGGAAGATACTAGAACAGGAGGGGAAAATTGCCGCCCTTCAGGCTGAGTTAGACAAGGCCAGGGGAGATCTTGACAGGTTAAGGAGGGAGAAGGGTAAAGAGAGGTGGGAAGTGGCAACAGGCAACAGGAGGAACAGGCCTAGAACTTTGTCTGACAGCTTTATGGTGAATGTGGAAAATAGATTTGACCTGTTGCTTCAGTTAGAAGCTGGTGAGCCTCAAGCAGTTGCAGGTGTAGACAGGGCACAACAAACTTTCAGCAGCAAATTGAAAAGTAAGAATGCAGGGAAATCAGTAAAGAGAAAGAAAGTGTTGTTGTTAGGTAGTTCCCATGGAAGAGGTGTTGGCCAACTTTTGCAGGATGAACTAGGATCAGAATACCAGGTCACCAATTTTTTTAAACCTAGTGCTGGTCTGGAGCAGGTGACAGAGGATTAAGGATCACTTTGCAAAGATTTCACTAAGGAAGACACCGTGGTTATAGTGGGTGGGGCAGGTAACAGTATTGACAGAGATCCTGGGTACAGTATAGAGTGTGACCTGGCGAAGATTGCGTCAGCATCGAAGCATACTAGTGTTGAGTTTGTATCTGTTCTTGGGCGCCATGACCGACCTCATTTGAACTCTTCTGTCAAGAGAGTTAATTTGGAGCTGGAACGGCTGCTCATGTCGGGTGCGGGGTCACACATTGGTGTGGTTCCTGTTGATTCTCTCAGTAGGTGGGATTATACTAGGCATGGCCTTCACCTCAACAGGAAGGGGAAGGGTAAATTGGCTGGGGAAATAGCAGGAAAGTTAAAGGGGGGAGGCACTATCATGAGTGGTAAAATACCAGTGGTTATAGGATTCAGAAAAGACCCTTTTTTAGGGTAGGGAGGACAGAAAGAAAGCAAATTTTAAGAGAGGTTAGAACTGAGACAAATCTTCAGTTTGAGAAAGAAATCAAAAAACATAATTCCAGCTTATTACATCAGCATAAACAGCCATTGGTTAAGAATTTTCAACTGTCAGCAGATATTTTAACTCCATGCAATCTTAACTCAGTCAATGAGAAATGTCAGCTATCTTTATTGCATCAAAATATTCGAGGACTGAGAAATAAAATTAATGAATTAACTATCTGCATAGATGAATTAGAGTCTTCAAACCCAGCTGACATAATCTGCCTCTCTGAACATCATGTGACCACTGGTATAGAACTTTTAAGTGTTACAGGGTTTATGTTAGCATCTCACTTTTGTAGATCAGAAATGGAGAAAGGAGGAGTTGCCACATTCATCAGGAACTGTCATAAATTTAAGAACATAGACATTCATAAATTTTGCCTAGAACAGCATATGGAAGCATGTGCAACAGAATTAGAATTTCACAAAAAATCCTTCATAATATTAAGTGTATATCGAGCACCTGCAGGTAACTTTAATCTGTTTGTCAACCACCTTGAAGCTGTACTGGCCCATTTAACAACCAAAAACAAAGAAATAGTGGTTGCTGGTGATTTCAATGTAGATTTCCTTAAAGACTCTCCCAATAAGAACTTGTTTGAGTTAGTAACACTATCATTCAACTTAATTCCCACAGTAAAGTTCCCCACTAGGATAGCCACTTGCTCACAAACAGCCATTGATAATATCTTTATAGAAAAGTCCAATGAACAAAATTATATTACAAAACCAATAGTCAATGGCCTCTCAGACCATGACATGCAGTTCCTTCTGTTAAATGTTAATACTGAACAGGATATAAAATCTGTTAAATCTGAGCTCAAAAGGGTAATCAGTAAGCCAAAAATTGATTATTTTAGGACACTCCTCAGAGACATTCACTGGACTGATGTTTACAGCGTTCATGGCATGAATGAAAAATATAACATTTTTGCTAATAAAGTGCTTACCTTATTCGAACACTGCTTTCCCCCAAAACTTACCAAGGTTAGAGCAAAGTCTACAAAGAAGCCATGGATTACTCGAGGAATAGGGGTATCTTGTAAAACAAAAAGAAAACTGTATCTGTCACTCCGAAACATTTCCAATGTTGATGCTATAGCACATTATAAGAAATACTGCAAAATATTAAAGACTGTAATACGGATGTCAAAGCAAATATATTACAAGGAAAAGATAGTCATATCAGATAACAAAATAAAGACAATATGGGATATAGTGAAGGAGGAGACCGGTAGAACCAGGCATGAAGAGGAACAAATAGCATTAAGAGTAAATGATACATTGGTGACAGATGTGTATAGTGTTGCAGAACTTTTTAACAAACATTTTATAACTGTTACTGACAAGATGGGGTTGTCAGGTTCGGTAGATGCTGCTATGGATTACCTTAGACCAGACATTTCAAGTAGCTTCCTTAATATGAATTTGACCCTCACTACCCCAACAGAAATAATGTCCATCATAAAATCTTTAAAATCAAAAACATCTAGTGGGTATGATGAAATATCAACAAAGTTAATTAAAGAATGTGATTCTGAGCTAAGTAACATATTAAGCTATCTGTGTAACCAGTCGTTTATTAGTGGAATATTTCCTGAATGGCTGAAATATGCTGAAGTTCAGCCACTGTTTAAGAAGGGAGATAAAGGAATAGCATCAAATTTCCGTCCAATTTCACTGTTGCCAGCATTCTCAAAAATTTTCGAAAAAGTAATGTACAGTCGTCTTTATAACCATCTTATCTCAAATAACATACTGTCAAAGTCACAGTTTGGATTTCTAAAAGGTTCTGATATTGAGAAGGCTATCTACACTTACAGTGAAAATGTGCTTAATTCATTGGACAAAAAATTGCAGGCAACTCGTATATTTTGTGATCTGTCAAAGGCATTTGACTGTGTAAATCACAATATCCTCTTAAGTAAACTAGAATATTATAGTATAACAGGAAATGCTGCAAAATGGTTCAAATCTTATATCTCTGGCAGGAAACAAAGGGTGTTATTAGGAAAGAGACATGTATCAAGCTATCAGGCCTCATCCAACTGGGAACTAATTACATGTGGGGTCCCACAAGGTTCCATTTTGGGGCCCTTACTTTTTCTTGTGTATATCAATGACCTTTCATCAGTAACATTACCAGATGCCAAGTTTGTTTTGTTTGCCGATGATACAAACATTGCAATAAATAGCAAGTCAAATGTAGTCTTAGAAAGATCAGCCAATAAAATATTTGTGGACATTAATCACTGGTTCCTAGCCAATTCTTTGTCACTAAACTTTGAAAAAACACACTACATGCAGTTCAGAACTTGTAAGGGGTGTCCCAAGAGTATATGTCTAACATATGATGACAAGAAGATAGAAGAAGTGGACAGTGTTAAACTCTTGGGATTACAGCTTGATAATAAATTCAACTGGGAGGAGCACACCACAGAACTGCTGAAGCGTCTTAACAAATCTCTGTTTGCAATGCGAATTTTGTCAGACATAGGGGATATAAAAATGAAAAAGCTGGCATACTATGCTTACTTTCATTCCATAATGTCTTATGGGATTATTTTTTGGGGTAATTCATCAAGCCAAGCTAAAGTTTTCCGGGCACAAAAACGTGCAGTGAGAGTTATATGTGGTGTGAACTCAAGAACATCCTGCAGAAGCCTGTTTAGGGAACTAGGGATACTAACTACTGCTTCCCAATATATTTATTCCTTAATGAAATTTGTCATTAAAAATATATCACTTTTTCAAACCAACAGCTCAATTCATGGAATTAATACTAAAAATAAGAATAATCTTCACAAGGATTTAAAGTCACTTAGTCTTGTACAAAAAGGTGTGCATTATTCAGGAACACACATTTTCAATAACTTGCCAGCAGCCATAAAAAGCTTAACAACCAATGAAATTCAGTTTAAGAGAAGCCTAAAGGATTTATTGGTGGCCAACTCCTTCTACTCCATTGATGAATTTCTTAGTAAAACCAACTGATTTGTATATAAGTACAACATAACTTCTGCACAATTTCAGTGCAGAAATGTGTTCATTGAAAATTTGTGTGTGTGTGTGTGTGTGTGTGTGTGTGTTAGTATAATCTAACTTCTGCACCATTTCAGTGCAGTAATGTGTTCATTGTAAATAAGTATTACAGTAGTTGTATTACCTTATAAATAAATAAAAAACTTTTTTATTTTAAATTCAGTGCATTAGTATTTGTAAAATTACTCTTAGTGTTCATTAAAAAATGACGATCATTCCACTTGGGACCTGTGGAATGGTACATTAGCTTATTTGTTTTAATTGTAAATATTTGTCATGTATTGTTGTTTTTCTGACATGTTCCACATCCTGGAGGACCTCCTCACTACGGATCAATTGGAATGAAAGTAAATCTAATCTAATAATCTAATAAAAATCTTTTGGATTTGGTCAAGACCGTTATATTTGTATTTGAAGTTCTTTGACTTATATTGCAGGACATCACAAACTGTCAGCTTTGACTATGAAGTTCTTTGCCTTTTACTGCTATGCATCATATGTTGTCCTTTTGTCAGTGGGCCATCGTATTGTGATCTTGCTACGATTTTTCATTTATACTGGCAATTATGGTTTTCTGTACAAATGTATGTGAAAGCATGTATGACATGTGATAAATCTGCAATAATTTTTGTGAGTATTTCCATGATTCAACGGTTTTCTGTGTTTTGATCTTATTTCGCTTTGTTTTGTCACATTGTCCACTTTTGTATATTGTACAGCTAGCGTTAAAGATGGTTTAAAACCGAAACTATTGGAAGAATAATTATCATTATCACAGATAGCACAATGTAACACATTTTGTAAAATTCGTGAATGGTGTTGACCAGTGCCTAAACAAGATGTTTGCAGATGAAAGACATTATTGTTTGTGCGTTCCTTCGAACTGTACGATTACCTAGCTTTCCAGTCTGTTGATGTATATGATCACTAACAGAGTTCTTATCGATGAACTTCAGCTTTGTTTCCTTCCACAAATGATTAACTTCTGATTCGCATGTGTGATTATACTTGTCGGTACGCCGCTTAACAAACATAGTGTAAAAGTTTTGATACAAATTCATGCCGAAAGTCGGCTTTATATGCGTTGTAGAGTATCACTCTTGAAACGCAGTGACGGGCGTGGGAGGGAACTCCCCGAATGAAGTCTGACACTTGTGCAGCATTGTTTTCAAAACGGGGAAACCTGGGGATGCACATGTGTAAGGTACTTCAGTTCAGAGAGGCCGTAAAGATTGATGAGTACTTTAGTACTGTCTATGCTCGTGATTAATTTTATAAAACAAAATGTTATCCGTTACAATATTCTTTGACTTAAAAAGTTGACGTGAAATTTTCGTTGTCCTACCCTTTCCCTTTTAAATGAGACTTGATCTTGGCGGACCGCTCTCCCGCGTCCCCCCTCACCGCCCCCCACCCCCTCCTAAGGAGTTGTTTTGTCTGGCAAGCATATGCAGTATATTATCGTACGACTTTGCCAAGGTAGGTTGGAGGCCTCAAAACTGAAGTTCTATCCGTGGTGGGTCGAAAGATTTCTCCTAGTTGTGATTCTCATCGTAATGGATGAAGCAACATCTACCGGTTTCAATTGTGTACATGCCTAGATACTGAAGGTCCAGTTATACTTATTACATAAAGCAAAGAGAAGAGATATTTACTTTCAATAGAAGATGCGAGTGCGCATATCAAATATCAGGGCTCCTATTGGTTTTATGCACTAAATTCAAAAATGCACCTTGTGCAGATGCTTGAGAAGACACTCAAAAAGGGTACAAAATAAATTTAATGAGCCGAATAGTGATTGGTTGCTGCGAATCCGTCCTCAATTTTTCCTAAAACTCAACATTATTTTCACCTAAGGCAAGGCTCTGTGTTTGTGGACAAGTCGCCGATGTTCGGATTCCTTGTTGCACCGTACGTCTCCGCCAAATTCGATTAGTGTGTGTGTAGCTCACATTTCAGAGGAAAGCGACACATTTTCATCTACATCTACGTCCACATAGATACTCTGCAAATCACACTTAAGTCTCTGGCAGTGTGTTTTAATCGAAACACGTGCACAATAATTCTCTATTATTCCACTCTCGAACAGCGCGCGGAAAAAACGAACACCTATATCTTCCCGTGCGAGCTCTGAATTCCCTTATTTTATTATCATGTTCGGTTTTCCCTATGCAGATCGGCGTCAACAAAATATTATCCCATTCGGAGGAGAAAGATGGTAATTGATATTTCGTGAAAAGATCCCGCCGAAACGACAAACGTCTTTGTTTTAATGATGTCCATTCCAAATCCTGTATCATGTCCGTGACACTCTCTCCTCCAGTTCTCAATAATACAAAACTTTGCTATCCTTCTTTGCACTTTCTCGATGTATTCCGTTAATCCTATCTGGTAGGGATCTCACACTGCGCAGCAGTACTCCAAAAGAGGAACAACAAACATAGTGTAGGCAGTCTCTTTAGTAGACTTGCATCTTCTAAGTGTTCTGCCAATAGATCGTAGTCTTTAGTTCGCCTCTTCCACAACATTTTCTATGTGTTCTGTCCAACTTAAGTTGTTCGTAATTGTAAATCCTAAGTATTTAGTTGCATTCATGGCTTTTGTATTTGATTGGTTTATCGTGTAACCGAAGTTTGAAGGATTTCTTTTGGCACTCATGTGGATGAACTTACACTTTTCATTATGTAGGGTTAATTGCCAATTTTTGCATTATACTGGGGTCGGCTGGTGTGGCCGAGCGTTTCTAGGCGCTTCAGTCTAGAACCACGCGACCGCTACGGTCGCAGGTTCGAATCCTGCCTCGGGCATGGATGTGTGTGATGTCCTTAGGTTAGTTAGGTTTAAGTAGTTCTAAGTTCTAGGGGACTGATGACATAAGCTGTTAAGTCCCATAGTGCTCAGAGCCATTTGGACAATTTGACATCTTTTCTGAATCGTTTTGCAGCTTGTTTTGATCTTCTCATGACTTTACTAGAATTTCATTGCAAAATCTTGGCGGGTTTCTCAAGGAGGTCTGAGAGTGGTGGAAGGAGGAGCACCGTCTGTACCCTCTCTCCTTCCCCCATCCCCCTCCCCCTCCCCCCTCCCTCAGCCCCCCTCCGACTCTCTCTCTTTCATAGGGAAAGGAGCGGTGTGCAGGCACCCAGGCTTGTGCTTTGTAACGAGCGGCAGCGAAAGTAGGAGGTGATTCAAGCCTGGTGGTCTAATGATAAAGTGCCTGGAAACCGAGAGGTCGCGATATCGAATCCCGAAGGGGCCGCGAAATATTTTAGTCAGCTTTTAACCTAGCCTCTTAAGGATGAGCAGATTCGCCAGGAACGACACATGCTTCGCTTTCTATGTTAAGCAGTAGGTCCCCTTTTCCTGGTACGATTACTGGAGTCGAAGTGGCGTACAATTGAAAGACTTCCACCAAGCCGTTGAACCATGTGGAATTATTATTGTGAGTAACAAATATTCCATGGGTAATGTTGTGAAGGACCAGTGTCACGTTTCCCGTGTCTTTTGAACGACAAATCATTCCAAAATCTTTTAATTTGTGAGTAATACGTACGTTTAGATACGAAAACAACCAAATGCGATACTGTAGCTTCACAAACATGTAATCCAACATGGTACAGCCCGATTTGCTTCACCAGCGCAATCATCAAGGGTACACGAGTGGGCCTTCGCCTCTGAAAGCCAATAGCGATGACGTTTCATTGAATGGTTCTGACACTGACACTTGTTGATGGCCCAGCATTGAAATCTGCAGCAGTTTGTGGAAGGGTTGCACTTCTGTCACGTTGAATGATTTTCTTCAGTCGTCGTTGGTCCCGTTCTTGCAGGAACTGTTTCCCTCCGCAGCGACGTCGGATATTTATTTTACCGGATTCCTGATATTCACGGTACACTCGTGAAATGGTCGCACGGGCCAATCTCCACTTCATCGCTACCCCGGAGATACTGTATCCGATCGCTGGTGTGCCGATTATAACACCATCTTCAAACTCACATTTCGATAACCTGCCATTGTAGCAGCAGTAACCGATCTAACAAGTGCGACAGACACTTGTTGTCTTATATAGGCGTTCACGACCGCAGCGCCGTATTCTGCCTGTTTACATATCTCTGTATTTGAATACGAATGCCTATATCAGTTTCTTAGGCGCTTCTGTGTATGTTACTGAAGTAATATTTCTAATACTCGAAAGTTGTTGAAAGTAACTTATCGTTTCTTCGCCTTCTCGATGCTTTACCGTTTCATCGAGGTTGTTATGACAGACGTGAGCTTCTTCCTTCGTTGACAACAGTGCTACCCTGGCGAAGCTTAAATTTAGCTAATGGAGATATGTGGTATTTGAACAAAATGCACAGTTCATTTGTGCGCATTTAACAAAGCACTTCTGTTGTAGCTACACAATGGAAATCCTTTTGGCAAGAGGTTATCGGAGAATCGGGTGTCCGTCACGCTAGTTCATATGCAGAACATCTGCGACCCTACAAAAACAGCTTTTTTGTCTGTATGGCAACGAAGAAGCGATTTCTCACATCTTACTTTAATTTTTGTGTGTCTGTTTGATATTTAGTAACAGAATATTAACGGCAGCTATAAAATATTACGTAATTCAGGTATCGAAAACACAATCAGCGAGAATTAAAGGATACGTTAGATTTAGTTCGTGAATAATGGCTTTAAATGTTTACTGAACGATTTGACCAGCTAGGACAGCACACGTAAGACATTATGCCCAATATTTGCGTATCTTGCAATATTTTGTTAGTCGTTCATTTGTTATCTTTCTTTGTTCTACGATAGTATCAGTATATCTCTTTTCCTGGCTGCCTTCATCCTCTTTCCAGAGAATTTCGAATTTAATGATGACTGCCGAGCTCTTCTTTCGTTTTATCTACAGTGATGGCAGTGTTTATTGTGCCTGAATTTTTGTAATATCACTGACGCAACGTATAACATATTTCTGAGAACAAGAAGACCATGTAACACAATATGTAAAGTGACGAGCACATGCAACTTTCAGTGGTATTCAACAATCCCTTTCGTTTCTGTAAGTACGCCTCAGTTTGCATAACAACAGATGTAATACTGTTTGATACTGCGCAACACGATGTAGAACTTGAATGTGACTCCAAAATGTCTGTGCTCGACCCTGTGCTCGACAGGACTGTAACAGGGCTAATTTTCCATCTAATGGTGAAAGCGTGACCGCTCAACCTCGTACTAATGGCATCAGTTAATAAGCGATAATTCATGGAAGATACTACAGTTTGCACCCGTGAAGAAGCTAACAGTGGAGACGAAATACTACAACTTTGGAATTATGATCTCGGAAGTAATCTAAAGGCAGTGAGAGCTATGGAATGCCAGAAACAGTCAGACACTCACTGCTCACACATCTTAAGATTAGCAAAGGTCCCAGATTCAAGTCTCGGTCTGGCACACATTTTTAATCTACTGGAAGTTTCAAGGTGATGTACTGCTTACTCAACAGTGTTGTAAATTACTTAACAAATAACACCCTCCGAACATGCTGTGAAAGCCCAACGGCACCGACCAGCCACCGTGTCATCCTCAACCCTTAGGCATCGCTGGATGCGGATACGGAATGGCACTTCACTCTCCCGACCATTGTCAGTTTTCGTGACCGGCCGCTGCTTCTGAGTCACGTAGTTTCTCTATTGGCCGCACAAGGACTGGATGCACCCTTCTTGCCAACGACACTCGGCAGACCTGGACGATGACCCATCCAAGTGGTAGCCAAGTCCGACAGCGCTTAACTTTGATGATCTGACGGGAACCGGTGTTACTGCTGCGCCAGGGCCCTTGTTTACAATAGGTCTAAAAAGTCAACCATCACACTCAGTACAGCCTTAACATCTTCTTAGGAAATTGTGACGTACTCTACCAAGCACATGAGGCACTGTACGCATCTCATCAAACGTTGTTGGCATCCTGGCGACACGTTTTCTTTCGTTGAGAACTGGTGGTACACAAGAGGCGCTACATCAGGGAAACGTGGTGGTCATGCGATTGGACCTTAACTTGAGATCCAAAGCCTGGAATACATAGCATTGAGTATGTCTGGTACTTACACAGAGAAATGAGAAGGTACTTCGTCTGGCTGCATCCACATCTGAGGACACGTGATAAGTGATACATCCTCTAACAGTTATGTAATTTTTTATGTTTATATGTCTTATGTGGGGGAGGGGAGGGGGAAGCACGAGTGGAGGGGTGCGTGAGGTGGGGGTGGGGAGAGGGTCGACACAGGCTTCTCGACCAGTCCGGTGATTGTAAACTTAGTGACTCTGGAAAGAGAGCTCTCGCAGGTGCTGTATTAGTTTAAATGAACATATAAACATCCCTATCCTTCCCCACCATAGTACAAGTGCACAGATCCAAACTTCTTAAGTAATAGAACCCAGTACGTTGTCCTCGATGGTGAGTGTTCATCGGAGGTGAGGGTATCATCAGGAGTGCCACAGGCAAGTGTGGTGGGTCCGCTGTTGTTTTCTATCTACATAAATGATCTTTTGGATAGGGTGGTAATAGAACCCAGTACGTTGTCCTCGATGGTGAGTGTTCATCGGAGGTGAGGGTATCATCAGGAGTGCCACAGGCAAGTGTGGTGGGTCCGCTGTTGTTTTCTATCTACATAAATGATCTTTTGGATAGGGTGGACAGTAATGTGCGGCTGTTTGCTGGTGATGCTGTGGTGTACGGGAAGGTGTCGTCGTTGAATGACTGTAGGAGGATACAAGATGACTTGGACAGGATTTGTGATTGGTGTACAGAATGGCAGCTAACTCTAAATATAGATAAATGTAAATTAATGTAGAAGAATAGAAAAAAAAATGGTTCAAAGGCTCTGAGCACTAGGCGACTTAACTTCTGCGGTCATGAGTCGCCTAGAACTTAGAACTAATTAAACCTAACTAACCTAAGGACATCACACACATCCATGCCCGAGGCAGGATTCGAACCTGCGATCGTAGCGGCCGCGCGGTAATAGAAAAAAGAATCCTGTAATGTTTGAATACTTGATTAGTAGTGTAGCGCTTGACACAGACACGTCGATTAACTATTTGGGCGTAACATTGCAGAGCGATATGTAGTGGGACAAGCATGTACTGGCGGTTGTGAGGAAGGAGGATAGTCGTCTTCGATCCATTGGTAGAATTTTGGGAAGATGTGGTTCATCTGTAAAGGAGACCGCTTATAAAACACTAATACGACCTATTCTTGGGTACTACTCGAGCGTTTGGGGTCCCTATCTGGTCGGATTGAGGGAGGACATAGAAGCAATTCAGAGGCGGGCTGCTAGATTTGTTACTGGTAGGTTTGATCATCACGCGAGTGTTACGGAAATGCTTCAGGAACTCGGGTGGGAGTCTCTAGAGGAAACGAGGCGTTCTTTTCGTGAATCGCTACTGAGGAAATTTAAGAACCAGCATTTGAGGCTGAGCCGGCCGCGGTGGTCTCGCGGTTCTAGGCGCGCAGTCAGGAACCGTGCGACTGCTACGGTCGCAGGTTCGAATCCTGCCTCGGGCATGGATGTGTGTGATGTCCTTAGGTTAGTTAGGTTTAAGTAGTTCTAAGTTCTAGGGGACTGATGACCACAGCAGTTGAGTCCCATAGTGCTCAGAGCCAGCCATTTGAGGCTGACTGCAGTACAATTTTACTGCCGCCAACTTACATTTCGCGGAAAGACCACAACGATAAGATAAGAGAGATTAGGGCTCCTACAGAGGCATATAGGCAGTCATTTTTCCCTCGTTCTGTTTGGGAGTGGAACAGAGAGAGAAGATGCTAGTTGTGGTACAAGGTACCTTCCGCCATGCACCGTATGGTGGATTGCGGAGTATGTATGTAGATGTAGATGTAGAAGTACATAGGGTGACGCCAGAGAAGGAACTGGACTTTAACTTAAGAGACATGGTTACATGATGTCAAGTAAAAACATAGTGGTCATCTCGACCTGACTGCTACCAATATTCACATAGATCTATGTGAATAATAGCTTGGGGTTGAAACGTCCCCTTTTAATAATTTTACAGGACTGTGCTTTAACTGACACACAGTGTTTTTTGCGCAACGCAATCTGACTTTCAAAATTCCCTACAAAAGAATGGCCCTGACTAACATTAAACTATACCTTTCACAAATCACTTACCTCACAAAAATCTTCGCTGCTCAAGCTACTGCAATACAGCGAGCGCCACTACTGCCAGCTAAATAAAAGATTCAAAGTACTGAAGGCACTAACTACTGATAGGGATAGTTAGCAAATGAAAGATATTAATAGAGAACAAAGAATGTATTTACCTTGATATCATCATATATATAGCAGTTCATGACAAATTACAAAACTCCGCCATCTCTCTCCCCACATCCACCACTGCTGGCGGCTCACCTCCAACTGCGCAATGCTACACGCTGTTCACAGCCAGCTGCCTAACACTACAATGGCGAGTATTACAACAATGCAAAGCAGCCACAGACTGCACACAGCACAGCCAGTGATTTTCATACAGAGGTGGCGTTACCAATAAAAAACCTAAACAGCCTACTTACATAGCCCCCATGCTCCCCACAAAAAATTTTACAAATTGGTTTGGGCAGCGCCCAATACAGATTTGAAAAAAATTTTCATAATTACAATAACAAAGAAATCAAATGCACACACTTATTGATACAATGTTGGTCAAAAGCTCAAATTTTCTCACAGTCCATAAAGACAGTCCTGATCGTTCATGACGTTAAAATAGCAGTGTTTTTCTCAAAGTCTGAGCAGTAAAAGAAAATGCACACGGAAGTAGTGGATTTCCATGCAGTCTTGAAGAAGTAGTGTTGTCCTTCCAACGGAAAGACAGTGCTGACTCTTGACATGCCGGCAGGTAATGGGCCACAACAGAGCAAACCCACAGCTGAGTCAGTCAAAGTTTTGAAGAATATTGGTAGGTAGGTCATCACAGAGCAGACCCACTGTAGTCCTGGTAGAGATTATGGTATTGGTGGGCCACCAGAGGCGCAGACCCACTGCATGCCTTGTAGAAATAATGGTATTGATGGATCATCAAAGATGTAGACCCACTGTAGTCCTTGTAGAGATAATGGTACTGGTGGGTCATCAAAGATGCAGACCCACTGTAGTCCTTGTAGAAATAATGGTATTGATGGATCATCAAAGATGTAGACCCACTGTAGTCCTTTTAGAGATGGCCAGCAGCCATCCGTTGTGACTGTGCAGGTGCACAATCACCATTGAAGAGTCTTGTGGATAATTTAGCAAGTCCATAACCACCACTTGTACACTCACAAAGTTTTTGGAATTGTTCTTAGAACCAGCAATGCTGTTATCCAGTCCCTTGCTGAATTATTAACACACGTGCAAACACTAACAGTCCCTACTTCTCACATACTGTCCATATACTATGACCAACAGAAATGTGTGCAGTGAAATGTAACTTACAAGTTACTTAATTTGATGACCTGGTGTCAATTACAATTTTATAACATGAGAATACAATTACAAAGATACAGAAAACATCATTAAAAACATAATAGTACAGATAACATTCGTAGTAATAGGGGCTTTACAAAAGAATAGAAATAAACATATACATCAGTGTTACAAAAATAATGACATAAGTACATACATAAAAGATCAGAATAATTATTGAAACATCGACTTCACACATGAGCATTAAAACAAAACAGAATAAATAATGTCTAAGCATCTTTACAAGTTAAATAACATATTATTAATACCAATTATATTTGAGGATAACAGTATTCCTCATCATAGTGAATAGTATTAGAAAAAAAATTCTATGAAACTACACAGAGACAGGAAGAAAACAAATACACAAGGGTACACAAACACATAGGGGGATAACACAATGGAAAGGACAGGGTTCGTTTTCAGTGTAACTTTTGGTACTGCAGTATTTTGCGAACAAAACCTTTTTTGTTCTTGGAGATCTCCCTTCGTTCATCATTATTCCCAAAAAGTCCTATCTGTACCTCTTTTCTGTATTCTAACCATATTTCTTTCAAAATAAATATGGCTCATTGTACAATACTCATTTAGGCCCAAATCGTTTTCATATACCTTGTTAATGCATTGCTTCCAATTCATCATAGTTAGTTTCTTATATAGTCTACCCCCTCTTAAGCTAACTTAAATCTACTGAGCTCAGATGCTAAACTAAGGGACGAGGCAATGCAGCAGCACAAATCAAGTAACACAAACATCAATGACAAAAATTTCAAGCTGGCAAAGCAAGCTACAGTAAATCTAAATTACCAAGCAATTCAACATTACAACTAATATGAGGCAATGCGCAGCAAACAAGAAAAATAAATCAGTAGTAAAACTGGCTTAACAGCGTAATACAAAGTCAAATTCAGTAACATTATGCCTGGCAAACAGCAGAAGCAAAAGCAATAAATTATATCTAAACATGACAACGCTCAAGCAGAAAAATATTACAGTAAAGACAACAATGCAGATAAGGGAAATGTATAATCACATCTTAATGTCTAAGTAATTAAAGTGGTGCACCACAGGAAGTTATTCTACCAAAAAAATTACCCAGTAGTTGAAAAGAAAATTCCGTATGCAATTCCTGTGAAGGGAAATATCTTTTTATGCTCCTTCGTTTTTTTGAATAGATCATAAAATTATTTACTGGATCTGTAGGCATAAAATATTTATATTAGTACATCTATAAAATTTTATTTTAACCAGTGCTGCAGTGCAGCTAGAAACTAGATATTAAACAAAATGAGTAAATAAATACATAAAGCAAGCCATATGGCATTTCTCTCAATTCTCGTAGATAGACACTTGTCCTAATCAGGTATGCAGATGTAAGAATGTTTCCAAGCTATTATTAGCGTGTCGTATTTACGATGCTTTCTACAAACGAATGTCAATAGCGAGGATAATGGTCTCCCCCTTTTTTTTTTTCTACCACCTGCGCCACACACTAATGGCTTTTTCTCAAGGCGGCTGGCACACCTGGCCGCTCACAACGCATTACGTGCAGGTGGTCACTTAACTTTCGTACGGAAATATTTACGACACCAGTTTCCGCTACAGTGACAGTTTCATATAAAAATATTTCACAGGTCAAGAATCTGGGTTACAAATCTGTAGAAACAAAATCCTATAAATATAACAGCATCCAAAAAATTTTCGCCAGCATTGTGATACATTCACGCATATACACACATTTCATAACTCTTAAAGTACGATTCTTAGTTTCCAACAACCTTTTTCACAAACCATAGTCCCTAACTTCTATTCATTATTCATATACATATAAACACGTAATCACATTCCTTATATAGCATCAGCTTATTGATCATAAACATACCGCAACAACATAATACACATAGTCGTCGTAAAAATAACATCATAACACCTCAGTCAACTCTCAAAATCGTCGTAGCTTCCTCCAATAATATCAAAACTTAAAAAAAATTCTCTGCTCATGTCAAAAGTGTCATCTACCTCAAACATACTTTAAAATCATGCTCCCTTACCAAATATATCATTCAAAGCTCTCATAGTATCACAATGGTTCTGAAAAAATATGAACAGTTCAAAAAGTACAAACAACATACAATTTCGTAAGTGTGAAGTTATCCAACTGTGTAATGGCGTAAACATCTGTCACTGACGTAGTAAAAAGAATGTTTATTTCACTGTCAAATAATCAGATAGCTGTGTAATTTATGTGTTGGAGAAATATGGTACCGATGTGTAAAGTTGTATAAGCAAATACCATATTAGCTAGGGTTCCTTGTGGTTGCCACACACATGGTACACAAAGTAAGCGTGTACCCCCCTGAGGATTAATGTAATTATACCCTCAGGTGTTACAGATTACAGCAATGGAATGAAATGTATCACGGAAAACTTTCTTTGCAATTTAAAAATCTTTAAAAATAAATGTTTTAAGTACAAAATTAATTACTCAAATGCGTGTACTGTAGCGCTAAACTGTGCGTCTTGTCGCAACATAATCTTTGTGGAAGTGTCGTAGTTATCGTCCTCCGAAAGCTAAGTTCTGCAGAAGTCAATGTACTTACCTCATGATACACAAAAGTGAAATGCTTTGCGTATAGATATCTTAGTTATTACGCTTATTCCCGTGATGAGGAAAGTACTGTGCTGTAACGTATTGTTGTGCCACGAAAAAGGCTGTCTCATTGTAGCTATACCACAAAAGTTAAATACTAAAACATGTTTCACTTTCCAGAAGAATTCAGAAAAATTGTGCAGATATAAAACAGATACACTGCAAAAGCAACATTGTTAATTGTCACTCATTAGTAGCGTCGTGATAACATCGTGTAGCTGTCACATAAACTAACCACTGTGTCCTCTGGTATTTCACAGAAAGTACTTTAAATCCAGAATTTTTTTTTTAAGTAAACCAAAATGTTGCATGAAAATCTCATTAGCGTTGCCGGTATATGTTCTAAGTATGTGATCCTTATAGTCGTTACGTGATAGTGGAACTAACAAGCAAGAATGTACACACACAATAACACTGTGTCGTCTGTTCAGTATAACAATGCATTCGTAATTTATGTTTAAATAAGTTCTCTTGGTTCTTGACTGGATAGTTCACTTTAAAACATCGTTGCATGTTAACAGTTTCTAAGATTGAAAAAGAGTACTACTAACGTGAAGTGAAAAATTTTATAGCAAAGACTAAGTTAAAAAGCAGATTATCTCTCAATGAACGGTTTTACATGTGAAGTGTGGTGCAATCCTTTACTCTTCATAGTACTCAGAGTTTGACTTGAATGCAATTATCATGCGGTATACGTCGGTACAGAATACTAAAATTTTTCTCAAGGCTAGCGTCTTATGTTATTTTTCTCGGAGCCAGCGGGCGCACGCGGCTGCCTGCTGTGCGAGTCATTGTCTGTCTCTTTGTTGGCGCGCGCCGTTATTGGGATTAGGAGACCTAACTTCTACAAATTCACTTTGACGAGAAGGCCCTGCCCTGTTTAAATCCCGCCAGTTCTGATGCAATTCAGGTCTGTCGTTATGAATATATCGTCTGTCGTCATGTCGGTAGGTTCCGTAGTTTCTTCCTTGTCCGTCACGTGGTGGAGAATTTCTCCCTGAATCGTAACTGTGCGCCGAACTGTTGCGTCTGAAGTTATTCTGTCTCCCTTGATAATAATAGTTCTGGTTACCATATTGTCTGTTTCTATGATTGTCTCTGTGATATTCATTACTACGGAAATGCGAACTTTCTCTGTAACTATTACTCTGCCAGCGGTTGTCATAAGGGTGGTGTCTGTTTTGGTCACAATTTACGTTATAAGAATAGCCTTGTCGTGTATTATTTCTGTCATCGCGGCATTGTGACAGATGTGACCTGTAATTATTGTGCTCCTGTTCTCGCGTTCCGCGATTGTCAGTGTCAATTTCCAGTTCTTGTAACAGTCCCTGAAAAGCTTCAATGTCGTCTTTGCAACGTCCTGCTAAAATAATATGCCGTAAATGTTCAGGTAATTTGATTAAGCAAATGCGGATGAGTTCTGAGGGGCTGTATGGGTTTGAAAGATACTGATTCTTATGCAACATCTCTTCAAAATATTTCATAAGACTGGAAAATTCAGATTGTTCGAAACGTTTCATCATTATGATGCTATGTTTTACTCGGTCTTGTGTTGCTTGAGACCAATATGCTGAGAGGAAGGCATGGTAAAATTCTCCTTCACTGTGGCAATCGTGAATGACCGATCGCATTCTTACAGCTGGTTCATTCTCTAAGTAGGCACACATAAATTCTAATCTGTGTTCTAACGACCAGTTGGGAGGAAAACAATGAGAGAATTGATGGAGCCATGCTTGTGGATGAATGTCGTTGGCAGAATTCTTAAACGTTTTGAATTTACGTGTAGTAATGAACAGCTTATAGTCAAAGTCATCATGTCGGCGAGTCGCATATCGGTCATTGTTACGTCGTTTCGGCGGTTCCACTTCAAAATTCGGTGCACCTTGCCAATTTCTTTCATAATTTCCGAAATGCGCTGTGTTATTATTTTGTGGCTGTTCCGTATTTCTATGTCCCTCTTCCTGTACTGGAGCGCGAGTGTCCTCTGAAATATGTAATTGATTTTCATGAACAGTAGTTTGCAGTTCTTTTATGGCTGCTTCGTGATTCTGTAGTGCATTTTCATGACGCGAAAAAATAGGTTGGAAATGCTCACAAATTTGTGTTTTTACGTCACTACAGACTTTTTGACATTTCGATTCAATGTGATGTAACTCAGTAGTTAAATCCTCGCGTGTTTGTTCAAGAGTTTGCTCCAATGAGTCTAACTTTTGAAGATTTTGTTCCATTGCGTCTAACTTTTGAAGATTTTGTCCTATTTGTTTCTGATTTTGTTCAAGTGTTGTGTCTAACTTTTTATGATTTTGTTCCACTGTGTCTAACTTTTGAAGATTTTGTTCCATTATGTCTAACTTTTGAAGCTTTTGTCCCATTTGTTGCATTAATTGTAATAACAGTGCACTGGTGTCTGAAACATGTTCCTCAGTGCTATTCGGCAGTGAAGTTGCACCGGCAACATTCACATTTTGACAAACAGAAAATGTGTCTTGACTCATTTGAGAAAACGGTGAGGACCCAAAACCTGAGTCTACAATATTTGCGAGATTGTTTCCTGTCATTTCAGATTCCTGAGGCGAGCTGTTGCCGACCGATCGATCGATAATGCTTCCCTGTTCTCTAATTGTTTCACTGTCTACACCATTGTTTGCCGCCCGCTCCATTTCCCTATGCGCAATTACCAAATTACTACTTTGAACATTAGTTAATTCATTACTCTGCGGCGCTAACACACTGCTTTCGTCTTCACTGTCATTTCTCAATTTAGTTTGGAGCCTAGTATTACGTTTTTCACACGCCATTATTGTCACAGTATTTCACACGACAACACAGAAAAGCACAATTTGAAGAGCAAAAATAAGAAAACACATTAACATAACACTGAAAATAATATCTGGTTAATTGCAGCTGCGAAATACTTGGTGCAAATCTACATGTGTGCCACACCTGTTTTACTGTACAACAATGAAAGACTGCAACTACAAAGGAGATTCTCTCTACAATTACGCGCTAGCAATAAACAAAATCTACACTAATTACACAAACTACAAGAAAAAATCAGAATATTCCAGTGAGGTATCCTAGGCTAAGGGTCGACATATGAAACGTCCCCTTTTAATAATTTTACAGGACTGTGCTTTAACTGACACACAGTATTTTTTGCGCAACGCAATCTGACTTTCAAAATTCCCTACAAAAGAATGGCCCTGACTAACATTAAACTATACCTTTCACAAATCACTTACCTCACAAAAATCTTCGCTGCTCAAGCTACTGCAATACAGCGAGCGCCACTACTGCCAGCTAAATAAAAGATTCAAAGTACTGAAGGCACTAACTACTGATAGGGATAGTTAGCAAATGAAAGATATTAATAGAGAACAAAGAATGTATTTACCTTGATATCATCATATATATAGCAGTTCATGACAAATTACAAAACTCCGCCATCTCTCTCCCCACATCCACCACTGCTGGCGGCTCACCTCCAACTGCGCAATGCTACACGCTGTTCACAGCCAGCTGCCTAACACTACAATGGCGAGTATTACAACAATGCAAAGCAGCCACAGACTGCACACAGCACAGCCAGTGATTTTCATACAGAGGTGGCGTTACCTATAAAAAAACCTAAACAGCCTACTTACAGGGTAAACATGTAAGTGGTTTTTCATGTCACTGAAAGTAGGTCAATAGGAAAGTTGAGGCTGGTTACTACGTGTAGCATGAAAAACATGTTTATATATTCTGGAAATAGTGAACTGGCTCAGACTGGAGAAACAAAAACATCTTTTGCCTGACAGGCAGGCTTGGACCTATAGGGAAAAGAAACAGCTTTTGTCCTGGCTGTGAACAGCATCCTATGTGAGTTCAGACTGGGATGAGAGCTAGGAAAAATTCAGGAAATCTGGCAACAATGCAGACAGTCCTAGTATTCCTGGTCAGCCATCTTGAATCGCCATCTTGGTTTTCGACAGAAGAATGCATCATCTTCGATTTCCTACCTTTTTGTTCTTAGGACAACAATCCTACCTCCACAATGACATCATAAGAGTGGGGGAAAAACTGGTAGCATAATTGGCCTGTTTGGTATTTCCTATCAAATTTAAGATTTCCCACCATTTTATACACGGGGCAGTTGGTCTATTAGGAGAATTGTAGGATGACATCATAGGTATAGGGTGATACCTGGCAACAGCGCACTCTATCCCAGAATCTGCACTGTCGTACTATTTACCTTTTCTCCTGCAGCTTCATGATGAGTATTCTGTGGCAGTCCCATCTTCCAAGATGAGAACACTCGTATTCACAGGGCTGGTTTGACGAACGCTGTGGAACTCTGTTGCACCTGTATTAGCCCACTAATTTACCTGACGTTAATCGAACAGAAAATGTCTGAGAATATTTGGAATAGCGAATGAAACGTAGTAATCCACATCGCTACAATTCTGGTTGCTCTACGGGCTGTAATCATCAGTGGGTTGCTTCAGTTGGATGTGACATACCAAAGATACTAGTGGACTCTCTTCCTCAGTGAACTGAGCCCATTGTAAAGCCTAGAGGCATGTTAAACGGTATTAGCTGTATGTTCATGGACCAGCGTGCTTCTTTTTACATTGACGACGTATAATATTCTTATTGCAAGGTATTATTCTATGTGCGACTTTCAGATATGGTCTTCTGGTGAAAGTCTAGCGTGGTGCTGATAACGAAAACTTACTGGTCCGCCAATGGCTGACCGTGCAGTGTTGTTTTCAAATCACTGAGAAACCACGCGTAAACGATAGTCTGATGTGGAGAAAGAGAACGATTGTTATGTAAACATGACGGGATGGAATTAAAACTACAGCACGACCTGATGCTCATGATAAGCTGTCAGTTGCAGCTGTTGACGTTAACTGTTACGACACTACATACGTTCGCGGGTTTTGTTGGTAAAACTGTGTTCTGTGTAATTACGTAAGAAACGTGACGTCAATCCAATGATATGGAAACAGACAGAGGGGTTAATTAATAGAAACGAAGCGTCTTACTTTCAGATAAAAGTTAATGTATATTACATTTCTTCATAACCCTACCAGTAAATTTATCAAAGAAAGACTGGAAGTAAGACTTTGACGCCCCGACGATAGCGAAGTCATTAGAGACGCAGTACAAGCTCGGTTTACGAAAGGAGGGAGGAAATGGGCGGTGCCCTTTTCAGAGGAACAATCCCGGCATTTAGAGAAAAATTTATCATGCTCTGCAGAAAATATCTTTGATTTTTGGATTCGTTCGATGTTATCAGCGTGTCTGTGTAAAATGACATAGAGTTGATCGTTAAGCCCTTGTTTCTGTCTCTAGCGGAGTAATTGTAACTTTGAGATCTTCAAAGAGTACCCTTTAAAGGGTACTAAAAAGTGATAAATTCAGCCCTTGACGGAATGGTTTCCAGATTTCCGCTCTTGCAATTGCCGAACTACGATGCATTTGCCACATTTATATTGCCGCATGCTGTGCTTCGTCCACAGTGGAGTGGCGGTTATTGTTCCTTCCTGGTAACGAGAGTGTCCAGTTCGATCCCGCCTCATGCAATTATTTATCACTGGGCGATATTGGGATTTACTAATTAATAGAATACTGTAATCTGCTAGAGCATTCTAGTGTGTATAAACACAAGCACTCTTTGCTGATGAGGAACTTTAACTGCCTCTGTACTTCCGTATATGTTTAATAAACGTGCTTTAAATGTGGAGTGTTAGTTCTCGTTGACGACAGTGCTACCGTGACTGGTAGTCGATTCTGGAATCTACATGATACAGTCTGGTCCAAACGCTGGGTATCTCGCCGTTGCTCCAAAAATACTTCGCGTTAAGTCGAACGGTATATACGTCTCACGGTCCACATTGTGAGGCTACCGATGAATACAAAAACATCGGATGACCAGATGCACATCAGGCAACCATTAATGGTTCGGCAAGCGCTGGCGAAAATCCATCAGAGTGGATGAAAGAATTCAACCGTGCCATTAAATGCAACATGTGGTACAACTTAATGTGTCTGTCCAACAACTATGTGTATCTCAGCGCCACAGCCCAGCAATGATTCGAGAATAACGAGAAAAAGCTCAAGAGCTACGACAAATTACACTCGGAAATTAAATAAACAATTGGTGGTAACCAGCAACGTATTCGCATAGCCGAAGAAAAACTGAAAATGTAGCCCAGGGCCAAGAGTAGAGGAGATATTCGTATGTAGAGATTATTTTGTCGCTGTGTCACACAACGAAATCGAATATGATGAAAGACGCAAAGACATAATGAAGGCTGTGGCAAAGTTCGTCTATTATTCGATTATTTTGAAGGATGTCGCCACAACAGGCGAATGCTTTAAGTGATACCAGCAATGGCAATGGCAATATAGTAGAGAAAGACTTACCGAAAGGCATCTGACAGATTTCTGAATATTATTTATTCATATTTCTGTCACAGTTGCATAAAGTTTTGTGTTGGTGACCTACTAGGCAGGGCTTTCGGGCTAGTGAACTTGCTTTTGTGAGCAGCCAGTCTTCCCATGCTTCATTATGTAGTACAAAGGGGATTTTCTTAAGCTGCAGTACTAACATATCCATTTTTACGGATATTACGTACCCTTCATCGTAATCCACTTGCCAGCGACAAACTCATCCAGCTCTGAACGTCCAGTCTCAAACCACTGGCTACATTTCGTTACTTTCGGTACTAGTCACCACCAGGACAATATATGCAAATGTGTCAGAAACCTGAAAAAATAATAATATAATCGAAGTTGCATGCTGTACCGACGTCAACCATGCACTACCAGGAGGAAGTCTTATAGTTAATACAGCAAATAGTAAGATAAGAGCCAGGACGATTTATGACTGTTGATGACAAACCCAGAGCGCAGAAGCAGCAGCGTTGATTGTTGAACCCCGTCAGGAGAAGGTAGCATCGCTAATCCAAGAAGAGTTTATCGATAATTGGCACCAGTCCGACAAGACAAAGCAGCATGGGGAATTGAGTCGGAAACCGAGGTCCAGCAGACAACATTTGACTTTCTAGACGACGCGAATACAACCGGCTCCCCAGCCAAATCAGTTGCCGCCCAGTAGAAGGGACATTTGGTTAACAGAGGAAAACACGACGGTACATTACCTTTGTGGACGCCCTGGTCATGTGGTACGCCATTGTAAAGAAAGGAGAAGAGTGATCGGCGACTATAACGGGACACAGCGTTAAATAACAGGCCACACTACTCGCCTGCAGATGACAACAGGGCGAAGCTCATCACCATACTGTGGTCGAGGTCGCTCCCCATCGGAACACAGACGTTACCGATCACAGTAGAGAAGGCCCAGCCGCCCACACACCTACCGAAAAGCAGGAAGACTAAACAAGCCGACCATCTACGGAGGCGAGACCGTCGCAAATGAAAATTCTCCACTCACGACAGTTGACTAGGTCTTGGGAAATAACATCGATAACATTATCGACGAGCCAACTGCCCAGGCACCGGTCGATTCTGCGTCTGATTGTCTGTGATATACCATGCTTATCGTCGCCAGTTAGAGCAGATTGGGTTCCAAGATTCAAAGCTCAATCTGCTGAAGCGCCAAAGAAACTAGTATAGGCATGCGTATTCAAAAACAGAGATATGTAAACAGGCAGAATACGGCGCTGCGGTCGGCAACGCCTGTATAAGACAACAAGTGTGTGGCGCAGTTGTTAGATCTGTTACTGCTAGTAAAATGGCAGGTTATCAAGATTTTAGTGAGTTTGAACATGGTGTTATAGTCGACGCACGAGCGATGGGACACATCTCCGATGTACCGGTGAAGTGGGGATTTTCCCATACGATCATTTCACGAGTGGCCATCCTGATTTAGGTTTTCCGTGATTTCCTAAATCGCTCGAGGCAAATGTCGGGATTGTTCCTTTGAAAGGACACGGCCGTCTTCCTTCGCCGTCCTTCCCTAATCCTATGAGACCGATGACCTCGCTGTCTGGTCTCATTCCACAAACAACCCAACCCATTTCACGAATGTACCGTGAATATCAGAAATCCGGTAAAATATCAAATCTCCGAAATCGCTGCGGCCGGAAAAAGATCCGGCAAGAACGGGGCTAACGACGATTGAGGAGAGTTCAACGTCACAGAGGTGCACGCAAATTGCTGCAGCTTTCAATGCTGGGCCACCAACAAGGGTCAGGGCTCGAACCATTCAACGAAACACCATCGATATGGGCTTATGGAGCCGAAGGCCCATTCATGTACCCTTGATGACTGCACGACACGAAGTTTTAAGATTCGCTTGGGCCCGTAAACACCGAAATTGGATTGTTGATGGCCGGCCGGGGTGGCCGAGCGGTTCTAGGCGCTTCAGTCTGGAATCGCGCGACCGCTACGGTCGCAGGTTCGACTCCTGCCTCGGGCATGGATGTGTGTGTTGTCATTAGGTTAGTTAGGTTTAAGTAGTTCTAAGTTCTAGGTGACTGATGACCTCAGATGTTAAGTCCCATAGTGCTCAGAGCCATTTGAATCATTTTTTTTGGAATGTTGATGATTGGAAACATGTTGCCTGGTCAGGCGAGTCTCGTTTCAAATTGTATCGAGCGGATGGACGTCTACAGGTATGGAGACAGCCTCATGAATCCATGGACCCTGCATGTCAGCAGGGGCCTGTTCAATCTGATGGAGGCTCTGTAATGGTGTGGGGCGTGTACAGTTGGAGTGATATGGGACCCCTGATACTTCTGGATACGACTCTGACAGGTGACATGTACATAAGCATCCTGTCTGATGCGTCTGTTCATGTCAAAAAATGGCTCTGAGCACTATGGGACTTAACATCTATCGTCATCTAGAACTTAGAACTTGGCTCTGAGCACCATGGAACTTAACATCTATGGTCATCAGTCCCCTAGAACTTAGAACTACTTAAACCTAACTAACCTAAGGACATCACACAACACCCAGTCATCACGAGGCAGAGAAAATCCCTGACCCCGCCGGTAACAGAACCCGGGAACCCGGGCGCGGGAAGCGAGAACGTCCATTCATGTCCATTGTGCATTCCGACGGAGTTGGGCAATTCCAGCGGGACAATTCGACAACCCCACAAGTCCAGAATCGCAAAAGAGTGGCTCCAGTAACACTCTTCTGAGTTTAAACGCTTCCGCTGGACATCGAACTCCCCAGACATGAACATTATTGAGCATATCTGGGATGCCTTGCAACGTGTTGTTCAGAATACATCTCCACCCCCTCGTACTCTTACCGATTTATAGACAGCCATTCAGGATTCATCGTGTCAATTCCCTCCAGCACTACTTAAAACATTAGTCGAGTCCATGCCACGTCGTGTTGCCGCACTTTTGCGTGCTCGAGGAGGCCCTGCACGATATTAGACAGTATACCAGTCTCTCTGGTTCTTCAGTGTATGACCACGTGCTTAATAGCGTGTTGCTCCACCTTTGGAACGCAACACAGCAGCGGTTCTTCGTGAGATGGATTCTACAAGTCCTCGGCAATTTTCCGGAGGTATGTGACACAAGATGTCTACGCAATTCCCGTGAATTACGGGCAGGTGGTTCCTGGGCGCAGAACTAGCGCCAGATAGCGTGCCACATCGGTATCACACCGGACGAATCTCGTATCCGAAACAGTTCACTATCATGCTGGTCAGACGACTGTAGCAAGACTCTGGCCTTCTGAAATGGACAGTTGTCCTGACAGAACATGCCATTGCCGGCGGGGAAAACATAAACCATGAAAAGATGCAGGTGTTCTGCAGTAATGTTCACATAGTCCAGAGCGGTTATAGTGCTTTCAGTGAGTGTCATAGGTCTCATGGAAAGCCAACTGAATGTCCCTCATAGCATAATACTAACGCCACCGGTCTGTTTGTGTGGCGTGCTACATATCTGTATTCCGAGCAGCCGTTCCCCTGGGTGGCGGCGTATCACGATACGCTAATCCGAGAACAATTTATCCATCATTGGGACAGATCTCGACAAGACAAATCAGTATGGGGAATGGAGTGGGAAACCTAGAACCAGCTGACAACTTTTAACTTTTTCGACGACGCGAATACAACCAACTCCCCAGGCAAATCAACTGCCGTCGGGGAAAACATCAACCACGGAAAGATGCAGGTGGTCCGCAGTAATGTTCACGTAGTCCAGAGCGGTTGTAGTGCCTTCAGTTAATACCATAGGTCCCATGGAAGGCCAACTGAATATCCCTCATAGCATCGCTGTTTCAGTGGCGCGGTGCATATTCCAAGCAGCCGTCTCCTCGGATGGTGGCGTATCACGATACCCAGTAAACTAACGAATGTGGTTCATCCGACCAGGCAACCCGTTTCCATCGATCCACGGTCCAATGTCGGAGATCCCGTGCCCACTGGAATCGTAATTAAAGATGCCGTTGGGTCACGAACAGCTTGCTAAGGAGCCACACTAATGAGCCACACGTTCAAAAATAAGAGCTGATTGGTGTGTCCAAACAATTGAGCCTACGGCAGCGCTGTACTCTGTTGTCAAATCTTACCCAAATCGCCTCCCACCCTGCTTTACAGAGTGGGCAAGCCTCCGTCCGCCACGTCCTGCAATGAAGCATCCACATCCATAGCCTTGTCGCCTACTCATGGTTTCAACCACTTCCAAAGATGCTCAAGACAGTAGCACGCGAACAAACGACCAGTTTTGCCGTTTCCGAGATACACGTTCCCAACTGCCGCGTCATAATAATCTGCCCTTTGCCAATGTCGCTTTTGTCAGTCCAGTCCATTTCCCCATGTGTGGCCCGCATCACATAGAATGATTCCCCACTCCAGACTACCGTTTATATACTTCCCATACCGTGTCCCTCGCCCACAACAGCACCAGGCGGCATTTAATCTGGCGTTCGGTACTGGTCATAATATTTTGACTCATGAGTCGATATGAACCTCTGTTGTGAGAAAAAAAAAGCATCAATAAAGGGAAACAACTCCCTCTACCAACTCTTTGCCTTCGACGCGAACCTCACGCATTTACAACTCTTTTCAGAAGATTCCTGTCACAAACACACTAATACTCATACAAAATACGGAAACAATGGTCGCCGTGGTGACAATCCATGGTGCTCCAGAGGTCGTCACACTGTCCGTGTGGATAGTCGTCTTGCTGTAAATAACACCATTATGTGACTCAAGGCGAAGCCCACGAGAAACCCAGGCCGTAGCACTTACGTCACAGCACGTGACACTGCAGGTCCTACGAGTGACAGCAGCCGTCTCCGGATGGGAGCGGGTAGCTATTTCAAATGAGTAGTAATTCTTGACAGGGCGTTTATATGCATGCAAGCTCTCGATAGCACACAAAAAAGGCAAGACCTTTAGTGGCTACATTTTCAATTTACATATTGATTTCCCGTGAGCCCTGCACGGGGCCGAGCTTCCGGGAACTGTTGAGAACAAGACGATTAGTGTGACGTCACCGTTGCGAGGCTCAGATTCCTCGAGGGCCCCAGACTGAAGGCATGTGACGTGGCCCTACGATTCAGCATGGTCGAGAGAACAATATGTCTCCCCTTCTTACTCGAGGCAGTACACGATCTCCTGACAAACAAACAACATTCAGATACCATTTCCGAATAAGAAACCTGGTGCACAATCTTTGTTATACAGAGTGTTTATAAAATCACTTCCGGTTTTCCATTTAAACACTTTATTATGGACTATAAACAACACGAACATGCTTTGAGACATTATTTAATACAAACTGAGTCATTTTAATCTGTTGTTGTAGTCTTCAGTCCTGAGACTGGTTTGATGCAGCTCTCCATGCTACTCTATCCTGTGCAAGCTTCTTCATCTCCCAGTACCTACTGCAACCTACATCCTTCTGAATCTGCTTAGTGTATTCATCTCTTGGTCTCCCTCTACGATTTTTACCCTCCACGCTGCCCTCCAATGCTAAATTTGTGATCCCTTGATGCCTCAAAACATGCCCTACCAACCGATCCCTTCTTCTAGTCAAGTTGTGCCACAAACTTCTCTTCTCCCCAATCCTATTCAACACCTCCTCATTAGTTATGTGATCTACTCATCTAATCTTCAGCATTCTTCTGTAGCACCACATTTCGAAAGCTTCTATTCTCTTCTTGTCCAAACTAGTTATCGTCCATGTTTCACTTCCATACATGGCTACACTCCATACAAATACTTTCAGAAACGACTTCCTGACACTTAAGTCTATACTCGACGTTAACAAATTTCTCTTCTTCAGAAACGATTTCCTTGCCATTGCCAGTCTATATTTTATATCCTCTCTACTTCGACCATCATCAGTTATTTTACTCCCTAAATAGCAAAACTCCTTTACTACTTTAAGTGTCTCATTTCCTAATCTAATTCTCTGAGCATCACCCGATTTAATTTGACTACATTCCATTATCCTCGTTTTGCTTTTGATGATGTTCATCTTATATCCTCCTTTCAAGACACTGCTCTTCCAAGTCCTTTGCTGTCTCTGACAGAATTACAATGTCATCGGCGAACCTCAAAGTTTTTACTTCTTCTGCATGAATTTTAATATCCACTCCGAATTTTTCTTTTGCATCCTTTACTGCTTGCTCAATATACAGATTGAATAACATCGGGGAGAGGTGTGGTAGGGGGCGAAAGACATTCCGGAGGGCTGAACGGAAGGCCTCTCTCGTTTGTCTGACGAACCGGTTTCAGGCTCTGTCTCAGGCTGATACTGATCTTCGGCCTGACATGGCTGCTTGTCCTGTTCCAGAGGTTGCCCCTCAGTCTGCAAGATCCGGGCGGTCGCAGAGGGTGGGCTTACTGGTAGTTGGGAGCTCCAACTTCAGGCACGTAATGGGGCCCCTTAGGGAAATGGCAGCAAGAGAGGGGAAGAAAACCAATGTGCACTCCGTGTGCATACCGGGGGGAGTCATTCCAGATGTGGAAAGGGTCCTTCCGGATGCCATGAAGGGTACAGGGTGCACCCATCTGCAGGTGGTCGCTCATGTCGGCACCAATTATGTGTGTCGCTATGGATCGGAGGAAATCCTCTCTGGCTTCCGGCGGCTATCTGATTTGGTGAAGACTGCCAGTCTCGCTAGCGGGATGAAAGCAGAGCTCACCATCTGCAGCATCGTCGACAGGACTGACTGCGGACCTTTGGTACAGAGCCGAGTGGAGGGTCTGAATCAGAGGCTGAGACGGTTCTGCGACCATGTGGGCTGCAGATTCCTCGACTTGCACCATAGGGTGGTGGGGTTTCGGGTTCCGATGGATAGGTCAGGAGTCCACTACACGCAACAAGCGGCTACGCGGGTAGCAGGGGTTGTGTGGCGTGGGCTGGACGGTTTTTTAGGTTAGATGGCCTTGGGCAAGTACAGAAAGGGCAACAGCCTCAACGGGTGCGGGGCAAAGTCAGGACATGCGGGGACCAAGCAAATCGGTATTGTAATTGTCAACTGTCGAAGCTGCGTTGGTAAAGTACCGGAACTTCAAGCGCTGATAGAAAGCACCGAAGCTGAAATCGTTATAGGTACAGAAAGCTGGCTGAAGCCAGAGATAAATTCTGCCGAAATTTTTACAAAGGTACAGACGGTGTTTAGAAAGAATAGATTGCATGCAACCGGTGGTGGCGTGTTCGTTGCTGTTAGTAGTAGTTTATCCTGTAGTGAAGTAGAAGTGGATAGTTCCTGTGAATTATTATGGGTGGAGGTTACACTCAACAACCGAGCTAGGTTCATAATTGGCTCCTTTTACCGCCCTCCCGACTCAGCAGCATTAGTGGCAGAACAACTGAGAGAAAATTTGGAATACATTTCACATAAATTTTCTCAGCATGTTATAGTCTTAGGTGGAGATTTCAATTTACCAGATATAGACTGGGACACTCAGATGTTTAGGACGGGTGGTAGGGACAGAGCATCGAGTGACATTATACTGAGTGCACTATCCGAAAATTACCTCGAGCAATTAAACAGAGAACCGACTCGTGGATATAACATCTTGGACCTACTGATAACAAACAGACCCGAACTTTTCGACTCTGTATGTGCAGAACAGGGAATCAGTGATCATAAGGCCGTTTCAGCATCCCTGAATATGGAAGTTAATAGGAATACAAAAAAGGAAGGAAGGTTTATCTGTTTAGCAAGAGTAATAGAAGGCAGATTTCAGGCTACCTAACAGATCAAAACGAAAATTTCTGTTCCGACACTGACAATGTTGAGTGTTTATGGAAAAAGTTCAAGGCAATTGTAAAATGCGTTTTAGACAGGTACGTGCCGAGTAAAACTGTGAGGGACGGGAAAAACCCACCGTGGTACAACAACAAAGTTAGGAAACTACTGCGAAAGCAAAGAGAGCTTCACTCCAAGTTTAAACGCAGCCAAAACCTCTCAGAAAAACAGAAGCTAAACGATGTCAAAGTTAGCGTAAGGAGGGCTATGCGTGAAGCGTTCAGTGAATTCGAAAGTAAAATTCTATGTACCGACTTGACAGAAAATCCTAGGAAGTTCTGGTCTTACGTTAAATCAGTAAGTGGCTCGAAACAGCATATCCAGACACTCCGGGATGATGATGGCATTGAAACAGAGGATGACACGCGTAAAGCTGAAATACTAAACACCTTTTTCCAAAGCTGTTTCACAGAGGAAGACCGCACTGCAGTTCCTTCTCTAAATCCTCGCACAAACGAAAACATGGCTGACATCGAAATAAGTGTCCAAGCAATAGAAAAGCAACTGGAATCACTCAACAGAGGAAAGTCCACTGGACCTGACGGGATACCAATTCGACTCTACACAGAGTACGCGAAAGAACTTGCCCCCCTTCTAACAGCCGTGTACCGCAAGTCTCTAGAGGAACGGAGGGTTCCAAATGATTGGAAAAGAGCACAGGTAGTCTCAGTCTTCAAGAAGGGTCGTCGAGCAGATGCGCAAAACTATAGACCTATATCTCTGACGTCGATCTGTTGTAGAATTTTAGAACATGTTTTTTGCTCGAGTATCATGTCGTTTTTGGAAACCCAGAATCTACTCTGTAGGAATCAACATGGATTCCGTAAACAGCGATCGTGTGAGACTGAACTCGCTTTATTTGTTCACGAGACCCAGAAAATATTAGATACTGGCTCCCAGGTAGATGCTATTTTTCTTGACTTCCGGAAGGCGTTCGATACAGTTCCGCACTGTCGTCTGATAAACAAAGTAAGAGCCTACGGAATATCAGACCAGCTGTGTGGCTGGATTGAAGAGTTTTTAGCAAACAGAACACAGCATGTTGTTATCAATGGAGAGACGTCTACAGACGTTAAAGTAACCTCTGGCGTGCCACAGGGGAGTGTTATGGGACCATTGCTTTTCACAATATATATAAATGACCTAGTAGATAGTGTCGGAAGTTTCATGCGGCTTTTCGCGGATGATGCTGTAGTATACAGAGAAGTTGCAGCGTTAGAAAATTGTAGCGAAATGCAGGAAGATCTGCAGCGGATAGGCACTTGGTGCAGGGAGTGGCAACTGTCCCTTAGCATAGACAAATGTAATGTATTGCGAATACACAGAAAGAAGGATCCTTTATTGTATGATTATATGATAGCGGAACAAACACTGGTAGCAGTTACTTCTGTAAAATATCTGGGAGTATGCGTGCGGAACGATTTGAAGTGGAATGATCATATAAAATTAATTGTTGGTAAGGCGGGTACCAGGTTGAGATTCATTGGGAGAGTGCTTAGAAAATGTAGTCCATCAACAAAGGAGGTGGCTTACAAAACACTCGTTCGACCTATACTTGAGTATTGCTCATCAGTGTGGGATCCGTACCAGATCGGGTTGACGGAGGAGATAGAGAAGATCCAAAGAAGAGCGGCGCGTTTCGTCACAGGGTTATTTGGTAACCGTGATAGTGTTACGGAGATGTTTAATACACTCAAGTGGCAGACTCTGCAAGAGAGGCGCTCTGCATCGCGGTGTAGCTTGCTCGCCAGGTTTCGAGAGGGTGCGTTTCTGGATGAGGTATCGAATATATTGCTTCCCCCTACTTATACCTCCCGAGGAGATCACGAATGTAAAATTAGAGAGATTAGAGCGCGCACGGAGGCTTTCAGACAGTCGTTCTTCCCGCGAACCATACGCGACTGGAACAGGAAAGGGAGGTAATGACAGTGGCACGAAAAGTGCCCTCCGCCACACACCGTTGGGTGGCTTGCGGAGTATAAACGTAGATGTAGATGTAGGTTACAACCCTGTCTCACTCCTTTCCCAACCACTGCTTCCGTTTCATGCCCCTCGACTCTTACAACTGCTATCTGGTTTCTGTATAAATTATAAATAGCCTTTCGCTCCCTTTATTTTACCCCTACCACCTTCAGAATTTGAAAGAGAGTATTCCAGTTAACATTGTCAAAAGCTTTCTCTAAGTCTACAAATGCTAGAAACGTAGGTTTGCCTTTTCTTAATCTTTCTTCTAAGATAAGTCGTAAGGTTAGTATTGCCTCACGTGTTCCAACATTTCTACGGAATCCAAACTGATCTTCCCCGAGGTCCGCTTCTACCAGTTTTTCCATTCGTCTGTAAAGAATTCGCGTTAGTATTTTGCAGCTGTTACTTATTAAACTGATAGTTCGGTAATTTTCACATCTGTCAACACCTGCTTTCTTTGGGATTGGAATTATTATATTCTTCTTGAAGTCTGAGGGTATTTCGCCTGTCTCATACATCTTGTTCACCAGATGGTAGAGTTTTGTCAGGACTGGCTCTCCCAAGGCCGTCAGTAGTTCTAATGGAATGTTGTCTATTCCCGGGGCCTTGTTTCGACTCAGGTCTTTCAGTGCTCTGTCAAACTCTTCACGCAGTATCTTATCTCCCATTTCGTCTTCATCTGCATCCCCTTCCATTTCCATAATATTGTCCTCAAGCACATCGCCCTTGTATAAACCCTCTATATACTCCTTCCACCTTTCTGCCTTCCCTTCTTTGCTTAGAACTGGGTTTCCATCTCAATTCTTGATATTCATACAAGTGGTTCTCTTCTCTCCAAAGGTCTCTTTAATTTTCCTGTAGGCAGTATCTATCTTACCCCTAGTGAGACAAGCCTCTACATCCTTACATTTGTGCTCTAGCCATCCCTGCTTAGCCATTTTGCACTTCCTGTCGATCTCATTTTTGAGACGTTTGTATTCCTTTTTGCCTGCTTCATTTACTGCATTTTTATATTTTCTCCTTTCATCAATCAAATTCAATATTTCTTCTGTTACCCAAGGATTTCTATTAGCCCTCGTCTTTTTACCTACTTGATCCTCTGCTGGCTTCACTACTTCATCCCTCAGAGCTACCCATTCTTCTTCTACTGTATTTCTTCCCCCCATTCCTGTCAATTGTTCCCTTATGCTCTCCCTGACACTCTCTACAACCTCTGGTTCTTTCAGTTTATCCAGGTCCCAACTCAAATTCCCACCTTTTTGCAGTTTCTTCAGTTTCAATCTGCAGTTCATAACCAATAGATTGTGGTCAGAATCCACATCTGCCCCTGGAAATGTCTTACAATTTAAAACCTGGTTCCTAAATCTCTGTCTTACCATTATATAATCTATCTGATACCTTTTAGTATCTCCAGGGTTCTTCCAGGTATACAACCTTCTTTTATGATTCTTGAACCAAGTGTTAGCTATGATTAAGTCATGCTCTGTGCAAAATTCTACAAGGCGGCTTCCTCTTTCATTTCTTCCCCCCAATCCATATTCTCCTACTATGTTTCCTTCTCTCCCTTTTCCTACTGACGAATTCAAGTCACCCATGACTATTAAATTTTCGTCTCCCTTCACTACCTGAATAATTTCTTTTATCTCGTTATACATTTCATCTATTTCTTCATCATCTGCAGAGCTAGTTGGCATATAAACTTGTACTACTGTAGTAGGCATGGGCTTTGTGTCTATCTTGGCCACAATAATGCGTTCACTATGCTGTTTGTGTAGCTAACCCGCACTCCTATTTTTTTATTCATTATTAAACCTACTCCTGCATTACCCCTATTTGATTTTGTATTTCTAACCCTGTAATCACCTGACCAAAAGTCTTGTTCCTCCTGCCACCGAACTTCACTAATTCCCACTATATCTAACTTTAACCTATCCATTTCCCTTTTTAAATTTTCTAACCTACCTGCCCGATTAAGGGATCTGACATTCCACGCTCCGATCCGTAGAACGCCAGTTTTCTTTCTCCTGATAACGACGTCCTCTTGAGTAGTCCCCGCCCGGAGATCCGAATGGGGGACCATTTTACCCCCGGAATATTTTACCCAAGAGGACGCCATCATCATTTAATCATACAGTAAAGCTGCATTTCCTCGGGAAAAATTACGGCTGTAGTTTCCCCTTGCTTTCAGCCGTTCGCAGTACCAGCACAGCAAGGCCGGTTTGGTTAATGTTACAAGGCCAGATTAGTCCATCATCCAGACTGTTGCCCCTGCAACTACTGAAAAGGCTGCTGCCCCTCTTCAGGAACCACATGTTTGTCTGGCCTCTCAACAGATACCCCTCCGTTGTGGTTGCACCTACGGTACGGCCATCTTTATCGCAGAGGCACGCAAGCCTCCCCACCAACGGCAAGGTCCATGGTTCATGGGGGGGGGGGGGGGGGGGGGGGAGGGGATTCGGCCTTTTAAATACAAGCACAAGTCATATCGTTCCCGTGCAGCCCGAAATACGCTTGCTAACGTTGCTGTGGGTTTTTGTTCTGCAACTTCAAAAACGCAGTTTTTCAAGTGCTGAGAATTATTCATTTTCACATGATACACCCAGGACGTCATAAATCCCCAGACAGAAAAGTTCACGGGGGTGAAATCGGGCAAGTGAGTGCTCAAAGTCTTGGCGATGCACGGCATGCCTATTACCTTAAAAGGTGGCATTCCCGCACATAGTCGGTAGTATGGACATCATTCATTACAATTCTGAGTGCAAAGATCGGTGCCTGTGCTCTGTCTTTGAGGTGATCCAACTTGTTCATAGACTACAGTACCCGAAATTTCATCCTTGGTCGACTACGGTTACAAAATTATCAGAATGTGACATAAGTCAGTAGGTGACAGAAGTCATGGAATACCTCATTATGTCATGTCGGACCTCTTATTGCTTGGCGTAGGGCAGCAACTCGACGTGGCACAGAATAAGTCGTTGTAAGTCCCCTGCAGAAATAATCAGCCGTGCTGCTTCGATAGCCGTCCATAACTGCGGAAGTTTGCCTGTGCAGGCTACTGTGCACGAACTGTCCTCTCGATTGTGTCCCAAAAAGGTTCGATGGGTTTCATGTCGGGCAATTATTTGCTCGAATTGTCCAGAATGTTCTTCAAACCAGTCACGTACAATTGTGGCCTGGTGGCGTGGTACATTGTCATACATAAAAATTTCATCGTTGTTTGGCAACATGAAGCCCATGAATTGATGCAAATGGTCTCCAACTAGCCGAACCTAATCATTTCCGATCAATGATCGCTTCAGTTGGACCAGAGGACCCAGTTCATTCCATGCAAATTCAGCCCACATCGTTATGCAGCCACCAACAGCTTGCACAGTGCCTTATTGACAATTTGCATCCATGCTTTCGTGAGGTCTGCGTCTCTGCGTCACACCCGAAGCCTACCATCAGCTCTTACCAAGTGTAATCTAGATTCATCTGACCAGCCGACGGTTTTCCAGTAGTCTAGGGTCCGAACAATATGATCACGAGCCCAAGAGAGGCATTGTAGGTGATATTGTGGTGTTAACAAAGGCAGCCGCGTCGGTCTTATGCTGCCATAGGCCATAAACGCCCGCTGCACTGTCTTAACGCATTCGTGCGCAGTATGTCCCACATTGATTTCTGCGGTTATTTCACGCTTATCATTACCCCATGACTTTTGTCACCTCACTGCATGTGTTAACCGTTACTGTTTTCTCAGCACACATGAACGTATGTATGTGAATTTCTAAGGGACCAAACTGCTGAGGTCATCGGTCCCTAGACTTACACACTACTTAAACTACTTGTGCTAAGGACAACACACACACCCATGCCCGAGGGAGGACTCGAAACTCCGGCGGGAGGGGCCGCGCAGTCAGTGACATGGCGCCTCTAACCGCGCGGTAGGAGTAATCCACTAAATTACAGGCCCATATCGTTAATGTCGATACGCAGCAGGATTTTAGAACATACATTGTGTTCGAACATTATGAATTACTTCGAAGAAAACGGTCTATTGACACACAGTTGCCCGCATCTCGTGGTCGTGCGGTAGCGTTCTCGCTTCCCACGCCCGGGTTCCCGGGTTCGATTCCCGGCGGGGTCAAGGATTTTCTCTGCCTCGTGATGGCTGGGTGTTCTGTGCTGTCCTTAGGTTAGTTAGGTTTAAGTAGTTCTAAGTTCTAGGGGACTTATGACCACAGCAGTTGAGTCCCATAGTGCTCAGAGCCATTTGAACCATTTGACACACAGTCAACATGGGTTTAGAAAACATCGTTCCTGTGAAACACAAATAGCTCTTTATTCACATGAAGTGTTGAGTGCTATTGACAAGGGATTTCAGATTGATTCCGTATTTCTGGATTTACGGAAGGCTTTTGACACTATTCCACACAAGTGGCTCGTAGTGAAATCGCGTACTTATGGAATATCATCTCAGTTATGTGACTGTATTTGTGATTTCCTGTCAGAGAGGTCACAGTTCGTAGTAATTGGCGGAAAGTCATCGAGTAAAACAGGAGTGATTTCTGGCGTTCCCCAAGGTATTGATATAGGCCCTTTGCTGTTCCTTATCTATATAAACAATTTGGGAGACAATCTGAGCAGCCGTCTTAGGTTGTTTGCAGATGACGCTGTTGTTTATCGACTAATAAAGTTATCAGAAGATCAAAACAAACCGCAAAACGATTTAGAAAAGATATCTGAATGGTGCGAAAAGTGGCAGTTGACCCTTAATAACGAAAAGTGTGAGGTCATCCACATGAGTGCTAAAAGGAACCCGTTAAACTTCGGTTACACGATAAATCAGTCTAATCTAAAACCGATAAATTCAACTAAATACCTAGGTACTACAATTACGAACTACTTAAAATGGAAGGAACACACAGAAAATGTTGTGGGGAAGGCTAACCAAAGACTGCATTTTATTGGCAGGACACTTAGAAAATGTAACAGACCTACTAAGGAGACTGCCTACACTACGCTTGTCCGTCCTCTTTTAGAATACTGCTGCGCGGTGTGGGATCCTTAGCAGATAGGACTCACGGAGTACATCGAGAAAGTTCAAAGAAGGGCAGCACGTTTTGTACTATCGCGGATTATGGGAGAGAGTGTCACAGAAATGATACAGGATTTGGGCTGGAAACCATTAAAAGAAAGGAGTTTTTCGTTGCGACGGAATCTTCTCACTAAATTCCAATCACCAACTTTCTTCTCCGAATGCGAAAATATTTTGTTAACACCGACCTACATAGGGAGGAGCGATCACCACGATAAAATAAGGGAAATCAGAGCTCTTACGGAAAGATATAGGTGTTCATTCTTTACGCGTGCTATACGAGATTGGAATAATAGAGAATTGTGAAGATGGTTCGATGAACCCTCTGCCAGGCACTTAAATGTGATTGGCAGAGTATCCATGTAGATGTAGAAATGACACGGTCGATTTTCCCCTTTCCGGTCTTGTACTCCATCTCTGATGACCCCTTCGTCGACGGAACGTTAAAACCTATTTTTTCGTCGTCCATGTGTCTGTGCAGCTTTACGAGGGAGAAACAATGTACGGTCCAATTAAAACCACCGTCGATGATATCTGTCCATACATTCATGCGGAAGTTGTGCTGAAATCCATTAGACTGTGTGGCGCTGTGGCTTGGTTCATACAAAATGTGACTGTTTGGATCGTATTAGTGTGAACGCATTTCAGCGCATCCATGTCTGCAACAGTATCATTTTTAAAGAAACTAACCTGGCATTTACCTCTAGCAGTTTATGGGAAGAAAGAACGGGAAACCTAAATTTCTATGGCTGCACCGGAATTTGAACCACCATTACCCCGAAGGTAAGTCCAGCGTCGTAACAGTCACGTGGTTCTCCTCGGATTAATTGCCACCTTGAACATTTTTAAATGTGATGTACAGACGGTAGCAGAGCCAGGATGGGGAAGGTGTAGGCACATTTATTTTTTCCAAGCCTTGTTGACACAAATTTATTATTTAACAATAATTGGTTATACATCCAAGTTAATACAATTAACAGTTTAAAAGGAAATTTTAGCAAATAAAAAAAATTGTTAAAACATTCTCTAGAAGAACATGGAGCCCCACTCTGAAACATTACATAAAGGCACTGTTAGTAAAAGATATATCGTACAATAATGCAACATGTACAAGTATTAACAATTACACCAGAAAAGTATTGAACTTGTGATTTGTACTACATGTAAATCAAACCTTAAAAAAAATCCAATTTGGCAAGAGTGCAACAAATTATCTACTGCCTGCTAAAAAAATCTTTTTACCTCCTGATTTCACTTAAGCTTACGTAAACCCAACACAAATGTCAATGTCATGTGACATCAGTTCACCTTTCGTGACAAATACACAAAATTTTTAGCCGGCCGGAGTGGCCGTGCGGTTCTAGGTGCTACAGTCTGGAACCGCGAGACCGCTACGGTCGCAGGTTCGAATCCTGCCTCGGGCATGGATGTGTGTGATGTCCTTAGGTTAGTTAGGTTTAAGTAGTTCTAAGTTCTAGGGGACTGATGACCTCAGAAGTTGAGTCCCATAGTGCTCAGAGCCATTTGAACCACAAAATTTTTAAATTATTTTATATCAATTATGTAAGCTACAAGACAGAAATAACATTAACGACTGGTGACATGAGTAAACACTTCAAGTTTTCAATTTCACGACGGTTGTGTTATCTAGCAAATCTTCATTTAAATACTCCCCCCACGTGTTCCACAATCAATTCAGTCAGTCAGTCCCGAGAAAAAACACAACTTAATACACAAATATGGCAATATCAAGAAATAGATGGGTTTATCCCAAGCAACATTAGTAGAATTAGAAAATTTTCAATTTAAACGCACCAATTTTAACAAAGTCTAATGTAATAATAATGTGGACAGAACTTACATAAAATGATCGAAGATAGTGGATACCGTGCCATACACTATGAAACAAATTAAGAATTATTCACAGTAGACACCTGGCACATGATGATATTCACTGAAGTATTTCAAATCACAAAATGTTGGCTACAAGTACCAACCCCATAATAAAGTAATGATCATGAAATATAATAAAAGTATATGAAAATTTCGGCCTTAGCCAGGTGACGAGAACCACACCAATGCAGTTTCCTGTTACACTGGCGTGCTAGGCCCACAAACAACAGCTGGTCATGGAGAACCACGCTAAGCAAGCGAGCATTCCGTCCTCCCCACACGCTCGCAAACAGCCACACTCGTCGCAGTCCTTAATCGGCAGGCACCAGTTGACTCCCCGCCGCTTCCGTCCTGTCCCATCTCCCGACCGAGCCTTCCACCAAAACGGTTGCTTCGCGCACCTGCGCCAACAGCGCTCAACGATCACGCCCCCTATCGCTGCGGCGAAAACAAGTGAAATAATCTCGCGGGTAAATAAAAATGCTGAGCCGTGACACGGCTCAGTGATGAAACCTGGCCTCAACACAACTGCGCGGCAACACATCTTGCAGTTTCCGTCCGAGACAATCTGGATGCAGAACGTGGGGATGGTTGGGTGTACTTCAAGGTGTTTCACATGCTTGGCTGACAAGGTTCCCGGACTTGAATTCCTTAGACAGTCACTTTTGGGGCAACTTGAAGTCTTTTTGGTTACGATATCTCTGGTGGACAAACCTCTTGGATTAGTATACGATCCAGTCCTGTGAGCCTCTGGAGCAATTTAATGTGTTGCTTCATCACCACTCATGACGAGATTTTTAAATAAAAGGGTGAGGTACAGTTATGACACCGGAAATGGAAGTACGGTAATTGAATCTTATCGATGATTACAAGTGCACCCGCAACTCTGTCACTCCTTCCTGCTTTTCTTTACGGACAAATTATGGTTTATCTGCTAAAACTGCCTGCCTCCATGACCTCTCTGTATCGGAGCTCGCAACCTACAGCAGTGATTCAATAGTGGCTTGTCTGAACTTCTTAGTGACAGGTGGAAGGGCTGCAGAAGAAAACAGACATATTTCAATAGAGGTCAGGCTCCATATGTTGACCTCAAACACACAGGAGATGGTGAGACAGCCACTCGAACGGCCACGCATCCTCAATTCTGGGCTACAATTGGTACAAACAAAATATCGGGAAAACAATATATTAAAAAAAAAAAAAACGTTGTTCCAGCCTTTCGTCTACATCTGCTCGACTACTCCACAATTCGCAATTAAGTGCCTGGAAGAGCGTTCATGGAACGACATTCAACCTGTTTCTTTACCGTTCCACTCTCGTACACGGGGCGGGAATAACGAATACTTAAATCTTCCCGTGCGAGATTTGACTTCTCTAATTTAATTACAATGATAATTTCTCCATAAGTAGGTGGGCGCCAATAAAATATTTTCGAATTCAGAGAAAAAAAATTGGTGACTGAAATATCATGAAAAGATCCAGCCGAAACAGAAAACGCCTTTGTTTTCATGAGTGCCACATCCACTAGCAATTCATATCCATGACATTCTCCTCCGTGTTTCATTTTCTCCACTCACATCTTGACTACTTCCCTGCAAACCTTGGTGATGTACGTGAAGAGCAGGGTGAAAGATTCTACCAAGACATCAAAGAAATGGAGAGAAGATATCAAGGAAGATGGAACGTCAACATGATAGCGGACTACTGCTGGATGATAAAAAGAGATGATCCTCAACGAGCCCACAGCCGGGAAAGCAATAAAAGAAGCTTCGACAGAAAGCGAAAGCGTTATTACAAGGACTTATGAGCTTAAAGAGAACTGGAAGTGTACTGGAAATGTAGTTTAACACATGATTTATAAATAAAACAAAGTTTTATAACGTTGTAAAAATGTGATAAATTGCTTAAATTTTGTTATTATACCCAAAAATATTCCCTTTTTTGAGAGAAAACCTGACGTGATAGAAAAAAAAGGATTGCATTTTTTAAATCAGCTCTAAAAAGTACATAAAAGTCTGTTATAAATTTTAAACAACTTTCAAAAAATATTTTTTGTAGACCTATGTTATTGGTAATCGTTATCCTTAAGTATTTAGTTCAATTGACAACCTTTTTATTTGTGTGATTTATCGTGCAACCGAAATTTAGCGGATTCCTTTTAGTACTCGTGTGGATGACTTCACACTTTTCATTGTTTAGAGTCAACTACGACTTTTCGCATGATACGGATCTCATTTAAATAATTTTAACCTTCTGATGACTTTATGAGACGGTAAATGACAGCATCATCTGCAAATAATCTAGGAGCACTGCTCAGATTGTCTCCTAGTTAGGAACAGCAGAAGGCCTATAATCCTTCATTGGGCAACAACTGATGTCACTTCTGTTCTACTCGATGTCTTCCCATTGCCTACGAACTGTGACCTTTCTCATAGGAAATCACGAAACCAGTCGCACGACTGAGACGTTACTCCGTAGGCGCCCAAGTTGATTATAAGTTGCTTCTGAGGGACTGTGTGAAAAGCGTCTGGAAATCTAGAAGTATAGAATCAATATGAGATACCATGGCGATAGCACTGTTTACCTCTTATAAATACAGAGCTAGCTGTTTTTCACAAGAACGATAATTCCTGAGTTCTTATTGACTATTTGTCAATAAATTGTTTTCTCCGAAGTAATTGGTTCAAATGGCTCTGAGCACTATGGGACTCAACTGCTGAGGTCATTAGTCCCCTAGAACTTAGAACTAGTTAAACCTAACTAACCTAAGGACATCACAAACATCCATGCTCGAGGCAGGATTCGAACCTGCGACCGTAGCGGTCTTGCGGTTCCAGACTGCAGCGCTTTTAACCGCACGGCCACTTCGGCCGGCTCCGAAGTAATTGGCTTGGCTCTGAGCACTATGGGACTCAACTGCTGTGGTCATAAGTCCCCTAGAACTTAGAACTACTTAAACCTAACTAACCTAAGGACAGCACACAACACCCAGCCATCACGAGGCAGAGAAAATCCCTGACCCCGCCGGGAATCGAACCCGGGAACCCGGGCGTGGGAAGCGAGAACGCTACCGCACGACCACGAGATGCGGGCTCCGAAGTAATTCATAATGTTCGAACACAGTATATGTTCCAAAATCCTACTCCAAAGTGACATTAGTGATGTGGGTCTGTAATTCAGCACATTATTCCTATTTCTTTTCTTGTGTACTGGAGTGACCTGTGCAACTTTCCAGCCCTTAGGTACAGATCTTTCGTCGACCGAGCGGTTGTATGTAATTGTTGCAGCATGAAGCTATTGTATCAGCATACTCTAAAAGAAACATGACTGATATGCAGTCTGGACCGGAGACTTGCGTTTAGTAAGTGATGTAAGCTTCTTTGCTACATTGAGTATACCTACTTCTAAGTTACTCGTGTTGTCAGCTGTTATCGATTCGAGCTCTGGAATATTTACTTCGTTCCCTTAGAGAAAATTAGTAGATGCATCGAGTGCTTGAACCAATCGGAAGAAAATGAGTGAGCGATTACAGGGCCAAAGGAGTGGCAGCAGTGGCGGATACATATGGGGAGCGCGTGGGGCGCCCCCCCCCCCCCCCCCCCTTGCGGGGCCGCCCACATTGCCGCCCGCGCCGCCCCCACCAGTCAGCCCCCACGCTATTCGTTCGTTTCTTTCGCAAGCGAATTCACTGAATCTAGTTATCGAGTAGTTGTACTTTCCTATCTAGCACCCGCGTCCGTGTCATCGAATTTTATACGTTTCTGTCTGGCACATAGATAGCTAACAATACCTACGAGAAAAGTCGCGGCCATTCTAGTGATCTCGATACGTTATTCTGTCTGGCATTTGTTCGAGAAAAATTACGAATATTCTACTCTTTTCTTGTACAGAGAACCTTCTATACGTAGTGTTATAAATACGGACTATCTGCTGGATAGGATGCTAGTTTACATTCAGAAGCAGAAATATTAAGACTGAAGAATGAATAAGTAAAAAGTCCTAGTGTCTTTAGCGCCCCTTCTTGAGGTTTTTCTGTATCCGCCACTGAGTGGCAGAGACAGTGCTTGAGGACGTTACTTAGCACAGAAGCTACGGTTAGCTGGCGACTGGGTGCTTGCAGAACCGGACGCGAACGGATATAGTTAAGCGTTCGCCGAAATAGCGCACATCTTCTAGAGATGTGACCGAATGTCTGTTATCAGTTGGTGGAGACGCTACGGAGTTTTTTTATTGTAGCTTATGGCTACATCACGAGAAATAATGTTACAGTTATCTAAAACTACAAACTAATATCCAGGCAATGAATATAGTCTCTTGATCCCTTCGTCATCACCAGGAACGCTGTTGAATCGCCGGGGAAAGCTGACAGTGGACATTCTTGAGTGACATGGCGAACCATCTGCTTTTCAGTGGTACAGTCACTACTTGGAGAAGTTATTTTCTTCCACTTGCAGAAAGAGTCATCACACATTCCAGCGTTGGTTCTTATTCCGTGAAGATCCGAGCAGATTTTGCGTGGCAGCTCAAAGCCAAGTGGGTTGGTCGAAAGAGTGGCATTAACTTGCCATGGGTGTCTCAACAGTCATCAGTATTAAAGCCATTTCTAACTAACATTATTGTGGTTTTCACGGCTGAGTTACTAGAGCGAAGCCCATCTGCGGTGATGCTTTAACGTCTGCATGAACAGGGGGGTCAGGATTTTTCTGCAGTTTTCTGTACTCCAGTACAGGTGCACTTTCCCGTCACTGAGATGGAGGTGGTATATGGCTACCTATGGGCAGCCAGAAAGCAGGTGTGCATCTAATAGCGCACGTAAGCATCACTCATCCCTCACTGTGGAGGAACTCCACCAGCAAAAACTAGTTTCTTGCAGCTAACTTAACCAAGACTGGCACTGGCCTTCCTGAGGTGAGGTAGTATGGTGGAAAAGACTCCCTGGCTTTTCAGTTGGTTATTCTGCATTGGCACAAGTCCAACGCCCCTGCGGGATGAAGATCTTTCGCGGAAGTGTGGCGATGAAGCAAGTATGAATGCAACGGCCACTGACTTCCTTTTCAACTAATACCCATCTTCGAACCATTTTTAATAAATTGATTTCCAGTAATCAAGCCCCTACCACACAGTAGCGAAGAAGTGAGGCAGTTGTTCCCAAATTGAAGCCGCTATTTGCAGGACGATTAGAAATAGTGGCCTAGAGATTTGAAGAGAAGAAAAGCGAGCAACAAAATTGAAGAGAATTTACTTCACAGCTCCTACAGAGTAATAAAGTCTCTTAAATGAGTAGTTACCCAGTTTTCTATGCCTACTCTACATTAAAAGACGAGAAGTTAAAGACATATATTCAAGAATGTAGGATCCGTTTCTCACAGGTAGGAGTCACGATAGTTGCATGAAACTTAAGAAGTAGCAGAGAGTGGCATTGTTTTATCATTTACTAGCTTTTTCACTTTCGATTCTTGTTTAATATTTCCTTGCATATCCATTGCGTCTACATTTTACACTTATTTTTCGGCCTGTAATTTATTTTTGGCATGGCACAATTTTATCTCCCTTTCATTCCACAATTATACCGTATTTTTCCTTCAGTTACCTTGTAACTGAATAAGTGTGAGTTCCAGTACACGAAGGCTTTTCGGAAAGTAAGATCCGGTAGGTCACAATAAAGAAACGACAGAGAAAATCCGATGGAGTTTTACACAGAGGTGTTGGGCAGTGTCTTTAGTATGCCCTCGATCGCGTCTCGTCGCGCTTTTCAATTGTGGGGGCACAGTGAGCACATATAGAAGCTTAAAACAATAATTTCTTCCGCGAAGTATGGGTTCCCGCTGCGAGGTTCCTCCTGATTTGATGCAACCCCACCTAACGTACCTGTCATTCATTTCCTTCAACTGCACATTACAATTCTCGGCCGCACATTGCAGGGACAATGAGGATGGTCCTGCAGAATTCTCGATGGGAAGTGTTTGATCATCCATCACGCAGCCCAGACTCTGTGATGTTAATCGTTGTTCACAAAAACCGCTAGCTATAAAGACAACATTTTGACACAGACAGAGAACTGCAGGCCAGCGCAGAGTAGTGGCAGAAAGCACTGGGGGGGGGGGGGTGTCTTTTATGTCGAAGGCATTGGAAAGTTGGTACAACGCTAGTACAGATGTTTAAGTCGGAGCAGCGACTATGTAGAGAAGTAGCTGGAAGGTGTAGCTAAATGTTGCAAATAAAACATTTTTGATATACACTGTGGTTTCCATTTAGAGTCCGATAAGATCTTACTTTCCGAATAGCCCTCGTAACAAGAACAAACCATTTCATTTTCACACTTTTTTCTAACAGGGATACAGATTTCTTATGAACGATATTTGTATCGGTTAAATAACTGTGTATTCAATGTTTTAGGAACTATGTGATATCATTTACTAAGAACAAACACAGCGTTGCCCTGCAAATGGCAGCTTCGTTAGGGGAACGCTGCAATAGACCCAGAGAGCGGTCTAGTTACTTTTAATAAATCTATGCCAGAAATTTAAAAAAAGATACGAGGACTTTCTCGTACGGTGTCGCTTTTCCCTGGCAACACGACTGTCAGTTCTGAACTGTCTGCAAAATTACTTTTTTCGGGGAAATTTGCCTATCAATTTTACCAACTCATTAATTATGTACACAGTCAATTTGAGGTTGCACTCGTTTAGTTCGTAATCTGTTCCGCATCTGGAGTCTGCGTTTGTATTCTGTATTACATATTTCTTAACTTTTTTATTAAGGATAGGACGCTATATAAGTCTCCTGTTCACGAAGTTCCTATTAATTTGGAGTTAGAACTAGCTGCAAGGATTATGTGTGTGGAAGAAACTATTCACCGTATCCTGGAATATTTGGTGCAATTAATCAGTATTTCTTACATAGATACAATTTCTGCATCGAGCATGGCTGTCTTAATCGATCGGGTTTTGCATTGAAGTACGTCAATTTGAGTGCGAGAATTAAAAATCTGAGTCCGTTCTGATTTTCTTCGAACGTGGAATAGATGATGTCTACATACATTTTCCTGTATTTGACTTATATCTAGTATATCTTCTCTAGGAATGTCTAACAGAAACTGCGGAATGTGCGCTGTATGTAATTTATTATGCGTGTGATCAAAAAAATATATGCGTCTTTACAGCTTTATATATCACGTTTTTAGACAAACTTGGGCATATGAACAGAATCATTTCCAAATATTCAACAGAACTTGCGTAGTTGTGGAGCGTAGATGTTTAGAAGAAGCTACGCCCGAAAACATTTCGGCATTGCTGCCCACAGCCTGGCTATAGCAGTGAATTCATTTCGATTCCAGCGTTCCAGAGTGTACGTTCTGCACCAGTGCGACGATTCTCGTGTGCCTGTGCAGCAGAATATGGCGTCAGTAACAGCAGCACGCACTAAATTCAATTTGCATACATTGAATTTGCATGCGTTTTCTACTCACATTGCACATGAAACAGCATGGAAGTGGGGCAGCTGTGTTGTACTCTACAGAAATTGCCCCAATATCGGAAAGCCATCGGATTATTAAGTAGCTTTGCCGCCTGCTGCCAACAGCTTCATTGGATAACACTTGACCAGTTAATTAAACTAGTGCGCAAAATATAGAATTGTATTAACCGAATGTCGCTTCTAACCCGTTGCGTATTCCACCAGGTTGTTGCTAATGGAATTTCTAATCTGCCAGTTGTAAGCAGCAAAGCTGTTTAAATGAGTTTTTATTTATGAGAACAGCCATCTAAGGTAGTCATTTACCGCTTCTCTGCAGTGCATTTGAGAGAAAAAAATTTGCTGAGATTACTTCTGGCAGAAGTACTAATGGTAGACACAAAATTCTAATTTTCACCTCCAAAGCGTAAGGCTATATAATTCATTTTTTAAATCTACGCACATAGTAATGTTACGCACGTAGCAGATGTTAAATAAAATATTGAATATTTGAATTACACTTTGAGCGTCTACGCTGTATGTATACTACAGATTATTTAGATATTTAATTATTAGCAGGTTCATCTGTTTTGAGATACAACAGGACGAGAAACGTTAACATTACTGGTTAAAATTTCTATATGAGGTCGTTGTAATTTAGGTGTTGATTGCCTGCGTTGCTTAGACAGCCAACGATAATACACCGACGGAAAAAAGTCGCAAGACACAAAATAATTAATGTAGAGTAATGAAATTTTACGAATAAATTAGTCTAGGTAACATACACTACTGGCAATTAAAATTGCTACACCAAGAAGTAATGCAGATGATAAACGGGTATTCATTCGACAAATGTATTATACTAGAACTGACCTGTGATTACACTTTCACGCAATTTGGGTGCATAGATCCTGAGAAATCAGTTCAAAATGGTTCAAATGGCTCTGAGCACTATGGGACTTAACTGCTGTGGTCATCAGTCCCCTAGAACTTAGAACTACTTAAACCTAACTAACCTAAGGACATCACACACATCCACGCCCGAGGCAGGATTCGAACCTGCGACCGTAGCGGTCACGCGGTACAGACTGTAGCGCCTTTAACCGCTCGGCCACTCCGGCCGGCGAGAAATCAGTACCCAGAACAACCACCTCTGGCCGTAATAACGGCCATGATATGCCTGAGCATTGAGTCGAATAGAGCTTGGATGGCATGTACAGGTACAGCTGTCCATGCAGCTTCAACGCGATACCACCGTTCATCAAAAGTAGTGACTGGCGTCTTGTGACGAGCCAGTTGCTCAGCCACTATTGACCAGACGTTTTCAATTGGTGAGAGATCTGAAGAATGTGCTGGCCAGGGCGGCAGTCTAACATTTTCTGTTTCCAGAAAGGCGCGTATAGGACCTGCAACATGCGGTCGTGCATTATCCTGTTGAAATGTAGGGTTTCGCAGGGATCGAATGAAGGGTAGAGCCACGGGTCGTAACACATCTGAAATGTAACGTCCACTGTTCAAAGTGCCGTCAATGCGAACAAGAAGTGACCGAGACGGGTAACCATTGGCACCCCATACCATCACGCCGGGTGACAGGCCAGTATGGCGATGACGAATACACGTTTCCAATGAGCTTTCACCGCGATGTTGCCAAACACGGATGATGCTCTAAAGAGAACCTGGATTCATCCGAAAAAATGATGTTGTGCCATTCGAGCACCCAGGTTCGTCGTTGAGTACACCATCGCAGGCGCTCCTGTCTGTGATGCAGCGTCAAGGGTAACCGCAGCCATGGTCTCCGAGCTGATATCCATACTGCTGCAAACGTCGTCGAACAGTTCGTGTAGATGGTTGTGGTCTTGCAAACGTCCCCATCTGTTGACTCAGGGATCGAGACGTGGCTGCACGATCCGTTACAGCCATGCGGATAAGATGCCTTTGTCATCTCGACTGCTAGTGATACGAGGCCGTTGGGATCCAGCACGGTGTTCCGTATTACCCTCCTGAACCCACCGATTCAATATTCTGCTAACAGTCATTGGGGATGTCGAACAACGCGAGCAGCAGTGTCGCGATACGATAAACCGCAATCGCGATAGGCTACAATCCGACCTTTATCAAAGTCGGAAATGTGATGGTACGCATTTCTCCTCCTTACACGAGGCATCACAACAACGTTTCATCAGGCAACGCCGGTCAACTGCTGTTTGCGTATGAGAAATCGGTTGGAAACTTTCCTCATGTAAGCACGTTGTAGGTGTCGCCACCGGCGCCAACCTTGTGTGAATGCTCTTAAAAGCTAATCATTTGCATACCACAGCATCTTCTTCCTGTCGGTTAAATTTCGCGTCTGCATCACGTCATCTTCATGGTGTAGCAATTTTAGTGGCCAGTAGTGTATTTAAGTGATTAATACAGCAAGATCACAGATTAGTGTAAGCACGAGATAAGTCATAGCAAATCTGTAGTGCTGATGTGTTAATAACCAGTGTGACCTCCAGAACGTTGAATGCAAGCATACAAATGTGCGTGCATTGTGTTGCGCAGGTGCTGGATGTCAGTTTGTGAGATGGAGTTCCATGCTTATTGCACTTGGTCGGTCAATACAGGAACGATTAATGCAGTTTGTGGATGATACTGCAGTTGTCGTCCGATGATGTCCTGCCTGTGCTCGATTCGAGACACATCTGGTGATCGAGCAGTCCCTGACAACATTTCGACACTCTGTAGTGTATGTTGAATTACAACAGCGGTATGTCGGCGAGCGTTAACCTTTTGGAAAACACCACCTGGAATACTGTTAATGAATGGCAGCACAACAGGTCGAATCTCCAGACTAACGAACAAATTTACAATCAGAGTCAGTGGGAGAGTCACGAGAGTGCTCCTGCTTTCATACGAAACCGCACCTCAGACCGTAACTCCAGGTGATCCTGTGTGATTCAAATGGCTCTGAGCACTATGGGACTTAACTTCTGAGGTCATCAGTCCCCTAGAACTTAGAACTACTTAAACCTAACTAACCTAAGGACATCACAAACATCCATGCCCGAGGCAGGATTCGAACCTACGTCCGTAGCGGTCGCGCGGTTCCAGATTGTAGCGCCTAGAACCGCTCGGCCACTCAGGCCGGCCATCCTGTATGTCTAGCACGCAGACAGGTTGGTTGCAGGCCATCAACTGGCCTCCTTCTAACCAACACACGGCCATCGCTGGAACCGAGACAGAACCAGCTTTCATCAGAAAATAGGACAGACCTCCACCCCGCCCGCCCAATGACCTCTCGCTTGAAACCACTGAAGTCGCAAATGGCGGTGGTTTGTAGTCAGTAGAACACACGCTACAAGGCGTCTTGCTCGGAGCTGTCCTTGAAGTAATCGATTTGTAACAGTTCATTGTGTCGCTGTGATGCCAACAGCTGCTCAAAGTGCTGTTGCAGATGCAGTGTGATGCGTCAGAGCCGTACGCCAAACTCGATAGTCTTCCCTCTTAGTAGTGCGACGTGGCCGTCCGGAGTCCGGTCTTCATGCGACCGCGCAGTTCCGCGACCATCGCTGCCAGCAATCATGTACAGTGGCGACATTCCTGCCAAGTCTTTTTGCAGTATCAAAAGTAACATCCAGCTTCTCGTAGGTCTATTACACGACCTCGTTCAAACCCAGTGAGGTGTGGATAATGGCGTCTTTGTCGACCTAAAGGCATTCTAGACCAGCATCAACTCACCACGTCCGCAGCTCGTGTTCTAGTTGCTGCCCTTGGCTCTCGGGGTCCCAGGTTCGAGTCCCGGCCGGGTTGGGGATTTTCTCTGCCCTGGGACTTTGTGTTGTCCTCATCATTTCATAATCGCAATTCCTGATAGTACCTAGATTGGACTGCTTAAAAAATTGAAGTGTGAAAAAATTTGGACTTTGTACAGGTGCTGATGGCCGCGCAGTTGAGCGCCCCATAAACAAAACATCATCATCATCATCAACTGATCACATCCAATCGCAAAGGTAACTAATTCGTGATGGTTCCTAGATTGGACTGCTTAAAAAATTGGAGTGTGAAAAAATTGGGACTTTGTATGGGCGCTGATGGCAGCGCAGCTGAGCGCCCCATAAACAAAACATCATCATCATCATTAACTCACCACATCCAATCGCAAAGGTAACTAATTCGTGAAAGTTCCTAGATTGGACTGCTCAAAACATTGGAGTGTGAAAAAATTAGGACTTTGTACGGGCGCTGATGGCAGCGCAATTGAGCGCCCCATAAACAAAACATCATCATCATCATCAACTCACCACATCCAGTCGCAAAGGTAACTAATTCGTGATAGTTCCAAGGTTGTACTGCTTAAAAAATTGGAGTGTGAAAAAGTTGGGACTTCGTACGTGCACTGATGACCGCGCAGTTGAGCGCCCCACAAACAGATCATCATCATCATCATCATCATCATCATCAACTCACCACGTTCAATCTCAAAGGTAACTAATGCTCACAACAGATACAGCGTGTATTCAAAGCAAACCTGATTTGCATCCTCATAGTGACGCTACTAGCGCAACTTTTATGCGACTGGTGCGAAATTTTAACGGATATCATCTTTCAGATCTAGAAACATTCCTGCCAACTATCGTTTATGTCACACAACTCCTTCTTGGTGATGCAGTTTTATTTTCCGTCAGTGTAGTTAATATGGCGGTCCCCTAATTTCACGGTCTCTCTGGTTTGCGCGCCATTCCTCAAACATGAAATCAACTATTTTTCACTTTAATCTGTTTTGTCGTTACTTTCAGTCACTCGAAGCAAAATAACGGCATTGCCATTAATAGATCACGTTAAAAACACCTGTTACTCTTCTGGAAATATATCTCGGAGATATGGGTCAAAGCAAAAATATCACATCTCATTTTTCTCATTGCTGCCATTTCAAATACATTTTTCATTCTGACCCTATGACTGAACATCTATCAAGAGACAATTAAAATAAATTTCTCCATTTATATTCAATCAAATATATAAAACTCAATTATTGCTTTTGAAATGTTGACGTCTATATTTGTCTTGCGAGGTCCTGGGGCCCGGCAGTGAAGAGTGCAATCTGCCTATCGCACTCATGTGCCCAACACGCAAACGTTACGCAAACTCGTGTAAGACTTATATCGCATTAACCAAGCAAATTGCTAAGTATAGTAATTGAAAATTCTCTGTGATCTCCAAAGTGAATGCAAATGAGAGCAATTCTCATTAATCATGTGTTATCCAAGTTAATTAAATTTCCTACCACACACATATATTCAACGTTCCATGTAGGGGCTTCTGCTTTAAAGCGCAAAGCCGCCACAGTGAAAGCACAATGCAATAGTGTGAAAGAAATCGGTCATATTTCTTATTTTATGAGGGTCACCTGAACTGTTGAGGGCGGAAAAAGGAAAACAAATCAATACTTTTGATCTTTGAGTTTATTTTCTTTAAATTTTGTCACAATCAGGTGAATGCACTAAAATTCCAGAATCTAATCGTCTAGACATAGTCTGTCAGTCAGACTGAGCACTAGCGTAGGCGCTGTGGCGCGAATGTCTGAAGTAATGAGTGCCGACGCAGCATGTATACGGAACCAACCTCTGGCCAGTAAATGGGCATGCAGTAATGCCTCCCCCCCCCATTCAGTATTCATTCTGTTTCACTGTACGGCCGTATTCACTGCAGGAGATTTGGCACGTGTTTATCATATGTCGTGCAGCAGGGCAATTCTTCAGTGATACAGCACAAAATGTGTATCACTACAAGGTCCATGACTGCAATGCTGGTACAACTGAAATTCACACGCCTTAGTACCCTTTCACGCCACTAGACTAGCTGCAACTAAAGTTCGCAGTCCATCGCCACTTTATCAATGGCTTACGCCATTTTACTTTGTCTTCTGTAGCGGCATGCTGAGGTACTGTGGCGCGGGTGTGTCTACGTGTACCAAGTCTCCAGATATGGAACTGCAAGCAAACACAGTTATCTTACAGATCACTCGATCTTTTCAGAACGACATCCTCTCCCACTGCACCAGGCAACCTCTCGTAGAAGATTCGTGTGTACAGTGCAACATTCTTCGACATTAAGGGATAGCTACTGAACAACTCTCCTGTGTTGCCATTGATTTCATGAAACATTGCTAGACACTGGAAGTCCTCGGGAAACCATCCTGAACCAAATTCACTCAACAGCTGGTCAGTACATATGTAAACATGTCCGAATTGGGTCCACATTGTATACTTGCTTGATCATGTCCCACACATACTCAAAAATATTGAGGTCACGTGACACATGGAGAAGAGAGGGAAGTAGGCGCACAAAAGCTCACCATTCTATAGCTGACCCCGGGGGTGGCATGGGGCTGTAACGTTGTCAGGAGGCTGGGTGACTGAGGGGTTGGACTGGATGGCAAACTGATAAAGCTCGGAAAGAAGTGTCTGTCAAAATAAACTCTTTATTTCCAACTTAAACATTGATTCAGTGGCGTGGTTGGGAGGCATTCCCACCCCTGCGCCACAGGAGTGGGCTGTCAGCTGGAGCCTAGGGTCCGTCCACAGGCCTGCAACCTGCTTTGGTGACATCTGCACTTGGCGCCGGGCTCACGGCTATGTTGTCCGAGACACAGCACCGATGTCAGTGGCACGTAGTAGAACCTAGCAGATGAATGACCGGCCTGGGCAGCCAATGTGAGGAGCAAGAGATACACAGAACGTATAGTCAGAAGTTGGCTGCTGTGACTGAGGTGCGCCCCACTGCCTCCTGGAAGGAGTCTGGCTGCTGTTGGTAGAGTGGACCGGCGGGCCCGCTGCTATGTAGCACCAAGTCCAGAGGGAAGACTTAGTAAAGGAAGCAGGTACCCTCACGGGGACTTTAATCCATGGCTGTCGCTTGTAGCTCAATGTCATCTCTTCATGTGGCACAGCCCTGCGTCTGAGTGGTACTGCTGGACTGAGAATGACTCTATTACGAAAATCAACGATTATCTATATCAGATAGCAGCGCAATTTTTGTGCTGCTGTGCCGCTCCTGGTCACGTACTAGGCAACACCAGAGAATCCCTAATGTTGGAGACATCACTGAGCCTGAGTTGCACATTGTCGATGTGCTGCCAAGTTATGCCCTGCGAGGCTAGCCAGTCTCTCAATAATTTTACATGCTTGTTGCCTTATCCACAGTGTTGATACACCGCGCACATCAGTCACTAGCGGCTAATGCAATGTTCCGCCGACCATTCTCACAAATTTTGCGCTTAAACTGGTAGTTGCGATACGATTCTTAGTTGGTACGAGAAAGATGGGATGATGCAATGTCTTGCTGAAAGTATACGTCGGTGCCTAGGTTCTGGAAGCAAATTAACTGATACACACGACCACACATATATACATGTACATAGTTTGCCAGTGAGCGATAACGACAGACATCCTCCAATGTTAACATTCTCCACTGAGAAAGAAAGGGTCATATGATGACCCTCAGAGATGCACTGATCAGCTTAGTTGTCCTGCCGACGATGTGCTTCAGAGGGAATATTCCAGCAACCTGGTGAGCGCTGTAAAGAGGCAACTCGCCCCGAACAAAAAGGAGAGCGCAGTTGGTAGTCGTCCGGGACGCTACCCCTGTGCCTATCGTCACCAAGCTGTGGACTTAGAATATTTACAACAGTGTCGGGAACGAGATAGTACTGAGCAGATAGTCTGAGAACCGCAAAATAGGAAGCAGCTGATTGTTAGAGGTGAATGAGCCGTATACGGATGAGTTACAGTCAGTAGAGCCAGAAGTGAACTCTCGCTGATCTTTTCTACTCGAAGTTTAATTCAAACAGAGATGCCTTGAGGTGGCTACGCGAAACTCGCACATCGATGACATCGATCGATGTAAACCCTTGCAATTAAAACGTGTCCTTCTTACTCCATCTCACGACACGACACGGTGATCCACCCGTCGAATGGGGATGTAAAGCCTGGTGACCCTCTTGTGTTATGTAGGTTATGTGCCGGCGATGAGTTTCACTGTTTCCCACTAATCATCATCGTCAGAAACAAAAATGTGACACCACACTATACGTACATCCATTACACTCAAATACACTCAACAAATCCACATAACACACAACTCTAATACACTTAAGAGCCGAAGAAACTGGTACACCAGCCTAATATCGTGTAGGGCCACCGCGAGCACACAGAAGTGCCGCAGCACGACGTGGCAAGGACTCGACTAATTTCTGAAGTAGTGCTGGATGGAATTGACACCATGAATCCTGCAGGGCTGTCCATAAGTCCGTAAGAGTACGAGGGGTGGAGATTTCTTCCCAACAGCACTTTGCAAGGTATCCAGATATGCTCAATAACGTTCATGTCGGGGGAGTCTGATGGCCAGCAGAACTGTTAGAAGAATGTTGCTTGGGCCATTCTGTAGCAGTTCTGTACGCATGGGGAGTCGCATTGTCCTGCTGGAATTACCCAAGTCCGTGGAATGCTCAATGAACAGGAATGCGTATAGTCTATGTACTGTCCGAGACCAGCCTGTCGCTGTTTGAATAACGGATTGCGCCAACGCTTCCGCCGTCTTCCCTGGGTAGCTCGTAGCTACAACTTGAGTGTAATAACGTACACTCCTGGAAATGGAAAAAAGAACACATTGACACCGGTGTGTCAGACCCACCATACTTGCTCCGGACACTGCGAGAGGGCTGTACAAGCAATGATCACACGCACGGCACAGCGGACACACCAGGAACCGCGGTGTTGGCCGTCGAATGGCGCTAGCTGCGCAGCATTTGTGCACCGCCGCCGTCAGTGTCAGCCAGTTTGCCGTGGCATACGGAGCTCCATCGCAGTCTTTAACACTGGTAGCATGCCGCGACAGCGTGGACGTGAACCGTATGTGCAGTTGACGGACTTTGAGCGAGGGCGTATAGTGGGCATGCGGGAGGCCGGGTGGACGTACCGCCGAATTGCTCAACACGTGGGGCGTGAGGTCTCCACAGTACATCGATGTTGTCGCCAGTGGTCGGCGGAAGGTGCACGTACCCGTCGACCTGGGACCGGACCGCAGCGACGCACGGATGCACGCCAAGACCGTAGGATCCTACGCAGTGCCGTAGGGGACCGCACCGCCACTTCCCAGCAAATTAGGGACACTGTTGCTCCTGGGGTATCGGCGAGGACCATTCGCAACCGTCTCCATGAAGCTGGGCTACGGTCCCGCACACCGTTAGGCCGTCTTCCGCTCACGCCCCAACATCGTGCAGCCCGCCTCCAGTGGTGTCGCGACAGGCGTGAATGGAGGGACGAATGGAGACGTGTCGTCTTCAGCGATGAGAGTCGCTTCTGCCTTGGTGCCAATGATGGTCGTATGCGTGTTTGGCGCCGTGCAGGTGAGCGCCACAATCAGGACTGCATACGACCGAGGCACACAGGGCCAACACCCGGCATCATGGTGTGGGGAGCGATCTCCTACACTGGCCGTACACCACTGGCGATCGTCGATGGGACACTGAATAGTGCACGGTACATCCAAACCGTCATCGAACCCATCGTTCTACCATTCCTAGACCGGCAAGGGAACGTGCTGTTCCAACAGGACAATGCACGTCCGCATGTATCCCGTGCCACCCAACGTGCTCTAGAAGGTGTAAGTCAACTACCCTGGCCAGCAAGATCTCCGGATCTGTCCCCCATTGAGCATGTTTGGGACTGGATGAAGCGTCGTCTCACGCGGTCTGCACGTCCAGCACGAACGCTGGTCCAACTGAGGCGCCAGGTGGAAATGGCATGGCAAGCCGTTCCACAGGACTACATCCAGCATCTCTACGATCGTCTCCATGGGAGAATAGCAGCCTGCATTGCTGCGAAAGGTGGATATACACTGTACTAGTGCCGACATTGTGCATGCTCTGTTGCCTGTGTCTATGTGCCTGTGGTTCTGTCAGTGTGATCATGTGATGTATCTGACCCCAGGAATGTGTCAATAAAGTTTCCCCTTCCTGGGACAATGAATTCACGGTGTTCTTATTTCAATTTCCAGGAGTGTATTTTCTCCCTTAATATTGGAACCAACGACAACCCTCAACAGTGTTACTCGCCCCTCATTTCATGACTGTGGAATGGTTTGGAACTTAATCAAGGACATTGGCAAAAAGTCTCCCGTTGCTGGTAAAAACTGGTAGTGAAACTTTCTTTACAGCACCTACACTGGAACACGGCTTGCCTTCGAATCGAGCGTCGCCACACAAGCATGCGTTAGCACATCGGCTACGGAGGTGCGTTCCATGTGAAAACATCTCCTTTACCTGACTGAACGGCAACCTATTCGCAAGCAATCTTACGTGGTTGTCGAAGTATTGGTACCCTGTCGCAGGCGTGTACCAATATGTACTCCAGCTTCGAGTCAACACTTCGAGTGTCCAACAACAATGTTCGTAGCTCCTTGTTAATCTCTAGACTCTGTGGCCTGCTTTAATCAGAGGTGATAGTGTACGCCCGTGGTCCTACAAGCAGTTGGTTCTGGATGACATGGCTGCTCATCGATTGCTGTTGTCCAATATTGGACTGATGAGTGATTTCTTGCACTAACAAGGGAACATTCCCAAGTGGCAATGATCGATCTTCATGAAACTTGGCGGATGTGTAGAGGAGGCAAAATAGTGCAAAACGAATTTTTTTCACTTTTAAGGGGAAAAATACGCCCCGAAAGGTAATTTGGCATTTTAGGTTTAGAGGGAATATCTTCGGAACACTGATACATAAAAAATGTGTTTCGGATAAAGGTAGTTGTGTAATTAGTGTTTTTGAAAAGTGTATAATCAGCTTTTTGAATTTGAAATTTTCCAAAATACCCCACCATCATTAATTTTGGAAAATGAAAACATTTGTTACAACCTAAAGACGCTTTCAAGCCACGTTCATCCCTGTGTAATAAAGGTGGATCATGAAATACGTTTTCTGGAAAGTAAGCTGTACACAATGTACCGTTAGAGTATTTTCAACATACCTAATTAGAATATCCAAACATGTATTGCTATTCGAATTAGTTATTTGACATATTTGTTTTATGTTTTAAGTTTTTATTTTACGTTTTACAGTCATGTTATTTTTGTTTTTTTAAGTTTACCGGTCCAGATACGTGTATTTTTTAACTAAAAATTTTCATTAGTATGACAGAATATAATTATAATAATGATAATCTGCAAATAAATATAAATACTCAAAACTTGAAGTTTTATATGCACATGAAGTGAACGAAATTTCTTCACGTAATATATATGACGGAGAAGACAACATAAAACAGAATTCAGCAGGATTTCAAATGCTCACGGGTGATTCTCTAAATACTCTGATTTCTATTAGGCATATTTCAGTACACTGGTAAGCCTAGGCGAAGAGAATTGGCTATGTACTAATGACTGCACCTTGATTATATTGTTTCTCAAGTGCAGATTGACATCACATCATTCAAAAGAACTAGATGTCAGAAAGTTCTTCCAACATCGAACGACGCATACGCTCCACAGATGTACCTTTGGGATCACCAGACGAACAAGTTCCTTGTCCTCAGGTACGATATTCTAAACGGTTCTTTTACACTGACCACCGCAAGACTCTAACAGTAATACAGATATTTCTCCATCATTGGGAAAGAAAACAACTTTCAAATACCTTCTGACCTGGTCAGTCGTTTGTTTAGTAGACTTCAATGGTGTCACTAGGATATTTGGGGCTTCAAAAAGAGATTCTCAAGTTCTCCATCCAAACTCATGATTAGCTTCTTTTAGGACTACGAAAATCCAGGTGATCAGTGCTAAAAAGCCGTTTTGAGCGTCGTTCCCAAGGACAAGAAACATGTGACGATCCCAAAGGGCTCGATGGCACAGCTTCAGCCGTGGAATATATACGGCTTACCATGCTGGAAGAACTTTGCAAGAAGGTTTTCAGATCTAGTTCTGTCGAATGGTTATGATGTCAGTCTCCACTTGAGAAACAATACGATCAAGTTACAGTCACTAGTACATAGTCAATTTTCTTCGCCAAGGCTTACCAGAGCACAGAAAGCTGAAGAAATTTCGTTTATGTGGGTGGTGTAAAGAAAAAAGGTTATGTATTAAGCATTTCCTTACAGATTATCATCACTGTAATTATTCTCCGTCATAATAATGAGTTACTTAATATTTTCAATCAACAAATTATACATACGTGAAATGGTAAACTAACAAACGAAAAGAACCATGAATACAAAACGTAAAATAACAATTTAATACATAAAACAACTATAAGTAAAACAAATTGCTAGAATAGTAATTTTGGTACCTTGAAAATACTTCGCCAGCACATTGCGTACATCTTATTTTCCAAAAATGATATTTCAGCATCCAGCTTTATTAGACAGGGATGTATGTGGCTTCAAAGCTTCTTTAATTTATGTTGTAACAAAAGTTTTCATTTTTCAAAATTAATTAATGGTGGTGGGGTATTTTGCAAAATTTCAAGTTATTAAAAATTTGATTATACAGTTTTCAAGAACATTAATTATATATCAACTTTTATATGAAAAGGTCAACGCCATGGTCGCAGTGGGTGCACCAGTTCCCGTCAGATCACTGAAGTTAAGCGCTGTCGGGCGTGGTCGGCATTTGGATGGGTGACCATCCAGGCCACCATGTGCTGTTGCCATTTTTTGGGGTGAACTCTGCCTCGTGATGGCAATTGAGGAGCTACTCGACCGAATAGTAGCTTCTCTGGTAAAAGGAAACCATCATAACGACTGGGAGAGCGGTGTGCTGACCACACGCCCCTCCTATCCGCATCCTCAGCTGAGGATAACACGGCGGTCGGATGCTCCCTATGGTCCACTTGTGGCCTGAAGACGGAATGCTTTTTATATGAAAAACATTTGTAAACATCATCATTTCAAAGATATTCTCTCTAAAGCTAAAAAGGCAAATTACCTTTCAGGGAGTGTTTTACCCTTAAAAGCAAAATCGGACAAAAAAAAAAAAACCTATTACGCTATTTAGCACCCACTACACGCCCGCAAGGGTTCATCAAGATCCTTTATTGACACTTACGAGTGTTCTGTTGTGAGGCTCGGTTATTCGTTGTACAATCCACTATGATCGACGGGGACCTCTGTCATATCTCTAGAGACCGCTTGAACAAATGTGATACATCCTTTCAAATTCCGTAAGCTCGCGAAGTTTGCTGGTATTTGCGTGAACGTCTACTGTATCTGATCCGATACGCTCAGTGCAGTTATCTGTCTTCTTTACGGCGTAAGGTCAGCGCCGGCGTGCCAGTCGGGAACGACAAGGAGAGAAGGCTGTGAGAAGAAGTCAGCAAATCGCACGCTGACCGACCTCCCTTCCAGAACGACAGCGGCCCCTAGGTGAAGAGGACGAAAGCGCGGCGCTCGACTGGTGGCGGCCCACTTGGATGGCAGCGTCAACTTTGGGCACTCCGATTACAGATCAGGAAAGAGTTTTGTCAGTTAGAGACCAGCAGTCACTACAAAGACTGATTATTTCGTATGTCGCCCTTTGCTTGCGACACTTCTGTGTATTTACCAAAGTTAGGTATGTACGAGGGTCACTCTAAAAGAAATGCACACTATTTTTGTAAAAATACAGTCTTCATCCTGCATGTGTGGAAATCTTACAGTGTGTAGATACATCCTTCGCGCTTGTTTTCAAAGTTAGTTCAACCTGTTCCCGTGAGTGGCGCCGTCACAGCATGTCTTCAAGATGGCTGCTACACTAGACGTTCGTCAGAAGCAACGTGCTGTCATAGAATTCCTAAACTGTGAAAACGAGGCAGTGGGAAACATCAACAAGAGGTTTAAAAACATGTATGGAGATGCTGCTGTCGATCGCAGTACAGTTAGTCGGTGGGCAAGCAGGTTACGTGATGAACAGGCATGGCAATATTGAGGATTGTCCTCGCAGCGGCAGGCCTCGTACTGCACACACTCCAGACAATATGCAGAGAGTTAACGAATTGGTGACTGCTGACAGACGCACCACAGTGAACGAATTGTCACGCTACCTTGGGATAGGGGAAGGAGTTTGCAGAATACTGAAAGTGTTGGCGTTAAAAAAGGTTTGTACTAGGTGGGTTCCCAGGATGTTGACAGTGGCTCACAAACAAACAAGTAAAACGGTATGCAGCGAACTTTTGGAACAGTGGTGGAATTTCTAGGAAGAATTGTGACAGGTGATGAAACATGGCTCCATCATTTTTCACCAGAGACGAAGAGGCAATCAATGGAGAGGCATCATGCAAACTCACCCAAGAAAAAAAAAATTCAGGACCACACCACCTGCTGGAATAGTTATGGCTATAGTGTTTCTCGATTCCGAAGGACTCTTGCTTGTGGACATCATGCCAAGTGGAGCCACCATAAATTATGATGCACATGTGACGACACTGAACAAACTTCAAGCTCGACTGAATCGTTTTCGACCACATCGGCAAAAGCAGGATGTTTTGCTGTTGCACGACAATGCACGGCCACATGTCACTCACAAAACCGTGGAAGCGATCACAAAACTCGGATGGACAACACTGCAACACCCGCCTTACAGTCCTGACTTGGCTCCATGTGACTATCATCTCTTTGGGAAACTGAAAGACTCTCTTCCTGGAACAAGGTTTGAAGATGATGACTCCCTTGTGCACGCTGCCAAACAGTGCCTCCAATAGGTTGGTCCAGAATTTTACCGTACGGGTATACAGGCGCTGGTTCGAAGATGGCGTAAGGCAGTTGAGAGGGATGGAAATTATGTGGAGAAATGAAAATATTGTTCCTAAATGCTCAGTTGCGGATGTTCTTCCAACAGGATTGTTTTTTATTAATACGAGTTTGATTGTTTGTCTAGCCAACCGAGTAGGCAGGATTCCTAGACACAACAATTCTCAAGACAAATAAGAGCCGTCAGCAGCAACGAATGACGATTGGTTTACGATAAATTACCAGACAGGGTCAGTAGCATTACAACAGGGTCGGCAACGGCGTACCAAAACCGCACGCGAGCGCCATGTGCGGGCCGATGTTCGGCCCTTCTGCGCATTTTTTTTACAGTAAAGTATCGTCCTTGGGCTACTCTAAGAAGTTGTAAAAGGATTTTGACGAGATTTCCACCTTGTATGGCAGCTCTCATATGAAAGATAATGCTTATAACAATGAGAAAGACCCATGTAGTATGTGATTGCAAGCCGGCCGTTGTGGCCGAGCGGTTCGAATCCTCCCTCGGGCATGGATGTGTGTGACGTCCTTAGGTTAGTTAGGTTTAAGTAGTCCTAAGTTCTCGGGGACTGATGACCTCAGATGTTGAGTCCCATAGTGCTCAGAGCCCTTTGAACCATATTTTTTGTGATTGCAAGATTAGCGGTGAATATCTTCAGCATGACTCATCGTCTAAGTAAAATGGGACGATTTAGTAAAATTAGTATTGCAGCCTCCCCCCATGAACCATAGACCTTGCCGTTGGTGGGGAGGCTTGCGTGCCTCAGCGATACAGCAACCACAACGGAGGGGTATCTGTTGAGAGGCCAGACAAACGTATGGTTCCTCAAGAGGGGCAGCAGCCTTTTCAGTAGTTGCAGGGGCAACAGTCTGGATGATTGACTGATCTGGCCTTGTAAAACCTACCAAAACGGCATTGCTGTGCTGGTACTGCGAACGGCTGAAAGCAAGGGGAAACTACGGCCGTAATTTTTCCCGAGGGCATGCAGCTTTACTGTATGGATAAATGATGATAGCGTCCTCTTGGGTAAAATATTCCGGAGGTAAAATGGTCCCCCATTCGGATCTCCGGGCGGGGACTACTCAGGAGGACGTCGTTATCAGGAGAAAGAAAACTGGCGTTCTACGGATTGGAGCGTGGAATGTCAGATCCCTTAATCGGGCAGGTAGGTTAGAAAATTTAAAAAGGGAAATGGATAGGTTAAAGTTGGATATAGTAGGAATTAGTGAAGTTCGGTGGCAGACTTTTGGTCAGGTGAATACACGGTTATAAATACAAAATCAAATAGGGGTAATACAGGAGTAGGTTTAATAATGAATAAAACAATAGGAATGCGGGTAAGCTACTACAAACAGCACAGCGAACGCATTGTTGTGGCCAAGATAGACACGAAGCCCGCGCCTTCGGCTGTAGTACAAGTCTGTATGCCAACTAGCTCTGCAGATGACGAAAAAATTGAAGAAATGTATGATAAAATAAAAGAAATTAGTCAGATAGTGAAGGGAGACGAAAATTTAATAGTCATGGGTGACTGGAATTCGGTAGTAGGAAAAGGGAGAGAAGGAAACGTAGTAGGTGAATATGGATTGGGGGTAAGAAATGAAAGAGGAAGCCGCCTGCTGCAATTTTGCACAGAGCACAACTTAATCATAGCTAACACTTGGTTCAAGAATCATAAAAGAAAGTTGTATACATGGAAGAACCCTGGAGATACTAAAAGGTATCAGATAGATTATATAATGGTAAGACAGAGACTTAGGAACCAGGTTTTAAATTGTAAGACATTTACCAGGGGCAGATGTGGACTCTGATCACAATCTATTGGTTATGAACTGTAGATTAAAACTGAAGAAACTGCAAAAAGGTGTGAATTTAAGGAGATGGGACCTGGATAAACTGACTAAACCAGAGGTTGTACAGAATTTCAGGGAGAGCATAAGGGAACAATTGACAAGAATGGAGGAAAGAATACAGTAGAAGAAGAGTGGGTAGCTTTGAGGGATGAAGTAGTGAAGGCAGCAGAGGATCAAGTAGGTAAAAAGACGAGGGCTAGTAGACATACTTGGGTGACAGAAGAAATATTGAATTTAACTGACGAAAGGAGAAAATATAAAAATGCAGTTAATGAAGCAGGCAAAAAGGAATACAAACGTCTCAAAAATGAGATCGACGGGAAGTGTAAAATGGCTAAGCAGGCATGACTAGAGCACAAATGTAAGGATGTAGAGGCTTATCTCACTAGGGGTAAGACAGATACTGCCTACAGGAAAATTAAAGAGACCTTTGGAGAAAAGAGAACCACTTGTATTAATATGAAGAGCTCAGATGGGAACCCAGTCCTAAGCAAAGAAGGGAAGGCAGAAAGGTGGAAGGAGTATATAGAGGGTTTATACAAGGGCGATGTACTTGAGGGCAATGTTATAGAAATGGAAGAGGATGTAGATGAAGATGAAATGGGAGATATGATACTGCGTGAAGAGTGTGATAGAGCACTGAAAGACCTAAGTCGAAACAAGGCCCCGGGAGTAGACAACATTCCATCATAACTACTGACAACCTCGGGAGAGCCAGTCCTGACAAAACTCTACCATCTGGTGAGCAAAATGTATGAGACAGGCGAAATACCCTCAGACTTCAAGAAGAATATAATAATTCCAATCCCAAAGAAAGCAGGCGTTGACAGATGTGAAAATTACCGAACTATCAGTTTAATAAGTCACGGCTGCAAAATACTAACGCGAATTCTTTACAGACGAATGGAAAAACTCGTAGAAGCCGACCTTGGGGAAGATCAGTTTGGATTCCGTAGAAATATGGGAACACGTGAGGCAATACTGACCCTACGACTTGTTTTAGAAGCTAGATTACGAAAAGGCAAAACTACGTTTCTAGCATTTGTAGACTTAGAGAAAGCTTTTGACAATGTTAACTGGAATACTCTCTTTCAAATTCTGAAGGGGGCAGGGGTAAAATACAGGGAGCGAAAGGCTATTTACAATTTGTACAGAAACCAGATGGCAGTTATAAAAGTCGAGGGACATGAAAGGGAAGCAGTGGTTGGGAAGGGAGTGAGACAGGGTTGTAGCCTCTCCCCGATGTTATTCAATCTGTATATTGAGCAAGCAGTAAAGGAAACAAAAGAAAAATTCGTAGTAAGTATTAAAATCCATGGAGAAGAAATAAAAACTTTGAGGTTCGCCGATGACATTGTAATTCTGTCAGAGACAGCAAAGGACTTGGAAGAGCAGTTGAACGGAATGGACAGTGTCTTGAAAGCAGGATATAAGATGAACATCAACAAAAGCAAAACGATGGTAATGGAATGTAGTCGAATTAAGTCGGGTGATGCTGAGGGAATTAGATTAGAAAATGAAACACTTGAAGTAGTAAAGGAGTTTTGCTATTTGTGGAGCAAAATAACTGATGATGGTCGAAGTAGAGAGGATATAAAATGTAGACTGGCAATGGCTAGGAAAGCGTTTCTGAAGAAGAGAAATTAGTTAACATCGAGTATAGATTTAAGTGTCAGGAAGTCGTTTCTGAAAGTATACGTATGGAGTGTAGCCATGTATGGAAGTGAAACATGGACGATAAATAGTTTGGACAAGAAGAGAATAGAAGCTTTCGAAATGTGGTGCTACAGAAGAATGCTGAAGATTAGATGGGTAGATCACATAACTAATGAGGAGGTACTGAATAGGATTGGGGAGAAGAGGAGTTTGTGGCACAACTTGACCAGAAGAAGGGTTCGGTTGGTAGGACATGTTCCGAGGCATCAGGGGATCACCAATTTAGTATCGGAGGGCAGCGTGGAGGGTAAAAATCGTAGAGGGAGTCCAAGGGATGAATACACTAAGCAGGTTCAGAGGGATGTAGGCTGCAGTACGTACTGGGGAATGAAGAAGCTTGCACAGGATAGAGTAGCGTGGAGAGCTGCATCAAACCAGTCTCAGGACTGAAGACAACAACAACAACAACAGTATTGCAGATGAAAATGGAAGACTCCAGTTTGTTCTAAGGGTTCTGGAAAAACTTCTTCAAAGGAAATCGAATACGAGATGCTAACGAGACCAATTCCAAGCATTTTTCCAGTGTTTTGAGTCTTTGTTAAGTATGCAGACAATACACATCAACCGAATTCACAGACATTCTGGTAGGACCGTAACAGGTGAATGTAGCACATACGAAAGTGTAACAGAAATGCTCAGGGAAAGTAAACGAGAATCATTGGAATAAGTTTCCACATAACACTGTTGGGTAAATTTAGAAAATTCGTATTCGAAGAAGTTTTTGCGACCATTACGCTGCAACGAATGTATTCCGTGCGTAGGGATCGTGGGAACAAAATAAGAGAGATTAGTGCTCATAGAAAAGTATACATAGTCACTTTTTCCTCGCTTAGTATGCGAATCGAGTGGGGAAGAAAACTGATAGATAGGATATATCCTTCGCTGTGCACTGTGCAGCAGCTTGTGGAGTATTTATGTAGATGTAGATGCAGAGTTCAAGCATGTCTTTACGAAGACAAGATTACTATTTCAGCGGAGATTTTCGCGACGGAAATCTAGGCTAAAAAGTTCACGGTTAACTTGCCGTGTAAAATTCGGATAAAACTCCAAGCTTTCGATGACTGCTTCCACCATCGCTGTAAAGGGTTAAGTATGTCGTGCACACTTACATACCATGACTACTGCATCTGACATGCTAGATCACGTCTCAGTGGTGGGACACCCTTAGGTGGCGCCCTCTACGTCCACAGATTGCGCTCGCTGTCCAGCGTCTCTTACAGCGCCACCCATTATATCAGATGGTAAACCACTCGAAGCCTTTCGCCTCTGCGTTTTCTTTTTTGCTAAGTGCATAGTCGGTGTCTCTGTTGAAGCTGTTTTCACAGTCTAATCAGAGTCCTAATAATTCGATGCAAAATTCTAGTATGTTCAAACATAATCTTGTGTTTATTTAATTTTCTGTGATGGACCACCATCTATTTTTAAAAATTTCTGTATTTAAGGTGACATTGACGTTCAACACAGTCACTCGCTGATCCGCCCCATTCTTTACTACGCAAATGTTGCATGTATATCTGCTCCCCAAAGTTCTATAAGTTCCTCCAAATCCTCTAATCCAATGCACTTTGCTTCTCCAACAAGAATCCTTTACCAACTCATAAAATTCCTGCCTTTTGTTACATTGAAGACCTCCAAACAATTTACGCCATCTGCAAACTTGACTCCAATAATCCTATCGTTTCCCCTCTTCTTTCCAATCCTCATATACTGCCACCATCCCTACACCTACTGTCCTAATGACGCTTCACCCATCTACCCCTCCAAGATCATGAACTCTACCCCAACATTTACCCATCCTACCTGCTGTAAGTCCATTCCACCCACTCGACCTCATCGGGGCTTCCTCCCCCCCCCCTTAGCCTCTTTTCTTCCACATATGCCTCTCTTCCCCCCCCCCCTCCTGTTTCCTCAACAACTATTAGCGTCACCAGCCCCCCCCCCCCCCCCCCCGCCTCCTGTTCCACCCATTCTTCTGTCCCAACAGCCACTTCTACCCCATCGCTGCTACGCGCCAGTCTTCATTCCTTATACTATCACATTCCTATCTTTCTCACGGACCAACATTTCCCCCTTCTACAACAGACTCCATATCCCACGGAAGGTCCTTCCGATTCTTAATGACAGGAAAGTGCTTCTTCTACATATCAGTGTTCCGGTATCTGATTATAAATGTTGTAAATGCGCGCTTATTGTGTTTCGCCTTACCTTCTATTATTACTGTTTTTAACTACCATTCCAAGAGGTCATATCTAACCGATTTAACAACTGCGCCAGACACTTGTCTTATACAGGCGTTGCCGATCGCAGTTCCGTATTCTGCCTGTTTACATATCTCTGTATTTGAATACGCATTTGGTGCTTCAGTGTGTAAACGGCATGTACCGCACTGATCCGTACTCCGCTAAGAGAAAAGTGTGGACTTCCAAACACAGTTCCTAAAATCGCTCTCGGTATGCCATCGCAAAAAAGCTTAAAAACATAAATATTAACCGTGCTCATACTACGAATTGCACTAATTTCAACTAACTTAGCATTCACCTAAAAAAGGCTGCAGTTTCCGGAAAGATTAGCGTACAGTAAGACTATCAATGCTGCGGAGCGTATTGAGCAGTTTCGTCTTTCTCATAGACTTTTGGGACAACTAGAAGCATTATTTGTCTTATTATCCGAAAACAAAACACCACATATAGTTAATAACAATATCAGTAACCCCTTACATATGATACTTTAAACAGACGAACTCTCACTATAAAACGTCATATTTCGTGAACTAAGCGTCGTACAACGATATACGAGTAATTTTGTAGGCGTTGCGAATAGCATTACTAGTAAAGAAATAGTAAACTGAAACTTCGTACCTGATGCTGAAGTTTTACTGCATGATCAGCAAAGAATGTAGTAAACGATAAATTTTTTGTGTGGGGTGCCAACGATAAAAAAAAGAAGTCCGCCGGGATGGCCGAGGACGTTAACGCGTCACTTCTGGGATTCCGGGAGGCGATCCTGCCACGTGTCGAATTTACCTGTAGGCAGTTCCCCACAACCACCGTAACTGTTCTTGTTTTTTGTTATCCTTGTATGTTGTTGTTGTAAACTGGACTGGTTGCCTATCATTAAACTTTCGTATATGTCTGTTTTGCAATGTTAACCGAAACAGTGCAGGTGGTGTGCCTACGTAAACGTTATCTGATAAGAGCCATAAAACCAATCTGAAACTGTATAACTATACTGCTATTTTCTTTTACCGAAAAACAATTAGAAAACGCAAAACTGTGTACTAAATAAGGTGTCCCGTGAAATCATATATTGTACAACGCAGAGAACATTGCTACAAAGTGTGACGTCACAGTACGTGACTTGCAGTTCCAACACACAAAACTAACAGAATAAAGATTCTACACGATATTACAAAACAAATTTTGAAATAATAACTGCCGAACACGCTTCTATTAAAATACCCTGTAAATTACTGTACGCAAACTGTATAAATAAAATTCAAAGCACTAAGTGACACTAACGCTAATGTAGCACTGCAGTGTAAAAATAAGACTGACGGCATAAGAAATAAAATCTGAACAGAACTTTATCTAAGCTGAACATGATAACATTTTCGAAATGCAAAGTTTAGCTGTAAAAGATCTTATTGTGTCCTGACTGATGTTACACAGGCCCTAACAAAATTTTAATGACTTACTTTGTGGCAAAGGTAACTTACTACCGCTCGAAAATGGTGAAAATAAGATACAGCGCAGCAGCAAACAAGCTAAAGAAAAGAAAAGGTCTTGCCCGAGAGCAATGCAAGGAAGAGCAGCTATGGTAGGCGCATCGTGCTTACTTTGGAAGAGAGTGTTCCACTCACTGCTATGCTGCGATACACAATTATAAGGCAAAATTTTCATGAGAAGACAGTGGTAGAATCTCTGCTTACCAAATGACTGAAAAGAAATATCATTCAAAAACTTTATTGTGAATAATAAAACTCATTCCATGACAATGATAACCATCTTTAGAAAAATCACTTTTATGAAAAATAAAAGAAATATTATTCTCTCAATAAAGATAAAATTACTATCTATTTGTCTTTCTCAAACACATAAATTAAGCGCGAGCAAGAAATGCAGCGACATCACACGAAAATCTTCAGATTTGTCAGTTCAGTCTTTACCAAATCGTACTCCCAAAAATCAACATCGTCTGCGTTTTTATCGCTGTGGTCTGCTAGCTTTTTTTCAGAGGGCTCAAGAGTGTAACCAAAATCCGACTCCCTCACGTACTTCTCACTGAATGCTATTGGCAGCAACAATGCTACTGAGAATCATAGATCACATTGCTTGTACTCGGAACCTTGTAATGTTGTTGCATTAATTTGTTATGAAAGCGGTGCTGATAGACAATAAAAGCGGTTTAAAAGCTGTGAGCTGTCTGGGGAAGTTAACCTTGCATTACTGCGCAACTGTTTCACCAGGTATCCAGTCTAGCTTACCAAATTCCCAACCAGACTAACATTAATTATAATCTTTTAATAGTCATACGACAACCGGTGATATATATATTTAAATAAAAAGAAATAAATCAGTTTATATTTGGAAATTTATTTTAACATTGATCATTGAAATTTCAGCATATTAAACATGATTCATAACTAAACTGGTGCCTCATTTAGGATTGTGAAAATGTGAGTTTTTAATCTTATAGAACACATCAAATATTGAAACACGTATGTTGTGCGGCGGCGATGGCGAGGCATTGTAGAATCTCTGACCAGAGCTGTTGCGCTCGAGGCGCAGTAGTGCTGTTGCAGTAGTAGCGAGCAGTAGTCTGTCGGCAGTTGTAGCCGAGTAGAGTTGCGGTCTAGTTGCGAGAGAGTTCAGTAGTGGTAGCCCAGAGCAGTCGGCGGGCGTCGGCACCGCAATTGGTCGAGATTCAGGATGAGGTATAATTTTATTAAATAAGTACTCATGCAGCTTTGCCTTCATCAGATAATCTAATGTACATTCATTGTAACTAACTTTCAAGAATCGCCCCAATAATAATCTGATTTCAAAGCAATTTTTTTAACTAAAGAATCATTCGATTTCCTTTCATTTCCTTAAACAAAAATTTCAGTTAGATTACAAAATACTTGCAATGCATTTCATCCAAGCCGCACCCAACAATAAGAGCAGAATTTTGACATGCAGTCATACTGAGGTAAGAAAATAATTCTGATTTTTGCACAGGGCCAAAGACCGACATTTCGGTTAAATTGAGTTTTGATTATCACTGTAGTTTCATTATCATGGGATTATCTTACATTTTGTGTGGAGAACTTATACTTGAGTCAGATTGCTAAATTTTGTTTAATTGTCTTTGTCATTAATATTTTTGCTCCATTTCTATTAAGTATTGTCATTCGAATATTTTTGTGGGGAGGTTACACTTGGTTCTATTCCGATTAACATTTGAGTATTGACTTTTATTTTTTGTGGGGAGGTTACACTTGGCGACCCTGCCAGGATCGTATTTCGTAGAGAATCTTTTGAAAAACAGTCAGATATCTGCTCTTATTTCTTAGATATAATTAGGATTTGGCGCAACGCTTTTACTAATCTTGTGACTTTCTTTCTACAGGTCAACGGCAATTCGTTGCTCTGTTGTATTTGTGTGTTGATTTTGCATTGTGCTTATTTGTTTTGTGATTAAATGTGACTATTGTGAAAATGCCGCGAAAGACTGTGAATAGTGTATCGCGAGGTATCATGAACGAAATGACCGAATTAAATAACTTCACCAATAGTACTAGTGACACGCAGTGCAATGATGACAATCCTGCGTTCACTAACAGTCAGTGCGTTCCAATCGCGAATGACGACTTTTACCTTAATGATGAACAAGAGAATTCAATTGTCTCCTCTGTTAATTTGACGACAATTGATGACGCGGGGCGTTCTGTTGGAATGAGCGCTGCCCAGCTTAACACACCCGGTTTGGAAAATTCAAATAACGTACAAACAAATTTCTCTAATGAGAATGAGCAGGATACACAAAGTACGCCGGATTTATTTAATTCCGAAATAATGTCTGACAGTACACATCCGACTGACAAACCTTTTTGTGAATCTCAGAATAACCAAATGGTTACGGAAAATGAGACAATTCCAGATCCAGCATTAATTAACACAGAGAGCAGAAATGCTAATTTTTTATCGGATCCAATTATGGCATTTTTGCAACAAAATTTCAGACAACTTAATGAAAAACAAGACAAACAGAGTGAAGATTTCAGACAACTTAGTGAGCAGAACAAACAGTTTAATGAAAAATTAGACAACAATTCCAGACAGTTAAATGAAAAATTAGACAACAATTCGAGACAGCTTAGTGAACAAATTAGAGCCGTTGCCGCACAGTGTCATGACACTAAGGAACAGTTACGCGAAGAAATTGAGGCTGTTGCTCAGGAATTAAGGGAATTGCAAACAGCTGCAACAGAAACACTCAGAGACGAAATTAGCGGAGTCGCTAAACAATGCTCTGAAAAAGCTACACAATTACGCGACGAATTTAAAGCAATGACAGCAGAACTTTCGCGCACAGTGGATGCAAAGATTGACGCGAAATTCGAACAACAGAACTCTCAAATTAACGAACGTCTTAGTGTTCACATACAAAACAGTGATACGCGTTTCCGCAAATTTATTGATGATCAAAATAAAGTAAAACGTCAAGTAATGGAAACAATCACTGCTCAGAGACAGGAAGACAAACGCAAAATGTTTGCGAAGGCAAAAACATATGTAGACAATAATATTGCCACAGTGTCCGACGAAATTAATACATTCAAACAGTCGAACACAGAATTACGTGACGAAATTTCGGATCTTAAATCAAAAACAGATACACACACAATAGATATTCAAACAGTGACCGACAGACTCGAACAATTAGAACTAACACAGGATTCCGATGTCGTCAAAGCTGACGTTAGAAAACTGAACGAAACTACACGTAAATTGCAAAAGCAGATTAATGCCACAGACACTAAAACCGATGATCAGGTTAAAATACTGACTGAAAAATGTGATGAATTGGCCAGTCGTATTGACGTCATCGAAAGTACTAATGACAATAAATCAGATGATACTTCACCGGTTTCGTTTAATCAAACACCTGAATTTCAAAATTTACAGCAGACAATTAATGAAATTGATTCGTCTAATAACATGTTGCGCAGAAAGTTGTCTAGTTTACAACAGGAAGTAACAGAAATGAAAAGTATTTCAGTTAATAACGCATCACAGCAGACGCCATTTTTCGAACATTTGCCAGACTCACGCAGCGCGTGTAATTTGAGTAATCTACAGAGAGTACGGGACTTAGATTCCGAACAACCACAGTTCAACAGATTTTCTTGCAATCCTGATCCCGTTCCATCACACAGAGACGATAATTTCGATTACAAACATTTTCTGTCAGTAAGAAAATTTAAAGTGTTTAAAAACGACAGAACACAGATTCACCCGCTAGATTGGATCCAACAATTTAGCTTTACTTTTCCACCGACTTGGCCTGTAACGCACAAACTGGAATTTATTTGTAGCTTTTTGGAAGGCGAACCGGCAACTCGTATGAGACCGATCGCGAGACAATGTTATTCAGTAGAGGAATTTCAGAATGCTTTTCTATCAGCGTACTGGTCGAAGACGACACAGCGCGGAATTAAAGATCAGCTAATTAGTTTACCAAATTATGAGAACTCCAATTTTCCCAGTGTTACGCAATTTTTTGAACACATGGTGCAACAAAATCAGTATTTAAATGAACCTTATAGTGAATCTGCACTTATACAATTATGCATTTCTAAATTGCCACGATCATTAAGAGTTTCACTTCTAACCGGTCAGCAAAAAGAAAACATTTCGGCATTCAGGGATCTGCTGCAGCTTTTAGAAGTGCAGCAATCTGATTATTCTTTTGTAAACAAAAACTTTTCGTATAATAACCAAGGTCAACAAACTTACAGTAATTATGATCAGTCACGTAATTTCAATAGGAAAAATAACAGACGCTTTAGGAATGAAAACTACCAGAACTTAAGTCACAGACAAAATTCTGATTATCAATATCGTCAAAATTTTCAGCAACAGGAACCACCTTTTAGTAACAATAGACGTTTTCCACCACAGCAGCGTGAAAGTCAGCCGGTTAGCATACCTAACGAACAATGGAATGCACAAGGTCAACCAGGCTTTAATGTTTCACCGCGTGCACGTATAGTCCCTGATACAACAAATAGTAACGCACGGCAGCAAGGAAATAACTACGTACAGAGAAGACAGTTTTTCAATTCCTATCGCAATGCACCGTATAGGAATGACTATTACGATAGACGTAAAAATAATGACGATAGTTTTCAGCGTACATCTAACAACAGTCGGTCATACCAACAGCAAAATTACCCACAAGAACCTATTCTCATGAATGAACCCGACAGTAGGTATCATCCAGAGCGTAATACGTCTGGAAGAAGTAATAGAACTGTTCAAATAGTAGAAATGCCACAACATCCTCCTGATAATAGTAACACGTCAGATAGAATTTGACTAGATACTGTTCAGGACGCATCTTCCAATAACACAAGCACTACTTTTGACACGCAAAATGTTGTTCACGAGAATGTAATTACTTTTGACGATATCAGAGACACTCTTTTGCAGGAAAAACCAGTTGTTCAGAAAACCATTTCACATCCTGTCATCGAAGTTAAAATAGGTTCATCGAAATTTTCAGCAGTAATTGATTCCGGATCACCTATGTCAGTCATTAATGAGGAAACTTTCAACGAGTGCAACAAAGAGAATATTTATCCTACATTTCCTTTAGGCAAAACGAAAGTGAAAGGAGCAGTATCGAGTAAAGGAGTGGATGTGAAATTACAGACGCATTTATCATTTTGTATTGGAGGTCATACTTTTCACTCAAATTTTTGGATTGTTCCCTTGTTGACAACAGACGTAATTTTAGGTACTAATTTTCTCGTACAACACGACGCAGTGGTTGACTTTCAAAATTCTTATTTAATGTTGAAGGACGAAAATGTGCAATTGGCTTTAGAATTTCAGCACTCATTATCATCAGAAGAGGAAACAATTAATTGTACAGAGGTCATTTCAGTATTGCGTAACATAGACTGTAATCCCACATTGTTCACGGATACGTACGTACACAACTATAATACTCCAGACGAAACTGACTACGACGTAATGCAGATGATTACTGACAAAGTTAAACAGAGCAGTGCAAATACAGACGACGAACGAACGCAATTACTCAAAATTCTTTTACAGCAAGCTCCAGTTTTCGATAACATTCCTGGTACTATGTCCGGCTTTATGTACGAATTTCAAGTCAAACAGCACGATACATTTAAAGCAAAGCATTATCCCATTCCATATATCCACAGAGAACAAGTTAAAAAAGAATTGCAGGATATGCTCGACCAAGGAATTATAGAACCGGCAGTTAGTCCGTACATAAACCCGCTACATATTGTTAAGAAAAAAGATGGCTCACTTCGCCTTGTACTTGATTCACGTCACATTAATGACATTATTATTAATGAAACAGATCGACCACAGACATTAGAGGAACTTCTACAGAAATTTCACGGTACAGCTATTTATTCTACACTAGATTTAAAATCGGGATTTTGGCAAATTCAACTTCATCCAAATTGCAGAAAATATACAGCTTTTCTCTGTTTTGGCAACTGTTATCAATTTTGCAAATTACCGTTCGGCTTAACTATTTCTTCTGCTGCTTTTATTCGCGGTTTGAACACAATACTTCCGACAGAACTTAAAGACAGAATTACGACGTACGTAGACGACATTCTTATTGCAGAAGCTAACTGGTCTGAACACAATATGATTTTAGAACGACTGTTGCAAACTTTCCATGCACAAGGACTTACAGTTAATCTTAGTAAATCGCACTTTGGCAAAACTTCTATAAAATTTCTTGGACACGTAATTTCAGCAGAAGGCATTGCGCCTGATCCAGAAAAACTTCAAGCTTTACGTGACATTACTGTTCCCACAACAAAGAAACAATTACGCAGTTTTTTGGGCTTAATTAACTTTTTTCGTAAATTTATTCATCACTCTGCTTTAGACACGCCTAGATTATGCCAATTAACAGGTAAAAACACTATTTGGTCATGGGATAAGCAAGCACACTCTGAATTCGTGAACCTGAAACATGCTTTGTTGAATGCTCCACTTTTATCGCACCCAGATCTTACCAGAAATTTTTCCATTGCCACCGACAGTTCCAACACAGCTTTAGGCGTACATATTTTTCAGGAAATTGAAGAAGATGGCTCAATAGTAATTAAGAACATCGCATTTGCAAGCCGCATTTTGTCACCTGCTGAACGAAATTATTCCGTTACTGAACTAGAAACATTATGTGTTGTATGGGCTTTTACGAGATTTAGACACTTTCTTTATGGCAGACATACCACCGTTTACACAGATCACAGAGCTATACAATTCTTACTTTCGGCTAAATTTACTCATGATAGATTAAGCAGATGGAAACTGTATTTACAGGAATTTAATTTTACGATTGTTTACATTCCCGGCACACAAAATGTAATAGCAGACGCATTATCCCGTTCTCTCAGCAACAATCAGCAAGACGTAGCAACCAACTTCTGCAAAGCAAATTTCAGCGTCATGTACATTCAACAAGTTGCATTTGAAAATTTTATTTCATCGTCATTACAAGACATAGCACGAGAGCAGAATAAAGACAATGTGTGGAAAGAAATTAAACACCTTTGGCAAGATAAGAATAATGTTACGATTAGGAACCACTACACTGTACGCAATGACATTCTGTTTCGCCGCTCTCATCCAGACAGCAACAATTGGTTATTATGCATTCCTGACGAACTGATTAACAAATTAATCTGGTACACTCATTTAAGCTACGCACATTACGGAGCTAGAAAATGTTTTCTTATACTGAGACAGAACTGTTATTTTACAAATATGGAAAAACGTATACGACGAGTTTTAGCGTCATGTAAAATTTGCCAGAAAGCTAAGTCTGACACCACTTCACACATTCCTCCATTATATCCCATTGTACCTGTTAAATTAAGACATATGGCCGCAGTAGACATTTTTGGTCCAATTCCGAGAACTAACAGAGGTTTTTGCTACATCTTTGTCGCTGTTGAACTCACTTCAAAATTTGTTACCTTCACTCCGTTACGCAAAGCTACTGCTAAAACTGTTTCGAAAGCATTTGTAAAGCATTTTCTATTTCATGTAGGGCATGTGAAGAGAGTAATTTCTGACAATGGATCACAATTTCGTTCTGCTATATGGACACGCATGTTACGAGCTAGAAACATTTCTCCGATTTATATATCCAAGTACCACGCTTCTTCGAACCCTTGTGAACGATTAATGAAAGAAATTGGTAAACTGTGTAGAATATACTGCCACAAAAGACATGTTAATTGGGACACCCACATACACTCATTCCAAGATGTAATTAATTCCATTCCAAATGAATCTACTATGCTATCTCCGTCTGTTATACTGAAAAACGTTGAACCACCAAACAAAATCAAAGAGTTAGTAAATTTTCCTAGATCACGTCGACTAAGACACCACGAAATAATTGACATTGCGCTGAACAACATCAAACGTGCCGCAGAGCGCCGGAGAAGACAACAAAAACAGGTTTGTAGACGCCGAGACTTTCACGTTGGACAGAAGATATTAGTACGTACACACTATTTATCCAGCAAATTAAAAGGTAAGTGCAGTAAATTTGAACTTCTATACGCAGGTCCATATCGGATTCGCAGCATTCCTCACCCCAATGTTGTACACGTCGAAACTTTGAGAACCAGAAAATCGAAAGGCAATCACCATATCTCCAATGTTTAACCGTTTATTGAGTGAACATACTTTACAATTTATCACGCTGTAATGCTAATTGCTAATTTTTATGAACATTTCTGTAACTATATTCACGTGATTACTTACTGATGATTGTATTTTTTCTTGGCAAGTGCCCGGCAAGGTAAGGTTAGCAGGTCGCTTTTCTTGTCGTTACACATCAGACCGTGCACATATTTTTCAGATGAACTTACACATTTTATGACCACTTATGCAATTATATTCACATCACTAATTATTGATGATTATCGTATTTTTTCTTGGCAAGTGCCCGGCAAGGTAAGGTTGGCAGGTCGCTTTTCTTGTCGTTACACATCAGACCGTGCACATTTTCCATTTTTTGTATGTATGATTGTTTTTACGTTTTGTTTGTATGCACTGTGAAATAATGAAGGTATAACACACCAGTTGACTTTGACATTTTTGCCCTGTGATATCTCAACATCGTGACTGTTTTACATTTTCTTCTTTTTTTTGCTGCTGCATTGTGATATTCTCTGTACATTTTTGCGTTTGAACACTGTCCATGTTTTTGACATATTACGTTTGCTGTCATGTTATGCTGTATGCTTAATTGTGTCACCATTAACCAATCATTATCTAATGGGTATATGATTTAAATACAAGACATTAATCTTTGTTCATCAGTTTCAGAAAGAATGATGCGTAAAGGAAATAAATTAAACAGAAATGGGAATTTCAACTACGGAATAGATGAAAGAAGATACAAAACCTTATGAGGACGAGTAAATGGATCAGAATTAACAAGCATTAACAAGAATATACTATACACATCGCAGAATAGCAGTCTTAACTAATTTTTTTCTTTCAGAATACAAGGCGATTGATGCAAGCTGTCAGACAGAACTACACATCTTAGTTTTAAGTGATGAAATATGATAGAAATAAGGAATAGTTATGTAATGAGTAATGAAGTGACTTTTTGCAGATGATAATGAATGCTGATGAAGAACAATGATGAAGAATATGTTACTATGAATAATGAAGTTTTTTCTTTACAGGTGATGATGATAATGATGGAGTTATGATGATATGAATAATGAAGTTTTTCTTTACAGATGAGGATAATGTTGAAGTTATGTATTTATGCTATGTAGTTATTTAAGTATTTGTTGCAGTTTGCTTTGACAGCAGGTGTTATATTGCATAGTAGGATGACTGAAGATTTTGGAAAGGACAGCTATGGAACACATTTTTTATACACATTTCACTACTTGTTAATTCGAAGTTCACTACTTTTCAGCATAGTCTACGTTTCTTCTTTCAGCTTAATAATCCATTTTGTATTTTCCAGCAGAAGCTTTTCATGATACTTACTAAACCTGTTACTTATTATACCGTTCTAATACTTGCATTTTTATTTTTTTACCCATTTGTGTCTATAATTTATAAATGTGATCACATATACTGCCTTGTTTCATAACCTTGCTACAGCTGACTCATGACGAATGACGTTACCTATCCTCATTTGCAGCAATAGGTCAAAAGCAAATATTGTTATGCCTGAGCAATTAATTATCGATCCCAACGCAATGCATTGCTAACAAAAATGTATTACCAGTCCCAAATAATGATAGCAGTTTAAGAGAATTCTGTGTAATGCTGATCAGCTATGAATAATGTCACCTGAAAAATGATTGCTACTGATTACTGTATTGAAATGAACATTAATTAATTATGCTTTGTAACTAGGAATTGAATGCTACTAATTATGCTTTGTAACTGGGAAAAGAATGCTACTGATTACTGTATTTAAATGACCAATGATTAATTACTAATGCTTGTAACTAGGAAATTAATGCTACTAATTACGCTTTGTAACAAGGAATTGAATGCTATTGATTATGCTTTGTAATTTGGAAAAGAATGCTACCGATTACTGTATTGAAATGACCAATGATTAATTAATTACGCTTTGTAATTTGGAAAAGAATGCTACCGATTACTGTATTGAAATGACCAATGATTAATTAATTACGCTTTGTAATTAGGAAATGAATGCTACTGATTACGGTATTGAAATGAGCAATGACAATGTTGTCTGTAAAACAATTAATGATCATTTTTCTGTAATACTACATAAATGGTACAGAAATGTTCAATAACTAGGCTATGGATACCGCAAACTACTAATGTAATCAAAACTAGTCTATGATATAATGTCCTTCACCCTCTGACCTAACTACCTGGAATTATTGTAACATCCATTTGTCTTGTCCATCCTCATGATCATGGAGCACTATATTTGGTTTTTGCACTAATTCTACGTTGGTGTGCCTCTTACGAGCGTGGTGTTGACACGACATGCTGTCCACCACCGTAAGCGACGAAGACGTTATTATGGTCCCACTGTTTGGTGTACCTGGCATACTGCCAAATGATAGCATGGAATATTACTACGACGTTTCAGTGTCTTGATACGCTGATAAATACTTCTGGGAACGGAACTGCAGATTGTATCACTTAGTGTTGTGATTCTGTGGAAAGAGATGGACTTTCAGTGCAGCTGTGTGCAAACTAAGTGCTACAACCATGATGCAATCCTTTCCTTTCCTATCCTAATAGTGAAAATCATTTTAGCTAACATCATTTATGTTCATGGCCTATACATTTTTTCTCGATTTGTTGAACTCCAGTGCGAGTACACTTGTGTCACTTGTCGACATGATTTTCTGCCATTGTTTATTTGTTGTGAAAATACTAAAGACATTTTCGATTTGTTCTGAAGTGCAGTATGTATGCACTCTTGTCATCTATATTGTATATACTTTTTGTGATTTGATGATTTTTCTACCCTTGCGTTTATTTGTTATAAAAATGTTCAAAAGTTTTCAGTGCATGTGCACTTATGTGAATATGTTTTCAACTGAACTCCAGTGCCTGTGCACTCTTCTCAATTTTCGATATGATTTGTGTTCATTCTGTATACTTTTTATGATTTATGTCATTTGTTACTCATTGTATATACATTTCGTCTTTTGCTGATATGTTCTCCACTGCAGTGCATGTGCACTTATGTCCCTTGCCAACATGATTTTGTTCAAAAAAAAAAAAATGCTATAGAATCTTACAGTGCGTGTGCACTTTGTTATCTGTCAAATAATTTGTATATACATTTTTCTGATTTACTAATATGTTTTGTACTTATATTTTGTCTTGTCTGAAGTGTTTTGTACTAGGTACATGTGCACAACATTTAATTCATGTACTACATCTGAATTTTTTTTTGTAAAATGTAAAAGTTAATTAATTACAGAAAAATTTTGCCGCGATTGGCAAGTCCAAATGACTCACCATCGCTGCCAAATTTTTGCCCCCCCAGTGGAGGGTTATGAAACACGTATGTTGTGCGGCGGCGATGGCGAGGCATTGTAGAATCTCTGACCAGAGCTGTTGCGCTCGAGGCGCAGTAGTGCTGTTGCAGTAGTAGCGAGCAGTAGTCTGTCGGCAGTTGTAGCCGAGTAGAGTTGCGGTCTAGTTGCGAGAGAGTTCAGTAGTGGTAGCCCAGAGCAGTCGGCGGGCGTCGGCACCGCAATTGGTCGAGATTCAGGATGAGGTATAATTTTATTAAATAAGTACTCATGCAGCTTTGCCTTCATCAGATAATCTAATGTACATTCATTGTAACTAACTTTCAAGAATCGCCCCAATAATAATCTGATTTCAAAGCAATTTTTTTAACTAAAGAATCATTCGATTTCCTTTCATTTCCTTAAACAAAAATTTCAGTTAGATTACAAAATACTTGCAATGCATTTCATCCAAGCCGCACCCAACAATAAGAGCAGAATTTTGACATGCAGTCATACTGAGGTAAGAAAATAATTCTGATTTTTGCACAGGGCCAAAGACCGACATTTCGGTTAAATTGAGTTTTGATTATCACTGTAGTTTCATTATCATGGGATTATCTTACATTTTGTGTGGAGAACTTATACTTGAGTCAGATTGCTAAATTTTGTTTAATTGTCTTTGTCATTAATATTTTTGCTCCATTTCTATTAAGTATTGTCATTCGAATATTTTTGTGGGGAGGTTACACTTGGTTCTATTCCGATTAACATTTGAGTATTGACTTTTATTTTTTGTGGGGAGGTTACAATATGGAGCCAAGATTGGGAGACTGCATACAACACTGCATTCATAAAATAACACACAAAGAACGTTGAAACATATGCAAGAGGAAATTAACCATAACCAACCAATTCAATTTTCACCCAAAGAAGTTACGTTCGTAGCACAATCCTGTCCGTCATGAAATTACCACACACTGGTATACTAAATTCATACTAACTCTCTGTGAAATCTTCCCGAAAAGAATAGCTGAGGGCTACTTTGATGCTTACACCACATGCTTCACGTGGTCAACTTGGTTTATACAAAGAGTGTAACTCCACAATAATTTTGATAATTAAAATAAATTACATCGAAACGCAATTTACTAAAGAAAAACCTCGAACTGGTTACTATCGTCTTATTATTAACATGATGGGTCAAACAACTGAATAAGCACGTGGTACTGGTCTCACAAAGTACACCCCACGTGGGCTGAACATAAAGAAAAGTTGCTATATTGAAAAATATTGTCAAGAAGAGACGTTATAATCTCACGCACATTCGCATTTAAGATTGATGATCTTAGTTAGAGTTCCTGATCAACACGTGGTTCCACTTTACTCACAAAGTAGTGACAAAGCAACTACTGGAAGATATTCTGAACTTCACACTCGAAATACACTGCGTTGCAATTTAAGATAACATTAGATATTTTAGAGCTAAACCTGAAATAAAGGTGATTAAATTTTCAGTTAGGCCGAACTTAGACTGACCTGGGCTCCTACCGAGCGTGCTTCACAAATACCAACAGACGTGACCAGAGAGGCAGCTCCCTGTACCAACATGACAAGGGACGGACAGGACCATACTAAGAATAGAAACCTCGTTGCTTCTAGAAAGCGTGCCTACCTGTTCCGACGTTGGTCCTACTGTTCTCTAGCAGACAGGCTTGTCTGCTACCATCAAGCATGCAACTAGAAATACATTTGCTCATTCATCCTCTCACACAGAAGGGAAGGGGGATGACAGTATCTTATCATATACAGTATATAAAAGAAAGCGGATGTAGGTCCCGTATGAGACTGTGTGACATGAATTACATATAAACTGTGTTTTAAAGTGTATTAGTGTGACAGATCGTTCTTGTTTATGTGTAAAAGTAACACGTTTCACTGCTCAGTCTCCTCCCAGATAGTCAGAAACACCACAGTAAATTTAGAAGAGGAATTTATGCCGTAAATGACAACAGATTTAAGAAATTAACATGAAAGGAATCCAACAGAGACCTTTCAACCTCTGTGGCGAAACATATTGTCTCCCGTTCGAAAAATATCCAGTGTAAAAATCTGAAGTATGAGACATCGAATAAAATAGCAGCTCAGATAATTTTTTTGCCGGTGGTGGGTCGAACGTATCATAAGATAAGCTTAGGCATTTGTAAACTTAACAACATCAATATATTAGTCGATTTGTGATTGCATCATACAATTAATTCTCGAATACGTCAACTTATGGGCGCAATTCTTGCCATTTGTGGTAAGCTTTAATTTTCTGCTTTAACGTGAAGAAATCTGTGGCTGATGCTCGTAAAATGCTGGGTAAGTCGTATTAGTGAAAGAACGCGCAGAGAATGGTTTCAGCGCTTCAAGGACGGTGATTTTGACGCCGAGACAGGCATGGCGGTGGAAGAGAGAAGGTTTTCGAAGATACTGCAACCGGCGAAAACAATAGCAGGAGATCGTTATCGAAAGCAGGTGATGCGTTTGAGCCAAGCACTGAAAGACAAATACAACGATAGATATGAAAATGTAATTTTGAATTATCACATTTCTCGATCTCATGTTGCACATCCAGTCAAAACATACTTGGAAACGTTGAAATGGGAAGTCCTACCCAGCGGTATTCTCAAGACATTGCTCTCTCTGACTACCACCTTTTTTGATCAATGGCTCACGGCCTGGCTGACTAGCACTCCAAGTCGCCGGCCGAAATGGCCGAGCGGTTCTAGGCGCTACAGTCTGGAACCGCGCGCCCGCTACGGTCGCAGGTTCGAATCCTGCCTCGGGCATGGATGTGTGTGATGTCCTTAGGTTAGTTAGGTTTAATTAGTTCTAAGTTCTAGGGAACTGATGACCTCAGAAGTTAAGTCCCATAATGTTCAGAGCTAGCCACTCCCAGTCACATAAACAAGTGCAATATTGGATCGATTCATGGATTTCTTCAAAAGACGCATAGTTCTTCCGTCGCGGGATTCTTATGTTGTTGGAAGGGTGGGAGAAAGTAGTGGGCAGCGATGGCCAGTACTTTGAATCGTAAATATTTTGTAAGTTGTTCACAATAAAGCCTCGAACTTCGAAGAAAAACGGCGCAAGCGATGCTTTAGAATTAATAACCATCGCAACACCGTGAAAAAAAAAAAAACGGGAAAAAAGGCAAAGGAGGAGGAGAAGGAGAAGCAGAAGAAAAAGAAGAATGATATCTAAGTGAGAAAATGTTTAGAAGGGAAGGTGAAATTACATGTAAAGTTTATTGGAAGTGTCGAAGTGCTCCCCACCTTAAATACTGGATGTATATAGTCTGCATAATTTGCGCGCCGCGAGTTACGCCGATTCAAGACACATACACAATTTTTAACGTTAATACCTGAATACCTGCCTTATTGTGTTGAACGTTTAATGTAAGATTATACGTCTTAATGAATAGATTATGACTGCATCTTAAAATTTTAACGTAGATCAATAACTTTATGAAATACTAGCTGTACCTGGCCACGCTATGCTCTAGCTCAGTCTGCTTGGATGGAAAAGAAAGAAAAGAGAAGCACGCGTTTCTAATATGTATGAGAACTGGATGTACGTCCTGATCTCCTATCTCCCCTGTCTCTGTCCACCTCCCCTCCCGCTTTCTCTGCGCATCTTCGTCTCCTTTCCCCTCCCTCAGTCTATCACCATCTCTCCCTCTCTCTGTCTTTCTTCTTCTCCCTCTCCCACCATTTCCTCCTGCCACCTCTCTCTGTCCTTTCCTCCTCCCCATTCTCTATGTCCATTTCCTCCCAACCCTCTGTTCCTCTCCTCTTCCTCCCTGCCCCTGACCTTGAATCTTGTTCATTGTTATTGCAAGTAAAAGATTCTGTAGTAGTATTCTAATCATCAACCAGTTAGCCATAAATACAACAGGGTGGTCCATTGATCATGACCGGGCCAAATATCTCACGAAATAAGCGTCAAACGAAAAAACTACGAAGAACGAATCTTGTCTAGCTTGAAGGGGGAAACCAGATGGCGCTATGGTTGGCCCGCTAGGTGGCGCTGCCATAGCTCAAACGGATATCAACTGCGATTTTTTCAATAGGAACCCGCATTTTTATTACATATTCGTGTAGTACACAAAGAAATATGAATGTTTTAGTTGGACCACCTTTTTCACTTTGTGATAGATGTGCGCTGTAATAGTCACAAACATATGGCTCACAATTTTAGACCAACAGTTGGTAACAGGTAGGTTTTTAAAAATAAAATACAGAACATGGGTACGTTTGAACATTTTATTTCGGTTGTTCCAATGTGATACATGTATCTTTGTAAACTTATCATTTCTGAGAACGCATGCTGTTACAGCGTGATTGCCTGTAAATACCACATTAATACAATAAATCCCCAAAATGATGTCCGTCAACTTCAATGCATTTGGCAATACGTGTAACGACATTCCCATCAACAGCGAGTAGTTCCCCATCCGTAATGTTCGCACATGCATTGACAATGCGCAGACGCTTGTTGTCAGGCGTTGTCGGTGGATCACGATAGCAAATATCCTTGAACTTTCCCCACAGAAAGAAATTCGGGGACGTCAGATCCGGTGAACGTGCGGGCCATGGTATTGTGCTTCGACGACCAATCAGCCTAGCATGAAATATGCTATTCAATACCGCTTCAACCAACCCGAGCTATGTGCCGGACATCCATCGCCATTCTCTCATGTAGTGAAACATCTTGTAGTATCATCGGTAGAACATTACGTACGAAATCAGTATACATTGCACCATTTAGATTGCCATCGACAAAATGGGGGCCAATTATCCTTCCTCCCATAATGCCGCACCATGCATTAACCCGCCAAGTTCGCTGATGTTCCACTTGTCGCAGCCATCGTGGATTTTCCGTTGCCCAGTAGTGCATATTATGCCGGTTTACGTTACCGCTGTTGGTGAATGACGCTTCGTCGCTAAATAGAACGCGTTCAAAAAATCTGTCATCGTCCCGTAATTTCTCTTGTGCTCAGTGACAGAACTGTACACGACGTTCGGAGTCGTCGCCATACAATTCCTGGTGCATAGGAATATGGTATGAGTGCAATCGATGTTGATGTAGCATTCTCAACACCGACGTTTTTGAGTTTCCCGATTCTCGAGCAATTTGTCTGTTACTGATGTGCGGATTAGCCGCGACAGCAGCTAAAACACCTACTTGGGCATAATCATTTGTTGCAGGTTGCAGTTGACGTTTCACAGGTGGCTGAACACTTTCTGTTTCCTTAAATAACGTAACTATCCGGCGAACGGTCCGGACACTTGGATGATGTCCAGGATACCGAGAGGCATACGTAGAACACACCAGTTGGGCGTTTTGATCACAATAGTGATACATCAATACGATATCGATTTTTCCCGCAATTGGTAAACGGTCCATTTTAACACGGGTAATGTATCACGAAGTAAATACCGTCCGCACTGGCGGAATGTTACATGATTCCACGTACGTATACGTTTTAGACTATTACAGCGTCATCTATCACAAAGGGAAAACAAGGGGTCCAAGTAAAATATTCATAGTTCTTTACGTACTATACGAATATGTAATAGAAATGGTGGTTCCTATGTAAAAAAACACAGTTGATATCCGTTTGCCTTATGCCAGCGCCATCTAGTGGGCCAACCATAGCGCCGTCTGGTTTCCCCCTTCAAGCTAGACGAGTTTCGTTCTTTGTAGTTTTTTCGTTTGATGCTCATTTCGTGAGATATTTGGTCCGGTCATTATCAGTGGATCAAGGGGTAGTCACGTGAGACCTTACACCCCATTTATTTCGTGAACGGTTTGATCTATCGAAACGCGTTTCTCGGCAAATGTTAGAATGTCCAGGGGAACGTATTGTATGGTTTGGTTAATATTTCTCAGCGCTGGTATCAACGGAGATGTTGAAATAAGTACGTTTTTTAAACAGTGCCGTGTACTTTTTATAACTGTATTCGATAGCTCTTGAGAAGACAATTAGATTGATATAGCGTCAGTTACTGTTGACTTCGAAACGTGTGGTAAAAAATAATCGAGAAATGCCCTAGAATTTGAGCGCAAAGTGGCCGGAATCGACGTTAGCGATGCGAACACTGCCAAGCATACTCTTGTGTAACGCTGTGTAAGAACGTCAACACATTTGCCTGTTTAGTTGTCTGCACTGCAGGCCGCTCATTTCTGCTTCAACATTCGTTGCGTTCAGACATATACACCGATGAGGAGCAGTTGGATATACTTATTTTATTTTGTGAATGTAAAAGAAATGCCGTAAAACCAGTACACCGGTATTGGGCTATCTATCCGCATCTCCACGTTCGACGTACCAGGCAAGTGCACGAGTTATGAAGGAGCTAGTGCGGACGGGCTGTTTGAACGTCAAAAAGATGACAATAAAGAAGACTGCAGTTGATAGAGAACACGAACAAGCTGTTCTGCTTACTGAGCTAATGAATCCTTTCAGTGGGCAAACTAACATTTACGTTTTCTTTTGTTAACCACATCTTGCACACACGGAAAATTATATCCCTCCTCTATGCCCCACCTGCTTCCCCATCCACTGTCTGGATGAAATTGTGTACACTACCATTTCTAGGTCAGGTAGCACAGATTGTAGCCAAAGCACTGAAATCCTGCAAGTATAGACTTTCCTACTATGTCAGGAACACTACAGCCCAGTGTGTTTTTAATAGCAAAGACATCCAGTTATTAGCCAACAGTGGGGTATACAAAATCACCTGTTCTGATTGTGGCAAATTTTACATTGTTCAGTCAGACAGAGACGTATCAACTAGGCTGGCTGAACATAAACGCAGCTGGAGGTTGCAGAATTCAGACTCTGCATTTGATGAGCATGTACTGAGTGAGGGTCACAACTATCAGCCAGTGTCCCATGTACTTCACTTAGCAAACAAAGGCCATAAACTCAACCTGCTGGAAGCCCTGGAAATTAACAAACATCTCGCTCACAGTCCAGATCTCATCCTAAATGACCAGACACAACTCAACACTTCCCCAATCCTAAACTTCATATAATCATCTCTTTTGTTCATTACTTCCCACACTCTCTCTTCCTACATAGTCCAATTTTCCTGCGTTCATTAAGTTGTTTTGTTGAAGTTGTCTTTGTATTCCATATAGACTGTAGTTTCAATAGTTAAGGCTTTCTTTTAACTGGTATTACTATCCATGTTTAACACCCCTTGTAGGTGTCTCATCAAATACTGTTCATATCTTACTTTGCTTATTTATTTAATGAAAACTGTTACACACCCACTGCTTTGATTATAATGTTAATGTTAAAATGCTGTACCACCACACTCTCAAACTGTAGGTTCCCTCAAACACCTCCATTTTCCTGCATTTATTTATTTCTGTTTATCTTAGTGATATTGCTTAAATTCTTTATGTACTCTGTAGTTACATTGATAATTGTCTCTTCTTTTACTTGGTTTGTGTATCACTCTCCATTTTTCATACCCCCTGATGTAGCCTTGTCTAGTACTAATTTTATTTTATTAGTTTTGTTTATTAATACAAACTGTTATGTAGCCATGCTATTCCTGTTTTGTGCTAAAGGTTTTCCTGTCTACTCCATTGTTATTTATGTACTGTTCAATTTTTACCATTTCATTGCAAAGATTTTACCTTTGGTGATAACACTCAGTAAATGTCTGAAGATGGCCTTGTAACCCCAAAACCGGTTAACAATAAAAGTAATATTGTAGAACAAAAGCAAACTGGTGCTTTTCATTTATTATAATGTTGTTCTACCAAGAACCGACAGAAGATTCTGTTAACATAACATTTACGTTTTTACATATATAGATAGAGCCGTTAGCTAGGCAACCCGTAACTTGGGCGGTGTACCAATTTAGCTGTTTAAAAATGAAGAGACTTTGAATACATTACATGTTTAATTATGCATTTTTTCCACAACTCAGGAAAAAAGATCAAGCGAAACAGGTCCAATTCAGCTAGTACTGAGTAGAAGCTAGTGCGAACTGCATCAAATTCCAGGAGCTGGCCAGCCTTCCGGGCGCTGCTACGCTCGCTCCCGGCAGACGCAGGAGCTCGGACGGCGGCCACGGCTTGTCCCGGCCGCCGGCTTATCCGGGGAAGCGGCTCCCGCCTCGTGTTATACCAAACTGGGCAGCAGCAGCGGCCGGAGGCTGGCGTCGTAAATCCGCGCCGCAACCTGTTCTGCTGCTCTCGTTTTGTTTCCCCGCTGTTATCTCACAAACTGAAGACGCTGGGGGAAGAATGCCGGTGGTCACAGACGCTGTTGCCAGCTCGCAGCCCTACGGCCGTCACCGGTCCGAAAGGACGGCACGGTCACTTTTCCCGTTCCAGCACGTCGCCTAAAAGGAAGCAACGGGGAACAGGACGTGTCAAACGATCCTTGACACCGTATCGCCGTAAATTCCGCAGCCGCAATCGTCTCACATACGCCCCAGTTTCCGAGTGTCGTTCTCACTGCCGATACGTTTATACGAGGGTCACTCCAAAAGAAATGCACAGTATTTCTTTTTAATCCATCTTTTATTCTACATGTTTGAAAGTTTTGCAGTGTGTAGATACATCCTTTAGGAACAATATTTTCATTTCTCCATATAATTTCCATCCCTCTCAACTGCCTTACGCCATCTTGGAACCAGCGCCTGTATACCCTCACGCTAAAATTCTGGACCAACCTGTTGGAGCCACTGTTTGTCAGCGTGCACAAGGGAGTCATCATCTTCAAACCCTGTTGCACGAAGAGAGTCTTTCAGTTTCCCAAAGAGATGATAGTCACATGGAACCAGGTCAGGACTGTAACACGCGTGTTGTCCATCCGAGTTTTGTGATCACTTCCATGGTTTTCTGACTGACACGTGGCATTGACGTGCAACAGCAAAACACCTGCTTTTGCCGATGTGGTCGAACACGACTCAGTCGAGATTGAAGTTTCTTCAGTGTCGTCACATATGCATTAGAATTTATTGTGGTTCCACTTGGCATGATGTCCACAAGCAAGGGTCCTTCGGAATCGAAAAACACCTTAGCCATAACTTTTCAAGCAGAAGGTGTTGTTTTGAATTTTTGTTTTCTTGGGTGAATTTGCATGATGCCACTCCATTGATTGCCTCTTCGTCTCTGGTGAAACATGATGGAGCCATGTTTCATCACCTGTCACAATTCTTCCAAGAAATTCATCTCCACCATTCTCGTACTGTTCTAAAAGTTCGCTAAATACCGTTTTACTTGTTTCTTTGTGAGCCACTGTCAACATCCAGGGAACCCACCTGGCAAACTTTTTTTAACGCCAACACTTTCAGTGTTCTGCAAACACTTCCTTCCCCTATCCCAACGTAGCGTGACAATTCGTTCACTGTGATGCGTCTGTCAGCAGTCACCATTTCGTTAATTCTCTGCACATTGTCTGGAGTGTGTGCAGTACGAGGCCTGCCGCTGCGAGAACAATCCTGAATATTGTCGTGCCCGTTTTCATCACGTAACCTGCTTGCCCACCGACTAACTGTACTGCGATTGACAGCAGCATCTCCATCACCGTTTTCAACCTCTTGTGGATGTTTCCCACTGGCTCGTTTTCACAGCACAGGAATTCTATGACAGCACGTTGCTTCTGACGAACGTCAAGTGTAGCAGCCATCTTGAAAACATGCTGTGACGGCGCCACTCACGGGAACAGGTTGAACTAACTTTGAAAACAAGCGCGAAGGATGTATCTACACACTGTAAGATTTTCACACATGCAGAATGAAAACTGTATTTTTACAAAAATAGTGTGCATTTTTTTTGGAGTGACCCTTGTATATACCGAGTGTCTCTCCTACGAGATGTCAGGCGCTTTTCATCCGGTGTTTCGGCAGATGTTTGCAATTTAGCTGTTGCAGTGTGTAGCTGGAGTCACACAAACAAACGGTGCTCATCCCATCTTTCATGACGCCCAGTGTTGGTTTGTTTCCCATACAAACAAAATGATCTTAAAGGGGAATTTGTCAGACCCATTCGATAGACTAGTCCCGAGTTACTGTAGCACAATATTCGTTTTAGCGATATGTATTATCAGGGACAGTACAACTCGAAGAATAACCAGTACTCAAGCAATGGCGGCACAGCCCTGACCTACGCCAAATGCTGCCCAGGAATGAACCGACAAGCTAGAACGCTGGCTGGCCAACTGGAAAACACAACGGAACGCTGCCAAAACGCAGCTAATCACTTTTAACCACAGAAACGCAGCACAAAACAAGAAACATGAACCTGCAGACGCAGCAGTTATATTGTGGGGACAAACCATAAAAGCAAAGGACACAGCCAAATATGCAAATACATAAAACTGCAACCAGTCACTTTTTTTAATATGTATTTATTATTCCATGAACGGGTTTTCGAACCTTTTCAGATTCATCTTCAGGTGGTTTTCTGGAAGTTACATCACTATTTCTATCATAATGCTGGATGCTGGCTCTGTGACAAGAAGATGGGACACGCCTTAATGTATCGCCATGACCACTGTTTATGTGTCAGTATCTTCTTCTCATAGAGCCAGCACCCAGAATTATGCTAGAAATGGTGATGTAACTTCCAGAAAATGATCTGAAGATGAACCTTTAAAGGTTCGAAAATCAGTTCATGGAATAATAAATAAATGGTTCTGAGCACTATGGGACTTAACATTTGTGGTCATCAGTCCCCTAGAACTTAGAACTACTGAAACCTAACTAACCTAAGGACATCACACACGTCCATGCCCGAGGCAGGATTCAAACCTGCGACCGTAGCAGTCGCGCGGTTCCGGACTGCGCGCCTAGAACCGCTAGACCACCGCGGCCGGCATAATAAATAAATATTCAAAAATACTGACGGGTTGCAGTTTTATGTATTTGCATTCAATTAACAGTAACGGATTCGTAAATATCCTTAATGGATTGGTCTAACCACAGTCAGATACTCAGGGCTCACCCTGGAGGAATATCTCAGTTGTAACAAAAACACCAAGACCGTCACAGAGGAGAAATAAAACTAAACAAGCTCCGGATACTAAAAGGAAGACACAGTGGTGCCAAAAACGACACAATAATATATACGTATAAAAATTATATGCGCCCAGCTTTGGAATACGTGGCCCGATCTGGATGGCAAGTCAAACAAACACACTAACACTCTTGGCAACAGTAAGGAAAATACTCAGGATCGCCACCAAGAACCTCAGCGCAACAAACTACGTGGTATATCGAAACACCAATATCAAACCAGTAAGCCAAAGATGCATACAAATTACGGCGAGAATGAGCGAACTGTTTCCAAAACAAAACTGCGACCACAAAACTACCGGAAGAGACATACAGAGAGCTTAGATTCTCAAAGAGAAAATAGCCCTATCTGCCCAAAGGCTACCGACACACCAGCAACAGCAGCTATATATGCAACAGAGATAGAAGAAGACACGAAAGTACACCTAACAAGAACACTCACACAAGATGAAAACAGAAGAGTGAAAACACGACGAGATAACTAGTAGAACTATTCAAATAAGGAATCCAGGAAACGCAAATATACAGACCCTTGCTCAGGTTTTAGGGGGGATTTCCCTCTAGCACTCTGGCGTATGGCAGGGTCATACCGTACTCTCCCGCGTGAGCGGGAAAGAAATTCAAATAAACAGCAAACAAGAGATGTTAGCAATGCAGAAGCAGAAAATAGAAAATTAGGGCAATCCCGTCAGAACAAATAAAACGTTCCAACAGTATAACTTAAGTTAATGTAAGGCACCAAAGAACCCTATGTTCTCCATGTGCTCGCCTTTCCCCATCTGAGGATGGAATGAAAGCAGAAAAAAAGAAAAAAATAGCACAATGCAGTAGCGCTGCTCATCCGTTGCTGGAGTACTGGCTATTCTTCGTATTTTACTGTCGGTAATGCACATCGCTAAAACGAATATGGCACTAGTCTAATTTGGGCGCATGTAAAACATCCGTTTTAAAATCGTTTTGTTTTTATCAGGAAACAAGCCGACGCATTCCGCCGACGCAGAGTACCACATGAAAGAAGTTTACAAATACGCTGCTTGACAAAACAAGCTACCCCCCTAGATGACATGATTGGATGTCAACGAAAGTTTGTACATGCCATCATCGGGTAGATAAATGATTAGAGTTCCAATTTTCTCTGACGGGTAGGATAGCCACCATACTGTATTAGTGTTGTTCGTGTTCAGTGTCGTTAACAGACCTCGTAGCGTATATAAGAGGCATGAACAAAGATGTTGAGTGATGGCTGTAAAAGACGCGGAAACGCCGCGTACACGTATGGGTCAGTGTTATCAGCACCTGACAGAGAAGCCTCATTATGGGTCTCCATTTGGACAGCTGATCGAATCTTGCAATATACAGATTTGCGGGCCATTTGGATGAGACAGTGTCGGGATGTTGGACTGCATGGGAGAGTAAAAGGCAGGGATTTACGTCGTTAAGATTCCGGTCTATCACGCCTGACCACCACATCTACTACACACCAAGCACGTCGTAACTCCTTCACAACTGCGCCTGCCGTCCGAGAACCGATAATGGACATCCTCCAATTCTCTGTCATGCCGCACCATGTTCGGATACTAGCAGAAGCCGCACTATGGAATTACCATCCAATACGCAAGCTCTCGTTAACGGAATAAAACAAACTGATGTCATTCGAGTCGTGCAGTAACCGCGAAGCATGGATTACTGGTCAAGGGCGTCGCCTTCTGTTCAGAGATTAATCGCGGCTCTCACAACCTCAGACAACCATCGCCGGCGATAATAGCGGAGACCTTAGAGAAGGTCCTACTCTTCCAATGATTTACAGAGGTACAACTGCGTTAGTCCTGGCGTCACGTTGTGGGGAGCCATCGGGAATGACTACGTGTCACGGCTGGTAGTTATTGAAGGATCTCTTAAGGGCACAACAGTATGACGCAAACATCCTGCGTCCTCAGGCCACAGCATCGTAGTGTCAAACAGGACAATGCTAGTATACACACAGCAGGTGTCTCTCTGATGCTGAAGTACTTTCGTGACCAGCAAGATCTCCAGATTTGTCCTCAGTAGAACATGTGTGGGTTTAAATTGGATGTCAACTCTGTCTCAGTGCCCGTATCCAGAATATCAAGGATCAGTTTGGGCCAGTTTGCCTCAGGAGAAGTTACAGCGGATTTGTGACACTCTCCATAACCGAATCAGTGCATGCATCCATGACAGAGCGGGTACAACGTCATACTGATATGTGGGGTCATATTGCCGAATTCTTTGTAAATTTGACTCAGTTTTGTTGATACGTCTCTGTGGAGTCGTTTCATAAGACGCTTGTCTCACTGGATTCTGTGCATCCTATTCTGTCCACCGCCTGATTGCGGTTTAATTTATTAACTCTCCCAGAAAGAAAGAGCAACCAAACTAAGGCTTATTAAATGATATTATGTTTGAATTTTTTGTGTTCCGTAGCAAATCATGACCTGTATTTATTACGTTTTTCCCTTCACCCTACCGTATGTGTCCGCGAATGTGACTGAATGAGTGTTTTTGCGTGTGGTTTCGGGTTTCTTTTGTGGGGGACGCTGAGTTGGTTGTTGTCTGCTAGGAGCAGGTGATGTTTGCTTCTCGTTTGGAGGGTAGCACAGGATGACCAACTTAGGGTCCCAGTACCTGGACAGAGAGATTTACCCCTTTTAGTCTGAGGTTGGTTTGTCTGTCAGATTGGTGGCGGAAGCCTACACCTCTGGTAGCTTCAGTTGCACCGGTAGTTGGGCGAAGCTCGGTGGAGAAACGACACTGCAGCTAGCGCTTAGTGAGTACAGTTCGTAGATGCTAGAGGAGGTTTCTGCTGATAGGAAGTAGGTCAAATTAGAACTTCCCTATGTTAAACTTATGGAATATTTAAGTACTTCAGCTTAACTGAAGCGTGTGAGTTATGTATTTTCGGAATGTGGCATAATTATTTTGTTAAAAAACATCGGCGATAATGGTAGTTGAAATTAGCGTTGCCGAATTAATTTTATTTCGTGGCGGCAAAATCATTCTGATATTGCACCATTAAAATTTCTTACAATTGTGCTTGGTTTAAAGTCTAATTTCTGAACATTTAACTCGTAATTAAGTTTACCACGTGATAAAGTTCGTCCGTTCGTACGCGGCAGGCGCGGTTTCTACAAAAACACGTCGTATATCTACTCTACAAAACCTTGCGAATCGGATAAACCTCATTCCAAGCTAGTGCATGAGCATAATGGTGATAGTTATCTCCCTGAACTATTTCTGTCGTGGGTATGTAGATGGAATGATTGAATTATCGTGTACCACTTCCCTCTTGGGTGTTTTTCCTTTTTCATTGCGCTACTCTACCATTTTGGGAAATATTTAGTTAATTTTTTTTTATTCAGGCACCAGTTATGTGTATTTATAGGATGCGCATCAAATTCAGTCATGAAATAAATGTGCTACGTAAAAGATAAATTCTGCGTCCTTTGTCTTTCTCATAGATGCCACTTTTCAAATTAACACTTTATTCCCTGATTTTTTTAAAGTTAATCTGCTTGCTTGTGATGAACAAAAAATTGGAGAAAAAGTCAAAGTGAACGGTGTTCTGTCTCAAAATTAAGGAATTCACATCTAACAAAACAAGCTCATTGATGTACGACATACAATTCTGTTCATCTTGTCGGTTTCTCTGAAAAAAAATTGCATTCTTATAATTAAATTCTTAATTGAAGTAAACTGATAATTTCCAGTTCGGTCTTTTCTTAATTGTTAGGGAGGGCTTGGGCTGGTGGTGACCCTGTAATGTTTTTAAATTTATAATTGTCCTTATGAGGTGGCTTAACCAGAAATTGCGCTCAAAGGCTACATTTCCATTACTCTTGGTACGTAACGTATGTCGAGCCTTGGGTAGGATCGGTTTACAGTTCTACATGCATACTTTACATTGTAATCACTGAAATAACCTCACATGCCCTCTCAGCCCTCTCATTTCGTTTCCGCCTCCCCTTCTGGATGATTTACTCTTTTTGTCATACACTGTGTGAAACATTTTCTTTGTGAAAATATGATTCCATGTTGGCCATTTACTTAACTGGATTTTAAAAAAATCTGCAGCAAAATTCGATGAATGCAAGCCAACCACGTTAACATAATCAGACTATTACGATCATGTTAACTGAATTCTCCGTCGGTTCTTCGTAGAACGTTATAATAAATGAAAAGCGCTGGTTTGCTATTGTTCTACTGTACTACTTCTATTATGGTAACTGGTTTTCGGCTTACATGCCATCTGCAAACATTTACTCACTGTATTCGCCAAAGAAGTTACAATGTTTGCAAACGACTCTGGAAAAGAAGTTACACATCTAGCTTGAAGCAGAAACTCATAGTAAATGACATGTTTGTCATTATGGTGCTAATTCAATGTGAAAAGTAAAAAATTTGAACAGTAAATAAATATGAATGAGTAAACAGGAAAAAGCTTTAACATAAACCTGGAACAGCGAGACTACATTAACAGTTTATATTAATAAACAAAACCAATAAAATAAAATAAAATTAGTACTTGACAAGACTACTGCATGGAGAGTAATACACAAAACAATTAAAAGTAGAAAGAATTCTCAATGTGACTACAGAATATTTAAGGAACTTAAGCAATATCAATAAGATAAACAGAAATGAATAAATGCAGGAAAATGGAGTACTGCGTTTACGCCGTCAAATTTATTTACTGTTCAAATTTTTATTTTTTACATTGTATTACCATCACAATCCGCCACGGTAGTCGAGGGGGCTAATGCGCTGCTTCCTGGACTCGAGTAGGCGCGTCGGCCCCAGATCGAATGCGCCCGCCGGATTAAGACGAGGGCTGGTGTGCAGGCCAGCCTGGATGTGGTTTTTCGGCGGTTTTACACATCCCACTAGGTGAAAACCGTGCGGGTCCCCACGTTCCGCCAGTTACACGACTCGCTGACATTTGAAAACGTTCGCACTATTTCATGGCTTACACTAGACACAGACAGCTGGGGTACACTAATTCTGACCTGGGGGGGGGGGGGGGGGGAGCAGTGGATTTGGGGTGGCGTCAGGAAGGGTGTCCGGCCACCCCCTGACACCAACATTGCCAAATCCCTAGTAACAAGGCCGACCCCGCGTTGAAGCAGGACAAAGGCCCAAAGACAATGATGATGACATTGCATTACCACCACAATGTCAAAGATGTTATTTACTGTACGTTTCTGCCTCAATCTAGATGTGTAACTCCTTTTCCAATGTCGTTTGCAAACATTAGTCAGTAAATGTCTGAAGATGACCTTATAAGCCGAAAACCGGTTAACACAATAAAAGTAACACTGTAGAACAAAAGCAAACTAGCACTTTTCACTGATTATTACAATCATGACTTCAACTCCTATAACAAATGTATGAGTCGCTACATGTGACTTCGAAGTAAATTAAGTTGCAAGGTAATATATATACACTCCTGGAAATTGAAATAAGAACACCGTGAATTCATTGTCCCAGGAAGGGGAAACTTTATTGACACATTCCTGGGGTCAGATACATCACATGATCACACTGACAGAACCACAGGCACATAGACACAGGCAACAGAGCATGCACAATGTCGGCACTAGTACAGTGTATATCCACCTTTCGCAGCAATGCAGGCTGCTATTCTCCCATGGAGACGATCGTAGAGATGCTGGATGTAGTCCTGTGGAACGGCTTGCCATGCCATTTCCACCTGGCGCCTCAGTTGGACCAGCGTTCGTGCTGGACGTGCAGACCGCGTGACACGACGCTTCATCCAGTCCCAAACATGCTCAATGGGGGACAGATCCGGAGATCTCGCTGGCCAGGGTAGTTGTCTTACACCTTCTAGAGCACGTTGGGTGGCACGGGATACATGCGGACGTGCATTGTCCTGTTGGAACAGCAAGTTCCCTTGCCGGTCTAGGAATGGTAGAACGATGGGTTCGATGACGGTTTGGATGTACCGTGCACTATTCAGTGTCCCCTCGACGATCACCAGTGGTGTACGGCCAGTGTAGGAGATCGCTCCCCACACCATGATGCCGGGTGTTGGCCTGTGTGCCTCGGTCGTATGCAGTCCTGATTGTGGCGCTCACCTGCACGGCGCCAAACACGCATACGACCATCATTGGCACCAAGGCAGAAGCGATTCTCATCGCTGAAGACGACACGTCTCCATTCGTCCCTCCATTCACGCCTGTCGCGACACCACTGGAGGCGGGCTGCACGATGTTGGGGCGTGAGCGGAAGACGGCCTAACGGTGTGCGGGACCGTAGCCCAGCTTCATGGAGACGGTTGCGAATGGTCCTCGCCGATACCCCAGGAGCAACAGTGTCCCTAATTTGCTGGGAAGTGGCGGTGCGGTCCCCTGCGGCACTGCGTAGGATCCTACGGTCTTGGCGTGCATCCGTGCGTCGCTGCGGTCCGGTCCCAGGTCGACGGGCACGTGCACCTTCCGCCGACCACTGGCGACAACATCGATGTACTGTGGAGACCTCACGCCCCACGTGTTGAGCAATTCGGCGGTACGTCCACCCGGCCTCCCGCATGCCCACTATACGCCCTCGCTCAAAGTCCGTCAACTGCACATACGGTTCACGTCCATGCTGTCGCGGCATGCTACCAGTGTTAAAGACTGCGATGGAGCTCCGTATGCCACGGCAAACTGGCTGACACTGACGGCGGCGGTGCACAAATGCTGCGCAGCTAGCGCCATTCGACGGCCAACACCGCGGTTCCTGTTGTGTCCGCTGTGCCGTGCATGTGATCATTGCTTGTACAGCCCTCTCGCAGTGTCGGGAGCAAGTATGGTGGGTCTGACACACCGGTGTCAATGTGTTCTTTTTTCCATTTCCAGGAGTATATATATATATATATATATATATATATATATATATATATTTGTTATTATCAGAAGACGAGATAGAATACACTTCAATGGAAACAGCCTGTCACAATTAAAAACTAAAAAAAAAAGTAATCTCACAATTTGATTCGGGACTGCTTGAATGCAGCAGTGAGGCTGACTGTGAAAAAGTAGCCCTAGTCAGATGTGCATGGTAGTGTGTTTCTCTTTGCTGTGAGCACATCACTAAAATCCCACAGCTGCACATGCAATCTAAATTGAGGTGCGGCTAGAAAAAAACCGGACTGATGCTGGAAAAAACATTTATTTACAATTATTTACAATTTCATGTTATCTCCTTCAATGTACTCTCCTCCTCGGTCTCTACACCGCTCCATACGAATTTTCCACTGTTCATAGCAATGCTGCAGATCATTTTCGGTAAGTCCATACATTACTTCCGTCGCTTTTTCTTTTACTGCTTCAACAGTCTCAAATCTAGTTCCTTTCAAAGCTGACTTGACTTTAGGGAAAAGAAAAAAGTCACAGGGGGCCAAATCAGGTGAGTAGGGTGGATGATCTAAGATGGGAATGTTGTGTTTTGCCAAAAACGTCTTCACTGACAACGCACTGTGAGCTGGGGCATTGTCTTGGTGAAGGATCCATGACTTTTTTCTCCACAAATCGTTCCGTTTTCTCCGTACTCGCTCTCGTAGGGTAGCCAGGACGCTAATGTAGTAATGCTGATTCACTGTTTGTCCCTCTGGTACCCAATCAATGTGCACAATCCCTTTGATGTCAAAAAAACAATCATCATTGCCTTGAATTTCGATTTTGACATTCGTGCTTTTTTTTTGTCGTGGAGAACCAGGAGTTTTCCAATGCATCGATTGGCGTTTAGTTTCGGGATCGTAAGTAAAAAACCACGATTCATCGCAAGTAATAACATTTTGTAAGAAGGTGGGATCACTTTCAATGTTTTCCAGGATGTCAGAACAAATCATTCTTCGGCGTTCCTTCTGTTCAATTGTGAGACACTTTGGAACCATTTTTGAACACACTTTGTTCATGTTGAAACTTTCATGAAGAATCTGCCTAACACTTTCCTTGTCAAGTCCTGTTAACTCAGACACTGCTCTGATTGTTAAACGGCGATCTTGTCGAACAAGTTTACCGATTTTTTCAATGTTTGCATCAGTTTTTGCTGACAATGGTCTGCCAGTGCGAGTGTCATCACTGGTGTCTTCGCGGCCCTTTTTAAATCGTTTAAACCACTCAAACACTTGTGTTCGCGATAAACAATCATCGCCGTACACTTGTTGTAACATTACAAACGTTTCACTTGCAGATTTTCCTAGTTTGAAACCAAATTTGATGTTAACACGCTGTTCTTTCTGTACACTCAACATTTTCCGACACACAGACAAAACGTCAACTACTTAAAACAGACGCCACGGGCAGACTGAGTGCAGGAGGCAGATGAAACTCGAGCAGTAGGCGGAGCGAGAGTCACGTGACAGGCCACGCGACTTTCAGCCTTATTGCATTCGTTTTATTGTTTCACCAGTACTAGTCCGGTTTTTTTTCCAGCCACACCTCGTAGATGTGCAACAGTATCAGAAGAAAATAGCTTGTTGTTCATATGGAGCAATTATTTAAAACAGAGAGAAATATAGCAATAAATCAGAACACTAAAATACTTGTGTTTCTGTTCCTATTATATCGATATTTTTGTTGTTCACGTTGCCAAAGTTCCTCTTCTAGACCTTAATTAGGTGATCATTCAAATATCTCTCGTGCTGAGAAGCACAGTTTTGCAAGTGAATGGCTCATAGCAGTATTTTCGGAATGAGCGATGTATATTCCAAGCACATTTTCGTCGTGCGGTTCTGAGCGCTGGAGATCATGTACTTTCAATGTTAGAAGGAAGTAGCGATTTTCAGCTTTTCTAACATTGTGGTCAATGAGGGGTAAGTTTTCCTTCGATTTCAAATTGAAGTTATAGGTTGGGATGTTGGCTATAATCAACAAAATTCCAGCTCTGTCTGATTATTAATTACTGAGAAATTTGCAATTTAGCACAAAGAAACTATCCAGGGTTTTAGTCCACGGAATGGCGTAAAGCCCCGCAGTGCGGGTCTTTTCCCCATTTAAAATAAACATTAATAAAAGAAAAGATGATTTCATAATGAGAATACTTGAAATCGTAACTTTGGTATTCTGTAGTCGAGTTACCCAATACAATAATGAAAAAGTCTCATAAAATTGAACAAAATACTTGTACAAAAATTATGTTTACTTCTTCATGAGGGGAGGATTACTAGGGTACCCTGGAAGTGTTCAGTGAGCGAGGCTAAGCTATTTAGGTACCTAGTAAATAGTGTACTTAGTTAGATCCTTTGAAAAATTTGTTGCGTTATGGAACTGTACTGTGTTCATGGCTGTGGGTTTTGATAGTTTCATTACCACATTGTCAGTGACACTGAATGAGTCTTCCTGTGTCACGGTTAATTTATAGGTTCCTGGAAGCTTTTCTGTAAATCGCACCTTCATAGCCAACCTCCTGGTAAATTGAAATTATACTGGTCACAAAGAGCCGAGAAAGGCGTTTGGTTTTCCCTGCTCTTTTACTACAGCTGTCAGTAACGATAAGGAAATATAATTCTCCCTTGAATTCCCAGTCTCTAGTTCCTTTTCTTCAGATGCTTCTTCACCGAATCGTAAGTCCATATCCACAAAGTAGCTGAGTTCCTGTTACAAGCTGAGGAGTCTGAATTTGAAGAATAATCAGCTGGCTGCTTGGCCTCATATTTTTTTTCACTGATATAGTAAAATGTACCTTACGTCATTCTGTTTCTGTAGCACGGTGTTTTCATTCTTTGGTACGTGTATCCTTCTCAATAACAAGCTTTGCTCGTACTTTCCCCACGGATTCGTTTTCCGTTCGTTCCTTACTGGGTGTCTACGTTTCAGTGTTTTGCCTCGAAGTTTCCTGTTAATCATCATTTTACGCAGCGCCTTGATATCCGCAGGTGAGATAATCTCACGCAGTGTGGGTTGAATCTCATCTCTTGAGAAGGTTGTCATTGAGGAATTGGGTCGTCACATTGTTGGAACTGAGGGGATTTACCATATTTCGCCATTTTCTGAAAAATGCGCCTTGTTGATTCTGGGGATCAACTGGAATAATTATTTAGACGCGCAAGTGAAGGTTAAATGCAGTAATGTCAACGAGTAATGCGTTGATTCTTCTTTTCAAACCTTACAATACACAATGTTCTAGTAAAACATTTTAAAATTTACAAGTAAGTAGTAAAAAACAGACTCACATTTTCTCATCTCTGGAGGAGCCTTCCGGCACGAACTTTCATGGGTAGTAAGTTATTGGGTTTGTTCGTAGCGTTTTTCCATAAGTTCAATAAACAAAACAGAGACACATCATAGAGTCTTCAGTCACCAGAAATATGTCCTGTTTACAATAGTATGCTAACGCTGGGGTAACTTTTCGATTCCGTTACTGTAGAAATCACGTGGTTTTGAGACGAAGAGCTCGTCGAGCCATGTTCAGAACGCATTTTTATCCGTAAAGAAGTTTTTTGGAGGTTGTTCGATAGAGAGCGGAAAAGATGAAAATCTGAGGCCGAAATATCAGATGAATAAGGCAGCTGCAACATGACTTCCCAACCCAGCTCGTGTGTCGTTAATCGTGGCGTAGCATTACTTCACGCAGTCTTTTTGGTCGTTGTTCTTGGATTGCTTCCGCGATACGTCTCGTCCCAGTTGTTGACAATAACTGCCAGATGGCTACTCCTCGGGAAAGCAATTCGCAGTGCACCACATCGTCCATGTTCCACCAGATGCGTAACATTATCTATTATGGATGCGCACAGATCTTTGTACGGAGAGTTACTGCTTTGTTTGGTCTCAACCATTCCTTTCTTTTAGCATAAAGACATCATTTCTCGGCACCAGTAACGATACAGAATAGGAAACTTTGGTGTTGTTCACAAGCCAGTTGATGACGAGCATGCAGAGATGCACACATGGCCACCCGCTGCTAATTGTGATGTTTGCTTAGAGCATGTGGTATCCATACACCCGATTCCGCATTGGATGCTAATGTCACACGATGGTGGAATGATCACAGTTGACCACATTCACCAGTTGACGAGTACACTGGCGTGTATCACTCTCGATTAATGCCTTTAAATGATCTTCATCAAACCTCGAAAGTCTTCCTGAATGTGGAGAGTCACTAACATCAAAACAATCCTCCTTAAAACTAGGAAACCATTTTCTTGGCGTGCTCTGTCCCATGCCATTATCCCTATTCACGGCATATATCTTTCTGGTTGACCCCACTGACCTCGGGCATGGATGTGTGTTATGTCCTTAGGTTTGTTAGGTTTAAGTAGTTCTAAGTCTAGGGGACAGATGACTTCAGATGTTAAGTCCCATAATGCTTAGAGCCATTTGACTCCGATGGTATCATATCTCTATTGAACTCAAACAGAGGAAATGTTCCGATTAAAAAAAAAAAAAAGATTGTTTCAAATGGCTCTGAGCACTATGGGACTTAACATCTGTGGTCATCAGTCCCCTAGAACTTAGAACTACTTAAACCTAACTAACCTAAGGAAATCACACACATCCATACCCGAGGCAGGATTCGAACCTGCGACCGTAGCGGTCACGCGGTTCCAGACTGAAGCGCCTAGAACCACACGGCCACACCGGCCGGCTGTTCCGATTTTTCCGCTTGGCATTCTATTTCCTAGCATCCACAACTCCACTCACTATTTTCAAATGACAAAATGACGATTTTGTTGTTGTTATGGTCTTCAGTCCAGAGACTGGTTTGATGCAGCTCCCCATGCTACTCTATCCTGTACAAGCTTCTTCATCTCCCAGTACCTACTGCAACCTACATCCTTCTGAATCTGTTTAGTGTATTCATCTCTTGGTCTCCCTCTATGATTTCTTCCCTCCACGCTGCCCTCCAATACAAAACTGGTGATCCCTTGATGCCTCAGAATATGCCCTACCAACCTATCTAGTCAAGTTGTGCCACAAGTTTCTCTTCAATTCTATTCAATACCTTCTCATTAGTTGTGTGATCTACCCATCTAATCTTGAGCATTCTTCTGTAGCACCACATTTCGAAAGCTTCTTTTCTTATCTAAACTATTTATCGTCCACGTTTCACTTCCATACATGTCTACACTCCGTACAAATACTTTCAGAAACTACTTCCTGACACTTAAATATATACTCGATGTTAACAAATTTCTCTTCTTCAGAAACGCTTTCCTTGCCATTGCCAGTCTACATTTTATATCCTCTCTACTTCGACCATCATCAAAAATGTTCAAATGAGTGTGAAATCTTATGGGACTTAACTGCTAAGGTCATCAGTCCCTAACCTTACACACTACTTAACCTAAATTATCCTAAGGACAAACACACACACCCATGCCCGAGGGAGGACTCGAACCTCCGCCGGGACCAGCCGCACAGTCCATGACTGCAGCGCCTGAGACCGCTTGGCTAATCCCGCGCGGCTCGACCATCATCAGTCATTTTGCTCCCCAAATAGCAAAACTCATTTACTACTTTAAGCGTCTCATTTCTTAATCTAATTCCCGCATCATCACCCGATTTAGTTCGACTGCATTCCATTATCTTCGTTTTGCTTTAGTTGATGTTCATCTTATATCCTCCTTTCAAAATACTGTCCATTCCATTCAGCTGCTCTTCCAGGTCCTTTGCTGTCTCTGACAGAATTACAGTGTCATCGGCGAACCTCAAAGTTTTTATTTCTTCTCCATGGATTTTAATTCCTATTCCGAATTTTTCTTTTGTTTCCTTCACTGATTGCTCAATATACAGATTGAATAACATCGGGGATAGGCTAGAACCCTGTCTCACTCCCATCCCAACCACTGCTTCCCTTTCATGCCCCTCAACTCTTATAACTGTCATCTGTTTTTGTACAAATTGTAAATAGCCTTTCGCTCCCTGTATTTTACCCCTGACACCTTCAGAATTTGAAAGAGAGTATTCCATTCAACGTTGTCAAAAGCTTTATCTACGTCTACAAATGCTAGAAACGTATGTAAACTCAAATAGCAACAGAGAACTACCATAAATCGATAAATAAACCCATACCAACAAAAATACCAGCATGCAAAACAAGAACTCTACCAAGTTATGCAGCAACCTGATACAATAAGAGAAACCTGCCACTTGGTGGTCAACTCCTGAATCGCAACAGTGTGCTGGTGTTTACCTTACCCGGAACTTTACTCCCACGTACCCTAACTGTTCAGCCACGATTAAAATCCGACCCGAGCTTCGCAGATTATCTTCATGTTTCTACATCAGAGGCTCATAAAAATCAGTACAGTTTTAACAATCCGCTACTCCTCTTCTTAGGACCAGCTGCACGGTGCACGTTGTTATTGCATCACTGTCGGCGACAGAATTGTTAACTGGCAGACACAGATCAATTCTCAGAACACCAACATTAGCTAAAAAGTTTTTGAAAACCAGTTAAACAGTCATTCAACCAGAACATCTACATCCTCATCCACATGGATACTCTGCAAATCACATTTAAGTGCCTGGCAGAGGGTTCATCGAACCACCTTCACAATTCTCTATTATTCCTATTTCGTATAGCGCGCGTAAAGAATGAACAGCTATATCTTTCCGTACGAGCTCTGATTTCCCTTATTTTATCTTGGTGATCGTTCCTCCCTATGTAAGTCGGTGCCAACAAAATATTTTCACACTCGGAGCAGAAAGTTGGTGACTGGAATTTCGTGAGAAGATTCCGTCGCAACGAAAAACGCCTTTCTTTTAATGATGTTCATCCCAAATTCTGTATCATTTCTGTGACACTCTCTCCCATATTTAGCGATAATACAAAACTTGCTGCCTTTCTTTCAACTTTTTTGATGACTCCGTCAGTACTATATGGTAAGGATCCCACACTGCGCAGCAGTATTCTAAAAGAGGACGGAGAAGCGTAGTGTAGGCAGTCTCCTTAGTAGGTCTGTTACATTTTCTAAGTGACCTGCCAATAAAACGCAGTCTTTGGTTAGCCTTCCCCACGACATTTTCTATTTGTTCCTTCCAATTTAAGATGTTCGTAATTGTAATACCTAGGTATTTAGTTGAATTTACGGCTTTTAGATTAGACTTATTTATCATGTAACCGAAGTTTAACGAGTTCCTTCTAGCACTCATGTGGATGACCTCACACTTTTCGTTATTTAAGATCAACTGGCACCTTTCACACCATTCCGATATTTCTTCTAAATCGTTTTGTAGTTTGTTTTGGTCTTCTGTTGACTTTATTAGTCGATAAACTACAGTGTCATCTGCAAACAACCGAAGACGGCTGCTCTGATTGTCTCCCAAATTGTTTATTTAGATAAGGAACAGCAAAGGGCCTATGACACTACCTTGGGGAACGCCAGAAATCACTTCTGTTTTACTCGATGACTTTCCGTTAATTACTACGAACTGTGAGCTCACTGACAGGGAATCACACATCCAGTCACATAACTAAGACGATATTCCATAAGTACGAAATTTCACTACGAGCCGCTTGTGTGGTACAGTGTCAAAAGCCTTCCGGAAATCCAGAAATACGGAATCAATCTGAAAGCCCTTGTCAATAGTACTCAGCACTTCATGTGGATAAAGAGGTAGTTGTGTTTCACAAGAACGATGTTTTCTAAACCCATGTTGACTGTATGTCGAAAGACCGTTTTCGTCGAGGTAATTCATTACGTTCACACAATATATGTTCTAAAATCCTGCTGCATATCGATGTTAACGATACGGGCCTGTAATTTAGTGGATTACTCTTATTACCTTTCTTGAGTATTGGTGTGACCTGTGCAACTTTACAGTCTTGGGTACGGATCTTTCTTCGAGAGAACGGTTGTATATGATGGTTAAGTATGGAGCTAATGCATCAGCATACTCCGAAAGGAACCTAATTGGTATACAGTCTGGACCAGAAGACTTGCTTTTGTTAAGTGATTTTAGTTGCTTCACTACGAGGATATTTACTTCTACGTTACTCATGTTGGCAGCTGTTCTCGACTCGAATTCTGGAATATTTACTTCGTCTTCTTTTGTGAAGGCATTTGGGAAGGCTGTGTTTAGTAACTCTGCTTTGGCAGCACTGTCTTCGATAGTATCTCCATTGCTATCGTGCAGAGAAGGTTCAAAAATGGTTTAAATGGCTCTGAGCACTATGGGACTTAACTTCTAAGGTCATCAGTCTCCTAGAACTTAGAACTACTTAAACCTAACTAACCTAAGGACGTCACACACATCCATGCCGAAGGCAGCATTCGAACCTGCGATTGCGACCGTAGCGGTCGCGCGGCTCGAGACGGAAGCGCCTGGAACCGCTCGGCCACCCCGCCCGGCTGCAGAGAAGGCATTGATTCTTTCTTGCTAACATACTTCACACACGACCAGAACCTTTTTGGATTTTCTGCCGGGTTTCGAGACAAAGTTTCGTTGTGGAAACTGTTATAGGCATCTCGCATTGGAGACCGCGCTAAATTTCGATCTTCTGTAAGAGATCGCTAATATTGGGGATTTTGCGTCTGTTTAAATTTGGCATGTTTGTTTCGTTGTTTCTGCAACAGTGTTCTAACCGTTTTGTGTACCAAGTAGGATCAGGTCCGTCGTTTGTTAATACACTCCTGGAAATTGAAATAAGAACACCGTGAATTCATTGTCCCAGGAAGGGGAAACTTTATTGACACATTCCTGGGGTCAGATACATCACATGAGCACACTGACAGAACCACAGGCACATAGACACAGGCAACAGAGCATGCACAATGTCGGCACTAGTACAGTGTATATCCACCTTTCGCAGCAATGCAGGCTGCTATTCTTCCATGGAGACGATCGTAGAGATGCTGGATGTAGTCCTGTGGAACGGCTTGCCATGCCATTTCCACCTGGCGCCTCAGTTGGACCAGCGTTCGTGCTGGACGTGCAGACCGCGTGAGACGACGCTTCATCCAGTCCCAATCCCAAACATGCTCAATGGGGGACAGATCCGGAGATCTTGCTGGCCAGGGTAGTTGACGTACACCTTCTAGAGCACGTTGGGTGGCACGGGATACATGCGGACGTGCATTGTCCTGTTGGAACAGCAACTTCCCTTGCCGGTCTAGGAATGGTAGAACGATGGGTTCGATGACGGTTTGGATGTACCGTGCACTATTCAGTGTCCCCTCGACGATCACCAGTGGTGTACGGCCAGTGTAGGAGATCGCTCCCCACACCATGATGCAGGGTGTTGGCCCTGTGTGCCTCGGTCGTATGCAGTCCTGATTGTGGCGCTCACCTGCACGGCGCCAAACACGCATACGACCATCATTGGCACCAAGGCAGAAGCGACTCTCATCGCTGAAGACGACACGTCTCCATTCGTCCCTCCATTCACGCCTGTCGCGACACCACTGGAGGCGGGCTGCACGATGTTGGGGCGTGAGCGGAAGACGGCCTAACGGTGTGCGGGACCGTAGCCCAGCTTCATGGAGACGGTTGCGAATGGTCCTCGCCGATACCCCAGGAGCAACAGTGTCCCTAATTTGCTGGGAAGTGGCGGTGCGGTCCCCTACGGCACTGCGTAGGATCCTACGGTCTTGGCGTGCATCCGTGCGTCGCTGCGGTCCGGTCCCAGGTCGACGGACACGTGCACCTTCCGCCGACCACTGGCGACAACATCGATGTACTGTGGATACCTCACGCCCCACGTGTTGAGCAATTCGGCGGTACGTCCACCCGGCCTCCCGCATGCCCACTATACGCCCTCGCTCAAAGTCCGTCAACTGCACATACGGTTCACGTCCACGCTGTCGCGGCATGCTACCAGTGTTAAAGACTGCGATGGAGCTCCGTATGCCACGGCAAACTGGCTGACACTGACGGCGGCGGTGCACAAATGCTGCGCAGCTAGCGCCATTCGACGGCCAACACCGCGGTTCCTGGTGTGTCCGCTGTGCCGTGCGTGTGATCATTGCTTGTACAGCCCTCTCGCAGTGTCCGGAGCAAGTATGGTGGGTCTGACACACCGGTGTCAATGTGTTCTTTTTTCCATTTCCAGGAGTGTATATTTGGTATAAATCTCTCAGTTGCTGCCGATACTATTTCTTTGAATTTAAGCTACATCTGGTCTACACTTATATTATTAATTTGAAATGATGGGAGATTGTCTCTCAGGAAGGCGTCAAGTGAATTTTTATCTGCTTATTTTAATAGGTATATTTTTCGCTTATTTTTCGTTTATTATTGTGGTGAGAAACAGAGACGGAAAAAAGTGGTGCGTTCCCTAAGCCCTCACGCTGTTTTCGTTTGACGACACGCCTCAGTCTCCTCTCTGCTAACAAGGATCTCGGTTGTCTTCTTCGCTAAAGGTGGAGGAGGTGGAACAGCAGGCAATTGAGGCTGCAGGCCAGGGGATAGCGAGCGGTGCAGTGGTAGCCAACTGCTGCCAATTGGGCAGGGGCCGAGGGGAGACGAACTCTAGCAGCGTGGCCTCAGCGCCGGCACGAGGTCTGGGAGGCGGCCGGTGTAACTCAGCCACTGTGTGTGGGTGTGAGCGCCGCAAGCGGCGTGTTGGGTAACAAGCCAATTAGGCGAGGCGCCGAGCCGCCGGGCCAACGTCCCTGCAGACGGAGCGCTCGCACCCCACGGGGTGGCCGTCTGTACCTCTGCACACCGCCCCCCTCACTCGTCACCCCCCCAGGGCTCTTACTGCGACACGTGCTCCCTCACTTCTCTTCCCCGCCCTTCTTTATCTTCGTGGCTCTTTATGCAGGTGGCAACAAAAACAAAACGGTACAGCAGGATCTTGCTGTCACATTTGCAAACCTGAGTTTTTTCTGTGATGTATCGCGCACACACTGGGAAATCTCAGCAGCTTGCACTCCAGTCGCATGCACAGAAATAGTGTTTAATCGGGGACGTTGATGAAATTGACCAAAAACGTCAATTTTCGATTTATTTTTTATTTGTTAGTACAACTCATGGACAATAAGTTCCCAAAGTTTCAATGTTGAAATCGCATCCGAAGTGTCTGAAAATTAATTAAAAGTGTGACGTGGCCTCCTTGCCACGCCCATGTTTTGAAGCACCACTTCAACACCAGCTCAAAAATGTTCACATATGTATGAAATCTTATGGGACTTAACTACTGAGGTCATCAGTCCCATAGATTACACACTACTTAACCTAAATCAACCTAAGGACAAACACACACACCAATGCCCGAGGGAGGACTCGAACCTCCGCCGGGACCAGCCGCACAGTCCATGACTGCAGCGCCCCTGACCGCTCGGCTAATCCCGCTCAGTGACCAACGATTCTGTGTATTACTTTCAACCAAACGTGTGCGGGATATATCTAGAAGGCCGTGATACATACTCTTTGGTTTTATAGACAATCTTTGGCCGATCCTGCCCTTCTCAAAAAGTGCGTTCATGGCAGAACCCAAAATCCAAATCAGTCTCTAAATTCTCTTATATGTAAACGATGGCCTAAAAACACATTTGCATCTGCTATAGTTGTCAGAATTGCAACTTATGAAGCAGTTATTGTATTTAATGCTGGGAACGTTGGGAGGATGAAGGTATTAGAAAGAATGGGCTTCAAGATAGGGAATTTTACTCAAGACATCCTGAGAAAAATAGATTTGCAGCGCGTCTCTGCAGCTGAAAAGTCAGTTGAAGACCTGGTAAAAGAAAGAAGATAGACAACAAGAAAACAGAAGAGAAGCCTTGAGGGGAAAGACGACCCAGAGTACAAATGTGGTGCCTTCTGAAGAAGTGACATAAGGAAAAACTTAGGTTGAACTTGCGCTTCCTGAAAAGTTTGTTTTTTAAAGTTTATGTACCTTTTCCTCAGATTCTACGAATGCCAGAAGTATGAAATTTTGTACACATATTTCTGCAAACCTCATAAACGTTGACTCAAGAGCAAATTTTGAAATTATAATTGCAAGCTGAGTTATGGGACAAAGTGCTTGGAATTTTGCATGAATTTAAAATTGTACTTGTGGAATTATAATTAAAAAATTATGGAAATTCTCGTATTTGACCTATTCCAAAAGACTCATAAGAGAAAGCATACAACATACAAAGAGATGAAATAGAGAAATTTTTGTAGAAATCTCTTGAATACTTTCTGAGGAAAAGGAACATACATTATTTTTTGAAAATAAAACTTCAAATTTCATTAAAAAAAGTTGAATATATATAATCAAAGGATTTTATATGTAAATGTGTTACTTTCATGTAAAGCGTGGTACAAAATTTCATTGCCATATCTCCAAAACTGTGGACTTTTTGCGTTTTTGAAATAGCGTTTTTCATCAACGTCCCCACTTAATTAATCACGAACTAATGCAACAGGTGAGAAGTGTACCTAGAGGGCAGTGTACCTAGGAACACATGATGCCTTTCGGTCGGTATTTTAGTGACCTATTTTAGAATCACATGAAGAAATACGCACTATACATGAACATTCGACCTGGTATCTCATTGACTGGACGAGAATCGTCTTCAGTGATGATTCCCGCTTCGAATTCAGTCCGGATGGCCGGCGAAGAAGTCTGGAAGCGCCCCGAACAGTGGTGGGGTACCAACCTGACTGTCGCCCGCCATACCGCTCCAGACCCAGGGGTGATGGTCCGGTATGCCATTTCTTTTCACAGCACGATCCCTTTAGTTGTCATCCGCTGCACCCTTACAGCACAATACGTCGACGATATTCTATACCCCGTTTTGTTGCCCTTCATGGCAAGCCATTCTGGGCTTACATTTCAGCAAGATAATGCCCGCCCACCCACAGCGAGAGTTTCTACTGCTCATTTTCGTGCTTGCCAAACCCCACGTTGGACAGCAAGGCCGCCGGATTTCTCACCAAGTGAGAACGTTTGGAGCATCATGGGCAGTCTGCTCCAACTAGCTCGAGATCTTGGTGATCTAACACGCCAATTGGACAGAATTTGGTACGATATCCCGCTGAGGACACCCACAACCCTGTCGATCTATGCCAAAGTTCCAAAGCTGGACCATCGTGTTATGGCTTGCTCAGATTGTAAAGCTCTTTCTCTTGAATGAGTCATCCAACTTTTTCTGAAATTGTAATGATTTGTTTGTCTGTACATGTGCATCACATCTACCGACTTCCGTCCCGTTCGGGTAATTCTTCGTGTGGCGTTGTCTTTTTTTTTTCTTTTTTTCCCGTAGAATACACTTCGCAGATTTGAGTGCTCCGTGATATACACTCCTGGAAATGGAAAAAAGAACACATTGACACCGGTGTGTCAGACCCACCATACTTGCTCCGGACACTGCGAGAGGGCTGTACAAGCAATGATCACACGCACGGCACAGCGGACACACCAGGAACCGCGGTGTTGGCCGTCGAATGGCGCTAGCTGCGCAGCATTTGTGCACCGCCGCCGTCAGTGTCAGCCAGTTTGCCGTGGCATACGGAGCTCCATCGCAGTCTTTAACACTGGTAGCATGCCGCGACAGCGTGGACGTGAACCGTATGTGCAGTTGACGGACTTTGAGCGAGGGCGTATAGTGGGCATGCGGGAGGCCGGGTGGACGTACCGCCGAATTGCTCAACACGTGGGGCGTGAGGTATCCACAGTACATCGATGTTGTCGCCAGTGGTCGGCGGAAGGTGCACGTGCCCGTCGACCTGGGACCGGACCGCAGCGACGCACGGATGCACGCCAAGACCGTAGGATCCTACGCAGTGCCGTAGGGGACCGCACCGCCACTTCCCAGCAAATTAGGGACACTGTTGCTCCTGGGGTATCGGCGAGGACCATTCGCAACCGTCTCCATGAAGCTGGGCTACGGTCCCGCACACCGTTAGGCCGTCTTCCGCTCACGCCCCAACATCGTGCAGCCCGCCTCCAGTGGTGTCGCGACAGGCGTGAATGGAGGGACGAATGGAGACGTGTCGTCTTCAGCGATGAGAGTCGCTTCTGCCTTGGTGCCAATGATGGTCGTATGCGTGTTTGGCGCCGTGCAGGTGAGCGCCACAATCAGGACTGCATACGACCGAGGCACACAGGGCCAACACCCGGCATCATGGTGTGGGGAGCGATCTCCTACACTGGCCGTACACCACTGGTGATCGTCGAGGGGACACTGAATAGTGCACGGTACATCCAAACCGTCATCGAACCCATCGTTCTACCATTCCTAGACCGGCAAGGGAACTTGCTGTTCCAACAGGACAATGCACGTCCGCATGTATCCCGTGCCACCCAACGTGCTCTAGAAGGTGTACGTCAACTACCCTGGCCAGCAAGATCTCCGGATCTGTCCCCCATTGAGCATGTTTGGGATTGGGACTGGATGAAGCGTCGTCTCACGCGGTCTGCACGTCCAGCACGAACGCTGGTCCAACTGAGGCGCCAGGTGGAAATGGCATGGCAAGCCGTTCCACAGGACTACATCCAGCATCTCTACGATCGTCTCCATGGGAGAATAGCAGCCTGCATTGCTGCGAAAGGTGGATATACACTGTACTAGTGCCGACATTGTGCATGCTCTGTTGCCTGTGTCTATGTGCCTGTGGTTCTGTCAGTGTGATCATGTGATGTATCTGACCCCAGGAATGTGTCAATAAAGTTTCCCCTTCCTGGGACAATGAATTCACGGTGTTCTTATTTCAATTTCCAGGAGTGTATTAAAGCTTTCGGGAATATATTATTAACTCTTCAGGTACAAATTTTATGGCGAATAAAATGCTGTGTATATTAGAGCTATTTATGTAATATGTTTAGTGTTAAGCCGTATTTCGTTGGTCGTGCGCCATATTGTACCTTTAAGCAGAAGGTCTTTTACCACAGAACACCGAGCGAGGTGGCGCAGTGGTTAGACACTGGACTCTCATTCGGGAGGACGACGGTTCAATCCCGCGTCCGGCCATCCTGATTTAGGTTTTCCGTGATTTCCCTAAATCGCTCCAGGCAAATGCCGGGATGGTTCCTTTCAAAGGGCACGGCCGACTTCCTTCCCCGTCCTTCCCTAATCCGATGAGACCGATGACCTCGCTGTCTGGTCTCCTTCCCCAAAACCAACCAACCAACCACAGAACATATGATAACGGCAAGTTATCATATGTTCAATGTGCAAACAAGTTTACCGGTCTTGAAAATGGAAATTTGTAACAGCCGTTTCAAAATGTATTCAACTTACAGTACTTCAGCTTAATTTCATTTCACTTACTGGTTATTGGTGTGTAGTAGAGTACTGACATGACTTCCTCCATTTCAATGCTTTTAAATTTCAATCGAATATATGTTCCTAGGTGCATGACCATGTTGTGCCTTGGAGCCGCACTGACCGTGACAACATGCCCTAGACCGCGCGGCTAATATACTTTCTTACATCACGCATGTTTTTTAAGACCAGTTGTTTTTTATTAGCGATATTGGCTAAAATATTCAAGTGGAAGCGCAGTCTCTTAATGTCTAGGTCATTTTAGAAAGACTCAGTTGATTTTTCCAAATTTGTTTCGCTTCTTTTTACTAAAAGCAAGCACTCCTGTTCAACTGCAATGACCTGTGTGAGTCCAGTTGAAGCAAACCGCTCAGTAATGCAAGGTTGCACCGTTTGACAAACTTCAATGTAAATCTACTCCTTTGGGGTTTTGAAAGTGTGCGGTGAAATGGCTTCGTTGTTTTCATACTTCTTTGGTATACTTCGATTCTAGGGAAGCGAAGGGTCATCAACTTGTGAAGGTTTTTAACACAATTCCCAAAAGTGTTCAAAACTATAACACCTTCCATTCAATTTACAAATCAATCCCTCATATATTTTTCCACATCAGCAACACTTAGATGAGGGCATTGAGTTTTTTCATTGCATAGCAATAAAGACGTAAAAAGAAATAAGTCTTGAATTGTAACAGCCGGTCGTTGTGGCCGAGCGGTTCTAGGCGCCTCAGTCTGGAACCACACGATTGCTACGGTCGTAGGTTTGAATCCTGCCTCGGGCATGGATGTGTGTGATGTCCTTAGGTTAGTTAGGTTTAAGTAGTTCTAAGTTCTAGGGGACTGATGACCTCAGATGTTAAGTCCCATAGTGCGCAGATCCATTTGAACCATTTGAATTGTAGCATTGACTCAAGGTAACCTGCACATTTGTAACGTGTCTCGGTGCAAGCCCCTTCCACGAAAAACACGACCACACCGTAACACCACCGCCTCCGAATTTTACTGTTGGCACTACACACGTTGGCAGATGACGTTCGTGGCCGTGTGGTTCTAGGCGCTACAGTCTGGAACTGCGCGACCGCTACGGTCGCAGGTTCGAATCCTGCCTCGGGCATGGATGTGTGTGATGTCCTTAGGTTAGTTACGTTTAAGTAGTTCTAAGTAATGCTCAGAGCCATTTGAACCAAGCCAAGATGACGTTCACCGGGCATTCGCCGTACCCACAACCTGCCACATTGTGTACCGTTATTCGTCATTCCACACAAAGTTTTTCCATTGTCAATCGTCCAATGTTTACGCTACTTATACCAAGCGAGGTGTCATTTGGCTTTTACCGTAGTGATGTGTGGCTTATGAGCAGCCGCTCGAGCATGAAATACAAGTTTTCTCACCTCCTGCTTAAGTGGCATAGTGCTTGCAGTGGATCCTGATGCGGTTTGGAATCCCTTTGTGATGTTCTGGATAGATGTCTGCCTATTACACATTACGACCCTCTTCAACTGTCGTCAGTCAACAGACGAGGTCGGCCTTTACGCTTTTGTGCTGTACGTGTCCCTTCACGTTTCCACTTCACTATCACATCGGAAACAGTGGACCTAGAGATGTTTAGGAGTATGAAAATCTCGCGTTCAGACGTATGACACAAGTGATACCAAATCACCTGACCACGTTCGAAGGCTGTGAGTTTCGCGGAGCGCCCCATTGTGCTCTCTCACGATGTCTAATGACTACTGAGGTCACTGATATGGAATACCTGGCAGTAGGTGGCAGCACAATGCACCTGATATGAAAAACGTATGTTTTAGGGGATGTCCGGATACTTTTGATCACATAGTGTATCGACAGAGTAATTATAGAACAATTGTCGACATTTCGAGATGAGATTTCGATATGATTTCGCAGCGTGTTCACTAATCATCGATCGATATGAATAGTAATCCATGGGACAGACTTTTTTATTAGTTTCCTAACCTTTTTGTGGATTTGTCAATTTCAAAAAATGGCTCTGAGCACTATGGGACTTAACATCTATGGTCATCAGTCCCCTAGAACTACTTAAACCTAACTAACCTAAGGACATCACACAACACCCAGTCTTCACGAGGCAGAGAAAATCCCTGACGCCGCCGGGAATCGAACCCGGGAACCCGGGCGCGGGAAGCGAGAACGCTACCGCACGACCACGAGCTGTGGACTGTCAATTTCATCTTGATGTGATATCCAACTTCTCCTTCCAAAATAAAATCGGATATTGCAATCTCTCATGTGGGAGATGAGTTACTGACTCGATGAACATCACCATTTCTGCGATGAAGAATTATATCACGCGATTTTTTTCGCCAAATATAACGATAACCACATTATGAATCGTTGGTGCATTGTACCGTCTTTCGTGTTGGCCGATAGGTGTTTTTTCTGTTCTAACTACGACTCTGTAATCATCAGCCGGCACTTGTTCAAGGGCAATTGTGAACAGTTGAATTAATTCGCTGTGTTAATCGAATAAAGTTTGAAATGCAGAGTCAATATCTCATTGAATGCTAGTATTAAATCGACAACGTTGATAGATGTGTTCATCAGTTTTTCCCATGAAATAAACCTGAAGAAACTTATGATCTGCGATTGGCAGTAGTAGTAGTGATCCTGTACGATGATCCGTTTGCCCTTGCACTCTGAATGTTGTCGTGTAATTCTCGCGCACGGTATTTGTTGCACCGAAAAATGTGTTTGGAGACATGAATTGTGCTTGCGAATGTTTGTCAAGGATTGGCTGCATTGCATTGTGTCACCTCATACCAACGTTTCCAAGGTTTCATTCTTAAATTTTAGGGTACCATAATACACGCGTAACTTATCCATCTTTCAAATAACTACACTTGGATGAAGACTGTAATCATAATTCGCATCGTAGCGGAATGCAGCAAGATGTAATTCACCAAACAGCGTTCGTTTGGATCGAGCATTGCGTATTCGAGCGATTTAAAATCTTCCTTCCCGTTGCTCTCTGTTTCTAGAGTTTGGGATACCGCTTTCTTTTGTGCTTAAGGTGTAGCTCAAAGAAACATAATTGATTTCATAGAGAAAGTACAGCGTTGTGACGATTATTACAAATTCATTTGTAAAAAGAAAAGAAAATACCTGTGGTAGGAGGAGGAGAGAGGAGATTAGTGTTTACCGTCCCGTCGCCAACGTGGTCATTTGAGACTGTGCACAAACTCGAATTAGGGGAGAATGGAGGAGGAAAGCGGTGGTGCCCTTTCGAAGGAAGCATCCCGGAACTCAACTTCAGCGATTTAGGAAAATCACGGGAAACCTAAATCAAGATTGCTGGACGCGGGTTTGAGCCGTCGTCCTCGGGAATGCGAGTCTAGTATGATAACCACTGCGCCACCCCAATCGTTGAAATGCCTGTGGTGTTTATTATCCGATGTCAACCGGCAATTGGAACCTCACGATCAACGCTACTTGTAGTGTCTCACACGAACTGAAATTTTGTTTTTTTATTCACTTCAGTAATGTCACGCGTGCCCACTCATACACTGAAAAAACACGAACTTCCGCATAACTAAATGAACGTAGTTGCTCAAACGACGCACACCACCTACTGTAAAATGGATGTACTAATTCAAAAAACTTGGCGAGCGTGTGCACAACTCATCAAAGTTTCATCGCTGGAACGACTCGACCGCCACCTGTTGCTGCACCTATTGCTGCACCTTGGCCATAGAGTGAGAGGATTTATATTGTAAATGGTTGTACTAATTCTGAAACCTTCGTAGACATGCTCACAGCTCAGCGAAGTTTCATAACAATCGGATAAACTCACCGGCCCTACCTCACAGATTTACTTTCGCCAGTAGCTCCCTCTCACTTTCCAAACTTCACAAAAGTTCTCCTGCATACCTTGCGGGACTACTTCTGCTCGAAGAAAAAAATTGTGGGGAAATGCCTTAGGGAATTGTTAGCTGAATGGATCGTTCACTCTGCGCAGATTAAAACTTTGTGCGATACTGGAACCAGTATACTTGAAGTATCTAGTGTTAAAGGAAATTAAAAGCGATCATATGCTATAGTCAAAAGTGTGTGGGTTATGCCACATCAGGCACAATGTTTAATATGTTTACACCAGGGCCTAGAAAGACAACAAAGACATTGTCGTTTGAAGCAGTCGATTAACTATCGTTTATGTCCTTGCTCTCGGCCTTTCAGTATGGTAACCCGTGGATCAGCGTGAATTTTATCAGATTAGAAAGCCAGCTATCAATTCTGAATTTGTGATCTTTTGTTGCTAGACTTCATATAGAATTTACGAACGTACTGCGAATGAAGTGTAGAAAATCAGTTATTACACAAGTAGGAAACAATGTACATTCGTTTAATGAATATAAAAAGAATACATAAAGGTAGCCAATGGCAAGACTGTAATGTAGCTGCCAATGTTTGGTAGTATTGGAAACACGATACCCATTAACAGATAACTCGATATCATGTACATTTTTTGGTATCTACGTTAGTTTACTACATTACTGGCCATTAAAATTGCTACACCACGAAGATGACGTGTTACAGACGCGAAATTTACCCGACAGGAAGAAGATGCTGTCATATGCAAATGATTAGCTTTTCAGAGCATTCACACAACGCTGGCGCCGGTGGCGACACCTACAACGTGCTGACATGAGGAAAGTTTCCAACCGATTTCTCATACACAAACAGCAGTTGACCGACGTTGCCTGGTGAAACGTTGTTGTGATGCCTCGTGTAAGGGGGAGAAATGCGTACCATCACGTTTCCGACTTTGATAAAGGTCGGATTGTAGCCTATCGCGATTGCGGTTTATCGTATCGCGAAAATGCTGCTCGCGTTGGTCGAGATCCAATGACTGTTAGCAGAATATTTCCGGAATCGGTGGGTTCAGGAGGGTAATACGGAACGCCGAGCTGGATCCCAACGGCCTCGTATCACTAGCAGTCGAGATGACCGGCATCTTATCCGCATGGCTGTAACGGATCGTGCAGCCACGTCTCGATCCCTGAGTCAACAGAAGGGGACGTTTGCAAGACAACAACAATCTGCATGAACAGATCGACGACGTTTGCAGCAGCATGGACTATCAGCTCGCAGACCGTGGCAGCCGTTACCCTAGTCGCTGCAACACAGACAGGAGCTCCTGCGATGGTATACTCAACGACGTACCTGGATACACGAATGGCAAAATGTCATTTTTTCGGATGAATCGTAGTTCTGTTTACAGCATCATGATGGTCGCATCCGTGTTTGGCGAAATCGCGGTGAACGCACATTGGAAGCGTGTATTCGTCATCGCCATACTGGCGTATCACCTGGCGTGATGGTATGGGGTGCCATTGGTTACACGTCTCGGTCACCTCTTGTTCACATTGACAGTACTTTGAACAGTGGACGTTACATTTCAGATGTGTTACGACCTGTGGCTCTACCCTTTATTCGATCCCTGCGAAACTCTACATTTCAGCAAGATAATGCACGACAGCATGTTGCAGGTCCTGTAAGGGCCTTTCTGGATACAGAAATTGTTCGACTGCTCCCCTGGCCAGCACATTCTCCAGACCTCTCACCAATTGAAAACGTCTGGTCAATGGTGGCCGAGCAACTGGCTCGTCACAATACGCCAGTCACTACTCTTGATGAACTGTGATATCGTGTTGAAGCTGCATGGGCAGCTGTACCTGTACACGCCATCCAAGCTCTGTTTGACTCAATGCCCAGGCGTATCAAGAGGTGGTTGTTCTGTGAACTGATTTCTCAGGATCTATGCACCCAAATTGCGTGAAAATGTAATCACATCTCAGTTCTAGTATAATATATTTGTCCAATGAATACCCGTTTATCATCTGCATTTCTTCTTGGTGTAGCAATTTTAATGGCCAGCAGTGTAACAACACATGCATCTTTTTATCACTTTGAGATATAGTTAAATATTGCCTTTGTAAGCTATACTTATTGGTTGCTTTAACGTGTTAGTTTCGTCAATAGTTGCGTGCAAATAAAAGATACGCATTGTTTTAATAGCTTCCGAGTAAATTTTCAGGAATAACAACAAAGTTATTTAAAAATCTTTTATACATATTTGTAAAGATACCAATGAATCCTTGTTTTAGAATGAATTTACATCTGAAATTATCAACACTAAAAATTATTAGTAAGTGACAAACCTTTATGAAGTTTTCTAGTTAATTTTCGATATTTACAAACTACTGTTCTTTCAAACACTGATGTTGAAATTAAATTACTCAAAAGCACTACGGGAAGTTATTAAATCTCTTTAAATTAAGAGCTGTAGGTGCATATGAACTTCTGACAATGGAGTCAACTTTTATATTATTAAAAATTTTGTAAATGGCTCAGGCATGCGTAACTTCACGACATCATTTGAGTGGCAGTATTTAATGAGCTCAGAATTGTGTTAAAATGTGGGCTGTTAAATTGGTAAGTGAGTCGGAGTTAGTGACTGGAAGAAAGTGAAATGTAGTGAAAAAGAGGGTATTAGATTATTGTTATATGGTAAGAACCCAGGCAAAGTTTATACTGCATAGAAGTTAAGTAAAATAAATTTGGGCTGCCTTGTCAGGAAAACCGAATTAATCCAATTCTACGAAATTATTTAATTTTTGGAAATGCAGAGATGAAATAGGATTACGTAGGGAAGTGCAAGCAATTGCCGTGGCAGCAGCGAGCAGCCACTAAATTTCGATGCAACGGCTGCAAATGAGCGTGCACTCGCAGAAAACGCACTTTCGTGTTTAACGGCAAATTACAAGGCCGGCCGTAACACGGGCTCGCTGCGGGTGCATGTTTTACTGCCGGCTGCGCCACAAATTACAGCGGCCGGCGGGCAGCAGGTGTGGGGATGATTTGTCGCCGGTAGGAGCGCGCGACACGCCGGGCCGGCGCGAGGAGCGAGCGGCGAGTAAATTAGTCAGCCTCGCTGCCGGCAGCCGGCAGCCCCACCGCCCCGTTAATTACACTGCGCGCCAGCGCTGCAGGCAACACATCCTGCTTCACTGCGTGGCGGGCAGTCCGCTTTTCAGGCGCTCGCTCTTTCCCTGTCGGCTGCACGAGACTAGCGCATACTGACCAGTTGCGAGTAATGCGAAACATCCAGAGTTTTGTCGTCACTTAGAAAAATATCTCACCAATCTGACCCGAGAAAGATCTCAAATAGAATACTACACCGTAGCTAAAGAGCAATAACTTGCATGTCTACTCGAAAATGACATGTGAAATAGCTAACGTTAACAATGATGAAGAGATTAGTATTGGATAGTAAAGTTAAGAATATCGTTCAACAGAAAGCCCACAAAACGCAAAACACATAATTGTGCAAAAAATTATTCCTAACTGTTCAGAAATGTTAATACAAAACTGTCTCAGAGCAAAGCTCTTATAACGAAAGCTGTTAAAAGGATTCCAGCAGTAGTTATATTGGGCCGGTGGATAATTTCGTAGCGGTTTTCCATAAGTTTGATTAACACAACAGATACACATAACAAGGCTTTAGCCATCTATAATTTATTCTGTTTCACCATTAGCGGAATACGAACACGCGAAACAAAAACCCTACGAACTTACAGACGAAGCTAATAATCAATGACTGAATTGAAATAATTTTTAATTCTATCGTAATCTACTGATTAAGAGAGAAAATCGTACTTGAAGGTTTAACACAGTAAGTGAGGTATTGAAATTAGAAAATGCGTATGTACTCGTATTTTCAGATAGTGTAACTCCAGGTGCTCAAATTACTTAGACTATATCCATCCAGTACTTAAGAATAAAAGTACTTAGCAACTTTCAACTAACTTTGCACATAATTACATACCTTTTCTAAACTTTTCCTCGCTCACAGCCTAAGAAATCTTATACATGGGAGTCCGAGTCTTTAAAAATCCGGGATGAGGTTACCGTTTATCTGTCTATCCAACTGCGTTTATATATCTTGCATGACTGTAACAAGCTGTAAGTTTTACTGAACGTTTGAGATATGAGCCTTATCTCGAAGAACATAGTCATGTTTGACCGTAGAATATACTTTATTTATTCCAAAATGTTTTACTATCCATGCATGAATCTTCGACATAAATGTATATAAAGAATGGGTAAACGGGGACGCATTTGTCTAACTCCTTCGTTTCTTTCAGCCATGTTAAGTCTGTTGTCCGATATTTTTATTTATATTTCGTTATTTATGTATAAACACTATAGAGCTCTTATGAGATAGCATCCACTCTATTTGTTTCGATTTACTTCATCACACGCCTTTTCGTAGTCAGTGAAGCCGAGAAGAGTTGGGAAATTGAGGGTGTTTTTCCGTTAGTTCTGTCATAATGAAGACATAGTCTGAGCATGATCTTCCTTTGCGAAATCCATGTTTGCTCTCTGAAAATATAGTTTCAGCGATTGGGCAAAGTCGTTTTGTTGAAATTCTAGCATAAATACGTAACATGTATTTACCAGGTTAATACCCCTGTAGGTCTGTTTCAAGTTCTGAGTGCCTGTTGCCATGTAATCAATATGGAGCTGATCCACACTGCTTTCTGTAATGCAGACAAGGTAACAGCCATCAAACTACTGTGTCCACAAACGATTATACATTTGCTTGGTCGTCAAAGCTCTGTTAATTTTTCACTTCTCATGACGCGTTTCATGTTATTCCGTAATCAGATGTGTAGCACAAAAATACGATTTAACAAGATATAGAATTGTAGTAAATGCTCTTGCTTCCTCCTTCCCGTATTTTTTAAGGGTTATCTTTTGTCGTTCAGTGCCACGCGCTGTGAAATTCGATGGCTTAATACAGTAATGTTTGCATTATTTATAAATATCTGGTGTTCAATCGTGTTTGTATAACGTATATAGAACTGCATTATGTGTTTCCAAGAATACGTTTAGTGAAAAATATACTGCTTTCGTTTGGAAAATTGTAATGTAAATATAATGGCAGTTTAGATACTACAAAAATTTTCGGCCGTTGGGCTGTATGTGGCCGAGGTCCTTCGTAATTCCAATGATATCCCCTATTACCGTCATTGAAGTGCATTAATTTATTGTAATTTGATTTACCATGTATCAGCTGCTTTTATGTAGAATAATTCCTGCACCATTTGTTATATAACTGAAATTAAATGATACATATACTTGTTCAAATGGCTCTAAGCACTATGGGACTTAACATCTGCGGTCATCAGTCCCCTAAACTTAGAACTACTTAAACCTAACCATCCATGCCCGAGGCAGGATTCGAACCTGCGACCGTAGCAGCAGCGCGGTTCCGACCTTAGGTGCCTAGAACCACTCGGCCACATGTACTTGTAATAAGCGTTGACATGTCAGAGATATGCCTATTGTCGTAGGCACTTTGATGTCTCTAACGAGCCGGCCGTGGTGGCCAAGCGGTTAAAGGCGCTACAGTCTGGAACCGCGCGACCGCTACGGTCGCAGGTTCGAATCCTGCCTCGGGCATGGATGTGTGTGATGTCCTTAGGTTAGTTAGGTTTAAGTAGTTCTAAGTTCTAGGGGACTGATGACCTTAGAAGTTAAGTCCCATAGTGCTCAGAGCCATTTGAACCATTTTTGTCTCTAACGAAACGCAGTGGCAGATATTGTTTACTGTATAACATGTTGTACTGCCTAAGTCATTTTGGGCAGTGATGTAATGGAATGAGCGATGGGATACTGTGTATCAATGTTAAGGTATGTTTCATGGTAATTTTTTTCTATTTTTTCTTACATTGTAGTCCTTCGTCAGAGATTTGATGATGGGGTAATCCGTGGGATAACTCGAAATGCGTCATAAGACGTTAAAAATATACATTCACATCTACGTAACAACTCTGCAATTCTCAATTAAGTGCCTGGCAGAGGGTCATCGGACACTTTCAAGCTATTTCTTTACCGTTTAACTCTGAAATGGCGCGTGGGAAAACCGAGCACTTAATTTTTTTTTTATCATGATGATGATTCCGCCCTCTGTAGGTGGGTGCCAGCAGAATATTTTCGCAACCGGAGGGGAAAGCTGGTGACTGAAATTTCACGAGAAGGTCCTGCAGCAACGAAAAACGGCTTTGTTTCAATGATTTCCACCCCAAATTCTGTATCATGACCGTGACACTCTCTCCCGTATTTAGCGACAGTACAAAACGAGCTGCCCTTCTTTGAACTTTTCCGATGTCCTCCGCCAGTCCTGTCTGTTGAGGATCCCACACCAACAGCAATATTGTGGAAGACGGTTGACAACGGGAGCGGTGTAAGCAGTCCCTTTAGTAGAACTGTTTCGCCATCTAAGTGTTCTGCCAATAAATCGCAATCTTTGGTTTGCTTTACCTACAGCGTTTTCTATATTTCCAATTTAAGTTATTCGTAATTTTAATCCCATAGGACTTAGTTGAATTTTCAGCTTTTAGATCAAGAAATATTTTTTGGCGACAGAGACAAGTGAATCCTCATTATTGCCAACATGGTCACAGATCCCTTCAAAGCCTTCTTGTCTAAGGTGATGAAGTACTGCGTCCGCTGTATCGTAACGTTTTACCTATTGCATGAAGGTATCACGCTTCCCAGCACTGCTCACAGAACAGGCATGTTAAATGAGGGCCGGCCGAAGTGGCCGCGCGGTTCTGGCGCTGCAGTCTGGAACCGCGAGACCGCTACGGTCGCAGGTTCGAATCCTGCCTCGGGCATGGATGTGTGTGATGTCCTTAGGTTAGTTAGGTTTAACTAGTTCTAAGTTCTAGGGGACTAATGACCTCAGCAGTTGAGTCCCATAGTGCTCAGAGCCATTTGAACCATTTTTTTGTTAAATGAGAAATTTTTATCAGGGAACAAATTAATCTACAGACTCTAGTTGTTCGGACTGAATTAAGCGTGAACGCGCTGCCTCTGCTACATTGAAGAGCCGGTGACGCAGGCTGACACTGCCTGTGCCGGTGTTGATTGTGTTATGTCGCCTCCACGAAGCATCACAGGGAGAGACGTGATGTAGTCTCGCAGGCAAGTGGCGCGTAGGATGCAGCTGGCACCGGCCGTTGCGAGGCATTGCGCAAAGAGCTGTTGCCGCTTTCACCAGCTGGCGCGATGAAATGTGGAGGGCGATCAATCACCGCGTCCCAACGGCCAGCCACTGCCCGCCGGCTGCCACTCAGCAGAGCGTGGGAGAGTGCGCCCAGGAAGGCAGCGCACACAGGAGGCTCTGCTCGCAATTGCTCTGCTCGTTCTGTTGTAATAACCATTCCGTACGTCGTTGCAGATGGCCGGCAAACACACAAACACACACACACACACACACACACACACACACACACACACACACACACATGTACACTAAAGCACCAAAGAAACTGGTATAGGTTCAAAAATGGTTCAAATGGCTCTGAGCACTATGGGACTTAACATCTATGTTCATCAGTCCCCTAGAACTTAGAACTACTTAAACCTAACTAACCTAAGGACAGCACACAACACCCAGCCATCACGAGGCAGAGAAAATCCCTGACCCCGCCGGGAATCGAACCCGGGAACCCGGGCGTGGGAAGCGAGAACGCTACCGCACGACCACGAGATGCGGGCCACTGGTATAGGTATGCGTATTCAAATCAGAAATATGTAAACAGTCAGAATACGGAGCTGCGGTCGGCAAGTATACAGGGTGGTCGATTGATGGTAACCGGGCCAAATGTCTCACGAAATAAGCATCAAACGAAAAAACTGCAAAGAACGAAACTCGTACAGCTTGGAGGGGGAAACCAGATGGCGCTATGGTTGGCCCGCTAGATGGCGCTCCCATAGGTCAAACGTATATCAACTGCGTTTTTTTTTAAAATAGGAACCCCCATTACATGTTCGTGTAGTACGTAAAGAAATTTCAGTGTTTTAGTTGGACCACTTTTTTCGCTTTGTGATAGATGGCGCTGTAATAGTCACAAACGTATAAGTACCTGGTATCACGTGACATTCCGCCACTGCGGACGGTATTTGCTTCGTGATACATTACCCGTGTTAAAATGGACCGTTTACCAATTGCGGAAAAGGTCGATATCGTGTTGATGTATGGCTATTGTGATCAAAATGCCCAACGGGCGTGTGCTATATGTGCTGCTCGGTATCCTGGACGACATCATCCAAGTGTCCGGACAGTTCGCCGGATAGTTACGTTATTTAAGGAAACAGGTAGTGGTCAGCCACATGTGAAACGTCGACCAAGACCCGCAACAAATAATGATGCCCAAGTAGGTGTTTTAGTTGCTGTCGTGGCTAATCCGCACATCAGTAGCAGACAAATTGCGCGAGAATCGGGAATCTCAAAAACGTCGGTGTTGCGAATGCTATATCAACATCGATTGCACCCGTACCATATTTCTATGCACCATGAATTGAATGGCGACGACTTTGAATGTCGTGTACAGTTCTGCCACTGAGCACAGGAGAAATTACGGAATGATGACAGATTTTTTGCACGCGTTCTATTTAGCGACGAAGCTTCATTCACCAACAGCGGTAACATAAACCGGCATAATATGCTCTATTGAGCTACGGAAAATCCACGATGGCTGCGACAAGTGGAACATCAGCGACCTTGACGGGTTAATTGTACGATGCGGCATTATGGGAGGAAGGATAATTGCCCCCATTTTATTAATGGCAATCTAAATGGTGCAACGTATGCTGATTTCCTACATAATGTTCTACCGATGCTACTACAAGCTGTTTCAGTGCATGACATAACGGCGATGTACTTCCAACATGATGGATGTCCGGCACATAGCTCGCTTGCGGTTGAAGCGGTATTGAATAGCATATTTCATGACAGGTGGTTTGGTCGTCCAAGCACCGCATCTGACGTCCCCGTATTTCTTTCTGTGGGGAAATTTGAAGGATATATGCTATCGTGATCCACCGACAACGCTTGAAAACATGCGTCTGCGCATTGTCAATGCATGTGCAAACATTACGGAAGGCTTCGCTGTTGAGAGGAATGTCGTTTCACGTATTGCCAAATGCATTGAGGTTCACGGACATCATTTTGAGCTTTTATTACGTTAATGTGGTATTTACAGGTAATCACGCTGTAACAGCATGCGTTCTCAGAAATGTTAAGTTCACAAAGGTACATGTATCACATTGGAACAACCGAACTAAAATGTTCAAACGTACCTACGTTCTGTATTTTAATTTAAAAAACATACCTGTTACCAACTGTTCGTCTAAAATTGTGAGCCACATGTTTGTGACTATTACAGCGCCATCTAGCAGAAAGGGAAAATAGTGGTACAACTAAAACATTCATATTTCTTTACGTACTACACGAATACCTAATAGCCGGCCGCAGTGGCCGTGCGGTTCTAGGCGCTACAGTCTGGAGCCGAGCGACCGCTCCGGTCGCAGGTTCGAATCCTGCCTCGGGCATGGATGTGTGTGATGTCCTTAGGTTAGTTAGGTTTAATTGGTTCTAAGTTCTAGGCGACTAATGACCTCAGAAGTTAAGTCGCATAGTGCTCAGAGCCAATTGAACCAATCGAATACCTAATAAAAATGAGGGTTCATATTTAAAAAAACCGCAGTTGATATCCGTTTGACCTACGGCAGCGCCATCTAGCGGGCCAACCATAGCGCCATCTGGTTTCCCCCTTCAAGCTAGACAAGTTTCGTTCTTTGTAGTTTTTTCGTTTGACGCTTATTTCGTGAGATATTTGGCCCGGACACGATCAATGGACCACCCTGATTATAAGACAAGTGTCTGGCACAGTTGTTAGGTCGGTTACTGGTGTTACAATGGCAGGTTATCAAGATTTAAGTGAGTTTGAACGTAGTGTTATAGTCGGCGCAAGAGCGATGGGAGACAACGATGAAGTGGCTATTATCCCGTACGACCATTTCACGACGCAGATCTGTCCTGCAATACTATTCTGATGACGTGTGATCTCTCTGGGGGTGATGTGATCTGACCCATCTTGTCGTGTTCTATGGCCTTCCATGAGCCATTTTCGCTTCCCGCGCCCGGGTTCCCGGGTTCGATTCCCGGCGGGGTCAGGGATTTTCTCTGCCTCGTGATGACTGGGTGTTGTGTGATGTCCTTAGATTAGTTAGGTTTAAGTAGTTCTAAGTTCTAGGGGACTGATGACCATAGATGTTAAGTCCCATAGTGCTCAGAGCCATTTTTTGAGCCATTCTGCACACACCCGTTGCACTGCCGAAACACTTCATCCCACACGAGCAGAAATTTCCCAGATGGATGCATTGCTCTCTCTCATGCCAATAGTGCGCCCTCTTTCAAACTCACTGGTTTGATGGAACGGTTTGTGCATACACCTGCAAGGCATCCTGCAAGTCTGCTCAAGTCACCCTGTTCGTCTACTTTCGGTTTATAGCGACGGTGACAGCCGCAGGCACATTTTACTAGTACGTAGTCTTGCATTGTTATATCGACGTTGATGTTGAACCTGCAGCCTCACATGTTTCAAATGCTAATCATTTCTGCAGAACACACTAATGTACATGCCTGTGAATAGGAACATCCTATTTAGTGGTTCAAGGTGTTTTTACGAACACGATTGGTTGCAATGGGTGTAAGTGCAGATATTTTTTATATGTGGTACTCTACTATAAACACACATCAGTATGTTTGGTAGGGTTCCTGCACTTAACTTACGATCCACTTAGCAACTAATAAATAAACGAAACCCTCCGTTGCCAATTTACCTTTATTGTAATTTTAATTAACTTGGAGGCCATAAAAACACCAAACATGGAGGCAAAATGTACGCATCTAAAGGCTACTTAAGAAAGGAATAAAATCACTTAAATATGTTTCCACAAGAGGAGAATACAACGTCCCATTTCGAACCTCGCTAACACTTACATTTTACTGACATTAAATATAACAAGATAAATAATCATACATGTGACGAGAACAAATGAATAACACTATCAATCTTTACAGATGACAATACGACTATATCCACGAAGGTTCGCGCCCTGGCAAGGGAGATACTTAACTTCAACATATAAGGTGATTACAGTAAGCCCTAACTCCACTCGACAAACGTAGTAACGATATAAGCGAGACAAATGTACTAAAGGAGGATAGCCGGATGTGCCGTAGTAAAAAGGGCCATTATCAACCCCGTCAGGACGCGACCCCGGTGAACACGTCAGTTACAGCTACCTGCAACATACACAGAGTCATTTGTAGCTTCGTAAAAATAATTAACATCAAAAGGCACAATGGGTAACACACTAATAAAATATAAACGACTACTTCACAGAACTAGCTCCTCTTTAGACAAAGCAAACAGCAGAATATTAATAACACGTAAAATACTTCTAACCTATAACAAACTAAGGTACCACGTAATAGAATATCGTCTTGAGCTCATAGAATACTGAGTCTGACTTGCCTGTTTATAGGCCTTACAATTCAACAGTGTCAGCTTAAGCAAACCCGCGAATACAAAACTCGAAATATGACAGGAATAATGATTGAAGCCACTGACAATGCTAGGCTGCCACACAGAGGAGACAATAGTAATTTATAGCGGCACACAACCGACCTTACATCTCCAATTTAGTATAATCAGAATAAACAATTTTGTGTATAATTATTACTTACAGTACCATGACAACCTCCGAATAACACTTATTACCCAAGGTAGGTGCTGGTATCGAAAGGCACCTTTAGTAATACATGACACAGATTTAAGCAGATTAAAATAGTACCTTAGTATGGCGCAAATGCCTTTATTTGCTTTACACGTAGGATATCTTCACCATTCAGTAATTCCGAAATATATGCAACAACGGGTGAGAGCAAGACGGCGCCATGGTACTAGCTATTTACTTCACATAATTTCCTGCACAGACACAAGGCAGACGAAGCGTTTTCACATGCAACAGCGGCGAGCATCACACATTTCCTCCGTCACGCCATAGACACACCTCAATTTCAATGGCCAATAACAAGAATTTATACATGCAGAAAAGCCCCAAAACACAACAGTGCACCACCGCGATACCAAACCCGAGGTCCCATCAAGTCACTGCCGGGATCTCTCGCTGACCCTGCCCATAGCGTACAGGCGTCGTACCACAGGCCTCACGGTGAACGTCAACAAGCCACCTCCGACCCTGCGAATATCCATTCCGCTCTCTCTTCTCTCCCCGTTAACTACCCGACTACCGGCCTGAATCGCGGGAGGCAAGGATGGTGACCCTAAAATCGATGGCAGCGATGCCATTCTAAGTGCGAGAACACTGGCGCCAGCGGCGCCACAGCTAAGTGTCGGTTTTATTTCTCTGCGACGAGCAGTCTTTCCACAAACACATCACACACTATAAGACCTGATGTTTGCTGCATGGCCGTAATCCACCTCAAAGTGGACTACACCTGTCACTGTAGACTACATATTTTGCGTCCATGCGTTCACACTCAACAGTTGACCTCGTACCCAGGAGAAAATAAGCATTAATGGCTTGTTCTCTGCTCATGTGCTTGGAGGTACCCAACCTAAAAATATATAATTGTAATAGCAATAATTCTTAGTCTGATAATGACTTAAATACTGATGCAATGTTGTTTAAGACACTGTCCTCAGTCACCAATAGAAATAACTTCGTTCATACCAATTACATCCTGTAGGGTGAATCACCAAAAGCATGCAACGCAAATATTGCGGCAATCGAAGGAGCTATTAAAGCGCGGTTTTCACAGAATGGATTGGTAGTCAGGGGCTCGTACTGTTAGCCAATCAACAAACTGCAATAATACCTAGAAAGCGTATTTCTGTGTATACTTACGCTTTTTAAATGGAACATTGCCTGTTGACATTAACGAACTATAAGTTGGATAAATTAGAACGACGGTAGTGTGTGCTTCAGGATTTTAGTGCGAGTCGTTTAGGAGATGTCGTATTTTGAAAATATTCCACACCTACACTGGTTTTTGCCTCTCAATCTGCGTAGTTGCGAGGTGCGATGTTGTTATAGTTGCTTACAGTGTGTTCTTTGAGTGCATTCCAGCTTCCTCGTCAGATAGTTTGTGACAGTCCAAACAGCAGGTCATGAATGGACGATGGTATTTACCAATGCATAAAAAGCCAACATGTGCATGGTGCATGGAGAGTGCAGGAAGAATGCAATTCGTTCTTGTGCAGTGTGTGGTGTAAGATATCCCAACACACATCAACAGTCTCGACAACTACTTATATACTTTTCGACCACTTACGTGAAAGTGATAGTGTAACACCTACACAACGTAACAGAAGGAAACAAGTGACGAGAGAATAGGTGGAAATTAAATGTTCTTGCTGCTATTGCAGTTGATCCGCACGTTAGCTCCCTCAGAATCGCACGAGGAAGTGGCATGAGTCAGCCAAGTGTCCCACGCATTCTCCATCGGCATAGATTCCATCCCTGTCAGGAGCTGTACGGAAACGTTTAACCTCTCTACATGGGAATCAAAACAGGATACTACAGGTGTGTCGCGTATCTTGTTTGGTGATGAAGCCACATTTACCAGTCATGTCCAGGTAAACCGCCGAAACATGCGCTATTGGTCTGTCGACAATCCCTGTTGGTTTCATCAGGTGGAATCTCAGCGTCCATGGAGAGCAAACGTGTGGTGTGGGATAGTGAACCATCGGTTCATAGGCCCTTTTTTCATATACGGGACACTGAACGAGGACAAGTATCGCGGCCTCCTCTTCCACAGATATTAGAAGATGTTCCTCTGCAGACTAGGAGGAACCTGTAATACCAACATCATGGCTTACCAGCTCATAGTACTGCAGCTTCATGAATTGTTTCCAAATCGTTGGAGAGAACTGGCTGGCCCGTTCCCCAGATTTGACGCATGTAGCCACTTTTCTGTGGGGAAAGCTGAAAGGCGCTGTCTACAAGGTCACACCAACTACACCCGATGATACGCAACGACGTATTACTGCAGCCTGCATGGACGTCTCGCTTGAAATGCTAGCACGTGTGCAGCAGTCGTTCCATACCAGCCTGGAAACGTGTACTGCCAGTAGTAATTTTGAACACAACCTGAGATGGTCAGTTGCCTCGTTACTGGTCTGAATGCACACAACTGGTGTACGCTATTGTGTTGTTCTGTAGTATGCGTTACCACAGGTGTTGTACAAGTGTCAGTTCGAGAACTTTTCAAAATGAGATGTAAACGACTCGCATTAGAATTCTGCAACAAACACCACTGACATTTAATTTGCCTTACTTTCAGTTTGTTAATGTCAGTAGTCACTGGCCCATTTAAAAAAGTGTACGCTTGCTCAAAAAATAAGACTTATAAGAAAAGAATTATTACAATCTATTGACTGGCTAACAATGCGATCCCCTGAGTACCAATCCATTCTGTGAGAACCGCACATCAATAGCACTTTTCCACTTCTGCAATATTTGTAGTACAAGTTTTAGGTGATTAACCCCGTATATAAAGTTATTATGATTCAATCTTCGAAGTTCCAAACCAGCTCTCTTCTTTTCTCCATAGATTCTTTTCCTTTCTTCAGTCCGCTTTGTCCCTGATCTAGGGGTGACTTGGCAGTACTTCCTACCACAAGCTATTTTTTTGTCTGCATAGGTTTCTGCTGGAAATGTTTAATGCAATTCTAAATCCATTTTGACATGCTGGATCCATGATATGATTCTGAGTTGTTCAGTTTTGTGAGTAAGTCTCGTTGTTGAGAATCTGTGATATGTCCATAAAATTTCAGTCTTCTTTTTCTGATGTCTATAGGTTTTCGCGATTGAGCACCTGATTTTCATATGTGTGGACATATAATTTTTGTTGCGGATTTTGTAGATTTTATCGTAAGCTCTCCTAAGTTTTTTGATCCGAATTTTCTGTTACGTTTTCTCCCTCTCTGCAGATTCAAGAATTCCGTCTAATAAGTATGGAACTCTTTCGATTTTTCCATCTTTTGTGGTCAGTTCTTGAGTACTATGTTATGAGCAGATGTATTTGGTTTTTTGGAAGCACATAGAGTTGTTTCAGCACATTCCTTGACAGTCACTTCTGATTAATTCCTCTCATTTCGTCGTCTGCCAGTATTGCCAGATTATCTGCAAAAACTAAACAAGAAATCTGGATGTCATTTTTAGGTCTTCCAAGTCGTATGGGTTTTCACTAGTTTTGGGTTTAACTTAATTTTTCCACTCTCGGATGACCTGGTCCAAAACGAAATTAAAGAGGGGTGTCTCCTGCCAGACACCGCATACAGGGTGAGTCACTAACTATTCCCACCAATAATAACTCAGAAAGTATGATAGGAGCTGAAACGTTTGTGAAACAAATGTTGCATGGGACAACGGTGGCCATAATATGACGTTGGATTTTTTGTTGCTAGTTGGGGTCGCTTCAGAGATATTAAGGTCAATTTTTTTAAATGGTATGCTATAGTTTGGTACTTATTTTCTGATAGCGGCTATCGAGACGAATCCAATGACGTGTAAGGTCTTTGAAGGTCAACGAAGGTCACAAAGGTGGCATGAACATCCATTTACAGAAGGTGTTCGAAGTGATGACCATTGGTATCAATGCAGTGCTGCAATACTCTTATCATGGACTGAGTGGTATTCCTTATCACTTCGGCACTTATCGAAGCACATGCTCTGACAATTATCTCTCGTATATCATGCAAATAGCAAATATTCGCCGAATACGGCGAATCAGTCTAACGTGCCGACATGTAAACACCTTCGGCGATTTCGCAATACAACATTAATAGGAACGGTAAGACTAGTATCATCGAATCAATCGAATCTGAATGATGTATTCCTTCGAAGAACAAATCGTTATGCTTCTCATTTACGGAGAATGCCAACGAAATTCAGTGAGAGCTAGAGACTTATACGCTGAACGTTATCCTCAAAGTACTCACCCTACACGTCGTACATTTAAATATATGTATGATAAATTGAGAACAACTGGATCTTTAACGCATCAGAAACATATCCGGCAAAGGGAAGTTACTAACGAGGGTACAGAAATTGGTCCTCTTGCCACTGTGGTTCGAGAACCTTGTGTTAGTTCGCGTCAGATCGCAAGGGAATCTGGCATGAAGCAGAGTAGTGTTGTTCGTGTTCTGCATCGCCATTAATATCATCCTTACCATATCAGTCTCCACGAAAAATTAACTGGTACGGATTGTAAGCGTCGTATTGAATTCTGCCGATGGGCTCAACTTCAGGTTGAGAGGGATAATATATGTATTAATTTGGTTTTATTTACTAACGAGGCTACATTCAGAAACTACGGAAATGTTAATTTCAATAACATGCATTATTTGGCAACTGAAAATCCATGCTAACTGCGGCAAATTGCACACCAAAAGCCGTGGTCGATGAATATATGGTGTGGGATTCTGGAGGACAGAATTATATGCCCCTATTTCATCGAAGGAAATCTTAATGGTAGGAAGTACACCACATTCCTGCAAGAAACGTTAAGTCTTTTATTGGAAGAAATACCTTTGGGAACAAGGAACAGAACGTAATATCAACACTATGAGTGTCCGGCACATTTTTCGCTGAAGGCTAGAAATGAGTTGCAGAGACAATTTCCAAATCGTTGGATTGGGCGCGGAGGAGATGTGTCGTGGTCGGCTTGTTCGCTAGACTTGTCGCCTCTGGATTTTTTCTTATGGGTATTCGTAAAAGACATTATTTATGAAGACATTCCAAATACACCTGAAGATATGCGAGAAACAATTGTCAGAGCATGTGCATGTTAAGAAGATTGCAGCACTGCATTGACACCAATGGTCATTACTTGGAACATCTTCTGTAAATGGACGTTCTATCTTGAAGGGGGAAACCAGATGACGCTATGGTTGGCCCGCTAGATGGTGCTGCCATAGGTCAAACTGATATCAACTGCGTTTTTTTAAAATAGGAACCCCTATTTTTATTACACATTCATGTTGTACGTAAAAGAAATACGAATGTTTTAGTTGATCCACTTTTTCGCTTTGTGACAGATGGCGCTGTAATAGTCACAAAGATATGGCTCACAATTTTAGACGAACAGTTGGTAACAGGTAGGTTTTTTAAATTAAAATACAGAACGTAGGTACGTTTGAACATTTTAGTTCGGTTGTTCCAATGTGATACTTGTACCTTTAAGAACTTATCATTTCTGATAACGCATGCTGTTACAGCGTGATTACCTGTAAATACCACATTAACGTAATCAAAGCTCAAAATGATGTCCGTGAACCTCAATGCATTAGGCAATACGTGAAACGACATTCCTCTCAACAGCGAGTAGTTAGCCTTCCGTAATGTTTGCACATGCATTGACAATGTGCTGACGCATGCTGTCAGGCGTTGTCGGTGGATCACGATAGCAAATATCCTTCAAATTTCCCCACAGAAAGAAATCCGGGGACGTCAGATCCGGTGAACATTTGGGCCATGGTATGGTGCTTCGACGACCAATCCACCTGTCATGAAATATGCTATTCAATACTGCTTCAACCGCACGCGAGCTATGTGCCGGACATCCATCACGTTGGAAGTACATCGCCATTCTGTCATGCTTAACCCGCCAAGGTCGCTGATGTTCCACTTGTCGCAGCCATCGTGGATTTTCCGTTGCCCAATAGTGCATATTATGCCGGTTTACGTTACCGCTGTTGGTGAATGACGCTTCGTCGCTAAATAGAACGCGTGCAAAAAATTTGTCATCGTCCCGTAATTTCTCTTGTGCCCAGTGGCAGAACTGTACACGACGTTCAAAGTCGTCGCCATGCAATTCCTGGTGCATAGAAATATGGTGCGGGTGTAATCGATGTTGATGTAGCATTCTCAACAGCAACGTTTTTGAGAGTCCCGATTCTCGGCAATTTGTCAGCTATTGATGTGCGGATTAGCCGCGACAGCAGCTAAAACACCTACTTGGGCATCATGATTTGTTGCAGGTCGTGGTTGACGTTTCACATGTGGCTGAACACTTCCTGTCTCATTAATTTATGTAACTATCCGGCGAACGGTCCGGACACTTGAATGATGTCGTCCAGTATACCGAGCAGCATACATAGCACACGCCCGTTGGGAATTTTGATCACAGTAGGCATATCGACCTTTTCCGCAATTGGTAAACGGTCCATTTTAACACGGGTAATGCATCACGAACCAAATGCCGTCCGCACTGTCGGAATGTTACGTGGTACCACGTACTTATACGTTTGTGACTATTACAGCGCCATCTATCACAAAGCGAAAAAAGTGGTCCAACGTATCCATTCATATTTCTTCACATAAAACACGAATATGTAATAAAAATGGGGGTTCCTATTTTTAAAAAACGCAGTTAATATCCGTTTGACCTATGGAAGCACCATCTAGCGGGTCAACCATAGCGCCATCTGGTTTCCCCCTTCAAAATGGTTCAAATGGCTCTGAGCACTATGGGACTTAACATCTGAGGTCATCAGTCCCCTAGAACTACTTAAACCTAACTAACCTAAGGACATCACACACATCCATGCTCGAGGCAGGATTGGAACCTGCGACCGTAGCGGTCGCGCGGTTCCAGACTGAAGCGCCAAGAACCGCTCGGCCACTCCGGCCTGCCTTTCCCCCTTCAAGCTAGACGAGTTTCGTTCTTTGTAGTTTTTTCGTTTGATGCTTATTTCGTGAGATATTTGGCCCGGTCACTATCAATGGACCACCGTGAATATATGGAAATACTCGTAAGACCGAAAAATAATTAATGCAGAGTAATGAAACTTCGGGAATGCGTTTGTCTAGGCAACATACTTAAGTGACTAATACTACAAGGTCACAGGGTAATATAAGCACGAGATAAGCCATTGAAATCCCGCCGCCTCCCCTGCTGCCCCTTGCTCTCCCCTCCTTTTCCATCCTGTCCGGCCTCTCCCACGGCAGGTCCCACCTGGCAATTTTATTCTTCATCGTGTGTGCTCCAAGTGGGGTTTTAAGTGTGCTTTTCTTGAGTGTTTTTAATACTGTGCCCGACTTTCAACCCGTGTGTGTGCCTTCAGTGTCTTCTTTGTGTTTTAAGAATCGCCAACTGTGTTTTTTAACTTTATGTCGACTTTTTTTAATTGTCCCCCCACGAACGTCTCCATGTCAGTGTATTTTTATCTCCATTATCTCCCCTTACTCTGTTTTATGCTCCCCTTTTTTATCGCCTTATGTATGTATCATTTTATTCTTGTCTTAGTTATCTTGTCACTCGGCTGAAGAGCAGCGGATTGTGCCGCTGACAGCCCTCCCCTGTCAATATGGGGCAGAGGAATGAAATCACAATAAAGAAAAAAAAAAAAAAAGTCATTGCAAATGTGATGTGTTGGAACATCAATAACCGGTGTGACCAGCAGATTGTTGACTAGAGGCATGCAGACGTACTTGTATTGTGTTGTACAGGTGGCGGATGACAGTTTGTGGGATGGAGTTCCATGCCTGTTGCACTTGGTTCGTCAATACACGGACAGTTAATGCCGGTTATAGACGACGATGGAGTGTCGTCCGATGATGTACCATATGTGGTCGATTGGAGACAGACCTATTGATCGAGCAGGCCAAAGCATGTCGACACTCTGTAGAGGATGTTGCGTTACAACAGCGGTATGTGGGTGAACGATATCCTGTTGTAAAATCCCCCTTGGAATGCTGTTCACGAGTGGCAGCTCAGCAGAAACGTACAAATTTGCAGTCAGGATAACCACAAGAGTGCTCCTGCTGTCATATGAAGTCGCATTCCAGCCCATAATCCCAGATGTGCACACTGTGAGCCTAGTATGCACACATGTTGGTTGCAGGCCCTCGACTGGCCTATTCTTAACCAACACACGGCCACCACTGGCACTGAGCAAGAACCGGCTTTCACCAGAAAACCCTACACATCTCCACACTGCCTTCCAATCAGCTCTGACTTGAAACCAGTGAAGTCGCAAATGGCAATGGTTTTGGGTCAGCGGAATACTCGCTGCATGGCATTTGGCTCGGAGCTGTCCTGGAAGAGACCGGTTCGTAACAGTTCGTTGTGTCACTTTGGTGCCAACTGCTTCTGAATTTGCTGCTGCATATGCAATACGATGCGCCAGAGCCCCATTACCGAACACGATGGTGGTCCCTCTTGGTAGAGCCACGTGCCTGTCCGGAGCCTGGTCTTCTTGCGACTGTGCATTCCAGTGGATACCGCTGTCGGCAGTCATGTACACTGGCTACATTCCTGCCAAATCTTTCCGCAGTATCGCAGAAGGAACATCCAACTTCTCGTAGCCGTATGACACTACCTCGTTCAAACTCAGTGAGGTGTTGATAATAGCGTCTTTCTCGCCTTAAAGGCATTCCTGACTAATATCGACTCACCACATCCAACCTCGAAGATAACTAACGCTCACGATCGTTGCAGCGTGTATTTAAAGGAAGCCTGATTTGTATCCTCATAGCTGCTTTACTAGTGCCACTCTTATGCGACTGACGTTAAATCTGGTTAGACGTCATCTTTCAGACGTGGAAGCACGCCTACTAACTTTCGTTTTCGTTCGTGTATGTATATCGCTTCTTTTTTCTGGCTTCTGCTGCGGGTCACAGTAACTATACATTTTTTCTTGCGTTTTAGAAAGTCTTAGATTCATTTAGTCGAAATATAACACAAACATACCGACAGACGGCACTGTCGTAACGAATGAAATCTCCAGTTATGTTCCTTATAAACTGGCATCAGACTGATTGGCTAACTTAATGCTAAATACGCCAGAAACCGCGCTACATATTTAATTTTTCTCTTAACAATTATTTCTGAGCATAAATTCCTCTGCAAGACCCTTACAAGCTATTCAGACTCTTCCTTACCTCCTTGTATTCTTTCCTCGTTGTGCTTTCACTTTTACAAGCAGGTGTTTGGGAAATGCTCACGTCAGTTTTGAGCCAGTGTAGCTAAAATCAGTGCTGTAACTTTTCAGAATAACTCGAATGGGTAATTTGTTTACCCCGACTGATAACAAAAGGGAGACAGAAGAAGAAGCAAAAATTGGCGAATGTACACCTGTTCAAGACAAGAAACATTCTGATTATCAGTGGTCCGAATGCTCGACACTGCCGCAGAAAAATGACTTTTGCGGAAGAAATGTGTGGCTGTATGTCAAGAATAAAATGTTGGACTGTAAATTCCCTCGTGATGTCGAAAGTATAGCCGTCGATGAACGAACGTGAACGAAAATTTCAGTGGATTGAACAAATGACAATATCAGTCATTTTTGAGGATCCCGAAACCAACATGCCGGCCGGTGTGGCCGTGCGGTTAAAGGCGCTTCAGTCTGGAACCGCGTGACCGCTACGGTCGCAGGTTCGAATCCTGCCTCGGGCATGGATGTGTGTGATGTCCTTAGGTTAGTTAGGTTTAATTAGTTCTACGTTCTAGGCGACTGATGACCGCAGAAGTTGAGTCGCATAGTGCTCAGAGCCATTTGAACCATTTGAACCGAAACCAACAGTTAATATCACTGGGAAAAAAGATGCGCGATCACAAGGGAGTGAGGGGTACAAAACATGCCAAAAAATAAAACATTATGCAATGTTTTATTAGATACTTCGTCTCATAACAAAGGGATAATGAAAATATTTTGCCGGTCGCGGTGGTCTAGCTGTTCTAGGCGCTCAGTCCGGAACCGCGCGACTGCCACGGTCGCAGGTTCGAATGCTGCCTCGGGCATGGATGTGTGTGATGTCCTTAGGTTAGTTAGGTTTCAGTAGTTCTAAGTTCTAGGGGACTGCTGACCACAGATGTTAAGTCAAATAGTGCTCAGAGCCATTTGAACCATTTTGAAAATATTTTCCTAATCACTTATGAAGCTGAGAAGAAAAACAAATGCATGAACAACTGCGAAGGCGAAATAAATTTACAGAAATTTAATAGCGTAGTCATGGGATACATTTTTCATTCTACTAATGCATACATTAAGATTGTGAGCCACATCGCAAATGAAATGAGAAAAACGTTAATGCGCAATATGGTGTAGCCCGAGAACAAACATTCATTATTTATTGGTGAATCGACAACTATGAATAACACTCATTGCTATTATTCGTGTAGTTCTTCCTTGACTTCCAGCTCCAGTGAGTCTTTTCCTAAATTTAATATAATTATTAGGAGTAACTGCAAACGAAATTATGAATTCTTTAATTAGTTATCTTGAGAATTTAGGGCTCTCTGAAGGCTACTTAATGGAGAGTTTATTGTTTGTAATTTGTGACGGTGCAACTGAGCTCTATGATGTGCGTGATATTGTAAGGAGGCTAATGCCAGAGACGTTTCGCAGTATCATGTTCTGGCATTGTGCTAACTGTCGCCTTGATTTGTCTGTTAGTGACGCGGTGAATAATAACGGGTGAATCGCTTCAGGAGTTCTGTGGATAAACTTAACGTAGCTTATCACACTTGCCTAAAAATACTGGGTAACTACAGGCTCGTGCAGCGACTCTAGAGCTTCAACTTCTTAAAACTGAGAAAATTATAAGCATTCGTCTGCTCCCTCTAGCTTTTGTACAGTTTCTGGAGCCGATCGCGGTGGCCGTGCGGTTCTAGGCGCTCCAGTCCGGAGCCGCGCTGCTGCTACGGTCGCAGGTTCGAATCCTGCCTCGGGCATGGATGTGTGTGATGTCCTTAGGTTAGTTAGGTTTAAGTAGTTCTAAATTCTAGGGGACTGATGACCACAGCAGTTGAGTCCCATAGTGCTCCGAGCCAGTTTCTGCATGCACGTGCATGTGATGTTATTTATATGTATTTGACGGTACTGTTGCTGATTCCGCATTTAACATTTGACGGTGCCACTATGGCTGCAGTACATTAGGACTTTGTTTTAATGAAACAGATCTGATGATGGTCATTAAAGACCGAAACCAGTAATCTGTTAACAAGAAGTTTGTGACCATAGACGTAAATCAGAGGAAACATATTACAGAGGTGAATTATTAGAAACAGCGTATTCTACTGGTACGTATCGCTAGTGAGATAAACACTGAGACGACATTACCCTATATGAACCATTTTAAAGCTTAAATTCAATCTGTTAGCGTTATTTCAGTAGTAAAAGTAACGAGTGACTTTAAATTTGGGATGTGGGTGAGCGAGAGGCCAGCACCTGAAGAGAATTAGATTTTGAAAATATGAAGTTTACGTTGAGATATAAAACGGTGTTGGCATCTAGGATTCATTTTGAGCTTCCATCTCTCTTAGTGTGGGGCTATTAGGTTTTGGGCAGTCACTCACTTACAATCGATGTTTGATCATTGTAAAAGCGCTTACATTTAAAAAGGAAAGAAAATAAAGTTCCGTTAGTTAAAAATAAATTTTAGTCCCTGAGTTACCATTTACGCACGACGATCTTTCAATCGCTGATTCTGAAAAGGAAGGAATTTAAAAGAGCAGCAAAAGTTATAGTTCTGACATCTAGCAAGTAGCGCAAACACGCTCAAGTCAGCGATCAGATCAAGACAGTTGAACTGAGAATAGTTAAATCAAAGAAGATTAGCGCCTAATCTCTTAAAACATTAAAACAATTTCATTAGCAGTTTTCACTTATACAATTAGTTAAATACGAGAGTTGGCGAGAATATTTCTATTAGGTCTACCAGAGAAATCCACTAATATTTATCTAAAGATTATGTTAAACATTCATGAGTAACGGAGCTAATAACCAGAGCTTAACAAAGTTTATTTACGTTGTCTTAATAACAGTTTGTATGTCTAGAACTGGATGTCAAAAAATATTACGAAAATACTTTAATTCTGAAACTTTCCAACACTTTAGGGATTGTTAAGTAATTGATAGTATATAAATGTTGAAGTCTAAACTGTCATGATACTGGGGTCATATTTTAATGCGAGAAAAGGTATTTTAGTTATTTAGAGGAATATTGCTTCGTGCTACCTTATGTATCCATACTATACGTATACTGAGTAACTTCTTCACGAAGGAAAAAATACAAAGAATTAGAAGCTTGAATAAATTAAATGATACAACTGAACATCAATTATTACGTTATTTACTGCTGAGTAGTAATTAAAAGTACATTAAAATATCACTGACGAGTGTTATTGTCAAGCAGTCGCTTCGTTAATACTGTGATGACTTGTTCGCTCACTCCATTATATACTAATTTTTTTTTGTCTGGCCGAGCGGTTCTAGGCGCTACAGTCTGGAGCCGCGTGACCGCTACGGTCGCAGGTTCGAATTCTGCCTCTGGCATGGATGTGTGTGATGTCCTTAGGTTAGTTAGGTTTAAGTAGTTCTAAGTTCTAGGGGACTGATGACCTCAGAAGTTAAGTCCCATAGAACTCAGAGCCATTTGAACCATTTTTTTTGTGGGTAATCTTAAACTGAATCAGATCCATACAATCGAAGGTGTTTTATAGTGCTTTGAGGCAGAATTACCAATTAGATCAAGCATACAATTACTTATTGATCACATTGTTGCTAATACAGAATTTTTATTAATCTATGTTCTTCTGAGAAGTTGTATAGAATTCTGCTGCGCCTCTCCACGAGTAATTATCAATTTTGTTTACTTTATATTTCTTGCTAGATTTTCTCGTGTACTGGGGTGGTGCCTGAATATTTTAATAGCGCTAGTTACACTCTTAGTCTCCAATTCCAGTACAGTGCAGGGTGAACCTTTGCTCTCCATGGTGATGCCAATTCACAACAGCATCAAGATGCATAGCCGAAGCCAGCACTGCCTGGAGCTGTGAGTGAAGAGTCACAAACTCAGCTCACATCTGAACACAGCAGCCACAGTCCCTAACCATACTAGAGAGGGCGCAATTAAACTCTTTAAAAAGGAAAAATACAGGTACTTGAAAGTTTGAATAATTTAAGTGCTGCAACTTAACATCAATAACTATATTATTTGCTGCTGAGTAGTAATTGAAAGTATACTCAGATATCACTAACGCATGTTATCGTCAATCAGTCGCCTCGTTAATAGTGCGTTGGCTTGTGGACTCACTCCATTAAATATTGATTTTCTTTTGGATAAGCTTAAACTAAATAAGATCCATATAATCAAAGGTGTATTATTAATGTGCATTGGTGTGCATGATAAATGGAAAAACTCACAGGAAATTCGCAATAAGTCGCTTCTTATTAGAAGTTGTGACGATTCACAAAAGGAACGGTATGCTTCGATCCGCTGCTGTAGGGACAGAAGCTACCTCTCAACTGAAGACAGTAACAATTGTAATTGGCCCTTCAACCTAAAACAACCGTCTGTTGCGATGCTTTGCGCAGCGCATACCCGCAGGTCGCTTTCCTTTCCTCATAACAAAATGAGCACTCGTCAGTCATTCACAGGACACATTTTAGGCTTCATAATAGGTCGGAAAAAGGCAATGAAAAACCATATCCGCCAGAACCTTGTCTAGAATGGCTGTGCAGGATTCCTGCATCTGCTCCACTACGCCCATTTCTTGAGTATGGGTCTGCTTTGACTTGATCATTTATACCCTTCGTAAACAGGAGCGATGTGTGTTACTTTCCAGTTTCATGGGACTATTCGCTGAGCGATGCATTCCATATAAGTTATGAGCTAGTAGAGGCTGTAATTCTGAGGCGTATTCAATGACAAACTAATAGTGCTTCCCGCAAGGCATCGTGACTTGTTCGTTTTGAGTAGTCTTAATTGTTTTTCAATACCGGTAGTGGTTATTACAACATCTTTCATTTTGTACATGTGCACAGTGGTCAAAAAATTAGTGAGGCAGTAACGTGTTGTAGCACAACTCCTCCTGAAGTCTCCTTTCTACAGGGAAATCTTATTTGTTATTCATTATGAAGTCCATAATCCGAAATGGACGGAAGCGACCATAGAGGCAAATGTCTTTCTGCTGAGACTGGACTTGAGGTGACATTGATTTTGTCGTGTGTCCTAAATGGTCTGGAGTAATGGTAATTACTCTTCAACTTTCTCCTTGAAACCACTTCGTGTGTCGTTCGACGTTTAATTTGCATATCACACTACTCAGGTCGAATTTCAGTGTGATTAACTTGCAAATGGCCTAGATATGCAAATTAATTGCCATAACGAATTTTGCATAGCCTCGAGGACCTCATTTATCTTAAGGCCCTAGAGAACTAGTTTGAACCTTCAACAATGATTTATTATAACAATGAGTTATCCTTTAAATAGTCCAGATTGCCCCCTTACTAGCCTATAGACTGACTGATAAAAAACTCATAAAGTGCAAACTCCGTGTTTAATCCTAACTAAAATTAAAGCATTTTATCTTGAGCTGGTAATGAATTGCTGCCTTCCTGATATCTGTTGTACAGATAACACAGTGTGATTCAAAAAGATATTACAAACTGCAAAAGACAGCAACACATTGTGCATGCCACTTGATAGAGGAAGGTTCAAATTTTTGACACACGTGCGCTGTTGTTTATTTGTGACAACGTGGCGAATACACCAGAAGAGAAATGATAGGAATTGGAAGAGGTGGAGAACAAGATTTTTTTCGTTGTTTCTGGCCTCCCAGGCCAACTCACACCTTGCGAGTTTTTTCTGTGGTGGTACATAAAAGACGGAGTCTTTTTCCCATCTGTGGCAGCTTCTCTTTAAGATTTGAGAAACAGAATTGTTGCAGCTATCGAGATTCAATAAACAGGTGCCTGTTGATTGTTGCGTCGAATATGATGGACTATTGTTTCGATGTTTCTCGAGCAAAGTATGATGCTCATGCTGAGTATCGAGATAATACTTTGAATCTTCCTCTATCTAGTGACAAAGACAATGTGTTTCTGTGTTTCACAGTTTGTCTATAATAAGCAACAGAAATCTGGTCTTTTTTTTTTGAAGCATCCTGTATTCTGTTTAGGATACAAATTTGTTCATTCGAAGATATTTAGCGTTGCAGGTGATTCCCATGCCCACCAGGTCCACTTGACAATGGAATAAAAACAATTCTATGACAGCTGGGTGTCTGACAACAGCGAAAAGTTTGTGTTCTTACAAGAACTTTATTTTGCATTTTGCAGGCGAAATCGTGCTTTTCTTTATTTCAATAAACTGTAATAAGCTGGACATTGTAACGCAGCGATCCGGATATTCAATGTAAGCACCTCAGTTAACGTCACAGGAAAGATGGGTAGCCTAACTGAGCCATTGTGATTGAACACCGGTGTGCTAAACTAAAGGGCGCAAGTAATCTTCTCATGATGTGTTACTGCCAAGTACCAATGCTCGGTGAACCTTCGGCCGTAGGTAGAAAATCCTGATGGATGCAACATCAAGTAATTACGACACGGTATGAAGACCCTTTCATCCAAGAGTGCCTGACGTATTTTGGCGGGGGTTCGTAACTAAACACACCGAATAAAAAATTAGTGGCACCCATGAGGCATTACACCGCCTCTAATCGTCATAATGGGCTCAGTTTGCTCAAGATGTGTGTCCACAAATTTCTTGAGGTATGCATCGTATGGCTGAAGCCTCCCTTTGATGATTAGCTCTAGTGAAGGAATCAGATTGATGGGACGATAACTTCTACATTTCATTCACTGTTCCAAATATTCTCATATATTTGATATGAGACTAAGATCGGGTTGCTTAGCGGGCCAATATAGGTGTGAGACAGTTCTGAGTGTTTGTCAAAACAGGATGTGTGCGCGCAGCATCAGGGTCAACCGCGGCGTGCCAGACTTCACGCGTGCAGCTTTTGCCGGCCAGGGGCGGAGCCACGGCCCAGCGTGTCACCCGGCTTTGCTCGTTCCTTCTCAGAAGTACAGCGGTACAAGCGTGACATTTCATTTAGCATTACGGTGAGGCATTTTTCCGTAGGCGCAACTCTCGGATTTCGGCAGAATCGCGGTGTAAGCTGTTTACGCTTCGTGATTTGTTCGTGGTATGAAGGACGTCCACAGGGCATTTTGCACAAAAAGAGGCAGTCTAGCGATCTATCGTCACATTCGTTTAAAAATGAATGGGAATGATAGACGAGAGGGATGTGAATTCTCAGTCCGCATAAGCGACAGGTACTGCATATTTGCTATGAAATGACGTCACAGTACCACACAGAGAGCATTTAACGAATCAGTTGACAATGAAAGAGCAAAAAATTATAACGATCGAAAGATAGGTTTTATTGTTCTATACATCCAGCAGCACTTTGTGCTAAATTTTCAAGCACGTGACGAAATTGTTGGTACGAGTAGTAAAATTTCTGAAGTCACACGCATTATTCGTCAGTTGCAACAGTTTTTATTTGAGCTGAACAAAGAGTAAGGAGACTTTATACGTTGGTTAAATCAAGGGGATTGCCTGGAACAATTTTTCGATTTAAAAGCCTCTATTATTTAGTTTATAAAGCGAAAAAGGAGTGCAGGAAGGAAAATTAGAACATCTGGAATGGACTGTAGACTTCGCGTTTTGAGTGGAATTGAGTGCACACTGCCCACAGTGCAAGGTAACTTGTTTCCGATTGGAGGGGTGCTATTGAAAAGAAAATCGCGTTGTAGAAGTAGCATACTCTGACACACTCCAGTTGTCTAAGCTCAGTGGGGTTAAAGAAAATGCGAGGTTTGAAGAATTCATTGCGGCCTTGAAAGAATTACAAGGATAGTTTTATAAATACAGAGGAGTCCAAAAAAATGTATCCACTGTTTAAAAGTCCATAACTTGCAAACTAATTGATGGAGTTGTCTCATTTTTGGTGAAAGTGTAGCTTAAAGTCCAACTTAAAGATATCACTGTAGGTGTTCGAAATGGTCATCATTAACATCCACACACAAAACGATGCCGCCGAACTGCAGCACGAACTACTGACTGCAACGTGTTCAGTTGGATATTTGCACATGAATGTACGATGGATTCTCGAAGTTCATCCAATGTGCGTGGCTTTTGTCGATAAACGACGTCCTGTAGTGTTTTGAAGACAGCAAAGTGGAAGTGCTACATCCAACGACTGCTACGCGAAATGAACGAGAATGACCCAGATCGTAGAAAGGAGTACTGCGAGTGGTTTACTAACATGGTGCGTAACGATGAAGAGTTTGCAGAGATGATTGTGTGGTCTGATGAGGCACAGTTCAAACTCAATTGTACAGTAAATAGCCACAATTGCATCTCCTGGGCCGCCGAAAATCCGAACGTCCATGTAGACAAAGCAGTGCATTTGCCAGGAGTAAATGCGTGGTGTGGGTTGTCTTACCGGGGCTTGATTGGGCCATTCTCCTTTGACGGCACAGTTACCGGTGAGGTATACCTTCAGAAGCTTCAGACATCTATTTTACCTGCCATTCGAGACTTATATGGAGATGCAAGAGTTTACTTTCAACAAGATGCTGCCCCAGCCAACTACCAAAATCGTGTTTGGGCGTATCTCGACGAAAATCTACAGGGAAGATGGATAGGTCGTAGAGGTGCTGTGGAGTATCCACCACGTTCCGCGGACCTAACTCCTCTGGACTTTTATCTGTGGGGAGCACTAAAGGACGTCGTTTATCGACAAAAGCCACGCACATTGGATGAACTTCGAGAATCCATCGTAGATTCATGTGCAAATATCCAACTGAACACCTACAGTGATATCTTTAAGTTGGACTTTAAGCTACACTTTCACCAAAAATGAGACAACTCCGTCAATTAGTTTGCAAGTTGTGGACTTCTATACAGTGGATACATTTTTTGGACCCCTCTGTATTTAGAGGAAACTGTCAATCTTACATCAGTTTTCGAGACCTTTTGTCGTTTCAGTTGAAAACACCCCTGCGCATGTGCAGATGTAAATGTTTGATCTGGAAGGTAATTGCAGCTTTAATGACAAATCCTTTTACATTGAAACTGTCCAGGACGTCTACGTTGCTTTCCCCAGGAGAGTTACCAGTCCTCATAATAAGGTTGCAGAAGTTCTACAATATTTGTCTCGACATATTTGTCTGAAACACCTTTTTTCGATTATATAACTAAATAAATCACGATTACGTGACAGCTTGAGTGCAAAACTCTCTGAGATTGCATGCGTCTGTCCGTACGTTGACAGTTTGGACCAGACAAATGTTGTATCTTCAGCGCGCCAGAAATAATTAATTAATGCTGAAAATTGTCTGTGTTGCTGAGAAATGTTAAATATAAACCCAAGTCTTATGCAGTGCGGTTTGCACTGCCATTTAAATGTGACGCATACGCAGATTCCCCCTGTTCCCCTCCGCGCGCTCAGACGTGGTGTGGTGGTGGGGGAAGTGTGCCAGGCAGGTTGAGTGCTTGGGCGCTCGTGTTCAGGCATGGTACGTCAGCTGAAATCTTGCCTGCCCTGGTGTAGATATTTCTTCTCATTTCCATGTATTCCTCTCTACTGGGCCATGGAATATGTTCTAATAAAAAACGCTAAATGAGGCATACAACAGACTCGGAATTTTACGCCCTATTCTTAGCGTGTATAGTGCCTAATAACTCTTACTGAAATTTTGTGTCATTCAGACGACACATTTTCATTAGGAGTTTAAAACAGCGGAGTCACTAAATAAACAGCCACTCAGTCTGTTTGTAACACTGCCAGGTCGGTGTAAAGGGATATTTTGGAGGGCGCTTCTTACAGAGTTGACAAATTGTGGGAAGAGAAGCTTGTCGACAATATCCTTATATAAAAGAAAAATGTCTAACCAATTAAAAGGTGTGCAGGAATATTAATCGGTTTGATTAGAGCTACGAAAAAGAACTCATGAACTTATATGGAAATCAAGACACCACAAACAAATGATATTTAGTGGGAGTCCTTGAGAGAAGTGGGCGTTCTTTTAGGAGAACGCTACTGACAAAATTCAGAGAACCAACATTTGTTCCAGATTGCAGAGGTTCAACTGCTTCTAACAAACATCCAGCGACAGTTGAAAGTACCTGTCACCCATTTCCAGGAAACATTCTAAAATTGCCATTTCTTATATAACTGATTCGATGAGTTTCAGAGAGTGTTGTGCCCTAAGAACTTAATTTGGAACTAAACCTACAGTTAGCATAGCCTTCAGCTAAGTCAATTGCTACGACCTAGCAAGGCGCCATTTCTCCTTTGCTATGTATCTAATGAAGCATGTACAGTAACAAGACCAATGTTCACCAATTATGGATTAAAGTTAAGTATTCCAGAAGCTACGTACTTTTCTTTATAGCATTCATTACGTATCCTGTTTCAGACCTCACGCCAGCCTGCGTGAGCTTATAGCGTGCATTCGGCTTCCTCAAACAACACGGTGTTGGCACTTCTGCCGACACTTCAATATGGGTGCCAACTTTTACATTCAACGATTTCTTATTACATCATTATACGATTAAATGCATCCTACCCAACCTGATAGCAATAAAGCTAGAAAATGTACTCATATGTTATTTTTATTCATGTACAAGCAATGTAGGGTTGACGCTGATAATTAAAAATCTGAAATATGAAAAATCTGGCCTCAGAATGGATAAACAGGGAAAAACCAAAAATCGCTTATTCAACTCTGGCGCCATCTATAACACTTTCCTTGGTTACAACACTTCTGATGTTAATGTCTTTATTTTGATTATTTTCTCGTCTTATATTTTTTATTGCTGACTGGCGTAATAAAAGCTGGACGTTTGAAGGCTACATTTTTAGGTTGTTTGGGTAAAGGGTAATCCAGAATATTTTAAAAAACATCCATAGAAACCCTGAGACTGGCCAGTAGAACCGACTCTTGACTGCTTAAGACTGCACCAAGACAGTTTCATGTGCTCAGTTTTTTACAAATTACTGTTTAATCATGCCAAAACGACTGTATAATTAGTAACTCTACTTCTGTCTGTTCGCTGTGTTGCAGTTGCACAGTACTCGAACGTCCAAAACTATAGAGAGGTGACCATTACGACCTTGATATGTCTCAAAATTTTTCTTCTCTTCTAACACACAAAGTGGTATTTCTCCTTAGTGACTGGCGTATATTGGTGGTTCAACACGCGAACAATGTGTCACGGCCGTGTACTACGATAGCGGTGCCGTCTAAAGCTGATTATAATCTCAGAAAGCCTTGGTGGATTTTCTTTGCCTGCAGACTAATAGAAAACCACTTTTGTGAATGAGATGTACAGTAGGGGAAGGAGGTGTGTCATTTTCAGAATTGGACAAGGATATTATACAGTTATCTAAGACTTTTCTTAGTTTGTTATCGGTGTTGGGACGGCCCCTTTCTGGAAATCGATAAGGGATTTACGAGAAACTTACAGAGGAAAACTTACGGACGCTATACCGGCAATATCCCGCCAAGATGCAGCGAAACAGTCACCGTGCAAGAAAACGATGTAATTTACCGTGAATAGCCTGACAGCCAAACAAACCCATATTATACAGTGTAATGCTAAACATAGTGTGCTATTAGTAGCAGCACTGACAATCATTTTCAGAAATCCCAAGGAATTTTGTAATGAATAAAAAGTCTGTATCCCAAGTGCCCACATTTGCGTACGTTTATGCCTTCGTCATGCACTGTACGATAGCTCAGAGAGCATTTATTATTAATTTAGATGTAGATTTTCGGAGATGGAACGTTGGCTTGAGCCGTCAGTTACGTCGTCACATGTGAAAAAAGATCATTTGGAGAATGATGTCCAGGCATATTTTTGGACAGAACGGAGCCAAAGTAAAACGATTACATTTATGAAATGCAGTGTGTGTGGTACGCACTTTTGGTAAACAAATACTCGTATGATTTTTCAACCATATAAAAATCGATCCGAACCACAAGTAGGAGGCCAGAGCCGACGAAATATGCCCTGATCTTCAACGCAGATTACGTTGAGATAAGTAAAACCTCAAGCTGCTGTTAAGCTCTGGTGGAAAGGCAAACAGTGAATGACGCTACCTATCGTGTGTGCGTGCGCGCACGTTTACCAGGCAGGACGTCCATTACTTATTCAGTGACACGAACGCAGCGGCAGTTGTTTTTCGAACTTCACAGGACAAAGACGCAGCGGCTCGAGTAGTCAGCAAACGACCACACGTTTTCACGCTGACGTTGATCCCAGGTGCAAACTGCCTGGCTGTAGCTTCACACTTCGGCTAATTTAAACGAGAATGGCGCTGAGACGATTATATTAGTAGCAAAGGACCAAATATAAATGAAAGAAAAAGGAAGTGTAGTTGTGGAACAGCTATTTCCACAAATATTCATTACCAGCTATAGATTCATATACGCAATTTGATTAAAAGTATCAGGCCACCTATTAGGGGACATTAATATGGAGTGTGTCCTCTTTTCGCCTTTATGACGGCTTGAATTCTGTTGGCGATACTTTCAGTCAGGTGTCTCAATGTCTGTGGAGGAATGACAGCCCATTCTTCGTCAAGAGCCGACGGCTGAGAAGGTCTGGAGAGAAGTCTGGAGCAATAGGGCATCATTAGGTTGTCAGAAAATACACTTCTGGAAATGGAAAAAAGAACACATTGACACCGGTGTGTCAGACCCACCATACTTGCTCCGGACACTGCGAGAGGGCTGTACAAGCAATGATCACACGCACGGCACAGCGGACACACCAGGAACCGCGGTGTTGGCCGTCGAATGGCGCTAGCTGCGCAGCATTTGTGCACCGCCGCCGTCAGTGTCAGCCAGTTTGCCGTGGCATACGGAGCTCCATCGCAGTCTTTAACACTGGTACCATGCCGCGACAGCGTGGACGTGAACCGTATGTGCAGTTGACGGACTTTGAGCGAGGGCGTATAGTGGGCATGCGGGAGGCCGGGTGGACGTACCGCCGAATTGCTCAACACGTGGGGCGTGAGGTCTCCACAGTACATCGATGTTGTCGCCAGTGGTCGGCGGAAGGTGCACGTGCCCGTCGACCTGGGACCGGACCGCAGCGACGCACGGATGCACGCCAAGACCGTAGGATCCTACGCAGTGCCGTAGGGGACCGCACCGCCACTTCCCAGCAAATTAGGGACACTGTTGCTCCTGGGGTATCGGCGAGGACCATTCGCAACCGTCTCCATGAAGCTGGGCTACGGTCCCGCACACCGTTAGGCCGTCTTCCGCTCACGCCCCAACATCGTGCAGCCCGCCTCCAGTGGTGTCGCGACAGGCGTGAATGGAGGGACGAATGGAGACGTGTCGTCTTCAGCGATGAGAGTCGCTTCTGCCTTGGTGCCAATGATGGTCGTATGCGTGTTTGGCGCCGTGCAGGTGAGCGCCACAATCAGGACTGCATACGACCGAGGCACACAGGGCCAACACCCGGCATCATGGTGTGGGGAGCGATCTCCTACACTGGCCGTACACCACTGGTGATCGTCGAGGGGACACTGAATAGTGCACGGTACATCCAAACCGTCATCGAACCCATCGTTCTACCATTCCTAGACCGGCAAGGGAACTTGCTGTTCCAACAGGACAATGCACGTCCGCATGTATCCCGTGCCACCCAACGTGCTCTAGAAGGTGTAAGTCAACTACCCTGGCCAGCGAGATCTCCGGATCTGTCCCCCATTGAGCATGTTTGGGCCGGATGAAGCGTCGTCTCACGCGGTCTGCACGTCCAGCACGAACGCTGGTCCAACTGAGGCGCCAGGTGGAAATGGCATGGCAAGCCGTTCCACAGGACTACATCCAGCATCTCTACGATCGTCTCCATGGGAGAATAGCAGCCTGCATTGCTGCGAAAGGTGGATATACACTGTACTAGTGCCGACATTGTGCATGCTCTGTTGCCTGTGTCTATGTGCCTGTGGTTCTGTCAGTGTGATAATGTGATGTATCTGACCCCAGGAATGTGTCAATAAAGTTTCCCCTTCCTGGGACAATGAATTCACGGTGTTCTTATTTCAATTTCCAGGAGTGTATAAGGGGAGTACAACATTACAATTATTCAGGCGTGGACCTGTCCTGGATTACTGTGAAAGCAAAATAAGCTTGAAACACCGACCGAATAGGGAAACGTAATGCAGCTCACGTCAAAACGTCAGAAATTTTCTGCCAGAAAGCATCCGTCAGAGAAGGTATGATACTGAATGAAACGTACTAAAAGGCAACCTATACGGAAAAAATTAGTAATTAAAACCACCGGTATCAGGCGTGAGTAGAAAACGAAGTAGAAACCGAGAAATGCGTATTACCTCATGAATGTGACGACAGGCATATCAGCGCAGAATAGAACCTCCAGCGCAGACTGTAAACACAGCCGTACTCTAGAATGGCGGCTGATAATCGCCCGTATTCACATAGCGCATACATATGAATGATAGGAGCTCATGCAAGGGCTTTTAAAATTAGGTTTAAGGAGAATTTGCTCACGAAGAAGAGACAGGATATGCACGACTCCGCCTTCGCTGAGCGCCTTAAATCCAGTGGCCACCAGCCACCTCCACTCGGAACCTTAAAGATTTTATACGACGCTCCCAAAGGAAGGACGGTCAGTCTGCTTGGGGAGATTGAAGTCGCTAAACATTCACACTCAAAGGAGTAAATGTTACTCAACGGCCAGATATCAGGCAAAAACCAGGTTTTCTCAGATTGTATGTTTCCCATTTTTAAACAATATATTAGTTTATTACCAGCGCCTTAGACGTTTGTTGTTTGTGTGCAGTTGTTTATTATCTTTTTAACAGTGTTACCTTTTAGCCTAACATTTATAGTAAAATGTTTATTTTATTTCTCTACGTATTTCACTTCATTATCCGTTTACACTACTTTTGAGCATGGCGGTTTTCTGTGTCTTTGTACATAGCTTTAGATCTAGCATGTCCTCCATTGTGTACATTCCCATATGGTCTATTACGTTTTTATTTATTCCTCAGATTATCCATTACTATTTGAATTTTACGCCTTTATCACACTGCACATCGATGGCAGCGCCGCATGGCGCCTGTCATTACTACTAGCCCAATGCTTTGCATGAGTTCCTACCACTCACATGTAAGCACTATGTGAATATGGACGGGCCTCTGGCACCGTTCTAGTGTACGGCTGCGATTACAGTCTGCGCGCGAGGTTCTGTTCTCCGCTCGTATACAGGGTGTTACAAAAAGGTACGGCCAAACTTTCAGGAAACATTCCTCACACACAAATAAAGAAAAGATGTTATGTGGACATGCGTCCGGAAACGCTTAATTTCCATGTTAGAGCTCATTTTAGTTTCGTCAGCATGTACTGTACTTCCTCGATTCTGATGATCAAATTGTAAATTTTCACAATCAACATGTGCGGGCTGACGAGAATCCACACGCAGTTGTGCAATCACGTCATCAACACGGATTTCCTGTGAACGTTTGGGCAGGCATTGTTGGTGATGTCTTGATTGGGCCCCATGTTCTTCCACCTACGCTCAATGGAGCACGTTATCATGATTTCATAAGGGATACTCTACCTGTGATGCTAGAACATATGCCTTTACAAGTACGACACAACATGTGGTTCATGCACGATGGAGCTCCTGCACATTTCAGTCGAAGTGTTCGTACGCTTCTCAACAGCAGATTCGGTGACGGTAGATGCGGACCAATTCCATGGCCACCACGCTCTCCTGACCTCAACCCTCTTGACTTTCATTTATGGGGGCATTTGAAAGCTCTTGTCTACGCAACCCCGGTACCAAATGTAAGAGACTCTTCGTGCTCGTATTGTGAACGGCTGTGATACAATACGCCATTCTCCAGGGCTGCATCAGCGCATCAGGGATTCCATGCGACAGAGGGTGGATGCATGTATCCTCGCTAACGGAGGACATTTTGAACATTTCCTGTAACAATGTGTTTGAAGTCACGCTGGTACGTTCTGTTGCTGTGTATTTCCATTCCATGATTAATGTGTTTTGAAGAGAAGTAATAAAATGAGCTCTAACATGGAAAGTAAGCGTTTCCGGACACATGTCCACATAACATATTTTATTTCTTTGTGTGTGAGGAATGTTTCCCGAAAGTTTGGCCGTACCTTTTTGTAACACCCTGTATTTGCCATCGCCTTCATTGGGTTATACGCCTTTTTCGGTTTCTCCCTCGTTCTCTACCCATGCCTGATCCCCGTGCTTTTATTTATTAATTTTTAATATTTTTTTCCGTATACGTTGCCTTCTAGTAGATTTTACTCGGCATCGCAACTTCTTCTAACGTGAGTTATATCACGTTTCTCTATGCAGTTTTATTCAGTCGGTGTTTGAAGCTTATTTTGATTTTATAGTAGTCTAGGACAGGACCACGACGGATTAACTGCAATTTTGTCCTCCCCTTGTATTTTCAAAGATCCTGGAGATGCCCTTTCCGGACAAACGTGTCGTTCTCGAGCTAATAAAGAACACTGTGCAATCTACGACCATTTTTAAATAGTAACAATAGAAGGGCCCTGTACCATCACGCCAAGATGGAATGGAATAGTTTTCGAAGTTCTACATCATCCCAAAGGTGTTCCATTGAGATGGGTTCGGGACTCTGTACAGTCCAGTCTATTTCAGAAATTTTTTAGTTTCATCCTTTCTTAAATACAGGGCCAGTAACCATTTTTAATATTTCATGAAATGTTTGTTAACAAATCTCTCACAGTTGCAGTACATGTTTTGTGACTAGTTTCGAGCCAGCTGGTTCATACTCAAGCCTGACCAAATGAGCCTACAAAAAATTGTGCATAATTGCCGGTGAACAGTGAATACAAATGCAGAATTACAATACAAACACATCAAATGTAACCGAAATTAATTATTTGAATTATTCAGACATACCTGCAATGACAGTGTCTGATCTTAACAGCAAACATCAAAATGCCAATCCATGCTTTACAAAGTGATCGCAGACGACTGTCACAATCAACATGTTTCTGTAACTTCCTGGCAGATTAAAATTGTGTGCCGGACCGAGGGTCGAACTCGGGACCTTTACCTTTCGCGGGCAAGTGCTCTACCATCTGAGCTACCCAGCAGAATTGAAGCTTGTGTTGCTTCAATTCTGCTGGGTAGCTCAGATGGTAGAGCACTTGCCCGCGATAGGCAAAGGTCCCGAGTTCGAGTCTCGGTGCGGCAGACAGTTTTAATCTGCCAGGAAGTTTCATATCAGCGCACACTCCGCTGCAGAGTGAAAATCTCATTCTGGAGACATGTTTCTGCTTAGCAAGTCAGAATCAAACTGGAGTACAACAGTACCAGCAAATGTTCCATGACGCTTGTGTACGAGGGGGTGGAGACCTCTTCTCAACAGCAACTTTGCAAGGCATCCCAGATATGCTCAATAATGTTCCTGTCTGGGAGACTGGTTGCCAGCGGAAGTGTTTCTGGACGTGTGGGGTGTTGGAATTGCCCAAGTCCGTCGGAATGTACAATGAACATGAATGGAAGCAGGTGAGCAGATAGGATACTTATGTACGTGTCACATGTCAGAGTCGTATGTGCCGCGCGGGATTGGCCGAGCGGTCTAAGGCGCTGCAGTCGTGGACTGTGCGGCTGGTCCCGGCGGAGGTTCGAGTCCTCCCGTGGGCATGGGTGTGTGTGTTTGTGCTTAGGATAATTTGGGTTAAGTAGTGTGTAAGCTTAGGGACTGATGACCTTAGCAGTTAAGTCCCATAAGATTTCACACACATTTGAACAGAGTCGTATCTAGACGTATCAGTTCTCCTATGTCACTCCAACTGCACACGCGTCACACCATTACAGAGATCCACCAGCTTGAACTATCTTCTGCTGGCATGCAGCGTTCATGGATTCATGAGGTTGTCTCCATTCCCGTACACGTCCATCCGCTCGATACAATTTGAAACGAAACTCGTCCGAACACGCAACATATTTCCAGTCAACTTCAGGATTGGTTTTCGCAAAGAGCAACATGAGTAGCTAAGCAGATACAAAATTATTTATGTCGAATCTTAACATAAATACACGATCCATTAGAAACTGCCTCCTTTGCCAGTTGGTCAGCGTTGTTATTGCTGGTTGTGTCACTGCGGCTGCTACTTTTCTGTCTGACTGTGGTTTCTTCGTACTATAAGTTCCTGTATTATTTTCATAATAAAGGTGTTCTCTGGACAAGTTCATTGATTTCAATGCTTTCACTACGCACAATGAGTCTGTTAATATGAACACATTTTTTACTGGAGTTCTTACAACGATTTTCAGTGCTGTTATTATCACGATGCTTTCGGCTGTAAATATAGAAGAGGCTCGAGAAACCTTCCGAAATCATTGGATACCAAAAGGCACACCATTCATGACTTTCACCTCGTATTATAGCTTCATCTGTGTAATACGAAAAATAGTCTGACCAACGTACGATTCATTGTAAGAGAGGGGTCTTGAATTACATTCCCTTCTCTTATATAAGTCGAACCGCGAAACGTTATTACAGAGTAATCACCTTCACACTCCATCTACATCTACATTACTCGGCAAATCACACTCACAGAGGCTTCATAGGACCACTTTCAAACTATTTCTTATGGTTCCACTCTCACATAAAACGTGGGAAAAATGGTCAACTGAATCTTTTTGTGGCTGTTTCGATATCACTTACTTTTGTACAATGGTCATTTCTCCCTGTGAAGGTGGCAGTAAATAACATATTTTGGAATTCTGAGGAACAAACTGGTGATAGGAATTTCGTGGAAAGATCTCGCCACAACGAAAAACGCCTTTATTTCAATAATTGCCACCCCCAGTCGCTAATGATATCCAAACTTCTTTGAACTTTTTCGATGTCTTCCGTCAATCCCATCTCCTAAGGATCGTATACCGCGCAGCAGTGTAAGGAGTCGCTTTAGTGCTTATCAGCAACGACAAAGTTTGAAAATTTTTGCTCGCCATTTGGCCGACTGGTCGAATCGTGCAGTATCCATATTTATTGGGCGTTCGGATGTGATACTGGTCTGATGTTGGTCTGCATGGAAATCAGACGGCAGGCATACTGGTCGACAATTTTCCAATCCACTACGTTTGACCACAACAAGGGAGGATCACCGTATTATGCATCGAACGCATCATAGCCCCTTCACATCTATGCCTGAAACCCGAGAACAAGTAATAGACCACCTGCAACATTCTTCGTCATCCCAAACCATTTATCAAAGCCTAGAAACAGGTAGACTAGGTAATTAATTCCGATGCGTAGCCTGCTGTTAACACCACAACACCAACGACTGTGATTGGATGAGTTCCGTGACGGAGAAGCATGGACTGACGATGAACGGAATAGTTTTGAACTCAGCGATGAATGTCGGTTCTGCTTCACACCAGATGGCTGTTGCGTGGGGAGAGGTCCTATTTTTCTGACCATTTGGCACAACGATACATCATGACCGTGCCGCGTCCTCACGTGTCACCTCTCATGAAACAATATCGTGGTGCTATTTTCCAGCAGGACAATGGTCGCTCAAACATGGCATGTGGCTGCATGAATTTTCTTGGTGATGATGAGGTACTGCCGTGGCCAGCAAGATCCCCAGATCTGTCCCTAATAGAGCACGTGTGGGACCAGCTGGGACGTCAACAGTCTCAGTGCCCTTATCCAGGCTACAAAGAACCAGTTACAACAGTTGTGGGCCAGATTACCTCAGGAGGGGATACAACGGCTTTATGACAGCCTTCCGAACCTAATCAGTGTATATATCCATAGCAGAGGGGGTGTAACGTCACACTGGTAAGTAGGGTAACACTGCCAAGGTGTTTATAAATTACAACTCGATTTTGTTATCACTGAAGTTTCTAACATATACTCTCATACCATGAAGTTTCATTTCATTTCCTCTTCCCCTTCTCGGTACTTCACATTTTTGTCAGGCAATGCGGATGGTTCAACGTGATGTAATTTTGATTCGACGCTGCCAGATTTTGCACTTGTACTTTCGATTAGTACGGACGGAAATGGCAGTATTTTTAGCTGATCCTTTAGGAAGTACACTGACGGATAAAAATCGCATCATAAAAGATAATTAATGCAGAGTACTGAAATTTAGGGGATACGTTTGTCTAGGTAACATATTTAAGTGATTAACATTGCAAATCACAGATTAATGCAAGTGCGAGATAAGCCATTGAAAATGTGAAACAATGGTACATTAAAAACCGATATAACCGCCGAAATATTGAGTGCAAGCATGCAAACGTGCATGCACTGCTTTGTACGGGTGCCAGATGTCAGTTTGTGGGATGGAGTTCTACGAGGTGCGGCTAGAAAAGAACCGGACTGATGCTGGAAAAAACATTTATTTACAATTATTTACAATTTCATGTTATCTCCTTCAATGTACTCTCCTCCTCGGTCTCTACACCGCTCCATACGAATTTTCCACTGTTCATAGCAATGCTGCAGATCATTTTCGGTAAGTCCATACATTACTTCCGTCGCTTTTTCTTTTACTGCTTCAACAGTCTCAAATCTAGTTCCTTTCAAAGCTGACTTGACTTTAGGGAAAAGAAAAAAGTCACAGGGGGCCAAATCAGGTGAGTAGGGTGGATGATCTAAGATGGGAATGTTGTGTTTTGCCAAAAACGTCTTCACTGACAACGCACTGTGAGCTGGGGCATTGTCTTGGTGAAGGATCCATGACTTTTTTTCTCCACAAATCGTTCCGTTTTCTCCGTACTCGCTCACGTAGAGTAGCCAGGACGCTAATGCAGTAATGCTGATTCACTGTTTGTCCCTCTGGTACCCAATCAATGTGCACAATCCCTTTGATGTCAAAAAACAAACAATCATCATTGCCTTGAATTTCGATTTTGACATTCGTGCTTTTCTTTGTCGTGGAGAACCAGGAGTTTTCCAATGCATCGATTGGCGTTTAGTTTCGGGATCGTAAGTAAAAAACCACGATTCATCGCAAGTAATAACACTTTGTAAGAAGGTGGGATCACTTTCAATGTTTTCCAGGATGTCAGAACAAATCATTCTTCGGCGTTCCTTCTGTTCAATTGTGAGACACTTTGGAACCATTTTTGAACACACTTTGTTCATGTTGAAACTTTCATGAAGAATCTGCCTAACACTTTCCTTGTCAACTCCTGTTAACTCAGACACTGCTCTGATTGTTAAACGGCGATCTTGTCGAACAAGTTTACCGATTTTTTCAATGTTTGTATCAGTTTTTTCTGAAAATGGTCTGCCAGTGCGAGTGTCATCACTGGTGTCTTCGCGGCCATCTTTAAATCGTTTAAACCACTCAAACACTTGTGTTCGCGATAAACAATCATCGCCGTACACTTGTTGTAACATTACAAACGTTTCACTTGCAGATTTTCCTAGTTTGAAACAAAATTTGATGTTAACACGCTGTTCTTTCTGTACACTCAACATTTTCCGACGCACGGACAAAACGTCAACTACTTAAAACAGACGCCACGGGCAGACTGAGTGCAGGAGGCAGATGAAACTCGAGCAGTAGGCGGAGCGAGAGTCACGTGACAGGCCACGCGACTTTCAGCCTTATTGCATTCGTTTTATTGTTTCACCAGTACTAGTCCGGTTTTTTTCTAGCCACACCTCGTATACCTGTTCTGCTTGGTCGGTCAATGCAGGGACGGTTAGTGTTGTCTGTGGATGTCTCTGGAGTTGTCGTTCGATGATGTTCCACGTGTGCTGGATGGAGACAGATCTGGTGATCGAGCAGGCCTAGGCAACATGTCGACACTGTAGAGCATGTTGCGTTACGACAGCTGCATCTGGCTGACCGTTATCCTGTTGGAAAACACCCCCTAGAATGCTGTTCATGAATGGCAGCTCGATACTTCGAAACGCCAGAAAGACTTACGAAGTTGTAGTCATGGTGCGCTGAACATGCACAAGAGTGCTCCTTCTATCATACGAAGTCGCACCACAGATTATAACTCCAGGTGTAGGTCCACTGTGTCTAGCACATAGCTTGGTTGCAGCTTCTCAACTGGCTCCTTCTAACGAACACTCGGGAATCACTGGCACCGAGGCAGAACCAGCTTTCATCACAGAACACAACATACCTCCACCCGGCCCTCCAGTGAGCTCTCGCTTGACACCACTGAAGTCGCACAATGGCGGTGGTTTGGGGTCAGTGGAATGCAGCTACAGGGCGTCTGGCTCGGAGCAGTGTTTGAAGTAACAGATTTGTAACAGTTGTGTCATTGTGGCGCCAACTGCTGCACAAAGTGCTGCTGCACATGCAGTATGATGCGACAAAGCCATACGCCGAACACTTTGGTCCTCCCTTTCAGGAGTGCCACGTGACTGTTCTCTCTTCTTGCGACTGTACATTCTCGTGACCAACGCTGCCTCCAATCATGTACAACGGCTACATTCCTGCCATATCTTTATGCAACATCGGAGAAGGATCATCCAGCTTCTTGTAACCCTTTACACGCCCTCATTCAAACTCATGGAGGTGTTGATAATGGCATCTCTGTCGCCTTAAAGGCATTCTTGGCCATCATCAGCTTACCACGTCTAATTCAAAAGTAACGAACATCCAAATCCATTACCGCGTGTATTTAAAGGAAACATCATTTGCATCCTCATAGTGACGCTACTAGCTCCATTCTTATGCGACTGGCGCGAAATTTTAACAGACATCTTCTTTCAGAAATATAAAGACGCCAACTTTCCTTTGCGTCGCGATTTTTTTCCGTCATTGTACGAGGGTGAGTCAAATGAAAACCTTAAGTATTTTAAAATATTATTTATTGTGCAGAAGTTGTACAAACTTGTATAACTTTTCAACATAATCTCCCCCACGCTCAATGCAAGTCCTCCAGCGCTTACAAAGTGCATAAATTCCTTTAGAAAAAAATTCTTTTAGTAGTCCGCGCAACCACTCATGCACCGCGTGCCGTACCTCTTCATCAGAGCGTCATTGAGTGGTCCAAACATATGGAAATCACTTGAGGCAAGGTCTGGTGAGTATGGTGGATGAGGAAGACACTCAGAATGCAGGTCTGTGATTGTTGCAGCTGTTGTACGGGCAGTGTGCGGCCTTGCATTGTCATGTTGCAAAAGGACACCTGCTGACAGCAATCCACGTCGCTTTGAGTTGATTGCAGTCTGCAGATGATTTTTTAGGAGATCTGTGTATGATGCAATGGTGACATTGGTCCCTCTAGGCATGTAATGCTCCAAAATAACGCCTTTTTCGTCCCAAAAGAGAGTCAGCATAACCTTCCCTCCCTGTGGTTCTGTTCGAAACTTCTTTGGTTTTGGTGATGAGGAATGGCGCCACTCCTTGCTCGCTCTCTTCGTTTCCGGTTGGTGTAAGTGAACCCAGGTTTTGTGCCCAGTAACGATTCTTGCAAGGAAGCCATCACCTTCTCGTTCAAAGCTCCGAAGAAGTTCTTCACAAGCATCAACACGTCGTTCTCGCATTTCAGGAGTCAGCTGCCGTGGCATCCATCTTGCAGACACTTTGTGAAACAGGAGCACATCATCCACAATTTGGTGTGTTGAGGCATGACTAATCTGTAAACATGCTGCAACGTCATTCAGTGTCACTCGGCGGTTTTCCTTCACTATGGCTTCAACTGCTGCAATGTTCTGTGGAGTCACAACTTGTTGTGCCTGACCTGGACGAGGAGCATCTTCCACTGAAGTCACACCATTTGCGAACTTCCTAGTCGATTCGTAGACTTGCTGCTGTGACAAACATGCATCACCGTACTGAACCTTCATTCGTCGATGAATTTCAATAGGTTTCACACCTTCACTACGCAAAAACCGAATAACAGAACGCTGTTCTTCCATGGTTCAAGTCGCAAGTGGGTCGGTCATCTTTATACTGATACTGCGACGGTATGTGTGCATCTGCACTATGCTGGCACCTACAGGCCATTCTGCACGCTCTTTGTAGCACGCTTACCAACTTACAGGATAACGGAACGAAATTTCGTTTTTTTATTACAAATCTAAGGTTTTCATTTGACTCACCCCCGTATTTATCAGGTACCGATAGTGTAATCGGTCATATGATATACGGAAAGCAGGAGAATCTTTAGTCTGGATAGCGGGACAGGAGTGTGGTCCCCAATGCAGTGCAGCGCCTGCGCCGGGTGAGTGAGCAGGCGGCGGGAGCAGTCGGGCCCGCTGGGGGTGGATGGCGGTCTGCATTCCGGCGGCTTACCTCCGGCCAGCCCTACAAAGAGCCCGCCGCCGGCTTCGCTGCCACCCCCGCCGCCTCCACCGCCGCCACCGCCGCCGCCGCCGCCACATTTCAAGCCATTGATTAGCTGCATCCAACGGCTTAAAGCGGAGATGTCCACGGCGGGCCTCCAGCAGGCGGTCATTGCCAGCAGAGGGACGGCTGGCGCCGAGGGACAGCGAGCAGATGGCTTCAGACCACTGTCTGCGCACTTGCGCTCCACGTCTGCCGAAATTCACGTAAATTACTTCACTAAAGGATGGAGAGTCTTTCTAAGTCAATTACTCATCTTCATCGGACGTTCATTCATGACAGTGTCGAGATTGGACTGAACAAAAGTTGGGACTTTGTACGGGCGCTGATAACGGCGCAGTTGAGCGCCCCACAAACCAATCATCATCATCATCATCACAGCATCATCATCACCGGACGTGACACGATGAAGCTGATCTGTTCTGAGTACAAACCGTGGCAATGAGAAAGCTCTGCCCTGTTTCGCGTTGTTATTGTAATCATCGGTCTGAAGACTTCGTTAATGCATATCTCCAGGCGAGTCTATCACAAGTCTTTTCACACACTCATATCTCCCGCAACTTTCGTCCATCCGAACCTGTTCACTGCGGTCGGGTCTTAGTCTGCCTCTACAAAATTACTACAGATCAGTTCCTCATGATGTATCTTGTTACCTGTTTATTCCTTTAGTTAGATTGTGCCATAAAACTTTTCTCTTCAGCTCTATTCAGTATCTGCTCGCAACTTTTTTCTGAAGTGTTTGTGTCTCCGCTCCATCTTATTTTTTTCCCCCTCTACTGCTAGTGTCGGGATCGCAGCGCAAATCTCAAGAGCTCCAGTACAATAATAAGTCATAAATAATGAGTATTTGGTAGGTAGATACAAATTTCGCCAGACTACATTAAATGTCGTTATACTGCCACTAATTTATGGCGCACCACGAAGAAATTGTCCGAATGGGATTTAAATCGGTAGATGTGGTGTACACCAGACAAATAAATCATTGCAGCTTCATAAAAATTGGATGATTTATTCAACAGACAGAGCTTCACAAATAGAGGATCTCAGTAACGCATTGGTACACCTCTAAGCCTTACACAAGAATTATCTTCCTGACACGTAAGCCCAGGATGGATTGCCATGAAGGACAACAACACAGAACATCCAATATGAGGTGGAATCCAAAATTTTCGGCATTGGTGCTGCCATCTGGAAAGTAGGAGTAGTAGATCTTTGCACAGCTAGATATGTCAGTGTGCGGAGTGGCATTCACCTGGGAGGACGTGTTGCGTGTTCACAGTGATATCCGTAATACTCTGTGTTTGATGTGTGGCGATTTTACGATGGATCCGCGAACAGAACAGCGCGTGTGTATCAAATTCTGTGCGAATCTCGGGAAAAGTGCTATGGAGACCCTTGCAATGATTCAACAAGTGTTTGGAGGACAGAGCATGAGCCATATGCGTGTGTTTGAATGGCATGCTCGGTTCAGGGCCGACCGTAGAGATGTCGAAGATGTTGCTCACACTGGGAGGCCCGTTAGCCGCACGTCTGAAATTGTTGCCAAACTTCAACAATTGGTTCGTGCGGATGGAGTGGGTAATTGGTTGTGGGACATGTCAACGAATGTTGACTGATGAATTGGGCGTGCGTCACGTCGCCGCAAAATTTGCGCCAAGGATCTTGACTGCCGATCAGAAGGCACAGCATGTTGAAGTGTGCACAGACCTTCGTCAGACCGCATCTGGTGTTAATAATTGGCAACCAGTGCTGTACAATCGCAATAAAGTCATGAAATGTCCCACCATTGTCTGTGACGTATCCAGATACCTCTGCTTTTGATCATCAAGACTCAGCTTGAAACGAGGGTCATCACTGAAGACAATTCTGCTCCAGTCAGTGAGAGTCCAGACCGTCCAGGTATGTCTTGTTGCCTTTTGTGGTAAGCCATCCTGGGCTTACATTTCAGCAATATGATGTCCACGCACACGTGGGGCAGTTTCTGTCGCTTGTCTTCGTGCTTACCAAATCCTACCTTGGCCAGAAAGTTCGCTGTATCTCTCCACAACTGACAACGTTGGCAGCATTATGGGCAGGGCCCTACAGCCAGCTCGAAATGATGACGATCTAGCGCGGGAGTTGGACAGAATTTGGCACGCTATCTCTCAGGAGGACATCCAACAACTCTTTCAATCAATGCCAAGGCGAATAGCTGCTTGCATAAGGGTCAGAGCGGACCAACACGTTACTGACTTGCATCAAGTGTGAAGCTCTTTCTCTTGAATAAATCATCCAGTTTTTCTGAAACTGTACATGTACATCAAGTCTACCGATTTCCGTCCCATTCGGATAATTCCTCCGTGGTGCGTCTTTCTTTTTCTTAGAGTGTAAATAATAGGACAATAATCTCTACAAAGTATAAAATGTGGTTTATGTTGCAGATAGCTACATAATCTGCTAAGCAGACAGCAATACTTCGTCATAGGAATAAAAGTTTTAATGTACCAGAAGGCTGTGAAATGACAAACGACAGAACCTATATGAAATGTATAATCAGTATATGTTGTTCAGAGTACAATTTATTCTATGAAAATACGGTGTGCATCAAAGGGAAAGTTACAAAGCGTTATGGTCGATAGATGGGTACAATGTGTGCGTACGCTGCTAGTAAACTTACGTTCGGAAACGGTTCTTATGCTTGTTAGTGACTCTGGAACGTGGAGGAGGATGTAGGCGATTTCGATCACATAGGCTACGAAAGGTGTAAAGGAGATAATATGTATCACTTCGGTAACACCAGTTTAATTCACCTGAATGTGCTCAATATGATCGCTACCAACTTTGACAGATATTTTGTATCGCTTGATGTCTTGCCAAACCTTTAAGATTCTCGGCATACCAGGATGACTCCAGCTATGGCTTGTATTCGTGCCGCAAGATCATGTGGTTACTCCACGGGTGTCTAGTGCACTAAGTTTTTCATGTACGCCCAGAAACGGAAAAATCTTGATATTAAACTCAGATACAGGATGCAGTCTATGCTATTTACAGTTGTATCAACTACATGTCCATGGGAAAAGTTCTGGGCTGAGCAACGTATGTTGTCCATACGTGTGTTCCATTTATTTCGACCGCACCAAATACCTATTTCTCCACATGCAAAACAAAACAAAAAAGTATGTAAAACAAATATTTAGCAACCGGGTGACATTAATCACCATGACTGCCTTTCTTGTATCTTTATATTTCGACCGCACCAAATACGTATTTCTCCACATGTAAAACAATACAAAAAAAGTATGTAAAACAAATATTTAACTACCGGGTGACATTAACCACCATGACTGCCTTTCTTGTATCTTTATCCAAGAGGAGCAATATTTCTTTTTTAAATAGCAACCTTTATTTTCTTATTCGGTAATTCACTTCCTCTCCTCAAGACTTGTTCAAATACGTATCGAAGTGTACAATTAACATTAACATGACGCTGCTAAAAACGTAACACAACACTGACTTTGAGTCCCGCGTATTAGCACACAGTGCTTGTACGCGTATGACGTAGCTCATCCACTTGCAGTGAACAGTATACAAATGTAAACATAAGTAAAATGCACGTGGATGGAAATGAGCACCTAAATCTGCTCGTGCGAGCTCTGATCGTTCTTCTGTTTTCACGGATGATGAAGCTGGTGATAGAAATTTCGCGAAAATATCTCGCCACAAGGAAAAACTCATTTGTTTTAGTGACCGACATCCGCACTCGCTTATAACACCTGTGACACGTGTAACGTTGAGCGCTTGTAATTGCAGTTCTGATTGCTACATAATTGATTCTGATTATTACATAATTGACGCCATGTTTTTTTTCATTACATCTTTGTGTCTTACGCTACTTTTACAACCATTGTTGACAAACTGCACTTTTCTGTGCCCCACCTGAATATCATCCGCAGTGCAGAAAGAAACCGGTAGTCGGTAATAAAAAGTTCTGAGCCAGACGGCGTTTATTTATTAATACATCACAACATTTCGAAATTGCAGCATGCAAGAAAGAAACGCATGCAGTCACACAGCTGGTTGGGTCTGACAACTCACACAGCATTCAGACGTACACATAGCAACAGTATATAGCAACAGTAAATTCTACTCAAAAAATGGTTCAAATGGTTCTGAGGTCATCAGTCGCCTAGGACTTAGAACTAATTAAACCTAAGGACATCACACACATCCATGCCCGAGGCATGATTCGAACCTGCGACCGTAGTGGTCGCTCGGTTCCAGACTGTAGCGCCTTTAACCGCACGGCCACTCCGGTCGGCAGTAAATTCTACTATCAAACAGTAAATACTGCTATCAAATAATCGCTGATCAGCCGTAAAGGTGCAATGTTTCGTATTCATTTTAAATATATTTCTCAGTGAAAAGCAGCATCAAAAATGAGAAAAAGGCTCTGAGCACTATGGGACTTAACATCTGAGGTCATCAGTCCCCTAGAACTTAGAACTACTTAAACCTAACTAACCTAAGGACATCACACACATCCATGCCCGAGGCAGGATTCGAATCTGCGACCGTAGCGGTCGCGCGGTTCCGGAATGAAGCGCCTAGAACCGCTCGGTCACACAGGCCCGCCGCATAAATCAGACTTCATTCTAACAACCAGTATCGACAGTTGTGACTGGACTTCAAAGAACTTTTCTTAAAAAAACGTGTTCCATTTTGAGTTAGTACCTCATGCAATATTGTCATTATCGTGGATAAAATACAGCACGTTATACACAGTTTTGTCGATAAAACGTTTATAGTTAAGAAGCACCTTGTGTATGTTCGCATATGCAGCACTCACAGAGGGAATTCAGTATTCTGGGATTCACAGTATCAATAGTATGCAGAGAATACCAAATTTCAGGCATAACCTCTCACCACGGGTTGCGCAGTGGCGGACGACCTTCATTTAACGACCGATAGCAGCGGCATTTGCGTTGAGCTGTGAGTGCTAACAGGCAAGCGGGAGCTCTTGAAATAATCGAAGATATCAGTGTGGGACGTACGACGAACATATCCTTTAGGACAGTGCGGCGAAATTTGGCGTCAATGGGCTATGGCAGCAGACGACCGACGTGAATGCCTTTGCTAATAACACGACACCGCCTGCAGCGCCTCTCCTGGGCTCGTGGCCGTATCGGTTGGACTCTAGACGACTGGAAACTCGTGGCCTGGTCAGACGAGTCCCGATTTCAGTTGGTAAGAGCTGATGGTAAAGCTCAAGTGGCGCAGACCCCACGAAAAAATGGACTCAAGCTGGTTAACAAGGCACTGTGCAAGCTCGTGATTGCTCCATAACGGCGTGGGCTGTGTTTACATGGACTGGGTCCTCTGGTTCAACTGAAGCGATCAGTGGCTGGAAATTGTTATATTCGGATACTTATTGGGACCATTTTCAGCCATTCATGGACTTCAAATTCCAAAAAACGGCGAAATTTTTACGGGTGACAATGAGCCATGTCACCGGGCCACAACTGTTCGCGATTGAAGAACATTCTGGACAATTCGAGCAAATGATTTGACCATTCAAATCACCCGACGTGCATCCCATCGAACACTTGTGACACAGAATCAAGAGGTCAGTTCGTGCACACACAATCGCAACAATGGACATAGGGGCAGCATGGCTCAATATTTCTGCAGGGGATTTCCGACTTCTTGTGTCCATGGCGCGTCGAGTTGGTACACTATGCCGGGCAAAAGGTGGTCCGACACATTATTAGGAGGTATTCCATGACTTTTGTCATCACGATGTATTTTTAATGCTTATTCCAGTTTCTCTGCACGGAGTAACTACAGGGTGTTTCAAAAATGACCAGTATATTTGAAACGGCAATAAAAACTAAACGAGCAGCGATAGAAATACACCGTTTGTTGCAATATGCTTGGGACAACAGTACATTTTCAGGCGGACAAACTTTCGAAATTACAGTAGTTACAATTTTCAACAACAGATGGCGCTGCAAGTGATGTGAAAGATATAGAAGACAACGCAGTCTGTGGGTGCGCCATTCTGTACGTCGTCTTTCTGCTGTAAGCGTGTGCTGTTCACAACGTGCAAGTGTGCTGTAGACAACATGGTTTATTCCTTAGAACAGAGGATTTTTCTGGTGTTGGAATTCCACCGCCTAGAACACAGTGTTGTTGCAACAAGACGAAGTTTTCAACGGAGGTTTAATGTAACCAAAGGACCGAAAAGCGATACAATAAAGGATCTGTTTGAAAAATTTCAACGGACTGGGAACGTGACGGATGAACGTGCTGGAAAGGTAGGGCGACCGCGTACGGCAACCACAGAGGGCAACGCGCAGCTAGTGCAGCCGGTGATCCAACAGCGGCCTCGGGTTTCCGTTCGCCGTGTTGCAGCTGCGGTCCAAATGACGCCAACGTCCACGTATCGTCTCATGCGCCAGAGTTTACACCTCTATCCATACAAAATTCAAACGCGGCAACCCCTCAGCGCCGCTACCATTGCTGCACGAGAGACATTCGCTAACGATATAGTGCACAGGATTGATGACGGCGATATGCATGTGGGCAGCATTTGGTTTACTGACGAAGCTTATTTTTACCTGGACGGCTTCGTCAATAAACAGAACTGGCGCATATGGGGAACCGAAAAGCCCCATGTTGCAGTCCCATCGTCCCTGCATCCTCAAAAAGTACTGGTCTGGGCCGCCATTTCTTCCAAAGGAATCATTGGCCAATTTTTCAGATCCGAAACGATTACTGCATCACGCTATCTGGACATTCTTCGTGAATTTGTGGCGGTACAAACTGCCTTAGACGACGCTGCGAACACCTCGTGGTTTATGCAAGATGGTGCCCGGCCACATCGCACGGCCGACGTCTTTAATTTCCTGAATGAATATTTCGATGATCGTGTGATTGCTTTGGGCTATCCGAAACATACAGGAGGCGGCGTGGATTGGCCTCCCTATTCGCCAGACATGAACCCCTGTGACTTCTTTCTGTGGGGACACTTGAAAGACCAGGTGTACCGCCAGAATCCAGAAACAATTAAACAGCTGAAGCAGTACATCTCATCTGCATGTGAAGCCATTCCGCCAGACACGTTGTCAAAGGTTTCGGGTAATTTCATTCAGAGACTACGCCATATTATTGCTACGCATAGTGGATATGTGGAAAATATCGTACCATAGAGTTTCCCAGACCGCAGCGCCATCTGTTGTTGAAAATTGTAACTACTGTAATTTCGAAAGTTTGTCCGCCTGAAAATGTACTGTTGTCCCAAGCATATTGCAACAAACGGTGTATTTCTATCGCTGCTCGTTTAGTTTTTATTGCCGTTTCAAATATACCGGTCATTTTTGAAACACCCTGTACTTTCAGAAGCCGGGACAAAATGGTGTAAACGAAAAGACGAATTCGCTTCGGACTTAAGTTTGAGACATTGATGAGAGACCAAACTCACAGACGCGCTAGGCTCTGTCTAAAGCAACAGAACACTGCCGCCGTATTATGGTCCGCAGGCGTTATGGTACGTGTTGATTCCGTCGCCTCCAGCCACGCAATTAAACGGCCCAGCTTCTGTACTGCATCGCACAGCCTTCATACATCAATGAGCCTTTGCCGCACGCTTATTGCACATTAGAATCAATACCATTCCACTCGTCCATCTCAATGGAAAATTAATCTGGGGCGCTGTCTGTGCTCGTAGCTCGCACAGCGCCACACGCTTCAGGCACCAACAATCGCAAATTTGAAACAACGACAAACTCATGACGCACTCGCAAAAGTAAACACGTATTACAGATTTCACCCACTGATAGTGCCTGTCTTGAAACATATTATTCTTGTTATTCATCATTTGGAATTGCAGCTCCTTGTGTTTACTGTGATTGCAGTTAAAATTGTAGGGTGTGAGGTATCGCCATGGTGTTTTGAATTAAATGGCGGACCTCACATCCTACAATATTATTCTTGTTTCATCCTTGAGGAAACAGAAACAGTAATCGAACGTATCCATTTGCCACTTCATAGGTACTAGTACAATACTTCCCGCTGTGATTGATATAAAATAAGCATAATAGTTGTTTAATGCAGACGAAATGACTCAGACTGTCACACATAAATCTTACCTGTAGGCGAATATCTTTCAGAATGTGTATACAGTCAACGGATTGACTGCCCTGGCCAGCACATTCTCCAGATCTCTCACCAACTGAAAACGTCTGGGCAATGGTGACCGAGCAACTGGCTCGTCACAATACGCCAGTCACTACTCTTGAACAATTGTGGTATCGTGTTGAAGCTGCATGGGCAGCTGTACCTGTACATGCCATCCAAGCTCTGTTTGACTCAATGCCCAGGCGTATCAAGGCCGTTATTACGGCCAGTGGTGGTTGTTATGGGTACTGATTTCTCAGGATCTATGAATCCAAATTGCGTGAAAATGTAATCACATGTCAGTTCTAGTATAATATATTTGTCCGATGAATACCCGTTTATCATCTGCATTTCTTCTTGGTGTAGCAATTTTAATGGCCTTCGTGACAAACTACGCGATCAAAAGTATCCTGATACGCCCAAAAACGTAAGTTTTTTATATTAAGTGCATTTTATTGCCACCTACTGCCAGGTACTCCATATCAGCGACCTCAGTAGTCACTAGACATCGTGAGAGAGCAGAATGAGGCGCTCCGCGGAACTCGCGGACTTCGAACGAGATCAGGTGACTGGGTCTCACTTGTGTCATACGTCTGTACGCGAGATTTCCAGACTCATAAACATCCCTAGGTCTACTGTTTCCTATGTGATAGTGGAGTAAAAACGTGAACGGACACGTACACCAAAAAAGCGTACAGGGCGATCTCGTCTGTTGACTGACATAGACCGCCGACAGTTGAAGATGGTCGTAATATGTAATAGGCAGACATCTATCCAGACCAGCACACAGGAATTGCAAACTCCATCAGGATCTACTGCAAGTACTATGAGAATTAGGCGGGAGCTGAGAAAACTTGCATTTCATAGTCGAGCGGCTGGTCATAAACCACACATCACGCCAATAAACGCCAAACGTCGTCTCGCTTGGTGTAAGGAGCGTAAACATTGGACGATTGAACAGTGGAAAAATGTTGTGTGGAGTGCCGAATCACGGTATACAATGTGGCGATCCGATGGCAGGGTGTGGGTATGGCGAATGCCCGGTGAACGTCATCTGCCAGTGTGTGTAGTGCCAACAGTAAAATTCGGAGGCGGTGGTGTTATGGTGTGATTGTGTTTTTCATGGAGGGGGCTTGCACCCCTTGTTGTTTTGCGTGGCACTATCACAGCACAGGCCTGCATTGATGTTTTAATTATCACCTTGCTTCCCAATGTCGAAAATCAATTCAGGGATGGCGATTGCATCTTTCGAGCACCTGTTCATAATGCACGGCCTGTGACGGATTGGTTACACGATAATAACATCCCTGTAATGGACTGGCCTGCACAGAGTCCTGACCTGAATCCTATAGAACACCTTTGGGATATTTTGGAATGCCGACTTCATGCCAGGTCTCACCGAGCGACATCGATACCTCTCCTCCGTGCAGCGCTCCGTGAAGAATGGGCTGCCCTTCCCCAAGAAACCTTTTAGCACCTGATTGATCGTATGCCTGCGAGAACGGAAGCTGCCATCAGGGCTAAGGGTGGGCCAACACCATACTGAATTCCAGCATTACGGATGGAGGGCGCCAAGAACTTGTAAGTCATTTTCAGCCAGGTGTCCGGACACTTTTGATCGCATAGTGTACGTATGAAAAGTAATTTTTCCTACTTTTACGAAATTCAGTTTGCATACTACAGCAGTAACAGTTCAAAATAAATGTTTGAAAACGGATAAAACACTGTTTATATTAAAATTTCTGCCTGAGCGCAAATTATAAACAAGAACGTCATAATCAGCGTCAGGCGATTCCTTCGATTTGAAGTTGGTGACATGCGCATTTCGTTACGCTGACTCCATAAACATTCCTATTCTTATATCAAGCTGTAGTGTATCACTCTGAAAAAATTGTATGTGAGGAATATTAAATTGATAAATAACAGGCATGTGAATTTGAATATGAAATAATCCCCAGTAGTGTTAACTACTTGATTTCAGCTTCGCTGGTGGTCCACGATGAAGTTACTCGACGTTATTTCATCGTAATAACATACATACCATCACAACAAACACATGCGCAAAATCATTGGTCACATCATCACTCTACTCCCAAAGACGTTCATTAAATAAGTTCTACTCAACAGATATACACTGAAGGCGCCAAAGAAACTGGTATAGCCATGCGTATTCAAATAGATATGTGAACAGGCAGAATATGGCGCTGCGGTCGGCAACGCCTATATTAGATCGGTTACTGCTGCTACAATGGCAGGTTACCAAGATTTTACTTAGTTTGAATATGTTGTTATCGTCGACGCACGTGCGACAGGACACAACATATCTTAGATAGCGATGAAGTGGGCTTTTTGCCATACGAACATTTCAAGAGTGTACCGTGAATATCAGGAATCCCATGAAACATCAAGATCCTGAAAGCACGGGACCAAGGAAGACTGAAGAAATACGTTCAAAACAGAATTGAACCCTTCCGCAAATTGCTGCAGATTTCAATGCTGGGCCATCAACAAGTGTCAGCGTGAGAACCATTCAATGAAATGTCATCGATATGGGCTTTCGGAGCCGAAGGCCCACTCGTGTACCCTTGATTGGTGCACGACATAAAGCTTTACGCCTCACCTGGGCCGGTCAACGCCGACATTGGACTGTTGATGACTGGAAATACGTTGTCATGTCGGCCGAGTCTCGTTTAAAATTGTATCGAGCGAATGGACGTGTACCGGTATGGAGACAACCTCATAAATCCATGGACACTGCATGTCAGCAGGGGAGTGTTCAAGTGGTGGAGGTTCATTGTGCACTCCGACGGACTTGGGCAGATTCAGCAGGACAATGCCACATGTCCAGAATTGCTACAGAGTGGCCCTAGGAACTCTCTTCTGAGTTTAAACACTTTCGATGGCCACCAAACACCCCAGAAATAAACATTATCAAGCATATCGGGGATGCCTTGCAACGTACTGTTCAGAAGAGATCTCCATCTCCTCGTACTCTTACGGATTTATGGACAGCCCTGCAGGATTCATGGTGTCAGTTCCCTCCAGCACTACTTCAGACATTAGTAGAGTCTATGCCACGTCGTTTTGCGGCACTTCTGCGTGCTCGCGGGGTCTACACGATATTAGTCAGGTGTACCAGTCGCTTTGGCTCTTCAGTGTACTATGCTACGAAATCAAAGTTGATTTCAAACACTTTACAATTATATTACAGATGAGGTTAATATTCGCGGGAAATGGTGTTCCAGTAGTTAATTTTACAGGAAGCAGGTGAAGATAAGATAAACATAAAAAAAAGTTATTGATAATTTCATTTATTGTGTCTTTCTTTTCATTTAGTATGTCATTTGATTGTTTTATGTTAGAACGTTTCTGTAGTTTCTAGATATTAATGTCAGAAACTGATCAGTCTTTGTGTAGCTTTCATTTCTTTAGAACATAAAATGTGCATCACTGGCAGTATGTGTAAAAAAATTGTAATTTCCTTATCAATAACCTCATTTGCTGTACACTTTTGTAATTTATAGTCTCCTTTAAGTTAAAAAATGCAATTGTACTATCTTACATTGTTTCATTTTGTACTTTTCTGAAACTGCTTGCGGTATCACAAGGATGCAAACTTACACAGAAAGACACTTCTAGACGCAGTAAAATTCAAAATATAGGAAGACTGATCCAGGGTATCCAGGATGCCATAGTGCATAATTTAAAATAGTTATTTTTACTTGTAGTTTCTTCTTTTGATTGATTTCGTAATGCATTTCTGGTTAACTGCAAGAACATGAATCAGAAATAATGATCGTGAAGTGCTTAAAGTTTACACTGAAATAAAAAAATCAGACTGTTTTCTAGTAAGTGCGATAATTACCTCGACTGATGATTTTTAAGGTATCGGTTGATAACAAATGCCGTAGTCTGCTGGAGCATAGCCCATAAGCGCCTGCTAAGGTGTTTCCAGTAGATTAAGTGCTCCATTAAAGCGGAAGTGTGCGTCTTCCAATATTTTAGCGTCGCTGGCTCACGTAAAACCCGCTCGGAGCCAATATCGACGTGTCGGCACTTTGATCGTCAGACCGCGTGCGATACTCAAGAGGAAAGGGGAATGCCCCGTAGGAGATATTCTGTGTCAGGGAAGGGGAAGACGTCTCGCAGAAAACTGCAGCCTCGAATGTTTTCCTCGTGTGACTAGAGTTGCGCACTGCAAAAACTACGGTTCGGTAGTTCTGGTACACCATGTAAATGACGCAGTACATGTTAGGATTACGGACAGTATTTGTGGCATTCGTAGAGAAAGTAACGTAAGTGAATGTAGAACCTGGGAGCCAATGACTTCTCTTTGTTTTTTCTTCGTTTGTTTGTTTTGCACATTATCAGAACTGCAGTTAGGTCAGAGTAAGTTCGTTGTGCACTTCATATCCTTACAAAATGCAAATTGCGTTTTATAAGTAATATAAATTAGTTGATCGCGCAGCTTCGGCGCTTGTATGTAACTAACGCAATTACTTTTGGCGCAAGTACAGTTTATAGCCACAAACAAAAATTTATTATTATTATCATGTGCCATTAGACCCTGTTGGATCACGCAAAGCGTCTTGATTCTTTATCGCGTTTTTCCACACTGCTCTCATTTTTTCTGCATGGGCTCTCTTCCTTTCCTCTGTTCATTTTGATCCTGCTTTCTTCGGAGGTTTGTTCTCTGACTTAACTTCCCATCTGTCAACTTTCTGCTTAAATACCTTTCTGTCCAAAATATCTGAATAATTTCTCTGAGCTTTTTGTAGGTTCTATTTTGATCTCTTGTATACAGGGTATAGTTTTAAGTCTTCGTATGTATTTAAGAATTTTGTGCCTAAGTCTTGTTTTTGGAAGCCTAGAGACGTGCACATAAAATTTTAATCGCTTTTTTCTAATGTCTGCTGTAAGGTTGGACAATTTCTCAGTTGTTTGACGAGCTTGTAGTTTATAGCCCTCTTCTGTTTTCTTTGACCCTAGTATCTTTCTGATGATTTTATGTTCTTCCTTTAATAAGTTTCTTAGGTCACCTTTTATGTGGACTGTCAGGGTTTCATTGGGATACAGGACTTCAGGTTTCACTACTGTATTATAGTGCCTAATTTTAGTGTTTTTGGACAAGTATTTTTTACTGTACAATCCATAGTTTCTTCATAGGCTCTCTTTGGTTTTTGGAGGCGAATGTTTTCTGCTATTTTCTCTCGCCCCGTAGGTTCAAGGACTTCATCTAAGTATTTAAAATATGGACTCTATTGATATGATCGTATTTTGTAGTCAAGTTTTGGGTGTTAATTTTTTGTCGCAATGAACTCAGACTTTAGGAAAGATATTTGCAGACCAACTTTCTCTGCACATTCTTTAAGGGTTTCGACCTGTTCGATTACTGTTATCTCATCATCTGCTAGTAAAACTATGTCGACAGCAAAATCTAAACATGAATTCTTGTGTCATCCTTGATTCGCCCCATCTGTATATGTTTCCAGCAGTTTTTATTCTTCAATACCTTCTCTCATTCGCGGATGACATTATTCAGCACAAGGTTGAATAGAACAAAAATTTATGTAGTTATTACTGTTAATTTGTACACTATGGTACGTTCTTTAGCATGATCAAAGGCAAAAGTTTCGTGTTATTATTTATAAGTGCGAAAGTTCTTTACGAATAACAGAAACATGTATTCTATAACTTGAAGTGTTGAAGCGATGCTCGATAGGGACATCTAGTAAGATAGTGACCACGTACGCAATTAAAGCGATCGAAAGGGGGTAACGCCGATAAGTGTGCAGCACACATAACGTACAGGCAACGTAGTTATGAGCTTAACGCACCGCGGCTATAGGAAAACTGCCATAGTCTACGCTTACTTACGATAATCTACCGTAACCTAAGGTAGTTTTAAAACTCTACGAATGGCAGTCGTTTGCCAGTTAATTTTTGTCACCACGTCATAAAAACAACTTGTAGTAAACGCATTGTACTTTATAATTATCAGTTGAGAGAAAAATATTACATGAAATGCATTTTCAGGGCTTCATCACTTGGTTATTTTGCTAATTGATCCATTTATAGAGGTTGAATATGGACAAAGTTTCGGAGGTTGTTCAGTTATTTTCAGGTGTTTTTGTTATAAGGAACCTACTGTCTAGAGTTATGGCATTTCGTTTGGACAACAGTGGTGTGGTCGTCGTGATCTTGTTCAATAGTCATTGTGATAAAAGTCTACGTATTTGGTCTGAGAGTTGTTGCATTACTCTGTATTTTAAGCTGTAGGCTTTGATGAATGATTTTTAAAAAAGTTTTTCTCTGTTTCGCAGATATTTTCACAGAAACAAAGCTATTACTTTGGCCCAACAGAGACTTTATTCATTACTATACTCATGTTCAGAATAAAACAGAACACTTTGAACGGCTATAGATAGGTTGTTCATATTCACAGGCTATGTACATTAGTGGGGCCTATGTTCTGCAGGATTGATTAGATTTTCAGTCACCGCGGTTCAGCATGTGTTCTGTTGCCTAGTAGGCACAGAGTCCGGCATCGGTTCTGATAACTTGTCCGCACGTGATGGCATCGACGCATATAAGGCGCGAATGGCGTCCTGTGGTATAGCCATCCACCCTGCACTCATCTGGTTGCAAAGTTCATCTGTGATGGTTGCCATTGGCATTGGGTCACAGTGCTGCACCCATCGTTTCACCATACTCCACACATTTTCGATTGGCGACATTCCTGATAATGTGGTAAGTCAAGGAAAAAGGCTGACATCCTGTGACACGTATAAAGCACTTGTTGGTGCAGCAACATGTGGTCGTGCATTATCTTGCTGAAAATGGAGTCTGGTGTGTTGAGCAGAAAGGGTATGGATACGGGTCACAGTGCTCTGGACACGAACCAACTGTGATTTGTGATTCTACCCAATAGCAACTCACACTACAAGGACTTCAGCTGGTGCTGTACGTCTTGTGCGAATGCAGTTACTATGATGTCGCTCTCCGTGTCTCTGGCGAACCAAAATGCTGCCATCATTTTCAAACAAACAGAACCTTAATTCCTGTCTGATGCCATTCCTGTTCCTAGTGACGTCGTTCCACACACCACTGCCGTCTAGCATATTTCTGCACGTAACGCATGCCGTAATAAACTGCGACGGACTGTCACTCCTGGTACTGCACGACGTGTTACACTGTTCCACTGTTGCACCAGAGCCGAAGAGGACGCAGATTTGTCTTGCAGTGCTATTCGGATGTGTTGATCTTTTCGGGAGGTGGTCTCGGGGCTGCCACATAGCCCATCTCGTAGTGTTCTACGGCGTTCCGTGAACCATTTGGCACACACCCGTTGCAAGGCCGAAGCATTTCGTCCCACACGAGCAGCAAATTCCCGGATGGATGCATCACATTCTCTCATGCCAATAATGTGCCCTGTTCCAAACTCACTGATTTGCCGGTACGGATAGCGCATACGTTTGCAGGACATCCAGCACGTCTGCTCAAATCACACTGATCCATTGTCTTCGATTTATAGCGACAACGGGAGCCGCAAGCGCATTTTACCGGTACGTAATGTTGCGCAGCGATATCGATGTTGATCCTGAACCCGCGGGCCAACATCGTTCAAATACTAATCATTTTCTTGAGAATATGAACGTCCTATCTCTAGTCGTCCAAGTTGTTCGTTTTTTTCTGAACATAAGTTTATATTCTCGTTCACTGTTTACAGCAGTCTGCCAATGCTGGGGTAACTTTTCGATTCCGCGACTGTAGAAATCACGTTATTTTGAGGCAAAGAACTCGTCGATCCATGTTCGGAGCGCATTTTCATCCGTAAAGGAAGTTCTTTGAAGGTTGTTGGGTAGGGAGCGGAAAAGGTGAGTAAAGTGAGGGTGGAATGACTTCCAAACCCAACTCCTGTATCGATAGTTTTTTTTTTTTTTTTTTTTTTTTTTTTTTTTTTTTTTTTTTTCGTGGAGTAGCGTCACTTTACGCAGACTTCTTGCTCATTATTCTTGGACTGTGTGTGCAAGACGCCACAATTATTGACAATAAATGTCAGCAGTGATGGTTACATTTCGGGAAAGCAAATCGTAATACACCACACCGTCTCTCTTCCACTAGATGCACAACATTACCTTTTGCCGATGGGCGCAGATCTTCCTGTGGGGAGTTGTTGCTTTGTTTGGGCTTAACCATTCCTTTCTTTTCATTATGTTAGCAGCAAAACACCATTTCTCGTCAGCAGTAGCGATAGAGGACAGGAATGGTCGGCGTTGTTCACGAGCCAATTGACGACGAGCAAGAAGAGACGCACATATGGCCACCAGTTGAGTTTTGTGATTTTGGCTTCGAGCATATGGTACCCATATACGAATCTTCTCCATTGTATGCACATGTCGCACGACGGTGGAATGATCACAGTTCATCACATTTGCCAGTTCTCAAGTACACTGGCATGCATCGTCGTGGATTAATGCGTTTAAACGATCTTCGGAAAACCCTGAAAATCTCCCTGAACGTGGAGGGTCACCAATATCAAAACGACACTCCTTGAAACGTGAAAACCATGTTGTTGCCGTGCTCTGTCAAATGGCACTACCTCCATATAGGGCGCGTATGTTTCTGGCGACCCCAGCTGCTGATATCCCTGTAGCGAAATCAAACATAAGAATATGTTCGAAACGTTCTGATTTCTCCACAGCTCCGTTCCCAATCTCCAATTGTCAAAATGAGAATATGAAAAATCACATAAATAAAAATGACATTCGATAAGTACACTACTGGCAATTAAAATTGCTACACCAGGCAGAAATGCAGATGATAAACGGGTATTCATTGGAAAAATATATTATACTAGAACTGACATGTGATTACATTTTCACGCAATTTGGATTCATAGATCCTGAGAAATCAGTACCCAGAATAACCACCTCTGGCCGTAATAACGGCCTTGATACGCCTGAGCATTGAGCCAAACAGAGCTCGGGTGGCGTGTACAGGTACAGCTGCCCATGCAGCTTCAACACGATACCACAATTCTTCAAGAGTAGTGACTGGCGTATTTTGACGAGCCAGTTGCTCGGCCACCATTGACCAGACGTTTTCAATTGGTGAGAGGTCTGGAGAAGGTGCTGGCCAGGCGAGCAGTCGAGCATTTTCTGTATCCAGAAAGGCCCTTACAGGAACTGCAACATGCTGTCGTGCATTATCTTGCTGAAATGTAGAGTTTCGCAGGGATCGAATGAAGAGTAGAGCCACGGGTCGTAACACATCTGAAATGTAACGTCCACTGTTCAAAGTGCCGTCAATGCGAACAAGAGGTGACAGAGATGTGTAACCAATGGCACCCCATACCATCACGCCGGGTGATACCCCAGTATGGCGATGACGAATACACGCTTCCAATGTGCTTTCACCGCGATGTCGCCGAACACGGATGCGACCTTCGTGATGCTGTAAACAGAACCTGGATTCATCCGAAAAAATGACGTTTTGCCACTCGTGCACCCAGGTTCGTCGTTCAGTACACCATCGCAGGCGTTCCTGTCTGGGATGCAGCGTCAAGGGTACCGCAGCCATGGTCTCCATGCTGTGCAAACGTCGTCGAACTGTTCGTGCAGATGGTTGTTGTCTTGCAAACGTCCCCATCTGTTGACTCAGGGATCGGGACATGGGTGCACGATCCGTTACAGCCATGCGGATAAGATGCCTGTCATCTCGACTGCTAGTGATGCGAGGCCGTTGCGATCCAGCACGGCGTTCCGTATTACCCTCCTGAACCCACCGATTCCATTATTCTGCTAACAGTCATTGGATCTCGACCAACGCGAGCAGCAATGGCGCGATACGATAAACTGCAATCGCGATAGGCTACAATCCGAGCTTTATCAAAGTCGGAAACGTGATGGTACGCATTTCTCCTCCTTACACGAGGCATCACAACAACGTTTCACCAGGCAACGCCGGTCAACTGCTGTTTGTGTATGAGAAATCGGTTGGAAACTTTCCTCATGTAAGCACGTTGCAGGTGTCGCCACCGGCGCCAACCTTGTGTGAATGATCTGAAAAGCTAATCATTTGCATATCACAGCATCTTCTTCCTGTCGGTTAAATTTCACGTCTGTAGCACGTCATCTTCGTGGTGTAGCAATTTTAATGGCCAGTATTGTAAACCCTTAGCAACCGGAATACTGACACGCACAACAAAAACGCTAAGAACTTACGCTGCAACCTAATAATTTGGGTAATAAACGGAATAAAAGATAATTACGTAATGACTTTAGAAAGTAATTTACACTTGCAGTCCCACGCTAACACCATTGCGCAACAAAAGTGACGAACTGTCAGAAGAGAGTCCCTGTTTTGCGTTTCGTGCAGAGACGTTTCAGCTGTTGTACGGGTGAACTGGCGCTGCAACTGGATAGATACTCCTAAGTACACGGGGGAGAACGATCGCTGTTAGCAAACCGTCTAAACTGCACACAGATTCACCGTGAAATTCTGACGGTACGTGCATCAAATGCAGTGCCTCGTCCAGCCGTAGGTGATGGTGATCGGGCAGAAAGGCCATCGACATCGACCCCGGACGACGATGTTCACGCAGTCAAGGTACTGATTCTCAGCAATCGCAGAGTAGCGATCGCGCACATTGCTCAGCAGATGCGCACCAAAACAAGCAATGCTCATTCAACTCGAAGTTGTGATCGCGCTTGGTTCCACCAGTACACAAGATTGCAAGATTTGTGGCGCCTCTGGCGCTCAATCCCTTGAGCATTTATCTGTGAAAGGCAATATACGAGGAGCAGTCAATAACACATCTATTTTCTCGACAAATTTCCTTTGAGACAATTAAATGCGAAATTTGTCGTGGGACGACATGGAATATTCCCCTTTCAGCTCCTGTAGTTTCATGAAGCTCCGATAAATGGCGGCGCTATACGTAGTCATCAAAATGGCGTCTGAAATGCAGGTGTGTTCCAAGCATAGAGCTGTCACTTATTTCCTTTGACTGAAAACCAGAGCATCGCAGATATTCATAGACACTTGCAGGATGTCTACGGAGATCTGTCAGTGAAAAAAACTACTGTGAGCAGTTGGGCGAAGCGTCTGTCATCATCGCAACAAGGTCGCGTAGACCTGAGCGATCTCCCGTGTGCCGGCCATGGCTCCTGCGATGTTGGAACGTGCGGACACTCTCATTAGAGGTGACTGACGGACGACGATCAAACACCGCGCTGCACAACTGGACGTCTCTGTTGAAAGTGCTGTCACATCGTCCACCACCTGCGGTACTCACAGGCGTGTGCCCACTCTGTTCCTCGCCGTCTAACAGAAGACCATAAAGAACAGCGAGTTGCTTGCGTGTTACGAGGCTGATCGTGACAATTTGTTCTCGAACATCGTCACAGGTGACGAAACATGGTTCATTATTTCGAACTCGAAACAAAACGGCAATCCATGGAGTGGCTTGATCTCACACCTCTGACTTCTATCTGTTTGTCCCAATGAAGAATGGCCACCATGTTAAACAGTACGTGAATGATGGGGAGGTTACAGATGCAGCAAGACGTTGTCTCCGACGCCCACAAGTAGAGTGGTACCATGTGAAATTAAGGCCCTCCCCGTAAGGTGGCATAATACCATCACACTGAACGGAGATTATGATGAGAAATAGGATTTTATAGCCAAAAGTCTGAGGAATAATATGGTGTATAGGAAATCTGAATAAAACCAACCTGTAGTCAGAAAATAAGTGTGTTGAGTTACTTATTGAACGCCTCTCATATGATAAACTGATTGGCGACTCCATGGCGTGTTATGTGCATCACGACCAAATAGTGGATAGAATTGGAAGGAAAATCAGCATTGGCCGTATTTTGTTGTTTTATTGTCAGCAAAATCGATTTTCGGTGACCATCCTCACTGCTGTAATATACAATTAAAATTGGTAGGCACTGGTATCAAGTTATAACCACAAGCTTAGAGCGATCACATAAACTCTAAGCTTGTGGTTATAGCTTGATACTAGTGCCTACAAATTTTAATTGTATATTATAGCACTGAGGACGGTCACTAAGTGACCTAAAATCGATTTTGCTGACAATAAAACAACAAAATACGGTCAATGCTGGTTTTCCTTCCAATTCTATGATAAACTGCATACAAGTTTTGGGTGATGAGGATACAAGATTTATCACATGGAGTGTTAGTGGGACGTTTACTTCACCTAAGCCACGAATATTAGTTAACAATTTCATTTAAAAATAGGAACATGAATGGCTATCTTCAATAGTGCATACGAGGGGCGTTCCATATTGATTTACACTTTACTTTTTCCCATAATTCATGGTGTACCATTTGACTCATCTTCGCAGTTGCAAGTATGTAGTACTTTGGTCCAATCGTATGTGGCAGGACAATCATTACAAGCGTAATCCACGCACAATGCAGCCAATTTTCCCAACTGCCGTCATTACGTGAACGGACAGGATGGAGTGTGATCTTCAAGTACAATGCCGGACGACTCAATTTTTGTGGGACAGGGATGTAAAAACTGCTGGTATTGACTGACGACTGATGACCATGTGTGGAGAGTGAGCACCATCGCGAAAAGTGCTTTTGCAACACGACAAAGCTCGTCTCCATACAAGTCGGAAAACCATGGCTGCCGCTGCTGAAATGGGGTTCCAGGTATTGCCAAACCCACCGTACTTTCCTCAGTTGTCCATTCCTGACTACCACTTATTTTGGGCCATGAAGAAATCTCGAGACGGACATCATTTCGCACATTTCCGGCAACTGCGAGAAACTGTTCTACGGTGGGTACGACAGACTCAAAACAGCGTTTCGAGGAGTTAAAGGGTACAAGTAGGACTGGTTCGCCACTTTAACAACGTTAACGCCATTTTCGCCACTTGATATTGCAGCAATGAGTCGAACAACACAGCCTGGAATTTCGAAAGAATTACGTTACTTGCTGTGAAATACATCGTCAAATTTGGAGCTGTTATTTTTAAATGCACTTCTGCCATGACTTTTGATGATTCATTTTGAACACGAACAAGATTATCGTAGCTCATTTCATCACGTCGTCGAATACAGCACGGTACTCGGTGGCCTGTGTTGGCCACAAGAGGGCGTGTCTTTCGCAATTAAGCTTTCACGCTGACGTGTTGCCTTATCTGCTACATGCGCAGCGTGTGTGCCAAGGGAGGAGGACCAGCCATTTATCTCCTCCCTTTTGCCCTCCACACGCACACACAAGTCACACACACGCGCGCGCAGCCCCTCTCTCCCCCCCCCCTTTCTCACACACACACACACACTCACTTGCATAGGCTCTCTGTTCTAATGAAAGGCAGATTCCACAACAACAAACCACAGTACGTTACGGCGTAATCTTCCTCTTTTTTTCTTTTTTTACTCTGATGTGTTTACATGTGACATTTCGTTTTGCATGAAACTGGTGCATAGCAACGCCGCAGTTACAGTGAAATCCCACTCATTCTGCCCTAAGAAATGGAACTGAGTGCTCTCCATGTGCAAACATATGCACTAACAACTAGACTAGCAGGCAGTTTATTTATTGTTCTTTTTAAATGATCTTTTTCTTTACACATTCAGCGTAGTGTCGAAGAGTATACTGTTCCAGAATAACCGAAGAGAGTGCAAGTATGAGATTTTTCTACACCACGTGTTGAGCAGGTAATGCGTACTCTCGGAACACAGCACCTAACGAGCACATCAGCTAGCTTGCTGTTATTAATCGTTCGCATTAAGAAGACCCTCGGCGCGCTGGCAGACGAGAGTACGTACATGTTTTGATAGAGGTCAGAAGACGGTCTATGACTTCGGACCGGTATTCACTTGTTTCTGGTCTCAACGAACCTTAGCTTTCAATACCATATGCAAAGAGTATCAGCATCGGACAATCAATAAATTTTAACCGTTTCGAACTCAGCAACATACACTGTAAGACAAAAAGAAAGACGAATCACGAAAGAATTATCGGAATTATGCCGTAATCTGACGGACTGTAGTAAAATTATCTTCTCTGATGCGTCTCGCTTCGAACTGATACCCTGTCACATCTACATCTACATCTACATCTACATGGATACTGTGCAAATCACATTCAAGTGCCTGGCAGAGGATTCATCGAACCACCTTCACAATTCTCTATTATTCCGATCTCGTATAGCGCGCGTAAAGAATGAACACCTTGTCAATAGCACTCAACACTTCATGTGAATAAAGAGCTAGTTGCGTTTCACAGGAACGATGTTTACTAAACCCATGTCGACTGTGTGTCAATAGACCGTTTTCTTCGAGGTAATTCATAATGTTCGAACGCAATACATGTTCTAAAATCCTGCTGCATATCGACGTTAACGATGTGGGCCTGTAATTTAGTGGATTACTCCTACTACCTTTCTTGAATATTGGTGTGACCTGTGCAACTTTCCAGTCTTTGGGTACTGATCTTTCGTCGACGAACGGTTGTATATGATTGTTAAGTATGGAACTAGTGCATCAGCATACTCCGTAAGGAACCTAATTGGTATACAGTCTGGACCAGAAGACTTGCTTTTATTAAGTGATGTAAGTTGCTTCAAGTGACCAGCGTAAACGTGCCTGGGGCGCCCTGGACAGCCGTGGCATACCAACCTGATACCATAGTCTTCCACCAACGGCCCGACAACCAGGAGCGATGCTACGGTTGTCATCCGCGGCATCCCTACAGTACAGCGGTACGTTGATGATATTCTACGCCCCGTTTTGTTGCCCTTCGAGGCAAGCTATCCTGGGCTTACATGTCAGAAAGATAGTACCCTTCCGCACACTGTGGGAGTTTCTACTGCTTGTGTTCGTCCTTGCCAAATCTATCTTGGCCAGCAAAGTCGCCGGATCTCTCCCCAATCGGGAATGTTTGGAGTATAATGGGAAGGGCCCTGCAACCAGTTCGGGATTTTGACGATCGAAATCGCCAGCTGGACAGAATTTGGCACGATATCCCTTTGGATCTACGGATTTCTGTGCCCCGAAAAAGCTGTCAGTAAGAACCGAGGTCATTCGACTTCGGTCGATAGAGCTGCTCCCTTCAGCCACCGAACAGTTTTGTGCAAAGAGTAGTTTGCGCTCCCCACAAAATAACGCAATTATAGTAACAGCTGCAGCACCCACATTGTCATCTACAATAAATTTTAAACGCAGCCAAAACCTCTCAGACAAACAGAAGCTAAACGATGTCAAAGTTAGCGTAAGGAGGGCTATGCGTGAAGCGATCAGTGAATTCGAAAGAAAAATTCTATGTAGCGACTTGACAGAAAATCCTACGAAGTTCTGGTCTTATGTTAAATCAGTAAGTGGATCGAAACAGCATATCCAGACACTCTGGGATGATAATGGCATTGAAACAGAAGATGACACGCGTAAAGCTGAAATACTAAACACCTTTTTCCAAAGCTGTTTCACAGAGGAAGACCGCAGTGCAGTTCCTTCTCTAATTGCTCGCATGAACGCAAAAAGGGCTGACATCGAAATAAGTGTCCAAGGAATAAAAAAGCAACTGAAATCACTCAACAGAGGAAAGTCCACTGGACCTGACGGGATACACATTCGACTCTACACAGAGTACGCGAAAGAACTTGCCCCCCTTCTAACAGCCGTGTACCGCAAGTCTCTAGAGGAACGGAGTCCGGCCCCGGTAGCTGAGTGGTCAGCGTGACGGAATGTCAATCCTAAGGTCCCGGGTTCGATTCGCGGCTGGGTCGGAGATTTTCTCCGCTCAGGGACTGGGTGTTGTGTCGTCCTAATCACCATCATTTCATCCCCATCGACGCGCAGGTCGCCGAAGTGGCACCAGGCCAACGGTCTACCCGACGGGAGGCCTTAGCCACACGACATTTCATTTCATTTCTAGAGGAACGGAAGGTTCCAAATGACTGGAAAAGAGCACAGGTAGTTCCACTTTTCAAGAAGGGTCGTCGAGCATATGTGCGAACCTATAAGCCTATATCTCTAACATCGATCTGTTGTAGAATTTTAGAACATGTTTTTTGCTCACGTATCATAATATTTCTGGAAACCCAGAATCTACTCTGTAGGAATCAACATGGATTCCGGAAACAGCGATCGTGTGAGACCCAACTCACTTTATTTGTTCATGAGACCCACAAAATATTAGATACAGGCTCCCAGGTAGATGCCATTTTCCTTTACTTCCGGAAGGCGTTCGATACAGTTCCGCACTGTCGCCTGATAAACAAAGTAAGAGCCTACGGAATATCAGACCAGCTGTGTGACTGGATTGAAGAGTTTTTGGCAAACAGAACACAGCATGTTGTTCTCAATGGTGAGACGTCTACAGACGTTAAAGTAACCTCTGGCGTGCCACAGGGGAGTGTTATGGGATCATTGCTTTTCACAATATACAGGGTGATTCAAAAAGAATACCACAACTTTAAAAATGTGTATTTAATGAAAGAAACATAATATAACCTTCTGTTATACATCATTACAAAGAGTATTTAAAAAGGTTTTTTTTCACTCAAAAACAAGTTCAGAGATGTTCAATATGGCCCCCTCCAGACACTCGAGCAATATCAACCCGATACTCCAACTCGTTCCACACTCTCTGTAGCATATCAGGCGTAACAGTTTGGATAGCTGCTGTTATTTCTCGTTTCAAATCATCAATGGTGGCTGGGAGAGGTGGCCGAAACACCATATCCTTAACATACCCCCATAAGAAAAAATCGCAGGGGGTAAGATCAGGGCTTCTTGGAGGCCAGTGATGAAGTGCTCTGTCACGGGCTGCCTGGCGGCCGATCCATCGCCTTGGGTAGTTGACGTTCAGGTAGTTACGGATAAGGTTTCATAACTAACCTTTTTCGTAGGACTCTCCATACAGTTGATTGTGGAATTTGCAGCTCTCTGCTAGCTCTGCGAGTCGATTTTCCTGGGCTGTGAACAAATGCTTGCTGGATGCGTGCTACATTTTCATCACTCGTTCTCGGCCGTCCAGAACTTTTTCCCTTTGCACAAACACCCATTCTCTGTAAACTGTTTATACCAACGTTTAATACACCACCTATCAGGAGGTTTAACACCATACTTCGTTCGAAATGCACGCTGAACAACTGTCGTCGATTCACTTCTGCCGTACTCAATAACACAAAAAGCTTTCTGTTGAGCGGTCGCCATCTTAGCATCAACTGACGCTGACGCCTAGTCAACAGCGCCTCAAGCGAACAAATGTACAACTAAATGAAACTTTATAGCTCCCTTAATTCGCCGACAGATAGTGCTTAGCTCTGCCTTTTGTCGTTGCAGAGTTTTAAATTCCTAAAGTTGTGGTATTCTTTTTGACTTACCCTGTATATAAATGGCCTACTGGATACTGTCGAAAGTTCCATGCGGCTTTTCGCGGATGATGCTGTAGTATACAGAGAAGTTGCAGCATTAGAAAATTGCAGAGAAATGCAGGAACATCGGCAGCGGATAGGCACTTGGTGCAGGGAGTGGCAACTGACCCTTAACATAGACAAATATAATGTATTGCGAGTACATTGAAAGAAGGATCCTTTATTGTATGATTATATGATAGCGGAAAAAACACTGGTAGCAGTTACGTCTGTAAAATATCTGGGAGTATGCGTACGGAACTGTTTGAAGTGGAATGATCATATAAAATTAATTGTTGGTAAGGCGGGTGCCAGGTTGAGATTCATTGGGAGAGTCCTTAGAAAATGTACTCCATCAACAAAGGAGATGGTTTACAAAACACTTGTTCGACCTATACTTGCGTATTGCTCATCAGTGCGGGATCCGTACCAGGTCGGGTTGACAGAGGAGATAGAGGAGATCCAAAGAAGAGCGGCACGTTTCGTCACAGGGTTATTTGGTAAGCCTGATAGCGTAACGGAGATGTTTAGCAAATTCGAGTAGCAGACTCTGCAAGAAAGGCGCTCTGCATCGCGGTGTAGCTTGCTGTCCAGGTTTCGAGAGAGTGCGTTTCTGGATGAGGTATCCAATATATTGCTTCCCCCTACTTATACCTGCCGAGGAGATCACGAATGTAAAATTAGAGAGATTCGAGCGCGCACGGAGGCTTTCCGGCAGTCGTTCTTCGCGCGAACCATACGCGACTGGAACAGGAAAGAGAGGTAATGACAGTGGCACGTGAAGTGCCCTTCGCTACAGACCGTTGGGTGGCTTGCGGAGTATAATGTAGATGTAGGCGAAGTGATAATTCACAACGACGTTAAAATATCTTCTTCTTCATGTCAAGGTTTTGCCTCTTTCACACCGTTAACCACTTATTTCGATTTGTTTCATCTTCTGGGCCGAGGCTAGCGATCTTTATCCTCATGACTTTAGTTGTGTCACTTCCGTTTAAGCGAGCACGGTAGCGCAGTGGTTAGCACGCTGGACCCTCTTTCGGGAGAACGACGGTTCAAGCCGCGTCCGGCCATCGAGTTTTAGGTTTTTCGTTATTTCCCTAAATCGCCCCAGGGAAATGCTGGGATGTTTACTTTGAAAATGGCACGTGCGATTTCCTTTCCCATGTTTCTGTAATCCGAGCCTGTGTATCGTTTCTAATGACCCTACTGTCGATAGGATGTTGAACTCTAATCTTCCTTCCTTCCTTCCTTCAGTCCTGTTTATCTCGGACACATTGTCGACAGTCATTATCCCATATATATTATAAATGCTAAATTTTGTATGTGAGTATATTCGTTACTCCTTCAAGATGAAACGGCTGGACAGATTTGCAAGAAATTTGGAATGGAATTAGCGTTTGCCCTGAACTAACACATAGGCCGCTTTTAAAAGTGTGTGGTACAAGAAAATGTACCGTACACTTTTAAGAGCAGCATATTGATTTGAAGAATATAATGCGAAATGTAGAACAATAATTAGTCTTAGAAAAAGCAATTTACTCTTTCACCTTTGAACTGTATCGTATTTGTCAAAATACTTTTACTGTTTAATATGTCCTACGTAATACGATTCAACGTAACGAATACAATGCTTATAGAATCCACAAAGTGTTTAATCTATAGGTTCGTACAAGCCCGTTGCATTTTAGCCGCTGAGCGTCTAGCGTATCATATAGCTTCTGAGTTGCTACTGAGGTGTTACTTCTGTACGAATCAGAGACTTCGTGCCCTTAGATGTAGAGCGTGGCAGGCTTCGATTGTGGCTGGATTTGATTATGATTTGCGATTCTGTCCGTTGATAACAGGCACACACGCGAGGGCAGATGACGTTGTTGCAGGTACAAATATTATAAAATTTTATCTGCACCGAACAAGAAACTGCTTACTTTATTTCTTCGTCGAGTTAGTATGTTTGTTACTCCTTCCCGCTGAAACGGCTGGACTGATTTGGACGAACTTTGGATTGGAGATAGGTTACCTTTTACTCCGAAAAATCACTGTTCCCTTTGGATGGTGCATGTGACTAAAATTTCATCAAAGAAAGTTAACTATCACTCCAACAAAACTTGCCTTTCAATTCAAACGATTACAGTTCTCTTTCAAAGCGGCCTTCTCGATCACCTGTATAAACAAGAATCAAGGACAAACGTTGAAAGTGGTAGGTATTCATTCTCGCACGGACAGCTGTAGGTTGGCTGCTCGCGTGTATCGAGAGTCAAAAATCTCTGCTTACACGCAGAGAACAAGAGACATTTCAGTAAATTTCTGACATTCCATACACACCAAGAGAATTGTGACATTTTCCATGCTAGCCACGTCGCAAACAGTAGTGAAACTATTTACTCCTTTTCTTGGCAAATATTGCAATTAACTAATCGGTCGAGTAATTATTTTTTTTTCCTTATGTAAACGAGCGAGTTGTGAGCCATACGTATTTGTTAACATCTCCCATTGTCTCAAAATTTGGTATTTTTTCCGACGTCACGCGGTGTGCTGGGCCGCAAGTGCTCGCACCTCAAAACCTCCAAGAGACAACTTTTGTGATGGCGCATAGTGAGTTTTGGCATTAACATATGAATTACAAATAACACAACAGTCAAAAAGACGCTAGTGCCACTAGCCTATATATGAAAATATTATAGATTAACATTGATAATGCAAGTGGCCTTGTTGCCGTGGTAACAATCGTTTCCGTTAAATCACCAAAGTTAGGCGCTGTCGGGCTGGGCTAGCGCTTAGATGGATGACCTTCCGGTCTGCCGGGTGCTATTGGCAAACGGGCTGCACTCGGCCCTTGTGAGGCACGTTGAGGGGCTACTTGATCGAGAAGTAGCGGCTCTTGTCTCGTAAACTGACAACGGCCGGGAGAGCGGTGTGTTGACCACAAAGAAATGGTTCAAATGGCTCTGAGCACTATGGGACTTAACTGCTGAGGTCATCAGTCCCCTAGAACTTAGAACTGCTTAAACCGAACTAACCTAAGGACATCACACACATCCATGCCCGAGGCAGGATTCGAACCTGCGACCGTAGCGGTCGCGCGGTTCCAGACTGTAGTACCTAGAACCGCTCGGCAATGAGGCCGGCGTGTTGACCACATGCAGCTTCATACCCGCATCTAGCGACGCCTCTATGCTGAGGATGACACAACGATTAGTGAGTACCGTTGGGCCTTCCGATGACGGAAAATAATAGTCCTATATATTAATTCATATTTCACAACATAAAATTGGAAAACGATTTTTTATAGGAAGTACAGGACGCTGAGGTTTGGTTAGAACCCAAGTCAAACCTATAAGATTAGTGACCTACAAATATCTGTTTTTGTCAAAACTTTGTATCTATGTTTTGGCCTCTTAATGTTGTCAGTGCCTCATTCGTATTCTGTACCTGAAATAAAGGCAATGAGATTTGCCTGTTATATTTTAATGTGTTTAGGTATAGGGTAAACCAGTGCCCCGTATTCTACAGTGGCCCGTTAGTGAGTAATAATACACTGAAATGCCAAAGAAACTGGTACAGCATGCGTACTCAGATACAGAGATATGTAAACAGGCAGAATAAGACGTTGCGGTCGGCAACACCTGCATAAAACAACAAATGTCTGGCGCAGTTGTTAGATCGGCTGCAGCTGCTACAATGGCAGGTTATCAACATTTAAATAGTTTGAACGTGGTGTTATAGTCGGCGCATGGACGATGGGGCACAGCATCTCCCAGGTAGTGATGAAGTGGAGATTTTCCCGTACGACCAGTTCACGGGTGTACCATGAATATCAGGAGTCCGCTAAAACATAAAATCTCCCACATCGCTGCTGCCGGAAAAGATCCTGCAAGAACGGGACCAACGACGACAGAAGCGAATAGTTCAACGTGACGGTAGTGCAACCCATTCGCAAATTGCTGCTGATTTCAGTGCTGGGCCATCAACAAGTGTCAGCGTGTGAACCATTCAAGGAATCATCATCAATATAGGCTTTCGGAGCCAAAGGCCCACTCGTGTACACTTGATGACTGCACGACACAAAGCTTCACGCCTCGCCTGGGCCCGCCGATACCGACATTAGACTGTTGATGACTGGAAACATGTTGCCTGGTCGGACGAGTCTCGTTTCAAATTGTATCGAGCGGATGGACGTGTAAGGGTATGGAGAAAACCTCGTGAATCCATGGACCCTGCATGTCAAATGGTTCAAATGGCTCTGAGCACTATGGGACTTAACATCTGTGGGCATCAGTCCCCTAGAACTTAGAACTACTTAAACCTAACTAACCTAAGGACATCACACACATCGAACCTGCGACCGTAGCGATCACGCAGTTCCAGACTGAAGCGCCTAGAACCGCACGGCCACACCGGCCGGCCCCTGCATGTCAGCAGGGGACAGTTCAAGCTGGCGGAGCCTCTGTAATGTGGGCGTGTGCAGTTGGAGTGATATGCGACCCCTGATATGTCTATATACGACTCCGACTGTAGTCACGTACGCATCCTATCTGACCACCCGTATCCATTCATGTCCATTGTACATTCCGACGGACTTGGGTCATGTGTGAATTTGTGTTGTCGAAAGAGGATACCGCCCACCCATAGTAACATCCTTTCCCTTGCCTCCCTACTGTACAAGGATACTACAGATATCACCTGAGTAACAAATGCGTCAGGGACATTTCAACCCTTATAAAGCTGCCGAACTGTCGGTGTTGTGACTGTTAGGTTCTGTATGGCATTGGAATTCGGTTTGGGCCAGATAAAATTATTTTATATTTCTTAGCCCGATGTAAAAATTTACTTTTACTTAATCATTTTCCTCTGTTTTGTGTGTGAGGCGTTAGAGCGAAGGAACAAGTACAGCTAAACCCACGCCACTCTGCGTACGGAATTAAAAAGACTGTGGCATAGTCGTCGAGCGTCTCGTCATCAGCTACACGGCTCTGTAGTCAGTGCTGAATGATACTTGAGATGATGTAATGAGTAACACCGATGGACAGTGGATGGCTGGGAACGGGTAACTTGCAGTGAATGGTTTGAGTTTGGCGAATGCATGGAGAACACTACCTGCCATCATGTGCAGTGCCAACAGTGATGTGCGGAGGAGGTGGTTTTACGAAATGTGGATGTTGTTCGTTGTGAGTTAGGACGTCGACTTCGCTCTGGATCCCAGAGAGCAACATCACTATCTTCCCTCGTTTCGGGTTGCCCTACACGATATTAGACAGGTGTACGAGTGTCTTTGGCACTTCATTGTAGATCTGAGGCACAGAGCTCTACTCAAAAACACTAGAAATTCTGTATTCCTATTGGCTAGTATGTGAAGCAGCCAAGCCGATCATCTCGGGCGCTTCTATGCTCGCGATATTTCTAATGTCACCATGTCTAATGTCTAATGTTACCACAAGTAATTCAGACTAGAAATCTCGCAATTCCGAAACTAAAGAAAATTTAGCGAAAACAAAACACGATTCCTTTCCACAAAATAAATTAGTAATAAATTTTATACTTAACTCCTCTTATGGCTGCCTTTTACAAAATCAAGTTCATTCGGACCTAAGTCAGAAATACCCCTATTGCACAACAACTTTCTCACGTACTTTTATATATCTCCCTTTACATATGTCCTCCATTCCCTCTCTGTCTGTCCAAAACACTCACACAACCAAAACACGACAAAATAATACTTTTCTAAAGTACTCTTAATTACGCCAGAAATCTGTGGCAATGAAACTAAAGAAAATTCCAGAAAATTAGATTATATGAACCTATCCTCTTGGTTGTAGCTTCAATTGATGCTTTACATGAATAAATTACAATTATCTCCGTTTTGCAATGACAGCACAATTATTATGTGTTTTAGTTAAAAATGTATATCTCCGAAAAAAAATGAAGTAACTGTACAATGAATGCTTTCATGACCGGATGTTTCAACTGCCGAGAATTTTTCCGGATTGTATGGCCCTGGTCCATGGAACTCTTCTATCCTTGACGTTTCGTCCAAAGCTACGTTGGACATCTTCGGAGGTGCTCCTGCCCTTGCAAACCATACAACCCGGAAAAATTCTCGGCAGTTGAATATATTGGCTTGCAATTTTAACAGTATGTTTGTGTTATCCACAGAATTTGGTTTACTAATTACGAAAAAGATCGATTAATATTTAATAGTACTTCTTCAGATTCGTAGAGAGTATGTGTAACGTACTGCACGAAGTGTTAGACAAATACACTCCTGGAAATGGAAAAAAGAACACATTGACACCGGTGTGTCAGACCCACCATACTTGCTCCGGACACTGCGAGAGGGCTGTACAAGCAATGATCACACGCACGGCACAGCGGACACACCAGGACCCGCGGTGTTGGCCGTCGAATGGCGCTAGCTGCGCAGAATTTGTGCACCGCCGCCGTCAGTGTCAGCCAGTTTGCCGTGGCATACGGAGCTCCATCGCAGTCTTCAACACTGGTAGCATGCCGCGACAGCGTGGACGTGAACCGTATGTGCAGTTGACGGACTTTGAGCGAGGGCGTATAGTGGGCATGCGGGAGGCCGGGTGGACGTACCGCCGAATTGCTCAACACGTGGGGCGTGAGGTCTCCACAGTACATCGATGTTGTCGCCAGTGGTCGGCGGAAGGTGCACGTGCCCGTCGACCTGGGACCGGACCGCAGCGACGCACGGATGCACGCCAAGACCGTAGGATCCTACGCAGTGCCGTAGGGGACCGCACCGCCACTTCCCAGCAAACTAGGGACACTGTTGCTCCTGGGGTATCGGCGAGGACCATTCGCAACCGTCTCCATGAAGCTGGGCTACGGTCCCGCACACCGTTAGGCCGTCTTCCGCTCACGCCCCAACATCGTGCAGCCCGCCTCCAGTGGTGTCGCGACAGGCGTGAATGGAGGGACGAATGGAGACGTGTCGTCTTCAGCGATGAGAGTCGCTTCTGCCTTGGTGCCAATGATGGTCGTATGCGTGTTTGGCGCCGTGCAGGTGAGCGCCACAATCAGGACTGCATACGACCGAGGCACACAGGGCCAACACCCGGCATCATGGTGTGGGGAGCGATCTCCTACACTGGCCGTACACCACTGGTGATCGTCGAGGGGACACTGAATAGTGCACGGTACATCCAAACCGTCATCGAACCCATCGTTCTACCATTCCTAGGCCGGCAAGGGAACTTGCTGTTCCAACAGGACAATGCACGTCCGCATGTATCCCGTGCCACCCAACGTGCTCTAGAAGGTGTAAGTCAACTACCCTGGCCAGCAAGATCTCCGGATCTGTCCCCCATTGAGCATGTTTGGGACTGGATGAAGCGTCGTCTCACGCGGTCTGCACGTCCAGCACGAACGCTGGTCCAACTGAGGCGCCAGGTGGAAATGGCATGGCAAGCCGTTCCACAGGACTACATCCAGCATCTCTACGATCGTCTCCATGGGAGAATAGCAGCCTGCATTGCTGCGAAAGGTGGATATACACTGTACTAGTGCCGACATTGTGCATGCTCTGTTGCCTGTGTCTATGTGCCTGTGGTTCTGTCAGTGTGATCATGTGATGTATCTGACCCCAGGAATGTGTCAATAAAGTTTCCCCTTCCTGGGACAATGAATTCACGGTGTTCTTATTTCAATTTCCAGGAGTGTAGACGGCTCTCTCGGCGCAGTAGCTAGCGTCAGCTGTGCCAGTGTGAGAACCAAAATCTGCTGTTCTTCCGGCTCTACGGCAAGCTAAGCTTCCAATGCAAGATGACAACTCGTAATAATTTGCTACGTTACAGGGTCTTGAGGAAGAACGAGCTGACATTCGCCCACAGTCATTCAGGAACCTCATCGAATGTGTCCCAGAAGAGTTAAAGCCGGCATAGGACTCCGGATACTTCTGATTAAATAGTGTAGTCGATAGCCTTGTTTCGCTATCTCGAATCATTTGTGATATATTGTTTCGCTATCTCGAATCATTTGTGATATATTGTGAAATGCATCGGTATCGTCAGTTAGTTGAACCGATCGGACAGCACTCGCACAACAAGTGTAGCCCCTGTACAGTAGACTGGTCAGACTCCTCATGGACGCACGAGCTTACAGTTCCGCAGTACCTTAGCAGTGAATCGGCGCCTGTCATTTCCTTTCAACCGCAACTGAACTCGTGCGAGCATTTCATTTCCTAGCCCGCTGCTTTGTTAGTCGCAGCTTTTTGTTTTGTTCTTTCGGCGACGCGTCGTCCCTTTTGAATACGCTCGTCTTTTGATTTGTCTCTGCTTCAAGCGCTTCATCAGCATTCATTGGCAGCAGCAGATAACTACGAAACGTTGTGTTAACCTTATGCATGACTTTAAATTTCAGTGCACATTTCAAGCGCAGCCGGGTTTGTATTTCCAATGAACTCCAACAGCACCATCGTGAACCCTTATCTTTTACCGCATCCCGCTGAGCCAGCAGTCACATTAGAAGGTAATTATCTAGTCATTACCGATCAACACAATTCAAGAGACGCTTCGTATAAGATATCAAACACAGCTGCAGCGTGATTATATTACTGGCAATGAAACTGTATTACCATTACTTAGGACATTATGTTATTTGACATACTAGTTTCAAGGATGATGTCTAATTTGATGTATGAAATTCTTTCTGTAGCCGAGAAGTGAAATCTTTTTGTCCAAGAGATCACTGGACGCAAAAAGTGGCGCTGATATCATAAACGTTAATTTGAAAAAAAAAAAAATTCAAATGTGTGTGAAATCTTATGGGTGTGGTGAAGAAGGTGTAGTTATCAACGCCGAAACCTAGGTTAACACTAGGTCCTTTTTTCGCAATCGAGACGGGTTTCTAGTTTTTTAATATATTAACCAACGATTGCTGACGCGCTGCGATGTTGAAGGTTCTTAAATATTATGGGACTTAACTGCTACGGTCATCAGTCCCTAAGCTTACACACTACTTAACCTAAATTATCCTAAGGACAAACACACACACCCATGCCCGAGGGAGGACTCGAACCTCCGTCGGGACTAGCCGCGTTAATTTCACTTCTCTGGTGAGTTACAAACACTTTCGTATAAGTTTTGCCGGAGAGTACGCTCAACGATTAGAGAAGGCTTGCTTATCGCCCTACCAGCAGTTTACTTCTTCGCCGCTTCATTGTAATTTCCAATGAATGTTTTGGAAGTGTAGATAATCTTCAAAGGAAAGCAGAAATTATGAATATGAGAAGTAAAATTATATGAAAATTACGCTAATGTTACAATATCGTTCTTTCGGGAATCAGGAGATGATACAAGCAGCGTTGTGAAGCGCATCAGAGGAGAAAATTAACAGGAAAAACAGTAAATGATGTTTTTATGAAAGTCACTGACCGGTTTAGAACAAATGGGCTAGCTTTGAAATGCGAAAAACCACAGCTCATCCAGTTTTGCACTGTCAAAAATATCCCCTTCCCTTCGTCCTAGAATACCGACAAGAAATAGACAGGCTAAAAGTTCTAAGTTCTTCGGTGTGCATATTGATGAAAACTTAAACTGGACGAAAGGTCATATAGAACACATGCTTAAACATCTAGTTTCGATTATTTTTGCCGTAAGAATAACTGCCAATTTTGTGAATGTAGAAATCCGTTATTTGACGTATTTTGCACATTTTCATTCACTGATGTCTTATGGGATTTTCTGGGGAAACTCCTCACTTACACAAAAATTATTCATTGCACTAAGTGAAGTAATTATAATTAAGTGTGGGATCCACACAATTATGTCTTGCAGGCATCCCTTTAAGCACCTTGGATTATTAACCAAAGCTTTTAGAGCAAGGGTGCTAAAGCTTTTAGCTTACCTACCCCGCATTGGAAGATGCGTGCACACACACACACACACACACACACACACACACACGCGCGCGCGCACACACACACACACACACACACACAAGAGAGGTGTGGAGTCATGAGAGGATGAATAATATAGTGTAACAGGAATTTCAGCTTGAAAATGTTCAATTTTTAACTTTACGTAAAAGGAATTGTATATAATTTTATTCTATCGATCGTGTCATAGATGCTAACTTCCTGGACCGCATCGATACTTGCTGTGGGCTGCAAGCGACCCGTGGGTTGGACGGCCCTGCTTTAGAGCGATATTTATAAAAATAACACTATAAGGAAAAATGATCTGCTTTCCCCTTTAATCAGTATAACTATAGCACAGAAATTTGTGAAATATGCAATTTTAAAACTCTTTGAGAATCTATCAATAGGTACAAAATGACTGACAGCAGATGTGTTTTCTAATGTAGATTAAAGATTTTTCACTTAGTAACTCCTCCTATATCATGGAGGAATTCTTGAACGGAAATAATTAGTCCTTTATACAGAAAATAAAACCTACAACTGCCCAACATGAGGTTTTCCATTAAAAAAGTGTTCTGTGTTTGTTCAGTTGACACGTCGACATAATAACGTTTATCATTAATATTGTAAGATAGCAAGAACTATGCCCCTTACATGAAGTCATTAAAGATCACCTAACTCACGTTGAGCAAACAGTAGGGCTGAACAAAAATGACGGACAAGGCACAATGCATCTTGTAGAGGGTATAGTATGGACGTATTAGAATAATTAATGTAGGGTGATGGTTTTAAAGTAATTCACACGACATGAAAAGTTTGTGGAAACACGTCGATTTACTGGAGGCTAGTTCATCTCAGGGAAGTACCCAGAAATGACCGCGGCGCGCGGCTGGGGAGCGGCGAAGGGAAACGACAATAGGTAGCTTAGGGCGGCTCAAGCTCTGAGAAAACGGTAACGGGGCATGGCGTCCAGCTGCCTTAAGATGAGTGACAGTGAGTGGGTGGTTGACCCCGACTCCATGCTGGTGTACCGGGAACTTGTATGCCTGTTGATAAATGTCCATCGTTCCGTTTTCAGTGAATCATGCGAGAAAGCTGCGCAAAGCTGTGGTGGAGCGGTCAACATAGGTCCAAATATGCGTGTTTGTGACTACAGCAACTTCACGCTGAATTCACGGTCTGCAGAGTCTGAAGTAAATCAGGTGAAGAGCGACAGAACGAAATACGCCAGCCTCCGATGGGAACGTAGGACCATGGAATTTGAAGTACTCTCCTAGGAGTCAGAATTCCGAAAAAAATTGGTGTTTGTGCAGACGCTAACCTTGATGGGTGGCCTGGGAGGAGCTAAATAGCAGAAGTTGAGAGGAAGGGAAATTTTGTGGGAATTTGTTCACTTCCCAGAGCAGGCATTGGTCGGCGCTGGGAAGCGACGCATAATTAACGCGACTTGCACTGCAACTGGCGTAAGTGATTTTGCTGGAGGGGAAACCGAGGCAAAGAGCGGACTGGGAGAAGTCCCTGTAGAAGTCTTCCGTTCCCAGTTTGCCTAGAGTGCAGACGTGGCGTTCTTTACTCAGCTTGCCTGAGAAAGAGTGAGCATCTCTGCAGTTTAGGACCTAGCAAATGGAACGATTGAGCTTAGAAAGTTTTCGTTCAGCTATGTACTGAGCAAGATAGCTAGGAGTGAATAGACGAGCGCAGCCTTGCAGCACCACGAGGTCGGCCGACGTCTGCACAACGACACCGCTCCGCCACGCTGAATTCGGTGATATTGCGCCCGCTCCGGCCACTGATTAATTTGCTGGATCACGTCGGCCAAGTTTCCACGAGGGTTTCATGGGCCGTGTATTGTAGAATTCTTCTCGCACTTCGCATTACGCCTGGGTCAGTCGATAGGAATTACTTTTAATTTATCGCGCTTTACTCCACGCAAACGCAATTTATTACCACTGCCTGTTAGGACAGTCATGTAATGTGATGATTGAAGGTCATGAGTTAAAATAAATCTGTGCTAATCGACTGCATCCGTTTTCAATCAAGTAGTTGATGCCAAGTCACTTTCTTACTTAATTTTATGTTCAACATTTGCATCTGGTGTTCAATAGCTGAATATAACATCAATGTGCACCCCTTTGTTATTAAAAGGTATCAATTCTGAACCAATTAATGTCAACACTACCACCGCAGTTCGATCAGGAGTCACAGGGCCTTATTACTTTCTTTGCGTTATCTGACATTGCGGCAGTTTTGCACTCTCTGTTGATCTGTTAGTCAATTACCTGGGGTGAACACACACCAAAACCAGATAAGTGACGGGTGGTGTGTTACAATATGATTTATGGAACACATAACCAATATCCAAGTAACTTCTCTTATCATACAATTACATAGCCTTACAAATTATTTCTCTATGATGTTGTGGTAAAGCGAAAGAGGTGATTACAATCCGAGGGAAAGTGGCGTGTACAATTACCATGAGGGCCAGCTCCAGGTAAACACAACTCATTAGCATGATCTCAATGGAGAGAAGTGATCAGATGTGAACGCGCTTCAGGTGCTATCCATCGTAAAGTATTGCTCAGTTGTGTGGGACCCCAACCAAATAAGACTAACTGAGGATGTTGACCGTATGTAGGGAACTGCAGCACAAATGGTCACATATTTGATTCACCCATAAGGAACCGCCGCGCAGATGCTGACAAAACTGTATTGGTAGACTTTTGAAGATAGACGCAAGCAATCCCGTGAATGCCTACTTACAAAATTTCGTGAATTAACTTTAAGTAAGGAATATACTACAACCCCACACGTATTGCGAAGACAAGGTTAGATTAATTGCAGTGTGTTTAGAAGAGTCTAAGCAATTATTCTTCTGTTGCTCCATAGGCGAATGGAATCTTAGTAAATTGTACAGTAGGAAGTACCCTCTGTCATCCACTTGCGGAGTATAGCTGTAGATGTAGTATGTCTGCAGAGGATCAACGACGATGGTACTCGGAGTTGACTGTCTGAACAGGTAAACGTAATGTACTGCACGTAAACTGGAGGAAGATGCATTATTGTTTGAATAAACTGGAAACAACAACCAGTGTCAAACATCTGGTTCAGATTAAACGTGGACAGAACAAAATGGTTCAAATGGCTCTGAGCACTATGGGACTTAACATCTATGGTCATCAGTCCCCTAGAAGTTAGAACTACTTAAACCTAACTAACCTAAGGACATCACACACATCCATGCCCGAGGCAGGATTCGAACCTGCGACCGTAGCGGTCACGCGGTTCCAGACTGAAGCGCCTAGAACCGCACGGCCACAACGGCCGGCTTGTGGACAGAACAAAAAAATCTAGTTCTAGGAAAGGTAGATACCAGATAGAGATTCATTGGAAGATCCCTCAGGAAGTACATCTACGGAGGAGGTACGTGACAAAACTCATTCGATAAATTCTTGGGTATTACTCACTGGTCTGGGACTTTTGCCAGGTTGGAATAATTAAAAAAAAAAAAGCAAAGATTGAAGGAAGAGCTGTGCATAGGGTCACTGTACCGTTAAATAGTCATCAAGTTGAAGTTATTCTTGATTTTCAATTCTTATTACTCCCACATAGCTTTTGAAAATATCGTAGATCGGTCTTCTGCCTCCGTATTTTGTTGCGATTCATTCTTAACACGTAAAGTTTACAAGATGCGCAGGGTCACTACCAGTCTAGAGCTTGCAAAATTTCCATGGAAGACTTTTGCTACAACTCCTGAGTGCAGCGTCCCTTCCAGCTTTTTCTGAGACCAACTTGATATTCATCGATATTCATTGAATTTCTCTTCAGTAATAACTGCAGACAAACTGAAGAGAAAGAAATATCGCCAGCAAGTGGACATGTTTCTGGACGGAGAGTCTTGACCATTGACAGTGGTGAGAGCAAAAACACTTTACTTTCAAAAAGTAATTTTGTTTGAATATACAGGGTGTTTCACAAGTCATGTTACAGACTTCTAGAGGTTGTGGAGGATACTTAGTAGACAAAGTTTTACCCAGTAACCCATGTCTGTAAACGGTTCACTTCCATGTTACAAGGAAAACAAGAGCTATTCAGTCACGCTCTAGATGTTACGCAGTTCGCCTGTTATGGAAAGATAATCACATTCATGACTTTTCCGATGACGCGATGTCACGTGACGTCCTCTGCTTCCATCTGCCTTATTCTCATGCTTCCTGGTGATGAGTCAGTTGACATGAGCTGACTGCTACTGCAATAATAGGACGTCTCAGTACACGTTTGCAGAGTTCAGTGATATGTTGTTAATTTACGGTGAAGCTCGCCCTAACGGGACTTTTATATCACAAGTATTTTCCAAGTCATGTAACTCCACCTCATTCCATGTTTGCCATAGCAGAAAAACAGCTGCGGGAAAGTGGAAAATTCACATGCGATAGAGCAAACCGTGGTGCTCCAAGAAAGTGGCTGACTGTCGTATTGGAACAGAAAGTGCTTCATCAAACTGAAGAGTACCCAACGACGAACACTCGAGCCGTTGCACGTCACTTGCACGTGCCTCACCCGCCTGTCTAGCGTATTCTGCATGAACAGCAACTCCACCCATAACACGCTCAGAAGGTACGAGCCATGCTCCCGGCGGATTTTGTGCCACATGTCAATTTTTGTACAAGGATTTTACACCGTTGTGTGAATTTTCCTGTTTCCTGTTTACCGACAAAGCATAGTTCAACAGGGAAGGTGTTCTGAACGCTCGAAGTAGCCACATTTGGGATCGAAAATCCCAAAACCAAGTGTATACGAAGATTTCAGCACACTTCGGCGTCAATGTCTGGGCAGGTATGTGCCATGGTCGTTTGACTGGGCTGTACATCCTGCCTCCCCACATAACGACTGGCAGGTACTTGACAGTCATGCAACACGTGCTGGCGGAGATTTTGGAAGATGTGCCGTTGAACTTTCGGCACGAATTGTGGTTCGAACACGATGGCGCCGCAGTACGTTTTGCAGTTCGCGTCCAAAACCATCTGAACGTAGTCTACGGAGACGGGTGGAGCGGGCGAGGTGGACCACATGCTGGGCCATGAAGATCCCCAGATTATACCTCTTTGATATTTTTCTTTTGAGGCTATATGAAAAGTCGTGTTTACGAAAGCCCTGCCCAGTCGGAGGAACATCTGGTTGTACGGATCATGGCTGCGGCAGAAGTGATAAACCATACACCACTCATGTTGGACAGAGTTTGTGCAAACTTAATGCGCAGACACAATGTATGCACCGAACTTGGTGGTCGTCATATCGAACAGTTATAATATGACGGTAAATGGGAGTAAAATTCGTACATCTTGTTTTCCTTGTAACATGGAGACGAACCGTTTCCGGACATGAGTTCCTGTGTAAAACTTGATCTACTAGGTCCTCTCTACAACCTCTAGAAGTGTGTAACATGAATTGTGAAGCATCCTGTATATTCCTCAGTTTCGGTTTATTGTTTCCATTCAGCATGAAAATACTGCACATAATATTGGAACTGTGAATTATTTGTTAATTCGGAAGTGCTGTTCTCGTAGATACCATTCTTATTCCCAGTTTCTCCCATACACAACTTATTCCTCCGAATATGCATTACATTTGTAATATAAACCATACAATAGTAAAATTTTAACCGAAAACAATTTCAGTACAATGACTGCAATTAACTGCTCTTTCTCTATGTGTATGATTAAATAACGGTGATAATGAGCTCAATTAAACGAAATGAGTTCAGCGCAATGGGACTAATAACAAACGTTATTTGCATCGGGGAGAGCTTTTAATAATTGAATTAAGTTCTGTTAGCAACAGTATTTTATGGTACTCCATCGGATTGCAATTAATTTTCAACAGAATTTCAAGTATTTAGAGAGCATATGCTTTCATGTGCAATGAACCATGTCTCTATAATTTAATAAACAAGGAGGAGAAGCAAGGGGTGTTTTCAGAAAAAGTGTACTGTCAAAAGGCGAAGTCACTCTTCCTCACAGGAGGATCACACGGCAAAGGGATTTTTGTAATTTTTTGTATTTATGGTACCTGAAGTTCAGAACGCAGATATTAATCACCCGAAATAGTTCGATGCAACTCTCAAAAATTCTCGAGAAAATCGACACTGAAGTTTGCCGACCGTCATTAATATGCTACAGCAACGTCGGAATCTCGATAGGCGGTGTTGCTTTGTGGTAGAATGTTCACCTAACACACAGGGGTTTTAGGTTCGATTCACAGCTGATGAAAATTTTTGAACAGAGTTACGGATCCAATATCAGTTCCGTGAATTTCAAACCCATGAAGTTGGAAAAGATTCAGTAGCGCTCGAGACTTGTAATCGCTGGTTCGTGTTTCGTTCCGGTCATTACTGTTTCGTAGTTTTTGTTAGTTCAGTTCGAATACTTACGTCTTGTAAATACAAAATTCATCAAATACATGCTAAAGAACAGGTATGTAATTGCTGCTTTTTGAAAAATATTTTTTTCATTGCAAATATGCAGGGTGTTACAAAAAGGTACGGCCAAACTTTCAGGAAACATTCCTCACACACAAAGAAATAAAATATGTTATGTGGACATGTGTCCGGAAACGCTTACTTTCCATGTTATAGCTCATTTTATTACTTCTCTTCAAATCACATTAATCATGGAATGGAAACACACAGCAACAGAACGTACCAGCGTGACTTCAAACACTTTGTTACAGGAAATGTTCAAAATGTCCTCCGTTAGCGAGGATACATGCATCCACCCTCCGTCGCATGGAATCCCTGATGCGCTGATGCAGCCCTGGAGAATGGCGTATTGTATCACAGCCGTCCACAATACGAGCACGAAGAGTCTCTACATTTGGTACCGGGATTGCGTAGACAAAAGCTTTCAAATGCCCCCATAAATGAAAGTCAAGAGGGTTGAGGTCAGGAGAGCGTGGAGGCCATGGAATTGGTCCGCCTCTACCAATCCATCGGTCACCGAATCTGTTGTTGAGAAGCGTACGAACACTTCGACTGAAATGTGCAGGAGCTCCATCGTGCATGAACCACATGTTGTATCGTACTTGTAAAGGCACATGCTCTAGCAGCACAAGTATAGTATCCCGTATGAAATCATGATAACGTGCTCCATTGAGCGTAGGTGGAAGAAACTAAAATGAGCTCTAACATGGAAATTAAGCGTTTCCGGACACATGTCCACATAACATCTTTTCTTTATTTGTGTGTGAGGAATGTTTCCTGAAAGTTTGGCCGTACCTTTCTGTAACACCCTGTATATTCTTAATTACTGATCTTTCATAAAATATTGTTAAAATAAAAAAAGACGTTCTTTTTCATTCTTAGGTGTTTTAAGACAAAGAAACGTTCATGAAACATGCACTTTCGTTTGGCGGGGCTGGAAACTGAACCTGTACCACACCCGCGATAGGAGAGCGTTCTAACACAAAGCCACCCGACCTCTCCAGAAAAACCTGACGATCGGAAAAATTTTAAAATCGATTTTCTTGAGAATTTTCGAGAGTTGCATTAAAATGCGTTTGATGGTTGCTATATATGTTCTGAATCTGACGTATCATGAATATGAAAAGATACAGAACTGTGTTTCCGGTGCAGAATTTTGCACACGAACTGACTTCGTGACTGTATACCATAAATGTTCGATGGAATTCATGTCGTGCGATCTGGGTGACCAAATCGTTCGCACGAATCGTCCAAAATGTTCTACAAACCAATCGCGAACGATTGTGACAGATGACAAAAAAATGGTTCAAATGGCTCTGAGCACTATGGGACTCAACTTCTGAGGTCATTAGTCGCCTAGAACTTAGAACTACACTCCTGGAAATGGAAAAAAGAACACATTGACACCGGTGTGTCAGACCCACCATACTTGCTCCGGACACTGCGAGAGGGCTGTACAAGCAATGATCACACGCACGGCACAGCGGACACACCAGGAACCGCGGTGTTGGCCGTCGAATGGCGCTAGCTGCGCAGCATTTGTGCACCGCCGCCGTCAGTGTCAGCCAGTTTGCCGTGGCATACGGAGCTCCATCGCAGTCTTTAACACTGGTAGCATGCCGCGACAGCGTGGACGTGAACCGTATGTGCAGTTGACGGACTTTGAGCGAGGGCGTATAGTGGGCATGCGGGAGGCCGGGTGGACGTACCGCCGAATTGCTCAACACGTGGGGCGTGAGGTCTCCACAGAACATCGATGTTGTCGCCAGTGGTCGGCGGAAGGTGCACGTGCCCGTCGACCTGGGACCGGACCGCAGCGACGCACGGATGCACGCCAAGACCGTAGCATCCTACGCAGTGCCGTAGGGGACCGCACCGCCACTTCCCAGCAAATTAGGGACACTGTTGCTCCTGGGGTATCGGCGAGGACCATTCGCAACCGTCTCCATGAAGCTGGGCTACGGTCCCGCACACCGTTAGGCCGTCTTCCGCTCACGCCCCAACATCGTGCAGCCCGCCTCCAGTGGTGTCGCGACAGGCGTGAATGGAGGGACGAATGGAGACGTGTCGTCTTCAGCGATGAGAGTCGCTTCTGCCTTGGTGCCAATGATGGTCGTATGCGTGTTTGGCGCCGTGCAGGTGAGCGCCACAATCAGGACTGCATACAACCGAGGCACACAGGGCCAACACCCGGCACCATGGTGTGGGGAGCGATCTCCTACACTGGCCGTACACCACTGGTGATCGTCGAGGGGACACTGAATAGTGCACGGTACATCCAAACCGTCATCGAACCCATTGTTCTACCATTCCTAGACCGGCAAGGGAACTTGCTGTTCCAACAGGCAATGCACGTCCGCATGTATCCCGTGCCACCCAACGTGCTCTAGAAGGTGTAAGTCAACTACCCTGGCCAGCAAGATCTCCGGATCTGTCCCCCATTGAGCATGTTTGGGACTGGATGAAGCGTCGTCTCACGCGGTCTGCACGTCCAGCACGAACGCTGGTCCAACTGAGGCGCCAGGTGGAAATGGCATGGCAAGCCGTTCCACAGGACTACATCCAGCATCTCTACGATCGTCTCCATGGGAGAATAGCAGCCTGCATTGCTGCGAAAGGTGGATATACACTGTACTAGTGCCGACATTGTGCATGCTCTTTTGCCTGTGTCTATGTGCCTGTGGTTCTGTCAGTGTGATCATGTGATGTATCTGACCCCAGGAATGTGTCAATAAAGTTTCCCCTTCCTGGGACAATGAATTCACGGTGTTCTTATTTCAATTTCCAGGAGTGTAGTTTAACCTAACCAACCTAAGGACATCACACACATCCATGCCCGAGGCAGGATTCGAACCTGCGACCGTAGCGGTCTCGCGGTTCCAGACTGCAGCGCCTAGAACCGCACGGCCACTTTGGCCGGGTATATGATGACATGTTTGGGAAGATGATGTCCATGAATGGCTGCAAATGGTCTCCAAGTAGCCGATCATAACCATTTCCAGTCAGTGATAAGTTCAGTTGGACCAGAAGGTCCAGTCCGTTCGTGTAGACACAGCCCATACCATTATGGAGCCACCAGCAGCTTGCACAGTGCCTGTTGACAACTTGAGTCCGTGGCTTCGTGGGGTCTGCGCCACACTCAAACCTTACCATCGGCTCTTACCAACTGAAATCGGGACTCAGGTAACGTTTTCCAGTCGTCCGTGCTGGTGGCAAAGGCACTCGCGTCGGTCGTCTCCTGCCATACATAGCCCATTGACGCCAAATTTCGCCGCACTGTCCTAATAGATACGTTCGTCGTACGTCCCACATTGGTTTCTGCAGTTATTTCACGCAGTGTTGCTGCTTTCGATCGTCAAGTGAAGGTCGTCATTACATTGTCCGTGGTCAGAGGTCATGTCTGAAATGTGGTATTCTTGACACTGTGGATCTCGGAATACTGAATTCCCTAACGATTCCCAAAATGGAATGTCCCATGCACCTAGCTGCAGCTACCATTCCGCGTTCAACGTTTGTTTATTCCCTTCGTGCAGCCACAATCGTGTCGGAAACCTTTTCACATGAATCATCTGAGTACAAATGACATCTCCGATGATGCACTGCCCTTTTATGCCTTGTGTAAGCGATTCTACTGCCGTCTGTGTATATGTGATTATCGGTATCCCATGAATTTCGTGACTTCAGTGTATAAAAGCAAATAATTTGTTGAAGAAGAACAGAGGGAAAATATTTTTTGACAGTAGACTTTTTCTGAAAACAGCCCTTGCTTCTCCTGCTTGCTTATTAAATTATAGACTCATGGTTCATAGCACAGTGAAAGCGATGCAGGAGGTCCACAATAACCTTAGCGTTGATTGGCGACTCCATGTTGTCCTGTGCACCACGACCAGATAACAGGTTTACTTGAAAAAAAGAGACAGCATTGGTCGTATAGTGACAACAGTGCATCCCAATTTAAGTTATACAATATAGCACTGAAGATGGTCACTCAGTGACAGAAAATCGATTTTGCAATAGTAAAAAAAATATACGACCAATGCTGTCTCTTTTTTTCAAGTAAACCTTAGCGTTGTTCACTACTGTCATGATGCCTTCGACTACCACCACAGATCCGTTGGAAGGCCAGTTCAGTATATCCCACAGCATAATTCTGCCCCCACTGGCCTGCATCTGTGGTGTGACGTATGTTTCGTGCAGCCATTCGTCTGGATGACGGCGTGAAATGACCCATTCATTCGACAGGTGACACGTTTCTAGTGATCCACGGTGAAAACTCAGTGAAGCTGTGCCCACTCCGGTCATAGCTGACGATGTCGTTGGGCCAACACAGGAACTTGTAGGGGTCGTGTGATGTGGAGCTCCATGTTCAACAATGGCCTTTGAATGATGTGCTCCGAAACATTTGTACCTGCACCAGCACTGCATTCTGTCATCAGATCTGCCACAGATCGCTGCCTATCCTGGATTACGCAAAAAATGGTTCAAATGGCTCTGAGCACTATGGGACTTAACTTCTGAGGTCATCAGTCCCCTAGAACTTAGAACTACTGAAACCTAACTAACCTAAGGACATCACACGCATCCATGCCCGAAGCAGGATTCGAACCTGCGATCGTAGCAGCAGCGCGGTTCCGGACTGAATCGCCTAGAACCGCTCAGCAACAGCGGCCGGCGGTACGTCAACAGGCGATCAGCTTCAGCATTTCAGAGATTATCGTTTCCAGCCGCAGCGCCACAACAGTGAGCCCTTTGTCAAAACATTATATCAGTGGATTTTCACATTTGCGACCCGTATCTTCGCTATAATTACTGCTCATTCGTCTCTCTTCCGCTCCATTCTTTCCTTACTGCATCACGTGCCCGGAACATTACCTGGAGGCATTCAACCTCGCGGTGGGCAGTGATCGTAATGTTTTGGCTCATCAGTGTACAGCTTCCACAGATTAATGTGACGAGGTGTACAAAGTCTGAATAACCACCTGCGAGACGTGCAGGAAGGGAGTCAGTGAGGCTATGGAAGGTACCGACAGGGATGTGGAGTCATGCCGATTCCAGTTCCGTGGCCAGCTACACTAGGTTCCTCGGTTGACGGTCTGTAGTCCGAAGAGCGCGATCGAGGTGGTCGCATAGAATCTCGATTGGGTTTAAGCCCGGGGAATTTGGTGGCAAGTGGAGAACTCATCCTGGTGATTTTCGAACCATGCATGTACACTGCGAGCTGTGTGACACACAGCATTGCCCTGCTCGTAGATTCCATCGTGCCGAGGAAAAACAAATCGTATTTAGGGGTAGAATGGTACCCAAAGATAGATGCGTACTTTTGTTGACCCATTGTGCCTACCACAATGTCGAGATCACCCAGGGAATAACACGAAGGGATTCCCGTGAGAACATTCCCCTGACCATATCGCTCCCTACTCCGGCCTGGACATTTCCGACGATTGTTGCAGGCTGTTTGTTTTCAGATTTTTCACGCTGATAGAGAATAAACGTGATTCATCCTAAAAGGCCACCTGTTGCTACTGAGTGAGCGTCCAGTTGCGGTATTATCGTGCAAATCCAAGCCGGTGGTGAACATCAGTCAGCATGGGTGCACGAACCAGGCACCTGCTTTGGAGGCTCATACGCAGCAACGTTCGCTGAACAGTAGTTGAGGAGAGGTTCGTAGCTCTTTGGTTCACCTGGGCGGTCAGTTGCTCAAGAGTTGCACGTCTGTTCACCCTTAAGCATTTGCGCAGCCATCATCCACCCCTATCATCTGTGGCTCGTGGTGCACCTAGTCCCTCAGCTCCGGTTTTGGATAGCGCCATTTTGACATGTAAGTTGTACTTTTACCACGACGGCAAACGAACAAATTACAAAGGAAGGATTCCACCCTTGGTCCGAAAGCCAATGACCATGTTCTTTCGGACGTCAGCTAAATCGCACTGTTTCCGCATCAAGACAACGACAACATCGTTTTCTGCGTCCCCCGGCACGCCTTATATACCCTCCACTGATAGTGCTGCTACCTGCCGTCAGTGAATGGTTACTGCGCATTGACGTCGAACGTAGGCGGTTGTTACATAAGTGAGACTGGACCGTTTAGAATGTTCCCGCATTCCTCTCTACTCTGTTAATGTACAGGGAGGTTATAATTAAAATTTCGCTATTTGAGATAGTGTACACGGAAAGCTCTTTGCCTTATTGCTACCCAAAACGACTTTCTGAACACCTCAGTACGAGCTCTAATTTCTCTTATCATTGAATGGTGACCATTGTGCGATTTGAAAGTTGTTGGTAATAATATATGCTCTAAATCCTCGTCGAAGATCGGATTTCGGAATTTAGTGAGCAACCCCTTCCGTTTAGCGCGTCGTCGATCTGCAAGTGTGTCCCACTTCAAACTTTCACTGAGATTTGTAACACTCTCGCAATGGCTAAATGTACCAGTCACGAATCTTGCCGCCCTTCTTTGGACCTTCTCAATCTCTTGAATCAGACCCAACTGGTAAGGGTCCCAAACAGTACTCTAAGACTGGACGAACTAACGTATTGTAAGCAATGTCCTTTGTTGAAGGACTGCATCGCTTCAAGATTGTAACAATAAACAGTACATTTCGCGCAAGGACCACGAAGGTAAGAGAAATTAAGGCTCATGCGGGAGCATATAGATAGTCGTTTTTCCCTCTCTCTGTTTGCCAGTGGAACAGGAAAGGCAATGACTAGTAGTGGTACAGAGTGCCTTCCGCCACGCACCGTACGGTGGCTTGCGGAGGATCTACATCTACATCTACATCCATACTCCGCAATCCACCCGACGGTGGGTGGCGGAGGGTACCTTGATTACCTCTATCGGTTCTCCCTTCTATTCCAGTCTCGTATTGTTCGTGGAAAGAAAGATTGTGTGTATGCCTCTGTGTGGGCTCTATGATTTTATTCTCGTGGTCTCATCGCGAGATATACGTAGGAGGGATCAATATACTTACTGCTTGACTCCTCAGTGATGGTATGTTCCCTAAACTTCAACCAAAGCCCGTACCGAGCTACTAAGCGTCTCTCTTGCAGAATCTTCCACTGGAGTTTATCTATCATCTCGGTAACGCTTTCGCGATTACTAAATGATCCTGTAACGAAGCGCTCTGCTTCCCGTTGGATCTTCTCTATATCTTCTATCAACCCTATCTGGTACGGATCCCACACCGGTGAGCAGTATTCAAGCAGTGGGCGAACAAATGTACTGTAACGTACTTCCTTTATTTTCGGACTGCATTTCCTCAGGATTCTTCCAATGAATCTCAGTCTGGCATCTGCTTTACCGACGATTAATTTTATATGGTCATTCCATTTTAAATGACTCCTAATGCCTACTCCCAGATAATTTATGGAATTAACTGCTTCCAGTTGCTGACCTGCTATATCGTAGCTAAATGATAAAAGATGTTTCTTTCTATGTATTCTCAGCACATTACACTTGCCTACATTGAGGTTCAATGTGGATGTGTGTGGATGTGGAAGCCAAAGTACGCGTCGTTTTATTTTCATCCATCACCGTGCCAAGTTCGACGGTGTCAGACAGAGACATATGGCGGGTTCGCGGTTCCGTCAGGGAATACAGTTCTCCTGAGCTTTTACGCATCCACATACCTTCGATTTGGCTCCTGTTTTGATTATTGTTTTGTTTTTAGTTCACAGTTATGTTTTTTAGCCTCATAAAGCATATTCCTTCCGGCACGCTTTCGCAGATATGCGGGGGGATCAAAACGTTTTGGCGCATTTTATGTGAATGATCGGACGACGCCGAGGGAGGGAACGTAATAAAGTGTGGCGCGGCTTCTGGTAACGTAATGGAAGTGGGAAGGCCACTTCTTCGCCGGCCCGTCATATTTACTGAGTGGCGGCGCCGAGGAAACGGGGTCAGCCGTAGGCAGAAGGCAGGCAGAGCGGAGAGCGGGCCCGCAGCCCCCACGGCTGCGACGCGTTGAATGGAGCCTGGGGACGGCGCGCGGCATGCATATTTCATGGCGCGCCGCCCCGCCTAGCCTCGCCTTCTGGAAACGCTGCCCGCTGCCAACCGCCGCCATCTCCACACCGCTCCCTCCCTAAGTAAATACACCCAACTACCTGCCCGCCACCACTTAACTACTGCTCCCTTGCAGCGCTTCGTTACGAGCAAACTCCCACGATATTACGTTAAGATCGATGACGGCATCTATGCTAAAAGACTGCTCTGGTGACAGTACTAATAAAGTCCAATAATTTAAGACAGAGTTATTTGCCGGCCGGAGTGGCCATGCGGTTCTAGGCGCTACAGTCTGGAGCCGAGCGACCGCTACTGTCGCAGGTTCGAATCCTGCCCCGGGCATGGATGTGAGTGATGTCCTTAGGCTAGTTAGGTTTAATTAGTTCTATGTTCTAGGCGACTGATGACCTCAGAAGTTAAGTCGCATAGTGCTCAGAGCCATTTGAGCCATTTGAACCACAGAGTTATTTGATTTAGTCAGGCAGACAAAACATTGGTGGTGTTAGCCCCCTGTTGCCCACACCGAAACTAAGAAGACAGCGATGCAGTTTCACTGCTTTAATGTTGACACTGGGAGTCCTTCGCATCGTTAACAGACAATGCCACAGCTTGCAACGTTCACTGAGCAAATTCTGTGTCGCGTATTTTTTCTACAGCGGTGTTAAACTATCGTAGGCTGCCGTAAGTAAGTGTAAAGAACTGTAGTTTCGCCCGGATAGCCGTTCGGTTTGACGCACTCCTTTCCGGGCGGGAAGGCGTGCCGGTCTCCGGCACGAATCCGTCCGGTGGATTAGTGTCGAGGTCCGGTGTGCCGGCCAGTCTGTGGATGGTTTTTAAGGCGGTTTTCCATCTGCCTTGGCGAATGCGGGCTGGTTCCCCTCATTCTGCCTCAGTTACACTGTATCGGCGATTGCTGCGCAAACACTATCTCCAAGTATGCGTACGCCATAAATAATCTGCCACGCAAACATTGAGGTTACACTCGTCTGGTGTGAGACGTTCCCGTGAGGCCGGGAGGGGGCGGCGGGGGGCGTCCACTGGGGGCCGAACCGCACGATAACCCCAGTTCCATACAATACAATACGGTTGTTTCTCTAGTAGCTTGGTCAGTTAAGATTGTAACTGCGTTACTTGAACGTTAGATGTGTTGCATACCTATCGGGCGTTTCGTCATTTCGATAGCTTTGTTTACATATACGGCCAGTGTCGTACTAGAGTTCCAAGAAACTGGAATCGGTGAACCGTCTAGTAACTGAGTGAGGCTGTATAACCTGCAGAATGGTTTTTCTCTACGTACTTACCCTCCTGTCCATTATCTGAAAATAAACTGTATTTATGGTAAAATAGAAACTGTCAATGTTTAATTCAGGTTTTATTCGAAAATTGTTGATTTGTAACGTGCAACAGAAGGATGCTGCAGTGAAAATAAAAAAAAATACAGATTTATAATGCAGAGCTGGAAAGCCCAGTTTCCTCAAAAAAGGTAAAACTTAAAAAAAGCAAATCAAAAACATATCAAACACAGTTTGAAGTATGGTTCAAATGGTTCTGAGCACTATGGGACTCAACTGATGAGGTCATAAGTCCCCTAGAACTTAGAACCACTTAAACCTAACTAACCTAAGGACAACACACACATCCATGCCCGAGGCAGGATTCGAACCTGCGACCGTAGCGGTCGCGCGGTTCCAGACTGTAGCGCCAGAACCGCTCGGCCACCAGCGGCCGGCACAGTTTGAAGTATTCGTCAAGCTTAGACAAAACATGTTTCTCTTATTCATATCTTTTGAACAATAACGATGAACTCTTGCCTTTGACCATGATGAACAACGTACTATTGAGTACAAAATATAGATTTTTTAATGTTTGTACATGTAAAGTACACTTGCATCAAAAGTATTTGGTTTGGTTACATAAGAGCACAGTAGTTACGCGGTCAGTCGATTTCTATTACCTCTAAAATTCAATTTATATTTTGTAAGGATGTAAATTACACAATGGACTAACGCCGAACGATGTGCAGTGCTAATTATGTGCAGTAAACAAACAAACAGGAAACAAAGAGAATTCGTCGATTCCCATTTTCTCTCCTCGTGCATTCTTTTACGTTTCTTTTCCTAAAAATGCTACCGGTAACAATACAATTTACTACGTTGATGTACTGCATCAAAACTACCGAACCGTGGTTTTGGTAGAGCGCAGCGCTTGTCTTCTGTCTCCTACGTGAACGCTGTAAAAGGAAACTGTTAGGATTTATCTTCCTCATCCTTTCTGCATTGGCCAAGGGCCTTGCCACAGTGGTAACACCGGTTCCTATCGCTGAAGTTAAGCGCTGTCGGCTGGGTGACCATCATTTCTGCCGAGCGCTGTTGGCAAGCGAGGATGCACTCAGCCCTTGTGAGGCAAACTGAGGAGCTGCTTGATTGGGAAGTAGCGGCTCCGGTTCCGTAAACTGACATACGGACGGGAGAGCGGTGTGCTGACCAAATGCCCCTCCATAACCGCATCCAGTGACGCCTGTGGTCTGAGGACGAAGCGGCGGCCGGTCGGTACCGTTTCGCCTATATCCCCTGTTCGGGCGGAGCTCAGTTTATCCTTACTATATTGTCAACGTTAATAACAGTGACAGAAAAAATCCTATAAAGCTCCAGACACTATGGTTTCTATTAATTTCATCTTCATCATTGTCATCATCAGTTCCACCATCTTCACATGCATCTACCTCATCGGCTTCATGTACATCTACGTCTTCTTTTTCAGTATCATCATTAACAACACAATCACTATTTATTTAAGTATTTATTTATTAGGGGCTTCAGCCCCTTTTAATACGGATCATGGTTCCCATACACACACATATTTTCATCATACCTTAACTGAATACAAAAAAGTCTATAGATTTCTCAGTTCAAATATTTCATCGAAACCATTCAAGAGACTGACGAAGAATAGAATGGCTATGTAAACCGTTGCCGCAAAAAAAGGAGTAATCATCAAACTTACAACATGGGTGGGAAAAAGGCACCTCAAAATCCAGGAAACTGGGACACTACAGCTGGCCACCAAAAACCAAAGTCCCTTCATCAGGTTGAAACTGTCGTTTTAAAATAGATACAAGAGAAAGAACGAAAAATAATCAAAAACGTTTTGGCCACAAAATACTCCGAAGAGAAAATAATTCAAAAGCATACCAAATTAAAGGTGGATACAAGAAACGCAGTCGATAACTATGCAGTGTGAAAGAGTGGAACTGCCTAGATTTTTGGAATTCTACGGTATTTTCACAAGGTAAGTGCGTGAATTCAAACGCTCAGAACAGCACGAAAATGTGTTTTAGATTATAAATCGTTCATCCCAAAAACAGTGGAATGAGACATTCGCATGGAAAACTGCGCTTCTTACCACGAGAGATATTTCAATAACCTCTTATTCAAAGTGTAAAAGGAGAACTTTGGGAAGGCGAAGGAACGAAATATCAATGTAATAGGACCAAAATACACATATTTCAATGTCATGACTTATTGCTATATTTGTCTCTGCTTTAAATAATTACACTTTACAGTGCCTGAGCAAAGAAATTTTTTTGCTGACTTCATAATGTTGCACAACTATTCATAGTACAGGTGTGTTCAAGGCAAAGTGGTTCAAATGGCTCTGAGCACTATGGGACTTAACATCTGTGTTCATCAGTCCCCTAGAACTTAGAACTACTTAAACCTAACTAACCTAAGGACATCACACACATCCATGCCCGAGGCATGATTCGAACCTGCGACCGTAGCGGTCGTGCGGTTCCAGACTGAAGCGCCTAGAACCGCACGGCCACACCGGCCGGCTGCAAAGTGGAACAGAACAATATTTACATCTGACTAAAGCCACTTTTTCACATCCAAATAACTTTTACATTCAAGTAGTGCAATATCAGACACCACGTCTGAAAATGCAAACACAGTACTTTGATGTTTGATACGGGACTGTTTGAACGCAAAAGTTATTTGAATGTGAAAAAGTCGCTTTAGTCAGATGTGGATCTTGTTCCGTTCCACTTTACTTTCGTCACATCATTAAAATCTCACATCTGCACCTTGGAGACTGAACAGCTGTGCAACACTATCACGTCGACAGAAAAAAAGAATTGTTGTTCGGACAGCGTAATCTTTTTAATCAGACGACAACACAATAGAAGACTACCACACACTTTTTTCCGCTTTCAAACGCCAGCAGAAAAGTGGCTTATTCGCCTCCAGTAAGACGCGGAGGGGCGGTGCAGATCTCGAGCTGGAGGAGTCACTTGAGAACGCTGCAGAGAACCACACCTTGGCTAGACCGCAGCGTGTACACCAGGTGTAACATAGAGCTTCCTGTGGAACGTCTAGTAGCTACGGCCCTCCTGTCAGGTGGTACACGTAGAGTCGGTAGAGACGATCGACAACACGCAAATACTCTTTTCTGACCACTCGTCTTGGCGATTCTCACCACATTTAGTTTTTTTCTCTTCAGTAATGGAGCTAAATCCACGAGGACTCACTTATTAAACTGTCGGAAAGCCCAATCCTGGCATCAGTGACAGTCTAACTGCTTTCAGGGTCAACAAAAGTTTCGATTTCATTTTGATTTCAATTTTTTGTTTAATTATTGACCAAGTTTAAAAATTTATAAACCTTTCATACTCTTACGCATTGAGAGAAATAACCTTATGTTAAAGGTATAACACAATAGGACAAATTTTAAAGTTAGAAACTATGTATAATTCTTGACACAGCGTAATTCAAAGCACGCAAATTTTCTAGAATATATTCATCCAATATTTGAAAATGAGAGCAGTTAGCGACTCCCAACAAACTTACCACATAATTTCACACTTTTTCGTAACTTTTCACGACCGACAAAATAAAGAAAGGCAGAAAGTTTGGCGCTTAATACATTTTGCTGTTCATGCAGTAAAACTTCATTATCAAGCATGACGTTTTAATTCATTACTTTGCTTTTACAACTTTTGTTCGCAAGACATTTTGATGATGACGGTTGAAGGTATCGCTATAGCAAGCAGAAATCTACTAATACCAGTATTACTGGACCCTATTTTCATCAGAACCGAGGTGGAATCTTCCTACACGTCAGTCAGGGACCTGAAGATGGCGTAGTAAATCGCTGAAACTGGTAGCCAAATAAATTTGGAAACTAGATTGGTGTAAGGTGTTTAATTTGGCATCCTTGTACCGAACAGCCGAGTAGTGCTATCTTGTAAAAGATGGACATACAGTACAGAGACCTGAATTGAATTTTCCCAGACCGGAAACGACCGACAGATTCTGCCCTTCTATGCTCGACTGTGAATCAAAATAAAATGTTTGAAATGGCTCTAAGGCCGGTGTTACACTATCAAACTTCTTTGTCAAAGATTTGATCAAAGATGTGATCAAATATTCCGTCAAATATATTTGGCAAAGATCTTTGACGTAGCGCTAGAAGGCGTATTACACTGTCACCATATTTTTCGTCAAAGTTCAAGATGGCTGACAACAACAACTTGTTATTAACCGCAGCAGTTGCATGTACCACAACTGCACTGTGTCCACATGCGGAAGAGAAGCGGGGGAGAAAAAGGAAACGTATCTGGGTGAAGACGTAGGTTTTACGAGGTTTTACGACGACACGATAAAAGCATTCAACAAAACTTGTTACGTGAGCTTATAGTGGAGGACGTCAAGTTGTACATCAATTACTTAAGAATGGATGGGCATACATTTCTGTATGTGCTCAATGAAGTATATCCTCATATCACAAAGCACAATATTCACTTAATAACTGCTACATATGCAGGAGACAGGCTCACTGTAACACTCCGATTCCTTGCTACAGGAGAGGGTTACGTTAGGTTAGATTAGGTTAGGTCATGTCAGGTCACGTCAGGTCTCCAATCTTATTAATCTATTTTTGTATTCAGTGTGCCTCACGTAAAGCGCCTCATTAGCTTCATACATCTGTACTAATTTTGTAGTTGTCAGCACACATCAATTGTATTTACCGGCAATGTTTATAAAAACAGTACAGACGACAGAACGCTGCAGCGATGCTAGCGCTCCATGTGGTAACATGTCACATTGCAGTGAACAGAAGACAAGCGACTTCTTTGATCAAATCTACAGCGAGCCCCTAGATTTGATCAAATATTGGACGACATTTGACAAAGTTCCCTACTACACCATCAAATATCTTTGACAAATATTTTTGACAAAGATATTTGACAAAGAAATTTGATAGTGTAATACCGGCCTAAGCATTATGGGACTTAACATATGAGGTCATCACTCCCCTAAACTTAGAGCTACTTAAACCTAACTAACCTAAGGACCACAGACACATAGAAGCCCAAGGCAGGATTCAAATCTGCGACCGTAGCAGCACCGCGGTTCCGGACTGAAGCGCCTAGAACCGCTCGGCGACTGTTAATCGTTTTGTTATTTTGATCAAACAATGATTTTTTATTCGCTGCGATTACGTAAATTTAGCTCTATATGTAACAATCACACACGGTCGTTACTCATCTACGGAAGCGAATTTGGACGTTGAAATGGAAACGATCAGCTGCCTTACTGCTGGTTGTGGAGGGATTGGAGGGCGGTCGCACGGTCGGTGGCGCGTCCACGGCCACGTGCGTGTCCGCGTCGCCGCGCAGGCTGGCAGCTCGCGCTCTCGTCTGGCTGCGAAGGGGCGGGGAGGTCCAGGAGGAGGTGGGGGAGGGAGAGGGGGGAGGGGCGCGTCGAGCGCCGCGTCGCCTCGGCAAGCGCACGCGCACGCGCGCCGCACGCAAGGTCGTATCGACCGCGCGGCGCGGCCGTCCTCGACACGCCGCCGTGGCCGTCGCCCCAGGGCACACACTCGCACTCCAGCGCGCCTCCGGCACCCTCCCTCCCAGCTGCTCCGCCCTGCGCAAGCAACACTGCTTTCTCTGGCCTCTTCCTCTGGAATACATCCAACCAATACGACGCTACAGCTACGGTCTCTGAGTCGGGCGTCAGGGTTTCCAAGTCGTAAAAGGTTGTACAGTCCCACTGCGGTGCCAGTAAATGTCTCCTTTCACGCGATCATTCAAGTTTAAATTCCTCCAGTCGACATTTGAAGGGAAGGAGTAACCGAAATGAAACTTCATGGCTTGAGGTGGGATCTGATGTTATTTCAGTGCTTACAATAGCGAGTCAAATATATGTAGAACTCGGCAATAATAGCCCACGTATCAGTACCACGTTCCACCCCTTGCAGGATTTCGTTGCATTAACTGGCCTCTCGATTATACCCTATTAATGTTATATCGGGTTCATGTTGGACGACCTGGGCAGCCAAATCATTCGCTCGAACTGTCGAGAATGCTCTTCAAACCGATCACGGTGAGATGACGCATTGTTATCCATAAAAATTCCATCGTAGTTTGGGAACATGAAGTCCGTAAGTGGTTGCAAATCGTCTCCTAGTAGCCGAACCCAACCATTTGCAGTCAGTGACCGGTTCAGTTGGACCGCATAAACCAGTTCATGCCATGTAAACACAGCCCATACCACTACGCAGCTACCACCAGCTTGCACAGTTGTTGACAACTTGTGCCCATGGCTTCGTGAGGTATGCGCCACACTCGAACCCTAGCATCAGCTCTTACCAACGGAAATCGGAACTTATCTGACAAGGGTCCAACCGATAGGTCACGAGGTTCTGCAGCCGATGTCGTGCTGTTAGGATAGGCAGTCTCTCGTCGATCGTCTGCTGTCATAGCCCTTTAACGCCAAATTTCGCCTTACCGTCCTAATGCATTCTTTCGTCATACGTCCCACATTCATTTCTGAGGCCGGACTGTGTGGGCGAGCGGTTCTAGGCGCTACAGTCGCAGGTTCGAATCCTGTCTCGGGCATGGATGTGTGTGATGTCCTTAGGTTAGTTAGTTTTAAGTAATTCTATGTTCTAGGGGACTGATGACCTCAGAAGTTAAGTCCCATAGTGCTCAGAGCCATTTTCATTTCTGAGGTTATTTCGCGCAGTGTTGCTTGTCTGCTAGCACTGACAGTTCTGCGCAAACGCCACTGCTCTCGGTCGTTAAGTGAAAGCCCATGCATTGTCCATGGCGAGAGGTAATGGCTCAAATTTGGTATTCTAAGGACACTCTTGACACTGTGACTCTCGGAATATTGCATTCCCTGACGATTTCGAAAATGGAATGTACCATGTGATGCGTCTAGCTCCAACTACCATTCCACTTTCAAAGTCTCTTAATTCCCATCGTGCGTTGATAATCACGTCAGAAACCTATCCACGTGAATCACTTGTGTACATATGACAACTCCGCCAATGCACTGCTCTTTTATTGCTGGTGTACGCCATAGTACCATCTGCATGTGTGCGTATCGCAACTCCATGAGTTTCATCACTTCAGTGTAAATGGTCACCGATATCCTGGATACTGTCTCTGGGACAGAGTGACATACATATCACACCCAGACGTGTTCTATTGGAGAAAAATCTAGGGACTGTGATGGCCACAGGAGTATCTGAACATCACGTAGGCGGTTCATAGAGGCGTGCCGTGGGTGGATGAGCATTGTCCTGTTGAAAAGTGGAACTACGACACTGTTGTGTGAAAGGTAACACATGAGGATGAAGGAAGTCTTTGTGACACACCGTTAAACCGTCAGAGTTCTCTCATTCTTTACCAGCCATGACCTGAAGAAATAGCCAAGGGCTTTCCACACCTCGACGTCAGGAGTGGCACCACTTTGGCGCTCCAAAGCATTGGCAGCATGGGACCTTTCCCCAGGTCTTCATACTTCTTGGTCACAGGACCACTCCGAACGCAGCTGTTCGTATTATACCAGGGCTTCACAACATACGTGCTCGCGGAGCAAGCTGTGAGCAGCAAGGCGCGAGCACGGAGCAGCGCGAGCACGCTACCCCCACTACCGGACCAGAGCGGAGAGTGGGGAGAGTCACGTGGGGTACACAAGAGCTGCCGCCAGTCGATGTAAATCCGCGGCCACCTGCAGGGATATCACTCACGAATTATTACTGCGACAAATGAAACAAATAATGGAGAATGTACACGTGCCACATAATTTTATTAGCTTAGTGTATGCCTCTACCATCTGTAGACACTGAAACTAAAGAATTCCACGACAATCCTATATTTTCAACACTTTCTTCAACACTACTTAAAATATCACTTGCGGTTGTAGTGTTCTTCGTGGCTACTACATCGAGGAGCTCCTCCCTCACCTGAAGATCTCTATTAACACCTCTAACAAATATGGCAAGCTGCGCTGTTCCAGTGATATCAACACTTTCGTCCAGAGCTAGAGAATACGTCATAAAATCTTTACAGATATTTGCAAGCTGGCTCTGGACGTCGTCTGCCATGTCCTGTATGCGACGCATAATGGTCATGTTAGATAATGGCACAATCCGAAGCTGTTCAACTGAGATGGACACAAATGTTCCGCTGCAACTACCAAACATTCTACTATTAAATCGCCATCAGTTACGGGGCGCAGGGATTTTGCTAAAAGCAAAGCAATTTTGTAACCCACTCTGAGAGCTGCCTCAGTTGATTTTTCTTCGTCGTCCAGATCTTCGGATAGCTTCCTTTTAAGTTTAATAACTTCCTGTGCACGATCTGGTCAATCACATTTTCCACGTCCGTAGTCTTTCGCCTGGTACGACATATAATGTCGCTGAAAATTAAATTTTGTAAAAGAATTCAGCGTTTTGTGACATACTAAACATTTTGCAACACCATCTTTTTCTGTGAACAGATACAATCCCTCCCAATGGGGGTTGAACTGCGAAAACATGGTTGGGGTTACACAACGGCGACTTCACATGATTCTTAACCAGCAAAGTGACTGCTAAGAGCTGATCGTAGTACTTTAAACGTTACACAGTCGGCGCGAATTCAATAGGCACGCTGCGGCCCTATTCAAACGTGCGCGCGCATTTCCCCTCCCTCCCTCCCTACTCCACGATCTTGCAGCTGCTCGCGAGCACGTGCCTGAGCAGACGCGAGTACTCGCGCTCAAAACCGGCCAGTTGTTAAGCCCTGTATTATACTGTTAACAGCAGCCTACACATGGAACAGTAATTGCCTAGTCTGGCTGCTGCTAGTCTCTGACCAGTGATGTGGGCTGGCACAGAATGTTGCACGGACTCCATTACTTGTTTTCGGATGGAGGGCGGGATGTGAAAGGGATATGATCCGCTTGGTGCACAATGCGGTGTTCCTCACTTGTGGTGGTCGGAAGTGGTCAACTGGAACCTTGACGTGTGTGCCTGTCTTCACGTTTCAGCACTGTCACATCCGCGTGCCCCACAAATCTGAGTGCTGCAGGATTCAACCTGCCCACCAAATGGAGACGTGCACCAAGGCCCTTGCCGTGTACTCTCGCACGAGTACACGGCATCTCAGTGGACTTCAAATTGATCACTCAACATCTGAAGCCGTTCACGCCTCTTACATACTTTAACAGCCCTGGTAACTGCACTAAACATGAGCAACCCTACTAGCCATCTGGTGGCCATTCTACTTGTCACATGAAAACTGCAGCTCGTATCTCAGTTATACAAGCGCTCCTGAAGCGTAAGTGTACGAAGTTATGCGATCACTTTTGGGTGGTTTGAAAGGGTACAGTACCGCCCGACATTGAAAATAGGTACAACATACTTCATTATTTTTGTCAGAACAACACATTTTTTTTGTAAAATAACTCAATTTCAATTAATACAGCGAAGCCGGATACCAGTGTGGGAAAGAATGACAATTTATTTATTTAATTGATCACATGTGCACTCCCACAAAGTAAATCCCTACATCCAGTTTGGTGAGATCTGTGAAATGAATGAATGTATGGTCGTCTGCTAACCGCAGATAGTGAATGTGAATATATGATCATCTTTGAGACGATCCTTTGGCCACCTTTGGTGGGACCAAAGAGATGAAATTTACCTGAGCTTTGAGCGCCTGAAATGTGGCTGACTAATACGGTAGCATGGTCTTCCCCCCACCTCGACAGAGGTGCGAGATGACCTACAGAACGGCCATGTTTCAGCACTCTGCCGCTGGATCTTGTGCTGTTAAGACCTGTTTTAGTTGTGCTCCGTAATGACAAAAGAGTGGAGACATGGTATGCATGTGGAATATTTAAGAGTAGTTTGCAATAATAATTTCTCTATTTCAGGAACTTTTGTGGGGAGAATTAAGTGTCAGGCAGGTAATATTAATGGGATTGTAGTAATCTTCGGAAGTGACCAACGGTCACAATGAAACCACGTGTAGCAATAAGTTGAAATACTTCCGTGTGCTTAAGCTGAATTACTAGCGTGTGTACAATAAGTTGAAATATTTAAGAAATAGTGTGTGTACCATAAGTTGAAATATTTAAGAAATGGCGTGTGCAGGACTTGAAATTAGAGACGAGTACTTCCACGTGGTGAGTACTGTGTGAGTCTCAAACTGTGTATGAGACAAAAGATAAAGAGAAGTACTCGTCCATGGTATCAGTTGAGGACTCGCGTGTGTGATGAATACGTTCTTAATATTACTTTGCGTGATATGATTCCGTGTGACGCTAGATTCAAACTCTGAGAGAGAAGCAAGGTGAGTCGGCCGTCTATCCAGCAACGCCACTTGGCTTGCATTGCACAGGAAGACGTGCATATATCTCCAGAGTTCATAGTAGGAAAGTAGAATTACGAAGTGGGGCAGTGTCGTGTGAAACTGGGATAAATATTAATTGAAGTGGGAAAGCTGAAAGTGATCATGTTGTGACTATTCTCTGTGTAGTATTTCATGTCGTAGTGTGGTGTATGTCATGTAATTTGGGTATGTGTGGTTTGCATGGGAGAGTAGCAAGGTAGTTTCAAAAGATTAGTGGGTTATGCTTGTTCCTTCGGTACTGCTCGGTCTGGAGGATAGTTTCGTGATGATGATTGTGAGAGTCGAAGTGTGAGAAATAATAAAAGATCCACCATCCTATCCAGAAAGTGCACTGTAGCGTTAAATAATTACGAGACCATAATATAGAGATTCACCAATGTAAAGCCATGCCCTCTGGGCGGAATTTCTCATGTGTTATTGTTGTAGGTTATAGAATTTGTGTGTTTAGGTTAGAGAATTTATCGGAATAAATAAGATAGTGAAAAGAAAAAGATTGGTGGACTTTTCCTTCGAATTGTATGTTGTCATGATGTCCCGAATTTATAGTGTGTGCGCCATTCATATTCAGTGCGGTGGCCACGTGTTGATAAAAGCCGTTAAATAAAAGACATAAAGAAAATGTGGTATTGCCAGTGCGTAGTGAACAGTCTGAGTTCTGTAAATCACTGATAGTCAGATGTGCGTTTCCGTTGCGTATTATTCATACAGGAGGACAATTTGTAACTTAATTGTGAGTACGAGAGTTCATGTTACTCGATAAATAAGAATGAATCCACTCGCTTGGCAGACCACTCATCTTGCAGGCCTGACTGCTTGATGCCACAGTATGAGCAAGGTATGTGGTGGGTGCCTCTCAGGTTCACCATTTTTTGTCAGGCAATGTATGAAAAACATTCCTTTCGTGATAATGTACACACACTACATTCCTAGTACCCCTGCCGATTCCACTCATTACTCAGGGCAGACAATCTTACCGAGTCCCGTAAGAGTTCGGGCAATGCGTGTGCATCCAGCAGATAAGAAGGAGGTCAATGGCTGGTTAGCCTTAACTATACGAAGATGATATCTGTTCTTTCTGACATGTGTGTGGACGTTAAGTTGGGAATGTGGGTCTCACGGGGTGGGTGCAAGGGATAAATCCATGCAGTCGCACTATCCTCTGTGCCCTCGGCGGCACAGTTGGATAGAGCAGCCGGCACGGTAGCTCAGCGTGTTCGGTCAGAGGCTTAGCTGTCCTCTGTAATAAAAAAACTGAGTTAATGGATCAACGAAGAACTGAAACGGATGTCTTGTGACATCCGCCCCGAGCAGATACAACGAACGAAAACGAACAAAATGAGATTAAAAAAAAAAAAAGATAGAGCGTCTGCCATGTAAACAGGAGATCCCGGGTTCGAGTCCCGGTCGGAGCACACATTTTTACCTTTCCCCGTTCATGTATATCAACTCCTTTCGACAGCTTAGGGTATTGATTTAATTATCATTTCATTCTAAGAGAGCTTCATGGTCACCGATGGTATGCTTTACAGTGCTGTTCACAACATTATTCCTCGACTACAGCTATTGTTGAGGAATGATGGTGGACATATTGAGCATTTCCTGTAAAGAACATCATCTTTGCTTTGTCTTACTTTGTTATGCTAATTATTGCTATTCTGATCAGATGAAGTGCCATCTGTCGGACATTTTTTGAACTTTTGTATTTTTTTGGTTCTAATAAAACCCCATGTCATTCCAAGCATGTGTATCAATTTGTACCTCTCTATCTACATTATTCCGTGATTTATTCAGTTTTCAAATTTATACTGACTTTTTGATCACCCGGTATGTGTTTCCGACTTATATGCTAGTACTGCGTACACTTGACAGCACAAATAATGACAAAAACTGAAATTTGAACTGCCCGTCATACTACGCAGCAGCAATTAACATTATAGGGCGTACAGAACCAGTCATAAAAACAAAGAGCACTTGTAATTGTGAGAATAACTGAAGGATTATCAATATGCGGTGAAGTGTTATGTTCTGTACGTGTGGATGAGTATGTAATGGAAGAAAGTGAGAAAGTGAAATCTGTTGCTGACACACAGAAATGCATCAGATTCGAGATAAACGTCGCAATTCGGAGGACACTTCATCGTCAACGCTGTCACAATCGTTATTATACTAGAAGCTACGAGGGCGTTTGGAAATTTTACTTTACAAATTGTTGCAGCCTTGAGAACAGAAATGATGCGCCACTACTTCCCTTCACTATGATGGCTAAATATTGACGATTAAAATTTCTTCCGACTTCAGAATTCCTATGGCCAAACTTCGGTGATGATAGTTACCAGAGCCGAGGTCGCCGAAGCAGGCCTGTGCAGCGGCGCACAGTTCGGAGGTGGTCTGTTGCAATCCCAGAGGAGGTATAGTATACGGCCGGCAAGGGAAGGGCAGATGGTGGCGTGAAGATCCCGTCAACAGACATGAGTTTTTGCCCCCAGTTGTAAAAACTAGCCAACGGGTACTCGATGATTCCACAGACATCGGTGCCCTCCGAGCACGTATTTTCAGACAGACGGCACGTTATAAAAGGCGCTTAATAAATTATCTGAGCGCAGGGCACTGCTAGCTGTTACGTTTAATGGTAATATATAATGAAGTTATTGTGTCGTTTTCTCTCCACTAATTTTTGAATTCCTTCAGTGGCTGTTCGTAAGAATGAGATGGTAGCTATAAGGTTTTAACTATCACCGCGAAAAATAAAGGCACGTACTTAATTTTGCGTTTGTCTGCAGATGGATTTCTGCAGACATGGTGAACATTGAACGAAAACGAAATGGTACAACCCGCTGACAAAGTGTAGTATTATGCAATAATTCGTTCTCTGCATTTGAAAGGGGACAACGCAACAACACTCCACGCTGACTTGGTGCATGTTTTCTCTCTGAAGAATCTCGAGTCACCTGACATGAGGAGGCCTATAACAATCGAGACTACAATGAAAAAAAAAAGAAAATTAGTCATGGGTCAGTTTTCAACATTTTTCACGACATTTTGAACATGAAAACCATCGCAGTGTACTCGATTCTACAACTGCTCACACACATTCAAAAAGCCCGGCGAACAGAGGCTGTAGCGGAAATGGACCATTGCTATTGTTTAACTATGACTCCGAAACAAAGAAGCAAAACAAACACAGGAGCCGGCCGCTGTGGCCGAGCGGTTCTAGGCACTTCAGTCCGGAACCCCGCTGCTGCTACGGCTGCAAGTTTGAATCCTGCCTCGGGCATGGATGTGTGTGATGTCCTTAGGTTAGTTAGGTTTAAGTAGTTCTAAGTCTAGGGGACTGATGACCTCAGATGTTAAGTCCCATAGTGCTCAGAGCCATTTGAACCAAACACAGGAAACACGTGGATTCACCATTCGCCAATGCTGAAAAGGACAAAAACTCAGCCAGCACCATCCAGGATGATGATGAGTGTTTTTTGGGACTGCTATGGTTTCGTGCTAAGTCATCTATCGTTGGGAAAAAAGTGTTTCATTGAAGGGTGTATATGTAATGTGATGGTCTCAGCTTGATTTTTTTCAAGATTGTAACTAAAACTTTATGGCTACCCTTAATGCAGTTGTAAATTTGACGATAAAGTTGCTTGCTCTTTTGCTTTGGTTTTTGTTTATTTTTCCATCCTCTGTAAACTTACTCCTCAAACTGTTGATGTTAGATAATTTGTTTATCTTATTATCAGACATACTTACTTGCGGGGAGGTAATTTACCGAAACAGTATTTCACCACCAAAAGGAAGGAAGGTTGTGAAATATAGTTTCTGTTTCCAGGGTTAAATCCCAGGTCACCCAATATTGCCTCATTGTGCGACAGCATGTCTACCTCGAGGTGACGAAAGTCAGGGGATAGCGATATGCACTTACACACGTGGAGGCAGTACCGCGAACACAAGATGTAAAAGGGCTGTGCACTGCCGAAGCAGTCATCTGTACTCAGGAGATTCATGTGAAAAGATGCCCGGTGGTATTTGGACGCACGACGGAAATTAACAGACTTTGAACGAGGAATGGTACTTGGAGCTAGACGCGTGGGACATTCCATTTCGGAAATCATTACGGAATTCAGTATTCCGCGATCCACAGTGTCAAAAATGCGCCGGGAATACCAAATTTCAACCATTATCTCTCACCTCGGACAACGCAGTGTCCGGCGGGCTTCACTTATAGCGGGCGTCGTCTGTGTAGAGATGTCAGTGCTAACAGACAAGCAACACTCCAAGAAATAACTGCAGAAATCAATGTGAGACTTACTACTAACGTATCCGTTAGGACTCTGCAGCAAAATACAGCGTTAATGGGCAGCAGAATACCGACGTGAGCGCCTTTGTTAACAGCACGACATCGCTTGCAACACCGGTCCGCTCCTGACCATGCCGGTTGGACCCTAGACGATTCGATTTCATTTGGTAAGACATGATGGTAGGGTTTGAGTGTGGCGCAGGTCGTACGGATCAAAGTTGGCCACAAGGCACTGTGGAAGCTGGTGGTAGCTGCATAATGGTGTGGACTGTGTACACATGGAATGTGTTGCGTCCTTGATCCAACTGAGCCGATCATTGACTTGAAATGGGTTGTATTCTGCTACTTGGGAAACATTTGCAGCCACTCATGGACGTGGTCCGGGCGGAGGTTAGAGTCCTCCCTCGGGCATGGGTGTGTTTGTTTGTCCTTAAGATAATTTAGGTTAGGTAGTGTGTAAGCTTAGGGACTGATGACCTTAGCAGTTAAGTCCCATAAGATTTCACACACACACACACACACACACACACACACACACATATGGACGTCTTGTTTCGAAACAACGATGTCATGTCACCAGGCCAGAATTGTTCGCCATTGATTTGAAGAACATCCTGGACAATTCGAACGAATGATTTGGCCACCCAGATCGCCCAATATGATTTGAACTGAACATTTATGGGACATAATCGAGAGATGAGTTGTTGCACAACATCCTGCACCGGCAACTCTTCCGAAATTATGGACGGTTATATAGAGAGCATGGCTAAATATTTCGGATAGCGAAGTGTCAACGACTTGTTGAGTCCATGCTGCGTCGAGTTACTGCACAACGCCGGACAGAAGGATGTCCGAAATGATATTGGGAGATATCCCGTAACTTTCGTCACCTCAACGTATACACACTTTGCAAGCCACCACACGGTGCATGATGATAGATACCTTGTATCGTCCTCTTCTGTTCCACGCGGAAATCGAGCAACAAAAAAAATGACAGTCTATGTTTTGGAGCGAATCCTAATTTGTCTTATCTTTACGGTCCTTAGACGGAGTAAACGTTGGCGGCCGTAGGATCGTTCTTCAGCCAGCCACAAATGCTGGTTCTACAAATTTTCTCAATAGTGTTTTGCGAAATGAACGTCGTCTGCCATCCAGGCATTCTCATTTGAGTTCACGCAGCATTTCCATAAAATTCGTGTTTTGATCTAACCTACAGGTAACAAATCTAGCAGAACACTTTTGAGTTGCTTCGATATCTTCCTTTAATCCGATGTGATGGGGATCCAAAACACTCGATCAGTACTGCTCCATACACGGTCTCCTTTATGGACGAACGACACTTTCCTAGAATTCTCTAAATATATCGAGGTCGACCAGTCGTATTTCCTACCATCATCCTTATCTGCGCGTTGCTTTTCATATCGCCATGCAACGTTTGTTTCAAGCAGAATACCCCTAATACTACATTCAAGCATTAGATACATGTCTTTTCTGCGGAACTCTATACTCATGATTACTGAGTTTAGAGCTCTTTAGCTTCCGGTACTGTTGCTGTTAATTCGGTCATTAACCGAAGTCTGGTTTGATACATGTCTCCATTCCTATCGCCTGACAGCTATACTCATTTCAGCATAACTGCTGCATCTTACACCATCAATGTTCTGTCTTATGTTCACTGCCTTATCAAAAATTCGGACACCTATATGTAAAGCGGATGAGATCAGTAGACGAGAGGCGCACCTGCTATTACAAAAGGGGGCTGGGAGTGTTGTGTTGTCAGTAGAGGAGCAGCAACAGCAGAAAAATGGTTCAAATGGCTCTGAGCACTATGGGACATAACTTCTGAGGTCATCAGTCCCCTACAACTTAGAACTACTGAAACCTAACTAACCTAAGGACATCACACACATCAATGCCCGTGGCAGGATTCGAACCTGCGACCGTAGCCGTCACGCGGTTCGGGACTGAAGCGTCTAGAACCGCTCGGCCACCCCGGCCAGCCTAGCAACAGCAAGATGGATCGGTAAGTAGACACCAGTCACTTCTAATGTGGATTAATCATTGGATGTCATCTAACAAATACGTCAGAGACATTTCAAGCCGGCAGCTGTGGCCGAGCGGTTCTAGGCGCTACAGTCTGGAACCGCACAACCGCTACGGTCGCAGGTTCGAATCCTGCCTCGGGCATGGATGTGTGTGATGTTCATAGGTTAGTTAGGTTTAAGTAGTTCTAAGTCTAGGGGACTGATGACCTCAGAAGTTAAGTCCCATAGTCCTCATAGCCATTTGAACCATTTTGGACATTTCAAGTTGCCCAAGTCTACTGTTGGTGATGTGATTGTGAAGTGGAAACGTGAAGGATGGACCACAGCGAAACCAAATCCAGGAAGACCTCATGTACTGACGGACAGGAACAGTTCAGGGTTGTAAAAAGTCGCATATAGTCAGCAGAAGGTATCACTCGTGAGTTCCAAAGTGCCACCTGCAGTCCAGGTAGCACCGTGACTGTGGGTAGGGGTGGGGTTACAGTGGTCAAGCAGCTCCTCATAAGCCACACATTCTCGTATTCAGTGCTGAGGGAAGCTTGAGGTGGAATAAATAGCAATGCCACTGGGCAATAAAAGACTGCAAACGAGTAGTTTGGAGTGGTGAATCACACCATACACAGTCAGCAGAGGAACAATTCGCAGACGATGATGTTTGAAACAGCACTACAACGCACCCTATCACAAATCAGCATTTGTGAAGCAATGGTTTGTGAATAATAACATTTCTGAAATGGACTGGAGAGTATGGACGTAAAAGCCCGCCCGGTTGGCCGTGCGGTCTAACGCACGGCGTTCCGGGCGGGAAGGAGCGCCGGTCTCCAGCACGAATCCGCCCGGTGGATTTGTGTCGACGTCAGTCTGTGAATGGTTTTTAGGCGGTTTTCCATCTGCCTCGGCAAATGCGGGCTGGTTCCCCTTATTCCGCCTCAGCTATACTATGTCGGCGATTGCTGCGCAAACAAGTTCTCCACGTACGCGTACACCACCATTACTGTACCACGCAAACATAGAGGTTACACTCGTCTGGTATGAGACGTTCCCCGGGGGGGGGGGGGGGGGGGAGGGGTCCACTATGGGCCGAACGAACAATAATCCTGGGTTCGGTGTGGGGCGGCGGAGGGGTGAAGTGGACTGCGGTAGTCGTCGTGGGGTTGCGGACCACTGCGGCTGCGCCGGGGACGGAGCCTCTCCGTCGTTTCTAGGTCCCCAGTTAGCATAACATAACATAACGGACGTAAACCTAATGGAACACCACTAGGATGAGTTAGAACGTTGACTTCACTCCAGACCACGACGTCGAACAACACGACCTTTTCTGGTTTCGGCTCTTGAGAAAAAATTGGCTGCTATTCCTCGACAGAGATTCAGACACAAATGGTTCAAATGGCTCTGAGCACTATGGGACTTAACATCTGAGGTCATCAGTCTCCTAGACTTAGAACTAATTAAACCTAAATAACCTAAGGACGCTCGGTAACAGCGGTCGACTCATTCAGACACACTGACGGTGTTCCCAGCAGTGCTAAGACGTCAGGAAGGTGAAGGGTGAACATATTAATGTGCAGTAATAGGTGTTCTGAGACTTTTGATCATGTAGCATACACTTACCTAGACTTGCTCCTATGATTCTTTCCTTTCACCTTTCTTGCAACTGCAGTTTCCAAGAACGACCCATTTGCCGACTCTGCACTGACGTAGAAACAAGACAAATTGTCCACAAATAATAAAAAAAGACAGCCTGTCGTTTTCTAGGAATCTAAAGCACATGAAGCCTTGAAAAATTAATTCTTGCCACTCTTATCACACCCTAAAATGCTGTTTTTGCAGAAAAACGAAACAGGTGTGCAGTGAAACCTTAGAGGTTCCGCAGGCTTCAGCTGTTTAGTAACGGCGCCGGTCTACTTCTTACAGCTCACTTTTGTCAGTGGAATCGCTACAACGTGCACGGGACAGGTTTCAGAAGTTAAGAGAAACGAGAATTTGTTGACTGACGTCTGCACCATTAATAGATTGAGGCTATCGAGAAACGTGGATCTGGTTTTTCCCTCGGACGTGTTATCCTCTAGATATTTTCGAACAAGCAGTTCTGCGCAACCGTGACAGAAGAGTGTCAAGCGCTGCTAAGCCGGATTTGCTTGCGCAAAATGAGCAAACGCGAGAAACGGCCGTAGGGTCACGGTATCGAACGATAAGTATCAATATTCTACTGATTAGTAGTATTACAAGAAAACTATTGTACTCAAAAAGTATCGAAAGAGAAGTATCGATACCTTGAGGTTTTTTCGCAAAATGGTTACAGTAGATACAGAATACTGGTTCCAGTCCCATCATCTCTGTTTGTATGATCTATCTATGACAGAGAGAGATAATCGAATTTCACAAGTTTAAAAAGACTAATAAAAGCTTTAAATGAAGAAATGTATTTATTATCATTGTAGATCACAATTTTTTTAAAATGTAGAACTAGAAATATGAAATTACATAACAGATGATAGGAGCTGAATAGTACCTAAACTTTCCATTCCTCTTCCGTATAGAGATGACTGGGTGTTTGTGTGGTCCTCATCATTTCATCATCATTCATGAAAGTGGCGAGATTGGACTGAGCAGAGGTTGGGAATTTGTACGGGCTTTGATAACCGCGCACTTGAACGCCCCACAATCCTATCATCATCAACATAATCTCTTCCGTATAGTCACTAAAAAACAATGTTCTATCCAGCCGTTTCGCAGATAATTTATTAAGCACCTTTTATAACGTGCCGTCTGTCTGAAAATACGTGCTCGGAGGGCACCGATGTCTGTGGAATCATCGAGTACCCGTTGGCTAGTTTTTACAACTGGGGGCAAAAACTCATGTCTTTACATAGTACCAAAGAATTAGGGCACAGTGGTGATACGGATTATGCGGAATAAACGCTCATTCCAAATTTTTCTTCAGCCAATGCAGGTTCAAAATGAACGAAATTTTTTTGTTTGCTGTGTGCTAAAGTCTTACGTTAACTCCAAAAGTCATGTACTGTATCAAGAAAAAGATCACTATCTGGTTCATTGCTGCTGGTGCCAGCGGCAGCAACAAAAGCTGTTGCTAATAAACGTCTTATTGTAGATATTGCCCAGGAGACTAGTAAAATTAACTCCAAAAAGGGGGTTTGCGTTCCAAACATTTGCCTAGTTCTTGAAATTTAAGCACGCAAGTAGGTGTCCCGATTTTTGAGTGGAGCTCAAGCCACGATGAAAAGAGAACCACCAAAATTTCTGACTTTTTCTGGCTTTTTTCAAATTACTTCGAAACCAAGAGTTTAATCGAAAAAGCAAACGTTACCAAAAGTGCAGAGCATCACGTTCAGCGTTGATTAAGTACCAAACCTATGTTATTAACTAAGTTTTTCTGAAGAAAAATTATTAGAAAACGGTTATCTTTCACATTTTTCGAAAAGTACTCCTTTCGTCGCTACAAAACGCCCAGCATCTGAGCATTGACCAATCTGATGCAAAATTTTGCAGGAGGAAAATAGCAGAGTATCGAATTGTATTTTCAAAGAAAGTTACAAAAAACCTGGGTAGTAAATAGATATCGCTATTTTTCAGTTATAGTTCTAAGTAAATCACATGGTTAATGACCAACATCCGCTTTCTTATTTTCTGTTCAGTGAATTATTCCAATATTCACTTTTTTATTTTTCTTTCTAGTGCATAATCTCTAACCTAAACGTTATCGAGATAATAGTTTTGAAAATTATCAAATTAGTAGAGTAATATTATATAGAGGACAAAAAATGTTTATAAAGGTATTAGTGTAAAGAAAGACGATATGTTTATTATTTTTAGGAGTAGAGCAATTTACTTCAATCAACAATAAATTGTATTACATATAAGTAAACAAAATTGCGTTAAAGTAATGTAATAATGGTTCAAAAACCGAAGGTCAGAAAATTTTTTGACAGAACTTTCGTCTGATGTGACACTCGAATAAGTCTTAATGCGTATAATGAAAAGATGTGGTGATTTAATGCATGGTAGAAAGTTAGCAGCACTCTGACCAGACGGATTGCTTCGATGCCTGCAGCAGTTATTATCATTGACCAAGCTGAGCATTTTTGTGATGTTTCATTTGCAACTACTGAGCAACATATGGCTGCAAGAAATACAAGAATACTAAGAAATGCAGCTAATGCCAAATAATTTTATGATTTTCGTCACATGACGATTTTGCTCTTCATGAGCATGTAATGCCCATTAGTATTGGGATAGAAGGTGATAACATCGATTGCCACAAATCTGATGACCTTGGTAGTTTAAGCATTCGAAAGATTATTGTTATCAGTTTTGACTGTGTGAAATTTCAATAAACGCGAGTCCGATCTCTAAAGTACACTCCTGGAAATTGAAATAAGAACACCGTGAATTCATTGTCCCAGGAAGGGGAAACTTTATTGACACATTCCTGGGGTCAGATACATCACATGATCACACTGACAGAACCACAGGCACATAGACACAGGCAACAGAGCATGCACAATGTCGGAGTACAGTGTATATCCACCTTTCGCAGCAATGCAGGCTGCTATTCTCCCATGGAGACGATCGTAGAGATGCTGGATGTAGTCCTGTGGAACGGCTTGCCATGCCATTTCCACCTGGCGCCTCAGTTGGACCAGCGTTCGTGCTGGACGTGCAGACCGCGTGAGACGACGCTTCATCCAGTCCCAAACATGCTCAATGGGGGACAGATCCGGAGATCTTGCTGGCCAGGGTAGTTGACTTACACCTTCTAGAGCACGTTGGGTGGCACGGGATACATGCGGACGTGCATTGTCCTGTTGGAACAGCAAGTTCCCTTGCCGGTCTAGGAATTGTAGAACGATGGGTTCGATGACGGTTTGGATGTACCGTGCACTATTCAGTGTCCCCTCGACGATCACCAGTGGTGTACGGCCAGTGTAGGAGATCGCTCCCCACACCATGATGCCGGGTGTTGGCCCTGTGTGCCTCGGTCGTATGCAGTCCTGATTGTGGCGCTCACCTGCACGGCGCCAAACACGCATACGACCATCATTGGCACCAAGGCAGAAGCGACTCTCATCGCTGAAGACGACACGTCTCCATTCGTCCCTCCATTCACGCCTGTCGCGACTCCACTGGAGGCGGGCTGCACGATGTTGGGGCGTGAGCGGAAGACGGCCTAACGGTGTGCGGGACCGTAGCCCAGCTTCATGGAGACGGTTGCGAATGGTCCTCGCCGACACCCCAGGAGCAACAGTGTCCCTAATTTGCTGGGAATTGGCGGTGCGGTCCCCTACAGCACTGCGTAGGATCCTACGGTCTTGGCGTGCATCCGTGCGTCGCTGCGGTCCGGTCCCATGTCGACGGGCACGTGCACCTTCCGCCGACCACTGGCGACAACATCGATGTACTGTGGAGACCTCACGCCCCACGTGTTGAGCAATTCGGCGGTACGTCCACCCGGCCTCCCGCATGCCCACTATACGCCCTCGCTGAAAGTCCGTCAACTGCACATACGGTTCACGTCCACGCTGTCGCGGCATGCTACCAGTGTTAAAGACTGCGATGGAGCTCCGTATGCCACGGCAAACTGGCTGACACTGACGGCGGCGGTGCACAAATGCTGCGCAGCTAGCGCCATTCGACGGCCAACACCGCGGTTCCTGGTGTGTCCGCTGTGCCGTGCGTGTGATCATTGCTTGTACAGCCCTGTCGCAGTGTCCGGAGTAACTATGGTGGGTCTGACACACCGGTTTCAATGTGTTCTTTTTTCCATTTCCAGGAGTGTGTATGAAGTCTAAAATCACAGTGCACAGTGGCCGAGAAGGTTATTACAATCAATACTAAAATGCTTTTTCGCAGCATCGCGCTCAAAAATAAATAAATAAATAAAAATAAAAGAAAGAGGAGCTTCAGCACTATTTTGAGTACAAGCTAACCCCATATCCTCTGTCTATGTACGACAACGTAGGTATGTAGGTACGCGGGAAACATAAAGTTGTATGATGCCTTTAATGACGCAGCTGAATTCGAAAAGGCGCCTACAGCCACGTTTAATGAAACAAAGTCAGTAACCATGGCAAAAGATTTCCTTCTGTCGAACGAACAAAATAAAAATGGACTCATTCCTTTATTGACTGCACAACTTGCAAGTGAGCAGTTTAATATTAAGCTACCTGCTGAGGAATCTGATACTCTAATTGTAGCTACTTCACGTTGCTCAGCGCTCCAACTGTACTGTTGTCACTGGACAGAACACCGATCTTGTGATTCTGATCACTTCAGCCCCATTGTCATCTAACGTTCTTCTACTGAAGCCAGGCAAAGGCAAATAAGGCGAGTTAGTCTACAGCCCCCTAAATTTCAAGTTGTCCCAAATAGCGAAAGCAATACTCTGTTCCTTCGTGTCTTCAGTGGATGTGATACGATTTCGTTGTTTTTCGGCAAAGGCAACCTGAAATTTCTCAAGGTGTTGGTAACGAAAAACAACCTACAAACAGGAGTAGAGATCTTCAGCAATTTCAGTGCCATTGCTATGAAAATTGATGAAGCTGGGCAGAAATTCATAGCAGATCTATGCTGCAAAGATGAAATTAAGTAATTAAATGTGCTTCGCTATCAAATCTTTGAAAAAAATGTATCAAAGACATTATCCAACCTCTCCTTTTTGTCTCCTTCAGAATCAGGTACTCGACAGAATTCCCTAAGAACGTATTTGCAGTTGCAAGTTTGGAAAAGCAACCCACTAGATCCACTGCAATTGGACTGGAACTCTTCAGAATTATTTGCTTTATTTTTTTACTTCAACACAATTTTATATAATCGTATGTAACTCAACTGAATGGTAACTGAATTATGTTTCTTTATGTCTAATAAAACAGTAATAAACCTACCGTATTTCTTGTCCTTCATATAATATTCTACTACCGGCAAAATTCATTAACTGGAAAGTAGTAAGATGATGTTGACAGTTAACCACGAAGTACACATATAGTTGAATAATGGCGATATGTACTTACCAGCTAGGGTTTTTGTCACTTTCTTTGACTTTTTGAAAACACAGTTTGACGCTTTACAACTTTTCACTTGTACAGTTTTGCGTAAAATTAGCCAGTTCTCAGTTTCTGCACGTTTAACAGCGAAGAAACGAATGTTTTTTTCTAAAAGTGTGAAAGATTACCGTTTTCGGACGAAGCTTTTCTGTAGAAAATTTAATCAATAAGCAAAGCTATGACACTCAACCCCTACAGAATTTAGTGATCTAGAGTTTTGGTAACCTTGACTTTTTAGATTAAACGCTTAGTTTCGGAGTAATCTGAGAAAAAAAAAACAGAACAATTCCGACATTCTGGAGGTATTCTTTTCATCATGGCTGAAGTTCCACTGAAAAATCGTGGCAAACTCAGTTTATTCGTATACAAGGCTCACATGGGGGGTTAAAATAATTTCCAGAATTCCGCTAATATTTGGAAGACGAAACTCTGACTTACTTGTCCCACTGGCACAAGCTCTGGGATCACGAAAATGTATATTTTTTAATCTTAGGTCAAGGAAGCAGGACATGAACATCTTTAGTTTGTCCAATTTGTTTGTTTAGTTCATCTTTTACTGCATCTGCTACACTGTTATCGGTACTTAGACCAGGCTTACTTACATAATTTATTTGCGGTTTCAAGCGAGTGACGTTTAAGCCACTGCTTAGCTGTTTCGTAACACGTTCTAGTAGCTTCTAAGTATTAAGTAACAGATTAATACTGATATTTAGCATCGCAATTTCATGCACGATAGGAGGTAGTTCATGTGGTCAAAAGTTTGGGTAAATAACAAAAACGTAATAAATCACTATTAGACCCATTTGATAGGATACCTGGTACAAATCACTGGTACCAGTAAAAGTATCAGTTGAAAAAAAGTATCGAGTAAAAAAGTGTTGGTATCGAGATGGAAGTACGCGATATTAAGAATTATCGATACGCTCTCCACACAGGGCGGTTTTCGGCAACCTATTTTTGCACGCGTGTGCACTTTAAAAACGTAAGTGCAAAAATAAACACACATAATAAAAGAGCGTTTTACCTCTTCTCGCGAATTGTGGGCAATGTTTCAGACACAGTAGGAGTCATCATTTTTTGCTGCTTCTAAGAAAAAGTGATGACTGTTTGATAAACACTTTGCTTGGTCAGACCATCTTTACAGAAGATAGCTTTAAGAAATTCTTCTTTCACAGAGAAAAAAGAAAATAAGTACCGAGTGAGTACTGGGGAAAGGAAAGAGAGCCATGACGCACTAATATCCGACGGGAAATAACGGAGCTCTACGTGATAACAACACAGAGGTGATGAGGTTTTACTCCACACTGTCCAAATTCTGGCAGTGGAAGACGTGTTCATCATGGAGTTTAAATGGTAAAGGAAGGAAGGGTGACAGTGTACGTTTGATGATCACTGATTCTTCTCAAGGGTTTGCCTGTAGTCGCATACGAGACCAGGTTTATATGGATGAAAAAAGTCCATAATTTTTAAACGCTAATGAACCACAACCACAAAAAGTTAAGCTTGTTTGTTAATTTAATTACGCATTTCTGAAAGTAGTTTTCATCTTCAGATTGTACATTTTCGATTGCTTCACTTGTGCTATTCTGTTACACGCCAATTCAACATAAATTCTGAAGCAATGTAAAAACAAAATTGATGTAACTTTCTCTACAACAAAGCTTTACAGTGATAGGAAAAACGGTTGGAAATAACACACAAAAATTACAGCTTTTGTCTCACTTTATGAGTACAGTCATATGCTATAACTTCATGTTTTATAACTAAATTCATTATTATCTCTGTATCGTGTGACACAGATATAACAACATCATTCTTGATTATTTGCTTGTGAAGATTAGCTAAATAAAACTAGTCGTTTTTTAAAATTTGTTTCAACGGAAATTACATAAAAAAAGTTGCACAGGACTTAATGCTGAACTAACTTGGCAGAAAACAACACACGTGAAGTAATTGAAAATATGCCTACTAAACAGAGAGGTTTCTCTCCTAAACGAATGGCGAAAACTAAAGCAAGCTTAACAAAGACTATTTATCATGTTCCATTTTTCTTTCAACTTCGTTAAGTTACAGACTCGGAGTAAATCTATAGTTCTATAATAATAATGTTCAAAGTTAATAAAAATTTTGTAAAAATAATAATTTGTTCTTAATATAAGTTCCGTTGAGCTCAGTACAACTGATCCAGCGAGATTCTCTCAGTAACCCTAAAATGTTAGAACAAAATTGCTACAAGAACAACGACAACCAACGTTCATGTCGTTTAACAGAATTCTCCAAAATTTTTGCGGAATTTACGATACGTTTCATTCCATTACCGTTAAATTCGTAGCCTCATCATGAAGTGTTCCAGTAGTGTCTTTGATGGAGACATATGGCGAATGTTAATGTTTCAGTGTCAAAGTTCTTTAAGTAGAATGCGTGAAAACATGAGTGTACTGGTTGTCAGAGCAGTTACCAGTGGAGCGTAAAAATGATTAGCTGACATGCAAGCAGAAGGCAGCGATAAGTCTAGGTCCATGCAGTAAATGCCAGAGTGAAGTTAAATTTGATGGAAAAGCATTCGCCGGAGCATGTGGGCGTGACGTGCCGCCTGTAATGCTAATGAACCTGTCTCAGATTTCAATACTTAGGGACAGCGTCGCCTTAATGGATATTTGACGGTTGCACAATCAGCCGTCTAGGTCGATGCCCGAAGATTTAGCACACCAGTCAGGTCCGTCAAGAGAACCGCTCTTACAGCTAACAGATGAAGCAGACACGGTTCGAATCAGTGTTCCGTGCTAACGACTACTTGTCTGACGGGTAGGTCCGCGAATGAATAAAAGGAAGAAGAACTAATGTTTAGCGGTTCTTCGACGACAACGACGTTATTACAGTCGAAATCAGCCATGCTCTTTCAAAAGAACCATCGCGGCATTCGCCTTATGCAACTAAAGGAAATCACTGAAAACATAAATCTGGATGGGCTATCGGGGGCTTGAACCTCCGACTTCTGAAATATGAGTACAGTGTCTTACCACCGAGCAGCACCACTAGTTCACGTGTGTATGGTTTTTAGGCAATTTACGGCATTTGGTTGCACGAAATCAGCAACGCGAATCAAAAAAATGTTCAAATGTGTGTCAAATCTTATGGGACTTAACTGCTAAGGGCATAAGTCCCTAAGCTTACACACTACTTAACCTAAATTATCCTAAGGACAAACACACACACCCATGCCCGAGGGAGGACTCGATGATCCGCCGGAATCAGCCGCACAGTCCATGACTGCAGCGCCCCAGACCGCTCGGCTAATCCCGCGAAGCTGCAAGGACAATGTGCACTAAGGTGGCACTTGTCATGGGATTTCGGTATGCACATATACAGATGGCGATAGCGTAGCGTACACAAGGTGTAAAAGGACAGCGCATTGCTGAAGCTGTCGGTTGTACTCAGGTGATTCTTGTGGAATGGTTACCTACGTGATTATGGCGGCCCGACGAGAATTAACAGACTTTAAACACGGAATGGCAATAAGAGCTTGATGCATGGGACATTCTACAGGGTTATTACAAATGATTGAAGCGATTTCACAGCTCTACAATAACTTTATTATTTGAGATATTTTCACAATGCTTTACACACACATACAAAAACTCAAAAAGTTCTTTTAGGCGTTCACAAATGTTCGATATGTACCCCTTTAGTGATTCGGCAGACATCAAGCCCATAATCAAGTTCCTCCCACACTCGGCGCAGCATGTCCCCATCAATGAGTTCGAAAGCATCGTTGATGCGAGCTCGCAGTTCTGGCACGTTTCTTGGTAGAGGAGGTTTAAACACTGAATATTTCACATAACCCCACAGAAAGAAATCGCATGGTGTTAAGTCGGGAGAGCGTGGAGGCCATGACATGAATTGCTGATCATGATCTGCACCACGACCGATCCATCGGTTTTCCAATCTCCTGTTTAAGAAATGCCGAACATCATGATGGAAGTGCGGTGGAGCACCATCCTGTTGAAAGATGAAGTCGGCGCTGTCGGTCTCCAGTTGTGGCATGAGCCAATTTTCCAGCATGTCCAGATACACGTGTCCTGTAACGTTTTTTACGCAGAAGAAAAAGGGGCCGTAAACTTTAAACCGTGAGATTGCACAAAACACGTTAACTTTTGGTGAATTGCGAATTTGCTGCACGAATGCGTGAGGATTCTCTACCGCCCAGATTCGCACATTGTGTCTGTTCACTTCACCATTAAGACAAAATGTTGCTTCATCACTGAAAACAAGTTTCGCACTGAACGCATCCTCTTCCATGAGCTGTTGCAACCGCGTCGAAAATTCAAAGCGTTTGACTTTGTCATCGGGTGTCAGGGCTTGTAGCAATTGTAAACGGTAAGGCTTCTGCTTTAGCCTTTTCCGTAAGATTTTCCAAACCGTCGGCTGTGGTACGTTTAGCTCCCTGCTTGCTTTATTCGTCGACTTCCGCGGGCTACGCGTGAAACTCGCCCGCACGCGTTCAACCGTTTCTTCGCTCACTGCAGGCCGACCCGTTGATTTCCCCTTACATAGGCATTCAGAAGCTTTAAACTGCGCATACCATCGCCGAATGGAGTTAGCAGTTGGTGGATCTTTGTTGAACTTCGTACTGAAGTGTCGTTGCACTGTTATGACTGACTGATGTGAGTGAATTTCAAGCACGACATACGCTTTCTCGGCTCCTGTCGCCATTTTGTCTCACTGCGCTCTCGAGCGCTCTGGCGGCAGAAACCTGAAGTGCGGCTTCAGCCGCACAAAACTTTATGAGTTTTTCTACGTATCCGTAGTGTGTCGTGACCATATGTCAATGAATGGAGCTACAGTGAATTTATGAAATCGCTTCAATCATTTGTAATAGCCGACAATACCAAATTTCAGGCACTACTTACCACGGACAACGCAGTGGCAGACGGTCTTTACTTAACGACCCAGAGCAGCGGCGTTTGCGCAGAGTTGGCGGCGCTAACAGACACGCAACACTGTGTGAAATAACCACAGAAATCAATGTGGAACGTACGACAGACGTATCCGTTAGGACGGTGAGGCGAAATTTGGCGTTAATAGGCTATGGCAGCAGACGACCGACGCGAGTACCTTTACTAACAGCACGACATCGCCTGCAGCGCCTCTCCTGGGCTCGTGGCCGTATCGGTTGACCGTAGACGTGGGCTGGTCAGATGAGTCTCGATTTCAATTGGTAAGTGCTGATGGTCCACTTCGAGTGTGGCGCAGACCCCATGAAGGCGTGGACCCAAGTTGTCAACAGGGCACTGTGCGAGCTGGTGGCGGTTCCTTTATAGTGTGGGCTGTGTTTACATGGAAAGAACTGGGTCCTCTAGCCCAACTGAACCTACCATTGACTGGAAATCGTTGTATTCGGCTTCTTGGAGACTATCTGCAGTCATTCAACGAATTCATGTTCCCAAACAACTACGGAATTTTTATGGATAACAATGCGCCATGTGACGGGGTCACAATTGCACGTCATTGGTTGCAAGAGCATTCTGTACAATTAGGGCGAATGGTCTGGCTACAGAGATCGCCTGTCTGAATACCACAAACATTTGTGGGACATAACTGGGAGGTCAGTTCGAGTACAACATCCTGCACCATCAACACATTCGCAGTTATGGACGGCTAAGGAGGCAGCATGGCTCCGTATTTCTGTAAGGGACTTCCAACGACTTGTTGAGTCCATGCCTCGTCGCGTTCTACATCTACATCTACATGATTACTCTGCAGTTCACATTTAAGTGCTTGGCAGAAAGTTCATCGAACCACAATCATACTATCTCTCAACCATTCCACTCCCGAACAGCGCGCGGGAAAAACGAACCTTTCTGTCCGAGCTCTGATTTCTCTTATTTTATTTTGATGATCATTCCTACTTATGTAGGTTGGGCTCAACAAAATATTTTCGCATTCGGAAGAGAAAGTTGGTGACTGAAATTTCGTAAATAGATCTCGCCGCGACGAAAAAAGTCTTTGCTTTAATGACTTCCATACCAACTCGCGAATCATATCTGCCACACTCTCTCCCCTATTACGTGATAATACAAAACGAGCTGCCCTTTTTTTTTTTGCACCCTTTCGATGTCCTCCGTCAATCCCACCTAGTAAGGATCCCACACCGCGCAGAAATACTCTAACAGAGGACGAACGAGTGTAGTGCAAGCTGTCTCTTTAGTAGACTTGTTGCATCTTCTAAGTGTCCTACCAATGAAACGCAACCTTTGGCTCGCCTTCCCCACAATATTATCTATGTGGTCTTTCCAACTGAAGTTGTTCGTAATTTTAATACCCAGGTACTTAGTTGAATTGACGGCATTGAGAATTGTACTATTTATCGAGTAATCGAATTCCAACGGATTTCTTTTGGAACTCATGTGTATCACCTCACACTTTTCGTTATTTAGCGTCAACTGCCACCTGCCACACCACACAGTAATCTTTTCTAAATCGCTTTGCAACTGATGCTGGTCTTCGGATGACCTCACTAGACGCTAAATTACAGTATCATCTGCGAACAACCTAAGAGAGCTGCTCAGATTGTCACCCAGGTCATTTATATAGATCAGGAACAGCAGAGGTCCCAGGACGCTTCCCTGGGGAACACCTGATATCACTTCAGTTTTACAGGATGATCTGCCGTCTATTACTACGAACTGCGACCTTCCTGACAGGAAATCACGAATCCAGTCGCACAACTGAGACGATACCCCATAGGCCCGCAGCTTGATTAGAAGTCGCTTGTGAGGAACGGTGTCAAAAGCTTTCCGGAAATCTAGAAATACGGAATTAACTTGAGATCCCCTGTCGATAGCGGCCATTACTTCGTGCGAATAAAGAGCTAGCTGCGTTGCACAGCCGGCCGCGGTGGTCTCGTGGTTCTAGGCGCGCAGTCCGGAACCGTGCGACTGCTACGGTCGCAGGTTCGAATCCTGCCTCGGGCATGGATGTGTGTGATGTCCTTAGGTTAGTTAGGTTTAAGTAGTTCTAAGTTCTAGGGGACTGATGACCACAGCAGTTCAGTCCCATAGTGCTCAGAGCCATTTGAAAAATGGTTTTTTTTTTTTTTTTTTTTTTTTTTTTTTTTTTTTTTTTTTGCGTTGCACAAGAACGATGTTTTCTGAAACCATGCTGATTACGTATCAATAGATGGTTCCCTTCGAGGTGATTCATAATGTTTGAATACAGTATCCAAAACCCTACTGCAAACCGACGTCAATGATATAGGTCTGTAGTTCGATGGATTACTCCTACTACTCTTCTTAAACACTGGTGCGACCTGCGCAATTTTCCAATCTGTAGGTACAGCTCTATCGGTAAGCGAGCGGTTGTATATGATTGCTAAGTAGGGAGCTATTGTATCAGCGTAATCTGAAAGGAACCTAATCGGCATACAATCTGGACCTGAAGACTTGCCCGTATCAAGCGATTTGAGTTGCTTCGCAACCCCTACGGTATCTACTTCTAAGAAACTCATGCTAGCAGCTGTTCGTGTTGCTGCATTACGTCAGGAAAAAGGAGGACCGTCATGATATTCGGCGGTATCTAATGACGTTTGTCATCCCAGCGTATATGCGCATTTTCTTAATGCCTTTGAAGCTCCTCACAGCTGAGGGAGTAAGGGCAGGTGAATTGAAAAGTCATTCTACTGGACCTCTTCGACCAACCCATCGCTCATTAATGTTTATGTTAGACATTGTCGTAAGAGGCGCAGAAAAATGGTACTCTCCCATCTGTTGTCTTTCTCCAAGGTAACGATCTGCAGCAATGTGGGTAACTGATCACAGTGGAATTGGTGATGAACAATACTTGTTAGTTTCTCCGGTAAAGTGTGTGGCGCTTTGGGTCTGTCACTGACAATTCCTGTTCACACATGAGTGCTAAAACGAAACATGCTTTGTGTCCAAGGTCATTCGAGGATTTCGACCTGACCACACTTGAGTGTTGTGATAATTTATTATCCCATTTGTATGACTCCTGCCTCATCTACAAATCAAGCGTCGGTCGTTTGCTGCCATAGCCTATTAACGCCAAATTTCGCCGCACCGTCTTAAAGGATACGTCTATCATACGTTCCACATTGATTTCTGTGGTTATTTGACACAGTGTTGCGTGTCTGTTAGCGGCGCCAACTCTGCGCAAAGGCCGCTGCTCTGGGTCGTTAAGTAAAGCCCATCTTCCACTGCGTTGTCCGTGGTAAGAAGTAGTGCCTGAAATTTGGTATTGTCGGCACACCCTTGACGCTGTGGACTTCCGAAATAGAATGTCCCATGCATCAAGCTCTTATTGCCATTCCGTGTTTAAAGTCTGTTAATTCTCGTCGGGCCGCTATAATCACGTAGGTAACCATTCCACAAGAATCACCTGAGAACAACTGACAGCTTCAACAATGCGCTGTCCTTTTACACCTTGTGTACGCTACGCTATCGCCATCTGTACATGTGCATACCGCTATCCCATGACAAGTGCCACCTTAGTGCACATTGTCCTTGCAGATTCACGTTGCTGATTTCGTGCAACCAAATGCCGTAAATTGCCTAAAAATCTTTGCATTCCATCTTAGAGTCCACTGGCAGAACTGTTATCTCATATGGTAACCTTGTAGCATGAAACCTAGTACACTTTATAAATGATGTGGCTGAAGTAACTGCTTGTGCAGAATTGGTCGTACAAGTCTTCAGCAGGTCCGTTTTTTCGTACACTTGTTCCAGGATCGTTTTTATACGCACCACAACACTCACCGCACAATATTCGGCGTGCGAACTGTTCTACACGCACTACGATCCCTTGTCATTGTTGCAAAACATCCACCAAAATCGTGGTGAACATTTGTCAGATGGAGTACGGTAACGCTGTTGAATATGTCGTCCCGGGCACGTGGCACCTGCACTTCTATTATCCCTGTTGGCCATATTGTACCAGAATACCATAGCTTCCATTTCCAATAGGACACCATCTCACTGTTTACGTTGTTCACACTCATTTGCTACTCTTGTTCTGATGCGAGCACTACCTGAAAACGATGTGTAAGATGTGGCTGAAGTAGGGGAAAGTTTTAAGTGGAATGTCTGACAACATCACAGTCACATGACTACATCTACATCTACATCTACATCTACATACACACTCTGCGATTCACCATACGGTGCATGGCGGAGGGTACCTCGTACCACAACTAGCATCTTCTCTCCCTGTTCTACTCCCAAACAGAACGAGGGAAAAATGACTGCCTATATGCCACTGTACGAGCCCTAATCTCTCTTATCTTATCTTTGGGGTCTTTCCGCGAAATGTAAGTTGGCGGCAGTAAAATTGTACTGCAGTCAGCCTCAAATGCTGGTTCTCTAAATTTCCTCAGTAGCGATTCACGAAAAGAACGCCTCATTTCCTCCAGAGACTCCCACCCGAGTTTCTGAAGCATTTCCGTAACACTCTCGTGATGATCAAACCTACCAGTAACAAATCTAGCAGCCCGCCTCTGAATTGCATCTATATCCTCATGTCCTCCCTCAATCCGACCTGATTGGGACCCCAAACGCTCGAGCAGTGATCAAGAATAGGCCGTATTAGTGTTTTATAAGCGGCCTCCTTTACAGATGAACCACATCTTCCCAAAATTCTACCAATGAACCAAAGACGACTATCCGCCTTCCCCACAACTGCCATTACATGCTTGTCCCACTTCATATCGCTCTGCAATGTTATGCCCAAATATTTAATCGACGTGACTGTGTCAAGGGCTACACTACTAATGAAGTATTCAAAAATTACGGGATTCTTTTTCCTATTCATATGCATTGATTTACATTTATCTATATTTAGAGTTAGCTGCCATTCTTTACACCAATCACAAATCCTGTCCAAGTCATCTTGTATCCTCCTACAGTCACTCAACGACGACACCTTCCCGTACACCACAGCATCCTCAGCAAACAGCCGCACATTGCTATCCACCCTATCCAAAAGATCATTTATGTAGATAGAAAACAACAGCGGACCTACCACACTTCTCTGGGGCACTCCAGATGATACCCTCACCTCCGATGAACACTCACCATCGAGGACAACGTACTGGGTTCTATTACTTAAGAAGTCTTCGAGCCACTCACATTCTTGGGAACCAATCTGTTGTGTACATAGTTCCGCGAAGTCAGCGCGTACACAACTTTCCCACTAGAGCGCGCCCCGCTAAGCAAAACAGCATAGGCGCAGTGCTCGTCCGTCTCCGCACTACGAGATGGCACTGCCTTAGAGACGGGCCAAATTCTGCTTCCGCCGATCCACGTACTAACATCTAACGCAGCCAATGAGATTGCTGCTAACGTAGAACCTTTTCTCCTCCTGGATCACACTCGCCCAGTGATACATGAACGCGCGAGGTATTAAAACTAGTGTACAGACCTCCGATCAGTCAGTCTGCATTTGTCTGCACCAGTCTGTATTAGTCTGTACCAGTCTGCATTTGTATGCACCAGTCTGTACAAGTCTGCATTAGTCGGTACCAGTCTATAGTCAAGTTTCAGTCTGCGCCTAATAAGATTACCATATTCCTGTACATAGCCATGAAGATAAATGAATAGACACTTTGTCAAGTATCAGAGATATGTGACAATAAGATTAACGTACCAAGACCAAAGGAACTTCAAATTGCCAATTGTAAACAGCATCCAGAATCAAGTTACGTAATGTGTATGCTTTTTATTATTTTAATAAATGTGTGTGAAAATTAATCAAGTTCTGTTTAAAGTTGGTCACCGTCAATCTGCTACTCTAAGCGTGCAAGTGGCATTTCTATCGTCTGACCTAACGGCAGAAGATAAACATGCCAAGATAAGAGCACGAGACATATTGCTGAACTCGCCTACTTCGTTAGAGCGACAAGTCAAATAATCTGATGGTGTGTGTACCGAAGGTCTTACAGTACGCACACCACACAATCCCATATGCTCGTACCTTAGTAAGGAGTCTGCAGTGGGGCAATGAGTCAAACGCTTTCCGGAAGTCAAGGAATATGGCATCCGTCTGATACCCTTCATCCTATACTAAGAAAGAAGGGGGTTCAATAATTAACACAATACTTTTTTTCTCGGCCAATTTCGGTTGAAAAAAGCGGCAGTTGTTATGGAACGTCATGGAATATTCATACTTCAGCCTGTATGATTTCATGAACTTATGATAGCTGTCGGCGCTAACTTAGCTTTCAAAATGGCGTCTGTAACGGACGTGCGTTCCAAGGAAAGAGCTGTCATTGAGTTTCTTATGGCGGCCAACTGGAGCATCCCAGATATCCACATGTGCTTGCGCTTCCAGAATATCTACACAGTCCTGGCAGAGAGCAAAAGCACGGTGAGTCGTTGGGCGAGGCGCCTGTCATCATTGCAACACGAGCGTGTAAACTTATCCAATCACCTGCGTGCCAGACGGTCACTCCCGCAGTGTTGGAAGATACAGACACTCTCATTCGAGGTGACTGGCGGATCACAATCTAACATCTCGCTGCTCGACTGGAATCTCTGTTGGTAGTGCTGACACACTTGTCCCCCAGTTAGGGTAGTCGAAGGCGTGTGCCAGTGGGATCACCACCACCTTACAGGAGACCATAACGAGCACGTATTTGGCCCAATGAAGGATGCACTCCACAGGATGCAGTTTGTAGGTAATGGGGAGGTTACTGGTGTAACAAGACGTTGGCTCTGACGTCGGCCAGTAGAGTGGCACCATTTAGGTATAGACGCCCACCCAGTAATGCGGCGTAAGGCCATTGCGTTGAATGGAGAATATGTTGAAAAATAGGGCTCTGTATCCGGAAGGAGAGTGGGGAATAATTTGGTGTATTGGAATTCTCAATAAAGTCAACCTGCTTTCAAAAAAAAATTAGTTGCATTACTAATTTAACGCCCCTCATTATAGAGCCCTGAATCCTGTTGAGTGAGCAGCAGTCATTCCCAATACACGCGGTTCGGCCTCACTCGCATCCAAGTAGTCAAGCACTCTGCTGGTACGATCTAACTGACGCGTGGCCTGTTTCGCGTGGCTAAGGAAACATGGCAACTACACTACTGGCCATTAAAATTGCTACAGACGCGAAATTTAACCGACAGGAAGAAGATGCTGTGATATGCAAATGATTAGCTTTTCAGAGCTGTCACACAAGGTTGGCGCCGGTGGCGACACCTACAACGTGCTGACATGAAGAAAGTTCCCAACCGATTTCTCATACACAAACAGCAGTTGACCGGCGTTGCCTGGTGAAACGTTGTTGTGATGCCTCGTGTAAGGAGGAGAAATGCGTACCATTACGTTTCCGACCTTAATAAAGGTCGGATTGTAACCTATCGCGATTGCGGTGCATCGTATCGCGACATTGCTGCTCGCGATGGTCGAGATCCAATGACTCTTAGCAGAATATGGAATCGGAGGGTTCAGGAGGGTAATACGGAACGCCGTGCTGGATCCCGACGGCCTCGAATCACTAGCAGTCGAGATGACAGGCATCTTATCCGCATGGCTGTAACGGATCGTGCAGCCACGTCTCGATCCCTGAGTCAACAGATGGGGACGTTTGCAAGACAACAACGATCTGCACGAACAGTTCGACGAAGTTAGCAGCAGCATGGACTATCAGCTCGGAGACTGTGGCTGCGGTTACCCTTGACGCTGCATCACAACAGGAGCGCCTGCGATGGTGTACTCAACGGCGGACCTGGGTGCACGAATGGCAAAACGTCATTTTTTCGGATGAATCCAGGTTCTGTTTACAGCATCATGATGGTCGCATACGTGTTTGGCGACATCTCGGTGAACGCACATTGGAAGCGTGTATTCGTCATCGCCATACTGGCGTATCACCCGGCGTGATGGTATGGGGTGCCATTGGTTACACGTCTCGGTCACCTCTTGTTCGCATTGACGGCACTTTGAGCAGTGGACGTTACATTTCAGATGTACTTTCTCAGTAACGCACAAATAATTGAAAATTCACTTATGCAACAGAAAATTAACCATTAACTGACACTAACCAAAAGCCACTTGGCGTGAGAAATTGATTTAACGAAGCCTCTGAAATGTAGAAATTCTCAAAACACATTAATAATTAACATCAACGCAATGGAAAGACTGTTAAGAAAATCACCATGCCAAACACTCAACAAATCAGTCTTAGCCAAATAATCGTACATTGCGACCAGCACTTTGAAACGCACCGCCTTCACGAATCCACAACAGGAAAATAACACGAGTGTCTCAAATACATCGGAACCTACTCAATAAGTGTACGCTAAAACAGTAACATTGCGTGTTGAAATGATTCCGTCAAATACATCGGAACCTACTCAAGAAGTGTGCACTAAAACAGTAACTTAAGGTTTAAAAGACAAAACCTATCTTAATCTCTGCGTGGTGACAAGAGGCCGTGTTCCTCTGACAGGTACAACGTGTCCGCATCAGTTGCGTCTCACGGAAGTTGCACACCTTCCGATATACGTTGCTTTTCCAACGTGACGTCCGTCTAATGCTTAGCAAATGTAAGTGAGTATCCTTTACTTGTGTGTGTGTGTTATAGTAAATACAAACCTGGGAATGTGAACTGACAACTTAAATGTGATACTGAGCTCAAGGCCACATCACATGAAATTGAAAAGAATGTGTGTGTGTGTATATAAAAAACTATAAGTCGACCTGTATAAGGATGTAACCTGAAATATACGAAAGTTTCTACACTTGCATATGGCCCTGGTAAGATAAAGGAACTGACAGAAGCTACGTTACGCAAAGCAAACGAAAAAATCACCTATTGCGAAGCTCGTCTGCAAAGTAAAGTACTAGCAGAAACAGCAACACAGCCCTACGCCGCAACAGGTAACAAGTATTGCTAAAACTAACTACAGTTGAACCAGGAAAACTGGGTCCCTAATCTTGACACAGAATGCCAATAAAACACGTGACTCAACCTATAAGTTCTAAAATTTGAGTTGGGAACGAACTTATCAAAGAAAACAAGTACGGACTCTAATATGAAATGTTGGAACACGTGAGGCAATACTAACCTTACGACTTATCTTAGAAGAAAGATTAAGAAAAGGCAAACCTACGTTTCTAGCATTTGTAGACTTAGAGAAAGCTTTTGACAATGTTAACTGGAATACTCTCTTTCAAATTCTGAAGGTGGCAGGGGTAAAATACAGGGAGCGAAAGGCTATTTACAGTTTGTACAGAAACCAGATGGCAGTTATAAGAGTCGAGGGGCATGAAAGGGAAGCAGTGGTTGGGAAGGGAGTGAGACAGGGTTGTAGCCTCTCCCCGATGTTATTCAATCTGTATATTGAGCAAGCAGTAAAGGAAACAAAAGAAAAATTTGGAGTAGGTGTTAAAATTCATGGAGAAGAAGTAAAAACTTTGAGGTTCGCCGATGACATTGTAATTCTGTCAGAGACAGCAAAGGACTTGGAAGAGCAGTTGAACGGAATGGACAGTGTCTTGAAAGGAGGATATAAGATGAACATCAACAAAAGCAAAACGAGGATAATGGAATGTAGTCAAATTAAATCGGGTGATGCTCAGGGAATTAGATTAGGAAATGAGACACTTAAAGTAGTAAAGGAGTTTTGCTACTTAGGGAGTAAAATAACTGATGATGGTCGAAGTAGAGAGGATATAAAATGTAGACTGGCAATGGCAAGGAAATCGTTTCTGAAGAAGAGAAATTTGTTAACATCGAGTATAGATTTAAGTGTCAGGAAGTCTTTTGTGAAAGTATTTGTATGGAGTGTAGCCATGCATGGAAGTGAAACATGGACGATAACCAGTTTGGACAAGAAGAGAATAGAAGCTTTCGAAATGTGGTGCTACAGAAGAATGCTGAAGATAAGGTGGGTAGATCACGTGACTAATGAGGAGGTATTGAATAGGATTGGGGAGAAGAGAAGTTTGTGGCACAACTTGACTAGAAGAAGGGATCGGTTGGTAGGACATGTTTTGAGGCATCAAGGGATCACAAATTTAGCATTGGAGGGCAGCGTGGAAGGTAAAAATCGTAGAGGGAGACCAAGAGATGAATACACTAAGCAGATTCAGAAGGATGTAGGTTGCAGTAGGTACTGGGAGATGAAGAAGCTTGCACAGGATAGAGTAGCATGGAGAGCTGCATCAAACCAGTCTCAGGACTGAAGACCACAACAACAACAACAACAATATGAAAATTCATTTAATATAATAACTTCCATGGTATAGCAAATAAAATCAGAAGAGCAATCAATAGAATAATTAACAAAAATTCAATTGTAACGAGGGTGAAGTTGGCCAACAATACAGGTCTACAAAAATAAAAATAATCTTTTTACCTTATCAAATTATAACTTGTTCTTCATTTCAAAGCCTTTTTTATTTCCGTGTGCTATACTACCATTGTTCTGAGTCATCATTCCCCTCGTAATAAATCTGCAACTCACATAGTTCCAAAAGTGCTTCCATGCAGTACACTGTACGCCCAACGAATTACCCGCCTGCTGCACACCGCAGCTATCCACTACTGAAAGTCAAAGATTGTACGACTCCACAGTGCTGCCATCGCAGACACGCATACTGTTGCCTAGCAACTGTTTCTCGACCATAATTGTTCAAATACGTCATTTTCCTTTACAAGTACACACATCAAAAAATTTTGCATCACCCCAGTTCCCAGAATTCCTGAAAACAGACGTTGACTGTGGATATTGTATCACAGACACAGTCCCTTTGACTGTTCAGAGATGTCACTAAACCCGCCCAAAGATGTAAACATTCGTGCATGAGCAGCGCCTATTACACGGAGGAGGTCTGACAGCCAATCAGTTCCAGTCATTCCATCAGGAAGGAGGCACACGGCCCGTGTTGTCTGTAGTTCAACCATGCTTAGACTGTCAATACTGCGGTTCGATCGCGTCCGCATTGTTACTTTGTGCCAGGAAGGGCTCTCAACAAGGGAAGTGTCCAAGCGTCTCGGAGTGAACCAAAGCGACGTTGTCCGGACATGGAGGAGATACAGAGAGTCAGGAACTGTCGATGACATGCCTCGCTCAGGCCGCGCAAGGGCTACTACACTACAGTGGGTGACCGCTACCTACGGATTATGGCTCGGAGGAACCCTTACAGCAGCGCCACAATGTTGAAAAATGTTTTTCGTGCAGCCACAGGACGTCGTGTTACGACTCAAACTGTGCCCAATAGGCTGCATGATGCGCAACTTCACTCCCGACGTCCATGGCGAAGTCCATCTTTGCAACCATGACACCATGCAGCGCGGTATAGTTGAGAACAACATGCCGAATGGACCGCTCAGGATTGGAATCACGTTCTCTTCACCGATGAGTGTTGCATATGCCCCGAATGCGGGATGGTTCCCCTTATTCCGCCTCAGTTACACTATGTCGGCGATTGCTGCGCAATCAAGTTCTCCACGTACGCATACACCACCATTACTCCATGCAAACATAGGGGCTACACTCATCTGGTGTGAGACGTTCCCTGGAGGGGGGGGGGGGCGGGGGGGGGGTCCACCAGGGGCCGAACCGCACAATAACCCTGGGTTCGATGTGGGGCGGCGGAGGGGGAAGTGGACTGCGGTAGTCGTCGTGGGGTTGTGGACCACTGCGGCTGCGGCGGGGACGGAGCCTCTGCGTCGTTTCTAGGTCCCCGAATATATACATACAATTCAATACATACAATGCCTCATGTTTTTATGGTATTGCGTAGTTTGCGATTGTCAACAGCAAGGAATATCACCGGAAAAGAGGACTGACTATAAAAGATGATTCCACTAATTTGAAATCCCTGGAACATACACTGCAAGCCGTTAGAGCACTGTGAATTCTAAGACTCCGATCACTACAACAACAGTCCGCATCTCGTGGTCGTGCGGTAGCGTTCTCGCTTCCCACGCCCGGGTTCCCAGGTTCGATTCCCGGCGGGGTCAGGGATTTTCTCTGCCTCGTGATGGCTGGGTGTTGTGTGATGTCCTTAGGTTAGTTAGGTTTAAGTAGTTCTAAGTTCTAGGGGACTAATGACCATAGATGTTAAGTCCCATAGTGCTCAGAGCCATTTGAACCATTTGAACAACAACAACAACAACAAAATAATTTCAATATGTATCTTGGCGTTAAGGGTAGGAGCAGTAGCTGAGAAATAATTAGCATCGAGAAGACCGGTAAATAGAAAGTATGGGCTGTGAAGAATGTAGAGAAACACTTCAGATGACGCGAAATTAATCGGCGATTGCAGCTTTGTGCTAGTAAATTATGTGAATGACGAACAATGTAAATATGAGCATTTCAACACTTATGAAATATAATGTACGTGTTAACTAAGACTGGCTGAGTACGACAAATAAAAAAGTGTTTATAAAGAGTACTATACGGCATTGCCCCTTACCTATCCTGCGTTTATAATAAATCTCTCGCCCAGAACCAAGTCCCAAACCAATATCCCTAACTTCGGTTTGCTGCAGAATTCTTGAACATATTCTCAGTTCGAATACATTAAACCTTTTCGAGGGTCGCGGTGGTCTAGCGGTTCTAGGCGCGCAGTCCGGAACCGCGCGACTGCTACGGTCGCAGGTTCAAATCCTGCCTCGGGCATGGATGTGTGTGATGTCCTTAGGTTAGTTAGGTTTAAGTAGTTCTAAGTTCTAGGGGACTGATGACCACAGATGTTAAGTCCCATAGTGCTCAGAGCCAGCCATTTTTCGAGGGTGAGAAGCTTATATCCACGAATCAGCATGGTTTTAGAAATAATCGCTCGTGAGAAACTGAGCTTGCGCTTTTCTCAGATGATATACTGCAAACTATGGATGAAGTTCAACAGGCAGATTCCATATTTCTAGATTTCCGGAAAGCATTTGTTACCATGACCCATGGATTAAGTTCACTCGAAGACTTCTTAAGTAACAGAACCCAGTTTGTTGTCCTCGATGGCGAGCGTTCATCAGAGACAAGTGTATCGTCAGGAGCGCCCCCTGGGAAGTGTGATAGGGCGACTGTTGTTTTCTGTATACATAAATGATTTGGCGGACAGGGTGGACTGCAATATGCGATTGTTTGCTGAAGATGCCGTAGTGTACAATAAGGTGGCGAAGTTGAGTGACTGTAGGAAGGTACAGAACGACTTAGACAAAATTTCTAGTTGGTGTGATGAACGGCAGCTAGCTCTAAATGTGGAAAAATGTAAGTGAATGGGGATGAGTAGGAAGAACAAACCTGTAATGTTCAGATACAGTATTACTGGTGTCCTGCTTGACGCAGTCAAGTCGTTTAAATATCTGGGCGTAACGTTGCAAAGCGATATGAAAGGGAACGAGCGTGTGAGAACTGTGATAGGGAGCGCAAATGGTCCACCTCGGATAATTGGGAGAATTTTAGAGAAGACTGGCTCACCTGTAAAGGAGACCGCATATAGGATGCTGGTGCGACCTATTCTTGAGCACTGCTCGAGTGTTTAAACCCGTACCAGGTCGGACTGAAGGAAGCCTTCGAAGCATTTCAGAGGCAGGCTGCTAGATTTGGCACCGGAAGGTTCAAACAAGACGTAAGTGTTACGGAAGTTCTTCGGGAACTGAAATGGGAATTACTGGACGGAAGGCGACGTTCCATTCGAGAAACACTATTGCGAAAATTTAGATAACCGGCATTTGAAGCTGACTGCCAAACGATTCTACTGCTGCCAACATACATTGCGCGTAAAGACCACAAAGATACGATAAAGTAGGGCACATGCGGAGGCATACAGACAGTCGGTTTTCTCTCGCTTTATTTACCAGCGGAACTGGCAAGGAAATGACTTGTAGTGGTATGAGGTACTATCCGCGACGAACCGTACGGTGGCTTGAGCAGTATCTATGCAGTTTTAGATGTAGATGTCAAAAGAAAAACTTGAAAGTACAAGACTAACTTTTGTATTAAGAGTCGTGCTATCATTTAGAACACTAACGATGTGAACAAAGTCAGGATGAATATTTTAGCAAAACAAATTATGAAATAACGGCCCGAGATAGTTGTCCGAAGTAATATTTTAGTTCCATACTCCAACGACAACTTCCGTTTAACAAGGATACATTATTCGAAGCCATTTAATATCCACCCGTTTCATCTTACTTCTCTCAGTCCGATTACAGTTTTTAATCTTACAGAAAATTGTTTGGTAGGGAAGAGTAGACCAACCATCAGAAATTCTTTACTTCAGTTTACACAGTTTTATACAGAAGTGTCAAAAATATTCTAGTCTGATGTAGGTGAGTGCACGTACATCATCATGTGCCTCGTACTTCAATAAATGAAACTAACTTTAAAGTGATTACTATTGCCTGAGGCTTAATTCCACAAACTAATTTTTCAGGCGCAGTAACCGAATTATTCTGCATTCTCTCCCTCTCTCTTTTATTTTTTTTTAGTCAGCAGATATTTCTAGAATGAAATTATAACTCTACAGCGGAGTGTGCGCTGATATGAAACTTCCTAGCAGATTAAAACTGTGTGCCGGACCACTGCAGAGTGATAAATTCATTCTAGAAACATCCGCTAGGCTGTGGCTAAGCCATGTCTCCGCAATATCCTTTCTTCTAGGTTAGGTCATCAGTCCCCTAGAACTTAGAACTACTTAAACCTAACTAACTTGCTAGTTCTGCAAGGTTCGCAGGAGAGCTTCTGTGAAGTTTGGAAGGTAGGAGACGAGGTACTGGCAGAAGTAAAGCTGTGAGGGTGGGGCGTGTGTCGTGCTTGGGTAGCTCAGTTGGTAGAGCACTTGCCCGCGAAAGGCAAAGATCCTGAGTTCGTCTCGGTCCGGCACACAGTTTTAATCTGCCAGGAAGTTTCAGCAGATATTTGTTTCTCCCTTTCCTGCCAGCTGCGGTGAGTGACAAAGAAGCTGAACCTTCAATTTGAGCAACTCGAAACACTCACTCTTGCTTTACAACTTTTGCGGCTGCTGTATCTTAGTTTTTGTTGCGAAGTCAGGCTATGTTTTATAACGTGACCTTTCTCTGTTCCAGATGAGACGAGTAACATCTGTCTCACCGAGGAATGCGTGCGGACAGGTGAGTACCTCGCAGTACGCCTTGCTAGTTGATTACACTTGTTCGTGCTGCTTAGCAATAGAGGCGTCACAGGGCAAAAAATATTTTTCTTGAAACCCATCTATCACTTCGGTACAACCTATCAACCTTGTTATTCGCCTATAAATAGCATCTTTGATTTGGCGACCTTGTTCACCAGTGCCTCACTGAGGGTTGAGAAACATTGTTTCGTTTGTTTCAGACCAGCAACTAATCCGTTGTTTCGTTTGTTTCAGACCAGCAACTAATCTAATTGAGAACTCAAACACTTGCTAAAAGACATCATATAACGTGTGAGTTTGTCACTCATCGTGCCTAAATCACATGTTTCGCCACGTTTTGTATCGTAGGTACTATATCATGTACAAACATATGCACTAATATACTTAATAAGTGGAACGCGCTTTGCTTGTTTGCGGTATTGGAAAATACCTTCCATCACTTAACGTTGGATGAAGGGTTCCATTTTATGATGTTACAGCCATGTCGAGGGTATATGAAATAATTACTATAACATTGATGTTTAACACTCCTTTAATAGGTTCCTTGGTAATTTCCCAGAGCGAATTAAAGCTAGTATACGCATTCCGCGGTTTATACTCCCACAACTCCGTAGCGCAGAGGTAGCGTTAGCACCTACCTACCCCTCAAGGGGGCCCGGGTCCGATTCCCGGCAGGGGACTGATTGTTGTGTGCTCCTCATCATCATTTTCATTATCACTGACACGCAAGTCGCCGAAGTGGCGTCAGCTAAAAAGACTTGCAATACGGCGGCCGAACCCCGACGAGGATATCCGGGCCAACAAATGCCATAAGATCATTTTATTTCACTTTTACAATTAAAGTGAAAATGGCGTTAACCCACTGCGATACGATCTGCTTCGTCTAACCCATCCTCTCCGGCAGTTGTCATCTCTTAACGCAAAATTAATTTTTTTTATGTAGCACATTTTTGACCAGACCGTTCAGTAGCTACTAGGGAATTATTAAACGTCATTCTTTAAGGCGTCACCCTTGGAGCAGCAATCGTGACAGAAGGATAGTTGTATTTTATTTGACTGCATACATCCAGCATTTTGTGACTGGCTGTAATTGCCTGACCCCTGAGGTAACAGCAGTCGGTGCTGTTGAGGATAGAACCATAGCAACAGTCACTATCGTATGGCGAATTTTATAGAACGCATGAGCCTACGGTATCGTTTTATTTCTCGCACAGTCTGACATTCCTATTTTTCTGGATTCCGTCACAGTATGTAAGAAACTGGAATTTCTCACTACGGTGGATGAATTTCGACAACTACCTTCGCGTAAATGGTAGAAATGACATTAAATACGCGAAAATAAATGCGTGATGTTTACTTTTAGAACTTTGTGAATTTTATAGTTTTCTCACATATACTACATTTGTATATTGCCCACAGCTTTGAAATATAAATACTAACTCTACGACATAAAAAATACAGCAATTGATGCAAATAATTTAGAGATGTATTTTATAGATATTTGACAATACATGTACCATCTTTAACCTTTCAATGCTCTCTCTGACGTCACAAAACCTTGTATACCACTTAAAAACGTTGTTACGACTCATTTCCTCACAACGATAAAAAGCTTATACCGTTTCAAAAGTGTTCATGGCAGTTTTCCCAATTCTAAAGAAAACTTAATTTTCACAAGTTCTCCATTGCTCCTTTCACGTCCGTGGTTGTAAACATACTGTTAAATTTCGGTTATTATAAGCAATTTATGATGCCAGAGCTATTAAATTTAAAACTGAAAGCCGGCCGGGGTGGCCGAGCAGTTCTAGGCACTACAGTCTGGAACCCCGCGACCGCTACGGTAGCAGGTTCGAATACTGCCTCGGGCATGGATGTGTGTGATGTCCTTAGGTTAGTTAGGTTTAAGTAGTTCTAGAGGACTGATGACCTCACAAGTTAAATCCCATAGTGCTCAGAGCCATTTTTTAAAAACTGAAAGTAGGCTGAACAACATGTCCATTATTTGAAGCATCCGTTGAACATGGAATCGAACAGACTGTGGACTAATCGAAAGGCTATTTACATTCAGCTTCTGCATAAGGTCGTGGAAATATGCTCTGTGCACGCTATTCCTGTGTACCTTCATTCCAGAAATTAGTTTACAGTTACAACACTAACGTATAAGTACTATATGCTGTATCCGTTGACAACAGCAGAGGAAAGTGTCCTCATTTACTTAGCTGAATTCTGTAGCTGCTTCGCAATAGCAAAGAACTTGCAATAAAAGAGATGTGTTTCACAGTAAGTACTCATGGCTCGTAAGGCATGCATTTTACTGACTTGGTCATTTTTGTCTTGTTTTGGTCCATACTACAAAAATATGCAGTACTTTTTTCTACAACCAGTATTTCAGATGTAATAAGAAAAGACGTGGCCCTTGCATGGAACCTTGAGGAATTTTGCACGTTATTGTACAGTTGGACACATTCTCACTTACTGATATGTGACCTTCCAAAGTAATTTTGTACTAGGTATTCTTTGTGAAAGAGCGAAGTTGTCATGTTTCTTTTGGGTTTTTATTAAAAGAATAAATGAAATTCATCATCCGCCACAACATCTTTTGCTGCTAATGCTACAGGCTTCTGCGTATGAATCCCCCATTTTCAGTTACGTATCAAAGTCATCGAAACAGTCTACTCACATATTATCTTAACATTATTAAATTGACATGAATGTTTTAACAGCGTAAGCTTTTCAATAAATACAAAACTTAATGGTAAGAAAGAATAAGAAACCAGCCTTCTCGTATACTTGCCCCACAGATATCAATTAAATATAATTAACGGTGTCAGTTAAACCTTTAATCCTCAAAACCTCAGTAATTCAGTGCACAATACAGCAACAGTTAATTATAAGACATTACCACGACTCAAAGCACCATGATAATGATACTTAATAAACTTGAACTGAATAACCGCAGTCATATCAAACCTACAAGTTAAACTTTACGCCTAAATATAACCTACACCCGAATCATAAGTACCTAAAGGAAACCCCAAAATGACTAAGTATATCAACGCGCAATCAAAGCTCAGTTACTCTCTTATGGAGATTTTCACACCGTAAATTTCAATTTTTTCCAAAAACCTTGTCCAGTCACAAATGCAATCCTTTAAGAACATGACAAATAAAGATTGGCTGTTGATAGAGAAAATAACAAAATAAAAATATTGAAAAAAGTTTTACTGTTAAGAAAATAATTTAATTTCCGCAAAATAGCTTCGTGTAAGTCATACCTGTAGATGGATGCCATCCTGCTGCCATTATCAGCATGGTGAATTATTCCAGACCATTGAATAACGTCAAAGAGGCTCTCTCGACCGTCTTTTAATGGACTGACGAGGAACCCCTTGAATACAAGGTCGTAGAAGGCCGATGCTGTTTACGGCATTCGACGCACCACATATTGTCTACCACGCAAACACCATACTGGTTGCTAAAGGCAAGAGGGGGCGGGATTGGAGGTATCCCATTGTGAACACAGCACGAGGCTACGGTGCGTAGTTGAAGTGTTTAGTCGACGAGTAACTCACAACAGTGCTACAGTGCTAGTGGTGTTGATACAAGCAGTGCAATGGCAACGATAAACAAAGGAAACATTGCATTGTATTTACAACAACAGTTGCCGAAGTTACAATTCGTCAAAAAGGAACCGAAGGTGTTTCACAAAGAGAGGAATAAGCGGTAGATGAAATAGGAAGCGGAGCTTCGTGATAGATTAAAACTGAATGCCGGACCGATACTCGAAATCGCGACGTTTGCCTTTCGTGGGCAAGTGCCCTACCATCTTGACCGCGAAAGACAAAGGTCCCGAGTTCGAGTCTCGGTCCGGCACATAGTTTTAATCTGGCAGGAAGTTTCATATCAGCGCACACTGCGCCGCAGTGTGAAAATTTCATACTGGAAACATCCCCAGGCTGTGGCTAAGCCATGTCTCCGTATAATCCTGTCTTCCAGAAGTGCTAGTTCTGCAAGGTCTGCAGGAGAGTTTCTGAGAAGTTTGGAAGGTAGGAGGCGAGATACCAGCGGAGTTAAAGCTGTGAGGACGGGTCGTGAGTAGTGCTTGGGTAGCTCAGATACTTTCGTTAGCGCGTAACGTGACAGTGTTATGTGATGGAGCAGAGAGGATTTTATTTTGGCGAGAACGAGTATTTCTTTTGTGCTGCTTGGATAGTAGTGCAAAAGAGGTTCAAATGGTTCAAATGGCTCTGAGCACTATGGGACTCAACTGCTGAGGTCATTAGTCCCCTAGAACTTACAACTAGTTAAACCTAACTAACCTAAGGACATCACACACATCCATGCCCGAGGCAGGATTCGAACCTGCGACCGCAGCTGTCTCGCGGTTCCAGACTGCAGCGCCAGAACCGCGCGGCCACTTCGGCCGGTGCAAAAGATGGAATGCAATGATTGAGAAGACGATGGAGCAAACATACAGTATGATACTCTTATCGGCACGTAGCTATTACAATTATTCGAAGGCAGGAGTAATATTGTCGGAATAGTGTAAGTCTCAAATGTATTGTAAACAAGCATTCAATTCCAGTTCTAGCCTGCGTGAGCTTTCGTACGAGAATCCATGAAGAATAAATTGTAAATTTGTGGTAAGACGTTATGGGACCAAACTGCTTAGGTCATCGGTCCCTAAGCTTACACACTACTTAATCTAACTGAAACTAACCTACGCTATGGACAACCACACACCCATGCCCGAGGGAGGACTCGAACCTCCGACGGGGGGACCTTGAAGAATAGCATCACCCTAGTCAAGTTTGGAAGCATTAGTGGCAATACGAGCGTCTTTTTAAGATCGAAAGGAAATCCTTTTTGATATTTCTTTAGTAAATGATGTGAGGCTGACGCCATGTTAGAGACTACAGTTGTGTTTGCAGTTCAGCCTACGTGATTTTTTGCATAAGAAGAATAGGTTATTTGTGGGCCGTTTAGCGTTAAGGGTGGAAATATCCCTTAACTACATGGTAATAAGTATTTTGTGAGGGACTAAGACTGCTTGCGAATTAGATGGGTTAAGTTGCAAACACATGTTCAGCACCCACTCTGATAAGACAAGTAAATCACCGTTTACATGCTAGATGGCTGGTTCATTGGGCTTGTACTTAGATGTTATTGAAGGTCATCAGCTTATGAGTGATATTAGCAATGAAGAGGTGCACTATCATTAACAAATAATGAGAAAAGTAGTGCGCGAATAGCGATCCTTCTAGGACCCCTGATACTACATACCTCCACTGTGACCTGTTAGTTCCCATCATTACACACTGTTGGCGGGATGTAAGGTATAAGTGAAATCGTTGCGCAGCACTTGAAAAAATATTTTGACCTGTGTTTGGAAGTAAAATTTCAAAGTCACCAGTATCGAAAGCTGTTCCAAAATACGAAAAGCGTCCAATAGTCGCCCGATGTTAGTCCATAGCTTTTTTCATTTCGTCAGTCACTTTTACAAGAACTGTCATCGTGCTGATATTTTGCCGGAAACCAGACTGATATTTATCTGAAAGGTTATCTGATGTTAAATAATTACTAAGCTGTTTGTGCACTATATATTCTAATGCCGTGGATAATGCTGGTAGAATGCATATTGCCCTATAATGCAAAGGTTGCTTGTCATATACCTTTTCTGGTAATGATTCTGTAAATCCTTGCTTCCAGGCATGTTAGGAACATGCTGACGGTCATAAACTAGTTACAAATGTCAGTTATTTTACCTCTTTCCAAAACCTCTTCATTCTTTAGCTGTGTTCCTGTTTCCTCTCCTATGCCCATATTTTGTCGGTTTTCTTCCTTTCTTTAACTTCAAATTTCGTGTTCATAATTTTGCTTCTGAATCTGTCTCTTTCATTTGTTATTTCAATACTGATTCTTGCTTGTTTTAGGTCTTTTTCTATTTCTTGAAACCAATCAGATTTTTTTCTTTCTTTTACCATCTCTGTGTGCTACTCCAAATCTTTTTCTGAGGATTTTACGTTCTATTTTTTCCTGTCTCTATACTGGCTGATGCTCCGATCGTGCTCGTTTATAATGCGCAGAATGCTTCTGGGTAGCATAACTGTACTGCATTGCCTGAGTTTAGCCTGTCTTGAAATATTTCTTTTATTGTAGTTCGTCCATGTCAGTTTGTGCGTTTTCTGAAGTTTCTCTGTTCTTTATATGTTGGATGGCTTGTTTGATCCTCCTATTTGTATATATTCCTCAATATATTTGAATTTTTCCACCCTGTTAACCTTTCCGTATTTCGTGCTCATGGACTGATAGTTATTGTTATTCTTCCTTTCTGTGTATTGCGATTTTTCATACGATGTCTGTTTTGGCAGAGACTTCATGTAGGTATTCCAGTACTTCTTGTGCTTCTTGACTGTTGTTGCTGAATCTTGCCAGGTCATCTGTAATTGCCAGGAATTTTATGATCGACTTGTTTGCACACGTTCTTCCTAACTGAATTCCTTTCATTTTTTCTTCCAATTGTTTGATAATTTCGTCCAAGGCGATGTTGAATAAAAGCGGTGAGAGACCATCTCCTTGCCTGACGTGGTAATTAACTACCTTTGTATCAGCTTGTGGCTCTAGTCTGTTGAGTAATGCCGTGGAGAGAACTTTGCAGGTGACCGGTAAAAGTGAGATACTTCTGTAATTATTAGGTGTCTGTATTGTCGTCCTTTTTGTGGGGTGGGTGAATCAACGCAACTTTTCCATTCCTGTGGAGTTTTCTCTGTATTCCATATTTCTGTAAGAATTTCATGGATCTTCTTTGCGTCGATTTGGTCTTTGAGTTTCCATATCTCGGAAATAGTGTCGTCTTCTGTTGGGGCTCTCTTGTTTTTTAGTTGATTTATAACCTCTGATATGAAAGGCCGAGACGTGTAACCAATGGCACCCCATACCATCACGCCGGGTGATACGCCAGTATGGCGATGACGAATACACGCTTCCAATGTGCGTTCACCGCGATGTCGCCAAACACGGATGCGACCATCATGATGCTGTAAACAGAACCTGGATTCATCCGAAAAAATGACGTTTTGCCATTCGTGCACCCAGGTCCGTCGCTGAGTATACCATCGCAGGCGCTCCTGTCTGTGATGCAGCGTCAAGGGTAACCGCACCCATGGTCTCCGAGCTGATAGTCCATGCTACTACAAACGTCGTCTAACTGTTCGTGCAGATGGTTGTTGTCTTGCAAACGTCCCCATCTATTGACTCAGGGATCGAGACGTGGCTGCACGATCCGTTACAGCCTTGCGAATAAGATGCCTGTCATCTCGACTGCTAGTGATACGAGGCCGTTGGGATCCAGCACGGCGTTCCGTATTACCCTCCTGAACCCATCGATTCCATATTCTGCTAACAGTCATTGGATCTCGACCAACACGAGCAGCAATGTCGCGATACGATAAACCGCAATCGCGATAGGCGACAATCCGATCTTTATCAAAGTCGGTAACGTGATGGTACGCATTTCTCCCCCTTACACGAGGCATCACAACAGCGTTTCACCAGGCAACGCCGGCCAACTGCTCAAATGGTTCAAATGGCTCTGAGCACTATGGGACTCAACTGCTGAGGTCATTAGTCCCCTAGAACTTAGAACTAGTTAAACCTAACTAACCTAAGGACATCACAAACATCCATGCCCGAGGCAGGATTCGAACCTGCGACCGTAGCGGTCTTGCGGTTCCAGACTGCAGCGCCTTTAACCGCACGGCCACTTCGGCCGGCGGCCAACTGCTGTTTGTGTATGACAAATCGGTCGGAAACTTTCCTCATGTCAGCACGCCGTAGGTGTAGTCACCGGCGCCAACCTTGTGTGAATGCTCTGAAAAGCTAACCATTTGCATGTCACAGCATCTTCTTCCTGTCGGTTAAATTTCGCGTCTGTAGCACGTCATCTTCGTGGTGTAGCAATTTTAATGGCTAGTAGAGTAATTTACTGGTAATATACGTTCTCAAGGCTACTCAAGTACTTACCATGGGACGATTTTTCTCTCCATGACACTTTTAGTCGTGCTTGATTCTCATTCTCATTGTTACGAAGTATACGTGAGTTAATCTCTTTTCCTCTGTAATATTAGCATTATTGTTTTTCGTACTATTTATAGTAAGCAAAGGAGGAGAAGATGAAAGTAAAGAATGATGTAGAGGTGATGGAAGAACACAACTAGCAGACTCTTTGAAGACAGACCTAGAGTATTCCGAGTACTACTTACAAACTTTCAAGAACAGGCTTTAAATGATGACTCTAGGAATATACTACGACCCGCTACATATCACTCGTGAGGATAAGATTATATTAATTACTGTACGTAAAGACGCGATTTGGCAATTGTTAAGATAACACTGACCGCTTTCGTAATTTTAAATAAATACAAATTTTACGAATAAACATTAATCTTTTTTTAAAAAAAGTTTTAGTTAAAAAGCAAAAAAATTAACACCGTTGCTTTGGCAAACTGATCCATCAGCTTTTACCCAGTTATCAGTGAAAATAAAAAATACCTGTTACAACCGGAACCAAATAAAGAAGAAAAAATACCGGTTTCGGTTTTAACCGATCAGTTTTTGCCATCCTGTGTATAAACTTGACCAATAAGTGTGTAGATGCCTGTATATATCAATTATGATTTTTTTTTCTTAAATGGTAATATCAAGAAATGTCCAAGATCCGTGTAAAAGTGATCTACAGCTGACTCAATCTATTACTACCACTACTACTTCTACTACCAGGTGTTCAATAACTTCGAAAAAACCGCTATTTTTCTCCTTCAATACAGCTGAACGTTTCACCGTTAGACTGATTCTTTTACTGTTGTTTGATCTGTTTAAACTCTTACTTGTGCACCGTGTAGGCTTTTTCCTTTGATGGGTATTATAAAACGTAAAACAGGTGGTTCACCTCTTTAGTCGGAGAATACTCATTTTGCGGCCTTTCAAATAAAATGGTGAAAGGATGTGAGGTGGTGGCCCTCAACTACGTACCCTCAGACTCAGAGTTGAAATATTAAATGTTTTGGCTGGTTTCGTTGTCTAGGGGCTGGGATACGTAGTTGCCACATTACAAGCCAAATACTGCTGAGTCTACAGTGTACAACATGAATATACCCTCGAATCGAATGGTCAAAGGTTCCTATCACTCGGGCATCCGCCAATGTAACGTAGAAATTTATAAATAAGTGATTGCAATTAATAAAATCTGCAGGTACTATCTTAACGATTTTAAATGATGAGTATGATAGTAGAAATACTTTCGAGAATGTGGTATTGGTGTCGATGGTCCAGCAATTAAATGAAATATAAGTTGAATAACACGGAAACAATAGATTCATACTGCGCATAATTAGTTATCAACAACATAGCTCGCGAGATATTCACTTCTAAACGCGTACTACGTCTTCACTGTAGAAACTTCAGAAATCTCACAAGTTCACAAATCCGCACTCCGAAGTATTTCCATCTCTTCGCGAACACGTGCAAACCGCTCCACACTCCAAGTCTCTTTCGCGACCGCGCGTCCCTCGCGCCGTACTGTTACAAACTATCTCGTGTCCTCTCTCCTCCTCTTCTCCCATTTCCATCCAATCTCCCCATTTACGAGCGCTGTGATTGGCTGGAGCGCTCCCACCATGTCTTCAAGCCAACGCAGATTCACAAACATAATGAAACACATTCTAATTATTGGATTTACATTTAAATAACTTGAAATTAAATAAATATTCCTACGGCTGCACCATAAACACCCTCTAACATACATTATTAAACACATGAACAAATTAAATAAACATATGTCATAGGAACAGCAAGCAAAAGTAGGCCAGTAGCCAAATCTCACTGTGCTTTCTAAAAAACTGTAGATATTTGACCAATTTCCTCGCGAATAGTATATATCTGATATGAACAAAGACATCGATGAATAAATATATTTATAAGCATGCTGCTACCGATTTTTCGTGTAACTGTGGAGTACTTATGACCTGACGCGATCGATAGTAATCGGCAACTTTGACCTCCAATAGCTCATGTATTATTCAAGTTACATGCCTGTAATTTATACCAATTTAGGTTTACACTAATAGCTTTCTAAATACACGGCGATCGACAAAATCGGATGAACCGTTTAGATGTCAGAAATTCGTTGCTGGGTGTTACCTGTATAATTTACAGTCAGTTTACTTTAAACTAATAAAGATATGGAAAATCTGATTACACCATCAGAATCATCGTGTAAATAATGGTAATGTACATGTTTCTTTTTAGGGTGTCATGATTCCTCTGGCTACTATTAATTTTTATATGAACTGTGAAACGTCTGCCATTATGGTACCACAAAGTCCGCCATCTTTGGCTCTCCCGGTGTACACGTCTCTTTCATCGACACAGCGTCACCAAGGAATTGCCAGCCACGTGCTCGGCCTGGACCACGTGCTGGGACTAGCCCTCTTGCCTGGCTAACGTTCGGCACCATGTATTTCCTGCCGGACCCCAGCTTGCCGAGCGGCCCGTGCGGCCACACCAACTCCGAAGTCAAAATATTTCCAGGGCGCCACAACTCGCCCGTTACCTCACAATTAGCAAACCAAGTTCTCAAGCAACCTTCACAATTTACAAAAAAAAAAAAAAAAAAAAAAAAAAAAAAAAAAATTCAGACTGTAAAACTAATATGAAGAAGACACAAATCCATTACTACAACATCAATAAGCGCAGAAGAGTGAATTAGTTTCAGATGTTAGCAAACGATACCACTGGCTTTCCACCTATCAACATCAACGCCACAATTTTCTTCCCAAGAAACCTTGACGGTCTACCTCAGTAAACGGAAACTAAAAGAGGTCGATCGCGGGAAAAAATAGGCTAGTCGCAGATTTTTGTGCATTGGTAAGGAGGAGTGAACAGCATACTGAATATGATATCATAGATAGATACCACCTACACCGGCGTCTCTTTATTGGTAACGAAAAAAGACGTTTCCGTCGCCGGTAGCGGCCACGCGGGGACCCGCCGTAGCCAATGATGCGGACACCGGAGCCACGCCTTGAGGCTCCGACCTTAAGCGTCCTCTGCCCCCAAGATATAGGGTGCCAGCGGCAGCTACAAGGCCGATCTCAGTCAAAGTCTTCGATAATCTTCACTCTTAGTCAGCCTTCGAAGTTCGCTAGTGCATTAGTTGCCGAAGCGTCACACTGGACGACGCTCTTTAGCCGCTGCTTTTAATAACTGGATGGTTCAAATGGCTCTGAGCACTATGGGACTCAACTGCTGAGGTCATTAGTCCCCTAGAACTTAGAACTAGTTAAACCTAACTAACCTAAGGACATCACAAACATCCATGCCCGAGGCAGGATTCGAACCTGCGACCGTAGCGGTCTTGCGGTTCCAGACTGCAGCGCCTTTAACCGCACGGCCACTTCGGCCGGCTAATAACTGGATTTTATTGCTGTATGTTCTGTTGTAGAGTTTCTTTGCAGCACCTGGAGAAAGCTATATGTTTAGTAAAATTCCTGTTTACTGTATTTACGTGTTGGCTAATCATTTCTGCTCCTCTCCACCTTCCCTACGACGACTGCTGCTGGAACACTCTGCAGCGCACGCCTCCTTACCGTTGTGTTCGAAGCAGTGGGCAGCATTAAAAACCCTGACTGGTGGGATCGTGTCCTATCAACCGATCCTTTCTTTTTGTCAGGTTGTACCGCAAATTTCTCTTCACCCCAATTCTATTCAGTACCTCCTCATTAGTTACGTGATCTACCCATATAATCTTCAGCATTCTTCTGTAGCACCACATTTCAACAGCTTCTATTCTTTTCTTGTCTAAACTGTTTATCGTCCATGTTTCACTTTCATACATGGCTACATTCCATACAAATACTTTCAGAAAGGACTCCTGACGCTTAAATCTATACTCGATGTTAAAAGACATCTCTTCTTCAGAAACGCTTTTCTTGCCATTGGCAGTCTATATTTTATATCCTTCCTACTTCGACCCTCATCGGTTATTTTGCTTTCCAAATAACAAAACTCACTACTTTAAGTGTCTCATTTACTAATCTAATTTCCTCAGCGTCACGTGATTTAATTCGACTACATTTCATTATCCAAGGTGTTTATGTAGTGGTGTTATTTTCAGTTTATTAAATGAGTACTTTTGCAGCCGTTATGTCAGCTTTTATGTAAAATATGTTAATATAAACAATGGCTAATAAGTGCTTGTCCGCAGCTCGTGGTCCTGCGGTAGCGTTTTCGCTTCCCGCTCACGTGGTCCCGGGTTGGATTCCCGGCGGGGTCAGGGATCTTCCCTACCTCAAGATGACTGGGTGTTGTTGTGTCGTCTTCATCATCATCATCATTCATCCCCATTACGGTCGGAGGAAGGCAATGGCAAACCACCTCCACTAGGACCTTGCCTAGTACGGCGGTGCGCGTCTCCCGCATCGTCCCCTACGCTCCTCGGAGTATGGGACCTCATCACCATCTATAAGTGCTTAATTCGTGAGTGTGATGTCCGTAACCTATGTAGTGCTGGTGGGAAACCGATTGCATCAAATGTGACATATTACTACTGTCAGTTGTTGACAGCGTACTGTAAAGAAATGTAACTGTATTTCAGCCACTTGGTGGTCAATTAATGAATGACCAGAAAGTTACTGCATTTCTCTTGCCACTAAATGTGTTAATGGTAGACTGCATAAACCTCATAGAAATTGCGGAACAGATAGGTTACCTACATCTGTTACACAGGGTTTAAGGCTCTGTTCGGGCGGCCGACATTGTCAACACTGTCATGACGAACACTACCCGTTCTCTCAAACTTGCGAATGAAATTCTTGATTGTTAGCACAGCTGGACTGGTTGTCTTCAGTTTGAACTCGCAGTTGGGCAGTTATTGTTCGCATAGTAGGTCTTCACAAGTGCTATACGCTCAGGCCGTGACATTTTCACGTTCAAATGGCCGACAACAACATGGCGTGTACGCATGCGCATACTAATTCCCATCATGCCCTGCGGCCAACCGTGCAGTTTGAACGTCCGACCGTAAACCGTTCAGAAGTTACGATTCTTTTATTAGAGTTCGCTCTGTAAAATATCCATTTAAGATGTGTACATTAAACTAATTGCATGGATGTTAAAGGCGGGGCCAGCTCACGCAGGACTCGTCTCCACTGTGCACTCGGGAGCGCATTAAACGTAGAGCCATCAGCACTCATTGGAAACGACACATGATTTTTGTACATTGTTACTTTTAGACTTAATTCTGATACACGTTTTTGTCTCTGAAAGAGTTAGATTCTCGAGTAGATACGGCATGGGACTGTGGCTGTTGCGCGATCGTGATGAAGGAGACGGCTTCTGTAGGAGAACACGTGGAAGCTGTGCTGGCTTCGTCGTTCCGATTCGTACCGCAACGGGAGGCAAAGGAACGTCACTACAGCGAAGGAAAATTAGCGGAAACAATCGATTGTTCGCAAATGTTCGTACAGTGGTGTCGGAGAGTATTAGAAACTAAATCAAGGCATAAACTGTGTTCTGAGGATGGAAAGACGAGGAGGGTGGAATTCACAAGGGAACCTCCCCATCGCACCCCCCTCAGATTTAGTTATAAGTTGCCACAGTGGATAGGCCTTGAAAAACTGAAAACAGATCAGTTGAGAAAACAGGAAGAAGTTGTGTGGAACTGTGAAAAAATAAGCAAAATATACAAACTGAGTAGTTCATGGGAAGATAGGCACCGTCAAGGACACTCGGAACGCAGGAGCGCCGTGGTCTCGTGGTAACGTGAGAAGCTGCGGAACGAAAGGTCCTTAGTTCGAATCTTCTATCGAGTGAAAAGTTTAATTTTTTATTTTCAGTTTATGTGACAAACTCTTTTGTTTTCATCACCTTTTTGGGAGTGATTATCACATCCACAAGAAAACCTAAATCGGGCAAGATAGAAGAATCTTTTTACCCCTTCGCCAAGTGTACAAGTTAGGTGGGTCGGCAACATATTCCTGTCATGTGACGCACATGCCGTCACCAGTGTCGTATAGAATATATCAGATGTGTTTTCCTGTGGAGGAATCGGTTGACCTATGACCTTGCGATCAAATGTTTTCGGTTCCCATTGGAGAGGCACGTCCTTTCGTCTACTAATCGCACGGTTTTGCGATGCGGTCGCAAAACACAGACACTAAACTTATTACAGTGAACAGAGACGTCAATGAACGAACGGACAGATAATAACTATGCAAAAATAAAGAAAATAAAATTTTCACTCGAGGGAAGACTTGAACCAAGGACGTCTAGTTCAGCAGTTGCTCACGCTACCACGGGACTACGACGCTCCTGAGCTCACTTTGTCCATGATGTTGCCTATACGACCCGTGGACTAATCAGTTTGTATATTTTGCTTATTTTTTCACAGTTCCACACAACTTCTTCCTGTTTTCTCAATTAATCTGCGTTCAGTTTATCAAGGCCTATCCACTGTGCCAACTTATAACTAAATCTGAGGGGGGTGCGATGGAGAGGTTCCCTTGTCACAAGCGTGAGGGAAGGTAGGTCTGCAAACTGAAGAGCGGGCAGCCAATTCCCCATTCTCTCTACCAACTACTGATTTCGAGAAGACGTGGTTCATGCAAGACTGAGCTCGACCCCATCGAAGCATGAGAGTGTTTGATGTTCTGGAGGAGCACTCTGGGGACCGCATTCTGGCTCTGGGGTACCCAGAGGCCACTGGCACGGGCCTCGATTGGTCGCCATATTCTCCGGATCTGAACATATGCGTCTCCTTTTTGTGGGGCTATATTGAAGACAAGGTGTACAGCAATAACCCCAAAACCATTGCTGATCTGAAAACAGCCGTGCAGGAGGTCATCGACAGCATCGACGTTCCGACACTTCAGCGAGTCATGCAGAATTTCGCTATTCGTCTGCGCCACATCATCGCTAATGATGACAGGCACATCGAACATCTCACTGAATCCGAATATCTGTAGAGACGTTTACATGTTGAACAAAGCGTGTGCACCGCTTAGTTTATAATTAATGTACGTTTTTTTCATATAGTGCAATAATTGTCAGCCTGTAGTAGCAATCAGTGTGCTACAAGTTTTGTCTTGTTCCAGAGAGACGGATTTTCAGTACGAAAACGATTCGAGAAGTGACTGCTAACTGTTACATAAGTGATATTTGCCACTGAATTTAAAATATAATGGGTGCCACATGTAGTCAGGCGAGTAACATCAGTGTGATCTCATAATTACCCCTACCATGGTTTGTAACGCTATATCATTTCGTCTAGAAGCTGTGCTTACACGTAGCGCTGTTAGTTTTCTGTAATATTGTTGACCTGTTAAAAGACGTGCCTTGCCAATTAAAAGGAATCGAGAATGGCAAGGCCTCCCTCTTCACCACATCACTTGGATTTTGCTCACAACTGCCCTATCAGTATGACTTTCCCTTGTCTAGACGGGAGGACTGGGGTTGAATTTCATACAGATCAGCACATACAAGAGACGTCGGCGGATCAGAAATGATTAGGGCCTGGAGCAAGGATCGTCTAACTGACTACGATCAAACAAAAACTACTCATTGGATTTACAATTAATTTTATCATCTTAAGAGGGGCATTTTCAGTAGGGGACCTTGCAGTGCTAGCATTTCCACTGATATTTCTATAAATAGGGTTAACACTTTTCAATGAAAGTCGGATTAAAGCACAACAGTTTATTATAAATCGAAATTACACTTGTACAAACTAAAGTAGGGATTCGCACATAGAATAATTAACTTGAAGGGACGATGTCAAACAGAAACATTACATCGTTTAAACACATTAATTTATCCACTGAAGCCATCAGTCATATACATAAATTATGAGAAAATTGGAATGGTTTGCAACACAAATTCTAGACAGTCTAATCAGTGACACGAATAGATAAGCAGTGTTTCTCAATTGGACGCGAAAGTATGACCTACTGACGCTGAAGTTTATCAGAAAATCAATCCAAAAGCCAGTTAATCTCGCACGAGAAACAATGAGTGTAAACCTGGTGACTAATTGCAAAGATCGCACATTCAACCCACCAAGGCTGAATCAATCGTACATAAGTCCTCAAGCGAGGACCAAGATTGCCCTTTGACGCTTCAACCGTACGAATGACTCTCGATCGAAGACGAGGGCGCATTGCCACTTCTGCAAACTCCGGTCCCTGCTTGTCAGCTAAAATGAACTGATCTCCATCCCCATGTACGCAGCTGACGTGCACAAGATGCGCACTGCGTCACGTCCCCGTAAGAAGACTACATGCTGTCCTTTATTATATCACAAAAAATAAATTTTAATTTGTCTGATATTATCTGTTACCTGGAATTTAATTACAATGTTAAAGATAATGCCCTAACTATGAACGTAAAGTTTGTTATATGTAGCAGAGCGCACTCCTTTCTGGTGCAGATTTCTGCAGCTCGTCCAGTTTAGTATTCTTCTGCCCGATGTCCTGCTGCTAAGTTCGTCGTAGGCTACAATTCAGAATTAAATTATACTATTCATAATAGACCGTTTGGAAGTTGTCGCAGCAATGACATGATTCTGGACTACAACCTAGTAAGCAGTATCTATCCTAGGAAAAAGCCAAAAGGAGAAAAACAATTTTGCTCTGATTAAAAATTCACCCAGGAAAGATCTGACTGCGCGGGCTTCAAGACTGCTACCGAAAGCTATCCGTCCCAACGTCTATTCCGATGCGCAACACGTAGGGATTTATATATGCTGTATTAAATGCTGGAAATAAAAAATAGTAGTTATCTTTTCACATTAAAAAATGACATAATCATCTACATTCTTCTGATACGGCCACAATTATCCTTTCTATCTACACTGAAGAGCCAAAGAAACTGGTACATCAACCTGATATCGTGTAGCGCCCCACGAGCACGCAGAAGTGCCGCAACACGACGTGGCATGGATTCGACTAATGTCTGAAGTAGTGCTGGAGGGAACTGACACCATGAATCCTGCAGGGCTGTCCATAACTCCGTACAGCACGAGAGGGTGGAGATCTCTTCTGAACAGCATGTTGCAAGGCATCCCAGATATGCTCAAAAATGTTCAGGTCTGGGGAGTTTGGTAGCCAACGGAAGTGTTTAAACTCAGAAGAGTGTTCTTGGAACCACTCTGTAGCAATTCTGTACGTGTGGGGTGTCGCATTGCCCTACTGGAATTGCCCAAGCCCGTCGGAGCGCACAATGGATATGAATCGATGCAGGTGATCAGACAGGATGCTTACGTACGTGTCACCTGTCACAATCGTATCTACACGTATCAGGGGCCCCACCCCATTCCAACTGCACACGATTCACGCCATTAGAGCCTTAACCAGCTTTAACAGCCCCTGCTGACATGCAGGGTCCATGGATTCATGAGTCTCCATAAGCGTACACATCCATCCGCTCGATACAATTTGAAACGAGACTCGTCCGGCCAGACAACACATTGCCAGTCACCAACAGTCCAATGTCGATGTTGACGGGCATAGGAGAGGCGCGAAGCTTTGTGTCGTGCAGTCATCAAGGGAACACCAGTTGGCCCTCGGCTCCGAAAGCCCATATCAATGATGTTTCGTTGAATGGTTCGCACACTGACACTTGTTGATGGTCCAGCACTGAAATCTGCAGCAATTTGCGGAATGGTTGCATTTATGTCACGTTGAACGGTTTTCTTCAGTCGTCGTTGGTCCCGTTCTTGCAGGATGTTTTTCCGGCCGCAGCGATGTCGGAGATTTGATGTTTTACCAGATTCCTGATATTCACGGTACACTCATGAAATGGTCTTAAGGGAAAATCCCCACTTTATCGCTACATCGAAGATACCGTGTTCCATCGTTCCTGCGCGACCATAACACCACGTTCAAACTCACTTAAATCTTGATAAGCTGCCATTGTAGCAATAGAAACCGATCTAACAAATGCACCAGACACTTGTCTTATATAGGCGTTGTAGACCGCAGCGCCGTATTTTGCCTGTATAGATATCTCTATATTTGAATTCGCACGCCTATACCAGTTTCTTTGGCGCTTCAGTGTAATTTAATACGACTATCTAATCGCCAAATTTTTTGAATTTCAGATTTTACGAGTGCGCTGACTTTCAGCAATATATTCATTTAGCTTCAGACAAATACCGAACGCACGTCTGTTCAATCAGAGAACTAACACCAGAATGTCAAATTACAGTTTATTAATTGCTTCATTACGAAGCCCAAAATTTGACCCGAGGACAAACAGCTTTACTGTATGATTAAATGATGATGGCGTCCTCTTGGGTAAAATATTCCGGAGGTAAAATAGTCCCCCATTCGGATCTCCGGGCGGGGACTACTCAGGAGGACGTCGTTATCAGGAGGAAGAAAACTGGCATTCTACGGATCGGAGCGTGGAATGTCAGATCCCTTAATCGGGCAGGTAGGTTAGAAAATTTAAAAAGGGAAATGGATACGTTAAAGTTAGATATAGTGGGAATTAGTGAAGTTCGGTGGCAGGAGGAACAAGACTTTTGGTCAGGTGATTACAGGGTTATAAATACAAAATCAAATAGGGGTAATGCAGGAGTAGGTTTAATAATGAATAAAAAAAATAGGAGTGCGGGTAAGCTACTACAAACAGCATAGTGAACGTATTATTGTGGCCAAGATATACACAAAGCCCATGCCTACTACAGTAATACAGGTTTATATGCCAACTAGCTCTGCAGATGATGAAGAAATTGATGAAATGTATGACGAGATAAAAGAAATTATTCAGGTAGTGAAGGGAGACGAAAATTTAATAGTCATGGGTGACTGGAATTCGTCAGTAGGAAAAGGGAGAGAAGGAAACAAAAAATGGCTCTGAGCACTATGGGACTCAACATCTTAGGTCATAAGTCCCCTAGAACTTAGAACTACTTAAACCTAACTAACCTAAGGACATCACACACACCCATGCCCGAGGCAGGATTCGAACCTGCGACCGTAGCAGTCCCGCGGTTCCGGACTGCAGCGCCAGAACCGCTAGACCACCGCGGCCGGCGAGAAGGAAACATAGTAGGTGAATATGGACTGGGGGAAGAAATGAAAGAGGAAGCCGCCTTGTAGAATTTTGCACAGAGCATAACTTAATCATAGCTAACACTTGGTTCAAGAATCATAAAAGAAGGTTGTATACCTGGAAGAATCCTGGAGATACTAAAAGGTATCAGATAGATTATATAATGGTAAGACAGAGATTTAGGAACCAGGTTTTAAATTGTAAGACATTTCCAGGGGCAGATGTGGATTCTGACCACAATCTATTGGTTATGAACTGCAGATTGAAACTGAACAAACTGCAAAAAGGTGGGAATTTAAGGAGATGGGACCTGGATAAACTGAAAGAACCAGAGGTTGTAGAGAGTTTCAGGGAGAGCATAAGGGAACAATTGACAGGAATGAGGGAAAGAAATACAGTAGAAGAAGAATGGGTAGCTCTGAGGGATGAAGTAGTGAAGGCAGCAGAGGATCAAGTAGGTAAAAAGACGAGGGCTAATAGAAATCCTTGGGTAACAGAAGAAATATTGAATTTAATTGATGAAAGGAGAAAATATAAAAATGCAGTAAATGAAGCAGGCAAAAAGGAATACATACGTCTCAAAAATGAGATCGACAGGAAGTGCAAAATGGCTAAGCAGGGATGGCTAGAGGAGAAATGTAAGGATGTAGAGGCTTGTCTCACTAGGGGTAAGATAGATACTGCCTACAGGAAAATTAAAGACCTTTGGAGAGAATAGAACCACTTGTATGAATATCAAGAGCTCAGATGGCAACCCAGTTCTAAGCAAAGAAGGGAAGGCAGAAAAAAAAAAAATGGTTCAAATTGCTCTGAGCACTATGGGACTCAACTGCTGAGGTCATTAGTCCCCTAGAACTTAGAACTAGTTAAACGTAACTAACCTAAGGACATCACACACATCCATGCCCGAGGCAGGATTCGAACCTGCGACCGTAGCGGTCTCGCGGTTCCAGACTGCAGCGCCAGAACCGCGCGGCCACTTCGGCCGGCGGAAGGCAGAAAGGTGGAAGGAGTATATAGAGGGTTTATACAAGGGCGATGCACTTGAGGACAATATTATGGAAATGGAAGAGGATGTAGATGAAGACGAAATGGGAGATAAGATACTGCGTGAAGAGTTTGACAGAGCACTGAAAGACCTGAGTCGAAACAAGGCCCCGGGAGGAGACAACATACCATTAGAACTACTGATGGCCTTGGGAGAGCCAGCCATGACAAAACTCTACCATCTGGTGAGCAAGATGTATGAGACAGGCGAAATACCCACAGACTTCAAGATGAATATAATAATTCCAATCCCAAAGAAAGCAGGTGTTGACAGATGTGAAAATTACCGAACTATCAGTTTAATAAGTCACAGCTGCAAAATACTAACGCGAATTCTTTACAGACGAATGGAAAAACTGGTAGAAGCGGACCTCGGGGAAGATCAGTTTGGATTCCGTAGAAATGTTGGAACACGTGAGGCAATACTAACCTTACGACTTATCTTAGAAGAAAGATTAAGAAAAGGCAAACCTACGTTTCTAGCATTTGTAGACTTAGAGAAAACTTTTGACAACGTTAACTGGAATACCCTCTTTCAAATTCTGAAGGTGGCAGGGGTAAAATACAAGGAGCGAAAGGCTATTTACAATTTGTACAGAAACCAGATGGCAGTTATAAGAGTCGAGGGGCATGAAAGGGAAGCAGTGGTTGGGAAAGGAGTGAGACAGGGTTGTAGCCTCTCCCCGATGTTACTCAATCTGTATATTGAGCAAGCAGTAAAGGAAACAAAAGAAAAATTTGGAGTAGGTATTAAAATTCATGGAGAAGAAGTAAAAACTTTGAGGTTCGCCGATGACATTGTAATTCTGTCAGAGACAGCAAAGGACTTGGAAGAGCAGTTGAACGGAATGGACAGTGTCTTGAAAGGAGGATATAAGATGAACATCAACAAAAGCAAAACGAGGATAATGGAATGTAGTCAAATTAAATCGGGTGATGCTGAGGGGATTAGATTAGGAAATGAGACACTTAAAGTAGTAAAGGAGTTTTGTTATTTAGGGAGTAAAATAACTGATGATGGTCGAAGTAGAGAGGATATAAAATGTAGACTGGCAATGGCAAGGAAATCGTTTCTGAAGAAGAGAAATTTGTTAACATCGAGTATAGATTTAAGTGTCAGGAAGTCGTTTCTGAAAGTATTTGTATGGAGTCTAGCCATGTATGGAAGTGAAACATGGACGATAAATAGTTTGGACAAGAAGAGAATAGAAGCTTTCGAAATGTGGTGCTACAGAAGAATGCTGAAGGTAAGGTGGGTAGATCACGTAACTAATGAGGAGGTATTGAATAGGATTGGGGTGAAGAGAAGTTTGTGGCACAACTTGACTAGAAGAAGGGATCGGTTGGTAGGACATGTTTTGAGGCATCAAGGGATCACAAATTTAGCATTGGAGGGCAGCATGGAGGGTAAAAATCGTAGAGGGAGACCAAGAGATGAATACACTAAGCAGATTCAGAAGGATGTATGTTGCAGTAGGTACTGGGAGATGAAGAGGCTTGCACAGGATAGAGTGGCATGGAGAGCTGCATCAAACCAGTCTCAGGACTGAAGACCACAACAACAACAACAACAACAACAACACGAAGCCCAAAGAAAAGCACTGCTCAGCACAGAGCTCATAGCTTATCTCTTGCAGCCAGAGGTTGTCTGTTAATTAGAACTTTTTAATTAAAGTTTAGGCGACCTCGACGTCACCATGTACTCATTAGATTGTTAGAAATCTCATGCGATGTCACGGGAATTTCTTTCACAAAAGTGTAAACTCTCTTTACTCACAGCAGGAAAATTATTAAGGGAATGGTTCGTTAAAGTCCACGATTCCCCAAGGACTCTCTCCTAAAAGTCCTTAACACCTGCGGATTCTAACGCCCTGCTGTCTTTTCCCGCCAAACCGTGCCTACATGTCAATAGCAGGAAATGCAAAAGACAGCTGTCCAATAGCGCGGCTCTTTCTGCATATGAAGTCCCACCAAAATCAATGTGTCGCGATCTGACACACATCACACTACAAAACGCCCTCCTACTACTTAAAAATCGGCCGCTTCAGCGGAGTCTCCGTGACATCAGTGACTTAATATACAAGGGCACATTACGTGACCAACAACTATACTCTGTTCATCATAAGAATAAAGCAAACGCGAACACGAAAGCAAACAAACACGAACGTCATGATTGGTCAGAAGCCATACGAGCGAAAACTAGATCAAATGGTTCAATTGGCTCTGAGCACTATGCGGCTTAACTTCTGAGGTCATCAGTCGCCTAGAGCTTAGAACTGATTAAACCTAACTAAACTAAGGACATCACACACATCCATGCCCGAGGCAGGATTCGAACCTGCGACCGTAGCGGTCCCTCGGTTCCAGACTGTAGCGCCTAGAACCGCACGGCCACTCCGGCCGGCGCGAAAACTGGTGTTCCTACGCTCTTAGAAGTAGGTCCTACTTACTTATTAGAAATTTTGTTACTAACTCACGGTAAATGAAAGTTTAAGACAGTCTAATGTATTAACAGCCATCAACGTTTTTCTTAAACACGCTTTAACTATGTAATTTTAATTTCAAAAATCATATACAGTCACAGTCTTTGTACTGTTGTGCTCTGACTGTCGCGCTGTTAATACGCAGTATGAAACTGGCAAACGCTGCTTCCTCCTTCGTAGTGAAACGCGCTTGTGGAACACGGCTAAAAAGTGCCGAGAAATAGGTTGTATTTGTCGTAGGCTGGAATAGTTCAACTGCAAATTTCACACACGATAGTTTGGCGCAGTCACATAACGTGTTTAAATTAACATTCCATTTGCTATAATTTGCCAATTGCGAAGTTAGACAGCCCATCTACAGTTAATATTCATGGTTCACGATAGTAGTATTCCCGCGGAAACAGTCACTTACGTAGCAACACAGTTCACAGTTTCCACATTGGCTGTTAGTGTTTTAGCATACGTCGTATATCGTAGTAAAAAAAACGAGCAATATTAAATTCACAGTTTACGTAATGCAGCTCAATTCTAAACTGACGACAATACTGTCTGTTCGCGAGTGCATTGTCACTGCCACAGGCATCACTTTGCAAAAACCAACTGCGTTTGCGCAATACCACGTCCGTTTAGAATACCCATAACATTGTTAAATTTCTAACCGTCTAACACAAAAAGTCCGGTATAAATATTGCGCTAAACGCACATCATCACTACACAGAGTAGTTGCTTTCGTACCGCCGGGCTCACGCGCCATCCGCGACTGACCGCTACACATTGTTCGACGCAACTACCGATACCGCACTCGCTCCATACTTCTTACAATACTTCTGCCTACTGCATTGCGTTTCGCACAATACATTCAATAAAACTATTCGAAAGATCACCAGAAAAAATCTAAGTCTTTACATAAGGAACTCGTATAAAAATAGCACAGTAAACATAGTCATACACACATTTCATGTTCTACACACCTGTCATCACAAGTAAAGTCAATTATAAAACTTCACGCATTAATTAAGAAATTCCAATTCTCTATTATTTGTGGCCTCAAAGGCTTTCTATAATTTTATTACCCTTCTTATTTATAAAACTCCGCCATTCGTAGACAGTGTTACATCACAGTACGATTCCCGCCCTGACAAGAAACCTAAGTGGAAGGGGCACATTCTGACTCTCCAGGCTCGCCAGTGAGGGAAGAGGAGAGGGGGTAAATGAAGAAGGAAACAGAACGCCTCACGCAGTTCACTGCAGCAGGCGCCGACATCGCTAAGCAGATCAGCGACCTGCGCCGGGACTAACGCGATTTACGGCAGCGGGAACTAAATTACAGCAGCAGGCAGCACCCCCTGCTGCCTGGCCTCGCAGAGGACCGCAGCTTCGCGCCTCCTCGTTCTGTTCAAAGGTTAAGCAAGAATGATGTCGTTTGTGGCTGTTGTTATGATACAATGAGGTGACAGGCGTGGGGTGCCTCCTAATAATCCTCTTGTCATTAGATGGTAGGTACACAAAGGACAGACACGTCCACATTATACACATCTTTTCTACAGGAAGAGTGGCACCTACACTTGCATGTTGTATTTGGAATGTTGTAGATCTTGGTTGTAATTTTGTCTTACTTTAACTTTTAGGTCCCCATATCTTCATCTACACTGATGTTCATAATTGAAGAACAACTGCAGAATGTGGTGGCACACAACGTGGCGCTACACAAAACTAGCGCTAATAGCATAGGCACATAGGGAACACACACGTCACTGATCTATAAGTCCACGGTATTGGTGATAAGTTGAGAAACCCGGCCCGAAACACATGTGTTACAAAACGCCACTGTTTCCTGCGCATGTACCCCGACATCAATATGGGACATGATCACCATGCACACGTACACAGGCCGCACAATGAGCTGGCATACTCTGGATCAGGTGGTCGAGCAGCTGCTGGGGTATAGCCTCCGATTCTTGCACCAGTACCTGTCGGAGCTCCTGAAGTGTCGTAGGGGTTTGGAGACGTGCAGCGATACGTTAACCGAGAGCATCCCAGACGTGCTCGATGGGGTTTAGGTCTGGAAAACAGGCAGGCCACTCCATTCGCCTGATATCTTCTGTTTCAAGGCACTCCTCCATAACGACAGCTCAGAGGGACCGTCCGTTATCATCCATCAGGGGGAAGGTTGGACCCACTGCACCCCTGAAAAGGCAGACATACTGGCGCAAAATGACGTCCCGATACACCTGACCTGTTAAAGTTCCTCTGTCAAAGACATGCAGGGGTGAACGTGTACCAATCATAATCCCACCCCACACCATCAAACCACGACCTCCATACAGGTCCATTTCAAGGACATTAAGGGGTTGGTACCTGGTTCCTGGTTCACGCCAGATGAAAACCCGGCGAGAATCACTGTTCAGACTATACCCAGACTCGTCCGTGAACATGAGAGGTTCCATGCCCTCTTTTGCATGTCTCATTTTTATCAATTTTATTAATGTTCTATGTCATTGCATGGTAGTAACAGACCGAATAAGGTTACTGTAATGAGAGTATTTGTACTGAGAGCTCAAAAAATACTTTTCACTTGATTCCTAAACGTGTTGTTTTACTTCCGTGGATGGCCTGGGCGAGGCGAGCATCGTAGGACGTGGCACACTGCGTTTCCGGTTGGGAGCTGCACTTCCCTGGATTCTGAGGGGTTCGTGCAATGGGCTTAAGCGCCTGGCGGAACGACTGATGTCGGTCGAGTTTCGCTTATTGTATGCAGGGCGAAACGACCTGCGAGACGTCTGAGTGTCGCTGCAGTTTATGTGTTTGCCGTTCCGGCGCGTCCGGAACGAAGATTCCTGGCACCGAAAGACTGCATTGTCCTCTTGATTCTGAGAATATTTGTGGACTGTGCCCTGCTGGGTGCGACTGTCTGGCGCCAGATGGCCGGTGGTCTAGGCAGGTTGATTTTGTAGCCGGTCAGACAGCAAGTTCAGTGCCCTGAGCTGATTAGTAGAGGCATGATTGGTTAACTTAAACTGAGGCTAGTTGACGTCATAAAACCCTGCTCGAAATTGGAGGGAACGGTCGCTATTGGCGCGAATGATGTTCTGCGACAGTGTGGCGGAATTTTGGAATCAGAACTGAATGATGATTCGCAGTTTTTCGAGGAGAGTAGGGAGTAGAGCAATGTTGGCTTCGCGCTTGCTTTGTGCGGGCAGTAAGGTTCGGGATCTAATCTTCGTCGGAGTCGGACAGTCTCCGACGTGGTCGCTCGTTTACGGTAGAACTTAGAATTTTCGAACAGCCTTCGTGGCCAGGGGTTGACACAGAGTTGCTGCACGGCAGAAGTCGGCGCCTACATCATCAGGACGCTGCCTACCGACGACGTGCTGCAGATTTCAGTACTGGTACAGTATTTTGCGGCTCCGGCATTGTAGGACCTTATCAAGTTTATACTGAATCCCTCAGCAGCACGCGCGCTCCCTTTGCTACAAGTCCACCTTGCTTGTTTCACCATGTGATCCCATTTGACCTCTTGCTACTAATTGCGATACTGTTATACAGTCGGGAGATTAATATTTGATTCATTAGGACCTCCATTCATTATCGTCAATCTATTGCCTAACCGAGTAGGAGCCCCTTGTTCTTGAACCAGCTCTTATTCTCATAATATTTCAGTATACCCTATCCTTTAACTTACTGTAAGTGTTGACAATCATGTGCATTTATGTCCTGATGTATAATAAATCTCATTGTAATATTTAATCCGCATATCATTTCGTAGATATAGGAAGAATCCCATTTCCTGTTGTTTATTATGATAAAGTTGTCTTTTTTCTCTGAGTAGATTACAATTTTTATTAAATTATTGTGACTGTGCACTCCTTATTTTAACAACTAGCAGGGTCCACCATCATTTCCTTCCGTTACCGTTGTGCTCAGAATTAATTAGCTGGTAGATAAGGAGGGGGTCGAGTGCATGTCTCGTTCTCATGCAAAATTCGTCTGAATTAAAGAGGTACAAACTCTTCTCCACCCTGGTACATCGCATACATAACCTGGGACCACATTCCAATGACCATGTACTGTGTTCTTGACACCAGGCTCTAAGGGCTCTCCTGTGAGCAGGGGTCAGTTGAATGCACCTTGAAAGTCTCCGGGCGAATAAACCATGTCTGTTCAGTTGTCTGTTGACTGTGTATCTGGAGACAACTGTGTCTGTGGCTGCGTTAAGGTCCCGAGCAAGGCTACCTGCAGTACTCCGTGGTCGTCTGCGGGCACTGTTGGTGAGATATCAATCTTCTTGTGGTGTACACTGTAGACGTCCCGTAATGTAGCACCGGACACGTTTCCTGTCTGCTGGAGTCGTTGCCATAATCTTGAGATCACACTTTGTGGCACACGGAGGACTTGTGCTACGACCTGCTGTGTTTGACCAGCCTCCAGTCGGCCTAGTATTCTACCCCTCATAACGTCATCGATATGTGTTCTTTGAGCCATTTTCAACACACAGTCACCATTAGCACATCTGAAAACGTCTGCAGACTTACTCGCTGCACCGTACTTTGACATGCACCAACACACCTCTGAGTATGTGGACTGCTGCCAGCTGCGACGACCGCAGGTCAAATGCACCGCATGGCCATGCCTCGAGGTGATTTAAACCCGCAAACCGCCCACCAGAGCGTTGTTTCACTAGGTATCAGCATCATCGTTAATGTATGAGTATGAGTGTGCGTACATACGCCGCAGCAAGCTATCGTCGGTGCGCGAAACGTATGTCGGCGGCAGTAGAATCGTTCTGCAGTCAGCTGGGAACACCGCTTCTCTAAGTTTTCTCAACAGTGTTCGTCGAAAAGAATGTCGCCTTCCCTACACAGATTCCCATTTAAGTTCCCGAAGTATCTCCGTAACACTTCAGTGTTGTTCGAACCTACCAGTAACAAATCTAGCATCTCACCTCTGAATTGGTTTGATGTCTTTCTTTAATGCGACCTGCTGCGAATCCCAAACACCCCAGCACCACTCAAGACTAGGTCGCACTAGCGTCCTATACCTGGTCTCCATTACAGACGAATCACACTTTCCCAAAATTCTCCCAATAAACCGAAGTCGACCTTTCGCCTTCCCTACCACAGTTCTCACATGTTCGTTCCGTTTCATATCGCTTTGCAACATTAAGCCTAGATTTTTAAGTGACGTGACTAAATCAAGCAGCACATTACTAATGCTGTATCCGAACGTTACAAGGTTGTTTTTCATACTCAGCCGCCGGCCGGTGCGGCCGTGCGGTTCTAGGCGCTTCAGTCTGGAACCGCGTGACCGCTACGGTCGCAGGTTCGAATCCTGCCTCGGGCATGGATGTGTGTGATGTCCTTAGGTTAGTTAGGTTTTAGTAGTTTTAAGTTCTAGGGGACTGATGACCACAGATGTTAAGTCCCATAGTGCTCAGAGCCATACTCAGCCGCATTAACTTAGATTTTTCTACATTCAGAGGTAGCTGTCATTCATCGCACCAACTAGAAAATTTGTCAAAGTCGCCTTGTATCCACCTGCAGTCACTCAACCTCCACATCTTCCCGTACACTATAGCATCATCAGCTGTAATATATTGATTATTCCTTGCTACTGTAGAGTTATGTTGAAGCTGTGAGAAAGGAGGACAGGCGTTCCATGGCGCGGAAGCAGAGACGATGCTGAGGGCAGACGAAACTAGGAGAGATATCGTTACATTAAGTAAACCGTAAGGGGAGAGCCTTGCGAAAATGCAGGCGCCCCCAGACGCGGTCACAGGACGCTAGTTAGTCTTCAAGGAATTAACATGTAACTTCATTTGTAGTCTAGACGCTGTGGTAGGTTATCACCGTAGAACTTTGTAACCAACAGGCACGTATTAGCGATAAAGCCAGCTTGATACCAGCCCTGAGAACAGCAACGTCAGTAGGCTCATAAGGGTTAGAAAGAGAGCGAAAACGACAAAAAACTGTTGACCTAGCAGCCCCTACTCCAGGGAGCCCGAGGGGCGGGACTAAATGACGTATAACAATAATGTTGCAAGCCTTATTTGGCAGAGCAGTTACGTTTAGCTTTTAGCTGAACAATGTTGATACCAAATACGGACTTAGTTAGTGCAACTGCATTAACATCCCCGCCTTAGGAGCAGTAGAGGAGAACTAACTAAACCGTGATTGGCAGGCGCCTGCAAGAGACCTGCGAGATTGGCTGGGTGGCTTTAAATGGGAAAACAGTGCCCCCACGCGACTCTTTAAAACCCCTACATTCCGCATTTTGGCGGAATTCTCAGTCAGACTATCTGGGCGCCGAATCCGCGTCCGTCGACTCCAGCTCCGCGTAAAAGTCTGGTCTCTCACTTGGAGTGCCTCAGTGAACAGTGTCACAATCAGTATGTTTTGTTTTGCAAGTAAGTTGTTGTCCTAAGATGATGCTAGTGTTTGGCCGGCCGCGGTGGTCTAGCGGTTCTAGGCGCTCAGTCCGGAACCGCGCGACTGCTACGGTCGCAGGTTCGAATCCTGCCTCGGGCATGGGTGTGTGTGATGTCCTTAGGTTAGTTAGGTTTAAGTAGTTCTAAGTTCTAGGGGACTGATTACCACAGATGTTAAGTCCCATAGTGCTCAGAGCCATTTGAACCATTTTTTTTTTTTTATGCTAGTGTTTGCTGCTGTGGTTAGCATCCACTCCTGGGACTTCTGCACTGGCTTCTGTTGTAACAGTGTTTTTCATGCTTTTTCTAACCCTAGAAGTAGCCTCCAGTGTATTAGTTAGTCCTGTCTGGAATAAACAACTATTTCAAAACCCTGTTTGTCCAGGAGTCTCCACAACGAGTTCCCTGCGAAGTCTCACAACTTGCATTTCTACTAAATGCTTGTGCCAGTGTTGGCTCAGATGAAAACAATCAAATGCCTTCACTGTGAATTGTCCTTCTACTTCTGCTCTGTATCGCTCGGGAGTGCAGACTGACCAGTAACCCCTTTTCTCCATCTCCCACCTATGTCAGAACTCGACACAGCAAACAACCGCAGTTTGTTGCCCATCCATCAAACAAATAATTTATATACATAGAAAATAATAGTGGTCCATTACACTTCCCTTGAGCACTCCTGATGATAGCCTTGTCTCTGATGAACACCCACGGTCGAGGGCAAAATATTGGGTTCTATTACTTAAGAAGTCTTCGAGCCACTCATATATATGTGAACCTCTTCCACATGCTTGCACCTTCGTTAAGAGTCTGCAGTGGAGCACCGTGTGTAATGCTTTCGGAAATCTAGACACATCAGATCTACGATATTCCAGTGCCGGTGTTGTTCAGAAGTACGATGCAAAGTTTCGTCGTATATTCATGTATGTCCGAAGGAACAGTTACTGCGGCGACTAAAGCCGTTATGAATTACTTGAAATGTATTCGCATTTGCGAATATGGACAAAATGTTTCAAATGGCTCTGAGCACTATGCGACTTAAGTTCTGAGGTCATCAGTCGCCTAGAACTTAGAACTACTTAAACCTAACTAACCTAAGGACATCACACACATCCATGCCCAACGCAGGATTCGAACCTGCGACCGTAGCGGTCGCTCGGTTCCAGACTTTAGCGCCTAGAACCACACAGCCACTTCGGCCGGCGAATATGGACAACCATCAACTGCATAATAGAATGACGACAATGAAAATCGTTGCCGGACCGGGACTCCAACCAAGATTTTCCGCTTATCGCGAGCAGTGGCCTTACTATTTTTTCTTTTGTTAACTCATTTTATTGTTCACAGTTCGTTGCAATTGTTCGTGGTAGACGTCCCCAGACGCTCGTTGTTATTCGTTCTTGATCCGTTCACTCAGTTTTTTTTTATTACAGAGGGCAGCTAATATATACGCTTTTTCACAGGTCAGCACGTTACCACAGTCCTTGCGAATAGGTATGTACCGCCGGCCAGGGTGTCCGAGCGGTTCTAGCCGCTACAGTCTGGAACCGCGCGACCGCTACGGCCGCAGGTTCGAATCCTGCATCGGACATGGATGTGTGTGATGTCCTTAGGTTAGTTAGGTTTCAGTAGTTCTAAGTTTAGGGGACTGATGACCTAAGACGTTAAGTCCCATAGTGCTCAGAGCCATTTGAACCATTTTGAATAGGTATGTACCATTAGGCTCTCCGTGCAAATCGATGTTAGGGATATTGCCCTGTAATTTGCGGCTCCGTTCTATTGCCCTTCTTACAGTATATACAGCAGTCATGTGTTCTTTTTTCCTGTCGCCTGGGACTTTCAGCTGCGCAATACATTTGCCATAGATGCATGTTAGGTAAGGAGCAAAGGTCGAAAAGTACTCTTTGTAAAATTGGAATGGGGTTTCTGTCCGGCCCTGGCGACTTATACAGTATGTCTTCAACTCTTTCAGTTGTTTCTCTATGGCAGGGATGTTTATTACTATGTCGTTCATACGAGAAACTGTTCGATGGTCAAACTGCGGCCAGTACACCATAGTGTAAGCAGTTGGCACCGGGCTCCTTATCACATGCGCTTCTGCCGCAACTTACAATTAGTGTGCTGCGGCCCGTGGCTTCCGTGGTGAAAGGTTGCATCATCGATATCAAATCGAACGTTTTCACACAGTCGTACAACGACGCTAGTTACGCTTCTGTATGACAACCATCCACGCCGTACCTTGCTGATAACCACCAACCCGATTGAGAGGGGACTTACACAGCCATATTTCGAAGGTTCATTGATAATGATACGACTATCTTTCTTTTTCAATCGGGACGGCGGCTTCCAGTTAGATGCTGCACAGAATCGTGTCATAAAAAATTTCGTGCTCTGCATAGCTGACGTAGTTCTACAGTTTTACTGATATCAATGAACCGAGCCTTCGCCACGGAGAGCGCGCAGCACAGCGCACTGAACTGCAGCAGAAGCGCAAGCGCTCAAGCAGTGCCTGCACTGGGACAACTGGGTACACCAGGGGCATGCGTCACTTGCGTCTCAAATAGAGGAGCTCTCTTTATTTTCCCCAGTATTCTCCAGAAGACGGTCATAAGGCTCTGTGCCGAAATATCGTGACACCATGTTACAAACGTCCGGCAGTTCGCCCGAATTTTCATGGAACAGTTGAAAGAATATATATGAAGACGGTATCTGTTTTTTATGACATGTCCGAAAGAACAGATACCATCTTCATATATATATATATATATATATATATATATATATATATATATATATATATATATATATATATATATATATACTAATGGCCATTGAAATTGCTACACCAAGAAGAAATGCAGATGATAAACGGGTATTCATTGGACAAATATATTATACTAGAACTGACATGTGATTACATTTTCACGCAGTTTGGGTGCATAGATCCTCAGAAATCAGTACCCAGAACCCCCACCTCTGGCCGTAATAACGGCCTTGATACGCCTGGGCATTGAGTCAAACACATCTTGGATGGCGTGTACAGGTACAGCTGCCCATGCAGCTTCAACACGATACCACAGTTCATCGAGAGTAGTGACTGACGTACTGTGACGAGCCAGTTGCTCGGCCAACATTGACCAGACGTTTTCAATTGGTGAGAGATCTGGAGATCGTGCTAGCCAGGGGAGCAGGCGAACATTTTCTGTATCCAGAAAGGCCCGTACAGGACCTGCAACATACAGTCGTGCATTATCCTGCTGAAATGTAGGGTTTCGCAGGGATCGAATGAAGGGTAAAGCCACGGATCGTAACACATCTGAAATGTAACGTCCACTGTTCAAAGTGCCGTCAATGCGAACAAGAGGTGAACCAATGGCACCCCATACCATCACGCTGGGTGATACGCCAGTATGGTGATGACGAATACACGCTTTCAATGTGCGTTCACCGCGATGTCGCCGAACACGGATGTGACCATCATGATGCTGTAAACAGAACCTGGAGTCACCCGAAAAAATGACGTTTTGCCATTCGTGCACCCAGGTTCGTCGTTGAGTACACCATCGCAGGCGCTCCTGTCTGTGATGAAGCGTCGAGGGTAACCGCAGCCATGGTCTCCGAACAGATAGTCCATGCTGCTGCAAACATCGTCGAACTATTCGTGCAGATGGTTGTTGTCTTGCAAACGTCTCCATCTGTTGACTCTGGGATCGAGACGTCGCTGCACGATCCGTTACAGCCAAGGGGGTAAGATGCCTATCATCTCGACTGCTAGTGATACGAAGCCGTTGGGATCCAGCACGGCGTTCCGTATTACCCTCGTGAACCCACCGATTCAATATTCTGCTAACAGTCATTGGATCTCGACCAACGCGAGCAGCAATATCGCGATACGATAAACCGCAAAAGCGATAGGCCACAATCCGACCTTTATCAAAGTCGGAAACGTGATGGTACGCATTTCTCCTCCTTACACAGGCATCACAACAACGTTTCACCAGGCAACGTCGGTCAACTGCTGTTTGTGTATGAGAAATCGGTTGGAAACTTTCCTCATGTCAGCACGTTGTAGGTGTCGCCACCGGCGCCAACTTTGTGTGATGCTCTGAAAAGCTAATCATTTGCATATCACAACATCTTCTTCCTGTCGGTTAAATTTCGCGTCTGTAGCACGTCATCTTCGTGGTGTAGCAATTTTAATGGCTAGTAGTGTATATAAGGTTCATCTGTCATTTGACCATCTTCTTCTGTGCGGAAGCACAAACATTGCCCGAACTCTTACGGGAATCAGCAACAAGCCGCGAGTAATAAGTATAATGGCAGGGGCACTATGAATATAGTGCGGGACATTAAGTTGCGAATGTGGGTCTCACGGGAGGCGTGCCAGAGATAAGTACCTGCAGTCGTACAATCCTCTGTATGCCCGGTGGGTCAGATGGATAGCCGGCACGGTAGCTCAGCGTGTTCGGTCAGAGAACTGATTGGCGTCTGTAATAAAAGAACTGAGTAGAAGGATCAACAAACTAACTTGACCGCATATCATGTGACGTCCGCAACGACCAAACAAAAAAAAAAGATGGAAAGAGCGTCTGCCATGTAAGCAGCAGATCCCGGGTTCGAGTCCCGGTCGGGGCACACATTTTCGACTGTCCCTGTTGACTTTTATCAACGCCTGTATGCAGCTAGGGGTATTCATTTCATTGTAGTTAAAGAATAGCCAAATCCTTCAGGGACTGGACATTCCATTCGTTGGACATTATAACGTTGACAACGCAATTTTTGACGATTTAAGCGTGTGCGTTGATCAATGGTTGGTTGGAGTCGAACTTGCCAGTAGATCGCGTTTATAGGGAAGTTCAGAGGTAGTTTGTCCATACAACACATGCAACATGTACGGGACGTATGCTGTCCGCAGTCTGTCTCATCACAGCGTATTTTTGGGTAGAAAAATAAACCAGTCGCACTTTTCAATTGAAAATAATGACTCTGTTTAATAGTAAGTGCTCATTCCAGTGCAGTATTTTTAAATTATTGCAAATAGTGAGGTTGAACAAATATATGGAAACACTGCGATAAATGCATGTTTGAAGACAAATGCAGATGCTAGCCGAGCATGCAGGCTGTGATATCGTTTTTGACCACGAACGGCACCTGTGCAATGTCCTAACACGTTTCCACTGTCGGTCGTGGTCAGAACAGTGTTTTGCGTGATTGTGACAGCATTACGTCGGAACTAAGTGAATTCGAACTTGGGGAATTGTTGGTGCTCTTTTGTTGGCTGCTTCCGTACCCAAGAGAGTCGAAGTGTTTGTTGTCTCAAGAGGCATCGTATCGATAATTTATCCCGCATACAGGGAAAGCGGTAAAACATAATTCGTTTTCTCACAACGCGAACGAAATTGTGTGTTGAGTGACAGTGAGGATTCGAATGCGGACCTCCTGCTCACAAGGCAGTTGCTCTGACCACTACACCACCCGGACACAGTGGTCATTGCAAATGCACGTACTATCCCAGCACGTCTCTAGTCCGACCAAAATTCTCAACTCATCCAAACACGACTGATATAGTGCCGCTTGCCCATTATCCCCAATACTCGCGGCATTTCGTCAGTTCCCGTTAGAGTTCGATCCTGAAGAGATCATTAGCCGTTCCCGCATTAATTAAATATTTGTCGTGTCTGTTACTTCGAACATGGCCGAAAGAACAGACGCCACATATATGTCCTCCAGAATGTTTTGAAGAGAGAAATATATTGAAAATATTTCCCACACACCTTTACTCACAAACGAATACAAAGACTGTGGACGCTTGTAGCGGCTTGATTGATTTACAAAATGCTGAGAGTATTTTTTTTTTAAATCATCGTGGGTCAAGAAACTTGTGTTATCTATACGAACCTACCACTAAAAGATAAAGTGCAGAAATTCATATGAAGGGGACACAAAACACCGTTGCAAAAACAATGAAAAAAGCATGCCAAATTTAAACGAAATCAAAATCTACAAGACTGGCGATCTTTTACAGAAGCTCCAAATTTAGCGTGTACTTTCTGCAGGATGCTTATAATAGTTCCAGAACGAACCTTATCTCGAAACATGGCAGAAAATCCAAAGATATTCTGCACGTATGTAAAATATGCTGGGCACAATATATACAAGACACAATCGGTGATTTCTCTGCGAGATAGCAATAGGAAAACTATCGACGACAGCGCTGCCAAAGCATAGTTGCTAAACGCAGCCTTCCGAAATACCTTCACCAAAGAATACAAAGTAAATATTCCACAATTCGAACCAAGAACAGCTGTCAACATGAGTAACTTAGAAGTAGATATCCTCGGAGATGCAAAGCAACTTAAATCACTTAATAAACGCCAGTCTTCCGTTCCAGACTGTATATCAATTACGTTCCTATCAGACTATGCTGATGCTATAGCTCCATACATCATATATAACCACTCGCTAGACGAAAGATCCGTACTCAAAGACGGGAAACTTGCACAGGTCACATATATATTTAAGAAAGGTAGTAGGCGTAATCCACTCAATTACAGGCCCGTATCATTAACGCCGATGTGAAACAGGATTTTGGAACATATATTGTGTTCGAACATTATGAATTACCTAGAAGAGAACGGTCTATTGACACACAGTCAACACCGATTTGTAAAACATCGTTCTTGTGAAAGACAACTACCTGTTTACTCACACGAAGTGCTGTGTACTATTGACAAACGATTTCAGATTGATTCAGCATTTCTAGAGTTCCACAAGGCTTTCGACACTGTACCACACAAGCGGCTCGTATTGAAATTGCGTGCTTATGGAATATCGTCTCAGTTATGTGACTGAATTTGTGATTTCCTGTCAGAGAGGTCACTGTTCGTAGTAACTGACGGAAGGTCATCGAGTAAAACAGAACTGATTTCTCGCGTTCCCCGAGGTAGTGTTACAAGCCCTTTGCTGTTCCTCATGTATATAAATGGTTTAGGAGACAATCTGAGCAGCCTTCTTACGATGTTTGCAGAGCATTCTGTCCTTTATCGTCTAGTAAAGTCATCAGAAGATCAAAGCAAATTGTAAAACGATTTAGAAAAAGATATTTGTATGGTGCGAAAATTGGAAGTTGATGCTAAACAGGCCCGCCGGTGTGGCCGAGCGGTTCTAGGCGCTACAGTCTGGAACCGCGTGACCGCTACGGTCGCAGGTTCGAATCCTGCCTCGGGCATGGATGTGTGTGATGTCGTTAGGTTAGTTAGGTTTAAGTAGTTCTAAGTTCTAGCAGACTTATGACCTCAGATGTTGAGTCCCATAGTGCTCAGAGCCATTTGATGCTAAACAATGAAAATTGTGAGGTCACCCACACGAGTGCTTAAAGGAATCCGTTAAACTTCGGTTACACGGTAAATCAGTCAGATCTAAAGGCCTTAAATTCAACTAAATACTTAGGAATTACAACTACGAACAGCTTAAATTGGAAAGAACAGATAGAAAATGTTGTGGAGAAGGCGAACCAAAGACTGAGTTTTATTGGCAGGACACTTAGAAAATGTAACACTTTCCTAAGGAGAGTGCCTACACTACGGTTGTCCGTCCTCTTTTAGAATACTGCTGCGCGGTGTGGGATCCTTACCATATAGAACTGACGGAGTATATCGAAAAAGTTCAAAGAAAGGCAGCACGTTTTGTATTATCGCGAAATATGGGAGAGAGTGTCACAGTAATGATACAGGATTTGGGCTGGAAATCATTAAATGAAAGGCGTTTTTCGTTGCGACGGAATCTTCTCACGAAATTCCAATCACCAACCTTCTCCTCCGAATGCGAAAATATTTTGTTGAGACTGGCCTACATAGGAAGGAACGATCACCACGATAAAATAAGGGAAATCAGAGCTCGCACTGAAAGATATAGGTGTTCATTCTTTCCGCGCGCTATACGAGGTGGGAATAATAGAGAATTGTGAAGGTGGTTCGATGAACCCTCTGCCAGGCACTTCAATGTGATTTGCAGAGTATCGATGTAGATGTAGATGTAGATGTCACAGGGTATCAGTTCGAAGCGAGACGCATCAGAGAAGATAATTCTACTACAGCCAGTCAGCTTGCTGGATAATTCCGATAATTCTTTCGTAGTTCGTCTTTCCTTTTGTCTTACAGTGTATGTTGCTGAGTTCGAAATGGTTAAAATTCATTGATATGTCCGATGCTGATACTCTTTGCATATGGTATTGAAAGCTAAGCCGGCCGGGGTGGCCGTGCGTTTCTAGGCGCTACAGTCTGGAACCGCGCGACCGCTCCGGTCGCAGGTTCGAATCCTGCCTCGGGCATGGATGTGTGTGATGTCCTTAGGTTAGTTAGGTTTAAGTAGTTCTAAGTTCTAGAAGACTTATGACCTCAGATGTTGAGTCCCATAGTGCTCAGAGCCATTTGATGCGAAACAACGAAAACTGTGATGTCACCCACACGAGTGCTTAAAGGAATCCGTTAAACTTCGGTTACACGGTAAATCAGTCAGATCTAAAGGCCTTAAATTCAACTAAATACTTAGGAATTACAACTATGAACAACTTAAATTGGGAAGAACAGATAGAAAATGTTGTGGAGAAGGCTAACCAAAGACTGCGTTTTTTTGGCAGCACACTTAGAAAATGTAACAGATCTACTAAGGAGATTGCCTACACTACGCCTGTCCGTCCTCTTTTGGAGTACTGCTGCGCGGTGTGGGATCCTTACCAGATGGAATTAACCAAGTACATCGAGAAATTTCAAAGAAGAGCAGCACGTTTTGATCGAGAAATAGGGCTGACAGTATCACGGACGCGATACAGGATTTGGGCTGGACGTCATTAAAACAAAGGCGTTTTCCGTTGCGTCGGAATCTTCACACAAAATATCAATCACCAACTTTCTCCTCCGAATGCGAAAACGTTTTGTTGATGCCGACCTACATAGGGAGAAACGATCACCATAATAAAATAAATGAAATTAGACCTCGCACGAAAAGATATAGGTGCTCGTTTTTTCCGCGTGTTGTTCAAGAGTGGAATAATAGAGAATTATTATGAAGGTGATTCGATGAAGCCTCTGCTATGCTCTTAAGTGTGATTTGCAAAGTATCCATGTAGATGTAGAACGCTTTGGCGACATAACCGACATCAAAATCTATGTGGCGCGCTATATGAACAATACCCAAAAGAAGAATTTCTCTGACAGGCAACCTGACGAAAGATACGCGTTGATGTCGGTTTCAGACGGACGAGGAAGTGCAAGAGTGGGTGCAGTTGTGGATCCATCAGCGACTGACCACATTCTACAAAACAGTAACTGACCGTCTCGTCTCTCTTTTGTGGTGAATATTTTTGGATGCAACCATTCCATGGTCTCTTTGTGGCGGGTGTTCGGTTTTCATTTGGCTGCTCCTTTATAAATTGATGAGATTGGCAACAGCCAGACACAAAACGTGAACTGGCTGAAGCAGACCGCCTTCTACTGATCTAGAACTAGGGAGCCCCCGTTCATTTCTTTGTGAACAGTCTATAGGGACATAGCTGATCGTAGCAGACCAGTGGACTAATCATAGGACAGGTAGATACCGGACTACGATTCATAGGAAAAACTCTCAGGACGTGTATTTCACCCACGTGGTAAAATACACTTCAGATAGAACTGAGAGAAGTAGAGAAGATCCAAAGAAGAGAAGCTAATCCAACTGCAGAGGCAGGCGCTACAAAAGAGGCATTGTGCATTACTGCTCGGACTCCTCTTAAAATTCTTAGAGCATTCGTTCCTAAAAGGGTCAATCAATATTTTCCCCCTCCTACAAAGTCTTACGAAAAGACCTCGAAGGTAAATCTGAGTGATTCAAGCTCTAAAGGAGGCTTATTAACAATCGTTCCTCCGCACGCTATTCGGAACCGATAAACGGTGGTGTGACAGTGGTACACGAAGCTACTCCCACCTCACACCATAAAGTATCTCGCAGAATTTAGACTTAGATAGTTCGCAGTTGCAGCTGTCTAACGACCGGTAATGGTAGCGTGAGGTAATCCACTTCAACCTGTCAGGATTTAACTGAAAAAACTGTGTCGGTGGAAACGAAAATAAATGGGTAAGATGCTTTCTACTGTGAGCTACACGAAAATAGCTGGAACTGACAGAACACAGTTCGGATTAAAAAAATCGTACTCAAAATTCATGCGAAATAAGGTCGACTTATGAACATCCTACCTGTTGTTACGCTTTAAACCGCTGGTTTGCGCAAACCAGTGTACCAGACAAGTTGACAGTTCACACTGTAACAGAATAACAAGACAGATGAACGATACTGTAGAAGTAATGCTACCTTTATCACACAGAGAAATGACAGAAATGTAGCTAGCGCGCCACATATGTTGTTTTGATGAGTAATTTAGCCTCTATTAAATCGATTAAGTTTATGTGATTTAAAAAAGTTGTTGAAGACTTTATTGATATTAACAGTTTATTTTCAGAGTGAATAACGTTGCTGCACTTTTGTACATGTAAGATTTTCTGTACTATTGCAAGTAACATTGTTTAAGTGACATCATTTTCCGGTTTTGGCTGTAACTTTTTTAGGCCTCTTGTATGTATGCAGATATCATAGATTTCTGAGTCCTGAAAAGGACTCTGGAACCGTACAGTTTCATTTGAAGAAAGGCGCTACGCCTATGTAGCAGGTAGGATCATCCGTTTCGATGCTGAGGTGCTATTCCAATACAGTTGTGGAGCCTCTGCAATACTGTTCGAATTTAGGGGCAATATCAGTGTGGGTTGAGGCGTGGATGGGAATTTGAAATGGGGAGGGAGACGTGCTGGGTTAGTTCGCGTAACTGCGTAAAGCCACTGCGTCAGGGTTGCGTAATGGTTAGCGCATCTGCCTGCAGAACAGGAGACCGGGGTACAAATTTTTATTCGTCGCTTCAGTCTGGATATGTACAGCACAGATGCTTGAGACTTGGAAAGGTCACTGGAACCATGTAGTTTCGTTTGTTTTTATTTTTTCTTATTTAAGTGTCGCCTATGTGCCGTTGTCAAGCATTAAATTCGATGTGTTATCAAGACATGGAAATAGGTTAAAAACAGTTATGTTCTGATACGACTGTGTCATCCTTGATACGAGTAATAAGAGAATTAGCAGCTGTTATCAATGACACTACTAACACGACGCGTAAACCTGTGTTATTTACATGCAATTTACAGCTTTGTACAGCAATAATTTTATTTACATAACACAAGCTTACGGGTCTTGTTACTCGCGTCATTAATAGCACTTGCTAACTCTGGTACTATCATTTATCGCACATAAAGAGAATTGCCATTCTTTAAACTAAGTGGAAATACGAGGGTCGTCCACAAAGTAAGTTCCGTTTCTATTTCTATCCGCGGCAGCGCTACGATCGCATTTCCGAGCATGCGCGGCAGTTACTGTGACTCAAGGAGAAGACATGTACGCCACTTTCAGATCGCTTCTGCCGACGTGTGCTTTGTAGTGCTTCTTTATAATGTCAGCCGTAATTGAAAATGCCGCCGCGTGTGAAATTTCTAAATGCAAAGAAAGTTAAACCAAAGGAAATTCATCGGCAAATCTGCGAGGTTTACGGACAACATGTTATGAGTGATTCAATGGTTAGAAGATGGGTCAGACTGTTCAGTGAAGGACGTGATCAAATGCACGATGAAGAACGAAGTGGATGCTCGTCTGTGGTTACTGATGAAGTTTACACAACTGAAAAGAAGATTAAGCACAACCGTAAGTTTACACTCAATGCCCTTGCTATGGAAGTTCGGCAAATCTCACGATCACTAAGTCATGAAATTGTTACTAAAAAACTGAAATTTCGAAAACTTTGCTCACGTTGGGTACCCAAAATTCTTACTGAACAACACAAAAAACAACGGATGCGCAGTGCACTTCAGTTTTTGACACGCTACAATGAAGAAGGCGATGGTTTTCTTCCTCAGATAGTAACGGGGGATGAAACTCGGGTATCGTATGACACCCTTGATACAAAACGGAAATCAATGGAATCGAGGCACACTTCATCCCTAACGAAGGTCAAGCCTAGGCAAATCTTGACACCTCGAAAAGTCAGTGCACCGTTTTTTGGGACAGAAAAGGCATTTTGCTGATTGATTTCTTACCACGAGGCCAAACAATCAATGCACAGGTGTACTGCGAGACCATTAAGAAATTGCGCCGCGCAATACAGAACAAGCGCCGAGGATTACTGTCAAAAGGTGTTTTTTTTTTCACGATAATGCCTGACCTCACACAGGGAATGTAACAAACAACTCTTACAGGAATTTCACTGGGAGGCGTTTGATCATTCTCCGTACAGCCCGGACCTCGCTCCTAGCGACTTTCTCTCTTCTTACACCTAAAATCTGTCCTTGGTGGTCAATACTTCAACGATGATGACGAGCTGAAAGAACATCTTACCACATGGTTGAAAACACAGGCGGCAACCTCCTATGAAGAAGGCATACAAAAACTTGTGCCATGTTACAAGTGCCTACAAAATTTCGGAAGCTATGTAGAAAAGTAGTTTAATAGTTGTAGATTTTTGTACAATAAATATTTTTTCTGTATCAGTGCACGTTTGTGTTATATAACCAAACGCAACTTACTTTGTGGACATACCTCGTATTGTCCAAGTCTTTTTTGCAGGTCCTTATGATCGTCCACAAACGATAGTTCCCTGTACACATCAGAGTCTTCAGTGAACAATCTCATAGTGCTTCTGTCTGATTCGGAAAACATTCGAGGTCCTATTACGCTTCCTTGGAGCATTGTCGATATTATACACCGTCATGTGCTTTAGCCAGGAGATCCGGAGACTGATTACACCGATGACATTGTGCTGGCCGTGGGACACCGAAATTTTGAAGAAACGGAAGCCGTTTTAACATTTTCTCTGGCGATAATGGGGTAATGGGGACGCACTTTCGGGGACGGAGACTGAAACCAAATCCCAAAAGACAGAGACGACTTGCTTTCATTTGTGCAGTAGAGCGGCGAGTAGACAGTTCCAGGTCAATTTTTGTGACAGACTGATTCACCACAGTCAGCACCCAAAACACGCCGGGGCTGCATTAGACCGGAAGCGTCCTACAAGATCCATCTGGAAAAGACAGCAACCGAGATACGAACTAGGAACATTATCCTAGGTACGCTGTGTGGAACAATCTGCGGCTCGGAGGATCCCTGCGCACTTCTACACTTGAACTGGTCTGCACTACTGCGGAATATAACGGTCCTGTATGGTTCAATAGCGAGCAGTTGAACGACACAGTAATTACCAGTGGTACACAAGGATCAGCCCCCGTCGAATGGCTGGCAATATTGAGCCACATACCGCCCCATGGCCTTCGACAAAAAGCTGTTCTTCTCTGTGATTTCAAACGTGTACTAGGCAAGCCGCAACTACCTATCCATCAAAACATAGTTATCCTAGAAAGAAACCGGCTTCTATCAAGAAAACGGCCATGGGATCGCACACGTCTCTGTTCAACTGTACAGTCTCTTGGGAACTACAGTAGATCGGACAGAGCCTTTCCCTCCACACTGCCGGAGCTTCCCCTGCGTAAGAAAGAAACCCCCTGCGTTAGGAAAATCGAGCAGGACATGGACAATGAGTAACACAATACGCACCAATCTACAACTACATCTACGTGCATACTCTGAAAATCACACTTAAGTGCCTGGCAGAGCGTTCATCGAACCACCTTCACAATAACTCTCTATTACGCTAATCTCGAACAGCGCTCAGAAAAACCGAACAGCTATATCTTTCCGTGCAGGCTCCGATTTCCCTTGTTTTATTATGATGATCGTTTCTCCCTATGTAGATCAGCTTCAACAAAGTATTTTGCGCATTCGGAGGTGATTGATATTTCATGAGAAGATTCCGTCGCAACGAAAAATGACGTCCACCACTAATCCTGTATCATGTCAATGACACTCTCGCTCCTATTTCTCGACAATACAAAACGTGCTGCTCTTCTTTGAACTTTCACGATGTACTCATTCATTCCATCTGATATGCATCCCACAGCGCAGCAGTACTCCAAACGAGGACGGACAAGGGTGGTGTAGGCAGTCTCTTTAGAAGGATCCGTTGCATCTTCTAAGTATTCTGCCAATAATAGTCTTTGTTTGCCATCCCCACAACACTTTCCATGCGTTTTTTTCTAATTTAAGTTGTTAGTAATTGTAATTCCTAGGTATTTTGTTGAATATGGCCTCTTGATTTGACTGATTTATCGTGTAACCGAAGGTTATTGGATTCCTTTTAGCACTCATGGGGATAACCTCACACTTTTCATTATTTAAGGTCAATTGCCGATCTTCGCACGATACAAAAAAATGGTTCAAGTGGCTCTGAGCACTATGGGACTTAACACCTATGGTCATCAGTCCCCTAGAACTTAGAACTACTTAAACCTAACTAACCTAAGGACATCACACAACACCCAGTCATCACGAGGCAGAGAAAATCCCTGACACCGCCGGGAATCGAACCCGGGAACCCGGGCGTGGGAAGCGAGAACGCTACCGCACGACCACGAGCCGCACCATACAGCTACTTTTTCTGTAGCCGTTTTTTTTTTTATGGCTTTCCTATACGATAAACGGCAGCATCATTTGCAGACAATTTAAGATGACTGCTCAGATTGTCTGTTAGATCATTTATATAGATAAGGAACGACAGAGGGCGGGCCTATAACACTACCTTGGGGAACGCCAGAAACCACTTCTGTTTTACTCGATGACTTTCCATCAGTTACTACGAACTGTGACTTCTCTGACAGGAAATCCCAACTCCAGTCACATATTCCGTAAGCACGCAATTTCACTACAAGCCGCTTGTGTGGTACTGTGTCATAAGCCTTCTGGAAAACTATAAATACGGGATCAATTTGAAATCAGTTGTCAATAGCAATCAACACTTCGTGTGTGTAAAGAGCTAGTTGTGTTTCACAAGAACGTTTTCTAAATCAGTGTTGACTGTGTATCAATAGACCGTTCTCCTCGAGGTAATTCATAATGTTCGAACACAGTATATATTCCAAAATGCTGCTGCATGTTGACGCTTATAATGTGGGCCCGTAATTTAGTGGATTACTCCTACTATTGTATCTTTCAAGAGCATTCGTGTGACCAGTCATGACAGACGCGCAGACTCTTTTCACAGATGGAGTACGATTCCATGTCCAAAATTGCATTGTGGAGCAGCCATGCAAACCGTTCGACACTCTTACATTTTGTCCCAGCAGGGCACAGCGTGGAACTGAAGACTATTTCCGGATGGCAACGAACGATGCTGCTAATCATACTATAAATTTAAATATCTCTTTGTAAATTACATGTATTGTTGTTTGTATTTTATTTAATGTTGTGCTTCAAGAACAGTACGATAAACAGTTTAATAAATATACACCGTTCGTCCAAAAGGTTTGAATGGGGACTGTCGTATTTCCCTTATCGATTTTCAAGAACTTCTGCCCACATTTGCGAAGGAAGTTGTGAATCTGATAAATGTATTCAACACCTGTTGTATCAGCCGGCCGATGTGGCCGAGCGATTCTAGGCGCTTCAGTCTGGAACCGCGCGACCGCTATGGTCGCAGGTTCGAATCCTGCCTCGGGCATGGATGTGTGTGATGTCCTTAGGTTAGTTGGGTTTAAGTAGTTCTAAGTTCTAGGGGACTAATGACGTCAGACGTTAAGTCCCATAGTGCTCAGAGCCATTTTTGAAGCTGTTGTATCGATAGAACCATATTCTTTGTAAGTCTGTTCCTGAGGCCACAGATGTTGCTCAGAGAGGTTATTTCATTTTGCAGAGTAGCAGTGAGTCAGTGTGTGTTACACAGTCTGGCTGTGTACTTGCTTTGATAAGAATGGAAGTTGGCCTGCCGTGCAGTGGAGGCGGCGTTATTTAAAAAGGATTTTGTAATAATATGATCTGAGGAAAATTTTGTGGAAATGAGATGATATGAAATCTGGAATGCCAAAAGACGAATTTTAAGGTAATTTAGTTTTTTATGTATATTTTTAAGTGAGTAATTTCTCATTGTTAGAACGGCGTTCGTCCAAAAAGTCTGAAAGGGGATTGTCATTTGTCATATCGATTTTAATAATGTTTTGGCCACAATTATGAGTAGAATATGGCAATATTATAATGCGATATATTGTTTTGTCTCATAATTCAAACAAGTGTCGACGAAAGTAATTGTGCACAGAGAAATAATTAAGAAATATTTTACTAACTTGTCTTAGTTGTGACGGTCTCGTAAACTGACATACGGCCAGGAGAGCGGTGTGCTGACCGCATGCCCCTCCAAGTCCACAGCCAATGATGCCTGTGGGCTGAAGATGCTATGGCGGCCGGTCGGTACTGTTAGGCCTTCATGGCCTGTTCGGGTGGAGTTTTTTAGTCTAGTTGTGACTACTTTATGTCATAACGTATTGTTGTTCTGGCGTAATGAAGCATAGTTTGGCCTTGTTCTCATTTACTAGTCATTAACTTTAGTTCCTCATTTTTCATTCTTTATCTTTATGAATATGTTTGTATACTCGCATTGCACATCGGGGGCTGTGTGCTGCGGAAGCATTTTTTATGAAAAGTGATAAGAGGCTGTTGTGGGACGGCGGGTGGAATTATTGTTAAAGTTCCTATTATTTATTTAATGCTGTTGTTTGCCGTTCTCAACACTGGCTCTCTAACTACAATATTGGCAACCAGAAAGTGATTAGCAAAACGTGAAGCCTGTAATTAGAAATCCTAGTGCCCACTTCATCTGAGAAATACATTTATAGCTACAGCTTATAGCTCTGAGGAAGTAGGAGATTGTCTGGGATTCATAATCAAAAACCATTCTCTCTAAAATGTTCACTATATTCTGAAAGTCACAGACTAAAAAGGATCCACACAATCCAACTACCAGAGCAGTTCAGAGTCTAATGCACTGATGCAACTATAACTGTTCAAATTAAATGTTTAAGTGAATGCTCGCCATAATTTGATGATAATGTTCATCAAACGCCACGCTAATAATGGTAGAATGTCTGTACTGCGGCGGCACGTGAAAATACGATATACGATAGATCATTAACGTCATCCCAAAATTAACATTTCACTCGAAAACGATTTCATGGTTACACCTATCTCGAGTAACTTATTACTGCATCCGAGGCTGTTTATATCAACGATACCGACGCGACGCGACTCCCGGCACACGTGGTGCGCTAATCAGCGTCTGGAGAGAACTGGGGCCTTCTTTTCTCGCGCAGCGATTGGCCGCTGAAGCTTTCAATTTAATTGTGCAATCAGCACACAAGTAAGTAATCATAATAAAAGTCTGCCGTGGCTAAGTCAAATATTTGGGGCGAGAGAATTAATTTAATTACACTACACGCAGTAGACGAGCTCTGAACTTGCTCTTTGGAGATACGCTATAGCTATAGTTTTATAGTTATTCTGTTGAAACTTCTCACATTTTTATGATTATAGCGGATCTCCCTTCTACTTAAATTTAAACATCCTAGCTTTATTTATTCGCCTACTTAATCTATCTTGCTTTCTTAATTTCTAAGACAAAAACCAGAAAAATCATGAATTTCAACTAAAATTTTAATTTGTGAGATCCAGAATACTGTTTCTACTAAACTATTATGCAAAAGGAATCTAAATATAAATATAAATTTTTAAGTTTCTAGCTCTTTTCTGTTGTGCAAATGATTTTTACAGAAAAACATCCAAATTTCGAAAATGGTTAAAGTTATTGAACTGATATCCAACACATATTGATTTTGTATTACTCCTGACATGCTAGAAACGTTTCAGGTTATTTACTTGATTTTTAAAATATTGCGCAACATTTATGACGTCAGAGCTAGTTACAGCGGACTGGCTGGCACACAATGGAAAGACTGATGTGAATTTTATAAGGCGTGAGTAGGCTCCTTCCCTACACTGTCTTGCATTGAACACTGCAAGTAAGGCAAATGAAATTTGGTTTCAGACGGTCAGACCAATATTTGTAATAATAACAGGTTGCAGAACAGACGAGCATCCAGTGTGCACATGTAGGCGAACAAATTTAATTATCATCAAAATTCACGTCCTCTGTAAGGTACAGTGATTGTCGGATGTATTTGTGAAAATATCATATTTCAGAAGTTTCAAATCAGTAAAAGATTTCAGAAAAGTGCTATCTTGTAAGTATTCAAGCAGTTTATCAGAAAGTCAGATGCATTAATTTATATGTTCATTTGCTCTGTGATTACAGTAACAGTTCTGGTACAGTGATTGTTTGCAAGACTAAAGATAAGCTATATTCAGGGCCAACCCTTGAATCTGTCACTGTCAGATAGCATACTCATATGTAAATTTCATTGAAAACGGGATTGCTTTCTGGCAGGCGAATTATTTGGTGTACTGGCTAGTCTGTATTTCGCATCGTGTAGCGTGGGCATCTGGTTAGAATTTAATTGTAACACATTTCTGTCACGCTGTACTATGGTTTACGTATTTCAGTGACAAAATAAGTTTTAAACATTTTTTTTAATTCCGACCTGAGACTTACAAACACGAATTTAGAATTTTAACAATAAACTTTGTAATTATGAAACTGATTTTATTCCAAGTGTACACGCGACGGCAGCGTATTAACTACTGTGGCAGTTTGAACTAAAAACTGTAAGCAACTGACGTGCATTCGACCATTCACCTGAGAACATGCAGCTTTAAGTAGCGGCCGTAGTGTGTCAACGTTATTGTGTCACAGATCGCAATGCAGCAGCATCTCTAAATCAAGTGGTCAAGACATTCTCCATAATGTTCTAACATGTGAAAGGCGTACACAATTTGTCCCGCACACCTTGACTCGCAAAAAAAAAAAAAAAAAAAAAAAAAAGAAAGACAACTGCACGTCGACACGCGGACAATTATTTTCTGTAAAACATCGTCACAGGGTGACTAGACTAGGTGTTATCAATACGAAACTACCACAAAACGGCAAAGCGCAGATTGGGTCTATGGTGGTTCGCCAAAACCGATGAAGGTGCGAATGTGACGCACGAGTTGAAAAACATCCCAAAGAAGGACTTTTTTCTCACGGTTTCGCATGGTTGTATGCGCGTTCTCTGCGTTATATTAAAGAGGGGGGGGGGGGTGGGGACTAAGCACAACACGTGAAGCTTTGAAGCCACAATCTTAAATTTCTCATCTTTCATCAATCCACTCTCGAAACTTTTTGGCCTTAACGCGGTATTCGTTTTTGTTGATCATTTGCGGTCCAGTACAATGTACTAGGTTCTATTAGTCAAATATTCTTTTCACCAGTTACATATCTACAAAGATACTCTATATAATTAAGCTTATCCATTACGGATATTTTAGGTTCAAATGGTTCAAATGGCTCTGACCACTATGGGACTCAACATCTGTGGTCATCAGTCCCCTAGAACTTAGAACTAATTAAACCTAACTAACCTAAGGACATCACACACATCCATGCCCGAGGCAGGATTCGAACCTGCGACCGTAGCAGTCGCGCGGTTCCGGACTGAGCGCCTAGAACCGCGAGACCACCGCGGCCGGCTGATATTTTTTGACCAGTGACTAATAAATTGAATGTAAATACATAAAACTACATCCTGTCACTTTGTCGACTAGTTATTTATTATTGAATGTAACGGATTTGGAACCATTTCAGGTTCACCTTCAGACGGTCTTCTAGAAGGTACATCACTATTTCTAGGGTAATTCTGGGTGCTGGCTCTGTGACATGAGGATGGAACACGCTTTAATGAATCGCCATGAGTATTGTTTATCTGTCGATATGGATGCAGAATTTTAGCTTTGTACTTACTGCGTTGGTGTCCATCTGTCTGCTTCCATTTTGATGACCAGTTGCTACATCACTTCACACACTTTTACACAATATGTATGCGTTTCCACTGTCATAGAAAAACTTTGCCAGCATCCAGCATGTGCTATACAACTGTTGCTTGTAACAAAGATCTTGACAAAAAGATATGGCATAGGCCTACTTTGCTCAGAGATGTAATTTGTTCTTGGTTACAGCTATTAAAGTCCCCCTGCCAAGGGGGAGGTTACCATGAGAAAAAGATCCAACCAAAGAAAGGATAACGTTCTACGAGTCGGGGTGTGGAATGTCAGAAGCTTGAACGTGGTAGGGAAACTAGAAAATCTGAAAAGGGAAATGCAAAGGCTCAATCTAGATATAGTAGGGGTCAGTGAAGTGAAGTGGAAGGAAGACAAGGATTTCTGGTCAGATCAGTATCGGGTAATATCAACAGCAGCAGAAAATGGTATAACAGGTGTAGGATTCGTTATGAATAGGAAGGTAGGGCAGAGGGTGTGTTACTGTGAACAGTTCAGTGACCGGGTTGTTCTAATCAGAATCGACAGCAGACCAACACCGACAACGATAGTTCAGATATACATGCCGACGTCGCAAGCTGAAGATGAACGGATAGAGAAAGTGTATGAGGATACTGAAAGGGCAATGAAGTATGTAAAAGGGGACGAAAATCTAATAGTCATGGGCGACTGGAATGCAGTTGTAGGGGAAGGAGTAGAAGAAAAGGTTACAGGAGAATATGGGCTTGGGACAAGGGATGAAAGAGGAGAAAGACTAATTGAGTTCTGTAACAAGTTTCAGCTAGTAATAGCGAATACCCTGTTCAAGAATCACAAGAGGAGGAGGTATACTTGGAGAAGGCCGGGAGATACGGCAAGATTTCAATTAGATTACATCATGGTCAGACAGAGATTCCGAAATCAGATACTGGACTGTAAGGCGTACCCAGGAGCAGATATAGACTCAGATCACAATATAGTAGTGATGAGGAGTAGGCTGAAGTTCAAGACATTAGTCAGGAAGAATCAATACGCAAAGAAGTGGGATACGGAAGTACTAAGGAATGACGAGATACGTTTGAAGTTCTCTAACGCTATAGATACGGCAATAAGGAATAGCGCAGTAGGCAGTACAGTTGAAGAGGAATGGACATCTCTAAAAAGGGCCATCACAGAAGTTGGGAAGGGAACATAGGTACAAAGAAGGTAGGTGCGAAGAAACCATGGGTAACAGAAGAAATACTTTAGTTGATTGATGAAAGGAGGAAGTACAAACATGTTCCGGTCTACATCAAAATAAAAATTAAATAGGATTACCTAGAAAATATAATGACATTGCTGAAAAATACTTAATACGATTACTTCCGTAAAATTTACAGTATACTTACATGTAATCACACCATAGGTGAAAAACATCTGAGCAACAATGCTCTTGTCAAATTTACATTATCACAAGAATGAAAATTAAACTATAAAGATGTAACATGTTTGTCAGTTGTAATAAAATGACAATCAGGTTTCGTGGAATAATAAATAACTATTCAACAGAGTGACTGGTTGCAGTTTTACGTATTTACTTTTTATATTCTCTGCAATCGTACGTTGGTTAGTAGTCGTCTATGTGATACAGTATCGAACACCTTTCGGGAATGCAGGAAGACAAAACCTATCCATTTACCAGCATTTATTGTTACCAAGATGTCGTCCACAATTAAAACGAAATGTGTTGCATTAACACTAACGTTGTCCAGAAGATTTCTGCGTAGAATAAACTAATTTTTAGGGAACCTTTACATTTTATTGTGTAATGACGGCCTGTAGCTTAAAAACCGAAGAAGAAATTGTATGGCCAGCTGCCTCATCAAGCGCTACGATCCGAATGACGGTAAAGCTTTATACACAAAATTGTAGATGCAGAAACGTTGCAGTTTGAATGGAGCGTGATTATTTCACAAATAATAACCGAAACAATGAGAAATAGCATAGCAGAATTTATAGTAACAAAAAAAGATACAAATAACAGTAGAATATTCCTAGGTTCGGAGAGTAAATAATGCAGTATAGACCAGCACGGAAGCGCGAGGAGAGAGCAATTGTTTGTCGATTAATACGGACAATAACGGAAACTGTATCGCTATATGAATTTCTTACCGCTATAAAACAAAACAGTGGCGTTGTTTGTAGTTCAGATGTGAAATCCATGTTGACAATTGCCGTGGCGTGCGAAGTAATCTGCATTTGATTTGCACAGTGAATTGCGCGCGCTTAATGCAGACTTTTCAGATAGCTGTGCAGCACAGCGCGCAAACAGCAGGCTGCAGCGCAAAAGCGCATTTTGTCGGGAGAGAGAAATGGACGCCGCAAAAAAGGAACCGCCGCGGGTGAAGCGAAAAAGCGGAACCGGCAGCGGCAGCGGCAGCGGCAGCGGCAGATAATAGAGAGCGCTGCTAACGATCTTGTGAAGTTTGAGCTCTCCATCCTGATGAGAAGAACCTGGCAAGCGGAATGGGCTATTGTGTTCCCCAGGGAGCTTTTATTTACTGCTACGCCGTGAAGGAGCAGCGTGCGGTTGCAGACGTGTAAGACGAGGAACGCTAACACGTGTTCCTGCTCTTTCACAGGCATGTGGGATGAAGAGTAGCGTAAAAATAAAAGTATGTTCCCAAAGAAACATGTTACATCTAGAGATATAGAATGAACTATGAAGTGCGAGGTGGACGGCTTTTTCGTCGTGTTATATTTTTTTCCTGCTCCGCTTCTAGATGGAGAGCAGCGAAGAATCGTAGTCTAGTTTCATATTAAAAACACGGCTGTGACCATAAGCGATTGTTTTCTTCAGTTCGATGCACCCTCTTTCGGATCCTAAACGATTTGAGCGGAACGTGAAATGGAAGTGACAGACGTGTTCTAATCAGTACCTTTAGCAGAGTGAACATTATTTCCTAGTATCCTGCTAATGAAATAAAAGCCAGGAATGTACTTTAGCTACAGCTGAGTCAAGTATTCGTTCTACTATACTCCATCACGTCACGCTTTATTTTTCCATTTATAAATAACCACCCTCTCTCACACATTGATTCTGTGCTCAAACGCTATTACAATTTTACGTTTCACGAGAGCAAAAGTTTATACAGTGCTGTATATTAAGAGCCGCCTCTAACAATCTTGTCGTCGACGGGACGTTGATCTCTATCTTTCTTCTCTATATCAAGAGCTATCTCACAGCCTTTGCATAATTTTGTTCAGAAGTGAATGGAGATTACTACAATTTTTATCGGATGTAGAATAATAACTGCAGCGTCACAATAGAAGATGATTTCAAATAAAACACGACTGATTTCGGGCTTCGGTCCATCTTCAGGTGGTTTACATTCATGTACATGCTTCCGCATTCAGTATTGGAGATCACTGTTTAAATCAAAAACAAATAATGTAATGATGATTAAATAGACAAAGTAAACATTTGGAAGTGGTTAAGCGACAGGTGTTGCAAAATATAAGACTTACAAATAGCTGGTGTATCCATATTGTTTTCGCATTTCATTTGTCACATTTTTTACAAAAGTGTTTCTTTTCCTACACGTTACCTGTAAATTAGTCAACGTGCTAATTGTTGTTGCTCCCATATTATTTATTTGATGAAGTAGTGGCATTTTGGATTGTAGTAACTTCAGAATCACATGCATTCACAACATTCAACGTCTTGTGGGTGCATGTGCTTCTGAAGTTGCGGTTATTATTCTACACCCTACGAAGGAACAGTCATGGAGTTGAGCTGTATCCATTATGGATAAAATACATTTAATTTTTATCGGGAAAGAGTGAGACATTATATATAAAACTATCCGCCAACTCTTTGATGTACAACGTGTACAGCAATAGTCGTACTACACTTTCCTGTGCCACACTTGTAATTAACTGTGTACGGAAGATTTAAGACAATAATAATTGTTTTAATTACTGTTGTAATCTCATATACTGGGCGAGATTTGAGACTGTATTAAAGACTTTGTTGCAGATAGAACTCACTACATCATTCTTAATGGGAAAAAATCGTCAGATGTGGAGGTACGAGGAGCGATCGGAAAAGATTTACGGTAGTAGCTTTTTGTACGTTATTTATTAATGAAGATGAGTCAATGTACATGCGATCTGTCAATAGATTCCCCAGCGACACCAACATACCGCTGAGACCTACCTGGCAACTTCATTACTGAGTCATGGAACCATTCCTGACAGCGATTCTTCGATTTTGCTTAACCTTTTACACCACAATGCGTTCTTCATGTTATCGAATGAACCATAATGAGATGGAGCGAGATCGAGTAAATAAGGCGGGTGTGGCACAGGAACCTCAATGATGTCAATTTCGCTCATTTCTTCCACTAAAACGATGCGGTCACAAACGTATAAGTACGTGGTATCACGTAACATTCCGCCAGTGCGGACGGTATTTGCTTCGTGATACATTACCCTTGTTAAAATGGACCGTTTACCAATTGCGGAAAAGGTCGATATCGTGCTGATGTATGGCTATTGTGATCAAAACGCCCAACGAGCGTGTGCTATGTATGCTGCTCGGTGACATCATCCAAGTGTCCGGACCGTTCGCCGGATAGTTACGTTATTTAAAGAAACAGGAAGTGTTCAGCCATATGTGAAACGTCAACCACGACCTGCAATATATGATGATACCCAAGTAGGTGTTTTAGCTGCTGTCGCGGCTAATCCGCACACCAGTAGCAGACAAACTGTGCGAGAATCGGGAATCTCAAAAACGTCGGTGTTGACAATGCTACATCAACATCGATTGCACCCGTACCATATTTCTATGCACCAGGAATTGCATGGCGACGACTTTGAACGTCGTGTACAGTTCTGCCACTGGGCACAAGAGAAATTACGAGACGATGACAGGTTTTTTGCACGCGTTCTATTTAGCAACGAAGCGTCATTCACCAATAGCGGTAACGTAAACCGGCATAATATGCACTATTGGGCAACGGAAAATCCACGATGGCTGCGACAAGTGGAACATCATCGACCTTGGCGGGTTAATGTATGGTGCGGCATTATGGGAGGAAGGATAATTGCCCCCCATTTCATCGATGGCAATCTAAAGGGTGTAATGTATGCTGATTTCCTACGTAATGTTGTACCGATGTTACTACAAGATGTTTCACTGCATGAAAGAATGGCGATGTACTTCCAACATGATGGATGTCCGGCACATAGCTCGCGTGCGGTTGAAGCGGTATTGAATAGCATATTTCATGACAGGTGGATTGGTCGTCAAAGCACCATACCATGGCCCGCACGTTCACCGGATTTCTGATTTCTTCCTGTGGGGAAAGTTGAAGGATATTTGCCATCGTGGTCCACCGACAACGCCTGACAACATGCGTCAGAATCCATTCTTTTAAAAGAATCCATAAAGATTCGTTTATCTGACAATCTTATTAATAGAGACAAGGGTTATCTTTTAAGTAAGACTTGGGACCCGGTGTTATCCGACATTAAAAAACAACGGTCTGTGTTTCGATCGTCGGAATAAAATTTTTTTAATTTTTGACAGCGATATCTCGATTTCGCCTATTTCCGCCACTGGCGGCGCGGTATGTTTACTGCGCTAGAGGGCAGTTACGGCACCTTCTCGCGCACGCGTTGTGTGTCTTCTGCGGCCTATATAGGGGCCGCCGCTTGCGCTAGGAAGTCAGTTCCGGTGAGATCGTGCACCAGCACTCTCACCTGAAGATGGCGGCCAGTTGGACCGCGGAAATATTGTGTCACGAAGACGTTATGAGTCGGCTGCATACCCGAGAAGAATATTATCAATGCGTGTATTGTGTGTAGCAGAGCCGCAAGACCAAATAGTTGTAACGAAATTCTGAGAGACTTGCGGGGGATCGACCTTTGGTACGGGGACTGCCGGTTGATTCTCGACATACGTAAATACGTTATATGATCAAAAGTAACCGGACACCTCTATATGCTGTCAAATTCATCACTAGACGTCACGAGAGGAAGACTCGCCAGTAAAAAAAGAAGGAGAGTCATGTTGTCAGTAGAGAAGCAGTAACAGTGGAATATTTCGGTCAGGAGAGCTCAGTAACTTCGAATGTGGACCAGTAATTGGATTTCAAAAAATGGTTCAAATGGCTCTGAGCACTATGGGACTCAACATCTTAGGTCATAAGTCCCCTAGAACTTAGAACTACTTAAACCTAACTAACCTAACGACATCACACACACCCATGCCCGAGGCAGGATTCGAACCTGCGACCGTAGCAGTCCCGCGGTTCCGGACTGCAGCGCCAGAACCGCTAGACCACCGCGGCCGGCAATTGGATTTCACCCGAGTAACAAATCCATCAATGATATTTTAACCCTTCTAAAGCTGCCTCAGTTGGTGAGGTGATTCCAAGAAGAGGCAGACCTCATGTACTGACGAACAGCGATCGTCGAGCATTGCAGAGGATTTTTGTAAAAAAATCGCATGCATTCAGCAGAATGAATCACTCGTGAGTTCTACAATAGTACCAACAGTCCTGACAAGCACAATCACTGTACGTATGGCATTAAAAAGAATGGGGTACAGTGGTCGTGAAGCACCTCGTAGGGAACACATTTTGTAGTCAATGGTAAGCAACGCTTCAGCTGGTGTAAAGAACGACGCCGCTCGTCAGTGAATGGCTGGGAACAAGCGATTTGGAGTGATACATCACTCTATATCAGCGGTCGTCGAAGTGCGGTCTACGTGCTGCAAGCACCATCAAGTACTTAAGCGGCCGGCGGTTCTCAACAGTATTTTATAATAATATGCATCTAATAACAACCAAATCCAAAAAGTCAACCAACGTTAATATCTTCTTAAGAGTGTAGTTTTCCTGGTCTGTAACGTACAAAAACGTTTACAACGACAGTAATGTTTTACGACATGCTGGAATTTAATTAACGCTGGTGAATTCGACCGTGTGCTAAGTTGGCTGCATACCTCAGAGGGGTTAGTAGGGCTGTTGATAAAATATCGATGTAAAGGTATTTTTCTAAAAATATCGATATGCGTCAGCATATCTTTCCCTGATATATTGATATCAAAAGGGTAATATCGAGTGCCGGTATTTTTATCTTATACTGCTTTTTTTTTAATTGCAAGAAATGTGCCCTCGGTCACTATTTTTAGACTTAATTAACCTGGTTTCGACACTACTGGGAGTGTCTTCATCAGAATTGAAAACAAATAAAGTGGTCTATAACATAGTCACAGAGTTATAGGGTAAGACATTTTTAATATAAAGAGTTAAGTACTGAATACCAGTAAAAGACAGAGGCATTTGAACCCTGTGGCCGTACAGGTATGAGCAGCCCATAGTGGCTCGCCTTCACTTATTCCATCTTAATATTTTGTGACTAAAGCCCTTTTGGCGTGTTAATTATTTTATATGTGACATCTAAGTAGTGCCTCTGTCTTTTACCGTTATTCAGTACTTACACACTTTATATAAAATTAGCTCTGTGACTATGTTATAGGCCACTTTATTTGTTTTCAATTCTGATGAAGGCACTCCTAGTAGTATCGAAACCAGGTTAATTAAGTCTAAAAATAGTGACCGAAGGCTCATTTCCTGCATTTGTAACCTAGACACGGTCTCTGAACGTGCAGCCATGTTTTAAAACTTTACATTTTTTTACAGTTTTCGGTAAATATTTGAAGTTGATCGTTTGACATTGTAGTAGAACATGGTTTTACTTTGACTGTGTGAAGAAGTCTTGCTAATTTCTGAGCTTTCTTTACGTCCAATCTTTCTCTTTGACTGTGTGAAGCAAGTATAGGTGGCACAAAAGAAGTAGTCCGATTATACTGCGAGGGTGGGGGGCGCTACGTATGGAATAACAACAATTTTTAACGCGATTAGTGTGCTAATTCTTCACCTTGGCGCTCTTCAAAAACAGATGACGAGCAAAAATCTGGATGACAGGACTGGTCTTTGCTCAGGGCGGAGACGTTTGAGGGGAAAAACTGAAGTAGTCGGCGCTCGGCGGTACCGACAGAAACTGCAATGTTTAGCCTCACCATTCAATGTTGACGCTGCAACTGCTAGGTCGCTTTCGTGGGCAGAAATGAAAAAAATAGGGAAGTCGACATAAACTGTTGCAGACAAATCCGATATCTGACGAAACCGAACGACGAACCCATCGGACACATTTCATTGTGCCACTTACATGCAGTTACCATTTTTAGCAAAGTGGTTATCGCCAAGCGTGAACGTGCATCGTTTTCCTTTCAATTATGGCTCTAAAGGGTATAAGCAGACCGATAGCTTGTTGATGTACAGTATTAATAATAAATCAGTACTTAAATATACAGCTCTAAAACCGGCAGTATATTTACAATGTGCAGCCGATGCTTTCATGGGCCGGTAGCTCGATATTTTTACCGTCGACTTGTCGATATTCTTCTTCGATGTATCCAGAGCCCACAACCACATTTCTTTAAATATAGATATATCAGATATCCCACTTTTTTAAAAATATTAGCACTCCTAGTAAGTAGCACGGCCACTCTGGCGCTAGAGGAAGTGTGACAGGAGGCATGTTTTATTGTTTGGCTTCCACTACTGACAACTTAGAGGCATGTGCGACTCGCGCGTAACAGATGCTACGATACAAATTTCAAACGTAAGTAACATAGGTTCGTGGTCGCGCGTTACAGAGACGGTCGTCTTCCGATGGAGGAAATGTTTACGGAAACGAGTATGAAATTAAATTAAGGCTGTCGTGATACAAAGTAATGAGAAGAACAAAAAATGAGATTAAAAACATTTAGTAAACATTTGTGATCGTGTCTCATACTGAATAATGGAATTAAAAAGTACAAAATTACAGTTAAAAAATAATTAACCATTTGCTCGCATAGACAACACAACAGCACTTCGTCAAGAAATTACGGTATCAAAACTTTCCGGTCGGTGAGGGTGGCAGTAGCCTCAACCTGAACATAGTAAAACATTTTTGGGATGATTTAGAACGTCGACTTCGCGTCAGACTCCAGCGTCCAACATCACTACTTTCTATGGTTTCGGCTCCTGAGGAAGATTGGGCTGCCACTCCTCCAGACATTCAGACACGTCATTGAATGTGTCCCCTGCAGAGTTCAGGCCGTCTCAAAGACGAACGGTGGCCACTAATAGATGTCCGGATACTTGCGATCGAATGCTGTGTACACAACGTATTGTGCACAGGTAGGCAGAAAGACTCATTATTCTTTGTTTAGATGATTGGCAGAAAGTCAAGCTGCCCATTCGAGGAGATTTAAAGTGGAACGACCAAGTAAAACTTGGAAGAACCATTGAAAATGTAATGCACCCACAAAACTGATAGGTTTAATAGAGGAGACAAAGAAGATGCAAATAAAATCGGTCCATTTTATTACAGGTTACTTTAATAACGACAAGAGCACCACGCAATTGCTCATTAAACTCCACAGGCAAACTCTGCAAAAGAGGCGTTGTACGTCACGGAAATGTTTTCTATTAAAACTAAGGCAACATATTACTTTCTCCTATAAACATCCTGCGAACTGGCCATGACGAGAACAAAGAAACTCGAACTCTTGTGACATTTTTTCCAGGCGTCATTTTCAAGTGGAACAGGACTGGGCGGAGTGAGGGGGGTGGGGGGTGATAGATACCAATCTGTTGTGCAGCACTGGTGCTGTTATGAAGAATATAGATACCAGTATCAGCTGCCTGATACATTTTGTCTCTCCGAATCTACATTACTAAACTGCTAAACGGTCATCTAGTGCCACTTGCAGGATGCCTATCTAAGTCTTCGAGGGGCAACAAAAATTATAGAAATAATCCAAAAGCCAAGTTCGCTTAAATACTGTTTACTGGATAACCAGTTTCAGCACACTAAAGGTGCCATCATCGGATCTGAATGTAGATTACCATTAAAAACCGTTTGGATATAACGATACATGAGGCAAATGGTTTATAAATGTTAATCTACATTCAGATCCGATTATGGCACCTTTAGTGTGTTAAAACCGGTTATCCAGTAAACAGTATTTAAGCGATCTTGGCTTTTGAATTATTTCTACAACAGAGTGATCGCCCCACAACGCTCTATGTGTTGACAGCAACAAAAAATTTCAGTATTTCGTATAATTACTAAATTTACAATATTTCATATAATTATCGACAAAATTTAAAAATTAAAAATTCTGTCGTAATCTGCTCACAAAGAGATATAAACTGTTCTTAACGGCTTAACACGACAATAAAAGTATTAACGTTAGTACTCTGTACATGTATTGAGCAGTTTAAGGCGCGCAATCTTGCCCTTATTATGTTCAACCAATATTTCAGAAGAATAACACTTACCGACTTACAGCAATATTTACACATCATTTTCAACCTTTTCGAAATTTTTTCTCGTCGATAACCCCAACAAAATAATTAAAGGAAATCTGTATCGGCTGCTACATTTTCGCTGTTCATGTAGTAAAACTTCAGCATCAGCGATGAAGTTTTAATTTATTATCTGTTTGCTGCTGACAATATTCACAACGCATTTTTCAGACAATCACAACCAGGATGAATCACCTAAAAATTGAATCGCAAATATTGCGGAAATGGAAGTCGCTATTGATGTGCGGTTTTCACAGAATTGACTGGTAGTGAGAGGCTCGTATTATTAGACAATCAACAGATTGTAATAATATTTAGAAAGTCTATTTTTGTGCAAACACACTTTTTTAAATGAAACAATGCCTCTTGACGTTAACAAACTAAACGTAGGGTAAATTATAATGTCATCGGATTTTTGTTGCAAGATTCTAGTGTCAGTCGTTTGCGAAATATCGTATTTTGAAAACTTTTCTCACCGATACTTGTACAATACCAGTGATGAACTCTCATACTCCTTGACAGAGCACAGAGGAATGATGTGGGAGACCCACAGCGCCGTACTAGGCAAGGTCCTAGTGCTCGTGGTTTGCCATTGCCTTCCTCCGACCATAATGAGGATGAATGATGATGATATGATGATGACACAACAACACCCCATCATCTCGAGGCAGGAGAAAATCCCTGACCCCGCCGGGAATCAAACCCGGGACCCCGTGCTCGGGAAGCGAGAACCCTACCGCGAGACCACGAGCTACGGACACAATACCAGTGGTAGCACACGTTAAAGAACAACACAAGTTTATACCCCAGTTATGTGGATTCTGACCAGTAATGAGACAACTGACCATAACAGGTTGTATTCAAAATGACCACCGGCAGCGGCAGTGCATGCTCCAGTATGGTATGGAACGGTTGTTGCACACGTTCTAGCATTTCAGCGGGGATGTCCCAGCATGCTGCAGTTATACGCCGTTGCGTGTCATCGGGTATGTCCTTGTAGACAGAGTCTTTCAAGTTTCCTTCACGCAAAAAAGTCAAATCTGCGGAACGGGCCGGCCAACGATTTGGAAACAATTCGTGGAGACATACTGTCGAATATCGTGTACAATGGTCTGGACAGTCATCATCTTGGTGCTACAGTTTCCCCCTGGTCTGCAGAAGGACCGTCTTCTTGCATCCGTGGAAGATGGTCTTTAAGAGCGCTGCGATACTTGCGCGCATTCAGTGCTTCGTCTATGAAAAACAGGCCTATTAGCTGATGTGTCACTATCTCACAGCATACGTTTACACTCCATGAACGCTGACGTTCCAAGTGATGATGGCCGAGCGGTTCTAGGCACTTCAGTCCAGAACCGCGCTGCTGCTACGATCGCAGGTTCGAATCTCGCCTCGGTCGTGGATGTGTGTGATGTCCTTAGGTTAGTTAGGTTTAAGTAGTTCTAAGTCTAGGGGACTAATGACCTCATATGTTAAGTTCCATAGTGCTCAGAGTCATTTGAACCATTTTTTTCCACGCGATGAAGCCAACGGGGATTGTCAACAGACCAATAATACGTCTTTTGCCGGTTTACCTAGCCATGATTGGTAAATGTGGCTTTATCACTGACCAATATACATGATACATCTGGAGTATCCTGTCTTATGGCCATGTACAGATATTAACGCAATTCTCAAGCAGCTCTTTATGGACAGAGATGTTATAGGGTAGAACCTATGTCGACGCGGATCTACTGCAGGAGTAGAAAGAACATAAATTTCCCCCTCTTCTGATGTCAGTTGCTTCCTTCTGTTACTTTTTCTAGGTTTGAAGAGGTTGATAAATAACTGCAAGATCGTTTGACGCGTATTGGGATATTTTGCGGCATACACCGCCCAAGAACGAACTGCATTCTTCCGACACTCTTCATACACAATGAAAATGTCGACTTTTTCTCAAGTCGCAATGCACTCACACTGTAAGCAAACATAACAACATCGCACCTAGCAACTATAGAGACCAAATGGCGCAAACAAGCGTCAGTGTGGAAACTTTTCAAAGCACGAATCTCGTAAAGGACTTGCACTAGAATTTTGCAACAAACACCACTGACAATCTAATTTACTCCACCCTTATTTTGTTAATGTCAATACGCATTGTTCCATTTAAAAAAAGTTACTGTTTGCACAAAAAATAGGAAGTATCCTTACAGTCTGTTTATTGGTTAACAATACGAGCTCCTGACTACCAATCCACTCCGTAAAAATCGCACATCTACCACTTTCCATTTCCGCAATATTTGCAATGCAGGTTTTAGGTGATTTACTCTGTACACCACTAAATGCACCTGCAAAATTATACCACTGTAAGACACAAAGTTCAGGAGGTATGACGTCATGAACATTGAGATGCGTGGAAAATTAGCTTCTCTTAAATCGGGGCTGTTTTATACGTGGGAGTTCGATTCCGAATCCGGAGTGGAGGGTTACTGGTTGTTTATAAACAATGACACTTGCGGTTACCGCAATACAACGGCATGGGTAAGCTATTTATGTCTGCGACTGATTCTGCAGTATCCTAACGTCTTTAACAGATAACTGTCAAGATCACACAAGGGCACCGCGTTTTTCTCAGCCACTACATCGTAGTGGTGTAAAGAGAAAACAGTTTCTTCTTGCCGGTGGAATCAACTTTTTATCTATTTACTAACAGCAATTATTCGCAAGATAATTAATGTTAACCGCCTCCCAGAATACCTCTACTAGTTCATTCAATGCTCTGTTAACAGTGATCATGTCTGGTAAATATTTCTGTTAACATGCTAGATTAACTAACTGTCTGATAAATATTTCTGTTAACAGGAGATATTACTTATTTTTAAATAATAAATATCTAGAATTTTCAGCTTCAAAATTAAAGTAGTTAAGAGGACATTGGCCCTTTTTAACATCATGAACTCTCTTAAATTATTTGACATTGGCTCTTTGGACATCAGGGTCAGGTACACTGAATAACCAGAAACATGTAATTTTAAGATAAATATTTCCTTTTATTCATTAATTAAATCACTTTATTCATTCCTCAAGAATTTAATAACTGATAGCAACTGTTACATGTTCCAAAAATCACATTTTATCACCGTAAATCATGAAAACACTGTTTGGTCTCGTAATGAGGGGGGAAACTGTTTATTCACATTTCCTAATATCAGGCAAATAATTTGCAAACACTATGGTTGATACTCTAAAAGGGGAGAGAAAAAATATATCACCCGTTTCCGTCATCATTACTATCCTCATACTCCCCTTCATAAGATATCTGTTCATCTCTTTCATCTGACTGTGTATTGGCTCTTAGGTGATTGATGAATTGCATGCAGAATGGACAACTGCTTACATTGATGTATGGACGGAGATCTACATCTACATCTATACTCCGCGAGCCACCTTACGGTGTGTGGCGGAGGGTACTTATTGTACCACTATCTGATCCCCCCTTCCCTGTTCCATTCACGAATTGTGCGTGGGAAGAACGATTGCTTGTAAGTCTCCGTATTTGCTCTAATTTCTCGGATCTTTTCGTTGTGATCATTACGCGAGATATATGTGGGCGGTAGTAATATGTTGCCCATCTCTTCCCGGAATGTGCTCTCTCGTAATTTCGATAATAAACCTCTCCGTATTGCGTAACGCCTTTCTTGAAGTGTCCGCCACTGGAGCTTGTTCAGCATCTCCGTAACGCTCTCGCGCTGACTAAATGTCCCCATGACGAATCGCGCTGCTTTTCGCTGGATCATGTCTATCTCTTCTATTAATCCAACCTGGTAAGGGTCCCATACTGATGAGCAATACTCAAGAATCGGACGAACAAGCGTTTTGTAAGCTACTTCTTTCGTCGATGAGTCACATTTTCTTAGAATTCTTCCTATGAATCTCAACCTGGCGCCTGCTTTTCCCACTATTTGTTTTATGTGATCATTCCACTTCAGATCGCTCCGGATAGTAACTCCTAAGTATTTTACGGTCGTTACCGCTTCCAATGATTTACCACCTATGGCATAATCGTACTGGAATGGATTTCTGCCCCTATGTATGCGCATTATATAACATTTATCTACGTTTAGGGAAAGCTGCCAGCTGTCGCACCATTCATTAATCCTCTGCAGGTCTTCCTGGAGTACGTACGAGTCTTCTGATGTTGCTACTTTCTTGTAGACAACCGTGTCATCTGCAAATAGCCTCACGGAGCTACCGATGTTGTCAACTAAGTCATTTATGTATATTGTAAACAGTAAAGGTCCTATCACGCTTCCTTGCGGTACTCCCGAAATTACCTGTACATCTGCAGATTTTGAACCGTTAAGAATGACATGTTGTATTCTTTCTTCTAGGAAATCCTGAATCCAATCACAAACCTGGTCCGATATTCCGTAAGCTCGTATTTTTTTCACTAAACGTAAGTGCGGAACCGTATCAAATGCCTTCCTGAAGTCCAGGAATACGGCATCAATCTGCTCGCCAGTGTCTACGGCACTGTGAATTTCTTGGGCAAATAGGGCGAGCTGAGTTTCACATGATCTCTGTTTGCGGAATCCATGTTGGTTATGATGAAGGAGATTTGTATTATCTAAGAACGTCATAATACGAGAACACAAAACATGTTCCATTATTCTACAACAGATTGACGTAAGCGAAATAGGCCTATAATTATTCGCATCTGATTTATGACCCTTCTTGAAAATGGGAACGACCTGCGCTTTCTTCCAGTCGCTAGGTACTTTACGTTCTTCCAGAGATCTACGATAAATTGCTGATAGAAAGGGGGCAAGTTCTTTAGCATAATCACTGTAGAATCTTAAGGGTATCTCGTCTGGTCCGGATGCTTTTCCGCTACTAAGTGATAGCAGTTGTTTTTCAATTCCGATATCGTTTATTTCAATATTTTCCATTTTGGCGTCCGTGCGACGGCTGAAGTCAGGGACCGTGTTACGATTTTCCGCAGTGAAACAGTTTCGGAACACTGAATTCAGTATTTCTGCCTTTCTTCGGTCGTCCTCTGTTTCGGTGCCATCGTGGTCAACGAGTGACTGAATAGGGGATTTAGATCCGCTTACCGATTTTACATATGACCAAAACTTTTTAGGGTTCTTGTTTAGATTGTTTGCCAATGTTTTATGTTCGAATTCGTTGAATGCTTCTCTCATTGCTCTCTTTACGCTCTTTTTCGCTTCGTTCAGCTTTTCCTTATCAGCTATGATTCGACTACTCTTAAACCTATGATGAAGTTTTCTTTGTTTCCGTAGTACCTTTCGTACATGATTGTTATACCACGGTGGATCTTTCCCCTCGCTTTGGACCTTAGTCGGTACGAACTTATCTAAGGCGTACTGGACGATGTTTCTGAATTTTTTCCATTTTTGTTCCACATCCTCTTCCTCAGAAATGAACGTTTGATGGTGGTCACTCAGATATTCTGCGATTTGTGCCCTATCACTCTTGTTAAGCAAATATATTTTCCTTCCTTTCTTGGCATTTCTTATTACACTTGTAGTCATTGATGCAACCACTGACTTATGATCACTGATACCCTCTTCTACATTCACGGAGTCGAAAAGTTCCGGTCTATTTGTTGCTATGAGGTCTAAAACGATAGCTTCACGAGTTGGTTCTCTAACTATCTGCTCGAAGTAATTCTCGGACAAGGCAGTCAGGATAATGTCACAAGAGTCTCTGTCCCTGGCTCCAGTTCTGATTGTGTGACTATCCCATTCTATACCTGGTAGATTGAAGTCTCCCCCTATTACAATAGTATGATCACGAAACTTCTTCACGACGTTCTGCAGGTTCTCTCTGAGGCGCTCAACTACTACGGTTGCTGATGCAGGTGGTCTATAGAAGCATCCGACTATCATATCTGACCCACCTTTGATACTTAACTTAACCCAGATTATTTCACATTCGCATTCGCTAATAACTTCACTGGATATTATTGAATTCTTTACTGCTATAAATACTCCTCCACCATTGGCGTTTATCCTATCCTTGCGGTATATATTCCATTCTGTGTCTAGGATTTCGTTACTGTTCACTTCCGGTTTTAACCAACTTTCCGTTCCTAATACTATATGCGCACTATTTCCTTCAATAAGAGATACTAATTCAGGAACCTTGCCCTGGATACTCCTGCAGTTTACCAATATTACGTTAACTTTTCCTGTTTTTGGTCTCTGAGGACGGACGTTCCTTATCAACGATGATAATGTTCTCTCTGGTAAGCCGTCAGGTATTTTATCGTTTCGCCCAAGGGGGGGTCCCTCTAACCTAAAAAACCCCCGTGTGCACGCCACACGTACTCTGCTACCCTAGTAGCTGCTTCCGGTGTGTAGTGCACGCCTGACCTGTCTAGGGGGGCCCTACAGTTCTCCACCCAATAACGGAGGTCGATGAATTTGCAACCATTATAGTCGCAGAGTCGTCTGAGCCTCTGGTTTAGACCCTCCACACGGCTCCAAACCAGAGGACCGCGATCGACTCTGGGCACTATGCTGCAGATATTAAGCTCAGCTTGCACTCCGCGTGCGATGCTGGTTGTCTTCACCAAATCAGCCAGCCGCCGGAAGGAACCAAGGATGGCCTCAGAACCCAAGCGGCAGGCGTCATTCGTTCCGACATGTGCTACTATCTGCAGCCGGTCACACCCAGTGCGTTCAATAGCTGCCGGAAGGGCCTCCTCCACATTACGGACGAGACCCCCCGGCAAGCACACCGAGTGCACACTGGCATTCTTCCCCGACCTACCCGCTATTTTCCTGAGGGGCTCCATAACCCGCCTAACGTTGGAGCTCCCTATAACTAATAGGCCCGCCCTCTGTGACTGTCGGGACCTTGCCGGAGAATCGGCCACTGGCCCAACAGGCGAGGCATCCTGTGGTGGCTCGGAAACGATGTCATCACCACTAGGAAGCACCCCGTACCTGTTGGAAAGGGGTAAGGCAGCTGCCACGCGGCCAGATCCCACCTTCGCCTTTCGGCCAGGCACGCGCGAGCCCACCACTGTCCGCCATTCACCCTGGAGTGATGGCTGACCGGTAAGATGCTCACTGCCGGAAGACGCAGCGACATCAGGGGTTCCATGTGATTCCAAGGCCACCGAAGTAGGCATAGGTCTCACCACAGTTGCCCCAACGCCACTACGAGCCGACGCCTGCGCCTCGAGCTCGATGAGCCTAACAGACAAAGCCTCCACCTGCCCCCGAAGAGTGGCCAATTCTCCTTGCGTCCGCTCACAACAACCACAGTCCCTACACATGACTATGTTTACCCTACTCTATACGGTGACAAATTCCCAAGATAATCTTCTGATGAGCTACTCTGATAATCAAGAAACACTCACTGAAATACGAGACGCGAAAACTACGCTAGGTTTTCCCAGAAAAACTATTTAAAGGCTAAGCGCAGCAAATAAGTACAAAAACGCTTTATACAAACAGTACTCGCTGCTGCTGGTGCTCTCGCTCTGGCTGTCACAAGACAACTGCTGATTCAAGTGACTAGTGGCTAACGGCCGCGAAACAAACAAAAGACGGTTTTAGGGCGCTTTCTGTTCTAAACGATCAAGAAAACACTAAGAAATCTAACACGAAAACTACGTAAAGTTTTATCAAGAACTGTTAGTTACTATGCAGAGCAGATAAACACAAATAGAATCCCTTCCTTAGTGGAAGGTCGTAAACAAAATGCAAAATAAACGCTTTATACAAACAGTACTCGCTGCTGCTGGTGCTCTCGCTCTGGCTGTCACAAGACAACTGCTGATTCAAGTGACTAGTGGCTAACGGCCGCGAAACAAACAAAAGACGGTTTTAGGGCGCTTTCTGTTCTAAACGATCAAGAAAACACTAAGAAATCTAACACGAAAACTACGTAAAGTTTTATCAAGAACTGTTAGTTACTATGCAGAGCAGATAAACACAAATAGAATCCCTTCCTTAGTGGAAGGTCGTAAACAAAATGCAAAATAAACGCTTTATACAAACAGTACTCGCTGCTGCTGGTGCTCTCGCTCTGGCTGTCACAAGACAACTCAAGACAACTCAAGATCCCTTAAGTCCTTTAATTTCTTTTCTGAAATAGGTATGATGGTATCAGAAACAAGTGTAAGTTTCGGCATAGACAAGCGTCGAGTTTTCTTTCTGTTCAGATCTGTCATCTTGAATGGTTCTTCTGAGGATTAACTGTGTTTGTAGGAGACATTCCTGGCGTACCTGAGTGATACTTCATCCATTTTATCTTGTTCCAAACAATAGAATTCCCTTCTGTGTTAATTTTCTTGTGCAGATAATGACTTCTCATCAAGTCTTTAAAGTTGTCGAAGGCCTTTTGTTCGAGCTCTATTGCAGTTATGGGTGGCTTTCGGGGAACCGTGCATATTAATTTGGCCCAGTCTCTTGGCAGTTATACTTCAGCAGTTTTCTTTGTCTTCTGAATGGCTGTGTGAATTGAGTCAGCTTCCAAGTGAGTATGTCCAACTTTAGTACAATTGTGGTTTGTATTCGAATCAACACATTTCAGCTTCTGGAAAGTAGGTCGCTCGAGGGAGTTGCCACCACATCTGCACACACAAGTCACCTAATTCCCATAAATTCGTCTTTGTTTCGCCATAACACTAACCACAGCACTCTTCGAACACTCGCCAGGTTGGGCAGTATCCGAAATGCTCGTGCCGAGCCTCCGGGCCATCACATTCTACCCTCGGTCAGTCTCAGATAGATCCAGCGATTTCGCCATTCTGCACACGGACAGCACACTCGCTGATATTACATGCACCGTGCGCCAGTTGACGCTGCTATCGCGTGAACGGATTAATATCGATAGTAGGTCGCTTTGTCATAACGTTCTGGCTGATCGGTGTAGGTCACAAAGAGCCACTGGTGGATGTTCTCCACAGCATACATTGTTACTACTAAGCAATCTACGTCCAGTGTTGCAGGCATTGAGAAGAAACTCTTGTCTGAGACTGTAACAATAAGGCTCTGACTTGTCTTAGCTAAACTGATGTAGCCAACACGTAAAATTTCAGTCACCAGTATTTATTGTTTATGTAATTCTGCAGTGATCAGACAACAATTTTATACGTAGAATCGGTCATTCTAGGCTCCACGTTTCCTTTATGATTTCAGCCCAGCGTAACGTATGCTGCATTAGTTGCTTTTCTTTCTTATAAGCTTCTTTCAGCAGTAGATACGCAAAACAGGAAAGCCTGCATAAGCAATGTCTCTGCCGTAACACTCGGTGCCATAGAAAAAACAAATAATTGAACAAACTGAAAGCTTTTTTATTTTATTACTTTGGTAACAGGACTTCCATTTCTGCTGGGCGCGGTATGACATTACAAGACATAGTATCTTCACACGGCTATCGGTGGGATTCAAGAGCGGATATGATCCCTCTTAACAGTCAGTTTATTTCCATGTTGCATAGTCCATTCACTATGATCCTGAACAAGCTCAGCGGCTGCAGCTGTAGAAATAGTGTGTGCACCAGTATCTGAAAGTCCTATACAGGGTGGTCCATTGATCGTAACCGGACCAAATATCTCACGAAAAAACTACAAAAAACGAAACTTGTCTAGCTTGAAGGGGGAAACCAGATGGCGCTATGGTTGGCCCGCTAGATGGCACTGCCATAGGTCAAACGGATATCAACTGCGTTTTTTGTAAATAGGGACCCACATTTCTTATTACATATTCGTGTATTACGTAAAGAAATATGAATGTTTTACTTGATTACATATTCGTGTAGTACATAAAGAAATATGAATTTTTTAGTTGGACCACTTTTTTCGCTTTGTGATAGATGGCGCTGTAATATTCACAAACATAAGGCTCACAATTTTAGACGAACGGTTGGTAACAGGTAGGTTTTTTAAATTAAAATACAGAACGTAGGTACGTTTGAACATTTTATTTCGGTTGTTCCAATGTGATACATGTACCTTTGTGAACTTATGATTTCTGAGAACACATGCTGTTACAGCGAGCTTACCTGTAAATACCACATTAATGCAATAAATGCTCAAAATGATGTCCGTCAACCTCAATGCATTTGGCAACAAGTGTAACGACATTCCTCTCAACAGCGAGTAGTTCGCCTTCCGTAATGTTCGCACATGCATTGACAATGCGCTGACGCATGTTGTCAGGTGTTGTTGGTGGATCACAATAGCAAATATCCTTCAACTTTCCCCACAGAAATGAATCCGGGGACGTCAGATCCGGTGAACGTGCGGGCCATGGGATGGTGCTTCGACGACCAATCCACCTGTCATGAAATATGCTATTCAATACCGCTTCAACCGCACGCGAGCTATGTGCCGGACATCCATATAGGAAATCAGCATAAATTGCACAATTTAGATTGCCATCGATGAAATGGGGGCCAATTGTCCTTCCTCCCATAATGCCGCACCATACATTAACCCGCCAAGGTCGCTGATGTTCCACTTGTCGCTGCCATCGTGGATTTTCCGTTGCCCAATAGTGCATATTATGCCGGTTTACGTTACCGCTATTGGTGAATGACACTTCGTTGCTAAATAGAACGCGTGCAAAAAACCTGTCATCGTCCCGTAATTTCTCTTGTGCCCAGTGGCAGAACTGTACACGACGTTCAAAGTCGTCGCCATGCAATTCCTGGTGCATAGAAATATGGTACGGGTGCAATCGATGTTGATGTAGCATTGTCAACACCGACGTTTTTGAGATTCCCGATTCTCGCACAGTTTGTCTGCTACTGGTGTGCGGATTAGCCGCGACAGCAGCTAAAACACCTACTTGGGCATCATCATATATTGCAGATCGTTGTTGACGTTTCACATGTGGCTGAACACTTCCTGTTTTCTTAAATAAAGTAACTACCCGGCGAACGGTCCGGACACTTGGATGATGTCGTCCAGGATACCGAGCAGCATACATAGCACACGCTCGTTGGGCATTTTGATCACAATAGCCATACATCAACACGATATCAACCTTTTCCGCAATTGGTAAACAGTACATTTGAACACGGTTAATGTATCACGAAGCAAATACCGTCCGCACTGACGGAATGTTACGTGATACCACGTACTTATACGTTTGTGACTATTACAGCGCCATCTATCGCAAAGCGAAAAAGTGGTCCAACTAAAACACTGAAATTTCTTTACGTACTACACGAATATGTAATAAAAATGGGGGTTCCTATTTTTAAAAAAACGCAGTTGATATACGTTTGACCTATGGCAACGCCATCTAGCGGGCCAACCATAGCGCCATCTGGTTTCCCCCTTAAAGCTAGACGAGTTTCGTTCTTCGTAGTTTTTCCGTTTGATGCTTATTTCGTGAGATGTTTGGCCCGGTCACTATCAATGGTCCACCCTGTATATATGGGCGCCTGCAGTTGTACTTTGCTCTAAGTGTATCAGTTAGTGCTATTCGAGATGTTCGTCAACGCGGCTCGTATTTGCGTGTTTCAGCATCGTCGCTGCTGGCCGCCATGGACCGCTCGGCCAACCCGTGCGTGGACTTCTTCCAGTACGCGTGCGGCACGTGGAACAAGAAGCACGTCATCCCGGAGGACCGCAGCAGCATCAGCACGTTCGAGGTGCTCGCTGATCAGCTGCAGGTCATCCTCAAAGGTCAGCCTCGTGCAAAACATCTCGCTAGCTCGTAATATTTATTTTGTACAGACGTAAATAATACAATTCACTGCTATAGATGTCGCCTTCACATCTGGGATGTCAGTCTAACTCTTGGCATCTGTTAACAATCCATGCAGCCACATACACAGCGTAGAGCGGGGTCCCAGGCGGTCGGTAGGTTGGTGCAGGTCCGTTGCAGTGATGAGTAGCTGGGAGTTAAGGGCCAGAGGTTAGCCCTGTTGCCTTGCTTCAAAACACCGCTCCTGTGTCAGCAAACGTGCGGTTGACAGGGATGGTAGTTCCCACGTCTGTTCTGTGGGTTGGTAGCGTTGAAATAAGAGTCAGAGGGCAAAAGGACCTGAGTTTTGCAGAGGTGATGCAGGCCTCCTCCAGCTACCTGATCAAGTCCCAGTGAAATTGGGGACTAGAACACAGGGTACCATGGGGCAGCCTGAGTTAATCTAGGTTCGTCATTCACATCTACATCTTCGTGATTACTCTGCTATTCACATTAAAGTGCCTGGAACAGGGTTCAATGAACCACCTTCAAGCTGTCTCTCTACCGTTCCACTCTCGAACGGCGCGCGGGAGAAACGAGCACTTAAATTTTTTTGCGCGAGCCCTGATTTCTCTTATTTTATCGTGATGATCATTTCTCCCTCTTTAGGTGGGTGCCAACAGAATGTTTTCAAAATCGGAGGAGAAAACTGGCGATTGAATTTTCATGAGAAGATCCTGTCGCAACCTAAAACGCCTTTGTTTTAATGACTGCCACTCCAATTCACGTATCATGTCTGTGGCACTATCACCCCTATTTCGCAATAGTACAAAACGAGCCGACCTTCTTTGAACTTTTTCGATGTCATCCGTCATTCGGCAGATCTCCCCACTAGCAGCTTTAGAGTCTGCACTAACTCTATGGATGTGTTTCGTTGCTAATTACCTGTGATCAACTAGACGTTAAACCATAATCATCCTTTGTCGTTCTACCCAGTGATCATTTACTAGAAGCAGTAATTACCACTCTCGAATACAACTCTCTTCAGATCCCCAAAGATAAATAATTCGTGGTTGTGCGTCTTGGGTGCTATTCAACGTGTAAAACAGCATCATTACTCCGCATAAATCGTTCGGACGTATTTTACACATTGACAGCCTTGTGTTGTACAGTCATAATGACAGGGGAGAAGCCGTCGGACGTTGGCGCGCCAGGTACATATAGTCTGCGCCTGCGAGCTCGCCTCCAGTTCACCACCGGCAATGGAGGGGTAAGATTTGACAATGCCAGCCACTCGTGCTGGCGAAACGTCAGAAAAATCATTAGATGAACGTCGGCCGAAGAACCCGAGACAGAAGCCAATAGGCAGTTTGTCATAACATTCTAACAAAAATAAGTATCGATGAGGTACGTCTGGACGATGTGCTGCTTATTAGTCTCATAACGTTCCAATGACGAAGTCTCTGATACAGTTGTTCCTGATATTGACAGTGTCGATCTTCCATCATCTAGTAGAAAATAGTTTCATAAAATGACATGCGCTACAGAGATAGACATATCAGGTGTTAAACTTGGATCAGAAACTCTTGACGAGGTGGACGAATTTGCTATCTCTTAAGTAGAAAATATAAAGGAGGACCATTCAAAAAATTATATAAAAATTACGATTGCACAGGAAAATAGGCGTTGTACACTGAAGCACCAAAGAAACAGATATAGGCATGCGTATTCAAATATAGAGATATGTAAGCAGGCAGAATACGGCGCTGCGGTCGGCAGTGCCTATGTAAGACAACAAATCTCTGGCGTAGTTGTTATATCGGTTACTGCTCCTATAATGGCAGTTTATCAAGATTTAAGTGACTTTGAATGTGGTGTTATAGTCGGCACACAAGCGATGGGACGCAGCATCTGCGGGGTTAGCGATGAAGTGGGGATTTTACTGTACAACCATTTCACGAGAGTACCGTCCAGTACAGAGTACAGTCCGGTAAAATATCAAATTTCCGACATGGCTGCGTCCGGAAAAAGATCCTGCAAGAACGGGACCAGCGACGACTGAAGAGAATCGTCCAACGTGACAGAAGAGCAATCCTTCCGTAAATTGCTGCAGATTTCAATGCTGGGCCATGAAGTAGTGTCAGTGTGCGAACCATTCAACGAAGCATCATCGATATGGGCTTTCGGAGCCGAAGGTCCACTCGTGTACCCTTGATGACTGCACGACACAGAGCTAAACGAATGTGTAAGAAAGAGACTGGGAGCCGACGATTTCTATTTGGTGTTTGTTTGGTTGCGTGTTTTGCTCATAATTAGAACCACACATCATCCAGTGTTAGTCCATTGTGTATCTTATATCCTTGTTGTTGTTGTTGTTGTTGTTGTTGTGGTCTTCAGTCCTGAGACTGGTTTGATGCAGCTCTCCATGCTACTCTATCCTGTGCAAGCTTCTTCATCTCCCAGTACCTACTGCAACCTACATCCTTCTGAATCTGCTTAGTGTATTCATCTCTTGGTCTCCCTCTACGATTTTTACCCTCCACGCTGCCCTCCAATGCTAAATTTGTGATTCCTTGATGCCTCAAAACATTTCCTACCAACCGATCCCTTCTTCTAGTCAAGTTGTGCCACAAACTTCTCTTCTCCCCAATCCTATTCAATACCTCCTCATTAGTTACGTGATCTACCCACCTTATCTTCAGCATTCTTCTGTAGCACCACATTTCGAAAGCTTCTATTCTCTTCTTGTCCAAACTGGTTATCGTCCATGTTTCACTTCCACACACGGCTACACTCCATACAAATACTTTCAGAAACGACTTCCTGACACTTAAATCTATACTCGATGTTAACAAATTTCTCTTCTTCAGAAACGATTTCCTTGCCATTGCCAGTCTACATTTTATATCCTCTCTACTTCGACCATCATCAGTTATTTTACTCCCTAACTAGCAAAACTCCTTTACTACTTTAAGTGTCTCATTTCCTAATCTAATCCCCTCAGCATCACCCGATTTAATTTGACTACATTCCATCATCCTCGTTTTTCTTTTGTTGATGTTCATCTCATATCCTCCTTTCAAGACCCTGTCCATTCCGTTCAACTGCTCTTCCAAGTCCTTTGCTGTCTCTGACAGAATTACAATGTCATCGGCGAACCTCAAAGTTTTTACTTCTTCTCCATGAATTTTAATACCTACTCCGAATTTTTCTTTTGTTTCCTTTACTGCTTGCTCAATATACAGATTGAATAACATCGGGGAGAGGCTACAACCCTGTCTCACTCCTTTCCCAATCACTGCTTCCCTTTCATGCCCCTCGACTCTTATAACTGCCATCTGGTTTCTGTACAAATTGTAAATAGCCTTTCGCTCCCTGTATTTTACCCCTGCCACCTTCAGAATTTGAAAGACAGTATTCCAGTTAACGTTGTCAAAAGCTTTCTCTAAGTCTACAAATGCTAGAAACGTAGGTTTGCCTTTTCTTAATCTTTCTTCTAAGATAAGTCGTAAGGTTAGGATTGCCTCACGTGTTCCAACATTTCTACGGAATCCAAACTGATCTTCCCCGAGGTCCGCTTATACCAGTTTTTCCATTCGTCTGTAAAGAATTCGCGTTAGTATTTTGCAGCTGTGACTTATTAAACTGATAGTTCGGTAATTTTCACATCTGTCAACACCTGCTTTCTTTGGTATTGGAATTATTATATTCTTCTTGAAGTCTGTGGGTATTTCGCCTGTCTCATACATCTTGCTCACCAGATGGTAGAGTTTTGTCATGACTGGCTCTCCCAAGGCCATCAGTAGTTCTGATGGAATGTTGTCTACTCCCGGGGCCTTGTTTCGACTCAGGTCTTTCAGTGCTCTGTCAAACTCTTCATGTTTTTCCGTTATTTTTGCTACAATATCCGTTTGGTTCATATTACAATTATCAATTTTCGAATAAAACATGGTTTACACATTGACGAGTTAAATTTTGCTTTAAATACTGTTTATTTTTAACAGACAGGAGGATAATTATGTACAACAAAAGTATTCCTTAGGTTACTCGGCCCTTTATATATTGCAACTCAGTTTCTAGAAAGTTTATCGCTTCTGGTTTTTAGGGGAATCTACGAGGGGCGTTCAGAAAGTAAGCTCCGATCGGTCGCGAAATGGAAACGACTATGAAAATCCGATAAAGCTTTGCACAGATGTGTTGGGTAGTGTCTCTAGTATAACCCCAGTTAGCATCACGTCGCTCTTCTCATTTCTGAGCTCGCAGTGAGTGCGTAAAGATGTCTAGAAAATAGTGTCTGCCGCCAAGTACGAGGGCCTGGTGAGACATTTCGCCTGAAGCTATGCAGCTAACATTACATAACTGTCGTGCTGTTTCTTCTTCAAGACAATTCTCAGCCGCATTCTGCAGGGGCAATGAAGATGCTCCTGCATCGTTTTCAAATGGAAATGTGAGATTACCCGCAATACAGTCCGCAATTGTCTCCCCCTGAGTTTCATCTCTGGTCACATGAACCGCTGTCTTTGAAGACAACATTTTGACACAGACAACGAGGTGTAGGCCAGCGTGGAGAATTGGCGGAAAGCACTGGCGGCTGCCTTCTATGATGAGGCTATTGAAAAGTTGGTACAACGCTATGACAAAAGTCTAAGTCAGAACGGCGACTACGTAGAGAAGTAGCTGAAAGGTGTAGCTAATTGTTACAAGTAAAACATTTCTGATGTTCACTGTGGTTTCAATTTGGCAATCAATCGGAGCTTACTTTCTGAACAGGCCTCGTAGTAAGACACTGATCGGATACGTACGGAAAGCGATCGTTGTGAGGTAACCGCCAATAGCTATGCTACACACCTAACATACAGGTAATGTGGGTACAGCCTTAACTGACCAAACCTACCAGGAACACTACCGTAGTTTACACTTTCTTATGGTAGTGTGAAGCAGCCTACGGTAATGTTTTACAACTCAATTTTCAACACAGTTTTGCCCCGTTGTAAACAATAAAAAATTAATGTCATCCCGGTTAATCAAAGACAATAAACAAAAAATTTTCAAATCTTCAAATTTGTGGGCGGATCAGTAGATGGACACAGACTGACTCATTTACTGTGTCACGACGTATGATGAGGTCAAAATAAAACATTTTTTTCTTTAACACTGTACAATAATAAAGGTAATAATAAAAATGTCGTACGGCGCAACTGTCTGCTGCAAGTCTTTTAATTTGACGCCACTTCGGCGCCTCGCGAAGCCAACGGCATCAGGTGTACCCAGGCAGTCGCCCGGGCCCGATGTTTCTTAACTTCGGCGGTTGGGTGACATCAGATGTACACAAAGTGGCAAGAGCATCAGCGACGCGAACGATTCAGCGGCATTTTCTGAGGACTGGCCGTCGTCTGCATCCTTGCGTTGTAACGGACCCCTTACAAAGGAAGTACACAATGCTGATATCCACTGTTCTCTCTCGGTGACTTGAAACAGAAAGTATAAACACAGTTATGAAGCTTCATTAACAATTTTGAAGCTAATATGTTGAAGGCATCAATTTAAAAAATAAGACAAATTCACGTGATGCCACTCAGCTCTCTAGGAACGTATTGCGGTGAAACGTTGTGGCATACATCACGAACACTTTCCTGAAGCCAACCTGGTGGACAGAGAGAAGGGGGAGGAGGGGGACATACAGGAGGAAGATGGAAGGTGTAGAGGCGTAGTGGGTAGGTGGAAAACGATGAGGAGGGGGGGGGGAGAGAGGAAATGAACAGAGAGAGGAGAGGAGGATATGGTCAGACGGACGGTTGAGGAAGAGAGTAGGGAGAGGGACAAGGAGAGGGGGAGAAGGAGAGGGAGAGACAGAGTGGCAAGAGGAAAAAAAATGGTGCACATGGCTCTGAGCACTATGGGACTTAACATCTGTGGTCATCAGTCCCCTAGACTTAGAACTACTTAAACCTAACTAACCTAAGGACATCACACACATCCATGCCCGAGGCAGGATTCGAACCTGCGACCGTAGCTGGCAGGAGGAGGAGAAGAGATAGACATGGGAGGATGAGGTGGACAAAGAGAGGTGGGGAGAGGAAGAGGTGGACGCTGAGAGTAGGGGTTTACTAACGAGTATTTTAATGCGTTTGGAAGCTAACCACACTTTAAAAATGCGTTAAAAAATGTAAATGTCGTGTGACTGGGGCCTCCCGTCTGGTAGACCGTTCGCCTGGTGCAAGTCCTTCGATTTGACGCCACTTCGACGACTTGCGCGTCGATGGGGATGAAATGACGATGATTAGGACAACGCAACACCCAGTCCCTGAGCGGAGAAAATCTCCGTCCCAGCCGGGAACCGATGCCGGGCCCTTAGGATTGACATTCTGTCGCGCTGACCACTCAGCTACCGGGAGCGGACAAAAATGCGTTCCACAGATGGTGAAGTATAGTGCTAATTTATGGTGGACTGATCCTCGTAAGTCTGCCTGATAAACGCTTACTATTCTGTGGTTCATTTACCTCCTCTCTTGTTACCTGTAGTTTCATGTAACAGAATTGCCTCGGAACAGTAGCTCTAAAATTCTCCATAATTATCTATAACAATGAAATTTTTATTTAACAGGCCAACTATAGACAGGAAATGCTTACAAAATATTTTGCACAGCAGAGGCTTATCATTAACGCTACCATTCTCCAACAGAAGAGCTGTGGTGTGTTGTGTACCCACATTCTACCTCATAATTCTTTAGCGATATGTTTTTTTTTTTCGTTCTTAGTACTAAGCGACGTCCTTCAGCATATTGCAGTATTGTCTGTCATGAAATTCTGTATCTCGGCTGTGACTATCCGTCAGTTTCTACGTTCATGATATTCAAATGCCATTAGTTGTCCAAATGGGGTGCTTATTGGCACTGCATTTCTTGCACCATTTTGTTAATGGGAAAGATATCTCAAAGGAGATATTGTCCATTGTCCCCAGTGTCACGTTTATACATTTTCTGATCTTTTCATCATTGTGCATCAGTGAGGAAGGCATTTTGCTACGACATCAAGACCTCGGCTATTGAGTTCGATTGTTATGATTGCGATCTGTATGTGTCTCGAATCAAAATCTTTTAAACTACAGCTTTCGTTGTATTTGAGAGTGGTTTGTAATTTAAGTTCATAGACTTACATAGCCAGTGTCAGTTTTTTTCTTAATCTTTTATTATAAGTAACAACCCACTACCTTACACAATTAGTGGGTCCTACAATTATTACAATTTTTTTTCAGATGGTTTACAATGAACTACAAGTAGGGCTAGTACTTTTATTACAATGGGCAAGATGCATTACTATTGACATTTGTCTACTTACTCTAGTGATATACTTAAAAACTTACCTCTGCACTACCTGTAGCGTTACACACGTACCAGTCAGGTATAAACTTACTTTGCAACGGCCTTTGCCTCTGAGCTAATCCCGCTGAGCGTGCCCCTGGCACTGGGCGGGCCCAAGATGTCTTGACTATCCGCTGCAGGTTCCTATTGTTTATTTTCCTATATCAAAGTCCTACTTACTAGAAAAACCTAATCTACGTCAAATCCGGTGCTTTGTCTAATTCGGAGTTGTTGTACTCCCCCTAATCCTGGACGTGGCTGATTTCGATTGTAACGGCTGTCGGCCCGTTCACGTCCAGGCGGTACAGGATTGGGGTACTGGGATACGTTTTATTATTTGTCGTTAATCACGGTTGTCCCTCACATATTCTAGAAGAACCTTTCGTGATACCTCGTTGGCCAGGTCGTTCAGTACTCGAAATATATCTTCATGTCGTAGTACGGTAAAGGTGTCGTGGTTCGGTAGGTGCTGTCTCAGCGCAGCTGCTTCGTCATTGTGTTGGGGGCACTCGTAAACCACATGGTCGGGAGTATCCTCCGGTGCACCAGACTCGCACGAAGGCAAAGCCCTTCTCCTAAACCGACACAGGTATGTCGGGTAAGGCCCATGACCAGTGAGAAAATGGAACAGTTCCCTTGTCGGCTTAAAGTATCACAAACCTAATCGTTGTCTTACATCTGGTAGGAATTGGAAAGTTCTTCGTCCGTTATCATCAGCTTCCCATGTTTCCTGCCACAGCTCTACACCCCTTCTCTTGATTGCACCCTTATACCCAGCCTGAATACCCAGAATATCCCCCGTTTTCCCGATCTCTCCCTTCTTCACCCAGAACCATGCAGCATGTTCCCCAATTATGATATCAAGGGGGCAAAGCCGCATTATTACCAACAAGGCCCCACCTGGAGATGTCCTGTAGGCGCAACTGACTTAATAACATATTTCTCTGTACCCTTCTCACTGCCATAGCAGGCACCACCTTTGTGAGCCTATATACCCACACTCTCGAGCCACAATCCACTACTGATGTTAGTATACTGTTGTGATATAACTTTATTAGTTCAGGCGGAGATGGAATCTTTTGTGTCCAATGCATATGAGGTTTTTAAGTACTTCAGAGACCTAGGTTACAGTTTCAATGTGCCTTGCTAAGTTCCACCTTTCGTCAATGATCTCCCAGGTAACGCACCTCTCCTCATCGGAGAACTGGTGAGCTCCCGATTCTAACCATTGGATTCCTAATTAGTTGTCCTTTCAGCAGAAGGTAGGGTGACTTATTTGGTGATAATTTTAGTGTTACAGCACCACTGTTGTAATACATCCATAGGCCTCTCAATCTTTGGCTCGGTGTCTTCGCAGCTACGGCTGCCCACCAACAGGAGGTCATCTGCGTAGGCTATCACCTCTAGTACTTCATCACTCTGTTGCATACTGTCCAGTAGTGGTTCCATGTGGATGTTGCAAAACAAGGGGCCCAACACAGAGCCCTGGGGTCATCCTTTTGCTATTGATTTTCTAACTCTCCCGCTAGGGGATAATAGCCAAATCTCCCGATCCTCGCAATAACTCCTCAGACGACGTTATAGTGGCCCTGCACAGTCCTTCTCCTGTAAACAGAAGAGTGAAGGCCACCACAGGTGGTCAATGGCGCCACTGATGTCCACCATGATGCCAACTATGTACTTGTATGGGGCTGAGTCACAGACCTCAGTTGCAAGGGCGATTGTGTCAGCTGCCGACCGCCCACACCTGAAGCCCAACTACCTGTCACTCATCCCACACAGCACTTGCTATACAGCCAGCAATTTCTCGAACAGTTTTCCGAAGAGATATAATAAACATATCGGTCAGTATGACTTGGTCTCAGTTGGATCTGTTTCTGGTCCCTTTTTAATTATGACCACATTTGCTGTTTTCCACATTTTGGTAAATTTTTGCAATCTGAGGCACTCGTTATGCAATTTGGTACATGCTGTTACCAACTGAGGGGTGAGGAACTGCACTACCTCCGCTACAATGCTGTCTGGCCCAGAGGTTTTCCCTCTCTTTCAAGATTTTATTTTGGCAGCCACCTCCTTTTGAGAAGAGGTATACTGCCCTGTCATTTCTATATCCTACAAGATCAGCTATTCTCATTTGGCGCTGGCCCTCCGTTTCCCTTTCCTCTCTATCGTCAGGCAACAGGGACAGGAGGAAGACCTCAGCAGTTTCCCGCCAGGATTCCGTCACCCTGTCCCCATGCCTGTGGATAACACCATTGGAGAATCTTATCCCTCACCAACTTATAGGGCACTCTCCATGGGTCACTCCCCATGGGTCACTCTCCACTTCGAAATCTAACCAGCCGAAGCTCCTTCTGGAATGTTTCCTTTAGTTCCCTATATTGTTGCAATCATTGTTGCTTTTCCCACCAGATGACACTTCGCTGGTAGTGCCTCCTTACTCTTCTGACAGACTGGCGCATATGCTCCAGTCTGGCGTACCATGGTGACGGAGAGGCCGCTATGACTATCCTCCTGGTTGGTATGGCTACCTTCACTGCTCTAGTAATCGCCCTCACCAGCTCTTCGGCGTACCTGACCACATTTATATTTTGGTATTGGTTACCTCCTGGTAAAGTAGGAATGTCGCAATGATGGCTCTGAGCACTATGCGACAACTTCTGAGGTCATCAGTCCCCTAGAACTTAGAACTAATTAAACCTAACTAACCTAAGGACATCACACACATCCATGCCCGAGGCAGGATTCGAACCTGCGACCGTAGCGGTCCCTCGGTTCCAGACTGCAGCGTCTAGAACCGCACAGTCACTCCGGCCGGCAGGAATGTCGCACTCCCTTGCTGGGCGCTCCCATTCTGTTCCGTTGTAATTCAATTGCACTTCCCACCCCGTGTCTCAGTGGCACCCTCTGTCACTTCCTGTAAATGTAGTCAGATTGTGGTCACTTGTGGTGGCCTTCTACTTTCCAATTTCTCACGATGCTAAGGGCGTTAGGTGTTGTAACTGTTAGATCGATGTTCGTGCCTTGCCCCCCTCCTGTTTGTATGGGTGGGAGGGTTACCAGGCTTGTTGGCCACCACAAATTGCAAAGCCATAATTGTTTCTTCCGCCTTGCCTCTGTTTGCGTCTCTTGTGCTACTAAACCAGCATTCATGTCAGCAGTATCACTTTTCGGCCCTCAGCGCCGTGATTACTCGAGAGATGGTTCAGATGCTGCTCGATGTCGTCTCCATACTGAAAATACAATCTGACGAGAGATAGTACTCAAGTAGGAGACTATATCTCTACGACATTGGAGTGACTGTTTGATAGCTGCGAGATAACTATTATTCGCAATGCTTTGTTCGTTACTATTATCGCTGTTCTCGGCTCATCTCCGCTGCTGACTAAGTGCAAAAGCTATTCGCCCATCTTGGGAGTACGGCTCCTGCAGGCGGAGCACATCTAGTCTCTTCTCCTCCACCACCTTGCGCAGCTCCTGCGTCAATAGTCTGCTATTATGTGTCTTTAGCTGTCCAATACTTATTGTAATCATTATGGAAAGTAGGTATGTACATGATTTTCTGACCAGTTCTTTCACCAGTCGAACGCAATGCGCCCATTTGCCAATACTCATTTACAAAAATATCATCTAAATCAAATTCTTCACCCCTTTCGAACACTTTCTTGACCAGATCTCACAGCGCTCCGAAGTTGGAGATTTATTGACTTAAGCTGTATTCTGTCATCACCGAGAAGGTGACTTTCCTGTCATATATCCACCTAGACCACATGTCGCAACGCAGTGGTCAGGGTAATCGGCTGCTCAAACCTAGCTAACTGCATGGAATGTTCGAGATTTGGGTACAATCGAACAGGGTATGCGGGTGGTATTCTAACAGGAGAGGATTCCTGCACAGGTGGAGGCACACTAGTGCTTGTTATTGTATTTTCCTGGATTGCATATTGTCCCTCTCTGCATGTTTCGCTACTCTGCATAACCAATGATTGGGCCACTACCACAGGACGCCCTTGCTGCTCTTGGTCTTCAGTCGGCCTGTGTCCCCAGCTTTGGGAGGAGGAAGCTTCAGCCAGTGTGGGCAGCTCTGTTCCTATTCCAATGTCAACCAGTGTCAGTTTGAATAAAATCATTGCCAATGTAAGTTCGCACCGTTATTAAACACTAAAGCACGTGGGCTATCCGGAAACTAGGTTCCGACCGATCACAAAATGGAAACCACTGAAAGTCAAAAATATTTTATTTGCTATAGTTAGCTACACTCTGCTGCTACTTCTTTACACAGTCGTCACTCTGTCTTAGACATTTGTCGTAGAATTGTACCAGCTTCCAGTACCTTCATCATAGAATACAGCCGCCTAAGCTTTCCGCCAATTCTCTACGCTGGTCTACAGCTTGTTGTCTGTGCCAAAATGTTGTCTTCATAGTCAGCGGTTTATGTGAGCAGAGATGAAACTACGGACGAGCCAATTACGAACACAAACGCTGCAGGAACATCTTCATTGCCCCTGCAGAGTGCGGCCGAGAATTGTCATGAAGAACGAAACGCATGACATTTATATTATGTGGGCTGCATGACATCAGGCGAAATCTCTCACCAGGCCCTCATACTTGGCGGGAGGTACTATTTTCTAGGTATCTTTACGTGCTCAACGTACACTCAGAACGGCAAAGAGCGACGTGCCGTGATCGATGGGCATACTAGAGACACTACACAACACATCCGCGCAAAACGTAATCGGATTTTGACCGTGGTTCCCATTTCGCGACCGATCGGAACTTACTTTACGAATAGCCCTTGTAGCTATACCAACAATGTCTCGACTGTCTTTGCAGCGGTCCCCTGCAGAGCGATTAAACTGCAGTTTATTGGAAACCTCCATGACGAGCCTAGGGGGGAAAAGTTAAGAGCAGTAAAAGGTTTTTTATATACACTGCCGGAAAAAAAATGTAACATCTTCGAGGGCTGTGTTCAGTGGCACCAAGGTATAAATGTGCACATGGAGGGGTTGCAGTGTTGGTGATTAATTTATCATAGTCATCGGCGATCAGATGGCGCTCGGGAGCCCAGCCTGTGCACCCTTTGTTTTGATTCTTCAGCCAGTAGCTATGCTGAGTGTAGAGGTGAGCAGCGTTTACAACATTCATTCTATGGTGCAACCATGCTCCGCCTATATGTACTGTTGTTGTACAGCTTTAGTCATTTGAACGAGATCGCATTGTGGGTGTCCAGGAAACTGGAAGAAAATATCGACAGATTGCTGCATATGTTGGGCACAGTGCATCGGCGGTGTGTCGCTGCTTTCAGCAGTGGCCTGTGTTACGTTCCAACAGCTGTATACCAGGTTCTGAACGCCTGCGTAGTACGGACGCGCATAGAGGTGTAGCAGTGAGTAGCAGTGGCCACCCAAACGTCATACAGGGACGAATTCTGTGTCATCAGGCACCATTGGGAACCGTTTACTTGCAGCAGGATTAAGATCACGCGTATCACTGGCCAGGATACCACTAATACCGCCAACTATGGCTACTCTGGTGTCGTGAATGACTTGACTGGGTAATAGAAGGGCGCATCGTTGTCTTTAGTGATGAAAGCAGGTTTTGTTTGCATTTGATTGTGTAAAGGCTTCTGATTGTGTAAATCATAGAATACTTCTAGATAAGCTCAAGTACTGTGGTATGAATGGGACAGTGCTCAAATGGTTTAAGTCATACCGAACTGGAAGAGTGCAGAAAGTTGAAATAAGCAGTTCACATGATATGCAAAAAACTGGTGATTTCTCAAACTGGGAAACAATCAAGAATGGGGTGCCGCAAGGTTCGGTCTTGGGTCCTCTGCTGTTCTTAATATATATTAATGACTTGCCATTCTACATTCACGAAGATGCAAAGCTGGTACTTTTTGCCGATGATACAAGTATAGCTATCACACCCAACAGACAAGAATTAACTGGTGAAATTGTAAATGATGTTTTTCAGAAAATCATTAAGTGGCTCTCTGCAAATGGGCTCTCATTAAACTTTGGCAAAACACAGTATATACAGTACCACACAGTAAATGGATTGACACCATTAATAAATATAGACTCCTATCATAAATCGGTAGCTAAGGTAGAATATTCAAAATTTCTAGGTGTATGCATTGATGAGGGGTTGAACTGGAAAAAACACACTGAGGATCTGCTGAAACGTTTGAGTTCAGCTACTTATGCTATTTGTGTCATTGTAAATATTGGCGATATACATCTGAGTAAATTAGCTTATCATGCCTATTTTCATTCTCTGCTTTCGTATAGCATCATTTTCTGGGGTAACTCATCATTGAGTAAAAGAGTGTTCATTGCACAAAAGCGTGTAATCAGAATAATTGCCGGAGCTCATCCAAGATCATCCTGCAGACACTTATTTAAAGAGCTAGAAATCTTCACTGCAGTCTCACAATATACATATTCACTTATGAAATTTGTTGTTAACAATCCGAACGAATTCAAAAGTAATAGCAGTGTACATGACTACAACACTAGGAGAAAGGATGATCTTCACTACTCAAGGTTAAATCTAACTTTGGCTCAGAAGGGGGTAAATTATGCTGCCACGAAAGTCTTTGGTCACTTACCTAATAGCATCAAAAGACTGACAAATAGCCATATAGCATTTAACAGGAAATTAAAAGAATTTCTTAATGGAAACTCCTTCTACTCATTAGATGAATTTTTGGATATAGTAAGTGGGTAATTTCCCTCCCCCACAAAAAAAATATTGAGTGTTATGTAATATTTTGTGTAATGTAATATCTTGTATAGACACCTTTTATTAACCTGACACGTTCCACATCATTACGAAGCGTCGTATTCATGATCTATGGAACAAGTACTAATCTAATCTCTCTGAGTGATGGGTGTACACGTGTATGGCTTAGGCCTGGTGAGTCGCCAATTGCAGAGTGCATTTGCCCACGGAACACAGGTGCCATCCCAGGGTTCATGGTGTGGTGGGGCCATCAGCTACAACTCGCGAGTACATTTGGTGTTTCTGCAGGGTAAAATAACTAGCACCCGCTACATTGCACAGACTTTTATCTCCGTGCTACGTTATTTCTTTGAGAGGAAGGTGATGTGTTTTTTAGCAGGGCAATGCACGTCCACATACGGCTGCTGCGACACGACGTGTTCGTTGTGATATAACAGCTACCCTGGCCAGAAACGTACCAGATCTCTCGCCAAGTGAAAACATATGGGACATGATGACGCAGGAAGTTACTCGTTTCCTAGGGCCTGCAAGTACTATTGCAGAACTGCAACAAAAGGTGCAAGATGAGTGGCACAATGTATGCAGGTGTAGGATGCCATTCGGCGCCTTTATGGCAGTTTGCTTACGAGAATACACGTCTGCTTTGCCGCCAGAGGGCGGGGAAGGAGGGGGGGACGGGGGGAGGGCCTTCTATGTGTATTTATATTACTATTTGCGCAACATTTACTGTGATAGGTGTGTTCCTTTTGGTCTGAATTGTTATCATATACTCCTATAATGATGAACTACCTGTCACTTCACTAGTCAATAAAATGATCTTGTACTGGAATCTCATTGATCGGGCTAGAATTGCATTCAGTGAAGAGTACCGCTTAGAATTCAACCCCGATGACTAAAGAAGACGTTTCGGACGGTGGTGGGATATGCACCTGTCACCTGCCGTACGGCCTGACAACCAAGAGTGGTGGGTTGGGATGACATTTCATTTCATAGCAGGACCCCTTTGATTACCATCCACGGTACGCTTTCTGTACAGCGGTAGGTAGACGATATTCTACGTCCCGTTTTATTGGGCTTCATGGCAAGCCAACCTGGGTTTACATTTCAACGAGATAATGCCCGATCGCACATGAAGAGAATTTCTACTGCTTGTCTCCTTCCTTGCCAAACCCTACCTTGATCAGAAAAGTCACTGGATCTCCTACCAATTGAGGATGTTTGGGGCATTATGGGCAAGGCCCTCCCACCACCTCTGGATTTTGGTGATCCAACGCGCCAGTTTGACAGAATTTGGTACGGTATTCCTCAGGAGGAAATCCAATAAGTAAGCCGAATAACTCCTTGGATGAGGACCAGAGGTGTACCAAGCCGTTATTGACTTGTCCAGTTTGTGAAGATGTTTCTCTTGAATAAATCATCCAATTTTTCTGGAATTATGATCATGTATTCGTGTGTACATGTACATCACACATACTAATCTCTGTTTCTTTTTATTTTTTTCGTCTCAGAGTATACTTTCCCGGATCACTGGAAAACCTTGCTTCGACAATGTCTCAACTCGTGACGTGTAGAATTTGGGAAAGAGTCCATAATTCAATCATCTGACAAGCAACAGTATCCAGAATGAGATTGGATGGTAAGAGACGAGGTACTGGCAAAATTAAAGCTGTGAGGGCGGGGCGTGAGTCGTGCTTGGGTAGCTCAGATGATAGAGCACTTGCCCACGAAAGGCAAAGGTCCCGAGTTCTAGTCTCGGTCCGGCACACAGTTTTAATCTGCCAGGAAGTTTCATAAGTAACAGTATTTCAGTTTTAATAACAAGCGGGTAGGAAACTGACATCTGGTGACATCAGGTGTGGTGGTAAGGTTTTCGTGCGCCTACAAAGTACACAGTTATTTTAAGAAGACTGACGTCCCCTGATTTAATATATACCGGGTGATCAAAAAGTCAGTATAAATTTGAAAACTTAATAAACCACGGAATAATGTAGATAGAGAGGTAAAAATTGACACACATGCATGGAATGACATGGGGTTTTATTAGGACAAAAAAAAAAACAAAGTTCACAAAATGTCCGACAGATCTCTTGCACGCGTCGTTTGGTGATGATCGTGTGCTCAGCCGCCACTTTCGTCATGCTTGGCCTCCCAGGTCCCCATACCTCACTCCGTGCGATTATTGGCTTTGGGGTTACCTGAAGTCGCAAGTGTATCGTGATCGACCGACATCTCTAGGGATGCTGAAAGACAACATCCGACGCTAATGCCTCACCATAACTCCGGACATGCTTTACAGTGCTGTTCATAACATTATTCCTCGACTACAGCTATTGTTGAGGAATGATGGTGGACATATTGAGCCTTTCCTGTAAAGAACATCATCTTTGCTTTGTCTTACTTTGTTATGCTAATTATTGCTATTCTGATCAGATGAAACTCCATCTGTCGGACATTTTTTGAACTTTTTTTTTTTTGTTCTAATAAAACCCCATGTCATTGCAAGCATGTGTGTCAATTTGTACAGATCTATTTACATTATTCCGTGAATTATTCAGTTTTCAAATTTATACTGACTTTTTGATCACCCGGTGATCACCCGGTATTTCATGAATATACAGTGTATACTGAGTACATTTTTTATCTGGTGCCAGAATGAGATTCCTGAAATGTTGCAGGGGTACTCGAGGAGCCCATCAACGAGCTGGACAGCGAGGCGACGCAGAAGGCTAAGCGCTTCTACAACTCCTGCATGAACATCCGTAAGTACAACACGGCTCGCTATAGTGGTAGCAGTAGCACCGTGGCACTAACCGTAGGCGGGCAAGCCCCTTCATCTGCCAGTAGCTACTTCCACTGGTGACTCTAAATACACACCGTATTATAATGTATAAAACATAGAAAAGTTTCCACTTTTACCTCTTACTGTATGCTATAACAAGACAAGGTTTAGGAATCAACGTTAGTTTTCGTGTCCAAGACGATAGCGATAACCTGAGGAGAACAGTTAAACAGAAATGGCAGTAGGCTGTGCACATTCATTAAATGTAAATACAGTGCAAGAAATAAAAAACAAAAAGATACACTGAAGCGCCAAAGAAACTGGTACAGGCATGCGTATTCAAATACAGAGACATGTAAATAGGTAGAATACGGCGATGCAGTCGGCAACGCCTATATAAGGCAACAAGTGTCTGGCACAATTGTTAGATCGGATACTGCTACTAAAATGGCAGGTTATCACGATTAAAGTGAATTTGATCGTTTGTTCCAATCGGCGCACGAGCGGTGGGACACTGCGTCTCACAGGTAGCGATGAAGTAGGGATTTTCTCGTACGACCATTTCACGAGTGTACCGTACCGGTAAAACATCAAATCTCCGACATCGCTGCGGCCGGAGAAAAGTCCTGCAAGAACGGGACCATCGACGGTTGAAAAGAATTGTTCAACGTGACAGAAGTTCAACCCTTCCGCAAATTGCTACAGATTTCAATGCTCGGCCATCAAGCGTCAGCGTGCGAACCATTCAACGAAACATCATAATTACGGGCTTTCGGAGTCGAAGGCCCACTCGTGTACCCTTGATGACTGCACGACACAAAGCTTCACGCCTCTCCTAGGCCCGTCAACACCGTTTGGACTGTTGGTGACTGGAAACATGTTGCCTGGTCGGACGAGTCTCGTTTCAAATTGTATCGAGAGGGTGGACGTTATGGTCATGGAGACAACCTCAAGACTCCATCGATACTGCATGTCAGTGGGGTACTGTTCAAGCTGGTGGAGGCCATTTAATGGTATGGAACGTGTGTAATGAAGTGATATGGGAACGCTGATACGTCTAGACACGATTCTGACGGGTGAAAAGTACGTAACCATCCTGTCTGATCACCTACATCCATTCATGTGCATTGTGCATTCCGACGGACTCGGACAATTCCGCAAGGACAATGCGACACTCCACATATCCAGAATTGCTACAGAGTGGCTCCAGGCACACGTTTCTTAATTTAAACACTTCCGCTGGCCACCAAACTCCCTAGACATGAATATTATTGAGAATATCTGGGATGCCTTGAAACATGCTGTTCAGAAGATATCTCCACCGCCTCGTACTCTTACGGATTTATGGAGAGCCCTGCAGGATTCATGGTGCAAATTCCCTCCAGCACTAGTTCAGGCATTAGTCGAGTCCATGCCACGTCGTGTTGCGGCATTTCTGTGTGCTCGCGGGGGCCGTACACAACATTAGGCATGTGTACCAGTTTCTTTGGCTCTTCAGTGTAATTTGATCTATGGGGCTAGGACATCGGAAAAATCGCATTCTAAGCGTTCTATGTTGCTTACCTTGCCACAAGTGATACACTTGAAGCAAATGTTCGCTGGACTGTACTAGCGTCGTCCACGAACAGCTTCGCGGAGCTGATAACAGAAGAAAATAAGATGTTGTCCGACTCTTCCTAGAAGAACGCTCTCGAAGTTTCGACAGTAAACTTCTCCGTGGCGAACAAGGCATCTCCTGTACTCTCTGCCATTGGAGTTTATTGAGCACCTGCCTGACGTTCACGCGCTTACTAAACGATCTTCAAACGAAACTGTTACGGCCCGTTTAGTAAGACTAGTGTCTGTAAATTAATTTAAGCACTACGTTGATGATACTGTAATCAAAGTCGACGAGTGGGAAGATTGCTGCTTCGGCTGTAAGGAGAGTGGCTGGATGGATGGCGGTGTCCGGTGATGGTGAGGGCGACTGGCCGCTCGCATTGTGACAACAGACCTGGGAACGATAGACACAGAGAATTTGTCCCACTGTCGGATATGCTTATTAGGACGCTTTGCGACCCCGCAGTCACTGGGAAGCGTGGCGGGTCTGGGAACTCCGAGGCTTTTTTGCAAACCCGGAATGGATGAGTGTCGGTGGTTTCCAAGTCTTGCTGTCGCGTAGACATCTACATCTATATCTACATGGATACTCTCCAAATCACATTTAAGTGCCTGGCAAAGGGTTCATCGTACCATCGTCACAGTTCTCTATTATTCCAATCTCATATAGCGCGCGGATAGAATGAACACCTAGCTTCCGTACGAGCTCTGATTTCCCTTATTTCATCGTGGTGGTCGTTCCTCCCTATGTAGGTCGGTGTCAACAAAATACTTTCGCATTCGGAGGAGAAAGTTGGTGACTGAAATTTCGTGACAATATTCCGCCCCTATTTCGCGATAATACAAAACTTGCTGCCTTTCTTTGAAATTTTTCGATGTACTTCGATGTACTTCGTCAGTCCTGTCTGGTAAGGGTACCACATCGCGTAGCAGTATTCTACAAGAGGACGTACAAGTGTAGTGTAGGCAGTCTCCTTAGTAGGTCTGTTACATTTTCTAAGTGTCCTGCCAATAAAACGCAGTCTTTGGTTAGCCTTCCCCACAAAATTTTCTATGTATTCCTTCCAATTTAAGTTGTTTTTAATTGTAATACCTAGGTATTTAGTTGAATTTACGGCCTTTAGATTTGACTGCTTCATCAGATAACCGAAGTTTAACGGATTCCTTTTAGCACTCACGTGGATGATCTCACACTTTTCATTATTTAGGGTGAACTGCCAATTTTTGCACCATTCAGATATCTTTTCTAAATCTTTTTTCAATTTGTGTTGATCTTCTGATGACTTTACTAGACAATAAACGATAGCGTCATCTGCAAACAACCGAAGACGGCTGCTCAGATTGTCTCCAAAATCGTTTATGTAGATAAGGAACAGCAAAGGACCTATAACACTACCTTGGGGAACGCCAGAAATCACTTCTGTTGTACTCGGCAGTAATGGATGTGGCTCTCGGGCCGCAGTTATACCGGTAAATTCGTGTGGAAGGACCAAGAGAGGTAATGGGGGTACCAGTGACCAATGACAGCTCGTCGTTGAGGTTGTTTATGAGACAGCCAATCGTAAGAGGGCAGAGGCCCAGGCTTGTGTACCGGAGTACAGGAGTGGAAAGAGTAGTGAAGGCGGTGAGGTTCGTCCGAGGTCGGTAGTGGGGCTGTGAAGTGTAGCGGTGACGGTGGCGTGAGGAGTCGGAAGCAGCTTGGAGAAGGACGGTGGCAGATCAGCAAGGACAGGTGGAGAATGGAGAGGCGCAGCACTCACCTCAGAGATAAAGCGCCGTAGTAACTTTCTATAGTATCACTTATGGGTGGGAGTAAATAGGACCGATAGTTTTTTTGGTTTTACTGTCATGAAGGACTAAAGGTGTAACAGGGTCTAGTCTAAATCTTATTCGTCATAGTGTAAACAAGTAACGTAGATACAGAGACTAGAGGAGCACTTATTCGTAAAAGTGTAAAAGGATGGAAATGGATATTAAAGCATTAAACAGCAACCCTTTTCACTTTTAATTTAAACTGTCATGTCCTTTTAACAGTTAATCTCTCCGCGTAAATGTCCTTTGTGCCGTCCTACCCTTTCCAATCCCCGCTGTAATCTTTGTTTGATGATAGGCAAGGCTTGTGTGTATTGCCTGTATTTTTACATTGGTTTTCCTACGGTTCGACGATCCTTATGAACGGACGCTGGGTCTTCGCAACTGTCACATGGGTCACTGATTTTTGTTTACAATGATTTCCCTTGTCTCACGGGATGAACCTCCAGAGGTGAGGCTGGCAACTGCAAATAATAAGAGTTTTCAGTGTTGGAAGAGTTGATATTAAAAGCTACCGAGATCAATTGCATTTGACTTGATTAAGTACCACTCGTAAAGGAGGGAACATTGAAAAATGTGCCTCTCTTCATTGGATCATCTATGTGTTTCTATTAAAGCAACATGATAAAGGCCCCAGATTGATGAATTATACTCAAGAACCGGTCGACGAGTGTTTAGTAAGCTACTTCTTTCGTGGATGAATTACATTTCCTTTAAGTTCTACCAGTGAATCTCAACATGGCATCGGCTTGTCCTACAGTTACTTTTGTGTAATCATTCCACTTTATGTGGCTCCGAATGGTACAGTAGTTAGTGATTGTACAGATTTGTAGCTGAGACGCCCTGCTAAACCCGTAGGGCAGGACAAGCAGTAGGAATTGTGGAAGGGGGCCAGAATAAGTGGCTGTCAGTTACACTCCAAACATAACACTTTATTTAGTTGCCCAAACATTACAGCGCAACTTCTAAGCTCGACTATCGACATAAAACGTCTTTAATTCTAAAACGGCTAAAGGCCCATGAATTAAATACAACTGCTATAATAATAATAATTATTATTATTATTATTTGAGACAGAAGGCTCTAGGCTTTAAATAGTATTTAAGGCCAAGCGATGTAAGTCTTGACTAGTCAGGTAGACTATGGTTTTAAAAGTGGCTGAAGGCCCATAAATTTTAAACAACATAACTACAATAACGTTTCAATAGGCAGAAGTCCCAAGCTTTGTGACCAATAAGAAACCTTACTTCAAACGGCTGAAGGCCTTTGTTTAAAGAAAACTGCAACCAATTTTCCAAGCTAGAAGGCCCAAAGCTTTTAACCTTAAATAGTATTTAAGCCTAAGTGATGTAATACTTGATAAATAAGAATCTTAAAACTTAAAGCGGCTGAAGGCCTATGCCTTTTAAAAACAATACAACGACAATAAATTTTCAACAGGCAGAAAGTCCAAGCTTTATCTTCGGACAATGTAAGACTTGCCCAATTTAGAAAAAATTACTTTTAAAACGGCTGAAGACCTTTGATTTTAAAAACACAATTACAAGCATACAAATTCCAACCATCGGCTATGAGTCATTAAAAATACACAATTAAACTCCAACAAGAAAGGCAGTATAGGCAACGGCGCTCAGAAGTTTCCAGGGGGCTCGGTCTGCCCTTGAAATCTTAACGTTCGCTTAGGTGAGACTAGAAGTCGGCCCAACTATACTCGATCCGCCAGTAACACAACCGAGGGACAGTCAGGGACCCACCGACAAGACTTCTTGCTAGCCACCGACCAGTATACGGGAATTCCAAAGCCAAAACGTTACAGACATAGCCGCCCACAACCAAAAATACGTTAAGCTGTCAAACCTACACACCATGTTGGACAGCAACAACAGGTGAGGAAAGGATGCTGCCTGAATTTACGTCAGAGACCAGGGCAGGTAACCGGAACACTAACGGCCACAAGGCAGAAAATTCCGCTGGTGCACTTGAATTTCAAACGACAAATATAGTTAATTCCACCACACGGCAGCTAAATCTTCACCAACTCGCTGTTGCTCCCAGGAATACTGTGTACAGCGAACCACCAACCAAGGGGACAACGTGAACAGACGTGGCTTCGGTAATTAAATCACCACTCAACTTTCATGTCCTGGGTCGGTGAGCCACGAACCTCGTAGCACTCGGAACAGCCCCCACACGCTCCGACACTGCATAGAGACTGCCAGCGGGTCCAGCCGACTGCGCCGCGCGGAGACATGCTTACTGATCTGCTCCAGCCGACCGACTCACTGCCAGTACGCTGACCACATTTAAAACAAGTCGTCAGTGGAAAAGACACCAACTACACACACAGTTTGACAAACACTTGCACGAAGACTTGAACGACACTCAGCAGTGGCTGTGCAATCACGAAGACAAATCGAGAGTCGATACTCACACACAGCCAACCCATAAGCGATCGGCGAGCCAATTCACGTCGTCCAGTAGGACGACCGACCAACTATCCACGAAGACCGTCCCCAGCTCAAGTGATGCGTGGTGACAACGGCTGGGCGAGCCGTGGACGTCCAGGCATCACTGCTGCTCCAACCCGACTAAACTAGTGCCGCATTCCAACTTGTAAGGTGTCAGGCAAATCCAACACCTTCCATGAAAACCCTGACATGATAAGCAAATCCAGCAGTATGTCACATAGCTCCGAATAAATCGTGACATTAAATTAACCAAAGTAATACGAGTAACGAGTGAGCAAATGGAATACCACAGACTAACACAAGAATGCCTAAATGCATGGCATACCTTCCCACCGTGAGACAGACGCAGTTCCGAGGGGAGAAACGAGAACAGAAGCCGAGAGCAGAACCGTGTTAAGCTAGAAGGCCCTACGATAAGGGACGGACACCCACGTCGCCAGCTAACCGCTAGGACCACCTCCCAGCCCATGTTAAAAGCTGGAGTCCTCCAGAAGAACAGTATAGATCTTACGATAACACTAAAAGGGCCACCCCAGCCGCAAGTTTTAGCGTGAGACTTTTTCGCGTCTCTGTTACGTAAGGACCACCCCTCAGACCATGTTAAAAGATAGAGCCCTCCAGAAGAACAGTATAGATCTTACGATAACACTAAAAGGGCCACACCAGCTGCAAGTTTTAGCGTGAGACTTTTTCGCGTCTCTGTTACGTTGCAAACGTTAAAAACATTGCCCCACCACGAAAAGTATAACGTTTCTCATAGGATAGACAGGATTTTTGTAGGCGGAGCTTAAGGTTAGCATTGAGACCCTGATTGGTCAGATGAAAACACAGCCAGATAGTTTTTTTTAAACCAACTTCGGTAAATTGTAGTAAGGAGAAGTTAGGAGAGAGTTGCTTCCGAGACGGCGAGCTGTATGGAGCTGCGCCGCCCGCCGCCCCTTGACACTGTCTAACCAACGACAAGGTAATGAACGCACGCGATGCCGCATAACAGCGCATAAATCTTCACTCAGAACTGCAGAAGTCTCATCTGTTACACCCCCTTTTTGTGTAATACTAGTGTCGATCGTCAATTAAAGCTCATGTTATTCACATTTGCTACGTAAGTTCAAATCTGAAACACGATGATTTTTCTGTTATATAATTATTGAGAAGCCACATCAGCCACTGTAATTTACGACAAGTTAGATAAGTAATTAAAGATAATTGAGGGTCACTGTAGACCATTTTGATAGTTTTCTCTTGTGAAACTTAATTTAAACCTAGATTATAGATGTGATATGACATAGGTCATCCTTCGATCCATTGTAGAACTTGGAAACCCACTCAGGAAATATTCGTTCACATTTTTGTTGAACGCAGTTGGTTTTTATCATTCTGTATTAAAATATTTCCTTTTATCAATAGTGCAATTTTATAAACAATGTTTTGTGAGTAGAATAAAATTTCCAATGGTAAACTTAACTGCTTTTTCGACGTTATTTTACCAGCTAACTAAAAATAGGAAAGCCTTGAACCCCTTCCACTAAATTTAGTTAGTATTAAGATTATAGATAACTAAAAATAGGAAAGCCTTGAACCCCTTCCACTAAATTTAGTTAGTATTAAGATTCTTTTACAGGGAGTGCAGTGGAGCTGACGCTGAAATCATTAAGTTCAAAAATGGTTCAAATGGCTCTGAGCACTATGGGACTCAACATCTGTGGTCATAAGTCCCCTAGAACTTAGAACTACTTAAACCTAACTAACCTAAGGACATCACACACATCCATGACCGAGGCAGGATTCGAACCTGCGACCGTAGCGGTCGTGCGGTTCCGGACTGAGCGCCTAGAACCGCAAGACCACCGCGGCCGGCGAAATCATTAAGTATTTGGTTATATCATCGCTAGTCTCACTGAACTCTTCTGAACTCTACATGCCATGTGTGGTCTGGCGTCTCCTTACCAGCAACAGGTCCCAGGTTCAAACTAGTCAATTCCCTAAAAAACACGCTCAGAGCGGAGTTGCGCGAAAGTGGTAGGGAGACACGACTTAGAACAGACAGACACCACGCAGAATGTTAGAAACTCCATGACTGGCAGGTCCGAACTGCCCTCCTGGCGCGTTCCATCTGACTCTACGACAGACGACAACCGGGAAGTAATAACTGTACAGTGAAGATAACACGTGAGGGCTATATCGATAGGCGCTGCTGCTGCCGCTGTCGCGCAGACAAAGCAGCAACTTAGTGACAACAGAAATTGAAACTGACATAACGAGGTGGCAACACGAAAAAAAACCAGGATGTAAATTAAGAGATAGCACGAGCGCGAGCCACGCACGGCTCAGCAGCCAATAGCTTAATCGAAAACTAATTGCTCTCTTCTCCTATGCATCCCCAATATATTAGTTTATGTTCAGAGCCAACTGCAAGTCCTTGCATCACTCATCGGTCCTCCGTTGGTCTTCGTGCATTTCGCTGTAGTGTTATAGTACTGCAGCTTTCCTAAAAACAATATAATCGCCGTTAAATAGCTCCATGGAACTTCCTACGTTATCCACTGCATCATTTATACAGGGCCTCTCTCCTAAAAGTCGCCAGGAGCATTTTCTCTGGTGTTTCAATAGATATTTTCAATTTCGTTTTTACATTGTGTAGCTGGAATCAGCCCAAGCAAATAGTTCCTATCATGTCTTTCATGCGACCCCCTATTGTCGATGGAAAACAACGAATTGTTTCCAGTTAGAAAGAAAATGATTTTTAACGCGCAATTTTACGTGCCCATTCGACAGAGTGGTCCCAGATTAGTCCAGGGCGATATTCGTTTTATCCATATGTATTAATTGGGACAATAAATCTAGAAGAATTACGAGTACTGCAGTAGCGACAGTACTGCCATGGCCTGCACTGAATGCTACCGCCGAATATCAGCGCTACTAAGTCACTGCTGGAGCTATGGTTATTCTTCGTGTTTGACTGTCACTGTCAATGATCATGACGAGTTCCCATACTCCGAGGAGCGTAGGGAACGATGTTGGAGACAAGCACCGCCGATTAGGCAAGGTCGTAGCGGAGGTGTTTGCCGTTGTCTTCCTCCGACCTTAATGGGGATGAATGATGATGATGAATACAACACAACAACACCCAGTCATCTCGAGGCAGGGAAAATCCATTACCCCGCTGGGAACTGAACCCGGGACTCCGTGCACGGGAAGCGAGAACGCTACCGCAAGACCACAAGCTGCAATATCTACCGATGAAATAAATACCGCGCTAGACTAATATGGGTCCGCGCTATCGTATGGATACGTAAAATTCCACTTTATAAGTAATTTTGTTTGTAATGGGAAAGAATCCGTCGCTTGCCGTCGATACTGGGCGTCGCATTAAAACGTGATGAGTATCATTTTTTTTGGGCCGACTCCAGCATCACAATGCAAAAACGACATTGCAAATATCTGCCGAAACACCACAAAAAATGCACCTGACGACCTTTAGGAGAGACACCCTGTTTATATCTTATACGAGTACAGGAACACTTCCTTAGGGTATTCCCACAAAGTCTTTTACATTGTCGATTTCGAACTGTTAAGAACAACGTGCTGAGTTCTATCAACAAGGACGTCCTGAATCCAGCCATTAATCCGGTTTGATGTTATTATTCAGCTTATCGCTAAAACAATTTATCTACGAACTTCCAGCACGCTGAAGTAGCCGTGGGTCAGTAACTACTGTTAATTAGCACAACAAAAAACCAGTCCAAAGTTGCAAATTCTACTTTTTTTGTTCACTCGATGACTAGTTTCGGGCCGAGATCCATTTTCAAATCATCGTAACATAGTGAAAAACGGTATTTCCGAAGATTTGAAAACCATATAAAAAATGTGCAACCAGTAGATACAGCCCATACAATTATCTGTACTTTGGACTAGTTTATCGATGTACTGACACAATTTATCATTAACAGGAATATAAAGATGTACAGGGCGATTTTTTCCACAGTGTATAAACTCTAGGGATTGATCGATGAGATGATACGAAACAAAAAAGGTCTAATGAACTTAAGTCCGGGAATTCATGGTTTCCATGGCAGAGACCATTTATTCAACCATACTTTGTTACAAAGACTGCTGTCTAATGCACGCTGTACCATGCAACCAAGTTAGTTACTTCTCGTAGAGGGTCGTACTGTTTCTCATACGTCATGCCCTAGCGCCTTTTCCTGGCACAGTAATTGGTAATGTTGTGTCCGATTCACTTCTCTTGCTGACTCCCCTCATAGTGAATGTGCTACAGCGTTGTAGAAAATGGTACCGTATTCAAATCGAGAGCTATCCGATATGGTGTTTACTTACGGAAAGGTAAAATCGCAACGGGCGGCGGGCAGCAAGGTTCAACAGGAGACCTATCCCCGCTGACAACAGCCACAGCATTCAGTGTTTGCAACAGTGTTACTCCGTTTTTCTGAGACAGAGTCGTTTCAGAAATCAGGAAATCATGAAAGACGTACTCGAAATGTTGATACACCAGACTTGGAGGAAAATGTGATTAACACTGTCGCAGACGACCGCCGTGCCAGTACCAGGCAGTTGGCCCCCCAATAAAGGGTAAGCAGAGGACTGTGTGAAACATTCTCTATGACAATTGTTACTACCCTTGTCACTTACAGCGTGTGCAGGACTTACTTGCGACAGACTTTCCACATCGGAAGCAGGTATGTCACTGGTTTGTTCACCAGGCAACCACGATTCCGGGATTTGTGTTATCCGCCCTATTCTGCGATGACGCCGCCTTTATGCGGAGTGGTATCTCAGTCATCTGTGGGGTAGTATGCAGAACCCCCACTCTTTGTGTGGCAGTGACTCATCAGTTTCGGTGCAGTTGGAATGTGTGGGTCGGGATAATTGGCGACCGTATTTTGGGACAAGTCTTCCTTTCACATCGCTTAACAGGCTGGAACTATCGGCGTTTCTTGACAGGAGACTTGACTTTGCCTCCCCTGCTAGAATAAGTGCCATTGATGATTCAAAGAGTTATGTGGCCGCTACATGATGATGCTGCAGCCCACTTTGCCCTTAACGTCCGGACAGATCTCAATCGTGTCTTCCCTGACAGGGAGTCCACTTGCATGGTCCGCTTGTTCACTGTATCTCAACCAGTGCGATTTATTGTTATTGGACCACCTCAAAAGTATCGTGTATGCAGAGCCCATTCCAGATGTAGAGACACTGGAACAGCGTATTCATGCTGCCTTTGAAATTCTGGGAATTTATGGTAAGTTCTTATGGGACCAAACTGCTGAGGTCTCCCTAGGCATACACACTACTGAATCAAACTTAAACTATCTTACGCTAAGGACAACACACATACCCATGCCCGAGGGAGGACTCGAACCTCCGACGGGAGAAGCCGCGCGAACCGTGGCAAGGCGCCCTTCACCACGCGGCTACCCCGCTTGGCTGTTGCCTTTGACACTGTTCGGATGCAACCTGGCAGATGTGAACGTGAGAGACAGAACATGCTACGACGCTTACTCGCATGAGTTGAGGCGCGTGGAAACCATTTTCAACACTTATTGTAACTATGGCTGCATGCTACAGCACGTATTAGACCGCAGTCTCTAACAGAAGTATGACTGAATGAATGGTCTCTAGCATGGAAGCCATGCATATCCGGACATAAGTACATTAACCTTTTTTTGTTCCGTATCGTCTCATCGATCAATCCCTACAGTTTGTACACGATGGAAAAAATCACCCTGTATACAAATACAGGGTGCCAAAAGAACGTTTTCCATGTTCTCAGAGGTGATAATATGGACTAAAGCAAGAAAGAAATGCTCGGTAAACACTCGTTGTAAAATGCGTACCTGAAGAGCTACTTCTTCATCTTCGCTATTGCCGGACACATTTCTACTTCCAGTTCTTTGCTATTAAGAACGACCTACAGAACGCAGTAAACAATTGAGGACACAATCCTTTGTTATTGTCTGTGGATAAAGCATGCAGCTAACATCTGTTAGTGTTGTTTATGGAAAGCGTATTCACAGCGCTGGATAGATGCAGCTAATACATTAGTTCTAATGGAACTAGTTTGTGGTTTTATAAATTTATGAAATGCTTTTACATTGTAGTTTTATCTTTTCATTTACAAACATAATGAAAGCCGTTATTCCACACAGGTAATGACAAACGTAATCATATTTCATGGTCTGGGAATTGGAAGCAACCGCCTCGCCCGTGTCTTGTATCTACGTCTACATCTGCATGCTTACTCCGCAATTCATACCTAAGTGACTGACTAGACTGTTTATCTACCGTTTCACACCCCAACAGCGCGTGGGAAAAGCAAACATTTTCATATCTCCGTGCGGTCTCTGATTTCTCATACTTTATTAAGATGATCGATTTCACTACGTAGATGGGCGTCGTACTTTTTACAAGCGTTCTGTTGTAATTTTATTTACATAGTGGTTCCCTGACGGGACGACGCTTGGATCAAAATATTACTAGTTATATTGAACTAATGGTTCAATGCATATTATTTTTTACTTTTTAGACGCCTTTTGCGTCTTTTTAAATTTTTTATTTATGTTTTATTTCATGCTGTTTAAAAGTTATAAATTACTAGTAGGCCCGATACGGTCGACACTTTCCGGGACGAAACACGAAACTGCGATGCGAGCTCTTGCCTCGCTGAAATCTGCGTAGATGTATTTTCATAAATATTATCACAGTTGTAAGATTTTGGCAATGCGATATCGCACGGGCAGTTTTGAATTTCAGTCTGTAATTATTATTCCGGCTTTTTTCTTTTCTTCGATATTTTGTTCGCTTATGCGATTTACGTACTTCTTTTTTTAATTCACACATATATCCATTTACAATGTTTTACTACATATTTTGGTAATTTAGGTAACATAAGCAATAAGCAATGGCGACAACTGTAAATCAAGTCAGAAGTATGTGGTGTGCCATTGCGCTCTCTTGCAATAGCCTTGCGCTCGCTGGTGATACACCGCATCCTGTACTCGTCCATCACAAAGTTATAACACCTATTGAAAAGGCATGTAAGAGCCAGAAGCCTTTCATGTTTAAGTACTGAAAAATAAAAAGAACTGAAGCGGTAGTTTCAGCCACTGTTCTTGCAGTAGGCTGCCTAAACTTTTAGGGAAAGTCATTTGATTTAGTAATGAATTATAGGTCTCAAGAAACTCTACAAAAAAAAGTCTGTGAGAGCATGTGTTTATGTTTTACAACTGAGTCGCAATCATCATTTTTCTGCTTTGTGGGTGCTGCAGAGAGCGGTTTCAAATGACAAAAATCATCATTGTTGGTCAACTGTAAAAGCTAAACATAAATTCTCGCCGACTTTTCTTGATCTCTACAATCTGGTAATTCGTAACTTGCTCTTATGTATTACGTAGCGTATATCAAGAGAGTCTGCTGGCGGAAAACATTTTTACTTAATTTAGCTGATGAAACCTAGACAGCTGAACAGATTATCATGGGACATCGCTAAGAACCATCCCAATTAAAACAGCTTTCAGATAAAAAAAACTGCATCTTTTAATCGGACATTTCGTTTGTGAGCTACGACGCCACAGAAAGATACATAGATATACAAGTTAAACCCATAATACCCCTCTATTTGCAGTCGGGGGTTCTACATCTACGTCTTCATAAATACTCCGCAAATCACATTCAGGTGCCTGGGAGAGGATTCATAGAACCACCTTCACAATAATTCTCTTTTATTCCAATCTCGAACAGTGCACGGAAAAGACGAACACCTATATCTTTCCGTGCGAGCTCTCATTTTCCGTTATTTTATTATGATGATGGTTTCTCTCTACGTAGCTCGGCGTCAACAAAATACACTCCTGGAAATGGAAAAAAGAACACATTGACACCGGTGTGTCAGACCCACCATACTTGCTCCGGACACTGCGAGAGGGCTGTACAAGCAATGATCACACGCACGGCACGGCGGACACACCAGGAACCGCGGTGTTGGCCGTCGAATGGCGCTAGCTGCGCAGCATTTGTGCACCGCCGCCGTCAGTGTCAGCCAGTTTGCCGTGGCATACGGAGCTCCATCGCAGTCTTTAACACTGGTAGCATGCCGCGACAGCGTGGACGTGAACCGTATGTGCAGTTGACGGACTTTGAGCGAGGGCGTATAGTGGGCATGCGGGAGGCCGGGTGGACGTACCGCCGAATTGCTCAACACGTGGGGCGTGAGGTCTCCACAGTACATCGATGTTGTCGCCAGTGGTCGGCGGAAGGTGCACGTGCCCGTCGACCTGGGACCGGACCGCAGCGACGCACTGATGCACGCCAAGACCGTAGGGTCCTATGCAGTGCCGTAGGGGACCGCACCGCCACTTCCCAGCAAATTAGGGACACTGTTGCTCCTGGGGTATCGGCGAGGACCATTCGCAACCGTCTCCATGAAGCTGGGCTACGGTCCCGCACACCGTTAGGCCGTCTTCCGCTCACGCCCCAACATCGTGCAGCCCGCCTCCAGTGGTGTCGCGACAGGCGTGAATGGAGGGACGAATGGAGACGTGTCGTCTTCAGCGATGAGAGTCGCTTCTGCCTTGGTGCCAATGATGGTCGTATGCGTGTTTGGCGCCGTGCAGGTGAGCGCCACAATCAGGACTGCATACGACCGAGGCACACAGGGCCAACACCCGGCATCATGGTGTGGGGAGCGATCTCCTACACTGGCCGTACACCACTGGTGATCGTCGAGGGGACACTGAATAGTGCACGGTACATCCAAACCGTCATCGAACCCATCGTTCTACCATTCCTAGACCGGCAAGGGAACTTGCTGTTCCAACAGGACAATGCACGTCCGCATGTATCCCGTGCCACCCAACGTGCTCTAGAAGGTGTAAGTCAACTACCCTGGCCAGCAAGATCTCCGGATCTGTCCCCCATTGAGCATGTTTGGGACTGGATGAAGCGTCGTCTCACGCGGTCTGCACGTCCAGCACGAACGCTGGTCCAACTGAGGCGCCAGGTGGAAATGGCATGGCAAGCCGTTCCACAGGACTACATCCAGCATCTCTACGATCGTCTCCATGGGAGAATAGCAGCCTGCATTGCTGCGAGAGGTGGATATACACTGTACTAGTGCCGACATTGTGCATGCTCTGTTGCCTGTGTCTATGTGCCTGTGGTTCTGTCAGTGTGATCATGTGATGTATCTGACCCCAGGAATGTGTCAATAAAGTTTCCCCTTCCTGGGACAATGAATTCACGGTGTTCTTATTTCAATTTCCAGGAGTGTATTTTCGCATTCGGAGGAGAAAGTTGGTGACTGAATTTTTTTGACAAGATTCAGCGGTAACGCAAAACGCCTTTCTTTTAATTATCAGTGACACTCTCTTCCCTATTTCGCGATAATACAAAACGCGCTGCCCTTCTTTGAACTTTCTCGATGTACTCAGTCAGTCCTATCTGGTAAGGGTCCCACACCGCGCAGCAGTATTCTAAAAGGGGACGAACAAGTGTAGTGGAAAAAGTTTCTTTAGTAGATATGTTACATTTTCTAAGTGTCCTGCCAATAAAACGCAGTCTTTGGTTAGTCTTTGTCACAACATTTTCTATGTGTTCCTTCCAGTTTAAGTTGTTCATAATGGTAATTTCTAGGTATTTAGTAGAATTTAGATTAGACTGGTATATCGTGTAACCGATGTTTAACGGAATTCTTTTAGTACTCATGTGGATGATCTCGCACTTTTCGTTATTTATGGTCAATTGCCAGTTTTTGCACCATACAGATATTTTTTCTAAATCGTTTTGCAGTTTGTTTTGATCATCTGATGACAGTATCTGACGACAGCGTCATCTGCAAACAACCTAAGACGGCTGCTCAGATTGTCTCCTAAATCGCTTATACAGGGTGGTCCATTGATAGTGACCGGGCCAAATATCTCACGAAATATGCATCAAACGAAAAAACTACAAAGAACGAAACTCGTCTAGCTTGAAGGCGGAAACCAGATGGCGCTATGGTTGGCTAGATGGCGCTACCATAGGACAAGCCGATATCAGCTGCGTTTTTTTAAATAGGAACCCCCATTTTTTTATTATATACTCGTGTAGTACATAAAGAAGTATGAATGTTTTAGTTGGATCACTTTTTTCGCTTTGTAGTAGATGGCGCTGTAATAGTCACAAACGTATAAGTACGTGGTATCACGTAACATTCCGCCAGTGCGGACGGTATTTGCTTCGTGATACTTTACCCGTGTTAAAATGGACCGTTTGCCAATTGCGGAAAAGGTCGATATCGTGTTGATGTGTGGATATTGTGATCAAAATGCCCAACGGCGTGTGCTACGTATGCTGCTCGGTATCCTGGACGACATCATCCAAGTATCCGGACCGTTCGCCGGATAGTTACGTTATTTAAGGAAACAGGAAGTGTTCAGCCACATGTGAAACGTCAACCACGACCTGCAACAAATGATGATGCCCAAGTAGGTGTTTTAGCTGCTGTCGCGGCTAATCCGCACATCAGTAGCAGACAAATTGTGCGAGAATCGGGGATCCAAAATTGTCGGTGTTGAGAATGCTACATCTACATCGACTGCACCCGTACCATATTTCAGTGCACCAGGAATTGCCTGGCGACGACTTTGAACGTCGTGTACAGTTGTCCCACTGGGCACAAGAGAAATTACGGGACGATGACAGATTTTTTGCACGCGTTCTATTTAGCAACGAAGCGTCATTCACCAATAGCGGTAACGTAAACCGGCATAATATGCACTATTGGGCAACGGAAAATCCACGATGGCTGCGACAAGTGGAACATCAGCGACCTTGGCGGGTTAATGTACGATGCGGCATCATGGGAGGAAGGATAATTAGCCCCCATTTTATTGATGGCAATCTAAATTGTGCAGTGTATGCTGATTTCCTACGTAATGTTCTACCGATGTTACTACAAGATGTTTCACTGCATGACAGAATGGCGATGTACCTGCAACATGATGGATGTCCGGCACATAGCTCGCGTGCTGTTGATGCAGTATGGAATAGCATATTTCATGACACGTGGATTGGTCGTCGAAGCATCATACCATGGCCCGCACGTTCACCGGATCTGACGTCCCCGGATTTCTTTCTGTGGGGAAAGTTGGAGGATATTTGCTATTGTGATCCACCGACAACACCTGACAACATGCGTCAGCGCATTGTCAATGCATGTGCGAACATTACGGAAGGCGAACTACTCGCTGTTGAGAGGAATGTCGTTACACTTATTGCCAAATGCATTGAGGTTGATGGACATCATTTTGAGCATTTATTGCATTAATGTGGTATTTACAGGTAATCACTCTGTAACAGCATGCGTTCTCAGAAATGATAAGTTGACAAAGGTACATGTATCACATTGGAACAAACGAAATAAAATGTTCAAACGTACCTACGTTCTGTATTTTAATTTAAAAAACCTACCAGTTACCAACTGTTCCTCTAAAATTGTGAGCCATATGTTTGTGACTATTACAGCACCATCTATCACAAAGCGAAAAAAGTCGTCCTACTAAAACATTCGTATTTCTTTACGTACTACACGAATATGTAATAAAAATGGGGGTTCCTGCTTAAAAAAAAGCGCAGTTGATATCCGTTTGACCCATGGCAGCGCCATCTAGCGGGCCAGCCATAGCGCCTTCTGGTGTGTCCCTTCAAGCTAGACAAATTTCGTTGTTTGTAGTTTTTTCGTTTGACGCTTATTTTGTGAGATATTTGACCCGATCACGATCAATCGAACACCCTGTATGGATACGGAAGAGCAAAGGGCCTATATCACTACCTTGAGGCTAAAAATGACTTTCACAAGGCTACATGTTTTTCGTAACTGAACGTCCAATTCTTCAAAGCAGTGCCCCGGCATCCTTTAAGCTACACGTGCCTCCCGGCTACTGCTACATGAATAAGAGCGATCGAGGCAGCCAGACTCGGCAGACTCCCGTTTTGTTCAGTAAACGAGCGCGCGGAACTGCATGGAATGCCTTCCGGAAGTCAAGGATCATGCAGCCAACTTGGGGACCTTTGCCTGCGGCACGCTCATTCTCTCGCGACGCCCCTGCGCTCAGAACACCTGTTGGCAGGGTCTCAGACTCGGCCGGCGTCGCGAGTCGTGACACCGCTTATCCGGCTGGCGCTGCGCCCCTGGCGTCGTCTCTATTAGTGGTGCCGCCGCAGATGGGGGCGGCGTGGGAGGTGGCGCGAGCCGTCATTGATTGGCAATCAGGCCGCTAATGACGGTCCATCAAAGCCCGCGGCCGCCTAAATTTGTTTCGCGCTAATTGAGTCACGCAGATCGCCTGCCAGTCACAGCTGCCGCGGCTTAAAACCGGCCGCGCGTACCTCGTTATCGGCCTCTCGCTGTGACGACCGCGGCACGTCCGCTCGCCATTGACGGCCAGAGTCCTCGCCGCCGTCCCGCTCTGTGAATTAGCGCCATTTGGAGCGCTACAGGGTCGACCGCAAATTCACGCACGAGCAGGAAACCGCCATCAATTCCATCTGATTGATATCGCCGAAAATCACCATTGAATGTGATTGACATCGCTAAAAATCGCCAAGTACGTGACTATAGTTCAATTCTTTTATCGTGGCGGTTCGCGCATGCCAACCCAGACGCGGGAGATTGCTGCGTTGCCAGTTGCACACTACGCACGCGCCAAGAGAAGCAGCAACTTACGTTTAGGGGGAAGCGCGCAGTTTATGAAGTAAAGCCACCACGGCCGCATTAACCCTTTCGCTGCTACAGAGACGTGCACCCCGCATTCCGCGATGTGCGCGATTTTGTCATGATTGCATTGCTCGCCTGTGCAGACACATGGTGTTTCGACTGCTTTGACACACTTTATCATTCGATTTCATAAAAACTATTTTGCCCAAAAATTTGATTTTTACACATCTTCTTGGCTGATACCTTCCCCCCATAAATGACTTAATTTTGTTTAGATGTTCAACGCAGTTATTCTGCAGCATTAGATGTAGCAAACCATTGCACGAAATTTTGAAGAGTTTGCAGAGGTACAAGTCCATAGCTTATATTTTCCATATGGTCGATTTTAGTTGCCACTAGAAATTTCGCCGGCCGCGGTGGTCTCGCGGTTCTAGGCGCGCAGTCCGGAACCGCGTGACTGCTACGGTCGCAGGTTCGAATCCTGCCTCGGGCATGGGTGTGTGTGATGTCCTTAGGTTAGTTAGGTTTAAGTAGTTCTAAGTTCTAGGGGACTTATGACCTAAGATGTTGAGTCCCATAGTGCTCAGAGCCATTTGAACTAGAAATTTCAAAAAATTACATTCAAACGAATAAAATTCATGAAGTAAGACACTTCGATATTGTTTTTAAATAAAGAAAATATTAAACAATGAACAAGGTTTGAACTCAGAACCTTTCACTTAGCAGCCATACACTTTAACCATTACGCTAACGCAGCTCGTCGTTCAATGCATCACCCGGAGGACTTCAAACTGTCACGCAAAATACCGACAAACACTACTGGTATGACTGAATTACTCACGTTTCGTCGAAGTACAACAGTAAATAACAATTACCGCTGTTCTTTATTGCGAAAAAGCGATTAGTGAGAATGATACAAACGTTTCCTTGCTATCGCCCGAATTAGGAGGCTTATTGCTTGTTTGGTGTAATTAATTAACAGAATATGAAGCAGTTGGTATAAAGAATGCTTTTTCCAAACTTTCTATAAAGGAAAGTCTGCTATCAAGACATTGCTTTTGTTCAATTACTTTATTTATGACTGAACGTTTCTAAAACTGAAGACACTCGTCCGTGCTCTGCACTGCAGTCGAGCTCTGGCAACGTCGTTCTCTGTTCATTGGCTGACTGTGTTTTGTGACGTCAGATGCGCAGAACGAATCTAAACTCGGCCCCCGTCATAAATGACGCGCACTTTAGCACACGTCTGTTTAAGCGATTATTACTATAATGCCTTATGATCTGGTGGGACCTCTCAGTCTCACTCTAAAAAGCTCTATATAAGATTGGAGCATACGTTTGCAGCCTTTTTGTTTTGCTAGCTAGTATTCCTGCTGAAATGACATTATTTATCGATTGTCATTTTCAGCAGCGGCTGGTGAGTATACACGCTTCGTGTTCACAAATTTTTTGATTCAGGTAAATTTGAGAGTGTGAAACTAATAGCATATGCTGTATAACAGTTATGTTTATCAACACGTTTATACACTGAAGCGCCAAAGAAACTCGTATAGGCATGCGTATTCAAATACGGCAGAATACGGTGCTGCGATCGGCAACGCCTTTATAATACAAGTGTCTGGCGCAGTTAGATCGCTTACTGCTGCGACAGTGGCAGTTTATCAAGATTTAAGTAAGTTTGAACGTGGTGTTACACTCGGCGCACGAGCGATGGGACACAGCACCTCCGAGGTAGCGATGAAGTGGGGACTTTCCCGTACGACCATTTCACGAGTGTACCGTGGCTACCGCGAATCCGGTAAAACATCAAATCTCCGACATCACTGCGGCTGGAAAAAGATCCTGCAAGAACTGGACCACCGACGACTGAAGAGAATCGTTCAACGAGACAGAACTGCTGCAGATTTCAGTGCTGGACCATCAACAAGTGTCATTGTGTGAACCATTCAACGAAACATCATCGATATGGACTTTTGGAGCCAAAGGCCACTCGTGTACCCTTGATGACTGCACGACACAAAGCTTTACGCCTCGCCTGGCCCCGAAATTGAACTGTTGATGACGGGAAACATGTTGCCTGGTCGGACGAGTCCCTTTTCAAATTTTATCGAGCGGATGGACGTGTATGGTTATGTAGACAAGCTCATGAATCCATGGACCCTGCATGTCAGCAGGTGACTGTCCAAGCTGTAGAGGCTCTGCAGTGGTGTGAGGCGTGTGCTGTTGGAGTGATATGGGACCCCTGATACGTCTAGAAACGACTCTGACAGGTGGCACGTACATAAGCATCCTGTCTGATCACCTTCATGCATTCGTATCCATTGTGCACTCCAAAGGACTAGGGTAATTCCAGTAGGACAACGAGGCACCCCACACGTCCAGAATTGCTACAGAGTGGCTCCAGGAACACTCTTCTGAGTTCAAACACTTCCGCTGGCCACCAAACTCAGAAGAGATGAACATTATTTAGCATATCTGGGATGCCTTGCAACGTGCTGTTCAGAAGAGATCTCCAGCCCCTCATACTCTTACGGTTTTATGGACAGCTCTGCAGGATTCATAATGTCAGTTCCCTCCAGCACTACTTCAGATATTGGTCGAGTCCATCCCATGTCGTTTTGCGACACTTCTGCGTGCTCGCGGGGGCCCTACACGATATTACGCGGGTGTACCATTTTCTTTGGCTCTTCCGTGTACAGCTGCAGCCATTGCCAATAATAGTAACAACAGTAATAATAATAATAATAATAATAATAATAAGCTTAACTTATCTGACAAAAGTAAGAATTGTTTCTGTGGAATTTTGCTCTTTTGTACATAATTAAGTACAGTGTAGGTCAGTAACTAAATAATGTGTGCGCTTCCGCAACTCTCTGTTTCGTGCTTTTGTGTAAGTAGGAGTTTTCGTGTTTCTCCATTTTTTCGGACAAATGTACAATATTCCTAACAGACGTATTAGTTCATGAATTTACTTCCAGGCTGAAAATGAGATACTCTTAAGCTGCATCCACTCAAAAACGTGTGCCAACTACACAATTCCTTGTTAAAGGTAGCTTGTGGTCACGCTTATTTGATTTCGTAACTCTCTCAGTCAAAGGATCTGTTCTCGGAGTCCCTAGTTCCTTTGCGGTTAACTTTTCCTGGTAATATACTTTTCTGTTCGCAGAATGAGGTTTTCACTCTGCAGCGCTGATATGAAACTTCATGGCAGATTAAAGCTGTGTGCCGGACCGAGACTCGAACTCGGGACCTTTGCCTTTCGCGGGCAAGTGCTCTCTAAGCCACCCAAGCTCGATTCACTACCTGTCCCTACAGCTTTACTTTTCTGTTACCATCTGAAATAGGTTCAACATAGTTCATGTCTATACTGCACACGAAAGCCGATTCCCTCACAGTAAACAACCAACTCCGAACACAAACTGCCGATTGTGGAAATGATTAAACTCAAGTAGTAATGTCTACCAACATGGTCATTTGACTAGAATAGAAATGAGGCACTGAGAACCAGAAGGGCCTAAAGCACATTGCCGTCAACCCCATATTTAAGTGAATTTTCGTATATACAATGTGAGCGTACAGCACAGATAAACCTGACTCACCATAAGGTAAACAGTTTTCAGAAGCATGAGTAAATGCTACAATCTCACAGTCGTCGGTGACGCTTAGGCCCTTATGATTCTCAGCGCGTCAAATGGCTTACTGTATGAAAAAATTCGTAACTTAATATGCAGAGTTAGCACAAAGCCTTGCCCTGATTATAATAATTTATTGCAGAATAACCGTTTGACATAATAATTTACATTTGATGCCGTTACATAGGTTAGTGTTACTAGTTTTTTTTAAGACCACTTACGTTAGTAAACCTCAATGTGTGCTCCCTTGGTGGCTCGGAGAATGTCGAGGCGGTATTCCAGTTCTCGCCAGGTGTTTCGTAACATGTGTTCTGTCGCAGTACCCACAGCAGCTTGTATCCTAGCGTTCCGTTCGTCGACGTCAGCAACTGGTGTGATGAAGACTCTGTCCTTGATATAGACCCAGAAAAAAAAGTCAAGGGGCGTAATGTCTGGAGAGGGGGGGGGGGGGGGCAGGGAGTTGGACCGTTCCTTTCAACCGAGCGAGGTGGCGCAGTGGTTAGACACTGGACTCGCATTCGGGAGGACGACGGTTCAATCCCGCGTCCGGCCATCCTGATTTAGGTTTTCCGTGATTTCCGTAAATCACTCCAGGCAAATGCCGGGATGGTTCCTCTGAAAGGGTATGGCCGAATTCCTTCCCCATCCTTCCCTAATCCGATGAGACCGATGACCTCGCTGTCTGGTCTCCTTCCCCGAAACCAACCAACCAACCGTTCCTTTCAATCCACCGATCAGGAAATGTTTCATTCAGGAAATCAGGCACTATCAATGCCCCACAGTTAGTAGAATCTCAACCTTGGATAATTTTCCATCAAGATGGTATACAACACCCCTCCCCCCCCCCCCCACACTGACCTTTGGTAGTGCTTCATTTCCTTGATGGAACATTTCCGGATCGGTGGATTGGAAGGACAGTCCCTGGCCACCCCCCTCTCCAGACATTATGCCCCTTGACTTTTTTTTCTGGGGCTATATCAAGAACAGAGTCGCCGCCACACCAGTTGCTGACGTTGACGAACTGAAGGCTAGGATACAAGCTGTTGTGGATACTGTGACAGAACACAAGCTACGAAACACCTGACGGGAATTGGAATACCGCCGCCACATTCTCCGAGCTACCAAGGGAGCAGACGTTGAGGTTTCGTAACGTAAGTGGTCTTAAAAAAAACTAGTAACACTAACCTATGTAACGGCATCAAATGTAAATTATTATGTCAAACGGTTATTCTGCAATAAATTATTATAATCGAGGCAAGACTTTGTGCTCACCCTCTAGTATAACTCATTCAGAAACCCACAAAAAACGTTTACTGTTGGCACAGCTTTAACATATACTGACGTCCGATCTAATTTTACTATGTACTGAGTGAATTAGCATATCTGAGAAGTGTGCTATCATATAGCAGAATTTATGTTCAGCGAACAGTGATAAATCTCTGCCGCAGTGTGCTAACAGCTGGTGGCGCTGACGCAAACTTCGAGTTGAGTGGTAAGGGCTAGCTGTGCACATTGTGAAATGTGCACGCTGTTTATCAAATCCGTATGTATTTGGCCAGTAAGGCAATTGCGTCACGCTAGTTCCGCTTGTGCAAAAGCTCCTTAAAACGTGCACGGCTGAAATTGTGGTCGCGGTCCTGATGCTAAGTTTCACAGAGCCTAGAGGAGCAGCAGCGCGGGATATTGAAGTGCCGTATCTTTCAGACTGCAGCGTCTATGTTACGTTTAACAGCATTCAAAGAAAAACAACCTATAAATCCACAAGGTGTCGAAAGTTGGGGTGTTCTCGTGCACTTGTGCTCTTACACAGCAGCCGCCACTGGTCATTTTTTATTTGTAGCTCGCTGTTGCCGTTTCAGTTTACATATTGTCATTTTAACATTTGTCTATATAGTGAGTAGAGCTGTGCACGCTAGAAAATGGAGTGCCAACTGGAGAAATCCGAACATTTCCGGCATATTTTTCTGTTTCAGTTCACTAGGGGCGGAGGTAGCCAGTAATATTTGTTCCGTGTAGGGGGGTAATACCACTGGACAGAGCACAGCACGAAAATGGTTTTCTCGTTTTAAGGAGAATTATTTTGATGGTGATAACCCTCTACGTTCAGAAACACATTTTGCGTTTGATGAAGATCGTTTAAACGCATTAATCAGAACAACCCACCTCACTGTACTCGAGAACTGGCAAATGTAATGAACTGTTATCATTCCACCTTCGTGCGACATTTGCGTGCAATGGGGAAGGTTCAAAAATCGGGTGTATGGACACTCCATGCTCGAAGCCAAAATCACAAAAATCAGCGGGTGGCAATATGTGCATCTCTGCTTCCTCGTCATCAATTGGCTCGTGAACAACACCGATCATTGCCATTTCGTATTGTTAATGGTGACGAGAAATGATGTCTTACGCTAGCATAACAAAAAGAAAGGAACGGTTGAGCCCAAACAGAGCAGAAACTCCCCGTATAAAGACCTGCGCGCATCAACCAAAGATAATGTTATGCATCTGGTGTAACAGCGACGGTGTGGTGTACTGCGAATTGCTTCCCCGAGGTGTAACCACCACTGCTGACATTTATTGTCAACAATTGAGACGTCTTGCAGGCACAATCCAAGAACAACGACCAGGAAGACTGCGTGAAGCGATGCTACTCCACTATATCGCCCGCCTGCATTCTGTTAGACTGGGTTGGGAAGTCATTCCGAAACCCACCTCATTCGTCTGATCTTGCGCTCCGAACATGGATCGACGAGTTCTTCGCCTCAAAACCACGTTATTTCTACAGTCGCGGAATCGAAAAGTTGACCCAGCGTTGGCAGACTGTTGAAAAATTCCGTTCTCATAAGTCCCACCTGGTCTATAGCTTCATGCTTTTGCGTGGCAGGTCTTGGCTAGAAAGTTGAAGGATAAGGACATACTGCAGTTACTCCACCAGGATTTTCCATCTAGTACTCATGAACCAAATGGGGCAGTATTGATTCTGAAACAAAGTACAGTCTTGAAGAATTAGAATTCAACAGTGTACGGGCCAAACAAACTAAAAATTTTGTCAAAGGGAGGTTTGGCGGGGGGGGGGGGGGGGGGGGGTGTCTGGTTTGTAAAGGAGGACCTTTAAAAGTCCTATGCTTTTCATTGATTCATAAAACGGTAAAGCATTTTATTCGACACTGATCTTGGAGTTTTCACCTAGCAGAGATATCTCCTTTCATAGGAATGTTGTGTTTTGGCAAATCACTAAGAAGCAGTCATGGTCCAATCACCCTTCACACTCCAAGGTCATTTTAAATCTACTTCTGGATTTGACTTGAGGAAGTGATCAGGAACGGACGAGCACAAATGTTTTGGGACATTGTGATTATTATCCAAAAGATCCGGAATTATTCAATTAAGCTTTCCCAACTTTCCTCGTTTAAGTATGCGTCTCTCACATCTTGCAATGTAAATAAGATCATTTTTTGCATTAAAAACGTCCCGGTAGACAAAAAAGCAGAATTTACGTATTATTTATTTGTTGTATGGCGTTTAGCGCTGGAAGACTCTAAAGAGACGTTCGGCTCGCCTTTGATGCAGCTCTTTTCAATTAAGCAGAGGAGCTGCATGTCTAAGGGAATCGGAATCTGTCAAGAAAGAAAGGTATTCGGAAGGAATTGTCTGTGGCCTACAACAAAGACCGAACACCGTCATTTGCGTAAACAAAAAAATGGGAAACAGAGAAAACTATTTTCAAGATTGCCGGCGGTTGGATTGAAATCACGTCGTGTCCCGAAGCCAGCGATTGCTAGCCCAGCGGCTGAACTCGCAGAACTATGCCAAGTCGGTGGAGAATTTGGAAAAACTGGTTGTTCTACATTGCTCTAAAATAAAATATAATACATAACAACAAAAGATTGAATTCTGACATTGTCTGATTTTCTGTGAATTTTGCATGTTTAGTCATTTGCTAGTGCATGAATCCATGCATATTTTAAGATTTATTTGTGCACGTAATTGCTTGCTTCATTATTACAGTACTACAAGGGCGTACATACGAATTTTGCCCAGGCATTAATGCACCGCATTTTTTTCTTCAACAATTCTTTATTGGACTCAATGAGAATTACACACACGAAAGAATGGTGTTTTATCTACCCATCCTATTTTCTGCGTAATCTCCATCCCGTTCTATGCCCTTCCTTCAGCGCGAAACAAGGGCATGTATGCGCTGTCGGTACCAATCCATGTCCTGGTGGCGGAGCCAGAGTGCTTCACTGTGTGAACCACCACCTCATCGTCCTCAAAATGTCTGCCAACTGCTGAGTCGTAATGCGTCTGTCCTTGCGAATGACATCAGCTCGCTGTAACATGTCAGGTGTGACAGCCGTGGATGGTCTCCCCCACCACCGCAAATCAATGAGCTCCGCCGAACCGCTTCTAATGACATCACCCTGCGTGCCCAGCGACAGCAGATGCTCCACAGACTTTGCCAAAGTGTTTGTGATTATTCCCCACAATTTCTTTCTCTGCAGTGACTAATTCAATGACGGTAAATTGATTGTAACGTGCATCACCTACAGATGAAATTTTGAAACGGTCTTGTAGCTCCGCTATCTGTCGGAAGTGAAGGAAACTTCGCGCGCTCACTCAGGACACTTGAAATAATACATACGTGACGTTTCGCATTCGTAGCATTGTTTCTGGCTGAGAAAAAAAATGCGGTGCATTATTTTCTGGCAACCCTCGTAGATTTTAGACAAACGGGGAAGGGAGGGATGCAGGGCGCAGTCGACTCGGTCTAATTCAAGGAGCACGCTGATAAATCTTTTAGAATCTAACAAACCACAGAATGTGTTTTCTTCCCGTGTCCCTTCTGCTCTCCACAAACCCGTCCCTATCGTTCCGTATCGGAACCGGTTTTCGTAACTGAGTACCGCCCGGGTGATCAGATAGAGCGATATTTTGCCATTTGGGCTGCTAATGATAGAATATTTAGCAAATTTTTTTAAAGAAATGCAACAATCGCCGTTCGGGCGGTATTTTTGTTGATCAACGCGATTTTTGGGCAATACAGACAAATCCGACTGTATTTTTGTACACTGATTTTAAATTAATGTTATTCGTAATGATATTTACCACTCCACTGCCTTGTGAAATACTGAAATATTGCAACCCCAAAGTTCTACCGGCCTCCAAATAACGAATTCAGTGCCATCATTAAACTGCTATAGATAGGTAATTAAGCTATTACAGTAGTGCGTACACATTTTTAACTTACCATAACGCTAGCGGGTGAATCGAAATCGATTTTCCTTTTCTATCTCGTTACAAACTAATCCCAATCGGGAACTATCGCAACTGTACACAGCACAAAACAATAAGCGATGGCACTTAAATTAAATTCAAGTGCAAGTAAGAACTGGACTGATTAACAAAGGAACATCTGAGCTCAATCAAGGCCAACAAATGGGGATGGGCGATAGCCGATAGTGCTGTGGTTGTACACATCATTTAAATCTATCGTTGGCCTTGCTGATCGCTAGTACTGATCCCTTTTCCGTCGTTTGATTGAAAACCAAAATATCTTCCAGTTTTACTGCACGGCAGCTAGGTCGTGTGTAATTTCGTTTAGCTGAAAGAGGGGGGGAGGGGGGTCTCCAGACTCCTGGACCCCCATTTGGCTACAGCCATATATCCTCGATCCATTAGAACTCTCCGTGCGAATTTTCCATTGGTGGAAACAGTGATGGAAGTCTTTCTCTGTGAGCTCCTTGACGACACGTGCCGCTTTGTTTTTCATTGCTTCAACGGACTGAAATCTTGTTGCTTTCAAAAATGGTTCAAATGGCTCTGAGCACTATGCGACTTAACTTCTGAGGTCATCAGTCGCCTAGAACTTAGAACTAATTAAACCTAACTAACCTAAGGACATCACACACATCCATGCCCGAGGCAGGATTCGAACCTGCGACCGTAGCAGTCGCGCGGTTCCGGACTGAGCGCCTAGAACCGCGAGACCACCGCGGCCGGCTGATATTTTTTGACCAGACTGTAGCGCCTAGAACCGCACGGCCACTCCAACCGGCCTCTTGTTGCTTTCAATGCAGATTTGAGCTTGGGGAATAGATACGTCACCTGGTGCGAGGTCACGCGGAAAGGTGGACGGTCTAGTAGTGGGATCGTGTACTTCGCTAGAATCCTCTTAACAGACAATCCGGTATGAGCCAGTGTACTGTCTTGATACAGAACCAGTGACTTGTTCTTCCACAATTCGGGTCGTTTTTCCCTTATTTTTCCACAGAGTTGAGCAAGAAACTCAAGGTACTAACGTTGACCTTCAGGAACCCAGTCAAGATACAAAAGTCCTTGAAAATTGCAAAAAACAATTGTCATCGCTTTGAATCTTCATTCGCTCATTCGAACTTTTTCGCTCTTCATGAAGTTGGGACCTTCCAGTACATCGACCGGGGTCTGGTTTCTGGATTATAAGTGAAAAATAAAGATTCTTCACATGTTATCAGTTTTTCTAAGAAATTACGATCATTTTCAGCTGTATTCAGATTGTCAGTACAAAGATTTTCACGAGCTTCTTTTTGTTCATCGTAAGAATTTTCGGCACCAGTTTCACACACATTTTTCTCAAGTCAAATTGGTTCTACAAAATTTGCCTTACGCATCCTTCGTCAATGCCTATACTTTCAGCACTCGTCAGAATACCCAACGACGCTTTGATCGAATCATGTTAGAGTGAAACCTCTCGAGAAGACCACTCCTTTAAGCAGACCCTTGTCTAAACGACCATATTTTTAAGAAACTTTCATAAGACCAATTCATCTATATTCCCTTCCATCCCTTTTCCCGACCAACGATCACTCTTTAAATAACAATGTCTTCCCTTTAAAACGACCACAAACAACCATAGAAGAGGGAGTTACAATTCTGTCTTACTTTAAGGTTTCTCGTCAACAATTGTTACAGAACAATCTGTAAAATTTTTTTGTCATTTGTGCTTCTAATAGCAAACAGTTGTGTTTTTCCGCTGTTGGGAACAGTCATGGCTACTTCAAATGAAAGAAAACATATTGTTCTTTTTACTAGAACTGCGAATTTCTATTATTAGAGAGAGTGGAAAATGAAAATCTCAGCGTCAGCTAGTGAGTTTAATATCAGGAAAAAGTCACGTACAGAATACAGCTGCAAATCGCGGCAGATATGTTAAGGAATGGGAAAAAATGCAAAAAAGCCATAGAAAATACGGTGGCAACCATTTGAAAGCGTTAATAATGCTGTTTTACAGTAGATAGAGCACGCGCCAAAGGGTTGCCTATACGTAGACCGATGCTACAAGAAAAATCTCTTACATTTCCTTCTGATCTTGGAATTCCTAATTTCGGTGCAAGCAACGGCTGGTTTGGACCGATTTCGTTTTCGACATAGTATTGTTTTCCGAGCAGTCTCTGGAGAAAGTGCAGAAGTTAAGAAATATGTTATATTCGACTGGAAATTGAGACTTAGTTTAATTACAAGTGGCTGTTGTGCTAGAAATATTTACAACATGGATGATACTGGTCTATTTTTGAAGCTATTCCAGACAAAGTAGCTGTGAAGGATGATTAGTGCAGAGGCAGCAGAACGGCGAAACAAAGATTAACGATCGGTCTATGTGCTAGGCTCTGCGGCGAAAAAGATCAACGACAAGTAACACATACAGCAAATCGTTCACAGAGCTTCAAAAACAATCACATGCAAATAAAAATGCATGGATCACGTGTGATATTTTTCGTTCTTGGGTGAATAAATTAAATTCAAAACTGGGCATTCAGAAACATAAAATCCTACTGTTCGTAGATAATGCACCATGTCATTGCAGCGAAAAGTTATCAGATATGGAAGTAAAATTTTTTCCTGCGAACTCAACATCGTGTGTCCAGCCTCTTGGCCAAGGAGTGATGTGGTCTTTCAAATTAAATTACTGATAGTAGCTCCTGCGCTCCCTAGTTGCGTAAATGGACAACACCACATCTGTCTGTGACCTAGCCGAGACTGTGACCGTAAATGTTGCTGTCAGCTGGACTAAAAGTGCATGGAATGAAGTGAAATCGAAACAATTAGAATAGCTTCATTCATTCAGGTTTTCAGTCTTCACTAAATGTGGGCGCTGGAGAACAAGAAGTTGGCGATGAACCGATAAATATCCGCAGTCACCTGTGCGATGTTGCCAATTTTGAATTTGACATTTATACAGTGAACGAAGAAATTGAAGATGTCGTTACAGAAATGAACCCAGTTCCTCAGCGTAGTGTCAACCAAAATAGTGATAGTGTAGATGACGCAATTCCTGTAGAGGCAATCCCATTAGGGGATGCTTTACATAATACTACTGGACACAAGTCCGCTGCTTTTGAGCTTTCCAACCAGAAACTGATGTACGTATTATGTGAGGTGGAAAAGGAATATGAGAATGTTATTGCAAACAAACGTGTGAAAAAATGTGTGCAGATGCCAATTTCCGCGCATTTCACTACGTAAATGATTAGGTACGTACTGTATTATTATTACGGTTATTAACACACAACATTTTTGATTGTGATAGTTGTTGTCATTAATTGTTATTAAAAGATGATGTTCAGGATCATATTTTACGTTATTCACTTTTTAAGAAGATCACTCCTCGAGACGACCACTTTCTCATAAAAATTCGAGTGGTCGGTTTCAAGGGGTTTCGCTGCAACTACTTTTTCGATATTTTCAACAGTTTTTGATGTTGAAGGGCGTTCCGGGCGCGAGTTATCTCCGACGTCTTCTCGGCCATCTTGGAAACTCTTGAACCACTCAAAACCACGCGTACGTAATAAACGGTCATCACCATAAAATTCTATTAGTGAAAGGTAGGTTTCGGTAGCACTTTTGCAAATTTCACGAGAAACTTCACGACAATTCGTTGCTCTGTTATTACATTTATCATGTTTCCTGCAAAACAGAATAATACCTCGTACAGGAACAAAGGCCACGGCCACAGTGATTTACCTACGGACACCAGGCAGCCGCATTCGAGCGAGAAGGCTCCACACTTCACAGCTATTGTTCGTTCGTCTTTGGCGCATGCGTACTTCCTCTGTGACAGCATCAGTCCCATTTTATAGCCACACCTCATATTAGGCATCAAGAGAATACTTCCGATTATTTTCCAGAGGGCGAAGAAATTTTTCACTTTCAAATCGAACCCAAAATCTTGGAGCTCACGTCCAGATTTTATTGCTAGTCCTCCGAGATGTGAATAGCGTGCTATTTATAACACACAATCGAAGCATCATTCAAAGCGTTCACAATGAAAGAGGTTTTTTGTGTCAGTGACAGGAAAAACTATTTATCAGTACCACTTCCCATGAAATAAAGTTATTGATAATTTACAAATCTTTAACATAATGCAGCGCTTCAGCAGCCGTGAATTGTTCAGACAATAAAACATTCAGCCTTGAGTTGCAAGGTAAATTTTTTTTTTTTAGTTTACCCAGGTTTCGATGCCAATAATGGTATCTTCTTCAGAACCTATAAATTAACCCATACGGGCATATATAAAACATTGAAATACATCATCAATCTAATGATTTCGTAATAAGGAAAATCATGATACTTACAAAAATTAAATTATTTTGAGGGCCAGACGTTGGCAATGTCACAGAATGAAACTAATACAGAATAAAGACGCGTAATCATAAGATACTAAAAATAATAAGAAAAACGTAGACGGAGCTACGCCGGGCCCGGAATAAGGGTCACACGTACTCAACAAGGAAACTAGGCGTCGAGAGCAATTCCGCGGCAGGGCTCGGCCATCGGCTAGATACATGTCTCAAAATTTCTAGCGCATCATGATTTTCTTTATTATGAAATCATTGGATTGATGATGTATTCATTGTTTAATATATGTCCGTATGGGTTAATTTATAGGTTCTGAAGAAGATACCATCATCCCCATCGAAACCTAGGTAAACTAAAAAAAAAAAATCTTACAACTGAAGGCTGAATTTTTTATTGTCTTATTGATGATTATACCATAATGACCTAATGGGACTCTCAAGCCCCTTTAAAAATGAAATAATAGTCTATAATCGTATTGTTTTGGTTTTCTTCGTACTACAGAATTTTCCAGGCCACTATAATGACACAAAAAATTGAGAATCGTCCAAAAAACAAAAATTCGGGCCATAAGGGTAGTAATATTTAAGTAAGGTTATGGTATTACACCTACGTAATGCAACATACGTTACAAACATTTACAAAACAACCCAAATGATGAACGTGGACGATGAGACGGAACGAATGAATTGTTGCATTGATCGAATATAAATGAAATAAATTGGCTTTTCGGAGGTGTGTAGTAATTCAGAATTCTTCAATACACCGGTACTCATACCGTAGCATACTAACCGTAAATTTGTTTTGTTTCCAAAAGAAGTTGTAAACTGAACATACGTAACAGTAAAACATGTGAAATGAAGTCGAATTCAGTCAGGTGAAGCTGAGGAAATACGACTGGGAAATGAGCCACCGAAAGTAGTAGACGAGGTTTGGCTCTTTGGGCAGCAAAATTACTGACCACGTCAGTCGTAAACAGCATACGCAGAGTGGCAATAACAAGACAATCTTTTCTCAGAAAGATAAATGTGCTAACATTGAATATTAAAATGCTAGAAATTCTTTTCGGAAAGTACTTCTCTGGAGTGTAGTCTTACACAGAACTGAAACGTGGACGCTAAACATCAAGGACAAGAAGAAAATGAAAATGTTTTAAATGTTGTCAGAATAATACTGAGGATTCGAGGGGTTGAGTGAGATACTAATGAAGAAGTTGTTGTTGTGGTCTTCAGTCTGAAGACTGGTTTGATGCAGCTCCTGCATCTCTGCTTAAATACTGAAACCTACCTACATTTGGACCTGCTTACGATATTAAGCATTGGTCTCTCTCTACAGTTGCCCCTCCCCTCCCCCCACATATACACACACTTCCTTCCATTACCAACTGACGATAACTTGATGATTAAGCTTGTGTCCAGTGAACCGACCCCTTGTTTTAGTCAAGTTCTGCCACACATTTCTTTTTCCTCAATTCGATTTTGTTGTGTATGACTTCATACACAACAGTAGGCAGATGTGGGCTACAGAGTGGTGCGGAAAATGGCGTCGCAGGAAAGCTGAATAGGAGCAGAAAGGATTAGTGAACAAGTAACACAGCAAACACAAGATTTACTTAACCTGTATTTCTCCAACTGCGTGAAGACTCGTTACAGGTAATGTGGCAACAAACATTCGAGCTGTGTCAACGTCCACAAGGAAAAGTCTCTCTCCACTAAAGCACAAACTATGAAGACGGAGAGGTCACAAGGCAGCATCTGTGTGGTGTCGCAGCTGTCGGCAGTCCTACGAGGGTAATCCCAAAAGTAAGGTCTCCTATTGTTTTATAAGTACCGAGATCTGTTTGTGTGGCAGTTGGTCACACTGTTATGAAGAGTGCTTCACGCGCTGTGTGTAACATGCGCACGCCGCGCTGAGGCGCTCAGTCTTGGCTTGGCAGCCGTTGAGAATGGAGCTCCCGTTGGAACATTGAACGCAAAGGGCACTGCGCCGATTGAAATCCATCGCCAATTGACGGAAGTGTACGGTGAGTCGTGCACGGATGTCAAAAATGTTCGTAAGTGGTGTAGAGAGTTTGCAGCTGGTCGGACCGAAATTCACGACGAACAAAGGAGCGGGAGATGTTGAAGGTTGAGCAAAGCATGCGTGAAGATCAACGGATCACCTTGGATGATCTCTACACGTTGGTTCCTGAGGTTTCCCGAAACACCGCACACAGAATTTTAACGGAAACATTCAACTACCGGGAGGTGTGCGCAAGATGGGTGCCACGCATGCTGACTGTGGACCACATACGGCAACGAGTTGATGCTTCCCGCGCATTTCTTCACCGCCTTGCAGCCGAAGAGGACAACTTTCTGGACTCAGTTGTCACGGGTGACGGAACCTGGGAATACCACTATACACATGAGGCCAAGCAACAATCGCGCCAGTGGCGGCATCCTTCTTCGCCAAAGCCGCGGAAATTAAAATAAACACAGTCTGCCGGTAAAGTCATGACAACCGTTTTTTGGGATTGGAAAGGAGTATTGTTGGTCGACTTTATGCCCACTGGGACCACAATTAACGCTGACAGGTACTGTGAGACGCTGAAAAAACTCAAACGGTCAATTCAGAACCGGAAAAGGGGAATGTTGAGCAAGTGCGTACACATTCTCCATGACAAGGCTCGCCCACACATCGCTCTTCGCCGGCTTGAGTGGCCGAGCGGTTCTAGGCGCTATAGTCTGGAACCGCGCGACCGCTACGGTCGCAGGTTCGAATCCTGCCTCGGGCATGGATGTGTGTGATGTCCTTAGGTTAGTTAGGTTTAAGTAGTTCTAAGCTCTAGGGGATGATGACCTCAGAAGTTAAGTCCCATAGTGCTCAGAGCCATTTGAACATCGCTCTGCAAACCGTTGTTCTCCTGCAACAGTTTCAGTGGAACATAATCACCCACCCACCATATATCCTGACTTGGCGCCCAGTGACTATCACCTGTACCCTAGGTTAAAACAACATTTGGCCGGAAAGCAATTCAGCACTGACGACGAGGTGAAAGAAGAGGTTCATAACTTTGTGAACAGCATGCGGCGAGCTGGTATGACATGGGCATACAAAAACTGCCACAGCATGTACAAAAATGCATTGACAGAAAAGGTGATTATGTCGAAAAGTAGATAAATGTTCAAGCTGTAAACTGATGTAAACCATTGTAGAAATAAACAGGTCTATGTACTTATTAAAAAAATAGGAGACCTTACTTTTGGGTTTACCTCGTATATTGTGACGGCAGAGAACGCTCGAAGTACAGAGCTGCTGGAGGTGTGACTCAGTGGGTGTGCAAAATTGAGTCCGCCTGGTTCGTAGCGACTACTATCGGCGTCAGACGGAAACTTACAACTCGGTTGCTATGACGCCAGTGGGGTCGTGTCAATGCGTGATACCACAGATTTAGTACCTCCTCATTTGTTATTCGATTCTCAACATTCTTCTGCAGCACCAATTTTCAGCCTAGTCAAGAGGTACTGAAGAGAACTGAGGAAAATACTTAATGGTTCAAATGGCTCTGAGCACTATGCTACTTAACTTCTGAGGTCATCAGTCGCCTAGAACATAGAACTAATTAAACCTAACTAACCTAAGGACATCACACACATCCATGCCCGAGGCAGGACTCGAACCTGCGACCGTAGCGGGCGCTCGGTTCCTGACTGTAGCGCCTAGAACCGCACGGCCACTCAGGCCGGCGAAAATACTTACTTTGTGGCTAAAGGAAGAGATGGGCTGATACGACTCATTATCCAGAGCCATCAAGGAATAATTAATTTGCTAATGGAGATCAGAGACGGAGGTGAAGTAAAATTGTGGAGTAACAGTAATATTTGAATATAAAAGCAGGTTTCAATGGATATGTGGTACAGTTACCATGCAGAGAGCTGAATTAAATATCTTAGAACTGATGAACAAAACAAAAAATTTAAGCCTGTCAGTTTTTCGCCCGTATTATGATATTACAGCTGCACAATTCAACGAATGTGACCGGCGTTTATAAAATTTGACGGCTGTGATGTATATAGGGTCGATAGTAATAACAGTGGTAGTTATTATATCGGCCAAACCTGCCACTCTTTTGATGGAAGGTTTAAGGAGCATTTACAGCTCTGCCTTTGTATCACACGTACCAGAAATCAGCCATATTATATGGAGCTTTGAGAAAAGTATGCGTATTCACCCCCGTGCGAAAAAAGGTCGTGCCCTCGATTTATTGGAAGAGCTTGAAATTTATAAAGCCAATAAACAGGAGCTACCAAAAATCCTCAAGGGGCAACGAGATATTGCACCCAGTGCCTATTTTGTTTTATTTAATAATGTTTTACATTGATTACTGAACGTCTCTCTGTCCTTACATAGTACAGAGGGCATCACATATTTGCTCCATTTTCTTGCGTTGTTCTTGTTCTTCTCGCATTCGATTGTCCCTTCTCTGTATACGTAATACATTTCATTACCAAGATAATCTTATTAATTGACTGCTATTTTATTTCATTATACTTTTCTTCGGAAGACGTGTTGCAGGGTACGTGAAGCCCACTGGCAGTTACGTTCTCCGGCTTCTCGCCTATGCTGCATTCTGGGGATTACGACATTCCTTACTTTAGTGCTTTGTTTTCATCCTTTTCGCTTCTTTCCCTTGTTATTCTATCAACTTTATATTATTTTATTAGTTCCACCCGCTTGTTCTTGTGTACATTATCATTTTTATCTAAAATGACCATATGACCGTCTCAGAATCACATATTATCACTTAATTATTTCCTTTTAACGACTTTAAATTTAGTTTTATTAGCGTTTTTAACTTTTGCGTTTTATCACCGTAATAACTTATACATTTTGTAAGGCCCACTGTAGACTTTACCTATTGTGCCCTTCATTTATTGTGTTTTGTACAGTTTTATAATCGACGAATATGCACAGACTTAAAGTAGCGACATCTAACGAGCTTCCGCCACAAACATATGTTATGGCTACTGTACAGCACTGTAGTTTGTTACGAACAGTAGCGCTATTGACATATAATTCCACCGGCCCTGTGGCCTAGTTTACACTATGTTTTAAATTTGATGCTAAGCCGATTTTGTGTATACGTTGTGACGATGCCACTATGGCTTTACTATGTTAGGACATGTAATAAAACAGTTATGCCTCGTCATATTTTAAGCGCTTTTTTCCACATCCATGAAAGCAACAATTTTTCTTTATGGTACAGTTTATTGTCTTAAGATGTCATTTGTCAGTTGTACTTCATTTCCCATTTTTACTGCAGATCTGAAGATAGTCGTTGCCGACCGAAACCGTTAGTCTAAGAACCAAACCTTTTGTCAACACTGACGGAAATAAAAGAAATTTATTCTAAGTTTATAAAAAAGCCTAAGAATAAACACTTTCCAAAGCTGCGTCCGGCAAGACTCCGGTTATTTCTTTTCTCAGAAAAGAAATTCTATAGACACGGCCAAATGTTTATAATAGAATGAGTCTCTGAAGAAAACTATGAGAGACTGAAAGATCTAAACATAAATGGGCCAAGAGTTCAGGTGGTTATGGAAATGTACTGAGGCAGAGCGGCATAAAGTAAAAGTGGGCCAGTAAAGTCAAAATATCAAAAAAATATCGACTCAGGTTTGTAGCGTGTCGCCCTTCTTGCTCAGTTCGTATGCGGATGCGCTTTCTGAAGAAGGAATGTTAACAGTGGAAAAATAGTTGTCCCTATGAAGGACGTTAAACTTTTTTCATTTCGTTATGCAAATGATCGTCCCTCATTCGCGCGAAATGAATAGGTCCCTCTGTCTACGGTTCGACGTTCATTTCCGGAGAATAAAAAAAATCCTGGCTACAGATACGTTTCACAAAGACTGAGAATATTACACTGAACAGTGACATTAGGTCTGATATACACGCCAGTGATGTCATTTCTTTTCTGAAAAAAAAAAAATAACCAAAACGTTGTCGGACAAAGCTTTGAAAAGTTTTTATTCTGTGGCTTGTTTTATAATCTTACAATAAATTTCTTGTATTTCCGTCAATCATGACAAAAGGTTTGGTTCTTAGACGAATAGAAAAAACAAATGCCAGCCGCGGTGGTCTCGCGGTTCTGGGCGCTCAGTCCGGAACCGCGCGACTGCTACGGTCGCAGGTTCGAATCCTGCCTCGGGTATGGATGTGTGTGATGTTCTTAGTTAGGTTTAAGAAGTTCTAAGTTCTAGGGGACTGATGACCACAGATGATAAGTCCCATAGTGCTCAGAGCCATTTGGACCATTTGAACCAAAAAACTAATAATTATATGCACATATCGATTAAAAGTGACCGGCAAATACAAAATGATCCAGAGAATACAACAAAGCAGAAGAATAATATGATGTTAACACTTTGTTTTGGAGAAATACGCTCATCTCAAATAAAAGTAAGAAACAAATGGGTAGGTTGTTGATTGAATCTACCCAACGTTGTGGATCAGAAACATAGACTTTCATGTGACGGAGTTAGTTATATGTTTCACAGATCCTTTGAACGACTTTTTTATCTAAATGATATGAAACGAGTTTTGCTATTTGGGGAGCAAAATAACTGATGATGGTCGAAGTAGAGAGGATATAAAATGTAAACTGGCAATGGCAAGGAAAGCGTTTCTGAAGAAGAGAAATTTGTTAACATCGAGTATAGATTTTTGTCAGGAAGTCGTTTCTGAAAGTATTTGTATGGAGTGTAGCCATGTATGGAAGTGAAACATGGACGATAAATAGTTTGGACAAGAAGAGAATAGAAGCTTTCGAAATGTTGTGCTGCAGAAGAATGCTGAAGATTAGATGGGTAGATCACATAACTAATGATGAAGTACTGAACAGAATTGGGGAGAAGAGGAGCTTGTGGCACAACTTGACTAGAAGAAGGGATCGGTTGGTAGGACATGTTCTGAGACATCGAGGGATCACCAATTTAGTATTGGAGGGCAGCGTGTAGGGTAAAAATCGTAGAGGGAGACCAAGAGATGGATATACTAAACAGATTCAGAAGGATGTAGGTTGCAGTAAGTACTGGGAGATGAAGAAGCTTGCACAGGATAGAGTAGCATGGAGAGCTGCATCAAACCAGACTGAAGACAACAACAACAACAATAAAACGAGTAAGTTTACAGGATATGCCTGCATAATTCGTTTTAACATCAATGAACATATTATTGTCCAGTCTTACTCATGCATTTATACTCAAAACAAGGTTTTCATCAGACTACCAGTTATTAAATAATAATACGTGTAAAAAATGGAAGGAGTTGTCCACGAAAAAACATTTTAGGTTAGATTTAAAACTTGCTTTCCTACCTGTAAGGCATTTTGTATTATTAGGCGAATGATCAAAAAAAAAATATATATATATATATATATATATATATATATATATATATATATATATATATATATATATATATGTGTGTGTGTGTGTGTGTGTGTGTGTGTGTGTGTGTGTGTGTGTGTGTGGATGAATTTGACGTGGTGATGTAAGGGATGATAGATTCATTTCATAAACAGCTCCACAATATAGCAATGCAGGGGCTCAACTGGACTCGCTACAGTGTACAAACAGGACAGGCAGTATGGTTGTAACAAAACGTCTCCTCATCAGTAGCCCTAAGCTTATCCTTGCGTTTTCCTTTGCAATATCGACAGTGACGTTTATTACAGTACACCAACTCATATCACTGATGTCTTTCCAGTCCTTTCATCCGCAGGAATGTTGTTGATTATCACACAGTGCTAGACGCCCATGCTTTGTAACACTTATGTGAGGGAGTCTGGTAGGATGCAACACCTTCCGGAAGCACTGACTGGAAAACGTAAACGTCAGATACTTTCCTAGGACTGAAGAGAATCGAGACACATAGCTGGTGTGAGTGTGTGCATACCATAATTTCTTCGGGCGTTGTACACATATATAAACTGCCCCGTTTGTCTGAAATGCTTGTATGTCGCAGTGTAAAGTTACTGTGGCTTATGTTCCGGCATGTGCAGAGAAAATGACTGTGTCCTATCATGAGGCAAGTATAGATTCAGCACATCGATAGCTGTAAGGGGAAATATATATATATATATTACGTGGAAAATTATGTGCACTATAGATATTGAGATTCGTTCCAGAACCATGGCCATGAAGATGAGACACTTCCAGTACATCGCTCAGTGTCAGACTGCAGCAGCAATCTTATTTACTTGCAGTTACACTGATAAATACGTTTCTGGTTCCCAATATTCTTGTGAGTCTGGAGGTAGTAGTAGAAAGTGTAGCAGCGAGCAAGCAGGTCGGGGCCGAAAACAGTATCTCAGCAGACGCCTTTGTTACGAGCTGGGCCTTATGCCAGTTCAGAGAATCTGAGAAAACTTCTGACTTATGACTATTTGGTTTGGGGCTCCCCCTGGACAGGTAAATAGTGAACTAGTACCCAGTTTGCGTTGAGTCGCCTTCAGGACCACGATTGTCGTGTGTATAATCTGCAGAAATTTGAGAAGACTCAATATGACGAGTACTTGTGTATTGATAGCATTCAAACTCTTATTACTCAAGTCCTCCTGGGGTGAGGGATCGTCCATGGCCGCCTGGACTCTCTCTGGCTAACACACGCTTCTGCAGCTGCAGTCATGGGCCACGTTTATGGTGGAAATTCCCTGTGTCGGCTCTGCACTGTGGCACGGTTAGTACGTGGGATGTATTTGACGATCTGTAGACCATTTTTGCTGGGTTTAACTGTCAGTGCAATATGGCGATCTGAACAAAATAGTTTTGCCGCTGAAAGTCTCGTCTGCAGAAAACAACAGTGGACGGTGCTCTCACACTGACAGCAGCAGCAGTTTGATGGGTAAATTCAATGACGGATGGGCTGCCTCGTTAGGATCATCAGGAAGAATGCACTCTGTGTTACGAGGGCAGTTCAATAAGTAATGCAACACATTTTTTTCTGAAACAGGGGTTGTTTTATTCAGCATTGAAATACACCAGGTTATTCCCCAATCTTTTAGCTACACAACACTATTTTTCAACGTAATCTCCATTCAATGCTACGGCCTTACGCCACCTTGAAATGAGGGCCTGTATGCCTGCACGGTACCATTCCACTGGTCGATGTCGGAGCCAACGTCGTACTGCATCAATAACTTCTTCATCATCCGCATAGTGCCTCCCACGGATTGCGTCCTTCATTGGGCCAAACATATGAAAATCCGACGGTGCGAGATCGGGGCTGTAGGGTGCATGAGGTAGAACAGTCCACTGAAGTTTTGTGAGCTCCTCTCGGGTGCGAAGACTTGTGTGAGGTCTTGCGTTGTCATGAAGAAGGAGAAGTTCGTTCTGATTTTTGTGCCTACAAAAACGCTGAAGTCGTTTCTTCAATTTCTGAAGAGTAGCACAATACACTTCAGAGTTGATCGTTTGACCATGGGGAAGGACATCGAACAGAATAACCCCTTCAGCGTCCCAGAAGACTGTAACCATGACTTTACCGGCTGAGGGTATGGCTTTAAACTTTTTCTTGGTAGGGGAGTGGGTGTGGCGCCACTCCATTGATTGCCGTTTTGTTTCAGGTTCGAAGTGATGAACCCATGTTTCATCGCCTGTAACAATCTTTGACAAGAAATTGTCACCGTCAGCCACATGACGAGCAAGCAATTCCGCACAGATGGTTCTCCTTTGCTCTTTATGGTGTTCGGTTAGACAACGAGGGACCCAGCGGGAACAAACCTTTGAATATCCCAACTGGTGAACAATTGTGACAGCACTACCAACAGAGATGTCAAGTTGAGCACTGAGTTGTTTGATGGTAATCCGTCGAACATCTCGAACGAGTGTGTTCGCACGCTCCGCCATTGCAGGAGTCACAGCTGTGCACGGCCGGCCCGCACGCGGGAGATCAGACAGTCTTGCTTGACCTTGCGGCGATGATGACACACGCTTTGCCCAACGACTCACCGTGCTTTTGTCCACTGCCAGATCACCGTAGACATTCTGCAAGCGCCTATGAATATCTGAGATGCCCTGGTTTTCCGCCAAAAGAAACTCGATCTGCCGTTGTTTGCAACGCACATCCGTTACAGACACCATTTTAACAGCTCCGTACAGCGCTGCCACCTGTCGGAAGTCAATGAAACTATACGAGACGAAGCGGGAATGTTTGAAAATATTCCACAAGAAATTTCCGGTTTTTTCAACCAAAATTGGCCGCGAAAAAAAATGTGTTGCATTACTTATTGAACTGCCCTCGTATTTGGGGCCATTTTCGTAAACAGGTCCTGTTAGGACAAGAATTTCCTGACAAGATGAGACATCACGAAAGCTCCTACAAAAGTGACTATTAACTATTTCTGTGACACTTTATGATTTCTGGGTAGGGACTGATATGTAATGGACAGGCTGTCCCATTGGGATCGCTGGGAACAATGCACCGTGTGCTATTCTGGGAATCATTGGAACAGATTTCTACAGTGCAACCGGTGATGTCAGTATCCACAGGTAGAAAGGGATTACACCAGTGACAGTGTCTAGGTGAACACGGATTTTGACAGGTATTTCTCAGGTGTCATGTATCAGGGGGATGCCGCCACCTCATCCTTGCGGGACCCGAATTGACACCTGCACGTGATTCGGCAGCTGACGGTCACGTCGTCACTTTGCGGGGAGCATGTGCAATAGCGTCCTGTGTGGTGCAGTGGACAGGGGACGGTGGGCAGTGCGTGCTTCGCGATCGAAAGATTTTTAACTGTGTGTAATTACATGTGATGTATGTTTCATGATGGTATTCCTTGCGCAATCGGAATAACAGAAGAAATGCGATCGATGTAATTACTTCTCACGAGACTTGCATCTTTCCAAACAACAGAGAATGATGAGCAAGAGAAATCCAAGCCCAACAAACTGATTTTTTCATATAAAAAAACAATATACGGTTGAGTTTCCCGTTCTGGGATCCTTTCTCTCTAACACAGAGCCGCCAATTTCCAGATAGAGGAGGGGAGGGGGAGAGGGAATGGGGTGAGGGGGGCAGGGATGGGGTGGCGGGAGTGGTGATCGATTTCCCGAAAAATTCTTTAGATAAATAAATAAACTATAAACTCTAAAATGCTTTGAATCCCCTAAATTGTGTAAATAAACATTGTCTAAATTGTTTAAACAGTATTCCATGCACAGCTATCGATTTCCTGACTAATTATTTAACTAAATAAATAAACTATATTACATACACTGCTATAAATAACTAAGCAATATTCAATGCATTGTCTGAATTGTTTAAACAATATTCCATACAGTGCAATCGAATTGTTTCCAAATGACCGATCAACTGAGTCTTTTTCCTGCTAATTTCTGGGAGGGGGGTTTACCAGATGGGAAGGGGTTAATTAATTGATCAATTTAATTAAGTAGTCAATCAAATTGATAAGAGTGAGGGGGCTATTCGAATAACCCAGACTTCAAAGTGCACTTGTAGCAGCGAGGTGGATTGTTTCTTGAGGGGGGGGGGGGGGGGGGAAGGATCAATAGGTGAAGGACCTGTCAATCAAAGGAGAACAACAGGTTAGTGACCTGTGAATCAAAGGAGATCAATATGTTTGCTCCTGAATGCATACCTGCCCCTGATGTAGGCAACCCACACTAACAAAATGTGCTGAAACGAACTTTGCGCTACTACTGTTGGTATGAGTCTATCTGTTGTATACAGATCTGAATATAGCGTTTTTTCTAAATATTAAGGGAGAGTCCATTTTCAGAGAACCAGTTAATAAATCTTATGAAAACATCACTATCTACTTTTTTTGTTTTCTCGCTAGTGAGATTAGTTATAACATGAATTATCGTTTGGAAAAAATATCAGTTCCATCTGACGAACACCAAATGGAAGACATTCTCATAATTATGTAAGAAATAGAAGTAGACTCAAATTTAAACCCTGTGGGATTCTGTGATTAATAATAAATAGGAACAGACTCATTAAATCCTGTGGGACTCCATCATTTATTTCCAACCACTAACATTTTCTCTTCTTCCAGCTGTGATGAATTATTCAGCACAACATTTTGCATTCTGTTTGTTAGGTATTACTCAGACTAGTTGTTTGCAAAATTATCGATTCCATAAAACATTAGTTTCTGTAACATAGTCAACCCAGACAGCTTGGAACGATGACAAAAAATACGAGCTGTCGATTTTTTATTATTTAAGGCTTGTAAAATTTGGTGAGTGGATGTATAAATAGCATTCTAAGTCGGGCATCCCTTCTGGAATCCAAAATGTGATGGGCTAAGTAAACTGTTTCTACTTAAATGTGTGAAAACTTTTGGGTATATTACTACTTGGAATATTTTAGAAAAAGATAAAAATAACGAATCTGATGACAATTATTTAAGTCTTACTTGTCACCTTTCTTATAAATAATTTAACAATAGCATACTTTAATCTGTTGGGAAAAATTCCCTGCGCCATTGATGCATACATGTGCCACTAAGGACGTTATTTATTAAGTGGGAACAACTTCCCACAAATCTGTTTGAAACTCCAGCAGCAGCACAGAAGCTTTTTTGGAGATCTTTTATAATTATATTAATTTCAGTAAAGGATGTTGTTGCTATTTTTCGTTGCTTCAAGTTTTGTGGGATGACGTTTTAACTTGCTTCTCCTACTGAACCATTTAACCGTATTTTTGTTGTTACGTCCTAAAAATGATTGTTGAAAACACTCGCAGTTTATGAATTATCAGTCACAACATCGTCATTCCGTTTAATTGTGATAATTGTCCTGTCTTCTGTTCGATAACATTTCAAACATATTCAGTCTTACTCTCTGCATAACTAATTTCTGTCGCGATGTGCATATTTATAGACATTTTAAACTTCCTTTGAATTTTTCGGTACTCTTTGTAGAATGCAACTGATATTGTGGCCTTCATATAAATTTCCCTTTTCCTCTTACATGATATTTATTCACTTTAGTTATCCACAGCTTACATGACTTTCTATATAACCTCTTAAGGAAAGCTATTTTCAGCTAAGGCAATGTCCAGAATCGACACGAAGACTAACGAGGAAATAAGTGCAAGAATGAGCATGGATGAAATGGTAATCGACTGAATTGGAAGGTGATCGTTATATTGGTATGGACATTGGTAGAGGACACCAGAGCAACGTTAGGAAGGACTTCATTCGCATACCGATTCTTCTTTGCAGGATTTCACCAGGATGCAATGACCGCGCAGGGAAAGTGCAGTGTATGAGACAATAGATTCACAGAAAGCCTTCAGGTTTAAGTTCTTGCCTAAATCGTTGCCGGCTCCTCGTTTCCATACATGCGTTTTCAAAATACACCCTGTCCGATTTTGCTGGATAAACTTTTGTCTTGAAATCTGCATAAGGAATCGCATGCCGACCTCCAAGTGCGTCATTTTTTCTTCACCATGTATAGGCCTTTATAATATATAAAAGGGCAAGCGATGTTCGCAAAAAACAAGAAGCTCTTGAGCGATTTACTTCAGATTTTTACACGATACTCTAACAAACATTTGGACGGACAGAGGCTATATTATTTTCTAATATATATGATATATAAACTTATATAATATACAATAAGGAAGAGTTGTTAGCAAAAATCAGGAAAACATATTGACCGACTTACTTCAATTTTTACACTATACTCTAATAAACATTCATATGGACATAGATGATGATGATGTTTGGTTTGTAGGGCGCTCAACTGCGCGGTTACCAGCGCCAGTACAAATTCCCAACCCTTGCTCAGTCCAGTCTCGCCACTTGCATGAATTATGATGAAATGATGAGGACAACGCAAACACCAGTCATCTCGAGGCAAGTGAAAATCCCTGACCTCGCCGGGAAACGAACCCGGCACCACGTGCTCGGGAAACGAGAACGCGACCGCGAGACCACGAGCTGTGGATATGGACATAGAATACAAGTCTTTTTCTTAACGACAATGTACAAGTTATGTGTTATGCCAACTGGAAGGAAGACAATGTGCTCATTTGCGCGTGTTGTTTTCTTCTCTTTTTCCGTTCTCGCAGTCATTTTTTACTACGATAGCAGGGCATTTAAACCATTAGACAAATTATTTCTCCCGTATATATTCACTCTTCTTATACACACAGCTATGTGCTATTTTGTTTTCTTCCCTGAAATCGGTTTTTAAAGAAAACAGGAAAGCGGTATTTATGGTTTATCGGCGTACGATTAGAACACTACTACGGAATCATAATCGTCCGAAACTTCGAAATCCTACCCGTTTGACGATTAAAACAGTGCGAAATACTGTCACTGAAACAACTATACTCACAGATCCGAACGCTGCAGAGATCTCTCATATACCGTATGGCAATCGTCACAACCAATTCACCCATTTCTTTTAAGGAACTTCAATTCCCAATCAAGGTATCGTTGGCAATAACAATAAAAAAGACTTAAGGCTTAAGGTAAGAGAAAAATGGGGAAGAGGAGATAAGCAGAGAGGGGGATGGGGGAGGAAACGGACTGAGAGAAAGGGGGGGGGGGGCGGAGGAGATTAGGATGCACAGCAAATTACGAAACAGATTTCAAATTGCGAAGCATTGTCGAGTTCACTAGTTGATTGTAAGTGCCACTATCGTCGCTCGCCTCTATAAGGAAATTCTATCCAGTATTGTGACCGAGTATTGTTTTTTGTTGGATTTATATAAGACTACCCATAATTTAGCTACAAGATGAAAAATACCCATTGAATTTCATTGAAACAGCGCCATACATTTCCTCATTTTTTATAAAGTGTCGGCTCCCAGCTTACAGTGACTTCAGTTTGGGCCGGCCGGGGTGGCAGAGCGGTTCTAGGCGCTACAGTCTGGAACGGCGCGACCGCTACGGTCGCAGGTTCGAATCCTGCCTTGGGCATGGATGTGTGTGATGTCCTTAGGTTAGTTAGGTTTAAGTACACTCCTGGAAATTGAAATAAGAACACCGTGAATTCATTGTCCCAGGAAGGGGAAACTTTATTGACACATTCCTGGGGTCAGATACATCACATGATCACACTGACAGAACCACAGGCACATAGACACAGGCAACAGAGCATGCACAATGTCGGCACTAGTACAGTGTATATCCACCTTTCGCAGCAATGCAGGCTGCTATTCTCCCATGGAGACGATCGTAGAGATGCTGGATGTAGTCCTGTGGAACGGCTTGCCATGCCATTTCCACCTGGCGCCTCAGTTGGACCAGCGTTCGTGCTGGACGTGCAGACCGCGTGAGACGACGCTTCATCCAGTCCCAAACATGCTCAATGGGGGACAGATCCGGAGATCTTGCTGGCCAGGGTAGTTGACTTACACCTTCTAGAGCACGTTGGGTGGCACGGGATACATGCGGACGCGCATTGTCCTGTTGGAACAGCAAGTTCTCTTGCCGGTCTAGGAATGGTAGAACGATGGGTTCGATGACGGTTTGGATGTACCGTGCACTATTCAGTGTCCCCTCGACGATCACCAGTGGTGTACGGCCAGTGTAGGAGATCGCTCCCCACACCATGATGCCGGGTGTTGGCCCTGTGTGCCTCGGTCGTATGCAGTCCTGATTGTGGCGCTCACCTGCACGGCGCCAAACACGCATACGACCATCATTGGCACCAAGGCAGAAGCGACTCTCATCGCTGAAGACGACACGTCTCAATTCGTCACTCCATTCACGCCTGTCGCGACACCACTGGAGGCGGGCTGCACGATGTTGGGGCGTGAGGGGAAGACGGCCTAACGGTGTGCGGGACCGTAGCCCAGCTTCATGGAGACGGTTGCGAATGGTCCTCGCCGATACCCCAGGAGCAACAGTGTCCCTAATTTGCTGGGAAGTGGCGGTGCGGTCCCCTACGGCACTGCGTAAGATCCTACGGTCTTGGCGTGCATCCGTGCGTCGCTGCGGTCCGGTCCCAGGTCGACGGGCACGTGCACCTTCCGCCGACCACTGGCGACAACATCGATGTACTGTGGAGACCTCACGCCCCACGTGCTGAGCAATTCGGCGGTACGTCCACCCGGCCTCCCGCATGCCCACTATACGCCCTCGCTCAAAGTCCGTCAACTGCACATACGGTTCACGTCCACGCTGTCGCGGCATGCTACCAGTGTTAAAGACTGCGACGGAGCTCCGTATGCCACGGCAAACTGGCTGACACTGACGGCGGCGGTGCACAAATGCTGCGCAGCTAGCGCCATTCGACGGCCAACACCGCTGTTCCTGGTGTGTCCGCTGTGCCGTGCGTGTGATCATTGCTTGTACAGCCCTCTCGCAGTGTCCGGAGCAAGTATGGTGGGTCTGACACACCGGTGTCAATGTGTTCTTTTTTCCATTTCCAGGAGTGTAGTTCTAAGTTCTAGGGGACTGATGACCTCAGAAGTTAAGTCCCATAGTGCTCAGAGCCATTTGAACCACTTCCGTTTGGAAATTTCGAACAAAGTGTTACATCGGGTGTTCTGTGAAACGCCCTCACCATCAGATATATTTCGGATACTTTTCTTTCTTTTGTAGTTTGTAAGTAAATAACAATTTCTATCGAATATTGGCCTCATATGTGTGACTAGAATATTGGCTGTTTGTATTTGTTTTACGAACCACAAGCAATAACCGACGTATTTACGAAATTTAATTTCGAGCCTATGCGCCAGACTGCGTCCACCTTTTCGCTGAACTAACAAGACTGTAAACACGGCAGCTGTCAGGAACGCTCAGTTGGTGAGATTATTGCCCACTAAAGCTAAGACTTTGGGCACGGACAGAAGCTTGTAATACACCAGTTCAGTATTGATTACACAATGAGTTGGCAATAGAATGGACGTTTGTCGTTATTCTAAATTGAAGGGTATATTCACTTTACTAAAATACAGTTCTTACGTAGCAGATTGTTTTGAAGATGACTCCGTTGTCTTCTTATAGAGATATGATAATGTCGCAGTTCTGCTTTGTATGAACAGCATCCACTGATGCTAGGTTTCTGAAAGTCCGGTGAATCTCTTGTAGGGAAGCAGCCTACTCACGCTGTAGTAAATGCATATCAGTCTTTCCATTGTGTGCCAGTCAGTCTGCTGTAACTAGCTCTGACGTCATAAATGTTGCGCAATACCTTAAAAATCAAGCAAATGAACTAAAACTTTCCTAGTATGTCAGAAGTAATGCTAAAGTAATGTGTGTTAAATATCAGTTTGATAACTTCAGCCATTTCCGAAATTTGGACGTTTTTCTATAAAAATAATTGGCGCAACAGCAAAGAGCTAGAGACTGCAAAATTTATATTTAGATTCAGCTTTCATAATGATTTAATAAAAACTGTACTTTGGATTTCACAGATTAAGATTTTAGTGTAAATTCATGATTTTCTGGTTTTCGTCTCAAAACTGAAGGAAGCAAGATAGATTAAGTAGGCTAAGAATTAAGGCTAGGATGTTTAGATTTAAATAGGTTGGAGGTCCGCTATGACAATGAATATGTGAGAAGTTTCTTTTGAATATCTATAAAATTATAGCGATAGCGGATCTCAAAAGGGACAGTTCAGAGCTCATATTCTGCGTGCAGTGCAATTAAATAAATTCTCTCGCCCAAATTATTGAACTTAGCCACGTCAAAATTTTATTATCAATACTTATCTACGTGCTGAATGCATATATAAATTAGGAGCTTCATCGGCCTTCAGCAAGAGAAGCTAGAATTTATTATGTAACTTGAAGTGGTGCGTTACTAGCCCAGCGGCTAGTCGAGGCAGCCGACTTGATCGAGCGTTCCCTCCGCCGTCCGCACCGCGGCTTTATATATAAGAGCACTGTGCGAGGAACCAAGGCCCCAGTTCTCTCCAGACGCTGAATGACACGCCATCTGTGTCGGCAGTCGCGCCGCGCCAGTATCAGTGCTACTAACAGCCTCGGGTGCCGTATTCAGTTACTAGAGATGCGCGGAAACATGAAATCATTTCAAGTGACTTTCATTATCTAGCTTCAGTTTGCGTATTGTCGTATTTTCACGTGCCGTCGCGGGACAGACATTCTACCAATTATTTAGCGTGGCGTTTGATGAAATACTCTCATCAAATTATGGCGAGCATTCATTTCAACATTTAATTCGGACATTTATAGTTGCATCAGCGCAATAGACTCTGAACTGTTCTGTTAGTTAGGTTGTAGGGATACTTATGTGTGTATTTGTGATTAGGAGAATATACCCAAATATTTTGGAATATTGTTTTTGATTAGAAATCCCGGACAATCTCCTAGTTCCTCAGAGCTATAAGCTGCAGCTATAATAATATTTCTCAAAGTGGGCACTAGGAACTCTATTTACAGGCTTCAGGTTTTGTCAAATCGCTTTCTGGGAGTCAAGAACGTTAAATGGAGAGCCAGTGTTGAGAACGGCGAAAGACAGCATTAACAGCATTTTAAAAGCTAGAAATTGACTCGACAAACAAACATTTATACAGCAATCATTATTTTTCTCCCCTAACCGCCGCCCCACATATGGTGCATCGGCCGGGAAATAAACTAAGTGAAAGTGATTTTTAACTATTCGGATTCGCGAGGGAAATGCGACACGCAGCTGAGTAATAGAACAGTGAAAGTGTTACGTGTGCATGTGAGCGACGCAATTGGATTAACAACGCATCTGAATTCACGGAGCTGGCACTGAGTCTAGCGGTGCAGCCGGCATCGCGAGAAGCCAGTTTCGCCTCACCGCAGTCGTCCGCCGCAGCAGCCGGATACGCGCCTGCAGTTACGGGCCCCGCAAACACACCACAGCCGTCGGAGTGCCATCTGCAGTTCAGCGAGTTGCGTCGCAGCAGTAATCCTGGTACGCCGCTCCGACAACGTCGTGCAGAGGGAACTAAGTTAAGTGCAAAGCTGTTAAAAATTTTACTAACCTGCACTAAAAGAATGTCGGCGATGGAACCGCCAAAAGAAACTGAGTTTAAACTTAAATTAGAACCTATGTCTGTTGAGGGAACTGTAAATTCAGACAACGATTCAATTGTAAACATGCATGAAATTAGTTATGTTAAAGTGAAATCTGAAGTATTGTCTCCTGACAGTAGTGTGCGAAGGGGCAATGATTCAGTAATAGAGACCCCTGTAGTAAAACAGAAACCAGAAATTGTTAATTTATTGGATGATAGTTTCTCTGATGCATTAATAATGAAACCATCATCAGAGATGGTAAAGTTTAAACAGGAGAAGTTAGATATAACTGATCAATCTGAAGTTTCATTTAGTTTTAATGATTCTGGTATTGGAGCTAGTTTTTCGTCACCTGAGTGTGATAAAAAGCCAGCTAGTAAGCTACTCAAAGATGCTGGGGCTGTTGATCTAAATGTCATATTACAAGCAATAGCTGCCAGTAATGCTGAATTAAAGTCTGAAATGGTGTCCAGTCAAACAAATTTTAATAAACGGTTTGAGGCAATGGACAATAAATTAGAATCCAATAATGCTGAATTAAAATCTGAAATAATTGAGGTAAATAACAGGATTGTGGCCAGTCAAACTAATTTTAATAAACGATTGGGGGTAATGGACGATACCTTCAAGGCTGGTTGCAATAAGTTGAAAGAGGATCTAGACAGTTTGAATTGTAAAATTGATTACAATCATGATGATATTAAGAAAAAGGTTGCTCAACAGTTTTCTGAGATGTATAAAACAGTTAAATCCGAAGTTGCTGAGGTTCGCAAGGACTTCCAAATGGAAGATGCGAAGCTGGAGCACAAGTTAACAGAAAAGATCGAGACGGAATCTGAACTGTGCTCAGATAGATTTAAAGATGTTAATATAAAGGTAAACATATGTCAAGCTGACATAGATGCAATCAAAACTGATACTACTCATATTGTACAAAGAGTAGATAATGTGGAAATGAAAGTAGAAAATATTAATACTAACATGGCTAACCTTGAGAGTAAAGTAGCTTCAGTAGCTTCTGGTAATGGTAGTGTACAACAAGTTGTAGCTGCAAACGCCGCTTTTATCGGGTGTCGGCAGTTCTTGCGGTTCGATCCAGATAAAAATATCCACCCGCTAGATTTCTGGAACGATTTTGAAGATGTAATTCCACCAACTTGGTCTGAACGAGAGAAAATCTCATTTATTAGAAGCCATTTAGCAGGTGACGCCATGCGTTGGTCAGCTGATGTTATGTTGAAGTGTAAAACATTAGCGGAGTTTAAAACAGCTTTTATTAATGAGTATTGGTCTAGCAATAAGCAAAATGAAGTGTTAAGAGAATTTTGGAGTGGAAAACGCTTCAATGCAGGCAAAGAATCTATTAAAGAATTTGCTAGGTCATGGATTTCACGTTTGTCACATTTGGACGAAAAGCTGAAACCTGAAATGATAATACTGGGTCTTGAAGCCAAACTGCCATGGTACTGGCAAACTAGAATTATATCTGCCCCTAGAGACAATCTTGATCGTTTCATTGAATATTTGGAACGTGTAGAACGTGTTGCTGCCAATGAGGAGCAAGCACGTAATAACAGAAATGCCAATAACAATAATAGTAATTTTAGGAACGAGCAAAATGGCAATGTAAACATCAGAACAGTAGGTGTTCGCCATCCTAAGAGAGGTAGGAATTGGGGAAATAATTATCAGAATCAACAATGGCGTCCAAGGGATAATAATTTTGTTCCAAACAGAAATATGCATGTAAACAATAGTACGGAAAGCAATGCTATGCCAGCTAACTATAATGAAAATAAAGGAAACAGCAGTAGGCCGAGGCAGGAAAACTAGTTCCCGTCTATGAGGACACTGGCGCTCACCAGGCGGCTACTTTTCCTAAGCCAGTAGTTAAGGGAATTGGTAAGACAGATCAGAATACTCAAACTGAACAGGTGGATGAAGAGTCGGTAGCACCTAAGGATACAACAGAAATATTAGATCACTCACAGTATTTGATAGATACCGTGTTAGAGACGCTTTCTAAGTGGGAAGAGAAAGAGAAGGCGCAGCAGTGTAATGGTAGGGAAGAGCTACAAAATATTGACTTGTCAGGTGAAGAAGCTGAAGAAATTCATGCTTATATTTACGATGAAGATGATGTGCTCTTATCTAAAGTGCCTGTGCAGGATGTTGATAATGTACTAATAGATTTAGGACAGGGGATAAGTGAGAATGTAGAGGGTAGGCTGTTGAGGGTCGATGAACCCAGTAGCTGTGACCAGTTGTCACTTGAGAAGGAAACCGACGATAATGGTGAAAGTGGTTTAGCTGTAACTAGAGTTATGCCCGGTCTGGAGGCGCAGAATCGCTCAGACTACAGTAATTTGGGTTATGTTCAGCAAACTAAATGTAATGAAGTCGTGCGGTGTTTCGATTTAAAATTAATAGACCGACTGGAAAAGGCAGCTGAAAATGTAATTCAGGAAACCCCTACACACTGTGACCTAAATGTAATGAAGACAGATGTTGATCACTTTAGTTGGAGACAAATCCAAAAGGAATTATTAGATGAATTTGAGAAACCACCTGTACAACCTAGAATAAGCCACCCTATAATAATAGTGAATATGTTGGGTATCAATGTACGTTGTCTCTTAGACAGTGGAAGTGAGGTGAGTGCAATATCTCAGTCCTTCTTTGATGCCTTACCGGGTAAAGACAAACTTACAGTAATGAGGGTATCAGGACTAAGAATAATTGGTGCTACTGGCAAGGTGTCAAAAACGGTAAAGCAAGAAGCTTTGCTGCCCTTTAACATTAATGGTAATTTAATTGATCATCCATGTTTAATTGTAAACAATCTTAGTATTGAGGTTTTAATTGGCATAGATTTCTTGTCAAAATATCAGAGTGTTGTTGACTTTGAAAGAAGCCAGTTAAAAATGGTCTTGCCAATAACCGGAGTAATTATAGTACCTTTTAGTGATAAACATGTAGTAACTAATGATGAAACTTGGGAGCTGCCTATACGAGTTTTGAAAAATAGGAGGTATTGGGACGAGGATGTTAATCTTAGTAACAGTAAGCTAAACACAGAAGAAGAAGAAGCAATAATTTTGGGCAAAATAAAAGCTAAATTGCAGGAAATCGATAAGATTTCCGCCAATCAGAAGGAAGAACTGAGACAGGTTCTAAAAGAGCATCATAAAGTATTTTCAGATCGACGGGGCAGATTCATAGGAAGCCAATGAATGCTGTAGGGAGGAGGTTGTTCTGTAACCTCTACACAGTGTGGCAGCTGTGCAGTCCCAGCTGTGTGAGATCTTCTTTCCCTTTTCAGGTCTCACTCACTCTTCATCTTTCCTGTCCCCAAAAATTTTCGACTTCTTCTTTCCAACAAGTTAAATTTTCCGGTATGACTATTAAGCCAGCATTCAACTAATGAATGCTGTAGGGAGGAGGTTGTTCTGTAACCTCTACACAGTGTGGCAGCTGTGCAATCCCAGCTGTGTGAGATCTTCTTTCCCATTTCAGGTCTCGCTCACTCTTCATCTTTTCTATCTACAAAAATTTCGAGTTCTTCTTTCCAACAAAGTAAAATTTCCGTCATGACTATCAAGCCAGCATTCAACTAATGAAGGCTGTAGGGAGGAGGTTGTTCTGTAACCTCTACACAGTGTGGCAGCTGTGCAGTCCCAGCTGTGTGAAATCTTCTTTCCCATTTCAGGTCTCACTCTATCTTCATCTTTCCTGTCCACAAAAATTTCGGCTTTTTCTTTTTCAAATATTAAATTTTCTGTTATGGCTATCAAGCCATGAGTTATGTAACCATTCTATCTACCGATTAGTGAAGAAAAATACCTGATATGACAAACCTAATAGTGACAAACAATAGAGAAGTATGACGTAATTAAGATACAACTGTATTTGAGTAACAATTATGTATAGTACCCTGGTAATATTGTAAGTACAAAGTGTTGTTGTATTGGAAATGGTCCCACAATAATAATTTAAAAAGATATATGAATTCGTGTACAAGCAGGATCTGAAGTGGTAGTGAAACCTAGTGTATGCATTAGAGCTAACTAAGAAATAGTAAAAGAGATTGCTTAGTGTTAGGAAAATATGCAGATAATTTGTAAGGATGAACTCACCTTGTGTAGCAAGGAAAGGCAGTGTAATAGATTTGAGCAGTGTTTGTGGTTGAGACGTGAAGGACACGTCCCTGAAGTATTTATAAGGTTGGAGCTGGCCATTATTTTGGTGTAGTGTGTGACAGGATACACCTACACATATTGAGGTTATGAGTTGGAGGCGTGAATGCGACCATAGGTACCCGTATGTTAGATGAGACAGAGCAGCTCATGGTGTCCTATAGGTTTAAGGAAATTAGCATTACGCTCGTTCATAATTATTTGATGCATTTTAGTGGTAGGTTTGAGAGAGACTACCTGTGGTTTCAGCGTCCGATTGAGTGGAAATGGATTGCCACGTGAGCAAACTAATCAGCTGCAATACACTATGAATATGAAATAAATGTGCTATCCTATGCTTTAAATATTAATAGAGTGAGTGTTAAATAAGTAATACACTAAGCAAAGTAAATTGAATAACATACTGACAGACGTAAAACATTATTTTAGCTCAGCATAAATACACTTCAAAGTAAGTAAGTACCTAATTGCAGATGTGGAACTGACAACAGCAGAGGACCAATAAGTGGAGTTAGTAGTCAACTAAACGTAGTGTGTTTTGAACACTCCCAACTGTACTATTACCAAAAGTTACTCACATGTACAAAGAAGCTGAGAAAACAACCACTAATCATACTCATACTATCTCTAAGAATAAGGTAATCAGAAATGTCAGCTAAGTGAATAAAATACAGATTTGTCAGGAATGTACCGAGCATTGGTTCAGTGTTCCGACCCAGAGAGGATAAATTCAAATTAAATATGATTTATAATTATATGCCTTGGGCATAGATTTTCTCTAATACGTGACTAACGGCGTTTTGAGCCATTTGTTTCCCGATTTTATGACAATTAAGTAACCGCGAGAGTAAAATAGAAAAAGTCTGTTAACTTTGTTCCAGCAGCATATTAAATGAAAGCTAAAATATATATATCCCCATTTCATTGTGACCCACCCTTAGATATTAAGTGAACAGAGTCTGAGGCACTCTTTTTGTTTGTTCTACAGGACAAACCAGATAATGGCAGCCTGGTAGCTGCGTGAAAGCGTGGAGTGACTTGGACACAACTCACAGTGACCCCTCCCCTTTCCCCATGCAATTTAGAGAGATCGAGAAGGACGCACACCATAGCAACTTCCCCTCCTCTACCCTTGTGAATGGAAGTGTAGGACGCCAGCCAAAGCGGCTACAACCACGTGTGTAAAAATTATTTGTGCAATTTTCTTTCAGGTTTAGAAAAGACTGCTAAGAGATAATCATCTGTTTATGTATCATGTTATTTTCTTTGAATTTGTGTATGTAAAAATGTATCTAAGTTTTTCATAATTTTTCAATTTGTATGTGTTTGTTTGTCTAAGGCAATATGTATGCCAAAATATTTCATTGACTTTGCTTAAAAATTTGAGTAATGACATTCTTTAAGTGGCAGTGAACATGCCCACAATTTAAATAATTAATGTAGGTAATCAGTTTTTTTTAATGTGTCTATATGTTTGAATTTCAATTTTCATAGGGAGTTAAACTGTACTCTTGCTTCCCTTTTTGTAATTAAATTTTTCTTTTTCATTCATTAACATTCACAAACAAAAAATTTAAGTAGAGGGTGATGTAGGGAAGCAGCCTACTCACGCTGTAGTAAATGCATATCAGTCTTTCCATTGTGTGCCAGTCAGTCTGCTGTAACTAGCTCTGACGTCATAAATGTTGCGCAATACCTTAAAAATCAAGCAAATGAACTAAAACTTTCCTAGTATGTCAGAAGTAATGCTAAAGTAATGTGTGTTAAATATCAGTTTGATAACTTCAGCCATTTCCGAAATTTGGACGTTTTTCTATAAAAATAATTGGCGCAACAGCAAAGAGCTAGAGACTGCAAAATTTATATTTAGATTCAGCTTTCATAATGATTTAATAAAAACTGTACTTTGGATTTCACAGATTAAGATTTTAGTGTAAATTCATGATTTTCTGGTTTTCGTCTCAAAACTGAAGGAAGCAAGATAGATTAAGTAGGCTAAGAATTAAGGCTAGGATGTTTAGATTTAAATAGGTTGGAGGTCCGCTATGACAATGAATATGTGAGAAGTTTCTTTTGAATATCTATAAAATTATAGCGATAGCGGATCTCAAAAGGGACAGTTCAGAGCTCATATTCTGCGTGCAGTGCAATTAAATAAATTCTCTCGCCCAAGTTATTTAACTTAGCCACGTCAAAATTTTATTATCAATACTTATCTACGTGCTGAATGCATATATAAATTAGGAGCTTCATCGGCCTTCAGCAAGAGAAGCTAGAATTTATTATGTAACTTGAAGTGGTGCGTTACTAGCCCAGCGGCTAGTCGAGGCAGCCGACTTGATCGAGCGTTCCCTCCGCCGTCCGCACCGCGGCTTTATATATAAGAGCACTGTGCGAGGAACCAAGGCCCCAGTTCTCTCCAGACGCTGAATGACACGCCATCTGTGTCGGCAGTCGCGCCGCGCCAGTATCAGTGCTACTAACAGCCTCGGGTGCCGTATTCAGTTACTAGAGATGCGCGGAAACATGAAATCATTTCAAGTGACTTTCATTATCTAGCTTCAGTTTGCGTATTGTCGTATTTTCACGTGCCGTCGCGGGACAGACATTCTACCAATTATTTAGCGTGGCGTTTGATGAAATACTCTCATCAAATTATGGCGAGCATTCATTTCAACATTTAATTCGGACATTTATAGTTGCATCAGCGCAATAGACTCTGAACTGTTCTGTTAGTTAGGTTGTAGGGATACTTATGTGTGTATTTGTGATTAGGAGAATATACCCAAATATTTTGGAATATTGTTTTTGATTAGAAATCCCGGACAATCTCCTAGTTCCTCAGAGCTATAAGCTGCAGCTATAATAATATTTCTCAAAGTGGGCACTAGGAACTCTATTTACAGGCTTCAGGTTTTGTCAAATCGCTTTCTGGGAGTCAAGAACGTTAAATGGAGAGCCAGTGTTGAGAACGGCGAAAGACAGCATTAACAGCATTTTAAAAGCTAGAAATTGACTCGACAAACAAACATTTATACAGCAATCATTATTTTTCTCCCCTAACCGCCGCCCCACACTCTGTCTGCGAAATCAAATAAATATCTACACTTTGAATATTTCTATTTTAACTGTTCAGACATCGGAATAACAAAATGTAGCATACATTCTCTTCCAAGAGTTATCAATTACAAGCACAAAGTCTGCTTTCTACCGCATTTTGAAGACATGTCTCCGTTCTCCACAACTTCCCGCCAAATGTTCACAAAGAAGTAGTACGAGGATAACTTTCAAAGCAAAGAGGTTCACATCGTTGTCAAAGATGTAACAAATAACTATGTACCAAAACTTGGTAGATTTAAATATACAGATTTATACGTTAAATCTTCAACATTTATTCTAAACATATGGAATATAAATATTTATGTATGAAATAATGAATTTATTGTTTGTAGTTTTAAACAAACATATAAATTTATGAACCGAAATTACCGATACCTGATGGTAGCTAAGAATTCTGAATATCTCAGGCTTGCGACGTGCAAGTGTACCCAACCTAAGATCGAAACTCTCAATAACATTTGGCTTATTTCGGCTTGTTATCGTTAACAACATTAGGTATAAAAAATTAATATGTTATAAAAAGGCAAAATACACTTCCGAAATTGTTCCGCTGTGAAGGTTGTCGACTCTACACGTAACATGTTATATTCTGAGTCAAACGAATTCCCACCTGCAGTGCTGTGGATAAATTACTCAGAACACACTACGCTTCAAAGCAAAGGAATTAGTAACGTTCTGACTCCAAAGTAAATATTTCAGTGGTATCTAAGTGTCTTCAGTAAACCCAGTATTGGCTGTTTGCAAATCTTGGCTGCACAAGTATGACGACATACAGAGCTGGAGTCAGTAACATTGCCAAATCGAGCCTTGGTCTGCGAAAATTCGAAATATGTTTTCACAGGAAATCCACTCGTGGGTTCCGCGAGCAAGGCAAGCAATATCATAACCGTACGTGACCTGGAGTGGAATTCCGGAAACAAGGACAGGGACGCTTATTGGAATGGCGACAGATGTCTCAGAAGAAGACTCCAATATTGCGTCCCCCAACGCACTGTAACAGAGAAGAGGAAGACTGGCCCAGTATGGATACTTCTTGGAATCGTCTGCTGCGAATCCTACCACTGTATTCCTAGTGTACCTAGTGTAACAATATTTCCCGGTGCGACATTGTTATTGTTAGAATCTTCAGTCCGATGACAGATTTGGTGCGACGTCCCATGCCAAGAAGTTTTGTACACATCTGATCAGCTCTGCATGACTGTTGTAGCCTACAACCTCAAACTGCTTTTTGCATTCAAGACTTTGTCTCTTTCTACAATTTTTTCACCCCACAATTCCCTTGACAAAGAAATTAACTATTCCATAAAGCTTTCTTCTCCTCAGTTCGATTCAGTGCGTCTTCATGGGGAGTTATCCGACGTACCCACGTACTCTTTGCCATTTTATTGTAACACTAAATCGTAAAACCTCCTGCTCTCTTCCTGTCTATACTGTACTACACCTACGTTTCGCTTCCCTGTAAGACTGCACTTCAGGCAAATACTTTCAGAAAATACTACCTGACTCACATGGGCGCCCGGAGAAAGTTTTCCAAGAGAGAGCAAATTTCCAGTCCTCATGTAAGTAATTCTGCGAGTTTGAAAACGCAACATTGCTCAAAACCTGTATTTGCAAAGAAATGCGGAAGACCTATTCTACCTCAAAAGATCAATAGTTATCTACATAATATTCTAAAGATAGAAAGGCCACTTTTGGATACCTGAAAATGAACAAGTAGAAGTGTTAGCAAAGCAACCATCTCTGGATGGAGCTATTAAATACGATAAACTCCTCCTCGCAGATATCGAGCTCAAACTGTGGTTGCCATTCGGGTGGAAAGAGGAGTGGTCGAGAACATCTAAAATAAAAGACAGCCATTACGTACTAACTCATCTCATGATTCCAGTAGTACCACGGTATAATAAGACACAAACATCGAGGAACTACACGACCGTTATAGTAAGACTGAAATTAAATCATCGGAAGTGCGAGGAACACCTCTGTCGGCTCAGCTTAAGCGCGACCTCTCCTTGTGTTTGGGGAGAGCAAGAAGATCCATATATTGCTAGTGTCCTGGAAACACATATCACATACACGTACTTACAAGTAATTTTTCGGCTCTTGGTCATCCGGTCTAAAGCAATCTACAAACATTGTTAGCATCCAACGATATAGCTACGCACAAGATACTGTACAAGTTAGTCAACAATGCCAACATCTCGATATAGCTGCCTGGCCTGCTGATCTAATGCTGTTGGTAATTAGAATGCCAATGGAAAACCAAAGCATAATTAACTGACGATATTACCATGTGCTGCTCTGCATCATATGGAAAGCTCAGCCAATGAATACATGTCACTACGAACCTCCTAGATGTATGTGTCTGAAGACTGGTGTATACGTAAGTATGGCTGTACTCCCCAAATCTGCTTCTTTCTGAATCTGTGTTCTCATGTTCTGTCTAGATAGTACTTATAGGACTGCACAGATAATTCAGTTCTCTATCCGCAGTTTTTGAAAGAATTCTTACTGGACATATAAATAAACATTTTATTTTTAATTTAGATACATAGTCGTCATTAAGGATGGAATTGGGAATATCGCTAAAGTATCCCAACGGCGATTTATTATTTCTTATTGTGTTACCAGTAGGATTTGTACCGCATACTACTTCTGCATGTGCTATGTTACATTTTCGTCTTGTTTACTTGTTTCAGTATACAGTGGATGTAAGATCTGTTTTATTTCTGTGAGTGTCCTTTGTTAAGCCTATTTAACTTCGTTCCAGGGTACGACTTAAACTAATGTATACTCTCACTGGCAAAACGAACTTTCCAGTGATGAGATAACTGCATGGGCACGTTCCGAAAGCCAATAATTTTAAAAAATATATTTTAATTGTAGATTATTTTGGCACCACAAAGATAAGTATATTTCGACAGCCTATGCAAAGTACATCTTCGTTATTAATATGAATATGGATGCCTTCTTTTTGATTCAACGATGTGGAATTACATCCTCAAATGTTTAAATCCACAGTATCCAAATATTTATGGAATACAACCAGAGAATAGTAACAAAAATTAATAACGTTCCCTTTACGAAACCGAAAATAAAATATTGGAAACAGGAAAAAAGTCAGCACGATTGAGAAAATGCCAGATTAATTCTTCTCGATGCGGACGAACAGGGAATAAACTTTGAAATAGTCTTATTCAACTTCGATGCCTGCCGCATCTTTGTTTGCTTATAAAACTTCATATCTGATCACTTTAACGTATTAATGGCATTACTTTCATCCTTTATAGTCTTTATTGTGAATGGCATAACTGTACGCAGCTTACAGTGGAATTCCGGAAAGAAGATGAGTAGGAGAAACAAAGCCATCACGTTCGAATACATCATTAGTAGTGTCCAGCTTGTCACCGTCACGTCGTTTAAAAATCTGGGCGAAACGTTGCAAAGTGATATGTTGCCTCGTCACTAAACACTAAGTGTGTAAGAAAACCGTCATCCCCCATCTTTCCAAGAACGAAGTTACAAAACGCCACACGTTGTTGTTTGCAACCTTCACGAAGAGCTTTCATTAGCTGAATTTTGTATGGTTTCATGTGGAAACGTCGACGCAACACATGCCAGACGGGTATGGGGGCATGTTGACATGTCGAGCTACAAGGCGAACGGATTTCTGCGGACTCCTTGTGAAACTATGGCGGACGCGTTCGACGAGTCAGACACTCGCGGACGGCCCGGCGATTTGCTTTTTCACAAACAACCTGTTTCTCGGAGTTTTTCATGCCATCGTCTAATGCTCTGTGCTGCAGGAGGACCCACTCCATACCTAGCACGAAAATTACGCTGAACAGTTATTGCTGACCCACACTACGCAAAACGTAGAACACAAAACGCTTTCTGTTGTCCGACACAATTTTTACTAAAACTGATGTTGACGCACACTGCTGCTACCTAGCGGGAAGCATCTAAAACTCGAGAGTCTGTTCTTTCCAACAGAGTGTTGGTCACACACGTATCTCAAATAACATAATAGTTACGATTTTTTTTTAAATTTGATGATTGTTTTTGTGGACTTGCTGCATGCACTGGAAGGGTTGTCATAAAGCCGTTGTATTCTCTCTTGCCCCACATCCGTTGTAACTGGTCCTTGATGTCGTCAATAGCGACATTGGGACAGGGCTGATGTCCGAGCTGGTCCCCTCGTATGTCCTATTGGGACCACATCTGGATATCAACACACAGACACGTGCCTTGTATGGGGGAGCAATGCCGGCCGTTGTGGCCGAGCGGTTCTAGGCGCTTCAGTCCGGAACCGCGCTGCTGCTATGGTCACAGGTTCGAATCCTGCCTCGGGCATGGATTCGTGTGGTGTCCTTATGTTGGTTAGGTTTAGGTAGGTCTAAGTCTAGGGGATTGATGACCTCAGATGTTAAGTCCCTTAGTGCTTAGAGCCATTTGAAGCATTTGAAACACTTGGAGGAGTAATGTCCTCTTGAAAAATAAAGAGACCACGAATCTGTCACATGAGGGGTGAAGCTTGAGTACACAGTGTATCTGTGACATACTGCCGTGATGTGCAATCATGTCCGATGTCTGCGCACACCACGACGTCTGGAGCAGCATAGCTGTGCGCCCCCAAACAATGGAAGAACGGAACCTCTCCGCAGGTCGCTGACATAACATGCTGATGATGGTCGTCCAGGGTAGCACAGAATTACAATTCTGCCCCAAAAACAAAGACACCATTCATCAGCAGTCCATCCTTCCTGGTCACAGCAACACTCCAAACGCACCCGTTTGCGTTGTGGTGTTAATGCCAGCCTACGCGTGGGATGGTAATTATGTAGTCCAGCTGCTGCTGGTCTCCGAGTAATGGTGAGTGGTGACACTGAATGTCGCAGGGAGTCCATTACTTGTTCTCATGTTCTCGGATGGCAGGCCGGATATGAAAGGGCATAATGTGCTTGGTGCACAATACGGCGATCCCCCCTTGTGCTAGTCAGACTTCATCAACCAGAACCTTGATGATGAGTATGCCTGCCCCCACGTTTTCATTCGGTCCAACACCCGGACACTGTCACACACGAATGTCCCACAAACTTGGATATTGCACGACAACAGCTGGCCAAATGGAGACCCACCGTGGGGCTCATCTCAAACACTGTCAGTTGCTGATAACGTTGTCTCATACGAGTACCTCTGGCACCTCGGTCTCGTTCACAGTGATTACTCAACCTCTGACGCCATTCGCGCCCCTTGTATACCCTACCAGACATGGTAACCTCGCTAAATAAAAACAGCACTGATGCAGTCTGGTGGCTGTTCTATCACAGCCAATAGCAGCTCTTAATCATTTACATACCCGTCGATAGCAAATACAAGTATGAAGTTACACCGATTTCCAACCATTTCTTCTGGGTGCTTCACATTTTTTGTCAGGCAGTGTATGTAAATCAACAGGGGCTTTACTCCTTGATTTTCCGCATTAGACATCGCTGTTGAAATGTATCTTATAGCTTTGCCACCGTAGAAGGCAAAAGCGTCGATGGCAGAGACTATCACATAGTAGATTTGACAATTCTACAGCAAGCGGCGGTAAATACTCTATGTGGCAGCCGGTCACGCAAGCCAGACACGCGAGGAACTAAGAAAACGGCGATGTAACCGGCCGCAGAGCAGTCGGAAGTTCTCTACGGGCAGCCATCCCAATCAGATCTATCTTCTCACCGCCACGACCGGTAGATTCGAAGTAAAACATCTCTCTGCACTGGTGGACCTTCCCGAATTCGTAGTCTGGTCCTGTTGTACTGCTGGGAGCCTTTGTCAGCAGTCAGCAGTGCTCGAGTAGAGGTGATAGACTCGGAAGAATTTCCTCTGGGTATCTGTGCTACCGTTGTCCATGGTGTGTGGAACGCTCCAAACTTTCTCATGATACTACGAAGTGCCTCTGATTGCATCCTGCGATAGACGCCGATCTTTAGTGGTATGGTAGAAGCTTTAGGAAGTCGTAAAGTGCCGTGCTAACATTATTTCAGACATCTTTTTAAAATAAATTTATTAACAAGAAATTCCTACTCAACATTTACAAAAAACACCTTGACCGACCTTTTTTATTCTATTTATTATTTATTTTTAAAAGGTAACCATTGCAAAAAAATGGTTCAAATGGCTCTAAGCACTATGGGACTTAACATCTGAGGTCATCAGTCCTCTAGAACTTAGAACTACTTAAACCTAACTAACCTAAGGACATCACACGTCCATGCCTGAGGCAGGATTCGCACCTGCGACCGTAGCGGTCGCGCGGTTCCAGACTGAAGCGCCTAGAACGGCTCAGCCACCCCAGCCGGCCATTGTCATATCCTTGATTAAATATTTACCCTGATGCAGTGCTGATGGCAAATAACGGTGATACAACGATGGCAAATTTAAGCTCAAGACAGTTAGAACGAAATTAATTAAAAGTTTCAGCTAAAACTGGGTAATTACTTGTCACTAAAATTTAAATCCCCAAACCTATTTTAAAAGTCCATATAGTAAACCCTTAAATAGAATTTATGACGATATACTGACATCAGTTCAAATTTCAAAACTTCAGATAAAATCAATTTAGGGACAGAATTTAAAATCCACAATATCAATTACAGGGAGAGCGTTACTCACAAGTTTTTTTTTCACACCAGTTTCACTCGTAGCACAATTTAATATTTACTCAAGTACTGTACAGAAGCAGCCGACATTTTAAAACAAGCCCAGGCGCAGAGCGCCTTCAGATCAACACCAAATAAGGAGGCCCGAATTGTTCAGTTACAAAAGATTGATCTGCAACATTAGAATTCAACCCACGGCTACGTCAGTAGGTTTACAGTACCGTAAGCCTGCAATCATACTTTATTTCACACTTTATTCCTGCGCACACTTCTTGGCAATACAGTATACACATCATTAAATTGGCATGATAAGACCTGAAACACGAATCCGTTACTTCCGGTCCCACACATACACATAACACCAATGCCGCCCACGAGGGCAGACTCAATGACGTCCTTTACAAAATGAACACATGAAGTAAACAGATCACCAGCTATTGAGTAGTAGAATTAGTCAGCTGCGCATGGAGTGAACAAGTACTCGTCCATGAATGCAACCAGGGTGCAGCGACAGTGCAGTGAACGCTGTACAGATCGTCCAGCTTTGCTTTGCCTGAAAATGTCTTCTGGACAACAGACACAGGATCCGAAAGCGTACCCGTCATTCGCTGTCAACAAGTCTACGAATACCAGTACACTGACCAGCGAACACTTGAATCCAGAAGAGGTGGTTCATTTCAAACAAATGGCCCTCAACCCCAGCGAGGCCGCGCTATGAGTCCAGGTCCATTCAAGATGTTTCCGACTCAAACACGGGTCTGTTTCCAGCACCGCCACGGCTCCCCACCCACCTCCGCTGGTCCGCACGCGCCGCTTGGTGGACCATGTACACACGGTAAATTACTCTCTGTCAAAGAGAATCTATATTACCACCGACTCCACCAGAGGAGAAACTGTCACCCAGCGCCAAGTCCCAAGCGACTGGAGAAAAGCGCAAGTGACTCCAGTATATAAGACAGGTAAAAGAATGGACCGCAGACTTACAGACCAATATCCCTAACTTCTGGTTCAAATGGCTCTAAGCATTATGGGACTTAACATCTGAGGTCATCTGTCCCCTAGACTAAGAACTACTTAAACGTAACTAACCTAAGGACGTCACATACCTCCATGCCCGAGGCAGGATTCGAACATGCGACCGTAGCAGCAGCGCGGTTCCGGACGGAAGCGCCTAGAACCGCTCGGCCACATCGACCTGCCCTAACTTCTGTTTGCTGCAGAATCCTTGAGCATATTCTCAGTTAGAATATAATAAACCTTCTTGAGATTGAGAATCTTATGTCCATGAATCAACATGGTTTTATAAAGCATCACTCGTGCGAAACTCATCACATGATGTAATGAGAACTATGGATGAACGGCAACAAGCAGATTCCATAGTTCTAGATTGCCGGGAAGCATTTCACACGGTCCCCATTGCCGGCTGTCAACGACGGTACAAGCATATGGAGTAAATTCACAGATATGTGAGTGGCTCTCAGACTTCTTAATTAATAGAACCCATTATGTTGTCCTCGAGGCGAGTGTTCATCAGAGAGAAGGGTATCGTCAGGCGTGCCCCACAGAAGTGTGATAGGACCACTGTTGTTCCCTATATACATTAATGACTTGTTTGGCACGGTGGACAGCAATTTCCGGTTGCTTGCTGATGATGCCTTGGTGTGTCAAGTTGAGTAACTGTAGGAGGATACACTATGTGATCAAAAGTATCCGGACACCCGCAAAAACATACGTTTTTCATATTAGGTGCATTGTGCTGCCACCTACTACCAAGTACTCCATATCAGCGACCTCAGTAGTCATTAGACATCGTGAGAGAGCAGAATGGGGCGCTCCGCGGAACTCACGGACTTCGAACTAGGTCGGGTGATTGGGTGTCACTTGTGTCATACGTATGTACGCGAGAATTCCACACTCCTAAACATCCCTAGGTCCACTGTTTCCGATGTGATAGTGAAGTGGAAACCTGAAGGGACACGTACAGCATCAAAGCGTACCGGCCGACCTCGTTTGTTGACTGACAGAGACCGCCAACAGTAGAAGAGGGTCGTAATGTGTAATAGGCAGACATCTATCCACACCATCACACAGGAATTCCAAACTTCATCGGGATCCACTGCAAGTACTATGACAGGTGGGAGTTTCAAAACTTGGATTTCACGGTCGAGCGGTTGCTCATAAGCCACACATCACGCAGGTAAATGCCAAACGACGCGTCATTCGGTCTAAGGAGCGTAAACATTGGACGACTGAACAGTGGAAAAACGTTGTATGGAGTGAAGTATCACGGTACACAATGTGGGGATCAGATGGCAGGGTGTGGGTACGGCGAATGCCCGGTGAACGTCATCTGCCAGCGTGTGTAGCGCCAACAGTAAAATTCGGAAGCGGTGGTGTTATGGCGTGATCGTGTTTTTCATGGAGGGAGATGGTACCCCTTGTTTCTTGTTTTTTTGCGTGGTACTAACATAGCAAAGACCGATATTGATGTTTTAAGCACCTTCTTGCTTCCCACTGTTGAAGAACAATTGGGGGATGGCCATTGCTTCTATCAACACGATCGAGCACTTGTTCGTAATGCACGGCCTGTAGCGGAGTGCTTACACGACAATAACATCCTTGTAATGGACTCGCCTGCACAGAGTCCGGACCTGAATCCAATACAACACCTTTGGGATGTTTTGGAACGCCATCTTCGTGCCAGGCCTCACAGACCGACATCGATACCCCTCCTCAGAGAAGCACTACGTGGACAATGGGCTGCTATTCCCCAATAAACCTTCCAGCACCTGATTGAACGTATACCTGCGAGAGTGGAAGCTGTCAAGGCTACTGGTGGGCCAACGCCATTTGGAATTACAGCATTACCGATGGAGGGCGCCACGAACTTGTAAATTATTTTCAGCCAGATGTCCGGATACTTTTGATCGCATAGTGTATAAGACGACTTAGACAAAATTTCCAGTTGATGTGGTGAATGGCAGCTAGCCCTAAGTGTGGAAAAATGTAAGTTAACGCCGATGAGTTGGAAGATCAAACCTGTAATGTTCGGATACAGTATTACTAGTGTCCTATTTGACACAGTCAAGCCGCTTAAGTATGTGAGAACTATGGGCCGGCCGCGGTGGCCGAGCGGTTCTAGGCGCTACAGTCTGAAACTGCGCGACCACTACGGTCGCAGGTTCGAATCCTGCCTCGGGCATGGATGTGTGTGATGTCCTTAGGTTAGTTAGATTTAAGTAGTTCTAAGTTCTAGGGGACTAATGCCCTTAGAAGTTAAGTCCCATAGTGCTCAGAGCCATTTGAACTTTTTTTTTGAGAACTATGGTAGGCAAGGCGAATTGTCTACTTCAGTTTATTGGGAGAATTTTAGGAGAGAGTGGTTGCCCTGTAAAGGAGATCGCACATTGGACGTTGGTGCGACCTATTCTTGAGTACTGCTCGAGTGTTTGGGATCCGCACCAGGTCGGATTGAAGGAAGACATCTGCGCAATTCAGAGGGGAGCTGCTAGATTTGTTACCGGTAGGTTCGAACAACACGTAAGTGTTACGGAGACGCTTCTGGAATTCAAATGGGAATCCCTGAAGGGAAGATGAAGCTATTTTCGAGAGACACTATTGACAAAATTTAAATAACCGGCATTTTAAGCTGATTGTCGAACGATGCTACCGCTGCCAACATACATTACGCGTAAGAGGCCACGAAGTTAAGATACGAGAAATTAGGGGTCATACGGAAGCGTAAAACAGTCGTTTTTCCCTCGCTCTATTTGTCAGTATAACAGGAAAGGAAATAATAAGTAGTTGTACAGGGTGGCCTCCACCCGTACAGTACGGTGGCTTGCGAAGTATCAAGGTAGATGTAGGTATAGATGTAGATGTAGGGGCACAAAGTCGGCAAAATAAGAAATAACGTCAAATGTCAGCTCATTTATACATTGTTTATTTTCTTTTAGAAAACTTTTTGTCGGATACGAGGATTTTGCGATTGATGTTGTATTAATGTACAATCATGCTCATAAATTAAGGATAATTTCAGAATGTGGTGCCACACAATGTGGCACTACACAAAACTGGCGCTAATAGCGTAAGCACATAGGGAACACACACGACACAGATCTGTAAGTCCATGCTATTGGTGATAAGTTGATAAAACAGTCTCGAAACACATGTGCTACAAATCGCCACTGCTTCCTGCGCATGTACCCCGACATCAATATGGGATATGATCACCATGCACACGTACACAGGCCGCACAACGGATTGGCATACTCTGTATCAGGTGGTCGAGCAGCTGCGGGGGTATAGCCTCCCATTCTTGTACCAGTGCCTGTCAGAGCTCCTGAAGTGTCGTAGGGGTTTGAAGACGTGCAGCGATACGTCGACTGAGAGCAACCCAGACGTGCTCGATTGGGTTTAGGTCTGGAGGACAGGCAGGCCACTCAATTCGCCTGACATCAAGGCAGCTCGGTGGGACCGTGCGTTATCATCCATCAGGAGGAACGTGGGAGCCACTGCACCCCTGAAAAGGCGGACATATGCAAAATGACGTCCCTATACACATGACCTGTTACAGTTCCTCTTTGAAAGACTCGCAGGGGTGTACGTGCACCAATCATAATTTCACCCCACACCATCAAACCACGACCTCCATACAGGTCCCTTTCAAGGACATTAAGGAGTTGGTATCTGATTCCTGGTTCACGCCAGATGAAAACCCGGCGAGAATCACTGTTCAGACTATACCTGGACTCGTCCGTGAGCATAACCTGGGACCACCGTTCCAATGACCATGTGGTGTGTTCTTGACACTAGGCTTTACGGGTCTCCTGTGACCAGGGGTCAGTGGAATACACCATCAGGCCTCCGGGCGAATAACCCATGTCTGTTCAGTCGTTTGTAGACTGTGTGTCTGGATACAACTGTTCCAGTGGCTGCGGTAAGGTCCCGGGTAAGGCTACCTGCAGTACTCCGTGGCCGTCTGCGGGCTCTGATGGTGAGACATCGGTCTTCTTGTGGTGTTGTACACTGGACGTCCCGTACTGTAGCGCCTGGACACCTTTCCTATCTGCTGGAATCGTTGCCTTAATCTTGAGATCACACTTTGTGGCACACGGAGGGCCCGTGGTACGACCTGCTGAGTTTGACCAGCCTCCAGTCGCCCTAGTATTCTACCCCTCATAACGTCATCGATATGTGTTCTTTGAGCCCGTTTTAACACACAGTCACCAGTAGAACGTCTGAAAACGTCTACACACTTACTCGCTGCACCGTACTCTGACATGCACCAACACACCTCTGCGTATGTGGACTGCGCCAGCGCCACCGTGCGACGACCGCAGGTCAAATGCACCGCATGGTCATACCCCGAGGTGATTTAAAGCCGCAAACCGGCCACCAGAGCGTTGTTTCACCATGTGTCAGCATTATCCTTAATTTATGAGCACGAGTGTATGATGTGTAGTAAACAGTGCAGCTGTCGGTGCGGGTGGCAGTGGTGTGGGACTGAAGCGCGTGGTGGCGGCGGCGGTGTTGCAGAGCAGATCCGACGTCTGGGGGACGAGCCGCTGCGCGGGGTGCTGCGCGCGCTGGGCGGCTGGCCCGTCACCGACGAGCAGTGGGCGCCGCCCGCCTTCAGCGTCGAGGTGCTGCTGGGCCGCCTGCGCGGAGAGTACAACGAGGGCGTCCTCATCGAGCAGTGGGTCGGCCCCGACGACAAGAACTCCTCCGTCAACATCCTGCAGGTACTCGCTCACTCACTGGCGGCGCTCCGACACTGAGGTGACGGAAGTCGTCAGATACCTCGTAACATCGCGTTGGACCTCCTTTTGCCCTACTTAGTGCAGGAACAGACGTGGCATGAGATCAACAAGTATCTTCAGAAATACCGAGCTATTCTGCCCCTTTTATTTTATTTTATTTTTGTGTCCATGCTTGTGATTGGAGATCTGGGAGAATTTGGCTTTCACTTATGTAAGAAAATTAAACACATCTGTCGTTATGATACCATTTATTGTACGGCTACTAGTTTCGGTACTTGTTTGCACCATCTTCAGGTCTTAGCTGATGCTAAAAGGGTTAACACCATCCGTATACACGATGCATCAGTAACCAACATCTACAAGTTGTTTTCTCAGACTACCTGTAACCGCGATGTTGTTTCTCCCACCATCAACTATCAACTCTTATACATGCTGCCTCTATAGCCGTCCATAAATGTGAAAGTGTTGCAGGTACACGATTTTGCGCACGAACTGATCTCTCGATTATGTCCCATCAACATCCGTTGGAATTCATGGCGGACGATCTGGGTGCCCAGATCAATCCCTCGAATTGTCCAGAAAGTTATTCAAACAAATCGCGAGCAGTTGTGGGCCAGTCACGTGTTCTGGAACATGAAATCCATGAATAGCTTCAGATGGTTTCGAAGTATCCAATCAATGAAATGAAATGAAATGATCGTATGGCATTGTTGGTCGGGAGGCCCCATGCGAGGAAGTTTGGCCGCCGTATTGCAAGTCCTTTTTAGTTGACGCCACTTCGACGACTCCTGCCTCGGGCATGGATGTGTGTGATGTCCTTAGGTTAGTTAGGTTTAAGTAGTTCTAAGTTCTAGGGGACTAATGACCACAGCAGTTGAGTCCCATAGTGCTCAGAGCCATTTTTGAACTTCGACGACTTGCGAGTCAATGGTGATAAAATGATGATGAGAGACACACAAAAAAAACACCCAGTCATCATGAGGCAGAGAAAATCCCTGACCCCGCCGGGAATCGAACCCGGGGCACCGTGCGCGGGAAGCGAGAACACTACCGCAAGGCCACGAGCTGCGGAGATCCAATCAATAATCAGTTCGGTTGGACCAGAGTCCCCAGTCCTTTTCATGTAAAAACAGTCCATATCATTATGGAGCCACCACCAACTTGCACAGTGCCTTATTCGCAACTTGAATCAATGGCTTCGTGGCGTCTGCGCCACACTCGAATCCTGCCTCTTACCAACTGAAATCGTAACTCATCTGACCATGCAACGGTTTTCCAGTAGTCTAGGGTCCAACCGACATGGTCACGAGCCCAGAAGAGGCGCTGTAGGCGATGTTAGCAAATGCACTCGCGTCGATCGTCCGCTCCCATAGCGCATTAACGCCAAATTTCGCCGCTCTGTCCTAACGGATACGTTCATCGTTCGTACCACATTCATTTCTGCGGTTACTTTACGCAGTTTTGCTTGTGTATTGGCACTGTCAACCCCGCGCAAACGTCGCTGCTCTCGGTCCTTAATTGAAGGCCGTCGGCTACCGCGTTGTCTATCATGAGCGGTAATTCCGGGATTTTGTTCTTTTCGGCACATTCTTGACACTGCATATCCCGTATAACTTAATTCGCTAAACATTTTCGAAATCGAATATTCCATGCGCGTAGCTCCAGCTACCACTCCGCGTCTCAGTAGCCTTAATCACGTCGGAAGCCTTTCCACATGAATCACCTGACTACAAATAACAGCTCTTTTATACCTGCCCTTTTATACCTTGTGTACCCGATACTACCGCCATCTGTAAATCTGGATATCGCTGTCCCATTACTTTTGTGAGCTCAGTGTATGACGGCATAAACTCTGCTGGGGTCCCTTTCATTGAAGTGTCTCAATCTCTGTGGAGTAATTACAGCTCGATCTTCATCAAGAGTCCAAATTAGAGAAGGTAGTGATGTTGGATTTTGGGTCTGGAACGAAGCAGATGTTCTAACTCTTCCACTAGGTTCAGATCGGGACTTTGCACAGAACAAGCCTTCGACTCAGTATGGCATAGAGGGCTACTCTACAAGTTGTACACACAAGGGTACCCTGGGAGCATAGTTAAGCAGATCAAAACCTATCTCACGGAAGAACTTTCTGTGTCAAAGTAGAAACTGCCACCTCCACCAACAGGCGTGTTCGCGCTAGGGTGCCACAGGGATCGGTCCTGAGGTCCGTTTTGTACAGTCTGTACACTGCGGACACACCAATGGCCCCCTGGTGCACACCGCACAGTACGCAGATGACACAGCCTTCTACACACGAAATGCAAACCAGGACCTGGTCATCCGTAGGCTATAAAGTGCTTTAGATGACACAGAAACTTGGGCCTGTCGCTGGCGCATCACCATCAACTGTGAAAATACGCAAGCTATCCTGATCACCCGGAGGCTCGGAAGGCACGGACCTGCTCAACATCCCCCCCTCCATCTTCACCTAAACGGAACCCAACTCCCCTCATCCCCCCTCCAACTTCACCTAAACGGAACCCAACTCCCCTGGCGCAGAACCGCCAGGTACCTTGGCGTAACCTTGGACTCTTGTCTTACGTGGAAACCCCACATAGACGAGGTCCACAGGAAGTTCTGTGCCAGAATGTCCATCCTATACCCAGTCGTCATCTCAACCAGCTTCCTTCCCTGCTCTGTAGGAGTCAATGTTTATCAGGCCCTGATACGGCCAGTAATGGAACATGCATGCACTGTCTGGGGATACGCAGCAAAGCAGCACCTGGACAAATTCCAGAGGCTGCAGAACCGCGCCCTCAGGAGAACATTGCATCTACGCATCGGATTCCCTACCGATGATCTGCACGTCGCAGCTGAAACCCCACTCTTGAAAGAGCGTTTCCAAGATCTGGCAAGGGCCTTCTATGAAAGCTCTTCCAGATCAGGAAACGTCCTCATCCACTCCCTAGGTCGGTGTCTGTCAGTAGTGGTTTATCTTGTAGTGAAGTTGAAGTAGATACTCCGTGCGAATTGGTATGGGTGGAGGTTATACTTAACAGCCGAACTAAGTTAATAATTGGCTCCTTCTACCGACCCCCAGACTCCGATGATACAGTTGCTGAACAGTTCAGAGAAAATTTGAGTCTCGTAACAAATAAATACCCCACTCATACGGTTATAGTTGGTGGGGACTACAACTTTCCCTCGATATGTTAGCAAAAATACTTGTTAAAAACCGGTGGTAGGCAGAAAACATCTGCCGAGATTGTCCTAAATGCTTTCTCCGAGCCGGCCGGTATGGCCGTGCGGTTCTAGGCACTTCAGTCTGGAACCGCGTGACCGCTACGGTCGCAGGTTCGAATCCTGCCTCGGGCATGGATGTGTGTGACGTCCTTAGGTTAGTTAGGTTTAAGTAGTTCTAAGTTCTAGGGGACTGATGACCATAGATGTTAAGTCCCATAGTGCTCAGAGCCATTTTTTTTAGCTTTCTCCGAAAATTATTTCGAGCAGTTAGTCCACGAACCCACGCGAATTGTAAATGGTTGCGAAAACACACTTGACCTCTTCGCCACAAACAATCCAGAGCTAATAGAGAGCATGCGAAGTTCAGAAGAACGCGAAATCCCGAAGATTGGCTAAAATTTACAGACGCGCGAAATTTGGCACGGACTTCAATGCGTGATGCCTTTAATAGGTTCCACAACGAAACATTGTCTCGAAATTTGGTAGAAAATCCGAAGAAATTCTGGTCGTATGTAAAGTACACAAGCGGCAAGACGTAATCAGTACCTTCGGAGTTATTGAACGAAGTTTTCCGAAATTCCTTCACCAGGGAAGACGAATGGAATATTCCAGAATTTGAAACACGAACAGCTGCTAGCATGAGTTTCTTAGAAGTAGATACCTTAGGGATTGCGAAGCAACTCAAATCGCTTGATACGGGCATGTCTTCAGGTCCAGATTGTATACCGATTAGGTTCCTTTCAGATTACGCTGATACAATAGCTCCCTACTCAGCAATCAATACAATCGCTCGCTCACCGATAGATCTGTACCTACAGATTGGAAAATTGCGCAGGTCGCACCAGTGTTTAAGAAGGGTAGTAGGAGTAATCCATCGAAATACAGACCTATATCATTGACGTCGGTTTGCAGTAGGGTTTTGGAGCATATATTGTATTCAAACATTATGAATCACCTCGAAGGGAACGATCTGTTGATACGTAATCAGCATGGTTTCAGAAAACATCGTTCTTGTGCAACGCAGCTAGCTCTTTGTTCGCACGAAGTAATGGCCGCTATCGACAGGGGATCTCAAGTTGATTCCGTGTTTCTGGATTTCCGGAAGGCTTTTGACACCGTTCCTCACAAAGGACTTCTAATCAAGCTGCGGGCCTATGGGGTATCGTCTCAGTTGTGCGACTGGATTCGTGATTTCCTGTCAAGAAGGTCGCAGTTCGTAGTAATAGACGGAAAATCATCGAGTAAAAGTGAAGTGATATCAGGTGTTCCCCAGGGAAGCGTCCTGGGACCTCTGCTGTTCCTGATCTATATAAATGACCTGGGTGACAATCTGAGCACTTCTCTTAGGTTGTTCGCAGACGATGATGTAATTTACCGTCTAGTAAGGTCATCCGAAGACCAGTATCAGTTGCAAAGCGATTTAGAAAAGATTGCTGTATGGTGTGGCAGGTGGCAGTTGACACTAAATAACGAAAAGTGTGAGGTGATCCACATGACTTCCAAAAGAAATCTGTTGATATTCGATTACTCGATAAATTCTAAAGGCTGTCAATTCACCTAAGTACCTGGGTGTTAAAATTACGAACAACTTCAGTTGGAAAGACCACATAGATAATATTGTGGGGAAGGCGAGCCAAAGGTTGCGTTTCATTGGCAGGACACTTAGAAGATGCAACAAGTCCACTAAAGAGACAGCTTACACTACACTCGTTCGTCGTCTGTTAGAATATTGCTGCGCGGTGTGGGATCCTTACCAGGTGGGATTGACGGAGGACATCGAAAGGGTGCAAAAAAAAGGGGCAGCTCGTTTTGTATTATCACGTAATATGGGAGAGAGTGTGGCAGATATGATACGCGAGTTGGGATGGAAGTCATTAAAGCAAAGACGTTTTTCGTCGCGGCGAGATCTATTTACGAAATTTCAGTCACCAACTTTCTTTTCCGAATGCGAAAATATTTTGTTGAACTCAACCTACATAGGTAGGAATGATCATCAAAATAAAATAAGAGAAATCAGAGCTCGAACAGAAAGGTTTAGGTGTTCGTTTTTCCCGCGCGCTGTTCGGGAGTGGAATGGTAGAGAGATATTATTATTGTGGTTCGATGAATCCTCTGCCAAGCACTTAAATGTGAATTGCAGAGTAGTCATGTAGATGTAGATGTAGAAGTAGATGACATGTCCCGCGACAAGCACAAACGCCCAATGACCATCTTCGACGACTAAGTGGAAGAGAAAATCCTTATATCCAATTCCTAAACCTCCTCCCTCCCCCATAATATCAATCATTTCGCCAATCTCAGGCAAGCACCAGACACACACACAACAATCATCACATCTCGCAGACACCCAGAAATTACAGAAATAACCACACACACAAGTACACAGTGGAGTAAAAGCCGAAAGGCTACAAATTCCCCTACACACTTCCCCAAAGAGGGGAAGTATTAGATGAGAGCGAGAGTTTGGACAGGACAGTCCATTTAAGCAATGCTGTTGTCCACAGACAATTGTCTCAAAGATACTGCTTTATGACAGGGTGCACTGCCATGCTGATACAATCATCGTCCCCGAACCGTTCCACAACTTTCTGCAATTCAGTCTTGTGTGATGTAATGAGATTGTAGCTGGTCGAAGACTTGAAGACAGCCGTGGATTTATTTAATAATTTTATAGGTGCCTTATTGCCACCATCTTCAGACTCCTGTACAAATCTACAACATCATCAAGCTTACGATAGAAATCTAATCCGTTGAGCAACAGCAATTGTTATTATTTAAAATAAGTTTACCGTACATATGCATTAATAGAAACTATAAAAAAAGAGCCCCACACCATTAAAGAGCCTCCACCAGCTTGAACAGTTGCCGGCCGCGGTGGTCTCGCGGTTCTAGGCGCTCAGTCCGGAACCGCGCGACTGCTACGGTCGCAGGTTCGAATCCTGCCTCGGGCATGGATGTGTGTGATGTCCTTAGGGTAGTTAGGTTTAAGTAGTTCTAAGTTCTAGGGGACTGATGACCACAGATGTTAAGTCCCATAGTGCTCAGAGCCATTTGAACCATTTTTTGAACAGTCCCCTGGTAAGACGCAGGATCCATGGATTCACGAGGTTGTCTCCATAACCGTACACGTTCATCCGCTCAGTACAATATGAAATGAGACTCGTCCTACCATGCAACATGTACCAGTCATCTACAGTCCAATGTCGGTGTTGACGGGCCTAGGCGAGGCGTAAATCTTTGCGTTGTGCAGTCATCAAGCGTACACGAGTCAGGCTTCCGCCCCGAAAGCCCATATCGATGATGTTTCGTTTAATAGTTCGCTCGCTGACACTTGCTGATGGCCCAGAATTGAAATCTGCCGCAGTTTGCGGAAGGATTGCATTTCTGTCACGTTGAACGATTCTCTTCAGTCGTCATTGTTCCCGTTCTCGCAGGATCTTTTCCCGGCCGCAGCGATGTCGGAGATTTGATGTTTTACCTGATTCCTGATATTCAAGGTACACTCGTGAAATGGTCCTACGGGAAAAATCCCCACTTCATCGCTTCTTCTGATATGGTGTGTCCCACCGCTTGAGCGCCGACTATAACACCACGTTCAGACTCACTTAAGTCTTGATAACGTGGCGTTGTAGCAGCAGTAACCGATCTAACAACTGCGCCTGACGCTAGCTGTCTTATAAAGGCGTTGCCAACTGCAGCGCCGTATTCTGCCTGTTTACGTATCTCTGTATTTGAATACGCATGCCTATACCAGTTTCTTTGGCGCTTCAATGTACATTTTGTGTATGCGATACTACCGCCATCTGTATATGTGCGTATCCCCATCCCAATTAATTTTTGCCTCAGTGTGTGTTACAAATATGGCTTTAAATAAAATGGTGAGACAATGGAAATTTATTTATTTAATCGTATGGTGATTTTATACAATACACAGTTGATATAAGGCAAATGATTTTATGCAATATACATATAAGACAAGATTAAACCTTAAAGTCCGTGTTTTTCAACCAGTTAATTAAGCTGAGTGTGAGAGTGAACAAGTCATCGGACCGAGGTGGCGCAGTGGTTAGCACACTGGACTCGCATTCGGGAGGACGACGGTTCAATCCCGTCTCCAGCCATCCTGATTTAGGTTTTCCGTGATTTCCCTAAATCGTTTCAGGCAAATGCCGGGATGGTTCCTTTGAAAGGGCACGGCCGATTTCCTTCCCCATCCTTCCCTAATCCGAGCTTGCGCTCCGTCTCTAATGACCTCGTTGTCGACAGGACGTTAAACAACACTAACCTAACCCAAGTCATCGGGACTTCCAGGGTATGAATGAAGTGGGCAGCGTTGGACTAAATGTTCAATTGTCTGCTCTTCTTGATTACACTCACACATTGGTGAACTGATCCAGCCCCATTTGTACCTGAAGTAGCTACAACAACCATGTCCAGTTCTTAACCTGTTGAGGCGGCACCGAAGTTTCCGCGGTAGGTCAAAACCTTTTGGCTTCTTTGTGGGATCAAGGTGATGGGCTCTTGTTCTCAATGTTTTTGTTGACCATTCATACTTCCAGCTTTCATTTAGATCAAAACCATCCGCGATGAGTTGTCCTGCAGTAATACTTGCTGGTCTTCTTGATCGCAATCGTTGCTGCGGCGGATGACAGAATTCCTGGTGCAGTGGTAGAGGAGGTGACGCAGAGATTTTCTTGGCCTCCCTCAGCAGAGCTTGTTTCCGCCTTAAATGAAATGGAGGGATGTGACTCAGTACAGGTAACTAGTGGCATGGAATTGATTTTATGGAACCAGTAATGCAGCGCATTGTGTCGCTAAGTTTTGTGTCTACCTTCTTCACTTGTACACTTTCCAACCAGACAGGTGCACAGTACTCGGCAGCAGAGTACACAATGATGCCAGTTAAACGCAGACAGTCAGCAGAGGTTCCCCAGATGGTACCACTGAGCTTATGTAGTATGTTGTTCCTTGCAGCAACTTTATGAGAAAGCTTGGTGATGTGCTCTTTGTAGCTTAGGGTTCTATCTAGAGTGATTCCGAGATATTTTGGGAAAGGATTGTACCTCAACGTTTGTCCATTGAGCAGAACTCTTGGTTTATAGTTCGCAGCACGATTCGCTAGATGGAAACAAGAGAATTCGGTTTTTGATGTGCTTGGGATCAGTCTCCAGGTCTTAAAGAAAGCTGACATCTTCTCCAGATCCTCCGTAAGAATTCGTTCACCATCTTAGAAATTACTGCTCTGTGCTACCAGTGCAATGCATCAGCATAGATGAATTTAGTTGATATTGTGGTTAGTAAATCATTAATGTATAAATTGAATAGTGATGGGGCTAAATCAGATCCCTGTGGTAGTCCATTATTTAGTTTCCGTTTGTGGCTTTTAGAGCTGCCTAGAAACACTTCAAATTGCCTTTCACTAAGCATCCTGGACATTAGATCCACAATTTCTCGACTTGGTACAACTTGCAGTAGCTTGTAGATCAGTCCCTGTCGCCAGACAGCGTCATACCCGGCTGTCAGGTCAATGAAGACAGCTGTTGATTTCAGATGGCCTTGAAAACCTGCTTCAGTATGGGTAGTCAGGGCAAGAACTTGATCGGTGCAGCTGCGTCCTTGCCTGAAGCCAGCTTGTTCAGGAGGGGCAGCAGCCTCGATGAATGGTGCTATTCTGGTTAGGAGGACTCGTTCCAAAAGTTTGAATGTACAACTGAGCAGTGCTATAGGGCGGTAGCTTTCTGGGCTGTCTTCAGGCGGAGGTTCGAGTCCTACCTCGGGCATGAGTGTGTGTTTGTCCTTAGGATAATTTAGATTAAGTAGTGTGTAAGCTAGGGGACTGATGACCTTAGCAGTTAAGTCCCATAAGATTTCACACACACTTTTATTTCAGGCTTGCCAGGTTTGAGAGTGGCTATAACTTTCGACAGTTTGAATTGTCTGGGAAGTTTGTTCTCTTTGAGTTACGTCCGTACGTATAACCTAAATTACCGTACACGTGACCCCTGGGTGGTGCTAAACGAGCAGCAGTGTCATAGGTGATATACAATGGAAATGAAAACGACTGAAAACTGAGAAGACTGTTGTTGTGACCAAAGTTGCATAAAAAACTAACGCTTAGTTTTCGTGAGCGTGTTTCCAGAGAAAAGTGTGGACTGTGTACGGTACGCGTTGTGTGCAGCTGGACCAGATGACGCTGGCGCTGCCGAGCCGCGACTACTACCTGAAGGCGAGCTCGGAGGGCGACCTGCGCGCCTACCACCGCTACATGACCGAGGTGGCCCTCCTGCTGGGCGCCAACGCCAGCCGCGCCGCCACCGAGCTGCAGAGCGTCATCGACTTCGAGCGCCGCCTCGCCAACGTCAGTACCAGTTTCATAAAACAAATTATCTTCTTTGGAAAGAACGTTTCAGTGTATATGTTTATGTTGTTGTTGTGGTCTTCAGTCCTGAGACTGGTTTGATGCAGCTCTCCACGCTACTCTATCCTGTGCAAGCTTCTTCATCTCCCAGTGCCTACTGCAACCTACATCCTTCTGAATCTGCTTAGTGTATTCATCTCTTGGTCTCCCTCTACGATTTTTACCCTTCACGCTGCCCTCCAATACTAAATTGGTGATCCCTAGATGACTCAGAATGTGCCCTACCAACCGATCCCTTCTTCTAGTCAAGTTGTGCCACAAACTTCTCTTCTCCCCAATCCTATTCAATACCTCCTCATTAGTTACGTGATCTACCCACCTTATCTTCAGCATTCTTCTGTAGCACCACATTTCGAAAGCTTCTATTCTCTTCTTGTCCAAACTGGTTATCGTCCATGTTTCACTTCCATACATGGCTACACTCCATACAAATACTTTCAGAAATGACTTCCTGACACTTAAATCTATACTCGATGTTAACAAATTTCTCTTCTTCAGAAACGATTTCCTTGCCATTGCCAGTTTACATTTTATATCCTCTCTACTTCGACCATCATCAGTTATTTTCCTCCCCAAATAGCAAAACTCCTTTACTACTTTAGGTGTCTCATTTCCTAATCTAATTCCCTCAGTATCATCCGACTTAATTCGACTACACTCCATTATCCTCGTTTTGCTTTTGTTGATGTTCATCTTATAAATAATAATTTTGGTTGTAGCAATTGTAATGGAAAATGACTGTTCGCTTCTGATAATTAACACTGCCATCACCCTACAAGGCCTACATTAACCTATAATACAATGTGTCCACTTGAAACGTCTCTAATTACCAAATTCAATTTTAAAAACTGTGTGACATAGATACTTGTGGTTTGTACCCTCATGTAAAGTAACTATAAAAGTTTTTTACAAAAAACACAGGCCTGCAAAAAAATATTTTTTGGAAGTTGTTTGAAATATGATAACTCACTTTTATGTACTGGGTGATCAAAAAGTCAGTATAAATTTGAAAACTGAATAAATCACGGGATAATGTAGATAGATGGGTACAAATTGAAACTCATGCTTGGAATGACATGGGGTTTTATTAGAACCAAAAAAATACGAAAGTTCAAAAAATGTCCGACAGATGGCGCTTCATCTGATCACAATAGCAATAATTAGCATAACAAAGTAAAGCAAACCAAAGATGATGTTCTTTACAGGAAATGGTCAATATGTCCACCATCATTCCTCAATGATAGTTGTAGTCGAGGTATAATGTTGTGAACAGCACTGTAAAGCATGTCCGGAGTTATAGTGAGGCATTGGCGTCGGATGTTGTCTTTCAGCATCCCTAGAGATGTCGGTCGATTACGATACGCTTGCGACTTTAGGTAACCCCAAAGCCAATAATCGCACGGACTGAGGTCTGGGGACCTGGGAGGCCAAGCATGACGAAAGTGGCGGCTGAGCACACGATCACCAAACGACGCGCGCAACTGATCTTTCACGCGTCTAGCAATACTTTGGTTTTTTTTTCTTATAAAACCCCATGTCATTCCAAGCATGTGTGTCAATTTTTACCTTCCTATCTACATTATTCCGTGGTTTATCAAGTTTTCAAATTTATATTGACTTTTTGATCACCCGGTACTTTTCAGCGCTGATTTCAGAAATGCAATTCATATTTTTCTATCACGTCAGGTTTTCTCACAAAAAGGGAGTATTTTTGGGTATAATAACAAAATTTACGCAATTTATCGCATTTTTTCCAACGTTATATAATTTTATTTATAACTCATGTTCTAAACTACATTTACAGTATACTTTCATTTATCTTTAAGCTCATAAGTCCTTATAATAACGCTTTCGCTTTCTGTCGAAGCTGTGGACTCGTTGAGGATCATCGCTTTTTATCACCCAGCAGTAGTCCGCTATCATGTTGACGTTCCATCTTCCTTGATATCTTCTTTCCATTTCTTTGATGTATTGGTGGAATCTTTCGCCCTGCTCTTCACTTACATCACCAAGGCTTGCAGGGAAGTAGTCAAGATGTGAGTGGAGAAAATGAACTTTAATGCTTCAGGTCCATTGAGGAACAGGGCGAATGGCTGATTGAGTGTTAGGGTAAGAAATATCCTTTTTGTTTTTCAAATTGAAACCTCGAACGTTGCAAGAACAAAAATAGCAGTCATCACTATGATTTTTGGGCTCACTACAAACCACTGGTATTCCAAAACGTAAGGACTGCTTTTTACGTTGAAACCATTGCCTAAGTTCTTCAACACACACTGAACAAACTTTGTGTGGGGCCCAAGGCTTATCTTGATCGCCTAATTTTATACCAAAACAGGCGAAATATACTTTTTCCATAAAATCGGAAGTGTTTCTTTGTTGCTTTTTGACGGTATAGTTACCACAAATGTAGCAGAAGCACTCTGACGAGTTTATACATCCTCTGGTAGCCATTGTCCATTGCCCATAAAACAACTTCACAACACAGGAAACCAGTCACTACTTTAAAGCAGTAGTAACAACAACACGTGAACAGCACAGAGTGAAGGAGTACTGTGAACTGAAGGACAATAGCAGAAGCTCACTGCTTGGTGATGACGGGGGAAGGGGCAGCGTGAGAGACAGGCACTGACATGAGAATACAGCTGGTTTCTCCTAATTACTCTTTATTTTACGTATGTCTAGTATAAAAACGGCTAAATAACAGTTTATGGAGATCCTAAAAACCAAAATTCAAAATCACCAGAGTGCTGAAATGTCGCAAAAAGCTAAAATTAGACAAGCAGTTGGCCGGCCGGGGTGGCCGAGCGGTTCTAGGCGCTACAGTAGTTCTAAGTTCTAGGGGACTGATGACCTCAGAAGTTAAGTCCCATAGTGCTCAGAGCCAATTGAACCATTTTGACAAGCAGTTTGTGAAATAACTGTACGTGATCGAATTTTTTCACTATTTTTCCCGAAATCAGCGCTGAAAACACTATAAAAGTCACTTAATAAATTTGAAAATTTTTATGTCGCAAACCCGTGTAAATTAATGCGCTTCTATGTGGGCTCCTTTCGTAACCTGTAAAATGTCTGGACGATGCTCTATCTCAATCCCTGTGCGTTCCAGTACGTATGGGATGATGGACGTTACTGCATCCATAATTCTTAGGCGGAGGTCACCGAGGTCACGTACAGGCGGGAGATACACAATGTCTTCCACTTAACACCAGTGGAAGGAAACTGCAGAGACAGTTATGTCTGGAGATCGCGTGGCCGCTTTGGTGGTCCATCATGTGTTCCTCATCCCCATAGAAATGTTCGGTCCAGGAACTCAAGAACATGTAAACTTCAGTGCGGTAGTGCACCATCCTGTTGGAAGATCGCTTTTGTCTGAAGGCGAAGGAATTGAAGGACAGCGAGTTGCTCAAGCATGTGCAGAGTAACTGTTACTGTTACTGTAAGCAGAGTCTTCGGCGGCCATTGTCACTGTCAATACAATTCTTCTGGGCTGTTGACCGCATTGTCAATATAAAAAATTGTGTGACGTTTCGGCCACTGTTGCAAGTGACTTTCCTTAGCGCTTTGTGCTGAGCTGAGTCGAACAATTTTATATATTGACTATGCAGTCAGTAACCCAGAAGAATTTTATTGACTGTTCCTGTTTTCTCGAGGAAGAAAAATGACCCAACTATGCCACCTTTCGTCAATGCACTTCTAACATTCTCCTATGCCCGAAAATCTTAGATGTTTTCCGAACCCCAGATGCGAATGATGTGCGAATAAACTTCCCACATGTGTGCAAGGTTCCTTCGTCAGTGAAAAACAGTATTTCGTAGACAGTTCAGGTTTTACCCAATCCAGTTTAGCATCTCAATAGCAAATTCGAGGCGAAGTCATTTCGCTTCAGTGATTGCACAATTTTACCTTTTAAGCTTCTAAGCGAAGTCTTTCATGCCGCAGCTTGTGAACTGTTGAGAGGGGGATGGTGAGCTCTTGAGAACCTTGCAGAACTGACTTTGTTGGGCGTGTTTGGAAAATCTCTCTGATCTCTACCATTTTATCAAATGTGCGTTTGCTGCCAGAACATGACAGTCTGTTCACACTCGCTATGGGTAGGAACTTACCATAGCAAGACTTAATTGTCTTAACGTCTGGTGGCTCCTTTTGAAATTTACGTCGGAAATTTCTTTGGACTGCAGTGGATGACTTCGTTTCCGCGTACCACACAACGCCTTGGGCCCTCTCTTGAGGTGCAGTCGTTTTCGGAAATCGCCTCAATCAAAACAAAAGGTACAGTTTGGAAAAAAAGTCTGTCCAAAATCTTTTAAGTTTCTTTAAATGAAGCTGCAAACACCGAAGGTCTATGTCTCATACTCCTTTTTATTTTTATTTTTTTTATTGCGTTAGTGCGGATTGCCTGTGCTACATTTCGTGCGATTCCTGTAATGTACAAATACCGAGAAACTCAGATGAGTTATAAGCAGGTCAACACTATAATAGGTTTAGGTATGTCACAATGACGGGTCTTTCAAGCGACGAGGACTCATTGACAACTATTTCATCAGTTATGAACCTCCACGAAACAATCACAAACTTAAAGTCAAAGACTAAGGGAAAATGATACAATGAAGACTTTCATGGTCGGTGTTTACTTCAGTTAAAATTTCCGGACATCCTTAGAGACAAAACGGTAGCTGCAATTTCCATTTCATCTCTGAAGATAACTCTCGCAGATAGGAACGAAACATTAGTAAATATTTTTGTTCATCGACGACGGCCTCTCACCTCGAAATTGTTAGCTGTGGTATAGCGAATTTTCTACAGCCACCCTTCTCACTGAGCTAAACGTATTTATCATTGATGTTTTTAACACCGTGGCTGAGTATTGTCTGATTTTTATTTGCATCAAAGCGGAACGAGTCGCTTAATGAAATTTTCTCACTGAACTAAACTTACACCTCATGGATTTTTTTAGCACTGTGGCTGAGTATTATTTTATTTATAGCTACATCAAAGCTGAAACAAGTTACTGAGTGAAATTTTACTTTACAACTAGTTTCAGGTCATTTCAGATTCATTTTCAGATCAGATGCAGAGGTTTACATCGTTATTGTCAATGCACCATACTGGATGGTAGAAGTTGCTTCACTACGGCAACAGATAGTAAACAGTTTTAGCTGCCTCAGGAAATGGCTGGTTCACAAACCTACCCTAGCCAATCGGCATGAAATGCCCACCTTAAAGATCAGACTTTTGGAACGCACGTGTCTGAAGCGTAACGTTCAGTGCCATGTCTGGTCGCTCTGAGATCCGTCTGTGTTCGTGTTCTCCCTACGACGCTGCTCGTTTTTCTGAACACGGCTTATATACTATCTATTCAAAAATAGCCGGGTAGATATCAGTGAACGGAGCGCGTATACCGTTCGCCATTGTGACAGCTTGAACTCTGCTGCGTATACTTTCGGTGAAGTGTGTAAATGTCTGTAGAGGAATGCCAGTTCAATGATCCCCAAGAGCCGAAACCAGAGAAGTGATGTTGGACGCTGTAGTCTGTAGAGAATTCGACGTTCTATTTCATCCCAAATATAGTCCATTCGGTTTAGGCCGGGACTCTGCGTAGGCTAGTCCATGCCGGGAACGTTATTATCCACAAACTATAGCCTCATATATACTGTTTTAGGACGGGATGCAAAGTCATGCTAATGCAGATAGACATCATCCCCAAACTATTCCTCTACTGTACGTAGTTCACAGTGCTGTAAAATAAGTTCAAACACTTCTGTAGTTTTTTCTTAAGCGCAATAACGGAACCACACTTTAACAACGAAAGAAACCATACTGTAACACTACCTCACACGTACTTCAGAGCTGCCACAACATAATTATGATGGCAGGTAACGTTCTCCAGGCTTTCGTTAAACACAAACTTTTCCATCGGATTGCGGCAGGGTATACAGGGCGTATCAAAAAGGATGGTGCAGACTTACAAGGCTGAAAGTACACGATAATACCCTACTGGCCATTAAAACTGCTACACCAAGATGAAAAGCAGGTAATAAACGGGTATTCATTGGACAAATATATTATACTAGAACTGACATGTGATTTCAGCAATTTGGGTGCATAAATCCTGAGAAATCAGTGCCCAGAACAACCATCTCTGGCCGTAATAACGGTCTTGATAGGCCTGGGCATTGAGTCAAACAGAGCTTGGATGGCGTGTACAGGTACAGCTGCCCATGCAGCTTCAACACGATACCACAGTTCATCAAGAGTGGTGACTGGCGTATTGTGACGGCCAGTTGCTCGGCCACCATTGACCAGACGTTTTCAATTGGTAAGGGATCTGGAGAATGTGCTGGCCACGGCAGCAGTCGAACATTTTCTGTATCCAGAAAGGCCCGTACAGGACCTGCAACATGCGGTCGTGCATTATCCTGCTGAAATGTAGGGTTTCGAATGAAGGGTAGAGCCACGGGTCGTAACACATATGAAATATAACGCCCACTGTTCAAAGTGCCGTCAATGCGAACAAGAGGTGGCCGAGACGTGTAACCAATGGCACCCCATACCGTCACGCCAGGTGATACGCCAGTGTGGCGATGACGAATACACGCTTCCAATGTGCGTTCACCGCGATGTCGCCGAACACGGATGCGACCATCATGATGCTGTAAACAGAACCTGGATTCGTCCGAAACAATGACGTTTTGCCATTCGTGCACCCAGGTTCATCGTTGAGTACACCATCGCAGGCGCTCCTGTCTGTGATGTAGCGTCAAGGGTAACCGCAGCCATGGTCTCCGAGCTGATAGTCCATGCTGCTGCAAACGTAGTCGAACTGTTCGTGCAGATGGTTGTTGTCTTGCAAACGTCTCCATCTGTTGACTCAGGGATCGAGACGTGGCTGCACGATCCGTTACAGCCATGCGGATAAGATGCCTGTCATCTCGACTACTAGTGATACGAGGCCGTTGGGATCCAGCACGGCGTTCCGTATTACCCTCCTCAACCCACCGATTCCATAACGTGAGGGTGAGGTTTATGGCTCAAAAAATCTACAGGGTGAACCAGAACTCCACCGCCAAGCTGTCAGAGGTTATTCAGGGATACTTTCTGAGTATTTTATTGCAAGGGACCTTCGGTCGCCGGCGACTCATTACAGAGTTATTGCATTTTGTTCCAATTAACTTTTTATCCTCATTGCTTTGAAAATAGTGCACAACAATGCAAATATCGATGGTATTCGGTGTGTGTCTTGTTTCCTTTTGCTCACGGTGCCTAGTGTTGGTTGAGAACAATAAAGCGCTACTTACCTCGTTGCCCTCAAGTCTGCATTCAGTACTGCTCCGTTCAGTGTAGGGTTTTGTTTCTCGGCCGTGTTAGTTGTGCATTAACAGTGATATATCGCAGTACTACGGATAGGTTTACTGATGAGGATTTAGCCGATATGCAGCTCGTGTGTGGGTCAACTGAATACAATGAGAGAGCAACACAACGACACTGTGCTGGACTATCCCCGAGGCGGCAACCACATCACAGTACTCTTTGTTCCCATTATGCTGTTTTGTGTTGTACGTTTTGTTTATTGCACTTTACAGGCTTCTTCACTGTTGTGAATGTATTTTCACAGAAACAAGTGTGATAGCGATAACAAACCGAGTAAACCATAATCACATTATCACTCTGTAACGCTCCGCCGGAGACAGTGAACCCTTTATACCGAAATAATCGGAAGGCATCCTTGAACAACCTCTGAAAGTTTTTCGGTGGAGTTTTCCTTCACTCAGTATAAATTAAATTTAAGGAAAGTAACAATAACCTGTGACTAGTAACTGTTACAGTAAATCTACGTATCAATTTTAACATTCAAGATTGAAAAACAACTAAAACGGAGATAGAAGCAGAATTTTTGTCTTTTTTTATTTATTTGAAATTTACATTCCCTCGCTAGGAGGAAGGCTGGATAACGGCTAGTTGATGCATTTCAATGTTTGAATAAAAACAAATATAAATACTTAAAACAACTTTTCTTAGAAGAAAAGAAATGGTTGAAGCTTGGTGACATTCTTGTTATGTGAATGTTTTTCAGTCCTGTAGAGATTATGATGTAATAGGTTCGTTCCTAGTGACTTGCTATGTCAGGGATTTAGTTTCAGATGAACAGAAAGATTTACATAAAAAGTATGTGGGATAAATGTTGGGAAGGGTCAAGACGGTGTATGTAGGTCCTATCACTACAGTCTTACTGGAAAGAGTGGATTGGAGCCTTCTTTGCGAAAATGAAGAGATGGGGCAGGCTATATTTGACAACACGGCTAGATCTCAAATTTATTTATTGATCTGGGCGATAAAGGCTGTTAAAATTACCCTGAAAAAGTATGTGGAGTGTATGGAGAAGGTTGGATGTGGCGACAGAGAGGACGACGTTCTTAATGACGCCGGGAGACAGTGTGGTCAAGGAATTCGACAAAAGACTGCCGAAGGTATTCCGAGTGTAAAGATGTTGTGGGAACTTTATTACCTGGTACAGGGGAGCGCGATCGGATATGGAAAGCGAATAGAGTGCGTGTAATACGCATGGTTCGGGACGGGATGGATGAGGGTGTTGTAGATATTTATAATGGTCGTGAGATTTAATTCCCACGTTCGGCCAGTAGCAGTTTTAGTCTGTTACGAGTTTTCTTTTTGACGGTCAGTACATGGGGGTTCCAAATTAACGTCTGATCAAGTCCAATTGTACAATTGGAGATTTTGTGGTTTTTTGTGACATTATTAGGATGTTGTTGAAGGGGTTATTGATATGAACAGAGAGTTGAATGGACAATAACGATAAGTGTGTCGTTAGCGTGTTAATTACCTATACAAGAGGGGTTTGGGTAGGAACACAAGCTGTCTGTACGAGATAAGGCGACGATGAAGGGACGAATTCTTGAGGTAAATCTGTAGTTGGGTGGACCATACGGGATAGTGCCTCGTTTACGGCTGAGTGGGTTGGTGTGTGTCCGTTGTGCGCAGGCGTCGCTGCCGGAGGCGGACCGGCACGACACGAGCGCCATCTACCGCAAGCTGACGCTGGCCGAGCTGCAGGCCGAGGTGCCGCAGCTCAACTGGCTCGAGTACCTCAACGCCTTCCTCGAGACCGACATCGACGACCAGGAGCCCGTCGTCAGCTACGCCATGCCCTACTTCATCGAGATGGGCCGCATCCTGCAGGAGACTGAGCGCAGGTCATTCCCCTCTCATTCTGCTCCTATTATTTCTGCTATATAATATCTGAGTGCTTTTTAGGACGTCGACTCCCTTACCGTCTGCTCCCGTCCTGTCCGCTTCTCCCCCACCCTCACCTACCTTGGCCCCAACATTGACCATCACCTCACCTGGGTCCCTCATCTCCGCTTTATCCAATCCAAAGCCCACAACCGCCTCTGACTCCTCAAACTCCTCTCTGGCCGGACATGGGGGTTGAACCCCTCTACCATCCTCCACACCTACAAATCCTTAATCTGTCCTATCCTCTGTTATGCCAGTCCCCCCTGGATGTCCGCCCCACCCCCAAATTCTATAAGTCCGTCCGGATCCTCGAGCGCCATGCACTCCGCTGCGCCCTCCATATTCGCCTCTCGTCTCCCACACGGATCCTCTACGACCTGATTCATTTCCCCCATCTGCTCCTATTCCTTGAACATATCCATGTACTCTACACCTCACGCTGCCTTGATCCCCCTCATCTCGTGGTTGCTCCTCTCCTCTCCAACCCCTACCCTCTGCCGTGCCTTCACCGTTGTGTCCCCCCCCCCCTACCCTCCATCTCTACAGCCTTCATCTCTTTTCCCAAGGTGGCTTCCGTCGACTTCCCCTCCCAGATGACGCCCTCTCTCCCTCCATTTACCCTTCCTGGCGCCTCTGATCTTCACCTTCCTCTCCCTTCCTCTGTCCTTTTCTCGGGATCCCCCCCCCCTTCCATCCTGTTTTTCCCCACCTACCCTCTTTCTGCCTCCCTTCTCACCCCCGAGTCCTTTTGCATTCCCCTCCTCTGCCTTTCCCTACTCACTCTCACATCTGCACTGCTTCCCCCCCCCCCCTTATGAGCCCTCTCCATCTGTCGGTTCTCCCTCCCCACTTCGTTTTTCCTGTCCTCCCCCTTTTTTCCCCCTCATCTGTCCAGGTCCCCCCCCCCCCCCCCCATCTACCCTTGACTGTGGTGTGTCATCTCCATACCAACTTTTTAGTTCAGTGTTTCCAGTGACTGTTAACTGTTGTGCGTCTTTTCCAAAGTGTTGCAAACAGAAATCATACTGTCGCTGGGTGTGATTTTTATATCTCTTGTGAACAGAAACCAGGCTGTCGCCGTGTTTTTTTAATCGTCTGTCTACTATTTTACCTGTCTGCTTCCTGTGTATTTTATTAGCCATCGCCAACCCTTTTATGTTTTAACTTTCCACAATTTTCCGCCATTTTACAATTTAAGACACCGTTTTATCGCCTGTTTTTATTGTTTATTATCTTCTTCTTGTGTTTTAAAAATTCTGTAGGCTGAAGAGCGGCGTACTAAGCTGCTGCCATCCCGCCCCCTTCGGGGGGAATCAAAAATCAATAAAAGAAAAAAAAATAGGACGTCGAACAGTCGCCGTCTGTCAGACTGCTTTCGATCGACAGCGACAGAGATACGCAACTCGAGGAAATCTTAGGGGAAGTGCCCAGAAGGGCAGGAGGAAAAGAAATGAAACTTCACAGGTTGAGAGGGTATGTGATGCTGCTTCAATAATAACGAAATAGTCAAATTTATAAAGAACTTCACAGTAAGAGCCCTCTTACCAGAATGGCACTCAGCTTCCCAGCACTTGACAGAATTTGAAAGGGGTCTCGCTGCGAGTCTGTATTTGGTCAGCTGGTCGAATCGTGCAACATCCAGATTTGTGGAACATTCCAGTGTGACAGTGGCCCTATGTTGTACTGGATGGGAACGTGAGGGTAGGCATATTCGTCGTCAAGGTTCGAGTCCACCATGTCTGATCACCACAGGGAGGATCGCTGTATTGTGCACAAAACACATTCTAACTCCTTCACAACAGCGTGTGGCATCCGAAAACAAGTAATGGACACTCTGCAACATTTTGGGTCGTCCCGCACCGTGGATCAGAGACTGGGAGCAGCTTGCCTAGGCATTTACCGGCCCTGCACGTGGAGAGGTGTCGTTACTGGAAACCATGTACTACTGGCGAATGGCTTCGTATTATGTTCAGGCATGAATCGTGGTTCTGCATAACCTTGGATGACTATCGTCGGTAGTATGGTGGCGACATAGAGAGAGGTACTATTCTTCAAGTGTTTTGGAGAGGCACAGCAGTGTTACCCCTGGCTTCATGAAGTGGAGGCCATCTGGTGTGACTATACATCATGGCTGGTAGTGATTGAGGACCTACAACAGCACAGCGGTAAGCCACGGACATCCTGCTTCATCATGTGCTGTCTTTCATGCGACAGTATCGTGGTCCATTTTTCAACAGGACAATGCTCGTCCATACAAGGCACGTATCTCTATGAATGAACTGCCTCCGTGACGATCCGTAGATCTGCCCCTATAGAATATGTGTTAGACCAGTTCGGAAGTCAACTCCATCAAAGTTCCTATATGTGGGATATCAAGGACCACTTATAACAGTTGTGGGCTATCTTGCCTCAGGAGAGGATACAATGGCTTGGTTTCACGACACCTTCCCAATTGAATCAGTGCATAAACTAAGGTTAGCGTGGGTGAAACCTCATACTGATAAATAAGCGCATTCTGCCAAGTTCTTTGTAAATTTGATCCGGTATTGTAATCATTGTCATAACATCACATAGCCTCTCAACTCATATGGTTTCACTTCTTTTCTTCCTTCTTGTCTGGGTGCTTCCCTTTTTGTCAGGCAGTATTATTCGTAAATGTTAGTACATTAAATCATTTACTTAAAATGTTAGCATTACACACTTTAATGGGTACTTTGTTTCACCACCTCTTAATTTAGTAGCATGCAGTGGAAAATAGGTAATGGCATAATTTTTTCATGGAGTGTATATCCATACAAAAAGTTGGTAGTTTTTTAACAAAATTGTATATTTAATCTTATTGATTGTGTTGCAGTGTACATATGTTTCTGAGTTGGTTTTGATAAATCACCTTACAGAATGGTAGTGAACACCGCATGTTTGTAGTTAGCTTTGATACATTAGTATTTCAACTGAGATAATACTAGAATTCGTATCTTGTTTTAACATTTATAAGAAGTTCTGACCCTGCCATTCATATCTTAGTTTCAGTTTAATGTAAAATCGACTGTTGGTTTCAGTTCATGAATGTCTTTTATAAAATATATAATAAATGTTGTGGTCTCCAGTCCAGAATCTGGATTGATGAAGCACTCTAGGCTACTCTATCTTGTCCAACGTTCTTCACCTCCAAACAGCTACTACAACCTACATCTATTTGAACGTACTTACTGTATTCATTGCTTCGTCCCCTTCTAAAATTCTTACCATCCGTAATGCCCTACAGTACTAAACTAACTTTTCCTTCATGAGTCAGGATGTATCCTATCAATTGATCTGTTCTTTTACCCAAGTTATACCTAAATTTCTTTTTCTCCAATTTGAGTCACTACCTCCTCGTTAGGTACTCCACTTGGCCATGTAATCTTCAGCATTTTTCCGTAGCACATTATTTCTCGTCTGAACTGCTTACTGACAAAGTTTATCTTAAGTGCTGGGCTACACACCAGAAAATAGCTTCAGAAATGGTTCAAATGGCTCTGAGCACTATGGGGCTTAACTTCTGAGGTCATCAGTCCCTAGAACTTAGAACTACGTAAACCTAACTAACCTAAGAACATCACAAACATCCATGCCCGAGGCAGGATCCGAACCTGCGACCGTAGCGGTCGCGCGGTTCCAGACTGTAACGCCTAGAACCGTTCGGCCACTCTGGCCGGGAATAGCTTCAGAGAAGGCATCCTAAGACTTACATTTATATTGGATGTTAACAAATTCCTCATTTTCATAAATGCTTTTCTTGCTGTTGCCAGTCCATATTCTATGCCCCTTCCACTTTAGCCATTAGCTGTTATTTTGTTCTCATTAACAAATCTCACCAACTGTTTCTATTGTCTGATTTCCTAACTTAATTCCCTCAGAATCACCTGATTTAATTCGACTACACTCCTACGACGATGTTTTAATTTTGTTGATGTTCATCTCCTAACTTCTTTTCGGGACATAATCCTTTTCGCTTAGCTTTTCTTTCAAGACCTTTGTTGTCTCTGACTGAATTATATCGACAAACCTCAGGTTTTTATTTTTTCCCGCCTGACCTTTACTCTCCTTTTCATATTTCTCTGTGGGTTCCTTGACTACTTGCTCAGTGTAGAGATTAAATAACACTGAGAATAGATTAGAATCATACCTCACTCCCTTCTCAATACTGCTTCCTTTTCACGCCCTTCGAATCGTATAAATGCAGTCTGGTTTCTGCATTAGTTGGAGATAATATTTTGCTCCCTGTATTTTATCGCTGCTACCTTCATAATTTTAGAGTGTGTGTTTCAGTCAACATCAAACACTTTCTGTAAATCTACAGATGCTATAAACGAAGGTTTGTCTTTCTTCATCATACCTTCCAATATAAGTCATATGGTCAGTATCACTTTGTATGCTCTTAACATTTTCCTGGAACGCAAACTGATTTCCTAGAGATTAGCTTCTACTAATATGTGAATAATTCGTGTCAGTATTTTGCAACCACGATCTATTACACCGATATTTCGATAGTATTAGCATCCGTCAATACCTGAATTTTTTGGAATCGGAATTATTACGTTATTCTTGAAGCGGGAGGGCATTTTGTTTGTCGCAGGTACCTTGCACACCAAATGGAGTAATACTGTCACAACTAGCTCTTCAAAGAATCTCACTAATTCTAAGGAAATTTTGTCTGTTCCAAGAGTTTCGTTACGACTTAGGTCATTCAGTGCTCTGTCAAATTCGTCTTGTAGTATCATACTGTCCATTCATCTACTACCTCATACCTTTCTATGATATTGCTTTCAAGTACGTTTCACTTGTATAGCCTCTGTATATATTGTTTCCACCGTTCAGCCTTCCTTTTTTGCTGAGTATGTGCTTACCATATCTCAATATTTATACATGTGCTCCTCTATCTTTAATTTTGCCACAGGCAGCATCAATTTTTCACTAGTTATGCCTGCTTCTGCAGCCTTGTCTGGTTAGGCATTTTTGCACATTCTGTCAATCTCATATTTGATGGTTTTTTTTTTTTTTTTTTTTTTTTTTTTTTTTTTTTTTTTTTTTTTTTTTTAAGTCTTACTCTGCCTTGTGATGACTGGGTGTTGTGTGATGTCCTTAGGTTAGTTAGGTTTAAGTAGTTCTAAGTTCTAGGGGACTGATGACCATAGATGTTAAGTCCCATAGTGCTCTGAGCCATTTGAACCATTTTTGAAATGCTTTATTTCCTGCATGTTCATATTATTTCTTTCGCCAGTTAAATTTAATACCTCCCACAACATCCAACGATTCCTATCTATGCGCTGTATTTTTACCTATTTGACCTACTGCCTTCATTATTTCAGTTTTGAAAGCTAACCATTCATCTTATATTTTATTCCTTTCTCCTGTTTCACCCAATCAGTGCGTTATGCTCCTTCTGAAATTCTCAATAGCCTCTGGTTCTGTACAGGGTGTCAGCCATTCAGGGAATATTGTAGGGAACTGGTTTAAAAATTTTTATTTCAAAGCGCCTCCCCTTCCGTTGCCCACTTCAGTTAGTTGTTCGACCTCCTAGACTGGCCTAAACCTAGTTACTTCACAAGTTTTCTCCGATAGCAACTTCCGCTGTGCCTACGTGACATAAGTTGCTTGCCTTTCAGAACCGAGGCAGTTCTGTCCAGTTAAAGCTGCTGACAAGAGACGCCCTAAGCCCTCTGCTGTAACTGCTGGCGAATTCACGCCATCGGTTTTAGCCAATAGCGTACGTGGGATACAGGTCACGTGTGTGGGTACTGGAGGATTCTGCACTGCGGAACACACTTGCTTCTCTCTCTAGTCAACCAGACCTCGAGCAGAACAGACGTCTTTCTTAGGAGGCAGAGTCTCCCGTTACCGTCATCAGTTAAAACAAGAAGCGGCTCCCCTTCCGCTGCCCACTTCGATTAGTTGTTCGACCTCCTAGACTGGCCTAAAGCTGGTTACTTCCGACGTTAGGAGCGCCCTTGTATACCGCACACTGAAATATACACTACTGGCCATTAAAATTGCTACAACAAGAAGAAATTCAGATGATAAACAGGTGTTCATTGGACAAATATATTATACTAGAACTGACATGTGATTACATTTTCACGCAATTTGAGTGCATAGAGTCTGAGAAATCAGTACCCAGAACAACCAAATCTGGCCGTAATAACGGCCCTCATACGCATGAGCATTGAGTCAAACAGAGCTTGGATGGCGTGTACAGGTGCAGCTGCCCATGCAGCTTCAACACTATACCACAGTTCATCAAGGGTAGTGACTGGCGTATTGTGACGAGCCAGTTGCTCGGCCACCATTGACCAAACGTTTTCTGTTGGTGACAGATCTGGAAAATGTGCTGGCCAGGGCAGCAGTCGAACATTTCCTGTATCCACAAAGGCTCGTTAGGACCTGCAACATGCGGTCGTGCATTATCCTGCTGAAATGTAGGGTTTCGCAGGGATCGAATGAAGGATAGAGCCACGGGTCATAACACATTTGAAATGTAACGTCCACTGTACAAAGTGCCGTCAATGCGATCAAGAGGTGACCGAGACGTGTAACCAATGGCACCCCATACCATCACGCCGAGTAATACGCCAATATGGTGATGACGAATACACGCTTCCAATGTGCGTTCACCGCGATGTCGCCAAACACGGATGCGACCATCATGATGCTGTAAACAGAACCTGGATTCATCCGAAAAAATGACGTTTTGCTATTCGTGCACCTAGGTTCGTCGTTGAGTACACCATCACAGGCGCTCCTGTCTGTGATGCAGCATCAAGGGTAACCGCAGCCATCGTCTCCGAGCTGATAGTCCATGTTGCTGCAGACGTCGTCGAACTGTTCGTGCAGATTGTTGTTGTCTAGCAAACGTCCCCATCTGTTGACTCAGGGATCGAGACGTGGCTGCACGATCCATTACAGCCATGCGGATAAGATGCCTGTCATCTCGACTGCTAGTGATACGAGGCTGTTGATATCCAGCACGGCGTTCCGTATTACCCTCCTGAACCCACCGATTCCATATTCTGCTAACAGTCATTGGATCTCGCCCAACGCGAGCAGCAATGTCGCGCAGCAATGTCGCGATCCGATAAACCGCAATCGCGACGGGCTACAATCCGACCTTTATCAAAGTCAGAAACGTGATGGTACGCATTTCTCCTCCTTACACGAGGCATCACAACAACGTTTCACCAGGCGACACCGGTCAACTGGTGTTTGTGTATGAGAAATCGGTTGGAAACTTCCCTCATGTCAACACGTTGCAGGTGTCGCCACCGGTGCGAACCTTGTGTGAATGCTCTGAAAAGCTAATCATTTGCATATCACAGCATCTTCTTCCTGTCGGTTAAATTTCGCGTCTGTAGCACGTCATCTTTGTGGTGTAGCAATTTTAATGGCCAGTAGTGTATTTGCTTATTTTACCTAATTTCCTGTCTGTCATTTAACGGCAGCCCTGGATGCCCACTTACAAGTCCTGACGTTCAATCTCCTGTACATTGTCGTAATAAGCCGGACGTCGCAGCCTCCTTAACTCTTCCCTGTCCATGTACACTTCTTTCAATTCATTCAGTTCTCATCTCCAGTTTAAAATCTATTTCGATATCTGTGTGTTGCTGTTACGTGATGAATCTGAAACTTTCCAGGCCTCTTTATACAAACATCTTACATGAATCCTAAACCAACTGTGCGTAATTATTAAATGATGCTCCGTGCAGACGTTTGCCTGGCAGTTTCCACTTTCACTGACGATGACGTGCTGTGTCCACATTCCCACCTACTATCCCTGAGTGTAGTGCACATCTGTCGTTTCAGACACTGAATACATAGTTGTGATGCGACGTGATGGAAGTTGCTATGAGGCAGAACAAACGACAATCAGAGAAAAGAAAACAAATGTCACGACCAATTGTAAACAGGAAAGTCGAGTAAACATACATAATTGTTGTAAATTTCGCAGCCACGAGTCATTTCAGGAAATTCCTTTCATACTTTCAAACGAAGGATTGTCAGACCCATATTCATAAGTACTTTTTGTAATGCTTTGACGTGAGGAGAAATTTCGGAAGCTTGTGACACATATTTTTTATACAACCTGTTTAGAGTTGAAAAGGTTAGCACAGAGTAGAATGCTGTGGAGACATACTCGTATTAAAACCTGTCTAAACACAAAACACAGCCCTTAGAAAAGTAGGAACCGAAATGCATTTTTAGAGACAGAGAGCAAGAAACGAGTGCTGTGTGCGGTGTGGTGGCGTATCCCCTGAGGGGGCGGCAGCGCCGTGGCGTGACCAGGGCAGAGGGCGGCCCCGGGGAAATCACGGTGCTTTGTCTTCCCAGCGGGCCGCTGCCGGACCCAAAGCAGAGGCACGCATCACCAGCATCACGCGGTTCTCCACACGATCCTTGTTTCCTCTCTATTTTAAATAAACTGCAAAAAAAAAGTGTTGGTGGATCAGCACAACGCCAAATGTTGTGGGCTTAGATTCAAAGGGACTAAGAAATGAGATGAGAAGCCTTTTGAAACTAAAAATTAATTTTGCTGTACAATAACCAAAGTAAAGACAACCTTGCATCGCCTGTTTTTCATTTCATTTTCATTTTTATTTTCCCAGTACTATGTCTATTCGGGAATGTAGCATACATATCAGAAACACATCATTAGAATACAAATTGAGGGCCGTTTTTCCAAAACTCGCTTTATGCAAAAAGTTGAATTTTACAGGAATCGAATTTATTTAACAAGCAAGTTTCCAAGGAAAAATTGTTTACTATTAGCAAAGTTTGTACAGTTTTGAACATGTTTTAGGACAGTATTTGCAGATACATAAAATTGTAGATAGCTTAACAACCACTGTGAGTAGAAAAACAGTTATTTTTTTTCAAAACTCGCTTTATGCTGAAACTAGATCAGTGCTATCTAAATATTAAATGGCAGTTTCAAACATTAAAGTTTTGGAGTAATATTTGGTTTTCTTTTCTAAACAAATTCAGGGGACTCTTGGTCCTCATAAATTCTCTGTGAGCTGTCATGACCTTCATGCTCCTCACCACTTGCAAATTTTATGTCGTCGTAGAAACTTGCAGCATCCTTAGGAACAGTAAAGAAACGCATTAGCTTCATTACATCCTTCTTCTTTTCTGCACTCATATAGTTTTTCTTGGGAATAATCACATCACGTTTCATGGCTTTGAACGAAGGAATGTTCTTCTTCAATACATCGCGACATACTTCTGATCCAGAGAAACGAGTACTTTTAACAGCACATTGAATATTACCACTGGTTGTCTGTATGTTATTGCTCATACATCCATCATTTTGAAAGGCACAGTAGACTTCAATATTTCCTTAGAAATCTACTTGACGTCGTAAGAAAACCAGTCTTTTCCCCCACACAAGCACCTTTCCAAACTTTGCTAGAATACTCCTGTATTCGTTAGGTGATATAATCTCTTCTTTCTTCCAATATTCCTTCTCAACTCTACCAAATACACGATCTGGTGGCATGAAACTATGTCCACAAATAGGGAAATTGTGGGTAAGTTGAGAGAACACTTTAGTGTGTTCCATAAAATGTGCCAGCATACAGAGAATTATAGAATTCTTGTTCTGGCTGGTGCACGAGTCTGAGAAAAGCTCAAGTGTCACTCTCCTCTTACCAATATTTCTAGTTCTCACTTCTAAATAATTTAAGAGGAAGTATTGTAGTGCAGAAGCGATTTCATTTGCACCTCTTCCAGCTTCTGTTTCACACCAAGTATACTGAAATACGTTGTCATTATCTTGTTTTGGTTCATGTGTCACCACAGTCAGGTTATAGAACCATACCTGTCGTGTGTAAAACACTTCTCCAATAGAGAGCTTTGGCAGAGGTTGATTTTGTTGCATGTCAAAGGCCACTTTTACAATGTCTTCAGAGTACTTGTTCATGCTACTGTGGAATATCTTTGCACGAGCCTTATGGAAATGCAAGTTAATTTTACATACTTCCTGAAATTGTTTGGTTTCTGCGACCTTTATTTTCAGTTCAAGCTCCTTGCATGTTGGAAAGGTGTCACTGTGAGGATTACCGAAGCTGAGATTAAAATTCTTATAGAACACAGTCTTAAAATTTTGACACAGAACAGATTTTATTGCATGCTTCTCTTTGTTCTTTGCAAAAACTTTCCCACATTATATTTAAATTTAATGTTGGGTGCAAATCTACTCAGTTTCCCTCTGCTATAATGACACTCTCTACACTTATATTTCAAAATGTGCTCCTTCACTTGTTGGGTCATAACTACGTCGGCTTGAGTTTCTCTTGAGCCATCTCTTCGTTCTGGTAATGCACTCCCATGTTCTTGATAGTGCCAAGCAATCCGGGCTAAGCGATCCTGCGATACACCTGTTATTTTTTGAAATGTAGCAGCACAAACTGGTACTTGGGACCTATCTCGAAGTTTTATTTTATAATTGATAGACACTGATTCAGTGGGATCCACAACATACCTACCTGGTACTGATATGTCCATGTATGACAGAAGGAATGCATCTTGCTTGCTCTTGTCTCCTGCAGAATATAACAGATTATTGAAATGTTAAGTCCGCGTAACTGAGTTTGCCTGCATGACAGTCTTTCCCTCCACTGTTGCTTCACTCACTCCTTTCAGCGTGCCGGCAGTCAATATCAGGCGCAGTATTTTGCTCTAAACATCGTGATGATTTTGCTCTGGAGATGTTAGTCTGCTTTGTTCCTCTTCTTTTCCGCCCACCAAGGGTTACACTCACAGGAGTATTATATTCACCATCACTTTCCATCGTCACTATAAACACGAGTCTAGTCGTCTACACGCAACTTCCACGAAACGGCGGTAACTGGTAACCAAAACACATAACAGCTATCGTCAACAAACGGAGAAATACTGCCTGTGCAAAGTACGTACACGCGTGCGGCAGCGGCTGACTGGGGTTCCCATCAGCATCTGCGCCAGCTGTCACCCTAGTTGGCACGGATAGTAATATGCCCTGCCATCTACCGCCAAGCACAACAATTTCTCCAGGAGTGCTATTACACAGTCGGAAAGGTACTTGGCCTGACATCTATGGCACAGCAAACAAATTATGAGAAGACGCAGCACTACCTATAACATCTTTGGCAAAAAAGTAGCATATAGCGAGTTTTGGAAAGACCCCAACATATGCACGAGGCGAGTTTTGCAAAAACGGGCTGTATTCTCTGTGCTATAAGTGCAGAATAAAGCAAGTTTTGCTTAAGCCGACTGCACAGGCCTGTAGAGCTAGCCGAACAGTATGTGTCAAGGTAAAAAAAAAAACTATTTTAAACGTTTCTTTATGGCATAAAGCGAGTTTTGAAAAAAAGGTCCTCAGTTAGAAAGTAACCATTTACTGCAGTCTGCCGAGGCCAATGGCGTTGTCGCTTTAGGAACACCGGCTCCTGCCTTATCAACAATGTTAAGCAATATTAGGCCTGGTCAGTATTTGGATGGGTGACTGTCTGGGTGCACCAGGTGCCGTTCGCGCAAGAACAACACTTGCACCATGCTCGTGGGTCATACGACATTATTTTTGTCAGTTATTATAGTCAACAGAATAAAATCAGACTAAACACAGAATAAAAATGGCACCTACAGTGTTTAACCAGTTAACTATTTATGTTTTGATTTAGTCACTTTCTTGGGCTGTCTGTTGTTGGCCTGATACATTATAAAGTAGATAAGAATTAACACTATATAAGTACAAGTAAAAATAGCAAGTATCCGATAGCTGAAAACGACATGTAATAGAATGGTTTACCACATTACCGGACTTGAAAGCTGTAGGCGTGATATTTGGCAGAGTACAAATATCAGTACACAACCAAGTCATTAGTAGTGTGGCAGTGTATGTTAGGTGCAGAAAAGTGCTGAAATCAGCAGTAGCACTTTCTTTTTCAGTGGAGTCATATTATAGCTGCTACCAATGCGTATGTCATATTCTGCTGACATCAGCAACCGTACTTACTTACCTCCAAAGTCATTCCAGGAATCATGTCATCCAGCCGCGTGCTGGGTGTGGGGGCAGGTGGCCCACCGCCGCTGCACTTCCGCAGATTTTGCACCCCCACCGTTTCACTCTCCCTCCGTGGGCTGTCCTCCTCCGTGAATCCCGTCGCCTCTATCGCTCCTTCCTGCACACTCGTCACAGGGATACATTCCAACGCCACCGGCAAATACAGCGACACGTGTGGAACCTTGTTACAGCAACGAAACGCCGAGACTGGCGCCAGACCCACACATGACTCAACGCCACCCTCCCTATCAACTCCTCCTAGTACTGGTCCATCTTCCATCGCCTTACTGGTTCCCAGCCGGCCGAAGTGGCCGTGCGGTTAAAGGCGCTGCAGTCTGGAACCGCAAGGCCGCTACGGTCGCAGGTTCGAGTCCTGCCTCGGGCATGGATGTTTGTGATGTCCTTAGGTTAGTTAGGTTTAACTAGTTCTAAGTTCTAGGGGACTAATGACCTCAGCAGTTGAGTCCCATAGTGCTCAGAGCCATTTGAACCATTTGAATACTGGTTCCCATTCTGCACCTCACTACCCCCTTCTCCATAACGACCGCCCCCTTTCAGACGACCGCAGTAAGGCCAATCACTTCGCTTCCCACCTTTCCAAGGTCTTCTCCATCCCAGATGATCCCCACTTTGATTATTCTCTTTTCCCCACCGTCATGGAACGCGCCGATACCTCGGTCGCTCCACTTGTTCCTAGTCTCCAGTACTTGGGGTAGTTGTCCCCCTCTGACATCAACACTCCAATCACAGCACAAGACATTATACTTATCCTCCGATCCAAACGCAACACAGCCCCTGGTCACGACTGTGCCACCTTAGAGAAAGCCCTTATTCTTTCCTGATGCCCTTGACCATCTCTATAACGTCATCCTCTCTACCGGCTTCTACCCTGACCTCTTATTCCTCAAACCCAACAAACCCCCTTCTGCTGCACCTCTTCCCATCGTCCCATCTGCCTCACCTCCCTCTTCAGTAAGGTCTTCGAATCCATCCTCTCCCACCATATCCATCAGCACCTTAATCAATACCACCTCCTCCCCCTTACCCAGTGTGGTTTTCGACCCTCCTTCTCCACTTAACCTCGTTCACCTTCTCTCCCTCCAGCTCAACTGCTGTCGCTCCGCCATTTTTGTTTCCCTCGACCTCCAAAATGCCTATGACCGTGTGTGGCAACCCGGTCTCCTCTTTCAACTTCAAACCTACGCCCTGCCTATCAATTTTGTCCATCTGGTCGCTTCCTTCCTCACGCTCCATCCTTCCTATGTCACCCTCCACAACACCAACTCACGTATCTTTTATCCCACTGCTGGCGTCCCCCAGGGGTCCTCTCCTCTCTCCTTTATCTCTTGTATACGGCTGATATGCCCAAGACACCCCCAACTGTCCACCTTCTCCAGTATGCTGATGACACTGCCTTCCTGGCTCTCTATCCCACACTTCAGTGGTCCCAACGCACCCTCCAAACCTACCTTAACCAGTTCACCACTAGGTGTAACCAGTGGTTCCACTGTCACAACCCCTCCAAAACCCAGGCAATCATCATAGGCCGCACCACCCGCTCCTTCCGTATCCGTGATTTCTCCCTCACCCTTTATGGTCGTCCCATCCAACTCATCCCCACCCTGAGATACCTTGGGCTCACCCTCGACCGTCACCTCACCTGGACCCCTCACCTCCAGACCATTCAGCAGAAAGCCCATTCCTGCCTCTGCCTCCTGAAACTCCTGTCTGGCCAGACATGGGGATTGCATCCTTCCATCATCCTCCACACCTACAAATCCTTCATCCGTCCTATCCTCTGTTATGAGAGTGTTGTCTGGATCTCTGCACCCACCCACTTTTACAAGGCCCTCCAAATCCTTGAATGCCATGCCTTCCATATCTGCCTTCCTTACCCCACACGGCTCCTGTATGAACTCATCCCCTTCCCCCACCTCCTCCTGTTCCTCCAACATCTCCACATCCTTTACGTTGTCTGCAGGCTTGATCCCCCCCACTCCCTGGTTTCCTCCTTCCTCTCCACCCCCCACCCGTCGTCGCGCCTTTATCGCTGTGGCCCTCCCTCTCCCCACCTCCACACCCTCCATCTCCTTCATCAGGGCAATTTCCAGCACCTCCCCTTCCCGGATGATGAACTTCGCCATGACATATACCCCGCTTCCTTCCAACCATAACCTGGCCTTGTTCCCCCCCCCCTCCACGGGGCCCCCTTTCTTCCTCTCCCCTCCTTCTCCCTAGAGCGGATTTTCCTCCCCCCCCCCCCGAGCCACTGCATCCAACTGTTGCCTATTTCCGTCCCACCTCCCTCCCTACCCGGCCCTCTCTGGCGCGCCCCCCGCCAATCTCCCCCCTCTCTTCCCCTCCCTCTCTTCTTCCCTTCTCCCTCATCTCCTTGTGCCTGGCAGATCCTCCATTTTGATCATCGTCCGTGTGGCACGTCAGTGTTGTGTTTAGTGCTGTTTCTCCTGTGCATTGAGAGGTGTGATTTTAATTGTGTGCTGGCCGTGTACTTAGTGTTACTGTCAGTGTTCGTTATGTGCTACGCCATCCATCGATACTTTTATGCCCCGGTCATACTGCACCTTGTTTTTTTTAATTGTCCCAGTGTGTGTTTTTTTTGTGTGTGCTACTTTTTTACGGTTTTTATCTCCATTTTACAGTCACTCCTTTATTGTCTATTGTCTTCCATGAATTTCCCCCTTTTCTGTATCTATGCTCACCATGTTTTCTCCTTTGTTATTGTTAAATGTCTTCTATTGTTTGTTCTATGTCTTTTGGCTGAAGAGCAGCGCATATGCTGCTGCCAGCCCGCCCCGATGGGGAATTGAAATACAATGAAGGACAAAAAAAAAGCTAGGAACATTATAAACGAAGCTATTCATTGCCAATAATTGCAGTTGTTACAGATGACACAGACCTACCAAAAGCAATGTAAATAATAGCAGTTTGTATTCAATAGACTCCGTAAAAGCTTTATAGACTGTATTCGTCCGCTGTTATTGCTCATAGTATTATAAAAAGTATGTCAGCAGCGCTGTTCACATAGTGAAATACATAAAGTGAGTATTCGAATTGTGCAGTTGCATTTCCACAAACAATGGTTCGCAGGAACACAAGCCAGTAACCAACTACACCACCCCAAAAACACACACACATAACATAGTAGTCTTATTAGGAAAGAATAAGGTGTTATCTATTACCAAATATTTTACGTAGGCAACAGAAGAACGTGTACATGTTTGAAAACACGTGAGCAAAGACGGTAACAGTGAGAGATGTGGCATTTCCGAAGACAATATCAGAATCGATATCTCAGAAAAAGCGACTACCACAATATATTGCTAGATCTCTCATACTTTTCATGCACAAATTAAGTATTGCCGCATCTAAAGTATCTGTATAATTAACTATGTGTTTATTGTAAAATAAGCTAAATCGCGGCGAAAATCCGATTTCTTGCGCCTTGCATATACAAAGAGGTATCATAATAAGCTTAATGCCTAACGCAAGACTTTGTATGGCTACCTGCCATTGCCTCGAATCCTAAACAAATTCCACAAAAATGCCACACACGTATTAAAGTGATGTTATTTTCTATATCGAATAGACATATGGAGGTGGGTATGTGAGTGGTTGTGTTCTGCAACAAATTAGTGCATCATAACCGGAAATGACAATAGAGATCCTACCAGATCATATGCTGCCCCAGTTGGAATATACGCTTAATATCAATCCCTCAACCACATCGTCCACGTTAGAACTTCCAATAAGCAAAGCTTAAACAAAATTGCTGTAAATATTACGGGGTATGGTACCTCGACATTGCAGTGTAACAGCTTCACACTGACGATTTGCAATAAACGAAGATATCGACGTCGTAATACACGAAAAACAGAGAAGACATAATTTGATTACAGCAGTAACAGCAGTATGGAATTACGAATAACTGCCGAAGAGATTTAATTATATTCCATAACAGAGTAGTTGAAAAGGATGATACAGATGGTTCAAATGGCTCTGAGCACTATGGGACTTAACTTCTCAGGTCATCAGTCCCCTAGAACTTAGAACTACTTAAACCTAACTAACCTAAGGACATCACACACATCCACGCCCGAGCAGGATTCGAGCCTGCGACCGGAGCGGTCGCGCGGTTCCAGACTGTAGCGCCTAGAACCGCTCGGCTACACCGCCCGGCTGATACAGATCATCAAGTACATACCTAATCAACCTTGTACAGGGAACTAACACAGGACCCATTCTTTAGTGGTCTCCAGCCGGATATGTTCCGTCACGTGTATGATCACTTTACCAACGATGGTGCCCGTTCGTGGACTTGCAATTTGACATACATAATAATTTATATAAATTTTACTCTATAATTGGATGTCACTCACGTTAAACGGTCAACCCTAACTGTCTTATCGTATAGCATAACCGTAGGCGTCGCTATAATGCAAGATGTCTCCTCCAACCAAACACTACGCTCCACCTGGGAATAACTTTATAGAACCACAGAAGCAGTCTCGTTCCGTTAATGTAGATTTAGAGTGTAGTTTCATGAGGTAGAATACGTGCACTGCGTATAAATCTGTAGCATCATAGCATATTTCGAAAAAAAAAATGCCAGCGCATAATAACGTCACGGGATAATTTAATGATAAATTCCCGCGATTGGTGTGATAGACTACCAGACTGCGACAGACAGTACCGCCGACGGTATGGGCGAGAGCAAAGCTTTCACTGTTTTAATATAGCACGTCTGTCGGAATCACACTAGATTATTATAGCTGTAGGCTATTTCGGTAGTTTCTACACGTGGTCTAGGGGTCAGTCGGCTCTCAGCCGTGGCAGCGTGCGGACGGCTCCGCGCGCCGGCCAGTGCTCCGCTGCAGACGTTGTTTACTTCCGCGTCGTAGCTTAAGGCTTGCGTCCGTCCACCGTGAACAACATGTCGAGCGCTTACCGCCGTGCGACCCTTAAAGTTTCCTTCCCAGCTGAACATGCGTGACCTCGTGCACATGAAGTTGAAACGTTCATACGTGAAGAAGTTCGTTTAGATCCTTACCACGTTATCGGAATCCATTTTTCGATCACGAGTAATGTCGTTCATATTAAAATGACAAACACCGAGGTGTGTGCAGATGTTATTCGCCGCCATGCCAATGGACTTAAGTTCAAATACTCTGATGGTCACGTCGGAGCTGTAACACTTGAACTCGCAGAGTACGGTCAACGCACGATTAGAGTGTTTGAACTACCTTTTGAAGTGCCGAAGGACGAAGTTGTCTCTGCGTTACAACCATGCGGTAACGTCATCGGTTACGTAGACGAAAAATGGCAAACCTTCACGACCTACCATGTCCTTAATGGTGTGCGTCAGGTCAAAATTGAACTGAAAAAACATATTCCATCATACCTGACCATTGGCGGGGTGCGAGCCATTGTCATGTACGACGGCCAACCCCGAACATGTGCGGGTTGTGGACAAGAAGGCCACGTCAGATCCGCCTGCATGCGACGCCGCCTGATCCAGACGCCGGTCGACGAGGAAGCGTCCCCAGCGGTGATGACTCAGATCCCTGTCACATACGCCAAGGTTGCCCAGGAAGGTAGCACGTCTACACAGAGTCTTCCTGCTCCGATGACGTCGTCTGATCAGGTAGATGCAACCGCTCCTGAGATTCCTTATGAGGTGCCCCAGACGCCAGATCCTAACCTGCCGAATCATCGCAGCACTGTGACTGAAAATGCTACTGAGATGGACGTTGATCCGGGAGTGGTACCTACTTCTGCTTTCCTTCAGACTGGTCTGGAGTCAGACGAAAGCCACCCGCAATCGGACTCTGAACGACCTGTTCGAAAACAAGGGTCGACACGAAAGAGAAAGAAACGTGGCCGTACACCCCCTGATGAATCCATTCTACGGATGGATACCAGGGATGCAGACCCGAAGATGGACGACAAACCGCTCTTTGATGACCAAAAGTCTGATGCGAAAGACCCGCCACAGGCGACCACTGGCAACGAACACCCTCCTTACTGACGCCGTCGGCCCCACAGGTCGACGTTGAAGAGAGCCTATCCGATGAGACGAAAACTACGTCTCCTCTCCACGTGGATGACGTGCACAGCCGATGCCCTACCGCAGTATCAGTCTCCTGGGCAGACGACGTGGAGATCGAAGGGACTGGGGTGGACGCTGCTGATGATGGGGCACCCCCGTCGGTTGCGCCCGCGCACGCAAACTCTCCACAATAGCAGCCTCTTCAGCGGACCGGCAAGATCGACGACCTCTCGCTCCTGAAGAAGAAGCCCCACCTGTGCCTGTGGGACTCCAACACCAGCATTATCGTGTCGCAACGATTAACCTCGCAACCATTCGTGCGCCCCACAAACTAGCGCTGCTCCGCGATATGATTTATGATGCGGACATAGATATTGCGCTTTTTCAGGAAGTGCATGTCGCCGATTTTTCACCACCACATGGCTTCACGGTGCATCTTTCTCCAGCTTCGGACACCGGTAGTGGTGTTGCCATCATCTTACGCGAAGGTCTTCCTGCCGAAGATGTCCTATACCTCCCCAGCGGCAGAGGTATGGCCCTTACTCTCTTTGGTGTACGCATCATCAACATTTATGCGCCGTCGGGCTCCAGCTACCGTCGTGAACGCAATGCCTTCTTCGCGAATGAAGTCACACCCCTTTTTATGGGACCACACGATGACTGGGTCATGGGTGGCGACTTCAACTGCACCCAGCGACCTCAGGATCAATTGCCGCGTCACTCACCATGCGCAGCTCTGGAAACAGTCGTCACGCGGCTACAATTTGTCGACACGTGGAGACATGTTCACGGTGATCTTTTGGGCTTTACGTACTACACTGCGCACTCCTCTAGCCGACTGGATCGCATCTACATCTCGCGATCCCTAATTCCACACACTCGACAATCTGGCCTGTAGCTTTCTCAGACCATGAGGCTTACTTCTGTGATGTTGTTCTCACAAGACAGGCAGTATGGCACGGACGTGGTTTATGGAAACTGAACACGGCACTTCTTAATTCACCTGACTGTCGACTTCTAATAGAAGACACTTGGGTCACATGTAATAGACGCCGACCCACGTATCCGTCTACCATATCCTGGTGGATCCAGTGTGCAAAACCTGCTCTTCGAAAAACTTTAATCCGGTATGGCAAAGATGTTGTCGCCTGGAGGAAGAGCACTATGGACTTTTACTACAGGATCCTACGAGAATGCTCCACGATGCCAGCCTCCCCTGAGCGCCATACAAGGATGAACCAAGCTAAGGCCCAAATCTCCAATCTCATGCGACGGCATTTGGAAGGAGCGATAGTACGATCTCGTACTGCTGATCGCATGCCTCATGAACATCCGTCGATGTACCATATCATCCAAGAACGACAAAATCGACGCCGAAAATTGATTCACGTCCTAACGGATCAAGAAGGGCGTCGCTACGTAACCCAATCTGCAATAGGGAATGTGCTTCACGCCCATTACCGGCAGCTCTACGCCGCAATTCCACATTCCCCAGAGTTGATCGGGGAAGTCTCACAGCTCAACTTCGGTGGTATCCCAGGAGATGCGGCGATTGACTTGATGTCGGAGGTGACTGATGAGGAAGTCCGCGATGCGATCCGGGCAGGAACCATCAATCGCTCCCCGGGACCCGACGGTCTTCCCCTCGAATTTTATCGCACCTTCCGTGATTTGTTAGAGTCCACCTTTACCTCCATCTGTCGGGAACTGATGTCTCCGGAAGTACCTGTGCCGGACGCTTTCATGGAAGGAATTATTATTCCTGTACATAAACCGCACGGTGGCAACAGTGATTATCGGTCCCTCACCCTCCTTAACAGTGATATGAAACTTAAAAACGTTGCCCGATATGTTGTATCGCCAGACCAAGCATCTTTGGGAGGAGATAATAATATTCGCACGGCTTTATGCCGCTACAGGGATATGATCGCCGTTACCCAGGCACAACGCCTCTCTGGGGCACTTGCGTCTTCGGACTTTAGTCAAGCTTTTGATAGGGTTGACCATTCGTTCCTTACGGCCGTTCTCCACCATATGGGTTTCCCGGTCGCCGTTATCACGGTAGTGATGCGCCTTCTGCGGGGTGCCTCATCCAGGATTATGTACAATGGCAGACTCACTCCACCGATAATAATAGGTCGATCCGTACGTCAAGGTTGCCCTCTATCAGCAATTTTGTACGCCTTTTCCTTGGAATCCTTGCTATGTGGACTATGACAACGTTTGGTAGGGTTGTCCATAGATCGCTACCGATTCTGTTGCACGGCCTATTCTCACGATGTAGTCATCTGTTTACGTAATGCCGACGAGGTTCGAGCTGTTTTGACGTGGGTAGCGACTTATGGTGAGGCGTCGGGTAGCTCTTTAAACGTACGTAAGTCACAAGTTATGTTCATTGGCACGGGACTTCCCGTGGAGTGCGTTACACCTCTCACCACCGTTGATACCATTCGTTGTTTGGGAATAGATTTTTCAGCTGATCTCCGGCGTTCAGCCACCATCAACTGCCGACGCCTCCTTTTAATGATCAGAGCAGGTCTTATGGACCATCGCCTTCGATCCCTAGATATTCTCCAACGAGCTCGATATGTCAATACATATATCGCATCCCGAGTTCCCCATGTAGCGCAAGTTCTACCTTTCCCGCTTACTGTGGCACGTCGCATGTTGGCAGCGATGGCATCTTTCGTCAGCTCTGGGATATTGTTCAAAGTTAACTATGCAACCCTTACTCTTCCCCGTGAACGAGGTGGGATAGGTCTGTTTCACGTGCCGGATAGAGCTCGCGCCCTATTTGTCAGCTCCCAGATGACGGTATGGACACGTTGCCCAACGAGCCTCACTGGTCTCCTTCTGTCGGCATATTCGCCGGTCTCACTGTCAGCCCCAGTGATGATCTCGGATGTTCCGGCCCAGTTCCATTATATACGGTACTTCTTTCTGGAACTCAGTTATCTACGCCTCACCTTACCAAGACGGCTTTTACTCACGACAAAGGCAGTATACAATGTCCTCCAATTAGGTCGTCCACCTAACCCGATTGAACAAAAGTTCCCCCAGGTTGACTGGCGTCATGTATGGCGCGCGGTGTTCGCCTGTTACCTTGACACGAATGTTCAATCTGTCTGGTACCTAACTGTCAATGGTAAGCAAATCTACCAATTTCGCCTTCATCGTATCCACCTCGCCCAATCACCTCTATGCTCCACGTGTGGAGTGCCAGACACTGATGAACATCGGTTTGTTTGCGGACCGGCGGCGGAGGTTTGGCACTTGGTTCGACGTATTGTGGCTTTTCTAACGCGGGACATTCCGGATCGGATTACTCCCCTTTCATTATTATTTCCGGAACGTGACTACACTCCTGGAAATTGAAATAAGAACACCGTGAATTCATTGTCCCAGGAAGGGGAAACTTTATTGACACATTCCTGGGGTCAGATACATCACATGATCACACTGACAGAACCACAGGCACATACACACAGGCAACAGAGCATGCACAATGTCGGCACTAGTACAGTGTATATCCACCTTTCGCAGCAATGCAGGCTGCTATTCTCCCATGGAGACGATCGTAGAGATGCTGGATGTAGTCCTGTGGAACGGCTTGCCATGCCATTTCCACCTGGCGCCTCAGTTGGACCAGCGTTCGTGCTGGACGTGCAGACCGCGTGAGACGACGCTTCATCCAGTCCCAAACATGCTCAATGGGGGACAGATCCGGAGATCTTGCTGGCCAGGGTAGTTGACTTACACCTTCTAGAGCACGTTGGGTGGCACGGGATACATGCGGACGTGCATTGTCCTGTTGGAACAGCAAGTTCCCTTGCCGGTCTAGGAATGGTAGAACGATGGGTTCGATGACGGTTTGGATGTACCGTGCACTATTCAGTGTCCCCTCGACGATCACCAGTGGTGTACGGCCAGTGTAGGAGATCGCTCCCCACATCATGATGCCGGGTGTTGGCCCTGTGTGCCTCGGTCGTATGCAGTCCTGATTGTGGCGCTCACCTGCACGGCGCCAAACACGCATACGACCATCATTGGCACCAAGGCAGAAGCGACTCTCATCGCTGAAGACGACACGTCTCCATTCGTCCCTCCATTCACGCCTGTCGCGACACCACTGGAGGCGGGCTGCACGATGTTGGGGCGTGAGCGGAAGACGGCCTAACGGTGTGCGGGACCGTAGCCCAGCTTCATGGAGACGGTTGCGAATGGTCCTCGCCGATACCCCAGGAGCAACAGTGTCCCTAATTTGCTGGGAAGTGGCGGTGCGGTCCCCTACGGCACTGCGTAGGATCCTACGGTCTTGGCGTGCATCCGTGCGTCGCTGCGGTCCGGTCCCAGGTCGACGGGCACGTGCACCTTCCGCCGACCACTGGCGACAACATCGATGTACTGTGGAGACCTCACGCCCCACGTGTTGAGCAATTCGGCGGTACGTCCACCCGGCCTCCCGCATGCCCACTATACGCCCTCGCTCAAAGTCCGTCAACTGCACATACGGTTCACGTCCACGCTGTCGCGGAATGCTACCAGTGTTAAAGACTGCGATGGAGCTCCGTATGCCACGGCAAACTGGCTGACACTGACGGCGGCTGTGCACAAATGCTGCGCAGCTAGCGCCATTCGACGGCCAACACCGCGGTTCCTGGTGTGTCCGCTGTGCCGTGCGTGTGATCATTGCTTGTACAGCCCTCTCGCAGTGTCCGGAGCAAGTATGGTGGGTCTGACACACCGGTGTCAATGTGTTCTTTTTTCCATTTCCGGGAGTGTATTTTCCTCGGACAAAGACCAATGCTGTGAATTGGATTCGCAGACATGCCATTCACTACTTATTTGGACAAACTGTAGACTCTGTACTCGATTTTTGGACATACCTCAATGACCGTCATTATGTCGTTGTCCGTCACCCAAAATACAGACAATTTTTCTCGAACTTCCTTGGGAGTGCTTTCCACGAGCCGCCTCGCAGCTGGAATGTGTTAAGCCAAGAGAGAAGAAGGTTTCCTGTTTGAACCAATGAACATTTCTGAACAATTGAACGGAACACATCAATTTCGAGAAGACGTGACTCAACATATTACCAGCGGGGCGCAGAAGGCCTATGATTAATTACACAAAAAAAATTAAATAAATATAAAAACAACAAAAATTAAAATAAATTCAGAAAAAGGAAGATTTTGTTTTGTTTGTAAGGATAGCCCTAACCTTGATTTCCCATACTTCCCCTGGTATGTAGGCAGCTCTCTGGGGTAGGTTTAGTCAGGATCCAACGCCTGAAGTGGACCAGATTTTTTTTGTTATAAGATGAAAAGTGGCGGTGGCACTTGTTTTTTTTTAGTTCCATTTTATTAAAGGGTTTTCAAAAGAAAAGAAAGTGTAAGTAAACAAAAAAAATAAAGTAAAAAAAAGGGGGTAGCGTCTTTGATTCACAATCAAAACGTCTTCGGTCCCGGGTTCGATCCCCGCCGCTGCCTAAATTTTGATAAATAATCAACATTGGCGGCCGAAGACTTCCGGCATAAGAAGTCACCCTCATTCTGCCAACGGCCTTGTCAAAAAGGGCGGAGGAGTGGATAGAGGTTCAGGGCACTCTCTTGTCCTAGGGGTGGGAAATTGCCCCTAAAGGCGGAAGAATCAGTAATGATCAACGACATGAGGATGCAGAAGGCAATGGAAACCACTGCATTAAAGACACGTAACGTGTATCCACAGGACAGTCGTGTTCCGGCACTCGGCCAGTGCACATCGCGCGGTGACGGGCGGTCGCGCGGGCCAGTGTTTACGTCGCGAGCAGTGCTGAGGTGGAGAGGTGAGCAGCGAGTGCGAGCGCTGTTAACGTTTCTTTCTGTATAACTGTTGTAAGTAAGATGTCGACAATTAACAGAGCGAACAGCGTTCAGTGTGTTTTCGATCGCGCTGCCTTGCGACCGACGGCTTTTGACATTCATGAGTGGATCTTTGAGGATCTGAAATTGCCTGAAGATATAGTCGACACGTTCCAGTTGGACTTTGTGCAGTACTCGTTATTTATCAAATTTATTTCGAGTGACACTTATGAGAAATTCGTTGAGGAGCATGCTGGTGTGAGACCATTTCGTCATAATGATGGCAGTATTAGTAATGTCCAAATCGTGCCTTCGGGATACGGAGTGAGAACCGTCAGGGTATTTAATGTGCCACCTGAGTGCCCTAATGACCTGATTGCACGTTCTCTGTCGCTGTACGGCGCTGTTTTGTCAGTTACAAACGAAAAATGGTCGAGTGCATATCGCTACCAAGTTAACAACGGGGTGTGAAGTGTACGTGTAGACTTAAAAAAGCATATACCTTCGTATGTTACCATTGGCGGCTGTCGTGCACAGGTAACTTACATTGGACAACCCCCTACCTGTTCGATCTGCCATTCAACAGAACATCTGCGGATGAACTGTACACGTCGACGTCCATTTCAACTTCCACGGGAACGTCCTGCAGACGGTAGTAAAAAGCTTGTTCCGCTATTGAGTGAGGTAGTCGCGGGGACTGTACAACCACCCCGGCAGCCGGAACGTGTTAGCGAGGCGGAGATGCCAGTTCAGGTGGAATGCAGTGCCAAAGACATTCGCGGTAGGACGGACGTCGATTCGGCACCGTCATCCTCATCGGGTCAGTTATCGCTGGATAAGCCGTGTGAGACGCAGGAGCAGGTGCAGATCAGTTTGCCTGAACCACCCCTATCGGTAGAGACTGCAGCAGAAACGAAGAAAGGCCGCCGAAGGAGAAGCAAAGGGAATAGTAGCAAAGTCGGATGATTTGAGACCCGTACACATGTCAGACAGTGGCAGCGAGACTGAACCTCAATCTTCTTGCTCCGTGCGCTGCGAGGACACCGCGAGGCAAGACCGCATCTGTGAACAAACCAAACACCTGAAGGCACTACTGAGCGCTGAGAGGGAACAGAGCACCGTAACGGCTAAGAGGAAGAGCGAACAGAGTAGCGAGCAGCTGCAGCAGCGCTCCCGCAGGAACTCGGTGACGTCAGTCGCAGCCCCGCGTGGTGGCCAGGCGGACGCGATCACGTTGACAGACTCAGCCGGCGGTGGCGGGCAGGGCGGCGCGCGCACCGCGAAGCACCCCGACAGCAGTGAGCCGTGGTGGCAGCAGGACGAGGAGATGCAGCAGTAGCTGCTCTCGCGTATAACCATCGCGCTGCGACATTTCCACTCCCTGACCCGTTATTGGTTTTGACATTTCGTTTCGTACTCCAGACGTTCCCGACGAGTTTTTGTTCAATGCCGTCACGAAGGACGATCCAACACTCAGAGCTCATTGTCCTTTGAACCATCATGTGCGATAGCCAAACCTACAACGTTACCACACTTAACGTCAATAGAATTCAAAGTGCGGTGAAACTCCGTTCGCTAACTGATTTCTTGTATGGTACCAGCGTTGACATTGCCCTCCTACAGGAGGTAGTCACAGCCTTTGAAGTGCCCGGTTACGTTCTCATTGATAACACCAATCTCCAGGATGCTGTAGGCACTGCCATACTTCTGCGCGACGGTATCCCATTTACGGATGTGCAGCGGCTGCCTAGTGGTCGTGGCATTTCTCTTCGCGTGAATGGTGTGCAGATTGTTAACGTGTACGCCCCCTCAGGTAGCACTCATAAGAAAGATCATTCAAAATTTTATAAAAACGAGATTCCCCTTCTTCTTAGCGCTTATCGTGCACATCTCATCCTCGGTGGTGACTTCAATTGTGTGCTTAACGACAGAGACCAAACTCCTAATACGACCAGATGTATCAAACTTGAACATTTAATTCATGGCATGCCTCTTCACGATACATGGCAACAACTGCACGGTGAACGGGCAGCGTACACCTTCGTAACCAGTCATTCTGCCAGTCGGCTGGATAGGATCTATGTGTCCGATGCCCTCCAGCGACACACTGTGAACTGTGACATAGCTCCTGTCAACATCTCCGACCATTGTGCGTATCAGTGTTACCTTAACCTACAGCGCCAGCAAATATACCGCGGGAAAGGCTACTGGAAATTCAATGTCAGCCTTCTGCAGGATGCCCAACTTGAAGAGGAGGTGAACATAACGTGGCAACAACTCCAGCGGAAACGACGTCGTTACGATAGCGTTCTCCAGTGGTGGATTCAGTGTGCTAAGCCTAAATTACGCCTCACCCTCATGAGCTACGCCCGACAAAAAAGCTATTGGCAGAAACAGACTACTGAGTTTTATTATCGCTGTTTGAGAGAACTGTACAGTCACACTAACAATCCTTCTCGCGATATCGACGTAAACATCAAACGATATAAAGCGAAAATCACGGCGATACAACGCCAACGAATGCAAGGCATCATCGTGCGAGCCCATCCGAAGGACGTTGCCGCCGAAGAACGGGCCTCTCTGTACCACATCCTGAGAACGACGAAACGGTGTAAAGCCATGTTGATTGAAGCCGTCGTTGATGACGCTGAGAATGCCATCACGAAGCAACGTGACATCATCTCGCACGTCTACGACTATTACAGTCAACTTTACAAGAAGCAATCCGTTGATGAACGCTCGTGCGACGATTTTCTTAGGACCTTGAGCTGTCGCTTGTCACAACAGGATAATGCAAATCTGGCATCTCTTTTCACAGAGGACGAAATCCGACTGGCGGTCCACAGTGCAAAGAAAGGGTAGTCCCCAGGACCCGACGGTCTCAGCGCTGAGTTTTACCAGCGTTACTGGAACCTCCTCGGTCCGACACTCCTCGAGATAGCGAATGAACTCTGGCACCTGGACGTTATACCCAAGGCATTTACGGAAGGTATCATCCTGCCATTACCGAAAAACGGGAACAGCAGGAAGGTCGAAAACATGCGACCCATCACACTCCTGAATGCCGATTTCAAAATCATCACCAGATCGATTAAGCTAAGGATGCAAACCGTTATGTACAAGGTTTTGGGCAGTTACCAGTACAGTGCAGTGCCAGGCCGAAGTGCAATCTCAGCTGCCTGCGATTTGAGGGACATCATCTGTTCATATGCTGAAACCAAAGGACAGGGCGCTCTGATCTTTCTAGATTTTGAGAAGGCTTATGACCATGTACGTCATGACTTCCTCTTTAAAAGCATGAAGAAACTAGGATTTGGACCTCATCTCATAGAATTAATTCGCAAACTTACTACAAACGCCTCTTCACGGATTCTCATTAATGGTCATTTTACAAAAGAAGTTTCCATTGAGCAATCCATCCGCCAAGGCTGTCCTCTGTCAATGATTTTGTACGCCATTGCAGTGGAGCCGCTACTGAACAACTTAGCGCATAGCGGGATCGGGATTAGCGTAGAGTCTGTCACTATCCCTTGCATTGCGTATGCTGACGATATATGCGTAACTGTGTCATCATCGCAACAACTTCTGTCAGCGGAAACTCTTTTACAAACATTCACATTTCTTTCAGGAGCAATACTAAATAGAACTAAAACCACAGCTTTGCAGATCGGTGGCGGTATCGGAGACATATCCCATGTTACCTGGTGCAAGGTCAAGGATTATCACACAATCCTCGGTGTTACCTTTGAGGCCAAACCAGACAAATTCCTGACGAAGAACTGGTCACACATGCTTAATAAATTACGTGCTGCTTTGATACTTCACTCCGACCGTGACTTGAACATACTACAGAAAGTTAAGACCATCGAGATCGCCATTACGAGCAAGATGAATTATTTGGCGCAAATTCTTCCAATCTCCGACCATCTAGCCAAGAGTACACAACAAGCGTTATGTTGGTTTCTTTTTAGGGGGCACATTTTCAAAGTTCAGTTCGATACCTTAACCTTACCTTTGTTCAAAGATGGCCTTAACCTCTTTAAAGTACACAAAAAATGTGTCACCCTGCTCCTAAATCGCATCAGGAAGGAGTTCCGTACCCGGAGGACCAGTATCATCGCAAACCTCATTCAGCGGTGGAAGCCTCATAGCCTTGACCCACCCGTTAATATCGCCGGCATTCCACTTTCTTACCGACATGTGCGACTGTACTACATGGAAATGAGCTACATTCGACACAACATCGTCGATAACGGAAGCCTGACGAACAGGAAGCTTTATGGCCTTCTCATGACAACAAACCACAGGAATCGTCTCGAAGAAAAACATCCACATACACATTGGAGTATAGTATGGCGGAATGTGCACAGCGACGTGTTACCGTCACGCGTCATAGCCGACTGGTATCTAACAGTCAACGATAAAGTAGCAACGAATGAAAAGCTACATAAAATTGGCCTTCATCCATCGCCCAACTGTGACGCATGCGGAAGAGTCGATACGCTTCTTCATAGGTTCACGTGCGGACTTGCAGAAGAAATTACTACATTTCTTCGTCAACGATTGTCGGTGATAGACCGTACGACGCCCTGTGGTGTAGACCTTTTAGAGATCATTCAGCCACAAAAACTGAGAAATCCACGAGCAAAAAACAACGCTGCAACGTGGATCATGGGCCACACAGCATCGTTTATTATGCAGAATAGGCATGCTACTTTCCTCGACTATTATTCTTACATAGAAATTGAACACTTTAAAATGAGACAACATTGTGACTACAGGAGGATATTTGGAAATATGCTGAAAATCATAATTAACGGTTAAATGCTTCAAATACAATATTTCGGATAGCAGAGTTTGCCAGTGACCTGTATGTATGAATCCTATTTGCTTCCTGGGACTTTAGTTCTTGTCGGAATTTTACGATACTATTCAGATGCTCACGAATGCAGAAGTCATTTTTTTCTTTTCCATTTTCGTTTTTTCACATTTCCCTTCTCTCGCAGAGCAGCGGAGCAACTTTCCTTCAACTATGAAGTGACAGTCTTTTGTGCACCATAAAAATTTCTGTTTACTACTTGGCGCAAAAAAAAAACTCAAGAAGACATTTCATTTCTTATATTGTGCAGCGGCAGCCTAAAAATGATATATACTTTGTTCATTCTATTCTCATTACAAATTGGAGCAAATGTTTACTTTCCTTTAAAAAATTTAAAAAAATACAATAAAATAGTAGTCTAGGGGTAGCGTCTTAAAAAAAAGATGGATAGAAAAAAAATATAGTTTCATACGGTGTTGGTCTCGGTTCGATTCAAACTTCTGCCGATGTTTTTTGATAGGGAGAGGCAGATTCTATTCTCTTCTGGCTACGCCAAGTGAAGAAGGTATAATGGCATTGTGGTCTGAAAATCACATTAAACATAAAAAAAAGTGGTCTAGGGGAAAAAAAACAGGACATGTGGCCTGTAATTGAAGAAGTGTCATGATGATCTCTCCATTTGCAAAAGATTTCGAAATAGTCCCCCATTCGGATCTCCGGGAGGGGACTGCCAAGGGGGAGGTTACCATGAGAAAAAGATTGAACAACCAACGAAAGGATAACGTGCTACGAGTCGGGGCGTGGAATGTCAGAAGCTTGAACGTGGTAGGGAAACTAGAAAATCTGAAAAGGGAAATGCAAATGCTCAATCTAGATATAGTAGGGGTCAGTGAAGTGAAGTGGAAGGAAGACAAGGATTTCTGGTCAGATGAGTATCGGGTAATATCAACAGCAGCAGAAAATGGTATAACAGGTGTAGGATTCGTTATGAATAGGAAGGTAGGGCAGAGGGTGTGTTACTGTGAACAGTTCAGTGACCGGGTTGTTCTAATCAGAATCGACAGCAGACCAACACCGACAACGATAGTTCAGGTATACATTCCGACGTCGCAAGCTGAAGATGAACGGATAGAGAAAGTGTATGAGGATATTGAAAGGGTAATGCAGTATGTAAAGTGGGACGAAAATCTAATAGTCATGGGCGACTGGAATGCAGTTGTTGGGGAAGGAGTAGAAGAAAAGGTTACAGGAGAATATGGGCTTGGGACAAGGAATGAAAGAGGAGAAAGACTAATTGAGTTCTGTAACAAGTTTCAGCAAGTAATAGCGAATACTCTGTTCAAGAATCACAAGAGGAGGAGGTATACTTCGAAAAGGCCGGGAGATGCGGGAAGATTTCAATTAGATTACATCATGGTCAGACAGAGATTCCGAAATCAGATACTGGATTGTAAGGCGTACCCAGGAGCAGATATAGACTCAGATCACAATATAGTAGTAATGAAGAGTAGGCTGAAGTTCAAGACATTAGTCAGGAAGAATCAATACACAAAGAAGTGGCATACGGAAGTACTAAGGAATGAGATACGTTTGAAGTTCTCTAAGGCTATAGATACAGCAATAAGGAATAGCGCAGTAGGCAGTACAGTTGAAGAGGAATGGACATCTCTAAAAAGGGCCATCACAGAAGTTGGGAAGGAAAACATAGGTACAAAGAAGGTAGCTGCGAAGAAACCATGGGTAACAGAAGAAATACTTCAGTTGATTGATGAAAGGAGGAAGTACAAACATGCTCCGGGAAAATCTGGAATACAGAAATACAAGTCGCTGAGGAATGAAACAAATAGGAAGTGCAGGGAAGCAAAGACGAAATGGCTGCAGGAAAAATGTGAAGACATCGAAAAAGATATGATTGTCGGAAGGACAGACTCAGCATACAGGAACGTCAAAACAACCTTTGGTGACATTAAAAGCAACGGTGGTAACATTAAGAGTGCAACGGGAATTCCACTGTTAAATGCAGAGGAGAGAGCAGATAGGTGGAAAGAATACATTGAAAGCCTCTATGAGGGTGAAGATTTGTCTGATGTGATAGAAGAAGAAACAGGAGTCGATTTAGAAGAGATGGGGGATCCAGTATTAGAATCGGAATTTAAAAGAGCTTTGGAGGACTTACGGTCAAATAAGGCAGAAGTGATAGATAACATTCCATCAGAATTTCTAAAATCATTGGGGGAAGTGGCAACAAAACGACTATTAACGTTGGTGTGCAGAATATATGAGTCTGGCGATATACCATCTGACTTTCGGAAAAGCATCATCCACACAATTCCGAAGACGGCAAGAGCTGACAAGTGTGAAAATTATCGCACAATCAGCTTAACAGCTCATGCATCGAAGCTGCTTACAAGAATAATATACAGAAGAATGGAAAAGAAAATTGAGAATGCGCTAGGTGACGATCAGTTTGGCTTTAGGAAAAGTAAAGGGACGAGAGAGGCAATTCTGACGTTACGGCTAATAATGGAAGCAAGGCTAAAGAAAAATCAAGACACTTTCATAGGATTTGTCGACCTGGAAAAAGCGTTCGACAATATAAAATGGTGCAAGCTGTTCGAGATTCTGAAAAAAGTAGGGGTAAGCTATAGGGAGAGACGGGTTTTATACAATATGTACAACAACCAAGAGGGAGTAATAAGAGTGGACGATCAAGAACGAAGTGCTCGTATAAAGAAGGGTTTAAGACAAGGCTGTAGCCTTTCGCCCCTACTCTTCAATCTGTACATCGAGGAAGCAATGATGGAAATAAAAGAAAGGTTCAGGAGTGGAATTAAAATACAAGGTGAAAGGATATCAATGATACGATTCGCTGATGACATTGCTATCCTGAGTGAAAGTGAAGAAGAATTAAATGATCTGCTGAATGGAATGAACAGTCTAATGAGTACACAGTATGGTTTGAGAGTAAATCGGAGAAAGACGAAGGTAATGAGAAGTAGTAGAAATGAGAACAGCGAGAAACTTAACATCAGGATTGATGGTCACGAAGTCAATGAAGTTAAGGAATTCTGCTACCTAGGCAGTAAAATAACCAATGACGGACGGAGCAAGGAGGACATCAAAAGCAGACTCGCTATGGCAAAAAAGGCATTTCTGGCCAAGAGAAGTCTACTAATATCAAATACCGGCCTTAATTTGAGGAAGAAATTTCTGAGGATGTACGTCTGGAGTACAGCATTGTATGGTAGTGAAACATGGACTGTGGGAAAACCGGAACAGAAGAGAATCGAAGCAATTGAGATGTGGTGCTACAGACGAATGTTGAAAATTAGGTGGACTGATAAGGTAAGGAATGAGGAGGTTCTACGCAGAATCGGAGAGGAAAGGAATATGTGGAAAACACTGATAAGGAGACGGGACAGGATGATAGGACATCTGCTAAGACATGAGGGAACGACTTCCATGGTACTAGAGGGAGCGGTAGAGGGCAAAAACTGTAGAGGAAGACAAAGATTGGAATACGTCAAGCAAATAATTGAGGACGTAGGTTGCAAGTGCTACTCTGAGATGAAGAGGTTAGCACAGGAAAGGAATTCGTGGCGGGCCGCATCAAACCAGTCAGTAGACTGATGACCAAAAAAAAAAAAGGCAGATAGACTACACTCATGTGAAAAAAGTCATGGGATAGCACTGTGTACATATGCAGATCGCGGCAGATCACGAACACAAGTTATGAAATCGCAGTGCGGTGGCAAAGCTGTCATTTGTATCTGGTCACTCATGTGCAAAGGTTTCCGGCTTGATTATGGTCGCACGAAGGGAATTAACAGACTTTGAGCGAAGGATGGTTGTTAGAACTAGATGCATGGGAAATTCCATTACGGAAGCCATTAGGGAATTTTGTATTCCGAGATCCAGAGAATGTGCACCGAATACCAGATTTAAGACTTTGCTTCCCACCACGGACAATGCAGTGGTCGACGGCCTTCACTTAACGAACGAGAGCAACGACGTTTGCGTAGAGTTGTCAGTGCTAACAGACAATCAACACTGCGTGAAGTAACAGCAGAAATCATTGCGGGACGTACGACGAACGTATGTGTTAGGACAGTGCGGTGAAATTTGGCGTGAATGGGCTATGTATGGCAGCAGACGACCGACGCGAGTGCCTTTGCTAAAGCACGACATCGCTTGCCGCGCCTCTCCTGAGCTCGCCACCATACCATTTGAACGCTAGACGACTGTTCACGGTTGCTTTGAAGAACATTCTGGACAATTCGGGCGAATGATTTGGCCGCCCAGATCGCCTTACATGAATCCCGTCGAACTTTTATGGGACATAATCGAAACATAAGTTCGTGCACAAAATCCTGCACCAACAACACTTCCGCAATTGTGGACGGCTGTAGTGGCAACATGGCTCACAGTACTCCTGCAAGGGAGTTCCAACGACTTTTTGAGTCCATGCCAATTCGAGTTGCTACACTATAACGAGGGAAAGGATGCCTGATACGATGTTAGGAGGTATCCCATGACTTTTGTCACCGCAGTCACCTTCTAGGCGTGCTGTCCACGAGACGTTGCTGCTAAAACCTGTCTCAGTCTTCGACCGTGGCCCTCACGTTCTCATTCAGTGTTTGAGGAGTTCAATTAGTTCCCTGCGAGATTAATCGTGTATACTCTTGTACGCTATTCGACGAGATGGCGCTCGGAATTCGTTCATGATCGTCGCGAAAGACGAAACCAAAGCCGAAATGTTGACTCTAAGGCCGGACAGTAAGTTGAAATTTCCTATCGTGATACTGTACGGCCCGCAAATTACTCCCGGTAGCCATGAGGGGCATCCGACATTTGCGCTATCGACACACCAAGGGGCGTCCGATATCTGTGCTGTTGACACATCACAGTCTATTATGTACTGTTTTTGAAGGTAGCTTCATTAACGTCGTTGCGTGAATCCAAACCGTTTGCAAACACGTGCTTCACACCCATTCATCATTCAAGACCTCTTATAGGTTGAAATGCTGATCATTGGCTCCTTATCTGAAAATTGTTTAAGATTTCCTATGGCATTTGTAATTTTGGCCCTAAGGGTCTGGGACATCGTGTGTATAGTCTCTTTCCTTTCCTTCATATATGAACGTATAGGGGCATAGAAGTGTCTAATATCTATCATTAAATTGCCACACAAAGAAAGAAAAAATAACGAAATTTTACTTATCGTGGGTATATAGTTTAGTAGGACGATTACATTATTAAATTTGTAGGTGATTTGCGGTTCTAAAGGCTGAGAAATTCAATTCATACAGCTGCCATCACTAGCAACAACAGTGGCTCTAACTTGGCTGAGCATCAATAGCAGATACGGGGACTTTATTCGACGATCCCAGGCTGCTTCAACTCTTATTGCCAGAGATCATCAACCGTAATGACTGATTGATGTCATACATATCTTTCAACAATCCAGGACCAGATGTTTTCAATAAGTGGGAGGTAAGGAAACATGATGGACAGGTCATCATCCGAACTCTCTGTGTATCGAGATGGGCGGAAAAGCACGGCCAGTATCTGGTCTTGCGTTATTTTGTTGGAACATAACGTCACAGAGATCTCGAAATTTTGGCACAGCCACCGGCTTTAACGCGTCAAAATTGTAATGGCTGCTGACACAGTTGCCACTTACGTGAACGAGAGGTGATCACGTTGTGTATCCAGAGGCATCCAATACTATCACGTCGGGTGCTGCGGTCGTATGACGATGATGAATGCACTCTGGGAAGTTCGTTTTCCTCTGTGTCATAATTTGGAAGCAACAAACGTTAAATACGACTCGCGTACATTAGAAAATTCGCCATATTGTCTGCTACAACTTAGCAAGAATCACAGCTGGACACACACACACACACACACACACACACACACACACACACACACACACACAAGTTTTAGGGACAGGTCCCTTACACCAAACCAAGAAAAAATGTCTAATAAACAAGGGCTCTAAAACGCACACCTTAAGATATATGAGCACTTGTTTATTTTGGATGCTATGAAACATCTCTTCTACTGCAAGCTCTTTGCTTTTCATATTTTGCGAGGAGGTAGTATGGATCAAAACGAGAAATAATATCTATAATCATGGGCTCTAAAAGACATATCTTAATGAGTAATTGTTCAGAAGAGATGTGTTTCACTCTCGCGAAGATGAACTAGTGCTAATAGCTCTTAAGGTACGCATTTTAGATTCTATATTTAATAGATACCTTTGTCTTGTTTTGGTCAATACTTCCTCATACCCGAAATACGGAAAGCAAAGATCTTGCAATAGAAGAGATCTGTTTCATCGTAAAGAGGTCGAATAAGTGCTCATACCTTTTAAGGTATGCATTTTATAGCCTCAATTTACTAGACATTTTTTTATTTATTGCTATAGACCTGTCCTTAAAGTTTGTTGGTGTTTTCTTGGGACACCTTGTATACATAGAGACATGGTGTAACGGGCATGAGAGTAGATATTTCTGTTGGTGGCTGAGGACGGTGTAATCAACAACACTACATCAGTATTTTCTTCATTTGCAAACTAATAATTATAGGTATTAGGGATATTATGTTTACAGCTTAATTAGTATCTCCAAATACATGAGGCAACAGCAACACATTATTGCTTATTTTCCCCTGGATGGCATGTGAGGTGTTGAATTGTGGTCACGTGGACGCTAAATGCTTAGTCTACACTAACACGCGAAGTCCACTGAGTGGTGCAGTCACAACGGCGCACAAAACAACAGGTCATAAAATTTGTGACGTGTTTGTGGAAAGATTGTTTTGTGCAAAAAAAAAAAAAAAAAAAAAAAGGCAACTCTCTGATGCGTGTACTTATTAGTTCTGTATACGCACTAGTCTGCCTCAGAACTAACGGACGAAAGTAACTTTCGCACTTTCGCATGATGTGTGACTGTTAAGTAAGATATCTCGATGAAGATCCACGGGTGGAAAGAATCGCTGTAGAACAGTGCAGTAGGGTACGGTTCGGTACGCTACGGAAGATAATTGAAATAAATACGCAATGAATCGAACATAAATGACAGTTTTGTTCAAATACATTAATTACACTGAAGTAACAGCGACTCTTGATGTTTTCCTGGACATTACAAAAGGGTGGGTGGGGTATGGTTCTCAATAGGGTGTGTGATCACCACGAACGGAAATGCATTCTTTGCAACGTGCTGCCACGCTGGCCACAAGGTTGTTACGGCGTTTTAGTAGTACGACGTCCCATTCTTCCACCAGTGCGTTTGATAATTGCTGGACGGTTGTTGGTGCATGTGGACGTGGTACAAAACGTCTCCACAACGCATCCAATAGGCACTCGATGGGATTTAATTCGGAGCGAATGGGCAGGTTAGAACAACCGCCGAATATCCTCTTGTTCCAAATTCTCCTCCACCCGCGCTGTTCGATGCGGATGCGCATATTCGGACATAAAAATGAACTCATGGCCAAATGCATCAAAGAAAAGACGTCGATGGCGAATGAGTACCTTGTCACGATACCGTTGACTGGTGAGATTTGGAGGTCAGTAAGATCATGCATCATTATGCCTCCTCGCCACACCATAACAGCTATACCACGAAAGTCTGGAACCGCGCGACCGTTATGATCGCAGGTTCGAATCCTGCCTCGGGTATGGATGTGTGTGATGTCCTTGGGTTAGTTAGGTTTAAGTAGTTCTAACTTCTAGGAAGTGAAACATGGACGATAAATAGTTTGAACAAGAAGAGAATAGAAGCTTTCGAAATGTGGTGCTACAGAAGAATGCTGAAGATTAGATGGGTAGATCACATAACTAATGAGGAGGTATTGAATAGAATTGGGGAGAAGAGGAGTTTGTGGCACAACTTGACAAGAAGAAGGGACCGGTTAGTAGGACATGTTCTGAGGCACCAAGGGATCACAAATTTAGCATCGGTGGGCAGTGTGGAGGGTAAAAATCGTAGAGCGAGACCAAGAGATGAATACACTAAGCAGATTCAGAAGGATGTAGGTTGCAGTAACTACTGGGAGATGAAGAAGCTTGCACAGGATAGAGTTGCATGGGGAGCTGCATCAAACCAATCTCAGGACTGAAGACCAGAACAACAACAACAACAAGAACAACAAGTTCTAGACCACGAAAACGATCATGTCCGACATAAATGGACGCACCCTCGCATGACGATAAGTGGAACATGTAATCCACCAAGGAACAGTGTCAAACATGAACCTTGCGGCCAGCATGGTAACACGTTGCAGAGAACGAATTGCCGTCTGTGATGATCACACACCCTGTTAAGAACCATGTCCCGACTTTTATAATGTCCATGGAACCATCACGAATCGCGGTGACTTCGGTGTGATTAATGTCTTTCAATAAAAGTGTTATTCCGTTCTTGTCATTGCTTCTTTCTTTCAGTCATCCTCTTACTTTACTGTAGCTGGTCTTTCTATGTATCGTCCAAGTTTTCTCGAGCTATATCCCTTGACAGTGATCCATAATACGAAGGTTGCCTTCGTCCCTAAATTTTGCATATCAGTATATTTGGGGCGGCATATCTTAGCTTTCTCGCCGTGTATGTAATGGCGATTAGTGTACAGGCTGATACAAAAGTCATGTCCCATAGGACAAATATAATGAGGGAAAACTCCACCGACAAACTTTCATAGATGGTTGTATGAAGCAAAACAAGAAAAAAATGTTTAGTAAAGACGGCTCTAAAATTCATAACTTACGAGTTATGAGCACTTGTTCATCTTCCCTGCTGTGAAATACATGTTATCTACTGAACAAGTGCTAATAGCTGTAAATATATGTATTTTATATCCTTTGTTTACTGAACATTTTTCCTTCTTTTGGCCCATACTAGCACCTTTCAAAATATGGCAAGCAAAGATCTTGCAATAGAAGAGATTCGTTTGACAGTATCGAAGGTGAATAAGTTCTCGTAACTCTCAAGGTTTGCATTTTAGAGTCCATGTTTACTGAGCATTTTTTCTTGTTTTGGTCTATGCTACCACCTAGGAGTTTTTCAGTGGAGTTCTAGTTCATCCTGTTTGTCCTACGGGACACGACTGTTGAATCACCCTGTATGCACTGAAGTGACAAAAATCATGGGATACCTCCTAATATCGTTTTGCCCGGCGTATTGCTGAAACTCGACGTGGCATAGGCTCAAGTCGCCTGCAGAAATATTGAGCCATGCTCTTTATAGCCATCCATAATAGCGAAAGTGTTGCCGGTGCAGGATATTGTGCACGAACTGACTTCTCCATGAAGTACCATAGATGTTAAATGGGATTCATGTCGGATGATCTGGATGGCCAAATCATTCGTTAGAATCGCAAATAACTGTGGCCCGGTTACATGGCACATTGTCACCTATAAAAATTCCATTAAGTCCGTGAATGAGTGAAAATTGTCTCCAAGTAGCAGAACATAATTATTTATAGTCAGTGATTGGTTGAGTTGAACAAGAAGAGACAGTCCGTTCCATGTAAAGAAGGCCCACACCATTATGGAGCTACCACCAACTTGCACAGTGCCTTGTTGACAAAATGGTTCAAACGGCTCTGAGCACTATGGGACTTAACTTCTGAGGTCATCAGTCCCCTAGAACTTACAAGGGAACCTCCCCATCGCACCCCCCTCAGATTTAGTTATAAGTTGGCACAGTGGATAGGCCTTGAAAAACTGAACACAGATCAATCGAGAAAACAGGAAGAAGTTGTGTGGAACTATAAAAAAATAAGCAAAATATACAAACTGATTAGTCCACGCGAAGATAGGGAACATTAAGGGTATTCCGAGCGGAGGAGCGCCGTGGTCCCGTAGTTAGCGTGAGCAGCTGCGGACCGAGAGGTCCTTGGTTCAAGTCTCCACTCAAGCGAAAAACTTTTCTTTATTTTCGCAAATTTATGATCTGTCCATTCGTTCATTGACGTCTCTGTTCACTGTAATAAGTTTAGTGTCTGTGTTTTGCGGCCGCACCGCAAAACCGTGCGATTAGTAGACGAAAGGACGTGCTTCTCCAATGGGAACCGAAAACTTTTGATCGCAAGGTCCTAGGTTAACCGATTCCTCCACAGAAAAACACGTCTGATATATTCTATACGACACTGGTGACGGCATGTGCGTCACATGACAGGAATATGTTGTCGACCCATCTAACTTGTACACTTGGCGAATGGGTTAAAAGATTCTTCTACGTTGCCCGATTTAGGTTTTCTTGTGGATGTGATAATTACTCCCAAAAAAGTGATGAAAACATAAGAGTTTGTCACATAAACAGCAACAAATGAATCCAAAAGTCTCACAGTCTCACACTTTTCCCTGTGCTCTGTCAAAACATATGTTTTTAACGTTTTCAAATTTTTCCGTGCGTAGACCGTCAAATCCTGCATATGTCCAAGCAAATCTGAACTTGTCCTGGAATTTTGGAGAGCGAAGTTGATTATGTGTGAGTGCCTGAACTTTGATACTTGTCTGAAAATAAAAAATTAAACTTTTTGCTCGAAGGAAGACTTGAGCCAAGGACCTCTCGTTCCGCAGCCGCTCACTCTAACCACGGGACCACGGCGCTCCTGAGTTCTGTCTGTCCTTGATGTTGCCTATCTTGCGCATGGACTACTCAGTTTGTATATTTTGCTTATTTTTTCATGGTTCCACACAACTTCTTCCTGTTCTCTCGATTGATCTGTGTTCAGTTTTTCAAGGTCTATCCACTGTGGTAACTTATAACTAAATCTGAGGGAGGTGCGATAGGGAGGTTCCCTTGTTAGAACTACTTAAACCTAACTAACCTAAGGACATCGCACACACCCATGCCCGATTCATGATTCGAACCTGCGACCTTAGTGGTCGCGCGGTTCCGAACTGAAGCGCCTAAAACCGCTCGGCCACACCAGCCGGCCCTTGTTGTCAAATTGGGTCCATGGCTTCGCGGCGTCTGCGCCGCACTCGAATGCTGCTGTCAGCTACCAACTGAAATCGTATCTCATCTGACCAGGCCATGGTTTTCCACTCGTCTAGAATCCAACCAATGTGGTCACGGGCCCAGGAAAGGCGGTGCAGGCGATGTCGTGTTGTTAGCAAAGGCACTCGTTTAAGCCGTCTGCTGCCATAGCGCATTCACGCCACATTTCGCCGCACTGTCGTAACGGATACGTTCGCCGTATGTCCCACATTGATTTCTGCGGTTCTTTCACGCAGTGATGCTTGTCTGTTAGCAGTGATTGCGCAATCGCCGCTTCTCTCGATCGTCAAGTTGTTCGTGGTGAGAGGTAATGCCTGAAATTAGGTATTCTCAACATATTCTTGGCACCGTTGATCTCGCAATATTGACTTCCCTAAGGATTTCCAAAATGGAATGTCCTATGCGTTTTGGTTCGACTACCATTCCGTGCTCAAAGTCTGTGAATTCCCGCCGTGCGGTTATAATCACGTCGGACACCTCTTCACATGAATCACGTGTGTACGAATGACTGCTCGTCTTTTTTTCCTTTATTGAATTTCGAAGCCCCCCGAAGGGGGCGGGCTGGCAGCAGCTTAGTATACCGCTATTCAGCCTACAGACTTTGTTAAAAAGATGAAGAGAATAAATAATAAAAACAGGCGATAAAATCGGAGAATTAAATAGTAACGTGGCGAAAGAATCGTGGAACTTAAAACATAGAACAAAGGGATGATGATGCTAATAAAATACATACGAAGCAGACAGGTAAAACAATAGACAGACAATTAAAAAACACGGCGACAGTCTGGTTTCTGTACGCAAAAGACATAAAATGCACACCCAGCGACAGCATCGTTTCTGTTCGCAACACGAGAATGGCGAACAACATTGAACAATCACTGGAACACTGCACTAAAAAGTTAGCAAATGTGACAGACCACAGCCTTGAGCAGGTGGGGGGAAACTGGGCAGATGATGGGAAAATAAAAAAAATGGGGGAAAGGAGAGACTGCTCGTCCAAAGCAGTCCCCTTTTATACCTCGTGTACGCGATGCCACCGCCGTCTGTATACGTGCATATAGCTGTCCCGTGACTTCAGTCACCTCAGTGTGTATCATGTCGCCGGCCGAAGTGGCCGTGCGGTTAAAGGCGCTGCAGTCTGGAACCGCAAGACCGCTACGGTCGCAGGTTCGAATCCTGCCTCGGGCATGGATGTTTGTGATGTCCTTAGGTTAGTTAGGTTTACCTAGTTCTAAATTCTAGGGGACTAATGACCTCAGCAGTTGAGTCCCATAGTGCTCAGAGCCATTTGAACCATTTGTTTGTATCATGTCGGAAACCTGTCTTCCGCTGCGCCGTGTGGGCGCGCGGTTTGATGCATCAAGTCACGGACTGCGCAGCCCCTCCCGCCAGAGGTTCGACTCCTCCTTCGGGCATGGGTGTGTGTGTTCGTCTTGGCATAAGTTAGTTTAAGTTAATTTAATTAGTGTGTAAGTCTAGGGACTGATGACCTAAGCAGTTTATTCCCTTAGGAATGCACATACATTTGAACATTTGTCTTCCCTCAGTAGCTTCGTCTCTCAGTCCCTCTTCGTTGCCGGTGATGAGACGTTAGGCAGTTTCGGAAAAGCGGAACCAGGAGAAATCACCGATTCTTTTTTCATTTTCAGACCGGGCGACAGTGTTTTATCTAGATAACCACACCATTACTGAAATACTGCTTCATATCGTACATATCACTTGTCACGGATGTGGTTGGGTACGACAGACAGCCGGGCGTGATACGAGGTTTGTGTTGTGCTGCGCAGGGTGATCCACAACTACGTGCTGTGGCGGCTGGTGATGGACATCATGCCGCACATGATCGACGACTACCAGCAGAAGCGCGTCGAGTTCCGCAAGATCCTGCTGGGCATCCTGAGCGAGCGCAACCGCTGGAGCCAGTGCGTCGAGTGGACCAACAAGAAGCTCGGCATGGCCGTCGGCGCGCTCTTCATCCGAGACAACTTCAACCACGAGAGCAAGGTCTGACGCTCTGTAGCGCATGTGCTTCCACACACTTTGAAAAGCTGTAAGAATGGTCTCCAGGAAATTAAGCAGTACCGTGTCGCGCATCTAGGTTCAGGGAATAACAAAATAAATCTGTCGGCTGTTATTGATAATACCTCACTTATTACATATCATTTCAACATGTTTATGGATATTAGAGCTTAACAGCGATGAAAAGTAGTCTACAAAACGTTAAATTATTCGCAGTTACGAATATAGAAAACCATCAGCTGTGTAATGGAATGACGACAATGAAAATCTGTGCCTGTCCGGGACTCGAACGCGGATTTCATCTCGTGCGCCGGCTATAACATCAGGTTCAAGCTACTCAAATCTTGATAACCAGCCATTGTAGCAGCAGTAACCGATCAAACAACTGTGCCAGACACTTGTCTTATACAGGCGTTACCGACCGCAGCCCCGTATTCTGGTTGCTTACATATCTCTCTGCATTTGAATACTGCATGCCTATACCAGTTTTTTGGGGCTTCTGTGCAGTATAAACAGGCCTTTATATGGGAGGCGCACAGCCTTAGAAGAAAGGTAAGGAAAATCGTGAAATTGTAGGGAACGTATTACTGTATGACTGTGTACATCGAAGCAGTCAAAGCAGTTAATTTATAACTGAATGACGGCTGCAGATGCATCTAATGAAATTAATAAGGGTACTTCACTATAGCCGACCGCTGTGGTGGAGCGGTTCTAGGTGCTACAGTCCGGAACCTGATCATGTGGCTATCCGTGCACTACTCTTGGCCACACCCAAACTTCCATACGTCGTCAGACATGTGTTTACAACCTGTACACGTACATCAATTATGTTCTTGTTGTTGTGGTCTTCAGTCCTGAGACTGGATTGATGCAGCTCTCCATGCTACTCTATCCTGTGCAAGCTTCTTCATCTCCCAGTACCTACTGCAACCTACATCCTTCTGAATCTGTTTAGTGTATTCATCTCTTGGTCTTCCTCTACGATTTTTACCCTCCGTGCTGTCCTCCAATACTAAATGGGTGATACCTTGATGCCTCAGAATATGTCCTACCAATAGATCCCTTCTTCTAGTCAAGTTGTGCCACAAATTTCTCTTCTCCACAATTCTATTGAATACCTCCTCATTAGTTATGTGATCTACCCATATAATCTTCAGCATTCTTCTGTAGCACCATATTTCGAAAGCTTCTATTCTCCTCTTGTCTAAACTATTAATCGTCCATGTTTCACTTCCATACATGGCTACACTCCATACAAATACTTTCAGAAAAGACTTCCTGACACTTCAATCTATACTCGATGTTAACAAAATTCTCTTCTTCAGAAGCGCATTCCTTTCCATTGCCAGTCTACATTTTATATCCTCTCTACTTCGACCATCGTCAGTTATATTGTTCCCCAAATAGCAAAACTCATTTACTACATTAAGCGTCTCATTTCCTAATCTAATACCCTCAGCATCACCCGATTTAATTCGACTGCATTCCATTATCCTCGTTTAGCTTTTGTTAATGTTCATCTTATATTCTCCTATTAAGACACTGTCCATTCCGTTCGGCTGCTCTTCCAGGTTCTTTGCTGTGTCTGACAGAATTACAATGTCATTGACGAACCTCAGAGTTTTAATTTCTTATCCATGGATTTTAATTCCTAATCCGAATTTTTCATTCTTTTCCTTTACTGCTTGCTCAACATACAGATTGAATAACATCGGGGATAGGCTGTATATTCCTGTAAAGTGGAGACATTTTACTTGAAAGTCGCTTGCCCAAAGTCGGTGGATAAATGCATTCATGCGTGTCCAAAGCAATACTGCATCTTAATTCGGGATCACACAGGCACTGCAATATCGTATTTATCCGCCACACCGGCCTCTGTATGGGAATATACATAATGGATGTATGAGTACAGATTGTAGCACATAGATGATGACATATGGAAGTTTGGGTCTGGCTGGGAGTCATGTCCAGGTAGCCAAATGGTAAGGCGACCGCTCGCTATAAGCGGGAAATGCGGGTTCGAGTCCCGGTCCGGCACATATTTTCATGGCCGCCATTCCATTATACAGCTGCTGGTTATCCATATTCCCAATTGCGAATAAATTTAACGTATTTCATAACGGCTGTAGCCGCCTCAGTACCTGTTCCTTCGTATATGCATGCATGTCCGAAGGAGCAGTGCATCGTATTTCGGAAGAACGCAGGCACTACAATACCGTAAAGCAGTGTCTTCGAATTCGCAAATGACGAAATGTAAGTAGTGTGGATATTTCGCTAGTCACCCTTATACTCTCCTGCCGATGATGCCAAAAACACGCCCAAACACTTGATTTGGTACGGCAGTGGCTTCATGGCGAAACCTGCCATTACATACGTCCACTATACTTGGTTCGTTTCCATACGTCCTAGATTTGAGGTATCACGAAAACACGAAACAAACCAAGTGTGCTTAGGTGTGAGGAATGTGCAGGCCAAACAGTTTTAACATTAACAGTTACGAGAGCAGGGAATTTAACCTTAAAAGAATTCATCTAGATATAAGCTGTCTGATCAATTCCGTTACCTTATCTTACTGGAATAACATTCCGTTGTTATTTGGGTGTCCTGTTCTTCGTTCGGGTACCATAATTTTTTCAAATATTTCCCCGAAACAGGTAACCACCAATTACGCACTTCGTCATAATTCCATCCCTTTGTATTGGATTGGATTGGATTGCATGTTAACCGGGGACCTAGAAACGATGGAGAGGCTCCGTCCCCGCCGCAGCCGCAGTGGTCCACAACCCCGCGACGATACCGCCGTCCACTTCACCCCTCCGCCGCCCCACACCGAACAACTCTTTCAGGGTTATTGTGTGGTTCGGCCCCCGGTGGACCTCCCAGGGATCGTCTCACACCAGACGAGTGTAACCCCTATGTTTGCGTGGTAGAGTAATGGTGGTGTACGCTTACTTGGAGAACTTGTTTGCGCAGCAATCGCCGACATAGTGTAGCTGAGGCGGAATAAGAGGAACCAGCCCGCATTCGCCGAGGCAGGTGGAAAACCACTTAAAAACCATCCACAGACTGGCCGGCCCACCGGACCTCGACACAAGTTCGCCGTGCGAATTCGTGCCGGGGACCAGGCGCTCCTTCCCGCCCGGAAAGCCGTGCGTTAGACCGCACGGCCAACCAGGCGGGCTTTCCATCCTATACTATCATTTTGTCAAGGAGACGTTCGTGCATGCTTTTAAGGTTTTTATCTATCTGACTGATCCAGTTCAATGGACTCATCATCACTTCAGGTGTTCGTTCTGAAAATATTACGAGTTTTGCCTAACTTTGAGGCTTTAGTTGCTGTACCACGGGAGTTTTAAATGTGAACCGTGGTTACGAGCTGGTCGGTTGTGACAAACCCGTGCGGCGTGTCTTAGTCGCTAACTGTTTTCTGGTGTTCTGATTGTCGATGGACGACCCTTTGGGTTTACAGCTGAAACTCTTTCTCTGAAATTAGACACACATAACAAAATTGTGTTAGGATGGGACACGCCCTCCTCGATTCACATTGAAATAGTGCTAGAATGGACGCTGAGCTGCAACGCAAGAATCACCACTTTAGAAAAATGCTCCCACGACAAATGCACGGTACTTCGCGGGCACAGATCCACACCTACTGAACTGCATCACATGGACAACAGTAAGGTGCTATGCAAGAACTAATATATTCTGTAATAAATAAATCTGATGCAGTGCGTGTAGAGACACGAAAAGATCATCGTTTGACGTCACTGGAATCGTTCACAGCTGCCAATTACGAGTGATTATCTTTACAGAGCGAATTAGGTAGGACGAGCACATATTTGCAGATGTGGAGAAAGGAGGTGTCAGATTGAAATATATCGGGAAAATCCTAATTTAGTGGGTTGATCAGCAATGAACGCTACAGGGGAGAGGGGGAGGGGGAGGGCGAGGCTGAAGAACCGTTCTTGTGGTTTTTCAGGTTGGCGATCGGCTCTCCAATCTGGGCCCTATGGGTTCCATGGGTTGACGAGGGCTACAGGAGCCCGTCAGATGAGTAAGGTGGCAGCACAAGACAGACGGCATACATGTAAAGTCGTTATTATTCGTTCCAAAAAGCTTGAATAGCTACAGATGCACGTCCTTATCTGGAGGCGCAGCGTGGCGTCGGTCCATGGCGACCGTCTTCCGCCGAGTGGTCAGCCGTCGATATCGCGTTCTACGGCGGCGAACGTTGTGACTGGAAAGGCAGTAGGTGCTACACTTTAGGCATCTTCCTATGTCAGCGAACTGTTTCGTTCGCGCAATCCTATCAGACACTCGTCAGCGGTTCAATCGTCCTACATGAGAGCACACACGCGCAACATCGTGCGACTCGTGAGGCGACGAAGCGGACGCGATCAGTCGGTTTGTTATTTTCGCGCGATGTGGAAGCGGTTTGTGATTTATGTTTTAAATTACAATGACTGAAATTTTGACGAATGCTGTTCAAGAACATTGTGTACATCTACTTACATCTGTACCCTGTAAACCACTGTGAAGTGTATGGCAGAGGGTATGTCCCATTGTACCAGTTATTAATTAACACTTTTTCCCGTTCCACTCACGATTTCTATGCAGGGAAGCTTTTTCTGATGGCTGCAAATATCATGCAACCATACGCACGACTATGAGAAGGGGCACTAATTTCATATGAAACTATTTTAATTATTATGTGTGTTGGGCATTTACGTTGATCAAAAGCATTATTTTGGCAATCAACTGGCGAATCTAGCGTTGTATCATAACAGATGAAGTGCACCGTGTCATCCCTCTCTTGTACCACATGCGAAGGACCACAGTTACCATCCGTGTACGAGGGCTGTCCACAAAGCCATAAAGTAACGTCGATTAGTGTATACATAAAATAACCGAACACTTAAAGCAAATTTATTAGAAAAATCTCAAAATTGCACCTTTGTGTTGCTTCTCTAGCTGATCAACTTCCAGATTTAAGCATTTACCATATCATTCCAAACTTCGCAGAAGCTCTCCTGTAGACCGAGCAGAACTAGCACTGCTGGAAGAAAGGATACTGCAGAGAAGTGCCTTAACCACAGCCTGGGGGATATTTCCAGAACGAAATTTCCCTCTCCAGCGGAGTGTGCGCTGTTGTGAAAGTTCCTAGCAGACTAAAACTGTGTGCCGGATCGAGACTCGAACTCAGGACCTTTGCCTAAACCCGCACAAGTGCTCTACCAAGAGAACTTGCTCTACCAAGAGCACTTGCCCGCGAAAGGCAAAAAGTCCCGAGTTCGAGTCTCGATCCGCCACACAGTTTTAATCTACCAAGAAGTTTCAAATCAGCGCACACTCCGCTGCGGAGTGAAATTTCATTCTGGAAACATCCCCCAGGCTGCGGCTAAGCCACGTCTCTGCAATATCCTTTGTTCCAGAAGTGCTACTTCTGCTAGGTCTACAGGAGAGCTTCTGCAAAGTTTGGAAGGTAGAAGACGAGGTACTGGCGGAATTAGAGCTGTGAGGAATTAGAGCTGTGAGGGGAGGTGGTGAATCGTGCTTGGATAGCTCAGATGCCGCCGGTACGGTAACTCAGCGTGTTCGCTCAGAGAGCCGGCTGGCCTCTGAAATACTTTACTGAGTGAAAGGACCAACAACGAACATCCACAGATGTCATGTGACGTTCGCTACGACCAACTACAGCGAACAATAACCAACAAAATGCAAAAACAAAAAAATGGTAGAGCACTTGGCCGCGAAAGGCAAAGGTCCCGATTTCGAGTCTCGGTCCGGCACACACTTTTAATCTGCCAGTAAGTTTCATATCAGTACACACTCTGCTGCAGAGTGAAATTTCATTCTGGATTTACTATAAGTTGTCAAATCTTGCACCATAAGTTTTGAAATTCATCCAAATTCCCTAATTATTCAGTCACATTCTCGTCGAAAACATTTCGTGAAATCTGTGATAAGGTGTCCGATAGCTGAGAAGTAGTGAAACGGCGGTTTCCACGATTTTTGTCGTCAGTTTTCTTTATCATTTGTTTGTTGATTACTGACGGATGGCCACTTGCTTCGTCGTCATGAACATTCTTTTTACACTTTTATGCAAGCGTCACTGGTAACGTATAATATCTTCACTCAACACATTCAGTCGCCATTGAACACAAACTTTGCAGTCAGTGTCAACACTTAGCGGTTCTTTTGCACTGAAACTCCTGTTACACAATAAATTTCAAATCTGAAGAAATTTTCAACTGCATTGCCAGTTGTGAACTCCCGGTGCAGGATAACGAGAAGCGATGAGGCTTTCTCGCTCTCTCAACAGTAAGCCCACTAGCTTGCTTGCGCCAGTGTGGCGACTGTTCCGTTTCTCGGAATTCTCTGCCTGCTACAAGAAGGAAGGAAGGAATGTTTCAGTTTGACGTCCCGTCGACAATGACATCATTAGAGACGAAGCACGGGCTCTGGTTGAGGAAGGGTGGGGAAAGAAATCGGCCGTGCCCTTTTCAAAGAAATCATCGTGGCATTTGCCTGGAGCGATTTAGAGACATCACGGAAAATCTAAATTGAATGGCAGGCGCTGCAGGAAAACGAAGTTTACTTCCCCCATACCCTCTTATACAGAGTGTCCCAAAAGTAACGATTCATTTTCATGAATCATGTGTTTAATACGGAAAACATATACCTGTACAACAAGGGCACATATGAGGCATTATAAATCCTTGAAGTTCAACTTGACCTCCCTGCATGTCAACACAAAGAGGCCACCATTATGCCGTAGCCCAGAAAAGTTGTGTAGTTGAGCAGGTGTGACGCTGTTAATTGCCTCCACAATCTGATCACGCAGCTGATGCAGGTTACTGATTTTAACACTGTGCACGTGGGGCTTGATGTAACGTCACGCGAAAGGACCACGGCCAGGAGCCCACACACACGGTGAACCTCTACTGATCCACCATCCAGTGAATGTGCGGTTGAGGCAATCTCGAAGAATGACAGCAAAATGGGGAGCAGCCCCGTCCGGCTAGTACGCAACGAAATACAGAATTCCATTAGACTCCAAACACAGCGAAAGGAATAGCTCAAGCATGTCAGGTAAATGTATCTGTTATCGTTTGCTCTGAAAAAAGTCGTTCATGAATCTTAGTCTCGATCATCCATAGCCATAAGTTCAATTTCAGGGTGATCTATCCCTTCTTAAACCTCGTAAGGGTTGTTGTCGGCCCATATCCAGCAGGTGTGACGGTTCACAAAACCGTATGTGTGAAATGTGGCCTTATCTAAGCAGAGGATGTTATGTAACACCTTTTCATTTTCCACGGTCTCCAAAAGGTCAGTCATATTTCCTTACGGGTAGCATAATCAGCCCCTTCTAGGTGATTCATTAGCTGAGTACGATACGCCGTCTTATTCTGCTTGAAACGGAGAGTACGCCAGACAGCAACCCGTGAAATGTTCAGCTCGCGGCTCAAACGGACGAAAAGAAGCACGTACCCTCCTTTCAGTGGCCTCCTCAATGCTGTGTCAGATGTTGGTGGCCGTCCAGGACGTTCCTCAGTATGCACACTTCACCTTTGTCTGAATCTGTTGATAAGAAGTCTGGTATTGGTCCTTGTTAGTGGCTCTTTCCCTTATCTTTGACGGTAAAGCTGTTCTTTATTCTACACTCATGCTCATAAATTAAGGATAATTGCAGAATGTGGTGGCACACAACGTGGCACTACACAAAACTGGCGCTAATAGCACAGGCACATAGGGAACACACACGACACAGGTCTGTAAGTCCACGGTATTGTTGATAAGTTGAGAAAACTGTCCCGAAACACATGTGCTACAAAACGCCACTGTTTCCTGCTCATGTACCCCGACATCAATATGGGATATGATCACCATGCACACGTACACAGGCCGCACAACAGGTTGGCATACTCTGGATCAGGTGGTCGAGCAGCTGCTGGGGTATAGCCTCCCATTCTTGCACCGATGCCTGTCGGAGCTCCTTAAGTGTCCTAGGGGTTTGAAGACGTGCAGCAATACATCGACCCAGAGCATCCCAGACGTGCTCGATGGGGTTTAGGTCTGGAGAACAGGCAGGCCACTCCATTCGCCTGATATCTTCTGTTTCAAGGTACTCCTCCACGATGGCAGCTCGGTGGGGCCGTGCGTTATCATGCATCAGGAGAAAGGTGGGACCCACTACACCCCTGAAAAGGCGGACATACAGGTGCAAAATGACGTCCCGATAAACCAGACCTGTTACAGTTCCTCTGTCAAAGACATGCAGGGGTGTACGTGCACCAATTATAATCCCACCTCACACCATCAAACAACGACCTCCATACAGGTCCCTTTAAAGAACATTAAGGGTTTGGTATCTGGTTCCTGGTTCACGCCAGACGAAAACCCGGCGAGGTTCATTGTTCAGACTGTACCTGGACTCGTCCGTGAACATAACCTGGGACCACTGTTCCAATGACCATGTACTGTGTTCTTGACACCAGGCTTTACGGGCTCTTCTGTGACCAGGGGTGAGTGGAATGCACCTTGCAGGTCCCCGGGGGAATAAACCGTGTCTGTTTAGTCGTCTGTAGACTGTCTGGAGACAACTGTTCCAGTGGCTGCGGTAAGGTCCTGAGCAAGGCTACCTGCAGTACTCCATGGCTGTCTGTGGGCACTGATACATCTACATCTACATTTATACTCCGCAAGCCACCCAACGGTGTGTGGCGGAGGGCACTTTACGTGCCACTGTCATTACCTCCCTTTCCTGTTCCAGTCGCGTATGGTTCGCGGGAAGAACGACTGTCTGAAAGCCTCCGTGCGCGCTCTAATCTCTCTAATTTTACATTCGTGATCTCCTCGGGAGGTATAAGTAGGGGGAAGCAATATATTCGATACCTCATCCAGAAACGCACTCTCGAAACCTGGAGAGCAAGCCACACCGCGATGCAGAGCGCCTCTCTTGCAGAGTCTGCCACTTGAGTTTGTTAAACATCTCCGTAACGCTATCACGGTTACCAAATAACCCTGTGATGAAACGCGCCGCTCTTCTTTGGATCTTCTCTATCTCCTCCGTCAACCCGATCTGGTACGGATCCCACACTGATGAGCAATACTCAAGTATAGGTCGAACGAGTGTTTTGTAAGCCACCTCCTTTGTTGATGGACTAAATTTTCTAAGGACTCTCCCAATGAATCTCAACCTGGTACCCGCCTTACCAACAATTAATTTTATATGATCATTCCACTTTAAATCATTCCGCACGCATACTCCCAGATATTTTACAGAAGTAACTGCTACCAGTGTTTGTTCCGCTATCATATAATCATACAATAAAGGATCCTTCTTTCTATGTATTCGCAATACATTACATTTGTCTATGTTAAGGGTCAGTTGCCACTCCCTGCACTAAGTGCCTATCCGCTGCAGATCTTCCTGCATTTCGCTACAATTTTCTAATGCTGCAACTTCTCTGTATACTACAGAATCATCCGCGAAAAGCCGCATGGAACTTCCGACACTATCTACTAGGTCATTTATATATATTGTGAAAAGCAATGGTACCAAACACTCCCCTGTGGCACGCCAGAGGTTACTTTAACGTCTGATAGTGAGATATTGGTCTTCTTGTGGTGTTGGTGTTGTACACTGTGGACGTCCCATACTGTAGCGCCTGGACGCGTTTCCTGTCTGCTGGAATTGTTGCCATAATCTTGAGATCACATTTTGTGGCACACAGAGGGCCCGTGCTACGACGTGATGTGTTTGCGGATCCGCGCTGCTGCTACGGTCGCAGGTTCGAATCCTGCCTCGGGCATGGATGTGTGTGATGTCATTAGGTGAGTTAGGTTTAACTAGTTCCAAATCTAGGGGACTGATGACCTCAGATGTTAAGTCCCATAGTGCTTAGAGCCATTTGAACCATTTTGAACTTACTCGCTGCACCATACTCTGACATGGTCCAAAACACCTCTGCGTATGTGGACTGCTGCCAGCGCCACCGTGCGAAGACCGCAGGTGAAATGCACCGCATGGTCATACCCCGAGCTGATTTAAACCCAAAAACCGCCCACCAGAGCATTGTTTCACCATGTATCAGCATTATCCTTAATTTATGAGCATTCAGCACCTCAAAGACCTGTGAAACGTGGACTGATTACAAATGTTTTCACGCAAATGAGTCATTGTGTTTCGGACACCCTAAATACCGAAACACGTTTGTTCAGGCAGAATGTAGAGTGGTACAGCCGCCTCCACAACAAATAAGTAAACCTGCCCTCAAGCTGAAGGTTGCTTTGAAGACTGCAGTGATTTACTAGGCATGTTACTCTTGGACGTGGTAGAGCCTTCCCATCCTCCGACGTTTGACCTGTCGAACTACGATGGAGTCTGGCATGTTCACATTAAAAAGTCACTGCGGAGTTTGAAAGAAGCGATAAATGAAACAAAAAACAAGCTTACGACTGATTGAGGATCGAACCATAACACATTGTGGCACATTTTGTGATACATCTGTACCTTATAGCAAGTTTGTTGAAATATTTAGTCTTGGTTTTGATCCTAGAATCATCACCCTCTCCTCACTCAATTGCAAGTATAAACACACACTGTGGTGTTCTCTGCCGCACGGGCCACTTACGCGGCAGCTGCCTTGCGCTGTGCGCAGGAGACGGCGCTGGAGATGATCCACACGATCCGCGAGGCGTTCAACGAGCTGCTGGCCGAGAACCACTGGATGGACGACGAGACGCGAGCCGTCGCCAAGGAGAAGGCGGACGCCATGAACGAGCGCATCGGCTACCCGGATCTGCTCACAGACCCCGACGAGCTCAGCAAGGAGTACGTCATGGTGAGTGCACGTCGACCGTCATCATAATTATAACAACCATCCTAGTGCTACTCATATCGATTCCCCATGGTCTTATTAAAATAATAACCACCACCAATTCCGCATGCACTTGTGAGGCAACGGGCGAGTTTTGGTGCCCTGAAAGTATTCTATGTTCGGAGTTGGCGTGGCCGCGGCCGCGTGGTGCTGAACATCGGCCCGAGCAAGAGGGGCAGCACCAGCGCGTGCTCCAGGCTGACCGCGTGGCTGGGAATCCCATGTTGACGCGGTGTCGAGGACTGTGCTTTGTGTCGATGAAGGAGATGTGTACGCCGGGAGTGCCAAAGATGGCGGACTTTGTGAAACCATAATGGCAGACATTTCACAGCTCATGTAGAAGTTACACTACTGGCCATTAAAATTGCTACACCGCGAAGAAATGTAGATGATAAACGGGTATTCAATGGACAAATATATTATGCCAGAACTGAAACGTGATTAGATTTTCATGCAGTTTGGGTGCATAGATCCTGAGAAATCAGGACCCAGAACAACCATCTCTGGCCGTAATAACGGCCTTGATACGCCTGGGCATTGAGTCAGACAGAGCTTGGATGGCGTGTACAGGTACAGCTGCCCCTGCAGCTTCAACACGATACCACAGTTCATCAAGAGTAGTGACTGACGTACTGTGATGAGCCAGTTGCTCGGCCAACATTGACCAGACGTTTTCTGTTGGTGACAGATCTGGAGAATGTGCTGGCCAGGGCAGCAGTCGCACACTTTCTGTATCCAGAAAGGCCCGTACAGAACCTGCAACATGCGGTCGTGCATTATCCTGCTGAAATGTAGGGTTTCGAATGAAGGGTAGAGCCACGGGTCGTAACACATCTGAAATGTAACGTCCACTGTTCAAAGTGCCGTCAATGCGAACAAGAGGTGACCGAGACGTGTAACCAATGGCACCCCATACCGTCACGCCGGGTGATACGCCACCGCGACGTCGCCAAACACGGATGCGACCATCATGATGCTATAAACAGAACCTGGATTCATCCGAAAAAATGACGTTTTGTCATTCGTGCACCCAGGTTCGTCGTTGAGTACACCATCGCAGGCGCTCCTGTCTGTGATGCAGCATCAAGGGTAACTGCAGCCATCGTCTCCGAGCTGATAGTCCATACTGCTGCAAACGTCGTCGAACTGTTCGTGCAGATGGTTGTTGTCTTGCAAATTTCCCCATCAGTTGACTCAGGGATCGAGACGTGGCTGCACGATCCGTTACAGCCATGCGGATAAGATGCCTGTCATATCGACTGCTAGAGATAGGAGGCCGTTGGGTTCCAGCACGGCGTTCCGTATTACCCTCCTGAACCCACCGATTCCATATTCTGCTAACAGTCATTCGATCTCGACCAACGGGAGCAGCAATGTTGCGATACGATAACCGCAATCGCGATAGGCTACAATCCGACCTTTATCAAAGTCAGGAACGTGGTGGTACGCATTTCTCCTCCTTACACGAGGCATCACAACAACGTTTCAGCAGGCAACGCCGGTCAACTGCTGTTTGCGTATGAGAAATCGGTTGGAAACTTTCCTCATGTCAGCACCTTGTGTGAATGCTCTGATAAACTAATCATTTACATATCACAGCATCTTCTGCCGGTCGGTTAAATTTCGCGTCTGTAGCACGTCATCTTCGTGGTGTAGCAATTTTAATGTCCAGTAGTGTAATAATAGCCAGAGTAATCCTGATACCTTAAAAAGAAACATGTACATTACATTATTTGCACGATGATTCTGGTGGTGTAATCAGATTTTCAATATCTTTATTAGTTTAAAGTTGAGTATCTGACTGTAAATTATACAAGTAACGAATTTGCGAAATCTAAACGGTTCATCCGATTTTGTCGATCGACGTGTCTTTAGAAAGCTATTAGTGTAAGCCTAAATTGGTATGAATTACAGATATGTAACTTGAATAGTACATGAGTTATTGGATGTCAAAGTGGCCGATTACTGTTGATCGCGTCAGACCATAAGTACTCCACAGTTACCAGCGTGCTTATAAATATATTTATTCGTCTATGTCTTTTTTTATATCCGATATATACCATTCATGAAGAAACTGGTTAAATATTTACTGTCTTTTAGAAAGCACAGAGATATTAGGCTACTGGCCTACCTTTTGTTTCTATTCCTTTGATACATGTTTATTTGATTTGTTTGTGTATTTAATAATGTGTGTTAGAGCGTGTTTATGGTCCATCCGTAGGATGTAAATCCAGCATTTCGTATGTTTTTCAATATGTTTGTGAGTGTGCGTTGTCTTGAAAACATGGCGGGAGCGCTATAGCCAATCACAGCGCTCGTTAATGGGAGATTCGATGGAAGTGCTGGACAAGGGATGCTGGATGGGAAGCAGCGAGGGGAGTCGCGAGAAAGACTTGGAGAGTGGAGCAGTTTGCGCGTGGTCGCGGGAGATAGAAATATTTCGTAGTGCCGACTTGTGCACTTGTGAGACTTCCACGGCTTCTGCAGTGAAGACGTAGTATGCGTTTAGAAATGAATTTCGTGCGAGCTATGTTGTTGTTCATAAATAATTACGTGAAGTAGGAATCTATTGTTTCCCTGTTATTCAACTTATATTTTATTTAATTGCTGGACCATCGACACCAATAAGTGTTTGCAGTAATAAATGACATTCTTAAAGGTACTTCTGCTATCGTACTCATCATTTAAAGTCGTTAAAAATAGTGCCTGAAGATTTTATTTAATTGCAATGTTTCATTTATAAATTTTTACGTTACATTCAAAATTCGCAATTGCCGAGTGATAGCAACCTTCGACCATTCGATTCATGTGCATATTGTATACTGTAGACTCAGCAGTATTTGGCTTGTAATGTGGCAACTACGTATCCCAGCCCCTAGACAACGAAACCAGCCAAAACTTTTAATATTTCAACTCTGAGTCTGAGCGTAAGTAGTTATTTGAAAGCTCGCACACTGCGAGATTAAAGTCATCTCTAGACTTCTCAGTTATCTATGCCGCTTCCTCATGTGTTCTAATGTCATCTATCCACCATCCATTAGGTCGCCATTTCGACCTGTTATTGGAATCAAGCAACGAACTTCCCCAGTCGACGTATCGTCCATTAAACAGGCTACAAAATTTGCACAACTGCCTGATGAAATCTTCAAGGGCTATGTGGTATTATGTTGCCGCAATGTTTCGACGAATTTGCAACTCGTCATCTTCAGGCGAAGTGTTGGGTTCGTTTCTCGATCGTTCCTTTATTGCTGCTGCTCAACAGACTCTTCTTCCGAGGACGAAACTGGTGGCTCCACTCACATGCCTACGGAAGAGATGTCGCACCCAGTGGCGGAATGGCCCTCCAGCGGGGTGGAGGTGTCTGGACTACCTGTCTGTTCTCCCCTGCTGCCTCCGCCGGTTTCACATTCCTGACGTATTACAAGTAATGCCTCATTCCATACGAAGCAAAGTAGCTGTCCCCGTTGACGAGACTGTCGTTTATTGTTATTTCTAGTGCCTCTTTGATGACCGAATCCCAAAAGAAGTATGGCGCGGCACAGCACCGGTGTCCTATCAGAAAGAAACATCTGGCCTTCGATGATGCTGTTCTGTGCCACTGTATGTGGCAAGCAAGATCATAAGAGATGGAAAAGAGCCACCGTGGTACAACAACCGAGTTATAAAACTGCTACGGAAGTAAAGGGAACTTCACAGCAAACATAAACATAGCCAAAGACTTGCAGACAAACAAAAATTACACGAAGCAAGATGTAGTGTGAGGAGGGCTACGCGAGAGGCGTTCAACGAATTCGAAAGTAAAGTTCTATGTACTGACTTGGCAGAAAATCCTAAGAAATTTTGGTCTTATGTCAAAGTGGTAAGTGAATCAAAACAAAATGTCCAGACACTCTGTGACCAAAATGGTACTGAAACAGAGAATGTTTTCATAATAAAATAGCCGTTTTCTTGCTCCAATTTCTGGCTTCAAACGCTTTCACCACAGGCATCCAAATTGTCAAGATGAAAAATTTAACACAAATTGTTGTAACTATCTTTGGTGCATCGATATTACAACTATATTTCAGGAACTTTGCATTCAGAAAGTGTTGCTACTTTCTTTGAAATCCCGGCTACCGTTCTATTTGCGTCTCACAGTAATAAATTCCGTCAGTTTTGATAACAGAGTCGTTATCAACCATGGACTGTAAGTGCTTGATGCAGGACAATGGACAGACAACTCGTGCGGCCATTACACTGGTCAATGAATGGCACCCAGTCAGTACCTTAATTTTCTACAAATTTTTTTGTCTACAAATTGCAGACAAAAAGGAATTTGTAGTATCTACACGATCTGAGCACAGCAAAATGAAACTTGATAATCAACAATGGCTACTACGGTATTACTGAAGAAAGTGTTGTTACAAGCTGTTATGACTTCCCCGAGCGGTTCTAGGCGCTTCAGTCTGGAACCGCGCGACCGCTGTGGTCGCAGGTTCGGATCCTGCCTCGGGCATGGGTGTTTGTGATGTCCTTAGGTTTAAGTAGTTCTAAGTTATAGGGGACTGATGACCACAGCAGTTAAGTCCCATAGTGCTCAGAGCCATTTGAACCAGTGTACTTCCTTGTACACTGTGTCGTTCCTTAGTGGATACAGAAGGGAGGAATAGAAGCTGTTCATGGACAGAGAATTCAGATATTGATTTATTCTAGATCTAACATCAAATACGCTGAAGCGCCAAAGAAACTGGCATAGGCATGCGTATTCAAACATAGAGATATGTAAACAGGTAGAATACGGTATTGTGGTCGACAACGCCTATATAAGACAACAAGTGCCTGGAGCAGTTGTTAGATCGGTTACTGCTACTACAGTGGCAGGTTATCAAGATTTACGTGAATTTGAACGTCATGTTGTAGTCGGCGTACGAGTGATGGGACACAGCATCTCCGAGGTAGCGATGAAGTGGGGATTTTCCCGTACGATCATTTTACGAGTGAATATCAGGAATCCTGTAAAACTTCAAATCTCCATCATCACTGCAGCCGAAAAAAATCCTGCAAGAACGGGACCAACGACGACTGATGACACTCGTTCAGCGTGACAGAAGTGCAACCCTTCCGCAAATTGCTGCAGACTTCAATGATGGGCCATCAACAACTGTCAGCATGCGAATCATTCATCGAAACATCATCGATATGGGCTTCCGGAGTCATGACTGCACGACACAAAGCTTTACGCCTCGCCTGGGGCCGTCGACACCGACATTGGACTGTTGATGACTGGAAACATGTTGCCCGGTCGGACGAGTCCCGTCACAAATTGTATCGAACGCATGAAAGTGTACGGGTATGAACACAACGTCGTGTGAATCCGTTGACCCCGCATGTCAGCAGGGGACTGTTCACGTTGGTGGAGGTTCTGTAATGGTGTGTTTCGTGTGCTGTTGGAGTGGTATGGGACGCCTGATACGTCTAGATATGATTCTGACAGGTGACACGTACGTAATCATCATGTCTCATCGCCTGCATCCATTCATGTCCATGGTGCATGCAGCAGGACAATTCGTCACCCCTCACGACCAGAATTGCTACAGAGTAGTTCCAGAAACACTCTTGTGAGTTAAAAAGTTCCGCTGGCCACGAAACTCCCCAGACATGAACATTATTGAGCATATCTGGGATGCCTTGCAACGTGCTGTTCAGAAGAGATCTCCACCCCTCGTATTGTTACGGATTTATGGACAGCCCTGCAGGATTCGTGGTGTCAGTTGCCTCCAGCACTACTTGAGACAATATTCGAGTTCATGCCACTTCGTTTTGCGGCACTTCTGCGTACTAGCGTGGGCCCTACACGACATTAGGTAGATATACAAGTTTCTTTGACTTTTCAGTGTATATTCGATAATGATGATGTTCAGTTACCGAGCACTATAGTCTGAATTTTAATCGTAAATTCAAGCTGTGGCCCATAAAGAGAATTACCGCTATGTAAGATAAGTCGCGTGGCCATAGATACTTATTGCTACCTGCGCAAAACCGTGATAGGTCTCTAGTCACACAATATCTGATCAAATGAACATCCGCAACTAACGAACATATTTATAGAATAAAAATCCGCTTCAGTTGACAATAATTTCTTAATTTATTGCACGACCGGTTTCGATGCGTAAAGCTTCGTCTTCAGGTGCCACCAAATAATTATGGGAACATAAATGGTTGGCGGTCGGACCAGTCAGTCATTGGGAGGGGGTTTCACATCCACGTCAAGCAAATGCATGGGAGCGTAGGACCAGAAACCACAGCGGCCACTTGGACAGGTTTTATTTTTACTGGAATGGATTTGCATATCGTACCGTACACAACATGAAAACACAAATCCATTCCAGTAAAACAAAACCATCAACATACACGTACCCAGGTATATATAAAATCAGTTGTAACGGCTGTGAAAAATTCTATGTGGGTGAAACAGGACCAAACAGGACCACACAGTGAAAACACTACATATAATACCTATACATATATATATATATATATATATATATATATATATATATATATATATATATATATATATATATATATATATATAAACAAAATCAACTGAGTCAGCACTACAAATACAATACGCAGAAATAATTGAAAGCTGCAACGTCAACGATGACATGCGGAAGTAAGTACTCAGAATACTGTACTCAGCATATTGTTACGAAACGAATTAGATACATAACGTAAAAATTGTATACATTAATAGCGGAAGTAAGTACTCGGCATATTCTTACGAAACGAATTAGATACATAACGTAAAAATTGTATACAGTAATAGCGGAAGTAAGTACTCGGCATACTGTTATGAAACGAATTAGATACATAACGTAAAAATTGTATACGGTAATAGCGGAAGTAAGTACTCGGCATGCTTTTACGAAACGAATTAGATACATAACATAAAAATTGTGTATGTAATTGAAGATCGCTTGAAAATGACTATGCAGCCGAAATAATCTTATCGCCTGTCAGTACAACTCTTGAATAACGCTTAAAAATGGCAGCGTCTTGGTATAAATGCATAACGTGTCTTTAATTATTTTGGACAATTAAAACAGGAAATAATGATATCCAAAACACACAATTATTTAAAAATTCTGAAAATTTTGCAAGTATATTCGCCCACTTTTAAATCGAAATGTAAAGACGTTCTCCCCTCCCTACGCTAAGTAAGAGAGACTAGAATGCGCTGATAGAGCAGGAAGTCTTCAAATCCAGAAAATGAAGAAGAGCTCGCGGTCCCTGCCTCACAAAAGCCGCTCTCGTTCTGGAGTGGCCTCATTCCGGGTCTCAGACGAGAAGAAGCCCCGCTATTCAGACCAAAGCCTCGGCCCTTCTCATTACCATCGTTTGCGCTGGAGCTCTCTCTGTATGCAGGCACACCGATGCAATTGGAAATTCTTTCTCTCGCTTCGGTTGCAGTCCTATTAATCAAGCCATTATCCCTTCGAAAGGTCAGGCAATTCCATAGAGCCTAATATTTTCATAGCTTCTAAATGGGAATGAAGACGAAATTCTAAGCCACATGTCAAAATAACTTCCTTTAACTTCTTATCATAAAACAATTTTTAGTCTTATGTTGATAAATTGCAAGTTATGTCCATGTTCGGATACAGTATTACTAGTGTCCTGCTTGACACAGTAAAATCGTATAAATATCTGGGTAAAGCGATACGAAATGGAATGACCATGTGAGAACTGTGGCAAGGAAGGCGAATCGTTGACTTCGGTTCACGGGGAGAATTTTAGGAAAGACTGCTTCACCTGTAAAGGAGACCGCATATAGGATGCTGGTGCGAAATTTTCTTGAATACTGCTCGAATGTTTGCGATCCGTATCAGATTGGATTGAAGGAAGACATCGAAGCAATTCAGAGGAAGGCTGCTAGATTTGTTACGGGTAGGGTCTAACAACACGTAAGCGTTACGGAGATTTTCGATAACACAAATGAGAATCCTGGAGGAAAGGCGACGTTCATTTCGAGAAACATATTTGAGAAAATTTAGAGAACCGGCATTTGAAGCTGACTGTCGAACGATTCTACTGCTGCCAACATACATTGCTTCTAAGGAGCAAGAAGATAAGATACGAGAAATTAGGGCTCATACGGAGGCTATAGACAGTCGTTTTTCCCTCGCTCTATTTGCGAGTGGAACAGGAAAGGAAATGACTGGTAGTGGTTAAGTGTACCCTCCGCCACGCACCGCACGGTGTCTTGCAGAGTATCTATGTAGATGTATGTGCAACTGAAAAAGCCGATTTCACCATGGCATAACGCGTTTTTTTATCTTTATTTTTTTAAAGACATCATCAGCGACTCGAAATATACTGCCCGACAAAGAAAAAGTGAAGCATCCAGAAGACATGGTCGGATGGTAATGTAGCTTCGAATACGTACACACCATCAACACGTATGTTAGTTCTGTGTAACAGGTAGTTCGGCCACTGGAGTGCATTAGTGTTGTTCTTGTTTAGTGTTGTTAGTGGACCTCGTATGGCATATAACTGTCATGAGCAGTGTCAGATGCTGAGTGATCACTGTGAAAGACACTGACATGCCAGGTAGTCTTGGAAAACAGCGTGACCAGCAGCTGACAGATTGTGGGTCTCCATTTGGTCGGCTGGTTGAATAGTGCCTCACCCAGATTTGAGGGGCATTCGGCTGTGACAGTGGCCCGATGTTGGGCTGCATGGGACATACCCGTCGTCAGGGTTACACTCATCAACTTCTGACCACCACCATGGAGGATCGGCGTATTGTGTCTCAAGCACATCGTAACGCCTTCACATGTGCACCTTTCATCACAGAAGAAGTCCCATCCGACGACGATGTGTCATTGGAGATGGTTCACAAGCTCAAATTGAAAAAGAATCGGACAGAAAATCGGCCGTATCGTTTTCTAAGGAACGAAGCAGGTATTCGTCTTACGTGTCTAAGGCTAATCCTGAGAAAACCTAAACCTGGATGGTCAGGTGGGAATTTCAACATATCCTTCCGAATGCGAGTCCATTGTATTAGAGTACATGCAGGATGCAGTGGCTGATGCGCAGTGACCAATTTGCGTCCAAAGCGCTGGGCGAGTTTGTTATTTTGTTCGGAAGGGGAGGCTGTTAGTATTTGCCACCTTTCGGCCAGTTGGCGATGACAGAATCTAGACGCACAGCCTGCCATCCGGTGAAACGAGAAATGCTATGGGTTTTGGACCAACGTAAGTGAAAACTTAGACGTTTAATTTGTATCAAGGATAAGCTTTTTCATAAGGTATTGACCTTACTTTTCCCCAATTTCTCACTTAATAAACTTAATAAACCACTGTTTCTATATTCTGTCGCAATTGCGTCTGCACAACGTGTTACTGAGGCACCACTGTGCAAACTCCTCTGTGTTATGGCAAAAGAAGCAAATTTTAACATGGCAACAAGAGAAACATGTAGGGTTTACTCAAAATTCGCCACTCGTGACGCTTCTCCAAAAGTTGCAAATGGTTAACAAGCCAGACGATAATAAATCGCTGCTTTTGTTACATTTTCAGCGGAATTCTTTTTCGATGCTAAACATAGCAGATGTGACAGTGGATCTTTTTGAATGGTGACCATGCAAGTATGGATGTGGAGGGTCTCCACTTAATACGAGGGTCGTTCAGTAAGTAATGCCCCACATTTCTTTCTCAGAACATATTTATTGGTGACAGTATACATCAACATGTCTTGTGCGTGTCCTATTTTTCTACGCAGTCTCCATTACGTTCTATGGTTGTTCACTAACGTTGTGGGAGAGAATGTATTCCCTGCTGGTAAAAGCTCTTGTCCTGTAGGCGTAGCCATGTTTTCACTGCATGACTGACGCTTTCGTCATCTTCAAGTGTGTTCCCCATAGAGAATCTTTAAGCGGCCCAAAGAGGTGGAAGTCCAAGGTCTCGACTATAGGGTGGATGAGGCAATGATGTCCAACCCAATTTGGTGATGTGTTCCGGGTTCTCGAATTGAGTGTGGGCGTGCATTATCGTGTTGGAGCAAGATTTATGCTGGAGTCTTTTCCGATTGAACACGTCGAGAACGGTTCTTGAGTTTATTCAGAATATTCACGTATGCCTCTGAATTGACGGTTGACCCTCTTGGCATCCCATCCACGAGAAAGACGCCATCACAATACCAGAAGACTGTCACCATGACTTTTGCAGCAGAGGAGGGGGGAGGGGAGCCTTAAATTTCTTCTTTTGTGGTGAATGAGGATGATGCCACTCCATGGACTGCCTTTTTGTTTCTGGTGCAAAGTGGTGCACCCAGATTGTGTCCCCCGTAACAATCCGTGACAGAGGGCCTCTCCATCACTCTCAAAACAGTCTCCAAAAATTCAGATGAAATGGCCTTTCTTTGAATCTTGTGGTCCGCTGTGACCATTCGTGGAATCCATCGTGAGCACCTATTTCAATATCCGAGAGTCTCGATCACTGCAGATGCACTTCCAATGCTGACTGACAACAGTAGAGACAATTGTCGATTTGTGATGCGCTGGTCGGCGCGAATAATGGCATCCGCACGATTCAGCATGTCTGGAGCAATGGCTGTGACAGGACGCCCGGAGCGAGGCTGATCATGGAGCTCTGTTTCTGCATTTTCTGAAGCTGGAACTTTCTTTAGCCATTGCCCAACTGTACTCCTATCAACTGCAGCATCGCCATACACTGCACACAAACGTTTATGGATTTTCACCACGGTTTCTTCTTCTGCACACAAGAATTCAATAACAGCACGCTGCTTGTAAAGTGATCGTACGTGGATGCTATTTTGACGCTGTACTATGGCTCGGGCACCTGCTAGAACAGTTCGAAACTTCACTGGCGCACAGAATAAACATCAAATGTGAATCACCAGCAAGGACGTTGGTCTATGTATATTAATGGCTCTTTAAAAAATGTGGGGCATTACTTTTTGAACCACCCTCGTATTTCCAAAAAATATGAGCGTAGGTTTCAGTTTAAAATGGCACTTCCGCTTCAGCGCTCGGAATTTTCCCTACAGCAACTACTGGTAACCCCCACTACTAATGCTGTCCTACGCATTCCCTGCCGACTACACACCTACCGGTCACGGTGCGCTGTGTGGACTCTTCCTACTACGCCACTAACTCACTCTGCAAGCCTCGCCATTGCATTGCTTGTACTGAGGCTCCTCATGGCCTGTTTTAACACGCCTAGAAAATTTTATAACTTGTCTGTCATATTGCAGCACTGTCTCTAACATCTTTGCAAATAGTTCCTAAAATCAGACACAGGTTTCGATGATTATATTTTCCTATTCTGAACACGCCTGTTGTAGTATACACAAACTCCTGTAGTTATCTGAAATATAACTCCCTTTACGAATAACCCCATTCGTACACTACATGTTGATATACTGTACATGTCATGAAAGATACCACCTTTACTCTGCTGCTCACATAGACAGATATTCTAAAATGCACTAGTGCTTCAAATGGCTCTAAGCACTATGGGACTTAACATCTCAGGTCATTAGTTCCCTAGAGTTAGAACTACTTAAACCTTACTAAGCTAAGGACATCACACACATCCATGCCCGAGGCAGGATTCGAACCTGCGACCATACCAGCAGGACTGAATTGCCTAGAACCGCTCGGTCACAGCGGCCGGCACTAGTGCTTCATCTTTTGGTGTGGAACATATTGTCTCAGTATAGTATTTGCCAAATACATCTACATCTACAGCTACATCTACATACATACTCCGCAATCCACCATACGGTGCGTGGCGGTGGGTACCTCGTACCACAACTAGCATCTTCTCTCCCTGTTCCACTCCCAAACAGAACGAGGGAAAAATGACTGCCTATTTGCCTCTGTACGAGCCCTAATCTCTCTTATCTTATCTTTGTGGTCTTTCCGGGAAATGTAAGTTGGCGGCAGTAAAATTGTACTGCAGTCAGCCTCAAATGCTGGTTCTCTAAATTTCCTCAGTAGCGATTCACGAAAAGAACGCCTCATATCCTCTAGAGACTCCCACCCGAGTTCCTGAAGCATTTCCGTAACACTCGCGTGATGATCAAACATACCAGTAACAAATCTAGCAGCCCGCCTCTGAACTGCTCTTATGTCCTGCCTCAATCCGACCTGACAGGGATCCCAAACGCTCGAGCAGTACTCAAGAATAGGTCGCACCAGCGTTCTATAAGTGGTTTCCTTTACAGATGAACCACATCTTCCCAAAATTCTACCAATGAACCGAAGACGACCATTCGCCTTCCCCACAACTGCCATTACGTGCTTGTCCCACTTCATATCGCTCTGCAATGTTACGCCCAAATATTTAATCGACGTGACTGTGTCAAGCGCTACACTACTAATGGAGTATTCAGACAAGACAGGTTTCTTTTTCCTATTCATCTGCATTAATTTACATTTATCTATATTTAGAGTTAGCTACCATTCTTTACACCAATCACAAATCCTGTCCACCTCATCTTGTATCCTCCTACAGTCACTCAACGACGACACCTTCCCGTACACCACAGCATCATCAGCAGACAGCCGCACATTGCTATCCACCCTATCCAAAAGATCATTTGTGTAGATAGAAAACAACAGCGGACCTACCACACTTCTCTGGGGCACTCCAGTTGATACCCTCACCTCCGATGAACACTCACCATCGAGGACAACGTACTGGGTTCTATTACTTAGGAGGTCTTCGAGCCAGTGACATACTTGGGAATCAATCCCATATGCTCGTACCTTAGTTAGGAGTCTGCAGTGGGGCACCGACTCAAACGCTTTCCGGAAGTCAATGAATATGGCATCCGTCTGATACCCTTCATCCATGGTTCGCAAGATATCATGCGAAAAAAGGGCGAGCTGCGTTTCGCAGGAGCGATGCTTTCTAAAGCCGTGCTGATGCATGGACAACAACTTCTCTGTCTCAAGGAAATTCATTATGTTCGAACTGAGAATATGTTCGAGAATCCTGCAACAAACCGATGTTAAGGATATTGGTCTGTAATTTTGAGGATCCGTCCTTCTACCCTTCTTATATACAGGCGTCACCTGCGCTTTTTTCCAGTCGCTCGAGACTTTACGTTGGGCAAGAGATTCGCGATAAATGCAAGCTAAGTAAGGAGCCAATGCAGTAGAGTACTCTCTGTAAAACCGAATTGGAATCCCATCAGGATCTGGCGATTTATTTATTTTCAACCCATTCAGCTGCTTCACAACCCCAGGGATGTCTATCACTTTGTCCTCCATACGGGAATCTGTACGAGACTCAAACGATGGTATGTTTGTACGATCCTCCTGCGTGAAAGATTTCTCAAATGCTAATTTTACATTTTCAGCTTTCGTTTTGCTGTCTTGCGTTGCCAGGCCAGCCTGATCAGTGAGTGACTGGATGGAAGCCTTCGACCCGCTTACTAATTTTACGTAAGACCAGAATTTCCTTGGGTTTTCAGCAAGATCTTTTGCTAAGGTATGACGGTGGTGGAGGTTGAATGCTCCGCGCATCGCTCTTTTTACTGCAGCACGAATCTCTACTAACTTTTTCCTGTCCTCATTCTCCCGATCTTTCTTGTACCGCGAATGCAACTGCCTTTGCTTCCTGAGCATTCTCCGAATTGCGCTGTTATACCACTGTGGGTCTTTTCCGTCCGTAACCCACTTTTTCGGCACATACTTGTCCAATGCGTGATTTACAATGTGTTTAAAATTTGCCCATAATTCTTCCACGTCCATCGTACCGGAAGTAAATGAAGTCGATTCATTTACTAAGTGGGATGCTAACAACTGCTTATCTACTCTTTCTAGTAAGAATACTCTCCTAGCCTTCTTGACCGACTTTTTAACTTTCGTAACCATAGTCGTAATGACAACATCATGATCGCTAATCACTATCTCAACACTGACACCGTCGATGAGGTCTGGTCTGCTCGTGGCTACCAGATCTAAAATATTTCCATTACGCGTTGGCTGCCGATTTAGTTGCTCAAGACAGTTTTCGGATAATGTGTTCAAAAGCAAGTCACACGACGGCTTGTCTGTACCACCTGTAATGAATCCATAGACATCCCAGTCTATACTAGGTAGGTTGAAGTCGCCTCCGACTAATATAGCATGATCCGGGTACTTCTGCGATACAGAATGTAGACTTCCTTTGAATTATTCGAGAACTGTCACGGTGGAACCTGGTGGCCGGTAATAACGCCCAACAATTAACTTTATTTCTCCTAGCCCTGTTAAACGTGTCCAGATAACTTCACAACCACACTCTACTTCGACCTCAGAGACCTTGGCAGCGACATAAATAGGTGGCAGGAAGAGAACCCTGTACCACAAAAAGTGGTTTCTGTTAGAAGGTGTCATGCTTGTACACAGCACCTACAGGGTGTTTCAAAAATGACCGGTATATTTGAAACGGCAATAAAAACTAAACGAGCAGCGATAGAAATACACCGTTTGTTGCAATATGCTTGGGACAACAGTACATTTTCAGGCAGACAAACTTTCGAAATTACAGTAGTTACAATTTTCAACAACAGATGGCGCTGCGGTCTGGGAAACTCTATAGTACGATATTTTCCACATATCCACCATGCGTAGCAATAATATGGCGTAGTCTCTGAATGAAATTACCCGAAACCTTTGACAACATGTCTGGCGGAATGGCTTCACATGCAGATGAGATGTACTGCTTCAGCTGTTCAATTGTTTCTGGATTCTGGCGGTACACCTGGTCTTTCAAGTGTCCCCTCAGAAAGAAGTCACAGGGGTTCATGTCTGGCGAATAGGGAGGCCAATCCACGCCGCCTCCTGTATGTTTCGGATAGCCCAAAGCAATCACACGATCATCGAAATATTCATTCAGGAAATGAAAGACGTCGGCCGTGCGATGTGGCCGGGCACCATCTTGCATAAACCACGAGGTGTTCGCAGTGTCGTCTAAGGCAGTTTGTACCGCCACAAATTCACGAAGAATGTCCAGATAGCGTGATGCAGTAATCGTTTCGGATCTGAAAAATGGGCCAATGATTCCTTTGGAAGACATGGCGGCCCCGAACAGTACTTTTTGAGGATGCAGGGACGATGGGACTGCAACATGGGGCTTTTCGGTTCCCCATATGCGCCAGTTCTGTTTATTGACGAAGCCGTCCAGGAAAAATTAGCTTCGTCAGTAAACCAAATGCTGCCCACATGCATATCGCAGTCATCAATCCTGTGCACTATATCGTTAGCGAATGTCTCTCGTGCAGCAATGGTAGCGGCGCTGAGGGGTTGCCGCGTTTGAATTTTGTATGGATAGAGGTGTAAACTCTGGCGCATGAGACGATACGTGGACGTTGGCGTCATTTGGACCGCAGCTGCAACACGGCGAACGGAAACCCGAGGCCGCTGTTGGATCACCTGCTGCACTAGCTGCGCGTTGCCCTCTGTGGTTGCCGTACGCGGTCGCCCTACCTTTCCAGCACGTTCATCCGTCACGTTCCCAGTCCGTTGAACGTTTTCAAACAGATCCTTTATTGTATCGCTTTTCGGTCCTTTGGTTACATTAAACCTCCGTTGAAAACTTCGTCTTGTTGCAACAACACTGTGTTCTAGGCGATGGAATTCCAACACCAGAAAAATCCTCTGTTCTAAGGAATAAACCATGTTGTCTACAGCACACTTGCACGTTGTGAACAGCACACGCTTACAGCAGAAAAACGACGTACAGAATGGCGCACCCACAGACTGCGTTGTCTTCTATATCTTTCACATCACTTGCAGCGCCATCTGTTGTTGAAAATTGTAACTACTGTAATTTCGAAAGTTTGTCCGCCTGAAAATGTACTGTTGTCCCAAGCATATTGCAACAAACGGTGTATTTCTATCGCTGCTCGTTTAGTTTTTATTGCCGTTTCAAGTATACCGGTCATTTTTGAAACACCCTGTATAAATGCTCGCCACAGGGTCAAATAGGGTTAGGCAACAGCTAAACGAAAATACAAGATGAGTTCAAAAGGTAAGTTAGGCATTATTATGGCCTAGGGTGTAGAAAAATTTCCGATACTAGTCACAATAAAATATTATTTATTCGTTACACGACCGGTTTCGGGCTTGTGACCATCCTCAGGTGTTTATAGATTCATGTACATGTTTATAATGGTGGAGATCATTGTTTGAATACAAAGAAAATTATTTACTGGTGATTAAACAGATACAAGTGGAAGAATTGTAAGTGGTAAGGCAGCATTTGTCGGAAATATATGTGTACTTACATAAAGATGAAGCATCATTATTATAATTACGGCGTGATGACAGTTTTTTTCACTCAGTTGCACATCTGTTACCATTTTTACGTCCATGTTTCAGTTTTTTTTTTTTTAAGTTGAAGACCATTTGCAGCTATTTATTGACTTCATATTCCCCAACGACAATGCCATATCATCGGGCCACAATTGTTCGTAATTCGTTGGAGAACATTCTGGACAATTCGAGCGAAAAATCTGACCATCCTGACATGAATCCCTTCGAACGTTTATGGGACATGATCAAGACGACAGTTCGTGCACGACGTTTTGCAGCACCAACACTCTCGCAATTATGGGCGGCTGCAGAGGCAGAATGGGTGCGTATGTCTGCAGGGGATTTTCAAAGACTTGTTGAGTCCATGCCACGTCGAGTTGCAGAACTACTCCGGGCAAAAGGAGATCCGACACGATATTAGAAATCATCCCTTGACTTTTGTCACCTCAATGTGTGTGTGTATGTGTATGCTTGACCTGCCAGAGTAGCCGAGAGCGCTAATGCGCTGCTTCCTGGACTCGGGTAGGCGCGCCGGCCTCGGATAGAATCCGCCCAGCGGATTAACGACGAGGGTCGATTTGCCGGCCAGCCTGGATGTGGTTTTTAGGTGGTTTTCCACATCCCGCTGGGTGACTGCCGGGCTGGTCCCCATATTCCGCCTCAGTTCCACGGCTCGCAGACATCTGAACACTTTCACACTATTCCATGGATTACACTTGATGCGGACAGTTGGGGTACACTAATTCCGTCCTGGGGATATGAGGTGGCAGCAGGAAGGGCATCTGGCCACCCGTTCACCATTAACATGCCACATCCGATTAACGATGGCTGACCCTGCGTAACTGCGGGACAAGGCTCAAGTGATAGATGGATAGATGAAATAGTGTGTGTGTGTGTGTATGCTTGTGAATGGTTACTCACTATGTATGTGCATGTTTTGTGGCCCACCTTGATTAATTTGGAGTTGTCTGTAGTCCGTAAGTGTAATCGCCTTTATTTATTGTGAGATTGTAGTTTGTTTCTTGAATGGAATTCTCTTTGAAAACAGGGTTTTCAAGTATGGCTTTGTTTAGTTTCATTTGGTGGAAGGAATATAGGTCCATCGGTGTGTGCGTTTTAGCTAGATAGATGTACAGGTAAAGCGAAATATTTGATTCCAGTTGTGTGATTTTGAATTTTCTTTGTCCTTTCTGGACACTTTGAGATGCGCCAATTTTCGAGTATCTTGTTTTATGGTGGAATGTCTGGTATCGATATTTTCGTTTGATTAATCGAAATATTCGATTCCAATTTTGAGTTTTCTGTATTTTTTTCTTTTGATTTATTCTAAGGGAATTATTGTGCGCGATTTTTTCGATGTTTTGATTACTTTGATATGATCTTAGTTTCACTGTCTTTTTTTTCAGTTTGCACCCACCCCAAATCCCATTTTTCACAATGTTATCACGTTAGTTTCGTTTCATTAGCTGACTGACATGTTTCAGGTGTTTCTTATGTTTGTTTTCGATCGTAATGATTTAACTTGTGTTCGCCACTTCCAAGGATGCAATCAGCCTGTCATTAAATATTGTCTGCGGCTGTCTTAGAAACTTACATAAAACTATGCTGTTTACTTGAAATATGACATCATGGTTCAAAGTAGACAGGTGGAATCGGACCGTGCTCTAATCTCGGAAATGCCCTCCCAGGTACTGGGCTCCTCTATGCCCCAGTACCTGATCGCCACTTATTTGGCTGATATTGACTGCGCTGTTTAGGGGGTCGGAAATCGAACAGCCCATTCTGCCCTCCAGAGTGAAGCCGTATTTTACTTTAAATGCACAGCAATGTCTTTCTGCAGCTGAACGTGACGGAGGACCAGTTCCTGGTGAACATCCTGAACGTGCTGCGGTACGACGCCTACCACAACCTACAGAAGCTGCGCCAGCCCGTCAACAAGGACAAGTGGTCCACTGAGCCCGCCGTCGTCAACGCCTTCTACAACCCCAACAAGAACGATATAGGTAAGTGGCACTCTTTCCTTCTTCCTGGTAATCTCGATCAGCTGGGAAGCACCTGTGACAAAGCTCTTTTTGGGATGTAGTTTGTAACGTGTAAGACATTACTGAGATGAAATAATGCACCGTGATCCCAGATCAGTCGTACGGAGAGCAGTATTACAAAAAAATGGTTCAAATGGCTCTGAGCACTATGGGACTCAACTGCTGAGGTCATTAGTCCCCTAGAACTTAGAACTAGTTAAACCTAACTAACCTAAGGACATCACACACATCCATGCCCGAGGCAGGATTCGAACCCGCGACCGTAGCGGTCTCGCGGTTCCAGACTGCAGCGCCAGAACCGCGCGGCCACTTCGGCCGGCAGCAGTATTACAACCAGACCAATATACATTGTCACAAACAAATCGACTCACTTTTCAACTCTCGCCGTAATACTGTTGTTTCTAACGTTGTTTTTCTGCACGACGTGCTAACCCCATTGAATATTTACATGATACACTCACATTGACGTCACATAACGTCCTCGATTTATAAGGAGACATCCTTGATGCTGGTTTGAGTGGAACAGACACCTTACAAGTTTCATATCAGCGCACACTCCGCTGCAGAGTTAAAATCTCATTCTGGAAATATCCCCCAGGCTGTGGCTAAGCCATGTCTCCGCAATATTCTTTCTTTCAGGAGTGCTAGTTCTGCTAGGTTCGCAGGAGAGCTTCTGTAAAGTTTGGAAGGTAGGAGACGAGATACTGGCAGAAGTGGAGCTGTGAGGACGGGGCGTGAGTCGTGCTTGGGTACCTCACATGGTAGAGCACTTGCCCGCGGAAGGCAAAGGTCCCGAGTTCGAGTCTCGGTCCGGCACACAGTTCTAATCTGCCAGGAAGTTTCACCTTACACCTCTCCTAACGTATCATACACTGAAGCACCGAAGAAACTAGTATAGGCATGCCTATTCAAATAAAAAAATATGTAAACAGGCAGAATACGGCGCTGAGGTCGGCAATGCCTCTAAAAGCCGGCCGGAGTGGCAGAGTGGTTCTAGGCGCTAAAGTCTGGAACCGCGCGACCGCTACGGTCGCACGTACGAATCCTCCCTCGGGCATGGATGTGTGTGATGTCCTTAGGTTAGTTAGGTTTAGGTAGTTCTAAGTTCCAGGGGACTGATGACCTCAGAAGTTAAGTCCCATAGTGCTCAGAGCCATTTGAATGCCTATAAAAGACAACAAGTGTCTGGCTCAGTTGTTCGATCGGCTACTGCTTCTACAATGGTAGTTTATCAAGATTTAAGTGAGTTAGTGAGTTTGAACGTGGTGTTATAGTCGGCGCAAGAAAGATGGGACACAGTATCTCCGAGGTAGCGATGAAGTGGATATCTTCCCATAGGACCATTTCACGAGTGTACCGTGAATATCAGGAATCCGGTAAAACGTCAAATCTCCGACATCGCTGCGGCAGGTAAAAGGTCCTGCAAGAATGGCACCAACGACAGCTGAAGAGAATCGTTCAACGTGACAGAAGTGCAACCCCTCCGCAATATGCTGCAGATTTCAATGCGGCGGCATCAACAAATATCAGCGTGCGAACCATTCAACGAAACATCACCGATATGGGCTTTCGGAGCCGAAGGCGCACTCGAGTACCCTTGATGACAGTATGGCACAAAGTTTTACGCCTTGCCTGACCCCGTCGACACCGACATTGGACTGCTGATGACTGGAAACATGTTGCCTGGTCGGACGAGTCTCGTTTCAAATTATATTTAGTGGATGGACATGTTTTGGTATGGAGACAACCTCATGAATCAATGGACGCTGCACATCAGCAGGAGACTGTACAATCTGGTGGAGGCTCCATAAAGGTGTGGAGCATACGCAGTCGGAGTGGTATGGGACCCCTGATGCGTTTAGATACGAGTGACTGGTGACACGTACGTAAACATCCTGTTTGATTAGCTGCATCCATTCATGTCCATTGTGCATTCCGACGGAATTGGGCAGTTCCGGCAGTACAATGCGACACCCCACGCGTCCAGAATTGCTACAGAGTTGCTCGAGGAACACTCTTCTGAGTTTTAAACAGTTCAGCTGGTCACTAAACTGGCCAGACATGAACATTATTGAGCATGTCTGGAATGCTTTGCATCGTGCTATTCAGAGGAGATCTCCATCCACTCGTACTCTTACGGATTAATGGACATCCCTGCAGGATTCATGGTGTCAGTTGTCTCCAACACTACTTCAGATATTAGTCGAGTCCAGACCACGTCGTGTTACGGTACTACTGCGTGTTCACGGGGGCCCTACACTATATTAGGCAGGTGTACCACTTTCTTTTGCTCTTCCGTGTACATACCTGATTTTTCTGCAAGAAATATATGTGCCATGAAACATTCTTGAAGTGAAGTGCTTGCAACACGATGGCGCGGCAGCCCATTTTAAGGTCTCCGTTCGACAACATCTCGACGCGTTATTCAGGTAAAGCCTGATTCCTCACTAACATTATGGGATTTGACTGCTTTAGACGATTAGTTGTGAAGCTTCATAAGGAGACTTGTTTACGAGATCCCTGTACATCCAGAGATAGACCTTGATACATGAGCTACGGATATGGAAAAAATAATTCACCATTCATAAAGTACTTTATATCTGACTGAGCAGATAAAATCTGTGGAGCGAACCTGCTGGTCGTCATATGGAAGAGCTTTTAATTACATACATAAGTAACATCAATATTGATTAGAGAGTTAAAAATATGAGTCGATTTTGTTTTCCTCCTAACACGCAAACGGACTTCTTCGGCTCATTTGTTCATACGTTAAATGATACTATCTACATCACTTGTACAACAGCTAAAAGTGTGTGGTAGGAATTCGATACAAGTTTTCCGCGATGTTTCAGATAGCGAACTGCGCTGCAATCCTAGACTGAGAGCGCTTCTCAAGGAAGTATTTTCTGTGTTTCAGTGTTCCCGGCGGGCATCTTGCAGCCGTTGTTCTACAGCCAGCACTTCCCGAAGTCGCTCAACTACGGCGGCATCGGAGTCGTCATCGGCCACGAGATCACGCACGGGTTCGACGACAAGGGTAGGTCGTCAACTGAGTAGCGCGTTTGTGGCGCAACGAACAGCGGACAAGATGTGCTAAGGCGGACTGCAATGACAGCCGAAAACACTATGACCACTGCCCGCTGCGAGGCTGAATTCTGCTTAGAGGCATGGGACACGTGACGCGGTAAGGGATGTATGCAAGTGGCGAAGGAACGAATGGGGAATCATTGTAGCGATAGTGAGAGACGCAAATGGGGAAATCCACTGGCATTAGCTTCTTTAAACAAAGGAAGGCCGAGAGCCTTGGAACGAGCATCTAGGAACGCGGAAGTTACTCGGCTGTTTGCATGCAACTATAGTGAGCCTCTATGGGAAATGGTCGAGGTACGGTGGAGCCACAAGTAGGCGACAGGGGGTGTGGGGCGCCCACGTCCGTTCACAGAATATGGAGGACGGAGCGTTGCCAGATCTGTAAAGCAAAACAGGTCTCACGACAGAGGACATCGCCGGTGCGGGCATTAGTGTTTGGAGCACACTGTTCATTGCACATGTTGGGCATGGCGATTCGTAGCAGGCAAGCTGTACGTCCTCCCATGTTCATACAGTGAAATCGTGAATTACGATTGCAGTGGGAACGTGATCATCGAAATTGGACCATGGATCAATCGAAACTTCTCACCAGGTCAGATGAATCACGATTCTCGATACACCAGGTTGATGGTCGTGTCCGGGTGCAGTCTCAGCCGAGCGAACGAGCGTTTGCGACATGCATCGCACCATGGATGTCGGCTGGTGGGGTCATTACAATGCTGTTGGAGACGTTCACCTAGACCTCCATGTGTCCTATGGTAGTTGTAGTGGACTGACAAGCCAGCCAGTCCACAGTGACGGGTAACCGAAAGGCACGCGTACACACACGCCGACTAGCGTTAAGTCTGAAACAGGATACGTGATGAAAGCTATAAAGAAAAGAACGGAGCTTCTCGTATTTAATTCCTTGTGGTACATTTCTCTTGATAATACAAGTGAGACTCTCTCCAGATATGGTTAATGGCGCCTTGCTAGGTCGTAGCCATGGACTTGGCTGAAGGCTATTCTAACTGTCTCTCGGCAAAGGAGAGAAAGGATTCGTACGTGTAGTCGCTAGCAATGTCGTCCGTACAACTGGGGCGAGTGCTAGTAAGTCTCTCGAGACCTGCCGTGTGGTGGCGCTCGATCTGCGATCCTGACAGTGGCGACACGCGGGTCCGACATGTACTAATGGACCGCGGCCGATTTAAGCTACCACCTAGCAAGTGTGGTGTCTGGCGGTGACACCACATTCCTCCCCCGCAAATCGGCGAACGGTCGTGTGATAAGGCTTCCGCCCGCCGTGGGGAGGACCCCATGTTGACGTATGCGATGAGGTGGGGAGCCTAACAACAGGCGAGGCTGTGCCACCCGCACCCGGCCATTCGGTCCGAGGGGAGCTAGGAAACGCCTGAAAACCTAGTCCAGGGTGCACGTCAACATGCGGTGTATGCGCCCATAATGAGACAGGAGGGGCCGAAGGGTCGACCTCCATGCGGTCGGGGCACCCGACGGGCGAAGACGACATCTGGTCCGGAGCGGGCAATAGTTTCATGGCGGATGACGGCTGGTCACGGGAAGCGATCGGCGGCGCGGGACCCAGGGAGGCGCCCGGCGGCAGCAGCGACGCGTCCGCTGCGGGCGGCGCCGGCGGGAGAACGGGCGGCGGCGGCGGCGGCGGCGGCGCGTCGCCATGGGGCAAAATGGAAGGCATCGTCGGTAACACCTGGGGATGAGGCGAGCCAGTAGATGGGTCCCCAGGGCGCTGACCGGACGGCACCGTTGCTGAAAACAGACGGGGAGCGGCAGAACCCGGGCGACGACAGAGGCGCAGCTGATTGAGATGCCGACGCACCTCACCGAGGCCCCCAAAACCAAATACATCGCGCAGCCGAGGCAGCGAAGAATGCGCCCTGCGAGCCAACGCCGTGAACCTCGATAGTTGCGATAAAATACAACGTCGCCAGGAGCAAAAACAGGAGTCTGCCGCGGCACAGGAACCTGATGCGGCGGATGCATCAAAGACATCAAGGTTCGATGAGGACGACCGTGGAGCAACTCAGCTGGCAAGCGACCATCGCGGGGCTGAGAGCGATATGAGGACAAAAAGAGCAATAACGCGTCCTCCCGAGAATGCGACTCTTTCAACTTCAACATCTGTGACTTGAAAGTCCGGACCAACGTTCAGCGGCACCGTTAGACTGAGGCGAAAACGGCGCGGATGTCAGATGTTGAATACCATTGGCCTTGCAGAATGACTGAAATTCTGCGGACATGAATTGTGGGCCATTGTCGTAGCAACAAAACGCAAAACAGTAGCAAGGACAGGGTCAGCAGCTGTGGCTGTAGCGACACGACGAAAATCAATCGGAAACGATTCGACCACGTTATCAGTTTCCGCAGCAATGAACATGCACGCAAGTTCGGAAGAATCGAATGCTTTATCCTCAGCAACAGGCAAACGGGACAACGCAGCAGCGTTGCCGTGCTTAGCAGCGGACCGATACAAGATATCGTAGCGATTGGCGACCTCATCACGCAATGCGTGGGGAACATTGCGCGCTCTGAAAATTTCGGTGGCGCGTTTACTTTCAGTTCCAGATGTGCTTCATAGTTCTTAGCGCAACCAAGGCCCGGTGCAAAAATGTCTGCAAATTCCTCACATAGACGAGAAACACTGAAGGCACAGTCTCGTTCACTGATAGGACCTGATTTACTATAGACATGTTAAACAACTGAAATAAATCTAAACCAAACAAGTTCACTGCAGTAGAAGAACGAAGAACGTAAAATGACACAAGTTTTGTTTGTCCCTTGTATGTTGCAAGAAGAGTGCACTGTCCTAACACAGGGATCTGCTGTCCTGAATAACTATTTAACTGAACATTTGCGGCACGCAATGGCGGTTTGCCCAGTTGTTTGTACGTGTCGTGATTGATCAATGAAACTGCAGCTCTGGTATCGAGCTGGAATGGGATCACTTTGCCTTCAAAGTCCAAGTCTACAAAAAGTTTATTGTCCTGCTGACGACAAGAGCGACTTTCACTTGCAATTTGAACTGAGACAGGTACAGAAGCACTTGCGACTTGACGGGATGTCCGGCGACGTCGACGCACACTTTTTGTGGGACGAACACAGTCACTGTTAGCGAGAGGAACACTGGGCGGAGTGGCAGTAACGACATGAATGTCCATGGGCGAAGGTTCCCGAGCCTGAGTGTCCTTGGTTCGATTCCAGCGCGAAGCAAAGGGCCTGGAATGGTTGCGATTGTCTGATCTGAGCATTTTCTGGCAAACACTTTGAACATGTCCTTTCTTATGACAGTAAAAGCAAATAGCTTGGCGGGACGGGCAATTGTCACGCGAATGTCTAGTTGCACACCGCAGGCATGATTTCACTGCATTTGCTTGCCTACGCGGCACACGTGGAGAGCTAGGCGGCTGCTGCACGGGCGAGCGCGAGGGCTGTTTAGCGTTCCGTGCAGCGGGCCCGGCGGGCCGGTTAATGTGACACACGGCCGGTGAAGTTTCAAATGATTCCTGAGCAAAGTCAAGTGTGTCTTGCCTGTCCAATATGTCTATCACTTGTTGAAGGGAGGGATTGACTAGTTTCAAAATCTGTTCCCGTATGTGAACATCAGAAACGTTCTGTGCAATTGCATCACGCACCATTGTATCTGAATAAGGAAGTCCACATTCACATTCAAAAGCACAATCCCTTGTAAGGCCTTGCAAAGTTGCAACCCACTCCCGATTAGTCTGACCTGCTGTACGTTTTGTACGAAAGAACGTATACCTTTTTGCAACGACATTTACTGTTTCTTTGAAATAGGCATCTAAAGCAGACAAAATTTCTTCGTATGACAGAGTTGCTATGTCGCGCCGGGGAAACAATTTCACTATCACACGGTAGGTGGACACACCTACACACGAAAGCAAAAACGGCTGCTGCTCATTACCTTGAATTCTGTAGGCGGCGAGATGAAATCCAAATTGTCGTGACCATTCCGTCCAAGACTCCTCGTCCGCTTTATATGGACGAAACGGTGGTGCAACTGCGTGTTGTGGATGCGGTAGCGATGAAGCGGCGGCGGCCGCATCGGTTTGCAGCGCACGTTGACCCTGGACGAGTTGTCCAAGGGCATCCAATAACACCTGCGTCTGCCGATTCTGCAAGCGATAAAATTCGGACAGTACATCTGGAGAATGTGGCGAAGCCATGACACAAGCAAATTAGTGCAAAGTAGAAAGAACACGTTTACACTCGTCGCCAATGTAGTGGATTGACAAGGCAGCCAGTCCACAGTGACGGGTAACCGAAAGGCACGCGTACACACACGCCGACTGGCGTTAAGTCTGAAACAGGATACGTGATGAGAGCTATAAAGAAAAGAACGGAGCTTCTCGTATACTTAACTTTAATTCCTTGTGGTACATTTCTCTTGATAATACAAGTGAGACTCTCTCCAGATATGGTTAATGGCGCCTTGCTAGGTCGTAGCCATGGACTTGGCTGAAGGCTATTCTAACTGTCTCTCGGCAAAGGAGAGAAAGGCTTCTTACGTGTAGTCGCTAGCAATGTCGTCCGTACAACTGGGGCGAGTGCTAGTAAGTCTCTCGAGACCTGCCGTGTGGTGGCGCTCGATCTGCGATCCTGACAGTGGCGACACGCAGGTCCGACATGTACTAATGGACTGCGGCCGATTTAAGCTACCACCTAGCAAGTGTGGTGTCTGGCGGTGACACCACAGTAGTAATCCAAGGCACCAAGACACCAGTCAGTGGACTATGTGAATACTGTTGCAGACCCTCTCCATCCTTCATGCTTACTCTCTTGCCCGAGGTGGCTGCATCCCCCAGCAAGATAATGGTTCATCTTAAAAGACCGTAATCCTGAGATAATGTTTTGACGAGGATTATAGTGAACTCACATTGATGTCCTGGCTACCGAATTCGCCTGAATGATGAACAAATGTAGGATGCTATCGGGCGACAGTTTCGTGTCCACAAACTACGGGCCCTTAATTTATGGGATTTCCAGAAACTGCGCTTAGATATCTCGTGCCACATACGCCCGGAAACCTACCATAATCTTATCGAATCCATGACACATGGAATCGCTGCAATATTTCTTTCCGAATGTGGACCAACACGTTGTGAAAGCAGATGGTCATATTGTTTAGGCTCATCAGTATATATATATATATATATATATATATATATATATATATATATATATGTGTGTGTGTGTGTGTGTGTGTGTGTGTGTGTGTGTGTGTGTGTGTGTGTGTGTGTGTTGCTACTTCTTTAACTTAGCAGTGTAAATTAAGTGAAGTCTCCAGCGTACACCAAGCATGGACCCAAATCTGTCTCCTGACATCTGTTTTGGGATCTTCGTCATTTCTCTGCTGAAGCTGGGTTGGATACCTCCTGTTACCTCCTCCCAGCTATTATACGGCTGTAACAACTATCCTCATTGCAGTATTCAATACAGAAATACGATATAATAAAAGCAACTAAAGGAACCAAATATCTTTAGAAGAAGGTTAAAATTTAGGCCGCTCTAGTGATAAGCGGAAATTAAATATATTGAAACAGTCAATGACATAGCCAAGATGGCCACTCAAAGAAGTACAATTTCATGAAACTACCACCATCAGGCCTAATGTAGAGCCTTGTACCACAAAGAAGCAAGGGAGAGGATAATGTTATGGGTGGCTGTTATCCTGGTATCCTCTCTCTGCAACACAAATGCACATGTGAATTAATACAGTTCTTTATTTACATGAACTGGAAACTTTAATTAATTTGGTCCATGTGTTGTGGTACAAGCTCATTAGAAGTGGTTCTCTTGCAGACTGATGTAAAATACAATTCCGGTTGAGGTAAACTAGTCCCACTCTAGTCACTAATCTGGTCGCTGTGTACTGCCATAGCCTGTGATGAATTAAACCCGCTCCACACGTAAACTGTCAGACGCCAAATAGTATGACTGAGTGTGTGCGAGAGTGAGTGAGTGTTTGAGGCTTTCTGGTGAGCAGCGGCGGCCTAAATACATGCTGTAGAGAGGGCGTTGGCGGTGTGTTGCTTGTGGGTGTGTCTCTGGCCTCTCTTGTGATAGGCGCGCTTGATCCAGCGCTTACTAATCGATCTTCGCTTCATCTTTGCCGACCGATGTGCTGGCGACAGCTTACACCAGCACACATAAAGGATACTTTGTAAGGAGGAGCAACACCGCCGCGCGGAATGGGCACGTGGTCTAAGGAGTCATTGCACGGATTGCACGGCCTCTCCCATCAGAGGTTCAAGTCCTCCCTCGGGCAAGGTTGTGTGTGTTGTTCTTAGCATAAATTCGTTTAAGTAGGGTGTAACTCTACGGACCAATGACCTCAGCAGTTTGGTCCCTTAGGAATTCACACATATTTGAACATTTTTTGTGCAAAACACTATCATGAAGAGTAATTTCATGAATTGAGAAATAGGAACTAGAAATACCTTTGTACATTCCTTCGAAGCTTTTGTTCAACACAATGCGGCAAATAAAAAAGTTACAAGGCAGTGTACATGGTTTATGCTTCAACGTGAAATCTTTATTAATAGACGTACTGCCGGAAGCCACAGTCAACATTTAACGTAAACATGTGGCACCAAAGAGTGTGGTGGGTCAATATAGATGTAAATCCAAAAGTTCCTCATGGAAATGTGTTGGAATCCTGCTGTTCATTTCCACAAAAGGTTAGTCAGGAGATCTCGGTGAATTCGAACGTGGACCAGTCATTGGATGTCACCTGAGTAACAGAACTATCAAGAAAATTTCAACCTTTCTAAAGCTGCACAAGTCGACTGTTGGTTATGTGACAGTGGAGTGTAAAATCGGAGGAACAACCACACCTAAACCAAGACCAGATAGCAGGTAGACGACAAGTACTGACGGACAGAAACCATTGAGCATTGCAAAGGATGGTTGTAAAAAGTGGCATGAAATCAGCCGAAGGAATATTTCGTAACTTTCAAAGCGTACCAGCAGTCCAGCTAGCACAATTACTGTCCATATGCAGTTAAAAAGTATGTTCACTGGTGGGGCAGCTCCTCATAAGCAATACATTTCTGTATTCAGTGTTAAGTGATGTTTGAGGAGGTATAAAGAGCGACGTCACTGGATAGTGAGTGATTGGGAACGAGTGATCTGGAGTCATGAATCAAGCTATACCCTGTGGCAATCCGATGGAAGGATTTGGAATCGGCTTCTTGGCGTTGGGGCTATCATTTACAACTCGATATCAGATTTGGTGTTTCTGAAGGGTAAAGTAACCGATGTCAGCTACACTGCACAGGCTGTTATCCCGTGTTACTGCTATTTCTTTTCTAGGCGCGCAGTCCGGAACCGCGCGACTGCTACGGTCGCAGGTTCGAATCCTGCCTCGGGCATGGATGTGTGTGATGTCCTTAGGTTAGTTAGGTTTAAGTAGTTCTAAGTTCTAGGGGACTGATGACCACAGTAGTTAAGTCCCATAGTGCTCAGAGCCATTTGAACCATTTTTTTGCTATTTCTTCGACATGACCGTGATGTACTTTTTAATAGGAAAATACACGTCCACATACCGATGCTGAGACTCTTCGTGCACAGTAACTGCCCAGACCAGCAAGATCACCACATCTCTCGCCACACATATGGGACACGATGAAGTGAGAACTTAATCGTTCTGCAAGGCCTGCAAGAACCATTGCGCGAATTGCTATAAAAACCGCAAGAGGTTTGGGACAGTCTATCGCCAGATGCCATTCGGCACCTTTATGACCGTTTGCATGCGAGAATATATGTCTGTGTTGCCGCCAGAGGGGGTTACATTGTGTATTGATGCAGTTGTCTGGGCAGTCTTCAATGTGACATGTGTGTTTCATTTGGTCTGAATTTATCATTCAATTTTACAATGACGAACTAATTGTCACCTCATTTGTAAATAAAATGACCTTGTCCTTGATGCTGTCGCATTTTTATTTTCTGTCATTATACTAGTGTGACGTAGAGTGGATGCCCAGCATAGCTCCTTGTGGGATCCTGCCTATTCGGCTCTTATACTGTGCCTAGGAAGCTGTTTCATCGGATAGCTAGACGACATACAAGTAAATCATATTAATGAAGTTTATTACAGTAATTAAATTCGCAATAATTAACTTTAGTTTTTACATGATGGATCGCAAGCAATTGGCGACATGCAAATAACCGATGTCCTTCGCTTTATACGAGGGTAGTCCCAAAAGTAAGGTCTCCTATTTTTTTGTAAGTACATTGACCTGTTTATTTCTACAATGGTTTACATCAGTTTACAGCTTGAACATTTACACTATTGGCCATTAAAATTGCTACACCAAGAAGAAATGCAGATGAGAAACGGGTATTCATTGGACAAATATATTTTATTAGAACTAACATGTGATTACATTTTCACGCAATTTGGGTGCATAGATCCTGAGAAATCAGTACCCAGGACCACCACCTCTGGCCGTAATAACGGCCTTGATACGCCTGGGCATTGAGCCAAACAGAGCTTGGATGCCGTGTGCAGGTACAGCTGCCCACGCAGCTTCAACACGATACCACAGTTCATCAAGGGTAGTGACTGACGTATTGTGACGAGCCACTTGCTCGGCCACCATTGACCAGACGTTTTCATTTGGAGAGAGATCTGGAGAATGTGCTGGCCAGGGCAGCACTCGAACATTTTCAGTATCCAGAAAGGCCCGTACAGAACCTGCAACATGCGGTCGTGCATTATCCTGCTGAAACGTAGGGTTTCGCAGGGATCGAATGAAGGGTGGAGCCCAGGGTCGTAACACATCTGAAATGTAACGTCCACTGCTCAAAGTGCCGTCAATGCGAACAAGACGTGACCGAGACATGTAACCAATGGCACCCCATACCATCACGCCGGGTGATACGCCAGTATGGCGATGACGAATACATGCTTCCAATGTGCATTCACCGCGATGTCGCCAAACACGGATGCGGCCATCATGATGCTGTAAACGGAACCTGGATTCATCCGAAAAAATGACGTTTCGCCATTCGTGCACCCAGGTTCGTCGTTGAGTACACCATCGCAGGCGCTCCTATCTGTGATACGACGTCAAGGGTAACCGCAGCCATGGTCTCCGAGCTGATAGTCCATGCTGCTGCAAACGTCGTCGAACTGTTCGTGCAGATGGTTGTTGTCTTGCAAACGTCCCCATCTGTTGACTCAGGGATGTGGCTGCACGATCCGTTACAGCCATGCGGATAAGATGCCTGTCATCTCGACTGCTAGTGATACGGGGCCGTTGGGATCCAGCACGGCGTTCCGTGTTACGCTCCTGAACCCATCGATTCCATATTCTGCTAACAGTCATTGGATCTCGACCAACGCGAGCAACAATGTCGCGATACGATAAACCGCAATCGCGATAGGCTACAACGTGATGGTACGCATTTCTGCTCCTTACACGAGGCATCACAACAACGTTTCACCAGGCAACGCCGGTCAACTGCTGTTTGTGTATGAGAAATCGGTTGGAAACTTTCCTCATGTCAGCACGTTGTAGGTGTCGTCACCGGCGGCAGCCTTGTGTGAATGCTCTGAAAAGCTAATCATTTGCATATCACATCATCTTCTTCCTGTCGGTTAAATTTCGCATCTGTAGCACGTCATCTTCGTGGTGTAGCAACTTTAATGGACAGTGGTGTATAATCACCATTTCTGTCGATGCTGTTTTGTAGACGCTGTGGCAGTTTTTGTATGCCCATGTCATACCAGCTCGCCGCCATGCTGTTCAGAAAGTAGTGAACCTCTTCTTTCACCTCGTCGTCGGAGTTGAATCGCTCTCCTGTCAAATGTTCTTTTAACCTACGGAACAGGTGATAGTCACTGGGCTCCAAGTCAGGACTATAGGGTGGGTAGAACTGTTGCAAGAGAGCAAGGTTTGTCGAGTGATGTGTGGGCGAGCGTTGTCATGGAGAATGTGTACGCCCTTGCTCAACATTCCTCTTCTCCCATTCTGAATTGCCCGTTTGAATTTTTTCAGTCTCACAGTACCTGTCAGCGTTAATTGTGGTCCCAGCGATTCAGCTCCGACGACGAGGTGAAAGAAGAGGTTCATAACTTTCTGAACAGCATGGCGGCGAGCTGGTATGACATGGGCATACAAAAACTGCCATAGCGTCTACAAAAATCCATCGACAGAAATGGTGATTATGTCGAAAAATAGATAAATTTTCAAGCTGTAATCTGATGTAAACCATTGTAGAAATAAACAGGTCTATGTACTTATAAAAAAAATAGGAGACCTTACTTTTGGGATTACCCTCGTACAATGTCGATGCAAGTTAGTCATACAAGTTCATTGGATCACAAGTAACAGCTCTTCTAGTGTTCTCTTCTAGTCCAGGTCCACTCGTGCGGCCGCGGCTAAGTGTCGCGTCGCTTTCATTCTCTTCGTGTAGATGCCGCTTCTGTCGTGGTGACGTCCTAGTCAGCGTGCTATTGGCTGACGTCGTCTCCCAACCCTCTCTGCCGTATCATTCTTGATCTTCGTGTCGGCGTTTGTCGTTACGGCGGAACACTCTTTGAGTCGAGTAAGCCATGTCTATAGTCCAGCCTCAGTCGTAGGCAGCTCGGCGCTCTTCCAAGTAGGCTGTGTCCCGTAACTTCTGGAGGACATTGCAATACCGAAGTATTGAGAATAAAATTACTGTACAGTAACACAGCGACTCGATTGAAAATACAGTACAATAGAACTCGAACCACACAACTGGCTGCTGACTACCTAATGCCCAGACTAATGTATAACTAAAATAATATGATACAGAAAGATATCAAAACATCCGATTGACCCTAGTGACGGAGTGCCAAAGCAACGACTATAGAGATGTCCGCAACCACTTGTGATTTAGTATCTTCTATGAGCAAACGCTGAAACCGAGATTGGCGGTCTTTTACAGGAGCTCGAAATTTACCGCGAACTTCAGTGCGAGATGCTTATAATAGTTTCCACAACGAATCATTGTCTCGAAACCTGGCAGAAAATCCAAAGACATTCTGGTCGTATGTGAAGTATGTTAGCGGCAAGATACAATCAATGCTTTCTCTGCTCGATAGCAATGGAAATATTACCGACAACAGTGCTGCCAAAGCAGAGTTACTAAGCATAGCCTTCCGAAATTTCTTCACCAAAGAAGATACAGTAAATATTCCAGAATTCGAATCAAGAACAGCTGAAACATGAGTAAAGTAGAAATAGATATCCTCGGAGTAGTGAAGCAAAATAAACCACTTAACAAAAGCAAGTCTTCCGGTCCAGACTGTATACCAGTTAGGTCCCTTTCAGAGTATGTTGGTGCAATAGCTCCATACTTAACAATCATATATAAAACCGATCGCTCGACGAAAGATCCGCACCCAAAGATTGGAAAGTTGCACAGGTCACACCAGTATTCAAGAAAGGCAGCGGGAGTAATCCACTGAATTACAGGCCCATGTCATTAACGTCGATATGAAGCAGGATTTTGAAACATATATTGTGGTGGAACATTATGAATTACCTCGAAACGAACAGTCTATTGACACACAGTCAACACGGATTTAGAAAACGTCGTTCTCGTGAAACACAACTAGCTCTTTACTCACACGCAGTGTTGAGTGCTATTGACAGAGGATTTCAGATTGATTTCGTATTTCTAGATTTCCAGAAGGCTTTTGGTATTGTAACACACAAACGGCTTGTAGTAAAATTGCGTGTTTATGGAGTATCGTATCACATTTAGTTATGTGACTGGATTCGTGATTTCCTATCAGAGAGGTCACAGTTCGTAGTAATTGACAGAAAGTCATCAAGCAAAACAGAAGTGATTTCTGGCGTTCCGCAAGGTATCTTGTAGTATTATAGGCCCTTTGCTGTTCCTTATCTGTATAAACGGTTTCGGAGATAATCTGAACAGCCGTGTTAGGTTGATTGCAGATGATGATGTCCTTTGTCGTCTAGTAAAGTCACCAGAAGACAAAAAAATTGTAAATCGGTTTAGAAAAGATAGCTGTATGGTTCGAAGATTGGCAAATGACCTTAAGTAATGAAAAGTGTGAGGTCATCCACATGAGTGCCAAAAGGAATCCTTTAAACTTCGGTTACACGATAAATCAGTCAAATCAAAAGGCCATATTCAACAAAATACCTAGGAATTACAATAACTAAGAACTTGAATAGAAAAAAAACACATAAAAATGTTGTGGGGAAGGCGAACAAAGACTAGGTTTTATTGACAGAATACTTAGAAGGTGCAACAGATCTACTAAAGAGACTGCGTACACTACGCCTGTCCGTCCTATTTTGGAGCACTGCTGCGCTGTGGGATGCATTTCAGATGGGATGAATGAGTACATCGAGAAAGTTCAAAGAAGAGCAGCACGTTTTGTACTATCGCGAAGTAGGAATGAGACCGTATCACGGACATGATACGGGATTTCGGGTGGAAACCATTAAAAGAAAAAGATGTTTTTCGTTGCGGCGGAAATTTCAATCACCAACTTTCTCCTCTGAATGTGAAAATATTTTGTTAACTCAGTTCTACATAGTGAGAAATGATCATCATAATAAAATATGCGAAATCGGAGCTCGCACGGAAAGATGTAGGTGGTGTTTTTTTCCGCGCGCTGTACGAGATTGGAATAATAGTTAATTACTGGGAAGGTGGTTCGATGAACCCTCTGCCAGGCACTTAAATGTGGTTTGCAGAGTTGTTGTTGTTGTTTTGGTCTTCAGTCCAGAGACTGGTTTGATGCAGCTCTCCATGCTACTCTATCCTGTGTGCAAGCTGCTTCATCTGCCAGTACGTACTGCAGCCTACATCCTTCTGAATCTGTTTAGTTTATTCATCTCTTGGTCTCTCTCTACGATTTTTACCCTCCACGCTACCCTGCAATACTAAACTGGTAATCCCTTGATGCCTCAGAACATGTCCTACCAACCGATCCCTTCTTCTAGTCAAGTTGTGCCACAATCTCCTCGTCTCCCCAATTCTGTTCAATACCTCCTCATTAGTTATGTGATCTACCCATCTAATCTTCAGCATTCTTCTGTAGCACCACATTTCGAAACCTACTATTCTCTTCTTGTCCAATCTATTTCTCGTCCACGTTTCACTTCCATACAAGGCTACGCTCCATACAAATACTTTCAGAAACGACTTCCTGACACTTAAAATCTATACTCGATGTTAACAAATTTCTCTTCTTCATAAACGCTTTCCTTGCCATTGCCAGTCTACATTTTATATCCTCTCTACTTCGACCATCATCAGTTATTTTGCTCCCCAAATAGTAAAACTCCTTTACTACTTTAAGTGTCTCATTTCCTAATCTAATTCCCTCAGCATCACCCGAGTTAACTCGACTACATTCCATTATCCTCGTTTTGCTTTTGTTGATGTTCATCTTATATCCTCCTTTCAAGACACTGTACATTCTGTTCAACTGCTCTTCCAAGTCCTTTGCTGTCTCTGACAGAATTACAATGTCATCGGCGAACCTTAAAGTTTTTATTTCTTCTCCACGTATTTTAATACCTACTCCGAATTTTTCTTTTGTTTCCTTTACTGCCATCTCAATATACAGATTGAATAACATCGGGGATAGGCTACAACCATGTCTCACTCCCTTCCCAACCACTGCTTCCCTTTCATGTCCCTCGACTCTTATAACTGCCATCTGGTTTCTATACAAATTGTAAATAGCCTTTCTCTCCCTGTATTTTACTCCTGCCACCTTCAGAATTTGAAGCAGAGTATTCCAGCCAACATTGTCAAAAGCTTTCTGTAAGTCTACAAATGCTAGAAACGTAGATAAGAAGATAAGATTTGCAGAGTATCCATGTAGATATAGATGCAGATGCAGGTGTAGATGAAACCTCAGAAAGTATCGGTTTCCGGACCCACTTCTATTGAATGCGAGATGCCTTTAATAGGTTCCACAACGAAACATTGTCTCGAAATTTGGTAGCAAACCCGAAGAAATTCTGGTTGTGTGTAAAGTACACAAGCGGCAAGACACAGTCAATACCTTCGCTGCGCAGTGCCGATGGTACTGTTACCGACGACTGTGCCGATAAAGTGGAGTTTTTGAACGCAGTTTTCCGAAATTCCTTCACCAGGGAAGACGAATGGAATATTCCAGAATTTGAAACACTAAAATATGCTAGCATGAGTTTCTTAGAAGTAGATACCTTAGGGATTGCGAAGCAACTCAAATCGCTTGATACGGGCAAGTCTTCAGGTCCAGATTGTATACCGATTAAGTTCCTTTCAGATTACGCTGAAATAGCTCCCTACTTAGCAATCATATACAACCGCTCGCTCACCGATAGATCTGTACCTACAGATTGGAAAATTGCGCAGGTCGCACCAGTGTTTAAGAAGGGTAGTAGGAGTAATCCATCGAACTGCAGACCTATATCATTGACGTCGGTTTGCAGTAGGGTTTTGGAGCATATACTGTATTCAAACATTATGAACCACCTCGAAGGGAACGATCTATTGATACATAATCAGCATGGATTCAGAAAACATCGTTCTTGTGCAACGAAGCTAGCTCTTTATTCGCACGAAGTAATGACCGCTATCGACAGGGGATCTCAAGTTGATTCCGTATTTCTAGATTTCCGGAAAGCTTTTGACACCGTTCCTCACAAGCGACGTCTAATCAAGCTGCGGGCCTATGGGGTATCGTCTCAGTTGTGCGACTGGATTCGTGATTTCCTGTCAGGAAGGTCACAATTCGTAGTAATAGACGGCAAATCATCGAGTAAAACTGAAGTGATATCAGGTGTTCCCCAGAGAAGCGTCCTTGGACCTCTGCTGTTCCTGATCTATATAAATGACCTGGGTTACAATCTGAGCAGTTCTCTTAGGTTGTTCGCAGATGATGCTGTAATTTACCGTCTAGTAAGGTCATCTGAAGACCAGTATCAGTTGCAAAGCGATTTAGAAAAGATTGCTGTATGGTGTGGCAGGTGGCAGTTGACGCTAAATAACGAAAAGTGTGAGGTGATCCACATAAGTTCCAAAAGAAATCCGTTGGAATTCGATTACTCGATAAATTCTCAAGGCTGTCAATTCAACTAAGTACCTGGGTGTTAAAATTACGATCAACTTCAGTTGGAAAGACCACACAGATAATATTGTGGGGGAGGCGAGCCAAACGTTGCGTTTCATTGGCAGGACACTTAGAAGATGCAACAAGTCAACTAAAGAGACAGCTTACTCTACACTCGTTCGTCCTCTGTTAGAATATTGCTGCGCGGTGTGGGATCCTTACCAGGTGTGATTGACGGAGGACATCGAAAGGGTGCAAAAAAGGGCAGCGCGTTTTGTATTATCACGTAATAGGGGAGAGAGTGTGGCAGATATGATACGCGAGTTGGGATGGAAGTCATTAAAGCAAAGACGTTTTTCGTCGCGGCGAGAGCTATTTACGAAATTTCAGTCACCAACTTTCTCTTCCGAATGCGAAAATATTTTGCTGAGCCCAATCTACATAGGTAGGAATGATCATCAAAATAAAATAAGAGAAATCAGAGCTCGAACAGAAAGGTTTAGGTGTTCGTTTTTCCCGCGCGCTGATCGGGAGTGAAATGGTAGAGAGGTAGTATGATTGTGGTTCGATGAACCCTGTGCCAAGCACTTAAATGTGAAATGCAGAGTAATCATGTAGATGTAGATGTAGGTTTCTGTTTTCTTAATCTAGCTTCTAAGATAAGATTTGCAGAGTATCCATGTAGATATAGATGCAGATGTAGATGAAACCTCAGAAAGTATCGGTTTCCGGACCCACTTCTATTGAATCTGTTTTTCTTGTCGCGCTGAGTGCTACCACCACACAAAATATTGGACACCTGTTTGACTCCCTGGATGTACTTGGCACGCGCGGCCATGGGCCTGGTACCCGGGCTGACGGCAGTAACTGTGTTGCAGGCCGGCAGTTCGACAAGGACGGCAACATGATGCAGTGGTGGAACAACGCTACGGTGCGCGCCTTCCGCGAGCGCGCGCAGTGCATCATCGACCAGTACTCGCGCTACAAGCTGGACGAGGTGGGCCTCTTCGTCAACGGCCGCATGACGCAGGGCGAGAACATCGCCGACAACGGCGGCCTCAAGCAGTCCTTCCGGGTGAGCGCCGCACACCTGTGTCAAAGCGATGTATAATGTTTTTCCAGCTTGTAGGTTCCATCACTGAAGCGCGATTGAGGAAAGGGCTGCAAATTATTCATATATTGCTGGCATAATCCCGTCATTGGTCTCAAAGCGTCTTACAGCAATTATTATTCTTAGATGTGCCAACAGGCAGAATTCTAGAATTATTTTCCCTATGAGTGATCTCTCAGAAAAGACACCAATTTTATGAATGTAAATACACTCCTGGAAATGGAAAAAAGAACACATTGACACCGGTGTGTCAGACCCACCATACTTGCTCCGGACACTGCGAGAGGGCTGTACAAGCAATGATCACACGCACGGCACAGCGGACACACCAGGAACCGCGGTGTTGGCCGTCGAATGGCGCTAGCTGCGCAGCATTTGTGCACCGCCGCCGTCAGTGTCAGTCAGTTTGCCGTGGCATACGGAGCTCCATCGTAGTCTTTAACACTGGTAGCATGCCGCGACAGCGTGGACGTGAACCGTATGTGCAGTTGACGGACTTTGTGCGAGGGCGTATAGTGGGCATGCGGGAGGCCGGGTGGACGTACCGCCGAATTGCTCAACACGTGGGGCGTGAGGTCTCCACAGTACATCGATGTTGTCGCCAGTGGTCGGCGGAAGGTGCACGTGCCCGTCGACCTGGGACCGGACCGCAGCGACGCACGGATGCACGCCAAGACCGTAGGATCCTACGCAGTGCCGTAGGGGACCGCACCGCCACTTCCCAGCAAATTAGGGACACTGTTGCTCCTGGGGTATCGGCGAGGACCATTCGCAACCGTCTCCATGAAGCTGGGCTACGGTCCCGCACACCGTTAGGCCGTCTTCCGCTCACGCCCCAACATCGTGCAGCCCGCCTCCAGTGGTGTCGCGACAGGCGTGAATGGAGGGACGAATGGAGACGTGTCGTCTTCAGCGATGAGAGTCGCTTCTGCCTTGGTGCCAATGATGGTCGTATGCGTGTTTGGCGCCGTGCAGGTGAGCGCCACAATCGGGACTGCATACGACCGAGGCACACAGGGCCAACACCCGGCATCATGGTGTGGGGAGCGATCTCCTACACTGGCCGTACACCACTGGTGATCGTCGAGGGGACACTGAATAGTGCACGGTACATCCAAACCGTCATCGAACCCATCGTTCTACCATTCTTAGACCGGCAAGGGAACTTGCTGTTCCAACAGGACAGTGCACGTCCGCATGTATCCCGTGCCACCCAACGTGCTCTAGAAGGTGTAAGTCAACTACCCTGGCCAGCAAGATCTCCGGATCTGTCCCCCATTGAGCATGTTTGGGACTGGATGAAGCGTCGTCTCACGCGGTCTGCACGTCCAGCACGAACGCTGGTCCAACTGAGGCGCCAGGTGGAAATGGCATGGCAAGCCGTTCCACAGGACTACATCCAGCATCTCTACGATCGTCTCCATGGGAGAATAGCAGCCTGCATTGCTGCAAAAGGTGGATATACACTGTACTAGTGCCGACATTGTGCATGCTCTGTTGCCTGTGTCTATGTGTCTGTGGTTCTGTCAGTGTGATCATGTGATGTATCTGACCCCAGGAATGTGTCAATAAAGTTTCCCCTTCCTGGGACAATGAATTCACGGTGTTCTTATTTCAGTTTCCAGGAGTGTAGTTACATGGATTTTACAATAACCGGACAGAGAAAAACAAGCCTACTGTTAACGATACATACATGACAAGAGATTCCACAACGTTGACGAGGTTTTAATTTATCCTTTACTTCATCGTCTCAGTTGCACATTCATTTGTTTAGATTACTACAATGGCGAGTCAAATAAAAACCTTAAATTTATAATAATAAATCGAAATTTCGCGCCGTTATCCTGTAAGTTGGTAAGCGTGCTACAAACAGTGTGCAGAATGGCCTGTAGGTGGCAGCATAGTTCAGATGCACACATGCCGTCGCAGTATCAGTATAAAGATGGCCGCCCCACTTGCGACTTGCACCAGGGAAGAACAGAGTTCTGTTATTCGGTTTTTGCGTAGCGTAGGTTTGAAACCTATTGAAATTCATGGACGAATGAAGGTTCAGTACGGTGATGCATGTTTGTCACAGCAGCAAGTCTACGAATGGAGTAGGAAGTGGAAGATGCTCCTCGTCCAGGTCAGGCACAACGAGTTGTGACTCCACAGAACATTGCAGCAGTTGAAGCCATAATGAAGAAAAACCGTCGAGTGACACTGAATGACATTACAGCATGTTTACAGATTATTCATGGGTCAGCACACCACATTGTGCATGATGTGCTCCAGTGTCACGAAGTGTCTGCAAGATGGTTGCCACGGCAGCTGACTCCTGAAATGAGAGAACGACGTGTTGATGCTTGTGAAGGAACTTCTTCGGCGCTTTGAACGAGAAGGTGATGGCTTCGTTGCAAGAATCGTTACTGGGGACGAAACCTGGGTTCACTTCCACCGACCGGAAACGAAGAGAGCGTGCAAGGAATGGCGCCATTCCTCATCACCAAAACCAAAGAAGTTTCGAACAGAACCACAGGGAGGGAAGGTTATGCTGACTCTCTTTTGGGGCGAAAAAGGCGTTATTTTGGATCATTTCATGCCTAGAGGGACCACTGTCACCAGGACATCGTACACAGATTTCCTAAAAAATCATTTGCGGCCTGCAATCAAATCAAAGCGACGTGGATTGCAGTCAGCAGGTGTCCTTTTGCAACATGACAATGCAAGGCCCCACACTGCCCGTACAACAGCTGCAACAATCACAGACCTGCATTTTGAATGTCTTCCTCATCCACCATACTCACCAGACCTTGCCCCAAGTGATTTCCATATGTTTGGACCACTCGAAGTCGCAATGGGAGGAAAGAAGTTCCGTTCTGATGAAGGAATTTATGCACTTTGTAAGCGCTGGAGGACTTGCATTGAGCGTCTGGGGAGATTGTGTTGAAAAGTGATACAGTTTTGTACCACTTCTGCACAATAAAAAATATTTTTAAAAATATTTAACGTTGTCATTTGACTCACCCTCGTAGTTACGATGATCTTCAAATCTATGTAGTCACATACGTGGCCCATCCTATCCACAATGTACTACACATCAAAATGTCACACATAAAATTTCTCAACTACATTCCATTCTTGTATTAACAATGGGTAACCCCCATGCAACGTGTTTTCCATACGTCTCTACGCCAACGTCTCGGTGTTGCCGCAGCTTCATAGTCGGCATAGTCAGCTATTGTTTTCGTCTGCAGTCGTTCGGTTCAGATGAAAGTTGACAACAGTGCTCACAGCTGTAGGAATCTTCTTTCACTGACTCTACTACAGAATACAGTATTCTAGACACAAGAGTTGATCGTGGTTAGAAACTACATACATGTGAAGACGATAAAATATTGATCGATACCAGTCATAAAAAATATACAACTGAGGCGATGAAACAAAGAATAAATTACATTCATGTTCAGAGCAAACATAACGGCTTGAACGATTAGAGACAGGACGTTCATATTCACAGGACGTATACATACATTAGTATATTGTGCAGAAACGATTAGCATTCCAGTCACCTTGGTTCAGTATCTGTCCCATTTCTAGTAGGCACGGGATCCGCCATGGATCCTGATAAATTGTTCCACGCCTGATGACATCGACGCGTATAACGCGCGAATGGCCTCCTGTGGTATAGCCATCCATGCTGCGTTCACCTGGTTCCGAAGTTCATCTGTGGTGGTTGGCACTGAGTCACAGCGCTGCACCCGTTGCACTGCCGAGACACTTCGTTCCACACGAGTAGCAATTTCCCGGGTTCTCCCAGACCAATAACGCTCCCTCTTTCCGTCGTTAATTTGACGGTACGGTTCCAGAATAAGTTTGCCAAGCATCCTGCACGTCTGCTCAATTCACACTGATAGCGTCAACGAGAACAGCAGGCACGTGTTATCGGTAAGTGTTGTTGTTCCGCGATGTCGATGTTTACATGACTCAAATGCTAATCATTTCTGCAGAACATACTAATGTACATATCCTGTGAATATGAAAGTCCTAGCCGCGCTGATTGGCCGCGCAATTAGAGGCGCCATGTCACTGAATGCGTGGCCCCTCCCGCCGAAGGTTCGAGTCCTCCCTCGGCCATGGGTGTGTGTGTTGTTCTCAGCATAAGTCAGTTTAAGTTAATTTAAATAGTGTGTAAGTCTAGGGACCGATGACCTCAGCAGTTTGGTCCCTTAGAAATTCACACACATTTGAGCATTTATGAACGTACTATCTCTAGTCGTTCAAGGTGTTCCGTTTTTTCTGAACATGAGAGTAAAAGAAAAATCCTACGTTCTTCATAAATAAAGATGTAAGTAGACTAAAATTGTTTCAATAGTGAAAAAGTCGTATCTAATGAAGGAAAGTGGAAAGAAAACAAGACACCAGGCTTAAAGTAAATAGGCTCTATATATAGCCATCTAAATATTTCTTAATGTACTTGTATGTTATGTAATTGCAGAAAGGAGCTATCGTGCTCGGAAGTGCCCCTGATCACACCGTAAATATAGTTGCCCGATTTGTTGTTGTAACAACGTGGAGTGTCGAATGTGTCGACAGGGAATGTTGTACAACTCACCGCGACGTCTCTTTGTGAGAACGGTGGTCGTGAAAAGATCCTAAGCGCCACGGATTGGAGAAGAGCGTCACACCTTCCCAATGATAACAATCAATTTCAAACTCGACTAGGATTCTTGAAATCAGAGACTGCGCGTCCATCTCAACGAATTTCCTAGCGACCGTTATGAAGCGAGCTGCATGCGATGGCAATTTGGAGTCGGATATCTCTTAAAAGGCCATTGCTTATAGCGGCACATATTTCTGCGCGCCCTGAAAGGGCCTAAACAACGTAAACCGGACAGTAGTTGTCTGGAGGTATGCAGTGTGCCCAAGGAGTTGTGATTTTGCCTCTTTTCAGATGATGCGAGGCGTTTAACCCGCAGTGCACTGAGGGTGTAGTTGAGAGGAGAGGTGGTTCTGAGATTTTTGGGTAGTTGTCTTCGTACGATTTCTTACGCCCATTCATTCAGATTGTCGCGAACGCGAATCAGGAAATTTGCTCCATCATTCCCGGTGATCAACTGCAGCTCATTCTTGTTTATTTTCGTGATGAGTACGCTGTGAATATCCCTCTCTTCCAAGACAACAGCCGTATTCATTGGGACACGCGCATGCGTTCCTCATTTGACAAACACTCGGGTACTCAATCGCCTCGCTAAGTAAGCCGAAAATCTCATAGGAAATGTCTGGGACTGTTAGGAACAGCGGGCCAAGTGTGGCAGTCAGCGCCCCCACAGTATGGTGGGTGTACAAGGTCCAATCATCAGTGGATAGCTACAGTTGGATATGACATACCTAAAGAAATTTGTGGACCCTCTTTCTCGCCTTATGTAGGGCATTATCAAGGCCAGAGGCAGTGTCATACGCTATTGGCGTCATGTCTTCTGGAGGTGATCGATTTTTCCTAAATGGCTCTGAACACTATGAGACTTAACTTCTGAGGTCATCAGTCCCCTATAACTTAGAACTACTTAAACCTAACTAACCTAAGGACATCACACACATCCATTCCAGAAGCAGGATTCGAACCTGCGACCGTAGCGGTCGCACGGTTCCAGACTGTAGGGCCTAGAACCGCTCGGCCACCCCGGCCGGCTTGATTTTTCCTATCCGGTGGGATTATGTATACAGGACACAACAAAAAGCTACATCCTAAGTTTCAGGAATCATTCCCCACACACAGAGGAAGGATATGTATTACATTATTAGTCCGCAAACACTTCCTTTCCATGATAGAGCTGATTTTCTACTTATCTTCATAGTCACATGAATTTCGGAAAACACACCGAAACAGAAAGTGTCAGCATTATATGAAACTCTGTTTTTCGTGAAATGTTCAAAATACGCTCTTGGTGACAGTATGAAACTCTGTTCTAAATGAGATGTTGAAAATGGCCTTCGTTAACAAGAATACATGCGTCAACCCCCTGTCGCATTGAATCTCTGATGCAGTGGTGCATCTATGCAGAATCATGTCATCAACGAAGATTTTTTGTCAACGTTTCGGACGGCATTGTTGGTGACACTGCGGCATCATATTCTTCCGCCCAGGCTCAACGCAGAAACTTGGCATGGTTTCTTAAAGAATGCTCGGCCTCTTCTGCTAGAACATGTGCCTTTAGCTGTGCGACAAAACATATACTTCTTGCACGGTGGCTTTTCTTATCATTTCAGTTAATGCTTATGTGCTTCTAAATAACATATCCCGTGACGGATGGATAGGTAGATGTAGACCAATTCCTCGACCTCCACGCTCTCCATAGCTAAACACACTAGCGTTTCGGAGGCATTTGAAATTTCTTGTGTACTCCGGTACAAGATGTACACTCTGTACATATTGCTGAAGGCTGCGAAATAATATGCAATTCTCGAAGGATATACCAGAGCAAAAAAAATGGTTCAAATGGGTCTGAGCACTATGGGACTTAACATCTGAGGTCATCAGTCCCCTAGAACTTAGAACTACTTAAACCTAACTAACCTAAGGACATCACGCACATCCATGCCCGAGGCAGGATTCGAACCTGCGACCGTAGCGGTCGCGCTGTTCCAGAGTGAAGCGCCTAGAACCGCTCGGCCACACCGGCCGACTATACCAGAGCAACAGAGATTCAGTGCGACGGCGGGTTGATACATGTATCATTCTAGTGGAGGGAATTGCGAAGAGTAAAATGTTCCATAATGTAAACAAGGAGGTACGCTATGCATTTCATATAAGAAAGCGTTTTCTGTAATGCTGATACGTTCTCTTTCTGGCCGTTTCTCATGTTTACTGTGATTATGAAGAGAAGTGAAATGAGATCTATAGAAACGTAACTCTAACATGGAGATGAAGGGTTTCAGGACTCATGTCCTATTAATATGATTTCTTCCTCTACGTGTGAGAAATGTTACCTGAGAGTTTGGTTATACATTTTTGTCACACTATATCGTCTAGAGAAATGACTAAAACGTAAACACCACTAGGATTTAGGCCTTAGCCGGCCGCGGTGGTCTCGCGGTTCTAGGCGCGCAGTCCGGAACTGTGCGACTGCTACGGTCGCAGGTTCGAATCCTGCCTCGGGCATGGATGTGTGTGATGTCCTTAGGTTAGTTAGGTTTAAGTAGTTCTAAGTTCTAGGGGACTGATAACCACAGCAGTTGAGTCCCATAGTGCTCAGAGCCATTTGATTTGACCCCATTCAGGCCTTAGACCTGTTCCGACTTGTCCGACTGCTATCTATAAGGCAGTACGAAGAGCGATCTGCACTGAGATGACAAAAGTCACGGGAACCCTCCTACTATCACGTCTGACCTCCCTGGCATAGTGCAGCAACTAGACGTGGAATGGACTAAAGAAGTCGTTGAAAATCCCCTGCAGAAATATTGAGCCATGCTCCCTCTCGAGTCGTCCATGATTGCGAAAGTGTTGCCGGTGCAGGACTGACCTCTCGATTATGTCCCGTAAGTGTTCAGTGCGATTCATGTCAGACGATCTGGGTGGCCAAATCATTCGCTCCAATTGTCCAGAATGTTCTACAAACCAATAGAGAACAGTTGTGGTCAGGTGACGTGGCGCACTGTCTTCTACAGTGGCTGCAAATGGTCTCCAAGTAGTTGAACATAACCATTTTCAGTCAATGATCGTTTCCATTGGACCAGAAGACCCAGTCCATTCCATGGAAACACAGCCCATACAATTACGGGGCCACCACTGGCTTGCATAGTGCATTGTTCACAACCTGAGTCCACGTCGTCGTGGGGCTGCGCCACACTCGAACCCTACATTCAGCTCTTACCAACTGAAATCGGGACTCATTGGATCAGGCCACAGTTTTCCAGTCGTCTAGAGTACAGCCGATATGGTCACGAGCCCAGGAGAGGCTCTGGAGGCGATGTCGTGCTGTTAGCAAAGGCACTTGCGTCGGTCGTCTGCTGCCAACGTCCATTAACGCCTAATTTCGCCGCACTAACCTAGAGGAAATGTTTGTCGCAATGTCGCACATTGATTTCTGCAGTTATTTCGAGCAGTGTCGCTTGTCTTCTGTTAGCACTCACAAGTGTACTCAAACACCGATGCTCTCGGTCGTCGGAAATTACGTTGCCCACGACGAGAGGCAATGCCTGAAATTTGGTATTCTCGACAAACACTTGATACTGTAGATCCCGGAATATTGAATTCCCTGACGGTCCCTGAATTTCCCACGTGCCTAGGCTCAGCTACGATTCTGCGTTACCATGCTGTTAATTACCGTCGTGTGGCCATAATCACGTAGGAAACCTTTTCACAGGAATCACCTGAGTGTATGAACTGCTCTTTTACCTTGTGTATACGGTACTACCGCCGTATGTACCGGGTGATCAAAAAGTCAGTATAAATTTGAAAACTGAATAAATCACGGAATAATGTAGATAGAGAGGTACAAATTGACACACATGCTTCGAAAGACGTGGGGTTTTATTAGAACCAAAAAAATACTAAAGTTCAAAAAATGTCTGACATATGGCGCTCCATCGATCAGAATAGCAATAATTAGCATAATAAAGTAAGACAAAGCAAAGACGATATTCTTTACAGGAAATGCTCAATATGTCCACCATCATTCCTCAACAATAGCTGTAGTCGAGGAATAATGTTGTAGACAGCACTGTAAAGCAACTCCGGAATTATGGTGAGACGTTGTCTTTCAGCATCCCTAGAGATGTCGGTCGATCACGATACACTTGCGACTTCAGGTAATCCCAAAGCCAATAATCGCACGGACTGAGGTCTGGGGACCTGGGAGGCCAAGCATGACGAAAGTGGCGGCTGAGCACACGATCATCACCAAACGACGCGCGCAAGAGATCTTTCACGCGTCTAGCAATATGGGATGGAGCGTCTAGTATGATAAAAAAATTTTAGGTTAAATATATTTGAATTTTTTTTCAATTTTAATCTGATAATTATATATATATATATATATATATATATATATATATATATATATATATATATATATATATATATACGAGGGGCGTTCAGAAAGTAAGCTCCGATCGGTCGCGAAATGGAAACGACTATGAAAATCCGATAAAGCTTTGCACAGATGTGTTGGGTAGTGTCTCTAGTATAACTCCAGTTAGCATCACGTCGCTCTTCTCATTTCTGAGCTCGCAGTGAGTGCGTAAAGATGTCTAGAAAATAGTGTCTGCCGCCAAGTACGAGGGCCTGGTGAGAAATTTCGCCTGAAGCTATGCAGCTAACATTACATAACTGTCGTGCTGTTTCGTCTTCAAGACAATTCTCAGCCGCATTCTGCAGGGGCAATGAAGATGCTCCTGCATCGTTTGCAAATGGAAATGTTAGTTTACCCACAATACAGTCCGCAATTGTCTCCCCCTGAGTTTCATCTCTGGTCACATGAACCGCTGTCTTTGACGACAACATTTTGACACAGACAACGAGGTGTAGGCCAGCGTGGAGAATTGGCGGAAAGCACTGGCGGCTGCCTTCTATGATGAGGCTATTGAAAAGTTGGTACAACGCTATGACAAAAGTCTAAGTCAGAACGGCGACTACGTAGAGAAGTAGCTGAAAGGTGTAGCTAATTGTTACAAGTAAAACATTTCTGATGTTCACTGTGGTTTCAATTTGGCAATCAATCGGAGCTTACTTTCTGAACAGGCCTCGTATATACTGTGTTTCATACTAGAATGTCGTGTTCCCAGTTTGGCACAGCTTTGCCACAGGAGACACGAAAGCGGTCGAAGACGTCCGTCTATTGGTCGGCTCCTGATCGTTGTCAGGAGGCTAGTTTTTGATTACGCAAAGACTTCTATTATTTGGAAAAGAACAACCCGGATTTCTTTACGCAATCAGTATGAATTTTATAATTACCTAAGGGACCTTTAACAATTAACAATAAAAAAATTGCATTTGCAAATGAAATCATTAATAAATGGGGCAGCTATGAGTTGTATAGAAGACAAGGAGCGGCCTTCTGTCTACGACCAGGATGCCGCAGTATTCTCTGCTGTAGTAAAGGCTGTTTGACATTTATAAAAATATTATGACATAGAGGTAAAAAAATAAAGAAAAGAATAGAATAAGAAATCTGGTAAACACTAAATATATTCAAACAATTCTCACAAGCAATTAGGGCTTATTTATAGACAGTATAACTTACATAAGTAATTTTCTAACTGTATGGTGCGATCAGATTTCAGCCTGTCCTATCCTAGCTCCTTGGTTCACGTTTTTGTCACAAATTACAGTCATTACTTTTCTCCTTCCCTCGAGACAATTCTTGCACCGTTCAACACCTTCATAACAATAACTTGCCGATTTACAGTTTCGAACATAAATTACTTGAATTTTATTAATTAATAATGTTGTCTGCACGCTGGCAAGACCGCTCACTTTTTTAGCTTAAAGTCAACCTGCTTTACGTTTCCACATTACAAGCAGAAGTACATAAAATCTGAAGATCTACAAAAGTTTTTTACTGTCATCTTTTATTTAGATCGAAGCGGAACGTCAGTTCAGCTTCTGTGAAAGTGTTTCTTTGACTGCGCAATCGATGTATTAGCGTCCGCGCTAGATGCGCATCTTTACAGTTACATAAATTATATAAAACAAATGTCTTTCAAAGAATATGTCTCATCTCATTAGTTGATCATTTAATATACAGATAGGTGAATGCCTTTCCAAGGGTACTTTCAGCTTTCACACTACGTAAATCCCAATAATATTACAAGCGCCATCGTGCAAAAACCCCATGTCATTCCAAGCATGTGTGTCAACTTGTACCTCTCTATCTACATTATTCCGTGATTTATTCAGTTTTCAAATGGATACTGACTTTTTGATCACGTGGTATATGCGCATATTGCTATCCCATGACTTTTGTCACCTCAGTGTACTTAAACGGCGAATCCCGCGAGCAGCGGCAGAAGACGAACTTCTGTAAGGCCGTCGGTGCTATACACGCCGTAATTTGTTTGGTGTATTGGCGGGGGCGGGGGGGGGGGGGGGGTAGGGGTGCCGTCAGACTGTCTAGTGGTGATCATGTCCAACCAACTGCTCGACAAGAAAAATTGGTCGGTCGGTTGGCCAAAGTGCTTACATACGCCCAATTTTGGTTGGTAGGTCGGTTGGTCCGTGAGCAGCCAGTGGTGTAACGGAGACGGTGCGATGTTTCAGGCTTATCGCAAGTGGGTGTCGCGGCACGGCGAGGAGCCGCTGCTGCCCGGCATCAACCTGACCCACGACCAGCTGTTCTTCCTCAACTACGCGCAGATCTGGTGCGGCTCGATGCGGCCCGAGGACGCGCTCACCAAGATCCGCTCGTCGGTGCACTCGCCGGGCCCGGTGCGCGTGCTGGGGCCACTGAGCAACTCGTGGGACTTCGCTCGCGCCTACCACTGCCCGCCCGGGTCTCCCATGAACCCCACCAACAAGTGCTCCGTCTGGTAGGCGCAGTTCCTGCTCACCTGCCGCATCAACTGTGTGCGCTGCTCACGCCGAACAGCTTTCAGTTCACCGGAGCCACACGTGTACCTGAAATCAGGGTGGACTAATAGGACGCCTCAACGCCCCTAACTTCCAGGAGTTCGCGCCCTACGTCTCTCTCCCCTCTCCCGCAATAGCCCTTCCCACCCACGCTCTATGAATCTGCTATGTGTGAGAGTTTCTGCGGTGACTTATCCTTCTTCACTATAAAAGTACCGTCTTTTATGAAATCACTGTATTGTCTGCAGACTGTAAGGGATATGATGTGCAACTAATTCCGCAAAAATTTCGGCATACAAGCCATCAACTTCTGAAGTGCCTTGGCACAGGTCTTAATCTAAACTCGTGCCGTAATACTACACATAACCATAGTTAATGACAGTGCACAAGATCATCAAATTTAGCATTGGTGTGACCTTGCGTAAACTTCAAACCATTTGGAAATGTCGTTTATGCAGATTGTGGAAAGAAGTGGACATTATAAACAGAATGGCGACCTCACTTACGGTGCAGTGTACGCCATAATTGAGGCTGGCTGATTTCTGACAATGTCACAGTCACCTATAATTGGGCACTATTTACCTGCCATTTTTTCAAGGCCCAACTACAGCATTTCTGCCATATTGAATGGGTCGTTACCCTATTACCAGGATTATACCCAACCTGTGATGTCATCATAATGTGGCAGTAATGCACACTATAGTATAAGTGAGATTCATGTACTCCTAGCATATCTCTTACTGACGTCTGCTGAAAATGTTCTTATTTCATGAATACAATACAACAAACCTAAGGCGCCAACTGCAGTAAACATATGGAAAAAATACTGTCTTTTAGATGAGTGTTATTAACATTATTTTACCATAGCTGAAAGAGAGAGTACATAAACAAAAGAACGCCTATCCTAATCTTGAAATGTAAGAGAAGATTCCTTTGTGGAGAAATTTCCTATTTGGGGATAAACCGGGGTTTTTGCTATAAAAATTACACCAGCAAGTTTCACAAAGGACAGGAAAGCTGCAAAAGGTGTCATGTTAACAACATACTTACTCCAATCCTATTCCACCGACAAAAGGTAACCAATACTTTTTTTAATCGACGTGGATACAGTTCAGTTCCATTTCTAGGTGTTCTTCCTACACTGTACCTGAAGTATCCAGCAATAGCTGCTAAACAGAAATTTTCGCGATAAGTGCGTATTCTCTTATAGGCCTCAGGACCACAGGCATGGGCCTGGGCATAATTATTGGCTTCACCGTTTACCTGCTGCAATGGACGACAGCCAGAGCTACTGGACAACCAGGTATGATTCTCTGAGATTATATTTGTTCCCAAATTTAATTATTACTATAGAATAATGGATAGAGGAATATAAAATATTTCCGGACGTGAAACAAAAGTACCAAGAATAGAGGAGGTCTCAAATTTTACAAGTTGTAAGTAGTAGCATTAACAAAACTAATACTGCTAACTATTTCCACATATGTGTTCAGAACGCTCTTCAACTCTACTAACAGCTGTCGGCCAGCGTTTGGATAACATCGCAATGCAGTGGCAGTTGTGCAGATACAAAGATCATTGTTCGATATGCGATCAGGAACGAGGTTTCTGGAGAAACACAGAAAACAAAAACGCAATGGATAAGGGTTGAGAAGGAAATTTGTCATTAAAAAAATCATTTCAACCTGTAGTAGTTTTGAGAAACCAAAGAGAATCTAAATTTCAGTGGCCAGGCAAAACTCACTTCCGTTAAACGTGAATCCTTTCTAACAAGTAAACAGATTAGCTATTCTGGCTATTGCGACAAGTAAACTGTTCGAAGATTTTTATTTAAGAGGCAATTAACGTCTATATCTACCTCCAAAACCTCTGATGATTTCTCCTGTTAGGTATGTAATTATGCTTAAGACTATGCCCTAAGAGCCATAAATCATACATCACCAAGGCAATGTCCATAAAACTGACAAACAAGAGAAAATATTAACATTAGAGCCACTAAATTATGGAACTTGATAAGAGAAAAAATTTACAATGTCTTTTATGTTAATAACAGTATAAAATTTGGAAGCACTCTAGTTTACTGTTTTCCCTTTAATAAACAGTTAGCATTGAGTAAAGTTTGGGATACTCCCTGACACATATTTTCACAATAATATACATAGGTGTCTTAAGTGAAAAATGGTAAAAATTGCATCACAGTGTTCAGCGAAAAATACAAAATTTGACAAAGTTAAATACATTTTTTCAACCATACTTATCAACATCAATCCTGTCTATAGAAGAAAGTTACAATAATAAACGTGTGTTTCGTCATGGATACAAGTAAATCGGAAAATTATTTGAGACACATACATCATTTAGCATTTTGCACCCTTAAAACGTGAATTATAAAATGTTTACACATTCTGACAGTGACAGAGAAGATTTTGTACATATAGATTTATTCTGTATAATAAAGGAAAAAAATAATGAGGACTGAAAACAAATTGAGATTGATGAACTTTTTCATTGCATGTCAAATCTGAATTTAATTAGGTCACTAATACATTGGGTGATGCACCAACTATTTCAGAAACGATTGTGGAGCTCTGCGTATTCAATGTGGATAAAATGATATATGCAATCCTAACTTCTACAGAGTTCAAAAAAGATAGATGTAAAACACATCATTGTTGTATGAGAAACCATCTCAAGCATGTTATGGGTGACAATAATTTCGTTATCTGTTGTGCTAAATTTCGAGCAAAAATGCTTCTCAGAAGTATACATCTCACATTTTTACTGGTAAGCTCAGCCTGATAACTGTTGGTATCTTTCTCATAAAAAATTTGTTAGCAATTCAGTTTGACACGAAGAAAAATTAAGTTGCTCTCATTCTCACATTCATTTTGTGTAATATTTTGAAAGCTCCTAAATGATTAAAATATAGATGGTGGAGAAAGGCGACAGTGAATTAAGATATCCTTCTTTGCTTAACTGAAATTATAATACGAATTATAGTGCTAACATCCATCTCATAAATTAGCCAAATGTAAACCTGTAAATGTTCTGTAGTTGTATTTTTTAAATAACAGAAAGGTATGAGCGGACCAACCAGTTTTTTCTACTCAAAAATTCGTGAAAATGGGAATTACCACATTTTGACACTCACAAGTGACACACAGATTATTCCAAATCTTCTATCTCTGCAAGCCTTTCTGATATTTTTCATTTTTAGGATGATGGATGTCCTTTAGCAGGCTCTGTCACCTGCTCATAACATTCTTATTAATCTTGGTCAGCTAACTATGTGCAATTTTCATGTTTCATTAGACTACAAGACCATAAACTCAAAATGTGTTTGAATTTATATGTAAGCTTGGGCCAGTCCTTATGTCAGTTACTAAAACTAATTCCTTCTTTTTATATAAATAATCTGATGGATTTTCTAGTTTGACTGGAATTTATTTATACAGCCTTTTTAACAAAATAACACAAAAGTGATCCTTCTCGGTGGGCAAGTTAGCTATTGTACTGCATCCATTCAGTTCAAGTGCTAAAATTCATACTTGAGCTGTTAGTAGTATTACAGTTCTGGTGTCAGTCTGCAGGAGAAAGCCTTTCATTTACAAATTATCAAGGCATGTTATACTCTGGTTCTTAGCAAATTACAAAAGAAAGCTTTTTCCAACACTGTAATGTCAATAACTTCATCATATTCTTGAAAGCCTATTCCTCCTTTAAATTTTGTTAAAATGAAGTGAGTTTATGTGCTGTCTCCAGCTGAACCTGTAGGTTGTCACATGGGACTAATTCATGCTGTACCTATGGGAATCTTCAAAGAACACTTTTGATTTAAGAGCAGTGCATATAGTACAAAGTTCTAATTCCGAAAATGTGGTGCCTTATGTTATGTGTTCAAACATAGTAATTCATTGATTTGAATCTTTTTCATTAATGTATCAAATTAACAGTCATTTTATTGAAGTGCTCCATGTTTTCAGGAAAGTGTAAGTGGGCAACATAATAATGCCCAAAAATGTTACAGAGGGTAATTCTGTCTCTCTGACAAATCAAATTTTAGGAATAATTGAAGTATTCTCATTTATTACAAGTACATGACTGAATACATACCTATAGTAATTTGTTAGATGCTTTGTTGTGACTATTACTCAGTAACCAAGTGATAAAACATAGGATTCATAGCTTGTAGCAGAGCATAACTCAGTATTAATTACACAACTAATTGTGAATGTTGATAATAAATAACTCCCCTGATGTTTGGACAAAAGACAAATAGTGAAATTACACACCAGAATTCAGTCACAGTGAAACCAATATAATTGAGAATAGATAGAGATGATTCAATAATACTAAAACATTTGAAGTATTTCACATAAATATGCACTTACTTGTCAGTTTCTAGGTACTAAATCAGTGGTTATTAGTATTACTTTGAAATCACATTTAAATGCTTATGAGATAGAAATATGTTCACAATGAATAGGACCCTGTGCTGGATCTATTGTTACACGTTCTGTATTGTTAAAATAAGTTCAGTTCTATTTTTACACAACCTCTTCCATAATTTTGTTTTATGATATATTTATTGATATTTTATTTATTGAAATACAATATGTGCCAATTTTTACAAGTTTATAAATAATCAGGCACTAAAACAACTGTTATAATCTTTTATACTCATTATTGTTGATAACACAGGTGAACAGTGAATGACATAGTTCAAATGATAGTCGAAAATTCTGCTTATAGCATGAAAAGGTTATTTTTCTCATCACTTTTGTGGGATGACCTCTAAGGTAGTCCAAACAGACACTAATGTGCATTTATGTGTACAGACAACTTAATATTTGGTCTGCAGACAGAATTCTTGAGAAACTGTAACAGTTCAACCCCCTAAGTTATGCAGATACTTGGCCTTCAAATAGTCCATATTCAGTGTTGCTTTTAGAGTTATGGTCTGCTGCAAAGGACACTACCAATCATAAATTTTCCATCTGCAATAGATATAAGATCTGTTTAAGTTGATTATACATACAGGGGATATAGTTTATTTGTAAAGAGAGTCCTTTAACATTTATGTAAATCTGATGGACATTCCATTATTACTATTGGGGAAATACACAGAGAAAAACAGATTTTTAAATACTTGAGAAAGACAATTCCATTACACATTTATGAGTAAATAAAAAAGTAAATCTTGACCTGCAAATGCGGCATCCCATTGTTGATGTGTATTGCAATAATACAAAACCAACAAAACAATTGTGATATTTAATGATTTAGATTTTTGGATGAATATCTGTATGTGTCAACACAAAACATATAAGGACTGATGAGTTAATGTAACTTAGCACTCAAAAATATTTTCAGTGATACATCATCATAATTATATATATATAAGACTTACTCCACATATCACTGGAAGACTTTTCTTAGTATTACAATTGTCTAAAGTAATTTCCATGCAGAATTTTAACATGGCAGCTTGAAATATGACATTCCTACAACAAGTGGCCAACTTCCTTTTATCACAAGTGACATTTATACAAATATATGCATCATGTACAAGTAATTTATTTATGTCATTTATCAACACTGTTAATCCTGGAGGCAGTAAAGTAACTAATTTATTCATATTTGCATACAATATTTTGTTACTGTATATCTGAATCATAAACAATCTTTGTCTTCTACCCTTCACTGCATTCCTCTAAGATATTTTCCTGTATGGTCATCAGGATTTTTGCAAATATTTATAAAGCCTAGAAGAATTTTGCATGATCATTTGTACAGCTTAGCTTCAGCAATGTTAAATAAACTGAATGCTAAAGAAATCGATGATACTTCTTGTAAATAATCTTGCAATTTATGATATTGGCAAACTGAATTTTATGTTATGATATGCCTAAGTAATGTGGTCTTTAAATTGTTCACATACTTCTGAGTTCCTCACTAGGAATAATAATAAAATAGCTGATAGAGAGAGATATAGGTAAAAATTTAAGTTTCTAAACACCAACACTGTCTTTAGGCATATAACAATTGCTAAAAACCTCTTTACAACATGGAAATAATATTTACATATTAAACCTACTTAGAAAATCTGCCTGACAGATGTATAATAAAAATAATGTATATTTTCATATACAATTTTCACAAAGATGAAATGACTAGGAAATTTAATTTACATTGCTGTATTTTGAAAATTAAAACATGTGTGAATAGCAACTTATGGAGCATATTGTGAATATAGGGAGACCATCATCTTTTGTGCTTGGTACTCCTGGCAGTGGTGTTAATGTGTTTTCAAACAGTATGTGACAATTTAGAAAAATGCCTTTGCATTTTTTCTTTGTTTGAACTAACAATTTATGCTCTGTTATTAGTAGACCAACAGTCAAACATCATTTACTGATATGGAGTAAATGTTCCCTATCTTTGGAAAGTCTACAAAGAGATGCAACAGACAGTAAAGTGATAACACAAATGTCAGACAATATGTGACTAGCCAGCAGTTACAAATGGCGATAAGATATTTACATTTCTTGCTATTATTATACATTTTGTGATATTGCAAGGAAAAAATTAATTTCATTAATTTTTTATAATTATGCAAACTAGACAATAGCAATCCCTTCTTTCATACAGAGTAACATATAACCATTTTCAGATGATTGTAGATGTAAATTTGGCATGTATTTTCCAAGAAAATCTCTTCCAGAATTGTATCTTCACAACAGAAACCTGAGATTAAAAATCAGTACTTACACTGGAATATGTTGTATTCATTTCTGCTACTGGTAGCACATACAATCACTTATATGTCCTTCTGTGTTACTTACACTCATAATTTAAATTTCCAATACCACTACAGATTTTTCAGAATTGTTTGAGCTTATTGATGAAAGAAATGAGTTACAAAGGTCCTTGACAATCTGCAAAATAAAGAACGGATTTGTACTTAGCAGCCACCAGACTATTTTTGCCCACTTTTTGTGGTTTGAAGAAGAGATAAATGCACTAATTTTGAGGATAAAAAGTTATTACAAAAATACAGAAATAATAGCATTCATTGAATAATTTCTTTTTGTTTAAGATGTTGCACAAAAGCAAAATATGTTAGCTATGTTTCACAGGACATATGTATGTACCTTACTTTCAGTCACATAAAGGATACATAGAGGATGCTGGGTAGATAATGATGAAACTATAACCTTTTGTGATTGGTACTCCCAGCACTGGTATTGATATATTATTATTAATAAGCCAACAGGTAAACATTTTAGAAACCCTACAAGAAAATGGAGCCAACAGTATTGTAGTGAGTGAGTGAATGAGTATATGTGTGTGTGTGTGTGTGTGTGTGTGTGTGTGTGTAACAGCAGTAAACTGTTAAAAGAAGAAAAGACCCTAAATGTTTAATTTTATGTGTTAATCTTCTGCGTTATTTTCTAAGTAAACTGTTAAAAGAAGAAGAGAGTCTAAGTGTTTATATGTTAATCTTCTACATTATTTTTTTTACTTTTGGACAGTTAACTGTAGTATCTAAGTACAGGATAGAGGACTTGCCATAAGAGGTAAATAAGATCAAATTGGATATTTCAGTGACATCAGATATGTGAAAATTAAGAAAAATTACAATTAAAATAAAATCACGTGTTTTACTTCATAGGAATAGACCATATGAGCAAATCAAGTGAAGGTTTTATTGTGGACAAGAAAATTAAAAATATTTTACTTATATCGAAGGTATTGCAGAATATCTAGACTATTTTAAAAAATAAACAAAGTCTTGTCCATGATAGCTGTGAAAGTACATTCATCAATAGGCTCACATTCTTATGATGAGTGAGGAGAAATAAATTAAGAGCTGACAAATGGTGTAAACCCTGTTATAAGATCATAATGAAACATTTGAATAATAAGGTACAATAAACACTGAAGACTGGTCCTCGAGTGTTAAACATCAAATGTGCTTCCAGAAATGACAGCTTCAATAGAAATTGCTGAAAAGATAAACATGTTTGCCCTTTACACATCCTCATTGAATGAGATAGAGAGAAAATGGAACTCCAAAGGAAAGAAAGACAAACCTTAATTCGTTAATTTATAATCAAATAATAATGAAACTGTAAAACATGTGATAATCTCAAATCACTTCAAAATTGGAAATTAAAATATTCTTTTAACAGTGAGAGTAAAAAGAGACATAAAGCTAAATAGAAGCAAAATGCATATTAAGAGAATTTGTCCAGAATCTGGGAGCTATAGAGAAGAGTGGGGGAATTTGGCACAACAGGTAAAATGACACATTGTTGTTGGTTGGTTGGTTTGGGGAGGGAGACCAGACAGTGTGGTCATCGGTCTCATCGGATTAGGGAAGGATGGGTAAGGAAGTCGGCCGTGCCCTTTCAGAGGAACCATCCCGGCATTTGCCTGGAGTGATTTAGGGAAATCACGGAAAACCTAAATCAGGATGGCCGGACGCGGGATTGAACCGTCGTCCTTCCGAATGCGAGTCCAGTGTGTAACCACTGCGCCACATCGCTCGGTAAAAAATGACACGTCAATATGTCTTTAAATATTAGGGTTAGTCTTCTCTGTTCGGTACTGCCATCTGGTGCTTTGCTATACAAATATGTATACAGACTGTGGGAATAATTGTTACTTGCCAGTTGTTGGCACAAGAAACAAGAATGTGTTTTATCTTTGTTTCTTCTAATATTTGATGTCTAGTTTCTAAGAGGTAACCTATTCCCGTGTTATGTTAAAATAAAAGTTTTTGTTGTTATGGCTATCTCTGCACATTCACACTCACGATTACGTAAGTATTGTTTCTCTTAAGCAAAACACAAGTGTGGAACTTGTTGGGTAATTTGATGCACAGAGGCCAAGTGCGTCATTTTACTCTACTTCAGTTTCACGCTAATGAAAGTAGGCAGCTAGATGAGATTTAATGTAAGTCAAAATAGGGTAATGCATCGCTTTTATAAAAATGGGTTCCTCTATTCAGATGCTGCAGACATACACCCACAAAACAGAGAGAGCTTATTGGACAGGTGAATTAAGAAATGCCATCAGTGCTGTTCATAATGGCGCTTCTAATAAACAGTGCGCCATCCAGCACAACATACCACAACATACACCTGTGTCTAGTATGTGGTGAATTCAGCAAAGTTGACGAGGAATGATACTGGTGTATTTATTGTGCTTTTTCGAGTCATTCTGAATGTAGTGCGTGGGACAGTCCTGAAAACTATAGCTGTGGCTCCTCTCTGAAGAGGCATTAGTAGTTTTACGAATATCCAAGAGGCCAATTACTGAATAAGCATATACTCGAGTCGTCTTCTTCATTTTTGTCGCTATTTTATTAAAAAATTATTATTGCTTTTTTCCATAGTTAATTAAATTGATAGTTTGCTATTTTCGTTTTGTAAACTATATTGTTCAGTGTTTTGTTAAATGAACATATTATTCAGTACATATATTTTGTACTATAGGATGCGTGGAATTAAATACATTATAGCATTCCTTACACTAATTACCCCAGCTACTGATTCATTTTACCTGGTACATCGGGTAAAATGACGTAATGCAATGATGTCATAATCATCAGTTTTTTTCTAAAACGTGTAGCTATATATTCACAGTTTAAAGATATGTTACAGTACGTATTTACAGCAAACACATGCAGCTAATGCTATACGAAAATATAGATATTATAGAATAAAGGTTATAGTCAAAATGCCTTAGGTACACTGGATTCCCCATTTTCCACTACTGGGCTAAATAAAGCAACAAATTCAGCATCATAAAAAATAAAAGCTACGAAAACAGAGCAAATTGGTGAATTATATGAAGAAGTTGTCATTTAAAAGAGCAAATGATGTTGCACATATGGAGGAACTAAAAGAAAACAAAATCTCTCATGAACTGAGGCAGCTATTACAATGATCAGGATTTCAAGCAAACACTAATAGGAACATGGTACCACGTGCTGTATTAACGAGAAGTGTGATATATATGTATATGTAAAGGGTCAGTCACCTAACATTACCGCTGGATATATTTCGTAAACGACATCAAATACTGACGAATCGATTCCACAGACCGAACGTGACGAGAGGGGCTAGTGTAATTGATTAATACAAACCATAAAAAAATGCACGGAAATATGTTTTTTTAACACAAACCTACGTTTTTTTTAAATGGAACCCCGTTAGTTTTGTTAGCACATCTGAACATATAAACAAATACGTAATCAGTGCCGTTTGTTGTATTGTAAAATGTTAATTACTTCCGGAGATATTGTAACCTAAAGTTGACGCTTGAGTACCACTCCTCCGCTGTTCGATCATGTGTATCGGAGAGCACCGACTTACGTAGGGCTCCAAAGGGAACGGTGATGGACCTTAGGTACAGAAGAGACTGGAACAGCACATTTCGTCCACATGCTAACACCTTTTTATTGGTCTTTTTCACTGACGCACATGTACATTACCATGAGGGGTGAGGTACACGTACACACGTGGTTTCCGTTTTCAATTACGGAGTGGAATAGAGTGTGTACCGACATGTCAGGCCAATAGATGTTCAATGTGGTGGCCATCATTTGCTGCACACAATTGCAATCTCTGGCGTAATGAATGTCGTACACGCCGCAGTACATCTGGTGTAATGTCACCGCAGGCTGCCACAATACGTTGTTTCATATCCTCTGGAGTTGTAGGCACATCACGGTACACATTCTCCTTTAACGTACCCCACAGAAAGAAGTCCAGAGGTGTAAGATCAGGAGAACGGGCTGGCCAATTTATGCGTCCTCCACGTCCTATGAAACATCCTGTCAAGGGTCAGCCTAGTGTTAATTGCGGAATGTGCAAATGCACCATCATGCTGATACCACATACGTCGACGCGTTTCCAGTGTGACATTTTCGAGCAACGTTGGCAGATCATTCTGTAGAAACGCGATGTATGTTGCAGCTGTTTGGGCCCCTGCAATGAAGTCAGGACCAATGAGGTGGTCGCCAATGGTTCCGCACCAGCACCATACATTTACAGTCCACGGTCGCTGTCGCTCTACCTGTCTGAGCCAGCGAGGATTGTCCACGCACCAGTAGTGCATGTTCCGTAGATTCACTGCCCCGTGGTTTGTGAAACCCGCTTCATCGGTAAACAGGTAGAACTGCAACGCATTCTCTGTTAATGCCCATTGACAGAATTGCACTCGATGATTAAAGTCATCACCATGTAATTGCTGATGTAGCGACACATAAAACGGGTGAAAGCGGTGACGATGCAGTATGCGCATGACACTACTTTGATTCAGTCCACCGGCTCTCGCAATGTCCCGTGTACTCATGTGTGGGTTCATGGTAACAACAGCTAACACACCAACTGCACCCGCTTCTCCTGTGACGGGCCTGTTACGGACCCGTTTGCGTGCTACGACCATACCTGTTGCATACAGTAGGCGGTAGATGTTCTGCAATGTCGGGCACGTTGGATGCTCTCTGTCCGGGTACCGTTCTGCATACACCCTGCAGGCTTCAGCTGCATTTCGTCGACACTCGCCATAGATGAGTATCATCTCCGCCTTTTCAGGGTTCGAATACACCATGGTCACAGTTCCTACAACACTACACTATCACAGACGTCTGGTAACACGGTGTACTACAGTTGGTCTGCGTGCGGAGACGAATGCAGAATAACAATAGCAGCAAGCGCTACATGCGGACACTGCGACAGCTAGATCAAACCACAACAGTGCACTACAGCCACACTCGTAAACACGGTCGTCATCGTAAACATATCCCTGCAGATGCTGCTCGCCGACCGTGGCCCGTGTTTGTTACAATACGCAACTGAACGTCGGAGGTTTCAAGCGTCAACTTTAGGTTACAATGTCTCCGGATGTAATTAACATTTTACAATGCAACAAACGGCACTGACTACGTATTTGTTTATATGTTCAGATGTGCCAACAAAACTAACGTGGTTCCATTTTAAAAACGTAGGTTTGTGTTAAAAAACATAATTCCGTGCATTTTTGTGTGGTTTGTATTAAACAATTACTCTAGCCCCTCTCCTTACGTTCGGTCTGTGGAATCGGTTCGTCAGTATTTGATGTGGTTTACGAAATATATCCAGCGGTAACGTTAGGTGACTCACCCTATATATATATATATATATATATATATATATATATATATATATATATATATATATATGTACAACTATTTTCAAGAAATGATGGAAGAGATTTTGAAAATTTTGTGTGAGGGCGTGCATTATCGTGTTAGAGCAAGATTTCTGCTGGATTCTTGTCCGATCGAACATGTCTGAAACGAATCTTGAGTTTTTTAAGAGTCTTCATGTATGGGTCTCAATTGATGGTTGATCCTCTTGGCACCACATCCACGAGAATGACGCCATCACAACCCCATAACACTGTCACCATGACTTTTCCAGCAGAGCGGGTCGTCTTTAATTTCTTCTTTTGTGGTGAATGAGGATGATGCCACTCCATGGACTGCCTTTTTGTTTCCGGTGCAGAGTGGTGCACCCAGCTTTCGTCCCCCCTAACGATCCATGACAGAAAGGCCTCTCCGTTAGTCTCAAAACGCTCCAACAACTCAGATGAAATGGTTTTCTTTGAATCTTGTGGTCTGCTCTGAGCAATCGTGGAATCCATTTTAAGCACCTCTTTGAATATCCGAGAGACTCGATCATTGCAGATGCACTTCCAATGCTGACCGACAACTGTAGAGCCAATTGTCGAGTTGTGATACGCCAGTCGGCATCCGCACGGTTCGGTATGTATGGAGCAGTGGCTGTGACAGGACTTCCCGAGCGTGACTGATCATGGAGCTCTGTTTCTGCATTTCTTGAGCCTGTAACTTTCTTTAGCCATCGCCCAAATGCACTCCTATCAACTGCAGCATCGCGATACACTGCACACAGACGTTTATGGATGCTCACCACAGTTACTTTTTCTGCTCACAACAATTCAATAACAGCACACTTGTAACGTGAGTCTTCTATAGACGCCATTTTGACGCTGTACTACGGCTCTGTCGTCTGCCAGAACGGTTCGAAATTTCACCAGCGCACAGCATAAACATCAAATGTGAAGCACCAACAAGCATATTTGTCTATATATATTAATGGCTTTTTAAAAAATGTGGGGCATTATGTATTGAACGACCCTCGTATTTCACACATATTATGTCTGATTACTCTCCCACCTGCATCACAACCCCTTGCCCTTCTCCCACCGTCTGTACTTCTTCCCCCACCCTCCTCATAGCCTACCCCTCTTCCAACTATCTCCTCACGGACTCTCCCACTTCCACCTGCCTCTTCATTCCCTCTCTGTCTGCCACTTCACACCTTTCACCCGCCACCAAGGCCTCACATCCCTCCCACTTCTCCCTGCCACTCTCCTCCTCACCCCTCTCTCTACCAGCCTCCTATTCTTTCCTCCTTTTCTGTCCAAATCCTCCTGCTTCTTTGAGTGAGGTGGTGCAGTGTTTAACCCACTGGGCTTGCATTTGAAGGGATGAAGGTTCAATACCACATCCAGCCATCCTGATGTAGATTTTCCATGATCTCCCTAAATCGCTTCAGGTAAATGCCGGGATCGTTCCTATGAAAGGGCACAGCTCACTCCTTCCCCATCCTTCCCTAATCTGATGAGACCAATCGCCTCACTGTTTGGTCCCCTACCCTGAATTATCCAACCAATCCTACTCCCTTTCTTTATCCATCTCCTCCTTCCCATCTCTCTATCCAACACATCCCCACACTCTTTGTGTTCATTTCTTCCTGCCCTCTTTCTATCTCCTCCTCCTCCTTCTCCCTGACCATCTCCTGCTACCCTCTCTCCGTTCATTACTCCTCTTCATCTCTCTTTCCATCTATTTCTCTTCCCTCTTTCTGTGAAACATCTCCCCCCTCTCTCTGACCTCTCATGCTCCCTCTCTGATAGTATCCTCCCCATCATCTCTTCCCATATGTACCTCCCACTTATCTCTGTTCATCTACTCCTTCCCCATCTCTGTCAGTCTCCTACTTTGCCCTCTCAATCTGTCTCCTCCCACTTTCGATCTCCGCCTCCCTGTTCTGTACCTATCTACACCTCCCCCTCTCCCCATCTCCTCCACCTTCCTATCCCTGTCATCCTTTACATCTCTCTGTCCATACTTCTCTGCCCTGTATTTCCACCTCTCTCTCCTCCCTCTATCAATCACCTCCTCCTGTCTGTCCATCCTCTCCTCCCTCCCTGTCCATCTCTTAGTACCCTTTCTCCCTCTCTATCTTCTCCTCCAACTCATCTCAGTATACCTCCTCCTCCTCCTCTATCTGTCCATCTCTTCTCTGCCTCTCTGTCGGTCTCCTGCTTTGTCCTCTCAATCTGTCTTCTCCCACTTTCGATCTCCTCCTCCCTGTTCTGTACCTATCTACACCCCCCCCCCTCTCCCCATCTCCTCCACCTTCCTATCCCTGTTGTCCTTTACATCTCTCTGTCCATACTTCTCTGCCCTGTATTTCCACCTCTCTCTCCTCCCTCCTTCTATCAATCACCTCCTCCTGTCTGTGCATCCTCTCCTCCCTCCCTGTCCATCTCTTAGTAACCTTTCTCCCTCTCTATCTTCTCCTCCAAGTCATCTCAGTATACCTCCTCTTTCTCCTCTATCTGTCCAGCTCTTCTCTGCCTCTCTGTCGGTCTCCTGCTTTGTCCTCTCAATCTGTCTCCTCCCACTTTCGATCTCCTTCTCCCTGTTCTGTACCTATCTACACCTCCCCCTCTCCCCATCTCCTCCACCTTCCTATCCCTGTCGTCCTTTACATCTCTCTGTCCATACTTCTCTGCCCTGTATTTCCACCTCTCTCTTCTCCCTCTATCAATCGCCTCCTCCTGTCTGTCCATCCTCTCCTCCCTCCCTGTCCATCTCTTAGTACCCTTTCTCCCTCTCTATCTTCTCCTCCAACTCATCTCAGTATACCTCCTCTTCCTCCTCTATCTGTCCATCTCTTCTCTGCCTCTCTGTCGGTCTCCTGCTTTGTCCTCTCAATCTGTCTTCTCCCACTTTCGATCTCCTCCTCCCTGTTCTGTACCTATCTACACCCCCCCCCCTCTCCCCATCTCCTCCACCTTCCTATCCCTGTCGTCCTTTACATCTCTCTGTCCATACTTCTCTGCCCTGTATTTCCATCTCTCTCTCCTCCCTCTTTCTATTAATCACCTCCTCCTGTCTGCCCACCCTCTCCATCTCTGCCCCTCCCTTCTCTGTCCTCCCCCCTCTCCCAGTTCATCTTCTCCACCTCACTCCCTATGTCCATCTCCTGTTATTCTCTCTCTCTTTGTCTCTCCATCTCATCCCTCTCTCTGTTCATCTCCTCTTTGCCTCTCTGTCCATATCCTCCTCAATCCTCTCTCTCTCTTCCCCCATATCACCCCTCTCTCTGTTCATCTCCTCTCTGCCTCTGCATCCATGTCTTGCTCAGTCCTCTCTGTAACTCTCTTCCCACTCTCTCTATCCATTTCCTCTTCCCTTCTGTCCATGTCCTTCACCAACTGTCATTTCATCTTTTCCTCCTCCCTCTCTCTGTGCATCTCTCTCTTGTGCATCTCCCCTCTCTGCTCATCTTCTTTTCCTCTCTGTTCATCTCCTCCTCCTAACTCTCATTTGTTCATTGTCTCCTCCTCTTTTCATCTCCTCCACTTCCTACTCTATGTCCACCTCCTCTTTCCCCATCTCTCCTTCCATCCCATTCTTGCCCCTCTCTGTGCCCATCTTGTCTTTGCATCTCTGTGCTTCTCCTCATCTGTCCTCTCTCTGTCCACCTCCTCTTTCCCCATCTCTCCTTCCATCCCATCCTTCCCCATCTCTCTGCCCATCTTGTCTTTGCATCTCTGTGCTTCTCCTCATCTGTCCTCTCTCTGTCCACTTCCTCCTCCCCCTCTATCTGTCTATCTCCTCCTCCTCTCTTTCTCTCCATCTCGCATTTTTATTTCTTCTTCTCCCTCTCACAGTCAATGTCACCCTCATCCCTCTCTGACTGTCTCTTCCTCCCAACGAGTCTTACCATCACACCCTCCCCTATCTCTGTACAGCTCGTCATCACCCTCACTCTCTGTGTCTGTTTCTTCCCTCCATCTCTGACCATCTCCTTCTCCTCCCTCTTGCTAATCTCCTCATCCAACCTGTCTCCTTCAGTCTTGTCCTCACTGCTCAGTTCATATCTTCCTCCCCATGTCTATGTCGATCCTTTCTGCCCTCTTTCTCTATTAATAGCCTCCTCAAGCCTCTCTGTCCATCTTCTCCTTACCCATCTCTGTGTCATCATCTCCCTCCCCTCTTTCTTTCCATCTCCTCCTTCCCAATCTAAGTGTCATCTTCTCCTCTCCTCTCTCGAGTTTCATTTTTTCCTTCCCATCTCATGGTAAATCTCCTATCCCTCCCCTCCTTGTACACTTTTCTCCCCTATTTGTAACAATTTCCTAGTCCCCCTCTCTTTCCATTCTGCCTCCCCATCTCTCTGTCCACTTCCTCCTCCTCTCTTTCTTTCCGTCTGCCCCTTCTCTTTCTGTCGAACTCTACTCCCCTCCCTTACTTTCAATTTCCTCCTCCACACCCTCCATCTCTATCTGCTCTCTCACCCCCACGCTGCCCAACTCCTCCTCCCTCTCTCTCTTTGAATCTCCTTCTCCCTCCCCTCTCTTTTAATCTCATCATCTCCCTGCCTCTCTGTCCTGGTCTTCCTTCCCATTTCTCTCTTTATCTCCTCCTCCTCCATCTCTCTGTGCATCTCCTCCTGCCCCTTTTCTCTATCTCCTGTGTCATCCTATTTTAGACTCCATCTCCACCCCCATGGTAATTCGTTCTTACTCTCATTATATTTGCTTCCACACAACTGTTTTAGGAGATGTGGAACACTGCAAACACACAAATACATCTTATTTTCTTTATCTTATTTTTGTTGTGTGATTGTCCCACATCATCTCAGCTATGGCATGATTAATAACGGATTTGGCTTGCTTAATTTATTTGATGACCATATGCGCTTCCTGTCTCAACCCGGTTACCCCCTGGGATAGAATATTTGTTCAAATGGTTCTGAGCACTATGGGACTTAACACCTGAGGTTATCAGTCACCTAGAACTTAGAACTACTTAAACCTAACTAACCTAAGGATATCACACACATCCATGCCCGGGGCAGGATTCGAACCTGCGACCATAGTGGTCGTGTGGTTCGAGACTGAAGCGCCTAGAACCGCTCGACTACTGCGGCCGGCGGAATATTTGTACCCCAACTGTCTGCATGTAGCGTTATTCATGTGAAAGTGAGCGACAGTTTTGTAAACATTTGCGAATCATGTAACAGAGGAGGGATTTGGGTACCAACCTGCTACTCAGCTTGGAAGAAGTGGGAAACCGCCCAAAAAACACATCCAGACTGGCCAGAATACCAACGCCGATTGTTAATCCACTGGGCAGGTTCGATCAGTAGAGACTGCATCTCCCCTTCGCAGAAACTGCACTTTGACATGAATATCTGGGTAGGTCTACAGAGAGATACATCAACTTTTATAAATGTACTATACCTATGGCTCCATATATGTTCACATTGTCACATATATTGCACTCATCTCCTCCTGCTCCCTCTTTCCAACCATGTACCTCTACTGTCTCTTTGTTCATTTGCTTCTCCCTCCTCTGACGATCTCTACATTTCCTCTGGCTCTGGCCATCGCCACTTCGCCTTTCACTTTGTACAGCCCCTCCTGCTCCTTCTCTCTGTCTATCTCCTCCTTCCTCTCTGTCTTCCTGTCTCCTCATGCCCTGTCTCTTTGTTCATCTCCCTCTCACTTTCTTGCCATCTGCTCCTCCACTCTCTCTGTCCATCTTATTCTTTTCTCTCTCTCTGTCCATCTCCTCCTTCCACCTCTCTGTGCATCTCTGCCTGTGACATCTATCTGTCCTTCTTCTCCTCTCCCTGTCTCTAGCCATGTCCCATGTCCTCCTTCGCCCCCCCCCCTCTCTCTCTCTGCTCAGGCATGCCCATCCAAATGCTTACCCCCCACCCCCCTACCCCTGAAATACTGGCTGATACTACCCACACAACATGCCGGCATACAGGGAACCTACATGTCAGATGTTACCAACCCTTTTACCCCCTCCCCCCCCACCCTATCCCTATAGAAGCTAGGTGATTCTTACCTCCTTCATGCTTCTTTCCAGACAATGTGCTTTTTGTGTGCCAATTTGTTGAAGCCAATCCATTGGTTTAGGAGGTGATGCAGAACATACAAATACACTCAGATGCATCCATTTTCATATTATTGTATTATCTGAGAAGGTAGTGTGGGGTAACATCTCTGCAGATGCAAATAAAATCAACTTACTGCAAGCCGTAGAAGTCAGCAGTCTTAATATTTTAGAGGATGCATCTCCTATAGTGGTTTCTGTGTCAAAACAAAATACCTCTGCTATATACATCATTGTTTTTTTCAACACATGATACATCAAAAAGATTCTGATCACTTTACAGTGGTGATAATAATAACAATTCATTTCTGCTGTCCTTAAATACTTCACCCATCTTCCACATGCAAAACTGAATAGCCCTTTAAGTTACACCATACATCAATGTTATCATAATCAGTTAATGCACTGGTGATATATTGTCACTTTGGGTGTCATATGATGGCTTGCTCTTACTTTAAGACAATGCACACACTCCCATCTCTCGGAAGATAAACTACCACACTATCATCATCATGATCATCAAGAGCCTTCCTCATGATTGATGTGATTCTAGCATCTCTAAGACAGTAGTAAAATATCATTTTCCGTTAAATGAGAGTAGGTTATCACTGGTTGTACATGTGCAAATACCGATCTTATCTGAAAGTCACAGATAAGACAAGGGGGTACATATCTGGTGTTAGGTACACATCTGGGCGACTTATTTTCAAGGTCACCACCAACCCCATCAGAGAACCACTGGGAACTGATAGAGGTCATTCAAGGGAACCCCAACCCCTCCCTTCCACCCCTTCTCCACTCACGTCCCTCCTCCCCCTCTCCCTCTCCCACCCTGCCACCCTGCCACCTGGACCAATGAAATTCAAGCACTTCTCCCCATCTTCATCTTTTATAACTGGGGCCCTTGAGTAGGTGGATTCACTGTGAAACCACAGGGAGAAAATGATGCTGTGTGTATTTGTTAATAACAGATTACTTTAAGCCATGTCACTTGAGGTTTTTTTGTTAATGACAATTTAATATTACGTCATTCAAGCCATCAGGAGAGACCACACCCACACTAATTTTACGAATTTCTCCACATTTGCTGCATCTTTCCAAATATTATGTGTTTGATCGAATTACGAGAGTTCCATCCCATTGCTCTCGAAGCTGTGGCAACATTTCGACATCATGATGCTCTAAGCCAGTCATGACATAGCATGTGATCACCACTTCATTGTTAGTGTGTGCGATATCATAGTGTATGAGTTAGAAACGAGCACATTGTTGGAAATAATGATGTCATAGTAAATTCTATGACTACTGGCATTTTACAGATTGCCAACCAAAGGTGTAGTATGTATAGGAAATATCACACGGTAGTAGATAATCCGAAATGTCATACTGTCATAGATAAACCCATGCTAAGTCACCACTACATTACTAGATTGTGAGAAATCATAGCAAAATTATATATAAGAATTAGTACAGTTTACAAAATACACATCTAGAGACATGTCATTGTTTCCAAACATGATTCTTCCGAATTATTAGATGTCTTGCAGAATGTTTGTCCATCCACACAGCTAGGTGAGCAGTGTGCATCCATCACTCAAGTGAGGTTAGCTTTGTGAGAATGCCTAGCGGAAATATCTTAGCTCAATTATAAACTCTTACAGTGTCATCCCTACAGTACACGGGTGTGTTACAATGAGTTCGTTATCATATTGGTGGAAATAATGACATCATAGAAAAATTATGATGCTTACAACCAAACATACTGTGAATATAAGAAATAGCACAGTGCTACGAAAAATACGCACTTAGAGAGATGAGAAGCATCTCAAACGATCCCCAAAGCACCTTGTAGAGTAGAGCACTCTTCGAACTATGATGTGTGGATTACAGCCGCAAGCTCCAACCCAGCAACGGCCGAGAAACTTGCATAATTATAGGTGTAATCATCCCTGACTTGGTTCTCTCTGGACCAATAACCAACAAGCTTACCCTCCTACCGTAACCATCATGCTTTTAAAACTAGCTCTTATAAGCTGGGGAGCCAGTTTCACCCAAACAGACAGACTGAAGACACATAATTATTAAATCTAGACAAAATAAAGCCGGCAATATTATTAGTATATTTGACATTTAATGGAATTTCGACTGACCTATAGAATTCCACACAGATGCTGGGCAGCTATCATACGCAGTATTTAAAATAATTACGGCTACGGGAAACTTACCTGTGCATTACAAATTGACATCACATATACATGTATGCTTTGATAGCTGTAAGTTAATGCATTACTACTAACTTGCCATCACACAGTATTAGTAGTATGTGGCTATGCTCTAAGACTCGCAAATACAATCCAACAAGCACACTATGGTGGTGAGGTCTGCCAGGGCTCCCAGGCAGAATGAAAAGAAATCTAACTCTCTCAACTGAGTGCGTAAAATCTCTATAAGAGACGTAAATAGATATGTAGTATATATACACATCGCTTTCAACCAAATGATACTGTGCAATGGCCATAGTGCAGCAAAAATAGGCTATTTCAAATTACGAAGTTAACGACTGACAGAGGTCATGACACCTCTCTAGCTACACGATAAAATGCGAACTAAGAGAGCTGTAGATTTCGAGCGGCATCTGTCGATAAAGCTATTCAACACAGACGCACCACAATCAGAAATTAACTTGCGAGCAAGACACAATGCAGTGAGTGCTGGAGTAAACGGGCTGCACATACCTAATGACAGCAGAAACAGCGCCGTCTTTTCTTGATTCCTGCAACCACTGCAAGGCTCCACGTGACTCAGACGTGTTGCAGCGTAAATGAAAAATCTAGTCCTGGAGAAGAACCACTCCAGGCTTAAAATGCGGTCATTGGCTGATGGTAATTGCCGGAAAACGTCCTACGCAAGCCGATGAATGGGGCGAATCACCGACCTAATAATTGTTCGGAATTCCTTTCAGCAGCTCGAAACACGTGCAACTGCTTTCGCCAGGTAAGTCACGCCGCCCCTGAAGATGTCCGCCAGATATACACTACTGGCCATTAAAATTGCTACACCACGAAGATGACGTGCTACAGATGCGAAATTTAAGCGACAGGAAGAAGATGCTTTTCAGAGCATTCACACAATGTTGGCACCGGTGGCGCCACCTACAACGTGCCGACATCAGGAAAGTTTCCAACCGATTTCTCATACACAAACAGCAGTTGATCGGCGTTGCCAGGTGAAACCTTGTTGTGATGCCTCGTGTAAGGAGAATGCGTACCATCACGTTTCCAACTTTGATAAGTGTCGGATTGTAGCCTATCGCGATTGCGGTTTATCGTATCGCGACATTGCTGCGAGACATTGCTGCTCGCGTTGGTCGAGATCCAATGACTGTTAGCAGAATATGGAATCGGTGGGTTCAAGAGGGTAATACGGAACGCCGTGCTGGATCCCAACGACCTCGTACCACTATCAGTCGGGTTGACAGGCATCTTATCCGCATGGCTGTAACGGATCGTGCAGCCACGTCTCGATCCCTGAGTCAACGAATGGGGACGTTTGCTAGACAACAACCATCTGCACGAACAGTTCGACGACGTTTGCAGCAGCATGGACTATCAGCTCGGAGACCATGGCTGTGGTTACCCTTGGTGCTGCATCACAGACAGGAGCGCCTGCGATGGTGTACTCAACGGCGAACCTGGGTGCACGAATGGCAAAACGCCATTTTTTTGGATGAATCCAGGTTCTGTTTACAGCATCATGATGGTCGCATCCGTGTTTGGCAACATCGCGGTGAGCGCACATTGGAAGCATGTATTCGTCATCGCCATACTGGCGTATCACCCGGCGTGATGGTATGGGGTTACACGTCTCGGTCACCTCTTGTTCGCATTGACGGCACTTTGAACAGTGGACGTTACATTTCAGATGTGTTACGATCAGTAGCTCTACCCCTCATTTGATCCCTGAAAAACCCTACATTTCAGCAGGATAATGCACGACCGCATGTTGCAGGTCCTGAACGGGCCTTTCTGGATACAGAAAATGTTCGACTGCTTCCCCGGCCAGCGCATTCTCCAGATCTTTCACCAATTGAAAACATCTGGTCAATGGTAGCCGTGCAACTGTCTCGTCACAATACGCCAGTCACTACTCTTGATGAACTGTGGTATCCTGTTGAAGCTGCATGGGCAGTTGTGCCTGTACACGCCATCCAAGCTCTGTTTGACTCAATGCCCAAGCGTATCAAGGCCGTTATTACGGACAAAGGTGGTTGTTCTGGATACTGATTTCTCAGGATCTATGCACCCAAACTGCGTGAAAATATAATCACATGTCAATTCTAGTATAATATGTTTGTCCAATGAATACCCTTTTAACATCTATATTTCTGCTTGGTGTAACAGTTTTAATGGCCAGTAGTGTAGGAGCCCACACACACAGGCAGAAATGTTTTCTGGCCCTCGAAAAGCTGTATGATGATTACCTTAAAACTTTCTAAAATTATTTTTATTAGACGGCTGATGTATGTCGTTAGACATTAAGATTCTGCCACGAATCCACCCCACTCCTGGTTCTCATGCATCATTAGAGTTCTAACAATGCCCATCTACAGCATTGTCTTTGATGACGAAGCACAAATCAGCTGTTATCAGAGTCAAGTTCAGAGCCTGATGCTGCCTAGAGGAGAAGGCTGTAGATATGTTATTACTAAGTCTCGTTTTCGTTCTCCTGGAAGTCGGTAAATGTGATAACCCGTTTGGAAAACGCACATAATCCTTGCATGAGATGTTTTCCTTTTATAGCGCTCCGCTGGTTAATTTGTCGGGGACCATACGTTTAAGATAGGGTGCTTGATAATTATATCCAACATCTATTAATCCAACCAGGTCTGGGACTCAGACTGATGTGTTAATTCCCTTATATTTGTCGTAATACACCGCGAAACCCTGAACACCTTACACATATGATAAATAATTCTAGATTCAATGAGTAATCGTAGGTATTCATTTATAAAACCACGCTGACATGAGTGTTGTGTGGTGGAACCATAACAAATACGGAAAGGCTATGTTTCTGCCAACCATAGCTTTGAGCGCATAATATAGCACGTTTCGCAGTCTTGATATTATAGACTGCAATGTCCCAGGCGAATTGATTTCGGTTATCCGGCAGAGTAATTTCGAATTCCACCATAAAACTGTCTACAAAACAACTGCCAGTATCAATGTCCACGTTTTATGTAGAATATTGTGACATGGAATTGCATCCTGCCATAACTGAGTTGTCCATTAAAACTTTAGTCAAAAATGGTTCAAATGGCTCTGAGCACTATGGGACTCAACTGCTGTGGTTATCAGTCCCCTAGAACTTAGAACTACTTAAACCTAACTAACCTAAGGACATCACACACATCCATGCCCGAGGCAGGATTCGAACCTGCGACCGTAGCAGTCGCACGGTTCCGGACTGCGCGCCTAGAACCGCGAGACCACCGCGGCCGGCTCAAAAACTTTAGTCTTCCACAACATCTAGCTAAAAATATAACACTTATGTATTCTAATTTTAGGAGCTGTAAGCTGTAAGAAGAAAAGACGTCAGGAACACATTATAAACATGACATGTGCCAGTATAATACCCCAGTAGGCAAAACTGCAGATTGACCTTTGCGTTACATATCCCAAAATTGTAATAAGTAATGGTCTAGGTCTGCTCGCCGCACATTGCCTCCTTTATGGATAAGGAAGAAATGCTTTGTTCTGTATCGTTACCAGCTAGACAGTCAGGACTCTTCCTTGCATTCTCTGATTTAACGTCGGTAGAATTTCCCATATTCTTAACACTACCAAAACAACATCTGAGAAGGTATTGTATCACAGACAGATTTGCTTACGATGGATGGACAGTCATCTGCCCAGAGATAGTCCACAGCAGAACTGTCAGCATCGCTGTTTGGTAGCTCATGTAATGTATTTCCAGATAAAATAATTAAAACTATGGACACACAGAGCATAGTTTTATAAACAATTACCTATCTTGATTACCTGAAATATATGTACATCGATACAAGTCAACAGTAGTTACTTTAACTCTCTCGAAGATGCTGGTCTAGATGCCACATCACTCAATCTTAGTCACTGGAATGCATCTTACCATAGCAATATTACCGCCAACAGCAACTGCTTTTTTTACTGTTGATGATTATTCATACTAGTAGGACAAACGTTCGGGTAAAGGTCATGATGGCAGCACTTCCAATCATGTGATCCGATCTTACCTTCTAAATGTGATTTGACTTGCAATCCAATTACACTGTTTCGAATTCGATGAGTTCGGACACACATGGAGTACCCTACCCTTTAACATTAAAATGCCAGACCTCACCCATGTGCTGCCACATCTGCAGCAATCCAATTCCTTGGCTTCGCTGTCATCGATTACCCTCCCTGCAGTCCTTACCCATCCGATCGTGTGTTTCCAAAACTTAAAAAAACATCTCTGAGGAATGCACTTTTATAGTGACGAAGGGGATGTGATCAGAGGTGTGGTTGTAGCTCAGTCTACTAAGTCAGACCTTCTGCTGTGACGGTATCAACAACCTAGTTCCTCCTTGGGTGAAATGAGTTCATTGTCACTGTAACTGTGTTGAGAAATAAATATGTAGAGGTGAAGAACAAAGATGTAGAATGCTAATAATGTTAGTTTTATTTAATAAGCTTTAAGAGTTTTCACATAAAAAATTTGTATGCATTACTTTTCAGCACGCCCTCGTAGACCTAAGACGGGTATTTTGATAAAAGAATATACACGCAGTCTAGATTTCGGTCCTCAGTCCTGCAGTTGTACACCTGCTGTAGCTGTAGTAAACGTCTCAGAATACATTATTTTATACACTAAAGAGCCAAAGAAACTGGTACATTTGCCTAATATCGTGTAGGACCCCCGCCACAACGCTGAAGTGTCGCAACACGACGTGGCAGTCAGTCGCTCGACTAATGCCAGTGTGCTAAAGGGCATTGACACCATGAATCCAGCAGGGCTGTCCATAAATCCGTAAGAGTATGAGAGGGTTGTAACGGAACTGAAATGATGGTGGGCTGACAGTAATTTGGAGCCCGCGCGTCGGGAACGGGCGCGCTGGTGTGAGACTGCCAGGGAGTGCACCCTGATGCCATCTATTGGCGAAACTGGGAATTAGCGCTACCTGTCAGACAATGCACTAAGCTCTCGGAGTCAAATGTATTCTTTTTTCTTGGTAATTATAAGTTATCACTGTATGATTTAATGTTGTAAAGCGCTAGTAGTAAATCATTATGACTGGTATGAACTCCAGGATAATAAATATAAATATTCTTAAATACTAAATGATTTCGGTAAAAAGGTGGTAGGGGAACGCCCCCACTCTTGGTGATACGAGCGTAGCTAGGGGTAGCTGGAGACACAGGGACTGAACAATGGAATGGCCTGGGGAGTGTTGACGTGATCGGACGTGCGTAACTGCGCTCACGCAAAAGTGATTGTGCAACAGCGAAGAGGCGAATATCGTCGCCGTTTGTGGAGTAGAACGCGACGAATGGTTGTCGAAGCCGCCTCTATGCCACTGGGGCCGATTGTAAGAGTTCCTGCGCCCAGATTTTATGGCGAACGTGCAGTAGCTAATACGAGTGCTACAGCTCGTAGTTCCAGCCGCCATTAAGGGCATGAGGCGTGAAGAGCTGCGTTAGCCACATGCATCTCACCACCAGCACCGACACGTCTACCTAAGGCAAGACTGCTTGCAATTGTTAAGTCGAACTTTGTATACATGTAAAAGGAGAATACCAGTTTTCTTTTATGCAAGTGCAGAGGACAGAATATAGTAATGAGTAAAATTACGACGCATGTTGTTCATTGTAAAGTGTAGTAACCTCAAACATAGTATAGTGAAATCAGACTGAGGCCACCATCGCCTCTTTCATTTACAATTCTTTTGGTTGTAGAATACTTTAGCGTATAAGAATGTTGAAAAGAGCAATGGTCACACCAGAATGAGTCGCCTATTTATAGTTACTTAAATTTTTCTGAGTAACCTTTCAAGTAAAGTCACTTAACTAATTCTATATCAATTGTCCAAAGAGTAATATCCAAAATCATTAAATAAGTTGAAGGATAGAATTTTGTTAACCCAAGTTGCATAAATTGTCTTGGTAGTAATTACCAAGCCAACTCACAGAAATTGAGAGAGTATTTGCTTTGTAGAATCACCTAGAATGATCAGAAATAGTAATATTCAGAATTAAGTTTAAATTCAACTCAAGCCGTTTCACTTTGAAACGAGCCAAAAAATTGATTTATTCTTTTGTTCCTTCAGAGCTGGCGACCGTAGTTATAAGTATTTTCAGGAGGATTCGACGGTAAGTCTGCTGCTCTCGTCGTGCTGATAGGATTATCCACTGCTGCTAGCAGTGGTGATTGGATACATAAGCTCACTACCAAGTTAAGTGGGTCAGGTAGGCAGTGTTACCGTGTGGACTGTAGGGCACTGTAGGCCGTGGATGGAACCCATTCAATCATCACAGCTCTTTGGGAAATAGTCCGGTTAGGAGTGTACTAATCATTAGGTAAATACTGGCGAGTAACGGTCAAAAATGTATACGCAAGTGAATTTAGCAAGGTCCATGTAGCACCTAGTTAATGTTTTGCAATGGCGAGGGTAGGAGTGGAGTAAAAGTGAGCTGAGCTTGTGGCAGCTGTGCTGTATTCATAGATAAACAACGTGAATTCACTACTATCTCTTACCATTAGGAGTGAGCTATTTACGGTTAAAATACGTAGCAGTAAGCGCAAAGGCGTGACAGCTACAAGTCCGTATTGGCTTTATACATACGGAATTAGGAAGCGGGTCATTCCGTCAGTGGAGGGGGTTAAAACAACCGAGTCAGTTGAGAACATACCCCATTTACTGATGGAAAGATTCGGCGGTTCGGTCCCAGGGTGAAGGTCTGTCCTGAACAACACGTTCATGTCTGCCGAGTTTGGTGGCCAGCGGAAGTGTTTAAACTCAGAAGAGTATTCGTGTAGCCACTCTGTAGCAATTCTGGGTGGGTGGTATGTCGCATTGTCCTGCTGGAATTGCCCAAGCCCGTCGGAATGCACAATGCACATATATGGATGCAGATGATCAGACAGAATGCTTTCGTACGTGTCAACTGTCAGAGCCGTATCTAGACCTATCAGGGGCCCCATATCACTCCAAACGCACACGCCCCACACCATTACAGAGCCTCCAAAAGCTTGAACAGTCCCCTGCTGACATGCAGGGTCTATGAATTCATGGTGTTGTCTCGATACAATTTGAAACGAGACTCCTCGGACTAGGCAATATGTTATCAGTCATCAACAGTCCAATGTCGGCGTTGACGGGCTCAGGCGAGTTTGGAAGCTTTGTGTCGCGCAGTCAGCACGGGTACAGGAATGAGCCTTCGGCTCCGAAATCCCATATGGATGATGTTTCGTCTAATGGTTCGCACGCTGACACTTGTCGATGGTCCAGCATTCTCTCATGTTGAACGACTCTCTTCAGTCGTCGTTGGCCCCGTTCTTGCAGGACCTTTTTCCGGCCGCAGCGATGTCAGAGGTTTGATGATTTAGCAGATTCTTGATATTCATGGTGCACTCGTGGGATGCTCGTACGGGAAAATCCCCACTTCATCGCTTCCTCGAAGATGCTGTGTCCCATCGCTCGTGCGCCGACTATAATACCACGTTCAAACTTTCTTAAATCTTGATAACCTGCCATTGTAGCAGCAGTAACCGACCCAACAACTGTGCCACACACTTGTCTAATAAAGGTGTTGCCGACCGCAGCGCCGTATTCTGCCTGTTTACATAACTCTGTATTTGAATACGCATGGCTGTACTAGTTTCTTTGACGCTTCGGTGTACGACGACAATAACAGCACGAGTTTGCGTAGTCGATTTCCAGATTAAATAATAACTGATGGACGTACATTTGTATGCTGGCTCCACATCTATTCTTGTGTCGCCTGTATCTGCGCTAGGTCTCTCTCTGTCCTGTTGCTGGGAGACCAAACGACATTTGGCCACAAGAACGTGCACGTAAGCAGCAGCAAACGGGCATTTACGCCCATGCTCCGCTAGCTATATGGAAGTGACTGAATGGCAGCAGAGGTAGCTAAAAGACCGCTTTCGTCAGGGATGTGTGAACACTCCGTTTTGGTTGAACATCGGTGGAAGGCTGGTGGCCTTGCATGTGGAGTGTTTTCGGCGCCTGGTTGGATACTTAACTGGCAGCGATACGAGCGTCGAAGGAAGCAAGTCTTCTCCGGGGAACCGTTGCCTGCCTAAATGTTTAATTATTGTGATTTCCTTTGATAGCCGGCCGTAGTGGCCGAGCGGTTCTAGGCGCTACAGTCTGGAACCGCGCGATCGCTACGGTCGCAGGTTCGAATCCTGCCTCGGGCACGGATGTGTGTGATGTCCTTAGGTTAGTTAGGTTTAATTAGTTCTAAGTCTAGGGGACTGATGACCTCAGCAATTAAGTCCCATAGTGCTCAGATCCATTTGAACCATTTCCTTTGATAACAAGCATTAACTGCGTGCTTAGTAACTACGCCCTGATTCCTGTCTTCCCTACTTGTTATTTTTGTCATTATTCGAATCTGGTGTTGTGAGCTGAGGACACTCGTCTATGTTTTTGATCTGAACACACATTTTCGCAAATCGTGACGAACGTGCACAAAGTTTGTTGTCCACTCGCCACGTTGCTAATTTAAATATGTCCATCTTCGGTCGTTTTGCTATTACAGGGTGACAGTTATGGAACTACATGAAATAAAATCGTCATAACGTATGAACGGTTAGATTTAGGACGTTCAAATTGCGCGGTTGGCCGCGGGGCCTGATGGGAATTAGTATGAGCGTGCATTGTTTCGCTTATCGACGAAGCTCACTTTCATTTGGATGGGTTCGTCAATAAGCAAAATTGGCGCATTTGTGGGACTGATAGTCGGCATTTCTCCATCGAGAAGTCTCTTCATCGTCAAGGGGTGACTGGGTGGTGTGCAATAGCCAGTCACGGAATGATCGATGCGATATACCTTGATGGCACGGTGACTACCGAACAGTAGAGGAAGATTTTGGAAGATTATTTCATCCCTATTATCCAAAGTACCCCTGATTTCACAATATGTAGTTCATGCAATACAGAGATCGACCCCATCGAAGCAGGAGAGTGTTTGATGTCCTGGAGGAGCACTCATGGGGGTGCATTCCCGCTCTGGGGTACCCAGAGGCCACTGGCATGGGCCTCGATTGGCCGCCATATTCTTCGGATCTGAACACATGCGACTCATTTTTGTGGGGCTGTATTAAAGACAAAATGTACAGCAATAACCCTAAAACCATTGCTGAGCTGAAAACAGACGTTCAGGAGGTCATCAACAGCATCGATTTTACAATACTTTCGCTATTCGTCTGCGCAACATCATCGCCAATGTTGGCAGGCACGTCGAACATGTCATACCTAAATCCAAATATCTGTAGTGATGTTTACATATTGAATAAACTGTATACATGTCGTAGTTTGTAACAAATTTACGTCTTTTTCACATAGTTTAATAATTGTCACCCTGTACATTTAAGTTTGCCGCTAAGTGCTTGGCTTTTAATTTCATTCATTGCCCTCCTGAGTTTTATTTGATAACTGTTTTATGCTTTCAGTGCTTGTCGACCTTATTTTACAAGTCGGTTTCAGATTTAACTAGAATAGTGCATAATTCTGTCTATATGTGTGTGTTACAGGACAGACTAGTCTTTATCTAAAGTGTTGTCTGTCAGGGATGTCATTGTATGCTTTACTCGGTCTTGTGCTCTATGTCAGTAAGCTGGCCAGCTGATACCACCAGGTCCGTATTACTTGTGATTTGATATTTTTCGAACAGACTGTTTCTGTGATAATTATTGTCATTTATGTATCGCTGGGACTTGCCCGTTCTGTCCGTGTATTTGATCAGTTAGTATCATTGTTTACTTACTTCTAACATTAAGTTTTCAACTCGAGTTGTTGGGTTATTTTGGGGGAGGAGACCAAACAGCGAGGTCATCGGTCTCATCGGATTAGGGAAGGACGGGGAAGGAAGTCGGCCGTGCCCTTTTCAAAGGAACCATCGCCGCATTTGCCTGAAGAGATTTAGAGAAATCACAGAAAACCTAAATCAAGATGGCCGGACGCGGCATTGAACCGGCGTCCTCCCGAATGCGTTTCCAGTCTGCTAACCACTGCGCCACTTTTCTCCATAAGTTTTCGACTCTGATATTTTAATGCCGGCCAGAGTGGCCAAACGGTTCTAGGCGCTACAGTCTGGAACCGCGCGACCGCTACGGTCTCAGGTTCGAATCCTGCCTCGGGCATGAATGTGTGTGATGTCCTTAGGTTAGTTAGGTTTAAGTAGTACTAAGTTCTAGGGGACTGATGACCTCAGAATAAGTCCCATAGTGCTCAGAGCCATTTTTTTGTGATATTTTAATTACTTCAACTGTATGTGGTTTGATGTAAATTTTTCTTTTAAATTCGCCCCTCACACTTAGGTAAATCTAAGCGGCTCCACCTAAAGGCGGCCTGTAGTAAAAGTTTAGCATACCGTTCTTTGGGCTTTCTGCTAAAAAGTTCGTCCTTCCTGCGCTTTAACCGAATTTTAGGCAAACAAATCTCCGTCACCAGTTGTAAAGCTTTCGAGTTCTAGTCTCGGTCTGCCACACAGTTTTAATCTGCCAGGAAGTTTTCGTTTGCATGGTCACAAGCTGTTGATTCAGTTAACCCCTATATGTTCTTATTTCTTTGAATACTACTAAGTCCAGAGTATGTAAAGTCTGCAGTACCCTTAAAAATTTGTTTGGCTGAATCATGATTAGTAGGTTTCATTGGGCTTTTGGTGAAACTGCCAAGTATGATCTTTGGTTTCAGCATTTATGTTCTTTCTATTGTCACTATAACTGCATATCTTACTACGGTAGGCTTTTATCATTGGGCCTTAAGCTTGGTACAGAATAGAGAGTATATAGAAAGGAAGCTCGACAGCAATCCAAGCACCAAAATTTAGTGCGCATGCACGAAGTCTGTCATATTGAAACCGGGTATGTAGCTGTCGGATACGTTCTACTTATATTATTAATTGTGTATTACCTATAAATAAACAGTTGTTTGATGTAATGTTAAAGTTAGAAATATGTTATGAGCAGTAGTAAGAGAGAAGACCACACAGGAAAGTAACTAGCGGCTGATAGCAGAATATGAGAAAAATGAGTTTTCCGATTTTCTTGATATAAACGGTTAAAGCCAGTTAAACTGTAACAAATACTGTATGTAAACGAATCGAAGCTACATGAACTCCCGGAGCTAGTTTTTCGGTACAGGTTCTCCTTTTCACTAAGAAAAATTAGAACGACTTGCTTCACATTTGCTTGTTTTCTTCACTGCTGTACATAATACCTCTCATTCGATTCTGAAGAAACTAATTGGCGCGCAAAATTTATTTCTTTCGTATCTTATAGTTTAATATCACAGCTCGATGGTGAACTGTCAACTTTTTATTGGTCACAGTCGCTGTGATATTTAATTTCCAACTACTCTGCAGCATAAAATTTGAAGGATTTGCTGTAAAAAATGTCTCTGGATACTTTACGTTTGGTTCATTTCTGGTGACACTTTACTGTGTACAATATGCAGTTAACATACCGAAACTGTTTTTAAAGTTGAAACGAAAGCCATACCTCATTACAATATGGAGAAAAGAGAAGTTAAAATATTTTATGTGAGCGTGCTCTCTGACGGTACCACATGAAAATAGCCTGCAGCTCAGTCGCGAACAGTTCGTGCAAGCAGACGCATATTTCTCAAATTACTGATCACGATTTATTGTTGTACTTACTGCTGTAAGAAAATGATGAAGAAGACATTACAACAGCTAAATAATGGAAAAGCTGAAAGACATTTCATATTTCGGACAAAGTTTGACAACACTTTCTTTGCGACGCTTATCGGTAGTCATTTATTAAACAGATATGGTTAATATTTCATAATATGTTAGAGTGAACTTAAAGGCCTGGGTCTGATTGAAAAACTTTGTATAAATTTAATTTTAATGCAGCCTACTATCTTCGTTTAAGCTGATACGTATATATTACTTTCAGACTGAAGACATGAATGGAAAATTCCAGCTCTGATAGAAATTGTGAAACTCCTGCAGAGCGTCCTATAACAGCTGTTTAAATTGGAAGTGAATTTGATTTACCAGCTGGGAGTCCCAGAAAAGGAAAATTAAGAAGTAAAATATTTGCCGTAAGCAAAAACCGTTATAAAACAAAGAACCTTATTGTCATCTGACGCAAAAAGCAGTGGCATTTTACAGTTTGCAAGTTTGAACAGTAATAAATGTAATAGCTCATGCGATAAATATTAACTAAAGATCTATCACAAGTGGTTTCATTAGCCTTTATTTTCGTAAAAGTCTTCGTTTACTCTGTTAAATTACTTCCGTTTCGTAAGAATGTCCATTTCGAGCCGTAGTAGTAAGCAACAACCGTTTCGCATTTACTTGGTTTCAATATGGCGTCGAGTGCAACTCTTTTCATACAAATCAAAAGAGCCGCCTGTGTTTTACTTTCTGTATACTATCTACCCTGTGCCGTTGGTGCAGTATCTAAGAATTATTTTAGATCTGGCTTGCGTTGTTACTTCGTTAACCGTTTGTATTGTACCTACTTGTAACTTAAATTGTTCCGACTTACCGATGAAACGTACCTTTTATTTGGCCTAATGTCTTTTTGCAGCTGCTAAGATTTTTTTAAATTTCTGCATTTAAAGCTTCTTTAGGTATTTTGACTACGATGAGCAAGTCATTTGTCATTTGGCCTTAAGCTGTTATATTTGCTTGTTTCCTGAACTCTTTACCTCCTTAACTGCTTCCGCTGCAATTTTTTAAAAATTTAAAATATTTTTTGCTCATTCTCATCCCATCATTGGTGTATTTTTCTCATTGCAGAGATTTTGATTGTTTTTAGTAAACTGCAAAAATACACCTCATTTGTGGTCCCAGTACCTTTCAACTACCCAATCAACTCCCTACCGCTTCAATACAGAGCATAGTTTTATAACCATTTATCGGTCCTGATTATCTGGAGTGCATGAACATCCACACAAGTCAACAGTATTTGCTTTACTTCTCCACAAGATACTCATTTAGGCCCCACATCAGTCTGACTTAGCATTCATAAATGGGTAGGACAAACACTGGAATGTGTCTTAGCATGGCAGCATGATGAGAATGGCCACCAAAACAAATGCTTGTCACTAATGATGATTATTCACACTAGTAGCAAAAGACCTTCAGGTAAAGGTCATGATAACAGTACTACCAGTGACGAGATCTTCTACTCATACCATCTAAATGTGACTGGACTTGCCACACAATTACGCCACTTTGTGTGTGTGTGTGTGTTTGTTTGTGTGTGTGTGTGTGTGTGTGTGTGTGTGTGTGTGTTGTGTGCTGAGACATCGATAACCCAGGGAAATGAGGTAGGGTGTGGGTCCAGAGCCACAACAAGCAGCATGGACTCCAGATGGCAACACTTTTGGTCATACCCTCCAAAAGTGGATACGAACTATTTTGTGTGTGTGTGTGTGTGTGTGTGTGTGTGTGTGTGTGTGTGTGTGTTTTATAGAAAGAGTAGAGCTCTTTAGTTTATTTAAATAATAATAATAATAATAATGTATAACATTAAAATGTTAAACAGAGGATGGCGACAGCAGCTCGCAGGCTGTCAAATGGAGCTATCGAATGACCCTGAACAATCAGCAGTGCTGGATATCACTTCCATCACAGTGATGGTGGGATAGGAGCGGTGTCTGCGTTGACTGTAAATTGAACCGTCTCTCTCTCCAACATGTGTTCATTCTCCTCAAAACACGCAGTTCTATATACATTGAAGCGCCAAAAAAACTGGTATAAGCACGCGTATTCAAATACAGAGATATGTAAACAGGCACAATAAGGCGATGCGGTAGGCAACAACTATATAAGACAACAAGTGTCTGGCGCTTGTTAGATTGGTTACTGTTGCTACAATGACAGGTCATCAACATTTAAGAGAGTTTGAACGTGGTGTTGTAGTCAGCGCATGAGCGATGGGACACAGCATCTCTGAGGTAGCGATGAAGTGGGGATTTTCCCGTACAACCATTTCACAAGCGTGCCGTGAATATCAGGAATCTGGTAAAACATCAAATCTCCGACATCGCTGCGGTCCGAAAAATCTCCTGCAAGAACGAGACCAACGACGACTGAAAAGAATCGTTCAATGTGACAAGAAGTGCAACGCTTACGCAAATTGCTGCAGATTTCAATGCTGGGCCATCAACAAGTGTCAGCGTGCGAACTATTCAACGAAACATCATCGATATGGGCTTTCGGAGCCGAAGGCCCACTCGTGTACCATTGATGACTGCAGCTTTACCCCTCGCTTGGGCCCATCAACCCTAACATTGGACTGTTCATGACTGGAAACATGTTGCCTGGTCGGACGATTCCCGTTTTAAACTGTATCGAGCGGATGGGCGTGTACGGGTATGGATACAAGCTCATGAATCCATGGACCCCGCATGTTAGCAAGGGACTGTTCAAGCTGGAGGAGGCTTTGTAATGGTGTGGAGCGTGTGCAGTTGGAGTGGTATGAGACCCCTGCCACGTCTAGATACGACTCTGACACGTGACATGTGTGTGAGCATCCTGTCTGATCACCTGCGTCCATAACATTGTTGAGCATATCTGGGATGCCTTGCAACGTGCTGTTCAGAAGAGATCTCCTCCCTCTGTACTCTTACGGATTTATGGACGGGCCCTGCAGGATTCATGGTGTCATTTCCCTCCATAATTACTTCAGACGTTAGTCGAGTCCATGCCATGTCGTGTTGCGGCATTTCTACGTGCTCGCGGGGGTCCTACGCGATATTAGGCAGTTTCTTTGGCTCTTCTGTGTAGTTGTTAAGAAAAAAGTCAATATGATGCGTCGATTCCAAGTTAATTACCACTGAAGCTACCCAATTAGACTGTTACGCTTACATATTCAAGCGTCCTCCCAGTGATGTTCTCCATTTGGTTTACTAAAACCAAACAAGAGAGCAATGCAGAAATTGGAACCTGAGCCAAAGGCTGAGAGCGACTGGCACTAATTTATGACCATTTTAACAAACTCAACAAACATCTTTTTTTTAAAATGTGTTTTTAATGGATTCTGCTACTTTAATATGAGCACACACAATGGTTAACAGAAAGTACGACAAAACTGAACATTTGCCATTGTTAAAGGAGCACGACTATAGCAAATTTTCATAGAACTCGACACCTGAGTTTTTCAAGGTTCCACAAAACTCAACTAATTTTATATATTTCTTGTTTGAAACTTAGAACATAAAATTTAAAAATTAGATGTAATAGACTCCTCGCTTGCTTTTATTTGTTGTTGGGCTATCGTCAACACGCTACAAGATTAACCAACTGTTGCTAAGCGATTGTTGGACAACAATGCATACTGTCCCACATGATACTCCTTCGTGTTTAGTAACTGCTTTACTATAAGGTTGGTAGTCGTTGTAGAGCGATAAAAGTATACAAATCTCTGTGTCAATCTGTTGCCATGTAACGGAAGAAATGCCTCAACATTCATAAAGGTGATATATAAGTCTGATTTTGCTTACAACCTAGACAAAGAGGATGCAAATAAATGTCTGAACGGGTATATTTCGTATGTATTTTCCGAGTAGTGTTCGGTGAGAAACTCTGGCGTATTGCCAAAAGTTAGATCCTGGAAGGTGTACCAACTAAGGAGAACCAAGGTGGATGAGCTCGCAAGTTGCAGGAAAGGGAAGTGAAGACACAGTACATTAAGACATATTTAAGTATAAATGCAGAACTTCTCATTATTCTAGAAATAAAATGGTCAAATCTTCCTCCAAAGTTAAATCTTAAAAAAAAAAGCGAGATAGGTACAACGATACTGGAATTACATAAGAATTGCTGGACTGCTCACTTCAAAGTAGAATACTGTATTTTACAAATGTCTGAACATTTGGAAATCATCGTACTGACAGTTTCTCAGCTTGTGCAAGCTTTGTTGTGGATCTAAAGTTGGCTCAAGATTTGGTATTAAAAAAATAACATAAGAATATATTACAGGTTGCACAAAATAAGGGCAAAAGGAATTTTCAATATTTTGAATGAAAATAAAATCAGTATTGTGACAGTTTGCTTTGACTACCAGCGGAATCAACATTTACCCAAACTGTCTACTGGAGAAGTCTTTTGCCCCAGACAGGTCTCGTTCCATAGTTGTACAATCTTAAAATATTCAGAAAATAAAAACAAAGTACTTAAATACCTACGACTTGAGACTGTCTCAGGACGGGGGATGGCGGGGGGGGGGGGGGGGGGGAGGGAGGGAGCAATAAATTGCATCTGGTGCGAAAGGCTATTTAAATTCTTTAGAGCATAATATAATGAAAAGAACGCGCAGAAAGTCTTAGTTTCAGGTTATTTTCTGATTCTGGTGGCCTCAAAACAAAGCCTCCACACTGGTTACATGAGTTACATTGAAAGTTCAAACGTATTTCAAGGAATTCAGCATTATTTTCAAACATGTGGGCATACCTTTTTGACTTCTGTCAGTGTTTGGGATTTATTGAAAAAGAACTAGGAAAGCTTGACACCGTCACTCTGTCCTCAGAACATTATGACATTAAGGGAAAGTTGGGGACATTAAAGTTTGAGGTAACTGCTGGTATAGTTACGATATGAAATCAGTCCTGAAATTCTCTTTCAAGAAAACTGAGTTAAGATTACTACATTGTGTAATAAAACGTAAGAGTGGACACAATGCCTAATTGAGCAGTAGACGTTCAGAGGCCGAAGCGTAGAAAAGGAAATGCTTCAGTAATGTCAGAAGTACCTCAACCTCCATCGGGGAATTACATGAGCTAAAATAAAGCTAATTATATGAAGAAATTGATGTGTTATTTTGAAAATTATCCAGAGGATAGTAAGGAGTTCTGTTCAAAACTTCTGTGAGGGAATGCTCAAGACACTGAGAACAAAGTTCTGCGTTATGAAGAACCTTTGCATGAAGGAGGAATCTGTTACAATATTGTTTTGGATTTCACACAGCATAACATCTAAACATTGTGATCTACATACGTTGTATTGTATTAGCCGCCATTTAAAAGTTTCTTAGTAGTTTTAAGATGAAACAGATTTTGTTGTTGTGGAAACTTTGGTTCACGTGCTAACTTAAAAGAAAAATATATTTTATTAATACATTATCAACTTCATATACTAATATTATTCACAGAATGTAATGTACTTAAGAGCCCATTGAATTTAAATTCTTAGAACGTATGTTTATAATATCTAGCTTACTAAAATAAAGAAGAAACACAAATGAAAAAGTGAATATGTTGAGTTTGTAAAAATTTGTAACATGCGTTATTTTTTTCTCAATAAAGGCCATTAATGGCGAACTTCAATTATTCCTTCATCATACCCTGCCTACATGTATCACCAGTGTATATTATTTGTTTCAACGATACTGAGTATAGCTAAAAAATACCTCTCCTGTAAAATTATGTAAATGACTTTTATTGAGTTTTGTTGAAATGGCCCTCAAATTTATATGGCTGGCCGCTTGAGCTTACGTGTGCAACGGCCTGATTGGCTAACTTCAATATTAATTAACTCAGAAACGACGCAGCCTATTGATTTTTTTCTTAACAATTATTTCTCAGCACAACGGACTTACAAGGTTTCTGGGCTGCTTCTGATCACCCTTTATATGCTTGAACATGGATCGAAATTCGTACCGGTTGGTCTCTTGGGAAATGTAAGAAAATTTTATGTGACTCTACAGTTCGAACTTGTGGCCAGGGAACACACATAGCGGTTGGAGGAATTTTTTGATGTAAGCCGAGGAGATCTCGCTTGACAAGGTGATTTATTATTTTTTACACAAATTATGCATTCATAATGATGGAGTATTGTTGTCGTAACGTGGTGGGCTTTGTTCAAAATAATTGATGATTTGGTTTTGATTTTGAGTTACATTAAATTGCTTTTGTGGAAATTGTCCGTTTAATCAAAGTTAATCTTCAGCAAAATTATTTGTCCCTTCACTAACTATAAAACACACTGATCTTAGGACATGGACATATGCGCCGAAAAATGAAATAAACTTTTACAGGTTATTGCCTCGACTAATTAGATTTTTTAATCAAGCATGAGATCTTTAATTATTATTTGCATTTTGCCCACACTCACGCGAGAGAATTATTTCTTACCACTTTTTGAGCTTGTACTTCCAAATATGAACAATACTTTTTCGTGCTTCTAGCTCTACATTATCTACGCGATTTGTTAATGTTTGGACATTATCTTCAAGCTCAGCCTGCGATATCTGTAATTTTTGCATCTCGACGGCCAAGCTTTGCACAAGATCGGGTATTTCTTTGTAAGCGTCCCCCGTCTCGACAAGTTCGCTTTGGATACTGTCTAGTTTCTCTTCACTACGCTGCTCTTGCTCACTGACCTTTTGCGTTAATTTTTTCTCCTGCTCATGTAGCATGTGAGCCAGTTTTTCGTCCCTTTCTCTGTCTCTTTCTTCGTGCTTTCGCAGAAATTCAGGAAAAGGGTCTGCAATCGGTGAGCATACTGGTGACCCACCTAATCTAGTACTCGTCTGGCCCCCTGCCCATGCAGTGGAGTCTTTGTTATTCTATTCCCATTCTGCTGTGGAGCGTCATTCACCGTCCACAGATCCTCGCCCCCCTCTCCGGAAATTATGTTATCCGAGGCGGTGGCTTAGGATTCGTTTACGTTTTGCACATGATCCTCACTTTCCATGTTAACAAAATTTTGTTCGTCTGGTACGGATGCTTTAGGTTGCCCTATCTTACCCATAATAAATTCACTTTCACACAATTACAAACCCTAACACTAACACCACACAGACAAATATCCCCTCCAAAAATAAACACATAAATACCCAAATACACACAATTTTAGTTTGCACTCTACTTACTATTTTTCACCAAAAGGTATCTCATGTGCATATGGGTTGGATATTCCGCACAAAGCTATTCATGATGCTTTCACAATAGCCTTATCTTTATGATTTCTCTTTCAAGTAATTTTGTTTCCTTTATATGCTTTTTCTCCTCCAGATCTCCCCAGGGTGTGGTTTTGTTCTACATGTAAAAGAATTCTTATAAGCATTAATATATTACAATAATTACGCACCTACGTAATTACATTCATTACAATAACATACACTTCAAATCAATAAATAATTCGAGCTCCAAGTTTGAAGCATCAGTCTCGCATTTGTACTTATTTCAGGCCCCACGTTTGGGGTGCCAATCTCGCGTGACAACGCGATTTCTTGTCTTTTTTTTTTTTTTTTTTACGCAAATTATGCATTGATAATGATGGAGTATTGTACTTAACGTGGTGGGCTTTGCTCAATTAACTGATCATTTGGTTTTGATTTTGAGTTACATTAAATTGCTTTTGTGGAAATTGTCCGTTTAATCAAAGTTAATCTTGAGCAAAATTATTTGTCACTTTACTAACTATAAGACACACTGATCTTAGAACATGGACATATACGTCAAAAAATGAAATAAACTTTTTCAGATAATATGTCTCGGCTAATTAGGTTTTCTAATTATTATTTGCATTTTGCCCACACACGCGCGAGAGAATTATTTCTTACCACTTTTAGAGTTTGCATTGTAGTCTGAGTCGCGGCTCTGGATCTCGGCTATTGAACTGAAAATAGAAATCTTAAAACTACGTGACGAGCTGTGCTGCAACGTCTGGAGGCTGTGAAAAAAAATTTTATTATAATTGTAGAGGGGGAGTTTTTCGCTTCCGCTAATTTTATAAGTAAAGATTGCCACGTAATGGCGTCGTTGCCTGCAACGGCCGCCGCAATTGTTGCGCTGTAAATTACTTAAAATGCAGGTTATTTCAAGGAAGCAGACATGAGATAGGGCTCACCTCTTACAAATTAAAAGCGATTAACAACATGAAATTAATATATTATCTGATTAAAGATACAGTATTGCTTACATTCAACGGCATTCGCCAAGATGACCGTCTAGAAGAAATGAAAACGGCTAAAATAAGACAAATGATAGCTCCTTTTTTCAGCTATCTGGTTCATTCTTGTTTCGAGTGCATCTTTTTATTCTCTGCACTTGAAAATGATTCACAGAATTTTATATAATAATAATGCGCATTAGAGAAAAATATCTCGCCTGAGGTGTTAGTGTTCACTTATAATCTAATATTAATTTTTTTTTTCTTTCATTGTCATTTCCAAGTTATTTGTAATGTTTCACTGTGGACGGTACAAAATTATTTCTCAGCACAACGCACTTACTAGGTTTCCATACTGTTTATGATCACCCTTTATATGCTTGAACATGGATCGAAATTCGTACCGGTTGGTCTCTTGGGAAATATAAAAAAAATTTATGTGAATCTACAGTTCGAATTTGTGGCCATGGAACATACATAGCGGTTGGGAGAACTTTTGGTTGGGAGCCGAGGACACCAAGCGGAATTCATAACTGCTCGCTTTCGATGGATTTGCACGCACGAACAGCAGCGTAATTTAATTCCGCATTCTCTATTTGTTATTTCGCTTATCGCTACGAGATTGATGCGTAATCGTATCATGTATTATGAAGCCCGCTGTTTCATTAGGTGGCGGTTGATGAGGTTTTCAATAATCCCGAAGCCCGTCAAATTAACTCCGCTGAGAGAATTATACTGCTTACGCGAAGCTCTTCATTATTATCCAGCATATAACGCTTGATCTTTCATTAACATTTCTGTTTGCATTACCTTGGAATACATTGTTATTGGACATCTTTCGTTCTTTTTAAAATAAATTATTTGTTCTACTTAACATTGTCGTTTAAACAAGTAACTAAAGAAAAGCTTGTTCTTGTTGGTAGCCGCAATAATTGAACCTTCCTGGCAGATTAAAACTGTGTGCCACGCCGAGACTCGAACTCAGAACTTTTGTCTTTCGCGGGCAAATGCTCTACCAACTGAGCTACCCAACTAGGACTCACAACCCGCACTTTGGTGTGACACTTGGTAGAGCACTTGCCCGCGAAAGGCATAGGTCCTGAGTTCGAGTCTCGGTCCGGCACACAGTTTTAATCTGCCAGGAAGGTTCAAATCAGCACACACTCCGCTGCAGAGTGAAAATCTCATCCTGGAAGCCGCAATAATTCCTTAAACAATTTTATTTCCAGTCAGAATCGCGAACAACATTTACAGTTTTCGATGATTACGTCTTCAGATATCTAGAAACGCGCGCACACACACACACACACACACACACAGAGAGAGAGAGAGAGAGAGAGAGAGATAAATAGTTCACTACTAAACACTACAATACTAAGGAAACAACGAACTTAAAAACAACCTTGCTAAAATCCTTAGCTTATCAGTAATGAAGAAATATGTCAGTCACGTTAAATTCTCTTGATGTGGCCCTTGATATGTTTGGGGGTCAGTGTTCACTGACCTCCTGCAGCTGAACACGCAGGAAAAGAGTCAGTAGCGTGGACATGTGTTTTCAATTACAAAAAGAAAAAACGAAAAAAAAACAGCAGAAACAAAATTCTTAATGGATGTTATAAAATATTCCGGTACTCTCTTAGACTGTATCACTGCGATGACGAGTGAAGTAGGTAGATATTAGTGTCAGTGGAGATGAGAAAAAGTTGAAATCGCTGAAATTGAACAAAGCTCCAGGACTCGAGGCTGAGATAGCTCCTGTTTTAACTGTAGTCTACTATAGACCACTCAAACAGAAAATCTTGTCCGGTAGGCCTACTTGGGGCAAGTGCAGATCACGCCTGTTCACACGAAGCGAAGCACAAGTGATCCACAAGCCAACACGGTATTCGTTCGTTTCTTTCGTCAGTCGACTCGAATTAATCGAGTTCTTGTACGCGCGTCCACGTCACCGTATTTTATACGTTTCTGTGTGACACATGGATAGTTCTACCTGCGAGAAAAGTCGTGGCCATTCTGGTGATCTCGATTCATTATTCTGTCTGGCATTTGTTCTTTATTCTGTATTTCTCCGCGAATCATTTCTTACAACGGTATAGGACACTTCATGTTTACATAAATCTCGCATATACATAGCTAGTTACAAAAAGATAGTACATATACATATATTTTATAGAATTTTCACAGATAATGTCATTAAAGTACATTATAAAAAATGTGTACTGGCACACTATTTAATTTTTTATTTCAAGATATTCTTTAACACCGTAAGGGCAAAAGATGTCTTTTTAAATTTCTTTTCAAAATAGACATGCTTTCTATCATCTTTCCACATTGTGGTAAACTGTTGTACAGCATGCGCCCAGCATTTACAAGTTTTTGGCTATTACGTGTCGTAGGGCGGTAATAACACACTTTAGACGTCGAATATACATTTATTTAGCGCAGGAGTAAGCGAATACAACATGGCAGTACAAACGTAGCGCACCGAGAGAACATATACAAAGATAAACCAAAGATGATAGAGTCCAAAGATATGGCGCTTTACGCCAGAGGCGCCTCAGGGACCCCCCCTCCCCCGCTTCGAATTCAGTGCGGAGCACGGCGGAGGGAAGCTTTCTCACTCGAACACAAAATCTTTGTGCTAGCGCGGCAGTTGAAGGCAGTGCCCAGTGCAAGAAGTGAGCCCTTCGGAAACCGCGCCGACAGAGTCACATGCGTCGACTGCTGCGTAGGTGGCGGAACTTTGCTCGAGGACACGTCGGAGGCGTCAGCAGGCGTGGCGGTAAAAGCAGGCAGATCGGGAGCGTCGGAATGCGGTTTGGAGAGGGACCACGCCAGTTTTAAGTGGTTAACGGGAACTGTTTGAGGTCGTCCATTGAGATGTATTACGAAGTATTCACTCCATGAAATGAGATGTGGTGCAGACCTTAAAAAGGTAGTTGCAATGCCACATGAACAGCATCACGAATTCACACAGTTCCAGGTCCTTGTGAATTAACACTGGTGGCATGGTATGAGGGCAAGATGGGGCGAGACGTAGGCAAGCGACGTACGCATGCACCCATTCCACAAGGGCCACAAGACTGATGGCATCAGCCGGCAGTGCGTCCTCCACGAATTCTGCTGGCAGGAGGAGGGGTTCTCCATATAGGATCTCCACCAGCGATGCATTCAGGTCCTCCTTATGTGCGGAACGGATGCCGAGTAAGACCTTGGACAATAAACCACCATGGCAGATGAGCGCGGCTTTTAGAGTTCGGTGCCACTGTTCAACCAGGCCATTCACCTGTGGGTGATAGGCCATGGTGCGGAAGTTTGCGACACAGCACAGCTTGCACAGACGAGCAAAAAGCGTGGACTCGAATTATTGTCCCTGATCAGTAGTGCGTGAAAGAGGGCAGCCAAACCTCACGACCCACGTGGATAAGAAAATGCAAGCTATGGACCCTGCTGTTATGTCAACGAGAGGGACTGCCTCGTCCCAGCGGGTTATGCACTCGATTATAGATAATATGTATTTGTACCTCTCAGAAGGCGGGAGTGGACCGACCAGATCGATGTGTACATGCCAAAGGCGACCCCTTGGGACAGCGAACTTGCCTAAAGGAGGCTGCACGTGTCTGCTGACTTTACTACATTAGCATGGGACACACGTGTGGGTTCAAGTGCGTCAATCATGCTACACGCTGGACCAGACAAAGCGTTCAGTGACTAGTCTCGTCGTTGCCTGCATTCTGGGATGGACCAAGTTGTGTAAAGCATTGAAGATCCCACGCCAAAGAGTGGGCGGTACCAAGGGGTGGGGGGAGCCCATAGATTTGTCGCAAGGGACCAGGGTCTACAACCTGTGCAAGCCAAGAGGTTGGATAGCGAGCGACTCAGCCAAAACTAATCGCTGTGTATCGATGTCTTCGGTCTGGAGTTAGGCAAGGTCATCTAACTTCAAGAGTGCGGTAAGCACCGAGATACGAGACAGTTAGTCAGCTACAACATTTTCCATACTGCAGCTGTAGCAAGCATCCGAGGAATGTTGGCAAATATAGTCCATAAGCCAGAAATGCGGCAGAAGGTCCTTCGCTGGGTTGCTATCGCAACCTTCAGAGGCTTGTGATCTTAGTAGATAGTGAAAGGGCGCCCCTCGAGGTCACTTCAGAAGTGTTTGATTACCTCATAAACTGTGAGAAGCTTGCGATCGAAAACTGACCACTTGCACTGGCTCCTGGTTAGTTTTTTTTTAAATGAAGCAGAGCAGCTGGATGGAGTCAGCGGTTGCTGTTGTAAAACAGCACCCACAGCTGACTTGCTTGCATCATTTGTAATAGAAACACGGGCCTCAGGATCAGGGTGGGCAAGAGTGATGGCTTTTGCCATTGCAGTTTTGAGATTACCAAATGCATCAAGCATGGGTTTGGTCCAGTCCAACTTTCGTTTCCCTGTGGTATTTTTACCGGAGAGAGCGTAGGTAAGGGCCGGTTGGACGGAGGCAGTCTGAGGGATATGGCGTCGATAAAAGTTTACCACACCCAGAAAATGATGGAGTTGAGCATAATCTTCAGGAAGAGGCAGTGTGAGAACGGTTTCGACATGAGAATCCGTTGGCTGAAGGCCACCGTCCGAGACAGTATGAAGAAAAAAATCAGAATGTCATCCAAATAAGCAAAAGCGAATGGAAGAGGTAGCAAAATGGAATCAATGAACCTTTGCCATGTCTGCACAGCATTTTTCAAGCCACAAGGCATGTAACAGTATTCAAGTAGGCCGAAGGGTGTGATGATGACCATCTTCAGAATATATGACGGGTGCATTGGAATTTGGTGAGACAAATTCGAATGATCTAAGACAGAGAAGAACTTCGAGCCATGCAGTAATTGTGTGGATATGAGAAATGAGATAGTTATCGATAACTGTCCAAGCATTAAGGGACCTGTAGTCCCCACACATGCATAATGAGCTGTCCGTCTTAGGAACATGGTGGATAGGTGAAGATCAGGTGCTATCCGATGGTCGGAGCACCCCAGAAGCCAATAATTCCTGAACAATTTCTTTCACACACAGAAGTTTGGAAGTGTTAAGATGCCTACCTTTATAACGTACAGGTGGCCCATCCGTGGTGCAGATTCTGCAACAAGTGCCATTGCTGATGTCCAATACCCATGAAGGGAGACAGGCAGGGAGGGACGAGAGGTGGGCTCTTGCCGGGCCAAACGACAACAGAGGGCATGGTGTGGCAGCTATGCAATGTGAGGAATCCCATGAAGCGAGAACATGAGAGTCCTGTAGATTTGACTGCAACAATGTTGACATGGCAGCAGGTGGAGGGAAATTCGACACAGGAATGATGTAGTGTGAAGGCACAGTAGATGTGAGTGATGGCTCTGTGTGTAGCAGTTCTGTAGACAGGCTGCAAATCGTACTCCATTCGTGTGATAATTCAGCAGAGGTGCTGACAATGCGAGTGGGTAATGCCTCGTTATGTGTGTGGAGCTCGTCGATTTGTGTACGCATGTCCCATAAATCAGAGGTGTGCAGTAATATGCTTGAGCAGAAATGCAAATGTGGAAGGCATAGCCAAGGAGACAGAGAGCGGAGTTGTGCTTAACTTGTTCGAGCACGGAATGGTAGAACCAGACACATGGCAGAGTGTGGTGGCCTGCATGTCTGGCGAAAGTTCGTAATGGTGTAGGAAGGCCAACCCAATTACAGGTTCATCCATGTCGGTAATGTGGAACGTCCAAGGGAAGCTGGAGACTGATGATAGGCAAAGGAACATCTTGATGGAGCCAGGCACTGGAATAGGAGAGTGATTTGCAATGATCAAAGCAAGGTTAGCAGGAGAAAGCATGTTGTCCATGTGCTTGTCGGTGTCGACAAGAAAGCAAATGCCCGATGACAAGTCCGTGATGTAGTGCATCGTGCTGCTGGAGCAAGTGGTGTGGCATCAGATAGTAGGCACCGTGAAGGATCGTGGCAAGACATGGCGCATAAATGTGGCCACCGGAATTGTTTGGGTATGCGTAAGGCACGCGGCAATTGCGAGCAGCGTCCCCATAAGTGGCATGCTACCAGCATAGTGGATAAGCTTGGAGGTGAGGCAGTGTGAAGTGGGAGGGGGACGCTAAGATCATTCCATACTTTGCCTAAGTCTTTCACTTGAAATTGCTTAGCTAGCAAAATCTTGATTTTTTTGTATTTTACTTTTGCTTTTACAACAAACACAATTATGTTGTTGTAGTCTTCAATCTGAAGACTCATTTGATGCAGGTCTCCATGCTACTCTATCCTATGAAAACCTCTTCATCTCCAAATAACAATATATAGATCATATAATTTGCAGTCATCAATACGTATAAGATATAATCATATTTACTCGAAACCTCCTGACAGATTAAAACTGTGTGCCAGATTGGGACTCAAAATCAGTACCTATGCCTTTCGCAGGCAAGTGCTTTACCACCTGAGCTATCCAAGCGCAATGCAAGACCCATTCTCACAACTTTACTTCCCCCAGTACCTCATCTCCTACCCTGTACAGGGTGTGGATAAACCATTTCTCCACTATATCCTTTTTTCCTGGAGTGCTAGTCTTGCAAGTTTCGCAGGAGATTCTCTATAAAGTTTGGAAGGCAGGAGACAGGATACTGGAGGAAGTAAAGCTGAGTCATGCTCAGGTAGCTCAGTTGGTAGAGCACTTGCCTGCAAAATGCAAAGGTCCTGAGTTCAAGTCTTGGACCAGTGCACAGTTTTAATCTGTCAGAAGTTTCATATCAGCGCATACTCCATTGCAGAATGAAAATTAATTCTGGAATTATTTTTACTTCTTTTAAAACCTTGTCTTTTAAAAAATTCATCCAAAAAGTCATATACCATGGTCAGCAACTTTCTGTGATACCATGTTATGCTTTAAATAACTTCCAAAAATTTATTTATTTAGTGCCCATATTATCACATGCATGATGCTGGATTTGTCAAAGTACAGAACAGTATAAAATATTACATATTTACGTCATGTACAAAATCTTATCATTGGTATCAACACATCTTTATAGCGATAACATTATTCTACTTAATTGGATTATAAAATTGTATATGTACATTCAGATAGAATAAAAGCTAGTGTAATCCCTTGGTTGATTTTACTAAAACTATTAAATGCCAGTACTTTAGTTAACTAGGCATAGTAACATATGGCACAAAAGCTAGGTGCATAATTAGATACATACATGGATGAAAGAAGTTCGGTTTTATCTAGGAATGGTTGATAATTATGAATTTTTATTTAGAGAGTTATGAAGCAGACCTACAGATTTGAGCAAAATTCCAGGTATTCATTAATGCTGTAGAAGCTTTGTTTATTAGTAGATTTTTAGTTCTTTTTTGAATGTATTAATGTTTGGCATTTTTTGATGCTATCTAGGATTGCACTGCACAGAATTTTTGGTTTGTAAACAGCACTGTCCTGGTATATTGATTTTCTGTGCACATCCCTATGAGAGTCACCCTGTTCCTTGTTTGATAATTGTGGATCTCACTATTCAAAGCTGAAACTTGATGGTTTTAATGAAGCAGATGCTTTCAAGTATAAATATAGATGGTAAGGTCATGATTTTTAATTCCTTTAAGATACCTCTACATGGTGCTCTGTAAGCAACAGCACTTATTAATCTTACAGCTTTCTTTTGGAGCTTAAAAGACTGCTTTGCAAAAGAGGTGTTTCCCCAAAACACAATACCATACTTCAGGAGACTGTGCATGTATGCGTAATAAGCACTTAACACTGTTTTGGTATTGCAGCAATCTTTAAGCACTCTTAATATGTAACAGTACTTGCTTAATTTTTTGATAGGCATTTATACATGTTTTTCCCATCTTAGGTGCTCATCCACCAGTATTCCTAAAACTTTTATGTGATTCATTTGCTGAATTTGGCTATTTGACAATGTGAAGTTTACATTGTTCCTATTTTTGTTCCTTACATGGTTGAAGTTCATCCATACAGTTTTCTTGTCATTGACAACTAGACAGTTATCTTTAAACCATTTTTCTGCTACTTTTGTTGTTTTGTTGATTTTTTGCTCCATCTCATAATCATTCTTCCCTTTTATAATGAAGCTGCTATCATCAGCAAATAATATGGTATCAGCTGTTGAAAACTGTTGCGGTAGGTCATTAATAAAAATCAAGAGTAACAATGGTCACAATACCAAGACCTGGGGCACCCCATAATTAACTCTTCTATATTCAAAATGGTACACATTTCCATCCTGAGAAATTTGTACTCTTTGTTTCCTATCAGTTAAATATGACTTGAACCACTCATAGGAAATACCTCAGACACCATAATTATACTGTTTTAACAGCAGTAGATTATGATTTATAAGATCAAATGCTTTAGAAATGTCCAAAAACAACCCACAGATCAGTTCCTTGTCTTCAATAGCTTCATAAACAAGTTTTAGGAAACTGAAGAGAACAGTTTGTGTAGATTTGCGTTTTCTGAAACCATTCTGTGCATTTACAAGAAATTTATTTTTGTTTAGGATGTCTAGCAAACAAAAATAGAGATAATAATGATAGTGGTCTGAAATTTTTAATGTCAAACTTATCACTACTTTTATAAGCTGGTGTTACTGTTGTCTGCTTAAGTTTACTTGGAAACACACCAGTTTTAAAGGAGTCATTGATTATGTTCACAAGTTGAGAGATGTCATTATTGGTACTATATTTAATAATTTTTTCAGAGATACCATCAAATCCACAGGTCATTTTACTATTTGTTTTGCTGATAGCCGTTTGTAATTCTTGGGTGTTACAGGATGCAGGTACATTATCCTTTCATTTATTGGAGTTAATACCTTTGTCTTTGGATTATCTTTAGTGGTGATCAGATTTTGGGCTACATTAATGTAATGACCATTAAATATATTAGCTATTAGAATGGATCATTAACCATTTCATTTCTGTGTTTTATGGTGATTTTATTACTTGCATTTTCATGTTTACCTGTATGATTATTAATAACTTTCCACATAGATTTCATTTTGTTGTTACCCTTTCTGATATATGAATCATTGTGCTTCTTTTTGCAGCAACTATACCTTCCCTATGCTTTTTCCTATAAAACTTTACATATGGTTTCAAGATAGTATTTTGCTTTGCACACTTATAGCATTCCAAGACTTTCCGATGACTTTTTGATTTCACTTGTTATCCATGAATTTGATTTTTTGTTTATTTTCATTCTCTTCAGAGGGAATGAAATATCATAGCAGTAATTATAATTTAGCAAGAACTTGTTGAATTTTATATCCACAGAACTATTGCTTTCCATGTCCCAGTTTACCTTTTTTAACATTAGCTTAAAGACCTTAATGCTGTCATCATTAATTAATCTTCTCTCAATATATCTCCTCTTGTTACTCTTCTCACGAGATTTCTCTAGAGTCAGTTTAACTGCCTGATGATAAGAGAAACCTGTATCTAATACCTCAGATTTAAAGCCACATTTTGATTTGTCAATGACTATTTGGTCTACAGTACTTTCTCCCAGCTAGCACTGAAGCTTATTTCAAGGTGGATATTGAGTTTAGGTTCAGTTGAAAATTCAATATTGAAAAATCAACCTGTTACACAGCTTATTTCAAGGTGGATATTGAGTTTAGGTTCAGTTGAAAATTCAAGATTGAAAAATCAACCTGTTACACAGTTTGCATCAAGCTGTAAAAATTTAGCTTGAATTAAAATAATTTTCCCAAGCTTGAAATAAACTGTAATTTCCCTGGAAAGCTGTACAGCAGATGCGCGCACAGCATAGCTTCCATAGACATCCACGGGAAGCGCCACAAGCGTTTATAAGCCTTGCACTGACTCTGCTAGGTTTACGGCCATTTTATCTTTGTGACGCGCGTTAATGATTGTTGACTGTTGTGAAGTTTGTTTTATACTGGAAAATAGTTCAGTGTGTGGCGTCTCCTACCTTACTGCTACACTGGGTCTGAAGAGGATATGTAGTGTATTACAGGTACGTTGGTGCATTTTTCTCTAGTGGTACGTTAATATTACAAATGTTAAATATTATTACGTAACATAAAGAAACATCATATTCTTTTACGTAGAAAAATTGAGCCTGCATGAAAGTGAAATGGATTACCAGCTAAGAATACATATTACAAGTTGTTCAGCAAAAAGAGGTCATTTTAAACTAGCTCTCTAGTACGTGGCACCAATAAATTAAAACTTAATGTTATTTTACCTTTTTAAAATCTCGCCTTTTTTTTGTTCTTTTACATTTCAGTCCCACTGAACTGGTAATTTCTTAAATTCATTTTGATTTCATCTTTTATTTCATTTTGATTCAGTTTTACTCACCAAAAAAAAAATTGTGGATAGAATAAAACGTCTACATTTTTCTAAACAGTAGTTTCCTTATGAGCTTACAGTATGAGGTGTATATGATTTCAAGTAAATGTTTCTTTATAATTGAGATTAAATGGCCTTGAAACTGTTAGAAATAGTGATGTGTGGCTTCTTCATGAAGTCATCGCAAAATTACCCAAATGTCATCTTTACTTTAAAAATTTCAAACACAAAGTTATTTCAAATTTCTTTAAAATTCTTTGGAATGAAGTCACTAGAAGCAGCTGCTTACTCAGTGACGTATATACTAGTTAATGATTCTTACTACATCAGTGAGTTTGAAGTTATTTTGCTAATCTGGGGCATAAATTATATTTATGTTCATCAGTTTCAACTTTTTACATTTTTTATGTTTAGGTATGGCTAACATTTTCTTTTACCTGTTACAGGATCATTATACTGGCAGAAGCCAGCGATATTTGATCCTGCTCTGGTCTGTGTGCTGGGGCCGGAGGGGCTTCAGAATAATTAAATTTTAAAATAAAACAATGTTAAACACTTCGAAAACAAAAAAATTTAAACATACATGTCCTGATAATTTTTTCACACCATTTCCATTCTGATATTTATTTAATTAATTAGGTTCAATAAATTCAGATTAATAATTATATAGCTTAAAACAAGCTGTAAATACCAGGCTGTATTCCTTGTGTGTAGATACAGCTGGAGCCAAACTTGATAAGTCAAGCTTGAAATACAGCTTGAACTCTGCCAACTTTGATGTTTGTTTCAAGCTTGAATCCAACTAACAGGCCTGAATATTCCAGCTTTGATCAAGCTTATATACTTGAACTTTACATCTGGAAACAAGTCTGAAACCAGCTTACTGTGCTATCTGGGAGCTCTTTCTCTGCTGTATCTGGTGGTATCTTCTACTATTTCATGACATCCTTTGTCAAACCAAATGTTCAATTGAAATATGTTGTTAATAACATTGAAGAAAAGGTAAAGGACTTCAGTGAATTTGACTGTGTTATTGTTCTTGCTGGAACAAATGATGTAGAATCAGATATCAAGAATTACCCACTCACTGTGAACTTGCTACTCACAAAAACTATGAACAGTAAAGTAATTCTGTGTACAGTACCATACAGATTTGACAGAGCAGACTGGAATGACAAAATATACAAAATGAACACATTCTTAATGGAATATGTTGCCCAGTACATTCACACTAAGGTACTGGATGTTAATCTGTTTTTAAGGAGGACTGATTATATGAAGTATTCACTACATTCGGTGCTGAAAGGGAAAGTAAAACTATGCAGGAACCTTCATTTTTCAGTCATGATTCAGCCCACCACACTGTCACTTATCTCTGTTAATTGTTTGCAACAGGCAGATCAGTCACTCACCGAAATTGTATGCTTACAATATGAGAAAATAACAGAAGACGAAACCAAATATTAACAGTAAATATGCATACTGTGGAACGAACAAGTGACAAGGAAGCCACACAGAAGACAATATCACCACAGTATACTAAAGTAACAGAAGAAGGAACCATAAACTTAACAGTGAATAAGACTTCAGTGGAATGAACAAATTGCAGGGAACCAGCATGGAGGACAATATCACCATGTAAAAGGACTGAGGAGGAAGCCATACCAGAGTGGACAGAAGTTAAAAACAACAGATCATGATGAAGCACCAGGCAGAAGTTAGCATCCAAACAACATATGAACAATTCTTTATGGCCCAATCCACTGCAGAAGAAAACAACTAAGAAGAAGTCCAAGACTCCTGGGAAGTAAAAATCAAGTTAGAGGTGAAAATAAGACTAGGGCCTACTCTTCAAAGAACAAACCACGCAAGAAATATACCTCTCATCGAATTGAATAATTCTTTAACTCTCCTATATCATAATGTACAGGGCTTAACCAGTAAGCAATATGTGCTAGAGATCCTTTTGAGTGGTTCATTGAAGAAGATTTCTATCTTGTGTGTAATTGAAGACTGGGTGCAAGAAATATAAAAATGTGCACTTGAGATTTCAGACTTCCAGTTGGTTAGCAGCTTTTGCAGGGAAACATACAGAGGGAGTGGAACATGTACATATGTAACAACAGATATTAACTCAAAGGAAATTATGTTTAAAAATGTTTGCTGTATTGAAAAAGATTTTGAATATTGTTTATGTGAACTAACAGCCAGTAAAATAATAACTGCATATGTATATAGGTCCCCATCTGGCAATTTTGAATTGTTCTCTGAAAATTTGAAAAATCTTCTGAATTATCTAAATAGTCAGTCAAAATACATAATTGTGCTTCGGGATTTCAATGTTAATGACGAAATATGTATCCATCATTACAAGCCAGAGATAAGTGGCACAGTAAGGAATGGAAACATACAAATTTGCCATGCAAGAAAAAGTTCAAGACCCAACCGTCCGTAGGAAAACTGATGCTTACTTTTTTTGGGACGCACAAGGTCCAGTACTGGAACTTTATGGGGAAAGGGGCACAACATTAAACAGTGTGTGTTACAGCGAGATGCTCACTGCCAGGCTCCAGAAACTCAAATTTGAAGTACTGGATCATCTTCCAAATAGTCCCGATCGTGTCGCTTCTGACTATCACTTGTTTGGTCCACTCAAACAGGCATTAAGGGGCTGTTGATTTGAATCAGATGAAGCAGTGAAAGAAGCGGTGCATTCCTGGCTTGCAGCACAACCAAGAACTTTCTTTTATGAGGGCATCAGGAAACTTGTACAACAATGGACCAAGTGTGTTGAAATGCAAGGAGACTATGTCGAAAAATGGTGTTCTTTTAAGTTTCCTATTTGATTACAATACAATTTTATAACTACTTTGCGGATAATAATTCCAGCACAATTATGCTACACTATTCTCTAAAGACAAGAATTCTCTAAAGACAAGAATTAGCTGAAATTCATTCATTTCCTTGGTAGGAATCCAGGAGAAATCTTTGTAATTAGTGAAGGTCTATTAAAAGACTGAAGTATGTGGTGGTAACACCCATTTATAAAAGTGTCGATAATCAAAAGAGCTCTAGCTACAGAACCATCACTCTCCAACTTGCAGTCACAAAATATTTTGGAATATTGTAATACTGAACTACGTTTCTGAGAGTAACCTCTTGACAAACATCTCAATTGGCTACTGTAAAGGTTTCCCTGCACAGGAAGGAAAATATCATATCAAATGGTACCATAGGTACAAGACTAAATTAGGAATGGGAAAACATCAAATACGATATCACATAGGGTTCAGTGTTTGGTCCTATTGTGGTCATGATCTACATAAATACCTCGTAAGGAATAGAGAGGACTCTTCAAAACTGTGACATTTATTGTTGACACAGTTATATTGATAAAGGATCCAAATACATCAATACCAGACACAGCCAGAATAATAATGGAATGGGCTTGAAACATAGGAAGTTGTAGAACTACCTGTATCTGTTATATTTTGTGCTCCAAAGAGGAGTTAAAATTCTTTCTGTCTCTTATCCTAAATCTAACATAGCCGTACATGTAACAAGTAATATGTACAGACATATTTTAAATTGTTATTTATGTGAAATTCCATTTAAATCTAGAGTCCAGTTGTTTATGCTTATCTCCTTGATTACAACTGGTTTTACTAGAAGTCGTAAGAGTTATGGCTAACTGAAGTTACAAGATCATCACATGATGAGAAAAATTTTGAGCTAATGGATAGCATAGGATGTATTGTTATCACTCATTCGAAAGCAGACATTCCCAACTTTTTAAGAACATATTTTGAATTATCTGAAATTAATTAACTTGTGAAATAATGGAGATTAAAAGTTCAGACCCTAAAAATTTCAATTGCTTATTTTGTTTTAATGCCTTCAATGTTCTGAACTCTGACAATATATTTTTATTAATAATTTTTTTTAGTTTGATAACACATTTCTTTAATTAATTCAGTTAGTAATCAAGATTTTGACTAGCTTAGGATCATAACAGATTTGTTTCGATATTGATGTCACACCTGTAAATAATGGGTTTCAGAGTAGGGACGAATAATAATGTTCCCTGTTCTTTTATGATTCACTAACCTGAAACATTTTTCTTAAGCCAGATAATGGTAATGCCTTAATAGTTCATGCAGAATAGTAAAATCTAACCTAGCCAAATGTCAAAACATTAAGTAGTTTCAGAAATCACATCATATTCTTATGCCTGTCTTTAAATAATAACATCTTCCCCAAAGTTTCCAGTCTACAACCAGTGAGTAAACAGATGGATATCTGTATGTCAGTTCATGTTAGTGTTTTGGTTGAGTAAGTGAACACACAAAAACTATGTCAGTTAAAATGTCAGTCTGAGCACCCACCTCATAGGTACAACGAATATGTATTGTAAAGAGTATGAAACCTTGCAATATCTTCATGTCTTAAAATTTTGGGCAAGTGAGTAAATATGTAATCCAAATGTGCTAATGAACCATAAAACATGTGTAATGAACAGTGTAATTTATTTTGGTGATTACATTTCAAGTAATTTGTATTATTTTCATGTGTTTACCACTGTGTATTATGCCACTGTGAAGGTCAACAGGTACTGTGTCTCTGACTAATAATTGACTTAGTTCTCCTCTGAATATGTACACAAAGGAAGAGATGTGTGTCTCTTTACAAATGGGATCTGAAAAACTGGAAATGGCCATCAACAATGTTATAGAGCTAATCAAGTATGATGAGCCACTTTTAAAATTCACCTGTTGTCCAGTTACATCATTTGGCACTTCCTTCAGAGTTAGCAGTTCACACAACGTCTTTTCAATACATCACAATCTGATACTTCAAGATTCATGAAAATGAGCTCAACAGCAGCAGCAACAGGTAACAGGGTACCAAAAATTGCAAGCTCACAAATAGTTCACAGAGTAGCAGCCAAGATCTCTGCTCCTCAGTGTAGTGTAGTGTTGTGTTGGGCTGTGAATGCTTATTTACATTGCACTGTCAAAATATCTTTGTGCCAGCCACCAGAGGCATTTTGTTCCTATGAAGAAACAAGCAACCTTTTACCTTCCTTTTAATAAATAATTATTAGTAACAGGCTAATGTATTGTCAGTTCTTTTTAGGGTTAATTCTACCATAAACTAAAACTTCTCAAAGCTGTATTCTCTGTCAACAAGATTTGCCTTCCTGTACACAGATGAACAAAATATTAAGAGTGTCACAATTCGTATGCCAGTTGACTATATTGAAACATGCATGGTAAATTGATCAGACAGTCTCTCATTCACAGCCACTCCAAAACAGGTGATCTCAACATGATAAGAACTAGAAGGACAAGTTCATAACATGACAGAACCACTGACTGAGCCTGTACCTGTGGTCTCTACGTTCACTGCATGCTTACCATCCTTCTGGCCACATAATCCAGCATTGTGGTTCATGCAAGTGGAAGCCAGTTTTCTCTATGTAAGCATTACAGTGGATTCCACCAAATTTGTGATCATGGTAAGTCATCTGGACCATAAATATGCCACAGAGATGGAAGATGTGATCACTGCACCACCTATTATAGACACTTACAAAAAAACTGAAGATGGAACTGTTCCTTGCGGTGTCTGTGTTGCAAGAAGAATGCATCCAACAAGTTTCGATGCAAGAAGACATTGGTGACTGGAGACCAACGCAGTACTTGAGACACTTATGAAATAAGGTTGACACTGGCACCATGCAGGATAGTCTTCTGTGTAAATTCTGTAGTAGGCATCTGCTGCATTTAATGAAAGTTATTATAGCATCTCAGTTCAACATGTCCTTGCATGCAGTGGCTGAATTGGGCGATAAAATATTTGATGCGATAAGGCCCACGCTGGTAAACTGCAGTGATGGCATCATGAAACAATTTGTTGATACCTATGGTTACATGTGCCAATTATGACATTCTGGCTGCCAAAGTTGATTTGTTGACTAAACAGAATGGTAAATTTTAATTCATTGGGATCATAGCAAAGACAGAGACTGTTGCTGAAATAGACTGAGAAGCTACTCATCAACTATCTCCTCAATGTCTGGGACAGGCCTACATTGTCCATTAGTACCACAAAAGATTTCGAGACTCCTCAATGTCTGGGACAGGCCTACATTGTCCATTAGTACCACAAAAGATTTGGAGACCAGGCTTTTAAATGTGTGGGGTGGTTATAATTAAAGTACAGCTAGTCATGGGGATCCAGTGTGTGCTGTAATTATCATATGGCAGTGAAAATTGGAAGATATGCTAATCTGTCAATGCAGAACTGATTTACAATGGAAAACAAATTCCTTCCAACTGCGACCACCGGGTGCAAAACTGGCACTGCACACTATTTGTATAGCAGTACGACAGTCACACTGTCATTTGACAAGCTATACTGTGTGTGAACACTATGTTATTGGGAAGGGAGATGGTGCACTGATAGTAAAACTGTTTTATGGAAACGGCAACAATTACAATGTTGCAATGAGAGAGCACCACCAATTAAAAGGTCTGAGGAGAGGCTGAACATAATTAAATGGTATAAAGAAGGTCATAATGAAATTTGAAAACGTGGGTGAGTTTGGTGTAGCACCAGGAAGAGCAAATTAAAGACAAGTTGCTGTTGCTGTAAATAACCATGCAGCATGTGCCCCAGGTAATGTTAGTGTTCATACAGTGTCACGAAAATTGTCCATCTCATGGTCAGCAATACAGAAAGTTTTTTGGTGTATTTTACACTGGTGTCTGTACAAGATCCAGACAATGCAGCAACTGAAACCTTGTAATCTGCAGCAGCATTCTGAATTTGCTCTTCAGTTTCTAGCACAGATCAAAGTTAATGATTTGTGTTCAGGCAATATTCTATGTGATGATGAGTCACATTTTACACTATAGGGTGCATCAAATACACAGAACTGCTGAATTTGGGCTACTGTTAAACTACATGTTGTGCACAAAGAGCCATTGCACTCGCCTTATGAAACTGTCTGGTGCGGATCCACTAGAACTTTTATTCTTGATCTGTTCTTCTTTGAAGAAAATACACCCAGAGGGCATGTCATGTGTACTTTGATGACTGCATGTTAAGAAGATAATGAAATTCAAAAACATGGATGGACTTGGTGTGGCTCCTAGAAGATGGAGGTATCCTATCCCAATGCAAGTTATTGATAAGGTTGCTGTGTACAATATATGATTCCTGCTTTGGAAGAGCACAGCTATGTAGAAACCTCTGTTTTCATGCAAGAAGGGAAACACCTCATTTCTGTCACCCAGTGACAGATCTGCTTAATGCAACCTTTCACAAACATATTGTCTCCAAAGGTTTTCCAGATACGTGGTCTACAAGGTCAGATGATCTGAATCCATGTGACTTTTGGCTGAAGGGATATCTAAAGAACATGTTAGCTGCAACACTTTCAGTCTCTACCTGAGCTGAAGGCCAATATACAGAGACACATTGCTCAGATTCCAATGGAATTGCTGCGAGCAACTGTTGATCATGTTGTTTTAGAGGTGCAGCATCCCATCAACATATCTGGTGCTTTTATTGTAAGGGGCAGTTGATAATAAAATCTACATTATGCCTTTTTCACTTTTTGGACCTTTTCCACCCATGTCCTGCTGCTAACCCATTCCATATGGAAACATATCTATATATCTTTCTTGCATTCACAATTATACATTTGCACCAGGTGGCCAAACCCTCCAGGGTAGGGGCTGCGCAATTCATGACATGGCACCTGACTGAGATATCTGAATGGTTAGAACAGTACAGCATAGTTTTGAACACTGTCAAATGCATCTTTAGTCAGATGCAGATTAACTTCCTTGGCCATAAGATCTCACTGTCTGGATCTCTACCTATACCTGAGAGAGTTGAAGGCATCTTGCAAATCACACAACCAAGAACCGTTAAGGAATTGTTTTGCTACCTCAGTGTGCTTAATTTCTATCACTGACACTTGTCACGTGTGGCAAAATTCCAAGAATCATTAACAGCTACACTAACTGCCCCAAAGAACAAAGGCAACTTGACAGTTTCTTGGACAGACAACATGATCTCCCCTTTTTAGGTAACCAAGCAGAGTGCCCCAAGCTGAATGCACACTTGGTGTTAGTGGTCCATGTGAGCCAAACAGTGACTGGCATGATCTTACAACAACTGTGGGATGGCACGTGGTGGTTGCTAACTTTCTTCTCCCAGAAGCAACTGCAGTCACATCGTAAATAGAGTGCTCATGACAGACAGCTTCTGACTACCTATGAGGCTATTAAATACTTTTGGCCACAAGCAAAAGCCTGAGACGTCACCATTTAGACTAACAATAAGCCACTTACATATGCTTCCTGCCAAAAAAATATCAATTGCTCACCTCAGCGGCACAGTAAACTTCTACAGAAAGCCAAGTTCATCATGGGTGTTTGACACATTTCTGAGATAGAGAACATAGTAGCCAACTGCCTTTCCTATGTTAGCATCATCTCACATTCAATTGACATTGCTCAACTTGCCAAACCACAACAGACTAAGCAAGAGCTACAAAATTGGACTTTCAATTAGTTGATGTTCCTGGGGTGACATCAAGTTATATTGTGACATATCAAACATTAAAACTTGTCCTTTCCTGTCAACCACATTCCGAAGATGTGCATTCAATAGGGTATGTAATCCTGGAGCCTAGCCTAGTCTCAACCTGCTTTTTGTGATCGGGCATCCAAAAACGCTGCCATGAATGGACACAAACATGAATCAAATGTCAACACAGCAAGTTAACCACCATGTGTATACACCAGTGGGAGCCTTTTTGGACGTACCCATATTGACGTTGTAGGCCCTTTACCTCCATTCAATGGCCAACAATACCTATTGACAATGATCAATTGCTTCATTCACTGGCCAGAAGCAGCACCGGTGGATAACATTTCAGGAGAGACTTTAGCTTCCACCTCCGTTTCCACTGGATGTTGCATTTTGCCTGTCCTCTGCACATCACAATGGACCTTGGATGCTATTTCAAGTCCTACCTGTTCACCCAATTTACTAAATTCTGTGGCACAGTACACCATAAGATCACAAATAACCACTCAGCCAGTAATGGGATGATATTTTACTTGGCATGAGGAATACCAACAAACCAGTTTCAGATTCTTCAGCAGCTCAATTAGTAAATGGCAGAGCATTACACCTAAAAGAGTTTCTGGATGCAAATTCCCTACAGCTGCCCAACCATAACAAGTGCAACTTTATTAATCAACTGATGGAGCACATTTCTCGCATTTGCCCTCAACAAGCATCAAGACACAACATGATTTCCAGGATCTAGGTAAGTGCATGCCCATCGTGCTTCATATCAATGGTGTTAAGGCTACACTACAACCACCATTGCGGGCCCACACAAAGTCACAAGACGGGGAGCATGCACGATGTACTTGTTAACAACAAGCCTCCTGCTGTTTCTCTTGACCAGATGTTTTTCAAGAAGAGCTACCTACTGCTGTACCACGATGCACATTGCAACACCAACACCAACACGAAAACCTTCACAAGCCAGTGCAGACAGACCTCAAGCACATACAACAAGATTGGGTTGACATGCCCACTTCTCTGAGGGCCTGATGTGGCAGCAGAGATCACCACTCCTTAGCATAGTGCAGCATTGTGTGGTGCCACAAGTGCTTATTTCTATTGGGTTGTCAAAATATTTTCATGCAACCCACCAGAGGGACTGCACACAATAACATCACACTTATTCTAATCTGAGCCTTTTACCTTTCTTGATAATAAATAATTGTTAGTAACTGGTCAATTGTCTTGTCAGTCTTTTTAGGGACAATTCTACTGTAAAGTAAAACTTATCAATGTTGTATTCTTTGTCAACAAGATTTGCCTTCCAATGTATGTGTGAACAAAGTATTAAGAATTGTTCTTGTATGAGAGTGTCACATTTTGTACACCAGCCAAAAGATTTTGCAGAAGCCTCTTCTGAAGCCTTTAGGTACTTACACTAATATGACAAAACATTTACTCTCTAATGGTATTTGGATTAACAATAAGTTTTATATTGTGATATGGTAGTCTATGACAGGTTGCCAGTAGACAACACACAGGATATCGACAGTCCAAAATATTAAGAGACAAAGTAAGGAGGAATTCATTAGCCTGTCCTTCTATAATTTTTCGGAATATTTGGATTCAGTTATAAGCATACCCTGGATGATGTTCCAAACTTTGAGGATGCTGGACATCCATATGGGTAATGAGCTCGGGAGACAGCAGCGTGTTGATACAAGGGGCATTCAATAAGTAATGTAACATTTTTTTCTGAAAGCGAGTTTTTTTTATACAGCATTATTCCCCACTCTTTTGGCTACAAAACCCTATTTTTTCCAACATAATCCCCATTCAATATGATGGCCTTATGCCACTTTATTGTGAGGGCCTGCACATCTACATGATACTGCTCTACTGGTTGACAGTGGAGCCAATGTATTGCTGCATCAATAACATCTGCAACATCCCATTGAGTGCTTACTTGATTGGGTGAAACGGGTGGACGTCTGAAGGTGTGAGATCTGGGCTGTGAGGTGGATCAGGCAGAACAGACAAACGAAGTTTTGTGAGTTCCTCTCAGGTGCACAGACTTTGTGTGAGGCCTTGTATTGTCATGTAGAAGGAGAAGTTCATTTGCATTCTTGTGGTGGCAAACATACTAGTCATTTCTTCAATTTCCTGAATGTAGCAGAATACACCTCAAAGTTGATGAATGCACCATGAGGGAGAACATCAAACAGAGTCCTGGAACACTGTTGCCATGACTTTACTGGCTGAGGGTGTAGTTTTGAACTTTTTCTTTCGAGGAGAAGTGGTGTGGCACTACTTCATGGATTACCGTTTTCTTTCTAGTTTGAAATGATGAACCCAGGTTTCATCCCCTGTGACAATGTTTGACAAAAAACTGTACTGAACAGCCTTGTAATGCACAAGAAATTCTGCACAGATAGTCCTCTGTAGCTATTTATGGTCTTCTGTTAGGCAAATGAGAGTGTGCAAAAGCTCCAACACAAATATCCACAGCCATGTGCAGCCAGCCAGCATGCAGGAGATCAGACAGGTTTGAAAGACCTCATTGCAATGATGACAGATGGATCCCCTAATGTCTCATCATGCCGGCCGCGGTGGTCTAGCGGTTCTAGGCGCGCAGTCCGGAACTGCGCGACTGCTACAGTCGCAGGTTCGAATCCTGCCTCGGGCATGGATGTGTGTGATGTCCTTAGGTTTGTTAGGTTTAAGTAGTTCTAAGTTCTAGGGGACTGATGACCACAGATGTTAAGTCCCATAGTGCTCAGAACCATTTGAACCATTTTGGATGTCTCATCATGCATTTGTTCACTGCCACATCTCCACAGACCTTCTGCAAGTGGTTATGAATATCTACAGTGCTCTGGTTTTCTACCAAAAGAAACTCAATGACACCATTTTGCTTGGAATGCACCTCCGTTACAGATGCCATTTTGAAGGTGATGTATAGCGCCACCACCAACCGCAGCTTAATAAAACTACAGGAGCTGGTGGGAATATACCACCATGTTCCACAACAAATTCCGCGTTTTTTCAACCAAAACTGGATGAGAAAAAAATTGTGTTGCATTACTTATTGAACACCCCTTGTAAATTACTCAAAAGACTTATTTCTGCCTGCTTTGCATTCAGCAATCTCTCACTGTGTTGAGCTGCAGAGAAGATTACTAGTATGCTTCCAGTCAATTCTGTCACATTGTGTGATGTTCTGGGGCATTGCAGCGAAGTTAAAAAAGTATTTATGCTTCAGAAGTGTGCAATAAGAACATTGTGTAAGCTGATACTGAACATCTTGCTGAAGCCTCTATAAGGACCTAGAGATTCTTAGACTTGCATGCTAATAACAGGAGTGTATTTGGGATGAACTCAGCAATTCACAACCACAGTACTAGAAGAGGAAGAAATTTTCATATAGACTAGATATCCCTATCTAGGGTCAGAATGGAAGTTTATACCCCCATGCAAGTGTCTGTAACAGGTGTTGGGACTGATGACCTTGCTGTTTGGTCCCTTCCCCAAATCAACCAAGCAACAAACAGGTGCCAATGGACATCAGGTGAGAAACTGAAAAGCCACAAATATTTAAAAATAAAGTAAAATAATATGGTACTTCATTAACCATAACTCTAATATTTATATTAGAGAAATCCTGATTTTGCCAGTATACAGACAGCTGATAGTTATCAGCGTAAAATTAGACAACAGATTTGCTTGAGTATTGAATAAAATTGTCAGCTGAGTAGTATAGGAAGAGAAGCAGTGGCTTTCTTTCAAAGTAGCTATTTTTCTCCTAACATATGTGTATAAAGTAACATAGAAGTAATAAGAACAATTACCACCTTAAGTAAAATAGAACTAGTTATAATTTGCTGTTATTGTAGTTTACAGAAGTATCCAGCTGTGGTAGCTTCTGTTTGTTAATTTACAGCTAGATTCATGCCATACTCCTTAATGCTCTCCTTCATGATGGCATTTACAGCAAAACAACGTGTGATGAATGAATGAAGTTCCACTGAACTCTAACGTCTGTATAATAAACAGGTTTTAGCTTTTTCAGTGCACAGACAGCTCATGTTATGTGTAAACCAATCAGCAAAAACATTACGAATGCTGCCCACCATGACGTATGCCTCCTCATTATGTTGCAGGCAGGTAAGGTAATGAGGAAAGGAAGTAAGTGGAAGAGGGATGAAAGGACAGTCATTACAGCAAAGATCTGGGACGTAAATATGGAAATCCACTGATATAAGTGGCTTTGACAAAGAGCACATTGTTGTTGTGATGTGGCTGGAAATGAGAATGTATGAAATGACGAAGCTGGTCACCTGTTGGTTTGCTACTGTCGTGAGCACCTATGGAAAGTGGCTAAAGGATGTGAAATATGGAGTGGGCTGTATGGTATTGGGTGACAATGACTCATCACAAAACGAAGAGGTTGAAGGATCCCTCTCTCTGTAATCCAAGATAGGTAGTGATCTGTATCAGGTACAACAACAGGGTGCAATGCTCATGCAGGCTCAAGTGTTTTGGAGTGCACCGTCAAAGGCCACTATTGAACATGGAGCTCCACATTACATGACCCCTACAAATTCTTGTGTTGACCCATGGGCATCATCAGTGATGATTCCAGCAGGCACAGCATCACCGAGTTTTCAGCACAAATGTGTCACCTCTTGAATTAATTGCATTTCTTGTCACAGCAGGTTGATGGCTGGGTCCTTACACACCACCATCCAGGCAAATGGCTGCATGAAACATGCACCACTCCACAGGTGCTGACTGGTGAGGACACAATTATGCTATGGGGCCCTTTGAGTTGGGCTTCCACAGGATCTGCTGTAGTAATCAAAAGCATCATGATGGCAGTGAACTATGTGAACATTATTGTGGACCACTTGAATCGCTTCATGCTTTAAGTGTCCCCCTACTGCAATGACACCTTCCAGCAGGATAACTGTCCATGCTGCAAGGTAAAAATTGTGCTACAGTGGTCTCAGGGGCATTCTAGTCAATTCACGTTGATGTCCTTGCCAGCAAATGTAGCTGAACTGTAACCATTGGTACACACATTGAACACCACAATCCTTTAATTTGCAGGAATTGTTTGACCTGTGCATAGACATCTTGTGCCCTGGAATCCTTTCAAGGACTTGTAGAATCCATGCCAAGCAGAACCTCTGTTCTACTGTGTTTGAAAAGTGGAACAACATGCTATTAAACAGATGGTCATAATGTTTTAGCTCATCTGTGTAAGTGCTTAGTATAAAGCAATACATTTATTTATTTACATATTTATTCATTTACTCAGTCATTAACAGACAAATATCTCTGTGTGGATGCCATCATTATACATACATATACGCATGTTTTTCTAGCAAAGGTGCAAAAGATAATGTATAATAGACTACCATGATATAAGAAATTTGTGATACAGACATATATACACTGTTTATCATTGAATTATCTATGAGAAATACACCTTGTTTTTAGAGTATATGGAATAATTCACAAACTAAACATGTAGGCCTATTGTGTTGCTTACATATTCCATCCTATTTGGCTATTTTGTTATGTTCAACCTGACTATTTATTTGTGATAAAATTTTATTGCATGAACTCTTTAACTGATGAGGAAAATATGGCAAGCACCATAACCCAGTTTCTGAAAAACTTCCCTCACATGTCTCGGCTCATCCGTAGATGCTTGATTGTTTCTCAGAATATGACAGTTCAAGTTTACAAGTTATTTCATATCCCATTCAGCATGCAACCATGTAAATCAAAGTGCTGGCACAACAGATAGCATCTTGGTTTCCCTTTGTTGCACCCCATGTTTGAAACGCAATTATTGCTTTCATTGTATTTATTTTTTTCATCTGTCTACCCATGTCCATAGATTACTACATGAATGTGTAAAACAATAAATGAATGAGAAAATTTTGAAACTGTTTTCAGTCAAATTTCTGTTGTGTGTAGTGTTAATAATACTGGTGATGTTTCATACTTGTTCTTAACAAGTGGAGTCAAATGAACCAGTTAATGTATTTCGGATTTAAAATATTGAAATATATTATTAATTGGATAAAAAATATGAATTTATTTGTTAAATCCACTGATTCAATTTAACTTAACAGAGGGTGGGTACAATGCCATCACTAGCAGCAAAAGAGAATGAATTAGTGAAATTTAAATATTAGTGTTGATAACATTCTATTTTCCATATTAATTTCAGGTGAGACAACATCAAAAGAATGAGGAAGGAATCATAAGCATGACAAATCATCCTTGCTCAAGAACAGGCAAGCAATGAATTTTAGAGAAGGAAAGAAGTACATCAAGTACAATTAAGATATGTTGTTAAAGTTAAAGAAGGTAAAGCATGCAACTGCTTGAAGAAATACTTCCAGGAAATTCAAGAGCATGTGAGGTCCAAAATGCAATCTCAATATTACTCCCTTCTCGGTGCCATTGTTCAGAGATTATTTCTCTCCAAATACATTATTCTTTTGCCACCAAAAAAGCATTATTCAACTTGTCCACACAAAAAAAAACAGGAGTATTAGTGTACATAATAATTTGTAAACAAGCACTAGCCAGTGATCTTGTAATTAAAATAGCAGAAATTAATTATGTAATCAATGTGATGAAAATGAATGGAACAATGACAAAACATCAATCAAGACTAAACAAGAATACCCAGGTACAAGAGTCATTTCACAAGGAGACATAACCCTAATAGACAATACCTATCTCCAGAACTCTGTGAAAGAAAGCTATATTACTTACATATTGAGTGTGACACACAAGGAACCAACAACATGCACTTTCTTCACACAAATTTTCAGAACAGAATTTAATTTACATTTTGACCAAACAAGTTTGGACACATGTAAGCTGTGTGACATTCTAGAAATGACTGAAGGAAGTACTAAATCAGAAACAGAGGAAAGGAGGATCCTAAGAAACAAAGAGTTGCACATTTGAAAAGTTGAAAAGCCCAGACACAAATGAAAACAGATTTTCAGAATGCTGCTGGGAGTAAAACACCTTTCACAAAATATTGCAGCAAAGGTTACCAACTCCACACATACAAACCAATGTCACATTTTATTCCAGGTAATTGTGGACACAAAATCTGGGAGTCCATAACTCTAAAGGAGAATCTCACATCCATATGTGGTCAGAGGATATACCTGGTCAGAGATCACAAGAAGTACTATCATTTTTATATGCACACCTAAAATAACTAGAAGGGTCAACAGAAGCCAAACACTTGATTGCTTGGTTGGACACATATGGAGGTCAAAACAAAAATGTGAATTTGCTATCTTTTTGGTACTATGTTGTTCATGTATAGAAATTATTTCATACAGTGGAACACAAATTTCCTATACCTGGGAATACATTTTTATCTTGTGACTGTGACTTTGGTATTATAGAAAACAAGAAAAGGAAAATGCCTGCCATATATACATTGAAAGGTTGGTACAGATTAGCAGAAACATGCAAGAAGAAACAGGCTTTTCATGTGAAACAAGTGACCTAGCAAGACTTTGTGTCAGTTGAAAATTTGAAGAACTGTCTAATATTTAGGAAGAAACACACTGATAAAAACATTGTGAGAATACAAAAGGCTGCACATACCATGATTACCCCATTCTTATCTGGAAAATACTGCATTGCATATGCAAACATTCCAGAAATGGAAAAATACAAAGAAGTAAACTTTGCAAAGAAAGGCAAGATACTCAAAACATGTTTAACACCTCTCCATCAATACTGCCTACCAATCAATGAAGCATCAATGAAGTTTTTTTCCAAGCTGATTTACATTTTACCTCTAAAATAAATTAATAAATGTATTGTTTACACCAACAGCCTATCAACTGTATTTGACTTCCTGGCAGATTAAAAGTGTGTGAAATACTGAAACACAAGCCTGGAATCTTGCCTTACATGAGCAATATTCAGTGGCTGAGCCGGTCCCTGCATGGCTGGCTACCACAAGCAATATTGTTGTCAATCAACCACGTGGATCGGTCTGAAACCAGAGCATCTATCCATTTCCTGGAAGTGGGCACTTTAATGCTCTTAACTATCCAGGCTACTATCATAGCTCATTTCTACTAGATTTTTTGTGAGTTCCACCCCGCCCCCTCCCCCTCCCAAATACATGACATATAACTTTATTGTCTTAAGTTAAACACATCAGTATAAAATTAGATAATATTTTTTAGTATTTCTGTCATGTTTTTTCTGATGGAAAGTGAAATAATTTATAAATTATAGAATTAAAAATTCCATTATTAAAATAAAAAATAACAGGAATTTTATGTTTTCATTCTTTTCTCTCACTTTAATAGACAGCACTTTCTCATTGAATCTAGACCAATACAGTATGGTGACTAAAAAACCATGCAGTATTTGAATCAGTCATTTATTTCATCACTCATCTTGATACATTGTCATAATAGAAGGGAAATAAGTAACATCAAAATGAATGGGCCAAGAGCAGGATTATTAGATGACATCAAAAGATACTGGCCACATTGTCCAATAAAATGACCATCTCAGGAAAAACTGTTATAATACAATCATGTTATCCAAAGACTGAGGAGGAGGAGGAAGAGGAGGAGGAAGGGAGAATGAGAGCATTGATGACTGAGTATTAGTAACTGTCAAAAGTAATAGATATTGAAAAACGACTGCAAATGTGGTAACTACATCCCAATATGAATGAGAAAGGGAAATTGGTTGGGTTAATAGCAGAATCTTTAAGGACGGGCACTGACACTCAAGGACATTTCACAGTAATCACTGGGGTAAGAACAGCACCTTTTTTTAAGCAAAATGTGGATTTCAAGCTACTATAATTAATTAATGTAAATACGAGGTTTGTTCAAAAAGTTACGGAATATCCATAATTTTGTGCCAATGATGTGTTGGAGCAAAATGCAGTTGGAATTCCTGCACATGACTCTGTTTAATTTCTAACTGCTCTAAGTTTCATTAGTGTACATCTGTTAGTTATTGTTCAGTGCTGTATTGAGTAGAACATTGTGTCACACAATTTGCAAATTTCGAGTTTGCAGAGTTAGAGGAGCAGAACACATGCATTAAACACCTTTACAGGGACACACCAAATGATGCAGGAAGCCTACAGTGATAAGTACTTGAATCATACTGTGTTATGAATTGTTAACATGGTTTTAAAATGGCAGGACAGAAGTGAAAGATGATCCTCATTCAGTACACCCTTCAACGTCTACCGACAATGCTCATGTCAGGAATGTCAACAAAATTGTGTGTGCCGATCAGAGACTGACTGTCTGAGAAAATGCAGAAGAATGTAACATTCCAGTTGGATCGTGTCATGAAATCCTGACACAGTATCTTGGAATGCATAGGTTTGCTGCCAAGTTTGTCGCACGGCTGACGAGTCAAGACCAAAAGATCTTTGCCTCGCAATCTGTGAAGAGTTTCTGAATCATGCAAAAAATGAGAATGAGATGTTCCTTAAGAGAATCATAACTAGTAATGAGATGTGGGTCTACTGTTATGATGTTGATACCAAGGTTCAATATTCACAATGGGTTGGGAAAGGATCTCCAAGACCAAAAAAACTTGCCAAGTCAGGCCAAATGTCAAAGCCTTGCTGATAGTTTTCTTTGACTTTGAAGGATTAGTCTTCATGAATTTGTGCCACAGGGACAAACTGTTAAACAATCGTAATGTCAGGATGTGTTGCGACATTTGTGAGAAAATGTGCAAAAGAAATGGCCTGAAATGTGGTGCAACAATTCATGGCTCTTGCATCATGACAATGTACGCACACATTCATCCCTGCTGGTGCATGACTAAAGTTGAAAACCCCATTGAAAGAATGAAGATTTGCAACAACAGATGAGATAAAAGAAAATTTGCAAATGGTGCTTTGCACAATCCAGCAAGAGGCATACCAGGACTGCTTCCAGAAGTGGAAAGAATGCTGGGATCAATATATCAATTGTGGAGGAGAATATTTTGAAGGAGACCAAGCACAATACAGAAAAGGTAGGCATAGAAAAATTTTATTGACAAAGTTACAGAACATAAAATGAACATACTGCATGAAACAATTAGACAGTTAAAAAGTAAAATCAATGAACTTCTGATATGTTTGAACGAACCATAGTCTGCAATAATGTAGATGCTGCAGGTGTTCTCAGCTTAGCGTCAAGTTACTGAAGATTAATGATGGAGAAAGGAGTTGTGCCTTCATAAAAAAGGGATACAAAAATAAAAACATTGATACCCATAGATTTTGTAATGATCAGCATTTTAAAGCTTGTGCTGTAGAAACAATTTTTTATGGAAAGTTATTAATAATTGTCACAATCCACAGGGCTCCATCAGGTAATTGAATTATTTATGAAATAATTTGTTACATTATTAAACTACTCAACTACTAAACTAAAACTAAAGTCCATGCAAATGGGCCTTGGAAGACACAATGGTACTGACTGACCATCGTGTCATCCTCATGGAGGGGCATGTGATCAGCACACCACTTTTTTGGGCCTTGTCAGCTTTCATGATGGAAGCCGCAACATCTCAATCAAGTATCTCCTGAATTGGCCTCACTCAGGCTGAGTGCACCCCACTTGGCAACAAGCTGACAGACCCAGACAGTCTCCTGTCCAAGTGCTACCCAAGCCCGACAGTGCTTAATTTCGGTTATCTGATGGGAACTGGTGTACTACTATTGGCCAAATTTCTGGACCACCAAGCAAAAATGAGGTAATATCAACTCAAGGTTTTAATTTAAATATGTTTCATCAGGCCTATTCCACAACCATACTTGAGCTTCTTTCCATTTCATATAATCCAGGTCCCCTCATACAATCTGCAATGGTTACACAATAAATCAAACAGAGCTAAAGATTGTCAGTCCAGCAAAACATCTGGCAATTACAATTATGTGCAACTTAAACTGGAATAATCACATAGAAAATATTGTGAAAAAGGCAAATCAAAGACAGGTGTTTCAACAGAACATTTAGAAGATGCAACAAGTATACTCAAGAGACTGCCTGCATATACTTGTTCATCCTCTTCTGGAGTATTTCTGTGCAGCATGGGATCTTTACCAGATATATTTGATGGAGGACATCAAAACAGGTCAAAGAAGGACAGCTCATTATTTTGAAGTAGGAGAGAGAGTATCGCAGATATGATAGTCAAGTTGAGGTGGAAATCTTTAAAAGAAAGGCAGTTTTTGTTGTCGTAAGATTTTTTCACAAAATTTCAGTCACCAACTTTCTCCTCTGAATGCAAAAATATTTTGTTGATGTCCACCTACATAGGTAGAACTGATTATCATAATAAAATAAAATAAATCAGAGCATTCGCAGAAAGATTTGTGTTCATTTTTCCCATGCACTGTTCAGGAATGGAACAGCAAAGAATTAGTCTGTAGGTGGTTTGATGAACCAGTCACATTACAAACTGCACTACAGAATTTTATTCCAAAGGCATCAGATCATCAAAATGTATATACTCACAACAAAAGGTGAGTTCCTCCAGCAACAAGATTAGAAATATTTGGAAAGCATAAAAAAGAAATCAAGAAAATGAGGGAATTCCTTTATAGATAGACAATGACCTAATCAAAGATAGCCCTAAAATTGCAAATGGTTTTAAAAATGTTTTTGCTGTCAGTAGCACATAATTTAGGTTTGGGCAATTACCTAGCAGTTAGCCTACAGTTTCTAAGAAGAGCTCCCCAAAAAAAGTTTCAATATATAACTCAATTTAATCCAAAGTTTTCAATGTTATCAACTCTCTTAAAAATAAATATTCAAATGGTTGTCATGAAATCAGTAATAAAATATTGAAATATTGTTCAGCTGAAGTTACAGTACAATGAATTACTTGTGTAACAAATCCTTTCACAGTGGTACTTCCCCAGGGAGTATTTAACAAACCCCTTCAAAAAACGAGACAGGCATCAGTGAAGAACTGCCAACTCATCTTATTTTTGCCAGCATTTTCAAACATTTTTGGACATGATAATGTACACACGAGAGATCTTATACACACTTAGTACTGGAAAACATAGTAGCAAACACTCTGGATCTTGAGAAGGACTGTCTACAGAACAGGATACATATACCTTGACGGATTATATACTACAATAAATAAATCAAGAATTACTACCATGAGAAATACTTTGTGACTTGGTTAAGGTTTGTGATTTTGTGAGCTATGCCTTCCTTATGCAGAAGTTAAATTACTATAGAGTAGAGGACACAATAGGTCATGGTTTTTACCTTACCTGAATGACAGAAAGTAATGTGTATCAGTTCCACGTGAAGCATTTGAAGTAATCATACATGGTGTACCACAAGGTTTATTTTGAGTCATTTGTTGTTTTTAATGCACATAAACAATCTGTTGATAGCAGTTTTAGAAGGTCAAAGTTTTATACTTTTTGCAAATGATGCAAGTATAGGAACTGAAAATACTGCCAGTCCCATTACTGAAAAGACATCTATTATTCTTATCAAAACTGTACATATTCATCACTGGGAGTCTCATGAGTTCCTACATTTCTTCAGAATCCAAACTGATCTTCTCTGAGTTTGGATTAAAGTAATTTGCATCATTACTTTATAACAATGATTCGTTAATGATGAGGAAATATTGGGAAGAGAGAAAAAAGATCAAAAAGCCGGGCAAGTGAATTGTTGAACGAGGTCCACAGATGGCCGAAATCGAAAGAAGAAGAAGAAGAATGATTTGTTAAACTGATAGTTCAGTAATATTTATACCCGTCAGAATTTGCCTTTTTGCATCTGGAATTTTTACAGCTTCTTGAAGTCAGAGGGTATTTAACCTGTCTCAAACAACTTGACATTAGCTGGAACTGTTTTGTAACAGATAATGAAGTCAATAATATCTTTCTTTGATTTGGGTCTTTCAGCACTCCATCGAATCCTCTTCACAAGCTCATTTATCTCATCTCACCTTCATTTACTTCCTTTTCCCTTTCTATAGTATTGCCTTCCGCTTCATTCCCTTGTATAGCCCTTCTATGTATTTCTTCTACCTTCCAACTTTCAGCTTTTCCTTCTTTATTTTGTACCAGCTTACCATCTAAGCTCTTGATATTTATATAGCTGCTTCTCTTTTCTGCAAATATCTTTTTAATTTTCTTATAGACAGCATCTATCTTTCCTTTATTTACACACAGCCTTGCACATGCTGTCTAGCCATACCTGCTTAAGCCTTATGCAGTTTAAAATCTGGTTTCAAAAACCCTCTGTTACCATTCAATAATTTACCTGAAGCTTTATGGTGTTCCCAGATCTCTCTAATATATACATCTTCCTTTCATAACTCTTAAATCTAGTTTTCACAATAAATAAATTGTTCTCTGTGTCAAAATTCTACCAGATGGCTTCCCCATTCATTTCTTTCCCTTGTTCTGCTAATATTTTTTTCTTTTATTCTTTTCCTTCTATCAATTTCCATTCTCCTAGCACAATTAAACTTTCATCTCTCTTAACTATCTCAATAATTTCATATGTCTGATAGCAAAACTATGTTGGCCAACTTTACAAGGCCATAATAGTCAGTCACCCCACCAACTATTGAAAAAATTGCTGTACTCCTTCAGGAATCACAGGTTTGTCTGGTCTCTTCCATTGTGGCTGCATTGTGGCACGCAAATCAAACTGCACCTCAACAAGGTCCATGGTTCGCGATTCATGGGAATGGGGGCAGTGGGAGCTAGGGCGTGGGGCAGGGGGCATTCGAAATATTGGTCGACTTTGCATGGAAAATCATTCCTTGTAGCTGATTGTTGGCGATAATATCTCCCAAAATTCTCAGTGTTACAGTGCTCATACTACCTACATGAAAATTAAAGAGGCCTTTGGAGAAAAGAGAACCACTTGTATGAATACAAGAGCTCAGATGGTAACCCAGTTCTAAGCAAAGAAGGGAAAGCAGTAAGGTGGAAGGAGTATATAGAGGGTCTATACAAGGGCGATGTACTTGAGGACAATATTATGGGAATGTAAGAGGATGTAGATGGTGATGAAATGGGAGATATGATACTGAGTGAAGAGTTTGACAGAGCACTGAAAGACCTGAGTCGAAACAAGGCTCCAGGAGTAGTCAACATTCCAGAAGAACTATTCATAGCCTTGGGAGAGCCTGTCGTGACAAAACTCTACCATCTGGTGAGCAAGATGTATGAGACAGGAGAAATACCCTCAGACTTCAAGAAAAATATAATAATTCCAATCCCAAAGAAAGCAGGTGTTGACAGATGTGAAAATTACCAAACTATCAGTTTAATAAGTCACAGCTGCAAAGAACTAACGCGAATTCTTTACAGATGAATGGAAAAAAAGGCTATTTACAATTTGTACAGAAACCAGATGGCAGTTATAAGAGTCAAGGGACATGAAATGGAAGCAGGGGTTGGGAAGGGAGTGAGACAGGGTTGTAGCCTCTCCCCGATGTTATTCAATCTGTATATTGAGCAAGCAATAAAGGAAACAAAAGAAAAATTCGGAGTAGGTATTAAAATCCATGGAGAAGAAATAAAAACTTTGAGGTTCGCCGATGACATTGTAATTCTGTCAGAGACAGCAAAGGACTAGGAAGAGCAGTTGAACGGAATGGTCAGTGTCTTGAAAGGAGGATATAAGATGAACCTGAACAAAAGCAAAACTGGGATAATGGAATGTAGTCGAATTAAGTCAGGTGATGCTGAGGGAATTAGATTAGGAAATGAGATACTTAAAGTAGTAAAGGAGTTTTGATATCTGGGGAGCAAAATAAGTGATGATGGTCGAAGTAGAGAGGATTTAAAATGTAGACTGGCAATGGCAAGGAAAGCGTTTCTGATGAAGAGAAATTTATTAACATCGAGTTTAGATTTAAGTGTCAGGAAGTCATTTCTGAAAGTATTTGTATGGAGTGTAGCCATGTATGGTAGTGAAACATGGACGATAAATAGTTTGGACAAGAAGAGAATAGAAGCTTTCCAAATGTGGTGCGGTAGAAGAATGCTGAAGATTAGATGGGTAGATCACACAACCAATGAGGAGGTATTGAATAGAACTGGGGAGAAGAGAAATTTGTGGCACAACTTAACTAGAATAAGGGATCGCTTGGTAGGGCATATTCTGAGGCATCAAGGAATCACCAATTTAGTATTGGAGGGCAGCGTGGAGGGTAAAAATCGTAGAGGGAGACCAAGAGATGAATACACTAAGCAGATTCAGAAGGATGTAGGTTGCAGAAGGTACTGGGAGATAAAGAGGCTTGCATAGGATAGAGTAGCATGGAGAGCTGAATCAAACCAGTCTCAGGACTGAAGACCACAACAACAACAGTGCTCGTGTGTGGGGCTCTTAGGCTGCAGTCATAGTGGCCCCAATATCGGTGGATTCCGCCGATGACCGAAATAGTCCGAAGACGCCGACCTTTCCAGATCAGTAAGCCTCTACATGCGCGGTTCCAATGTAGCAGATCGCATCACCCGAACGTACTGATTTCGGACGACAATCGGTGAAATTAAAATCAGTTTTTTTATCATAATGGCCGACACGACACGAAACATGGATTGTGGGAAACTGATGAGTTAGAGGAGTAGTTTATGGCATCCTGAGGATGAAAAGTACCGTGATTTGGATATAGCTCGGAATCTATGGACTGAAATCACAGGTTTATTGGAAACCACAAGTAGGCAATATCTTTACCAGAAATTTTAGGTCTAGTTACGACCTCGGAAAATAATTTATTCAAGTGGCAAGGATGGTGTATTTTGTGATTAAAGTTACTGTAGGGGATCTTTTTGGGTTGTGATAGGTGGACATTAGCTGTGCACTGGCGTTTTTATGCCAGCGGGCTGATTATTCTGTTACATGAAGTGGTTTGTAAATATGAAGCAAATATGTTTTTCCACTTTACAGTGCTTTAAGTGTTTAGAGTATCTTATTCCAGACTTCACGTTTTTCTTTCACACGTACCTATGCTGAATGTCAGTAAGTTAATTGAAGGTTAATTGGCATGTGTGCACATCAAATAAATTCAGCAAAACGTATTTCTAGTGTTTGCCTAGAAGTGTGATTTGGGTTCTATTAAAGAATCCGATACCGACGTTTAAAATGTAATTCTGACTCAAGTATTTGACGTCTGGCGATTATATCTTTCCAATAATCAGGCATATACCGCGTTCTGGAAAGCCAAGTTTCAAAGTTTGTGTGTGATATGTTGGATGTTATTTACCATGTCATAAATACTAATTTAAATGCTTATATTTTCACTTCGTACCCCAAGTACTACGAAGTTTATTTATTCCATATTGAATTTAGGAGCTACGCTTCGTGCAAGCGCCCTAAAATATATTGTAATATAGTTGATTTTCTTTTTTAAAAGATACATTGGATCTGAAACAATACTGCCACCAAATTCTTGTTACGTCCTTTCTCAAATCCACTGGGCTAGTGTTCAAAGAGCAGTGAAGTTTCCACTACTAGAATATGATCATCCGAATACACCAACTGCATTAATATACACCGTTTTAGGAATAAAGCGAGCTTCTGTGAAACCGCAAATCCTCTTCTCATTAATTAAATAATATTTGATTTATCACACACAAATTATATCCATTCATCACGTAATAGAAAAATCAACTTTCACCACGTATATTAACCATCGTGTGCTCATAACCTCATTGGCAAAACCTTTATACAGCGAAGTCGGCACTGTGGCATAACAAACCATACTCTGAACAGCGGGTCTTGGAGAGATCCTTAGTGTGGTGTATCATTGAAACTACATATTTTCGTAATACATGGGTACTTCGTAAAACTTGTCTGGTGATTCCAGTAACTGGAGACGGAATGTACAGTCCTCGAAACGTTCTTTTCGAGACAGATACAGCTCATTCGGCATCTTTTTAATAGCAAACGCTGCATTGCAGTACTCATCTCCACACCCAGAGGCGTTGTGGTATCCATCCCACCTATGGAGGTTAAAATCTAAACTGCGGTACTTCATACATAGTTGTATGCTCGACCTCGCCAAAACCTGACGAATGAGATCGGACACGTCATGACAAAGTTGTCGTGCGATGTTATCAGGCGACTTCTGGCGATGGCGTCTGACGACCGTTGTCGGTGCCACTGTGAACGCAACCTTAATTTGGTGGTTGGCAGCCGAGGTACTTGTTGTGTCTGATCAGGGCAGCGCAATGACTTAGGACGGCGCAATGACTTAGGACGTCACGTACACATGACAGATTACTTATTAATGAAATTAAGCACGGCATGAAACAATGACGACTACATCTCAGGCCTTTGGCACTGATCCCCAAAGTCTTAAGGGATCAACATGAATACCGTACCTCGAATTCCAACGACCTGGACCGATTCAGTACCGTACTTGGAAAACGAGAAGCCAAGAGAGTGTGAACGCACTGTTCTGTGACTGAGGATACGAACTGCTCTGATACAAAGAAGAAAGCTGAGTCATCTTAATTAAGTGTAAACAGAAACTATGATTTCCAACAATATTTTCTTCCAGTAGTACGTAAGTCACCTGTGGTTTAAAAAGCAAATTAGTTTTCTGCAAAAATACAGCTTACTGCATGAAATCCATATTTAGTGCGATACAAATTCTTGTAAAAATATGGTATTTCTTGCGATATTTCCGTAGAAAAGCGTATGTTTGGAAACACCCTTGTGATATACTCAACTTGTCGAACATGATATCTTACGGCTGAATACAGAAAGCACTTGGCATGGTAACTTAGTAGGAGAATGTATAAGTTGTAGTACTCCGATTTTCCCGTAATTATGTAACTTATAATATTAATGGCTCTGCATCACAGTTTCTTTAAAACGACGACCAACGACGAAACGCGTACACAGTTTCATTCTTTTAATGCTACAGTCATTTATAATTTACGATTTGACGCTTCGCTGTCCAACATAACAAATTTATTATCCATGGGTCGGAAATAAATTATGATGTATACTTAAATATAACGTCATTGGTCAAAGCCGACGAGTTGTATCCCATTCTTCAGTTGACCCCATTAAAGATACATGTCTGCGAAAATTTAGGTTGCGCTTTCGTAGAAAGGTGCTATGGATTGGACACCATTGTTCTAGTGATAAGGAGTGGCCGAACGTAGATGCTTGTTTCTGGCTTACCTTCTGACTGCTGTCGCTGCTCTGCGCTCTTACTGTGTTTCTCGATATTCTTAGGATTTTGCTGAATGGAGGCAGAAGCATTCGTGTTGCTCGCTGTCGACTCGTCTCGAACTGTTGCTAAGAAACGGCGTGGGCCCGCCGTAGAGACGCCTTTATTGTTGAAAACCAGCCTCACGTCCATAGTCTTCCGAAAGGGATGGGACGGGTGGGGCCACCTCCTGGCCACCTGGTCGTAGGTTGTGTTTCAAAAATGAACAGCGTAGAGACAGAAGTGATGATACTTTCTGCAGGACCTGACCATTATTTTGCAGGACAACGCTCAAGCACGTACAGTGCAAGCTGTTACTGATTTGTTTGACTGATGGGGCTGCTAAGTGCTATACCATCTACTGCATTCCCCTGACTTAAGCCCCCATGAGTCCAACTCGATTTCTAAACTGAAGGAAACACTTCACGGCATTCGCTTCAGAACTGCTACAAATTCGGCGGGCAACTGATCGCGCCTCTCGAACTGTCAACACAACTGGCACTGCTAAGAGTATCCTACGACTTTCACATCGCTGGCAACTGGTTATACACAACATTGGTGACTACTTTGAAGATCAGTAAAACTTGGAAACACGTATCTATTTTGCACGAACTGTAAATAAATAGTTGCCACTATTAAAGTTCCAGCCCTCGTAGCAATTCCTTGGTGGGGTGGCGGTTTCGGCGCTTTTCTGCAGTAAAGATGGATGCGAACCTTTACATAACCGTATCGAAACAATGTCTTCATTCAGTTTCAATCAGTTTGAATTCTGCCAGTCGACACTAAAAAAATAGAAACAATGAAAGTAATGCAACAAATCTAATAAAGTGAACAGCTGTGAGGTTTTATAATCAAACCAAGTGTTATATATGGCATCAAGCTGAATAGTTCTTTTTAAAACTTTATTCTCCACGTTGAGGGATATTAATATGCCACTTTTGTTAATGTGTAGTAGGCTTTTTCTCAATAATATTGATTTTTTCCCAATTTCAGATTTTTAATTTTCAGTTTCAATCTAACATATGAAAATATTATTTTTGTGAATATTTTCTGAATTTATTAAGTAACTCATTGGATACCGTAACGTTAAATGTAATTACAGATGGTTTAATAAGAAATGTGGTATCTATATCCATATTAATAACGCAAGAATATGTACTTTGCACATTCTTCTGAAATATGCATACCCTTTAGGCAGCAAAGTATCCTATTTAAAAAATACAAAGCTGATAACCACCGATTTTTCGAGACACAATAAGTTTTGTGTATTTGTGTCAAATGTACTGCTTGGAGCACAACACTTTTCCAGACTAACCGAATCAGTTGGAAATTTTGTAAAGTCAATCAGTCAGGACAAATCCGTAACTATGTGAAAATAATCGAACACTGTTTTGAAAATCACTGCGTGAAGTTAACAAATGAGTATCCTTTACCACCTACACCCAGGTCAAAGATCAAATTCGATCTGTAGCAATTTCAGTCTATAGCATAAAAGGGGCGAAGAATGAGCAGGTGTTTCGCTCGAGGCTATATTGGAGCGTCCATCTTGAGTGGCATATACAGCACTGTGCATAAAATACGTAACTCACAATTTTAGTATAGTCCTTTAAGACGCTGTAGAGGCTAAGATGATAATCAAGAAACAGCCCTGTATTTCGAAAGACATGAGAAAACCTGAACTTTTTTGGTCTCGGCATGCTACAGCGGTGAGAAACCATGTGTGGGCGACGTTTTGTTAAGTCACTGCTGACGGGTCTCCTATAGCCGTAACAGATTTCGTCCAAATTTATGGTATATTCACGGCTCATCCAAAAATGAAAAGGACAGAAGAAAAAACAGCATTTTTGGCGAGGGTTTGGCGAGGCATCAGACATTTATGTTAGCGAAGTTTCAAGACTGCGGTTGGTGCAGGGAAAAGCGTACAGCACGGTAATCCGAGGGTAAACTGTCCACTGCCTATGCAGATATTGTCTTTTTTATTTTAACTTTCAAGTTACTTACAGTGCAAATAAACTGAAGTTTGAACAAAGCAAACCAATCGTATAAAGGGCAATATGCTCGTAACAGTATCTGGAAAATTATTGCCAACAATCTACGTATGCCTGCAAGATATGACAGGTCTGCTGACGGAAGATCACTAAAATTGTGATAAGTTGACTTTAAATAGAAATTGAAACTAATCACTAGAAAGAAAACTGTTAAAATTAACTGGAACAGACGGCCATTGTTGATGGCGGGTGCACCTTAGTTAGTGACCAAACTGACTTCTACAAGAATGCTATAAAATTTAGAAAAGATACACCTTTCAATACCACATCGGTTTTGCGAGGCCAATATCTGTTATTTACGGGCGAAACGGAATCATAACTTGGAGACTGTAGCCAGATCATTTAAGGTTCCACGCTTGCATTCACGTTTGCATAACGCTTCGTGATGATCGGCGATTAATCTCAGGAACGCTGTAGCAAGTTGTCAATGAATAAGTGGCAGAATACTAATTGTATTCGGACATTGCGTCTTCACGCCACGATTCGCTAAGCTCGTCGTTGTCGTTGGCTGTAACAATAAAATGTTAAAACATTTCATGTACCGTATATCTATTAGGAGAACTGTTAAAATGAGAACTCATGAGGTTTAACTATACTGAAGAGCCAAAGCGACTGGTACACCTGCCTAATATCGTGCAGGGCCCCCGCGAGCACGCAGAAGTGCACAACACGACGTGGCATGAACTCGACTAATGTCTGAAGTAGTGCAGCAGGGAATTACACCACGAATCTTGCAGGGCTGTCCATAAATCCATAAGATTGCGAGGGGGTAGAGATCTCTCCTGAATGGCATGTCGCAAGGCATCCCAGATGTGCTCAATAATGTTCATGTCTGGAGAGTGTGGTGGCCAGCGGAAGTGTTTAAACTCAGAAGAGTATTCCTGGAGCCACTCTGAAGCAATTATAGACGTGTAGGGTGTCGCATTATCCTGATGGAATTGCCCAAGTCAATCGGCATGCACAATTGACATGAACGGATGCGTGTGATCAGATAGGAGAGCCGGTCTGTGTGGCCAAGCGGTTCTAGGCGCTTCAGTCTGGAACCGCGCGACCGCTACGTCGCAGGTTCGAATCCTGCCTCGGGCATGGATGTGTGTGATGTCCTCAGGTTAGTTAGGTTTAAGTAGTTCTAGGGGACTGATGACCTCAGATGTTAAGTCCCATAGTGCTCAGAGCCATTTGAACCATTTGAAGAGAGGAGGCTCACATACTTGTCGCCTGACGGAGTCGTATCTAGACGTATCAGGGGCACCATATCACTCCAACTGCACACGCCCCACACCATTACAGAGCCTCCACCAGGTTGAACAGTCCCCTGATGACATCCTCGTACACGTCCATCCTCTCGATACAACTTGAAACGAGACTCGTCCGACCAGGCAAATTGTTTACAGTCATCAACAGTCCAGCGTCAGTGTTGACGGGCCCAGGCGAGGCGTAAAGCTTTGTGTCGTGCAGTCATCATTGGTACGCAAGTGGGCCCTCGGCTCCGAAAGCCCATATTAATGATGTTTCATTGAATGGTTCACAACCTGACCCTTGTTGATGGCCCAGCACTGAAACCTGCGGCAATTTGCAGAAGGAAATTGGAAATTTGTGGTAAGGTCTTATGCGGCCAAACTGCTGAGGTCCTCGGTCCCTAAGCCTACACACTACTTAATCTAACTTAAACTAACTTACGCTATGGACAACACACAAACTCATGCACGAGGAAGGACTCGAACCTACGACGGGAGGAGCCGCACGGGCCGTGACAAGGCGTCCTAGACCGAGCGGCTACCCCGCTCAGGCTTGCGGAAGTGTTGCACTTCTGTCGCGTTGAACCATTCTCTTCAGTCGTCGTAGGTCCCGTTCTTGCAGAACCCTTTCCCGGCCGTTGCGTTCTCGGGGATTTGATATTCCTCATATTGACGGTACACTCGCGAAATGGTCGTACGGGAAAATCCCCACTGCGATGTCTATTTTTATCCCCAGGTATAGATTGATCAAAAAGCTTCAAAACTGCCCTTTGCTCATCGAGAGAGAAAAATAAATCCCATCCGAGGAGACTACACCGAAATAAATTCAGTTGTACATCACTGAAATGATGTGTTTGCGTGGTTTGTTGCCAAGCTGTGCGATAAGAGCGAACCTTTCATGGACGTAAACCAAGTTTATTTTTCTCTAGAAACTTTGAAGCGACCATTTAATTGTATGAATATGGCTTTTATAACTTGTTCAATCAATCTGCACTCATGCCCACTACGTCAACCATTGGCTGGAAACTGCGCTAACATACATGGTTCATGCTTCGTCCGATCATCGACAAAAATGCAATTTTTTTTTCTAAACGCTTGGTCGTCTGGAGTTCCCACTTCTGTCACTTTCGTCCATAAAACTGGACGAAATCAGGATGACAAGTAGGCGCGGAGTCCTTGTAAGCCTACGCTTGAGATTCTTTCCTTCCACTGTCTCCTCAAATACAGTTTTCGGACACGACTAACGTCGTAAGTGCCCAACCATTCTATCTTTTCATTATGCTCGTTGTCAAATTTTTTTCTTGTTGATACAATTGAGAACTTCTTTTTTTATTTCTTGGTTAATCCATTTAATCTTCAACAATCCCCTGTACCACCACATTTCGTAAGATTCTAATTCTTTCCTATGTGCGTTCTCCATTGTGCGTGTTTCCCACCAACCTTGATCTACGCTCCATGTACAGATTTTCATAATTTTTTCACTGGTTTCACAGTTTACATTTTTTAGGTATTAGCACCAGTTTCTTTTTGTGGAAAGTCCATTTATTCTTTTGCAGTGTCTGCTACTACGTCTCCCTTGCATTTTTACGTATTTACACTATGTGATCAAAAGTATCCGGACATCCACAAAAAATAGTTGCATTGTGCTGCCACCTACTGCCAAGTATTCCATATCAGCGACCTCAGTAGTCATTAGATTTCGTGAGAGAGTAGAATGGGGCGCTCTGCGGAACTCATGGAATTCGAACGTAGTCAGGTGATTGGGTGTCATACGTCTGTACGCGAGATTTCCACACTCCTAAACATCCCTCGGTCTACTGTTTCCGATGTGATAGCGAAATGGAAACGTGAAGGGACACGTACACCACAAAAGCGTACAGGCCGACCTCGTCTGTTGACTGGCAGAGACTGCCGACAGTTGAAGAGGATCATAATGTGTAATAGGTAGACATTTATCCAGACCATCACACAGGAATTCCAGGCTGCATCAGGACCCACTGCAAGTACTATGACAGTTAGGTGAGAGGTGAGAAAACTTGGATTTCATGGTCGAGCGGCTGCTCATAAGCCACACATCACGTCGGTAAATGCCAAACGACTCCTTGCTTAGTGTAAGGAGCGTAAACATTGGACGATTGAATAGTGAAAAAACGTTGTGTGGAGTGACGAATCACGGTACATAATGTGGGGATCCGATGGCTGGGTGTGGGTATGGCGAATGCCCGGTGAACGCCATCTGCCAGAGTGTGTCATGCCAACAGTAAAATTCGGAGGCTGTGGTGTTATGGTGTGGTGGTGTTATTCATGGAAGGGACCTTGCACCCCTTGTTATTTTGCGTGGCACTATCACAGCACAGGCCTACATTGATGTTTTAAGCACGTTGTTGCTTCCCACTGTTGAAGAGCAATTCAGGGATGGCGACTGCATCTTTCAACACGATCGAGCACCTGTTCATAATGCACTGCCTGTGGCGGTGTGGTTACACGACAATAACATCCCTGTAATGGACTGACCTGCACACAGTCCTGACCTGGATCCTATAGAACAACTTTGGGACGTTTTGGAACGCCGACTTCGTGCCATGCTTCACCAAGCGACATCGATACCTCTCCTCAGTGCAGCACTCCGTGAAGAATGGGCCGCCATTCCCCAAGAAACCTTCCAGCACCTGATTGAACGTATGCTGCAGAGAGTGGAAGCTGTCATCAAGGCTAAGGGTGGGCCAACACCATATTGAATGCGAGCATTACCGATGGAGGGCGCCTAGAACTTGTAAGTCATTTTCAGCCAGGTGTCCGGACACTTTTGATCACTTAATGTGACTCAGCCGTCTCTTCGAGAGCTTCTCTGTCAAATATTAACGTTAAACAATCCTGCACAGGATATTCTATCACTGCTATACGGATAGCCTGGTCTAGCGTATCCATCTAGTCTAGGACATTAAAATACACCCCTGGAAATGGAAAAAAGAACACATTGACACCGGTGTCTCAGACCCACCATACTTGCTCCGGACACTGCGAGAGGGCTGTACAAGCAATGATCACACGCACGGCACAGAGGACACACCAGGAACCGCGGTGTTGGCCGTCGAATGGCGCTAGCTGCGCAGCATTTGTGCACCGCCGCCATCAGTGTCAGCCAGTTTGCCGTGGCATACGGAGCTCCATGGCAGTCTTTAACACTGGTAGCATGCCGCGACAGCGTGGACGTGAACCGTATGTGCAGTTGACGGACTTTGAGCGAGGGTGTATAGTGGGCATGCGGGAGGCCGGGTGGACGTACCGCCGAATTGCTCAACACGTGGGGCGTGAGGTCTCCACAGTACATCGATGTTGTCGCCAGTGGTCGGCGGAAGGTGCACGTGCCCGTCGACCTGGGACCGGACCGCAGCGACGCACGGATGCACGCCAAGACCGTAGGATCCTACGCAGTGCCGTAGGGGACCGCACCGCCACTTCCCAGCAAATTAGGGACACTGTTGCTCCTGGGGTATCGGCGAGGACCATTCGCAACCGTCTCCATGAAGCTGGGCTACGGTCCCGCACACCGTTAGGCCGTCTTCCGCTCACGCCCCAACATCGTGCAGCCCGCCTCCAGTGGTGTCGCGACAGGCGTGAATGGAGGGACGAATGGAGACGTGTCGTCTTCAGCGATGAGAGTCGCTTCTGCCTTGGTGCCAATGATGGTCGTATGCGTGTTTGGCGCCGTGCAGGTGAGCGCCACAATCAGGACTGCATACGACCGAGGCACACAGGGCCAACACCCGGCATCATGGTGTGGGGAGCGATCTCCTACACTGGCCGTACACCACTGGTGATCGTCGAGGGGACACTGAATAGTGCACGGTACATCCAAACCGTCATCGAACCCATCGTTCTACCATTCCTAGACCGGCAAGGGAACTTGCTGTTCCAACAGGACAATGCACGTCCGCATGTATCCCGTGCCACCCAACGTGCTCTAGAAGGTGTAAGTCAACTACCCAACTACCCTGGCCAGCAAGATCTCCGGATCTGTCCCCCATTGAGCATGTTTGGGACTGGATGAAGCGTCGTCTCACGCGGTCTGCACGTCCAGCATGAACGCTGGTCCAACTGAGGCGCCAGGTGGAAATGGCATGGCAAGCCGTTCCACAGGACTACATCCAGCATCTCTACGATCGTCTCCATGGGAGAATAGCAGCCTGCATTGCTGCGAAAGGTGGATATACACTGTACTAGTGCCGACATTGTGCATGCTCTGTTGCTTGTGTCTATGTGCCTGTGGTTCTGTCAGTGTGATCATGTGATGTATCTGACCCCAGGAATGTGTCAATAAAGTTTCCCCTTCCTGGGACAATGAATTCACGGTGTTCTTATTTCAATTTCCAGGAGTGTATAAATCATGCTTTTTACTGTAGTACCGTTTAATATTAAAAAAAAACACAAGTGAATTTTAAAGTAATATTATTATTACATGAAAGCGTACTTCTTAATCTACATTCCAGCACAACTTCAGTCAATTTGAAGGCATCCATCGCCCCTGCTGTTCAATCTATACACCGAAGAAGCAGTGGCTGAAGTAAAAGAAAGGTTAAAGAATGATATTAAAAGTCATGGTGGAAGGATGTCACTGCGAAGATTCGCTGATGACATTGCTATCTCAGAATTACAGGATCTTTTGAATGGAATGCACAGACTAACGAGTACAGAACATGGAATTAGAGCAAACCGAAGTAGACGAAAGTAATGAGGAGAGGCAGAAATGAGATTAGCGACAAAGTTAACATCAAAATTGGTGCCCATGCAGAAGACGAAGTTAAAGAACTCTGCTACTTTGGAAGGAAAATGACACATCACGGACGAAACAAGGACATAAAAAGCAGACTAGCACAGACAAAGAAGGGATTCCTGGCTAAAAGAAGTCTGGTGGTATCAAACATAGGCCTTAATTCGAGGAAGAAATTGCTGAGTGCATTCGGCTCACACTTCATTTTAATGGATGCCAATGCACGACCGCATCAAACAACGCAGGCGGAGGAGGTGTTGGAACGGGGAGATATTCGGCGAATGGAGTGGCCTGCCTGTTCCCTCGCCTCATATCGCATCGACCACGTATTGGTGCGTTAGATGACGTGGTGCAACACGTCCGCAGGCACCAGTAACCATCCAGCAGTTTGCAATTGCGCTGGTGGAGCAATGGAACGCCATAGCACAAGAATTCCTTAGCGACGTTGCGACAAGCATGGGAGCACGTTGCAGAGCATGTATTGCCGCCCGTGTTTCATACACCTCAGTACCGGTGTAGAAGAATGAAACCGGAATTTACCTGTAGATGGTGTTAGCCGTCAGTGTAGGGCGCGTGAGACCGCGTCAGCAGCGCCATCTGCTTCCTGTAACGGCTGACGACGAATGCCAACACGCAGTAACCCAAGTTCTATACATCGGTATCTGTTTCAAACCCGTAAACATGTCGTGTTTTGTGTCTACGAACTACGATTCGCGGACAGTATTGGTTTTATGTTGTCATTTGAAGAAAATTGCTGCAGAATCGCATCGAATGCTTCTCGAAGCTTCTGGCGAACATGCTCTTTGGAAAACATAGTGCTTCAAGTGCTTCAAAAATTCAAAAGTAGTGATTTTGACGTGAAACGACGAGCTTGGGAAACTACCGAAAAAGTTCGAAGACAGCGAATTGTACGCCTTATTAGATGAAGATGAAACTCAGACTCAAAAGGAACTCGCGGAACAGTTGAATGTGACACAAAGCCGTTTCTCTTCGGTTGAAAACTATGAGAAAGGTGGCAGAAGTGGGAAGAAGGGTTCCGCGTGAACTGAATGAAAGACAGCAAACAAATCGAAAGACCACTTGTGAAATGCTGCTCGCAAGATACAAACGAAAGACGTTTTTCCATCGGATAGTGACATATGATGAAAAACGGATATATTTTGAGAATCCTAAGCGTCGTAAACCGTGAGTTAATCCAGGCAAACCATCGATATCCAGTGCAAGACCAAATCGCTTAGGAAAGAAGACAACGCTCTGTGTTTGGTGGGATCGGAAGTGTGTGATCTAATATGAGCTGCTAAAATCTGGTGAAACCGTTAACACTGATCGCTAGCAACAGCAAATGATCGATTTGAACCGAGTATTACGTGGAAAACGACCATAATATGGAAAAAAGCAACACGAAGTCATATTGCTCCATGATAACTCCCCATCACACACAGCAAAAGGTGTCAGGGAAACGATTGAGGGGCTCAGTTGGGAAATATTGGGGCATGTGGCTTTTTCTCCAGACTTGGCTCTGTCCAATTATCATCTATTTGTATCAATGGAACACGCTTTCACTGAACAACGTGAAATGTTATGTGAGCCTCACTGCCCCTTCCTTTAACTAATTTGTGCCTGATTTTATTCTGAGAAGCTCAGTAATGTATGTAAATACCGTAAATGTAAATTTGATTCAAAAAGTGCTTGAAGTGAAGTGAAGCGCAGCTGGACAGCAACAAACTCTTTAGCGCGCAATTCCCGAAACGATAGTAGTAGTGAATCTTTGAGTATGGACTCTAAAAAAGACAATTGATTTATTAAGAAAAAGAGGATTGTTAATCTGTATCTTGTGGAAAGAGGACGTGTTGCTAGAGAGTCACTGAGAACGTATTGTTACATTTAATGAAAATTGCTGTTTCAGTGATAAAACCGAGTAAAGTACATGTAATAGTTGCCAAACATTTATGTATACACATTTTCTGGAAGTGAAGAATAGAAATATCTTGCTTTTGAAAAAGGAGGTGAACTTCATTGTCGTCGCCGGCTATCATCCGACAGAACTGCAACTGTACAAAGTTCGCTAAAATACAGGAAAGGAAATGCATTCTCTATAGTTTTCATTCAATACATACCAACCTCTCATAATTTCTTAATTGCAGCAATTGGATTATGTTCCTGTATAATAGTATGGTGCTGAACTCCAATGACCGGCCGGCCGGAGCGGCCGAGCGGTTCTAGGCGCCACAGTCTGGAACCGCGCGACCGCTACTGTCGCAGGTTCGAATCCTGCTTCGGGCATGGATCTGTGTGATGTCCTTAGGTTAGTTAGGTTTAAGTAGTTCTAAGTTCTAGGGGACTGATGACCCGAGAAGTTAAGTCCCATAGTGCTCAGAGCCATTTGAACCATTTTTCCACGGACCAATTTTGATGCAGCAGGACGTGTAGTTTGAAGGAAGTTTTTCTGCTAAGCAATCTCCTTTTCCAAAAGCAAGATATTTCTATTCTCCGCTTCCAGAAAATTTGTACACATAAACGCTTGGCACTATTACACATACTTTACTCGGTTTTATCACTGAAACAGCAATTTTCATTAAAGTAACAATACGTTCTGAGCGACGCTCTAGCAACACGTCCTCTTTCCACAAGATACAGATTAACAGTCCTCTTTTTTTTTTAATAAAACAATTGTTTTTTTTTTTCTAGAGTTCATACTCAAAGATTCACAACTACTGTCGTTGCGGGGATTGCGCGCTAAAGAGGTTTTGTTTCTGTCCAGCTGCGCTTCACTTCAAGTACTTTTTGAATCAAATTTACATTTACGGTATTTACATACATTACTGAGCTTCTCAGAATAAAATCAGGCACAAATTAGTTAAAAAAAAGGGGGGACAGTGAGGCTCACATAACATCAGAAACGCTTCAATTAGTATGGAAATGTACGAAAATGGCTCGCTGTCTGATTCGCTTCCAAAGAAGAACCATTTTTTATAGGGTGACGCAGAAGCAGCAGAAATGCATAAGCAGCAATGCAGATTATTGCGAATACAATATTATTTATCAGTTTCAGACAACAGACGTACCTGGTAAGAATCATGTCGTGCCTTTGGTACTGTCCAGGGGACCGTCATCAATCACGGTGACCTCTGTCATTGTTGTCTCTGAATGTGTCATTTCTGTTAGGCTCATTGCGTATTTCTTTCAGTTATCTTCTGTACCATACTGTAGCAATTTCTTCTGTGTACAGGTCAAGTTTCATCGCGCTGTGTTACTTAGCATGGGAAAGCAAAGAGAGCTTCACTGCAAATTTAAACGCAGCCAAAACCTCTGAGACCAACAGAAGTTAAAGCATGTCAAAGTTAGCGTAAGGTGGGCTATGCGTGAAGCGTTCAGTGAATTCGAAAGTAAAATTCTATGTACCGACTTGACAGAAAATCCTAGGAAGTTCTGGTCTTACGTTAAATCAGTAAGTGGATCGAAACAGCATATCCATTGCATTGCATTGCATTGAAGCAGAGGATGACACGCGTAAAGCTGAAATACTAAACACCTTTTTCCAAAGCTGTTTCACAAAGGAAGACCGCACTGTAGTTCCTTCTCTAAATCCTCGCACGAATGAAAAAATAGCTGACATTGAAATATGTGTCCAAGGAATAGAAAAGCAACTGAAATCACTCAACAGAGGAAAGTCCACTGGACCTGACGGGATACCAATTCGATTCTACACAGAGTACGCGAAAGAACTTGCGCCTTCTAACAGCCGTGTACCGCATGTTTCTAGAGGAGCGGAAGGTTCCAAATCATCGGAAAAGAGCACAGGTGGTTCAAGTTTCCAAGAGGGGTCTTCGAGCAGATGAGCAAAACTATAGCCTCATATCTCTGACATCGATCTGTTGTAGAATTCTAGAACATGTTTCTTGCTCGCGTATCATGTAATTTCTGGAAACCCAGAATCTACTCTGTAGGAATCAACATGGATTCCGGAAACAGCGATCGTGTGAGACCCAACTCGCTTTATTTGTTCATGAGACCCAGAAAATATTAGATACAGGCTCCCAGGCACATGTCGCCTGATAAACAAAGTAAGAGCCTACGGAATATCAGACCAGCTGTGTGGCTGGATTGAAGAGCTTTTAGAAACAGAACACAGCATGATTTTCTGAATGGAGAGACGTCTACAGACGTTAAAGTAACATCTGGCGTGCCACAGTGGAGTGTTATAGGACCATTGCTTTTTACAATATATATAAATGACCTAGTAGATAGTGTCGGAAGTTCCTTGCGGCTTTTTGCGGATGATGCTGTAGTATACAGAGAAGTTGCAGCATTAGAAAATTGCAGCGAAATGCAGGAAAATCTGCAGCGGATAGGCACTTGGTGCGGAACAAACACTGGTAGCAGTTACTTCTGTAAAATATCTGGGAGTATGCGAACGGAACGATTTGAAGTGGAATGATCACATAAAATTAATTGTTGGTAAGGCGGGTACCAGGTTGAGATTCATTGGGAGAGTCCTTAGAAAATGTAGTCCATCAACAAAGGAGGTGACTTACAAAACACTCTTTCGACATATACTTGAGTATTGCTATTCAGTGTGGGGTCCGTACCAGGTCGGGTTGACAGAGGAGATAGAGAAGACCCAAAGAAGAGCGGCGCATTTCGTCACAGGATTATTTGGTAAGCGAGATAGCGTTACGGAGATGTTTAGCAAACTCAAGTGGCAGACTCTGCAAGACAGGCGCTCTGCATCGCGGTGTAGCTTGCTGTCCAGGTTTCGAGAGGGTGCGTTTCTGGATGAGGTATCGAATATATTGCTTCCCCCTACTTATACCTCCCGAGGAGATCACGAATGTAAAATTAGAGAGATTCGAGCGCTCACGGAGGCTTTCCGGCAGTCGTTCTTCCCACGAACCATACGCGACTGGAACAGGAAAGGGAGGTAATGACAGTGGCACGTAAAGTGCCCTCCGCCACACACCGTTGGGTGGCTTGCGGAGTATAAATGTAGATGTCGATGTAGCTACTTTTGTCTTCAAGTTTTGCACACCAGTGTAACAAAACGCCTCTCTGGAGAGGGATTGGAACAAAGTGGACACGATGGAAGGAAAAGGAAAGTGACTGTAACATCTCCTCGTAAGATTCCCTTGTGGAGCGCAGCTTACGCAGTTTATCATCTTGAATGCACTGCATTGTAACAGAGGACGCCGCACGCGATCCTCGCACACAGCCACCAGCACCGGCGCCAGACTCACGGCCGGCCGTGGTGCGGCTTTCGGCACAACAGGTGTCGCGGCAGTAGGTATTAGCAGGCAGCGCTGAGCCTGTGATAACAGTCACCTGGGCCCGTAACGCAGTGTTCGGCGATAACGTAGTCCCGGCCGTGTCGCGCACCCAGTGCTCAGTGTGTGTGTGAATGTGTTTGTGCTCGGACTAGCCAGACGCGCTTTCAGGAGGGCGCGTGGGAGTCGGAGCAAAGGTAAGGGACCAGTGCGAACCCCGGGGAAGGGTGTAAACCGACTCACAACACAGGCAACAGTGCAGTTCCAACAGCAAACCTCTTTAACGCAGCTGCTGGCTCTCACTGAATATTACACCACTCTTCAGAAAGTATTCGTACTCCTAGTAGAAATAACCTTGAAGCTTTGATGCGCTATGTGTGTTTTGAATGAAATCGAACGTTTAGGAAACTACAAAGACGCTCATTTTATGCGAAAGCTCTGGGGGAGACAAAGTAAATAGCTCGTCACTGTTATTGTCTGTTGTGCAATTAAACCCAGTGTTATGTATTTACGCCATACACGCAGATGGTGTTTATGCATGTAGCAGATGCTAAGAGCCCCGCGCTTTTACGGGTGTCACACATTTTTTGGAGAAATTAACCATTATCTATTTATTTATATGTGCCTTTATTTCACCTAGCAAGATTAGGGACTTCGTGTCAACTCTTACATCTAATTAAACATCCTAATAAGTCATCAATAAAATTTTTAAAGTACATGAACAACATATAGCCTAATAGTGATGATAATAATAGTAATAATGATATGTGTAGTGACGAATACATGAAAGTTAAGAAATACCACTCTCATTAACATTGCCTTTAAGAATTTCCTAATTACTTTCTTGTCGAATGTGAGTAATGACATATAACACAAAATGGTGTTAGCAGCACAAAAGGAACCAGTGTGGACAAGAATTCGTCTGAACAGAGCAAGAACGAGAAATAATAGGGTAAGATTATTACATGAAATAGAGGAAAACTACAGAAATAGAAAGGGATGAGAAAAGCTTCGACAGTTTACAGTGTGACAAAGAAAACAGCTGGAACATGCCGAGAGGAAGCCGTGTCAGCGATAACAGATAAAGCTTCCAGTTGCTGCTGAATTCAGAGTGGTTTTGGATAAGACACAACTGTTAGCAGCGCTGCTGCTACGGTCGCCGGTTCGAATCCTGCATCGGGCATGGATATGTGTGATGTCCTTAGGTTAGTTCGGTTTAAGTAGTTCTAAGTCTAGGGGACTGATGACCTCAGATGGTTAAGTCCCACAGTGCTTAGAGCCATTTGAACCATTTGAGTAGGAGAAAGACAAAGATTTACTGTTATGAATGGGTACAACCAAGATGACGGACCTATCAGACCTTGTAATGCAGTTGTGAAACAATAGATATTTGTTATGTGAGAGAGGTGTTGAGGACACCAGTAACTAAAAAACCGAAAATCAAGTCGCAGTTTTGAGATGAAAATAATGACACTGTTTAGGATTACAGGGGTTGCACAAAAATGTGGAAACACCTCGAGAAATCCATGCTTGAACATAAACACAGATATTAGCCAAGACTCCTGGTTGCGCTGTTGTATTTGACCACGAAGAGCACCTGTGAAAAGTCCTCAATACGTTGCAAGCGTCGTCGAGATCAGAACAGTGTTCGGTGTAGTTGAAGGTGCGTTATGTAGGAGCTAAGTGAATTCGAACCTCGGCACATTGTTGGTGTTCGTATGGTGGGTGCTTCTAACCGAGGGAACGAAGTGTTGGTGTTTCAAGAACCACCATTTTGAAGATTCATGCAGCATAGAGGGAAGGCGGAAAAACATCATCTGCTATGCCACAACGCGGATGCAATATGTGTTTAGTGACCGTGGCACTCAATCATTGAAGAAGACCGTGAAGGAAGATATGAGAACTTTTGTATCCCGCCTGGAAGGCGACGCGTGGGTCTGCTCCTGTAAACGGAAGGGTAGGCCGAATGTAGGAAGTGAGTAGGAGCAGGAAAAGGTAGAACACGTCGGTACTGCTTGTCAAATTATAGATGTTTACTATAGGCAAAAACAAGTTAATAAATGGTTACATAACTTTGCACTGAGGTACGAAGCCTTAGACCCGTCGTAAGTAGTACATAGTCTTAATAGCAATCCAACACCCTCGGAAGCTGAAGTGATGTTTTTAGGCCGTCTGCTCTTGATCAACTGGGGAGGATCTCTATCGGAGCTCGCAGATCTCAACAGCACCGGCTGGAGGGCGCTGTCGTCGGTGTCTGTCGTAGTGCCAGCTTAAGAACTTGCACCTATGCCGTGTCATCGTAGCTATCGATACCACAAGAACGACATCTGAGAAGTCACTGCAGAACTGAATGTCGCACTCGCGAACAATGTCAGCACCAAAACAACACGAAGGGAGTTCCGTAAGCAGGGAGTTGAGGGGCGAACTAGAATTCCAGAGATGCAGATGCCGAAACAGGAAAATGTGGTGTCGAAGCCCTAAAATCTGGCCTATGGAGCAATGGAAAGTGTCATTGGTCGGAAGAGTCTACTTCCACACTGTTTACAGTTACCAGCCGAATGCACGTCCCAAGAGTGAAACTTGGCGGGGGTTCGGTGATGGTTTGGGCAGCCGTGTCGTGGTATTCCATGGACCCTTTGGTTACTGTGCATGGTAGTGTGACTGCCAAGGATTTTGTGACCATTTTGGCTGATCTGGTCCGTCCCAAGGTACAGTGTTTGATGCACGATAGCAATGATGTATTCCTGGACGATAGAAGGCCCCCTGTTCATTCAGCGCGTATCGGACGATACTGGTTTAGTGAGCACGAGGATGCGTTGTTGGATCTTCCTTGACGACAGCAGTCACAAAATCTCAATATTATTGAGCTTTGAGGTCTACTTTGGTGAGAAGGGTGCTTGATGGCTATTCACCTCCATTGTCTTCACCTGAACTCGTCACTATTTTGCAAGAAGAAAGGTATAAGATTGTTTTGAAACCTGTATTTACCCATACCATAACGACTTGAAGCTTTTTTGAATGCCAACGAGTTTCCTACACCAAATTATACGTGGTAATGTGCTGTGTTTTGGTGTTTCCATATTTTTGTCACCCCCTCCGCCGTATGTGCAGTTGGCTGTGCAGCATCTTAAAGCACTGGAAATAATAAATCGGTGACATAAAATTATGTGCCGTTTCGAATGTTTTAAGAATACATTCGACGTGATTCTGTTTTTATTAAGCCAAATTTTATGTATTACAAATTAGCATATGACTTTCATTTACATGTTATGTTGCACTATGGTCTGCTGCGCATGCTCTACACCGTAATAATGTCGACAGATATTGTTTGCATTATAGTGTCACCAACGCTCGCCTAAAAATCGTCTGTTGATATGCCTCTCACACTAAACGACGCAGGACGGTCGGACAGCCAGAATACTTCCAAATTCCGACAGCCATTCGTTAGAGTTACAATTACTGAGACTCCAGCTCACTTCTGTTTTGTGTATCTTTCACCAATTTTGAATTTGAGCACAAAGTGTCTTTACACAATGTTTGTTTACCATGTTCCAAGACATTTCTGTAAACCTTTCATACACACTTTTATGGTAACGCCACTCGGATACATCAGTATTACACAAGCACAACGTGGGTTAGACTGTCTTAGTTGGTGTGTCACGTTTTTCTGTACACTATTGTCTTATTGTGCCGTTAAATTTTGTTCAGTCACGTTGTAATGTACGCAATTGTCTTATTGTGCCTTGAAATTTTGGTCTGTCTAGAATTGTTTGTAATGTTATAATACTACCCATTTATCATTTTAATGTGACCTGTCACCATGTAATCAATTTCAAGACAGTCTGCAGCAGTCAGTGCCTGCTCTGCTTGTCGGTAATTATGGGGATGGTAAAAATCTGGAACAGTGGTTGCCTTGCACTCTCCACGAAGTGAAACAAGAGATGAGCGCCCTGTGCAGTATCATTGTACGCAAACCTCAAGTAGGTAGGCGTCTAAAAGTTTCATTTCAAGTTGTAAGACTTAGTAAACAATGGTTTTCTTCCTTCGTGTATGTACCGAGCTAGTAAACTGTGACGTGTAGGTTTAATAACTTGAGGAATGTTGATTACGTTGCTGAGATAATGGTTCAAAAATTAAGCTATACGGAAAAACAGGGATTTATTAACCTCTAATATAAATTTAAGTGCTAGGAAGTTTTTCTTGAAGGTACACACAACAAAAAAAGTTTTTCATCACCTCGGTTCCGGCAGTTCCAGAACCTATACAGAAAATTGGAATAGAGATCAACATAAACATCACTTCCGCCCTTGTTATTGCTCATGAAAACCACACACTGCATGTTGTACCGCCATACAGACCTTCAGAGGTGGTGGTCCAGATTTCTGTACACACCGGTACTTCTAATACCCAGTATCACGCCCTCTTGCACTGATTAATGCCTGTATTCGTCGTGGCATACTATCCACAAGTTCATCAAGGCACTGTTGGTCCAGATTGTCCCACTCCTCAACGGCGATTCGGCTTAGACCCCTCAGAGTGGTTGATGAGTCACTTCGTCCTTTTCAGTCTATCCCAGGCATGTTCGACAGGGTTCATGTCTGGAGAACATGCTGGCCATTCTAGTCGAGCGATGTCGTCATCCTGAAGGAAGTCATTCACAAGATGTGCACGATGGGAGCCCGAATTGTCGTCCATGAAGACGAATGCCTCGGCCATATGCTGCCGATACGGTTGCGCTATCGGTCGGAGGATGGCATTCACGTATCGTACAGCAGTTACGGCGCCTTCCATGACCACCAGCAGCGTACGCCGGCCCCACATAAAGCCACCCCAAAACAGCAGGGATCCTCCACCTTGCTGCACTCGCTGGACAGTGCGTCTAAGGCGTTCAGCCTGACCGGGTTGCCTCCAAACATGTCTCCGACGATTGCTGGTTGAAGGCATATGCGACACTCATTGGTGAAGAGAACGTGATGCCAATCCTGAGCGGTCCATTCGGCATGCTGTTGGGCCCATCCGTACGGCGCTGCATGGTGTCGTGGTTGCAAAGATGGGCCTTGCCATGGACGACGGGAGTTAAGTTGCGCATCATGCAGCCTATTGCGCACAGTTTGAGTTGTAACACGACGTCCTGTGGTTGCACGAAAAGCTTTATTCAACATGGTGGCATTGCTGTCAGGGTTCTTCCGAGCCATAATCCGTAGGTAGCTGTCATCCACTGCAGTAGTAGCCCTTGGGCGGCCTGAGCGAGGCATATCATCGACAGTTCCTGTCTCTTCTGTATCTCCTCCACGTCCGAACAACATCATTTTGGTTCACCCTGAGACGCCTGGACATTTCCCTTGTTGAGAGCCCTTCCTGGCACAAAGTAACAATGCGGACGCGATCGAACCGCGGTATTGACCGTCAAGCCATGATTGAACTAAAGACAACACGAGCCGTGTACCTCCTTGCGGAACGACTGGAACTGATCGGCTGTCTGACCCCCTCCGTCTAATAGGCGCTGCTCATGCATGGTTGTTTACATCTTTGGGCGGGTTTAGTGACATCTCCGAACAGTCAAAGGGACTGTGTCTGTGATACAACATCCACAGTCAACGTCTATCTTCAGGAGTTCTGGCAACCGGGGTGATGCAAAACTTTGTTTGATGTGTGTATTTATTGAAATGTAGCCTTTTATGGAAGAGAAAAGTGGATCATAGGCAGTTCAGACAAGAAGAAGATAGAAGCTTTTTAAATGTGATGCTATAGAAAAGCGCTGTAAATTAGATGGATAGGTCGGATAACACATAAGAAGGTACTGAAACGAATTGGAGGAAAAAGAAATTTATGACATAGTGTGACTAAAGGAAGTGACTGGTTGATAGGACGCATACTGGGGCAGCAAGAAATGTTCAATTCGGTAATTGAAGGATTTGTGGGAGTAAAAATTGTAGGAGGAGACCAAATACAGTAAGGTGGTTCAGATGGATGAAGGCTGCAGCAGTTACGTAAAGAGGCTTGCACAGGATGGAGTAGCGTGGAGAGCTGCATGAAACCAGATTTCGGACTGAAGACCACAACAGCAGCAGCATCTGCTAGTGCTTAAATTGCGCACGTGGAAACATTTAATCAGACGTTACCTTCACACATTATATGGAAGTGAAATATAAAATCTAAAAAATATGAGTACATATAGCGACTTTAAGTCGTTCCTAAATATACGATCCGCTTGCATTTCTAAAATCTTCAACATTTATCTGAAATAGTTACCGCATCCACTGTGTCAACGTTCGTTTTTGCACGTACAAAATTTCTGTGAAATTTCTTATCACGACAGTGAAATAAAACTGCATCGATGTGTTGCGAGTATTGCGCCTGTGTGCGTTGGAAGAATACACTAGAAGAATATTCCGTCTTTCCTTTGAGAAAATATCGCCGCCTACCGTTTTCGCGTTTGCTCTCAAGCCCTGAAACGTTCGCGCAAGTTCGCAACATAACGGAAACTAGAGACAGATTTTTCAGGCAACTAATTGTAATTCCTCCCACTGATAATACTTTTCGAAATAACTCAAACAATCTGGCAACCTCGCAACTTCCGTTGTATAAACAGATTATAAAATGAACCTACTTCTTAGAGGACTAATTAAATCAATAACACATGAAAATATTTTCAGCGGCCGTTATTTTAGTCCAAGCAAAATTTATTTTCGATTGTTACTATGCAGACGTACCCCAAAATCGCTGTTTCACGTTTTCCCACATAGAATTGTCGGCGGAGGAAGGAGAATTTATTTATCTTTACGCTCGGTTTCTTTGTTAAGGAGTTGAGGACTTTGTTATTAAAGAAAACAGCCAAATAATAAGTGATAACAGCCAGGTATCAATGTATTTAATTATTAGTTCCTTGAAGTAGATCAGAAGAATGGCACGGACGGTGAAGGGATGAAGCAGTAAAATTCTCTCGTGTGCAAGGAGCAATGCTTCATACATAAGACAAATTACAATTACTCGATGCTCTGCCAAAGATATAAGAATGTAGTTAACTCCAAAACCAACAATTCCGAACATGGTAATATCTTGGGTAAAGTACCAACATATTCTTCACATTTATACAATGTTTTTAATCACATAAGCAGAACACATCATTATCAATGGGGATATTTCGAGACAGACTGAAATATGCAATTGTAAGACCCCTTCACAAGAAAGGTAGTAAAACAGATACAAAAAATTACCGACCAGTCCTACTATTTACCTCCATCTCGAAGATAATCCTAAGAATTGTGTATGCAACAACACGTGACACACCCCTCTCAAAAGAAGGTACTGAATCTGCCTCAGTGAAACTGCGAATTCAGAATGGGAACAATCACTACAGGTGTACCATAAGGATTGATATTTGATCCGTTCTTGTTAACGTACTTGATCTTCCATCATACACCCATGATGAAATAGTTCTCTTTGCTGACGATACATGTATTATAATCAAGCCTAATTGAGTAACTTCCACACTTGTAAATGTAAATAACGTTTTCTTGAAAATTAATAACTCGTTCTCTGCAAATGGGCAGTCACTAAATTGAGATAAAACATAATGCATGTAATTCAGTATTGCTCGAGACATGACCATATCATTAGATATAGTGCAAGAGGAACAATCAGTTCAGGAAACAGAACGTTCTAAATCATTAAATGTTCGTATTACTAATAACCTGAACTTGAAATAACATTTTACAGATAATGTTTAACGTCTTATCTCTGAAACTTTTGCATTACGGATATCAGATTTTGGAGATGAAAACTTAGAAAAGTTGACTTACTTTTCTATTTTTATTCACTAATGAGTTGTAGCATCACAAGCAGAGATAAGTCGTCATTGACGATAATAGTATTTGTTGTACAGAAGCATGTAGTTAGGATAAAGTATAGTGCACACTCTACATGGACCTGACCAAAGTCGTGGGATACCTCCATAACATCGTATCGGACCTCCATCTGCGTGCACCGACTAGACGTGACATGGACTCAACAAGTGATTGGAAGTCCCCTGCAGAAATGTTGAGCCATGCTTCCTCTATAGTCGTCTGTAATTGTGAAATTGTTGGCAGTACAGGATTTTGTGCACGAACTGACTTCTCGATTACATGCCTTAAATGTTCGATGGGATTCATTTCGGGTGATCTGGGTGGCCAAATCATTCGCTCGAATTGTTCAGAATGTTCTTCAAACCAACCGCGAACAACTGTGGCCCGTTGAGATGGCCCATTGTCATCCACAACAATTGCGCCATTGTTTGGAGACAAAAAACCAATGAATGGCTGTAGATGGTCTCCCAGTAGCCGAACACAACCATTTCCACTCAATGATCGGTTCAGCTGGACCAGAGACCCAGTCCCCTCCATGTAAACACAACCCTTTACCATTTGGGAAATAACAACAGTGCCTTGGTGACAACCAAGGTCCACGACTTCGTGGGGTCTCCACCACATTCGAGCCCTATCATCAGCTCTTACCAACTGAAATCGGGACCCATCTGACCAGGCCACGGTGTTCCACTCGTCTAGGGTCCAACCGACATGGTTACGAGATCAAGAGAGAGGCTGCAGGTGTGTCGTACTGTTACTAACGAATACGTTCATTGTAAGTTCTACATTAATTTCTGCGATTATTTCACACAATCGTGCGTAAAGGCATTGGTAGAAACCTGGAGAAGTGCAGTCAGTCTACAAAAGAGGTTGCTTAAAAATCACTCGTGCGGCCGGTTCTAGAATATTGCTCAACTGTCTGGGACCCGTACCAGATAGGACTAACAGGGGATATTGAACGTATACAGAGAATGGCAGCACGAATGGTCACAGATTTGGTTAATCCGTGGGAGAGTGTCACAGAGGCACTGAAGAAACTGAACTGGCAGACTCGTGAAGACAGACGTAAACTACCCGGAAAAAGTCTATTAACAAAGTTTTAAGAACTGGCTGTAAATGATTACGTATATGCTACAACCACTTGAGGCAATACTGATCCTACGACTTATCTTAGAAGCTAGATTAAGGAAAGGCAAACCTACGTTTCTAGCATTTGTAGTCTTAGAGAAAGCTTTTGACAATGTTGACTGGAATACTCTCTTTCAAATTCTGAAGGTGGCAGGGGTGAAATACAGAGAGCGAAAGGCTATTTACAATTTGTACAGAAACCAGATGGCAGTTATAAGAGTCGAGGGACATGAAAGGGAAGCATTGGTTGGGAAGGGAGTGAGACAGGGTTGTAGCCTATCCACGATGTTATTCAATCTGTATATTGAGCAAGCAGTAAAGGAAACAAAAGAAAAATTCGGAGTAGGTATTAAAATCCATGGAGAAGAAATAAAAACTTTGAGGTTCGCCGATGACATTGTAATTCTGTCAGAGACAGCAAAGGACTTGGAAAATCAGTAGAACGGAATGGACAGTGTCCTGAAAGGAGGATATAAGATGAACAACAACAAAAGCAAAACGAGGATAATGGAATGTAGTCGAATTAAGTCGGGTGATGCTGAGGGAATTAGATTAGGAAATGAGACACTTAAGGTAGTAAAGGAGTTTTGCTATTTGGGGAGCAAAATAACTAATGATGGTCGAAGTAGAGAGGATATAAAATGTAGACTGGCAATGGCAAGGAAAGCGTTTCTGAAGAAGGGAAATTTGTTAACATCGAGTGTAGATTTAAGTGTCAGGAAGCCGTTTCTGAAAGTATTTGAATGGAGTGTAGCCATGTATAGAAGTGAAACATGGACGATAAATAGTTTGGAGAAGAAGAGAATAGAAGCTTTTGAAATGTGGTGCTACAGAAAAATGCTGAAGATTAGATGGGCAAATCACATAATTAATGAGGAGGTATTGAATAGGATTGGGGAGAAGAGAAGTTTGTGGCACAACTTGACTAGAAGAAGGGATCGGTTGGTAGGACATATTCTGAGGCATCCAGGGATCACCAATTTAGTATTGGAGGGCAGCGTAGAGGATAAAAATCGTAGAGGGAGACCAAGAGATGAATACACTAAGCAGATTCAGAAGGATGTAGGTTGCAGTAGGTACTGGGAGATGAAGAAGCTTGCACAGGATAGAGTAGCATGGAGAGCTGCATCAAACCAGTCTCAGGACTGAAGACCACAACAACAACATGCTACAGCCGCCTAAATATTGCTCACATAGGGTTCGTGAGGGCAGATTAGAATAATTACTGCACGCACAGAGGCATTGAAACAATCATTCATCCCGGGCTCCATATGTGAATGGAGCAGGAAGAAACCCTTATAAGTGGTACTATGGGACGTACTCTCTGCCATGCACCTCACGGTGGTTTGCTGGGTATAGATATAGACCTAGATGTAGATAATACTGTCAACTGATACATCAAACACGAGACCCTAATTTGATTCACACGATATTGAAACATAAGTTATTTAACGCATTGTAACAACTCTACGCAAATGCTGCTTCTGTCGGGCGTTAAGCAAAGGCCGTCAGTGCGTTGTCCGTGGTGAGTGGTAATGACTGAACTCTGGTATTCTTCGTACACTCTTGACATTGTGGATCGCGGAATATTGAATTCCGTAACGATTTCCGAAATGTGATGGTCCATGCGTCTATCTCCAACCACCACTCCGCGCTCAGAGTCTGTTAATTCCCGTCGAGCGGCCGTAATCGCGTCCGAAATCTTTTCACATGTATCACCTGAGAACAAAAGACAGCTCTGTTAATGCATGCCCGTTTATACCTTGTGAACGCGACACTACCGCCATCTGTACATGTGCATATAGCTATCTCATGACTTTTGTCATCTCCCAAGGGAACCTCCCCATCGCACCCCCCTCAGATTTAGTTATAAATTGACACAGTGGATAGGCCTTGAAAAACTGAACACAGATCAATCGAGAAAACAGGAAGAAGTTGTGTGGAACTATGAAAAAAATAAGCAAAATATACAAACTGAGTAGTCCATGTGCAAGATAGGCAACATAAAGGAGAATATTAGCTGATGAGCGCCATGGTCTCGTGGTTAGAGTGAGCAACTGCGGAACGAAAGGTCTTTGGTTCGAGTGAAAATTTTACGTTCTTTATTTTCGCAAAGTTACGATCTGTCCGTTCATTCATTGACGTCTCTGTTCACTGTAATAAGTTTAGTGTCTGTGTTTTGCGACCGCACCGCAAAACCGTGAGATTAGTAGACGAAAGGACGTTCCTCTCCAATAGGAACCGAAAACATTTGATCGCGAGGTCATAGGTCAACCGATTCCTCCACAGGAAAACACGTCTGATATATTCTTTACGACACTGGTGACGGCATGTGCGTCACATGACAGGAATATGTTGTCGACCCACCTAACTTGCACACTTGGCGAATGGGTAAAAAGATTCTTCTACCTTGCCCGATTTAGGTTTTCTTGTGGATGTGATAATCACTCCAAAAAAAGTGATGAAAACATAAGAGTTTGTCACATAAACTGCATCAAATGAATGCAACAGTTTCAGAGTCGCACAGTTTTCCCTGTGCTCTGTCAAAACATATGTTTTTTACGTTTTCAAATGTTTCCGTGCGTAGACCGTCAAATTCTGTATATGTACAAGCAAATCTGAACATGTCCTGGAATTTTGGAGAGCGAAGCTGATTATGTGTGAGTGCCTGAACTTTGATAATTATCTGAAAATAAAAAATTAAAATTTCACCCGAGAGAAGATTTGAACCAAGGACCTGTCGTTCCACAGCTGCTCACGCTAACCACGGGACCACGGCGCTCATAAGCCAACTCTCTCCTAGATGTTACCTACCTTGCGCATGGACTACTCAGTTTGTATATTTTGCTTATTTTTTTCATAGTTCCACACAACTTCTTCCTGTTTTCTCGATTGATCTGTGTTCAGTTTTTCAAGGCCTATCCCTGTGCCAACTTATAACTAAATCTGAGGGGGGTGCGATGGGGAGGTTCCCTTGTCAGTATAGGAACTCTTGTAGAGTTCGATTTACTGACATCAGCCTCACCGGTGCATTTACTTCCTAATCACGTTTGTCGTTAACAATCAATCATCGTTCAACAATAACATTCGTAAATACAGTACTATACTCTGTTCATCATAAGAATACACCTGTTGTAAACATTCTACGTCTACATCTACATCTACATCCATACTCCGCAAGCCACCTGACGGTGTGTGGCGGAGGGTACCTTGAGTACCTCTATCGGTTCTCCCTTCTGTTCCAGTCTCGTATTGTTCGTGGAAAGGGAGGTTGTCGGTATGCCTCTGTGTGGGCTCTGATCTCTCTGATTTTATCCTCATAGTCTCTTCGCGAGATATACATAGTAGGGAGCAATATACTACTTGACTCCTCGGTCAAGGTATGTTCTCGAAACTTCAACAAAAGCCCATACCTAGCTACTAAGCGTCTCTGTTGCAGTCTTCCGCTGGAGTTTATCTATCATCTCCGTAACGCTTTCGCGATTACTAAATGATCCTGTAACGAAGCGCGCTGCTCTCCATTGGATCTTCTGTATCTCTTCTATCAACCCTATCTGGTACGGATCCCACACCAGTGAGCAGTATTCAAGCAGTGGGTGAACAAGTGTATTGTAACCTACATCCTTTGTTTTCGGACGGCTTTTCCTTAGGATTCTTCCAATGAATCACAGTCTGGCATCTGCTTTACCGATGATTAATTTTATATGGTCATTCCATCTTAAATCACTCCTAATGCCTACTCCCAGATAATTTATGGAATTAACTGCTTCCAGTTGCTGACCTGCTATATTGTAGCTAAATGATAAAGGATCTTTCTTTCTATGTATTCGCAGCACATTACTCTTGTCAACATTGAGATTCAATTGCCATTCCCTGCACCATGCGTCAATTCGTTGCAGATCCTCCTGCATTTCAGTACAATTTTCCATTGTTACAACCTCTCGATATCCTACAGCATCATCCGCAAAAACCTTCAGTGAACTTACCGATGTTATCCACAAGGTCATTTATATGTGTTGTTAATAGCAACGGTCCTACGACACTCCCCAAGTATTCTTCCGCGTTTCCTTGAATCTCATTGGATTTCGTTTCACGTGGAGCGTAAACCAAGCTGCGTCCAGTACAGTCAAGTACGATTATAAGGATATATTTTATACTGTGCTACACGCACATAGACTGAGTGATAATATGGGACAGCAGCTTTAACCGCGCATTAAACTAGGACTGCGCTGGACAGCCAGCTGATCCAACTTACCTGCAATGATGTGAGCAGTTGTAGTTCAGGCGTAAAAAGAGACCATCAAAGAAATAGTATAGCTTCGAATGCCATTTAATTTTTAAAGGGAATGAAATAATATTCGGCAAAACTCCAGCACTAACGAACGCTACGTATCGTAGGTAGCCAGACAGAAAACATAAAATGTTCTCGTTCTCACCTAACGTAGTATTCTAATTACAAACAAGAGTGATGAAATTCTTGACTTCGCCACAGGGTAATTTTTCTGAGCGAGCTATGCGTGATGCAAAAGCATGCTGCAGGGATTTCACCGTTCTGTTGAATATGGAAGCCACTGAAGGTAATAAATACAGCCAGTCTCTGGTAATCCTTTAGCTCCTTCCTTATCCGAATCCGAGAAATACATTTCAGTTCTGGAACTGTCACCTACTACGCTGATAACGAGTAGATCAACAACAGAATCCACGAAGCCACCCAAGCGCCGCATTTTTGCTCTTCTTTTATGACGTGCCGTTCTATATGCCGCCAGCGTTCGGCAGTGACGCGTGAAAAAGCTGCGTGCGTTAGTTCCAGTACGTCGGGCAGCTTAACAGTCTTGTTATTTCTCGGGCCAAATCCCTTAACTTGGCTCCAGATCGGTTCTATTGGGTTCATATTGCAATGGTACAGTGGCAAATGTAAAAATGCAGCATTTGTGTGGTATGCTTGATGCTGTGAAAATTATTGTTTTCATGTTTCTACGGGACTTACTACTGTGGTTCGTGTGAGACTACATCTGTGGTATGAAACAATGGACATAGTCGAAATAAAGAGTATTTCGTTTTTCATTTTTGCCCTAAAAATTAAATTGTTATGTTTTCTTAAATTGAGCAACCTTTGTTAACAACGCCATCTGCTTAAAGCGAACGCCACTTCTGACATTTACTGATCCGAGCACATGTCGAACGCCGGGCAGAAGGTTCTGATTTTATTAATCTTTCATAAAATATCGATTATTAAGAATTTATATTTGAAACGAAAATCGGAATTTCGCGTGCAATATGTAATTACAAACAATAAGATGTGCATTATTCATAAAAAAATGACGATGAATTTTACAATTACGAGATGTAGGTATTTCAAATTGAACGAAAAAAATGTGACAAACGCAAGACTCACCAGCGATCCATGAATTGCACTTAGTTATCTATCTACTGTGCTACTGAGTCCGCTACGCATCCAATGCCTATCTGTATCTCAACTGTATGAAATACAGTCCCACGAAAACTTCAAATCCGATTTTTCTGTAAATTTATGGAAAACATTAAGTACAACCTATTTGTAGCACTTTTCAACCGTGTTCCACACGTGTTTTTCACTCCGGAACGGGAAGTAGCGCAAGCCATTTTCATACTGCGTATTAACAGCGCGACAATCAGTGTCCGAAAGTACAGAGTGTGAGACTGTACACTACTTTTGAAATAAAAACTACGTAGCTAAAGCGTGATTAAGAAAATGTCTGTTAATACATTAGAATATCTTATAGCTCCACTTAACGTAACTTAGTAATAATACATAAGTAGGACCTACTTTCAAGAGTGTGCAACACCAGTGTACGCGTGCTACGGCTCCTGATCACTCATCGCATTTGTGTTTCTTTAAATCAGATTTATTCTTGTAATGAACAGAGTACAGAAGGAGAAATGACATAACACCTACCACTAGGCAGTAGTGTTGCTCATAATGAACTGATGTATTCAGCTGTTCAAATCTTGGATAACCTGCCGAGTGAAGTAAAAATTTTAGCGGACAATAAAATTAACACCAAACAAACCCTCCTACTTCGTAGACGACTTTCTTAATGTGTAGTAATATGATTTTGTGTGTGTATGTGTGTGTGTGTGTGGTGTGTGTGTGTGTGTGTGTGTGTGTGTGTGTGTGTGTGTGTGTGTGTGTAAAAGAGAGAGAGAGAGAGAGAGAGATATTGCATTCCTTAATCACTAACTAATAATACGTACTAACTAATCACGGTTCAAAACTAATTCATTGTCATTAAACTTTGAAAATAGCCTCTATATGCAATTCAGAACCTGTAGAGAATTCCTACCAACATATGTGTAAAATATGAAGACACGCAGATAAAAAATGCTGACAATGTTAAATTGCTGGGATTACTACTTGACAATAAATTCAGTTGGGAAGGGCATATCACAGAATTGCTGAAGGGCCTAAACAATACTTTGCTTATTTTCATTCTATTGTGTCTTATGGAATCATATTTACGGGTAACTCGTCAAACCGAGCAAAAGTTTTTAGAGGGCTAAAGAGTGTAATAAGACTCATTTGTGGTGGAAATTCAAGAACATCATGTAGAAACTTTTTCAAGAAATTGCGTATTCCAACCATTGCTTCTCAATATATTTATTCCTTAATGAAATTTGTTGCAAATAATATACCTCTATTTCCAGTCAATAGCTCAGTATATGGTCTCAATGCCAGGAATAAGAACAATCCACTTGAAATCCTAAAATCACTTATCTTCGTCGAAAAAGGGGTCCAATAATCAGGAACAAACGTTTTCGTTAATTGCCAGCAACTATTATAACAGTTTAAACTGAGTTTGAAAGACTTTTTGATAGGCAACTCCTACTCTTTAGATGAAAATATTAACAGGGACTGTTAAACCAGCGTAAACAAAAATATCTGTTAGATATCAGTTTTGACAGCTCGTATATTGTGTATGATAAATTTATTAAAAGTGTATTAGTATGTAGTGTATTAATTCTAAATATTAGTATCTCCAGTTTATTTTAATATATTAACATATCTTGACGATACCAGAGAAGTGAGTATTATATTCAAATCTTCTATATTTTTTATGTTATACTTTCTGACATGTTCAATATCCACGAGAATGATCTCATTTCTGGGTGTATGGAACGAAAACTGAGTCTAATCTATCCTAATCTAATCTAACTGCACCCCGGTTAAAAAGAAATTAAAAATGACTTAAGGATTAATGTAAATTCTCAGTAGTTTGCCAAATTTTTCGCATGAAGATGTATTATTATCTTAAAGCTAAATCGTTCCATATCATAGAGGTCGTAACTATGATCAACGGAATGTAGAAATAACTAACACACTAACTTTTAAAGTAGTTTTTCTTGCCGCGCTTCGTACGCTAATGGAATGGGCAGAAACCGTAATCTCTGTTGAAGGTAGAAACACCGTCTGTCGTGCACATCACAGTGCTTTGCATTGTATGAATGCAGATGTAGAAAAACATGTCACATTTCCAAAACCTTGTAGGTATAGTGCGTGCAAATTATTACTCAACCCCTCACCGATTCTACCATTTCTGTTCTTCTTCTCTCTCTCTCTCTCTCTCTCTCTCTCTCTCTCTCTCTCTCTTTCTTCACGAAATGATTCGAACCTCGACTTTCTCGCAGAATTTTTAGTTAAAATATTAGAGGAGGAAAAAAAGCCGGCCGGTGTGGCCGTGCGGTTAAAGGCGCTTCAGTATGGAACCGCGTGACCGCTACGGTCGCAGGTTCGAATCCTGCCTCGGGCATGGATGTGTGTGATGTCCTTAGGTTAGTTAGGTTTAAGTAGTTCTAAGTTCTAGGGGACTGATGACCTCAGCAGCTAAGTCCCATAGTGCTCAGAGCCATTTGAAACATTTGAACCATAATATTCCAAGTAAAAGTTAATCTCACCCTAGAAACCGTCGTAAGATATTTCCTTGTCGATTATTTTGTCTTGGTCAGGTTTTTGATAGCTTCAGTTATAAAATGGATGCACTAGACCACAACTGCGTTACAATTACGAGTATATAGCAAGCGCAGGTATCTCGTTCAAAAAAATTCGAAAACACACTCTGTGAACTGTATACTTTTACTTTTGAATAATAAGAGTTGGTGGAGCCTCCATACTCTTGGAAGAGGCCTCAGAATGCAAACAAAAACTTCAACAAACCTATAGCATATACAAAGAAAAAATTAAACACAGATTGCTGGCGCCTCTGGAAAATACGCCTGTGTTTACTTCGCCCACTTTCAGACACTTGAGTCAAAGTCAGACTTGACTAATTAAATTATGAACATTAATTTCAATTATCTGTCGTACACGTAAAATTTTTTACTTATGCTCAGGTCTTATGGGTCAAAATATCCAGCGCTACATTAGAAACGGTGTATAAAGAAAGTGCCCCATATTCTTCCAATGGATAGTACTGGTCAAAACGAAAAGAAAGCCCTGCAAATATACACTGGTAGGCAAAACTTAATGACGAAAGGAACTATCGCATGATGTCATTGGCAAGTAATATAGCTCAACGAAACATGGACTAAAACTGCTACAGTCTAGCACAGAAAGTTGCTGAAAGAAATACGTAATGAGACGGACAGAAATGACACTATTATTCAGACAATATCACACTGACGTCATCGCGATTAAAGATGGTCACTTTGACATTACGAAAGGAGGGACATCGTACTTAATACCTTTGTGTGATTGCCACAGATGGCAGTATGTGCCCCACAATGTTCTCCCAAGGTGGACACAGGGTTGGTAAGGAATTCTTGCAGTAGGAAGTTCCATTCCTCCAACACCCACAGCTGATGAATGGTCTTCGGTGCGCGAGGATGTCTTGCAATACGTCTCTTCAACTCAAAAATGGCTCTGAGCACTGTGGGACTTAACTTCTGAGGTCATCAGTCCCTCTTCAACTCATCCCACAACGGTTCCATCAAGTGTAAGTCAGCGGAACGGCAGGCTAGTTAATCCGCCGAAATTTTTTCGTTCAAAGTGCTTTTCCATCTTAGCAGTTCGATGCGGTCGCACACCGTCATCCATAAAAATGACAAAAGGGCGAAATGGACGCCAGAAGTGCAGGGATATAGTGTCACATAATGTTGACCGTTGAATGTACCGTGTTCAAAGATTTGGAGTTCGCTACGCCCATGTAACATTATATCGCCCCACACCATACCTGGACCACGAAAACGTTCATGTTCGATGCTGTGCGCACCCTCACACGACGAGGGATGAGAACACGTAATGCACTCAGGAACATTGTCGAACATGATCATTCTGGTGGTTCAGGTGTTATGGTCTGGAAAGCATAATGTATGGGTGTACTGACCTCCAAATCTTCAAACGTAGTTCATTCATCGATCAACGTTATTGTCACACTATACCTCTTCCCCACGTGCGTCTTTTCAGGGGCGAATTCGGCCCTGACTTCATTTTTATAGATGAAAATGTGCTACCGCGCCGAACAGCGCAGGTGGAGGATCTGTTGGAACGTGAGGGTATTCGGCGAACAGACTGGCCGGCCCGTTCCCCCGACTTAAATCCCATGGAGCACGTATGGTTTGCGTTGAAATGGTTCAAATGGCTCTGAGCACTATGGGACTTAACATCTGAGGTCATCAGTCGCGTAGAACTTAGAACTACTTTAACCTAACTAACCTAAGGACATCACACACATCCATGCCCGAGGCAGGATTAGAACCTGCGACCGTAGCAGTCGCGGGTTTCCAGACTAAATCGCCTAGAACCGCTCGGCCACCACGGCCGGCTTTGCGTTGAAGATAAGCACGCCCCCACGTGCACCAACGACCATCCACCATCAGGTTACCTTCCATTCAGAAGGCTGTTGTACTCAGCGACTGTTATATTGACTTGTAAGTAATAGATTTCAGCTATCAGTCGTCCTTTTTAAATTTTATTGGCAGATCTAGATTCTAGCTGAAATCTAGATCTGCCAATAAAATGTAAAAAGGATGACTGATAGCTGAAATTTATTATTTACAAGACCATCCATCAGCTGACAGAGAAAAGGAGCGCCCTACCACGAGAACTCCGTGCCAACCTTTTGGTCAGCATGGGAACGAACTCCGTCGTTATTAGAACTGTTGATATTTTGAAAAATGTCAGAAAACCGATACATCTATATATAAAAATATATCATTATCAGCCCAACACATAACAAAATTTAGTCGATATATCGAATATGTTATCGATATACCGACAGAAAAGCTATCGACGTCAGGCCTATAAAAATATTTAAATATGCTGCCGGTTTTTGAGCTGTATATTTAAGTACTGATTTATAGATATTCTGTACATTAACAAGCTAGCATCCTGCTTATCCCCCACAGAGCAAGAATTGAAAGGAAAACGATGCACGTTTACTCTTGACGATAACGACTTTGCGAGCAATGGTAGCCGCATGTAAGTGGTACAACAAAAGGTGTCCGATGGTTTCGTCGTTCGATTTCGTTCAAAAATCAAATGTTAAAATGTGTGTGAAATCTTATGGGACTTAACTGCTAAGGTCATCAGTCCCTAAGCTTACACACTACCGAACCTAAATTATCCTAAGGGCAAACACACACACACCCATGCCCAAGGGAGGACTCGAACCTCAGCCGGGACCAGCCGCACAGTCCATGACTGCAGCGCCTCAGACCTCTCGGCTAATCCCGCGCGGCCGTTTGATTTCGTCACATATCAGATTTGTCCGGAACACTTCAAGTCGACTTCCCTGTTTTTCTTTTTTTTTCATTTCTGCAAACGCCAGCGACCTAGCAGCTGTAGTATCAAAATTATTTGGTGAAGCGAAACGTTACAGTTTCTGTTGGTAGAGCCGAACGCCGATTGCGTCCGTATTTCCCCTCACACGTCTCCCCCCCCCCCCCCTCCCCCACCACAGAGACCAATTTTGTCATTTAGATTTTTGTTCATCACTTTCAGCAACTGCTTTTGAAGAATGCCGAAGTCAAGAAATAACACACTAGTTGCGTTGGAAATTGTTTTTTAATGCAACTCTGCGCTATTTCTTCACATCGGAAATCTTGTTATTCCGTTCACGCCCCCCCTCCCCATTCTTTGTACTACCTGTACTTGCATCATACACTCAGAGAGAAAGACTGGACGTGATGAAAGCTCAAAACGTAGTAACACTCCTTCACACAGTGAAAGTAAAATTGTGTCCTACTACAACTTCAAAAGAACAACTTCAAATATTTATCGAAAATTGCGAAAAAATATCGGCATTCGATATTGCCATTTCGAAATAGACATTTGTATATCAGTGGCAGAGTATTGCCGATGTATATCGATTACTTCTGGAAGAAAATATCGATACAGCAATAGATTTCCAACAGCCCTAGTAGTGATCACAATCTCTATTAATAACCTTCTCCCTCCGTTTATGCCCGGGAGTCCATTGCCAATCGCGGACACTTCCCTGTAGTTACTGTTCTTACATAAAAGTGTCATTTCTGTTCGTCTCATTGCGTATATCTTTCAGTTACCTTCTGTACTATACTGTAGCAGTCCTTTCTATGTATGGTCCAAGTTTGATCGAGCTATATTACTTGGCACTGATAGACCATGCGAAAATTATTTCATCCTTAACTTCCACATACCAGTGTACACCTAGAGATTAATGCATGTTGAGATACGGGCCATTTTACCTTTATGAGGACAGTATGATTGTATCAACGCAGAAGTGTAATACGGTATAGGGTGGCTTGGTTGGGAAGGTCCAGTAACATGGCCTCCTCGTTTAGCTGACCTTTCTCCCTCAAGTTTCTGTCTATGAGGAAATTTAAAGGTATTGATATATCGCACATTCATCGACAAAGTACAGACTGAGGGATGTGCCAGAACAAGTATATAGTAAACTTTTGTAGTGTCAACACACATATGGCAATTATAAGACAAAATAGCCCCTATCTCGGCAAGCATTGTTTATGGACATACGTTTGTAGCACTTTTTTCTATTTTTAACAAGTACAATATCTGCGAGAATATGGGACACATTTTTTGAACATCATGAATAATTTTCAGGTCCTTCGCGGTATATGTTTTTGCGCCATTGAATGAAGTGAGAATGCCCACATGCGTCACTAACGTAAGAAGTGTGTCCGCTTTTCAGTAGAGGAATTTCGTTTTAGTAACGGGAGAAAATAACAAAACGCATATTAATCTATGAAATCAGTTTATAAAACCTAGAAAAAATACATTGAGTGTGCGTACGTCCCAACGGAAGGTTCACTTGGTGAAACTATCATTTTAGTTTTGTTACTTAGGAATCATTTCATGAAAACCGCTTTCTCTTATCCAAAGAATGAGCTTGAAAACACCGACAGCTTGTGAGCTGTATCATTTTATTTCGTTTCTTTCTGTAGCGGACACCGTAGCTTTAGCAGCCCTACGTCTACACAATCTTTACCTTGGGAATGATCAGTCGGTATACAGTTAGTTACTATAATCTCAAATCTGCTTCCTAAATTTCTACACTGACGGGAAAAAAATTACAGTGCCAAGAAGGAGCTGTGGGACATAAACGAAAGTTGGTAGGCATGTTTCTACGTGTGAAAGATGATGTCTGTTCACATTTCGCGCCATTCGCATCAGAGTGGCGCTGGTAGCGTCATTACGAGGATGCAAAGCAGGTTTGCTTTAGATATACACTGTTTGTTCGGTCGTGAGTGTTAATTATCTTTGAGATTGTACATGTTGAGTTGATGATGGTCAAGAATCCCTTTAAGGCGACAAAGACGCCATTATTAAAACCTTACTTAGTTTGAACGAAGTCGTGTAAAAGGGCTACGAGAAACTGGATGTTCCTTCTGCGATATTACAAAAAGACTTGGCGTATGGCTCTGGCGCGTAGTACTGCATATGCAGCAGCAATTTGAGCAGCAACTGGCACAACGACCTTTTACAAATCGGTTACTTCAAGGGCATCTCCGAGCCAGACGCCCTGTACGCGTGCATTCCACTGACCACAAACCACCGCTATTTGCGACTTCAGTGGTGTCAGGTGAGAGCTCATTGGAGGGCAGAGTGGACGTCCGTTGTGTTTTCTGATGAAAGCTGGTCCTGCCTCTGTGCCAGTGAGGCCGTGTGTTAGCTTGAACGAGGCCAGCTGAAGACCTGCAACCAACCTGTCTGCGTGCTAGACACACTGCAGCTACACCTGGGGTGCGATTTCGTATGACAGCGGGAGCACGCTCGTGCTTATCCCACGCACCCTGGCTGCAAAACTGTACGTCAGTCTGGTCATTTGACATGCTGTGCAGTCATTCATGATAGCATTCCAGAGCGCCTTTTCCAACAGGATAACGCTCGTCTTATCGACATGTTGCCTTGGCCTGCCCGATCACCAGATCTGTCTCCAATCGAGCACATATGGGTCATCATTGCTCGACACTTCCAGTATCATTCACTAACAGCATTAACCGTCTCTGTATTGGTCGACCAAGTGCAACAGGCATGGAACTCCATCCCACAAACTGAGTTCCAGCACCTGTGCAACACAAGTATGCACGTCTGAATGCTTGCATTCAACATTTCTCTGGTTACACCAGTTATTAATGTACCAGCATTTCACATTTGCAATGGCTTTTTCGCACTTACATTAATCCGTGTCATTGAAATGTTAATCACTTACATACGTTACCTAGACAAATGGATTCCCGAAATATCATTATTCTACATTAATTATTTTTTGGTGGTGCGATTTTTCTCCGTCAGTGTATTCTCAGTAATAACATTTGTAGTCAAGCTGGCAGTATGTCATGGATGTAATTTCTTTGGCAGTTTTTTATGGAGAATTTTTCAGCCTACGTATGTTGGATAAGATACACTGTCATTGGATCGATTTTTTCTTTTAGCAGCGAGATATTGTAAGGATAATGTGTCTGCTGCACTAGTACCCTTTGATTAGCATGCGCCGGCTGTGGTGGCCGAGCGGTTCTAGGCGCTACAGTCTGGAACCGCGCGACCGCTACGGTCGCAGGTTCGAATCCTGCCTCGGGCATGGATCTGTGTGATGTCCTTAGGTTAGTTAGGTTTAAGTAGTTCTAATTTCTAGGGGACTGATGACCTCAGAAGTTAAGTCCCATAGTGCTCAGAGCCATTTCAACCACTTGATTACCATGTACTAGCCGGAGAGTCTGACACTCGGGATCTTTCGGTACGCTAGCGACCTTTCTCGGCGATAGGATGGTTGTCGAGTGGCACATCTATTGTTCCAGTATGTAAGGTGCAGGCATGCTAGAAGGTTGGCGTATGGAGTTAGAAGTATTGGTCGGCTAGTAAAGACGTGGCTTGGTTGCAGTAAAAGATAAAAATAGTGTTGAGAAGAAGGTTTTAAGAAATCGAATAGTGATTAATTAATAATCAAAGTTAAGTAGAAGGAGAGAGTGTTAGCCTTTCTAGCGTGACTAAAATTGAAGTAACTGGTGAGAATTTACGTGAAAATTAACTCTCTATAGGCGACTCAAAGTTGAAACCAGTTGTCGATGAAAGAATTATATTGTTGAGTTCTCCGGAATGAAACATTATCAGCATGTATTACACACGTGTGAGTGTGGAAAGTATTAATTACAGATATGTCATGAATAAAACAAGTAGACGCTTTATGTGTAGGGCCTGATATGCTGAAAGCCGGTTCCCTCAAAAATTCGATCGCTGATATGCTGAAAGCCGGTTCCCTCAAAAATTCGATCGCCGAACAGCTGAATAAACAGTAACATACTTAAATTTCCAACGGGAAAGCACATAACATGTTTACGATGACCCATTCATTCCAATATTTCTCTGTCTGCTGCTCTATAAATTGGGTGCTTGTGTTACAGTCCATTAGTAAGCGATTTATGCCAACCTGAACAGTTGAAAAAACAATTGAGGCGCTCAGAACAATAAGGCCTGAAGCATAATGTCGTCGATTTTGAGACTGTATCACGCATGCGTGCTGCTTACATGTGTTGGATCTTGTGGTGAACGAGTTCTATGAGTGCTATTAACCCTATAAACATTTGTGAAAAGCTCTCTCACCATCTTCTCTGATATTCACTTTCATAAAGGCCCAAAGCACAAATTTTCATTGCTTTAAGAAAGCTCACTGGCTACACTGCGACCGATTTCTTCGTAAAAGCTATAAGCTCTTAAAAGAATGCCCCACCATAATCTCACATTAGATGGTTACATGGTTACAGTATTCCAGTCTGTAAATGGACGCAGAGGATTTCAGAACTTTAAACAGTGTTGTCGACCGTCATACCCAACCAGAAGTTGATGTTCGCGGCAAGAATGCACATTTTCGAAAGTTTACAAAGACGAAGTTTTCAACAGGTTGCCATAAACTGCGGTGTAAACTAACGTATTCTTCATTGGAGTCACCATACGAGATGGTGCAATGGTTAGCACACTGGACTCGCATTCGGGAGGACGACTGTTCAAATCCGCGTCCGGCCATCCAGATTTAGGACCTCGATGTCGACGGGAAGTTAAACTTAATCACTCCCTTCTTCATTGGAGTCGTGGGAGGCCGCCATCTTCTTCCAGTCATATCGAGGGAGACCGCAATTTGTCGTTTGCCCACAGTCTGTATATGCCTTGCAAAATCTAGTGTCCGAATACTTACGTGGAGGGCAAATATCAGCCACAAAACGACTAGATCCGACTTGAAACACAAAGGCTAGATTTAATGCCTGTAGTGGACAGACATTTTTATCTGAACCTGAAACCACAGACTGAGCTCCATGAAAATTATGACAATGATGACCATGAAGTGTTGGTATAGGTCTTAATAGTGTGGGTGGTGCATTTAATATCTGTTATTTATGTTCTAATTATAGTTTCACATTAACTGCAAACTACACTAAAGTCAAAAAGACACTACTGCCACTAGCTTATGTATAAAAATTTTACGGATTAACGTTAATAATAATTATAATCCTAAATATTAACTAAAATGTCTTAATATAAAATTGGTAAACAATTTTTTCATAGAAAATATAGGATGCTGAGACTTGGTTAATAAACCAGACAAATCTAGAAGAATGGTGGTTCGCTTCAAATTTGATTTTTCAAAAATATCAATTTTTTCTCAGAAATTTGTTTTTGTGCTTTGGTCCCTTATTATCGCCAGTGCCTCAATTTTTTTCAGTTAAGGAACTGTCATGTCTTCTTCGGATTCAAGCACACGTTAGACCGGTCTGTTTTGGAAACCATGCGATGGTAACATAGCGTCTGGTGAAAAGAGATGTACGGCAGACAGTGCTCCTAGTATGGTAGGAAGTAGCGCAAACAGTGTGCTGCAGCTGTTTTTTATTGCTCGAGAGGCGATAACGCAGTCCGCCACTCCCATCGATTTACTGATAACGGCCTTTCGTCCCGAGAGCTTCTGCACGTGATACTGCAGTGACTGGCGAGACAATCGCACTCCCCAAGAGCAGGCAGCACGCACGAAACGCGCGGCCCACACGTGAGTCATCTGAAATATGGCATTCCCGCCGTGACTCGATAGGGAGAAAGAAGACAACAGAGTATTTGTTGCGGCGCGAAGCACACGTCCTTACATGCGCCTACTCACTCACTAGAGCGAACACCAACACCTGCACTTCATCACATTTTGTAGACTCCTCCGCCTCGCCTCTGCAGATGGGGTCACCAAACCACGCTACTGCGGCGGGTAGCTCGATCCGGAAGCAGCTCTTTCCAGTCGTGGCCTCGAAAAAACTCTCGTTACGAATAATCTTCTATAATACAGCCCCAGTGTCCTACTTGCACTTGTCCGCAGCTCGTCGTCTCTTGGCTAGCGTTGCTGCCTCTGGATCACGGGATTCGATTCCCGGCCAAGTTGGCGATTTTCTCTACCCGGGGAATGGGTGTTTGTGTTGTCATCATCATCATCATCATCGTCATCATCATCATTCGTAACAGTGGCCAGATTGTACTGTGTTAAAAATGGGACTGTAAAAATTGGGACTTTGTACGGACGCTGGTGACCGCGCAGTTGAGCACCCCATAAACCAAATATCATCATCACCTTTTCACTTCCTAAGGAAAGGGAAAGACATGTATCAATAACTAGAGCAACTTACTGAACGATACTGGCCATTACGTTGCATCTAGACACATGCCTCTAAATCAGGAGAGGGAATGGGGTACGCCTTATTCAGTCTCTCCAATGGCACCAATGAAATGATTGCACCACCTGAAACTTCTATCTATACAGCAGAGCTATTGGCCATAACGAAGGCCTTTTATTATGGACCTAGCTGAGCATCAGGCATTGCCTGGATACGTATTTATTCCAATCTTCTACTAGTCCATCTCCTCCTTCCCCCTTTCTCTGTCCATCTTCTCCTCCCCTTCTGTCTGCCCATCTCCTCATCCTCCTCCTCTCCCCATTTCGTGCTTTTTCCTTTCTCTGTCCTTCTCCTCCTCTGTCTATTTCCTCCTACCCCTCTCTCTGTCCATCTACTCCTTCAAATTCTCCCTTTCCATCTTCTTCTCCTCCTCTCTCTGTCCACTGCCTCCCACTTCCTTTCTGTCAGTCTGTCTACTCCTTTCCCCCCTCTCTCTCCATCTCTTCCCTTTCTCTCTCCATTTCCTTCTTCCGCTCTCTGTCCTGCTTTTTCCTTTCTCCATCCTTCTTTCTCTCTGTTCAGCCCCTCCTCCCCTGTCCATTTCTCCTCTTCCCTTTCTCTGCCCATTTCCATCTCACCTTTCTCTATCTCTTCCTGCCCCCCCCCCCCCCACTCCCTGCCCATCTCTGTCCATCTCCTTCTCTGGGCTTTCTCTGTCCATCTCTTTCCCTCCCCTCTCTCTGTCCATTACCACCCCTTCCCTTTCTCTGTATATTTCCTCCTGCTCTCTCTCTCTCTCTCTCTCTCTCTATGTCACCTCCTCCTTTCCTCTCTCTCTCTCTCTCTCTCTCTCTCTCTCTCTCTCTCTCTCTCTGTCACCTCCTCCTTTCCTCTCTCTCTCTCTCTCTCTCTCTCTCTCTTCCCATCTACTCCTTCGCCTGTCCACCTCCTCATCTTTCCTTTTTCCATCCTTCTCCTCCTCTTTCCTTCCTCTGTCCATCTGCTCCATCTGCTCCTATCCCTTGTAAGTCTCTCCTCCTCCCCAGCTCGTCCTCTTACATCTCTCTGTCCAGCTCCTCCCCTTTCTCTGACCACCTCCTCCTTCCCCTTTATGTTCCACCTCCTCCTCTCTCCTATTTGTTCCATCTCCTCATTCCCCCTCTCTCTGTCCATTTCTTCCTCCCCCCTTTCTCTCACCACCTTATCATCCCTGCTCCAAGAGGAGGTTGTTGCACTTCTCTAGTATGTATACCAAATTAGGCTGAAATCGATTCAGAGGCTTAGGAGGAGCTCTTTACCCGTCGCCTTGCCCACGTCCGCACAGTTCACACATATTTCATGTATGTTTACCATATTTCACATATATTTGTATTCACAGTTCACCTGTAAATAGCGGATTTCGCACTGTTGTTTCGTTTTCACGCAGCTTAATGTTTGTGACATCACATACCCAGAAATATGCGTTGCATAATGACATAATTTTGTAGGTACATTCAGCGGCACACTTGGACAGCGTCTGCGAAATTTGTTGCGAATAAAATTTGTAGCACAGAAGTAAAAAATTTAAACATCACGCATGATGCGGCAGTTTTCCACGCATCTCAATGTTTACCTCCTGAATTATGTGTCGTACAGTGATATAATTTTGCAGGTGCGTTTAGTGGTTGTACGTGAACATTGTCTGCAAAATGTGTTACGAATACAGTTTTTACTAAACGTCGTGCCTGATTCGGCGGTTTTAGTGCATGAACAGCGAAAATGTAGTAAGCGATAAGCTGTTTCCCTTCAACAGTTTGTGGGGGTTGTCAGTGAGAAAAAGTCTCGTAAAGGTTTGAAATTATGTGTCAAGTTTGTTGCAAATACTAAGTGCTGTCATTCTGAAATAATGGACGAATGAAGTCTGGGTATTCGCGCGTCCTGGGATACAATACTTTTTCAATATCATCCCCACGCCTTTCATAGGTAGGTGGTCATTACCTCCACAGCGATTCTCTTCAGACAGCAAGCGATATGTGTACCGTGTTTGATTGAAATCGGTTCAGTGGTTTACAAAATTATGTGGAACATACATACATACACACATACATGCATACGTACATTCATTATTGTAATATGTGTGGATAAAGACATTGAAGCAAATATTGATACTCACAGGCTCCGAAAGGTTTATACAGAAATTACAGAACCCAAAATTCGACAGGCAGACTAACAGATATATTTTTGATATATTGGAGACCCTCAAAGAAGCAAGGAAAAACTACATAAATTTAACTTGCCATGTAGAAAAGGACGTCATGGAATTTTTAATAACGATGTAGTCGACCACATACTAGGGGACAGTTCCATCTAACTCCAATACCTCTAACTGATTTCACACCTACGATCAAGAAAGCTGCTTACCATGGCTGGAACCGCGAATGGCGTGCATCTCAGCAACATAAGGACAGACACCTAGCGGTCATACAAGTGGACATCAAACCTCGACTACCGTTCCACTGTGTGAAGCTAAGTAAACATCAAGTGACGTCTATGTGGCTGGGACACGGATGTTAGCCCACACATTTATACCGAATAGAAATTCTCCGTTCTGGACGCTGTGATCTGGGTCAAGCTGGCGTGGCCGATCTGAATCGTGAAATACTGGCGTTCAATAAGTACATGGAAGCACAAGAAGGACTGTTCAGGAAAGTGGTTGTAACACGTCTTCCCCTAGCTGCATGTGTTATCTCATTACTCTACATATTTGATAAGTATAATTTAAGAGCGCAGTACCGAAAAGAAGCTGATATACAGATTACTACAGTAAGTCCATTTGGCTCATGTAAGCTTATGGAGGCAGCCCAGTTAGACTCACGCGTTGTACTTTGTATCGTATTCTGTATAAATTTGAAGCGATGGTACTGTTCAAGATGTGTGTAAGGAAAGGTCTGGCCGACCAGAAACATCAACAAGTCGAGATTCCAGCTTTGCTGTGATGCAACATTTTACTAGGTCACCTCAAAAATCTGTGAAGCAAGGTGCACATGAAAGTGGAGTAAGCCGACCAAGCGTACGACGAATTCTGAAGACAGCAAAGTGTACATATCAAGATCGCTGCACGCAATGAACATGGACGACAGGCAGCGAAGGGTAAAGTACTGCGACTGGTTTGGAAGTAAGTATTGCGAGAATGAACGGTTTGCAGAGATGATTATCTGGTGTGACGAGCCGCAATTCAAACAGAACGATACTATAAACCACCAGAAATGCGTGTACTGGCTCCTGAAAATCCTCACGTTCACGTGGACAAACAAGTTAATCTACCTGATGTTACTGCGTGATGTGGTCTTTCATTGCATGGTTTGATTGACCCATTGTTCTTTGAAGGTACCGTAACTGGTGATCTTTATATGCTGCAAGCATCGATTTTAACTTGCATCCGAGAGGTGTATGGAAATGAAAGATTTTACCAACAACAAGATGGCGCTCCGCCTCACTGTCATAGAACCTACTTGGATGAAAATCTACCTGGACGACGAATAGATCGAAGAGGAACTGTTGAGTACCCAGCAGTGTTCACGTCTTACACCTCTTGACTTCTACCTATGGGGGACCTAGACAAATATAGTTTATCAACAGCAGCCAGCTACTCTGAACGAGTTACGAGAATTCGTCGAGGCGTCCTGAGCGGCTATCACGCCGGCAACAGTGACAACGGTAGTTCGTTCAACAGTTCAGCGGTATAAAAGTTCTTTGTCTGCTAATGGGTATCATTTTGAACACATAAAATAACCTTCCCCGGTGCAAGATTTGTAACGGTATGTCATTTTGTTCTATTTGTATTGACTATCAAAGATTGTCTACTTTTTTCTGGACACTTTGTATATAGGGTGCCTCTCCTAAGAGTCGTCAAGTGCATTTTCTTTGGTATTTGGGCAGATATCTGCAATTCCGTTTTTGCAACGTGCAGCTGGAGTCAGCTGCTCGTCACAACTTCCAGAGCCGGCGAAAAGCTCCGGTTTGTTTCACTTTGCAAACAAAATGATTTTTAAAGTGTAATTCTACGTTCTCATTCCATACAGCGGTCACAAATACTTTTGGTGTGACATTAGTTTTATCGGTTTGTATTAAAAGGGCAGTTAAAACTCGAAGAATAGCCAGTACTCCAGCAGCGACTGGGCAGCGCTCCTGTATGGCGGTAGCAGTCAGCGCAAGCAAGGGCGGCGCTGTCGCTGTTGTGGCACTGGGGCACTAGGATAATTTGAGACCGAAAGAACACGTAAAATTTCGCTTTAAAATCATTTTGTTTGTAAGGGGGAACAAACCAATGCTACCCGACGACACCGAATGACGTACGAAAGATGTGATAAGCAGCATTTGTTTGGGCTGTAGAATTTTTGTATATCGATGTCGCACTTTCCGGCACCGTAGCACAACGAACCGAGAAAAAGGACATCTCTCGTATATGTCTTTAATGTGCTGTGGCACTGAAACTACATATTTGCGGAAAAAGCATGTATAAATACGAAATCACCATATATGGCACCATAGTTTCGGAACCCGTAAATCGAGATTGCGCTCTACCATGTGCTTTTCTTACACAACCTCGGCACATGATACGTGATCTCCTCTCGCTTAGAACACAAAATGAGAGCACATTGCACATTATGTATTCAGCTAATCGTATCTTCACATTTTTAATGCATGAATACAAAAACGACGAAAAAATTGTAAGAATGAATCACGAATAAAGTAGATATTCCATTGCAATCTACAAAATGTGCAATACCAAGCAAAATAATGTTGTTACGTACAGTACCAGTAATGTTGAGGAAATTGAAGGCGCCGGTCTCCCCGCAAGACACGGTACAGTAGTCGTTAGTCATACTTACAATATTTTTCGAAAGAACTATTGCATTACAATTCCGCAGGGCGGGTAAAGTTTACCCGCTTCAACAAAAATGTTATGTAACATTTCTTTCTGGCGCTGTTCTCGACGGAACATATACTAAGTTAGGTAACCTGCAAAATGTTCGGTCTTTCTGCCATATCGCGGGATGGCGCCTCTAACGTCCCGCCACATACTGTCCGTGTTCTGTGCGTGAACGGAACGATCTTCTGTATCAACGAAGTTCAGACTATGGTTCACTTTAAAGTGCAGAAAACCTTCAGCTCCTTGAATGTTGTATGAACTGAAACAGTCATTAACGATCATCGTCCCAGGGAGGCTCTTTTCTTTCATTATTCTGAACAACACTTCGTTGGTCCGAAATTCAAAGGGCTCAAGGAAGCATTTTTCGGCCATCGCTGACTTGCTCCCAACACCCACTGTCCTATAATTCTACGACCTTTGTTGTGTTTCCTTTTCCCAAATTTCGCTTCGCCAACTGAAAAACAAACTGTTGCATTCCAACCTAACCTAGACTTTTGGCTACGCTACAGATCGATCTGTCAACACAACCAGATTTTTTACTTTCACATTCGTTGGCTTCACCAACTCACAACCAAACTGCTGCATCCCAATCTAATCTGGACATCTCGCTACGCTACAAATCAGTCTGCCACCATAACCAGATTTTTTTTCTCCCAATTCAACCTGCCTCTTATATCCTAGCCTAACAACAGGAAATCACAAGATATTCGCAAAATTCAGCCTAAACCAGCTTAACCACACTCCTGGACATCGCCACCAGGTCGTAGAATAACAGCCAAGTATTTGTAACAACAAAGAATATAAAAATCACTGCTTCGCTCCGAACAATTTAACCCCAAATCGCTAAACGCCTATAAAATTAACGATTGCAAACTGGTACCAATCCGTGGTTCAAAAAATGGCTCCAAGCACTGTGGGACTTAACATCTGAGGTCATCAGTCCCCTAGACTTAGAACTACTTAAACCTAACTAACCTAAAGACATCACACACATCCATGCCCGAGGCAGGATTCGAACCTGCGACCGCAGCGGCCGCGTGGTTCTGGACTGAAGCACCTAAAACTGCTCGGTCACAGCAGCCGGCAATTCGTGGTTCCCGCTAATATTTTGAGCAGTACAATTGTCAGTGTAAGGTGTTCAAAAATGGTTCAAATGGCTCTGAGCACTATGGGACTTAACTTCTTTGGTCATCAGTCCCCTAGAACTTAGAACTACTTAAACCTAACTAACCTAATGACATCACACACAGCCATGCCCGAGGCAGGATTCGAACCTGCGGCCGTAGCGGTCGCGCAGTTCCAGACTGTAGCGCCCAGAACCGCTCGGCCACTCTGGCCGGCGTGTAGGGTGTAAAACAGGACATTTTGTGCTTATTTCCTACCATTGGAAACCTTATAATTGTAATTTACTAGTGCATAAACTATAAATTATGACTTTCTTTGAATAAAATATGGTTTAGTAAAACTTACGATGGTGTAATAACAATGTCACAATGTCTACCCCTTTAATGTTCTAGGATTAAGTCCTGTTGTTATGTCCAAACCATACTATAGACATCTACATCTACATCTACATCCATACTCCGCAAGCCACATGACGGTGTGTGGCGGAGGGTACCGTGAGTACCTCTATCGGTTCTCCCTTCTATTCCAGTCTCGTATTGTTCGTGGAAAGAAGGATAGTCGGTATGCTTCTGTGTGGGCTGTAATCTCTCTGATTTTATCCTCATGGACGTGTTGAAATTATTAGACTAAACGATTATCTTTGACACTCTTGTTTTTTGGTGTAAAAATAGGAGAGAAAAGTGTAATAATTGCTTTGTTTTAATGGTTTGATTGATGCCACGAAATTTCCCGTCCAAGTAACTCACAGATCACTGAATTTTTCACAGTTGGTATCATTCGTCATTTTCCCTCCAAATCGTGTTGGTGTTAGTTGTTTGTGTAAATGCTTTGAAACTGTATTTACTGTAATGTTTTATGCTTTGGGGGACGGAATGGCATAACAGTACGCACAACAAACTGCGTGTCATTAAGGAGACTACGAATGTGTGGAAGTCTTCCATGCGGGCCTCTCGCAGGAAATCAGTTGTCCTCTGCCGCCTCCGCATTGGCCACGCTTGGGCGACCCACGGTTACCTCCTGCACCGTGAAGACCCGTCTCAGTCCCGCGCCCAGGTTCCCGGGTTCGATTCCCGGCGGGGTCAGGGATTTTCTCTGCCTCGTGATGACTGCGTGTTGTGTGATGTCCTTAGGTTCTAAGTTTTAGGGGACTGATGACCATAGCTGTTAAGTCCCATAGTTCTCAGAGCCATTTGAACCTGTCTCAGTGCCGGTGCGGTGCCCGGTTGACAGTGGCCCATATTGTGGTGCACTGTCCCACTTTGATTGCCCAGCGACGAAATCTTTGGTTACCGGACTCGTAGCCCCTCATTTTATCTGACAATGCCTCATTGGCTGATTTAGTTTGACGTTTTATCATTGGATCTAAGTTTTGGCACATGTCCTTTATCCCTCTGTGTCCTCCACCCTAGTGCTTTTAGGGTGGAGGTTTTAATGTGTTGCAGAGTGGCTGACTTTTCCTTTTTATTCTCGTAGTCGGCCAGCCACTGTAATCTGCTTTCTTGTTTTACTCTCTTCTGTTTCTAGCGTCTCTCTGTTGTTTTCTTGTCCTCTTCTGTTCCTTTTAGTGTTTGTTGCCTTTTCTTTGTTCTTGTGGTTTTCCTTTTTCTCCATTTTGTGTTTTCAGTCCTGCTTGTTTTATTCTCACACTTCTGGCATTGTTTTATTAGGAACAAGGGACCGATGACCTCGTAGTTTGGTCCCTTCCCCCACTTTTAAACCAACCAACCAAAGTCATTAAACCAACCAACCAAAGTCAAACACTTTCTGGAAATCTAGAAATATGGAATTTACCTGTTGCCCTTCGTCCATAGTTCGCAGTATATCGTGCGAGAAAAGGGCAATCTGAGTTTCACGAGAGCGATGCTTTCTAAAGCCATGCTGATTTGTGGACATAAGCTTTTCAGTCTCAAAAAAGTATGATATATTTGGAGAATATATTCAAGGATTCTGCAGGTAACCAAAGTTACGAATATTGGTCTGTAATTTTGCGGGTCCGTTCTTTTATCTTTCTTATATATTGGAGTCACCTGTGCTTTTTTACCAATCACTTGGTACTTTGTACTGGGCGAGAGATTCACGAAAAATGCAGGCTAGGTAAAGGGTCAATACCGTAGAGTTATCTTTGTAAAACTGAACAGGAATTCCATCCAGACCTTCTTTCAGTTGTTTCTCTACGCCAGGGATGGTTACCACTATGTCGTCTATACGGGAGTCTGTCCGATGGTCGAATGACGGAATGTTTGCACTTTTCTCCTGTGTGGACGATTTCTTGAACGTGAAACTTAAAGCAAGGAAGATTTTCTTAAAAGTCTGAAATTAAGTGCGAAGTTTGTTGCAAGTCACTAAGTCCTCTCATTCTCAAAAACTGGATGAATGTAGTCTGGCTACTTCCGCATCATGACGTAAGCTTCTTTTTCACCCCACCCCCACCCTTTACATACGTAGGTAAGTGATTCCTACCCCCACATTTTTCTACAGCGAATAGACCAACATGGAAGCCACAGTCTCAGGACACACCTGTTTACGAAAAGGATGAAAGAACAGGTATATAACATTAGAGATTTACATGTACATCCATACTCTGCGAACTACTGTGAAGTGCATGTCGAAGGGTGCTACTCCATTAATACAGCTCTTAGCGCCTCATCCCATTGCATTCACATATGGAGCTCGGGAAGAATTATTCCTTATATGCCGGCCGCTGTGGCCGAGCGGTTATAGGCGCTTCAGTCCGGAACCGCGCTGCTGCTACGGTCGCAGGTTCGAATCCTGTCTGGGGCATGGATGTGTGTGATGTCCTTAGGTTAATTAGATTTGAGTAGTTCTAAGTCTAGGGGACTGATGACCTCAGATGTTAAGTTCCATAGTGCTTAGAGCCATTTGAACCATTCCTTATGTGTCTCTGTGCGCGCTGTAATAAGTTAGTCTACTCTCGTCGTAGTTGCTGCCGGCGCTATACGTAGGGTGTTGTATACCAGAAAACCACGATTCTTTAAAAAATCGAACTCCCACGTATAAATAGCTGCAAACTTCGGATTACTTTACAAAAGAGTTAGTGTGTTAAATATTTAACGTTAAGAATGTAAGCGAAATGCAGTTTCGAAAAGATCTGAAATACTGTTTAAAGTTTGTTGGAAATCACTAAGTTCTCTCATTTTCAATCACTGCATGAGTACAGTGTAATATGATCTCCGTTTTAATCAAAAGCGATAGTGGTTGATCAAAAATATGAATACTCCGCGATAAATGCATATGCTAGACAAGCTTGCGGGTTGCGCTGTTGTATATGACCGTGATCAGCACCTGTGAAATCTAGTCAGTGTGTTGCAAGTATTAGTCGTGACCAGAACAGTGTTCTGAGTTGTGAGTGCATTGTGACAGAGCTAAATCATCGAATGTGAGCAAACTGTTGGTTCTCGTACGGCGGGAGTTTCCATAACTAAGGTAGCCGAAACGTTTGGTGTTTCAAGAGGCACCGTATCAGAAGTTTATACTGCATACAGGGAAAGCGGGAAACCGAGTCGTAATACGGGCAAAAACATGTGCTGAGTTATCGTGACGGACGGTCATTGAAGAGGATTGTGACGATAAATAAGGGGACGACAGATGCAAAGATTACCGCAGAAATGAACGCGAACCCCGTGAGCACCAATACAAAAGAAGATAACTCTATAAGCTGGAATTCCAGAGCTACTCATCAGTGGTGCAAATGCCCGTAAACGTGATGCTCATGCCGTGAAACCTGGACTATGGAGCAACACAAGAAAGTCACTTGGTCGGATAAGTCTTGTTGCTCACTATTTCCGACTTCTGGACAAGTGTGTATCGCCGTCCGCAGCTCGTGGTCGTGCGGTAGCGTTCTCGCTTCCCGCGCCCGGGTTCCCGGGTTCGATTCCGGGCGGGGTCAGGGATTTTCTCTGCCTCGTGATGACTGGGTGTTGTGTGCTGTCCTTAGGTTAGTTAGGTTTAAGTAGTTTAAGTTCTAGGGGACTGATGTCCGTAGATGTTAAGTCCCATAGTGCTCAGAGCCATTTGAACCATTTGAACCATTTGTATATCGCAAGAGAGAACCATGGTGGGCGTTCGGTGATGATTTGGGCATCCGTATCTTGGTATTCCAGGGGCCACATGATAACTCATCAAGGACATTTCACTTCATTGCCAAGAATTGTGAGACCATTTTGGCTGAGTAGGTCCCTCCCGTGGTTCAACGTTTGTTTCCCAATGACTGTCGCTGTGTTCCGAGACGAGACAGCGTCTGTTCACGCAGCTCGCATAGTCCAGGACTGATTTCGTGAGCATAAGGATGAATTTCACATCTCCTCAATAGTATTGAATCTTTGTGGTGTACTTTGGAGAGAAGGGTACGTGATCGCTGTCCACCTCCGACATCAACTTGCCACTATTTTACTGTTGTTGTTGTTGTGGTGGTCTTCAGTCCTGAGACTGGTTTGATGCAGCTCTCCATGCTACTCTATCCTGTGCAAGCTTCTTCATCTCCCAGTACCTACTACAACCTACATCCTTCTCAATCTGCTTAGTGTATTCATCTCTTGGTCTCCCTCCACCCTGCCCTCCGACACTAAATTGGTGATCCCTTGATGCCTCAGAACATGTCCTGCCAACCGACCCCTTCTTCTAGTCAAGTTGTGCCACAGACATCTTCCCAATTCTATTCAATACCTCCTCACTAGTTATATGATCTACCCAGCTAATCTTCGGCATTCTTCTGTACTACCACATGTCGATAGATTCTATTCTCTTCTTGTCCAAACTATTTATCATCCATGTTTCATTTCCATTATGGCTACACTCCATACAAATACATTCAGAAACGGCTTCCTGACAAATCTATACTCGATGTTAACAAATTCCTCTTCTTCAGAAACGCTTTCCTTGCCATTGCCAGTCTAAATTTTATATCCTCTCTACTTCAACCCTCATCAGTTATTTTGCTCCCAAATCGCAAAACTCCTTTACTACTTTAAGTGTCTCATTTCCTAATCTAATTCCCTCAGCATCACCCGACTTAATTCGAGTACATTCCATTATCCTCGTTTTGATTTTGTTGATGTTCATCTTATATTCTCCTTTCAGGACACTGTCCATTCCGTTCAACTGCTCTTCCAAGTAAGAAAGGTATAAGGCTCCCTCGAAAAACATGTGGTAATAAGTTGTCTTTTGATGTTTCCACATTTTTGTGCATCCTCTGTAGCTTTTCACGTATCTCAATGTTTATGGCGTCGTATCTCCTGAACAGTCTGTCACAGAATTATATAATTTTTTCGGACCATTCAGTGTTATATACGGATACAATCTGCAGAATGTGTTAGTAGTAGAGAAGTAATACAGTATGATTCAAAAAGAACACTACCACTCTGAAAGATCGAAAACTCTGCAAAGAAGAAAAGGAGAGCTACGCTCTTTAAGTCGTCGATTGAAGGATGCTCTGAAGTTTCATTTGGTTGCTCATTTCCCAACAATGAGTTTCCAGCAATGAGGACATTCACACAGCGGTTCTGGAATGGAGCCATAACCAAGGAGCGGATTACTGTCGTCGTGGAATTGAACGAACGATTTGGTAGAACCTCGCGACCGTTGTTCACAGAGACTTGGTGGCTATGTTGAAAAATAGTGCCATGCTTCTGCGTCACTCTCAAGTTACTCGGCATGCCATAATAACGACTAACGCACTTTTTGAAGTTCACTCGTTGATCTTGAAAATTTTAAAGTGGGCATTCAAGGGATTGTTTGATTCTATCTTCAAGCGTCCGAGGTCCGCCAGTTCAGTTTTGTCAGTACCTCCGGAAAAAAAACACCACGCGTGTGAAACACTGCTTACTTTATTCACACAGTGTTGGCCTTCCAGCTCATGCGCCGGCATAAAGAAACCTGCCTTCCTGAGCGGTTTGCATCCAGTTTTATTCAACCTATAGTTTCCACGGTCTGCTAAGCGGACGTGTTCTTTCCGGTCTCCCCACGACCACTGCTTTGGCGCTACGGTGAACAGGAATACAAACTGTACGTTTTGCATACAGAACTCTTCATACTCTTCTTTCATGGACAAAGACTGGTTCCCACGTCATTAGTTTCTTATTCTTTCTTCTTCTCACCGAGTGAGGTGGCACAGTGGTTACTGCACTCGCATTCCGGAAGACGACGGTTCAAATCCGATTCTGGCCATCCTGATTTAATTTTTCCGTGATTTCCGTAAATCGACTCAGGTAAATGCCGGAATGGTTCCTTTGAAAGGGCATGACCGATTTCCTTCCCCATCCTTCCCTAATCCGAGCGTGTGCTCCGTCTCTAATGACCTCGTTGTCGACGTGACGTTAAACACTAATCTCCTCCTCCTCGTTGCAGATGTGTGACTGGGTAAACAACATTTTTATTACTAGCACCTAGTACATCTTACTTGACGTAGAAAGTTCAACAGAAACGAAATTAACATTCTTTGTGCTACAAGGAAAAGTAAGAGAACAGCTTATGTACTCAGTATATCTGAACGCTTTATCAGATAGCATCAGCAGCGCTATCAGGTGGTCGCTGACAGGCTGTTGTCTGCAGGACATTATCGTCGCTGAGCGATTGCAAAGAAATGCAGGAATACTTAGACAGTATCTCCACTTGGTGTAATGCAAGACAGCTCTCTATTAAGGCGGACAAATGGAAGATAATTCGTTACAGGATCATTTAGTAATCGCGAAAGCGTTACGGGGATGATGGATAAACTTCAGTGGAAGACTCTGCAGGAGAGACGCTCAGTAGCTCGGTACGGTCTTTTGTTGAAGTTTCGAGAACATACCTTCACCGAGGAGTCAAGCAGTATATTGCTCCCTCCTACGTATATCTCGCGAAGAGACCATGAGGATAAAATCAGAGAGATTAGAGCCCACACAGAGGCATACCGACAATCCTTCTTTCTACGAACAATACGAGACTTGAATAGAAGGGAGAACCGATATACTCAAGGTACCCTCCGCCATACACCGTCAGGTGGCTTGCGGAGTGTGGATGTAGATGTAGATCCGGCGACCTTGCTGGCCAAGGCAGATTTTGGCAAGTGCGAAGAAGGGCAGTAGAAATTTGCTGTGTGAGGGTGGGTATTATCTTGTTGAAATGGAAGCCCAGGGCGTTTTTCCAGCAAGGGCAGCAAAACGTAGGATATCGTCGACGTACCGCTGTGCTGTAAGGTCGCCGCGGATGACAACCACTGACCATCACTTCTGTTCGTCGGGCCATATGGCGGGTGAGAGGCAGATTGGTATCCCACCGGTGTCCGGGGTGCCTCCAGATACATCTTTGCTGGTCGTCGGGGCTCAGTTCGAAGCGGGATTCATAACTGAAGACAACTCTACTCCAGTCAATGAGATTCCAGCCAGGTCTGTATGACCAGCGAAGACGTGTCTGGAGACGCCACGGACAGTGATTTCATTTCACAGCAGGACCCCTTTGGTTGTATTCTGCAGCACCCTTACAGCACAGCGGTACGTCGACGATATTTTACGACCTGTGTTGTTGCCCTTCATGGAAAGCTGTCCTGGGCTTGCATATCAGCAACATAATGCCCGCCCGCATACGGCGAGAGTTTCTCCTGTTTCTTTTAGTGGTTGCCAAACCCTGAATTGGCCAGTAAGGTCGTCAGATCTGTCTCTAACTGAGAACGTTAGAGCAGTATGGGGAGGCCCCTCCAACCACCACGGAAGTTTGACCACCAAACGCGCCAGTTGGCCAGAATTCGGCACGATATCCCTCAGGAGGACATCGAACAACTTCGTCAGTCAATGCCAAGCCGACCGAATAACTGCTTTCGTAAAGGCCGGAAGTGGACCAACATGTTACTGACTTGTCCAGTTTTTTGAAGCTCTTTCTCCTGAATAAGTCATCTAATTTTTCTGAAATTGTAATCATTTGTTTGTCTGTATGTATACGTCATATCTCCCGATTTCCGTCCCATTTTGATAATTCCTCCGTGGTCCGTCGTTGATTCTTTCTTCTAAGAGTTTAATTCAGTAAATTAGTGCATGATTAACATGTATGGAAAGAAATTGGTACAACTTCATCAGGGACCTAGTTAAGGAGATAGAAGGAACTTGTAAATTTGAATTTTAATTTACACGAAATAATATAGTAACTACAGGAGACTCAACTAGGTCTTATGTATTATATATATTGGTTGTTCTGCTATCTTTAATGTAATTATCTAGATATAGACACCTGTGTCGAAAATTAAAGCAAGAAACGGAAATTTTGCAAGGTTGCGTTTGCCACAAAACAGTATAAACAGCTTATAGTACAATAGAAACAATGTAAAGAATGCAGAATCTAAACGACTGCAACTGTATAACAGTAAACAAACATGTTTTTCGTTTTTTCTAGTTTAACGGATTTACACACACATTCCGACAACTGGTTAACGTACTCAGTATGGGGTTTAACCACCTCTGGCAGCAATATAGGCCTGAGAATGACGGGGCATGCTGTGAATGATGTCATGATGTCATCAGTCACACGTTGAGGCAATAATGCCCATTCTTCCTGTAAAGCTGTTCGCAAGTCTTGGAGAGTGATTGGAGGATGCTGACGTGATGCAACCCGTCTCCCTAATGTATCCCAGACATGCTTATATGGGACTCAAATCGGGAGAGCGAGCAGGCCACGCCGTGCGTGTAGTATCTTCCGTTTCCAAGAACACATCAATAACCCGTGCTCTATGGAGTCAAGCATTATCGTCCATCAGTATGAAGTCTGGGCACACAGCGTCTCGCAGCAACCACACATGACGCCCCAAGATCTTGTCACGATACCTGACACCAGTTAAATCTTGTCCATTCACTAGTACAATTTCACGAAGAGCTGTTCAAGTGATCAGCGTAATCCTTGCCCACACCATTATGGGTCCTCCTCCATATCGGTCTTTTTCCCGAAATCGTATTCCGCGTTCCCTCCAGATGCGGTTCCCTTGAGACTCATTCTCCAGACCAAATCGGGACGTTTCTGTGAAAAGAACATTGGCTCACTGTTCGACCGTCCAGGTGGCATTTGACGACTACACTCTAGACGTTCCTTCTGTGGAGACGCGTCAGAGGTACACGTACAGCAGGTCTCCAACAATAACAGCCACTCTGACGAAGCCTTCTATACACCGTTTGCCTCGATACTACACGTCCGGTGGGTGCTGCGAGATCGGATACCAGTTGCCGTGCAGTACTAAGGCAGCACCGTCGTGTTCTTACAGTCCTCTCTTTCTGATGCCTTGCCCTGGTCTCTCTAAACTGTCGCCACTTCCGATAAACAAAAGAACGGTTCACATTAAGCCTTAAAGCCACACAGGGGCTGTGGCAAGGGGGAAGGAGGGGGGGGCTATGGGGACTATAGCCCCGCCCCCCCCCCCCTCACCCCCATGGAGTATCATATTACACTGGATAAAATGACTTCATAAATTAGCGAATATATTACTCCAACAGATTCATTTTTTTATAATTATGTAGCAGTATAGGTTGCAATGTATTCCAAACAAATTTTAACAAAAGAGCGGTAAATAGCTTACTACCTAAACCAATAAATATAATTTAACTTAAAATAGGCGTCTTATTATTTATTACTACACATTTTTTTTACCCTGAACTCCAAAGCAGTTACCAAAAACTACTTTAAGTGACACCAAATTTTACCAATTTTCGTCAGCGCACCCGAACTCTCCTTTTGTTAAGCCGTATTCCATTCCCCCAACCCCCCCCCCCCCCCCCCCCCATCTTGACCAACTTCTAGAATCGCCCCTGAGGCCACATCAGCTGGCGACTGTGCTGCTTCCATTCTTCCTTTGGGTCCGCAGCTCGTGGTCGTACGGTAGCGTTCTCGCTTCCCGCGCCCGGGTTCCCGGGTTCGATTCCCGGCGGGGTCAGGGATTTTCTCTGCCTCGTGATGACTGGGTGTTGTGTGATGTCCTTAGGTTAGTTAGGTTTAAGTAGTTCTAAGTTCTAGGGGACTGATTACCATAGATGTTAAGTCACATAGTGCTCAGAGCCATTTGAACCATTTTCTTCCTTCGGCCCTCTACCGCAGGGACTATGGCAGGCGTCTTCACTGTGCCATACTGCACCCTCTATGACTGTGTAAATACCGTCTATGACTGTGTACGCAGTGATTGTTGATGTGGGACTATCCGGCAAACGCTACCCCGTTTGGTAGCTGCCCTGACGTCATCGTTAGCGTGGTTGTTCGTTGACAGGAATGCCATCTTCCCGGTAGAACACGATCATACGGACATCTGTTGATAGTTTGTATGATTATATCGTGAATTAGACACAGGACGGGGAAATAACGGTTTGTTGCTTTAATTTTGGACAGCAGTGTGGCTTGTATCCTACATCACGATTTTATCTCTCTATCTTATTCTCTCTTTTTTTGAATTGATCGAATACAATACCAAATACTGATTAATTCTGAACCTTCGTTTAACTAGTTACATCTCTTACTTATACTTTAGCAAAAATCTTGTATCCGACCTACCTAAACGAGCTAAAAGACGTGCTAAGAAATCTGAAGAATTAAATGCTAAAGATAAGAAATCGTATGTGGATGGCTATAAGGGTAGAGACCTAAAACCCAATACACACATAAAAAAGTTGGTCAGTTTCTTGCATTCAGAGCAGCTGGAGACAATGACTGGATGGGCGGAAAAAGAAACAAACAGAAGAAAAATGTCCCTGGAGCGCTTTTGGTATCCTAAATATTTTCCAAAACTAACATTTCGATGTGTTCCAAACAGAAAGTTTCCAAATATTGTATGTCACTAGTTCAATTCAAAAACTGTTTAAAAATTTGAGGAGTGCTCAGCGTCCAATGCGAAGGTACGATTAAAAATACTACAATAGATAAGAAATCAAATGAATGGATCAAGCAAGTAAATGGAATGGAAGATGTAATTATGACTACGGAAGAGAAGAGACGAACAATATTAAAAAAAACTGACATTGTCAACTGGAAGCAAGCGACCTTTGTGAATGTTGGTATGATAATTTATTAGGTCACAATAGCTTAAATACTTAACCGATATTCACATTGCCGGTTTCGGCAAACAGCTGACATCTATAGACTTAATAAAATCCAATGCAAAACTTCGTACTGATGTAGAACAGCTAGGCACTTAGAACATCATGAAGTCAACTAAAATACTTCAGTGAATTTACATCATACCGTCACATGGTAAAAAAGACTCACGTGACAAGCCACGCCATGACACAAAGTCCGTACGTGATGTTGCGTTTGGCTACACACTACGTCACTTGGATTTCTCCAATATTCCTGTTTTTTCGCATTCCCCTATTACTCCTTCATAAAGAGAAACTAGGTTCATCGTTGAGCGTCTGTCAAGTGTTACAGTTGCTGACAAGTTGGGTGGTGATCGAGAGTAACCAAAAATACGAGCGTAAGCGTCATCAATTGTTTTGAAGATATATGTAATTGGTTTGGCTGGCCGTGTTCTACTATTCTCTTGGTGTGTGAAAGCCTGGTATCCTAGAAGCATGATCTCGTACAGGCGTCGAGATACTTCTCAGTATACCAGTTTGCGCCCTCTCTCATCCACCCACACAGCGAGATGATGAAGTGGTTAGCACACTGGACTCGCATTCGGGAGGACGACAGTTCAAGCTCGCGTCCATCACTTCCCTAATTCCTTTAAAACGGCGAAGCCGATTTCCTTCCTCATACTTGAAACTACCTGAGCTTGTGCTCCGTCTCTAATAATCTCGATGTCGACTGGATATTCAGCCATGATCTTCCTTCCTTCCTTATTCTGATCCACTCCTTTAAGCACGGCTCTGATATAAAAGAGCGTCCACGCGATGAATTTGCTCGCTGTACTTTGCGGATGCACTTGACGATTTCTACATCGCGTGTAAGGAATGCACTTAGCTCATGCATGCTATGTACAATACATATTTGCGCGCGTCAAAGTGCATAGTATCCCTTCTCTGGAGAGAATTTTGCGCGCCTGGTTGTCACAAGTGATAAGCTTGTTTACGAAGTGTGTTTCTGCCCGAAGCGTCTATCGACAGTAAAGTAAGGACATCCACCTATCAGAGACAAGTGTAATCTGGAATCTCAGCTAAGATTTCACTAAACATATGAGCGACCCTACCCCCATGAACCATGGACCTTGCCGTTGGTGGGGAGGCTTGCGTGCCTCAGCGATACAGATGGTCGTACCGTAGGTGCAACCACAACGGAGGGGTATCTGTTGAGAGGCCAGACAAACGTGTGGTTCCTCAAGAGGGGCAGCAGCCTTTTCAGTAGTTGCAGGGGCAACAGTCTGGATGATTGACTGATCTGGCCTTGCAACACTAACCAAAACGGCCTTGCTGTGCTGGTACTGCGAACGGCTGAACGTAAGGGGAAACTACAGCCGTAATTTTTCTCGAGGGCATGCAGCTTTACTGTATGGTTAAATGATGATGGCGTCCTCTTGGGTAAAATATTCCAGAGGTAAAATAGTCCCCCATTCGGATCTACGAGCGGAGACTACTCAAGAGGACGTCGTTATCAGGAAAAAGAAAACTGGCGTTCTACGGATCGGAGCGTGGAATGTCAGATGCCTTAATCGGGCAGGTAGGTTAGAAAATTTAAAAAGGGAAATGGATAGGTTGAAGTTAGATATAGTGGGAATTAGTGAAGTTCGGTGGCAGGAGGAACAAGACTTTTGGTCAGGTGAGTACAGGGTTATAAATACAAAATCAAATAGGGGTAATGCAGGAGTAGGTTTAATAATGAATAAAAAAAATAGGAGTGCGGGTAAGCTACTACCAACAGCATAGTGAACGCATTATTGTGTCCAAGCTAGACACGAAGCCCACACCTACTACAGTAGTACAAGTTTACATGCCAACTAGCTCTGCAGATGATGAAGAAATTGATTAAATGTATGATGAGATAAAAGAAATTATTCAGGTAGTGAAGGGAGACGAAAATTTAATAGTCATGGGTGACTGGAATTCGTGAGTAGGAAAAGGGAGAGAAGGAAACATAGTGGGTGAATATCTATTGGGGGAGAGAAATGAAAGAGGAAGCCGTCTGGTAGAATTTTGCACAGAAAGTAACTTAATCATAGCTAACACTTGGTTCAAGAATCATAAAAGAAGGTTGTATACATGGAAGAATCCTGGAGATACTAGAAGGTATCAGATAGATTATATAATGGTAAGACAGAGATTTAGGAACCAGGTTTTAAATTGTAAGACATTTCCAGGGGCAGATGTGGACTCTGACCACAATCTATTGGTTATGAACTGTAGATTAAAACTGAAGAAACTGCAAAAAGGTGTGAATTTAAGGAGATGGGACCTGGATAAACTGACTAAACCAGAGGTTGTACAGAGTTTCAGGGAGAGCAAAAGGGAACAATTGACAGGAATGGGGGAAAGAAATACAGTAGAAGAAGAATGGGTAGCTCTGAGGGATAAAGTAGTGAAGACAGCAGAGGATCAAGTAGGTAAAAAGACGAGGGCTAGTAGAAATACTTGGGTAACAGAAGAAATATTGAATGTAATTGATGAAAGGAGAAAATATAAAAACGCAGTAAATGAAGCAGGCAAAAAGAAATACAAACGTCTCAAAAATGAGATCGACAGGAAGTGCAAAATGGCTAAGCAGGATGTAGAGGCTTATCTCACGAGGGGTAAGATAGATACAGCCTACAGGAAAATTAAAGAGGCCTTTGGAGAAAAGAGAGCCACTTGTATGAATATCAAGAGCTCAGATGGAAACCCAGTTCTAAGCAAAGAAGGGAAAGCAGAAAGGTGGAAGGAGTATATAGAGGGTCTATACAATGGCGATGTACTTGAGGACAATATTATGGAAATGGAAGAGGATGTAGATGAAGATGAAGATGAAATGGGAGATACGATACTGCGTGAAGAGTTTGACAGAGCACTGAAAGACCTGAGTCGAAACAAGGCCCCGGGAAGACAACATTGCATTTTGAACTACTGACAGCTTTGGGAGAGCCAGTCCTGACAAAACTCTACCATCTGGTGAGCAAGATGTATGAGACAGGCGAAATACCCTCAGACTTCAAGAAGAATATAATAATTCCAATCCCAAAGAAAGCAGGTGTTGACAGATGTGAAAATTACCGAACTATCAGCTTAATAAGTCACAACTGCAAAATACTAACGCGAATTCTTTACAGACGAATGGAAAAACTGGTAGAAGCCGACCTCGGGGAAGATCAGTTTGGATTCCGCAGAAAGGTTGGAACACGTGAGGCAATACTGACCCTACGACTTATCTTAGAAGCTGGATTAAGGAAAGGCAAACCTACAGTTCTAGCATTTGTAGACTTAGGGAAAGCTTTTGACAATGTTGACTGGAATACTCTCTTTCAAATTCTAATGGTGGCAGGGGTAAAATACAGGGAACGAAAGGCTATTTACAATTTGTACAGAAACCAGATGGCAGTTATAAGAGTCGAGGGGCATGAAAGGGAAGCATCGGTTGGGAAGGAAGTGAGACAGGGTTGTAGCCTCTCCCCGATGTTATACAATCTGTATACTGAGCAAGCAGTAAAGGAAACAAAAGAAAAATTCGGAGTAGGTATTAAAGTCCATGGAGAAGAAATAAAAACGTTGAGGTTCGCCGATGACATTGTAATTCTGTCAGAGACAGCAAAGGACTTGGAAGAGCAGCTGAACGGAATGGACAGTGTCTTGAAAGGAGGATATAAGATGAACATCAACAAAAGCAAAACGAGGATAATGGAATGTAGTCGAATTAAGTCGGGTGCTGCTGAGGGAAGTAGATTAGGAAATGAGACACGTGCCACAGCAATGCCTTTGCGACGTGGTTACCGTCGTCGCTGGCGGCGCAGTGTACCTGTGTATCGCAGTTTGAAGGCGATTGATATTGACTTCGCTGGACAGTTTAATAAACAGCAATTGATTGGAGGACCAAATGTTTTTCGTGGTGTGCACCCGAACTTTATCAAAACTAGACATAATTGTCTGAATGGGAATTCATATTTTATTTGCACCTGTACTTTACCTGTGATGTACAGGCTGTGTTTGGTGGTTCGACATGGCTGACCTTGGCTGATGTTTGGGGGAGCCACGCGGATTATGGTGGCCTTGAAGCTTTTCCAGATGCTAATATTTTGGCATGGAAAACTTGGAGTATTGCCGAGACTACAGGACTGTTGGCTAAACAGCCTTACGTTACTCTTGGTCGAAGTAGGGAGGATATAAAATGTAGACTGGCAATGGCAAGGAAAGCGTTTCTGAAGAAGAGAAATTTGTTAACATCCAGTATAGATGTAAGTGTCAGGAAGTCGTTTCTGAAAGTATTTGTATGGAGTGTAGCCATGTATGGAAGTGAAACATGGACGGTAAATAGTTTGGACAAGAAGAGAATAGAAGCTTTCGAAATGTGGTGCTACAGAAGAATGCTGAAGATTAGATTGGTAGATCACATAACTAATGAGGAGGTATTGAATAGAATTGGGGAGAAGAGGGGTTTTGTGGCACAACTTGACAAGAAGAAGAGACCGGTTGGTAGGACATGTTCTGAGGCATCAAGGGATCACAAATTTAGCATTGGAGGGAAGCGTGGAGGGTAAAAATCGTAGAGGGAGACCAAGAGATGAAAACACTAAACAGATTCAGAAGGATGTAGGTTGCAGTAGGTACTGGGAGATGAAGAAGCTTGCACAGGATAGGGTAGCACGGAGAGCTGCATCAAATCAGTCTCAGGACTGATGACGACAACAACAACAACAACAACAACAACAACAACATGAGCGACCAGAAACTAAGTAATTGAAATGCTAAGAAACTAAAATATATTGCTTAAATTGTAGTTTGAATGAAATTTTCGTATAGAAATGCATGAAAATGTCAAAATATTTCATTATTCATTTGTAGATAGCCAATTGTGGATGAAATATAAGATTATTTACAATTTTACTATCTGATTTTAGTGATTTTATTCATCTGAAATGACTGCCTTGAAACAATTTCATTATTAGGGAGATGTAATAAAATGCAATTACACTTAGCAATCGCCAATAGCCTGCATTATACCAGGAACAATGAGAGAAACGTTTTGGTTTCAGACATAAAGTTATCCATAAACATAATTTTTTTCCAGGTAACGAAGCGTCAGTTTCCATATTTCGTCTTTGTAGAAATTGCAATAGGCACAACTGTTCCTAAAGATATATGTTAACAATTTTCTAGGCAGAAAACTAAAGCATTGTAGTGACATTTGACGTGGATTGTAATCGCACTGAGACAACGTGTGGTCGCTATGGCGCATATGGGTTCATTGCATACGTTCAGCCGACTTCGCAACGTATGCGCTTTTATTTCCTTGTGTCTACACTAATGCTCCAGAAAAGGCATTGTGCAGGCGTATCTGAATATGAACAGCGAAAAATAGTACCGAAACTCATTAGCAGTACTTTGCACGTTTCTCACAGCAGCGAATTCGGGCAACCAACGCTGCTTTTCTCACTGTTTTGCTTTACTGTGCATACTATGGTCTCGGTAAGCTGAGTAGGACAAAGAACCGCAGGTTCATCGCCAGACAGACTCCAACATAATCGTGGCAGTTTCAGGAATACTTACTCGTATTCTCTCCATATCTTTTTGTGAGAGTTTCCGTTCCACTTTACACTTGTCCACATCTATAGCTGAGTGGTATCGCCCTTAAGGTTTGGCGCTCGAACGACTGGCCCTTTGAGCTCTCCTAGTTTATTTTCCTTAGGTAGAGGGGGAAGAGGGGTGTAGTTAGGATAGCAAAGCCTTAAGACGGGTCACTTTGTTTTTGTTTGGTAGGGTCACAAGAGCAGTGGCCCCTACGGTTAACACTGCTTTTTTGCCTTCTTTTGCTAGACACCCTCAACGCGCCAATTAAAAATAAGCGAAAAGAAATAATAATAATAATGATATATTTTTAAAAGCGGTCATTGCGGCTGTCTGACATATGAGGGACCCTGGTTCGATTCCCTACTGGATTGGAGCTTTTATTCACTTAGGAACTAGGTGTTGTGTTCTCCTTATCCTTTCATCACCATCGATGTAGATTTTACTAAAGTGATGTGACATAAACAGACCTCCACCAGGTGACCGAATAACTCCAGAAGGGGTCTCATGGCTAGTAACGCCATATGATCATTTTAGTACTTTACATTTTGCAATAAAAATAATCCAGTACTGTATCCAGAGGACAGACTACAGGTCTCTCTCTCTCTCTCTCTCTCTCTCTCTCTCTCTCTCTCTCTCTCTCTGTGTGTGTGTGTGTGTTGACATAGGGTACGCTGCCCAGGAACTGTAAGCCAACAATGAAGAGTGGAGGTGGCAGAGAACTCGCCTGGAGAGCCTTGCCCAGGCTCATCTGTGTTAGGCCTCCGCCTGGCTGCCCACTTCCCCCACCGCCACACCACGCTCTCTGAGTGGCTGGAGAGGGAAGAGGGGAAAACTGTATTTAGATGGCAATGCAGTCACACTGTAATAGTTTGGTTTCATATTTCATATGTCACAACAACATAGGTCACAAACAAAACAAATTTTCAGTACTATTTAATTACTTTTGGAGCCCCTAAGATATAGTGTTATTTTTATCTGGTACAAATTGTTGGTGTATGGCCAGAGACAGAGAATTTCACAATTTTCACACTCAAGTTGCCATGTAATTTAGTTTTATAATCGAAAGAATATTTTTCACGTACATTTTAATTGTATTGAACCACTTTTGCAGCTTCATTATGGAGAAGTAGAAATTCTAGTCGAGGACGACGATGTAGATGTCCTCGACAGCTTTAAAATAGAAGGATTTGTCTTTGAAAGGGGAAGAACACTGCAGAGCAATCAGTTACATCTGCACATGCACAGGGGCTCTTTCAGCTGAAACGGCAAAAGGCCTCAGAAACAGCTCTAAAACAGGTGTACAATTGACAGTGTCCTCACAACGTTCAGAAAACAATCCCTAAAATTCTTTCAAGATCACTACGAATTCTTCAAATCTCAAATTTTCTTTAATGCCAGTGGGCTTATGGAACTGGACTGTGTTTGTCGTAGTTTGTCCCTTCTACTATGCCATTTTCTTTTTAAATGCGTCCCCATCAAATTAGAAGTGAGCTACCAGAATGAGATCTTCTCTCTGCAGCGGAGTGTGCGCTGTTATGAAACTTTCGTGGCAGATTAAAACTGTGTGCCGGACCGAGACTCGAACTCGGGGCATTGCCTTTCGCGGGCAACTCCTCTACCAACTGAGCTACTTAAGAACGACTCATGCCCCATGCTCACAGGGTACGAGATGAGGTACTGGCGGAAGTAAAGCTGTGAGGACGGGGCGTGAGTCGTGCTTGGGTAGCTCAGATGGTGGAGCACTTGTCCGCTAAAGGCAGTGGCCCCGAGTTCGAGTCTCGGTGCGGCACACAGTTTTAATCTGCCAGGAAAGTTTTAGAAGTGAGTTGTTTCTCACCCAGCGATGTCTTACGGTGTGCAGCATGGAGTGAAGTCCACTTAAAATGTCAGGTCTGCAATCCATTCTGGATATTATAATTTTCGTTCCTGCACTCCTTTTTCCTTCATAAATTCAAAAGTAGCCGGTTTTAAATCGAAAAATCGTTCCAGGCATGCTCCTTGACTTAACCAACGTACTTGGCAGTGGTACATATAGTCTCCGTACTCGTTCAATTTCATCGAAAACCGTCGCAACCGACTGTGGAATAATGCCTATGAGAACAGAAATTTTTCTACTTGTGCGGCCAATTTCTTCACGGGCTCAGTGCCTGTAAGTTCAGCACGAAGTGCTTCTTGATGTACAGAGAAGTGAATCCGATCTGTCGATCTTTGTAATTTTTCGCTCTTTCATTTTGAACTAAATTTTTAAATTGTTTCTGCATGGTATTGTAATGCCGTTTCATACCAAATATGCAGTACCCGTCGATTATGAGACTCCAATGTAGATACTGAGAATTCACATCCTTCTCTCCTGTCATTCCCGTATAGTTTTATAGGCTTGTGACAACAGATCGCTAGACTGCCTCTTTTTGTGCAGGCAGACACTGGAACTGTGAACGTTCACTCCCAGAACAAATAGTGAAGGGTAAAACATCACCGACTCCACGATTCAGCCGAACTGAAGAGAACTGTGCCGTACGAAAAATGCTACAACGGAATACTAAATGGGATGTCGCCGAGTTCTTCCGAGAAGGACCGAGGAAAGCAGACACAGGCCAAGGCTCAGCCCACATGTTGCCCGCACATCTGGCTCGCATGCGGTTTCACACGCCGTGGCCGACCCTGGCGAAGAGGAGGTCCGACGTACCTTTCAACTCATCCCTTACAGAAACCGCCTGGGCAAGGTTTCATCGCTGCCTCGATGCTCAAGGAACTGCACCCAGTGGCGTCAAATTCATCACTCGCACGATCATCAGAATACTGACGCATAAGACATTTCCCGCGATGTGGAAGAAGGCAATGGTCATTACGGTGTCGAAGCCAGGGAAGAATCGTGCTGATCCTGCAAGTTACAGGCCCATCAGGCTACTTGGTACTCTAAACAAGACCTTCAAGAGGATTTTGCTGTCTTGGCTCACTGTACAGCTGACCATTGAAGTGTTATATCATGATGAGCAATTTAGGTTTAGGGAGAGTCCAGCTGCTGCAGCTGGTTGAATACGTTATCCAAGGCTTCAGTGATAGAAAGATCTTTGACACGATACTCCTTGATGTTTCCCGTGTTTCAGACAACGTACTGCATCAGGACCTGATTTATAAACATTTCGCGCAAAATATGCCGAATTTCTTCGTATTCCCCCTCCTCCTCCGTCGTGTGGCTCGACGATTTCACGTCATCGAGCAGAGGTGTTGTAGCTGCAGACCCTCAAGGCTCGGTGTCGGGGCCCGTACTGTACAGCGACTACACTGCAGAACCCCTTCGTTGTCTCTTGTCAGCAAGTACATCTATTTTATGAATAATTGGTGTCTGTTCTTTCGGACATGTCCACAAGAGCAGAGACCACGTGGAATCCGCAGATGTGAAACATATGATTTAATTGAAGGAGGAGGGAGGAGAAAGGAACGGAAAGGGAAGGGACTAATGATATCAGCTGCATCGGGATTTTGTGTGGCATCAGCAGCAACGAGTAAAAATGAGTTCCGGACCAGGATTCGAACCCGGGATCTCCTGCGTATCAGGAACCTGCATTGACCACTGCGCCATCTGGGACACAGTGTTTATGGCAACTGCACGGACTATCTCAGTGCGCCTGACGGCCGACCCACACTCCCACCGAGCGCCACCTATCCTCAGTCCATTTCCCCCATGCTCGCTACTCTGAGATTACCGCAGGACATCGGACTTACTTGCGCATCAGCACTGAAGAAGGTGGATCCATTGCCTCTCTAAGGAAATCAGTTATATGAATGGGTGGAATCTGTTCCTTCAGACATGGGCAATGGATCCGCCTTCTTCAGTGGGGATGCACAAATACGTCAGATATTCTGCGATAATCTCACAGTAGCGAGCATGGGGGAAATGCACAAGGACTGAGGATAGGTGTCGCTCGGTGGGAGTGTGGGTCGGCCGTGAGGCGTAGCGAAGTAGTCCGTGCTGCCATACACACTGTCTCCCATGTGACGTGTTAGTGAACTCAACTGCCTCATAAGTAGGGGATCCTGGGTTCGAATCCTGGTCCGGTACACATTTTCACTTCTCGCCGCTGATGCCGCACAAAGTCCTGATGCAGCTGATGATCATTAATCCCTCCCCTTTCCGCTCCTTTCTGCTTCCACCTCCTGCAATTGCATCACAAATACATCTGTGCGGATGACACTGCATTGTTGTGCAGGAACCGGAGACCACAAGCAATTCAAGGCCGCCATCAGGATGCTGTAGGAACACTGAAATGTTGGTATCGAACTGGTGGATGAAGTTCAACGCCGCCAAAGACCAGGCGCACCACCTCACGAAAAGATATCACTCTCTTTGACACCCCGCTACACCGGTGACGATGGCGAAGTATTTGGGAGTCACCTTCGATCACCAGCCCACGTGGAAGCAGCACGCCGATGACACGCAGAGGAAATCTTCTGCTGTTCCGGGTGCTCTTTACCGCCAGTCGCCGAACGCTCTCATACAGCGCTTGAGCCGGCACAATAGTGATTCAGTCCGATTTAGGCGACTCAATGTTTCAAATGGGTCTAAGAACTATGGGACTTAACGTCTGAATCATCAGTCCCCTAGTCTTAGAACTACTTAAACCTAACTAACCTAAGGACATGCCCGAGGCAGGATTGGAACCTGCGACCGTAGCAGCAGCGCGGTCCCAGACTGAAGCGCCTCGAACCCCTCGGTTACTGCGGTCGGCCTTTAAGCGGCCCGTGGCCCTGCTGGAAAGGTAGCAGGCCCACGATACACTATAGATGTTACTGCGTGGCACAAGTTACTGAGTAACAAATCCGTCAGGAACATAGTCCGTCACCGTAGCTGAGTGGACAGCGCGCCGGTTTGTCATGCTGGGAGGGCCCGGGTTCGATTCCCGGCCGGGTTGGAGATTTTCTCCGCTCAGCGACTGGGTGTTTGTGTCGTCTTCATCTTCCTCATTTCATCCTCATCGACGCGCAGTTCGCCGAAGTGGCTTCACCGCAAAAGACTTGCATCAGGCGATCGCTTCCACCCGCCAGGAGAACCTGAAGTGGAAATGCGAAGGAACAATCTCAGCCAAACCAGGACCAGCCAGACCTCATGTAATGATGGATAGGGTCCGTCGAAAATTGCGATGTGTGGTTGCAAAAAATCGCATGATATCAGCGGAAGCAATCATTCGCGTGTTCCATAGTGCTAGCAGCAGTCCACCTCTAGCACAGTGACATTGCGTTAGCCGTTAAAAAGAGTGGGGTACAGTGGTCGAATAGCTCCTTACACGCCACACATTTCTGTAGTTGATGCTAAACGACGCTTGAGGTAATGTAAATACTGGACGGTGGATGACTGGAAACGAGTAATTTGGAGTGATCACTCATGCTATACACTGTGGCGATCCGATGGACTTGGCTGAAGCATGGGAAACTGTAGCTGTAGCTGTCAGAATAAATAGTCCCAACAGTGAAGTACGGAGGAAGTGAAGTTACGGTATGGGCTTGTTTTTTGTGGTGGACGCTTATTGCGCTTAAGAAAAGGCTAAATGCAGAAGTATGTGAACACATTTTACAGCATTGTGTACTGACTACGACAGAAAAACAGTTCAGATATGATGGTTGTATCAGAATGACAATGCAGCCTGTCATTGAGCAGCATCGGTGAGGCAATGGCTTGTAGACAATAACATTACTGGACTGGTGTGCTCAGAGTCCCTGCCTGAACACAGTGGAACACTTTGGGATGAGTTAGAACGTGGACTTTGCTCAGCGTCCATCATTACTTACTTTGGTTTCTGGTCTTGAGGAAGCATTGACTGCCAGTCGTCTACTGACTTTCAGGCAAAATGGTTCAAATGGTTCTAAGCACTATGGGACTTGACATCTGAGGTCATCAGTCCCCTAGTCTTAGAACTACTTAAACCTAACTAACCTAAGGACAGCACACACATCCATGCCCGAGGCAGGATCCGAACCTGCGACCGTAGCAGCAGCGCGGTCCCGGACTGAAGGGCCTCGAACCGCTCGGCCATAGCGGCCGGCGACTTTCAGATAACTCACAGAAAATGTCCACAGCAGGTTTCAAGGTGTCAGGAAGGTGAAGGCTGGACACACTCCATATTAATGTTGACTGACAATGGTCTGCATAGCTTGCTTTCTTTCTTCCTCCATTAATTTTACAATTTTGTTGTTTGTAATTTGGCAGCAAGAACTGTACACAACAAAAAGGAAATCAGATTATCAGCCATCCTCCAGTAGAACACACCCTAGGTGGTGTGATGGCGTGTGTAGGAGAACATATGTGAGAGATCTTGTAGCGAAAGCTGTGCTGAAAGTTTGCCACAACAGCTTCCCAGTCAAGTGAATTACAGACCGCAGCAGCAACAACAACAGCAGCAGCAGTAGGAAAAAACGTTTTTTGAATACTTTCTAGAAAAATAACTAAAACATGTTTCGAGATAAAAGAGACTAGTATTCAGTTGCTAATATTGGCTCTTATTATTTAACAACAAATGTGGAGGAAGAAGATGTCTGCATCTGCAGCAGTGTGCACTCTGAAAGGGATCTTCCAGGCTAGATAACAACTGTATGGCAGGCAGCCTTGAAGCCGACATTCGTCTGTAGCTACGGAAAAAAGGTACGGATTTATAATCTGTTGAAAAAACTCAAAAGATACTGTAAGTCCCTTTTCTCGGTAACAGCATGTCTCAACCAGAATAAGGCATCAACTCTCACCGTCTTAGAGGAAGAAACTAGGGACGTCCAAAAAGTAATGCAATACATTTTTTTCTTGGCCAGTTTCGGTTGAAAAATGCGGAATTTGTTGTGGAACTTCGAGAAATGTTCCCGCTTCAGCCCCCATAGTAGGTTACGGCGCTATACGTAGCCTTCAAAATGTCCTCTGTAACGGAGGTATGTTCCAAGCAGAGAGTTGTCACTGAGTTTCTTTTGGCGGAAAACCAGAGCACCACAGATATTCATGGGCGCTTTCAGAATGTCTGGCAGTGAACAGGAGCGGTGAACAGGAATACCGTGAGTCGTTGGGCGAGGAGCCTTTCTTCCTCGCAACAAGGTCACGTGCGGATGCTTTCCTTCTAAGTGATCGACGGATTAGAATCAAACACGTCGCTGCGCAACTGGAAGTCTCGGATACTGACACACTCGTCCACTAGTAGGGGTACTCCAAAGTGTGCGCCGCCCGGTGGGTTCCTCGCCACCTAACAGAAGACCATAAAGAGCAACGAAGAATTGCTAATTGTGTAGAATTTCTTGCGCGTTGCTATGCTGAACGTGACAATTTTTTGCCCAACATCGTCACAGGTGAAGAAGTATGAGTTTAGCGCTCCAGACTGGAAACAAAACGGCAATCCATAAGAGTGGCGCCACACCATCTCTCCTCCGAAGAAAAACTTCAAAGCTGCGCCCTGAGTCGGTAAAGTCCTGGCGATGGTCTTCTGGCACTCTCAGGGGGTTGTTCTGTTTGATGTCCTCCGTCATGGTGCTCTGAAGTGTGTTATGCTACCCTCAGAAAAATTAAAGAAACAACTTCAGCGTGTTCATCACCACAAAAATGCGAACGAACTTCTTCTCCATGGCAACGGAAGGCCTCACCTTGCGGGCATACATCTCCTCCCAGTAAAGTGGAGTAAAGCCGTCGCATTGAACGAATATTACACTGAAATATAGGGTTCTGCAGCCAAAAGAATATGGTGTACTGAAATCCGGAATAAAACGAACCTTCTTTCAGGAAAGGAAAGTGTTGCATTAGTTATTTAATGACCTTAGTATTCTAATTCATGACGTCATTTGTCGAATCATTCGTGCTTCATAGTGACTGTGTGACTGCAGTGTTCCTAGTAGCGAGTGACAGGTGCGGAATCAGTTACTTGGCTGCCACTTATACTCATGGCGACGTTCGAGCGCGGCTCGCATCCAGCCGCTGAGAAGTTCTAATTCCTCTAATGAGTCTCTGATGACTCGTTCCGTCTTGCAGCACGAGGTTGTAAGCCTGCTGGCTATTCTCGCTACCTACACCTTCCATTCACCATAAATAATTACGTACGACGCTTTGTACTTCGTTATTAAAAAAACAAATCACGCTCTTTCTATCTTGGGGAGTAACTGGTGAAAACTCTTATTACGTACTTTTGCACAGATAAAAAAGTTAATCATTTACCTCGTCGGTTTCACAATTAATCAATTATTGATAATTTTAGGTGGTGCGATGTAACTATTTCCTGGCTTTTTAGCAGCAGAATCACATATAATTACAACTACTAGATTGGTTCAGAGGCTCGTAGGGTTGTTTGTTTTGCATGTTGGTATACCGGTTGCTGTAGGTTTGTTTATCGATTGTCATTTTTGTTTGTAGTACACTGTTGCTGTTTGAGTTCAGATTTTGTCTTTTGGACATAGCAAGTGGAGCTATGGACGCTATAAAATGGAGTGCCGAGTGGAGAAATCGGAATATTTCCGACATATTCTTCCGTTTGAGATCAGTTGAAGGGTGACAGCAGCGGAGGCAGCCAGAAACGTTAGCACCATGTACGGGGAGAATGTCACTAGACACAGCACGGCAAGGAAAATGGCTTCCTCGTTTCAAGGAGAATCGTTTTGACATTAGTGAATTAGTGACTCTCCACATCCAGGAAGACCTTCGGGGTTTGATGAAGATCGTTCAAAAGCATTAATCCACAATCATCCACTTCAGTGTACTCGAGAAAAAGCAGATGTGGTGAAATGTGATCATTCAACCATTGTGCGACATTTGCATGCAATGGGGAAAGTTCAAAAATCGGGTGTATGGCTACCGCGTGCTCTAGGCCAAAATCAAAAAAATCAGCTGGCCACATGTGCATCTGTGATTGCTCTTCATTAATTGGCTAGTGAACAACACCGACATGTATCGTTATTGATGACGAGAAATGGTGTCTTTATGCTAACATAAGGAAAATGGAGGAATGGTTTCGTCTAGACAAACCAGCAACTCGCCGTATAAAAACCTGCGCGCATCTGGTGGAACAGAGACCGTGTCGCGTACTACGAATTGGTTCCCCGTAGTATAACCATCACTGTTGACATTTACTGTCAAGTTTGGAAGTCATTTCGAACCCATTAGTCACCTGATCTTGCGCCCTCAGATTTTCACCTTTTCCGCTCCCTTCAAGGAGCTTCCTTTCCGGATGAAAAAGCCCTCCGGAAATGGCTGGACGAGTTCTTCGCCTCAAAATCACGCGATTTCTACTGTCTTGGAATCGGAAAGTTACCCCTGCGTTGCCAGACTGTTGTAAATAGTGAAGAGGAATATATTATTAATGATTGAAGTCCCTGTTATGTGTATCTGTTGTTTGTTAAACTTAAGGAAAAACGCTTCGAACTTATGCACCAATCCAATACATAGAAGTTCCGTTTCTAATGTCCGACTTCGTGAGCAAAGAGCTTGCAGTGGGTAAGATTTGTTTCACAGGAGTGAAGATGAACAAGTGTTCATACCTCATAAGATATGGATTTTAGACCCCATGTTTACTTGACGTTTTTTTCTTGTTTTAGTCCATTCTACCACCTCTAAAAATATGGAATACTTTCTTTTAAGATAATGGTGTTTTAATAACTTTCACGGTCAAGCCTAACCGAAAATGTTCGGAGCCGTTTATTGTATGACTGGCTGATGGGGAGGCACAAGTGTTTCATATTGCACCTTTCGCAAATCCTTTCGAAAGAACCGCATTGCAGACAATCCGTACCTGTGTCGACATCACCATCGACGTCTTTAGTCAGTTAGACAGGTAGTTTCATGTTCAATGGATCCTTCTGCACGATAAATCATAAGGATGTCGAACGAGTCATTACATAAACCTCGCAAATGTATTTGTAAATATAGCTACACGCTGAAATTTACAGATTTTTTAACTTTATTTTTATTTTATTATTTTTATTTTTTTAAATATACAAATGTGAGTCAGTGATTTCTACTCACCACCTTTTACACATAACAATAATAGAATTAGTTACGAATGCAGTGGGTACGGAACTTTACGGCATGTCTCCTTCGACGTCGTTAGCCGTGACGAAATAAATTATATTCTTCTAAAATTGCTCGATATAAGTATCTCGGGTCGCCGGCACGCCCTCGGTGCCAGAACATGCACTCGCCTACAGCTGTTTGAGAAAGCACTGCGAATTGATGAGCCCACAGTGGCTGGCGTCTTCCTTATCGGAAGTGGCGTTCTCAAGCAAGAAAATGGGCTGAGTCGCATGCCCATAATAATGCCACAGCGATATCGAGAAGCCCGACGATGAATTGCGTGTAATGTTCTGCCATCAAATTTTTGAAGATATGAACCGTATCGAACACGTCACCTGTCACAGAGTGCAACGTTAGAGCTCACAGAGCACTTCTCTGTAATGTATATGAATTGCATGACTCATGCAGGGACATCTGGCGTCATCTACCTTTGTTCGCGTATCAAGGACCGGAGCACGAAGAAATGAAGCTACTTTGCTCTACAGACCTCGTCTTTGTGCTGTTCACGGATGAGGCTTCGTTTCAATGCGATCCGATTGTAAATATTAGCAATCAGCACGTATGAGCTCTCGAGAATTACCACGAAGTTGTGTAGTCACGTCATCGACAAAGATTTTCTGTCAACTTTTGGATCGGTGTTGTTGGTGACAAATATTGTACACATGTTCCGCATACACACACAACACAGGTGTGCTTGTTATGTGACGTCAGTCACAAGCAGGGAACAGAGGACCTCATTAAAAAAAATGCCATTTACTGAAATCAAGCAACCTAATTGACCTAATACAGGGTGTAACGAAAATGTACGGTCAAACTTCCAGGAAACATTTCTCACACACAGAGGAATAAAATGTGTTATATGGACTTGGGTCCGCAAACGCTTTATTTCCATGTTATCGCTCATTTTTCGCTTCCCTTCGTAATCACATTAATCAAGGTTCTGAGCACTAAGGGACTTAACATCTGTGGTCATCAGTTCCCTAGAACTTAGAACTACTTAAACCTAACTAACCTAAGGACACCACACACATCCATGCCCGAGGCAGGATTCGAACCTGCGACCGTCGCCGTTACGCGGTTCCACACTGAAGAGCCTAGAACCGCACGGCCACACCGGCTGGCTTACATTAATCAAGGGAAACGTACACTGAGCTGACAGAAGTCATGGGATAGCTATATGCACTTATGTAGATAGCGGTAGTGTCACGTTCACAACGTATAAAATGGCAGTGCATTGGCGGAACTGTCATTTCTACTACGGTAATTCACGTGAAAAGGTCTCCGACCTGATTGTGGCGGCATGGCCGAATAACAAACTTTGAACGCGGAATGGTAGGTGGAGCTAGACGCATAGGTCATTCAGTTTCGAAAATCGTTAAGGAATTCAATATTCCGTGATCCACCGTGTTAAGAGTGCGCCGAGAATACCAAATTTCAGACATTACCTCTCACCACGAACAACTCAGCGGCAGATGACCGTCACTTACCGACCGAAAGCAGCGGCGTTTGCGTAGAGTTGACAGTGCTAACAGACAAGCAACAATGCGTGAAGTGACCGCAGAAATCAATGTGGGACATACGATGAACGTATCCGTTAAGACAGTACGGCGAAAGTCTGCGTTAATGGGCTGTGGTAGACGACCGAGGCGAGTGCCTTTGCTAACAGCACGATATCGCCTGCAGCGCTTCTCGTCGGCTCGTGACCATCTCGGCTAAACTTTAGACGACTGGAAAAGCATGGCGTTGTAAGATCAGTCCCGATTTCAGCTAGTAAGAGCTGATGGTAGGTTTCGAGTGTGTCGCAGACCCCACAAAGCCATCGAACCAGGTTGTCACTAAGGCACTGTGCAAGCTGATAATCGCTCTATAGTGGTATGGGCTCTGTTTACATGGAAAGGGCTGGATCCTCTGGATGTTCGGCTACTATAGTTCAATTCTATCTTGGCGGCTCGCGCATGCCCGCTCAGACGCGGGAGACTGCTGCGTTGCCAGTTGCACACGCCAAGAGAAGCAGCGCCATAGTATAGTATAGTTCGCAAACTTACGTTTAGGGGGGAGCGCGCAGTTTATGAAGTAAAGCCACCGCAGCCGCATTAACCCTTGCTTCAGAGACGTGCTTCCCGCATTCCACGCTGTGCGCGATTTTGTCATCACTGCACTGCTCGCCTGTGCAGACACATGGTGTTTCGACTGCTTTGACACACTTATCATTCGATTTCACAAAAACTATTAGGCCCAAAAATTTGATTTTTACACATCTTCTTGACTGATACCTCCTCCCCCCCCCCCCCCCCCATAAATGACTTAATTTTGTTTCGATGGTCAACGTAGTTATTGTCCAGCATTAAATGTAGTAAACCATTGCACGAAATTTTGAAGAGTTTGCAGAGGTAAAAGTCCACAGCGTATACGTTCCGTATGGTCGATTTTAGTTGCCACTAGAAATTTCAAAAAATTACATTCAAACGAATAAAATTCATGAAGTAAGACACTTCGATATTGTTTTTAAACAAAGAAAATATAATACAACAAACAAGATTTCAACCCGGAACCTTTTGGTTAGCATCCAAACACTTTAACCGTTACGCTAATGCAGCTCGTCGTTCTACAGAATTCCTGGAGAACTTTAAAAAGTCACGCAAAATACCGACAAACACTATTGGTATGACTATGAATTACTCACGTTTCGTCGAAGTACAATAGGAAATAAACAATTATCGCTGTTCTTTATTGCGAAAAAGCGGTTGGTGAGAATGAATTTCCTTGCTATCCCTTGAATTAGGAGCCTTATTGCTTGTTTGGTTTAATTAATTAATAGAATATGAAGCAGTTGGTATAAAGAATGCTTTTTCCAAACTTTCTTTTATAGAAAGCCTGCTATCAAGACACTGCTTTTTTTCAATTACTTTATTTATGACTGAACGTTTCTAAAACTGAAGACACTCGTCCGTGCTCTGCACTGCAGTCGAGCTCTGGCAACGTCGTTCTCTGTTCATTAGCTGACTGTGTTTTGTGACGTCAAATGCGCAGAACGAACCCAAACTCGGCCGCCGTCGTAAATGACGCGCACTTTAGGAGGCCATTTGCAACTATTCCTGGATCGTCAAATGAAATATTTGTTGAAGACAATACGCCATGTCACTGGGATTCAGTTGTTCGCGATTGGTTTGAAGTACGTTCCGGACAGTTCGAGAGAATGATTTGGGCACTCAGATTGCCCGATATGAATCCCATCGAAAATTTATGGGACATAATCGAGAAAGTTCGTCCACAAAGTCTTGCACCGGCAACACTTCCACAATTTATGGACGGCTATAGAGGCAGCATGGCTCAATATTTCTGCAGGGGACTTCCAGCGAATTGTCGAGTACGTACCACGCCGCGCCGAGTTGCTGCAGTACGCCGGGCAAAAGGAGGTCCGACACGATAATAGGAGGTATCCCATGGCTTTTGTCCCCCTAGTGTACATAAACAAAACGTACCAGCATTACATGAAACGTTTTCTACATCTACATCTACATGGATACTCTTCATACGACATTTAAGTGCCTGGTAGAGGGTTCATCGAACCACCTTCACGATTCTCTATTATTCCAATCTAATATAGCGCGCGGAAAGAATGAACACGTATATCTTTCCGTACGAGCTCTGATTTCCCTGATTTTGTCGTGGTGATCGTTTCTCCCTATGTAGGTCGGTGTCAACAAAATATTTTCGCACTCGGAAGAGAAAGTTGGTGATGAGAATTTCGTGAGAAGATTCCGTCGCAACGAAAAAGCCTTTCTTTTAATGATGTCGAGCGCAAATCCTGTATCATTTCTGTGACACTCTCCCATATTTCGCGATAATACAAGACGTGCTGCCCTTCTTTCAACTTTTTCGATGTACCCCGTCAGTCCTATCTGGTAAGGATCCCACACCCCGCAGCAGTATTCTAAAAGAGGACGGACAAGCAGGCAGTCTCCTTAGTAGAGCTTTTAGATTTCCTAAGTGTCCTGTCAATAAAACGTAGTCTTTGGTTAGCCTTCCTCACAACCTTTTCTATGTGTTCCTTCCAATTTAAGTTGTTCGTAATTGTAATACCTAGGTATTTAGTTGAATTTACTGCTTTTAGATTAGACTGATTTATTGTGTAGCCGAAGTTTAACGAATTCCTTTAAGCACTCATGTGGATGACCAGACACTTTTATTATTTAGGGTCAACTGCCAATTTTCGCGCCATTCAGATATCTTTTCTAAATCGTTTTGCAATTTATTTTGATCTTCTGATGGCTTTATTAGTCGATAAACGACAGCGACATCTGCAAACAACCTAAGACGTCTGCTCATATTGTCTCCCAAATCGTTTATATAGATAAGTAACAGCAAAGGGCCTATTACACTACCTTTGGGAACGCCAGAAATCACTTCTGTTTTACTCGATGACTTTCCGCCAATTACTACGAACTGTGATCTCTCTGACAGAAAATCACAGATCCAGTCACATAACTGAGACGATGTCCCATAAGCACGCAATTTCAAAATATCCTGTTGGTTACGTTTGCTTGTTTATTTATTTAATCGCATGGCTAGGGCCCCCCGTCGGGCAGACCGTTCGCCGGGTGACAGTCTTTGAATTTGACGCCACTTCGGCAACCTGCAGTCGACCCGTTTGCTTCTAACTCCTAAGTTCACCACCAGTGTTTGTTGCTCCAACTCAACGTAGGTAATACTGACATGGCCGCCCGTGGTGGCCGAGCGGTTCTAGGCGCTTCAGTCTGGAACTGCGGGACCGCTACGGTCACAGGTTCGAATCCTGCCTCGGGCATGGATGTGTGTGATGTCCTTAAGTTAGTTAGGTTTAAGTAGGTCCAATTTCTAGGGGACTGGTGACCTCAGAAGTTAAGTCCCATAGTGCTCAGAGCCATTTGAAACAATACTGACATGTGAATCACGTCATTGGTTGTGTTGGCATTCGACTAACTTCATTGCTCTACCAAGCCCAAGCGCGTGGCGTCGACTGTTCAGTATTCATCACGGACTTTCTTTCCGGTATAGCGCAAAAGAAGTGTACCCAGATGCGGAGATGGGAGATGCCCCTTTTGCTGCACCGATTAACAGATGGTAACTGTCATGGCGCTCAACGTTCATATCGCGAGAGATTTCCAGAACGACGGTGCGCCGACGGAGGGCGTTTGAAACAAGTGATCGTCTTCTTAGGGAGCATGAGAGTTTAAACTTACTACTCACGACTGTGGGGGGAAAGGGGGCGGCCTAGAAAGATGAAATCGTGTAACGACAATATAATATAGCTACTTATTAGTTCATTCCAGTTTGGAGACTGTACGAATGATGATGTGTAATTGTATTAGACGTTATTTAAAACCTTTGAGTAAGTAAGATAGCATCTTTGAGTGAACTATGTAAAAGACCTAACATTTAAACCAATATGAAGAAAACTTCACAATGGTTCAAATGGCTCTGAGCACTATGGGACTCAACATCTGAGGTCATCAGTCCCCTAGAACTTAGAACTAATTAAACCTAACTAACCTAAGGACATCACACACATCCATGCCCGAGGCAGGATTCGAACCTGCAACCGTAGCGGTCACGCGGTTCCAAACTGAAGCGCCTAGAACCGCACGGCCACACCGGCCGGCTACTTCACAATGAGAAACGCTTACCGTGTGATGAAAGTAAAGTAGGTAGGTATCTTCTCTGTATGTCGATGTGTTGTTCTGATGTTCCAATACCTACGTTAATAAAACGAAATCACAAAGTATAATTGTCCGCAGCTCGTGGTCTTGCGGTAGTGTTCTCGCTTCCCACGCACGGGGTCCTGGGTTCCATTCACGGCGGGTTCAGGGATTTTTCCTGCCTCGAGATGACTGGGTGTTGTAGTGTCGTCATCTTCGTCATCATCATCATCATCATCATCATCATCATCATCACCACCACCACCCTCATTACGGTCGGAGGAAGGCGATGGTAAACCACCTCCGCTAGGACCATGCCTAGTACGGCGGTGCGGGTCTCCCGCATTGTCCCCTACGTTCCTCGGAATATGGGACCTCACGAAATGTAACTGTTGTTCCGGATATAGTTAAGGCACACCGACCGCTTGACCATCTTCTTCTTCTGTTTTTTTTTGTTTTTTTGTTTTTTTTTTTTTTTGTTTTAGGGCGCAAAACTGCTATGGTCATTAGCGCCCGGTCCGTGACTTAGGAAACAGTAAAAAACGAAAATGGAAACCAGCAGCAATGGAAACGAAACTCAAAAAATTGGAGAAACTAAAAGCAGAAGGAAGGCTTAAAAATTCACTACAGAAAGGGGTTGGTTGTCCCCAAAAAAAGGCTTCAAATGACTGACGTCATCTCACTGGCACTAATAAACTCGAGAACGCGATCGGCCGAGCGCGTGTCATATGCTAAAATGGACGATATATCAGGAGACAGCTGTAGACGGGCGCGTAACGGAGTAAAATAGGGGCACTCAATTAAAAGGTGTCTTATCGTCCACAGCTGAGAGCAGTGGGGACAGAGTGGGGGAGGGTCGCCGCTTAAAACATGTCGATGGCTAAAAAGACAGTGCCCTATCCGGAGTCTAGTTAAAATTACCTCCTCCCGACGACGCGTTCGGGAGGAAGAGGTCCAAGCACAGGGAAGAGCTTTCACGTCCCGCAATTTATTATGGGGAAGTGTCGACCAATGTGCGTGCCATAAAAGAACAACATGACGACATAAAACGCTCCGTAGATCAGCGAAGGGAATCGATCGAATAGCTGGCCGAAGAAGAGAGACTGCAGCCTTGGCCGCTATATCGGCCGCCTCATTTCCACAGATACCAACGTGTCCTGGGAGCCAGAGGAACGCCACCGAGACGCCCCCCAGGTGGAGCAAGCGCAGACAGTCCTGAATCCGGTGGACCAGAGGGTGGACAGGGTAGAGAGCTTGGAGACTGAGGAGAGAGCTGCGAGAATCTGAACAGATAACATACTGTATCCGCTGATGGCGGCGGATGTATTGGACAGTCTGGAGAACAGCGTAAAGCTCCGCAGTATAAACCGAACACAGGTCGGGAAGCCGAAATCGATTTGGGGTGTCGCCAACAATATAGGCACTCCCTACACCTAACGATGTTTTTGAGCCATCAGTGTAAATAAATGTGGCTTCCTTCATTTGTGCACATAGAGCAGCAGATGCCCGACGATAAACAAGTGAAGGGGTACCATCCTTGGGAAATTGACAAAGGTCAAGGAGCAGGCAGATCCGGGGACGGAGCCAAGGCGGTGCTGTACCCCAAGTTGTCAAGAAGGTTTTAGGAAAGCGGAAGGAAAGAGAATGGAGCAGTTGACGGAAGCGGACTCCCGGTGGTAGTAGGGAGGAAGGGCGGCCTGCATACCCTACATCGAAGGAGGCGTCGAAAAAAATGTCATGGGCTGGATTAGCAGGCATGGAAGACAGATGGCTAGCATATATAAATGATATGCCTTCTAGTATTACCGGTGATTCAAAAATATTTCTGTTTGCTGATGACACCAGCTTGGTAGTGAAGGATCTTGTGTGTAATATTGAAACATTATCAAATAATGTAGTTCATGAAATAAGTTCGTGGCTTGTGGAAAATAATTTGATGCTAAATCACAGTAAGACTCAGTTTTTACAGTTTCTAACTCACAATTCAACAAGAACTGATACTTTAATCAGACAGAATGGGCATGTTATAAGCGAGACGGAAGAGTTCAAGTTCCTAGGCGTACGGATAGATAGTAAGCTGTTGTGGAAAGCCCATGTTCAGGATCTTGTTCAAAAACTAAATGCCGCTTTATTTACCATAAGAACAGTATCTGAAATAAGTGACATTTCAACACGAAAAGTAGTCTACTTCGCATATTTTCATACGCTTATGTCATATGGTATTATTTTTTGGGGTAATTCTACTGATTCAAAAAGGGTATTTCTGGTTCAAAAACGGGCTGTTCGAGCTATGTGTGGTGTAAGTTTGAAAACCTCTTGTCGACCCCTATTCAATAGTCTGGGAATTTTGACATTGCCCTCACAGTATGTATTTTCTTTAATGTCGTTTGTTGTTAGCAATATTAGCCTATTCCCAAGAGTTAGCAGCTTTCACTCAGTTAATACTAGGCAGAAATCAAATCTGCATGTGGAATGCACTTCCTTGACTCTTGTGCAGAAAGGAGTGCAGTATTCTGCTGCATCCATTTTCAATAAGCTACCAGAAGAACTCAAAAATCTTAGCAGTAGCCCAAACACTTTTAAGTCTAAACTGAAGAGTTTCCTCGTGGCTCACTCCTTCTATTCTGTCGAGGAGCTCCTGGAAGAGCTAAAAAATTAAGCAAATTCCAGTGTTACATTATTGATTTTCTTTATTTAAACTAACGACTTGTCGCCCGAATATGTTTCTTACATTTCATTTTATCTGTTTCTACAATCGTGTTATAATTTCATGTATTGACTCGTTCCATGACCATGGAGACTTCTCCTTAATGTGGTCCCACGGAACAATAAATAAATAAATAAATAAATAAATAACGACTCAGAAGGATTGCTCGCCGATTGGACAGCGGAGGTTCAGCAGTCTCAGCATAAAGGCTTTCCACAGGGCTGGTGTAAAAAGCTCCAGACACTAAACGTAATCCACAGTGGTGGATAGAGTCGAGACGCCGAAGAATAGACGGCCGAGCAGAGGAGTAGACTATGCTTCCATAGTCCAATTTCGAGCGCACTAAGGCGCGATAGAGGCGGAGAAGGACCACTCGGTCCGCTCCCCAGGAGGTACCATTCAGGACACGGAGGGTGTTGAGGGATCGCAGACAGCGAGCCGAAAGATAGGAAACGTGGGAGGACCAGCACAGTTTTCTGTCAAACATAAGACCCAAGAATTTAGCGACGTCCAAAAACGGAAGGTTGACAGGTCCAAGATGTAAGGAGGGTGTAAGAAACTCCTTACGTCGCCAAAAATTAACACAAACGGTCTTACTGGGAGAAAAACGGAAGCCGGTTTCGATGCTCCAAGAGTGGAGGCGATCGAGACATCCTTGAAGACGTCGTTCAAGAAGGCTGGTCCGTTGAGAGCTGTAGTAGATCGCAAAATCGTCCACAAAGAGGGAGCCCGAGACATCCGGAAGGAGACAATCCATAATTGGATTTATGGCAATGGCAAACAGTACAACACTTAGCACGGAGCCCTGGGGTACCCCGTTTTCTTGGGAGAAAGTACGGGAGAGAGTAGTGTTCACCCGCACACTAAATGTGCGCTCTGCCATAAATTCGCGAAGAAAAAGGGGCAGCCGACCTCGAAAGCCCCAAGAGAACAGTGTGCGGAGGATGCCTGTCCTCCAACAGGTATCGTATGCTCTCTCCAGATCAAAAAATATTGCTACTCTTTGGCGTTTCCGGAGAAAATTGTTCATGATGTAAGTAAAGAGAGCAACAAGATGGTCAACTGCAGAACGATGCTTTCGGAAACCGCATTGGGCAGGTGTTAAAAGACTGCGGGACTCCAGCCACCAAGCTAAACGGCAATTCACCATACGCTCCAAAACCTTACATACACTACTCGTGAGAGAAATGGGGCGATAGCTAGAGGGGAGATGTTTGTCCTTTCCAGGTTTCGGAACAGGAACGACGATAGCTTCCCGCCATCGTCTGGGAAAAGTACTGTCGGTCCGAATTCGATTATAAAGGCGAAGGAGGTAACGCAGACTATGGATTGATAAATGCAGCAACATTTGGATGTGGATACCATCCGGACCTGGGGCGGAGGAGCGAGAAGAAGAGAGTGCATGTTGGAGTTCCCGAATGGAGAAAACAGTATTATAGCTTTCGCGATTTTGAGAGAAGAAAGCAAGAGGTTGCACTTCCGCTGCACGTTTCTTCAGGAGAAACGCTGGCGGGTAATTCGAAGAGCTCGAAATCCCAGCAAAGTGTTGACCCAATGAGAAATTGCGACGGGGTCCACTAACGTATCACGCGCGACAGTGAGCCCAGAGACCGGGGAGAAACTAGGCGCACCTGATAACCGTCGAATCCGACTCCAAACTTCCGAGGAGGGAGTGAAGGTGTTAAATGAGCTAGTAAAGAATTTCCAGCTTGCCTTCTTGCTATCGCGGATGACGCGACGGCATCGCGCACGGAACTGCTTATAGCGGATACAGTTGGCCAAAGTAGGATGGTGGCGGAAAACGCGAAGAGCACGTCGCCGCTCACGTATTGCGTCACGGCATGTCTCGTTCCACCAAGGAACTGGGGGGCGCCGGGGCAATTCGGAGGTGCGTGGTATTGAACGTTCCGGAGCTGTAAGAATAAGGTCGGTAATATGTGTGACCTCATCGTCGACGCTAGGAAAGTGACGGTCATCGAATGTCGCTAGAGACGAAAAAAGTGTCCAATCGGCTTGGGCAAACTTCCAGCGTCTCGGGCGCATAGATGACAGTTGAGGCTGCAGTCTAAGGACACATGGAAAGTGGTCACTCGAGTGTGTATCATCAAGGGCGAACCATTCGAAGCGCCGAGCTAGCGGAACAGTACCGACCGAAAGGTCCAAATGAGAGAAAGCTGTCGTGGAGGCAGACAAAACTGTGGGGACCCCAGTGTTGAGGCAAACTAGATCCGCTTGGTGGAAGACGTCGAGCAATAGTGAGCCACGTGGACAAGGATGTGGAGATCCCCAAAGCGGGTGGTGGGCATTGAAGTCCCCAACCAGCAAATAGGGGGGTGGAAGCTGACCAAGAAGATGAAGGAGATCAGCTCGCGCCATTGGTGTGGACGATGGAATGTATACAGTACAAAGAGAGAACGTGTATCCCGAAAGGGAAAGACGGACAGCGACAGCTTGGAAGGAAGTGTTTAAGGGGATTGGGTGATAATGGAGAGTATCATGGAGAAGAACATGTCCTCCATGGGCTGGAGTGCCTTCAACAGAGGGGAGATCAAATCGGACAGACTGAAAATAGGGGAGAACAAAACGGTCATGGGGACGCAGCTTTTTTTCCTGAAGACAGAAGATGACCGGCGAGTAGGATCGTAAGAGGATCGACAATTCATCCTGATTGGCTCGAATGCCGCGGATATTCCAGTGGATAATGGACATAGGGTGGACAGAAAATGGAGGAATGTGACCAAGGTTGCCGTCAACTCAACGACTGCTCAGAGCTTGCGACCGACAGCATGGAGTGGCATTCAGCCGAAGGCTCTGATCCATAGGTTGTTCAGGAGCAGCTCCTGCCACCAGCGGTCGGCCGGTTGATCGGCCGCCAGCAGTGCGCCTCGGCGACACAGAAGACGGCCGAGGGCGATTTCCGCCAGGTGGTGCTGTAGATGAGACACGCCTTGGCGGAGAAGGAGATGAACTGGGTTTTTTATTAGCCTTCTTGGAAACATGATGTTTAGATGGTTGTGAAGTTGGGGTACGTAAAAAATATTCACGAGTATGCTCTTTTTTCGAAGTCTTGGTGTCTGACTTTTGGGCTCGAGATTTAGCAGAACCCGATGAAGGGTGAGCCATAGAGTGGGCAGACGAAAGTGGTGAGGTTGAACGGGAGATCTTTGCGCTGGCCGATCTGACGACCGTGACACTAAAGGTGAGGTCACAAGTCTGCGTGGCCGCATCGTTTGTTGACCGAGGAGAAGCAAGGACAGTGCTGTATTTTCCTGTCTGAGGCACGGTGGGCTGTCGACTGGCGAATAATTTTCGAGCAGCAAAGGTCGACACCTTTTCCTTCACTCTGATTTCCTGAATGAGCTTTTCGTCTTCAAAAATGGGTCAATCTCGAGAGGAAGCAGCGTGGTCACCCATACAGTTGATGCAACGAGGGGATGGAGGTGGACAAGCACCCTCATGGGCATCCTTGCCACACGTAACACATTTGGCCGGATTGGAACAGGACTGGCTGGTGTGATTGAACCGCTGACACCGATAGCAATGCGTAGGGTTTGGGACGTAAGGGCGAATGGAAATTATCTCATAGCCTGCTTTGATTTTCGATGGGAGTTGAACTTTGTCAAATGTCAAGAAGACAGTGCGGGTAGGAATGATGTTCGTGTCAACCCTTTTCATAACTTTATGAACAGCCGTTACGCCCTGGTCAGACAGGTAGTGCTGAATTTCTTCGTCAGACAATCCGTCGAGGGAGCGTGTATAAACGACTCAACGTGAGGAATTTAAAGTGCGGTGCGCTTCAACCCGGACAGGGAAGGTGTGGAGCAGTGAAGTACGCAGCAATTTTTGTGCCTGGAGGGCACTGACTGTTTCTAACAACAAGGTGCCATTCCGTAATCTGGAACAAGACTTTACAGGACCTGCAGTTGCGTCGACACCTTTCTGAATAATGAAAGGGTTGACCGTGGAGAAGTCGTGACCTTCGTCAGACCGAGAAACAACAAGGAACTGTGGCAACGATGGAAGAACTGTCTGTGGCTGAGACTCAGTGAACTTACGCATGTGAGCAGACATAGTGGAAGATGAGGAAACCATTGCGGAAGAATCCCCCATGATTACCGGCGTCTCCGATGGAGCACTCCTCCCTTGTGGGGGCCCTCTCTGAGGACACTCCCGCCTTAGGTGATTGTTCACACCTCAGGTCACACCTCCCGACAAATGGATGGAGGGACCAATCGCCACTTTCGGAAGGTATCAGCTCGGGTAATCACCCCTCCCTGGACCTGGCCGTTACCAGGGGGTACGTACGTGTCCTACCTGTCTACCCGGGGCGGGGAATTACGCGTTACCCCGTCACCAGCTACGCACGAAATTGCGTGGGTCGGCTTTCAGACACACACAGGGAGGAAGAAAGAGAAAGGGAAAAACAAAGAAAGGGAAAGGAAAGAAGAGAGGTCTCAAACGCCACAGCGGAGAAAAGGGTAAAGAGAAGAGGTAAGGAAAAGAGAAGGACAAAGGAAGGATGAAAACATACAAGCAGAGAAGGCGAAGAATGCGTTACATTTACGAGCGTCCGTCTCCGGACGTAGGCACAAACCATACTCCCAGAGGGGGAGAAAGGGAAGGAAAGAGCCACAGGTGAGGAGAGGGTGGCGAAGATGGGGGATAGGGAAGGATGCGGAAAAGGAAGGTATGCAGCCCGGAAAGGAAGGAGGGCCACATTAGCTCAGGGTCCCATGCTCGCTACGCACGTATCCACAAAAGAGTTTTGGACCCCCTGTGGGGTTCTTCTTCTGTGCGAATGCAAAAACAGTGCCCGAACCCTTACGGGAATCGGCAAACCGCCGCGAGTAATGAGTATAATGGGCGGGGGCACAACGAATGTAGTGCGGGACAATACGTTGAGAATGTGGGTTTCGCGGGAGGCGTGCCAGAGATAAATCCCTGCAGTCGTGCTATCCTCTGTGTCCTCGGTGGCCCAGATGGATAGCCGGCTCTGTAGCTCAGCGTGTTCGGTCAGAGGGTTACCTGCCCTCTGTAATAAAAAAAAATGAGTTAATTGATCAACAACGAACTTAAACGGATGTTTTACGACGTCCGCCCCGAGCAGATGAAGCGAACAAAATGAGATTTAACAAAAAAACAAAAAAAAGATGGATAGAGCGTCTGCCATGTAAGCAGGAGATCCCGGGTTCGAGTGCCGGTCGGGGCACACATTTTCATCTGTGCCCATTGACGTATGTCAATGCCTGTAAGCAGCTAAGGGTGTTCATTTCATTGTAATGCTGTTCCGAAATTATCATACACAATAATTTAACAAAAGATTATGGCTACTGCATGATAAATGCCAGTTATGTCGAAGCACTCTGACTCATTACACTAAAGACCGTTTTTCTGTTGGGCTTTCAACACAACTGGCTCGAGTAAACCCACCCCCCCTCACCCTTCCCCCCGGGACCTAGCTTTAATCTGCCAGGATCTTTCGAATCTGCTGCAGAGAGAAGTGAATTGTGGAAACTACCCACTAAGCTGTGGCTGGGCAATTCCTGCGCTTTCTAGATTGCAAGTCCCGCAGGGTTGTGGGATAACTTCAGTGAAGTTTGGCGGGTGGGAAGGAGCTACTCGCGGAAGTACAGCTGTGAGGGCAGGTCCTGAATCGTGCATGGATTGCTCAGTCGGTAGCACACTTGCCCGCATAAAGCAGAAATCTCATATTCGAGACCAGTCCGGCACACAGTTTTAATCTACCTGTAAGTCTGATATCAACACACACTTTGCTGCTGAATGAAAATTCATTCTGGAAAGACATTCAACATGTCACCCAAAACCCTCAAACAGGAAATGGTCTGCTTTTTAATGTTCTTTCGGACAAGTGGGAGTAATGTCCACGTTGTCCACGATGCTTACTGACGATACTCAAATGTCACTCCATTCTCGTTTCAATTAACTCTAAAAAAAATTAGGATTTAACGTCCCGTCGCCGAAGAGCTTATTGGAGTCAGAGAACAACGTGGCTAGAAAAAGAAATCAGAAACGCCCTTTTCAGAGGAACCGCCACGGCATTCGTCGTAAGTGATTTATGGAAACGACGGAAAACCTAAATGTGGATGGCGTCAAAGACATTCGAACTGCGTTCATTCCGAGTCCTACTCCAGCGCCATAACAATTGCGCCACGTTGCTTAAGTAATACTCTTTCCTCATCGCCCGTATTACGCAATGACAAACGATCTTTGTACCTTTTTTTTTTTTTTTTTTTTTTTTTTTTTTTTTTTTTTTTTTTTTTTGTAGACTTACAAGGAGAGATCTCCAGCGGTGGGGTCGATATTTTGAAACCATCTATACGGTGATGTAGGTTAAGGTCCCGGGTATCACACCCTGCAGCGATTCACCAAGGTGCGCCGTCGTTAGCAAGTAACCGACGAGAAGAAATTTCAAAATTTCGCTTGATTTTCTACGACTTTAAAAAAGAAATGTTATGCAGACCGCTTCTGTAGCGTAATGGCTATAGCACAAGCCTCTTATGCCAAGAGGTTGTGGGTTCGAATATCATCAAGTGCTTTGAAATTTCTGATTTTTAAATGTTTATCGAAATGACTTTCACTATCATTTTTACTTCTATTCCTTTATCACATCGTTTCAATCATCGTATTAACCTTTTAATTGCTTTCAATTACTGCAAATGCCGATCTATTGGTTAAAAAGCAAAAGACGCAATAATCTACTAACATTGACTGTATAATGGTGTCATAAATGTAATTTTCGTTACAAGATGTAGATTTTGTTAGATGGTAATCGTTATACAGACATTTAAAACACAAATTCTTATTGCATTACGGACAAGAAAAAAGGAGACGAAGTTTTAAAAGAAAGAAGAGAGTACAAGTGAAACGAAATTCAAGCAAAATGAAGAATACAAATAATGAATGCAGTTACATGGACGAAAATATAAAATGTGGAATGAAAGAAATTAAATCGATGTTAATACTTGGAACTAATTAAAGTCACATATACAGAGATTCCAAGTGGAAAAAGAATTATGGGAATAACGAATGAGAGCAACTGAAAAAGTTAATACGGTAAATAAAATGATGTGACAAAGGAAAAATAAAAAAAATCAATTTAAACCAATGATCTGAATAAATATAATGATCAAAGTCATTTCGTGAAAGATTTTAAAATAAAAAAAAATTTGATGAAATTCGAAACCACAACGTCTTTTATATGAGGCCTGTACTATAACCGTTACGCTATGCAACCAATTTTTATAATAACGCGTTTTTAGAGCTGTAGAGCATCACGCGAAATTGCGAAACTTTTTTCGTCGATTATTCGTAAACGAGAAAAAATGGTTCAAATGGCTCTGAGCACTATGGGACTCAACTGCTGTGGTTATCAGTCCCCTAGAACTTAGAACTACTTAAACCTAACTAACCTAAGGACATCACACACATCCATGCCCGAGGCAGGATTCGAACCTGCGACCGTAGCAGTCGCACGGTTCCGGACTGCGCGCCTAGAACCGCGAGACCACCGCGGCCGGCTCGTAAACGAGAGCTGAGGGCGCAACAGGGTGAATGGCAGCAGGGTGTGATACCTCGGATAATAACCTCCACCCCCGTATTGATGGTTTCAAAAAGTCGATCCCACTTCTGGGGGCCTCTCCTTATTAATCAAGATTGTGATAGTGAATGATAAGGCAATCAGTCTGTTCATGCATACCGTTGGTCGACTTTTTTTTTACGGCGTGTCAGATAATAAATCATGTTTCTCTGGATAAGGAAAAAGCAGCGCAATTTAGTTTTCAGAAGGCACTGGGAAAATTTTCGTCGATAAAAAGATATATTTTATCACCGCGGCTATTTTTAAATGTGAGTCAAAGCGGATTTGTGCCAACAAATGTATAGAGCATCACCCCTCAAACGATTTTCATGATGTGCTGTGCAGCACATGTGCACTGACAAACACTGAAACTCCGAATACAAGGATAGGGATGGAAATGGACCATTTACTTCGCAAAATTGAAAACATATCACAACTACACTCAAGCGAATGAGATTTTCACTCTGCCTCGGAGTGTGCGCTGATATGAAACTTCCTGGCAGATTAAAACTGTGTGCCGGACCGAGACTCGAACTCTGGAACTTTGCCTTTCGCGGGAAAGTGCTCTACCATCTTTTTTTTTTTTAATCTCATTTTGTTCGTTTTCGTTCGTTTCATCTGCTCGGTGCGGACGTCGCAAGACGCCCGTTTCAGTGCGTTGTTTGATCCATTAACTCAGTTTTTTTTATTACAGAGGGCAGCTAACCCTCTGACCGAACACGCTGAGTTACCGTGCCGGCATGACCATCTGAGCTACCCAAGCACGACTCACGCCCCGTCCTCACAGCCTTACTTCTGCCAGTACTTCGCCTCCTACCTTCCAAACTTTACAGAAGCTATCCTTGGAAGGAAATAATCGTCATGAAAATATTTAATGATTTTTCAATATACATGGTAAGAACAGAGAAGCTGAAAGAGCTCTGCTTAAACGTTGATGTCAGTCATCAGACTCTTCTATCTCACCCCAAAACAAGGTGGCTGCCGTCAATGCCCGCAGTTGAGAGAATTCTTAGCATTGGATTCCATGACAACAATTTTTTGACGCCGAAGAGAGGCCACCTAAAATAATTTCAGATTTTTTTCAGTAGTCCGATCAGTGAAATTTACTTCATGTTTCTGCAGTCAAACCTGGCTCTGCTTGAAAAAAATATAAAAAGCATGGAGAAGAATAAAGACTCGATAATTTAAATAAGAAATATATTAATCGATACTCAAAGACGTCTGAGTGAAAGGAAGATTGCCAATTTTATTGGCCTGAAAACCAAGATGAATTTCAACAAATTAAAGAATGAGAACTCTAACCATGAAATAATTAATTTGGTTTCGAAAATCGAGAAAGAGACAACGGCTTTCTATACCATATCAATTGATTACTTAGAGAAATGGGCTATTTCTTTTAATAAAAATCTGGTATTTGGTTGGATCACGCTATTTGAAACCCCAGATTGGGTTACACTATGTGACTAAAAATGGTGAGAAGATTTCAAGCGACAGTTGTTTTCAGCAATATGCTGTATGTATCTGAAGAGCTCTCTGGAAATACGCGTGACTCGGAAGAATGGAAGTCGAAATACCCCGTGGAAGCAAGGTGGATTTACTTTCTTAACGAAACCGAAAATCTTGAACGCAAATGCCAACTGCTAAAATTATGCGAGTATTTGCATTTTATTGTCGTACACAACGCCACTGTGGAAAGAGTATTTTCGCTTATGTCGACCCAGTGGATTGATGGAAGAAATCGACTGCTGCCAGTGAATGTAGAATCAAACTTACAGTGCCAGTTTAACAACAGGGTGACTTGCATGGTGTTTTATAAATATATAAAACGAAAAAAAGACTTCCAGAAAAAGGTCAAATCATCCGAAAAATTTTGTGTACCAACTACTTCTGCAGCAACAAGTTCCATCTAATTGCGTTCTAAATAAAAAGTAATTATATTTAATAAATTTTTTACTTCAGTTCTACACCTCCATTTCAGAGTTAGGTATAGCAACCCTACCGTACACAGTCAAACAGTAGTTCAAACTTTTATATGGTTGCCAACTATTTCGTCGTGTTTTTGCCAAACATAAAACGTGTTGACGTGTTTGAGAGAAATTTTTATTGACAGGAAATTTGAAAAGATGGCGGACGTTGTTTTTGCTGATATTTCGCCGCACACGCTTAGTGAAAAAGAGTTTTATTACAATTTATCTCAGTGATTGTGAAATCCCACAACTACGAAAACTACGATCAAGGACAGAAACAAAATAGTACTGGTAATTACAAAATGATAGAAGTGTCAAGTCTTTCTCAACCACACATTACGCGGGAAGAGGCTAAGGAGAAAATCAATATTCTACGCACAACATATTAGAGGGAGCGCAATAAAACAAAAAAAAATCGAAGTTATCCACTTCTTCCATGCACAGTGTAAGCTACTTGTCTCCACGATGTAGTATTTTAATGAATTGTCATTAGAGCACCAAGCAGAAGAAAATAAATTTTCACATAGCCTTTGTGTGCCTTCTTTTTCAATGTGAGGGCTAAGTAACTGAACAGCTGAGTAAAAGTTTTACTGTCCATTCGTAGAAAGTTATTGTCATCACCAGGTTCCGGGTGCAACAATTCATTTAACAGGTTTTAATGCGTATATTTCTTATTTTCTTCTTCTCATTTAAACACGGGGCCAGTGTCAATTTTAGAATTGCGTTATTTATACTTGTAACCATTACCACTAGCGTCAAAGTACAGCATCCACGAACAGCGTCTGCTTCAAAAGTGAGGTTAAATGATAGAAGTGTCAAGTCTTTCTCAACTTGATGGATCGTGTATGGGCTATTTAAGTGATTCCGCAGATAGAAATGTGCGAATTTGACAAATGAGTTTGATCGTGTACTGGGGTTTTAGTGAAGACGACCAGCAGCTGGGACAGAGGGATATTGTGAGATGCTCAAGTGATTAAACAGTAATAAATATAAAAAATAAACGAGCTTAGTGTATCTCACAGTATTTGCTAATTTAAGTACCTCCTATAGCTTAAAACATTCATTTACCTCGGAATATTCAGATTAGGAACCTCTGTCTCCTGTACAATTTCGATCCTTACTGTTTGAGCACCTTGTATAAAGTTTATTGTACAGATCTATCGTCAGACAGTCTTGTTAATAGTACATCAACAGTAAGGATACAATGCATATAACTATAATTTTTGAGTCGAGCCTATGGAACTGCTATTTAATGTCCTGCACCGAAGAAACAAATTAATTTTGCATGTGGTTGCCATTCAAAGATGAACAAATAAGGTCCTCACATACGCTTCTGCAGAAAGAAAACGTATAGATTGGTTCTCTTCAGCAGATTGGCTGATTTCAGAAGCCTGAGAAAAGATGCATGCAATAAGCGTGATATGTTTACTATTAAGGTCCAAAATGCCACTACTTGTGCAGAAAAACAAAACTCACATAGTCAGGAAAAACCTAAAAGGTTATGGAAGACAGCTTGAAGAATTCTAGATAGCAAGTTTCTCTTAGATGCGCAATATTTAACATCAAGAAAACCTTACCACTACTCCGGATACTCAAGAACACTTCTTTTCCCAAACGTATGTCTCGTCTAGTATTTGTTCCGCTTTTCCAGGACTTGGCAGATTTTATTTTAGAATTTAACTTTGTGACGGGAAACCTTTGGTGACGTCACACAGGTGTCAAGGCAAAGTCTGTCTGCGAATCGTGTAAGCCTCGTGCTGTGTTGTCGTATTTTAACTGCTTATGTATCGTATTCTGAGGTGGAATATGGGGACCTTCCCAGAATTTTCCTAGAATAGTGTGGGAAACAGCCTTAAAACCAAATCCACGCCGACCGGTGTACTAGACAAGAGTAAATTTACACTTAGCCTACGTTCGTTAATCCTGCACGAAGATTCGATCTGGTTCTAGCTCTCAGTTCCCTCAGTTCCCTCTCTTCGAAGCTAGCGATATCCATGACAGCTTTCTTAAAATTGATACCGTATAGATACGACTTTCTGTTTCTGTTTCTGTTTCGAAAGATAGGTTTTTCGAAAGATCACTAACAAAATCTAAAGAAATTCTGTTCATATTTAAGGCTATTAGTGGTACCAAACTTAGGGTTCAGACTGTCTTGACGAGTCAGGGACTAAAAATTGAAGATACGGGCTAGAAAGCAAAAACAGAAACGATGAACTCCGTTTTCAAATGCTTCTTTATAAATGAAAATCCCAGTTTAACTCTCTCACACCTGTAAAGATGAGTGGTGTAGATATCAGTGTCAGTGGTGGTGAGAGACAACTGCTGCAATCACTAAAACTTGACTAAGCCCTTTTAAACATCATATACTATGGATACGTAAAAAAACAAAATCCTGGGTCCTGGCGAAATGGAATTATCACATATACTCCACTTTACCAATGACCTGCGCCAAGTCTATGTAGACCTTGCGTTGTACCGTCTTATTTCTACTCTTTTAGTGGTATGCAGCAGTACTGTGGCATAGGGATTGCATTGTGTCCCAGGACTGCAAACGTGTACCTGAAAACAATGAATTACGTAATTTTATTATTTCGAGGTGATGATTCAAACTCTTGCAATAATTTATGTCGTTATTTTTAAAAAGTTCCTTTTCGTACCATGCATTTCTGCAAATACTGCATGTATCTCTTGGCAATAATTTTTGAAACTGTTGATGTTTCATTTGCGTAACCTTGCTCCAGTCGATACAAGTAGTACAATAAAGAACGAAAATTGCTGATGTCATATACTTTTTCTCTCTCATGTTTGACAGCCACCAGGTGGTTGTAATTAAAGTGCAACTACTCACAGAGCCCCCCATGAACCATGGACCTTGCCGTTGGTGGGGAGGCTTGCGTCCCTCTGCGATACAGATAGCCGTACCGTAGGTGCAACCACAACGGAGGGTTATCTGTTGAGAGGCCAGACAAACGTGTGTCTCCTGAAGAGGGGCAGCAGCCTTTTCAGTAGTTGCAGGGGCAACAGTCTGGATGATTGACTGATCTGGCCTTGTAACTCTAACCAAAACGGCCTTGCTATGCTGGTACTGCGAACGGCTGAAAGCAAGGGGAAACTACAGCCGTAATTTTTCCGAGGGCATGCAGCTTTACTGTATGGTTAAATGATGATGACGTCCTCTTAGGTAAAATATTCCGGAAGTAAAATAGTCCCCCAATCGGATCTGCGGGCGGGAACTACTCAGGAGGACGTCGTTATCAGGAGAAGGAAAACTGGCGTTCTACGGATCGGAGCGTGGAATGTCAGGTGTCTTAATCGGGCAGGTAGGTTAGAAAATTTAAAAAGGGAAATGGATAGGTTAAAGTTAGATATAGTGGGAATTAGTGAAGTTCGGTGGCAGGAGGAACAAGACTTCTGGTCAGGTGACTACAGGGTTATAAATACAAAATCAAATAGGGGTAATGCAGGAGTAGGTTTAATAATGAATAAAAAATAGGAGTGCGGGTAAGCTACTACAAACAGCATAGTGAACGCATTATTGTGGCCAAGATAGACATGAAGCCCACGCCTACTACGGTAGTGCAAGTTTATATGCCAACTAGCTCTGCAGATGATGAAGAAATTGATGAAATGTATGATCAGATAAAAGAAATTACTCAGGTAGTGAAGGGAGACGAAAATTTAATAATCATGGGTGACTGGAATTCGAGAGTAGGAAAAGGGAGAGAAGGAAACATAGTAGATGAATATGGATTGGGGGAAAGAAATGAAAGAGGAACCCGTCTGGTAGAATTTTGCACAGAGCATAACTTAATCATAGCTAACACTTGGTTCAAGAATCATAAAAGAAGGATGTCTACATGGAAGAGGCCTGGAGATACTTGAGGGTTTCAGATAGATTATATAATGGTAAGACAGAGATTTAGGAACCAGGTTTTAAATTTTAAGACATTTCCAGGTGCAGATGTGGACTCTGACCACAATCTATTGGTTATGAACTGTAGATTAAAACTGAAGAAACTGCAAAAAGGTGGGAATTTAAGGAGATGAGACCTGGATAAACTGAAAGAACCAGAGGTTGTAGAGAGTTTCAGGGAGAGCATAAGGGAACAATTGACAAGAATGGGGGAAAGAAATACAGTAGAAGAAGAATAGGTAGCTTTGATGGATGAAGTAGTGAAGGCAGCAGAGGATCAAGTAGGTAAAAAGACGAGGGCTAGTAGAAATCCTTGGGTAACAGAAGAAACATTGAATGTAATTGATGAAAGGAGAAAATATAAAAACGCAGTAAATGAAGCAGGCAAAAAGGAATACAAACGTCTCAAAAATGAGATCGACAGGAAGTGCAAAAAGGCTAAGCAGGGATGGCTAGAGGACAAATGTAAGGATGTAGAGGCTTATCTCACTAGGGGTAAGATAGATACTGCCTACAGGAAAATTAAAGAGACCTTTGGAGAAAAGAGAACCACTTGTATGAATATCAAGAGCTCAGATGGAAACCCAGTTCTAAGCAAAGAAGGGAAAGCAGAGAGGTGGAAGGAGTATACAGAGGGTCTATACAAGGGCGATGTACTCGAGGACAATATTATGGAAATGGAAGAGGATGTAGATGAAGATGAAATGGGAGATACGATACTGTGTGTAGAGTTCGACAGAGCACTGAAAGACCTGAGTCGAAACAAGGCCCCAGGAGTAGACAACATTCCATTAGAACTACTGACGGCTTGGGAGAGCCAGTCCTCACAAAACTCTACTATCTGGTGAGCAAGATGTATGAGACAGGCGAAATACCCTCAGACTTCAAGAAGAATATAATAATTCCAATCCCAAAGAAAGCAGGTGTTGACAGATGTGAAAATTACCGAACTATCGGTTTAATAAGTCACAGCTGAAAATAGTAACGCGAATTCTTTACGGACGAATGGAAAAACTGGTAGAAACTGACCTCGGGGAAGATCAGTTTGGATTCCGTAGAAATATTGGAACACGTGAGGCAATACTGACCTTGCGACTTATCTTAGAAGAACGATTAAGAAAAGGCAAACCTACGTTTCTAGCATTTGTAGACTTAAGAGGAAGCTTTTGGCAATGTTGACTGAAATACTCGCTTTTAAATTCTAAAGGTGGCAGGGGTAAAATACAGGGAGCGAAAGGCTATTTACAATTTGTACAGAAACCAGATGGCAGTTATAAGAGTCGGTGGTATGAAAGGGAAGCAGTGGTTGGGAAGGGAGTGAGAGAGGGTTGTAGCCTCTCCCCGATGTTATTCAATCTGTATATTCAGCAAGCAGTGGAGGAAACAAAAGAAAAATCGGAGTAGGTATTAAAATCCATGGAGAAGAAATAAAAACTTTGAGGTTCGCCGATGACATTGTAATTCTGTCAGAGACAGCAAAGGACTTGAAAGAGCAGTTGAATGGAATGGATAGTGTCTTGAAAGAAGGATATAAGATGAACATCAACAAAAGCAAAACGAGGATAATGGAATGTAGTCGAATTAAGTCGGTTGATGCTGAGGGAATTAGATTGGGAAATGAGACAGAGTAGTAAAGGAGTTTTGCTATGTGGGGTGAAAAATAACTGATGATGGTCGAAGTAGAGAAGATATAAAATGTAGACTGGCAGTGGCAAGGAAAGCGTTTCTGAAGAAGAGAAATTTGTTAACATCGAGTATAGATTTAGGCGTAAGGAAGTCGTTTCTGAAAGTATTTGTATGGAGTGTAGCCATATGTGGAAGTGAAACATGGACGATAAATAGTTTGGACAAGAAGAGAATAGAAGCTTTCGAAATGTGGTGCTACAGAAGAATGCTGAAGGTTAGATGGGTAGATCACATAACTAATGAGGAGGTATTGAATAGAATTGGGGAGAAGCGGAGTTTGTGGCACAACTTAACAAGAAGAAGGGACCGGTTGGTAGGACATGTTCTGAGGTATCAAGGGATCACAAATTTAGCATTGGAGGGCAGCGTGGAGGGTAAAAATCGTAGAGGGAGACCAAGAGATGAATACACTAAGCAGATTCAGAAGGATGTAGGTTGCAGTAGGTACTGGGAGATGAAGAAGCTTGCACAGGATAGAGTAGCATGGAGAGCTGCATCAAACCAGTCTCAGGACTGAAGACAACAACAAGTACTCCTCACAGAGGCCCAGTGTGTCCTGTAATTATCGTATGGCTGCGAAACTTGGTAGATATGCTAATAAAGTAATGCGGAACCAATTTACACTGGAAAAAAATTAGTTCCGATTGTGGCCACCAGGTGCAAATCTGTCGCTGTTTGTATGACGGTATGACTCTACACTGTCATTTGACAACCCATAGCGTGAGGGAACAGTATAGCTGTCGAGGAGAGAGACCATGCACTTTTATTGAAACTGTTTTATGTGAATGGCAGCAATTATAGTGCAGCATTGAGAGAGTATCGCCAACTAAAAGGTCTGAGGAGAGACCTGACATCATTAAATCGTTTAAAGAAGATGATAATGAAATTCGAAAACACGGATGAGTGTGGTGTTACACCTGGAAGAGGAAGGTATCCTATCCTTGTGAAAGTTACTGTCGAAACTACTGTTGTTGTAACGTGCCCCAGGTAGTGCTAGTGTTTGTGCAGTGTCACCAGAACTGTCCATTCCATGGAAGGTTTTGCGGTCTCTTTTACACAAATCCAGACAGTGCAGCGACTGAAACCTCATTTTCTGCAGCAACATTCTGAATTTGAGCTACGGTTTCTGACACGGATCGAAGTAGATGACATGTGGATAGGCGATATTCTATAGAATGATGAGGCACATTGTACCCTACATGGTCCTGCGAATACCACAACTGCCTGTTGTGCACGACGTTCCATTACATTCGCCGTATGTGACTGTATGCCGTATGCACCTTTATTGTTGGTCCTTTCTTCTTTGAAGAGACGGCCTGTCAGGTGTACAGTGACGTCTGCACGTTACCGAGCCCTCCTTGTACAGCCTATGATTCCTGCTTTGAAAGAATGCAGTTATGTGGAACCCGTTGTTTTCATGCAAGAAAGGGCAATGTTTATCGCCCAGTGAAAAATCTGCTTAATGTAACCTTCCACGAACGGGTCATCTCCAGGTGCATTGCCTGCAAGATCATCTGATCTCAATCCGTATGACTTTCGGCTCTGATGATATGTGAAAGAACGCGTTTACCAGGGACATATTCTGTCTCTACTGGATCTGAAGGCCAATGTACAGGAACACGTTGCTCAGCTTCCACCGGATCTGCTGCGAGCAACTGTTGATCAGGTCATATTACGGATGCAGCAAATGAGCTCTGAGCACTATGGGACTCAACTGCTGAGGTTATTAGTCACGGATGCAGCATCTCGTCTATGTTACCGGTGCTCATATTGAACAAATTGTGTTAGCGACGGTTAATACACTCCTGGAAATGGAAAAAAGAACACATTGACACCGGTGTGTCAGACCCACCATACTTGCTCCGGACACTGCGAGAGGACTGTACAAGCAATGATCACACGCACGACACAGCGGACACACCAGGAACCGCGGTGTTGGCCGTCGAATGGCGCTAGCTGCTCAGCATTTGTGCACCGCCGCCGTCAGTGTCAGCCAGTTTGCCGTGGCATACGGAGCTCCATCGCAGTCTTTAACACTGGTAGCATGCCGCGACAGCGTGGACATGAACCGTATGTGCAGTTGACGGACTTTGAGCGAGGGCGTATAGTAGGCATGCGGGAGGCCGGGTGGACGTACCGCCGAATTGCTCAACACATGGGGCGTGAGGTCTCCACGGTACATCGATGTTGTCGCCAGTGGTCGGCGGAAGGTGCACGTGCCCGTCGACCTGGGACCGGACCGCAGCGACGCACGAATGCACGCCAAGACCGTAGGATCCTACGCAGTGCCGTAGGGGACCGCACCGCCACTTCCCAGCAAATTAGGGACACTGTTGCTCCTGGGGTATCGGCGAGGACCATTCGCAACCGTCTCCATGAAGCTGGACTACGGTCCCGCACACCGTTAGGCCGTCTTCCGCTCACGCCCCAACATCGTGCAGCCCGCCTCCAGTGGTGTCGCGACAGGCGTGAATGGAGGGACGAATGGAGACGTGTCGTCTTCAGCGATGAGAGTCGCTTCTGCCTTGGTGCCAATGATGGTCGTATGCGTGTTTGGCGCCGTGCAGGTGAGCGCTACAATCAGGACTGCATACGACCGAGGCACACAGGGCCAACACCCGGCATCATGGTGTGAGGAGCGATCTCCTACACTGGCCGTACACCACTGGTAATCGTCGAGGGGACACTGAATAGTGCACGGTACATCCAAACCGTCATCGAACCCATCGTTCTACCATTCCTAGACCGGCAAGGGAACTTGCTGTTCCAACAGGACAATGCACGTCCGCATGTATCCCGTGCCACCCAACGTGCTCTAGAAGGTGTAAGTCAACTACCCTGGCCAGCAAGATCTCCGGATCTGTCCCCCATTGAGCATGTTTGGGACTGGATGAAGCGTCGTCTCACGCGGTCTGCACGTCCAGCACGAACGCTGGTCCAACTGAGGCACCAGGTGGAAATGGCATGGCAAGCCGTTCCACAGGACTACATCCAGCATCTCTACGATCGTCTCCATGGGAGAATAGCAGCCTGCATTGCTGCGAAAGGTGGATATACACTGTACTAGTGCCGACATTGTGCATGCTCTGTTGCCTGTGTCTATGTGCCTGTGGTTCTGTCAGTGTGATCGTGTGATGTATCTGACCTCAGGAATGTGTCAATAAAGTTTCCCTTCCTGGGACAATGAATTCACGGTGTTCGTATTTCAATTTCCAGGAGTGTAATAAAATCTACGTTATGCTTTTCTTACTTGTCTTACCTTTTCTGCCCACATCCTGTTCCTAATCCATTACGTATGGAAACATTTTTATATGCGTGTCTTGTATTCACAGCGCGAAATTTTGGAACTAATTTTCGTTCCACCGTAAATCGGCTCCGCATTACGGCATCAGAATATCTTCCAAGTTCGCTGCCATATGATAAATACAGCCCACACTGGACCTCTGTAGGTCCATTTTAATTATAACCATCCGGTACAACTTTGTCCTCAAGACGCTTTTATAAGCGGCTATATTTGAATAGGAGGCATGCTGATAAGTAACCACACTCATTTATTAGCATAAAATTCATTTAGAGGCATTAAACAAATAGAAATAAAATTCCTTCTACTGTATTTTTTCTGAGGGTACTGGACAAAAATTTTCTTTACATTCAAACAAATTAGTAATGGTAGCAGTCTATGTTTTCTTTCTATCTGAGTATACCCTCTTTTCATATTCAAACTTTTGATTTTTTTGTTCTTTTGGAATTATTAACAATCTTTAATTTTTTGTTTCAGCGAATGGAGGAAGTTTCGTAGAGGGATACTAACAGAACATACAGACAGAATGTGAATTGCTAAGGGGAAAACAAAGAAGCATAATGATGGAAATCGGATAACTATAACAAGTTGGCAGTGTAAAGACTTCAAGTGCCAATGATGGATTCCGCGCAGTGTTCAAGCCACGCGGATGAAGACGGGGAATCAGATAAAAGACGTGGCAAAAGTACATTTTACGATGAAGATTATGAAGACAAAAGAGCTTCTATCCCCTCGGAAAACTGGCGAATGGCAAGATCATCATCTGTTTTTTTAAAAACGAAGAGTTTTCCCAATGTCAGTAACACGTATTACAACTCTTTGAACCTTAGGAAAAAGAGACAGATCACGTACACCAGGCACTTAAGTTCAGAACAGAACTTGAGAGACCTCATTAAGAAATCTGTCCTGGAAGGTAAATGGTTGTGCTGGCATGATTTGCTGAACCCAGAAGATGGCCATTGTGGTATGTAGCAAATACAGGATTAATTTAACTTACTGAATTGGGTTCTATCTTTTCACGTATAATATATGGGGGACAGTCAATAATAAAAAGAGACAGACTGATGTGGAAAAAAATTGTGTATTTTAAAAAAATGAGATTTTTACTACTTCTCAAAATAATCCCCATCAATATTAATTGACTTGTCCCACATATGAATTAGCTTTTTTTTAATGACTGATGCAAAGAAGTCTTCGTCTTGTAGTTTGAGCCACCTTCCCATTAACGCTTTGACCTCCTAGTTGTTGCTGAACTTCTTGATTGGACAAAACAAATGAAAATCAGAGAGAGCCACATCTGGACTGTACAGAATGAGGCAGTACCTCCCAATCCATTTTTCAATGATTTCTTGGGTCCGAAAGCGGTGTTAAGGCGAGCGTTCTCGTGTAGCAATTCGAACCTTTCCTTTGAGATTCGCGACTTTTTCCCCCTCATTGCTGTCTTTACTTTGTTCATCACTATGTCTAAGTAGTAAGCAATGTTTATTGTGCACTGATTTTCGAAACAAGCACAAAAGACGATACCTGGGCATCCCAGAAGACGGTCAACATGGCTTTTCCCGCTGATGCTAGCCTTCTGAATTTCTTTCGGACAGAGCTGGTGTACTTCCATTCCACGTTTTGCCTTTTGGACTCCGGTTCACAGTGGTAACCCGAGTTTCATTACACGCTAAAATCTTGTTTAGAACAGGGCAATCTTCACTTTCATACTGATCTTTCTAGTCTGAGCGTAACTTCAATGTAATTTTCTTGTGTTGTTGCATTAACTCTTTCGGGATTCATTTTGCTGAAGTTGAGCTTGTTATTGATAACGCTGTGAACTGGGCCAAAACTTATTACAACTGATTTTTGCTATATATCGAACTGTAACACGTCGGTCTTCGCGAATAATGTAGTCAGTGTGCGTTTCAAGCTAAGGTGGTTACATTTCAATTGTCCGGTCAGAACGTGGTTCGTCAGTTTTTGAGGTTTGGCCGTTTTTTCACTGTTATACCCACTTATAAAAATTTCCACAGTTCATACAATGTTCATCATAATGTAAAATCATTCGATAAAAGATTTAAGACGGCTTTTCAACTTCAGAACGTAAAAATACACCGGATCACTGAACATTGTTCAACTAATGTGGTGATTTCAAGCAGACACTCATCTTTAAATGTAATATTGTGGTTATAATCAAACCAATTTTTATCCGTCAGCTGTTCTCAGTTCATCTCGGTGATGTCAACCTAAAGTCGTGAAACTAGGAAACTCTTCCGGCAAATTGTTTCACTTCTACATCAATTTGTCTCTTTAATTATTGTATGTCTCTTGTATAAAATGAAATAAAATTTTAATTGTCATCTAAAAATATCAAGCTGCGACGGTGAAACTTGTTTATGGTGTTACTCCTCCTCTGTATACTCATCCTTCAATGCAACACATTTTTACCAATGATGGACGACTTGGAGACATTGCTTGTATAAGTCTACATTTTGGCTCTTCAGGAACCATCTCGAAAATCACCTGTTGGTTATTCTGGAGATCTTCTCCCACCGCGCAATGGAAGAAGTCAAGGAGTGATATGTCAGGAGAACACGGAGATTGGGGGGAGGGTTGAGGTGGGAAAGGTGAAAAATGATACTTCAAAAAAGCAACTCCTCTGACCGTATCCTGAGTAAAGTGAGCTGGGACAGTGTCGTGGATCAAAATCGTCCCGTTGGACACCACTGCACGACGCTTCGTCTTCGCAGCCTATTGTAAACTCATCAGTAGATTTCCGTAGTATGTTCCCGTGACGTTTTGCCTCTTGCGAGCTAGCCGCAAGAAACGCAGCGTCAGCTTGCCCTGTGATGATTGGATCTTCGATTTTTACGAAAATTCACATTTCTCAACTGTTTGCTACACTCTTTTGTCTTGGCGTCATAATGACACACGCAACAATCATCGATAGTGATTAAGCAGCTGCAAAAGTCGTCCGGATTTGCTTGACACCGTTGCATCATAACCACTGGCACCTCGGTTTACGGACTTTTTGAATATAAGTGAGCAGTCGCTTAACCCAGCGAAGAGGTGACCTTTGTCACGTTGAAAAGGTCGTACAAGACGCTGAAAATTGATTCAAGAGATGGGTTCATTTTTTACGTTATCTCTTCGAATTTAATGCGCTGATCTTCGAGCACCAGGCCCCACACTTCTCTTACGACTGCCAATTCTTCACAGGCAGATTGTCGGCCACTTCGTTCTTTAATATTCAGACTTGTCTGGCCACACTCGAAGAGTTGGCGCTGACTAACCAGTGTGTCAAACACTCAGGTGACAAAAGGCATGGGATATCTCATAATACCGTGTCGAACCTTATTTTGCCCAGCGTAGTGCAGCAACTCGATGTGGCATGGATACAACAGGTCGTTGAATGGCTACAAATGGTCTGCAAGTAGGCCTGCAGAATTATTGAGCCAAAATGGCTCTATAGCCGTCCATAAATGCGAAAGAGTTGCTGGGTCAGGATTTTCTGCATGAACTGAACTCTCGATTATGTCTCATGAGTATTCGATGGGAGTCATGTCGGGACGTCTGGGCGGTCAAATAATTCGTTCGAATTATCCAGAATTCCTCAAACCAGTCGCGAACAGTTGTGGGCTGGTGACATGGCTCATCCATGAAATTTCTATTGTTGTTTGGAAACATTACGCCCATGAATGGCTGCAAATGGTCTGCAAGTAGCCTAACATCCAGAGGACCCAGCCCATTCCTTGTAAACACAACGCATACCATTATGAAGCAACCACCAGCTTGCACAGTGCTTTGTTGACAACTGGGTCAGCCGGCCGGGGTGGCCGAACGGTTCTAGGCGCTTCAGTCTGGAGCCGCGCGACCTCTACGGTCGCAGGTTAGAATCTTGCCTCGGGCATGGATGTGTGTGATGTCCTTAGGTTAGTTGGGTTTAAGTAGTTCTAAGTTCTAGGGGACTGATGACCTCAGAAGTTGTCCCATAGTGCTCAGAGCCATTTGAACAACTTGGGTCCACGGCTTCGTGAGGTCTGCACCACACTCGAACCCTACCATCAGCTCTTACCAGCTGAAATCGGGACTCATGTGACAACGCCACGATTTTCCAGTCGTCTTGTGACCAACTGATATGGTCACGAGCACAGGAGAGGCGCTGCAGGCTATGTTGCACTGGTGGCAAAGGCATTCGCGTCGGTCATCTGCTCCTATAGCGCATTAACGCCTAACGGATAGACTACGTTCGTCGTACGTCGCACATTAATTTCTGCGGTTATTTCATGTAGTGTTGCTTGTTAGCGCTGTTAACTCTACACAAAAGTCGCAGCCCTCGGCCGTTAAGTGAAGGCCGTCGGCCACTGCGTCGTCCGTGCTGAGAGGCGATAATAGGAATTTGGTATTCTCGCCACTCTTGAAACAGTGGATCTCGGTCTCAACCTACCACTCTGCGTTCAAAGTCTTTTAATTCCCGTCGTGAGGCCATAATCGCGTCGGAAATCTTTTCACATGACTCAACTGAGTACAAATGACAGTTTCGCTAATGCTCTGCCCTTTTACATCTTGCGTAAGCGATATTATCGCCATATGTATATGTGCATATCGCTATCCCATGACTTACTGTCACTTCAGTGTATGATGGTGCACTGTTGTACAGTTCTGCCAGATCAGCATGAGTGATTCAACGTTTCTCCACTTCAAATACACAAAACCACATTACTGCACGATAGACCTCTTGTTCGTCCGCCTCCGTAGCTGTGTGGTCAGCGTGGCTGACTGCCATGCGAGGGACTCCGGTTCGATTCCTGGTACTGTCAGGGATATTTTGTTGGTGGGAGAACTGACACGGGATTTACTCACCCTCTTGAGGCCAACTGAGGAGCTACTTGATCGATTAATGGAGGTTCCAAAGTTAAGAAACTCGACAACGTCGGGGAGAGCGGTGCGTTGACGACATGTCCCGCGTAGCGCATTATATGACGTCATTGTCAGAGGATGGCATGGCGGTCGATCGGGCCCAATTGGGGCCAGAGCGTGGAACATTTTCTTTACTCCACTTTTGCAATAGTCTGTGGCATTTTGTTTTGCTTCCTCATGCGGCGTGCCATGGGCCTATGGTGCAGGGATTTCAGTATATACCTGCACTGCTGACACATACTTGGAAAAATACGCAAAATTAATTACGTAACATTATGTTTTCGAGGCCATAATTAAAACTTTGACTGCTCTTTGTGGTAGCTTGACTCAAAAGAACCAGTCCAGTTCGCTTTGCTACGGTACTGTCTGTCGGAGTTTAGTGGCATGCGGCTTCTTAGACCTTGAACTACATTCATGAGCCAAAACATTACGACCTCCTTAATACCACGTTTGTCCTCGTTAGGAAGGCAGTACAACAGCGATTGTGCTTAGTAGAAATGGCGCTTATCGCTGAAAAAACCTGTTTTCGGCTACATCGTTTTTATTCCACCTCCAGTTTAATCTGTCTGTTAAAACCGCCCAAAATAACCGATTTATGAAATAACCGATTTTCAATTTGTTATTACCATTATTTACAACAATAAACGTAGACATCGCACAAAGATGGAAAAAATGCTACGAATTGCGCACACTTTCGCATTATACCTTTCACGGTACGTAGAATCAAAATTTCAAATAAAGGAGGCAAGGAAAAGAAAACGCAGTCCATCCAGCGTCGCTGCTTTCCTCGAAAAGTAATGAGGCTTCAATACTACAAAGAACTCACCAGCATTCCCTACTCTTTCTAGTTTTAAATGTGTGTTACAAAAATTACATTGCAATCGAAGATCACACCAGTATTTGGCATTATAAATAGTTAATGCTAAAGGGTGACAACTGAGTTAGGGGAGTTCCGTTTTTTGTGTTGTCCTTTTCCGAGGGCTACAAGCAGATAAAGGCATATTGTGTAGACACAGGCTGCAGATCAGCTATTTTCTTTTTGTATTATAAACTACAAATGGATTGTTAAATTTTTGTTTATTACTGTTACCATAACTTCCTTTCTCTTTTATTATTTCATAGAAGTGTCAAACCGACATTCATTCAGAGTAGTTGAAGTCTTGTCAGATGTATATCTTTACTTTTTTACGAGAATTTGAATATAACTGATTTTCTCTTGAAAAAATAAAAAAACAAACAAACAAACAAAAATTCGCTTTCAAAAAATCGAAATAAACCACTCAGATCGTGGACAAAATAGAACATTTGCCAAGAAAAATTACGTGATACGCCGATGCACGAACGATGGCGGTTTCCCCTTGTCGAGGAACGGATGGGGATTGCATTGTTGACGATTCCAAGCGACGACATCGTTTCCGCTTGAAGAAAGCGCATGACCTGCAAATTATGCCTCTCGCTTGCTTATGCAGAATTTTTACTCACCATTGCAATCAGCGAAATAGAAACGAAATTCACTAAACAACTCGCTACGATCACGTTTAATTATCGCATTAGCTACTGCATTCACAGCAGAGGACTCAGAACACTGCTTAACGCCCTTTGATTGTCGCAAAATACGTGACGTAGATGTGCGGAACAAGCGTAAACTCGACCGTCATCGTTAGTGGATCCAACTATAGTCTGTTCTTAAATATTCGTTCTGTAATGTTTTGATCTTTAATTTGTTTCCTTTCATTAGAAACAACATCATTTAAAGACGATACCAGTTTCTCAGAGGAAACAAAACGTACTACGAAACTAGTTTTTTAAAAAGGTTTTATCTAAAACGAAAAGTTTTTAGCACCACTGCTAGGGCAAATTGGTACATCGATTTTATATCCAGTTATCAGTAAAAAAGAAAAATGTCTATCATAACCGAGACCAAGCCACTGCCGAAAAATATCGGTTATTCAGAACTAAAATGAGGGTATCGGTTTTAACCGGTCGGTTCTTCCCATCCCTACTGCTTAGCATGTTTCATTAAGTCTTTGGGAGGGGGTGGGGAGGCGGTTCCGGAGGTATGTGGCATCAGGTGTCCGCACACAGATCACATAATTTACGGGCTGGTGGATAGCTGAAGCAAAGATGGCGCCTGGTAGCTTCTCAGATGTGTTCCATCGGGCTCAGACCAGGTGAATTTCTTGGCGGAGACATCAACATGAGGTCGCTATCAGGCTTCTCAAACATCTATAGAACGATTTCGACCTTGTGACACGGACAGCTATAAAGCTGGACGACGTCATCGCTATCGGGAAAGGCACCAAGCATTGAGGGAGGCAAGTAAACTGCAATAGTGTACACGTAGGTCGCAGCCGTCATGGTGTGTTCCAGTACTATCAGAGGTCCCGTAGGACAAAGGGTAAATGTTCAATATGGCGCAATACTGCACCCACCGCCTTGCTCTGTGACGCGGTGCGTGTTTCGAGTAGCCGTTCGTCTTGGCGTATGCAGACGCTACCTTCGACCTAGTGTTGTTACAAGATATGTGATTCGTCCGAGCAGGCGACACGTCTCCACTGATCCACGATCCAATCTCGATGATCCTGAGCTCACAGACCGCCACCTACTGTGCCCTACAGAACGGCCACGCGTCTGACCTCCTCGTTCTGTGATGAGGAGCGGAAATCCCACACTATGTTGCCTTCTCGTGGTTCCACCGTCCACCAACCACTTTCCATAAACGCTCACGACACCAGCTTACGAGATGTTCCCAGGCGACAGGACATAACACCTGGCCTTTTAGTAATACAGCTTATGGCTGTGAATTTCCCCGTTTCCGGTCCGCAATGAATGATTTCCTATTCGCCTCTGCTGTCCTTATACAGTGTCCGTCCAAAAAGTTCCGACACTGCTGAATAAGCGACGTCAGCGCAGTGACAGCTTGAATGAACAACTGTAAACCAAAGATGTGCGTTTGACCACTCAGTTGTGAGCAGGTAGTGTTAATCAGTTTACCTGCGACGGTAATGTGCCAACGTATTTGTGTCAAAAATCGCGATGGAGCAACATCTGTAAGTCAAGTGTGCAAGACATTCCAATGTTTTGAAGACGCGAGAACCGTGTGCAAGGTTTATGCCGGAAACTTTGATTCCCAATCAAGAACGAAGAGCCGTGGACGCTCGCCGTGACTTGATTGAAAAGCAAACCGCGGACAATTCTTTTCTGGAAAAAATAATCACGGGAGACGAGATTTCGTGCTGTCATACGAACCTGCCTTAAAACGACACGGTACAGAAATTCTCAAGAAGGGTCAACTCTTTGACGTCTTAACCGACATTCAAGACAATGTGACGAGTAAGTTGAACAACATCTCAAAGAGCGACTGTTATGAGAGTTTCACATGATTGTACACTGCTGGGAAAGAAACACAACACCGTCAAGGACAAGCTCATTTTACTTGAAAGTTAGGTGACAGGTTATTCATCATTGTAGGAGTATCTGATAGTAAATTCAGACCACACGAAACACACATGTCACAGTAAAGGATACCCAAACCGTCCCATCAAGCTGGCCGCTGTGGCCGAGGTTCTACGCGCATCAGTCTGGAACCGTGAGACCACTACGGTCGCAGGTTCGAATCCTGCCTCAGGTATGGTTGTGTGTGATGTCCTTAGGTTGGCTAGGTTTAAGTAGTTTTAAGTCTAGGGGACTGACGACCTCAGATGAAAAGTCCCGTAGTGCTTAGAGCTATTTTGAACGTATCATCAATACACAGTGCATCCCCCTCTGGAGACCAAGAGGGTGTGTATTCTCACATACAAATGATCATAGAGGTGCAAAATGGCATCTTGTGATGGACTGTCCCAAGCGTTTTGCGCCATTTGTTGCGATTCAGCAATGGTTTTTTCAGCTCCCCTCCCCCTCCCTCCGGAGAACGAATAAGTTCACGTATCATCATGCCCTATACGTGTTGAAATGGCGAGAGATCTGGTGATCTTCCTGGCCAGGGTAGTTGTACATCACGGAGAGCACATTCTGTACTGTGAACGTGTATTGTTCTGCTGAAAAAGCGTACCACCTTCCTGTTGAAAAAATGGCAGTAGCACGAGGAAAACAGCCTGTGCAATGTAGCGGCCACTGGTTGCTGTATCCTGCGGAAACGCCAAATGTGACGCGAGTCGAAACTGATGGCCCCCCACACCCTTAAGCGCGGGAAAGACCTGTGTGTAGTGGGGGAATGGAAGCTGCAATAGCTCACCAAGTCTACGCTTTACACGTATACGTTCATCACTTTACATACAGACAGAACCTACTCTCATCACCGAAGACAGCGTTATTCTACGCTGCAGTCAATTCTTTCGCGACACCAGAGTGGTCATGCTTGGCGGTGTCATGGTGACAGTTGTGGTCTGACCAAGAGCACAGGTGTTCTTAGTACCGCTGTGAGTAGACGGTTCCCAGTGGCCCCTGCAGCAGCAGGTGCTACATGTTCCCGGATTCAGTCCCTGGATGATGTTCTGTCGGTCACTGCTTCTCGCATAGTGCGTCGATTTTAGCATGCGCCTGTATTACGCAGACGTCCAGAACCTGGTCTACCGGTGTGGGAATGTTCCACAGAGCACTGTCGAAAACAGCGGCAGGAGACTCATACATTGTACCAAACATGTGTAACAGTCCGTCGATACATCCATCCGCAGGTTCACAATTCGACCCGTTGAAATTGCGAAGCTGTTCAAAATGAGTACGTAGTCGATGGCGCATGTTTGTACCCTAAAAGAGTGTCGTAAACACTATTCATCTCTAAACTCAGCCTACCTACTGCCTGCAGAATCAAAACAGAGGATGCACAGATAGGCCTCCTGATGGGCGTGTCAAATGAATCACTAAAACTACAACACCTGAAAGTGCACATGTTATACCCTGGTGTCACTGAACACAGTCCTTGAGGGGGCTGCATTTTTTTCCTGCAGTCTATTAAGGTTCTGTGCATTGCACTCAAATGAGGGGAGGCTATACAGAACACATGCAACTTTAACACCCTCTTGACATTTCTCTGTTTACTATTGATCCATTCTAGACACTGTTTGGACCGTGGCATGTACTATCCTTACCCCGACACGTGCTTACATAGCCACACGTCGGCTTTCTGTCTCATGGGTGGGCAGTGGTCATAATACTTTGGCTCTCACCAGAATATGCTATGGACCTAATTGCACTCCGTCTTCAGGCCACAAGTGGCCCATCGGGTCATCCGACCGCCGTGTCATCCTCAGTTGAAGATGCGGATAGGAGGGGCGTGTGGTCAGCACACCGCACTCCTGGTCGTTATGATGGTTTTCCTTGACCGGAGCTGCTACTATTCGGTTGAGTAGCTCCTCAATTGGCGTCACGAGGCTGAGTGCACCCCGAAAAATGGCAACAGCACATGGCGGCCTGGATGGTCACCCATCCAAGTGCCGGCCACGCCCGACAGCGCTTAACTTCGGTGATCTCGCGGGAACCGGTGTATCCACTGCGGCAATGCCGTTGCCCCCTATGGATCAAATTGCTAAGTACGAAATTAAAAAACATCAAGCTGTACAGACATTACCCTGCACTTTCTATTATGTGTATAACACTTCCTCTGGGCCCAAATACTTGCTTTTTGGTAACTTTATAAAAATATACTCATACAAACATTTCTGCAGTAAACAATTCTTCCACTACAACTGAACTGACCAAGCAAGATGAAAATAGTTACAGTTTAAGTGTCACGCTGGTATGTTGCGATCAGTGGTTCTTAGAGACGTGAGTCGCCTACTTTTTGTTGGTCATCTTTCATACAAGTATGTCAGGTGAGTAGTTATGTAACATTTGCTTCTAGTGCTTAGCATGGCATACCACCTCTGCTAACAAAGCTACCCAAAGATATAATGTATTTATTATTGTGACACATCAGCGATCGATAAAATGAAAAAGGCCTGTTACATTATACAGGGTGGTCCATCGATCGTGACCGGGCTAAATATCTCACGAAATAAGCATCAAACGAAAAAAACTACAAAGAACGAAACTTCTCTAACTTCAAGGGGGAAACCAGATGGCACTATGGTTGGCCCACTAGATGGCGCTGTCATAGGTCAAACGGATATCAATTGCGTTTTTTAAAAATAGGAACCCCCATTTTTATTACATATTCGTGTAGTACGTAAAGAAATATGAATGTTTTAGTTGGACCACTTTTTTCGCTTTGTGATAGATGGCGCTGTAATAGTCACAAACATATGGCTCACGATTTTAGACGAACAGTTGGTAACAGGTAGTTTTTTAAATTAAAATACAGAACGTAGGTACGTTTGAACATTTTATTTCGGTTGTTTAAATGAGATACATGTACCTTTGTGAACTTATCATTTCTGAGAATGCATGCTTTTACAGCGTGATTACCTGTAAATACCACATTAATGCATAAATGATCAAAATGATGTCCGTCAACCTCAGTGCATTTGGCAATACGTGTAACGACATTCCTCTCAACAGCGAGTAGTTCGCCTTCCGTAACGTTCGCACCTGCATTGACAACGCGCTGACGCATGAAGTCAGGCGTTGTCGGTGGATCACGATAGCAAATATCCTTCAACTTTCCCCACAGAAAGAAATCCAGGGACGTCAGGTCCGGTGAACGTGCGGGCCATGGTATGGCGCTTCGACGACCAATCCACCTGTCATTAAATATACTATTTAATACCGATTCAACCGCACGCGAGTTATGTGCCGGACATCCATCATGTTGGAAGTACATCCCCATTCTGTCATGCAGTGAGACATCTTGTAGTAACATCGGTAGAACATTACGTAGGAAATCAGCATACACTGCACCATTTAGATTGCCATCGATAAAATGGGGGCCAATTATCCTTCCTCCCATAATGCCGCACCATACATTAACCCGCCAAGGTCGCTGATGTTCCACTTGTCGCAGCCATCGTCGATTTTCCATTGCCCAATAGTGCATATTATGCCGGTTTACGTTACCGCTGTTGGTGAATGACGCTTCGTCGCTAAATAGAACGCGTGCAAAAAATCTATCATCGTCCCGTAATTTCTCTTGTGCCCAGTGGCAGAACTGTAAACGACGTTCAAAGTCGTCGCCATGCAATTCCTGGTGCATAGAAATATGGTACGGGTGCAATCGATGTTGATGTAGCATTCTCAACACCGACGTTTTTAAGATTCCCGATTCTCGCGCAATTTGTCTGCTACTGATGTGCGGATTAGCCGCGACAGCAGCTAAAACACCTACTTGGGCATCATCATTTGTTGCAGGTCGTGGTTGACGTTTCACATGTGGCTGAACACTCCCCGTTTCCTTAAATAACGTAACTATGCGGCGAACGGTCAGGACACTTGGATGATGTCGTCCAGGATACCGAGCAGCATACATAACACACGCCCGTTGGGCATTTTGATCACAATAGCCAAACATCAACACGATATCGACCTTTTCCGCAATTGGTAAACGGTCCATTTTAACACGGGTAATGTATCACGAAGCAAATACCGTCCGCACTGGCGGAATGTAACGTGATACCACGTACTTATACGTTTGTGACTATTACAGCGCCATCTATCAGAAAGCAAAAAAGTGGTCCAACTAAAACATTCATATTTCTTTACGTACTACACGAATATGTAATAAAAATGGGGCTTCCTATTTAAAAAAAACGCAGTTGATATCCGTTTGACCTATGGCAGCGCCATCTAGCGGGCCAACCATAGCGCCATCTGGTTTCCCCCTTCAAGCTAGACGAGTTTCGTTCTTTGTAGTTTTGTCGTTTGATGCTTATTTCGTGAGATATTTGGCCCGCTCACTATCAATGGACCACCCTGTATACTGCCCGACAGAAGAGTGGAGCTCCCAGGAGGAGAGGAGGAAACCAAGCGAAACTTCACGGATTGAAGGGTTATGTGCTGTTATTTCAGTTATTATCAAAATCGAGTCAGATTCACAAGGAACTTGGTAGCATGCTCCCACATATCAGCATGACCTGCTCTCATCTGGATGCGTGCACTAATTCGATTGGTAACGGTGTCACAAATCCGTTGTATCCTCTCCTGAGGCAAGCTGGTCCACAAGTGTTGTAACTGGCCCTTGATAGCATGGACGCAGTTGACGTCCAAGCTGGTGCCACACATATTCTGTCGGAGATGTATTTGTGGCTTTTAGCTGGACACGGGAATACCTCAACATTACACAGATAGCTCATAAAGACTTGTGCCATGCGCGGACGCGCATTGTCCTGTTGAAAAATGGGATAACGGCACTGTCACATGAGAGGTTACTCACGAGGATCTAGGATGTCCGTGGCGCACCGCTGTACTGCCAGAGTCGCTCAATCACTACCAGTAGTAACCTAAAGTTATACCTGATGGCTGCGCACACCATGACTTCTGGAGTAGCACCGCTGCACCTCTACAAAACATTAATTGAAGGAAACCTTTTCCCAAGTCGCCTCCAGACTCGCATACGATGGTCATCCGGAGTAGTTCAAGACCGCGATTCATCGCCGAACACACTGCGACACCGTTCATCAGCAGTCCATGTTTCCAGTCACGGTGCCGCTCCATACACACCCGTTTCTTTTTGGATAAAATAATTTTGGGTTTTGGGCCCTGAAGAGGACCGTAGTAAGTCGGTCGAAACGTTGGCAATTTAGTTGTTTTAGTAGTTTACAGTGAGGCGGAGCAATACCCAAAATTATGTTATTCAACTATCCACCGGCCGTGGAAGCCTACGAACGTAGGCGTTTCTGTTTTGTTGACAGCAGCCTACACATGCGAAGGTAATCATTACTGCGACTGCTACTAGTGTCCGAATTATGGAGCAGGATGACACAGCGCGCTGGGAGAGTTTATTACTTGTTGTCGGATGGCAGATGCAGATGTTAAGATGTTACGATGCACTTCATGAACAATATAGCGTTCTTCCCTTGTGGTGGTCAGACGTGGTGGATAGGAACCTTGAGGACGACAATGTCTGTTCCGGACGTTCTCATGGAGTCCAACGTCTGGCCACAGTCACATCCGAATACCCCACAAATATTGCTCGATTCGACCTACAGGCCAAATGGTGACCCACAATAAGGCCCCTTTCAAATCCTGTCAGGTGCTGGTAACGCTGTCTCACACGAGTACGCAGAATCCCAATGCTCTTCGCAGCAGCCTCTCAGCATGGGACGCTGTTCACGACATTCCCTATCACACTTGATGACAACACGAAACACCGCCAACACTAATGTACTATGGTGGCCATTCTACTCATCACAGAGAACTGCAACTCCAAGAACACACTTGCAACTCTTCTCATATACATACCCGCTGATGGTGTGTACAAGTACAAAAATATACTAACATCCGACCTCGTCTTATGGGTGCCCCACCTTTTTGTCAGGCAGTGCAAATGCGATATGTTAATTTGTTTACCTAAGAGGCTAAAATACACATTTCAATGTCTCTTTAGGTGACGCAGTGAGAAAAATCAGAAGAAAGGAGATTCTGCAGTTTCAGCTGGTACAATTTGAAGTGGCCTTCAACATGGAGATAGCTGACCTCGTTAACATAGCGAAGCGATCAGTCAGCTGGAATAACGTTGACATGCCTAAGTACCTGAAAAGAAATATTGCTTCTACAGTTGACAGCAGTAAGTAATTTTTGCATTACATAACACCTCATTATCTGTTTCAAATTCTGTAAAGTTAAAACGCACAACAGTGTTGTGATGGTTTAGAACCACATGATAACGTTGATTCCTGTCTAAATTAACTTTGAAAATTTGATTTACTTATCTTTTAATACAATGTCAGTCAAATTAGTGTCCCGCGTTTGATGCATCAGTTGACAGTATTATCTACATCTACATCCATATCCGTAATCTGCAAACCATCACCAAGTGCGTGGCAGGAGGTGCGTCTCTTTGTATCAATTATCAGGGTTTCTTCCTGTTCCATTCACGTATGGAGCGCGGAAGAATGACCGTCTGAGTGCCTTTGTGTGTGCTATAATTATTCTAATCTAGTCCTCACAATTCCTATGTGAACGATACGTAGAGGGTTGTAGTATATTCCTAGAGTCACCATTTCAAGCCGATTCGTGAAACTTTGTTAGTAGACTTTATCGGAATAGTTGCGTCTATCTTCAAGAGCCTGCCAGTTCAGTTTCTTCAGCATCTCTGTAACGCTCTTCTTTCGGACAGTACTTCATTATAGATGCCTGCATCACCTGCAGAAAGTCTTAGGTTAGTATTAATATTGTCTGCAACATGAACAGCAAGGGTCCCACACACTTCCATGGGGCACACTCAAAGTTACTTCTGTATCTGACGATGACTCTCCATCCAAGATAACATGCTGCGTCCTCCCTACCTAGAAGTCCAGTCCAATCACAAATTTCACTCGATACCCCATATGATCGAATTTTGGCAATAACCGTAGGTGTGATGTTGATTCAAATGCTTTTCGGAAATCAAGAAATATTGCATCTTCCTGACTTAGTATGTCATGCGAGGAAAGTAATAGTTCGATTTCACATGATCGATGTTTTCGGATCCATGCTGGTTGGCATGGAGAGGTCGTTCTCAAAAATGGACGTTGACGCGCCGGCCACATATAATCTGCGGCCGAGAGGTCTACTCCAGTCCACCAACACCAGTCGGGTGTGAAGCTTTGACAATGACGACCGCTCGGGATGGTGAAACGTCATAAAAAATCATTAAAAAAACGTCGGCCGGAAAAACCGAGAGAGAAGCCAATAGGCAATTCGTCAACAAGAGGCCACGAAAGCCATAACAATTTGGTACTTATCGAATACCTCTGTGCCATAATACGAGGGTGAGTCAAATGAAAACCTTAAATATTTCTTTAAATATTATTTATTGTGCAGAAGTGGTACAAAGCTGTATCACTTTTCAACATAATCTCCCCCATGCTCAATGCAAGTCCTCCAGCGCTTTCGAAGTGCATAAATTCCTTTAGAAAAAAATTATTTTGGTAGTCCGCGCAACCACTCATGCACCGCGTGGCGTACCTCTTCATCAAAACGGAACTTCTTTCCTCCCATTGCGTCCTTGAGTGGTCCAAATCACTTGGGGCAAGGTCTGGTGAGTATGGTGGATGAGGAAGACGCTCGTTTCCGGTTGGTGGAAGTGAACCCAGGTTTCGTCCCCAGTAACGATTCTTGCAAGGAAGCCATCACCTTCTCGTTTAAAGCCCCGAAGTAGTTCTTCACGCTACGGTCGCAGGTTCGAATCCTGCCTCGGGCATGGATGTGTGTGATGTCCTTAGGTTAGTTAGGTTTAAGTAGTTCTACGTTCTAGGGGACTGATGACCTCGGAAGTTAAGTCCCATATTGCTCAGAGCCAAGCCAAGTTCTTCACAAGCATCAACACGTAGTTCTCTCATTTAAGGAGTCAGCTGCTGTGGCACCCATCTTGCAGACCCTTTGTGAAACTGGAGCACATCATGCACAATGTGGTGTGCTGATCCATGACTAATCTGTAGACATGTTGCAATGTCATTCAGTGTCACTCATCGGTTTTCCTTCACTATGGCTTCAACTGCTGCAGTGTTCTGTGGAGTCACAACTCGTTGTGCCTGACCTGGACGAGGACCATCTTCCACTGAAGTCACACCATTTGCGAACTTCCTACTCCATTCGTAGACTTGCTGCTGTGACAAACATGCATCACTATACAGAACTTTCATTCGTCGATGAATTTCAATAGGTTTCACACCTTCACTACGCAAAAACCGAATAACAGAACGTTGTTCTTCCCTGGTGTAAGTCGCAAGTGGGGTGGCCATCTTTATACTGATACTGCGACGGCATGTGCGCATCTGCACTATGCTGCCACCTACAGGCCATTCTGCAAGCTGTTTGTAGTACGCTTACCAACTTACAGGATAACGGCGTGAAATTTCGATTTTTTATTGCAAATTTAAGATTTTCATTTGACTCACCCTCGTACGTAACTCCAGTTTGACCCATAGACAGGAAGGCAACACCGACCAGAGAACTGTTATTCTGCCTTGTATTCCAACTTTGGGAATCGCGGTCGACAACATAAAACATTAAGAGGTTAATATACTGAGAAGTGAGCGTGATAAAACCAGATTCTTCTTGAAAGATCTCTGCAAGATACACTGTTATCTGCTCTACATGTTGTTCATATTGCTTGATTCTACTATGTAACTGTTTTATTAACTTCAGGTGTATTGCCCCAGAAGATGATTCCGTTACACAACAGGAAGCGAAAATGTGCCAAATTGGGGTTTCAACTTCTTCTTTAGTATACAGTGTGATGGATGTACTTCTGGGACCATAAAATTCCTCTGCATTCCGCCTAAAGACCACACAGACCACTATTCTGTGAAACTGTAAGATTCCGATAATGAATGCGGATAACTGTTAGTTTCACCACAGCGAATTACAAACCTGCGTGGTCTGATCATACGAAATGTGCTCTAAAACTAACGGGAAACTTTTTAATTTCTCGGGCCTTATGCATCCAATTTTCAATTTTTTTGTCTTGTTGGTACACATCTTCTTGATGCATGTTTGCATTTTCAGCTGTTACGGATATTTAGTTTATTGTTGTCAGTCCGCAAGGTTATATGTATTTTCGAGTGGTCGGCGAAGATAGATCAAATAATTTCCATTAAATTTTGTTTGGAAATGGAATAAAGTGCAACACCGCACTCAAAATGTTGATTGTGGCTTTTGGCGAAACTACTATGAATAAGACAAGAATTTATGAGTGGTGTAAACGTTTCAAAGAGGGTTCGGAAGACGTTGAAACAGATGACCACCCTAGCAAACAATTGCTAAAAAGCATTGTGGAAGACGTAGAGAAAATGGTTCTGAAAAATTGCTGAATCGCCACCAGAGAGGTTGCTCATGACGGCGGCATGTCCTTTGGCTCTTGTCAAGCATTTTTTCCGATGTATAGGGTCGAAACGTGTAGCAGCAAAGTTTGTTCCGGAATTTTTGAATTTCGACCAAAACGACGTCGAGTAGAAATCGCACAGGAATTGCTGAATGAGGTCGACAACAATCCAGAACTTCATCATAACAGGTGACGAAATATGGTTAATACAGGTGTGACGACGAAGCAAAGGCACGACTGTCCCAATGAAAACTACTTGAAGAGCCAAGACCGAAGACCGATGCATTCGATCACTGTAAAGGTTCCCACTGTTTCCTGCGTTTAAAATGGCATCATGATTTCCTTCCTTATGGTCGTGCGGCGAATAAGGAATATACCTGGAAGTTATGCACCATTTCCGTGAGTCCATCCGAAGAAAACGACCAGAATTGTGGCAAAACCACCATTGCATCACGATAATGCCCTCGCTCACGCCTCAATGCTTGTTCGTGATTTTTTGGCAAAAACACACCTATTATTGGTTATCACATTTAGTATTCAACCGCGATTTTTATATATATTTTAACAACGCGTTTCGAGAGACAATGCTCTCATCATCAGGTTGTAAAATCTATGTCGCGAAATTAAACGTACTAAAAAGACAAAATACCATCACCAATAGTTGGTGGGTCCATAGAGTAAAAAAGAATTAAAAGTATATTGGACTGTGGGTCCTCGTCTTACATTAAAGTTGTTGACGCAGGTCGATGGCCGTCCCATAGCTACCAAATATGCTGTCGACTGCGCCGGCTCGGGTGCTGTTGTGAGTCCACAACAGCACCCGAGCCGGCGCAGTCGACAGCATATTTGGTAGCTATGGGACGGCCATCGACCTGCGTCAACAACTTTAATGTAAGACGAGGACCCACAGTCCAATATACTTTTAATTCTTTTTTACTCTATGGACCCACCAACTATTGGTGATGGTATTTTGTCTTTTTAGTACGTTTAATTTCGCGACATAGATTTTACAACCTGATGATGAGAGCATTGTCTCTCGAAACGCGTTGTTAAAATATATATAAAAATCGCGGTTGAATGCTAAATGTGATAACCAGTATAACGACAACTGCTACCTCGACTCCATAATGGATTATATCAAAAAACACCTATTATTGTTGCCTCAGTCATCGCGTTCGCCGGACATGGCCCCCTATGACTTCTTTCTATACCCGAGGCTGAAGAGCATCATGAAAGGATGTCGTTTAGCCACCATTGATGACATAGAAACAGAAATGCTGAAGGAGCTGAACACGATAACAAAAGGTGAGTTCCAGAAGTGCTACCAAGGTTGTAAAAAGTGCTGGCACCAGTGTGTTATATCTGAGCGGGTTTATTTTGAAGGGGACAAAGTTGATGTTGATGGATAAATAAAGATTCTTTAAGAAAAACAAAAATTCCCGTTACTTTTTGATCACTGTTCGTATATTTCACATTAACAATAAAACGGAAAGCAATATTAACGTAATGAGAACTGTCGTTAGAACTTTGTGGGGTGCGGCGCTTTACATTCCTCAGGGCCCAGTCCGGTCATTCGTAGATTACGGATGCGTCATACGTCACAAAGGTGCTAAACATGCGCAGCAGAAACTTGGCGGCACAGTTCTGCTGCCTGCCTGCGTGTGTTGGGACAATGTAGTCGGCACCCGTGAACGCCTCACTACTGAAATTGCATCGTACGTCCGACATCACTTTTTTTTCTGTGCTTGGCAAAAATATTTATTTGTCACTGAATTCACAGCTTACGTTACTCTTTGTTGTATACTGATAGTTCTCGATAAAATAATCTCGTTAGTAATAGGGTGTGCATTCTTAGCCCCCAAGCAGAAGGGCAAATTTGATCCCCCTAGATTGTTCTGTTTTTACTGCGGAGATGGTAGTGATACGAAAGGCTCTCAAATTTGGCTGTCATTATCGCTTCCATAATCTTTTTATGTCATCGGATTCAAAATCTTTATCACACTCCTTAAAATACGCGAGGTAGCTTAATAAAATGAACTCGAAATTTCTGCAGATTTCACGAAAACCGCTACGTAACGCAAATATCTCCTTTCTGTAGACTTCCGTTCATGTCGACCTAGTTTACTAAAATGTGGTCCAGTTGGCGAAGACGAGGATTGGTGCGTTTCAGTCTGCCATAAAGGACACTGCGCTGCAGTCAAACCATAATTAGAAAATCCCTGGTCGCAAACGTTTCAGGCGGGCAAGAAGCTGATAACTACTTACCTAGTTCACGCTTGATGGTTTCTCCGATGACGAGAGCTTCTTCCAACAGCATATAACTTCGCATGTCACAAGGCCAGAATGGTGCCACAGTGATTTGAGCAGCATGGTACTGAATTCACTTTAATGTCTTCGCCACAAATCCGATGGAACACATCTGGGACGCTATCAAGCGCCAACACTGTGCCGTGGAACCACCAACCGGTAAGTTAACAGAAATTGGGTGATCCGTGCTGAGACATCTGACCACATACCTCCATAAACCTACCAAGGACTTATCGCTTCCATGCTGCGCAGAATCGCTGCTGTATTAAATTCCAAAGGTGGATCAACACTCTATTAAACAGACGATCATAATGCTTAGGCAAATCGGGGTATGGTTACCGTTGCATCATATTATAATCCTTGTGTGTTGTGTTGTGGCCTTCAGTCCAGAGACCGGTTTAATGCAGCTCTCCATGCCATACAGTAAAGCAGCATGGCCTTGGGAAAAATTACGGCTGTAGTTTCCCCTTGCTTTCAGCCGTTCGCAGTACCAGCTCAGCAAGGCCGTTTTGGTTATTGTTACAAGGCCAGATCAGTCAATCATCCAGACTGTTGCCCCTGCAACTACTGAAAAGGCTGCTGCCCCTCTTCAGGAACCACACGTTTGTCTGGCCTCTCAACAGATACCCCTCCGTTGTGGTTGCACCTACGGTACGGCTATCTGTATCGCTGAGGCACGCAAGCCTCCCCACCAACGACGAGGTCCATGGTTCATGGGGGGGAGGGGGGAGGGGGAATATATGTAAGTATATGTAAGGAACAGAATTACATGTGGAAGGAAAACGAGCAGAATGATCTTTTGCGAAACATAAATAATGTGTTACGATACTGCAGTGCCTGTGTTCATAATTTCGATGTAATGCTCCTTCGGACGTGCATGCTTGTCCGTAGGGACGGGGACTGCGGCGACTACAGCTGTTATGAAATGTATTCGCAGTTGCGAAAACGAACAACCATCAGCTGTACAAACAAGGGAATGACGACAGCGGAAATCTGTGCCGGTACGGGACTCGAACCCAAATGTCCCGATGTCCCGCTTTACGTGAGCGGTCCCCTTAACAGCTTCGGCTATCAGAGCACGAATCGCGGCCAGACCCAGATTTCTCGTCGTCCATGTGGCACAACCTGCACTTGTACTTTAAGTATATTTCGGTCCAGGAAGGAGTCGAGGGCCTGCATGTCCAAACGAACATTCCATCGTTCTTCTTAAAAACGCAGGCAACGTAATATCGTTTTCATCCGTCGATGCCGGGCAGCGACTCAATTAAAATGTCTCGCCTGTACAGGAATTACACAATGTGTGCACGAGTACAGGTTGTTACGCAGAACAACGACATACTGAAGTTTGGGTCCGACCGTGGGTCGTGCACGGATAGCCTAATGGTGCCAGCACGGTAGCTCAGCGTGTTCGGTCAGAGGGTTAGCTGCCCTTTGTAATAAAAAAAAAACTGAATTCATCGATCAACAACGAACTAAAACGGGTGTCTTACGACGTCCGCCCCGAGCAGATACAACGAACGAAAGCGAACAAAATGAGATTAAAAAAACAAAATGCGGTTAAGGCGATCGCGTAAAGCGGGAAATCCGGGTTCGAGTCCCGGGCCGGCACAAATTTTCACTGTCGTCATTCCCTTGTACAACTGATGGTTGTGGGTACTCGCAACTCCAAATGCATTTCGTGTAAGTGATGTCTTGTTTTATTTTTCGTAGAGTAAATAATAAACATGTCTTCGATAAAAAAAATATGATCATATGCTCGCCCAGATATGAGACTACCACGTTATACACAGAGCTTCCAGCACAGACGTTTCATCATTAATAAACAACAAAGACTACTAGTTTCAGACAAGCAAGGTCAGGCTTAAAAAACTGAAAATGTTGCTATAAAATCAGTACTAAATTAGCCCCATATATCTTGCACACATTTAATATCGTTCTTATTATTTAGAGCTACTTTATTTATAACAAGTTGCTGCTTCTATGTAATCAACACAAAGCGCTTTTTTTGCAGTCAAGAAGAACTCTGATGTCCTGTTGCACGAGCTGAATTATCTTTGGAAGGAAAAGAAAAATTTCAGCGGCATATATATCACCTATCAGAAATATATGGATAAATATGAAGTTTACATTACATACTGCAGAGATCTCCAGAAACTTAGAGAAATGATTTTCCAGAGAAATGTGTAAGTGACTTTACCTTTATTACATAACCATAAATTTTTATAAACACATGAAAATCAACCTACATCTGTTAAACATTTGGGTAACATCGAAAAACTGAGCAAGGTACTTAAGAATATTGACATGTTTCCAACAGTAAACAGTATTAAGGATTAATACGGACTTTTATTCTTGCCACGTTCAGGTCCATTACAATCCGTTAGCGCCTTACGTCACCAGGGCTAGCAACGTGACTTGACTTAGTTCCAGTCGTTCCCTCTGGAATATAGCGCCGTGATTAAATTCCTCCACCTGGTACGGTTTCTAGCAAGTATCTTCACTTCACTTGAGGTTTTCCCATCCTCTGCAGCTTCTCTCTCGATCATAATTTTCCAGGTCTGTTTGGGACGACCAGCTTTTCTCCTTGAGGGTTCCAATCCAACGCCATCCTTTCAACAGATCCATCTAGTTTCAATGTATGCCAAATCCAGTTCCATTTTCTTTCATTGATTTGTATATTGATTGGTTGCTGATTTGTCTCCCTCCAAAGATCTTCATTTGTCATTATATCTGGCCATCTCACATTTAAGATACGCCGGAGCAACGTGCTTTGCAAATAATTTCGATGGGACGATTCTGGGCGGGTACACAAAAACAGGTTGGGAATCTAGTAGTAGCAGGGGCACGAAGCAATTTGCGTCCAAGATATGCAAAAGTGTTCTTTAAAAGTTGACAAATGAAAGTGATTATACTTCCATTTCTGTGTTCGTAGTACGTAACTGCAAATGTTTTGTAGAAGACCCACTGTAATCACTGTATGTCGATTAAGATGCCAGATACCGTACCACGCAGACTACTTTTAGCAAATAAAAACAAATATGTCTCGACTCAGAATCGAAACCTCGACCTCCTGCATACCAACATGAAACACTGCCCACTGCACCAATCGCACAGTACTGCTCTGTTTGCTGACGGAGGGCTGTACATGTGGTTACAGTGTTGCCAGATTGCGAACCTTTAACGTCCATTTACTGCCCGAAATACGCGCAGGACGAAATTTTGTGAGACATTTTTGTATCGCCAATATGTGAGCAAGGTCGAGTGCGCGAATTTTTCTTCGCCCTCTACGCATATATAAACCGGTACCCGACCCGTGGTGCACAATAGTATGTGCAGGCACTGGGATTTCCATGCACTGCCGTCTCAAGTGAAGAACGAGGAACCGGAAAAACACAGTGTCAGGTTCCATTGGCAAACACATTTTGCCAACAGACGTCGCAATCGCCTACCTCGGAATGCAACAACGGACAGATGGGACAGAGTGCAGCTATTACTTTCAGATCCACTTCTCTGTTGCGTACAGAAATAATTTTTGTTACTCCTCATGGTATCCACTTCAAAGGGGACAATTAATAGCTTGGGTTCAGCAACGCCACCACTGAACCAAACCATGGAAAAAGGTCGCCTCGTCTGATGAGATATAAGTCGGTGCACACCAGTGGCAGAGAAAGTTTATGTTGAAAAGCGCATGAGGCTATGTTTCTCATTAGTTAACTGGGCAACGACAAGGATGTGTTAGCGATGCTCTGTCGTGGTGGATGTTTACATGGGCTTCGAATGAATAGCTCTAAGCACTATGGGACTTAACATCTGAGGTCATCAGTCCCCTAGACTTAGAACTACTTAAACCTAACTAACCTAAGGACATCACACACATCCATGCCCGAGGCAGGAATCGAACCTGCGACCGCAGCAGCAGTGCGGTTCCGGACTGAAGCACCTAGATCCGCTCGGCCACAGCGGCCGGCCATGGGATTGAATAAGCCTCAGAAACAGTACCGTTCTAATCATATTCACGAGTACGGTGTCGTCTTAATTGCAAAAAATATGTATTGACGAAGTTCATGACGATTTACTTATCATTTGGAAATGGCACAAACGTCGAAATAGCGATTGTGAGGTAAATGAAACCATTGACAGTCCAGACAGAACATGTAAGTTTTGAAATACTGTAAGATTCTGGATCTGAGTGAACAGAAAAAGACTCTGTAGTGTCTGACATCGACTCTCGCGCCCGTATACACAGTAACATGCTTTGTTCTTCTAAAGCACCTGTAACATTCCGCTCTTTCCCATTGCACTCACCAGATATGTCAGTGGGTATCCACAGAAACGGTCAACATGCTTCGTAAGATATCAGAGGGAGTCAGAGTAAATTATCCCTATTGCATGCCAACTTTCACTATAAATCAGCGACAACGATACAGGCATTGGTCAGCTTTTAAATAACACTTTTGCACGTGTTGGAAGCGAATTGTTTCGCGCCCCTGCAACTACTAGATTCCAAACCTGTTTTCTGTGTACCCTCCCCCAATCATCCCATCGAAATTATTTGCAAAGCAGGTTGCTCCGGCGTATCTTTTAAATGTGAGACACTTACACACACACACACACACACTATATATATATATATATATATATATATATATATATATATATATATAATCTTTTAATTGTCAAGATCATATTTAGGTATCAGAAATTAGATACGTAATTTCAATTTATTTCAGTTTAAAAAGTCAACCATCTTCAGACCCAATTTTGTGAGAAGTTAGTGCTAAGTGTATGTGACACGGATAAAATACAGCATCCTAAAAGCAGGAAGCACTACCATCACAAATATATAAAATAAACATTTGTATGTCACAGTAGAATCTCATGTACTATACAGCGTGTTCCAGAAATGTTGCGACGAACTTCAGTAGGTTGTAGAGGGCGTCTCGAGGAGCAAATCGATTATAGGTACTCATGTCCGGAATGTCATACAGCGACACTACGGAGCGTCAAAGATACAGGCGTCGGCGCCTTCCAATAGATCACCCTTTCGGCTGCAAACATGACTTTGTACGCCGACGGAACGTAGGCGTAACGTCTCGCAATGTCGTTTAGTGTTCAGAGATCACTACTGATCGCCACGATCGCCAGTGGAGAAGATAGTGATAGCTGCTGTATAGACAGGCCTTGCCTCCTATGAATGCGATAACTCTGTCGCCTGTGTGGATGACAATTTCAGACACAGGTTCCAAGCGTAGTTTATTTTTCTCCTGGAACCATTGCCCACAGAGGCAACTAAACATTCATAGGAGACACGACGTGGCTACGCAGCAGCTAGCTCCATATTCTCCACTGACGATCTCTCGCGATCACTGAGTAACAAACATTGTGAATCATTCCGCCTGCGGTCCGTCAACGTACAAAGTCACGTTTTCTCTCTAAGTGGTGGCATAGTGGCAGATGCTGGTGGCTAAAATTTCGACGCTCTGTAGTGTCGATGGATGACGTTTCCGGGCACGTGTTCCTATTCTCGATTTATTCCTCAAGATACGATCTACAACGCCTCTAAGTTTGTTGCAACATTTGTGGGATACCCTGCATATGTATACAGTGAGCTCGTAAATTCCCGTTACAAACTTCTAGGTCTTGTAGGCGCGGGTGAGTACATAATATTTTGATTAAGAACCCATGTCCGGAAACTTACCGTTTACTTTCTACGACGGTTTCAATTCAGATTTTTAACTCATACACTGTTGTTTGAGGAATTGAATTAGGCGTGACGCAGTACAATTACGAGTATTAGGCAACAGTTCGGAAGGAAACATAGCGAAACATCTATTTATCACAATTTATGCGAAGTTTAAATTACGAGACTCCTATAGAGACAGAATAAGGTCTGCTGGCACGAGTTCTGGTCGCTGCAGTAGAAGTTGAGAAGACACCAGGTGGGATGTAGAGTGTGTACCAGAACATGCTTCGTAGCTGTGGCGGATACAGAAAAACCTCAAGGAGGTGGCACTAAAGATATCTTGAGCTACCTGTACTTTTACCGTAATAAAAAATAATCAACTCACATGCAAAGTTTAAGAAAGTTTTATTTCAACTGATTATACACGTATACAAGACAATGCCATCGTATGATACAAAAAAGTTAGAATTGTGGTACTCTTCCGTAAATGATGAATTCTGTGCGCCTATTCTTCCTGGCAAATTGGTTAATTACAGCGTCAATAGGACAATCAGTGCCAGGTTGAGTGTTCAACAGAGCTAAGTCGTTCCCTTCTAGTTCATTCGATATAGGACCTATATAGTAACAAGGCGTTTATAGGAATCTTCTCGAAAGTCACTATGATCGGAGATATACGCATCAATAGTATTACGAGTTAGGTATGGGAAACTATTGTTAAGTGGTGGTGGTGGTGGTGGTGGTTAGTGTTTAACGTCCCGTCGACAACGAGGTCATTAGAGACGGAGCGCAAGCTCAGGTTAGGGAAGGATTGGGAAGGAAATCGGCCGTGCCCTTTCAAAGGAACCATCCCGGCATTTGCCTGAAACGATTTAGGGAAATCACGGAAAACCTAAATCAGGATGGCGGGAGACGGGATTGAACCGTCGTCCTCCCGAATGCGAGTCCAGTGTGCTAACCACTGCGCCACCTCGCTCGGTAACTATTGTTAAGCTGACATCTGGGGTTGTCGGGTGTTCTGCCGGATATCAGGTCGTACTTGCACGATATTTCGGTCACGTAGCTCGTAACCTTCATCAGGTGCGACCTGAGACTCAGGTCGCACCTGATGAAGGTTACGAGCTACGTGACAGAAATATCGTGCAAGTACGACGCTGATATCCGGCAGAACACCCGACAACCCCAGATGTCATTAGATCGCCGGGAAAGCCTGAAGAGTATTGTTAAGCTATTAGTAAAAATATTGTCACGAGTCTCGTAACAATATTTTTTCTGAGAAATTACTATGAATTACTATTATTAATATTTCATAATCAACTGATCACTCGTCACTCTTGACTAATCTTCACGCTTGCACTTGCTGCAACTAGGACTTTTTACTTATTCATTCATCTGTCTTAATATTTCTGCTTGTGAATGTAAAATAACTTCCTATTCGGCGAATAGTCCGTATTTATAACGCTACGTATCGACGGCACTCTGTACAAGAAAGCAGTAGAATATTCGTGATTTTGCTCGAACAAATGCCAGACAGAATAACGTATCGAGATCACTAGAATGGCTGCGACTTTTCTCTTAGGTATGTGTTAGCTATCTATGTGCCAAACAGAAACGTATAAAATACGATGGTGCAGACGTGCGTGCTTCATAGGAAAGTACAACTATTCGATTCAGTCGAGTCGACTGACGAAACTACGGAACAGCATGCGGGCTGACTGAGGGGGGAGCGGGTGGCAATGCGAGCGGCCCCACATGGGGGGGGCCTCCCCCCCCCCGACCCCGACCCATATGTATCCGCCACTGCTTTGTAGGTACACTAACAAAATTGGTGGTCGCCACATCGAGCCGCTGTTGTAATGCATCAGTACTGTTCTGTACGTACAGTATGCTGGATTCTTTTTTTGTTTTTTTTTTTGTTTTGGAATAACGTAAACACGTAATGAAACGCCCTGCTTAAGTCCGCAGGACAGAACAGGTAGTTGGAATTGTGGAAAGGGGCAAAAAAGGGGCTGTCAGTTACACTCAAACATGTACCTTCATTTGGTTGCCAAAATAACACAGCAAAAGTTATCGGCTGAATATGCCACACTATCTTGTGCCTTCAGGGAACAACCACTTAAATTTAAAAACGGCTGAAAGCCATTAACTTAAAATTCAGACTCAAAACAGATTATTTAGAAGGCAGAAGGCCTCACGTAAGTAAGTTCTGTAACTTGGCTGAAGGCTCAACAAATCTAACACTTCAAAAGCAAACAAGTTTCATTTAAAGACGGCTGAAGACCCATGATTTAAGACTGCTGGTAAAATTAATTTAAAAGAAATACAAGGCAGAAGGCCTTATCTTCAATTAGGCTGAAGGCTCCACACAGTCTGATACTTGAAGGACAAGAACTTTAATTTATGAACGGCTGAAGGCAGATTACTTGAAACAACTAAAATAATTTTTAGTTGGTAGAAGGCCCAAAGCTTGATCTAAACAATATTTTACACAGGCTGAAGACCCAAACAATCTAAGATTTAACAAGTAAGGAATTTAAATTTTAAAGCAGCTATAGGCCCATTATTTAAAACCCAACTAAAAGCATACAAATTCAAACCATCGGCTATAAGCCATTAAAATACACAATCCAACACCAATAAGGAAAGGCAGTACAGCCAGCAGGGCTCAGAAGTTTCCGGGGGTCGGTCTGCAATTGAAATATTAACGTTCGCTTAGGGGAGACAGGTAGTCGGCGCAACTGTATCCGATCCGCCGGCAACCCAACCAAGAGACAGTCAACGGACCCACCGAAAAGACGATTTGCCTTCCACCCGACCAGTGCACAAGGAACTCCAAAGCCAAAACGTAAAAGGCGTAGCCGCCCACAACCAAGTGTGCATAAGCTGTTAAAACTACATACACGTGTTGGACAGCGACTACACGGTGAGTAAAGGACTTTGCCCGAATTTTACGTCGGCGGCCAGGGCAGGTAACCGGAACGCTAACGGCCACAAGGCAGAAAATTCCGCTAGTGCACTTTGACTTCAAATAACCAAATATACAGTTAAACTCCACCGGATGGTGGTCAAACTTTCACCAACTCAAACACTCGCTGTTGCTCACCGGAATAATCCCAACAGCCAACCATGAAAATCAATGGCACAATGTGAACAGTCTGGCTTCGGTAATTAAATCACCACTCAACTTTGATGTCCTGGGCCGGTGAGCCACGAATCTCGTAGCAATCGGAACAGCTCCCACACACTCCGACACTGAGTGGAGACCCCCAGCGGGCCCGGCCCACTGTGCCGCGCGCAGATTTCCTGGCTGATCCACACCAACCGACCGACTGCCACACATCATCACGGAAACAGCACTAAAATAACTGAGCATTCGACATCACAAGCTACACACAGTTTCACGCACACTTGCACGAATGACTTAGACAATACTAACGGCAGCAACTGTGCAATAACGAGGACGAATCACGAGACGGCACACGCAGGCAACCCATAAGCGATCGCCGGCCAACATACACGTCGTCCGACAAGACGACCGACCGCCGACCAACCAAGGTGGTCCGCACTCAAGTAATATGTCTCTGCAACCGTCGTGCAAGGCATGGCAGTCCGGACCTCACTGCAGCCGCGCCCCGACTGAACTTCTGCCAGGTCCCAACTGCACTGCTAGCGCCTCCCAACTCACTGGCAGATCCGAACTAACTCTGAACACACAACAACTCGGAAGTAATAGCAGTCAGCAAAGATTTTTTTTCCTTTATTGTAATTTTAATCACGTCATACAAGGCGGGCTGGCAGCAGCATAATACGCTGCTCTTCAGCCTTGAGGGGTACAATAATACGATATATAGGTGACACAGACAATACAAAAAATGGCGGGCAAAGAAAGTAGATACAAAAAACAATAAACAAGAAGCCGTTCACGTTGGACGATAAAAACACTAACACTTGTTGACACGGCGCACAAAACACGGAGAACGGCGACAGCACATGTGAACAGTTGAGTTGTAATTGCACGAAACACAAAACGAAGCACACACACTAGACACTGATGGCAATGATCTCCGGCGCGCGAATGTTCACTATGCGTGTGCGAGTCCGGGGACCTGCCAAGAGAGGAGGAGGAGAAAGGGGAGTGGGAGAGGGAGAGGGGAGAGCAGAGATGCCACGGGCAGGGGAGAAAGGGGGAAGGGAGGAAGGGGAAGCCTGGGGGAAGAGGGGTGGAGGGTGGGGACAGGGGAAAAGGAAAGAGAAGGGAAGGGAAGGGAAGAGAAGGGAGGGAGGGAGGGTGCCTAAAGGAAAGGACACCGGAAGTGGGGGGTGGGGCAGGGTCAAAGTTGAAAGGAGGGGTAGATGGAGGGGAGGACATCATCAGGGAGGGGGAGCTGGCGGAAGCCACCTTGGGAGAGGGTAAGGAGGGTGGAGAGATGGAGACCAGGTGGGACGTGGGCATACAGGCGCGGCAGCGGGCGGGGGTGGGAGAGGATTGGGGAGACGAGCGGGTGAGGAGGATCGAGTTTGCGGGAGGTGTACAGGATCCGTATCCTTTCAAGGAAAAGGAGGAGGTGGGGGAAGGGGATGAGATCGTACAGGATCCGCGTAGGGGAGGGGAGACGGATGCGATAGGCGAGGCGGAGAGCATGGCGTTCAAGGATTTGGAGGGATTTATAAAAGGAAGGGGGGGCGGAGATCCAAGCTGGATGGGCATAACAAAGGATAGGGCGGATGAGGGATTTATAAGTGTGGAGGATGGTGGAGGGGTCCAGACCCCACGTGCGGCCGGAGAGAAGCTTGAGGAGACTGAGTCGGGAGTGTGCCTTGGCTTGGATTGTCCGGAGGTGGGGAGTCCAGGAGAGGCGACGGTCGAGGGTGACGCCAAGGTACTTAAGGGTGGGAGTGAGGGTGATAGGACGGCCATAGATGGTGATGTAGAAATCAAGGAGGCGGAAGGAAGGGGTGGTTTTGCCTACAATGATCGCCTGGGTTTTGGAGGGATTGACCTTGAGCAACCACTGGTTGCACCAAGCGGTGAACCGGTCAAGATGCGATTGGAAAAGGTGTTGGGAGCGCTGCAGGGTGGGGGCAAGGGCAAGGAAAGCGGTGTCATCGGCAAACTGGAGAAGGTGGACGGGGGGTGATGGCGGCGGCATGTCCGCCGTGTACAAAAGGTACAGAAGGGGGGAGAGGACGGAGCCTTGGGGCACACCGGCGGAGGGAAAAAGGTGTAGGAATCTGCGTTATGAATGGTGACATAGGAAGGACGGCGGGAGAGAAAGGAGCCGATCAGACGGACGTAGTTAATGGGAAGGGCGAACGTTTGGAGCTTGAAGAGGAGACCGGAATGCCATACTCTGTCATAGGCACGTTCGAGGTCCAGGGAGAGGAAGATTGCGGAGCGACGGGAATTAAGCTGTTTGGAAAGGGGATGAGTGAGGTAAAGGAGAAGGTCATCGGAAGAGAAGGACGGCCGAAAGCCACACTGGGTAATGGGAAGGAGGCGGTGCTGGCGGAGATGCTGGTGGATGCGGCGGGTGAGGATAGATTCCAGGACTTTGCTGAAGACCGAGGTAAGGCTGATGGGGCAGTAGGAGGAGACGGCGGACGGCGGTTTGCCGGGTTTAAGGAACATGAGGATACGGGAGGTTTTCCACAGGCCGGGGTAGTAACCGGTGGACAGGACTACATTGTAGAGCCTGGCCAGGGTGGAGAGGAAAGAGACAGGAGCTTCACGAAGGTGACGGTAGGTGACACGATCGTGACCAGGAGCGGTGTTGCGTTTTGTGCGGAGTGTAGCAATGAGATCCTGTGTAGTGATAGGGGCATTGAGTTCCGTGTGTGCAATGTTGTCCAAGTACTGGAAACCAGGAGCGAGGGGAGGGACAGAGGTGTCAGTTCGATTGCAGATATCCGGAAAGAGGGAGTAATCGAACTGGGGATCATCGGGGATGGAAAATACATCGGAGAGGTAGGAGGCAAAGTGATTGGCCTTACTAAGGGAGTCAGGGAAAGGGTGATCATCATGGAGAAGAGGATAATAGGGGGAGGGTTTAGTTCCGGTAAGGCGACGGAAGGCCGACCAGAACTTGGACGAGTTGATTGGTAGGGTAGCATTTAAACGGGTGCATGTCTGTCGCCAGTCCCGGCGTTTCTTAGCCGCGAGCAAATTACGAATGTGTCGCTGGAGGTGCCGGTGGCGTCGTAGTGTGTCCGGGTCACGCGTGCGGAGGAAGGCACGGTAGAGACGACAGGATTCACGGAGGAGGAGGACGGCCTGTGGGGGTAAGGTAGGACGGTGAGAGTGGACGGCGACAGTAGGGACGTGGGCCTCCACGGCCTCAGACAAGGTCTGCTGGAGAAAGGAGGCGGCATGGGTGACATCGTCAGGGTGGTGGTAGGTGAAGGGGTGGCTATCGACCTGGGCGGAGAGGGTATCCCGGTAGGCATTCCAGTTGGCACGGGAATAATCATGGACGTACTTGGGGGGAGGGTCATGACAGGGGTCGGGGCGGGGGCGACGACCGTCTGAAATGGTGAGGAGGACAGGGAGATGGTCGCTACCAATAGGCTCCAGGACATCCACCGTTATGCGGCCAAGGAGGTTGGGGGAGGAGAGGATAACATCGGGAGTGGAGTCGGATTCAGGACGGGTGTGCTGGGGGAGGAGAATGAGGTCGCCTTGAAGGGAGGAGAGGAACCGATGCCACCGCCGTAACTGGGCAGCGGAACGACTATGGATGTTGAGGTCGGCGGCGATCATGTAGGAGGAGAAGGTATGGTCGACGTGGGAGAGGAAGTCGAAGGGAATAGGGGCGTTTGGGCGGACATAGATGGTGGCGCAGGTAACAGTAAGGCCGGGGAAGAAGAGACTAAGGATCAGGTGTTCGGTGGGGTCGGGAAGGAGAGGTTGGAGCCGAACGGGGATCTGGCGATGGTGCCCAATGGCAACTCCGCCACGCGCAATTGGGAGGGGATTATCGGAGCGGTGGAGGAGGTATGGCGAAGTGTGGACGGTGTGGTGGGGTTGGAGGAAGGTTTCATTAAGGAGAAAGGCGTCCACGCGGTGGGTGGCAAGGGTGTGTAGGAAGAGGTTCTTGTTAGCGGGAAGGGAGCAGATGTTGTTGAAAAGGATACGGTGCTGCCGTGCCATGACAGGGATTTAAACGAGGGTGTCAAGACGGGAGAAGGTGAAATGGGCCTAGTTGTTCGAGTTGGTGGCGTACATTTTGAGGTGGAAAACGGAACGGGCGGTGAGGGAGATCTGTTGGAGGGTGTGTGGGCGCTGAAAAGGATGAACATTCTGCAGGACAATGGTGAGGAATCTGATGATGTCCTCAGCGGTAGGGGGTGGGCAAAGGGAGTTGCCGGGAGGGGTGGGGGCATCCAGAGGGTGGACAGGAATGGTGAGTTCAGGAGTGGTAGGAGGGGGTCGGGCGTTACACTTCTGGGAGTAGGTGGGATGAGGGAGGTTACAGGTATTACAGGAGGGGGGGGGCCTGGAGATTGGGGCACTGCCGTAAAAAGTGGGCTTGCCTACAGTGCGGGCAGGTGAGGGCCTCGCGGCACTCAGATGTTGGGTGCACATTATACCGCAAGCACTTTTGGCAGCGGAAGAATTGAGGAGGGGAACGGGTCAACTTTATAACGCTGGTTAAAAAGGAGGGCACCCTCCTTCAGGAGACGGTCTATGGAGGGGGCGTGCTCAGAAAAAACCCGCATAAGGCGGGTGGGGCCGGCAGCGTTATGGATGCGGCGAACCGCACGCACCTCCAGATGGGGATGGGCCTGAAGCTCCGCCAACACCTCCTCCTCCGTGATCACTGGACTGAGCCGAGTGATCACGGCGGTGAGGGATGGCGGGCAACGCTGAGGTTGGGGTTGGCGGGAGGGAGGTGGCGAGGGAGCAGGGGTGAGAGAGGCATGAGGGCCAAAGCGGGTGACAGTGATGCGGGAAAGGAGGTCTGTGTGGAGGGTAGGGCTGGGGGAGGAGATGAGTACCGAATCACGGCGAGGAGTGAGGAGGGAGATGGGAGCACCAGGACAATTCTGGCGAAGGAAGAGGGTGAGGTTCCGGGCTTCAAGGAGGGAGGGATCCGGACGGGAGAGGAGGTAGCGGTAGGAGGAGGGGGTAAAGGAGGAGGAGGAGGGGGCAGGGACGGGCGGGGAGACATCCATGGCATCAGGGGTGGGGGAAGGGGGACGAAGCGGAGCCTTTTTCGGAGCAGACGAGGCAGGGGTGCCACTGGGGCGCTTGACGGCGGCGGAGGAGGTGTGGGGGATGGGAACAACTGGAATGTGGCGGGGAGTGGCAGGTCCTGGGACAGGAGTCGGCGCCGGAGATGGTGACGGTGACGGTGAAGGCGAAGGCGAAGGCGACGATGACGGTGGCGGTGGCGGCGGTGATGGCGAAGGTGACGGGGAGAGCTGGGCATGGACAGTGGCCCGACGGGCCACCACCCTAGCCGGAGCTGCAGTGACAGGCTGGGGGAGTGGGGGGAAAGGATCAGAGCGAGAGGAGCGGGAGGAAGAAGCTGGAGAGGGGGCGACAAAGAGCGAGGGCGAAGGGAGAGTGAGAAGAGGTGGGATGGAAGGACGGGGGTGGGACTGGGCACTCCACGTTATAGTGGTGGAGGCGGCGGAAGGGGAAGTGTAAATTATGGCGGTGTTGGTAGTGGTGGCGGTGGTGGTGGGGGCGGACATGATGACAGGGAGAAAAAACGCACAGCACGAAAAGGAAAGGACACAAACTGGGAACAGACGAAGACGCAGACGGACGAAGACCAGGGTCGGACGGCGGCGGCGTCCAGGCGGCGGCGGCGGCGAGGACCGGCTGGCGGCGGCGAACAGACGGACGGACGGACGGATGGACGGACAGACAGCAGGTAGCAGCGCAGACGAACAGCGAGCAGGCAGGCAGGCAGGCGAACGGACGGACGGACGGACGGACGGACGGACGGACGGACGAACGAACGAACAGCTACAGCAGTAAGCGGCGGGCAGACGGGCAGACAGACAGACACACAGACGGACACAATCTTCGAAAGCGGAGATTCCAACCTGAGAGTAGCCCAGGCTTTGCAATCAGGCGCCTTCGAATGAGGGGATCCAACCCTCTGATGTCAGCAAAGATAATAAGCCAGGGCTTATATCATAAGCGCCGCTGCAGCCGCTCACGGGCAGGCAAGGCGGCAACTCAGTGACACCAGTAATTGAAATTAACATAACGAGGTGGTAGTACAGTGAAAACAGGATGCCAAATGAGATATGGCACAAACACATACCACAAACGACTCAGGTAATGTTTAAGTGTTAATACAAATGTTGTGTACATAGTTCCGCGTAGTCAGCGTGTACACAACTTTCCCACTAGAGCGCGCCCCGCTAAGCACAACAGCGTAGGCACAGCGCTCGTCCATCTCCGCACTACGAGATGGCGCTGTCTTAGAGACAGACCAAATTCTGCTTCCGCCGATCTGCGTATTAATATGTAACGCAGCCAATGAGATTGCTGCTAACGTAGAACCTTTTCTCCTCGCGGATCGCACTTGCACAGTGATACCTGAACGCTCGAGGAATTATAACGAGTGTACGGACCTCCGATTAGTCAGTCTGCACCAGTCTATAGTAAAGTTTCAGTCTGCGCCTAATAATATTATCATATTCCTGTACATAGCCATGAAGAGAAATGTATAGACACCTTGTCAAGTATCAGATATATGTGAGAATAAGATTAACGTACCAAGACCAAAGGAATTTCAGATTGTCAATTGTAAACAGCATCCAGAATCAAGTTACGTAATATCTATGCTTTTTATTATTTTAATAAGTGTGTGTGAGAATTAATCAAGTTCTGTTTAAAGTTGGTCACCGTCAATCTGCTACTCCAAGCGTGCAAGTGGCATTTCTATCGTCTGACCTAACGGCAGAAGATAAACACGCCACGATAAGACCAAGAGACATATTGCTGACACTCGCCTACTTTGTTAGAGCGACAAGTCAAATAATCTGATGGTGTGTGTACCGAAGGTCTTACAGTACGCACACCACAACAAAAAAATGTGCTTAAGTGATAAATGGATATTCCGTTACGTTTCCCTTCGAATTGTTACTTGATTACTATACTGCGTTACGCCTAATGTAACTCCTCAAGCAGAAGTGGATGAGTTAAACATCTTAGAATGGAAACGGTATGTTTCTGGACATGGGTTCCTATTCAGGATATTATATACTCACTCCCTCTACAAGTTCTAGATCGTTTGTAACGGGAATTTCCGAACACCCTGTATAACACTAACTAGCTTAGGACCCGCTGTTTTGCTCGTTTAGACTGTACGGTCTGAACAAATTTTTGTTTGTTTTTCTTTAATCGAATTTCTGCATCGTTACGCCCATTGTTCATGTGTAAATCTACGTTGTGAAAGAAGTAGTAACTCTTTATGTGGCTGCCAGTCTTTGCATAAATAAAGTGTTCCAATGAGTTTGATTTAATTTCTTATAGCGAATTAGAAAAAGGAGACAAACCGGATAAGTTGTTTTACAGTTATTAGCGCCAGTCTTACAACTGCTATTGAATTCTCTCATCGCAAACAGATATTATTGTGCATGGAACCCTATTGAAACGTGATATCTATTTTTCATCGATAATGATAAGTTTGCATAGTAATTACAGCAACAATAATTTTATAAACAAATATAATGCTTACTGAAAAATTACTGTATTAATGATCTGTACTTTTTTTCTTTTGAAATATTAAAGGCGCTTGGGGAAGTTCAAAGTCGACTCTTTCGAGAATTTTTCAGTGTTGCCTAGAACTGCTTGGGATATTGATATTTGACTTCTTAACTTCACATACCATAAATATAAAAAATACAAAAATCCGATTGCTGTGTGGTCTCCTTGAATAATCTTTCCTTGTACACAAACTGTAGATGTCGTTACTCGTGTCTACTTTGTGCACTCGCACTGAAATGTTAAAACATTTGCATATCCAGTCTTGCCACTTTCAGGTTCATTACATGTCGCCTACAGTCTGCTGCTATTTACATGGCCAGCAATGTACACTACCTTCCATAAGTTTGGAAACACCGAGCGGTTATAGACAATGGAATGGAAATACGTTATAAAATTGCATTTTATTGCTTTCTAAATGTTTATTAAGCTCAAACAATACATGAGTAAACGCAACTATTGAATTTCAGATTCCTCAAAATAACCAGCCTTTGCTTTAAACAATGCTTTGCATAACTCGGCATGCGATGGGTCAGTTTTGCCAAGGGTTTCAGTTGGAATTTAGTGTCCATTCTTGCTGCAGGTCCTCCCACAAGTGTGTCCCACTCACGATTCCCCGTTTTCGGATCCTCCCATCCAACTCATCCCATAGTTGCTCGACTGGGTTGCAATCAGGGTGCCGGGGATGTCATTCCAAGGTTTTCAAGATTTTCTGAACCTCCAAAGACTCTGTATAGTTCTGACACAAGCGGAATGTATGTTTCGGGCTGTTGTCTTGTTGTTGTTTCCCAATCAGCCGCAAACCAGTCTTGACAAGTAGCTGGAGAATGGCATAATAATCCTTTCGGTTCATTTTTCCAACTTCTTTCACCTAATCTGACTTTATTCCCTCCAAATGATCCCCATACCATCACAGAACCCGCTCCATTCTTCACAGTAGGAATTATGAACTGAGGTTTCAAGCGTTCCTGGAGTAAACGGCGTATGAATTGACGGCGTTTACTTCTAGATATTTAGAGCCTGGATCCTTCAGCGAATAAGACTTTTTCCCAATCCCCTGCCGTCCACTGTTAACGTGATGTAGCCCACTGAAACCTTTTCCTCTTGTTAACAGGGCGCAACAACAGTTTCTTTGATGCTATACAGGATGATTCACGAAGATATACAAATATTTTAATACGTTATTCTACAAGTAAAACTAAAAAAAAGTTCATATAAATATAGGTCCGCAAATTTTTAGTTACTGAGTTACGGCTAATAAAAGATTTTGCCTGAAATTTAGCAACTTCTCTAATATGAAGCCATTGCAAAACTGTACGAGGTTAAAGTAAAGCACGATTTCCATGTATTTTGTTGTTGTTCATCTGATGAATCTAATACAACATGTCCCAGACGTGTATTTGCAGTAATTTTCCAGAATATCCAGAGAAGCAAAGAAGTAATTCCGTAAAAGTCTTAATTTATTAACTACTTGGCCCAATCTGTTTTTTAAATTCCAGACAATTGCACAAAGTTTTTAACAGAAGTTGTAGAGAATTTAATTTTGAAAAAAATGATGGTAATAACGTTAACTGAAACTGTATGAACGTGTCAGATAATCTGCTTTTGTTAATACCATAGCACAGACGAATTCATCTTAAACCGGAAAAAACAAAGCTCAGTGCTAAGGAAGTTGTACAGTGTACATACAATTTCACAATACATTTGCCATAAATAAACACCACATCGGCGTATTCCTCTGTCGTAAATTTGAAAGGCATTCCTATTTCATAAATAATCTACAAACTGCAACAGTTACTATGTGGTTTCACTTAAGTACACTGTTGTCATTATGTTCTTTCACTTAACAATACAGAAAACTAACTCGTTTCAAGGTTAGGAAACGACTAAAACAACTCACTAACGATTGCCAGCAATGACAAAAACGTTTCTACATTCTTAATGGAAAGGAAACACATTTACTTGTATAATAATCTTTGCTTCTCTGGATTTTCTGGGAAACTACTGCAGATACAGGTCTGGGATATATTTTATTAGATTCACTGGACCACTAACAAGAAAATAAATGGAAGTTGTGCTTTATTGTAACCTCGTACAGTTTTGCGATGGCTTCATATTAGCGAAGTTGCTAAATTTCAGGCAAAATCTTTTATTAGCAGTAACTAAACATTTGCAGACCTATGTTTATATGAACTTTTATTTTTAGTTTTACTTGTAGAATAACATATTAAAATATTTGCATATATTCGTGAATCAGCCTGTATAATCCTGGAGGTTTTTTTTTTTCAGGTGCGGTGTCACTGGTGTATTCCCAGCTGTGCATAGTTCGATAGCCAATTCGCGTTTCAGTTAGCGGACAGTTTTGAATCTTTTAGGATTACTAGTCACTACCAAACACTTTTCCTGGCGTTCTGACATTTTCTTGGGTGCTCCTGAGTGAGGACGGTGATGATACTGTAGGAACTTGTATCTCGATGCCGGTGAGGTCCTGACAACTCTGTTGATGGAAATCTTCAATTTCTTTCGTATTTGTCGGACACTGTTGCCTTCTTGGTGCAAAATGATTATCTTTACCCGTGAATCATAAGAATCTGGCACTTTGGGGCCATTTTCGATTACTTTCACGGCATGTCCTACCTTCATACAAACGGAACTACCACCTTATCTTTACACAGTCGCACCGTCTACTGGTGCCACCTTGCGGATTTAGTAGAACTCCTTGAACAGGTAAAGTCATTTCACATAAAACTGAGCAATACGAATATGTACCAAAATGTACAATAATTATCTGTACAATTCCGTGTCATTATTCACCGTTATTTGAGCATACTATTCTGACTTCCAACCGATATCTCACAACTATCACTCCCATACGCAACATGGTGTTTCCAAACTTACGGAGGATAGTGTATAAACATACATTTCTGCGTACATGACTGTTCACATTTTGCACTCCAGCCTCATGTCTTAGCGAAAGCTGTGTTTGTATCTGCGCTCGCAGCAGGGTAACTCGTTACAAATAGGTTCCCTCTGGTTTCCGCAAACTTCACCGGCGAGCGTTTCTCGTAACCTGGTGTCTTACAGAGGCACTTATTGAAAGACAATAATTAGGTAAGGCATTCTCATAGGACTCTTAGATAGAAGATAAACTTCATCGATTTGTAGTAACAGTATGCTGCTCGCCACGCAAGAAATATCTCATACAGTGACATAAGCAGAACTTATTTTCTTGCTTAGATATCAACATGCTTTTCAAACCTCAATTTGCTGGCCACTGTTTACTTCATTATATTTTGTTTTACTTTTGCAGAAGTCGGCCACAAGTTTCTGAAGTGAAAATGAGCGAAATATTTAAAATTGAGAGAGATTTACTGCCTGTGTTTCACATTGGTTTACTGTGCTGTGTGCTGGAAGAAATAAAGAAAGAATCAACGCTCAAACAACTTGATCAATACCATTGTTGCCGCACTCTGACGCAGTTGAAGAAGGTAAGTTAATTTAGATCTCGTGATGAGCTGAACGATAGCCTAAAAATTTTCGATCGCAATTCGTTCCCGATATAGTCGAAAACTCATGCCGAATACTCGTAATGTAATTTTTAGTAATCATCGATAGCCGGTGAAACGAGAAACGCTCTGGGTTAGGGAACAACAAAACTGGAGACATTAAACGTTTATTTTGTACTGAGAATGCGCTTTATCATAAACTACTGACGTTACATTTCCTCAGTTCCTCACTTAATCAACTTAATAAATCACTGTTCCAGAATGCTTTCGCAATTGCGTCTGCACAACATGTTAGTGAAGTGGCATAGTGTAAACTCTACTGTGTTTTGGCAAAAAAAGCAAATTTTAACATATCAACAAGAGAAATGTGTAGGTTTTACTCAAAATTCGCCACTCGTGGCGCTCCTCTGAAAGTTACAACAGGTTAACAACTCAAGTGATAATAAATCCCTGCGCTGGCCGCGGTGGCCGAGCGGTTCTGGGCGCTTCAGTCCGGAACCGCGCGACTGCTACGGTCGCAGGTTCGAATCCTGCGTCAGGCATGGATGTGTGTGATGTCCTTAGGTTAGTTAGGTTTAAGTAGTTCTAAGTTCTAGGGGACTGATAACCTCAGATGTTAAGTCCCATAGTCTTCAGAACCATTTAAACCAATAAATCCCTGCATATTCAGCGGAATTTTTGTTTTAGATACTAACCAAAGCAGACGTGACAAGAGATCTATTTGAATCGTCACCATGCACGTGTGGGCATGAGTGAGCTCCACTTAATATCTGCAAAAATGTGGGTGTGGGCTTCAATGTAGCATGGCACTTCCCCTCCATCGCTCGGCATTTCCCCTACACCTTTCACTATTGCTCTCCCCACTCATGCTCAGCCGATAGCGCATCTACTGGCCACGGTATTCTGTGCAGACTCCACCAGCACCGTTGGTCGGCAGTCGTTTCAAATCTCCACCAGTCATCTTTCTGGCGTTCTGCCCGATGCTCAGGAGTTCGCTCAGAGTGGCGTCGGAATGTACAGTGCTGTGCTGATAGCTTCAAGTTCAGACGCGCCATTTGGTCTTATAACTGTTCCACTCTTCGCTCCTGCATTGACGCATCTAGACTCGTCATACGCTTTGATACTGATGGCGGCGCTTGCTGCTAAACACTCGTTCCGTGACGTCATTTTATCGCCTACTGGCGCTTCAGACACATCGAAACTCTGCCAGCCTTCCTTGCTAACGCCTGCAACGATACGTCGTGATGTGTTACCTTACCACAATTGGGCAAATACCAACTGGTAACTTATCAAGCATAGTTGAGTGTTCAGGCAGCAGATCAAGGCCAGCTAAAGCACGTAAAACTCGCAGTTTTTGAGATGGGGATCCGATGCCTAGTTGCTCGGCGTTAAAAGCTCTGTGCAGCCGAGGCTCTGGCGACAATGTATAGCGACATTATCGCTGCACTTTCTAAATGTGCAGTCGCGATTACGCACTTATCATCACTGGTGCACTCTCCATATTGTTGAAAGGTGCACTTATGCGTGTGAACCAAATTAGTGGGCCATTAGATCAGAACGGCGTAAGTTAGACATGACCAAAACGGGTCGTGAGATTAATATCGTATATGACCTCCTGTTGCTCGGCGTAGTGCAGCCGTTTGACGTTGCTTGGACTCAACAAGTCGTTGGATATTCCCTGCAGAAATATTGAGCCGTCTGTTGTTGCGAAAGTGTTGTCAGTGCAGGATTTTGTGGACTAACTGACCTCTCGATTATGTCCCATCGATGGAATTCATGTCAGGCGATCTTGGTGACCAAATCATTCCTTCGAATTGTCCAGAATGTTCTTCAAACCACAATTATGGCCCAGTGACAGCGCATTGTCATCCATAAAAATTCCACCACTGAGCGGCTGCAAATGGTCTCCCAGTAACTGATCATAGCCATTTCCAGTCAGTGATCGGTTCAATTAGACCAGAGGACCCAGTCCATTCCATGAAAACACAGTCCACACCATTACGAAGCCACCACCAACTTGCACAGTTCCTTATTGATAACTCCAGTCCATGGCTTTGTGGTGTCTGCGAACCCTACCGTCACATCTTACCACAAAATCGGAACTCATTCGACCAGACCATGGTTTTCCAGTCGTCTAGGATCCAACCGATATGCTAAAGAACTCAGGAGACGAGCTGCAGGCGATGTCGTGCTGTTAGCGAAGGTACTCGCGTCAGTCGTCTGCTGCCATAGCCCATTAACGCCCAAGTTCGTTTCACTGTCCTAAAGGATACGTTCGTCGTACGTCCCACATTGATTTCTGTGGTTATTTCACGCAGTGTTGCTTCTCTCTTAGCACTGCCAACTCTACGCGAACGCTGGTGCTCTCTCGGTCGTTGCATGAAGGACATTGGCCACAGCGTTGTCCACTGTGAGAGGTGATGCCTGAAATGAGGGATTCTCGGCACATTCTTTACACTGTGGATCTCGGAATATTGAAATCCTTAACGATTTCCGAAATGGACTGTCCCATGCTTCTATCTCCAACTATCATTCTGCGTTCAAAGTCCGTTACTTCCCGTCGTGCAGCCACAATCACGCCGAAGACATGAATCACCTGAGTACAAATGTTAGCTCCAGCAGTGCACTGCCCTTTTATGCCTTGTGTACGCGATACTACGGGCTTCTGTATTTGTGCATTTCGCTATACCATGTCTTTCGTCACCTCGGTGTATGTTGGTGGCTGCAAGTTGCGGCGTATTTGGAGACATGGTCTGCTCCACTTTAACCTCAATCTCTGGCGATTGTGGTATTGCCTCTGTAATTTTCAAAAAAGAAAAAAAAAATCAGTTTCGAATCTCCTCACCAAGGCATCAAGTGAGGATCACAGCTATGGATATTTCAATGACAAGAAATAATTCCCATATAAATTGCGGATACAGTGACTACTTAGTACGTAACTTTATTGCACACTCATGCACTAACATTAAATTATGTGCAATTAAAGTATTGGGAAGAAAATAGTATAAATAAATAATAAAGTCACAGAAGTCATTGCGTTCATGTATTTAGGACAGCTGAAGAGAACGATTGGGTGAGCAGCAAAACTGATGACTAGAAGGGTAACCATGATCTGAAGCGTTTTTGGCAATCCAAGTAGTCGCTAAAAGAAAGACTCTGATGTCCCTGAAATGGAAGGTGAATTCAGTGTGATTTACCACTTTTCACTTATGGCAATGAAAAATTCTGTCTGAAAGTCGAAACAAGTCTGTAACTGAAAGTTGCTAAGTGACCAGAGGAGAAATGCTTGATGGCAATTACTAGGAGAGGAATGTAAATGAACTAGAAAACAATGTGGACTGAAAGACATTAAGGCTTTGCAATGAAAATGGAACTGAAAGAGACAGGATATGTTTATTTATTATTTATTTTATTGCGAGTTACGTTGATCATGATAGCAATGGAATTGCGAGGCTATGGAATGAGTCAGTATTTTTACAACGTTAACAATACAGCAGCACACAATATGGTTAATTCATGACAAGACTTATACTAACAACATGGAACACTAGAAGAAATATAAACATGTCACATACATCAGAATTAACACATGTGTACAAATTCAAAGTAACAAAGTAAAGTATTGGAGAAACAATATAACACTACAGTAACAAGTAGTTTACATTTATGCTTACATTGAAAGGCTAACTCAGTTGTATAATAAAAAATTGCTCCTATGCACTCAAAAATTCACTAATTGAATAGAATGGCTTTTGCATTAGGTATCCTTTCAGTTTGCTTTTGAACTTTGGTGTTTCAGGAGAAAGACTTTCGATGACACTGGGTAGAGCATTGTAAATTTTGATGCCTGTATAATTTACTCCTTTCTGTGCAAGGCTACAGTTTGACTGGTTACTATGAAAGTCCTCTTTTGACCTTGTGTTGTGAACATGATATTCGCTATTGGTTTTGAAGAGAGGGTGGTTTTTATCAATAAAACATACAAGGGAGTATATGTACTGAGATATCATTGTAACTGTAGCTTGTATGATACTTCTACATGTCCATACTCTGCAAGCCACCATACGGTGCATGGACGAGGGGTTCCTTGTACCACTGCTATTCATGTTCCACACACAAATGGAGTGTAGGAAATACGACTCTCTCTATGTCACCATACGAGACTTAATTTCTCTTATCTTCTCTTCGCGGCCCTTACACGAAGTCTACTTTGGCGTCAGTAGAATTGTTCTGCAGTCAGCTCCAAATGCCTTTTCTCTAAATTTTGTCAAAAGTGTTTTGCGAAAAGAACGCCATCTTCCCTCGAGGGATTGCCATTAGAGTTCACCGAGCATTTCCATAATACTCGCATGTTGACTGAACCTACCACTACCAAATCTAGCAGAATGCTCCTGAACTGCTTCAATTTCTTCCTTTAATCCGATATGATGGGAATCCCAAACACTTGAGCAGTACTCAAGGTTGGGTCTTACCAATATTCTTTACACGGTCTGCTTTATAGATGAGCTATACTTTCCTAGAATTCTCCCAATTAACTGAAGTCAACCATTCGCCTCCCCTACAACCGACCTTACATGCTCTTTCCATTTCATGTTGCTTTGCAAGTTATGCTTAGATATTTAATAGGCATGACTGTGTCAAGTAGCACATCACTTACACTGTATTCGAACATCAGAGGATTGTTTTTCCTACTCATCTTCATTAATTTATATTTCTCAATATTCAGAGGAAGATGTCAATCATCACACCAAATAAAAATTCTATCCAATTCATCTTTTATCCCCCTACAATCACTCAATGATAACTTTAGCATACATTATAGCGTCATTAGCAAACAGTTGCAGATTGCTGCTGATCATATCCATCTGGTCGTTTATGTACATGGGGAACAAGATTGATCCTATCACACTTACGAAGGGCCTTCCTAACAATATCCCCGCATCTGATGAATTTTGGCAGTCGAGGACAACGCCTAGGTTCTATTGCTTACTCGTAGAAATGTTTCCAGCCATTCGCAAATCTAAGAGCCTACTCCATATGTTTAGACAGTCCGTGGTGGGGCACTGTGTCAAACGCAGAAAACTAGGAATAAGGAAACTGCCTGTTCCTCTTCATCAATGATTCGCACAATGTTGTGTGAGGAAAGGGCAAGCTGAAATTTGCTCAAGCAAAGCTTGCTAAGTCCGTGTTGATTTGTAGACAGAAGCTTTTTCGATGTCTTCCCTCCTCAAAACAGTTACTTGGCACACACTTTTCCAGATTTGCTTTCAGTTTAAATTTTGTTGCTCATAATTTCTCTACGTCCATAATATTGGAACTAAATGATGTCAATTCATTGTCTGAGTAGGATGCTAACAACTGCTTGCCTGCGCTGCCCAGCATAGAAACCCTCCTAGCCTTCTTGATGGATTTATTAAGTTACCATCCGCACTATCATGACCTCATGATAACTAATGCCTACCTCTGTACTGACACTGTCAATAAGCTCAGGTCTGTTTGTAGCTCCAAGGTCTAAAACATTTCCATTGCGTGTGGATTGTCGAACTAGCTGCTCAAGACAGTTTTCGACAAATGTGTTCAGAACTACTTCACAAGATTTTGTCCATAGCTGTCCCAATCTATATTTGTAGGTTAAAGTCACCACCAACCAATAGTGCATAATTGGGGAACTTCCGCACTACTGAGTGTTGACTTTCTTTGATTGCTTCTACAATTCTTATGGCAGATTATGGTGGCTGGCAAAAACATCTGATGAATAAATTGTGTTCACCTAAGCCGATTACTCGCATCTAGATCACTACGCAGTCAGGCTCAATTTCGACCTTGATGTAAATAATACACACATCAAAAAAAGTTTTGCATCACCCCAATTCCCAGAACCCCTGAAGATAGACGTTGACTGTGGATATTGTATCAGACAAAATCCCTTTGACTGTTCAGAGATGTCATTAAATCTGCCCAAAGATGTAAACAACCATGCAAGAGCAGCGCCTATTAGACGGAGGGGATCGGACAGCCGATCAGTTCCAGTCATTCCACCAGGAGGGAGTCCAACCATGCCCAGACGGTCAATACCACGGTTCGATCGCTTCCGCATTGTTACTTTGTGCCAGGAAGGGCTCTCAACAAGGGAAGTGTCCAGGTGTTTCGGAGTGAACCGAAGCGATGTTGTTCGGACATGGACGGGATACAGACAGTCAGGAACTGTCGATGACATGCCTCGCTCAGGCCGCCCAAGGGCTACTACTGCAATGGATGACCGCTACCTATGGATTATGGCTCGGAGGAACACTGACAGCAACGCCACCATGTTGAATAATGCTTTTCGTGCAGCCACAGGACGTCATGTGCAATAGGCTGCATGATGAGCAACTTCACTCCCAACATCCATGGCGAGGTCCATCTTTGCAACCACAGCTCCTTGCAGCGTGGTACAGATCAACAACACGCCGAATGGACCACACAGGATTGGCATCAAGTTCTCTTCACCAATGAGGCTGCATGTGCCTTCAAACAGACAATCATCAGAGACGTGTTTGAAGGCAACCCAGTCAAGCTGAACACCTTAGACACACTGTCCAGCGAGTGCAGCAAGGTGAAGGTTCCCTGCTGTTTTGGGGTGGCATTATGTGGGGCCGACGTACGCCGCTGGTGATCATGGAAGGTGCCGTAGCGACTGTATGATACGTGAATGCCATCCTCCAACCAATAGTGCAACCATATCGGCAGCATATTGGTATGGCATTGGTCTTCATGGACGACAATTCGCGACCCCACCGTGTACATCTTGTGAATGACTTCCTTCAGGATGACTAGAGTGGCCAGCATGTTCTCCAGACATGAACCCTGTCGAACATGCATTAGATTGAAAAGGGCTGTTTATGGACGATGTGACCCACCAACTAACCTGAGGGATCTACACCAAATCGCCATTGAGGAGTGGGACAATCTGGACCAACAGTTCCTTGATGACCTTGTGGATAGTACGCCATGATGAATACAGGCATGCATGAGTGCGAGAGGGCATGCTACTGGGTATTAGAGACACTGGTGTGTACAGCAATGTGGACCACCACTTCTGAAGGTCTTGCTGTTTGGTGGTACAGTATGCAATGTTTGGTTCTCATGAGCAATAAAAAGGGCGGAATTGATGTTTATGTTGATCTCTATTCCAATTTTCTGTACAGGTTGCATGTGCCTTCAAACAGACAATCATCGGAGACGTGTTTGAAGGCAACCCAGTCAAGCTGAACACCTTAGCAGAACCGAGCTGATGCAAAACTTTTTTTTATGTATGTATTTTCATCAGTTTTAATGAACATTCCCTCTCCTTGAGACGTCTAACCAGTGTTTCCGTTATGTGTTCCATGCCTCCTTAAATGTTTGGAAGAATTTTACCTCAGATTTCATTCGTCTCTCAGTTCCAGGTATAATTCCTGGAGGGCGGTAAATTCAGGGACTTCATTACAAATGCTTTGACAATTTACTGTTAAATCTCTACAGTGAAACTGTCTTTATATGTGATGCGATTTACGCTCTCTGTGTATCGACTAGTGAGCATGCGTCAGAGAACCTCCAAACCATGGAGGTAAGAATAAGGGGAGATGGCGCTACGTATCCCAGCCGTACTACGTTTTGAAGCCATGGCGGCGTGGCTCGCTGCCATGACACTCTGACCAAAACATTGCCAGTGTGCTATAGCGCTGCGTGTATTACAGTCGCTAATTGCACCATATACGCATGTAACGTCATCAGATTGGTTGTTTCAAAGATTTTGTTTAAAATAAAATCTCGTAAAGGCGAAATTCCGCGTTTCTTCTGATTAAAAATAGTTTTTAATGTAATATTACGAATAGCTAGTCTTCAATGTAAACGATACAATTTTGTTAATTCAATAATAAACGTGTATCACAAACTAAATAATAGAAACTGAAAACTAAGTTAGCTATATCCTCCCTCCAAAGCTCCATAAATACATCTTGTTTGTAATACATACTGGGACATTTCAATTACGTTACACTACTGGGAAACACTGTTCATTACCACCAATATTTACTGAAATACGGTACATAGAATGGCAAATCTACACAGTGTCCTGCTTAGGCCTATACTTTACGCCAGTTAATGTAGTGTTAGCTTTTAATTTGGTACATGATGAAGACAAAGTGAGTTACTCAACACTTCGATTATCGACGATACGTACGTATTATACAGAAACGTGAACTTGAAAACTAAGAATTTAATTCTTTGAATTAACATACCTTTTGCAAATGTTTTGGGTGCGTAGGGAAAACTGATGGTACGGCATTTTCTCGGAGCCTTACTGTTGAAAGGGAAGTTCGGTCAATGTCCTCTTCTCGGAAATGCTGAGAACATATAGTGCTCCATTTAGACGCACGCCAATTCTTCCTCCTCACGGCATTCTCCCACAGAGCTTTCCGACTTTCATTTTTAGGAAACCTAAAATCATACAGGAGAAAAACACGCTATAGTACAAGTACCGGTGTAGCACATGTTCATTCACAATGAAGTTGTAAAATCACACTTAACGAGACAACTTACACATGATATGTTATTCCCTTCGATTTCACATCACAATCAGAACGATTCGTACATCCGAACACCACACAAGTCACCATAATAGCGCAAAATCCTTCCAAAAGCGAGCGACAAGCCTATGCACACAAGCTTACAGCAGCAATGTTTTGGTCAGATTGAGATGGCTACCCTCGGCTTCACATATCTTCGCAGCTGTGACGTCACGGCGTCTCCCTCTATTCTTACCTCCATGCTCCAAACTATCGCCTAGCCTGAAAGAGAATCGGTATATGCACTCAACAAATACTGTACTCAACCCGAGTAGCTGCTAGCTCTGTGTGGCGCACTCCTGGTGTACCGGTATCAAGGAGACTACCAAAATTTTACGAGGGTCATTCAGTAATTAAAAGAGACAAATTGGTCTGGTGGAAAAAACTATTAGTAGGGCAAGTTTGGTACTTTTATGGCTTTAAGTTGGCATTACTGAGATGAGACCTGATCAGCTGATGTATCAACACTGTTTTGTTTGTAATCTCAAAAATACGTTTCAAGATCGTGAGTCCACTTGAAAAGTTCACATTATTTGAACAATGTTTTATTCTTTTTTTAATTGGTGAAGGCAAGAAACCAGTGAATATATACTCTACAATGTCTAAAGTTTATCATGAAGGTTGTATGAATCGTGCAAATTTTTCAAGTGGGTAGAGCAGTTCAAAAATGGGCGCGACCCAGTGACTGCCATACACCATTCTTGCCAACCAGTTGTAGTTTCAACTCCCCCACTTTAAAGTCGAATTGATGACTTCTTCGTGCCAGCCGCCGTGTGACTGTGAAAACGATAGTTGATAAGGTTCAAGTCAGTACTGGTACAGTTCATAACATTATCTGTAACAAGCTGAAGTACCGCAAAACATATACAAGTTGATCCCAAAGGAGTTGACGTGGCTTCCAACGAAACAAGGTTGAGAGTGTGCACGAAGCTAAAAGAACGTTATGAAAGAGAAAGTGAGCACTTCCTCAACAAAATTTTAACTTGTGATGAAGCTTGGGTTCACTATCATGAGCCAGAATCAAAAAGACAAAGCATGGAGTGGAAGCACACCAACTCACCTGTCAAGAAAAAATTCAAAACCCAAGCATCAGCAGGAAAAGTCATGTTGACAGTGTTTTGGGATGCTGAAGGTCCAGCTTTTTGTGATTATATCGAAGAGCAGTGTACAATGAACAACCAATACTATTCAGATTTGCTTTTAAACAATCTGAAGCCAGCCTGAGAGAGGAATGTCGTGGATCTCAGGAGAGAGGTGTGATTCTCCAGCAAGACTATGCACGTCCTCATATTGCTCAAGTAGCCCATGAAACCATCGACAAAATGGGCTGGGAAGTACTGTCTCAGCCTCCTTACAGTCCTGATTTAGCACCTCGTGATTTCCATTTGGTGCACTGAAGGAGGCATTACATGGGAAGAGGTTCCAGAACAATGAGGGCATGAAAAAGTTTGTTAGATATTGGTTCACACATCAAGATAAATAGTTCTGTAGCCCAGTGGAACAAGTTCATAAATGTTCAGGTGGATTACGTTGAAAAGTAGAAATATTTTGGTTTTGTAAAAATAAACAATTTTTTCTTCAGACCAGTTTGCCTCTGTTCATCTCCAGACCCATGGATGCCAGTCAATACTGGCTTGATGTTGAAAATTTGTAAGCTCTGCTTGTGCCCCAAAAGCAAGACCATCTGTCTTCATCACTTCTACCAGCTACCAGTATGAAATGAGGATGGCCTCAGAACCCAGCAACAGGTGTCATTGGTGCTGGCATGAGTCAAAACTTACAGATGGCTGCACACTGTATGCTCAATAGCTGCCCCCCCCCCTCTCTAACCCAGCAGAAATATAAAGTGATAAAGTGCACATTGGACTTCTGTCCAGTACTGGATGATATTTCCTTAAGGGACACCATAATGCACTGAACATTGGAGCCCCCAATTCCTAGTAAACTCATTCCCCCATATGCCTGCTCAGATGGTGTTGAAGGAGCTGCCATCTGTCCACATGTAGGGTGAATGGAAGAGGTGGGATACCCTGTCCTCAGTCCACCTCAAGTGTTGCAAACAGATTATAACCTAACACTTACCCTGTGGAGAGTGCGGATTTCCTGCTGGAAAGAGCCCCAGCAGCGGAGCCCATGTGCGAACTTCAGATGTCCTATAAAACTCACTTGTTTCCCTACCACTATTGCACCTCAAAGTGGCAGCCTACATATGGATGACTGTGGCCAACAGCATCTTGTTCTCAAAGTGCAGCTCCTCCTACATCCGCACACAACAATCCATTGCTCCAGCAAAATTAGAATGGAAAAAATAGATAAAAATAAAGAAAATGAGCTCTGTTGTGTTTTAGGCAAGGATTTGTGCTACACAACTTTTTAAAAAGACAAACACAAGCTACTATACTGAGACTATTACTGCCACCACTCCACTGCCCTCTGGCAGAGAAGGTACTGTGAGTATGCGAACTTAGTTACAATTTTCAAAACTATGTGACTGTAGTTCGTAAGAACTGATGAAAAGTCATAGAGTATAAGAGAAGTGATAGCTGGCATTTGCCAAGGAAATGTTAGAGGCCCTCAGTTGTTTCTAATCTATGTAAACAATTTAAGAGAAAATTATTGGCAGATGCTGCTGTCGTTTACCATCTAGCAAAGCCATCAGTAGATCAAGAACAGAGCAAGGTGGCACAGCGATTAGCACACTGGACATGCATTCAGGAGGACAACAGTTGAAACCCGCATCTGGCCATCCTGATTTAGGTTTTCTGTGATTTCCCTAAAGCGCTTCAGGCAAATGCCGGGATGGTTCCTTTGAAAGGAAAGATGACCCCCACTGTTTTATTCCCTCTCCCAAGTCTTCGAAGCAACCAACCAGAAGATCAAAACCAAATGCAAAATGATTTAGATAAGATTTCTGTATGGTGTGAAAATTGGGAATTGAGGCTGAACAATAAAAAGTGTGAGAGCATCCACATGAGTACTAAAAGGAATCCGTAAAATTTCAGTTTCAATAGAAATAACTCAAATCTAAATGCTCTCAATTCAGCTAAGTACCTAGGAATTACAATTACAAACAACTAAAATTGCAACAATTACACAGATAATGTTGTGAGGAATGTAAAATGGAGACTGTGTTTCATTGGCAATACACTTAGAAATTTCAAAAGGTCTACTAAACAGATTGCCTACACTATCCTTGTCTGTCATCATCAGTATTTGCACTGGCATTTGTCATCAATCAAAGTTCTGGAGATAAATATTAATGAAAATTCAGCTCAATAACAGATATTTCAGTCTATACCCGTTAGAAACTTATTCGTAAAATGGAGTTATTAGTTATAATTACTCGTTTTCTTTTCTTCCTTCTTCTCCTCCCCCCTCCCCCTCTCTCTCATGTTTGTGTTTTTTATTGGAATTAGCTGGCATGAACTTGTTGGATGTACTTTCTTGCTTTACTTTGGTTAGTTTTAGGAGGTCACCTACAGCTTAATATAGAGTCTGAACTAAAGGAAAACATTGCTTATTTTTCACATAAACAAAACCATTTTAGAGGTAAAGCCAACGTTATGTGCCAGAAAAAATTCTAATATCATCCAGGCTTTAGATATAAGGCCTTTTTATTGCTACCAATAATGTTTTAGTTAACTATCTCTGCAAGCAAGAAACATCATAATCAATAAGTATACATAAAATGTCATGTGCACTGTATTAATGATCTTATTATAGTGTGAATGTGTACTCATATTAATTACTTACCAATAAATGTTACAAACAGAAGTATCTTTTGAGCATAATATAATATTGCTTGCATAAACATTGAAACTCATAATAATGAAGGAAACCTTTCATATGAAATACATAACATAAATCTTAAAACTCTTGAATTAAGCTGAAAATACGTCTTGTATTACAGGTGGAAGAAGAGTGTTGCAAGCTAGTTTCAAAAATAACAGCAATGCATTCTACAGCATACGGTTTCAACAAAGAACTGATAAAAAAGTGCAAGTTGTATGCTGACAGAGTATTTCAAGAAAATAAATGTCTTTCTGACAAATTAATGGATGATGAAAATGGAAATCCATATTTATCTTCTGGTAAAAGGTATGTGAAGATAGTTTTCTACATGTGCACAATGATGCCCATACAATTTTGTGTTATGTTTACTTTGAAACTGATGAGTGACTTACTCATCTTTCTGTCTCACTATGCTAGTCCACTCCTAACAGCCATATGGATGAATGAAAAAGTAGCAAATGATTGCAACAGAGGCATGCTCATCAAGCTCCCCAAGAAAGGTGTTAATTGGAGAGACATCACGCTGCTGTCAGTCTCAAGCAAGATCCTCTCATGAATAATCCTAAATAGGATAAAAACACATGTAGACAAGAAAATAAGAAGAGAACAACCAGGATTCAGGGAAGCTCACTCCTGCATTGATCAGATAAACAACTTGAGAATACAGTCACTGCTTTACATGCTGTTTGTAAACTCTGAAAAGGCCTTTGACAGTATAATTAGAACAAAAATATGGAACTCACTGCAAACTTTTGGAATTCATAAGAAAATAATTGCTCTTGTCAAATGTATGTATGAAAATATGTGCCGGCCGCGGTGGTCTCGCGGTTCTCGGCACGCAGTCAGGAACCATGCGACTGCTACGGTCGCAGGTTCGAATCCTGCCTCGGGCATGGATGTGTGTGATGTCCTTAGGTTAGTTAGGTTTAAGTAGTTCTAAGTTCTAGGGGACTGATGACCACAGCAGTTGAGTCCCATAGTGCTCAGAGCCATTTGAACCATTTTTTTGGAAAATATGTGCCAGCTTTAACATCAATTCCTGCTTTCAGATCTAATAGCAGTGAAAGCAGGAGTTAAGTAAGGGTGCATGCTTTCATCGATACTATTTAATCTGAATCTTGTAATGATTCAAACAATGGATAATGTGAAGGGAATAAAATGGAGCAATGGAACACATCTAGAAGACCTAGATTTTGCAGATGACCTTTGCTGTTAGCCCATAGCCTCAACAACATGAAAGAGAAACTAAAAGATCTGAAAGGTGTAATAAAGAACGTCAGTTTGAAAATTAATGCCCAAAAAACAAAAGACATGTGGCTAAATGATAGCAACACTGCAGAGCTTAAACTTGGTAGCCAGTTAATCGAAAGGGTGGGTAGGTTTTGCTACCATGGAAACATGATTACACTATGTGGTGGGGCTACAGAGGACATTAACAGCCACATCAGCAAAGCCAAAGGTGCTTTTGCAAACCTCCACTCTACCTGACGATTGAAGGAAATAACAACGAAGACCAACTTGCAGATATTTGAAAGTAATGTAAAATCTGCACTTCTATATGAATGTGAGACATGGAAAGTGACAAACCAGCTAATCTATAAGCTGAGGACATTCAGTAACAGATGTCTGAGGAACATCCTTTTGGTATGATGGCCAAACCAAATACTATGGGAGAGAACTGACCAGAAGCCAACTGAGCTGCAAATAAGAAGCAGGAAATGAAGATGATTAGGACATACACTTAGGAGACCAAATGAACATATCGTGAAAGAAGCACCTTATTGGATCTCGCAAGAACAACGGAGACTAGGCAGGCCCAAAATGATGTGGAGATTTGATTTGATTTATTATTGGTCCTGTAGATCATACAATTTGTACAGCAAAGCACATCATAATATAGGACAAGTCAATTTGAGAAATTATGTTATGATGGTATATGATGAGAAATGACAGTAGTGGCACATAGCTCACATAGCAGAATACATATAGAATATATAGACAAAATATAAAAAAGGTGGTGTGTGATGAGAGATGACAGTGGTGCATACTGCACATAGCAGAATACATATAAGAGATACAGACAGAATGTGAGTAACAAACAATAATTAAATTATCTTACTAAGTAGAAATATCTACAAGTGAATATACAGCTTATAACAAGTAATTAAAATACTGTGGTACATAGTTCACATAGTACAACACATATATGAGATACAGACAGAATATAGATAAGATACAATAATTAAATTATCTTACTAAGTAGAAACATCTACAACTGAATAAACAGCTTATTGCAAGTAATTAAAATTTTGTTTCAAGAAATTCATGTACGGACTAGAAACAGTGATTTAGTAGCAATTCCTTTAATTTAATTCTCATTATTTTTGGGTTTTTGCTTGTTTTTATGTCTGTTGGGAGGTGGTTATATATTTTAATGCCCATACATTTAACCCCATTCACATATAATTTTGTGTTGTGGGCTATAATTTGTAACTGTGTTTTGTTTCTGGTGTCATGTGTGTGGCGGTCTGCATTTCTGTTGAGGGTGTCCAAGTGCTGTACTGTAAAGCAAGCTAGTTCCAATATATAGAGGCATGGCAGTGGCAGGATTTTTAGCTGAAGCAGAAGGCCAACAGCAAGGAATAGGCTGGGAGAAAGTGAAAATACTAGCAGGAGACAGAACAAGATGACAATCCTTTGTTGGAGCCCTATGCTCCACATAAGGAGTTAAAGGACTTAATAATAAATAAATAATGCAGATATGTGCCTGAGAGTTTGCTGCTAGTTGAGGGAACTGCATATATCTTGGAAATATTGCACATTGTCTTGAACATTGTATTAGTTGACCTTCATGTGTTATTCACAGCTTACTGTTTCACATCTACAGGTGGTTTATGGTATCTGTTACTGAGCTTCCAGGAAGTGAGCCTTACATTCACTGATGATGTTATTACATCTCTGTGGCTTTGTCTCCTAACATTAAGAACTTTTGTTTTGAAATTTTGCTTGTCATTAGAATACTCTCTTTGAATATGTGCAATCTGAATCATCTTCACAGCTGAAAAAAGTTTTGAACATTCCATCTGTGACTATGTTGGCTGGTAGCTTTAATCTGACATTTTTGAAAACTTTGCGTTTCAGATTTGACAGTCAAATATTTGACTGTGTTTATTAATAAACATGAATTTATTGATGTTTATTTGATTTTGGCATTAAGCCATTTTGAAATTAAAATTTTCGTAATGTGTATGAAGTGTTGTACTTATGATATACTTTCATAGATCCTGACCAAATATGAGTACAACTTATATTTACCAGGTAATCAAATTCAGTGAAATTACAGACTGAGAACAAAGTTTTGTGTCCACTAAAATTTCAAATAAATGAACCTTATGACACTACCAGTCACAAAACACATAATCTCACAAAATCCTATGCACTAACTACTCCATCATGTTGATTTTACACTGACCACATCTAATGGCTTTACACCTTAATGAGGATATACTTCAAAGTATTATTGTGTAGGCTATCAGTCAACAAAAATATACATAACATACTATGTTACTCATTTCAGTGTCCTCATTGTTGGCAAGTAACTGAGTCTAAATGTTTTAGAAGAAACTGGTTAGTTACGGATCTCATATAATCATATTCACAATACACATATTTCTGTGGAATAAATAAATTGAACATAAGTTCACATATTTATTCAGAAACATTTTTATGTTGTTGCAAGTTAGTCATTGACAGGTTTAGGCAACTGACTACTGATACTCCTTTCCAATCAATAATTTTGCTATGATACAAAATTGGTCACCACTGACACACAACATGTTACGCTCAATCAATCACTTAGGGAACATGTAAAGAACTTACACCTTCACTGCTGTTATTGTGGTCTCCTAGTCATATTAATTGTCATGCAGTTTTTATAAAATATTAGGATGCAATGCAAGACAAGAGAAAAAGGAATACTATAACAATATGATCAGAGAAGCAGCGGATGATTTCCAACATCACAGGACAAGGCAGATGTATCAAAATATAAAAAAATCCTTTGGTAAATTCAATAAAAGGGAACAGTTTGTAAAGGATCAGTATGGCAGAATATTGACCAACAAAAGTGACATACAAAAAAGATGGAACACATACTTTTCACAATTTCTCAACTGCAATGACCCACACTCTTACTTTAAATTGGAAGAACCTGATACAATTGATAAAGCTGATACAGTTACTACCCCATCAGTAAATGAAATACAGCAAGCAATAAAGAAATTAAAGAATAACAAGGCTTGTGGTGAGGACAAGATGCTGAGTTATTAAAGAATGGAGGCCCACAACTGGAATTAGAAATACAGGCGTTAATAGAAACAATTTGGGAGACAGAAACCATTCCTGCAGATTGGAAAACTGGAATTGTGTGCCCCGTATTTAAGAAGAATGATCCACTTCTACAGAGGAATTGTCTTACTGGATGTCACCTACAAAATCTTATCGAGCTGCCTATTAAACAAGCTGATACCAATAACAGAAGAACTGATTGGGGACTACCAATGCAGTTTCCGCAGAAACAGATCCACAATGTATCATTTATTCACCCTAAGACAAGTAACTGAGAAGGCATGGGAATTCATTGTAGATGTCCACATATTATACGTAGATTTTAAAAAGGCCTATGATAGCATACACCAACAGACACTTCTAAATATAATGAAGGAATTTAAAATACCATCAAAATTAATCAGATTAGTTAAAATGTGTATAGATGAAACTTTATGTCACATAAAGACACCAGTAGGAGAAACGGAAGATTTTAGGGTGTACACTGGACTGAGACAAGGGGATGCCATTTCACCTATTTTATTTAACCTTGTCCTAGAGAAGATCGATAGACAATTTTCTAAAACCAGTCCACAAGGGATCCAGATACAGGATGTGAACATTACAAGACTTGCCTATGCAGATGATGTAGCACTAATTAGTAGTTCCAAAAGAGAATTAATCAGAATGATGCAAAATTACCACAAAATTGCTGAGGAAATAGGATTACATGTTAATGAATAAAAGACAGAAAACCTGCCCATAAGTAAGATAACCAGAAAAGATGCACCTCTGACTGTAGATGGATTCAATTTCAAGACTGTTGACCACTTCAAGTACCTAGGAAGTCTTTTTAGTAATAACAACAGAACAGTTATAGAAAAGGTGCCTGTTTATCAACAGCAAACAAGACACTTTTTAGTTTCATCAAAATTCTAAGAAAAATATCACTTAGCAGTAACTTCAAAATCCGCTTATATCAATCAACTATTATACCTGTGATGTTATATGGATGTGAAACATTAATATTTAGAAAGAAAGATGAAGAAAAACTGTTAATATTCAAAAGAAAAGTGCTAAGGAAAATTTTTGGACTACGAAAATAACATGGAATGGAGAATAAGAAGAAATAAAGAATTAAGAGGTCTGTACAAACACCTTAACATCGTCGAAGTGCTCAAGAGGAGAAGGTTGAATTGGACAGACTATATAGCAAGAATGACAGAGAACAGACTACCTAGAATGGCATTCAGCAGAACAATAAATGGAACGAGAGGAGAAGGGAGACCCAGAATCAGATGGTGGGATAACATTCGGGAGGACACAACTAGGATGAACAGCAACAGCAACTGGACAAACAGTGCATTGGACACGCGGAAACGGAAGAGGCTCATAGAGCAGGCATATGGTTGATAAGGCCCTCGCCATATGTAAAGTAAAGTAAGTAATTATTATACTTCCGGCATACAAGGACCATAAAAACAGTAGGACTACAGCACCAACTTAAATGTAAAAAACATTATACATTGTGGCAGTGTCCATAATGTGTAGAACAAATAACCGGATTAACAACATGTTTTCACTGTGTCATTGTTGAAGCACTACTTCGAATAACAAAAATGTCATTTTTTTGTTCCAGAAATCTGCAAGAGCCACCACAGGAATCTGTAGCACCTGATGCAAACTCTGTTACACAGGAACATCCCCGTATGAGTGAACGTGATACTCAAGGGTATTCTGAAAATAGCAGCACCATTGCTGTGCCTAAAACTCCAACAAAAAGTTTCCACAATGGTAACTTTACCTCAAATAATTCCAGGAACAACTTCAGACTTAAGGAACTATCCACACCATCCAAGATCTCTGGTGATATACAATTAAATGTGAAAAATTTGAGTAACCCTGGAATGTCTGAAAAATCTAGAGTAAATATATTTACTTCTCTGTCAAATAGAAGTGCAACGTTAAGCCAATATGAAAATCAACATGTTATAACAAACAGACAGTGTGCTCACACCATGTTACAAACTCATGCAGATAATCATAGGCATGTAAAAATTTTTGGAGATTTCTTAGATACCTCTCAGTTCTATCCACGATATAGTGAAGTATACAAAAAACAAGAAAATTTTGACCAAAACACTGAAAGAGTGGTACACACAAAAAAAGGTTTTAGAGAAGTTTCAAATATGAGTTTTCTTAGCACATATCATTTGTCGGATTGTGTGCTTGAACTTTCCAAGCATCACAATGAAGATCTGCAGCTAGCCATAAATAGAAATAAAGAAGATGAAACAGGCAGTAATCATGAGCAACAGAAATCTGTAGCCACACAAACTAAAGAGAGCAGTATAGCCATTAGCTCACATGATAGTGAAGAACAGTGTGATGTCAAAACCACAGTACAACAGCAAACTCCAGTGATCTCTAATGACACTGGCAGTGGGTCTGAAACTGGGGAATCTGACTCATTTAAACTGATTCAGGCACTAAATATTATCCTTATTAAAGACAGAGATTGCAATAGTAAATATGGTATTAAAAAACAATATCTTGAAACTGATTTTGATTGTGATATGTTTGACTTGGTGCAAGCAATAAACATGCCTGTCATTAGAGCAGCAGTTATTGAAACAACTTTCATAAATCCTCATGAAATTTGTGAAGCAATCAATGATTTAACTGTGGATTCTTTTAATGGTGAAGAAGCTGTTCTCCAGGAATATGATGATAATTCTGAAAATGATTCAGAAATGTGTGAAGATTCAATGTCTCATGATTATGAAAATATGTCAGAAACATCTAACTGCAGACAATATACTTACAGTGGAGGAACTGTTGAAATGTCAAGTGATAATGAATGCATAGATTCAGAGGAACATTATTATGAAAATATGCCTGCAGAAAATCATGAGATACTCCCAAATGATGATTATTCATTTTCTGTAGCAGATGCGTATAAAAACACTTTGGAAAATGGTGATATACACAATGAATTTGCACTGAGAGGACAAAGCTACAAATCTAGCCTCAGCCTAAGAAAACTTCAGAAACTCAGAGAATCATTCAGAAGCAATAAACAAAGAAATTTAGAAGAAGAGAGATATAGTAATGATGAGTTTGAGCAATTGTCCCAGATTTCGCTTTATCAGAACTTCAGTTTCTCCAGCTTACCAGTCTTTGTAAGTAATTACAACTTACTTTATAATATAACTATTCTTACTATGCATTCAAACATATCATTAGTTTTACTACATTGTATAGGCCTACTTCTTTGCTTGCATATGACAGTACACATATACCTCTAGCACATGTTGCTGTTACGGAAATTCTGTTTTTGTCCTTTCCTATGCTACTTATTCTATGAACAACAATAGTTTAGGATGCATACTAGTCAAAGTTCAACAAATAGATTGCAGTCCATAAGTTGTCATTGTTTTCCCAGAACACTGTCGTGCCGTCTTGATGAGTTGATATTGTGTATTCCTTCACAACCTAAGTATTTGTATATACAAGCTGATAATGATTTGTTTCTAATAAAAATTTTATTAGTTCATGGAGGTGATTTCTATCTAAAGCACTCCACTGCTACTGCTTGGTTATAGTCATTTAATTTCACTTTATACTTGGTTAATGTCCATAGCTGTTTAGTGTTGACATTGATGAATTATTTGCACTGCATTACTAACAAATGAAGAAGAAAATTGTATATATCTCTATAGATTTAAAAAAGTATGTGTCTATGGACTTTCTATTTCATGCCCATCTATAGTATTTCTCAGTGATCCTGAAACAGCCTTGGTAATATCCTATGTCTCTTCTAATTATAATTTGAACCAAACAGTGGATGTAGTTTGCTTTCTCCTGAACAATAGCCCACTCACACAATTATATTCTTATCATTAGTTATTAACCTGTAAATCTGGTAAAATATGATTCTGTATATGATTCTTACAGACAGTATAGAACAAATCAAGAATAATAAATTTATATATAGTAGCAGCAACTGTGTAAGAAAATAAGGTCATTTAAAAGAAACAACGAAACATATTTTTAATATGGCAACAGAGCAGCTACCACAACTTTGTGAATAACCACATTGTTTTGTAACATTGATACCTGATTTTTAGCAGTCAAAGCCTTGGTGGACTACCTCTCGTTGTGCCTTGAAACAAGAAATGACCTGCCCACTATTCTTCCCACCCCTCCCACAGTGGTATTCCGCTGACCCCCGAACCTACACAGTATACTTGTTCACCCTACACAACCCCTGCCCCCAACCCCTTACCTCATGGCTCATGCCCCTGTAATAGACCTAGATGCAAGGCCTGCCCCATACATCCTCCCACCACCACCTACTCCAGCCCAGTCACAAACATCAACCATCCCATCAAAGGCAGGGCTACCTGTGAAACCAGTCATGTGATGTACAAGTTAAGCTGCAACCATGGTGCTGCATTCTATTTGGTTATTCATGAAGCAGTGGGGTTTGTTCAAGAAAATTTACATATTTAAAAAAAAAAAAAAAAAAAAAAGAAATCCACTATCATTCGACCAATCATTCTAATGACGTATCTATAATTAGTCATTGCCTTTGTTAAGGACACAGCAGTGGAAGTTCTATGCAATTAGCTACATGAAAGCTTAAAGTGAAATACTGAAGGACTCAGAAGAAAAGTAAAAATGTTACTTTAGAAAAACTGATTTTATACAGCAGAACAATTTATAAATGACAGACTAAAATAATCAAACTGAATATTTGTTTACCATAAATTTATAGCTGATTAGCTCATTCTATAGATATTACAGCTATTTTCTGTATTACAAGTCTAATATAACCAAGTGAAATGGTTTCTTAAATACCATTAGTTTTATTTGATTAATTTCCGAGATGTAACTCTTTTTTTCCTGTTATGAGATTATTATAATGTAACTGTAATTGTGACTTGTCCCAAGCCCGTTTTTTTTTTTTTTCTTTTTTTTTTTTTTTTTTTTTTCCCCCCCCCCTTCCTTTCTGGTGTCCTTTATCTAGCCAACATCATGTCAGGACTAGTATAGTGATATTGATTTCACCAATCAATCTACAGATAACTAATAATACTCTCATATATGCTATTGCCTCATTTAAACCACAATCAAGTACAAGTCCAAAGGCAGGGTCACCTACAAAGTTCAACACTCAATACTGAAAGCAGGTTTATTACTAACTCCAACATACAGCCAAAACAGATCTCTTGTACAGAGATTTCAGTTATTTAGACAAAAACTGAATATTCCAGAATGACAGTATTTGCACAGCCATTGCATATTTCAGATTCACAAACATTAGAAACATAAGATATTTCAACAAACTTCCAGAAATGAAAAATATTAAATAACAAATAATTGCTGATTGCCAGGCTGAAACCAGCAACCTGCAGCACACAGGAAATGATGCTATCCATTTCACCACACTGGTGGCACCAGAGCTCTTGGCATTGCTCCCTCGAGAAACAGCAACTGGTGCTTCAGAAGCTCTCATTGTAGCTGACTACAGCACCCTGGATCTAGATCTTGTCACTGGACCTCTGTACAGCAGCACAGGTGGATCCTCACATTCTGGTCATGTTGTTACATCCTCTTCACTATGAAGAGCATCAGAGGTAGCTTCTCCTGTCGAAACTTGAGTCACCTATTGTTAATGTGTGCCTGTGGATTACAGTAGAGCTTCATAAGAAGGGCATGGATAATGCCTCTGCCCTTTTGTTTTCTGTGTGAAGTGTCATCAAGGATACAATATAGCACAAAGTACAAGGTGTACAACTTTGCTTCCGCCGTTTGCTGATAAGTGGCGACAACGATAAGTAGTGGTCGAAAGAAACAGATTGCAGATGCTAAAGTTGGTCCCTCGATAAGTTCTGTGGCGGATATGTTCTTCAGGGTGTTCTTTCTCTTGTCAGCGGCAGATGTTGTCATTTCAATGTTCTCGATTGTCTTGTAGACAGTTTGACGAGAACGTCGACGGTACCTTCTGTAAGGCATCGTGGCAGCGTTCAATGCAGTTGCCTGTGCAGCAGCAGCAGCGTGAATGAGCAGGCTGTGGCCTGTTCGCTCGCTTTCATACGCGCAGAGCGCGTGACCTTGATTCGGACTTAGCGTATTTCACAGTGCCAGCCGCGCGTTATCCCGGACGCGAGCACTAGGAAAACTAGAGTGCTCGCGTCTGCTTAGAGCGTTGGGTCTGCGGCTGGCGCGCTGCCACGATTGCGTAAGACAGCCTCGCGCGATGGGGTCAAAGGTCAAACTGATAAGAACTTTAACATGGAACATGCTGTTGCCTCCTTGAGCCCCCCGGTTCGTGATGTACGCTTACAGGTTCTCAGCTACGCTACAGATCAATTTATTTATGAAAATACACAGATTTTCCAAAGTCTTTATTTGCCAGTTCACCAATATGATATGTCCGATATGCAATAATGTCTCTATCGACGAAGCTCTCCAGGCCACCGACAGCAGGAACACCACTACCTCCACGTACAATAGCTACGGTTAACCATCCGTTGCCATGCGTAAAGGAATCGTTGATATCGATGCTAAAGTTTAGTCTGCATCCATGGAACACACATGGTCCCTCGATAAGTTCTGTGGCGGATATGTTCTTCAGGGTGTTCTTTCTCTTGTCAGCGGCAAATGTTGTCATTTCAATGTTCTCGATTGTCTTGTAGACAGTTTGACGAGAACGTCGACGCTAAGTCCGAATCAAGGTCACGCGCTCTGCGCGTATGAAAGCGAGCGAACAGGCCACAGCCTGCTCATTCGCGCTGCTGCTGCTGCACAGGCAACTGCATTGAACGCTGCCACGATGCCTTACAGAAGGTACCGTCGACGTTCTCGTCAAACTGTCTACAAGACAATCGAGAACATTGAAATGACAACATCTGCCGCTGACAAGAGAAAGAACACCCTGAAGAACATATCCGCCACAGAACTTATCGAGGGACCATGTGTGTTCCATGGATGCAGACTAAACTTTAGCATCGACAGCAGGAACACCACTACCTCCACGTACAATAGCTACGGTTAACCATCCGTTGCCATGCGTAAAGGAATCGTTGATATCGATGCTAAAGTTTAGTCTGCATCCATGGAACACACATGGTCCCTCGATAAGTTCTGTGGCGGATATGTTCTTCAGGGTGTTCTTTCTCTTGTCAGCGGCAGATGTTGTCATTTCAATGTTCTCGATTGTCTTGTAGACAGTTTGACGTATGGGCAGTTAGCTTGTACCTCAGTCAACATAACCTCATTCAAACATTAGTCAATTTTTGTCTGCATCATAAAGTTGTTCTTGATTGAAAATGTCAGTTTACAAGCCTAATTCTCGTCATTTGCGGGAGATGTTTCTGTTTTGTTTCACTATGAAGAAAACAGTGGCTGAGTCTCATGAAATGCTCTCAAGTACATATGGTAAGGATGCTGTTAGTGAAGGAACATGTTGTGAGTGGTTTCAATGCTTCAAGAATGGTGATTTTAATGTCGTAGACCAGCATAGTGGTGGAAGAGAGAATGTTTTTGAAGATGCAGAATTGGAAACATTGCCGAGTGAAGACTTGCGTCAAACTCAATAAGAATTGGCATGATTAGTGGGAATGACACAGAAAGCCATTTCAAAACGTCTCAAGTCTATGGGCATGATTCAGAAAGAAGGAACTTGGGTCCCATGTGAGCTGAAACCAAGAGACGTTGAATGGAGTTTGTGTGTTTGTGAACAGTTGCTTCAGAGGCAAAAATGGAAGGGATTTCTGCAGTGCATTGTGGCTGGAGACGAAAAATGGGTTCATTACGATAACCCTAAACGCAAAAAATCATGGGGATATCCCCGCCATGCTTCCACGTCGACGGCCAAACCGAATATTCACGGCTCCAATTTCATGCTCTGCATTTGGTAGGACCAGCTCGGCGTTGTGTACTATAAGGTGTTAAAATCCAAGTGAAACAATCACAAGTGCTAATTATCAAACACAATTAATGCATTTGAGCAGAGCATTAAAAGACAAACGGCAGCAACACAGCGAGAGTCACAATAAAGTGATTTTGCAGCACGACAATTCTTGACCCCAAGCTGCAAAAAGAGGTCGAAATGTGCTTGGATATGTTAAAATTGGAAGTTCTACCTCACCCACCATATTCTCCAGACATTGCTCCCTCTAACTATTACCTGTTTAGATCAATGGTGCATGGCCTGGCTGACCAACACTTCCGATCTCATGAAGAAGTCACAAATTGGATCGATTCATGGATCGCTTCAAAAGATGAACAATTTTTTCAATTCAGGATTCATACACTGACTGAAAGATGGGAGAAAGTAGCGGCCAGTGATGAAAAATACTTTGAATGGTACATGTGTAACCAATTTGTTTCATTAAAGCCTCAAATGTTGGGGAAAAAACGGTGGAAGCAAAGTTGTACACCTTGTAGCACTTTCGTAACTTTCCTGATAGTTCCACGTTCTGCATGGTATAAAAATCCATACGAAGTCTCCAAGGCTGTATCTTACTGGCCAGTGGTTGATGTTAAAGCATTCTCAGTCTTAATCCTGAGTGTCCAGGCTCCATATATAAGCCAGTTGCCTTGCTTCTTCAGTCCTGGTGATGAGTGTTTTACATAACCATCCTAATTATAATCTGCTTCAACAGGACAGAGTGTGTATTCATTGTCATTTCAGCCTCATGACAGTGGAGGAGAAAGAACAATGTGAAGCCTGTAGTATCTTGCTCCACTGTGTTGTATGCAAATATCGTGACAGCAATTTTGTAGCCCAGTGTCTCTGTTTGACATCAGCATACACTGAGGGCATATCTGTCAACATCTTATTAAAAAACTGTGTGAGGCCATTGTCTGTGGAAGGGAGGCAATTATCATCCTGTGGGTAATGTCACAATGTGAAATTATCTCTGATCTTTATTGGAAACTTTTTGACAATCAGAGATCATCATATGGGGTGTTCTGTGCTTCAAAATGATATCTTCTACAAAGAATATGCAGTCTCCAGAATTTAAGAAGTTGGCATAGCTTTGGTGACAGCATAGCAAGTGAAGTAGTCAGTGCAGACTGTTATCAATTATTTCTTGTTCGTCGATTTTGAGAACCTCCACAAGAGGTCAATTCCAATTTGGTGGAATGGTGCTGCTGCAGATGGGATGGTATCAGATGTCCTGGAGGTAATTTTAACATGTGGAGCTTTATGAAAATAATTCAGGATTGCTGGCCACAGATAAGCTGAGGTGACAAGCAATATTTCCTGCCCCATCAGATCATAGTTTCTCTTATACAATGTTCCATTTATTAATTGGAATCTTTTTCTGGTTGGTTCCCCATCTGACAAGGTTTCTAAACTGCATCTTCATTCTGTTCAGCAGCAATGTTGTGTTTGCATCCATTTTTATATATGATTGTGACATTGTACTCCTGCAGCCTCAGTGTCCATCTTGGCAGTTGAGCTAATGGATCCTTCAGACTAGTCAGTCAGCAAAGAGAATAGCGATCCATCAGAATAGCAAAAGTATGGCTGGAACATGTTGATGACCCAAATGACAGCAAGACACTCTTTCTTGATTGTAGAGTAGTTCTTCTTTGACTTGGAGACACACTGTAAATATAAGTTGTCACCTTTCAGCACCTTCCTGAACTTGTACTAGAACTGCTCCTATCACAGAACAGCATCAGTGAAAGGTTCTGACTTGGCATTCACATCATGCAGTGATAGATCTGGGGAAGATGTTAGCACTTCCTCAAGGAGAAGAAAAGATCTTTCTTGTGCCTAGTTGCAGTAAAATTTGGCATCTTTTTGCAGTATTTCCTGCAAGAGATGTACAGAAGTCCTCTATGAATTTCCAGTAGTACAAGCAAATTTTGAGAAAACTTCTCATGAATGTGCCAAGGAGTTGGAAAATCTGTGACTGCTCTTATAATGGACTCCATCACCATTCAATAAGTGCCACATGATTCTTATTTATTGTGTGCAAAGAGGTGCTTTTTGGATTTAGATGGACACCTGCCATCTGAACACATTCCAGCACAGTTGTCAGTGAGCTTAGATGTTCTTGAAACGTCTTTGTAAAATGACAGTGTCATCCAGATAGCAAAGGCAAATCGTCTATTCAAAGTGTCAAAGCAGGTTGTCCACCATAAATTTGAAGGTGCCTGGAGCTTTACATAATCCAAACTATATCACTGTGAACTCATACAGCCCATCAAGAATTTTGAAGGCAGTCTTTTCTCAGTCAGCCTCATCAACCTCAATTTGCTAGTAACCTATCGGAATCTCAGAAGTAGAGAAATAATTTGCTTCTTTCAAGTGGTCCATGGTGTCATAAACTTGTGTCAATGCATAGACATTTTTCTTCATGATTTCGTTTGGCCATCAGTAGTCAACACAGAAACACAATGTGGTAACCTCTTCCTTCAACAGAACCACAGGAGAGAGCCAAGGACTCTCTGAAAAGTCAACAATGTCATCTTGCAGCATCTTCTCCACTTCCTCCACAATTACCCATCATTCAGCTAGTGATACTCTACATTACTGCTGGGTAATTAGTGTATGATCCCAGTGTTGATGTGGTATTTTATCATGGGCTGCTTAGTCTGTCATTTCTCCACTCTGGATATGAAAGCATCTAAAAATTGACTCAGAATGACTATTACTTGACTATGTTGTTCCTCAGTCACATTAGATAATATTTTCAGTTCAGTACTAGCTTCCTCCCTGCATTGTCTGTGGTAGTAGTAGTGCAAGATTCTTTGTTGATGACACTAAGCTGCCCTTTCTGGAATGGTTTAGCTGTACCTATGCACAAATATGTAGGTCTGAGTTGTGGCTGCTCTAGAAAGATAGTGATCCAAAGTTCCCCTTAATCACCCACAATGTTTATGATCATTGCTGACACAGGCATTATAGTGTGTATGCAGCACTGTATCAAACACAGTGCTCAGCTAACTTTGTGCAGATTCATGTTTAGCATGCCCTTAAGCCCAGACCTTTGTCCTGCTCTGCTGGAGACTTTCTGGCAGGCCTAGGAACAGAGAGGGTCTCCTGTTTCATGCTATGTATCAGTGGTGCTTTATTTTAAACTAATTTAACCTCTGTTATTTACTTTATATAGACTCAAATTTTATATGCACCAGAAATGGGACACACATCCTGAAACTTGTTTTGTGCGTTCCTTTTAGGCTTTTACATCATCTAATTGGAGCCATGGCAATATAGATGTTTTGAAGTATCCGTTGCATCCACATTTAAACCACAATCAAGTCCAAATGTGTAGGTAGAGTCATCAGTGAAGTTCAACACTTTGGACTGAAAGCACATTTATTACTGACACCAACATACAGCCAGAACAGAACTGATCTCCTGCATGGAGAGTCCAGTACAAACATCAAATATTCCAGGATGCTAATATTTATACAGCCATTGAATATCCCACAAATATTAAAAACACAAGATATTTCAAGAACCTTCCAGAAAGTATAAGTATGAAATAACAAGTAATGATTGCTGGTGGCCGGCCGAAGTGGCCGTGCGGTTAAAGGCGCTGCAGTCTGGAACCGCAAGACCGCTACGGTCGCAGGTTCGAATCCTGCCTTGGGCATGGATGTTTGTGATGTCCTTAGGTTAGTTAGGTTTAACTAGTTCTAAGTTCTAGGGGACTAATGACCTCAGAAGTTGAGTCCCATAGTGCTCAGAGCCATTTGAACCATTTTGATTGCAGGTGGTCGGGTTTGAACCAGCTACCCACAGCACATCAGGCAGCGATGCTAACCACTGTACATCACCAAATGTATAAGAGCTTGTGGCACTATTGTTATGATGGGGTTGTCACTTTCGAAGGCATTTTGCAACTATTGCCAGTTTCCCCTCCTCTCCCCTGCCCCCTTTCCCTTATGGAGGAATCTGTGTTGTCCCCCTTTTGTCTGTATTCAGTGTAATCATCTGGTCAAATGTAACATCATTCATCATTTTCCAAAGTGCTTGCACATCATCTGTCTAAGGCAGAAAATGGAGGTGGAAAACTGTCTACAAACCATATCCAAACTGGGAAGCGTACTGGCCCTCATCATTAATGTGTGAGGTGGAGCTGTCATGGGGACAGTACACCTCCTTGTGGTCTGGAACCAAGTAATTATTATAATGCAACTGTAATTGTGAGTTGTCCCATAATCATAATTTTTCTTATTATGAGCTAATTATAATATTTATACAAATTGTAATTGTCTTTTTTCCCATATCTACAGTAGGTGTAAGAACACACGACAGGATTTCTGGGATCAATAAAAATCAGATCAAATCAAATGAAATTCGTAGAGGATACTATAATTATAGAGATTGAGATCTCAAAAACTTAATGTTTTTTTAACTTTTTGTTCACATGCAGACAGATATGTATAGAAAAACTTTCATTATTCCATGTTTTTTAAACATAAGGCTTACACACATATAATGTTGGCTCATAAGAATAAATAAGTTCTGAAATATAAAGTCAGAAAATAACTGAAGTCATCTTTTAATACTTCAGATATATAATAACTTCAAACTAACTTGTCTTTTTTCCAGTTGTGAAACTTGCAAGCTATTTTTCATACTACATTTGTAAAATCTGAGGTGGTCTTATTTAGATATATATTTGTATTACCAACTCAAAAATTAAAAAGAAAAGTTCAGTATATCTTCCTTTTACCACATAGTACTGCACTTTTGTGGGCAAACAAATAACATTTTATCAGTAACATGGGCCATACATGTTTAAACAGATATTCATTGTCAGTCAAGATCACAATTACAGTTCTTTTGTGATTACTGGTTTTGATTTATTTAACACACCATCTCCTGATCACTCAGTATGACAGCAGTAGGTCTGGTTGATAAATGTACCGTATGGGACATAAAAGATAACATTCTGTGTGGTATGCTTATTCATTAGACCTATTACTATTGTAGTTTGCAACAAGAAGTGATCATGGTGCACATGTAGACACAATGTCTTTTTGCATAAAATTACGCATCTTTTTAGTACTGTTAAATCAAACAACGGAAAATCCAGGATGTAATGTGAAACCAATCATGTGGTGTACAAGCTGCAACCACTGTGCTGAATTCTATGCAGGCATGACAACCAACAAGCTGTCTGTCTGCATGAATGGCCACCGACAACCTGTGGCCAAGAAACAAGTGGACCACCCTGTTACTGAACACGCTGCCAACCATGATACTCTTCATTTCAATGACTGCTTCACAGCCTGTGCTGTATGGATCCTTCCCACCAACACCAGCTTTTCTGAATTTGCACAGTGGAGAAATTTCTCTGCAATACATCCTACATTCCCGTAACCCTCCTCGCCTCAGCCTTTGTTAGTCGCTGTCCTCACCCATCCAGCCCCTTCCCTGCTCCCATTCCGGCACTACACAGACATCATTCCACCACCACACCCAGTCTCTTTTTTTAATTTATTTTATTTTTTATTTGTTTCTCTCTATTTCTCTCCTTTTCCGCTACTCCCCCCCCCCCCCTCCCCACCTCTTGCCTGCCCGCCGCCCAATCTGCAGCACTTCACTGTCCACCATCCCCACCATGCTATTTCTCCCCCTCCCCGCCCCAGCCTCCTCCTTTCCTCCACCCAGTCACCACTCTCAACATGTACTGGTGCTGCAGTTGTGTGTGTGAGTTGTGGTTTTTTTTTTTTTTTATTAGTACTGTGAAATGATACACATATTACAGAAGACATTACAATTTTTAATGATTTTCAGGCACTTGTATGCAAATTATATATCATCTGTAAATCACATAAATCACATATGAACACAATATTGATTTTGTTTCATAGGTGGATGATGGACACCAGTTCATAGTGGATGAAGCAGAACCATGTGACACTGTTCAAAAAGAGGTGGATGAAATTCCTTATGAAAGTATGACATTCACAATGCGTTGGAAGACAAGACTTCAACCAGGCAATAAACTGCCAACCAAAAAGCGGCATCATGGTTTTCGAACCAAATGGCAAGATACTGAAGAAGTAATAAATAGTGGTCTTCTTGGTAGGTATAACAACATATTTCATGTAAGTATTCAATATTTGAAATCAGATGACATGTTACTGAGCTACATTAGTGTAGTATGATGTTGCCAGTTTACTTTTCTTCTGGTGAAAAACAATTTTGCTTTAGTTAATGCAATAACCTTTTTTAAGCAAACTGTGTCTGCTCCCTTAACAAATTAGGAAGTAACTAGTCAACAGATATTGATACTCTTGTAGAAATATTCATTTGATTCATAAGCCACTTTGTAATTCTGGCATAGGGTTTGTCTGACGCCATATGAATGGTGTCATGAGCCACCATAACAAAAGAAGCCATCTAAGTTGAAGGTGGACGGTTGTGGACAGTTCTAAGGAGTGTTCAGTTGGTTAAGCCAGTTACTAGTAGGGTGATTGGTATGATTCAGTTTGTCAAATACACTGACAGGAAAAAAAAATCACAACACGAAGAAGAAGTTGTGTTACAAAAACAAAGGTTGGTTGGCATGTTTTTACTTCTCTTTTAGATTTTGCCCCAGATGCATAAGAGTGGCCCTACTAGCACCACTATGAGGATGCAAATCATGTTTGCTTTAAATACATGCTGTAATGGTCATGAGCATTAGTTACCTTTGAGGCTGGATGTGGTGAGTTGATGAGGGTCAAGATTGCCTTCAGGGTGACAAAGATGCCATTATCAACATCTCACTGAGTTTGAGCAAAGTCATGTAATAAGGTTACAAGAAGCTGGATGTTCCTTCCGTGATACTTCAGAAAAACTTGGTAGGAATATAGCCACTGTACGTAGCTGCTGGCATCAGAGGTCATGCGAATGTACAGTCACAAGACCAGGCTCTGGACAGCCACTTAGCACTACCAAAAGGGATGACCATTGTGTTTGGCATATGTTTCTGGTGCATTGTATTACATCTGCAGCAGCAATACGGGCAGCAGTTGGCACCAAAATTACACAACAGTCTTTTACAATTCGGTTACTCCATGGACAGCTCCAAGCCAGATGCCCTGTAGCATGCATTCCGATGACCCCCAAACCACCACAATTTGCGACATCAGTGGTATCAAGCAGGAGCTCATTGGAGGGCAGGGTGGAGGTCTGTTGTGTTTTCTGGTGAAAGCTGGTTCTGCCTCAGTGCCAGTGATGGCTGTGTGTTGGTTAGTAGGAGGACAGTTCAAGCCTGCAATCAACCTGTTTGTGTGCTAGACACACTGAACCTACACCTCGAGATACACCCTGGGGTGCAATTTTGTATTACAGCAAGAGTACTCTTGTGGTTATCCCACACACCCTGATTGCAAATTTGTAGGTCAGTCTGGCAGTTCGACCTGTTGTGCTGCCATTAATGAACAGCATTCCAAAGGGTGTTTCCAACAGGATAACAGTCACCCACATACTGCTATCATAAACCAACATGCTCTACAAGATGTTGACGTGTTGCCTTGGCCTGCTTAATCACCAGATGTGTCTCTAGTCAAGCACATATGGGAGGTCATGGACGCCAACTGCAGCATTATCTACAACGGTTGCCCAGAAAGTAATACACTGCATTTTTTTCTTCAACAATTCTTTATTGAACATAATGAGAATTACACATATGATGTAATGGTGTTTTATCTACACACCCTATTTTTCCACATAATATGCATCCTGTTCTATGGTCTTCCTCCAGCACTAAACAAAAGTGTGTATGCCCTATCGGTACCAATCCTTGTCCTGGTGGCGGAGCCAGTGCTTCACTGTGTGAATCACCTCCTCCTCATCCTCAAAATGTCTCCCATGAATGGATCCTTTAATGGCCTGAGCACGTAGAAGCTCACTGCAACATGTCAGGTGTGACAGCCATGGATGGTCTCCCCAACAGCTGCAAATCATGGAGCTCCTCTGAACTGCCTTCTGATGACCTCACCCTCTGTGCCCAGTGACTAACTGTACTTCTGTCAACAGCAGCAAGCGGTTGTAAATATTCCTGACAGTTTCTTTCTCTGCAGTCAGAAATTCAATGACAGCATGTTGCTTGTAATGTACATCACCTATACATGCCATTTTGAAACTGTCCTGCTGATACAATATCTGTCATACGAGATGCACTCACTCAGGAGACTTCAAACAATACATATGTAACGTTTTGCATTTGTATAATTGTTTTTGGCAGAGAAAAAAATGTGATGCATCACTTTCTGGGCAACCCTCATACAGCCAGCATTAACCGTTCCTTTATTGACCAACCAGATGCAACAGGCATAGAACTTCATCCCAGAAACTGACATTTGGCACCTGCACAACACAATGCATGCACATATGATGCATGCATTGAACATTCTGGTGATTACACCTGTTATTGAAGTACCAGCATTTGACATTTACTTACATTAACCTGTGATCTTGCAGTGTTAATCACTTAAATATATTACCTAGGCAAACGTATTCCTGAAATTTCATTACTTTACATTAATTATTATTTGTTATTGTGATTTCTTTTCTGTCAGTGTAGTATGATGGCAACAGTGACTACATCATGCTCAGTGGAGTTAATGTCTTTTTTGTGCTGAATAATAATAGACAAACTTTACAGAAAATTTTTGTTTGTTTTTCAATTATTTAAAATCACCTCAAATATTACATGACAAATTAATGACCACATGATAAGCATAAATAAATCCAAGTGAGTTGGGAATTAAAAGATCTGACAGGTTCCAGGCTTTTGCAAAGAAAAAGCAATGAGGTGTGGTACATATTGCTTTTACTGCAATGCCATTATATTTACTTCACTGAAGTGACATCTGGAAATCAGATAACAACAATCCATCAATTTCTAGAAAATCTATACTACTATATAAAGACAAGATGCTGTCCATCATTGTTTACAAAAATCTCAAAAAGTTCTTGACTGATTTACTTTTTTTCATACATTACTCTAACAAACATTTGGATGACTTACCAAAGGATAAAGCACTGGTAGATGGACACAATAAAAACACACAAACACACAGACAGATTTCAAGCTTTTGCAACCCAAAGTTGCTTCATCGGGAAAGAGGGGAGGAGAGGGAAAGATAAAAGGATGTGGGTTTTAAGGGAGAGGGTAAGGAGTCATTCCAATCCCGGGAGCGGAAAGACTTACCTTAGGGGGAAAAAAGGACAGGTATACACTCGTGCGCACACACACACATATCCATCCGCACATATACAGACATATACAAAGATGAAACATTGTTTAATATTATTTCCAAAAATCTTGAAAATTTCTGGACCGATTTACTTTGGATTTTTACATGATGCTCTAATAAACATTCTGACAGACATAGCCTATCTCTCTCTCTCTCTCTCTCTCTCTCTCTCTCTCTCTCTCTCTCTCTCTCTCTCTCTCTCCTTTCTTTCTCTTTTCAGTCCCACCTTACAGTTTTGTGATTAAATAATTATTTATCAGATCATCACAGAGATGCTCATATAACTCTAGTGGATAACACTGCAAGAGGACCGTACTTCATGGAAAGGTGTACTGTAAAAATTCCATGAGTGTATTTCCAAGAAAGGTCAAACTGTATGTTACTTCATCTCACATACATCTCAAAGAATCTCATTGTGATTCATGATTTAAAATCACCTCAAATATAACATGACACACAGACCTGTAATCTTGGATAAATTAATGACCACATGATAAGCATAAATAAATCCAAGTGAGTTGGGAATTAAAAAATCTGACAGGTTCCAGGCTTTTGCAAAGAAAAAGCAATGAGGTGTGGTACATATTGCTTTTACTGCAATGCCATTATATTTACTTCACTGAAGTGACATCTGGAAATCAGATAACAACAATCCATCAATTTCTAGAAAATATATACTACTATACAAAGACAAGATGCTGTCCATCATTGTTTACAAAAATCTCAAAAGTTCTTGACTGATTTACTTTTTTTCATACATTACTCTAACAAACATTTGGATGACTTACCAAACGATAAAGCACTGGTAGATAGATACAATAAAAAACACACAAACACACACACAGATTTCATCTCACATACATCTCAAAGAAGCTCATTATGATTCATTTGCAAAAGACTGACCTAACACTGAGGTTTACTGGCTTTCATTCTTCCTGTGAACCATTCACAAATGAAACAGAAAGAAGTAGAAATGAATTTAGTGTTGGAATGTAAAACAAGACCATTCACAAACTTCAAGGAAATGAATGAAGGTAATCCAGTATACATTTTAAAGAAAAACAAGCTCCTTCCACATTTAACAAATGTAACTCAGTCATGGCTTCAACTTGAACCAAAGCACATAAAATTTAAAAAATATATATATTTCAGCTTACACTTACTTAAAAACTTCATGTCACTGATGTTTGTAATCAACAGCTTTCAGAAAACAACTGTGCATCAAAGAGGGATGAAATTTTTGTCAGTACCTTATTACACAGGCACAAACAAGTTCCCCAATTTTTTTGACAGGTGCTGCTATCTTGATGTTGAGGTTGTAAACTTTTCATACTAACCTCATTGTGTTATGTTCCCATATTTTTTGTTTACTAGAAAAATTCAGTTATACTTTGTTTGAAGTATTATAATTTCCAACTTACTTAACCCACCAACAATTGTAAGGGAGTAAATTTGTGTTCATTGGCTTCAGAACAACAATTAGTTGCAAGTGCTGTTTTGTAATCACATTACAGAAGAACAAAACAATAAAATAAAAAGGAGAGTGTCAGGATCTTGTAACTCTATCATGAAGGTAACTAAAGTTCTGTTGAGAATTGTTTTATATTCGATTTCTGCAGGAAAAAAATGGAATGCAGTGAATAACTTTTCTGAAAACCCAAAAAGCAATTACAGCTTAAAGATACATACTGGTATATCATATATCAGAAATACCTTAAAAACTGTAAAGCAAAGTTAGAGAAACAAAGGTGCTGTGTACGGGGATAAACTATTTGTTGGAATGACAGTTTTTGTAAAAATTAGTTTGATTAAGCAAATTGTGAAACAAGAGCTTTTTGTTTTAAACTGTTTGTTTCTAAGGAATATATTATATCATTGATATTATTCTCTCCATTTTGCTTTTAACAGTTAATGCGTGCATTTCTTGCAGATTCTATGACACCACAACAAGTAAAGCTACAGGAAGCAAAATTTGAAATTATTACTTCAGAGCTTTCGTACTATAAGTCTTTGTGTATACTTGAGCGCATGTTTGCAGAAAATCCCACTCTGAATAAGATAGAAATTCTGCCTCATAAGGACAGAGAAATTCTATTCTCACAAGTAAAACCAGGTAAGGGAGAATTTCATGCTATTTTTACTATATTAAATACAATAAATTGTAGTTATAGCCCATAAGCTGATGTAGCATTCAGTGAAGAGTACCTTGCACTCATTTTTATCGAAACACCATATAGTACATTCACTTTTTTGTGTTTTGTGATGTGCCTTAATTTATTTAATTTTACCATTGTATGTGGCGTGTATAGGTTAACAACATTATTATTGATCCTTTTTGGTTCTCAGTAGTGTTTTTTTTCTTTGGTCATTTTAAATTTTACATTTTTCGTGTTCAGGGATCTCCTCACTGCCATAGTGTCATCATAATCAGAAGTGAGAAGAACATAAATACATTATGTGATCAAAAGTATCCAGACACCCCGAAAACATATGTTTTTCATATTAGGTGCATTGTGCTGCCACCTACTGCTAGGTACCCCATAACAGCAACCTCAGTAGTCATTAGACGTCGTGAGTGAGCAGAATGGGGCACTCCGCGGAACTCACAGACTTCGAACATGTGTCATACGTATGCACATGAGATTTCCACACTCCTAAACATCCCTAGGTTCACTGTTTCCAATGTTAAAGTGAAGTCAAAATGTGAAGGGACACATACAGCACAAAAGCGTAAAGGCTGACCTTGTCTGTTGACTCCCAGAGACCGCCGACAGTTGAAGAGGGTCATAATGTGTAATAGGCAGACATCTATCCAGACCATCACACAGAAATTCCTAACTGCATCAGGATCCACTGCAAGTACTATAACAGTTAGGCAGGAGGTGAGAAAACTTGCGTTTCATGAATGAGATTTTCACTCTGCAGCGGAGTGTGCGCTGATATGAAACTTCCTGGCAGATTAAAACTGTGTGCCTGACCGAGACTCGAACTCGGGACCTTTGCCTTTTGCGGGCAAGTGCTCTACCAACTGAGCTACCGAAGCACGACTCACTCCCAGTACTCACAGCTTTACTTCTGCCAGTATCTCATCTCCTACCTTCCAAACTTTACAGAAGCTCTTCTGCGAACCAGCAGAACTAGCACTCCTGAAAGAAAGGATATAGCGGAGACATGGCTTAGCCACAGCCTGGGAGATGTTTCCAGAATGAGATTTTCACTCTGCAGTGGAGTGTGCGCTGATATGAAACTTCCTGGCAGATTAAAACTGGTTCGCAGAAGAGCTTCTGTAAAGTTTGGAAGGTAGGAGACGAGATACTGGCAGAATTAAAGCTGTGAGTACCGGGCGTGAGTCGTGCTTCGGTAGCTCAGTTGGTAGAGCACTTGCCCGCGAAAGGCAAAGGTCCTGAGTTCGAGTCTCGGTCGGGCACGCAGTTTTAATCTGCCAGGAAGTTGCGTTTCATGGTCGAGCGGCTGCTCATAAGCCACACATCACGCCGGTAAATGCCAAACAATGCCTCACTTGGTATAAGAAGCGTTAACATTGGACAATTGAACAGTGGAAAAATGTTGTGTGAAGTGACAATGTGGCAATCCGATGGCAGGGTGTGGGTATGGTAAATGCCCAGTGAACATCTTCTGCCAGTGTGTGTAGTGCCAACAGTAAAATTCCGAGGCGGTGGTGTTACGGTGTGGTCATGTTTTTCATGGAGGGGGCTTGCACCCCTTGTTGTTTTGCATGGCACTATCACAGCATGGGCCTATATATCGATGTTTTAAGCACCTTCTTGCTTCCCACTGTTGAAGAGCAGTTCAGGGATGGTGATTGCACCTTTCAACACGATCGAGCTTCTGTTCATAATGCACGGCCTGTGGCAGAGTGGTTACACGACAATAACATCCCTGTAATGGACTGGTCTGCACAGAGTCCTGACCTGAATCCTATAGAACACTTTAGGGTTCTTTTGGAATGCCAACTTCGTGCCAGGCCTTACCGACCAACATCGATACCTCTCTTCAGTGCAGCATTCCGTGAAGAAAGGGCTGTAATTCCACAAGAAACCTTCCAGCATCTGATTGAATGTATGCCTGCAAGAGTGGAAGCTGTCATCAAGGCTAAGGTTGGACCAACACTATATTGAATTCCAGCATTACCTATGGAGGGTGCCACGAAGTTGTAAGTTATTTCCAGCCAGGTGTCCGGATAGTTTTGATCACATACTGTAGATCAAGCACCCATGAATACTTTTAATTTTGTTCCACATGTTTTCATATTTTATCTGCTTGCATTTTAGATATCTGAAGTGTAAATGAGAATAAGGCTGCAATTGACCTTGACTGGCCTGTTTCAGTATTCATACTAAATGGTTCATTAAATAGATGTTTGACACTCTGCCATGTGAGACAAAACCAAACCTGACTCATGAACTCACCTCATCAGCAAATCTCCTGAATGACTCACTCTTCAAATAAGGGAAGGGTGAGATTAAAGAGAATTGGAGCAGTTTGTTGTTAGAATCCTTTGTAAATTTTAAATGTGGTTGGCTCTCGAATCATTTCTCTCACAGTATTTTGTTTGGCTTCTCTACTGTTCTCAAGTTCTGACAATAAGATATATCAAAGATCATGCAGCTCATTATAAAATATTTTAAACTTCATAAATTATTCAGCAAGTAAGGTTTGTCCACTTTACTTATATACCAACATTGATTACATCAGTATTTCATTTTTATTTCCTTGTTCAGTCTGTAATAATTTCTCAGAGTTCTGTAAATAAACTATAATTTGACATTTGCCTTCTGCACCATAGGCTCATGTACTAGTCCTACATATACTGCTGTGAACTATGAGGTCAAGGAAATAGATCAGTTCAGTGTTATTAAAAATGTTAAAACAATACAGGACAATGTTCTGCTGGGTTAATGATTCCTTTTTTCCACATATTTTGATAGCAGACCTTGGTAGTGCTAGTGCCAATAATAAAATTTTAATATAGCTTGTGCTACAGCTATTTGTTTTATTTTATTGTCATTTCTAGAACAATATAAATGAAAAGATTTTTCCACAGCCACATAATTGTTTTTCTAATTATGGGAACAAGTGAATGAAAACAAATGATTCAGCTAATTGTAGTTTTATGTATCAGTTAGATTATTATTCATTCATTTCTTTTGAAAGAAACCATTCTGTGGGAGCATCTGCATGAAAACAATTGACAGTCCATTGAAGTATTGCATACTGACTGAGTTATTCATTCTTTCTTTTTGAGTGAAACAGGTCTAGTTTTCTGTCAGTTGAACCATGTATTCATTCTTTCAACTGAAACCCCTGGAGGGGAGAGAGGAAAGAAACTATTGATTTCAGCTGCATTGGGACTTTATGCATTATCAGGTGCAATGTGTGAAAATGTGTGCCAGACTGGGATTTGAACCTGGGATCTCCTACTTACTAGGCCACTGCATTAACCACTGCACCATCTGGACACAGTGTTTATCACAGTTGCATAGACTCTCAGCACATGTTCCTGCTGGCCCACATTCCCATGCAGCCCCTCCTGTCTGCAGTCCTCGTCCGTGTCTTCCATGCTTGCTGCTTCCACTATGAAGACATTCAAGACATACATATTCATTCAGATGCAGACTCATTACAGAAACAGACCACCATTCTTATCTGAGCCTACACTGGACATAAGTACTCCACCAGCTTAGTTCAAAAGCAGGTCTCCCAGGCCATCATATCCAACCCTGGTACTGTTGATACAACCAAAAAACAGTTTCGGAGTACAGCGCTTGTCACTCAGTATTATCCTGGTCTTGTGTGTGTCAGTAAGCTACTTTGACAAGGCCATGGCATCCTACAATCATACCCTGAAATGAGAACCATTCAGTCTGCGATTTTGTCCACCACCTCTAGAATAACTTTTCGTCATCCTCCCAATCTCTGCAATATCCTTGTTAGACCCTATGCTCCTTCTGCACCCATCTCCCTGCCCTATGGCTCCTACCCCTGTGACTCACCCTGCTGCAAGACTTGCCCTATGCACCCTCCTACCACACCACCCATACCAGCCTTGTAACTGGCAAACCATACATTATTAAAGGTAAAGTCACTTGTGAAATGGCACATATCGTATACCATCTGTTAAGTAAACACTGTTCCACCTTTTAGATTGGCATGACTAGCACCAAGTTATCAGTTATGATGAATGGGCACAGGCAGAGGGTGTGTACCAGCAACATACAATATCCTATGGCAGAGCATGCTCTACACATGACAGTCATGACCTTGGCTCCTGTTTCACCACACATGCCATCTAGATTCTTCCCCCAGAGACCAGTATCTCAGAACTATGCAGGTGGGAACTAGAGCTACAACATGTCCTTGGTTCTTGCTACCCATCTAGCCTTAATTTACATTAATTTCTTTTTTCTCAGTAACTTTTCCTTCACAGTAACTACTCCTTTCTTCACTCCGTTTTAGTTTTCTACAGCTTCCATTTTCTGACCTGTCTATTTTTTGCTGTCTCCCTCCCTCCTCTGTTACATACAATGCACTTGGTTTTTTTACTTGTATTAACTCATGCATGATGTTTTAGCAGTAATCTCCATCTTGCATATTACCTTGTTTTCCACCTCTAAGCTCTCAGGTTTTCAAATCTCATCCAGTGCAGTCCCCAACAATCAGTCTATCCTTCTCATTCCGTCCAGTAAGTCTCCCCTGACCCAGGGTTCTGGGTGATTTTTCTGAACTTTACCCCTTTTCTGAAATCTGTCCAGTTCCTTTCCCTTCACCCTTCTTCCTTCCTCTTCAACCCTTCTGCCAGAAGAAGGAGCTACTGGCTTTGAAAGCTTCCATGAGCGAAACATTTTTTTTCATATTTGCATTCTTCTGCCACTGCTTGGCAAGTAGATTTTTTATCAATCCAGTTACATTATGCTGGACACTTTGAGATCCCCGCAGTACATTGAATGTAATTGTACATCTGCAGTGGATTCATTGCCCATCAAGATGAATCAGTTATATGGATGCATGATGTCTATTCCTTTGGACATGTCTGAAAGAACAGACATCATGCAGTATCCGCAGCTGTGATATATATTGTATAAGTGGAAGGTGGTGGGGAGAAACTAAAGGAAAAATAAGGAACTTTTGATGTCATCTGCATTGGGACTTTATGCAGAATCAGCAGCAGTGATTGAAAATGTCTGCCAAACCAGGTTTCAAACCCAGGATCTACCGCTTGCTAGGCAGTTGTGTTAACCATTGTGTGATCCAGGCACAGTATTTATCGCAATTGCACACACTATCTTGGCATGCTTCCTTGCCAACCTACAGCTGTGGATTCCATGTTCGTCATGGTGTCTGTTCTTTTGGAAATGTATGAAAGAACAGGCGCCATGCATTCATGTAATTGATTTGCCCTCATAGTCAATGAAACCACCACCTTCAGTGTAGATGCACAATTACTTTCGACCTCCTGAGGGAATCTCAAAGTAGCAAACATGGAGAACATGGACAGGGACTGTGGATAGGTGGTGTTGAGTGGGAATGTGGATTGGCAGGGAGTGCGCTGAGACAGCCTGAGCAATTGCGGTAAACACTGTGTCAGGATGGCATAGTGGTTAATGCCACTGCCCAGTATGTAGGAGATCCCAGTCCAGCACACATTTTCAATCTTCGCCACTGATTTCTACATCTACATCTACATCTATACTCTGCAAATCATTGTGATGTGCATGACAAAATGCATACTAGTTATTAGGGTTTCTTCCCATTCCATTCAGGATGGAGCACAGGAAGAATGATTTTTCTGAAGGCCTTTTTGCATGCAGTAATTATAACTAATCTTATCCTCACAATTTCTATGTGAGTGATACTTTGGGAATTGTATTTTATTTCTAGAATCATCATTCAAACCCAGTTCTGGAAACTTCGTTAATAGACTTTCTTGGGTTAGTTTACATCTATCTTCAAGAGTCTACCAGTTCAGTTCCTCCAGTATCTGTGTGACACTCTCCCACAGATCAAACAGATCTGTGACTATTCATTCTGCCCTGCTCTGTATATGTTCAACAGCTTGTATTAGTCCTATCTGGTATGGGTCCCACACACTTGAGCAATATTCCAGAGCAGGTCACAGAAGTGATTTTTAAGCAATCTCCTGGTAGACTGATTGCTGTTCCCTAGTATTTTACCAGTTAACTTAAGCCTGCCGCCTGCTTTATTCATAACTGCGCCTGTGTGATCATTCCATTTCATATCCCTGCATCTCACATGCAGCTTCAGTTTACATCTCGGTGCTCTAACATCTGGTCACTCTTCTGCATTGTTAACAATTAATGTTGGTTTAATTTTGTCAGACAACAATTGGTATGATTTTCATCATTATTGTCCCAAAAGTGGTTTCCCATTTAGCTTCTTTTTGTATTTGTCTTTTGTTTCCCTATACTATTAAACTTGTATGTATTGTGCCACATAGTGGCCCCTTCATACAGCCTCCTTGTACCTCTGGTTACAATTCTCAGGTGAACCAGTTCTAGTGACAAGATAGTATTTTGGCATTTTGTAATATTTTGATGGGGATGACCGTTTGTGGTAATGTTGCGTGTACTCTTATAGAGTTTGTGTGTTACAGGATATGTTGTCAGGAAACTGATACAATGGGAAAGTAGACACAACGTGTCTCCACTTACACATGAGATTTTGTTGTTGTTTTATTTTGCTTTTAATTCTCTTGCTCTGATAGTACAATGAACAAAGGGTAGAATGGTTTTGTGGTCCATTACAGTAAGAAAATGTAGGATGAGGTTTTCTTTTTAGAGAGAGTAACATCTATATTCCTTTGAGCACCAGTTACTTTTTGAAAAGAGGAGACTGCTCCTGTTTGTTTAGTGCTATGAGGTCTATTTCTCCCCCCTGCGGGTCCGGGGTAAGAATAGGCCCGAGGTATTCCTGCCTGTCGTAAGAGGCGACTAACAGGAGTTTCAACCGTTTCGGCCTTCCATGTGATGGTCCCCCTTGGGGTTTGACCTCCATTTTTCAAAATTCTACAGAAGTACGAGCCTTACGTGGTGTACCACTGGTCCTAAGTGCACTAAGACCTTGACACTCAGCATTGCACCGGTGTTGTAACCATACCCACTATTCCTCAAATTGGGCCTAAACGCCTGATGGGTTGTCCAAGTTACGCCCATAGTGCATCTCCATCTGCACCAGCGATCATGATGGACTTTCCATGGCACCAGAAATCCAGCACGGTAGCCAGCCCGTTGTGGTGGGGTCGTCATGTACCCTCTAGGTTGTAGCCCCCTGACAACACAGGGATCGTACTGCCGATACCTGAGCTGCACCCTCCCCACGTCGGCCAAGGAGTAGATGCCCATCTCCTTGGGGCATCAGAACTCCCGGCAATGGTCATCCTGCCAGGTGGCCCTTGCTGCGGCTGGGTGGCGCCCATGGGGGGAGCCCCTGGTTGGAGTGGGTGGTATCGGGGCGGACGTTTCGCAGATGAAACATCAACATGTATCGGGTCGCTCTGCGGCCGAGTCTTTCAAAAGAAAAGGTACCGTTTCTAGTTCTGGTTCTCCTGCCCTTTCCCCCTTGGCCACTCCATGGGAGGAGGGACAGGCCAGCCGGCTTGGGGCGAAGTACTTCCCCGCTATTTGGTCTGTTCTCGAACCGATGGGGGGACATTCGCCACCTCCAAGCCCATGTTCTTTGTTCGGCACATTGAGGACATCTTCGGGGAAATCGAGGCTCTCAGCAAGATGCGTTCAGGGTCCGTTCTTATCAAGACCACCTCCGCCACACAGTCGGCGGCGCTTCAGGCGTGCGACCGCCTAGGGGACATCCCAGTATCCATTGTCCCACATCTGGCACTAAATAGAACGCAGGGGGTTATTTTTCATCGTGACCTCCTGCTACAATCTGATGAGGAGCTCAGGGCCAACCTGGAGCGCCGAGGCGTGCATTTCGTCTGGTGAGTCCAGCGCGGCCCCAAAGACCGTCGCATCGACACCGGGGCCTTTATCCTCGCCTTCGAGGGGGACGTTCTCCCGGAGAAGGTAAAGGTGATGTGCTACCGGTGTGACGTGCAACCTTACGTCCCGCCTCCTATGCGCTGTTTTAGGTGTTTGCGCTTTGGGCACATGTCGTCACGGTGTGAGGCTGAGCCCCTTTGTGGTGATTGTGGACGTCCTCTTCGTGAGGAACATACATGCACCCCACCACCTCGGTGCATTAATTGTCCTGGCGTCCACTCGCCTAGATCCTCAGACTGCCCCGCATATCAGAAGGAGAAGAAGATACAAGAAATCAAAACTTTGGATCGGCTCTCTTATTCTGAGGCCAGGAAGAAGTATGACCGCCTCCATCCCGTGCCATTGCCCACTTTGTTTGCCTCAGTTGTGTCCACTCCTTCCGCGGTATCCTCACCCCTATCCTGTCCCCCCTCCGCCTCCTCCGCCCATCAGGGGGCTCTGCCTCCGCCTCCCAAATCCCTCCCTTCCAAATCCTCCTCCCCCATGGCCCCCACCCCCTCTGCCCCAGGGGCCACCCTTCCTCCTCCTCCTCCTGCCCCCACGCCACCTGAGAAGCGATCCTCTTCTCAGGCGTCCATCGGGGAAACGTTCCGGACCCCAGCTTCCGAGGTCCGGCGTTCCAAAACGGACCCCGCACGTGAGGACCTTCTTCGGGTCCAGCCCACCATCCCTGTGCCTCCCCGGCCTTCCAAGAAGGCCTCCAAGAAGAAGTCTCTATCCCCCTCTCCACCCCGGCGCGTTTCGTCTGATGCTCCATCCGTGAGTCGCTGCTCCCGGCCGTCCTCAGTTTCGCCGGGACGCTCTGCTGCCAGGCGCTCAGCTGGCCTTTCGTCGGCAAACGATGCTGCCCCTCCTACACAACCAGGGACAGCGGCCGCAGCTGGCGACGAGTCGATGGAACCGGATCCGCCTCCCATCGGTTGTAGCGTTGTTCCCTCGCAACCTGGCCCTCCGCGGCCGTCGAGGTGACCAGCTCTTCCCCCGTCTCGTTCCCCCGACTAGCGATGGCGTTGTTTCATTGGAACATAAGAGGTATTCGATCTAATCGGGAGGAATTACAACTGCTCCTCCGCCTGCACTGTCCGCTCGTCCTTGGTCTCCAGGAAACCAAGTTGCGCCCGACTGACCGAATTGCCTTTACCCACTATACCTCGGAGCGGTATGACCTCACCCCTATGGATGGTGTCCCAGCTCATGGTGGGGTCATGTTGCTCGTTCGGGACGATGTCTATTACCATCCCATCCCATTGACCACCCCACTCCAAGCAATAGCTGTCCGCATTACTCTTTCCGCTTTTACTTTTTCAGTTTGTACCATCTACACTCCACCATCATCTGCTGTTAGTCGGGCTGACATGATGCACCTGATCGTTCAGCTTCCCCCGCCGTTTTTATTGTTTGGCGACTTCAATGCCCATCATCCCCTTTGGGGCTCTCCTGCATCCTGTCAAAGAGGCTCACTCTTGGCGGATGTCTTCAACCATCTCAATCTTGTCTGCCTCAATACTGGCGCCCCGACTTTCCTCTCGGACTCTACTCATACCTACTCCCACTTGGACCTCTCGATCTGTTCTACCACTCTTGCCTGTCGGTTCGAGTGGTATGTCCTTTCTGACACCTATTCGAGCGACCACTTCCCCTGTGTCGATCGTCTCCTGCACCACACCCCCTCCCCACGTCCTTCGAGCTGGAACATACTGAAAGCTGACTGGGGACTTTACTCCTCCCTGGCGACCTTTCCGGACCACGATTTTCCCAGTTGTGACAGTCAGGTCGAATACCTCACGGCTGTTATCATCAATGCTGCCGAACGTTCCATTCCTCGTACTACTTCTTCTTCACGTCGCGTTTCCGTCCCCTGGTGGAACGAGGCTTGTAGGGACGCTATCCGTGCTCGACGACATGCTTTACGCACCTTTCGCCGCCATCCTACGTTGGCGAATTGTATTGAATACAAACGACTCCGAGCGCAATGCCGTAGAGTCATCAAAGACAGCAAAAAAGCTTGTTGGGCCTCTTTCACCAGCTCCTTTAACAGTTTTACTCCCTCTTCCGTCGTTTGGGGTAGCCTGTGCCGGCTGTCGGGCATTAAGGCCCACTCCTCGGTACCTGGCCTGACCTCAGGTAATGAGGTCCTTGTTGATCCTGTGGCTGTCTCCAACGCCTTTGGCCGCTTTTTCGCGGAGGTTTCAAGCTCCGCCCATTACCGTCCTGCCTTCCTTCCCAGGAAAGAGGCAGAAGGGGCTCGGCGACCTTCCTTCCACTCGCTGAATCTGGAAACTTATAATGCCCCCTTTACTATGCGGGAACTCGAACGTGTGCTTGCACTGTCCCGGTCCTCTGCTCCGGGGCCAGATGCCATTCACGTTCAGATGCTGGCACACCTTTCTCCGGCGGGCAAAAGCTTCCTTCTTCGTACCTACAATCGCGTCTGGACCGAAGGTCAAGTCCCCATGCGTTGGCATGACGCCGTTGTTGTTCCTATACGCAAACCCGGGAAGGATAGACACCTTCCTTCTAGTTACCGCCCCATTTCTCTTACAAGCTGTGTCTGTAAGGTGATGGAGCGCATGATTAATGCTCGGTTAGTCTGGATTCTTGAATCTCGACGGCTACTTACTAATGTCCAATGCGGCTTTCGTCGCCGCCGCTCCGCTGTTGACCACCTTGTGACCTTGTCGACATTCATCATGAACAACTTTTTGCGAAGGCGCCAAACGGTAGCCGTGTTCTTCGACTTGGAGAAGGCTTATGATACCTGTTGGAGAGGAGGTATCCTCCGCACTATGCACAGGTGGGGCCTACGGGTCGCCTGCCCCTTTTTATTGATTCCTTTTTAACGGATCGAAAGTTTAGGGTACGTGTGGGTTCCGTATTGTCCGACGTCTTCCTCCAGGAGAACGGAGTGCCTCAGGGCTCCGTCTTGAGCGTAGCCCTTTTTGCCATCGCGATCAATCCAATTATGGATTGCATTCCACCTAATGTCTCAGGCTCTCTCTTTGTCGATGACTTCGCGATCTACTGCAGTGCCCAGAGAACATGCCTCCTGGAGCGCTGCCTTCAGCGTTGTCTAGACAGCCTCTACTCATGGAGCGTGGCAAATGGCTTCCGGTTCTCTGAAGAGAAGACGGTTTGTATCAACTTTTGGCGATATAAAGCGTTCCTTCCGCCATCCTTACATCTTGGTCCCGTTGTTCTCCCATTCGTGGACACGACTAAGTTTCTAGGGCTCACGTTGGACAGGAAACTGTGTTGGTCTCCGCATGTCTCTTCTTTGGCGGCCCGTTGTACACGTTCCCTTAATGTCCTCAGAGTTCTTAGCGGTTCATCTTGGGGAGCGGATCGCACTGTCCTGCTTCGCTTGTATCGGTCCATAGTCCGATCGAAGCTGGATTATGGGAGCTTCGTCTACTCGTCCGCTCGGCCATCCCTCTTACGCCGGCTCAACTCCATCCACCATCGGGGGATACGTCTTGCGACCGGAGCCTTCTACACTAGTCCTGTCGAGAGTCTTTATGCTGAAGCTGCCGAGTTACCATTGACCTACCGGCGCGATGTACTGCTGTGTCGGTATGCCTGCCGGCTGTTGTCTATGCCCGACCACCCCTCTTACAAGTCCTTCTTCGCCGATTCTCTCGACCGTCAGTACGGGTTGTATGTGTCTGCCCTGCTGCCCCCTGGAGTCCGCTTCCGTCGCCTGCTTCGACAATTGGATTTTGCCCTCCCTACCACCTTCAGAGAGGGTGAGAGCCCGACACCACCTTGGCTCCAGGCTCTGGTTCATATTTATCTCGACCTCAGCTCACTCCCGAAGGAGGGTACTCCGGCTGCAGTGTATTGCTCACGGTTTGTCGAACTTCGTGCTCGACTTGCCGGTCACACCTTTATTTACACCGATGGCTCCAAAACTGACGATGGTGTCGGCTGTGCCTTTGTCGTCGGGGACGCCACCTTTAAATACCGGCTCCTCGACCAATGTTCCAGCTTTACGGCCGAGCTTTTTGCTCTCCATCAGGCTGTTCAGTATGCCCGCCGCCACCGCCATTCATCGTATGTACTCTGCTCTGACTCACTCAGTGCTCTTCAGAGCCTTGGAGCTCCCTATCCGGTCCATCCCTTGATTCAACGGATACAGCAGTCCCTCCATTCTTTCGCTGATAATGGTGGTTCTGTCAGCTTTCTGTGGGTTCCCGGACATGTAGGAGTGCCTGGGAATGAGGCTGCAGATGCTGCAGCCAAGGCTGCAGTCCTCCTGCCTCGGCCAGCCTCCCATTGTGTCCCGTCATCTGACGTTCGTGGGGATGTATGTAAGAGGCTTGTGTCGTTGTGGTGGGATGCTTGGTCATCCCTCCAAGGAAACAAGCTCCGGGCAGTAAAACCGCTCCCAACTGCTTGGACAACATCCTCCCGACCATCTCGGCGCGAGGAGGTCCTTCTGACCAGGTTGCGGATTGGGCATTGCCGGTTTAGCCACCGCTACCTGCTCTCCGGTGACCCAGCCCCGCAGTGCCCTTGTGGTCAGGCATTAACAGTGCGCCATGTTTTATTGTCATGTCCCTGTTTTAGTCAATTTCGTGTTGTCCTGTCCCTGCCATCTACTTTACCGGATCTTTTAGCTGATGACGCTCGAGCAGCTGCTCGTATTCTGCGTTTTATAACTTTAACTGGCTTGTCCAAAGACATTTAACCTTTTTACTTATTTTATCTGCATCTTTGTCAGGGCCTTCTGGTGTCCCCCCCATCCCCTTGAGTTTTACCAGATTCCATGTGCTCTCACAACAGTGACTGGGCGCTAATGACCTCAGCAGTTGAGCGCCCTTAAACCCAAACCAAAAAAAAAAAAAGGTCTATTTCTACTTTTGTCTTTCAAGAAATGAAGAAATGAATATGACTTACTAAATACAACATACAATGAATGCAGCCTTTTGTGAAGCATCATCTGAAACTGAACAAGTTAATGCAACTTACAAAACCTAAGTTGTTAGCCACTGTGTGTGTATTAAATTGGGGACCTAGACACAATGGAGAGGCTTCGTCCCGCCGTAGCCTTCAGTGGTTCGCAACCCCACAACAGGCCAGCCACAGTGGTCCACCCACCCTGCTGCCACCCCATACTAAATCCAGGGTTATTGTACGGTTCGGCCCCCAGTGGACCCCCCCCCCCCCCTCTCCCCTGGGAATGTCTCATACCAGACAAGTGTACTTTCCTAAGTGGATTCTTGCCTCAGTTGAAACCAAGTGTGCATCACAGAGTTATAACACTTTTTTGTGATTTAACTACAATGCACCTGAAATGTGAACCAGTTAAATAATTTTCACTTCAACCCGTGAATAGCTCCAAAGTGCATTGATTCAAATCAATGTACAGCTGGACCTAGAAAATACTTTTTGATAACCTGGCTGTGCTGCTATTCTGATGGTATTGCTACCTCCTAAGGTTTCTGTTGTGTTCTCAGTGACTTATGTAATCACACAATGCCAGTTTCTGACAGTCAATTTGAGCAATTTATATTTCGCTGTATGCATGCATAGCTCACTACTGCAATTTATTGTTGAATTTTGATAGCTATTTCCCCCCCCCCCCCTCTAGTTCCAGTCTTGCTTTTATCAGTTGATACAATGTGGATATGTTCATCATCTCCTGAATCAGCTTTTAATTTTTGTATTTTAGGAATTCAGTTTTACTCAGCAGGCAAGGAGAACTTAGTTTTGCTATTTCATTTTGTAAATGGATATTCTCCTTTTATCTCATTATCCTTGCTTATAGTAGTGCACAGTTGTTTAATTTTTACATAAAATTTTGCATAACAGCTTTTCATTGTAGTTGAAGTCCAATATATTGCCTGATTTCATCAAGATATTAATTTATTCATATCAAGTGTATCGTATTACACCGTTCTCATTTTTTGATTCCTGCAACATGATGACTGCAGACATTATTGTAATTTGTCGCCTGGGCTCTCATTTAAATGACTAGTACAGATGTACAAAAGTTCAGTAATGTCATTGCTAGCATAACAGGACTCCTTTTATAGTTGTCTCATCATTAAGGTTTCACTGAATGTGTAACATACCAGCTGTTGTAGGACTGTCATCTATGCAACTGCATCCAGAGGTAATGTTACTGCGTCACTGTGCAGCTGGTGCACAATTTGTGTTGTCAAAAATACATCACTAACAAAAATGGCTCTGAGCACTATGGGACTTAACTACTGAGGTCATTAGTCCCCTAGAACTTAGAACTAATTAAACCTAACGACCCTAAGGACATCACACACATCCATGCCCGAGGCAGGATTCGAACCTGCGACCGTAGCAGGCACGTGGTTCCAGACTGTAGCACCTAGAACTGCTCAGCCACTTCGGCCGGCTTACATCACTGACAGGGAGCACTGGTAACATTGGCCAAGTGAGATGAGGTTCCAAGATGGAGTGAATTGTCAGCAACATTAGTGCTATTCTTCTTTACTGTTGTTACCCAACACTAGCTGCATGACCTACCATGTGCAATAAGTTGTAGGGAAGTGAAACCATAACTACAATATTTCAGTCTACATTCACATGGCTTGCAGCATTTCTATTTATTTCTCAGTTTCTTTGGAACTGTTATTCAACTGTTCATTAGCCACAAAGGATCAGTAACAAAGGTTTTTCCACTCAATATTATCTTATATGGACAAACACCTCTCAATACTTTTCTCTTACATTGACAAAAATATTTTGAATTAATGTTTTCGCAGTAATTCTGCAATGAAACAGATTTCAGTACACTTACAATATAGATTTCATGCATAAAGAACCAGAATGACCAGACATGCATAGCAGCACTTCTGAAAGGAGCATTACAGAGATACACAATCTGCTTTGGGTCAAGACAGTGAGCACTTTTTAAGTATATCATGAAGAGTACTGGTGTTATCTGTGCAGTCTGGAGGCTGGTTTAATGTAACACTCCACGCTTGTCTATCCTGTGCAAGACTTCATTTCTGCATCAGTGTTGCAACTGCTTGAACCTGCTTACTGTAGTTTTGCACTCAAGGTGCCATGTAATTGTGACTTATTTAGTTTCATAATTGAAAAAAAAGATCTTTTACACAAATATGCCAATCAAAATATTGTAGCAGTTTTGCAACCTCATTATAGAGACATGGAAAATCTATCTGAGAAAAGCAGTGTAAATGTCGTGGACAATTATAACATACAAAAATTTGTAATGAAAATTGGAATTACCTTGTAGGTCAGTCAGTTACATCTGCACATGCACAGGGGTGCTTTCCACTGAAATGTCAAACTGTCTCAAAAACAGCTTGAAAACAGATGTAAGATGGACAGTGTTCTCAAAACCTTTATGAAACAATCATTGTAATTCTTGCAAGGCCACAGTGAATTCTTCAGACCTCATGCTTTCTTTAATGCCAGTGAGATTAGTGAACCGCATTGTGTTTGTCAGAATGTGTCTCTTCTGCAATGTGGTTTTTTTCTTAAATGCAACCCCAACAAATCAGAAAGAAATGAACTTGCAGTGTCTTACTGTGGGCTGGGTGCAGTCAAGCCCACTTGAAATGCAAAGTCTGCAATTCATTCCAGATGTTCTAATTTACATTCTGGTACTTCTTTTGCCTTCATAAATTCAACAATAGTGAGATTTAAATTTTAAAAAAATGTGTAGGCATGCTCCTTGACTTAACGAATGCACTTTGCAGTAATATATGAGACCTCCATACTCTTTGTTCATTTCCACTGAAAATGGAATAATGGGTGCAACTTTAGAAATTTTACTATTTGTACCAGCAATTTCTTGAAGTTTTCCTTGCCTGCAAATTTATGACAAAGTGCTTCTTGATGTACAGAACAGTGAATCCCATATTTTGATCATTGTAATTTTTTGCTCTTTCATTGTCATCCAAAAGTTTAAATTTTTTCTACACGGTACTATAATGTTGGTTTGTAGAAAATAAGTAGTACATGTTGCTTAGGCAAATTGAGAATTGTCATCCTTCTCTTCTGTCATTTACATTCATTTTAAAGGACTGCGATGATAGATCACTAGAGTGCCTCATTTCCTGCAAACAGCCATTGGACCTGTGAATGTCCTCCATACCACGAACTAATAGCTAAGGGTAAAGAGTGCTGACACCATGATTCTGCTGAACTCAGAGAGTTGTGCCAACTGCAAAATGCTGCACCGCAGTGTTAAATGAAATGTCCCTCTGTTCTGGAAGGAGTGAGTAAAGCCTTGGTCCGCAAATGCTGCACACATGAAGCTTGGCATGCCATGCCCAGTGCTGCTTTACAGCTTGCTCAGTGTACAGACTGAATGAACTTTGGGAATAGGCTACAGCTCTGTCTCACTACTTTCATAACTACTACCTTTCTTTCACATCTTTTGACTCTGTAAACTTGCAGCCACATTTCTATATGAGTTATATACAACATTTTGCTATTTCTGACAATAGAAAATCCCAGATGGAATAACAGTATGAACTAGAATAGATTACCACTCTCCAAATACAGAAAACACTACTCAACACTGCTCAATACTTCCTCTATGTGGTGAGTAGCAATCCATCCTAATTCATATTGCTATTCCATCCTATATTTTCCATTGTTTGATTTAAGTGGATTCTCTTTGATACTAAACATACTACAACCCAGTGCTATTTCCCTTTATTACTGTTATCTATCACATTACCTTACTTAGTTTCCGTTCTGTCCTTTTTCTATTTTGCTGTGTTTCAATTTTGCCTACCGCCCCACACACTTTGCACTGCTGCTAAAAGCGTCCCCTATGTGGTGATTAGCAATCCATCCTAATGCATACTGTTATTTCATTCCAGATCCTCCACTGTTTGATTTTGCCTTCCATCCTACAGTCCAGTGCTGATTTATTTTGTTAGTGTCCTCTTTCCTATAACATTATTTAGAGTCCATCCTTTTCTTTGTCTACTTTCACGTGTTTCCTTTTTACTTCCACATGTTTTCCACCTGCCTGTCATGCACCCTCACTGCTTATTGTTTCCTCCATGTTGCCAGTAGCAAGATATCTTAATTAATATAATTTTTTGCTCCATGTATTTTATCCCTGATAAATTCAGCATTTTGAAGACTGTATTCCAGTTAATGTTACTGGAAATTTTCTCTAAATCTTCAAATTATATAAATCTTCAATCTGTCTTCTAGATAGGTCATAATGTCAGTACTGTCTCACACCTACATTTCTTCAGACCCCAAGCTGCTCTTTTCCAGATCAGCTTCTACCAGTCTTCTGTAGATGACGCATGTTGATATTATATATGAGAAATAGTCATAGAGTTTTAACTGTCACCTCAAAAAAATCAAGCTGCTATAGTGATGGCATTAGTCAGTCTCTTCACATTAACCCTTCAATGCAATGCATTTTCCTCAGGGATGGATGACTTGGTGGAAACGTTGGTTGTAAAAGGTTACGTTTTGGCTGTTCAAGAAAGTTTTGCAAGTGACTAAAAAAACTGCATTACCCAGCCTTTTCCAGAGATATTCTGTGCACATGTTAATGTGAAGTCACATTATGTTGTTGCTCTTCAACAATGTAGACAATGGCATATTATTAGGCCTCCTACTCCCTTGACTTTTGTTCTCATAGTAAATTCATTTGGTTAGTACCACATCCCTAAAACTTCTTCCCCATGAAGAAATGTATGAAATACAATGTGTGTGTGTGTGTGTGTGTGTGTGTGTGAAAGAGAGAGAGGGGGGGAGGGGGGGGGGACTTATAAAGTGTATTTATGACTGCCTCCTTGAAATACCAGGTATGAATATGAGATGTATGTAAACTCTGAAGTACGTTGAATTTATTGTATATTTTGCTATTCATTTGCCTGAACATGAAACTGAAGTCTTCAGAAATTCTCTTCTCACAGAATCTTTAAAAGGCAACAGTGGTTGCACCTTTCTCCACCTTTTGCATCAATGAATTGGTGTAAGGATCCAGAAAATGGTGTATGTGAGGAACACCAAATGGTAAGATTATGAACAACTTATTGCTGAAATACTGCATGTATACAGATTGTTCTTTGCTAACACATTACCCTTAAAATATCTGTGAGATGGAATTTCTAATAACAACATGGCTTAATCAGTTTGTTCCCTACACATATCACTGTGCTTACTGTGGTGTGTCAATGAATGCAGTTCTTGTTGATCATGCAATTGTCTCACTAACCAGAAGACAACAGTAGTTGGCTGATATTCCAACCAGACCTTCCAAATTCAGAAGGGCTGTTTAAGGGTTGTATTTTATTTCCTACTCTGTTTTCAGTGTGCATCTTATGCATATGAATGTAACTCACCTCAGTGTAAGACATTAAGTGGCTTTATTACAGTTCATAAATCCCTTTATTTCTGAGGCTTGTGGGATTATGTCATTTATGGCTTCTGAGCAATGTCATTCGTCTTGAATTTTCTCACACTTTCCCATCTATTTATTTTTCTGTCTACTTTTGAAATAAGCACTCTGTAGTAACAAAATATTATTATCTGGTACTAATTTTCATATGTGCCTTTTGGTGTTACTGTGACACATATTACTGTGTTTCCTTCTTCTCCAGGGAGCATCTTTCTATATGGGAAAAGCCATAACTGCATGGATATGTACTTTGAAACTGATATGACGATGTTCTAATCATTATAATTTGAAAATAGTACTTAATTCTTGTGTCAAAACTACAGTACCGTCATCTCTGGTATTTACTCAAACAGAAAAAAATTGCAACACCAAAGAGTAGTTATGCACCATAAATGAAAGCTGGTATGTGTGTTTCTACATCTAAAAGATGGTGTCCATTCAAATTTTGTGCTAGTCACGTAATAGTTGCACTAGTAGCTAGGGATGTGACAAACTGACCAGATGAAACTGATACCAGTATCTTTGTTCTGAATAACTGGTACTTTTCAGTATTTGCTTGGTCTTGATTATAACAGGCATTTTTTTTTACTGATAACAGAGAGAGGGGAGAGGGTACAAAATATCTAGCCATAGTAGCAGTTTTTAAAATTGTCATTTTTAAATAAATCTTTTGTAGAAAGAAAGAGTAATTCTTATTACAAAAAGTGCGTTGGTGTGAAATATTGCATTATCATAGAAAATTGGAAAAGAAATGAGTGCTGTTTTAATAACAATGTCAACAGAAATGAGCAAACAACACATGGGATAAGAACTGGTACAACATTGCTGAAACTGTTATGTCCAGTGCCATGTTTCATGGCTTAAGGTATGCCTATATGGACAGTGTGCAAGACTTGCCCCCACCTGGTCTGTACAGTAGTTTCTTGCTGTCACCACTGGACAATTGTTGTGTGACAGAATGGCACTAACCCTAATCTGGAAAGGTTTTTATGAAGTGACATAACAATGAAATACAATACTTCATTTACTTTAAAAGATAAAAGATTTTTTTGCCATTTCTATGAAACAATAGAAGAGGAAGGAAATTATGGTAACAGTAATAAATTAAAAACTTAACAACAATTTATTCACAATATACTATGAAAATAGAAAGTAGCTGATCTGCTGTCTGCATCTACGTAATATACCTTTACCTGCTTTTAGCCCTTGAATATGGACAAATTAACCTGGAAAACACAATTCTTTAACCTCAGTTTTTAACCTCATATGACACCCCCATTACAACATGATTTTGAGCAGAGTTTCAAAAAATTAGAATCAGCAGCAGAGTACTGATGATTTTTTTGTAATATTCCATGACTTACCACTTCTCAAGTAAAGCAGCAAATGGTGAAGGGGATAAGTTTTATTTATTTGCCTACTTAATTTAATACATTGATTCTATGTCTCTCGAAACCAACACGGTCAAAGTTTTTCAATCTTAGTACAATTTCTACATTTATTACAGAAAATAACAGAAATAAACACAAAAAATTGGTTATTTCAGAAATTGGTTATTTTGAGTGGTTTTCAGAGCCAGGTTAAACTGGCACGGAAGCAAACTGATACAACCAAAAACTGGATGTTTTAGCGACAACCACTATGAGAGTGTGAATCAGGTTTGCTTTTAATACACACTGTAATGGTCATGAGCATTAGTTACTTTGAGATTGTTCGTGGTAAGTTGATGTTAATCAAGAATGCCTTCAAGGCAACAAAGATGCCGTTATCAATACGTCACTGAGTTTGAGCAAGATCGTGTAAAAGAGCTACAAGAATGACTGGATGTTGCTTCTGTGGTGCTACAGGAAGACTTGGCAGGAATGTAGCCACTGTAGATGACTGCTGGCAGCAGATGTCATGAGAATGTATGGTCCCAAGACCAGGCTCTGGACAGCCATATGGCACTACTGAGAGGGATGACCCTAGTGTTCGGTATATGGTTCTGGTGCATTGTACTGCATCTGCAGTAGCAATTTGAGCAGTAGTTGGCATCTCAGTGGCTTTATTATTTTATGTTATTTACATGATTAGTTCCATAGTACCAAATTTAGGAGCAAATCTCCAAGGTCATGGAATGTGTCAGTACATGAAATTACAACATAAAAGTAGTAACAAATAAAATATGATGTTTATGAACCAAGGCAAGTCAAGCCATAAGTTTAAGTAATGGTATAGTTACAAATCAGTTACTTCAAGGACTCCAAGCCAGACACCCTGTTGCATGCATTCCACTCATCCCAAACCACCGCCATTCGTGACTTCATTGGTGTCAAGTGGGAGCTCATTGGAGAGTAGGCTGGAGGACTGTTGTATTTTCTTATGAAAACTGGCTCTGTCTCAGTACCAGTGATGGCCATGGGTTGGTTAGAAGGCAGTTGGTTGAGGACCTGCACCTAACTTGGAAGCATGCTAGACACAATGGACCTACACCTGAAGCTACGGTCTGGGGTGCAGTTTTGTATGACTGCAGGAGCACCCTGACTGCAGATTTGTGTGTCAGTCTGGTGATTTAACCTGTTGTGCTGCCATTCACTAACAGCATTCCAGGGAGTTTCTTCCAATAGCGTAATGGTTGCCCACATACTGCTGTTGTAATGCAACATGCTCTACAGAGTGTCAACATGTTGTCTTGGCCTGCTGACCTGTCTCCAATTGAGCACATATGGGACATCATCAGAAAACTCCAGCATCATCCACAAACAGCATTAACAGTCCCTTTATTGACTGACCAAGTGCAGCAGGCATGGAACTCCATCCCACATACTGACATCTGGCACCTGCACAACACAATGCGTGTACCTTTACATACTTGCATTCAACACTTTGGCGGTTACACTGGTTATTAATGTACCAGCATTTCCCATTTGCAATGGATTATCTAATGCTTACATTAACCTGTGTTCTTGCAATAATAATCATTTACAAATGTTACCTACAAATGTATTCCAAAAATTTTATTACTCTACATTATTTATTTTTTGGTGTTGCAATTTTTTACCATCAGTGTATTTACTTCCCTGAAATATAGTGATCAGCAATGAAAATACCAGAACAACATAATTCTATTTGAAGACCAAAAACTGCGTTCACTGCGTCAACATTTTGGAACTATTCCTTTACTTACAGGGTGGATGCAATCTTTCAAACAGCATTTATATATCTCTTTTATTACAGTGAGAGACTTAAACCATAGAATTTATTTTGTAATTTTAGCATAGTAAATAGTGTGTCCCATATGTTGAAACTCAGTTTGTAAGTTGTTAGAGAAATAGATCTGCTTCTGATTTCACCCACCTCATATCCTGAAGAGAGTCATGATAGAAATATTCAGGACATTTTCAAAAAATTTTCAGAATTCCAGATAATATGATATTTGTTTAAGCTACTTTTAAGTAATTGAAAGGCAGCTCAACAAATCTCAGCAATATGTCTAAAATTATATCAACAAAAATAATCAATTTTTGAAAATGTAATACAATTGGATGGATAAAAAAATCAATTCAGCAGTAGAAAACACAAATAGGCTAAAGGAATGTATGCACTTTTGAAGCCAGTGACTCCTTTTTCTGGCAGAAGGATTGAAGGGACAGTTGAGAGATGAAGGAAAAGAAGTGGCTAGGTTTAGGAAATGAGGAGAGTTGGGAAAAACGTTTAGAACTGCAGGTCCAGGGAGACTTATTGGATCATACGAGAAGGAAAGTAAATGGATTTTCCTCCTCTCCATCAAATAACATTTAGGATTCCCACTTTTGGTTTGTAATTTTGTTAATGTTCAGATCACGAACTGTCTCTTTTACTAATATTTCTTCTTGCAACCTCCAGATTTCCATTAAACTCCAGAAGATCTTTGTTCATTCTCAGAGCACAATAAGATGGGATCTTTTTCCATCCAAGACTCATTCTATGGTTGAAAACAATATATCTTCAGCTGCTTGCTAAGTGTAATGATTTTGAGATTTTTCTGATAGCCTTTGAAGATCCCTCCTGATGAAAAGTCATGGTTTCTTTCTATAGTAACTTCCAAAAGAGAGAGTGCTCCATCTGCCAATTTCACCACACCAACAGTCTCCATCTCTGCTGCAAGTGTCATTGGAGTCCTCACTTGTAACCATGAGTTTGAGCCCGCTATAATTATGATCTTAGAGCTATGGTGTCTCAGTAGTTTAAAGCTCCCAGGAAATGGGCATATGTTGGGCTACAGATTGTATTGAGCATTCAAACAATTCCATCCATTACCTGGTACAGATCTTTTATTTCCAAACAATTCTACTGAATGGTAGTGTCTCCCTATATGTCACCTGTGGACATGTCCCCTAGGGGTTAACAGGTCCCCCTGAGGAAACTGATGTTAGAAACACTTTTATCTTGACCCCTTAAAATATTTGTGTTCTCTACAGTGACCAATATTTAAAATCAGGTTCAACTCACCTTTTCATAAGGCTGCTATGCATCTTCCACTGTAAATAAATACATCTAGTCTCCTCAGATGTAGTACAGGACTCAAATAAAAAGTTAAAAGTTTCACCAAAGCTTAATTTTTAGAGCTTCTGACATGACTAATTGGCTCTTGACTGAATAAAATCTCTGAATGGGCTTCTGCCAAATTTTTTGTTTCAACCTGTATGGCCACCTGCTACTTTTAAATAACAGAAAACCCATTCCCACACATACACCTTCCCTAGAGGACGAGTCCAGAAACCCTCCACCAGAAGCTATTAGTCTGACTAGGCTTGATTTCAGTTTAAATCTACTTCTACATCTACAGCATGCAAACTACTGTCAGGTACATGGCAGAGGATATATCCCATTGCACCAGTTATCAGGTTTTCTTCCTGTTCCATTCACATATGAAGTGCAGGAAGAATGATTGACTGAATGCCTCTATGCATGCAGTAACTATTCTGATCTTATCCTCATGATCCCTTTTTGAGCAATATGTAGGGGGTTGTAGTATATCCCCAGAGTAATCATTTAAAGCCAGTTCTTGAAACTTCCTTAACAGGCTTTCTTGGAATAGTTTACATCTGTCTTCAAGATTCTGTCAGTTCAGTTCCTTCAGTATTTCTGTGACATTGTCCCATGTATTAAACAAACCTGTGACCATTCATGCTGCCCTTCACTGAATACATTTAATATCCCCTCTTACTCATATCTGGTATGGATCCCACACACTTCAGCAATATTCTAGAACTGGCCATCCGAGTGACTTGTAAGCAACCTCTTTCGTAGCCGCTCGATACCAACAGTGACTTGTTGACATCATAGTCATAGGATGCTACACTTTTTTGTTCTGTAATGTACACAGTTTTACATTTCTGAACATTTAGAGCAAGTTGCCAATCTCTGCACCACGTTGAAATCCTATCAAGATCTGATTGAATATTTATGCAGCTTCTCTCAGGTAGTACTTCATTATAGATAACTGCATCATCTGCAACAAGCCTGATTTTACTATTAATATTGTCTGCAATGTCATTAATATACAACATGAACATCAAGGGTCCCAACACACAACCCTGGGGCGCACCTGAAGTTACTTCTACATCTGACGATGATTCTCCATCCTTACCAAAAAGTCATCAATCCAGTCACAAATTTCACTTGATACCCCATATGATCATGCTTTTGACAATAAGCTTAGGTGTGGTACTGATTCAAATCTTTTTTTGAAGTCAAGAAACACTGCATCTACCTGGTTGCCTTGATCCAAAGCTTTAAGTATGTAATGTGAGAAATGTGCTAGCTGGGTTTCATATGAGGGTGGTTTGAAAAGTTCTCAGAATTACCACAAGAGGTCAGTGCTAGTGCAACAAGTTTCCATGTGATATTCATTGGACTGTTGCCTGTAAACATGTGCCACATCAGTGCTTTTGGGAGAGAGCTGTGGCAGTGATTTGGCTCTATTGTTGTTCCCGTGTAATGAATTTGCGAAGGTGGAAAAAATCGAGATTCAAGCAGTGATTAATACTTCGTAAAGAAAGGTATGAAAGCAAAGGACATTCATGCCTATTTCCAGAATACATTGGAGTACTCTGGTTCTTCATATTCAACTGTTGCCGTGTGGACAAATGCATCTGAATTTGGTCAGGAGAGCTTAGATGTGGTTGGCCAAGATGTGTCACTACTCCAGAAGTCATTGCAAAAGTGCACACAATGCTCATGGAGGATTGCCGATTGAAAGTGCATGAAATTTCTGATGCTTGCCAAATGTCATCTGAAAGAGTATATCACATTTTAAGTGAAGAATTAAAAATGAAAAAAATATCTGCAAGATGGGTGCCGTGACTCTAGACGCTGGATCAAAAACGCATGCTGTCGCTATGGCAAAATTACGCGGACTAAGGTATGAATTGTTGCCACACCTGCCTTATTCACCTGATATGGCTCCATCAGACTTCCATCTCTTCCAAAAACTGAAAATTTTTCTTGGTGGACAATGATTCACTTCAAATGAAGAATTGATAGCCAGAGTTGACAACTATTTTGCAGGCCTAGAGGAAACCCATGTTCGAGATGGGATCAAGGCACTGGAACATCGTTGGACCAAGCGCATTAATCTACAAGGGGACTACATTGAAAAGTAAAAAAAAGTTTCAGTGCTGCAAGTATTTCTTTGCTATTCTATTCTGAGAACTTTTCAAACCACCCTTGTACGATTGATGTTTTCGAAATCTATGCTGACGGACATTGAGGAGGTCATACTGTTCAAAATACTTCATTATGTTTGAGCTCAGTATATGCTCTAAGATTCTACAACAAACTGATGTTAAGGATATTGGATGGTAGTTTTGTGGATCACTTCTACTACAATTCTTGTAGATACGTGTGACCTGTGCTCTTTTCCAAGAACTGGGCACAGCTTTTTGTTTGAGGGATCTACAATAGATTATAGTTAGATGTCAGGCTAACTCAGCCACAAATTCAGTATAGAATCTGACAGGGATTCCACCGGAGCCTGGAGCTTTGTTCAGTTTTAATGCTTTCAACTGTTTCTCAACAACACTGACACTCACACTTATTTCATTTATCTTTTCAGTGGTACAAGTATTTAATTGGGGCAGCTCTCCTGGGTTTTCCTCTGCAAAGGAACATTTGAAAATAGAGTTCAGCATTGCAACTTTTGCTTTGCTATCCTCAATTTCATTCCCTGTCTTATTCCCTAGGGACTCCACACTAACTTTGATGTGACTAACAACCTTCACATACGAGGTGTGGCTAGAAAAAAACCGGGCTAGTACTGGTGAAACAATAAAACGAATGCAATAAGGCTGAAAGTCGCGTGGCCTGTCACGTGACTCTCGCTCCACCTACTGCTCGAGTTTCATCTGCCTCCTGCACTCAGTCTGCCCGTGGCATCTGTTTTAAGTAGTTGACGTTTTGTCTGTGCGTCGGAAAATGTTGAGTGTACAGAAAGAACAGCGTGTTAACATCAAATTTTGTTTCAAACTAGGAAAATCTGCAAGTGAAACATTTGTAATGTTACAACAAGTGTACGGCGATGATTGTTTATCGCGAACACAAGTGTTTGAGTGGTTTAAACGATTTAAAGATGGCCGCGAAGACACCAGTGATGACACTCGCACTGGCAGACCATTGTCAGCAAAAACTGATGCAAACATTGAAAAAATCGGTAGACTTGTTTGACAAGATCGCCGTTTAACAATCAGAGCAGTGTCTGAGTTAACAGGAGTTTCGGCGTTCCTTCTGTTCAATTGTGAGACACTTTGGAACCATTTTTGAACACACTTCGTTCATGTTGAAACTTTCATGAAGAATCTGCCTAACACTTTCCTTGTCAACTCCTGTTAACTCAGACACTGCTCTGATTGTTAAACGGCGATCTTGTCAAACAAGTCTACCGATTTTTTCAATGTTTGCATCAGTTTTTGCTGACAATGGTCTGCCAGTGCGAGTGTCATCACTGGTGTCTTCGCGGCCATCTTTAAATCGTTTAAACCACTCAAACACTTGTGTTCGCGATAAACAATCATCGCCGTACACTTGTTGTAACATTACAAACATTTCACTTGCAGATTTTCCTAGTTTGAAACAAAATTTGATGTTAACACGCTGTTCTTTCTGTACACTCAACATTTTCCGACGCACAGACAAAACATCAACTACTTAAAACAGACGCCACGGGCAGACTGAGTGCAGGAGGCAGATGAAACTCGAGCAGTAGGTTGAGCGAGAGTCACGTGACAGGCCACGCGACTTTCAGCCTTATTGCATTCGTTTTATTGTTTCACCAGTACTAGTCCGGTTTTTTTCTAGCCACACCTCGTATGACCAGAATTTCTTTGGATTTTGTGAAACACCATTTGACAATATTCTGCTACGGTAGTCACTGAAGATGTCATGCATTGCTCTCTTGACAGCCAAAAGCTTTTCATTCAGCATCTATCTATCTATAGCCCTATGTTTTGTTTCATGCCTCTTATGCAGTAATCTCTGTTTCTTTAGAAGTTTCTTTACAGTGACTGTATACAACTGTGGTTCCCTCCCATTATGAACTGTTGTAATGGGTACATATCTAACCAATTCCTCTGCATTCTCCTGAACTGAGCTAAAAGTTTAAAGTTTCTCATTGAGATGTGACACTACTGATTTTTTATCTAGTTTATTGAACATATATATCTTTCTGGTTGTTTTTAGTTGTCCTATGTTTTTTGGTAATCGTTGTTGCCACAACTGCGTAATTGTCAGTGATACCAGTTTCAATACGACCATCCTCAAAGATGTCAGGTCCATTTGTTGGCATTAGATCCAGGATATTCCCAACATGAGTGGGGTTCCTAACTATCTGTTCTAGGTAGTATTCAGAGAAGGCATTTAGTAAAGTTTCACAGGATGTTTTATCATACCCACCACTAACAAAACTGTAAATTTCCCAATTAATTGTTGGGTGATTAAAGTCTCCTCCAATAATTACAGTATGACGGGAGGACTTATGAACAAGTGAACTCAAGTTTTCTCTAAAGTTTTTGGTTACATCAGGAGATGAGTCTGGTGGGCAATAGAAGGACCCAATTATCATTTTATGCCTACCTGTGATACTGAGTTTTGCCCAAAGAACCTCACATGTAGCTTCAATCTCTATCTCATTGAATTTGGGTTTCTTGTTTACTGCAACAAATACACAGCCTTCATTTTCCATTTGCCTATCCTTTTGATATGCAGTTAAATTTTCCCCAAAAATCTCACTGCTATCAGTTTCAGGCTTCAACCAGCTTTCTATACCTAGTATTATGTGAGCTTCACTACTTTTCATGAGAGCTTCAAACTCTAGCAGTTAGTTGTGAACGCTATGGCAGCTTACCACTTGAATTTTAATAATCTCACCTGTTGGAGGCATTTCTTTCAATCTTACAGTGATACTTCTGGGTTTCCTTACAACTATCATTATCTGGATTGGATAGAGAGTCACCTAATCTAAAAAACCTTTGAGAGCACCCCACACACAGTCAGCTACCTTAGTAGCAGCTTCTGATGTGTGGTGCACACCTGACCTATTTAGGAGGACCCTACAGTTCTCAACCCTATGGCGCAAATCTAGGAAGTCACAGCCTAGCTTGTCACAAAACCTTTGAAGCCTCTGGTTCAGTCCTTCCACTTGACTCACAACCAAAGGGCCATGATCTGTTCTGGGGACAGTGGCACAAATTGTGAGCTTTGTTGAAAGTCCATGTACAAGGCTAGTCTTCTCAACCTCCTCTGCCAGTTGCCAGAATGACCAAAGAATGACCTCGGAGCCCAGATGTCAGGCATCATTTTTTTCAACATGCACCACAATCTGCATTTGGTTGCACCCTGTTCCCTCAATGGCTACCAGAATAACCTCTTCAATATGTCGAATGAGGCCCCCACGCATACACACCGAGTGCACCTGGTGTCCTTTCCTGTCCCTTGCTGCCAGTTCCCTAAGGGGTACCATTATTCGCCGTTCATTTGAACTGCCAATGATTAATAGACCCGTACTATTTTACATTTGCCTCCTCCTGACACCAGACAAAACAGGTTTTCCTAAAATAGGTGAAGTGAGTCCCACTGGCTCAGTTTCAGTTTCAGTGGAAGACAGCACCTCAAACTTTTTGGTTAGGGGAGTTGGTACAACACCCTGAGCCCTCCCTGGTCTCTGTCCACCCTGTACCGGATGCCTAGATCTACCACTGACGTGCCACTCTCAGTCAAGTTGACGGGTAATGACAGATTCTGTACTCTCTGCAGAGGAGACAGGATCCACAGGAAAGGATAATAGTTGAGATACATCTGGTACATGTATCACAGCTACACGACTCTCGGGAGCTTTTCCAATACACCGATTCGTAGCAGCTGCCAATTGTTTGTCAGTAGTCAGGGCGGCTTCCAGCTGCTTATGAACATCAACCAACTTATCCCGTGTTTGAGAACATCATTCACTATGGGGCTGCATTTTGGCTGGTGCAGTGTGTTACAAGGCAGTGAACAAATAACTTTTAATTAAGCCTGCTGATTATCTTTTGATTGGTTGAGCTAAGAAGATGCTAATTGTGCTATGGCTTTGCTTTGAAGGTCTGCAGTGTTATAACTCTTTTTAGCCACCTTTCTCATTTACCCATTCCATATTCTGCATTATTTTGACATAGAAACTTTGTTTTAGCTGTTTGGATTCAGCTCACGTCATTGTTTCTCATGGTAGTTTTTGTCACACTCATAATTCAGTGATAGCATGTAGTATATTTTCTGGATAACTAGTCTACATTTCAGTGGTATTTTTCTATTGACTACAAGGTCTCTCTAACAATTATGTACAGCTATTGTGCAACTGGAATATGTCCAACAAGTTCCCTAGTAATGAAACCATTTGATAATATAGTAGTTCCCGAGTATTTAAATCTATCAGTTAATCTCAATTAGCCACCGTAAATTTCAGTATGACTATGAGCAAACTGTTTCTGTTAAAAATAATCAATACACCTTTTTTGTTGCCTAGACATAAGCACATACTTTTTTGCTGTTCCTTTTCTGGTGTTAATTTAGCAATGAAACCTTATCATTAAAGTTAAGCTATACAATAATGCCTACAGAAAACATTACAGGCATATCTAGCTCGTCATTGGTAGTACACTTGCTGAATGTTACAAACTACTGTGTGAAAAAAGCACTGGAGTCCACTTTGTTTTCATCCTGCTTCTGATCCAAATCTCTCTGCTATTACTACTGGTATTTTGATGTGGTCAGTGATTTTATACTTCCATTCTGTATTGTAGGGCAATTTTGAAGCTCTTGTATTTGCTGATACTTTAGTCCTCTAAAGGTGATGTTAAGAAGAGAAAAATACAAGTAGTTTCAAAAAGGACTTTACAGTTTAAAAATTCATTTAAATTTATTGAAAGAAGATATAGAGCTGGGTTTAGTGTTGTTTTGTGGGGAAACACATCAAGTTTTTTTTTACAATAAACTAAAGATGTTGCATGTGCTTCTGCTGGTTATCCTGTACACATCCCATCGGAAGTCAATTTCTTCCCAAACTCGCTGTTAGCATTGGAGGTGTAACTTTCTCAAGTAGAGAAGCCAGCACAAGAGGTACAAACATGATATCCTTGATGAATCCCCACAAAGAAAGAAAAAAATCGAGTGATGTCAGGTCTGGGGAATGTGGGGCCATGCAATTGGTTCATCATGGACAATCCATTGACCTGGAAAGCTGTCACTGAGAAAATCCTGGATGTCAGCCAGGCAGTGGGGTGGTGTTCCATCTTGAATGAAGTAAACATTTCGTTCTCCATCATCCTCCTCGATCTGTGGTATCAAAAATAGTTGTAACATATCCAGGTACACTATCCTGTTGATTGTTCTCTCACAGAAAAAAGGGGTTTACACTTCATTCTTGCTCAATGCACAAAAAACTTTCAGTTTAGAGTTATCACAAACATGTTGCAATGTTTGATGTGGATTTTCACTGCCCCAAATCCTACAGTTATGTGCGTTAACCTTGCCATTTAAGTGAAAAGTCGACTCATCAGAAAAGATGATTTTGTCCAAAAAATGTTCATCCTCGTGTAATTGATTCAGTATATCAACAAAGAAGTTCTTGTGAGCAATTTTATCAGTGTCTCTTATTACTTGTACGATCATCAGTCTGCACAGTTTCAAATGCAAACAGTTTCTCAACATGTAAAAAACAGTCGTAAGTGGGATTTGTAGTTCACAATATGCATGCCAGGTTGATTTCATTTGGCTGTTGACAAAATGTTGTCTCACTCACTCAGTGACATCATCAGATGCGCTCGGATGACCTGTTGATTTCCCATGTCTTACCAAGCACCCTGTTTCTACAAAGCATATATTGTAGGCCTATTAGGAGGACCTTTAGCATACTTGGTACAGAAATTACATTGAACTGTTGTTGCCGACTTTGATTCTTCAAACCAAAACACACAGCTAGCACGCTCGGGTCCAATGAAGGCAGCCATCTTTAACGCAACTGCTGCTAGCAGTCCTTACATTGTGATTCAGCACTAGTGGACTATGCGAGACATAACTTGATGTATTTCCCTACAAATTGACATTTCAATCACACCTGTAGGTACAATGAATTAATTTATATGAATTTTATGAGTTGTAAAGTCCTTTTTGAAACACTCTGTACTAAGAATCTAGAGTGACTTTATTGATTTAAAACACCTTCTAGCATAATTTCAATGAGTTAGGTATCACAGTAGTAGAATATATTGAAAGTAACCCACCTGGCCAGCCGCGTTGTCTAACGCGCTGCTTCCTGAGCGGAAAGGCGTGCCGGTCCCTGGCATGAATCAGCTCGGTGGATTAGTGTCGAGGTCTGGTGTGCCGGCCAGCCTGTGCGTGGTTTATAAGGTGGTTTTCCATCTACCTCAGTGAATGTGGGCTGGTTCCCCGTATTCCGCCTCAGTTACACTATGTCAGCGATTGCTGCACACTGTCTCCACGTATGCGTACACCATACTTACTCTACCTTGCAAACATTTGGGGTACACTCGTCTGGTATGACACATTCCGAGGGGGGTCCACTGGGGGCCGAATCACACAATAACCCTGGGTTTGGTGTGGGGCAGTGGTGTGGTGGGTGGACTACTGTGGCCTATTGTGGGGTTGTGAACCACTGAGGGCTATGGTGGGACGAAGCCTCTCTATCGTTTCTAGGTCCCCAGTTTAATGCACAATACACAATATGTTGAACATAATCACCTCTTTGATAGCTCAATCCCTAGCAGTGGTCTTACGCTAATTGTATGGACAGCATGTGTGAACTTGAAATATATGATGATCTCAAAACTGGAAATTAATCATGGATGCTGTTACACATTTGTTCTAAATAAGAATGGTGGGTATACAAACTGCTCCTACAAAAGTTATAAATTAAGTCTTATTTGGGTATAACAAATTGTCAACAGAAGTCAGCAAACTAATAAATATAATTATGAGCTTGACGTGTGAACTACCAGCTTGCATGACAACATTGTTGATTTTCATACGCACATGTCTTGCACTAAACGTGTTTTAAACAAAGTACTTAATGTGGCTGAAACCTACAAGAAAATAATTTACATTGTGATGTAGTGAACAACTTAATTCTATCAAAAGGAAAATTCACTCCTAATCTGAGTGAATGTATGGGCTTGGTTTCCAATGTCCAATACTCTAAAAAAATAATCATTGTATGATTGATGCAAGGAGGAGTGAAGAAAAGGGAAGGTTGGCTTAGAAAACCACCACCTTGATTCATATTTCTTTGTCATTACCATGAATTACTCCAAATTAGCAGTAGAACAGATCTTGAAAAGTTTCTATAGTCATTTTCTTCCATTCTCATCCAGTTCTACTGAATTTATTGTTGACACTAAATTAATTCCTTACACAGAGAAAGGAGAATGGAACATCAAGTGATGAGAAGAAAAATTAAAACTAATCCTGAAGGTAAATTTGGTCAAACTCTGAACTGATGTTTGTCACACACTGCTATTTGTGCAAGTTCAACTAAGCTATATACTGAGCTTATTACGGATGTTACTGCATCTTATATGATATGGTGGCAGGTAACATACTACATTCCTCACACTCACTGATAGGGATGGAATGAACTTAGCTAGAATGAACTTAGGTGGAATGAACTTAAAGACTGCTAATCTAGTTTTATATACCTTTCTTCTGGAAATGGAATTTGCTTCTGTGTTGCCCAAGATTAATATCTCAGTGGCATTAAGACGTAGTGTATGCCAGTTTGGTTCTACCAGGCATGCATTGCATGCATGCACACAGGCACTCAAATTCAGTAAGTGGCCTGAAGAGATTAGAATACAAACAGTACAGCAGCCTTTTAGGATGCGTAAAAGTCATGAAAGGTTTATGATTTAATTGGTATAATATATGACAGTTCAAAAACTTAACATATAATTTGGCTCAGTGTTTTGGAGGTCATATAGTAAATTTTATTTTGTGCATTTGTTCTGTCATTACATTAAATGATATTCCATCAAAAACTCATTTTGTATGAAATAATATTCTCTTAAAAATTGGCACTCAAAGTTAAATATTAGTGCCCACAGTGCACTATAAATGTATATTCAAACATTTTGAGTGAGCTCATTTTACAATCATGTTCAGTATCCACTGGCGCAACTCAAAATAGGATTTAAGTACACTATAATGATTAAGAAATCTTGACGAACGTACTACCAATTTAAAAAAAAATTCTTATTCAGAATGAGTTGTATATAACAACTGTTGATATATCATTAAATTCTATTCAGAAAAATGGTTTGGACTGTTATATTGTACACTGCCTGACAAAAAATGTCAAGCACCCAGAAGGGGATGGGAAAATGAAATGAAACTTTGCAGGTTGAAGGAGTATGTGATGTTATGTCATTGATGACAGAATCAAGTCAAATTTACAAGGAACTTGGCAGTATGAGCACACTTATCTGTATGATGTTGAACATATTCTATCAGGGGTAGATCTGAGGTGTTGTTGACTACAGGAGTAGCTCAACATCATTAAAATTGTAGACTTGTTTCATGTCTGAATGAGCACTGCCCTTTTGAAAAAAAATTGTACCTGAATACTGTTGCATGAGATGTAACACACGAAGATTCAGGATGTCCGTGCCACACTGTTGTGCTGTCAGACTTCATCACTACCAGTTGTGACCTGAGACATAGCCGACTGCTCCACACAACATGGCTTCAGAAGGAACACTGCTGTGCCTCTCTAAAACAATGGAAGATCCAGGGTAGTGCAGAACCTTGATTCACGGTGAGACTTCATTCACCAGCAGTCTATGCTTCCCGGTCATGGCACTACCCCAAAAACAGGCATTTGTGTTGTAATGTTAACAGAAGCCTACACGTATGACAGTAATTTCCCTAGTCAGGCTGCTGTTAGCCTCCAAACAATTGTGCTGGGTGACACAGACTGTTGCATTGAGTCCATTACTTGTTCTTGGATGTTAAGCACAGATGTGAAGGGGTTACGATTTGCTGGATAAACAATATGGTGATCCAAGCATGTGGTGGTCAGATAGGGTTGAGAAGAATCTTGACCATGAGTATGCCTGTCATCACACTCTCATGCTGTTCAACATTCAGCCTCTGTCACATCTGAATAGCCCACAAATCAAGATACTGCATGATTTGACAAGCTAGCTAAATGAAGATTTTCAATGATGCCTCTTTCAAATTGTGTTAGGTGTTGATTCTGCTGTTTCACAGAAGTGTATGGCTTCATCATGTCCTTCATGGTAATCATTCAACATCTGATGCTATCATCATCCTTACGTGCTATAACAAGTCTGGTAACAACACTAAACATGAACAATATTACTGTATTCTGGTAGATGTTCTAGCTGTCTAATCTGTCTAATGGCTCTAAATAACTTACATACCCACATTTGACAATGTCTTCTGGGCACTTCACTTTTTTTGCTAAGCAGTGTATTTCAATTTCTATCTAAATCCCCAAATATGGGAATATTTTTAAAAAATCATTTGAATTTAGATATTTCCAGTTTAACTGAGAAAAGAAGGAAATTTTTATGGACGCTTCCTACCTTGACCTCTCTAATGAGCTGAAAATGTAGAAAGATTTTAGTAATTGAATTACAGACTGTTAAATCCATTGAGAATCTTATCCTACATGAAAGAAAATAAGTTGACATAATATTTTTAATTCGCTTATTGCATTGAGAATTATTCTACTATTTCCAGTAAGCAGCAGAAGGCAATTTACTCAGGCTCTTGATCAAAAGTATCCAGACACCTGGCTGAAAATGACATACAAGTTCGTGGCGCTCTCCATCGGTAATGCTGGAAATCCACTCTTGCAGGCATATGTTCCATCACATGCTGGAAGGTTTCTTGGGGAATGGCAGCCCATTCTTCTTGGAGTGCTGCACTGAGGAGAGGTATCAATGTCAGTCGGTGAGGCCGGGTACAAAGTCGGCATTCCAAAACATCTCAAAAGAGTTCTATTAGGATTCAGGTCAGACTCTGTGCAGGCCAGTCCCTTACAGGGATGTTATTGTCGTGTAAACACTCTGCCACAGGCTGTGCACTATGAACAGGTGCTCAATCATGTTGAAAGATGCAATCGCCATCCCCGAATTGTTCTTCAACAGTGGGAAGCAAGAAGGTGCTTAAAACATCAATATAGGCCTGTGTTGTGATAGTGCCACGCAAAACAACAAGAGGTGCAAGTTTCCTCCACGAAAAATACAACACCATAACACCACTGCCTCCGAATTTCACTGTTGGCACTACACACGCTGGCAGAACATGTTCACCGGGCATTTGCCATATCCACACCCTGCCATCAGATCGCCACATTGTTTATCATGATTTGTCACTCCACATAACATTTTTCCACTGTTCAATCATCCAATGTTTACACTCCTTTCACCAAGCAAGGTGTCATTTTCCATTTACTGGCATGATGTGTAGCTTATGAGCAGCCTCTCGACCATGAAATCTCACTTCCCATCTAATTGTCATAGTACTTCCAGCGGATCCTGATGCAGTTTGGACTTCCTTTGTGATGGTCTGGATAGATATCTGCCTATTACACATTACGACCCTCTTCAACTGTCGGCGGTCTCTGTCAGTCAACAGTCGAGGTCGTCCTGTACACTTTTGTGCTGTACATGTCCCTTCATGTTCCCACTTCACTATCACATCAGAAATAGTGGACGTAGGGATGTTTTGGAGTGTAGAAATCTCACATACAGACATAAGACACAAGTGACACCCAATCATCTGACCATGTTTGAAGTCCGTCAGTTCCACAGAGTGCCCCATTTGCTTTCTCACGATGTCTAATGACTACTGAAGTTGCTGATACGGAGTTCCTGGCAGTAGGTGGCAGCACAATGCACCTAATATCAAAAACGTATGTTTTTGGGGATGTATGGGTACTTTTGATCACATACTGTAAATGTCCATGCATCAAAAGACATTCTAGGGGTGTTGATCACAGAGAGCAACCATTGAGTGCATTTGAAATTGTCAAATGTAATTGAAAAGCAAGAAAATATGTTAGCAAGAGTGATGAATTTTTAATTTTTTGGTTCGTCTGTACATATTATCAGGTTACAGTGCTGTATGTCTTCTTTTGGTTTGAAAACAGATGAAAAGATATAATATGTAAATGGGAGGACTCCACCAATGACAGTGGCTGCTGCAGAGAACAAACTGTCTGGCTACTGACAGTGACCTGGTGTGAAATATCTGAAAACCTATGATTCAGTGTGGTTTATTCCTGCTGTGAACTTAGATGTGTATTTGTCCTGTGTCGGTTATGAAATAAAGTGCATGTTATACGTAACTGTGTCATTGCTACAAGTTACATTTATCCCATCCTGGGGTAAAATCCACATTGTTGAACTGCAACAACTGCATATGGCTCATTGGAATGCTTCTACATTCCCATTTTGGGTACTGTGCTTTGAAAATAGAGCCATTTTGTAACGTTTGAGCAGTGAAATTACTATGACAAGACAGTGATTTTCATACAGAGGGTATTTAATGCTTCACAGAGAAATACTCAGCAACCAATGCTGTTCAAGCAGGAAAACAATCACCCTCAATGCAGTGTCACAAGTGCTAACAATGCTACGTATAGTATCGAACAGTGTATCCCTACAGACAATATATTGAGTGGTTTCATTACAGACTTCACTTTCCATGCATATCATTCCAGTATTGTGCACTAGTCTCTTGGACTTGAAAATTCTTGAATGTTTGCCAATGATTAAGTCCCTACTGTGTCATGTCCAACTTCATTCGACCCATTTGCACCAGATCATGTGGTCCAACCAGTTGGGCTGTTTCCAGACAATCCTACCAAACTTACACCTGCACTGTATATGTATACTGTGAACTCTTCTGTTGTGTCTCTTGACATTGCTACGGTAATTAGTGCACCGAGCACCAACAACTTTACCACTCATTTTTGTTCACAACTTCAGCTGCCTCCATTTTACCCAGACCAACTTGCAATGTGGTTTCTGATGCTGAGTGCATGCTGCCCACCCATGGCCTCTCAGACGACAAAGTACAGTCCGTCATTTTGCTCAGCCATTTCGGTGAACATGCTGATATAATCAGTAATATTATTATGGCTCTCCTGGATAGCAATAAATACAACACCACAATTGCTGCACTACTCCAACACCTTTCACAGAAAACCAGAACAGCAGTTAAAACAAGTCACCAATGAGAACACCTGAGGAACAGGATTACTTCACAACTTTGACACTGAGTGCATACACTGGTGGACATTAACCTCGTCCATGATCACACAATTTGGAGTCTCTGGATCACCAAGCTCTCACCTCAAGTACATCTTGTGATGATTTCACAAGAATGAGGATCGCTGTAAAGGATGTTGATATTATATTTTACTGTTTTGCAACAGTGACACTGTATGAACAACACAGATAACAATGCCTCTGACCACAGCTCACAGCAGCTATGCCGTACCAACCATCAAGACATAGCTGAACCAGACTGACCACACCTGACCAGCACTGAGCATTATGTCAACTTCACTACAGGGAACGGTGACTTTCAGCCAACCACAACAGACATTCATGCAACTAGCAATCGTACCTTGCATGGTGACATTCCTGTACAGCGACAACTCTTCTGGTTCCACAAGCAGTTTGGTGACGTGGCACACAATTGCCAACCACAATGTTATTACCGAAAAGTATTGCGTGATCTGCTACATGCAAACAGGATCACAGATGTAAATAAAATCACCTCACCTTGCAACATATCAATGAAATGTCATATGCTGGACCTTCTGCAGAGTGGAAGCCTATGTCATTGACCATATACATAGACAATATTTTTTTTACATGGGTTTGGACATTAGTATCTCGCCCCCTGGACTTCTGGCCATTGTTGAATTTAGCACACAGCACATTACAACCTAAGACAGTGGGTCACTCCATTCCTGGTGTTGTCAGTTGCATGCCCTTGTTGTCAGGGCAGGCTTCTGTTACTTTTCTATGAAAGGCATTGGTATGAGTGATGAATGTCAATGACACTGCACAGCTGCATCACATCACTGGCCCAACAGCAATAATCCAACAATGTTACTTTGACACAAGGTCATGCCTACAGTATGAAAATGAATCATGATGAACCAGTTGTAAGTTGTCAGATGAGATCACTACCACACGACACCATCTGGCTTCTGATGCAAATTCTCATCTATCTGTTCCCACCAACTCCACTGCAGCTTCTCAGCTGAAATGCCATACAGCAGGGACACCTACCACCACACCACACATGACAATGCTGCCTCCACATAAACCAATGTTAGTAACATGTATCCTGTTAATATGCCTTCCATGTTGACTCAGGTTTTTACCTTGCTCACCACACAGCCATGATTACAATTTATACAAAATGCTATGTGCAACAGGATTGTCCACAAGGTTACCACCACCCCACACTCTCCTGTCCACTGCAGACCATGGCAGTTACCACCAGACAAGCTCCACATGGCCAAAACAGCTGCTGAACTACTACAAGCCAGAATCATGCAACTTCTGGTAGTTCATGAGCTTCGCCTATCAAATTAGTGGCACAGTTAGGCTATGTGAAGGCTGCAGGTCTCAACTGCTTGCACCATCATTAATAGCTACCTGATCCCCAGTGTTAAAGACTTCACCCACTACAACAAGGACACCTTGGTTTTCAGTGTTTTACACTGCAATAAGGTACACTTGCAGATAGGACATTAAAAAAACTGGCATCATCATGCCCTTTGGTTTATATGAATCCCTGTACATGCCTTGTGGCCTCAAAAACATGGCCCAGACCTGGCAACAATTTATTGATAGTATCCTGTTTAAGCTCCATTTTTGCTATGTGTATTTGGGTGACATTATAATTTTCTCCCCTTCACAAGATGACCATGAACTGCATCTCAAACAAATTCTCAGTGCACTTACTGACAATGGTGTCATCATTAACAATGCAAGAGTCAGCTTCATCAAACTGAAGTAGTCTTCCTTGGCTACCTGGACAATGCTGCTAGTATCCATCCTATTCCACAATGAACAGTGTCCATTAAGCAACTACTTCAACCACAAGATTACCATGAAGTATGCCACTTTATTGGCACAATTAACTTGCATCATTGACACCTCCTTAATGTTGCTGCCATACGGGCATTGCTCACAAAAGTTCTAGCTGACAAGAACTTGAGTGGTAAGTGCATGGTCGAGTGGACTCCATATATGAAGTACGACTTTGACAAAATTAAAGACCCTCGCCTACATGCCTTGAGTTTAGTGCACCCACCACATAATGACCAATTAAGGATTATATTAGACATGAGCAACTATGCCATTGGGATGGGTCTCTTTTGCCCCTTGTAAACTGACAGATTCTCGGTGCAAGTGGTCCACCTATGATTGTGAATATTGGTGGCATAGGAAGTGGCTCATCAGTTTAAATATGATGTAGAGGACAGACTACCTGTCTTTAGTGGCCTTGATATGCAACCCTTTGAAAGGTTCCTACCCTCAGTTCTGTCACCTCATCAATATAGTGCAATTTGCATCTGATGTCAGAAATCCCCAAGGAGTGTACATCATCATCACAGAATATCTGTAAAGAATAGAAGTCTTCTTCACCTGTGTTAGCTGCAATAAATTAACAGAGTTTCAGTTGCAAGACCAACAAATTATGGACCTACCTCAAGATTCTACAGTGAATTTACATACAGAACTTTGTTCCATCCCTGGATCTATCAAGCAAGTACTGTCTTATGTTTCACAAAATCGACCAACTCCACAATCCTTTGCTCCTTGACATATGCCTGTCAACATGACTTTTCATGAACCTGTTTGTATGGCCCAATGTCGAAAAGGATTGCCAAGGCTGGACATGTATGTGAACAGCTTGTCAGCACAGCAAAAATGTGTCATCACACACAGCCAACATTCGCTTATTTTGAGATTCCAAAAGGTCAATTTCAGCATGTCCAGCTTGACATGGTAGGGTCTCTTCTGAGTCTGAGAGCTATCGTTATATATTCTCTGTCCTCGGTTGCGTGATGTGCTGGGTGGAAGCCATTCTCCTCTGGATATTATAGCAGAGATAACAGCAAGAGCATTTGTCGACACATGGATATGATGTTTCTGCTGCCTGATCTCTGTAACAACTGACTAAGGACAACAGTTTGAAGCAGTCATATTTAATGAACTATGCAACCTCTGTGGTGTATGACGTTACCACACAACAGCCTACCATCCACAAAGCAATGGCCTCATGGAACAGTGGCACTGTACATTTAAAATCACCGTTGTGTGTCATGACAGTTGCTGGACGGGAGCATTACCTTGGGTGCTATTAGGTGAACACGTGTGTGTATTGCTTTACAGTAAGCCTAACACTGGTGGTCATCCCTTCACAGCCCAATGATACGTCACCCGGCTCGAACACTGACAACAAAAGTACTGTAAGTATTATTACCTCTAACAGATATATATAACAATAAAAAGAATGACAACACCCTTGACCATACAGATATGTAATAGCACTCTCACTTGTACTCAGACATCATTGTTAAGAACATTGAAATGTGTAATCAACAGGCAACAAACAATCCAGAACTGATGATGTGAGTAATAAGCACTGATTTGCCTAACTTGTCATTGTCAAACTTAATATCTTATTGCACCTGACATGACCAATCTAAAAATGTTATCACACTGTAAAATATCACTGAAAAATACGTAGGTCAGGCTTAAATTCAGTTTCTGTTTGGATTTTTCTTTCTTTTTCATAGTTTCAAAATTCAAGCAATTAAATGTATTTTTTTCAGTAAAAAACTGTTCCCAAAACTTCCTAAAGGACTTGGTAACTGTTTGGGAAAGAGATCTCCAGCTCACAAAAATGGCAGATACAATAATACATCATGCAAATCAATATTTTGGAGTATACGTGAAGTACTGTGAGAATCTGCAGATCATTGAAAAACGCTTACGGCAACTGTAAGTACAGGAAGTCCAGATACAATTGTTAACCAAACACTAGATAAAATTCAAAATAAAAAGGTAGTCATAAATTTATAGATTTACCTATGTTTGAAATCCAAATTAATTTTCTTTACAAGAGATTCTTTATTGTTTAAGGATGAAAAACAAGAGATTCGCTACAGCGCTGAAAAAAATTGAGGATGATGAGAAATGTGAAAAATTTCCTTTATATTCATTTTTAATGTTGCCCATGCAAAGAGCAACTCGTTTCAATCTACTTGCCGAAGCAGTGTTAAAATATATGCAAGCACCAAATGAAGAGTATGAAAAATGGTGCAATGCATGTGAAGCATTGCAGTCAGTAAGTTAATTAAAGCAAATAATTTTACAGTTTTCTAATTATCTGAATTCTGTGATTGATTATCTGTATTTCTTTACTATTACAACTTACATACCTTATTTGTGACTCTTACTGTCACTTCAGTTTGAGGACAATAATGTATTTTTGTCTACATGATCATTCATACTTTGTCAAGTGAATCAAAATGTTTATTTTTAATTTGAAGCATTAGTCAACCATGATATTATTGCAATTGGGAGGATGGCATTTTGATCTCCTTATCATGGGGCAGCGTGTAATTGGCATTGATAGTATATGCACAACTGACCTGCAAGCATTAACAGTTACCGCTGTATTTGTTTAACACAATGTCTTCGCATGTTATTTGTAATGGCCAAGTGCAATAATATCGTGTTTGAGTAGGCAGTTATTTAATCAGGGTCATCTACGTAAACTTCAAACAATCTGTCTTCTTGTTTTAGCTTGCTCAAGACTGTAACAGCAGCGTAAAAACTGATGATAACATTAAAATGAAGAAATCTGAAGAAACATCTCTTAAGAACTTTTTCAGGAACAAGTAAGGACATTTGAGTATACTAATTTAGTTACAATGAAATCAGTGCTGAAAATGCCCAAACAGTAAGTCTCGACAAAGGCTTTGATAACTAAATCAGATAGACTGGGTTTCTCATTGCAATACCCACATGTGATTGTCATCTACCTCAGGCAACTTTATGTGTTTTAATCTATAAAAAAATAGAAATTTTATTATTATAACTGTCAAATATGGAATGCACACCTTCACCATTACTGGCAGAATCTTCTTCAGTGCAAGTAAGTGTGCAGAAATGAATAATGGTGTATATGGGGCATAATTAATATCAAGCTAATTATGTTACTCTGTGAACCGAGGAAAGTGTTTTGCATTCTAGGTATTGCTGAAAGACAATATCATAAAAAATACCTATTTATGGAGATGTTTCTAAACACAAAATTTTAGTGATACTGACAATGAATTATGCCTATGCCTATGACACTAAACTAATGAGTTGTAACATTATTATGAAAAGGATAGTTGCTAGTCATCACACGGCACAAATGCTGAGTACAGATAGGCACAACAAAAAGACTGTCACAAAATAAGCTTTCAGTCAACAAGACCTTTATCAAAACTAGACCCCCCCCCCACACACACACACACAAAAACAACTCTCTCTCCTCTCTCTCTCTCTCTCTCTCTCTCTCTCTCTCCCTCACACATACACATACACACACAAACAAACAACTCACACACACATAAACACAGTCTCTGGCAACTGAAGCCAGAATACAAGCAGCAGTGCATGATGCACGAGGCAACTAAGTGGGGGTAACGAGGCGGCTGGGATGGGGAGGGATAGCAGGGTAGGGGTGGCAGACAGTGCAGTGATGCTGGGGAGTCTACAGGGCAATGTGAAGAGATGGTAGGATAGCTAGGTGCAGTAGGGAAATTAGAAGGAGGGCAGTGGAGAAAGGGGGGGGGGGGGTAGCAGAAAAGGGGAGATGTAAAAAGATTGGGTGCATTGGTGGAATAGAGGGCTGTGTAGTGCTGGAATGAGAACAGGGAAGGGGTTAGATGGGTGAGGCTAATGACTAATGAAGGTTGAACCAGGGGGATTACAGGAGTGTAGGATATATTACAGAGAGAGTTCCCACCTGTACAATTCAGAAAAGCTGGTGTCAGTGGGAAGGATCCATATGGCAAAGGCTGAGAAGTAGTCATTGAAATGAAGAATGTTGCGTCAGGTGGCATGCTCAGCAACACAGTGGTCCAGTTGTTTCTTGTCTACAGTTTGTCGGTAGCCATTCATGGCAGACAGACAGTTGTCAGTTGTCTTGGTCACATAGAATGCAGCAGAGTGGTTACAGCTTAGCTTGAAAATCACTTGACTGGTTTCACAGGTAGCCCTGCCTCTGATGAGGTAGGTGATGTTTGTGACCGGACTGGAGTATGTGGTGGTGGGAGGATGTATAGGACAGGTCTTGCCTCTAGGTTTATTGCAGGAATATGAGCCGAGAGGTAAGGGGGTTGAGGGCAGAGGTTGTGTAGGGATGGATGAGTATATTGTATAGATATGGTGGATGGCAGAATACAACTATGGGAGGGGTGGGAAGGATAGTGGGCAGGACATTTCTGATTTCATGGCATGATGAGAGGCAGTTGAAACCCTGGTGCTGAATGTAATTCATTTGCTCCAGTCCTGAATGGTACTGAGTTACAAAGGGAATGCTCCTCTGCGGCTGGACGGTGAGTGATTGAAAAGATAAGGCATGGGAAATTTGATTTTCTACAAGTTTGGGAGGATAATTATGGTTACCAAAGGCCTCAGAGACACCCTCAGTTTATTTTGAGAGCAACTGCTCATCACTGCAGATGTGACGGCCATGGCTGGCTAGGTTGGAAGAAGCTTTTGGTATGGAATGGGTGGCAGCTGTCGAAGTGGAGGTATTGTTGGTGGTTAGTAGGTCTAATGTGGACAGAGGTACTGATGTAGCCATGTTTGAGGTGGAGGTCAACATCAAGAACTGTGGCTTTTGGGTTGAGTAGGGCCAGGTGAAGCGAATGAGGGAGAAGGTGTTCAGGTTCTGCAGGAATGTGGATAGGGTGTTCTCACCCTCAACCCAGATCCCAATGATGTCATCAGTGATTCTGACCCAGGTGAGGTGTTTCGGATTTTGGGTGTTTAGGAAGGATTCCTCTAGTTGGCACATGAATAGGTTGGTGTAGGATGGTGCCATGTGATTGCCCATCGCTGAAACCCGGATTTGTTTGTAGGTAATACCTTCAAAGGAGGAGTAATTGTGGGTGAGGATATAGTTGGCCATGGTGACTAGGAAGGAGGTTGTTGGTTTGGAACCTGTCAGGCACTGGTAAAGCTAGTGTTCAATAGCAGAAAGGCCATGGGTGTTAGTGTAAAGGGAGGTGGCATCAGTAGTGAAAAGGAGGGCACTGTGAGGCAAAGGAACAGGAATTGTGGAGAGTTGGTGGCGGAAATGAGTGGTATCTTTTATATAGAAGGGTATGTTCTGGTAATAAGCTGAAAGTGTTGGTCTACAAGAGCAGATATTCTCTCAGTGGGGGCACAGTAACTGGCCACAATGGGGTGTCATGGGTGGTTAGGTTTATGGACTTTAGGAAGCATGTGGATGGTAGGAGTGCGGGGAGTGGTAGGGGTGAGGAGAGAGATGGACTGCGGGGGAGAGGTTCTGGGTTTGGTCTACGGATTTGAGGAGAGAATGGAGATGCTGCAGGATTTCTGGAATGGAGTCACTGTGGTAAGGTTTGTAGGTGGACATATCCGACAGCTGGCAGAGTCCTTCTGTCAGGTAATCGTTGCAGTTCAAAACAACAGTGATGGAGCCTTTGTCAGCAGGTAGGATTACGAGGTCGGGATCAGTTTTTAGATGGCAGACTGTGGTTCTTTCTGCAGCTGTAAGGTTAGTTTGCATGTTGAGGGATTTGGGGAATGATTTTGAGGCAAGGTTTGAGATTGAGAAATTCTGGAAAATTAAGAGGGGGTGATTTGAGGGCTGTGGGTGTGGATCACAGTTGGATAGAGGAGTCAACTGATCCAGGCAGGGTTCAACATAGGTCTTTGATTGAGTGTGATTGGTAGGGTTGGTGGTGAAAAAGTCCTGCATGACTGAATTTGGCAATGGGGCAAAAGGTGAGGCCTTTGGAAAGGACTGATATTTCTGTGGGGGCTAAGCCTTTTGGAGAAAAGGTTTATGACTGTGTTTTGAGTCTGTTCAGGTTCTGGATTCTGTCTGGAGGTGGGAGAGAGTTTTGGAAGGTGGGGTAAATGTAGTAGGTCTGTGAGACAGAGTTTGTCAGCTATGAGGAGATGTGGCACAGGTTTTGAGGTTGTTTTACAGTTGTCGGACAATTGTACTCCAAGGCGGGATTAGGAAGTGAGCAGGGTGGAGAGTTTATTGAGGTGGCATGCATGTTGCTCTAGTTCCTGGAGGGCAAGAGTTTCAATGTGTTTTATGAGTTCCAGGAATTTGGGACTGCACAGCAGCAGAATTTTACAGATGGAGAGAAGGTATTGCAAGGAGGTTTGGGCTTGATTGATATGGGTTTGCAGGATTATGTTGGTGAGGACTAAGGATTGGTGAAATCTTGACAGATGGTGGTCATTGTGGAAGAAAGGGTGGTAGTTGGAGCCACACTGTGTCAACCATCTCAGATGCACACAGCAGACAGCTACATGACCATGCTGACTGTTGATGCAGCATCTGATGTCCCACTTTACTCCCACCTATATCATTAATCCTATACCTTCAAAATGATCACTCTCCTGAATTTGTGCGTGTTATTTCCTGCACCTTTCCAGTGCCACAGGATCTTGTATCTCATCCTACCAACCCCTCCACACCTCACCCTCTTCTTCTCTGTTCTATCCCAGTTCGCACCTACTAATTTCATCTTATCCAATCACATCTCCTGTCCCCATTCATCACTCTTATCCACCCTCTGACCTGCAAACCACAGTAAGATATTTTTTATTTATATCTTTTCTTTGATCTCATTGTGACTTCACACCAATTATAGTGAGATGCCAATTCTAGTAGGTTTTTGCCTTTCGCTATCATTGTACTCACTCAGATTTCATCTAGTTTCCCCCTATTTCGCCTGTTTTGCCATTTTCATGATTTTTCCATATATTTGGGTGTATTTCTGAGAATTTTTTCAGATGTAATTCTACATTACTTATGTATTTTTTTGCATTTTTTCCCACCTCCGTGAATACTTGTTCCTTCCATCTATGTCAATACAGAAAAATTTTCCTTTTCCCTAGCCAGAATCCAGTGCTACATATTGTTCCGGCATTGTTGCTTCGCTCATGAAATCCCCCCAAATGGTCTTATTATCAAATTACTCATCTCTGGCTACCATTCTTCCTTCCACAATGACCTCCATCTGTTCAGATTCTGCCAATCCCTCACAACATAGTCCTGCAAAACCATATCAATGAAGCCCAAACATCCTTGCAGTACCTTCTCTCCATCCGTAAAATTCTCCTGCTATGCAGTTCCAAATTCGTGGAACATATAAAACACATTGAAAATCTTGTCCTTCAGGAACTAGAGCAACATGCATGCCACCTTAAAAAACTCTCTACCCTGCTCACTTCCTACTCCCACCTTGGAGTACAATTGTCAAACAACTGTAAAACAACCTCCAAACCTGTGCCACATCTCCTCACAGCTGATCAACTCTGTCTCACAGACCTACTACATTTACGCCACCCTCCAAAACTCCCTCTCACCACCACACAGAATCCAGAACCTGAACAGATCTAAAACACAGTCATAAACCTTTTCTCCAAAGGAAAGAAATATCACTCCTTTCCAAAGGCCTCACCTTTTGCCCCACTGCCAAATTCAGTCATGTAGGACTTGTTAAAGACCTTGTCTCTTCCTCCCAGTCCCTACAGTGAAAACGGTTTTTCACCACCAACCTTACCAATCACACTCAATCAAAGACCTATGTTGAACCCTGCCTGACTCAGTTCACTCCACCATCCAACCGTGATCCACACCCACTGCCCTCAAATCACCCCCTGTTATCTTTCCAGAATTTCTCAACCTAAAACCTTGCCTCCCCATCATTCCCCAAATCCCTCATCATGCAAATTAACCTTAATCCACAGAAAGAACCACAGTCCATCACCTAAAAACTGATCCCGACCTTGTAATCCTAGCTGCAGACAAAGGCTCCACCACTGTTGTTTTGAACTGCAAGGATTACCTGACAGAAGCACTCCATCAGCTGTCAGAAACTTCCACCTACAAACCTTGTCACAGTGACTCCATTCCAGAAATTCAGCAGCATCTCCATTCTCTCCTCAAATCCATAGACCAAACCCAGAACCTCTCCCCCGCAGACCATCTCTCTCCTCACCCCTACCACTCCCCGCACTCCTACCATCCACATGCTTCCTAAAGTCCATAAACCCAACCACCCAGGACACCCCATTGTGGCATTACTGAGCCCCCACTGAGAGAATATCTGCTCTCATAGACCAACACCTTCAGTCTATTACCCGGCACATACCCTTCTATAGAAAAAAATACCAACCACTTCCTCCACCGACTCCCCCCAGTTCCCGGTCCATTAGCACATGATGCTCCGGTTTTCACTATTGATGCCACTTCCCTTTACACTAACATCCCTAACACCCATAGCCTTTCTGCTATTGAACACTATCTTTCCCAACGCCCGATGGATTCGAAACCAACTCCTTCCTAGTCCCTACAGCCAACTATATTCTCACCCACAATTACTTCTCCTTTGAAGGTATTACCTACAAACAAATCTGGGTTTCAGCTATGGGCAATCACATGGCACTATCCTATGCTGAACTATTCATGGACCATTTAGAGGAATCCTTCCTAAACACCCAAAATCCTGAACACTTCACCTGGTTCAGAATCACTGATGACATCATTGGGATCTGGGTCAAGGGTGAGAACACCCTAGCCACATTCCTCCAGAACCTGAACACCTCCCCCATTCGCTTCACCTGGTCCTACTCAACCCAACACACCACCTTCCTAGATGTTGACCTCCACCTCAAACATGACTACATCAGTACCTCTGTCCATATCAAACCTACTAACCACCAGCATTGCCTCCACTTCAATAGCTGTCACCCATTCCATACCTAAAGGCTCTTCCATAAAACCTAGCCAGCCATGGCCGTCACAATTGCAATGATGAGCAGTTGCTCTCAAAATAAATTGAGGGTCTCACTGAGGCTTTACTGACCCACCACAGAGAAGCATTCCCCTTGTAACTCAGTACCATCCAGGAATGGTGCCCTAAAATCAGATATGTCCTACCCATTATCCTTCCCACCCCTCCCACAGTGGCATTCTGCCGTCCACTGCATCTATACAACATACTCATACCTCCCTACACAACCTCTGCTCCAAACCCCTTAACTCTTGGCTCATACACCTGTCATAGATCTAGATGCAAGGCCTGTCCTATGCATCCTCCCACCACCACATATTCCAGTCCGATCACAGACATCACCTAGCCCATGAAAGGCAGGGCTACCTGTGAAACCAGTCATGTGATCTACAAGCTACGTCAAAACCACACTGCTGCATTCTACGTGGGCTTGACAATCAACAACTTTCTGTCCACATGAATTGCCACCAATAAACTGTAGACAAGAAACATCTGGACCACCCTGTTGCTGAACATGCCACCCAACACAACATTCTTCATTTCAATGACTGCTTCACAGCCTGTACCATATGGATCCTTCCCATTAACACAAGCCCTTCTGAATTGCATAGTTGAGAACTCTCACTGCAATATATCCTACACACCTGTAATCCTCCTGACTCAACCTTCATTAGTCATTAGTCTCACCCATCTAGCCCCTTCTCTGTTCCCATTCCACCCCTCTATTCCACCAATGCACCTAGTCTTTTTATTTCTCTCCTTTTCTGCTAACCCCCCCCCCCTCCCCTACTCTCCCCAGCCATCCATATAACCTCCCAACTGCACCTAACTGTTCTACCCTCTCTCCACCTTCTCCCTGCACACTCCCCAGCAGCACTTCACCGACCTGTTGCCCATCCCTACCCTGCTACCCCTCTCCCTCCTCGCTCCAGCCACCTCCTTACCCCCCACCCCCCACCCCCCCCCAAAAACCCAGTTGTCACACCCATCATGCACTGCTGCTGCTGCTGCTGCTCATAGTCTGGCTTTGGCTGCCAGACTGTGGTAATATGTCATCTATTTTTGACAAAGGCCTTGTTGACCAAACTCTTATTTTGTGACAGTCTTTTTGTTGTACCTACATTACAGGCCATTAAAATTGCTACACCAAGAAGAAATGCGTATGATAAACGGGTATTCATTGGACAAATATATTATACTAGAACTGACATGTGATTACATTTTCATGCAATTTGGGTGCATAGATCCTGGGAAATCAGTACCCAGAACAACCACCTCTGGCCGTAATAACAGCCTTGATACGCCTGGGCATTGAGTCAAAAGAGCTTGGATGACATGTACAGGTACAGCTGCCCATGCAGCTTCAACACGATACCACAGTTCATCAAGATTGGCGTATTGTGACGAGCCAGTTGCTCGGCCACCATTGACCAGATGTTTTCAATTGGTGAGAGATCTGGAGAATGTGCTGGCCAGGGCAGCAGTCGAACATTTTCTGAATCCAGAAAGGCCCGTACAGGACCTGCAACATGCGGTAGTGCATTATCCTGCTGAAATGTAGGGTTTTGCAGAGATTGAATGAAGGGTAGAGCCACGGGTCGTAACACATCTGAAATGTAACATCCACTGTTCAAAGTGTCGTAAATGCGAACAAGAGGTGACCGAGACATGTAACCCATACTATCACGCCGGGTGATACGCCAGTATGGTGATGACAAATACACAATTCCAATGTGCGTTCACCGCGATGTCGCCACACACGGATGCGACCATCATGATGCTGTAAACAGAACCTGGATTCATCCGAAAAAATGACGTTTGGCCATTCGTGCACCCAGGTTCGTCGTTGAGTACACCATCGCGGGCGCTCCTGTCTGTGATGCAGCGTCAAGGGTAACCGCAGCCATGGTCTCCGAGCTGTTAGTCCATGCTGCTGCAAACGTCGTCGAAGTGTTCGTGCAGATGGTTGTTGTCTTGCAAACGTCCCCATCTGTCGACTTAGGGATCGAGACGTGGCTGCACAATACATTACAGCCATGTGGATAAGATGCCTGTCATCTTGACTGCTAGTGATGCGAGGCCATTGGGATCCAGCACGGCATTCCGTATGAACCTCCTGAACCCACCGATTCCATATTCTGCTAACAGTCATTGGATTTCAACCAGTGCAAGCAGCAATGTCGCGATACAATAAACCGCAATCATGCTAGGCCAGTCAACTGCTGTTTGTGTATGAGAAATCAGTTGCAAACTTTCCTCATGTCAGCACGTTGTAGGTGTCGCCACCAGTGCCAACCTTGTGTGAAAGCTCTGAAAAGCTAATCATTTGCGTATCACAGCATCTTCTTCCTGTCGGTTAAATTTCGCATCTGTAGCACATCATCTTTGTGGTGTAGCAATTTTAATGGCCAGTAGTGTATATGCAACTCGGCATCTCTGCTATATGGTGAGTACCAACTATCTACTTCATAATATTGTTACATTCCCTCCCGGAATCTTCCAGTGTTTAAACTAATTAGTTTCTTGATAATTACTGAAAATTATTTGTCCTAATATGTTTCGTGGCACCATATGAAGACACATCTGCAAGGGTAAAACATCCGAACCACAATGGGCCAGTAGATTTTCATAGAGAACTAGGCATGATTCAGCATACCGAAATAAAATCAAGGCATGTTTCCACAACTTTAGCACTCATTCATTCACATTTCATGACTTTAACCAACAGCGATCTTACTTATGAAGAAACGGTCACAATTGCAAAATATCATTATTTTAAAATGACCAGTTTTAGCACATACAGGAGGCCTTCTTCAGATTGATTGCACCATTTTCTGGAGCTGGTGACAAGCTGAGCAAAAACGTGTCACCTAGGTCAAGTTATTATCTTGACAATACACAGCTGATCAGCACATTCCCAGCTCCTTCAAATGGTGCAATCAACCAGAAGATGGCCTCCTGTATGTGCCAAAACTGGTCATTTTAAATACAGGATATTTTGTGATTGTGACTGGTTCTTCATGAGCAATATTCACATATCATGTTTCATAAACTTCTCACATGTGTGAAATGATTCAAGTTACACATTACTGAAGGACTGTTCTCAATCATAACCTGCTTTACTTTGTGTGTAAAAAAAAAAGTTGTAAATACTAATGAACATATTAACATAACCACCAGAAAACTTTTATAGAGCTTAACTGTATGGCTCTTGTGCTGACCAAACAAAACCATTACAAAAACACAGCTTTTCTCACAACTTCTTCAAAGCTTTGTCATTTTGGCTTGAGAAATATAAGAGATCCTCCCGGTAGAGTATTTTTGATAACAAGCTGTGCATATCCAGTATCAAAAGTGACCTTGTGACCTCACTAAAGCAATTGACCTAGTAAACCACAAGTTGTTGCTTTACAAAATTGCAGTAGCTTGTGGTCTCCACGGAAAATCTTCATGCTGGTTCTCATCCTATCTCTAAAATAGGAAACAGAGGATGTATACCCAACAAAAACATGAGAGAGCGTGTTCTAGCTGGAAGGAGAGACAAGCAAGTGTATTCCAGGGATCCATACTGTTCCTGTGTTACATAAACAATATACCTTGTAGGATTACCTTGTAACATTTCTGTATGCAGATGGCTCCATAGTAGTAGTTTCTACAAAAACAATGAAGAACTAGCAAATAATACTAAACAAACTCTTCAAGGACTTGAAAATTGGATAAATAATAATGCTATATGAAACTGCACATCACAAAAACACAAATGACCTAACAAACTGCTGAACATAAATCACAGTTAAATATGAGGGCAAAGAACTAATCACTACAGACCATTAAATTTCTTGGCATTAATCTAAATAAAAACTGGTCATGGATTGATCACGTAGATTACTTAGTGAACTGATTAAAGAGTTTTGTGTATGCAATGAAAATTCTTTGTAATCAAGTTAGATACAGCATGATGTCTGGATTGTCAAAAAAGCAAACCACCATAGTGTGTTCAAGTTACACAAAAAAGTCGTCAAACCTATGATGGAAACAAACAATAGGCAATTGCGCAAACTATTATTCGAAAGCCTTGACTTAATGAAAATTCCTTGTATTTTTATGTTCGAAATACTCCTTTTTGAGCTAAGAAGAGACACAACTTTTTGAAGGAAATTCTTTTATGCAGTGTTATAAAATAAGGCACAGATCAGACTACATTTTACCCTGGTGCAGACTTAGTTGTGTGCAGTATATAACGGTTACTGCTAGTGTAATTGCTCTTCTAAACAGCATTCTACACAAGCAAACCAGCTGCATCTTTACCTGTGGACTATGCATGGCTCTGTTTAAAAAGAATAGCTCAGTGTAGTCATAGGGTCAAGCCACACATGTCTGCTTTTACGCCAAACAGCTAATTTGCTGCAAACAATAACCTGTAGCTGTAATCCTGGAGTCAAATAGTCTGTGGACTGGCTACAGCTGTGAGTTAATAAAATACACAGAAATATAAAATAAAAGCTAAATGAATAATTTAATAAACAGAATTATAATCTAATGTCTATATATGATGTAGAAAACAAAGAATTATGTTCAATAATAATTATTCAAGAAAGGACCTTTCAAGTAAACGCGAAATGATCATATGATATTCAGTTAAAACACAGTAAAAAATACCCTTATCAAATGCAGTTATGTTAAGAGCATTACAAGAATGGTATGAGAATGGTAGTAAAATCCCCAAACTAAATAGTCATCAAAGATATGTGATATCTAAGTCCATTTCATAACCATAATACACAAAATATTCACCCAGCTCAAAACAGTTCAGAATTCAACATGATGATTTACAAATTGACACATACAATACAAAGAATAGTAACCCATACTCTGTGTAGCCTCAGTTCCATAAAACAAGTCGTAATAGTTACTCCAGAGAACATTTAGACCTCTCAAAATATAAAGTCCCTTCAAAAGTTAAAAGTATCATAGCACTGTAGGAGCCATTCACCACCCAAAATCAATCACCTGTAAAACTGAATCATAGTGTTCCTCCACTGTCTGCTTTTCCATTAGCTGAAGGCCGTCCCCACCAAAATTTCATTGTTCTTCATCTCTACAGACATGATTTGATACAACGTGATCACTTCGGGGATTAAACTAATATGTTACCACAATATTTAAATAAAGAAATGCCATGAACATTCAGTTACACTCAGATCATTTACATTCAACATAAGTATTAGCTGGTTCATAAATAAATAAGACACCATTCTTGCACAAGTGTGTGCATGATAAATGATCACAGAGTGTTGTTAAACATGGCTTGAGCAATTATTTAGGCCTGCTTGTCAGAGGCAGCTTTTGGTACTGATTTACAAAGGTGGAGTCAGCTAACACACGTAACTGACCACTTCTGAAATTACCATGATTTTGTATTATCAGTTGTAATTAACATTTAAATAAAGTTACTGGCAAAAAAATTAAACTGTTCATTAAATAAACACACATGTGACACAATATGAGATACTCATATTGTATTCATTTGCTGTGTAAACGTGGAGGGTACAACATTCTGACAAACATTGGGGCAATAAATTATAAAATATGTCGTAAGTCAATAAATAAATAAGATACAGGTGAGTTGCTCTCTGAGACGATAGCTATCGTGCAGTGCTCGCATCCGAGATACTAATTGTTAAAAGTGTACAAAGTGTTTAAAAGTTGTTAATTCAGAGGTTCATCGTGAAAATGTTTATTCACTGTGAAATATGAACTTCTGTAGTTTTAAAGATACTGAAAATAGTGTTGTGTCATTGTAAGCACCTACTTTTTATGAGATCACATACATATTCACATTTCCTTCAATACTTGACACTGAATTATTGTAGATTCTTGTGGAGCTGTAAAAAGACATCTTGTCTGACACTCCGCCATTTCTTGGGACATTGTCTGTCCTACATAAAGGCCACACAATTAACAGCTGTCCATATTCCGAGTTTTGGGATTTACTCATTTCCAGTGATGTGTTCCATGTCTCTGCACCTTAGCTTCGCTGGGGCGGCTGTGTGACATCCTTGTCCTGCCGACTTGCACACAACCAAGCAAGCAAATTCAGCTCTCCTCAATATCAGCCCTAAGTAGACGAATAACTCGCCCACATATGTGTAACGATGCACTTGTTTGAAAAAAAAAATAAATAAAACCTTTTTTTCCTGGCTTTGAAGCTTAGCAATAAAATATGGTCCAAGTTCACGGACTATAACAAAATCTACATATGCAAACACTGATGGCAAAGATTCTGTTCTATAATTTACTTCTTCAGTGAGATGCTAAACAGTTGCCAGATCAAAAATGGTTCAAATGGCTCTGAGCACTATGGGACTCAACTGCTGTGGTCATAAGTCCCCTAGAACTTAGAACTACTTAAACCTAACTAACCTAAGGACATCACATACATCCATGCCCAAGGCAGGATTCGAACCTGCGACCGTAGCGGTCGTGCGGTTCCAGACTGTAGCGCTTTTAACCGCTCGGCCACTCTGGCCAGCTTTTGCCAGATCCTTCCTTGGAACTGTTATTTTGTAATTGTGTTCACCATTGCAAATTCTTAGTGCTGTGTTACTATATTCAGTTTTAATTGCTGATCCCAGACCATTTAACTGCTGAAACTTACATAGTTGTTTATTACTGATTTTACACTAAATTTTATGCATTAGCAGTCAGGGAGAATTCAGAACATTTTTTGTTATCTTTCTAAAATTGACAAAAGGTGTCTGAAGATACTACATTCCCATGAATGAAATTATCTGTAAGCAGATTGTGCAGTTGTATTATAAAAGACTAATTTATTTTTCAGGTTCAAAATGAAGAAGTGAAAGCCAGTGGCCAACATTACTATCAAAAGTAATGATGTACAACGTTGGTTTTAACAGGAACAGATGGAAACAGTTACTATTGTATACTTGCTGAAGCGTACATAACTATTGAAGCTCTCTATTTTGAATTGTTTTATTATATGGGAGTTGCCTCAGATGAATCATTTACTAATCTTAGACTAAATTCATCACATTCACTCCAATCACTGTTTTATGTGAAAAACTAACAGTCCAAGTACTGCTGCTATGCTGTTCACAAGCAAACTATGGTCAGCAAGATTCCAAGATTCTGTGATGTCATCAACATCTTGAATGAACTAGTAAAATGTAGGAGATATCATTTCAGACCATCAACAGTGGAAAAGGTCTGGAGAGGTGCTGAGAGCTGGATATTTGTTCTTCCATCACAGTCTGATGTGCTGACCGACAACACATTTCAAAATTTTCCAGTCAAATTTTGAGATATACATTACATTAATTTATGAACATCTGCAAGTGTTAATGTTATACTGAAAAATATTTTAAAACAATTTCATTATGTACAACAGGACAATTTAATTATGTCTTCAATACCCTGGAATAGCTCCCAAACTTTTAAGCATAAATTGGCAACCGGCATTTCAAACTGTGGAGTGAAGCCTATATGTATATGTGCAGGTATATTTAAAAAATATCTAGTCATGTAAGTATTTTAATGTTATTTAAGGGAAGAATGTTTCATAAATAAATTATATTAACTGAATTAGTACTATAAATAAGTTTTATAGTGTCACTGTGTGTGGCACAGCAAATATTGTACATGATGTGGAAGTGTTACTTAGCAAGCTGTGAGCTCAGAAAATTCTGAAGATTGTTTATGAATGAAACTGCATCAGTGGAATAAAGCAGACCACATTGTGTTGCTTCATGAGTAACTGACATTAACTGCAACTGTAAATAACAAAAAAGTGTATGAATTTTACATGAATACTGACATATGTTTTAGATTATTCTCTACCTAGAGACACAAGCACTACTAAGAAATTCAAAACTAAGTGTTACAAAACTAACTATTTGAATGGTGTGCATTCCTGGAGACACAGTGCTGTATCTCTCCCTAAGTACCAACAGTGCATTAGATATGTTTGCCCACAACAGCTTGTTCACACCTGGGTGCTATGGACATTTTAATACATGTTGCCAGTCAGCCACCTGTGTACTGCGCTTGTACAGTCTTATTTCTGGTCTTGATCTCCCCGTAACTGCTCAAAGTTAGGGTTGACAAGTTGCAATATTTGTCTAGATTTGCTGTGGTCTCATTTTGATGTTTATTGCTTTATGTTTTGAACTATTTTTTAGTACTGACACTAGATGATGATTGTCAGTTCTATTCTGTATACGTGAGGTGCATTCCAGTTTTGCTAAGGAAATGATATACCATCACAGCCGCATACAGAAATATTTCCTAGTGATAGCAAAACGGACACTAAATTTTTTAACGCTGATAACTGTGACTGTTGTACAGAAACTCTATCAGTCATGAACTGTGGACATCATCAGATTTAATGAACCAGTTTAATCTTCCTAAAATAAATTTAATTATTAGTTCTTTAAAATGTGAAGAATCAGTGGTGTTAATAGTCTCACATTTAGAGAACACTTAAGTAATATGTTTGATGGAGGAACTAAGTGATTTCCATTTACTTATGCATGTGTTTGGTAACTCAGCTTTGGTGTATAAGTATCAGTCAGGTAATGATGCAATGATTTTGTCATCTCATGATATTTTAACAGAATATCGGATTACATTACATCGGTTGTATTATACACAAAGGCAAAAAACAAAAAATTAAAAATTTCTTGGTTGTTAAAGATGAAAGATATAGCATTTGACAAGCTTTGCTGGTATTTTTCTTCTCTAACTAAGGAACACTTATTTCATGATATATATGGAATTCAACAAAAATGAAATGAAAAGTTATTACTGTAGCACAGTGTGTTAAAGCAATGTCACAAATTGTCACGGTATCTCATTCATCATGCGTGTGACATACATTGCTTTGCACTACAGGAACACCCTAAAGGAAACCATGATATGGATGGTTCCCACTGCTTACAGGTAAAATTGAAGTATAATTTGCATTTATCAAACAGTAGCCTAATGAGCAAACATGTCCACTTAATTCTTATTGGATTTCTAAACTTATAGTGGTGAAGAAAACATGCGTTGCAGTGGATAATATGGTGAAGCTGCAAGGAAGGGACAGTGGACAATTGAAGCGAACTAGAAAAAACATGTCATTTTAGCCACGGACTGTTAAAATCATGCCATAACTATGGGAAAGAAGTAATCTTTGGTCAAGAAGGCAATTTCGAAAGTTCTTTGGGTTTTCCAGCATAGCGACCCTTTGCAGAGAAGCCTTGAAGTCAGTAATCAGTCACCTCAGTCTTATATCCACAGTATTAATTCTGTTTTGTTAGTGAAGAAATAAGAGCACAAGACTCATCACTGCTAGCTTTCTGGAAATAATTCACCACAGAGCAATACTGGCTGTTCAGACAATTCAAAACCAGGCACTGGCTCAAATGCAAGGCACTTAATGCATGTAGCCCAACTAGGCAGTAACTCAGCATACAACACAGTCTACAGCAAATACAGCTGCAGAAGCCATACTTTGTGAATTTAATGTTGAGTTTCACATATCAAAAGCTACCTTTCCAGAACTGCAAACATTCACATCAGCAGCACATTGTTGGATGTAAATTACAAAATACTTCTCCCAAACAATGGAAAGTCCAGGCTGGAATATCAAAAATACTATAAGAAAGATAGATTGCTACTCACTGTAAAGATGACAACTTGAGTTGCAGGTACAATGAAAAGAGCTTTTGGGCAAAGCCTTCTCCTTCTTTGTTTTCTGAAAAAGCTTTGGCTGAAAATTCAGTGTGTAACAGTCTTTTTGTTGTGCCTGTCTGCAACTCCAAGAGTTATCTTGCCACTGAGTAGCAATCCGTCCTTTTCATAGTATTGTAAATATGTCTGGAGTTGCCCTACTCTTTTCACGTTAGCTTCATCAACACAGTAAATAAATTTGTCCATCCAACCAAGATAAGAGCTATGTAAAAGAATGGATCATTAGCCATTCCTACCACATATTTGAATACTTGGACACAGGAATGTAAATTCTGCTCAACTATCTTTGTAACAGTTCCCAATTTTGCCGATCTACAGACAGCTCTGTGTAAAGTTAAAATACTTTGTTTGAAGTAGGAGATAATAACAGCAGCCAACCAAGAAGTAATTATCACAATTTGAGTAGATTAGTGCTCGTCATAATTGTCATCAGTATACTTCGCAGAAGTAGCCTGTTATTGTATAGCGTGACCCATTCCACATTCCTTGAGGCTACCCTTCGTTGTGGGATCGATGAAAAACAATGTGCAAATGAATGGATGGATGAAAGAGTTTCTTTGACCATGCATCAAATGCGATAAACCCTACAATTTTGCTTTGATGAAACCAACCATGAATTAAAAAAGCATTTCAATATTTACCACACAGTCTGTTCAGAACTGGCAGAAGCTCCACTGATAGGCAGACAGCTGTTGTACAAAAAATGTCAATGTTTTTTCCTCTACCCAACATCTCTTTAATCGGTAATTAAATTAAAAAGGTGGAGATTCTTATGCCTATAATGTTCCTCTATCTGTGAAACTTTGCAGAGTTTCTACCTGAACTCTCTGTATATTTTGTGTATTAACTTGGCGCTAACTACACAAATCACTGGTGTGGATCATGTAATGAGTGAAAACCAAAATCAATGGCCAAAATTTTGTAAATAGCAAACATTATGACTGCAGGTAACTTGAGCCCAAATCAATACCAAAGATCAACACATAGTCATGGTTCGAAATCACAGTCCTGGACCTGACAACCAAGGTAACAGTTGTATATAAGAATCAGCTTAACAAAGACTGCAATGAAAAAAATACAACAAACTGCTGAACCGGCTAGTATTTCCTGTAGAGAAGCTAACAGCTATCCCCATGTGATGTGTTTGCCACAAGTGTTGTGGGCCCTCCACAGCTGGGGGCATTGGTTAGGTGTCCATAGGATCGTCAAGTCCAGTGCCTGTGGTCTTTCCCTAGTGGGCCTACAGTGCAGGCAGTGCTTGTACCCAAGATTTGGCAGGAGCAAAGATGAGGAGTTTCAGCAGGTAGAGACTGGGAGACAGAGAGGCAGCTGTCTAGACTGAGCAGGCTTGGGGGCAGAGAGAATGTTCGTGGCAGTCTCAGGTTGTTATCTGAGTCCTCACAATGTCTTATCAAGGGTGTAAAATCACTCAGATAAGTGATGATGTTTGAGGTTCTATTGTCTGGCCAATACATCAACATTTGATGCTTCCTATGACCAGTGATGAGTCATTTGATCTGTACTGAGAATGATGATCACACTAAAATTATACAGAAGTCAGGATCACAACTGAACTCTGATAACAACCAACATACCTTAAAGTACAGCCATCTTCCACTGATGTCTGCATTCCTTTAAACTGACCTTATCTTAAGAGAGGAACATTTGTGACAGGTTGTTCTCTGTTTGAACCAAGTGTAATATGTCCAATGTTCATAAAAAGATACCAGGAAAGTAATTTATTTAAGCCTACAAGCAAATACAGAACCAAATCTGCTATAAAGACAATTTATTGTTGAGAAGCTCTGGCTCCTAAAAATCTTTCTGGACAGATTGCCATTTTGACATTTTGCTTGGTGCACTATCACAAAGGGCTGTCACAGATACCTATAAAGTTGGAAGATGCCTTTCTTTCAGGCTGTAAGCAATATTATGACAGCTGTGAAATACATAAACTTCAAGAGCATCAAAACTCTCATGAAAATACAACACTTTAAAGACCTTTTCTGCAATGCAGGTCTTTAAACAAACTGTACAAGATTCAGAATAGTGCGCCTACAAAAGCAAAATTCGTTGCGCCAACAAAAGCAAAATTCATTTCACAAAGTTGCAACAGTATCACACATTCTGAACCCCTGGTGTACCATGAACATCTGGTCACTAGTGGTATAACTATCACCCCGAGAATCAGAAGCGTAACAGGCAAGTGAATAGCATAGCTGTATTGACTTGGTTTGAGGAGAAGCAAAATCTTGCATGAGCAATCCATCGTTCGCTGTTGGCAGTTCACCTAAAAACAACTTAACTTCAGAAAGCTATTTAAATCCTACAGGTTATTCATACAGGGAATTTACAGTGACTGGCAAACATGATACCTGATAGGGCTGGCTGCGTCCTCTGCACACCACTATTCTCTGTCTGTCAGGTGAGTCCCAATGTCATCCACAAGCCAAGTAGTGCTGAGTCTTAATGCCCCACATAAGAGAATCTTACCCCTACTTTGTATCTTGGGCCAGCCACTGTGATATTTTTCATCACATACACACTGTGATTGACAAATTCTAGCACTGCTAATGCCTGTGTTAGACATTTTGCATAAAGTTATCCAGAAATTTATTCTCGCCTTCTTTTTCTATCAAAACTATTACTTTGTATCACACTATCTCCCATTCTCACTTAACTCCAATGGATGAATCCTTACTCTGAGCGATGTCTTCACACATATCTTGCATATTGCAATTTCTGGAAAGCAGATATCCACCTATGCCAACATTCTCAGTATCCTGCACGTGTGGACATATTCCTGTCCTGCTCCATTTTTGTCCTCTTATGTAATCCCTTGACATGACTATGAATACTGTTCCATGTTAAGAGTAAAAACAAAATGATATGCCACACATACGTCTGTGTAACTACATCTGATGTATTTTCCGTATTTGATATACAATTATTTACTTCTTTTCTTACAAAAGTAAATACGAGTACATATTCCAGAGCATAAATGTGTTGCCTTTCACCTGGATCTATTGAAATTGCATTTATTGCTTAAAAAATTTTTTAAAAATGTTCTTCTGTAAGGAATGGAACTGGGACTCAAAGATTCCACATTAGAACAACTATTAATTACAATCAAGTTGCCACACTTCACACCCCCTTTACTACACTGAATTGTGAGAAAAGGGTGGGTAGATTTCTAACCAAGCACTGAACTGCAGAACGTAATGGACCTAACGATAACATTAACTGAATAGATATTATGAATTATTATCAAGTGTTAGTTTCACTTCTAACATTGATATAAAAGCCAAGACAGAGATGACCTCTCATGCAACACATGTTATGGATTACTTAAGTTTCACAAGAGCACATCTCAAACTGTCAAGTGGTTTCTGATTTTCATTTCTCAATCAAAGTATAACCACTAAAGTCAATGGTATTACAACAAAACAGAAAAACTCAAAGGAACATCTAGTTTTAAAAAGAGTACTCTTTATGTGAACAAATTAGGTGACATAAATGTACCGTCTAACAAAGTTTTGATTTAACAATGGCTTTGACACAGAGTGCTTGCATAGCAAGCAGATTTTACAACAGAATTCACTCACTATGACCACACTGCATATTTTCAAGTATCTTACAGCATGATGGATTCTCCCCAGGAACAGAATGTTCCTGATTTGTGTGTATGCTTTATAGGAAATTTAAGAAAATTGTAAAAGTTTCAAAAGACACCACTGGCTTTTCAGATTTGTTTATTACTGTTTTTGCTGCAATTCGTCCAGTTGTGATAGACAGGCATGCTCACAAAAAGGCACAGAATTCTTTTATTCATAAATAAGATACTGGCCATTACAAGTCTCTTTGCATCACCATACTCTAAACAAAAGAAATAATACTTGCAGAGTAACTCATGTAGGATCTTACAACTATGGAATTCAGTCAAAATGAAAACAATGGAAACATTTAAAAGATGAAAAAAAAAACAGTCAGTGAAAAATTACAGATGAGGATCTGACGGTTGCAGTTTCACAAGATCCTCACTCAGTTCCCACAGTTTCTTTGCAGCAGCCATGTCTTGCACTCCTTGAGACAGGCCCCTTTCCTGGAAAAGGGAACATGTAATTTAGATGTAACACCTCCTTAACCATATTACCACAATTAGTACATGAACATTTTTTCCTTTTTGCTGCAGAACATATTTACAAATAACTACAAAATTGAACACTATATAATAGTAAAGAAATTTTCCTTTTCTTACAAAACACACCATATTACTATTAGAGATCTGGTAATATTCTAACTTTTGAACTCAATTTCTATGGATGTCACAAACTCGCTGTCTCTCATACACCTAGGTTATTACTCAAGCTGTGCAAGCCTAACAACATGTCCGCTCGGAATTTAAAATACATATTTCTTCTAGAGTATTGACAAACCTGGGATAAAGTAGGTATGGATAATGATCTGGCTGCTGCTGCTGTTTGCTGGAGGGGCAGGGGAAGGGAGTGGAAAAAAAAATCATTCAGTGACAAAATAGTGTGTAATTCAGAAAATAACATTCCATATTATGAGGGGTGTTTCCATTGACAAAAAAGCAGAATTTGTTGTGGGACATCATGGAATATTCCCACTTCAGCCACCATAGTTTCATGACATTCTAATGGGTAGTGGCACTATTCACAGCCTTCAAAATGGAGTCTAATGGAGGTGTGTTCCACGCAGAGAGCTGTCACAGTTTCTTTTGGTGGATAACCAAAGCATCACAGATATTCTTAGGCACTTGCAGAATGTGTACAGAGACCTGGCTGTGAATGAAAAGCAGGGCGAATTGTTGGGCAAGGCATCTGTCATCATCACAATAAAGGTCACGAAAACCTGTCTGGCTGTGACCTCAGCAATGTGTTCATCACCACAAAAATGCAAATAAATTTCTCCTTCTCCATGACAATGCAAGGCTCCATAAGCCTGTGTACCTGAAGGACCTCGCAAAAATTCATCAGGCTTTCGTCCTCATCCACCCTGGACTGTTCTTACCAGATCTCGCACCATCTGTTTGGCCCAATGAAAGATGCACTCTGCAGGAAGCCTTAAATGGACGATGGGGAGATTATTGATGCAGCAAGATGTTGGCTCTGACATTAACCAGCAGAGTGGTATTATGCCGGTATACAGGCCCTCCCAATAAGGTGGCATAAAACTGTTGTACTGAATAGAGATTATGTTGAAAAGTAGCATTTTGTAGTCACAATATTGGGGAATAATATGGTGTATTGAAATCCTGAATAAATCCAACCTCCTTCAGAAGAAAATGTGTTGCATTACTCATTGAGTGCCTTTCATATTTGCCTACTGGAAAAGTTAGACACGTACAGCAATAAACAAATCAAAGACGATAGAAGTAAATGTTAAGTTTTGTAAGTGACTATCTCTCTGATACTGCCCAAATCACATACAGAACTCAAAGTGAGCATGACAATACAGAAATTACAGAATAAGAACTCAGCAAGCATAGATGGGATTCCAGTCTCTGCTCTGAAACTGTGAATAAAAAGCAAAGAAACCCCCTCTTAACAAATGTAATAAATGTGTCCTATAACTCAGGTATTTTCCCAGAGTATATAAAGCATGCATAAGTTGAGCTCTTAGTACAAAATGGTAATGCAGGGAGTACAGAAAACTACAGGCTAGTTTCACTACTATCAGTGCAATCAAAAATAATATTATCAATCATGAAAGATAGACCTATGGGTTACATGACTACATACAACCTTTTAATGAAGGGCAGTCTTGTTTCCAAAGTGGGAGAAGTACATCGTCAGCCATAATATAGTTCACAGAAGTGGCACTTTAAACTCTTGACAACGAAGACTGAGTACATTCTTATGCTTGTGCAAGACTTGACTATAAAACACTGCGATATCAAACAAACTATAAAGAGCATTCAAAAAGAAACGAGCTGGAGGCATAATTACAGAAACCAGTACCTCTATGTTAGAAGTATTGACCCTGGCTGTTGAGACACAAGGAGGTGAATGGTTCTCATAAAATTCCCCAGGGCTGCGATGTTAACCAGTTCCGCATGTACAGCTGGATGTCGTCATCTGAGGAGGCGTCATCTGAGGTGAATCGTTTGCCCCTCAGAGCCTTCGTAAGGGGACAAAAATGGCATAAACACACACACACACACACACACACACACACACACACACACACACACACACACACACACACACACAGAGAGAGAGAGACAGACAGAGAGAGAGAGAGAGAGAGTCCTGAGACTGGTTTGATGCAGCTCTCCATGCTACTCTATCCTGTGCAAGCTTCTTCATCTCCCAGTACCTACTGCAGCCTACATCCTGAATCTGCTTAGTGTATCCATCTCTTTGTCTCCCTCTACGATTCTTACCCTCCACGCTGCCCTCCAATACTAAATTGGTGATCCCTCGATGTCTCAGAACATGTCCTACCAACCGATCCCTTCTTCTAGTCAAGTTGTGCCACAAGCTCCTCTTCTCCCCAATTCTATTCCATACCTCCTCATTAGTTATGTGATCTACCCATCTAATCAGCATTCTTCTGTAGCACCACATTTCAAAAGCTTCTATTCTCTTCTTGTCCAAACTATTTATCGTCCATGTTTCACTTCCATACATGGCTACACTCCATACAAATACTTTCAGAAACGACTTCCTGACATTTAAATCTATACTCGATGTTAACAAATTTTTCTTCTTCAGAAATGCTTTCCTTGCCATTGCCAGTCTACATTTTATATCCTCTCTACTTCGACCATCGTCAGTTATTTTGCTCCCCAAATATCAAAACTCCTTTCTACTTTAAGTGTCTCATTTCCTAATCTAATTCCCTCAGCATCACCCGAGTTAACTCGACTACATTCCATTATCCTCGTTTTGCTTTTGTTGATGTTCATCTTATACCCTCCTTTCAAGACACTGCCCATTCCATTCAACTGCTCTTCCAAGTCCTTTGCTGTCTCTGACAGAATTACAATGTCATCGGCGAACCTCAAAGTTTTTATTTCTTCTCCATGGATTTTAATACCTACTCCGAACTTTTCTTTTGTTTCCTTTATTGCTTGCTCAATACACAGATTGAATAACATCGAGGATAGGCTACAACCCTGTCTCACTCCCTTCCTGACCAGTGCTTCCCTCTCATACCCCTCGACTCTTATAACTGCCATCTGATTTCTGTACAAATTGTAAATAGTCTTTTGCTCCCTGTATTTTACCCCTGCCACCTTCAGAATTTGAAAGAGAGTATTCCAATCAACATTGTCAAAAGCTTTCTCTAAGTCTACAAATGCTAGAAATGTAGGTTTGCCTTTTCTCAATCTTTCTTCTAAGATAAGTCGTAGGGTCAGTATTGCCTCACGTGTTCCCACATTTCTACGGAATCCAAACTGATCTTCCCCCGAGGTCAGCTTCTACCAGTTTTTCCATTCGTCTGTAGAGAATTCGCGTTAGTATTTTGCAGCTGTGACTTATTAAACTGATAGTTCCGCAATTTTCACATCTGTCAACATCTGCTTTCTTTGGGATTGGAATTATTATATTCTTCTTGGAGTCTGAGGGTATTTCACCTGTCTCGTACATCTTGCTCACCAGATGGTAGAGTTTGGTCAGGACTGGTTCTCCCAAGGCCATTAGTAGTTCTAATGGAATGTTGTCTACTCCCGGGCCCTTGTTTCGACTCAGGTCTTTCAGTGCTCTGTCAAACTCTTCACACAGTATTGTATCTCCCATTTAATCTTCATCTACATCCTCTTCCATTTCCATAATATTGTCCTCAAGTACATCGCCCTTGTATAGACCCTCTATATACTCCTTCCACCTTTCTGCTTTCCCTTCTTTGCTTAGAACTGGGTTTCCACCTGAGCTCTTGATAATCATACAAGTGGTTCTCTTTTCTCCAAAGGTCTCTTTAATTATCCTGTAGGCAGCATCTTACCCCTAGTGAGATAAGTCGCTACATCCTTACATTTGTCCTCTAGCCATCCCTGCTTAGCCATTTTGCACTTTCTGTCAATCTCATTTTTGAGACATTTGTATTCCTTTTTGCCTGCTTCATTTACTGCATTGTTATATTTTCTCCTTTCATCAATTAAATTCAATATTTCTTCTGTTACCCAAGGGTTCCTACTAGCCCTCGTCTTTTTACCTATTTGATCCCATCTCCTTAAATTCCCACCTTTTTGCAGTTTCTTCAGTTTTAATCTACAGTTCATAACCAATAGATTGTGGTCAGAATCCACATCTGCCCCAGGAAATGTCTTACAATTTAAAACCTGGTTCCTAAATCTCTGTCTTACCATTATATAATCTATCTGATACATTTCAGTATCTCCAGGGTTCTTCCATGTAAACAATCTTCTTTCATGATTCTTAAACCAAGTGTTAGCAATGATTAAGTTATGCTCTGCGCAAAATTCTACCAGGCGGCATCCTCTTTCATTTCTTAGCCCCAATCCATATTCACCTACTATGTTTCCTTCTCTCCCTTTTCCTACTGACGAATTCCAGTCACCCATGACTATTAAATTTTCGTCTCCCTTCACTACCTGAATAATTTCTTTTATCTCATCATACATTTCATCAATTTCTTCGTCATCTGCAGAGCTAGTTGGCATATAGACTTGTACTACAGCCGTAGGCGCGGGCTTCGTGTCTATCTTGGCCACAACAATGCGTTCGCTGTGCTGTTTGTAGTAGCTTACCCGCATTCCTATTTTTTTTATTCATTATTAAACCTACTCCTGCATTACCCCTATTTGATTTTGTATTTATAACCCTGTATTCACCTGACCAAAAGTCTTGTTCCTCCTGCCACCGGACTTCACTAATTCCCACTATATCTAACTTTAACCTATCCATTTCCCTTTTTAAATTTTCTAATCTACCTGCCCGATTAAGGGATCTGACATTCCACGCTCCGATCCGTAGAACACCAGTTTTCTTTCTCCTGATAACGACGTCCTCTTGAGTAGTCCCCGCCCGGAGATCCGAATGGGGGACTATTTTACCTCCTGAATATTTTACCCAAGAGGACGCCATCATCATTTAATCATACAGTAAAGCTGCATGCCCTCGGGAAAAATTACGGCTGTAGTTTCCCCTTGCTTTCAGCCTCTCGCAGTACCAGAACAGCAAGGCCATTTTGGTTAATGTTACAAGGCCAGATCAGTCAATCATCCAGACTGTTGCCCCTGCAACTACTGAAAAGGATGCTGCCCCTCTTCAGGAACCACACGTTTGTCTGGCCTCTCAACAGATACCCCTCCGTTGTGGTTGCACCTACGGTAGGGCTATCTGTATCGTTGAGGCACGCAAGCCTCCCCACCAACGGCAAGGTCCATGGTTCATGGGGGGTCTGGAGCTATATTTGTAAGAATTATCTACTCGTTTCATTGTCCTCTATTCACCCTTTCTGTTCATACCTACAATAGTTGAACACCCTGAATATTCTGTATGTATGTATACTGGAGCGACTCATTTTCATTACATTATGATAACAAATCCTGTATTATTGCGATATGATCCTTGGATGAGTAAATAAAATAATAAAAATATAACTAAATAAATGAATAAACAAATATATAATAATAATAATAATAATAATAATAATAATAATAATGATAATAGTTGATGTAACAACAGGTTATTACTCAATTAAGTTGAGCATGCTTGGCAGTGTGTTTCACAATTTCTACTGCAGGTTTCTAGGAGTTGTAGAGGGTAATTAGTACATAAAGTTTTGATAAAGAACCCATATTCAGAAATAAAAAGTTTGGATATATAGTAAGTTTGAAGACCAGATCACTTTCCAATCTCCCACTTCACAGTATGCACACAAACTGGAAGTGTGCGTCATCACTGGCCCATACTGTAATTGTTACATAACATATTCATCTGACTACAACAGTGGCTGAGAGAAATTGGTACACTTCCAAATAGGAGGGTTGAATGTGGTGCTGCAAGAATGCGCTGCACTTTTGACTTTGAAAACTATGTCTGTCACATAGAAGTGCTAGAAATATTGCCCATGCCATGGGCTCCTGTAGAGCGCACAGATCAGACTTCACAATATGCACACAACAGACACAGTGAAGTGGGAGGTTTGAAAGTGATGCAGTCTTCAATCTTCTTTTACATCTAACTGGCACATTTGTTGACATAAGTTCCTTATAAAAACTTCCTCAATTCTCCTCAACAACTCCTTGAAGACTAATATTAATTGAGAAGCATCTTGTACATTCATATTTAAGGACTGTTCATTTCAAAGTCAGAATTTCCTTCAGTAGTCGTGTAGCAGCCACATATCAGAATTAAAAATATTAAAAGTTCTGCACAGAAGCGTATAACTTTACATACGAAGAATTGGCGCCTACTATGAACACTTGCAGTAAAACTGAAACTAACAAGACAAACTACATACTTATTCCTGTGGGGCTATAAGTGAACCAGTGGCTGAAGTATGTGATTTAGACTCTTCTGGTACTCCATCTTCAGCGTTAACATTTTATACACATTTTCTTGTGGTGTTCTAAGTGACTTTCCAAAATTTTCTATCATTCTATTTTCCAATATTCTTTCAGTAAGAGAAAGGAGACGAAGTAAAGGTCCTGAGAGCTTCTCTATATTACTACAGGATTGGTGACACTGTGTTATTTTAGAGAGTACTGCCGTAAGCTGTAATTTTATATCATTAGCAAATATGATATCGCATAGAAATGTGCAATCTACATTAACAAGATTTCAAAAAATCCAATGTATTGTACAGGATTTTTCAATTCCAGCTCAGTTGACAAACACCATTGTGAACAGCCAAATATAAACATTACACGATATTATTCAAGATTTTCTGGAACTTACCATGCAATCCATGTAGTACTTTCCAGACACACCTTCTACTTCTTCTGATATAGCTAGATGAAGAGTTGTTTGTGCCCCTTGTTCCGGAGTCTGGAAATAAAATTAATGTTCTATGAACAAGTTACGATTACTTAGTAATTAATGTAATGCAGATATAAAATGTCTATGACACAAAAAACAAATTCTAATGTTTTGCAGATGAGTTCATGATTTAGTATTTAGAAAGTGTTAATCAGTGTTGAAAACGTACGTCATTTTCAGGAGTCTCCCCATAAAATGAAGCCATTATCATCCTGTTATTTTTAAAGAACTAATACAAAAATTAATTACTATTATTTATGGCACAGCATTATTTAAATTACTGGCTATGGGTACAGATTCATACTACCAACCTTTTGAATTTACTCTTAAATATGTACACAATTAACTATGTAACTCCCATTTGTAAACTGCTATTAAATAGTCTTTATTTGTATGGTTATAGCATCTGGAGATGGCATATAATTATGTAAGTACTTTCTGTTACTCGCAGCTGCACTCACACATCTATAGTGTTGCTACAATGAGTGATGGTGAGCAAATAAGCTACTTTACATGCATTAAGGTCAACTCCTCTTATGCGTCTGCCTGTGTGTGTAAGCACAGCTCATGGATGTGCTCCCTGTTCTCCCTCTCCCAAGCTGCCTCAAAGCACAATGCATTGCCATGTGCAGCACTGCTGCTGAGCAGTGCATGCATGACCAGAAGTCTGCATCTAAGCATGCTACTGAAGCAGCTACACATTACACAATGTGTACATTATGCAGCAAGGAGTGTGGAAGTATGGATTAAACACAATGAAAATTGTATAAACTTTGTATTCATTACTTTGGATCATATCACATAGCACATATCAATACAACCATTTTCACCAATATGAACAAGTTCAAAGGTCAAGAATAAATACCTTTTCCAAAAGGTAGATTTTTTCCTTAGATCACCAAATATTCTTCCAACTAATAAGCATAATGTAAAGTTTCTAAAGTAGCGTATGCTCTTCCTAAGGTATCGAGCTATCTCCTTACCAAATTTCATAGAAATCAGTTCAGCATGTTAGTGCTGAACATTTAACAACCAAGAGTTACTTTTGCATTTATAATATTAATATCAAAAAAACTTTCAATTACAATTTTTTTTCTGTGATCTGATTGTCATGAAATAAAGCCTATACGGTGTCTCAAGTTGTGCTTAAGTTACCTGTGAAAATCTCTTTAAAATTCTTCCAGTAGTTTTGGAGAAGCGTGTTCAAATAGATGGACACAACAGTTTTATTATTAGTACAGATTAAGAAGATATGATACAGATTATAAAGCTTCTTTGTGTACAGTGTTTGAAGTAGTATGATTGAGAATATGAATGATGAGCTTGTTTGCTTTACTTGGGAGAGAGTCATGTAGAACTGATGGTGCAAAAAGCAACTGGCACTAAGGTCTACATCCGTTAACACACAGAGCATATACTTCAAGACTGCTTGTGCCGGAGTCATATGTTATTCGACACTGAGTTGCCAAGGCTGTACGCCTGGTTGGTTAGGAAGGAGTTGGAGTTGGAGTTTGTGATGTCTGAAGATAGGTGTAATCCCAAAACGCGTAACATGTTCTAATAAAAGAGTCAATTGAACATCTCATGACTTTATTGTGATTGTACAGCATTGGTTGCCAATTATTAACATAAAAATGATCGTAGGCCTCAGATGGGATTTTATGTCCTCTTTATCAGAAAGTATAAATTTCAATTCCACCAAACACTGCATGTTACTTTCCGAAGCATTGAAATCAAGATTGTGATGCACTTAAGTAAGCCAGTCATAGCTCGTGTCATGTGATCTCGCCAGCAGATTACAATGGTTATTCACAGCGTAGGACACATGATGTAGTCAGCCAATAACAATATCACTGTTAAATAGCATGTATATACAAATTGGAAAAGTTAATGGTTCAAATTAATATACATATTGTTGCTACACGCAAAGCAAAGCTTTCACATGTAATATTGGTCTCTAAGTTTAATAAGCTGCATGAGACGCTAAGCTTTCACATATAATATTGATCTTTTTGTGCATGTTACACATTAAGATACATCACACAAATGTGCCAGTAAAATTTTTAATAACGACATAAATGTCTGATCTTCTGGGCTCAAAATTTTCCTAAATGTTCATCCACAAAGAGTTGATTTTTGAATGAGAGTCAAACACTTTGTGATTTAAGAAATTCATCGTACATTCTCGCACATAGTTCAGCTTGCATAGGAGGAAATTTACTTTGAAAGTAATGCTTTTCAAACAACCTTCTGAAATATTTCCCCGCAACCTGTTAGAAATAGGTTCGTTTCAGCAGCTGCCAGAGAGTGCCAGATAGCAAGCGTCACCCAGCTTGCGCAGCTACGATGACTCAGGAAGACTGTATGTTTGTATGTGTAAAACATTTAATTCGGCTTCCAGTGCACATTCTTATGTCAAGATTCAGATGTAAATTTTCTTGGAGTACCAGTGCTGTATTATCTCATGTTTGGTTCTTTATTGTGGCATAATGCCATACATGCTAGAAGATGAAAAGATGCAATTTTGAAATGCAATGAGCAGTTTAAACTAGCCAATAGTGTGGAATTAAACATTTTGTTTCAAATAAATTGACTGCCTCAGCGTAAAATATTATCAAAAGCGAAATTTCTTTAGCAAACCGACAAAAATAACTTCATTATTCTGCAAGGCGATTAATGCTTGACTGTCAGACAGGTGGGAATAAAATCTGAAACTCACAACATATTTTATCCTTCCATAATTATGTGAATGTATTTTAATTCACTTGATAGCTCCCAGACACAGAAATCCATTTTGTTTTCATTTGACGTAAGAGCAATAAATGAAGAGGAAACAGCAAACTCACTAAACGTAAACACAGATCACGCGGAGACTATCCACCTCCCTACAAGCCAGACTGCTCTGTGCATTAGCACCAGATCAACGATATTTCCGAACCACGGCAATACTAGATAGTTGTGCCACCCCCCCCCCCCCTTTTCCCTTGAGCATTTAAGGTAAGATGCCAAAAGCAAAAAAATAACAACACGGGATGGCGACAAGAAGGGCATCTGGCCACCCTCTGCCACTAACATCGCCAAATCCATAGTAACAAGGTCGACACGAAGTTGAACAAAGGTCCAAAGGAAAGGAAATGGTGACTTGAAACCAATAAAGACAAGTGACAAGCAAGACAGTACACATTTCTTCAATCCTTAAATGCTAGCATTTTTTCTGTCTAACCTTGTTACTGCTGCTTTACATGGTGTGCTTTCCTTTCTGCGAAAGGATATTATCTCATCACATTTCACCAAACGTTTTGCTACATGAAAAAACAATGTCAGTGTCCAATACTGAAAAAGATGTTAATACAAACAGTACCCAAGACTGGTGTGGTTTCTCCGTCTGATTACATGAGTTTTGTCACTGTCTGGCAGATAAAACGAAATAGGCCTGTCTAGTATTGCAGCAATTGTGACACGACAGAACATAATTCATGAAGCACCAATATGAAATGCCTATTAGGCCTACTACGAGCAAAAAGCTTTATGTTCGGAAATAGTTTTACATTTCATTCATACGCTCCAGCTTCTGAAGCATGAGATCAAAAAGTAGTAGTTAGAAATTTTTATATAGATTTGGAATAGTCATATTTTTCCATAATTTGTGTGATGTCCCCGTTTCTTCTCCTTCCTCTTTCTAACAAACAATCTTGTCATCACCAATTCTGTAACTATTCCTGCCAGTGTCAAAAGTTTTTCTCCAGTTAACTTCACTAACACTGCCACAATCAATGGCTTAGTTATCCCACGTTTATTCTTCGGTTAGGTGTTATTACGTGTTCGTACAACGCGTTTTTCCACACTACTCCCAGAATAGAACTTAGGCGGCTGTTACCAGGGTCTGTACAACTGGCCGTTACTAGTGTAGTGGTCTGGTCAGAAGTTTTCTAACTAAATTTCATTTTCTTGGTTACACTGAGAAGATAATCCATAATCTTTCTTACCTGTCAGTCATTTACTTCCCCTCTGGTAGTCTGAATCTATGGATTTAGCTGGTAATTATAACAACGGTGATCATTCACAAACCCAGTCAACCACATAGACAGACAGCAATTGGCATTCACCCATATGGCTTTATTCCGTTCTGCTCGTATAGCCCCATCCCCTTCTGTCTGCAGGAATGTTTATTTCTACATGTGATGGGGATTCCATGGCAGAGACATGACATACACTATGCACTCATTCAAAAATCAACTTATAATTCATTCATAAATAAACTTAGCATATGTTCAAAAACCAGCAGGAATGTGTTTCAAAATCATATGGATAATCGATAGACCAACACACGCTGGACAATAGGCGCTTTGTGAAACAGTTTTTTTCCCCTCAAGAATATGAATTTGCACTCCCACCCCCCCAACCCAAAACTGCCGCCTGGGGCAGATACCCTGGTTTCCCCCCAGTGAATCCGACACCTTGCATGCAACAGTAAAATTTTTCCAGGTAGCATCTTGCTGCTACTGCTTATACAGTTAACAGCCACACTTCTGTAGCTAGAAGTGGGAGAAGGTACTACACATGCACAACTCAACTGCGCATATGCATGAGCCTGCTCGCAACTGCTCAAATGAATCTAATGTAAACAGTTGTGACGTCACGCACATCGAAAGCAATTTGTTGTTATGAAGCAATGCACAGTTTTCCTAAAGCCTTTGACACATTTCACTGTTCGCAGACGCTTTTATGAGCATTGTGTTTGTTGTTGTATGTGGGGCATTTCTTTTGCAACTTGAGTTTTGTTTTATTTTATTTTTTTCTCTCTCGTTCATGTTTTTTGTTTTGTTGTGGTCTTCAGTCCAGAGACTGGTTTGATGCAGCTCTCCATGATACTCTATCCTGTGCAAGCTTCTTCATCTCCCAGTACCTACTGCAACCTACACCCTTCTGAATCTGTTTAGTGAATTGATCTCTTGGTCTCCCTCTACGATTTTTACCCTCTGCACTGCCTTCCAATGCTAAACTGGTGATCCCTTGATGCCTCAGAATATGTCCCACCAATTGTCCCTTCTTCTAGTCAAGTTGTGCCACAAATTTCTCTTCTCCCCAATTCTACTCAGTACCTCCTCATTAGTTATGTGATCTACCCATCTAATCTTCAGCATCCTTCTGTAGGACCACATTTCAAAAGCTTCTATTCTCTTCTTGTCCAAACTATTTATCGTCCATGTTTCACTTCCATACATGGCTACACTCCATACAAATACTTTCAGAAATGACTTCCTGACACTTAAGTCTATACTCGTTAAATTTCTCTTCTTCTGAAACCCTTTCCTTGCCATTGCCAGTCTACATTTTATATCCTCTCTACTTCGACCATCATTAGTTATTTTGCTCCCCAAATAGCAAAACTCCTTTACTACTTTAAGTGTCTTATTTCCTAATCTAATACCCTGAGCATCACCCAATTTAATTCGACTACATTCCATTATTCTCATTTTGCTTTTGTTGATGTTCATCTTATACCCTCCTTTCAAGTCACTGTCCATTCCATTAAACTGCTCTTCCAGGTCCTTTGCTGTCTCTGACACAATTACAATGTCATCGGCGAACCTCAAAGTTTTTATTTCTTCTCCATGGTCGCTCAATATACAGATTGAATAACATCGGGAAGAGGCTACAACCCTGTCTCACTCCTTTCCCAACCACTGCTTCTCTTTCATGCCCCTCGACTCTTATAACTGCCATCTGGCTTCTGTGCAAATTGTAAATAGCCTTTCGATCCCTGTATTTCACCCCTGCCACCTTTAGGATTTGAAAGAGTATTCCAGTCAACATTGTCAAAAGCTTTCTCTAAGTCTACAAATGCTAGAAATGTAGGCTTGCCTTCCCTCTATCTATTCTCTAAGATAAGTCGTAGGGTCAGTATTGCCTCACGTGTTCCAACATTTCTATGGAATCCAAACTGATTTTCACCACGGTCGGCTTCTACCAGTTTTTCCATTCGTCTGTAAAGAATTCGTGTTATATTTTGCAGCTGTGACTTATTAAACTGATAGTTCGGTAATTTTCACATCTGTCAACACCTGCTTTCTTTGGGATTGGAATTATTATATTCTTCTTGAAGTCTGAGGGTATTTCGCCTGTCTCATACATCTTGCTCACCAGATGGTAGAGTTTTGTCAGGGTTGGCTCTCCCAAGGCCATCAGTAGTTCTAATGGAATGTTGTCTACTCCCGGGGCCTTGTTTCGACTTAGATCTTCGAGTGCTCTGTCAAACTCTTCATGCAGTATTATATCTCCCATTTCATCTTCATCTCCATCCTCTTCCACTTCCATAATATTTTCCTCAAGAACATCACCCTTATATAGACCCTCTATATACTCCTTGCACCTTTCTGCTTTCCCTTCTTTGCTTAGAACTGGGTTTCTATCTGAGCTCTTGATATTTATACAAGTGGTTCTCTTTTCTCCAAATGTCTCTTTAATTTTCCTGTTGGTTCATGTTTTATTTCTGCAATATTATAATATCCTTAGTATTGTTTCTCAACAGTCACAAGTGCAAAAATTTAACTGAAAACTAGAAAAATAATTTCCCGGACTTCTAAAAAATTCCCGGGTTTTTCCCAGTTTTCTACCGGGTGAAAAAATTCCCAGGTTTTTCCCGGATCTCCCGGTTGTCCCATACTGTATACACCTTGAGAACATTATTAAAAGTTCAATCATTTATTTCTATGTTAACAATTTGTTGCTCTCCCATACTAGCCCCAACTGATTCTTCACACAGCTGCGCGTTTTATTCTGGCTGATGTCTGTTTACGTCATCTCAGAATTCGCATGCCCACACAATGGTGTCAATGGTCTCTGTGCAGCGGTGTGTTGCTGTCTGGCAAATGGTGGCCATGCCCAACATGAAAGTTTGGTCTTGCGCTGGCTGCTGAAGTGTCATCAGTCCCACTCAAAAATCTGCAACAATCCTCGATGACCCATCAGCGATGTACCTAGTGTCAGTAGTCATGTGGTCAGTTGATTTCTTCCCTACCAGCCTAGTAGATTTCAGCACCTGGGTGTTTAATAGGAACAAGGGCCTCAAGAGGCCTCATAACTAGCTTTCTGGCTTAATTTTCTGGTCCAGTGGGGACGGCATTCTGTGATATAGTGTTGTCGGGAGACAGTCAGTCTCCATCAGTAGATGGCAGGCAGCAAGCAGCATGAAGTTCATCAGGTGGAGACCATCATCACAAGTACACCTTCCGCTCATTCGTAGACTGTGCTGGAGCATCTAGCACACAGATTCACTACAGTATCATAAACACAAAACTGAGAGCCATTACTGTGGAAGCCCTCAATCCCCATGGCCAACTGACAGGAGCTGGAAAACTGGAGTATTTAAAGTGAGCTAGCATGAGGCTATAACGTGCGGCTCAGTTCGTAATGACCACGTGTTGTCCTCATTCTGCAATATTATCTTAACAGGTTGTTAACTGATGCATCAGATCCTCACTACAAATGCTTGTGTAAGCGATCGAGTTTCTTGCACCGTGTCTTACGAGCTAATGAATATGCTTGGCTCCCCTCCCTTGGTTTTCTGGCACATTTTTCTTTCTGCCGGCTGTGTATTTCTCACTCGGTGAACAGTGTCGTAATGTGTTAAAAGTCCAACCCACTTGCGACATACCGGTAAGCATACTGCTTCAGCTGCTTAAATTGATATTCCCTGTAGGAATACCAGTTTTCATTAAATTTTCTAATTTCCTATCCCTTACTATCCTGTGCCACAGCGCATGCCTCCTTTTTAAGATATCCATCCTGTCTTTCCTTTTTTTCCACTTAGTAATTAGTCTATACCTGTCTTACATTTTAAAAAACTATTCTGCAACAGTTTTCTGGGTTGCTTCTCAGCCTAAGTCTTGCATCATAGTTTAACTAATCTACTTAGTCAATTTGTCCCAGTTACTTACATTATTTACATTTTCCACTTCCATTACTTATTACGAGTTCGTATCCACTCTATTGGTATCTGATGGATGGTTGCCTCATTTGAATGAGACATCTTGTGCTCTGAACAAATGTAAGCTGCACACATAAACCGAGATTAAACTTTTCATTGATACAACAAAAGTAACTGTATTTTGTCTATGTTTCTTGTTACATTGTTGCACGTGTTGCAATATTCAATTGACCAATTTGTCCTTAAGTTCTTAATTTGTCTAGGAATTGTAGCAAAGTGTAATATTTGCGTCATGATGGTAACTGGAAGGTGAACTTGTGTCCCTGATACTCCACATCTAATTCCGTTAATTAACAATCCATTTTGCTGTAACTTAAGTTTCATTATCCCGTTGGTTTACCATTTTCACAGTAAGTGGTAATTACTGCTTCACATGTAAATGTGGAGTAAGTCGAGTGATCTCCAAATTTCTGGAATTTTGGCTGAGGAGCTACAAGTTTTTTCTCGCACTCTAATACTTCCATTTTCCCTGAAAACAACTGCATTTCACATGACTGGTTGTTCATTTGTATCATCCTTGTTGGACGTATAATTACATTTTCTCTGCTATAATCTTTCAGATTTGCTACAGACATAATTACATGAGCATCTATCCACCTACAAGTCAAACAATGGAAACTCCAGGTAGGAATATCAACAACGTAGGAAAAGATAGATTGCTACAAACAGTAAAAATAACATGTTAAGCTGCCAACAGGAACAACTAAAGAGATACTTACACAAAGCCTTTATCAGAAGAGAAACACACGTCATTCATAGACACAACAAATGCCTCGCTCACACACGACTGCCAAATCCAACAGCTTGGACCAGAATGCAACTATCACTTTGGCCTGAGCTGCCAGAGTTGGTGGTCTTGTGTGAGTGAGGTGTGCTTGCTTGTGTGAATGTGCTTGCTTGTGTGAATGAACAGTGTGTGTTTCTCTTTTTCTGACGAAGGCTGTAGTCGAAAGCTCTGTCTCTTAATTGTGCCTTTCTGTAACTTAATGTGCCATATTCATGGTAAGTAGCAATCTTATCTTTTTTCTGTCTAGATATTAATAATATTTCACGAGTTTGTATTCATTTCCCAATTGTATTCCGTTTATTTGGGAATGGAAATATTGTGTAACACTGGAACTGTGTGTTTATACATGCTACTGGATATTTTATTTTGATGTGCAAATTAGCTTCTCTTACATGAGGCTATAAAATAATGGGACTATTGCTGCGAAGCATTTTATTTAAAAAATGTACATATTTAGTTATTGTAACCCTCACTATACTCTCCTCCTCTATCCCTACAATGCTCCATGTGTATTTGCCATTGATGGAAACAGTATTGGAAGTCTTCCTTTTTCAGCTCCTTGATGCTACGTGCTGCTTTTTCTTTCATTGCTTCAAAAGACTGAAATCTTGTTCCTTTTGATGCAGATTTGACCTTCATGTATATATAAAAGTTATATGGTGCTACATTATGCGAATACATAGAATTAGAATAAAAATAAATAGGTGGTTAATCAGTCAGAATTATCAACTTGGATAGTTGTAATGGACAGACAACAAACAGAAGAGAGCAATTTAAATAGTTTCTTTCACACTCCACATGATGTCAATATTCTACAAATTGTTTCAGTTCCTACCTTCATACCCTAATCAGTCTTCCTCTATCATTTCACATTGCTCGAAAACACAACAAAATGGTGTCTTTAAGTTGTTCATTCTGGATCACCAAATAATGAATTAAACAAATTGAATTTAAGATATTCGTGAATGACAAATCTTACCTTGAAATATAGTTTTGCAATCAGTTTTATGGGTAGATTCAGTGGGAAAGGCACATTTCGAAATATTCCCGAGTCAATCATGCCTGGATGCAAGCAGTTAACAGTGACTCCTGTAAGAGAATTTCATTTCCTATTATAAGAACTGACACAAAACACAGAGTAATGTTTCAAAGATACAGGGTTACAATTATTCAGCTACACGAAATAAAATTGTCACAACTTCTGAATGGTTTGCATTTGGACGTTCAAACTGCATGGTTGGCTGCGGGGGCATGATGGGAATTAATATGCACATTATGGTTGATTAGTAACAAAGCCCACTTTCATTCACATGGATTCGTCAATAAGCAAAATCAGAGCATTTGAGAATCTGCATTTCACAATCAAGAAACCTTTTCAACTTCAATGGGTGACTGTGTGGCGTGCAATGTCGAGTCACGGAATAATCTGTGTAATATTCCTTGAAGGCACGGTGACTACCAAACAGTGTGTGAAGGTTTTGTGTGAATGTTTTGGAAGACAATTTCATCCCCATTATCCAAAGTGATTCCAACAAGATGTGGTTCATGCAAGACTTAGCTCGACCCCATCGAAGCAGTAGAGTGATGTCACAGAGGAGCACATTGGGGACCCCATTCTGGCTCTGGAGTATCTACAGGCCATTGACATGCGCCTCGACTGTACGCCATATTCTCAGGAACTGAACATATGAGACTCCTTTTTGTGGGGCTATATTAAAGATAAGGTGTACAGCAATAACTCCAAAACCACTGCTCAGCTCAAAACAGCCATTCAAGAGGTCATTGACAGCATCAATGTTCTGACACTTCAGTGGGTCTTGCAAAATCGCTACTCATCTGTGCCACATCATCACCAATGATGGCAGGAATATTGAACATGTCATAACCTATATCCAAATATCTGTAGTGACATTTACTTGTTGAAAAAAGTGTGTGCATGCTGTAGTTTGTAACATATTTGCGCTTTTTATATACAGTTCAATAACTGTCACCTTGCATCATACACAACTCGTAAGTGCTGTGTGCTGGTAGATAGATACTGAAACACTGTTACAATATCTCAGTTCAATGGAAGCCAGTGTGTTACTACAAATATCTTTTTCATAAGAGCGTAACACTTGACCATTTTGAAAATTTAACTTTTACAATGGGGATGGAAAAGGCAAAGATGCAGGCTGTAATAAACCCAATTATGTTGGTGTATTGAAAAGCAAGGCCTCTAATTTCTTTATGTGAAAACTCTTAAAGCTTTTGAAACAAAAAAACAAACATTATTAATGTTCTACATCTTTATTCTTCACATCTACCTATTTGCAGCCTTCTGCTGCTACAGGGCTCCAAATTTTACCATGTAACATGGTAATACGTAATGTTGTAATCAACTTTTGAATTCAAAGAGTCTGTACACACATCGAGCACCCTCTCCTTCAGAGTGACAATGCCAGACCACACATGAGCCCTATGACATCTGCAGCACTCTGGCTCTTGGGGCAAACTGTTATTGATCATCCTCCATTAGTCCGAACTTGACCTCAGCTGATTTTTTCAACACAGAAAGAACGTCTTTGAGGACTTCACTTTGATGGTGATGAAGCGGTGCAAGCTGATGTGAGGTTGCAGCTCCATCAACAAAGTCAAATCTAACAGTGACAGTATCAACAAACTGGTCTCTTGCTGGGAGAAATGTGTTCGTCACCAGGGTGACTACGTTGAGAAATAAATACGTAGACGTGAAGAATGCAGATGTAGAATGTTAATAATGTTTGTTTTATTTCAAAAAGATTTAAAGATTTTCACATTAAAAATTCTGAGGCATTACTTTTCAGCATGTCATAATTATGTACATTTACTGCAGCAAGGATAAAGGTCCATGCGATGTGAATACAGCATGTACTGACTGCCATTCTGTTCACATGGCCACAATGGACCACACAACTCCAACCAAAGTGTTGGCTCGAAGCCAGAGCACTGCACCAGATGTCTAACTGTCTGTCAACAGTTCAGCACCATCTGACATAGGGTGAACTAGTGGTATTCGCACCACTGCATCAGTTTTCAGTAGCCAGACACAACAAATGCATATAACTATGGCGACACATGGTGAGGCAAAATGTAGGATTTTCAGGTGATGTCCATTTAAAAATTTCCTACAACGATGACTGTACTCATAAACTACCAAGTGATTACAGTCTGGCAGTCTACAATACTGACTGACAGCTACGATAAACATGTACGTTTTGGGACACAGTAGGATAAAATGTGTGTTCAATATGAACTCCAAACTTATCAGCCAGCTTAAGTCTCTCATGTACTGACACTTACATGCTACATTATAGACAACAGCCAGCCAAATGTAGCAGGGTATCTGCAATACTTTTTCAAAGAACTGTGACTACTACTGCTACCCTGGTCACACAGTCAGTAATTTGTTCAATTCACTGATCATAGTCTTCCAACAGCCATGTTTCAGACTTTGTGGACTTTCATACACATTGCAGGTTGAGTAATTCACTAGCATACATCAATTTCATGTTACACTGTGTTTAGAGGCTGTTATATTGCACCACATGGAAGGCTTCACATAATACTGAATTCTCACGGAGATTGTATTCATTTCTATAATCCCAATTATTTGTGTATTGCCATGTTCCTAATCTGTTCATTATCACATGTAGCCTTTCAATTTTTGCAAATGTTTGTGTCAAGGGGGAGAAATTTTCTGCAAACCCTCAGAAAGGCAGTTTCTATGATTAAGTTTTGCAATTCTGATGAATTTGGACAATAATTACAGTCCCTTTTTATGCTCCCATAAACATTTGCTGAGAGCAACATTATTTTTTTCCAATTTATCTGTGGCTCCACTTACCTGTTCCCTCCAGTCTCCGGGCAAGTTCTAATGTGAACATGATGTTGGCATATTTAGACACATAGTAAAGGTAGCCAGGGAAAGTCTTCAGTGGATTTACATTTTGTAGATCAACCTTGGCAAATCTATAGAGTTCTGAGGCCACAACAACAATTCGGCTGGGCACTGACTGCTTCAGGAGATCTGGAATATAGAATTTACTGTTTAGCATACCTGTTTTACAATTTTCTTCTTACAGCTTTTTCTTACCACATACCATTTTTATTTCAAATGTACATGTAAAAGCAAGAAAAATTAGAGATTGGCATTAAAATATAAAATAAAGGGTTATTTAAGACAATTTCCACTCACAATCTAGTGATAAAGTTTTGATGACCACAATTAAAAATCCTGACCCATGGTGAAATATCTGTCATAGAATGAAACCGAACACTGACAAACAAAGTTTCACATTTGTTTCCAGTAGAATAATTATATCTGGTGGCTGAATTGTGGGAGGGATGGCTTATGTGAGCAAGACCGGGATTCAGATCATTGCTTTGTATCATAGTAGCACTACCAGTAGGTGAAGAGGTAGACAATAAAGACAGGTAATAGGAACACAGAACTAGGAAGACTGATATTTCACGACTCAGAAGCATTCGTTGACTAGGAGTGGTGCTTTACGGTCAGATAATTAGAAGGTACAATGGCTGGTTCTGTTGGTATCTGAAGAGTACAACTACAGAAACAGAACAGCAACTGATGCAATACTGTCTTATTACTTAAGTTTTTTCCAGTGTCAAGAGATTACCACCACTGAACATGAGTTCTTCATGTACAGTCTCTTCAGTTGTATTGGCTGATTTTTCAGTGTACATGTCCTTAGCATGGAAGAGCTCTTCTGTAGTTTTCTCTTAGAAATCCCCATGCAGTTGCTTTGCATAGCCCAGACTGGTATTTATACGAGGTGTGATGAGAAAGTAACAGGAATTTTAGAATTTCGCAAGCTTTATTGATACAATTTTTAATTTTTCTTATCTTGATGGTACACATGTTTCTGATGTATGTGTGTTTTCAGCTGTTTTGAATGTTTGGTTTATTGTTGACAGATGAAAAGCTTCTACGTGTTTTTGAGGGCTCGTCGAATTTTTACTTTCGAAAAAGATGGATCAAATAATTTCTATCAAATTTTGCTTGAAAAGCTGAATAAAGTGTAGCACAGCATTTCAAATGTTGACTGTGACCTTTGTGGAATCTGCTATGTGTAAGACAAGAGTTTATGAGTGGTACAAACATCAAGGAGTGTTGAGAAGATGTTGAAGATATGGCAACCCTGGATGCCCTAGCACATCAATTACTTATGACAATGTGGAAGTAGTAAGGAAAACAGTACTAGAAAATCACCAAATCCCCATCATAGATGTTGCTAATGATATCAGCACATCCTGTGCCTCATGCTAAGCAACGTTTTAGGAATGATATGTGTAGAACCAAAGTTTATTCTGAAATTATTGAACTTAATCAATAACGACATCATGTATACATTGCTCAGGAATAGCTGAATGAAATCGACAACAACCCAGAACTTCTACAGAAGATTATAACAGGTAACAAAACAAGGGCACAGGGGTATGACATCAAAAACAAGGCCCAATCATCCCAATGGAAACTGCCTAAAGAGCCAAGACCGAGAAAAATTTGGCAAGTTTAATAATGTGTGAAGGTTCTTTTCACTGTTTCTTCGATTACAATGGGATAGTGAATTGTGAGTTCCTGCCTTATGGTCAATAATGAATACTGCCTGGAAGTTATGCACCATCTGCGTGAAGCAATCTGAAGAAAACAACTACAATTGAGGCAAAATCACTCACGGAAATCGCATCAGGATAATGCTCTTGCTCACACCTCAATGCTCGTTCATGATTTTTTGGCAAAACACAAAACTGTTATGATGCCTCAGCCACCGTATTCACCAGACATGGCCCCCTTTGGCTTCTTTCTATTCCCGAGGCTGAAGAGAACCACGAAAGGACGTCATTTTGTCACCAGTGATGAGATAAAAACAGAATTGCTGGAGGAGCTGAGCACCACAACAAAAACTGAGTTCCAGAAGTGCTTCCAAGATTTGAACAAGCAACAGTACAGCTGAATTATATACAAGGAGGATTACTCAGAAGGAGATGGCATTGATGAATAAATAAAGATTCTTTAAGAAAAACTTTACTTTTTGATGGCACATCACGCGTCTGTCCTCTGGCCAGTGACCAGTATGAAACTTAAGGATTATATTGGACAAGAATAACGTCGAGGGAGGTAGAAGTAAAGGATTCTTTTAAAAGCTATGTTTTTCAATACTTTTAAACAACCTTATTGCCTCCAAAATATTTTCCATTACACACCATATGTTTGTCCAATCTGTGAATCCATTGTTGGAAACATTTTCATGCCCATTTGTAGTGATGGCTGATATCTCCTTCCTTGCATTTTCTTGATCCTATGTGGTACCATGACTCCCCACCAAAAACAACGAATAAAACATTCTGGTTCAGCTTGGGGCTTTTTTTTTTTTCCAGAGCAAAGCATGCTTCCATTCTCTGATCTTTTTACTGATCAGTCAGAATTCATACCACGGATTTGGCAGTACCCACTCTAATTCTTAAGTCTTCGGCTAAAGTTTACTGAACTGAGGTCCAAGATTATTCATTCAACTATGCCATGTGTTCAATATTTCATTGTCAGTTTTCAGGTGCAAATTCACAAATTTTCTTCACATTTTTGTATGTTTGGGCAGCAGACGTTCAGAATGAGATTTGTCATCAATTAACATGTCCCCACTTTTTAAACAAGAAAATAACTTTCGCACTCAAATTTTTCCAGCATCGCCATCTTTGTACAGAGTTTTTGATCAAAACAACAGCTTCTGGTGGCATTTATCTAAAGCACGGAAAGAGAGAGAGAGAGAGAGAGAGAGAGAGAGAGAGAGAGAGAAGAACAGCTGTAGTAAGGCAATTCACTGCAGGCATGAAACTTTCCTGGGCGATGCCAGATACAATACTGAACTCTAAATCATGCAACATGCCCATATTGAGAAAAATGCATACATGCATACTTTGCACACTCCATCCAGGGCAGTGGTATTCTGGGACCCTCTTTAGTACCCCACACAAGATCAGCTACTGACCCCTCTTACTCATCTTTTAAATTTGCTGCAATGCATACAAACAGAGTAGATACTGTCACTTCATGGGTGATGTATGTATTCTGCATTGCTACAATATCAGTCTCATAATGTTGTGGCTCAAACTGCACAGTGCACAACAAGACGTTGATTTAGAGAACACTCGGTATTAGACTTGCTATGGTCTCCTTCCTACCTTTAGCACAATAACAGAGAACCTGTGCTATGACAATGTGCATTTTTTCAGTTTGATATTGTATTTTCCTTGCAATAGATTACATGAAAATTGAGACAGGACAAAATCTGGTGTGGAATGTATGTATCAGGTTGGCCAAAAAGTATAATGTCCTCAGCCAACAGGCAATTAACTATCAAAAGTGCCACATGCTCTCAATCTATGAAATTGTTCAGAGAGGGTAGGAATTTAAAAGGCAATGGCACAGAGTTTGAAGACCCAGAAACTGCATGTATCTAGATGAATTTCTGGATAAACTAACAATAAGAGATGTAAAAACTGACTAACAAAGAATGTAAATTATCTTAGGTAATCTGAATTGTTACATTGCTACATCAATATCTGTATAAATTTAGTACCAACCAGAACAACATCTAATTCATAATCTTGCATTGGTCATGTTGTTACAAATCTAAATATGAAGGAATTACTAGTATGAAGTATTGAAAAGTGCCTCTGGACCATACAACTCTAGCCACACAGATTAAGACAGATCACAAAATTACTTAATCACTTATAAATGAGGACCTCACACACACAGACTGGCAGAACATATACAGATGAGATGATATCAATGAAAAATGGACCGTTTCTATGAGATACTTAACCAAAATAAACTAAAGAAATCAGAGTACATGAAATATCTTAAAATTCCTCCAGAAAGCCACAAATTAAAGGAAAAGACTAAAGACCTATGTGTGCTATTCAGAGATACAAAATTACAATACTTCCTAGCAAAGTTCTAAAACACCAGAAAAATGTACGAAGAATCCCTGGAGATTCTAAAAACACACTATTACGCTGAATAGTTAAGCGAATCTAGTAATGTTAGTAAAACAGCATGGAATATACTAAACAAAGAATGCACAAATAAAGGAATCCAAGATGCAGTAATATAACAACAGAAGAAAATGGAATGTTAGCAGGTGAGTCTAAAACAGTACGTGAGGCATTCAGAAAACATTTTGGTAATGCATACAAAGAAGAAATAGAATAAACACAACAAATAAACTCCATTAAAATGAGTAATTCATATTTCCTAAGGGGCACAACAGAATATGTGGTAATGAAAATAATCTCAAAACTCAAAAACATACAGTGGCGGGGATGATATATCATCTGCATTAATTAAGGTATGCAAAACTGAATGAAAATCAATATCACATTTAATAAGCAGTTCAATTAGGCACGGGACCTTTTGTAAACTATTAAAAAATTGCTGAGATACAATTGGTGTAAAATAATTACAGGCTAATTTCATTTACTTCAACACTTGTCAAGTAACTTGAAAGGGTAATTCTACACCAAATAGAATCTTTCTTTTGTATATACAACCTATTAAACAACTTGCAGCATGGGTTCCACAACAATAGCAACTTTTTTTCCACAAACAGCTAAACACACTGGATAAAGGAAACTGAAGTATCTGCACTAGCAGAATGGAAATGGGGAAAAAATAAATCTGAAAACAATAGGACTCACCAAAATGAATCAGTAATACAATCTCAAAAAGAACAACAGACTATTCCAACTGTGGATCATTACAAATATAAAATAACAAATAATAATAGAAAAGACCCACTCTCCACAGGGAGAGACCACAATCAAACAATTATATAATGTCAAGATGTTTGTCGACTATACCAAGTCCACCTGCAAGAGATCAGCCAGCTAGAAGAGACGTCTGGCTATGGTTGCCGTGATGGCAGCACTTTATACTTCCAAGCGGTGTGTCAAACTGCCCTTTGCCAGCAGTGTGCCGCCTACAAAGCCCATTTTGCAGATGTATATGCTGGAACTATTTTTGATCACATGCCTAGTGTATCAAAGTAGTTTCTGGGCTAGCTGCAACCTATGGTGAAGCTACTCTGCACACTCCATGAATGGGTAGCGGTCCCTGGCGGCCGTTGGTGGAGACCTGGTGTTGTTTTGTGGCCTCCAGTAAATATTTGTGTTGACAACACAGATGATGTAGGTTTTCCTGGTGAATATACGCACTGTGATGCAGGCACCCTGTGTAGGTTGGATGTGAAGTGGGATGCCGATGCAGTAGGTGCTACAATGTCCGAAGCGGGTGGCCACAGCAGAAACAAAGTCACTGGGGCTTTTCTAGATTTGCCTAAGGCATTTGATTCTGTGATTCATGAGGTACTATTATCCAAATTAGAAATTTATGATATAAGAATAATAGCACTAAAGTTTATATATGTTCATATCTCCGACATATAAGACAGTGCACTAAACTGTGTTATAAGTATGAAAGTAAAAAATCCTAGGAGTAAAATCAGCATACAAAATTGTCAACTATGGAGTTCCCCAAGGAAGTATTCTCAGTTCATTTTTGTTTCTTTTCAGTATTAATGACTTAACACAAGTGCAAAGCTCAAAGCTAATGAACTATAATTGTGAGACATCATTCATTGGCCGGGGCCCTAATGATTAGCTAGCAATACAAAACAAAGAGAACTCTAAACTGATCTAGAATATTTAACAATGAACAAACGTAGACTGAATAAGGACAATAATGAAGTTCTTGTTGAATTATAACGAATGTCATACTGTATCACTATCTACAGTTGAAACATCTGATAAACTATCAGAACTACAGATCATAGTCCACTTGATGCTGGCAGAAAATTTTGTACTATGTTGCCAAATAATATAATGCAACTCCATGGAAATATTTTTCCAGGTAAATTGAAACTTATTAATTGAAAAATGTTTATAGCCACTCAGAGATTTCCGAGCTGTGTTATGAATAGTTCAAGTTTTGCATACCTCAGTATAATAATGGTGATAAATATTTATATAATAGTATCTAATGTGCTACTTGTACATATTCATTCTATGCATAGCGTGATATTTTTGTAAATGTTCAAAACTAACTGTGCAAGACTGCAAAGTTATTATGGCCGCCGCCGCCGCCGCCGCCGCCGCCGCCGCCGCCTACTACTACTACTACTACTACTACTACTACTACTACTACTACTACACTTCTCCTGTGACTAACCGTTAAACAGACCATTACTTGGTTAAGCACAACCAACTAGCACATACTGTCTACTGTTGATACAAAGTGAATAAGAAAGGTTCATTAGTTCTCATATTTAACAATTTTGTTAAAACTTTTAAATATAATTAAAAGTAACCAATGAATAAGAAAAAATACCAATCAGCAAGTGTGTCAGTAGAAACGGTCCATAGTGATTGGTGGCCATAGTAAGTTCCAGTCCATCCTCTGTGGCTTTGGGTCCAAATGCATGTGCACAACCTGCATTGTGTATCAGCACATCAAGACGTTTCTCTGAAGACTTAATGGCAGTAGCAAACTTTCGAACAGACTCCAGGCTGCTAAGATCAAGAGGCTGCACGAATACTGATTCATTGCCAGTTGCTGCTACTATTTCATCTGCATAAGAAAACATGGTTTATGGCAAACAAAAATACAACATATGTCAAACATGTATCATTCAGACAGTAAAGCAACAAAATTTAATCCAAGAAAACAATTAGGATTTTGTTTCAATTGCTGTTATCATTAATTTCACACCTAACATGCTGGTTTGTTATTATTTTAGACAACAGATCTCATTTTTTTAATTTCCATTTTTGTGTGCTACATGACTGTATAGTTCCTGAATGACAAGAAACGACTATCAATGTTGGTCACAGTCAATGATAGAAAGTTTCTTATGCCGAGTTTTGAACACTTACGAGAACATTGTCACTGCAAATAAATATGAGCTACTAGCTTTGTACAATTTTTGAAACATGATGTCCCCAAAGGCCAGAGTGGGGAAAAAATATTCTCAAAATTTATAACTTCAACACCACAAATTTTTCAGCAATAATTTGGCTCTTTCTTGACATTAATTACAATTAGGAGTGGTTAATAAATTACAACTGTGATGTTTTGTTAAGCAAGGTGTCTTTGGGATATTTAAAATATTGATGGCAGGCAATGAAAACCTCATAACCCCATGTTGTTAAATTTTATACGAGAAGCAAAGGCAGTTTCTTAAAATATATATCAAGAGATACAGATAATGTTGCTACATGTGTAATTATATAGCAGATTCCCAGTTATTTACAGATTAGAGAAATCCATGCACTTTCAAATTTCTTTGATAATGAAGTCGCTGGTTACAGGAATGATGAGACTTTCAGAGACAGGTGGAGTTACGGGGTTTTCATTGCCTACCATCAACATGGAATTTCCTTTAATTAGTTTTATTGTTTCGTGTAATGCCGGCTGACTGTGGAATAACCAGTCACTGTAGCATTTGAAAGAGCTTTAACAACTGAAGCAGTTGTGGGTAGATATCAGGAATGCAATGATATTCTTTTTTCCTGCTGCCTCACCCTTACAGAAGGATGTCCTACTCCCTTTTTAATCTTCAACCTATTGGTAGCACAGGCATTCCACCTCCCATGTAGGTAAGTACTGGCCAGCAATGTCTCAATCATATAATTTATTACGTCATTTAAATTGAGGTGTAACAACAGTGTTGGACAGAATTCTAGTCACCACGCAGCGGCAACATCGAGTCATAGAAGGCACAATGAAAAAACTGCTGAACTTTTAAGCTTCAGTACAAAAACTATCATTTTTTGGAAATAGGAAACACACACACACACACACACACACACACACACACACACACACACACACACACACAAAAGCACAACAACATGCACACATGTGCCGCTGACTTCAACTGTGAACTGCAACTGTGTGTGACATGAGCAGTAATCTAAGTGGGTGATGCAGGTAAGGAGCCAGCATAGGGCAGGAAGGGAGACGCATAGCAAGGTGGGGGTACAGAAAGATGTTCTGCTGAGAGCAAGCAGAGAAGTGGGGGGGACAAGATAGGGCTCCTAGGTGCAAAGGGAGATGGTGGCAGAAAAGGGAGAGGGGAGAAAGAGAGAAGGGGAAAAGACTGCAGGTGCACTGGCAAAAGAGAAGGCACACGTATCTAACTTGTGGCACCAACTGCAATACCTGACGTAATATCAAGGAACCAAATAAAATTATTTTTGAAGATGAGTATAAATTATACACACACAAAATTTTATTTTAAACCATTTGCATGGGGGCAAAACTTTTGCACAAATTATCCAAGATTACAGAGAGCATCATCTATCTGTTATATTGACACTGAAGTTAGTGTTTTAAGTCATGGTCTATTATCAGCTGCTGGCCCATAGAAGTGTCAAAGTTGCCAGTCATCAGTCTGTTAATGCTTAGCACAATATGCAAAATACACTCCTGGAAATTGAAATAAGAACACCGTGAATTCATTGTCCCAGAAAGGGGAAACTTTATTGACACATTCCTGGGTCAGATACATCACATGATCACACTGACAGAACCACAGGCACATAGACACAGGCAACAGAGCATGCACAATGTCGACACTAGTACAGTGTATATCCACCTTTCGCAGCAATGCAGGCTGCTATTCTCCCATGGAGACGATCGTAGAGATGCTGGATGTAGTCCTGTGGAACGGCTTGCCATGCCATTTCCACCTGGCGCCTCAGTTGGACCAGCGTTCGTGCTGGACGTGCAGACCGCGTGAGACGACGCTTCATCCAGTCCCAAACATGCTCAATGGGGGACAGATCCGGAGATCTTGCTGGCCAGGGTAGTTGACTTACACCTTCTAGAGCATGTTGGGTGGAACGGGATACATGCGGACGTGCATTGTCCTGTTGGAACAGCAAGTTCCCTTGCCAGTCTAGGAATGGTAGAACGATGGGTTCGATGACGGTTTGGATGTACCGTGCACTATTCAGTGTCCCCTCGACGATCACCAGTGGTGTACGGCCAGTGTAGGAGATCGCTCCCCACACCATGATGCCAGGTGTTGGCCCTGTGTGCCTCGGTCGTATGCAGTCCTGATTGTGGCGCTCACCTGCACGGCGCCAAACACGCATACGACCATCATTGGCACCAAGGCAGAAGCGACTCTCATCGCTGAAGATGACACGTCTCCATTCGTCCCTCCATTCACGCCTGTCGCGACACCACTGGAGGCGGGCTGCACGATGTTGGGGCGTGAGCGGAAGACGGCCTAACGGTGTGCGGGACCGTAGCCCAGCTTCATGGAGACTGTTGCAAATGGTCCTCGCCGATACCCCAGGAGCAACAGTGTCCCTAATTTGCTGGGAAGTGGCGGTGCGGTCCCCTACGGCACTGCGTAGGATCCTACGGTCTTGGCGTGCATCCGTGTGTCGCTGCGGTCCGGTCCCAGGTCGACGGGCACGTGCACCTTCCGCCGACCACTGGCGACAACATCGATGTACTGTGGAGACCTCACGCCCCACGTGTTGAGCAATTCGGCGGTACGTCCACCCGGCCTCCCGCATGCCCACTATACGCCCTCGCTCAAAGTCCGTCAACTGCACATACGGTTCACGTCCACGCTGTCGCGGCATGCTACCAGTGTTAAAGACTGTGATGGAGCTCCGTATGCCACGGCAAACTGGCTGACACTGACGGCGGCGGTGCACAAATGCTGCGCAGCTAGCGCCATTCGACGGCCAACACCGCGGTTCCTGGTGTGTCTGCTGTGCCGTGCGTGTGATCATTGCTTGTACAGCCCTCTCGCAGTGTCCAGAGCAAGTATGGTGGGTCTGACACACCGGTGTCAATGTGTTCTTTTTTCCATTTCCAGGAGTGTAGTTTACAATAGTTACATCTGCATACTAATGTTCCGCTTTGTTAATTTCATATTATGAAGAGCCTTCTTGATTTTGGGCTGTAAGAAAGAAGGTGATGTGTAAATTATCACCCCCCCCCTCCCATTTTTAATTCTCCGGCTTACAAAAAAAAAGAAATATGGTTACATTTATCATAAATTAGAATTAATTTGCCCAAACAGCTGTTTAAGTTTTTTACATAATGGAAGTACACACTAATGTGCAGTTATTTTGTATGTCTAACAGTGACATAATTACAGCTACAACTTACCACAGATTTTCTTTGCAACATCAATAGAGCGACATGCCATTATTACTCTTGCCCCTCTTCTTGCCAATTCAAATGCTGTCTCTTTGCCAATACCTGCAGGAAAAACAAAGGTAAGTTACAGTTATTTCAGTGATCAAACTAGTTAACGTGGCATAATGGTTACAACGTAAACCCATCTGAACGGTTAGAACCAATGGACTTGAACAAGAAAGAAGAGGACCATCAGTGGAAGCCGTCTATTTTGCAATGTCAAAAACTGTAATGTTCACAATTCCACCCCTGCATCCAGTGTGTGTGTGTGTGTGTGTGTGTGTGTGTGTGTGTGTGTGTGTGTGTGTGTGTGTGTTTTTCCTGTTATGTGTTTCTGTACTCCACACAATGTCCCACTATAGTTAACCGAGTGACTGCCTTTCCCTTACTTTATGAATTGCTCCATCCAGGAATTTCTATTATTGTTTCACTTATAGACGATATTATCCAATGATTTAGATACATATTTTGATAGGCAGATCTAAACATGTACCAACAACTTTGATGATAAATTTGAGAAATATTGAATCAGCAGTTTTCTGTTTCCTTGGATTCAATTTTTTCCCCAGCCAATGTTCATGTAAACAGCAGACAAGGGCAATTTTGGTGCTTCATATCTGCTATTGTACACTGTTAATGAGAAGAGCACATTCGGATTCTTTCAGATTTTTCAACATCGGTACAGGTTCAAAGAGCTAGCAATCTGACAAATACACAGTCTCTATCATTTAGTGCTTTTACTATTTCTAAATTTTACCTGAGTTGGCTCCTGTTATAATCACTGTCTTTCCTTCCATGCGTTTTGTGCTGGTGCAAACACCACATGTTACTTTTACATAAACCTTCAGTAAAAACAATCCAAGAATCAACAGAGCAAGTCCACCAAGCACAATATAGCACAGCACACAGGCACCACAAGGGAACATGTTTTACATCTGTTGGCAAAAGAAAAACATGATCATCACTCAAATAACCTGTCAGTCAGTAATTCAGCCAGTCGATAAACATTAACTATTGGGTGATGAAAAATAAAATTTAATGCACAACAAACAGATCTTCAAATTGGTAAAACATCAGATTAGGTCTTCAGGAATATGTTTAAGAAATAATAAATCTCATTTGCTCATAATTAATTTTTATCGTGTTTCTAAGTTGAATACGGAATATGTCAAACAGAAGGAATCCACTCAAGAGCTACGAACATGAAAGTAATGTAGCACTTAACAAAAGATATCTAGGCCTATAACAAATAAATTAATGTCCTTAATTACTATGCAATGGGAACGCACTCAGAAGCACTTTATGCTGAAGAAACTTGGTAACTGAATAAAATAATTATGGAAAAATTATAAACCACCAGAAGGTTATACTAAGAAAAATATCAGGCCAAGTTAAAGACGGAACAAATACAGACAACAAAATTGCACATTAGGTACACATTGGCAAAATAATAATAATAATAATAATAATTAAATACAGATGTAACTTAATAGGGAAAAGAAGACTTACTGTTAATGGGCTTACACATAGAACTGACAGTAACACTCAAGACAATTATATAAAAATTTCGTAAAAAAATCGGGGAAACAGTGGCACAGATGCTGCAGCCCCGTCCCCCCTCCCCATTTTGTAATCATTAAATTTCACAAAGCACCAACAGTGAATGCAACATAAATTTAAAAATGTGTTTAACTTTGCAGGTAGTTTTGACCCAAACATCAGGTCAGTTTTCAGAATCCACTGTTCAGATAAGCTGCACTACATGCCAGACTGTCATGACTTACACTACTAGTATTTAAAAAATTTAGACTTTTCACTAGAGGAGAAAACTACCACAAACACCTTTCAGGATTTGTTCTGTTCAAAACATACAAGTCAATGTTTTAATGTGACAATCCTATAATGTTTGTTGGCATGTGTGTGCCCAATTTAAATCCAAAGCCTCATGGTTGACAGAAACATATCATTAGGTCATCTGTTTTCTTTTGCACAGTTCTACAAGTCAACATATTAAGTGTGTTTCAAAAAACTGGGTACCAACTTTTGCTTGAATTGGTGCAATGATTTGCAGACATTTTAGCATAGGACCCTAAATGAATCTTGTATAATGTGTTCTGAGCTTACAACGGTACATATGGTGCAGATTTATAGGCTTTAAAGTAGGTCTGATGTCTTTGTGAATTTGTTCTTTTGTATCATTAGATAGAGTATACAACTTTTGTAATATTTCATTTGTATATTGTTATTAATTGCTAAGATTACTTTTCAACCACGATATATTATAAACACTAATTACATTTTATGATGGCAGACTTGGCTTTGTTATATAAAATTTACACATCTTTGTCAATCGGAATACAAAAATTGTAACGAAACCTCAAACACGCAGAACAAAATTAATCCAACTTGTAGACAGATGGTGTGGCCTGTGTTTGAAAGTGCCAGGAATTGCGTCCAGCCACGGCGAAATGAAAAAAGAGAAAAATTCTTCAAAATCTGTGCACACTTGTTTGATAAAAGCTATCAGCTTCATTACAGTAAAGCTCAATTCTAATCTGACATCCGCTCAATTCTGCAACTTTCGCATACAAACTTAAAATAGTGTCGTTTAATTAAAAAATTTGCGCGTTCTACCATCGTTTGAAGATGGTATCAAGCGTATTGTCACTACTCCTTATCGTACACAATATTCTGTAGTGAATATTTGTCCCTTTTTGTTCTCACTCACCAGTCAAAGATGAAAATCTGTCATCAGTCAAGACTTTAGGTTTCAAATCTTTTGTACATCCTTGTTATTGATAAACAACCAACGCCGCCAAGCGAAAGGCGTCTGTCGCTGTGTGACAGTTTTCATCTCATCTCGGTCACACATCATGACGTCACCACGATGCTGCTTCTTCACTGACCTGCTGTACAGAGTTGCGGGTCACCGACAATCGATTTTCGAATACGGGATAATGCGCACAGAAGTCGGGCGTTTAGAAACATGTTTTCTTGTTTTTAATGCTGTGACAAGGTAGTCAGATCTGTTTTGATTAACGTGGACACATAAAAATTTCATTTAGTGAGTGATTTAGGCTTACGTTTATAATTTTTTTTAAGTAGTACGGTATTTTACTTTTTTCCATGTTTCTCAAAAGTCAGCAGATTCCGTATTTATTAATACAGCTACAATTTCCGCTTACGCCTAAAAAACTTTGTTTTGAGGGTGTGCTGACCATTTCGACGTTGGTGCACAAACACTACCGCATCTAGATAATTCCTGGAAAAAGGTCCAAAACACCATTAAGGAATTCCTGCCACAAAATTGTCTACTTAAATTATTACCTATGGCACCCACCAGCTATTCTACAAATTACAATGATCTTTGCAACAATAGAACTTCCACTGATTCGAGAGTTTTCACAATAAATATCAATTCAACTGTGATACTTTGAGAGTTTCCATTGTAAATACTAGTACATCTGTAATTAAACGCGCAGCTTTTTCTCGATCGTTCGGTATTTTTTTACACGTACCGGTAATTTTTTGTGTGATAATGTTCGAGCTACTAATGTCGATGTTGTGTGTGTCACTGGTGGAGGGATGCTGAAAACAGAATCGTTTAACATTACGAATTTGGATGTATCCCATCATTAGTATGTCTGCGTATACGTGTACATTCACATTGTCAACAAGAAATTAGTGTCGTGTGGTTTTATTGGTTGAAAGACTTCCGTGAATAGTTTCACGTCCAAACCTGCAAAAAAAAAAAAAAAAACTTTGCCTCGTTACCACATTTCGTTGACGAAGCCTGTGGGTTATGTAGTAAGTGTAACTTTTAGTGTGTGTTATTGTGATATGAGCGTGTACACTGTAGCGCTCCCATAGTATTGTTGTTGTTGTTGATAATGATGACGATGATGATGGTGGTGAGAGAGTAGTGCTACATATAACACTCTGTAAAACAGAAACAAAGAAGCAACTTAAAACTTTGAACGTAGCTGCTAATGTTCAGTGACGGTGTCAGAATTATATTAGAACAAATAAGCCCTCGGTCACATATATTAAGTCAAAATTGACCAGGTTTCGACGCTACTATGAGCGTCGTCTTCAGAATTAAACTAACTGTTCTAAAACATATTAGGTATATAATACATTAATAAAATTAAAGTTTGTACTGACAGGAAAGAGATTCAGTACTTACAAGTCACATTTAAAAAAAACCTAAGCCGGAAAGGCGACGTCCCACGTCCCACGTTAGTCTCAGTCTTGTTGCAACCCTTGTTCACTGAAGTACGAGTGGCCCTTAGCGGCTTGCCATCTTATTTACAACTATTCATTACGTCGCCTTTCCGGCTTAGATTTTTTTTTAAATGTGACTTGTAAGTCCTGCATCTCTTTCCTGTCAGTACAAACTTTAATTTTATTAACGTATTATATACCTAAAATGTTTTAGAACAGTTAGTTTAATTCTGAAGACGACGCTCATAGTAGCGTCGAAACCTGGTCAATTTTGACTTAATATTTGTGACCGAGGGCTTATTTGTTCTAATATAAAGAAGCAACTGCCACCGTCCCATAAATGGTTCATCATATTACACAGGGGCGGTGGCAAGGCGGGGAACACATTTTAACAAAAGAACAAGAGCGGCAAATAGCTTACTATCTAAACCAATAAATATCATTTAACTTAAAATGGGCGTCTTATTATTTATTAATCTACATTGGATGTATATTAATTTACGAGTACCACTTACAATAATCAAGAAAGCTAAATATGCAGGGTATGTCCATCAACACTTAAACTGCTGACACCAGACAAAAACTTCGAAATCGCGGGACATCTTGGTCAAATCGTATTATTTTTCCGCGCACACACATTCTGTAGACACGTTTTTACCCTGAACTCCAAAACAGTTGACAAAAACTGCTTTAAGCAGCACCAAATTTTACCAATTTGTCGGTGGAGGACCCCAACTCTCCTTTTGTTAAGCGATATTTCATTCCCCCAAACCCACTCTCCCCCAACTATTAGCCCCCACCCCCTCTTCCCCGACTTCTAGAATCGCTCCTGATATTACATGCTGACACTCTATGAGCCACAAAACCCGTGGCAGAGGTATACAGTTTACTTACCACGGGCTGTAGCCGACATTGTCTCCCGCTGCCAGTCAAACAGTGATGATTATTTTTGCGCCTCTAGATTATCGCCAGGACGACTGCTATCATATTAGCGTGCGTTAACGGCATCAACTATCGTGGCACACGCACACGGTAAAAACGAAGATGCTCCATGTAGCATGTAGGAGAAAAGTAAGACACGGTCAGCGACCAATGATTAGAGGTAGCAGAATTTGCCGCCCTGCTGCGATCACGGACTTTGTAGAGATGCTGTTGTTGGCTGCACCGGATTAGCACGTTCGTGCAGAGATTAACAGCCATCCACAAAACAAAAAACTTGTATGTAAAGGAGAGGCCTGACAGAGCATTTACAAGACAAAAGGATCATTCTGACACACAGTCAGTCAGCAATCGTCCTTTTTTTAGTATCGGATACGGCACCGGTAACTGTTTCCGTGACCGAGCAGTTAGTTAATCATAAGCCTCGTACTACGGTATACTTATGAATACTACGTCCCTCTTGGTGCATAGAATAGCCGGCCGAAGTGGCAGTTCCGTTTCAGCCGCGCTCGCGAGTGGCCGCTATTAACTGTTGCGCTGCACTTCAGTGTTTACATTGCTGTACTTGTGCTTCGCCGAGTGCCGTCCGTCAGTTAATCTCCGTGTTCGTTCCTGTTCCTTGTGATCTGATCGCTCTTTCTGGTCTTGCTGCTGCTACTTGGAATTTTGGTTGTTTAACCGAAATTGCTTCGCTGGATTAACCATGGCTACAAACCTCAGGAAGAATACTCTGGTATTTGCTTTTGACAAAGAATCCCGTCCTGTTCAGCCGACATCCCTGGAAATAGATGACTGGATTACACAGGTAATTGGTCTAAATTCTGAAACCGTTCATACCTGGCAACTGGATCAGGAAAAATACTGTGTTTTTGTCAAGTTAATCAGTGCTTCGACTGTTGATAAAGTGTTACGAAAGTGGGGCTATGAAGTAGATTTTGTGCATAGAAATGGTTATAAAAGTAAGGTTTCCATCTATAGAGCGGACATTCATTACAAAACCGTTCGTGTCTTGAATCTCCCCATTGAAATTGAAAATGATAAGATTAAGGAAGCTCTTTTAAACTACGGAGACGTTAAATCAATTGCAAATGAAAGATGGTCGCCTCGCTTTAAACTGCAGTGTTTTAACGGGGTCCGCTGTGTAGAGATGGACGTTAAGACGAATATTCCGTCTCACATAACTGTTTGTGGGTATAAGGCACAAGTTGTTTATACAGGTCAGGAAGCTACATGTCATATATGTAACGAAACCGGCCACTTCAGACAGGAATGTCCGCGGCGAACTGTTGTGCTTAAAAGTAATTTGATACAGCGTCAGAAGCTTACATTAAATGATCTGTTACCAAAGAATAGCCCGGAACAACTGGTTGACGATGTTAACGCAGCGGGACAAGCTGATGTCTCCCTTCACGATAACAGTCAATTTCCCCCGTTAACAACAAAAGGAAACCCCGTTGCCACTACTCGTGAAACTGAAATGCAACCGAAAAAACGACCTCTGGACATAACTGATAGTTGTTCAGAGGACGAGCTGTCTTGTCCCTCTCCCTCACTTCGCAAGCAAAAACAGTGCGATGAGGAGGCAGAGGAACCTGAAGGCAAAATGCGAATGGAAACTAATGAACAGAAAGATAATACACATACGGTACCAGAAAATGAAAGGGGTGTAAGCAGCATTAATTTGCAAGAAACAATAGGTGCAGTAGCCGATTGCAAAGATCAGAATCTATCTGTTAATAAACAAATTCAGGGAGAGGATGCAAAACTGCAGTCTCCATTTGTTTCCCTCGATCAGAAAGTGAGTGAAATTAATAAAGAACGAGGAAGTGGTGGCCAAACTGAAATCACGGTCAACACCTCAGGGCAGGCGCCGGCAACCGAAATTGCTAAAGCGTCTGCTGCTGCTCCAGATAAGCCGCGAAGTAAAATACCGACGCAACCAAATGAGAATGTAGATCGTAACCAAGGGAAGGGAAAATCCAGTAGGGGCGACCCAAGCCCAAAGAATGTTCAGTCCGAAATGGTCGTACACGAATCACTGGAAGAAAAATCAGAAAGTTTACCAGGAAATCAGTCTGCTTGCGGTACAAGAAAAAACATCAGAAGTAGAAAAAAACGGGACAGTAACTAATAAACTGATTGAAGTGTTATTCCATGTTCAGCCTTCCGAGAAAACTGTTACAGCTTAACTGAACCCTGAACCACAGTAAACTAAATTAGTTCAACAAAACAACTACATAGTGACAGCACAATGACGCAATCTTATTCTGTCACCACTATAAACATAAATAAAATCACGACCGGTTTGAAATTATCGGCCCTTAATGAATTTTTGTACGAATCCGCGACTGATATTGCCCTGTTACAAGAAGTTCTAATTTCGGATTTGGTAATTCCCGGTTTTGTCAGTTACATAAATGTGTCTCCCGAAACAAGTGTTGGAACAGCTATTTTGGTAAGGGAAGGGATTACAGTAAGCGAGGTGGAACGACTGGAATCCGGAAGGGGAATAGGACTAAATATCTATGATGTGACTATCATCAACTTGTACGCCCCTTCAGGAAGTTCTCATCGAGCTGACAGGGCACGTTTCTTCAAGGGTGACTTGATATACTTGTTAAGGAAATCACCAAGACAGTTATTACTTGGAGGTGATTTTAATTGTTTTAAATCGAAAAGATCAGTTACCTAATTTTAATTTCTCAAGTGAACTAAAACAATTAGTTACTGGTTTAGAATTAAAGGATATATGGGAAATCAAATACCCCTCCACTGTTGAGTTCACTTATGTCACGGCAACATCACGTAGCAGGATTGATAGACTATATATTTCTAAAAATCTTGTAACTTCCGTGACAAAAGTAGAAACCATTCCTACGTACTTTTCAGACCATTCAAGTGTCTTAGCTTGCATAAATCTAACAAGACAGCCGGTTCGCCGATTCAAGAATCAGTGGAATTTGAACACTTCCTTGTTAGTTAATCATGATTTAGAAGATCTGATTAAAGAAACATGGGCAATATGCCTGCGAGCCCGTAGTAGATATGCCACTGCTATTGACTGGTGGGTTAAAATGGCAAAGCCAAAGTTGAGGAAAGTTCTTATTCAATACAGTGCACAGAGCGCAAGGGAAATGAAATGCACTATAGAGTATTACTATTCCGTTTTGAGAGATCTATATGATCAAGTCTCAGCAGGTTCCTCACTTCGGATAGCAGACATAAAAAAAGTCAAAGCCAAGTTACTTAATATCAAGAGAAGTCAAATGGAAGGGTTGAAAATAAAATCGAAGGCAAATTCGGTGTCAGCAGATGAAACTACTTCCCTATATCATTTAGTGAAGCATACGAAAAACGGGAGAAGGACTTTTATTGAAGAAATTCGAACAAAACACGGCACGATTCTCAGAACCCAGCAGGATATCATGGACGAGATTTATCGCTATTATTGCGAGCTATATTCTGTACATCAAAGTAGTGATGCTTCCTTGGAAGAATTCCTTGACATCCTAGCCCCACAGCTGACAGAAGATGACAACGAAAATTTTCTCGAGGTTGTCAGTGAAGAAGACGTGTATGAGACTCTGTGCGCCTCGCCACCAAAAAAATCCCCAGGACCGGATGGTCTGCCAGCGGAGTTTTACATCCGTTACTGGCCAATAGTAGGTGCGAAAATCACGGACATTGTAAATGAGGTTATTCAGGGTAAAATGATTCCGGCTGAGTTTAAGGAGAGTAAAATTGTTCTGGTGCCAAAAAATAATGGAAACAAAGATTTAAATAATTTTCGTCCAATTTCACTGCTGAATTCTGATTATAAATTAATAGCTAGAGTAATAAACAAGAGAATTTCATGCCTTACAGATAAAATTATTAGTCAACATCAGAACTGTGCGCAAGGCAGAACCATTTTTCAAAATCTAGCGGAATTCAGGGATATCATTGCAATAACTTCTGTAACAAACATAAAGTGTGCTTTATTGTTTTTAGATTTTTATAAGGCGTTCGATGTAGTAAACCATGAATATTTTCTACGGACATTGAAGAAAATAGGTTTCAACGATAGGGTTATACAGTTGATTAAGAACATAGCAACTGGAATAAATGCTAAAATAGCGGTGAATTGTCAACAATCCAGGCCGATGCAAATACAACGAGGTGTTCCTCAAGGAAGTCCTCTGTCCATGTCGCTCTTCGCAATTTCGCTAGAACCTTTCCTCCGACATGTCCATGCTACATTAAAAGGCTTAACATTATCAGGAAACAAAACAGTTATAAGAGCCTATGCTGACGATATAGGGGTCATTATAAGGAATAATGACGAGGTAACCACGCTAGCAACAGTGATTGATTCGTACTGTAGAGCATCTGGAGCCAATGCAAACGGAAAAAAAGTAAGATGTTAAATCTCAGAGGTTTTGATAATATCAACGTCGAGTGGGCAAAATTAGTCCGACAACATAGAACACTTGGGATCACCCTGACAGCGTGCCCTATGAAAATGACGGCTTTAAATTGGAAAGTTGCAGCAGATAAAGTGCAAGGAGCCATTGTAGAGAATTTAACTCGATATATGAACCAAGTTCAAAGAACACAGTATATGAACTCATGCATCCTTGCTAAGGCTTATTATACTGCCCAGCTGTTTCCAATACCGAGAATGATAGCGAGAAGAATAATGTCCAAAATCACAAAATTTTTGTGGAGAGGTGAAGTGTTCAGAGTACCTGCTAAAGTAGCCACTTTGGATCCTAAAAATGGTGGACTAGGATTAACTGATATAACGGATAAAGCCTCTGCTCTTTTTATCAAAAGGCAAGTTAATTTAATAAGAGACTCGCGAGAAAGCATCACCAGCCAACTTTTCGAGATCATTAAACCTCCAAGCCTGCTTCCCCCGATTGACGTGCAGAATATCAACAGTCGCTTACAACACGTGAGGATTTTCTATGTTGAGTTTAGTTATGTCAGTGTCGAACTCAGGCAGTCCCGACACTTAACATCGAGAGCCATAATGCGGGAACGAAAGAAAAGCGAAGAAAGAAACAAAATAGAACGACAGTTTCCAAACATTGAGTGGACTGAGATTTGGAAAAACATTAGTTCCAATGTGCTCACGTCTAATATAAAAACGTCATGGTACAAGACAGTTAACAACATAGTTAGCACCAATGAAAGACTGCACGCAATCGGACTCTGTGAAACAAATTTATGTCAACAATGCCATCTAGTTGACACAGTAATTCATCGATATACTTGCAGTGGTCACATGAATAGTTGGAAGTGGATCCGGGAGCAAATAGCCCTGATTACAAGAACATCCCCTGAGTATATATCGCTGTCATTGATACACAGGCCTGAAGCACGCTATTTCCCAGAAGCAAAAAATAACGCTGTGTACTGGTTGCTGGGAAATTTCGTTAACTACGTCCTTAACAAATTAGGATCCGATAGCATCATAGAGTTCAAGGTACACATGCTGTGTGAGTTCCACAAAATTAGAAGCTATTCGAATCACAAGAAAAAGTTCGGTAATATGCTAAAAATTGTATTTGGAAGACTGGGCATTGGTTAATATAAAAAAGAAGACTGTGTTGACAGTGATGTATTGTAGTTACCCTAAGGATACTATTTAAGATTTTACAGTATATTTATGATGTGTGCTTTCTCTACTTCAGAGCGTAGTTTTTTGAAATTTATAAGCTAATGTACAGAACTTATGTGCCATTGATATTGTGTGTCTAATAGTGCCAAACACAAAACATGAAAGGTGCATTATTGGCTTATACTAGAAATTTGGAAATAGACAGTTTTTATAGAAATCTCCTTATCGATTGGTTAAAACCATAAGATTCTATCCGATAAATGTAATATTCAATGGCTGGCACACTGCCCTGTTCATTTTTGCAGTGAAAGACTGATTATATAGATCTGATCACTTCAAATACTTAGATCCAATTAATGTCCAGAAAGTGTAGTTGGAAGGCTAGTCAACTTTATTAGATATCTCTTTTCCGCCATTCTCAAGTATTTATGTTTAATTCTTTCTGGTGATTTAGTCAGTAACACAATCTTCTGTTGTCTTTCCTTAATGTCAGCGCAATTGAAATGATCAAACCGCTTTGTTTAAATAACTTCATGTATGTATAACTTAGTATGTATTTGCAATGTGAAACATTGTTTTTTTAATAAAGGTTTTTTTTTTAAAAAAAAAGTGGCCGTGTGGTTAAAGGCGCTGCAGTCTGGAACCGCAAGACCGCTACGGTCGCAGGTTCGAATCCTGCCTCGGGCATGGATGTTTGTGATGTCCGTAGGTTAGTTAGGTTTAACTAGTTCTAAGTTCTAGGGGACTAATGACCTCAGAAGTTGAGTCCCATAGTGCTCAGAGCCATTTGAACCATTTTTTTTGCATAGAATAAAACCGTGAATATAGATGGTAGGCAGTGAAAATCACTTAACTTCATTTTGTTAAATTTTGCAGGTGAAGTAAAAACGGTTTCTTAAAAATAATATAAAGTGATACAGAAAGTTACATGGTGTGTAACTGTACAGTGGAAGCAGGTTATTGACAGATCATGGAAATCCACGCACTTTCAAAACCTCTCTTTGATTATGGAGTTACTGGTTACTGGAATTACGAGTTTTCACAGACAACTGGAGTTATGAGGTTTTCGTAGTCTCCATCAATATTTACTCTGCATACTTAAGTGAACGGAATGTGAGAGGGTACTGTACTTCCCACTGTACCACTCACTAGATAGCAAATGGACTGCGAAAAGGATCATTGGTTAAATGCCTGTGTGCCCGCGTAATAATTAGTCTGAATTCATCTTCACGGCGGCTGCCGGAGCGATACTAGCGAGTTATAGTATGTTCCTGAATACCTCTGTGCTGTTTCACTATTTAATCCTAGACCACTAAACCTATATAAAATTTGCGATTGCAGTAGAGTATAAAACAGAGCATTTTATATTTACTATGGTAAGTAACATACCATTGGGGATCTAATAATTGTAATTATCTAATGCATAACCTGTAAATTATGACTTCCTTTGAATAAAATTGGAGTAATAAAATTTACGATGGTTTAGTAGCAATGTAACATTTCCCCCTCTTTAGTGTTCTAGGGTTAAGCAGGCTTTCGCATCTATCTCCAAAGTCTAGCAATTCAGAACTTTCAGCATCTCTGTGACGCTCACCCATGAATAAAAAAACCGGTGTTCTTTGTATATGCTTAATATCTCCTGATAATCTTATTTGGCATGGGTCCCACACAAGTGAGCAATACTCGGGGATAGGTGGCGACAGTGTTTTTATAAGTAATCTCTTTTTCTTCTTGCGTTACGGCGTATGTAGGACCACGGGTAGCCCCTTCGTGGACTGCATTTTCCTCTTCTTCTCCCAGAACCTCTTCATTCTTTCTCTTCTTCTCTCCCACTCTTCTACCGACATCTTCAGTTTCCGTTTCTCCTGTCGGCTCCACTGGTGACTAATCTTTTCCTGTATTCTTCTCTGTCATTGATCTCCAGCATATTTGTCGGTGTATATTTGTTCCTCCAATTTTCCTTTCCTTCGACCTTGATCCCCAATTCCAATCAGTCCTTCCGAAGTTCTACAACCCACTTGGTTCCTGTCTTTCCCCTTGTCCTACCTGTTGTTTCCCACACTCTCTTCGCCATTCTGTCCATACTCATCCTAACTACATGTCCAACAAACCTTGTCCTTTTGAGTCTGATTTCCCCAGATATTGTTCTCATGTTCCGGTACAATTCTTCCCTAGGTCTTTGCATCCATCTCTCACCACCTCTTTTGGGGCCTAGTATTTTTCTCAGGATTTTTCTCTCTTCTTTCTCAAGTTATTCTGCCCCATTTCTTCCTAGTGTCATCGTCTCAGCAGCAAATAATACTGCATTTCTCACCGTTGCCTTCTAGTGGCTTATCTTTGCCTCTGTGGATATATTCTTTTTATTGTATATCTCTCTCGTCATGCAGAAGGCTGACCTCCTCTATCCTCTCTGCTACTCCCTCCTTGCTCCTGTTCCTTCCTGTTATAAATTATCCCAGGTATTTAAATTTGTCCACCATTTGCTCAGTGCCTTCCGGCGTTTGCCAGTCTGCAGTGGTATTTAATGTCTTTGTCTTGTTATAGGCGATCCTCAGTCCCACCTTTCTGGCTACCTTACTTAAGTTGTCGAGTTGTGTCTTTGCGTCTTCTTCCGTCTCACTTACTAATGCTATGTCATCTCCAAAGGCTAGGCCGTCCACTTGAGCCCTGTTGTCCTTTTTGTCCCCCACATGGGTCTTTGGTATTCCCATTTCCTCGTTTATTGCCCTCCACTGCCTGATCACTTCGTCCAGTGCTATATTGAACAACAATGGTGACAATCCATCTCCCTGTTTAACACCAGTCTTGATCTCAAATTCTTCTGACAGTGCTCCTCTGAATCTCACCCTTGCTTTTGTCTCTGTCAGAATTTCTTTTATGAGTTCTTGTGTAGTTCTATCAAGTCCTCTGTTCTTCAGGATCCTAAGAATAGTCTGTCTGTCGATGGAGTCATATGCCTTTGTGAAGTCCACGAAGGTTATTACTGTCTTTTTGTTTTTTAAGGCCCTATGTTTTATGAGTTGCTTCAAGATAAATATCTGTTCTGTACAACCTCTTCCCTTCCTGAATCCCGCTTGGTAGTCCCGAACTGTACTTTCTACCTGTTCTTCCACTCTCTTGAGCAATAGTTTTGACAGCAGCTTGTATCCGACCTCTAGTAGCGATATTCCTCTGTAGTTGTTCGCATGTCTCTTGTCCCCCTTCTTATGTATTGGTACTACAATTACATTTTTCCATCCTTCTGCCAACTTCTTTGTTCTCCAGATCTGGTGAATTATGTTGGTCATGTTGTCTATTGCTCTGTTGCCTCCCCACTTTATCATCTCGGCTGCTATACCATCTTCTCCAGTTGCCTTATAATTCTTTAATCGCTTAATCCTCCCAGGTTGGAGGGCGTGGCTCTGTCTCTTCTGTGTCAGTCCCCAGTAATCTCCTTTGTAGACACTGCATTTTCCCTGTATCCTACCAATGAATATGTCAAGGGTAGTGCCGGTGGGTACAGCGATCTCGTCTTCTCGTCATGATCAGTGGTATCATCTGGAGATCTAAGTGCCACACCAAAGTTGTCAACATGAATTGATACTACAGACACTAGCAAGGGCTCGCTGAAACCCACAACAACCAATGTGAGACACTCCAGAAGACACACCCTCTCTCTCTCAACATAGCAGCATCCTCATACTGAGTTCAACACAGTGCCGAGCATGTAAAAGTTTCCCAGTCCGAGACCTCAGCTACAGCAGTCAAAATCATCATGTAGGATACTGCAAGAGAACAGTTTGTTGATCTGCACATCAAGTGATCCTTTCGTACTAGTAAGATATTTCTGTAAGTTCTGACTCAGTTTCCATTTCTAGCTCACTCTTTCGTTTCACTCGTTCGTTCACTAGAAAATGAAAACTTACCCAGAACGTACAGAAATATACTACTATAATCTACTTTTCAGGTCTAACTCACGTAATCTCATTTAAATTACTTAGAAAAATTGATAAAAATGAATATTTTTTCTTATCACATTCACCAATTTTCAAAATAATTATTTTATTGATATAATAGGTGAACACAAGAAAACAAAGTTTAATATTTTTTTTTATAAAAGGTGAACGTAAGAAAATAAATCAAATAAATTATGGTGAATGTAAGAAATCTATTCCTTGCCCAAAATTTTCCTAATTCTTTCTTTTTGAGCAGCCATAAGATTTTTATGATCTGTTGTTGGTATATGCTTTTAGAGATTAGACTTATTTACAGTTTTACCAAATTCAAATGTAACTTTAATTTTCTGATGTCTCGATACACATTCTTTACAAATCCAACAGAATCAATCTTTTCGATACTTATCTTTATGAAATTCATTAATAATCTTTTCTCTGGAATAGCTGTTTGGTATTGTCCATTTAAAGGTTATAAAATTTAGTAGGAAAAAAAGGGCATCTAAGAACAATATTTCAAGTAATATAGATTTCCGCTTAGACCACCTTGAAATTATAGGATACAGATTTGCATTTTCCAGAGAATCAGATGGCGCTGATGCTGCTTCTGCGAGGGACTTCAACTACGAGCACTTGCGGCAGAACAGGTGGGATGAAATCCTACATGACGACTCAGTAACGTAACCCAAGGACGGGTTGTCTTGATCCCACTGCCAGTCCTACTGTACGCCCTTTATACCAACCTCTACGGAGATACTAACTAAACAGAGACACTTCTGGAGTCTTAGTAAAAAAAAAAAAAAAAAAAAAAAAAAAAGGGGGTGGCAGGGGGGCTTGAGATATGGGTGCATGATCGCCATCCACCTCCATCATAGTTCGGGAGGACGACGGTTCAATCCCGTCTCCAGCCATCCTGATTTAGGTTTTCCGTGATTTCCCTAAATCGTTTCAGGCAAATGCCGGGATGGTTCCTTTGAAAGGGCACGGCCGATTTCCTTCCCAATCCTTCCCTAACCCGAGCTTGCGCTCCGTCTCTAATGACCTCGTAGTCGACGGGACGTTAAACACTAACCACCACCACCTCCATCATAGTTACTTATCGTGCGAGTGTTTTGCCGGAAGAATGGCAAAAGGTTCCATTGAAAACCATACAGGACCTGTATTTATTCTTTCTGAAACGACTGGAATTTGTTTTGAACGCCAACGGCCTTCTTACAGCGTATTCGGCATCGTAATGTGTTGTGTTCTTGGTGCTTTCATATTTTTGTCCAACCCCTGCAATTTTCGATGTTGTTTGGCACTTAAAATTAAAAGAAGATAATGTAAAAGATAAAGGAAAAAGGAATTCTAAATGTCATCCCCACTGCGGTAGGAGGAAGGCAATGGCAGACAACCTACACTAGGACCTTGCCTAGTACGGCGGTGCGGGTCTCCCTACGCTCTGTTACAGAGTATGGGATTTCATCATCATCATCATCATCATCATCATCATCATCAAATGTTATCTTGTGTTTTGTACGTATTTATTATAACGAGCAAATAAATGATGATTTGAAATATTTTGACAACACTTCTCCTATTCTTTCTGTTCGATGAAGTCTGGAGAATTTGCCATATGATCTTCGTCAAGATCATCCATTACGAATTTTGCTCTGGTCATTAGTAAACTCTATTAAGGTAGCTTGTTCCTACGTTCTTTCCCCATACTCAGATTTTATCGTAAAAGGCAGGTCCCTTACAAGCTCATTTTAGCCGTTCAGGTGCCAAATTGCACAGTGGACGACTCTCACAGTACACACAGTTTTGGCGCTCGCGTGTGAACGAAACCGACCACAGGTGAGACTTCGTACAGGGATAAAATGCCTGGAGCGCTGCAGTAGTAATAGTAGTAGTAGTAGTAGTAGTAGTAACAGAAGCAATAGTTTATTCATCCAGAGACAATGTACATTGCACTTATTTCGTAAGAAAATACATGTTGTTGCTGTTGTGGTCTTCAGTCCTGAGACTGGTTATGATGCAGCTCTCCATGCTACTGTATCCTGTGCAAGCTTCTTCATCTCCCAGTAACTACTGCATCCTTCTGAATCTGCTGGTCTCCCTCTAGGATTTTTACCCTCCACGATGCCCTCCAGTACCAAATTGGTGATCCCTTGATGCCTCAGAACATGTCCTACCAACAGATCCCTTCTTCTAGTCAAGTTGTGCCACAAACTCCTCTTCTCCCCACTTCTATTCAATACTTCCTCATTAGTTATGTGATCTAGCACCACATTTCAAAAGCTTCTATTCTCTTCTTGTCCGAACTATTTATCGTCCATGTTTCACTTCCATACATGGCTACCCTTCAGAAACGCTTTCCTTGCCATTGCCAGTCTACATTTTATATCCTCACTACTTCGACCATCATCAGTTATTTTGCTCCCCAAATAGCAAAACTCCTTTACTACTTTAAATGTCTCGTTTCCTAATCTAATTTACTCAGCGTCATCCGACTTAATTCGACTACATTCCGTTATCCTCGTTTTGCTCTTGTTGATGTTCATCTTATATCCTCCTTTCAAGACACTATCCTTTCCGTTCAACTACTCTTCCAAGTCCTTTGCTATCTCTGACAGAATTACAATGTCATCGGCGAACCTCAAAATTTTTATTTCTTCTCCATGGTCGCTCAATATACAGATTGAATAACATCGGGGAGAGGCTACAACCCTGTCTCACTCCTTTCCCAACCACTGCTTCTCTTTCGTGCCCCTCGACTCTTATAACTGCCATCTGGCTTCTGTGCAAATTGTAAATAGCCTTTCGCTCTCTGTATTTTACCCCTGCCACCTTCAGAATTTGAAATAGAGTATTCCAGTCAAAATTGTCAAAAGCTTTCTGTAAGTCTACAAATGCTAGAAACGTAGGTTGGCCTTCTCTTAATCTATTCTCTAAGATAAGTAGTAGGGTCAGTATCGCCTCACCTGTTTCAATGTTTCTACGGAATCCAAACTGATCTTCCCCGAGGTCGATTTCTACTAGTTTTTCCATTCGTCTGTAAAGAATTCGCGTTAATATTTTGCAGCCGTGACTTATTAAACTGATAGTTCGGTAATTTTCGCATCTGTCAACACCTGCTTTCTTCGGGATTGGAATTATTATATTCTTCTTGAAGTCTGAGGGTATTTCGTCTGTCTCATACATCTTGCTCACCAGATGGTAGAGTTTTGTCAGGGCTGGCTCTCCCAAGGTTATCAGTAGTTCTAATGGAATGTTGTCTACTCCTGGGGCCTTGTTTCGACTCAGGTCTTTCAGTGCTCTGCAAACTCTTCACGGAGTATCATATCTCCCATATTATCTTCTTCTACCTCCTCTTCCATTTCCATAATATTGTCCTCAAGTACATCGCCCTTGTATAGACCCTCTATATACTCCTTGCACCTTTCTGCTTTCCCTTCTTTGCTTAGAACTGGGTTTCCATCTGAGCTCTTGATATTCATAGAAGTATTCGTTTCTTCATTGCATGTATTCGTTTGCTTATAGTAGTTGGTCATAAAAATTAAAAAAAATTAGAATTTAAATATTGCTTTCCTAAAGGACAGTTTTTTTAATTCTTTTACATTACCAGAAGTTTGTTATACAGTCTAGTATCGTTACACACCCTTGTATTATATCAATGCAGATCTAAGTCAGTTTTGAAATTCTAGACGTACCCATTTATTTTAATTACACGTTTCTGTATAAAGAGGCATGGTTAGGGTAGAATATTTATTTGTTGAAATAACTGCTTGGATGGTGTTGATAATTATTCTAAAAACTTATTTTGTAGAAAGAACATGGTTTTTAGGTTTTTCTTATTATGACCCCAGAAAGTGAGGCCATAGGTAATATTAGAATGGATGTAAGCAGACAGTTCTGCTACACTTCTACTACACACAATACTACAATACTAATTACGTAATTACACGTAACGCGAAGCAAACAGATGGTTGGTTGATTTGCGGTAAGGGACCAAACAGCGAGGTCATCGGTCCCAGCGCATTAGGGAAGGATATGGAAGGAAGCCGGCAGTGCCCTTTCGGACGAATCATGAAGCGATTTAGGGAAATAACGGGAAACTTAAATCAGGATGGCCGTCGTCCACCAGAGTACGAGTCCAGTGTGCTAACCACTGCGCCACCTCGCTCGGTGCAAAGCAAGCAGAACTTCAGATGTTAGCGGGATAGGGGATATAGGCTTTCCGGTTGAAATTTTCATCTATGTAGACAACTAAAAAAATTTGGTGACAACAACACTCTCAATTTATTTAATTTGTATTTAGATATCCAGGTCATGATGTGGCTGTTTTCCTGTAATTGGTATAATTAATTTTTGAAACCTGTAGACGCAGATGTAGGCAGTATCGGGTTTATATCAGTTCAACAACATTCGTACCGTCTGCAAACGGGGTTATGTGAGCACCCTTAATGGGGGTCTCGGTATGATTTATACAGGGTGGTCCATTGATCGTGACCGGGCCAAATATCTCACGAAATAAGCATCAAACGAAAAAACTACAAAGAACGAAACTCGTCTAGCTTGAAGGGGGAAACCAGATGGCGCTATGGTTGGCCCGCTAGATGGCGCTGCTATAGGTGAAACGGATATCGACTGCGTTTTTTTTTTTTTAATGGAACGCCCATTTTTATTAAATATTCGTGTAGTACGTAAAGAAATATGAATGTTTTAGTTGGACTACTTTTTTCGCTTTGTGATACATGGCGCTGTAATAGTCACAAATGTGGCTCACAATTTTAGACGAACAGTTGGTAACAAGTAGGTTTTTTAAATTAAAATACAGAACGCAGGTACGGTTGAATATTTTATTTCGGTTGTTCCAATGTGATACATATACCTTTATGAACTTATTTCTGCGAACGCATGCTGTTACAGCGTGATTACCTGTAAATACCACATTATTGCAATTAATGCTCAAAATGATGTCCGTCAACCTCAATGCATTTGACAATACGTGTAACGACATTCCTCTCAACAGCGAGTAGTTCGCCTTCCGTAATGTTCGCACATGCATTGACAATGCGCATGTTGTCAGGCGTTGTCGGTGGGTCACGATAGCAAATATCCAACGTTCTCCTGAGAAAGAAATCCGGGGACGTCATACTGGATGAACGTGCGGGTGCTTCGACGACCAATCCAGCTGTCATGAAATATGCTATTCAATACCGCTTCAACCACACGCGAGCTATGTGCCGGACATCCGTCATGTTGGAAGTACATCGGCGTTCTGTCATGCAGTGAAACATCTTGTAGTAACATCGGTAGAACATTACGTAGGAAATCAGCATACACTGCACCATTCAGATTGCCATCGATAAAATGGGGGCCAATTATCCTTCCTCCCATAATGCCGCACCATGCAGTAACTCGCCAAGGTCGCTGATGTTCCACTTGTCGCAGCCATCGTGGATTTTCCGTTGCCCAATAGTGCATATTATGCCGGTTTACGTTACCGCTGTTGGTGAATGACGCTTCATCGCTAAGTAGAACACGTGCAAAAAATTTCATCGTCCCGTAATCTCTCTTGTGCCCAGTGGCAGAACTGTACACGACGTTCAGAGTCGTTGCCATGCAATTCCTGGTGCATAGAAATATGGTAGGGTGCAATCGATGTTGATGTAGCATTCTCAACACCGACGTTTTTGAGATTCCCGATTCTCAGGCAGTTTGTCTGCTACTGATGTGCGAGTTAGCCGCGACAGCAGCTAAAACACCTACTTGGGCATCATCATTTGTTGCAGGTCGGTGGATGACGTTTCACATGTGGCTGAACACTTCCTGTTTCCTTAAATAACGTAACTATCCGGCGAACGGTCCGGGTACTTGGATGATATCGTCCAGGATACCGAGCAGCATACATAGCACACGCCCGTTGGGCATTTTGATCACAACAGCCATACATCAACACGGTATCGACCTTTTCCGCAATTGGTAAACGGTCCATTTTAAATCGGGTAATGTATTACGAAGCAAATACCGTCCGCACTGGCGGAATGTCACGTGATACCACGTACTTATACGTTTGTGACTATTACAGCGCCATCTATCACAAAGCGAAAAAAGTTGTCCAATTAAGACATTCATATTTCATTACGTACTACACGAATATGTAATAAAAAATGTGGGTTCCTATTTTAAAAAACGCAGTTGATATCCGTTTGACCTATGGCAGTGCCATGTAGCAGGCGAACCATAGCACCATCTGGTTTCCCCCTTCAAGCTAGACGAGTTTCGTTCTTTGTAGTTTTTTCGTTTAACGCTTATTTCGTGAGATATTTGGCCCGGTCACTATCAATGGACCACCCTGTATAAATAAGAAATAATAGAGGTCCTGGTACAGTGACCTGTCGTACCCCAGCTGGTACAGTCTGAAAACCAGGCATATAAGCAATACTTGGGGTTATAATGTTTTTCTGAGGTAGGTAGACTCAGTTGCCAAAAATAATCGACTGAGACAAGAAAGTGCTCGTACTAAGTGAGTAGTAGAAGTAGAACGGTTACGTGGTTATCCCGGAGATCCCACAGGTATACCAAATGAGAGGCAAGGCCACCATGGACGGGACAGGTGAATGCGGCGCCGCGGAAGCAACGGTCGCTGCGGGAGAAAACCGGTTCGGCAACCACGTCCGTGCCGCAGCCTTCAGCTGCGCGGCGCCGGTCGCTGACCCTGCGTGTAAACACACGCAGTTGCTGCACCTCAATTGCTGCAGACCCGTGTACCTTGCTGAGCGAAACGCCTGACAACGGATCGTCTGCGCAGAGTTTAAAGTCTGGGCAGAATGGACATTATTTTCACAATGCATACATTGTCGGTCAATGTCTACGAGGTCTGTTCAAAAAATTCCGTCTACAAAACTTTTTTTTGTGCAGGCAACATTTTTGGTATAAAAGCAACATTTTATTAATGTTAAAAATAGATGTGCGATGAAATTCACTCTGTAAGTAACATGTGTGCTGATTGATTTTTATTTTCATCAGTTGATCACTCACATGTGCAGACTGCTGTGTATTTTATTTGTTCAGTGTGTAGTACAGCCTCCTCTGGATCCCCAGTGGTTGAAAAGTCGATTGGATGAGAAAGTTATTCAATATGGAAATTGCCGTGAAGGCATATTTAGTTCACGGCGAACTGTGGAATGTTGTAGAGAATTCTCCCTCAGATCCAAGGAAATTGGGTGACTCTTTGAAGAAAAGAAACAGAAAAACATTCCCAGGTGTACTCTTCTTGGACAAGACAAATTATTCCCATATAAGGGACACACTCTTGGTAGCAGAAACTTAGATGGCTCTACAAAAAGCATTTAAAGAGTGGGCTCGTCTGTAGAGTGGGCTTGCTTAGAACATTAATCACAGCCAAAATAGATAAACGCAAGTTGGAGACTACTTTTGCAATCAGATCATAATGATTGCATTTAATTTAAATGAAATGACATTTACATTGAGTGAAGAATGGATAGGAACTTTGATCCTGGGTGAATGACATGATAATTATCGACCTATGATTATGGCATATGAATATAGTGGCACACACATCACTGGCAATTCTAGTAAAGTATAACTACTGAAAGACGTCAAACTTGAAGGGACAAATGGAAATTAAGAATCAGAATTATATTTAAACAAACAAGAGTAATACTGTTCTCCACGATTGATATATTGTTCTCAACGCTATTTCCACTTCCGGAAGCAGTCTTGGTAGGCCTCTTGCTGGATCGCGGGAAGCGCCGTTTGTGAATTTTCATTTATCTCGTTTATCACTGCCAATCTTCGTCCTGTCAAGGGGATTTTCAACTTTGCAAGTAAAAAAGTCTGCAGTGGCCAGTCTGGAGAGTACGGAAGATAAGGCAGCAGAATGATTTCGTTGTTTGTGCAACATTCGCGCACCAACAGGGATGAATATGCGGGTGCGTTATCATGATGCAAGAGTCATGAATTGTCTCGCCACATTTCAAGCCGTTTCCTTCTTACATTTCCTCGCAGGCGTCGCAATACGTCCCAGTAGAACCATCGATTAACAGTTTGACCCTGTGGCACGAATTCATGATGAACTAATTCTTCGAAGTCAAAGAAAAAAAATCAGCATAGTTTTGACCTTTGACCTGACCTGATGATGGACCTTGGTCTCAACATCATAACCGTAGACCCACTTCTTATCGCCAGTTATGATTCTCTTAAGAAACATCTCGTCCTCATTTGTGCGATCCAAAAGCTCTACACAGATTCCGAGGAGGTCTTTCTGGACTCGTGAGCCGTGGGACGAACTTGACGGCAACACGAAGCTTTCCAAGGTGCTGTGTCAGGATTTCATAACATAATCCAACTGAAATGTTCCATTCTTCTGTAATGTTTCGGACGGTCAGTCTTCGATTGACACACACGTTCCTGACATGAGCGTCGTTGGTAGACGTCGAAGGGGGCCTAAACGAAGGTTATCTTTAACTTCCGTGCGGCCATTCCGCGTGAACGGCTTAAGCACTCACCACCGTAGGCTTCCTGCGTCATTTGGTGTCTCTCTGTAAAGGTTTTCTTGAGTTTCACGCAAAATTTAATTCAGACGCGTTGCTCCTCGGCAGAGGAGCAAATTGTGCGACACAACGTTCTACTCAATACAGCACTGAACAATAACTAAGAGACATACAACAATGAAACAGCCGGCAGTTATACATTCAGCCGCCCGAAGTGGCCCAACGGTTCTAGGCGCTACAGTCTGGAACCGCGCGACCGCTACGGTCGCAGGTTCGAATCCTGCCTCGGGCATGGATGTGTGTGATGTCCTTAGGTTAGTTAGGTTCAGTAGTTCTAAGTCCTAGGGGACTGATGACCTCAGAAGTTAAGTCTCATAGTGCTCAGAGCCATTTGAATTCAACACAGGAGTGCGCAGGAATGTCAACAGCAACCGCTCCAACGCACCGTTGGCTCGAAGCTACGAATGTTCCGGAATTTTTTGAACAGACCTCTTATACTCTGAATTATTGTGAAGTGCATGGCAGAGGGTACGTCCCCCTGTACCAGTTATTAGGGATTTTTCCCGTCCCATCCACGCATGGAGCGAGTGAAAAATGATTAAGTTCCTCTGCCTGTGCTGTAAATCTAGTCATCACGAACCCTATGGGAGCGATATGTAAGGGGTTTTACAATATTCCTAGAGTCATCATTTAAAGCCGGTTCTTGAAACTTTGTCAGCAGATTTTATCGGCATAATTTCCGTCTATCTTCAAAAGTCTGCCAGTTCAATTTTTTCAGTACCTCAGTGACACACTCCTGCGGGTCAAAAATCTTGTGACCATTGGCCTACTGATCGAGGTGGGTCAGTGGTTATCACGCAGGAGTCTTATTCGGTGGGACGACGATTCAAAACTACGTCCGGTCATCCAGATATAGGTTTTCCGTGATTTCCTTAAATCGCTCCAGGCATATGCCGGGATCGTTCCTTGGAAGGGCACGGCCGATTTCCTTCCCCATCCTTGACACCAATCGAGTTTGTTCTCCGTCCCTAACGACGTCGATATCGACGGGACGTTAAACCCGATCTTCCTTCTTTCCTTCACCATTCGTACTGCCCTTCTCTGTGTATCCCCTCCTATCTGATGCGGATCCCACACATTTGAGCAATGTTCTACGCACGAGTGTTTTTTAAGCAATCTCCTCTGTAGACTGATTACCTTTCCATGGTATTTTACCAATAACCTGTAGACTGCTTTACCCACTACTGAGCCTACGTGATCATTTCACTTCACATCCCTACTAAGCGTTGCACCCATGTATTTGTATGAGTTTACAAATCCCAACTGTGATCCACTGATACTATACTCATAGGATATTAGTTTTTTTTTTCGTTTTGTAACGTGCAAAATATTACATTAAAAAAAATTAAAGCAAGCTGCTAATCACTGCACCACTTTGAAATATGACTGAATATTTGCAGAGCTTTGGTCTGACTGTCACTGTAGATAAGTGCATCATCTGCGGACAGTGTGATGTTACTATTAATTTTGTCCGCAAGATCGTTAATACACAAAATGAAGAGTAAGGGACCCAACACTTCCCTGGGGTACACCCAGAGTTACTTCTACATCTATCGATGCCTCTCCATCCAAGATAACATGCTGCCTCCTTCCTACCAATAAATCCTCAGTCCAGACACATGTTTCGTTCTTTTGATAAGAAGCATAGGCGAGGGACTGAATCAAATGCTTTTCGGAAATCGAGGATGCTGTAGCAATCTGATTGCCTTGATCCATGGCTTTCAGGATGTCATGTGAGAAAAATGTGCATTGGATTTCACGTGATCTGTGTTTTCGAAATCTATGTTGTTTGGCATGGAGGAAGTCGTTTTCTTCGAGATAACTCATTACACGCAACGATCTGTCTGTGCCAATGTCTACATCTACATACACACTTCTCACACCACCTAGTGTGTGAGGGAGTGTACAAAGTGTACCATTGTCACTATCCCCACTCCTGTTCCACGCCCGAACGGTCCGCGGGGAGGAAAGTGTTGGTAAGCTTTCGTGTGAGCTTGAATCTCTCTAATTTTATCTTCATTGCGTTTTAGCGAGGTACGGGGTGTTCGAGCAGTCTCTCCGCAGTGCCGTATGATTGATAGCCGCGCGTGCCGCATGGCTGATTGTTTCGAAGAATAGGTTCAGTGACAGATGCACCGAGAAGTGGTCGTCCTAGCTTTTCGTCTGAGGATAAACTACTCGATATTTCCGATAAAATGTCCACGAGTCCGAACAAGTCAGTAAGAAAACTCGCCCAGGAAATCGATGTTAGTGTCGGGACGGCCCACACAGCTGTAAGGAAAAAAATAGAACTTTTCCCATACAAAGTGACAGTCGTGCAAGAACTGAAAAATACTGACCATGGCAAGAGACTGCATTATTGGCAATGGTTCAAAACTTCCGTTCAGCAAAATAGGATTTCTTAATCAAACGTTTTTCATTGTGAGGCGTGGTTTCATTTATCCGGGTACATGAATTCGTAAAATTCTCGTATGTGGAGTACTGCAAATCCATTGTGTATTCATGAGGAACCATTTCATTCTGTGAAAATAGGAGTTTGGATTGAAATTTCTAGACGTTGGATTGTGGGTTCCATATTTTTCAAAGAACAATAAACGCACAACGATACTGCACTGATATTCTGTATCCATTCATAGGAGAACTTGTGTTAAGTGAAACATTGAAAGGTTATTTTCAACAAGATGGTGCAACCCTCGCACACAGCTTGCGTTTCAATATCACTGCTTGCTGATGTTTTGGTGATCGCATAATTTCACAGGGACTTTGGCCTCCACGATCGCCGGACCTAACACCACCTGACTTTTTCTTCTGGGGTGCAGCGAAAGCAACTGTCTATAAAAACCGTCCAAAGTCCATCCATGAAGTGAAAACTGCAATATCCAGTTTCACTGCTTCTGTTACAGAAGAAATGTTACAGCTTGTGTTTGGAAACATGATTAGACGAACTGAATTGTGTATTCAATAACAGAAGGGACACTTTCAACATTTAATGCGGAAATTTGTAAGTAAAAATGAGTATTCAATAAATTAATAACTTGTATTTCCCTGAGTTTCATTTTAGTATATTCACTGCGGCATACGGCATGCTCGGCTAACAATCATACGGCACTGCGTAGAGACTTTTTGAACACCCCGTATATGTGAAAGGAATACACAACTGATTAGAAATATCAAGGGCACTCTATGTAATACGAAATTGATCACTAAATGTAACGACAGGTGGTGCCGCCAGTATAAAACGAGGCGTGGAGTATGGTGTTGTCAGTAGAGAAGCAGTAAGAGCAGAAACGCTAAGTCGGGAGAATTCAGTTTCTTCGAACGTGCAATAGTCGTTTGATGTCATCTGAATAACAAATCCATCGTGGACATTTCAAACCTTCTAAAGCGACCCTATTTGACTGTTGGCGATGTGACTGCGAAGTGGTACAGCCACAGCTAAACAAAGAACGGGCAGACCACGTGTACTGATGGGGAAATACCGCCGAGCGTTGCGGAAGGTGGTTGCAAAAAGTCGCGTGAAATCAGCCGAAGGATTCCCTCGCGGGTTCCAAAGAGCTACTAGCGGTCTCGATAGCACAATGACTGTGCTTGGAGAAAAAGAATGGGGTACAATGGTCGAACATCTCCACATAAGCCCAGAGTTCTGTACTCATTGCTAAGCGATGCTCGAAATGGTGTAAAGCGCGACGCCATTTGACAGTGGATGACTGGGAACGAGTGATTTGGAGTCATGAATCACGCTGTACACTATGGTAATCCGATGGTAGGGTTTGGGTTTGGCGTTACCTGGCATCACGCATAGTGTCAACAGTGAAATACGGAGGAGGTGGTGTTATAGCATGGGGTGCTTTTCGTGGTTAGGGTGTGGTCCCTTACTCTACATAAGAAAACGCTAAACGCAGAAGGATGTGAACACTTTTTACAGAATTATATGTTGCGTAAAGCAGAGGAAAAAGGCGAAGACGATTATTTTCGAGTTCAAGCCGACATAAGGATGAAGAATGGATGCGCCTGTATTCACGTCCATACTTCTGATTCGACCGTCTAAAAGTGAGTGCTAAATCACAATCCTGTACTTATGAATTTAAATATTAGGGTAAAAGCGCTGCCATGGAACGCGATATCTGAAAAAATATTTCTATTTAAGTCTGTATCGCTGGCTGTATATTCGTAAGTACTCGCCACCGCTTGTATGGTGGTTAATAACAGAAGGGGAGGTACGATTTTCTCATTACGATCAAATAAAAATCGAGGTTAAAAGAAATGTTGGCGTAGAAGGGCAGGTACGATTTACTCAGTACGATCCAATAAAAGTTGATGCTAAAAGAAATGTTGACACCCCACTGATGACATATTGATGGAGGCGATAATTGTACCTACTACTCTAACCACTACTTCTTCTTACTATCTCCACACAAATGTTTGCTTTCCTGTAAAGATCTTCCTGATTCCTTGATCGTGGCAGCATTGGAACCGGAACCTACACCAGGTTTTTCAACCCGGAAGTATTTGAAGAACTAAGAACGGGATGGAAGGTCACAGACAAGTAACAGGCAGACAGAAATCCAATTAATTTCTGTTGTTGTTGTTGTAGTCTTCAGTCCTGAGACTGGTTTGATGCAGCTCTCCATGCTACTCTATCCTGTGCAAGCTTCTTCATCTCCCAGTACCTACTGCAACCTACATCCTTCTGAATCTGCTTACTGTATTGATCTCTTGGTCTCCCTCTACGATTTTTACCCTCCACGCTGCCCTCCAATGCTAAATTTGTGATCCCTTGATGCCTTAAAACATGTCCTACCAACCGATCCCTTCTTCTAGTCAAGTTGTGCCACAAACTTCTCTTCTCCCCAATCCTATTCAATACCTCCTCATTAGTTACGTGATCTACCCACCTTATCTTCAGCATTCTTCTGTAGCACCACATTTCGAAAGCTTCTATTCTCTTCTTGTCCAAACTGGTTATCGTCCATGTTTCACTTCCATACATGGCTACACTCCATACAAACACTTTCAGAAACGACTTCCTGACACCTAAATCTATACTCGATGTTAACAAATTTCTCTTCTTCAGAAACGATTTCCTTGCCATTGCCAGTCTACATTTTATATCCTCTCTACTTCGACCATCATCAGTTATTTTACTCCCTAAATAGCAAAACTCCTTTACTACTTTAAGTGTCTCACTTCCTAATCTAATCCCCTCAGCGTCACCCGATTTAATTAGACTACATTCCATTATCCTCGTTTTGCTTTTGTTGATGTTCATCTTATATCCTCCTTTCAAGACACTGTCCATTCCGTTCAATTGCTCTTCCAAGTCCTTTGCTGTCTCTGACAGAATTACAATGTCATCGGCGAACCTCAAAGTTTTTACTTCTTCTCCATGAATTTTAATACCTACTCCGAATTTTTCTTTTGTTTCCTTTACTGCTTGCTCAATATACAGATTGAATAACATCGGGGAGAGGCTACAACCCTGTCTCACTCCTTTCCCAACCACTGCTTCCCTTTCATGTCCCTCGACTCTTATAACTGCCATCTGGTTTCTGTACAAATTGTAAATAGCCTTTCGCTCCCTGTATTTTACCCCTGCCACCTTCAGAATTTGAAAGAGAGTATTCCAGTTAACGTTGTCAAAAGCTTTCTCCAAGTCTACAAATGCTAGAAACGTAGGTTTGCCTTTTCTTAATCTTTCTTCTAAGATAAGTCGTAAGGTTAGTATTGCCTCACGTGTTCCAACATTTCTACGGAATCCAAACTGATCTTCCCCGAGGTCCGCTTCTACCAGTTTTTCAATTCGTCTGTAAAGAATTCGCGTTAGTATTTTGCAGCTGTGACTTATTAAACTGATAGTTCGGTAATTTTCACATCTGTCAACACCTGCTTTCTTTGGTATTGGAATTATTATATTCTTCTTGAAGTCTGTGGGTATTTCCCCTGTCTCATACATCTTGCTCACCAGATGGTAGAGTTTTGTCATGACTGGCTCTCCCAAGGCCATCAGTAGTTCTAATGGAATGTTGTCTATTCCCGGGGCCTTGTTTCGACTCAGGTCTTTCAGTGCTCTGTCAAACTCTTCACGCAGTATCTTATCTCCCATTTCATCTTCATCTACATCCTCTTCCATTTCCATAATATTGTCCTCAAGTATATCGCCCTTGTATAAACCCTCTATATACTCCTTCCACCTTTCTGCCTTCCCTTCTTTGCTTAGAACTGGGTTGCCATCTGAGCTCTTGATATTCATACAAGTGGTTCTCTTCTCTCCAAAGGTCTCTTTAATTTTCCTGTAGGCAGTATCTATCTTACCCCTAGTGAGACAAGCCTCTACATCCTTACATTTGTCCTCTAGCCATCCCTGCTTAGCCATTTTGCACTTTCTGTCGATCTCATTTTTGAGACGTTTGTATTCCTTTTTGCCTGCTTCATTTACTGCATTTTTATATTTTCTCCTTTCATCAATTAAATTCAATATTTCTTCTGTTACCCAAGGATTTCTATTAGCCCTCGTCTTTTTACCTACTTGATCCTCTGCTGCCTTCACTACTTCATCCCTCAGAGCTACCCATTCTTTTTCTACTGTATTTATTTCCCCCATTCCTGTCAATTGTTCCCTTATGCTCTCCCTGAAACTCTCTACAACCTCTGGTTCTTTAAGTTTATCCAGGTCCCATCTCCTTAAATTCCCACCTTTTTGCAGTTTCTTCAGTTTCAATCTGCAGTTCATAACCAATAGATTGTGGTCAGAATCCACATCTGCCCCTGGAAATGTCTTACAATTTAAAACCTGGTTCCTAAATCTCTGTCTTACCATTATATAATCTATCTGATACCTATTAGTATCTCCAGGATTCTTCCAGGTATACAACCTTCTTTCATGATTCTTGAACCAAGTGTTAGCTATGATTAAGTTATGCTCTGTGCAAAATTCTACAAGGCGGCTTCCTCTTTCATTTCTTCCCCCCAATCCATATTCACCTACTATGTTTCCTTCTCTCCCTTTTCCTACTGACGAATTCCAGTCACCCATGACTATTAAATTTTCGTCTCCCTTCACTACCTGAATAATTTCTTTTATCTCGTCATAGATTTCATCAATTTCTTCATCATCTGCAGAGCTAGTTGGCATATAAACTTGTACTACTGTAGTAGGCATGGGCTTTGTGTCTATCTTGGCCACAATAATGCGTTCACTATGCTGTTTGTAGTAGCTAACCCGCACTCCTATTTTTTTATTCATTATTAAACCTACTCCTGCATTACCCCTATTTGATTTTGTATTTATAACCCTGTAATCACCTGACCAAAAGTCTTGTTCCTCCTGCCACCGAACTTCACTAATTCCCACTATATCTAACTTTAACCTATCCATTTCCCTTTTTAAATTTTCTAACCTACCTGCCCGATTAAGGGATCTGACATTCCACGCTCCGATCCGTAGAATGCCAGTTTTCTTTCTCCTGATAACGACGTCCTCTTGAGTAGTCCCCGCCCGGAGATCCGAATGGGGGACTATTTTACCTCCGGAATATTTTACCCAAGAGGACGCCATCACCATTTAATCATACAGTAAAGCTGCATGTCCTCGGGAAAAATTACGGCTGTAGTTTCCCCTTGCTTTCAGCCGTTCGCAGTACCAGCACAGCAAGGCCGTTTTGGTTAATGTTACAAGGCCAGATCAGTCAATCATCCAGACTGTTGCCCCTGCAACTACTGAAAAGGCTGCTGCCCCTCTTCAGGAACCACATGTTTGTCTGGCCTCTCAACAGATACCTCTCCGTTGTGGTTGCACCTACGGTACGGCCATCTGTATCGCTGAGGCACGCAAGCCTCCCCACCAACGGCAAGGTCCATGGTTCATGGGGGAAGAAATGTGAGGCAGCCTTTACATCGCGTGAAAACCACCAATTAACAATTCCGGATCATCAGTGGTTCCCCTCTCCGAGGGTAAAGAAATTTATGCAAATAAGAGTGAAACGCCCGCTGAATCACGCAGGGCTAACAGGTAATTAGGATTGTGGAAAGGGCCAAGGGAGTTGCGGTCGGATTCATTTCACAATTGTAATTTATTATCATTTAATTCACAAATACACTTTTGAAAGAGAGTGCTTCGCGGCTGGAGGCCTCCAAACATATGCTTTAGAATAAGTTCAGTTTTGAAAAGACATGACACAATTAAATTTACGAATAAGACAAATCGTATACATATATGAGATCGGCTTGTGGAGCGGCTGTAGGCCGCTGGACTAAATCTTCAAAATTCGAAATACACTATGATGCAGAAGGAGGATGCTAACAAGGCTGATGGCCCACAAGGTGCACAGAAAGAGATAAACGCAATAAGATGGCTGAAGGCCGCAAAGTTAAATTCTGCAAATTAAGGAAATATATATTGCAACAATCGGTAAAACAATACATTAAGTTTAAAAATTTCCTTTTTGCAGCACCAACGGCGGAAGGCCCACAATAACTTGTAAAATCTTTCAGAGAAAATTACAATAACCTTTCAAGAGCAGAAGGCGATAGTGTGTGGACTTTAAACTCTGAGAAAATGTTTCCAGAGCCGAAGGCTCACAACTAACCTTGCCAAATTAAAAATATAAAATACAGTTAAATTACAACAACATTAACACTTCCAGAAGGATAATTAAGAGAACGGCACTCAGGAGTCTCCAGTGGATCGGTCTGCCCTCGTTCACTTAGGCGAGACAGGCGGTGAGTCCAACTACACTCTCGTGCGAACCCAACCAAAGGACAGTCACGGAACGACCGACCAACCGCTTGGTTGCCACGACGGAGTACACGAGAATTCAAGCCCCCCCCCCCCCCCAAAAAAAAAAAAAAAAAATTACAACTATCACTATCCCCAAACAAACGCGTATGTGAACTGAGCTGTCAAAACTACAGCAACAACAGGTGTGGAAAAGACACTGGCCAGGACAGGTAACAAGAACACTAACGGCCAAAAGGCAGAAAATTCCGCTGGTGCACTTAACTATGGATAATTAAATCAATTCCACCTGACCGTGGCTACCTCGAACACTTCACTTCACTCGTTGTTGCTCACAGGAAATCTCCACAACAGCAACGCCGGAACCAACAACGTAATGCTCAAAACCACTCAAGCTTCACATTCTAGGTCGGCGAGAGACGACGCTCGTACCGATTGGACAGCTCCAGACACACTCCAACACTGCGCACAAACCGCCAACGGGCCCAGTCGACAACACCGCACGGATATGTCCTCGGACCAACCGACCGACCAACAATCCACCAAAAGTCAGGCCCGGCTTAAGTGATGCGTGGCGGCAACGGTCGGGCGGGCGATGTCCACGCAGGGCTCACTGCTGCTGCAAGCCGGCGACTGGCTGGTCCGAGCTGCGCTCCAGACGCGTTGCAACTGACTGGCAGGGCCCAACTCACGATCCGAACTGCCGCCATGAACTCTCCTCCTCGCATGTTCCGACTGACTCCACGACAGATGACAACCGGGAAGTCATAGCAGTCGACCAAACAGCATATCAGAGCGGATACATCGATACGCGCTACTAGCGCCGATGACGGGCAGGCAAAACAGCAACTCAGTAACGCCAGTAATTTAAATCAACGTTGTGAGATCAAAGTACGTTAAAACAGGGTGTAAAATACCAAATGGTGGAACGCCGAGCCATGCACGGCTCAAACAGTACCAGTGATAAAGAAGAAATTTGTTACAGCCCCTCGAGAACTAACTGGACACGAGGCCCGTAAAAGCAGTCTTTGAAAAAGAGGGGACACGTTGGTTGGCCACGAGAGTAGTCGAGACTCGTTGCGAAGGCAGCATGTGCGGCAAGCTTGACAAAATTGTCTGAGAGTTCTGTTTGCAGTCGGCTCACACTGCAAATTGCAGGCGCGCGTGGTCACTGAACCTGCGGTAATTGAGGGCATCTTTTCGCTACGCGATTGAAATGCTACCGTGATTTAAGCCCCGCACTTTTGACTTCAATGTGATAGAGGCCAGAACATGCCGTAAGCTAAGATGGTGGCAGACTTCTGCTTCAGTCTTATGAACTACCAACTTCAAACGGGCGAGACTTGAGCAAGAGTGGGCTATAGAGAGTGTCTCCGCTAGTTCTAGTACCTAGGCTGCCTCCGCTGTTAAAAAATAGTCCGCACCGCAAGGCGCCAAACTTACAGAAGCGGCTGCGGTGGTCTCTCACCCTGCTTCTCTGCGGTGGGCGGAAGTGTCTTTCAAGCTGTTAAACTGGCCGTTCCATTGCGTTGCCAACTGGAGGGCACCTATTATGAAACGTATTCTTCCGCGACAGCGTGGTCACGAAACAAACTTCAATCAAACAGCTTTTCTTTTCTTTTACTCGTCCACGCCGCCTTGAGATTTTTTTAAATAGCGTGCTATGCAGTTATCACAGATTTGTTCTGGCCTTATCGTCCGATGATCCTATATCTTTGCAACACATCGGAGGATCTATAGTCCCTAGTAAAACTGATTTAACGGGGAAAATTCGCATTTTCAGTTTATTAGCTCACTCCGCATGCACGAGATCGACCCGTAACTGTGGTCATTGGACTCGTAATTACCTTTCTGTTTGAGTCTGCGATTCGGTTTTAAACTGACTGATTATAACTGTACTATATCTCTATAGGAGCAGGACGTGACGGCCACTAATGCTACTCCACGTGCGTGCGAGGCGCCCTGGAATAAGATCCATGGTTTACAAGTTTCTTTGTCGACCGCTGAAGAAGCTTAATGCTACCAGTTTCAGGCCCCTGACCGGCGTGTAGGAACCTACAGGTAGGAAGACGCCGTAGTAAAACGCCGAAACTGGTAGGAAGACGGTGTGGTAAAACGCTGAAACTGATAGCCAAATAAAATAACTTTGGAAACTAGACAGCTTAAAGGTGTTTAATTTTACATCCTGTATCGATCAGCCGAGTCCAGCAACCATCTCTAAAAAGATGGACATACAGAAAATCCTATATATAGATCATCCTTCCTGGGAATCGAGAAGCTCAAGGATTTTTGCCTGTTTTCGGCATAGTTACTGGCAAGATATTGGCTCTGGGGGTTCCAAGACTATCAAAATCTCTACAGTATTTACCCAGACTAACCCGGACATAGAAAAAGAACAGGGGAATTCAATATATACATAGATATAGCATATTTCATAGAAAATTTTTTATTTACGTACTAAAACATGATTACAACGTACATTTTATGTTTTCATGCAATAATGTACTTCTAGTATGCTCCTGATGGATGATGAATGCAATGTATGATCTAAAGGCAAAAAGACATTTTTATGTGATATAATTACATTTTAACAGTTTTCTGATTTTTTTTACTTTACTTTTACTTGAAACCGTGGTTCTTCCCATATTTCATGATTGTCTGTCAATGGGAAGTACCCTATAGGTTCTGATGAGTGAGCTTGAGACAAACGGCCGAATCTCTTGATTGCATCGATGTAGAATCTTAAACTTTTTACACCGCCAAGAAGCCATAGGCTGACATAAGTGACACAAATTTGAATTTTATAAGCAGCACTGTTGACGAAAAAAAAAGGGGTCCTGACTGACGCACAGAAGGCCAGACAGATAAGAAAATAACAAAAAGTGTATTTGTTCGTGTTGTATAATTAGAAATTAACAATTTTCGGATTTTTCTTTTACCTGTACTGTCAAACCTTGCTTCTTGCCGAATTTCATTTTTCCCTTCAACGGGAAGAACCCTATAGGTTTTGAAGAATAGGTCTGCGAGTATCAAAATATGTGGCTTAAATGGCCGTATCTTTTGATTGCATTGACTTAGAAGCTTAAAATTTTTACATCGATAAGGGACCTTAGACCTTAGTACGTGAGAGAAATATGAATTTGATACGCCAATCTGTTCAAGAGAAAATGTGGTATTAACAGACGGACTGACAATGAAAATTTAAAAAAATAGTTTTTCGTGTTATATAATTACAAATTATCAATTTTCTGGTTTTTTCCTTTACTTTCACTTTGAAACCTAGCTTCTTGCCAACTTTCATGTTTCTAGTTCAACGGGAAGCGCCATGTAGGTTTCGACAAGTGTTTCTGAGCATCAAATTATGTGGCAAAATAGTCGTATCGTTTGACTGAGTTGACCTACAAGCTTACAGTTTTTACACTGCCAAGGGAGGCATAGACCTTAATATGTGACATAAATTTGAAATTAGTATGTCTGCCGGCTCTTCAGAAAAATGATTCTCAGCAGTCAGACAGTTGGAGAGATAGACCACAAAGAGGTTCTTTAAGGGTTCCGTTTTTACAGATTGAAGCACGGAACCCTAAAAATCGGTTTCAAAAGACGAGAAAAAATTATTCTTACCTATGAGACAAACTACACTCCTGGAAATGGAAAAAAGAACACATTGACACCGGTGCGTCAGACCCACCATACTTGCTCCGGACACTGCGAGAGGGCTGTACAAGCAATGATCACACGCACGGCACAGCGGACACACCAGGAACCGCGGTGTTGGCCGTCGAATGGCGCTAGCTGCGCAGCATTTGTGCACCGCCGCCGTCAGTGTCAGCCAGTTTGCCGTGGCATACGGAGCTCCATCGCAGTATTTAACACTGGTAGCATGCCGCGACAGCGTGGACGTGAACCGTATGTGCAGTTGACGGACTTTGAGCGAGGGCGTATAGTGGGCATGCGGGAGGCCGGGTGGACGTACCGCCGAATTGCTCAACACGTGGGGCGTGAGGTCTCCACAGTACATCGATGTTGTCGCCAGTGGTCGGCGGAAGGTGCACGTGCCCGTCGACCTGGGACCGGACCGCAGCGACGCACGGATGCACGCCAAGACCGTAGGATCCTACGCAGTGCCGTAGGGGACCGCACCGCCACTTCCCAGCAAATTAGGGACACTGTTGCTCCTGGGGTATCGGCGAGGACCATTCGCAACCGTCTCCATGAAGCTGGGCTACGGTCCCGCACACCGTTAGGCCGTCTTCCGCTCACGCCCCAACATCGTGCAGCCCGCCTCCAGTGGTGTCGCGACAGGCGTGAATGGAGGGACGAATGGAGACGTGTCGTCTTCAGCGATGAGAGTCGCTTCTGCCTTGGTGCCAATGATGGTCGTATGCGTGTTTGGCGCCGTGCAGGTGAGCGCCACAATCAGGACTGCATACGACCGAGGCACACAGGGCCAACACCCGGCATCATGGTGTGGGGAGCGATCTCCTACACTGGCCGTACACCACTGGTGATCGTCGAGGGGACACTGAATAGTGCACGGTACATCCAAACCGTCATCGAACCCATCGTTCTACCATTCCTAGACCGGCAAGGGAACTTGCTGTTCCAACAGGACAATGCACGTCCGCATGTATCCCGTGCCACCCAACGTGCTCTAGAAGGTGTAAGTCAACTACCCTGGCCAGCAAGATCTCCGGATCTGTCCCCCATTGAGCATGTTTGGGACTGGATGAAGCGTCGTCTCACGCGGTCTGCACGTCCAGCACGAACGCTGGTCCAACTGAGGCGCCAGGTGGAAATGGCATGGCAAGCCGTTCCACAGGACTACATCCAGCATCTCTACGATCGTCTCCATGGGAGAATAGCAGCCTGCATTGCTGCGAAAGGTGGATATACACTGTACTAGTGTCGACATTGTGCATGCTCTGTTGCCTGTGTCTATGTGCCTGTGGTTCTGTCAGTGTGATCATGTGATGTATCTGACCCCAGGAATGTGTCAATAAAGTTTCCCCTTCCTGGGACAATGAATTCACGGTGATCTTATTTCAATTTCCAGGAGTGTACAAACCATACTAATTTATTTAAGTTCGTTGGTTTGGATCTATCTACACAGTGTCAACTATCAGTCTTTGCACCTAGTCCTGCTTCTCTTCCTTCTCTGCATTTCCTAATCCATTTCTAACAACATGACCTCATGACATATAAGTGCGTAATCTGTGAACAGCCTCAGAGAGCTTAATTTCTTCTGGCGGGTTATTTATTCGAGGAAACTTCAAAAAGTAAGTTACACTTTAGTATGGCAGATCAAGTCACTTATATTGAATGCTGCACTAATACCTCGAAGTGACACGAATATAATACACACAGAATACCGTGGCTGGTAGATGTGCAGACCTCGGGGCAGGTGTGGGGAGAACAGTAGTGGTGGGGATTACAAGTAGGCAAAGTTCAAAACCATTGTAAAATATGCGTTAGATGAGTATGTGCCAAGCAAGATCGTAATAGATGGAAAAGAGCCACCGTGGTACAACAAACGAGTTAGAAAACTGCTGCGGAAGCAAAGGGAACTTCACAGGAAACATAAACATAGCCAAAACCTTGCAGACAAACAAAAATTACGCGCAGCGAAATGTAGTGTGAGGAGGACTATGCGAGAGGCGTTCAATGAATTCGAAAGTAAAGTTCTGTGTACTGACTTGGCAGAAAATCCTAAGAAATTTTGGTCTTATGTCAAAGCGGTAGGTGGATCAAAACAAAATGTCCAGACACTCTGTGATCAAAATGGTACTGAAACAGAGGATGACAGACTAAAGGCCGAAATACTAAATGTGTTTTTCCAAAGCTGTTTCACAGAGGAAGACTGCACTGTAGTTCCTTCTCTAGATTGTCGTACAGATGACAAAATGGTAGATATCGAAATAGACGACAGAGGGATAGAGAAACAATTAAAATCGCTCAAAAGAGGAAAGGCCGCTGGACCTGATGGGACACCAGTTCGATTTTACACAGAGTACGCGAAGGAACTTGCCCCCTTCTTGCAGCGGTGTACCGTAGGTCTCTAGAAGAGCGTAGCGTTCCAAAGGATTGGAAAAGGGCACAGGTCATCCCCGTTTTCAAGAAGGGACGTCGAACAGATGTGCAGAACTATAGACCTATATCTCTAACGTCGATCAGTTGTAGAATTTTGGAACACGTATTATGTTCGAGTATAATGACTTTTCTGGAGACTAGAAATCTACTCTGTAGGAATCAGCATGGGTTTCGAAAAAGACGGTCGTGTGAAACCCAGCTCACGCTATTCGTCCACGAGACTCAGAGGGCCATAGACACGGGTTCACAGGTAGATGCAGTGTTTCTTGACTTCCGCAAGACGTTCGATACAGCTCCCCACAGTCGTTTAATGAACAAAGTAAGAGCATATGAACTATCAGAACAATTGTGTGATTGGATTGAAGAGTTCCTAGATAACAGAACGCAGCATGTCATTCTCAATGGAGAGAAGTCTTCCGAAGTAAGAGTGATTTCAGGTGTGCCGCAGGGGAGTGTCATAGGACCGTTGCTATTCACAATATACATAAATGACCTTGTGGATGACATCGGAAGTTCACTGAGGCTTTTTGCAGATGATGCTGTGGTGTATCGAGAGGTTGTAACAATGGAAATTTGTACTGAAATGCAGGAGGATCTGCAGCGAATTGACGCATGGTGCAGGGAATGGCAATTGAATCTCAATGTAGGTAGACAAGTGTAATGTGCTGCGAATACATAGAAAGATAGATCCCTTATTATTGAGCTACAAAATAGCAGGTCAGCAACTGGAAGCAGTTAATTCCATAAATTATCTGGGAGTACGCATTAGGAGTGATTTAAAATGGAATGATCATATAAAGTTGATCGTCGGTAAAGCAGATGCCATTCAAAGGAAGAATCCTAAGGAAATGCAATCCGAAAACAAAGGAAGTAGGTTACAGTAGGCTTGTTCGCCCACGAATACTGCTCAGCAGTGTGAGATCCGCACCAGATAGGGTTGATGGAAGACATAGAGAAGATCCAACAGAGAGCAGCGCGCTTCGTTACAGGATCATTTAGTAATCGCGAAAGCGTTACGGAGATGGTAGATAAACTCCAGTGGAAGACTCTGCAAGAGAGACGCTCAGTAGCTCGGTACGGGCTTTTGTTAAAGTTTCGAGAACATACCTTGAACGAAGAGTCAAGCAGTATATTGCTCCATCCTACGTATATCTCGCGAAGAGACCATGAGGATAAAATCAGAGAGATTAGAGCCCACACAGAAGCATACCGACAATCCTTCTTTCCACGAACAATACGAGACTGGAACAGAAGGGAGATCCGATAGAGGTAATCAGGGTACCCTCCGCCACACACCGTCAGGTGGCTTGCGGAGTATGGATGTAGATGTAGAGGAAATGCTGAGTGCTGGAGGAGAAGTACCTCTCTAAACTGAAGCCTACTCTCACATTTTCTGTAAATATTAAGTGGGGGCCCTCCGCACCCACCCTTGCATGGGGGCCATTCACAAAGATCTAGTGTATAAAAAGAATTTCGCCGAAAATGCGGCGATTTATTTTCGCCTAGCTTGTTAATCATTTGCAACTTTCAGAGAAGCGTTATGAGTGGCGAATTTTGAGTAAAACATACACATTTGACTGTTTGTCATGGTAAAATCTGTTTATTTTGCCAAAACACAGCGAAATTCCACAGTCTCACCTCACTGACATATTGTGCAGATGCAATTGCAAAAGAATTCCGAATAAGTGGTTTATTAAGTTTGTTAAATGAGGAACTGAGGAAAAGTAAGGTCAGTGGCTTATGAAAAAGCATTTTCTCAGTACAAAATGAACATCTAATGTTGATCCAAAACCCATAGCATTTCTCGTTTAACCAGCTAGCAGTGGCCCTTAAAAATTGCATTGTAGTTAGTGGAATAACAGGGTAGATAATGAAGTTTTGCTTGATAACCATATAGCAAAATACTCTCCTCTTTGCATGCTATCATTTGCCAAAATCTCATTTCGATATCTCAAACCGTTTATGAAATATGAGGAATCTTTTGGATATTTCAGTCTGGCTTTATCGCTGGCGCGGCGCGGTCGCATATGAGTGTGCTACATCAGATCAGATTTCTCGAGATTGGGGACAGATACATCCACCCAATTCTAACAAAAAACTGAATATGTTAGCTAAATTTCATACGCTGCAACATGTTGTGTTATATGCACCAAACGCAAAATCATAGCGACCTATATTTTTCATTGCAAACTTTTTCTAATTTCGCGCAGTATCCTACTTTCACGTAAATATCACAGTAGCTATGACCATTAACAAAATTATGGGTATGTCATCATGAACCTGACGTTTAAAGCTATAAGTAAAGCAAAAATTATTTTTTTTTACCTAATAGTTTCTGCAAAATCCTTTGAGAAAGATTGCAGGGTGTGCGCCCCAATTCTGTCATCGCCGGACGTCGTAAAGATTTCAAACACTGTCGGCCTCCCCTACCTAACGAACGAATGAACTCGCCCAACGCATTGGACGAAAACTGGTCACTGCGCATCCGCCACTGTATCCTGCGTGAGCTATACATGACAGTTTACAACAGTCCCAAAGTCTCTAAAGGATGGTCGGAGTGGTTCTACCAGTCGTTCAATTCCTCAAGGGTTGAAAACCTCTCCATTACGGAGCTGTTCAAGAACAGCTGTGTGAACGTCCACATCCTGAAATCTCTTTTCTCCCAGATGTGCTTCCTCGATTGCATGAACACTGTCCTCTGAAGTCGAGGTCGATGGAATTCCGTTCTGATCTGCATCACCCACATCTGAGAGGCCTTGGTGTGACGCGACATTGCATTTGGTCCATACATTGCCAGAATTTCACGGTGAGTGACTGCAGTGTAAAGTTTTGTCCCCAAGAATAGTAGTGTCTCCCACATCAGGTCTTTTATAATACATTTCCAGTTGCTGTGTCATTTCACTCTCACACTGTAATGCATCTGTTATCAGTATCGCAGTAGACCTGTCTTTGCAGGACACCCGGAAAATAGTACTCTTTTGACAACGTGCCACTCTTATTGTGTAGTGTGTCATAGCGTGGGATGACATATTATGCAATTTACTTTACGAAGTCCCTATCTAAACTTGAAAAAACCTATGCACCACGAAAGAGTTATTTGAATTGAACGGAAATCGGTATATGTGATGTAAATGTACAGACAAATTATCACAATTTGAGCAAAATTGGATGATTTATTCAAGAGAAAGAGCCTCACAAACTGAGCAAGTCGGTAACGCATTGGTCCACCTCTGGCCCTTATGGAAGCAGTTATTCGGTTTGATATTGATTGATGGAGTTGTTGTATGTCCTCCTGGACGATTGCGTGCCAAAGTATGTCCTTTTGGCGCTTTAGACCTCAAAATTTCGAGATGGTTACAGTGCCCAGCCCATAATTCTCCAAACGTTCTCAACTAGGGGGAGGTCCAACGATATTGTTGGCCAAGTTAGAGTCTGACGAACACGAAGACAAGCAGTAGAAACTCTCCGTGTGAGGGCGGGCAATATCTTGCTGAAATGTAAGCCCAGGATGGCTTGCCACGAAGGGCAACAAAACGGGGCGTTGGATATCGTCGACGTATCGCTGAGCTGTAAAGGTGCCGCAGATGAAAATCAGTGCGTTTGTGCTATGAAATGAAATGCCACCTTAGACCATCACTCCTGTTGTCGGGCTGTATGTTGGGCGACAGTCAGGCTGATATCCCACCACTGTCCGGAGTGTCTCCAGACACATCTTCAGCCGGGAATCTTATTGACTGGAGTAGAATTGTTTTCAGTGATGAATCCCGCTTCGAAATGAGCCCTGATGATCAGTGATATCCAACAACTCTATCAATCGATGACAAGCCTAATAACTGCTTGCATAAGGGCCAAAGTTGGACCATCGCTGTAATGATTTGCTCAATTCGTGAAGCTCTTTCTCTTAAATAATTCATCTATTTTTTGTGAAATTGTTATCAATTGTTTGTACACGTACATCACATCTACGGATTTCCGTCGCATTCGGATGATTCCTTCGTGGTGCGTTTCTTTTTTCTTTTGTTTTAGAATGCATGCATCGTTAACAGTAACGGACATATTACGCTTCCTTCCGTACATACGACGCTACTTTAACAGAACAGATTTTACACGATTTGCCGAGATATGGTGTACCGTCGGCACTGGCTACGGAGAAAGGTGACAATTGCAGAAAGCGCATGCGACCTCGGGTATACGCACCAGATCTACAACTAGCAAAGACGTATCTGCTGCACTCTATACATTACAGTGAGCTATATCAGGAAGGAAAAACAAAGGGCGAACGTGCGTTTTAAGGGTCATGGAAATGTGGTCATTGCATAACACACCGAAGCGGAGAGCATGGGAAATAGGTTACGTGGTCTGGAAATATACTTGGGTTGCGTCACGAAAGCGTGTACCGCCGCAACGTGCGCCAAAATTTTACCACACCACACGTGTATCGATCGGATTAGCAAAGCCAATAATGTAGATTTAAAGCGACGACAAGTGTTGGAAATTCTGTCGATTCAAGCGCCTTACCCTTTGCCTTTGCACTGCGTAGTGCAACGGTGTAGCGCATTCACTTTAAATTTGTACGTTATTCGTACACATTACCAAAACAAATTGATCACTATTTACACTTCAGATAATTTGCGAGGTGATTGCAGCAAAGGTGCTGATATGAGCCACAATTGGCATTAGTGTGAAATATTGGCTTAGTATATTAGCTGCTAAGACCTACTCTGACATGAAGAGGCTGGCACAGAAAAAAAGTTAAGACAAATGTGACTAAACTTTTCGACTAAGTACCATGTAATATGGCTGAAATTTCACCCATGACTTACCTCAACAAGAAATAGAATACTACTTCATTACATTACATTTTACGTTTAGTGTACACTTACAACTGAGGAAAGCGCTCCACGCGTTGTCCTCGTATTTGGCTTCAATGTTCCACTTGCCTCTACAGTGAGTTACAGATCCTCTCAAAGACCCTGATCGTCTCGTAAATATTGAAAAGACAGCTACTCCAGTTCTTCAACCGGATCAGCAGGAAGTACTGTACATTTCACTTTTCAGATGACCCTATGCAGAAAAATCCTGAAAATCGACGAAGATGATCTTTGAGGATAAGGTACAGGATCTGTTCAAACGATCCATGTAGGACTATATTGGTGAATGATATGTCGTCTTACATAAGCAGCAAATTGTTCCAGTACCCCATCAGTCGTGCTCCACACTCTCAGAAGATAGATTAAGGAAAGCGAAACCTACGTTTCTAGCATTTGTAGTCTCAGAGAAAGTTTTTGACAATCTTGACTGGAATACTGTCTTTCAAATTCTGAAGGTAGCAGGGGTAAAATACAGGGAGCGAAAAGCTATTTACAATTTGTACAGAAACCAGATGGCAGTTATAAGAATCGAGGGGCACGAAAGGGAAGCAGTGGTTGGGAAGGGAGTGAGACAGGGTTGTAGCCTATCCCCGATGTTATTCAATCTGTACATTGAGCAAGCAGTAAAGGAAACAGAAGAAAAATTCAGAGTAGGAATTAAAATCCATGGAGAAGACATAAAAACTTTGAGGTTTGCCGATGACATTGTAATTCTGTCAGAGACAGCAAAGGACCTGGAAGAGCAGCTGAATGGAATGGACAGTGTCTTGAAAGGAGGGTATAAGATGAACATCAACAAAAGCAAAACGAGGATAATGGAATGTAGTCCAATTAACTCGGATGATGCTGAGGGAATCAGATTATGCTAGGAAATGAGACACTTAAAGCAGTAAATGAGTTTTGCTATTTCGGGATAAAAATAACTAATGATGGTCGAAGTAGGGAGGATATAAAATGTAGACTGGCAATGGCAAAGAAAGCGTTTCTGAGGAAGAGAAATTTTTAACGTCGAGTATAGATTTAGGTGTAAGGAAGCTATTTCTGAAAGTATTTGTATGGAGTGTAGCCATGTACAGAAGTGAAACATGGACGATAAACAGTTTGGACAAGAAGAGAATAGAAGCTTTCGAAATGTCGTGCTACAGAAGAATGTTGAAGATTAGATGGATAGATCACATAACTAATGAGGAGGTATTGAATAGGACTGGGGAGAAGAGGAGTTTGTGGGACAACTTGACAAGAAGAAGGGATCGGTTGGTAGGACATGTTCTGAGGCATCAAGGGATCACTAATTTAGTATTGGATGGCAGCGTGGAGGGTAAAAATCGTAGAGGGAGACCAAGAGATGAATACATTAAACAGATTCAGAAGGATGTCGGTTGCAGTAGGTACTGGGAGATGAAGAGGCTTGCACAGGATAGAGTAGTATGGAGAGCTGCATCAAAACAGTCTCTGGACTGAAGACCACAACAACAACAACAAATGAAAACTTAATACTAAAGCTGACATTTAAAATACATTTGTACTCTCTAAGACAAAGAAGCGACTTTCCACGAAGGAATTATCCGAATGAAACGAAAATTGACAAACGTGATGCACATGTACAGACAAACAAATGATTACAGTTTCAGGAAAGTCTAATGATTTGTTCAAGAGAAAGAGCTTCACAAACTGAAAAAGTCAATAACGCATTCGTCTACCTGTGGCCCTTACGCAAATAGTTATTCGGCCTGGCACTGACAGAGTTGTTGGATGTCGTCCTGAAGGATATCATGGCAAGTTCTGTCCAATTGGTGCTTTAGATCGTCAAAAATGCTCCAAACGTTCTCAATTGGGCAGAGATCTGGTGACGTTGATGGCCAAGGTAGGGTTTCACAAGCACGAAGACGAACAATGGGAACTCTCACCGTGCGCGAATGGGCAACAGCGAAGATGAGTCTGGGATACCAACCTGACTGTCCCCCGCCGTATGGCCTAACAACCAGGAGTGATGGTTTGGAGCACAATTTCTTTTCCTTCCAGGGTCCATTTGGTCGTCAGCCTGAGCGTCCATACAGCACAGTAGTAAGTCGACGATGTTCTACGCCCCGTTTCGTTGCCCTTCATGGCAAGCTATCTTGGGCCAGCAAGGTCGCCAGTTCTCTTCACAACTGAGAAAGTTAGGAGCATTATAGGCAGGGCCCTCCAACTAGCTCGCGATTTTGACGATCTAACGCGCCAATTGTACAAAATTTGGTGCGCTATCCTCCAGGAGGACATCTAACAACTGTATCAGTCAGTGCCAAGCCGAATAACTGCTTACATAAGGGCCAGAGTACATTGAATTTTTTGGAACTTTAATCATTTGTTTGTCCATATATGTACATCCCATCTGCCATTTTCCGTCCCATTCGGATAATTTCTTCGTGGTGCATCCTTTTTTTTTTTTGTATTGGAGAGTAGTAACTGTGGTATTGATAGCTACGATGTCACGGCGTAGGTGCAATTTCGTAGGTTGGCACTACGACACCGACACCGACGACAGCGCCCTCTAGTCGGCGCTGTCCAGATCTACGAGCTCCGCTCCAGATTCAGCCCATTTTGATCAAGAGCAGACTGCCTGGAAACATCAACTTTAGAGGGTGTTGGGTTGCTATTGAGACTATGTACTACTTACGATGGGAATACGGTTTCGCACCTACGTGCTCATGCGCTGCAAAGTTATGTAACCATTTATTAACTTGTTTTTGCCTATAGTAAACATATATAATTTTACATGCAGTACCGAAGTGCTTTACCTCTCCTGCAACTACTCGCTTTCGTCATTCGGCCTACCTTTTCATTTTTCAGTTGTTGTACAACTGGATTTGGTGTAAATCCAAAACTATCAACAGTCTTTTACACTGTCATACGTGAACGACGATGTACTCTCCTCCTTCTGTAAGGCATTGCTGTGTGCTGCGTGCAGCTGCCTCGACGGGAATGAGCATGCTGTTGCCTCACGAGCGAGATATACAGTCCCATGACGTCATAGCGATAAGCTTATCTGGGTGTGGCAGGAAGTAACCACGCTGAGTAGCGCAATGGCGGCACCGGAAGTTGAATTTTCCAGCGGATCGCGCTCTGTTAAAACTAGAGCGCGATCCGCCGCGGCGCTGCGGCGGCTGGGCGAAGCTCGTTCAAGGTCACCCGCCAATATGGCGGCACACACAGCAATGAATAGCGCGATCCTGCGTCTGCAGGAGTTCCGAGTCCTGGGGAGGTGGGTGGGTTATTTTTAATATTTATTTAATAATTTTATATAGACTTCTACACATTGATCTTGCCAAAACCCGATCCTGCCAGCTCTAGCGGCAGCCAGGCGAAACTCGTTCAAGGTCACCTGCCAATATGGCGGCGCACACAGCCATATAGAACACCCACCCACCTCCCCAGGGGTCGTAACCCCTGCAACCCACAGACATATTATAATTAATAAATAATTAATTTAGAGCCATATTGGCGGGTGACCTTGAACGAGATTCGCCCAGCCGCCGCAGCGCCGCGGCGGATCGCACTCTAGTTTTAACAGAGCGCGATCCGCTGGAGAATTCAACTTCCGGTGACGCCATTGCGCTTCTGAGCAATCTTACTTCCTGTCACGCCCAGATAAGCTTATCGGTATGACATCAGAGGACTGTATATCTAGCTCTTGAGGCAACAGCATGCTCATTCCCGTCGAGGCAGCTGCACGCAGCACACAGCAATGCCTTACAGGAGGAGAAGAGTATATCGTCGTTTACACATGACAGTGTATAAGACTGTTGATTCTTTTGGCTTCACACCGAATCCAGTTGTCCAACAGGAACTTATTATTGGACCAATATCATTTGTTGGTTGTAAGATTAACTTTTCTTGTACAACTACTGAGGTAGTAACAGGGAATGCTTGGATGACCTTGGCTATAGTTAGAGGTAATGAAGAACCTCTTGCTGGTCTTGAGTCCTACTATGACAGAGACATTATTGCCTACAGAACTTTTGCTATTGGAGTAGTGGCAGACCGGAATTATGGAACTTGTGTTGTTACTACAAAATTAACTACGTAGTGCAATATTTCACAAGGAAGCAAGTGGCAGCACATAACCAATCTGCAATCATGTCGCAAGCGGCCTGTTAACTGGAACATTTTTCCTTATATTACCTTATACTGTACTTTTACTCCTTTTAGTTTTTAACATTAATTACGATAGACCCCATTTAAGAAGAAGACGATCTTGAAACTGATCGAAATAAAGAATAGTGACATCTGTGTAACCCTATGATGGAGTATCTTACGAGGGCTGTCCAGAAAGTACGTTACGATTGATCGCGAAATGAAAATCACAGTGAAAATCAGAAATGTTTCATTTGTAACAGTTAGCTACACCTTTCAGCTACTTCTCTACGTAGTCGCCGTTCTGACTCAGACATTCGTCATAGCGTTGTACCAACTTTACAATACCCTCATCATAGAAGGCAGCCGCCAGTGCTTTCCGTGAATTCTCTACGCTGGCCTAAAGCTCGTTGTCTGTGCCAAAATGTTGTCTTCATAGCCAGCGGTTCGTTTGAGCAGGGATGAAACTCAGTGGGAGACAATTACGGGCTGTATTGTGGGTAACCAAACATTTCCAATTGAAACGATGCGGGAATACCTTCATTGCCCCTGCAGAATGAGGCTGAGAATTGTCTTGAAGAAGATAACGCACGACAGTTATGTAATGTTGGTTGCATAGCTTCAGGGGAAAATTCTCATCAGGCCCTCGTACTTGGCGGGAGACACTATTTTCTATAACATCTTTACGCGCTCACTAAGAGCTCAGGAATGAAAAGAGCGGCATAATTCTGCCTAGAGTCATACTAGAGACACTGCTCAACACATCTTTGCAAAGCTTTATCGGATTTTCATAGTCGTTTCCATTTCGCGGCCGATCGTAACTTACTTTCTGGACAGCCCTCGTAAGCACCTAAAAACTGTCCAACACCGCCTATGTTTCTCATTATGAAAAACTTCCACGTGGAAGCAGGTCGTTTAAGTATCAAAAACCAGGACCACATATAAGGAACAACGTTTCCAGTTTCTTCCTTCCATTTCAATGGCGCGTCAGAGTTTTCTCTGGCATGCCCTTGAGCAGTTCCGCTTGGGCTCTGTGTTAGCGTAGCGAGGCATCTGTTGCCTTTCCGCTGGTTACCTTGGCCGTGACGCAAAGCCACTGGCTCGTGGCGGCCGGTCAGGGCAATGCCACAGAACAGCCTCCGTCTCGCAATTTACGTAATCTCCGTCTGCACGTGGGGGCGCCAGCGGTAACTGGTTGCGCAGAAGCCAGCACAGCCAGCTGAGATTTACTTGCTGCACGGTGACATACGCTGTCTCTGTAGTTACGAAAGTTATGGCGTAGCCAGATGGACGTTACACATTAATGGAAGGAATCCGTTTCGAAACGAATGTTCTACCTTAGACGTTTGACGGTTATTCACTTATTATGTTTTTGAAGATAAGATTGCTTTCACACCTAAGGTTATTTCATTAGTATCTGCAAAGTACATTTATTTTTCTTCTTCTGCCATTCCAGGGTTAGGCCTAGGGGACGTTTCGGTCTCACCATCTCATCTTCGGTCTTCCCACACTTCGCTTGCACATGGTTCATAATTCATTCGTAGTTAAGGAAGTCTTTGTGGTGACATACGAAGTACGTATCCTCTACATTTTTCTTTGTATTCGATTACGTTTAGGGTTATTGGTTGGATTCCTAATTCTTTCCTTATTACTTCGTTTCTAATTTTGTCTTCCCTAGCTTAACCTTCCACAGATCTTAGATATTTCATTTCTGATGCTTCTAGTTGCCGTAAATCTTTCTTTTTCAGCGTCCAAATTTCTGCCCCATATAAAACAGCAGGAATTGCCAAGACTTTAATTTCAGCTTTGCCTACTTCCGCTTTTTACCCTTAAGTTTTCTTATTGTGCTACATATGCGCTGGTAAGTATTGCTTTTTTCTGTTTATTCATACCTTGATCATACAGCATGTCACGTTCTAAGTACTTGAAATGGTCTACCTGTTCTATCGGCTTATGACTGAGGGCTGTTTCATTTATAGAAATAGTCAGACTGTATTTAGCACTTATCTCGTTTAGTTTATGTAATGCTCTTTGTAATTTATCTTAACTGTTCTGTATGATAACTTGATCATCCGCGAATAACACCATGTTAATATTTGAAATCCAACCAACATTTATGATTGATGGTATTCTCTCTATTTTCCATTCCTCGATTATGTCATATAATGTTGGTGAGAAGCTACTTCCTTGTTTCACTCCTTGATTTGTTTGTATTTCAGGTATTATCTTTTTATCCACGTCAGTTCTAATTCTGGTGTTCATATATAAACTTCTTGGGACTTGGATCACATATTTACGAATTCCTCTTTTCTTCATTATTGTCTGTAGATTGTTATTTTAATGTTATTAAATCCAACGAGCTAGGAAGTAAAGTTACAAAATATTTGCTAAATATATTTTTAATCGTATGTCAATAACGTTAAGTTGATAATGAAAGTTAAAAATCTGACTTACAAAAAAAAAAAAAAAAAAGAAAGAAAACGGTCCATTGAAGATGACCTATTACATATCAGTAAAAATAAACAATAAAAAATTCTTCAGTTTGATATTCCTCTAACTAGAGAAACAGGAAATAAACTTGTAAAACGAGGCTAATTCAGCTTCGGTACTACCTTTTTTTCTTTTCCTTTTTTTTTTTTTTTTTTTTTTTTTTTTTTTTTTTACGAAGCTTCACTTCTGATTTTGCTAACCGACTTGTCTATTTATCTTCATGGGATATCAAGACCCACGGAAAAAACGGGGAAGTATGTTTAACTAGGATTTGAGTTTACCGCACATTTTGATGGATAGTCGTCGGTACTACAAGACAGCTAAAATGACTCAAATAACGTGGCAAGTCACCAAGATACAACGGATTTCACTTTCCGTGGTAACGGAAATAACGCTGTAAATCAGTCTTCTAGAAAGGATGGGGCCAGTCCAAAATTTGCTTCCACTGTTCGCACTATACTTGTTAGGTCAGTTGGGGTGCTGCTACAAACGTGATCGATTGAGTTTCTTACTCTGTGTTGTTTCCTTGTAGTAAAAGTATTTAGTTTGAAGTGTGATAGTAGTGTGGTCCTCTTGGGATTTTGAAAATCCCACACACGACGGTAAGAAAGCATCTGATAATCAATCAGTTAAAAAGAGAAAAAGTTATGCCAGAATGAGTAATGTCTGTGGAGACCTTAGGGCAGCGTCTCAAGAGTTAGGCAGTGACTGCAAATGCTCACTGTTTGAGTGTTTAAAATAAATCAGTCCCCACGAAAAAGAACAGCTTATGAAGAATTTTAATTTGTTAGAAAAGTGATATAATCACTCTTCCTATTTAACCAGCTTAATTTCTGTGACATTATTTGCTCATAGAAAGCTTAGGAATCACGATTCCAATGCCAGAAACTGCTTTTTCTGACACATTGTAAGAATCAAACGAAATGATACGATGAATGAAATTCGTATTTGCCGAAAGACCTTCATTGTTTTACATGAAATAACAAAGCACAGAGTGCAGACTATATAGTCGGCCACCAAGGATGCCGGAATATCCCTCAAATACAAAAGAGGCATGCATGTTAACCGGCCTTGGAAACTATCCAAAGAAAAGTTGACAGCCGTCAAAAACCACATAGATGCATTCAAGGGGAGAAAGAACCGCTACGACAAGGAAAAGACAGACAGGATTTTCCTTGCAGTGCAGAAGAATTATATAAAAAAATGCTATGTATAAAGGAAAATACCCTGAACGTCATGTTGCATATGGGACATAGCGGAAAATAATTAACAGCAAATTCAACTTATCATTGGGGTACCTGGTACTGATTCCTGCTCAACATATGACAAAGTTCAAGCAGAATTAAAAGGTCTGAATGCAAATATTTCACAAAATATCTCTGAAAAAGAAAAGTTAGAAATTACAAATCAAGTTAAGTCAATGAGCACGGAAAACCAGGTTCATTAGCTAAGGGTTGTTACATTTTATTCAAGAAAGCGAAAAGCAAGGCAAGGAAGTCAGTAGATAGAGGAAAATGAAGCACTATGCATAAGCTATATAAAAAAAGAAAAAAACTACCATTTCCTAGTATCGACTCCAATGAGGTTTATTAAAAGCGTCAATTATGGTTTTACAGTTTTAACATTTATCAAATGTCCCAGAGTGATGCAACATTTTATCCTTACAGTGAAGGTGTAGCGGCAAATGAGTGAGAGAATTTATTAATTTTCTGCACAGTTATGTGAACGAAATCCTCGATGCAAAAGTAAGGGTTCTCGTAATATTCTGTGATTCGTGCTAAAGGTAGCACAAGAAGTATGCAGTGTTTTTATACCTTCACTATGTCGTTCATGCCACTAAGAGATTAGATAGTACCTAAACAGTATTTACAATAAGAGGACGCTCTTACATTGAACAAGATAAAAATTTAGGTTTGATAAAAGAGAAAACTATTGCAGAATTATAAGAAGATTGGATTAAGGCTTTTGGAAACACAAGACTAAATCCAAGGCATTCCCGTTCAACAAGAAATTATACGAGATTGGACGACGATTTTGCAAGTATGATACAAACTGTAGTGTTCTTTGAAGACACGACCGCTCAGAGAACCTCGATACCAATAGATCTGGAACGTTCTGGTAGTCTACAAGTACACGTCTAGCCTGATTATCAACTGCAGGGTCCTGACGAATTCTTATGGCCTCATCGAGCATATGTGTTTTGCAATATGAAAGTTCTCGTAAGGTAAATAAAGACTGTTTTGCAGATAAATTATTATAAGGGTATATTTTCAGAGCTCCTGCCAATATCTTAAGAAAAATATGCAGTCCTTCAAGAATTTAAACAGTTTTGTGGTCAAGGTGCAAGAAATATGTATTCCAATCTACCACATAATGAACCAAAATTCAAGACTAATAAAAATAAACTTCCAAAACTAATCAATAGAAAGAAGGGACGAAAGCAAACCAAAAAGTGGTGGACCTACCACGTTCTTTTCGTGGAAAAGTTACATTATCTTTGCGCGTATTGTCTTTATCAAATCATTTTAATTATTACTTTTCCCTAATGTATTTCCTACATAATTGTAAATTTGACACCATAATTATATTGGTTACACTCTACTTGAGTGTTTTAAGTATTTGTCATCTTAAAAGATTAACTTTACTCTTCTGAATAATGTACTAAACGTCACTTATCGCGTTTTTTCCGTGGGTTCTTCATATACACACATCAAAACGTTTTGCATCACCCCGGATCTCAGAACTCCTGAAGATAAACTTTGACTCTAGATATTGTATCACAGACACAATCCCTTTGACTGTTCAGAGGTGTCACTAAACCCACCCAAAGATGTAAACAACCACGCATGAGCTGCGCCTATTAGACGGAGGGGGTCCGACAGCCGATCAGTTCCAGTCATTCCACCAGGAAGGAGGTACACGGATCTTGTTGTCTGTAGTTCAACCGAGCCTAAACGGTCAATACCGTGGTCTGCACTGTTACTTTGTGCCAGGAAGGGCTCTCAATAAGGGAAGTGCCTAGGCGTATCGGAGTGAACCAAACCGATGTTGCTCGGACATGGAGGAGATACAGAGAGACAAGAACTTTCGATGACATGCCTCGCTCAGACCGCCCAAGGGCTACTATTGCAGTGGATGAGCGCTACCTACGGATTATGGCTCGGAGGAACAGTGACAACAACGCCACAATGTTGAATAATGCTTTTCGAGCAGCCACAGGACGTCGTGTTACGACTGAAACTGTACGCAATAGGCTGCATGATGCACAACTTCACTCCTGACGTCCATAGCGAGGTCCATCTTTGCAACCACGACACCATGTAGCGCGGTACAGATGGGCCCAACAACATGCCGAATGGGCCGCTCAGGATTGGCATCACGTTCTCTTCACTTATGTGTCGCATATACCTTCAACCAGACAATCGTCGGAGACGTGGTTGGAGGCACCCGGTCATGCTGAACGCCTTAGACATACAGTCCAGTAAGTGCAGCGGTTCCCTGATGTTTTGAGGTGGCATTTTGTGGGGCCGACGTACGCCGCTGGTGGTCATGGAAGGAACCGTAACGGCTGTACAATACGTGAATGCCATCCTCCGACCGAGAGTGCAACCATATCGGCAGCTTATTAGCGAGACATTCATCTTCATGGACGACAATTTGCGACTCCATCATGCACATCTTGTGAATGACTTCCTTCAGGATAACGACATCGTACGAATAGAGTGGCCAGCATGTTCTCCAGACATGAACTCTAATCGACCATGCCTGGGATAGATTGAAAAGGGCTGTTTATGGACGACGTGATCCACCAACCACTTTAAGGGATCTACGCCGAATCGCCGATGAGAAGTGGGATAATCTGGACCAACAGTGCCTTGTGGATAGCATGCCACGACGACTACAGGCATGCACCAATGCAAGAGCCGGCCGCAGTGGCCGAGCGGTTCTAGGCGCTACAGTCTGGAACCGCTCGACCGCTACGGTCGCAGGTTCGAATCCGGCCTCGGGCATGGATGTGTGTGATGTCATTAGGTTAGTTAGGTTTAAGCAGCTCTAAGTTCTAGGGGACTGATGACCTCAGAAGTTAAGTCCCATTGTGGTAAGAGCTATTTGAACCATTTGAACCAACCAATGCAAGAGCACGTGCTACTGGGTATTAGAGGTATCGGTGTGTACAGCAATCTGGACCACCATCTCTGAAGGTCTCGCTGTATGGTGGTACAATATGCAATATGTGGTTTTCATGAGAAACAAAAAATGGTTCAAATGGCTCTGAGCACTATGGGACTTCACTTCTGAGGTCATCAGTCCCCTAGAACTTAGAACTACTTAAACCTGTCTAAGGACGTCACACACATCCATGCCCGAGGCAGGATTCGAACCCGCGACCGTAGCGGTCGCGCGGTTCCAGACTGAAGTGCCTAGAACCACTCGGCCACACCGGCCGTCAGCAATAAAAAGGGCGGAAATGATATTTATGTTGATATCTATTCCAATTTCCTGTACAGGTTTCGGAAATCTCGGAACCGAGGTGATGCAAAACTTTTTTGAGGTGTGTGTTTTTTAATGTTGACTGGAATAATAAAAGTTCAATAAAATCCGTTTTGAAATCTACATTTTATTGGGTTGCTTGTCTAAAACTTAACTGAGGGCCAGAATTTGACGAGATGGATGTGTGAAACATTCCAAAACAACCCTCAAAGTGAGCAGTATAACCGAATTTTCGTAACAAACTAGGACTGAACTAAGGTAGCCTTCGTCTCCTCGGTTTAATACGCAGTTGTGCAGTCATGTCAAACGAACTGCACAACTGGTAACACGATGCCTGCATGTTGCACTGTGCTGGATAGATGGGGACTATTTCGGCAATTTTCTCTAAAGGTCCGCATTCGCCATAACTTTAAAACAGCGCCGAAACCGTCGCCGCGCCAAGGAAACGCTGTGGTTTACCAATACCCAAACAAACCCGAGTTATGTAGTGCTCGGCCGCAATGTTTCCCATTGCACTCGGAAATTGTGAATCTGGGGTTATGTAACATAACAATCACGTCTAAAAAAGGGGGAGAATTCGATAATGAATAACGAATCTCTGACCAAGATGTCAGGAGGGGCCAACTGCCCGTCCCCCACTACCCTCCCCCCTCCCCCCACCCCTTTCCCCCTCCACACCCCTCCTCCTCCTCTCCTCTCCTGTATACGCCTATGCGTTAGCATGATTGAGAAGGGCTTTTGACGCCTTGGAAATGTTACATCATTGACACAGATCGTGTATGCGTTTGAACGTTTGAAAAATACATTCTACGTAATACTATTTTATGAAATCACATTTTACGTTTTATGAGTTAGCACAAGGGCTCTATCTGAAATGTTCCCCTGTAGTCTGTTGTGCGTTATTGAGAGCTTGGGGCCACAATATTACCGACGGAAACGATTTGCTTTAAATGGTTAAAAAGCACATATAAAAATCGTTGTTGATATACCCTCTCTCTAAAAGACGTAAGGCGCTCGACGAAATATTCGGAGAACCAGTACACTCTTAACGTCGACAGCTATTCGTTTGAGCTAAAGTTAGTGATAACGAGTCATTTGCCGCTGTTTTTACGACCCTATTTTATGTTCCTTTCAAAAATTCTGAGCACGGACGCAGGGCACCTTTACAATATGTCTGCGTATCATTCTGTGTGAAGGTTTTATGTATGTTTTAATGGTTAACGCATTATACTGTACTAGTGTGCTTATTCTCTGCCGCCGAATGTCGCAATGTAGAGTCTCTGGTTTTTACCACTAAGCGCAAGTAATCAGGCTTTCCCAACCAGTGTGACTCGACGTTTTATTGTGTGGCACAGAATGAGTGCACAGCGAAATTTTCTTTCAACTAGATGTCTAAACTTTATAGGTTTAAAGTAGGCCATAATTTACACTCAACGTGAGCTGTAATCTATACAATTATAAAGTTCCCCGCAGCGTTTTTCTGCCTCCTATATAAGGATTCTAATACGGTTTTCACTAACAGATAGACTGATCCACAAGGAAAGTTTGTTTTATAATCTATTATCACTATGCCAGAGAAGTAGTGGTCGTGGTCCATGAAGTTTGCTGTTCCTACCGTTTCGCCCAGAGTTGCGCTGCACATCTTCAGAGATACTTCAGATTCCGTTGAGTCCTGACAGACTGGTCGGATGTGTGAGAGCGACATAAATACTGTGATAATGGGGCGTGATATACGTTTACGCGTGATCGGCAGGGATAACCCTCATCAGAGATAGAAATTGTCGATTCTGCAGAGTTACTGTCTTTATATCACTAGAGGGTCCTTACTTTCTGTTAAACTTATCCTCATTTTTATATATTTCGATGGCTTCTCTATACAGCCATGGACAATAGCTCGTGATTGCTGATAAAACTTTGATTTCGGAAAACCTCACTATTTCCTGACCGAAAAACGTACTCTGCTGCTTTTTCTATTTTCCACAGTCGGTAACAATTTTTATATTCCTTCAGCCGTGAATTGACGCTTCTCTTGGTAGCTCCAATGTAGACTTTACCACACGTACACAGAATTTTATATACCACCGTTCCCGCATGCGCTGAGGATGCGCGGGCTCGACCGAATGATTGGTGGTCTTTTTGGGGATACACAAATGGTGAATGAGAACATGGAATATTGGGATAAACAGTAGAAAACCGTTTTTTTTAAGCAATCTTTAGAACAACTATGATACCCAAGATGACTACTCGTAGCTGTGGTTGCCCTACCTACAAGCTTGTCTGCACCGTATGATTTATCATGTAATAAGATTGCTATGCATTAATGTGACAGTGCGAGAGAGAGAGAGAGAGAGAGAGAGAGAGAGACAGAGAGACAGAGAGGTATTCTTTATTACTCTGTGGCGTAGTGCGCTTAGATAATTTTTGTTAGATAGTAAGCTTTCGTTCTTCTTAAGATTTAATTTCATGGAAGAGGATTCTGTTCTTTATTGTGCTGTATAAATCAACGCCATTGCGAAAGGTTGACGACAATTTGTATATAAATCTGTATGTATCATAGAGAATCGCTAATTCATGTGCGAGATGCCGGCCGGTGTGGCCGAGCGGTTCTAGGCGCTTCAGCCCGGAACCGCGCTGCTGCTACAGTCGCAGGTTCGAATCCTGCCTCGGGCATGGATGTGTGTGTGTGATGTCCTTAGGTTAGTTAGGTTTAAATAGTTCTAAGTCTAGGGGACTGATGACCTCAGATGTTAAGCCCCATAGTGCTCAGAGCCATTTGAGCCATGTGTGAGAAGAATTTCAGTGACACTAAGGTCAATAAAACTTCGTACATTTCAAAAAGGTACGTGTTATTTCCACAAACGACGTATAGTCAAGTGTGATCTATTAATGAATACCAGCTCGAGAACAGTTCCGACGGGAGCGTTCAGTTCTAATTAAATAATTTTATGCTTTCTTCGGAAAAGAAGTGATTTCACGGATCGTTTTTTAGCCACCAATGTTTCTAAGAACTGAAGGCAAATCTGGTTGCTATGCAACAGAGCCCCGACGAATATTTCTCCGCAACTTTAACACTTTCAGCTTCAATACAGCATCTGCAGTAGCTAGAGCAGATCGATATAACAACGGAAGCGTATAGTGTGAAAGCAGTTTCACCGATCGCCCTTGTCCCACCAACGGTGTATGTATTCACTACAACAGAACACACACACAGACAATCACAACACAAGGTGGTGTGGGAAACATATCAGTATTAAAAGGCCAGTATAGGCAAAATGCAAATAACAGTAAGTGAAGATAGCTGAGTGATTTTATAACTGTCCGCTAATTAACGGCAATTCTGTGACGTATGCGTAGACATCTGTTGCCACGTGCCTCCAAAAAACCTGTCATGGACGTATTGAATCCATCCTACGCAGAATCGCTTCTGCATTGTGTTTCCGAAGATGAACCGACATACTGCTGAACAGGTGCTCATAATGGTTTCGCTCATCAGTGTATGTCATTGTTGTTGTTGTTGTTGTTGTGGTCTTCAATCCTGAGACTGGTTTGATGCAGCTCTCCATGCTACTCTAGCCTGTGCAAGCTTCTTCATCTCCCAGTACGTACTGCAGCCTACATCCTTCTGAATCTGCTTAGTGTACTCATCTCTTGGTCTCCCTCTACGATTTTTACCCTCCACGCAGCCCTCCAATACTAAATTGGTGGGCCGGCCGGAGTGGCCGAGCGGTTAAAGGCGCTACAGTCTGGAACCGCTCGACCGCTACGGTCGCAGGTTCGAATCCTGCCTCGGGCATGGATGTGTGTGATGTCCTTAGGTTAGTTAGGTTTAAGTAGTTCTAAGTTCTAGGGGACTTATGACCACAGCAGTTGAGTCCCATAGTGCTCAGAGCCATTTGAACCATTTTTGAACTAAATTGGTGATCCCTTGATGCCTCAGAACGTGTCCTACCAACCGATCCCTTCTAGTCAAGTTGTGCCACAAACTCCTCTTCTCCCCAATGCTATTCAATACCTCCTCATTAGTTATGTGATCTAGCCATCTAATTTTCAGCATTCTTCTATCGCACCACATTTCGAAAGCTTCTATCCTCTTCTTGTTCAAACTGTTTATTGTCCATGTTTCACTTCCATACATGGCTACGCTCCATACGAATACTTTGAGAAACGACTTCCTGACACTTAAATCTATACTCGATGTTAACAAATTTCTCTTCTTCAGAAACGTTTTCGTTGCCATTGCCAGTCTACATTTTATATCCTCTCTACTTCGACTATCATCAGTTATTTTGCTCCCCAAATAGCAAAACTCCTTTACTACTTTAAGTGTCTCATTTCCTAATCTAATTCCCTCAGCATCACCCGACTTAATTTGACTACGTTCCATTATCCTCAATTTGCTTTTGTTGATGTTCATCTTATATCCTCCTTTCAAGACACAATCCATTCCGTTCAACTTCTCTTCCAAGTCCTTCGCTGTCTCTGACAGAATCACAATACCATTGGCCAACCTCAAAGTTTTTATTTCTTCTCCATGGATTTTAATACCTACTCCGAATTTTTCTTTTGTTTCCTTTACTTCTTGCTCAATATACAGATTGAATAACATCGGGGAGAGGCTAAAACCCTGTCTCACTCGCTTCCCAACCACTGCTTCCCTTTCATGCCCCTCAACTCTCATAACTGCTATCTGGTTTCTGTGCAAATTGTTAATAGCCATTCGCTCCCTGTATTTTACCCTTGCCACCTTCAGAATTTGAAAGCGTATTCCAGTCAAAATAATAATAATAGTAATAATAACAAACTCACATATGTGAGGGCAACGGTTCAAATCCACATTCGGAAGTTCTGTGTTAGGTTACGCGTAATTTCCCTAAATGGCTTAAGATGAATGCCGTGGCATTGCCGATTTTCTGTCACATCCTTTCTCTCATATCTGATAACCTCACTGTCGATGAAACATTAAACTCTAATACAGGGTTATTACAAATGATTGAAGCAATTTCACAGCTCTACAATAACTTTATTATTTGAGATATTTTCACAATGCTTTGCACACACATACAAAAACTCAAAAAGTTTTTTTAGGCACAAATGTTCGATATGTGCCCCTTTAGTGATTCGGCAGACATCAAGCCGATATTCAAGTTCCTCCCACACTCGGCGCAGCATGTCCCCATCAATGAGTTCAAAAGCATCGTTGATGCGAGCTCACAGTTCTGGCACGTTTCTTGGTAGAGGAGATTTAAACACTGAATTTTTCACATAACCCCACAGAAAGAAATCGCATGGGGTTAAGTTGGGAGAGCGTGGAGGCCATGACATGAATTGCTGATCATGATCTCCACCACGACCGATCCATCGGTTTTCCAATAATCTCCTGTTTAAGAAATGCCGAACATCATGATGGAAGTGCGGTGGAGCACCATCCTGTTGAAAGATGAAGTCGGCGCTGTCGGTCTCCAGTTGTGGCATGAGCCAATTTTCCAGCATGTCCAGATACACGTGTCCTGTAACGTTTTTTTCGCAGAAGAAAAAGGGGCCGTAAACTTTAAACTGTGAGATTGCACAAAACACGTTATCTTTTGGTGAATTGCGAATTTTCTGCACGAATGCGTGAGGATTCTCTACCGCCCAGATTCGCACATTGTGTCTGTTCACTTCACCATTAAGAAAAAATGTTGCTTCATCACTGAAAACAAGTTTCGCACTGAACGCATCCTCTTCCATGAGCTGTTGCAACCGCGCCGAAAATTCAAAGCGTTTGACTTTGTCATCGGGTGTCAGGGCTTGTAGCAATTGTAAACGGTAAGGCTTCTGCTTTAGCCTTGTCCGTAAGATTTTCCAAACCGTCGGCTGTGGTACGGTTAGCTCCCTGCTTGCTTTATTCGTCAACTTCCGCGGGCGCCTCGTGAAACTTGCCCGCACGCGTTCAACCGTTTCTTCGCTCACTGCAGGCCGACCCGTTGATTTCCCCTTACAGAGGCATCCAGAAGCTTTAAACTGCGCATACCATCGCCGAATGGAGTTAGCGGTTGGTGGATCTTTGTTGAACTTCGTCCAGAAGTGTCGTTGCACTGTTATGACTGACTGATGTGAGTGCATTTCAAGCACGACATACGCTTTCTCGGCTCCTGTCGCCATTTTGTCTCACTGCGCTCTCGAGCGCTCTGGCGGCAGAAACCTGAAGTGCGGCTTCAGCCGAACAAAACTTTATGAGTTTTTCTACGTATCTGTAGTGTGTCGTGACCATATGTCAATGAATGGAGCTACAGTGAATTTATGAAATCGCTTCAATCATTTGTAATAGCCCTGTACTTATTTTCCCTTCTAGAGAGTCTATACTATTTAAATGGTTTAGAGCAGCATGGGCAGCCGCCTTTGGCGACCTGCGGACCTGATTCACATACTTACTGGAGCTCACGGACCGCCTCGTCGCGTAATGTTAGAGCAGCGCTCCGAAAGTCGACACTGTGTCGCCTGTGACAATGTTTATGGGGCATTGCTTCGATATGAATGGTACACCTTTATAGACACGCCATGCCAACAAATAGCGGCTCAAAACATGGGTATGGGAGAGTACATTCATTTTACCTGGTCCAGATGGTATACCAATCAGGTTCCTTTCAGAGTATCCAGACAGAATAGCGCCTTTCTTAGCAATCATATACAACCGCTCACTTGACGAAAGGTCTGTTCCTGAAGACTGGAAAGTAGCACACCAATATTCAAGAGAGGACATAGGAGTAACCCATTGAATTACAGACCCATATCGCTGATCTCAATTTGCAGTAGGATTTTGGAGCATATACTGAACTCGAACATTATGAATCACCTTGAAGAAAATAACTTATTGATACATAACCAACACCGATTCAGAAAATATCGTTCTTGTGCAACGCAGCTAGCTCTTTATTCCCATGATCTAATGAGTGCTGTCGACAAGAGATCTCAGATCGATTCCATATTCCTAGATTTCCACATGGCTTTTGATACCGTTCCTCACAAGCGACTATTAATCAAATTGCGTGCATATGCAGTATCGTCTCAGATGTGTGACTGGATTCGTGATTTCCTCTCAGAGAGGTCACATTTCGCAGTGATAGACGGTAAATCATCGAGTAGAGCAGAAGTGATACCTGGCGTTCCGCAAGGTAGTGTCATAGGCCCTCTGCTATTCCTAATTTATATAAATGATCTAGGTGACAATCTGTGCACCTCCCTTACATTTTTTGCAGATGACGCTGTAATTTACCATCTAGTAATATCATCGGAGAATTTCTGTATGGTGCGGAAAGTGGCAATTGGAACTAAACAAAGAAAAGTGCGAGGTCATCCACATGGGTACTAAAAGAAATCCGTTAGATTTTGGGTATACGATAAATCGCACTAATCTAAGGGCTGTCAATTCGACTAAATACCTAGGAATTACAATTACGGGCAACTTAAACTGGAAAGACCATATAGATAATATTGTGGGGAAGGCGAAACAAAGACTGCGCTTTGTTGGCAGAACACTCAGAAGATGCGACAAACCCACTAAAAAGACAGCCTACATTACACTTGTCCGTCCTCTGCTGGAGTATTGCTGCGCGGTGTGGGATCCTTACAGGTAGGATTGACGGAGGACATCGAAAAAGTGCAAAGAAGGGCAGCTCGTTTCGTGTTATTGCGCAATAGGGGTGAGAGTGTCACTCATATGATACGCGAGCTGGCGTGGCGAGATCTATTAACGAAATTTCAATCACCAACTTTCTCTTCCGAATGCGTAAATATTTTTTTGACACCAACCTAAGTAGGGAGAAATGATCACCATAATAAAATAAGAGAAATCAGAGCTCGAACGGAAAGATTTTGGTGTTCCTTTTTCCCACGCGCCATTCGAGAGTGGAATGGTAGAGAAGTAGTATGAAAATGGTTCGATGAATCCTCTGCCAGGCACTTAAGTGTGAACTGCAGAGTAACCATTTAGATGTAGATGTATGTTCACACTATCTTCAGATGTTTACGTTCATCTACGTGTCGTGAACATTGTTTCCTTACTTACGACTTTTTACAACAGCCGTCGTAGAAATTTCAGTTGCAAAATTCTGTAACGCCCTCAGTAAGGAACAATGTTCATGACACGTGAATAAATATAAACGTATGATCGGACGCCTAGCATCTTGAAATGTCATTGAAAAATAAACTCCTGTGAAATCAAATGTTTGCAGCTGCTTCATTATAAATTACTTTCAGTTTCAACATTTACTGTGTTCTAATACGCCCACAATGGACAAGAATTATTTACTAATGTTAATACGAGAAGGAAGAGAAAAACAATATACGCCAATGAGACAGGCAGTCACAGTCGACTAGCAATTAGGAGGAACTTTTGAGGTTTTTGGCCACAGGCATGTCACTAGAGTGTTTGAAATTTAGTGTCTTAATCTCCACAAACACAATTACCAAATATTTTTAAATATTTGTGCTAAAATAAATTTTGTGACTGATCGCACAAGCATAGGCTGTTTCTGTAACACTAAATGTATTAACCCATCATTTCTTTGTTCATTTTAAAAAGTTACAAGTTTAAATCTCTTGAAGATAGGATAAATCGGCTTTATTACACAGAAGGCAAACTAAAATAACTCGTACAATAGAACTGTGACTATCCCAAAATGCATCTCTCTCCCACGAATTTCTTCTGCGAGCCGCACTGAAACCGATTACGAGCCAGCCATAGTACTTTGATCTTCACTTTTCTTTTTACTACTGACGCACGTCATGGCCAGTGACGACAATGTATGTGGCTATGACGTCTGGTGAAAACCCGCCGCCAAAACAAACATGACGATACCACCAATTAACGTACCCACGAGATCAAGGTGCCGTTTTTCATCTCCATTTCAAAGAAGACGGTGACGCTCACGTCTCACCGTGTAACAACGACTTCGGCGATCTCGTTGGCCCAAACTGCCGGTAGGAAAAACTTGGTAAGCCAGCACTCCAGGACCATGACGCGGCGAATAGAGTATAGCTGCAGCCTATGTCCCCTAGTATCCTCAGCACCTAAGCTCCACACACCAAGCTCCGCTGTTATACTGTACTGCGATATTGTTATACTGAGGCACACGTGATGTAATGCTACAGTATTTGCCTGGCTCTCAAAATGTCCTGGGTTCGCCGGCTGTTGTGGCCGAGCGGTTCTAGGCGCTGCAGTCTGGAACTGCGCGAGCGCTACGGTCGCAGGTTCGAATCCTGCCTCGGGCGTGGATGTGTGTGATGTCCTTAGGTTAGTTAGGTTTAAATAGTTCTAAGTCTAGGGGACTGATGACCTCAGATGTTAAGTCCCATAGTGCTCGGAGCCATTTTTGTCCTGGGTTCCGTATCCGAATCCAGTCACTGCTTAAATCAAGAAAAAAATCCACCAGCAATGGCGGCCTCAGACTTCCAACATAAGAAGTGACCCTCATTCTGCCAATGACCTTTTCAAACCGGGCGCATGAGCAGACAGAGGTGAAGGGCACACTCTTTCTCTTGGGGTGGGAAAATGCCCCTAAAAGGCGTAATAATCAGTTATGATCAGCGGCATGAGGATGCAGAAGGCAATGGAAACTACCACATTAAGGACAATGTTTATCCATATATGAGGCCTTTACATGGCAAGTGTCGTAATGATCTCTCTATTGGCAAAAGATTTCGGATTAGTCCCCCATTCATGTCTAAATTCAAATGGCTCTAAGCACTATGGGACTTAACATCGCAGGTCATGAGTCCCCTAGACTTAGAACTACTTAAACCTAACTATACTAAGGACATCACACACATCTATGCCCGAGTCAGGATTCGGACATGCGACCGTAGCAGCAGCGCGGTTTCGGACTGAAGCGCCTAGAACCGCTCGGCCACAGTGGCCGGCCATTCAGGTCTCCAGGAGATGACTGCGAAGGGGAGAGTTATCGACGAGAAAAAGATGGAATAAGGATAACATTCTACGAGTCCGAGCGTGGGATGTAAGTAGTTTCATCGTGGAAGGGAAGCTAGAAAATCTGTAAAGAGAAATGCAAAGGCTGAATCTATAAGCTGCCCGAACGTATGTTTCTCGAAGATAAGATGCGACAAATTAGGGCTTTTACGCAGGCTTTCAGACAGCTGCTTTTTCTTCGCTCTGGCACTGGGGCAGGAAAGGAAATGACTAGTGGTGGTACGTGGTACCCTCTGCCATGCACTGTACGGTAGCTTGCGGAGTATGTATGTACATGTAGATGGATTGGTCAGGAGGCCGGTACCAGAGTCTTCCTGTTCATCGGACCTAAATCCGTTGGATGTCTGACTCAGGAAAGATTTTAAAGCATTGGTGTATGTCCAGCCCACTCCCATGCAAGCCGAATGGAACCAGGTATATTCGAAAGACTGCGTGATCCACAGCTAAGAAGGGCTGAAGGATTTGTCAGGATGCATGGTAACCGTACAGAGAACTGCCTTTAGTGCCTACTTCTACATCACAGATGATAATGAGAGGACAGATTGGCTCATATCTCAACAGGTAATAGTTTTGAGATATATGATTATAGGAACATTCCTTCTAGGTTTGAGCGATATTACCTCCTGCAGAAATATGTGACACTTCTTTAAGCATCCTGTATACGTTAACTGACGTTGTGCCGGGAGTGCGGCGTGCTGACCACATGCCCTCCATATCCACATCCAGTGACGCCTATGGGTGAGGATGACACGGCGGCTGGTCGGTACCATTGGGCCTTCAAGGCCTGTTCGGGAGGAGTTTAGTTTTATTATATGAAGAGGATTGCACCTACAGGAAAAGATGAGGTACGAAGAAGTAGTAGTAAGACCAGGCGCTTTCAAAAAACTGGCAAATCTCCGTACAGCTTGGGAGTGGTATGCATGAAGGAGTTGCCGAATGGCACTAAAAAAACTTCAGAAAGAGGAGTGTGTCTGAGATGATAACAGTGATCCCATCTTATAATTTAATGCAGAAAACAGTCTACACCGCGTTTCTTTTATTTAACAATAATAACCAGTTTCGCCCGAGTTACAACAACTTATTGCTACCATCAGCGTCAGACCTGTAGAGGCCTACATCTTCACAATATGGAACTGTGTACTGTGTTTGTCCGACTCTGAGAAAAAAATAACTTTTTAGCACAAAAACAAAACGCCTGAACCAATTTAGGAGAACTTACGGAAACTTCCCTCAACATTACCTGAGGGGGATACGAACTCCAGTCGTCCCACTCATCAGGCTTTGCAAATGCTTTCCGTCCTATCTTTATGGATAGAAACTTTATAACTTCATCAAACGATGCCTCACATTACAACAGCGTACGACCTTAATTTCTACATTACTGTTCACAATTCTTACAGCACTTTCAGTGCTTTAGCATTTCTTATTGCTATATTCGTACGTCTTTCCAGCGAGCAATAAATTCGACATCTGCATGTAGAAAGGCTGTCTCCTCACTGACGTCACTAAAACGAACAGCACTTGCCTACGTGAGTGCCCAGTATGAGTGTGCCGTGACCTGCAAACAAGCATCCGGTCTGCGGAGAAAGCGCAGGAAGTCACGACTTCTTCACTATCTCTCTTGCTCTCTCTGTCTCTATCTTTCTTCCCCTCATTCTTTGTCCAACAGGTGAAGAGGTTCCGCACAATCAACCCATGTAAACAGTATATTCACGATTCTTCCATGATGTTTGCTGAGACGTTTATACACTGACGGCAAAAACATCGCAACACCGAAAAATAATTAATGCAATGTAATGAAATTTCGGGAATACATTTGTCTAGGTGACATATATAAGTGATTAACATTACCAGGTCACATGTTAACCTAAACTCGAGATAAGCCATTATAAATGTGAAATGCTGGTACATTAATAACCGGTGTAGCCGTCAGACTGTCGAATGTAAGCATGCAGACGTACACGCATTGTGTTGTACAGGTACCGGCTGTTAGTGTCCTGGAATTCCATGGTTCAAATGGCTCTAAGCACTATGGGACTTAAAATCTGAGGTCATCAGTCCCCTGGACTTAGAACTACACTACAGTCTCGAAAATTAACCGACAGGAAGAAGATGCTGTGATATGCAAATGATTAGCTTTTCAGAGCATTCACACAAGGTTGACGCCGGTGCCGACACCTACAACGTGCTGACATGAGGAAAGTTCCAACCGATTTCTCATACACAAACAACAGTTGACAGTCGTTGCCTGGTGAAACATCGTTGTGATGCCTCGTGTAAGGAGGAGAAATGCGTACCATCACGCTTCCGACTTGATAAAGGTAGAATTGTAGGCTACCGCGATTGCGGTTTATCGTATCGCGACATTGCTGCTCGCGTTGGTCGAGATCCAGTGACTGAGAGAATATCGAATCGGTGGGTTCAGGAGGGTAATGCAGAACGCCGTGCTGGATCCCAACGGCCTCGTATCACTAGCAGTCGAGATGATAGGCATATTATCCGCATGGCTGTAACGGATCGTGCACTCACGTCTCGATCCCCGAGTCAACAGATGGGGACGTTTGCAAGACAACAACCATCTGCACGAACAGTTCGACGACGTTTGCAGTAGCATGGACTATCAGCTCGGAGACCGTGGCTGCGGTTACCCTTGACGCTGCATCACAGACAGGAGCCCCTGCGATGGTGTACTCAACGACGAACCTGGGTGCACGAATGGCAAAACATCATTTTTTCGGATGAATCCAGGTTCTGTTTACAGCCTCATGATGGTCGCATCCGTGTTTGGCGACATCGCGGTGAACGCGCATTGGAGGCAAGTATTCGTCATCGCCATACTGGCGTATCACTCGGCGTGATGGTATGGGGTGCCATTGGTTACACGTCTCTGTCACCTCTTGTTCGCATTGACGGCACTTTGAACAGTGGACGTTACATTTCAGATGTGATACGACCCGTGGCTCTAACCTTAATTCGATCCTGCGAAATCCTACATTTCAGCAGGATAATGCACGACCGCATGTTGCAGGTCCTGTACGGGCCTTTCTGGATACAGAAACTGTTCGACTGCTACGTTGGCCAGCACATTCTCCAGATCTCTCACCAACTGAGAACGTCTGGTCAATGGTGGCCGTGCAACTGGCTCGTCACAATACGCCAGTCACTACTCTGGATGAACTGTGGTATCGTGTTGAAGATGCAGGGGCAGCTGTACCTGTACACGCCATCGAAGCTCTGTTTGACTCAATGCCCAGGCGTATCAAGGCCGTTATCACTGCCAGAGATGGTTGTTCTGGGTACTGATTTCTCAGGATCTATGCACCCAAATTGCGTGAAAATGTAATCACATGTCAGTTCTAGTATAATGTATTTTATCAATGAATACCCGTTTATCATCTGCATTTTTTCTTAGTGTAGCAATTTTAATAGCCAGTAGTGTACTCAAACCTAACTAACCTGACATCACACACATCCATGCCCGAGGCAGGATTCGAACGTGCCACCGTAGCAGCAGCCCGGTTCCGGACTGAAGCGCCTAGAACCGCTCGGCCGTGAACGGCTGGGGTTCCATGCCTGTTACACTTGGTCGGTCAATAGAGGAATGGTTAATGCTGTTTGTGGATGACGCTGGAGTTGTCGTCCGATGATGTCCAGTATGTGCTCGATTGGATACGGATCTGGTGATCAAGCAAATCAACATGTCGAAACTCTGCAGAGCATGTTGCATTGCAACAGCGGTATGTGGGCGAGCGTTATACTGTTCGAAAAACCCCTGGAGTACTGTTCATAGATGGCAGCACAAAAAGGCGAATCTCGAGACTGATGTACAAATTTGCAGTTAGAGTATGTGGGATAACCACGGGAATGCTCATGCTGTCATAGGAAATATCCCAGACAATAACTCTCCAGGTGTAAGACCAGCACGCAGAAAGGTTGGTTGCAGGCCCTCAGTTGGTTTCCTGCTAACCAACACCCGGCCATCACTGACGCCGAGACACAATCCGTTTTCATCAGAAAACACACAGACTTTCACCCTACCCTTCAGTGAGCTCTTGCCTGACACCTCTGAAGTCTCAGACGGCGGTGATTTGGGTGTCAGTGGAATGCACACTACAGGGCGTGAAGTTATCAATTTGTAACAGTTCGTTGTGTCACTATTGTGCCAACTGCTCAAATTTCTGCTGCAGATGCAGGACGATACGCCAGAACTACACGCCGAACATAATGGTTTTAAATTAGATTAGATTAATTATTCATACCACAGACCCATAAAAGAGGGAATCCTCCTGGGTGTGGAACATATCAGATAAACACATTACAAAAATGTAATTAGAAAAACTTGAATTTCATTAATTTTAATGATCCTCAGTCAATAAACAGTAAAATTATGTACATGAATTAAATTTAAACTTCTAATATTTGCAGGTTTAATACTTACATCTGCTTTCATTAAATCCATTATTCAGACATTTGCTAGTCTCTTGGCTATTACAAGCAAGTATTGTCAAAAATTAAAGTAAATTATTCATTTCAGTGATCCTCAGTTAAGAACAGTCAGATTATGTACAAGATTTAAAATTAAACTTCCACTATTTACAGACTTAAGATTTACATCTGCTTTCCATACATCTATCATTCACACAGTAGGTGGTTACTTGGCTGTTACAACCAAGTATTGCCAAAAATTGAAGTATAATAAATTTTCATTAAAATGGTCTACTGCAATTGTTGAGAAACTCATGAATGGAATAGAAGGAGTTGGCCACCAAAAATTCTTTTAAATTATGTCTAAATTGTGCCTTGTCTGAAACTAAACTCTTAATGGTTGCTGGTAACTTATTGAAAATATGCATTGCTGGGCTCCTTTCTGGGCAAGAGTAAGTGATTTTAAATCTTTATGTATATTGTTCTTGTTCCTAGTATTGGTACTGTGTACTAAGTAGTTAGTTGGAAAAAGAGATGTATTATTTACAACAAACTTCATTAAGGAATAAATATACTGAGAAGCTGTGGTTAATATGCCCAATTCTTTGAATAGGTTTCGACATGATGTTCTTGGATTTACACTACTCATTACTCTTATCATACGCTTCTGTACTCTAAAAATTTTTTCTCTGTTTGTGGGGTTATCCCAAAATATGATACCATATGACATAATGGAGTGAAATAAGCAAAACATGCCACTTTTTTATATTTATATCTCCTATGTCTGACATCATTCGCATTGCAAACACAGACTTGTTCAGGCGCTTTTGCAGTTCGTTAGTATGTTGCTCCCAACTGAATTTATTATTAAGTTGTAATCCCAAGAATTTTACACTCTCAACTTTCCCTCTCGGTAATGCAACGTGGCCGTCCGGAATCGTACATTCTCGTTACCTCCGCTGCCAGCAATCACGTACAGTGACTACATTCGTGTCACGGCTTTCTGCAGTACCGCAGAAGGAGCATCTGACTTCTCGAGCCCTATTACACGACCTCGTTCAAACTCAGTGAGGTGTTGATAATGGCGTCTTTCTCGCCTTAAAAGCATTGTGGACTAACTTCAACTCGTCATGTCCACGCTCACGACCATTACAGCGTGTATTTAAAGCGAATCTGATTTTCATCCTCATAGTGGCGCAACTAGCGCCACTCTTAATGAGAATGGAGCTGAATCATCTTTCAAATGTAGAAACACGTCTACGAAGTTTCGTTTATGTCGCACAACTCCTTCTTGGAGTGTATAAACTCCAAGTACATGTTAAAACACAGCTCGTCGGTCTTAACAGAGAGAAATCTTCAGATACAGAATTAGCTTCGGGCGTATCGCAAGGCACTTGTAATTTCACCGTTACTGTTCACAGAACGTACATTATAGTGGTTCCCAGCCTGGGCATAATTACCCCCTGATGGTTAAAATGAAATTATCTGAGGGGTAAAAACTAAACGATTTCATTCTGTTTCAGTCACGAAACTAAATTGTTTTCAAAAACATCATTACTATTATCACAGTTTTTTAAGACTCTAAGATTGATTACACAAATTGCCAATAATTACTTTTTCTCAATTAGTAGCATTAATGTGGTGCAGGTTACAGGCTCCTCACATAGTCCATCCGTTACACCCATATGTTGCGCTTTGATTATATAAGTTGCCAATAATTACTTTCTCTTAGTTAGTAGCATTAACGCGGTAAAGGTTACAGGTTCCTCACATTGCCCACCCGCTACACACATATGTTGTGCTTTGTCCCGTACATCGCTGATGATAAAGTCAGAGATTTTTGTACGTAACAACTGTTAAATAACTCAAGAAAATGTCTTCTCCAAGTTGTAGATAGTAGCTGCTGTAGTCCAGAAATTGCTTCATTACTCACTTGGGAAAAGATTAATGAACTGACAGCTCGACACAGCAGAAACTACACAAGCGGTGCTATAGTACCGTACTCAGTATTATCATTACACCGAAACGTCAAAGAAACTGGTATAGGCATACATATTCAAATACAGAGATACGTAAACAAGCAGAATACGGCGCTGCGGTCGACAACGGCTGTATAGACAAAAAAGTGTCTGGCGCAGTTAGTAGAGCGGTTACTGCTGCTACAATGGCAGGTTATCAAGATTTAAGTGAGCTTTAGCGGGTGTTATATTCGGCGCTCGAGCGATGGGACACAGCATCTCCGAGGCAGCGATGAAGTGGGGATTTTCACGTACGACAATTTCACGAGTGCACAGTGAATATCAGGAATCAAAACATCATATCTCCGACATCGCTGCGACCGGTAAAACATCCTGTAAAAACGGGACCAGCGACGACTGTAGAGAATCGTTCAGTGTGACAGAAGTGCAACCCTTCCACAAATTGGTACAGATTTCAGTGCTGGGCCATCAATAAGTGTCAGCGTGCGAACCATTCAACGAAACAATCGATATGGCCTTTCGGAACCGAAGGCCCACTCGTGTACCCTTGATGACTGGATGTCATAAAGCTTTACGCCTCGCCTTGGCTTGTTATCACAGACATTGGATTGTTGATGACTGGAAAAACTTGCCTCGTCGGACGAGTCTGGTTTCAAATTGTATCGAGCGGATGGACATGTACGGGCATGGAGACAATCTTATGAATCCATGTATCCTGCATACCAAGCTCGTGAAGGCTCTGTAATGGTGTTGCGCGTGTGCAGTGGGAGTGATATGGGACGCCTGGTACGTCTAGATACGACTCTGACAGGTGACACGTACGTAAGCATCCTGTCTGATCACCTGCAAGAATTCATATCCGTTGTGCATTCCCACGGACTTGGGAAATCCCAGCAGGACAATGCGGCACCTCACACGTCCACAATTTGTACAGAATGGCACTATTCTGAGTTTAAACACTTTCGCTGGCCACCAAACTGCCCAGACTTGAGCGTTATTGAGCGTATTTGCGATGTCTTGAAACGTGCTGTTCAGGAGAGATCTCCACCCCCTCGTACTCTTACGGATTTATGGACAGCCCTGGAGGATTCATGGTGTCAGTTCCCTCCAGCAGTACTTCAGACATTAGTCGAGTCCATGCCAAGTCGTGTTGCGGCACTTCTGCTTACTCGCGGTGTCCCACACGACATTATTCAGGTGTACCAGTTCCTTTGGTTCTGCAGTGTATTATCATTATTATTATTATTATTATTATTATTAGCTGCTGTCGGCAGACGCAAAAGTATTAACAGCCTGAAATCTTCTAATTCCTGCCAATTAAGAAGTAAGAAGCGCAGAATAAAGTATAGTGCACATATTTTAACTTGGTTGATCCTAAATGGGTTTGCAGCGTACAAGTCAAGCAAGTGCCGCAATTGAGAGGAATAATGCAGGGGAAGTTTGTTTTGTAACAAATGTCTACCCTCACTGTGGGTAGTTTTCATTAACTCACACACACACACACACACACACAAACTAAATATCATTCCTCTTTCATCGTTTAAAAACAAAAGCGTTCCAAGAAAAATTTTTCGTTCCACTGTTTAGTTAGGTGCTTAAGATGGTGATAATGGGGGGGGGGGAGGTGGGGAGGACAACAGATGGCAGGGGGGAGGGGGTTACTAGCTAAGGCCTAATTGTAGTCAAGGGTAATTGTGTAAGAAACGTTGGGAACCACTCACCCAGGGGATAGTGGCGAAAGCTCCATGAGGCTTTTCACTTACCACAATTCCCACCACAGGATTTTAGGGGCTGTTGAGGAGACTTCGTAGGTAACGTTTTGGTAAGGCACCCATGTCTGGAAATGTACCGTTTAGGTACTATGTAAGTAAGTTAGAAGATCGGATTATTTTCAAATCTTCCGCTTCACGATACACACACAAACTGATATGATGGCGCCGTAGTCGATCCCTGTTGTAGTTATGACATCACATACCATTTTCGTTCTGCTGCAAGAACTGCTGCGAGAAACTGGTATATCCGCAATCAGGAGGGTTGACTGTGATGCTCCACTGTGATACTCCTTGTCTTTGAAGACAATTTCCTTTGTCACGTAGAAGAGACAAGTACTCGAAACCAACGCCTATGTCAAGATCGTCTGTAGAGCACACAGGTCAGAGGTCATTGTCTCTGCCGCGTGCGTACTATGAAGCGGGAAACTAGTGGGTCTTCCGATATTCAGACCTATTTTTCATCCAAACAGTATCTTATCGGACATGTGTTCCATATCGAAACTTACTGACTCCCTTCAACCACCAATAGAATCCTGTAATACGAATTGTGAAATACCCTATATAGAAGTCATGATGTTCGAAAATTGTAGTGCAGTGCAGGAAGACCTACAGAGGAAGAAGCTAGATGCAGGGGTTAGCAATTCAGTCTCAATATAAAGGAAAAGAGGCAGAGAGATCCGTTATTGTTCGATAACACGATTGGCGAACATTCCCTGGAAACAGTTACGACCATTAAATATTTGGGAGTATGCGAGAACAGCCATTTAAAATGCAAGAATCAAATGTAACTAATCATAGGAAAAGATGCGCATCTGAGGGTTCGGTTCTGAGTGAGTCACAGTTTATTACTCTCTCTTCAAGCACACCTTACGCCTACCCCGTACATTCTCCAAATGTACGTTGCCGTGATGCCTACTTTAACCTTTAACTTGTCATGTACACCTACGATTTTAATAGCAGCTATTAAATAAATAAACTGACAAAAATATTGAAATCCCCAGAAGGTGAGGAGGAAATGAAATGACTTTTTTGTTTTTTTCATTTTTCAGGCCGTGCTTATTCAGTCCTCTCAACAGTGTAATATCACTTATTACGATAGTAACGTAAGGACAACACAATATACAGTCCCGACCGGAGAAAATCTCCAATCTGACCGGGAATCGAACAAAGGCCCCTCCACTTAGCGATCCCCCGCCCTGACCACGTAGACGAAATGAAACTTCACGAGTTAAGCAGGTATGTAATGTGATTGCAGTGTTTACGCAATCGTGTTGAATTTACAAAGATCATGACAGTTTTAGCTCACATACCAATATGATGTTGCACCCCTCTGGCCTAGATGCACTGATTCAGTTGGAAAGGATGTCACAAATCTATCGTATTATCTCCTCAGACAAGCTTCCCAATCCTCCCCCCCCCCCCCCCCCACCCCTCCTCACCACCCAGCCAACTCGTCCTTCGTATCTTTGGTAATGGCAATGCGACACAGTTGACGTCCGAGCTCGACACACACATGTTCTATCAGTGACAGATCTGCAGATCCTCCTGACCACAGGTAACTCAACAACATGCAGACATTTTATAGAGCACGTGACATGTCTGGATCGTTCTGTTGGAAAATGACACCATGGTAATGTCGTATGAGAGGTAAGACACGAGGACGTACCGTTCAGCCAACAGAGTTCCCTCAATCACTACCATGGGTGCCTATGGGGGCCTTTATCTGCTAATACAGGAGCAGATTTTAGCGACAGATTCTGAAAAACCCGCAGGGTTTTACCATGTCTTCTGGTTGCTTCACCTTTCTTTATCAGGTACTGTCTGTAAAATCTTTTTTAAATAACGATAAACTGATGGAAATAAAATGTGTAATAGTTTTAATACATTTTACGTCAGCGTTTTAGTATATCGTTTAAGGATGACTTCTAAGAAATTATGGTTCTCGAAATGCAGAACTAGACTGATTCTTCCGAAAATTTGAGAAGTAAATGTGACGTGCAGCCGGCCGAAGTGGCCGTGCGGTTAAAGGCGCTGCAGTCTGGAACCGCAAGACCGCTACGGTCGCAGGTTCGAATCCTGCCTCGGGCATGGATGTTTGTGATGTCCTTAGGTTAGTTAGGTTTAACTAGTTCTAAGTTCTAGGGGACTAATGACCGCAGCAGTTGAGTCCCATAGTGCTCAGAGCCATTTGAACCATTTGTGACGTGCAACTGATTTAAGAAGTACAGCAGCAACAATATTGAACAACTTTCACAACGTCATTGCTTACAAAACTTGTATCATAGTGCCCTTGGTATTTCACTTAGTACAACGACTGTGACAAGTCTGCAGCCTATGACTTTGCGAGCGTGTAAATGTACAGAATGATGTTTCTTTCAATCATTTCTCTTTAAATTTAGGAAGTCAGCCTTTCTGTTATTTTTTTTCTAAAAACCGTCACTCAAAGCTCTCTTGCCTGCAATTGTAATAAGGTCTAGAAATGTTTCACCCATCTCTTCCGATCTATTATTTCTTAAATGTGTAATGTTCAAACGCCAGTTTTCATAGTATTTCACAGTACAACTGTGTAAGTTTTTCGATGTGGTCACGGGTGTACTCCTTGATCATATTTTAAACTACAAAATCTTGCTTTCACCTAAAAACCACAGGACAACTCACAGACGTTCTCAGTGTGGCCAGTTGCAGAAAACTGCTTTTGTTTGTCTAGATGGAGAGGCGGGATCGCCGATTCCGAGAAAGATGTGAAGGTAGTGTCTCAACAACCCCCCATTCACAGCCCGGCTAGTCCACCTACTCGCTCGCCGCCCGATCCAACTGTGTGCGGACAACGACGACTGCTTTTCGAATCAGATCTGCCTGCACTTACGGAGTGTGAGGAGGGTCGGATCCAGCAAGTAACGGTTCGGCAGTCAGACCGTCGCATCCAGACCACAGAACAGACCGCAGACCCGCCGCCCACGCACAGGTGAGTGGGTCGATGCAGACACGGGCTGTGGACTGCCGACTGGTCCACGTGTGTATGGAGGCGTTTAATGTACAAACAGGCCCTGATGGTTTTTCAGGATCCATCGCTACAATCTGCTGCTATATTAGCATATAAAAGCCTCCATAGGCCCATCCACAGGTCGGCCAGTTTGCTCACACTGTCAGTGCAGTCAGGTAGTGCCCGTCAAGCAGTCGCTGCTGTCCATACACAGTACGACTGGTCGGCGAGCATGTCGGCGGACCAGTCTGGCTCTGAAGGGGCGATTTAATGTAAGAGAAGTGTTGTGTTGGCAGAAGAGCCAACACCGTGTTACTAGGAGGCCGAAATGCACGCGTTTTAGCTCACGCAGGCTGGCGTGAGGAGGGAAGGACTATACTGACGTGAGGTCTGGAACATGACAAGGAATTAGAATTCAGAAAGCGGACGTAGCGAGTTTGATACTTAACTTTAATCAATTAACGATGAACGTCGCTCTTGACGGTACATGATTCACAATATCAATATCAATAGTAACTGAATATGGCGCCTTGTTAGGTCGTAGCAAATGACGTAGCTGAAGGCTATGCTAAACTGTCGTCTCGGCAAATGAGAGCGACTGTAAACAGTGAACCATCGCTAGCAAAGTCGGCTGTACAACTGGGGCGAGTGCTAGGGAGTCTCTAGACTAGACCTGCCGTGTGGCGGCAGTCTGCAATCACTGATAGTGGCGACACGCGGGTCCGACGTATACTAACGGACCGCGGCCGATTTAAAGGCTACCACCTAGCAAGTGTGGTGTATGGCGGTGACACCACAACAAGTGCTCTGATTAAAATAAACGTAAGGAAGGATCCATTCTTTCTCATCTACTATTAAAAAAAGAAAAAAATGTTTAAATGGCTCTAAGTACTATGGGACTTAACATCTGAGGTCACGAGACTTAGAACTACTTAAACGTAACGAACATAAGGACATGACACACATCCATGCCCGAGGCAGGATTCGAACCTGCGACCGTAGCAGCAGCGCAGTTCGCAGTTCCGGACTGAAGCTCCTAGAACAGCTCGGCCACAGTGGCCGGCTACTACTTTTCAACAGTTGCAATCAAGAAGGAACCACGGAAATAAAGAAAAAGTTAAGAATCAGAATTTAAATTGAGGGTTAAAGGATACCATTCATAAATTTCACTGATGACATTACAGGATTATAGGGCCTATTGAATGGAATGAACAATCTACTGAGCGCAGGATATCGATAGAGTGCAATCACAAAAATGGTGAAAATATGAAGGAGCATTAGAAATGAGATTAAATGCAAACTTTAACGTAAAACCTGGGACAACGTAATAGACAAAGGGAAGGAATGTATAGGAATGTATGAATGCATGAATGACGGGGGAAGGAGGGTATAAGAAGCAGAGTAGCACATGCAAAGAGAGCATTCTTCACAAGAAGAATTCTACTAATACGAAAGACACTCGAAGAAAAAAAAGACAAACAAACGACGCACGACAGAAGAATTATTCGAATGGGACGGAAATCGGTAGATATGACGTACATGCACTGGCAAATAAATGGTTATAATTTCAGAAAAAACTGGATGGTTAATTCAAGAGAAATTGAGGAAGTCATTAATTCGTTGGTCCACCTATGGCCCTTACGCAATCAGTTATTCATGATTGACAGAATTGTTGTATGAGTCCTCCTGAGTGATACAGTGCCAAATTCTGACCCATGCTGCTTGAAGAGCCCTGTCCAAATGCTCCAAACGTTCCCAATTTGGGGGAGATTCGTCGACTTGCTGGTCAAGGTAGGGTTTGGCAAGCACAAAGACAAGCAGTAGAAACTGTCGTGGAGGCTCGCCATGAAGGGCAACAAAACGGGACGTACCTCCGTGCTATAAGGGCGGAGCAGATGACAACCAAGGGGTACTGCTATGACAAGACACGGCACCCCAGAACAACATTCCTGGTTGTCGGGCTATATGGCAGTCAGGCCGGTATCCTACCGCTGTCTTCGGCCTGCAGTTACATTGACTGGAGTGGAATTGTCTTCACTGATGAGTGCCGCGCGGGATTAGCCGAGAGGTCTGAGACGCTGCAGTCATGGACTGTGCGGCTGGTCCCGGCGAAGGTTCGAGTCCTCCCTCGGGCATGGGTGTCTGTGTTTGTCCTTAGGATAATTTAGGTTAAGTAGTGTGTAAGCTTAGGGGCTGATGACCTTAGCAGTTAAGTCCCGTAAGATTTCACACACATTTGAACATTTTTTTCATTCATGAGTCCCACTTCGAACTGAGCGCTGATGACCAGCGGAGGCGTGTCTGGAGGACGCTGTATACAGCTGTGAGAAACCAACCTATCGTCCGCCATACGATCTGAGAACCAGAGTAGTATTTCATTTCATGGCAGGACCTGTTTGGTTCTCAGCAGCTGCAACCTTACAGCGCAGCGGTACATCGATAACATTCTACGTTCCGTTTTGTAGCCCTTCATGGCAAGCCATTCGGGGTTTACATTTCAGCAACGCACCGCCCGCACATGGCGAGAGTTTCTACTGATTGTCTTCGAGCTTGTCAAGCCCACCTTGGCCAGCAAGTTCGCCGGATCTCTTCTCAATTAAGAACCAACTCGGGATTTTGACGATCTAAAGCGCCAGTTGGACAGAATTTGGCACGATGTCCCTCTGGAGCATATACAGTAACTATCAATCAATGCCACCCCGAATAACTGTATGCATAAGTGCCAGAGGTGAACTAACGCATTATTGACTTGCTCAATATGTGAATCTCTTTCGCTTGAATACATCACCAAATTTTTCTGAAATTGCAATCATTTGTTTGTATACGTACTGTACATCTATTGATTTCTTCGCGGTGCATAGTTTTCTTTGTCTTAGAGTGAACAAGCCTGAATCTGAGCGAGAAAATTCTGTGAACCTAGCTCTGGAGTACACCACTGTTTGAACGTGAATTAACGACTGTGGAAAAAACCGTAAAAGAAGAGAATGGAGGATGTGCTACAGAATGGGAAATTAAGTGGACACATAAGGTAAGGAATGCAACGCTTCTCCACAGTATCGACGACGAATGGTATATATTGAAAACACCAACTAGAAAATAGTATAGAATTATTGGAAATGTGTCACGGCACCAGGGAGCAACTTCTATGGTACTAGAGGAATCTCTGGGTAGCTAAAATTGAAAAAGACAGAGATTGAAATGCACATAACAAACAACTGAGGACCTTCGTGTAGGACTATAGGTGATATCTCAGATGAAGAGGTTGGCACGGGAGAAGAAATCGCAACGGCCGTATCAAACAAACTGGAAGACATGATGAAGGAAAAAAGTCACGGTTTCTTGTTAGTCAGTCTTCGCACGTATAGGTATAATGTGTGTTATTATAGGTGTGGTGTCTGATCGTTCGGGAATGCATGTCCGAAAGAACAGTCACCATCGTGTCAGTCCACAGCTGTGTTCACAGGGGATTTCAGAAGTGATGGTAAATATTCAGGGATATGACAGGAATGATATTTGAAACAAAAAAATCAAGTAAACATGGGCTCTAAAACGCCTACCTTAAGAGCTATGAGCAATTCTTGATCTCTGATATTATGAAACAAGTCTTTTCTACTGCAAGTTCTTCAAATGGTTCAAATGGCTCTGAGCACTATGCGACTTAACTTCTGAGGCCATCAGTCGCCTAGAACTTAGAACTAATTAAACCTAGCTAACCTAAGGACATCACACACATCCATGCCCGAGGCAGGATTCGCTCCAGACTGTAGCGCCCAGAACCGCACGGCCACTCCGGCCGGCCGCAAGTTCTTCGCTTTCCATATTTTGAGAAGTGGTAGTATAGACCAAAACGAACAAATGTCCAGTAAACATGTGCTCTAAAATGCATACTTTAAAAGTTATGAGTTCTTGTTCATTAGAAGAGTTGTGTTTCAAAGTAGTGAAGATGAACAAGTGCTCATAGCTCTTAAGTTATGCGTATAAGAACACATGTTTACTGGACATTTTTTCCTTGTTTTGCCTTCCTAAAATATGGAAAGCAAAGAGCTTGCAGTAGAAGAGAATTTTTCACAGTATCGAAGATCAAAAATTGTTCGTAGCTCTTAAGGTATGCATTTTTGTTTCGAATGATCATTCCTGTCATACCCCTGAATATTGACAATCTCTTCTGAAACACCCTGTATATACTTGAAGAAATAAATGCCAGAATTTTGATGAAACGGGGCACTGAAATAATTCAATGACGAAAGATGAAAATTTGCGTAGGACCGGAATCGGTAGGACGAAATGCTGCCTTTGAAAGGCCACGACTTACTTTCTTCGCCAATCCGAGATAGTCCTCCGTTTCTAATAACGCCCTCGTCCTTTCTTCCTTCTTGCTACGATAGACATTCTCAACCCACACCGGACTCATATTTTCCACAGATTTCTTTTTAACCTCAAAGTTAATAGGACTGGTATTTGTGACAGATGAAACACTCTGTAATGTTTGTTATATCATTCACTCGGCATGGTGTCAATGAGAACTTCTAAATCGAGAGATTTGATGTTCAACAGCAGTTGAACGCAGAGTGAGACCCTCTTCTAGGACTTTAATGCAGCACACTTTAAAACAAGATGATGTGAGGCAGCACATAGCTCCCCTGGGTCAGAAGCAGCAGCTGTGAACACCTGTCTAAATAGTCGGTGCTACAGAAAAAAATTCTCAATCTTAGTCAGAGCATTTCTGTTTTTAGTGCTTTTTTTAAGTCTATGGATTGTTGTGCGTCCGCCGTGCAACACGATACGTTTAAATGTATACCCTTAATTTGAATTTTCTCACTGTTTGGAAACGTTAAACTCCACAGCGCCACGTCGTATGCTTTCTCTGAGGCAGTAAATGCCGGTAGGATGAAAGATTGCTGATACTTATCTGCTCAGACAGCCTGAGTGTCAACAACAACAAAAAATTAAAACAGATCGTTCTATCTTGAGAGATAACAGTAGAAGTTCGCGCGGACGAGAGGAGAGTTTCAGTAGTACATGAAATATTAAGAAAATGGCATCGCTCTTCAACAATATTTATAAATCCAAATCGAACAAAGTCTGAAGATACCATGATTTCGAACAAACGTAATTCCTAAACAAGGTCCCCCGCTGTATACTCGGAAAATTATTTTAATTATTTATTGGATCTGTTCTCTGAGTCATACGATTGAAGGCTCGGGTTACCAGGGGCGTTAACATTCTTTTATATGCGTGGTTCCACTTCGTTACTGGCTCAAAACTCAACGTTTTATGCACAACACGTCATTTGCCCAACTACAGACTTCTCCAGAAGCAGTTACTCTGCATTGTGTAAAACTCCGACGTGTAAAAAATCCAGCTGGAGTGCTCCACAGTACTGAGAGAGCTGACACAATTACAACAATCTATGCTTTGACACTAGTCTCATTTGGAACCTGGGCCGAGCAGTATTAATTTGATCTTAGCCGGTTTGCTACATTACCTTGCGGGAAAGGCACAACGAAAACAGTACGTTTGACATAACCGTTCAAGTATCACACTTTCCAAATGAATTTAGCAGCGGGTCAGGGCTAAATTATTCTTACATAACATCAGAAGTAAAGCCCTTAAATTACCAAAAACAGAGAGATAGCGTAATTTTTTTTTTTTACGTTTTGATTTCTTAGACCGCATTCTAATGTGTTCAGGCCCAAAATGAAATGATAATTTTGTCCCCTTCTCGCCACACTTTTTGTACCGGCGTGTGTCTATGTTCAGGCAGCTAACATGCTAAAAACACAAATTACACAGGGGATTTTTCCACATTTGAGGATCCTGTACCAGAACACAGGGAAAACGATGTCCTCTGTCACACGTGTGCGCTTGTGCCGGCAGCGGCTGCCTGCATTAACACTCACCAACGTGACTGAAAGATCGTGTACTCCTCCAGGTCTGGTTCTGCGTCCACAGCGGCACACACAGCTGAGCTGACTCAATGCGCTGGCCTCCAGCGAACAGTGTGTTCTGTGCAGTGGGCCGAAATGGAGGGGGAAGAAGGGGGGAGAAGGGGAGCCACGCCTGTACAGGGGGACCTGCCAGTTCCGACACATTCCAGCCTCCAGTTTATGCTGCGAGAAGACGTTCCGAGCACATGGTCTCGTACTCTTTTTTGGAAGCAGATAATGTGATGCATCACATGCTGCGTTTTAGCATGCTGAAAACTACCTATTTGCATGTATCTTGTGCATGCATGTGTGCAGAGGTAATTTTTCGATAGCTGCTTGAGGCTTGATCGTTTTTAACTGTGGAAACATACCAACGTATACGTGCTTGATGGTGTGAACCGACAACGTTCATGCTTGTACTAGCAAAACTCAGTTGTGAGGCAATCGTAGCGGCGCTATGTCCATAGATATGCAAATTAATTGGAAAGGCTGGAAACGTTTGCTAAACAACACGAAAGCTAGCTTGGTTGAGAAGCACTAAATCGAAAGTTTAAATGGCTCTAAGCACTATGGGACTTAACATCTGAGGCCATCAGTCCCCTAGAACTTAGAACTACTTAAACCTAACTAACCTAAGGACGTCACACACATTCATGCCCAAGGCAGGATTCGAACCTGCGACCGTAGCAGGCGCGCGGTTCCCGACTGAAGTGCCTAGAACCGCTCGGCCACACGGCCGGCACAAAATCGAAAGCCTATAAAGATAAGGCAAAGAAAGATGTTGCATACGTTATACACGGTCCAGTAACAGTAATGTGCCTATATTCGACCGTTCCTTGCTGTAAGACAACTGTAGGAGCAGCACTATGACCTTCCTGGACATTGAAAAAGCATATGATAGTGTACATAGAAGCAAAGTGTGGAAAGCCCTGGAGAACAGAGAAGTAGCAAAACAGATTATTTGGAGGATAAGGGAAATGTACCATGGAAATGTGAGCTGTATGAAAGAGGGAGGAGTGAGATCAGCTTGGATTGAACAGAGGAATGGCTTGAGGCAGGGAAGTGCACTTTCACCATTAATCTTCATTGTAGTGATGGATGATATAATGAGTACAGTAGCACAAGTAGTTGGTGAAAGGAAGATGAAAGCTACGGTGTTTGCAGATGATCTGATGATTTGAGGGAATAAGGAGGAGAAAGTACAAGAGGAATTGGACGTATGGGAACGAACAGTACAAGAATAAGGGATGAACTTTAATATAAGTAAGAGTGAGCTGATTATGACAACAAGAAAGAACAACTTGAATAATAATTAGTGAAGAACGATTGAGGAGAGTGGAGAGTTTCAAGTACCTAGAAAGCCTGATACAGGAAGATGAAAACAACGACAGAGAATTAAACGAGCGGGAGACAAAAGCAGAAGCATTTGGGAAGAGTGTCAGAAGCCTGATATGGAGTAAGGATGTACTTCAAATCAGGTAGGTTATGTACCGGTCATACTATGTCCCAATCCTGACATATGCATCAGAAACCTGGGTTATGAAAGGAAGAGAGAAAAGCAAAGTACAAGCTAGTGAGATGAAATTCTTGAGAAACAGTATTGGAGTGACAAAGATAGACAGGTTAAGAAATGATCACAGAGTTAATGAAGGTGGAACCATTACAGTAGGGCAAAGAAAAATCAAGGCTGAGATGGTATGGACGCGTTAAGAGAATGGAGGACAAGAGGATACCCAGGAGGATAGACGAGATGAAACTGGAAGGAAACAGACCAAGAGGAAGACCGAGAGACAGATGGCTGAAAGGAGTAGAGGAATGCGTCCAGAGGAAAGAAGAAGACTGGAGCAAGGTGAAGACGGAGAGATGGTGGCAAGGCAGAAGACGATGGAGAGGCCTATGTTCCATACGGACCCTGCCAGAGGCTGGAAACTGTCCAGTACGATGATGAAGATGTGCAGTGAGCACCCATGGATGGCAGGTGGCAGCACTAGCAGTGGAGGGTATGTAAAGTGTGTTGGGGGATGCGGAAAGCAGAGCAGGCATTGTCGCAATACGGAAGGGAAGAGATTAATTCGACGTCCTAAAAGGCTTTTCCGAGCGGAGTTGCAGGGTAGTTTCAGGCACCATGTCATGGATCGAGTGGCCTCTCCCACCGGAGGCTCGAGACCCCCCTCGGGCACGGGTGTGTGTGTTGTTTTTAGCATAAGTTAGTTTAAGTATTGTGTAAGTCTAGTAACCGATGACCTCAGCAGTTTGGTCCCTTAGGAACAATTGAACATTATTAGCTTTCGGACCAAGGGTGGACGCATTTCCGAAACAGCTCAGTTTGTAAACCGTTTGCGTGCCGTCCTGGTTACAGTACACCGTGGATGGCAAAATAGTATCCAAAACTGACGCCGAGGCAACTGTGATACACCACGTGCAACAGACGACAAGGGTGAACGATGACTACTGAGATATATACAAGTGAATAGACATGCAACTGTTAAGCAGCTGACTGCCCGATAAATCAAGAGGCTACTAACAGTGTCTTCTCACTGAGCGTTCTGCGAATGTTGCTATATATGGGCCTCCGCAGCAAGCACCTGGATGCTGGAATTTGCACGTCAGTACCGCGACTGCATGACCACTGGTGACAGGTGGACTTTTCAGATGAACCGCATTTTATGCTGCATCGGAGTGACTGCCGTTGGCGTGTACGGCGCAGAATGTCTGAAAGCAAACAATCTGCAACAATCGTCGAAATGGGCCCATGAACACAGACATTGGACTGTTGATGACTGGAAACATGTTGCCTGGTCGAATGAGTCTCGTTTAAAATTGTATTGAGCAGATGGACGTGTACGGGTATGGAGACAACCCACGAATCCGTGGACCCTGCATGTCAGCAGGGGACTGTTCAAGCTGATGGAGGCTCGTTAATCGGGCGTGTGTAGTTGGAGTGATGTGGGCCCCTGATATGTCTAGATACGACTCTGAGAGGTGACATGTACGTACGCATCTGTCTGATCACCTGTATGCATTCATGTCCATTGTGCACTCCGATGGACTTGTGCATTTCCAGCAGGATAATGTGACACTTCACACGTCCAGAGTTGCTACAGAGTGGCTTCAGGAACACTCTTCTGAGTTTAAACACTTCCGTTGGCCACCAAGCTCCGCAGACATGAACATTATTGAGTATATCTGGGATGCCTTGCAAAATGTTGTTCAGAAGAGATCTCCATCCTCTCGTATTCTTATGGATTTATGGACAGCCCTGCAGGGTTCATGGTGTCAGTTCTCTCCAGCACTACTTCAGACATTAGTCCATGCTACGTCATGATACAGCATTTCTGAGTGCTCCTGGGGGCTTACACGTTATTTGCCTCTTCAGTGTGCCATGACATTATGGACAATGTAGTGAGCTTGTGTACCGTTTAGTATTCGTTTTACTAGGAAAGGTCAACTGTTTGTTCAGTACTCTAGTCATGCTATTCATCTTTCAGTGTTTGAAGTGCATGGTTAGGCTTATATTGCCTGTTATGCCCACTGTCTGTTCTGTTTAGTCAAGAAAGTTATGCGTTAGTGCTTCAGCATGCAGCTGAAAGTGTAAGTAATTTGTTAAATTATTTTGAAGTGTGGAAGTACTGTCTAGCCTCAGTTAATTTCTACCAGCACGATATTAGAGTTTTTGCCAGTGGCTGGCAACTGATATACAATTGCGAGCTTACTTTTGTGGGGAGAGTAAAAGGCTTATGTTTTCCTGGTCTATTTTGTGCCGTGTGTTCGGAAATCGGGTGTAACATCATAGGAAGTGGTTCTGCTGTGACGTACTAGCAGGGACCAGGTACACATGTGTCGGGTATGCATTGGTAGTGCAACAGTTAGAATTCTTCCTGAAATCAGTACCCACAAGCTGTTGTCAGGGTCGGTTTGTAGCAAGTGTCAGCGAGATATTTGTTTCTCATTTGTTGGGATCGCATGTTAGAGAACCGGTTATACTTCCACTGGGAGTGGTTCTGCTGTGACGTGTCATCAGTAATGAGACACATGTCTGTCGTGTGTGTGCTATTTTAACAACGTGAAAGATAGTGGCGTATAATTTGGCCTACTGTTGTGTTGTATTAGCTTATACAAAGACCATGTAGCTACTGTTTGAAATCTGGTTGATTCAGTGTCTTGGTGTTATGACGCGAGTAGTGTTCACTGATGAGGAAATGGTTTCCACATTTCCGAGAGGACAACCGGAAAGTATCTCGTGTGTATACTGTGTGCAGAACCAATACTAAACTGAGACTGGTACCCACTGTGCGTTATATGTCCATTTAGTGGACTGATCTCTGGATATGTCGTTTCTGAGAGCTGTGCCTGACACAGTATTACATTTGTCTGACTGTATTTTGGTTTGGTGTGATCTTCTTCTGGCTTGTTCGTAGGTTGTGTTTCCTTGTTTTGGATTCATACGTTCCCCATTGTAATTTCTGAATGACTTGTCTTTTGGGTGTGAAACGTTGGACAGAAAAATTTGTGCCAGAGGTGTGAGAGATTGCAGGGCACTCTCACTTCTCATTCGGTGTAGGGAATACAATCTACTGCGATTTGACTTCTTACATCATGATGAAATGGTGGGCAGTAGTTTGTGGCCTTGTTTGCTTGCTGTAGGAAAGAAAATATGGTAAGCTTTACCTGCGTTCAAAGGAACAGAGTGCCGACTTAAACGACTGCAGTAAAAGCACGACTCTGGTAGGCCAATAAAGCACGTTTTTCTGGGGAACAATGAGGAGACATTTCCAGACGGCTGTGTGCCACGGTCGCATTGTGCAAAACACATTAACTTGGCGCCGGAGAGGAGGCAGACGTCCAGGTATACCGCCTAGCGCCGAAATGTCGCTGACAGCGCATTGTAGACTGGGAATAAAGCAGAGGATGGACCCTTGTTACGGAGCAAGCGGCCAAAAAAATGCAAACGTTCAGCAAATGTCAATGGGACAGGAAAACTGGCGTCCAGACATCCAGACTGTTTCAAAAGATGTTTGTGAGAGCATGAAGCTTTTTACGAGTTTATGGCCATTCTTTGGAAACTTTGAAATGGACGCAACAGGGGAGGTAACAAGCTGTTTATGGAGGGTGTGCTTCCACCCTGTATTGTGTTAGCAAAACACATGGCAAACACGTGGGAAAGGGGCTGCGAAGCTGAATCTTTTTTCTGTTTTCTGCCCATTAGCGTTAAAGTCTCTGGCTGGTCAAATTGGTTTGCAGTGCAAAGACCATTCTCTGAGCTTAGAATGCCGGGCTCCAGCTTGTGACTGGCTTGTGCGAAAGTGGGGGAAGTCAAGAAAAGAGAAATGTGCTTTTGGATCCGAGCTGAGGAGGAAGCGATGAGAAAGGAAGAAAGATCACTCTTGTACAAGTCTCTTGTACTAGCGCTTCGTTAGTAAAGAACTGCAGGTCTCTACCTAAACTTGTGTCCTTTGCTATTGTGCGACTTAGAACCTGTGCCAGTCACCTTCTGAAGCATCAGAGGTACTGCTTATATCATCACGGTCACAACAAGTGATGCCTGCATGTACTTATTTGTCTTGAGTCGGCCGTCTAAACATTTGACATAGTCCAACATGCACAGTCGTGGCACAGCGTCAAATTGGTTTAGTAGACCATCAAACGGGTGCAACTGCACACTGGAATCCATTGGGGTTTCAGAGGCTCATAGGGAAGTACCTGCATTCTGAATTAACCGAACGCAAGACCGCGACCACGTACTTGAATTTTTCGGGAACGCGCGTTTAATAACAGATTGCCGCCATCCATGACTTCAGTCTCCGAACGCCTTGACCAGCAGGATGGTAAAGTATTCGCTGCTGCGATGTACGGCTATAATTCTCAGCACCCTGTTCTTTCAAACCATATTTTTCTTTTTTTTTTTTTTTTTTGCATGGTAGAATATAGATGCTTGGTGGTGGCGTAGTTTGATGCCATAACCTGGATTCACGTGTACGAAGTCAGATAGAGCAAGTTTAGTGTCGTATGTCGATCCCAAGGAGATCACTTTGTCCCCCATAGACCCCATGTTAGTAAGGCGCTTGTTAAATAAAAATATTTTTGTGATGTTTCTTTGTTAATTTTGTTGTCTTGCCATGTTTAAGATCAATAAATCGATTGTCAATTAGACTATAACTTCTCCCTGAGTTCTAATTAACAGTTCCTTCGCATTTTATTATGGCAGTCTATATCTGAAACATAAGGAGTAGCGTTTTCACTTGGTGTCCACTGCGTGGGTCTTTTACTTCATTATCTTCTTTCAGGTGTTCAATTTCAAGCAAGACCAGCGGCGAGTGGAAGTCGCTCAGGAGTCGCTAAATGAAGTGTAACTTAACGAATGATGATCGTACCAATAGAGGCATTTTATAGTAGGCAGAAAAACGTGCGCTTGATCCGTTTTCGCGGAGGCTGCCATCCGAAATGTTATGGAAAGTATGGATGGAGTTTTTGAGAACACTGGAAAGCCAGTGACAACTGCAGTAGCTTTGACTGAAACTGATACTGTAATTGGACCAAGGCAGAAGCGGATAGTGTTTAATGAGGAAATTCTGTGTTGTAATTGTGGTGATTCGGGCCACATTCTGTACAAAACCACAATGTCAGAGGTGCAATCAGGTGGGACCTCTGTTCAAAAATGTCCACAGGCACTTACACGGTGGAATTAGCGTTAACACTCGCGCCCTGCGTTAAACGGTACAGGGGCAGGTGTGATCACTATGCAACGTTCCCACTAAGTTCGACTACGGGACAGACCGATGCAAAATCAGTGGCAGACATCTGTCTATGCGGCTGTGTATAGGGAAGATCGTGTAAGTTGTTGGATACAGGATTACAGGTACCCATGGTAGCAAGGGTGTATTGAGGGCAGTGGATTTGAACCCACCATGCTGTGTGTTAAGTGGTGTGGGTGGTACTCGTGTGAATTCTCTTGGTTCCACGTTGTTGGGTTTCCGAGTGGATGGAAGAAACATCCGAATGTGTGTGGACGACCTGCCATTCATAGGCGTTAGCTATGACGTCATTCTGGGTCTGGATTTTCTGTGTAATCATCACGCTGAAGTCGATCTGCAGCATCGCACGACAAACCTGGATGGGACATTCTTCCATGTCAGTTTTACGGCTGCAAGAGCTGAATTATCGCGAGGAGCACCCGAGACGTTGTGTAAGCTGGTTAAATTGCGTACACGGTCTCTTAGACTCGAGTCGTGGGATTAGCCAAAGGAACAGGAAGGATGGCCTGGATGAACGTAGGTACTAATCAGCCGGTTCATACCTTGTATGAGGTAGAGTCCTTGCCAGACAACGATGTTCTGCATCAGGCGCGAATTTTTGTATGACGAAGTTTGTCATGTGTGCAAGAGATGGTAGCTGAGTAGTACCCATCAGTACAGATAATTTTGGTTAAAAAGGAGGCGAGGCTGTCTACAGGAACCCTGACACCTAACTTAAAAGTTTTGGAGGATGAATTAGAATGGGATTTCAATGTAGAATGTCAAAAGCTGGGACAGTCTGTCGATTTAAGTGCACTGAGAGAAACAGTTTCGCATCTGGAAGAGCGTGAGAGAGTAGATACGGGGAATATGCATGACTGCTTAACGCACCTTGATCCACTATCAGCTACACTTCTGGCACAACACAGAATTCCCATTGGCAACAAGCTGCCAGTATACAATAAACCATAGTCTCCTCCACTATTTGTGGATGGTAAGGAAGGAGTTCAAAAATGGCTCTGATCACTATGGGACTTAAATTCTGAGGTCATCAGTCCCCTAGAACTTAGAACAACTTAAATCTAACTAACCTAAGGACATTGCACACATCCATGCATGAGGCAGGATTCGAACCTGCGACCGTAGCGGTAGCGCTGTTCCAGACTGTAGCACCTAGAACCGCTCGGCCACTCTGGGCGGTGAGGAGTTAACAGACCAATAATTTCGGGATGGAATCATAGAAGAAAGTACTAGCTCCTGGTTAGCCCCTGTAGTAATTGTGCCCAACAGGTCCTCAGACTAAAAAGCGCTTATAGGTTCCGCTGCAGTTACATACTACTAATCTTCGAATGGTCACCGATGCACAGCCCATGCTCAATATCACAGAGGCAATTCCGCTACTCCATGTTAGAATTATGCAGCAGCTATGACCAATTAGAAGTAGCAGCAGAGAATTGGATTAAGACAGCATTTTCTGTCCCATTTGGACTCTTCCAAAATCATCAGATGCCTTTTGGTCTGTAATATGCATAGGCAATTTTCCAACGCTTATTAGACGGAGTTCTATGAGCTCTGAAACCAAAGCAATGCCTATTATATTTAGATGACATAACAGTACATTCCAAGGACATCTATTAGCTCATGGTGCATCTGTGGGAAGTATTTGAATGCTTGTGTGCTGCATGGCTGACCCTCAGAAAAGTGTCACTTTGTGTTCCGGGATGTCCATTATTTAGGACACATTATTGGCCAGGACGGGGAACATTGGACAATGAACCACACACGGCCACTTTACGGTACCTTCATTGATACGTAGGTTGCGAGGTGCCGGGGCTAGCAGTGTATTTAACACTAAATTCTTCTAGAATCTACATATGTAAATGATGCTCTAAGCCCCCCCTATTCTAACTCCGACGTTTGCTGTTGCACATGGATTAAAAAAAATACGCTAACTGACTGCAATCAACCCTGCCAGTGGAGTAGAAAAGAGTTTGGCACCTGCAATAATTTAATTTGATAAATAAGTTAAATAATCGAAGGTTTCATTAACATAGTGAGAAATGGTAGGGTTGCTCTACCGATTAACAGAATGAAAGTTCTGTCCAAAATAACAATATGATTTATTAAGACTAAACACAAAATAATGAACAAAAACACATGAAACATTTACAATACATCAAATTGGCTCAAATTGGATACTCAAACAAACGCTGTGAAGGTGTAGTTGTCCCTAAACTAGATTGTGAGGATTATGACGAAGTGGTATGTGGAGCCAATTCCTTGCCACTCTAATCTTAAGAGAGACACACAGCAAGTTAGAGAAAGACGAACAGGCGCGCTCTGCTTAGCTCTGATTATCACCTAGGAAAATCCCTATCTGCCGGTGCTGCGGACATACATTACCAAACTGTCCTCTTAACCGCAAGACCACGATCTGGCGTACCGGAGGCGATGGCTGGTTGCTTCGACGTCCCGTCGTGGTGATGATAATGTCGCGAGTATAGCCCGAAACTAATTATCCTGGTCTGGTTGTTCCAGACTAAAGACTTCCTAGCAATACAAATGCGCCTCTGAGGGAGACGAAGAAGGCTCGCCACACAATCACTGACGGTACAGTGATTGATTTTATCAAGCGAAGTCACACTGTAACTCCGATACAGTCAACTTTAGCCAAAACTGCTCAAGACAGACAACATAGGCCGCTTGTATGCAGAATGCTCAATTGCCAACTGTATTCAGAAAGTTACGTTGAAGTCGAAACTTCAGCAACTTCGTCAAACAGTTACAATTAAATAAAAGTATATTAGACAGCCAACGGAAGGCCGGCTGTCCAGAGCGGCGAGGGCTCAGTCTTGTAACCTACTCCGACCGAAAGGCGAGAGCCGACTACCCACAAGAGCACCCGTACAAACCGAACACGGAACATTCCCGCCCCCACGACAGTGGCTGTGGTTAACCGTTCCAATCAGCATCTGGAAAACCGGCGGAAAATTCCACTCTATTGCCGGAGCACTACCATTCCACCAATGGAGATTCTTGGCGCCAATTTCTGCGCCGATTTTTCTACGTCACGGAGCTATGTCCTGAGCAAGCCAATCACGGTTACTATACGGCAGAAAACGCGGGAATTTGCGCACCAAGGCTGCTTGGGAACACAAGTCATTCCCACGCCTCGCTGGTCGCCCGCCAGAAAGTGTTTTCGCTAAGTTTCTGCGAAGTAACGGAACCTCTAGCCCAGCCGCTACTTCAGGCCCCTCCGGGCGTGTCTTTTGACAATGTCGGCGTCTGGAAAGCATTCACTCGACTCCCTCACACCCGTCGGCTTACCCTTTCAAAATCAGCAGAGCCCGCCTGTCACCGGACCACCTGGGTGACGAGAGACGCTGCGTGGGAAGTCCGCGTGTGAAGGAATAGCAACTTTTCACCGCATGCCATTAGAGAGGAAAATCGTAAGATAGAAATATGAGAGGGGGCTCATGCCACCTCTCAAGGTTACTACTGTGGATCTGCAGGTTAGAGGAAGGTCAGTGCGGGATTTGGGCAGCTCTACGTCTGAGGCAGCACCAAATTACACAGAGAGCAGAGGAAACAATATGTTGAGCACTATGTGAAGAACTGCATCTTTGTGCTCAATGAGTCGAGCCAAGTCATCAGCAAATACCTTTGCGAAGAGTGGCTGAGGAAGAGAAACCTCTCCAATTAATTGACTTCAACATGCTTGGCCCTTTTGCACAAACACCAGTGGGAATCATATGTACTAGCCATAAATGATCATTTTCCACGTTCCTTGGCCTTGATCGCCATACCAAACCAAGGAGCAGACACACTGGCTCACGCTTTCATTAACTATTGGCTACCGAAACTCGACACACGAGAAGCAGCAACAACAGGCCAAGGCACGAACTTTGTGGCAGAACTGTTTAAGCACCTATGTCGACTACTGCACAATCAAGCAAAAGGCAGAACAGAGAGATTGCGTAGGACATTGAACAAAATAAGTTATTATGAGAATAATAGCCACAGTAAGCAAGACACGCTATTACAACATGTCGTGAGTGCATACAATTCAAAAATACCTGAAACCAGAAGTTTTTCTTCCTTTAGTGTGTAACTTTAAGGTTGAAGGTCCTTTACAAAGGATGTTTTCTAGGTCAGTTCAGTCATTTAAGATGATGAAGGATTTGAGGAAGTACTATTGTCCATGATGGAATCACTAGAGTGCAGAAGCAGGCAAGTCACTGTTTGCCCCACAAAGCGAATACACACTGTACGTGAGTCATCAGAATATATTCTGTTTCTCTCTGAGAACCCTGCAACTAACTGCCACATGGATGTCATTAAAAAAAATTTTTCCAGAAGATGGGGTCATAATGTACTCAGTACCAAAACCAATCGTGGTCGTTGCCATCTGCAATGAACAAAGGTATTTCAGAAGTGCCCAGAGCATAGAGGTACAGTGTCAGGGATTGCTAATGAGTAGTACACCATGCAACATTTCAGTTCACACTTCCCAGCTATTTGCCACCATTACCGTAACCAGAACTTCAAAGACGAGCTAGTCGTTATCTTGACTGCTGGGCCTACCACTCGAAATCTTGGCCAAAGAAAACCTGACTAAATGCCGCATTACAATCAACTGTTCTGGCTATCCTGGACAAGATGATATCTGCACAAAACAGTCGTGTGACCATAGGAGACCTACTCAATCACATAAGAAAACAGAATGAACAATGCAACACACTCATAACCATATGAAATAGCACATCAGCTCTCCATGTAATTTTGTACTGCCTCAGACGCAGAGCTGCCCAAATCCCGCACTTACCTTCCTTCAACCTGCAGGTCCACAACAGTCACCTAGGTACCAGTGAAGAATTGACTCAACCACGCTGAACAATAATAAATTGTGAAAGAAAAGAGAAGAGAAAAAAGTAAAGAGAGTGCAGAAATTCAGAGCTCAAGCATCGTAGGAGTGAGATACTGTATCTAGTGTAAAATAAAACGAAAAGGAGGACACGCCAAAGTCTTCTTGAAGCAATGAAGAAACATTGATATATACGCTGAAGTTTCTGTTACAATCAGACCAACAAATCAGGAATTCGCAGGACTGGATTAAGGTCGGGACACACATAACCACACCGAGCCCGTGCCAACACATGGCCGAGTGTTGGACGTACTACGGCAAGAAAGAAAAACAAGGCATCGAACGTGTACAGACACACACCGCCGCACCGCGCCAGCACCGTCGTGGTGCTTGGAGACCGCGCCAAGGCCGCACCATCACGGACTAGTTCAGTTTACTTTTTGACGGAGAACGGTGAGGGCTTGTGCAACATGGAGAGCGAAAACGTTATTGAAGAAGTGCGGAAATTCCCTGTTCTCTACGATCAAAGTGATGATAGAGTAGATCAGGAGGAGATGCCTATCGGGGTGAGATGCCTAAAGCTGGCATTTCCGCCGGCTCTCAACAGATCGCGACACCAAGCTGCACGGCAGTCGCTAGCTGTAGTATGGGGCGAAGGCAGCTCCGTGTATCGCTGTGATAATTGTTCAAATGTGTGTGCAATCTTATGGGACTTAACTGCTAAGTTAATCTCAGTCCCTGAGATTACACACTACTTAACCTCAATTATCCTAAGGACATGCACACACACTCATGCCCGCGGGAGGACTCGAACCTCCGCTGGGACCAGCAGCACAGTCCATGACTGCAGCGCCTTAGACCGCTTGGCTAATCCCGCGCGGCACTGTGGTAATTGTTTCTCCGCTTTGGAAGCAACAAATACAAGGTAAGAGCTAAAACTGACGCCTTGTTAATAGTGTACACCTATTTTCAAGAGCGTACGAGCGTCTGAATTATGTAGCAGAGCCAAATGCTGCACATGTTGAGGGTAGAAGATACCTTCAGTTTAAGTTAACCATCCGCCGTTGCCACACAACAACAATGTTGTGCCAGTCACGGTAAGTGGCGTCTCACCCCGACTCTCAGGAGAGACGCCACTGTTTTGTCGGGGTAAGATTCCGAGTCGTATCCCTCAGGTATACAGACTTTCTTTTCGTAGGAAATGCCTCGAACGTATGTTAGAACACCAAACAGGGGTCAGTGGTCTGAAGAATCCCTACAAATGGCTATGGAACATGTAAGGACAGGTGGAATGAATTGTTTTAGAGCTTCCCAAGAATATGGGATCCCATATAGAACTCTGAAACGACATCTGGTGAAGAAAGATGAAAGGAAGCATGGCGTGGGCCCACGAAGTAAGCAATATTCTATTAATTATAATGTTTTCTTTGATTATGGAGCAAAATAAGAATAATTTATAACTGAAATATTAATTCACCTAAATATTAATGATTGAATTAAACTTTTTTAATTCCTCAAACTTTTCTCAGTGATGAATAACTATCACAATTATTGTCATTATTTATAGGTAGCCTTGGTGAAGAGAATGAGAAACAATTGCGCACTTACATAAGACAGTTGCAAATGTGAGGATTTCCACCAACTGGAGAAACTCTTCGTAGGCTGATATTCCGGTTTGCAGAAAGAAATGGAATTCCTCAGAGATTATCTAAAGAAAATCAAATGGCAGGTTGGGACTGGTTACAGTCCTCTCTCAAACGTAACGCACAGCTAGCTACGAAGAAGCTACAAGGTCTCTTTATTGATAGGGCTATGGGAATGAATAGATAAGCTATTGCAGCATATTTTTCTTTGGTTCTGGATGTCTTAACAGCAAATTCTTTACTGGCTAAGCCTGGCCGCCTGTACAACATGGATGAAACTGGGTTTCAGATGAACCCTAGGCCAGACAAAGTGATAACAGAAAAACGTTCTCCTTCTTTGTATCAAGTAATTTCCCAAGAGAAAGGGGAAACCATAACGGTAACCACTTGCTGCAATGCTGAAGGCAACTTCATTCCTCCAGCGTGGATTTTAAAAGGTAAAAGAAAGAAGTCTGAATGCGAGGATGGACTTCCGAATGGTTCGATTGTATTTATGAATGAGAGATCAGGGTATGTCAACTATGATATATTCATGAGTTGGATGAAAGACCACTTTATTAGCAGAAAACAACAAGGAAAATTAATAGTTCTGCTTCTCGATGGGCACATCTCACATTCTACTGATTCAGATATGCTTGATCTTGCAACAGAAAAAGATATGATTATTATTTGTTTACCTCCGCATTCAACACACTACCTTCAGACTCCTGACAGGTGTGTTTTCCAATCACTGAAACACGCTTTTTACAGGACAATGCGAAACTAGACATTGTGTCATCCTGGACATATAGTCTCAAGAGCACAGTTCCGCCTTCCTCAGCGAAGCCTGGAAGAAAGCAGCAGTTCCATCCAATGCTCTATCTGGATTGGAAGCTTGTGGCTTGTACCCATACAACCCGGAAAAAATTCCAGTGGAGACATTTCAAATTTCTGAGCTGGTTGCTACTGGTGTGGCAGACAAGAATGAAGGATATAACACCGACTGTAGAGGATCTGCTCAGGTTGTTCTCCCACGGAAAGGCAATAGAAGACTTGAAGCACATGTTGATAATGAGCCACTGCCCGAACATCGTTCGAAGAAATTAGTCCTATGCCTATCTTGGATCCATTACCATCTAGGCGCAGAAAGAAAGTCGCTGAAGTTCTCACAGAAGGGAGTCGAAAAGAAGCAGCAAGAGCTAGGTCACAGCGAATTAAAAGCAAAAAATCAACTTCAGGTCGGTCTAAGTTTAGCAAACCAAGTAACTCAGCAAATGCCAGTGATTATTGTGCTGAGTGTGCCAAGAATTACTATGATAAAAATGGACTACAGGTGGATTTGATTCAGTGTGTCATTTGGAATAAATGGTTGCATGAAACCTGTACAGATGACGAAAACCTGTGCAATTACTGTGCAAATGAATTCTGATTTCATTTGGATGCTTTCTTGTCATTTGCTTATTCTTAAATGTATTTATATATTTGTTTTGTATTCTATTCCTTACAAACGTAATAAATTTGCTTTCAGAATTACTTATGTAGTTATGTTGTATCATAAATGCACAAAACTAGTGCTGAAATCTCCTTGGAATATAACTGTCGTCCGCAGCTCGTGGTCGTGCGGTAGCGTCCTCGCTTCCCGCGCCCGGGTTCGATTCCAGGGTTCGATTCCCGGCGGGGTCAAGGATTTTCTCCGCCTCGTGATGACTGGGTGTTGTGTGATGTCCTTAGGTTAGTTAGGTTTAAGCAGTTCTGTAGTGTCGGCAGACTTGCCAACACTACGCACACTAATTGAAAGAGGCGGCCAAGATGCACGCGCTAACTCACGAAGGATGGAGTGAGGTCTGAAACAGGAGACTTAATGAATGTGATAAAGAAAATACGTATCTTTGGAATATACTTAACTTTTAATACATCCTTGTATACATCGTTCTTGATGAGACATCTGGAGATTGTGGCGATACAAGTGACTCTTTATATACAAGCTATTTAAGGCTAATGGCGCCTTGCTAAGTCGTAGCCATTAACTTAGCTGAAGGCTATTCTAACTGTCTCTCGGCAAATGAGAGAAATGGCTTCGTCCGTATAGTCGCTAGCAACGTCGCCGTACAACTGGGGCGAGTTCTCGTAAGTCTCTCGAGACCTGCCGTGTGGTGGTGCTCGGTCTGCGATCACACAGTGGCGACACGCGGGTCCGACATGTACTAATGGACCGCGGCCGATTTAAGCTACCACCTAGCAAGTGTGGTGTCTGGCAGTGACACCACATTCCTCCCCCGCAAATCGGCGAACGGTCGTGTTATAAGGCTTCCGCCCGCCGTGGGGAGGACCCCATGTTGACGTATGCGATGAGGTGGGGAGCCTAACAACAGGCGAGGCTGTGCCACCCGCACCCGGCCATTCGGTCCGAGGGGAGCTAGGAAACGCCTGAAAACCTAGTCCAGGGTGCACGTCAACATGCGGTGTATGCGCCCGTAATGAGACAGGAGGGGCCGAAGGGTCGACCTCCATGTGGTCGGGGCACCCGACGGGCGAAGACGATATCTGGTCCGGAGCGGGCAAGAGTTCCATGGTGGAGGACAGCTGGTCACGGGAAGCGGACGGTGGCGCGTGACCCAGGGAGGCGCCAGGCGGTTGCAGCGACGCGTCCACTGCGGGCGGCGCCGGCGGGAGAACAGGCGGCGGCGGCGGCGCGTCGCCATGAGGCAAAATAGAAGGCAGCGTCGGTAACACCTGGGGATGAGGCGAGCCAGTAGATGGGTCCCCAGGGCGCTGACCGGACGGCACCGTCGCTGAAAGCAGACGGGGAGCGGCAGAACCCAGGCGACGACAGAGGCGCAGCTGATTGAGATGCCGACGCACCTCACCAGAGGCCCCCAAAACCAAATATATCGCGCGGCCGAGGCAGCGAAGAATGCGCCCTGCGAGCCAACGCCGTGAACCGCGATAGTTGCGATAGGAAACAACGTCGCCAGGAGCAAAAGCAGTAGTCTGCCGCTGCACAGGAACCTGATGCGGCGGATGCAGCAAAGACATCAAGGTTCGATGAGGACGACCATGGAGCAACTCAGCCGGCGAGTGACCATCGCGGGGCTGAGAGCGATACGAAGATAAAAAGAGCAACAATGCGTCCTCCCTAGAATGCGACTCTTTCAACTTCAACATCTGTGACTTGAAAGTCCGGACCAACCGTTCAGCGGCACCGTTTGACTGAGGCGAAAACGGCGCGGATGTCAGATGTTGAATACCATTGGCCCTGCAGAATGACTGAAATTCTGCGGACATGAATTGTGGGCCATTGTCGGAAACAATAGTCTGGGGAAGACCTTCAACGCAAAAAATAGCTGACAACGCTTGGATGGTGGCAGATGACGTCGTGGAAGACATCCGGACAACAAATGGAAAATTACTGAATGAATCGACAACAACCAACCATCGAGCATTCCAGAATGGACCAGCAAAATCGATATGTAAGCGTTGCCAAGGGGAAGTGGCTTTCGGCCATGCAAAAAATTTCCGCGGCAGGGCGGATTGTTGTTCGGCACACGCCACGCAAGAAGAGCACATAGTCGTAATCGCAGCATCTATTCCGAACCACGTACAGTGCTGACGAGCAAATTGTTTCGTACGCACTATACCCCAATGTCCTTGGTGAAGAAGCCGTAAGACAGAGGACTGTAACGAACGTGGGACCACGACTCTGGATTGACCATTATCCGAACGCAACAACAAAACACCACGTCGTACAAAAAGTCTCTCCTTGTGAGCAAAAAATCGGCGAACCAGCGGATCCTCGATCTGTGACTTTGACAAGGGCCATTGCGTAGCAACAAAACGCAAAACAGTAGCAAGGACAGGGTCAGCAGCTGTGGCTGTGGCGACACGACGAAAATCAATCGGAAACGATTCGACCACGTCATCGGTTTCCGAATCAATGAACATGCAAGCAAGTTCGGAAGAATCGAATGCTTTATCCTCAGCAACAGGCAAACGGGACAACGCATCAGCGTTTCCGTGCTTAGCAGTGGACCGATACAAGATATCGTAGCGGTACTGCGAGAGGAAAAGAGACCAGCGAATGAATTTCTGCGCTGTACGTGGAGGTACAGGCTTGTTCGGATGAAAAAGTGATGTCAAAGGTTTGTGGTCTGTGATGATGGTAAAGTGACGACCATACAAAAAATCATGGAACTTAGTAACACCAAACACGAGAGCTAAAGCTTCTTTCTCTATCTGGGAATAATTGCGTTGTGCAGACGAGAGTAATTTTGAAGCAAAGGCAATAGGACGATCATGCGATCCATCTTTGTGCGCAAGCACAGCACCGATCCCGAATTCCGATGCATCAACCATCAACAAAAGGGGTTTCTGGGGATCGAATGGCGTAAGGCAAGTATTTGAAAGCAACGCTGATTTCAACTGGCGAAAGGCGCGTTCGCATTCCGTCGTCCAGACGAACGGAACACCTTTACGGCGTAAGCGATGAAGCGGAGCTGAAATGGAAGAAACGCGCGGCACAAACCTGGCATAGTAGTTAATTTTTCCCAACACACTCTGGAGCTGTTTCAAGTTCTGTGGCGAAGGCAACTCCTGTATGGCACGGAGGTGCTCTGGACTTGGATGTATGCCTTGTGCATTTATGACATGGCCCAGATATGTTAAGTCACGAGCAAAAAACACACATTTGTCCTTCCTCAAGCGAAGACCATTGTGGCGCAAGACCTGAAATAACGTTCGTAGGTTGACTAAATGTTCGGCTTCTGTCTTTCCGGAGATCACAATATCGTCCAGATAGTTCGCAGCAGTAGGGACCGACGCACAAACAGTTTGTAAATATTGCTGAAACAATGCAGGGGCGGATGCACACCCGAATGGCAGTCTTTTGAATCGGTACAATCCAAGATGCGTGTTAACCACCAAGATGCGCTGGGATTCTTCGTCCACTGGTATTTGCAAGTACGCATCTGCTAGGTCCAATTTCGAAAAGTATGTACCCGGGCACAGTTGATCAAAAAGATCTTCCGGGCGGGGCAAAGGAAAAGTTGCAGTCACAAGTTGTGGATTCATAGGTTGCCTTGAAGTCCACGCAAAGTCTCAATTTTCCGGAAGGTTTTGGCAAAATTACTAAGGGTGAGGCCCAGAGAGAAGCCTGCACACGTTCTATTACACCTTGAGATTCTAAATCGTTTAATGTTCTTGCGACCTCATCACGCAATGCGTGGGGAACATTGCGCGCTCTGAAAAATTTCGGTTGCGTGTCCACTTTGAGTTCCAAATGTGCTTCATAGTTCTTAGCGAAACCAAGGCCCGGTGCAAAAATGTCTGCAAATTCTTCACAAAGACGAGAAACACTGGTGGAAGGCACAGTCTGGTTCACTAATAGGACCTGATTTACGATAGACAAGTTAAACAACTGAAATAAATCTAAACCAAACAAGTTCACTGCCTTAGAAGAACGAAGAATGGAAAATGACACAAGTTTTGTTTGTCCCTTGTATGTGGCAAGAAGGCTGCACTGTCCTATCACAGGTATCTGCTGTCCTAAATAACTATTGAGCTGAACATTTGCTGCACGCAACGGAGGTTTGCCCAGTTGGTTGTACGTGTCTTGATTGAGCAATGAAACTGCAGCTCCGGTATCGAGCTGGAAGGGTATCACTTTGCCTCCAAAGTCTAAGTCTACAAAAAGTTTATTGTCCTGCTGACGACAAGAGCGACTTTCACGTGCAATATGAACTGATACAGGGGCCGTTTAGCATCCCGTGCTGCACGCCCAGCGGGCCGGTCAATGCGGCACACTGCTGGCGAAGTTTCAAATGATTCCTGAGCAAAGTCAAGTGTGTCTTGCCTATCTAAAATGTCTATCACTTGTTGAAGGGAGGGATTTACTAGTTTCAAAATCTGTTCCCATATGCGAACATCAGAAACGTTCTGTGCAATTGCATCACGCACCATAGTATCTGAATACGGAAGTCCACATTCACATGCAAAATCACAATCCCTAGTAAGTCCTTGCAATGTTGCAACCCACTCCCTATTAGTCTGACCGGCCGTACGTTTGGTACGAAAGAACGTATACCGTTTGGCAACTACATTAACTGTTTCTTTGAAATAGGCATCTAAAGCAGACAAAATTTCGTCGTAGGACAGAGTTGCTATGTCGCGTCGGGGAAACAATTTCACTATCACACGGTAGGTGGACACACCGACACAAGAAAGCAAAAACGGCTGCCGCTCATTACCTTGAATTCTGTAGGCGGCTAGATGGAAGCCGAATTGTCGGGACCACTCAGTCCAAGACTCGTGGGCTGCGTCGAAGCTACGAAACGGTGGGGCAACGGCGTGTTGTGGCTGCGTTAGCGATGAAACGGCGGCGGCCGCATCAGGGTGCAGCGCACCTTGACCCTGGACGAGCTGTCCAAGGGCATCCAATAACGCCTGCGTCTGCTGATTCTGCAAGCGATAAAATTCGGACAGTACATCTGGCGAAGCCATGACACAAGTAATGTAAGCAAAGCAAGAAGAACGAAGACCGTTTTTACGCTCGTCGCCAAAATTGTAGTGTCGGCAGACTTGCCAACACTACGCACACTAATTGAAAGAGGCGGCCAAGATGCACGCGCTAACTCACGAAGGATGGAGTGAGGTCTGAAACAGGAGACTTAATGAATGTGATAAAGAAAATACGTATCTTTGGAATATACTTAACTTTTAATACATCCTTGTATACATCGTTCTTGATGAGACATCTGGAGATTGTTCAAATGGTTCAAATGGCTCTGAGCACTATGGGACTCAACTGCTGTGGTCATAAGTCCCCTAGAACTTAGAACTACTTAAACCTAACTAACCTAAGGACAGCACACAACACCCAGCCATCACGAGGCAGAGAAAATCCCTGACCCCGCCGGGAATCGAACCCGGGAACCCGGGCGTGGGAAGCGAGAACGCTACCGCACGACCACGAGATGCGGGCTGGAGATTGTGGCGATACAAGTGACTCTTTATATACAAGCTATTTAAGGCTAATGGCGCCTTGCTAAGTCGTAGCCATTAACTTAGCGGAAGGCTATTCTAACTGTCTCTCGGCAAATGAGAGAAATGGCTTCGTCCGTATAGTCGCTAGCAACGTCGCCGTACAACTGGGGCGAGTTCTCGTAAGTCTCTCGAGACCTGCCGTGTGGTGGCGCTCGGTCTGCGATCACACAGTGGCGACACGCGGGTCCGACATGTACTAATGGACCGCGGCCGATTTAAGCTACCACCTAGCAAGTGTGGTGTCTGGCAGTGACACCACAAGTTCTAAGTTCTAGGGGACTGATGACCATAGATGTTAAGTCCCATAGTGCTCAGAGCCATTTGAACCAATATAACTGTCATCTCACCCCGATGCGTCGGGTGAGATGCCTAAACGACACTGTTCATAAAAAAATTAAATACACATATAATTACTAATGGTTTCGTAACGCCAACTGGCCTTTACATAGAAAAATCCCATCAGTGAACAATATTTCAGTGCTGATCCTAAATCTCCAATTCTAACTCGTCTTTTGATACTCCAAACCTTAAGTGTGGCATCTTCCCCCGATCTACTCTAAATATCGGAATGTCGAATATAAGCAAAGGGTGTGGAAAATCATTTCCGAGACATAGGTATGTTACATTTTTATATTATGTCATTTTGTATACAGGGTGTTTTTGAACTCTCAGGACATGCTTTGTAAAAATGTTGCTATTTTGTTTTTTTTAATACATAATTTTTATCTGAAAAATAAATATTTCTACAAATATTTCTATATTTCTACAAAGCATGTCCAGAGAGTTCAAAAACACCGTGTATAGTTCATGTACAGGTGTTTGTCAATTGAATTTACGCAGAATTACCGCACGAACACAGTTGAATTTTCCACAGTTGAAAGTTAAAAGTTCAAAATATTTACGCTACTTGTAGGTTAAAACCCACAGTTAATTGGCGTCAAATCTTGGGTGCACTATATTCCCAGTGCAACCCTCGCTTGACATTCTACACTTTCAACTGGAGAGTTGAAGAAATCCTTGAGTATTTCTCGCACTGCAAACGCTTCTCGTGTTGATCCTCCTCGTAGACGGGGTAGGTCTTGAAGGTTGCAGGCCCTGCCAGGGAGTTTGGTACTCCCAGTACCATCGTAACTTACATTTAATGCTGCCATGTTACTTCCTTCATTTTATTTTATGAAATTGTGGAGGATGCATGCAGCTAGTATTAAAGTCGTTATGTTTTCAGGATTTCCTTGTAACAGTCGGGAGAATATGCGAAACTTCTGTACTAAAATTCCAAACGCATTTTCAGAAATCCTCCTGGCTCGGCTTAGACGGTAGTTAAATATCCTGTTGTCACCTGTCAAACCTTTTCCAGGATAAGGTCTCATCATTTAACTTTTGAGAGGAAAGCCTTCATCACCTACAATTACCATTGGCAGTTCGAAATTTGTTCCAGGTAGTGCTCGACTCCTGGGAATATTGAGCTGGCCATACTCCAGAGCTCTTCCAAAATTCGAGTTTAAAAAAGTACCTCCATCCGAGTTTTTCCCGTAGGCTCCGACGTCTACTGCAATGAAGTCGTAGCATGGGTCAATTAAGTCAAGAAGTACAGTGGAACATGAGTGTTTGTAATTCCAGTACAAAGTGCCTGATAACTTCAGAGCTTGAATGGTAATATGCTTTCCATCCATGGCACCAATGCAGTTAGGGAACTGCCACTTTTCCCAAAACTCAGATACTAAAATGTTCCATTTTGCTTCATCTGGCACAGCCATGACCTCCTTTAGAATAACGTCCACAATTGCTTTACATGTGCTGTGAATGATAGCAGCTACAATCGATCTGCCCAGCCTGTAGCTGAATGAAATTATTTTTAAAGTATCCCCAGTTGCAAGAAACGTGAAAACAAAGATATGTTGGTAGTTTGTGACATACAATTATTATTCTGAAATACTATTCTTTGTTTTTAGGAGGACCAGAAGAGTGCAGGAAAAGGTGGGCTTCAATTCGAGACCAGATTCGTCGAACTCTACAGAAGAGGAAGGTAAAATCAGGACAAGCTGCATCCAAAAAACAAAAGCACAAGTACGAAGAAATTTTGGAATTTTTGCTCCCCCATATTGTGGAAAGAGAAACCCTCTCAAATGTGCTATCAATGGAAGACCAAAGGGACGATTCTGAAATTGACCTAACAGTGGAAGAGCCTGAACATGATCCGGAAAGTGAGCTTGAGAGCCAAAACGATGTTTTGCAATATTCTGGCACCAGTTCTCGACTACAGTTCATCCCACCTCTCCAATTCCTCCAGCTGAGTACACGCAAGCCATTCCTGGGAAAAAGAACCACTTTGATAGGCCATTGAACATTAAACGAAGAGGATCCCATCATGAAAAACCTGCTCATGAGTCTCCTTTGAGCTAACGTATGGCGTTCATATTAGCCGAAAAAGAGGCAGAAAAAACAAGGTCAGTGCAACTAATCCTCAACAGCACCTTGTTGATATTTTTCTTGCTGGCTTGGCTTCTACTCTCAAATCTTTCGACCTCGTATTGTTGAACCAGGCAAAAACTGTAATTTTGCACCACTGCAAGAGTTTGAGTTGAAGCAGGTATCGAAGAACGAAAGCCACCAGCAAATAACAACTCGCTTCGTTTGAATATGATGAGCGATGACTCATTTTGAAGAGTCACAGGCAGCAATGACTCCTACTCAGATTCATCATTCACCAGTGAATCACCTCAGTACAATTCCCATAACGTGGGTTGTCCTACATCGTATTTTGATTTGTAATAATAATAATATGTTTAATATAAAAAATTTTGCAATTAAAGTATTTATTTTTTGACATTATGTGTTTCTGTTACAAGCAGTACTATAATTTACAAAATCTTTTTATGTCTGAAAATTATGAGTTTCACCAGTAAAACATGGGGCTTGAGAATGAGAAACCTGCGTAAAAATTGTGATCATCTGATTTTGAAAATATGTGTATTTAGTGACCTTAAAAACGCAGAAAAATATGGGCACATACCTTAATCACACAGCCAGACGTTCTCTTGGTGGAATACATCTCCTCCAGGAAGTATCGTTCTTCTTTAGGTGTTCTTGCAATTTGTTGAGGAGGAGATGGAAGGTATTTTGCGTCATTCGAAAATATCCTTAGAACTTGCTTTCATAATCCATGAGATGAGGAAATAGGGTATTAAATTCTCCCTCAATAGGTCTTGATTTCCATGCACTGTCCACCCAATCTCTCTTTCTTCGCCTCCTCAGAGTTTCTTCTTCTTCTTCTTCTTCTTCTTCTTCTTCTTCTTCTAAAGCCAAGGCAGTCATCGCTAGTTCACTGTTCCGAAATTTTGAAAACATGTTCGAGATCAGAAAAACACACCTCGCTGAGAAAATACTGACGGCTGACGCTCGGAGCAGTAACGGGCCAGTGTGTTCTCCTACCACCGTCTATTCATCTCTTGCTCTCCCTCTACGATTTTTACCATCCACGATGCCCTCCAATACTAAACTGGTGATCCCTTGATGCCTCAGAACATGTACTACCAACCGATCCCTTCTTCTAGTCAAGTTGTGCTACAAACTACTCTTGTCCCTAATGCTATTCAATACCTCCTCATTAGTTATGTTATCTACCCATCTAACCTTCAGCATTCTTCTGTAGCACCACATTTCGAAAGCTTCTATTCTCTTCTTGTCCCAACTATTTATCGTCCATGTTTCACTTCCATACATGGCTACACTCCATACAAATACTTTCAGAAACGACTTCCTGACATTTAAATCTATATTCGATGTTAACAAATTTCTCTTCTTCAGAAACGCTTTCCTTGCCATTGCCAGTCTACATTTTATATCCTCTCTACTTCGACCGACATCAGTTATTTTGCTCCCCCTCTGTTACATAAGTTAGTAGAATTCCTTAACTTCGTCTCCTAGTTGGTCTCCAGTTCTGATGTTAAGTTTCTCGCTGCTCTCAGCACTGCTACTTCTCATTACTTTTGGCTTTTTCCGCTTTACTCTTAGGCGGTATATTAGACTTCATTCTATTCAACAGATGCTGCAATTCTCGTTCACCTTCGCAGAGAATAGCAACGTCATCATAAAATATTATCAGTGTATCCTTTCACCATGAATTTTATTCCCATTCTTGAACCTCTCTTTTATTTGCATCATTGCTTCTTCTATGTATAATTTGAACACTAGGAGCGAAATACTGCATCACCTTCTCACAATATTTTTAACCGAACACTTGGTTCTTAATCTTCCAATCTTACTGTTCCCTCATGGTTCTTTTTCCTATTATATATTACCCGTCGTTTCCTATAGCTTACCGAGCGAGGTGGCTTAGTGATTGGCACACTGGACTCGCATTCGGGAGGGCGACAGTTCAAATCCGAATCCGGCCATCCTCCTTTAGGTTTTCCGTGATTTCCCTAAATTGCTTCAGACAAATATGGGGACGCTCCCTTTGAAAGGGCACGGCCGACTTTCTTCCCCATCCTTCCCTAATCCGCTGGGACCGATGACCTTGCTGTTTGATCCCCTTCCACAAATCACCCAACCAACCAATATATACACTCCTGGAAATTGAAATAAGAACACCGTGAATTCATTGTCCCAGGAAGGGGAAACTTTATTGACACATTCCTGGGGTCAGATACATCACATGATCACACTGACAGAACCACAGGCACATAGACACAGGCAACAGAGCATGCACAATGTCGGCACTAGTACAGTGTATATCCACCTTTCGCAGCAATGCAGGCTGCTATTCTCCCATGGAGACGATCGTAGAGATGCCGGATGTAGTCCTGTGGAACGGCTTGCCATGCCATTTCCACCTGGCGCCTCAGTTGGACCAGCGTTCGTGCTGGACGTGCAGACCGCGTGAGACGACGCTTCATCCAGTCCCAAACATGCTCAATGGGGGACAGATCCGGAGATCTTGCTGGCCAGGGTAGTTGACTTACACCCTCTAGAGCACGTTGGGTGGCACGGGATACATGCGGACGTGCATTGTCCTGTTGGAACAGCAAGTTCCCTTGCCGGTCTAGGAATGGTAGAACGATGGGTTCGATGACGGTTTGGATGTACCGTGCACTATTCAGTGTCCCCTCGACGATCACCAGTGGTGTACGGCCAGTGTAGGAGATCGCTCCCCACACCATGATGCCGGGTGTTGGCCCTGTGTGCCTCGGTCGTATGCAGTCCTGATTGTGGCGCTCACCTGCACGGCGCCAAACACGCATACGACCATCATTGGCACCAAGGCAGAAGCGACTCTCATCGCTGAAGACGACACGTCTCCATTCGTCCCTCCATTCACGCCTGTCGCGACACCACTGGAGGCGGGCTGCACGGTGTTGGGGCGTGAGCGGAAGACGGCCTAACGGTGTGCGGGACCGTAGCCCAGCTTCATGGAGACGGTTGCGAATGGTCCTCGCCGATACCCCAGGAGCAACAGTGTCCCTAATTTGCTGGGAAGTGGCGGTGCGGTCCCCTACGGCACTGCGTAGGATCCTACGGTCTTGGCGTGCATCCGTGCGTCGCTGCGGTCCGGTCCCAGGTCGACGGGCACGTGCACCTTCCGCCGACCACTGGCGACAACATCGATGTACTGTGGAGACCTCACGCCCCACGTGTTGAGCAATTCGGCGGTACGTCCACCCGGCCTCCCGCATGCCCACTATACGCCCTCGCTCAAAGTCCGTCAACTGCACATACGGTTCACGTCCACGCTGTCGCGGCATGCTACCAGTGTTAAAGACTGCGATGGAGCTCCGTATGCCACTGCAAACTGGCTGACACTGACGGCGGCGGTGCACAAATGCTGCGCAGCTAGCGCCATTCGACGGCCAACACCGCGGTTCCTGGTGTGTCCGCTGTGCCGTGCGTGTGATCATTGCTTGTACAGCCCTCTCGCAGTGTCCGGAGCAAGTATGGTGGGTCTGACACACCGGTGTCAATGTGTTCTTTTTTTCCATTTCCAGGAGTGTAGATTGCTTCTAATTTTCGGAATTTAGAACGTCTTGTACCATTCTACATTTTCGAACAATTCTTACAGATCGAAAAATCCTATGAACGTGTCTTGATGTTTCTTCAACCTCGCTTCCATTATCAAGCACAACGTCAGGACTGCCTTTCTGGTCCCTTTAGCTTTCCTTAAGCCGAACTGGTCGTCATCTCACAGATCCACAATTTTCTTTTCCATTCTTCTGTGCATTATTCTTGTCAGCATCTTGTCTGCACGAATTGTCAAGCTGATAGTGCGATCCTTCTCGCACTTACCTGCTCTTGCTATTTTCGGAGTTGTGTGTATGATATCTTTCCGTTCTGATGGTACGCCGCAAGTCTTATAGATTCTACACACAAACTAGAATTGTCTTTTGGTTGCCGCTTCTCCTAGTTATTTTAGAAATTCCGGTACAATGTCATCTATTCCTCCTGCCTTATTTGATCTCAAGTCTTCCATAGCTCTTTTAAATTCTGACGCTAAAACTGTATTCCCTCCCTCTTCCACATCAATTCAAATTTCTTCTCCTGTCACTCACATAATTCCTGCTCCTGATATAGGCATTGAATTTATTCTTTCCGCCTACCCATTCTCTTCTCTGCGTTTAACAGTGAGATTCCCATTGCTTCCTTAATGATTCCACTCTTCCTCCTCAGTTTGTTTTGACATGTTTATATGCTGAAACAGTCATTCCGGCGATCACTTCTTTTTCGATGTTCTCCCACTTATTCTGCACCCATTTCGCCTTGGCTTCTATGCACTTCGTAATTACTTCATTCCTAAGTATCTCTATTCCTTCCTTTGCTTCTTTCGTCGATGAAGCGTTTTCCCCTACTACCCAACGTTTCTTCGAAGTTACCTTCCTTGTATCTATGTCTGTCTGTACAGCATCTGTGATTGCCCCTTTTATAGATGTCCACTCCTCTTCAACTGAACTGCCTACTGTGGTATTCCACATCGCAGTACCCACATCAGTACCCACGTCTATAGTGAACTTCAAACGCACCTCATCATTCCTCAGTACTTCGGTATCCCATTGCCTTCCGTGGTTCTTTTCAATTTACTCTTCATAATTACTGAATTGAGTCTATATCTGCTCCTGAATACGCCTACAAATCCGTTGTCTGGTTTCTGAATCTGTGTCTGACCATGATGTAACACAGCTGAAGTTTTCCGGGGTCTCTGGGCCTCCACTTAGGATTTTTGAACAGAGTGTTTACTACTACCATCTTAAATTTATTGCAGAACTGAATATGTCTTTCTTTCCTCTCAGCCCTACTGGTAAGCCCATACTCCCTTCTATTCCAACAACCGCATTCCAGTCCCCCATGGTTATTTGATTATCATCCCCCTCTTACATACTGAATTACCCTACCAATATCCTCATATACTTTCTCTATCTCTTCATATTCTTCTTGCCACCTGAACTAGTGTTACTGTCGCTGGTTTGACGTCGAATGCGATGAGAAAAACGCTATCACTACACTTTCCACAGTAGCTCACTCTCTCCCCTGCCTTGCTACGCATAATGAATCCACTTCTTTCTGCTGCTGTTGATTTACCCGATATTCTTCTGACCAGAAATACTTACCATTTTGCATTTCCATTCATTGAGCCCACTGTAGCTATACTGAACTTTGAATTTCCCTTTTCAGATTTTCTAGCTTCCCTGCCACGTTAAAACTTCTGACATTCGACGCCCCAGCACATAGAGTGTTACACTTCCATTGGTTGTTCCATTTTTTTCCGATGGCCATCTCCCCCTTGGTTGCCACATCTCAGAGATTCGAATGGTGGACTAACTCGGAATCTTTTGTCAATGGAGACTTCTACATAAATTGAAGCTAAGTTCAGTGTGAATTTAACTATTCATTTACGCATGCAGAAGTTTTAACCTTTGTTCAATTAATAAAAATGTGTGACATAGAAGGTTTACAAGGATATTGTCACATTACACAGAGGTCAGAAGACATGAGATAACGATACGTATATATACATACGACGGTAGTGACGCGTGCAGAAGTATAAAAGGGAAGTGCATTGTACTCAGGTGATGCACGTGAAAAGGTTTCAGACGAGATCGTGGCCGCACGACGGGAATTAATAACAGGCTTTGAACGCGGAGTGGTAGTTGGAACTAGAGGCTTGGGAAATCGTTAGGAAATTCAATATTCCGAGATCTACAGTGTCAGGAGTGTGTCGAGAATACCAATTTTCAGGCATTACCTCTCACCACGGACAATGCAGTAGCCGACGGCCTTCACTCCAAGTATCTAATCGTCGTTATGAATGAGACTGTAAGGATTATCACCGGATGTCCACAGAAATTACCCAAATGCGGCCGCAGTACCACCAGATATCAGACACAAAGTAGGCGACGAAACGGAGAGGAAAGAAGTGCAAACCGACCCACCGCACTTAATGTACAACCGCCAAGCTGTTCCAGCTCACCTTAAGTCGAGGAAGAGCTTTGTCCAACGGACAGTACCGCAAGAAAGATGATCTGAGATCCGCCCACACCAAGGCTGCTCTCTTTGCGAAATACGAACCCTCATCCCCAAGAGAAACTCACACAAGGGCAGCAACCATAGTATTGTAGATGGAGAGCACTAGACAGGTTAAGGACAGGAATCGTAAAATGTAACGTAAACATGATTAGCTGGGTCTACTTTGAAGTTCACCAGTATGAATGCGGAGAAACACAGATGATTGAACATATCCGCATGGGCGCAAGGTTGGAGGTTTTTTGTACAGTGGAAGATCTATATTTATGCAATGACAAGGCCATTAAAGCTGCAGGATTCTGGAAGAAGAGAGTTTAGTTATTCTCACCTGGACAAGGAAAATATCCAAGTATCTAGCCTCAACTTTCGGGCGTCATATACGGAACATGTTCATGTGAGACAGGCACTCCTGTGAGGGTTGGTCATTCAGTTTATATCACTTTCACTTAAGTTACCTTAACTCTTTTGAAAGCCGAAATTAATAAACAGTGTTGTGATGTTATGACGATTTTATTTTTAAATGTGACTACACTCTACCAATATTAGCACTGTGGCCTCATTTGTACTGAAACTGCAGACTATGTGGGGGTCGCTGTTGGATAGTAATACATCGGGGAAGACCGCAAGGTTCTATAAAACTGAACTGGTCTGATGTCTTCACTGCAAGTGATTGTCCCAGCGCAGGGAAGTGCGAGGCACGGGATCTCCATTTGGTACTGTAAGCTGTAATTGATTACTACTGTGAGTAACAATTTAGACTCAGGCATACAATTACGTGACGTAGCCGATATTTCAAAAGGGATGCCAGTTATTTCATTTAGCAAGTTTGATTCGAATAAAAACCACACTCATTGCAAAATCGTGTGCTCACGTCGACAGGCGATCTGCAATTCCACAAACAAAATAATCCACTCATGTAATAAATATGAGTTTCATACACTAATGGATAAATAAAATTTAATAGTCTGTAAATGGTCTGCACTGCTCGCAGGCTGGCAGCACGGAATGCATTGCTACAGGCAGCCGACTATATATGATATCTCTCTCACCCGCCAATATTCGAATGTACTGGTTGCCAATGTGGATCACTCCCGCGGTACATCGTTCGTAACAACACGACAATGCACGAAATGGTTTTGGACTGTTCACGAATTTTCGTTTGTTTGGAATACTAAGATTCTTTTCATTAGTACACTCCTGGCCATTAAAATTGCTACACCACGAAGATGACGTGCTACAGACGCGAAATTTAACAGCCAGGAAGAAGATGCTGTGATATGCAAATGATTAGCTTCTCAGAGCATTCACAGAAGGTTGGCGCCGGTGGCGACACCTGCAACGTTCTGACATAAGGAAAGTTTCCAACCGATTTCTCATACACAAACAGCAGTTGACCGGCCTTGCCTGGTGAAACGTTGTTGTGATGCTTCGTGTAAGGAGGAGAAATGCGTACCATCACGTTTCCGACTTTGATAAAGGTCGGATTGTAGCCTATCGCGATTGCGGTTTATCGTATCGCGACATTGCTGCTCGCGTTGGTCGAGATCCAGTGACTCTGAGAGAATATCGAATCGGTGGGTTCAGGACGGTAATGCAAACGCCGTGCTGGATCCCAACGGCCTCGTATCACTAGCAGTCGAGATGACAGGCATATTATCCGCATGGCTGTAACGGATCGTGCACTCACGTCTCGATCCCCGAGTCAACAGATGGGGACGTTTGCAAGACAACAACCATCTGCACGAACAGTTCGACGACGTTTGCAGTAGCATCGACTATCAGCTCGGAGACCATGGCTGCGGTTACCCTTGACGCTGCATCACAGACAGGAGCGCCTGCGATGGTGTACTCAGCGACGAACCTGGATGCACGAATGGCAAAACGTCATTTTTTCGGATGAATCCAGGTTCTGTTTACAGCATCATGATGGTCGCATCCGTGTTTGGCGTCATCGCGGTGAACGCACGTTGGAAACGTGTATTCGTCGTCGCCGTACTGGCGTTTCACCCGACGTGATGGTATGGGGTGCCATTGGTTACACGTCTCGGTCACCTCTTATTCGCATTGACGGCACTTTGAACAGTGGACGTTCCGTTTCAGATGTATTATGACCCGCGGCTCTACCCTCCATTCGATCTCTGCGAAACCCTACATTTCAACGGGATAATGCACGACCGCATGTTGCAGGTCCTGTACGGGCCTTTCTGGATACAGAAACTGTTCGACTGCTACGTCGGCCAGCACATTCTCCAGATTTCTCACCAATTGAAAACGTCTGGTCAATGGTGGCCGAGCAACTGACTCGTCACAATACGCCAGTCACTACTCTTGATGAACAGTGGTATCGTGTTGAAGCTGCATGGGCAGCTGTACCTGTACACGCCATCCAAGCTCTGTTCGACTCAATGGCCAGGCGTATCAAGGCCGTTATTACGGCCAGAGGTGGTTGTTTTGGGTACTGATTTCTCAGGATCTATGCATCCACATTGCTTGAAAATGTAATCATATGTCAGTTCTAGTATAATATATTTGTCCAATGAATACCCGTTTATCATCTGCATTTCTTCTTGGTGAAGCAATTTGAATGGCCAGTAGTTTACATATACCGATTCCTAATTGGTGTTTTGTTAACAAATAGCAAGTAATGAAGTTACAAGTTTTGGCAGGCATGTAGCATCCCAGCAGGCAATCAGAAGGTAGGATCTCTCCGCCGATGCCGCGCCAGCTAAAAAAAGGTTCCCCCTAGCCTGTGGTGACACGTGTAAATAACAACTGTTACGACACAGAGGATGCTTTGATTGATAATAGAGTAATGATGGCTGCTTATTTATTACTGTACGACTCCGCTGCCGTGTTACAAGACGGCAGACGCTCTGGCCTCTTCATACACTTATGAAGGCCATAAAACCAACCTATCTTGCATCTCTAACATCTGGATTTGCATACACGCAAATTAATGTCATTTTGCTATCATATTACACAGTCATGCAAAGTTGGTAATCGGACGCTATGTACCAGCATGTACACAACCGGGAGTAGGATGCGTGCATATCGTAAGTCTGTTCATTTCACGTAAGAGACAAGCGGGAACTTACGGGCTGTGAGGAGGCCAGTCGCTCATAATAGCAGGAGATGGGGGGACATCCGCTGACTGGGAATTGCGGACGGAATTCCGACCCGTGGCTGGTAGCTTTCTCTTTTGACCCTGGTTCTCAGGGGCCAGAACAATGGACGCTCGTTATTATTACAATAACTGGTGGCAGTTTTATTGCGAAAGTCTCATGTTTTGGGCAGGAACTCGAAAGCTCGGGGCCACGGCTGTGCTATTGTTTTGAGACGCTTCAGAGAAATGGTCGCTAAGCGCCACTGGATAGGTATCAGAATGGGGCCACACGTTGCACCCAATTATCATATTCCGTTGGCGCCGGTCGCCAGAAAGCTGCCCGTGCAATGTCCTGTGACTTGCGAAGGCTGTGAAAGGTTGTTCGACTGTTACATCAGCAGACGTTTGCAGTCACCGTCGGCAGTTGTTGGGTGGGAATAGTATTGGTGCCTAGGTTGACAGAGTTCGGTAGTGGGAGTCTAGACGAATTTGTTATAAGACCATAACTGGCTAAAGCTTTGTTTACCGGCGTCGACTGGCCGAGTTCTTCCACTGCGGGGCGATCACTCTCTGGACGGTGCGGAAGAGAATGTTGAGGAGAGTTGGCTCCTGGCCATCTGCTGTTACTGCAGAGTAATTTCAATCGCAGTTTCATTTGTCCTGCCGCCCGAGTAAACAGTTTATTTAGCACTCGCGCTTCGATCGGTTCCAAGGCGGAGCCCATCTCCATGCAGTGGAGGCGATCACCAGTAGCAGCCGTCATCAGCACTCCGTCTTGCACCGTACTGTCGGTAATATACGCAGGCCAGGCCTGTAAGATTTAAGTTGATTCTTCACCCGCCCAAAATTCGACCTGAGGTTTCTCAGCATTGGCATCCGTAGAATCACTTTGTCTCCTTAAGTGATACCTTGGTACTGCATCCGATTAGTGTGCTTCTCATAGCAGAGAAGCACACTAGATTCCGCACACTATCGTTTGTACTAGGTTCTTAACGAGACCTCCATCAGGTGAGGACTAATTACATGTGTAACTGTAAATTTTTAGGACGGAATTTATCTGTTAACAGTCACACTCACCAGAAGCCTTCCATGAGAGGTTAGCCACCACGCGTAGGTTTATATCAGGGCTATTATAAGATTGCGTTATACACCTTCTGCACATGCAGTATAAACCCACTTGTGTGTGATTTGCGTAACATCGCATCCTGCCCCCTAAGTTTCATGTCAGTTAAGGGTACCACGACAGGAAACATGCAGCTAGTTTCCACTGTGATTTTACGGCAGGTTGGTATAATCTACAGAGTTTGACACTGAATATACACTCCTGGAAATGGAAAAAAAGAACACATTGACACCGGTGTGTCAGACCCACCATACTTGCTCCGGACACTGCGAGAGGGCTGTACAAGCAATGATCACACGCACGGCACAGCGGACACACCAGGAACCGCGGTGTTGGCCGTCGAATGGCGCTAGCTGCGCAGCATTTGTGCACCGCCGCCGTCAGTGTCAGCCAGTTTGCCGTGGCATACGGAGCTCCATCGCAGTCTTTAACACTGGTAGCATGCCGCGACAGCGTGGACGTGAACCGTATGTGCAGTTGACGGACTTTGAGCGAGGGCGTATAGTGGGCATGCGGGAGGCCGGGTGGACGTACCACCGAATTGCTCAACACGTGGGGCGTGAGGTCTCCACAGTACATCGATGTTGTCGCCAGTGGTCGGCGGAAGGTGCACGTGCCCGTCGACCTGGGACCGGACCGCAGCGACGCACGGATGCACGCCAAGACCGTAGGATCCTACGCAGTGCCGTAGGGGACCGCACCGCCACTTCCCAGCAAATTAGGGACACTGTTGCTCCTGGGGTATCGGCGAGGACCATTCGCAACCGTCTCCATGAAGCTGGGCTACAGTCCCGCACACCGTTAGGCCGTCTTCCGCTCACGCCCCAACATCGTGCAGCCCGCCTCCAGTGGTGTCGCGACAGGCGTGAATGGAGGGACGAATGGAGACGTGTCGTCTTCAGCGATGAGAGTCGCTTTTGGCTTGGTGCCAATGATGGTCGTATGCGTGTTTGGCGCCGTGCAGGTGAGCGCCACAATCAGGACTGCATACGACCGAGGCACACAGGGCCAACACCCGGCATCATGGTGTGGGGAGCGATCTCCTACACTGGCCGTACACCACTGGTGATCGTCGAGGGGACACTGAATAGTGCACGGTACATCCAAACCGTCATCGAACCCATCGTTCTACCATTCCTAGACCGGCAAGGGAACTTGCTGTTCCAACAGGACAATGTATCCCGTGCCACCCAACGTGCTCTAGAAGGTGTAAGTCAACTACCCTGGCCAGCAAGATCTCCGGATCTGTCCCCCATTGAGCATGTTTGGGACTGGATGAAGCGTCGTCTCACGCGGTCTGCACGTCCAGCACGAACGCTGGTCCAACTGAGGCGCCAGGTGGAAATGGCATGGCAAGCCGTTCCACAGGACTACATCCGGCATCTCTACGATCGTCTCCATGGGAGAATAGCAGCCTGCATTGCTGCGAAAGGTGGATATACACTGTACTAGTGCCGACATTGTGCATGCTCTGTTGCCTGTGTCTATGTGCCTGTGGTTCTGTCAGTGTGATCATGTGATGTATCTGACCCCAGGAATGTGTCAATAAAGTTTCCCCTTCCTGGGACAATGAATTCACGGTGTTCTTATTTCAATTTCCAGGAGTGTATAATGTTAAATCTACAACTAAGTTTTACAACTGTATTAACAGAAAAAACTGAAAAGAAAGAAAGCAAGAATTGTGAATTGAAAGCAAAAGAAAAACCTACCACCACATTATCTTCTGTACGCGAATCGTTACACTGGTCATCAGCAATATTGGAAACGCTCAAGACTACTGACCTTGCAGTCCACTACATCTAAGTGTATCCCTATATTAAACAGTTGCCAAATGATCGTGCGTAACTCGGCAGCTGCCGAGCCTTCGCATTACCATTTGGGTCCCTACAACTAAATTTTTTATGCAATTTAAACAATTTGCAGTGTTAGTGAACACATTACATCATTAATCAGCCTGGTCATCAAAATCTCGTTCCGAATCATCATCACCTCCTCCCGAACTTGAAACGTCCAATGAACTTTCCTCCTCACTGTTCCAATGCTGAACTCCTTCTCGAGGTTCACGTACTGCTGCTGTTCTTCTTGCATGCATACGTTCTAAATCTCGCTGATCTTAATCAATTTGGTCACCAGGAAAGAGGACTTCGACATCAATAGGCTTACAATGAGGTGACAAAAATCATGGGATACCTCCTAATATCGTCTCCACTCCCTTGTTCCTGGGGTAATGCAGTAACTCGACGTGCGTGGACTCAAAAAGTCGTTGGAAGTCCCCTGAAGAAATATTGAGCCGTGCTGCCTGTACAGTAGTCCATAATTACGAAAGTGTCGCCGGTGCAGGATTTTGTGCACGAACTGATCTCTCGATTACATCTCATAAATGTTCGATGGGATTCGTGTAGGGCGATCTGGGTGGGCAAATTTTTCCCTCGAACTGTCCAGATTGTTCAGCAGACCAATTGCGAATAATTGTGGCCCGGTGGCATTGCCATTCATAAAAAAAAAATTCATTGTTGTTTGGGAACATGAAGTCCATGAACGACTGCCAGTGGTCTCCGAGTAGCCGAACATAAGAATTTCCAGTTAGTGATCAGTTCAGTTGGACTAGAGAACACAGTCCATTCCAAGTAAGCACAGCCCCCACACCATTATGGAGCCACCACCAGCTTGCGCAGTGCCTTGTTGACAACTTAGGTCTACGGCTTCGTGGGGTCTGGGTCACACTCTTACCAAATAAAATCGAAACTCATCTGACCAGGCCGCAGTTTTCCAATAGTCTATGGTCCAAGCGATATGGTCACGAGTCCAGGAGCGGCGCTGCAGCCGACATCGTTCGCTTAGCAAAGGCTGCTGCCATACCCCATTAACGCAAATTTCGCACCGAGGCAGAACTAGCTTTCATCAGATAACACAACAAACTTCCACCCTACCCTCCAATGAGCTCTCGTTCACTGTAGTCGCAAATGGCGTTGATTTGAGGTCAGTTGTGGCCGAGCGTTTCTAGGCGCTTCAGTCCGGAACCGCGCTGCTGCTACGGTCGCAGGTTCGAATCCTGCCTCGGGCATGGATGTTTGTGATGTCCTTAGGTTGGTTATCACTGTTAGCATTCAACCGCGATTCTTATACATATTTTAACAACAAGTAGCAGAGTGTCGATAGTTCCCGTGAGGACATTGAGGAAATAGTAAAAAAGTTCAACGACGCACATAATAAAATAAAATTTACCGTGGAGTATGAAACTGACAATTGTTTACAGTTCCTGGACCTGAATATAAAGAAGCAGGGCAACAAACATGCGTTCTCCGTTTATAGAAAACAAACTACGACTGATGCCGTGATCCCGAATGATTCATGCCATCCGCAGGCTTATAAAGAAGCTGCTTTCCGTAGTCTCGTGCATAGGGCAGTCAATATACCTATGAGTGAAAAAGATAGGGAGACTGAAATTAATACCGTTAAGCGAATAGCGATGAATAACGGTTACAGAATAGATATGGTTAAAAAACTGTTACGGAAAAGTAATAAGCGCAAAAAGAATAAACCTGATGGAGAGAAAGTGAACATTATCACGATGCCATACTACGGAAAAGTCTCACAAAAGATAGCAAATATTTTTAAGCCATACGATGTCAAAATAGCTTTTAAGACTAATAACCTAGTGAGGTATAGCCTTAAGCACGATATTGGCGAGAAGAGAAATAAGTTTGAGAGATCGGGAGTTTATAAGATTAAGTGCAGAACTTGTGATGCAAAATATATAGGGCAGACAGGAAGATCATTCGCGATCCGGTATAAAGAACATAAAGATGCGTTCAGGTTAGGAAATTATGACAAATCAGCTGTTGCGAACCATATATATGAAACAGGCCATCCCCTTAATAGCATAGAAGACAGTGTAGAAATATTGCATGTAGAAAAGAAAGGGAGGAAACTTGATTTACTAGAGGAATTCGAGATAGCTATCCATGAAAAGAAACAGAACAATATCCTAAATGTACAAGATAACTTTAAAGAAATTAGATTTTTTAGCGGGTTTTTAGAATTATTTTAGGGTAGGTATGCGACTTTAAACTTGTAGCATGTCACCGACGGAGTTGCGAGAGGCTAACGATGGCAGACCAATGCAATAAGGAAATAAGGCGCCCAATAGCATAGCGTTACCGTCAAGCACACGGCTGTAACCACGCCAAAACACCTAGGCACCTCAGTCCACAACAGCTCACGAGCCGGCACAGTGCGGCAGCATATTTGGTAGCTATGGGACGGCCATTGACTTGCGTCAACAACTTCAATGTAAGACGAGGACCCACAGTCCAATATACTTTTAATTCTGTTTTACTCTATGGACTTCCCAACTATTGGTGATGGTATTTTGTCTTTTTAGTCCGTTTAATTTCATGACATAGATTTTACAACCTGACGATGAGAGCATTGTCTCTTGAAACGCGTTGTTAAAATATGTATAAGAATCGCGGGTGAATGCTAACAGTGATAACCAGTATAACGACAACTGCTACCTCGACTCCATAATGGATTATATAAAAAAAAAGTCCTTAGGTTAGTTAGGTTTAAGAAGTTCTAGGGGACTGAAGACCTCAGAAGTTAAGTCCCATAGTGCTCAGAGATATTTGAACCATTTTTTCGCGGTCAGTGAAATGGACGGTACAAAGCGTCTGGCTCGGAGCTGTCCTTGAAGTAACCGATTTGTGACAGCTCGTTGTGTGACTGTTGTGCTAGCTGCTGGTCACATTACTGCTGCAGATGCAGTACGATGCGCACGTGGCCGTCCGGATCCCGGTCTTCTTGCGACCGTACATTCCCGTGACTACTGCTGCTAGCAAATGGTTCAAATGGCTCTGAGCACTATGGGACTCAACATCTTAGGTCATAAGTCCCCTAGAACTTAGAACTACTTAAACCTAACTAACCTAAGGACATCACATACACCCATGCCCGAAGCAGGATTCGAACCTGCGACCGTAGCAGTCCCGCGGATCCGGACTGCAGCGCCAGAACCGCTAGACCACCGCGGCCGGCAATGTGCTGCTAGCAGTCACGTACAGTGGCTATACAGCAAAAGGAACATCCAGCTTCTCGCAGTTCTACTACACGACCTCGTTCAAATGTGAGGTGTTGATAATGGCGTCATTGTCGCCTTAAACGCGTTCTTAACTTACGGTAACTCATCACGTCCAGTCTAAAAGGTAATAGTTCAAATGGCTCTGAGCACTATGGGACTTAACTTCTGAGGTCATCAGTCTCCTAGAACTTAGAACTACTTAAGCCTAACTAACCTAAGGACATCACACACATCCATGACCGAGGCAGGATTCGAAACTGCGACCGTAGCGGTCGCGCGGTTCCAGACTGGAGCGCCTAGAACCGCTCGGCCACACCGGCCGGCTCTAAAAGGTAACAGACGCTCACAACTATTACAGCGTGTATTTAAAGTAAATCTGCTTTACATCCACATATTGGTGCTACTAGGGACATCTTATGCGACTTGCGTGAAATCTGAATTAGACACCATCTTTCAGATGTAGAAACATGCCTACAAACTTCCGTTTATGTTACGCAATTCCTCTTGATGCTGCGACTTTCTTCTGTCAGCGTATACATTTAAAATTTTCAGTAGCCACCTTATCAGCACAAGCCTGGAAAAGAAGGATCACTGAGGCGACCATGATAAGCGAGCGGTCTTGGGCGACGTAACAGGCTTGGTCAACATTCAAACGATAGCGCAGTGCAACGTCTGGAGCAAGCCTCCGCAGAGTGCTGTGCTGTGTTGTGACCGTCAAGGTTTTTATCGCCCGAGCGTCAGACAGGGCCAAGCGATCCCGCTTTCAGTTCGAGGGGTCAACGTCTGAATTATCAGAAGAACGGAGATGAGGAAGTAGAGTCATTTGTAAACAGCCCAGAGTAACCTCAAATGGCAACTGATAACTTGTTAGCAAATTTTAACATCTTAGACAAGTGAGGTATTATCAAGGCGATGAATTCTTCCCCCACTACTTGGTAAAACAATTTGTTGTGGGCTGGCAGGAGAGCCCACTGGAATATTTGAGAAACCCGAAAGGCACGCGTTTTAGCTCACGCAGGCTGGCGTGAGGTCTGGAACAGGACAAGGACTTTATAACTTGGAAAAAAGGACGCAGATGGTGGAATACTTAACTTTAATCCATTAATGTTGAACGTAGCTCTTGTCTGTACATTATTTACAATATCAATATTAACTGAACATGGCGCCTTGCTAGGTCGTAGCAAATGACGTAGCTGAAGGCTATGTTAACTATCGTCTCGGCAAATGAGAGCGTATTTTGTCAGTGAACCATCGCTAGCAAAGTCGGCTGTACAACTGGGGCGAGTGCTAGGAAATCTCTCTAGACCTGCCGTGTGGCGGCGCTCGGTCAGCAATCACTGATAGTGGCGACACGCGGGTCCGACGTATACTAACGGACCGCGGCCGATTTAAAGGCTACCACCTAACAAGTGTGGTGTCTGGCGGTGACACCACACAATTCTACATTTACATCGATTCTCTGCAAAGACTGGGAAGTTGCACAGGTCACACCAATATTCAGGAAAGGTAGTAGGAGTAATCCACTTAATTACAGGCCCATATCATTAAGGTTGATATGTAGCAGGATTTTGGAACATATATTTTGTTCGAACATTATGAATTACCTCGAAGAAAACGGTCTATTGACACACAGTCAACACGGATTTAGAAAACATCGTTCCTGTGAAACACAACTAGCTCTTTATTCACATGAATTGTTGAGTGCTATTGACAAGGGATTTCAGATTGATTCTATATTTCTGGATTTCCGGAAGGCTTTTGACACTGTACCACACAAGCGGTTCGTAGTGAAATTTCTTGCTTATGGAATATCGTCTCAATTATGTGACTGGATTTGTGATTTTCTGTCAGAGAGATTACAGTTCGTAGTAATTGACGGAAAGTCATCAAGTAAAACGAAAGTGATTTCTGGCGTTCGTCAAGGTAGTGTTATAGGCCCTTTGCTGTTCCTTATCTATATAAACGATTTGGGAGACAATCTGAGCAGCCGTCTTCGGCTGTTTGCAGATGACGCTGTCGCTTATCGACTAATAAAGTCATCAGAAGATCAAAACAAGCTGCAAAACGATTTAGAAAAGATATCTGAATGGTGCGAATACTGGCAGTTGACCCTGAATAACGAAAAGTGTGAGGTCATCCACGTGAGTGCTAAAAGGAAGTCGTTAAACTTCGGTTACACGATTAATCAGTCAAATCTAAAAGCCATAAATTCAACTAAATATCTAGGTATTACAATTACGAAAAACTTAAATTGGAAGGAACACAGAAAATGTTGTTAAGAAGGCTAACCAAAGACTGCGTTTTATTGGCAGGACACTTAGAAAATGTAACAGACCTGCTGAGGGGACTGCCTACACTACGCTTGTTCGTCCTCTTTTAGAAGACTGCTGCGCGGTATGGGATCTTTGACAGATAGGACTGACGGAGTATATCGAAAAAGTTCAAAGAAAGGCAGCACGTTTTGTATTATCGCGAAATATGGGAGAGAGTGTCACAGAAATGATACAGGATTAGGGCTGGACATCATTAAAAGAAAGGCGTGTTTCGTTGCGGCGGGATCTTCTGACGAAATTCCAATCACCAACTTTCTCCTCCGAATGCGAAAATATTTTGTTGACAACGACCTACATGGGGAGGAACGATCACCACGATAAAATAAGGGAAATCAGAGCTCTTACGGAAAGATATAGGTGTTCATTCTTTCCGCGCGCTATACGAGATTGGAATAATAGAGAATTGTGAAGGTGGTTCGATGAACCCTCTGCTAGTCACTTGAATGTGATTTGCAGAGTATCGATGTAGATGTAGATATCACTTGAAGTGCATGACAGAGGACACTTCCCATTGTAACAGTTATTTGGGCTTCTTCCCGTTCCAGTGGCATATACAGACTATATCACAATTAATGACGTAAACACATAAAGTTGAAAGGACACGATACTTGAAGCAAAGAGCTCCCAGGAAGCTTAGGCTCTGAAACGCATACCTTAAGAGCTATGAGCACTTTTTATCTTCGCTTGTATGAAACACATCTCTTCTACCGAACAAGTGTTCACAGCCTGTAACTCTTCTGAATTAAAATGTTTCTTTCTGGTGAAATAAACCTGGACTCGTTTCCTAGCTTCCTATCTTTAACTTCGTGTATCTGTGTTGGTGTACTGAACATTGCAAAGAGTATAATGACGGAAACGCTATGTGATTAATGTGTCGCCAAAACTGAAATTGTATAATTATATTTTAATTAACGTCAACCAAATTAATTAGAAATCCAAAATTGTAATGTGTCTGTGGAACTCTATTGTGAGTTACAGCGAGCAGTGCTACAATGCGTGACGTCACAGTTCGCGAATTGCAGTGCCAACACACAAGGCCAAGAGAAATAAAAACTGAATTTTTAAAGAATAAATAACAAAAAAATTTTTGTATAAAAGTGCCCTGTGAATTCTATGTACGCAATTTGACTAAACAAACATTCAAACTGTAAATGATGCACACTCAAGTGCAACACTGCATTGCGAAGATAATGAAATGAAATCTGAAATGAATTTTATCTAAATTGAACTGATAATGAATTTTGAAAATCAAATCTGATCGAGAATGATGTAACTGCAACCTGACTATAGTGTAAAACTGGCTCTAATAAATTTCGTATGGCATACCTGTGGTAGAGCAAACTCGGTACTGCTGTAAGTGATGAACATAAGACATGCAACGCAGCAGTAGCGAGCAAGCTGAAAGGCAATAAACATTGCGCAGTGCAATGCAAGGGCGTGCAGCTTTTTTTTTTTTTTTTGGTCATACTTAGACTTTTAAGAGACTGTGTTCCACTCTGTGCTATGCTGCGATACACATAATCAGATAAAATGAAAATTCTTTCGAAAGGAGGCGGTGGCGGAATTCGAATTTTCCAAATGACTCATTGTAATTTACCCTTTAAAAACTGTATTACGAATACTGATAGTCATTCCTCAGTTTTGTAATCACCGAGGAATGTCTAACAATATTTACAAAAAATATCCTTTGAAACGTCCCCTTTGAACAATTTTTCTCGACTGTGCTTAACCTGATACACAATATTTTTTAGCGCAACGCAATCTGACTTTCAAAATTCCCTACAAAAGAATGGCCCTGACTAACATTAAACTATACCTTTCACAAATCACTTACCTCACAAAAATCTTCGCTGCTCAGGCTACTGCAATACAGCGAGCGCCACTACTGCCAGCTAAATAAAAGATTCAAACTATGGAAGGCTCTAACTACTGATAGGGATAGTTAGCAAATGAAAGATATTAATAGAGAACAAACAATGTATTTACCTTGATATCATCATATATAAATATAGCAGTTCATGACAAATTTCAAAACTCCGCCATCTCTCTCCCCACATCCACCACTGCTGGCGGCTCACCTCCAACTGCGCAACGCTACGCGCTGTTCACAGCCAGCTGCCTAACACTACAATGGCAAGTATTACAACAATGCAAAGCAGCCACAGACTGCACACAGCACAGCCAGTGATTTTCATACAGAGGTGGCGTTACCAATAAAAAACCTAAACAGCCTACTTACATAGCCCCCATGCTCCCCACAAAAAATTTTACAAATTTTGTTGGGCACTGGCCAATACATATTTGTTAAAAATTTTTTTCACAATTACAATAACAAAGAAATCAAATGCACACACTTATTGATACAATGTTGGTCAAAAGCTAAACTTTCTCACAGTCCATAAAGACAGTCCTAATCGTTCATCGTAAAACTGCCGTTTCTTTTCTCAAAGTCTGAGCAGTAGAAGAAAATGCACACGAAAGTAGTGGATTTCCATGCAGTCTTGAAGAAGTAGTGTTGTCCTTCCAACGGAAAGACCGTGCTGACTCTTGACATGCAGGCAGGTAATGGGCCACAACAGAGCAAACCCACAGCGGAGTCAATCGAAGTTTTGAAGAACATCGTTTGGTAGGTCATCACAGAGCAGACCCACTGTAGTCCTGGTAGAGATTACGGTATTGGTGGGCCACCAGAGGTGCAGACCCACTGCAGTCCTTGTAGAGATAATGGTATTGGTGGGCCACCAGAGGTGCAGACCCACTGAAGTCCTTGTAGAAATAATGGCATTGGTGGGCCATCAAAGATGCAGACCCACTGTAGTCCTTGTAGAGATGGCTAGCAGCCATCCGTTGCGACTGTGCAGGTGCACAATCACCATCGAAGAGTCTTGCGGAGAATATAGCAAGTCCATAAACCACCACTTGTGCACTCACAAAGTTTTTTGAATTGTACTTAGAACCAGCAATGCTGTTATCCAGTTCCTTGCTGAATTATTAACACACGTGCAAACACTAACAGTCCCTACTTCTCACATATTGTCCATATACTATGACCAACAGAAACGTGTGCAGTGAAATATAACTTACAAGTTAATAATATGATGAACTGGTGTCAATTACAATTTTATAACATAAGAATACAATTACAAAGATACAAAATACATCATTAAAGAACATAACAATACAGATAACATTTGTAGTAAAACAGGCTTTACAAAAGAATAGAAATAGACATATACGTCAATGTTACAGGAATTATGACATAAGTTCATACATAAAAGATCAGAATAACTTTTGAAACATCAACTTCACACCTAAGCATTAACACAGAACAGAATAAATAATATCTAAGCATATTTACAAGTTAAATAACATATTATTAATACCAATTATATTTGAGGATAACAGTATTCCTCATCATAGTGAATGTAGCTTAGTATTAGAAGAAGAAAAAATTCTATGAAACTACACAGAGACAGGAAGAAAACAAATACACAAGGGTACACAAACACATAGGGGGATAACACAATGGAAAGGACAGGGTTCGTTTTCAGAGTAACTTTTGGTACTGCAGTCCAACCCAAGACTTCATTCCATAGATCTTTCGTCTTATTTCCACATTTGTTTCCACCAAAAAAATCCTATTCAAGCATGCTTTCTGTATATATATGTTCACATATTTCTTACCTCATTATTTATTTTCCATTATCTTACTTCATCATTTATTTCCAAGAAAATCCTACCTAAACCTGTTGTCCCTAAAACCTACTTTTTTGTTCATATCCTCTTTCAAAATACTGTTTTGGCCAAACCATTTTCTTATAGATTTTCAATGTATTTCTTCCAATTCATCACAACTTGTTCTCTTATATAGTCTACCCCCTCTTAAGCTAACTTAAATCTACTGAGCTCAGATATATATACCAAGGGACGAGGCAATGCAGCATCACATAAAACAATTAATATAAACAGCAATGAAAAAAAACGCAGATTTGCGAAGCAAGCAGCATTAAGAAATTAGCAAAGCAATTGTAATATTACAACTAATCTAAGGCAATGTGCAGCAAACAATAAAAATAAATCATTAGTAAAACTGGCTTAACAGCGTAATACAAAGTCAAATTCAGTAACATTATGCCTGGCAAACAGCAGAAGCAAAAGCAATAAATTATATCTAAACATGACAACGCTCAAGCAGAAAAATATTACAGTAAAGACAACAATGCAGATAAGGGAAATGTATAATCACATCTTAATGTATAAGTAATTAAAGTGGTACACCACAAGAAGTTATTCTACCAAAAAAAATTACCCAGTAGTTGAAAAGAAAATTCCGTATGCAATTCCTGTGAAGGGAAATATCTTTTTATGCTCCTTCGTTTTTTTGAATAGATCATAAAATTATTTACTGGATCTGGAGACAGAAAATATTTATATTAGTACATCTATAAAATTTTATTTTAACCAGTGCTGCAGTGCAGCTAGAAACTAGATATTAAACAAAATGAGTAAATAAATACATAAAGCAAGCCATATGGCATTTCTCTCAATTCTCGTAGATAGACACTTGTCCTAATCAGGTGTGCAGATGTAAGAATGTTTCCAAGTTATTATTAGCGTCTCGTATTTACAATGCTTTCTACAAAGGAACGTCAATACGTGCAGGTGGTCGCTTAACTTTCGTACGGAAATATTTACGACAGCAGTTTCCGCTACATTGGCAGTCTTATACAAAAAAAAATTCACAGGTTGAGAATTTGCGTTACCAATCTGTAGAAACAAAATCCTATAAATATAAGTGTCCAAAAAAAAATTTTCGTCAGCATTGTGATACATTCACACATTTACACACATTTCATAACTCTTAAAGTACAATTCTTGGTTTCCAACATCCTTTTTCCCTAACCACTACTCATTATTCCTTACTTTATTACACATATACATATTCGTCGACACGTCTTCAATATTTCATCTTAGAAATCCGTAGCATAATCAAATTCCTCATATACGGTAGCATCATCTTATTGATCATAAACATATCTCAACAGCATAATACACATCGTCGTCGTAAAAATAACATCATAACACCTCAGTCAAATCTCTCAATCGTCGTAGCTTTCTGCAATAATATCAAAACCTAAAAAAAATTCTCTGCTCATTTCAATGGTGTCATCGACCTCAAACGTACTTTAAAAATCATGATCCCATACCAAATACATCATTCAAAGCTCACGTAGTATCACAATGGTTCTGAAAAAATATGAACAGTTTACAAAGTACAGACAAAATACAGTTTCATAAGTGTGAAGTTATCCAACTGTGTAATTGCGTAAACATCTGTCACTGACGTAGTAAAAAGAATGTTTGTTTCTCTGTCAAATAATCAGATAGCTGTGTAATTCTGTGTTAGAGAAATATGGTACCGATGTGTAAAGTTTTATAAGCAAATACCATATTAGCTAGGGCTCCTTGTGCGTGCCAAACACATGGTACACAAAGTAGGCGTGTACCCCCCTGAGGATAAATGTAATTATACCCTCAGGTGTTACAAATTACAGCAATTGAATGACATGTATCACGGAAAACTTTCTTTGTAATAAAAAAATCTTTAAAAATAAGTGTTTTAAGTATAAGATTAATCACTCAAATGCGTGTACTGTAGCGCTAAACTGTGCGTCTTGTTGTAAGATAACCTCTGTGAAAGTCTCGTAGTTATCGTCCTCCGAAAGCTAAGTTCTGCAGAAGTCAATGTACTTACCTCATGATAAACAAAAGTGAAATGCTTTGTGTATAGATATCTTAGCTATTACGCTTATTGTTGTGATGAAGAAAGTACTGTACTGTAACGTATTGTTGTGCCACGAAAAAGGCTGTCTCATTGTTGCTATACCACAAGAGTTACTACTAAAACATGTTTTTCTTTCCAGAAGAATTCAGAAAGCTGTGCAGATATAAAACAGATACACCGCAAAAGCAACATTGTAAATTGTCACTCATTAGTAGCGTCGTGATAAAATCGTGTAGCTGTCAAATAAACTAACCACTGTGTCACCTGGTATCTCTCAGAAAGCACCTTGAATCCATAATGTATTTGCAAGTAAACCAAAATGTTGCATTAAAAAAAAGTAGATTATCTTTCAATAAACGGTTTTACATGTGAAGTGTGGTGCAATCCTTTACTCTTCATAGTACTCAGAGTTTGAACTTGAATGCAATTATCATGCGATATACGTCGGTAAAGAATACTGGAATTTTTCTCAAGGTTAGCGTCTATGTTATTTTTCCCTGACCCAGCCGGCGCACGCGGCTGCCTGCTGTGTGAGTCATTGTCTGTCCCTTTGTTGGCGCGCGTCGTTATTGGGATTAGGAGACCTAACTTCTACAAATTCACGTTGCCCAGAGGGCCCAGCCCTGTTTAAATCCCGCCAGTTCTGATGAAATTCAGGTCTGTCGGTATGTCGGTAGATTTCATAATTTCTTCCTTGTCCGTCACGTGGTGGAGAATTTCTCCCTGAATCGTCACTGTGCGCCGAACTGTTGCGTCTGAAGTTATTCTGCCTCCCCCCCCCCCCTTTTTTTTTTTTTTTTTTTTTGAACAGCTTATAGTAAAAATCATCGTGTCGGCGAGTAGCATATCGGTCATTGTTAGGTCGTGTCGGCGGTTCCATCTCAAAATTCGGTGCACATTGCCAATTTCTTTCATAACTTCCGAAATGCCCTGTGTTATTATGTTGCGGCTTTTCCGTATTTCTATGTCCCTCTTCCCATGTTGGAGCGCGAGTGTCCTCTGAAATACGTAATTCTTGTGTTACCTGTGTCAGCTGATCTTGTACTTCCCGGATTTCTCTTTGGTGTAGCGTATTAATTTGATTCAGATTTTCTTTCAGTTTCCTAATTTGTTCGCTCTCTTCTGTGTCATTAAAGACTACCGGTTTTGTGTCGTTCAGATTATCATCTACCTTCGTAGATAAGTTAGTGAACTGATCCGAAAGTTCGGCTACTTTCTCCGATAGTGTACTTATTTCCTCAGTGTGTTTTTCTGAACCAAGTTTCAGAGTATCTACTGTGTCCTTTAAGTTTTCCTGAGTATTTGCAAGTTGCGTAACCGAATCGGTAGATGCAACTAAGTCAAATTTAGCTTGCAAGGTCTCATGATTTTCATGAACAATGGTTTGCAGTTCTTTTATGGCTGCTTCGTGATTCTGTAATGCATTTTCATGCCGCGAAAAAATAGGTTGAAAATGCTCACAAATTTGAGTTTTTACGTCATTACAGACTTTTTGACATTTCGATTCAATGTTATGTAATGGCTCTGAGCACTATGGGACTTAACATCTATGGTCATCAGTCCCCTAGAACTTAGAACTACTTAAACCTAACTAACCTAAGGACATCACACACATCCATGCCCGAGGCAGGATTCGAACCTGCGACCGTAGCAGTCGCGCGGTTCCGGACTGCGTGCCTAGAACCGCTAGACCACCGCGGCCGGCAATGTTATGTAACTCAGTAGTTAAATCTTCACGTGTTTGTTCAAGAGTTTGTTCCAATGAGTCTAACTTTTGAAGCTTTTGCTGTGTTTGTCTCTGATTTTGTTCCATTGTGTCTAACTGTTGCTGTGTTTGTCTCTGATTTTGTTCCACTGTGTCTAGCTGTTGCTGTGTTTGTCTCTGATTTTGTTCCACTGTGTCTAGCTGTTGCTGTGTTTGTCTCTGATTTTGTTTTATTTGTTGCATTAATTGCAATAATAATCATTAGTGTCTGGAATCTGTTCCTCTATGCTTTTCGGCAGTGCATTTGCACCGGCAACATTCACATTTTGACAAGCAGGAATTGTGTCTTGAATATTTGAGAAAACGGTGAGGACCCAAAACCTGAATCTACAGTATTTGCAAAATTGTGTCCTGTCATTCCCGATTCCTGAGGCGAGCTGTTGGCGACCGATCGATCGATAATGCTTCCCTCTTCACTAATTGTTTCACCGCCTACGCCATTGTTTGCTGCCCGCTCCATTTCCCTATGCACAATTACTAAATTACTATTTTGAACATCAGTTAATTCATTACTCGGTGACGCTAACACACTGCTTTCATTTTCACTGTCATTTCTCAGTTTACTTTGGAGCCTAGTATTGCGTTTTTCACACGCCATTATTGTCACAGTATTTCACACGACAACACAGAAAAACACAAATTGAAGATCAAAAATAAGAGAACACATTAACATAGCACTGAAAATAATATGTAGTTAATTGCAAGCGCAGCTGCGAAATACTTGGTGCAAATCTACATGCATGCCACAAATGTTTTACTGTACAACAATGAAAAACTACAACTACAATGGAAATTCTCTCTATAATTACGCGCTAGCAATAAACAAAATCTACACTAATTACACAAACTACAAGAAAAAATCAGAAGATTCAAGTGAGGTATCCTAGGCTAAGGGTCGACATATGAAACGTCCCCTTTGAACAATTTTTCTCGACTGTGCTTAACCTGATACACAATATTTTTTAGCGCAACGCAATCTGACTTTCAAAATTCCCTACAAAAGAATGGCCCTGACTAACATTAAACTATACCTTTCACAAATCACTTACCTCACAAAAATCTTCGCTGCTCAGGCTACTGCAATACAGCGAGCGCCACTACTGCCAGCTAAATAAAAGATTCAAACTATGGAAGGCTCTAACTACTGATAGGGATAGTTAGCAAATGAAAGATATTAATAGAGAACAAACAATGTATTTACCTTGATATCATCATATATAAATATAGCAGTTCATGACAAATTTCAAAACTCCGCCATCTCTCTCCCCACATCCACCACTGCTGGCGGCTCACCTCCAACTGCGCAACGCTACGCGCTGTTCACAGCCAGCTGCCTAACACTACAATGGCAAGTATTACAACAATGCAAAGCAGCCACAGACTGCACACAGCACAGCCAGTGATTTTCATACAGAGGTGGCGTTACCAATAAAAAACCTAAACAGCCTACTTACACCTTTACAACAAAAATATCTCGGCCATGAATTAATTACTGAAAATGATAAAATCTACATTCTGAGTGCAAACCATGTGAATTGATAACTTTATATAATTACGGCTGAACAATCAAATTAACTAACCGAAACCAATAAAGAAAAGTACCATTACAACCTTCTGTTATTCAAACATATCATAACCACACGCAAGCTGGCAGTGCAGCAACATTACCTAATATCTTCACTTGTCAAATTAATCTGTACTGAAATTCATCATTCTCTGTATCTTCTGTATCTTTTTTTTCTTTTTTCTTTTTGCAAGCCATTTGAGACTTCTAATTAGCATAGCCAACACTACTGTTTGGAAAATGTTTAGTGTACAGATATGAAACATCCAATGAAAATATAAAGCTCACATCACTTTCCTTGAGTACCAAAAATAAACTACAATCCTTACCTCTTAAGGTATGCACTTTAGAGCCCATGTTTACACTGTTTTTCCTTGTTTTGGTCCATACTATTTCCTCCCAAAATATGGAAAGCAAAGAGCTTGCAGTACAAGAGATTTTTTTCAGAATATGGAAGATGACATGCTCATAGCTCCTCAGGTATGCGCACTACAGCCCAGAAGTGACCCTTACTAAAACAGACTAACAGGTAGTACTGAACATATCCAGAGAAAAGGATTACGAATGGTCACTTTTCTATCCTACTTGGGGTAGGTGGAACACAGCTTATGACCACCAACACTGACAGTGATGCAGGGCTGTTGGAATAAACACGTGGTACCTGTAAACGGAGAGCGTAATGAAACTACGAAATTTTTAGAGACAAAATTATTTTAACAGTCGAGATCGCAGTTGTATAACATCCAGTGAGTACTAGCATTGAACACACACGACACAGATCTGCAAGTCTACGGTATTGGTGATAAGTGACAAAATTATCCCGTAACACATGTGCTACAAAACGCCACTGTTTCCTGCGCATGTACCCCAACATTAATATCGGATATGATCACCATACTCACGTATACAGGCCTCACAACCGGTTGGCATACTCCGGAACAGGTGGTCGAGCTGCTGGCGTCTAGCCTACCATTCTTGCACCAGTACCTGTCGGAGCCCCTGAAGTGTCCTAGGGGTTTGAAGACGTGCAGCGATACGTCGACCGAGGGCATCCCGGACATGCTCGATGGGGTTTAGGTCTGGAGAACAGGCAGGCCACTCCATTCCCCTAATATCTTCTGTTTCAAGGTACTCCTCCACGATGGCAGCTCTGTGAGCCGTGCGTCACCATCCATCACGAGAAAGGTGGGACCCACTGCACCCCTAAAAAAGGCGGACATACTAGTGCAAAATGACGTTCCGATACACCTGACCTGTTACAGTTCCTCTGCCAAAGACATGCAGGGGTGTACGTGCACCAGTCATTAATCCCACACCACACCATCAAACCACGACTTCCATACAGGTCCCTTATTCACGCCAGATGGAAACCCGACGAGAATCACTGTTCAGACTATACTTGAACTCGTCCGTGAACGTAAACTGGGACCACTGTTCCATTTACCATGTACTGTGTTCTTGACACCAGGCTTTACGGGCTCTCCTGTGAGCAGTGGAATGCAACTTGCCGGTCGCCGGGCGAATAAGCCATGTCTGTTCAGTCGTCTGTAGACTGTGTGTCTGGAGACAACCCAGTGGCTGCAGTAAGGTCCCGAGCAAAGCTACCTGCAGTACTCCGTGGCCGTCTGCGGACACGGATGGTGAGATATCGGTCGTCTTGTGGTGTTGTACACTGTGTACGTCCCGTACTCTAGCGCCTGTACACGTTTCCTGTCTGCTGGAGTCGTTGCCATAATCTTGAGATTACACTTCCTGGCGCACGGAGGGCCCGTGCTACGACCTGCTGTGTTTGACCAGCCTCCAGTCGCCCTAGTATTCCACCACTCGTAAAGTCATCAATATGTATTCTTTGAGCCATTTTCAACACGCAGTCACCATTAGCACGTCTGAAAACGTCTGCGCACTTACTCACGCACATGTGTGTGAAATCTTATGGGACTTAATTGCTAAGGTCATCTGTCCTTAAGCTTACACACTACTTAATCTAAATTATTCTAAGGACAAACACACACACCCATGCCCGAGGAAGGACTCGAACCTCCGCCGGGACCAGACGCACTTACTCGCTGCACCGTACTCTAACATGCACCAACACACCTCTGCATATGTGGACTGCTGCCAGCACCACCGTGCGACGGCCGCAGGTCAGATGCACAGCATGGTCATACCCCGAGATGATTTAAACCCGCAAACTGCCCACCAGAGCGTTGTTTCACCATGTATCAGCATTATCCTTAATTTATGAGCATGAGTGTAGTAATCCCTGAATGTTACACAACTGCGAACTGTACTGTTAAAAATTTTTATCTCTAAAATTTTTTAGCTTCATTAAACATTTTAGTTTGTCTGTCTCTTTCCTAACTATGTCAGGAAATAACAAACAGCAGAGCAGGTGGTTAGCCAGAAGCGAAATCGACAGCGTGGTGATAGTCGTTGTAAGCGTGTGCAAAGAGTCCAGGGCGCGAACCGAATCGAAAAGTGTAAACACTTCGCTGTTAATGGCGTGTATCGAAGGCTACAGAGAACGGTGAGAACAGTCGGACAACTGAGCTGCGGTGTTTACAGACACCGTTCCTTCAGTGGACGGACCGACGTGACTCGCCGCGGTAGTGTGGGTGCCCTCCATGAGGGTAAGCTGAGGCTGTGGCAAAGACCTTCTAAAAGAAACTAGACTTCCCGAGGGCGCTCCAGGCGCGGGGTATATTGAACCTTCGGCTGGACGTCATTGTGGTGGGAAGTGGGACCTACGGTATACACGGACTCTGCAACAAGCTTGTGACGTCACACTAGTCGGCTAATGCGCCACACTTCGCGAACGTTCGGCTCCGTGCAAGGCCCACGGGAAATCAATATTTAATTAAAAAGGTGCCCACTTAAGTCTTAAATCTGACGTGTGCTATCGCGAACTTGTATACATTTAAACAAGCAGACAAAAATTATTAAACTCGTCTGAAATAGTTACTCGCTCCCCGACGGAGACGGCTGCTGGCACTGGTAAGACCTGCAGAGTCACGTGCTGTGACGTACGCGCCGCAGCCTGTCTTCTCGTGGGCCTCGGGTGGTAAGAGTCTGGTAAGTTATAGTGTATTGGGTCGTGTGAGGATACAGATCGTACACTACTGGCCATTAAAATTGCTACACCAAGAAGAAATGCACATGATAAACGGGTATTCCTTGGACAAATATATTGTACCAGAACTGACATGTGATTACATTTTCACGCAATTTGGGTGCATAGATCCTGAGAAATCAGTACCCAAAACAACCACCTCTGGCCGTAATAACGGCCTTGATACGCTTGGATGGCGTGTACAGGTACAGCTGCCCATGCAGCTTCAACACGATACCACAGTTCATCACGAGTAGTGACTGGTGTGTTGTGACGAGCCAGTTGCTCGGCCACCGTTGACCAGACGTTCTCAGTTGGTGAGAGATCTGGAGAATGTGCTGGCCAACGTAGCAGTCGAACATTTTCTGTATCCAGAAAGGCCCGTATAGGACCTGCAACATGCAGTCTTGCATTATCCTGCTGAAATGTAGGGTTTTGCAGAGATGGAATGAAGGGTAGAGCGACGGGTCGTAACACATCTGAAATGTAACTTCCACTGTTCAAAGTGCCGTCAATGCGAACAAGAGGTGACCGAGACGTGTACCCAATGGCACCGCCACCATATACCGTCACGCCGGGTGATACGCCAGTATGGCGATGAATACACGTTTCCAATGTGCGTTCACCGCGATGTCGCCAAACACGGATGCGACCAATATGATGCTGTAAACAGAACGTAGATTCATCCGAAAAAATGACGTTTGGCCATTTGTGCACCCAGGTTCGTCGTTGAGTACACCATCGCAGGTGCTCCTGCCTGTGATGCAGCGTCAAGTGTAACCGTAGCCATGCTCTCCGAGCTGATAGTCGATGCTGCTGCAAACGTCGTGGAATTGTTCGTGCAGAAGGTTGTTATCTTGCAGACGTCCCCATCTGTTGACTCAGGGATCGAGACGTGACTGCACGATCCGTTACAGACATGCGGATAAGATGCCTTTCATCTCGACTACTAGTGATACGAGGCCGTTGGGATCCAGCACGGCGTTCCGTATTACCCTCCTAAACCCACTGATTCCATATTTTGCTGACACTCATTGGATCTCGACCAACGCGAGCAGCAATGTCGCGATACGATAAACCGCAATCGCGATAGGCTACAGTCCGACCTTTATCATAGTCGGAAATGTACTGGTACGCATTTCTCCTCCTCACAACAACGTTTCACCTGGCAACGCCGGTCAACTGCTGTTTGTGTATGAGAAACCGGTTGGAAACTTTCCTCATTTCAGCACGTTAGTTTCAGGCTTTAATATTGACTATGGTGCAGGTGGTTTTATTTTCATTTTTTTAGCTGAGTAGGTGTCGCCACCGGCGCCAACCTTGTGTGAATGCTCTGAAAAGCTAATCATTTGCATATCACAGATTCTTCCCCCTATCGGTTAAATTTCGCGTCAGTAGCACGTCATTATCGTGGTGTAGCAATTTTAATGTCCAGTAGTGTATATCTATTGGTGCATAGGCAAAGTATTTCTTAGTTGTAACTATACTGTCTACACATTCCAGTATACGTGAAGAACAATGTTAGCGTTATGCAGTGTTTAAATGCACGAATAAATTCGAGAAATGAACCAATATTACCTTTCACAGTTATGTGTATATGTTTACAAGTTTCATGTTAGGTACTTTCAAACATAGCACTTAGTGATGGACGGTAAATCATCGAGTGAAACAGAAGTGATATCTGGCGTTCCGCAAGGCAATATCATAGGCCCTCTGCTGTTCCTGATTTATATACATGATCTAGGTGATAATCTGAGCAGCCCCCTTAGATTGTTTACAGATGACGCTGTAATTTACTGTCTAGTAAAATCATCAGATGATCATTACCAATTACAAAATGATCTAGAGAGAATTTCTGTATTGTGCGAAAAGTGGCAGTTAGCAGTAAACAAAGAAAAGTGCGAGGTCATCCACCTGGGTACACGATAAATCGCATAAATCTAAGGGTTGTTAATTCGACTAAATACCTAGAAATTACAATTATGAACAACTTAAATTGGAAAGACCATATAGATAATATTGTGGGGAAGGCGAAACAAAGATTACGCTTTGTTGACAGAACACTTAGAAGATGCGACAAACCCACTAAAGAGACAGCCTACATTACACTTGTCTGTCCTCTGCTGGAATATTGCTACGCGGCATGGGATCCATACCAGGTAGGATTGACGGAGGACATCGAAAAAGTGCAAAGAAGGGCAGCTCGTTTCGTGTTATCGCGCAATAGCAGTGAGAGTGTCACTGATATGATATGCGAGTTGGGTGGCAGTCACTGAAACAAAGGCGGTTTTCTTTGCGGCGAGATCTATTTACGAAACTTCAATCACCAACTTTCTCTTTCGAATGCGTGAATATTTTGTTGGCAACCACCTACGTAGGGATAAATGATCATCATAATAAAATAAGAGAAATGAGAGCTCGAACGGAAAGATTTAGGTGTCTTTTTTGCCAAGCGCCATTCGAGAGTGGAATGGTAGAGAAGTAGTATGAAAATGGTTCAATTTAACCCTCTGCCAGGCACTTAAGTGTGAATTGCAGAGTAACCATGTGCACGATGTAGATGTAGATGTATTGTCGCGCTTATTAGCCGTGCGGTATGAGGCGCCTTATCATGGTTCGCGCGGCTCGCTCGGGCATGGGTGTGTGTTGTCCTTAGCATAAGTTAGATTAAGTAGTATGTAAGCCTAGCGACTGATGACCTCAGCAGTTTGATTCCATAGAAAAAAAGCGTAGTATTTCCAGAATAGATACATCACTGATTTTGCAATCTTTTTTTGCCAGTAGCTGCTATTTTTGATAGTACGATTCATTTGGTGATGCTGTAAACTAACTCAGATGTTGGCGCTAGCACCACGCGGTCCGGTATCAGGATTCACGTGCATACTGCATTTGGCACGAAACGGTAATAATGTAGTGCACCACGTACAGGAAAAATCAGGCGATGCTAAATACATATCTCAAAAATTTGGAGCACTAAACACATTCATGCTAATGTAACAACCTGCATTTCGTTGTGAACAACTTGTTATGGCAATTTTTTATAGTGCGTAAAAAATCGGTAAACATTCATAAATTAAATAGCTATCTTGTAGCTAAATACTTCAGTGAGACATTACGTTTGTGACGTAACTCAAAGGAACATGTGTTATAACCAAAGGCGCATAAGTTTACCCTAACAATGCAAACATTGAAAAAATCGGTAAATCGGTAATCCTTGTCAACTCCTGTTAACTCAGACACTGCTCTGATTGTTAAACGGCGATCCTGTCGAACAAGTTTACCGATTTTTTCAATGTTTGCATCAGTTTTTGCTGACAATGGTCTGCCAGCGCGAGTGTCATCACTGGTGTCTTCGCGGCCATCTTTAAATCGTTTAAAGCACTCAAACACTTGTGTTCGCGATAAACAATCATCGCCGTACACTTGTTGTAACATTACAAACGTTTCACTTGCAGATTTTCCTAGTTTGAAACAAAATTTGATGTTAATACGCTGTTCTTTCTGTACACTCGACATTTTCCGACGCACAGACAAAACGTCAACTACTTAAAACAGACGCCACGGGCAGACTGAGTGCAGGAGGCAGATGAAACTCGAGCAGTAGGCGGAGCGAGAGTCACGTGACAGGCCACGCGACTTTCAGCCTTATTGCATTCGTTTTATTGTTTCACCAGTACTAGTCCGGTTTTTTTCTAGCCACACCTCGTACAGTACCAGAAACACTTCCAAGACATGTACGTGAATGTTTTGTAAGTAATCTCCTTTGCAGATAGAAAAACCTTGAATACTCCATGCTACGCAGCTTACAGATATTTAATAAAGGGCATCTTCTATACACTATGAGCTGTACTTGAAATGTTTTCTTTTCCAAAACCGTTTTTCGGCGAATTGACCTCATAAATGTTCGATATGATTCGTGTCGGTTGATCTGGCCAGCCAAATCATTCGCTCGACTTGTCCAGAATGTTCTTCAAACTAGTCGCGAACAATTGTGCGCGGTGACAGGGCGCACTGTCGTCCATGAAAATCCCTTAGTTGTTTGGGAACAAACAGCCAAACATAACCATTTCCTGCTAATGATCGCTTCAATTGGACCAGCGGACCCAGTCCGTACCATGTAAACACAGCCCACACAATTGTGGACCCACCATCAGCTTGTACAGTGCCTTGTTGACAACTTTGGTCCATGGCTTCGTAGGATCTGCGCCACACTCCAACCCTACCATCAGATCTTACCAACTGAAATTCGGACATCTCACCAGCCCACGGTTTCCCAATCGCCTAGAGTCCAACCTATATGCGCTGCAGGCGATGTCGTACTGTTAGCAAAGGCACTCGGTTGTCTGCCGCCATAGCCCATTAACGCCGAATTTGGCCGCACTGTCCCAACGAATGCGTTAGTCGTGTGTCCCTCATTGATTTTTGCTGTTATTTCACGCAGTGTTGGTCGTCTGTTAGCGCTGACAACTCTACGCAAACGCCGCTGCTCTTGGTCCTTAAATCAAGGCCATCTACATTCTACATTTATACTCCGTAAGCCACCCAACGGTGTGTGGTGGAGGGCACTTTACGTGCCACTGTCATTACCTCCCTTTTCTGTTCCAGTCGCGTATGGTTCACGGGAAGAACGACTGTCTGAAAGCCTCCGTGCGCGCTCGAATCTCTCTAATTTTACATTCGTGATCTCCTCGGGAGGTATAAGTAGGGGGAAGCAATATATTCGATACCTCATCCAGAAACGCACCCACTCGAAACCTGGCGAGCAAGCTACACCGCGATGCAGAGCGCCTCTCTTGCAGAGTCGCCACTTGAGTTTGCTAAACATCCTCGTAACGCTATCACGGTTACCAAATAATCCTGTGACGAAACGCGCCGCTCTTCTTTGGATCTTCTCTATCTCGTCCGTCAACCCGATCTGATGAGCAATACTCAAGTATAGGTCAAACGAGTGTTTTGTAAGCCACCTCCTTTGTTGATGGACTACATTTTCTAGGGACTCTCCCAATCAATCTCAACTTGGTACCCGCCTTACCAACAATTAATTTTATGTGATCATTCCACTTCATATCGTTCCGCACGCATACTCCCAGATATTTTACAGAAGTAACTGCTACCAGTGTTTGTTCCGCTATCATATAATCATACAATAAAGGGTCCTTCTTTCTATGTATTCGGAATACATTACATTTGTCTATGTTAAGGGTCAGTTACCACTCCCTGCACCAAGTGCCTATCCGCTGCAGATCTTCCTGCATTTCGCTGCAATTTTCTAATGCTGCAACTTCTCTGTATACTACAGCATCATCCGCGAAAAGCTGCATGGAACTTCCGACACTATCTACTAGGTCATTTATATATATTGTGAAAATCAATGGTCCCATAACACTCCCCTGTGGCACGCCAGAGGTTACTTTAACGTCTGTAGACGTCTCTCCATTGATAACAACATGCTGTGTTCTGTTTGCTAAAAACTCTTCAATCCAGCCACACAGCTAGTCTGATATTCCGTAGGCCCTTACTTTGTTTATCAGGCGACAGTGCGGAACTGTATCGAACGCCTTCCAGAAGTCAAGGAGGATAGCATCTACCTGGGAGCCTGTATCTAGTATTTTCACTGTGTTGACCGTGTTGTGAGGTAATGCCTGAAATTTGGTATTCTCGGCACATTCTTGACCATGTGCATCTCGGAAAATTGAATTCCGTGACAATTTCCGAAATTAAACGTCCGATACGTTATTTCTAAGGTCATATTTATATATATCTGTTACATGATTCATATATGTAAATTAAAGTTTTCTAATCTAACGTGGTATGTTGGATTAATTTGCAATTTTACACTTTATGATGTATTGTACCTTCATATACCAAATGTCAAAAAAATTGTGATTTACACATACGAACGCATATAATAAAAGACACGTACTGTAGACTCCTTGGCCTGTCAGTTCTATGTTCAGTCTATAACAGTTACGTCAAACGTTATCGAGATTTGTCACTGCATAAGACTTGACAGCAGTATACATCATATATTATGTACTATGTCATAGGGCAGATTTCAAATCCTATTGTATTAAATTACACGAATGTCATTGCCGTAGAAGTAGATAATGTAAGTAGATTTACGATACTACTACTATATGTACAAGTATCATTTTGTAGAAATCGATATATATATATATATATATATATATATATATATATATATATATATATATATATATATATATATATATATATATACAGTTGTTTGTTCCTCTGTATCGAATATCACTGATGATGAGTTATAAACTCAAAAACAGGTTTCGGCAAATAAAATGTATCTAGCGCAGCTCATGGTGTGCAGAAGATGTCCTCTAATAAATTCTTTTGTAGATACTGGATTTCCTTAGTATTCTGCCAATGAATCTACGTCTTGCGTCGGCATTACCTACGACTTGAGTTATGTGATCATTTTATTTCAAATCCCTACAAATTACAGAAATGAAAAAAAAGTTTTGCGTCACCTCGGTTCCGAGAGTTCCGGAACCTGTAGAGTAGGAATAGAGATCAACATAAACATCATTTCCACCCTTTTTATTGCACATGAAAACCACACTTTGGATGTTGTACCACCATACAGAGAGACCTTCAGAGGTGGTGGTCCAGATTGCTGTACACAGCGGTACCTCTAACACCCAGTAGCACGTCCTATTTCACTGATATATACCTGTATTCGTCGTGGCGTACTAACGACTGGCACTGTTGGTCCAGATTGTCCCACTCTTCAACGCCGATCCGGCGTAAAACCCTCAGAGTCGTTGGTGGGTCACGTCGTCCTTCCACCTTGCTGCACTCGCTGGACGGTGTGTCTAAGGCTTTCAGCCTGACCGGATTGCCTCCAAACACGTCTCTGACGATTGTCTGGTTGAAGGCATATGCGACACTCATCGGTGAAGAGAACGTGATGCCAATCCTGATCGGTCCATTCGGCATGTTGCTGGGCCCATCTGCACAGAGCTGCATGGTATCTTGGTAGCAAAGACGGACCTCACCGGCCGGCCGGAGTGGCCGAGCGGTTCTAGGCGCTACAGTCTGGAACCGCGCGACCGTTACGGTCGCAGGTTCGAATCCTGCCTCGAGCATGGATGTGTGTGATGTCCTTAGGTTAGTTAGGTTTAAGTAGTTCTAAGTTCTAGGGGACTGATGACCTCAGGAGTTGAGTCCCATAGTGCTCAGAGCCATTTGAACCATTTTTTGGACCTCACCGTGGCCGTTGGGAGTGTAGTTGCGCATCATGCAGCCTATTGCGCACAGTTTGAGTCGTAACACCGCGTCCTGTGGCTGCAAGAAGAGTATTATTCAACATGGTGACGTTGCTGTCAGGGTTCCTCGGAGCCATAATCCGTAGGTAGCAGTCATCGACTGCAGTAGTAGCCCTTGGGCGGCCTGATCGAGGCATGTCGTCGACGGTTCCTGTCTCTCTCTGTATCTCCCCCATGTCCGAACAACAACGGTTTGGTTCACTTTGAGACGCCTGGACACTTCCCTTGTTGAGAGCCCTTCCTGACACAAAGTAACAATGCGGACGCGGTCGAACCGCGGTATTGACCGTGTGGGCATTGTTGAACTACAGACAACACGAGCCGTGTACCTCCTTCCTGATGGAATGACTGCAACTGATCGGCTGCCGGACCCCCTCCGTCTAATAGGCGCTGCGTCATACATCTTTGGGCGGGTTTAGTGACATCTCGGAACAGTTAAAGGAACTGTGACTGTGATACAATGTCCACAGTTAAAGTCTGTCGTCGGGAGTCCTGCGAACTGTGGTGACGCAAAACTTTTTTTGATGTGTGTTTTAAACCCAAGTGTTTGCGTGGATTGACCACTCCAAATGTGACTTATTGATAGTTTAGTCATAGAATACTATGGTTTATCGTTTTGCGGAGTGCAAACTTTAACATTTGTGAACATTTAATGCAAACTGCCGTTTTTGCACCACTTTGATATCATATCAAGGTCTGGCTGTATAATTGTGTAGATTTTCTGAGACAGCACTTCATTACCGGTAACTGCATCATCGGCGAAAAGTCCTTTTTTTTAATAGTGTTCTAAAGGTCGTTAATATACAGCGTGAACAGCAAGGCCCCTAGCACACATTTCACTGCGGCCATCTGAAGTTAATTCTACACCAGTCGATGACGCTACCAAGACACCTCAATCCCGTCATAAATTTCGCTTTCTATGCGATACAATATCAATTTCGATAGAAAGTGTAGGTATGGTAAAGAGTCAAATGCTTTTAGGAAATAGAGAGATATAGTATCTACCTGATTATCTCGATCCATGGCTCTGAGGACGTCATGTGAGGAAAGTGAGAGATGGGTTTCACATGATCGGTGTTTTCGGAATCCATGCCGGATGGTGTGACGAAGGTCATGCTGTTCCAGACACAGAGTAAGTTTAAGACACCTCTTAGAATAGGTTATAAGATTCTACAAGAAATGGACATCAAGGATATTGGACGATTGTTTTTTGGATGACTTCTGTTGACATTCTTGTCGATGGGTGTGATCTGTGCTTTCTTACAGTTCCATAATTATCGATGAAAACATAAACTAAGAATTTTCTGTAGTATTTACTAGTCTTATGAGCTGGTTTCCGACCGTTACAGCCATCGTCAGATAATAACCTTTCGTAGATAATTAACTTTCTAAGTTAATAATAAAGTTTGAGAAAAATATTACATATGAAAGGTGTGTTGCAAAACTCACAGCTTAAATGTCATCTTACTCAGCGCTATCGTACCATAGAAAACATTAAAATATCTAGACGTACCAGGGCTCTTATATCACTCCAACTGCACACGGCCCACACCATTACAAAGCCCCCGCCAGCTTGAACAGTCCCCTGATGACATCCAGGGGTCATAGATTCAGGAGATTGTCTCCATACCCGTACACATCCATCCGCTCGATACAATATGAAACGAGACTTACCCAACCAGGCAACATGTTTCCAGTCAACAACAGTCCAATGTCGGTGTGACAGGTCGAGGCGAGACGTAAAGCTTTGTGTCGTGCAGTCATCGAGAGCGCACGAGAGGGACTCCGAAAGCCCATATCGACGATCGTTCGTTGAACTGTTCGAACGCTGACACTTGTTGATGGCCCAGGACTGAAATTTGCAGCAATTTACAGAAGGGTTACACTTCTGTAGCCTTGAACGATTCTCTTCAGTCGTTGGTCCCGTTTTTGCAGGATGTTTTTTCCTCCCGCAGCGATGTCAGAATTTGATGTTTACCGGATTCCTGATATTCACGGTACGCTAGTGAAATAGTCGTACGGGGAAATTCACACTTCATCGCTACGTCGGAGATGCTGTGTCCCATTGCTCGAGCGTCGACTGTAGCACCACGTTCAAATTCAAATGGCTCAAAGCACTATGGGTCTTAACATCTGCAGTCATCAGTCCTCTAGGCTTAGAACTACTTAAACCCAACCAATCTAAGGACATCACACACATCCATGCCCGAAGCAGGATTCGAACCTGCGACCGTAGCAGCAGCGCGGTTCCGGGCTGAAGCGTCTAGAACCGTTCGGCGACAGCGGCCTGCGGCACCACGTTCAAAACACTGAAATCTTGATAACCTGCCCTTATAGCAGCAGTAACCGACCAAACAACTGTGCCAGACAGTTTTTGTCTTATAAAGGCATTGCCGATCGCAGCGCCGTATTCTGCCTGTAAACATATTTCTGTATTTGAATACTCATGACTGTACCAGTTTCTTTGACGCTTCAGTGTATATTTCAAAATATTTTCTTTGTCCTCCCTGAGGGGTCAAATATTTCCCACCGTAACCAAAATTTGTCTAAAAAGGCATGCTCGGGTTGGTCATACGTTTGACATACGTCTGCTACACCTGCAGCCCAGCTCAGGGCGTCACCTTGAGTAAACTCTCCAGGTAGCGTATTTTTTGTTGTTCAGACCAGCTACTTGGCAGTGCATTACGAAATGCTCTTATGAATATGTGTGGGTGTAGTTTTTTCGATTCATTAGTAAACACCTGAAATTGTCTGTGTTTCAAGAGGCTTTATCAGCTGATACCGACAAAGATAGTAGTCTAGTATGTAACATTAAGTTTGTCAGTGTGTGGTAACTTGCGTGTTTCGTCATTAACGGCGGAAACTGCTTATAGGTGCCGGAATTTCTGTCGTTAATGTCGTGAGCCGACAAAGGTGGAGAGTTATCCTCGCTTGCCTAACAAACCGTCTGGTATGTTTCCTGTGTTAACTTATTTTGATTCGTTCGAACTGATCCTAACAATGTTCAGTACCGAACGAATTTGCTGAACTGCAGTTTTCATATAGTTGTTTACTTTGTCAATAACTGTCTTCTGCCGGCCGGTGTGGCCAAGCGGTTAAAGGCGCTTCAGTCTGGAACCGCGCGACCGCTACGGTCGCAGGTTCGAATCCTGCCTCGGACATGGATGTGTGTGATGTCCTTAGGTTAGTTAGGTTTCAGTAGTTCTAAGTTATAGGGGACTGATGCCCTCAGATGTTAAGTCCCATAGTGCTCAGAGTCATTTGAACCATCATTTGAACTGTCTTCTACCTCATCGATATAAGTTCCGTGTTATATTATAAATTGTTGTGCAAGTGTGACATCACTGTCAAACATGTGTACACCTGCCCGGTCGTTTAATTCCTTTACAACGGTACAAACGTGCTATTATTTAAGTTTTATGAAACCGACCTCCTCCGTTAATTTTAGTGTTTTTCCCGGAAGATCTTCGCAAACTGTTTCAGATCAGAAATTTCCGTCTGATGCCACGGTTTCTGCTAATTCATCGCGAGCAGTTTGTAGATCATCTTGTTTCGCAGCTAGTTCATCTCATCTAGCTGCAGTTTCCTTTCGTACTTCTACTACTTTCATAAATTTCTGATCGAATTTTGATCAAGATCTGTAAATTTTTGATCGAGGTTTTGCTCGAATTTTTCAAACACTTCCTTTGGAAATTACATGATCCCATTCGGGTTGCTCGAATGAACTGAGGCAATGTTGCCTAGTGTTTGTGATGCTACTTCGCTCATAAAGATACCTTGTTCGCGCGACATCGCGCTGCCTGTATTTTCCTGTCGTCTCGCGATTCCTCTTTCACAACTGCTATGGAAAAATATACTTTCGGGTGTTGAGTGTGGAGTTAATTTATCCACTATCTGCATTAAAATATTCCTACCGAAATTCTCTTATTTATATTTTAGTTAAATCCATATCGTGATAGCTACTAATGATTTCGTTATTCTGACGGCGTTCTACACTCCTGGAAATGGAAAAAAGAACTTTGAGCGAGGGCGTATAGTGGGCATGCGGGAGGCCGGGTGGACGTACCGCCGAATTGCTCAACACGTGGGGCGTGAGGTCTCCACAGTACATCGATGTTGTCGCCAGTGGTCGGCGGAAGGTGCACGTGCCCGTCGACCTGGGACCGGACCGCAGCGATGCACGGATGCACGCCAAGACCGTAGGATCCTACGCAGTGCCGTAGGGGACCGCACCGCCACTTCCCAGCAAATTAGGGACACTGTTGCTCCTGGGGTATCGGCGAGGACCATTCGCAACCGTCTCCATGAAGCTGGGCTACGGTCCCGCACACCGTTAGGTCGTCTTCCGCTCACGCCCCAACATCGTGCAGCCCGCCTCCAGTGGTGTCGCGACAGGCGTGAATGGAGGGACGAATGGAGACGTGTCGTCTTCAGCGATAGTCGCTTCTGCCTTGGTGCCAATGATGGTCGTATGCGTGTTTGGCGCCGTGCAGGTGAGCGCCACAATCAGGACTGCATACGACCGAGGCACACAGGGCCAACACCCGGCATCATGGTGTGGGGAGCGATCTCCTACACTGGCCGTACACCACTGGTGATCGTCGAGGGGACACTGAATAGTGCACGGTACATCCAAACCGTCATCGAACCCATCGTTCTACCATTCCTAGACCGGCAAGGGAACTTGCTGTTCCAACAGGACAATGTATCCCGTGCCACCCAACGTGCTCTAGAAGGTGTAAGTCAACTACCCTGACCAGCAAGATCTCCGGATCTGTCCCCCATTGAGCATGTTTGGGACTGGATGAAGCGTCGTCTCACGCGGTCTGCACGTCCAGCACGAACGCTGGTCCAACTGAGGCGCCAGGTGGAAATGGCATGGCAAGCCGTTCCACAGGACTACATCCAGCATCTCTACGATCGTCTCCATGGGAGAATAGCAGCCTGCATTGCTGCGAAAGGTGGATATACACTGTACTAGTGCCGACATTGTGCATGCTCTGTTGCCTGTGTCTATGTGCCTGTGGTTCTGTCAGTGTGATCATGTGATGTATCTGACCCCAGGAATGTGTCAATAAAGTTTCCCCTTCCTGGGACAATGAATTCACGGTGTTCTTATTTCAATTTCCAGGAGTGTATATCGATTGTTTGTATTGATACATCCACATTCACTGCTTCCTGAGTCTGATTATTTAAAATATTTGGTTATCTTTTGTTATCTCCATTTTTAATGGGTAAACAGATGTTCACAAGTGAAAATATTGCAGTGAATCATAACTTTTCTTTACATACTGGACAATATTTTTAGCGCGGTATCGCACCCAAGATGGCTGCTACTCTCTACGAGAATGTTCTGCGTAGTACGAGATTGTTAACACAAAATGCTACGTTCTCCTTAAAGTTGTTACTATAAAAAGCTACATGTATAAAGCCTATTCTTGCTGTTGAATCTAACTGCACATCATTTGACTGGAAGAATGGTGCAAGATTCCCTTAAAACCACACAGGATCTTCCGAGACGACTGGAAGCTGTTTTGAATGCCAACGGGTTTCCTACTCCGTATTAGGCATTGTAATATATTGTGTTCCTGGTATTACCATGTTTTTGCCACCACCCCCTCCCCCATTCCCTGTACTTAGAGATCAGCATAGCAGGCCAGACCAGGGAAGTGCCAGCACGATGAGTGTAGCGTCCTGGGGCCTTTTTCCTATGGTCTCAGGTGGTCTAGAAACAACTGGAAAGAACCATACTTCGTCGATTCCCTGTCAGGACACCCCTTTGGGAGGACGAGGCCACCTCCCGACCCCAAACAGTGCTATCTGGTTCTCTTTATTACAGTATGATCGCTATGGAAAATGATATATTTCTTGGGTTGCCAATGATCTACAACAATTAAAACAGAACTGTAACAACACCAAATCCTTTCCACATCGTTCTGCTCTTCCTCACGTTCATCTAACAGCAATTCTTTCCTGCCAACAATTTGACTGTGCTGCTGACCCTGTTTAATACTTTTTCTATTCTAGTGATACGTTGAAAAGTAGATTATCAATCATTACCTATCTGTACGTATTATAAACTCTAGTATCCTGATGAGTTCTTTTGTCTGTATGTGAAACTAATCTGAGGAAGTACGGTAGGGATTTTGATGATGTTTACGCCAGTAGATAGACTGATTTGCGAGGAAACTTGGTGTATCTAATTTATTACCGCTACGCCAGCCAAACCGTTCGGCTGTAGACACATCCGTGTGAAGCTTCGGTGTGTCACTAATATACATGGTATACCAGGAGGAATGGTCAGTATTCAGGGATATGACAGGAACGATCACTCGAAGAAAAAAAGTCAAGTAAACCCGGGCTCTAGAACGTATACTTTAAGAACACTGAGCGGTTGTTAAGTAGTAGAGATCTGAATCACAGCAGCTAAGTTGAACAAGTGTTCATTGTTCTTTAGATATACACTTTAGAGTCCAGTTTTACTAGACAATTTTTTCTTATTTTGGTCCATACTACCTACCACCTCCAAAAATACGGAGAGCAACGAGTTTGCAATAAAAGACATTTGTTTTACAGTACCGAAGATGCAGAAGTGCACATAGCTCATGTATTTTAGATCACGCGTTTAGTAGACTTTTTGCTTCGTGTGATCGTTCCTGTCATTCCTGAACACTGACTAGGATATCCTGTATGTATTCCAAGAAGTGTTTGCTTTTTGTTTTCAGCCCAACTTTAACCAGTATTCTGCGTATTACAAGTGTATGCAGAAAAAATTTTAAACCAAAGAGAGACGGACTGAAAAAAATTAAAATGCCTTCTATCCCTGTCAGCTATTTAGTTTCAATCATGCGAAAGAATAGACTACATTACAACATTTCTGTACTGCCTGTAAGTAAAAAATTTGTTTAGAAATGAAGTTGTGATGTACTAGATGTAACTTATTTACCATCTTTTTAGAACTGAAATATCCATACAATCCGTCATCTTTGAAAACTGTACATGTAGAACTGGTGGAGGTTGCTTCACTGGGGTATTAGATGCCAAAGATGATGATGATGTCCCATATTCCGAGGAGCGTAGGGAACGATGCAGGAGACCCGCACCGCCGACTAGGCAAGGTCCTAGCGGGGGTAGTTTGCCATTGCCGTCCTCCGGCCGTAATGGGGATGGATGATGATGATGATGAAGACGACACAACAACACCCAGTCATCTCGAGGCAGGAAAAGTCCCTGACCACGCCGGGAATCGAACCCGGGACCCCGTGCGCGGGAAGCGAGAACGCTACCGCAAGACCACGAGCTGCCATAGCAGTCATCAACATTAGCAGGTGTACAGTCTTCATACATTCTTCAGTAATTCTGTATGTTTTTACACGACAGTATCATACATTTTTCTTTTTCTTGTACCTTTGTCACGAATCAGCGCAGGGTCGGCATGATTAATTACAGATTTATCATGGTTAGTTTAAGAGATGGCCGGATGCTCTTTCTCTCGCCGCTCCATAACCCCCGAGGATGGAACACGTGTACCTCCAAACTATCTGCGCTTAGTGTTATTATGTGGAAGTGTGCGCAAGTTTTCTAAATGTTTCCGAACAGGTTAACTGAAACAGGACTTCGGAACCATTCCCGTATTCACTTAATGGGATGTGGGAAAACCTCCTGGAAACCATCACATCCAGGCCGGCCGAAACACTGACCCCCATCGTTCATCCGGCGGGATTATTCGATCCGAGGCTGGAGCATCTCCCCATCCCGGAAGCGGTGCTTTAACAAGCAAGACCGTTCCGTCGGATAATACCACAGTTTCGTACATTGCAATTAAGACTGCAGCATAACTTCCACAGGTACGCATTTCTGGCGTGTTCACATTGCAAGGAATATCCCGATGATGAAACTGCGACTTCGAAATATACGAGGGCAGTTCAATAAGTAATGCAACACATTTTTTTTCTGAAACAGGGGTTGTTTTATTCAGCATTGAAATACACCAGGTTATTCCCCAATCTTTTAGCTACACAACACTATTTTTCAACGTAATCTCCATTCAATGCTACGGCCTTACGCCACCTTGAAATGAGGGCCTGTATGCCTGCACGGTACCATTCCACTGGTCGATGTCGGAGCCAACGTCGTACTGCATCAATAACTTCTTCATCATCCGCGTAGTGCCTCCCACGGATTGCGTCCTTCATTGGGCCAAACATATGGAAATCCGACAGTGCGAGATCGGGGCTGTAGGGTGCATGAGGAAGAACAGTCCACTGAAGTTTTGTGAGCTCCTCTTGGGTGCGAAGACTTGTGTGAGGTCTTGCGTTGTCATGAAGAAGGAGAAGTTCGTTCAGATTTTTGTGCCTACGAACACGCTGAATTCGTTTCTTCAATTTCTGAAGAGTAGCACAATACACTTCAGAGTTGATCGTTTGACCATGGGGAAGGTCATCGAACAGAATAACCCCTTCAGCGTCCCAGAAGACTGTAACCATGACTTTACCGGCTGAGGGTATGGCTTTAAACTTTTTCTTGGTAGGGGAGTGGGTGTGGCGCCACTCCATTGATTGCCGTTTTGTTTCAGGTTCGAAGTGATGAACCCATGTTTCATCGCCTGTAACAATATTTGACAAGAAATTGTCACCCTCAGCCACATGACGAGCAAGCAATTCCGCACAGATGGTTCTCCTTTGCTCTTTATGGTGTTCGGTTAGACAACGAGGGACCCAGCGGGAACAAACCTTTGAATATCCCAACTGGTGAACAATTGTGACAGCACTACCAACAGAGATGTCAAGTTGACCACTGAGTTGTTTGATGGTGATCCGTCGATCATCTCGAACGAGTGTGTTCGCACGCTTCGCCATTGCAGGAGTCACAGCTGTGCACGGCCGGCCCGCACGCGGGAGATCAGACAGTCTTGCTTGACCTTGCGGCGATGATGACACACGCTTTGCCCAACGACTCACCGTGCTTTTGTCCACTGCCAGATCACCGTAGACATTCTGCAAGCGCCTATGAATATCTGAGATGCCCTGGTTTTCCGCCAAAAGAAACTCGATCACTGCCCGTTGTTTGCAACGCACATCCGTTACAGACGCCATTTTAACAGCTCCGTACAGCGCTGCCACCTGTCGGAAGTCAATGAAACTATACGAGACGAAGCGGGAATGTTTGAAAATATTCCACAAGAAATTTCCGGTTTTTTCAACCAAAATTGGCCGAGAAAAAAAATGTGTTGCATTACTTATTGAACTGCCCTCGTATATCGCTATAATGAAAATGCTGTATAGGCGGTAGACGGAGTTTGCAACCAAGTTTTCAGATTCGAAGAGTGTCCAGTATTGATGTACAGACTGATCCATAAAAATTCATCCATCTTCATAAGACTACAGCTTCTGCGTGAATTCAAATGGAAACTTGGGACGAATATTAACTAACACATCAAAAATAAAAGCTTACCTTGGAGCCAGTTGTAAGTAGCCAGTTCTTGTGGCTGCCAATAGGACTCTGCCTGGTGCAGCTGGCTCGCTCGTTGGCTCGTTAGCCTCAAGACGAGGCGAAGATGAAACAACAATACAACGCGTTTTACTTTCTCCAAATCAGCAGGCGCAAGCCAGTGGCAACTGCGCTGCGTGACTTTCGACGAGAGTACAGCATTGTGCCTCCAACATCGTTAGGGCCTCCAAAATCACCTATCTCATTGTATATGATTTTACTGATGGAGGTTTGTGGAAGACTCCGTCTACATGTATATCCCTCCGACACTTCTGGATGGACTGCGACGTGGCGTAACTGCAGAAGTGAATGCAGTAATTCCAAATGCGCTCGCAAAAGTACTGGGCGAGTTTGAGTCTCGTCTACATCAATTGGGGGGGGGGGGGTTCCCAACCTTTCTTAGATCATTACCCCTATGTGCAATCAGACATTAGCTAGTATCCCCGCCGCCCTTCCCCCCCCCCCCTTCCACTGTCTGTTGCCCCGCCTCACATTATCACCAACTTTAGCACATAACTAAGCCAAAGAATGAAAGTTTGCTTGGAACACTTATTTTTAAAACGATGAAAGATGTGACAATTGAATGATATTTTGTGTGTGTGTGTGTGTGTGTGTGTTAGAATGAATGATGAAGCAATTTGCGGTGCATCGTAAGTGTTATTCACAACTAGTTCTCAGATAAGAAAGCTAACTATCCACAGTGAGGATAGACACTTGTTACAAAACATACTACCCCTGAATTACTCCTCTCAGTTGTAGCATTTGTTTGACCTGCATACTGCACTCCCATTTAAAATCAAACAAGTTCACATGTGTGCATTATACTTACTGTTCATAAGTCAATTGATTCCTTACTTCTGAACTGGCACAAATTGGACGACTGTTAATGCTGTGTCTAACCAGTCTTTGTCTAACCAGGGTAATAATAATAATAATATTTCTGCACTCAGCCTTTTGAAGCTAGTCGTGCTATCAATTAATTCATTTGCCTGTTTCGAAGCGAGTAACGAAGCAATTTCTGGACGACTGCAGGTACTATCTACAACTAGGAGAAGACATTTTCTTGAGATAGCCGGCAGTTGTGGCCGAGCGGTTCTAGGAACTTCAGTCTGGAACCGCGCGACCGCTACGGTCGCAGGTTCGAGTCCTGCCTCGGACATGGACGTGTGTGTGTCCTTATGTTAGGTTTAAGTAGTTCTAAGTTATAGGGGACTGATGACCTCAGATGTTAAGTCCCATAGTGCTCAGAGCCATTTTTTTCTCGAGAAATTTAGCATTTGTAACTTGTATGTCTGTCTTTTATAGCCAGCAATATACGGGACAATGCTCAACATACGTGTGTAGTGGATAGACAATGTAAAAAATTTGTAACCTCCACCAGATTAATGCTACGAACTGAAAAAAGTAGTTATTGATAACTTTTGTAGTCAGTATTATCTTATTACAAAATTGTGATAATAGTAATGATGTTTTGAAAAAAATATAGTTTCACGATTGAAACAAAATCAGATCGTTTAGTTTTTACCCCTCAGAAAATTTCATTTTACCTCTATGGAGGGTAATTACCCCCAGGTTGAGAACCAGTGGTGTAGATGTTCGCCTGTTCGTCGTGCGTCCGGTGGGCGGCACATCTAACGTTTCTGAAGATGCGAGAGGCGCCCAATAAGTAAAGCAACACGTTTTTTTCACAAGTTTCGGCTGAAGAAAACGCGGAATTTGTTGCGGGACATCGTGGAATATTCCCGCTTCAGCTCCTATAGTTTCATGACGTTTCGATAGTTGGCGACGCTATACGTAGCCCTCAAAATGGCGTCTGTAAAGGAGGTGCAGTCCAAGCAGAAAGCAGTCATTGAGTTTCTTTTGGCGGAAAATCAGAGCACCGCAGGTATTCATAGGCGCCTTCAGAATGTCTACGGAGACCTGGCAGTGAACAAAAGCACGGTGAGTCGTTGGGCGAGGCGTCTGTCATCATCGCAAAAAGATCGGGCAAACCTGTGCGACCTCCCGCGTTCCGGCCGGCCACACACAGCTGTGACTCCTGCATTGTTGGAATGTGTGGACATCCTCATCCAAGGTGATCACTGTCGAACACCTGGCTGCTCAACTGGATGTCTCCGTCGGTAGTACTGACGCAATCATCCACCAGCTGGGGTACTCAAAGGTGTGTGTTCGCAGGGTTCCTCGCCACCTAACAAGACCGTAAAGAGCAGCAAAGGACTATCTGTGCAGAATTGCTTGCGTGTTACGAGGCTGATTGTGACTATTTTTGTCGAACATCGTCACAAGCGATGAAAGATGGGTTCACCACTTCGAACCGGAAACAAAACAGCTGTCCATGTGTGAGTAGGCTGTTTAGGTTTTTAGGTTGGTAATGTCACGTAGCGCTCTGTATGAAAATCACTGGCTGTTCTGTTTGCAGTCTGTGGCTTGTTGGCATTGTTGGAATATTCGCTATTGCAGTGTTGCGCAGTTGGATGTGAACAGTGCGTAGCGTTGCGCAGTTGGAGGTGAGCAGCCAGCAGTGGTGGATGTGGGGGGAGAAATGGCGGAGTTTTGAGAGCGGGTGATCTGGTGTTTGGCCGGCCTGGGTGGCAGAGCGATTCTAGGCGCTACAGTCTGGAACCGCGCGACCGCTACGGTCGCAGGTTCGAATCATGCCTCGGGCATGGGTGTGTGTGATGTCCTTAGGTTAGTTAGGTTGAAGTAGTTCTAAGCTCTAGGGGACTCATGACCTCAAAAGTTGAGTCCCATAGTGCTCAGAGCCATTTGATCTGGTGTTTGTGTACCCTTGTGTATTTGTGTTCTTCCTGTCTTTATGTGTTTATCTGATAAGAGTTATCTTGTAGAATTTTTCTAATAATATGTTATTTTCTTTGTAAAGATATTCACACATTATTTATTCTGTTCTGTTTTAATGCTTATGTGTGTGTTTAATGTTTCGAAAACTATTCTGATTATTTTATTTACTTAAGTCATAATTCCTGTAACACTGATATATATGTTTATTTCTATTCTTTTGTAAAGCCTGTATTACTACAAATGTTATCTGTATTATTATGTTCTTTAATGATATATTTTGTACCTTTGTAATTGTATTCTTATGTTGTAAATTTATAATTGTATGGACACCAATTCTTCAAATTAAGTTTCATTTCACTGCACACGTTTCGGTTGGTCATAGTATGTGCACAATATGTGAAAAAGGGACTGTTAGTGTCTGCACATGTGTTAATAATTCAGCAAGGGACTGGTTAACAGCATTGCTGGTTCTAAGGATAATTCCAAAAACTTTGTGAGTGCACAAGTGGTGGTTTATGGACTTGCTATACTGTCCGCAAGACTCTTCGATGGTGATTGTGCACCTGTACAGTCGCAACAGATGGCTGCTGGCCGTCTCTACAAGGGCTGCAGTGGGTCTGCACCTTTGATGGCCCACCAATACCATACTTTCTAGCAGGACTACAGTGGGTCTGCTCTGTGATGACCTACATACCAATATTCTTCAAAACTTCGACTGACTCTTCTGTGGGTTTGCTCTGTTGTGGCCCATTACCTGTCTGCATTGTCTTTCCGTTGGAAGGACAGCACTACTTCTTCAAGACTGCATGGAAATCCACTACTTCCGTGTGCATTTTCTTTTACTGCTCAGACTTTGAGAAAAAAAACTGCAATTACTGTGATGAATGATCAGGACTGTCTTTATGGACTATGAGAAAATCTTTGCTTTTGACCAACAGTGTATCAATAAGTGTGTGCATTTGACATCTTTGTTATTGTAATTATGATTTTTTTTTTCAAATCTGTATTGGCCACTGCCCAAAACAATTTGTAAAATTCTTGTGGGGAGCATGGGGGCTATGTAAGTAGGCTGTTTATGTTTTTTTGTTGGTAATGTCACGTAGCACTCTGTATGCAGTCTGTGGCTGGTTGGCATTTTTGGAATATTCGCTATTGCAGTGTTGCGCAGTTGGATGTGAACAGCGCGTAGCGTTGTGAAGTTGGAGGTGAGCCGCCAGCAGTGGTGGATGAGGGGAGAGAGAGGGCAGAGTTTTGAGAGCGGACAATTTGGACGTGTGTCACACAAATAAAGAAAAGATGTTATGTGGACATGTGTCCGGAAAAGCTTAATTTCCGTGTTAGAGCTCATTTTATTTTCGTCAGGATGTACTGTACATCCTCGATTCACCGCCATGATTTCATACGGGATACTCTACCTGTGCTGCTAGAACATGTGCCTTTACAAGTACGACACAACATGTGGTTCATGCTCGATGGAGCTCCTGCACATTTCGGTCGAAGTGTTCGTACGCTTCTCAACAACAGATTCGGTGACCGATGGATTGGTAGAGGCGGACCAATTCCATGGCCTCCACGATCTCCTGACCTCAACCCTCTTGACTTTCATTTATGGGGACATTTGAAAGGTCTTGTGTACGCAACCCCGGTACCAAATGTACTCTTCGTGCTCGTATTGTGGACAGCTGTGATACAATACGCCATTCTCCAGGGCTGCATCAGCGCATCAGGGATTCCATGCAACGGAGGGTGGATGCATGTATCCTCGCTAACGGAGGACATTTTGAACATTTCCTGTAACAAAGTGTTTGAAGTCACGCTGGTACGTTCTGTTGCTGTGTGTTTCCATTCCATGATTAATGTGATTTGAAGAGAAGTAATAAAATGAGCTCTAACATGGAAAGTAAGCATTTCCGGACACATGTCCACTTAACATATTTTCTTTCTTTGTGTGTGAGGAATGTTTCCTGAAAGTTTGGCCGTACCTTTTTGTAACACCATATATATATATATATATATATATATATATATATATATATATATATATATATATATATATATATATATATATAATGACTTTTGAACACTATTAAAGTAAATACATTGTTTGTTCTCTATCAAAATCTTTCATTTGCTAAGTATGCCTATCAGTAATGCCTTCAGTAGTAGAATCTTTTATTTAGCTGGCAGTATTGACGCTCGCTGTATTGCAGTAGTTCGAGTAACGAAGATTTTTGTGAGGTAAGTGATTCATGAAAGGTATAGCTTATTGTTAGTCAGGGACATTCTTTTGTTGGGATTATTGAAAGTCAGATTGCGTTGCGCTAAAAATATTGTGTGTCAGTTTAGTGTTGACCAGAATAAGTAAAGAGAGAAATGTCTGAGTACGTTCAGTTCTGCTCAGCTGTTAGAAAATCAAATAACGTAAGAGGTAATTCACTAATTTTTCTAAGGGGATGTTTCATATGGAGCGGCGCCACACTATTCCTCCTCCGAAGGAAAAGTTCAGAGTCGCACTCTCAGCCGGTAAAGTCAAGGCGACGGTCTTCTGGGACTCTGAATGGGTTATTCTGATTGATGTCCTTCCTCATGGCGCAACGACCAAATGTGACGTTTATTGTACTATACTAAGGTAATTGAAGATACGTCTTCAGCGTGTTTGTCAGCACAGAACTGCAAACGTTCTTCTTGTTCATGAAAACGCAAGGTCTCACGCAAGCCTGCCGAGAGGAGCTCACAAAACCTCAAAAGCTCATTGGACCGTTCTTCCTCTCCCAGCCTACAGCCCGGATTTCGCACCTTCCGACGTCCATCTGTTTGGCCCAATGCAGGATGTATTCCAGGGGAACCAGTACGTGGATGATGGGGAGGTTACTGATGCAGCAAGATGTTGACTCCGACGTAGATCAGTAGAGTGGTACCGTGGCGGCGTAAGGCCGTCGTACTGGTCGGAGATTATGTTGAAAAATACGGTTCTGTAGCCAAAAGAGTGTGGAATAATATGGTGTATTGGAATCATGAATAAAATCAATCTGCTTGCAGAGAAAAGTGTTGCATTACTTAGTGAACGCCCCTCCTAAATGAAAACCTGGATTCTAAAGGCAATTGGAATAATGTGCCACAAGTTTGCGTCTGCACTCATGTAAATGATACCCGCTTGTGAAGATCGATATGTTTCTTTTAAAATAAAAACCTTGTTGTCCTACGCGTAGATTGAAATTTACCCCGAGTTTTTGTCTTCACTCGTACAGAAATTACACCCCTATAAAGTTGAATAAATCCTTGTGAAATACCTTGTCTATCATAGCTGATGGTGTCAAAATCTTCCTATTAACACGTAGAAGGTCGGAATATTTTTCTGCCAAGTCATTGTGGAGGAAGAGTTAAGGATGAAATATACAGACTCAACTAAGAGAGTTTTCTCACCGACTTCCTCCATATTTGATATATCTACACCCGACAGGCAAGAGGCCAAGAACTGCATGTGATTGAGGACTGAGGAGGGGACTCCCAAGCACATTGTGTTCACGTGCCCCAATTACGCACGAGCTGCCTCGATCGAGAGGCAGCTTTTAGGTGCAATAGAGGTGGGAGACACGCTCCTTAACCATGAACAGATAAAAATATTTGCAAAGATGGGTAGTACGAGGCATATTCAGAAAGTAAGTGTACTAGATTTTTACATTTTTTTGGAGAAAAAGTGTATTTGAAAAAAATTACAGGATACTATTGATACACTTCTTCACTGTTTTTCTACATGATCGACATCCCATTCAAAGCATGTGGTGAGCCGCGGCACAAGCTTTTTTATGCCCTCCTCAAGGAACTCCTCTGCCGCTCCCTCCCACACTTCAGAACCTGTTTCTGCAACTGCTCCTAGGTTGAAAATTTAATTCCACTCATGTGAGTTTTCATGGAGGTGAAAAGATGATAGCCTGAAGGTGCGAAGTGGCTGAGGCTGTATGAGGACGGGCGTCGTCTTGCAACAAACATATATGGGACTGTGTTTGTTGCAAGACGACTCCCGTCCTCATACATATATATATATATAAGGTTCACCGGCCATTTGACCATGGGCAGGGGCACTATGAATATAGTGCAGGACAATAAGTTGCGAATGTGGGTCTCACGGGAGGCGTGCCAGACATAAGTCCCTGCAATCGCACTATCCTCTGTGTCCTCGGTGGCTTAGATGGATAGAGCGTCCGCTATGAAAGCAGAAGATTCCCGGTTCGAGTCCCGATCGGTGCACACATTTTCAACCGTCCCCGTTGACATATCAACGCCTGTATGCAGCTAAGGGTATTCATTTCATTGTCAAATCACACTCGTCAGCATTCCCCTCCTTTGGTTTTGAATGCTCCTTGCTCTTTCTGACCTTTTTTAGTTTCTCACAATATCGTTGCGCATTGATGGTCTCCCCCGGAGGAAGAAATTCGACCGAGGTAGTACCCTTTCGGTCCCAAAAGGCACACTAATCCCATGATTTTGTTTGCCCGAAATAGTAGTTTTGATCTTTTTAGTAGATTTGGAACTGGTGTAACGCCACTGCGACGACTTTCTATCTCAGCCGTGTAATGAGCCATCCACGTTTTATCTCCAGTCATAATAGGGGGTGCTATCGACCTGGTTTTTCTTGTGCTGTTGGGTCAGCTGTTTTGAACCCTTCTTAGACACAGTTTCCGGTGTCCCCACCTTTCTGTTAGTGTCTCGTATAAGAGCGTTCTCGAGAGTTGTGGAAACATCGCATAAACTTCATCTATTGTCTATCCACGGTCTTCCTTAACAGTTTCCTCGACTTTTAGGACTAACTAATCAGTCAAAATGGAAGGTCTTCCATACGTCTCTTCGTCATGAACATTTGTTCTACCTTCACTGAACTCCCCACACCACTTAAGCACATCTGTTCTGCTCATAAAACCTTCGCCGTAAAGCGTTTCGATTCATGAAAAAAATTGGTAATATTATTCTTTCCGCGAGTAGGAAGCGGGTTACAGCACCTGGATCGTGCTTGACGGAATCTCTTAAAGATATCTTTCACGCATCTGGACGCTGCAACGTGAGTTTACGTACTACTGTCTTCCTGCGATGCTCAGGCCAGAATATCCCCTTCCATCACTCAGTATTCTAAGCCCTCAAAAAATAAAATAACCACAGCCCGTTATGGTCACAATACACATACATTCTGAAAGCGTCTCGTAACTTTAACCAAGCTCAAAGAGAGTATGGCAGACATAAGTTCAGAATCAACACATAAGATAAGAAGAAAATCCCCATGTACTGGTGAGGGCCAGCAACACCGACACACCAAATAAAGGACAAGCACCGATAGTGACAAAAATAAACTAGGACTGAAGAGCTGTAGTCAGTTTAATTTGTAATCTAGAATACTTAAGACGCTGACTATGTATGCAAAGTGGTCAATTATTTCAAAGTATCTGTCAATCTTCTCGCGATAAGTACTGGTAGTCACCGTTTGGCGGGCTGGGAGACGGGAGAAGTCTAACAATTGTAACAACACACAGTAATAAAGAATGTAAAATATAAACCACAAATTAATAAATGCGAAAGAAGTGGATGTTCTTTAGACACAGCTTGTCGCATCATCAAATCTGATACACATTCTGCAGCCTTCGGTACCAATGGGTAGCGATAGTTTAATTTACAAGTAGAAAAGTTCTTATGAAACATGTTAACTAAAAGTCATTATTTCATGGATAACTATTAATGTTTTTATATAATTAGGATGAAGTTTTTATATTGAAATCCGTAAATCTGTTAAATATTTTTTTTAAAATTATGTATCCGTTAAATGAAACAATATCTTTGACAATGTAGTAAATCTGTTAACCCTCTTCGCCTCAAAAATTATCTTCTTACTTCTTGTTCGCACTTGCGAGAGGGGTGGTTGTATGATTGGGTATTGTGAATACAACTGCAGAAAGCAGAAATGTTTGGTTATGAAAAAAAGAGTCTTGTGGAACCTTTTACGACACGTATTTTGTCAACTAGATGTCTGTACAGAAGATTCAATGAAGAAACCGTTTTATTTGACGTTTAACAAACCATCAACTCTACGCACCTATAAATAGTATCTTTCTTTCCACTGTCAAATCTGGAGAATTAGGTCATAATCTGAAAAGAAAACAACGAGACCAACTTCAAGGCAATCAGCTAAGTAAAAGGCTACATTTTACTAAAGTGAACATGTCATTCAGTGACAGTTCTTTCAGAGTAATGACTGAAGTCCGCTCAGTACACACGTCATTCAATAGACTTTGTTGACGTGGTGTCTTACGATCTCTCTCTGCATCTACATGACTAGTCTACAACACTATATTTAATTTCTTGGTTCATAGGAACGCTATCTGATTATTTCTCGACCGTTTTACTCTCTAATAGCACGTGGAAAAAATGAACACCCAAATTTTTCCGTGCGAGATCTGTCTTACCTCACTTTACTAAGATGTTCATTTATCCCTTCTACGTGATAGTCCACAAAATATTTTAGCATTCGAAGGAGAAGGTTGATAATTAAAATTTTGTGAACAAATCTTGCCGCAACAAAAAAACGCCTTGGAATTAATGATTTCCACCCTGACTAGTGTACCATATACATGACATTCTCTCCATTTCACAATTATACAAAACGTGCTGCCATCCTTTGAACTTTTTCGATATCCTCCATCAACGCTATCTAGTAAGGATCCCATACCGCACAGCAATACTCCAGAAATGGAGTGACGAGCATGGTGTAAGTAATCTCTTTGGTAGATATGCTGCACCTTCTAGGTTTTAACGAAATGTAGCCGTTCGGTTCGCCATCCCAATAGCGCCAAACCTCGTAGTTCCCAGAGGAGAGGTTTCCAATGTATGTAATAAATGCAAAAAAAAAAAAAAGTAAAACAGAACAAAGTCGTACACTGTCTCACAGACTTAGTTTATAGTCCAGCAGAGTATGTGATGGACGTCCCGTACTGCACTGTGCTCATTCTGTACTGGGAGGACAAGATCGTAAATCGGATCTGGGAAGAGGGAATAAGAATCGCAGAGGACATGGCGACCTTGTGCACGATGTGGCGTGCGGGTGCGGCCGCCCCGGCAGCCCCCACCACCCATCTGGCAGCGACGCCACGCGGGTTGCCAGCAAAGAAGGCGGAGGCGCGCCCAGTTGCCGCGCGTCCTCTGCAGGGGGCGTCAGAAGCGGTGAGTACCGCAGCAGCTGCCGACCTCAGCACGCTTCTCATCCCTATACCTGCTCAGCTGCTTACAAAATATACACACGGTGGTCAGAAACAGTCTGAAAAACCTGTAAGTGTGCTGCAGGAGAGGCTGTACTGAGAAAATACAACTGTTAAGAAAAAAATTCGATATTTTGCGCCGTTTCCGCAGTTACTTAGCATTGAAGTTAGGCATTCAGGCCGCAGTGAGCGCCAATTCATGCAGCCTGCCAGAGGCGGTGTGGCGAAACGTGCTTTTACTCACCTAGCTTAAATTCATCACTTCCGAAAAATGCACATCTTGTAATGAGCATTTCACAAGTGGTGACTCACGGATCCACAGATGACTGTGCATTACCGCATTTTTAGCGGACGCAAGTGCTTGAATTTACGCGCGCAACGACCTGATTGGCTAACTTCAACGCTAAATAACTCGAAAACGGCGCGAAGTATTGAATGTTTTTTCTTAACGACTATTTCTCATCGCAACCTGTCCTGCAACACCCTTAAAAGCTTTACAGTATGTTTCTGACCATCCTGTATACATTCGCTGTTTATCCAAGGTACCAGTTGTTTATTTTTCCGAATGTTATATTACGTATACGACGACAGATCTGAAATTTCTCCAAGCGTTTCAGAGTTATGTACTACATGGATTTCTTTCTACCAACAATCACATACCAAGGTGTTACTTGTCATCAGCACTGTCACCAGACAGCATGTCCTTTTTTCTTTCTTTTTCGTCATCAGTCGTATGACAGATCGATTGCTGCCCGCCACGAATTTCTCTCCTGTGACAACCGCTTCATCTCAGAGTAGCACCTGGAAGCAGTGCCATCAATTATTTGTTGCATGTATTCCAATATCTGTCTCCCCTACAGCTCTTACCCTCTATAGCTCCCTTTAGTACCATGGAAGTTATTCCCTGATATATTACCACATGTCCTATCATCCTGTACCTTCTTCTTGTCAGCATTTTCCGCACATTTCTTTCCTATCCGATTCTGCGAATAACCTCCTCATTCCTTATGCTATCAGTCCACTTAATTTTGAATATGCTTCTGTAGCGTTACGTCTAAAACTCTACGGATTTTCTTCTTTTCCAGGTTACCGACTGATCATGATTCTCTTTCATACAATGCACTGTTTGAAATGTGCAGTCTTCTAAATATATTCCTTCTAATTAAGACCGATGTTTGATACTAACAGACTAGCATATTTCTTTTGGGCGGGAATGCTCTCTTTTCCAGAGATAGTCATCCTTGTTTCGTCCGTCAAATGTTATTTTGTTTCCCAGGTACCAGAATTTCTTCACTTCGTCTACTTCGTGGTCACCAATTCTGATGTTAAGATCATAGCTAATCTCATTTCTGCGCCTCTTCATTACTTTCGTGTTCCTGCGTTTTACCGCCAATCCCTGAGTGCTCAGCAGACTGATTATTCCATTCAACAGGTCCTGAAATTCTTCTTTATTTCCACTGAGGGTTACAATGTCATCAGCGAATCTTTATCAGTGACATCTTTTACCCCTGACATTTGATTCCAATCTCGAAGCAAACAACGCATCTCAGAATACCCCAAACCCACTGAGGTTGTTAGTGAAGCACTAAATGATTCAGAATCTAAGGTACAATTCAGGCGAGAAATTTCTGAGCATTTTGCAACTAAAAAAGAGGTGAAATAAGGTGACAGGAACTCTCCGTTCAAAATGGTTCAAATGGCTCTGAGCACTATGGGACTTAACTTCTGAGGTCATCAGTCCCCTAGAACTTACAACTACTTAAACCTAACTAACCTAAGGACATCACACACATCCATGCCCGAGGCAGGATTCGAACCTGCGACCGTAGCGGTCGCGCGGTTCTAGACTGTAGCGCCTAGAACCGTTCTGCCACCCCAGCCGGCGAACTCTCCGTTATTTTTGTTCAGATGGCTCTAAGCACTATGGGATTTAACATCTGAGGTCATCAATCCCCTAGACTTAGAACTACTTAAATCAAACTAACCTAAGGACATCACACACAGCCATGTCCGAGGCACGATTCGAACCTGCGAGCGCAGCAGCAGCGCGATTCCAGACTGAAGCACCTAGAACCCCTTGGCCACTGCGGCCGACTCCGTTATTTTTCGATTATGTTTTACAAAGTTAGAAAGAGTAATCAAAGAGTTGCGGAAACTAAAATCAGAGCTTAAAATTGATCACCCAATCAAAATAGGGAGAACCAGTATAAGGACAGACTGCTTATTTTTTGCAGATGACCTAGCAATTCGATGTGAGGACATTCAATCAGCGCAAAAATAAGTAGAAATTCTTAAGGAAATAACACATGGAATGGAGCTCCAAATATCGTCTGAAAGAAACAAATAAAATGTACAGCAGTAGCTTGGCACCAAAATTCTGACATCTGAATGTGGAAAAATCGAGAGAGTTTCGCAGTTCAGATATTTAGGATAATGTATTCAAGAAACTAACCCTGAAAAGACTTGTTTGGTTGATTTGAGGGTGGGAACCAAACAGCGAAGTTATTGGTCCCAACAGATTAGGGAAGGACGGGGAAGGAAGTCGGCCGTGCCCTTTCAAAGGAACCATCCCGGCATTTACCTGAAGCGATTTTAGGGAAATCACGGAAAACGTAAATCAGAATGGCCGGACGCGGGTTTGAACCGTCGTCCTCCCGAATGCGAGTCCAGTGTGCTAACCACTGCCCCACCTCGCTCAAAGTCGGAAAAAGACTGGTTACGAAATTCGTTGCAACAAAATGGAAGCAGCTTCAAGGCTTACAAGTGACATTTATAACAAAAAACGCATCTCAGAATACACCAGCTGAGGCACTACAACGGGTCATCAAACCTGTCTTTATAGGGTTCAGACACTCATTTTAAACGAAAAGACAGACACTGAAGAAATCAAAAAGAGAGATGATAAGTGGTGTAAATTTGAGATCTAAATTATATTGAAGAAGGAACGTACAGACTAAGGGCAACCGTCCGGTTAGCCGTGCGGTCTAACGCACGGCTTTCCGGAGTGGGAAGGAGCGCCTTGTCTCCTGCACGAATCCACCCGGCGGACTTGTGTCGAGGTCCGGTGAGCCGGCCAGTCCGTGGATGGTTTTTAGGCGGTTTTCCACCTGCCTCGGCGAATGCGGGCTGGTTCCCCTTATTCCGCCTCAGCTACAATGTGTCGGCGATTGCTGTGCTGCGCAATCAAGTTCTCCACGCACGCGTACACCACCAATACTCTACCACGCAAACATAGGGGTTACACTTGTCTGGTGTGAGACGTTCCCTGGGGGAGTCCATCGGGGACCGAACCGCACAATAACTCTGAAAGAGTGGAACGGTGTGGGGCGGCGGAGGGGTGAAGTGGACTGCGGTAGTCGTCCTGGGGTGGTGGACCACTGCGGCTGGGGCGGGGACGAAGCCTCTCCGTCCTTTCTAGGTCTCCGGTTAACATACAATACAATACATACAACGGCAAATAAAGTATCTTTAAACTGTACCAAGATGTATTCGGATGTGAAAAATTCCGGATAAATTCTATGGGCATATAAAGAGAACGAAGCCAGCCAGAGTAACTAGACAGGTTGTGGAATTCTACGAAACTCGTAATAATGCCAAAGTTGAAACGATTAAAACGTACCGGTTCATTAAAAGAAGAACTGAAAGATGCAGGTGTATCACAACTGGACGTACAAAACAGGAGAATAGTTTAGGCAGAAAATTCAAGACATATTTTGCCTGGCAGAAAAACCCAAGAAAACCGGAATAATTTGGTCCGGTGAGCAGAAAACTGCACATTCTGAAAGTATGAAAGTGACGTAGACACAAAGGAAAGTTGAAATAAAGCGCTGAAAATGCCCCATGTTCTACATCGTGTGGTCAAGTATGGCCCAAATGTGAATAAAAATATAAGTTTAGTTTATAGAGTATTTTCAACTTAGTTATAAATATATTAACACACTAACATGTTACCGTTAACAAATATATAATTTTGCAGTTAGTTGTAATTTATTTACACAGTAACATAACATAGCTCATAACATAGGTGGATAGTATCCTTAATTTGTTAAGTAGAGTACATGGGCAACCACTTAGTAGAGTCTGGGAAATCTCGCATCACGGGCTTCGGTTCTTTTTCACCCACGACTCTATCTCCTTTGATAGAAAGGTGGTTCTTACTCCCAAAGCGATTATGTGCACTAAGTTTGGTTATAAAGCGCAGGAAAGAGGTCAAAATTGACTGCCAACACATCAATAAACAGTACAAGATGATGAATGTGTGCGTGGGTGTGAGAGTGATTTGGAGTCAGTGAATGAGCTTGTTTAGTATGAATTTCTCAATTTTAAAGATTTTAAACACACGCGTCTTGGGATATTCTAATAATGTTGCCAGTAATCGCGCTGTTGAACTATCGAAAGCGCTGTGGGATTCTGGACCGGTTTTTCTAGCATATATTCCATCTTTAGAACGTTGGGCACTGACTGACACAGAAAAAGACGACAAAATGTGCTGCACAGCACAGCACAGCTCAGTTATAAAGACAGTCCCGAAACCGTCAGCACACCGATTCACAGCTATTTTAAATAATTATTTCGAACTGATTTGACAATCTTAGAGATACCTCAGATATTATTCAACTGTCAGAGAAAACCGGCATTTCCCTGGTATTTATTTGCAGCTGTGCGTCCACACACGTACCACGCAGCGTATGGCCTTGTGATTAATATTTATACGTCGTACAATGGCACAACTTAGTGGGTACATTCCGCGGCATATGTGATACTGTCTGAAAAATGTGTCGCGGATGGAGTTGGTAGCAACGAAGTAATAAATTTAAACGTCATGCACGAAGTGGCAGTTTCTGACACCTCTCACTGTTTATTGCGTCATGTCTGCTGAACTATGTGTCAATACAATGATACACTACTGCCCATTAAAAATTGCTACACCAAGAAGAAATGCAGATGATAAACGGGTAGTCAGTGCACAAACATATTCTACAAGAAATAACATGTGATTACATTTTCACGCAATTTGGGTGAATAGATCCTGAGAAATCAGTACCCAGAACAACCACCTCTGGCCGTAATAACGGTCTTGTTCCGCCTGGGCATTGAGTCAAACAGAGCTTGGATGGAGTATACAGGTACAGCTGCCCATGCAGCTTCAACATGATGCCACAGTTCATCACGAGTAGTGACTGGCGTGTTGTGACGAGCCAGTTGCTCGGCCACCGTTGACCAGACGTTTTCAATTGGTGAGATATCTGGAGAATGTGCTGGCCAGGGCAGCAGTCGAACATTTTCTGTATCCAGAAAGGCCCGTACAGGACCTGCAACATGCGGTCGTGCATTATCCTGCTGAAATGTAGGGTTTCGCAGGGATCGAATGAAGGGTAGACCCACGGGTCGTAACACTGTTCAAAGTGCCGTCAATGCGAACAAGAGGTGACCGAGACGTGTAACCAATGGCACCCCATACCATCACGCCGGGTGATACGCCAGTATGGCGATGACGAATACACGCTTCCAATATTCGTTCACCGCGATGTCACCAAACACGGCTGCGACCATCATGATGCTGTAAACAGAATCTGGATTCATCCGAAATTGCCATTCGTGCACCCAGGTTCATCGTTGAGTACACCATCGCAGGCGCTCCTGTCTGTGATGCAGCGTCAATGGTAACCGCAGCCATGTTCTCCGAGCTGATAGTCCATTCTGCTGCAAACGTCAACGAATTGTTCGTGCAGATGGTTGTTGTCTTGCTAACGTCCCCATCTGTTGACTCAGGGATCGAGACGTGGCTGCACGATCCGTTACAGCCATGCGGGTAAGATGCCTGTCATCTCGACTGTTAGTGATACGAGGCCGTTGGGATCCAGCACGGCGTTCCGTATTACACTCCTGAACCCACCGATTCCATATTCTGCTAGCAATCATTGGATCTGGACCAACGCGAGCATCAATGTCGCGATACGACAAACCGCAATCGCGATAGGCTGCAATCCGACCTTTATCAAAGTCGGAAACGTGATGGGTACGCATTTCTCCTCCTTACACGAGGCATCACAACAACGTTTCACCAGGCAACGTCGGTCGACTGCTGTTTGTGTGTGAGAAATCGGTTGGAAACTTGTAATCACATGTCAGTTCTAGTATAATATATTTGTCCAATGAATACCCATTTATCATCTGCATTTCTTCTAGGTGTAGCAATTTTAATGGCTAGTAGTGTAGATGATAATAACAATAATAAAATTAGTAATAATAATAATAATAATAACAATTGTTTGGTTCAATGGCTTGGTGCAATTCTTTCTTTTGAAGGGATTGACTTGAAAGCAAGCTTAAATTTGTTATAACGCCAAGGAACCGTAGGTCAGGGCTTACCCACTCGCTGGTTTTGAGCGTGAGAACTCGTTCTTGCTCACGCTCTTCCTCGTGAGCAGAGCAGTTTCGGGAGGAAAAATACGGGGAAGGAAGGTGTAAAGGACATGGGCTTTTGTAAGAAGTTTTAAAGCTTAAAAGGAAGCTCCCTGAAGGGGAAGAAGTGGAAGAAACGAAGTGGGTGCGCCGATCGGATGAGCTACGAAACTGCATTACTTTAAGTAAAGTACTTGTGTGGCTTGACAGATGCTGATTTAATAAAACAATAGTTGGTAGTTGTAAGCTGAAGATTTATGTCAACTTCGGGTAGAACAGTTTCGAGTGGTGCCACTGTCAAACATGACAGTCGTGTATCCCCACAGCACTCATGAGGTGTCCCACAGCCAGCTCGCAAAACCTTTGCAAAGAGTTTGTTGTAGTCCATTTGCTTTAGCGCTCTTTGGAAGTGTCGATGTTACAGGCACACAGCCGGATGTGTCATCTAGTGTCATTCTTAGCAGATTTTAAGAAAGTGTAAAAAATGGAATTTATTAGTTTACGCATTTACTGACGGAGCGCCTGTTGCCAAGGAAGAAAATGAGGATCCGTAGGGCAACTGAATGGGAAAATGAAAAAGCTTACGGTACCCAAATATGGCTAATCTGCAGCTTGAAGTACCTGATCTGTAAACCGACAGGGAATTTTAAGACAATCTAGATTTCGCCAAGCATCTCCCTCAAGATCGATTTCCCCGTTTATACAAGTCTCCACACGGCTCACCATCCCATTCCCTGTGACGATTGTGTAACAGCACTCGCTTCTCGTAGGCCTGGGCTCATCGTCTGCTCGCGGAGTACAGTCGCTGTGAAACCCTGCCGTAGACTTCAATAAGTGACAAATTTCAACTTGATGTCTCCTGGGAAAAGGTTCTAGGCGCTACAGTCTGGAGCCGGGCGACCGCTACGGTCGCAGGTTCGAATCCTGCCTCGGGCATGGATGTGTGTGATGTCCTTAGGTTAGTTTAAGTAGTTCTAAGTTCTAGGGGACTGAGGACCTCAGTAGTTACGTCCCATAGTGCTCAGAGCCATTTTTGAACCCCCAAGGATAGATGCATTCTTGTGTTGATCCATTGCGCCTTCCAGATCACCTAGAGAACACTACGAAAACATCCCCCACACCATAACGATCCCTCGACCCTTCCGACGATTGTTGAAGACAGTTTGCTTTGACGTTTCATGCCGCACAAGCCAACGGCCATCTGACCGACGTGTCATAAAACGTGATTCATCTAAAAAGGCCACTTGTCACCACTCAGTGGACGCCCAGTTACAGTACCGGCATGCAAATTTCAACATTCGTTCTCGACGAAAAGCAGTCAGAGCAGTTGGAACCAGGCACCTCCCGTACAGGCGAACACGCAGGAACGTTCGCTGAACGTTCGTCGAGGATACAGTGCTGGTATCTCCTTGGTTCATCTGCGCGGTCAGTTGCTCAACAGTTCCACATCTATTCTCCCGTACACCTCTCCGAACCGTTGTTGAGCCCTGTCATCTATGGCCCGTGATGCACCACAGTTGCCTCGCGCGCCGATTTTGGGTAATTCCATTTTGCCATGCACGCTATACTTTAACCGCGGCGGCAAGCGAACAGTTTACAAACTTCGCCGTTTCGGAAATGTTTCCGTCCTTGCCCCGAAATCGAATGATCATGTTCTTCTGGAAGTCGGATACATCGCTCTGCAACGAGTGCACTGTTTTCTGAGTCTCCCCGAGACGCTTTATATACCGTCCACTGTTAGAGCTTCCACCTGCTGTTAGTGAGTGGCTATTGCATGTTGACGTGGATGGGTGAGGGTCACATTGATATGACTGAACCGTGCAGAAATAAGAAATAAATTCATCAAGAAAAGTATTTGGAACTATGATCGTGAAGAATGGACACTGGGGAAACACGAAGAGAAAATTACAAAAAATCAATAGATATGTGGATATGCAGAAGAGATACAAAAACATCCTGGACTGAAAAGAAATATAATAAATACTAAAACAAAAAATTAAGAGGGAAGGACAGTGACTAACATGTTACACGGAAGAAAGAGGAAATTGATTGGATACCTAATTCGACATAATACTTGCATGAAAACATCTTAGAAGGTGAAATCCTGAGAAAAAATGAAGAAGAATGCCAAGAGTATCCATATTCCCAAGTGTTATCATTGAAATGAACAGCCTCAACTACAACAAAATGGTAAAGATCACGTGAGATAAAGTAGGATGTCTACATCAACGAGGCGTTACTTTTAATGTCTAATTATGATTGCTGAATTATGTTTGATTACTTCTGTGTTACAGGATTCTTATGAAAAGGTTTCACAGAGATGGCTAGCAGACACAAAATTTGTTGATTCTCTTAAACAATTTAGTGAAGCAACATATTCTGAGGTACAAATTTTATCTTCAGGCAAAAATGGCAGTACAGAGAAACATCTGAGAAAAGTTCACATAGCTGTTAAAATAGTTCCTTGCAGTCTTGGCACGTACTGTGGTCATTCTGTGCGGAAAGAGAGGAGTATCCTAATATGAAGGAATATTCACTGTTTTGTTGGTCTATTCACATATCTTTTTAGTGGATCACTCTATCTTGTTGTGGTGTGTCCAGTTACCTCCGTTCTTGTGGTTCCTTGGATCTACAGTAGTTAAGGATACTTACGAACGATGATTTCAACGCGCCATAACAATCAACTCTACAATGAAGTCGAAACAAGATGGCCGTCAAAACAAAGCTTGTTTCAGTTTAACTATCAATGTGTCGATCCTTGCAATGTCTTCTGCCAACCATTCAATATGAAGACTGTGAGTGATTATTTAAAAAATTTTATGTGAACAGCAGATCAACAAACTAAGTGAGAATTTCCTTATATTAGGTTCCGCAGAATGGTCACAGAACATGCGAATAATGGCGTGTGACGAGGGCCTCCCGTCGGGTAGACCGCTCGCCTGGTGCAAGTCTTTCGATTTGACGCCACTTCGGCGACTTGCGCGTCGATGGGGATGAAACGATGGTGATTAGGACAACACAACACTCAGTCCCTGAGCGGAGAAAAATCTCCGACCCAGCTGGGAATCGAACCCGGGCCCTTAGGATTGACAGTCAGTCGCGCTGACAACTTTTTTCTTTTTTATTAATCTCATTTTGTTCGTGGTATCTGCTCGGGGCGGACGTCGCAAGACACCCGTTTCAGTTCGTCGTTGATCCGTTACCTCAGTTTTTTTATTACAGAGGGCAGCTAACCCTCTGACCGAACACGCTGAGTTACCGTGCCGGCGTAACATTTTGTTCTGTATTGTTCGCTGAATTTGTTCAGGGTGTACGTCCGATGACACCCGTTCAGTTTGTTCGTTCATCTGTTCGCTCAGTTTTTTTATTATGAAGGTAACTAACGCTCTGACCGAACACGCTGAGCTACTCTGCCGGCAACCACTCAGCTACCGGGGGCGGACAGAACATGCGACGACTGTAGGCAACAGCTTTAATATCTATATATACTTCTGTTAAATGTTTTTGTATTGCCATTATGGCCTAAGGATTATGTTTGCACTTCGAAACATGTTACTTCACTGAATAATTTAAGTAAGTCGACAAACCTTGTGACTGGTAGCAGTCATAAAAATCTTTTCATATATAAGACAGTCACAGTCGATTAACAGTCAAGATGGCTTTAAGCAGGCTTCTTAGACCATGACGGCAATGATCCCACATTGCTCATGTTAAGGTTCATTGAACGGTTGTTATTCCCTTTTCTTGTTGCTCTTTTTCGAGTTCGGAGCGCAACTGCGTGTGCGTGCGTGGCAGAAGGCAGGTTTTCTTGTCGCGTGATTTCCGCGGGCACGCAGGCTCGCTTTCTTTTCCGTAATTTAAGTTGTGACGGGGCTGCCTCCTGCTTCCGCCGTACCTCCCTCGTGGCGAGACTGTGGACGCCACAAAACCAAAGCAGCGTAGCGAAAACGCTGCGTAGTTTGGTACCGTTTGTTTTGCTTGAGTGCACTGCTACATACAGCTCGTTGTGGACGTGGTACCGGTGTACCTTTATCACCACCTTAGATTCGGCAGAGTTTGTCACAGAACCAGTGCACATTTTTGAAGAACGCGTCAGTTTCCAGGATGAAATTTTCATTCTGCAGTGCAGTGTGTGCTGATATGAAACTTCCTGACAGATTAAAACTGTGTGCCGGACCGAGAATCGAACTCGGGACTTTTGCCTTTCGCGGGCAACTGCTCTACCATACCAAAATAAACCTCCAGACTGTGGCAAAGCCATGTCGCCGCAACATCCTTTCTTCCACGAGCGCTAAAAGTTCTGCAAGTTTCGCAGGAGATCTGTGAAGTTTGGAAGGTAGGAGACGAGATACTGGTGGAAGTAAAGCTGTGAGGACGGGTAGTGAGTCGTGCTTGGGCAGCTCAGATGGTAGAGCACTTGCCTGCGAAAGGCAAAGGTCCCGAATTGGAGTCTCGCTCCGGCACATAGTTTTAATCTGCCAAGAAGTTTCAACACGGCAGTTGTTCCGCACAATTCCAACATAAGCACGACGAGTTGATACTGATTATATATAATCAGTATCAACTGGAAAGTCTGCAATAAATGTATCGACGGCATCAGAAGGCTGCTTACTACCAACTATAGAGTGCCCAAAGGAAGCGCATAGCACAGCGATTGTTCGAGCTGTATTCCGTGTCACTCATAAGGAAAATCACTCAACTTTTCTCTGATATTTCCCAAGACATCTTTCCCTTCTCCCAACGTGCATAAATTATGGTCTACTTCTGCTGCAGTTCTGCGCTTTCTGACATGACTATTTTCATCCTACATTAGGCGTCCAAGGAGGAATGATCAGTATCTGGGCTACAACCGGAATGATCATTCGAAGCAAAAATAGTCTGGTAAATATGGGCTTTAAAACGCAAACTTTAACAGCTTTGAGCTATTTGTAGAGTCTTGTACCGCAAGGAAGCAAGGGCGGGGATGTTATTATGGGTGGCCGGTATCTTCCTTCTTACAACACAAATGCACACGTGGATTAATACGGTTCCTTATTTACATGAACTAGAAGTATTTTGCCGACCGCGGAGGCCGAGCGGCTCTAGGCGCTTCAGTCCGGAACCACGCGGCTGCTATGGTCGCAGGTTCGAACCCTGCCTCGGGCATAGATGTATGTGATGTCTTTACGTTAGTTAGATTTACGTAGTTCTAAGTCTAGGGTACTCATGACCTCGGATGTTACGTCCCATAGTGCTTAGAGCGATTTGATTTTTTTTTAGAAGTATTTGCTTAACTGGAATAGAGTCCATGTGTTGTGGCACGAGCTCATCAGTAATAGTCCTCTTGCAGACAATATCGGTAATCTTGCTATTACAAACTTTAGCCTCACTGCTGGTCCCGCTATAGTCACTAATCTGGTCGCTATGCACTGTCCTAAACTGCGATGTACTGTACCCGCTCTGCGAGTGCACTGACAGACGCCAAACTTGATGAGTGAATAAGTGGAGCCCTCCGGTCAGACGCGGCCGCCTAGATGCACCACGCGATCAAAAGTATCCGGACACCTGGCTGAAAATGACTTACAAATTCGTGGCGCCCTCAATCGGTAATGCTGGAATCCAGTATGGTGTTGGCCCAAGCTTAGCCTTGATGATTGCTTCCAATTGCTTCCACTCTCGCAGGAATACGTTCAGTCAGGTGCTGGAAAGTTTCTTGGGGAATGGCAGCCCATTCTTCACAGACTGCTGCACTGAGTAGAGGTGCCGATGTCGGTCGGTGAGGCCCGGCACCAAGTCGGCGTTTCAAAACATCTTAAAGGTGTTCTACAGGATTCAGATCAGGGCTCTGTGCAGGCCAGTACATTACAGGGATGTTATTGTCGTGTAACCACTCCACCACAGGCCGTGCATTATGAATAGGTGCTCGATTGTGTTGAAAGATGCAGTCACCATCCCCGAATTGCTCTTCAACAGTCGGAACATCGATGTAGGCCTGTGCTGTGATAGTGCTACGCAAAACAACAATGCGTGCAAGCCCCCTCCATGAAAAACACGACTACATCATAACAACACCGCCTCCGAATTTTACTGTTGACACTACACGCGCTGGCAGATGATGTTAACCGGGTATTCGCCATACCCACACCCTGCCATCGGGTCGCCATATTGTGTACCGTGATTCGTCACTCCACACAACCTTTTTTCCACAGTTCAGTCGTCCAATCGTCCAATGTTTACGCTCCTTACACCAAGCGAGGCGTCGTTCTGCATTTACTGTCGTGATTGGCTTATGAGCAGCCGCTCGACCATGAAATCCGAGTTTTCTCACCTTCCGCCCAACTGTCATAGCCCTTGCAGTCGATCCTGATGCAGTTCGGAATTCCTGTGTGATGGTCTGGATAGATGTCTGCCTATTGCACATTATGACCCTCTTCAACTGTCAGCGGTCTCTGTCAGTCAACAGACGAGGTCTGCGGGTATGCTTTTGTGCTGTACGTGTCCCTTCACGTTTCCACTTCACTATCACATCGGAAACAGTGGACCAGGGGCTGTCTAGGAGTGTGGAAATCTCGCGTACTGACGTATGACACAAGTGACAACCAATCACCTGACCAGGTTCGAAGACCGTGAGTTTCATGGAGGGCCTCATTCTGCTCTCTCGCGATGTCGAATGACTACTGAGTTCGTTTATACGGAGTACCTAGCAATAGGTGGCAGCGCACCTAATATGAAAAACATGTTTTTCGGGGGGTGTCCGGATACTTTTGATCACACAGTGTAGGTGCTGTTGAGAGGGTGTTGGCGGCGTGTTGCTTGTCGGCTTGTCTCTGGCTTCTCTCGTGATAGGCGCGCGTGATCCGTCTCCTACTATCGATCTTCGCGCAACATCTTTGCCGATCGGTGTGCTGGCGATAGCTTACGTCGGCACACTCTTCATCTTCGATGCTGCGAAACAAATCTCTTTTATTGCAGGCTATTTACTTTCCATATTTTGATGATGATAGTATGGGCCAAAACAAGAAAAAAATATCCAGTAAACATGGGCTCCAAAGTGCATACCTAAAGTGCTATGAGCACTTGTTCATCTATGCTACCTTGAAACACATAGCTTCTACTCAACATGGGCTCACATCTCTTAAGGTACGCATTCCAGAGCCCACGTTTGCTAGATATTATGCTTCGAATTACCGTTCCCCTCATCTGATTATTCGCCATTCCTCCAGGATCATACTGCATTTTCAGTTTCCAGTCAGTAATGCTCTTAAACTTTCCATGCGAAGCCCGATTTGGTGGTTAAACTCGTTTTGCTTATCATTTCAAGCAAATTGCTGTATAAAGTGAATTGCTGTATGAAGTGTAAGAGATAGAGTGGTTCCATATCATTATGGCATGATATTCGATTGAAGGATAATTATTTACGCCGAGGAGGAATCAAACAGTCCGATTTCATATTGGCATGATATTCAGTCTAAATACAATTGATTACGATAAGGACGTTTGATGTCCATTACCTTACGGAATCATCTTTTGGAGCAATGCAGTTAAATTAAGTAAGTGGTATATAAAATAAACTGTAGATGTAGTGTTTCAAGTGATACAGAAACGTCTGAGGAATAGCTGTGCTTGAGCACGGAGACAAGACTTCAGAAAAATTGTGACACTTTAATAGGACTTATCGATCTAGCAGATGTGTTCAAACAATTAAAGTGTAGCAGGATATTTGAAATTCTCAAAAAATGGGTACAACCTATTGGGAAAGGCAAGTAATACACAATGTGTATTAGAACCCGAAGGGAAAATAAGAATGGGATGTAAAGAGAGATATTCTCAGACTGAAATAACGAAAGGTGGAGATACAATCTTCCCCAGTACAGATCAGCCTGTACGTCGAGTGGGCGATGGTAGAAATAAAAGAGATTCAAGAGTGGGATTAAAATTCAGGATAAATGATAAGATTCGCTGATGTCATAGCTATTCTCAGTGAAAGTGAGGAAGAATTACAATAACCTCTGAATCGATTTAACTGACTAATGAGCACAGAATGCGAATTGCGAGTAATGCAAAGGAAGACGAAAGAATTAAGTAGCGGCAGATAGAAAAAGCCACTAAGTTAAAATCAATATAGTGCACCGACTAGTTGACGAATAGATGTCCGAGCGAGGTGGCGCAGTGGTTAGCACACTGGACTCGCATTCGGGAGGACGACGTTTCAAACCCACGTCCGGCCATCCTGCTTTACGTTTTCCGTGATTTCATTAAATCGCTTCAGGCAAATTCTGGAGTGGTTCCTTTGAAAGGACACAACCGACTTTTTTCCCCCTCCTTCCATAATCCGATTGGACCGATGACCTCGCAGTTTTCCCTAAATCAACCAACCAACGAAATGATGGAGTTCTGCTACCACGGAAGAAAAACGACGCATGGTGGACGAAGGAAGAAGTTGTAAGAAGCAGGATAGCAGAGACAAAGGGCATTCTGTGCACTAAAATAATTTTTCTGCTCCCCTGAGTAGAAAGGAGGGACGAGCATCATCACTGCCACGGGGAGAGTAGCAAGGGGAGACTAGAGGCGATCAGTGTTCTCGTGGTACTTCGAACGCTCACAGTTGGCGGTTCATACCGATTGCTTGCTCTGGTGCAGCCGACGCGCGTGAGAGACAGTTTTCGTGAAAACTCTTATTTACGTATTTATTTGTAGCACATCATAAAGGAACATAAGCACATCTGTTCATTGCACACCTAACGACTGTTCACTACCGCTCTGAACAATGGTAGATACCACACGTTCGCAGAAGCTACAAAATCCACGAAGCGTTCCGAATTATATCAGGGAGTTCCGAACAGAACTATGGATCTCAGCGAACAAGGAAAAGTAAACAGACTATAATTTGTGTCATAGCACCTCCAACAATGGGTTTACACAAGTGGGTGACATTTGGCAAAATTTTTAGCCGTTAGATAAAACAAATGTGGGACTATCTAACGACAAATACTAATTACAATACTTATTAAGTAAATAAGTAATAAATTAAAACTAAAATTATTGATAAACATACGTTTACACACTTAGCTCATAATACAGATATTTCTCTATCTTTGGCATCAGTAAACTCCTGTATTACTTCATTGAAATCCAAGCATTATGTCAGCTTACATTCAGCAGACACCGTTGCCAACCCACACAGTCGTACCTCGCCCACTGTTGACCTCAGGTACGTTTTAATCAGTTAAAGCTTCGAAAAACGTCTCTCTCTATATATGTCTTTAATTTTACTAACGTCGTACAAAAAATAAAAAAAGCTCGCTGTGACAGAGCTGTTGAAATCTTTCCCTAAGAGCACATATATAACATCGAGTACTTTAAAGAAAAAAACTGTTTTGTACTGTGTTTCTGGATTTTCAAAAAGAAAAAAAAAGTTCAGATGTGTGTGAAATCTTATGGGACTTAACTGCAAAGGTCATCAGTCCCTAAGCTTACACACTGCTTAAACTAAATTATCCTAAGGACAAACACACACACCCATGCCCGAGGGAGAACTCCAAACTCTGCCGGTACCAGCCGCACAGTCCATGACTGCAGCGCCTGAGACCGCTCGGCTAATACCACGCGGCTGGATTTTCAGTTTTCTAGCCTTTTCACTCGTACTGAAACTGTTTCTCCTTCTGTGTCTTCCATATCTGCGTTGTACCATCTACGTCCGTTTGTTCTGTATCGAGTTGTTCAAATGGTTCAAATGGCTCTGAGCACTATGGGACTTAACTTCTGAAGTCGTCAGTCCCCTAGAACTTAGAACTACTTAAACCTAATTAACCTAAGGACATCACAAACATCCATGCCCGAGGCAGTATTCGAACCTGCCACCGTAGCGGTCGTGCGGTTCCAGACTGTAGCGCCTAGAACCGCTCGGCCACCCCGGCCGGCTGTATTGAGTTGTATTTCCAGTTCCTAATGATTTAGTAGGTAATCCTGTAATATGTGGTCTTGCCTACAGTTTCTGAAATATTGTATTTTCGAGTAAAACAATAATCCTCTATATGCCTGTGGTAATACTTTGTAGGTTTTTGCTGCCAACATTAATATGGAATAATATACAGTTGTGTACGACTTTGTATACAACGATAAGGAGAAGTGCGCTACAGTGTGGTGCGGCAAATATTGTCGTAGGAATGCTGGACAGGAGCAGGAATGATCAGCGAACAAGTTAATACAAGAAACAAAAGTACTTGACTTATATTTCTCCAAGTGTACAAAGAATCGTTACAAATAATGCAGCAGGTAACAGAGTCCAAATATCACAATGTCAACAAGGGTGTAGCTCGCGGTACTAACAAGGGAACCTCCCCATCGCACCCCCCTCAGATTTAGTTATAAGTTGGCACAGTGGATAGGCCTTGATAAACTGAACACAGATCAATTGAGAAAACAGGAAGAAGTTGTGTGGGACTGTGAAAAAATAAGCAAAATATACAAACTGAGTAGTTCAAGGCAAGATAGGCAACGTCAAGGACACTGGGAACGCAGGAGCGCCGTGGTCTCGTAGTAACGTGAGCAGCTGCGGAACGAAAAGTCCTTCGTTCAAATCTTCCATCGAGTGAAAAGTTTAATTTTTTATTTTCAGTTTATGTGACAAACTCTTATGTTTTCATCACTTTTTGGGAGTGATTATCACATCCACGAGAAAACCTAAATCGGGCAAGGTAGAAGAATCTTTTTACCCATTCGCCAAGTGTACAAGTTAGGTGGGTCGACAACATATTCCTGTCATGTGACGCACATGCCGTCACCAGTGTCGTGTAGAATATATCAGACGTGTTTTCCTGTGGAGGAATCGGTTGACCCATGACCTTGCGATCAAATGTTTTCGGTTCCGATTGGAGAGGCACGTCCTTTCGTCTACTAATCGCACGGTTTTGCGGTGCGGTCGCAAAACACAGACACTAAACTTATTACAGTGAACAGAGACGTCAATGAACGAACGGACAGATCATAACTTTGCGAAAGTAAAATTTTCAGTCGAGGGAAGACTTGAACCAAGGACCTCTCGCTCCGCAGCTGTTCACGCTAACCACAGGACCACGGCGCGCCTGTGCTCGTATACTCCTTGATGTTGCCTATGTTGCCCATGGACTACTCAGTTAGTATATTTTGCTTATTTTTTCATAGTTCCACACAACTTCTTCCTGTTTTCTCGATTGATCTGTGTACAGTTTTCCAAGGCCCATCGACTGTGCCAACTTATAACTAAATCTGAGGGGGGTGCGATGGGGAGGTTCCCTTGTGAGCACTAACGATGGTGTCGCAGTGAAGTGGCTCCGAGTGGTGGGGTGAGTGGCTGCCGTCGGCCACCTTAGATCGCGGCGGCAGAGGGCACTAATCGTATGGAGCCGTTAAAGGCTTCGTTCGGTGGGAGAGCACCATTGGGTCTGCCACATTCCGCGCGACTGCTATCGGTATAAGAGGAAAACTTGCAATTCCGTTGCCAACTGTGACGTCCGTGGAGTCACAAATAAGGTTTGCCAAACTGCCAGCCTTATGTGAAACCATTCTCTTCATGTTTTTATCTTCGCTTATTTCAACTAGAGCATCATAGACATCTCATATGTTATACTTAATACGGGCGACTGCGTCAAACCTACTTTCCCATCTTATTTTTCTCAGTGGTTTTAATGTTATATGATCATTCAAGACTGCCGAATGTTGGGTGGATGCAGAAAGGGAACCACAAATTTTAAAAGAATGAAATTGTGTATTCTGATGTCTTTGCAGCATCATTGAAAACTAGATTTTGGGAATGACTGCTACAGGAAATTAAAATATCTTTGGATTCAAATTTAAAATCCTCTTTTGCATTCCTATGTTCTTGCCTTTCATACCAGAACCGTTATCAAAGTCTTCCCTCCTATGTCCTTCATAGGTATTTTCATTTTCTCTAACTGTTTTAAGTCTACCTCTGTCATCCCCAAACCAGAAGTATCCTACAGCTAAAATGCCAAGAAAATGGTCACTAATATCTATATGAAAATTGTCAACAGAGTAGCATCCTCGTTAACGAAACGCACTATCATTATTCAAAATTATATTAGCAACTTTCAGCAAAGCTTTAATTTTTTTATAGAAGATATGAATTATTCCACTTTCTAAGTTTTTCCCCAGATAATGATGGGACTTATTTTCATCACCTGTTGTTCTCCATGTATTTTCGCGGGAAGGAAATCAAACTTTCCAAATGATTTGACCGACTTTAAGAATCCCAGTGTTGTAAGAGAACATTTTGTCTGAAGTTCATCTTAAAAGAAGACTCTGTCAAGCCAAATCTGCACTTTTTGAATAAACTCACCATTTTCTCTGACGAACTTGACGACTGCAAAAATCGAAAATTTTTAAAGTAAAGCAACGATTGGAATCATCCTTAGGACAGGTGTCAAATTCAGTTATTTGGTCTGGAGGGCCTCTTTTGACTGAGGTCATCCTAACAAGCTAGTCTATTTTATCAGGTCATTTTGCGGGATCTGAATCGACTACATAATTTTTCCTTTGAGTGTGAAATGTGTAGTTGCAAGACTGAGCTGGAAAACGTTTCGCATTCAAAAAATGTGTGTGAAATCTTATGGGGCTTAACCGCTAAGGTCATCAGTCCCTAAGCTTACACACTACTTAACCTAAATTATCCTAAGGACAAACACACACACCCATGCCCGAGGGAGGACTCGAACCTCCGCCGTGACCAGCCGCACAGTCCATGACTGCAGCGGCTGAGACCGCTCGGCTAATCCCGCGCGGCGTTTCGCATTCATTCGAGAGCTCGCACACAATGGCCAATTTACACTACGATGTTGAAGGTGCATATTCACCTACCAAAAGCTTATCCTGATTTATGTCTGCATCTGCATTTGTGCGTAGATAATTTTTATCGAAACCTTCTGTAGGTCGAAAAAATCGAAAATTTAAATTTTTTATCTACTTTTTTTGTATACTGACTGTAGAAAAGTGTTTCCTGTCGTCAGACATTGTAATACTTGTAGTTCACCAGCCACAAGCGTCACCAGTACTATTTTATTATACACTCCTGGAAATGGAAAAAAGAACACATTGACACCGGTGTGTCAGACCCACCATACTTGCTCCGGACACTGCGAGAGGGCTGTACAAGCAATTATCACACGCACGGCACAGCGGACACACCAGGAACCGCGGTGTTGGCCGTCGAATGGCGCTAGCTGCGCAGCATTTATGCACCGCCGCCGTCAGTGTCAGCCAGTTTGCCGTGGCATACGGAGCTCCATCGCAGTCTTTAACACTGGTAGCATGCCGCGACAGCGTGGACGTGAACCGTATGTGCAATTGACGGACTTTGAGCGAGGGCGTATAGTGGGCATGCGGGAGGCCGGGTGGACGTACCGCCGAATTGCTCAACACGTGGGGCGTGAGGTCTCCACAGTACATCGATGTTGTCGCCAGTGGTCGGCGGAAGGTGCACGTGCCCGTCGACCTGGGACCGGACCGCAGCGACGCACGGATGCACGCCAAGACCGTAGGATCCTACGCAGTGCCGTAGGGGACCGCACCGCCACTTCCCAGCAAATTAGGGACACTGTTGCTCCTGGGGTATCGGCGAGGACCATTCGCAACCGTCTCCATGAAGCTGGACTACGGTCCCGCACACCGTTAGGCCGTCTTCCGCTCACGCCCCAACATCGTGCAGCCCGCCTCCAGTGGTGTCGCGACAGGCGTGAATGGAGGGACGAATGGAGACGTGTCGTCTTCAGCGATGAGAGTCGCTTCTGCCTTGGTGCCAATGATGGTCGTATGCGTGTTTGGCGCCGTGCAGGTGAGCGCCATAACCAGGACTGCATACGACCGAGGCACACAGGGCCAACACCCGGCATCATGGTGTGGGGAGCGATCTCCTACACTGGCCGTGCACCACTGGTGATCGTCGAGTCGACACTGAATAGTGCACGGTACATCCAAACCGTCATCGAACCCATCGTTCCACCATTCCTAGACCGGCAAGGGAACTTGCTGTTCCAACAGGACAATGCACGTCCGCATGTATCCCGTGCCACCCAACGTGCTCTAGAAGGTGTAAGTCAACTACCCTGGCCAGCAAGATCTCCGGATCTGTCCCCCATTGAGCATGTTTGGGACTGGATGAAGCGTCGTCTCACGCGGTCTGCACGTCCAGCACGAACGCTGGTCCAACTGAGGCGCCAGGTGGAAATGGCATGGCAAGCCGTTCCACAGGACTACATCCAGCATCTCTACGATCGTCTCCATGGGAGAATAGCAGCCTGCATTGCTGCGAAAGGTGGATATACACTGTACTAGTGCCGACATTGTGCATGCTCTGTTGCCTGTGTCTATGTGCCTGTGGTTCTGTCAGTGTGATCATGTGATGTATCTGACCCCAGGAATGTGTCAATAAAGTTTCCCCTTCCTGGGACAATGAATTCACGGTGTTCTTATTTCAATTTCCAGGAGTGTATATTATGTCCTAGAGCATTTTGTAGAGAAGAATCAAGGAAAAATATTATGTATGGAACATAATAGGCTGTATCCTATATTTAGAACAGTTTAAAAAAAGCCGTTGATCAATTCCTATAACCTAGATATTCTACTACATCGTAGTGGTAAAACTGGGTAAACTGAAATACACTTAGTAATAAATATTTACTTACCATCATCCCTTTGCCTTTTAAAAAGAGACAATATTGATGAATTGCCTTGAATTCTGTTCATAGTAGTTTCTTTCGACATATTCACGAACTATAACTTTTTCTTACTGCTCAAGAACTTCTATTAAGTGTCATTACACTCATGCTCATAAATTAAGGATAATGCTGATACATGGCGAAACAACGCTCTGGTGGGCGGTTTGAGGGTTTAAATCACCTCACCTCGGGGTATGACCATGCGGTGCATCTGACCTGCGGTCGTCACTCGGTGGCGCTGGCAGCAGAGGTGTGTTGGTGCATGTCAGAGTACGGTGCAGCGAGTAAGTGTGCAGACGTTTTCAGACGTGCTAATGGTGACTGTGTGTTGAAAACAGCCCAAAGAACACATATTGATGACGTTATGAGGGGTAGAATACTAGGGCGACTGGAGGCTGGTCAAACATAGCAGGTCGTAGCACGGGCCCTCCGTGTGTCACAAAGTGTGATTTCAGGATTATAGCAACGATCCCAGCAGACAGTAAACGTGTCCAGGCCCTACAGTACGGGACGTCGACAGTGTACAACACCACAAGAAGACCGATATCTCACCATCAGTGCCCGCAGACGGCCACGGAGTACTGCAGGTTGTCTTGCTTGGAACCTTACCGCAGCCACTGGAACAGTTGCCTCGAGACACACAGTCTACAAACGACTGAACGGACATGGTTTATTCGCCTGGAGACCTGCAAGGTGCATTCCACTGACCCCTGGTCACAGGAGAACCTTTAAAGCCTAGTGTCAAGAACACAGTACATGGTCAGTGGAACAGTGGTCCCAGGTTATGTCCACAGACGAGTCCACGTTTAGCCTGAACAGTGATTCTGACCGGGTTTTCATCTGGCGTGAACCAGGAACCAGATACCAACCCCACAATGTCCTTGAAAGTGATCTGTATGGAGGTCGTGGTTTGATGGTGTGGGGTGGGATTATGATTGGTGCACGTACACCCCTGTATGTCTTTGAGAGAGGAACTGTAACAGGTCAGGTGTATCGGGACGTCATTTTGCACCAGTATGTCCGCCTTTTTGGGGGTGCAGTGGGTCCCACCTTCCTCCTGATGGATGGTAACGCACGGCCCCACCGAGCTGCCAACGTGGAAGAGTGCCTTGAAACAGAAGATATCAGGCGAATAGAGTGGCCTGCCTGTTCTCCAGATCTAAACCCCATCCACCACGTCTGGGATGCTCTCGGTCGACGTATCGCTGCACGTCTTCAAACCCCAAGGACACTTCAGGAGCTCCGACAGGCACTGGTGCAGGAATGTGAGGCTATACCCCAGCAGCTGCTCGACCACCTGATCCAGAGTATGCCAACCCCTCTGTGGCCTGTGTACGTGTGCATGGTGATCATATCCCATAATAATGTCGTGGTACATGCGCAGGAAACAGTGGCGTTTTGTAGCACATGTGTTTCGGGACGGTTTTCTCAACTTATCACCAATACCGTGGACTTACAGATCTGTGTCGTGTGTGTTCCCTATGTGCCTATGTTATTAGCGCCAGTTTTGTGTAGTGCCACGTTGTATGGCACCACATTCTGCAATTATCCTTAGTTTATGAGCATGAGTGTAGTTAAGCTTGGAGATGTTCGTTCAACGGTGTTAATTTTTTGTCAATTAAGATTCAAACAATTGAAACTGATTTTCAAAAGATATTGGGAGGGACGATTGTGCCTGTTCTCACCGGTCGTGACGCCCATGTACATAACATTAGCAATACAGCCTAAAGAAAAACGTCACGTCAGTGAGAAAGTCTTTTCACATGAAATCAATAATCTCGGGAAACTGTAAGCTAAACGTACAAATACAAACTTTTAACACAATCGTTGCTGTCGTCTTGACTGGACAGAGTACAAGAGAAATGATAACGACTGGTGACAGAATCTTCCTCACCTATACGATTATTGCTCAAAGTTAAAAACAAATGTGTTTGGTTAATGAAATATGTTTCTAGCAAGTACAGCTCGTAGAGATCTCCGTTAGCTATACAGACCACAGTCAGACCACTATATCGTGTTTCATACGCTACTTAAACAAACAAAGCAAGCGAACACTGTTTCACTACAATACAGCTGCCAACCGTCCGCTGCTAGAAGCCGGGAGAGCAGGGTTTGCAACATCGCTGTGGAAACAGAGTGACATAAGCGAAGACAACAATTGCGCCGCAATACATGCAGCGCACCTAACTACACATTGTCGGCGGTATACGTAGACGCTTCCTCTGTACAAAGTGGATGGTCATAGAACAGCGAGTGAGAAAGTCCACCTTCGCACTCTAAGAACCCTACCACAATAAAGGTCAAAAATTAATCATGATTGTAGTGTTTCACGCTGCTAAATATTGCATTTTCGGGCAACAACGAAGTTATATTATGTGGCAGGTGTCATTAGAGCACAGTTAATAAAGTCATTTCTTGAAATAATGGATAAACTAAGTAGTCATCTTTTCGTGTTTCCCACGCTGGTCTCGTTGTGAACTCATGGCTCAATCGTCGAGAAACGTAGGTGGTGATGATTCCAAACTCGGATGCAAAGAGGCCTAGGTGTTATTCTGCGATATTCAAAAGTTTTATAGATGTGTTTCATAAACCATTCTTGAAGTTTAAACTTTTGCAAGTTAGGACAATGGCGATGTAAAAAAGTAAACAGCACTCCGAATTTAAGTTACACTACTTTTTTATTACTTTTGTTGCAATATCACGTAACTCACAAAACATCACTTCGCAATATAAAACATACTTGAAAATATCTTCCTCACTGTTAAAGTTCACATTTCATAAACTGACTACAACTTGCGTCTTTTCAACATGATGACCAAGACAAGACTCTCCAATAACCGCTTACGCGCCCAAAAATCAGAGTTACGACAAAGATCATAGTGACAAATGAAAGAATACACATAAGAATAATATCATTGCAATATAAACATATCGATGTATCGAGAAGTACCTCTACATTAATGAAATCAAATCTGAATGTTGTCACAGAAATATGTTAACTATTTTACAGAAACACAGTAGAATATTGCTGGTATCGATAGGTTGAGGTGAGGTGCCATAATGGTCACGTAATTGAAGTTCCATTACAACACGGAGCCTCTGAGACCGCCGGGCAGAATGAGAGTGATCTCTTATGCCGGAAGTCTTCGGCCGCCAATGCTGATTATTAATCAAAATTTAAGCAGCGGCGGGATTCGAATTATGAGTCAAAGACGCTACACCTAGGCCACGGAGAGGCCTAGTTCCATGTCAGTTCCAGATAGGAGGGCTATGAGCTCTGTCATGTTAAGTCACACCCAAGATGTGTCTGATCGAGTTCAGATCTGAAGAGGTGGGGGGCCAGGACATCAACTCGCCATCATGTTCCTCAAACCACTCCGTCCCACTCAAGGACATCACACACATCCATGCCAGAGGTAGGATTCGAACCTGCGACCGTAGCAGTCGCGTGGTTCCGGACTGCGCGCCTAGAACCGCTAGACCACCGCGGCCGGCGAATACTCTGTTCAAGAATGACAAGAGGAGGAGGTATACTTGGGAAAGGCCGGGTGATACGGAAAGATTCCAGTTAGATTACATCACGATCTGACAGAGATTCCGAAATCAGATACTGGATTGTAAGGTGTACCCAAGAGCAGATATAGACTCAGATCACAACATAGTAATGATGAAGAGTAAGCTGAAGTTTAAGACATTAGTCAGGAAGAATCAACACGCAAGGAAGTGGGATACGAAGTACTAAGGAATGACGAGATACGGTTGAAGTTCTCTAAGGATATAGATACAGCAATAAAGAATAGCTCAGTAGGCAGAACAGTTGAAGAGGAATGGACATCTCTAAAAAGGTTCATCACAGAAGTTGGGAAGGAAAACATAGGTACAAAGAGGGTAACTACGAAGAAACCGTGGGGAACAGAAGAAATACAATTGATCGACGGAAGGAGGAAGTACAAAAACGTTCCAGGGAACAGAAATACAGAAATACAAGTCTCTGAGGAATGAAATAAATAGGAAGTGCAGGGAACTAAGACAATATTGCTGCAGGAAAAATGTGAAGACATCGAAAAAGAAATGATTATCGGAAGGACAGACTAAGCATACAGGAAACTCAAAACAATCTTCAGTGACATTAAAAGCAAGGGTGATAACATTAAGAGTGCAACGGGAATTCCACTGTAAAATGCAGAGGAGAGAGCGGATAGGTGGAAAGAATACATTGAAAGCCTCTGTAAGGTGGAAGATTTGTCTGATGTGATAGAAGAAGAAACAGGAGTCGATTTAGAAGAGATAGGGGTCCAGTATTAGAATCGGAATTTAAAAGAGCTTTGGAGGACTTACGGTCAAATAAGGCAGAAGGGATAGATAACATTCCATCAGAATTTCTAAAATCATTGGGGGAAGTGGCAACAAAACGACTGTTCACGTTGGTGTGTAGAATGTACGAGTCTGGTGACACACCATATGACTTTTGGAAAAGCATGATCCACACAATTCCGAAGACGGCAAGAGCTGATAAGTGCGAGAATTATCGCACAATCAGTTTAACAGCTCATTCATCCATGTTGCTTACAAGAATAATACACGGAAGGATGGAAAAGAAAATTGAGGTTGCACTAGATGATGATCAGTTTGGCTTTAGGAAAGGGCACGAGTGATTCAATTCTGACGTTGCGGCTAATTTTGGAAGCAAGACTAAAGAAAAATCAAGACAAGGTCATAGGATTTGTCGACCTGTTAAAGGCGTTCGACAATGTTAAATGGTGCAAGATGTTCGAAATTCCGAAAAAAGTAGGAATGAGCTGTAAAAATAAACGGGTCATATACAATATGTACAACAGCCAAGAGAGAGTAATAAGAGTGGACGACCAAGAACGAAGTGAGTGTAAGACAAGGGTGTAGCCTTTCGCATCTACTGTTCAATCTGTACATTGAGGAAACAGTGATGGAAATAAAAGAAAGGTTCAGGAATGGAATTAAAATTCAAGGTGAAAGGATATCAATGATACGATTCACTGATGACAAGAAGAATTACATGATCTGCTGAACGGAATGAACAGTCTAATGAGTACAGAGAGTGGATTGAGAATAAACCGAAGAAAGACGAAGGCAATGAGAAGTAACAAAAATGAGAACAACGAGAAACTTAACATCAGGACTGATGGTCACGAAGTAGATGAAGTTAAGGAATTCTGCTACCTAGGCAGTAAAATAACCAAGTAAGGAGAACATCAAAAGCAGACTAGAAATGGCAAAAAGGGCATTCCTGGCCAAGAGAAGTCTATTAATATCAAATGTCGGCCTTAATTTGAGGAAGAAATTTCTGGGAATGTACGTCTGGAGTACAGCATTGTATGGTAGTGAAATATGGACTGTGGGAAAACCGGAACAGAAGAGAATCGTAAAATTTGAGATGTGGTGGTACATACGAATGTTGAAAATTAGGGGGACTGATAAGGAATGAGGAGGTTCTACGCAGAATCGGAGAGGAAAGGAAAATGTGGAAAACACTGATAAGGAGAAGGGACAGGATGATAGGACATCTATTAAGACATAAGGAAATGACTTCTATGGTACTAGAGGGAGCTGTAGAGGGCAAAAACTGTAGAGGAAGACAGAGGATGGAATACATCCAGCAAATTAAGGACATAGCTTGCAAGTGTTACTCTGAGATGAAGAGGGTAGCTCAGGAGGGGAATTCGTGGCGCGCCACGTCAAACCAGTATGAAAACTGATGAGAAAACAAAAAAAATGTGACTTGTGTGTGCAGATGCGCTGACAACCCCCACGCGTCGCCGCTATTATCCGTGCCAGAGGTGGACATAACGGCTGTTGGATAGGTGGTAATGTTCTGGCTCATATGTATAGTTATTGTATAATGTTACTTTGCGCGTGCATAATATCCATATTCTTGATGTTGAATTTACTACCAACACTCGAAAATAACATACTTCCTTACTTAGATTTCAAGATCGAGATTCGCTTCGTAATTTCGTTCGAATGGAAGAGAAAATTTTTTCGAAGACATTTACCGGCACGATACGTAAATGAACCAGTCCATTAACCCAGTGAGAAGTATATATCACCTCGCTTCCGAGAGTTCCGAAACCTGTACAGAAAATTGGAATAGACATCAACATAAAAATCATTTCCGCCATTTTTATTGCTCATTAAAACCATACATTGCATGTTGTACCACCATACAGCGAGACCTTCAGAGGTGGTAGATCCCTCGGAGTGGTTGGTGTGTCACGTCGTCCATAAACAGCCCTTTTCAATCTATCCCAGGCATATTCGCAGAATATTTATTGTTACTATTGCAATTTCGGCCTTATGGCCATTTTCAAGTAACACTGCAAAGTTACCTAAACACAAAAATACAAAAGTGAAGCACAGGGTGTATATACATAATTAAGCAAACATTTCATTTAGAAAGTAGCTTAATTATAAAAATTGGAGATAAATGTACATTACTTACATTCTGTCAGAATATAAAACTATCTGATTTGAGTTCATGTCGTCGTTAAAATGCAGTCTTTTGACTGAGAGTGCCGATGAGTACGACACTTATTACATCGTAATATGTTGTTAAATATGTACTGAACTTTCGATGTTACCATCGTTGTAATAATATATCACACATACAAGTTCAGGTGCACTGACAACATGTGGAGGTAAGTCAGTTGGCGCGAAAATACATTTACTAAAGATACTGCCTGTGCATGTAGCAAAGATAGTGCACACCAAGGATACAACTTGTAAGCTTTATATCGTAAAGTCTTTTCATCTGTCGACATCATTTAGCTTACTAAATAGTGCTATGATTGTAATGGGCAGTGGGATAGGATGGGAATATTTATTTATAACATAATAGGGGATAATACATGTGTTATCTGTCAATTATATTCGATAGAGTTCATGTCTGGAGAACATGCTGGCCTCTATAGTCGAGCGCTGTCGTTATCCTGAAGGAAGTCACTCACAAGATGTCCACGTTGGAGGCGCGAATTGTCGTCCATGAAGACGAATGCCTCGACAATACGCTGCCGATATGTTTGCACTATCGGTCGGAGGATGGCATTCACGTATCGTACAGCCGTTACGGCGCCTTCCATGTCCACCAGTGGCGTACGTCGGCCCCACATAATAACACCCCAAAACCGCAGGGAACCACCACCTTGCTGCACTCACTTGACAGTGAGTCTAAGGCGTTCAGCCTGATTGGGTTGCTTCCAAACACGTCTCCGACGATTGTGTGGTTGAAGGCATATGCGACACTTATCGGTGAAGAGAACGTGATGCCAATCCTGAGCGGCATGTTGTTGGGCCCATCTGTACCGCGCTGCATGGTGCCTTGGTTGCAAAGATGGACGTCGCTATGCATATCGGGAGTGAAGTTGCGCATCACGCAACCTATTGCGCACAGTTTGAGTCGTACCACGACTTCCTGTGGCTGCAGGAAAAGCATTATTCAACATGGTGGCGTTGCTGGCAGTGTTCCTCCGAGCTATAACCTGTAGGTAGTGGTCATCCACTGCAGGAGTAGCCCTTGGGCGGCCTGAGCGAGGCATGTCATCGACTGTTCCTGTCCCTATCTCCTCCATGTCCGAAACACATCGCTTTGGTTCGAGACGCCTGGACACTTCCCTTGTTGAGAGCCCTTCCTGGCACAAAGTAACAATGCGGACGCGATCGTATCGCGTTATTGACCGTCTAGGCATGGTTGAACTACAGACAACAACGAGCTGTGTACCTCCTTTCTGGTGGAATGACTGGAACCGATCGGCTGTCGGGCCCCCTCCGAGTAAGAGGCACTGCTCATGCATTGTTATTTACAACTTTGGGCGGGTTTAGTGACATCTTTGAACGGTCAAAGGGACTGTGTCTGTGATACAATACCCACAACGTCTATGTTCACGAGTTCTGGGACCCGGGGTGATGCAAAACGTATTTTGATTTGTGTATATTTTCAGAAAGTTTCGTAATATAAAAATATGCAGTGTGTAAATCGTGTTTAGTTTCATAGACAGGCAGTCCCGATAAGAGTTATGGCCACTGAGGAAACATTCCAGTCTTTGGCCTTTGTAACAAGAACTGCAGCGAATACATTATTTACAGTAAATAATATTGATTTTTGAGATAGTGAATAAGAAAGATCCAGAATCTCTTACAGAAGAAATTGAGGAAAAAAATTTAGAAGCCGCAAACATACTGCCTTGGTTTGAGATAGTGAATAAGAAAGATCCAGAATCTCTTACAGAAGAAATTGAGGAAAAAAATTTAGAAGCCGCAAACATACTGCCTTGTTGACTATAACTCGTGTGCTCACGACTCTATCCACTGCGCTACAAATTCGTCATAGCAAGCGCGTCTTCGTATGTGGTTTATATCTCCAAAAACTGCATCTACAAATGTCGTTGTTTGATATTTAATACGAAAATTATGCCAGAAAGACACAATTTTCATAGATTGACACTGTTCCGTGGCACTGCAATGGTATCGTTTCGGAACACATGAGTTATAGCACTAAAAACATCAACTTTAGGTCTCTTTACCTACCGATATGTAGCATCCTGTCGTTTTATTATAACGTATCGTAGCTAAAACAACGCTTTTTCTAGAGATCTATTTGCCGATGCTCTAAAAATGGTTATATTCGTGCCAGGTACACTCTGAGAAACAAAACCCACCAAATACTCCTATCTTCTGCTTGTAACGTGAAACGATGTCGCATTTCAAAAATAGCTCTGAGCACTATGGGACTCAACTGCTGTGGTTATCAGTCCCCTAGAACTTAGAACTACTTAAACCTAACTAACCCAAGGACATCACACACATCCATGCCCGAGGCAGGATTCGAACCTGCGACCGTAGCAGTCGCACGGTTCCGGACTGCGCGCCTAGAACCGCGGGACCACCGCGGCCGGCGATGTCGCATTTCATGGGCTGTTACTCTCCAAGAGGCACAAATCTGACGTGCCAGATTCTGTATTTCAAGCTCCGCATAGTGGCACGTGGAATCCTACGCTCTAGCGTCACCAGCTCCTCATCCACGTGCTTAAGAAAGGTAAATAAGAGACATTCTGCACATCAGACTCCACGACTGAAGCGAAACATGGCGGCGCGGCAGCAGCGACAGATCAAAGCTGCGGCAAAGGTGTCCCTTCTCTTTCTAGTAACACCGCTCCGGGTGAGGGCCCGGTGGATCTTGTGAGACGGTACTTATATATAAATGCTTTATTTGTTGAAAAAGACCGTTTAAATCGCCAGTGCCTGTTTGGCGTGTCCATTGTACATTAAGGTAAAACGGATATCGAGAAGGCGTGCTTTCCGATATGCCACGACGTCGATTTATGGCTCAAAACAAGCAGTTTTGAAGGCAATTTCATTTAGTGTTGCGAAAAGTAACAGTTAAATCCTAAATAAAGTTGATGAAAAACAAACGATTTGAGATTCGACGAAACTGGATAAACAGTTCATGCAGTGCATTTTAGTTGCTTTGGCTCCAACATAAGGTTTGATCGGTTTTCCCGTATGGTCTTAATGTTAATGTCTGTTGATAATGGCTTCAACACCGAGACAGAAAAGGGAATGCGGGAAAACTTAAAAGAAGTTACAGGCAAAGCAGAAAAAAATGTAGAGGTGTGTGGCAACAACAAAAGCTATGTAAATCGTATTAATGCCAGATCCAAAGGATCTTTCCACGTGTAAATGAGCTTTATCACAAAGTCAATATTCCAAAGAGTATACATGTGACGGGCAGAACATATTTTCCTTATTCTTTGCTAATTTGTTCGAACTGTGTTTTTTTTTTTCAGCGTCACTGTTGTTTAAGATTGCTGTATAGGATCTGCTAGGTCATCATATGCAGACATTTATCTTTTCTTCTTCAGTATAAATTTTATTCCTTCCTTAGTGACTTTCAAGTTGGTAGCAGAAACTGAATTGGTAGGACTGTGGCTAGCAAACTTTCACTTTTGAAAGTAGTACCCAATATGACCAACTCCAGCGCTTCACAATACCGTAGATAATTTCCAGTAACACATAAAATTTTATGAATAATATGTATTTCCAGATTATTCTTACACTTTTCCATTTATACAAAATTTTCGTTGTGTTGTTTGATTAATCCTCTTGGAGCCGTATATAAGTTAAGATTTTGCCACCCCCAAGAACCTGCCTCCGTGGCACAGTTCGCCTTCTACTATAGCCAACCATCAGAGAGAAACGTATCTAGAAATGGTTGATCGTTCTGTAATGAATATAAAGTCTGTAACCCAGATTTTAGGAAGATGTAAGTCCCTCCTTTTTTTTCGAATGCATATGATGTGGATGTAGATGCACGGCGACACTAAAAAGAGTTTAGAATCTCTCGCAGCTAAATTTTATGAAACTTGTATATATATAAACTCTATGTTTTGTAATGTTGAATTGCTATACAAGGTTATCATTCAGTCACTCATCATCAACAGATAGACGAAAGTGGTGCATCGATGGTACGTTCTCAAGTTAAGTCAATATCAAATTCCAGTAGTGGTGTAACGATATTTCCGAAGTTCCGTAGTAGTCAAAAGTGGTGTAACTACATGACCTGAAGGTGTATCACTAACAATTTCCAACAGCAATGTAACGGTGATGTTACCGAAGTTCTATCCGCAACATATCCCAAAACTGAATTTCGATCCATTTCTTGATACCTTTGATTGTGACTCGATACCCTTGATAGTGAGACGCACATGCAGTTACTGAAAACCTGGTTAGGCATACTTTAGTAGTGTAACGATGATAGTTTTTCAGGTTGTATCAGTAGCAAATTCCAAAGGTTGTGCAAGTTGTATCAGTAACTGATCCCAAAATTGAATATAGACCCATTTGTCGATACCTTTGATTGTGAATCGATACCCATGATAGTGAAACGCGTGCTGTTACTGGAGATACTTTGCATATTTGCAGTTGGAAGTCCATTTGCTTCATGAACATCTTTCGGTATCTGGCTGAAAATAAACTAAAAGTGACATAACATACATTTGTTAATGAATCTTGTTTGGTGCGTGGAGATAAGGAACAGTTCTTAAATAATTTACTTTGAGATAATGTTGTTTATTGTCCCAGAAATAAATTAACCGATTTTCTCAATCTATTTCATTTGGTCAAGGCGTTATTTAAATGAAAATTTATGCAGAATAGTCTCATATCTAACAAGGTTTTTGCGGAGTTACGTTCAGTTATTTGGTGATTGCCAGAATTGGAAATTATCTCCTGAATATACCCGATTGAGAACTACACCATTCCCAGTACGCTGGATTTAAAGGCTGAAACGAACTAAGTTCTGCTGTCATAGATACGACATAAAATAAGTAAAGTTAAAATCCACACTCGTGCATGGGTGAGACAGGGTTTGTTCTTTAGGCTGGGCCAACTCGTCCGAAGACCGACCATATGCGCCGGAAGTGTGCGACGCGGCCGTCTTCCCCCGCAGTTCGCACAATCTGAAGGGCGTCTGTGGCGACACCATCGCCTGGACCATCAAATGGCGGTTTAGTTTCAATGCCGCTAAGGTACGCTGCACAATCATACTCCCCATCGCGTCCACCAGAACCTGGAACAGGTTCTCATCAATCGGAGAGCCGTCTCTAGTGGAGGGGGCGTGAGTCGTGCTTGGGTAGCTCAGTTGGTAGAGCACTTGCCAGCGAAAGGCATAAGTCCCGAGTTCGAGTCTCGGTCCGGCACACAGTTTTAATCTCATTATGGAAACATCCCCTAGGCTGTGGCTAAGCCATATCTCCTCAATATCCTTTCTTTCAGGAGTGCTAATTCTGCAAGGTTCGCAGGAGAGCTACTGTAAAGTTTGGAAGGTAGGAGATGGGGTAGTGGCAGAAGTAAAGCTGTGAGGAGGGGGCGTGAGTCGTGTTTGAGTAGCTCAGTTGGTAGAGCACTTGCCCGCGAAAGGCAAAGGTCCCGATTTCGAGTCTCGGTCCAGCACACAGTTTTAATCTGCCAGGAAGTTTCAGTCTCTAGTGGTGCCTCAGAACGCCTCGAACTTTCCGAGCAGTTGACATCACAGCTCGAGAAATCTCGGAATTTTTGTCTCCTCCGAGAACCATGTACATAAAGGATTAGCAGGTCTCTGTAGTTTAGTGGTCAATGTAGATGACTGCCATGCGAAGGATCAGGGTTCGATTCCCGGTACTACAAGGATTTTTCCTTGGTTAGAGGTCTGGTACAAGGTATATCCTTGCCATTTGAGGAGCTACTCAATTGAGAAGTCCGGAAAGTCGGCAAAACGCGTGGAGAGAGGATGCTGGCCACATACGCTCTATACTGCATCTGTTTGGCAGCGGATGACACGGCTGTCGGATGAGATCCTTTATGCTTTCAAGGCCTGGATGAGAAATTCGTTTCATACAGGGTATTCCAGAAGGAACGGCCAACATACAGGGATATGATGGGAATGATCATTAAAGCAAAAACGTCCAGTAAACATGGGCTCTAAAATGCTTCCCGTAAGTGCTATGATCTTATTTATTTATTTTAAGTACCGTGAAACAAATTTCTTCCAACGCAAGCTCTTTGCTTTCCATATATTGAAAAGTGGTAGTATGGACCAAAACAAGAAAAAAGTCCAACAAACATGAGCTCTAAAGTGCATTCCTTAAGGGCTATGACCAATTGTTAATATTTGGTGCCGTGAAAAGTATCTCTTCTACTGAACAAGCTCTTAAGGTATACAGTTTCGAGCCCGTAAGGACCAGACAGTTCTTTCTCCTCCCAGAATATGGAAAGAAAAGAACTTGCTGTAGAAGAGATTTGTTTTACGGTATCGAAGATAAAGAAGTGCTCGTAACTGTTAATGAATGCATTTTGGAGACCATATTTATTACACTTTTTTGCTTCCAATGATCGTTCCTGTCATACTGCAGAATACTGAGAAATGCTAATGGAAAACCGCTTGCAAACGGTTTGTCCACCGCTATAGCCGAGTGGTCAGATGGTTGCCATACAGAGAAGCCGGGTTTGATTCCGGTGCTGCCAAGGATTTTTCCATGGTGGGAGGACTGATACGGGATGCACTCAGCCTCGTGAGGTATTTAAGTGAAAAGCAGCGGCTCGAAGGTCCGAAAAGTCGGCAAAACGGCCGAGAGAGCAGTGTGCTGACGATATGTCCCTCTATACCGCATTTGCAGCCGATCGACATAGCTTGGGCCTTCAGGGCATGGACTTAAGAGCATCTTTTATACAGTTTTATTCAGCTGCCACTACTAATGGGTTTTATGCAACTGACAATGCCTTCAAATACCACGCGGAATATTTCCATATTCTCTCGCTTTTTACGCGTAAGCTATTAAACCTTAAAAAACGATCAATGGGACCTTTTTGTAGCAAATTAGCAAATTTAATGTAGTTAAATTTTGTACTGGTATACGTTTACGCTAGAGGCCGCGGTTTTGGAAATATTCAAGAAAAACGTACAAAAGTGACTTTCAAACGCGTTTTCCTCTAATCACTCGAAAACAGTGGCCTCTAGCGAAAACGTATCCCACTTTAATATTCAACTACATTAAATGTTCTACAAAAAGGTTTTGTTCATTTTTTTGTGTGGGACCAGTAGTCTGTGCGTAGGGAGCGAGAGAACTTGAAAATCTTGCTCTTTGTTTTTTAAGCCATTGCGAGTTGTATAAAACCCATAGGCAGCAGCAGCTGGATCGCCCTGTACGGTTTTGCTGAAACGTTTTTGATGTTTGGTTTGTGGTACGTTCAACTCCGCGGTAATCAGCGCCCGTACAAAGTCCCAATTTTTACACAGTCCAATTTTTACACAGTCCAATCTAGCAACTGTCAAAAGTCCCAATTTTTACACAGTCCAATTTTTACACAGTCCAATTTTTACACAGTTCAATCTAGCAACTGTCAAAAGTGATGATGATGAGGACAACACAAACACTCAGTCCCCGAGCAGAGAAAATCCCCAAAGTGGCCGGGAATCGAACAGGGGACCGCGTGATCCAGAGGCAGCAACGCGAACCACTAGATCACGAGCTACGGATTAAAATATTTTTGGGGAGTCATGACCCCCCCATGCACTCCTCCTCCTCCTTACTACGCCTGGCATCCGCACCTATTTCAAATGTTGGTATGCACACAACGTGCGGTGGATAGCGAGGAATACATTGCGGTTCTCATACTGGATCGGGTGCACGACGAGCGACTATTTTGGGATCTCTGTGTAGACCGACTTATTTCTTCTTTGTAGCTGCATAGGAATTGATTAGGGAACTTTTCCAAGTTTGTCGCCACGAATGTGCTCCTGCACAGGCAGAGATTTAGCGGGGACGGCGGAAGGTCGGCGCTATTTCGAGTCGGCGGTCGCGTGCATCATTACGGGCGGCGATGCGATGCGATGCGCCTTTGGCGACGTCGCGTGGTACGGCCCGGCGATGGCTGCCGCCTTATTTATGTGCGAGCGCCGCTTCCCGCCGCCGCCTGTCGCCGTCGCCGTCGCGGTCGATCTCGGCGAACGATGCGACCGAGAACCGGCAACCGCCCACCGAGGCAGCAGCGGCAGTGGCACGCGGCTCGCGACGTCGCCTGGCCGGTCGCCACTACGGATGTTCCGATACCATCACACCATCGATACCTACTCAGATGACTAGTACCCAGGATGTACTGCGATACTACCGTTCCACAGCAAATTTACACTGAGGAGCCAAATAAACTGGTACTACTGCCTACTACCGTGTAGGGCCCCTGCGACCACGCAGAAGTGCCGCAACACGACGTGGCATGGACTCGACTAATGTCTGAAGTAGTGCTGGAGGGAACTGCCACCATGAATCCTGCAGGACTGTCCCTAAATCCGTAAGAGTAAGAGGAGGTGGAGGTCTCTTCTGAACAGCACGTCGCAAGGCATCCCAGATATCCTAAGTAATGTTCGTGTCTGCGGATTTGGTGGCCAGTGGAAGTGTTTAAAGTCAAAAGAGTATTCCTGCTGCCACTCTGTAGCAATTCTGGACGTGTGGGGTAAGGCGTCTGCTGGAATTGCTCAAGTCCGTCGGAATGCACAATGGACATGAATGGATGCAGGTGATCAGACAGGATGCTCACGCACGTATCACCTGTCAGAGTCGTATCTTGACGTATCAGGGGTCCCATATCACTCCAATTGCACACCAGTACAGAGCCTCCACCAGCTTGAACTGTCCCCTGCTGACATGCAGAGTCCATGGATTCATGAGGTTGTCTCCATACCCGTACACGTCTCGTTTGACCAGGCAACATGCTTCCAGTCACTAACAGTCCAATGTCGGTACTGACGAGCCCAGGCGAGGCGTAAAGCTTTGTGGCGTGCAGTCATCAAGGGTACACTGTAACCTCCCTCTTACTAATCGGCCTATCCTGTTTGCGATATAAAATATGACTTTGGATCGCATGTATGTCAAATAGCTTTTTTTTCTAATTGTATAAGGCTATCTTTCACGAAGAAGTGATACCGATAAGTAGGAGGAAAGTGTACAACCGACCCTTCTGATGGAAAGTCTACTAAAATTAAAAGTAATTAAACCGAAAAGGGCTATAATTTGGAAAATGAAAGTTATTTTGTGCATTCACTCACGGACAACACTGAGCAGAAAAGGCATACCACTGATCGTGAATCCAAAAGTTACACTAATGAACGAAAAGGAAATAATTAACGGCCGCCAGCCCACTAGGGCAATTTAAATCCAAAATCCTGTATAAGATGATGGGAAAGAAAAACATTAAATACTGATGTGGCAACTGAAGGTTGTCACGTTTTTTTGACACTAATTTTAAGTGAGTATGTAATGATAAAGAAAACTTAGAAGTCACTCTTACGTTATCTTTGGCATTAAATTTTGAAAAAGGCAATCGAGTAATGATTTGAAAATATGCAATTAGACAGTATGTTAGTACTGAACTTCGTTACGTGAACGATGACTTTCAGTGACCTCAGCATAACGTCATCAAAGAAATTTTGAAAAAAAGCAAGCACTTTTTACTTTGCCGTATTTATTTTGTAAATTTGATTTCATATTATTGTCTGAACAACTAAGCCTTTTTTACTGACTTGAACAGAATTAAATACTAGAACACGTACCAAACCAAACAGCCATGTGCTCTGTGCTATATGTAAAATAAATAAAACTTCCGCACTCTTAATTTGTGCATTTCTTTAGATTTGGATTTTTTCCAATGATTGATTCTCAAACTTGAAAAATGAAATTGCTTTACTTTAGTTATATACTGAAGCCTCTGTTGTACAACAGTTAATTAAAAGTAGACTGAGGCTAAAATTCTTAAAAGAGAAATTATTCATTAATAAACTGGTTGTAACTATTCAATTTGTTTCTTATGACACTCAGCATATTAGGAAAAAAAAGGAACTAGGATCCTGCTTGGTAACAATGTCTGGGGGCAATGAGGACACAATCGTCCTGAGTTTAACTGATTATTATTTAAATAAATCGTATCAATCAAATCACATTCTACCAATGAACAATCTTACTTCAGTGCTGTGCATACGACGAAACTCGTAACTGTTGCTGTTGTTGAAGATAGTAGCATACTGTGGAGCCACGGCTAATTATAGGAACGGGCAACAGTAATTAATGCAGCCTCTTCCACCAGTCCACTGTCCGTACTCCTGCTCTAGACACCTGGCCGGCGCGCGTACAAGAGGCCGCCGAAAATGGTACTCTCTACTGCGAGAGCATTAACGCCACACTTCCGCACACTACAAGCACTGGAACCCGTCCCTCACTCTCTCTGCGCGCTCTGCGCAACAACTCCCTGTCCATAGATTTTACAACGCACAAGCACTGCTATTATCGTTGCTAGTCGATACAAATAACAATTCCTTTGGCTTTTTTCCCAGAGCTTAGAAGTTTCACAGTAAAACACAGATAAATACAATGAAAAGTCATCAGAGTTCTACCTAAACGTACACATACAGTGAAGCAATGACCTTACTTATTAAACGGAAGCATTTAAATTACAAATATTTGCATACAATTAAAAACAAGTTATATATCGGTAGCAGGTGCCATGCATCCTGCACTTCCGGTGTTACAACACGAGTGGGTCTTTGGCTCCGAAAGCCCATATCGATGATGTTTCTCTAAATGGTTCGCACACTAACACTTGTTGATGGCCCTGCATTGAAATCTACAGCAATTTGTGGAAGGTTTGCACTTCTGTCACGTTGAGCGATTGTCTTCAGTCGTCGTTGGTCCCGTTCTTGCAGGATCTTTTTCTGGTAGCAGCGATGTCGGAGATTTGATGTTTTACCGGATTCTTGATATTCACAGAACACTCATGAAATGGTTGTACGGGAAAGTCCCCACTTCATCGCAGCCTCGGAGATGCTGTGTCCCATCGCTCGTGTGCTGACTGTAACACCACGTTCAAACTGACGTAAATCTTGATAAGCTGCCTTTGTAGCACTTGTTGTCTTATACAGGCATTGTCGACTTCAGCGCCATATCCTGCCTGTTTACATATCTCCGTATTTGAATATGCATGTTTGGCGCTTCAGATAGATTATTAAAAGTGTTACAAGAAATGTATTTGCAATTGCGAATGTGAACAAACTCCAACAGCACAATGTATTGGTGACAGTCAAAATTTGTATCGGAGCGGGACTTGAACCCGGTTTTCCCGCTTTACTCTAGTAGTCGCCTTAACTGTATCGGCCATCCGACCAAGCCTCGGGGATCGACTCACACTGCCGTATGTCACTGTGTATCTACATTCTGTTCTCGCGCAACTGCCCATGATTCCCGCACAGGGAGGAGGTTACAATTATTGTCGCAGCGCTGTCGTGACACGAAATACTGTATTGCAGTGCCTCATTGCAGCATCGTAGTTTAAAATTGTTACTTGGCGCAGACGGAAGAGAATCACATCTGGCTTATACTTTCATAACCGGTAACTCGGGCACGCAACGAGTACTTCGTTGCAGAAGAATCCATTGCCACATCCAACCGAGCCGTAATCAAGAAGTGCAAACGACAGTACGACAGCACCTCATGTGTCATTCAGCGAGCCTTCATCTACGGTGCCGTAACATGTAAACTCCGAGCTCAGCCACACCACTGATGGAAAGCGGAAAGGGTAGTGGAACTCATAATAACTGAAACACCACGATGGGGACAAGTCTGCTGATGCCTCCGGATAGTGACGGCATCGCCGACCATGACATTATGTCCAGATTAGACACGGTCAATTCTGAAGCCTCAACCTCAGTGTATGGTTATACGACCATTTCTGAAACCTCAATCTCAGTGTCTTGTCATTCCGTCTACAACTCTGATTCTCTCGCTACTTACAGGATAACTTGACTAGCGAATCGTGATGAGCTGCCTGATGTCGAGAGAAGACTTCGCCTCTAAGACCACGGCCAATCGGCTGTAGTGGACTTTAGCTACTGCAAGTTACCACTGCTGTTTGGTCACCGCCGTGATTGATGAAGTTGTGGGCGAGCCTAGGCCTCCCCTGGTGAAGGACCGTACCGAGCAACTGCAAGTTACCGCCTACAACCTGTTGGGAGACACAACTGAGAACCACCTACGTGGCAATGCCATGTATTGCTAATTCGGGTCCTGGGCTTCTTCCTTCACGACATCCGCCGTCAGTAACACACCGAGGTGACACAGGTGATAGGATACCTCCTAATATGTTGTCGGACCTCCTTTTTCCCAGTGTAGTGCAGCAACTCGACGTGGCATTGACTCAACAAGTCCCTGGAAGTCCCCTGCAGAAATATAGAGCCATGCTGCCTCCATAATCTATAGTTGCGAACGTGTTGTCGGATTTTGTGCACGAGCTGACCGACTACGACCTAAAAATGTTCGATGGGATACACGTCGGGCGATCTATATCATATTTTTGGTGGGCCTCAGCATAAGACAGGTGGTCCATGGACCTGTGCTCTTGGATCGTCTTTTCTTTCTTGTAAGCAGAGCAATCCGTCGAGTTAGGGGAGTGACAGTCATGACAATTGACACACAGGTGGTGGAACACAGGGTCTTCACTCATGGAGTTGGCGTATAAAGTCACCACACAGAGGATCCACCGTACCGTGGGAAGACATATGTCTAAAACGCAAGCACTGAAAGCACCTCATGGGTGGTGGGACGTACGGCTTCATGTCAGATCTATAGCACATAACCGTGACCTCCTCTGGGAGGGTATCTCCCTTGATAGCCAGAATGAAGGTGCCAGTATTGGGGCAGGCGTCTTTGCGACCCTTCTGCACTCGTTGAACAAAATTAACGTAGTGGCGCTCCAGATTAGCCAGGAGTTCCTTATCAGTTTGCAGAATGTTCTTCAAACCAATCACGAAAAAATTTTGGTCCAGTGACATGGCGCTTTGTTATCCATAAAAATTTCATCGCCATTTCGGAACATGAAGTCCATGAATGGCTGCAAATAGTCTCAAAGTAGCCAAACATAACCGTTTACAGTCAATAATCGGTTTAATTGGGTCAGAGGACCCATTCCATTTAAAGACAGGCCGCACCATTATGGAGTTATCAACAGCTTTCACAGTGCCTTGTAGACAACATGCGTACGCGGCTCCTTGGTGTCTGCACCACACTCGAAACCTACCATCAGCTCTTACTAACTGAAATCGGCACTCGTATGACCAGGTTAAGATTTTTCAGTCGCCTAGGGTCCAACCAATATGGTCACGAGCCCAGGAGAGGCGTTGCAGTCGATGTAATACTATTAACAAAGGCATTCGCTCAAGTCGAATTCTGTCGCACTATCCTAACGGATACGTCCGTCGTAAGTCGCACATTGCTTTCTGGGGTTATTTCAGTGTTCCTCGTATGTTAGCAGTGACAGCTCTACGCAAACGCCGCTACTTGTGGCCGTCAAATAAAGGCTATCGGCTACTGTGATGTCCGTGGTCAGAGGTAACGCCTGAAAATTAGTATTCTCGGCACACTCTTAACACTGTGGATCTCGGAATGTTGAATTCCCTAACAGATTACGGAAGGAAATGTCCCATACGTCTAGCTGTAACTACCATTCTGCGTGCAGAGTCTGTTAATTGCCGTTGTGCAGCCATAATCATGTCGGAAATCTTCTCACATGAATCATCTGGGTACAAATGACAACTCCGACAAAGCACTGCCCTTTTATACCTCGTATACGTAATACTGTCGCCATCTGTATAAGTGCATATCGCTATTCCATGACTTTTTTCACCGCTGTATATGCTGTCGACACTCACTTAAGTGCATGTCCACCTTCAAGAGCGCTAAGGCAGGCCGCCCTAGCTGCCAGTGACCCGTGGTAGGCTTGCGCCTGCACACTCCTGCTCCGGCCACCCGCATAACATCAGTGTGGTGTCCTGACCTGCACAACGGGCGCAGCAGATGAGGCTGCAGTGTCCCCGTTCCTCGTCGTACTGTCACTGGGCCAAAATGTGTGTATCTGCTTGCCTACCACCGCGCCGAAGAAGACAATCTACACCGTAAAATTACTGGTAATAAATATGATCCAAGGCTACGCCGTTTCACTGACCCTTTGGGGTGTTGTTGTGGTCTTCAGTCCAGAGACTGGTTTGATACAGCTCTCCATGCTACTCTATCCTGTGCAAGCTTCTTCATCTCCCAGAACCTACTGCAGCCTACATCCTTCTGAATCTGTTTAGTGTATTCACTCTTGGTCTCCCTCCTACGATTTTTACTCTCTATGCTGCCCTCCAGTACTAAATTGGTGATCCCTTGATGCCTCAGAACATGTTCTACCAACCGATCCCTTCTTCTAGTCAAGTTGTGCCACAAATTTCTCTTCCCCCCAGTTCTATTCAGTGTCTCAGTACTTATGTGATCTACCCATCTGATCTCCAGCATTCTTCTGTAGCACCACATTTCGAAAGCTTCTATTCTCTTCTTGTCTAAACTGTTTATCGTACATGTTTCACTTGCATGCATGGTTACACTCTATACAAATACTTTCAGAAACGACTTCCTGACACTTAAATCTATACTCGATGTTAACAATTTTTTTTCAGAAACGCTTTCCTTGCCATTGCCAGTCTACATTTTATATCCTCTCTACTTCGACCATCATCAGTTATTTTGCTCCTCAAATAGCAAAACTCATCAACTGCTTTAAGTGTCTTATTTCCTAATCTAATTCGCTCAGCATCACCCGATTTAATTCGACTACATTCCATTATCCTCGTTTTGCTTTTGTTGATGTTCATCTTATATCCTCCTATCAAGACACTGTCCATTCCGTTCAACTGCTCTTCCAGGTTGTTTGCTGTCTCTGACAGGATTACGGTGTCCTCGGCGAACCTCAAAGTTTTTATTTCTTCTCCATGGATTTTATTTCCTACTCCGAATTTTTCTTTTGTTTCCTTTACTGTTTGCTCAACATATACACTCCTGGAAATTGAAATAAGAACACCGTGAATTCATTGTCCCAGGAAGGGGAAACTTTATTGACACATTCCTGGGGTCAGATACATCACATGATCACACTGACAGAACCACAGGCACATAGACACAGGCAACAGAGCATGCACAATGTCGGCACTAGTACAGTGTATATCCACCTTTCGCAGCAATGCAGGCTGCTATTCTCCCATGGAGACGATCGTAGAGATGCTGGATGTAGTCCTGTGGAACGGCTTGCCATGCCATTTCCACCTGGCGCCTCAGTTGGACCAGCGTTCGTGCTGGACGTGCAGACCGCGTGAGACGACGCTTCATCCAGTCCCAAACATGCTCAATGGGGGACAGATCCGGAGATCTTGCTGGCCAGGGTAGTTGACTTACACCTTCTAGAGCACGTTGGGTGGCACGGGATACATGCGGACGTGCATTGTCCTGTTGGAACAGCAAGTTCCCTTGCCGGTCTAGGAATGGTAGAACGATGGGTTCGATGACGGTTTGGATGTACCGTGCACTATTCAGTGTCCCCTCGACGATCACCAGTGGTGTACGGCCAGTGTAGGAGATCGCTTCCCACACCATGATGCCGGGTGTTGGCCCTGTGTGCCTCGGTCGTATGCAGTCCTGATTGTGGCGCTCACCTGCACGGCGCCAAACACGCATACGACCATCACTGGCACCAAGGCAGAAGCGACTCTCATCGCTGAAGACGACACGTCTCCATTCGTCCCTCCATTCACGCCTGTCGCGACACCACTGGAGGCGGGCTGCACGATGTTGGGGCGTGAGCGGAAGACGGCCTAACGGTGTGCGGGACCGTAGCCCAGCTTCATGGAGACGGTTGCGAATGGTCCTCGCCGATACCCCAGGAGCAACAGTGTCCCTAATTTGCTGGGAAGTGGCGGTGCGGTCCCCTACGGCACTGCGTAGGATCCTACGGTCTTGGCGTGCATCCGTGCGTCGCTGCGGTCCGGTCCCAGGTCGACGGGCACGTGCACCTTCCGCCGACCACTGGCGACAACATCGATGTACTGTGGAGACCTCACGCCCCACGTGTTGAGCAATTCGGCGGTACGTCCACCCGGCCTCCCGCATGCCCACTATACGCCCTCGCTCAAAGTCCGTCAACTGCACATACGGTTCACGTCCACGCTGTCGCGGCATGCTACCAGTGTTAAAGACTGCGATGGAGCTCCGTATGCCACGGCAAACAGGCTGACACTGACGGCGGCGGTGCACAAATGCTGCGCAGCTAGCGCCATTCGACGGCCAACACCGCGGTTCCTGGTGTGTCCGCTGTGCCGTGCGTGTGATCATTGCTTGTACAGCCCTCTCGCAGTGTCCGGAGCAAGTATGGTGGGTCTGACACACCGGTGTCAATGTGTTCTTTTTTCCATTTCCAGGAGTGTAGATTGAATAACATGACAGCCATACACACTACCTCCCGAGTATGACCTCCTACACCAGTAGCGTCTCCACAACACAAACTCAACTTCGACGCCCACTAAAAATCCAGATCTGAGGGGTGGCCGCTATGTTATTCATATGAGTACTGCAAAAGTATCTGTACCTACTCATATCGACACTTCAATTTTTGCATGCAAATGATGTAAATATGGTATTTTATTTGATTACTTACATTGTGCAGTCTAAAAGAGCACGTTAAATACCTCAATTTCTTTATTAATGGTAATCTTTAAACAAAAAGTCGTGTTTTAGAAGGTCTCCCAAAAATAGCAATTGCTGTAAGTACTTTGGAGACAACTTATTTGTGTCCTGAGTCATACTTGCACCATATTTTGAAAATAAACACTCACTAGGAATAGATGCAGTAATGACGGTAACATGTTATTGAGCATATCTGTACAAGCACGGAAAAATGAATTAAGTCGTATTGATGCGTTACAGTAGACGGAGCAGCACCTTCCTCCGATTCACTTGAGCTACTTTGTTGCTCATAAACAATAATTTTCAGTTTTTGTATGTCTCGCCCGCATGCTATTTGGTCTTGAAACTGTAGGTTTTGATACGTTGGTCCAACAAAGTGGCAATGGCTGCATGGTCACCTCTTCTTCAGCTCTCTCAGTAAAATGTTCTTGCATTCTCTGACAATTTATGAGACTGGTGTGATACTATTAATTTATGTTGGCAAACAATGAATCATTTGTATAATTTTGGATATTGTACGTATTTTGCCCAGAAGCTTCTGTTGTCACATATTCAAAAGACTTTAATAAAACTGTGCCCTGGTTGAACGTTTTCATATCTACAGTAGCTGAGATGTCAGATGCTGTAACTCTACCAATTACGATTTGATGTGTCAGTTTTCTCGAATGTAAGAAGCACTCCAATATGAAAAAGCTTGAATTCCACCTTGTTGTAAAATCAGCACACAAGCAAACAGTATCTCACTCGTTGCTCGGGTACCAGCGTAAAATCGATACCGAGGATGTGTCGGTAGACTGATTCTATTCTGATAGCACTCGGTATCGAAACTAAAATATCGAATACTTACTTGTATTTACATGTACCAGAACATCCCTTGTCGCCGCTGACATGCACGCCAACACGACACTGCGTCAGGGGCTCCCCTACTCCGCTTTCGAAGTCAGCATAATGATCATCCATGTTCAGACGCAGTCGATTCTAATGTATCGCATGCGAAGTCCAGCTCGCACTCTTCTCACACGAAATCGTGAAGGTCACGCTGAAAAGTTCCGTTTGCCCGTCCTGGAAGCTTCCATGGCGCCGGATGCGGAGTTACTCTCTGCAGCCGGCCGGAGTGGCCGAGCGGTTCTAGGTGCTACAGTCTGGACCCGCGGGACCACTACGGTCGCAGGTTCGAATCCTGCATCGGGCATGGATGTGTGTAATGTCCTTAGGTTAGTTAGGTTTAAGTAGTTCTAAGTTGTAGGGGACTGATGACCTCAGAAGTTAATATCCTTCAACTTTCCCCACAGAAAGAAATCCGGGGACGTCAGGTCCGGTGAACGTGCGGGCCATGGTATGGTGCTTCGACGACCAATCCACCTGTCATGAAATATGCAATTCAATACCGCTTCAACCGCACGCGAGCTATGTGCCGGACATCCATCATGTTGGAAATACACCGCCATTCTGTCATTTAGTGAAACATCTTGTAGTAACATCGGTAGAATATTACGTAGGAAATCAATATACATTGCACCGTTTAGATTGCTATTGTTAAAATGGGGGGCAATTATCCTTCCTCCCACAATGCCACGGGACTGATGACCTCAGATGTTAAGTCCCATAGTGCTCAGAGCCATTGAACCATAATGCAGCACCATAAATTAACCCGCCAAGATCGCTGATGTTCCACTTGTCGTAGCCATCGTGGATTTTCCGTCGCCCAATAGTCCATATTATGCAGGTTTACGTTACCGTTGTTGGCGAATGACGCTTCGTCGCTAAAAAGAACGCGTGCAAAAAATCTGTCATCATCCCGTAATTTCTGTTGTGCCCAGTGGCAGAACTGTACACGACGTTCAAAGTCGTCGCCATGGAATTCCTGGAGCACAGAAATATAGTACCGGTGCAATCGATGTTGATGTAGCATTGTCAACACCAACGTTTTTGAGGTTCCCGATTCACGCGCAATTTGTCTGCTACTGATGTGCGGATTAGCTGCGACAGTAGCTAAAACACCTACTTGGGCATCATTTGTTGCAGGTCGTGGTTGACGTTTCACATGTGGCTGAACACTTCCTGTTTCCTTAAATAACGTAGCTATCCGGCGAACGGTCCGGACACTTGGATGATGTCGTCCAGGATACCGAGCAGCATACATAGCACACGCCCGTTGGGCATTTTGATCACAATAGCCATACATCAACACGATATCGACCTTTTCTACAGTTGGTAAACGGTCCATTTTAACACGGGTAATGTATCACGAAGCAAATACCGTCCGCACTGGCGGAATGTTACGTGATACTACGTACTTATACGTTTGTGACTATTACAGCGCCATCTATCACAAAGCGAAAAAAGTGGTCCAACTAATACATTCATATTTCTTTACGTACTACACGAATATGTAATCAAAATGGGGGTTCCTATTTAAAACATACGCAGTTGATATCCGTTTGACCTATGGCAGCGCCATCTAGCGGGCCAACCATAGCGCCACCTGGTTTCCCCCTTAAGGCTAGCAAGTTTCGTTCTTTGTAGTTTTTTCGTTTGACGCTTAAATCGTGAGATATTTGGTCCGGTCGCGATCAATGGACCACTGTGTATATGCTGTGTTGCCATTTGAGCTACATCACCTAGGCTGACATTAGATTCTGGAATTTTCCCACACTGCACACAGCACAATGTCGGTGTCTTGTAATTGCAACTGCTGACAGGAAATGCAGATACGTCACACCAGAAATGCTCCAGGGTCTGTGCTCGGCCTGATATATTTTCCAAGGCAGTACCGCCTCGCAGAAAACGGAAACCACCCAGCATGCGGTCAAAACATTTCTGTGAGCCAGCAGCCCAGCAGGGGAGGACTTGAGCTGTCTCTGCGATCACCCAGGACCATCACTGATCTTCTCGGGCCAGCGTCAGTGAAGAGAAATTCATGGTTCTTCCATCAGAAGCCACTATTGATGTATTTCCGCCCAACCCGGTTAAAACATTAAGCTGCCAATTTTACTTATTAATGCATAGCGATATATCTTATGGTATTGCCACAACATGCCAAGGTAGACAGGAAAGTGTCCATGCAGAAGTTGGCCCCCTACAAAAAAGCACTTTCAAATGCTGTTAGCTTTCCACACCGAAAACGTAACGCCGCTGATCAGAATTCCGGAATGATCACCTCTTCAAAACGCAAACTCCATTCCAGTGGGCCTACGACTTGTTGCTTCAGACACAAGGTTTAAGGCGAACCTCTCGGATTCGCGAATTCAACACACAGGCCTTTCAGCCTATTAGCATCAGCAGTGGAATGAAGGAATTCTCATTGGCCATTTCCTGCTCTCGCTTTCAGCACTCCTGTAAGGATGTTGGAAACACCGACTGTCACTGGGAAAATACCCATTAAAATCTGATTAGTGAAAAACTTGGCCAATAAGCTCCTGGCTGAAACAAGCTCCTGCTCCCAGAAACATGACCCTGTCCTTGAGAATGACCATTGTGGCGGCACACCGTTACGGCCAGGAAATGAGATGTTACATTGGATCAAGATAGTCTTGCAGATGAAATATTTCTTGACTTCCAGAAAGCAGTTTACTCGGTACCAGGCGAACAATTACTCTATTGAGCCGAAACATTAAGACCAGCTGCTTATTAGTGACATGGCCCCAAAGGGATTAGCTGGGATATATACTGGGGAAAACAGACAACACCCGAAGGCCAATATCTTGAATACGTGGAGGTTGTGGGGAGTACGGGCAAGCGCCGTTTCTGTAATAAAAGTTTTTTTTTACCTTTAAAGTTTTATAACTTTGTTAACTTTATTTTAAAATAGTAAGTGAACATTCGTTGTCATGAACAGCAAGATCCTCAATTAATGAAAGTTCTTGAAGCACTATTTTAACAAATCAAAGAACAGCTCTCAGGATCAATTTACAACGCTTAAAACTCAAAATCCTGTTTTAAGCAAAGGAAAAAATACAAAGTTAAATAAAAGATTCTAACGCCACATGGCAATACCAAAATTTTCCTAGATATCGCCTGTGATCTCCAATGGCAGTAAAATATTGATCACAAAATTTTAATTAAAACAAAACTTAAATGCAATAAAATCCGATTTCTATCAACGTACACTCAAACCCTGTAGCCTCTACGATTTGCACTTTGTCACAAAATACTTTCGTTTCTTTTAAACTCTTTACACCATTAACCTCCCTACATGTGATGCAAACTACATTATTACAACGAATTATGGCAAATAATTAAGGATAGATATTATAATTAACCAGATATGTAAACCTTTTCCTTTAGAAATAAATAAAAAAACTCAAATCAACTCTGAAGCTCAGTGGTTACATCCGTTAAAAAATATACAATACATATCTTTTGATTTCGTCGTGGTCATGCGCTGTTGTGCACCGTGCTCTCCTTCAGGATCACATGCGACACAGGAAAGATTTTTCACGATGTACATAACGTTAAGAGGGCGCAACCAACTTACACAAATTGCGTACTGGGATATACATCGATGTGGATGCGGTTCGCAAATCTTAAAACGGGCGAGGGAGTAGATGCGGTACTACTGAACACTTCGACTATACCGCACCGCACCAAACAGCAGTACAGTGTGGTAGACAAGAGACAAATCAACAACTGCTGCAAGGCAACCTCAGCAAGGCAGTAAGAGGGCCACACAAAGCCACAGAATGTCGTCCCAAGCTAAATTATGAAAATACTATCGGCGATTTCGTCACGACAAGTAGAATCTTAAAATCCCATCAGAAGTGACCTGCAATTAACACGATTCATAAGCGACTTAAAAGCTCCACAGCCAATCTTTCCCTTACTACAAACACTTAGCAGTACCTCCAAAGTTCACTCGTGGACACTACCAGAGTGTCAACTACTCCTTATAACTGTAGATAACAGAGTATAACACGCTGGGGGCCGACTTTGGTTTCTTAATAAGACAAGCAAAGATTCGGTCCCTCACTTGCATCCACCTTCGATCCAAAACCGTCATTTACTTTAAAGCAGCTAAGTAGATGACAATGCCGATATCAACGCTCTCCTCTCAAGCAGCGCGCTAACTGCAGACTGCAGTACCGAAGCACAGCTTACATCACTCGTCTGATACACGCACCACCAACGCGAACCTTTTATGAATTCTTAAGTTCACCTCATACACCAAACTTACCGTAATTCTTCGTGGGAATCCAAGGGCAGAACCAAGAAATCACTTCTCAGCCATTGAACGTCCACACGATGATCGCCATGGGTCAACACAGCCCCTCCACAATACGATCTTCGAGCCCACGGCGTTCCGTCCCCAACCGACTGCTTCCCCGGGGCTCACCGACCAAGCGGCTTTGCCCTCCGACGCCGACGTTACTCCAGACGCAGAGTTCGGAGCTAACTCCCAGGAACCCCTTTCTTCCTCGTCCTCTCACCTAGCGGCGCGCGGGAAGCCAACTCGCCGAAGATATGCGGCGACCAGAGACTGCAATCCGATCTCGATCTTGACATCGCGGCGAATACTGAGAAAGCGGGTGATTTAAAAAACAAAAAAAAAGAAAAAAATTAAATAGCGAACCGCAGCGGCTCAAACAGTGCGTTGATCCACCTCTGGAACGCAACATAGGAGCGATTATGCGTGGCATAGGCTCGACAAGACCTTGATAGGTTTCCAGAGGCACGAAGTGTCCACGCTCAGACCACGTTGATTTCTGTAAACTAAGCACCGGTGCTTTGAGGCCGAGGATATGATGACCGATAGCGGCCCAAATGCGTTCCATCAGGATCACATCAGGTGAGTTTAGTGGCCAAGACATCAACATTACTTAAGTACAATGATCCTCAAACAACCGTATCACGATTCTGGACTTGTTACACGGACAGTTATCCTTATGGAAGATGCCACCGTCGTCGGGAAAGACAACAAGCATGGCGGTATCCATGTGGCTCACAGCTGTTATGGTGCATTCAATCACTACGATAACCCCATGGAAGCCCAGTGAATGCCCCATAGCATAATACTGCCCACACCGGCCTGTGTCCATGGTGTGGTGATTGTTTTGACCACCCGTTCGATTGGATGACGGCGTAACTGGGCAGGGTCATTGACCTGGTATAACACAAAGCATGATTCATCCTACCAGCCGACACGTTTCCGTTGATCTACGGTCCAGTCTCGATAGCTCTGTGGCTCTGTGTTCACTACACTCATAACTGACGATATCGTCGACTCACCATGGGAAAACGTATGGGTCATCTGCCGCGGAGCGCTGTGTTCAACAATGCGAGCTGTATGGTGTATCACAAACACTTTTGACTGCATCAGCAGTGTACTCGGTCGGTATCTCCCACAGGTCGCCGCCTAACCTGCTTTACGGAGCAAGCAAGTCTCCGATCTCCATGTTCTGTGATGAGGCCTGGATGTCCAACACCTTATGGCCTAGGTGGTTTGACTGTACTTCAAACAGTTCCCATATATACTCATCTACATCTACATGGTTACTCTGCAATCCATACTTAAGTGTCTGGCAGTGGGTTCATCGAACCATTTTCATACTGCTTCTCTACCATTCCACTCTCGAATGGCGCGCGGGGAAAAGGAACACCTAAATCTTTCCGTTCGAGCTCTGATTCCTCTTAGTTTATTATGATGATAATTTCTCCCTACGTAGTTGGGTGTCAACAAAATATTTTCGCATACGGAAGAGAATGTTGGTGATTGAAATTTCGTGAATAGATCTCGCCGCAAAGAAGACCGCCTTTGTTACAGATACTGCCACCACAACTCCCGTACCATATCAGTGACACTCTCACCCCTATTGCGCGATAACACGAAACAGGCTGCCCTTCTTTGCACTTTTTCGATGTCCTCCGTCAATCCTAACTGGTAACGAACCCACACCGCGCAGCAATATTCCAGCAGAGGACGTACAAGTGTAATGTAGGCTGTCTCTTTAGTGGGTTTGTCGCATCTGATAAGTGTTATGTCAACAAAGCGCAGTCTTTGTCTCGCCTCCCGCACTATATTATCTATGTGGTTTTTCCAATTTAAGTTGCTCGTAATTGTAATTCCTAGGTATTTAGTGGAATTGACAGTCCTTAGACATGTGAGATTTATCTTATACCCAAAATTTGTCGGATTTCTTTTAGTATCCATGTGGATGACCTCGCACTTTTCTTTGTTTAGTCCCCATTGCCACTTTCCGCACCATACAGAAATTCTTTGATGATATTACTAGATGGTAAATTACAGCGTCATCTGCAAAAAATGTAAGGGAGGTGCACAGATTGTCACCTAGATCATTTATATAAATTAGGAATAGCAGAGGGCCTATGACACTACCTTGCGGAACGCCAGGTATCACTTCTGCTCTACTCGATGATTTACCGTCTATCACTGCGAAATGTGACCTCTGAGAGGAAATCACGAATCCAGTCACACAACTGAGACGATACTCCATATGCACGCAATTTGATTAATATTCGCTTGTGAGGAACGGTATCAAAAGCCTTCTGGAAATCTAGGAATATGGAACCGATCTGAGATCCCTTGTTGACAGCACTCATTAGATCATGGGAATAAAGAGCTAGCTGCGTTTCACAAGAACGATATTTTCTGAATCCGTGTTGGTTATGTATCAATGAGTCATTTTCTTCAAGGTGATTCATAATGTTCGAGTACAGTATATGCTCCAGATTCCTACTGCAAATTGAGGTCAGTGATATCGGTCTGTAGCTCTATGGGATACTCCTATTTCCTTTCGTGAATATTGGTGTGACCTGTGCTACATTCCAGACTTTAGGAACAGACCTTTCGTGACGTGTGCGGTTGTATATGATTGCTAAGAAAGGCGCTATTGTGTCTGCACACTCTGAAACGATCCTGGTTGGTATACCATCTGGAGCGGAAGACTTAACTGATGAGAGTAGCAGGATAGTTTTGCCGTTTCCGAGCTGCGTGTTCACAGAATTCGTCTTAACAATGTGCCCTTTGTCAAAGTTGTTCACGTCAGTGGCTTTCCCCTACTGCGGGCCATGTTGTCGTTAGAATGATTCCTAATAAGTCTCTGACCCGTTTATATAATTTCCTTACTGTTCTGGCGTAAATTCAAGCGCTGGAACGCCAGTCCGAAACAGAGCAGAGAGGGCTGTGAAGAATACGTCAGCTAATTGCAAGCTGACCGATCCCTCTCCAGAACGACAACGCGACGGCAGCATACTCTACACGAAGAGGACATAAGCGCCGCGCCGACTGGTCGTGGCAAAATTCAATCAGTTCTACAGAAGCCTCAAGACCAGCAACCTGGATAGAAGCATCCACTGTACTTCTTCACTTGTATTGGAATCGTTATACTGAATGATTATATTGCCTGTCCTTTGCTTGCGACACATTTCTCGAAGTTAAGTCATCATTCATTTGCTTGGGCCTTTCTCCCACTTCAACGCGGGGTCGGCCTTGTTATTATGTACTTGGCGATGTTAATGTCAGAGATGCCCTTCCTATCTCCACCCCGTACCGTCTGGGATGGAATTAGTATAACCCAGCTGTCTGCATCTAGTGTAAGCCATGAAATAGTGAGAACGTTTTCAAATGTCTGCAAGTTGTGTAACTGAGGCCTAGTGGAATGTGGAAAACCGCCTGAAAACCACATCTAGGCTGGACAACACACCGGCACTCCTCGTTAATCCGCCGGGCGGATACGTTCCGGGGCCGTTGCGCCTACCTGAGTCCAGGAAGCAGCGCATTAGCGCCCTCAACTAAGCAGGCGGGTATTTCTCAAAGTATTGTCATTTATTTACTGCAATAACACTCATTAATATGATTTGCTTGAATTGTTGTCTAGCGTTCCGAGAATCAGGTTCCCGAGATACACCACCTTTGACGACTAGGCAGGATACAACAGTCAGTGTATTAAGGAAGCAGCTCTCTCACCCTCTGCCCGCCCCCCGCCCCCCTCCCCCAATTCCTCACGAACCATGACGCGATGCCGTGGCTTGCGTGCCTCAATGCCTCAACGATGCAGACACCCAAGGGTAACAAATCGGAGGAGTATCTGTGGCCGGCCGCGGTGGTCTCGCGGTTCTAGGCGCGCAGTCCGGAGCCGTGCGACTGCTACGGTCGCAGGTTCGAATCCTGCCTCGGGCATGGATGTGTGTGATGTCCTTAGGTTAGTTAGGTTTAAGTAGTTCTAAGTTCTAGGGGACTGATAACCACAGCAGTTGAGTCCCATAGTGCTCAGAGCCATTTGAACCATTTTTGAGTATCTGTGGAGAGACCAGTCTTACGTATGGTACTGAGAAGGGTCTGCAGAGTTTTCGGCCTCTGCAGGGACAGAAGTCGGGATGTTGACTGATCTGCCCTTGTAACTTTATCCAACATAGCCTTAGTAAACTGAAGAGCCAAAGAAATTTGTACACCTGCGTACTATTGGGAAGGGCCCCCGCAAGCACACAGAGGTGGCGCAACACGACGTGGCAAGGACACGACTAATGTCTGAAGTAGTGCTGGAAGGAGCTGACACCATGAATCCTGCACGGCTGTCCATAAATCCGTAAGAGTACGACGGGGTGGAGATCTCTTCTGAACAGCACTTTGCAAGGCATCACAGATATGCGCAATAATGTTCATGTTTGGGGAGTTTGGTGGCCAGCGGAATTGTTGAAACTTAGGAGTCTCTGGCGTCACTCTGTAGCAATTCTGGACATGAGGAGTGTCGCATTGCCCTGCTGGAATTGCCCAAGTCCGTCGGAATGCACAGTGGACATGAGTGGATGCAGTTCATCAGACAAGATGGTTGCGTACGTGTCAATTGTCAAGTCGTATCTAGACGTATCAGGAGTCCCATATCACTCCAACTGCACACGCCCCACAGCTTGAACAGTCCCCTGCTGACATGCATGGCCAATGGAGTCATGAGGTTGTCTCCATATCCGTAGACGTCCATTGCTCGATGCAACTTGAAACGAGACCCGTACGGCCAGGCAACACGTTTCCAGTCATCAACGATCCAATGCCGGTGATGACGGGTCCAGGCGAGGCGTAAAGTATTCTGTTGTGCAGTCATCGAGGGTACTTGAGTGGGCCTTCGGCTCTGAAAGCCCATATGGGTAATGGTTCGTTGAATGGTTTGCACGCTGACACTTGTTGATGGCCCGGCATTGATATCTGCAGCAATTTACGCAAGGGTTGCACTTCTGTCACACCTAACGATTCTCATCAATCGTCGTTGGTCCCGTTCTTGAAGGATCTTTTACTGGCCGCAGCGATGTCGGAGATTTGATCTTTTACCGGGTTCCTGATATTCACGGTACACTCGTGAAATGGTCGTACGGGAAAATCCCCACTTCATCGCTACCTCGGAGATGCTGTGTCCCATCGCTCGTGTGCCGACTATAAGAACAGGTTCAGACTCACTTAAATCTTAATAACTTGCCCTTGTAGCAGTAGTAACCGATGTAACAACTGCGCCTGACACTTGTCTTATACAGGCGTTTCCGACCGCAGGGCCGTATTCTGCTTGTTTACATATCTCCGAATTTGTATACGCAGGCCTACATCAGTTTCTTTGGCGCTTCAGTGTATTTTCATACTGCGAACGGCTGAAAGCAAAGGGAAACTGCTGCCGTTATGTTATTCGAGGACGTGCAGCTCTATTGCATAGCGTAATGCTGATGGCATCCTCTTAGGTGAAATATTCCAGCCGTGATTTCAGGACGATGTTGTCGTCAGGAGAAACAAACACGCGTTCTACGAGTCCGAACGTGGTTTGTTAGATCCCTTAATCGGGTTGTCAGTTTAGAGAATTTCTAAACAGAAATTGATTGAATACCGGGAATTAGTGAAGAGCAGTGGCAGGAAAAACAGGACATCTGCTCAGGTGAGAATAGAATTATCAACACAAAATTAAGTAAGAATATGCGGGATCTGGTCTAATAATGAATAAGAAAATAAAAATGTAGGGAAGCTACCACGAACAGTATACTGACCGTATTACCATAACAACGATAGATACAAAGCAAAGATCCACGACGGCAGTGCAAGTTTATATGCCTAATAGCTTTCTGGAACCGCGAGACCGCTACGGTCGCAGGTTCGAATCCTGCCTCGGGCATGGATGTGTGTGATGTCCTTAGGTTAGTTAGGTTTAACTAGTTCTAAGTTCTAGGGGACTAATGACCTCAGCAGTTGAGTCCCATAGTGCTCAGAGCCATTTGAACCTAATAGCTTCGCATATGAGACTGATATAAAAGAAATTGATATAAAGGAAATGGCTGAGGTATTTAAGGAAGACTAAATTTAATTGTGCTGCGGGGACTGCGATTTGATCATAAGAAATTGAAGGAAAGGAAACATAGTGAGTGAGCGTGAACTGGAGGAAAGGAATAGAAAGGGTAGCTACCTTGTAAAATTATGCACATGTTAATCATTACGAATACTTTCACGGGTAGACTTCGGGCTATCGCCTTAGCCAGTTGCGCTAACGTCTGAGAAGCGCATTTTATTAGAGCAGTATTCATTACATCTAAGTGTATACTACTAACAAAGCGAAATATCGGTAAACTGGTGGAAATTGAAATTTGTGATAAGGTCGTATGGGACCTAACTGCTAAGGTCATCGGTGCCTAGGCTTACACACTACTTAATCTAACTTAAACTAACTTACGCTAAGGACAACACAGACACCCATTCCCGAGGGAGGACTCGAACCTCCTATGGGGGGAGCTGCGTGGACCGTGACAAGACGCCTCAGGTCGCGCGGCTATCCCGCGCGGCTAAACCCGGTGGATGGGCCACGTGGGGTAGCAGCGCCGTCTGTGGCTTCTTGTCACGGTCCACGCAGCTCCCCCAATCGGAGGTTCGAGTCCTCCCTCGGGAATGGGTGTCTGTGTTGTCCTTAGCGTAAGTTAGTTTAAGTTAGATTAAGTAGTGTGTAAGCCTAGGCGCCGATGACATTATCTGTTTGGTCCCATAGGAACTTACCACAAATTGAAAAGAAAAAGAAAGAAAAAAAACGAAAAAAAAAAAGAACGGTGGCTGTATGCTTGCCTCGAGTTACAGGAACACTTTTTCCCGCTGTATTGCTCTATTTAAATATTACTGATACTTCTTCTGCTCTTTTTCCTCATGGCACGTCAGTTGTACGCTAGCCACAGCCAAGGTTACGCTGCCTTCGCCCCTCTGCTACAAACGCGAACCATGCTTTCATGTCGATCAGGCAAGAGGCTACCCGATGGCTGAATGTCGGCGTATCGTTACTTTATTTTTAATATTTGTATTAGCCCTAATATTATTTTCATAAAAACAGTTGTCGAGCCGGCCAGAGTGGCCGAGCGGCTCTAGGCGCTACAGTCTGGAACCGCGCGACCGCTACAGTCGCAGGTTCGAATCCTGCCTCGGGCATGGGTGTGTGTGATGTCCTTAGGTTAGCTAGGTTTAAGTAGTTCTAAGTTCTAGGGGACTGATGACCTCAGTAGTTACGTCCCATAGGGCTCAGAGCCAGCCAGATGCCGACAAAACACCTTTATGTCTTCTGCATTTTTTTTTCTTTGCACTACCATTTCACACTTCGCTACAAATATCTTTCTTTTTGACTTCCAAATTATATGCTTTCCTCGCCGGGTACGTCATCCAGTTAGAAGCAACACCTTCTCTCAGATTTTGGCCTCGCTACACTCGCACATTCCGCATGGTTTACCTTACAGGGCTATATTGCGGTGTTTTTTGCAGTTTTGCATTACACGAATAAGCTAGACAGGGAATTATAGGCGCTGCGTCATCGATAGTTTCCCGATGTCTGGCTAATAACAGCTCAAAAACGCTACAAGTCTGCGAAGCGGATTGTTTACAAAACATTTGTGTTGCCAGTTACAAAATATTGTCCAAGTGTGAGTCTTGAAAATATTTTGTCATACATAATTTCTTTTACCCTAAAAAATAGGTTCCTGTAATTTTAATTAAGTAAAATTGATAATGATATACTAAATCAAATAAAATACATTACATTAAGTTATTTATATTACCCGCCAAGGTAGCCGGGAACGCTAATGCGCTTCTTCGTGGACTCTGGTTGGCGCGCCTGCCCTGGATCGAATACGCCTGCCGGATTAACGACGAGGGCCGATATTTCGGCCAGTTTGGATGTGGTTTTTAGATGGTTTTCCACATCCCGCTATGTGAATACTGGGCTGGTCCCCACCTTCCGCCTCAGTTACACGACTCGCAGACATTTGAAAACGTTAGCTCTATTCCATGGCTTAACATTGGATGCAGACAGCTGGGGTACACTAATTCCGTCCTGGGGGGGAGGGGGGGAGGGGGAGGGTGGGGGAGGGGGGGGGGGTTCGATGTGGCGGCAGGAAGGGCATTCGACTGTCCTCTGCATCTAACAACTGCCAAATCAATAGTAACATGGTCGACACCGCGTTGAAGTGGGACAAAGACCCCAAGAAGGAAAGAAAAAAACTAAGTTATTTATATTAAAAAATAAAAGTAAAAACATTACTTCTAAAATACAAAAATTAATAACTTTAAAGAAAAATGCATATAAATAAAAACAAAAATTTAATATAGATTAGATAAAAAGAAGTAATGAAGAGGTTTATTAAAAGGTTCCATTGATAGTATAAACAGGGTGATTCATCTGCACCTGCCAATTGGTTTAATGCAACCTGCAATGCCTTCAAATACCACGCACATGATTTTCATATTCTCTTGCTCGTTACATACAAACTGTTAATCCTACAGAAAAATGAACAGGATCTTCGTAGGAAATTTAATGTAGTAAAATTTTGTACTGAGATAAGTTTCCGTTATAAGCTATAGTTTTCGAGTTATTCAAGAAAAATATTCAAAAGTGACATTTAAACGCGTTTTTCTTGAGTAACTCAAAAACTGTCCTCCAGTGGAAACGTAAGGCAGTACAAAATTGCACTGCATTAAATTCCTGCATAAACATCTTGTTCATTTTTTCTCTGGGATTAACAGTTTGTATTTAGGGAGCGAGAGAATGTGAAAATCTCGCACATAGTTTTTTGGAGGTATAGCAGGTTGCATAAAACCCATCAGAAGGGCTCTGAATAAAGTAAATAAACTTACCTCCATTAAATAACTTACCTCCTCAAGCAGCACAAACTAACATGTAACATACATATTAATGTAATATTATAAAAAGGTAAAGTAGCTAATGGGTGCATATGCCATTTTTATAAACACATAAATTTTAATAGCTGCTCCTGTAGGGAACGCCAAGAAAGATTTAGCCTAATTAAAGCGCACACAGAAGCATTCAAGCCATCAATCTTCTGACACTCTATATAGGAATGGAACGTGCACACTAATATGTGATAATGGAAGAAAGTACTTTCTGTCATTAATTTCATAGCGGCTCGCTGAAAATGGATGTATATGTAGAGTCCGCACCACGACACGTTCGCTGCCCTCTCTCAGCAAAACCGGTTTACTACACTGAACTATGGAAGCACAGTAAAATGCTCGCAAAGAACTCATTTACATGAATACTTCTACCCATACATGTGCCAAGAGGTGCTCCGTTCCACGCAAACCAATTTACGTTTTTGTTCTGAAGCAATTTCAGTACCCAATTTGCCTTGCAGTGAAAAGTATGTAAAGAACGGTCCACCGTACGTTAACCACAGCTAGGCCGGCCGTGTCACGCTAAGCTGGAGCAGGAAGGGAAATTTTCCGCCTAACAAGTGGCGTTTGCCCGCAGCACGGCAGCGGTTAATACGGATAAACACGCTGCCGCCGGCGGAAGATCACGGGGACAAGCGTGCGGCGGCCCGAAGCCGCGTGGCCAAGTTTGAAGGCTGCGCTCGCAAAGTTGGCCCGCGTTCCGGAAAAGAACATTAAAAGTTGGGGCGCATCGCGCGCCTGCGTGAGCGAAGGCACGACATCTGTGTCTGCGCTCGATAGACGGCGTACGTAAGTTTCAATCTCTGCTCTGCCCAAGTTCTTGCGCATACTGCTATTCGTTAATTCTTTCGATGGAAGGAAGGGGAAAAACGTGAAATTATAGTGTTATGTTGGCGCCAGTGTCACTAAATGGGTAAACAAAGCTCGGTTTGGGCACAGATGTGGATGGAAACTGGCCAATGCGACAGTCTCCTGAAACTGACTTAAGGAAATCGTGGAAAATATAAAACACGATTGTTAGATGTGGATTTGATACCGGTTCCTCCCGAAGACGAGTTGTACCAGAAGTGACCTGGTTTTCGTATCTCATCCTCGGTAGCACCAGACTTGACCACCTCGAAGCTGTAAGCTTAAACGTGTGTAGAAAGACGTACACACGGCCATAATCTGAATTGCGTAACACACATATGTTTATTCCATGCGAAGTTTAATTATTAGAGCGGTGACCAGTTTATGTACCACGAAATTTGTAGCAAAGGTATCCGGGCCAGAACCTACTATATAGCCTAACAACAGTCACAGTTCAGTGGTGAAGTTAATTGTTCTATTGTGCCACATAAACAGTGTCCACATTTAGACGAAAAATGTCACTGTTTATACTTATCACTGTCCTGATGTAATTCATTGAACAAGATTATACTTCAGTAGTTCATTTAAATCAGTCCAAAATAGATTCACCATGTCCAACAACCACTAGTTTCGATAAAAATAGCCGGCCGTGGTGGCCTAGCGGTTCTAGGCGCTCAGTTCGGAACCGCGCGACTGCTACGGTCGCAGGTTCGAATCCTGCCTCGGGCATGGATGTGTGTGATGTCCTTAGGTTAGTTAGGTTTAAGTACTTCTAAGTTCTGGGGGGCTGATGACCACAGCTGTTAAGTCCCATAGTGCTCAGAGCCATTTCGATAAAAATAACTCTCCACGGTACTTGTTAAAACCATCACCTTTCAGTAAAAATATTCACTAATTTAGACAACGGAAACCATTCGAAAGTTCTTTGCGTACGAAATTTGTTGGGTTTCACGGTTGTCGGTGCGCGTAATTTCGCTTACAGAATCTGTGTAACTGTGGCTAGAGTCAACACTAAGTGCGTGTCTGATACAGACCCTACTCGTAAACGTTGAAACCGCAAACTGGCAATTTTGAGTCACACCCGACTACTCATAGACGGGCACAAGAATAAACTGTTATTTCGTGAACTACATTATGCTTTGAAAATCGGCTACGTTTGATTTTATTGCTTTTGATTAACTGTAAGAGCTAATGTGACTTAAACTTATAAGAAACGTTGCTGATCAGAAATTTAGGAAAAAACACAGACACTATTTTTCTTACGCAGTGTGAATCCTCTTGCTCATATTTATGAGCAAAATATAATAAATCACATAAAATTTTGAATTAGTGAGTTAATTAGTCAATACTGTAGGTCTATGTAATTTTATACAGATAAATTAAAGTAACAAAAGCATATAGTCAAAGTTCGAAATCTAACAGTGGTAATGGCAAAATTTCCAACTGAAAATAGCAGTGGCTCTGAACTTCAAGTTTAAAGATCTTGGAAGATAATTAGTTTGAGGTAATTTAAAATATGTTACTGGAAAGTCAGAATCCTTAACTTTTTGTTGGTGTGGGACATTATATGGAATTATGCTGATTAGCCCGGCCGCCCGTTGTGGTCGAGCGGTTCTAGGCGCTTCAGTCCGGAACCACGCGACTGCTACGGTCGCAGATTCGAATCCGGTCTCGGGCATGAATGTGTGCGATGTCCTTAGGTTAGTTAGTTTTAAGTAGTTGTGATGACCTCTGATGTTATGTACTGTAGTGCTTAGAGCCAGTTTCTGCTGATTAGCTCACAACGTTTTACACGTATCGAACTATAGTGTCCTAATAGTATTGCTGGAGTTAGTAAAGTGAAAAAGAAAGCCCGAACATTAAATTTAAATTGGAGAAAGCTTAATTACACTTTTCGAATATCAGTACATACGCCGCGTACTTATATAACAGTACTGGAAATATAATAAAGAACGGAAAAAAGTTATCGAGGATCAAAAATATAACAGAGAAGTGGAAGCAGCATGCTATGTTGCAGAGATCTCTTTTTTTACCACAACCCAATCTCCACCAGTTTGATCTTTTCCTTACTGTCGCCCACACGATTGTGTAAATATATCTGAAAAGTCTCAATGTTTAGGAACAAAGATTGGAGCCTCTTGTCTTCTGGCCGCGCTAAATTAGAGTCAAAACTCGAGGTTTCAACAATAAGCTCAACAGCTTTCGTAAGGAGCAAATAACTTTCGCAACTGCTGCTTTGATGACTCTATACAGAGTGAAAGCCTGCTCTCCATTCACTTACTTTAACCTGGGGGGTTCATCAGAGATTCTGACCCTAGTTTCATGCCATAAAATGTTACCTCTTTAATATTAAATCCGACCCATCTGTAAGTAAATGCAATCTGACTGAAACTATTTAAGTTTTGGAGTGCCAAGGACTTTCGAAAAGCGCAATGGAACAAAGAAGGTGGGTGATAAGCAGAGTTAATGAAGACAAAACTGAAATTACTATCCTCACTGTATGTTTCCCGCATTTAGTAACTATGTATGCAAATAAATTGAATGTTATAGATACAATTTGTGCAGTGCTGTTTTGCGATCTGGGCCCTTGGTCACCTAACATTCTGAAACCCTGAGCGATTGTAGTAGCAGATATTACCTCGATGTCTGCGTCTCCTCTGACATGTGTCTCGAAGTTCTGTAGCTGAAATGTTTACTCAAGAAATCTGCAATCTCCATTTAAGGCAGGCTACTACACTCCAGCTTTGAGTGCAATTAAAATGGATGGGGCACGTTTCTAGAATGTGGTTCTTGAGTGAACGCATGTGGAGGTGTGGAATGCCACTCGTGGAAAACATGATTATACAAAGACCAGAAAGAGAGGACAATAAGTTCGTAAAATTCCCAACTATGCACAAACGCAGTGTAAGGAACAATATTTGAATACGGAATAACATATTTCAGATGTTAATACTGTTGTGTCGCTACTATGAGAGTCAGCACCGACACAAACAAGGAAGGAGAGAAGTTACGATGACCGGTGGCAGGAATCCTAAATGATCTACACATTGTTGTTGTTGTGGTCTTCAGTCCTGAGACTGGTTTGATGCAGCTCTCCATGCTACTCTATCCTGTGCAAGCTTCTTCATCTCCCAGTACCTACTGCAACCTACATCCTTCTGAATATGCTTAGTGTATTGATATCTTGGTCTCCCTCTACGATTTTGACCCACCACGCTGCCCTCCAATGCTAAATTTGTGATCCCTTGATGCCTCAAAACATGTCCTACCAACCGATCCCTTCTTCTAGTCAAGTTGTGCCACAAACTTCTCTTCTCCCCAATCCTATTCAATACCTCCTCATTAGTTACGTGATCTACCCACCTTATCTTCAGCATTCTTCTGTAGCACCACATTTCGAAAGCTTCTATTCTCTTCTTATCCAAACTGGTTATCGTCCATGTTTCACTGCCATACAGGGCTACACTCCATACAAATACTTTCAGAAACGACTTCCTGACACTTAAATCTATTCTCGATGTTAACAAATTTCTCTTCTTCAGAAACGATTTCCTTGCCATTGCCAGTCTACATTTTATATCCTCTCTACTTCGACCATCATCAGTTATTTTACTCCCTAAATAGCAAAACTCCTTTACTACTTTAAGTGTCTCATTTCCTAATCTAATCCCCTCAGCATCACCCGATTTAATTCGACTACATTCCATTATCCTCGTTTTGCTTTTGTTGATGTTCATCTTATATCCTCCTTTCAAGACACTGTCCATTCCGTTCAACTGCTCTTCCAAGTCCTTTGCTGTCTCTGTCTACACATTACGCTCTCTAATTAATAGGACACTTTCTTTCAAAAAAGAAAAGAAACACAGCCTAACTTTCGTCCTGTGCTTCCTACATGCAAGTCATTTTATACACTATTACTAATCACGGAACGCAGGCTAAGTATCGTCTTCCTATTACTCAGTACTGACGCTCTGAAGTCTGTGACGGAACTATGGCCGACCAGCGATGGGTGGCTGGGGCTGCCTGCTCTTTCCATTGGCCCACGGGTCAGCGCCTTCCTGATGCCTTCGCGGGTAGGTTGCGAATCTGGGGACACAAAATCTACGGAAGAATCTTGCAAATGACAAGCAAGAATCGAGGGCTGCGGAGCAACGCAGCAGGATCTTGAATTAAATACATGCAAGAGCTCAAATTTCGAAGAATCGTTCCTCTCTCTGAGCGCCTAGTGCGACCAAAATCTCTGAGAAGAGTAGCAGTGCTTGCTCCCTTGTATGGAAGGCACGTAGTTTGTCCATCTGTTACTTGAACGTACGCACAAATCGTTCAGTTTCTCCGTTCGACTGAGGATGAAACGGAGCACTGGTAAGGTGAGTGATACCATCGACCACACAAAACTGTTCAAAGTCCTGAGCCGTAAACTGTGGTCCCTTGTCTGTAACCGACGCTTCAGGCAAACCTTCCAACCAAAAAACAGATGACAATGCCTGAATGGTACTACACGACGTAGTCGAGTTCAGAGGCACCGCAAACGGATATTTGCTAAAAGAGTCCACAACAACAAGCCAACGAGTGTTCCAAAAGGGACCAGCAAAGTCAATATGCACTCATTACCAAGGCGATTAAGACTCTGGCAAAGCTGAAAACGTTTGCGGTAGGGCCGCACGAGCGATTGTCCACAGTCATTTTGCAATAAAATCACACCGTGCTGGACGGAGAGGCGATGCCGATGAGCAAAATAACGGCGCACAAAAGAATTGAGTATGTTTTTCACTGAACGAGGACAAGCAGTAAGGATGTAGTGCAAAAAAAGATTCAAGGTCTGCTTCTGTGTCCTGAGCAATTTTCATGTAGCGCAGCCGGCCGCTGTGGACGAGCGGTTCTAGGCGCTTCAGTCCGGAACCGCGCTGCTGCTACGGTCGCAGGTTCGAATCCTGCCTCGGGCATGGCTGTGTGTGATGTCCTTAGGTTAGGTTTAAGTATTCTGTCTAGGGGACTGATGACCTCAGGTGTTACGCCCCATAGTGCTTAGAGCCAGTTTTTGAACCTGTAGCGCAGTGGAAAAGTCTGTAGAAGTTCAGTGTCCTGCGTATCGATCTGACAAGTTGCGGCAGTAGCACTGTTTCAGAATTAGAACCAAAAGGAAGGCGAGAAATGGCGTCACCATTTGCATGCTTCGACGTGGGCCGGTGCAATATTTTGTACTGATACTGTGATAGTAACAAAGCCCAACGTTGCAGCTTATGAGCCGTGCGTGGCGGGACCGGCCTGGACGGATGAAACGAAGACTGAAATGGCTTATCGTCCGTCACTAGGTAAAACTTCCGACCAAAAAGATAATCGTGAAATTTTGTCACGCCATAGATAATAGCGAGCGCTTCCTTCTCGATTTGGGAATAGTTACATTGAGTCTTGGTCAATAACTTGGAAGCGAAAGCAATCAGTGTTTCCTGTGAACCAAATCTGTGCGGGAACATAGCTAGGATTCCGTACAAAGAGGCGTCCAGTGCCAAAACCACAGGATTAGCGGGATCGAAATGAACAAGGCATCTGTCACTCAACAAGGCATTTTTAAATTTCTGGGAGGCAATCTGACACTGTTTGGTCCAAACAAAAGACACATTATTCTGGCGCAAACGATGCAACTTAGCCGCGATCTGGGTTGCGTTCGGTATAAAGAGGCTATAATATGTCAACTTCCCGAGAACTGACTGTAGTTCTGTCACGTTCTACGGGGCAGGGAGGTCCCGAGTGGCTAGCAAATACGAGCGAAGGGGATGAACACATTGGCCCAAGTACTGAATTGCCATCAGAGAAATGCACATTTGTCCAGGCGACACTTCAAACCTGCAGCCGAAAGTACTTGAAAAAGCCGACGAAGGTTATTGATATGTTCCTCCGGTATACGTCCTGACACTACAATATCGTTCAAGTAATTTGAACAGAATGAAACTTCTGCGCAAAAATCTGAACAATCTTAAACGTGTGTTGTCCGCAAACACTTTTTGAGACTCATCATCTAGCGGAATTTGCAAGTACGTATCGCGTACGTCCATTTTTGAAAAATAGCGCCCTGTTCCAAGCCTGTCTATTAGTTCCTCAGCGCGAGGCAACGGATAACTATTAATTATTGTTTGTGAATTCACAGTGGATTTAAAGTCAACACAAACACGAAGTCTTCCAAAATGATTTAGTAAGATTACTAAGGAAGAAGCCCATTGACTAGCTTGGATAGGAACAATAACACAATTGTCCTGCCATTCTGTAAGTCCACATGCACCCTTGTCTCGAAATGCATGCAGAACGGGACACGCCCTAAAAACCTTAGGTTGCTCATTGTCCTTCATTGTAACGCGCGCCACAAAATTATGTCCTCTCACAAGTCCTTCCGAAAAAAAGAAAACTCCTCAATCAAATGAGTAACACTGTCTTTTGGTTTGAAAGCAGAAACATAAAGTACATTCTCCTGAATATGAAGACTAAACAAATCAAATGAATCTAACCCAAAAATATTTTCATAATTGCGCGAACGCAAAATTGTAACTGTCACTGCTCAGGTGTGAGAGTGGAATGTGGCAGGCAAACTACATGTACCAGTCACTGGAATGTCCTGACCGTTATAAGCAACAAGCTGCGTGCATGATTTTGTCAACTGTGGCGATCTCAACTGGTCATAAATGGAAAGATTAAGCAATATAACGGAAGCGCGAGTGTCTAACTGAAGTCGCACACAGGGTCCGTAAATCACTAAGTTCACAAAGAGTTTGTTTTGTGACGGCCTTCGTAGCGACAACACTTTGCTGTAGAAACGGCCTACAAAGTCACCGCCACACTTTTAATAGCGGGCCGACCGGTCCGCTGGAACAGTGAACAGAAAGATGAAAACCCAAACACTCGGATTAAATGAAAGTCGGTACTTATCTTTATTAACGACGATACAGAACACAGTGGTGAACATGGTCTACAGAAATCTGTCTAGTTCGAGTCGGAGCGGCTAGGTCAGCGTCGGCTGACGACAAACAACAACTCTGCTGCGATGAACACACAACTGACTAGCAGGTACACAATTCGGTGGCGAGTCTACAACTGAGCGGCGAATCCAGAACTGTCCTAGCGCTCGCGACTCCAGCGCTTAAGAAGCCAGTAGCCAGCGGTGGCGAGCGCAGACTTGCGGCGATTTCCTGTATCGCTGGCGCTGCTTATGCGGACGGCGTCCGGACTTTGATGCTGCCAACCTTTTTGGCAGTGGGCTCGGTTGGCATTACTGGCTAGGATATAACACTCCTCCCCCCCAAATCGCCGCACCGTCGTTGAATAATGACGTGGCGAGCGTCGACGGCGGGGAAGGGGTCTGGCCGCAGACGTAGCAGAAGGGACCGGGGCGGAGACTGTTGTCGGTGGCAGTCCCCGGTCCGCACCCCAGCATTGGCTGCGCGGGGCCTCGGGAAACACCGACTGAAAACCGAGGTCAGGGTGCACGCCTGTGACCACGGGCGCAGCTTCTGGTACTGGACGCGACGGGGCGTTGGGACCCACGAAGAGAGGCAGCGTCTCCTGACGCTGCGTCGACGGCTGCTGAGTGGGCGCCGGACAAGGCGCTGCGGTGTCAGACTCCTTGGGGGTGCCCAAGGAAAGCGGCTGCAGTACAGGCTGCACAGCCACCGCTTGGGAAGGCGGCCCGGCTGAGGGGTCGACGTCCATCAGCGAAGGCGGTGGCGACTGAAGAGGGACCGCAGGCGCCGGAGCGACCACCCGGGGCGCTCCCGTATGAAGCTGCGCGGGAGGCATCAACGGGACGGGCTGTCGGCGTGGTAGCGGCGACGGCTGCTGCTGCTGCCCTGGGGGCGGCAGCGAAGTCGGAATGCGCGGCTGGAACCCGCCGCGGACCAAATCTGTGGACAAAGAACGAGCGGCAGAATCCGGGCGGTCAGCGCGGCGCAACTGGTTCTGATGCCTCCTGTGCACCCCAGTAGCACCTTGAACAGTATAAAAACCGCGACCCTGGACACTTATCACGGTACCACGTTCCCAACGACGGCGACCGTGATAAACTCTGAAAAAAACGGCGTCGTTGCGCTGAAAACGCGTGCGATGCTCAGAAGCGGCGGGTCGATCCGGGGGGTGCAACAACCGTAGTAGGGTGCGAGGACGACGGTCGTGGAGAAGCTCCGCAGGCGAAGGGCCGTCGCGTGGCGTGGTCCGGTACGACGACAGGAACGTGATGAGGGCCTGCTGACGAGAGTGCGTAGCACGAAGGCGGTCCATATGATCCTTGAATGTGCGTACAAAACGTTCCGCTGCACCATTCGATTGAGGGTGGAACGGCGGAGTAAGAACATGGCGAATGCCATTGGCAGAACAAAAACTTTCAAATTCAGCAGAGGTAAATTGTGGACCATTGTCAGACACTAAAACTTCTGGAAGACCCTCAATACAAAAAATTGAAGTCAACGCCTGTATTGTTTGTGCAGACGTTGTAGACTGCATGGGCACAACAAACGGAAAATTACTAAATGCATCTATCACGATGAGCCAACGAGAATTCCAATATGGACCAGCGAAGTCAATATGTACTCGCTGCCAGGGACCGGCAGGGCGTGCCCACTCAAAGTAGCGTTGAGGCGGAGCAGCTTGGTGTTCGGCACACGTCGAACAATCTGTAGACATCTGCGTAATCTGCTTATCAACACCGATCCATGTACAATGACGGCGGGCAAGCTGCTTGGTGCGGACCACTCCCCAATGACCTTGATGCAACAAGTCGAGGACCTTGGATTGGAGCACTTGGGGAACCACTACACGAAGCTGGTCATTCTCGGTGCGTAACAGCAAAACTCCGTGCGAAACAGACAACAGATGACGTTGCGGATAATAGCGACGAACCACAGGATCCGATATGTCCTTTGCCTTGGACGGCCAACCACGTTGAACAAAACGTAATAGTAAACTCAGATGAGGATCCGTAGCTGTCTCACGTGTCACCTGACGATAATCAATCGGAAAATCCCGGAGGGATTGATGCTCATCGGCGTCAATCTGATGGCAAGAGTCGTCAGAGGAATCGAAGACATCATCCGCAGCACTCGGCAATCTAGAAAGCGCGTCAGCGTTTGCATGCTGAGCTGTAGGGCGATACAGTATCTCATACTGGTATTGTGATAACAAAAGAGCCCAACGTTGTAGTCTCTGAGCTGTCCGCTGAGGAACTGGTTTAGACGGATGAAACAGTGACGTCAGGGGCTTGTGATCTGTTACTAAATAGAATGGTCTACCATAGAGGTAGTGATGGAATTTTGTGACACCGAACACAATAGCCAACGCTTCCTTGTCCAATTGGCTATAATTACACTGAGCTTTGTTTAGCAATTTAGATGGGAACGCAATAGGACGTTCGGTGTTACCGACTCGGTGAGACAACACAGCACCGAGGCCGAAAGAAGAAGCATTACAAGCTAAAACCAGAGACTTGTTAGGGTCGTAATGGACCAGACAACGATCATTCAATAAAGCCTCTTTAAGCTGCTGAAGGGCTGATTGGCAATCAGCTGACCACACAAACGGAACATTCTTACGGCGGAGACGATGCAACAGTGCAGCAATCTGTGATGCATTAGGTATAAACCTAATATAATATGTCAATTTGCCAAGAACTGCTTGCAATTCATGCAGATTGCGAGGGGCGGGCAAATCACGAATAGCTGCTAAATGTGACTGGGAGGGATGAATGCCTTGAGCATTAATAACATGTCCCAGATACTCCAACTCCGTAAGGAAAAGTGAACAATTATCGATGTTGCAACGTAGGCCTGCCTGAGACAACACTGTAAACAAACACTCCAAATTACGGAAATGTTCAGCAGGCGTCCGACCGGACACAACAATATCGTCTAAATAGTTGCAACACGATGGCACATTAGCCAAAAGTTGGGACAAAAAACGCTGAAAAACAGCTGGAGCTGACGCACAACCAAAAGGCAAACGCAGAAAACGGAACAACCCCAACGACGTGTTTATGACAAAATACTGTTGTGATTGCTCGTCGAGGGGCAATTGCAAATATGCTTCACGGAGATCAATTTTGGAAAAGAAACGAGCTTCCCCTAACTTATCCATCAGCTCGTCCGGTCTAGGCAAAGGAAAAGAATCAATGACAGTCTCAGGATTAACCGTCGACTTAAAATCAGCACACAAACGTAACTTGCCAGACGGTTTCTTTATAATAACTAAGGGAGAAGCCCACTGGCTCGCTGAAACGGGTTGAATAACACCGTCGTTTTGCCAATGACGAAGTTCATCTTCGACAGGTGCCCGGAGGGCGTGAGGCACTGGACGAGCACGAAAAAATCGAGGCTGAGCATTATCTTTTAACGTAATATGAGCGGCAAAGTTCGCAGCACAACCGAGTTCGTCTTTAAATATGTCACTGTATCGGTTACACAAATCGGTTATGCTGTCTTGAGGAACAACAACAGAATTAAGTTGCAACACATTGTCTTGGATAGACAGGCCAAACAAGTCAAAACAGTCTAATCCGAAAATGTTTACACTGTCTGTAGCGCGGAGCACTGTGAAGGAAACTGTTTTTGTATTGCCACGGAATGTGGCTGGCACGCTACATGCACCTAACACAGGAATTTGTTCCCCACTATAAGCAGCCAAAGAATCTTTTGCCGCTGAAAGTTTAGGGCGGCCGATAGCCGCATACGTAGCACTATTTATGAGAGTCACAGACGCACCAGTGTCTAATTGAAAATTGAAGGTCTTATCCTGGATGCGTAGCTTCACAAATAGTTTATTACACTGTCTCTGAATCGGTGCAGCGGAGGCGGAAGACACAAAATCAGCGCGTTTATCGCGTGTTCGCTGCTTACGACAACTCGTGGGTTGGGCGGGTGGAACAACAACTCCCGCTTCACTTGCAGTCTGTACATTACTTTTTACAGCGTTTGAATTACGCTTGGGTCGCATAGCAGAGGGCTGGGTGGGTGGCTTATTGCGAACAAGTTTATTACCCACACGAACCGTGGAAGAGTCTTTAAACGCGACCTTCTGGGCGGGCTGGCTTTGAAGAACATGAATATCCATGGGCTGGGCAGCACTAGAATTGTTCTTGCGTTTACGCAAACAAACAGTCTGGATGTGTCCTTTCCTTTGACAAAAGTGACAAACCGCGTTTCTTAACGGGCAACGTTCACGAGGATGAGCAAGAACACACTTAGGGCAAGACTTAACTCTATCATTTTGCACACGCGGCTGACGAATGTGTTTAACATGACGCGGCCGGCTAGTGTTTACAGCCTGACTCTGCCGGTGGGGCCGCGGGCGTGACATAACTTGCTTAGCACAGGCAATTTGAGAAATACATGGCTGATCTAACTCACACTCAGCATAGTCAAAAGTATCTTGGGCTTCAATAATGTTCATCACAGTCTCTAATGACGGGTCAGGCAACTTTAAGATAGCAGCACGAATACGAGAATCTGCAATGTTTTGAGTAATAGCGTCTCGTAACATGACATCACTGTAGGAAGCTCCACACACACAATTAAATCGGCACTGACGGGTGAGGCCCCGTAAATCTGTTAACCACTGTTGATGTGGCAGTTTCTTTAATCTGAAGAACTTGAATCTGGCCGCTGCCACATGAACTCGTGACTCGAAATACTCAGCAAGCTTGGTAACAACAACGTCATAGTCTAAAGCTTCTGGCTTGGATTCCGGGAACAACTTACAAAGTAGTCTATAGACTTCCACGCCTGCAGTGGAAATTAAATAAAGCTGCCGCTCATTACCTGTGATTTTGTAGACTGACATGTGCGCCTGCAATTGCGCGAAATATTCTTGCCATTCTTCTCGTGATGCCTCAAAAGCACGAAAAGGCGGTGCTGCCTGTGCTTGTTCCTTGTGTGGTGGTGGATTAGCCGCTTGTTTGGCGATTGCTTGCACCAGACTTTGTATTTGCTGACTCTGTAACAAGATCAACTGTTGTAATTCGGCAGACATAGTGAACACAAATTAAACCAGCCCCCAAAATTCTATCTCAAGAATCAAGTTGAACCAGCCCTGCACACGAGTTCGGAAGTCCTCGTCGCCAGTTTTGTGACGGCCTTCGTAGCGACAACACTTTGCTGTAGAAACGGCCTACGAAGTCACCGCCACACTTTTAATAGCGGGCCGACCGGTCCGCTGGAACAGTGAACAGAAAGATGAAAACCCAAACACTCGGATTAAATGAAAGTCGGTACTTATCTTTATTAACGACGATACAGAACACAGTGGTGAACATGGTCTACAGAAATCTGTCTAGTTCGAGTCGGAGCGGCTAGGTCAGCGTCGGCTGACGACAAACAACAACTCTGCTGCGATGAACACACAACTGACTAGCAGGTACACAATTCGGTGGCGAGTCTACAACTGAGCGGCGAATCCAGAACTGTCCTAGCGCTCGCGACTCCAGCGCTTAAGAAGCCAGTAGCCAGCGGTGGCGCGCGCAGACTTGCGGCGATTTCCTGTATCGCTGGCGCTGCTTATGCGGACGGCGTCCGGACTTTGATGCTGCCAACCTTTTTGGCAGTGGGCTCGGTTGGCATTACTGGCTAGGATATAACAGTTTGTTTGTCGTTGCACAGCACTTGAGCGGGCGAAAGTAGTACTGGTAGCCGGTTTAGAAAAAACTACATTCACTGAGTGAGAAGGTGCTCCGCACTTACGATAGTGAACGTGGTTAGAGTTCTTTTTCCGTTGCAACCACACAGACTGTACATAACCCGGCCTTTCAGAAGCAAAGCAGTTTCGTCTTTTATGCGTGGAAAAACTGAGAGGATGTGATTTCACAGCAGACGCACGAGTTGACACTTGTTTACTTTGTCCACAGCATGGTGGCCTATTCGCGCGTGGTGGTCGGTCGCAAGGCTGTACCTGTTTGTAACTTCGCATTACACAGCAGACGGGAGATACATCCAAGTTTTTCGCAGTACTATCACATGAGTCTTGATCTTTAATAATCTGTAACAGTTGTTTCAAAATAGGATGAGAATCTTTGAGAAGTTGTTCACGAATCCTACTGTCTGGAACACTGTACGTAATTGCATCAGGAATCATTTTGTCACTATAGTACATTGAAAATGAGACTGCCGGCCCCTGTTGTCGAGCGGTTCTACGCGCTTTAGTCCGGAACCACGCGGCTGCTACGGACGCAGGGTCGAATCCTGCCTCGGGCATGGATGTGTGTGATGTCCTTAGGCTAGTTGGATTTAAGTAGTTGTAAGTCTACGGGACTGCTGACCTCAGATGTTAAGTCACACAGAGCTTAGAGCCATTTGGGAATGACACTGTCGTGTAAAACCCCGAAGTTCAGTGACACACAGACGGTATGTCTGTTCTGGCTTCTTCCGCAATGAAAACAACTTGTAACGAGCTGCAGCAACCTGTACCTGATTCTCATAATACTTAGAGTAGCCGGAAACTAAATCTTCAAAAAACTAGTAACTTTGGCCTGTTAGTTGGGAATAACTGCTGAGCAAGGTAGTAAACACCCGTGCCAACCGTTGAGAAAAGTTTCACAGTATCTTGCACAGGATGTATGGCACAATGCACGTCTAACTGAGCCTAGGACTCGTTGCATTTCTGTTGTTGTTCATCGAAAGCTCGGAATGGTGAAATTCACGGAGGTGACGCCACGGATGTGGCTGTCTGTCGTGGCGGAGTTGATGTAGCAGTGGCTTGTGCATTACTGAGCCACCATCATCAGCTGCGGCGTTTGGTGGTTCTGAAACTGAATAGACTGCATTAGATCAAAGCCAGCAGCAACCGGTGGCGTAGGCGCAGGTGGTGTAGGTCACAGGCCATTTTAATGAGAGGAGCACGACAACAAAATAATTAGAAGCAAATAGCGAATGCGTTGTAGCTAGTCTGCAAGAAAGAATACAACTTGTAGCAATACTCCTCTGAAAGAAAAGAGAGAAATGTTAGTAACGCGGCGTTGTTTCTAAAATCCGCGGCGCCAGATGTATCGGTACTGTGAGAGTCGGCGCCAACACAAACAAGGAAGCGGAGAAGTTACGATGGCCGGTGGCAGGAACCCTAAATGATCTGTACATAACACTTTCTAATTAATAAGACATTTTATTTCTAAAAAGAAAAGAAACGCAGCTGAACTTTCTTCCCGTGCCTCCTACATGCAAGTCATTTTATACACTATTACTAACGCAGGATAAGTATCGTCTTCCTATTACTTAGTACTGACGCTCTCGAAGACTGTGACGGAACTGGGGCCGACAAGCTTTTTTTTTTTCTTTATTGTATTTCAATTCTCCAGCGGGGCGGGCTGGCAGCAGCATATACGCTGCTCTTCAGCCGAAAGACATAGAACAAACAATAGAAGACATTTAAAAATAACAAAGGAGAGAATATGGTGAACATAGATATAAAAAACCGACCAGCGATGGGCGGCTGGTTAAATCAGCGATGGCAGGGGACGCTGAACTCTGTCTTCCTGGAGGTGTGGGGCTGCCTGCTCTTCCATTGGCCCACGGGTCAGCGCCTTCTTGATGCCTTCGCGGCGCTGAGCTGGTCGGTGCGCTGTCGATGTTTTAGGACTGCACAAATGCTACTCAATGAGCCATGTGCCTTTACTTGCCCATCATATAAAATGGACAAAACAAGTTACACTAGCCGCAAAGGCCGTTCCTGCAAACAAAAATATTTTACCTTAAATACCGACTCAACCGTTGGCCAAACGAACCTGGAAATTTCCGTCTTCAGATTGTTTTTACTCTTCGCGGGTCACATTCTTGTATGCATCAAAAAGTCACCCTGCGTACATTTGTCAATACCACTATTTGTAATATGCTGTTGTAGTTTTGTACGATGATGGAGATTGATTTACTGATGTAGTTTTTTCTACAATGGCAATCGATGTTAAAAATTCCTGAGGCCAAGTTCGTCATTAACCGAGCGTTGCATTTTTTTCACCTTCTTATGTGTCCTGAAAATAGGCCTCATTCCTTCTCCGCTAAGGAAGCTCGGCGTAGTCACAGAAATACACATAACTTTTAATTGACGAAACGGAAATGTTGTACTTTTCACCAATCTACTGGAACTCGTTCGTCAAAGGAGTAGTTAGATCAGAATGTCTAATAACAACTGTAACTGAGTTTGCTGCTACATTCTTGGTTGTGCATGGAAAATGGGCACTCGACGTGGAGAGACTACAGAGAAATTCGCCGGCTTGTATGTTTCATCGAGAGCAGTGGCGCCACTGGTACCGCAACATCGACGTAATCTCTGTCAGGATGACGTCACAGCAATGAAGGTCGATCAATCACCGGTCGTTAATTCACCGGTAATTGTGTCCCATATTCCAAACAAGTATTTGTTTCTGGGCAGATGTTTACAGATTTTTTTTGGTATTAATATCCATAACAATCTTTGTCAGAATACGAAACACATTTTTTTATACAAACACGTTGTGTATCTCCGTCTGATAACCTCAGGTAGCTGTCGACATTATCTGTCAAAATATTTTGTACAACTAGTAAATAATAGTGAACCACTGAAATTCGTCCGACTCTCGTTTCGTTTCTGACAAAGACCGCTCACTGAAACCGAAGCACTGTTTGTTCTCTGCCTGCTAAGGCTTGCTTTTTACTCATAGGTCAATGTTAACCATGTCTCGCACATACTGAAATAATAAACGAATGGCTTTCACAAGTTTCCTCAACCCGTACTTCTGAAAGAAGTTAAATTCAGCTACTATAATATTTGTAAAAATTGCCAAATCGTGACTGAATTGAACGTTACACCACAAAAAACAAGGTGATTCAAAAAGAATACCACAACTTTAGGAATTTAAAACTCTGCAACGACAAAAGGCAGAGCTAAGCACTATCTGTCGGCGAATTAAGGGAGCTATGAAGTTTCATTTAGTTGTACATTTGTTCGCTTGAGGCGCTGTTGACTAGGCGTCAGCGTCAGTTGATGCTAAGATGGCACTTCATCACTGGCCTCCAAGAAGCCCTGATCTTACCCCCTGCGATTTTTTCTTATGGGGGTTTGTTAAGGATATGGTGTTTCGGCCACCTCTCCCAGCCACCATTGATGATTTGAAACGAGAAATAACAGCAGCTATCCAAACTGTTACGCCTGATATGCTACAGAGAGTGTGGAACGAGTTGGAGTATCGGGTTGATATTGCTCGAGTGTCTGGAGGGGGCCATATTGAACATCTCTGAAGTTGTTTTTGAGTGAAAAAAAACCTTTTTAAATACTCTTTGTAATGATGTATAACAGAAGGTTATATTATGTTTCTTTCATTAAATACACATTTTTAAAGTTGTGGTATTCTTTTTGAATCACTCTGTATATTATTACGATTACAGATCTGTACGTGTTTCAGTATAGAGTGAGACTGGTGACCAGACAGTCAGGTCCCTTCAAACAGTACCGAAAATCAACTTCAGAATGGTGTGTACGTCAGAAGTTCACAGCACTGAATCAAGTAGGCTAACCCTACGTGTTCATATGATGAGAGTCAACAAAAAATCAAGAGAGTTTTCTGGGAAGTCGTAACGGACAGCTTACCAACTAACTACTACCCAGAAATGCAAACGATTTCTCAGTTTTCAAGTTGCGTCGTGGGTGTGTTCCAACTCGATGTGTCGATGATATTCACCATCTCCTTCGCAAGGAGCTAACAGATTTCTGGGTCTGATATCTGTCCTTATGTAGCTACGGGCTGATTTACTAATGACTGGATGAGGGATTTGCCTGTGCAAATAGAGCAAATGGACAGTGAATACAGTGAACACTGAAATTCCACCCCCACCCAATAACCCATTGAGCCATAAGTACGGGGCAGAAGGAGGACGGGGAACGCCTACGGCACTATCCCTTCCCTCTGAATTACATTTCTATGTTGGTTGCGAATTGGTTGTGGCCCACTATTATTCTTTGTAGTTGAAACTTTCCCGTGAGTAGTATAGGCCGTGTTGCTTTCGATATATGAATTGCAACTTGTCATGTTCCAGTAAAAGGGCTTCACTGAAAACAGAAAAGATTTGCCATTCTGTCAGTTGCACAGTATGCAATAGCACAGGCTGCTGTTGTTATGAATAGCAGCAACCTTTACTAGGGAAATGTATTACGCTGACGAGGAAAATCGGAAAGTATGGGAAACGGCACGATTCAAGAAAGAATAATGAATGGAATATTGTATTCCACCAGAAGGAAGACCAGCCGTCACGGTATGGATGGACAATGTATTGGTTGACGTTACTAAAAAGGAGATCAAGCAGAGAACAGAAATATATGGTGACAAAGCTACCAGACCAACGTCTACATCTATGCACACTCCACAAGCGACAGTATGGTCCGGGGCGGAGGGTACCTTGTACCACTGCTAGTCCATTCCTTTCCTGTTCCAATCGTAAATAGAGCGAGTTGAAAAGGACTGTCTCTATGCCTCCGTACGGGCCCTAATTTTCCATATCTTATTTTTGTAATCCTTTCACGAAATGTACGTTGGCGGCAGTAGAATCGCTCTGTAGTCAGTTTCAAATTCCGGTTCTCCAAATTTTCTCAATATTTTTTCTCGGAAAAAATGTTGCCTTCCCTCCATGGATGCCTATTTGAGATCTCGTAGCATCTGCCTATCGCTAACAAATCTAGCAGCCCGCCTCTGAACTGCTTCGATATCTTCTTTTAATCCGACCTGGTGGGGACACCAAACACTCGAGCAGTGCTCAAGAATGGGCCGCACTAGTGTCCTATATGCGGTCTCTTTTACAGACAAACTACACTTCTCCAAAACGCCATCAATAAATTTTGCTTCTTTGTGAATGATCATTTTCTAGCGTCCTGCCCGAGACCCCACTCACATTACAGCCGCTTCCACTGTTGACTTTCAAAAGTACGCTAGTAAATTTAAAGTAAACAGCGGTTATGAACTTATATGAATATGTGCAAGCGGGAAATAAGGAGTGCGAGATGATGATGAAGTTCAGAGGTATCACAGGAAATTGATTTTAGTCCACTATTATTCTTTGCTGTTGAAACATTCCCGCGAGTCATACAGTCTGTCACCATGTTGACACTTTCACTCGATAGTTCTAACACATAGGCTGTTTAAGATGTATGCATTAAGCTTCACATTTTTCAGTAAAATTGCTTAATCAAAAATAGAGTATATCTACCATTTCGCCATTTGCACAATGTGTAATAGTAGTGCCGACCTGAGTGGCCGTGCGGCTCTAGGCGCTACAGTCTGGAGTCGAGCGACCGCTACGGTCGCAGGTTCGAATCCTGCCTCGGGCATAGATGTGTGTGATGTCCTTAGGTTAGTTAGGTTTATGTAGTTCTAAGTTCTAGGCGACTGATGACCTCAGAAGTTAAGTCGCATAGTGCTCAGAGCCATTTGAACCATTTTTGTAATAGTAGATGGTACTGTCACTATGAATAACAGCAACTAATACAAGGGGAAGATATAGTAAAAGGTATCGAATTTTAGACAATACAGTGGCAAGGACAGTCGGAGACAGTTGTTGTTGTTGTTGTGGTCTTCAGTCCAGAAACGGTTTGATGCAGCTCTCCGTGCTACTCTATCCTGTGCATGGTTCTTCATCTCACAGTACCTACTGCAACCTACATCCCTCTGAATCTGCTTAGTGTATTCATCTCTTGGTCTCCCTCAACGATTTTTGCTCTGCACGCTGCCCACCAATACTAAACCGATGATCCCTTGATGCCTCAGAATATGACCTACCAACCGATCCCTTATTCTAGTCAAGTTGTGCCACAAATTTCTCTTCTCTCCAGTTCTGTGATCTACCCACCTAATCTTCTGTAACACCACATTTTGAAAGCTTCTATTCTCTTCTTGTCCAAACTATTTATCGTACATGTTTCACTTCCATACATGGCTACACTCCATACAAATACTTTCAGAAACGACTTCCTGACACTTAAATCTATACTCGATGTTAACAAATTTCTCTTTTTCAGAAACGCTTTCCTTTCCATTGCCAGTCTACGTTTTATATCCTCTCTACTTCGGCCATCATCAGTTATTTTGCTCCACAAATAGCAAAACTCATTTACTACTTTAAGTTTCTCATTTACGAATCTAGTTCCCTCAGCATCACCTGATTTAATTCGACTACATTCCATTATCCTCGTTTTGCTTTTGTTGATGTTCATCTTATATCCTCCTTTCAAGACACTGTCCGTTCCGTTCAACTGCTCTTACAGGTTCTTTGCTGTCTCTGACAGAATTACAATGTCATACAATGTCATCGGCGAACCTCAAAGTTCTTATTCCTTCTCCATGGATTGTAATTCCTATTCCGAATTTTTCTTTTGTTTCCTTTACTACTTGTTCAATATACAGATTAAATAACATCGGGGATAGGCTACAACCCTGTGTCACTCCCTTCCCAACCACTGCTTCCCTTTCATGCCCCTCGACTCTTATAACTGCCATCTGGTTTCTGTATAAATTGTAAATAGCCTTTCTCTCCCCGTATTTTACCTCTGCCATCTTCAGACTGCAATATTCTCAAATTCTGAAGGTAGCAGTCGGAGACTGTGGGAAATGATATGATGTAAAAATGAACACTGAATGGAAAAATGTATGCCACTAGAAGAAAGACCATCTGGGAACAAGATGGATGGGTAATATGTTCATTAAAATTACTAAAATGGAAATCAGAGAACACATACAGGGTGTTACAAAAAGGTACGGCCAAACTTTCAGGAAACATTCCTCACACACAAATAAAGAAAAGATGTTATGTGGACATGTGTCCGGAAACGCTTAATTTCCATGTTAGAGCTCATTTTAGTTTCGTAAGTATGTACTGTACTTCCTCGATTCACCGCCAGTTGGCCCAATTGAAGGAAGGTAATGTTGACTTCGGTGCTTGTGTTGACATGCGTTTCATTGCTCTACAGCACTAACATCAAGCACATCAGTACGTAGCATCAACAGGTTAGTGTTCATCACGAACGTGGTTTTGCAGTCAGTGCAATGTTTACAAATGCGGAGTTGGCAGATGCCCATTTGATGTATGGATTAGCACGGGGCAATAGCCGTGGCGCGGTACGTTTGTATCGAGACAGATTTCCAGAACGAAGGTGTCCCGACAGAAGACGTCCGAAGCAACTAATCGGCGTCTTAGGAAGCACGGAACATTCCAGCCTATGACTTGTGACTGGGGAAGACCTAGAACGACGAGGACACCTGCAATGGACGAGGCAATTATTCGTGCAGTTGACGTCTTAGGGAGCACGGAACATTCCAGCCTATGACTCGTGACTGGGGAAGACCTAGAACGACGAGGACACCTGCAATGGACGAGGCAATTATTCGTGCAGTTGACGATAACCCTAATGTCAGAGTCAGAGAAGTTGCTGCTGTACAAGGTAACGTTGACCACGTCACTGTGTGGAGAGTGCTACGGGAGAACCAGTTGTTTCCGTACCATGTACAGCGTGTGCAGGCACTATCAGCAGCTGATTGGCCTCCACAGGTACACTTTTGCGAATGGTTCATCCAACAATGTGTCAATCCTCATTTCAGTCCAAATGTTCTCTTTACGGATGAGGCTTCATTCCAACGTGATTAAATTGTAAATTTCACAATCAACATGTGTGGGCTGACGAGAATCCGCACGCTATTGTGCAATCACGTCATCAACACAGATTTTCTGTGATCGTTTGGGCAGGCATTGTTGGTGATGTCTTGATTGGGCCCCATGTTCTTCCACCTACGCTCAATGGAGCATGTTATCATGATTTCATACGGGATACTCTACCTGTGCTGCTAGAACATGTGCCTTTACAAGTACGACACAACATGTGCTTCATGCACGATGGAGCTCCTGCACATTTCAGTCGAAGTGTTCGTACGCTTCTCAACAACAGATTCGGTGACCGATGGATTGGTAGAGGCGGACCAATTCCATGGCCTCCACGCTCTTCTGACCTCAACCCTCTTGACTTTCATTTATGGGGGCATTTGAAAGCTCTTGTCTACGCAACCCCGGTACCAAATGTAGAGACTCTTCATGCTCGTATTGTGGACGGCTGTGATACAATACGCCATTCTCCAGGGCTGCATCAGCGCATCAGGGATTCCATGCGACGGAGGGTGGATGCATGTATCCTCGTTAACGGAGGACATTTTGAACATTTCCTGTAACAAAGTGTTTGAAGTCACGCTGGTACGTTCTGTTGCTGTGTGTTTCCATTCCGTGATTCATGTGATTTGAAGAGAAGTAATAAAATGAGCTCTAACATTGAAAGTAAGCGTTTCCGGACACATGTCCACATAACATATTTTCTTTCTTTGTGTGTGAGGAATGTTTCCTGAAGGTTTGGCCGTACCTTTTTGTAACACCCTGTATACGAGGGTTGGAACTTAAATAGTGGCAACTATCACTTCACAACCGATACAAAAGAGTTACATGTTTCCACCTGTTACTGTCCTTCAAAGTAGTCACCAGCGTTGTGTAGAACCCGTTGCCAGCCATGTGGAAGACGTAATATACCGCTAGCAGAGCCTGTCCCGTTGATGGTGCGAATGGAGCGGTCTACTGGCTGCGAATCTCTGGAACAATTCTGAAGTGAATCCAAGTCGCAAGGACTTAAGTCCGAGGAGAATGGTGGATGGTACAGTTCTTCCTAGTCCCATCGACCGAATAGAGCAACCACAGCTTGCGCTGTATGCACCCGCGCATTGTCGTGCAAAATGATGGGTGGGTTGCGCAGAAAGTGTTACCGCTTCTTTCGCAAAGCTGGTCGCAGGTGATACTCCAAAGGCGAAAAGTAATACTGTGCATTGACGGTCTGCCGTGGAGGAATGTAATGCTTTAGGATAACACCATCACAGTCGTACATTAGAATCACCATAACTTTAGACCGCTCCATTCGCGCTATCAACAGAACATGCTCTGTTAACAGTATACCACGCCTTCCACATCGCTGGCAACGAGTTCTACACAACGCTGGTGACTACTTTGAAGGACAGTAACAGGGGCAAACTTGTAACTCTTTTGTATCGGTTGTGAATAAATAGTTGCCACTATTTAAGTCCCAACCCTCGGATATATACTGAAGAGCCAAAGTCATTGGTACACGAGCCTAATATCGTGTAGCCCCTCTCTCCCCCCTCTCGCCCCCCTCTCTCCCCCACTTCCACTCTCCTGCCGCCCCCCCCCCGCCCCCTGCCGCCACCGAACACGCAAAAGTGCCGCAAAACGACGTGGCATGGACTCGACCGACTAATGTCTGAAGTACTGCTAGAGAGAATTGACACTATGAATCCTGCATTGCTCTCCATAAATCCGTAAGAGTACCAGGGGGTGGAGATCTCTTCTGAACAGCAAGTAGCAAGTCATCCCAGATGAATAACGTTCATGTCCTGGCAGTTTGGTGGCCAGCGGAAGTGTTTAAACTCAGAAAAGTGTTGCTGGAGCCACTTTGTAGCAATTCTGGATGTGTGGGGTGTCGTATTGTCCTGCTGCAATTGCCGAAGTCCGTCGGAATGCAACAATGGACATGAACAGATACAGGTGATGAGACAGGATGCTTACGTACGTGTCACCTTTCAGAGTCGTATCTAGACGTATCAGGGGTCACATATCATTCCAACTGCACACGCCCCACACCATTACAGAGCCTCCACCAGCTTGAACAGTCCCCTGCTGACATGCAGGATCCATGGATTCATTGTTTCCATAGTCGTACATGTCCATCCGCTCTATACAATTTGAAACGAGACTTGTCCGTTTCCAGTCATCAACTGTCCAATGTTGGTGTTGATAGGCCAAGGGAAGGCGTAAAGCTTTGTATCGCGCAGTCATCAAGGGTACACGAGTGGGCCTTAGTCTCCGAAAATCCATATCGATGATGTTTCGTTGATGGTTCGAACACTGACACTTGTTGATGGCCCAGCATTGAAATCTGCAGCAATTTGCGGAAGGTTTGTATTCCGTCACGTTGAACGATTCTCTTCAGTCGTCGTTGGTCCTGTTCTTGCAGGATCTTTTTCCGGCCTCAGCGATGTCGGAGATTTGATGTTTTACCGGATTCTATTCACGGTACGCTTGTGAAATGGTCGTACGGGGAAATCCCCACTTCATCGCTACCTCGTGGATGCTGTGTCCCATCGTTCGTGCGCCGACTATAACACCACGTTCAAACTCACTCAGCTCTTGATAACTTGCCATTGTAGCAGCAGTAACCGATCTAACAAATGCGCCAGACACTTGATGTCTTATATAGGCGTTGCCGACCCCAGTGCCGTTTTCTGTCTGTTTCCATATCTCTGTATTTGTATGCGCATTTCTGTACCAGTTTCTTTGGCGCTTCGGTGTATATAGAGGCAGATGGTTGAGGAAACCAAGGTCCATCAAGGGTATAGTTCCAAAGAAAAAAGGATTGAGAAATAAATGAAGCAGAAGTCTGTCTCTGTCTCCAGCACTCTACCTACATAACAGATCTATACGTTTTTTGCAGGATTTTTTGTTAGAATAACGTGTAAAATGTTTTACGATGTAGCTAGCAAATCTAGAGTAAGCAGTGTAATTTATTGCGAAAAAGTGTGTAGATATGGGATATCGTGTGGATGATTTGAATAAGAGGTTACCTTGAAGCTTGATTGAAATTATAAAAGCTTTGTTGCGGCACAGTGTAAAGGGTACAGCTCTTTGTGAGCGACTGAACTGGACATAACAAGAACGAAATGAAATTACTGAGCATTGGACACTGTCATGTTAACCATTTGTCAGTACGTCCTGAAATACGGTTATCATGACTATTTACCCCCAGTTTCAGATCTCATTCAAAGTGCAATCATTCACTTAGAAATTAGTATCATGGGTATCATGAGTTTTTCATCTTCGTTTCAGAGGTAACTAATGTATAAATATACGTAGCAACAATCAGAATACTCCCAGTATCACGTTGTAACAACAGCAGTTCTTGAGAGCTCACTTTATGTCTTAATTGAGCATAGCGAGCCGTCTCTCTGTAACTCTTCGGGCTTAGGATGTATACACAGCAACTGAATTTCGTTCGTGACTTTTAGTCAGCTGTTTCAACATTCCATATGCACCACCAAGCTCGCTTCCGATTTTCAATAATCTAATCCGTCTATATGAATCAGGATGTTATTGTGGAACTCATGGTTCTAACTCTGTCATCTCGAATATTTTCTTCACTATTTGAATAATTAGAGAAGTGAATACAGATAGTCTTCCACTATTTCTTTCATCATGAAGATCACTTCTTCGCCCTTTGAAAGTCTCGTAACGACAACTTCACAATAAACAGAATCGAGTTTTCCATAATACCCTGCAACGTACAATAAACGAGACATTTCGCGAGACATGGATTCAATGCATCCGCTGCCAGCTGTAGAAAAAATTCGACTTAATCCTGGATATTTATTTACTGGGCTCGTCTATTTGCTTTGTGGATAACCGAACTGTCTATTACTTGCAGGTAAATTGTCAGACGCAATGGCGTCGGAAGGCGGGCCTGACCCGCGGGTGGAGTTCCTGGGCAGCTACGTGCAGAAGACTCTCAAACTGAAGCCGGAGAAGTGGGGGCGCGTCATGGCCACCGAGGAGTTCCGCCAGATCGTCATGGACTTCCTCAACAAGCCGGAGCCAATGGTGAGTGAGCAAAACACATAGACCCTCCAGAAATCGCAGCTGCGCCGAGATGCAGTACTTCATCTAAGAGGAGTCTTGAGCTATCTTTCAGAAGGTTTCTTAGATTTGTCACCTTTAGAACTCACTGCTGTAGCGGTGTAAATACATTTTTACTGTATGTTCTTCAGCTTATTACCTATGAAGAAACAGTCACGATCGGTAAACATCATTTATTTAAACTGACCGGTTGCGATACATACAGCAAGCTGTCTTCAGATTGCTCGCACTGTAAAGAGTATAAAAGTGCATGGTGATTAAGGAAGTCAGTCTTGCATAAAACACACAAAGACTGAAATAAAAAGGCGTGATGTTTTACCCATTTACTGCAGCTGGCGACGTCCTCAGCAGCTGCGTATTGTCAAAACGCTGCCTGCTCGTGGCTGTACTGCCACGCGTTACTTAGTGCTTGATAGCGCGCCAATTTGCTGCATTACGTCACCTGCAACCAATGGGATCTTACTTTACGTGGAAATATTTATGACGAGCAAATGAAGTATAATACTAAGAGTACAGTTATGTGTATATCGTGATATAAATGATATTTAAAGCTATCGTGACTGATTCTTCATAAGTAATTATCACAAGTAACATCGCTAAGACTCCCAACCATGTTGGTTAACACCAAGTTTCTCAGCTTTCTACGCAATCTTTGGAATTTCACCACTTAAATCTTATTTTCTAGGAGCCGCGCCGCCTGCTGTGACCGATCGGTTCTAGGCGCTTCAGTCCGGAACCACGCGCCTGCTATGGTCGCAGGTTCGAATCCTGCCTCGGGCATGGATGTGTGTGATGTCCTTAAGTTAGTTAGGTTTAAGTAGTTCTAAGTCTAGGGGACTGATGACCTCAGATGTTAAGTCCCATAGTGCTTAGAGCCGTTTGAACCTAGGAGCCGCCAATTACGACGACGATGCAAGTGACTGAAGAAATTGTTTTTGTTGAGCTTATTTTCCACATAATTTTGCTTTCAGAATTAATTTCTTTGCCTGCTTATATTCACTTTCTTTTGGAAATTGTAAGGTTATTTCTACAACGGTCAAAACACATCATGTATCCTATAAATGCGAAGACACTTTCCGCTGACGTAGATAGAGTGACCTAAAAATTTATTTTAAATGCTAGTCTGAGAGAATTATTTACTTACAGAAGTGTACCCCTTCGCATATACATTTCCGCTGCTACCATGTTTCAGTACCAAAATGTTATCATTATCTCAATCCTTCACGTAGCGGTGGTTTTGATTATGTTTATCTTCATCAAACTCTGTCACTAATCACGCACAGATATTAGTTAAACGCGAGTGCCCAGTACTCTTAACCCAGTTACTGCTGCAATACGCCTCCGCCGACGATTCATTACAGCAGAGAGACATATACATCTCAACCACTACAATAAGACAAAATAATATATATCTGAACTGGGCAAACAGCAACTGCAATGTGATATCTGCAGGTGGCCATGTAAACCCTCTGAAAGCAAATAAATATGCCAGGGTATTACCTGCATGACAAGCAGGTGATGTGAGCATGATAAAGAAATCGCGGCTGACATAAGGATTCCTGCTGAACAATCTCCTCCTGCACGATAATTCATTCATCGATAATGAAGAACTCGCCCAGTTTAAATCTAAATCTGTACAACAACAACAAAAAATAGTCTATGCTGTTGCCATCCATTTGCGCAAGAGGAGATTGCTGAGCCGGTGACTAAACTAAGACCTGGGAATGGGTTAGAGGCAGATGGAATCCATCATGGATGAAGTTCTGCAAAGACTTATGGTGCAGATGACTCCGTAATTTACTAAAGCAGTGAAGCAGTGAAGGGTGCCAGAGCTGTGTCTATAAACAAATCCCAGTAAAAGGATTTGGCAAATTGTAAAGCCTATAAGCCTATTTGTCCCATGAGCACGATGGTAAAACAACATAAAAGTCCCTCGTGCGACGTTTCGCAGCTATGGACTTAGCCAGCGCCATTTCTGGTTCAGAAAGAAACGCACCTGTCGTGCAGTAGGCAAGTTTCAGCGACTCTATGCTATACTCATTACGAGAGACGTCTCTGCTGTCCTCCGATGCTTGTTCCAGTATCTGGACACAACGATTCTCCAATGACAGGGACAGGGTAACCGTGCAGAGGCTGTCCTTGTAACACTCACTGGTTCCTTCAGTATCTGTTCTAGTACCCACTGACATCATCAACAGGAACCTATCTGCAAGCTCCCTAGGAAGGAGACTGAGCACAAAACAATTGTGCGGCCCATCCTAGAATTTTGTCAAGTCTGCGGGACCCCTTCCAAATAAGAATATTAAGGAATGTAGAACGCATATGAAGAAAGGTTGCTCCAGGTTTGTTTGAATCAATGGATAACGTCGCGGAGATGATAAACAAAGTAACTGACAGGCGCTTGAAGGCAGACGTCAACTAACTAGTGAAAACCTACTTATACATGACTAATCTGGAATTCACACTTAACAGTCTGGCAGACTATCCATCGAACCATCTTCAGACTATTTTCCAGCCGTTGTCTATAAGGGCGCGGGTTAAACGAACACTGAAATCTTTCCGTTCAGGGCCAGTTACTCTTATTTTAATTACGGTGACCATTTCTCCATATGTAGGTCGGTGTTAACAAAATATTTCCACATGCAGAGAAGAAAGTTGGATCTTGACATTTCTTGAACAGATCTCGCCGCAACGGAAAACGGCTTTGTTTTAATGACTGCACCCTAACTTGCGTATTATATGTCACACTACCTACCCTTTACCGCGGCAATACAAAACGCTCCCTTCAACGTATTCGGTGTCCTCCGTCCTATCTGGTACGGATCCCATACTGCGCAGCGGTGTTCTAGAAGACGACTGACAAGCGTAGTGTAGGCAATCTCCTTAGAAGACCTGATGCGTCTTCATTCACACAATAAAACACAGCCTTTGGTTCGGCTTCCCACAACATTTTCTATGTAATTGTTACAATTTAAGTTTTTCGTAATTCTAATACCCAGACAGCCTTTGGATTAGTGAAATTTATCGCGTAACCGAAATTTGCCGGAAACCTTTTGGTACTCCAGTGGAGGACTTCACACGTTTCATTATTTACACTCAATTAACGCTTTCCGCATCATGCAGATCTTAAATCAATTTGTAATTGGTTTTGATTTTTAGATGACTTTACTAGAAGGTAAATGACAACATCATCTGAAAACAATCTGAGACGGCTGCTCAGATTGTTTCCTAAACCGTTAATATAGATTAGGAACAGCACACCTGTAACACTTCTTTGGGGAACCTCAGATACCACTTTTCTTTTGCTTTATAACTTTCCATCGATTACTGCGAACTGTGACCTTTCTGACTGGAAATCACAAATCCAGTCGAACAGCTGAAATGTTACTCTATAAGCACTCAATCTGATTAGAAGCCTTGTGAAAATCTAAAAATATGGAATCAACTTGAGATCCCATGGCAATAGCACTTAATGATGTGTGTGAATAAAGATTAGTTGTATTTCACACAAATGACTGTCCATCAAAAAATCATTTTTCGAGATGGCTGATAATGTTGGAACCTAGTATAAATTCCAAAAGCCTACTGCAAATCGACGTCACTGATAGAGATCGGTAATTCAGCGGATTACTCCTATTTTCTTTCTTAAGTTTTGGCCTGACTTGTGAACTTTTTGCAGTCTTCAGGTACGGATCTTTCACTGAACGAGGGGTGGTATATAACTGCTGAGTATGGGGCTATAGTACAAGCGCACTCACAAAGGAACCTAACTGGTAAACTTTCTGCACCAGAAGACTTGACTTTATTAAGTGATTTCAATCGCTTCACTAAATCTAGGGTATCTACTGCTAAGTTACACTTGTTTGTAGATTTTCTTCATTCGAATTCTGGAATATTTCCTTCAACTTCATAGGTGAAAGAATTTCGGAAAACCGTGTTTAGTAACTCCGTTTCACAGGCACTGCCATCGGTGACATTACCATTGGTACCGCAAGGTGAAGGTCACGCCGCTAGTGTACTCTACATACGTCTAGGATGCCTTTAGATTGTCTGCCGGATTTAAACCAAAGTTTCGTTCTGAAAACTGTTAATAGCATCTCTCCTTGAAGTGTACACTACAGTCAGAGCTCCTATAAAGCTTCGCCAATCCTGGAGAGTTTGGGTTCTTTTAAACTTGGAAACGGAGCTCTGACCCGCTTTGTGCAACATGGAGAATCTATTCCTCCTCTTATTAATTTCTTTGGTATAAATCTCTCAATTATAAATCTCTCAATTTCCGTGGATTCTGTTCCTTAGAATTTTAGCTGCACCTGGTCTACACTTCCGTAGTTAGTTAGGAAGGAGTGTAGACTGTGTCTTAGGAAGACGTCAAGCGAGTTTTTGTATGCCTTCATAAATAGATGTATTTTGCTTTTTTTGTGGTGTATTTAGACGTTACGGTATTCAGTCTCGCTACAGCGACGTTGTGGTCAGTAATCCCTGTATACGTCATGATGCTCCCTATTTGCTCAGGATTATTTGTTGCTAAGAGATCGAGTACGTCTGCGCAATCATTTACATTTCGAGTGGGTTCTTGAACTAGTTATGGAGGATAATTTTCCGAAAAAGCATTTGTATAATCTCGGACGATGTTTTATGCCTACCACCGACTTTAAATATGTATTTTTGCCACTATACCTAGCGTACATTGGAGTCACCACCAACATAATTGTATGAGTAGGTACCTTCTTGCAAAGTATCAAGAATCGGTACTGAGGAATGTAAAAACAAACGGTAGCCTCCTATTTATTGCCCCATAGGTACCGTGAGGACATGATTGGCCTAAATATAGCATCCACAGATGCGTTTAAGCATTTCTCCGTCACTTCTTAGACGAATCTAGTGGGAAGAAACCCTATTATGTGGTATGGTGGAAATACCTCCTTCCATGTACTTCACAGAGGTTTGCACAATATGGCTATAGATGTAGGCTTCGGTGTTCCTTCTGTAGGGAATCGTTCTCATGCCATCACCGAGCTATTTATGACTGCACAGTACAATGCACACAAAATAACTTGACCCACAGAGGGTCACTGTGTGATACCAATGGTAATGTTACCGATGGCAGTGCCAGTAAAACGGAATTACTATCATTGTATGAGTAGGTACCTTCTTACAAAGTATCAAGAAGCAGTACTGAGGAATGTAAGAACAAACGTTAGCCTGCTATTTATTTCCCCACAGGTGTCGTGAGCACGATTAACCTAAATATAGCGCCCACAGAGGCGTTTAAGCATTCCTCCGTCACTCCGTAGACGAATGGAGTGAGTAGAGGGAACGTTAGGGGAAGTGACAAAGGTAGCGGTGGAGACACCACATTGAGAACGGCCACTGTGCAGCACGGAAGTGCATTTCGCTAGCTGAAACCTATGTGCAATCGCATTTCTTGAATATCTTGCTACAGTTAGTTAGTCTGTCAAAGAATGTATTGATAGGTTATGTCAATAAGATCAATAATTCGATAAGTATAAAAGTCCAAAGTCAACAGCTTCTTGCTAGAGTACAGCAAAAGAAATAATCACATTAACATTGGCATTGGACTAACCAAACCTCCCATACGCTGCCAGAAGGAAGTCTCACAAAAAATAAAAAAAAAGTAAAACATATACTGCACAAGACAATGTCGCTTTCTACGATACTGACTACGTAAACTGAAGAACATTTGTCGTGTGGAAATTATGTGTCAGTCTTCTGACAACCTGTTCGTCAATATAATGTAAATATAATTTTTATAACTTTTCTCTCTTTCTTCAACGTCTTTCCTGAAGTACTGGAGCCTTTGAAAGTACTTGTAGCTATGTTTTCCCTTTCCTTCTTTATTATCTTTATTGTGTAACAGGATAGCTAGTCCCTCCAGCAGCCCTCTCAAGCACACTTTTTAATGAGATTTAGCTCCCTCGATTGCCTCTCTCGACATAAATTTGATGGCATAGCACATAATTCCACAAGCGCGGTTATGAGGAACTTCCAATGCACCTACGATGTGTGAAGACTGTGGTGTCACGGTATGTAGCAGAGCGATAGCAACGATAATATTCGAAGTGTGCTCGTAGCCAAGCGACATTCATCTCAGGTGGCCGCCTTTCGGAACAGAGGGTTGAACTCGCCCACGTGCTGTGATATTTTGCACGACCTTAAGCCTCTGGCCACGGCTCAGTTTTCACTCTTCGGCTTGCCCGGCAGAAATGACTTCAAGCCGTCACGTGTTGCAGATGCTGCTGGTGATGCAGAACAACGCGGCGCAGCTGTCGGTGGCGTCCGCCTTCCCGCTGAGCCTGAAGAACAAGTCGGCGTACTTCGTGAAGAGGGCGCGTACGCCGGTGCCGCGAGAGGACATCAACAGCTTCCTCATCCTAGGAGACCTCGCAGCCAGGCCCATAGAGCAGCTCGCCGCGCTCGTAGACGAGGTGAGCACACGTACACGGTGTCAGCTGTCTCTGCTTGTCGCTACACTCCCCTTCAGGCGGAATGTGTAGACCATAAAGCGGAAAGCCACAAGTCACTAGTCTGTCAGCTGGTTTGACACTATCTTCCACCATTTTCTATCTAGTGCAGATCTTTTCTTGTCTACGCTATTCTCCTTTCTTCTTCTTCTTTCTTGGCACTACAGCTCATGATAAGCCTTGGCCTCTTCTACAATTTCCTTTCGTCTCTCTCGGTCCTTTGCCAATACTCTCCAGTTTCTATAGCTCATCTTCCTAAGATCTTCGATTACTCCATCTTCCCTTGGTCGACCACGTCCTCTCTGCCCTCCTGGCTTTCCTTGTAATATTCTTTTTGGTACTCCTGTATCATTCATGCGAGCCAAATGCCCCGCCCACCTCAGTCTGGATGATTTCACTATCCTTCTGATGGGTTGGTCTTTGTATATGGTATACAACTCATGGTTGTACCCCCTCCACCATCTTCCTCTTTCACAGATTGGGCCGATAATTCGTCTAAGTACATTTCTTTCTAATCTAGTGTTTCAATATCTTTAGTTGTTAATGTCCAGGTTTAAAGGCATATGTAAGCACTGGCCGTATAAGTGATTTATACATAGTTAATTTTGTGGTATGAGTCAGGGGCCTTGAGGATAGAAGTCCTGTTAGGGCAAAATAGGCTCTATTGGCTAGTATTAATCTCTGCTTGATTTCTCTAGAAAGTTGGTAAGGTTGGTGAGAATGACAATGAGCGAAACACAAGGTAGTGTAAGAATAGGAGGAATGATGTCCAACACATTGAGTATTAAAAATGGAGTGCGACAAGGGGATGCACTGGCATGCCTTCTCTTTAATGCCGCCCTGGAGAAGGTGATGAGAAAGGCAAAACCTTCTGAACAGGGGAACGATCTTCTATAAATCAGTGCAGATACTGGCCTACGCAGATGGCATAGATATAATAGCAAGAACCCAAAAAGCAATGGAAGAGACATTTACAGCTCTTGAACAGGCCAGTAGGAACATGAGGTTAATTATTAATGAACAAAAAACAAAATATATGGCAGCTGGAGAAGCATATAGAGAAAATATGCCAAATGCAATAACAATGGGCAATTATACATTTGAGAGAGTTGAACATTTCAAGTATCTGTTCTCGACAGTTACACATCTAAATGATATCTCCTATGAAATTAAGCAGAGATTAATTCTAGCCAACAGAGCCTATTCTCCATTCTAGGTAGGATTAATTTCTTCACTTCTTCCACTGTTGTGTCTGTTGCAGTTTCGATTTTAAATAACTCATTATTCTTCTTTCTGCCATTCTTAATTAGCTCCCTCTTCGGTTTCTTTACCTTTAAGCTATATTATATTCCAATTAAGCCCTCTATTCCTTGTCTTCCAAGAGCTTTTTACAGCCTACCAGAAGGGCTACGTCGTTTGTGAACCTTCCCATTGGTGCCTGACGTACCAGCTCCTTATTTTCGCGTAATCGCAGTTCGACACTTCCATAACACTAACAGATCAAAGGAACTAAACAAAGAGTATCGAGAATTTATACGTTACTGCAAAGTGCGTTAGTTAAGTCAAGCCGGCCGCTGGTGGCCGAGCGGTTCTGGCGCTACAGTCTGGAACCGCGCGACCGCTACGGTCGCAGGTTCGAATCCTGCCTCGGGCATGGATGTGTGTGTTGTCCTTAGGTTAGTTAGGTTTAAGTAGTTCTAAGTTCGAGGGGACTTATGACCTCAGCAGTTGAGTCCCATGGTGCTCAGAGCCATTTGAACCATTTTTGAAGTTAAGTCAAGCGGCATGCCGTAGCAGTTTTTCGGGTTAGAACCCGTTGTTGTTGAATTTATGAAGGGTAAAGCATCTCAGGAACGAAAATTAGAACACCTGGAATGGATTGCAGACTTCTCATTTTAAGTGGACTTGACTGCACACTGCCACAGTAAGACATTGCAAGGTGAGAAACAACTTATTCTGATTTAGACAAACCCAGTCCAGTTCCCTGAGCATTGGCGTTGTAGAAAACGCGACGTTTCAGGAATTCATTGTGGCTTTGAAAGAATTACAGGGATAGTTTTCTAAACATTCTGAAGACAGTGCCAATCTTAAATCCTTATCGAGCTATATTCGAGACCCTTTGCCGTTTCAGTTGAAAGTGCCCCTGCACATGTGCAGATGTAGCTGATTGTTCTGCAATATAATTTCCGTTTTAAGTACAAATCCTTTTATGTTAAAACTGTCCAGGATGTCTGCGTTGTTTTCATGAGGTAGAGTTTCTACTTCTCCATAATGAGGTTGCAAAAATGATAAAATATTTCGATCAACATGTACGTGTGTACGACCTGTTCAAAAATGGTTCAAATGGCTCTGAGCACTATGGGACTTAAGGGGCTCCGGAACGCCCTATACTTGCAATGTTAAAATAACGCTTATAAATTACATCTTTCCTCACAAAGTATTTGAGGTAGGAAGTTGAACTTTTTACAGATTATTTATTGGAATATGGGCTACAACTTAACACAGGGATTTTACAAAATTTTAGTTCAGTTATTAAAGATGATTTTTTTTTCAATTGTAATGAAAATTCACAACATTTTTTTGCAATTTTTTATTTATATATTCAAAAATATACAGTTTTTTGGAAAAAGGCTGTGTTAAATTATGCAGAAGGTACTGTGTAACATTTACTGAAAGTTTGAAACAAATATGTTTGGAAGATCCTTAGAAAACATGTAATTAGTATGAGAAAATAAAAGTATTGGGAATCGAGCGACAAAGATTGGATTAACTTTTTAGTGCATTCCAGGTCCATAGGATGGATTATCTTCATCCTCTGCAAACTCCTCCTCCAGCTTCCTCTTGTTCCTCCTCCTGTTTACTCTTGCTTGTATTTCTAGACTCTTTACAGCCCTGTCTGCAGCGCGAAGGCGTTCCTTGTCTAAAGCAAGCATCGCTCGTACCATGTTAGAACCTATCTTCATTCCCATATTTCTAAATACCTTTGGCTTTCCAACATTTCTCCTTTTATTAAAAGCCTTCAGAGGATTTCTAATAATTTTACTTTTACTCATTATTATACTTCAACAAAACAGAGACTCAAGAAACAGAATTAATTACGAATATTTTCGAGATAACGACAGAGTAAATAAACATGAAACAATCGACAATCACACCAGCGATATATATTGAACCATCACAGGTTAGCCACAACACATACTTTATCTCACATCACTAAAATGTACCTGATGAACACGGACGTTAATAATAACACCATTTGACAGCAGTTTAACAGCGCCACAGTGGGTCACGCCCATGTAGAACACATTTTAAAAAAAAAATTAAAAATAGTTGTAGTCTTCGGAATTGAATAAATTATATATCTATTAAAAGGTAATAGTCTGCAGATTCAGAAAACGCAAAAAAGTAAAAATTGAACTTTTCATGATTTTGAGCCTTTCCGGAGCCCCTTAACATCTTAGGTCATCAGTCCCCTACAACTTAGAACTACTTAAACCTAACTAACCTAAGGACATCACACACATCCATGCCCGAGGCAGGATTCGAACCTGCGACCGTAGCAGCCCCGCGGTTCCGGACTGCAGCGCTAGAACCGCACGGCCACCGCGGCCGGCTGTACGACCTGTTTTCGATTACAAAACTAAATGAGTCAGGGTTACATGGCAACCTGAGTTTGAAAATCTGCGGTACTGTCTGCCTCTGTCCGACAGTTTGTATTAGATAAAAATTATGTCTTCATCACTCCAAAAAATAAATAAATTAATTAATTAAATAATAAAAATAAATAATACTGGAAATTTGTAAGTGATGTCTGCTGTCAAGAAATGTAAAATATAAAACCCAGTCGCATGCAATGCGACTGCATTGTCATTTAAATTCGGCGCTTCCACAGTTTCCCCCTCTTGTCCCTCCTCCCATTAAGACAGCGTGCTGTGGCGGCTGGGGAAATGTGCTGCCAAGCTGAGCTCTATGGCACTCTTGCCTGGGCACTGCTCGCAAGCCGAATTCTTGGCCGTCCCTGGTGTAGACCATACGAAAGTGTAACAAAAACGCTCGGGGAACAAGAAACCTGTTTCGTAAATTTAGAGAACTTGAATCCGAAGAAGACTGCACAATCATTATGATGCCACCATCGTATATCTCGTACAGGCATCGTGAGAGTAAGACGAGATGTATTACAGCGCAGAGGTACATTCTTCCCTCGCTGACTACACCGATGGAATACGAAAGGAAATCGATAAAATTGGTACCATGTACGTCATGCAGTGTACAGAGCCTTACGGAGTACATTTGTAAATATAGATGCACATGTAGATGTAAATTACAGAGGTTCAGTGTAATATTTACGTAGAGATGAACGACTACATTAGATGGGAAAAGGTGAGAACATCATCAAACCAGTCGGAGTCTGATGATTTGAAACAAAAATTAAATGGCAAATGGACGAGTGTGCATCTATGCACGGTTTAGTTAGCGCTGAGATGCCGAGTGCTGTGGAGGAGGCAGTATAGGAGAGCGAGGGCGAATAAAGCAATACATCTTGCAGCGAAGTTCATCCTAAAAAATAAATTGAAAAGGCGATTAAAATGTAAAAAAGAAGAGAAAATGAGTACGAAAAGGGATTGGTCTTAAGCTTTGCATGTACGATGCAATGTACTTCTCAGAGAATTCGCAGTTACAGATCAGAAAGAACACTTTTTTACATTCAGGATGTCAGAAAGTTCATTCAGCGTCCTTTCCGAAAAAGTGCGGGTTAAAAATTCAGTATGTCGATACTCATCTAAGAGAAGTCATATCTGTATCAAGCCGGCCGAAGTGGCCGTGCGGTTAAAGGCGCTGCAGTCTGGTACCGCAAGACCGCTACAGTCGCAGGTTCGAATCCTGCCTCGGGCATGGATGTTTGTGATGTCCTTAGGTTAGTTAGGTTTAACTAGTTCTAAGTTCTAGGGGACTAATGACCTCAGCAGTTGAGTCCCATAGTGCTCAGAGCCATTTGAACCATTTGAACCATCTGTATCAAGCAAACTGTGGACTGTATTCTAACTTGATGCAGATTCCTGCCGCATCTCTCCCGAATAGGGGTCAACTGTTTCTGTAATCATCCGAGAAGTTCGTGAAACAAATCGAGGAATACCGAAGAACTTCATCCAACTAAAGAATGAGAAAAAAATTGTTTACTATCAAAAACAATCTTGATCACAATTTATTTATTACCGTATTAAATAAATTGTGATCGAGACTGTTTTTGATAGTAAATATAACACTTTGATCACTGTTCATTCCCACCATGTATTCAAAAGTAACTGAGAAAAAAGCTTTTGGAGATTTATGTGTTTATTTTGACACGCCATATTTTTAAATATGAGTAATGTAACATAAGACGAATAAAATATTAAGCGAAAGCTAAAGCACACTCAAATCGATATCAGTCATGCTGCTGATCGCAAAGTAGGCGTACTCCTAATGCACTCTGCTTAACGGATGGTTTAGTGGCGCACCATTGATTACTGAGTTGGAGAAGGGGGGGAGCGTACTATCCAACTTACTGGACCGGACCCAGTAGATTCAAACACATATCACGATACAAAACTGATGTCGACTTATCTGCAGATCGTTCTTGTTTTTGGCTTCTGATGTACCACATTACGTCCAGCTTCAAATTATAAACCATAAGTGCAACACACAGCTACATGATATCTTCACTATGCCAATAAAAATATTCAAATAAAAATAGACGGGCAGGCTGCGAAACAGGAATATGGCTTTAAATACACCACCTTATCAGAAGTATTTGGATGCCTATGAACATTAATGTGCAGTGTGTCCACTTTTAGACGTCGTGAAGACTTGAACTCTGCTGGGGATACTTTCAATTAAGGGTCTCAATGTCTGTAGAGAAATGGCACGGCATTCTTCTTCAAAAGCCCAAACCAGAGACGGTAGTCATTTTGAACGCTGGGTTCTGGAGCAAAGTCGGCGTTCTAACTCATACCATAGGTGTTCCTTTGGCATCATGTCGGGACTCTGGTTAGATCAGTCCATTTAAGGAATGTTATTGTACGCAAGCTCTTCGCTCACAGATGCGGCTTTATGACAGGGCGCATTGTCATGCTGATACTCGTACAAACGATAACTTGCCCGAATTGTTCCTCTACCGTATGCAGCACACAATACCGTAAAATGTGTTCATACACTACTGGCCATTAAAATTGCTACACGAAGATGACGTTCTACAGACGCGAAATTTAACCGACAGGAAGAAGATGCTGTGGTGTGCAAATCATTAGCTTTTCAGAGCATTTGCACAAGGTTGGCACCGGTGGCGACACCTACAACGTGCTGACATGAGGAAAGTTACCAACCGATTTCTCATACACAAACAGTAGTTGACCGGCGTTGCCTGGTGAAACGTTGTTGTGATACCTCGTCTAAGGATGAGAAATGCGTACCATCACGTTTCCGAATATGATAAAGGTCGGATTGTAACCTATCGCGATTGCGGTTTATCGTATCGCGACATTACTGATCGCGTTGGTCGAGATCCAATGACTGTTAGCAGAATATGGAATCGGTGGGTTCAGGAGGGAAACAAAGAACGCCGTGCTGGATCCCAATGGCCTCGTATCATTGGCAGTCGAGATGACAGGCACTTTATCCGCATGGCTGTAACGGATCGTACAGCCAAATCTCGATCCCTGAGTCAACAGATGGGGAAGTTTCCAAGACAACAACCATCTGCACGAACACTTCGTCGACGTTTGTAGCAACATTGACTATCAGCTCGGAGACCATGGCTGCGGTTACCCTTGACGCTGCATCACAGACAGGAGCGCCTGCGATGGTGTACTCAACGACGAACCTGGGTGCACGAATGGAAAAACGTCATTTTTTCGGATGAATCCAGGTTATGTTTACAGCACCATGATGATCGCATCCGTGTTTGGCGACATCACGGTGAACGCACATTGGAAGCGTGCATCCGTCATCGCCGTACTGGCGTATCACCCGGCGTGATGGTATGGGGTTCCATTGGTTACATGTCTCGGTCACCTCTTGTTCGCATTGACGGCACTTTGAACAGTGGACGTTACATTTCAGATGTGTTATGACCCGTGGCTCTATCCTTCATTTGATCCCTGCGAAACCCTACATTTCAGCAGGATAATGCACCACCGCACGTTGCAGGTGCTGTATGGGCCTTTCTGGATACAGAAAATGTTCGACTGCTGCCCTGGCCAGCACATTCTCCATATCTCTCACCAATTGAGAACGTCTGGTCAATGGTGGCCGAGCAACTGACTCGTCACAATACGCCAGTCACTACTCTTGATGAATTGTGGTATCGTGTTGAAGCTGCATGGGCAGCTCTACCTGTACACGCCATCCAAGCTCTGTTTGACTCAATGCCCAACCGTATCAAGGCCGTTATTACGGCCAGAGGTAGTTGTTCTGGGTACTGATTTGTCAGGATCTATGCACCCAAATTGCGTGAAAATGTAATCACATGACAGTTCTAGTATAATACATTTGTCCAAGGAATACCCGTTTATCATCTGCATTTCTTCTTGGTGTAGCAGTTTTAATGGCCAGTAGTGTATATTCACGCATTTGGCGTTCTCTTAAGCGCAATAAGGGAACGACGCCCTAGCCATGAAAGACAACCTCATACTGTAACACCACCTCCCCTGTACTTCACTGATGGCACTAAGCACAACAGCAGATAACTATCTCAAGGATTCGCCACACCAGATCCTTCCATCGGACTGCCACAAGGTACAGCGTCATCCATCGTTCCTAATCACTCGTTTCCAGTCGCTCTCTATACCACCTCACCGACTACAGAAATGTATGAGGAGCTATTGACCCATGGTACCCATTCCCTTTCACTCCCTATGCACAGTCATTGTGATAGCTGGACAGCTGGTAATACTTTGGACTTCACGACTATTTCCTTCCGCTGATTTCGTGTGAATTTTCACACAATGCATGACAGTTCCTGTCCATCAGTGCATGAGGTCTGCCTGATCTTGGTTTATCTGTGGCTGTACCTTCGTATTTCAACTTCACAATCACATCACCAACAATCAACTTCGGCATCTTTAGAAGGATTGAAATATCCCTAATAGATTTGTTTCGCAGGTAACATGCCAAGACTAATCCACATCCGAAGTCACTGAGCTCTCCTGACGATCCATTCTGTTGTTCCTGCTTAACTGCTTCTCTGCTGATAATACAATCGGCCCCTCCTATTGTATACTCTACGCCTCTTGTGACATCTAGTGGTTAATTCCGCTTTATATAGCAGTAACGATTGAAGACTGTCACAATTGACAGTGGAATAATGCAGGTGACTTCATAATTTTTAGTATTTCTACCTCCAATATTTCCAAGGGCTCCATACCTGTCAATTTAGCACATAGTGCTTTTTCATGTGCAGAGCAATGAAACCTGTCTGTCGTTTGTTGCAATTTTTTGCTCTTTCGTTGTCAAATGAACCTTTAAATTCTTTCTACATGATATTGTAATGTTGTTTCATAGAAAACCTGCAGTATCTATCGATTATGCGCCTGCATAATACACTACTGGCCATTAAAACTGCTACACCAAGAAGAAATGCAGATGATAAACGGGTATTCATTGGACGAATATATTATACTAGAACTGACGTGTGATTACATTTTCACGCAATTTGGTTGCATAGATCCTGCGAAATCACTACCCACAACAACCACCTCTGGCCGTAATAACGGCCTTGATGCGACTGGGCATTGAATCAAACAGAGCTTGGATGGCATGTACAGGTAGAGTTGCCCATGCAGCTTCAACACCATACCAAAGTTCATCAAAAGTAGTGACTGGCGTATTGTGACGAGCCAGTTGCTCGGTCACCATTGACCAGACGTTTTTAATTGGTGAGAGATATGGAGAATGTGCTGGCCAGGGCAGCAGTCGAACATTTTCTGTATCCAGAAAGGCCCGTACACGACCTGCAACATGCGGTCGCGAATTATCCTGCTCAAATGTAGGGTTTCGCAGGGATCGAATGAAGGATAGATCCACGGGTCGTAACACATCTGAAATGTAACGTCCATTGTTCAAAGTGCCGTCATTGCGAACAAGAGGTGACCGATACGTATAAACAATGGCACCCCATACCATCACGCAGGGTGATACGCCAGTATGGCGATGACGAGTACACGCTTCCAATGTGCGTTCACCGCGATGTCGCGAAACACGGATGCGACCATCGTGATGCTGTAAACAGAACCTGGATTCATCCGAAAAAATGACGTTTTTCCATTCGTGCACCCATGTTCGTCGTTGAGTACACCATCGCAGGCGCTCCTGTCTGTGATTCAGCTCCAGGGTAACCGCAGCCATGGTCTCCGAGCTCTCCATCCTGCTGCAAACGTCGTCGAAATGTTTGTGCAGATGGTTGTTGTCTTGCAAACGTCCCCATCTGTTGACTCAGGGATCGAGACGTGGCTGCACGATCCGTTACAGCCATGCGGATAAGATGCCTGTCATCTCGACTGCTAGTGATACGAGGCCGTTTGTGTATGAGAAATCGGTTGGAAACTTTCCTCATGTCAGCACGTTGTAGGTGTCGCCACCGGCACCAACCTTGTGTAAATGCTCTGAAAAGCTAATCATTTGCATATCACAGCATCTTCTTCCTGTCGGTTAAATTTCGCCTCTGTAGCACGTCATCTTCGTGGTGTAGGAATTTTAATGGCCAGTAGTGTAGATAGTATTCTTGTCGTGTCCTGACACAGGTGGGAGAGGGAGAAAAGGGGTTACTGGTCAGTCTGCGCTCCAGAGCAGTACAGAGCAGAAGGCAGAAGGACAATTCACAGTGAAGGCACTTGATTGTTTTCTTCTATCTGAGCCAACACTGGTACAGGCATTTACTAGAAATACAGGTGGTGAGACCTAGTAGGGAACTCGTTGTGAAGATTCTTGGACAAACAGGGTTTTTAAATAGTTGTTTATTCCAGACTAACTAATCCACTGGAGGCTATTTCTAGGGTTAGAAAAAGCATGAATAACACTGTTACAACAGAAACCAGTGCAGAAGTCGCAGGAGTGGATACTAACCACAGTAGCAAACACTAGCAGCATCTTAAGGCAACAACTTAGTTGCAAAACAAAACATATTGAATGAGACACTGTTCACTGAGGCACTCCAGGTGGGAGCAGACTTACGCGGAGCTGGATCGAGGCTGGAGTCGACGGACGCGGATTCGGCGCCCAGATCGTCTCACTGAGAACTCCGCCAAAATGCGGAATCTAGGGGTTTTAAAGAGTCGCGTGGAGGCACTGTTTTTCCCACTTAAAGCCACCCAGCCAATCCCGCAGATCTCTTGCAGGCGCCTGCCAATCACGATTTAGTTAGGTCCCGTCTACTGCTCCTAAGGCGGAGATATTAATGCAGTTGCACTGACTGAGTTCGTATTTGGTATCAACATTGTTCAGCTGAAAGCTAAACGTAACTGCTCTGCCAAATAAGGCTTGCAACATTATTGTTACACGTGATTTAGCCTCGCCCCTCGGGCTCCCCGGAGTAGGGACTGCTAGGTCAACAGTTTTTTGGCGTTTAACGTTGCTGTTCTCAGGGCCGGTATCATGCTGGCTTTATGCGCTATTACGTACCTGTTGGTTACAAAGTTCTACGGTGGCAACCTACCACAGCGTCTAGACGACATATGAAGTTACATGTTAATTCCTTGAGGAATAACTAGCGCCCTGGGACCGCGTCTGGGGGCACCTGCATTTTCGCAAGGCTCTCCCCTTACGGTTTACTTTTATGTAACAATATTGAACCGTCAATTAGGGCGGTTCACAAACAACTCTTGTACACATGTTATTCCAAAACGTTATCGTGGAAGTGGGGGCCAGAAGGTGCGGGTGAAATAACACACACTGCTAAATATACCTTTTTATTTTAAAGACTTTCTCAAGAATAAATTTTGAAGTCTGGCATTTAAAAAAAATATTTCAAAAACAAATTCCAGTTGTTGACAAATTTTCTCTATGAAAAGGAGATTGCAAGGTATGACGTTAACAACTTCCCAATAATAAGATTTTAACTTCACACACACACACACACACACACACACATATGACAAAAATTTAAAAAAAAACTCTTTTAAAAATAGCTCTATGTAAAGGATATTGCAAAGTTTGACGTTAACAATAAGAAGATTTTAGACTTGTTATATCAATAAGGGAACAATTCCAAAAAAAAAAAACTTTAAGTAGCTAGCTTGTACTAACAAAAATAGTTGTCTCTCGCCAGTTACATAACTGATATTTGTTACAAGATAAATATGAATAAGCCAGCACACATACCTTTATATTAAAGGTAGTCCCCAAAAAAAATTTTCCTTAGCTCGGTGAGGGAGTGACACGTCTAAAGGGACCCATATCACAATAGTCGCAATAGTTATTGGTGGTCTATAGGGCCACAGAAGATCAGCCCCAAAACCTGCATTACAAGCCACCATCTCTGTACAGATTGAACCACAGAGACACACGACACCGACCCTAAATCACCCAATCAAGGTATGAATGAAACGGCCCGACCAAGAAGCAATTACCACATTCCCGCGGACAGGCAAACGAAAACTGTGGTGGGAAGACCCCAAAAAAAAAACCACTGGTGAAGAAAATATATAATTCTGTTACATAAAAACAGTACCCAACTTCTCACACTCCACCACAGCGCCGGAAACACGTTGCACTTCCTTATGCTCGTCAGAGCCAACCGCTGCCAGTGGTTTCAACGGCCGATAAGAAGACATACGGTCCCACGCGCTGATCTCCTGAACCACGACTTCTAAGCTTCATAAGCCACGTACATGCGGGTAAGGCAGACTTAGCCCCTGACAGCCAAGAGGTCGGGCAAAGCACGTGGCGAGCAGTTGACGACCCCCAACAACAGGGCACCGTTCGCGCCATCACCTCTCTCGGTCACCGCCCAGTACGCACTTCCCGATCGTCACGCGACCGTACACTTGCCCCACCTCCCGCCAGAGGGCGGTAGCAACGCAAACACCGCGCCAAACCGAAAGCGCAACCTCAAACACTAGACGCGAACCGAAAGCACTCCGCCTGGCGCGCTTTTCGAAGAGCCGGACACCTACGGCTCAAATATCTCTCCTAGTTTCGTCTGCCCTCAGCATCGTCTCTGCTTCCGCGCCTTGGAGCGCCTGTCCTCCTTTCTCACAGCTTCAAGATAACACTACAGTAGCAAGGAATAATCAATATATTACATTCTATCGCTCCTTCTTACAGACTTTAACTATTGTATCCCCCTTTATTTTCGCTGTTTCAGTTAATTATTGCTTAAGGTCAATCCTTTCAAAACCCAGGCGATCATTGTAGGCAAAACCACCCCTTCTTTCCGCCTCCTCGATTTCTACATGTATGGCCGTCCTATTGCCCTCACCCCCACCCTTAAGTACCTTGGTGTCACCCTCGACCGTCGTCTCTCCTGGACCCCCCACCTCCAGACGATCCAAGCCAAGGCACGCTCCCGACTCTGTCTCCTCAAGCTCCTTTCCGGCCGTACTTGGGGTCTGGACCCCTCCACCACCCTCCATACCTATAAATCCCTCATTCGCCTTTGCTACACGCACCCTGCCTGGATCTCCGCTCCCCCTACCTTTTACAAATCCCTTCAGGTCCTAGAACGCCATACTCTTCGCCTCGCCTATCGCATCCGTCTCCCCTCCCCCACGCGGATCCTGTACGACCTTATTCCCTTCCCCCACCTCCTCCTTTTCCTCGAACGGATACGGATCCTCTACACCTACCGCAAACTCGATCCTCCTCACCCGCTGGTCTCTCCCATCCTCTCCTGCCCCCGTCCGCTGCTGCGCCTGTACTTCCATGTCCCACCTGCTCTCCATCTCTCCACTGTCCACACCAAGGTGGCTTCCGCCAGCTCCCCCTCCTTGATGATGCCCTCCTCCCCTCCATCTACCCCTCCTACCAACGTTGACCCTCCCTCCTTCTTCCTGCGTTTGTTCCTTTGGGCACCCTCTCTCCCTTCTCTCCCCCTTCCCTCCCTCCTCCCTTTCTCCCCACTCCTCCCCCGGGCTTCCCCTACCCCCATCCCTCCACTCCTCCGCCCATCTCCTCTGCCATTGGCATCTTTGCTCTCCCCTCTCCCTCCCCCTCACCCTTCTTCCCCTCTTGGCAGGTCCCCGGACTCGCACACGTTACGTGGACATTCGCGCGCCGGAGATCATCGCCATCCGTTTCTCGTGTGTGCCGTCGTGTTTTGTGTTCAGTGTTCACCGTCACGCTCCATCGTTCACATGTGCCATCGAAATCATCAGTGTTTGTGCGTCGTGTCAACAGTTTGTAGTGTGGATTATCGTCGAGTGTGAACGGCTCCATGTTTTGTATTCTCTGTCTACTGTTTTTTACCCGCCATTATGTCAATTATGAGTATTCTTTCTGTTTTTATCATTGTCTCCTCTAAGGCTGAAGAGCGGCGTAGAATGCTCCTGCCAACCTACCTGTTGTTTGTACAGGTATAAAATTACAATAAAGAAAAAAAAAGCAGTGATTAGAACAAAACATTGTTAAATTTGGACAACGCAACTTCAGCAGGCAATCATTCTTGGCAGCTAGCCAGATACCTATTAACTCTTCTATAATTCCGGCAAATATCTGCCACAGATTCCTTTTCAGTATGGTCTATGTATTGTTCGTAAGCTGTATACACTTTGCGAGTGTATCTATATTTTTCCCATTTTTGCTGCAGATGTGATGATGGTCATTAAAGACCGAAACCGGTACTCTGTTAAACAAAAAGATTGTGACCGTAGACGTAAATTAAAGGAAACTTATTACAAGTATTTTTGTAACGCTCTTCTTTTGTCGTTGCTGTAGTGACCAACGTAAACATACTGATAACGCCCGCCACCGGAGTCACATGATCGATTTACGATCGTTCTTCGAAACTTCCCAGATCCCTATTAACCACTTCATTATTCCGGTAAGTATCTGCCACAGATTCCTTTCATCTCGTTTACCTGAGCTACCGAATCATTCGACGGCCACTGGTGTAAATTACTGGCCTCCTGTGCACCAGAATTGTGACGAGGAAGACCTGTCTGTGTGAGATGTGAGTGGGCTCAGAGAGTGATTTCGTGTGTCCGGGCAGGTGTTCGTGCCGCTGCTGTCTAACCCGGGCAACAGCCGCGCGTGGCCCAAGGTGGTGGCCCAAGACATCCAGCGTCACGTGCACTCGCTGCAGAGCACCGTCTACCAGGTGCGCGGACAGGTCAGCGGACACACCGTGCTGCCGCTGCCCGTCGGCGTCGACCGCGTGCACGAGGCAGAGCGCGCGCTCGTCTCCAGGTAACCTCTCTTCACTACTAACTAGCTGGCCGCCCCCTTAAGGGAAGAAGAAAGGCAAGTAAGCATCAAAAATTGGATTTTTAGATTTTAGCATATTTGAAATGCCCGGTCTTCCCTGCCTGAAACAGGTTTTCTTATATATAACTACGACAATTTTATCGTGAGATATGATTTTCCTGACGCTCTGTACTGCAGAGATAACGCACAGTATTCTTTTACTTCTTGTATATTATTTCATGCCCGCGCCGCGCGGTATTAGCCGAGTCATGGACTGTGCGGCTGGTCACGGCGGAGGTTCGAGTCCTCCCTCGGGCATGGGTGTGTGTGTATGTCATTAGGATAATTTAGGTTAACTAGTGTGTAAGCTTAGGGACTGATGACCTTAGCAGTTAAGTCCCACAAGATTTCCCACACATTTGAACTTTTTTTTTTTTTTTCGTGCCCGCCCGGTTGGCCGTGCGGTCTAACGCACGGCTTTCCGGGCGGGAAGGAGCGCCTGGGCCCCGGCACGAATCCGCCCAGCGGACTTGTCTCGAGGTCCGATGAGCCTGCCAGTCTGTGGATGGTTTTTAGGTGGTTTTCCATCTGACTCGGCGAATGCTGGCTGGTTCCCCTTATTCCGCCTCAGTTACACTATGTCGGCGATTGCTACACAAACAAGTTCTCCACGTACGCGTACACCACCATTACTCTACCACGTAAACATAGGGGTTACAGTCGTCTGGTGTGAGACGTTCCCTGGGGGGTCCACCGGGGCTCGAAGCGCACAGTAACCCTGGGTTCGGTGTGGGGCGGCGGAGGGGTGAAGTGGACTGCAGTAGTCGTCGTGGGGTTGTGGACCACTGCGGCTGCAGCGGGGACGGAGCCTCTCCGTCGTTTCTAGGTCCCCGGTTAACATGCAATACAATACAATATTATTTCATGCTTCTATTGTTTTATCGTTTCAACGTTTCCTACCCTGTATATGCTATCGATACTCGTTTTTCCGATCGTGTTTGTTATTCTTTTCGGGCGTTAATGGTTGTATGTCATTTGGAACCGGTTACCTAAAGCTGACAACCCTCAAATTTGGTGTTTATGATGCTATTTTATGCTTCAATGATGGTGTAATTAGAAAACTGGATGTTTTGGAATTACTGGGCATAAAATCTAGTGGAAATACTGCAAAATCCATGGTGCAAACAGATAAAGAGAGAATCTGCAAAGCAGATATTGCTAATTTAAAATTCACAAGGGAAGCCAGACAGAAAAGAAGAGGGGCCAAGGGATGGAAAGAAGATCAGTATGATTCAGATGATGCTCAGTACGGTGCAGGAAAATATTAGTGGTCAGTAATTCTCATCAATAACTGTACTAGAATTGCAGTATTAAACTTTAAACGGATTTTTCTCAAAACTACAGTTTTTTTACTTTCAGGTACCATTATTTGTTAAACTAATGGGGTTAGACACATGAAATTTGGTCAATTTGCACTGCAGATGGTAATACGTTATTACAAGTAAATTGAGAACCACCAAACAATCAGAAACTGTTTTATACTGGTTAATGTACCAAATAAAGTTAAATTTTACTGGTGAAAGAATAAATTTTTTTCTTAAAAGCCATAAGAGGTATTATGTTCATTTTACTTGTAAACTTAGGTATATATATATATATATATATATATATATATATATATATATATATATAGTAAAAATTTCATTGTTTTATCACTTATAGTTCGTTTGATAAGTGTACCTATTCAAAGGGTAAAATAGCATTGGCAGAATAGGGATAAAAATTGCCTTCCGTCTCCCCTTAACTGAGTCGTCGGCGCGTCTAATTGCCATGCAGGGGTCCCGGTTCGAATCCCAGTCCGGTACGCAATTCACTCATCGTCGCTGGTTCCGCGTAATGTCCCGATGCAGCTGACATCAGTAATCCCTTTCCTTTCCTTTCCTTTCTCCACCCTCCACCTTCAATTTACATAAAATGTCCAATAGTCCGCAGCACATGTATTTATTCAGATCAATTATAAACTCACACAACCGGTTTCGCAAACTTTTAAGTTGCATCTTCTGGTGCAAATATAAATGGTGTGTCATAGGTTACAGAATGCCGCAGGGTAACAATTTGGGGTGGCTAGTGAGCCATGCGCGGCTCGCTCATGCCGTTTATTGCTCGTCATCTTGTTTTTATGGTTCTGTCGCCTCGTTTTTCTTTCGATTTACCGGCGTCACTATGTTGCTGGTTTCCTTGCTCGTGAGTGGCAGCAGCAGCGCTTATCGATAAGTACATCGTCCTACTACCTCTGGAGCGACCTCAAGTATTTCCGGGTCGTCGTGTGTCGGGAGTTCAGTGGGGAGCTCGGTTAGGAGGCAGCAGCAGTCAGGGACGGAGCGCCAGTGAGGCGCGGACAGCCAGTGCTCGCCGACCGCTGGCGACACACATGAAATGTCCGACGGAAGGAGATTGGAGCGGGACGACTGTTGGTCGGTCGTTCGGTTGCTCGTTTCATCAGGCGACGTGTATTTGGTCTTTTGACCGTTTCCGGGCCTCGTCACTTGGTCATCTTGCCGGACGTGGGTCGGTTCCTTTCTTGTGCAGAGGTGTCGGGTGCCCGGGTGGCCGTGTCTCCGAGTTCTGAACGGACATCGAGTTGAGTCGGGTTGGAGCTGCAGTCAGCTTCGGACAGCCAAGACTCGCCCGATCGTTGCCGACACCCGTAAGTTCAGTGGGAACGACCTGAGTTGGTCGTTCGGTCGGTCGTCTCATCGGACGACGTGTATTTGGTCGCCGACTGCTTGTGGAAACTCTCTGTGTGTCGAATTGATTCGTTCGTGTTGTTCCACAGTGATTGCTTTTACGACTGTGCGAGTTCTTGTGCAAGTGTGTAGCTTCAGTGTTTTTCAATGAGCAGATGAATGCTGTCTACGCACTGGAATACGCAGTTGGTCGGTTGCAATAGTGGGAATTGATTAGGTTGTTCAAAAATGGTTCAAATGGCTCTGAGCACTATGGGACTCAACTGCTGAGGTCATAAGTCCCCTAGAACTTAGAACTACTTAAACCTAACTAACCTAAGGACAACACACACATCCATGCCCGAGGCAGGATTCGAACCTGCGACCGTAGCGGTCGCGCGGTTCCAGACTGTAGCGCCAGAACCGCTCGGCCACCAGCGGCCGGCGATTAGGTTGTTGGTTGGTTCTTCGGCCGTCCCTAGGTCGTGTAGCAACCCGATTGTTTAGTTTACGCTTGGCTGCCTGTCTCAGCTAAACTGTTGTTAGACTTTTCTCCCCAGGCCGACCTTTGGAACACTTCTGAGCACCACTGTTTGTTGTTTGTGATTGTCATTTTATTTGGTCGCAGGTACTTTGTCAGGCCTTCAGCCGTATATTAATATCGTCTGTTTTATGTTTAGTATATGGCCTTCAGCCGAACTTCATAACAACTTTAAGATTAGGTCTTCAGCAGTGTTTCTTTTAAAATTATTGTTGCTCTGTATTTAGGCCTTCAGCCGAGTTTGTTTCAAAATCTGTGAATTTAATATAAAAATCCTTGTCTGTTAGGTTTCTCTTTAATTATCTTGAATTCTGGCTTTAATATAAAAATCCTTGTCTGTAAGGTTTCTCTTTAATTATCTTGAATTCATAAAGCGGCCTTCAACCGTGCTCTGTAAATGTTTATCTTAAGGTTGTCTTTAATTATTGGGAGTAATTGTTTGGGCCTGCAGCCGACAAGATACAAGTTTTCTTAACTTGTTTTCCTGTTGTACTGCGTAAACGCTTATTTTTAAAGCCTCTCTTTTATTATGTTTAAAAAAATTTATTGGGCTTTCAGCCGAAGAATTAATTTTAATTTTAATTGGCCTTTAGCCCAAATTTGTAAATGCTTGGCTTTTAAAGAACTTCCTTAGCTGATCTGAAATATTATAAAGAATTTCCTTAGCTTATCTGAAATATTATTTCGGCCTTTAGCCGAGAAGGTACTTGAATTTTACTTAAGAAAGACCTTCAGCCGTTACTCAGCCGTGAATTGATGTTTGTTGTTTTAAAGAAAAAACTGTGCATTGGTTCGAGGTTCAAATGGTTCAAATGGCTCTGAGCACTATGGGACTCAACATCTGAGGTCATCAGTCCCCTAGAACTTAGAACTACTTAAACCTAACTAACCTAAGGACATCACACACATCCATGCCCGAGGCAGGATTCGAACCTGCGACCGTAGAGGTCGTGCGGTTCCAGACTGTAGCCGTTCGGCCACCCCGGCCGGCTTGGTTCGAGGAATAAAGTGTGTGTGTTCTTGTATAACTGACAGTAAATTACCTTGGCCCCTTTCCACAACCTGACCCGCTCTGTTCTGCGAAACTAAAATCAGTTAGGTAAGTTTTCAGCCCTTCTCAGTTGATAAAAAACCGTCGTCAACTGATAAAAAGACCATCTTCAATTATGTCTATGTTGAGCCACAGTACACGCTTCGAAGGCACCTGGGACGCTCGTAACGTATGCTGTCAGCTGCTATGATGCTGGCGAACACACACGAGCGCGTCGGCTGTTGTCACAACAGGGCCCTATACTTCCATGAATAACATCTATGAGGAGCATTTTGTTGCTTGACATAGGCCGACAAGAGCATATTTTAATCGGAAAGTGTACAGTTCGTGACTTAACGCTGACATGACATTCTTGGAGACAAACAAAAACTGTTAGTAACAGTTTTCCGGAAAGTGTTAATTCGCACTTAGCAGCATACGAGTGCGCAAGCCCACAAATACGAAGCAGCTACCACGATGGAAGACCAAAATGACAAGCAGAGGATCGAACCGAGATATATATCAAATGTTCGATTCATGTGTGTTCGATTGTTTTACAGAAGTTAGAAACAATGGACATGTTACTACACGAGCACTGTTGTAGCGGGCAATGACTGCAGCAGCCTCATTAGTATCACATGGTTTTGAATTCAGTGCATCGAACACCTGTGAACATTCATAGAGAAACAGAATTCTGCAGTATTGTGTCACCAAGTACAGCAGCGCCAATGACAAGCCTCCATTTGATGAACTATTGGGAACAGTAAGATTCTTTCAACTTCCAAATCCCAGTATAATTCTTGAATTTAACCCTAGTTTTGTTAAAAGTACCGATTAAAGAGAATGTATCATGTCTCTAGTAAGATAACGTTATCTTTTGAGGTGAGAATCGTACAGAAATAACTGTCAACCAGTTGAGACAAATCTGTCGTCACGTTTTGGATAAATTTTTACGACCTTACGTAAAATGTAGCCGCTTTGTACATTATTAAAGCTATCTCCCGTTGTACGACGGTCTGGTTGTCGATGAAACCGGAATATCGACGTGTTAGAAGTAATTCCGTCAAAGTGTATACTTTTACTGACAGGTGAAAAAATACATTCCTCCATTACAGAAGTGCTCTATTCTCATCCCACAGCAAACTGAAGCGATGCAAGTAATAAAATATACGCCTGTATTAGCAATCAATCGCAGCCTCCAGTTTTCGAGAAAATGCTTTGATATGTTTGGTTTTGCCGTGAAATTATCGCCAGATCGCGAGGTTTTTAGCAACGTTAACGAAGTTGCTTTTCCTAATGATATTCACACTAAAGAATGTGACTGTGGCTTTCGTGCCTTCGCGCGTTGCTGACGGTGCCTCGATTTTTTATGCTCTGAACAGTTTTATAATAGATATCCTAAGGAATACACTGGTACTCTTGATGTATAAAAGCAAATATCAAAGCAAAAATTAATATACTGGAATTTATGTGTATTTAATTTTAATTACTATTAGTTACATAACATTATGTAACGTTTGTGATGGTAAAATCTAATTTTAGTAAGATTTGAAATATTTCTTTCGTAAAAAGTTCCATTGTTTCTCGAGATCGGTAAAATACTGATCCCATTGAAGTTGCATACTTCTGCGACAATAAAACGAAAAAAATGACAATATAAGATCACATTTGAACACGGAGTACAAAAATTCGAAACTTTGCCCCTAGTTACTACCGTGCCAGCTCGGTTGGTATAGCACCGCGCTTGCGAATTGAAGCAGCATCATCTAGACTTTGTCATTGAGTGTTACCACCAAGCACAAAATAAGTGTCCATTTTCACCCTTCTTTCACCAAGCAGAGTTTCGACTGTGTCAGAGAGCAACCTACTTCGGGTCCCGCTTCTCAGTATTCATTCCACTCCTTTACGATTTCCACTGTCATCCTACCATTTTTCATTAGGTTGTCATCTCTACTTATATCTTGGACTTTTCCACAGATGCCCCTTCTATCTGTTCACAAGGCTACATGTCCCACCCATTTCCGTTCAATTTTCATTAGAGCACAAATACGACGACCACTCCAGTTTGTTGTCTTATCCTTTTGCTTATTTTCCTGTCTTCCTGAGTAATTTTCATCACTCTTCTCTGCACTTGTAACTAAGGAACTCCCGAGTTTCAGTGATTTTTACATTAACAGCTCATATCCGAATGCAGTATGTAAAAACTGGTGGTACGTACTGACTATGTCCTCCGTTTCAGACACGTCGGATTTTCATTTTGAAAACTATTTGGTTCACCAAAGGCATTACAGGCAACTGTCAACTTGTTCACCGTGGAAGAAGGCGCACACTAGATTGGCATTCCAGAGAACTACAGTTCATATTCCCGTCCGGCCATCCAGGTTTAGATTTTGTGTGATTCCCTAAATGTCTTTAGGCAAATGCTGGGATGGATCCTCCCAAATCTGAGCTTGTGCAAAGGACTATAAACACTGAGCTTTCTTCCTTTTTTTCAAGACTACATTTTCAATCTGTACTATTTTCTTCTCAGTATGTTGAATACACGTTGTCCTGTTATTATTACAACAGATTTCTAGGCCTACTTTCAGTCTTGTTCTACTAAGCTCATCCTTTATTTGTTGAAATTTTTCTTCACTAGAAGCAAACAACGGCATTTTATCAGTAAAGGTACGATGGTTCAGTTATGATCAATTAACGTGTTTTTACGCAATTAAAAATGTGAAACCTCATTCTGAGTGAGCTATCAGATTTGTAAACAACAAATAACCAAGCTAACTACGCTCAGTTCGAAGGACTGTGGACACAAACTCAGTTGCAGTACCGTAAATAGCACACATTTATTTAAACAACAATTACAATTATCCAAATCTGTAAGAACGTCAGCATTACACTAGTAAGAACTAATTCCCTGTTGTCAGCCCAAACAAATTCTGCTCATCACGTCTTTCATACGAAGCCCATCGTCGACAGAATGTGTCGGTTTGTCTCTTGTTTCAAACGAAATGATGTTTAATTCGTAATTTTACGTGGCCATTCGGTAGAGCTGTCTCAAATTAGTCTAGTGAAATATTCGATTTAACGATATGTATTAACAGGGGCAGTAAAACGTAGGGCATAACGAGTACGCCAGCAGCGACTGAGCAGCGCGCTTCTGTGTGACGGTGGCAGCGCGGGGCAGTACGGCGCTATAGCTGTTGGAGTACTTGTTATTCCTTGCGTTTTACTGCCCCTGTTAATACTTATCGATAAATCGAATATTGCACTAGACTAATTTGTATATATATATACCAGGTGATCAAAAAGTCAGTATAAATTTGAAAACTGAATAAATCACGGAATAATGTAGAGAGAGAGGTAAGAACTGACACACATGCTTGGAATGAAATGGGGTTTTATTAGCACCAAAAAAATACAAACGTTCAAAAAAGTCCGACAGATGGCGCTTCATCCGATCAGAATAGCAATAATAAGCATAACAAAGTAAGACAAAGCAAAGATGATGTTCTTTACAGGAAATGCGCAATATGTCCACCGTCATTCCTCAACAACAGCTGTAGTCGAGGAATGATGTTGTGAACAGCACTGTAAAGCATGTCCGGAGTTATGGTGAGGCATTGGCGCCGGATGTTGTCTTTCAGCATTCCTAGATATGTCGGTCGATCACAATACACTTGCGACTTTAGGTAACCCCAAAGCCAATAATTGCACGGACTGAGGTCTGGGGACCTGGGAGGCCAAGCACGACGAAAGTGGCGGCTGAGCACACGATCATCACCAAACGACGCGCGCAAGAGATCTTTCACGCGACTAGCAATATGGGGTGGAGCGCCATCCTGCATAAACATCGTACGTTCCAGCAGGTGTTTATCAGCCAGGCTGGGGATGATACGATTCTGTAACATATCGGCGTACCTCTAACCCCTCACGGTAGCAGTTTTGCTGTCCAGCGCCATCTGTCGGACATTTTGTGAACTTTGTGTTTTTTTCTTTTGTTCTAATAAAACCCCATGTCATTCCAAGCATATGTGTCAATTTTTACATCTACATTATTCCGTGGTTTATTAAAGTTTTCAAATTTATACTGACTTTTTGATCACCCTCATACATATATAAGTGCAGATACAAAAGAACTAGCCTCCTTGGTCTAGGACATACCAAAAACTCCTTTGTCTACAGCGGCGGCGACGTGGTGGACCTGTACCTGAAGAGCGCCATTGAGGGCGTCATCATAAAGTGGGCTACGCAGATCAACGACGTGCTCAGCGAGGACTCGTCACAAGCCTTTGGCGCCTGCCACCACCCCACACCTTCCGCAGGTAAGAGCTGTCAGTTTGTCCTGCCGTGTTTTGGTGGAATGTTCCTCTGACACTTCAGTGTGATCGGTGCTCGCCCCCGAAAACGGGGAAACAAAATAAATTTTTCTTACAAATTTTTTTTCATGGCTGTTTCCGCTGAGAAACTTATCGGGATGGCACAGAGTTAGCGTTTATATCTATGGAATTTTGTATTTATTCTATTGGTACGTTTTGCGCAATAATGTAAGTCAAATGTCAATTCATTTGCGGAATGAACTCGTAGAAAAGATCTAGTTGTGGCGTCTTTGACTAGTAGTCAAAACGTTATGACTCCCGGATTCCATCTCAGCCACTGATTAAATTATGAATAAAAACCATAAGCAATGGTGGCCGAAGACTTTTGAAGACTTTTGTTATAAGAAGTCATCTTCGTTTTGCCACCGGCCTTGTCAAAGGTCTGGGCTCCCTCCCACCGTAAGGGTGGGAAACTGCCCGTAAAGGGCGGAGGAATCAGCAGTGATCAACAGAATGAGGATGCAGTAGGCAAAGCAAACCAATGCCTTAAAGACACATAATGTATATTCACACGAGATGTGGTTTGTAACTGAAAAAGTCTCATGATGATCTCTCTACCGGCAAAAAATTCCGTATTAGTTTTATATTCAGATCTCCGAGAGAAAACTGTCAAGGGGGAGATGACCAATAAATGGGTAATGTTCTACGAGTCGGAGCACGGGACGTTAGAAGTTTGAATGTGTATGGAAGCTAGAAAATATGAAAAGAAAAGTGCAGTGGTTCCGTCTCGATATAGTGAGGGCCAGTGAAATCTAATGGAAAGAAGTTAAGGATTTCTGGTTATACGAATAAAGGGTTAATATCAGGAACAGCGGAAAATCGTATAACAGGAGTAGTGTTCCTTATGAATGGAAAGGTAGGACAAAAATCAAGCTACTGTGAACAGTTCAAAAACGATGCGGACAACAATAGTCAAAGTACGAGCACATTTGCCGAAGTCACTAGTAGAAGATGAAGAGATGGAGAAAGTATATGAGGATGTTAAACAAGTAATTCAGTACGTAAAGGGTGATAATAATCTAACAATCATAAGGGATTAGAATGCGGCTGTAATACGATGTTTGCTCAGAAAGTAATGCACCGCATTTTTTTTCCTCAGCCGAAAACAATATTACGAATGCGAAATGTTACGCATGTTTTACTTGAAGCCTTCTGAATGAGTCCGTCAAGTTTCCGTCACTTCCGACAGATGGCGTAGCTGCAGGACTTTCAAAATGGCGTTGCAGATGATGTACGTTACAAGCAACGTGCCGTTATTGGATTTCTCACTGCAGAGAAAGAAACTGCGGGGAATATTCACAAACGTTTGTGCAAAGTCTGTGGGGCATCTGCTGTCGACAGAAGTACAGTTAGTCGGTGGGCACGGCGGATGAGGTCATCAGAAGGCGGTTCGGCGGAGCTCCACGTTTTGCAGCGGTCGTGGAGACCATCCACGGCTGTCACACCTGACGCATTGTAGCGAGCTGATGTTATTCGCGAGGACAGACGCATTACGACTTGGCAGTTGGCGCCGAATCTGTCATTCAGCAAAGGAAGTTCACACAGTGAAGCACTGGCTCCACCACCAGGACAAGGATTGGTACCGACAGGCCATGCACGCCCTTGTTTCGTACAGGAGGGACGCCATAGAATGAAAAATTGGATGTGTAGATGAAACACCATTCTTTCGTGTATGTAATTCTCATTATGTTCAACAAAGAATTGTTGAAGAAAAAAAATGCGGGCATTACTTTCTGGGCATCCCTCGTAGAAGAAATATATGGCATATGGGCTTGGTATTATAAATGAGAGAGAAGAAAGGTTAAATTCTGCTATAAATTTCAGCTTGTATTAGTGAACACACTGTTCAAAAACAGTAAGAGCAGGAGGTATACTTGGAATGTGGTGTCACCGCCAGACACCACACCTGCTAGGTGGTAGCCTTTAAATCGGCCGCGGTCCGTTAGTATACGTCGGACCCGCGTGTCGCCACTATCAGTGATTGCAGACCGAGCGCCGCCACACGGCAGGTCTAGAGAGACTTCCTAGCACTCGCCCCAGTTGTACAGCCGACTTTGCTAGCGATGGTTCACTGACAAAATACGCTCTCATTTGCCGAGACGATAGTTAGCATAGCCTCAGCTACGTCATTTGCTACGACCTAGCAAGGCGCCATTATCAGTTGCTATTGATATTGTAAAGAATGTACAGACAAGAGCTACGTTCAACATTAATGGATTAAAGTTAAGTATTCCACCAGCTACATCCTTTTTTTCTAGTCTAACTTCCTTGTCCTGTTCCAGACCTCACGCCAGCCTGCGTGAGCTAAAACGCGTGCCTTTCGGCTCCCTCTTACATTAGTTGGTTGGCCCTCTTGCCAATCCACAACATGGAAAAGTCTCGGGTAAACGGGAAGACACCAGCTGGACTACGTCATAATCAGACAGAGATTTCAGGACATTAGATTGTAAGCAAATATAGACTCAGATCACAAGATAGTAATATCGGAGAGTAGACGTAAAATTAAGAGAATCGCCTAGAAGAATCCATGTAGTAAAAAATGGGGTATTGAACTAATGAGGAATGAGATGCATTTACTTTAAGAGTGTAGATACATCGGTAATGAATACCACAGAGGGCAGTTCAGTTGAAGAGGAACAGCAATGACAGATGTTGAACAGGCAGATATAGGTACGAGGAAGGCAACTGCAAATAAAGCTTGGGTAACCGAAGAATACTTCAACTGATCGACGAAAGATAGAAAAGAAAAATCTTCAGGGAAAGGGAGGAATAAGCAATGTCAATCACTTAGAAATGAAATAAATAGGAAGTGCAGAGAAATAAAGACAAAATGGACGCAGGAAAAATGTATAGAAATCGAAAGAGAGATCGTTGGAAAGACTGATTCAGCATATAGAAAATCAAAACCAATCTTCGCTTAAATTTAAAACAAAGGCCTCAACATTGCTGTGGGAATTCCACAGGTAAAGGCAGAGGAGAGAGCGGATAGATGCAAAAAGTACACTGAAGACATTTACAAGGGAACGATTGTCTGATGTGATAGAAGAATAAATGTGACTCGTTATGCAATAAACGGGCTTCAGTATTAATCAGAGCTGCTGCCAAATAAAACAGAAATGACAGTTAACATTCATTCGGAATTTCTGGTATCATAGGGGGAAGTGGTAACCGACAATTCGAGTTGGTATGTAGGCTATATGAGACGGTAAACACACCATGAGACTACCGCGAAAATATCATCCACACAATACCGAAAGTAGCAAGGTCATGTAAGCGCGAGAACTATCACACAACCAATTTAACATTTCCTGCATACAAGTTGCTGACAATAATAACATAAGAATAATGGAAAAGAAAACTGAGGAACTATAAATAACGAGCAGTATGGTTTTAGGAAAGGTAAAAGGACCTGAGAGGCAGTTCTGATATTGAGTTTGATAATGGACGTTAGACTAAAGAAAAATACTCGAAATACACGTATGTAGGAATGTAAACGTAGTAAAAGCATTCGACAATGTGAAGGGGTGCAAGAGGTTTACACTTCTGAGGAAAATAGAGATAAGCTTTGCGGGACGACTGGTGATGTGCAATATGCATAAGAACCAAGAGGGAAAAATAAGATTTGAATATCAAGAGGTGCTTGGCTTAGAAGGGTTGTAAGGCAAGGTCGCAGTCTTTCACCCCTTCTGTTCAGTCTGTACATTGAAGTAGCAATGACAGGAATATCAGAAAGGTTCAAGGGTTGGATTATAACTCAAGGCGAAAGGATGTCAGTGTAAGATTTGCTAATGACATTGCTGTCCTCAGTGAAAATGAAGAAAATTACATGATCCATTGAATGGAGTGACAGTCGAACGAGTTCAGAGTGTAAAAAAAAAAGGCAAAATTAATAAGGCGTAGCAGAAATAAGATCAGCGATAAACTTAAACATCAAAACTGGTGACCGAGAAGTAGACGAAGTGAAGAAATTCTACTACCTTGGAAGAAAAATAACACATGACACACGAAACAAGAAGGATATATAAAGTATACTATCACAGGAAAAGAGGATATTCCTGGCTAAAAGAAGTCTACTAGCATCAAACACAGACGTTAATGTGAGGAAGGCATTTCTGAGGATGTACATTTGAAACAAAGCGTTGTACGGCGCTGCATCATGGATTGTGGGAAAAAAAAGAGAACAGAGCATTTGAGATGTGCTGTTATACAAGGGTGTCGAAAACTAATCGGAGAAGAAAGGGAAAATGGGAACATGGTTGTTGTGTGAGGATGCGAGCTGGGTTGATGACACTTTACTTTCAGCTCCAGGCTGTGTTGGCTTCAGTTACTAAGCTTGAAGCTGAATGGGATAGGAATAATTGTTGTGGGCCGGTAGTGAGGATCCAACGGACGTCCAGCATGACCCAAGAATCAGCTGACAGGTCCGCTCCGGTTGCCAGTCCAATTACTGCTCGCATTGTAGTTGACCCGTCACTCGTGGTCGATTGTGAGGTTGCCTCGGGGCGTGGCAGGCTGCAAAAGACTTCCCAGGAAACCGAATGTAAGGCCTCCCCAGTTAGTCTGACAAACAGTTTTCAGGTGCTATCTGCAGCTGATGATGTCCCTCCGCCAGATACAGTCGCTGTTTCAGAGAAAACCTCTCAGCCTGTCAGAGAATGTGGAATTATTGGTAGCTGGGAGCTCTAACGTTAGGCGTTAGGCACCTTATGTGGCCCTTAGGGAATGGCTGCCAAAGGGGGAGGGAGGGGGAAACCCGGAGTGCACTCTGTGTGCGTACTGGGTGGAGTCATTGCAGTCTTGGACTGAGTCCTTCTGGATGCTGTAGACCACAGGCTGCAGCCAACTGCAGGTGGTGGCTGACGTCGGTACCAATGATGTGTATCGCTTTGGATCGGAAGAGATTCTCTCTGGTTTCGAGCGGCTATCTGAAGTGGTAAAAGCTGCCAGTTTTATCTGCAAGATGAAAGCAGAGCTCATCATTTGCACCATAGTCGACAGGACAGATTGCGAACTTCTGGTGCACAAGCGAGTGGACAGTCTGAATCAGAGGCTCAGACGGTTCTGCGACCTTGTAGGCTGCAAACTCCTCGATCTGCGCCATAGTGCGGTGGGGTTTCGGGTTCCTCTAAATAGGTCAGGGGTCCATTACACGCAGGAGGAGGCTATATGGATAGCGCGGGCTCTGTGGCGTGGATTGCAACGTTTTTTTTATTTTAGTGGGTCTCGGGGAAACACAAAAGGGGCTTCAGTCTCAAAGAGTGCAGGTCAAACGCAGGAAGAATGTAGATCTAGGAACCATCGGTATAACAGTTGTTGTAGCAGTGTTGGGAAAGTATGAGAAGTCAAAGCGCTAATAGAAAGCACTGGTGCTAAAATAAACGTAAATTTCGTGTGGCCAGGGCCTTCCGTCGGGAAGACCGTTCGCCGGGTGCAAGTCTTTCGATTTGACGCCACTTCGGCGACTTGCTCGTCGATGGGGATGAAATAATGATGATTAGGACAACACAACATCCAGTCCCTGAGCGGAGAAAATCTCCGACCCAGCCGGGAATCGAACCCGGGCTCTTAGAATTGACATTCTGTCTCACTGAGCACTCAGCTACCAGGAGCGGACAGCACTGGTGCTGAAATCGTTTTAGGTACTGAAAGGCCATAGATAAATTCAGCCGAAATTTTTGCGAAGAAGGATACGCTAAATACAGTTGGTGACGGCATGTTTGTTGCTGTTAGCTTATCTCGAAGCGAAATTGAAGTATTGAAGTAGATAGTTCCTGTCATTTTTGGCAACCGGAATAAAATAATAATTGGATCCTTTTACGGCTCACCCAACTCAGATGATACAACTGCTGAGAGGTTCAAAGAAAACTTCAATCTAGTGTCAAACACGTACTCATAGAATTATAGTTGATGGTGACTTCAATTTATCCTTGACGTGTTGGCGAAAATGCATGTTGAAATCCGAAAGAGCACATAAAACATCATCCGAAATTGTGCTAAACGCATTCTCTGAAAATTATTTCGAGCAGTTAGTTCATGAGTCCACTCGAATAGTAAACGGTTATGAAAACACACTCGAGCTCTTAGCAACAAATAATCCTGAGCTAATAACGAGCATCTAAAGGGATACAAGGTAGCGAGACTGAATACCGTAATTGCCAAATCCACCAAAAATAAACGAAAAATATATCTATTCAAACAAGTAGATAAAAATTCGCTTGAGGCCGTCCTGAGAGACAATCTCCACTCCTTCCAAATAAACAATGTGTGTGTAGACCAGATGTGGCCTGAACTCAAATAAATAGTATCGACAACAGTTGAGAGATATTTACCTAACTAGTATCGTCTGTGGTCGAAATTCGACCAATTGCCTTTTTTAAGCGATAGCAATCTAAATACTGACGATGATAGTGCTGATAAAGTAGAGCTATTAAGTACAGCCTACCGTAACTCCTTCACCAAAGAGGACAAATTCAGTATTCTAGAACTAGAAGAAAAAATCAGCGGCTAAATTAATAACTTATATATATATATATTGTGTTCGAACATTATGAATTACCTCGAAGAGAACGGTCTATTGATACACAGTCAATACGGATTTAGAAAATATCGTTCTTGTGAAACACGACTAGCTCTTTATTCACACGAAGTGCTAAGTGCTATTGACGAGAGATTTCAAATTAATTCCGTATTTGTAGATTTCCAGGAGGCTTTTGACAGCGTACCTCACAAGCGGTTTGCAATCAAACTGCGTGCTTATGGAATATCATCACTGTTACGCGACTGGATTCGTGGCGTTCCCCAAGGTAGCGTTATAGACTCTCCGCTGATCCTTATCGACGTATGTAAACGATTTAGGAGGCGATAAGAGGAGCCGTCTTAGATCGTTTGCAGATGATGCCGTCGTTTATCGTCTAGCAGAGTCATCAAACCAAAGTGCAAAACGATTTAGAAAAGATATCTGAATGGCGCAAAATTGGAAATTGACTGTAAATCATGAAAAGTGTGAAGTCTTCCATACGAGCACTAAAAAGAATCTGCTGAATTTCCGTTACACGGATAAATCACACAAGTCTAAAGACTATAATGTCAACGAAATACTTAGGGATTACAATTACGAATAACTTAAATTGGGACGATCACATAGATGTGTACTAGGCAAACGAAAGACTGCGATGCAACAGTTTTACTAAAGAGACTGCCTACACTACGCTTGTCCGGCCTTTCCTCGAGTGTTGATGTGCGATGTGGAGTCTGTATCAGACAGGATGGATGTAAGACATCGAAAGAGATCAAAGAAGAGAAGCTCGTTTTGTATTATCGCGAAACAGGGGAGAGAGTGCCACGGATATGATAAGCGAATTGGGATGGCAATCATTAAAACGCATTTTATGTTGCAGCGGGATCTTCTCATGAAATTTCGATCGCCAACTTTCTCCCCAGAGTGTGAAAATATTCTGTGGGCGTCGACGTACATAGGGAGAAACGATCATCACAATAAAACAAGGGAAATCAAGTACTCGCACGGAAAGCTATAGGTGTTTGTTTTCTCCGCGCGAGATTCGAGAGTGAACAATAGAGAATTATTGTGAATGTGTTTCGATGAACTCTCTTCCAGGCACTTGAGTGTGATTTTTAGAGCAACCATGTACATGTAAATTACCCGATGGGCAGCCGGATCTCCATGTTCAAGGGGCACAATAGTTCAGCAAGCGACACTATGTTTATATCGGCAGTTGCGCAACTGATAATGTCGACATGGCCTACTGCCAAAGTATTGATCACGGAGTTGCAGCCGTACCCCCAAGAACTACTTTCTCGGCATAAGTTTCTTTGCTTTGAACAGTTTGTTGCCAGCGGAAGTTCACGTAAACTTGGCGAAAGTTTGTAAGGAGTCTGTCATATCATATTCAGCACTTGATAAACGGGTGACTAAATTCAAATGTAGGTTCACTTCTCTTGAATTTAAGCCAATCGAAAAACGCCCACAAACTGCAAACACAGTTGAAAATATCAAGAAATCGCACAATATAATATTTTGTTAAGTCTACAAAATACGTATCTGCGGATGCGATATATTCTTCTTTGGACTCAAAGAGTTTTCCAGGGACAAAGTTCTTTAGATCTAGTAATAGTTGCAACTCAGAGATTAAGAAACCTGTTGAACAGATAGACGCTCGAACAGTTCTTACATAAAGTCCCTCTGTTTTGCTATTGCCAAAGCACTTTTCTGGACGAGTGCATGGTCCTAATTAAAGATGATTTTTCTTTTCTCTTGCAATCCAGGATTCTTCTTAACCATTTCTTCCAAGTAGTTTTCGCTGGTGATAATTTGTAAGGGAATGGGTAAGAAGGATCTCTGAAAACACTCCTCACAGCCGTTTCGATAGCCGACATGAGCTTCGCGTTTTTCGTGTAGCTGCCAGTCATATTCGACCCACTGCTTTATTTCCTATTTGGCTTCTTGCATGGAACAGACTACCCATGTCTCATCGACAGTAGCAAACCGAAGCACCAAAGAAGTTGGATTCCTTTTAAATCATCCACGGAGTCCGGAGTTTTTACACAACTGGTCAGCTTTCATCAAATGTGGCACCCATCCACGATATTTGTTTATTTTTTTTTTCTTCACATGACACCTTATTATCTAGAAAGCAAACATAGGCCATTCAGTCGGATTTTTTTTAATAGTAACAAACATATGTATTACTTATCTGTTTCTGGTACTTATAAATTCCGCTCCTGGATCCGCCCTCATATTGCCCCGGTCGGCAGCCATTGTCTACTGGATTCGTCGGGCTTAGGACAGCACGTCAGCTGTGTTTCCACATTACAAGTGATTCCACATTTCACTGTAACGTCTTTGAATTCATGCTTCCGTGATCACTTGTACCAACGCAACGTAGATTCTTCTATCCTTCTACAGAGTATCTCGTCTACCCAGGATGGCAGCCTATTGCCATGCGGTTGAGGGCCTTGTGAAGTTTTCCTTGTCCTTCCTGGACACAGCGGCTGCAGTAACGTCCAAGATGCACTAGGTTGACTCGTTCCTCAGTGCTGCTCGGGGATTCAGCGTCCTTAATGCCTGAGACCATTACCCGCTGCGTTTCATAGAGTACACAGTCCCACAATGTATGCTCTGGGGTGCCCACATTAATCTGCCTTTTAATTTTATACACATGCGTAACATACGGGCTATGACAAGTAGTGTATCAGTCCACACGACCGCTGAGGAAATCTCGTTTTTATTCTCTCCCTGATGTTAGGCATGAATTGTATGTCCTTCTTCCGGTGCTTGAAGAGTCCCATTCATTTTCCCACAGTTGCAATATGCCATCTTACTTTAACTATTTGTTCTGGCGTCAGTTTCAAATAACCTTCGTACTTCCATTTGAACCATAAAGTACTCCCCTCTTCCTAATTTCCAAATCCAATGGCCATGTTCCTTGAATTACTAACAATGCATCATTCGACGTAGTGGACTACAAAGATTGTCGAAACATTTATTTTATAGTTGTTTTAGTTTCAAACTGACGCGGGCTACTGGCCAAAAGGATTTTAATTAAATTGACACTGGGCTTGGAATATTTCACACTTATATCTTTTTCGACATTTTCATCTTTGATTCTAGCTTTGGGATACGCATCGCGTAGATATATTTCAAGACAACTACTGCACGTTTGAATGTGGCTGTCCATTTCTTATCGCTTATAAGTGACGAATCAGTCTCCTTATATATCAGCATGATTCCTTTGACAAGCCCTGTAGGTCAAATTAATGGGTATATAAAGTTGGTATGTGACACATCACTGCGTACCGGCAATACTTACCGTCACAATAGAAACCTTATGTTATTGCAATCAGCGCAAGAAACCTCTGCGTACACTAAATCAAAATTAGCAATTTTACGAGTAAATCTCTTTGATCCTCTTAGGGCTAGAACTTATTTATATCGAAGTGACGTAAATATTATGAATGTGATTATTCCACAATTCAAGCTCTTACTTAACCTGAATTACTGCATAAAATAAAAGAAAACAAAATAAAAGAAACAAAATTTCATTTATGTCAACGCCATCTCTGTGCAAGACTAAGATATTTTTACTCTCGTACTGCTTTCAGGTTACGGGGGTACACTTTATCTAAACTGGCAGTTTTATTTTTATTCGTTCGGCATAGAAATAAGACAAGCTCATTTACATAAAAAATAATTCGGATGGGGTTTCAGTTGAACGACGGTATATATAAAACGTCCTTTCACGTATCGCGCTCGTTTAATTAATTTAGTCTTGGAAAATTTCACAAATCTGGCAACAAAACTACTGAATTTTGCATCAAGTGATAGCAACGTGGGCACATACGAGGAGCATTCATAAGGTTTCGACTATCACCTCAAAAAGTCAGCCCGCAACCATGAAATGTGGTGAGCTGCTAGCCCTTCTCCACGTATTCGCGTTCAATGTGACACACTTCTCCTACAGACGGCTGATTTGGAGAAGTCCTTGATTGTAGAATTCGTTTTGGCTCTTCACGAAATGTTCCAACTCGAAAATCATCTCTTCATCATTCTGGAACAGCTTCACACGTAATGTCTTTGACGTCCGAGGAAATTAAAACATCTGACTGGATACCATGTCAGGAGAATACGGGGAAAGAGGCAAAATCTGACAGATGAACGAAACAGCATGTGTGGCTGTATGTTGTGCAGAATGAGGTGGGCGTTGTGGAGGAAAAACACCCATTTGGGCAGTTTCCGTGACTCGTCCTTTTGGCAGCCTTCATAACCTTGGTTCAGGGACTTGGGTAGCACGCTCCTGTGACACTTTGTCTATTAGGACCACACTTTGGTAGTACCAAAAACCACGCAGCATCATATTGCCTGACGATGGTTGGGCCTTCGGTGTTTCCGTGGTGACGAATCCTCACGTTTCCACTGCTTGCTTCTTTTCTTTGCCTCAGAGTCATACTGATACACGATACACTCGTCCATGGCGATTAGGGGACTGAAAAAGTCACCTCGATTGACCTGACACAGTTCCAACATTTTCACTGCTGTCTTGGTTCAGCGAGCTTCTTGAATGATGTGAACAGTCATGAAACCAAGTGGTTTGCCACCCATCTACATCTACATCTTCATGGTTACTCTGCAATTCACACTAAAGTGCCTGGCAGAGGGTTCATCGAACCATTTTTATAATACTTCTCTACCATTCCACTATCGAATGGCACGTGGGAAAAAGGAACACCTAAATCTTTCCGTTCGAGCTTTGCTTTCTCTTATTTTATTATGATGATCATTTTTCCCTACGTATGTGGGTGTCAACAAAATATTTACGCATTCGGAAGGGAAAGTTGGTGATTGAAATTTCGTACATAGATCTCGCCGCAAAGAAAACCGTCTTTGCTTCAGTGACTGTCACCCCAACTCGCGTATCATATCAGTGGCACTATCACCCCTATTGCGCGATAACACGAAATGAGCTGCCCTTCCTTGCACTTTTTCGATGTCCTCCGTCAATCCTACCTGGTAAGGATCCCATACCGCGCAGCAATATTCCAGCAGAGGACGGACAAGTGTAATGCAGGCTGTCTCGTTAGTGGGTTTGTTGTATCTTCTAAGTGTTCTGCCAAAAAGGCGCAGTCTTTGTTTCGCCTTCCCCACAATATTATCTATGTGGTCTTTCCAATTTAAGTTGCTCGTAATTGTAATTCCTAGGTATTTAGACGAATTGACAGCCCTTAGATTTGTGCGATTTATCGTATACCCAAAATTTATCGGATTTCTTTTAGTACCCATGTGGATGACCTCGCACTTTTCTTTGTTTAGTGCTATTTGCCATTTTTCACACCATACAGAAATTCTCTCTAGATAATTTTGTAATTGGAGTTGATCGTCTGATGATTTTAATAGACGGTAAATTACAGCGTCATCTGCAAACAATCTAAGGGGGCTGCTCAGATTATCACCTAGATCATTTATATAAATCGGGAACAGCAGAGGACCTATGACACTACCTTGAGGAACGCCAGATATCACTTCTGTTCTACTCGATGATTTACCATATATCACTACGAACTGTGACCTCTCTGAGAGGAAATCAGGAATCCAGTTACACAACTGAGACGATGCTCCATATACACGCAATTTGATTAAAAGTCGCTTGTGAGGAACGGTATCAAAAGCCTTTTGGAAATCTAAGAATATGGAATCGATCTGAGATCCCTTGTCGACAGCACTCATAACTTCATGGGAATAATGCCATGTTCAAAGTTACATATAAGTTATTTGAAACTGGACCATCACTGATTACCACTTCTTCCACTATCGCCTTGATATTGATGCTCAAGTCTTTGAGCACCAAGACCTTTCTACAAAGGAATGCTCTGCTACTTCGATCTTCGTCGTTCAGAGTTGTCTGACCACATTGGAAGCATTTGAGTCACTTACCCATTGCAATGTTGTCGTGGCTTGGTGCTGCACATTTGCATCAAATGTAGAAAACTTATTCCCGCACGATAATGCATTTTGTCGATGGGCTGGGCCATTTTGCTGTGGCTCCTCTAGAGGTGTGCTACGGTAATGTGGCATGCGGATTTCAGTGTGCTCCCAGGACTCCACACAGGTACCTGCATACGTATGAAAAAGTAATTACGTAACTTAATGTTCTCTTAATAATAGTTAAAACTTTGTGACAACCCACCATGAGTGAGAGATTGTTTACACAGAGAGCTTCTATACTAAACCCGTGGACCGTCAGGGATAATACAACATCTGCTTATCGCTTAATCTTCACAGTCCATCGTATAACCAGAAGATTGTATAAGAATGTCTGTTTCGCCTTTTTTTCCTCGATAATATATTCGATTGGTGCACAGGTTCGCAGCGTTTTTCCATAAGTGTAATAAACACAAGAGATACACATAACAGACTTTAGTTATCAATAATACAGGGTGATTCAAAAAGAATACCACAACTTTAAAAATGTGTATTTAATGAAAGAAACATAATATAACCTTCTGTTATACATCATTACAAAGAGTATTTAAAAAGGTTTTTTTTCACTCAAAAACAAGTTCAGAGATGTTCAATATGGCCCCCTCCAGACACACGAGCAATATCAACCCGATACTCCAACTCGTTCCACACTCTCTGTAGCATATCAGGCGTAACAGTTTGGATAGCTGCTGTTATTTCTCGTTTCAAATCATCAATGGTGGCTGGGAGAGGTGGCCGAAACACCATATCCTTAACATACCCCATAAGAAAAAATCGCAGGGGGTAAGATCAGGGCTTCTTGGAGGCCAGTGATGAAGTGCTCTGTCACGGGCTGCCTGGCGGCCGATCCATCGCTTCGGGTAGTTGACGTTCAGGTAGTTACGGACAGATAAGTGCCAATGTGGTGGCGCTCCATCCTGCTGAAATATGAATTGTTGTGCTTCTTGTTCGAGCTGAGGGAACAGCCAATTCTCTAACATCTCCAGATACTGTAGTCCAGTTACAGTAGCACCTTCGAAGAAAAAGGGACCAAAAACTTTATTGGCTGATATGGCACAGAAAACGTTCACCTTAGGCGAGTCACGTTCATACTGAGTTGTTTCCCGCGGATTCTCAGTGCCCCATATACAGACATTGTGACGGTTGACTTTCCCGTTAGTGTGGAAAGTTGCTTCATCACTAAACACAATCTTTGAAACGAAAGATTCATCTGTTTCCATTTGAGCAAGGATAAAATCACAGAAATCGATTCTTTTAATCTTATCAGCTGCAGACAGTGCTTGAACCAATTTCAGACGATAAGGTTCCATAACTAACCTTTTTCGTAGGACTCTCCATACAGTTGATTGTGGAATTTGCAGCTCACTGCTAGCTCTGCGAGTCGATTTTCCTGGGCTGCGAACAAATGCTTGCTGGATGCGTGCTACATTTTCATCACTCGTTCTCGGCCGTCCAGAACTTTTCCCTTTGCACAAACACCCATTCTCTGCAAACTGTTTATACCAACGTTTAATACACCACCTATCAGGAGGTTTAACACCATGCTTCGTTCGAAATGCACGCTGAACAACTGTCGTCGATTCGCTTCTGCCGTACTCAATAACACAAAAAGCTTTCTGATGAGTGGTCGCCATCTTAGCATCAACTGACGCTGACGCCTAGTCAACAGCGCCTCAAGCGAACAAATGTACAACTAAATGAAACTTTATAGCTCCCTTAATTCGCCGACAGATAGTGCTTAGCTCTGCCTTTTGTCGTTGCAGAGTTTTAAATTCCTAAAGTTGTGGTATTCTTTTTGAATCACCCTGTATATTCTCCTTCACTATCTACAACAGTCTGCCAACGCTGGTGTAACTTTGAGATTCCGCGACTGTAGAAATCACCTGGTTTTGGATGGATTTTATGGGCGCCCAACGGTGAGGCCATCAGCGTCTCGGTTTTGAGGCGAAGGACTCGTCGAGCCATGTTCGGAGAGCATTTTCATCCGGAAAGGAAGTTCCTTGAAGATTGTTCGATAGAGATCGGAAAAGTTGAAAATCTGAGGGCGGAAGATCAGGTGCCTAACATGGGTGTGAAGTAGCTTCCCTCCTCAACGCCTGTAGTGTGTTTATTTTCAATCTAGCAGAAAGCGGGCGGGCATTATCGTGGAGTAGCATCACTTCACGCAGTATTCCTCGTCGTTGTTCTTACATAGCAACTGCGAGACGTCTCAGTTGTTGACAGAAAATGTCAGCGTGATGGTACCACGTCGGGGAAGCGATTCGTAGTACACCAAGCCAGTCGCTGTTCCGCCATATCTGTAACATTACCTTTTGTGGATGCGCGCAGGTCTTTGTATAGGGATTTGGTGCTTTGTGTGCGCTCAACCATTCCGTTCTTTTACTCACGTTACCATAAAGGCATCATTTCTCACCAGTAAGGATACAGGATAGAAAGACTGTGTGACGTGATGCTACTCCACGATAATGCCCGCCCGCATTCTGCTAGATTGAAAATAAACACAGCTCTGGAGTTGGGAAGCCACTTCGCACCCGCGTTAGTCACCTGATCTTCCGCCCACAGATTTTCAACTTTTCTGCTCTCTATCGAACAACCTTCAAATGGAATGAGAATTCTACTCTGCAGTGGAGTGTGCACTGATATGAAACTTCCTGGCGGATTAAAACTGTTTGCCGGACCGAGACTCGAACTCGGGACCTTTGCCTTTCGCGGGAAAGTGCTGTACCATTCTGGAAAGATCCCCCAGGCTGTGGCTAAGCCATGTCTCCGCAATATCCTTTCTTCCAGGATTGCTAGTTCTGCAAGTTTCGCAGGCGAGTTTCTGTAAAGTTTGGAAGGTAGGAGACGAGGTACTGGCAGAAGTAAAGCTGTGAAGACGGGGCGTGAGTCGTGCTTGGGTGGCTCAAATGGCAGAGGACTTGCCAGCGAAAGGCAAAGGGCCCGAGTTCGAGTCTCGGTCCGGCACACAGTTTTAATCTGCCAGGAAGTTTCAACCTTCAAATGGTCGGTGTTGTTCGCAAGCCAATTGAGGACGACCAAGCAGACATGCATATATGGTCACAAGCTGATTTTTGTGATTTTTGTCTTAGAGCATGCGCTACACACACACTCGATTTTTGAAACTCCCCATGTCACAGGATGATGGAACGATCTCTGTTCATCACATTTACCAGTTCTAGAGTACATTGACGTGGATCAATGTGGATTAATGCGTTTCAACGGTCTTCATCAAACCCCGAAGATCTTCCTCAACATGGTGGGTCACTAATGTCAAAACTATCCTCCTTAAAACGAGAAAACCATTTCCTCGCCGTGCTCTGTCCAGTGGAATTTTCCCCGTACACGCCGTAAATGTCTCTAACTGCCTCCGCTACTGTCGCTCCTCTTTTGAACTCAAACTGAAGAATATGTCGGAAATGCTCTGATTTCTCCACTTGGCACTCCATTTTCTAACGTTCACAGCTCCACCCACTATCTCCAAATTACAAAATGACAATATGTAAAGTGAAATAGCAACAGTGAACTATAAGTGAAGAATGGCAATCGATAAACAAACCCATAGCAAACGGAAAACCATCATGCAAAACAGGAACACTACGAACTTATGCTCCAACTTAATAACAAAATTGTTGCCGTAATGTGGTAGGTAGCAGGCTCTGCAATCAGCAATTATGTAATCTGAATGTCCCAACACAAATTATTCATCAGATGTAGCATCTATGTAAGAAGACGATAGCTGTGTGATACGTACAGCATATAGCAACAGATAAATTGGGCCTGTTCCAGAGATGACGTACTGGAACAAGCGGCTGGACAATCTCCAGCACATCTACGAGCAGCTGAGGGACGAGCGCGTGCGCAAGATGGCGGTCATCCTGGAGCGCACGGACAGCGCCTACTTCCCCTGCTTCAAGACCATCTTCAGGAACATCGTCGCAGGTCAGTCAGCAGCAGAAGCAGCAGCAATGCACCATTTTCTGAGGACGCCCTAGAGCAACCGGTTTAACCGATGTACAAGTTATAGTCTACTTCTAGCAGTAGCATACACTGAGGTGACAAAAGGCATGGGACAGTGAAATGGTCGTGCGGTAGCGTTCTCGCTTCCCACGCCCGGGTTCCCGGGTTCGATTCCCGGCGGGGTCAGGGATTTTCTCTGCCTCGTGATGGCTGGGTGTTGTGTGCTGTCCTTAGGTTAGTTAGGTTTAAGTAGTTCTAAGTTCTAGGGGACTGATGACCATAGCTGTTAAGTCCCATAGTGCTCAGAGCCATTTGAACCATTTTTGACAGTGAAATGCGCATAGACAGATGCCGGTGGTATCGCATACACAGGGTATAAAAGGGTACTAAATTGGCAGAGCTGTCATCTGTACTCGGGTGATTCATGTGAAAAGCTTTCCGACGTGAGTATGGCCGCGCGTCGGGAAGTAACAGACTCTCAATGTAGAATGATAGTTGGAGCTACACTCATGCTCATAAATTAAGGATAATGCTGGTACATGGTGAAACAACGCTCTGGTGGGCGGTTTGCGGGTTTAAATCACCTCGGGGTATGACCATGCGGTGCATTTGACCTGCGGTCGTCGCACGGTGGCGCTGGCAGCAGTCCACATACGCGGAGGGCTGTTAAGTGCATGTCAGAGTACGGTGCAGCGAATAAGTGTGCAGACGTTTTCAGACGTGCTAATGGTGACTGTGTGTTGAAAATGGCTCAAAGAACACATATTGATGACGTTATGAGGGGTAGCATGCTAAGGCGACTGGAGGCTGGTCAAACACAGCAAGTCGTAGCATGGGCCTTCCGTGTGCCACAAACTGTGATCTCAGGATTATGGCAACGATCCCAGCAGACAGTAAACGTGTTCAGGCGCTACAGTACGGGACGTCAACAGTGTACAACACCACAAGAAGACCGATATCTCACCATCAGTGCCCGCAGACGGCCACGGAGTACTGCAGGTAGCCTTGCTTGGAACCTTACCACAGCCGCTGGAACAGTTGCCTCCAGACACACAGTCTACAAACGACTGAACGGAAATGGTTTATTCGCCCAGAGACCTGCAAGGTGCATTCCACTGACCTCTGGCCACAGGAGAACCTTTAAAGCCTAGTGTCAAGAACACAGTACATGGTCATTGGAACTGTGGTCCCAGGTTATGCTGACGGACGAGTCCAAGAATAGTCTAAACAGTGATTCTCGCCGGGTTTTCATCTGGAGTGAACCAGGAACCAGATACCAACCCCTTAATGTACTTGAAAGGGACCTGTATGGAGGTCGTGGTTTGATGTTGCGAGGTGGGATTAGGATTAATGCACGTACATCCCTGCATGTCTTTGACAGAGGAACTGTAACAGGTCAGGTGTATCGGGACGTTATTTTGCACCAGTATGTCCGCCTTTTCATTGGTGCAGTGGGTCCCACCTTCCTCCTGATGGATGATAACGCAAGGCCCCACCGAGCTGCCATTGTGGAGGAGTACCTTGAAACAATATATCAGGCGAATAGAGTGGCCTGCCTGTCCTCCAGACCTAAGCCCCATCGAGCACGTCTGGGATGCCCTCGTTCGACGTATCACTGCACGTCTTCAATATCCTACGACAATAAAAAAAAATGGCTCTGAGCACTATGGGACTGAACATCTATGGTCATCAGTCCCCTAGAACTTAGAACTACATAAACCTAACTAACCTAAGGACATCACACAACACCCAGTCATCACGAGGCATAGAAAAATCCCTGACCCCGCCGGGAATCGAACCCGGGAACCCGGGCGCGGGAAGCGAGAACGCTACCGCACGACCACGAGCTGCGGACAAACTCCTATGACACTTCAGGAGCTCCGACAGGCACCGGTGCAAGAATGGGAAGCTATGCCCCAGCAGCTGCTCGACCACCTGATCCAGAGTATGCCAACCCGTTGTGCGGCATGTGTATGTGTGTACGGTGATCATATCCCATATCGATGTCTGGGTACATGCGCAGGAAACAGTGGTGTTTTGTACCACATGTGTTTCTGGACGGTTTTCTCAACTTATCACCAATACCGTGGAGTTACAGATCTGTGTCGTGTGTGTTCCCTATGGGCTATGCTGTTAGCGCCAGTTTTCTGTAGTGCCACGTTGTGTGGCACCATATTCTGCAACTATCCTAAATTTATGAGCATGAGTGTAGAATGGTAGTTGGAACTACGTAGATGCATGGGACATTCCATTTCGGAAATCGTTAAGGAATTCAAAATTGCGAGATCCAAAGTGTAAAGGGTGTGACGAGAATACCAAATTTCTGGCATTACCTCTCACCACGGACAATGCTGTGGCCAGCGGCCTTCACTTATCGAACGAGAGTAGCGGCGTTCGCGAAGAATTCCAGTGCTAACAGACTAGAAGCGTGAAATAACCGCAGAAATCAATGTGGAGCCGCACGACGAACGTATCCGTTCGGACAGTACGGCGAAATTTGGCGTTGATGGGCTATGGTAACAGACGACTGTCGCGGTGCCTTTGCTGGCAGCTCGACGTCACTTGCAGCACTCTACTAGGCTCGTGACCATGTCGCTTGGAAGCTAGACGACTGAGAAACCATGACCTTCTCAGATGAGTCCCGATTTCAGTTGGTAAGAGCTCATGATACGCGTCGACTGTGGCGTAGACCCCATGGGGCCATGGACCCAGGTTGTCAACAAGGCACTGTACAGACTGGTGGTGGTTCCATAGTGGTGTGAGCTGTGTGTATCTGGATTGGACTGGGTCCTCTCATTAAGCTAAACTCGTTATGTTGGATACTTGGAGACCATTTGCAGACATTCATAGACTTCATGTTCTCAAACAACGATGGAATTTTTATGGATGTCAGTGCGCCATGTAAGAACATTCTGGACAATTAGAGCGAATAATTTGGCCACCCAGATCGCCCGACATGAATCGCAGCGAATATTAGTAGGACATAATCGAGAGGTCTATTCGTGCACAAAGTCTTGCACCGGCAACACTTTCGCAGTTGTGGACAGGCAGCATAGTTCAATATTTCTTCCGCGGGCTTTCAAAGACTTGTTGAGTCTATGCACGTAGAGTTGCAACAGTATCCCGAGCAAAAGGAGGCCCGAAACGATGTTAGGAGGCATCCCATGACTTTTGTTCAAATGGCTCTAAGCACTATGGGAATTAAAATCAGCCGGCCGGAGTGGCCGTGCGGTTCTAGGCGCTACAGTCTGGAACTGAGCGACCCCTACGGTCGCAGGTTCTAATCCTGCCTTGGGCATGGATGTGTGTGATGTCCTTAGGTTAGTTAGGTTTAATTAGTTCTAAGTTCTAGGCGACTGATGACCTCAGAGCCATTTGAACCAATTAACATCTGAGATCATCAGTCCCCCTAGACTTAGAACTACTTAAACCTAACTAACCTAAGGACATCACACACATCCATGCCCGAGGCAGGATTCGAACCTGCGACCGTAGCGGCCGCTCGGTTCCAGACTGTAGCGCCTAGAACAGCTCGGCCACAGCGGCCGGCCATGACTTTTGTCACCTCAGTGTATTTCTGTTTTATTCACAGAGCAACTTAAGAAACAAATTGAGAATCAAAATTTATTCTAATCCATTGTGGCGCAGTGGTACATATAGGTAGAAAGTAGTAATGTCAAAAAAGCACCAGGTTGTACAATGTTTTTTATTGGTTCAAAAACGACGCTTTAGATTATCTGGGGTTACAATAGACAATGGTCATAATAAATGTACTGAAAAGCTAAAATCAAAAACTTTAATATGAAAGACGTGAAGGATAAGAAAGCACATACAAAATATATAATTACCGCCAAAAAGCATTCGTCAAATACGCCTTAAATACCCGGTAATCGAATGCAGAGAACACTGTAGAAGAATCATGTGTATTTAATTCAAATCAGGAAAATCTGTAAGAATGTATATGGAGATGGTATATGTTCTTTCGGACATGTCCATATGTACTTAATCTTCATCTCCATATATAGTTAAGGCTAACCGGCCATGACCTTCTTCTGTGCGGATGCACACGCATTGCCCGAACTCTTATGGGACTCGGTAAGATTGTCTGCCGCGAGTAATGAGTGTAGTGTGCAGGGGCACTACGAGTGTAGTGTGTGGACATTAAGTTGGGAATGTTGGTCTCACCGGGAGCGCGCATGGGATAAATCCCTGCAGTCGCACTATCCTCTGTGCCCTCGGTGGCTCAGATGGATAGAGCGTGTGCCGTGTAACCAGGAGATCCTGGGTTCGAGTCCCAGTCGGGGCATGCATTTTCAGCTGTCCCCGTTGATGTATATCAACGCTTGTCGAGAGCGTAGGGTCTTTATTTAATTATCATTTCTTGTAAGAACTGTGGTTAAGGCACAAAGACAGTTTCGAACACGGCCTATACTCCATTTACCGAAACGAAAGACGGCCTGTAAACATATCAAGGATAGTGACCACAGCGCTGCCGTCGAGGGGTGAACAACAGAAGGGGCAGCGCATAGGGGTAGCAGACAGCACGGGTCAGGCAGTGGCGTCGCTGCTGGATTGTTGTTTATTCTTCGTTTTTTTTGCCACCCCTGTTAACACATATCGAAAACGAGAATATCGCATTAGACTAATCTGGGACCGCTCTATCGAATGGATACGCGAAATTCCACTTTATTTTTTATTTATTTTTTGTCGCGGGAAACAAATCGACGCTGTCCGTCCGCAATGGACGTCGCGTGAAAGACGTGATGGGAGTATTTGTTTGGGTTGACTCGAGCGATACACAGAAAAACTGAATTGCAAATATCTGCCGAAACACGAGACAAAATGCGCCTGACATCTCTAACGAGAGACACCTGTACAAAGTATGTAGGAGACGATCTGAGTAGCCCTCTTTGATAGTCTGCACGTGACGTTGTCGTTTACCGTCTAGTACACTCGGAAGATCAATACAAATTACAAAATGATTTAGATAAGATATCTGCATGGTGCGAAAAGTGGCAGCTAAGTCTGAACAAGTGTGAGTTGCTCCACATACGTATTAAAAAAAAATCTGTTAAATTTCGGTTACACGATCAGTTATGCAAATTGAAAGATTGTCGATTCAGCTAACTATCTAAAGATTCCAATTATGATCACTGTAAATTTCGCTATTAATTGTTGGGTGATTGAAGCCTCCACCGATAATTGCAGTATGATTGGGGAGCTTTCGTACAAGTGAACTGAAGTTTTCTCTAATGTTTTCGATTACATCAGGAGATGAGTCTAATCTGAAAGTCGTTCTATGAACCCTCTACCAAACACTTAAGGGTGAATTGAACACTTAAGCGTGAACTGCAATGTAGTCTTGTAGATGTAGATGTGGAAAAAGAATTAAATCGTAGGGAGAAGAAAAGAAAACTTTAAAGTACTTTGATGAGATTTTCTAGATACAGCAAAGAACATACACGACAGACTTTTTAAAAGTTTATAAGATGTTCACAAATAAAAGTAAAGTAACAGTAATGGAGCGTAAACTACAAATGGCATGCAAAACTTAAGGACGGAAGTAAATTTCACGTGATGTGTCACTGCGAAATAACATAGCTCGATGGAACTTGAACCGTGCATAGATACAACTGCTACATTATACACTGAACCGCCAAAGAAACTGGTACGTGCATTCGTATTCAAGTACAGAGAAACGTAAACAGAAACAACACACATGGCCCTGATAGGTGACACGTACGTAAGCATCCTGTCTGATCACATGCGTCCATTGTGCATTCCGACGGACTTGGGCAATTACAGCAGGTCAATGCGACACCCCACACGTCCATAATTGCTACAGAGTGGCTCCAGGAACACCGTCCTGAGTTTAAACACATTTGCTGGCCACCAAACTCCCCAGACTTCAAGATTATTGAGCATGCCTTGCGAAGTGCTGTTCAGAAGAGATCTCCATCCCCTCGTACTCTTACGGATTTAAGGACAGCCCGGAAGCCAGCCGCTGTGGATGAGCGGTTCTAGGCGCTTCAGTCGGGAACCGCGCTGCTACTATGGTCGCAGGTTCGAATCCTGCCTCGGGCATGGATATGTGTGATGTCCTTAGGTTAGTTAGGTTTAAGTAGTTCTAAGTCTAGGGGACTGATGACCTCATATGTTAAGTCCCATAGTGCTTAGAGCCATTTGAACCATTTAACAGCCCGGCAGAATTCATGGTGTCCATGCCGTGTTGTGACATACATGCTCACGGAGCCCTACACGCTATTAAGCAGGTGTGTCAGTTTCTTTGGCTTTTCAGTGTAGCATAGAAGGTAACCGAAAGAAACAGGTAATGAAACGAACAGAAATCACATATCTATTCAAAGATGGTAATCACATTGATGGCACCACGATTCATGATGACTCTTTGGATATGCAGGGCATGGTTCTTAAAAGGGTGTGTGATCGCAACGGAAGGCAGCGCACGCTGTGGAATGTGCTCCGATGGTTCCTTGGATATGCGGGGCATGGTTCTTAAAAGGGTGTGTGATCGCAACGGAAGGCAGCGCACGCTGTGCAATGTGCTCCGATGGTTCCTTGGATATGCGGGGCATGGTTCTTAAAAGGGTGTGTGATCACAACGGAAGGCAGCGCACGCTGTGCAATGTGCTCCGATGGTTCCTTGGGTATGCGGGGCATGGTTCTTAAAAGGGTGTGTGATCGCAATGGAAGGCAGCGCACGCTGTGCAATGTGCTCCGATGGTTCCTTGGATATCCGGGGCATGGTTCTTAAAAGGGTGTGTGATCGCAACGGAAGGCAGCGCCCACTGTGCAATGTGCTCCGATGCTGGTCACAAGTTTCGTAAGGAGTTCTTGTGGTAGGACGTTCCGTTTCTCCAGCAGCACCGTTGGCGTCTTCCCACCTCTCGCCATTTGAGGTTACATTATCCACTAAGGAACACTGTCAAAAAAGGGTTATGGTGGTCTAGATGTTATGGTGTAAGGGGGCATATTTTGTGTGGGCATGCTGACCTCCAAATCTTTGAACATGATACACTGACCAGTGAACGTTATTGTGACACTGTATTCCATCGCCAGGTCCGTCTCAGCTGGGGTGCATTCGGCCATCATGCTATTTTTGTGAATGACAATGGGCGACTGCATCCAACAGCGCAGGCGGGGAAGCTCTGGGAGCGAGAGGATAATCAGCGAATGGACTGGTTTGCCTGTTCCCCGACTTTAACACAATCGAGCACATATGGGACGTGTTTGAGGAAACGTACTGCAGCTGGTTCTCATGCACCAACGACCATCCAGCAATTGTCAGCTATGTTGTTGAAGGGCTAGAACGCCCTCCCACAAGAACTTTTGTGGTCAGCACGGGAGCACATTGTACAGCATCTGTTGCCATTAATGGTGAACACACGTCCTATTAAGAGCCATGTTCCTCGTTTTGTAATGCCCAGGGAACCATCATAAGTCATTCGGAGACTTCTGTGTAATTACTGTCTTTGAATAAAAGAGTTGTAAGGTGGCAGAATAAATGAAGGTCAGATTCGCACCTTACATGAGAGCTTTATACACCACAACAGGAAGGTGAATATGGCACCTAACTTAATTCGGCGGTAACGAGCAAATTTGCCTAGCAGTATGTAATGCAAAAAGGGATGACATTCAGTTGACGGTAATTAACACACCGTTCCTATAATGCATGTTTGAGCGGAAGGTGAAATAAGCAGCGAGAGGCGTTTTAGTTTGGAATTCAGGGGGACGACGCAGAGGCAAGGCCGCGCTAGAAGGGGTACAACAGAAACCACTTAAAAGGGGTGTCCCAGGCGGAAAGTCAACGACCGACCAGGTGACTCAGACGGGAAGAGCGAGTATAACGGCCCATCTGAGGGAGGACAGGAAAGAAAGCTTTTAGAAAACTGCATTACGGGATTCCAAATGGATGCGAAACAAGACCAGTGACGCATTTTCGATCATGTGTCCTCCGAGTGGTACACACGTGAGAGAGTCAATGTATGCATTTAGGCGTCTGGAACGGGCACAAAACGTCCGATTGGCGGAAACGCGCTAGGAAGGAGAAAAGAGCCAAAGTTTCGACGCAATTGAATGGTAGGGTCTTTGCAATTGGTAGAGAGAGTTTCCCCAAAATTAGAGGAATGGTCCTGTTGGTCGAAAAAAGTTGTGACGTAAAGAACGAAAGAACCCGTGTGGGGAGACAGTTCAGCCATGAGTAAGACAAGAGGTAAATTTTCGGGAACTCTTCTCTCAACTGGCATCAAGTGCAGAATGGAGCGTATAATGCTCCGTACAACACAGAGAAGTAATTTGTGTGAATACTGCGTTCGCAGCGACTGATATCCAGCTAGAAATTTGCTGTAGCATCTTTTAGCACCAACTGTGCAGAAACGAATGTTTTTTGCTCGCGTATCATGTCGTTTTTGGAAGCCCAGAATCTACTCTGTAGGAATCAACATGGATTCCGGAAACAGCGATCGTGTGAGACCCAACTCGCTTTATTTGTTCATGAGACCCAGAAAATATTAGATACAGGCTCCCAGGTAGATGCTATTTTCCTTGACTTCCGGAAGGCGTTCGATACAGTTCCGCACTGTCGCCTGATAAACAAAGTAAGAGCCTACGGAATATCAGACCAGCAGTGTGGCTGGATTGAAGAGTTTTTAGCAAACAGAACACAGCAAGTTGTTATCAATGGAGAGACGTCTACAGACGTTAAAGTAACCTCTGGCGTGCCACAGGGGAGTGTTATGGGACCATTGCTTTTCACAATATATATAAATGACCTAGTAGATAGTGTCGGAAGTTCCATGCGGCTTTTCGCGGATGATGCTGTAGTATACAGAGAAGTTGCAGCATTAGAAAATTGTAGCGAAATGCAGGAAGATCTGCAGCGGATAGGCACTTGGTGCAGGGAGTGGCAACTGATCCTTAACATAGGCAAATGTAATGTATTGCGAATACATAGAAAGAAGAATCATTTACTGTATGATTATATGATAGCGGAACAAACACTGGTAGCAGTTACTTCTGTAAAATATCTGGGAGTATGCGTGCGGAACGATTTGAAATGGAATGTTCATATAAAATTAATTGTTGGTAAGGCGGGTACCAGGTTGAGATTGATTGGGAGAGTCCTTAGAAAATGTAGTCCATCAACAAAGAAGGTGGCTTACAAAACACTCGTTCGACCTATACTTGAGTATTGCTCATCAGTGTGGGATCCGTACCAGATCGGGTTGACTGAGGAGATAGAGAAGATCCAAAGAAGAGCGGCGCGTTTCGTCACAGGGTTATTTGGTAACCGTGATAGCGTTACGGAGATGTTTAGCAAACTCAGGTGGCGACTCTGCAAGAGAGGCGCTCTGCATCGCGGTGTAGCTTGCTCGCCAGGTTTCGGGAGGGTGCGTTTCTGGTTGAGGTATCGAATATATTGCTTCCTCCTACTTATACCTCCCGAGGAGATCACGAATGTAAAATTAGAGAGATTCGACCACGCACGGTGGCTTTCCGGCAGTCGTTCTTCCCGCGAACCATACTGCGACTGGAACAGGATAGGGAGGTAATGACAGTGGCACGTAAAGTGCCCTCCGCCACACACCGTTGGGTGGCTTGCGGAGTATAAATGTAGATGTAGAATGAATCAGCCAATTAGTTAATTGTTCTTGCGAGAACTGAGAGGACATTGTAATATGCATGCGCGTGTATATCGCTACATTCTAAGACTAGGGTCGAGTACATGTTCTCTCACATAACGAGAAACATAGGGAAAGTTTCTGCTGGAAAATTCAGCGAAGGTGTAATTAGCTTTTTAGGCATTTCAGCGGAAGAGAGTGGCCTAGCAGACGACAGCTCATCGCAGCTTAAGATAAATACCCTGTGCAGAGGTGTAAACTTGTTGGTTCACCAGCTTGCGTCCACTGTAAACTCGAGCGACCTTGGATAATCTTTTGCTCAATTTGTTACATAGTTAACCATCCACCTTAGAGTTGATCGTCATCCTAAAAATAGAACCGAATTTTGAACCGGAATCGGACGATTTTCGCAGTACTGACCAACATCATAACGTAAGTGTAGGAACAATTTTGTAAAGAAACTTCTAGTTAAACTTTAATAGTCTCGTGTTTAGGAAAATTTAACCTTCTGAGAGTTAACATTTAATATTGTTGTGTTTAGGATTATTTCACTTTTTGATGTTGACGAGATGCGTTATCCTGACAACTGTTTTTTTGCTGTCACATTGAAAACTGTGTAAAAGTGTGTATTTTTGTGCTAATATTGCAGCATTAAACCTGTAATTTCAACTTACACGGTTGTCGTGAATCCTAGAATAAGTAAACCAAAAATATTGGACCTTACAGTGTCATTTCTGTTGTTTAATTTCGTATTTCTTTCAGTTATGTTTGGTACTATATTGCAGCAGTTCTTTCCATGTATCATACAAGAATCATCCAGTTACATTTTTTGGCAGTGACACATAACGCGAAAGTTACTACTGTCCTTACGTTATGCACAAAAGTGTAGTTAAATCATGTGATGCTCAGGGAAACAGATAACAGAGTGCAACATTAAAAGTAGTAGATAACCTTTGTTAGCTGTGCACAAAATAGCTGACGATGGCAGAGGTAAACTCTAGATTCCGTATTACATGAGTAGTTAAATTGAAAAAGAAGAATATGTTAATATCTAATATAAATTCGCTGCAGACGAAGGGTGAAGGTTGCATTCGTACGTCAGATAACTAATGAAAAGGTGTTCAGTCAAATTGGGGAGACAACAGTTTTGTGACACAACTTGACGAAAAGAAAGGTTATTGTCGTTTATTTAGCGAACAGCGAATTCACACAATTGTCAACACTTGCATACTGGTGTAGACAGATTTACAAATGGGAAACAACGAAATTGACAAGGTTACGTGTGTTTCATAACGGTGTCTAGTTCTTCAATCCAGTGCACAGCCTCTAATGTTGCCAGCAGGAAATCTTCTTCACTGCAGTGATATACTCGAAACCAACCGTCGCTGATATTTCAATCACCAACTTCCTCCTCGGAAAGCTAAAATATTTTGTTTACGCCGACCTACATACGCAGAAAAGATCATCAAAATAAGATACGAGATATCAGAGCTCACAAGGAAAGATACACGTGTTCATTTCTTCCACGCACTGTTGGAAAATGGAATAAGAGAGAATCATAGAGAAGATCGTTCGATGAAACATAAGTGTGATTTGTAGAGTATCGATGTGGATGTAGTTGTATATGAATGTGCTGTATGGTCTGGCGTGGAGCTCGGGACCCACAATCTGAATTGCATAGCTTGTTCCACTAGTGGAGTGCATCTTTGCATCTGCCATGGTTTGTTCATATTCGATTTAGTGCCGTCCAGGTATTGATTGGTAGGCGACATCCACTTCGGAGCTCAGCATCTGAGAAGATGTTACGCAGGGGCGCATCTGTTACTGCTTCTCAACAACCTTACCATTCTACAAGAGTTTTAAAACCTCTGGCAACCGTGTCAGAAGCGTCAAGCAGAGTAGAATGTTGTGTCTGTAGCCTTTTAAGATTTGAAAGTGAGTGGTCGCCATGCGTAGGTGCATTAGGATTCATGGAGATCTTACTGAATTCTCTCAAAAATGTAGCAAATCTCTACAAGACAAGAGGCAAGATGCCTGTTAATAGCGGAAGTCCCTTTATTTATTTATTTATTTAGCTTATGGCATATAACACATCATATAGAAAATACATAAAAATCATAAGACACAGAAATAAAGAGTAGTCACAGTGTGTAACATATAGTTGTAGATATAAAAGTGTTTAAAAATAGTGTATATAACAAACAAAAGTTCACAAACAAACATCCAGATTTGTGACATAGTCTATTGCACTTTCAGTCGCGGTCAGAAACTCATTGGGGTCTCCTGCAAAACGTCTCAGAGGGCAATCTTCCACGATGTGACGAATCGTCTGCCGGTCCGCACCGCAGTCACATCTCGGGGTGGTGATTTTACCCCACCTGTGGAGGCTGTCTGCACATCTGCCGTTATTTGTCCGAATTCGATTCAGGGTCGTCCAAGTTTTCCTTGGCAAATTGAATCCTGGTGGTTGGACATTGATGCATGGCATATTCTGCAGGTTTTGGGGCACAGATTCTCTCCACCCCATTTTCCAGAGGTTGCCATAATCCGGGTTGAGGGGATGCGTATTTTTTGCCTTTTTTAAAGAGGGGTGTCTTGAGCTTAATCTGTTCATCTCCAGGGCAGGAACATCCTTATGGATTGGCAGTTTCTCGTTGTTCAGCACTTTTCCGTACTCGCGTAAGAGAGCGTTCTCTCTGCGCAGGTCCGGTGGGGGAATGTTGCTCAGTATAGGTAGCCAGTGTAAAGGCGTTGGCTTTATTGTTCCTGATATCATCCTCATTGTGTAGTTTAGTTGAGCATCGATCAAGCCTGTGTGTTTACTGTTTAGCCATACCGGTGCGGCATATTCTGCTGTTGTGTAGACAAGTCCCAAGGCCGAAGATCTCAGTACAGCCGCGGAAGAGCCCCACGTGGTCCCACATAGCTTCTGTATGATATTATTTCGAGTTTTGAGTTTTGCGGCTGTATTACGTAGGTGTTCCTTGAATGTTAGGGTTCTGTCAAAGGTGACGCCTAGATATCTGGGGTAATTATTATGGTTTAGCTGCCTGTTTTCGAAATGAACGTTGAGCTTTCTTTTTGCTTGGGCATTGTCGAGGTGAAAGCATGTCACCTCCGTTTTTCTCGCGTTTGGCCGTAATCTCCACCTTCGGAAGTAATCTCCCAGCTTTGTTAGATCCGCAGTTAATGTGTTTTCCGTTGCCTCCATTGATCTGCCTCTTGCAGCTATTGCCCAGTCGTCGGCATATCCGAATTTTTGAGAAGTGGTTTCAGGTAAGTCAGATATGTAGAGGTTAAACATCAATGGCGCCAGAACGGAGCCTTGTGGTAAACCATTGTTGAGCTTCATTTGGTCACTTTTTAAGCCGCCCATTATGACTCTGAAACTTCTATCTGTGAGCATGTTATCAATGAGGTTGACCAGCTTATTACATGGTATGACCCGCAGCAACTTAAATATCAGGCCTTGTCGCCAAACGGTATCATAAGCGGCTGATAGGTCAATAAAGGCTACTGATGTTTTGAGTTTTTTTCTGAAAGCTCGCCTCTATATGAGTTGCTAGGGAGAGGATCTGGTCGGTGCAACTGCGGTTGGGTCGAAAACCTGCCTGTTCAATCGGTACCACTTCAAGAATTTTTCCGCTTATTCTATTGTAGATGATACGTTCCAACAGCTTATAGACACAGTTCAGCAGAGTGATAGGGCGGTAGTTTTGGGGCATGTCATTAGGTTTGCCTGGCTTTAGTATCGCTATAATCTTTGCTCGTTTAAGCTGGTGTGGGATATTACCCAATTCTAAAATATCTGTTAAGAAGTTTGCGAGCCATGTTCTAGTATATTTTCCACAGTGAAGTAGGAATTCCGAGTGGATGCCATCGAAGCCGGGAGCCTTGCCACTTCTTCCGCTGTGATAGGCTGGGAAAATTCGGAGTTAGGCGATGCCCTTTGTTTTAAGGATCTTAATTCACGTTTGACGGTCGTGGTGTGTGTTCTGTCCCTTGGTGCTCTTGAGGTTCTAACTATGTGTGCGGCCACATTGTTAGGGGTTATCGGGTGGGTGTCTTTTATTTTACGTTTACTGCCTCCCAGGTTACGGAGTAGGGTCCATGTTTGCCTACTGGATTTAGTGAAATCTAGATTCTCCACTGTGTCCATCCATTTTTCCCGTCAAGCTGCGTCTAAGCTGTGCAACAGTTCGTCCGCGATTTCTTGGTTGTTGGTTTCGGTAAATTCCTGGTACAGGTCTTCGCATCTCTCATTCCAGCCAGGGATGTACTCTTTCCGGTAGCCTCTGGGTACATTCCTCTTAGCCGTAGCGATGACTGCTCCCACAAATCTGTCATAGTTGTCCCTAGTCGGGGGTATCCAACCTAGACACTTGTCAAGGTTTTCTGCAAAGGAGGCCCAGTCTGCCTTCTGGAAATTCCATCGTGGGCGAGGAAAGGATTTTATGATTGGGATGTTAATTCCGACTTTTAAGATAACAGGGCGATGCTGGCTATGTGGGAAATCAGACAGGACTTCACGAGTTGCGGCTAGCGGTTGGTTGTTTTTATTTTTAGTGACAAAACATAAATCAGGGTTATAATCTCGTCTCCATGCTGCTGATCGAAATGTTCCGCGGTCCTTGGCGTCGAAAATCAGGTGGGTGTTAGTCTCCTCACTCCAGCTCATCAGGGATTCACCGTTCTGGTCGTTTCGTGCGTACTTCCAGTTCTCATGGTGACTATTAAAGTCTCCTACGTAGATAGCAGGGTGGGGATATTCTTGGAGTACTTCTGGAGGCCATGGACAGCCGGGAGGCTTATAGATGTTAACTATAGTGGTCTCGCCAATTTTGACAGCAACTTCATGTATGTTGTTGTCTGTAGATATCTTACACAGCGAAGCATTTTCTATATTATTTCGTATGTAGGTTGCCACGCCGTAATTGCGGTGATAGGTGGCTCCCAGTATCTCGAATCCAGGGATTTTTCCTCTAGAGGCCAGCTGATCTATGTTTTCCGCATGAGTCTCTTGTATCGCGACTACGTCGATTTTGTTCTGAGTGAGAACTCTCTGGAGAAATTCACATTTGCTCCTACTTATACCTTCAATGTTTAGGTGGCAGACTCGGAGCACCGTCCGAGTGCTCTAGTCAATTCTTCATCGTTCATTTGGTCGGTATCATTCATGATGTGTTTACCAGGAGATCCAGCACAGGATTATCTGGATTATCTGGTTGCCTTTAGTGCTAGTTCATTTAGCGTTACCCAGGGTGCACGTGTAGTATTCTACTACGGACGCGAACTAGCCTTACACCCCCGTCCCTTAAAGTTGGGTAGATATGATGGGGAGTGATATGCGCATGGTGATATTTAGTAAGGCCTCGACAATCTTTGTACGATGGCTGTTCATGCAGACAGGCGCACCATACCGAGCACTTGGGTACACTGGAACTGAGATTGAAGAGCACAGGGTTGCTGTTGAGGATTCCTAGGTACTCCCACGAAACTACTGGAGGACGTCGTTACGAGTCTTCAATTTCTGAGCTAGATTCAGAAGGTGTTGCCTGTATGACGGTGATCGATCCAAAATGTCACCTCGATATTTTTACTTCCAGTTATGATGAATATGTCTGTCTCTGAAACTAATGTTCAGTTTCACGTTTGCCAGATGATTATTCAAATCGAGACCATCATCAATAAGTCTTAGGTCAGCGTCAGAACTGGAAATATATTAATAATTAATCGATTGACAGAAGCAGCTTCTGTCTAACAGTTAATTATTAATGTGACATATTTACAATTTCTTCAAGCTGTAGAAGACATTTTTCTGTCTGCTCCAGTTCCTTATGTTGCTTGGCAAGAGTCAGGTCGTCGCTACAGTAGAATTTTCCAGACGAGATGTCAGAAAGGCAAAAAAAGGTAAGCTGATACGACACGCCCTGAGACATCAAGTAACACTCGTAGTTAATTTGATAATGCGGGAAATGGGCGATAGGGGAGGATAAAATTGTAGAAGAAGACGAAGGCTTGGATGTATAGGGTTTTTATAAATTAGTTATACAAAAGTAACATTTAATTATGAAAAAGGCAATTATCTTACAGGAACTTTTGATATAGCACTGAATGCAATATATATTCAAGTTTTATTTACAAATATTCAATGTGGCTACCTTTTGTAACACGACAAATGACCCATCAGTAATCAGTTTCCCGCCAAATCCTATAAAGCAAGTCCTGAGGTATGGTGGCAAGTGCTTGTGTTATCCGTGGTCGCAGATCGTTAACGTTTCAGGGAAGCGGAGGAACAAACACTGTATCTTTACCGTAACCCCATACGTAGAAGTTCATTGGGGCTAAGACAGGTGATAGTGGTGGCCAGGGTATTGTTCCACCAAGTCCGATCCAAGTTGTCACATTCCTTCGAAGACACGCTGCAACTTCACGACGATAACGTGGCGCGCAGTCTTGCTGGAAACTAAATTCTTCCCGTATCCTGTTGCGACTGATGCATTGGATAATATTCAAACATGTCCAGGTACGATATGCCAGTTGCAATGGACTCGTTAAAAAAGAAAGGAGCGGATATCTTGTTACAATTTACAGCGCAAGAAACGTTTACTTTAGCCGAGTCCCGCACAAGTTCCATTGAGTGGGTTCTGCTTACCGTACATCCGAACATTTTGCCAATTTACTTTACCGCAAGTATGGAAGGTGGCCTCATCAGTGAACACAATTTCGTTAAGAAAATCATTTTCAGTCTGCATTTTGTTAAACATGTTTACACTAAATTCATCTCGTTTTTCTTTGTCACATTCTCTTAAAGGTTGCAACAGTACCAACTTGTAGGGCTTTAGTGACAGGCGTTTCCGTAATACCATCCTCACGTTAACAATATGCACATTCAATTCTAACCTGGCACGTCTCGCTAATTTACCAGGACTGTGTATGTAAGACTGCCACACTAGTACAATTGATGCGTCTGAACCGGCTGGATGACTCTAACCCAGCGTCCTGTGTGATACACAGCTAATTTCGGTGAAACGATTGTACCGATTAATAACAGTTTCTCTTTGAGGTGGTGGCTCGCTATATTTGTTACTGAATTGTGTCTGAACTGTGGTAGCAGATTTGGCTTCTTCAAACCATGAGCAACATTTGGCGCACGCTCTGTACCGTTCTACGATTCCATTATCACTGTTGGAACAACTCATTCGCACATGCCACCTGGCGGGAACGTCGGGAACTAACAGTGTTAAGGGGAGAATAGAACTTTTTTTTAGATTAGATTAATAATTCATTCCATAAACTCATAAAAGAGGGAATCCCCCTGGGTGTGGAACATGTCAGATAAACACATTACAAAAATGTAATTAGAAAAACTTGAATTTCATTAATTTTAACGATCCTCACTTAATAAACAGTAAAATTATGAACATGAATTAAATTTAAACTTCTAATATTGACTGGCTTAATACATATATCTGCTTTCACTAAATCCATCATTCAGACATTTGCTAGTTTCGTGGCTATTACAACCATGTATTGTCAAAAATTAAAGTAAATTATTCATTTCAGTGATCCTCAGTTAAGAACAGTCAGATTATGTACAAGATTTAAAATTAAACTTCCGCTATTTACAGACTTACGACTTACATCTGCTTTCCATACATCCATCATTCACACAGTGGATATTTACTTGGCTGTTACAACCAAGTATTGTCAAAAATTTAAGTATAATAAATTTTCATTAAAATGGTCTACTGCACTTGTTGAGAAACTCATGGATGGAATAGAAGGAGTTGGCCACCAAAAATTCTTTTAAATTATGTTTAAATTGTGCCTTGTCTGAAACTAAACTCTTAATGGTTCCTGGTAACTTATTGAAAATATGCGTTGCTGAGTACTGGACTCCTTTCTGGGCAAGAGTAAGTGATTTTAAATCTTTATGTATATTGTTATTATTCCTAGCATTGATACTGTGTACTAAGCAGTTAGTTGGAAAAAGAGATGTATTATTTAACACAAACTTCATTAAGGAATAAATGTACTGAGAAGTTGTGGTTAATATGCCCAATCCTTTGAATAGGTTTCGACATGATGTTCTAGGGTTTACACTACTCATTACTCTTATTATACCCTTCTGTACTCTAAAACGTTTTTCTCTGTTTGTGGAGTTACCCCAAAATATTATACCATGTAACATAATGGAGTGAAAATAAGCAAAATATGCCAGTTTTTTTATATTTATATCTCCTATGTCTGACATCATTCGCATTGCAAACACAGACTTGTTTAGGCGCTTTAGCAGTTCGTTAGTATGTTGCTCCCAACTGAATTTATTATCAAGTTGTAATCCCAAGAATTTTACACTCTTAACTTTTCCTATTTCCATGTCATCATATTTTATACACACACCAGAAGGAAATCTCTTGGAAGTTCTGAACTGTATATAGTGGGTCTTTTCAAAGTTTAATGACAATGAATTGGCTATGAACCACTTATTAATGCCAGTAAAAATTTGATTAGCTGCCATTTCTAAATTTATATTTGATTTATTATTTATTGCAATGTTTGTATCATCTGCAAATAAGACAAACTTGGCATCTGGTAATGTAACAGATGACAGGTCATTAATATACACAAGAAAAAGTAGTGGACCTAGTATGGAACCTAGGGGAACACCAGATGTAATTTTTTTCCCAGTCAGATGATGTCTGATTGCCTACTGCTGAAGTGTTACGTAATGACACCCTTTGTTTTCTATTAGAAAGATATGACTGAAACCACTTTGCACCACTACCAGTGACGCCATAATATTTTAATTAAAAGAATGCTGTGATTCACTCAGTCAAACGCCTTTGACAGGTCACTTGAAGATATACTGCATTCAGTGCTATACTGGTGTCCAAAATTAAAGCAACAAACCGCTGTTTTTCCGTCCTGTGTCTAATACACGATATAATCATACATACTTTCGACCAGATGTCCTTACGATCGTGTTCTGCTTCGAATATGGCATTCCGGTCAATGGACAACTATGCCAACGATGACGTCAGGGCATTCTTGAAACGAGGTAGCGTTTTCCGGGTAGCCCCACATCCACAATCACTGTGTACACAGTGACAGTCGGTGCAGTATGACACAGAGAAGATGCTTACCGGGCTCTCTGCGGTGGAGGGCCATAGAAAGAAAGGAAGCACGACAGTCGCAAACTTATTTGGCCCGATGGCTTAATGTGAATAGTTCCGTTGTTTCTCGGATGTGGCGACAGTTTACAGAGGACGAAACTGTGTCCTGAAGAACAGGGCAGGGCCGACCACGCGTGGCTTAACTGGCATCTGACCTCGCAGCACCAACTGGACGGGTTGTATCGAGGCAAGCGGTGTACAGGAAGCTCCAACATTGTGGCCTTTACAGTTGGAGACCTGCTGTATGTCTACCTCTTGCCGGCCGCTGTGGCCTAGCGGTTATAGGCGCTTCAGTCCGGAACCGCGCGACTGCTACTGTCACAGGTTTGAATCCCACCTCGGGGATGGATGTGTGTAATGTCCTTAGGTTAGTTCGGTTTAAGTAGTTTTAAGCTCTAGGCGACCGATGACCTTAGATGTTAAGTCCCATAGTGCTCAGAGCCATTTGAAACATTTTTTATTACTTCTGACGCGTCTTCACAGAAGGGAACGTCTAGAATGGAGACATCAACATGCCTCCTGGGCGATCGAAGAGTGGGCCAATGTTGTTTTCACAGAAGAGTGCCGATTTAGTCTGGAGAATGAGACTTCCTGACAGATTAAAACTGTGTGCCGGACCGAGACTCGAACTCGCGACCTTTGCCTTTCGGGGCTTGAGTCGTCCTTGGGTAGTTCAGATGGTAGAGCATTTGCCCGCGAAAGGCAAAGGTCCCGAGTTCGACTCTCGGTCCGACACAGTTTTAATCTGCCAGGAAGTTTCATATTAGCGCACACTCCGCTGCAGAGTGAAAATCTCATTCTAGTCTGGAGAATGATTCTCGATGGATTCGCATCTGGAGGGAATGTGGAACACGATTTCTGGATCCAAACATTGTTGAAAGAGAACGATATCAAGGAGGATCCCTAATAGTGTGGGCAGCGATTATGTTTACACTCAAACCCCTCTTCATGAAATTTTAAGGGTCAATAGGCAAGATTTAAATGCTGTCACGTATCGTGACGAGATCTCGAGACCTCATTTGCGGTTGTTACGAGGTTCTGCGGGCCCAGAAAACGTGCTGATGCATCCTGATGGACGATAATGCTCGACCTCATAGAGCAGGGAGATGGCTTGCATCACTTCAGCATCCACCAACCGCTCTCCAAGACTGCGAGCAGCTCTGCAGAAGAATGGGAGTTATTGCCTCAACAAGAGATTGATGACATCATTCACAGCATGCCCCGTCGTATTCTTGCCAGAAGCGGTCACACGCCATACTGAGCACATTAACCAGTTGTCGGAATGTGTGTGCAAATCCGTTAAGTTGTAAAAAACCAAGGACATTTTTGTCTACCGTTATGCATGTTGCAGTTATTTACGTTCTGTATTCTTTACATTCTTTTTACATTACTATCACCTGTCTATACTGCTTTGTGGCAAAATAAAAGCAGCCTGCCTAAATTTCCGTTTGTTGCTTTAATTTTGGACCAGTGCATATCAAACATTTCTATAATTTTCTAACCATTTTCACAATTAAAGGTTAATTTTGTGTAAACTAATTTATAAACACCTCGTAGAAAGAAGGTTCAAATGGAAGTACGTTGGAGTAGTTATTCAGATATGAAGAGACTTGCACAGGATAGACCAGTGTGGATGTATGCACCAAAGCAGTCTTCGAACTGATGAGTACAACAACAGTTCCGGTATTTAAACTATACTAACATGCTTAGAGACATTTCAGACTCACGACCGTTTCAGACATTAACTGAGACGACATAAAAGATTTTGGGTATGGTACCGCGTCATAATGTAAAAAACTACTGCTGCTGGAGAGGCGCGCGGGATTAGCCGAGCGGTCTGAGGCGCTGCAGTCATGAACTGTGCGGCTGGTCCCGGCGGAGGTTCGAGTCCTCCCTCGGGCATGGGTGTGTGTGTTTGTCCTTGGGATAATTTAGGTTAAGTAGTGTGTAAGCTTAGGGACTGATGACCTTAGCAGTTAAGTCCCATAAAATTTCACACACATTTGAATATATTTGCTGCTGGAGAAAAAAAACCAACGTTTCGGCCACGGTTGCAGCTGCCTTCTTCTGGGTCTAATGGTGCGTTCTAGCTATGAAGTGTCCTTTATATTTTGTTGTTACTTTTCACTGCGCATAGGTTATTAAAATAAAGTTAATAGGCTATTAAAATAAAGTCCCCTCTCCTTCTTCCCTAAGTGACCAATGAAACTAACTACCTTTTTAAAATTATGACGTAATGGCATGCGCAGTGAACAGTAACAACAAAATATAAAGGACACTTCATAGCTAGAACGCACCATTAGACCCAGAAGAAGGCGGCTGCATCCGTGGCCGAAACATTGGTTTTTTTCTCTGTTTTTTTTTTTTTTTTTTTTTTTTTACATCATGACGCGGTACCATACCCAGAAAACTTTTATGTCGACTGACTCTGGCCGCAGAAAACTATGCAATTATATTAACTGGGACGTTCGGCGCTTGGGTGGTTGCAGCGCTGGCGGAGGCGAAGGACATCGTGCTGTACCTGAAGCCGCTGCAGAAGCACTTCACGGCGCTGGAGGAGACGGACTTCTCGGAGGTGCAGCCGCTGCTCAAGCCGCTGATGCATGTCGTCTGCCTGGTGTGGGCCAACTCCCGCTACTACTGCAACTCCGCCAAGATCATCGTGCTGCTCAAGCAGATCTGCAACCTCCTCATACAGCAGGTGCGACACCTGCCCAACTGTTCGCGAGTTCCGAGTGGCGACCTCAAGTGCGGTGAAGAGCGGGGTGTTTTCACGTGTAGTAAAGTGAAAGCAAGTTTGATAACTAATTATTACAGTCCTAGTTGCGATGTAGTACAGTTACACTGTGAACAGGCTGAACAGATCCGCAGATAATTGCATTACATCGCCATACAACTATTGTGATGCCTATCAATAGACAATACTTCTTCCCTAAAAAGTTTAGTCCACAAATGACTACGGAAGCGGCAGTGAATATACATAAAACATGGGAGAACGAAGTAACTGGTAATACCGCATTAGTTGCTTGAAAACAACGTGTGTATTGAGTTAACCTAAAAGTGCCACCATGGAAAAGTATGCTTCTCAAAATTAAACATTCACGTTGAAACAACCTATTATTTATTTTGTAGATAACGCTTAAAATAATTAGACGAAAAATGTATGGGTAAAACATACACTACTGGACATTAAAATTCCTACACCACGAAGATGAAGTGCTACAGACGCGAAATTTAACCCACAGGAAGAAGATGCTGTGATATGCAAATGATTAGCTTTTCAGAGCATTCACACAAGGTTGGCGGCGGTGGCGACACCTCAACGTGCTGACATGAGGAAAGTTTCCAACCAATTTCTCATACACAAACAGCGGCTGACCGGCGTTGCCTCGTGAAAAGTTGTTGCGATGCCTCGTGTAGGGAGGAGAAATGCGTACCATCACGTTTCCGACTTTGATAAAGGTCGGATTGTAGCCTATCGCGATTGCGGTTTATCGTATCGACACTGTTGCTCGCGTTGGTCGAGATGCAATGACTGTTAGCAGAACATGGGATCGGCGGGTTCAGGAGGGAAATACGGAACGCCGTGCTGGAACCCAACGGCCTCGTATCACTAGCAGTCGAGATGACAGGCGTCTTATCCGCATGGCTGTAACGGATCGTGCAGACACGTCTCGATCCCTAACAAATGGGGACGTTTGCAAGACAACAACCGTCTGCACGAATAGTTTGACAACGTTTGCAGCAGCAAGGACTATCAGCTCAGAGACCATGGCTGCAGTTACCCTTGACGCTGCATCACAGACAGGAGCGCCTGCGATGGTGTACTCAACGACGAACCTGAGTGCACGAATGGCAAAACGTCACTTTTTCATATGAATCCAGGTTCTGTTTACAGCATCATGATGGTCGCATCCGTGTTTGGCGACATCGCGGTGAACGCACATTGGAAGCGTGTATTCGTCGTCGTGATACTGGCGTATCACCCGGCGTGATGGTATGGGGTGCCATTGGTTACACGTCTCGGTCACCTCTTGTTCGCATTGATGGCACTTTGAACAGTGGACATTACATTTCAGATGTGTTACGACGCGTGGCTCTACCCTTCATTCGATCACTGCGAAACCCTGCATTTCAGCAGGATAATGCGCGACCGCATGTTGCAGGTCCTGTACGGGCCTTTCTGGATACATAAAATGTTCGACTGCTGCCCTGGCCAGCACATTCTCCAGATGTCTTACCAACTGAAAACGTCTGGTCAATGGTGGCCGAGCAACTGGCTCGTCACAATACGCCAGTCACTACTCTTGATGAACTGTGGTATCGTGTTGAAGTTGCATGGGCAGCTGTATCTGAACACCCCATCCAAGCTGTTTGACTCAATGGCCAGGCGTATCAAGGTCGTAATTACGGCCAGAGATGGTTGTTCTGGGTACTGATTTCTCAAGATCTATGCACCCAAACTGCATGAAAATGTAATCACATGTCAGTCCTAGTATAATATATTTGTCCAATGAATACCCGTTTATCATCTGCATCTTGGTGTAGCAATTTTAATGGCCAGTAGTTTAAAAAAAATCCTTTACAAAATCTTTGTAATAACTATTCTTATCTACAATATACGAGACGCATTCAATAAGTAATGCAACACATTTTTTTCTCGGCAGATTTCGGTTGAAAAATGCGGAATTTGTTGCAGGACATCATCGAATATTCTCGCTTCAGCTCCTATAGTGTCATTAAGTTCCGTTTGATAGTGGCGCTGGAAGCAGCCTTTAAATTGCGTCTGTAACATAGGTGCGTTCTAAGCGGAGAGCTGCCATTTTTCTTTTGGCGCAAAATCAGAGCATCGCAGATATTCATAGACGCTTGCAGAATGTCTACAGAGACCTGGCGGTGAACAAAAGTACGGTGAGTCGGTCGAGGAATCTGTCATAATCGCAACAAGGTCGCGCAAAAGTGTCCGATCTCTCGCGTGCCTGATGGCGCAAACAGATCCTGCAGTGTTGGAACGTGCAGACACTCTCATTCGAGATGATCGCCGGATCACAAGCATCTCGCTGCACAACTGGACGTCTCTGCTAGTAGGCGTCACACAAGTCTGTACGCCGGAGAGGAGCTCAAAAACTTCATTGGACTGGTCTTCCTCTTCCATCCTACAGACTGTATCTCACACCTTCCTATTTCCACCTGTTCGGCCCAATGAAGGATGCACTGCACGGGAAGCAGAATTTGGATGATAGGATATTACAGATGCAGCAAGTCGTTGTCGCCGACATCCACTAGTAGATCGGTACCATGCAGACATTCGGGCCCTTCCGGCAAGGTAGCGTGAAGCCGTTGCATTCAACGGAGATTATGTTGAAAAATAGTATTTTGGAGCCAAAAGAGAGGGGAGTATTATGGTCTATTGGAATATTGAATAAAACCAACCTGCTTTCTGAAAAAAATATGTTGCGTTACTTATTGAACGCCCTCGTACAGAGCATAAAAGCGGAACGTTTTTGATAGAGCGAGGTACCGCAGCAGTTTAAGGACAGTGGCATTGAAGTCCACTTTCCGTCATTTTGGTTTACGTTTTTCTGGTTTCCCTGGATCACTAGAGGTGAATTACAAGACAGTTTCTTAAAGAAGGTCACAGCCAACTTCCTTCTCTAATCCTGCTCAAATCGGTTTCCGTCTCCATCCGTGAGCAAACGGAAAGGTGTCCAAAGATTTTAGTGACAAAATTATTCAGACGGTCTGCCATACTACCCTGCGTAGTTGGAGACAAGGAACAAATGCACGGACATGAATATTTCAGGCGGAAATAGGTCTTCAATAAGCAATGGTTGTGAGGCATGTGTTTGCAGGGTGTTTCATAAAAATAGCTGCCGCATTCTAGATATACATCTACACTGATGCTCGTAAATTAAGGATAATGCTGGTACATGGTGAAACAACGCTCTGGTGGGCGGTTTGCGGGTTTAAATCACCTCGGGGTATGACCATGCGGTGCATTTGACCTGCGGTCGTCGCACGGTGGCGCTGGCAGCAGTCCACATACGCAGAGGTGTGTTGGTGCAGGTCAGAGTACGGTGCAGTGAGTAAGTGTGCAGACATTTTCAGACGTGTAAATGGTGACTATGTGTTGAAAATGGCTCAAAGAACACATATTGATGACGTTATGAGGGGTAGAATACTAGAGCGACTGGAGGCTAGTCAATCACCGCAGGTCGTACCACGGGCCCTCTGAGTGCCACAAAGTGTGATCTCAAAATTATGGCAACCATTCCAGTAGACTGGAAACGTGTCCAGGCGCTACAGTACGGGACGTCCACAGTGTACAACGCCACAGGAAGACCGATATCTCACCTTCAGTGTCTGCAGACGGCCACGGGGTACTGCAGGTAGCCTTGCTCGGAACCTTACTGCAGCCACTGGAACAGTTGTGTGCAGACACACAGTCTACAGACGACTGAACAGGCATGGTTTATTCGCCCGGAGACCTGCGAGGTGCATTCCCCTGCCCCCTGGTCACAGAAGAGCCCGTAAAGCCTGGTGACAAGAACACAGCACGTGGTCATTGGAACTGTGGTCCCAGGTTATGTTCACGGACGAGTCCAGGTGTAGTCTGAACAGTGATTCCCGCCGGGTTTTCATCTTGCGTGAACCAGGAACCAGATACCAACCCCTTAATGTCCTTGAAAGGGACCTGTATGGAGGTCGTGGTTTTATGGTGTGGGGTGGGATGATGATTGGTGCACGTACACCCCTGCATGTCCTTAACAGAGAAAATGTAACAGGTCAGGTGTATTGGGACTTCATTTTGCACCAGTATGTCCACCTTTTCAGGGGTGTAGTGGGTCCCACCTTCCTTCTGGTGGATGATAACGCACGGTCCCAACGAGCTGCAATCGTAGAGTAGGCGAATGGAATGGCCTCCCTGTTCTCCAGACCTAAACCCCATCGAGCACATCTGGGGTGCTCTCTGTCGACGTATCGCTGCACGTCTTCAAACCCCTACGAGAGGCACTAGTGCAAGAATGGGAGGCTATACCCCAACAGCTGCTCGACCACCTGATCCAGAGTATGCCAACCCATTGTGCGGCCCGTGTACGTGTGCATGGTGATCATATCTCATATTGATGTCGGGGTACATGTGCAGCAAACAGTGGCGTTTTGTAACACATGTGTTTCGGGACGGTTTTCTCAACTTATCACCAATACCGTGGACTTACAGATCTGTGTCGTGAGTATTCGCTATGTGCCTAAGCTATTAGCGCCAATTTGGTGTATTATCACGTTGTGTGGCACCACATTCTGCAATTATCCTTAAATTATGAGCGTGAGTGTACCTACGAACTCTGCAAGCCAGCGTACGGTGCGTGGTGGACGGAAACCCTGTACCAGAACTAGTCGTTTCCTTTCCTGTTCGAGTCGCAGATAGAGCGAGGGAGAAACGACTATATGCCTCCGTATGAGCCCTGATTTCTCGTATCTTATCTTGGTGGTCCAATGCGAAGTGCATGTTGCCGGCAATAGGATCGTTCTGCAGTCAGCTTCTCTGAACTTTGTCAGTGATGTTCTTCGATATGAATGTTTCTTCCCTCCAGGGATTCTCACTATGGCTCCCGAAGTATACCCGTGACGCCTGCATGCTGATCGAAATTACCAGTAATAAATCTACCGGCTCGCCTCTCAATTTCTCCGATGTCTTCTTTCAATCTGGCCTGGTGCGGGTCCCAAGCCGAGCAGCACTCAAAGATAAGCCGCATTTGCGTCCTATATGCGGTTTCCTTTACAGATGAACTATACTTTCCTAAAATTCTCCCAATAAACTGAAGTGCACCGTTCGTCTTCGCTACCACAGCCGTCACATCCTCTATTCATTTCATACCGCTTCGCAACGTTAAGCCCAGATATTTAAATGACGTGACTGTGTCAAGCAGACGCTACTAATGCCACACTTGAACTTTACGGGTTTGTTTTTCCTACTCCATCGCATTAATTTACATTTTCCTACATTAAGAACCAGCTGCCAATCAACACACCAACTAGAAATTTTGTCTACGTCATCTTCTATCAAACTACAGTCACTTATTTTCGACACCGTTCTGTACACCACAGAATTGATGTTAATGACGGTATGCTAAAAGAAAGATAATACGCAGTTGTTTCTGCTGTTTGCAGTTCATGGTGGGTTGTCGAAAATGGGCGTTACTTACAGATATTTGCACTGTCCGACACACACACACACACACATACACACACACACACACACTAAAGGACCCAAAGTATGAGGACAAAAAGAAATGAAATTTCTGGAGTTGAGAGGATATGCAAAGTGATTAAGAAGTCGAGTCAGATCTTCCTGTATGACCCCACATTGGTTACCCGGGGTAGTGCTGAACCACAATTCATCGCTGAACACAGTGCGACGCCATTAATAAGCAGTCACGCCACCACTTCAATCGCTGCCGTCGTGTTGTGGTACTAACGGTAATTCCCTAGTCTGGCTACTGCTACTCTCCGACCAATAGTATGGGGTGAAATCGAATGTTGCAGAGAGTCCGTTACTTGTTCTCGGATGGTAGGCGCATAGGTGTGTGTGTGAAATCTTATGGGACTTAACTGCTAAGGTCATCTGTCCCTAACATTACACACTACTTAACCTAAATTATCCTAAGGACAAACACACACACGCATGCCCGAGGGAGGACTCGAACCTCCACCGGGACCAGCCGCACAGTCCATGACTGCAGCGCCTTGGACCGCTCGGCTAATACCGCGCGGCGAGCATAGGTGAAACGATTATGATGTCTGGTGCGATTCTCCCTTATGATGGTCAGACATGGCCAGCTGGAAGCTAGACGGCGAGTATACCTGCCCTCACGTTCTCATGCAGCCCAGCAACGGGCCAGGGCCACTGTAACATCCGAATGCCTCATAATCTGGACGTTACACTGTTCAAATATCTGGCGATACACAGACCCACAATGAGGCCCATTTCAAATACTGTCAACTGCCGATAACGCTGTCTGATACAAATAAGTGTCATCTCCGTGTTCTTCGCAGTTCTCACTCAACCTTTGATGTTTTTTTCCTTCATTGATTTATATCCCCCCCCCCCCCCCCACACACACACACACACCTGGGAGCGGCGGGGTGACAGCAGCTTAATACGCTGCTCTACAGCCGAGAGAAAAATTAAACAAACAATGGAGAGAGAGCAAACATTATAAAAAGGCGATAGAACAGTGACGTTGTTAATAGCAGTATAATGGCGGAAAGTTGCGGAACTTGAAATACAAAAACACGGCGTTGACGATGCGGATGAAGACACACAGGAAGGAGACATGCACAATTAAAAAAATGGTGACAGTGTGGTTTCTGTTCGCACAAGATAAAAACACAACTAGTGACAGTATGGTGGCTGTTGGCAAGACTGACAATGGACGCACAATACTAGACACTCACTTAAAACAGCACTGTAGAGGCGACACGGCGGCAGATGGGGGGCAGGGGGAGGACCCAGACCGATGAAGGGGAAAAAAGGGGGGAGGAGGGGAAGAAAAATATGGGGGGGGGGGAGCTGATGGAGGGAGGGGACAGAGAAAAAAATGGGGAACTGGTCGGACGTGAAAAGGAGCGGGAAAGGCAGTGGAGGGGAGAGCAAAAGGACTCGGGGGGAGAGAAGGGAGGCAGAGCGAGGGTAGGTGGGGAAAAAACAGGCTGGAAGGGGGGGGAGGGAGCCAGAGAAAAGGACAGAGGAAGGGAGGGGCAGATGAGGATCATAGTTGATAGGAGGAATAAATGGAGGGAGAGAGAGTCGACGGAAGCCACCTTGGGAAAGGAGATGAAAGGTGTAGAGGTGGAGGGTAGGGGGGACACAACGGTGAAGGCGCAGCAGAGGGTGGGGGCTGGAGAGGAGAAGAGCAACCAGAGGATGAGGGGGATCAAGGCGGCGGAAGGTCTAGAGGACGCAGATATGTTCGAGGAATAGGAGCAGATGGGGGAAAAGAATCAGGTCATAGAGGGGACCTACCTTTGATGCTGTACACGCCCCTCATATACCCTAGCAGGCCTGGTGACAATACTAACGCACTTTGGTGGTATCTGTTCTACTTCTCTCAGAGAATTGCAGCATTAGTCATTTACATACCCATCGGTAGTGAGTACGTGCACGACGTTACCTTGACATAGTTGAGCATATTTGGGATGGCTTTCAACGTGCTGTTCAGAAGAGGTCTCCAGCCCCTCGTACTCTTACGGATTTATGGACAGCTCTGCAGGATTCATGGCGTCAATCCCCTCCAGTACTACTTCAGACATTAGTCGAGTCCATGCCACGTTATGCTGAGGCGCTTCTGCGTGCTCAATGGGACCCTACACGATATTAGGCACGTGTACCAGTTTCTTGGGCTCTTCAGTATATAAACAAATGTGCTTAAGTGATAAATGGTTGTTCCGTTACGTTTCCTTTCGAATTGCTGTCTAATAATTCTACCTGTGTCACATTTAATTCAATCCCTCAAGAAGAAATGCATGAATCAAACATCTGAATTGAAACTGTCATAGAACGGAAACTGTGCGTTTTTGAACAAGGGGTCCTATTCTCACTCCCCTCTACAAGTTCAAGTTCTAGAAGTTTGTAACGGGAATTTCCGAGCACCCTGTATAATATAATTACATAAAAGTAGCGTACACTTCGTAACAGGAAATGCACTGCGCCAGCTAACGACTACTTCAAAAAATCTGAGAACAATTTAGAAAAATGAAACTTGTTAGGTTTATTAAGTGCATCTTGCATAAGATCATAATAATATTTAACTTCTGTGTCGTTTTCTCCAACATGGAATAAACACGCTTCCCACTTCTACACTATGTTGAAATGCACAAAAAATCCCTCGCAGATACTAAACGAATAATTTACAAACATTAATATTATTAATATATTGAAAATACACGACGTGCTTCTCATTAGAATGTTTCGGCGTGAATTAACCGTGGGCTATAGCTCTATTTCACTCTTCAGGAAAGGCTAGACTTTCAGCATACTGAATTTTAATGCCGTGTACCGAAACACTTCATTGTTTTCGACACTGCTTAGCTGCAAACTATTTCCCAATGGAGTTACTTTATTTGCTCGCAGTATAGTACACGCGTTCTGGGGCAGAGGTCAGTACACCCACCATTAGACATTACACCTGAAAATTCCAGTCTGTTTATATATTAATGAAATCTTTGTGATTTAGAAGTATATACCGCTTTCAAAAAGAAACGATGAAAAACAGTGTACCCACCAATCACACCAAGAAAACTTCAAAAAGGTTAGACGCCTAATGATAGCATACTTTCTTTCTTCTAGGCCAAAAAGTACCTCGATCCGGCTTCGATATTCCAGTCTGATGTTGATGAAGCCAAACAGAGGATACAGGAATGTATTGGCACACTCAAGTTCTTTAGGTAAGTTTTCCACAATTGCAATTTAATTTTGAAATTTCTCTTGAAAATACGATTGATTTTCAATTATTCGCGTAATATCAGCAAATTGTAATAATTTTCATCATGGCAGCACCACCAGCGACCGTTACGAAATTCTCCCGAATGAAAAACAACCCACAGTTGCATTAATTATGTTTATTCTGAACCTTCACCATAGTTTCTGCTATAATAATATAGCCTTCTTTAGAAGTCATAAGCTTTTAAAAATGAAAAATGTCTTAGCCCAGCGGCTGCGTTAAGATCAATATTTTATTTTATTGATCTTGCCGCAGCCGCTGGGCTAAGACATTTTTCATTTTTAAAAGCTTATGACTTCTGAAGAAGGCTATATTATTATAGCAGAAACCATGGTCAAGGTTTAGGATAAACATAGTTAGGGCAACTGTAGGCTGCTTTTCATACCGAATTTCATATTAAATTTTAGAGGACAGGTAGAATACACAATGTCAGAAATGTAACAGCTAAGTTTGCCAAATTCGCAGCTCTCCAAACGGTTGGAGAAGTGTACACATCTGCCGAAGCTGTAGTGACAGCGCATGTGCAACACGGCGGACGCATATCCTTGATTGAAAGTACAGTGGTAATCATGTAACACATGTCAAAACGCGATCGTAATTTGTAAAGAGAATTTAAGTTTCCGTTGATAGCTTGTCTGAGACACTTGTTCTCACCTACTATTGGCTCAAATTTGCGATTCACGTGGTAATAATAATAATTAGTAGCTGCCTTTGTGGTATCGCTAAGCGTTAACAATCAAGATAAAATTGGATCAATTTTCTTTGTGATTTCTTCATATACTCATATGCTTGTAATAGTATCTGTCAGCGTCCAGAATTTCACAATAATGTGGAATGCAGTTAATGTTTTCAACCTCGCAAAGATAAAATATGAAGAACGTGGTAAGCTATCGAATTCACTTACTTCTCCTGAAGACCTACATAGGTGTTATTTATTAGTTAATTTCTTGGACACTCATTGGAATGATGTAGACATTTTGTTGGATGTTTTGGAAACATTAGAGGCAACAGGAAATAACAAACAATTCCACGAACTGTGGTTCAAATGATGATTGTCGTTCCAATTAAAGTTCATAGCCAACACAGAATAATTTCCGGGCTAAAAGAAAGTATGACAGTAATAGGTTTCAGAGACGAAGAAAATACTGTAAATTTCTTGGTGCAATGAAAGAGGAAGAAAAATATTAAACTCAAGCAGTGTGCAAAGCTGGCTTCATTTCATAGAATCTGAACATAAATTGTATAAATGGAAGAAAGATTTACGCGAAATATGAAATATGTGCCAAAACGAAACTCACAAAAGTGCGAAAGAAAAAGCATTTGAAAGGTTTCGAACAGCTCGTGAGAGTCAATATACCTTACCGAGGGAGATCTGAATTGCAGGTGAGATGAACATTACTGATTTCCTGGCTTCTTTCAGGAAATTATACAGAAAAGGATGTCACAAAATTACAAAGTTTACTTCAAGTAAACGATAGGAGAGAAGTCATTAATAGCCGCGCGGAGTGGCTGTGCGGTTAGAGGCGTCATGTCATGTCACGGATTGCGCGGCCCCTCCCGCTGGAGGTTCGAGTCCTCCCTCGGGCATGGGTGTGTGTGTGTTGTTCTTAGCATAAGCTAGTTTAAGTAGTCTGTAAGTCTAGGGACCGATGACCTCAGCAGTTTGGTCCCTTACGAATTCACACACATTTGAACATTTTGAAGTCATTAATAGGTAATACTATAGAGAAATTCGAACCCGATGTGAAGACGAAGCTTCTTGTGCATACCGCACTTTATCATTTCGAGACAAGCTAAATCTAGCGACCTTGTTGGCCGAGGTTGGGTTTGGCGAGCACGAAGACAGTAGAAACACTCACTGTGTGCGGGTTTGCTGAAATATAAGCCCAGGATGGCTTGCTATGAAGGGCAACAAAACGGAGCGTAGAATATCGTAGACGTACCGCTGTGCTTCAAGGGTGCCGCAGATGATAACCAAATGAATCGTGCTAGGAAATGAAATGACACTCCAGGCGATCATTCCTAGCTAGTGGGCCGTATGGGGGGGGGGGGGGGAGACGACAGTCAGTTTGGTATCCCACCCTTGCCCAGGGCGTCTCCAGACGTGTCTTCGGCCTGGAATCTCACTGACCGGAGTAAAATTGTTTTCAGTAATGAGCACCTCTTCGAACTGAGCCCCGATGACCAGTTAAGAGGTGTCTGGAGTAGGGGCAATGTCCATGAAACTCACATGTATTTATGATCGCATCTCACTTCAAAACCCAGCTGCATACTGCAGAAATCCTCATTTTCGACTGTGGTGATGCGACATGGTAACATCCGGGTACATTTGGTTAATTTCTATGGAATTATTTTGTGGAAACATCAATTTTAACTGGCACAGTAATATCTCGCTGTAATTTTACAAGATGTGCAGAAATGGACTTTCCCGAATGCCAAATACAGAGTGATTTTTCCCACTGTGTACAAACTCTAGGGATTGATCGACGAGAGGATACGGAACTAAAAAGGTCTAACAAATTCATGTCCGGAAATTCATGATTTCCTTGTTAGAGACCACTTATTCAACCATACATTGTTACAAAAAGTGCCGTTTAATACAGTGTCAAAGGCAGCATGAATACGCTGCTGCCGGCCGCGGTGGTCTAGCGGTTCTAGGCGCTCAGTCCGGTGCCGCGCGACTGCTACGGTCGCAGGTTCGAATCCTGCCTCGGGCATGGATGTGTGTGATGTCCTTAGGTTAGTTAGGTTTAAGTAGTTCTAAGTTCTAGGGGACTGATGACCGTAGATGTTAAGTCCCATAGTGCTCAGAGTTATTTGAATACGCTGCTCCACTGTCTCCACATCTGGAATGGGCTCTGAATACGCAGTATTTTTGAGATGGCCTCATAACCAGAAATTGCACGGGTTGAGATCCTGTGAACGAGCAGACCATGCAACTGGACCCCCTCATACGATCCATTGACCAGGGAAGACACGACTGATATGCGTCCGAAAGTTAACCGCGAAATGGGTTGGAGCACCATCATGTGGCAGTCACATAACCTTTCTAATCATCAATGGCGCTTCTTCCACCAGGGGATGAAAAGTCACCCGCAAGAAACGCCGATAGTTCCGGCCTGTTAGGCGACGTGGAGGGAAGAATAGTCCCAAAATACGGTAGCCAATCATCCCCGCTCACACATTCCGGCTGCACCGATACTGATGATTCACTGTCATCATGCCATGTGGGTTGTGCTTACTGTCCAGATGATTGTTATGAAAGCTGAACTACCACCTGTAAAGGTGGCCTCATCTGTGAGTGGGATGGATGACACAAATCTCAGTATCGTGATTTCCTGGTGAAGAAACCAGTGACAAAACTGCTCCCGATGTGGAAAGTATGTCGCTAGTAAGGCCTGCGCACGCTGTAAGTAATGAGGGTAGCAAAAATTGTCATAGAGAACATTCCACACGGTCGTCTAGCTTATCCTGTACTGGCGGGCCAACTGCCTGGTACTGACACGGCGGTCACTTTGCACAATGTTAATCACATTTTCCTCCAAGTCTGGTGTCCGAACATTTGGGGTGCGTCCTTCACGATTTCCTGCTTCTTGAACTGAGCCTGTCTCAGACAAACGGCGAAACACTGTTGCAAACATTGAATGCTGTGGTTGCTATCGGTGAGGATAGGTCTCCTGATACAACTTTTCTGTTCGTCACCCGTCGCCATTTGCCTTTCTGGAAGTAAACACCGCCGCGTGGGATTAGCCGAGCGGTCTAAGGCGCTGCAGTCATGGACTCTGCGGTTGGTCCAGGCGGAGGTTCGAGTCCTCCCTCGGGCATGAGTGTGTGTATTTGTCCTTAGGATAATTTAGGTTAAATAGTGTGTAAGCTTAGGGACTGATGACCTTAGCAGTTAAGTCCCATAAGATTTCATACACATTTGACATTTGGCAAGTAAACACCATGTCGGCAAGCTCTCGTTTCGAGAACGGAACCACTGTGTACAACGCTGTATCACATCCACTACAAGGTGAGTCAGCAAGACTAGTGAATCGGACACAACATTACCAATTACTACGGCAGAAGAGGGCCCAAGGGCGTGACGTATGAGGAACAGTACCACCTTCTAGGAGGAAACCACGCATACTATAACTGTGTATGGCACAGCGCGAATTAGATCGCAGTCTCTGTAACAAAGTATGATTGAATAAATGTCCGCCCCTGGTAGCTGAGTGGTCAGCGCGACGGAATGTCATACCTAAAGGCCCGGGTTCGATTCTCGGCTGGGTCGGAGATTTTCTCCGCTCAGGGACTGGTGTTGTGTTGTCCTAACCATGATCATTTCATTCCCCATCGACACGCAAGTCGCCGACGTGGCGTCGACCCGAAAGACTTGCACCAGGCGAACGGTCTACCCGACGGGAGGCCCTCGCCACACGGCATTTTACCATTGAATGAATGGTCTCTAGCATGGAAACCATGTATCTCCGGACATAAGTTCGTTAGACTTTTTTTGTTCCGTATCCTCTAATCAAGTAATCCCTAGTGTTCGTACACGGTGTAAAAAATCATGTATAGGGCTTTGGAATGAATATATTAAACAGCAGTTGCTTATTTCTAAGAGATGAAATAGGTTTAAAATTATTGCTAACTAAGCTCAAAAACAAAATTTACAACTCGAAGTAGAAATACTAACCGATTTCCCATAGCATTGCCAAGTATAAAAAGAGAAAGCATTAGAACCGTTTTGAAATGGTTTTCGCTAAACTGTTATGAAATGTATCTACGTGCAGTTATTACTAAGAGCTAGTAAGGACATGCAACACTCCTGATTTCGCTACTGAATAATGTCTTTTCTGCTTAAAGGGAGATATTCGATGATCGCAGAGAAAACTTGGCAGGCTACTTCAAGGACCGCGAACCTACCATGTGGACCTTCCATCCGAGAATGGTGTTCGAGCGTTTTGACAGCTTCTTGGAGAGAATGCAAACGATATTGGTAAGCCAACTTCGTTTTTCACGCTTTTCATTCTATCTTTTTTTACGAGGGTGAGTCAAATGAAAACCTTAAATATTTTTTGAAATATTATTTATTGTGCAGAAGTGGTACAAAGCTGTATCAGTTTTCAACATAATCTCCCTCACGCTCAATGAAAGTCCTCCAGCGCTTACAAAGTGCATAAATTCCTCTAGAAAAAAATTCTTTTGGTAATTCGCGCAACCACTCATGCACAGCGTAGCGTACCTCTTCATCAGAACGAAACTTCTTTTCTCCCATTGCGTCTTTGAGTGGTCCAAACAAATGGAAATCACTTGGGGCGAGGTCTGGTGAGTACGGTGGATGAGGAAGACACTCAAAATGCAGGTCTGTGATTGTTGCAACTGTTGTACGGGCAGTGTGGGGCCTTGCATTGTCATGTTGCAAAAGGACGCCTGCTGATAGAAATCCACGTCGCTTTGATTTGATTGCAGGCCGCAGATGATTTTTTAGGGGATCTGTGTATGATGAACTGGTGACAGTGGTCCCTCTAGGCATGTAATGCTCCAAAACGACGCCTTTTTCTTCCCAAAAGAGAGTCAGTATAACCTTCCATGCTAATGGTTCTGTTCGAAACTTCTTTGGTTTTGGTGATGAGGAATGGCGCCATTCCTTGCTCGCTCTCTTCGTTTCAAGTTGGTGGAAGTCAACCCAGGTTTCGTCCCGAGTAACGATTCTTGCAAGGAAGCCATCAGCTTCTCGGTCAAAGCGCCGAAGAAGTTCTTCACAAGCATCAACACGTCGTTCTCTCATTTCAGGAGTCAGTTGCCGTGGCACCCATTTTGCAGACACTTTGTGAAACTGGAGCACATCGTGCACAATGTGGTGTGCTGACCATGACTAATCTGTAACTATGCTGCAATGACATTCAGTGTCACTCTGCAGTTTTCCTTTACTGTGGCTTCAACTGTTGCAATGTTCTGTCGAGTCACAATTCGTTGTACCTGACCTGCAGTATCTTCCACTCTAGTCACACCATTTGCGAAATTCCTACTCCATTCATAGACTTGCTGCTGTGACAAACATGCATCACCGTACTGAACCTTCATTCGTCGATGAATTTCAATAGGTTTCACACCTTCACTACGCAAAAACCAAATAACAGAACGCTGTCCTCCTCTGGTGCAAGTCGCAAGTGTGGCGACCATCTTTATACTGATACTGCGACGGTATGTGTGCATCTGCACTATGCTGCCACCTACATGCCATTCTGCACGCTGTTTGTAGCACGCTTACCAACTTACAGGATAACGGCGCGAAATTTCGATTTGTTATTACAAATTTAAGGTTTTCATTTGACTTGCCCTCGTAACAAGTGTTTGGGATGCATAAAATTATGAAGGGAATGTCACAATAGGACAGCAAATCTGTAAAAACGTCGCTGACTACACTGATCAAAAGTATTCGGACACCCGTATTTAGTGCGAAATTTACCCTTAGATGCCACGAGGGGTGTAAACACCAGCATAAAAGGAGCCGGGGAACACTGTAATGTCAGCAGAGAAGCAATAACAGCAAAACTGGTCGGTGAGGAGAGCTCACTGCCTTCGAACGTTGCCAATCATTGGATGTCACGTGGATAAGAAATCCATCAGCGACATTTGAACCCTTCTAAAGCCGTCAAAGCTGACTGTTGATGATGTGACTGCGAATTGGAAAGGCGAAGGAACAACCACAGCTGACCAAGACAGGGCAGGCTTCACGTACTGACGGCCAGGGGCCGTCGAGAGTTGTAGAAGATGGTTGTAAAAAGTCTCATGAAATAAGCGGAACAAGTCACTCGTGAGTTCCAAAGTGTTACCATCAGTCCGTCTAGCACAATGACTGTAACCAGGAAGTTAAAAGGAATGGGGTACAATCGTCGAGCATGTCCTCAAAGCCACATATTTCTGTTGTCAATTCTAAGCGATTTTGAGGTGATGTAAAGAGCGACGCTAGTGGATGGCTGCAAATGAATGATCTGAAGTGCTGGATCACGCAGTACCCTGTGGCAATCCGATGGAAGGGTATAGGTTTGGCGAATACTTGGAGAACGTTACCTGCCATCAGGTGTAGTGCCAGCAGTGAAGTAAACCAAGGTGACAAAAGTCATGGGCCACCTCCTAGTATCGATTTGCCCGGTGTAGTGCAGCAACTCGACGTGGGCATGGACTCAACAAGTCGTTGGAAGTTCCCTGCAGAAGTACTGAGACGAAGTCGTCAATAATTGCGAAAATGTTGCCGGTGCAGGATTTTGTGCACGAAATGACCTCTCATCTACATCTACATCTACGTGATTACTCTGCTATTCACATTAAAGTGCCAGGCAGAAGATTCAATGAACCACCTTCAAGCTGTCTCTCGACCGTTCCACTCTCGAACGGCACGCGGGAAAAACAAGCACTTAAATTTTTCCGTGCGAGCCCTTTTTCCTCTTATCGTGATGATCATTTCTCCCTATGTAGGTGGGTGCCAACAGAATGTTTTCGCAATCGGAGGAGAAAACTGGCGATTGAGATTTCATGAGAATATCTCGTCGCAACGAAAAACGCCTTTGTTTTAATGATTGCCACTCCACGTGTCATGTCAGTGACATTATATGCCCTATTTCGCAATAATACAAAACGAGCTGCCCTTCTTAGTACTTTTTCGATGTCATCCGTCAGTCCCACCTGATGCGGATCCCACACCGCACAGCAATACTCCAGAATAGGGCGGACAAGCGTGGTGTAAGCAGTCTCTTTAGTAGACCTGTTGCGCCTCCTACGTGTTCTAGCAATGAATCGCAGTCTTTGGTTTGCTCTACCGACAATATTATCTATGTGATCGTTCCAATTTAGGTTATTTGTAATTGTAATCCCTAAGTATTTAGTTGAATTTACAGCCTTCAGATTTGTGTGACTTGTCGCGTAGTCGAAATTTAGCTGATTTCTTTTAGTACTCATGTGAATAACTTCACACGTTTCCTTATTCAGGGTCAATTGCCACTTTTCGCACCAGACATCTTATCTAAATCATTTTGCAAGACGTTTTGATCATCTGATGACTTTACAAGACGGTAAATGACAGCATCATCTGCAAACAATCTAAGACGGCTACTCAGATTGTCTCCTATGTCGTTAATATAGATCGGGGCCTATAAAACTTCCTTGGGGAACGCCGGATATTATTTCTGTTCTACTCGATGACTTTCCGTCTATTACTACGAACTGTGACCTTTCTGACAGGAAATCACGAATCCAGTCGCACAACTGAGGCGATACTCCGTAGGCACGCAGTTTGGTTAGAAGACGCTTGTGAGGAACGGTGTCGAAAGCCTTCTGGAAATCTAAAAATATGGAATCAATTTGACATCCCGTGTCGACAGCACTTATTACTTCATGAGTATGAACAGCTAGTTGTGTTTCACAAGAACGATATTTTCTGAAACCGCGCTGACTATGTGTCAATAAATCGTTTTCTTCGAGGTACTTCATAATGTTCGAATACAGTATATGTTCCAAAACCCTACTGCAAATCGACGTTGGTGATATAGGCCTGTAATTCAGCGGATTACTCCTACTTACCTTTTTGAGTATTGGTGTGAACTGAGCAATTTTCCAGTCTTTAGGTTATGTTTCATGAATTTTTCATGGGATTCATGTCGAGCGATATGGGTGGCCAGATCATTCTTTTGAATTGACATGGCGCATTGTCATCCATAAAAATTCCGTCGTTGTTTGAGAACATGAGGTCCATGAACGGCTGCATATGGTCTCCATGTAGCCGAACATAACCATTTCTAATCAATGATAGATTCAGACGGACCAGAGGAGCCAGTCCGTTCCATGTAAACACAGGCCACACCATTATGGGGACACCACTAGCTTGCAGAGTGCAACTTAGGTCCATGGCTTCGTGCGGTCTGTGCCACACCCGAACCTTACCATCTGCTCTTACCAACTGAAATCTGGACTCATCTGACCAGCCAACGGTTTTCCAGTGGTCTGGGGTCCAACCGATATGGTCACGAGCCCAGGATCAACATGTACATGCGTTTTGAAAGTTGATAGACAAGAGCCTGCTCCAACTTTTTCACTTCACAACACTTTAAACCAATTTTAAGGTGGGGAGAAACAGAGGAAATGACATTAACTTCTATTCATTGCAGGCCCAAGTGTGTATCCACCACACACATTTCAAACAAAAAGTTACTATTCATGCAGCAAAGAAAACGTGAATGCATGTCCAAACTGTCACCAAATAAAGGTACAGAAACTAAATATCTTCTCTTGGATTGTACTTTCAGCACAACATTAAGTAAAACCTCTTGTTAATCTGACATTGTAATCCACTTACTACTTAAAGTTGAGATTTCTTACAAGCACCATTTATCAATCCGTCATTTGAAAAAATTTATTACAAAAATACACAAGTTGACTGCATAACTCCCAACTTTCAGAAAGAAAATCTTTCGTCTCCCTTAAATTCACAGTATTTGCATAATTTTTACTTCATAATCAGAACTGACCTGCCACATAAATATTCTGAAGTGTGTATTCTTGTGACACTCAAATGTTGAAACATATAACTGTTCTTCAAACATTGAGTTACATCTATTTTTAGTGACAAAACAAAAATTAAAAATAATTTTACAAGTTGTCAGTTATTAGTCAAAGGCAATTCATGATAGTGTATTTAATACAACAGAATGGTCATGTATTTAACAACTAAATAAATTTCTTTCCGCAGTCTTATTTAAATGCTTAATTTCATTTTATTCAGTGCTTCAATACAGACTGCTGAGCCACCTCTGGCTTCAAACAAGGGTTAAGTCTTCGCTGTTTTAGTTACTTTGGACAGTAACTTCTCTGGGAGGCGTACTATTTGCAATTGGAGCTGGTGTCTGTTGCATGTTTGTTGAGCTGTTTCTATTGCGGTTAGCTCCTAGTATCCCATATCCTTGGCCTCTGAAGTTGTTGCGGTAGTGACCTCTGTAACCACCTCTGTTGTAATAACCACGACCTCTAAATCAGCCCCGGCGTGCTGATACTATCCCAGATGTTTCAGAGTTCAGCTTAAGTTCTGTCCTCCAATCAGATCTTTGTGAACGCCCTTTACTTCTCTCTACTGCTTCACAGCTTATATTGTCGAAGAAAGACTTTGATCAGTCATAACACACTTCATGTTCTTCTTGAAGTGTATTATGGCCGATCAAAAAAGCGGATCGTTCGTCGTACGTCCCGCATTGATTTCTGCTGTTATTTCATGCAGTGTTACTTGTCTGTTAGCACTGACAAACACCGCTGCCCGCGTTCATTATGTGTAGGCCGTCGGCCATTGCGTTGTCCGTGGTGAGAGACAGTGCCTGAAATGTGGTATTCCCAGCACAGTATTCACAATGTGGATCACGGAATATTGAATTCCCTAACGATTTACGAAATGGAATGTCCCATGCGTCTAGCTCCAAGTACCATTCTGTGTTCACAGTCTGTTAATTTCCGTCGTGCGGCCACAATCGGGTCGAAACATTTTCACACGAATCACCTGAGAACAAATGACAGCTCCGCCAATACATAGCCCTTTTATACATTATGTACGCGATACTACCACAGTTTGTATATGTGCATATCAGTATCCCATGGCTTTTGTCACCTCAGTGTATATGCGGTAGAGATGTGGTTTCAAACGAGAAAACTTAGGGGTAAGATTAGAACAGTGGAAATGGATTATATGAGAATCCGTTAAACTCGTGGTTACCTCAATGCAAAGAGGAGGTAGTGTTACAGTCTGGTTGTGTTTGTCTTGGTGGGGGTGTGATCCCCTTCTTATGCAGTAAGAAACTACTAAATTCGGAAGAATATCAATACAATTTACAGCACTGTGTACTGCTTCCAGAGGAGGAACAGTTCACAGACGATGATTGCATCAGCATGATGGTATACCCTGTCATAAAGCAGAATATGTGAGGTAATAGTTTGGGGTCAATAACATTCCTCATGTGGACTGGCCTGCCCAGTGTCTCGATCTGAACGCAATGGAACATCTTTGGGATGAGTTAGAATCTCGACTTCGTTACAGACCCCAGCATCTAACATCACTACCTTCTCTGCTCTCGCGCCTGAGGAAGATTGGTCTGCCATTTCTCCACAAGCTGACTGAAAGTGTCCTCAGCAGAGTTCAAGCCACCATAAAGGTTTAGTGTGACACCCCCCCCCCCCCTTTTAGTGTCCATTTGTATAGAAACCAGATGGCAGTTATAAGAGTCGAGAGGCATGAAAGGGAAGCAGCGGTGGGGAAGGGAGTGAGACAGGGTTGTAGGCTCTCCCCGATGTTATTCAATCTGTATATTGAGCAAGCAGTAAAGGAAACAAAAGAAAAATTTGGAGTAGGTATTAAAATCCATCGAGAAGAAATAAAAACTTTGAGGTTCGCCGATGACATTGTAATTCTGTCAGAGACAGCAAAGGACTTGGAAGAGCAGTTGAACGGAATAGACAGTGTCTTGAAAGGAGGATATAAGATGAACATCAACAAAAGCAAAACGAGGATAATGGAATGTTGTCAAATTAAGTCGGGTGATGGTGAGGGGATTAGGAAATGAGACACTTAAAGTAGTAAAGGAGGTTTGCTATTTGGGGAGCAAAATAACTGATGATGGTCGAAGTAGAGAGGATATAAAATGTAGACTGGGAATGGCAAGGAAAGCGTTTCTGAAGAAGAGAAATTTTTTAACATCGAGTATAGATTTAAGTGTCAGGAAGTCGTTTCTGAAAGTATTTGTGTGGAGTGTAGCCATGTATGGAAGTGAAACATAGACGATAAATAGTTTGGACAAGAAGAGAATATAAGCTTTCGAAATGTGGTGCTACAGAAGAATGCTGAAGATTAGATGGGTAGATCACATAACTAATGAGGAGGTATTGAATAGAATTGGGGAGAAGAGGAGTTTGTGGCACAACTTGACAAGAAGAAGGGATCGGTTGGTAGGACATTTTCTGAGGCATCAAGGGATCACCAATTTAGCATTGGAGGGCAGCGTGGAGGGTAAAAATCGTAGAGAGAGACAAAAAGATGAATACACTAAGCGGATTCAGAAGGATGTATGTTGCAGTAAGTACTGGGAGATGAAGAAGCTTGCACAGGATAGAGTAGTATGGAGAGCTGCATCAAACCAGTCTCAGGACTGAAGACCACAACAACAACAATAGGTGTCTGGGTACTTTTGATCAGATAGTGGCTGGCCTTTGTGGCTGAGCGGTTCTAGGTGCTGCAGTCCGGAACCGCACTGCTGCTACGGTCGCAGGTTCGAATCCTGCCTCGGGCATGGCTGTGTGTGATGCCCTTAGTTAGGTTTAAGTAGTTCTAAGTCTAGGGGACTGAAGACCTCAGATGTTAGGTCCCAAAGTGCTTAGAGCCATTTGAACCATTTGATCAGGTAGTGTATATGTGGCAGTCTGGTGATGAGCCTAGCCTCCAAACTAGTTTTGGGAAAATAAATTATTCCTTCGGAATTAATGTGCCTGGTTGCAGGTTTCTTCCCGACTGATGTTTTGAATTATCCGTTTGAACCTCAGACTGATAGTTGGTACCAGCGATGGCGTCAATCTGTGAGACAAACGTGGTAGCAGAGCGCTGGTGCCCGCAGCACTTCTTCGACACGGTGGTGGAGTTCCTGAAGCTGGAGAAGGTGGAGATCGGCGGAATGAAGGGGCGCACGCTGTCGGCCAAGGTGTGCGGCGTGTACCACGAGTTCAGCGAGCTGCTGGTGCAGTTCGGCGCCAAGTCGTACGACGCGCTCGACCCGGAGGACGCATCGTTCACGCGCGACTACGCCGGTTTCACCGCCAGGATCTGCGACCTGGACCGCCGGCTCGCCGCTGTCTTCTGCCAGGCCTTCGACGACTGCGCGAACCTCGAGAGCGTCTTCAAGGTGGGCAGTGGCCGCTCTTCCCAAGCTGCAGCGCTCCTCTTGCATATCCATAATCTGAGCACTGCCAGCTTTCCTTTAGCTGTTCTTGTACGCTATGAGCCAAAACATTATGACCACCTAGTTAAAAGCGTGTTGGTCCACCTCTGGAACGCTATTCAGCAGTGATTCTACATGTCATGGATTCGACCAAGCACTTGATAAGTTTCCAGAGGTTTGTGGCACCAAATGAGTGCCATGGATTCGACGAGTACTTGATAGGTTTCCAGATGTTTGTAGCACCAGGTACCTAAGCACAGGTCACACGCTTCTCGGGCGGTTGCTTTGAGCGTCCGGAGCTGGCGTCCGATAGCGCCCCACTTGGGTTTCATCGGAATCAGATAAGCCGAATTTAATGGCCAAACCATCAAGGAGAATTCACTACCGTGCTCATCATTATACGAGGGCTATTCAAAAAGTAGAGGAACGTTTTGGCATTTAAAAAAAACTAAGTACAAGAAATACATTTTATTATATACGGTACATCTGAAAGAGTGACTGACATACTATTTTCCCACGTAGCCTCCACAGATGAGACACCTATCATAGCAGTGGACAAGCTTTGAAAGATCTTCGTCGTAAAATTCTGCAGCCTGAGACTTCAGCCAGTGAGTCACTCCCGCATGGTGTTCTGCGTCGTCATCAAAGCGCTGCGTTGCAAGCCAGTTCTTCATCTTAGGAAACAAGTGGAAGTCGATTGGTGCAAGATCGGGGCTGTGGGGCGGAAGAAGGAAAATTTCCCATTTGAACGAATTAAGGAGTTCTTTGGTGCTGTTTCCCGTGTGAGGTCGGGCATTGTCGTGCAGAAACAAAATTTTGGATGTCAGCTTTCCTCAGCGTTTTTATTTTGAACTGCTCTTCTAAGGCTAAGGGCGTTCGAGAAAATCAATAAGAAGCACACCTTCTCTATCTCAAATCCCTGTCGCCATCAGCTTCCTTGCTGACAAGGTTTGCAAACATTTTCTTGGTTTTTGGGGTGATCTTGTGTGCCCCTACTCCATGGACTGTAATTTTGTCTCGCAACTGACGTGTTTCACCCAAGTCTCGTCAGCAGTTACGATTCGATCCAGTAATTAATCACCATCTTCGTGGTAGGCCTCCAGAAATGTCAACGTTGCCCCCATTCACTGTTCTTTCAAATGGTTCAAATGGCTCTGAGTACTATGGGACTTAACATCCGAGGTCATCAGCTCCCTAGAACCTAACTAACCTGAGGACATCACACACGTCGATGCCCGAGGCAGGATTCGAGCCTGCGACTGTAGCTGTCGCGCGGTTCCAGACTGAAGCGCCTAGAACCGCTCGCCTAGCTTTTGAGTGACAATTTCTAACAACAAAGTCCGCGAAACTTGTGGAAAAGAACGTGAAAGCTCGGTTACTGTGAAACGACGGTTTTCACGAATCGTTTCATCAACTTTAGCGACAAGATCATTAGTCACAATGCTCGGGCGTCCACTCTTCTCTTCATCATGAGCGTTGGTTCGGCCATTTTTAAACCGAATGCACCATTTCCGGACGAAACATTCACTCATTACGTTGATTCCGTACACTTCGCACAGTTCACGGTAAATTTCTATAGGTTTTAGGTTTTTTGCGAACAAAAATCGTATCACAGGCCGCGCCCCACAACTGGCGGGATTTTCGATTGCAGCGCACATTTCAAATTCCAATATCCAAAACACTAGACGCGCAGAGATGTTCCCGCTGTCACGGATGGATGCCGACTGACCTGCCGCTGACTCTAACAGACGGGCCTTTACCTTGGCCAGAGGTATGGGAGTTTATGCTTTTAAAAGCTGATCCTGCTTTGTTCCTTGCCGGTTGAATAGATGAAGCCTGGCGTTGTGGTTTGTCCTCCCTTGTACTGGTGGTGGTTCCTAACTGCCAGCATGCAGGCATGCTAGCGGTGGGAGTTGGCGTTTTGACTCTTCTTTCCGTCGCGCATGATGCTTAGCGCGGTCTCGAACTCCGCTGACAGCTTCCGCTCTCCATCGCGGACCTCCTTCCGTAACCGGGTGACTGCGTCCTCCAGGATGAAGTCCCAGTCGCACGGCGTGAAGACAGGGTCTGTGTTGATGATGTGTAGGTCCTTCTTGTTGACGAATTCGAACATGATTGTTCTATACCCGCCACGTAGTTCGAACGGCCTGGCTTCCGTTTCCCTTCGACCTGCGCGAAGAGGTAGGGGTGCTTGTGGGCGTTGTAGCTCCGGTACCGCAACATGATGGCAGTCTTCTTCAGTACCTGCGGCATGTTGTTACTGTCTGGAAACGGTATGGTGCCGGAATTGGCCACTTCTTTTTTTCCCCTGGGGCTTGCCGGTCTCTTCGTCTTGTTTCCCCTGCAGCTTGATCTCCCCAACGGGAGGTGGGGAAGGAGCAGACGGCACTAGGTCCACGGGCATCTCCCCTGTTGCCGAGCACGCACATACCAAGATATACGCGATCGACGCGCTCCTAGCGGCGTCAGACGGAAACGTTCCCTATTTTCTGCATAGCCCTCGTAGCACGATTCTGGCCTTGTGGCATGGACAGTTATCCTGCTGGGAGGTGCCATCGCTGTTGGGGAAGACATCAGACATAAGGGGTTACAGGTGGTCCCAAATAATATTCACGGCAGTTATAAGAGTCGAGAGGGATGAAAGGGAAGCAGTGGTTGGGAAGGGAGTGAGACAGGGTTGTAGCCTCTCACCGATGTTATTCAATCTGTATATTGAGCAAGCAGTAAAGGAAACAAAAGAAAAATTCGGAGTAGGTATTAAAATCCATGGAGAAGAAACAAAAACTTTGAGGTTCGCCGATGACATTGTATTTCTGTCAGAGACAGCAAAGGACTTGGAAGAGCAGTTGAACGGAATGGACAGTGTCTTGAAAGGAGGATATAAGATGAACATCAACAAAAGCAAAACGAGGATAATGGAATGTAGTCGAATTACGTCGGGTGATGGTGAGGGAATTAGATTAGGAAATGAGACACTTAAAGTAGTAAAGGAGTTTTGCTATTTGGGGAGCAAAATAACTGATGATGGTCGAAGTAGAGAAGATATAAAATGTAGACTGGCAATGGCAAGGAAAGCGTTTCTGAAGAAGAGAAATTTGTTAACATCGAATATAGATTTAAGCACCAGGAAGTCGTTTCTGAAAGTATTTCTATGGAGGGTAGCCATGTATGGAAGTGAAACGTGGACGATAAATAGTTTAGACAAGAAGAGAATAGAAGCTTTCAAAATGTGGTGCTACAGAAGAATGCTGAAGATTAGATGGGTAGATCACATAACTAATGAGGAGGTATTGAATAGAATTGGGGAGAAGAAGAGTTTGTGGCACAACTTGACAAGAAGGAGGGACCGGTTGGTAGGACATGTTGTGAGGCATCAAGGGATCACAGATTTAGCATTGGAGGGCAGCGTAGAGGGTAAAAATCATAGAGGGAGACCAAGTGATGAATACACTAAGCAGATTCAGACGGATGTAGGTGTCAGTAAGTACTGGGAGATGATGAAGCTTGCACTGGATAGGGTAACATGGAGAGCTGCATCAAACCAGTCTCAGGATTGAAGACCACAACAACGTGAAGTTTGGAAGGTAGGAGACAAGGTACTGGCGGAATTAAAGTTGTGAGGACGGGTCGTGAGTCGTGCTTGGGTAGCTCAGATGGTAGAGCACTTACTCGCGAAAGGCAAATGTCCCAAGTTCTAGTCTCGGTCCGGCACACAGTTTTAATCTGCCAGGAAGTTTCAATGTTCACGTAGTCCACAGCAGTCGTGGGGCCTTCGATTACTACACAGGACCCATGGAAGCCCAGGTGAATATCGACGTAACATAATACCACTCCCACCGCGATCCCCCGGTAGCTGAGTGGTCAGCAAGACGGAATGTCAATCCTAAGGGGCGGGGTTCGATTCCCAGCTGGGTCGGAGATTTTCTCCTCTCAGGGACTGGGTGTTGTGTTGTCCTAATCATCATCATTTCATGCCCATCTACATCTACATCTACATTTATACTCCGCAAGCCACCCAACGGTGTGTGGCGGAGGGCACTTTACGTGCCACTGTCATTACCTCCCTTTCCTGTTCCAGACGCGTATGGTTCGCGGGAAGATCGACTGCCGGAAAGCCACCGTGCACCTTCGAATCTCTCTAATTTTACATTCGTGATCTTTTCGGGAGGTATAAGTAGGAGGAAGCAATATATTGGATACCTCACCCAGAAACGCACCATCTCGAAACCTGGACAGCAAGCTACACCGCGATGCAGAGCGCGTCTCTTGCAGAGTCTGCCACTTGAGTTTGCTAAACATCTCCGTAATGCTATCACGCTTACCAAATAGCCCTGTGACGAAACGCGCCGCTCTTCTTTGGATCTTGTCTATCTCCTCTGTCAACCCGACATGGTGCGGATCCCACACTGATGAACAATACTCAAGTATAGGTCGAACGAGTGTTTTGTAAGCGACCTCCTTTGTTGATGGACTACATTTTCTAAGGACTCTCCCAATGAATCTCAACCTGGCACCCGCCTTACCAACAAATAATTTTATATGATCATTCCGCTTCAAATCGTTCCGAAAGCATACTCCAGATATTTTACAGAAGTAACTGCAAGTCGCCGAAGTGGCGTCAAATAGAAAGACTTGCACCCGACGAACGGTCTACCCGACGGGAGGCCCTCACCACACGACATTTACGTTTTCCCTCTCCCACTGGCCTGCGTCCGTTCGCCTGGAAGACGGCGTATACGGACACGACCATCAACTTAATTTAAGAATAAACTGGATTCATGCGACCAGGCGACACGACTCCACTGATCCGCGGTCCAGTCTCGATCACTCCATGCCCACTGTAATCATAAGTGTTGGGTCACCATAGGAACACGTAAGGGTCATTTTCTGCGGAACACCATGTTAAACATCGTGCGCTGCACGATGTGCTCCAAAACACTGGTGCCTGCGGCAGCACCGTACTCTGTCGTCTGATCTGCCACAAATGACCGCCTGCTTTAGCGAGTGGGCAAGCCTCCGATCCCTATTATCTGGGTTGAGGTATGAGCGTCCGTCTTCTTGTTGCCTGCTCGTGGTTTCAGCATTCTCCAAGCACTTTCCATAGATGCTCACGATGGCAGCACGCGTACAGCCGATCGGCTTCACCGTTTCCGAGATGCTCGCTCCCAGACACTGGGTCACAACAGTCTGGCTTTTGTCACAGCCGCATAAGACGGCGTATTTCCGCATTTGCGCCACTTATCGTCGCTAGAGTGATTCCCCATCCGTCTCTGCTCCGCTCATTCGCTACTCACATTTACCAGTCACATCACGTGCCCTCAGTGCCATCAGGCAGCACATGACCTCGCATTGGGCAGAGGTCATAATGTTTTGGCTCATCCGTGTACTCGTCTCTCCCAGAATACATCATATTAAAAAATTATTTAGTGTGGACCAAAACAGGAAAGAAATTTCAAGCAAACATGGGCTCTAAACTGCGTACATTAAGAACCATGAGCACTTGTTCATCTCTACTACCATCACACACATCTCTTCTACTGCCAAGTCTTAGCTAGTACGAACGACATAGACAATGCAAAACTAATCACAGATCCGTCTGTCATTGTCATTTAAATATTTCAAAAACTACATTAAAATTGCTACCCCACGAAGATGGCGTGCTACAGACGCGTAATTTAACCGAAAGGAAGAAAATGCTGTGATATGCAAATGATTAGCTTTTCAGAGCATTCACACAAGGTTGGCGCCGGGTGGCGTCACCTAAAACGTGCTGACATAAGGAAAGTTTCCAACCGATTTCTCATACACAAACAGCAGTTGACCGTCGTTGCCTGGTGAAACGTTGTTGTGATGTCTCGAGTAAGGAGAAGAAATGCGTACCATCACGTTTCCGACGTTGATAAAGGTCGGATTGTAGCCTATCGCGATTTCGGTTTATCGTATCGCGACATTGCTGCTCGCTTTGGTCGAGATCCAATGACTGTTAGCAGAATATGGAATCAGTGGGTTCAGGAGGGAAATACGGAACGCCGTGCTGGATCCCAACGGCCTCGTATCACTAGCAGTCGACATGACAGGCATCTTATCCGCATGGCTGTAACGGATCGTGCAGCCACGTCTCGATCCATGAGTCAGCAGATGGGGACGTTTGCAAGACAACAACCATATGCACGAACAGTTGGACTGTCAGCTCAGAGACCATGGCTGCGGCTACCCTTGACGCTGCATTCAGACAGGAGCGCCTGCGATGGTGTACTCAACGACGAACCTGAGTGCACGAATAGCAAAACGTCATTTTTTCGGATGAATCCAGGTTCTGTTTACAGCATCATGATGGTCACATCCGTGTTTGGTGACATCGCGGTGAACGCACATTGGAAGCGTGTATTCGTCATCGCCATACTGGCGTATCACCCGGGATGATGGTTTGGGGTGCCATTGGTTACACGTCTCGGTCACCTCTTGCTCGAATTGACGGCACTTTGAACAGTGGACGCCACATTTCAGATGTGTTACCACCCGTGGCTCTATCCTTCATTCGATCCCTGCGAAACCCTACGTTTCAGTAGGATAATGCACCACCGCTCATTAAAGGTCCTGTACGGGCCTTTCTGGATACAGAAAATGTTCGACTGCTGCCCTGGCCAGCACATTCTCCAGATCTCTCACCATCTGAAAACGTCTATTCAATGATGGCTGAGCAACTGGCTCGTCACAATACGCCAGTCACTACTCTTGATGAACTGTGGTATCGTGTTGAAGCTACATGGGCAGCTGTAACTGTACACGCCATCCAAGCTCTGTTTGACTCAATGCCCAGTCGTATCAAGGCCGTTATTACGGCCAGAGGTGGTTGTTCTGGGTACTGATTTCTCAGGATCTATGCACCCAAATTGCGTGAAAATGTAATCACATGTCAATTCTAGTATAATATATTCGTCCAACGAATACCCGTTTATCATCTGGAAAACAAAGTCAGAAAATGACCTGGACCTGAGAGTACAAAATAAATTAGTTGAGAGAGTAGCTGTCATAAGTTTTTTAGGTGTTATATAGATGAAAATTTAGAATGGACTGCCCACACCCACTATCTCACTAGCAAGTTAAGTTCCGCGTGCTCTGCACTACATGTAATCAGTAATGTGTCTAGTAAACAGTGTAGCAAACTGTCTACTTTGCTTGCATTCAGCTGCTGTTTCTTATGGCTTCAGTTTCTGGTGTCATAATACGACAAATCTAAAAACTATCTTCACACTACACACATGAGTAGTTAAAATAATTACCAACAGTTCAAGACTAACATCCTCCAAGCAGTTATTTCAACAGCTAAATGTTCTACCTTTACTATTCCTCTACATACAAACATGTCTAATTAATGTGAAATGGTGCACTGTATATTTCATAACCAACTCAGATCAGCATTCATATAATACAAGAACGTGCAATGACATCCATGTCAAAAGAGTAAACAAGGCTACTGCACAGATACAAACAATGTACAAAATTGTATGACAAACTTCCAGCACTTATAACAGAAATAAAAAAACTGCGTACATTTACGGAAACAGTGTTGGGGTTTTTAATGACCAATAGGTATTACAGTGAGGTCGTGCGGTAGCGTTCTCGCTTCCCACGCCCGGGTTCCCGGGTTCGATTCCCGGCGGGGTCAGGGATTTTCTCTGCCTCGTGATGGCTGGGTGTTGTGTGCTGTCCTTAGGTTAGTTAGGTTTAAGTAGTTCTAAGTTCTAGGGGACTTATGACCACAGCAGTTGAGTCCCATAGTGCTCAGAGCCATTTGAACCATTTTTGAGCTATTACAGTGTAAACGAGCACCTTCAACATCCTGGTAGTAAATAATTATATTCATGTACTATATTGACAATGTATGCCATAGTTAATGTCAATAATATTTTCAGTCATATGTTTGCTATGATCTGAATTAGTATTTTGTAAAGAAGTGTTACAACTGTTACGTGTTTTTATTTAACTCTCGGTTAAGTATTCGATGAAAAATATCTTTTACGTAGTTAATCAAAGTTGTGGGTGTAATTTTAATTTAAGATTGTTAAGGGTACTGTGCACTCTTGTATTTGTAGGATACTGTACATATATATACTCTGACGAAATACATTCCATGTAAATTGTCTTTAGATGAATAAACTACTACTCCTACTACTATATGGATACAACCTGCAGTAAACACTTGTCAGTGTTGTTACTGTAAACTGTATTTACAGTTCTGGGAAAATGCAGCGCATAAATTAATTGTAATGGAACCACCTTGTGTTTTGATAAGTTTGCGAAGTGTTTTTACATCGTAATTTAATCTTTGCACTTATCGGCATCAGCCTATTATTCACACAGGAAATGGCCGACATCATTTTCTGTTGCGGTCTAGGCGATGGAAGCAACCGTCGAGCCCGACTATGCTATTTCCCGTTTGAATAATAAGCTTCCATTGCGCTGGTAAGTGCGGAAATAAAACTGCAATGAAAGGCATTTCCCGAACTTATGAAACACATACTGCTTCCAATACAACTAATGTATGCATTGCGTTTACCCAGAACTGTGAATATGGTTTAAAGTAACAACGCTATCACATGTTTACAGACAGGCTGTATCCATGAACAATAACAAAGGAAAGGGTTCTCAGTTGTTTACTGTATTCTGTGCGTCGTTCGCGATCGTAAACGGCTTGGAGTAGAAGAAATGTGTTTCACAGTAACGAAGACGAACAAGTGCTCGTAGCTCTTAACGTATGCGTTTACTGGACATTATTGTCTTGCTTTGGTCCATACTACCATCTCTCAAAATTTGGAATACTTTTTTTTTAACCTACGCAAAAATTAAATTTAGAGTAATTAAACGGCTACTGATGTGAGTAAAACTACAACTGTCTTCTGAAATTTTTACATCTACATCTACATGGATACTCTGCAAAACACACTTAAGTGCCTGGCAGACGGTTCATCAAACCACCTTCACAATAATTCTCTGTTATTCCGCTCTCGAACAGCGCGCAGAAAAAACGAACACCTCTGTGTTTCCGTACGAGCTCTGATTTCCCTTATTTCATTATGATGCGTTCCACCCTAAGTACGTCTGCGTCAACAAATATTTTCGCATTCGAAAGAGCAAGTTGATGACCGAAATTTCATGAAAAGATCCCGCCGCAACGAGAAACTCCTTTGTTTTCATGTTTTCCACCCCAAATCCTGCATCATGTAAGTGACTCTCCCTCTCCACTATTTCTCGATGATAAAACGTGTTTCCCTTTTTTGAATTCCTTCGATGTTCTCCGTTAATCCTATATAATAAGGATGCCGGCCGAAGTGGCCGTGCGGTTAAAGGCGCTGCAGTCTAGAACCGCAGGACCGCTACGGTCGCAGGTTCGAATCCTGCCTCGGGCATGGATGTTTGTGATGTCCTTAGGTTAGTTAGGTTTAACTAGTTCTAAGTTCTAGGGGACTAATGACCTCAGCAGTTGAGTCCCATAGTGCTCAGAGCCATTTGAACCATATAGTAAGGATCTTACACCGCGCAGCAGTATTCTAAAAGAGGATGGACAAGCGTAATGTAGGCAGTCTCCTTAGTAGATCTGTTACATTTTCTAAGCGTTCTGCCAATAAAATGCAGCTTTTGATTAGTCTTCCCCACACCATTTCTGTGTGTTTCTTCCAATTTAAGTTGTTCGTAATTGTAATTCCTAGGTAATTAGGTAATTAGTTGCATTTACGGCCTTTATCGTGTAACCGAAGTTTAATGGATTCCTTCTAGCACTCATGTGGATGACCTCACACTTTTCATTATTTGGGGTCAATTGCCAATTTTCGCACCATATAGATATATTTTCTAAATCGTTTTGTAATTTATTTATTTATTTATTTATTTATTTATTTTTTGCTCTTCTGATGACTTTACTAGCGATAAACGACAGCGTCATCTGCAAACAACCTAAAACAGGTGCTCAGATTGTCTCCTCAATCGTTTATACAGATAAGGAACAGCAGGGCGCCTATAAGACCACCTTGTCGAACGCCAGATATCACTTCTGGTTTACTCGATGACTTCCCCTCACTTGTCAGTTCCTACGAACTGTGACCTCTCTGACATGAAATCACGAAATCAGTTGCATAACTGAGACGATATTGCATAAGCACGCAATTTGATTGCAAGCCGCTTGTGACGTACGGCGACAAAACCCTTCTGAAAACCTAGAAATACGGAATCAGTTTGAAATCCCTTGTCGATATCACTCAACACTTCGAGTGGGTAAAGAGCTAGTTGCGTTTCACAACATCGATGTCTTCTAAATCCGTGTTGACTATGTGTCAATAGACCGTTCTTTTCGAGGTAATTCATAATGCTCGAACACAATATACATTCTACAATCCTGCTGCATATCGATGTTAATGATATGGACCTGTGATTTAGTGGATTACTCCTATTGCCTTTCCTGAATATTTGTGTGACCTGTGGAACGTTCCAGTCTTTGCGTACGGAGCTTTCGTCGAGCGAGCGGTTGTATATGATTCTTAACTATTGAGCTCTGAAGGGAACCTAAATGCTATACAGTCTGCACCGGAAAACTTGCTTTTATTAAGGGATTTAAGTTGTTTGACTACTCCGAGAATAGGTACTTCTAGGCTACTCATGTTGCCAGTTGTTCTTGATTATAAGTCTGGAAAATTTACTTCGTCTTGTTCGGTGAAGGAGTTTGGGAAGTCTGTGTTTAGTAACTCTGTTTTGGCAGCACTGTCATCGCTAGCATTTCCATTACCATCGTACAGAGAAGGCATTGCTTGTGTCTTGTCGCTAGCATACTTTACATACCACCAGAATCTCTTTGGATATTCTGCCAGGTTTCTAGACAAAGTTTAGTTGCATCTCGCATAGAAGTGCGCGCCAGATTTCGAGTCAACAAGATCGCCAATCTTGGGAATTTTGCGTTCGTTTAAATTTTGCATAATAATAGCGGAAATATGTATGTGGGATAGTGTCTAGAAAAGAAGTTTTTAGCTTGAACAGAAACACAAGTAAAATAAGGTAAAGGAGTGTAGTCGAACTACTTCAGGTGATGTGGAGGGAGTTGGATTAGGACCAGACACTAAAAGATGTAGACCAGTTTTGCTGTTTGGGCAACAAGGTAGCCGACGATGGCTGGAGGAATTAAGATGCAGTGTACTAATAGTAAGGAAAGGAGAAATGTTTTAGCATCTGATATAAAACTATGTGCTAGGAATTATTTTCTGGGTGTATTTGTGTGGAGTATAACCGTATATTGAAGTGAAACGTGGATAAGCAGTATAGACAGAAAGAGAATAGAATCTTTCGATATTTAGTGCTACATAGGAATTTTAAAATTTAGATGGGTAGGTCGAATAACTAATGAAGAGATACTAAATCGAAAGGTGAGAAAAGAGCGTTAGGGTACAACTTATTCGGCTCATGAGGTACTGCAAGCGCCTGTCGTAATTATGGTATATCGCTATTATTTTTCTTGTGATATTTACCACATCCGTACATGGCACATCACAAAATAAAACGAGTGTGGTGCATTTATGTGTTCACTGATGTCTAATCCGAACTCGACATGGTTTATATTAGTCACCTTTCGGCGATACCTAGGCGGCAATCATTCTCCGCACTGTAACAGACCGCACCTGAAAGTGTTAAAATCGTGGAGAGCAAGGCGAGTTCCGAATAACATAGCACAAACTCGAAAATACAGTCGCTTGTATCCTGAAAATCCTTCAGTGGAATAACATGTTGCACTGTATATGTGAAAACAGCTTATCACACGTGTGTGGTTACAATTAACTCTTGATTGTTCATTATTGTACTGGTAAGTACATAAGATCTTGCGACCTTGTACCGCAGTGAGGTTTACACTGGTAAGCCAAAACATTACAACCACCGCCCACCGCGACGTTGGATGCCGTCTGGTGACGCTGTGGGCACGCGGCGTGGTATGAAAAGTATGAAGGCACAGCAGAGACGGATGGGAATCACCGTCGCGTGGATATAGGCTGCAAATGGTGAAATCCACTGAGATAAGCGACTTTGTCAAAGGACAGATTATTACACTATTGGCCATTAAAATTGCTACACCACGAAGATGACGTGCTACAGACGCGAAATTTAACCGACAGGAAGAAGATACTGTGATATGCAAATGATCAGCTTTTCAGAGCATTCACACAATGTTGGCACGGTGGCGACACCGACAACACGCTGACATGAGGAAAGTTTCCAACCGATTTCTCATACACGAACAGCAGTTGACCGACGTTGCCTGGTGAAACGTTGTTCTGATGCCTCGTGTAAGGAGGCGAAATGCGTACCATCACGTTTCCGACTTTGATAAAGGTCGGATTGTAGCCTATCACGATTGCGGTTTATCGTATCGCGACATTGCTGCTCGCGTTGGTCGAGATCCAATGACTCTTAGCCGAATATGGAATCGGTGGGTTCAGGAGGGTAATACGGAACGCCGTGCTGGATCCCAACGGCCTCGTATCACTAGCAGTCGAGATGACAGGCATCTTATCCGCATGGCTGTAACGGATCGTGCAGCCACGTCTCGATCCCTGAGTCAACACATGGGGACGTTTGCAAGACAACAACCATCTGCACAAACAGTTCGACGACGTTTGCAGCAGCATGGACTATCAGTTCTGAGACCATGGCTGCGGTTACCCTTGATGCTGCATCACAGACAGGATCGCCTGCGATGGTGTACTCAGCTACGAACCTGGGTACACAAATGACAAAACGTCCTTTTTTCCGATGAACCGAGGTTCTGTTTACAGCATCATGATGGTCGCATCCGTGTTTGGCGACATCGTGATGAACGCACATTGGAAGCGTGTATTCGTCATCGCCATACTGGTGTATCACTCGGTGTCATGGTAAGGGGTGCCATTGGTTACACGTCTCAGTCACTTCTTGTTCGCATTGACGGCACTTTGAACAGTGGACGTTGCATTTCAGATGTGTTACGACCCGTGGCTCTACCCTTCACTCGATTCCTGCGAAACCCTACATTTTAGCAGGATAATGCACGACCACATGTTGCAGATCCTGTACGGGTCTTTCTGGATACAGAAAATGTTCGACTGTTGCCCTGGCCAGCACATTCACCAGATCTCTCACCAATTTAAAACGTCTGGTCAATGGTGGCCGAGCAACTGGCTCGTCACAATACGCCAGTCACTACTCTTGATGAACTGTGGTATCGTCTTGAAGATGCATGGGCAGCTGTACATGTAGACGCCATCCAAGCTCTGTTTGACTCAATGCGCACGCGTATCAAGGCCGTTATTACGGCCAGAGGTGTTTGTTCTGGGTACTGATTTCTCAGGATCTATGCACCCAAATTGTGTGAAAATGTAATCACATGTCAGTTCTAGTATAATATATTTGTCCAATGGATACCCGTTTATCATATGCATTTCTTCTTGGTATAGCAATTTTAATGGCCAGTAGTGCATTACACAAATACAGTGAACCAAAACGGCGAAGCTGGTCGAATGTTCACGTGCTACTGTCGTGAGTATCTACGGAAAGAGTTAGGACAGTGAAACTACCACTAGCTGCTAAATGATTGGACGTCCACGACTCTTCACAGAAGTGGGTTACAGAGGATTGTCTGCTCTGTAATGTAGAATAGATTGTGATATGTGGCATTTCTGCAGAAAGAGCACAATGGTGTTGCACGCACAAGTGTTTCGGAGCGCACCGTTCATCGTAAATTGTTATGTGTTTACATGTTTGAAAATGGCTGGCTCTGAGTACTATGGGACTTAACTTCTGAGGTCATCAGTCCCCTAGAACTTAGAACTACGTAAACCTAACTAACCTAAGGACATCACACACATCCATGCCCGAGGCAGGATTCGAACCTGCGACCGTAGCGGTCGCGCGGTTCCAGACTGTAGCGCCTAGAACCGCTCAGCCACTCCGGCCGGCGTTTACATGTTTAGTCAGGGACATCGTCAATTACTACTGCAGGGCTCAATGGACCATCAATCAATGTAGGCCTAAATGAGTCGGATCTTCGGGTGAATCACATTTTTGCTACATTAGGTCGATGGTTGTCTCCACAAACGCCGTCATCGAGGTGAACGGTGGCTCGAAACATACAGCGCGCCACGGACGCAGGCTGGTGGGAGCAGTATTACGCTATGGGAAACATTCTCTTGCGCTTGCATGGGACCTGTGGTAGTAATCGAAAACAAGCTGACAGCTACGAGTCACCTTTCAGCAGTATAATTGTCCGTGTCTCGGAGCAAAACCGTGCTACAGAGGTTTGAGGAACATTACAGTGAGCTCGCGTTGATGTCTCGGCGATCAAATTGGCCTGATGCAGATCCTATAGAACCCATTTGGGTCGCTATCGGACGCCATCACCGCGTACGCAAATCAGCGGCGGCCCGTTATTTACGTGAATTACATGACCAGTGCGTGGAAGTCTAATGTGACACACTTCCACAAACCTACCAACAAACTATCGGACCCCTGATATGCAGTCAGTGATGTATTTCGTTCCAAGGACAGACAAACAAGCTATTAACCAGATGGTCATAATGTTTTGGCTCATGAGTATATAAGTACCGGCGTCGTACTGTCATTTAACACCTTTTTACGCAAGAAGCTGAGTTCAGTTGAGTAATGGTAACAAGGTTTCTCGGTGACACAATCACAAATATCTTGTTAATAATCCATGTTCGCATGTACATGAGCACTGTGAGCAACAGCGCTTCCCTTTTGGTAATTAATGCAGTACACTTCCATAAAAATCCTTTTTCCCGATTCTTCGCAATATTCAACCACGTTGCCACAAACACATCCCGTATAACTCGATTTACAAACCGATAAGCCATTGTCTCACTGCTTACGCAGGTCCCAACACACGCTGCCTGCCTCGCGTCCGTGCCGGCGACAATGGGGAGCTGCGCTGACAATGACTCAGGTCAGATTACAGGCGCCGGCGAACTACTTTGTTGTTCAAATACGGTGTGAGATGGAATGACAGCATCAAGAGATCAACAGGTCGTCAATTTGGCCAATGTCATTTGGTAATGGAGGGAAGATGGTTCAAATGGCTCTGAGCACTATGCGACTTAACTTCTCAGGTCATCAGTCGCCTAGAACTTAGAACTAATTAAACCTAACTAACCTAAGGACATCACACACATCCATGCCCGAGGCAGGATTCGAACCTGCGACCGTAGAGGTCCCTCGGTTCCAGACTGTAGCGCCTAGAATCGCACGGCCACTCCGGCCGGCCAATGGAGGGAAGCGTGGGGTGTAAAAATTGTAGAGGAAAACCGAGGCTTGATGAAAATGAGCATGTATAATGACCGTATGTTGCAGCAGTATCGCAGAGATGAAGAAGGCTGATAGGACAGACCGCGTAGGGAACTGCCTCAAATCAATATTTGGACCGGAGAACACAGCAAGAATAATACGAGGGTTGGAACTTTAATATTGGCAACTATTTATTTACAGCTCGTACAAAATAGATACGTGTTTCAAAGTTTTACTGACCTTCAAAGTAGTCACCAGCATTGTATATGACACGTTGCCAGAGATGTGGAAATCGTGGAATACTTTTAGCAGGGCCAGTTGTGTTGACAGTTGTTTGGTCTTATGTCAAAGCGGTAGGTGGATCAAAACAAAACGTCCAGACACTTTGTGACCAAAATAGTACTGAAACAGAGGATGACAGACTAAAGGCCGAAATACTAAATGTCTTTTTCCAAAGCTGTTTCACAGAGGAAGACTGCACTGTAGTTCCTTCTCTAGATTGTCGCACAGATGACAAAATGGTAGATATCGAAATAGACGACAGAGGGATAGAGAAACAATTAAAATCGCTCAAAAGAGGAAAGGCCGCTGGACCTGATGTGATACCAGTTCGATTTTACACCGAGTACGCGAAGGAACTTGCGCCCCTTCTTTCAGCGGTGTACCGTAGGTCTCAAGAAGAGCGTAGCGTTCCAAAGGATTGGGAAAGGGCACAGGTCATCCTCGTCTTCAAGAAGGGACGTCGAACAGATGTGCAGAACTATAGACCTATATCTCTAACGTCGATCAGTTGTAGAATTTTAGAACACGTATTATGTTCGAGTATAATGACTTTTTTGGAGACTAGAAATCTACTCTGTAGGAATCAGCATGGGTTTCGAAAAAGACGATCGTGTGAAACCCAGCTCGCGCTATTCGCCCACGAGACTCAGAGGGCCATAGACACCGGCTCACAGGTAGATGCCGTGTTTCTTGACTTCCGCAAGGCGTTCGATACAGTTCCCCACAGTCATTTAATGAACAAAGTAAGAGCATATGGACTATCAGACCAATTGTTTCATTGGATTGAAAAGTTCCTAGATAACAGAACACAGCATGTCATTCTCAATGGTGAGAAGTCTTCCGAAGTAAGAGTGATTTCGGGTGCGCCGCAGGGGAGTGTCGTGGGACCGTTCCTATTCACAATATATATAAATGACCTTGTGGATAACATCGGAAGTTCACTGAGGCTTTTTGCGGATGATGCTGTGGTGTATCGAGAGGTTGTAACAATGGAAAATTGTACTGAAATGCAGGGAATGGCAATTGAATCTCAATGTAGACAAGTGTAATGTGCTGCGAATACACAGAAAGGAAGATCCATCATTTAGCTACAATATAGCATGTCAGCAACTGGAAGCAGTTAATTCCATAAATTATCTGGGAGTACGCATTAGGAGTGATTTAAAATGGAATGATCATATAAAGTTGATCGTTGGTAAAGCAGATGCCAGACTGAGATTCATTGAAAGAATCCTAAGGAAATTTAATCCGAAAACAAAGGAAGTAGGTTACAGTACGCTTGTTCGCCCACTGCTTGAATGCTGCTCAGCAGTGTGGGATCCGTACCAGATAGGGTTGATAGAAGAGATAGAGAAGATCCAACGGAGAGCAGCGCGCTTCGTTACAGGATCATTTAGTAATCGCGAAAGCGTTACGGAGATGATAGATAAACTCCAGTGGAAGACTCTGCAGGAGAGACGCTCAGCAGCTTGGTACGGGCTTTTGTTGAAGTTTCGAGAACATACCTTCACCGAGGAGTCAAGCAGTATATTGCTCCCTCCTACGTATATTTCGCAAAGAGACCATGAGGATAAAATCAGAGAGATTAGAGCCCACACAGAAGCATACCGACAATCGTTATTTCCACGAACAATACGAGACTGGAATAGAAGGGAGAAGCGATAGAGGTACTCAAGGTACCCTCCGGCACACACCGTCAGGTGGCTTGCGGAGTATGGATGTAGATGTAGATGTAGATATAGACAGTTCGAGCAGCGCGGTCTATTTCCCGACGAATTTGTAGCAGTTCTGAAGCGAATGCTGTGAAGTGTTTCCTTCAGTTTAGAAGTCAAGTTGAACTCACGAGGGCTTAAGTCAAGGGAGTGCAGTAGGTGGTATAGCACTTTGCAGTCCCATCAATCAAACAAATCAGTAACAGCTTGCACTGTACGTGCGTGAGCATTGTCCTGCAAAATGATGGTCAGGTCCTGCAGAAAGTGTCATCACTTCTATCTCTAAGCTGGTCGTAGGTTGTGTTCCAAAAATGGGTACCGACCGGCAGATGGACGGCGATGGCCGTTGAATGCAGTGGTACAAAGCTGCGTCAGCATATTGTCATTTGTGGTCCGCTTGGCGACATCGAGCCCGTCTGCCTAGGTCGTGAAGACAGGACATAAGTGTCTGGCTGCCCTCAGAGGCCCAAACTACCTTCCCGAGAACCAGTTTTCTCCCATGTGGGATCTCTCCGTTGTTTTGCCTGCATGGTCAGTGATTGGGCACAACAGACGTGCCGGAGCCCTGTCTAAGGACCAGAAATTTGCAATTCTGCAGCACTGAGTTTCGCAGATCCTGGAAGAAACCTCAGAGAACTAAGAGTTAAAAAAGAATACTTTTTAAACGACCCATTTTTGGCAATGAGCAACGTGACTTACGAAAAAATAATTCGACTATCGGGAGAGAGAGCTCGACGAACCCAGTCGAAAGTAAGAACACGTCCAAAGTGAATTTTACGGAACAAGAAGGAGGCTTCTCAATTGCACGTGATGTGCGATAGTACATCTTCTGCTGAAAGGTCACGCTGGAGACCGATTGTGAAGCATAATTATCGGGGCAGTGTTATTTCTGCTAGACACTTACTTCGTTCAACCTTCGTGCAGTGTTGTTCCATTCCCATATCTGCGTACAAAAACAAGATGGACGTATTCGTGGATCAAGACACCGAACAGAACAAACACTGTCAGATTGCTTTCGTCTGTCATGATTTGGAACTACTGCCGCTATTGTTAAGATAGGAGATACCAAGAGGGGCAATCAGAAGCGCTAACTAATACGGACTGACAAACAGTAGGACGGGAACTCTTTGTGTGTGAGTCCCACCGCATACAATTCCATCTCTGAAATTGCCCAGATGGGTCGCCGCGCCGGAGCGCTCAAGAAATTACCTTAAACTATGGGTGTCAATTGGTCGCAGTAAGGTTTCCATTCGCAGAATTGTTTCAGACCTGCTATAAGCACGTGGTTGCGTGCTTGCGTATTTACACTAGTGCGAACAAATAGTCCAGCAGTCTTTTAGGCTTGGGAACGTTGAACAGAGGCATCATGCAGGAAGTCTTCACTGTGGGAAAGGAAAAGTAACAACAGGCGGTCACCAACAAAAGCAGTACAGGGGATAACTGTTATTATCATTTACACCATAAATGCCAAGGAACATTGAATTTCCGCATCTCGCTGCTCCGCAATGGTACCAGTAAACCTCTCGTAGGACTTGAATTTTTGTGCAGTCTCTCTGCACCAACTGCATATTTCTTGTATAGCAGCTTATGGTCAAAGACAGAAAAAAACATAACTACCGAACTTTTGGCTCCTTGGGATTTCTAATTTTCCGAAGATTTACACTGCCGAGTCCAATGCAGTTGATCCTACCACAGGACACATTGTAGCTGATGTGATCTTCAGTCCAGAGACTGGTTTAATGCACCTCTCCGTGCTAGTCTATCCTGTGCAAGCTGCTTCATCTACTGCAACCTACACCCTTCTGAATCTGCTTAGTGTATTCATCTCTTGGTCTCCCTCTACGATTTTTGCACTCCACGCTGCCCTCTAATACAAAATTGGTGATCCCTTGATGCCTCAGAACATGCCCTACCAACCGATCCCTTCTTCTAATCAAGTTGTGCCACAAATTTCTCTTCTCCCCAGTTCTATTCAATACCTCCTCATTAGTTATGTGATCTACCCATCTAATCTTCAGCATTCATCTGTAGCTCCACATTTTGAAAGCTTTATTCTCTTCTTTTCCAAACTATTTATCGTCCACGTTTCACTTCCATACATGGCTACATTCCATACAAATACTTTCAGAAACGAGTTCCTGATAAATATAGATTAGATGTTAACAAATTTCTCTTCTTCAGAAACGCTTTCCTTGCCATTGCCAGTCTACATTTTATATCCTCTCTACTTCGACCATCATCAGTTATTTTGCCCCCCAAATAGCAAAACTCATTTACTACTTGAAGTGTCTCATTTCCTAGTCTAATTCCCGCAGCATCACCCGCTTTAATTTGACTGCATTCCATTATCCTCGTTTTGTTTTTGTTGGTGTTCGTCTTATATCCTCCTTTCAAGACACTGTCCATTCTGTTCCACTGCCTTCCAGGTCCTTTGCCGTCTCTGACAGAATTACAATGTCATCGGCGAAGCTAAAAGTTTTTGTTTCTCCTCCATGGATTTTGATTCCTACTCTGAATTTTTCTTTTGTTTCCTTTACTGGTTGCTCAATATACAGATTGAATAACATTGGGGATTAGCTACAACCCTGTCTCACTCCCTTCCTAACCATTGCTTCCCTTTCATGCCCCTTGACTCTTATAACTGCCATCTGGTTTCTGTACAAATTGTAAATAGCCTTTCGCTCCCTGTATTTTACCCCTGCCACCTTCAGAATTTGAAAGAGAGTATTCCAGTCAACATTATCAAAAGATTTCTCTAAGTCTACAAATGTGAAAAATGTAGATTTGCCTTTCCTTAATCTATCTTCTGAGATAAGTTGTAGGGTTAGTATTGCCTCACGTGTTCCAACATTTCTACGGAATCCAAACTGAACTTCCCCGATGTCGGCTACTACCAGTTTTTCCATTCGTCTGTATAGAATTCGTGTTAGTATTCTGCAGCCGTAACTTATTAAACTGATAGTTCGGTAATTTTCACATCTGTCAACACCTACTATCTTTGGGGTTGGAACAGGACACAGCCGTTTTAATCCTCAGCGTTAACCTTACAGCAGACACAGGACGTCAAATTAAACACCTTTCAGCCGTCCAGTTTCCAAACTTATTTTATATGGCTATCAGTTTCAGTGTTTTAGTACGCCATCTTCAGGCCCCTGACCGACGCGTGGGAAGAACCTATCTCGGTTCTTATCAAAACAATGGCCAGCAATACTGGTATTAGTAGATCTTTGCTATAGCGATCACTTCAGCAATCATCTGCTGACTGACCTGATCAGAACCGAGGTAGAATCTTCCCACACATCGGTCAGCGTCTGAAGATGAGTAGTAAAACGCTGAAACTGGTAGCCAAATAAAATAAGTTCGGAAACTGGACGGCTGAAATGTGTTTAACTTGACATCCCATATCGAACAGCCGAGTCCCGCAACCATCTCTAAAAAGATGGAAATACAGAGACTTACAGCAGATAAGTGTTAACTACTTGCGATGACTTGAGGTGATGCACAGACCGCCTTGTCACAACACATCGTCCTCAGCTGGTCACAGCCCTGGCCTGAAAGCGCCACTGGGTGGACGACAAGATCACTTCTGCTTCGCATAGCCAGTAATTTCGACAGTAGGCGCTATATTTCTGATGTACTGGATGATAAAAAAGTCAGTATAAATTTGAAAACTGAATATATCACGGAATAATGTAAGTAGAGAGGTACAAATAGACACACATGCTTGGAATGACATGGGGTTTTATTAGAACCAAAAAAATAGAAAAGTTCAATAATGTCCGACAGATGGCGCTTCATCTGATCAGCAATAACTAGTATAACAAAGTAAGACAAAGCAAAAATGATGTTCTTTACAGGAAATGCTCAATATGTCCACCATCATTCCTAAACAATAGCTGTAGTCGAGGAATAATGTTGTGAACAGAACTGTAAAGTATGTCCGGAGTTATGGTGAGGCATTGGCGTCGGATGTTGTCTTTCAGCATCTCTAGAGACGTCGGTCGATCACGATATACTTGCGACTTAGGGTAACCCAGAAAGCCAATAATCGCACGGACTGAGGTGTGGGGACCTGGGAGGCCAAGCATGACGAAATTGGCGGCTGAGCACACGATCATCACCAAACGACGCGCGCAAGAGATTTTTCATGCGTCTATCAATATGGGGTGGAGCGCCATCCTGCATAAACATCGTACGTTCCAGTAGGTGTTTATCTGCCAGGCTGGGGATGATGCGATTCTGTAACATATCGGCGTACCTCTCACCCGTCACGGTAGCAGTTACTGACGTTTTGCTGTCCAGTGCCATCTGTCGGACATTTTGTGAACTTTTTTTGCTCTAATAAAACCCCATGTCATTCCAAGCATGTGTGTCAATTTGTACCTCTCTATCTACATTATTCCGTGGTTTATTAAGTTTTCAAATTTATACTGATTTTTTGATCACCCTGTATTAAGGCTAGTGGCAGTGCCTTATATTAGAAGTCTCCGTGACATTGTTTTCCAACAAGACAACACAAGACCGCTTGTTGCCTTGCTGTCCAGATCGCCTTCGACGTAGAAGTTGCTCGACTGTTACCCTGGCCAGCAAGTTCCCCAGATACCTCATCCACTGAAAACATGTGATCATGGGTTGCCGGAAGAATGACACGTCAATATTCGCCAACCGCAAAGATTGATGAACTCTGGTATGATGCAGAACTGAAACACCATGGAGTGGCATACACTTATCTGTCATCACATCTGAATTCGGTTCGATGCCTACTCGAATTAGAGTTATTCTTGCTGCCGCAGGTGACAGCTCTATGTACTAAAATACGGACCCGGTGTAACCTCAAATCACCCACAAAGTTGACCGTTTATTCTTTCTACAACATTGTATACACTCCATAAGTAAATTTGTTTTAGTTGTTATCCTTCCTGGTGTTGCAGTTTTAATGTCCAGCAGTGTACTTTGGTTACATCCCTGCAGATGGTGCACTTAATATTCTTTTAAATTAGATTTTAGCTGAATTTCCATTATTCCTCAAACACGGCTCTTGTTGGAGCTCCAAAACTAAACGATAATGATTACTTCTTCATTTTTCCATTATTCCACTGATCTGTCGGTATCTGTGTTAGTACATTCGCATTATGAAAGTGTGATACTTTCCATCCCTTTTGGAGCTGCAGACATGTGCAATCGACCAATATTCCTGACACGAAAGCACGCTAAACACATTGTTATCTTGACTGATCGCCATCTTAGCAAACTGCCGTCCAACCGAAAAACTAATAACTGCTGCCCAAAGAGTGAAGAGTTGCAAAACAGTGAGTGCAGGGAAGAACGCCTAAGGTTTACAACAGCTCAATATTCACGATCAGTTAAAGCGAGCCTGTGCTTGGGCATCTGGTATCAAGGATAATGACATTCCAGTCGACGCTTCCAGATTTGTATGCCACTAAGTTGTGGACATTTCACACCGTGCAACAGTAATAATTTTTAAACAACTACATCTACATCTACGTCTGCAAGGACACTCTGCAAATCACACTTAAGTGCCTGGCAGACGGTTCATCGAACCACCTTCACAATAATTCTGTGTTATTCCACTCTCGAACAGTGCCCGGAAAAAACGAACACCTATATCTTTCCGTACGAACTCTAATTTCCTTTATTTTATTATGATGATCGTTTCTCCCTATGTAGGTCAGCGTCAGAAAAATATTTTTGCATTTGGAGGAGAAAGTTGTGATTCAAATTTCGTGAGAAGATTCCGCCGCATCGAAAAACGCCTTTTTCTTAAGGTGTCCATCCCAAATGCTATATCATGTTCTTCACACTCTCTCTCCTATTTTGCGGTAATATAAAACGTGCTTCTGTTCATTGAACTTTCTCGATGTACTCCCAGACCGCTCAGCAGTATTCTAAAAGAGGACGGACAAGCGTAGTGTAGGCAGTTTGTTAGTAGATCTCTTACATTTTCTAAGCGTCCTGCCAATAAAACGCCGTCTTTGGTTCGCCTTCCCCACAACATTTTCTATGTGTTCCTTCCAATTTAAGTTGTTAGTAATTGTAATTCCTAGGTATTTAGTTGAGTTTACGGCCTTTAGATTAGACTGATTTATAATTTAACCGAAGTTTAACGGATTCCTCTTAGCACCCATGTGGATGACCTCACACTTTTCATGTATTTAGGGTCAACTGCCAATTTATGCACCATTCAGATATCTTTTCTAAATCTTTTTGCAATTTGTTTTGATCTTCTGATGAATATACTGGGCGATGAAGGACAGCGTCATCTGCAAACAACCTAAGGCGGCTACACAGATTGTCCACTAAATCCTTTATATAGATAAGGAACAGCAGAGGGCCTATAACACTACCTTGGGGAGCGCAACTCGATGACTTTCCGTCAGTTACTACGAACTGTGACTTCTCTGACAGGAAATCACGAATCCAGTCACATAACTGCGACGTTAGTCCACAAGCACGCAATTTCACTACAAGCCGCTTGTGTGGTACAGTGTCAAAAGCCTTTTGGAAATATGTTAGAAACCCCTTTTGAATAGCGCTCAAAACTTCGTGTGTATAAAGAGCTAGCTGTGTTTCACAATAACAATATTTTCTAAATCCATGTTGACTGTTTGTCAGTAGACCGTTCTCTTCGAGGTAATTCACAACAGGCGATAGACTAGATCAGAGAATGATTGAATGAAAAAATCTCCTCGTATACTAACTGAGAACAGTCCAGTAAATAAATTGTGCATTCTGAATTATGTTATACATTAGCAACTTTCTTTTGCAGTGGATCACTATATTGCAGAAGGTACTGAGGTGTGTCGCGTGTTGCTTTGCAGTTGGTGGAGATCGTGGGTTCGGTGCTCGATCGCCCGCTGATCAAGCAGGAGTTCACCGGCAAGTATGACGCCATCGTCGACATGCTGGATGCCGAGGTTACCACCTCAGAGGTAAAACTGCTAAAATATTTCTGCGAAATGTGTTAATTTGTTCGACATTATAGCATACCACTTAGTAAGCACACTGATTAAAAAATTAATCACCCTAGAAACTTCACGCTAAACCGTGTAGCATTATCCTTGATAATGGCCTTCATTCGGGAAAGGGGAGAGGCTGGTATACTGTTGTTGTTGTTGTGATCTTCAGTCCTGAGACTGGTTTGATGCAGCTCTCCATGATACTCTATTCTGTGCAAGCTTCTTCATCTCCCAGTATCTACTGCAGCCTACACCCTTCTGAATCTGCCTAGTGTATTCATCTCTTGGTCTCCCTCTATGATTTTTACCCTTCACGCTGCCCTCCAATACTAAATTGGTGATCCCTAGATGTCTCAGAACATGTCCTACCAACCCATCCCTTCTTCCAGTCAAGTTGTGCCACAAGCTCCTCTTCTCCCCAATTATATTCAATACCTCCTCATTACTTATGTGATCTACCCATCTAATCTTCAGCATTCTTCTGTAGCACCACATTTTGAAAGCTTCTATTCTCTTCTTGTCCAAACTATTTATCGTACATGTTTCACTTCCATACATGGCTACACTCCATACAAATACTTTCAGAAACGACTTCCTGACACTTAAATCTATACTCGATGTTAACAAATTTTTCTTCTTCAGAAACGCTTTCCTTGCCATTGCCAGTCTACGTTTTATATCCTCTCTATTTCCACCATCATCAGTAATTTTGCTCCCCAAATGGCAAAACTACTTTACTACTTTAAGTGTCTCATTTCCTAATCTAATTCCCTCAGCATCACTAGACTTAATTCGACTACAATCCAATATCGTCGTTTTGCTTTTATTGATGTTCATCTTATACCCTTCTTTCAAGACACTGTCCTTTCCGTTCAACTGCTCTACCAGATCCTTTGCTGTCTCTGACAGAATTACAATGTCATCGGCGAACCTCAAAGTTTTTATTTCTTCTCCATAGATTTTAATTCCTACTCCGAATTTTTCTTTTGTTTCCTTTACTCCTTGCTCAATATACAGATTGAATAACATCGGGGAGAGGCTACAACCCTGTCTCACTCCCATCCCAACCACTGCTTCCCTTAAATAGCCTTTCGCTCCCTGTATTTTACCCCTGCCACCTTCAGAATTTGAAAGAGAGTATTCCAATCAACATTGTCAAAAGCTTTCTCTAAGTCTACAAATGCTAGTAACGTAGGTTTGCCTTAATATTTCTTCTAAGATAAGTCGTAGGATCAGTATTGCATCAAGTGTTCCAACATTTCTACGGAATCCAAACTGATCTTCCCCGAGGTCGGCTTCTATCAGTTTTCCATTCGTCTGTAAAGAATTCGCGTTAGTACTTTGCAGCTGTGACTTATTAAACTGATAGTTCGGTAATTTTCACATCTGACAGCAGCTGCTTTCTTTGGGATTGGAATTATTGGTTCAGATGGCTCTGAGCACTATGGGACTCAACATCTGAGGTCATCAGTCCCCTAGAACTTATGACTACTTGAACCTAACTAACCTAAGGACATCACACACATCCATGCCCGAGGCAGGATTCGAACCTGCGACCGTAGCAGTCACGCGGTTCCGGACAGAAGTGCCTAGAACAGCACGGCCACCGCGGCCGGCGATTTGAAGGTCTAAAAATACCTCTGTCACTGTTTTTCCCGTAACGTCCAATATCAATACATAAAAAATTGCAATATGCTCCAATGATTTCCAAAAGAACTAGAGAATACTTTTTAAAGTAGCGGTGGTATTTAGAGTCACTGTTATTTGGACATTTCACACTTACATGTTTTCCGTCAATACTGGCTTTGCAAATTGGAAATCCTCACATTGTTTCAAATTTTTCAGTAGACGTCTTCCAGGTTCCCTCTGTTGGTGAATGCACTTGTATTTCCTGCATTCGCTCACACATTCCTTTACAAAGTTCTATAACAACTTGTCCAGCTGTTGAAAACTCGACGCGAAAATTGTGTCCGATTGTGCTATAGGAATCACCAGCGGCCAAATACCTGGAACATTTTTTTTAGGTGAACAGCTTAAACAGAAGTGGAGGAATATAAGAGACGCTTATGGCAAGTATCTGAGGAGTAAAAAGAACAAACCAGGTGCAGGTGCCCAAAAATCTATGCAAATTGGCAGTTGGCCCCGCATATGGAGTTTTTTGTTTTTGTCGATACCGTATCGAATATTGAGGATATAGTCAGTAACCAAAATCGGCATGAAATTCACAAGACACATGTTAATGAAGAGGAACAATATGAAGAACAACCGCCTGAAGATGTAGCTTCGCAACCTCAAGGTGGAAATGTTGATCCTGTGGACATATTACCAAAAAACAGTTCTACGAAGCAAAAGCTAACAGCAAAACAGCTCGTACCAAAAGAAAAGTGTTCGAGTAACGCTGTTCTAGAGTACCTAAAACGTAAAAGAACTGATCCAAATGGGGATGACATTGACATTATTTTTCAAGGCTACACCCAAACTCTGAAGCAATTTTCACCAAACAGCCAGGCGAACATTAAAATTGCCACAAACATGGCTGAAGAAGAAATGCTGCATTAGCAGGAACAAATATTCCCTTCCAAATGTTCGCACTCATATCTTCGACGTTCCTCGTGTTACTCGCATGCCGCTCAATCTCTACCATTTCCTGAACTAACAACACATTATAATCAGTCATCAGAAGTGAGACCATTTATAAAATAATTACAACTCGTGTTTCATGTAAGTTTGTACGTTACCATATCAATAAATTTTACTTAATTAAGTAAATATAGCATAATCAAAAAACGGCCAAAATTTTTCCATACGTGGGACCCACTGTCATTTTCTATTTTTTTTTGCCACTTTGACCTGTTTTGGTCTTCTTGGTTATCAAACACTTGCCATATGTGTCCTTTATATTCCTCCATTTTTTCTTAAGGTGTTCACCTAAAAGGAGGTTTTAGGTATTTGGTAACTGGGGATTCCTATAGTACAACTGGATACAGTTTTAGCATCAAGTTTTCAATAGCTGGACACGTTGTAAAGCAATGTGTAAGCAAATACAGGAAATATAGGTGCATGATCCAACAGAGGGAATGTGGAAGATCTCTGCGGCATAGTATGAAACTGTGAGGGTTTCCAAATTTCAGAGGAAGTATTGATGGAAAACATGTAATTATCAAATGATTTCATAGTTACATGTCATTGCAAGTCGTTCTTCAGGCCATGTTGGTTCACAACTAGTATATTCAAGACACATAGGAATTAGTGACATCAGCTACCATTGGGCACTATTTATATCAATGAGAAAAGTCAAAAATTTGTGCCGGACTACGATTTGAACCCTGATATCCTGCTTACTAGGCAGAGCGTTGACCACTATGCCATATGGGCGCAGTGGTCAACACAACTTCACGGACTATCCTAGCACACCTTTCAGTGGGTGGATAAGTTCACAATTTGGGTGTGATAGGAGGCGTGTTCTAGTGCAGTCCATGCAGCTAGGTGTGTTGACCACTGTGTCCGGACGGGAGAGTGGTCACTGGGTGTTGTGTGATGTCCTTAGGTTAGTTAGGTTTAAGTATTTCTAAGTCCTAGTGGCCTGATGACCATAGATGTTAAGTCCCATAGTGCTCAGAGCCATTTGAACCATTTTTGAGAGTGCTCAGCACATCTACCTAGTAATCAGGAGACCTGGGTTCAGATCCCAGACCGGCACAAATTTTCAACTTTCCCCGTTGATATAATCAGTGCCTACCGGCAGCTAATGTCTTTAATACCTTTGTGTCTTCATTCATAATGGCTGCTGGATCAGCATCGTCTCTGTACTTTTGGACATGTCCATAAGAACAGACACCACATATACGTAGTTGATGTATTGCTTTTTAATGTCATTCTTAATTAAATTACAAATTCCATCAAAACAGTCAGGTGTCATTCTGAAGTAAATGTAAAATTTTTTAATATCTCTACGGAGCGCAGACATCGGCGTGTGATATTCCTCGAAGTTGTACATTTTGTATTAATTTCATGTAGGCCTATTTTTATTCTTAGTTTCGTGAAAAAATAAAATTTACACTCCTGGAAATTGAAATAAGAACACCGTGAATTCATTGTCCTAGGAAGGGGAAACTTTATTGACACATTCCTGGGGTCAGATACATCACATGATCACACTGACAGAACCACAGGCACATAGGCACAGGCAACAGAGCATGCACAATGTCGGCACTAGTACAGTGTATATCCACCTTTCGCAGCAATGCAGGCTGCTATTCTCCCATGGAGACGATCGTAGAGATGCTGGATGTAGTCCTGTGGAACGGCTTGCCATGCCATTTCCACCTGGCGCCTCAGTTGGACCAGCGTTCGTGCTGGACGTGCAGACCGCGTGAGACGACGCTTCATCCAGTCCCAATCATGCTCAATGGGGGACAGATCCGGAGATCTTGCTGGCCAGGGTAGTTGACTTGTACCTTCTAGAGCACGTTGGGTGGCACGGGATACATGCGGACGTGCATTGTCCTGTTGGAACAGCAAGTTCCCTTGCCGGTCTAGGAATGGTAGAACGATGGGTTCGATGACGGTTTGGATGTACCGTGCACTATTCAGTGTCCCCTCGACGATCACCAGTGGTGTACGGCCAGTGTAGGAGATCGCTCCCCACACCATGATGCCGGGTGTTGGCCCTGTGTGCCTCGGTCGTATGCAGTCCTGATTGTGGCGCTCACCTGCACGGCGCCAAACACGCATACGACCATCATTGGCACCAAGGCAGAAGCGACTCTCATCGCTGAAGACGACACGTCTCCATTCGTCCCTCCATTCACGCCTGTCGCGACACCACTGGAGGCGGGCTGCACGATGTTGGGGCGTGAGCCGAAGACGGCCTAACGGTGTGCGGGACCGTAGCCCAGCTTCATGGAGACGGTTGCGAATGGTCCTCGCCGATACCCCAGGAGCAACAGTGTCCCTAATTTGCTGGGAAGTGGCGGTGCGGTCCCCTACGGCACTGCGTAGGATCCTACGGTCTTGGCGTGCATCCGTGCGTCGCTGCGGTCCGGTCCCAGGTCGACGGGCACGTGCACCTTCCTCCGACCACTGGCGACAACATCGATGTACTGTGGAGACCTCACGCCCCACGTGTTGAGCAATTCGGCGGTACGTCCACCCGGCCTCCCGCATGCCCACTATACGCCCTCGCTCAAAGTCCGTCAACTGCACATACGGTTCACGTCCACGCTGTCGCGGCATGCTACCAGTGTTAAAGACTGCGATGGAGCTCCGTATGCCACGGCAAACTGGCTGACACTGACGGCGGCGGTGCACAAATGCTGCGCAGCTAGCGCCATTCGACGGCCAACACCGCGGTTCCTGGTGTGTCCGCTGTGCCGTGCGTGTGATCATTGCTTGTACAGCCCTCTCGCAGTGTCCGGAGCAAGTATGGTGGGTCTGACACACCGGTGTCAATGTGTTCTTTTTTCCATTTCCAGGAGTGTATAACAAACAAGGTATAGTCTGGTAATTTATTGTCTCATTGCTTATTATTCTAATAACTTACTCAGCAAAATGATCCTCTTCAGCTAGAGCTAGTAACGAGAGCTTCTTCTTCATCTGAAGACATTAAATAAAACACAATCTTAGCTCCAATTTTAAAAAGTTTATTATTTTGAGTGAAACTCCCGTGTAGCAAAAGTTTCTCAACAATTACGCAGGAAGAAGCCTAGAAAATGACATTGCCGTTCCCACTGAGGTGACACTGTCGCGCACATGAAGTGGGATTCTTGCTCCTGCTGTCCCGCTTTGAGATGACTGGACGTTAAGACTGGATGATTTACCGTGATAGGGTGCCTGGTTGTTCGTGAAACCAGAAACGTATGCGTGTGGCCCTGCGAACGCGGCTGTTGCCTTGTTAGAAGGCAGGAGAGTCCACAGCATACTTATCTGCTACTATGGATAGGACAGGGCAGCACTTCGTCACCGAGAATGTTACGAAAACATTCTTTCGTTCATGTCCATGGTAATCCGCATGAGTGGGTCCAAGTCGTGTTATGAAAAGCCACCACAAAACATCGCAGAATCACCCCTGGTCTCAACTACACCTTCCACGCATCACAGGTTAAACACATTGCGCCGCAAGTGCACTCGACGCCTTTCGTAATTTCAAAAGGCAAAATCGGGACTGGTCGGGCCACATTACCCGCCGCCGTCCAGCTACTCTCAAGTTTCTATGAAGTTTGGCCCAGTGAAGAGGGTGAAGCTTTTTTTTGCCACTGTGAGCTATGGCCTTTGATGAGAATCCCAAAATGCCCATTGTGCCATTCCTTTTGCAATGTTCCCTCGGAAAGTCGTTGAAAGGCATCTGCATTCACTGAGAGCAGCAATTTCTGTCATGGTGAAAGCATTCTGACTGACACTGCGTGACAGTCACAGAAGCACCAATTCACTCTCATGGCTTATGCCAACAGTGAAGGATCACGTGAGTGTCTGGTACCAATTCAGTACCATCTACAGCTACCAGTGTGCTTGTTTAACGGCGCGACTAGTGTCATATTTTAAACAGGGCATATTTCCACACAACTACACTCCTGGAAATTGAAATAAGAACACCGTGAATTCATTGTCCCAGGAAGGGGAAACTTTATTGACACATTCCTGGGGTCAGATACGTCACATGATCACACTGACAGAACCACTGGCACATAGACACAGGCAACAGAGCATGCACAATGTCGGCACTAGTACAGTGTATATCCACCTTTCGCAGCAATGCAGGCTGCTATTCTCCCATGGAGACGATCGTAGAGATGCTGGATGTAGTCCTGTGGAACGGCTTGCCATGCCATTTCCACCTGGCGCCTCAGTTGGACCAGCGTTCGTGCTGGACGTGCAGACCGCGTGAGACGACGCTTCATCCTGTCCCAAACACGCTCAATGGGGGACAGATCCGGAGATCTTGCTGGCCAGGGTAGTTGACTTACACCTTCTAGAGCACGTTGGGTGGCACGGGATACATGCGGACGTGCATTGTCCTGTTGGAACAGCAAGGTCCCTTGCCGGTCTAGGAATGGTAGAACGATGGGTTCGATGACGGTTTGGATGTACCGTGCACTATTCAGTGTCCCCTCGACGACCCCAGGAGCAACAGTGTCCCTAATATGCTGGGAAGTGGCGGTGCGGTCCCCTACGGCACTGCGTAGGATTCTACGGTCTTGGCGTGCATCCGTGCGTCGCTGCGGTCCGGTCCCAGGTCGACGGGCACGTGCACCTTCCGCCGACCACTGGCGACAACATCGATGTACTGTGGAGACCTCACGCCCCACGTGTTGAGCAATTCGGCGGTACGTCCACCCGGCCTCCCGCATGCCCACTATACGCCCTCGCTCAAAGTCCGTCAACTGCACATACGGTTCACGTCCACGCTGTCGCGGCATGCTACCAGTGTTAAAGACTGCGATGGAGCTCCTTATGCCACGGCAAACTGGCTGACACTGACGGCGGCGGTGCACAAATGCTGCGCAGCTAGCGCCATTCGACGGCCAACACCGCGGTTCCTGGTGTGTCCGCTGTGCCGTGCGTGTGATCATTGCTTGTACAGCCCTCTCGCAGTGTCCGGAGCAAGTATGGTGGGTCTGACACACCGGTGTCAATGTGTTCTTTTTTCCATTTCCAGGAGTGTATTTCGTTTGTATTACCTCATGTCGCTGTGATAACAAATAAAAGAATTATTATTATTAACATTATACGAGGGGTGTTCAATAACGAATGCAACACAGTTTTTTTGTGAAAGCATGTTGGTTATATTGAGAATACAAATGCAACATATTACCCCCCACTCTTTTGGTTACAGAACCCCGTTTTTGAACATAATTTCCTTTCAACGCAACGCCGGCCGGAGTGGCCGAGCGGTTCTAGTCTACGAGTATGATTGCTCTCACGTTCCCATACAATCCAGCATCAGGCCACAGTCAGAACAAACGCTCCACAAGTCTGTATGCTGCACGTTTCGAGCAGCTGGAAATATGAGGCTTCTGTCAGGTGCTGATAACAGTGTCTCTCATCAGTACTCGACATCTCCATGTCTTTCCCAGTAATCACTCAACATGCGACGATGTTCAGCCCCCCACCCAGGAATCTGGAGTACGAAGTTTTTGTTCATTCTAGAAATTTCACGTACTTCTAAAAGCAACTGGACAACTAGCAATTCTCTGGAATATAGTAAATTCTTTGTATCACCTACCAAATTTAGATGTGGCATGACAAGAGGTGTCATCAACCAACTCATTTACATAAAAGTGGCCATTTTAGAGTCTTGGCTCTGCCTTGATAAACTTTTACGGATGCCCACGGTTCCGCCGGGTGTTGCAGGAGCTGTACGAGGAGCAGATGGGTCAGCTGCAGCGGTGGGGCTTCATGCAGGTGGACAAGTGCATGTCGCCCGTGGCGGGCGCGCTGCGCTGGTCCGATATGCTACGCAAGCGCATCTCGGCGCCCGTCAACTCCTTCGTCGCCTTGCAGCACCCGTGAGTACACGACCACCTCACCCCACTGCACACGACATTAGAACTTGCTCGTATCGAACGACTAACAAGACATGTATTCTCAGCGTTGGGTAGTTTCAGTAGAAGGGTAAATCCACGTTACATCATGATATGTAGTTACTCCGTAGTAGTTCGTATTTTCCCATTCACAGAGTTCCCTGAACTCCGAAAAGTTTCAAGATTTCGCCAACAGGTGGCAGAAGAATATAGGATTCCAACAAGCTCTAACATGCCATCTTTTATCACTTATACAAGATTTTGGACATTATTTCTTGAATACTTAGGTGGAGGAGAGGTCATTTTCTTTCAATGACACCAGTAGTGGACATACGAGGGTAATCCCAAAAATAAGGTCTCCTATTTTTTTATAAGTACAGTATTCTGTTTGTGTGGCAGTTGGTCACACTGTTATGAAGAGTGCTTCACGCGCTGTGTGTAAACGTGCGCATGCCGCGCTGAGGCGCTCAGTCTTGGTTTGGCAACCGTCGAGAATGGAGCTCCCGTTGGATGTTACCGCCAAGTGCGAATTGCACGTAGCTATTCGGCTTTTGAACGCAAAGGGTACTGCGCCGATTGAAATCCGTCGCCAATTGACGGAAGTGTATGGTTAGTCGGGCAAGGATGTCAAAAATGTTCGTAAGTGGTGTAGAGAGTTTGCAACTGGTCGGACCGAAATTCACAACGAACAAAGCAGCGGGAGACCGTCAATTTCTGAGCAGACAGTGTTGAAGGTTGAGCAAAGCATGCTTGAAGATCGGCGAGCACCCTGGATTATCTCTGCAAGTTGGTTCCTGAGGTTTCCCGAAGCACCGCTCCCGGAATTTTAACGGAAACATTGAACTACCCGAAGGTGTGCGCAAGATGGGTGCCACGCATGCTGACTGAGGACCACATGCGGCAACGAGTTGATGCTTCGCGCGCATTTCTTCACCGCCTTGCAGCCAAACAGGACAACTTTCTGGACTCAATTGTCACGGGTGACGAAACCTGGGCATACCACTTTAGACCTGAGACCAAGCAACAATCACGCCAGTTCATAACTTTCTGAACAGCATGGCGGCGAGCTGGTATGACATGGGCATACAAAAAATGCCACAGCGTCTACAAAAATGGATCGACAGAAATTGTGATTACGTCGAAAAATAGCTAAGTGTTCAAGCTGTAAACTGATGTAAACCTTGTAGAAATAAACAGGTCTATGTACTTATAAAAAAAAAACAGGAGACCTTACTTTTGGGATTACCCTCGTATTATTTTCATGTGAACAGTATTTTCGGTTCGAAAATTTCGTATTGACATAGACTGACGGTAAGATACTAGTGAATCACACGTAAAAATTGCATGCATATAATATTAAAGTTTTACAGTGTGGAAGCTTATTGTTGCATCCGTTTTTCCTGGGTTTTGCGAGCAGTGATGGCGCCCAAGTGGGGAAAAGATTTACGCTCCTATTGATTTGAAACTCTTAACCAAGCATTACGGTTGATGAAGGGATAAGGACGGAGTGTTTACAAAACAAGTAAACATTTGCGGATATCATAAGGAGTGTGAAACTTTTGGCCTATCGAGATAGTGAGACTGTCGCAAAAATAGACACAGTATGTTGTAGAGTCCATTACTTGTTGGACGGCTGGCCCACACGTGAAGAGGCTACGGTGTGCTTGGAGCACAGTACGGTGTTTCTAGCTTGTGGTCGGCCAGCAAGCACCTTGACTAAATTCATTGATTGCCACACCCCAGCGCATCTCGACTGGCCCACTTAACACCCAATCTCACTCTCACAGAAATTGAAGTTATTAGGACAGCTGGTGAAATGTAGCATTTATTATACCCTCCAATTTTGTAACTCAGCTGGCTCCAATCACTAATGAGTGTATCCTTACGAATATGGCGTACCTGAAGTTGCTTGTGGACTCTCTTTCCCATCGAAATGAGGTCATTGTGAATTCTGGAAGAAGTGAAATGTCTCTTGAGGATGACGAGTTTTTTGTCCAGTGTGCTTAATTCATCTACATGTCTAGACCTACGCGAGCACTCTGCATTTCACAATTAAGTACCTGGCAGACGGTTTATCGAACCACCCTCAAGCTATTTCTGTACCATTCCACTCTTGAACAGTGCGCAGACAAAACGAACACTTAAATCTTTCTGTGCGAGCTCTAATTTCTGTTATTTTAATAGAATGATTATTTCTTACAATGTAGTTGGGGTCCAATAAGATATTTTCTCACTTGGAGGAGAAACTTGGTGACTGAAATTTCATGAGAATAACCCGCCACTACGAGACGATTGCCACCCCAGTCCCTGTATCATATCCGTGGCACTCTGCCCCTATTTCGCGATAATATAAAACGAGCTTCCTTTCTTTGATCTTTCTCAATGTCCTCCGACACTCCTGCCTAATCCGAATCCCAGACCGCACAGCAATACTCCAGAAGAAGACGACAAGCGTATTGCAGGCAGTCTCTTTAATAGACCTGTGGCATCTTCGAAGTGTTCCTCCAATTGGTTAATCCAATCTATAGAGATGAAAATATTGTACAATAAAGGTAAACCTATCTAACTTCGCAATATTAAGGATTGTAAATGAAAAACCGAAAGAAATATTCAATATAGAAATTGCATATTTTACATGTAAGAGACAATTAGGCAATGAAATTTTTTGAAATTATAAAATATAGTAAACAAAGTGGGCTTGCTACCTAATTTTACCATAGCATAACTAATTCTGTGGCGCTACATGCTTTAACTTCGTGAAAATGTGCTGAATTCCGAGATAATTTTGTTTCGTATTGTAAAAATTCGCTCAACGCACTTTTCATTCATTTCAGCATCGGTGCCACTGTCACTGACATTTACACAAATATTAAACATAAATATCGTAGCATCAGGTGAATCAATGGACCGGCAACTTTCATCGAACCATCACAGATAAAAACATCACTGAATCCAAGCACTTTTATTCTTTCCACAGTTGTAGCTCTCTTTACAAGCTGCGCAGACGCCCTCATTTCTTGTCTTCCTTCCCTTGAACACTGAATTGACTGTGCAACAATGTTTAGTAGTTTATTTGGTTAACGTTCAGGCCGAACCCTATTTCCTGCATCTGTATTATGAAATTAAATTCTAGTTCACTTTTAAGAGCAAACGATCTCCCCATTTTCCCAAATGTCACATTGTCTATGTTGCCATCACTGTGGTCCATAGTTTTTAAAGTACTCCACAGAATGGAGAAATGTTTAGCATCTTTGCATATCGATCACATTTCTTTCAAAAACTAATGAAATGCTCCACGAAATTCATCAGGTGAATAAGACTGTCTTCTCTTGCTCACATAGCTCTCATTTCAACTGTAATCCCTATATATTGTGACATGAAATTTCTTAAAAAATTGTATATGTGATTGTGAATATATTCCAGTATATAAAAAGTCGAATTGCTTTACACAAGCAAAGTATGAAACAAACATCTGAAGAAGGAATAAATCACAGTATATAAAAATGTTGGGGCTATTTCACCCAGTCAAGAGCCTATTCCGCCCAGCGTATTTCAGTGACAAAGTCGTAAGCATTTACCACGTTTTTTTGTACTTTTGCACTCACACATACTTCGTGAAACCATGTAGCACACTAAAAAAAAAAAAAATTAACTCTGCCCGAACAGGCCCTGATCCCAACGGTACCGACTGGCCGATGTGTCCTCCTCAGCCCACAGGTATCAATGGATGCGGATATGGAGGGCCATGCAGTCAGCACACCACTCTCCTGGCCGTATGTCAGTTTACGAGACCGGAACCGCTACTTCTCAGTCACATAGCACCCCAGTTACATTGCACATTGCTGGCACTTTATCCAGAGGAGCTGCCTGTAACACTTGTTAGTGCTTGTTTGATATCTTCTTCAGACTATGAAGCACTTGGCTTTTGCCTTTTGTACGTACGAAACATCTGTAAAAAAGAAACAAAGAAAACGAGTTCGATGGAATTTTCCAATAATACCTCAATTAAACTAGTAATTTCATTGAGAAGAAATAGCCCCATGTGAACAGGACGAAAACAGCCCCATCTGCAGACATTTAGAAAGAGCCAGCAAATCAGACCTTTGTGAGTAAAGTCAGCAACATTGGTTGATACGTACACTGCATATGTTCTAATACAAGTGACAATAAGAGTTTAAAATTGCACGTTATTGTGCATTGTACACCTTAATTTGTTAGGTTGTATTCCTTAACTATGGCAATAACCCATCACAATTCGCTCACCTCTAGAGCTTGTTTTTCTGTCCTGTCAACAATGTAACAAAAATACACTTACTACAACCACACACGGCCACACAGAGATACTGGCAAAACGACCTTGACTCTGTGAGGAACTATCGCACTGTTGCAACATCTCTTATTTCAGGCTGAATAGCCCCGTGAGCAGAATAGCCCCGCTCTACACTAACCCTTCTACGCACATTTGCTTAGACATGGAGCCATTGTTTCTGCAATGGACACAAAACTTAAGAGGAGTCGTCGTTTTCCTAAGCAAATGATTCAGTAATAAGGCTTCTAAACGAAACTATGGTGACTAAGATTATGAGTATGTTCCACTGGTGATACAAATTCATATGAGTGTCTAATTGCTTGAACCTTAATGAATGTGCATTGCAGGATCAGTGCAGCAAACCACATATTTCTCTCCACACACCAAACAGTGAATTACTTATATAATCTGAGACTTTCCCGGCGTATATGCTGTTTGAAGAGTTCTCGGGTGTCCAGCTGGATACGATTGTCGAAGGTCCACGATACTTTGGCGAATAATCATCATCAGCACCACCTCATTACGGCGGAACGGTTACGCGGAGAAATATCGTGGGTATTCGACGATCGTGTCCGGCTGAACATCCGAGAACCCTTCAAACAACAAAATCAATAAACTACTTATTCCGCACACAGCGTTCATTCCCGCTCAAAATGTCTCTCCCGTGTGGAAGGCATTCCTGCCATTTGTTGGGGACAGTTGGAACTGTGTGTACAAGGCCTAACTTACTTAAAAACAAAAAAAATGTGTCTGCTATCACGAAATAAAGTATGTCACGGAGTTAGGTAAGTTTAGCCTACTTTCTGGCATTATAGATCACTGCCACATGGAAAGAGGAAAAGAAGTCCTTAAAGAATAACACGCCAATATTTCCAGTTTATATTTCAAATTTTAAGTCTTACATACATACATACATGCATGCATTAATCTTTGTTCCATAGATCATGAATACGACATTTCATAATGATGTGGAACATGTCACTTTAACATCAGTTTTCTTTAAACAAAATAATTAATTAATTAATTTTTTTACAGTTACTACTTCATATCTAAGAATTTATCTATTGAGTAGAAGGAGTTGTCATTCAGAAATTCTTTAATTTGCTTTTAAATGTTGGTTGGCTTATCTGTCAGACTTTTAATACTATTTGGCAAATGACCAAAGATTTTTGTGGCAGCATAATTCACCCCTTTCTGTGCCAAAGTGAGATTTAGTCCAGAATAGTGAATATCATCCTTTCTTCTAGTTTTGTAGCTATGCACTTCGCTGTTATTTTTGAATTGGAATGAGTTACTAATGACAAATTTCATAAGTGAATATATGTATTGCTAAGGTACTGTGAATATCCTGAGTTCCTTAAATAAATGTCTGCAAGGTGATCTTGGGTGGGCTCCAGCTGTTATTCTGATTACACGCTTTTGTGCCATGAATACTTTCTCTCCTAGTGACGAATTGCCCCAAAATATGATGCCATATGAAAGCAGTGAATGAAAATATGCATATTAGGCTAATTTACTGGTATGTTTATCATCAAAATTTGCAATAACTCTAATATCATAAGTAGCTGAACCTAACCATTTCAGTAGATCATCGATGTGTTTCTTCCAGTTCAATTTCTCATCAATGTACACACCCAGAAATATTGAGTATTCTACCTTAGCAATAGACTTCCGTTCATAGTCTATATTTATCAATGGTGCTATGCCATTTACTGTACAGAATTCTATTAACTGTGTTTTCTCAAAATTTAGTGAGAGTCCATTTCCACAGAACCACTTAATAATTTTCTGAAAGACATTATTTGCAATTTCCTCAGCTGATTCTTGCTTCTTGGGTGTGATTACTATACTTGTACCATCAACAAAAAGAACTAACTTTGCATCTTCATGAATATAGAGTGGGAAGTCGTTAATATATATTAAGAACAATAAGGTACCCAAGACTGAATGCTGTGGGACACCATTCTTGATACCTCCCCAATTAGAGGGCTGTGCTGGTTTTTGTAGACTATCTGTACTGTTAATTTCAATTTTCTGCATTCTTCCACTTAAGAATGAATTAAACCATTTGTGCACTGTCCCATTCATACCACAATAATTAAGCTTATCTAGAAGAATTTCATGATTCACACAATCAAAAGCCTTTGAGAGACCACAAAATATCCCAATGGGTGATGTTCGGTTATTCATTGCATTCAATATTTGATCAGTGTAAGGATATATAGCATTTTCTGTTGAAAAGCCTTTCTGAAAACCAAATTGACATTTTGTTAGTACTTCATTTTTACAAATATGTGATGCAACTCTTGAACACATTACTTTTTCAAGAATTTTGGATAAAGCTGTCAGAAGTGAGATTGGGCGGTAGTTACTATAGTTCAATTCCTTTATCTTGGCGGTTCGCGCATGCCCGCCCAGACGCGGGAGATTGCTGCGTTGCCAGTTGTACGCGCCAAGAGAAGCAGCGCCATAGTGTAGTTCGCAAACTTACGTTTAGGGGGGAGCGTGCAGTTTATGAAGTAAAGCCACCACGACCGCATTAAACCTTTCGCTGCTACAGAGACGTGCTCCCTGCATTCCGCGATGTGCGCGATTTTGTCATCATTGCACTGCTCGCCTGAGCAGACACATGGTGTTTCGACTTCTTTGACACACTTTATCATTCGATTTCACAAAAACTATTTGGCCCAAAAATTTGATTTTTACACATCTTCTTGACTGATACCTTCCCCCCATAAATGACTTAATTTTGTTTCGAAGTTCAACGCAGTTATTGTGCAGCATTAGATGTAGTAAACCATTGCACTAAATTTTGAAGAGTTTGCAGAGGTAAAAGTCCATAGCGTATAGTTGCCACTAGAAATTTCAAAAAATTACATTCAAACGAATAAAATTCATAAAGTAAGACACTTCGATATTGTTTTTAAATAAAGAAAAGATTAAGCAGAACCTTTCGCTTAGCAGCCATGCACGTTAACCATTACACTATCGAAGCTTATCATTCAATACGTCTCCTGGAGGACTTTAAAATATCACGCAAAATACCGACAAACACTGTTGGTATGACTATGAATTACTCACGTTTCGTCGAAGTACAATAGGAAATAAACAATTACAGCTGTTCTTTATTGCGAAAAAGCGGTTAGTGAGACATACAAACACCTTTCCTTGCTATCGCCAGAATTAGGAGGCTTATTGCTTGTTTGGTTTAATTAATTAATAGAATATGAAGCAATTGGTATAAAGAATGCATTTTCCAAACTTACTATAAAAGAAAGTCTGCTATCAAGACACTGCTTTTGTTCAATTACTTTATTTATGACTGAACGTTTCTAAAACTGAAGACACTCGTCCGTGCTCTGCACTGCAGTCGAGCTCTGGCAACGTCGTTCTCTGTTCATTGGCTGACTGTGTTTTGTGAGTTCAGATGCGCAGAACGAACCTAAACTCGGCCGCCGTCATAAATGACGCGCACTTTAGCATCAGATTTATCCCTTTTTTATGCAATGATTTAACAATAGCATATTTCAGTCTATATGGAAAAATTCCCTGTTTCAGTGAGCTACTACATATGTGGCCGAGAATCCTACTTATTTGATGGGAACAAGCTTTTAGTACTCTGTTGGAAATGCCATCAATTCCATGTGAGCTTTCACCTTTGAGTGAATTTATTATTTTCCTGATTTAAGTAGGAGAGGTGGGTTGAATTTCAATTTTATCAAATTGCGTAGGTGGACTTGCCTCCGTATCGCAAGTGTTGTACTCGGCCCTGCTGATTTCCCACGTGACTCGTTTCAGCATCGTTAGCAGTGCGCAGGCGCAAGCGATCCTGTCTCGCCACGCGAGCCTGCTGGAGCGCATGGACGCGTGGCAGAAGCAGATGTTCGCCGACTGGGCCGCCCGGGTGCCGCAGCAGTGCAGGGACAACCTCAAGCTGAGCCTGCTGGCGCGCAAGCAGGACGCCAGGGACCTGCTGCTCAACTTCCACCCGCAGGTCAGCACGACCGACGTCGCGTATTTGCCTTGTCTTGAAACATAATGTTCTCTGGGATCACCGAAAGAGTCTGTGGTGCAAAACTTAAATTATGCAACAGCCCGAATTAGAAGATACCAGCATCACACTTAACGTGGCATCTGTATTCATTACACCTACAGCAATACACAGCAAGTCACCTTACTGGGTGTGATGGGTGGTATCTGGAGTGACCCAGTCACACTACTCCCCCCCCCTCACACTTGCTATTACTCTTGAGGATGGTATGAAGGAGTAACAACAGTCGCTAAGCCTTCTTATAAATTCTAAAATCAATGATTTTTCGATTACTAGTAAGATTATCGACAATGGTTTCTTTACACATTGGTGATCGAAGCTTGCTAAAAGAAGCTTCTTTACTTTACTTTACTTTTCCGTGTCCAGATGAAATTTTATTTTTCCAATAGCTAGCCACCGCTACGGCTTTGTCGTTGGCTTGTAGCAGGTCACTAAAACTGCAGGGCTCCGGCAGTAGTCGGCACATGAGCAGATGTGCCTCGTCTTGTAACTCTCCGCCGGCCGAAGTGGCCGCGCGGTTCTGGCGCTGCAGTCTGGAACCGCGAGACCGCTACGGTCGCAGGTTCGAATCCTGCTTCGGGCATGGATGTGTGTGATGTCCTTAGGTTAGTTAGGATTAACTAGTTCTAAGTTCTAGGGGACTAATGACCTCAGCAGTTGAGTCCCATAGTGCTCAGAGCCATTTGAACCATTTTGTAACTCTCCGCATCCGCAAAGAACGTCGTCATCATTAGTGAGCAGTCCCCACTTGCACAGATTAGTTTTGCATCTGGGTACACCAGCCCTCAGCCTATTTAGTGTTCTCCACACTGTATAAGAAAGTTTGTTTCCAGGTGCCATTTGCTCTTTTGGTATTATCTGCAGTGCGGTTTGTTCATTCTCCCATTTACGGACTCTATTATCTTCCTGTGAACCGTCCAGGATCTTAGTTCTTGCAATAAAGCTATTTCTAGACTTAAGCCTCCGAGCCTGTGACGTGCCCATTCAGTGGGTGTCGAGAATCTGTTTCTTTCTTTGTTCTCTCAGCGTCTGCTGCCACCTGCCTTCTGATCTCGGATGGGGCAATTCCAGCAAGTAGGTACAAATTACCCGTTGGTGTGGGTCTGAGACAGCCTGTAACAATTCGCATTGTCTCATTTACACTTACATCAACCTGTTTAGCATGTGCAGATGCTTCCCATACTGGCGCTGCATACTCTGCTGCAGAAACACACAGAGCAAGTGCTGATGTTCTCAGTACTGATGGTTGAGCTCCCCATTCATAGTTTGTCAGCCTGCGGATGATGTTATTCCTGGAGCAGACTTTAGCCGTGGTGTTTTGGCAATGCTGCTTGAAGGAAAGCGTTCTGTCAAGTACAACCCCAAGGTATTTAGGTGTTGGACAGTGCTTTAGCTTCTTACTTTGCCATGTAACGTCGAGCTCAACTCCAGCATCTCTATTGCGCAGATGGAAAGCACATACTTGGGTTTTGTCAGGGTTTGGCTTGAGGTGATTGGCGTCGTAGTATTGAGCCAGTTCTGCAAGCGCTCTAGAAAGATTTCCAGATGTTGCATCAAAATTGGACCCCTGGACCACCACAGCTGTGTCATCAGCATATACGAACAGTCTTGCATCTTGAGGTATAGGTTGGTCATTAGTGTACATATTATAAAGGATGGGAGAAAGTACACTTGCTTGTGGTAAGCCATTTTTCTGCAGTCGCCATCTACTGTTCTTACCATTTAGGGAGACATAAAATCTTCGATTCTGCAGAAGACTACCAATAACCATCGCCAACCTACAGTCCCCTGTGAGGTGATATAATTTGCGCAATAGCTTTCTGTGGTTTACCGTGTCGTATGCAGCAGTAAGATCTATGAAAGCTGCTCCAGTTATTAATTTTGTTTTAAACCCATCTTCTACATGTTGCGTCAGATTAAGTGTTTGCCCACAACAAGATCTTCCTGGTCTGAAACCGGCTTGTTCGTTTATGAGTTTTCCATCTATAGTTTCTGCCACCCGGCTGAGAATCATCCGCTCCAGTATCTTATAGAGATGGCATAGAAGCGACACTGGTCAGTAACTTTTGGGGTCCTTTATCTCCTTGCCAGGTTTTAATAAAGCCACCACTCTCGCCTGCCGCCATAGTTTTGGAATATTCAGCTCTTTAATACAGGTGTTCATCATTTGTAGAAACCAGTTTCGAGCTTTGGGCCCAAACTGTTTTATCTGCTCCGTTCTAAGGTCATCAGTTCCAGCGACCTTATTCAGTTTCATACTCTGAATGGCGTCTTCCAGTTCGGTTGCTGTGAATGAAGCATTGAGGAGTCCGTAGTCTTTTTGTTCTTGCGGTATAACTTTCTCTTTTCCCTTTGGTTTTCCCATTCTTTAGAAGTTGGCTAGCAATCTGATTTGCTGTTACCTCATTGTTCTTCTGCTGGTGGTCAGTTGGGTCCCCACTTAAGAAGCTTCTAGCAATACACTAACACTTCCAAAGTAAGTTAGAAATAAGATTAATAATGTTGCTCACGCAGCATATGTTCGCTTTATCGGGCAACAACAAAATTATTGACTGTGGATGGTATCGTCAGAATGGAAATAATGAAGTCACTGTAAAAAAATCATTAATTTTGGCACGTATCTTGAATGGATTCCCACGTAGATTTCGTCGAAGTTGTTATGGCTCATCTTGTTGATTCTAGGGTGATTCCACTTTGACTGTTAGAAGGTCCAGATCTGTATTTTAGCAATATTTGAAGACCTAACAAATGCGTTTTTCAGGAAATTCTTAATGATCAAACAATCCCAGATCAGAACAATGGTATGGTAGAAATAATTTTTGACTTGGTGTTCACGATCCACATTTTTATTAAACTTCTTGTAAATTCATTATACTTCTTCTTAATTGTCACATCATCAAGAAAACAGTTTTGTATCAATCTTCCTATATTTAATTTCATCTTTAACCAAACACAAGACTTGACTGTTTTTTTACAAAGCGAAATAACAACTTAACTTCTGCAAAGTGAAACAAAGACTCCCTCTGTGCGCATTCGCGCCAAAAAGGTTACAAGTAAGTCAAAGATTATAACAGTCTCACAGAAATGAATACACACAAGAACCATATCACTGTAATATATCGATACATCGGATACCTATACATTAATAAAACCAAATGTGGATATTGTCATAAAAATATGTCTGTTACTTCGCAGAAAAGTAGTACGATATTACTGGTATCGAGAACTGGGGATGGAGTGCCGTAATGGTCACGTAAATAAAAAACCATTACAAGCTTAAAACTCCGGTAGGGTACATTCTAACAAGAAACCCTTTGAGTGCGAGGTCACAAGTAAAATCTTTAGTCCGGCTCATCTGAAAGTGTTGTGTTAACAATTATGACACGGAAAATATTAGCTGCTAGTAACTCACCATGTGCATCAGAAGGGGGACAGAAAATAAGTGTTCGGGAGGTGCAGACATCAACCTTTTATTGGTAGCATGTGTTACACTTCATTTAATGGGCATCGTCGACAATCAAGAAAAGTTCGAAACAAACCATTAACTTCTACCATGAACACCGAATGAAAACTGGCGCGTCACAATGGTTACACAGGTTCGCACCGTCAAGATCGAAGGCAAACTAATTGAGAGTTACAAACCGTGCAGGACTTTCAGCTGTATATCCACCCTTAAGGAATGCGTATAGAATGGTGTCGCTGTAACGGCATGATGGAAACTAATGGAATGTGATGGCGTGCAACCGAATGCGAAACAGTCTGTCGTGGAGCTCATTGTGAAACTGGCCATCCTATATGGCGTAGCTGCAGATAGTGCGATAGTAATTATGTTTTATAGGCACAATAAAAACAGACAACCAGAGGCTTAATTTGTGCAGTGGTTTCAGGAGGTCAGCGGCCTTGCCGCAGTGGTAACACCGGTTCTCGTCAGATCACGGAAGTTAAGCGCTGTCGGGCTGGGCTAGCACTTGAATGGGTGAACATCCGGTCCGCCGAGCGCTGTTGGCAAGCGTGGTGCACTCAGCCCTTGTGAGGCAAACTGAGGAGCTACTTGATTGAGAAGTAGCGGCTACGATCTCGGAAACTGACATACAGCCGGGAGAGCAGTGTGCTGACCACATGCCCCTCCATATCCGCATGCAGTGACGCCTATGGGCTGAGGATGACACGGCGACCGGTCGGTACCGTTGGGCCTTCATGGTTTGTTCGGGAGGAGTTTAGTTTTAGTTTAGGTTTCGGGTGGTATGAACTGCAACGTCACACACTTTTAAGGAGGAATAGTTTGCTATAAAGGAGTATGATTTTTATACACAGACCAGAAATCAAGCAAAATCAAGTTCTTTTGACCAGCTATTCGCTAAAAGCAGCGCTCATAGCATGGTTGTAGTTCTCTTACGCCCATTATCCCATGCTTGCTTGCTGTGATGTAACTATTCCCTACTGCCCTACGCGCGCGAGAAATAATCGTAGGAGGCAGAGCCCCTCCAACTTCTCGCAGAACAAGAAATAACTTTCCAGTCAATTTACCATCCAGATTAACAGTCGGCATAATTCTATACGAAAGCATTGAGGTATTTATGTTGATTGACCTCGAACAACACTCTTAGTATCTCTAATTTCCAGGGTCCCTTTCATATACATTTCCTCTTCAAATCGAAGTTGAAAATACATTTATTACTGAACGATGGGAAAAATTTGTTCATCTCATATGCACATTTTCGGACCATTTCCGCAGTTTGCTGTGCATCGTCAAATCGTTTGAAATTTAGTAATCTTAAGTCTTCCAGTTCTGTAGCACTGTTTGAAGTTCTACAAACATCCACTGCTTCGCTTGAAATCACTTTGATCTTCATCTCGCGCAGTTTGATGTTCATAACCTAGTAGGTAACTATCATGCACGTCCTGTAAATTGTATCGAGCATCTCTGAAACACTCAAACACCAGTTTTTGTGAAAAACTCCCTTGAATATCCGTAGTTTTCTTTATGCACCACAAGGGCCTATAGCTGCGGACTTACTCTAAATCTCTTCATAATCGTTTTAACTACGATGCGGATGATCTTTCACGTACGCAATCATATTCATTACCCGCTCCTTGGACAAAGGTTGTCCTTCACTACGTTTCACTTGGGACGCGATTTGTGGCTTCCTGACGAAGATGAGTAACTACATGGCTCGGCACCTGTTTCAGTATCACTCTCACTTGTTAAGCACGTACCGTCATCATTGTACTCCTCGAGTACATTGTCCACACAGTCGAGCGTATACCAGACCACACATTCCAGAGACTCATCTTGTAGAAAAACTAACATTTCTTCTGCCACTTCTTTCTCAGTCTGCGAAATCCCTTGGGTTCCTTTCTGACGAAATGTCAACTTAGGCAACTGTTGTAGATACAATGCAATGTTTGCTTTGTCTGTTGTTGGCATTGCTCCGTTTTGCATCAACACCACTAGCACTGTAGCACTGTTGCGAATTAGTCACCGTTTAAACACTTCAACTGCACTTCGTAGTCTCATGCCATTGTAAACCTCGAGTCCCGCCCCTTGATGCCATTAGCAGCCAATACCGTGATTGCATGACAGACAATATGTGAGGCACCGAATGCCATTAACATCATTTTTGCGACCTCGCACTCACTGGGTTCCTTGTAAGAAGAGTCAGTAACATCCATCTCATGAAATGACCACGACAAGAAAGATAAATGAACGGGAGGAAATGGCATCATGTTGTTTGATTTCAATAGATATATGTTTCTGTCCAACAGTTTATTTACCACTCCAACTTTCCTCTTTATTAACAAATAGTCACATATTGAATATTTCATACTAAATATTACGGCCAAAAATAAATTACATTATACAACGGTAGCTCTTATTATTACTGCACAGGTCAACACAATCTGGACGGAGAGTTAGAACTACACGAATGTGCAACGTACGGAATCAATAAAATCTATCTGTAGAGTTACCAGAATGGTCACTCTGCTTCGGAGTATTTGCTGATATAAAACTTCGTCACAACTTAAAAGAGTGCACCCGACTGGACTCGAACTGGAGACCTTTGCTTTTCGGAGACACCTGCTCTACCGACTGAGCTACCCAAGCACGAGTCAAGACCCGTCCCCACAGTTGTACTTCCGTCAGTACCTCATTTGCTACCTTGCCCGTTAAAGGCAAAGGTCCCGAGTTCGATTCTATGTCCGGCACACTCCTTCAATCTGCGAGGAAGTTTCATCAATATGTGAGGAATAAGCGAGCAGAATAGTAAATGACTTCCGACAGGAACTGCGCTCTGGTCTTTCGGAGACACCTGCTCTACCGACTGAGCTACCCAAGCACGAGTCAAGACCCGTCCCCACAGTTGTACTTCCGTCAGTACCTCATTTGCTACCTTGCCCGTTAAAGGCAAAGGTCCCGAGTTCGATTCTATGTCCGGCACACTCCTTCAATCTGCGAGGAAGTTTCATCAATATGTGAGGAATAAGCGAGCAGAATAGTAAATGACTTCCGACAGGAACTGCGCTCTGGTCTTTCGGAGACACCTGCTCTACCGACTGAGCTACCCAAGCACGAGTCAAGACCCGTCCCCACAGTTGTACTTCCGTCAGTACCTCATTTGCTACCTTGCCCGTTAAAGGCAAAGGTCCCGAGTTCGATTCTATGTCCGGCACACTCCTTCAATCTGCGAGGAAGTTTCATCAATATGTGAGGAATAAGCGAGCAGAATAGTAAATGACTTCCGACAGGAACTGCGCTCTGGTCTTTCGGAGACACCTGCTCTACCGATTGAGCTACCCAAGCACGAGTCAAGACCCGTCCCCACAGTTGTACTTCCGTCAGTACCTCATTTGCTACCTTGCCCGTTAAAGGCAAAGGTCCCGAGTTCGATTCTATGTCCGGCACACTCCTTCAATCTGCGAGGAAGTTTCATCAATATGTGAGGAATAAGCGAGCAGAATAGTAAATGACTTCCGACAGGAACTGCGCTCTGGTCTTTCGGAGACACCTGCTCTACCGACTGAGCTACCCAAGCACGAGTCAAGACCCGTCCCCACAGTTGTACTTCCGTCAGTACCTCATTTGCTACCTTGCCCGTTAAAGGCAAAGGTCCCGAGTTCGATTCTATGTCCGGCACACTCCTTCAATCTGCGAGGAAGTTTCATCAATATGTGAGGAATAAGCGAGCAGAATAGTAAATGACTTCCGACAGGAACTGCGCTCTGGTCTTTCGGAGACACCTGCTCTACCGACTGAGCTACCCAAGCACGAGTCAAGACCCGTCCCCACAGTTGTACTTCCGTCAGTACCTCATTTGCTACCTTGCCCGTTAAAGGCAAAGGTCCCGAGTTCGATTCTATGTCCGGCACACTCCTTCAATCTGCGAGGAAGTTTCATCAATATGTGAGGAATAAGCGAGCAGAATAGTAAATGACTTCCGACAGGAACTGCGCTCTGGTCTTTCGGAGACACCTGCTCTACCGATTGAGCTACCCAAGCACGAGTCAAGACCCGTCCCCACAGTTGTACTTCCGTCAGTACCTCATTTGCTACCTTGCCCGTTAAAGGCAAAGGTCCCGAGTTCGATTCTATGTCCGGCACACTCCTTCAATCTGCGAGGAAGTTTCATCAATATGTGAGGAATAAGCGAGCAGAATAGTAAATGACTTCCGACAGGAACTGCGCTCTGGTCTTTCGGAGACACCTGCTCTACCGACTGAGCTACCCAAGCACGAGTCAAGACCCGTCCCCACAGTTGTACTTCCGTCAGTACCTCATTTGCTACCTTGCCCGTTAAAGGCAAAGGTCCCGAGTTCGATTCTATGTCCGGCACACTCCTTCAATCTGCGAGGAAGTTTCATCAATATGTGAGGAATAAGCGAGCAGAATAGTAAATGACTTCCGACAGGAACTGCGCTCTGGTCTTTCGGAGACACCTGCTCTACCGACTGAGCTACCCAAGCACGAGTCAAGACCCGTCCCCACAGTTGTACTTCCGTCAGTACCTCATTTGCTACCTTGCCCGTTAAAGGCAAAGGTCCCGAGTTCGATTCTATGTCCGGCACACTCCTTCAATCTGCGAGGAAGTTTCATCAATATGTGAGGAATAAGCGAGCAGAATAGTAAATGACTTCCGACAGGAACTGCGCTCTGGTCTTTCGGAGACACCTGCTCTACCGACTGAGCTACCCAAGCACGAGTCAAGACCCGTCCCCACAGTTGTACTTCCGTCAGTACCTCATTTGCTACCTTGCCCGTTAAAGGCAAAGGTCCCGAGTTCGATTCTATGTCCGGCACACTCCTTCAATCTGCGAGGAAGTTTCATCAATATGTGAGGAATAAGCGAGCAGAATAGTAAATGACTTCCGACAGGAACTGCGCTCTGGTCTTTCGGAGACACCTGCTCTACCGACTGAGCTACCCAAGCACGAGTCAAGACCCGTCCCCACAGTTGTACTTCCGTCAGTACCTCATTTGCTACCTTGCCCGTTAAAGGCAAAGGTCCCGAGTTCGATTCTATGTCCGGCACACTCCTTCAATCTGCGAGGAAGTTTCATCAATATGTGAGGAATAAGCGAGCAGAATAGTAAATGACTTCCGACAGGAACTGCGCTCTGGTCTTTCGGAGACACCTGCTCTACCGACTGAGCTACCCAAGCACGAGTCAAGACCCGTCCCCACAGTTGTACTTCCGTCAGTACCTCATTTGCTACCTTGCCCGTTAAAGGCAAAGGTCCCGAGTTCGATTCTATGTCCGGCACACTCCTTCAATCTGCGAGGAAGTTTCATCAATATGTGAGGAATAAGCGAGCAGAATAGTAAATGACTTCCGACAGGAACTGCGCTCTGGTCTTTCGGAGACACCTGCTCTACCGATTGAGCTACCCAAGCACGAGTCAAGACCCGTCCCCACAGTTGTACTTCCGTCAGTACCTCATTTGCTACCTTGCCCGTTAAAGGCAAAGGTCCCGAGTTCGATTCTATGTCCGGCACACTCCTTCAATCTGCGAGGAAGTTTCATCAATATGTGAGGAATAAGCGAGCAGAATAGTAAATGACTTCCGACAGGAACTGCGCTCTGGTCTTTCGGAGACACCTGCTCTACCGACTGAGCTACCCAAGCACGAGTCAAGACCCGTCCCCACAGTTGTACTTCCGTCAGTACCTCATTTGCTACCTTGCCCGTTAAAGGCAAAGGTCCCGAGTTCGATTCTATGTCCGGCACACTCCTTCAATCTGCGAGGAAGTTTCATCAATATGTGAGGAATAAGCGAGCAGAATAGTAAATGACTTCCGACAGGAACTGCGCTCTGGTCTTTCGGAGACACCTGCTCTACCGACTGAGCTACCCAAGCACGAGTCAAGACCCGTCCCCACAGTTGTACTTCCGTCAGTACCTCATTTGCTACCTTGCCCGTTAAAGGCAAAGGTCCCGAGTTCGATTCTATGTCCGGCACACTCCTTCAATCTGCGAGGAAGTTTCATCAATATGTGAGGAATAAGCGAGCAGAATAGTAAATGACTTCCGACAGGAACTGCGCTCTGATCTTTCGGAGACACCTGCTCTACCGACTGAGCTACCCAAGCACGAGTCAAGACCCGTCCCCACAGTTGTACTTCCGTCAGTACCTCATTTGCTACCTTGCCCGTTAAAGGCAAAGGTCCCGAGTTCGATTCTATGTCCGGCACACTCCTTCAATCTGCGAGGAAGTTTCATCAATATGTGAGGAATAAGCGAGCAGAATAGTAAATGACTTCCGACAGGAACTGCGCTCTGGTCTTTCGGAGACACCTGCTCTACCGACTGAGCTACCCAAGCACGAGTCAAGACCCGTCCCCACAGTTGTACTTCCGTCAGTACCTCATTTGCTACCTTGCCCGTTAAAGGCAAAGGTCCCGAGTTCGATTCTATGTCCGGCACACTCCTTCAATCTGCGAGGAAGTTTCATCAATATGTGAGGAATAAGCGAGCAGAATAGTAAATGACTTCCGACAGGAACTGCGCTCTGGTCTTTCGGAGACACCTGCTCTACCGACTGAGCTACCCAAGCACGAGTCAAGACCCGTCCCCACAGTTGTACTTCCGTCAGTACCTCATTTGCTACCTTGCCCGTTAAAGGCAAAGGTCCCGAGTTCGATTCTATGTCCGGCACACTCCTTCAATCTGCGAGGAAGTTTCATCAATATGTGAGGAATAAGCGAGCAGAATAGTAAATGACTTCCGACAGGAACTGCGCTCTGGTCTTTCGGAGACACCTGCTCTACCGACTGAGCTACCCAAGCACGAGTCAAGACCCGTCCCCACAGTTGTACTTCCGTCAGTACCTCATTTGCTACCTTGCCCGTTAAAGGCAAAGGTCCCGAGTTCGATTCTATGTCCGGCACACTCCTTCAATCTGCGAGGAAGTTTCATCAATATGTGAGGAATAAGCGAGCAGAATAGTAAATGACTTCCGACAGGAACTGCGCTCTGGTCTTTCGGAGACACCTGCTCTACCGACTGAGCTACCCAAGCACGAGTCAAGACCCGTCCCCACAGTTGTACTTCCGTCAGTACCTCATTTGCTACCTTGCCCGTTAAAGGCAAAGGTCCCGAGTTCGATTCTATGTCCGGCACACTCCTTCAATCTGCGAGGAAGTTTCATCAATATGTGAGGAATAAGCGAGCAGAATAGTAAATGACTTCCGACAGGAACTGCGCTCTGGTCTTTCGGAGACACCTGCTCTACCGACTGAGCTACCCAAGCACGAGTCAAGACCCGTCCCCACAGTTGTACTTCCGTCAGTACCTCATTTGCTACCTTGCCCGTTAAAGGCAAAGGTCCCGAGTTCGATTCTATGTCCGGCACACTCCTTCAATCTGCGAGGAAGTTTCATCAATATGTGAGGAATAAGCGAGCAGAATAGTAAATGACTTCCGACAGGAACTGCGCTCTAGTCTAAGGTGTACCAATTCCGCTTTTAACCTGTTCGTGCTTGCTTGTCCGACAGGCAAGCAGGCTTGTTGCCGCACTTTATCAGCAGAACGGCTGCTATACTCCCATCCAAGCCAAGCTATGCCTAACCCAAGCAGGCTACAGGAATCTTGCTGGCCTGCCCATCTTCCCGCTGAGCTATGCTACGTAACAAATGGTTCAAATGGCTCTGAGCAGTATACGACTTAAATTCTGAGGTCATCAGTCGCCTAGGACTTAGAACTAATTACACCTAACTAACCTAAGGACATCACACACATCCATGCCCGAGGCAGGATTCGAACCTGCAACCGTAGCGGTCGCTCGACTCCAGACTGTAGCGCCCAGAACCGCACGGCCACTCCGGCCAGCTGCTACGTAACAGTTTATTCTGTACGCTTTCATTTTAGCGTAAGTAGGTTCGGAAGTTGACGAATAGTCCGTTTTATATCCGAGTATTACAGGACGAGGTTCAATATAATACACATACTCGTTTTGAGTCATTGTTGGCCAGAAAATGGTTGATTTTATTTCTGCTTTTTCCATTTTCGGCGTTTTTCGGTCTTATGTATTTGTTTATTTATTTTCTATACGAATGGTTTTCTCTGCAATTTCACGTTCCCTCAACGAGTATTGGCTATTCTCAGTTCGAACCACGACTAGGTCACCTCAGAATATGTTTTCTGTAATAAGCAGAACCATCTCTGAAAACCAAGATCGGTGCAGTAGGGTAGAGTAACGTAGAAGGATAATGTGCCAAGATGAAACAGTCAGAAGTCTTTGCAACGAGGTCATTACTGGCTGAGCACAAGCACGAGGATGAGGAAGGAAATCGGCTGCGTGCTTTTAAAGGAACCATCCCGGTATTCATCTTAGGCCATTTATGGGAACCATGAAATATCTACATGTGGATGGAAGGACTAGTAATTGAACCCTGCTCCTCCCGAATGTGAATTCAGTGCCCAAACAACCCCGGTCGACAGAAGAAGAACTGCTGTTGCCCACCGTCACATCAGTAACTTCTGGAGCTCTCGGTAATCCCTAAAAGTCCTTCCTTATATTCAACACGTATTCTGACACTGTCTCCTTCTGTTTCAGTTTCCTCTACTTGTATTCTTCGCTAATTTTTTGCCTTTGATCTCCACTTCACATCTGCTAATATTTATCTGTGGCCTTCCTAACCTTCGCCAACTATCAGTTCTTTCTTTGTGTTTTGACAGTTAAAATCTATAAATATTGTAGTGAATATCAGATTTTTTAAAGTTTATTTCTGATTAAGAAGAGCTGACAATGTCTCGATTCAGCCTAATGAGAGCATATGATAAACTACTTGAATTTCATTTTAAAAAATTACACTCAAGCTTCTAAAATGGGGACCAATCGCAAAAGCTACCATTACCCTGGAATATCGTTTACGTTTTAAGCTCATATCCTAATTTACCTGTAGCATATCGCAAATAATAATTTAATTTGCTGCAACATGTTGAGGATATTCCACAAATATACTGTAATAATGGAATCTTAATCGACTGTTTTCAAGTGTACTGGCGCCCCCAGCTGTCACATTTATCCCATTCCTGTTCCCAATGTCCCCTCGAAACCCCCCCCCCCCCCCCCCGGCGCCCTCTTCTCTCTCTCTGTCTCTGTCTCTCTCTCTCTTCTCTCCCCCTGTGTGTGTGTGTGTGTGTGTGTGTGTGTGTGTGTGTGTGTGTGTGTGAACTCATTTCAGAACAAAAAAACTTTTTGCGGCTGAGGCGATAAGATAAAAAGTTTATTTTCTTGCGCGCTTGTTACAGCTGAGCGCCATCCTGCGAGAGGTGCATTACTTGCAGCAGATGGGATACGAGGATATACCGCAAGAGGCCCTTGACCTGTACGAGAAGGGAGAGATCTTCCGGAAGTACACCAACAGCCTCAACCAGACCATCACCTGGTGCGTAGCTCCAGCAGTACCTACCTAATTTGTTGATACACTCGAAAAAGTTACGTGGTTAAAGATCAGTTGCCAGAAATATTACGACTATAGTGTTCATTAGCAAATACCAACACTAGAGTACACGCCCTTGTCTTTCAAGAGTGCAGGAATTGAGAACTGAGAATCTATTGTTACTTATGAAGCGAGACAAATTATTTTATAATGATTAGAAAGTATAATTTTCCACTTAACGACTTATAAAAGAGAGTATAGTTGCCGAGATATAAGGGGCGATTAAAAAGTTTCCGTTTGAAGGCCATACAGTCCAGAGTCAGTGTGCTAATCAGGCAAAATCGCCGTGGGCATTGAGGAAATCATCTCACTGACGCTTCAGGTTGAAGATACACATTTGGTAAACCGCAATGTCCTGCTGCGTGAAGAAGTCCGTAACTGCCTGCTGCATATTCTCGTCTGACAGGAATAGTCGACCCTTCAAGGCCCTTTCTAACAGTCCGAAGGCGTGATAATCGTACTAGCAGAGATCAGGATTGGAGAGCGGTCGCTCGAGTGTCTCCCTCTTTAATTGGCCTAACTTCTACGCTGTGAAATTTGCGATATGCGGACGTGCATAATCTTGAAGCAGCAGTACCCCTTGTCGCAGTTTCCCGGACATTTCACACTAATTGCACAAGTTCTTTATTTCGCATGGATGTTTGCCGATGTTTGTTCTTCGGCAGCAAGGAAAAAAATAAAAGCAAGTTGGTCCTGTTTAACGCATTTGGAAGTATCGCCGCCATGATTTACGTTTCCGCATTTACTACATGTACTTCGGAAAGACACGAATGCCAGACTACTCGCTTGCTTACATGTGGGTGCTTCTACACTACTGGCCATTAAAATTGCTACACCAAGTAGAAATGCAAATGATAAACGGGTATTCATTGGACAAATATATTATAATAGAACTAACATGTGATTACATTTTCACGCAATTTGGGTGCATAGATCCTCAGAAATCAGTACCCAGAAAAATGGTTCAAATGGCTCTGAGCACTATGGAACTTCTGAGGTCATCAGTCCCCTAGAACTTAGAACTACTTAAACCTAACTAACCTAAGGACATCACACACATCCATGCCCGAGGCAGGATTCGAATCTGCGACCGTAGCGGTCGCGCGGTTCGAGACCGTAGCGCCTAGAACCGCTCGGCCACCCTGGCCAACTCAGTACCCAGAACAACCACCTCTGGCCGTAATAACGGCCTTGATACGCCTGGGCATTGAGTCAAACAGAACTTGAATGGCGTGTACACGTACAGCTGTCCATGCAGCTTCAACACGATACCACAGTTCATCAAGAGTACTGACTGGCGTATTGTGACGAGCCAGTTGTTCGGCCACCATTGACCAGACGTTTTCAATTGGCAAGAAATCTGGAGAGTGTGTTGGCCAGGGTAGCAGTTGAACATTTTCTGTATCCAGAAAGGCCCGTACAGGACCTCTAACATGCGGTCGTGCATTATCCTGTTGAAATGTAGGGTTTCGCAGGGATCGAATGATGGGTGGAGCCACGGGTCGTAACAAATCTGAAATGTAACGTACACTGTTCAAAGTGCCGTCAGTGCGAACAAGAGGTGACCGAGACGTGTAACCAATGGCACACCATACCATCACGCCGGGTGATACGCCAGTATGGCTATGACGAATACACGCTTCCAATGTGGGTTCACCGTGACGTCGCCAAACGCGCATGCGACCATCATGGTGCTGCAAACAGAACCTGGATTCATCCGAAAAATGACGTGTTGCCATTCGTTCACCTAGGTTCGTCATTGAGTATACCATCGCAGGCGCTCCTGTCTGTGATGCAGCGTCAGGGGTAGCCGCAGCCACGGTCTCCGAGTTGATAGTCCATGCTGCTGCAAACGTCGTCGAACTGTTCGTGCAGATGGTTATTGTCTTGCAAACGTCCCCATATGTTGACTCAGGGATCGAGACGTGTCTACAACATCCGCTGCAGCCATGCGGATAAGATGCCTGTCATTACGACTGCTAGTGATACGAGGCCGTTGGGATCCAGTACGGCGTTCCGTATTACCCCCCTGAACCCACCGATTCCATATACTGCTAACAGTCATTGGATCTCGGCCAAAGCGAGCATCAATGTCGCGATACGATAAACCGCAATCGCGATAGGCTACAATCCGACCTTTATCAAAGTCGGAAACGTGATGGTACGGATTTCACCTCCTTACACGAGGCATCACAACAACGTTTCACCAGGCAACACCGGTCAACTGCTGTTTGTGTATGAGAAATCGGTTGGAAACTTTCCTCATGTCAGCACGTTGTAGGTGTCGCCACCGGCGCCAACCTTGTATGAGTGCTCTGAAAAGCTAATCATTTGCATATTACAGCATCTTCTTCCTGTCGGTTGAATTTCGCGTCTGTAGCACGTGATCTTCGTGGTGTAGGAATTTTAATGGTCAGTAGCGTATATATGCATCGAAGTGGCGCTACGTGGAGTGGCATGTCCATTGGCTACAGACAGAAAAAGAAAGTTCTATGTCGCTTAAAAGGATTTTATTACAGGCCTAACTGCTAACGAAAAAGATTCTTCACACATACAAAGTAACAGTTCCAGTAGCCACTTCTGTGGCCTACAATAAAGAAATTAAATCAGAAAAGAATGACAGTTCAAAGACAGTAACACTAAGCAAAGTGGAAATCCGACATTTCCGTAAGAGTTAATCAACAAAACAATTACTCGAGTAAGCCTGGATGAGCACCATCGGAGACCACGTAACCGTCTACGATGTCGGTGACGTGAAGACTTCCAGGGGTCGACGTGTCGGCGATGGGCAGATGTGGACGGCACCTCGGCTGCTACCAGGAGCGGCTCACTCGACGAGGACACCTCCCGTGCCTCGGCGCGGGCCTATGTAGTACGTCCGCTCCAGGATACATTGCTGACTATGTCCGGTCACGTGATGTGAGGAAGAAACTAGAACCGTAGATACCGCGACCTCTGGTGGCGCAAGTGATGTCGCCTGGTAACCGCCGATGAGAGTCTGCTTATGCCGGGAGAGTGGCAAAGCTAACCCCTACTCTGTCCGGGACCAGCTTCACTGGCCGGTTCCGCGGGTGGCCGGTACTGCAGGCGCTCGGCGTAGAGACATTTATAGAGTATACGCTGCAGCAATGCCATTCAACGGAAACTTTTTGATCGCCCCTTATAATATGCAATAAGCGAACTAAATACAATTGAAAACTCTTTTCTGGAGTTTCTTTTCTCGGCAAAGAAAAATGGACCATACACCTTTACCCGAGAAAGTGCACAAAACACATTAAGTTTTGGAGAGTCCCTCTCATGTAGTACAAATTCATATGATTGTTTTATACCCCATATTCTCACATTATGACGGTTGATCTTCCCATTGAAATGTTGCCTCGTCATTAAACACTAAACGTGGAAGAAACATGTCATCCTCGATCTTACCAAGAACTAAATTACGGAACTCCACACGGTGTTGTTTCTCACCTTCTCACCTTCACGAAGAGATTGCAGTAGTTGAATTTTGTATGGTTTCATGTATAAATGTCGATCCAACACGCGCCAGCCCGACATCTGGTGCATGATGAGCTGTCGGGCTGCACGGCGGAAGGACTTCTGCGGACTCCTTGTGAAACTATGGCGGATGCGTTCGACGTCTGTGTCAGACACTCGGGAACGGCCCGGCGATATGTCTTTACACAAATAACCTGTTTCTCGGAAATGTTCATGCCATCACCTGATGCTCTGTAGCTCGCGGTCTCGCGGTAGCGTTCTCGCTTCCCGAGAACGGGGTCCCGGGTTCGATTCCCGGCGGGGTCAGGTATTTTCACCTGCCCCGAGGTGAATGGGTGTTGTTGTGTCGCCTTCATCGTTCATCCCCATTACGGTTGGAGGAAGGCAACAGCAAAGCACCTCCACTAGGACCTTGCCTAGTACGACGGTGCGGGTCTCCAGCATCGTTCCCCTACACTCTGTCAAGAAGCATGGGACTTCACTTCCATTTCCATAATGCTCTGTGCTTCAAGAGGATCCACACCATGCCTAGTATGAAGATCATGCTGAGCAGTTATTACCGACCCGAGGTAGAACACAAAACGCTTTCTGTTGTTCCGGCACCATTTTTACTACATACATCGAAAAAAGTTTTGCATCACCCCGGTTCCTGAAGACAGACGTTGACTGAGGATATTATATCACAGACACAGTCCCTTTGACTGTTCAGAAATGTCAATAAACCCGCCCAAAGATATAAACAACCATGCATGAGTAGCGTCTAGTAGACGGAGGTGGTCCGACAGCCGATTAGTTCCAGTCATTGCACCAGGAAGGAGGTACACTGATCGTCTGTAGTTCAACCTTGCCTAGACGGTCAATATCGGCATTCGATCGCGTCCGCTTTGTGACTCTTAATATACAAAGTGACCTTTTGATATAGGTTGCCCTCTTTACAGCCATTAATCTGTAAATAGCTGGACAGCTAAAATGGAAATACAATTACTGACTTCATCCTTCACATGTGATTCAACATCTGCAGACAGGTGCACTTCCACATTTCTGTCCCGATTGGAAGTATGCTAGATTTCTGATAACACAATTCCTACCTCCGAACTAACGGAGACAGCTATTATACTGCATGCTAATAATAGAGGCATGCATCAGTGCAAGAGGACGTGCCACTGGGTATTAGAGGTACGGGTGTGAACATCAGTCTGAACCACCACCTCTGAAGGTCTCGCTGTATTGTCTTACGACATGCAATTTGTGGTTTTCATGAGCAATAAAAAGGGCAGAAATGATGTTTATATTGGTCTCTATCCCAGTTTTCTGGTAGGAACATGATGGCAGGCATAGTCGCCCTCAAGGTTGCGGTGGACCACGTATTGCGGCGTATTGTGCACCAAGCACATTGTCGTCCCTCCACATCCACGCCTGCCACTGAAAGCAAATAATCGACGCTCTACAATATTCTGTCATCCTGCACCATTGGTTGGAGACTATCAGCAGTCAGCCTAAGGTTGCCGTTCACACATCAGCATAAACGGCTGCATTTGGAGTGTCACCGTGACCAGCATGTACGGACTGCTGACGAATGGCTTCACATTGTATTGAATGATGACTCGCAGTTCTCCACTACCCCGGATGACCATCTTCGACGAATATGGCATCGAACTGGAGAGAGGTCCCACTCTTCTAATGTTTTGGAGACGCACAGCGGTGTTAATATCCTGGCGTCATGGAGTGGGAAGCCATGGAGAATAACTGTGACGGATGGTTGCGACTGACAGACCTCTCGGGCATCCTACACCTTCATACATCACTTACGATGGCGTAAAATTATGGTGCCAGTTTTCAAAAAAACAAAGCTCGTCCACATATGGCACGTGTCTCCATATCTGCGTGATGTTGAGGTACTCCCGTGGCCGACAAGATAGATATTTTCCCAATAGAACATATTCAACTCCATTGCAATGGCCATATGTGGGATTTAAAGGACCACTTACAAGAGCCGGCCGTGGTATCCGAGCGGTTCTAGGCGCTTCAGTCCGGAACCGCATGACTGCTACGGTCACAGGTTCGAATCCTGCCACGGGCATGGATGTTTGTGATGTCCTTAGGTTAGTTAGGTTTAAGTAGTTCTAAGTTTTAGGGGACTGATGACCTCAGATGTTAAGTCCCATAGTGCTCAGAGCCATTTGAACCACTTACAAACTTTAGAAGAGGGTATAACGGAGTTATGAGACCCTTCCCAACCGAATCAGTGCATGCTCCCAGATTAGACGGGGTGCAAAGTTACGCTTACACATTGAAGAGTCAAAGAAACTAGTACAACTGCCTAATATTGGGTAGGACCCCCCCGAGAGCACGCAGAAGCGCCGCAACACGACGTGGCATGGGCTCGAATAATGTCTGAAATAGCGCTGGAGGAAACTGACACCACGAATCCTGCAGAGCTGTCCATAAATCCGTAACAGCAAGGCTTCCCAGATATGCTCAATATCGTTCATGTCTGGCGAGTTTGGTGGCCATCGGAAGTGCTTAAACTGTGTAGCAATTCTGGACGTGTGGGATGTCGCATTGTCCTGCTGGAATTGCCCAAGTCCGTCGTAATGTACAATGGACATGAATGGATGCAAGTGATCAAACAGGATGCTTAAGTACCTTGTCACCTGTCAGAGTCGTATCTAGACGTATCAGAGGTCCCATACTACTCAAACTGCACACGCCCCACACCATTACCGAGCCTCCCCACCAGCCTGAATATTCCCCTGCTGACATGCAGGGTCCATGCATTCATGAGGTTGTCTCCATACCCGTACTTGTCCATCCGCTCGATACAATATGAAACGGGACTCGTCGGACGAGGCAATATGTTTCCAGTCATCAACAGCCCAGTGTCGGTCTTGACGGGCCCAGGCGAGGCGTAAAGCTTTGTGTCGTGCAGTCATCAAAGGTACACGAGTGAGTGGGCCTTCGGCTGCGAAAGCCCACACCAATTACGTTTGTTGAATGGTTCGCGCGCTGACATTTGCTGCAGAGCAATTTGCGGAAGTGCTGCACTTTTGCTACGTTGAACAATTCTCTTCTGTCGTAGTTTGTCCCGTTCTTGCAGGGTCTTTTTCCGGCCGCAGCGATTTCGGATCATGGGATCATCCTGACCAGTTCTTTGTAAAATTGATTCGATTTTCTTGATCACTTAAATAACACCACATATAGTCTCAACTCGTGAAGTTTACACCTTATGGGTGCTTTACTTTTTTTGTCAGGCTGTTTATACACAATATTCCACAGATGTAAACTAGTGACTCAAGAATTCCCATACCGTTGATGTAAAAGGAAACAAGACCACTGTTTGAGACCGCAAATTACTGGCCCAAAATATTTGCACACACGAGTGACTGAATTAGTTGTAGCTGCTGAGTTTGAGAGAGAGCGCTCCTGGCACCACGGCGAATTCCATAGTTCTGCGTGCTACCTGAAGAGAATGTCATCAGACATGCTACTGACTGTCAGCGTGTCAGTACACCGCGAGATGCGTGCTATGGCAACTTATTTGATAGCGACCTGATAGCGAGTGCCTGGCGCGTGGTGCATTCCACCCCAAAGTCCTGCAGTAACTGTGAACCATGTGTAACTCGATTTGGGGCAAACCTCCGCCACCAGCTTCACCACCGTGTCGGTGACCAGGACTGTCGTCGACTACAACGTACTGTAACAGTGAATAAACCGACCACAGTGCAGAAAATAACCAATGGGCAGAATAACCAGCAAGTAATATGGGAGTTATCCAGTCTATTGTGACTATATAACGTCATAGTTGGAGCAAACGGGCTTTGCTTTATTTGAAAGCATCCTCAGTAGTCACTGTAACTATTGTGATTCTTGAGTTTCTCCCGGCGTATTTGATAATCAAAATATCCACGGGTGTGATGCCGGTCTATAGTGTCCAACGGGCACAATATTTCGGCGATCATACATGTCGCCATCATCAGGTGAACTGACGGACTGAGCTCCTGTGAACGTGCCGGCACGGAGATCCGTACGCTATGGCTGCTCAGAGGGAACTGGGTTCGCTCGCGGCGGCGGCCGACTTAAATACCCTCCGCCCGCGGCGCGCTCCCTCCGCCCCCCGCGCCCCGCGCCACGGTCGCGCGGTGGAAGAGATTGCGACGGCGTCTCAGATGACGTCGGTGTGATGGCTCTGTCCGCCGTGGTTAATCAAGAGTAAATCGAGCAAACGTATAGTTGTGACGACCACGGCGGACAGAGCCATCACACCGACACACCGACGTCATCTCAGACGCCGTCGCAATCTGTTCCACCGCGCGACCGTGGCGCGGGGCGCGGAGGGCGGAGGGAGCGCGCCGCGGGCGGAGGGTATTTAAATCGGCCGCCGCCGCGACCGAACCCAGTTCCCTCTGAGCAGCCATAGCGTACGGATCTCCGCGCCGGCACGTTCACAGGGGCTCAGTCCGTCAGTTCACCTGATGATGGCGACATGTATGATCGCCGAAATATTGTGCCCGTTGGACACTATAGACCGGCAGCACACCCGTGGATATTTTGACTGTAACTATTGTGTTTTTCCTTCATTTTTTTAACAGGATCACAAACAGTTCTCGTGTTTAAAATTACCTTTCAATAATCACGCTATTTCGCTTCTACATTATTTCAGTTCTTCTGCTATACACACGCGTCCGATTTTGAACACATTGCACTGCACTAGCCACAATATTTTCTCCTTTGCATGTTTTTAAATATCCACATTCACCTCGTGATTGCTGGTATTTTGTTCGTCTCGATCGCAGAGAATGCTATCCTCTTTTTTGTTTGCTTTTTTATTTCGTATAGGGGGTTTGCATCCTATTTACTGTCTAAAGATATATTTTCATTGTATACTTAAATGAGCTGAGAAAAAACATATTTTTTTATAGAATGAATAACTCAAGGTGTCAAAATTTGTTCCACAATAAATACAATATGGTGATAAACTGTCTAAAAATCTTGTAAGAATGATGCAGTGTAGGTTGTTTTGTTAAGAAAAAAATTCGATACGTTGCGCCGTTACCGAGTTAATTAGCGTTGAAATTAGCCAATCAGGCCGTTGTGGGCGCAATTTCAGCGGCTCGCCACATACAATTAGTGTCAGTTGTTGTCATAGCTCACGAGACTGCTCAGTCTTTGGCTCGATCCTTCCTACTGCTCCACGTCCAATTTTTGTATCGCTCTCGTGTTCGGTTTTAGGAAACCAAACGAAGAACACGACTATCGACACCTTCTCTTACGGGTCGCTTGAATATGCACGCGCAAAAACATCCTGATTGGCTAACTTCAATGTTAATTAATACGGAAACAGCGCAACGTATCGAATTTTTTCTTGACAATTATTTTTCAACACAACCTGTCCTACAATACCCTCACAAGATTTTCAGACTGTTTCTGACTATCCTCCATTTAACAAAAACCTTGATGAGTAAATAAGATATTTTTGTTATATCAGTTCATATAATTTGCATATTTAATCATAAGGGACTCCGAGAAATGAAAATTTGAATGTTATTGAAACTACAGATTTTTCCCTATACGCTTAAGGAAATGAGCAATCACTTCATAGTGGCGTACGTCCTTACTAAACGAAGTAGAGAAAACTGATCGAGGAAGATGGTATTTCATATTCATTAATGTCTTCCAAATTCCGATCTTTCACATTCAAATTTGGCACATGAAAACAATATCGCACTCACATGCAAGAACTGGTATCATACCAACACACAAAAAAGTTTCATCCAAACAACTGCTTTACTTTTGAACTCCCTGTATTTTACATCTACAGTATCTGATCAGAAGCATCCGGACACTTCAATTAATGCGGAACTAACCAATAGATGGCACGAGACGCTGACTCGCCAGTATACGCAAAAGAACCAAAAAACTGGTACACCTGCCTAATATCGTGTAGGGCCCTCGCCGGCACGCAGAAGTACCGCAACACGACGTGGCATGGACTCGACTAATGTCTGAAGTAGTTCTGGAGGGAATTAACACCGTGTATGAGGCAGGCTGTCCATGAATCCATGAGAGTATGAGGGGCCGGATATCTCCTCTGAACAGCACGTTGTAAGGCATCCCAGACATGCTCAATATTCTAGGCGCTCAGTCGGGAACCGCGCGGCTGCTACGGTCGCAGGTTCGAATCCTGCCTCGGGCATGGATGTGTGTCATGTCCTTAGGTTAGATAGGTTTAAGTAGTTCTAAGTTCTAGAGGACTGATGACCACAGATGTTAAGTCCCATAGTGCTCAGAGCCATTTGAACCATTATGAACCATGCTCAATAATCTTCATGTTTGGGGAGTTTGCTGGCCAGCAGAAATGTTTAAACTCAGAAGAGTGTTCCTGGAGCCACTCTGTAGCAATTATGGACGTTTGGGGTGTCGCATTGTCCTTTTCGAATTGCTCGAGTCCGTCGGAATGCACAGTGGATATGAATGGATTCAACTGATCAGACAAGATGCTTACGAACGTGGCACCTGTCAGAGTCGTATCTAGACGTATCAGGGGTCCCATATCACTCCAACTGCACACACCGCACACCATTACACAACCTCCACCAGCTTGAACAGTCAACTGCTGACTTGCATGGTCCATGGGTTCATGAGGTTGACTCCATACCCGTACACGTACATTCGCTCGATACAATTGGAAACGAGACTCGTCGGATCAGGCAACATGTTTCCAGTCATGTTGATGACTGGAAACATGTTGCCTAGTCGGACGAGTCAAATTGTATTGGGCGGATGTAAATGTACGGGTATGGAGACAACCTCATGAACACATGGACCCTGCATGTCAGCAAGGGACTGTTCAAGCTGGTGGATGCTCTATAATGGTGTGTGGTGTGTGCAGTTGGGATGATATGGGACCCATGATACGTCTAGATACGACTCTGACGGGTCACAGGTATGTAAGCATCCTGTCTGATCACCTGCATCCATCCATGTCCATTGTGCATTCCGGCGGACTTGGGCAATTCCAGCAGGATAATGCGACACCCCACACATCGAGAATAGCTACAGACTGGCTCCAGGAACACTCTTCTGAGTTCAAGCACTACCGCTGGCCACCAAACTCACTAAACATGAAGATTATTCAGCATATCTGGGATGCCTTGCAACGTGCTGTTCAGAAGAGATCTCTACCCCCTCGTATTCTAACGGGCATACCTGCTGGATTCATGGTGTCAGCTCCCTCCAGCACTACTTCAGACATTAGTCGCGTCCATGCCACGTCGTGTTGCCGCACTTCTGGGTGCTCGCGGGGGCCCTACACGATACTAGGCAGATGTACCAGTTTCTTTGGCTCTTCAGTGTAAGATAGGCTATACACCACTCAGTGCTGGCCATTGCTGACTACCCTGCTCTTTGCAATATGTCCGCCCACTGGCTGTTTTTCGTTTGAAAATATTGTGACTTCCGTGTAGAATCGTATCTTTCGAAGTGCTTTGGTACAGAATATCTTTTTGCTATTAAATACTCTTAAATGGGAAGCCAGTGATCCTGTCTTATCATTTTGTGATGGGAACATGGCAAAAGTAAGACTGTAGTTCATCTCAGCATCAATTCTGAATGAATGTCAAACTGTAAAGGAACTGAAGTTGTAGACTAATTACGAGTTTCCAAACCACAGCGTGCATCCGAATTTGAGACCAAAAAAAGCAAGACAGGGCGAAGGAAGATATAAGGGGACAAAAATTATTATCCTGACTATACTTTTGTGTGATTTTTAGCCTTCATTTACAGTATGAGTCAGTTTTTATCATTTTCAGCTTGAAACTCAATATTACCAAAATTACTTTCTTTACAATTAAGCCGGCCGGAGTGGCCATGCGGTTCTAGGCGCTACAGTCTCGAGCCGAGACCGCTACGGTCGCAGGTTCGAATCCTGCCTCGGGCATGGATGTGTGTGATGTCCTTAGGTTGGTTAGGTTTAATTAGTTCTAAGTTCTAGGCGACTGATGACCTCAGATGTTGAGTCCCATAGCGCTCAGAGCCATTTGAACCATATTTACAATTAATATTCCTATATCTGATTAACTACTTAAGATATCTACATGAAACTTTATGAGCTGCTTTATTATAACTTACTACACAAACAGAAGCAAAATCATGGAACTGTTTTGAATGAGTATGAAGTTAGGTATTTGCATATACAAATATTTAATTTAAAAAATTGCATATTTTTAATTCATTAATATCTTTGATTATTTTGTATAGTATTTCATTTCTTAAATCTGCTTCAGTCAACATAAATACATAGGTATGTTGCCTGTAAAAAATTAGAATGTTATCTTCATTGGTTCCAAAGATAAAGGTACACAAAATAGGATTATTTGAAACTAGCAGCTTAGGCGTTCCAATCTCCTGTTAGGAAAACGCGGAAGGATATGAAGAAATTTTACAGCAATGTGTACTGCTATGGTTGTTACTTCTCGTTTCCAATTCACATGGCCAACAGTCGACAAGGATTTAAATGTCTCTGATGCCTTTGTTAATCAGGTGAAATCAAAGTCACTGAGCTCTCCTGGCTGACCATTCCTGCTGTTACTGCATCTCTACTGACAACAAAACACTCCCTGTCTCCTTTTACACTGCCAGCCCTTCGTCTTGTGATATCTATCGGTCAGTTCCGTATTACAAGGGTGTGTCGGGATATTTTTGATGAAACAGTGCTTAGAGCGCTACGAGTAATCACAACGGTCGTTCAAAAACTTTCCGTTCGAAGGCCGTGCAGTTCAGAATCGGTATGCCAATCACGCATATCACCGTGAGCACTGAGGCAATCATCCCGCCGACGGACCAGAGTGTAGATACGCGTTTGGGTGAAGAGTTGAGTAACTGCCTGTTGCAAATCCTTCTGACAGGAATCGTCGAGCGTTCATGGCCGTTTTTTCAGGGACAGAAGATGTGACAATTGCTTGGACTGTAGGAGGGGTGCTCGAGCTTCTCACACTAGAGTTGGCGTAAATTGAGGTTGGCCTCCCAAATCGACCAGGTCTTGTGTCGAATCGCCACCAACATGGAACTTGGCGCACCAGTCCACGACATGCTGTCCCATACACATTCTTCTTTCTCCTATGGATGTCTGCCAGTGTTTGTCCTTCGGCAACCAAGAAAATAATAAGAACACGTAGGTCCTGGTCGGTTGGTTGATTTGGGGGAGGAGATTAAATAGGGAGGTCATCGGTCCCTTCGGATTAGGGAAGGGTGGGAAAGGAAATCGTCCATGCTCATCGTGTGAGACCCAACACGCTTTATTTGTTCATGAGATCCAGAACTATTGGATACAGGCTCCCAGGTAGATGCCATTTTCCTTGACTTCAGGAAGGCGTTCGATACAGTTCCGCACTGTCGCCTGATAAACGAAGTAACCTACGGAACATCAGACCAGCTGTGTGGCTGGATTGAAGAGTTTTTAGCAAACAGAACGCAGCATGTTGTTCTCAATGGAGAGACGTCTACCGACGTTAAAGTAACCTCTGGCGTGCCACAGGGGAGTGTTATAGGACCATTGCTTTTTACAATATATATAAATGACCTAGTAGATAGTGTCGGAAGTTCCTTGCGGCTTTTTGCGGATGATGCTGTAGTATACAGAGAAGTTGCAGCATTAGAAAATTGCAGAGAAATGCAGGAAGATCTGCAGTGGATAGGCACTTGGTGCAGGGAGTGGCATCTGACCCTTAACATAAACGAATGTAATGTATTGTGAATACATAGAAACAAAAATCCTTTATTGTGTGATTATACGATAGCGGAACAAACACTGGTAGCAGTTACTTCTGTAAAATATCTGGGAGTATGCATACGGAACGATTTGAAGTGGAATGATCATATAAAATTAATTGTTGGAAAGGCGGGTGCCAGGTTGAGATTCATTGGGAGAGTCCTTAGAAAACATATTCCATCAACAAAGGAGGTGGCTCACAAAACACTCGTTCGACCTATGCTTGAGTATTGCTCATCAGTGTGGGATCCGTACCAGGTCGGGTTGCCAGAGAAGATAGAGAAGATCCAAAGAAGAGCGGTGCGTTTCGTCACAGGGTTATTTGGTAAGCGTGATAGCGTTACGGAGATGTTTAGCAAACTCAAGTGGCAGACTCTGCAAGAGACGCGCTCTGCATCGCGGCGTAGCTTGCTCGCCAGGTTTCGAGAGGGTGTGTTTCTGGATAAGGTATCGAATATATTGCTTCCCCCTACTTATACCTCCCGAGATCACGAATGTAAAATTAGAGAGATTCGACCACGCACGGAGGCTTTCCGGCAGTCGTTCTTCCCGCGAACCATACGCGACTGGAACAGGAAAGGGAGGTAATGACAGTGGCACGTAAAGTGCCCTCCGCCACACACCGTTGGGTGGTTTGCGGAGTATAAATGTAGATGTAGATAGAAAACCTAAAACAGGACGGCCGGACATGGGTTTCAACCGTCGTTCTCCCGAGTGCGAGTCCACTATGCTAACCACTGCGTCACCTCGCTCGGTCCTGTTTGGACGCATCTAATAATAACGTCGTCATAAATCACGTTTACACATTTACTGCACATACGTCGAAAACACACGAATGTCACACTAATTCCTTGCCTACACGTCGATGCTTATTTATTCGCATCGGAGTAGTGCAACGTCGCATATACACTGCAGCAGCGCTATCAAACGGAAAAAGTTTTGATCGCCTCTTATACACTACTGGCCTTTAAAATTGCTACACCAATAAGAAATGCAGATGATAAACGGGTATTCATGGGACAAACATACTAGAACTGACATATGACTACATTTTCACGCAATTTGGGTGCATAGATCCTGAGAAATCAGTACCCAGAACAACCACCTCTGGCCGTAATAACGGCCTTGATACGCCTGCTCATTGAGTCAAACAGACCTTGGATGGCGTGTACAGGTACAGCTGCCCTTGCAGCTTCAACACGATATCACACTCCATCAAGAGTAGTGACTAGCGTATTGTGACGAGCCAGTTGCTCGGCCACCATTGACCAGGCGTTTTCAGTTGGTGAGAGATCTGGAGAATGTGATGGCTAGGGCAGCAGTCGAACATTTTCTGTATCCAGAAAGGCCCGCAAAGGACCTGCAACATGCGGTCGTGCATTATCCTGCTGAAATGTAGGGTTTCGCAGGGATCGAATGAAGGATAGAGCCACGGGTGGTAACACATCTGAAATGTGGCGTCCACTGTTCAAAGTGCCGTCAATGCGAACAAGAGGTGACCGAGACGTGTAACCAATGGCACCCCATACCATCACGCCGGGTGATACGCCAGTATGGCGATGACGAATACACGCTTACAGTGTGCGTTCACCGCGATGTCACCAAACACGGATAAGACCATCATGATGCTGTAAACAGAACCTGGATTCATCCGAAACAATGACGTTTTGCCATTTGTGCACCCATGTTCGTCATTGAGTACATCATCGCAGGCGCTCCTGTCTGTGATGCAGCGTCAATGGTAACCGCAGCCACGGTCTCCGAGCTTATAGTCCATGCTGCTGCAAACGTCGTCGCACTGTTCGTGCAGATGGTTGTTGTCTTGCAAACGTCCCCATCTGTTGATTCAGGGATCGAAACGTGGCTGCACAATACGTTACAGCCATGCGGATAAAATGCCTGTCATCTCGACTGCTAGTGATACGAGGCCGTAGGGATCCAGCACGGCGTTCCGTATTACCCTCCTGAATCCACCGATTCCATATTCTGCTAACAGTTATTGGATCTCGACCAGTGCGAGCAGCCATGTCGCGATACGATAAACCGAAATCGCGATAGGCTACAATCTGACCTTTATCAAAGTCGGAAACGTGATGGTACGGATTTCACCTCCTTACACGAGGCATCACAACAACGTTTCACCAGGCAACACCGGTCAACTGCTGTTTGTGTATGAGAAATCGGTTGGAAACTTTCCTCATGTGAGCACGTTGTAGGTGTCGCCACTGGCGCCAACCTTGTGTGAATGCTCTGAAAAGCTAATCATTTGCATATTACAGCATCTTCTTCCTGTCGGTTAAATTTCGCGTCTGTAGCACATCATCTTCGTGGTGTAGCAATTTTAATGGCCCCATCTCGTGGTTGCGGCGCAGTTTCCAGTCCGGCAGAATATTGCCATCTGTTCGCCAGCAGGTTGGGCCTTGACTCGCTGTCGAGGCATCTCTAGGTTCCGCCAGTGTGACGTACTGACAGAAAATGTGTGTTTTCCTTTGCAGGTACAACAAGGTGTGCCGCAGCAGCATGCCGGTGGAGTTCGCGCTGGTGCGTGAAAGCGTGCAGGAGGTGGACGGGCTCATAGCCAAGGGGCAGTCCGAGCTCACCTGGGACGCGGGACCAGGTCTGTATGCTTCGGCTAGTTTGCTAGAGAAACGAGAAGCAGCAGAGGTGTTATCATTAGCCAATATGTTGTACACTGCGTACTTCGTGCACGTTGTGTTCAAGTTCTGGTGTACTCGAATATCGTTCAGTTTGTGGTAGTCCGCAGATGCATATTGCGTCATATTTAGGTACTCCATTTAACAATATTTGTTTTGCATCTTACAATGAGGGACCAGTCAATGCAGCTCCCGATTCCGACCAGATTCGGCACACTAGTGGGAGCGGAGGCGGAGGGAGAGAGGTGGGGGTGGTAGGGTTCCTGCACTTAACTTAGGATCCACTTAGCAACTAATAAAGACACGAAACCCTCCGTTGCCAAATTTACCTTTATTGTAATTTTAATTAACGTGGAAGCCATAAAAACACCAAACATGGAGGCAAAATGTACGCGTCTAAAGGCGACTTAAAAAAGGAATAAAATCACTTAAATTTGTTTCCAGAAGAGGAGAATACAACGTCCCAGTTCGGACCTCGCTAACACTTACATTTTACTGACATTAAATATAACAAGGTAATTAATCATACATGTGACGAGAACAAATGAATAACACTATCAATCTTTACAGATGAGAATACGACTATATCCACCAAGGTTCGCGCCCTGGCAAGGGAGATACTTAACTTCAACATATAAGGTGATTACGGTAAGCGCTAATTCCACTCGACAAAGGTAGTAACGATATAAGCGAGACAAATGTACTGAAGGAGGATAGCCGGATGTGCCGTAGTAGAAAGTGCCACTATCAACCCCGTCAGGACGCGACCCCCGTGAATACGTCAGTTTCAGCTACCTGCAACATACACAGAGTCATTTGTAGCTTCTTAAAAACAATTAACATGAAAAGGCACAACGCGTAGCACACTAATAAAATATAAACGACTACTTCGCAGAACTAGCTTCTCTTTAGACAAAGAAAACAGCAGAATATTAGTAACACGTAAAATACTTCTAACCTATAACAAACGTACCACGTAACAGAATATCGCCTTGAGCTCATAGAATACTGACTTGTCTGTTTATAGAACTCAACAGTATCAGCTTAAGCAAACCTGCGAATACAAAACTCGAAATATAACAGAAATAATGATTGAAGCCGCTGACAATGCTAGGCTGCCACATAGAAGAGACAACAGTAATTTACAGAGCCACACAACCGACCTTACATCTCAAATATAGTATAATCAGAATAAACAATTTTGTGTATAATAATTACTTACAGTACCATGACAACCTCCGAATAACACTTATTACCCAAGGTAGGTGCTGGTATCGAAAGGCACCTTTAGTAATACAGAGTTCGAGTTTATTCACTTATTGGAAGGGTTTCAGCTTTACATCCGTTTCCACATAGCTCTCTGTTTACACACTTCTAAAACTTCTGCAACTAAAGAAGGGCATATAAATGCACATATAACTGACACAGATTTAAGCAGAGTAAAACAGTACCTTAGTATGGCGCAAATGGCTTCATTTGCTTTACACGTGGGATATCTTCACCATTCAGAAATTCCGAAATATATTCAACAACGCGTGAGAGCAAGACGTCGCCGTGGTATCAGCTATTTCCTTCACATAATTTCCTGCACAGACACAAGCAGACGAAGCGTTTTCACATGCAACAGCGGCGAGCATCACACATTTCCTCCGTCACGCCATAGACTCATCTCAGTTTCAATGGCCAGTAACAAGAACCTATACATGCAGAAAAGCCCCAAAACACAACAGTGCACCATCGCGATACCAAACCCGAGGTCCCATCAAGCCACTGCCGGTATCTCTCGCTGACTCTGCCCATAGCGTACAGGCGTCGTACCACAGGCCTCACGGTGAACGTCAACAAGCCACCTCCGACCCTCCGAATATTCACTCCGCTGTCTCTCTTCTCTCCGTTAACCGCCCGACCACCGGCCTGAGTCGCGGAAGGCAAAGATGGTGACCCTGTAATCGATGGCAGCGCTGCCATTGTAAGTGCGAGAACAGTGGCGCCAGACGCGCCACGGCTCAGGGGGGAAGGGAGGACTCGAAAATAGCTCCTCGTAACTACTCTCCCGTTTTCGAAAAACATAAGTTCGTAGATTGTGACTTAGTATTGGTTTCGGACAACGCAGAATCGTTAAAACACTCGAAAATAAGTTTTTTCATGTAGGCGCGCAAGGTATAGTTTCTGAGAAATCTAAGAATTTGATGTCTACACGTTTCGGATATACACTGACAGAAATCACAACACCAAAAAAAAAAAAAAAAAAAAAAAAAAAAAGATGTAGAAAAATGAAATTCCGAGAATGCATTTATCTACGTAGCATATTTAGGTGATTAAGATTGCAAAATCACAGGTTAATGTAAGCGCAAGATAAGACATTGCGAATGTGAAATGCTCGTACATTAACAACCGGTGTTACCATCAGAATGTTGAATGCCAGCATGCAAACGTGCATGCATTCTGTTGTACAGGTGCCGGATATCAGTTTGTGGGATGGAGTTCCATGCATGTTGCACATGGTGTGTCAATACAGGGACGGTTAATGCTGATTGTGGATGATGCTGGAGTTGTTGTCCGGTGATGACTCATATGTGCCCGACTGGAGATAGATTTGGTGATGGAGCACGCCGAGGCAACATTTCGACACTCTGTAGAGCGTGTTGGGTTACAACAGCGGTATGTGGCCGAGTGTTATCCTGTTGAGAAACACCCCCTGAAATATTGTTCATGAATGGCACCACAACAGGTTGAATCTAAAGAATGACGTACAAATTTGCAGTCAGAGTGCGTAGGATAACCACCAGATTGCTCCTACTGTCATACGAAATCACGCCCTACACTATAACTTCACGTGTGGGCCCAGTGTGTGTAGCATGCAGACAGGTCAGAAGCAGTCCATCAACTGGCCATCACTGGCATCGAGGCAAAACTAACTAAGGGGTGTCCCACGAGTCTAAGGGGTGTCCCACGAGTATATACCTAACATACGATGACAAGCACATAGAAGAAGTGGACAGTGTTTAAGTCTTGGGATTACGGCTAGATAATAAATTCGACTGGGAGAACTGCTTAAGCGTCTTACAACTGCTGAAGCGTCTTAGCTAATCTCTATTTGCAATGCGAATTGTGTCAGACATAGGGGATATAAAAATGAAAAAGCTGGCATATTATGCTTACTTTCATTCCATAATGTCATATGGGATTATGTTTTGGGGTAATTCATGAAGCCAAGCTAAAGTTTTACCGGGCACAAAAACGTGCAGTAAGAGTTATATTGGTGTCAACTGAAGAACACCCTGCTGAAACCGGTTTAGGGAACTAGGGATACTAACTACTTCTTCCCAATATATTTATTCCTTAATGAAATTTGTCATTAAAAATATATCACTTTTTCAAACCAACAGCTCAATTAATGGAATCAATACTAGAAATAAAAATAATCTTCATAAGGATTTTAAGTCACTTACTCTTGTACAAAAAGGTATCCATTATTCAGGAACACACATTTTCAATAACTTGCCAGCAACCATAAAAAGCTTAACAACCAATGAAATGCAGTTTAACAGAAGCCTAAAGGATTTATTGGTGGCCAAGTCCTTCTACTCCATTGATGCATTTCTCAATAGAACCAGCTGATTTGTGTGTGTGTAAACTTCTGCACCATTTCAGTAATGTGTTCATTGTAAATAAGTGTGTGTGTGTGTGTGTGTGTGTGTGTGTGTGTGTGTAAGTAAGTACAATCTAACATCTGCGCCATTTCAGTGCAGTAATGTGTTCATTGTAAATAAGTTCTGATGTGTGGGGTTGATCTGTTATTCTGCGCAACAGATTAATCTGAGATGTACCCTTTATCCTGTGGCTCCTGCAAGATGCAATTTCCACCACCACACTACTACAGAAGTCAGACAGACGCTCCTAACATTCTAAAGAGAAATGCCTGAAAAACTTTCAGCAATAAATATCTTCTGGAGTCGTCCGCTATAAGGAAATGACACAAAAATTCACACAATTTCTTATGTAACTAGTGGGATACTTGGGTACTGGAGTAGTGCTAGTTAGTGTAAGAAAAACATGAAACTAACGAAAGTTATTATTTATTTTGCGAAAATTCTGAGAAATCACAATGGCACTTTTAGTTATGAATTGAACAAGTTATATCCTGGTTCTTCTCTCAAGGATAGGATTCGCTAATGAAATTTCTATACAAAGTTTAAGATGGTTGTTGACTTGGCACAATGGCTGAGAGGCGCGCCTACTCAACTTGAATAATTATCCTTTAGAATGTTGTTAGGTACGGTCGAGGCTGTCATGTGTGAAATGCAGTGAGGTGTACTGTTGTGGAGGAAATATGGGGCTCGCAATAGCTGTAGCGCACAATACCGTAAGCTGCGATGACTGCTGTCTGCGCCGCTCGCTGCTGACAAATAAGATAAATGGCTCTGAGCACTATGGGACTTAACATCTTAGGTCATCAGTCCCCTAGAACTTAGAACTAGTTAAACCTAACTAACCTAAGGACATCACACACATCCATGCCCGAGGCAGGATTCGAACCTGCGACCGTAGCAGTCCCGCGGTTCCGGACTGCGCACCTAGAACCGCAAGACCACCGCGGCCGGCACAAATAAGATAACTCTCGTTTTATCTGGATTGACCTTCGCCAATCAAACTCTCCCTATGCCTTGATGAAGTCAAGGATTCCTATTCGCCCCTAGTCTAGCTATTGGCGTGGTACACCGGTCAGATAACCAGTCCACCGTGATTCCACTCAAAATTCGGTCGCAGGCGTTTAACTATAACTCTATCCGTTCACACCGCATAATAAGTGTGTTGGCCAACACAGTGAACAACGTTTAATCGGATGGACTCAATATAGAGTAGCACTTCGATTCGCTCTCGACAGAGGTGCTCTCCCATTGAAGTACTGAGGAGAGACTTGTTCCTCGCTCCAAGAGCGACAACGGAACGGCGCCTCTCCACACCAGACGTGAAGGGGTATATCTTTCGGTCTCTTCCATTATTCCTTCAGCACAAGGCGTTAGAAATATCGTCTGCCAATCAGCATTGCTCCTCTAAAATGGGAGAATGACGTTTCGTTTAAGGCGACCAATCCGGAAACCTGTAGCATTGGCGTTTGGCGTTTGCTGTCTCCCTGTGAAAATCTCTGAAACTGATGGCTGTGTGTAAAGAATGCATAGGGTGGCCGCTCCCACACAATGTAGCGGAATTTGCTTTAAAGCCGAACACGGGATTGTTCCCCCCTTTCACTCTGGCCCACGCTGTCCGCTACATGGGCGGTCACCGGCCGACATAGGCTGGGTCGTCCTCTGAAGGGACCCGCGTCCCGTTGTGCGGTTTCTCTCCCGAACTAAAAGCTTCTGTGACCGTTGTGTCTGGAATGTATGTGTGTACGCCAGCCTCGAGTATTTCAACCACGGTGCGCTTACTTGTTAATTGCATATTGTTTACATGAATTCATACAACATTGACTTTAACTTATCGAGTTTGGGTTCGAATGAAGCGTCTTGATGTGCGGAATATGATTGTGAGGGCGGAATATGTAAGCAATGAAGGTCAGGAGACCACAACGTCTTACATAACATCTGCGCCATTTCGGTGCAGTAATGTGTTCATTGTAAATAAGTATTGTAGTAGTTCTATTACATGTTTATTACCTTATAAATAAAAAAATCTTTTTTATTTTAAATTCAGTGCATTAGTGTTTGTAAAATGATTCTTTCATTTCGTATTCATTAACAAAAACGATCATTCCACTTGGGACCTGTGGAAGGTACAGTAGCTTATTTGTTTCAGTTGTAAGTATTTGTCATGTAGTATTGTTTTTTCTGTCATGTTCCACATGCTGGAGGACCTCCTCACTACGTATCAATTGGAATGTAAGTAAATCTAATCTAATCTAGCTTAATCATCAGAAAACACAACGGACCTCCTAACAGTCTTACAATGAGCTCTCGCTTGCCACCACTGAATTCTCCAATGGCGGTGATTTAGGTCAGTGGAATGCATGTCGCAGGGCGTCTGGCTCGGAGGGGTCCCTGTGATATCAACTGCTGTTAAATAGCACTGCAGATGCAGTACGATACTCCAGAGCCATACGCCGAGTACGACGGTCCCCCTCCCCCTCTACAGTGCCACGTGGCCGTCCGGAGTCCGATCTTGCGACCGTACTCGTGATTACCGCTGCCAGCTATCATGTACAGCGGCTGCATTCCTACCAAGTCTTTCTGAAATATCCCAGAAGGAACATCCATCTTCTCGTAGCCCCGTTAGACGACCTCGTTCAAACTGAATGAGGTGTTGATAAAGGCGTCTTTGTCGCCTTAAAGACGTTCTCGACTAACAGTCTCAAAGCTAACTAACGCTCATGACCGTTACAGAGTGTATTTAAAGCAAACCTGATTTGTATCCTCATCTTGGCGCTACTAGCGCTACTCTTACGCGACTGGTGCGAAGTTTCAACCGACATCATCTTTTACATATAGAAACACGCATACCAACTTTCGTTTATGTCGCACAACTCCTTTTTGGTGCTGGGATTACTATTTCCGTCAGTGTATTTGAGGAGGAAAGCGCTTGTGTAATGGCACGGTGGCCTAGTGACGTATGTCCTGTCTGTTGAAAATAGTTTCCGTGGGCATGGGTTCGAATCGCGCTGTTTGCACAAAGAATTATACAAAGTTCTTTAACCTTGTACGGAATCAGTTGTCAACGCCAATACTGTGCTATCGTATGGATGATATCGCGCGAAATCAAACGCCAATAAAAGTATCTTAGTCGACATAACAGTTTTCTGTGTATGGTACCGCGTCGTAATGTAAAAACTACTGCTGCTGGAGAAAAACCGACGTTTCGGCCACGATTGCAGGGGCCTTCTTCTGGGTCTTAGTTTTTACATTATGACGCGGTACCATACCCAAAAAACTTTGCCGGCCGCGGTGGTCTAGCGGTTCTAGGCGCTCAGTCCGGAACCACGCGACTGGACTGCTACGGTCGCAGGTTCGAATCCTGCCTCGGGCATGGATGTGTGTGATGTCCTTCGGTTAGTTAGGTTTAAGTAGTTCTACGTTCTAGGGGACTGATGACCACAGATGTTAAGTCCCATAGTGCTCAGAGCCATTTTGAACCAGAAAACTTTTATGTTGACTGACTCTGGCTGCGGAAGCCTACGCAATTATAAAAGTATCTTAGTTACCGTAATTCAAATTTGATTGTCATCGATTACCGGATGGCAAATATGCACTACATCCAGGAAAATAACTTGAGAGAGAGAGCAAGAGAGAGGGGGCGGGGAGGGAGGGAGGGAGGGAGTGGTGGAGGGAAGAGAGGGGGGATGGGGGTATTGGATACCAGCAATAATTGCGTAACACAGTTTTCATCTTCATATTCTTTAGTAACTGATTAAGGTTTAGTCATAAAAATAGAAAAAAAAACATACAAACTGCACCGAGGATCAGTCTCGTGTTATTAAGCACACAGATCACTAGTTTCCTTGTTCACAGAACATTTATTTTGTTTAAAATAACAATGTACAGTATTTCGCGACAGCTTTCATTCTTTTGCCAAAGAGTAAAAACCATTTCAAACCTTGAGATTCGAATCCACGATCACAGAAGCTGACCATGATCTCACTCCTGGTCTCATACCAATTGATTACTCCCCAGTGAGAAAGTTTTCTCCTCTTAAACTTTATCTCCAGTACATTAATAATTCTAAGAATCCTCGAAAACTGGGTAAGGGATTTGATAAACCAGTGTAAATAATCACTTCATATTGAATACATTCACACTTGGGTCTTAAAAAGTCTAAATCGCTCTCCGTAAAAATTATCTTTCTTTTCTCATGCCACAAAGTTACCGTAATATATCTGACAACAGTAAAAGTCAGGGGAGAGGGGTTACATTATTACCCCGCTCAATCTTGAACACTTCCAACCTTGTCTGGAAAGTGGTGTGAGGATGAGGGAGAGGAGGAACATTATCATTTTGGAAGGTGCAATCCCCTACTGGAACATGCATGCGCCATTAAATGAGACTGTTCAACTACAAATTTTAGAGATCTCTGAGAAATGCGATCTGATAGCCCAAATTATTGAAGTACATCCTAGCGCATCAAGATGAAAAAATACATTCGAAATAAAGTAATTCTGAGATGACCATAAGCTTCCGCAAAAACATCTAGCATCGTTCTGCAATGATCAAAATTAGATCCATAAAGACATTTCAATGCGATTTGCTTAAGGGTGTAACCACTTGAAATCCAGATTAGAAACATAAAATATCACAAAATTATGGAACTCACAACTGATGTCAGCCATAATTCGATATTCAACCATACAAACACTACATAAAATGTCGTACAACCACCTTCCGCCAAGAACAATAACCATAATGGTTGTCACGCTGACGAACGTTGACTGCCAACTGATGAGCTACTCTCGTATCCAAAAGTTATTGTAATGTTCCTGTTGGTCGTGTGGTGCCCAGCAAAGAGTGAAACTAACTATAGTAATAAACGTATTTTTACATGGCAGCTAATTATTTTCTCAAAATGACATCTTAATTTCAGAAAGCGTGGAGTACTGTTATATAATGTATTCCAATGGGGCCTCAGTTGTAGTTCCTTCCTGGTGTTATCTGTCGGTAGGTAACAGTGTAAATGTAGAGCAATATTTCATGTTTCCACTGGTCGGTAAATTTAGTGCCCCTTTCACCAACGAAGCCTTTTTTTAAAATTAATCTGAGATATATGTAGTTCTGTATGTTACATTCATGCGTTACGTGTCGCCCTACTTTCACTGACACTCTGTTCTTATACACTACTGGCCATTAAAATTGCTACACCAAGAAGAAATGCAGATGAGAAACGGGTATTCATTGGACAAATATATTATACTAGAACTGACATGTGATTACATTTTCACGCAATTTGGGTGCATAGATCCTGAGAAATCAGTACCCAGAACAACCACGTCTGGCCGTAATAACGACCTTGATACGCCTGGGCATTGAGTCAAACAGAGCTTGGATGGCGTGTACAGGTACAGCTGCCCATGCAGCTTCAACACGATACCACGGTTCATCAAGAATAGTGACTGGCGTATTGTGACGAGCCAGTTGCTCGGCCACCATTGGCCAGACGTTTTCAATTGGTGAGAGATCTGGAGAATGTGCTGGCCAGGGCAGCAGTCGAACATTTTCTCTTTCCAGAAAGGCTCGTACAGGACCTGCAACATGCGGTCGTGCATTATCCTGCTGAAATGTAGGGTTTCGCAGGGATCGAATGAAGGATAGAGCCACGGGTCGTAACACATCTGAAATGTAACGTCCACTGTTCAAAGTGCCGTCAAGGCGAACAAGAGGTGACCGAGACGTGTAACCAATGGCACCCCATACCATTACGCCGAGTGATGTGCCAGTATGGCGATGACGAATACACACTTCCAATGTGCGTTCACCGCGATGTCGCCAAACACGGATGCGACCAAATGGTTCAAATTTCTCTGAGCACTATTGGACTTAACTTCTGAGGTCACAGTCCCCTAGAACTTAGAAATACTTAAACCTAACTAACCTAACAACATTACACACATCCATGCCAGACTGTAACGCCTAGAACCGCTCGGCCACCCTGGCCGGCGGATGCGACCATCATGATGCTGTAAACAGAACCTGGATTCATCCGAAAAAATGACGTTATGCCATTCGTGCACCCAGGTTCGTCGCAGGCGCTCCTGTCTGTGATGCAGCGTCAAGGGTAACCGCAGCCACGGTCTCCGAGCTGATAGTCCATGCTGCTGCAAACGTCGTCGAACTGTTCGCGCAGATGGTTGTTGTCTTGCAAACGTCCTTATCTGTTGACTCAGGGATCGAGACGTGGCGGCACGATCCGTTACAGCCATGCGGATAAGAAGCCTGTCATCTCGACTGCTAGTGATACGAGGCCGTAGGGATCCAGCACGGCGTTCCGTATTACCCTCCTGAATCCACCGATTCCATATTCTGCTAACAGTTATTGGAGCTCGACCAACGCGAGCAGCAACTTCGCGATACGATGAACCGCAATCGCGATAGGCTACAATCCGACCTTTGTCAAAGTCGGAAACGTGATGGTACACATTTCTCCTCCTTACACTAGGCATCACAAAAACGTTTCACCAGGCAACGCCGGTCAACTGCTGTTTGTGTATGAGAAATCGGTTGGAGCTCTCCTCATGTCAGCACGTTGTAGGTGTCGCCACCGGCGCCAACCTTGTGTGATTGCTCTGAAAAGCTAATCATTTGCGTATCATAGCATCTCCTGCCTGTCGGTTAAATTTCGCGTCTGTAGCACGTCATCTTCGTGGTGTAGCAATTTTAATGGCCAGAAGTGTACTAACATTAAGAGCAGCACTTAGCTTGGATGTCAGTGACTACATTATAAGAGGTAAAAAAAATTCTCTCTAACACCTTAATTTTTATCTCACTATTATACTTAGCAGTCATTTTAAGAAACTATTTACAGACTTACCCAGATGCTTATGTAGTGGAACAGTGATGTTGAAGTGCTTCTCATTATGATGACGTATGTGCCCTACAATTCATGACACTTGTAGTAAGATTTCCTGGTTAATGTAGGTTAGATATTTCGATGGAGATAGGACTGAAGGAAAATTACGTGGAAAAAATCGGTTATATACATGGGAGGGATCTAATAGGCGGAACAGTGGAACAGCGTTATCAGAAAGTGTGTAAGACTATAATTAGGCAGGAGAAAAGTGAATTGAAAGTTTCGTTTGGGTACAGACTTGCGGCGTAGCTACTGTTGATGGTTTGGTTAGAGTTCAGGAAACATATCTGCGAGGCGTTTAAAATTACCCTCAGGAAGAAAGTAGAGAGTTTCGAAGAGGAGGCCGGCCGCGACGGCCGTGCGGTTCTGGCGCTGCAGTCCGGAACCGCGGGACTGCTATGGTTGCAGGTTCGAATCCTGTCTCGGGCATGGGTGTGTGTGATGTCCTTAGGTTAGTTAGGTTTAAGTATTTCTAAGTTCTAGGGGACTTATGACCCAAGATGTTGAGTCCCATAGTGCTCAGAGCCATTTTTCGAAGAGGAGAGACAGCGGTAAGTTCCGGTACAGGCGCCACAGCAGTACAGGATTTTAAAGCTTAGGTCATTCAGTGGTGTGACGGAGTTTAAGTTCATTGTAGATATAGGACAGGCTAAGCTGATATACGTGTGCGATATAGGATGAAGGTAGGAGAATACAGAAAGCCAAGGGGAGAGGGGGGGGAGGGGGTGTAAAGACGTGAAGAGAGTTGTCGAATTTTGGAGGAGCAGAGCTCGAATGGATGAAGGTCTTATATATGTCGATAATCCGACGGCTAATCAGTAGTTTTAGGCTATTTTAGGCTCTGATTTTTATGGTTAATAGTTAGGAATCCCATGCTAGTTTTTAAGCAAGTGTTAATTCTAGATATTTTACTGAAGCAGGTTATCGTTTGTGGACGCTTAAGAGGAGGCTCTTACGTCTTTTCATACGATTAATGCATGGGATTTTGCGTGGTTCATGAAGTGCTGGCGAAGGTGTTAAAGTGGAGCTTGACAGCGTCAAAATTCGTGCAGGAACTGGGGATGTTATTAGCTTTTATACCGGGGTCATGAAACTACATAATCAAAAGGCGCAGACATAACTTCATCTTCACTCTTATTGTTCTTAGGTATCGTTAGAAAAAATAATTCGCACGAATCTTGAGCCATATTGACTATAAAACTATTATTAATTTGGTACAATGTAGTAGAAATAAATACTTTTTTGTTAGCAAAATATGTTGCAAACCGCGAAATGGCTATTATAGCCGTTGGCAATATTCAATCCTTAGCTGTCTGCATTATTTTGAAGGTTATATTAACTGCTAGTCCTAACAAACTATTTCAAATTCAATGGAAGGCGAGTCATTCAGTGTCATCAGCACCTCGGAGTAGATACACGGCATGGGGTGGTTTTGAGACATCAGCAGGGAATAGGAGATGAAGCAGTGGTCATAGGGTGGAACCTTGGGGCACACATTGAGCTGGGCAGGAAATACGGTGGAGATGCTGTTTACACTGAAGAACCAAAACATTATAACTACCTGCTTAATGGCTTGTTTGTCCGTCTTCGGAAAGAAATACATCACTGATTCCGAGTATCGATAGTTTGTTGGCAGGTTTATGGAGGTGTGTGGCATTAGATTCCTACGCACAGGTCATGTAATTCACGTAAATAATTAGCCGCTGATTTGCGTACGCGGTGATGGCGCTCGATAGCGACCCAACAGGGAACCATAAGATTTATATGCGGCGAATTTAGTTTCGTAGAAATCAACGTGAGTTCATTATAACGTTGCTCAAACCATTGTAGGTTCTGGCTCCTAGACACGGACAATTATACTGCTGAAAGATGGCATCGCAATCGGGGAAGATATCAAGCATGAAGGGACGCAAATGGTTCGCAGCTGTCAGCGTGTCTTCGATTACTACCACCTGTCCCACGCCAGCGCAGGAGAATGTCTCCCATAGCATAATACTGGTCCCATCAGCCTGCGTCCGTGGAGCGCTGCACGTTTCGAGCCACCGTTATGTCGATGACGGCGTTTATGGAGACGACCATCGACCTAGTGTAGCAAAAATGTGATTCACCCGAAGAGCCCAAATGTTTACATTGATTGACGGTCGAATCCCGATAGTCCCGTGCCCACTGCAATCGTAATAGACGATGTCGTCGTGTCAACATGCGAACACGTAGGGGTGATCTGCTGCGGAGCTCCATGTTCAACAACGGTTTGCTCCGACACTTATACGTGCACAAGCATTGTGCTCTTTCGGCAGAGATGTTACAGATCACCGCTTGTTCTGTTTACAGAGCAGACAAGCCTTCGAACCCCACGTTCTGTGCATTTAGCGCATAGTGGTAGTTTCACTGTCCCTCTACCTCTTTCCGTAGGTGTTCACAACAGTAGCACTGAACATTGGACTAGCTTCGACGGTTTTGGGACACTCGTTCACAGTGGAGTGCTGCAAGTGCTGCAACGCTCAATGTTTGACCGGTCACTGCTCGCCTGTTGACGGGGGGACCGAGCCGCTCGTGTCCGGCCCCACACGACTCGGCTCGGTCACGTACTCGCCCCATGTCTGTTGTCCGGATTCCGAACACGCGGATAACCGAGCATGACCGGTCACCGCTGACTTCTCACCTCGCCTCGCCCCGGCTCGCTGCACTGTTGTTGTTGTTGTTGTCTTCAGTCCTGAGACTGGTTTGATGCAGCTCTCCATGCTACTCTATCCTGTGCAAGCTTCTTCATCTCCCAGTACCTACTGCAACCTACATCCTTCTGAATCTGCTTAGTGTATTGATCTCTTGGTCTCCCTCTACGATTTTTACCCTCCACGCTGCCCTCAAATGCTAAATTTGTGATCCCTTGATGCCTCAAAACATGTCCTACCAACCGATCCCTTCTTCTAGTCAAGTTGTGCCACAAACTCCTCTTCTCCCCAATCCTATTCAGTACCTCCTCATTAGTTATGTGATCTACCCATCTAATCTTCAGCATTCTTCTGTAGCACCACATTTCGAAAGCTTCTATTCTCTTCTTGTCCAAACTGGTTATCGTCCATGTTTCACTTCCATACATGGCTACACTCCATACAAATACTTTCAGAAACGACTTCCTGACACTTAAATCTATACTCGATGTTAACAAATTTCTCTTCTTCAGAAACGATTTCCTTGCCATTGCCAGTCTACATTGTATATCCTCTCTACTTCGACCATCCTCAGTTATTTTACTCCCTAAATAGCAAAACTCCTTTACTACTTTAAGTGTCTCATTTCCTAATCTAATTCCCTCAGCATCACCCGATTTAATTTGACTACATTCCATTATCCTCGTTTTGCTTTTGTTGATGTTCATCTTATATCCTCCTTTCAAGACACTGTCCATTCGTTCAACTGCTCTTCCAAGTCCTTTGCTGTCTATCGGCGAACCTCAAAGTTTTTACTTCTTCTCCATGAATTTTAATACCTACTCCGAATTTTTCTTTTGTTTCCTTTACTGCTTGCTCAATATACAGATTGAATAACATCGGGGAGAGGCTACAACCCTGTCTCACTCCTTTCCCAACCACTGCTTCCCTTTCATGCCCCTCGACTCTTATAACTGCCATCTGGTTTCTGTACAAATTGTAAATAGCCTTTCGCTCCCTGTATTTTACCCCTGCCACCTTCAGAATTTGAAAGAGAGTATTCCAGATAACATTGTCAATAGCTTTCTCTAAGTCTACAAATGCTAGAAACGTAGGTTTGCCTTTTCTTAATCTTTCTTCTAAGATAAGTCGTAAGGTTAGTATTGCCTCACGTGTTCCAAGATTTCTACGGAATCCAAATTGATCTTCCCCGAGGTCGTCTTCTACCAGTTTTTCCATTCGTCTGTAAAGAATTCATGTTAGTATTTTGCAGCCGTGACTTATTAAACTGATAATTCGTTAATTTTCACATCTGTCAACACCTGCTTTCTTTGGGATTGGAATTATTATATTCTTCTTGAAGTCTGAGGGTGTTTTGCCTGTCTCATAGATCTTACTCACCACATGGTAGAGTTTTGTCAGGACTGGTTCTCCCAAGGCTGTCAGTAGTTCTAATGGAATGTTGTCTACTCCCGGGGCCTTGTTTCGACTCAGGTCTTTCAGTGCTCTGTCAAACTCTTCACGCAGTATCTTATCTCCCATTTCATCTTCATCTACATCCTCAACCATTTCCATAATATTGTCCTCAAGTACATCGCCCTTGTATAAACCCTCTATATACTCCTTCCACCTTTCTGCCTTCCCTTCTTTGCTTAGAACTGGGTTGCCATCTGAGCTCTTGACATTCATACAAGTGGTTCTCTTCTCTCCAAAGGTCTCTTTAATTTTCCTGTAGGCAGTATCTATCTTACCCCTAGTGAGACAAGCCTCTACATCCTTACATTTGTCCTCTAGCCATCCCTGCTTAGCCATTTTGCACTTCCTGTCGATCTCATTTTTTAGACGTTTGTATTCCTTTTTGCCTGCTTCATTTACTGCATTTTTATATTTTCTCCTTTCATCAATTAAATTCAATATTTCTTCTGTCACCCAAGTATGTCTACTAGCCCTCGTCTTTTTACCTACTTGATCCTCGGCTGCCTTCACTACTTCATCCCTCAGAGATACCCATTCTTCTTCTACTGTATTTCTTTCCCCCATTCCTGTCAATTGTTCCCTTATGCTCTCCCTGAAACTCTCTACAACCTCTGGTTCTTTCAGTTTATCCAGGTCCCATCTCCTTAAATTCCCACCTTTTTGCAGTTTCTTCAGTTTCAATCTGCAGTTCATAACCAATAGATTGTGGTCAGAATCCACATCTGCCCCTGGAAATGTCTTACAATTTAAAACCTGGTTCCTAAATCTCTGTCTCACCATTATATAATCTATCTGATACCTTTTAGTATCTCCAGGATTCATCCAGGTATACAACCTTCTTTTATGATTCTTGAACCAAGTGTTAGCTATGATTAAGTTATGCTCTGTGCAAAATTCTACAAGGCGGCTTCCTCTTTCATTTCTTCCCCCCAATCCATATTCACCTACTATGTTTCCTTCTCTCCCTTTTCCTACTGACGAATTTCAGTCACCCATGACTATTAAATTTTCGTCTTCCTTCACTACCTGAATAATTTCATTTATCTCGTCATACATTTCATCAATTTTTCATCATCTGCAGAGCTAGTTGGCATATAAACTTGTACTACTGTAGTAGGCATAGGCTTTGTGTCTATCTTGGCCACAATAATGCGTTCACTATGCTGTTTGTAGTAGCTAACCCGCACTCCTATTTTTTTATTCATTATTAAACCTACTCCTGCATTACCCCTATTTGATTTTGTATTTATAACCCTGTAATCACCTGACCAAAAGTCTTGTTCCTCCTGCCACCGAACTTCACTAATTCCCACTATATCTAACCTTAACCTATCCATTTCCCTTTTTAAATTTTCTAACCTACCTGCCCGATTAAGGGATCTGACATTCCACGCTCCGATCCGTAGAATGCCAGTTTTCTTTCTCCTGATAACGACGTCCTCTTGAGTAGTCCCCGCCCGGAGATCCGAATGGGGGACTATTTTACCTCCGGAATATTTTACCCAAGAGGACGCCATCATCATTTAATCATACAGTAAAGCTGCATGTCCTCGGGAAAAATTACGGCTGTAGTTTCCCCTTGCTTTCAGCCGTTCGCAGTACTAGCACAGCAAGGCCGTTTTGGTTAATGTTACAAGGCCAGATCAGTCAATTATCCAGACTGTTGCCCCTGCAACTACTGAAAAGGCTGCTGCCCCTCTTCAGGAACCACATGTTTGTCTGGCCTCTCAACAGATACCCCTCCGTTGTGGTTGCACCTACGGTACGGCCATCTTTATGGCTGAGGCACGGAAGCCTCCCCACCAACGGCAAGGTCCATGGTTCATGGGGGAAGCTCGCTGCACTGTACTGTACAAATCTAACGCCTCTTTGTCTGTCTCTCTCTTTCTCTCTCTCTCTCTCTCTCTCTCTCTCTCTCTCTCTCACACACACACACACACACACACACACACACACACAATGTATTTATCTCTGTCTCTCTCTCTTTTAATACAAAAGTAACGTTTCCAAGAACGAGTACGTGACACAGCTAAACTCATAAAGCACTTGGAAAGTAAAATGATATTTCAATACAATCGCGGGTAGAAGACGAGTCTCATTTCCAAACAGAAGGTATATTTTTCCTTTCATTAATAGGAAACATTAAATAAGTGCTGTCCCTGTAATCTAGAAGACAACCATCTTCATAAAGAAAGCATACATTTACAGACGTAACTTGTCATACTTTTCACTTGTTTGCAACAGAAATAAAATTATTGTTATTGTTGATCAGCAGTAAATCACTAACATGTTCCGGATTTAATTGGCTGCGGCGATTTGTTAGTAACATGTCGGCTTTACTAAACCATCTTTCACTAGGTGCGCTTGTTCCTGGGATACATAAAATACGTCTTGCAATTGTAGCCAGGTCTGGCAGATCTGTTTCATGTCTGCTCCACCACTTTAAGATGTCATCATCATCTACGGGATGCATTAAAATGTAGAGATCTACTTCATCTGCTGCGGATGGTCTGTTGTTCCTCCATTCCTTGAAACGATCTCTCTTTCTGGGTGGTGATGACACAGTACTTGAAGGATCTATGATAATAAACAAAAGAGACAAGTAATACAAAACTGATGTGAAAATCATCGAAACGTTCCCGTAAAAACGAGGTGTTTTACGTTAATGAAATAATATACGAATTATAACATTCCCGTTAATACACTATCCACTAACTATGCAAAAACGATTATTTTTAACTATTTCATGTTGTACCTGCGTAAGTAGCACACATTTGTCGCACATTGCTAAGAATTTCCTGCTTTTCATTTATTTCAAGCATTTTAAGATCACGGAAAGACGGCCAAAGAAACTTAGCAATTTTATGTATGGAAGTGATCACAATCTTCTCATAAACGAAAGTCAAGGCTCGATTTTTAATCCTTTGTACCTCCTGTTAAAAAATACATATATGTTAGCACACATCAATTACGCTAGTTAATTATAAATCTATCGCGTATCATAATGAAACAGTGCTTTTAACTGCAGTAATTACTCATCTGACAGTCAGTGTCATTGACACTGCAAATTTGTTGCAGTTTGTGAAACCAAAAAAGAACTAGCTGGATTGTCGGTTCTTTTTCGGCTTCTAATTCATCTGTGGTCTCTTTAAATGGTCTCAGAAAATGCACAATTTTTCCTGCAAGCTCATTATCATATCCTTGCAATATGTAAGCGGAGTCCTTTTCCGTCAGCAAAGCAGCAGCTTCGTTATACTGTGTGTGTAAGGATTCCAGCATAGTGTACAAGCTGTTCCAGCGTGTGCAGACCTCTTGTTTCAACGATGATTTCAGAGACGAGCAGAGGCCACTTTTCTTCAAAAATGGTTCAAATGGCTCTGAGCACTATGGGACTTAACATCTATGGTCATCAGTCCCCTAGAACTTAGAACTACTTAAACCTAACTAACCTAAGGACATCACACAACACCCCCACTTTTCTTAATGTACCTTAAAATGTATTTTGGAGTATTTATTGTTGATGCGATGTTCGGGCATGATTTAACAAGAAGTTATCTTCATCGAAAGCATGGCTAAGTGGTGTATTTATATAATGAGCAGCACAAGGAATCCTTTCGTGATTTTCCATAGCCTTTATTACACTGGCACCCTGGTCGGAGACAAAAACAAAACTGTGCAACATGTCCGGCGAAATGTCCCAATCAGCCATCCTCTCTTCAATTTCTTTCATAATATTCACTCCCGTCTTCGTAACGTCCTGGAATTTTGTTGTAAATAAAACATTGTTCACAAGAGACCAATCTGTGTTAATGTAATGTGTTGTAAGCGTCAAATAGTGCACGTGATTATGCGAATCAGTCCACATATCAACTGTCGCAGCACATGTTTTATTAATAACTTCCGTAAAAACAGAAGGCATTATGCTGTTTCCTGTTGCATCAGCTTGTTCTTTGACATGTCTGTTTATAGTAGAGGGATGTGTCATGACATCTGCCACGTTAACGTCTCCAGTAATGCGCACCTAGGCCGGCCGGTGTGGCCGTGCGGTTCTAGGCGCTGCAGTCTGGAACCGCAGCTTCGAATCCTGCCTCGGGCATGGATGTGTGTGATGTCCTTAGGTTAGTTAGATTTAATTAGTTCTAAGTTCTAGGCGACTGATGACCTCAGAAGTTAAGTCGCATAGTGCTCAGAGCCATTTGAATGCGCACCTAGATGTATTAATTCTTGGCCTAGTCTTCTGAAACCTTCACCAGAAACAGCATTAAAAGGTCTCATATCTTCAGCACACATTGCTACACACTTTTCTGTAATACTATTTTTTATTACTGCCAGTATCCCTGAAGGAGCTGTATCTTTGTGAGGTTTCTTGCAACTGTGTTTCTTTAAATGAGTGGTTCCCGACTGGAAACACAATAATGTGGAGCAGTTTATGCACGACACGTACCCAGTACACGCACTCTTTTCGTCTACAACCAACAGAAATGTACTCCATACTTGGCTTTTTAGACCTTCCCGTTTCTTCAATGTGTAAACATTGGTTTCAATCTTACGTCTTACTGCACTGGCTTCCTCGCGCTGCTTGATTACAGAGACAGACAAACCACAAATGAGAAGCCCGTACTGGCTGCAGTCTCACACGGATAATGGACACGTGTAATGTGTTTGAAGTTACGTGCTACATGTTTGGTCACGGCTTCTATGCTCGGTCACTAGAACTAGTGCGGGCAGCCTATCCAGTTAGGGTGTGCTCGCCCCATCTCCTATTTCAGGGCTTAACAATTGGCCGGTTTTGAGCGCGAGTACTCACGTCTGCTCAGGCACGTGCTCGCGAGCAGGTGCAAGGTCGCAGAGTAGGGAGGGAGGGGAGGGAGGGGAAATGCGCGCGCACGTTTGAATGTGATCTCGCGTTCTTAGCAGATTTAACCAGCCATCTGAATGCTTTGAACACTTTACTACAAGGTAAAGATCTGCTAATTACTCATTTCATAGATCGAATACGAGCTTTTAAAATGAAATTGACACTTTGGATGAGTCATCTGGAAACAGGAAACCTAGCTCATTTTCCTAAATTATCATCCATGCAAGATGTTCACAAAGACTGTGAACGTTATTCGTATAGTTTAGTTGATCAGCGCTTTCAAGATCTGACAGCACTAGACAGTGATTTTGATCTGTTCTCTCCATATTCAGCGAATATTTAAGAGATTCGTCCTGAGCCGCAGCAAGAAATTATTGACCTGCAGTGTGACAGAGAATACAGAGACAAATTTCAGAACAAGAAAAACATTTTGGAATTCTACAGACACTGCCCTCACGATAGATTTCCTCGTTTGCACAAACTGGCGGCTACAATAATATCAATGTTCGGTTCCACGTATGTTTGTGAACAACTGTTCTCTGCAATGAAATGTAACAAGACGCGCCTGAGAAACGCATTGTCTGATCGAAATTTAAACTGCACGCTGCGCCTAAAATGCACAAGAACAATTACTCCGAACATTGACGCAATTGTAAAGGGCAAAAAGTACAAGATAACCGAGAATCCCACACTTCAGTGACACCTTTCATTTTGTAACAGTTCACAAATTAATGCGAATGTAGAGGCATACACTAAGCTACTAAAATTATGTGGCATGTGTACATTCTCCTTTATTTGTTTCATTTGTCGCAGTAATAATTCGTGAGTGATATCCCTGCAGGTGGCCGCGGATTTACATTGACTGGCGGCAACTGTTGTGTGCCCCACGTGACTTTCCCCACTCTCCGCTCTGGTCCAGTAGTGGGGGTAGCGTGCTCGCGCTGCTCCGTGCTCGCGCCTTGCTGCTCACAGCTTGCTCCGCGAGCACGTATGTTGTGAAGCGCTGTCCTATTTTGTGCTCGCTTACTTGGTCACGCAGGACTCTAGTTCACAGTCTCTGCGTAATAATAATCTGTCCTTCGTCAAAGTCGCTCATCTCAATGGATTTCTCCATTTGCGCCCCATATATTGGCTAGGGCGATACCCGTCCGTTTCTGCTCCACTTACATACTTTTGTTATCGCGTCACGTGCCCGCTACGTCACCAGGCAACATCCAACGTCGCGGTGGGCGGTGGTCATAATGTTTCGGCTGGTGTATGGTTACATAGGGGGGGATAGTTAGAAAGTGTGCAGTTAGGCAATTGTGGCACTGCTCTTCCTGTTCATCTACATCTCCACGATCCCTTCCGGCCTGGAATATCGTTGACTAGAGTATAATTGTGTCCAGTAATGAGTCCCGCTTCGAACTGAGCCCCGATGACCAGCGGAGACGTGTCTGAAGGCGCCCCTGACAGCGGTGGGATACCTGTCTGACTGTCACTCGCCATACAGCCTGGCAACTGACAAGGGAACCTCCCCATCGCACCCCCCTCAGATTTAGTTATAAGTTGGCACAGTGGATAGGCCTTGAAAAACTGAACACGGATCAATCGAGAAAACAGGAAGAATCTGTGTGGAACTATGAAAAAAATAAGCAAAATATACAAACTTAGTAGTACACGCGCAAGATATGCAACATCAAGGAGAGAATGAGCTGAGGAGCGCCGTGGTCCTGTGGTTAGCGTGAGCAGCTGCGGAATCAGAGGTCCTTGGTTCGAGTCTTCCCTCCAGTGAAAAGTTTACTTTCTTTATTTTCGCAAAGTTATGATCTGTCCGTTCATTCATTGACCACTTTGTTCACTGTAATAAGTTTAGTCTCTGTGTTTTGCGACCGCAACGCAAAACCGTGCGATTAGTAGACGAAAGGACGTGCCTCTCCAATGGGAACCGAAAACATTTCATCGCAAGGACATAGGTCAACCGACTCCTCCACAGGAGGACACTGGTGACGGCATGTGCGTCACATTACAGGAATATGTTGTCGACCCACCTAACTTGTACACTTGGCGAATGGGTAAAAAGATTCTTCTACCTTGCCCGATTTAGGTTTTCTTGTGGATATGATAATCACTCCCAAGAAAGTAATCAAAACATAAAGAGTTTGTCACATAAACTGAAAATAAAAAATTAAACATTTCTCTCGAGGGAAGACTTGAACCGAGGACCTCTGCTTCCGCAGCTGCTCACGCTAACCACGGGACCACGGCGCTCCTGTGCTCGATTAATCCTAGATGTTACATATGTTACGCATGGACTCCTCAGTTTGTATATTTTGCTTATTTTTTCATAGTTCCACACAACTTCTTCCTGTTTTCTCGATTGATCTGTGTTCAGTTTTTCAAGGCCTATCCACTGTGCCAACTTATAACTAAATCTGAGAGGTGTGCGATGGGGAGGTTCCCTTGTGAGAGTGATGGTCTGCGGTCCCATTTCATGTCATAGTAGCGCTCCTTTTGTTGTCATCCGCGGCAATCTTACAGCACAACGGTACGTCGACGATATTCTACACCCCGTTGTATTGCCCTTCAAGGCAAGCATGGGCTTACATTTCAACAAGATAATGCCCGCTCGCACACGGTGAGAGTTTCTACTGCTTGTCGCGCTTGCCAAACATTGGTCAGCAATGTCGTCGGATCTTCGCCCCCCCCCCCCCCCCAATGGAAATCGTTTGGAACATTATGGGCAGGACCCTCCAACTAGCTCTGGTTTTTGACGATCTAACGCGTCAATTGAACAAATATTAGTGCGACATCCGCGAGGACATCTAATAAGCCTATCAGTGAAGGCCAAGCCGAATAACTGCTTGCACAAGGGTTGTAAGTAGGCTGTTCAGGTTTTTATGTTGGTAACGCCACGTAGCGCTCTGTATGAAAATCACTGACTGTGCTGTGTGCAGTCTGTGGCTGGTTGGACTCACTGTTGGAAATTTGGAAGACTAGATGTCATGAACTGATGTATATATTATGACTTTTGAACTCTATTAAGGTAAATACATTGTTTGTTCTCCATCAAAATCATTCATTTGATAACTATGCCTATCAGTAGTTAGTACCTTCAGTAGTTAGAATCTCTTATTTAGCTGGCAGTATTGGCGCTCGCTGTATTGCAGTAGTTCGAGTAACGAAGATTTTTGTGAGGTAAGTGATTCATGAAAGGTATAGGTTATTGTTAGTCAGGGCCATTCTTTTGTATGGATTATTGAAAGTCAGACTGCGTTGCGCTAAAAAAATATTGTGTGTCAGTTTAGTGATGATCAGAACAAGTAAAGAGAGAAATGTCTGAGTACGTACAGTTTCGCTCAGTTGTTTGAAAATCAAATAACGTAAGAGGTTTACTAGCACAGTGGCTCTGAGCACTATGGGACTTAACATCTGTGGTCATCAGTCCCCTAGAACTTAGAACTACTTAAACCTAACTAAACTAAGGACATCACACACATCCATGCCCGAGGCAGGATTCGAACCTGCGACCGTAGCGGTCACGCGGTTCCAAACTGAAGCGCTTAGAACCGCACGGCCACACCGGCCGGCTTACTAGCACAGTCATTCATAATTTTTCTATGGGGAAGTGTCAGGGTGAGAGGTGGATTAACGCATTATTGAGTTGCTGAATTTGTAAACCTCTTTCTCTTGAATAAATTATCCAATTTATCTGAAATTGTATTCATTTCTTTGTCTTGTACACGTATATCACATCTACCGATTTCCGTCCCATTCGGATAATTGCTTCGTGGTGCGCCGCTTTTGTTTAATTTTTGTTTTTTAGTGTGTATTTGACGTTAGCCATGTAAGCGACAAAAAGTTTACGAAAGTTTTGAAATTTTATTTAAAGTTTATTGAAATCGCTAAGTGCTCTCGTTATCAAACACTGGATGAATACAGCATGGGTAACTTGCGGTCCGTTTTAAGCAAAAGCTAGCTTTTCAAGCATATCAGTGCTTATGTCGTCATATCACTTGATTTCTGTGTTGTACAACGTTATAAGTATCCAGGTACACTCAATGGTATATGTTCATGTGTCTGCAGATGTGTTGCGAATAGAATTTAAGGTAAAGAGGTAATAAATTATAGTGTCATGTCTTATACCATAGCCTTATTGCATGAACAGCAGTTAGCTCCTTCCCTTTCATCATTTTTTGAGGGAGGGGGATGGGGACTGGGGGGAGGGTGTCAGCGGTAAAAAAGTTCGAAAAGATTTGAAATTATGTGTTAAGCCGGTTGGAAGCCGCTAAATGCTCTCATTCTCAAGTACTGAATGAATGTAGTCTGGGTAATTTGTGCGCTGTCGGTTACGGAGCGCAAGACATATACACATTTTGTAACTGTAATACTTGTCTTATTGTGTTGAACTTTTAACGTAAGACTATATCTCTTAATGAGTAAATTATGGCAGCATTTTAAATTTTTAATTTTAGTCAATAACTATGTGAAATATTTAAAATCAAGTCTTTGTTGCCCCTAGAAGCTGTTAGATAGTCAACCTGCAACTGGATCCATGCACCACGAACCGTGTTCTCCGTTTAGTAATATACAGGCTGGGCGAGAATTAACTCCCTATAAAAATTGTTTATAGCTTTTTTGATATTTAACCAATTTTCATAAAGTAAAAAAAACATGTTCCTTCCAATGGTAGAATTATCATGCATTCCTGAAATTAAACAGAAAGTCCATCATTATCAACTAGTTTTCGTAAATTGATACGGATGTTTACGACAGACTTCTGCAGATAAACGTTTCCAAGAACTTGGCAATTTCGGTCCTCCAAATCATCAAGAATTTTTGGTTTTGTGCGGTAAGCTTCCTCTACCGCTCACCCCCAGAGAGTGAAGTCACAGGTCGTTAGATCACAATTCCTTGCTGGCCGTTCAAGGAGGCAAGTACGTCCCAACCATCGTCCTGGAAAATAGATGTCTACCCACGTGCGGACAGGATATGCGAAGTGAGGCTGGGCTCCATCTTGCATAAAGATTAGGTCATAGTAATTGTCTCATGTGGATACAGTGCCGTGAACACAATTTTCAAACATATCAAGATACCATTCTGCATTCATTGAGTCGCGAATGAGATGTGGACCCACAGCTTCTGTGGATGTCATGCCACACCACACCGTGACCTCTGAGCGACGCAGAGTTGTTCAACAACCACCCCCGGATCACCTGTTGCCCAACAATAACAACTGTGCCAGATAACAAAGCCATCTGACCACAGATATTACCGAAAGTATCGGACCAATCTTCACACAAAGCAAGCATCATCTCCCCTTATTACGAGGGCAGTTCAATAAGTAATGCAACACATTTTTTTTCTGAAACAGGGGTTGTTTTATTCAGCATTGAAATACACCAGGTTATTCCCCAATCTTTTAGCTACACAACACTATTTTTCAACGTAATCTCCATTCAATGCTACGGCCTTACGCCACCTTGAAATGAGGGCCTGTATACCTGCACGGTACCATTCCACTGGTCGATGTCGGAGCCAACGTCGTACTGCATCAATAACTTCTTCATCATCCGCGTAGTGCGTCCCACGGATTGCGTCCTTCATTGGGCCAAACATATGGAAATCCGACGGTGCGAGATCGGGGCTGTAGGGTGCACGAGGAAGAACAGTCCACTGAAGTTTTGTGAGCTCCTCTCGGGTGCGAAGACTTGTGTGAGGTCTTGCGTTGTCATGAAGAAGGAGAAGTTCGTTCAGATTTTTGCGCCTACGAACACGCTGAAGTCGTTTCTTCAATTTCTGAAGAGTAGCACAATACACTTCAGAGTTGATCGTTTGACCATGGGGAAGGACATCGAACAGAATAACCCCTTCAGCGTCCCAGAAGACTGTAACCATGACTTTACCGGCTGAGGGTATGGCTTTAAACTTTTTCTTGGTAGGGGAGTGGGTGTGGCGCCACTCTCCATTGATTGCCGTTTTGTTTCAGGTTCGAAGTGATGAACCCATGTTTCATCGCCTGTAACAATCTTTGACAAGAAATTGTCACCCTCAGCCACATGACGAGCAAGCAATTCCGCACAGATGGTTCTCCTTTGCTCTTTATGGTGTTCGGTTAGGCAACGAGGGACCCAGCGGGAACAAACCTTTGAATATCCCAACTGGTGAACAATTGTGACAGCACTACCAACAGAGATGTCAAGTTGAGCACTGAGTTGTTTGATGGTGATCCTTCGATCATCTCGAACGAGTGTGTTCGCACACTCCGCCATTGCAGGAGTCACAGCTGTGCACGGCCGGCCCGCACGCGGGCGATGATGACACACGCTTTGCCCAACGACTCACCGTGCTTTTGTCCACTGCCTGATCACCGTAGACATTCTGCAAGCGCCTATGAATATCTGAGATGCTCTGGTTTTCCGCCAAAAGAAACTCGATCACTGCCCGTTGTTTGCAACGCACATCCGTTACAGACGCCATTTTAACAGCTCCGTACAGCGCTGCCACCTGTCGGAAGTCAATGAAACTATACGAGACGTAGCGGGAATGTTTGAAAATATTCCACAAGAAATTTCCGGTTTTTTCAACCAAAATTGGCCGAGAAAAAAAAATGTGTTGCATTACTTATTGAACTGCCCTCGTACAACCGATGATTACAGTATTCCGGAAATAATTCCTGGCAGTAATGTGGTTTCTATGAACGAAAATTCATTTCTGTCTTCGAAACAGTTTGGATTGTGTGTCGGGTTAAACCACTTTCGCGAGATGTCTGTTTTTGTGATTTCTGAGGGCTACGAGTGTACATTTCCTGAACCACTTGCACATTTTCCTCCGTCCTGGATGTTGAGGGTCTCCTAAAATCTGGTACAGAACCTGTGTCCTTTAGCTTCGAGTGGCAGTTCAAATGGTTCAAATGGCTCTGAGCACTATGGGACTTAACATCGGAGATCATCAGTCCTCTAGAACTTAGAACTACTTAAACCTAACTAACCTAAGGACATCACAAATATCCATGCCCGAGGCAGGATTCGAACCTGCGACCGTAGCGGTCGCGCGGTTCCGGACTGAAGGGTCTAGAACCGCTTGGCCACACTGGCCGGCGAGTGGCAATTCCTAACGGTCTTTGCATGTACCGAGCGCGAGGCCTCTCCAACATCTCTGTACTTGTACCACGCATCGCCATACTTCGTACGAAGATGCCAGTTCAGTCCTCTCGTGCAAGGTTAGACGTTGCACCATGGTCCGCCACTGGTATTTGCAATGACATAAATGAGATATAATGTAACCAGCCAAAAAAAGCTCCTGTTTATTTAGAAGATCCCACTAACTCGTTAAGCCCAACTCACTGTCATTATCTCTTTGTGTCAGAGCCGCGGTCCCCTTCGTTCTGTCCTACTACTACACTTTCTTCTCACTATCACTGTCTCCCTCTTGTTGTCTCTTACTGCTAATATATCATTCCTTCCTTCCTATGGCTGCTGTCTCTTCGCACTGTCGCCATCTCTCTCTTCCTCGTCGTCATTGTCATATACTCTGTCACTCATTATCACTGACTCTCACCCACTTCCACTTTCTCTTTCTTTTTATTGCTCCTCCCTTGACACCGTCTCCTTCACTCTTTTCCTAGAACTTTTCTGTCACTGTCAGCTGTGTTCCACTGCTACTTTGTCTCTCTCTCTCTCTCTCTCTCTCTCTCTCTCTCACACACACACACACACACACACACACACACACACACACTGCTACTGTTTCCTTCGCTTTTTCTACAGGGTGTTCGGAAATTCTCCTTACAAACTTCTAGGAGTTGTAGAGGGCAATGAGTACACAATATTTTGAATAGAAACCTATGTCCGGAATTAAGAAATACATGTTTGCTAGGTGGGTATCAACAGGGTAGTCATGGTGGCGGCAGGAGGGGGAGGGTTACGTCGGATCGGCTGATATCATTTGACAGCTGTCTTATCTCTCTGACCTGATTCGAGCCTCATTCACTTGCCTGGGAGTGTCAGAGCAAAATGGCTGAGTACACTTTTGCGGAATACATCGTCAAGGTCCTTCTGAATGGCGAAGCTCACGGTAATAGACGAGCTGCTCGTCGCCTGTATCAAGTTGCGTTCTCCATAACGTCCGACTCCACCGCATACCCTTTTCTCTACATTTACGCAACGGCTACGAGGAAGGGTACCTTCACCGTCGGCAGGTGTGACAGTGGTGCTCCAAGGAAAAGCCGCACACCCTAGTTGGAAGAGACTGTACTGCATCACGTTGAAGAGAATCCGTCGATGAATACACGAGCAATTTCTCTGGCTGTTATTGAGTGAAACAGTAAAGGAAGTGATGTACTGACTCACACCTAATCAATTACTTGTAAAAGTGGTCGCGTTACCTACATGTTTACAAACGGTTGCAGCATGAAGCAAACGGTACGTTTCAGGACATGAATTTCAATTCAGAATATTATCTACTCGCTCCCCTATACAATTCCTAGAAGTTTGTAACAGAGATTTCCGAATACCCTAAAAACGCAACCACTGTCTACTCTCTTCCACTATTTACTACTTTTCCATCTCTTAGCCACTGTCACTGTCTTATTCTCTCTCGGCGTAACAAAGCGCAAATACGTTTGCATGCCAAAATTTTGGTAACATTTTTAAAGCGCTGAGGAAGGCAGAATGAGGGAGCTGGTACCAAACTTTTCAGTCAGAGTCTTTTAAGTAAACAGGAACATATTCGCATGTTTTGTGCTTCAATACGTGCATTTTTCCGCTGGTTCCCTCCTTTTCCCGGCCGTAGTAGGGCATGTAACTCGTATGAAAAGAATGTAAAACTGAAATAAAGTAGACAGGACTTTATAAGCAAAAAAATTTGCATATACATCAGTACTACAGCATGGGTTTCTCAGATGATAACGGAGACATTTTACAGCATATTTCACGTGTTATTTCACCCCAACTAAGTTTTCGTCTCACACCGGATTTTATGTATACAAGTAAATTTGAACCTCTGTACCTCGGAAACGGATAAAGATATGAAGAAAATTTTCAAGACTGTTCGAGATAGTGATCTTAGAAATGCATCGTAAAATTACAGCCATTTGTTGTGCAGAGTCGTTTTGGAATCCTTGGCTGGGTTTTGGCCCGCTGCTAAAGGCAAAATATAACAACAACAACAAAAAAAGCCATTTTTCGCTGTCTTTCAAGGAACAACCCATGAACTAATGGTGCCTCCATAAGTCTCACCAAGCCCCAGTAGACCAAATCAAATGCAAAAAGAGCCAACCGATTTCCTCCATTTGGCTAAGCAGGACGAAGTTGTCATATTCATACTTTGACCCTGTACTGTAGCGTAGTGACACTAAGACGATCCTTCTGTTAGGTACAAATGGGCCTAGCCCAGGGACTATCCAAAACACTTGGCCCTATCTTTCTATCGCCAATAGAACCCGAGGAATGAACATCGGAAAATCCCGTTTTTATGCAGGGCGTTCGACACTACTAGCCATTAAAATTGCTATACCACGAAGATGACGTGCTACAGACGCGAAATTTAACCGACAGGAAGAAGATGCTGTGATATGCAAATGATTAGCTTTTCAGAGCATTCGCACAAGGTTGGCGCCGGTGGCGACACCTACAACGTGCTGACATGACGAAAGTTTCCAACCGATTTCTCATACACAAACAGCAGTTGACCGGCGTTGCCTGGTCAAACGTTTTTGTGATGCCTCGTGTAAGGAAGAGAAATGCGTACCAACACGCTTCCCACTTTGATAAAGGTCGGATTGTAGCCTATCGCGATTGCGTTTTATCGTATCGCGACATTGCTGCTCGCGTCGGTCGAGATCCAATTAATGTTAGCAGAATATGGAATCGGTGGATTCAGGAGGGTAATACGGAACGCCGTGCTGGGTCCCAACGGCCTCGTATCACTAGTAGTCGAGATGACAGGCATTTTATCCGCATGGCTGTAACGGATTGTGCAGCCACGTCTCGATCCCTGAATCAACAGATGGGGACGTTTGCTAGACAACAACAATCTGCACGAACAGTTCGACGACGTCTGCAGCAACATGGGCTATCAGCTCGGAGACCATGGCTGCGGTTACCCTTGACGCTGCGTCACAGACAGGAGCGCCTGTGATGGTGTACTCAACGACGAACCTAGGTGCACGAATAGCAAAACGTCATTTTTTCGGATGAATCCAGGTTCTGTTTACAGCATCATGATGCTCGCATCCGTGTTTGGCGACATAGCGGTGAACGCACATTGGAAGCCATACTGGTGTATCACCCGGCATGATGCTATGGGGTGCCACTGGTTACACGTCTCGGTCACCTCTTGTTCGCATTGACGGCCCTTTGAACAGAGGACATTACATTTAAGATGTGTTACGACCCGTGGCTCTACCCTTCATTCGATCCCTGCGAAACCCTACATTTCAGCAGGATAATGCGCGACCTCATGTTGCAGGTCCTGTACGGGCCTTTCTGGAAAGAGAAAATGTTTGACTGCTGCCCCGGCCAGCACATTCTCCAGATCTCTCACCAATTGAAAATGTCTGGTCAATGGTGGCCGAGCAACTGGCTCGTCACAATACGCAGTCACTACTCTTGATGAACTGTGGTATCGTGTTGAAGCTGCATGGGCAGCTGTACCTGTACACGCCATCCAAGCTCTGTTCGACTCAATGCCCAGGCGTATTAAGGCCGATATTACTTCCAGAGTTGATTGTTCTGGGTACTGATTTCTCAGGATCTATGCAACGAAATTGCGTGAAAATGTAATCACATATGTTCTAGTATAATATATTTGTCCAATGAATTCCCGTTTATCATCTGCATTTCTTCTTGGTGTTGCAATTTTAATGGTCAGTAGTGTAGAACATATTAGTCATGAATACTGTCGCATGCTTACCGATAAATTCTAACATTGTAAGGATCAAGATGCTTTCTTAAGTATCAAAAAAGTTGTAAATTATTTTCAATAAAGCGTTAATTCTGACCCACCCTGTCAATGGCAGTGCGAGGCACGAGTGATATGGTTGTGTGCGCAGAACTGTGGGAGTACATCGAGAAGCTGCACGGGCTGGTGCACAACCTGGAGAAGCGACTGCAGCGCACGCAGGACAACGTGGAGCGCATGCGCGCCGTGCTGGCGCCCTGGAGCCGCTCGCCCGTCTTCACGCGCCGCGACGGCCGCAAGGACGCGCTGCTCAGCCTCGACGACCGCCACGAGCGCGTCCACAAGCGGTACGCTCCCCCCTAAGACTGCTTCACACGGAGACGCTGCGTCCCCAAGCTAAGGCCCATGAAACCATCAAACATTTTGTCAGACGCCACTAGTCTCTCAAATTATTTGACAGTGTGCGGCTGTGTTTGACGTGTTTGTCCAACATGGACTGTATTTGTCGTATATTAGAGACATAGTGACTGACAGCCGATTTGACAGGTTGGTGGATGGTGTTTGTGTTTTTCTCCGCGCATATTTAGCAAGAAATAGTATTTATTACGGTTTAGAACTGGGTTTCCATCAAGAGCTCAGATGGAAATCCAGTTCTAAGCAAAGAAGGGAAAGCAGAAAGGTGGAAAGAGTATATAGAGGGTCTATGCAAGGGCGATGTACTTGAGGACAATATTATGGAAATGGAAGAGGATGTAGATGAAGATGAAATGGGAGATATGATACTGCGTGAAGAGTTTGACAGAGCACTGAAAGACCTAAGTCGAAACAAGGCCCCAGGAGTAGACAACATTCCATTAGAACTACTGATAGCCTTGGGAGAGCCAGTCCTGACAAAACTCTACCATGTGGTGAGTAAGATCTATGAGACAGGCAAAACACCCTCAGACTTCATGAAGAATATAATAATTCCAATCCCAAAGAAAGCAGGTGTTGACAGATGTGAAAATTAACGAATTATCAGTTTAATAAGTCACGGCTGCAAAATACTAACATGAATTCTTTACAGACGAATGGAAGAACTGGTAGAAGACGACCTCGGGGAAGATCAATTTGGATTCCGTAGAAATCTTGGAACACGTGAGGCAATACTGACCCTACGACTTATCTTAGAAGAAAGATTAAGGAAAGGCAAACTTACGTTTCTAGCATTTGTAAGAGAAAGCTTTTGACAATGTTGACTGGAATACTCTCTTTCAAATTCTGATGGTGGCAGCTGTAAAATACAGGGAGCGAAAGGCTATTTACAATGTGTACAGAAACCAGATGGCAGTTATAAGAGTCGAGGGACTTGAAAGAGAAGCAGTGGTTGGGAAGGGAGTGAGACAGGGTTGTAGCCTATTCCCGATATTATTCAATCTGTATATTGAGCAAGCAGTGAAGGAAACAAAACAAAAATTCGGAGTAGGTATTAAAATCCATGGAGAAGAAATAAAAACTTTAAGGTTTGCCGATGACATTGTAATTCTGTCAGAGACAGCAAAGGACTTGGAAGAGTATTAGAACGGAATGGACAGTGTCTTGAAAGGAGGATATAAGATGAACATCAACAAAAGCAAAACGAGGATAATGGAATTTAGTCGAGTTAACTCGGGTAATGCTGAGGGAATTAGATTGGGAAATGTGACACTTAAAGTAGTAAAGGAGTTTTGCTATTTGGGGAGCAAAATAACTGATGGTGGTCGAAGTAGAGGGGATATAAAATGTAGACTGGCAATGGGAAGGAAAGCGTTTCTGAAGAAGAGAAATTTGTTAACATCGAATGTAGATTTAAGTGTCAGGGAGTCGTTTCTGAAAGTATTTCTATGGAGTGTAGCCATGTATGGAAATGAAACGTGGACGATAAATAGTTTAGACAAGAAGAGAATAGAAGCTTTCGAAATGTGGTGCAACAGAAGAATGCTGAAGACTAGATGGGTAGATCACAAAACTAATGAGAAGGTATTGAATAGAATTGGGGAGCAGAGGAGTTTGTGGCACAACTTGACTAGAAGAAGGGATCGGTTGGTAGGACATGTTCTGAGGCATCAAGGGATCATCAATTTAGTATTGGAGGGCAGCGTGGAGGGTAAAAATCGTAGAGGGAGACCACTAAGCAAATTCAGAAGGATGTAGGCTGCAGTGCGTACTGGGAGATGAAGCAGCTTGCACAGGATAGAATAGCATGGAGAGCTGCATCAAAACAGTCTCAGGATTGAAGACCACGACAACAACAGCGGTTTATCTCACTGTTCTGTGAATTTTCGCAATTGTGGAGACTGCAATCAAGGATAAAACCAGAGGAGCACTAACAGTTACGAAAATGATAGAGATGTTGCGTAGTTAAAATGCATATATTACGCAGGAAGGCTTTGCGCTCAATAAGTAATGCAACACATTTTCTTTCTGGTTGAGTTTTTTCAGGGTTCCAATACACAGTATTATGCCCCAATCTTCTGGCTGCAAAACCCAATTTTTCAACATATTCTCGGTTCAACGTGACGGTCTTATGCCGCCTTACTGGGAGGGCCCGTATGCACGCATGGTACCATTCTACTGGTGGACGTCGGAGTCAACGTCTTGCTGGATCAATAACCTCTCCATCATCCACGTACTGCTTTCCATGGAGTGCATCCTTCATTGGGACAAACACATGGAAGCCAGAACGTGCCAGATCCGGTCTGTATAGTGGATGAGACAGAACAATCCGATGAATTTTTTTGAGCTGCTCTCGGGTGCGCAGACTTGCCTCAGGGAGAAGGAGAAGTTCGTTTGAATTTTTGTGGCGACGAAGAAGCTGAAGTCGTTTCTTCTGTTTCCTGAGGATAGCGCAACACACTTCAGAGTTGATCGTCGCATCATGAGGGAGAACATCAAACAGAATAACCTCTTCAGAGTCCCAGATGACTCCAGCCATGACTATGTCGGCTGACGGTGAGGCTTTGAGCTTTTCCTTTGGAGGAGAGGTGGTGTGGCACCATTTCATGGATTGCTCTTTTGTTTCTGGTTCGAAGTGATGAACCCATGTTTCATTGTCTGTGACGATGTTCGATAAAAATTTGCTCCGATGAGCCTCATAACACGTAAGCAATTCCACACCGATTGTCCTTCGTTGCTCTTTATGGTCCTCTGTTCTTTGAGTACCCCAGTACGAGTGTGTCAGCACTACCAATAGAGACGTGCAGTTGAGCAGCGAGGTGTTTGATTGTGATCCTTCAATCACTTCGAATGAGAGTGTCTGCACGTTCCAACACTGCTGGAGTCACAGTTGTGTACAGCTGGCCCACATGTGGAACATTGGGCAGATTTGCATGACCTTGTCGCAAACATGACAGATGGCTCATCCAACGACTCATCATGCTTTTGTCAACTGCCAGGTCTCTGTAGGTGTTCTGCGTTGCTCTGGCTTTCCGCCAAAAGAAACCCAGTGACCGGTCACTGCTTAGAATCCAGCTCCATTGCAGATGCCATTTTGAAGTCTTATGTATAGCGCTGTCACCTGTCGGAACTTCGTGAAACTATAGCGGCTGAAAAGGGAATATTCCACGACATCCCACAACAAAATTCCGAATTTCTTTCAACCGAAATTAGATGAGAAAATAAATGTGCTGCATCACTTATTGGACGCCCCTGGTACTAATGGGAGTGCAATACAAAAAAGAAATCGAAGCTCTCCACTTCTTCCACAGATGATGTGTATGCTTCTACGTTGCAAAAATATAACGAACTTTCACCACAGACGATGCAGGAGAGACAGATTTTCGTGTAACTGGGTCTTCTTTATCCATGTGAGTGCGAAGTAATTCTACCAGGTTATTAAATGTCAGAGTGTCAATTCTGAGAAACCTGTAATTATCAGGTTCTCAGTGTAATACATCCTTTTTCAGCTTTTCGTGGGTATATTTATCTCTTAATTTCGGCCATTTCGTCAACCAGCGTCTTCTTTCCTTTTCCTTCTTAATCTTGAAATCAGAGCAAGAAATGCTCTATCTGCATTGGTATCCCTTCTGACTAATGTCAAGTGCTTCGTGACACGATAGGCTCAGCCTGACAGCTGCTTCAAAAGTGAGGTTAAATTTGACCAAATTTGTTGGTGCGTCTGCGCGCTGGTTTGAGAAACGCGCAGATATAGGACAGCAAATTTGACAAACGGGTTTGATTGTTTACAGGAGCCTTAAAGCCTAGTTCACACGGAGCCATAGCGTTGCAAAACATAAGCTTAGAACGTGTGTTGCTACCTAGTTCGCAAGCGCGGCGCGCAGTGCCATTAATCGCTACCAAAGATAAATCTGTTTCAGAGCGATTGCGGGGTTCAGGTTTCAATTTCCTCGCTGCCATAGTCAGGAGGGCGAAAAAACTTGATTGCTTCTTCTTGGATCTGTTTTTAATCCCATAGAAAGGTTATCATATTAATCACATAAGTTAATGTTGAAGTTGAAGCAATGGCAAATATAGAATTCGTATCCGACTTCAAGAATATAATAATTCCAATCCCAAAGAAAGCAGGTGTTGACAGATGTGAAAATTACCGAACTATCAGTTTAATAAGTCACAGCTGCAAAATACTAACGCGAATTCTTTATAGACGAATGGAAAAACTAGTAGAAGCGGACCTCGGGGAAGATCAGTTTGGATTCCATAGAAATGTTGGAACACGTGAGGCAATACTAACCTTACGACTTATCTTAGAAGAAAGATTAAGAAAAGGCAAACCTACGTTTCTAGCATTTGTAGACTTAGAGAAAGCTTTTGACAATGTTAACTGGAATACTCTCTTTCAAATTCTGAAGGTGGCAGGGGTAAAATACAGGGAGGGAAAGGCTATTTACTATTTGTACAGAAACCAGATGGCAGTTATAAGAGTCGAGGGGCATGAAAGGGAAACAGTGGTTGGGAAAGGAGTGAGACAGGGTTGTAGCCTCTCCCCGATGTTATTCAATCTGTATATTGAGCAAGCAGTAAAGGAAACAAAAGAAAAATTCGGAGTAGGTATTAAAATTCATGGAGAAGAAGTAAAAACTTTGAGGTTTGCCGATGACATTGTAATTGTGTCAGAGGCAGCAAAGGACTTGGAAGTGCAGTTGAACGGAATGGACAGTGTCTTGAAAGAAGAATACAGGGTGTTTCAAAAATGACCGGTATATTTGAAACGGCAATAAAAAGTAAACGAGCAGCGATAGAAATACACCGTTTGTTGCAATATGCTTGGGACAACAGTACATTTTCAGGCGGACAAACTTTCAAAATTACAGTAGTTACAATTTTCAACAACAGATGGCGCTGCAAGTGATGTGAAAGATATAGGAGACAACGCAGTCTGTGGGTGCGCCATTCTGTACGTCGTCTTTCTGCTGTAAGCGTGTGCTGTTCACAACGTGCAAGTGTGCTGTAGACAACATGGTTTATTCCTTAGAACAGAGGATTTTTCTGGTGTTGGAATTCCACCGCCTAGAACACAGTGTTGTTGCAACAAGACGAAGTTTTCAACGGAGGTTTAATGTAACCAAAGGACCGAAAAGCGATACAATAAAGGATCTGTTTGAAAAATTTCAACGGACTGGGAACGTGACGGATGAACGTGCTGGAAAGGTAGGGCGACCGCGTACGGCAACCACAGAGGGCATCGCGCAGCTAGTGCAGCAGGTGATCCAACAGCGGCCTCGGGTTTCCGTTCGCCGTGTTGCAGCTGCGGTCCAAATGACGCCAACGTCCACGTATCGTTTCATGCGCCAGAGTTTACACCTCTATCCATACAAAATTCAAATGCGGCAACCCCTCAGCGCCGCTACCATTGCTGCACGAGAGACATTCGCTAACGATATAGTGCACAGGATTGATGACGGCGATATGCATGTGGGCAGCATTTGGTTTACTGACGAAGCTTATTTGTACCTGGACGGCTTCGTCAATAAACAGAACTGGCGCATATGGGGAACCGAAAAGCCCCATGTTGCAGTCCCATCGTCCCTGCATCCTCAAAAAGTACTGGTCTGGGCCGCCATTTCTTCCAAAGGAATCATTGGCCCATTTTTCAGATCCGAAACGATTACTGCATCACGCTATCTGGACATTCTTCGTGAATTTGTGGCGGTACAAACTGCCTTAGACGACACTGCGAACACCTCGTGGTTTATGCAAGATGGTGCCCGGCCACATCGCACGGCCGACGTCTTTAATTTCCTGAATGAATATTTCGATGATCGTGTGATTGCTGTGGGCTATCCGAAACATACATGAGACGGCGTGGATTGGCCTCCCTATTCGCCAGACATGAACCCCTGTGACTTCTTTCTGTGGGGACACTTGAAAGACCAGGTGTACCGCCAGAATCCAGAAACAATGGAACAGCTGAAGCAGTACATCTCATCTGCATGTGAAGCCATTCCGCCAGACACGTTGTCAAAGGTTTCGGGTAATTTCATTCAGAGACTACGCCATGTTATTGCTACGCATGGTGGATATGTGGAAAATATCGTACTATAGAGTTTTCCAGACCGTAGCGCCATCTGTTGTTGAAAATTGTAACTACTGTAATTTCGAAAGTTTGTCTGCCTGAAAATGTACTGTTGTCCCAAGCATATTGCAACAAACGGTGTATTTCTATCGCTGCTCGTTTAGTTTTTATTGCCGTTTCAAATATACCGGTCACTTTTGAAACACCCTGTATAAGATGAACATCAACAAAAGCAAAACGAGGATAATGGAATATAGTCAAATTAAATTGGGTGATGCTGAGGGAATTAGATTAGGAAATGAGACACTTAAAGTAGTAAAGGAGTTTTGCTATTTAGGGAGTAAAATAACTGATGATGGTCGAAGTAGAGAGGATATAAAATGTAGACTGGCAATGGCAAGGGAAGCGTTTCTGAAGAAGAGAAATTTGTTAACATCGGGTATAGATTTAAGTGTCAGGAACTCATTTCTGAAAGTATTCGTATGGAGTGTAGCCATGTATGGAAGTGAAACATGGACGATAACTAGTTTGGACAAGAAGAGAATAGAAGCTTTCGAAATGTGGTGCTACAGAAGAATGCTGAAGATAAGGTGGTTAGATCACGTAACTAATGAGGAGGTATTGAATAGGATTGGGGAGAAGAGAAGTTTGTGGCACAACTTGACTAGAAGAAGGGATCGGTTGGTAGGACGTGTTTTGAGGCATCAAGGGATCACAAATTTAGCATTGGGGGGCACTGTGGAGGGTAAAAATCGTAGAGGGAGACCAAGAGATGAATACACTAAGCAGATTCAGAAGGATGTAGGCTGCAGTAGGTACTGGGAGATGAAGAAGCTTGCACAGGATAGAGTAGCATGACGAGCTGCATCAAACCAGTCTCAGGACTGAAGACCACAACAACAACAATCCGAATCCGCACGTGACCCTGCTATGCTGCATAACAAGTTAAATGCTTCCGCAAAACCTACATATGAACACAATAAACAAAAGTGGCGAGGGGGACGGGGGCGAACCAGATCTCTACGCTCAATAATGTCGCCTAACCATCTGTAAGTATTTTATTCCTTCCTAAATGTCAAAAAGGACAGAAGGATAATGGTTAGCTACTAGGCCTACCTCTAACTTCGACATCGTAAGTATTTAGGAATTAAAATAAAAATAATAAACAGTTTTATACAGAGGGGTCCAAAAAAATGTATCCACTGTTTAAAAGTCCATAACTTGCAAACTAATTGACGGAGTTGTCTCATTTATGGTGAAAGTGTAGCTCAAAGTCCAACTTAAAGATATCACTGTAGGTGTTCGAAATGGTCACCATTTAACATCCACACACAAACGATGCCGCCGAACTGCAGCACGAACTACTGACTGCAACGTGTTCAGTTGGATATTTGCACATGAGTGTACGATGGATTCTCGAAGTTCATCCAATGTGCGTGGCTTTCGTCGATAATCGATGTCCTTTAGTGTTCCACACAGGTAAAAGTCCAGAGGAGTTAGGTCTGGGGAACATGGTGGATACTCCACAGCACCTCTACAGCCTATCCATCTTCCTGGTATATTTTCGTCTAGATACGCCCTAACACGATTTTGGTAGTGGGCTGGGGCACCATCTTGTTGAAAGTAAACTCTTCCATCTCCATACAAGCCTCGGATGGCAGGTAAAATGGATGTCTGAAGCTTCTGAAGGTACATTTCACCGGTAACTGTGCCATCAAAGAAGAATGGCCCAATCAAGCCCGGAAATTTGTCTGGAATGCGACGAATCGTTAAACGTGTCGGTGGCTCTGTTTGATACTCATTTCGCCATTGCCGTTGAACCTCATTAATGTTTTCGTGCATAAAATACCACTTCAAAACTGACTTCCTTTCATCGAATGTAAGCCTTGCGCCAGCCATGTTTACTCGAGTAACTAGGTGTAACTAACAACAAAACAATGACTATCTGGCGACTGTCATCTGAAAAAACAAAACAACGCAATACAACGCTTGTGTGGCGATTGTCGGAACTACAAACTATTACACTACCAAAGATGAGACAACTCCGTCAATTAGTTTGCCAGTTATGGACTTTTAAACAGTGGATACATTTTTTTGGATCCCTCTGTATGTTACAGTTGTCATCAGCACTGAATAGTGATTCAGGGTGGAAGAATAAATAAAACCATATTGTCGTGCATGTTGCTCTGCAATTAAGATTAAAACACAGTCCAGTCACATTAATGTGCCCTTCGACTATGTTCGACGTCAACGTGCAATAACCACTCGCTGAAAGCAGGTAGCAGCACTTGGCAGTGGAGAGTATATAACGCGTGGAGGGGACGCAGAAAACAGTGCAGTCGTTGTCGTAATGCGGAAACGGAGCGAATTATCTGACCTGCAAAAGGGCATGATCATTGAATTTCAGGCCAAGTGTGGAAGCATTTCCGAAACGGATAAGTTCGTAAACTGTTCGTGTGCTGCTGTGGTTGAAGTATACCGTGCATGACAAAATGGCGCTATCCCAACTGTGATGCACTATGGGCCATAGATGACATGGGAGAATGACAGCTGCAGAGATCTGTATGGGCCAATAGACGTGCAACTCTTCAGCAACTGGCCGTCCAGATGGACTCTGGAGCTACCAACGGGGTCTCCTCAATGAACCTTCAGCGACAGTTGCTGCGTATGGGCCTTCGCAGCAGGTGGCTGGTTTATGCACCCATGCTGATTGCTATTCAGCAGCGACAGAGGCTGGAATTTACACGCCAATACCGCAATTAGATGTCCACTGAGTAGGTCCTGCATCAATCGTCAGAAAGGTCCAGTTTGGAGGAGGGGGTGCTATGGTCTGGGTAACGTTTTCGCGACATTCCCTGGGTGATCTCGTCATTCTGAAAGGCACAATGGGTAACACAAGTGTGCATCTATCCTTAGGGATCATGTCCATCCCAACATGCAGTTTGGTTTTTCCTCGGTACGATGGCATCTACCAGCAGGACAATGCAACGTGTCACACAGCTCGCAGTGTATGTGTGTGTTATTCGAAGAGCACTAGGATGAGTTTAACATACTCCCCTGGCTAGCAAACTCTCCATATTTCAACCAAATCGAGAATCTAATGGGCCACGTCGATCGTGCTGTTCGGGCAGTGGATCCTCAACCCATATACCTAGTGCAGCTGGCCACGCCACTGAAGTTGGCATGACTTCACATGCCTTCGGTACCTTCCAGAACCTCACTGACTTTCATTCTATCTTTCGCTTACGCCATAGTCGCGCAGCGATCCCAGGGTCGGCGTGGTTACAACAGATTTGGCAATGTTAATTTTAGGATGCCTGGATACCCTTCCTGCCGCCAACCCATACCCCCCAGGATGGAATCAGTGTACCCCAAATGTCTGTGTGTAGTGTAAAGCGTGAAATAGTGCGGGCACGTTGCAAATGTCTGTGACGCGTGTAACTGAGGTGGAATGTGGGGACCAGCCCAGTATTCACCTAACAGGATGTGGAAAACCGCCTAAAAACCACATCCAGGCTGGCCGGCACACCGGCCCTCGTTGTTAATCTCCCGGGCGGATTCGATCCAGGGCTGGCGCGCCTACCCGACTCCAGGAAGCAGCGCGTTAGCGCTCTCGGCTACCCTGGCGGGTCCAGAACCTCACTGACTGTCTTCCTGCGTATCGTTTCTGAAAAGGTTGTTATTCAGACTTTTGATGGGTGGTCATATTAATGCTACTGGACTGTGTATTTCTCTCAAAACATTCGAGAAGTTTGATAATTGAAGGAAACCGTTCATTCACTGGCACACTGCTACGTTATATGACACAGACCAATTTTCTTGATGATGTATTTGCAGGTATGCTGAAATTGAAACTGCATCTAAGGAGATACACTCGTTGCTGTCGGACAACCTGAAGCTGTTCGGGATGGAGGGACAGGAGGACTGCGACCGTTGGCAGCAGTACGTGGCCTATGTGGACGGACTCGTGTCGGACGCCCTGCTGCGAGCGGTGGGCTGCAGGTGCTCCACCATTCCTAATCGCCACTCGTGGCTTGTGCACCACGGCTTTGATACAAACCAGGGACCACACTGTTGGCTACTGCGCTCTGCTCCTATTTCTGCCTAAACCAGCTGAATGTTCCACGCTTTTCGCTCTATGCTAGTAGCGAAATGCACATACATCACAAAAAAAGATTGATCAGTTGCAGTGTCTAGTCTTTTCATAATTTCTTCCAGTGACGAACCTAGAACTGTCAAATCCTCTGTGGTAGTATGATAAGGGCCAATGAGAAAAAAACATCAAGAGAGGATTCCTGGAGGGTAGATGGATGACAGCCAAAAGCTGAGAATAGAGTGCCTCCACAACAGCATAGACAGCCATATGCATGCTAATGAAGCTACTGGAAAAATCAAATTACATCAAGAAGTACATATGACCTACATCAGTATCAGGAACGAGATGGACCAGACACACTCATCGGCTTAAACTGAAATTGGGTGAGGCTTTCTGAAGCTTTGTCCGTTTCAGCAGTTAAGCCGTGGCATCCTCAGTTTCTTGTTTGTTATTGGGCGAGGTATTCTGAAGCTTTGCCCATTCCAACAGTTCAGCTGTGGCGTCTTGTTACTTGTTTATTATTGGGTGAGGCATTTTGAAGCTTTGCCCATTCCAACAGTTAAGCCATGGCATCTTGTTTCTTGTTTATTATTGGGTGAGGCATTTTGAAGCTTTGCCCATTCCAACAGTTAAGCCATGGCGTCTTGTTTCTTGTTTATTATTGGGTGAGGCATTTTGAAGCTTTGCCCATTCCAACAGTTAAGCCATGGCGTCTTGTTTCTTGTTTATTATTGGGTGAGACATTTTGAAGCTTTGCCCGTCCCAACAGTTAAGCTGTGGCATCTTGTTTCTTGTTTATTATTGGGAGAGGCATTTTGAAGCTTTGCCCGTTTCAACAGTTAAGCCGTGCCATCCTCAGTTTCTTGTTTATTATGACGATTGTTTCCATTGTCCGATAATTCCACATAAGTGCATTATTCTCAAAAGTCTCGCATAACTAGTTGAATAAGAAGCCATAGTGTTTTCCCCAAGGAAACAAAGATAGTTTATCACACAACAGATATATTGTAATCAGATTTTTCGCCTGTCTGAATAAAATGTTTCAGAACACTTCAGGAGAGTTTCCTTTTTTGTCTGCAATTTCATGGAACCATCTGGATTTATCATACTACAGGTTCACTGGCACCCCGCACTAACGCTTTTCGCATACTAATGGCATATGGAGATTCACTATCGGTGATAACACTACATAGAAGCCTCATATCTCACGCCTGTTTACAGTATTATTGGCAGCTTTACACACTGCGCATGTGACGTATGTGGATTGGCCGTTTTTATTATTTAGTTACAATAATACAAATAAATAAAACTTCCTCAGTCTTATATTTGTGTGGAATCAGCGTTGCTTTGTTACCATTCTTTTAGGAGCTTATTGAAGCAACAATGGAACGTAAATATTGTTTTAAACATAATCATGTTGCGGTTTTCCTTATTACAATAGGGACAACCATGGAGTCCATAGGGTCAAAGGCCAAGAAAGTTATATGATGATAAAATAAAATTGAGTAAAGATAAAACTGCTAGCAACAATATCTGCTTAGTCTCAACAAGGATTAGCTGATGCATTTTTAATTCTGCAGCTATTTGAGAAAGCATCTCACCATTTCTTCTATTACCACTAATAAACGCAAGATGGTGTTAAGTGCATCCTGGCGTATGATCACTTGGTCGCTCGTTCTGACAGTTTAACTGTACTTGTACCTAAAGGTATCTCCACCAACACCTCTTTCCTCGTACGCTGTCGCAGAGGCACGGGAAGAACAGTGTGTGCACAAAAATTAGTACAAAGAACGCATGCAGGCCAACACGCTACGCACGGATCACTTCTTTGCTCGTGATTTGTGATGACCTTATCGTGAGGAAATGGCGAAAAAAAAAAAGAAAACAAAAATCTGGGTAAACAACTATGTAAATAACATAGGTGCTTCACTGCTAGATATACAAAGTGGCAGCGAAGTTTTATTTTCAAATTTTACAAGAATGTTAAAGCAAGTTTTGATTGAGAAACGAAACGTGTATCTCTATGCAAGATACTGTTACGCGAAATGCAGTTTCTGTAGAGATAAAACTGGCAACCTGTGATTCATATACAATTTTGAGCGCGTTTCAAAATAAAGCTTTTCAGCGGTTATTCGTGAAAATGAGTATCACTACACAGATTTCATTATATAAGTACCATTTACTTTTATATAAAATAGAAAAATTCTATTTATGTTTTATATTTTGGCGCTGAGTTCCTAAAGCGCATCGTGCCTCACAGTTTTATTGAAGTAATTTTGTAATGAGCAGGTCCACAGTACTTGAGAGTCCACTCTTTGGAGTCAGCAGTCATCATTGCCGCCAATAACCCGCGTGGAACACAAAAACAACATAGTTCTTAAGGACACACAAGTGAGCAACAGCCGACCACGAGTACTTGTCTGCTGAAAAGCGCAAGATTCGTTTCAGGGAAATTACATATGCACAACCGTTTATGCGTACAAGTGCTGTTGGAAACGTGGAGAGAACCCGCGAAGTTGAACCGAAAAAGCCACCGTGTGGGATCCTTTTAATACAAAATTTGCTGTTACAGCAGGTGATTTGCCAGAGCTCCTATGAGCATATATAAACTGAAGCACATGAAACTATGTAACTATGTAACATTCAAGATGAATGATTACGTATCAACCAGTGGTAAACATATCGTAAGAGTTTTTCTAGGTGCAAGTAATATAACGCCTTTTTATAAAAAATTTGACAGTGTATACTGGGAAGCAATACGGACTAGTAATTGCAAAAAAAAGAACACTACTGCTCACTAACAATTATGAGACATATGAAAATTGTACGAAATAGGATTTATTGTCCAACAGGCCCGATTTGCCCTGTAGGGCATTTCTTTTAGGTTAAATCTAGATCACGCGCTATTCAATAAATATCTGTCTGTTAAGATTTTTTTGCTACTGCGCTTTCAATTTAGTTCTATAAGCGTGAGCACTAAAAAAAGTAGCCCTCCGAATAATTACAATAATAGTACCGGTAATAATAGCTTTACTGTCGCTAAGCCCTCAAAGTAGAAGGGTAATGGCCTCTTTTTCGATATCTTTAGTATAATACATGTGATTGCATCCACCGACAGGTCTTTGTTCGTATTGCATGTAATTTACGTGCCTATTTTTTGTAAGGTTGGTGGATCCTACACATTGCTGGTCAGCACTGTAGAGTGGGCCCAACGTTGATGACTAGGAGCCATTGTTGCAAGTGAGCTATTTGTTGTCGAGATTTTTGACTGTTGCAAAAATAGCATAATAGAAACTGTGGTACATCACGGGTACGTTATTATCTAATCATTGCAGTGTAAGTAAGGCGTGCAGGAGAGGTCCAAGTAATCGAAAAAATTACTGAAACGCATATAGACCCTATACCGGTACCGTTCCAATTAAAATTTCATGTTCGTTTTCAGTATCCTCTATAGGTATCATGTGTAAATGATTATCGGTTTTAAAAACTGCTATTTCTTTGGCGTGTTAATTGCAAAACGTCCCTTCAGAACGGACTGGAGCCCAGATATATAGGCCTACCATTACGATTCTCATTTGGACTGTTTAAAAGATAATTATCCGCGTACAGGTGTATAGGCTTTTATCTTCAGTGTAACTGTTGTTAGGGAATTATACAAGGCAGAGAGGAAATTTGTATTTGGAGGCTTAGTGTGGCTTTCAAAATAACTACAAAATTAATTTTTACACTAGGCACTTTCATTTATAGTTCAGTAGTCTTGCAGTTTAGAAATTCGCACCCATGTCCCATTAAGTATTAATTTTGTAGCGATTCATTTATTGTACAGTATGTAAAATTTGCACTCATAGATTCTACATCTATATCTGTACTCTACAAACTACTGTGAAGTGCGTGACAGATGGTATATCCCATTCCATCAGTTCAGGGTAGCTTTTTGAAAAACAACTTTCAGATAAGGTTAGGGCTTTGTTATTGAATGTATTATATTTCTTGTTCATGTCATTAGCACTGTTTACATCATTCTAGTACATGTCTGAGGAGCATATTAAAACTAATCAATTGCTGGCTTGTTAAGAACACTCGGAACTAATAATTAGTAGATTTTGTATCCTGATCAGTATTAACACTTAATGTAAGAAACTGTGTCATGGTCTGAGAGGCCATTGACTATTGATTTCATAATATAATTTTGTTCATTAGACATTTCTATAAAGATTATCTATGCCTGTTTTTGAGGAGTTAAGTTACCCTAGTTGGAATATTAACAAAAGATATTAATTTGAATTACAATGTCACTGACTTTTTAAGAAAAATCTGTAGGCATATTAAAATCATCAGCAACCACTATTTCAAACTAGTCTTTGGACTGAAGACTACGACAGCAACAATACAACAATTTTATTCAGTTTACTTATTTTCAAGTTACATGTGGATGGAATAACTAGTTGAATGTAGATAATTATGCATAAGAAGATAGCAAACAAAACAGGCTTTAGCCGAGTGCTTTATTATAAATTAATGGCAAAAAATAAGTTAGACAGTTTGGAAATAAAGACCAGCAGCTACCGTGGAAGAAAAGACCATGGCAGCAGACATCAGAAGAGCGAATAACCCAAGTTCTAGAAAATACATTATGGGAGTGATTAAAGAGATTGTATGTGGCAATATATATTGTACGGCCACAACAATGCTGTGTGTTGCATGCAGTGACATGATTTTAGGCAGGCAAGTAATGACATAGATTCATACGGAAGAAGAAATAACTGTGGAAATAAGAAGCACAAGAGGGTCATTCCATATCAAATCACCCAATAAAAAATAAATTTTACACCCACCTCCTGAGATTTTCATGAAATTTGGCTCAAATGGTTCTAATACCATCCTGACAACACCTGCAATTTTTTTTTTTGCTGTATCTCTTACAGTTTTTTTATAAATTTTTAAACTTTTTATGTTTTGCATTTTCTGAACCTTCGGAAATGGTCAATTTAATTTGTATTCAAAACTTTAAATTTGCTTATCTTAAAAACTCTTTTAGATAACATCATGAATTTTTGCAGCAAGTTTATTTATTATACATATTTGAAGATAAAAATGATGCTATTAAAATATATTAATATTTTCTATGAAAAAAATATATATGTATTTTTTTCTTTTTTTTTAACGGATGTTTTGTTTTATAAGAATTGCAATATCTAGAGTCTCAGACCTGATAGAATGCTCAAATTTGTTTTAATTTACTCTTAAACATATAGGCTATTTGATAAAACAAAAATAATGATGGCTTTTTAACATGTTTATTAATTATAGTAGATTACATTAGAATTATGTACAAAGATACTTACGACACTTATGTATAACCCAACTGATTGCTTGAAACATTGAATTTTTTGAGTAATTTTGTCTTTTTAATAAACATTAATGCTGATTCAAACTGTTTTTCCACTTCATCCAAGAGCTTTCAGTTCTTTTGATACAGTCTTTTTTGAAGTAATACATTCTCCCAGTGCCGCTTGATTGAGGTGCGTCTACTACACAGACTATGTGCTCCAAAGGCACTATGCAGGAATCTTCTCTTTCAGGCCAATAAAATGATGCAGCAGGTCCTGAAGGATGTAGAAATAGAATTTCTGCATCTTCATCATTGAATATTGTTTTTACCAGTCCAAAGTACCAGTTACCATCATAATTTGCAGCTACATAGCTATTTATGGATGGTTCAACACGAACCGAATCAGAAGAAGAATGGAAAGAAAAGACTAAGGAGGGTTTTACACTATCTGTAGTCCTTCTAATTTCAAGGTTGTTTGTTGGAAGTGGTTTGAAGTTATGAAAACTTCTTGTTCCAGGCATGGTTCGGGTTGCTGAAAAATGTTTTTCTAGTTTTAACCGTAGCAAATCAGCTTCTTTTTTGTCAATAAAGTGAAAATGAATTTTTTCAATATTTTTTTCACAAAACTTATACACATCGATTGCTGTCATTATTTGTTCTTTGTCTGAAAGCTGTAGACTGGCTTTCCTTAAAATTCTTTTAATAGTTCCTCCTAGGCCATCACAAATTGACTTCCCATGACTTGTTGCAAAAAAAGAGTGTTGGGCCTTCAAATTAGTCTCTCAAGTGTTCAGTCAAATTTTTAAAACTGTTTCTATTTTTGTACTGCCCAGCACAACCATCTGTAAAGTAGTGAACTGAGTCAATGTCAGTATGATGTAATGACAGCGACTTTGTAATTTCTTTTTGTACAAAGTTAACAAAACCAGTGTCATGTTCTTTGTCATCACTGATAAAACAGTGGTTGGAAACAAAAACATTGTTTTCCTCATTTCTTAGAAAAACTCCAACTGGGTGTAGAGTAAAACCACCTCTATTCCAGTGGTAACTTTGGATCTCATTTTGTATAACAAAGGAATAATTTTCACTGAAATCCATCACAATAATTGCTGTTTTGGGTGGTGGGTCTTCTTTCAATCTTTTAAAGGCTGCTGATTGGGATTTTGCTATAAACGAGTTCGGGGTGAGCTTTTCCAATGACAATAAAGAAATGTAGTCTTCAACACTGATAGACTGTTTGATCATTTCTGCCCTGTCTGTGTTAACCCACTGACTGATTACAATTTCTTCTTCTAAATCATAATATTCACTTAGTTTTTCAGTTAAGCACTCTGTTAGTGCAGTATTTGCAGGACAGCTGTTGCAATGATGTAGCATGCAGTTTTGGCTTTCTGTGTTGCACACAAGCATCTTAATTAGGTCTTTATAAGATTCTTAAATTTTCACAGCATCCAGTAATAGTTTAACATTCTGGTGGATACTGCATACACATACAGTGTGTGTGCCTGCAGCACCAGCAAGGATACACCATTTAGGTCTCAAGAAACAAAATTTTGAAAATCCTACTTCTACCTCGGGATTCTCCTATTTGAAATAATAATAGAGTTCTCTCAAGTTACACAAAATGAGTCTTTTTTGCATGTACACATTTTCTTGAACACTTACTTTGTCTTTCGTTCCAGGTAGCACTCTGGAACTTTCATCCTTTTCATAAAAATCTGTTACAAGTCTTACTGTATTTTCAGAAAGAGTTTTACCTTTTTTTGGACCAGGAGTTTCCAAAATACCCTTTTCAGATTTTAGCTTTCTAGCTTGTCGCACCATGTACTCACTTACATTAAATTCTTTCATCACTTTATTTCGACACCAAGAATCTGGAGCCAAGGTCAGAATCTGGATTTTTCTAGACCTCCCAACAGATGAAATCTTCTCTTTCATAAGAGAAATCATTACATCAAAATCCTTTGCTTTCTCAACCACACTTTTATCTTCTTCGTCATCATCAGAACTTGGTGCATCATATTTTAATGCTTTTGAAACCGCCTTTTTTGCAGTCTTTTCAATACTGCTAACCTTCCTTTTAAAATAAGACCCTTTACTTTGTTCTGACAAGCCATGAAGCTTTATCGGTGTTAAACCTAAATAATCAAGAGCAATGTTTGTTTGTACGAGGGATTCATTTCTGGATTCCAATGATTCTAATTCAACCATGACTTCATCATCTGTTTCACTTTCATTGACTTCAACTCTTAATTTTTCCTCACAAAAGTTACGGCATGTTGAGCAAAGCTTTTGTCCGGCTTTTATGCTAATATTTTTTGTCAGTAATTGTTTAGAAAGATCCAAGCCTACACTTCTCAACGATTTTTTGATGGGATTTTTGTGTTTTTTTAGTGGGTCTACAATGTTGTTTGATACTTTTCAAAAACATTTAAAAAGTAGTAGCTGTGGTGTGAACATACAGTATATTCTTAAATTCACACAGATTAATTCCAGATCGTAAGTGGATCAAATCTTTTTCTTCCTCACTCAATTCTGATACTGGTTGTAACTTTTTTGAAGGTGTGTAGGTTGTTTGGAAACAGTCAGATTTTTTAAATAACCCTACACTACAGGTTTGAATATCTGACATACTGATTTCACTTTTGGTCTGATTACTGTTCTGGTTACTTTTATAGGATATTGGAAAAGAATCTCTGTAAACTAAGTAACAGTACTTACTGAGAGTTCGAATAAACTTAATAAAATACTATCCAAGCACTATTTAACACTGTAATAATTTTTTACTTCAAAACACAGGAGTAACAAAACAAAATCCAAGTGTACATTGCTACTCCAAGAAGACAAAAACTTATTTTCGGTGTCTAAGTCACTTGGTATTTTTTGTTTTTAAAATATAATTAATATTATTTTAAAAATTAGATAACTATTAAACAGGTTAAAAAGCCAACATAATTTTTCTTTTATCTAATAGCCTATACAATTAAGAGTATTTTAAAACAAATTTGAGCTTTCTATCAGGTCTGAGACTCTAGATATTGCAGTTTTTGTAAAACTAAACACCCGTTAGCTTAAAAAAAAAAAAAAAAAAAAAAAAAACTTGTAAATTTTTTTTCATTTGGATGATTTTAACATATCTTTACGGTAATTTTTTTTAACATTTAGATATAATACACAAACTTATTCCAAAATTTCATACTGATATCTTGAGTATTCTTTAATATACAAATTTTTTTAGTTGTGAGGACACGTTAAGTTACAATTTCCGACTGCTGAAACAACGCCAAATCTAAAAACTTTAAAAATTTATAAAAAAAACTATAAGAGATAGAGCAAAAAAATTTTACAAGTGCTTTCAGGATGATAAAAGAAGTAATTGTACCAAGTTTCATCAAAATCTGACACGGTTGGTGTCAAGGCCTGGGTGACTTGACATGGAATGACCCAGAAGTCTCTCTCTCATATATGCATAAGCTGCACAATAGGATATGTTTATTTGTTGTTGGACTAGTATTGGACACACATGCCTATAATCAGCAGCATCTTATATGTGTAGGTTTTTTAGCACATGTCATAGACATTTTCTGATAAATATATCTAAAAACAAAGATGATGTGACTTACCGAACGAAAGTGCTGGCAGGTCGACAGACACACAAACAAACACAAACATACACACGAAATTCAAGCTTTCGCAACAAACTGTTGCTTCATCAGGAAAGAGGAAAGGAGAGGGAAAGACAAAAGGATGTGGGTTTTAAGGGAGAGGGTGAGGAGTCATTCCAATCCCGGGAGCGGAAAGACTTACCTTGGGGGAAAAAAGGACAGGTATACACTCGCACACACACACACACACACGTCCGTCCGCACATACACAGACACAAGCAGACATTTGTAAAGGCCTTTACAAATGTCTGCTTGTGTCTGTGTATGTGCGGATGGACATGTGTGTGTGTGCGAGTGTGCCTTTACAAATGTCTGCTTGTGTCTGTGTATGTGCGGATGGACATGTGTGTGTGTGTGTGTGCGAGTGTATACCTGTCCTTTTTTTCCCCAAGGTAAGTCTTTCTGCTCCCGGGATTGGAATGACTCCTCACCCTCTCCCTTAAAACCCACATCCTTTCGTCTTTCCCTCTCCTTTCCTTTTTCCCGATGAAGCAACAGTTTGTTGCGAAAGCTTGAATTTCGTGTATATGTTTGTGTTTGTTTGTGTGTCTGTCGACCTGCCAGCACTTTCGTTCGGTAAGTCACATCATCTTTGTTTTTAGATATATTTTTCCCACGTGGAATGTTTCCCTCTATTATATTCGTATCACACATTTTCTGGTAATATATACACAATTATCTAATCATAGCCAGATTTAATATACATATAAATTTGGGCATTGTGTAATTGTGCAGATTTATAGAAACATACACTGTATTTTTGTTTTAAAATTTTGTACATGGCTGGAGCAGCAACCATAGCATGAAATTATCTTGTACAATTAATAGACAGCCATTCAGTTGCAAAATGGAAGGTTTATTTTAAAAACCCTGAAACCTTGGTCAAGATGTTTAAATAAATCTTCCATTATGCAACTGACTGGCTGTTTATTAATTCCAGAATAAACAGTGAAAAGTACAGGTTGGAATATGAACGGTCTTGAAAAGAATAAATTGCTACTCAATGTAAAGATGACAGGTTGAGCTGCAGACAGGCACAACAAAAAAATTGTTACACACTGAGCTTTCAGCCAAAGCCTTTGCCAGAAAGGAAAGGAAAAGAAAATACACACACATTCACACAAGCAGGTGCACCTCATGCACACATTACTTCTGACTCCAGCCTCTCTGGCCAGACTGCAGCTGTTGTGTTGAATGAAAACAGCAATCCTGAGTGGGACAGGGAAGGGGAGGGACAGCAGGATATGGGTGGGGGAGGGGGGGGGGGGGGAGTGCTGTCTGTTGGAGCAAGCCGGGATTAGAAGGCAGCAGGACAAACTTGCCAGGTGCAGCATTGGGAGGATGTAGGGATGGGAGGAGGCAGAAAAAAGGGGAGCAGAGAGGACAGAGAGGAGGAAAAGCTGGTTGGTGTGTTCGCAGAGAGTGCTGGTTGGTGTGTTCGCAGAGAGTGGCACACATTGAGAGTGAGGGGATGTGAATTGGGGTGATAGAACAGAGGGGTGGGCACTTTTGGGTGAAAGATGTGGATACAATAAACTATCGTATGGTGAGGTTGGTGTAATTTCAGGAGCAGAGTAAGTGTTGTAAGGATAACACCCATCTGCACAGTTCAGAAAAGTTGGTATTGGATGGCCCAGTGGCCCAGGTTGTGAAACAGCCATTGAAATCAAGCATGTTATATTCAGCTGGATGTTGTACCACTGGGTCATCCACATTGTTCTTGGCCACAGTTAAGTTAGCCATTCAACATGGTGGACAGCTGGTTGGTAGTCATACCAATATAAAAAGCTGTGCAATGATTACATCAGTGGTGGTATATGACATGGCTATTTTCACAGACAATGTAGTGAAGAAACCTGCATGTTGTTGAGTGGATATAAGGTATATTTCTGCTAAAGGTCAGGTCTTCTGCTATTTGCTAGCCATTGTTTTTTGTTCCTAAAAGAAAACTACATTCTCGAGTAAATATCTACAGATTACAAGAGATACATAAATAAACTGTCCTGTAATGTACTATCTCATACCTCCCATGGTCCTCACTAAACTAAAGAAAGACAAATGTGATGCCAGCTTTAGTTATTACTGGTTTTTATGGCATTACACACACTCCATATTGTAAAAACTATGTTACAGATCAATGTAAATTCAGATATGTAGCTTAACCTACTGTCCGCTTGGTGCACAAAAATGAGCAGGAGTGTTGTGACTGTGTGTGTTCCACTGTGTTATTCATCTTTAATCTTTCTACATGAATGATAAGATAGTTTTGTAATCAAGATTGTACATGATACCCTACCTAATAACTAATACAACTTTGCTAGCACTCTGTTTCTACTGTTGACAGAGTAAAAAAAAAAAACATATTATAGGATAGGCAGTCCTGTAAAATAATATGTTCACCTGAATTATATTACTATTAGCTTGGTACCCTGTGCTCATAGGCTGTATGGTCTGCACATGTTTATTTGTTTTTTTCCTTAATTGAATTTTTATGTTTTTCATAAATTCCAACACCTTCTAAACTTTTCTCGCTAATTAAGGCCATGGAAGCATGGTGTTTGCCAAATGTCCTTCTGACCAAAATGTGATTCTGGTAGCTGAAGTTCAAGGTATTTTTTAATCATGCCTTTCACATTCTTGAGGTGATATTTCCATAGAAACTTTCGTCCTCTAACATGTATTACTTTATATATAACGGGGGAGTGAAATAACAGTTTTCACAGATTTAACTCAATTTATATATATATATATATATATATATATATATATATATATATATATATATATATATATATATATATATATATATATATATAACAAAATATTCCCGTAAAACTTTTGATCTCATTTTGCCCCCATAGAACTTCAGTTCCCAAAAAAAGACTTGTTTTTATTTCCACCTATCAACACAAATTCAAATTTTCATGGATTTAGCATTCAGATTTTCACAGAATTTAATTTAAAAAATGCTTCTTAAATAAATTCATGAAAATTTTAATCTCCAGAGATTGAATTTCCAAAAAACTGGAATATGTGTTTTTTAATTTTTAATTTTATTTTGTTTTATTTTTTTATTTCTAAGTGAGAAGTCAAATAGCAATTTTCATATATGTAGCTCTAAAAATGCTTTATTAGTTCTTTAATAATGACTGATTTTCAAAAAACTTCCGCCCAGTAGTTTACTCCCTCCATGATTGAACTTCCGAAAATACTGAAACATTTGTTCTTTTATCTTGGACTGAGAAATCAAATACCAATTTTCGTAGTTGTAGCTTCAAAATTGTCTTAATAGTGACATATTTTCAAAAAGCTTTTCATTCCCTATTTCATCTCCTTACGAGCTCAGTTTTGAACAATGCCTTCCCAAACAATGCCTACAGTATGATAAGCATCCTCTCCAAATTTCAAGTCCCTATCTTTAGTGGTTTGGGCTAGGTATTGAGAATCAAGCTGGCCATGTTTCACCCTTTAGGAGATGAATTTCCAAAAACAGTGAAACCCACATTTTTTCATTTGTAACTGAGAAGCCAGATACCAATTTTTAAAGGTTAACTTTAAAAATGGTTTCATAATGAAATATTTTCGTAAAACAGTTCATCGCCAATTCATCTCCTTAGGGTTTGAATTTCAAAAAACCCTGAAACATGTATTTTTTTGAATTTGTAACGAAGAAGTCAAATACCAGTTTACATGGATGTAGCTTTAAAATACATTACTTTTAAAAAAACTCATCCACTATTTCACCTCCATAGGGGTTAAATTTCGAAAATTGCTGAAACACGTATTTCTTATTTCTGACCAAGGAATCAAATACTAATTTTTTTAGGTCTAGTTTCAAAATTTCCTTAATAGTGACATAATACCACAAAGCCTTTCATCCTCTATTTCAAACCCTTAGGGATGGAGTATAAAAAAATTCCTTCTTAATTGATGCCTACAGTACAAGATCACACCCTCTGCAAATTCCAAGTTTCTGTTAGTGGTTTAGGGTGAGTGATGATGAGTCAGTGAGTGAGTCAGTCAGTCGGGACATTGCCTTTTATATATATAGAGATTTATTGTGCAGATAACATAGACGATAAATATAATGTGTTTCTCAACACATTTCTTATGTTCTTTGGAAGCTGCTTTCCTTTACAACTTATAAAACATGATATTGGCAGTAACAGGCAACATGGATGGCTGAATAATAGGATAAGGATATCATGTAGAAGAAAATGGGAATTATATCAAAACATTAGGGGTAGTAACAATGGAGCTCCAATAGTCCATTATAAACATTACTGTGAGGTGCTTAAAAATGTCATTAGGAATGCAAAAAACATGTGGTACACAAATAGAATAGCTAACTCTCAGGATAAAATTAAAAGCATATGGTCAGCCATGAAGGAAATGTCTGCAACCAGCACAAGGTCAGGGATATAAAGCAGTTCATAGTAAAAATGTTTTTGTTTCTTTAACTTAGTTATATGCACTGTATTTGACAATCACTTTCGAAGTATAGCAGGTGAATTAAATAAAAACTTAGTTTCTACAGGAAATCATATTATCCTCCTAGAAAATAGCTTTCCAAGACTGCTATCTGAAATACACTTCGGCAGTACTAATAAGGGGTCATGGATACCTTCAGAGACATTACAGCAAGAAAGGAGTAGTGGGGAGGTAAAGGAGGAAGAGTAGAAGGAGAAGGAAGAAGAAGAGCAAAAAAGAACTTTGTTTCAAACTATACTCTGCCTATTGCTTTGGTAGGCGAGTGGCTTATTTTTTTTTTTAAAGTTTGTGAAGTTGGAGAAATTGTATGTGGAAGGCAACAATGTCTTCGCTGGTATATTTACATATCTTTGACAACTATGTATAAATTTAAAGAAAAGATATTAAACAACTCAGTTCTGATTTTCTTTTCTTAACAAGTGTGATTTTACATTAGATGTAGTAGAAAGATGGCAGCAATTTTCAAAATTAAAGTCTGTATGAACATTCTGTCCTGTTCTGTTAGTCTCATTCTATTTTCATAAATAGGAACTATTTTTAAGCTGCATTATAGATGTAATTGGACAATATTTTTGTTGCTCATCTCTATGCTTAATAACACCAACAGGCAAATGTTTTGTGTTTATATTAAATTAAGCTTTAAGTTTTTAATGAGCCACTTGCTTGAGACTTTTGTCTACTGACTTAATTGCTATCATTGAGGAGTGAGTCCTTCATGAGGGACTACCTTTAATGTGAGAGATGTTAATAAAATCCTGAGCTATATCTTTTTGTCTCATTTGTAATTTTATATATAGGTGCTTGAAATTCATTTAACATCTTGCATTTTCACTGCAATGATTTCAGTCTGGGAACACTATGGGAACAAATGGATGGTGGATATGCACCATTATTTGAAGCTCAGCTGCAACTGCGTGAACCTACTCTGGAGCTGGTGCCACCCCTTCAGCCACAGGACCATCCTGATGGGTTTCAGAAGCTTGTTTCTGGCCTTATTGATGATATTATGCATATGGCTGCACTTATACCACGCATAAGTGCAAATTGTGGCCGGACATATGAGGTATCAGATAAGTGTAATTAGAAAGGTGCAATAGATATTCAAACAAATTTGACCTAAAAACCCATTGAATAACATTTGCATTTCAGCCTGTTAACAGGTCATATTAATAGGATATAATAATAATTAACTTCTCTTTTCAAAATAATGTTTGAGTTGTGTGTGTGTGAGTGTGTGTGTGTGTGTGTGTGTTTGTGTAGGAGGGGGGGGGGGACAATGTTTTCTATTCCTTTCTTTTTTTTCAGTTGTAGGTATTACTTTAACAAAGCTTTTCAATAATGCTTCACTCCTGTTACACAGTACTGCACCCAAGCCTCTTGTGTAGTCCATGATTTAACTGTCTGATATTTTGTGTAAACTTATACTTGAATATTTGCATATAATAGTTATAAAATGTACACCCCTTTCTGACAAAGACTGTATCACAAATAGTTCTTTATGTTGTAGTTTCGATTATGTTTCATCATAACTATATCTTTCTGTAACTCATACTAAATAAACAATTTTCAGTTTTTGAAAATATAATGTAACTGGATAGATAAAAAATCTACTCACCAAGTGGTGGTAGGAGACTGCAGTCCCCAACAAGCAATCTTTCTTTCTCATCCCATCTGGTAAGTCTCCACTGAATCATGGTTCTGAGCAACTTTTCCAAACTCTCCTTATTTCCTAAACCTCATCAGTCCCTTTTCTTCATCTCTCTTGCGCCAGAAGAAAGGGCACTGGCTTCAAAAGTTTACAAATCTCCTTAACCTTTAATTGCGTGTAATCTCCCTCTGCTGCTTGATGAGTAGAGTTTTTATGTATTCACTTACGCTAACTGTAAACAGAACTGTCCTCACAGCTTTAATTCTGCCAGTACCTTGTCTCCTATCTTCCATTCTTCACAGAAGCTCCCTTGTGAACCTTGCAGAACTAGCACTCTGGAAGAAATGATATTATGGAGACATGGCTTAGCCACAGCCTGTGGGATGTTTCCAGAATGAAATTTTCACTATGCAACTGATGTGGAACTTTCTGACAGATTAAAACTGTGTACCGGAGTGAGACTCAAATTCGAGACCTTTGCCTTTCGTGGGCAAGTACTGTACCAACTGAACTAGCAAAGCACGACCCATGGCCCGTCCTCACAGCTTTAATTCTGCCATTACTTCATTTCCTACCTTTCAAACTTCACAGAAGCTCTCCTGTGAACCTTGCAGAACTAGCTTTCCCTGAAGAAAGGATACTGTGAAGACATGGATTAGCCACAGCCTGGGGGATGTTTCCAGAATGAAATTTTCACTCTGAATTGGAGTGTGTGTGTAGCTCAGCTGATCTATTTTGGATGATCACCATGCGAGTATGGGCATGGAGAGGCTCCACTTAATATTTACAAAAAATATGTGCATAGGCTTCAGCTTAGAATAGCACTCCCCCTCCACTGCTCAGCATTTCCCCTGCAGTGTGCTGATACCCTGCTGGTAACCCCCACCTCTACCATTATCCCCACACTTCCCCTCCTGACTGCATATCTACCGGCCACTTTATTATGCATGCACTATACCGAACGTTTCTTGAAGCAAATCTTTCACCTGGCAAGTGACATGTATTGTCACCCAATCTTCCATGAAAATAGTGCTGTGGACACAGTTGCATTCTACACCTGACAGGTGCATGAGGCATCATCTCATCAAAGAAAAATGGACCGAGAATGGAGGAGCTTCTGAAACACCACACAGTCACATATTCCGAGTGCAGTGAATGTTCCTACACAACATGTGGCAGAGTAGAACCCCATATGCAACAGTTCTGTGCAGTTGTGGCACCGTGCAGGGCAAAATCAGGGTGGCAATTCTTCTGAAAAACCTGGAATCCTCGATGTGTAAAAACTGTGGTTAAACTACTGTTTATGACCAGTATATAGCTCAGCTGAGAGGAAAGAAAAGTATTATTTGATATGCTGCTTGTCCCACTGCTCACCATTAATTTTGTCAGGAGCTTCTTGAAATCATCTTCCTCCTCACCCCTGAAATCCTCAGGGATTTCTTTTTCCAAGTTTGAGTAGCCACACTGTAACTGTGCCTCGTACATTCCAAAGAATACTCCCCAGCCACACATCAACCATTTTCATCCGTGTCAAGAAAGGAAGAGCAATATTACGGTGTTGTAGCGTATCTTGGGGCTTCATTTGTTGCACATGCTGAATATGCCTACAAGATACCAGTGTAAAATGCACTGCAAAATCTTTTAAGCTGTTGACCAGGAGAGAGACAATGCCCGTGACATACCTCGAGCACTGGCTGCAGAGTTTTAGGCATGTGCTGCGTGGTCAGTTATAGCTACAGCAACTTCATTGACAACTGAAATGGGGTTGGCAACTTCCTTCTCCCTGCTTCATCATGTAATTCACCTTTTTTTAGTTTTCTTGGTCACACTCTTTGCCCATTTATTGACACAGGTCCTCTTTGCAGCTAGTCCTGTTGGCAATATTCCTGCAATGCAGTGGTGCTATTGCTGTTATTCTGATAAAACAATTTTACCAGCAGTGAAAGATCTTCCTTCTTAATAGCCTTCATACAGAAAACATAAATCTTTGTAACCAATTACACCAACAGTCACTTCACAAAAGAAATTGACACACATTATCATATGCCTAGTGCTTGCAAGGAGACATCAGACCTACTGTTTACATGCATCCTCTAGGAATAGGAAACAACTTTTGTAGATTCAATTTGTTGGCTAATATCTTGTGGATACCACGGTCATGTATAAATTTATCTTGTAGAGCTGGTACTTCTATTCAGTCACAACTAGTAATCTCCTTCACAGTGCTTGGAACCTCTTCCCTGAAGATTTCATCAATTAGCTGAAAAAAATTTCAAACAATGTAAAGCATTCATAGCCAGAGTTCCATCATATTAACCGTGTATTGTCAGATTTTACAATGAGCACCAGGCTCCTCCTCGTCTCTCGACCACATACAATGAAGTAAGTCAAATACATTACATTTTACATAATGTTTATTGCTGATACAGGCTCTTTGGTTATGCCTTGGCGAGCCGGCATAACACTTTCCATAAACGGCTCCACAGAAGGAAATGTGCATCACATCAAGTGACAATGTCTGTTCACCAATCATGCCCACAGGTGGTGCAGCTCCTGCATATAGTCTTGGCTCTGCATAAACAGAAGTGTAGCAACAGTATTTTGTTCCATTCTAGCTCAACTAACTTAGAATAATATGTTTTCTCTCTATATTCATGTGAATATCTTCCATTTCTTGAGGAGCTTAAGGGTGTACCATGGCATTTCAGAACAAAATGTCATGTTACATTACAGTGTCACCAAACACAGCATACTGATGTGAAAACAGAAAACATTTCACATTATGTCTTTTTACAGCGTAATATTTACACCTAGTGGCAAAAGTGAAACCATTATTTTTTTCAGCATACACTACATGTTCACCGATTAATGAACATACCTACATAGTTTTAGCATCCCATGATGTATACAGCCAGCACTGCAGTACTCGGAACACTTTCAGTTTAAATTATAACCACCGGGTATAGAGGATCCATCATGGTGGAAATTGGATGGTTGTTAGTAAATAGTTTCCTCAGGAAAGATGTATAATCAATTGTTTCTACAAAAGTAGAGTACTGTTGCTTTATTGCTTAATCCAGAGTTGCAGTTTAGAGGAACCTACCTGAGCTTTAGTTGTACATTTAATATTCTGCATTAGTAAATGAAAAGTAAGGACACAAGTCTCCAAGCTTTAAGTGCTGTTCCTGATGCAGGTAATAGAGGGTAAAGGAGTATAGTAGGCAATACTACAGAAAGTTACTAGTTGCACTAAAAATGTAACTGTTACTGCCTGATGGCAGAGATGCAGGGAATAAAAGTATCATAAATAGGTGCTGTGGTAAACAGTGAAATATCTGTGGATGAATATGTTCAATGTGATAGTATGTATCCAGTGACTCATGTGGATGCATAATTGGAAGTATAATTTAATTTATTTTGTAAGGGTTTTGTCTATTAAAGGACAAAATCTGGTGAGGGTTTGTACAATTTTTTACTGGGTGATAGTAACAGTTATTACTATGAGTTTTATACAAATCAGTTTTGTACTGTTTACAATCAACTAACTTTTATGGTTGCATTTATACAGATTTCTTTGAGGAGGATAGCTTAACTTAGGGTAATTAGTGCAGCTGTTTACCTACCCCATTTTACTTGAATGGATTGGAGACCCAGGTCACAGGTGTGGATCACGAGTCAGACTTTCCATAGTTGTTTACTCTGTGAACTGTATGGAAGTTGCTATTTTGTTGATACTTTCTCAATAGGTTTCAATAGTAGGGTGTTAGAACCAATTTTCTGGACCTGTGGGGTTGAAGCTGGGTCTATCATTTTATTAATTGGTTTTAGCATAATCTTACTTTTTCTTTCTTTCTTCTCCACCACCTGTCCATCTCCTCCTCCCCCTCTCTCTGCCATCGCCTCTTCCCCCCTCTGTCCATGTGTTCCTCATCTTCTCTCTCTCCATCTCCTCCTCCCCCTCGCTCTGTCCACCTCCTCTTCTCCCCTCTCTATGTCCATGTTTTCTTCCCCCTCCTCTCTCCATTTCCTCCTCCTCTTCTCCCTCTCTCCTTTCATCTTCTCCTGCCCCTCCCCCCTCTGCCTCCTGTCTGTTCTCTTCCTCCCTCTCTTCGTGCATCTCCTCCTGCCCACTTTCTCTGTCCATCTCCTCCTGTCCCCTCTGTATGCCCGTGTCTTCCTGTCCCCTCTCACTCCATCTCCTCTTCCCCCTCTCTCTGTCCATCTCTTCCTCCCCTTCTCTGTCCATCTCCTCCTGCCCCCTCCCCCTGCACACACTGTCCATTCTATCTCCTCCCTGTCTCTGTTGATATCCTTCTCCATCCTCTTCCTTCCCCTCTCTCTGTCCATCTCCTTCTCCCCTCTCTCTGCCTGTCCGTCCCTTCCTCCCCCCCTCCCCCCCCCTGCTCCTTTCCCACATACTCAGTCCATTCCTTCTGCCCCTGTCTCTTTCCATATCCCCCTTCCCCGCTCTCTGTCCATATACTTCTCCACCACACCCTCTTCCTCCAGATCTCTCTGTTCATCTCCTTTTCCCTCTCCTATATCATCTCCACTCCTATTGGAGCTAGTTATTTCTTAACCCCACAGATTTCTTTCCAGACAATAAGTGTTGTATGTACCCGGTTTTGTTGGAATTGACCCAGTGGCTTTAGCGGAGATGTGGAACACACACACACACACACACACACACACACACACACACACACACACACACACAAACCTGGCCCACTCCTGCGCACTGTACCCCTATTTTATTGTTTTTATGTCGTTGTACTCATCTGACCAGAAGTCCTGTTCTTCCTCCCAACCACCTTCAGTAACTCCCACATCATCTACCTTCAACTTCTCCCTTTTCCCTTCTTAAATTTTTTAACCTACCTACCACACTGAGGGATCTAACATTCCATGCTCCTGACTGTACAATGCCAGCTTTTTTCCCTGATGATGATACCCTTCTCTTATATAATGGTATAGAAATAGGTTCAAATAGTGTTCTTGTAGGAGTGTGCCAGTATTGCTGGTAATGTAGTTAGTGCTTGTTATAAATACATTTAGCAGAACTAATGACTATATAACCAGTAGTGGCAAAGCTCTAAGAAAACATTATTTTAACCTATTTCTGTGCCCTAATATAACATCAAATACCATGTCTGAAAACAGCATAAAAGTTGAAGTTCCAATAGCACAATAAAACAGTTACAACTAAAAGTGAGCATGATATCATTTTAAATGTACTGAAAAGACTCAAAAGATAACAAGAAAGATAGTCCATATCATTGATGCCCCTGGTCTTTGGCACCCAATAACTTCCAATATGGGTTTTCAACCTCTGGTTGTTGATTGCCTGTGTCAGTCAGTGACATTCTACTCACTCACAATATATTACAAACTTACATTGCTGCCTTTGACCTCCTCTCACTCAAAGAACGTCTTTAGATCCATATGTTTGGCTCTTTCTGAAGCTTAATAATTTTCAACAAGTTCCTTCATTTATTAATTATCAATGAAAATATTCATAGGATGGGACAGAAAACAATCTTAACCAGTCTCAATGAAATGATGGTTCATCCACATTGCTTTTGTTACAGCTTCACTCGTGCTGTAATGAAACTATCCATTGTTTACTGCTGCTCATGCATATAGTCATTCTCCCAAAATAGTCAAATATTCACTATAGAATTTACCGTGATTTGGTCAGCTCCACAGTCTGATCACTAAACATTTCAATTTCCTTATCAGTTTTGCAATAAGCAAACACTTTTTGTTCTGCCACCCAAATAACTTGAAGTGTGATGATGGCACATCATTTTTCCTCACTCAGATTGTTGCTGAACTGGCTTAACTACATCATTGGATGTGCTCAATCTGGTTGTGTACACTGTCAAGTATAGGAGACTTCTGACTGTGGTTCTGTACTTTGATGCATCCTGTTCACTAAGCTTGTCGTCATCTGTTGCATTTTGTAGCCCTACAATAACAGTGAGAGGTGTTTCCACAGGTCTGCAGTTTTCCATTTGAGATTCTTTTAAAATTTCCTATGCATATGTTGTTTGGTCTAAAATCTGTCATCTCTACTGATTCTAATTGACTGTACAATTCATTCTACTGTGAGGACTCTTATTCAAATTTTATGCATCAGATGTTTTTCATTTTGTTTGACAACTCGGAAATTGGTTGTAATATCTCTTGCTTGTGCAGGAACTTATTGAATGTCTTGTTTCATCTTCTGGTGGGTTGATTGAATCCATTAATCCACTTTTCAAGTCTACAGAACCACTCAACATTGTGAATTTCCTCCTGATAGTTTATTGTTTATTGTATTTATTTATCCTGTGGATCACATATTGTACAAAGTACACATGATATAGGACAAGTCATTTTTCTTAACAATATGTAGTTTGGAGAAAAAAAAAATAGGCAATGGACTGCCATTTAAAAAAATGTACACAAAATTGTTCATTGATGAATATAGTAACTTCACATACAGAGAATACAAACAATTTACATGGTGAACTAAGAAACATGTAGGCAATGTAGTGCTACTTTAAATTTACACAAATAATCACTGAGATTACAGAATAGTGAAAATGTCAACTGGAAACACAACAGAAGGACAATGTCATTTAAAAACTACATTAAACATGAAATTAACATTGAGATTTCACAGACAATTAAGTTTTAATACTAATAGAATATGTACTTTTACATTCAAAAAGCGAGTTAAAAAATTTTGGGAAGTGAAACTGAAACATAGTTGTGTATAGTAGAAATTAGGTTATTAGTTTGCCTACAGAATGTTTTACTCTAATCACAGTATTTTACAAAGGAACTTTATAATTTTTCATTTCCAGGAATTCTTGTACTGAATAGAAACAGTGCTTTGTCAGAAATGCCTTTAGTTTATTTTTAAATATTGGATCTGGAGCAGTTTTTATTTGTTCTGGAATTTTATTGTGTAATACGACACCCAGATGAGTTATATATTTTTGGTATGATGATTTCCTTGAAAAAAATCGATGGATATTAGATTGCCCTCTGGTATAATGAGCGTGTATATCAATGTTTTGGATTAATTTGCCTGTTCTTGAGAGGTATTCCCTGGTGAAGATTGTTTCTTGAATGAATAGGGATGGGATGCTTAGAACATTAAGTTTTATAAATTGACATTTACAGGATTCCAGCTTTTTGAGGCCACAGATTATCCTCAGTGCTCTTTTTTGTAGTTTAAATATATTTGTGCTGTGAGTTGAATTTCCCCAAAAGATGATTCCATAGCGGAGCAATGAGTGGAACTGCGCATGGTATGCTTGCATTAGTGTGGATTTACTTGTAGTAGATTTTAGTATTCTTAGTCCATAGCACAATGAAGAGAGTTTCTTTGATAAGTTGTTTATATGTGTGTCCCATTTTAAATTTTGTTGGACCCATAGACCCAAAAATTTTGTTGCATTTACATTTTCAATTTTATCATTGTTTAACATTACTTGGATGGTTTTTTGATTGGATGTGGGAATTAGATGGAAGTTGATACATACAGTTTTCCCACTATTAACAATTAGGCCATTTTTGTTAAACCACTCAGAAAGTTTTTTCATAGAGTTATCAGATATTGTCTGAAGGGATTCAGGGCTAGATCCAGTCAACACTATGCTTGTATCATCAGCAAACAGGATAGTTTTTTGTGGGCTCATACGTTCAACAAGATCATCTATGCCATCTTTGATATGCCATATAATTTTTTGTGTAGTTTGTCAGTTAATCTGTGAAATTCATGGGCAGGTCCACATAGGCTTCATCTTTCATATCAGCTTCAAATATGTTGCAATAACATGGTCTTTGGTCATTACCTGAAGCTATCACTGTCGACTACAATTATTCTGTTTTCATTGTATTTTTTATTGTTATTAGTATGTGGTACAAATGCCCAGGTTCAATTTCATATTTTTCCATTTTTCAGTTCTGACATTGCTTGTTGCCATTTGTTTTTATCGTCATCTGACATGGTATCATACATGATTTGTGTACATTTTTTTCTTGATGTACTCACCTTTGCAAATGGACAGATCTTCTTATTTTCTTTTATTTTGTAGACTGCCAGTTATTCTGACTGTTTAGCTTTCTGCTCAGAATGTGTTCCATAGTTTTTATTTGAGAATGGTTCCCGTAATTCACATTGATTATCATCTGTTGGTGAGTAATCATTCTCAGCACATTCATCCTCCCCTTCAGTTTCCTTTCCCATTTTCATCTATTCAGAAGTCACACAATTCCAAATCTTCACTTTGTATGAGATCACATGCTTCTCATGTATCCATATTGCATAAATTCTGTAATTCTCGAAGTCACAGTCTGTAGTCCTTCATGATTTCTGAATATTCAACTGTTTTGTGAGGTTGTCTGGTTCCAATTTGCCATGACTACTTTTCATTTTCAACAGTACACAACATCCAAATAGTCATAGATTTTCTCCACCATTTTCTGTTTTTAGCCTTCTAGTTCACAAGTAATTTGCCAATGATATAGTGCTTTAACCCCGCCCCCTATAAATTTTGTGAAAATTCATTCTCCAGAAGCAAACATCACACATTATTTGTGAAGGTTTGGTTGAACTGTTCTGCAACACCATTTTACTGAAATGTGCTAAGGAGTGTCAGCTGCTCCAGATTCCTTCTGTTTGCAAAAATTCTTTGAATTCTTTACTCATATATTTGCCTGCATTGCTCAAGTGTAGCAATCCTGGTTTCTTCTTTTGATAAATACAGGGTTATTAAAAATGATCTAGACACTCTGAAGTCATTGTTAATAATGTTTGTATTGCGTAAGGTGTTATGCGACTGTATGTATGGAATCAGCATCTCAAGACATTTTTAGTGTTGTGTTCACAAATGGTCTATTATATTGTCCAATTTGGCTGACATGTGGCCTAAAGTGCCTGTATCAGTGTCAGTCACAGCTGCCTTGATACGTTCTCATAAGTCAAGGATGTTGTGGGAAGAGGAGGTGTGAAAATCCCACAGGTAAAAATCACATGGTTTCGGGTTCAGTAATGAAAGAATGATGGAGAACTGTCCTGTTGTAAAATGAAATTATGACTGTCATTTTACAATTGTGACATGAACAACAGCTGAAGCATGTCCAGGTAAGAATGCCCAGTGATCATCCACTCAGCAAAGACTAAGGGCCCAAACACTTTTTACCTTGACCACCTTAGTTGATGGCTGCCCACTCCTTTTCCCCTTACAAATATATCTCAATTCCTTAAACTTCCATTCCAACTCATAAGTGGATCTTCCAGTAGATAGAGCCTTGTAAAATGTGGTCCCACATTTCTGACACACTGTGGTTGCAGACTTGCTCTTGCAGAACTTCATCACACAAAATGCCTTCTCCATTGGCCTATTTGCCATATTGCTAGAGATCAGTAAAAAAATTCTTGAGTTGCTGTTTTCATACTACCATGTATCTCAAACAATTATCATTAAATGGTACAACATATTTCACTCAACCAAGTGATTGTGGGCCAAGGGTACATATTACATCACTTTGTATCAAGTGCAGGAGCTCATTTCCTCTGTTTTCAGTCTGTTTATCTTGTCTTTGATGCACACTCTGCACATCTGATTTATCCTGTCATCTGATGCTTCGAGAGCTATTTCACTACATTTAACATATTTCTTAACTTTCTCAGTACAAATGTAGCCCAACATTTGGTGCCATAAGACAATTACCTAACTAGTGGTGAGATCCACAGCAGGGCCATACTGGAATTGTCTTCACGAAAGTAGCACAGTTGCTATTCTTTGAAGCTTCAGCAATTATTTCCCCATTTTTTTCATGACTCTAGTTTTATCTTTTGTTAATTGTACCATCACTTCTTTGTCTGTTGCCTGAGAGATTGCTATCAAATCCCACATGATGTCTGGAATGTACAACATATACTGCAAGTCGACTGTTTGTCCTTCACATTCTTCTGGTGGTACATGTCCACAATGTTGAAACCTGTATGTAACAGTTATCCATTGCTAGATACTTTTACTGTCCATTAATATGCATGAAAATGACATATTTATCATGTTGATAAGTCAGGAGGCGCGTTTCTCACTGTTCAGAATCCATAAATACGTTTCTATGGTTTTGTCAGAAAATTAGGTACATGTCACATGTGGATATGCAGCCATGTCCAATATACTTGCACTTATTTCATTTTTAGCTTGACATTTTGTGTCATTGTGTTTCATACTTACAAATACACTTTCATTGGCAGTTAACTATCACAGAATTGGAAACTGTTTTGTTTGCCTCCTTTCTGTGATTTATATTACCCGTTGTATGAACCCTGATCACCATATTGCGGGCAATGTTTTCCAATATGTTAATAAACTTGATAATGAAAATATTCTGAGCTAAGGCCATAATGATCATCACTTTTTCATCATTACCACAAGGGCTGCCACAATGGCTGTTGCTGCAGCCTTGTCTCCTCTGAATACTTTCATCCCACATTCTTTGTTGTGGTTGCTCTCTTCTGACTGCCAAAACTTTTAATGCTCTCACTTCAGAAATATTTAGTATAGGCAGTGTTGGACACCTTTCATAACTGTTAGGAAGTGCATCATTTAATACTCAACTATACTTATATTTTAAGTCAAATTCAAACCATCTTCAGGCTACAAAACTGTGTATTCTACAACACATGTTATACCTCAATAGAAGATTTCAGAAATGATTAGTGATTGCTGTTGTGGAATACCAGGTGCCGATTATTTTCAAAAACCTGGAATTCTCAGAGAACTACACTTGGAAAATTAGGGAAATCTCAAAGGATTTCAGGAATTTCATAAACTTTCAGGGACTTAACCTAGCATTGACATTGAATTTTATTGAGTTTTATGAATCACAAATTTTAAAATACTTAATATTTCAAAGTGCATTAGTTATATGATATTATTCCATGTAAATTATTGTTGTTTAAAAACTGTGGCTAAACTAGTGCTTATTTCTTATGGTTGTTACACAGCTCAGTTGAGAAGAAAGAAAAGTCATTATTGTGGTATGCTGCTCCCTCCCTCCCTCCTCTCTCCCCACCTGCTCATTATTAATTTAATGGAAGGTTCTTCACACCACCTCCTCACACCTGGAATTCTCAGGAATTTTTTTTCTAAGTTTGAGTAGCAACCCTGAATACACAATTGAATACATCTTTTGTGACACGAAGATGATCTGAAATTTATTCAAATTGATAGCTGATGTCAAAAAAAGTACAGTTGTATAATAAATGATGCAATTCCTAAAAATTACTCTCTTCACTTTCACATTTCAACTTGGAAGCCATCATTCTTCTTCCAAAAGACAATTTGTGAATTTCTTAAGAGAGAATGGCGAATGGATAAAATCATACCTGTGCAACTGCAAGCAGTATGTATCATTAGGAAACTCGTACCAATCAGAAACCAAATCCATCAAATATGGAGTGCCGCAGGGTTCGGTAATGGGGCCATTGTTATTTAATGTATTTGTTAATGATATAGGTGTTGAGGAGGAAGAAATGAAAATATTGTATGCTGATGACATGACAATACTAAATAGTGACCAAAATATGGAACAGCTTGAGAGAAGAGCATACATATTTGCAAATATCACAGCTCAATGGCTGTTGGAAAATGAACTGGTTATAAATCTAAAAAAGTCTATGTATGCAGTGTTTAAAAACAAGGAAAAGAAGTAGACATGGATTTAGAGGTTGATGGAACAAGGCTGGAAGAAGTAGAATCTGCTAGATTATTAGGTATTCTTGTGGATAATGAACTGAAATGGAAAAAAACATATTAATAATGTCTGTAAGAAACTGAGCTCTGTCATATTCTTAATGATGCAGCTATCACAGTATTCAGACAAGAACCTTCTGTGTACAGTGTATCATGGACTTTTCGAACCATACTTACAGTATGGAGTGACTGTGTGGGGAAACTCAAACAAACAAGAGACAAAATGAGTGTTCACATTACAAAAAAAAGCAATTAGGACCATTTTAAGAAGAAAGACCTCTGAAACATGCAGAAACTGTTTCAAGAATTTAGGTATCTTAACTTTTTCATTGTTGTATATATACAAAACAATAATGTACATCACAAAAGGTAGTGAGGACTGGATTACAAATGCTAGTGTACACACCCACAATACAAGAAAGAAGAATGAAGTACAGAGCATACCCCACCGACTGGCAATGCTAGAAAAAGGACCCCAGTACTCTGGTATCAGACTACTAAGAAGTCTGCCCAAAACCCTACAAGATAGTGTACTTCACAATGACTTTGCAAAGAAACTTAAAGAATATCTCATTGAAAAAGAGTTTTACAGTGTTGCAGAATACTTATGCCATTAAATTTGTATATATTGTTACTCATTATCAGTGATGTAAAAATGTAAGCTAAAGGTGTAGAAAAATAAGTGATAAAGAATTTTAATACTTTGACATGTCCTATATTACACGTACATTCACTGTACACAATGTAATCTTACAGGATCAAATAAAATTCAATTCAATTCAATACCTGTCTCATCAGATCACACTCTTCTTGCAATAGTTTTGAGTTTGGTAGGTAGAGCCATCAAAGTATGCATAGTCGCTTCCTTATCTGATAATTCTGTGCCACAACTATGAACTTTGAATAGTAGTGCATTTCCCAAGGTAATTTAACATTGGTTTATCCGCTTTCTTTTCAATATTCACACATTTCTCTAACACAAGCATTCCATCTCACAAATCAAAATGTGTATAGGAATCTTTTAGTGCATTCCATATTTCTTTCACTTTCTTTTGCAGTCTTGTATGTCATTCAGATAATTATAGTCCACTGTTGTTATTAGAATTCCCATTGCCTGTTCATTTTCCTTTCGTTTGTTTACTGTGAGTGAATTTCCTGTGCTTGGATTAATCCCACATGGACACTATTTACTGATGATTATGCCCTTAATTTTTGAGACCAGTAGAGGTAATTAATTACCTTTATTCAGTAGTCTAGAAGACCTGCTGAATACATTTGAGGGGTGAGCAGGTGTAACCAATAATATAGATGTCACTTTAGTAAACCACATGGCAGGAGCTAAGATTAATAGTTGGCAAGTGCTCCAGTATCAAACATCCAGTGACTAGTGACAGTAATGCAGTTGTCATTGGGAGGAGGAAATGACCATAACTCAGGGAGACAAACAGAGGAAAGCAGGACTGGGTTAGATATCAGGAAAATGGATTGCCTTCCTTGTAGAATTTGCAATCGAATCACTTCCGGTACATTTAGTACGCAGCTACTAACTGTGAAAGGAGCACCGGACTTTTTATTCCTTAAAAAAAAAAAAGAGAATGAAAAAGGTAAACAGGCTGGCTACAGCTTTTGGAGCTCAATCAGAGCACACTGCGAGCCTTCATGAATACCAGGCAATTAAGATGTGCTACAAAACATTGCTCCAGGTAACTAAAAGAATATACTGGGAGACATTTCTACAAAGGCAACTGCAATTTGACATATGGGAAAGACCATATAAATTATTGATTGAAAAGGTTAAGGGACCTGCTGTCGTGCGCACAGTTAAAAAAGAAGATGTCGCAATGATGGCTGGATGGAGGGAGATCTGATGATTTCAGCAGTGTGTTCTTCTGAGGCTCTCCAGTGCCTTTTGTACTATGGCTGTAGAGGATTTAGTGGTGATCCTCAGGATATGTTCAATGGATATTGTGATACATTACAGGGCAATGCTGTATTGGTTGGGACATTAGCAATATGATTGTGTGTACAAGATAAAAGGAATGCATATTACTGATATAAGATATTTATGAGCCTGGAAGTTAGATGTATGGCAGCCTGGCTGGGACACTAGGAGCACTGCAACGCATGTTTATAGCACATTCCCAAGCGTCAGTGACAGGCTCAGACAGGCTCAAACTGTGCAACATTGCCACTACTCAAGGTATGGTGCACCTGTTACCAGGTCACAGTTCATATACAAAACATCTGCATCGAGTGGGATGTAGTGACACACCAGTCTGTCAATGTGGAGAAGAAGGTTCTGCTGATCATGTTGTTCTCAGATGCCACGTTCTCCATGTAGAAAAAGACTGCAGACAACTGGACTGAGTTCTGCAAACAATTACAATTGACCAAAATTTGTGGACTACCGTCAATATGAAAGCATGTCGGATATCTACAAGGAAATTGCACAGCAAGAAACATCCCTGTTTGAATATTGTTTGCTTCTAATCCTCCACAGTAAATCAATCAACAGTCTGGCACTTTCTCAACTCTTTAACTGCATTTAACTGGAATTTATTTGCAAAATTTCCTTTCGTCACTTAGATGGCACACTCACTCTCTGCCATTGGAGATAGTTGAATCTGGCCATATAACCTGTTAATTTTCTCTTAAAATTGGTAGGAGGAACAAATAAACATACAGCAGTTTTTTGAACATATATACAGGTAGAGATTTCTGATTTATAGTACACCACATTGAAAACACTGGAAGATCACAAGAAAGGTACAGTATTACACATAACTGACATAATTGTACTTTCCAAAAAGAGAAGGAAGCTAATGTATATAAAAGTAGCACAGATGGAAGAAGGATGAAAAATGTTCATCATACAACTTTATGAGGAATGAAGATAGTTAAAGGAAGAAGAGTATTATTACACTGTAGTTGGCAAAAATGTAGTTTTTTTTTATATTTTTGGTACCATTATTTCCTAAGTGACATCTGATATTTAGGATGTAGGTCATGTGCTTTGGCATAATTTTCTACCTAAAATTTTATCTCATGCTTTGGGATAACATGTAAGAGACTATGAAGATAAGTTTAGATTATCCAGTGTTTACGCCTCTGTGAAACAAATATTTTCTACATTTCATGGGTACAAATAGATAGAACAGTTTGGATGTCACAGATAATGGAGTAGGGAGTATTCATTTACAAAAAAAAAAAAAAAAAAAAAAAAAAGTTGTGGAAGTGAAACCCTTATCTGCATACCATCTGATGATGTCTCCCACTATGGCAAACAAAAAATTAGGTAGAAAATTGTGCATAATACAATGATCTAAATCCCAAACACAAGATATTACTGAGGAAGTGTACACTGGACATGAAACACTGTTCTGCATTTTTGTCATTGTTTCTATAGTGTAACTTATGTGTATGTCATGCTAGCAGTTTCTTCCAGTGTCACCATTTGGCATCAGTTCCTTCTTTGTTTTCTTCATATGTTTTAATGAATGGAGTTCTGGTTTTTCATAACTAAGTATGGTATGCTGTTCTCAGTTCTATTCCATTCTCATTGGCTAGCAATAATGTGTTTGCCATCATTTGAGTAGAGTTTGTAAGCCTACTGTCCCATCTGTTGAATCAAATCATCATTTGTGCACAATATAGTGTTATTACTTACAGGCTCACATGTGTAGTAATTTTTTTGTCTTGCATAAAAGCTACTGATGCAATCCATGTCAAACTGCTTCTACATTGTATTAGTTAATGTTTACCTGCTGTGTGGGTGAAATTATTATTTGAAATTAAGTGATGCGTGTATTTAAATGTTGCAGGAGGATCTGGAAAATAATGAGGACATTAAGGAAATGAAACAAGAAGTCCTTGATGGTGTGAAGAAAGTTGCAAAAGAGGTTTGTTTTAAACCATGTAGGCAAAATTAATTTTTGTTGCTATTTCCATTTCAACTTTATTACTCCTTTTGGCTTCTCATATTTGAAGGTGCTTCTGTGGAATTGTTGTTGCTTTATAGAACAATTAAATTATATTAAAATCTGCATCATCAAATTACATTTTATCGAAAAAAAACTATTGTTTAGTCATTTGTCTGTATCAGTGAAGAAAATGTTTGTTTTTCATTCCATGGAGATCTTCAGGTACTTGAATAAACAAAATATCACAGTACTACAATTTATGATCTTATAATAACACTTGTAATTTATTGTGTATTTGATGTGTAGCCTTTACATAGTGGAAAAACATTATTTTCAATATATTTTCAAGAGTACTGTATATAAATATTAATTTTATTTGCAGACCAGTATTAGGCTAACACCTATTATCACCTGCCCTTTTTGCAGAAGACAAACACACTGTAGAAATAATTACAATTCAGTGTATAAGTTATGAAAGAATTGCTACCACATGCAGGTGGCAAAATGTACAGTACTGTCGATTGACACATACAAAAGTGACACACTACATAGCTTTTAGAACGAATAGTACCTTCCTTGGGAAGGATCAACAGTGTCTAGCAACAAAATAAATTATCGCAAAGAAAAGTTTTGGTTAATAGTTTATTGAAAAATATTCTTCCAGTATTGCCATTCACATCAGACACAAAAACTAATTAAAAAGCTACTGTTAGTATGTGGGAGCAGTTCAATGGTTCATAAATTTTATCATAATTGTTGTACTCTTCTGCCACTACTATGATTTGTCCCGGTGTTTTCTGTATAGAATGCTTTAAGTTGGAAAGTTTGCATCAAGTTATCAGCCAACTGTTTTACAGGCAACAGAATTTTCTAAGAAGTTTGAAGAATATTCATACCTGTGGCTTGATGATCGTGCAAACTATATGCAGCAGTTCTTGGAGTATGGACGACAGTTGACTGGTGATGAGCTAGAGATGCTTGCATCAGAAGAGGAGCAAGATCCTGAAGGCTCGCCTCCTACATTGGACAATTTCAAGGAGCAGGTAATCAATAGATACATTTAATTTTGATTCATTTTGATAGAATACTATTGCCAATAATTCTCTGCACAAGGAAGAAACATGGAAGCAATTTTATTTTTATATTTGACATCAAAGATGTATAGAATATTTACTGTCTGTAATAATGTTGGATAATTAATACAATTAGTAGGTAAAAATGAAAAAGAAACAGAATTAAAATTTTATAAAATCATGGCTACACTTGTATTGCTATATGGAGGTGAGTCACAGATCCCTGAAAAACACAATAAAAATAAATTACAAGCAGTAGAAATGAATATATTAGGACTCAGATAGATATTTATAATATTAATGAAAAGACTGAAGAAAATAAAACGTTGGGGGAAGTATCACATGCAAAGATTGAATGTAGAGGCAATGCTGTACTAGCCAAGAGAAAGAAGGGATGTAGGAAGACACAGAACAAAATGGCATTGAAAAGTGACGATGGAACAGGCACAAGTGCCTAAACCTCAAGGGGCTGAAGAAGAAGAAGAAGAAGAAATCTCCTAACTCTGAGCCCCTGCTTTTGTGAGAATTAAACAAAATCTGCAACCTATCTACATGTGAAGTTTACTTCAGTTAGATAGTTGTGATCCATATTCTGAACAATATTATATAAATTTCTTTCTTTTTTGATATTCATAAAACTATGTCTATATGAACACTAGAATATTGGAAGATGTGAAAATTACCTATGGCAAAAGATGTGAAAATTACCTATGGCTTATGATTTGTATTTTTAGTTATAATCCATTCGGTTCTTCACTTATTTGATTCAGTTGAGTTTGTTGCAAAGTGTATAAAATTTGATTTCATAGAAACAGCATGAATGGAGGAGGGTGTTGATTTGGCTCATCATTAATTTTTACTCTGAATCCAGAATAAAGAATATTAGTTTGTGATAAAATTCTTTAGTAGCTGCTGTGAATTTCAAAAATGCTCTTAACATTGTGAGAATAGCTGAAGTACATATTTCAGTTCCAGGAGAAGATACCTCAAGGTGCAGTAGTAACAGTGGTATTTGATGTTGCACAATGCACCTTCACACTTATTAATATCTGCAATTAAGATAATCTTTTTGAATACTGTTCAGTAATCAGTTTTTATTTCTTTCCTAACAGATTGACACGTTTGAAAATCTTTACAATGAAGTGGAAGAGATTTCATCAACACATACATTCCACTCTTGGTTTCAAGTTGACATACGCCCATTCAAGCAAGCACTGTTAAACACAATATGCAAATGGAGTGGTATGTTCAAGAGCTTCCTTGTTGATTATGTTACATCTAGGTAAGTATGTTATATTCAGATTCTTTTAAATTTTTTCTTCATTTGAACTCATTTACAAATATTTGTTTTACTATGCCTTTAGTTTACATTAATCATCATTTGCATCATATGTTTTTGTATTCTGCATACCCTTCAAGATAGCTACAAACTATTAGTGTCAGACAGTAAGTAGATCTTGTATTTATTTGGAGATTCCTGAAAACTTTACTTTCATTCCCTATAAGCATAGTAATTTATTACCTAGTCTTCAGATGAAATTGCAGGGTGGGGGGATTAAGGGAACTTTTCTCCCACAGTAAGCCATTAATATAGTTCATGATGCACCTTCGTTTCTAATGTGCTGTCATTTCATGCAGATAATTTCAAGCAGGTATTATGTGACAGGCTACTCATAGAAATTGCAGTATTTCTGAAACTGCATGGACATTTAGATAGCAGTTATTATTTAAGACTGCTGTGCAATTGGAAAGGAATATGAAAATAAATGTCTTTCCCAATGCATAGCTTTACTTTTGTGTGCCATTAGCAGTTAAACCATTTATACAATGGTGAAATCTGATGACAAAACTGCTCAGGTTCAGCGCAAAACGTGAGACTCTTTATTAGATTAAAGATTGTACATGGATGGTACTATGGCATGGAATTCTAGATATTGAAGTTTTTCAGTATGAAAAAGGTATCAAAATTTTTAGATATGGATCTTCTGTTGACTCCTGAAAAGCATGTGAACAGTTTAAGTTAAAAGTGAAGAAGTTTTGTTACAGCCAAATAAAAACTGGGAGAGATGATTTCCTAGTTGCAGAATGTAAAGCAGTTGATAGGACTGTGAACTACTGAACAACATCCACAAACTGCAGTGAACTGGGATAACATTAAGCATTAAATAATGGTTAAATATCTAAGGAAGAAAAGTTGAGAGTATGGGATGTAGAAAAAGGTAGCAGAAAAGATGCGAAAGGGAAGTATTTCAGTTAAATCTCTTACCATTGAGTTGAGGTACTGATACAGCCTACTACCGCTTGAGTGGTAGGAGCCTAATTGGCTGTAGAAGAAAGTAAGGTGCAGCAGATCATTGATAAGAATTTAAGAGACAGTTCAGAAACTGTGTTGAGTAAAAAAAGAAAACCTTTTTGCTATGTAGCATTGACGTGAGGGCTGTGGACCAACAGCTGCAAGAAAACATAGGATCTAAGTACTAGGTCAAAAGTATTTGAAAACTTAGTACTAGCCCTGTTCAAGTAATAGAGAACATAAGGTAAGTAAATAAAGGGGATTAGGTATTGGTAGCTGGGAGCATAGCCAAAGTCTGGCCAAGAATAACTACTACAGTATCAGGAATGACCTGGATAAGTTAGATGCAGCAACCTCACACACTAATGAGGCTTTTGTTAATGTTCTGCAGTGCACTATCATCTGTGATGTACAATGTTGTCAGATGAGTTAACCAGGAATGGAACAAGTTGCTGCTGACTTCGGTGGGCACTCTCATCGATGTTGTGTCAGTTGCTGCTATTTGGAGGTGGAAACACACAAGACATGATGGACACATTAAGAGGATGGGGAAAGGTGAAATGAAATGATTGTATGGCATTGATGGCTGGGAGTCCCCACCTAGTTGCAGTCTACATCACATAGGGTGACTTGCGTGTTGATGATGATGAAATGATGATAAGGACAATGCAGCAATAGTCCAAGAGCAGCGAAAATCTCTGACTCGGCCAGGAATTGAACCTGGCCCAGCTCCATGGCAGTCAGTTGTGCTAACTGCTCAGCTAAGGAAGCAGACTTGACTATAGATAAATTAACAGAACTGACAGGTGGAAATATAAAGGGGCACTGTCACCAATGAGCCTGGGTTACAGATGCATGATGTTAACCTTTTTTAGGCTAAATACACTCCTGGAAATGGAAAAAAGAACACATTGACACCGGTGTGTCAGACCCACCATACTTGCTCCGGACACTGCGAGAGGGCTGTACAAGCAATGATCACACGCACGGCACAGCGGACACACCAGGACCCGCGGTGCTGGCCGTCGAATGGCGCTAGCTGTGCAGCATTTGTGCACCGCCACCGTCAGTGTCAGCCAGTTTGCCATGGCATACGGAGCTCCATCGCAGTCTTTAACACTGGTAGCATGCCGCGACAGCGTGGACGTGAACCGTATGTGCAGTTGATGGACTTTGAGCGAGGGCGTATAGTGGGCATGCGGGAGGCCGGGTGGACGTACCGCCGAATTGCTCAACACGTGGGGCGTGAGGTCTCCACAGTACATCGATGTTGTCACCAGTGGTCGGCAGAAGGTGCACGTGCCCGTCGACCTGGGACCGGACCGCAGCGACGCACGGATGCACGCCAAGACCGTAGGATCCTACGCAGTGCCGTAGGGGACTGCACCGCCACTTCCCAGCAAATTAGGGACACTGTTGCTCCTGGGGTATCGGCGAGGACCATTCACAACCGTCTCCATGAAGCTGGGCTACGGTCCCGCACACCGTTAGGCCGTCTTCCGCTCACGCCCCAACATCGTGCAGCCCGCCTCCAGTGGTGTCGCGACAGGCGTGAATGGAGGGACGAATGGAGACATGTCGTCTTCAGCGATGAGAGTCGCTTCTGCCTTGGTGCCAATGTTGGTCGTGTGCGTGTTTGGCGCCGTGCAGGTGAGCGCCACAATCAGGACTGCATACGACCGAGGCACACAGGGCCAACACCCGGCATCATGGTGTGGGGAGCGATCTCCTACACTGGCCGTACACCACTGGTGATCGTCGAGGGGACACTGAATAGTGCACGGTACATCCAAACCCTCATCGAACCCATCGTTCTACCATTCCTAGACCGGCAAGGGAACTTGCTGTTCCAACAGGACAATGCACGTCCACATGTATCCCGTGCCACCCAACGTGCTCTAGAAGGTGTAAGTCAACTACCCTGGCCAGCAAGATCTCCGGATCTGTCCCCCATTGAGCATGTTTGGGACTGGATGAAGCATCGTCTCACGCGGTCTGCACGTCCAGCACGAACGCTGGTCCAACTGAGGCGCCAGGTGGAAATGGCATGGCAAGCCGTTCCACAGGACTACATCTAGCATCTCTACGATCGTCTCCATGGGAGAATAGCAGCCTGCATTGCTGCGAAAGGTGGGTATACACTGTACTAGTGCCGACATTGTGCATGCTCTGTTGCCTGTGTCTATGTGCCTGTGGTTCTGTCAGTGTGATCATGTGATGTATCTGACCCCAGGAATGTGTCTATAAAGTTTCCCCTTCCTGGGACAATGAATTCACGGTGTTCTTATTTCAATTTCCAGGAGTGTAGTTTATTCATTGAGACAGACTGCTTTAAAATAAGTGCAAATAAATGCAATATCTCATTCGAAAGAAACTTGTTTGAATGAAGTTACTGTGATGCATCAAGTGTTTTTTTTCTTTTTTTCGTAAAAAAAGACATATTTAATTAACTTCTTGTCTGTTTACATGATCTAAAATGTCAAAACTGGTTTTGTTAATTTTACCACCATAATTATACAGGAAAGAGTACACAAATAGACAACACATTTGTAGGTGAGCATGTAATCAGTGGTATAAACATTCATTCAGTAGTGAGAGGCCTCTCTGACCATGAAGTACAGTGAGCCAAACTTAATAACTTATTACAATAAAGTGGTAGTATGGGAAACAATTGGACTAATTAATGAACAGACAACACGAAGCTGATTCGATGTATTTGTATAATGTGGCATGTGGCAGATAAAAATTTAATGTAATTACAAATGGATTTCTATCAATCTTTAACAGCTACTTTCTCAAGAAAACAGAGAAACCTTGGATGGTAAAAGGAATCAAAATATCATGCACAAGAAAAAGCAAATTGGATGAAATGGTCGGAACAAACAGAGAAGGAGCACTGATTTCATATTACAACAATGTCGTTCCATAACAGCTTAAAGTCCCAAGTTATCCCATAATGGCAGAAACTTAAAACCTCTAATTTACTTGGGAAATGGAGGAACAAACTTCTTAAAAATTAAAATCATGTCTATATTCATTCAGTGCACCTTGTGCACCTTTGCAAAATCAAAAGCAAATTGCATGGTCTCAGCCTCTGTCCTATATTGTTCTTTGGGCAGTACATATGAAAATTAGCATCAATAGTGATCCTACATTCGACACTGAATTTAGTGACTCAGAAAGTGATGTAGAATATGTCATTACTTTATTGGAGGCTGTAATTGATGACTGTTCACCAGATGACTATTTGGTAAGTGCTCACCAGTGGTACAAAATAAGTACAAGTGCTATGCTCCAGCCAGATCCTCCAAGACTTCCTTTCACAGAAAATGCTCCAGTTCATCTAGTGAACAACTGTGTGGATGATTTCATGCCATATGTGTATCAGTTCATTGGCAATGACTTGCTGCACATCATTGTCATGAAGAAGAACATGTAAATAGCAATATATATCTAAATGGAAAGTCAGTACCAGCAATAAAATTTGCTTATTTATCACTGTTTTATAGCTTCAAAGCATTGTGATGAAGCCCAACTACCAAATGTGTTAGACAAAACATCTGATGCTCACTAAACCTGTATTCTGATAGCTACTGAGTTTTCTCGATTTAATTTAATGGGAAAGTGCCTCAGTCTTTCTGACATATCTGCATAGATACCCTGAATACCAGACAGAGATGTGCTATTTGAGTATCTGATATTGTATGGAGGCAGGCTTGGATGTGTACAGTACATGTCACTGAAAAGGACAGGGTTCTGAAGCAAGACATTCATGCACAATTGCAATTCAGAGTGTGGAAAGTAGCCACCAAATGTGATAAATGTTCAATTCAAGTTATTTTTATGGCAACAGGACTGGATCTGAATGCATAGTTGACTCAAGGCATGTTTAAATCATGTGAATGCCAGTGTGTCTTAAATGAACTTCAGACATTGGTGCCAAGTTTTGTTTGAACTTATAAAGTATAATTAATTCAGTGCTCAATAGAAACTGTTCTGATTTAAAAAGACATTAATCATCATTTTTAAGAGGTTATTGACTTAATTATATAGAGTAGTGAGAGCGAGAGGTTGATAGGGTATGGACCGCAAATACTTGTCATCACCATTTTCGTCCAAATTCATGGTATATGCAGAGGTTAGCCACAAACGAAAGTGACAGAAGTGGAAGCTTCAGATGGCCAAGAATTCAGAAAAAATAGCAGTTTTGGCATGGGTTGCATGAGACATGAGTCACTGATGCTGGTATACTGGCCAGGCAGTGGTTGGCACAGCAGAAAGAGTACATACCAGTAACTCGAAGTTCATGGGGTTCAGTCCCTTTGCGAAAATATTTTTAATTTTAAATATTTGCATTACTTATGCTGCAGATAAACCAAAATAATGGTCAATATATTGTATTTATTAGTACTTTCATAAAAGGCTTGAGAAGGAAAAGTAAAAGAAAATTTGTGATTGCAAAGAAGTATCCGAGAAGGGAAGGTACTTACAGGGTCCATGAAGACTCTGCAAATGATTTTCGAAGAAGGGACTGTAAACAAAGTGCAGTGGACTTTGTATCCCACTTGCCCTTGGCAGCTACAAGTGAACAATAGGTTCCCAGTGCAAGTAAAATTGGCCCATCATGAGAGAAAACAAAATCACATCCCAAGAAGACTACTCCAAAATACATTCCATAATATCTCACCAGCTATCCTTACCATATTTAATGTTATGAAATGACAAGTTATCCATGCTTTGTGCCAAGCTGTGTGTTGAGATGTTTACACTCATAAAAGATTCTTTCTCACCACATAGCTTGGCAGACGGCATACAAACTCATCATTTCATCAAATATGGTGAGGATAGCTTGGGACATATTATGGAATGTATTTTGATGTAGTCTTCTTGGGATGTGGTTTTGTTTTCTCTCTCAATGGGCCAATTTTACCTGTACCAGACACACACACTCCCACCCAGAAACTTAAAACAACCATGCAATTGTAAAATTTCACCATTTATAATGTGTGGAAAATGTCAAGACAGTTAGTTCTCCCCTTTTATGACGAATGTTAACAGAAGATGTGTAAATCATCAACTGTTAAGCAATAGAAGTTTCTAATTATAAATATGAAGTTCTCATGTGTATCTTACAATCCCTTCCTCAAAATTTATTTGCAATCCCAAATTTTCAGTTGCCTTTTTTTCATGACTCTTATAAAAATATTAATAAATACAATATATTGAGCATTATTTCAGTTCATTTATAGTGTAAGAAATGTGAATATTGCAAATAAAAAAAATTCTCCATAGGGATGCAATTCCACAACCCTTGGATAACCATTCCATACTCTTTCCCTCTCCACTAACTGCTACCTGGTAATCACACTCAGTTATATGTCTCATGCATTGCCTTACCCTTGCCTTGCCTTTTTTTCATGACTCTTATAAAAATATTAATAAATACAATATATTGAGCATTATTTCAGTTCATTTATAGTGTAAGAAATGTGAATATTGCAAATAAAAAAAATTCTCCATAGGGATGCAATCCCACAACCCTTGGATAACCATTCCATACTCTTTCCCCCTCCACTAACTGCTACCTGGTAATCACACTAAGTTATATGTCTTATGCATTGCCTTACCCTTGCCAAAAATGAATTTTTTTCTAAATGCTCAGGCATCTGAAGCTCCTACTTCCTTCACTTTTATTTCTGGCTTAGCCATGAATATGCGATAAATTTGAACAAAATCAGTGATTATGGGTAGGCACAAGGTGCACTTTGTTAGTCACATGGTTAGAAACTTAATTATTGTAATACATGTTCCTTGGGAGTAAAGCTAATCACACATGCTATCACAATCAAGAGTCCAGTGCCAAACAAATACATCAGTAATCTAAAGAATTTTGTATGTAAGAATCATCATTTAATCCAAAGGACTCAAGAATTTAATTAATTCTGTCAAAAGCAGAAATTGTCTGGAGTTGATACCACTCAAGTAAATTACTGAAATCTTCACATACGTGCAGTGTATTCACCACATATAAAATACATCACAATCACAGGCTCTATTTCCAAGCATACTGAAATATGCATTTTGCTGCTTATGTCCTTTTGAAAGGCACTGGAAAATTATACACACACTGGAAAATTATACACGCAAGGACCATAATAAACTTATCTCAAAATCAGGTGCTTAATTAGACTCAATTTGAATTTGAAAAGGATTTCTCCACTGGACATAGGTTTTCTGAGATGCTTTCACACTTAAGCTAAATGTGCAGTATGGATTCCAGACAAATGAGAAATATTCAAGTATTGGTTGAATGAGCTACTTCCTTTGTGTGTGGCTACACTGCCTGAGGATTCTTCCAATGAGTCACAGTCTGGCAATCAGTTTTATGTAGTCATTCCATTTTAAATCACTCTGTATGCATACTCCTAGATATTTTATGGTTGTAACTGCTTCCAGTGTCTGTTCTGCAGTTGTATAATTCTGCAATACTGGATTTTTCAGCCTGTTATGCACAACATGATAGATTTGTTTATGTTGATGCTCAACTGCCAATCCTTGCACCAAGTATAAATCCTCTGCAGGTCTTCTTGCATTTCACTGTGATTTTCTAGTGTTTCGACTTCTACATACAACACCATCATCTGCAAAAAGCCTTACAGAACTTCCAATGTTATCCATGGGCCTATAATATACACTTTGGGTACACCCAAAGCAAGTTATACATCAGAAGAGATAATTCTGTGTTTTGTTTAACAACTCTTCAATCCAATCAGATGGCTACCTGATATTCAGTATACTCATACTTTGCTCATCAGACATCAGTGCAGAACTGTATAAAATACCTTCTGGAAGTCAGGTGACATGATGTCAATCTGTGAGCTGGGATTGACTGCTTTCTTGGTCTTGTTGGTGAAAGGGGTGAGATTCTACAGAGCTTATGCAAAACAGTATGCTCTCCCTCTAGCAGTCTAGCACAATTAATTGTAGGTTGCTGAAGAAATGAAGGGTATGAAATCATTGGAAAGAAATATATGTCATATCAATTTTCTGAAAGTGTCATTGTGCAGAAGCACATAATTATAGGCCTATATCACTAATATCAATTTGTTGTAGAGTTATGGAGCATATTTTATGTTACTTATTTCTGACATTTTGAAGAACAAAAAACTTCTGTATAGAAACCAAGATGGAATCCGGAAAAAGAGATGTTGCAAAAGTCAGTTCACGCTGTTCATCGTATTAGATCCAGAGCTCCACAAACAATAGTGCCCATGTTGATGCAGTGTTTCTCGAATTGCCTAAAGCATTTGAACAATTCCAATCTTTCATTTAGTGAACAGAATACAAGCTTATTGATCATTGGACCAAATTTATTATTAGATTCAGGACATTGTAGCAGACAGGAGTCAACACATAGTTCTTAATTAGATGCTATTTGACAGATATAAAACTAATTTCGGGAGTACCAGGAGGAAATTTTATAGGGTCATTATTATTTATATTGTACAGAAGTGACATAGTGGATAAAAATAGAAACTCCAGGCGTCTGTTCATACACAACTGTGTTGTCTATAGGAAGGTTACAGTGTGCAAAGACAGAAAAAACTGCACAGGATTGGTGACTGGTGCAGGTATTGTCAGTTCACTCTGAATGCAAATAAATGTGATATATTTCACATAAATAGGCAAAGAGATACATGAATGTTAGAAAACACTTTTGGTGATACATCACTGGAAACAGTAAAACTACTAAAATACTTACAAGGAGAGATCCCCTAAATTGGGATCAATTGTTTGAAACCATTTAAATGCTGATGTAGGTTAGGGTCCCCAGGTGTGACATCTCGCAGCCATTCACTGTTGTGGACCATCATTTATGAGTAATCGAGGAAAAAAATTTCAGAATTTCACATGATGGTCTAGAACTGTAAAAATAGAAATAGTACACTGAATGGCAGCATAGTGCAATGCTTAAGTTGCTTCCCTCACATGCAGAAAATTGTGGGTTCAAATTGTGTCAGGTGCTTTGAAGCTTTTTATTTATAAATCTTTAGCAAAATGACTTTGATAATTATTTTAAGCAACTGATGGGTTTAAATGTAAATTTTTTGTTTCTATTCCTTTGTCATCTCTTTTTAACCATCATATTAGCTTTTTGATTTGCTCTCCTTTTCTCTTCCATTCATTCTTTTCCATTTCAAATCTATGTGCATGTGAGACTATTTTTTTTAATTTACCTATTATAATATTTAAACATTTGAAAATGCCAATCTATTGGTTAAAAATATGAAGTAATCTATTTATATTGACTGCAGAATGGCGTCAATAACATATTTTTCTGATATGATTAATTTTTCCTCAAGTTTGTGTTAGGGGAGGCATTACAGTAGGGTAGTCCATGCCATTATGTTAGCTATAGTGCCATGGTGGTGTAATGTCTAGCAAACCTGCCTAGTAGCAAGGGGACTGAGGTGCAAGTCCCAATCATAGCACAAATATTAATTCATATCTTCAGCTTCCATCTTTAATGTATGCGCTATGGATAAAATAATGTAAATGAAGATTTAAATGAAAAAGGGGATTATAAGTGAAATGAAATTCAAGCAAAATGAGAAGTAGAAATAATGAATGCAATAACCTAGATGATAATGTAAAATGATAAAATGGACTAAATTAAATCAAAGTTAATAACAATAATAATAATAATAATAATAATAATTAAAATTACATGGACATGGATTCCAAATAAAAGAAGAACTAAAGAACAAATGACTGCAAATCAAAAAGTTAATACAATGATTAAAATGACATAACAAAGGATTAGAAGTAAACAATTGCATTTAAACCAAATAAATGAATAAAAATAATGTTCAAGATTATTTTGATAATGATTTAAACTTTTTTTGTCTATTACTTGCAAACTATGTCCCACCAGGCTGAATGGTTGCAGGGTGTAATAACTGAGACCCTACCCTACATCACTGTATAAATGGTTTCAAAAAATTGATCCTATCCTGACCTCTTCTTGTTAGTAGTAACAATGGGGCCTGACCTAAAGTGAAGTGATCACACAAACTAATTGTATAAAAAGTGGATGGATTCATTAGAAGAATCTTAAGGATATGTAATTCATCCATGGAAAAAGTGGCTCCCAAAATACATGTAAAACTGATTTGAGTATTGCTCATCAGCCTGAGACCCTTACAGATTGATTTTATTGAGGAGACAGATATGATGTATTGAAGATTGGTGGGTTTCATTACTGGTTTGTTTAGTAAGTAGGAGAGCATTACGAAGATGCACAATAAACTTCATTGGCAGACACTACATGAGAGGCAATGAAGAAGTTGACTGTTGAAATTAGATTCCGAGAAGAGTTGGGCAACACTTTACCTCCTCCCATATACATCTCTCAAAAATCAGAGAAATTAGAGGTGATATAAATGTGTCTCATCAGTTGTTCTTCCCATGCACCAGTCTTGAATGGGACACAGGGGAGAGGAAACAGCAGTGATACAAAAAGTACCCTCTGTCGTAAATCATGAAGTGGCTTACAGATTGTACACGTAGATGTAGATGTCATAAATATTGCGCTGAACATTTGCAATATTGTTAGTTAGTAGTCATTTAAATTTTGTTCTTGTAATGAACTAAATACAACAGTATGTCATTTGGATTGCTGTCGTAATTTTCTACTTAACTATCTACATCTACATTTATACTCCGCAAGCCACCCAATGGTGTGTGGCGGAGAGCAGTTTACGTGTCACTGTCATTACCTCGTGGGAAGAACGACTGCCGGAAAGCCTCCGTGCGCGCTCGAATCTCTCTAATTTTACATTCGTGATCTCCTCGGGAGGTATAAGTAGGGGGGAGCTGTTGGATACCTCATCCAGAAACGCACCCTCTCGAAACCTGGACAGTAAGGTACACCCCGATGCAGAGCGCCTCTCTTGCAGAGTCTGCCACTTGAGTTTGCTAAACATCTCCGTAATGCTATCACGCTTACTAAATAACCCTGTGACGAAACGCACTGCTCTTCTTTGGATCTTCTCTATCTCCTCTGTCAACCCGACCTGGTATGGATCCCACACTGATGAGCAACACTCAAGTATAGGTCAAACAAGTGTTTTGTAAGCCACCTCCTTTGTTGATGGACTACATTTTCTAAGACTCTCCCAATTAATCTCAACCTGGCACCCGCCTTACCAACAATTAATTTTATATGATCATTCCATTTCAAATCATTCCGCATGCATACTCCCAGATATTTTACAGAAGTAACTGCTACTAGTGTTTGTTCCGCTATCTTATAATCATACAATAAAGGATCCTTCTTTCTATGTATTCACAATACATTACATCTGTCTATGTTAAGGGTCAGTTGCCACTCCCTGCACCAACTGGAACTATAATTGTAATGAAAATGACATTAGGTTCTTCAACAAATGGCATTAAAATTATAGATGTTAATTTCAGGATAGGGTTTGAAGGAGCTGTTGTATCTACTGTTTTATTGCAAATAACAAAGTATGCATTAAATACAGTTGCAGTGACAGAGAACCAGAGACTGTGCACACACTTGTACAGAAGCGGTGCAAAAACCACTCCAGACCAAATCCGGTAAGTTTGTCATAACAAATCACAGAACAGTCCTAATTGGCAAGTAGAATCTTCATGGAGCACAGACGACGCAAGAGAGAGTAGGATGTGCTGCCGGAGTGTGGCCATCCCCACTTGGTGGTGTTGGCAGCATCCGAAGCAGGTGGTCTCTTTTCATTCTCTCTCCAGCAACATTGAACATAAACTCTTTGGGTGCGATGGAAGCGGCACCCTTTTGGGGAGCTGGCAACACAGCCATTGGAGTAAAAAGGCAGAAGGCCACACAAGTGGGACTGCTACCAGAGACAGTGTGTTGTGTCTGAGTAGGCCATGAAGGTGACACTGCAGCAGTGGCGGCAACACAACAGCAGCTGCTTGTTAACAATATTTGCCTCCATTGGCTCGTCCATGTCAGATGAGGTGTCATCATCACAGTGCTGTGTTGTCAGTGGTCACTGGACTGATACATCACATAGCTGGAAGCGTCCTGAATGATGACGAGCCAGCAATGAGGGAGAGATGCAATGATGACTGAGGAAGGGCTGGTGGGTGCACTTGTGGGAGGACAGTGTTCAGGTAGCCACTGTTGTGCATCAGCAAGGAGTTTGGCACAGCTGGTGCTCGCATCTCGACATTGTCAGTGTCCGACAGCTCTTCACCCAATGGTTCCACTACGGCACCTGACCCCTGGAATGAAGCAGTGCTTGAAGGCAGACTACCCACTGACATCTGCTGTGGCTGCAGGCACGACGGGTTGGCAAGCACTGAGGGCACAGATGGTTCTGATAGAGGGAGAGCAAACACCTCCAGTATCTACGGTTTTGTATCTGAGAACAACTGCATTGAGCAGCTGTCAAAGTTTTAGAGGAATGCAGGAGAGGCTGTTCAGAACCATCAGTGTTTCTGTGAGCTAACACCACTTCAACCCCTTATTGGAAAGCATTCTTGGTGTAAAGGTACTGAGGCATGGCAATGTCTTTAGCAGTGTCTTTATGTGGGTCAATGTTCTGTCACGGGCTGCTGACCACATAAAAGGAACACCTTTTCTCCACAACTTGTTCAGATGATGAGATGAGCATTGTACATTAATGATAAATTATGAACAATAACTGACTTTGCCCAGAAACGATTGGCGTTTCTTCAGATTCCACAATTTAGGGAGATTATCAGTAGCTGCTATACAGTTCTTCATGGGTCTGATGACATCCTTCAAAAGAAAGTAGCCTAAATATTCAACTCCTGTCTGGAAAACTTTAGTTTTTGCAGATTGCAGTTAAGTTTTGCCCCTTGTAATTTCGTGAACAGAACTTGAATCTTACCGGGATGTTCCTGCCATGAAGAACCTGTGTTGATGATGTCATCAAAATAGTTTATGCAGCACAGAACAACTTGCATTAACTGTTTTAAAAGTCCCAGTAAAATGGCGAGTGCACTGACAATACCAAACTGCAGACGTGTGTATGGAACAACCCATAGGTCAAGCTGGTGACTATTATCTGTTGAGAGGCAGAATCTGTCTGAAGCTACTAATACACCTCCAAGTCAATTTTAGTGAAACACTCACTGCCCACAAAATTACTCAAATATTTCTTCTGGGTGGGGAATGGGCCAGCGATCTGCTATAGATTGGTAAACTTAAAATCCCTGCATAAACAAAGTACCCCCCCCCCCCATAGGCTTTTATGTAACAACCAGAGGAGTAGCTCACCGGCTGGATGATATCTAGGCCATGCAACCTGCCTAATTCTTCCATAACTGGTGGATACAAAGCAAATGGGATAGGCTGAGGTTCACAATATTTGGGTATGGCTATCGGTTTAAGAATGATGCGGTTCTTGTAGTCTTTTGCAGCACTCATTGCCAGTGAAAACAGTGACCCAAACTCATGACAGAGGTTGTCTAATGCCTGGAATGGGATGGAGTCAAAAACGAGATGTACAGCACCTTGAATCTGAAGAACAAAAACCCTAAACACATTGAGGCCAAAAATATTTTTGGGCTTCACACTTTCGATGGCTAAAAATATGACCGCCTGTGTGACATGCTGATCATCAGCATTGATAGTGAACCGGCCTTAAACAGGAATTGGCTAATCACCGTAACTGACCAAACAGTGATTGATGGATGAAAGAGAAGGGCATCCCAAGTGATGATACATTTCAAGAGTCATGGAAGACACAGGCCATGGTATCGACATGGAAACAGAATAGCCATTGCCGGATTTGCGGCATAGTATAAATCTTACTGGAACACTGAACTCCTGGCTGATCACTGCCATGACAGTTTGAACCTCCAGGAACTCCATCTCTACATCTGAAGACTGGCCCCATGGGCAGCCACAATATGTGCTCACCGATGCATGGAGCTGTTGTGAACATTTGCTCAGAAAAAATGAGGGCACAAGGGGATACTGCATCAGGAAGAGCCACAGGCTGACAGCAAAGAGTGTGAACTAGAAGAAAATGATGAGACTGTCCATGAATGACTCTGTTCCTATGCTACTGAACACACCACCAGTACACCCACTACATCATCAAAGTGTTCACTTGCAGTCTGTGACTCTTTGAATGTCTTAGTGATAAACATAATACACCTCTCTATTTGGAGCAGAACAGACAATTACATCATGTATCAGAGAATGACTAGAGGACTGTTGAAAATGATCACGCTTAAATCTTCACTTCTGTCTTAGCACCCGAAGGTTGGTTACCTGCGCCTGACACAACTGGTTTAAGCCCACAAAGTGGGTTTTCTGATGTTACTAATTATTCATCAACACACCCATTTGAGGAAGTGACAAAGCCACAGGGTCCATTAACGGAGCAACTTTTCGAAGCAAATGAAATGTTTTGAGCTTGACCTAAGACAAGAAAAAGATTTTTTGCAAAGCCTGTTTCTCTACTTGAAACATTGCTGCAAGTGCCACACATATGTGTCCCACTTGTCCTTCATCTTGTGGAATGGTGCCAAAGCTGGGAACATGGGTGGTTGTGCTGATGGCAGGTGCTGAAGAACTGTGGCACCCTATGTAGCAAGTTTAACTGCTGTTGTTACTGTCTGAGCCGCTGCTGCCATTGTAACAATGGATCCAATACCATATCCATTGAACTCACAGAACACATGTGAAAACAAAATGAGCTCATTGCCAAATACTGTATTATCTGTAGTTTTAATGCAAATAATGAAGTACACAGTAAAATACTGTAATGGGACAAAACTGTAGGAGAACTTGGAGGAGAAGTCAGAGCCCAGAACTGCAACACGGCCACAGCGAGACAGCAGGTGCTGGTCAGTGAACTGCGCAATTGGCTCCCAATGTCATCAGACCATGAGTACCTGAATCAGCCCTCAAGCCATGGACATCGGCCACAGCCAGACGTCGCTCCTGCTTGATCACTACCCCTCAGCAACGCAAGACATCCGTGACACTGATCCCGGTATCAGTGCCCTGGTGCTAGCCTAAGAGAAGCCACTCCAGCTCGATTGATTTCGGAAATTATGCCAGATCCCAGTCATTGCCTTGTTCCAGATGGTTCACAGTGGCCCACAAACACAGCCCTTGCGTGTGCCAGTTGGGAATCGTTGCTGTGAACTCAGCTGCCAATGGACCACAAAGGAGGGTCATCTGCTTTTCTGCCCAGCCTGGGCAGGCAACACCACACCATCTGCCTGCCCCTGCTCCTCACCATTGGTCCAGACTTCAACTCCGGGCAACGCCATCGCCATGCCATTTGAACGATGCAACATTGTGCATTAGAGAAGACCTGGTGACCACCTAGTACCACAGCATAGCTGCATCAGTTCTTGCATGCCACCTGCTATATGTCAATGTCTGCAGCTATGTCAGCAGAATATTATGAGGAACTCTGGGCTGCACCAGAGAAGAAGGTCTGAACTGTATGAATTAGTAAGGAACTAATAAAGAGAAGTATCTTCACCAGGACCTGCCTCTGCTGCTGTCCACATCCCCCATCTTCAATAGAGAACCCAGCCCACATCCAGACAGCCTACCTCTCTCACCTTTACAATAAGATTGGAATGACTGAGTACCAGAGAATGTACACAAAGACATGGTTAGAAATAGTGGGATACATAGTCCAGGCAGGCTTTGGCAACAAGTTGGTTCATCATAACAACTCACAGAACAAACCTAATTGACAAGTAGAACCTTAACAGAGTGTAAATGATGCAAAAATAGAAAACAGACCTTGCTACTAGTGTGTGGCCCTTCCTACTCAGCTGACAGTGGTGATGGCAGTAAGAGAAAAAGTTGCTCTCATTTCATTCTCCAGCCAGCAGCACCAAATGTGAACCCTGCGTGTGTGATTGTGGTGATGGCATAAACAGACACGCTGACACAAATGTGCAGAATATAGTATTACATAGGGGGAAGTGCAAATTCCTGTAGCCTATGTGAGTTTTGTCTAATCAGGATGACTAACAGTTAAATCTGCAGGTGTATTATGAGTGTTGGAATCTGTCTGCATATTAGTGTTACAATGTAGACATGTTTTTCCCATATTCTTACTGTTTGTGTGTTCAGCTCATCAGTGATTGTATTGTGTCTTTATTGGTCCTCTCAATCATTCATTGTACAGAAGTGTACAATATGATATGGGGCAAATCAAACAGATGATTATATATATATACATAATATTGTTTCTTATAGTGAACATCACACTGGAGATACGTTATGTGTGTATTCACAATAATATAAAACTGAGAATTAGTTCTAATAAAATGCTGGTCATAATCAAATAGCAAAATTTCATTAATGGACAACAGGTTAGTTCTAATAAAACAGTTTAGTTTTGAAAGATAGTCAAACTATATCATTTAGTTTATGATAGATCACATTCAAGAAAGCCTTGTATGCTGTAGAAGCAATGCTCTGTAAGGAGCCCTCTCATGGTGTTTTTAAAATTTTGTTGGTTATTGAATATTTTCTACTTGTTTTGGGATATCAGTTTGAGTAAGAGCCTGTAATCCACATTGAGACTTCCAAACATAACCAACTAAGAACAGTCTGGGGATGGAATTAAGACAACACTAGTCTCCACAATCTGCTGATGCTGATACTTTACTGCACAACCATCTTAGTGAGTTGACAATTTTCTTGTTGTGAAGGGACACAAACACAGGGTGCCATATAACTATTTACTTGTCTAAGCAGAGGTTTTTCTTTGCAGTGTGAATGTAACTAATAAAACTCAATTGTATTTGGTAATTTTAGCATTAATAAATGTTTATTATGAAAATCAGATGATGGCACAAACAGGGATAGCACAAGCAATTACTATGCATTTTGTCTTTCACGTGGTGTCCAGTGTCATCAGAAAGTGTCGGTTTGTTACCAGTTACAAACAAAATTATTTTTAGATTGGAATTTTACCTGCCTGTTTGATGGAGTGACCCCAAATTAGTCTAGTCTACTATTAATTTTATCAGTATGTATTAACAGGAACAATAAAATATGAATTATAAACAGAAGTCCATCAGCGACGCAGCAGTATAAACGTGCCTGGCAGTAGCAGTCAGCTGGGGCCAGGGCAGTGTTGCTGCTGCTGGAGTACTGGTTATTCTTTGTGTTCTACTATCCCTGTAGTACATAACGATAAAACAGTTATTGCACTAGCCTAATCTGGGACTGTTCTATCAAACAGGCACATAAAAGTCTGCTTTAAAAATAATTTTGTTTGTAACAGGAAACAAACCAACACTTTCTGTTGACACTAAGCATCACATGAAAGACATTACAAGCAGTATTTGTTTTGGCTGATTCCAGCTACACAGTGCAAAAGCAGAACAGCAAATATGTGCTGAAACACCAAAGAAAATGTGTCTGATAACTTTTAGGAGAGACATCCTGTATGTTTAAAAAATTGGGTACAATTACTGAATAGAGCCCTCACAATTAATCACTGCTACAAGTCCCACTCATCATTAAACTTGTCCTGCTGTGGGATATTGTGAATGGTCATACGTTTAATTCATGAGTTGTGTGAATAATTTACCATTTCATTCATTATTATTAGTATTGTTATTAGTATTTCACACAATTTATAGAGTGTCATGGCTGAATGAAACTTTTTTTCAGCTTATCCGACCTTGCAGACTTTATACACCAAGCAGATGAAGGATTGCTGCAACCTGTTGAGGAGGGTGACTATGAGCGACTTGTCAGTGTTATGGGCTACCTAATGAATGTCAAGGAGCGTCAGGCTGATACTGATGAGATGTTTGAACCGTTACAGCAAACTATTGATTTACTAAAGCAATATGATCAGGACTTACCCGAAGAGGTCAATGTGCTCTTGCAGGTAATGATGTCAATAGAATGTTGCAGCCACTGCCCATTGTGATGCTCTGTGTTACATTCTTAGATGTAATAGTTCATGTGATACCATTATTGTGGTGCACTAGTCAGTAGGAAAATTAGAAACAGGCAGTCTGCTGGAGAACATCTGTTGATATGAGAGGTTACTAAGTTTTTTATTACGAAACATTTCTGCAGCTGTAAAAATCACTCTTTATACAAAGCAGTCAATCTTTAACAGTTTTACTCTTTGTGAGATGTTTCTTTGGGGGAAAGTGACAGTGTTTGGATAAGATAAAAATTATCATCAAAATGTGTAAAATTTAGAAATGTGTAATTTTTAACATTGTAGTGCAGAGAGCAAACTGGATATGAAACAGTAACAAGTGAAAAAAATGAAACATACATAATGATGTTACAACCACATTATACCAGTAGGATAATGGAAGAATGTAAAGAAAAACAGAGAATTTAAAAAAAGGACCAAGCAGTGGAAAAATAGGGAGTGGATAAAGCCAAATATTGAAGAAATGGAGCTTCTGAGAATGAAATTTCATAGAGGCAAGGAAATTTCATAGAGAGGTGAATAGGACATGGAAACCTTTTATAGGCAGAACAAGTTTAATGAAATATGAGAAGGGCAAAATTATAAGCGTGAAGGAGAGTCACTACTATGATAAAGTCCTTAATCCAAGACCAGTTATACCATGGAACTCAACAGAAATACAGTAGCAAGAGGACCAAAATAACAGAGTGGAGCCACCTAATTTAGAAAAGGTGAGAATGCAACAAGGAAATTAAAGATCAACAAGGCGACAGGAAAGGACAGCATTCCAGCAGCATTTTTCAAGCAAGGAGGCTGTGAATAGGAAAACAACATCCTGAAAGTGGTTAACCTAATATGGGAAGAAGAGGAAATGCCTCAATCATGGAAAGACGGAATTATATGCTCTGCATATAAGAAAGGAGACCAGATGAAATGGGGTAACTATAAAGGCATCACACTGCATAATCTAGGATACAAAATCCTCTCTAACATACTGTACAACTGACTCCTTCCAATAATACAGAGGGAAATGGGGTTGTTGCAGTGTGGATTTGTCCCTGATAAGTTAACTATTAATCAGATATTTATCCTTAGATAAATTCTGGAAAAAACAAAGGCATATGGGGTCAGAATGGTAAGGATAGTAAGATTCTTATTCAATGCCACCTTGGAGAAGGTGATGAGAGAAGCAAGGGTGATGAGAGAAGCAAATCTCTTGAATAGGGGAACAATCTTCATAAATCTGTGCAGATACTGGCCTATGTGGATGATATCGACATAGTAGCTAGAAATCTGACAGCACTTGAACAGGCTGGCAAGAATATATGACTAAATATCAATGAGCACAAAACAATATACCTACCTGCTGGGAAAGCCACAGACAGAACTTGCCAGCCGGAATAACACCTTTAAAAGTATTGATCATTTCAATTACTTAGGTTCAATTGTAATCAGTCTAAATGATACCTGCTATGAAATAAAGCAGAGACTAATTGCAACCAATATAGCTTATTTCACCATAACATAGCTTCTATCTTAAGGCTCCTGACTAGAACCACAAAACTAACAATGTGTACGTACACTTGTGAAACCTGGGCTCTGACAGCAAAGGATGCTGAATCACTGGATACATTCATGAGAAGGATACTCAGGAGAATTCAGGAGAATCATTGGCCCAATTTGTGAAAGGCAAAGATGGAGGAGGAGATACAATCACGAGTAGTACGACATTTACAAAGATCAGCCTGTTAGAAAAATTGTGAAGTCATCTAGGCTGAGGTGGGCACAGATGAATTATACAGAAATACCAAAAAAGACTTTACAAGAAAAGCCAGGTGGACAGAGAGGAAGTGGCTGACCGAAAATTAGATGGAAAGACAGAGTCATAGAAGGCCTTTTGGAGACGGGCTACAGAAACTGGAAAATACTAACAAGGGACAGGGATAAATGCAAGGAGATAGCTGAAGAGGCCAAGACTCATCATTAGTTGTAGAGACACAGAAGAAGTGCAAGGTATTCGAAGTAATTCATGTATCATCTCTTGCTTCGGAACTGGTTGTCTTTCTCATTCTGAGTACCATGTCCATTATGGATCATAAGTATTCTGTGCACAGGGAAAAGTGAAAAATGGTGAGGCTGTGATTGATTTAGCAGATTCTGACTTGACTTAAATATTATCATTCTGATTATGATTTTCGTTATTTCACATGAGTGACATTAATATTTCAGTGATTTATGTCTGCAACTTGGCAAGATTATGCAGTGGTACACTGAAAGGGTAGTGGTTCAAATCATGGACTCTTTATTTGAATGTATACTTCCTTAGTTTTGTGATGAATTCCAATACTTAACCAAAGATGGCATTGCTAGATGCCACCAAGTGATTAATCTTTAACAGTCTTGATCATTATATCTGTAGTGATGAGCAGTCCCTCCCAGAAATGCAGAGGGTATCACTGAGGCCTTCACAGACTGTAATTACCCTCTCAACCTTGTAAAAAATGGATCTTATCTCAAAACTCATCTATCATTCCCCACATACCCTCTGTCTGACAACAAAGGAGCACTCCTCTTGTGACTCAATTTCATCCAGGACTGGAGCAACTAATCAGATTCTCCTCCAGGGTTACAACTCACTGTCATCATGCCCTGGAATGAGAAATACCTTCCCCAACATATTCTCCACATTTCCAGCAGTGGTATTCCACCACCCACCAAACCCATGCAATATTGTCTGTCCCCACTCTACCCCTGTTCTCAACCCTTTCTCTCATGGCTCATATCCCTGCAATAGACCCAGATGCAAGACCTGCTCCATACATCCCCTCATGACCATCTAATCCCATCCTGTCACAGGCATCTCCTGCCCTATCAAAGGCAGGGCAGCCTGTGAAGGCAGCCATGTGAACTTAGGTGCAATGACTGTGCCACATTCTGCTTTGGCATGACAGCTAACAAGCAGTCTGTCAATATGAATGGTGAGAGGTAGCTGAACCACCCAGTTGCAGAACATGCTGTCAAATATAATGCCTGTACCAACTGAATTGTTCCCACCAAAATCAGCTGCCCTGGTGTCAGTTTTCACTATTCCCTGTCCTCCATCTCCCTAACCACTTCCTTGCTCCCATTTCAGCCTCACACACACACCTTCTATGCTGCCAGTACACCTTTCTCTATTCTCTGTTTCTCTCCTCAGCTCTTTTCCCTCCTCCATCTGCCCCTCATCGCATGAAATAGCTTCTCAATGTTGCCCACAGCAGCCCACTATTTTGCCTCAAACATGTCTCTGCATACTCCCCGAGGCAGCACTAGCATCTTCTCCCACCTTACACTGCTATCCCTCCTCCTCTCAACATAATTCCTCCTCCTTAACCTCACTACCCACCCTAGCCACATTCCTGTTCACATCACATGCAGTCACAGCCAAACCTTATTTTCTGGAGAAAATGCTGTTATGCGAATGTGTGTGTTTTCTGCTTCTGTAGAGGAAGTTGCCCAAAAGCTGAAATATTTTTAGCATTCTTTTTCGTTGTGTCTGTCTGTGACTCAGTGTCTCCTTGTTGTGGAGAGTAGCAACCTATTTTTTCCATGTTCTTGTCATCCAATCCTGGACTTTCCATTCTTTAAATTTTAATGATAGTAATTATGACAAAATATGTTGCTAATAAAGAAAAATGAAATCAAACTGTCCTTTTAGCATTTTGAAGACTTCCTCTAGTTACCATTCCCAAATTTAAATATGTGTTCTGTTTCAAACAATACCAGTAAATGTAGTGAAACTAACTGTGTACTTGGCTGAATGAATTGAATGTTACAGTGCTATATATTTACAACACATTCAGTACAGTAATTAATAATACAATATCACTGATACATAAACGTTCATGTAGGAATTACCAGAGCAATGGAATAATACAAAGAAGATAGCTACACAAGTAAAACAACAGGTGGCTCCACTGCAAGCAATTGAAGTGTGCTGCATAAGAAGTCGAATCCAGACCTTTGACAATCAGCAGTTGCAGTACCGTGATCGTTTCCGCAAATACCGTTTCCTCAGGTATTATTAGCAGTTTATTAAAAAGAAATGTTAGTATATTCTAATACAAATATCATTTCATTAAAATCTGTCAAAGGGTAAAGATTGCAGTTTGTATTAGATGAAATAAAATGAAAACACATCAGCCTCCAAAATATATTACTGAAGATTTGCCATCTCAAAAGTAATCTGTACACATTTTGGTATTAGTCTAAGTTAGAAACAAGGTGGAAAATCCCTATATTATCAGTGTTTTAATCTATTGTGCTAGCTAAAATTTAATCATTAAAACCATGTCCTGGACCCAGACTCAAATTTGAGACCTTTGCCTTTCATGAGCAAGTGCTCACTATCAGTGCACACTCCTTCACAGAGTGAAAATTTAATGAGTTGCACACATCCTCATCTTTGCTGAAATCTTATATATTACTGTACTTTTCCACATTACAGAAAATGTGAAAATATAAGAAGATCTAGACTTTATAGAGATGCTCAACATTTACAAGAATAGTGGTTAATTAAGTATCATTTTGTGAGACTGCATTTTGCTCATAATGTTGTGGTATGTACTTAAGTAATGCAGCTTAGAATTAATTCACTTTAAAATCAAAACATTTTGCTGTGGAATTTTCTCAGTTCAGTGGTCTGAAGAAGTCTTTCATAGGTCTCGTGTTGATGCCTTCACTCAAAACAAAGCTATAAGACAAGTTTCAGTCTAAGTTTTAGCTGACAGCATATTGTCATTTATAATCAATGCCATTCTGTACCATTCTGTGCTATTCATTAACTTGTCTTTCTACATGTTGCACCATCTGTCTCTTTATATGTGATCTCCTGCTTCTGTTTATTGGAGGAAAGGCTGCTGATTTAAAGACTGACTAAATATGGTGGAATCAAGTGTTGTCATTGTTATGATTAATAATAACAAACCAAGAAATGTAAAAAAAAAAGTTTATACACCATGTTGTTACCATAATTATTAAACACAAAATGAAAGAAGGTTTAAACTGACTTGACAAAAACTGCCTAGGATCGCCATTATGGTACTTAAGACATATTTGACAGATCTCATTTTTGATTTGTGTGAATAATGATCTATGAGAAAACTATCTGTATTCTTAAAAACTGTACATAAAAAGTGATGATTCTATATGTTCTGTTCATTTGATGCAGGTATGACTGCAAGGATCCATATGACTTGGTGGATAAAACACATTTAGAAATTAATAAATTTGAAGAGGACATGCAAGCTATCCAAGACTCTGCTTCCTTATTTGAGGTTAATGTACCTGAATTCAAGCATGTCAAACAGTGCCGAAAGGAGTTGCGCATGCTAAAGGTACACTAACAACTGTGCAATTTGGTAGCTGGAGCAAAATAAAAATATTATTCTTGTGAAATTGTTAAAAGTTTCTCTGAAGGGACTTGTTTATAACTGTATATATAATTATATTGTAAACTGTAAAAAATGAAAATCTGGGTGATACAAAAACAGTGAACAGTGATACGAGGAGAAATAACTACCTTGTCATAGCATCTTGAGCTCTTACTGTACCAAAATAAAAATATTTTTCTTGTCAAATTGTTAAAAGTTTCTCTGAAGGGACTTGTGTATAACTGTATCATATAATTATGAATATAATAGAGGGAAACATTCCACGTGGGAAAAATATATCTAAAAACAAAGATTATGTGACTTACCAAACGAAAGCACTGGCATGTTGATAGACACACAAACAAACACAAACATACACACAAAATTCAAGTTTTCGCAACGATTGGTTGCTTCATTAGGAAAGAGGGAAAGAGGAAAGGATGTGGGTTTTAAGGGAGAGGGTAAGGAGTCATTCCAGTCCCGGGAGCGGAAAGACTTACCTTAGGGGGGAAAAAGGACAGGTATACACTAGCACACACACACACATGTCCATCCGCACATACACAGACACAAGCAGACATTTGTAAAGGCAAAGAGTTTGGGCAGAGATGTCAGTCGATGCGGAAGTACCGAGGCAAAGATGTTGTTGAATGATAGGTGAGGTATGAGCGGCGGCAACTTGAAATTAGCAGAGGTTGAGGCCTGGTGGGTAACGAGAAGAGCGGATATACTGAAGGGCAAGTTCCCATCTCCGGAGTTCTGACAGGTTGGTGTTAGTGAGAAGTATCCAGATAAACCGGATGGTGTAACACTGTGCCAAGATGTGCTGGCCGTGCACCAAGGCATGTTTAGCCACAAGGTGATCCTCATTACCAACAAACACTGTCTGTCTGTGTCCATTCATGCAAATGGACAGTTTGTTGCTGGTCATTCCCACATAGAAAGCTTCACAGTGTAGGCAGGTCAGTTGGTAAATCACATGGGTGCTTTCACATGTGGCTCTGCCTTTGATCGTGTACACCTCCCGGGTTACGGGACTGGAGTAGGTGATGGTGGGAGGGTGCATGGGACAGGTTTTACACCGGGGGCGGTTACAAGGGTAGGATCCAGAGGGTAGGGAACGTGGTTTGGGGATTTCATAGAGATGAGCCACGTGTGAAAGCACCCATGTGATTTACCAACTGACCTGCCTACACTGTGAAGCTTTCCATGTGGGAATGACTAGCAACAAACTGTCCATTCACATGAATGGACACAGACAGTGTTTGTTGGTAATGAGTATCACCCTGTGGATAAACATGCCTTGGTGCACGACCAGCACATCTTGGCACAGTGTTACACCATCCGGGTTATCTGGATACTTCCCACTAACACCAACCTGTCAGAACTCTGGAGATGGGAACTTGCCCTTCAGTATATCCTCTCTTCTCATTACCCACCAGGCCTCAACCTCCACTAATTTCAAGTTGCCACCACTCATACCTCACCTGTCATTCAATAACATCTTTGCCTCTGTACTTCCGCCTCGACTGACATCTCTGCCCAAACCCTTTGCCTTTACAAATGTCTGCTTGTGTCTGTGTATGTGCGGATGGATATGTGTGTGTGTGCGAGTGTATACCTGTCCTTTTTTCCCCCTAAGGTAAGTCTTTCCGCTCCCGGGATTGGAATGACTCCTTACCCTCTCCCTTAAAACCCACATCCTTTCATCTTTCCCTCTTTCCTGAAGAAGCAACCGTTGGTTGCGAAAGCTTGAATTTTGTGTGTATGTTTGTGTTTGTTTGTGCATCTGTCAACATGCCAGCACTTTCGTTTGGTAAGTCACATAATCTTTGTTTTTAGATGTATCATATAATTATATCATAAATTTAAAAAATGAAAATTGTGGGTGATACAAAAACAATGATATGAGGATAACCAACTATCAGGCACAAAAACAATGATATGAGGAGAAACGAACTATCTGGCACAAAAACAATGATATGAGGAGAAACAACTACCTGGCTATGCCATCTTGAGCTCTTGCTGTACCATCTTGTAGTTTTATATATTTGTGTAATACATTTTTAATAGTAAGAGATTTTAAATTTCAATAACAATTGTTTCTTCTTTGGATTGTAGCAACTATGGGATTATGTGCATATAGTCCAGACATGCATTGATGATTGGAAGACCACCCCCTGGAGGAAGATTGATGTTGAAAACATGGATATAGAATGCAAGAAGTTTGCTAAGGAAATACGAGGTAATATAAAAAACACAGAAGATGTCATTAAACGCAATAAATACTCACAATGTAACAGTGAAAAAACATTTTTCACAAATCTCTGTGTATTTCTGACCCCTAAGTTCAAAAATTATACTCAAAACATTGTATTGCCCACTGCTGTGCCACCAGCCATATACTTAGTCAATTTGCTATCACGTATTGAAGTAGTACATACATATATGGCACACGAACAGGGGTGCTGACTTATAAAAAATATTGGGGGTGCTCATACTGGGGGTCTTGCCTCGGGAAACTTTCTAAATTTTAGATGAAAAATAGTGAGTTTTTAGTTTTTTTTAAGCATTTTAGAGTCATATGATCAACATTAGAACCCTGAAAACTGGACTCTCAATAACTCGACACTCCAGAAAATTCAACAAGCCTGACACATTTTTGGGATCTTAAAAAAGAAACAAAACATAAACATGGATGGTATTTTCGTAAAAAGCTAATTTAATTTACAGTAATAATCATGCTTATAGACTGTTACAGAGCAGTGAATATATAGCTCTGAAAAGACTGAAATTATATTTAAATAAAACCTAAACTATCATTGTTGTTGTTGTTGTTGTGGTCTTCAGTCCTGAGACTGGTTTGATGCAGCTCTCCATGCTACTCTATCCTGTGCAAGCTTCTTCATCTCCCAGTACCTACTGCAACCTACATCCTTCTGAATCTGCTTAGTGTATTCATCTCTTGGTCTCCCTCTACGATTTTTACCCTCAACGCTACCCTCCAATGCTAAATTTGTGATCCCTTCATGCCTCAAAACATGTCCTACCAACCGATCCCTTCTTCTTGTCAAGTTGTGCCACAAACTTCTCTTCTCCCCAATCCTATTCAATACCTCCTCATTAGTTACGTGATCTACCCACCTTATCTTCAGCATTCTTCTGTAGCACCACATTTCGAAAGCTTCTATTCTCTTCTTGTCCAAACTAGTTATCATCCATGTTTCACTTCCATACATGGCTACACTCCATACAAATACTTTCAGAAACAACTTCCTGACACTTAAATCTATACTCGATGTCAAAAAATTTCTCTTCTTCAGAAACGATTTCCTTGCCATTGCCAGTCTACATTTTATATCCTCTCTACTTTGACCATCATCAGTCATTTTTCTCCCTAAATAGCAAAACTCCTTTACTACTTTAAGTGCCTCATTTCCTAATCTAATTCCCTCAGCATCACCCGATTTAATTTGACTACATTCCATTATCCTTGTTTTGCTTTTGTTGATGTTCATCATATATCCTCCTTTCAAGACACTGTCCATTCCGTTCAACTGCTCTTCCAAGTCCTTTGCTGTCTCTGACAGAATTACAATGTCATCGGCGAACCTCAAAGTTTTTACTTCTTCTCCATGAATTTTAATACCTACTCCGAATTTTTCTTTTGTTTCCTTTACTGCTTGCTCAATATACAGATTGAATAACATCGGGGAGAGGCTACAACCCTGTCTCACTCCTTTCCCAACCACTGCTTCCCTTTCATGCCCCTCGACTCTTATAACTGTCATCTGGTTTCTGTACAAATTGTAAATAGCCTTTCGCTCCCTGTATTTTACCCCTGTCACCATCAGAATTTGAAAGAGAGTATTCCAGTTAACATTGTCAAAAGCTTTCTCTAAGTCTACAAATGCTAGAAACGTAGGTTTGCCTTTTCTTAATCTTTCTTTTAAGATAAGTCGTAAGGTTAATATTGCCTCACGTGTTCCAACATTTCTACGGAATCCAAACTGATCTTCCCCGAGGTCCGCTTCTACCAGTTTTTCCATTCGTCTGTAAAGAATTCGCGTTAGTATTTTGCAGCTGTCACTTATTAAACTGATAGTTCGGTAATTTTCACATCTGCTTTCTTTGGGATTGGAATTATTATATTCTTCTTGAAGTCTGAGGGTATTTTGCCTGTCTCATACATCTTGCTCACCAGATGGTAGAGTTTTGTCATGACTGGCTCTCCCAAGGCCATCAGTAGTTCAAATGGAATGTTGTCTACTCCCGGGGCCTTGTTTCGACTCAGGTCTTTCAGTGCTCTGTCAAACTCTTCATGCAGTATCTTATCTCCCATTTCGTCTTCATCTACATCCTCTTCCATTTCCATAATATTGTCCTCAAGTACATCGCCCTTGTATAAACCCTCTATATACTCCTTCCACCTTTCTGCCTTCCCTTCTTTGCTTAGAACTGGGTTGCCATCTGAGCTCTTGATATTCATACAAGTGGTTCTCTTCTCTCCAAAGGTCTCTTTAATTTTCCTGTAGGTAGTATCTATCTTACCCCTAGTGAGACAAGACTCTACGTCCTTACATTTGTCCTCTAGCCATCCCTGCTTAGCCATTTTGCACTTCCTGTCGATATCATTTTTGAGATGTTTGTATTCCTTTTTGCCTGCTTCATTTACTGCATTTTTATATTTTCTCCTTTCATCAATTAAATTCAATATTTCTTCTGTTACCCAAGGGTTTCTACTAGCCTTCGTCTTTTTACCTATTTGGTCCTCTGCTGCCTTCACTACTTCATCCCTCAGAGCTACCCATTCTTCTTCTACTGTATTTCTTCCCCCCATTCCTGTCAATTGTTCCCTTATGCTCTCCCTGAAACTCTCTACAACCTCTAGTTCTTTTAGTTTATCCAGGTCCCATCTCCTTAAATTCCCACCTTTTTGCAGTTTCTTCAGTTTCAATCTGCAGTTCATAACCAATAGATCTCTGTCTTACCATTATATAATCTATCTGATACCTTTTAGTATCTCCAGGATTCTTCCAGGTATACAACCTTCTTTTATGATTCTTGAACCAAGTGTTAGCTATGATTAAGTTATGCTCTTTGCAAAATTCTACAAGGCGGCTTCCTCTTTCATTTCTTCCCCCCAATCCATATTCACCTACTATGTTTCCTTCTCTCCCTTTTCCTACTGACGAATTCCAGTCACCCATGACTATTAAATTTTTGTCTCCCTTCACTACCTGAATAATTTCTTTTATCTCGCCATACATTTCATCAATTTCTTCATCATTTGCAGAGCTAGTTGTCATATAAACTTGTACTACTGTAGTAGGCAAGGGCTTTGTGTCTATCTTGGCCACAATAATGCGTTCACTATGCTGTTTGTAGTAGCTAACCCGCACTCCTATTTTTTTTTTTTTCATTATTAAACCTACTCCTGCATTACCCCTATTTGATTTTGTATTTATAACCCTGTAATCACCTGACCAAAAGTCTTGTTCCTCCTGCCACCGAACTTCACTAATTCCCACTATATCTAACTTTAACCTATCCATTTCCCTTTTTAAATTTTCTAACCTACCTGCCCGATTAAGGGATCTGACATTCCACGCTCCGATCCGTAGAACGCCAGTTTTCTTTCTTCTGATAACGACGTCCTCTTGAGTAGTCCCCGCCCGGAGATCCGAATGGGGGACTATTTTACCTCCGGAATATTTTACCCAAGAGGACGCCATCATCATTTAATCATACAGTAAAGCTGCATGTCCTCGGGAAAAATTACGGCTGTAGTTTCCCCTTGCTTTCAGCCGTTCGCAGTACCAGCACAGCAAGGCCGTTTTGGTTAATGTTACAAGGCCAGATCAGTCAATCATCCAGACTGTTGCTCCTGCAACTACTGAAAAGGCTGCTGCCCCTCTTCAGGAACCACATGTTTGTCTGGCCTCTCAACAGATACCCCTCCGTTGTGGTTGCACCTACGGTACGGCCATCTGTATCGCTGAGGCACGCAAGCCTCCCCACCAACGGCAAGGTCCATGGTTCATGGGGGGGAAACTATCAGTAAAAGAATAAAACATAAAATATTGCTGCTGCACAGTAATAGCACTTTGAACAAGGCTCAGGGTTTATTAAATAAAAACAGTGTCTCAAAGTTAATGCTTTTATACAGTTAATAAAGTTAATACTTTCAGTCAAAAAGTATGTAAATAGCGGGTTTTAATTTGGCCTTATGTCCGCCCCCAGTAGCTAAGTGGTCAGCCCGACAGAATGTCAATCCTAAGGGCCTGGGTTTGATTCCTGGCTGGGTTGGAGATTTTCTCTGCTCAGGGACTGCATGTTGTTTTGTCCTAATCATCATCATTTCATCCCCATCGACGCGCAAGTTGCCGAAGTGGCGTCAAATCGAAAGTCTTGCACCCGGTGAACGGTCTACTCGACAGGAGGCCCTAGTCACATGACATTTACATTTTTATTGGGTTTTACTCCCTAAAAATATTTAAGTATTTAAAAATAACTAATACAATACTATAGTAATACAGTACTAAACTAATACTAATATTTCGAAACTGAAAATATAACATTATGTATGTATTTAATTAACAATTTTATAAAGAGTTTTGCGATTATTAGGGCTAGAGTGTCTTTAGAAAGGTGCAAATGTCGACCGCCTGACTGGAATACTGTATATGAAGCCGTTGATGACTGGTCGGATATCCAATTTATCCAAAACATCTCGGTGGGCATGAAGAACAGCCAAGCTGTTGAATCGCTTCTGTCCCATTGTTGATTGGAGATATGACTTCAGACACCTAAAGGCGCTAAATGACCATTCTGCTCTTACTGTTGTGACTGGAACTACTTGGAGAAGCTTAATGCACTTCACTACTTCACATAACATTTCTCCAATTGCAGGCTCTTGTGTAATGTACTTTCTTACATCACGCATGTTTTTTAAGACCAGTTGTTTTTTGTTTGCGATATTGGCTAGCACAGTCAAGTGTAAGTGCAGTCTCTCAATATCTAGGTCATTTTTGAAAAACTTAGTTGATTTTTCCAAATTTGTTTCACCTTTGTTTACTAAAAGCAAGCACTCTTGTTTAACTGCAATGACCTGTGTGAGTCCAGTTGAAGCAAACTACTCAGCAATGCAAGATTACACCATTTCACAAATTTCAATTTAAATAGCTTTGTAGTATGCTTTTGGGGTTTTGAAAGTGTGCAGTGAGTTGGCTTCGTTGTTTTCATATTTCTTTGGTATACTTTGATTCCGAGGAAGCGAAGGATCATCAGCTTGTGAAGGTTTTTCTTTTAAGCACAATTCCCAAAAGTGTTCAAAACTGTCATGCCTTCTATTCAATATACAAATCAAGCCCTCACATATTTTTTCCATATCAGCAACACTTAGATGAGGGCATTGAATTTTTTCATTGACATTCTCTACCGGGTTCAGTGCATGGCAATAAAGACGTAAAAAGAAATAAGTCTTGAATTGTAACATTGACTCAAGGTAGCCTGCACATTTGTAACCTGCCTCTGTTTTGTCCTCTGCAGCAAATGTTTCAAAAAACCCTAGAAGTTCTTCAAAGTTTTTCAATATTCTCAGGATACTAGAAGCTCGCATAGTCCATCGAGTTGGGGAACAAGGTCGTAGACCAGCTTGGTCATTGGCGCTCTCACAGCGTATCCTTCTGAAAAGTCCCATCCTTTTCTTTGATTCCCTTACGGTGTTTATTAAGTCTGTTGCTAAAGCCATAATATGCCTCATAGACATAAGATGGCGGAGACTGTCTACAACTGCCAAGTCTAAACTGTGAGCAGTGCAGTGCATATAAAGTGCTTTTGTTTGTATATATATTTGAGGCACCATCATAGCATTGTCCTCTTAACTTATCCCTTGACAAATCAAGATGAGCAAAACCATCTTTTAAAATACTATACGGAGTTTGTGATTCAGTGTTGGGCATCTTGTATAAGTCAATAAAATCTTCGTTATTGATCAAGGAATCATTTACAGTACGAATAAAAAATGACACTTGTTCATGAATCAAAGAATCACTTGTTTCGTCAGCCATAATAGAAAAATGTTCAGTCTCCTTGACTGAAGCCAATACCTTTCTCAACACAGACTTTCCTAGTAGATCAGTGATCTTGTTTTGAATGTCGTGTGATTTCCACTTATACCCCAAATGCCCTAACCCATCTTTAAACTCAGGTATATCACTCTTTCAGAGTTCCAACAACTGAAAAAAATTTGAGTTTACATCTTTGTGCCATCAAATTGCTAGTCCTTGTCAGCATTTAAATTGCACAGTAGTAAAAATTGTCTCAAGAGCTAAATGGCCTTTTTTCATATCACTATCTGACTGTTCATTCAATTGGGAGGCCACACTTCGGTTAGTGATAGAATTTAGTTTCGGAACACCTACCCTATGCGTAAACGTATTTTCATGAAGACGGAATTTTTCCAAAGCTTTTTACCAGTTAGAAAACCCTACGGAAGTAAATGCATCTTCTTTTATTGAAGAAAATTGTAATAGATTTTTAGCATCTACCTCTTTTTTTGGTAGATGCTTCATATTCTAGCCAAGGATATTTGATCAGCCAAGACTTCTGAAATGATCTTCCCTTACCAGATTGTCCAGGTTTCAGCTATGAACGGTTCTCAGCTGAAGACGACAAAGCAATTGACTAAACAATAATTGTTGGAGGTTGACTTGCAGTATCATCAACTCCCAAGTGCACCTTTTTGGTAACAAATTTATCCATTGCAAACTTAATTCATTGTACACTAAGAGACTAAAGTAAATGAATAAAATATCATCACATAAAATAGTCCACTAGACACTAAAAGTCGGAACACTAAAAACTTCTGCAGCATGTACTGAAAGAAACTATCCACACTGAATGACTGCGACAGCAGGGTGGGCTTTATATACCCACGGCATCATAATGTCTCGAAGTGTCAAGGCAACGTGAGGCAGAGGGTTCCAGGTGCTTCTGCTCCAGTCCTTTTGATGTTGCCATGGCAGCAGTGCTGGCCCATGGCACCAGACTTTACCTGAAGGTTCGCACACCGTGACAAATTCTAAGTGTGCCCGCAGCACCATAACACTATCATGATTCACACCACTCGTTTTCAGTTAACCTGCTTACTACTGTAATAATTATTTGTTTTAACTCATTACTGAATGTATTTTAAAAGGTAACTATCATCAAGCAAGGAAAATAGAAAATTCCAACATAATTTTGTGATTTTACAAAGCATAATATATGTAATAAACCCCCAAATGTACTTTTGAAGGGGCTCAGGCCCTGTCAGGCCCCATGGAGTTGGCGCCTGTGCAGATGAATCATGCTGAAGTAGAATACAAGTTTAAAACAAGAACATACTAAAATATGCACACAGTGAACTGATGCATACAGAGAACGTGGTACAAAACACTATCCTAATTTATTCCCTGCTTTCTTAGTTGCCATGGCATGGCCCCTGCTTGTCCTGTTATGGGGCAAATCCGTGTCCTCAAGGTGAAACATCCAGCAGTAGTCGCCCATTATCCAAACATTCCAGATTCCCTGGTGTCATCGTTTCATGTCGTTGATATCCTGAGGGAATATTTCACCCTGTTCTTCATTAACAGACTCTGGTTTGGATGAAAAAAATCAAGGTACAAATTTAAAAAAATTAACTTCAAACTCATTGGGCATCCCAGCATTTTGAATTATGTCAACATATCTCAACTATGCTGGCATACTCTGAACTGTGGTTATTTCCCATGAAGTTCTGAACCACACACTTTAAAATAGTCCAGGATCTTCACTTCATGGCATTCACTGAATGAAGAAATCTTCATCTAACATTAGTTTCTGAATATTGAGTCCAGTGTACATGCCCTCTTTCAACTTAGCATCTGACATGTTGGGAACTTGTAACACAGATATCTGAAACAGTTTCCCCACTCAGGTAACGCCTTGACAAACTGCTTCATTGTGCCCAGTTTTATGTGAAGAGGTGGCAAAAGTATTCTGTCTCTTTCCACTAGAGGGTCACACTAGATATTTTTGTTCCCTTGAACCAGTTCCAATCTTTTGGGCCATTGTTTTTGCTCCCAATGTTTGTCAAGAGCTCAACCATCTCATTCACAGGTGCAACAAGGGAATTTGGTACATCCTGATTGTAGTCCTAGCAGCATGCCCAAACTTTAAGATCACCACACACCATCCAGTTGTGATCCTCAAAATAAATGGTAGCAAGAAGAACCTTCATGTTGTCATGTTTTTCTTTCAGATGCCAGAATGGCCAACCGGCACGGAGGCATACATGTTACCATTGTGCAGCAGAACTGCCTTCAGGCTTCTTTTAGACGAGACAGTAAACAGTGTGCAGTCATGTAGCACATATGGGATGTTGAATTGACCAATCAAAACTTGTGCCTCATGCAGTACACTAACAAGTCATTTTGAGTAAAATGTTATGTGAAAATCAAGTCTCTTTTTCTGTAAAATGTAACAGCTGTTAACAAATGTCGTCCATGCAGTCTTGACCATAAGAACTGTGCTTCATTCTTGTTCAGTCCCAGATCACACAGAGGAGGGCTCTCATCTGTGCCTACTTCAAAGTCAGTGTCATCCACCTCCTACACGATATCTCTGTCATCACTACAATCCATATGTAACGTCTATGGAACTGTTGTATAATTATATCCAGGACATGTGGAATATGAAGAATTGCTGAGAGGATGATATTTGGGTACTCATACTCTTCTTTTTCTTGCTGAACTAGTAACCGTACAGTAGCAGGAGTAGCAGTTATCTGTATGATTCTGTTTCCCCCACCATACCATGAGGATGCCAAACCTTAATTACTTCTTCTTTCCTGCCACCCACCATCGTAAATCTTCTATCTGCATGAACTGTGGAGCCCATGCTTTATTGATGTCACTTAGTTTCATTCCAAAATAGGCATGATAGGACTTTCTCATGAAAGCAGTAATGTTTGGTCTATTGTCACTACATTTTTGCTACAAATTAGCAATGTTTACAAAGTCTTGGGTAGACATGGTACACTAACATGTGACTTCAATGGTGTTTTTGTGTATATTATCATTGTTGCAAATGTATGCAATTTTTGCAAAAAACTGTGGGTAATATGATGTGAGTGTATCAGGAGGTCGAAATACGTAGAGAACACCTACAATTTCGAGAAAAGTTTTTGTGACTTTACAGTTTATTGCATTGTGTAACAATAAAGGAAACATAAAGGAAATAATTTAATATCACATCAAGGAATAGTTAATTTGTTAATGGAGTGAACTGTGGCCATTAAAAACTGAGGAAGACCAAGGCTTGAGTTCAGTAAGCAAGTTTAAATGGATGTGGGGTGCAAGAGTTGTGCAGAGATGGTGAGGCTTGTGCAGGATAAGCTAGAATGGAGAGCTGCATTGAACCAGTCTTTTGACTGAAGACTACAACTACACGCATACATATGTATATGTGTTGTACATGTTAGGTGGCTTCATGGATGGAGAGAGAAACCCCCTGTCATCAGGGCAACTTATGTAGACTTTATCTTGTATGTAGGAAAGTCAATTAGGTTCAAATCAACTAACGGACACACAGAATAGGGCACCAAAGAGATCAGTTATTTATGAAACATCAACACCAGTAAATGCTACCATGAGTGCAATGTTATTTTGAGGAGTGAAAAAATTGCATCATAGTTAATAGCTATTGTAATTTAGTGATACATTGCTACTTCTTGTAAGAGGAGAGGGAAAAAATACGCTATAAATTTGTCAGACACTATATCTCTACACCTTAAAGAAGGATTTTTATCTTTTTGTGTTCATCTTATAAATTACAAGTTTTAAATAATCTTTTTCTTTATTAATATGTTTACAATAAAAACAGCCCTTGGTTTTTCTTTGCAGTAGCCTGTAGCTGTTGTATAAAATTATTCTTATGGGTAAGCAATTTATAAAACAGACAAAGCATTATTCAACTTTTTCCTCAGGTGTCCATTTCTTATCATTCATGCCTATGGACAGTGGTAATATATGCAGATAATCTACATCATTAATATGAAAAAAATATTTTAAACACAGGTATTTCTGTCAACATTAACATTTGTAACCTTATTGAACAATGCTTGAATAGAAACGTTTACACAGTTTATAGCATCTTATATCTGTAATTAACAGGATAGATATATGAAGTTTTGTTTTCAGCACTGGATAAGGAAATGCGATCATGGGATACATATGTGACACTTGAGGCTACTGTCAAGAACATGCTAACATCTCTGAGAGCAGTTGGTGAACTACAGAATCCAGCAATACGAGAACGGCATTGGCATCAACTGATGAAATCAACAAAGGTCCTTCTGTTTGCTGTTGTTTCTTTTGATTGACAATGAATATGTTTTTCTCATACGGAAACTTACTTCTTCCTGTCTCTATTGTTACATCTCCCTTAAAGCTTTACATTGAATTCTAAACTTTTATTAGATATTTCTTCCATATTTTCTGTCATAAGTAAGGATTTTTGTTGTGTGCCATCTGGTATTTTTAAGATCAGTTCCAACATTTTAATTTATCTCTTCTTTATCTGTCTGTGTATTATGGATTTGCACACAATACTTTTCCACACTATCTCATGCTATTAAAACTAGCAGAAAGTCATACAAACTTTTTATTTTATTGATAATGAAAGTAAAAAGATTATTGTTAATAATATTTGAGACAGAAAAGACATTGTAATTACACACACAAAGAAAAAGAAAAAGAAAAGAAAACTTAGAGCTGTTCTAATAGACTCAAAGATTAAAACTGTTACTCAGTCCCATTTCTCTCTTGGGGTAGTTGCATTTATTTGAATGTTCCATGGATCATAACTGTGATCCCTTGCAGTGACATTCAACAAGGAAATCTACAGTTATAAACCACGTTACTACAGAAAAATTTGGGAAGATCATGATCTTTTATGTGGCAGTCTTTTACATTCATTAACCATACCCATCTTTTAGTCAACTAAACACAGGGAGGTTTTAGGGCTGGAGGTGCAACTGGAAAAAAATATATTGGTTCATGTTAGAAGGAAATGCTATTCATCAGAAGAGATGTTATGTACAAAAATGATTCGAATCAACTCTCCTTCTGGGTCTATGTATTCCTTTTTCTAGAGCTTAGGGAAATTTTCTCTTCAGAGTATGTTCATTGTACCATTTATTTATTTTTTGTTTCAAGCAATTTAATTTCAAACATAAATTAATGTTATCTGTGAGACCTGCTCCAAATTTTTCACCTTTGGCAGCCTAACATATGTATTCATTTTATGTCTCAAATATTGTTGACATTTTGACTTATATCACTTAACAGCTTTCTGCTGAGGCTGTGTTAGTATTTTTAGCACACATCTAAACAAATTTCACAGACATGAATTAATTTATCTTCTGAAATGTTTTTGTTGCTAGATGTCTGTTAGATATGAATGCAAAGAAAGGAAGTCCAGAACACATTGAATCTTGGTAAAAGGCTCCTTACTTACAAGTAATTAAATTTGTGACTGATTTAATTCAATCAGCCTCCCTTCAACCATGGGGGAAATGATTGGTTGTGTCATGCCAACAGTGGTTTCAAATTACCTAACATGAGACAATCGTTCCCCCCCCCCCCCCCCCCCCTCCCCCCGCAGGCAGGCCTGCCCTGAATAAAAAAAATCTCAAAGTGGCGATCTGCAGTCATGGTAAATCTCAAATACAGCTTCTACATCTACACCTATACTCTGCAAACCACTGTGAGGTGCATGGCATAGGGTACGTCCCATTACACAAGCTACTAGGGTTTCTTCCTGTTCCATTCACTTATGGAGTGTGGGAAGAATGATTGTTTGAATGCCTCTGTGCATGCAGTAATTATTCTAATCTTATCCTCATGATCCCTATACAAGCGATATGTACGGGGTTGTAGTATAGTCCTAGGGTAATCATTTAAAGCTGATTCTTGAAACTTTGTTAATAGACTTTCTCATGTTAGTTTCTGTCTATCTTCAAGAGTCTTGTAGTTCAGTTCCTTCAGTATCTCTGTGACACACTCCCACAGATTAAACAAACATGTGACCATGCATGCTGCCCTTCTCTGTATACGTTCAATATCCCCTGTTAGTCCTATACGATTTGGGTCCCACCCACTTGAGCAGTATTCTAGAACTTGTTGCACATGTGATTTGTAAGCAATCTACTTTGTAGACTGATTGCACTTTTCCAGCATTCTACCAATAAGCCAAAGTCTACCACCTGCTTTACTCATGACTGAACCTATGAGATAATTCCATTTCATATCCTGACGAAGCATTACACCCAGGTATTTGTATGAGTTGGCCAAATCCAGCAGTGACTGGCTGATATTATAGTCATAGGATACTACATTTTTTCATTTTGTGAAGTGCAAGATTTTACATTTCTGAAAATCAAAAGCGAGTTGCCAATCTCTGCACTATTTTGAAATCTTATTAAGATCTGACTGAATATTTATGTCACTTCTTTCAGATAGTACTTTATCATAGATAATTACATAATCTGCAAAAAGCCTGATATTACTATGCCATTGTATGTAAGGTCATTAATATACAAAATGAACAGCAAGTGTCCCAACACTCTTTCCTGTGCACACCTGAAGTTACTTCTACATCTGACAATTACTCTCCATCCAAGACAACTTGTTGCATCCTCCATACAAAAAAGTCCTCAATCGAGTCACAAATTTCACTTGATATCCCATATGATCATACTTTTGACTATAAGTGTAGGTGTGTTACTGAGTCAGATGATTTTTGGAAATTGAGAAATGCAGCACCTGCCTGATTGCCTTGATCCAAAGCTTTCAGTATCTCATGTGTGAAAAGGGTGAGTTGGGTTTCACATGATCGATGTTTTTGAAATCCATGCTGGTTGACGTTGAGAAGATCATTCTGTTCAGATACCTCATTATGTTTGAGCTCAGAATATGTTCTAAGATTCTACAACAGATTTATGTCAAGCATATTAGATGGAAGTTTTGTGGATCAATTTTGTTACCCTTCTCATAGACAGGTGTGGCGTGTGTCTTTTCCCAAGAACTGGGCACAGTTTTTTATTCAAGGGATCTGTCATAGATTAAAGTCAGAAGAGGTGCTAACTCATCCGCAAATTCACTATAGAATCTGACACAGAATCCTTCTGGCCCTGGAGTTTTGTTCAATTTTAATGATTTTTAACTGTTTCTCAATGCAACTGACACTAGTACTTATTTCATTGATCTTGTTAGTGGTATGAGGATTAAATTGGGGCAATTCTCTCCTTGGTTTTCCATTGTAAAAGAACATTTGAAAATGGAGTTAAGCATTTTAGCTTTTGCTTTGCTACCCACAATTGCAGTTCCTGTCTTATTCACTAGGGACTGGACACTAACTTTGGTGTCACCAACAACCTTTGCATATGACCAGAATTTTTTTGGGTTCTGTGAAAGATCATTTGACAGTATTCTCTGATGGTAGTCATTGAAGGAATCAGCCAAATGCATTTCATTCAGTATTTCTTTATCTATAGCCCTACACTTTGTTTTCCACCTATTATGCAGTAATCTCTGTTTCCTTAGAAGATTCTTTACAGTGACTGTATACTATGGAGGTTCCCTCCCATTGTGAACTGTTCTACTCGGTCCATACCTGTCCAGTGCACTGTCAACTATTCTTTTAAAATTGAGCCATAGTTCCTCTACATGATCCTTCCCTGTGCTGAACATTTCAATTCCTCACTAAAATATGACACTACTGATTTTTTGTCTAGTTTACTGAACATATAATATCTTTCTGCTTGTTTTAGTTGTCCTTCATACTTTGGTAATCATTGTTGTCACAACTGTGTCCATGGTCACTGATACTGGTTTTGATGTGGACATCCTCAAAGAGGTCAGGTCTATTTGTTGTCATTAGATCCAATATATTTCTATCATGAGTGGGGTTCCTAACAGTATGTTCTACGTAGCTTTCAGAGAAGGCATTTAGTAAAGTTTCACAGGATATCTTATTACACCCACCGTTAACAAAACTAATTTTCCCAGTTAATTGTTGGATGATTAAAGTCTCTGCTGATGGTTACAGTATGATTGGGGAACTTACATACAAGTGGATGGAGGTTTTCTTTAAAGTTTTCTGTTACATCAAAGATGAGTCAGGAGGGCAATAGAAGGATCCAACTATCATTTAATTCCCTTCCCTGATACTGAGTCTTGCCCAAACAATGCCATATGGAGCTTATTTCTACCCCAGTGGATTTGAGTTTCATGTCTACTGTGACAAATAGACCATCTGTATTTCCCGTTTTCCTATCCTTTCAGTATAGACTTAAATTTTCCCCAAAAGTCTCACTGCTATCAATTTCTTGTTTCAACCAGCTTTCTGTACCTAGTATTATAAGAGTTTCACTTCATTTCATGAGTGCTTCAAACTCTCACTTTTTTGTGAATGCTTCGGCAGTTTACCATTAGGATTTTAATACTTTCATCTGTGGGAGCCATTTGTTTCAGTCCTACATTGATACTTCTGGTTTTTCTTCAGCTATTGTTGTCTGGATTGGATGGGGAGTCACCTGATATAAGAAAAACCTTATGTTCACCCCACACACAGTCAGTTACCTGAGTAACAGCATCTCATGTATAGTACACACCTGGCCCATTTAGGGGGCCCCTACTGCCCCATGGCGCAAGTCCAGAAAGTCACAGACTGGCTTGTCATGGAAGTCTCAAAGTGTCTGGTTCAGTCCTTGCACTTGACTCAGAACCGAAGGACCATGATCAGTTCTGATGACAGTGCTAGAAATTGTGAGTTTATTTGGTTATAGTCCTGCTCTGATGTATAGCGTAACAGTTGCTGTCTCGCATAATTCATTTTATGATTTTTTTTTCAGTTATATTTATTCTGAATGACACTATTTTATGTGGTTACTATGAAAATTAGCCTATCATATTTCCCCACTGTAGTTTATAATTCATTTTTGTTTCTAAGAGAGTATACCCCGGAATTTTGTTCTATATCTCTGAATTTATTTCTGTGGCTTGACCAAAAATTACATCATTTACCGTTTAGTAGCTACCGTAATGTTGTTGCTCCTTTAGGCTAACTTCAGACGTTTGGGTTATGCCGGGGAAGTATGCAGGCTTACTTCATTAAGCCGTCTGACAAAGACATTGACCTTTCACATTGCCTCAAAACAGATCTTATTTACAAAAACTGACTATAATTGGTCTTGTAAGTAACGGCATTAGTGTTCTAATTATTTCCCCCGGGAATCAAGGATTGAAAACTGAAGATGGAATTTTCCATCTCTTAAATTCAGCAAATAGATTTTCATTTCTTTGCATTCCTTCCCAATGTATCATTTTTTTTTTTCCAAAATTAATGTGTGTGATGTTTAATGTATGTTCCTTTACTAGTATGCAAAGAAACATGCTTTTATAGACAAGAGAATATAATAGAAATGATATAGTGACTTCTTCTCTGTCCTTTGCTATGCAATTCTGACTGGGCGATTTCGTGTGTGTGTGCACTTGATGATGCAGAGCTTAGCTGCATTGCCACCTGAAGTCACTGTAAGTACTACTCTGCTCAAAAAAGTTGTTACACCAGATTTTTTAAAAAAAAAAAAAAACACTAACAATGTCCACCATTTGCTTGCTGAAATTTCCAAATGTGGTATGTTTGTGATACATTAAACCATTAATAATAGTTTCCCTTTCATATGACAGTTCTGTCCAGTACCCAAAATAAATTTATTTCTAACCAGAATAGTTTTAAAATGCTTATTGGTTTAATTAAATCTATTTTGTCACATCTGATGATGAGTCATGTTAATGAAATAAATTAAATATTAGTACAATAGGTACAACTTAAAAATAAACTTATTAAAGCGCATGGCTATATTAAAAGTATTTACTTGTGTTACAAACATAGTTACACCATTACAGTAATTGGCATGTCATTTACTGTCCAAGTGAATTACATTCATTTATGGTTTTCTAAGTTATGTTATTAATTCTTATTCATACCATTATTATTTGTGATGAGAAAGAATGCAGGTTCATATGTACAATATTCCTTGTGTGTGGCTTTTGCATGCATGAATTTGTATACAAATGCACACACCAAAGACATCATCATTTTCATGAACATGTATGTGCAAAAACAAGGGTGGTTTGATAAGCCTGGTAATTTAATATAATCCATTATGGAGTCGAGGTAGCAGTTGTCATTATACTGGTTATCACTGATAGCATTCAACCGCGATTCTTATACATATATTTTTTTTAAACAACGCGTTTCAAGAGACAATACTCTCATCATCAGGTTGTAAAGTCTATGTCATGAAATTAAACGGACTAAAAAGACAAAACACCATCACAAATAGTTGGGAAGTCCATAGAGTAAATCAGAATTAAAATTATATTGGATTGTGGGTCCTCGTCTTACATTAAAGTTGTTGACACAAGTCGATGGCCGTCCCATAGCTACCAAGTATGTTGTCGCACTGTGCCGGCTCATGAGCTGTTGTGGACTGACGTGCCTAGGTGTTTTGGCGTGGTTACAACCGTATGCTTGACGGTAACGCTATGCTATTGGGCGCCTTATTTCCTTATTGCATTGGTCTGCCATCATTAGCCTCTCGCAACTCCGTCGGTGACATGCTACAAGTTTAAAGTCGCATACCTACCCTAAAATAATTCTAAAAACCCACTAAAAAATCTCATTTCTTTAAAATTGTCTTGTGCATTTAGAATATTGCTTTGTTTCTTTTCATGGATAGCTATCTCGAATTCCTCTAGTAAATCAAGTTTCCTCCCTTTCTTTTCTACATGCAATATTTCTACGTTATCTTCTATGCTATTAAGGGGATGTCCTGTTTCATATATATGGTTCGCAACAGCTGATTTGTCATAATTTCCTAACCTGAATGCATCTTTATGTTCTTTGTACCGGATCGCGAATGATCTTCCTGTCTGCTCTATATATTTTGCATCACAAGTTCTGCACTGAATCTTATAAACTCCCGATCTTTCAAACTTATTTCTCTTCTCGCCAATATCGTGCTTAAGGCTATACCTCACTAGGTTATTAGTCTGAAAAGCTATTTTAACATCGTATGGCTTAGAAATATTTGCTGTCTTTTGTGAGACTGTTCCGTAGTATGGCATCGTGATAAATTTTGCTTTCTCTCCATCAGGTTTTTACTTCTTGTGCTTATTACTTTTCTGTAACAGTTTTTTAACCATATCTATTTTGTAACCGTTATTCATCGCTATTCTCTTAATGGTATTAATTTCAGTCTCCATATCTTTTTTGCTCATAGGTATATTGACTGCCCTATGCACGAGACTACGGAAAGCAGCTTCTTTATAAGCCTGCGGATGGCATGAATCATTCAGGATCACGGCATCAGTCATAGTTTGTTTTTTATAAATGGAGAACACATGTTTGTTGCCCTGCTTTTTTATATTCAGGTCCAGGAACTGTAAACAATTGTCAGTTTCATACTCCACGGTAAATTCTATTTTATTATGTGCGTCGTTGAACTTTTTTACTATTTCCTCAATGTCCTCACGGGAACCATCGACAAGTAACAGAGTGTCGTCAACATAACGTTTGTAATAAACAATTTTATCCATAATGTTATCGTCAGAATTTAGAACTTTATCTTCAAGGTCGTTGATAAAAATGTCCGCCATAGTTCCTGAAATACTGGACCCCATGGCTAACCCATCGTCCTGAATATAAAATTTGTTATTAAACGTAAAATAATTAAAACTTGTAATGAGCTGTAGGAGTTCAATAAATTCAATTGTCTCTTGTGTTGAAATTTTACCGTATTTAAGGAAATTTCTTTAATGATTTCTATAGTTTCGTTAACCAGAACACTGGAGTATAAGTTCTTCACATCCAATGAAACCAAACGGGAATTAAAGATATGCCAGTCACTGACACTTCCCGTTTGGTTTTGTTGGATGTGAAGAACTTATACTCCAGTGTTCTGGTTAACGAAACTATAGAAGTCATTAAAGAAATTTCCTTAAATACGGTAAAATTTCAACGCAAGAGACAATTGAATTTATTGAACTCCTACAGCTCATTACAAGTTTTAATTATTTTACGTTTAATAACAAATTTTATATTCAGGACGATGGGTTAGCCATGGGGTCCAGTATTTCAGGAACTATGGCGGACATTTTTATCAACGACCTTGAAGATAAAGTTCTAAATTCTGACGATAACATTATGGATAAAATTGTTTATTACAAATGTTATGTTGACGACACTCTGTTACTTGTCGATGGTTCCCGTGAGGACATTGAGGAAATAGTAAAAAAGTTCAACGACGCACATAATAAAATAGAATTTACCGTGGAGTATGAAACTGACAATTGTTTACAGTTCCTGGACCTGAATATAAAAAAGCAGGTCAACAAACATTTGTTCTCCATTTATAGAAAACAAACTACGACTGATGCCGTGATCCTGAATGATTCATGCCATCCACAGGCTTATAATGAAGCTGCTTTCCATACTCTTGTGCATAGGGCAGTCAATATACCTATGAGCGAAAAAGATATGGAGACTGAAATTAATACCATTAAGAGAATAGCGATGAATAACGGTTACAAAATAGATGTGGTTAAAAAACTGTTACAGAAAAGTAATAAGCACAAAATGTAAAAACCTGATGGAGAGAAAGCAAAATTTATCACGATGCCATACTACGGAACAGTCTCACAAAAGATAGCAAATATTTTTAAGCCATACGATGTTAAAATAGCTTTTCAGACTAATAACCTAGTGAGGTATAGCCTTAAGCACGATATTGGCAAGAAGAGAAATAAGTTTGAAAGATCGGGAGTTTATAAGATTCAGTGCAGAACTTGTGATGCAAAATATATAGAGCAGACAGGAAGATCATTCGCGATCCGGTATAAAGAACATAAAGATGCGTTCAGGTTAGGAAATTATGACAAATCAGCTGTTGCGAACCATATATATGAAACAGGGCATCCCCTTAATAGCATAGAAGATAACGTAGAAATATTGCATGTAGAAAAGAAAGGGAGGAAACTTGATTTACTAGAGGAATTCGAGATAGCTATCCATGAAAAGAAACAAAGCAATATTCTAAATGCACAAGACAATTTTAAAGAAATGAGATTTTTTAGCGGGTTTTTAGAATTATTTTAGGGTAGGTATGCGACTTTAAACTTGTAGCATGTCACCGACGGAGTTGCGAGAGGCTAACGATGGCAGACCAATGCAATAAGGAAATAAGGCGCCCAATAGCATAGCATTACCGTCAAGCACACGGCTGTAACCACGCCAAAACACCTAGGCACATCAGTCCACAACAGCTCACGAGCCGGCACAGTGCGACAACATACTTGGTAGCTATGGGACGGCCATCGACTTGTGTCAACAACTTCAATGTAAGACGAGGACCCACAGTCCAATATACTTTTAATTCTGTTTTACTCTATGGACTTCCCAACTATTTGTGATGGTGTTTTGTCTTTTTAGTCCGTTTAATTTCATGACATAGACTTTACAACCTGATGATGAGAGCATTCTCTCTTGAAACGCATTGTTAAAATATATGTATAAGAATCGTGGTTGAATGCTATCAGTGATAACCAAGCCTGGTAAATTTCCATGAAAGAATGGAACACTGCTTTTTGTCTCACTTTCATGGTTAGTTAGCTTGATTCTTTCAAGGGCCGTATAAAGAATTTCAACAATGTACAGTATGCAGTTCATTGTTGATGCTATCTGAATTAGTCAGTGTGGTGACTTCGATTGAAAATGTAGAAAACTGTGTTTTGTGCTGTTACTAAACATTCTCATTTGAAGGATTGGATTGCTGCACAAATCAAAATAGAAATAGATGAAGTTCACATAGACTCTGCACCACCACTGAAGACCATTTTCTTTTGGATTAACGAATTTAAATGTGGTTGGACGAGCATCAAAGGCAAAGTGTGCTCTGGTTGTTCAGTTGAGGTCACCATGAAGGAAGCCATTGACATAATCCATGATATGGTAATGGAGGAGAGCCAAATAAAAATTCGTGAGATTGCAGAGACTATATGCATCTCAGCTGAGTGAATGCGTAATATTCTGCTTAGAGAACTGGCTTTAAAGAAGGTGGGTGCTGCGACTGTTTATAGTCGACCAATAGCGTATCTGGCAAAATATTTCAATACAATGTCTGGCGAATTTAATTACAATTTGTGAGACTTTTGCACCAATTTGTGACTGTTGATGAAACCCAGACCCATCTTTACTCACCAGAGTCTAAACAGCAGCCAAAACAGTGGACAAAGGCTCATGAAAGTGCACTGAAGAACACAAAGAACATTTTGTTGTATGGTAAGGTGAAGGCCACTGATTTTTTGGGATTCATAATAAATGATCTTCTTAGATTACTTGGAAAAAAAGCAGAACCACAACCGGACCCTATTACACTTCACTGTTGATCATTTGAAACTTGCGTTGTCTGAAAAAAGTTGAAAGTTGGTATGCAAAAAAGTGTTTCTTCACTGGGATAATGCACCATCCCACACATCAGTGCTAACAGTGGCGAAAGTACATGAATTGGGCTTGAATTGGTTCCTCATCTTCTCTATACACCAGACTTAGCCCCAAGTGAGTTCTTCTGTTCCCTTACTTGAACCTTTGGTTTACTGGGAAAAAATGTTCATCAAATGTGGGAGTGATAGCTACAGTCATTGAGTATTTTGCACAGTTTGACAGAACCTGCTTTTGTGATGGATGAAAATGCTGGCGGATCACTGGTCCAAGTGTATATCCCACAATGGAGACACTGTTGAGATGTAAGGTGACTTGTTTACGAAACCATGATTTTTTCTTGCTTTTTTACCAGACTTATTGAACCATCCTTGAAAGAAAATCATGTTTATTTTATTACAACTCTGAAGCAACCAAGTCTTATTTATAGTAGAACTTGTTTCATTGATATCTAGAAAAATGCACACATTACCTGAAAGTAAATGACAGGAATAGTATGATTTGAAGTGATATAACTAAGTTTTAAGCTGACTACATCTTCCTCATATTATCTAATGATCCATATAGTGGCCTCTGAATGCAATCATGGCTGATAGACTATGCTTTGTGGATTATTGCTGTGAATATTTGAGACTTGGATTTCTGGAAAGAGATCACTGTGTTAGAGCTTGCAGAGAACATGTGTGGCAGTTGGTTATGGGCTGCAGAGATTATCTGGCAGAGGCTCTCCACACGCTGTCAGACACATCCATCTGCAAGCTTCTCTTCTGTTTCATGTCTATCAGTGTACCCTTTTCATATTTTTGTAAGAATTAAGTAATGGATAGCATTTCATTTTATGAAAAATTAAGCAACAGATTTGATATTGACGGATTCACTATGATATACGGTGCGATATGGCATTTAAGACAGGAAAAGGAAAAGAGGCCATTGCAGTAACACTTGTTGAAAGAGGGATATGAACCATCTAAATACACAGTAGATGATTATCTCTGCCACTCACTAAAAAAACATTGTGTACAGGGAGCCAAAGAGGAATGGTCCATACCCGAAGAAGTGACAAAAGTGCTCATTCAGACCAAAAATTTGTATGTAGACAGAATTTCTGTTCTGAATAGTTTCTCACTTTTCCTTGTAATCTCATTGCTTCATGCATCTATGCTCTGAATATTGTTGCATTCAGGGAACTGTGCCTTTGAATTTCTGCTTATTATTGCTTTTTGTAATTGTATGACTGTGAGGAATCACAAGTACATCGGGTTAGTATTTCATTGTACAAGTGAATTTTAAAAATGCCACAAGAATTTCAGTAATGCAGTGTATGAAAACATGATGTATGCTTGTACCTTCTGCAGTTGTAATTGTCTTGTATCTGTTAAAAGAGTACCATTGGTGCTTGTGACATTCCAGATCATCAAATTTCTTAGAGCACTTTTTTGTGTAATTTTTTGTTTTTGTTTTTATTATTTTTTTTAATTTAATGTGTTGTGTGAAAGTGGTAGCCTTCATTGTGCATGTTTCATCTAAACAAAGAGTTTTCCAATAACAGACCAAAACAGCAACACCATATTAACATCATTCAGCAGAGTCATACAGCTAGCTCAGGATGACTTTCTTCACATCTCGATCCCAAGAAATTTGTGTATGGTCAACATTATGTCTTGAAGGCTTATAGTGATTTTATCTACAATGCACGCAGCCTCTCCACAGTGAAGACAGTGCCGTGTGACTTGAATTATGTCACTGGCTACATGTGATTTGAAATGTTATTCTGTCTACTCATGAAGCCACTTTTATATGGGATAGAATCAATAGTACATGTAATAGCAATCAAATAGTACTATTATACCTTATGTATGTGAAGGTGTCTGTTGGTTGGTAGCATGCAGGAAATTTTGAACTTTTAGTGTTAGTATGTGTACCTGTTAAAAATTCATTCTTATTAGCAGTATAAATACTTAAAAATGGATCTCAGCTTCACACAAATGGTTATTTTATCTAGTTCTGTGAAAGACAAATAAAAGAGGGAAGCTGTAATGAAATTCAGTTGCACAAAAACCCAAGAATGATCTAAACTCAATTAAGTGATTGCTAACTCTGTCAAAATTTCTGCTGGTAATAAGTAAGACCTTCTTGTATCTTTGAACATAGTTCAGTTGTGCCACAGTTTTTATTTTATCTAACAATTTATTTAGAATAATGTGTAATAGCCATAAAAACTTTATGATGATCACCTATATAAAATTTGCAACTTATAGAAAAAACATCTGTGTAAGGAAAGTTACAGATTCTGTCCTCAGAATTTTTATTTGAAAATTGTTTTTATTTATTCAAAGGTACGTTTTGTGATGGATGAAAGCACCACCCTATCTGACCTCCTTGCTCTTAATCTTCATGAATGTGAGGAAGAAGTGAAGAACATTGTGGACAAAGGTATTATTCTTAGTCAAATGAACTACATTTATAATTACATGCAGTTGATTTGGAACATCTTTATATGTAGCAAACAATGAGAGAACCAATTGCCCTCATCAACATATGTAACAGTATAAAGGAAAAATTTTGTCTGTAGTTTCAAAAGATTTGCAAAGGCAGTGATGTGCTTGGTTGCATTTAAGCCACTGGCAGTCATCTTGAGCATCTTTTGTAATGGTCAGAAACTCTTAGGGTCACAAAAACTTTATCCGAAACCATTAGCATGTAGTAGGGGTAGCAAATAAAAAATGAAATACCACTGTGACATGTATGGAACATCAGCAACAATGATAATGTATGTTTTAAAGCATTACTGTGTCAGCTATATATGCAGTCTTGCAGAATGTGTAGATAGGAATACTGTTATGAGGCAATCTGTGAACTGGTCAAAGATGATGGCATGTAACTGAATGCTTACCAATCTTTCAAGCTGCTTATCTTGAAGACAGTCAGTTTTTATGGCATAAATGCAGAGGAAGAGGTATGTGGGCCTATGTTTCATGGGAATTGATGTATGCTTTTGACTAAGATGTCAGTAATGCCTTTCAAGAGTGTGGTTTGCTCTAATATATTTTCTGTAAGTATCCTTAATTAACTAGTAAGCAATTATTATCACTGGCCATGCACAAAAAGATGTTTTCATTTGGCTGCTGTATTTCATGTAAACTTATGTTTCCACTCCCAGAATATACATTTCATAATTTTGTACCACCATACTTCAGACATTACAGTAAATACGTTCTTATACCTCAACTGTTTTGTATCAGTGATTTCTGTTGTCAAACAGTTACTCGCCTCATCAAAAACAATCTGAGTTTATTTCTTTGCTTGAAATGTTGTTTTCTTATGTCCTAATTACATTCCATTGTTCAAGGATTTGACTAATTATTTGGTAGTGGACTACTTTAACAAGGCCTCTGTTTTTACTTCACTATCATATAAATACAGTTTTCCTTCATAGCAGTTCTTAATTATATTGTTTTTGCATCATAAGCAGTAACGTAATATACATTCCACTAACTGTTGTTAAAAAAAATGTATCTCATCTGCCACTTCACTCTCAGTTTGGGAAATTTCTTGTGAAATGCGAATGGTGTTAATTACTATTGCAATAAGAAATTGCTGTATAGTAAAATGCTGCTTTTATGCTTTTCAAGGAACTTTAAAAAATTGTGTAAAATGTGGGAAATAAGTGTGGAACCTGTAAAAGGACCGTATAGGATCTCTGCCTTGCATTTTTGTACTTTATGTGAGATATGTACGTAATAGGCATCAAAATGCAGGTCAGGGACTTATTTCATATCTAATAAAGGTTTATTATCTTGTAAAAGCTGTTAATGTAACTGGAACTGTTAACAGTCTGGGAAGTAAAAACATTTAACTTCATACATCATAATTAATGTTTTTGAGAAGCCTACAACTGTCATTCATTATGTAAATAATTCCATTTTTTTTTTTCTTTTTTCATTTTTATCTCTACGTGTTTCGAAAATTTATTCTCCATGTAGCAGAGATGCTGAGTCACAGATAGGCATAGCAAAAAGACTGTCAAACAAGTAAGGTTTCAGACAAGAAGAACTTAATTGGAATTGGACAACATACAAATGCAACTCACACACACATGGTCACAGTCATTGTCAGGTTCAAGTATAAGTATTTAGTATGGCGTTAGTTATGTTTTAGGTGTCTCTCGCATCATGGTCATATTTTTGAGTTTATAAGGTACTGTTCTTCCTCCATTGTGTAAAAAATCGGACACATACAAACTGTCACTCATATTGTTTGTTTGTTAAATATCACAAAAGTTACCTATGTAAATATCTGCACTTGACAATGAGAATAAATTCTCTAAACGTGTCTTGCTAAACATTAAAAAATGTGTAACTGGTGCTATGTTTAAGTCGAAAACATTTGAGCAACTAAAAGTGAGCAAAGGTGTCAACTAGTGGTACAAATGGCCACACTACAGAGCTTGATGATCACAACAGTCATGAAGGTGCGCATGTGTAGCAGAGAATATTTGGACATGGTCCTGATTGGTCATGATACCTTTATTTGAATAATCCTAAACTCTCCCATCAGCCACTGTGCCAAGTACACCTTGGCAGCAGCGGGAGATAAAGCCAAGGGAATTAAAATAAATCACAAATTGTTCCTACTTTTACTGATTCATGTGTGCTGGGTAGAACATCCTAGTGCCAAGAAACTTAACCACGTAATGTTACCATGTAATGCTTGTAAATGCTATTTGATGGCCAACAACACCAGCATGATGATAGCATCATTTTATGTCAATTACATTTTTTCATAACGAGTAATTTGTTAGAAAATTTTAAATATGTTGGCTCAAAATCAGGTGCAAGTTAACACTATGAATATAGGAAATTTGATGGGAGCAATAAAAAATGTTATAAATGGCAGGAAAATGTTAATTCTGGAATGTAAAAGCAGGGTTATACAGTATTTATGTTGTCACAATCCCAACAATATTAATACTGTAACATTATTGTTCTACAAACTTCAATGTTATTGCTCTCTTAAGCCTTCTTTTTTAACATTATTGTTGTGTATGAAAGAAAAGAAGTAAGTTTTCAGTTTAAAATCCCATCAAAAACAAGGTAACTGCAGTTGAGATACAGATTGAGGAAGGAAATTGGCCTTGGCTTTTCAAAGGAACTGCCATAGAATGCCACACTGTTTTTATATGCATGGCCATCCTCCACAGCCATCTTATTTGTCTTTTTTTTCTTTCTCTCTTAAGCAATCTGCAGATTAGCTGAGTTTTTCACCAGATTTGTTTTGCTTGATTAGTAAAGCATAATCAGTGTTGAATTTGCATATATAATAAAGTCCTTACATTTTGAGTCCTATGTAAGCAAAACTGTTTTCATCTCTAAAGTGACCAAGGCATTAAAATATATTTTGTATGTTAAATGTTTACAAACTATTAAAGCTAAATGTATGTTGTGAAAAACTTTCCTAATGTGCAGAATGCTTGAAACAGAAAAAAAAAAAAAAAAAAATAACAAAGGGAAATAGGTTTCATGTAAAATGACAAAACACATAGACTGAAGTCACCTCAAGTTCAAAGCTAGAACATACTTAGGTCACTGGGAATAAGGAAAAGTAGGTTCACAATCTCAATAACAGTAGACAATTCACGTGAATGTAACTGGCGATCTTTAGGATTCTGTTGTTCCATGGTAACGTATATTCCTTATATAATGCAATACGTGTCAACAGTTGTTTCTTCGAGGTGAGTGTTAAAGCTCACCAAGTCTTTGGTGTGATTGGTGTGTTGTGATAATAAGTATAATTCTCATTGTAGGCCATGTTTTTTCTAAGAAAATTGAGCACATTGTCTCTCAGAATATATGTTATTTTTAACAGGTTATTAAGTCACTAAGGTAGAGACCACAGGGAATTGCTGGATGTTTTGTTGTTTTTGAGTGAAAGCTGTAAGAAATCATTCTCCAGTGTGCAAATTTTATAATGCAATATCTGACTGGAAAAATTTTAGAATTTTGAAGGATGTGATAGAAAGAAAAATAAATTACTGCCAAATGTACTACTATGCCATATTCATCTATAATGAATTTGTTACCGTTCCCCCCTCCCCCCTCCTTTGTCTTGACTTCTGATGAAACTGCTAGGTGTCTAGAAATTATCAAACTATTAAAACTGCACTAACACAATTCTGCCAAGAGAAAGTAGTCTGTGTGTATCTTGTTAGCGTGAAAACTGTATTGATTAAAAAAACTGGAAGTATGTGCTAGCTGTGTTCACAAACTTCCTCAAATGATAGGGGCCAGATTCTTAATGTTCTACAGTTATTTGTTTAGGATATGTCTCATAGCTTACTAACATCCAGCCAGGCATATACAGGATGTGCATTATTGTAGCATTTCACTGACTTTCATGAAAAAAGTTGTTTAATATTTTTCCAATTGTGTATGATGGGCCATATATACTCATTTAACATCTGAAGGAAGAAGGATTCAGTGTCCTGTTGGTGATGAGATGATTCAGAATAGAGCACAAGCCCAGATTCGGGAAATATCGGGAAGGAAATGATTTTTTTAAGGAACCATGCTGGAATTTGTCTTAACAATTTAGAGAAGTTACAGGAAACCTAAATCTGGTTAACTGGATGGCATTTATGGTGGCATGTAGCACATAGAGTCCAATCACATCTACAAAGGGCGTTCAAAAAATGTTGCACAGTCGTCTCTAATTTTTTTAATTTTTTTCAGGAGGAGAACGAAATTTTTTGTGAACGTACTTGGAACCTTTAGCTATACATTGAACCTATTCAATGTACCCTCCATCAGCTGTTACACATCTGGCCCAACGTTCTTTCCATGATGTAAATGCACTTTGGTAAAATTCTGGGGATTGACTTTTACACCATTGCTTGACACAGTAAATAAGGTCATTCTCACTATTAAATGTTTTACCTCACAGGTGGTCCTTTAGATGACCAAAGAAGTAAAAATCGTCACACATCTGTCATTTTGGATGATTTGATCAATGGTCTCCTTATTCACATCACTCACTGTTGTCGATGGTCTACCACATCGTGGATTGTCCAGTAGAGAGAAATCACCTTCTTTAAACCTCTGCAACTACCACTGGATACTGATGTGATTCACTGTGTCCTCCTAATAAACAGGGAGCAACTTCCTGTGAATTGATGTGACAGAGTGATAGCTGGTCTTGAAGAGGAACTCCATCACTGACCATTGTCGCAACCTGACATCTACTTCATGGTCCATTATGGCTCACCTGTAAATATAAGAAAATACTTTTATGTACCAACTTATAGCTAAATGTTCCAAGCATGTTCACAAAACATTGCATTCTCCTCCAGCAAAAAATAAAAAAATTAGAGATGACTGTGCAAAACTTTTCGAACTGCCTTTGTACATACATACTCCGCAAGCCACCACACTGCACAAAATGGGGGGCAGCCTGTACTAGTCATTCCCTTTCCTGTCCCACTTCCAAATGGAGCAGGGAAAAAATGATTGTCTATACATCTCCATAGGAGTCCTAATTTTTCTTATCTTATTTTTGCTGTCCTCATGTAAAATGTACGTTGGCGACAGTAGAATTGTTTTGCTGTCAGCCGCAAATGCCGATTCTGTAAATTTTTCCCAATAGTATTTAACAAAATGAATGTCATCTTTCCTACAGGGATTCCCATTTGAGTTCACAAGACATTTCTGTAATACTCGCATATAGGTTGAAACAGTGAGTAATTAATCTAGCAGCACACCTCTGAATTGTTTCAATTTCTTCTAATCTGACCTGGTAGGGTCCTCAAATGGTCAAGAAGTATTCAAGAATGGGTTGCATTAGTGTTCTATATGTGGTTTCATTTATAGATGAGTTACACTTCCTTAGAATCCTCCCATTAAATTGAAGCACTTTCCCTACTATTTACCTTACTTGCTTGCTCCGATTCATGTAGCTTTGCAACATAATAGCTAGGTATATTCCCCCCCCCCCCCCCCCCCCCCCATGAACCATGGACCTTGCCATTGGTGGGGAGGCTTGCGTGCCTCAGCGATACAGATAGCCGTACCATAGGTACAACCACAACGGAGGGGTATCTGTTGAGAGGCCAGACAAACGTGTGGTTCCTGAAGAGGGGCAGCAGCCTTTTCAGTAGTTGCAGGGGCAACAGTCTGGATGATTGACTGATCTGGCCTTGTAACAATAACCAAAACGGCCTTGCTGTGCTGGTACTGCGAACGGCTGAAAGCAAGGGGAAACTACGGCCGTAATTTTTCCCGAGGGCATGCAGCTTTACTGTATGATTAAATGATGATGGCGTCCTCTTGGGTAAAATATTCCGGAGGTAAAATAGTCCCCCATTCGGATCTCCGGGCGGGGACTACTCAAGAGGATGTCGTTATCGGGAGAAAGAAAACTGGCGTTCTACGGATCGGAGCATGGAATGTCAGGTCCCTTAATCGGGCAGGTAGGTTAGAAAATTTGAAAAGGGAAATGGATAGGTTAAAGTTAGATATAGTGGGAATTAGTGAAGTTTGGTGGCAGGAGGAACAAGACTTCTGGTCAGGTGACTACAGGGTTATAAACACAAAGTCAAATTAGGGTAATGCAGGAGTAGGTTTAATAATGAATAGGAAAATAGGAACGCGGGTGAGCTACTACAAACAGCTTAGTGAACGCATTATGGTGGCCAAGATAGATACGAAGCCCACACCTACTACAGTAGTACAAGTTTATATGCCAACTAGCTCTGCAGATGACGAAGAAATTGAAGAAATGTATGATGAAATAAAAGAAATTATTCAGATAGTGAAGGGAGACGAAAATTTAATAGTCATGGGTGACTGGAACTCGAGTGTAGGAAAAGGGAGAGAAGGAAACGTAGTAGGTGAATATGGATTGGGGCTAAGAAATGAAAGAGGAACCCGCCTGGTAGAATTTTGCACAGAGCACAACTTAATCATAGCTAACACTTGGTTTAAGAATCATGATAGAAGGTTGTATACATGGAAGAACCCTGGAGATACTAAAAGGTATCAGATAGATTATATAATGGTAAGACAGAGATTTAGGAACCAGGTTTTAAATTGTAAGACATTTCCAGGGGCAGATGTGGACTCTGACCACAATCTATTGGTTATGACCTGTAGATTAAAACTGAAGAAACTGCAAAAAGGTGGGAATTTAAGGAGATGGGACCTGGATAAACTGAAAGAACCAGAGGTTGTACAGAGTTTCAGGGAGAGAATAAGGGAACAATTGAAAGGAATGGGGGAAAGAAATACAGTAGAAGAAGAATGGGTAGCTTTGAGGGATGAAGTAGTGAAGGCAGCAGAGGATCAAGTAGGTAAAAAGATGAGGGCTAGTAGAAATCCTTGGGTAACAGAAGAAATATTGAATTTAATTGATGAAAGGAGAAAATATAAAAATGCAGTAAATGAAGCAGGCAAAAAGGAATACAAACGTCTCAAAAATGAGATTGACAGGAAGTGCAAAATGGCTAAGCAGGGATGGCTAGAGGACAAATGTAAGGATGTAGAGGCTTATCTCACTAGGGGTAAGATAGATACTGCCTACAGGAAAATTAAAGAGACCTTTGGAGAAAAGAGAACCACTTGTATGAACATCAAGAGCTCAGATGGAAACCCAGTTCTAAGCAAAGAAGAGAAAGCAGAAAGGTGGAAGGAGTATATAGAGGGTCTATACAAGGGCGATGTACTTGAGGACAATATTATGGAAATGGAAGAAGATGTAGTAGAAGATGAAATGGGAGATACGATACTGCATGAAGAGTTTGACAGAGCACTGAAAGACCTGAGTCGAAACAAGGCCCCCGGAGTAGACAACATTCCATTGGAACTACTGACGACCTTGGCAGAGCCAGTCCTGACAAAACTCTACCATCTGGTCAGCAAGATGTATGAAACAGGCGAAATACCCTCAGACTTCAAGAAGAATATAATCATTCCAATCCCAAAGAAAGCAGGTGTTGACAGATGTGAGAATTACCGAACAATCAGTTTAATAAGCCACAGCTGCAAAATACTAACACGAATTCTTTACAGACGAATGGAAAAACTGGTAGATCAGTTTGGATTCCATAGAAATACTGGAACGCGTGAGGCAATACTAACCTTACGACTTATCTTAGAAGAAAGATTAAGGAAAGGCAAACCTACGTTTCTAGCATTTGTAGACTTAGAGAAAGCTTTTGACAATGTTGACTGGAATACTCTGTTTCAAATTCTAAAGGTGGCAGGGGTAAAATACAGGGAGCGAAAGGCTATTTACAATTTGTACAGAAACCAGATGGCAGTTATAAGAGTCGAGGGACATGAAAGGGAAGCAGTGGTTGGGAAGGGAGTAAGACAGGGTTGTAGCCTCTCCCCGATGTTATTCAATCTGTATATTGAGCAAGCAGTAAAGGAAACAAAAGAAAAATTCGGAGTAGGTATTAAAATCCATGGAGAAGAAATAAAAACTTTGAGGTTTGCCGATGACATTGTAATTCTGTCAGAGACAGCAAAGGACTTGGAAGAGCAGTTGAACGGAATGGATGGTGTCTTGAAGGGAGGATATAAGATGAACATCAACAAAAGCAAAACGAGGATAATGGAATGTAGTCGAAGTAAGTCGGGTGATGTTGAGGGTATTAGATTAGGAAATGAGACACTTAAAGTAGTAAAGGAGTTTTGCTATTTGGGGAGCAAAATAACTGATGATGGTCGAAGTAGAGAGGATATAAAATGTAGACTGGCAATGGCAAGGAAAGCGTTTCTGAAGAAGAGAAATTTGTTAACATCGAGTATAGATTTAAGTGTCAGGAAGTCTTTTCTGAAAGTATTTGTATGGAGTGTAGCCATGTATGGAAGTGAAACATGGACGATAAATAGTTTGGACAAGAAGAGAATAGAAGCTTTCGAAATGTGGTGCTACAGAAGACTGCTGAAGATTAGATGGGTAGATCACATAACTAATGAGGAGGTACTGAATAGGATTGGGGAGAAGAGGAGTTTGTGGCACAACTTGACCCGAAGAAGGAATCGGTTGGTAGGACATGTTCTGAGGCATCAAGGGATCACCAATTTACTATTGGAGGGCAGCGTGGAGGGTAAAAATCGTAGGGGGAGACCAAGAGATGCATACACTAAGCAGATTCAGAAGGATGTAGGTTGCAGTAGGTACTGGGAGATGAAGAAGCTTGCACAGGATAGAGTAGCATGGAGAGCTGCATCAAACCAGTCTCAGGACTGAAGACCACAACAACAACAGCTAGGTATTTAATTAATGTAACTGTGTCAGTCAGCACACCACTTGTACTGTATTCGAACACTTACTGCCATCATTCCACACCACACAGTCACTTTTAAATAATTTTGTTCGTACTCTGCCATCATCTTAGTACCACGTTCAGACCAGCATTGGCAGTGAAGGCTGTTTATAAAACCACAAACTTAGAAAACATACCTCATTAGGCCAGATGTTTGAAAAATGTTGACAGTCTTTGTGCCAACTCAGCAGGAATTCTTCAAATTTGATTATTTGCCAACAATATGTAAGTGTAAGTTCTTTTATGTAATGATGCTCTGGTGGGCAAATAAAAGAAGTGTAAAAGAATGGACCCACAAAATTACGGGCCAATATCCCTAACTTTGGTTTGCTGCAGGAACCTTGAACATATTCTCAGTTCAAATATAATAAACTTTCTTGAAACTGAGGAGCTAACGTCTATGAATCAGCATGATTTTAGACAGCATTGCTTGTGAAAAACTCAGCTTGCTCTTTTCCCACATGATATACTGCGAATTATGAACGAAGGGCAACAGGCTAATTCCATATTTCTAGATTTCTGGAAAGCATGTGACACGGTGCCCCATTGCAGGCTGTGAATGAAGGTAAAAGTACAGGGTTATTACAAATGATTGAAGTGATTTCACAGCTCTACAATAACTTTATTATTTGAGATATTTTCACAATGCTTTGCACACATATACAAAAACTCAAAAAGTTTTTTTAGGCATTCACAAATGTTCGATATGTGCCCCTTTAGTGATTCGGCAGACATCGAGCTGATAATCAAGTTCCTCCCACACTCGGCGCAGCATGTCCCCATCAATGAGTTCGAAAGCATCGTTGATGTGAGCTCGCAGTTCTGGCACGTTTCTTGGTAGAGGAGGTTTAAACACTGAACCTTTCACATAACCTCACAGAAAGAAATCGCATGGGGTTAAGTCGGGAGAGCATGGAGGCCATGACATAATTGCTGATCATGATCTCCACCAGGACCGATCCATCGGTTTTCCAATCTCCTGTTTAAGAAATGCCAAACATCATGATGGAAGTGCGGTGGAGCACCATCCTGTTGAAAGATGAAGTTGGCGCTGTCGGTCTCCAGTTGTGGCATGAGCCAATTTTCCAGCATGTCCAGATAGATGTGTCCTGTAACGTTTATTTCGCAGAAGAAAAAGGGGCCGTAAACTTTAAACCGTGAGATTGCACAAAACACGTTAACTTTTGGTGAATTGCGAATTTGCTGCATGAATGCGTGAGGATTCTCTACTGCCCAGATTCGCACATTGTGTCTGTTCACTTCACCATTAAGAAAAAATGTTGCTTCATCACTGAAAACAAGTTTCGCACTGAACGCACCCTCTTCCATGAGCTGTTGCAACCGCGCCGAAAATTCAAAGCGTTTGACTTTGTCATCGGGTGTCAGGGCTTGTAGCAATTGTAAACAGTAAGGATTCTGCTTTAGCCTTTTCCGTAAGATTTTCCAAACCATCGGCTGTGGTACGTTTAGCTCCCTGCTTGCTTTATTCGTTGACTTCCCCGGGCTACGCGTAAACTTGCCCGCACGCGTTCAAACGTTTCTTCGCTCACTGCAGGCCGACCCATTGATTTCCCCTTACAGAGGCATCCAGAAGCTTTAAACTGCGCATACCATCGCCGAATGGAGTTAGCAGTTGGTGGATCTTTGTTGAACTTCGCCCTGAAGTGTCGTTGCACTGTTATAACTGACTGATGTGAGTGCATTTCAAGCACGACATATGCTTTCTCGGCTCCTGTCGCCATTTTGTCTCACTGCGCTCTCGAGCACTTTGGCGGCAGAAACCTGAAGTGCGGCTTCAGCCGAACAAAACTTTATGAGTTTTTCTACGTATCTGTAGTGTGTCGTGACCATATGTCAATGAATGGAGCTACAGTGAATTTATGAAATTGCTTCAATCATTTGTAATAGCCCTGTATAAGGAGTAAGTCACAGATACGAGAGTGGCTCAAAGACTTCTTAAGTAATACAACCCAGTACGTTTTCCTCAACGGGGAGTGTTCATCACAGATAAGGGTATCGTCAGGAGTGCCCCATAGGATCGCTGTTGTTCTACTGTGTATAAACGATTTTGTGGAGAGGGTGGGCAGCAGTCTGCAGTTGTTTACTGATGATGCTGTGGTGTGTAGTAAGACATTGAAGTTGAGTGATTGTATGAGATACAAGACGACTTAGACAAAATTTCAAGTTGGTGTGATGAATGGCAGCTAGATCTAAATGTGGAGAAATGTAAGTTAATGGAGATGGGTGGGAAGAACAAACCTATAATGCTGGGTCCTGCTTGACACAGTGAAGTCATTTAAATATCTGGGCATAATGTTGCAGAGCAATAAGAAATGGAACGAACATGTGAGAACGGTGGTAAAGAAGGTGAATGGTCAACATTGGGTTATTGGGAGAATTTTAGGAAAGTGTGGTTCACATGTAAAGGAGACAGCATCTAGGACACTGGTGCAACCTATTTTTGAGTACTACTGGAGGTTCAAACAACATGTAAGTGTTATTGAGATGATTTGGGAACTCAAATGGGAGTTGCTGGAAGGAAGGAAACGCTATTTTCATGGAACACTACTGACAAAATTTAGAGGATTGGTATTTGAAGCTGACTGCTGAATAATTCTGCTGCCACCAACATACACTGCATGTAAGGACCGCAAAGATTAGATACAAGAAATTAGGACTCATACGGAGGCATACAGATATTTTTCCCTCACTCTATTTGTAAGTGGAACAGAGGAGAAAATTACTAGTAATGGTACATGGTACCCTCCACCATGCACCATACTGTGACTTGCAGAGTATCTATTTAGTTGTAGGTGTAGATGTAAAAATTTACATGTTTGTGGAGTGTTGTATATACTGCATGCTTCATGAATCTGCTTTCATACATAGCCTGACACAATGACTTTTGGATGGCATACATGAATATATTCTAAACCAACTTCACATTTTCCTCAGCGTGTGACATCAGTGCATATGTCTATCACTCATCCTATGGCCATAAACTTAGCATAACATTTCCATAAGCTCAGTATAACTTTAACTGATTGTTTCTGGATGCATCACTCTAAAGGTTTTGATAAAAAATTATGGAAAGAACTGATTGGGGCTTCATTGACAAAAAATGTTTACTGGATATATCTCAACATGGTTTTAGACACAACAGATCTACACAAACAGCTACTAGAACTTTTGGGTACAAAACAATCCATTTCAGCCATATTTATAGATCTATCTCACTATGGCGAGCATCAATGGGTCATAAAATATTGCTAATAAAAACTGAACATTATTGATATCAGAAGACTGGCAATCAAAATTGCATTGTTTCTTAGAAATTACTTATAGAAGGTCAGTGTGATATACACAGACTAACAAGTAACTGAAATTTTATCTGAAAGTAAAACAACCACACATAATGTGCTTCAGGGCTTAGTACTGGGACCTCTGCTACTCCTTCAGTGTGTCAATGATTTTAGCCTGAATGTAGATGCTCACTGAACCATTTCACTTGTAGATGACATGGCTGTACTCTCAAAGCGGATAATCCTGGAGCAGTACAGAAAGCTTGGTTACTGGACAACCTTTAAACAATAGACAAATGATAACAACAAAAAGAATGTATCCAGAAACTTCCTTACCACACAAAACACAGACCCATCTCAACAATTGTAATTGTTAATAAGCATCCAATTGAAACTAACTCTGTGACTTCAAAATAACTTGAAATGGAATAAACACATTAATCATGTAAATGCTAAAATAAGTTTTGACTATTCTTTGAGTGTGTTGCAAGAATGTACTTGTCAGAAAACAGTCAAAAGTGTATACTATGATCACATATAGACTCACATGATATAGAGCAGGACATTGCGCTGTAATTCTCCAGCTGCCCTCAGCACTGTAGAATTGCGAAGAGAGCCATGAGGATCATTAATGGAAGCAAAATTAAAGACTCTTTCAAATCAAACAGTGGAAAATGCAGGATGGAATATGACAATACTATGAAAAGGATAGTTGCTACTCACCATATAGCAGAGATGCTGAGTCGCAGATAGGCACAACAGAAAGACTGTCAGAAAGTAAGCTTTCGGCCATCAAGGACTTCATTGGAAATAGACAAAACACACACATACTTACACAAACACAACTCACACATGCATGACCACAGTGCCTGGCTGCTGAGGCCAGACTCAGTTGTGTATTTCTGATGAAAGCTTACTTTCTGAGAGTCTTTTCACTGTGCCTATCTGCGATTCAGCATCTCCACTATATGGTGAGCAGCAACTATCCTTTTCGTAATGTTGTCAGGCTCATTAAAATCTATTGTCATAAGGACAGAGATCCTAACATTGCCTCACATATATATTCTCATGAGAAAAAAAAAGTTCCGACTGAATGCAGACTAAAGAAAAACAGTGAATTTAATAAACATTACAAAAGAATGAACTCCAGCCTACAAGCTAATACACAACTTTGTCAGAAGGAAGCATTCCACATGGGCCTTCAGTGATTTAGTAAGCTCTGTACATTTATAAAGTCTACAGAAGATAATACATAATTTTGATCTCATATAGACCTGTTGAAATGTTTGTAAACCATTAGCTAATCAATGTAAATAATTTTGTCTGACAGCTGAAGCACATTGTTTAAAGTCAGATCACATGAACAAAATAAATAAGTAAATTTCATCCCTTCAATTTATGCCACCATCTCTTCAGAGGAACCATTAAACTGCAGATCTTGTAGTGTGGTTAAACCTATACTCACTTCAGAACAGTCACAGATCTGGCCATGTTACTCATATTGACAGTGGGGAAAACTGAGAACTGAGACATTATTAAATTTTTCTTTATGGTGTACATATGCACAAAAATTTAGAAAGATTATACTAACATAAGATGAACCATAGAATTTTTTTAATGGTATGCTAATTTCTACACACCCAATTTGTTTGCTCAGAAAGCTCAGAATTTGAGAAAAATTTCATTTCTTAGTGCTATTGAATGTACAGTGAGTTGATATTTTAATGCAAATGATTATATATTTATTTAATATACTGTAGTTTATAACGGTTACTTGCATCTGTCATTCTCAGACTTTGTTCTGCACTTGCTACACCATCATCTGATAAATATTAAATTATAATGAGGAATTTAATGGAAGCAGTAAGCAGACTACTTTTTAGCTGGTATGGGAAATGCTCATATTCTTCTCCTCATTTTTTAAGTGTGAAAATTTACCGAATGATTTAGTATGATACATTTATATTTGGCATCAGCAAAATGAAATTGGTGTTTTCATTAACTGAATTATATTTTTATAGTGGTTTATAATGAGTGTTATGGTAGTCATATATTTTTTGTAATAGGATAACTAATGCAGTTTTCATAATAGTAATGTAATTTATTACTTCACTGAAGTGTTCTCTTTGATTCTTCTCTTTGCTCTAGTACTAACAAAGATTCAGTGCACTATAATACACAAAAAGAAGAACATTTTGCTTCTTTCAAATTTTCTGAGAACCATGTGAAATTCAGACCAGAGTCTTAGTTCAGTAAATGATTTTCTGAATATTTTTGAGTATTGTGTATAAAGAAGCTCATTTTTACAGTATAATAATAATATTAGTATTACTCAACTTTAGCTGTCAAAGAGATGTCAATGGAGAAGGTTCTACGTGATCTTCACACAACATGGTCAAAGATGGAATTTGATCAAGAGACACATTCACGTACCGGATGTACATTGCTGAAAGCCAGTGAAGAGCTCATTGAAACACTCGAGGACAATCAGGTACAGTATAATAAGTTTTGTTGCAGTATATTTGTGAAGCTTTCACTTTTCTTTGTGTTAGCACTTCATGTGGAGATATGACATAAATTCAGTAAACATGAAACACAGACAGATGATTGCTGGAGTGTATAAGAAATACAGACATATGCTCCCAAATGCACATAAACTAAAATAGCACTTTCACAGTGAAGTGTGGTGCCCCATTCATAGTGCAAGTATTTAGTTATTACTGTGTGTCACATGTCTGGATAGAAATGCACTGTCTGGTTGTCATAGAGTGAGAGGATGGCACTCCTTTTGTGATGTAATGGCTGTTACACAACACGCAAAATTATTTCAAAAATCTGGAAGACAAAAACAAATGCAAAATTAAAATTAACACATGTCCATGTGTATGGATTTGCAATGCCCTTTGCTTTAAAACAGGGTTATATGAAGCCTCTTTCATCAAAATGTGTTTGTACATCTTTATTTTACGAGTCAGTGACATGTTGTAACATTTGAATTTAGAAATAATTAGCCAAAAAAAGTATGCTGATTTCCTATCTGAAAGGAGTGTGGTTACTTTTGACTTTTGGATTGCCTAACAGTATCCCCAACATACACATACCGAAAACCACAATAAATTAGAATTTAAATAAACAACCACGTACAAAACACATAAAAGATTTTAATATAACTTTTTAAAAAAGTGTGAGAACCTCATGTAATAACATAAAACACTGTATCAGGAATGCAGGTTCGTTTCAATACTGTTAACAGCACCAATTTGATCTCATAGAAGGAGAAATCAAAAAATGGAACAAAATGCGTCTGCACATATATTTATGCCAGAACACACATATCATGTTCATACACAAGCAAACAACAATATGTTTGGACTAAAGTAAAGAATAATCTTGCATAGAACACAGTAATATTAGAGGTGTGTGACTGCCAAGAGTCAGCTTTGTCAATAAAAAATACTGAGTTAAATATTAGCATTATGGATTGGATTGTTGCAAGTGTGAATACCTCATTTGAAGACCTATTTCTGTCTCAGCTTCTGATACAGTATATTTTGTTAGGACTTTTTAATGAGCAAATCAACACTGCCAATATAAAAGAACTACAAAAAATTTGATGTGCTTAATAATTTGTTTGATTACCCTGAACTAAATATTGAAAAATAAAATTTTAGTGTATTAGGACCTTGTAGTGGGTGATGCACGCTTTTACTGAGTGTTGATTGCCAGGTTGAACTTCAGCACACATTCACAATTTGGTTCAGCTAACAACTGAAAGATTGATTGTGATCATAAATGAGAAACAGAAACAAAGTCCACTGGCATAATACCAGTTCCGAAGGGAAGCCTCATCCTGGGTGACTTTAGGATGACATCTATAGGGTGTCACAGCATGTGGCATACCTTGAATCGGTGCAGAGATGGTGTGGTGAAAAACAAAGCATCCGGGCTGGTCTCAACAAGTCTTGTTTGATGGGAGACAAGGTGTAACTGGCTTGTGGCCCAGAACTGAGTGGGCAGTTGAATCCTGCCTGCTGGAGGTTGAGCTCTGCCTTAAATATTCAGCAGGGTGGAAGTATATCTGCAACCACATGACATGCAGACGGAGCTTGTTTCGATAACATCACCACCAGTTTCCCGATGTGAGCCCATCACTCAGAAGTTGTCTGGTGCCCATTAGTAGCACCTGTAACAAAAGCCTGTTTGTAAACAGTACTGCGTCCACAACATCTGATGCCCTGTGGTATTTGTAAGTAGAGTATGTAGGAAGAAATTCCTGTAGGCCAAGGGGGAGCAAACCTGCAGCAAGTGTGATGGTCAATGACAACAAATGCATTTATAGCAAATTATCAATGAAACAAAGTTCTTACCATAAATGATAATCAAGAAATAATCTGTGAGAAATCATTAGAGGACAAGATAGAAAATCATTTCAGTGTGCCAAGTATTATAAAACCTGGTTCACCAATCAAGACAGTTGTTAAAAAAGTAGTAAAATTAACTGAATAGTGAAATTAACTGAATACTGAAAGAATTTCAGAGGAAAATGATGTATTCTCTGGATTGCATGTTGAAATTTAACACCCAAAATGAATATAATGGTTCATCCAATACCTCTAGACATGAAGCTATTAGTTTGTGAATCACTTTATGATAGATAAAATCGACACTGTTACAAGTGTGTGTGTGGAAAGGGACTTTCTGTGAATTTTGAAATCAAAAGGTCATAAAGAAATGAATGTACAATCTGTAATTTACATCTAAACAGATGAAGAAAGCCTCTCATTTGCAATAAGCTTGCACCTTTCATACATTTGGTTCAAATAAAAAGACCAGTACAATAGTAAAGCAAACACAAGTGGAAAAATATAAGAAACGACTGTCATGTAGAGAAAGAACAGATAAAAAGACTGTAGTGAAGTGAAAGTACCAAACAAGAACAAACAGACAGGTATGGACCAGTATGTGAGCAGAAACAACCAAAAGAGAAGAAACACACCTGGCGAGCTGAATTTCAGATTTACAAATACAGTAACAGTATAATGAAAAATATAGTTGCTGCTCACCATATAGCAGAGATGCTGAGTCACAGAAAGGCAAAACAAAAGGATTCTTACAAAATTAACTTACAGCCAACAAGGCCTGCGTCAGAATTATACAACATACACACACACACACACACACACACACACACACACACACACACACACATACGCTCATGCAACTCACACACACACACATGACCACAGTCTCTGTCAACTGGAGCCAGACTCAGTCTTTATTGTAAATACAGTAACAAGGGAGATGTTAATGGATAACTGGGTGAAAAAGGGCTATAATAAAATGAAAGTTGGAAATCTCTTAACAGAAGAAAAGTAGAATCTCACAACAAGTAAACCAAAACGCCAGAAGTCAAACACCAAGTGTCGCATCACTGGAATTAATCAGGATTTTTCTCCACTAGAGACTCTAGCACAAAAAGTGAGGTTAGTGGTCAAGCAATAAATAGTGTATTCCCTGTACCTGATTTCAAGTTGCTCCATCAGAATGTTCAATCACTATCCAGTAAACTTACTAAAATAGTAAGGTGGGTCTTTCCGCTCCCGGGATTGGAATGACTTCTTACCCTCTCCCTTAAAACCCACATCCTTTCGTCTTTCCCTCTCCTTCCCTCTTTCCTGACGAAGCAACTGTTGGTTGCGAAAGCTTGAATTTTGTGTGTGTGTTTGTGTTTGTTTGTGTGTCTATCAACATGCCAACACTTTCGTTTGGTAAGTTACATCATCTATGTTTTTAGATATAAAATACATTTAATATATTTACAGTAAGTGCTTGACCACAGCTTCTACACCACAGCTTCTACTGTCTCTGAATGTCTGGAACACTACAATAAATAAAACTGATTATCAAACATTATTAATAATATCATATGTATTATCTCAGATTATATTATTATTTACTTTGATTGTGTTGAGCATGTAATCTCACTTATTAACCACTGTCATTATACACTAGTTGTATTACCCCTTGCTTGTCCTTGGTCACATGTACAAACAATGTACTAAAAATGATATACTGAGCCAAATAAATAAGTAAACGCTATATGTCAATATTCATTTATCTTATGATCACTTTGAAATGATGATCAGCTTGCAGATCACATTGTCTGTTATCCTTCAGAAAATAGGACAGTAATTTACATAGACACATGCTGAGTCTAACTTAGTTGCAATGAGTGGCAGTAAAAACACAGTTGGTTAGCAACAACTAACAGTAAATGTTTAGCCGTGACCTATGAAGTAAGACTGCCTGACCACAGCTGGCTTCTCGGAAGCTGACGGCAATTGTGAACAATTAGTGGAGACTGACCCGACACTTCCTAGCGATGACTGACTGGCAGTAAGTGACGGTGCCATTGTTCACCATGCCTATTTGTATATTTGTGTAAGAACTTTTCTGGTATTAAGTACAAAAGTTTAAAGTGAAGATTAACCCTTTCATGACCCGTGGGACATATGTGTCCCACTTCACTTTTTTGTGCTTCACGACTAAGGGGACAATAGAAACCCACATCTGTAGTGTGCTGCCATCTACTGGAAGCCTTCACTACTACTTGAAAGCATTACAGACTAGAGATGGGCAAAACTGTTCTTTTCAGAGATCGGATCAGAACTGTTCACTCCCTGAAATGAACTAGCTCTTTTTCATAACTCACCACTCATTCACAATAGAAAATAAATGGAAGGCACATTGCCCTTTAAACTTGGTTTATTCCAGTACTATACCTGTATTTTGATCTTATTTGATCCTATTTTGAAGTAACACAGATAATGAGTAAGAACTTTGTATTGTTTATTGAAATTTCCATGATATGACAAAGTTTTTGATTATTGATTTATTTTGCACTATCGTGGTTTTTTGGGTGATCGGAAAATCTTGTAACTTGAGATTTAAATTAACAATATATTTGGGTATAATGTATTAAAATTCCATTAACCTCGTACAAATACATCGCAAGCCATATATTTTTAAAGTGAACGTTTCCTTCTGAAGACGCCTAAAATCGTAAAATCCGTACCAGAATAAGAAAAAAAGATGTATAATTTGCCTGTAAGACTAAAATGCTGCATATAGCCTTATGCAGAATAAAACAAGGAAAATATTGGTGTATCACATTTTGCGATACGTTTATCGGTTCGCTTGTAATTAAAGCGTAAATTCGAGTGTCCGTAGTAAAAATCCTATAGTAAGAGGAGTCGTCAGGAACCTAATCTGATCAGTTTAAACAAATAAAAATAAAATAAAAACAAATGATGTATACATAACAAAATAACGTAATATACATAGCGGTATTACTACGAAGAACAATATCCAGTAGAGACGAACTCCGATGCAGAGGCGCTGAGTCAAGCAGGTCGAACCGCGAGCTGTATTACTGCGTGAGCTAAGACCGCAGAGACCAGAGTGACACCTGAGTTGCTTTGCTCAACGCTCTGTCTAGAGTCGAGAACAGTGGGGTGAGCGTTGAGCGGGCGAGTTCCGAGAGTGGGGGGAGCGGTGAACGGCCACCCGCTCCGAGACAAATCATCCGTTCTCTTGCAAGCAGGTTGTTGCAAGTAGTTCTTATGTTCTCCGCTAGGAGGCTCTCTGTCTTGTTGCTCGCATCAACCGCCCAGAGGGCAGGACGTGCGACTGAAACGCTCGCCGACGGAGTGCAATGCTAAGTTAAGATGCTCCAGACACTGCACGCGGCAGAGGAAGCACAGAGACGGCATGGCATATGTGAAACACAAAATCCAATGGGGCACTGCACAATGCAGGCAGCCAAGGCAGAAGCAGGGCAGAGACCGGCGCTGGCTGTGTTGTGTGGCGTGCAGTGTGCTCTGACTAGCAGAGGCCCCGCTGATATGCTCTCTCTCTCTCTCTATCTCTCTCTCTCTCTCTCTCTCTCGCTCTCTCTGCTGTGGGAAACGTTTGGAGCTACCGTTCTTTTTTTCTGAATCACTGATTGTTCACTCCTTTAAAGATTCAACTCTATGAATCAGTTCAGGAGCGGATCCCCCATCTCTATTACAGACTTCTTCCCGCCAAACAGCTGTGTTCTGCTGGAAGTTGTTTGATGCAGTGTACTTGTTTGACCACTTCTGTGAAAGTTTTTGCATATTTTTCAACTTTTCTTTTGTAAATAAGCAAAGTAAGCATAATAGCTGATTCATTGTGTTTCTTATCATTTATTTGTAAATAGTACATGGAATCTCAGTGTAAAATGTATTTCAGCGACTTGGTAAATAGTTTTTAGTTTTGTCCCACATATTATTTATAATTTTGTGATACATTTGACATTTTGGCTTTATTTCTTTCTCTGTAAGATGCTACATCACTTGGCTCAGTAAAGTATAATAATAAAAATAACAACAACGACAACAACAATAATAATAATAATAATAATTTGTTACACAATACAGTGTGCTACCCCAATTGCAGACCTTATTTCCATTTTCTTTTTAGAAATGTCACATCTGAAAGATGAAGAACTTCTTGAGTACTACTTTTCACTTCCTGATAATGAAGACTTTTTGGAGGAAAAAAGTGATGGATAATGAAGTTGCAGATGAACTCACCCGCCTTGATGCATCCAATAGTACATTTATTGATACTAAACCATCAAGGACATTGACTGAGCCACCTAGCTATGGTCATCACAACAATGGTGACAGTGCTAGACTGGAGGTGGCAGAAAATGATGATATTGCATGTGCAGTAAAAGAAAATGTCACCGAAATTACCAATGACACTGCAAATGAAGTTATTGTGTGTGCAGAACAAGAGAATGGGGCTGAACATGCCAGTGAAACAGAGTGGACTGACAATATAACTTTTTTGAAAACTTATCAGCATCTCTTGATGGAAGTGCTGATATAAAGTTTGATTTTGGAAAAAATGATAAAGAAATCGATTATTTTTTTACAATTTTTACTGATGATTGTTTGAGGAAGATCAAAGATGAGACTAACCTCTATGCAACTCAAATACTTGCCAACATTACTAGAGGTAAGAGGGTAAGACAGGCCATCTGGTATTGGAAAGAATACTGACGTTTAAGAAATAAAATATTTTATTGCCATTCACATTCTAATCGGAATACATAGGCTGCCTGATCTGAGTCACTATTGGTCCACTGACCCACTTTTAGGTGTAAGTGCAATTTCTCAACTAATGAGTAAAACTAGGTTCAAAAAACTGACCTGCAGTCTCACCAACTAATTGTGTTCAACAACTTCTTCTCATCGTACAATCTGATGAAGTCACTAAATGAAAGAGGACTTTTTGGAGTTGGAACAGTGAGGACAAACAGGAATGGACTTCCAAGTATGATGAAGAAACAAGACAAATTACAAATGGGGCAGTTTATGTTCAAAACAAAGGGATGTGTCTCAGCAATAAAATGGCAAGACAACAAGGCTGTGAAAATACCAAGTACTTATCATAGCCCAAAAGATGTAACCTTTGTCAATAGGGAAAACAGGGATGGTACTTCATCAGAGGTCTTCTGTCCTAAAGTTGTTGCAGAGTACAATACATTTATGGGAGGTGTGGATTGCTTACATCAGATGTGTGAGAGATATGCGATTGGAAGGTGATCTCTAAAGTGGTGGCATCGTATTTTCTTTTTCGTAATTGACCTGGCAATTCTTAAAAGTTTCATAAAGTGGAACTGTAATCATGGGGGAGGACATAACCAGTTATCCTTTCACCTTTTGCTTATCAGACAACTAACAGCAGGTGATGAAATCAAAAGAAGAGGAAGACCAAATTTTCTAAGAAGAAACAAGCGGGGTGTCAAGAGTGTACCAGATGAAGTTCACCTTCAAGCTGGAAAACATTTCCCAGTAAAAGACACAAGGAAACACTGCAGGCTCTGCAGCACAAAGCAGAAGGAAGTATGTACCGACATAATGTGCATACACTGCAAAGTTCCTCTATGTGCATATCCCTGCTTCGAAAACTTTCATAGAAAATAAATGTTGATAATTAAATCAAAATGGCTTAGATGTCTGCCATGTAAGAAGGAGATCCCAGGTTTGAGTCCCAGTCGGGGCATACATTTTCAACTTTCCCCGTTGAGGGATATCAACACCTGTCAACAGCATAGGGTCTTGATTTAATTATCATGTCATTAGCTAGAAACATGCTATGTGCAAGAAAAGAGCACAGAAGAATCATGGCTGGAGTCTGCCCTAGAGCCACATACAGAAATATTTTTCAGGGAATTGAAATCTTGATATTCACTGCATGATATGTATTCTCCCTAATGTTTTCATAAGGAAGAAAAGCCCCTATTCAAATCTAATTAGGGTATCATAGCCATGACACTAGAAGAAAAGACAATATTCACTATAAGCATATAAAAAAGAGTGTGGTACAGGAAGGAGTCACTTCAGTGACTGAAAGAATTTTAATGCCCTCCCTTCACAAATTAAGAGTTTATTAGATGATAACATCCTGTTTGAAAAAAAAAAAAAATAAAACTTAAAGAATTCCCTGTTACAAGGTTATTTTACATTTAAGAAGAGTTCCTTAACCAATGTACCTGTAACTCTCAGATACATTCCCAAACCTGTATTTGTGATTTTTATATATATATATCGAAAAACAAAGATGATGTGACTTACAAAACGAAAGCGCTGGCACGTCGATAGACACACAAACAAACACAAACATACACACAAAATACTAGCTTTCACAACCAACGGTTGCTTCGTCAGGAAAGAGGGAAGGAGAGGGAAAGACGAAAGGATTTGGGTTTCAAGGGAGAGGGTAAGGAGTCATTCCAATCCCGGGAGCGGAAAGACTTACCTTAGGGGGAAAAAAGGACGGGTATACACTCGCACACACACACATATCCATCCACACATATACAGACACAAGCAGACATATACAGAGGCAAATATACATTGTTGTTGTTGTGGTCTTCAGTCCTGAGACTGGTTTGATGCAGCTCTCCATGCTACTCTATCCTGTGCAAGCCTCTTCATCTCCCAGTACCTACTGCAACCTACATCCTTCTGAATCTGCTTAGTGTATTCATCTCTTGGTCTCCCTCTACGATTTTTACCCTCCACGGTGCCCTCCAATGCTAAATTTGTGATCCCTTGATGCCTCAAAACATGTCCTACCAACCGATCCCTTCTTCTAGTCAAGTTGTGCCACAAACTTCTCTTCTCCCCAATCCTATTCAATACCACCTCATTAGTTACGTGATCTACCCACCTTATGTTCAGCATTCTTCTGTAGCACCACATTTCGAAAGCTTCTATTCTCTTCTTGTCCAAACTAGTTATCGTCCATGTTTCACTTCCATACATGGCTACACTCGATACAAATACTTTCAGAAACGACTTCCTGACACTTAAATCTATACTCGATGTTAACAAATTTCTCTTCTTGAGAAACGCTTTCCTTGCCATTGCCAGTCTACATTTTATATCCTCTCTACTTCGACCATCCTCAGTTATTTTACTCCCTAAATAGAAAAACTCCTTTACTACTTTAAGTGTCTCATTTCCTAATCTAATTCCCTCAGCATCACCCGACTTAATTTGACTACATTCCATTATCCTCGTTTTGCTTTTGTTGATGTTCATCTTATATCCTCCTTTCAAGACACTGTCCATTCCGTTCAACTGCTCTTCCAAGTCCTTTGCTGTCTCTGACAGAATCACAATGTCATTGGCGAACCTCAAAGTTTTTACTTCTTCTCCATGAATTTTAATACTTACTCCAAATTTTTCTTTTGTTTCCTTTACTGCTTGCTCAATATACGGATTGAATAACATCGGGGAGAGGCTACAACCCTGTCTCACTCCTTTCCCAACCACTGCTTCCCTTTCATGCCCCTCGACTCTTATAACTGCCATCTGGTTTCTGTACAAATTGTAAATAGCCTTTCGCTCCCTGTATTTTACCCCTGCCACCTTCAGAATTTGAAAGAGAGTATTCCAGATAACATTGTCAAAAGCTTTCTCTAAGTCTACAAATGCAAGAAACGTAGGTTTGCCTTTTCTTAATCTTTCTTCTAAGGTAAGTCGTAAGGTCAGTATTGCCTCACGTGTTCCAACATTTCTACGGAATCCAAACTGATCTTCCCCGAGGTCCGCTTCTACCAGTTTTTTCATTCGTCTGTAAAGAATTCGCGTTAGTATTTTGCAGCTGTGACTTATTAAACTGATAGTTCGGTAATTTTCACATCTGTCAACACCTGCTTTCTTTGGGATTGGAATTATTATATTCTTCTTGAAGTCTGAGGGTATTTCGCCTGTCTCATACATCGTGCTCACCAGATGGTAGAGTTTTGTCATGACTGGCTCTCCTGAGGCCATCAGTAGTTCTAATGGAATGTTGTCCACTCCCGGGGCCTTGTTTCGACTCAGGTCTTTCAGTGCTCTGTCAAACTGTTCACGCAGTATCTTATCTCCCATTTCGTATTCATCTATATCCTCTTCCATTTCCATAATACTGTCCTCAAGTACATCGCCCTTGTATAAACCCTCTATATACTCCTTCCACCTTTCTGCCTTCCCTTCTTTGCTTAGAACTGGGTTGCCATCTGAGCTCTTGATATTCATACAAGTGGTTCTCTTCTCTCCAAAGGTCTCTTTAATTTTCCTGTAGGCAGTATCTAGCTTACCCCTAGTGAGACAAGCCTCTACATCCTTACATTTGTCCTCTAGCCATCCCTGCTTAGCCATTTTGCACTTCCTGTCGATATCATTTTTGAGACGTTTGTATTCCTTTTTGCCTGCTTCATTTACTGCATTTTTATATTTTCTCCTTTCATCAATTAAATTCAATATTTCTTCTGTTACCCAAGGATTTCTATTAGCCCTCGTCCTTTTACCCACTTGATCCTCTGCTGCTTTCGCTACTTCATCCCTCAGAGCTACCCATTCTTCTTCTACTGTATTTCTTTCCCCAATTCCTGTCGATTGTTCCCTTATGCTCTCCCTGAAACTCTCTACAACCTCTGGTTCTTTCAGTTTATCCAGGTCCCATCTCCTTAAATTCCCACCTTTTTGCAGTTTCTTCAGTTTCAATCTGCAGTTTATAACCAATAGACTGTGGTCAGAATCCACATCTGCCCCAGGAAATGTCTTACAATTTAAAACCTGGTTCCTAAATCTCTGTCTTACCATTATATAATCTATCTGATACCTTTTAGTGTGTGTATATATATATATATATATATATATATATATATATATATATATATATATATATATATATATATATATATATTAGCTTACCGAACGAAAGTGTTGGCAGGTCGATAGACACACAAACAAATAAACACAAACATACACACGAAATACAAGCTTTCGCAACAAACTGTTGCCTCATCAGGAAAGGGGGAAGGAGAGGGAAAGACGAAAGGATGTGGGTTTTAAGGGAGAGGGTAAGGAGTCATTCCAATCCCGGGAGCGGAAAGACTTACCTTAGGGGGAAAAAAAGACAGGTATACACTCACACATACACACATATCCATCCGCACATACACAGACACAAGCAGACAAATGTCTGGCAAAGGCCTTTTAATATGTCTGCTTGTGTTTGTATATGTGTGGATGGATATGTGTGGGTGTGTGCACGAGTGTATACCTGTCCTTTTTTCCCCCTAAGGTAAGTCTTTCCGCTCCCGGGATTGGAATGACTCCTTACCCTCTCCCTTAAAACCCACATCCTTTCGTCTTTCCCTCTCCTTCCCTCTTTACTGACGAAGCAACCGTTGGTTGCGAAAGCTAGAATTTTGTGTGTATATTTGTGTTTGTTTGTGTGTCTATCGACGTGCCAGCGCTTTCGTTTGGTAAGTCACATCATCTTTGTTTTTAGATATATTTTTCCCACGTGGAATGTTTCCCTCTAATATATATATATATATATATAAAAACAAAGATGATGTGACGTACCAAATGAAAGTGCTGGCAGGTCGACAGACACACAAACGAACACAAACATACACACAAAATTCAAGCTTTTGCAACAAACTGTTGCCTCATCAGGAAAGAGGGAAGGAGAGGGAAAGACGAAAAGACGAAAGGATGCTCCCCACAGGTTTTAACGTCATTATTTCTTCGTCAGACAATTTTTAGCCCCATTTTCGTAATCTTTCACCACAACACCACTCCTTTTAATACGTTTTTTCGAAATTTTCCCGAATTTCTCCGTCCTTTATCGAGTTTTAGCGGCAACACAACCACCTAACCTTTATGCACATCGCTGTCTACCAACCAAAGTTCACCACAGGATCAACTTAACCAACACTTTTTCGCCTTTTTTCATACCAGATCTCCAGTTGCTTTCTAGTTCACCTTTATCTCTCCCCATATATTTTTATCTTTCATTTTCATTTCAACCTCATGTTAAACTTTCCACCTTCTAATACCATGTCACCCTCACAACACCCCCACAACGACCCCATTAAGTTTTATTTACATTCCCTCCGCAAACATGCCTTCACCCTAGCCAGATTACGCTCGCATATTTTATTTTCCCAGGCTTGTCTGACATTTGGCATAACCCCCAAAGGCCTCACACTTAAAGTTCCCATCTCTGGCTGCAACCCTTCTTTCCATCAGTCCCTATACCAATTCCAAACTGAACAGTCCATTGCCCTCACCCACCTAATCCTTCACCTACACATCAACTCAGCCAATGAACACACCCGTCAACTCCTATCCTTAATAAAAGTCCTCAATCTTTCCTCTCCCACATCCACACCTGCTATTCAGAGCATCCTCCTACAGGCCAACCGCAAATTGGAGCAGCATGCCACCCTTCACCTCAAAAAACTATCCAATCTCCTGGTTTCCCACCTCCGGAAAGGCAACTCACTCACCCTTCACAACCTTTCCAGCAAACCTCAACCACCTCTCATTGCCCACAAACCCAGTCTCTCCCATCTACTCAATCTCCCACTTCCAGCTCCACTCCCTCCAAAACCTCAAAATTCCAATCAACACAATCTGGTACCACAACACCCTAATTCAGTAGTTAACCTTTCCTCCAAACCTCTCTCCCAATCCGAAACCTCTGTCCTATCCAAGGGCCTCACCTTCAGCCCCACTCCCAGATTCAACCAAACAGCCCTCGTCAAAGATTTACTGTCCTACACTCGTACTCTCTGCTGGAAGTATCACTTTGCCACGAAGAAAAATGATTCTAATCCTACCCCTAATGATCCAACTCCCCAAGACACTATCCAAATTGAACCCTGTCTAGAACAGTTCCGTCCTCCATCACAGCGGGACCCACCTCCTCTTCCTCAAAATCACCCTCTCCAAACCTTCCAGGAATTTCTGACTTCCAGCCTTGCCTCTCAATCCTTCTTAAAAAACCTTAATCCTACTCCCAACATCACCACTGCTGAAGCCCAGGCTATCCGTGATCTGAAGGCTGACCGGTCCATCGTCATTCTTCCGGCGGACAAGGGTTCCACGACTGTGGTACTTGATCGTCGGGAGTATGTGGCTGAGGGACTGCATCAGCTTTCGGACAACACCACATACAAAGTTTGCCAAGGTAATCCCATTCCTGATGTCCAGGCGGAGCTTCAAGGAATCCTCAGAACCTTAGGCCCCCTACAAAACCTTTCACCTGACTCCATCAACCTCCTGACCCCACCGACACCCCGCACCCCTACCTTCTACCTTCTTCCTAAAATTCACAAACCCAATCATCCCGGCCGCCCCATTGTAGCTGGTTACCAAGCCCCCACAGAACGTATCTCTGCCTACATAGATCAACACCTTCAACCCATTACATGCAGTCTCCCATCCTTCATCAAAGACACCAACCACTTTCTCGAACGCCTGGAATCCTTACCCAATCCATCACCCCCAGAAACCATCCTTGTAACCATTGATGCCACTTCCTTATACACAAATATCCCGCACGTCCAGGGCCTCGCTGCGATGGAGCACTTCCTTTCACGCCGATCACCTGCCACCCTACCTAAAACCTCTTTCCTCATTACCTTAGCCAGCTTCATCCTGACCCACAACTTCTTCACTTTTGAAGGCCAGACATACCAACAATTAAAGGGAACAGCCATGGGTACCAGGATGGCCCCTTCGTACGCCAACCTATTCATGGGTCGCTTAGAGGAAGCCTTCTTGGTTACCCAGGCCTGCCAACCCAAAGTCTGGTACAGATTTATTGATGACATCTTCATGATCTGGACTCACAGTGAAGAAGAACTCCAGAATTTCCTCTCCAACCTCAACTCCTTTGGTTCCATCAGATTCACCTGGTCCTACTCCAAATCCCATGCCACTTTCCTTGATGTTGACCTCCACCTGTCCAATGGCCAGCTTCACACGTCCGTCCACATCAAACCCACCAACAAGCAACAGTACCTCCATTACGACAGCTGCCACCCATTCCACATCAAACGGTCCCTTCCCTACAGCCTAGTTCTTCGTGGCAAACGAATCTGCTCCAGTCCGGAATCCCTGAAACATTACACCAACAACCTGACAACAGCTTTCGCATCCCGCAACTACCCTCCCGACCTGGTACAGAAGCAAATAACCAGAGCCACTTCCTCATCCTCTCAAACCCAGAACCTCCCACAGAAGAACCACAAAAGTGTCCCACTTGTGACAGGATACTTTCCGGAACTGGATCAGATTCTGAATGTGGCTCTCCAGCAGGGATATGACTTCCTCAAATCCTGCCCTGAAATGAGATCCATCCTTCATGAAATCCTCCCCACTCCACCAAGAGTGTCTTTCCGCCGTCCACCTAACGTTCGTAACCTGTTAGTTCATCCCTATGAAATCCCCAAACCACCTTCCCTACCCTCTGGCTCCTACCCTTGTAACCGCCCCCAGTGTAAAACCTGTCCCATGCACCCTCCCACCACCACCTACTCCAGTCCTGTAACCCGGAAGGTGTACACGATCAAAGGCAGAGCCCCGTGTGAAAGCACCCACGTGATCTACCAACTGACCTGCCTACACTGTGATGCATTCTATGTGGGAATGATCAGCAACAAACTGTCCATTCGCATGAATGGACACAGGCAGACAGTGTTTGTTGGTAATGAGGATCACCCTGTGGCTAAACATGCCTTGGTGCACGGCCAGCACATCTTGGCGCAGTGTTACACTGTCCGGGTTATCTGGATACTTCCCATTAACACCAACCTATCCGAACTCCGGAAATGGGAACTTGCTCTTCAATATATCCTCTCTTCTCGTTATCCACCAGGCCTCAATCTCCGCTAATTTCAAGTTGCCGCCACCCATACCTCACCTGTCATTCAACAACATCTTTGCCTCTGCACTTCTGCCTCAACTGACATCTCTGCCCAAACTCCTTGTCTTTAAATATGTCTGCTTGTGTCTTTATATGTGTGGATGGATATGTGTGTGTGTGTGAGTGTATACCCGTCCTTTTTTCCCCCTAAGGTAAGTCTTTCTGCTCCCGGGATTGGAATGACTCCTTACCCTCTCCCTAAAACCCACATCCTTTCGTCTTTCCCTCTCCTTCCCTCTTTCCTGATGAGGCAACAGTTTGTTGCGAAAGCTTGAATTTTGTGTGTATGTTTGTGTTCGTTTGTGTGTCTGTCGACCTGCCAGCACTTTCATTTGGTAAGTCACATCATCTTTGTTTTTATATAACTGTGATGTTTATTGCTTCTGTAATATTATTTAACTGCAAGACTTATTTTACTGTAACAGAACCTGAGCTGTAACTACTTTAATATGAAACTGATTGGCACTATTTACATACTACACAACAAATTTGTAAAACTGAGATGTTCCATAGCATGTGATAAATTCACAATGTGGATCAGTGGAACACAAAATAAATAAATAAATAAATAATTCATTTGACTGCCCCTTCTAATTAATTGAAAATGAAATCAATTATTAAAAAGTAGTTGGTGCAAGCGGTATGTAAGTAGATGCCTCAAAAAAGAGTTTCTGCCATTAATTGCACACTGATGCCAAAAAATCCATTTGAATTGAAGAGGGATGCACTGTGTACTTTCCATAAAACTTGTGTTTATTTTTATCTGTAATTAGATTTACGGTTCTAAAGAAGCAGTCATTTAATAAATTTTAATGGACACAGGTGCAGCTGCAGAATCTCATCACATCAAAGTTCATAGCCCACTTCCTTCAAGAAGTATCAGCATGGCAGCAAAAGCTGTCAGCAGCTGACCAGGTTATTACTACGTGGTTTGAGGTACAGAGGACGTGGATTCACCTTGAATCAATTTTCATGAGTTCTGAAGATATTCGCAAGCAATTGCCTCGTGATTCAGAACGTTTTGACTACATTGACTTTGAATTCAAGGTTTGTAAAATTTGATGCTTGTTACTAAATTTAACCATATGCTGCCTGGTGGCAAATATAGTCGTGAGCTGAAAATACACACACTGTCAAGTCACATCATTATGACTATTTTCTTGACATATATAAGGTGATACATAACTAATGAAGGTAAATTTGGTTGTGACCATTTGTCTGTAGCCATTTCACTTGCTATTGTCATGGGTAAATCTGCATTAGAAACGAATATGTCCATTGGCTTTGGCCAAGAGAGGTAGTGTGTATGAAATGACGAAGTTCACCGACTACTCATATATATGTCTGTTATTAAAATTTAGAATGAATGCCTCAGTATGAACATTGTGAATAGCTGTAACTTAATCTGCAGAATTACTACATGCCACTGATGTCTACAATGAGCATCAACCATAACACTGCATTGAAATGTTACTGTTTATGCTTGGTTGTGTGGTTACACTCCATGTATGATCTTTCACCCTGATGTACAAACGTCACCATTGGACTTTTTTGTGATGTGCGGGTCTGGAAAAGAGCTCCAGACTGTCCAAGCTAGTAAATGACATAACAGTTTTACGTCAACTGTTCTGTATTTTACATGCAATGTTTTTCTTGTACAGCTTCAGTTACAATAACAGATGAACAGATGTATCTTACTTTGTTGCTCATGACAGATTACAACATATATGTGTATTGCTTTGACATTAGCTATCAAATCAATGACAGTTCTTATAATGATGTTTCAGTTGTTTGTGAAAATTTACATTCTTGCACTCGTCTTTTTACTCCTTGATCTCCAAGGCACTGCCAAGCCGCAATGTTAAAAGAACAAGCGAGTTTCCACAGCAAGTGAATACACATAACTGTCATTGTACTTTGTTGATGTCCAGAGCTGACAACTTTTGCATCCCATCTGTATATTCGTTAATAATATTTCTCATAATGAGAAGACCCAACACTTATAAACTATCTAAACTACATTTTCAGGTACCAGCAACATCTTTTGTAGACCTAAGAGGATGAAGATGGAAGATATAATTTCAAAGAATCCCTTGTTACACCACAGTATGAATGTCAACTGATTTGTTGCAGTGTGATAGGAATGCCATCTGACATGCTGCAATGTGATGGCTCATGAATCAAAACTATCAGGGGCATCTTTACTTCTGACTGCTGCAACAGCTTGGCAGACACTGCTGTGTATGGAGCTCCAATCTAGACAAATGGTGTTTGCTTCTGTACTATGATAACAAGGTGAAAAATCCATGGTTTTGCAGTGAAGGACTTCAACATAATCAGATTTCAAGTTAGTGCACTTGTCCAATGTTTTTTAGATGAATAGCTTCCATCCCTGAAATGTGATCCTGGAAGATCTGCAAGCAATTGGTATAAGATCTCCAAATATGGTTGTAAGGTCTACAAAATACTCATGGAAAGCTCCCATAATCCAACCCCTTCATTGGTCTCAAACCATTCTCAACACACAAATTTATTTTGGGAAAAAATAGAAGACAGAGGCTACTAAGTCTGGTGAATAATGATGATATTACAATGATTTGTAGGAAATGTTCATAAGTTTTCATATTGTCAAAGCTTCTTTGTTCACAGGAGCATTGCCATGATAAAATATCTATTTATTTATTGGAAGTCAGATGCCTTACTTACATATTTTTATCCGGCTATTCCAGATTATTTGTACGGCATTTATCACTTGTTGTTTTACTTATTTCAAGGGACAAATTTTTGATTTCCTCTTTGCAAGGTAATTAATAAAAATAATTTCTTTTAGTCCCTGATAGCAATAATCAAAACCTTTCTGGAAGACGAAATCAGCTTGCAGAGGCTATGTATTTTGTCATAGGGGAAGAAAGGAATTTCCATAACAAAGCCATTTTTGAAATGTTTTCTGTTCTATTATGGTCTATTCTCCATGTCTTAAGTGTCTTTGTTTTGTCCATCTCACACTTGGCTAATAGTAGCTTGATTGAACAGTTCTTTTATACTGGCTTTATAATGTAAACTTGCAGCCAATGCTGTTCAGTTTGCCTCAGGCAGATCAAATCTGGAGGTGGATATCATTTAACTCAGTTCTAAAGTATGTTCCACTTACCTACACCAAAGTAAATTTTTAAGTAGTTTTTGCTTTGAGAAGTATATATCTCCCAGTAATATATCTAAAAACAAAGGTGATGTAACTTACCAAACAAAAGCGTTGGTATGTTGATAGAGACACAAACAAACACAAACACACACAAAAAATTCAAGCTTTCGCAACCCACAGTTGTTTCATCAGGAAAGAGGGAAGGAGAGGGAAAGACGAAGGGACGTGGGTTTTAAGGGAGAGGGTAAGGAGTCATTCCAATCCTGGGAGCGGAAAGACTTACCTTAGGGGGAAAAAAAGGACAGGTATACACTCGCGCACACACACACATGTCCATCCACAAACAGACATATGTAAAGGCTTGTGTCTGTATGTGTGCGGATGGACATGTGTGTGTGTGCGAGTGTATACCTGTTCTTTTTTCCCCCTAAGGTAAATCTTTCCGCTCCCGGGATTGGAATGACCCCTTACCCTCTCCCTTAAAACGCACATCCTTTCATCTTTCCCTCTCCTTCCCTCTTTCCTGATGAAGCAACCGTGGGTTGCGAAAGCTTGAATTTTGTGTGCGTGTGTTTGTGCCATTTCTGGCATGAAGTGATGGATCCACTCTGCATCTACTGTAAAAAATTGTTACTCAGAATAATTGGACTTTTTTAAAAAAGTTTAAAAAAAGAAGAAAAAGATTTTAAACATATGGTACTGCATTTACTCTCAGTCTGCTTTAAGAAATGCAACACCAATCTTACACGTGTATATGTGTATTACAGTTAATGTAAAATGTACTATATTCTGTCTTGTGATGTCAGTATGGTGGTAAGTTCCTTTGAGGCCAAACTACTGAGGTCATCAGTCGATATCAGTATAGTGTTACATATTTCACACGCCTTTAATTACCTGTTTTCCAATACAATATTGTTCACTTCCTCCACATTTTCACCTGTGGTTGCAGTTTCAGGACATCGTTCATATGGGTCAATGTCAGGAGAAGAACAACCACAATTGAATGCAGATGTCCATTTCTTAACTGTTGAAAATGATGGAGCAAATCCCTTATTATCTTCACCAACTTTGGATCAATTTCTGTTGATAATAAACGGTTGAATACAAAGGATTTTGTGATGACATAGTATCCCAGTTCCCCCAGCAAATGAAGCATTCACACATTAACCACCCTGAAATGTCATATGTTTACAAATGCTCTGTGCTTGGCAGAAGAGAGAGAAAGATGGGATGGAGGAATCAAAAGAAAAAAGGGAAGCACAAAATATCATTGTTATCAGTACCTTGCTGTTGTAATATTGGTGCACTTGTAGAAGAGATTTTTATTTACTGCTGTTTCTGAAACTAGACAGGTGATAGTTGACAGTATGTATCCACATATGAACATTGCATGTCTAGTAAGAAACAACATGGAAGAGACAAAAAAAAAACTCTGCAGTTGAAAAATGATTTTCCCTTGTCCTGATGTCCGCTTGCCTCTATGTGGTGCACTCCTGGTAACACTTAAGAGTGTGGTTGCCAGACAGTCTTCAAATATCCTCTCTGAAACACATTATAGCACAATACACTCCACATGACAGCAAATTTAACTGGCCCTTCTAGGGGCTTCCTAACATGGAATCTTGGACCATGTATCAAGATCTGCCAACTCAACATAGAAGGGATACAGTGGGCCAAACGACAGGTCCAGCTTAAAATCCTGGTAGAAAAATATTGATATCTTAGTTACTCAGGAAACCCATATTGACAGTGAAGCCTAGTTAACCAAGAGAGGGAAAATACCAGGATATGACTTGTTACAAGCCAGATACCATACGGAGTCGCTACTATCATTTGCTCCTCCATGGATCATACCCACCTGGTTAAAATAAGATATCCATCAGCAAAAACAATCATGAAGGCATCATCGAATTGGGAGAATGCCTTAATAGTGCACAAACACAAACACAACATAAAGAGAAATATCAGTGGTACACTAATATCAATTCCAGTTGAATAGCTGTCCAAATTGAGCTGCATTTTGTCCTTTGGACTTTGACAAAAAGTAGCTCTTCTTCATGAATTTAAACTGCATACAAGGCAACCTGTAACTCCCTATCCATAAATGCACTTTTATCCTAGAAAGAAACCAGCTTCAATCATCAAAAATAGTACACATGTCAGTTCAAATTAACTGACTCATGGGCATGAGACTGGACAGAGGCCAGAAACTGTCTGCATTAGAAGTGAACCACCTGCCCTTGACCAGTCATGCAGAATGTGGACAACAATTAACAGAATATGTACCACTCATGCCAGAAGTGCGAACTCTCTTCATAGATGGAGTAAGGCTTCATTTCCAAAAAGCGATTGTGGAGCAGCTAAGCAAATCATTCATCACATTGTTACAGAATGTCCCAACAGGAAGTATTGTGGAACTTGTGATGATTTCCTTATGGCAATGAATGACTTAATTGATTATATTAGAAATTTGAATGTCTGTTTGTAAATTATATGTGTTATGGTTTGTATTATATTTAATATTGTACTTAAAAACTATTTGATAAAATAATAAATTTATCTTAAACAGAATAGAGTATTTTAACCCCATGTGCGTACTGGGGGGAGTCATTCCACATGTGGAAAGAGTGCTTCTGGATGCCATGAAGATTACAGGGTTCAGCCAACTGCAGGTGGGGACTCATGTCAGTACCAATGATGTGTGCCACTTTGGATCGGAGGAGATTCTCCCTGGTTTCGGGCAGCTAGTGGAAATGGTAAAGACTGCCATTCTTGCTTCCAAGATTAAGGCAGAGCTCACCATCTGCAGCATTGTCAATAGAACTGACTATGGTCCTTTGGTGCAGAGCCAAGTGAAGAGTCTGAATCAGATGCTCAGGCAGTTCTGTGACCATGTATGCTGCAGGTTCCTTGACTTACACCATTGGGTGGTGGGCTTCTGGGTTCCGCTTAGTACGTCAGGAGTCCACTACACACAGGAAGCGGCTACATGGGTAATGGGGGCTGTGTGCAAGGGACTGGACGGTTTCTAGGTTAGAGGGTTCCAGGGAACCTTAGAAAGGGCGTCTGTCGAAAAGGGGGCAGATAAAAGCACAGTAAGGTAGGTGTAGAAATGATTGGTATTGTAGCTGCAAATTGTCACAGCTGTGTTGGGAAAGAACTGGAGCTCCAAGCCCTAATACAAAGCACTGAAGCTCAAATAGTTATATGTACAGAAAGCTGGCTAATGCCGGAAATAAGTTCAGCTGAAAGTTTTTCAAATGATCTACCATTGATAGATTAAATACAGTTGGTGGCGGAGTACTTATTGCTGTCAGAAGTAGTTTGCCTTGTAGTGAAATTGAAGTAGATAGTTCCTGCAAAATAGTGTGGGTAGAGGCTATGCCTGATAATCAGACTAAACTATTAATTGGATCATTTTACCAACCTCCGGCTCAGAAGATATAGTTGCTGTACAGTTCAAAGAAAACTTATAGTCGGTGGTGACTTCAATCTACCCTCTATATGCTGGAAAAATTATATGTTTAAAGCCAGCAGCAGGCATAAAACATCATCCGAAATTGTGCTGATGGTTTCCCAAAAAATTATTTGGAACAGTTAGTTCATGAGCCCACTCAAAGCATAAATGGTTGTGAAAACATACTTAAGCACTTAGCAACAAATAATCCTGGATAAATAGCGAGTATTGTGACAAATATGGGGATTAGTGACCACAAGTGTTATTGTGATCATTTCTCAGTTTTGATTGCTGATAATAACTTGATACCAGTGCCCATGAGTTTAATTTGTACACTACAGCACTGAAGATGATCACTATGTGATTGAAAATCGATTTTGCTATCAATAAACCATCAATATTACAGCCAATGCTGACCTTCCTGTTAATTTAATCACCACATGGCAGTTGCTGCTAGGCTGAATACCATAACACCTACAACCATCGAAAAGAAATGTAAAGTATATCTATTTAAAAAAGCTGATAAAAATGCTCGTAACACCTTTTTAAGAGACAGTCTTCACTCATCATGTAAGCATGAAATGATTTCAAAGAGATAGTATCGAGAGCAATTGAGAGATGTGTATACCACATAAATTAATGAGTGATGGTACTGATCCCCCATGGTACACAAAACAGGTCAGATCGCTGTAGCAGAAGCAGTGAAAAAAAGGATGCAAAATCCCCAAGACTGGCAAAGTTTTGCAGAAGTTCGAAATATGGCACATACTTCAATGCGAGATGCTTTCCATAATTTTCACAACAAAATTCAGTCTTGAAATCTGTCAGAAAACCCAAAGAGATTCTGGTCATACATAGAGCATACCAGTGCAAGACGCAATCAATACCTTCACTGGGCGATAACAACGGTGAAGTCACTGATGACAGTGCCACTAAAGCAGAGTTATTAAACATGGTTTTCTGAAACTACTTCACCAAAGAAGATGAAGTAAATATTCCAGAATTCCAGTCAAGAACAACTGCCAAGATGAGAAACATAGAAGTAGATATCCTCGGTGTAACAAAGCAGCTTAAATCACTTAATAAAGCTTTCAAGTCACACTACTATCCAAAAAGAGAAGTTGGAGTAATCCACTGAATTACAGGCCCATATTAGAGATGGGTAGTTCGCGAACGAACGGGTGCAAAGGAACAGTTCACCAAGATGAACGAAAGGACCGAGGAACTAATTCCAAGGAACGATTGGTTCATAGTTCACTTCGGTCATGGCGGTCTACTTATAGTTCCCGGGAACGAGGAATGATCGGTTCTCAATTTGGTCGCGGCAGTCTACTTATAGTTCCTGGGAACGAGGAACGATCGGTTCATAGTTCACTTCAGTCGCGGCGGTCACTTCGGCAGTTCTCGTTCCAGCCTTGGTCACGTGCTCGTCTCAGTCTCGGTCTCCCTCGGCCGCACTCGTCGTTCTTCGCATGACCACCTGTCTCTGTTCCACTGCTGACTGCTCCTAATTAGTTCAGTATCCAGTTGTTCGTTTCGTTCACTGCGGTCGCCCATTTTACATGTGTTCCAAACTGTTCTTGCACTTGGGTCTGGCTATTCAGCGTCCATGACCGGTAATCAAAAAGTATTTTATAGTTACGTAAATTACATAAAAATTACATTGTATGTAATAGGTACGTCTTTTCAGGTAACAAAAGGGCATATCAGGTCACTTCATTATATCGATGAACAGCAGAAGACATACCTATAATAAGACAAGCTTTTTTTGTTATTCATATATTTTTTGTTTTCATTGACTTGATTTAGCAACTAACTTTCAATAATTTGCTTAATTTTTAGTGTAAGAAAATTCATATAAAACGATTTTTGTGTATCTTTCATATACAAAACATTACATTTAGAAAGGCTCTAATTATTTTTAAATTTGGTTGTTTCTAATTTGCATTACCTGCTAGTTTGGTTTCTTTGAAAAAAAAAAAAAAAAAGAAAAAAGAGTTGTGGGTCATTTTGGCTTAGTGGGAAAAGCGGTGCCTCTCCATTTGAAAAGACATAGATTGCCATAAAATCGTATTTACTTATTATCTCAAAAACATTTGTTCAGAAGGAGTTTTCAAATTAAAAACTTTATTACTGCAAACTTAATTATTATTTCTGCATTAACTTTAATAATGCAACATAAAAACCTAATTTTTACTTAGTGTGTGACGCAAGTATGAGAAAACCACATTTTATTTTATGCTTCCATAAAGTCTACTTCACCTACGAACTCAGAGACAACGTGAAGTATATATTGGGTGTAAACGATTATTGTTTACAACGTAGCATAGCTATGTAGTGGAAGTCGAAACGAAGAATTTTATACAACACCCTTGTGGTCTATTAAGCTGGGAAACAGCCACCAACAGGTTTACAAGACTACATGTGCTATAGCCCATGCGCGTCACGTGAGATTTTTGTGATTGTCATGTCCTCTTCTCCAGCTCTCTACACATCGTCATCGATTGTTTCCCCATTGTTGCTTGCATTAGCTTGTTATTTCTTCACTGCCTAATTATTTCATGTTTGTCTGTTTGTAGTATCTGCTCGTAACGGGCAACACATCGTCCGTAATTGGTGAGCAGTCTGTACTCGGGGCCGGTTTCCTGTGCGCCACCCTACATTATTTCCCTGTGATCAGCCACACAACGCTACAGTTGGCTGAACGAGAGGTTCTGCAGAATCACAGAAATCACTTCTAAAAGTGTGTAAGAATTCTGTAATGAATAAAAACTCTATACTCCAGGGGGGAGGCAAGTGCCCCCTCTTGGTGCCCTCTATCCTTCAGTCACCTACACTACTAGTTTTCAGTTTTTCATAAGAACCATATACCAAGCACAAATGAATGGTGTATGAGTAAAAATGAACGGTTCCCAAAAAAGAACGATCAGCAGTAAACTAGTTCCCACGGATGAATGAGTTTGCCTATCTCTAGCCCATATCACTAATGTCGATTTGCAGTAGAGTTTTGGAACATGTACTGTACTCAAACATTATGAAGTACCTCAAAGAAAATGATTTATTGACACATAGTCAGCACGGATTCAGAAAATATCATTCTTGCGAAACACAACAACTAGCTCTTTACACTCATGAAGTAATGAGTGCTATCAACAGGGGATGTCAAATTGATTCCATATTTTTAGATTTCTGGAAGGCTTTCGATACCGTCTCTCAGAAGTGTCTTCTAACCATAGTGCGTGCCTATGGAATATTGCCATAGTTGCGCAACTGGATTTGTGATTTCTTGTCAATGAGGTCACAGTTCATATTTATAGACAGAAAGTCATCGAGTAAATTAGAAGTAATATCCGGGTTTCCCCAAGGAAGTGTTATACACCCTCTGTTGTTTCTTATCTATGTTAGTGACATAAGAGACAATATGAGTAGCAGATGATGCTGTTATTTACCGTCCTTAAGGTCATCAGATGACCAAACCAAATTGTGAGGTGATTTAGATAAGATATCTGTATGGTGTGACCCTGAATAAAGAAAAGTGTGAAGTTATTCACATGAGTTCTAAAAGATATCCACTAAATTTCAATTACACGATAAGTGACACAAATCTGAAGGCTGTAAATTCAACTAAATACTTATAATAGAGGGAAACATTCCACGTAGGAAAAATCTATCTAAAAACAAAGATGATGTGACTTACCAAATGAAAGTGCTGGCAGGTCGACAGACACACAAACGAACACAAACATACACACAAAATTCAAGCTTTCACAACAAACTGTTGCCTCATCAGGAAAGAGGGAAGGAGAGGGAAAGACGAAAGGATGTGGGTTTTAAGGGAGAGGGTAAGGAGTCATTCCAATCCCGGGAGCGGAAGGACTTACCTTAGGGGGAAAAAAGGACGGGTATACACTCGCACACACACACATATCCATCCACACATATACAGACACAATCAGACATATTTAAAGACAAAGAGTTTGGGCAGAGATGTCAGTCGAGGCAGAAGTGCAGAGGCAAAGATGTTGTTGAATGACAGGTGAGGTGTGAGTGGCGGCAACTTGAAATTAGCGGAGATTGAGGCCTGGTGGATAACGGGAAGAGAGGATATATTGAAGAGCAAGTTCCCATCTCCGGAGTTTGGATAGGTTGGTGTTAGTGGGAAGTATCCAGATAACCCGGACGGTGTAACACTGTGCCAAGATGTGCTGGCCGTGCACCAAGGCATGTTTAGCCACAGGGTGATCCTCATTACCAACAAACACTGTCTGCCTGTGTCCATTCATGCGAATGGACAGTTTGTTGCTGGTCATTCCCACATAGAATGCGTCACAGTGGGAATGACCAGCAACAAACTGTCCATTCGCATGAATGGACACAGGCAGACAGTGTTTGTTGGTAATGAGGATCACCCTGTGGCTAAACATGCCTTGGTGCACGGCCAGCACATCTTGGCACAGTGTTACACCGTCCGGGTTATCTGGATACTTCCCACTAACACCAACCTATCCGAACTCCGGAGATGGGAACTTGCTCTTCAATATATCCTCAATCTCCGCTAATTTCAAGTTGCCGCCACTCACACCTCACCTGTCATTCAACAACATCTTTGCCTCTGCACTTCTGCCTCGACTGACATCTCTGCCCAAACTCTTTGTCTTTAAATATGTCTGATTGTGTCTGTATATGTGTGGATGGATATGTGTGTGTGTGCGAGTGTATACCCGTCCTTTTTTCCCCCTAAGGTAAGTCCTTCCGCTCCCGGGATTGGAATGACTCCTTACCCTCTCCCTTAAAACCCACATCCTTTCGTCTTTCCCTCCCCTTCCCTCTTTCCTGATGAGGCAACAGTTTGTTGCGAAAGCTTGAATTTTGTGTGTATGTTTGTGTTCGTTTGTGTGTCTGTCGACCTGCCAGCACTTTCATTTGGTAAGTCACATCAACTAAATACTTAGGAATTACAATTACAAATAACCTAAATTGGAACGATCACATAGATAATGTTGTGGGTAGAGCAAACCATAGACTGTGATACATTGGCAGAACACTTAGGTGTAACAGGTCTACTAAAGAGACTGCTTACACCACACTTGTCCACCCTGTTCTGGAGTATTGCTGTGCGGTGTAGGATCAGCATCAAGTGGGACTGGGAGAAGACATGGAGAAAGTACAAAGAAGGGCAGCTTGTTTTGTATTATCATGAAATAAGGGAGATAGTTCCTCAGACATGATACGTGAATTAGTGGCAATCATTAACACAAAGGGATCTTCTCATGAAATTTCAATCACCAGTTTTCTCCTCATGAAATAGGGGAGATAGTGCCTCAGACATGATATATGAATTAGAGTGGCAATCATTAACACAAAGGGATCTTCTCATGAAATTTCAATCACCAGTTTTCTCCTCTGATGTGAAAACATTCTGTTGGCACTCACCTACGTACGGAAAAATGATCATCATGATAAAATAAGAGAAATCAGGGCTCGCACAGAAAAATTTAAGTGCTCATTTTTCCTGCACGCCGTTCGAGAGTGGAACGGTAGAGAGACAGCTTGAAGCTGGTTCATTGAGCCCCCTGCCAGGCACTTTATTGTGAATAGCAGAGTAATCATGTAGATGTAGATAATATGCCTTACCACACAATTGGAATTATTTGCAGATGGCTCATAATGGATGACTGAAACTTCATATCAATTGCCTGGAACTAAATACACTTGAATCTTAACCTGATTGAACATCTGTGGGAACACATTAGTGTGTTTTCACAGTCTGAGTCCTCATCATGCACCACTGTACAGCTGCGAAATGCTTTACAGACAATGTGTGTCTATGGAACCTATCAGCACCAAATTAAATCACTTTCAGCTCATCTGTGTTCTCTATGGCACAAATGTAAGTTGGCTGGGGTTCTAATATTTGTTTGTACTGCAAATGGCAATTAATCTGTGTGTTTACAGGTACTCATCATGATGTGGCTTGACACTGTATACTAATCATTATCCACAGATAAACACAGTGCAGTTTTTCACTTGTGCAGTAATTGAGTTCAGTGCAAATAGCATGATATTGTATGTGAGGAAGTGAATGGTTCAGTAAGTTTCAATTAATGCAAATTAGTATTTGCTGACACAATAGCTTATAAACTATAACAGCCCAGCTGTATGGTAGTTATTTTCCATAAATACATTTTTGCTGTTGAGTTTAGGATGCACTAAAGACTTATTAAGGTGCACACATTGTGGAAGTAATCCCATACTGCTCAGCATTTTTACTGATATTTCTTTTTTGTAAATTATGGTCCTGTAGAAACTAATGGAGGAAATGGCAAAGACACCAAATGTAGTGGAAGCAACTAATAAGGAGGGTGTTATTCAGCAACTAGAGGAACTTCAGCGTGAACTTACACTTTGTGAAAAAGCATTAGCGGAATATCTGGAAACAAAGAGACTTGCGTTCCCAAGGTTCTACTTCGTTTCATCTGCTGACCTGCTGGATATCTTGTCTAATGGAAATTTGCCAAAAGTTGTTGCAAGGTATTGTATATTACTGTTATTAAGCCATTAAATAATGAAAATATGCTTGTCAATGAGTCAGAAAGCTGGTTCGGGGGTAAATAGTATCAACAGTTTTAAAATTGTTGGTTTATTTTATGAAAGTATAGCTGTTGCTCAATTATTTTACAAGGTACATTTTTTGTTGCACATATGGGTACATGGAAAGCATAATTCTTCAGCATTTGGCTGTATATTGGTTTCCAGGGGGCACAACATTTTAAAAGTTGGACACGTTGCATAACCAGGTGCATTTGCGTATGGCAGTATGCGTGTTTGCTGAAATATTGTGCCCATGAGGTTCATCAATACTTGGAGCAATTATTTAGGTATATTATTGGTATGACACAAATTTGATTATGTTATCTTTATATTACATAGACCATTTAAAAAGGAAAATAAATATTTTTGTTTGTACTGTATGTCATGTGCTTTGTGAGGTTATACTTTATTTTTCAGATGAACAATTGTAGCTAACAGGTATTAGCCCATCAGTTTCAATAGCACCTCTGCTGAGACCTATTTCTCACTAAGTACTTTCAATACCAAGTCACATTTGTCACTTTTTCTAGTGTAAGCCATAAAATTAAAATTTCTTTTTAGTTCACAGAACCAACTTTCCAGATACCACTGCTTATTACCGTAATTCAGTACACTCAATATGCACAGCGAATTCAGAGTAGATTAGACGTGTGTAGTGTTATCTAACTATGATGGCTGCAGCTCATGAAATGCTCCATTATTACAGATTTTTACAGCTGCTAGGAACAGTTTCTGTGGGTCCATGCGAGCTAAAGTTACTTAGTTATGGAAAGCTTGACTGCTCAGCCTCTATGACATTGACAACTAAACTTATTAGGCAACTATCCTAACCAAGTGTCATACAGTAATAGTAACAACAAACTGGAAAAATAGCATGGAAGACGATACCTAAAAACACATAAAACACCTCTCTGATTTGATGACTTGACTGATGGAGCCTGCGTTCGAGTTGATGCCTGGCTTTTATCACTCACTTAGAAATAAATGAAATTGTCTGAATAAAACATAAAAGAAAAAAAATATTATTTTTGTCTTTAAAGTAAAACAAAATAAACCAAAACACTATTTTCCCTATTGGCAGGTGTTCTTTAATTGTCTTTCTCAGTGTGAAATACACAATGTTGCCAAGTGTAGTGAAAATTAATAGCCAGTTTATGCCAGAGTTAATCTGTCATCTACTAATTAACAACAATCCTTCCTCAGTCATCTGAATAATATTATATATTACAGGCATCTAACAAAGCTATTTGATTCAATGGCACATCTGAAATTTACGAAGGATGAACAAGGGAATGATGAAAAGCGTGCTAAAGGAATGATTGCTAAGGATGGAGAATATGTTGAGTTTAATTCTATATGTGAATGCACAGGACCAGTAAGTAAAAAAAGTTCAATTTTGATGACATTTTCTCCTACAATGCATGTAACTTTGAAACATTATACTTCTAAATCAGATGAAATCACATTCATGTTGTGTGAGTGATAGTCTTTGCCATAGAACCACTTAAAACTGAATGAGAATAATTGGACATATATCTCATTCACAGCTGAAACTTACAAATAGTTGTTTGTTGTTTTAGTTTCTTTGAGATTTTTGCAGTCTTTCTTAGGCATTTTGTATAAGCGTAGGCTTTGTAGGTTTACCTCTACACTGATAACATGCCACTCTTTCCTCACCAAAATGTCTCTTCCCCTCAGCTTTGTCAGTTGTGGATGCAATCCCTTTCGCAATATTCTGAAGGACTTTGTATATGAGAATTGTTTTCCCCATCTGATTGAAAAATAATTACGCAGTTCGCAGTACCACCCTGGCCTGGCAAATACAAATTTTAACACAATAGAATTACATACATTGGCTGAGAATGAGAATTGATTTAAATCAATGGGGCAATTTGAAAATTTGGGCCAGACTGGGATTCAAACCTGGGTCTCCTAGGTACTAGGCATATGCTCAGATCACTAAGCCATCCATACACAGTGGTCATCACAATTGCCTCGACTACTGTAGCATTCCTCCTGTCAGATCCAAATTCTCAGCCTATCCACGCACTACTAATGTAGAACACCTTGCCCATTATTGTCATTATTCAAGGCATTTCGCCCATTTCTGTAAGAGTTCAAACCTGTTGTGCATCTGCACTTAAGAGATCAGTGGCCCTCCTCAACTTAATTATATATACGTGGTGTCTGTTCTTTCCGACACGTTGGCTTTTGTTCCAGATATTTGAGTATAGTCTCAAATACTGCTGCAGAGTGGCTGGTCCTCTCCTCTTCTTCCTATTCATCATCATCTCTCTCTTGCTGAACACTGTTGTGTCATTCCCTGTCAAATTGTGTAATTTCAGAATATTTTCCTACTCAGCCACCACGGATTTACATGAAATTTTGTGTGAACATTTACACACCTCCCTAGTGAACATTAGTGAAGCTAGATTTTTGTCAAAGCAGTACTTGCCGAGATATAGTCTCTTGCTTGACTCCATGTGTAACATTGTGCAGAGTGACCGTGAATTTCTGGCAGCTTTGAGCTCTTATATCTCATGCAATATTTTGTTGAAACAAACGAAATTTGGCACCTTATAGCACTATAAGCATTCTCTTAAGAATAATAATGAGCAGAATTTTATGAACCATATTCAGGTGGAAAATTTTAGACAAAATCACTCGAAGAAATTGTGCCCAAAGAAATGTCAAAGATTGACTTCTTATATCTCAGGGACTAAAGGTATGATGAGCACTTAAAGCTTGACCTTTAGTAACCTAGCAACACAAGGTTCTCATATAAATTTTCATTTATGTATCACTTTCCAGTACTGAACAATGTAAGTACAAAGCTGAAGATTTTCTAAAAAGATAAAAAAATGTGATATTTTCAACCTGAATTTGCAAAAAACTCTGTTCTATAAAACCCTCCAAACTACGCTCATTAGAAAGACTATGACTTTGCTGACTAAAAGTGTGCTTGATTGTCCATCATGGACTAACAATGCTAAATAATTAGAATCAAAGTTGGGCACAAAACAAACAAGTGACCATATCTCAGCCAGTATTGCTTCAAAGAACATTAAACTCTACCAATGTTCATTGGGGACATGTGCAAATGTTCACATAAATTTTTGTCAAAACATATGATGGTCAAGCAGGGAGGCCTGGGTGAGTTGACAAGAAATGACTCTATAATGTTGCAGAACAAGATCAATTATCTGATCATCATTGAGTTCTTCATTGGTAATAGCAGCAGTATTACTTTCAGCTAGCCATTCCTCTACATTAGGAGGCTGGATATCATTTGAAGAGTTTGCAAATGAGTGACTAAATCTGCAGGGTGTGACTAATTATTTTTGAAAGTTCTTGCTTTGTTTTAGGCTATGACAGACTTCTTTCCATGGCTTTTGAAGAGTGGTTTCCTTAGGCTCTTGGCAAGCTTTAGTAACTGTATAAATTGTGTGTTCTACATTGAAGCTTTCCCTTACTTCATAACAATCACAGCGCTCTTCTGTTTTCTCTAAAGAAGCACTGACCTCCTTCCTCTTATAATGTCATTTTAACTAAACACTTAACACCAAGCTCTATTGCTTGGATTGTTGAAGATGTGGGGGATGGGGGACACACAGCTTCTATGACACCTTGTTGAAGTTCAGTTTTAGAGGATTGCCTATCAAATACTAGAGCATTCGGTGGTAGGTTTTTTGATTTCAGCCATTTTTGAGCAGCCAGAACAAATGCATCAAAAAACCATTCTTTAAACAAATTATGACATATTCAAGCACTTTTTTGAGCTTTGCATTGAGCAGGAAGCACTGACATGTTTATTTTTTGAAGGCTCTTGGTTTGTTAGATATACCAATTATAAAAAATGGCAGTTTATAGTCACCAACTTTATTGCTGCATGTTGAAATGGTCGTTCTGCCCTTTGCTTGTTTGATGCCTGTTATTGTTTCATTCTGGAAGGCAAGTGTTTTTTGAGCGAGCATTTTACAGTTTAGTCCCATCTTATCAATGTTGTATGATTCATCAGTTATTTATCCAAATTTTTCAGCATATTCCCTACTTGTATCATCATCAAAAGCAAAAGGTTTTTCACCTGCAGTAGCAACTTGCATTTTGCCTTGATGATTTATCAGTTGTGCCAGGGGCCCCGGGTTCGATTACTGACTGGGTTGGAGATTTTCTCCACTCTGGGACTGGTTGTTCATGTTGTTTTCATCATCATTTCATCCTCATCGACATGCAAGTTTGTGAAGTGGCGTCACCTCAAAAGACTTTGCACCAGGCTATCAGATCTACCTGCTGGGAGGCCGTCGCCACATGACATTTCATTTCATTTATCACCTTATTGAGCCCACTTTCATTTGCTTGGAATTTGTCTCCTCCCCCCCTCCCCCTTTCCCCGAAACTGAAAAGCTTTTACTTTTATGAGAGGGCCTGAAAATTGAGTCCCCTTACATCTTTCCTTACAAAGTCAAACACACACAGCATCATCCAAGAGCTCACAAATTTTTTGTCAGTGCTTTTCTACTTTTTAATGCATTTTCATAATCTAGAGTCAATGATAAAGCATCAAGACCTTTTCTGTTATTTTTCCAGACCTTAATTGTTGTTACTCCAACATCCATTTCAGAAGCTAGTTTAATAACTAACTTGCCTTTGTCAAGTCTTTGCTGTACAGTTAGTTGCTGTTTGATTGTGCACACATCATGTTTCCTTTTCTGATTTGTAGCCATTTTTGGACTTTCAGACTCCTTTACACTTCTCAGTCACACTGTAATAAATTAATAAAATTACACTGCAACCTTAAAATTAAAAAGGGATATGATAATAAATTTACAGATCACACAGATCAGCAGCAGATTAAAGAGTACAGTAAAGTGAACAGTCTGTCAGTACAGTAGTCTTGTCAACTAAGCATGCCTGAGGAGCATGACTCAGGTGGACACATGTTGTGACAGGAGTAAAATTGGTCAGTAATGCTGGGATGCTGTTTTGCATGGAGTGCAGATGGATGGTAAGAGGCATGGTCAGATAATCCAAGGAGTCAGTTAATCGAAGGTCAGATAATCTGAGTTGTACTGTGTGTGTACATATGTGGTGACTAAACTAAAGCTTGCATTGCAGAAATGGGAAGTGCTACTGATGTGTGATTTTCACAGAATGGGTTGCTAGTCTGGCTCATGCTGTTAGCCAGGAAAAATATTGTAATAATATTTAGAAAGTGGTTTTTTTTGTGCAAGCATACACTTTTTAAAATGGAACAACACCTGTTGACATTAACAAACTGAAAGTAGGGTAAATTAAAATGTCAGTGGTGTGTGTTGCATGATTCTAGTACAAGTTGCTTATGAGGTATCACAGTTTGAAAAGTTCCCACACTAGTACCTGTACAATACCTGTGGTACCACACATTAAAGAGCAACACAAGTGTATTCATTAGTTATGTGGATTCTGATCAGTGACAAGACTGTCGACCATCACAGGATGTGTTCAAAATGACCACCAGCAGCAGCAATACATGCTCCAGTCTGGTACTGAATGACTGCTGCACAAGTGCTAAGCATATGAGCAGAGATGTCCGAACAGGCTGCAGTAATATGTCATTGCATATCATTGGGTGTAATAGACAGTGTCTTCCAGCTTTCCCCACAGAAAAAAAAGTCTACAGGCATCAAATCTGGGGAATGGACCAGCCAAGGTACAGGTCCTCTGCATCCAGTCTAATTACTTGGAAACAATTTGTGAACACATTCTGTAGTACTTGGTGCACTGTAGCGGAACAGCCATCATGCTTGTACCATAGGTCCCTTGTCTGCAGAGAAAAGTCTTCTAGCATCTGTGAAAGATGGCCTCTTAGGAGACTATGATACTTTTGTGCATTCAGTAGTCCATCTATAAAAAAGGGTCCTATGAGCTGATGGTTTGTTATCCTACTTCACACGTTTACACTCCGTGGATGCTGACATTCCGCCTGACGAAGCCAATGAAGATTGTCAACAGGCCAATAGTGCATGTTTCACCAGTGCATGATTGGTAAATGTGACTTTATCACAAAACAAGGTACGTGATATGTCTCAAAAATCCTGTCTTAATGCCCATGTACAGAAGTTAACATGATTATCATAATTGTTTCTGTGCAACTCTTAATGGAGAGAGATGTCATAGGGATGGAACATTTGTCAATGGCAAATGTGAAGGACACTTGCCTATGTACGTGTTACAGTACCACTTTCACTGGTTGAAGAGGCTGATAAATAATTGCTGAGATTGTTTATGTCCATTGGGATGTCTTGCCGCACACACTGTACAAAAATGAACTGCATTCTTCCTACACTGTCCATTACCATGAGCATGTCAGCTTTTTCTGCATCGGTAAATGCCATCATCCACTCACAGTCTACTTCTTGGACTGACACACACTGACTTACTAAAGTTGCAGTACACTCAAGGAACACATAAGCACACTGTAAGCAAACATAACAACATCATACTTAGCAACTACACAGGTTGAATGGCTCAAACAAGTGTTGGTGTGAAAACTTTTGAAAATACAATATCTCGTAAGTGACTCGCAGTAGAATCCTGAAACAGACACCACTGATATTCTAACTTATCCTGCTTTTAGTTTGTTAATGTCAGTAGACATTGTTCCATATAAAAAAAGTGCTGTTAGCCCAAAAAATATACTTTCTAAATATTATTACAATCTGTTAATTAAATAACAAAGTAAGCCCCTAATTACCAATCTGTTCTGTGAAAACTACACGTTAATAGCACTTTACATTTCTGCAATATTTGTGGTGCAAGTTTTAAGGGAGTCACCTTGTATACTATCAGATTCTTCTGAATTGTGATTTGCACAATCACAGTGCGAGAAAAAAAGTAATAATTTTCTGATAATAAAGTAAGAAATTGGGAACCCGTGTCAGTCCAAAGAAAATCAAACACATATCTCACTAGCCATTCTTTTTATAAATTATCTGAATATCTAGAGTCAAGGATTGAAAAATTCTTTTAGCTGCATGGCAAGTAGCAGAGTACATTGTAAAACCACATGACAAGCATATTGTAAATATGGCTCAGTATTTACATATATAGGTAAGTATTGCAATCAAGTAAATATTAAGTTGCCAATAGCAGATAAATAGCATTTATCTAATAGAACTGGGAACAAACACTTAAATTCAAGTAGCAGCTTTCCTGCTAATTAGTTAATTAAATTTTGCTAGCATAAGCATGACTGTCATTAAGCAGTATAGTGATAGTTCATTGTTAATACAATATATAGATTAAGACCGAGCGAGGTGGCGCAGTGGTTAGCACACTGGACTCACATTCGGGAGGACGACGGTTCAATCCCGTCTCCAGCCATCCTTATTTAGGTTTTCCGTGATTTCCCTAAATTGTTTCAGGCAAATGCCGGGATGGTTCCTTTGAAAGGGCACGGCCGATTTCCTTCCCCATCCTTCCCTAACCCGAGCTTGCGCTACGTCCCTAATGACCTCGTTGTCGACGGGACGTTAAACAACACTAACCTAACCTAACCTATAGATCAAGTTTCTATGATTTCCTTGTCTTTTGTTAATGTGTACCCTGACTCATTCCACATCCCTGAAAGTTCCTATTCTTAATGGGATCTATGGAACACATGAAAGAATGTGCATTAGTTACACGTATGATAAAGTGATTGAAAAATGTAAGTATTGTGAGATGTAAGGAATTATTTAGCACAGTAAGGGAGACAGAAAATTAATTGAAATGGGAAACATGGAATTCAGTAGTAGGAGAGGAAGGAAGTATTGTAAAAAAAATGGGCTGGAGAAAAGTAAAGAAAAGTGAAGCTGTGACATAGAATTTTACACAGAGTACAAATTAACCATTGCCAGCAATTGTTTTAAGAATGATTGAAAAAGGTTGTATATTTGCGAGAGGCCTGGACATGCTGATAGGTGTCAACACACACTTTTGTCTACCTCGTGACTTAGTGGATGATGTGCCTACCACTACATGGTTATGGAGAAAGAGCAACTGATCTTAAAATTCAAATCTGATCCATCAGCAGCACAAACAGTATTAGAACACTTGTGAGCTGCAGTTAGCACTAGTTAGATTAGGGATAAGGCATGTAACTGGACTGTAGTTAAGGCTACTAGAACAGGCAAGAGGTTCAAAAGATGCTACAATTCTGCTAGCTTTAGTCTAGACATCTCTAACAGCTTCACTGCTTTGAAGTCTGTTGGAAAAAGTATGCAAACAACTAAAAGAGTTCTGAAACACAGAGACATGAGTGCGAAAGAAATGCAACTTTAGTAGTACTCAGGTAGTTAAAAAGATCAAGAAGGAGTGCTAGAGAGTAGTAATGGGAGGGGAATGTGTGAACTAGTGCAGATCTCCCTGAGCGATGAATACCAAGTAAGTAGTATTTTAAGCCAGTTGCCAGGCTTAGTGATGTCATCCCAAATTAGGGGAGAAAAGTAATTTCGGGAAATCTTCAGTTTAGTAATGGGGGGAAGAGGGCGGGTGTATTGAAAGTGACAGAGGGAGACCAAGGTTGATTTCAGTAAGCAGATTCAAGTGGACGTAGGTTACAATAGCAGGCAGAGACTAGTGTGACTAGATGCATCAAATCAGTCTTTGAACAGATAACCACATCACAACAAAGTGCTTGGGAAAAACCAACTGAGCAAATATAGAATTATTTACTGAAGACCAAAATCTATGTTATTGACTTGTTAGAAATCAGAAAGTCAGACTTAACAAGAATAGCATAAATGTCATTGGATTAGTGAGTGGATTTATGTACCTATAGCAACTGAAAATGTCTCATGATAACAAATGGCAGAAATGAACAGATGCATCAAAAATCATGGCCTTTATAAAAGAAACTGATTTTTGTATTCAATCGTAAATTCCTAATGTGCCTGAATTAGAATGCTTATGTCAGCTATTGAAATTACAATATTGTATTACAATTAAAAATCAATTAAAATCACAGATAGGTGAGCAGCTAATCAGCATGAAATACATGCAGAAAGGTCTTGTACAAGTAAAGTTTATTAAATAATTTATGCCCTATCATCACATGGCTTTTAACTGTCTAATTCTTTAGATTAGAAACAACCTTGATGATGGCCTCATAAAATATTGGTAGACTATGTAAGGAAACAGACAAGACAGACATGGATATTTGAAGTCTTGGATTGTATGTATAGAGAAGAGAATAGATAATTGCTGGATATGTTTATTATTTTATCAAAAATGTTAATTACATTTCATAAATATTCTTTGAACTGTCAAAGTTGCAAAATCTTCTCAATACTTTTAAGCAGTTTCTAGACTTTGAAATGTTAGACTATTTTATTTATTTCATTTGTTCGTGTTTTTTTTTATTATTTTAAAAATTTTCTCCAGTATTCATATGTTCCTTATTGTTCTTATTAATAGTGTGCTATAATGATTTGGTGTGTTGAAGATCAAGATATATAAGTTAGTCATAAAACTGAATATTATCCAATTGAATCCTATGAATTCTCCCATTTTAATAGCGAAGTTAAGGACAATAGAACAAATACTCCCCATATTCATTAAGAAGCATATGAACTCTTTTTTGAGTAATATTTGCAAAATATAAATTTTGGTCTCACAACATATAAAATAACAAGTAACTCTTTTAGGTTGAACAATGGCTAAACAGACTGCAGGCAGCCATGCGTGTATCTATCCGACATTACTTTGGTGAAGGGGTGGTACTTTATGAAGAAAAACCACGTGATCAGTGGCTGTTTGATTTTCCTGCACAAGTTTCACTTTGTGGTACGCAAATCTGGTGGTGCACAGAAGTTAATCTAGCATTTGCGACCCTTGAGGAGGGCTATGAAAATGCTTTAAAGGACTACCAGAAAAAACAGGTAAGCTAAAGCTGTGAATTAAAAGATATCTTACCTACTTTGGATATTGGATTAGGATAACTCGAAACCTAAATAAGGAAAGTGCTTTATTGGTTTCCAACTTGATAGATGTTTCAGTGGGCACTAATACTTTTTCGGTCATGTCATGTTGTGTATTATTCTGTTTCTAACTGCCATTTCATTATGCTCTTCAAAACTTTACAGAGGTACACCCATGAGGCTCTAGGATTAGCATACCTTGAAGACAGAACAGAGTCCCTTTGTACTGATGATTACATACAGTTCACTCCATGTAGTTGTGGGCCAGTATAATGTAAATAATGATAAACAAATGAAACTGAGAGAGGAAACCAATTTATTGATGAGAGACATACAGACACAGTTAAAGACTGTTTATGAGTCTGAATTATTGTCCACCACAAAGATTCAGTTTGCCAGCAGTGGTATCTCACCCCTCTTTCCCAAATTCCAAAGAGATTCTCTTGTATACAGAGCTTAACTAGCATCATTGGGAGAAAAATATGACAGACAGTGGCTCAGGTTTATTCCCGGACTAAATTTTACACATGCTTGTAGACTGTATATTGTAATGAAATTTCTTGACTTTTTAAGTGCCTGGATTCAGTCTCATATGGGTCCAAAATTTTGATCTGTCAGTAAATTTTATTGCAGTTATGAAAAGCAAACATCATTCTGCAGACCAGACATCAGTTATGTTATTTAGGAGGTGCATATTTGATTCTTGGTGACATTTGAAAACAATGCACTAGCAAAACGCCAATCTATGGCATCAGTGACAGGTGATCTAATTGCTAGGTAGCATAGATTTTATTTGAAATCTTACAAATTTAAATCCATAGTCATCCTCTCTGTGCCTTGGTAAATGTTTCTATGTTTGCCACTTTCTTACTGGAAAATACCAGAGACTTCAATCCCTATAGTTAATATAGGATAAAGACATAGAATGTATGACAAAGGTGATTTCATGGTAGTACTTTCACACAATTACTGTGAAAATTATTGACGACCCTATCACTTCTATGAAAGATTCCTGTTTAACACAAATAAACTAATCACATTTGAAAGTGGCATTAGTAAACTTGGTTCTTTGTCAGTCAGTATCTGAACATATTATTTTGTCAGAGAAGTGACTGCCAATTACAGCACTGTGAAATGCTCTGTAAATTGAAGACATTTGCTTCAGAAAGTGAAATGGTGGCTTAAGAATGTAGAAAAAGTGAAAGAACATTAAGTTACTATTTGTACTTTGACTTTTTTACTAGTTACAGATCTAGTCCTTCTATTACATCAATTCATTATTATTGTATAGAGAGGCAAACAAAAAATAATAACACTACTACATATTTAGTAATGTAATTCTGGTACTGCAAGTTACTTTTTGATTTTCTGTCAGTGCCTGACAGAAGACAATGCTCGATTACTTATTCAATACATTTTTTCCTTGTTAACCATTACAACAAATGCATATAGAAACACTTGAAATTTGGTGTCAGTTTTCAGGTATTGCATCGAAATATGAGGTGGTTTAGTTTGTTCTAAATTATTAAAGAAATGCAGTAGAACATCAATAAATTTTGTTTAATTCCTAAATATTGAACTGAGACTTTATCCAGGTCAGAACGTATCCTTAATACTATAACTCATCAGTTCCCTAACAAAATTTTGTCATGTCCTTTATGAAAGCTCTTGACATCACAGAAAATACTATGAGAATATATTTTGTTTACCAGCACCTAGTGACACTAAATTTTAATGTGGTTTTCTGTGTAGACAAGATTTGGCAGAAGCCAAGCAGAGAAATTATTTAAAAGATGTTTGTGTTCAAAATTTGTAGTTTGTCATAGACTATCACATTTTTAAAAGTGGTGGAAGAAGGAAGATGAGTCCCCAATTATATGTTATTCAGTTATCTCTACTTTCATTGCTTCCCCCATGAACCATGGACCTTGCCGTTGGTGGGGAGGCTTGCGTGCCTCAGCGATACAGATGGCCGTACCGTAGGTGCAACCACAACGGAGGGGTATCTGTTGAGAGGCCAGAAAAAATGTGTGGTTCCTGGAGAGGGGCAGCAGCCTTTTCAGTAGTTGCAGGGGCAACAGTCTGGAAGATTGACTGATCTGGCCTTGTAACATTAACCAAAACGGCTTTGCTGTGCTGGTACTGCGAACGGCTGAAAGCAAGGGGAAACTTCAGCCGTAATTTTTCCCGAGGACATGCAGCTTTACTGTATGATTAAATGATGATGGCGTCCTGTTGGGTAAAATATTCCAGAGGTAAAATAGTCCCCCATTCGGATCTCCGGGCGGGGACTACTCAAGAGGACGTCGTTATCAGGAGAAAGAAAACTGGCATTCTACGGATCGGAGCGTGGAATGTCAGATCCCTTAATCGGGCAGGTAGGTTAGAAAATTTAAAAAGGGAAATGGATAGGTTAAAGTTAGATATAGTGGGAATTAGTGAAGTTCGGTGGCAGGAGGAACAAGACTTTTGGTCAGGTGATTACAGGGTTATAAATACAAAATCAAATAGGGGTAATGCAGGAGTAGGTTTAATAATGAATAAAAAAATAGGAGTGCGGGTTAGCTACTACAAACAGCATAGTGAACGCATTATTGTGGCCAAGATAGACACAAAGCCCATGCCTACTACAGTAGTACAAGTTTATATGCCAACTAGCTCTGCAGATGATGAAGAAATTGATGAAATGTATGATGAGATAAAAGAAATTATTCAGGTAGTGAAGGGAGACAAAAATTTAATAGTCATGGGTGACTGGAATTCGTCAGTAGGAAAAGGGAGAGAAGGAAACATAGTAGGTGAATATGGATTGGGGGGAAGAAATGAAAGAGGAAGCCGCCTTGTAGATTTTTGCACAGAGCATAACTTAATCATAGCTAACACTTGGTTCAAGAATCATAAAAGAAGGTTGTATACCTGGAAGAATCCTGGAGATACTAATAGGTATCAGATAGATTATATAATGGTAAGACAGAGATTTAGGAACCAGGTTTTAAATTGTAAGACATTTGCAGGGGCAGATGTGGATTCTGACCACAATCTATTGGTTATGAACTGCAGATTGAAACTGAAGAAACTGCAAAAAGGTGGGAATTTAAGGAGATGGGACCTGGATAAACTGAAAGAACCAGAGGTTGTAGAGAGTTTCAGGGAGAGCATAAGGGAACAATTGACAGGAATGGGGGAAAGAAATACAGTAGAAGAAGAATGGGTAGCTCTGAGGGATGAAGTAGTGAAGGCAGCAGAGGATCAAGTAGGTAAAAAGACGAGGGCTAATAGAAATCCTTGGGTAACAGAAGAAATATTGAATTTAATTGATGAAAGGAGAAAATATAAAAATGCAGTAAATGAAGCAGGCAAAAGGGAATACAAACGTCTCAAAAATGAGATCGACAGAAAGTGCAAAATGGCTAAGCAGGGATGGCTAGAGGACAAATGTAAGGATGTAGAGGCTTGTCTCACTAGGGGTAAGATAGATACTGCCTACAGGAAAATTAAAGAGACCTTTGGAGAGAAGAGAACCACTTGTATGAATATCAAGAGCTCAGATGGCAACCCAGTTCTAAGCAAAGAAGGGAAGGCAGAAAGGTGGAAGGAGTATATAGAGAGTTTATACAAGGGCGATGTACTTGAGGACAATATTATGGAAATGGAAGAGGATGTAGATGAAGATGAAATGGGAGATAAGATACTGCGTGAAGAGTTTGACAGAGCACTGAAAGACCTGAGTCGAAACAAGGCCCCGGGAGTAGACAACATTCCATTAGAACTACTGATGGCCTTGGGAGAGCCAGTCATGACAAAACTCTACCATCTGGTGAGCAAGATGTATGAGACAGGCGAAATACCCACAGACTTCAAGAAGAATATAATAATTCCAATACCAAAGAAAGCAGGTGTTGACATGTGAAAATTACCGAACTATCAGTTTAATAAGTGACAGCTGCAAAATACTAATGCGAATTCTTTACAGACGAATGGAAAAACTGGTAGAAGCGGACCTCGGGGAAGATCAGTTTGGATTCCGTAGAAATGTTGGAACACGTGAGGCAATACTAACCTTACGACTTATCTTAGAAGAAAGATTAAGAAAAGGCAAACCTACGTTTCTAGCATTTGTAGACTTAGAGAAAGCTTTTGACAACGTTAACTGGAATACTCTCTTTCAAATTCTGAAGGTGGCAGGGGTAAAATACAGGGAGCGAAAGGCTATTTACAATTTGTACAGAAACCAGATGGCAGTTATAAGAGTCGAGGGGCATGAAAGGGAAGCAGTGGTTGGGAAAGGAGTGAGACAGGGTTGTAGCCTCTCCCCGATGTTATTCAATCTGTATATTGAGCAAGCAGTAAAGGAAACAAAAGAAAAATTCGGAGTAGGTATTAAAATTCATGGAGAAGAAGTAAAAACTTTGAGGTTCGCCGATGACATTGTAATTCTGTCAGAGACAGCAAAGGACTTGGAAGAGCAGTTGAACGGAATGGACAGTGTCTTGAAAGGAGGATATAAGATGAACATCAACAAAAACAAAACGAGGATAATGGAATGTAGTCAAATTAAATCGGGTGATGCTGAGGGAATTAGATTAGGAAATGAGACACTTAAAGTAGTAAAGGAGTTTTGCTATTTAGGGAGTAAAATAACTGATGATGGTCGATGTAGAGAGGATATAAAATGTAGACTGGCAATGGCAAGGAAAGCGTTTCTGAAGAAAAGAAATTTGTTAACATCGAGTATAGATTTAAGTGCCAGGAAGTCGTTTCTGAAAGTATTTGTATGGAGTGTAGCCATGTATGGAAGTGAAACATGGACGATAACCAGTTTGGACAAGAAGAGAATAGAAGCTTTCGAAATGTGGTGCTACAGAAGAATGCTGAAGATAACGTGGGTAGATCACATAACTAATGTGGAGGTATTGAATACGATTGGGGAGAAGAGAAGTTTGTGGCACAACTTGACTAGAAGAAGGGATCGGTTGGTAGGACATGTTTTGAGGTATCAGGGGATCACAAATTTAGCATTGGAGGGCAGCGTGGAGGGTAAAAATCGTAGAGGGAGACCAAGAGATCAATACACTAAGCAGATTCAGAAGGATGTAGGTTGCAGTAGGTACTGGGAGATGAAGAAGCTTGCACAGGATAGAGTAGCATGGAGAGCTGCATCAAACCAGTCTCAGGACTGAAGACCACAACAACAACTTTCATTGATTATATTTCAGTCTGTTGGGAAATAAATACTTAGTAACTACTTGCTAAGAAATTTCAATAATTCACAATTTGTTCTCTTTTTAATAATACTACAGATCAGTTTGATCCTTTTTTTTTCTTTGTTCATTTTCTTTGCATGGTGCATCCTTTATGATTTATGATTGCACAATCTCAAATTTCATTTCTTAATTATAACTAATTGTTTGGATTGAATAACATATTCTTGTTGAACATTACTTTGATTTAGGTGTTAATCCCATTTTCTCTCCAATTCATTCCTCTTTTAAGATACATATAAATTAAAAGTGTTGCAGCAAAGAATTTAAGAGAAAATCAAAATTCTTATCATCTGCAATTTCTGCTTAATTAACTTCACTCCATGTTCTACTAATTTTTTTTCTGAATAATGCTAATTTTTTTCTAAATAATGCAGTTAAATCATTATTTATCATACTGGATGATACAATACATCTTTACTTAATGATACCTACCTTAAGATGTTTTATTATCATCATTTGGTCATCTAAATTTATCTACCCGGATAACTGAGTGCATTAAAAAGGTAAATGCTGGGCTGGTTCCTATATCCCACCTCAGATACATGATACACAAACATCTAGAAAATGTTCTCACACTTGACCATGTGCTTTACTCTAGGTAAAGACAGATGGGGTAAGGTATCCACCTCTAGATGCAGAAAGATGGGGTACACAAAATATGGGGGTACACAGAAACATTTTGATGGAAGTGTGGAATCAGGAAGCTCATCCAGGCCATAGCTGCCACTAACATTGCCAAAGCCTATATGACAATGATGACTGCATAAAGAAATGGTAAAAAGACAAAGCAGAAGAAGAAATTTGGTCATCTAACTTGCTAATGTCTTGTCCATAGATACAGCATTTTATTGCTTGAGCAGTACTGCATTTGTCTTTTGGACACACAAAGTAGTCTTATTTAAATTTTTTATTCAAAGATTAAGTTTGGGAGTGCAACAAAAGTTTTCAGTGCACTTTCCTTAGAATTTAAGGGGATAATTTCTGATATAAAGACGTTCTTATTTTGTGCATCATGTTATCTTTATTGTTTTAACAGATTCAGCAACTAAGCACTTTAATTTCATTACTGCTTGGAGAACTGACAAAACAGGATCGACAAAAGATAATGACCATCTGCACAATTGATGTTCACTCTCGGGATGTTGTAGCAAAATTGATACAATCCAAAGTGGAGGCTGGATCCGCATTCCAGTGGCAGTCACAGTTGCGGCACAGGTAACAAAACTGATGCTGTTACATCTTTGTCATGTTACATTAATTGTTACAGTGGTGGTAATTGTTCACTTGTCATCAGCTTTGTAATAAAATTTATCAGTCCAAGAAATAATTTCTTGGTAGGTTATATGCAAGATGCACAAAATTACAAAGATTCACTTTTTAGCTTTGAGTTTATCATGTGTGACTGTCTCCTGGGAACAATAATTGTACTCATTTAGAAAGACTGGACAGATCCATTATGACACCAGAATAAGCTGGACAGACGGGTGGCACATTCACATGGGGAAAGCATGAAAATCACAAAAAAAATTTAAAAAATGATTTTTTTTGGTGAATAACGTAATATGGATCAATGGAAATGATACAGCAAATCTAGTAAGTCTGTAGATCAAATAGTAAAGTTCCTACTGTCCAAAGGTGGAATTAGTGACAAGTTTGACAGTAACCCCACATCACAGGATGGCAATCTCACAGGGCAAGAGGCACCTTCATACTTTTGACTATTGCCACACTATCAACAGCATTTTTTGTTATTATTATTATTATTATCATTGTCATCATCATCATTATTGTTGTTATTAACAGCTTCTGTTTGATCACTTACAAGTCTTGAGGCACCAAACAACTTTATGAATGTAAGCTGTATTATGAGTTTTGGAAGCAAACATTGTAAAATAAAAAAAAATTATTATTTCTCTAATCCCCAATGTGACAGTAAAAAAAGAGATGGCTGCAAGGATATGAGTCTGAATCTCATCCTTTTGGAAGACAGATGTTAGTCAAGCAGAGCACATTCAATCATTCAATGTTGCCTTCATGCAACATGAAGATTTCCGTCATTTGGCAAAAGCAAACTAAACACAATGACCTTCAAAGTCAGTACTTTCTCTTGGTTATCAAAAACTGATTTTCCCTCCTGGAGTAGGGCCAATATTATGAAGAGAGGACATTTCCTGGACACCATCTTTGAGATGAGACCTCATCTACCTCTTGAAACCAGAACTTTAATTAGTGAACGTAAACGGAAAATTTTTCTGTGGTACAGTTTTTATATGAAAAACATCACTCATTTTACAAAGAAAATGAATTTAAAACTTATTAGAGCTGATTTTTATTCAACTTTTTATTGTTAACACATCTTGAGGTTGAAGCTCTTTTGTCCTTGTTTCCTTCAACAATACTTATGTTTTTGGATCGGGTCCAGCTTTAGCAAAACACAGTTTTGTTTTGTATCCCAAACATGTTTCACTGCAGTTGCAGCATCATCAGTGGGCTTTTATTTTATGGATGTTAAACATAAAGAATTTTCTTTTTACTTTGGTAAAAAGGTATGAATACATAACTTTATGTGTTCTTCAAAATTTGTCACTACAATTTTAAAAACTAACATTTTACTTAGGTAAAAAAGTATGAATACATAATTTGATGTGTTCTTCACAAATTTGAAACTTCAATTTTACGTACGTACAAACAGAACATTCTTTATGTTCAGCAGCCATAAAATAAAACCTGCTGATGATGCTGCAACTGCAGTGAAACATGTTTGGGATATAAAACAAAATTGTGTTTTGCCAAAGGCGGACCCCATCCAAAAAAATAAGTATTGTTAACACAATGCACTTCTTTAAGTCTTAGTATTATTTCAGTTTCTTTGTTTCACATTAGTTGTATATGTGTGTCCCCATCCCCTTTCCCCCCAGTTTTTATAAACAAACTTGTTTTTAACTCTCTTACAAACATTTTATGCTTCTCCAGTAAAAGGTAGCTTTTTTAATTTACATGCTTTCCCATGTCAACACCCCAAGTATATTCAGAAAAATTAAGATGAGAGCCATGAAAAAGGAACAAGGAAAAATCAATACCACTGACTGAAGGAAGAATCATAAAAGCTTATCCTTTGCCAAAACTGTGGGATTTGTTGGTTTTTAGCATTGTATGTCCCAGTGATTTCTCTAAGCATTTGTTGACTAGTGGAATGGTTTCCTATGGACAGTTTTGTTTATAGTTTTTGGACGTATACTTAGAATTTACTATGATGATCTGCAGATATTTTTGATACACTATTGACTACTGTATTGGTAAAGAGATATTGATCATGTAATCACATCTTAAGTTAATTTTCAATATAATTCTATGATTAAATTCTGTGGAAGACAATAGTAAAAAATACTATGTTACTGCTCTAATTGTTAAATATATTTCATACTACGCTTTCTAAAACAAAACAAAAAAAAAAAAAAAACAAAAATAAAGAGAAGAATTAGTCTTCTTTCACCAAAAATTTGGGAGTACATTTTACTGAAATTACTGGATGGGAAAGTGTCCAGTAACAGAGCAATACCCACATGTGGTGCTACAAAAGACTGCTGAAGATTAGATGGCTAGATGAGATGACTAATGAAAAGGTACTTAATGAATCATGAAGAAAAGAAATTTGTGATACATCTTGATTATCCTCAGCCATTCAGGGATTGTTAAGTCGGTAGTGGAGGGAAGTATGCAGGGTAAAAATTGTAGATGGAGACTACCATTAAGAGGTTCAAAAGAATGTGGGCTACAGTACTTCTGCAGAGATTAAGAGACATTCACAATGTTAGCCAACATTGAGAACTGCAACAAACGAGTCTAAAAAAAAATCGAAATCGTTAGAGATGGAATGCATTTTAACTTGGAAAAGAATTAAAAAAGAAGCAGTCTTGGCCTTTTTAGGGACCTATTCTCTCATATGTAAAATATCCTGTCATATTGAAAACTTAAATTAAACAATGGAAAATCCAGGATGGAATGTAACAATATTATGAGAAGGAAAGTAGCGACTCACCATATAGTAGAGATGTTGAGTTGCAGATAGGCACAAAAAAAAAAGACTTATAGTTAAAGCTTTCAGCCATTGGCCTTCATCAACAATAGATACACACACACACACACACACACACACACACACATACACACACACACACACACACACACACACACACACACACACACACATGACTGCAGTCTCAAGCAGTTGAAATGACACTCACACACTTTAATTGTGAGAGTCGTTTTGTTGTACTTAAATTAAATTAGTCAGATGAAAATTTGAACTTTGCGACTCCCATATGTGGACTTACATTGTAACTTCAGCACCACCACCCTTCGTTGTTTATTTCATTGTAGATGAATAGTTTCAGAAACTGCCTTCTATGACAGTTCTTTATACACATAATGATGCAACCCATAGAGCAGTTCCTCCACAAACATAATGTACTTTGTTTTATTTGTTACAGCCACAAGAAGAATCCAAAATTACATACTCGTCAACTAGGATTGTAAGATACATGAAGACAATTAATACAATATAACAGATAAATAAAACAACTTTCAGATCAAGGTTTAGATTAAAAGTCATGGAGCAAGTACAGAGATTAAAACTCAACTGATTTGTCATAGCATTGTCATCAGCATCACAACCATTTGACATCTAATGCTGAGTAAATCTCACCATTGACTTTATCACAAGTTGTGGGCCTCATCTATATCTCCATATTATTCATGCATGTTTTGTAATGTCATCAACTCGAAATTTACTATCTTTTGGTATCTAACAAAAAACTTTTGTGATCCCTCTGACAACCGCTTAGTTCACTAAATATCTCACCCATCTTCATTACATTCATAATTATACCTTCCATGCCACTACATTTCCTGGTCCATACATTTGTATTTATGACACTCCTAGTAAATCTGAGCATACATTTCTTGATTGCCCAGTGAGAAGTCTTCAGTTCTTGGTTTTCACATTTGAAAACTTGTTTGGTTCACCAAATGCACACCATACTTTTACTATTATGTCTATTTTTTGTCTCCATATAGTTGCTGTCTTCAATTACTTGAAATACAAGAACTTATCGACTGTTTCTGTGAATTATTCATATAATTATTCATGCATGCATCATCTTACAATGATACATCGTTTGTCATCATACACACACAGGTATGTCTTTTTATAAGGATAGGACATGTGGTCACTTGCTCATTGTAAATTTGTATTATTTTATTTTTTGTCAAATGTTTGAGAGGAGCAAAAACAAAACTCCCTATAAATTACACAATGGAATTTTGTTTGGATTTTCATAGGCAAATGAAGAGTGAAAAATGGACAAATGTGGTTAAAACTGAGTGGTCAAGTATGGTGCCAAATTGATCAGTGGAAAAAAATATTTAACTGTTTGACAGTAATCTGAGTAATTAAGAAAAACTTAATGATTGATCTAAACCAAAATTACACATTCGGTTTTTGTCCTAATGTTCTGAGCCAAAGGAAGACTAGCTCTGTTAATGAAGTATCAAAAAATATCAAATCACAGTGAAAATTGAAAGTCCTCTGCTGTCTCTTGACCTATATATTTTTAATAATAGAATACAGATTGATGTTTAAATATATTATGTATCAAGCTTTTTGAACAAAACTTTGAAATAAAGTAAAAATTTGAAAAAAATACATTCAAATGTTTTGTGAAATGGCTTCTCTAAAATAGAGAAATAAAATAGATTAAAGGAACATCTGAGTCACCTTTCAATAATGGTTGAAATCATGTACAGCAAATGAGATGCTGGTTGAGGATTTAAAGTTCCACTTGGAATCTTGGAGTTATAAAGAGTACTATCAGATATTTGTGTGACAGAATTTTGCTTAGTGGTCTCCTTATATGACTAACGCATGAGCATCTCAGACTCTGTACATCTGTATTTATTTGGAGACTACTGTTTGTAAAAAGTGAAACACTCACAAGCAATGGTAGAGAATGTGTAGAACAGCAGAACCATAATAAGTGACTTACATGACAGAGAGGTGTCATTCATTCAGGCCCAACAGCGCCCACTTTTGTGTGACTCAACAGATAGTGTTAACGCAATACTCAATCCGTATGAAGACATTATACAAAGTGGAAACGTGTAACCAAGTGCCACTATCCCTCGCCAACATCACAGTGTGGAATAGTGTGTTTTAACCAGGCAGAATGACATATCTCCAGGAGGCAGGTCTGTCAGTTTGTCACATTGTCGCTCATATAGGGCACACTACATCAACAGTGAGGCACATATGCAGCTAGTGTAGAGAGGACGTCTGTACACAGCATCGACAGGGTGCTGGACTGCAATATTTGACCACAACGCAATATGACTGCTGTCTTGTCCACTTGGCCATTGCAGAGAGAACCATTTTGTCATTGGTGTTAGTGTGATGTTGGCGCATTGCAACAGATGTGGACATGTCTGAGTCAACAGTTGGACACTATCTTCTGTGGGTTGGGCTGGTGGCAGGCATGTCATTGCATCGGCTTCCATTGATTAGAGCCCACCAGTGCTGGAGACTGCCTGGGACATGTGAATGTCGACATTGGCATGCTGAGTGGCAACGTGACATTGGTGTGCTGAGTGGCAAAATATAGTGTTTTTGGACGAGTCTCTCTTCAACTTGTCCTACTGTGATGGCTACATACACATCCAATGGCCCCATGGTGAATGCAATAGGACAGACTGTATTGTTGAGTGCCATAGTGGACAAACATCAAGTGTGATGGTTTGAGCACCACAGTTTATAACACGTGATCTCGCCTCCTATATCTTGAGGACAATCTGAATAACTACCACTGTATCAGGGTGGTTTTACAGCTCAAGGTACTGCCCCTCTTGCAGGCTGTTCCACATGCCATATTTCATCAGGACAACATCTGGCCACACATAGCGAGGAATGTGCAAGCCTTCTATGAAGAACGATGGGTGCCAATACCTCCCTGTTCTGCCTGTTCGTCTGACATGCTGCCCATTGAAGACATCTGGGATATGGTCGGTCACCTACTTGTTCGTTCAGGTCCATAAGTGATAAAGAATTTTAATACTTTGACATGTCCTATATTACACGTACATTTACTGTACACAATGTAATCTTACAGAATCGAATAAAATTCAATTCAATTCAATTCCTCCTGCAGCTACAGTTGATGCATTGTGGACGTGCCTACAAACCACATGGCAGAGTATTCCCCAGCAGCATAATCATGTGCTTTTTGACTCCATGTCATGACGTTTAGCAGCTCTGATTGCACTATGTGGTGGCACTTTTCCATGCTAAATTTCTGCAGTCACAGTGCACATACAGGTCTGTAATGGTAATCATCTGTGTAGTTTCATGTCCTTAATAGGGGGAATAAATTTGATTGTAATCACATCTCTCCAAACAGTAGTGTATTATTTTGTTTTTGATGAGCTGAAAAATGGTTCAAATGGCTCTGAGCACTATGGGACTTAACTTCGTCATCAGTCCCCTAGAACTTAGAACTACTTGAACCTAACTAACATAAGGACATCACACACATCCATGCCCGAGGCAGGCTTCGAACCTCCGACCGTAGCGGTCGCACGGCTCCAGACTAGCACCTAGAACTGCTCATGATGAGCTGATTATATGTTATTTTAGTCTTATTACAATTGATTTTCATACCTACTTTCCAACTTTTTTCCATAATCTTCTATTCAGTAAAATTACAATCATACTTTATGGCTGCCTATCAATAACATTCAGGAAGTGAAATTCTGATATTGCCAGTAGACACAATAAAAATAGAAAGAATCAATTTCTACCTCTTAGGACTGTTAGTTCTTTTGTCAAGGAGGAAGAAGATATAGTTTGTTGCAGTTTGGAAAGGAGGGATTCACTCAGACACAGGGATCCACCTGATGTGAAGGCAAGGGGAGACAAACATCATCCTCTGTGGTTTTTGTTGTTGTTGAACATGATTCAGTTACTGAAGCCTGACCATTGCACTGCTTTATCAGATGTCGTCTGCTCCATGCATAGTTATGGCTGTAGGGAAATCCTACTGTGACTTTTCTTGAATAGTGTATGAACACCTTCTGTATATATAATCCACATATTGTCTAGCAACATATATAACGTCAACTGGATAACATAAGACTTCAGTCAGATCATAATGTCCAACATGAATCCTTCAAGTAGGAGCCTGTCCAGGGATGAACGAACCTGAATGACATTTCATTAAAATTTTATTTTTCTGTGTAAAATCATATCTGTTGTCAGAAACATGTATATCCTCAAAGGACTTTGCAGTTCTCCATAGTATGACGGTGATGCTAAGAACTTCTATGTACTTCCTCTGGCGAAGCTACTGCGATTGTCATCATATCTTTAGGACATGAGTTGTCCCTCAACGTAGTTCTCCACATGCAAATATAAAACAAATTTGCACAATATTTGCACTCTCCTCTAAAATAACTTGTTTTATGGTTTTCATTTGCAATTATCTTCTGCTGGCAGGGATATGTGTCACTCCTCTGGAATCATATGTAACACTGCAAATCATACCCTATAATGATCTTCATGTTGACTGGATGTTAAATCGCTGATGACTTGTATCAGGCAGGTCTCTCGTATCCTGCAGCCTGAGTGACCTGCCTCTCCTTCCCTGTGCTCCAAAGCCTATCCTTCTTTCTTCCCTGATGTAGGAACTGACAGTTCATAAAACTAGGAATAGACTTTTTTATTGTCATTTTTAGTATGTTTAACAGTAGGACTGAAATTTTGCTTCCTGAAGATAAGTATTGGTGAACTTTACTGCCTATTTGCAATGATATCTATCTGCATAATAGGAAAATAGTAAGATACCATCTGCAAAATGAAGGTGATTTATGTGTTGTCAATTAATGCATATTCTTTATCATCCTACTGTGTGAGTGATGCCCATTTCAAAAAGAGAGATTTACCCAGGTAACCAAGAACAATAGAACTTTATTACTGATACAGAGAATACATAATAACATTAGGTTCTGAATAGCAACTGAACAGTTTCTGACTGAAAGCAACTGAAAGAGTACCTTGATCTCATGAGAAACTAGACTACTCAATAATGGTTCGTGAAGGTACAATATGAATAAACATTCTGTCACTATAAGGAGACACTGTTGTAGGCATGTTAGTATCTGATACGCTGTTGATCTTGGCTCCAGCCAGAATGCATTACACTCAGATGAATAGAACTTGGTGAACACCAATGTCAGATTTGCAAACTAGAACTGGAACTCACACACTCGCAGGCTGACTGGCTTGCTGCAGGACGGCATCTTACAAAGCCATCTGGTGGAGGAATACTGGGAAATGCTTGTGTCACATTGTCTGTGGGGATGAGCTAGTGCAGGCAACAGCAATGCTGTGGCATCCCCAGACACTGCAGCAGCTGTTGTAGATATGATGAGTTGCAGTAAGGTTGTGTGTGCCTTTACAGGCAGTCTGTTGTATGTCTGTTGGCTGGATCATAAAGTGCCAGCCAAGATGCCACATCCCTCTTCCTTATGGAGGAGGTGTCATAGTCATCGTGCTGTATAATCAGCGGCTGTGTCATAGGTGACAGCTGAAGATGCAGCATCCCTTCCCCCTACAGAGGAGATGGCAGAGCCATCTCACTGGAGTATCTCGGTTGTGATGTATTTCGCAACCATGGATGTGCGCATTCATTTTTCCCCGAGGGACATACAGTGAAGCCATCATATAGAAGAAACTTCTTCTGGAGAAAGATGTCATGATGTTGGGTGGCAGATCCACAAACAGATGCCTGCAGTGGCAGAGACTGGGACCAGAAGCATGGTGAAGAGAGAGAGAGAGAGAGAGAGAGAGAGACCTGCACAGTGGAAAACAGAAAGGGGCAGACCTGGAAAATAAGATATGTCTCATGGAGGGTGCTCCAAGGAGAAGAGACAGAGGCTCTGCTGAGACTGCGAAGCCCAGAAGGATGCAGGAGAGGACCACAGTTGAAGATGTCCAAAGGCAGCAACCAGGTTGGAGCGATGTAGAGCAGGACCCAGAAGAAAGCAGATCGCATGAAATAGAGGTCCCTTTTGGAGGAGAAAGTAAGTGCCTGAAGCGAATGGGAATCACACACTGAAGGGAAGGAGCTCAGGAGAGAAAACAGGGCACCAAGGATGTGGTGGAAAGTAGAAGAAAAGGCCAAACCCAGGACAACATGCCCAGAGGGAACAACATGTCATCAGTTGAGTTGACAGAGGAGAGAGAGTCGACACCATCACACCAAGAAAGTGAGGCCATGGAGAGGACAAGAGCTGAAGGCACACAAAGCACAAGGGTGGGGCCAGTGGAGGAGAGCATCAGGTGTGCTATCAGTGTGTGGACTGGTGGCATGTGGGCCAGCGTCATGCATGTCAGCAGCAAGGAGGTTGCCAGTGTTGCCGGTTTTGGGGTCAGCAGGTAGGGCACTGGCAGTGCTTGAATGGATAAGGCACCTGTGCCGGCACTGAGGGTGCCAATAGTGCTGGGACTAGTGGCACCTGCAAGAAGTAGCAGGAGGCACTGGACCAGACACCATCAATTCAGTTTTGAATTTCTCGTTATCCAGATAAAGTCTAATAGAAACTGTCCCATTGATTTATATGTACTAACATATTCTAACATATATTAATTTAGTGCAATGTTTCTCAAGAATTATTAAGGACATATTTCATTGGAACAAAGCTTTCTCAAAATGTATAAATTCCAGCCAAAATGGTTATTGATATTCAGTGCTTTGTTTTGTAATTTTAAAGCCAACTTCCTGATCAGGTACGGTGATCTATATACTTTTACAATCAGCTCCTTCCAGCTGTCTTGAATGTGAAAATTTTAGTGAATACTTCGTACATTACACAGAGGAGGCTGACAAGTCTATAGTTTTTTTAAATTCCTTCTCTGTCTACTTTCTTGTGCAGTAGAATAACTACAGCATTGTTCTAGTTCTGGGAAATAGTCTTTCTCTGAAGACATTCTGTGAACAGTGTTGCAAGTTCCTTTGCTTGAAACACCATCATCTCCGGAAGATTTTCTTTATACTTCAAATAACGTTATAGACCTTACCTGCCTTTACCTACTGACATTCATTATTTTCTTTATTAACTGCCTGTTTTCCTGATTCATCTCACAAACTATACAAACATTTAGAGAGCTTATTCAGTTTTATCTCTATTATTAGTTACTTTGCTGTTTATCATCTTAAGTGTTGAAAAGAAAGAAAGATTTGTATGGCATTGTTGAATGGGAGGCCTGAAGAATTTCTTCAGCTGTCTGATCAGGAATGGTTTTTTTTTTCCTCCAAAAACGATGACTCTTTTCCGTTTGGTATATGATATTGTTGCCTTAAATGTATCTTTTGACTGTAGGTGATTGTAATGTGTGTGTACACAATGTGGTGTCATGTTTATTTGTGTTGTATGCTGCTAAGAGAGGGGATAAGGTGGACCCAATACCGGCATAAAATCTGCTTCCCTTGAAGAGCACCAAGTGAACTGCCAGGCTTAATGCTCCCATCCAAAAGATGGACCAGATGGTCTCAATTTATGAAACAATATGGAGATGTGATGAGGAACTTTGTCAGTTCCTCTCCACCCAGTGTAGGTGAAAATTTTTCTACGACAAAGATTATAACCAGCTGCCTACAAGTTGAGTGCCACTGCACAGGCATGTAGGTATGTCATAGAGACATTGACTACAGAGGCAGTTCCTGATGAAAAAGGCACCAGCCCAACATAAGATTATGATTTGCTATTTTTCATACTTTTATTAATGACAGTTGCTTCTCTTACTGAGTTTTAATTACATATATTCTAAAGATATTTTAAAATCATTTTGTTCAATTCGGCATGTTATATAAGATTCTTGTTATCACTTTCTTAGTCCTCAAGGAAGTGCAGTGGATTCATATTTGGGAGGAAGGCAGCTCAAATTCCCATCCAGCCATTCAGATTAAGTTTTTCTATGATTTCCCTAAATTATTAAGGTATATGCTGGACTGATTCACTTGAAAGGGTACAGCCAATTTCTTTCCCCATCCTTTCAGATCTTTAGCTTATATGTTTAATAAGTACCTTTGGTATTAATTGCAATGTTCAACTATATCTGTAAAATATTAATTTTTAAATGATGCTGCACTTACTGCTTAATTTAATCTAGTTTACTTTCCCACTCATATAATCTACAGTTAATTAAAGTTCCAGTTTCAAAACACTGTTAAAAAACGAATGAGTGCCCAGAATGCTGTCAAATTTGAACCGAATATTATTAAAGAAGGGGGAAATGTCATGGGAATAAAAAGAAATTTAACGAAAATTTTACCACTAGATTGATTTTGTTCCTGCTTTTTTGTAGTTTTTATCCTCAGGACAGTTAAAAGCCAGTTTTTCCCATATTATGTGATACAACCGTGCCATGGTGGATGGGCTTACTTAACGAATGATGTGACAACTGTTGAATGCCAGTCTTGTGCAGTCACGTACACTACACATTATGGTAGGTTTAATGTGCTGTTCACAGTGTAGCTGTTGTATTGTGATTCATCTGTCACTTGCAGCTGAATCCATTTATGGCATGATGCCTACAGTGCCATCTAATGGTAAAATTTTCCTTAATCCCACCCTCTGACAAAGTTTCCCCCTTCTTTGATAATATACTGTTCAAAATTGACTTCATTCTGAAAAGCGATTCTTTCTTTACAGTTTTTTAAACTGGAATATTAATTATAATCACCTTGTACATTTCTGATTTCCTGCAAGATAAATCTGTTTCTTTCTAGCTTTTTATATATTTTTACTATGCACCATATGTCTCTATTATTATCTCAAATTCTGAAATTGTTTGGATTGTCACATTCTGTACAACATTTTCATATTGTTCCTGCTGTCATCTCTGTTATTCCATATCTGAAACCTCACTTAAACAATGTATATCTTTACTCTTCAGCATTTTTTGGGTTGCCAATATAGAGTTGAAATGTGTTGAAATACTGAGACATCATGGATTTCAATTTCCAAGTGCACATGGTCCCCCACTACATTTTTAGGCTTAAATATTGTATGTTTGTTCAGCTAAAAGCAGATGTTATATTGGAAATCAATGAAGTATCATAATTTGTGTTATGTGGAGGTTAAAAGTTTTGAGACAAATGGTGGAAGTACTAGGAACATGCATGCATTCATCTTGTTGTTTTTACACTTAGCATATCTTTTGCCTTCATTTCCATTTCAAATATTTATCATGTTAAATTGTTTTGTAATGTAGGGGGACAGTGGCACTCAAAACATGCAACAGATGATCTATGATGCATCCCATTAATATACTGCAGCCATCTGATGAGGAACATACCGAAATCTAGCATACAGGAATTCTCAAATACCAGTCAAATAAGCAGCACATGACCAAAAATGAAAACAGCGGAACTTACTTTAAAACTAAGTAATAGGTTTAGTGTGGTTGAAAATAACATAGAGAAGAAAGAACAATCGAATTGTACTATGATCCACATGGACAGTTCAATGATCAACACTAAATTGTGCTTACAAAGAAAAACAAGTAGCCCTACTATTTGTAAACAAAACAAAAAAACACATGTTAGAAAATAGACATGAAATCCTTATTCTTGCAGATTGCCATGGAAGAGGTGTAGCCAAAATTATGAGTTCTAATAAAACAGGATTCATGGTAAAAAGCATAATCAAACCAGGAGTACCACTATGTGAAGTTTTAAATAGCTGTAAACAATCTATGACAGATGGCAGCACATGTGTGATAATTGGAGGTGCCAACAATATATACCATAATGAAACTAGATGCACTACAACAGTTTTAAAGCAAGTAATTTGTAAAATGCCTGAAGTGAAAATTTTTGATGTCAGTATCCCTCATAGGTATGATATCATGGAAAACTCTTGCGTCAATACTGAGATTATTACCGCCAACAGACTTTTCGCCAAGATATGTCGAGGTTATGCTAAAGCTACATATGTTAGGATAAATAGTGATTGCAGAGAGCATTTTACAGAGTATGGCCTTCACAGAAACATGAAAGGGAAAGAAGCCATGAGTGCTGAAATATTGAATGCTATTAAAGAGTCAAAAGTAGTACAAAACACTATCACACTTTCTGAAAATGACCTTATTATAGTATCAACGTTAGTGGAAATAGGATGGGCTGATGTCCCACAATTATTGGTAACAACAGAAGATTCTTCAATGTTAGAAGAAGTAAAACCATCTGATGTGTCATTCAGTACAACAGTCAAATCAGCCAACTCATCAGCGGTGTCAAAATCATCAAAAACAGCTGAACCGCTATCGTCAGCAGCAGATGTACCACCTTCTCTAGCAGGTTCAAAATCAAGCACAGCATCTGTGACCAGTCCAGCAACCAGAAGAACAGAGGCAAAACCAGTTGTACAAAGTGCCACTCAGACATCATCAACAGAAGAAAAATCAACACCATCAAAGCATCATTTATCAGCTTCATGCGCAGCTTCACCATCCACAGTAGTGTCAGTGCCAACCATTGTTCCAGTTTTAAATGAAACTAAAGTCTCAGCAAAAGTTCCAGTATCAATTGGAACACCAGTTACAAAAATGGATTCAACATCAAAACTGGCAGCATCTCCAACATCCAAGGAAACATCAGCTTCAGAAACACCTCCAGCATCCACTGAAACAGCAGCTACGACAAGAGATAAAAGAAGTATGCTGTCACCACCAGGGGTAAGAAATACAAGGAGCAGGAAATGTGTAATTCTTAAGGATTTTTGGTACCCAGCCCCAATACAACTACCTTGAAATGCAGTACAGCCATTGAAGAGCACAACAAAAGGCAATACACTACTCTCCAAACCCAGTCCACAAACAGAACTTCCATACAATATCCATATGTACCCCTCATCCTCCAACAATCCCCATGAACTAGTTGCAAAAGAGCAATCCTCTCATTTTCCAGTATTATTCTGGTCTAACCTAACCATATACTTCACCATATATTTCGACTTCTTATCATTGTGTCCAGAAATGTGTTCTATAGTGATATTCCATTGCCTAGACAATCTGCAAATATCATGCTTCCTCCTTACACTACACCTATTTGTAACCCATTTTCACATAGGTCATACCACTGTGGAAAACAAAAATGCAAGATGTGTTCTTTTACTCATAGAGCATTTCCTATTGCTCCCATAACAGGCAAATCCTCTCCTGTCAGAGGCTATGCCATCTATGAAATCAGTCATATGATATATGAACTCTGCAGCAACTTTTATTTAATGTTTCATTTGGGCATGATGAGCTGTTCACAACCCATTAAGAAACACACTACTGAGCACAACATGCTTGACTCCAGTGCTTCAGTGGTTGCTTCACAGCCTGTGCCATCGGAATCTCCCATCCCCCTCTCAATATCAGTTTCTATGAACTACATATGTGGGTATTGTCATTACTACAACTCATCCTTTGATTCTGCAATCCTCTTGGCATCAGTCTCTGCTGATCCTGGCCCATTCCCACCTCCATTTCTGTCCCGATGCTTCCAATGTTTTATTCATTCTGCACTCTCACCCTCCTCTCTGCAGAACACTAGTCCCCCTGCCTGCTCCAAAGTGAGCTCACTACTACCACATTCTTATCTCATAATCTTGCTGGTTTGCCCTCCCAGCTATCAGCCACCCTTCCCTCTAATGTTTTCTCCCCTTCCTCATCTCCTTTGCCCCTTTCCCACCATACCCAATACAACCAGTCCAATGTAGTTAATTGGTACAGTGGAGCCATGCACACTTATTTGTGTGTACATATATGCATGCACATGTATTTTGCAGTAATCTCTCTAAAATAAATACATACATAGTCCCCTTAATTAATGGTGTTACACATAGACATATAGCCATTGAAGCTCAAAATAATGAGTCACAAATTTGTGAAGAGGACCTTAAGGGGGGACGTTGATGAAGTTGACCAAAAATGTCAATTTTCGATTTATTTTGTATTTCCAGAATGAGATTTTCACTCTGCAGCGGAGTGTGCGCTGATATGAAACTTCCTGGCAGATTAAAACTGTGTGCCCGACCGAGACTCGAACTCGGGACCTTTGCCTTTCGTGGGCAAGTGCTCTACCATCTGAGCTACCGAAGCACGACTCACGCCCGGTCCTCACAGCTTTACTTCTGCCAGTATCTCGTCTCCTACCTTCCAAACTTTACAGAAGCTCTCCTGCGAACCATGCAGAACTAGCACTCCTGAAAGAAAGGATATTGTGGAGACATGGCTTAGCCACAGCCTGGGGGATGTTTCCAGAATGAGATTTTCACTCTGCAGCGGAGTGTGCGCTGATATGAAACTTCCTGGCAGATTAAAACTGTGTGCCCGACCGAGACTCGAACTCGGGACCTTTGCCTTTCGTGGGCAAGTGCTCTACCATCTGAGCTACCGAAGCAGAAGTAAAGCTGTGAGGACCGGGCGTGAGTCGTGCTTCGGTAGCTCAGATGGTAGAGCACTTGCCCACGGAAGGCAAAGGTCCCGAGTTCGAGTCTCGGTCGGGCACACAGTTTTAATCTGCCAGGAAGTTTCATATCAGCGCACACTCCGCTGCAGAGTGAAAATCTCATTCTGGAAACATCCCCCAGGCTGTGGCTAAGCCATGTCTCCACAATATCCTTTCTTTCAGGAGTGCTAGTTCTGCATGGTTCGCAGGAGAGCTTCTGTAAAGTTTGGAAGGTAGGAGACGAGATACTGGCAGAAGTAAAGCTGTGAGGACCGGGCGTGAGTCGTGCTTCGGTAGCTCAGATGGTAGAGCACTTGCCCACGAAAGGCAAAGGTCCCGAGTTCGAGTCTCGGTCGGGCACACAGTTTTAATCTGCCAGGAAGTTTTATTTTGTATTTGTTGGTACAACTCATGGACAATAAGTTCCCAAAGTTTCAATGTTTAAATCGGATCTAAAGTGCCTGAAAATTAATTAAAAGTGTGATGCAGCCTCCCTGCTATGGCCACATTTTGAAGCAGCACTTCAATACCAGCTCAGTGAATAACGATTCTGAGTATTACTTTCAACCAAACGTGCGCGGGATACATCTAGAAGGCCATGATACAGAGTCTTTGGTTTTATAGATCATCTTTGACTCTGTTCGATTCTGTGTATTACTTTCAACCAAACGTGTGCGGGATACATCTAGAAGGCCATGATACAGAGTCTTTGGTTTTATAGATCATCTTTGACTCTGTTCCTTATCTTATAAACTCATATGGAAACGATTCCCTAAAAAAACATTTGAATCTTCTACACTTATGATGCAGTTATTGTATTTAATGATGGGAACGTCAGGAGGATGAAGGTATTAGAAAGAATGGGCTTCGAGATAGGAAATTTTACTCAAGACATCCTGAGAAAAATAGATTTACAGTGCGTCTCTGCAGCTGAAACGTCAGATGAAGACCTGGTAAAAGAAAGAAGACAGACAACAAGAAACCAGAAGAGAAACCTTAAAGGGAAAGATAACCCAGAGTACAAATGTGGGATAAAGAGATACCATCAAACTACAGACCGATTTCACTGTTGCCAGCATTCTCAAACATTTTAGAAAAAGTAATGTCTGGGCAGCTTCTCAACCATCTGACCACAAATAACATATTATCAAAAACACAGTTCGGATTTCTGAAGGGTTTTTATATTGAGAAGGCTATATACACCTACAGCGAAAATGTACTTCATTCATTAAATAACAAATTACAAGCAGCATGTATTTTCTGTGATTTGTCAAAGGCATTTGATTGTGTGAACCACAACATCCTTTTAAATAAATTAGAATTCTATGGTGTCATGGGCAGTGCTGCAAAATGGTTCAAGTCATACCTTGCTAACAGGAAACAAAGGGTGTCAGTGCACGGGACTAGTGAATTAAGTTGTCAGTCATCATCAGAATGGGAAGAAATTACATGTGATGTCCCACAAGGATACATCTTAGGGCCATTGCTTTTTCTACTGTCCATTAATGATCTCTCATCAGTTACACTGCCAGAAGCAGAGTTTGTTTTGTTTGCAGATGATGTAAGTATTGCAATAAATAGTATGTCGAGTGTAGTTCTAGAAAGATCTGCTAGTGATATTTTCATGGATATTAATAAATGGTTTAAAGCCAACTCACTGACATTAAACTTCGAAAAGACTCGCTATATCCAATTCAGAACCTGTATGAGTTTTCCACCCAGCATTTGCATAAAGTACGAAGAAGAGCAGATAGAAGAGTTTAACAGTCTTAAATTCCTGGGATTACAACTTGATAATAAATTCAGTTGGGAGGAGCACACCACAGAACTGCAGAAACGCCTTAACAAATCTGTATTTGCAATTTGAGTGTTAGCTGACATAGGTGACATAAAAATGAAAAAGCTTGCATACTTTGCCTACTTTCATTCCATAATGTCATATGGTATAATATTTGGGGGTAACTCTTCAAGTCAAACAAAAGTTTTCAGAGTCCAAAAGCGTGTAATATGTATTATTTGTGGAGTAAATTCATGGACGTCCTGTAGAAACCTCTTCAAAGAACTGGGTATACTAACTACTGCCTGCTAAATAATATATCTCTTTTTCCAACAAACAGCTCAGTTCATACAAACAATACCAGAAACAAAAATGGTCTGCACAAGGACTTAAAAGCACTTACTTTAGTTCGAAAAGGGGTCCACTACTCAGGAACACTGATCTTCAATAATTTGCCAGCAAACATAAGAAATTTAGTTACAAATAAAGATCAGTTTAAAAGGAGCCTGATAGACTTACTAGTGGCCAACTCCTTCTACTCCACTGACGAATTTTTTAATAGAAACAAATGATGTGTTGTATATATTCATACTATTAGTATTGTTATTTCAGCTTTTTTTTAAAAAAAAAAAAAAAAAAAAAAAAAAAAAAAAAAAAAAAAAAAAAAAAAAAACTCCTCAGCATGGACCAGTCGAACGAAAAACTAATCTAATCTAATCTGTCCTCTGAAGAAGTGACATAAGGAAAAAAGTTAGGTTGAACTTTAAATTGTGTTTCCTAAAAGTTTGTTTTTTAAAGTTTATGTACCTTTTCCTCAGATTCTATGAATGCTAGAATTATGAAATTTTGTACACACATTTCTGTAAACCTAATAAACATTGTCTCAAGAGCTAATTTTGAAATTCCAATTGCAAACTGAGATATGGGACAAAGTGCTTGGAATTTTGCATGAATTTAAAATTGTACTTGTGGAATTATAATTAAAAAATTATGAAAATTATCCTATTTGACCTAATCCAAAAACCTCATGAGAGAAGCTTACAACATATAAAGAGATAAAACAGAGAATTTTTTGTAGAAATCTCTTGAATACTTTCTGATAAAAAGGAACATACATTATTTTTTTGAAAATAAAACTTCAAATTACATTTAAAAAAAGTTGAATATATATAATCAAAGGATTTTGTATGTAAATGTGTTACTTTCATGTAAAGCGTGGTATAAAATTTCATTGCCATATCTCAAAAACTGTGGATTTGGTGCACTTTTAGTGTCCCTCCTTAAGGAAAATCACGAGTATACTTGTGCATTGTACGTCAACTAAAATATCTTGTAACTTAAACACTTTATTTTTTTGTTTTCTGTGTGGATGTGAAGTCTGAGTATGAATATAAGAATAGCTTTAAATGTATGTAGCTGTGTGATTTATCTCATACTGCTGGCGAGCACTTCTCAGAATGTCATCACTTTCGTTTTCTGGTACAGTGACATCACATTCTTCTTCACTTTGTGAGCTACTGAATTCAGTGTCAAACTCAGGATCACTCTAGCCATCCATTTTCAGAAGTGCTTTCTAACAATAATACAGAACAGAGGCAGAAAGTGTGCATTTTGTTGTTGAGTATCCAAAGCTGCACACAGTAAAGGTTATATCTAGTGCCAATCATCTCAATGACAGCTTGCCACCAAGTCTTATCTGTCATAGTGTCAGCCAGAAGGCTTTGATTTCTTTAAGTATGGCTTGTTTCTCAGTGACTCTCTGTTTTCATGTCACGGGTTGCATCATTTTTAGTCTTGTAGTGACAGTCAGAGACCCCAGGGACCTAATGTTGTGGGGTAAAACCAATTCTTATCTGTCATAGTGTCACCCAGAAGGCTTTGCCTTCTTTGAGTATGACTTGTTTCTCACCAACTCTGTGTTTTCATTACATAGGTTTGCATCTTTTTAGTCTTGTATTCAGAGACCCAACTTATCATTGACAACAATGGCCCAACAGTTTCTCCAACTGTTGCCCACCACCATATGGTACAATTGTCTCTTGACAGTTACAAATCACTGTGAAAAATATATTATACATACTAGTATTAGCACTCTATCTTCATAACTGATTTTGTGTTTATAAAATATTTGTAAATTCAGACACTATTTTATCTCTCTTTGAAACTTTCTATATGTTTCATATTTCTGGAGCTTTTAGCAAAGAATTTATAGGCATAAATGTGCCTCCCAACGTATGACTAGTTGCCATTTATGCTGAAGGAAAGCATTTGAACAAATCGGAAGTCATAGTTTGATATGGTCAACCTCTGCAGCTGACATCTTGCACTCCATTGATGGCACGGACAAAATACAAATTCGTTTTATTGATGGTTTGTGTCACAATTCCAGAGACAATGTATGTCAGTATCAGGAAAGAAACAAATAACATTTTGGAGAATGGTTTCTCTTATACAAATTATTTTCTGCCCTATATGATTTCAGTTTGGGAATACCGCAGTGGTAGAAATTAGCATACGGGCATTTCAAGACTCTTACACCATATTTCATAAAAAGCCTTCATCACTAAGGTAATAGTGTGGACTTAGTACTTATGGTAGCATGAGAGCAGTTGTTACAAGGTTGTATAACGTCTTATCAGAGTTCTCACAGACAGGAAAATACATTCACAGGGTCATCTTTTTTAGAAGTGTCAAACTTCTGTGGAACTGTATATTAACTTAAACATTATTCAGAAGAATAATGTTGATTATTACTAGGCCCAAAAACTAGAAAAATAGTACATAGCATTTCTTCCACAAAGCTACATTTGTGAACCCTTAACAGATTATAGCACATTTTTGCTAGCTCAAGCAGTTTTTATTTAACAATACAAAACAGATTTCACATTAATTGCCACCTACCATACATTAACAAGAATATTACATATTATTGCACTGTATAGGACATTCCAACTTTACAGGCCTCTCTCACACACTGAACACTGTCATTACCTTTGTGGGGTGCACATTGTTGTGGGATCCACTTGCACAAAGTATGGAGAACTGCATACTTACCTGAAATTATGGATTTCACTCCCAGAAGTACTTTAGGAGTAACTGGGAACTGTTGAGGAACTCAACATTTTTTTTAATGTCTGTTTCTTAGAACCTATCATCTAAGAAGTCTTGTAAGATGTTATTCCATGTTCTATATGCAAAGTGTTTGAGCCACACCATCCTGAAAATAAAATGTATTTTCCACTATTTTATCTCTTGGAGTATATTATAGGGGATGAATTAGATGTCAACCAACAAAGGTTTCTTTATTTGACATGTTCAGATAAATTTTACCCAATCATGTGGAACAGTGATTTCCAGATAGGAGAGATTGGCCTTCTTTCAGCCATAGATAGAATGAACTCTATCAAACAATTGAAAAGCCAGGTAGGAATGTCAACAAGGAAAAGAAAGATTGCTACTTACCATAAAGAAGACATGTCATGTTGCAGACAGGTGCAATTAGAAGACACTCACATGTAGCTTTCAGCCACAGCCTTCATCAGTAAAGAGAGACACACACACGGAAGCCAGCCTGAGATGCTGGAGTTGGCAGTCATGTGTGCGTAAGGTGTGCTTGCTTGTGTGTTTATGAATGTTGTGTATGTGTCTCTTTTTGCCAAAGAAGGCTGTGGCTGAAAGCTACATGTGAGTGCCTTTTATTCGTGCCTGTTTGCAACTTGACATATCTTCTTTATCGTAAGTAGCAACCTATCTTTCCTACATTGTAGAATGAACTCTGTTGATCTCCACAGTTGTGTGGCCTTTTAGGATGTATTTTTCATGAATTTATTTCAGTTTAGAAGAGCTTTAAAATGGACAGGTATACATGATTGCAGTTTAGATATTTCTGTTTTGCTCAGTGCAATCATCAGACCAGACTGCTGGAATCCTTATTTCATGTAAGAGATTTTCTACCACCCATTTTAACTTCCAGGAAAAATTTCATTGCCATTGCACCCACTAACTGTTTCATCCCAAGTCATACAATAGCTATTTTTTGTCCACAGATGACATGTTCCAAAAGTTATTAATACTCTATTGCCTTTCATTATCAACTCTCTGTGTGCTGCACATCATTCTACAAGCTCATTTGAGTACACGAAGGCCTGTTTCCATACCACTCATTGGTGACTTGTATAGTAGTAGTATTTTCCTACAGCATCTCCCATTATCTTTTTCATTAGTCTTGCTGGGCAATTAGTGACTATGAAGTCATCACATTGACTTTGGTTACTAAAGTTAATAAATAAATCAAGAAGACTGGGGGAGTGTTCCTGCTACAAAGAACAGATAGATAGTTGTTAGCATCCCACTTAGACTATGAATTGACAACATTTAGTTCCAGTACGATGTACATAGAGGAATGAGGGGCAAAGTTAAAATTATAAATCATACTCTGGAGAATCATGTGCCTTGTTAGTGGGTTAAGATAGGAAAAGACTCACTTTGGTTAAGCAACGTAAAAAAAAAAAAAGTGCTGACAGAGCGAAGGCTGTTGCACTCTCAGTTCAAAAAAAATGTGCAAATGATGACAGGCAAAAGTTAATAAAAATTCATGTGTATCCAAAAGATTGGTGTGCAAAGCTCACAACAACTACCACTATCATACATTAGCATTAGATCTTGCCACAAGCCCATGACAAGTTTAGTCCTACATAAAATTGCTAAGTAGGTCTAAGGCTAAGTTACTGATTGACCAGCCCTGTGTGACAGCAGAAGATAGTAAAAGTAAAGCCAAAGTTCAAAAATTTGCATTTAAGAAATTGTTGATGCAGGAGAATCATATAAATAAACTCATTTGACCATCACACAGACTCCTGTATGGAGTTCATAGTAATAAATATTACTGGTGTACAGAAACAACAGAAAAATCTGAAAGCAAATAAGTTGCCAGGTCGTAATGGAATCCCAGTTCAGCTTACAAAATGTACTCTATGGTAATGGTACCTTACTTAGCTTCCATGTATCATGAATCTCCATCCCAGTGCAAGTCCCAAAAGACTAGAAAGAAGTGCAGATGTCTGCTGTATATAAGAAGGGTAAAACAATGGACTTGAAACATTACAGGCCGATATCTTTAACATCAGTTTTTTACAGAATCCTTGAACATATTCCCAATTCTAATATAATAAATTTCCTTGTGAGGGAAAAACTTCTGTCCACAAATTAGCATGGTTTTAGAAAGATCGCTCATTTGAAACTCAGCTGCCCTTTACTCATATGAGAAACGATGGTTGAAGAGCAACAGGCAAATTCTATATTCATAGCTTTACAAAAAACCATTTAACCTGGTACCATACTACCAACTGTTAGAGAAGGTACAGTAAGTCGTCCTTGATGGTGAGTGTTCATTTGAGATAAGGGTATTGTCAGGAGTGCCCCAGGGAAGTGTGATAGGACCACTGTCATTTTCTATTTACATAAATGATCTGGCAGACAGGGTAAGCAGCAGTCTGCAACTGTTTGCTGATGATGCAATGGTGTATGGGAAGGTGTTGTCATTGAGTGACTGTAGGAAGATACTAGATAACATAGACAAAATTTCTAGTTGGTGTTATGAATGGCAGCTAGATCTAAATGTAGAAAAATGTAAGTTAATTCAAATGAGGAGAAAATACAAACCCATAATGTTCGAATACAGTATTAGTAGTGTGCTACTTGACACAGTCACAACAGTTAAATATATAAGTATAAAGATGCAGAGCAACATGAAATGTAATGAACATGTAAGGCCTGTAGCTGGAAAGGTGAATGGTCGACTTTGGTTCATTGGAAGAATTTTAGGGAAGTGTGGCTTTTTTGTAATAGAGACTGCATATAGGACACTAGTGAAACCCATTGTGGAGTACTACTAAAGTGTTTGGGATGTGCACCAGGTCAGATTAAAGGAAGACATCGAAGAAATTCAGAGGTAGGCTGCCAGACTGGTTACCAGTAGGTTCAAACACCACACAAGTATGACAGAGATGCTTTGGGAACTCAGATGGGAATCACTGGAGGGAAGGCAAAATTCATTTTGAAGAGCACTATTGAGAAAATTTAGAGAACTGGCATTAGAGGCTGACTGCAGAGTGATTGTACTGACGTCAATGCACATTTTGCATAAGTTCTAAGAGGATCAGATTAGAGGGATTAAGGTTCGCATCGAGTCATATAGACAGTTGTTTTCCATGGCTCTGTTTGCGAACGGAACAGAAAAGGAAATGACTATTTGCTTGTGGAGTATGTATATAGATGTAGATGTAATTGTGACAGTGCAATCATTCTGCAGAAATACAAAAACAGAATGCAATGTTGTGTACATTTTCCCCTGCAACAGAATCTGTTGAAGGACATGGATGGATTTCAGAACAAGAAATGGTAATGGATGACATGATATCTGAAAATATCTAAAAGGATTAGTAAAGTAATCTAATGATGCCACCAATAAAATTAGCACTTTATGTTTTTACTATGGTTGTACAGGCTGTTGCATCTGAAACTGTACCAGTGAGTATTAAGGTAATTCAGGTATCATAGAATGGAATTATTAATAACAAACAAGCTGTATTGAATAACATAAACATACCTTCACTCTGCTCTTTCAGCTGTAGAGCAAATTATGTAATTAACTTTGCTCTTGAACAACTCAACTGTTCAATAATTTCTTATCCAATAATTTCGTACTAAATCTTAACTGCTAACAGTAAAACTGCATGAAAAGAATGGCTGGTATCATTACCTGTTAAGACTCTTAATTAACCAATTGTTATCGTGAGAATGCATGAAAAGTCCAGAGATTATCATCACTCTGTGTTTAGAAGTAAAAGTGTGGGTGTCTCCATTGCATCCTGTAGGAGCAGATAAGTATGGTATCCATCTGTGTAATGATGGTAGTTCCACTTTTGCCCTATTATCTCCACATGAGAAATGGATATGTGCCTTTTTAACATGGCCAAAATCAGCCCTGGGCTGGAACAAGAAATCTGCCTGTCTTCCACCAGTGTCTGGGCATTACAAATATGAAATTAAGTTTAAACTGCAAAAACTGGATTTTAGCTTTTACCTCTCAGGTACAGAAATATTCCAGCAGTATACACAATTGTAATCAATACAGTGGCAACTTCTTTACCTCTCAGGTACAGAAATATTCCAGCAGTATATTGTGATCAATACATTGGCAAACAAACAAATCAAGGGTTTGTGATGCTAATATTCATAATCATGTGATGGCATGACTACATGACTTGTAGCTGTTTATTTTACTGAGTTGCATAAACAATATATATTTTTGTAATTGTCAGTATAACCACAGTATGCTGATGTTATGAGCTTACGGGGCACTTGTGTGCTGTCTGGTAACAGGCTTTGGTTACTGCCAGCCTGACTGTAAGAAATGATATGTTCACAGAGCCTGGCTTTCATATGTCCATACCAGGTGCAACTGGTGTTTGGCATATGTGGGGAGTACTTATACCACTTTGCTCAGAGCTGCATTGATGAAGATTAACAAATTATGTTTCATAGGATAGGCAAAAAACTATACTGAATGCAAGGGTAATGGCAAAAAATCTGTCTGCAATGGAACTTACCACAAGTTTAGCCCATTATGTTTGCATAGGCTGCACTCAGTTTGTGATGAATGCTTCTCAAATCTCACTCCATCTTTTCTGTTGACTTTCCTAATTAGTCTAATTCCTTCTCAGCTTGCAAGATGCCATTCTCACTTGATTACTGTAACAAAATTAATTATTTTTTCAGTCAGATCAGCTGCTTGGTTTCAACTCTGAAAGATCACTAAACAATCACAGTTGACTCATGTTTAATAAACTGACAGGTGTAAAATGCATGTCCGTCCCTTGCATTCATACAGTACTGTCCACTTCTGAAATCCATTAGGTAGGGCATTTATTTCTGTGTCCTTCTGCTGTCATATCCTAGCTATATGACCATTCCAGTCACGTGTTGTAAAATACTAGAAGTGCTTATGAAAAAAATAATGGAGAAACATGTTTAATACTTCTAATTGCATGCACACACACACACACACACACACACATGCTGTATTTCTTAAATTGTACGAAGAACAATCTTCAAATATATGGAATGAATAAAGGAATTACATAAAAAACATAAAATATATTATGTACAGATAACCACCAATTCATGAGATGAGGCTTGTGTGAATTCTATCATTATTCAATATTAAATAGCCACTGTTAAAATGTAACTCTTGCAGCTAAAGATTCTGTGTATAGAAAACTTGCTACTTTTTTATCCATAAAAAATAGTGATGGTATTATTTGCCACTGCCATGCAGCGAATAGCAGAAGTACAGAATGAGTGTTTGGACCCTCACAGGAACATTTATGTGTTTGTTCAATGTTTTTCTTTTCATTGAAAAACTAGTTCTTTTACGTGATGTTTTAGTAGTTACATTTGCTTGTAATTAGTCTGTGACCCTAAAAATTCATTTACTTTGTAAGAGACATAGCCTATAAATATAAATTTATGCCTATCTAGATAACAATAGAAATAATAATTAAAATTAATTTTTCTCTTGAAATATTGAAAACTAGGATGAAAATAATTTGATTGCATTCACTTGTTTATAATTACAAACTGCCACGCAGATGGGATGAAAAGGAACGGGACTGCTTTGCCAACATCTGTGATGCACAGTTCAGATATTCACATGAGTATCTTGGCAATACTCCACGACTAGTGATAACACCACTGACTGATCGCTGCTACATTACTCTCACGCAGTCACTGCATTTAGTGATGGGTGGAGGGCCAGCGGGACCTGCTGGTACTGGAAAGACAGAAACTACAAAGGACCTTGGGAGAGCACTGGGCATAATGGTTTATGTATTCAACTGCTCAGAGCAAATGGATTACAAGGTTGTAACACATTCATTAGTTATGCAAGACTAAATTATGCTTTTATATACATGATTACCATCATTATTTTATGATAAAACAAAGCTACAGCAGGCTTCTTTTTGTATATGCAGTTTATTCTGCCTATATAGGTCCCCATCAGGAAATTTTAATCTATTTCTGAAAAACTTGGAATCCTTGTTGTGCTATCTGTCAGACAGGGGGAAGCAAATTTTTATTTGTGGGGACTTCAATGTAGATTCTCTGAAAGAGGGTAATAGGAAAAATGACCTTGAAGTATTACTCGGTTCTTTCAATTTGACACCCGTTATTGATTTTCCTACTCGGGTGGTAAAGGATAGCAGCTCACTGATAGATCTTTATAGACCAAGATAAGTTTAACCAGATAAATGCTCAGCATGTTGAGAATGGTCTTTCTGATCATGGTGCACAGCTAGTAACAATATATGACATAGCTCCATTCAGCAATACTAAACAGTCCTCCAAAGTAGTACGTTCAGTCAACGATTTAACAATTGCAAATTTCAGGGAAAGCCTACAGCAGTTAGACTGGGATGAGGTGTACCGTGAACCTGATGCCAATTTAAAATATAATTTATTTGATGACATTTTTGTAAATGCATTTGAAAACTGCTTCCCCAAGAAAATAGTTAAATATACTCGTAAGAAACCTTGTAACAAACCATGGCTTACTAAGGGTATAAAAATATCTTGTAACCGGAAAAGGGAAATGTATCTGACAGCAAGAAAGAGTAGTGACCCAGAAACTATCAAACATTATAAAAACTACTGTGTTATATTAAGAAAAGTTATTAAAAAATCCAGGAGTGTGTGTATCATGTCTCAAATCAGCAACTCTGATAATAAAATTAAAACAATTTGGAATATTATTAAAAGAGAAACAGGTCAACCAAGAGCAGAGGAAGACAGTATTATCATCAAATTGAATGAAAACTTTACGAACAAAAAGTCAGAAGTTGAAAATGTTTTTAATAATCATTTTCTAAATGTTGTGGATATAGTAGGATCCAGGTGTTCATTAGAAGATGCTAGGCTGTTAATGGAAGAGGCCATACCTATGCAATTTGATACAATTGAAATCTCACCCACTTCTCCCTCTGAAATTAGGAAAATAATAAACTTGCTTAAAAGCAAAACCTCACATAGAATTGATGGCATTTCCAGCAAAATACTAAAAGCTTGTTCTCAACAGATAAGTAAGATTCTCAGCCACCTGTGTAATAGCTCTCTGGAACAGTGCATTTTCCCTGATAGACTGAAATATGCTATTGTTATACCTTTGCATAAAAAGGGGGATAGATCTGATGTCAACAATTACTGTCCAATCTCCCTTCTAACAGCTTTATCCAAAATTTTTGAGAAAGTAATGTATTCAAGAGTAGCTTCACGTATCTGTAAAAATGAAGTACTAACAAAATGTCAGTTTGGTTTCCAGAAAGGTTTTTCAACAGAAAATGCATATATGCTTTCACCAGCCAAATTTTGAATGATCTGAATAACCGAACACCACCCATTGGGATTTTTTGTGATCTCTCAAAGGCTTTTGATTGTGTAAATCATGAAATTCTGCTAGACAAGCTCAAGTATTGTGGCATGAGTGGGACAGTGCACAAATGGTTTAATTCGTACCTAACTGGAAGAGTGCAGAAAGTTGAAATAAGTAGTTCTCATAACATGCAAAGATCAGAAAATTCCTCAAACTGGGGAACTATCAAGAATGGGGTTCCACAAGGGTCAGTCTTGGGTCCTGTGTTGTTCTTATTATATATTAATGACTTGCCATTCTATATTCATGAAGAGGCAAAGTTAGTTCTCTTTGCTGATGATATAAGTATAGTAATCACACCTGACAAACAAGAATTAACTGATGAAATTGTCAATACTGTCTTTCAGAAAATTACTAAGTGGTTCCTTGTAAACGGACTCTCAATGAATTTTGATAAGACACAGTACATACAGTTCCGTACAGTGAATGGTATGACGCCATTAATAAATATAGACCTTAATCAGAAGCATATAGCTAAGGTAGAATATTCCAAATTTTTAGATGTGTCCATTGATGAGAGATTAAATTGGAAGAAACACATTAATGATCTGCTGAAACGTTTGAGTTCAGCTACTTATGCAATAAGGGTCATTGCAAATTTTGGTGATAAACATCTTAGTAAGTTAGCTTACTACGCCTATTTTCACTCATTGCTTTCATATGGCATCATATTTTGGGGTAATTCATCACTGAGGAATAATGTGTTTATTGCACAAAAGCGTGTAATCAGAATAATAGCTGGAGTCCACCCAAGATCATCCTGCAGACTTTTATTTAAGGATCTGGGGATATTCACAGTAGCTTCTCAGTATATATACTCTCTTATGAAATTTGTTATTAACAACCAAACCCAATTCAAAAGTAATAGCAGTGTGCATAACTACAATACTAGGAGAAAGGATGATCTTCACTATTCAAGATTAAATCTAACTTTGGCACAGAAAGGGGTGAATTATACTGGCACTAAAGTCTTTGGTCACTTACCAAATAGTATCAAAAGTCTGACAGATAACCAACAAGTATTTAAGAAGAAATTAAAAGAATTTCTGAATGACAACTCCTTCTACTCCATAGAGGAATTTTTAGATATAAATTAAGAAAAAAAAAAGAAAAAAAAATACAAAAAAAAATTAAAAAAATAAAAATAAAAAATAAAGAAAAACAAAAAACACAAAAAATAAAGTTGTTATATTAACTTAAGTATGTTGTTAAATTAACCTAATTATGTCATGTATTGGAAAATTCGACTCGTTCCACATCATTACGAAATATCGTATTCATGATCCATGGAACTAGTATTAATCTAATCTATGACTGGTCTATAAATAATGAGAGATCACCCATCCGTGGTCAGACAATTATTATTTTTTAATTCTTTATATGCCTGGGTGATCTTTATAGTGTTGCAAATACAGGGTGTATCAAAAAGAATCATCTGATATGAAAGAATCATAACTAATATGTTATTTGAGATATGTGAGTGAACAATGCACTGTTGGAAAGAGCAAACTTGAGAGTTTTACATGGTCCCCACTAGGTAGCAGTAGTGTGCGCCCACTTCAGTTCTAGTAAAAATGGTATCGGGACAACAGAAAGCATTTTGCATTCTACATTTCTCGCAGTGCGGGTCAGTAATAACTGTTCAGTGTGATTTTCGACTGGGTGTGGTATGGATTCTCCTACAGCACAGGGCGTTAGACAATGACATGAACAATTACAAGAAACAGGTTGTTTGTGCAAAGGCAAATCGCCAGGCCATCCCTTAGTGTCTGACACAGATGTCGAATGCAACAGCCCGAGTCCGTTTGCTATGCAGCTCAACAGCTCAACATACCCCTGATGTCCATCTGACGTGCAAGCTATTCATGAAGGTGACAAACAATGATGTGTGGAGTTCTGTAATTTTGTTCTAAGTAAGATAGAGGATGACAGTTTTCTTCCATGCTTAGTGTTTAGTGACGAGGCAACATTCCATTTAAATGGAAAAGTGAACCATCAAGATGTGAGAATATGGGGTACAGAACAACCACATGAAGTTGTATAACATGAGAGGCACTCTGCAAAATTTAATGTGTTTTGTACAGCTTCACGGGAAAAGGTGTGGTACATTTTTCTTTGCCGAGAATACTTTTACAGGAAACACATTTCTCGATATCCTTAACACTTTCTTTTCCCACAATTGGCAACTTATTCAAATGACTTCATTTACTAACAGGATGTGCCGCTGCCACACGGGCATCTGGAAGTATGGGAATTTTTAAATCAAAGGATTACTGAACGATAGATTGGTCACACTGAACCAAATGATTCAGCCTTACATTACTGGTGTCCAAGGTCACCGGACCTAACTGTATGTGATCATTTCTTGTGGGGGTTCAAAAAAGATTCATTATGTGCCTCTGTTACCAATAACAGTGAAAGAACTGCGACATTGCATAGCAGCAGCTATGGAAGCTTTAACTCAGGACATGCTCACTGCAGTATTTGGATAGTGTACTGACATATGGCGTGCATCTCAAGGGGAGCATATCAAACACACATGAAAGGTATGAAAAAACCTTTTGAGTTTCCTGTTCATCAAAAAACAAAATTCATTGTATATGTTTATTAGTTTCTGCAATATAGATGTGCCAAAGCAAATGATTGTTTTGATACACCCTACATTTTTTTATGGTGAGAGATGGGAATGATATGCATCACCTGTCTGAATCATTTAAGTTTGTTGTGTCTTAATTCATCTTATAACTGTATGTACACTGAGATGACAGAAGTCATGTGATACCTTCTTTCCTGGCTTAGTCTAGCAACTCGATGTGGCATGGACTCGACAAGTTGTTGGAAGTCCCCTGCAGAAATATTAAACCATGTTGCCCCTATAACTGCAAAAATGTTCCTGGTGCAGCATTTTGTGCACAAACTGATGCTCAGTGGGTGGCCAAATCATTTTTTCAAACTGTCCGGAATGTTCTCCAAATCAATCACGAACGATTGTGACCCAGTGACATGGCGCATTGATATCCATAAAAATTTCATCATTGTTTGGGAACATGAAGCCCATGAATGCCTGCAAATCATCTCTTAAGTAGCAGAGCATAATCATTTCCAGTCAATGGTTGGTTCAGTTGGACCAGAGAACCCAGTCCATTCCATATAAACACTGTGCACACCGTTGTGGGGTTTGCATCAAACGCTACCATCAGCTCTTACCAATGGAAATTGTGGTCTCATCTGACATGGCCACAGTTTTCCAGTCAGCTAAGGCCCATCCAATGTCATTATACACAGTATTGCTTGTCTGTTAGCACTGACAACTCCATGAAAATGCCACTGCTCTCGGTCATTACATGAAGGCCGTCAGTGTCTGTGTTATCTGTAGTTAAAGGTAATGCCTGAAATTTGGTATTCTCACTACAATCTTCTTGATATGGATCTTTGAATATTGAATTCCTCAATGATTTCCCAATGAAATGTCCCATGTGTCTAGTTCCAGCTACCTTTCCACATTCAAAGTCCATTAATTCCCATTGTGCAACCATAATCATATCAAAAACCATTTCACATGAATCATCTGTGTACAAATGACAGCTCCGCCAATGCAATGCCTTTTCATACATTGTGTATGCTATACTACAGCCATCTGTGTATATGCATAATACTATCCCATGACTTTTGTCACATTAGTGTATATTCTGCTTCTGATGCAGGGAACCAGGCTGGTTTCTGCATAGGATACTGTGTAATTATCATACACAAGCTAGCTGCTGTGCTAGACCAGCAGCCATTAACTGCATGTGTGGGTTTAATTAAGGTCTAAGCTTAAGCTGGCATGCTGTGTGTTAAACTTCAATAACTTGTCAAAAGTCTTCCTAGAATTACCAAATGTGTTACAAGCTTCTTCATAAAATTTCCCTAGACGAATACTATAATCACAGTATCATCTGCAGACATGTCATTTTATGATATCTCTCCCCGTTTTTATACCACATCAGCATTTGCCAAATTCATTGTCTTTCTGTTAACTAGCTAAATTGAAAGCCTTTCTGTTCCCAACCATTCCCCTTCATTCATTTTTCGAAATTAGAAATCCCGTGACAGAATTTGTTATCTTATTTGTTTCTGTTGAATGTTTCTTTTAAGAACTCAGTGACTGTGCAATTCAAATTTTTGTGACATAAAATGAAATGTGCTATGTTAATAATAACATGATTTGTGTCTTGAAACATGTAAGTAATGTTTTAAAATCCACGGGAAACAAATTTGAAATGACTGGAATTATATAATACAATCTCAAATTATTAACTTTAAAAGTATACCAATTTAACAGAGGTGTATGCAGATATTGCTGAGAAATCTAATTCAGGGTTAAAACATGGCTGAATTTTTGATTGAGCCATTGTGTTAATGACTACAGAAACAGCAGTGACCAGTGAAAAATAACATTTTTTCCCCAGTCCTGCGGTAACATCTACAAAGGCTTAGCACAGACGGGTGCCTGGGGATGCTTTGATGAATTCAATCGAATCTCTGTTGAAGTTTTGTCAGTTGTCGCTGTTCAAGTCAAATCTGTTCAGGTATAGTTTTCCAAAATTCTTATTTGTGATACTCTCTATAGATAAGTTGAAATATAAAAATTGTTGCCTGTTGCCATCAAGTTATTGTAGAAACTTATGGAATAAACACATCTTGAACATAATGAGAATTAAGATATTTAACAATGAAATTTCCTGTTTTCAGGATGCTATAAGAGATAAAAAAGAAACCTTCAATTTTATGGGTGAGCAGATTGGTCTTGTTCCAACTGTAGGAATTTTTATCACAATGAATCCAGGATATGCTGGACGCACAGAACTTCCTGAAAACTTGAAAGCATTGTTCAGGTAAACTTATTTCATCAGCTTCTTATTGACATATAATATTTCTCATGTGGAGATATCTTTCAACTTTTTGTCAACTGTTTTACAGTACCGATAGTGATTAATGTCTCTGGTCATTATCAGTATTTCTTCTTGCTTTATTCTCTGGTGCCTCTCTTTTATCTTTATCTCCTGTTGTCTTCACAGCAGGTAGGTCTCCCTCATCCTGGAGTGTGAGTGACCTGTCCTTCCTTTTGAATCTACCCAACCAGTCCCCCTTTCCTTCCCCAGCAAGGAAGTAGTAATTCTGAAAGCTTCTAGCTAGTTTTTTTTTTTTTTTTTTTACTTTTGTATTTGTCTGTTTTCTGTACTCATAATTTCACCACCTATAGGTATGTAATGGCCAGAAATGCTGTCAAAAAAGTAACAAATGAGCTTTTAATTTACTTTCTGATTTCTTAATATTGTTGACTTGTGGCAGTAGTTCTGGTAGGTTTACTGGTGAAGGTGGCAAAAACACTGAATCTTTAACATAACAACATACCAGCAAGTGTGCAGGCCATGATAGGAATTTCTGATCATTGTTTCCACCATTACCTGCCTATTTGTTTCCTATTATCATGTTTAATGATACACAAAAATTGATGGGAGCATTATCTGTAGCAGGTCACAAGCCAATTTTGCAGCAGTGACTGTTGGCTGATCCATTGGTGTTCCTTCCAGAGGAATCTTGTGATTATAATCTGTTGACAGCACCGCCAGATGCAGATGACACTTATTTCTTTATGAAACCCCATTCTGAAATATAGTTGCAGTGTCCTGCGAAACTGAGGCAAATGAAGTTCAAGAACAGTATAAGCTTTCTCAACATTTATCACAGTCTTCAATAATGCCAACTCCTATGCTCTGTTAGAAAAGGAAATGCCAGGCTCTCACCCACAATGACAATAGGAAGTTCAAACATGTTCTGGGAGGAATTTCATCTAGAAAGCAGAAGTCATCTATCCAGTAAGATTCCATGTTTCAAGACTGAAGGGGAAATACATAATATTGTCTTTATATCAACATTCAAAGATGCTTTTCCATCAGTGCAGAATGATAAAAAGATATCAGAGTATCGAAAGGCCAAATCTGGAGATTGGGGTCCTTATTGTGAAGGAATTTTAGAATTGGAAAGATTTTGAGTAGTAGTGTGGAGAGAAATTTTAGTGATAGCATGATTCCTACAACTTTGTATCCCAACTTCCTTTACAAGCACTTTCTCAGCACTTTTAACATCTGTGTGGTTAGCCATCTCTGCCATCTACCTATTAGTTTCCTGTAACCTATTCTCAGTATTCACTACTCTTTTTACGAAATCTGTAGGTACTGAATGTATACTCCCATTTACCTAGCCAGATTCCCAGATCTTGATGGAAAGTTTCTTTCAATTCAGTAATCAAGTGACTGTTGCACATCAACTGTTCTTTACAATGTTGAATTCCCTTAACTCAGTGGCTACATGTATAAAACCCTTCTGTACTTTTCTTTGGGTGTTTACATCAGATGACACTGCCTGCACAATTTCCATGACTTCAGTTTGCAGTGATTATAAACTGTTGTGAAACTTCTCATTCAGACATCTGTAATTTTTTGTCAATTCTTCTTCTAATATAATTGTTTAATTTATCATTAATTATATTTACATCTGATCTTAACTGTGCCATTTCTACTCTCAACTCCACAATATGATCTTCCAGTTGTTTGTCAAGCAAATTCAAATTAACATTTAATTCAGCTGTCTGTATTATGTTCATTAGAAGCTGCAAAAGCAGTTGTCAAGTGGACAAATTTTTTTTATTGTGACTATTTAGTTCTTTGTGTAAAATGTTCATTCAGAGATTTAACTCTTGATTTTGATTTGATACCTGCAGGTGTAATTCTTTGTTTAAATATTCTAACTGCAGGTGCATTTCCTTGTGTAAATCTACTATTAGATTGCCCCCCCCCCCCCCCCAAAAAAAAAAAAATTCTAAGTCAGAGATTGTCAACCTCTTTGCATAACCCCCCCCCCCCCCACTTTTGTTATTTCTGTTAATAGTAAAATTTTCTAACTGGCCACCAGTTCCACAGTGTTGGTGATTTATGAAGTAAGGAAGTAACTGTATGTTATAAAATTTATAAAGCAGTGTTGCAACAAATTAAAGCATATAATAATAATTACTTAGCAAGTACTATATGTCAAAATATTATGAAAACCTAATAGAAATGTCTTGAACCCCCAACTGCTAACTGCCCCCAATGAAAGCTGGAATGCACACTAGTGGATGGTAAAGACCAGGTTGACTACCAATGAACTAAGTCATTAGTGACTGTGCTCATTGTTACTTTAGTTATTAACTTTTAACAATGAAGTAGTTAGTTTTGTCTCTTCTTGCTATAGCTTTCACTGATAAAGTTTCAAGATCTCACTCACTCTTCACTCTCATGGTCATCTTGCTGCTGGTCATCATCATTGTCTGTTATCCTAGCGGTGGTGTTGACTGCATCAATCCAGTACTGCATATTGGAAAACTGTGTAACTCAAAAAGAATTTAATTGCAATCTATTTTTCATTGCAATTGTGTAAAAATATGATCCAGTTATTTCTCCTAAATTATAATATATTTTAGTAAAACTGATGTTACATTTCGCTCAGTAGAGCTAATTAACATGTCTTATTCCTTTTTGATAATTTCTTTCAACAAAACAAGAAAAAACTATTAACAATACATATTATATAATTGAATAGATAAAAAAATCTACTCACCAAGCAGTGGCAGAACACACACATAAAAGCTATTTGTAATTGGCAAGCTTTTGGGGCCAGTGGCTCCTTCTTTAGGCAGAAGGGTTGAAGGGGATGGAAGCAGGGTGAAGGAAAAGGACTGGAGAGGTCTAGGAAAAAGGAGTAGATTTAGGGAAAAGTCACCCAGAACCGCAGGTCAGGAGAGACTTACCATACAGGATGAGATGAAAAGACAGATTGCTGGGGACTGCATTGGACAAGATTTGAAAAACTGAAAGCTTAAAGGAGGAAGACAAGGTGATATGCAGACAGAGATTACTGCTTAAACATTATGCATGAGTTAATAAGAGCGAAAAGCTAAGTGCATTGTATGTAATAGAGGTGGGAGTGGGATGTTAGAAAATAGACAGGAAAAACAATGAAAGACGTAGAAAACTAAAACGGAGTGAAGCAAAGAGAAGTTAAGTGAAGAAATGCTGAGATGGAAGAAATTAATGTAAATTAAGGCTAGGTGGGTGATGAGAACCAAAGATACGTTGTAGTGCTATTTCCCACCTGCTGAGTTCTGAGAAACTGGTGCCTGGGGGGAAGAATCCAGATGGCACGTGTGGTGAAACAAGTGTCGAAGTCACGAAGGTCATGTTGTAGAGCATGCTCTGCAACAGGATATTGCAAGTTGCCAGAATACATCCTCTGCCTATGCCCATTCACCCTAATTGATAATTTGGTGGTAGTCATGCTGATGTAGAAGGCTGAATAGTGTTCTGTAACTGGTATATGTAACTGGTAAATGGTATATGACGTGTCATTTCATAGGTGGCTCTCCCTCTGATAATATATGTTTTGCCAGTTACAGAGCTATTATAGGTGGTGGTAGGAGGGTGTGTAGGATAAGTCTTGCAGCAGTAGGAGCCATAGGGTAGGGAGATAGGTGCAGAAGGAGCAAGAGGTCTGACAAGAATATTGTGGAGATTTGGCGGGCAATGAAAAGCTATTCTAGGTTGGTGGGCAAAATTTCAGACAGAATGGATCTCATTTCAGGGCATGATTTTAAGAAGTCATGGCCCCGCTGAAGTATCTGATTAACGCATTCCAGACCAGGATAATACTGAGTCACCAATGGTGTGCTCCAAAGCTGTTTTGTGGAGGGATCAGCCGTACCAGGATTGGATGTGATGGCCCAGAAAATCTGATTTTTAACTAGGCTATTGGGGTAAGTATGTGCAGTGAAGGCTGAGGTGAGAATGATGGTGTATTTCTGTAATGAGTCTGCACCTGAATAAATATGTTTGCCTCTGATGCCAAGGCTGTATGGGAGGAAACATTTGACATGGAAAGGATGGCACCTGTCAAAATATAAGTACTGTTGTTTGTTGGTAGGTTTAATGTGGTATCTGGCGTTCAGTGAGGACGAGGTCAACATGAAGGAAAATGGCATGGGATTCGGAATAGTACCATATGAAATTTAATTGGGAGAAGGTATTCAGAGATCCCAGGAATTTTAGCAGGTCAGTCTCACCTTGAGTCTATATAGTAAAGATGTCATCAATGTATCTAAACCAAACCTGGGGCTGAAGACTTATGGATCCCAGGAAAGCCCCTCCAAGCGACCCATGGAAAGGTTGGCATAGGAAGGAGCCATCCTGGTTCCCATGGCCGTACGCACTGATCTGCTTGCATGTCTGCCCCTCAATGGTGAAGTAGTTGTTGGTAAGTATAAAGTTGATTAAGGTGAGTAGGAAGGACATCATAGTTTTGTAATCAGATGGGCACTGAGGAAATGTTCAGCAGCAGACAGACCATGCATGTGGGGGATGTTGGTATAGAGGGAGGTGGCACCAATGGTGACAAGCAAGGTGTATGGTGGGTGCAGGATGGGCACGGATTTCAGACGATCTAGGAAATGGTTGGTATATTTTATGTAGGAGGGGAATCTTTTGTTCTATGGGTTGCAGGTGTTGATCAGCTAAGGCAGATATACATTTGGTGGATGCTTTGAAGCCAGTAACTATGGGACGGCCAGGATGACTGGGTTTCGGAAAGTTAGGAAGAAGGTAAAAGGTGGGGGTGCCTAGTTTGGGTGGAGTGAGAAGTTCTATGGATTGAGGTGTTAGTCTTGTGAGGTGCCTGAGGTTTTAAGAAGGGACTGCAAGTCAGTTTGAATCACAGGGATGGGATCTTGATGGTAGATGCTGTTTGTAGAGGTGTCAGACAGCTGGCATAGACCTTTACTATCATACTCCTTTCAGTCAAGTCCTATAGTGATAGATCCTTTGTCTGCTGGGAGGATGATGATGGAGTCATCAGCTTTTAGGGAATGAAGATCTTGGAGTTCTGCAAGAGACAGGTTAGGGCCATATTGTAGGGACCTGAGGAAGGGTCGTGAAGGCCGAACATTGAAAGTCCATCTTTCTGCATGCAATCCTACCCTACACCAGTCTCTTATACAGTTGCAAATACAGTAATCTCGTGCTCTTACCCATTTAATCTGTGATCTGTATGCATCATCAGCAAATTTTCACTCAATCAGACTTCTCTCCTTTTACAAGATCCTACATTTATCTGCCCCTCATGTTTCCTCAAATGGTGTAATCTGCCAAGCCAACTTCAAACTTCAGAAACATGCCAGACTTCACCTCAAAAAACTATCACACCTTCTCCTAAACTATCTGAACAGTGCTATTTCCCTTCCTGTCCCTCTCCAACTCCCTAAACAGCCACACCATCAGCCACTACTCCTATCCTACAAACCAAGCTTGGCCAACCTCCTAAACATACCACAACCTGCACCACTGCCTCCCAGACCAAGAATAACACATAATCCCAAGAACCAGACCCAACAGTAGTGTCCTTAACCTCTCATCTGAAGAACTCTCCCCTCCTGAATTATCTGTATTGTCTGAGGGCCTCACTCTTATTTATTTATTTATTTATTGTTCCTTGGGACCACATTAAAGAGAAGTCTCCATGGTCTTGGAACGAGTCAATACATGAAATTATAACACGATTGTAGAAACAGATAAAATGAAATATAAGAAACATATTCAGTTGTAGATAGTAGAAACAGATAAAATGAAATACACTCCTGGAAATTGAAATAAGAACACCATGAATTCATTGTCCCAGGAAGGGGAAACTTTATTGACACATTCCTGGGGTCAGGTACATCACATGATCACACTGACAGAACCACAGGCACATAGACACAGGCAACAGAGCATGCACAATGTCGGCACTAGTACAGTGTATATCCACCTTTCGCAGCAATGCAGGCTGCTATTCTCCCATGGAGACGATCGTAGAGATGCTGGATGTAGTCCTGTGGAACGGCTTGCCATGCCATTTCCACCTGGCGCCTCAGTTGGACCAGCGTTCGTGCTGGACGTGCAGACCGCGTGAGACGACGCTTCATCCAGTCCCAAACATGCTCAATGGGGGACAGATCCGGAGATCTTGCTGGCCAGGGTAGTTGACTTACACCTTCTAGAGCACGTTGGGTGGCACGGGATACATGCGAACGTGCATTGTCCTGTTGGAACAGCAAGTTCCCTTGCCGGTCTAGGAATGGTAGGACGATGGGTTCGATGACGGTTTGGATGTACCATGCACTATTCAGTGTCCCCTCGACGATCACCAGTGGTGTACGGCCAGTGTAGGAGATCGCTCCCCACACCATGATGCCGGGTGTTGGCCCTGTGTGCCTCGGTCGTATGCAGTCCTGATTGTGGCGCTCACCTGCACGGCGCCAAACACGCATACGACCATCATTGGCACCAAGGCAGAAGCGACTCTCATCGCTGAAGACGACACGTCTCCATTCGTCCCTCCATTCACGCCTGTCGCGACACCACTGGAGGCGGGCTGCACGATGTTGGGGCGTGAGCGGGAGATGGCCTAACGGTGTGCGGGACCGTAGCCCAGCTTCATGGAGACGGTTGCGAATGGTCCTCGCCGATACCCCAGGAGCAACAGTGTCCCTAATTTGCTGGGAAGTGGCGGTGCGGTCCCCTACGGCACTGCGTAGGATCCTACGGTCTTGGCGTGCATCCGTGCGTCGCTGCGGTCCGGTCCCAGGTCGACGGGCACGTGCACCTTCCGCCGACCACTGGCGACAACATCGATGTACTGTGGAGACCTCACGCCCCACGTGTTGAGCAATTCGGCGGTATGTCCACCCGGCCTCCCGCATGCCCACTATACGCCCTCGCTCAAAGTCCGTCAACTGCACATACGGTTCACGTCCACGCTGTCGCGGCATGCTACCAGTGTTAAAGACTGCGATGGAGCTCCGTATGCCACGGCAAACTGGCTGACACTGGCGGCGGCGGTGCACAAATGCTGCGCAGCTAGTGCCATTCGACGGCCAACACCGCGGGTCCTGGTGTGTCCGCTGTGCCGTGCGTGTGATCATTGCTTGTACAGCCCTCTCGCAGTGTCCGGAGCAAGTATGGTGGGTCTGACACACCGGTGTCAATGTGTTCTTTTTTCCATTTCCAGGAGTGTATAAGAAACATATTCAGGGGACAAGTCGGTAGTTTAAATAAAGAAAATCAAGAATGTAACACTGGAATTTGCTTAATTTTTTAGCTCTTCCAGGAGCTCCTCGACAGAATAGGAGGAGTGAGCCATGAGGAAACTCTTCAGTTTGGACTTAAAAGTGTTTGGGCTACTGCTAAGATTTTTGAGTTCTTGTGGTAGCTTATTGAAAATGGATGCAGCAGAATACTGCACTCCTTTCTGCACAAGAGTCAAGGAAGTGCATTCCACATACAGATTTGATTTCTGCCTCGTATTAACTGAGTAACGGCTGCTAACTCTTGTGAATAAGCTAATATTGCTAACAACAAACGACATTAAAGAAAATATATAGTGTGAGGGCAATGTCAAAAGTCCCAGACTATTAAATAGGGGACGACAAAAGGTTTTCGAACTTACACCTCACATATCTTGAGCAGCCCGTGCATTCCACATACAGATTTGATTTCTGCCTCGTATTAACTGAGTGACGGCTGCTAACTCTTGTGAATAAGCTAATATTGCTAACAGAAAACGACATTAAAGAAAATATATACTGTGAGGGCAATGTCAAAAGTCCCAGACTATTAAATAGGGGACGACAAAAGGTTTTCGAACTTACACCACACATATCTTGAACAGCCCGTTTTTAGCCAAAAATACCCTTTTTGAATCAGAAGAATTACCCCAAAAAATAATACCATATGACATAAGTGTATGAAAATATGCGAAGTAGACTACTTTTCGTGTTGAAATGTCACTTATTTCAGATACTGTTCTAATGGTAAATAAAGCGGCATTTAGTTTCTGAACAAGATCCTGAACATGGGCTTTCCACAACAGCTTACTATCTATCTGAACGCCTAGGAAATTGAACTGTCCCGTCTCGCTTATAATATACCCATTCTGTCTAATTAAAATATCAGTTCTTGTTGAATTGTGAGTTAGAAACTGTAAAAACTGAGTCTTACTGTGATTTAGCATCAAATTATTTTCCACAAGCCACGAACTTATTTCATGAACTACATTATTTCATAATGTTTCAATATTACACACAAAATCCTTCACTACCAAGCTGGTGTCATCAGCAAACAGAAATATTTTTGAATCACCTGTAATACTAGAAGGCATATCATTTATATAAATAAGAAACAGGAGTGGCCCCAGCACCGACCCTTGGGGAACGCCCCATTTAACAGTGCACCATTGGGACTGAACATCACTACCACTCTCGAACTGCGGAGAATTACCTTCTGCTTTCTGTTCTTAAAGTAAGAGGTGAACCAATTGTAAGCTACTCCCCTTACTCCATACTGGTCCAACTTCTGCAGTAATATTTTGTGGTCAACACAGTCAAAAGCCTTCGTTAAATAAAAGAAAACACCTAACATTCGCAACCTTTTATTTAATCCATCCAAAACCTCACAGAGAAAAGAGACTATAGCATTTTCAGTTGTTAAGCCATTTCTAAAACCAAACTGTACATTTGACAGCAAATTATGTGAATTTAAATGCTCCAGTAACCTTGTATATACAACCCTCTCATTAACTTTAGCAAACACTGATGGCATAGAAATAGGTCTATAATTGTCAACATTATCCCTGTCTCCCTTTTTATAAAGTGGCTTCACTACCGAGTACTTTAATCGGTCAGGAAACCGACCACTCCTAAAGGAAAAGTTACAGATATGGCTAAGTACTGGGCTAACATACATGGAACAATACTTCAGTATTCTGTTAGATACCCCGTCATATCCATGAGAGTTCTTGGTCTTTAGTGATTTAATTATTAACTCAATCTCCCTCTTGTCAGTATCATGGAGGAGCATTTCAGGTAACAGTCTCAGAACACTTTTTACTACAAGCGCTATATGATTCCCTGTTGGGATTAGGTTTCTATTTAGTTCATCTGCTATATTCAGAAGGTGATTATTAAATACTGTACATATATGTGACTTATCAGTAACACGGACATTCCCACTACGCACTGATTCTATATCCTCGACCTGTCTCTGCAGACCAGCCACTTCCTTTACGACTGACCATATGGTTTTAATTTTATCCTGAGTCTAAGCTATTCTATCTGCATACCATATACTTTTTGCCTTCCTAATAACTTTTTTAAGCACCTTACAATACTGTTTGTAATGGGCTGCTGCATTTAGATTGTGACTGTTTCTAACGTTTTGATATAATTGCCACTTCGTTCTACAAGATATTCTTATCCCTTTAGTCAGCCACTCAGGCTGCCTGTTTGTGCCAGTACCCTGTTTTGAACGTTCTAATGGAAAGAAACTTTCAAAGAACACGAGAAAAGTCTTGAGGAAAGCATTATATTTATTGTCTACTGTATCAGCACTATAAACATCTTGCCACTCTTGTTCCTTGATAAGGTTTACAAAAGTCTCTACAGCAACTGGATCAGCTTTCCTAAAAAGTTGGTAACTATATTTAACATGTGTTGCAGGACAAAAATCTTTTAGACTTAAAATTTGTGCATCATGATCTGAAAGGCCATTCACCTTTTTGCTAACAGAATGCCCTTCTAGTAATGAGCAATGACCAAAAATATTGTCTATGGTTGTTCTACTGTTCCCTTGCACTCTCAGTGGAAAGAATACGGTTTGCATAAGATTATATGAACTAAGGAGGTCTACCAGCATCATTTTCCTTGCACAATCACTTATACAATTAATATTTAAGTCACCACATATAACTAACTTTTTGTATTTCCTATAAAGTGAACCAAGAACCTCCTCGAGCTTTAGCAAAAATGTTGTGAAATCGGAGTCTGGGGATCTATAAATAACAACAGTAAGAAGTTTAGCTCCATTAAATTTAACCACACCTGCACAACATTCAAACACCTTTTCAGTGCAGTACTTTGAAACAACAGTTGTTTCCATACCTGACTCAAATGGGATACCGTTTTTCACATACATGGCTACTCCCCCACACCGCAAAGAGCTCCTAGAAAAGCTGCCAGCCAACCTGTATCCTGGTAAAGGAAGCCTCTGAATTATCTCCTTATTTAAGAAGTGTTCAGATATACCAATAATTTCAGAGTCAACATCTATAAGCAGTTCACTAAATTTATCTCTAATACCTTGTATATTTTGATGAAATATACTAATTCCCTCATTCATTGGATACCTAAGCTTTGTTGAAAGTGGTTTCTTTGTTAGAGAGACTTCCCTTAAGCAGGAATACCTATCAGCTGACTTCAATCTAAAAAAGGTACAGCTCTAACACCCACAACTACCGGAATTTTCCCATGAGTGATCCCACCACCCCCACCTATGCCGTCACCTATAAGCTTTGCCAACCTCCCCTTTCCATACCTGTTGAGGTGGAGGCCATGTCTAGTGAAACCCGTCCTGCTGATAGACTCCACCGACACCACTGAAATGTGGCTCATGCCTTCTGTCATCAGCGCACCCCCAAGTCTCATGTTATTACGCCTGACGACTGTATTAAGATGAGGCCGATCGTGACGCTGAAACAGTTCCACGAAATGCACATTCGTGTTGCCAGTCTGAGTGGCTATCTTTTCCAGGTCACCATCTATGTCATACTCCCCATCCCTATCAATACTATTACCAGCCCCACCCACAATCACTACCTGATCCTCTTTAGTAAAATCCCTACATAACCCCCCTATGTTAACAGTCACCTGAGCCAATCATGCATTAGGCTTCACAATGCTGGTGACCTGGTACTCACTCCCCAAAACCTCCTGCAACTGCTGGCCTACACCTCTACCATGAGAACTACCTAACAGCAGAACCTTCTTCTTTCTCTTAGACTTTGCAACTGTCCTAGCCACCGTAACTGCTGAGGTCTGCTGCGTACTTCCTGATCTACAGCTACTAGAGATTTCTCTCCACTAGACTCTGACAGTTGGTCATATCTACTACAAACACCAATAGTAAAACTATCTGAAAATCTCCTTCTCCTAGCAGATCTCTTGCCAACAGCCAGCTCCCATTCCCCAACACCCTTCTCCCTCCTCATCCTATCTAGCTCCTCCTGTGCATTTTTCAGCTGCACCTGAAGGGCACAGATCTTACACTCCTGCTCCTCTATCAACTTACTCTTGCTACATAACCTGCAGTTCCAGGAGAGGATCTCACCAGAATGCCCACTGGCTTCCCCACTGCATTCCCCCCCAGTGAAAATACTTCGAACAAGTCTCACACCGCAATCCACTACTCACAAACCTACGGCAAAGCCCACACTTCTCACTCATGGTAAAATTTTACAGTTATTGAAACAAGAAAACAACTTTGTCTAAGTTCCGCTACTACAATAAGAAGATGTTAAAAACTGACTACAATAATCACAAACTTGCTCTACAAGGGAAGTAACTACTATTATTGACAGTATTAATCAACAACAAATGAGAATACAACAAAATACTAACACAGAAAGAAAATCAAACGTCTAATGACACAGTAACGAAACTGAAAGCAGTTTGCAAAAATTTCTTCTGAAGTTATTTCACCGGAAAACACCAAGAACACTGATTGAAGACCACTAAAGTTCCTAAATAAACTACTATACACAAACAATTAATTAGTACTTAGCTTTCGATGTGCCGCTACAGCTGCAACTGGTCAGCGCGGAATGTAATCACGGGTAAGAGGTTAAGTTGCTCGATACAAAACACACACAAATATCAGGTCACAACACAAGAAAGGCAGAGGTGAATGAAGAAACCACTAATAAGTCACTTATATAGTAAATATTATCACAAAAACCGTTAAAATATATATCTGAAACCTAAAAATAGATGAAAACTTAGAGAGCGATCTCACACGTAGTCACACGCTTATGATGTCACACCAAAGAGTGGCAGACGCTCGCTTATCTTTCAGCACTAAATCTGCATTTGATCATACTGCTTTGGTGAGGGACTTACTTTCCTTCACACATAATATCAATTGGAAATATTAATTTGCAACCCAATTCCAAAACATTTCCAACAGCAGACTTGACATTGAACCCTATCTTGAATAGTTCAGACTATGATCCCAACTTGATCCACCACCACTACCTCAGAATCATCCCTTATAAGCCTTCAAAGAATTCCTCACATCCAGCATTGCTTCACGATCCTTCCTTAGGTCCCTATAACATGACCCAAACCTGTCCTCTGTAGAATTCCGGGGTCTATGTTTCCTAAAAGTTGATGACCCCATCATTATCCTCCCAGCAGTACATCTGCTGTTTGCTGACTTGTTACCTTTACTGCTTAATTTATCAACATCCTAAATGTTAGACTTAGAAGTTTTTTTCAGATTCTGCTTTTGAAATTTCTGTAGAGTGCTTAATATACAGAAGCTATGAATTTAATGATGAAAATAATTTCATGATAGATTGACTGTTTAATCGGCCTGCACCTTGAGGGTGTTTCATTGGAAAGATAACATCACAGAAGAGAGGATATTTCCCTTTTTCTACATGCAGAGTTGCTTTTTTCTCTGTCACTGAAAGAAAATTCCACTTATGTTGCACATTCATGTCTGCAAATCAAAACAGTGACATCTGCCCAATGCACACTTTCTGTTTATTTAGTGACACATTTCCTTTTACTAATATTTTATTTAGATTAGCAGTGTCTTTAAAAACCTTGGTACTCATTCTGCTGTGTCTCTATGGATTCCTTACCCTACTCTCCTTTATGATTTCAGCTTATTTTTCAAACATATATAAGTCTTGTGTTCTCCTTTCAAACTTGTCAACTGTAGCAACTACTGCTTCACATGGAAGAAATGTATGTCCTGGCAGTTGTGCAAGGATTTGTTTCTGTTGCTAGTAATACTAGTTACATTAGCTTGAACACTTGGTAAATCCGACCTACTTCACTCACTACCAGAATAACACAAGTTATGTTTTGCCACTGCAACAATGCCAATTAGAGCTCTAGTTTGGGGTGAGCCCTTTCTACACTCAGGTGTGGTAACTTCGGAATCATGTACTTAAAGACAAACTGTAACCAGCAGAAAGAGACACAGTCATGATATTCTGTAAACTGTTTGCAGGCAGATTCAGGATGAGTGCTGTGTGTGAAACTTATTTTTGATCATAGGTTGGAATGGGCCTTCTGTCATTGAGCCACTGAGTTACAGAATGATGCTATGTAAATTTCTTCTTAACTGAAATTATATGTATGAAACTTGTGAACAAAAGTTAGAGTTTATTGAAGCACCTGTTATTTATTTTCTGATTTTTTTGTTGCAGACCCTGTGCAATGGTGGTTCCTGACTTTGAGCTGATCTGTGAAATAATGCTTGTAGCAGAAGGGTTCCAGGATGCCCGTGTACTAGCTCGAAAGTTTATTACATTGTACACTCTATGTAAAGAACTTCTTTCTAAGCAGGATCACTATGACTGGGGTCTTCGCGCAATTAAATCAGTGCTTGTTGTTGCCGGCTCCCTAAAGGTAGGTTATTTTTGGTGTATGTAAGTAAATTATGCTTCCTCAATGTTTTTATGAGTTCATATATTAAGTTATCTATAATGATTAGTGTTTTTAACAGCCTTTTTTGTGTAACAGTTATTCCTGGATGGAATGATATGCACAATAATGGAAAGACAACCACTCACTCACAGCTGACTGATGTGTTGCACATAGAAACACATGACAAAAAACAGTATTCACATTAACTTTCGAGCTCTTGCTCTTTCTCTAGCAAAAGTACATGCATTCACACACACAACTACACAGACAGCAAAATGCACATGCCTATGACATTGTCTTTTTTGTGGCAGACAGGTAAATCAATGTTTTAATACAGGTGCTGCTCCTATTACCATTAAACATAACAAGAATTTAGAGCTTATGTAAGCACTCACCTTTGATTTTTATGCATATCGGTTTTTACTCACATTACATTAAACTGCAAAATTTCAAACATGTTTTTAACTATGAATCTGATGCAAGACATGTTGTAGTGATAAAAAGGATGAGGGGCAATAGACTGAACGTTCTATATCCACACCATGCAAAGATATAGAAATGGAGACATATGAGTCCTCATGAGATAATGGTATTGAGGCATCATCCATAGATAATATTTAGCAGATCAAGGAACTTGGCCATTATGCCTAACATTGGTAGGCTGGAGTGCCCAGCTTACCACATCCTATAAGATGACCACTGCAAGTCATAGGCAGTTTGATTGTTTCACGAAGCCTCTAGTAATGCACCTCAGATAACACAGGATGGCTCATGGGATTTATTACATTTTTACTAGATTATTGTAGGGTTTAGGATTGTTGACAACAATATAATTTATAGATAACTGTTGTACACACAGTAAAAATACTGAAATGCCAAACACTGTTCTGTTTCTAAAAGATCACATCATACAAATGGCTACCATCATTTGAAGTGCATTGCTGAAGACTTTCACTGAAGCTCCTCATCAAGTTCTCAATCATTTCTTGAGGAATGCCCTCTATCTCTTTCTAGATTGTAGCTTTCTTCTGATCAGTATTGTAGAATTGCTGTGAAGAAACTTTGTTGTTGAGATGACCCCTCGGAAAAACCATGGGTTCAAAGAACGGGTAACATCACCAATCATAGGACATTACTGAATGGTGAGAGCAATCTATATGAAAGCAGTACCTCAGTGTAGTCATTGAATTAGGGGCTTGCTGAAACTGTATTGCATTTAGAATGTAGTGTCCACACAGCTGTGAATGGTCAGCCATTCTTGTCTTCCAAAAAATATGGTCCAGCAATGCTAATGGATTATCCAGTAGCACAACAGATGATGACCTTTTGCCTGGTTTGTGTCCAACTAATATAAAAGTTTTGTTTATTGACAAACCAATCCAGACGAAATTTTGCCACATCACGTATCACAAGATTTGCCAGAAAAGCATTATCCTGGTCAAGTCTGTCCAATAATGTTATGCAGAAAATGCACCTACTCACTTTTTCTCCCAGCCACAATTGTTAAGCCCCCTTGCAGTTTATAAGAACAAAACTTGAAATCCTGTTTCTCAATCCTTCACAAAGATGTGAAGGGATTTGTAATGTTCTGTAATGGAGGATAGATCACTGTGGGCTTTGTTACATAACTGCATGAACTCATGGGATATTTTCCAGTGTTTAGATTGTAATTTCAGATCTCTTATGCTGCACATTGGCTACAGAACCTGTCTCACATCATTGTTTTATCCATCTTGATATTTTTCTTTTGTCTGGGGCCTGAAAATGGCTGTCTCTAGCAAGGCACATCGTGTGTTGGACAGCGGTAATGCTCTGAAAATGAGAAGAACTCCTCCACTGCCTCAATACACACTTGTACTGGCCAGTGTCCTGTACTGAAGTGAATGGCATACTTTGTAGGTCCGATTAGATGCAATAGATGGCATGAGCACGTCTACACCTTAGAAGGGGGGCAGTTGAAAATGTACTATTTCCTGTGGGCCACCCAGTATGATAGAAATTACCCTGTTATTGAAGCAGGAATTGCATTGGTTACTACTTCTACTCTGCAACTGTTGAAGAAGATTGTTTAATAATCACCACTGTTATGGTCATTGAAATGAGTAGAATTTTAATGTATCCAGAATCAGATCCAAGAAATATTAATTCAGACTTTTATTCAAAGAAGGAATCTCAGCTTAGCAAATCACTGAGATACTTGCTGCATCAGAAAATGCAGAATAAGGGCAAACACATAGATTGATTTTTACCATCTCAAATGGGTGCTGTACATGAGAACCACACAGAAAATCTAAATATAGATGGGAACTGGGACCTCAATTACTTATTAAGTGTGTGTGTGTGTCAGGGGGGGGGGGGGGGGGGTAATGTGTGGTCAGTGAGTTGTTTAAGGAATTGAGAGTCTGGTTTTTGTCTTGTATAATAACATAATGTTTTGAAATCCAAGTAGTTATCACAGTGTTGTGGACTATCCTTCATTGAATTTGTATATCTATGATGCTTTTACAAACTTTTGTATGTGTTGCAGAGAGGTGATCCTGGTAGGCCTGAAGAAGAAGTTTTGATGAGAGCCCTCAGAGACTTCAATATCCCCAAGGTTAGTTCACAGCATTTTTCAGCAAACTTATGATTCATTGTAGATTGCTACTTACAGTAAAGATGTTACATTAAGTTGTGGACAAGTGTAATTAAAAGACACTTACACATTAGCATTTGTCCACAACCTTTATCAGAAAGAGAAAGAGAAATAAACTTACATTCATTCACACAAGCAAGCACACCTCATGCACACACGACTGCCATCTCCGGCAGCTCAGACCAAAATTGCGTTCTGGTTCGAGATGCCAGAGATGGCAGTCGTGTGTGCATGAAGTGTGCTTACTTGGGTAAATGAATGAGTTTGTGGGTATGTTTCTCTCTCTTTTTCTAGTGAAGGCTGTGGCAAAAAACTAGTGTGTAAATGTCTTTTAATTGTGCCTGCATGCAACTAAACATGTCACCTTATGGTAAGTAGCAATCTATTTTTTCCCTACATCATTGATATTCCAGCCTGGAATTTCCATTGCTTGATTAAGATTTATTATGTTAATTATAAATGGTACATATATATTTTTTCATATTTTTAAATTGTGTATAGCTTGGAGACATTTACTATATTTTCATGTGACTGATTTTTCCCATGGTTTGTATACTTTCTGAGCTAAGGGATTTACAAAGTGAGAAAATCTTCCGGAATATTTAAGAAACAGATACATTTATCAGAAGAATAGTGAAATCATCCATGACTTCAGTTCATAAAAAGTACCTGGTTAAAATGATTCACATCAGAAGCAACAAGGAATGTATGATTAAGATTATAGGCCATAAACTTTGAAGTAAACTAGAAGAATCAAGAAACGAGAGAGGAAAAAACAGTTTATGAACACTATGTCAGGCCAAAGAAAGAACAACAAACAAGGAATAGAAAATACAGAGATAGCAAAAAGAATTAAAAGAGATAAACTGAAGACAATTAAAGACTTCGAAGAAAACATTTGTGATACAGTGACAGTGTGTGCTCAGTAGGGACCTAAGCCCCAATCCATGTATTTTGAGGGCAATGGGCTACTAATATTACATCCCATGCATGCTTCATCAACCGACTCAGAAGTTTCAACATCTCTGTTGTTGCTCTCCATCCCTTCTCAGCTGCCACTTGTTCAGCACACAATTTTAATTTGTTGCAATGTCTAACATAGTCTATACTCCTACAAGGAGGAGAAAAGTGTCATATCACACTTCTAAAATGTTTTAACAAAAGTAAGGTAAGACTGACAGAGCAGAAACACAGATATAAATTAAGTCCAGCTATGTCTATCTTTATATTTTTGTAGCAAAATAATTCATCCATTAAATTTCAGGGGTGCAGCTAACAAGTTTATTTCGTATTTTCTGTGGTTTAAAATGACAGAACAAATACTGTAGCTTTTGCCTGCTCTCTCTAAAGATTGCTGAAAAATATAAGGTGAGGATATTACGTAAAGGAATAATAATGTTTATGATGCTGCACCCTCAAAATTTAAGGGATAAGTTAAGGAAGTTTGTGGGAACTTAATGCTTATTGGAAAGAATCTGATGTCTTGTTCTTGACACCAGTGCAACCTGTCATACTTGGTGACTACCAAGTTATTTTAATGTGGTGTAAGTAAAACTGCGAAGAGTTCACATGATCCAAACATATGAATTAATAGAGGAACTTCCAGGAATGTTACCATAAGAGTGGTAGAAAGAGAAGAAACAAGAAGAGTATATCAGATTACACTGAAGAGGATGCTGTTAGATTACCATCAATGGTAGGACATTCTTCATAATAGGTAATTATGAGAATGTAGTTTTTCTTGGAGACATTCTTGGGCAAGTTGTTTCTTGGTTTACTTGCTGCATTAGATTTGTTTTCATACACAGGCTTTCAGTGGCTTCTTCTGTCACCATCATCAGGAATTAACTGTCCTGATAATATATTGTGTGGTATTTTCATTCAGTGATGCTTGAGATGAAGGAACATTAGTAGCATTGCTGATTTCAATATATGCTAGATAACTCAGCTTATTTACCTGTAACCTTTCATCATTGAATGCCCATTATTAGGTGACCATTAATATCCTTGAATTGTATAGCAGACATGATAAATTAATGAGTTTCAAGAAATAAAATTTATGAGAAGCCGTCACCTTCATAACCATGTGACAATCAGATCTTATTTGTAACAGTGATATTTACACTTTCAGTATCTGAAATAACCCAGTTCATTCTAGACAGGTAGAAAGTCATTAGCAAACGTCTCTCTGCAGCATTACTCCACAAGTGGCTACAATAACAGAAGCACAGTTTTGCTTCACAGTATTGGCCTTTCAAAACCTTCAACTAGGGTACTTTGCTGAGCATTCATCATTAGATGTTCAGTCCATGTAGCACTTGCAGGCACATGGGCTCATATTAATTTCCCTTTTGGAACAATTCTTTCAACCCCATATAAAAAGTTAAAGGTTTTCCCCTGTAATCACAAACCTCTTCTGCTTAGCATGTCATTTTTGACTACTGTGTTTCCTGAAAGTTTCCCTTGCCGAATATTATAATCTACTTATTTAGACAAAAAATAGCTATTCACATTCTGCTTTATGTGTCACTTCAGATGATTTGTTAGAGAGACATAATGAACCCTGACTTTTCATGAATTACTACTACCTTATTCAAGCAATGTTATGAAATATTTTACTCTATATCACATAGATGAATTCCATTTTCTCCATTAGTCTGCAAGAACTACTGATTTTATCAGAGGTATTGATCTGATCTGACAGGATCCTTTGAACAGGGAAGGACTTGTTCACCTCCCAACTTCCAGAGATCTTCTGTAATGAACCCTCTTTAACCCTGCAGTAGGTGCATGTTGTATCGTTATGGGGATAGGCGTGTGGGGGACTCTGGTCCCCCATTTGTGTTTCGTAATTACTCATTGAAATGATTATTAAATGTTCTGTAGTTACTTTTTCTATGTTAGTATGTGTATAGGGATTGAAATAAAACACAAATATCCAAAAAAATATTTCAATAATTTATTTCAGAGACAGTTAACACATACGGTATGCAAATGAGGCAGACACACCCTCCTTTTTTACTTGTCTTTCTGCCTTTCACACTCATAGCAACATTCTTTGGACCTTCTCTGGGATTGTTTTGTGGTGTAACTGTTGAATTTGTGCCCAGCAGAACATGTGCACGCTGCCGTAATTCAATGGGAATTTGAGGGACAGTAGATTTGTGAGGTTTCATCACTTCCCTGGCCAACGTCTGCAGAAACTCCGTTCTTTTCAATGGTTTACGTGTTCTAGAATTTGCTCAGTATATGGACAGTGTGTCTACTGCAGAAACATTACATAAATTATGGAAAACAACCATAGACCACCTACAAGTGTTTCGCGGCGCATCATCTTTTTGAATTAGTTAATCAAGTAAATCAACTCCAACCTTTGTCATTTTGTAAAAAGTTACAATTCCTGGTTTCAGTGAATCTCTTGTATCTTTATCAGAGGTATCAGAATGATGCAATGTAGATATCGAGAGAACATTTTGATTAACTTTAGGGCAGTATGAAACTATCGCACAATTCTCTTGGAAGCCAAACAAAGAAGAATATTGAGGTCATTGCTTATTAGGTAAAAAGTCCTTGGGGATTTCCTTCTTGTTTTTCCGGAGCACTTCAATGTATGTCAGTCCCTGGTCTTCTAGTAGGTTCTTAGCAAGTGGTATTCTGCTGAACCAACTGTCACCAGTAATGTTACAGAGGGTCCCACTGACAGGTTCCACTAATCTCCTTACTACATCTGTAGAATTACTGTGCTTGAAAGGACCCTCTGGCTGTGTGCCAGAATAAGTTTCTCAGTTGAATGTATTGACAGTTTTAGCATCTACCAAAGCAAATGTCTTAATGGCATATTTGGTGTGCTTTTTGGGAAGGTACTGTCTGAATTGGCATTTTCCCTGAAAAGAAAGTAACTGTCATCGACAGTCAAATATTCACTTGGAATAAAGTGTTTTGAAAAATTATGAACAACATTTTCAAAAATGTCTCTAATTGGGGCTAAGTTATCAGTTTCTTTTAGTAGACTTCTGTCCCTTACATCATCAAAACGTAAATATCTCAGAAGAAATTTAAATCTTGTTCCACCCATAGTTAGGTAACGGAATTCTAAGCCATTTCCTCTAGAGTTATCCCAGAGCATGTTAGTGTTTTTTTTAGAACTTCTTAGGATTCCTATTAGGTAGAGTATGCCAAAAAGTGCTCTTATTTAAGTCTCATCAATGAGTTTAGCATTTCTATGTCTCTGAAATTCGATTTTCAAATTTATTACATAAATATATGTGCACTTAAGTATAATTTTCTAAATGCTGCTGTCTAAGAAAAGATCCAGTAACTTATCTTCAGAAAGTATTGCTGATGCTTGCATCTTGGGGTCAGGTAGATGAGTTATTATATTCTCTGACCTGGTTCTCACATTTCTTTTAGGAAAAGACTTAGACCATTTTGTTTTACTGTCCTTCCCAAGATAATAGGAAATACTTACTCACTGTTCTTGTTATCGTATTCATCTGCAGATTGTTCAGTTTCAGTATCACGATCATTTTCCATTAGTTGATCATCTTCATTTGAATCAGATTCTTCAGAATCAAATACGTCATTTTCATTACTCTCTGCATCATCTTCGAGCCACCTCATTCACACTTCAGCATCGGAAGACCCATCCACTCTTCTTTTCTTTGGATCTGACATCACTAACATAGTTATTTTATTCAGATTAATAAAAATTTTAAATCTTCAACAATGCACCCATTTGAAGGTTACTGAGTATGGGAACGCTGCAACTTTAAACATAACAAAAATATTCACAATGTAAAACTGCTGGGTGACAGGTGTACCCCACTCCAGGGTTAAAATCAGCTCCCCTATTTCAAAATTTTGTTCCTTAACTTATTCATTTTGCGATTTTACTCTACAACTTGCATTCTCTAGTTTTCTTTCTTTACCTCAATCTTCATTGTAGTGTGGGAAGGACACAAACATTTTTTAATAGTGGTTTTTCCATAGTGGGCCTCCTTAGAACTACGATCGGCATGAATCCTGTGCTAAATGAGGCAACTCAGTAATTTTTTTTCCAAATATTTCACCACTATACTCCATCTTATGTCTCTGTTACTGCAATACATCCTGTACAGTCTTCTTATTTCTCACAAAACTTTCTCAGTGGGCTTAGGTTCTGGATGTGGGCTGATATTGATTTGTATTCCAGCCCACAAACTCTTACAGATCATTTCTAAATTGAGGTCCACTGTTGATTAATTTTCTGCTAAGATTTGAAAATCGACAAACTGATTATGTGCAGTTACTATTTTCAAAGTATAGGGCTGAACATACTTCAGATAACATTCCAGAACCACAAAGATATACTTCACTGCATGTAAGTTCAGTTCAGTTTCCACTAAATCCCGTAATCCTTTTTGTATAAGTTACTGCAATACTTTAAATACTGCTTGGGACAGACACTAGTTTTTACTTTCTGGCAAGATTTGCTGCTTCTTATACTTGGTTTATCCTGACTTTTAAATTCTTAAAGTAATAAAACTTGCTCAAATACCATATGCATTTTGTAGTCCCAAAAAGTCCATATCATTCATATATCCACCAGACTAATCTTTTCACAAGACAGTGAGAAATGTAAAGTCACCACTGTTCTTTGTTTTCAGTGGTACATTTTTATGATTCATGGAGAAATACCTGCCAGTGTTAATTTTGTTCAGCAGCCAATTCCCCCATCTCAATAACATTATTAAAATGAGAGTCATTACGTTGGGTCCTTATAATTTTTTGAGCTCGTTGACTTACCTCTGTGTTGTGTTCACCTTTTCTTAATAAATAAACCTCAGCTTCAGCCCTTAGCACTTCATACTCTTCCTTACCAGTCCTACTTAAAGGTTAACAGGACAAGACATCCTGTTCATAATGACCTGATCTCTTGCATATTATCTTCAGTAACAATTCTTGCAACTATGACACAGGCCTCCATAAGCTAATAATGAACTAAGTTCCTCTCCATTAAAAAGGTAAGTACTTGATAATTGGTAGACTGATGATCTTTCAGTTCATTAACAGATATCAATGTGGTTTGCAACTCCACAGTGCTTCTTTTTCTGGGGGCTTATAATCCAATAATAAACAAATCGCAAGATAGGTCCTCCCCATCTTTCTCCAGGCTGAGCTTGCTCTCTCTCTAATGACGTAGTCATTAAAAGGCCATTAAAATCTCATTTTCCATAGATTTGCTCATTTACATAAGATAAACACTCCTTCCTATTTGTTTCCATTCCTGTCATTTGATTCCATGTTAAGGCTGCTTTATCATTAAAATTATACTTTTGCTCTCACAGTTGTTACAAGGATGGCACTGTGAGAGCTGTTGCCTTGGTTTTTGTTTTTAGAGTTAAAATATGTAATTACAGTTATTTCTAATGTAAATACTAATTTAATGATCTGGATGTAGAAACTTCCTGGATGTTAGCATCGACAGTACAAAATAGTATGTATAATCCAAAATCAGCAATTTTAGATATAGGTTACTAAGATCAAAATAGACCTGACAAACACACACAATGATTTAGAATGGCTGCTTTGGTTTGGACTTCGTTCATAGAGCTGTGACCAGTAGTCCTACCCATTGTACATGTGTTGTGAGTACAAATGGGCTGCTGCTGCCCATCTCAGCTGTGTGTGTTGTGTACAAACAACTGCAACCCCAAAGGAGTATGCATTCTTTGCACATGTGATGGCAAAGCCCACAAGTAGAAATGGCATTTTGTAAAAGACACTTGTCCAAGATATGTAACATTGATGTTGAAAAATTAAAAGTGAATGGCCATTGCATGTAAAGTTTAATTCCAGATTTTCAGAATACATCCTTGACCTCCAAAACCAGGTTTTATCCACATTAACCAATGCTGTAACTATATTTTTCAGTGTTCGCAGGTTTTTTTCAAATAATCCTGTATCACTTGTCTTCTTTAATTTGCTTGTCAAGTTAACAAATGGTTCAAATGGCTCTGAGCACTATGCGACTTAACTTCTGAGGTCATCAGTCGCCTAGAACTTAGAACTAATTAAACCTAACTAACCTAAGGACAGCACACACATCCATGCCCAAGGCAGGATTCGAACCCGCGACCGTAGCGGTCGCTCGGTTCCAGACGGTAGTGCCTAGAACCGCACGGCCACTCCGGCCGGCTGTCAAGTTAACACCCTTCTCTTCAGCTTCCTCAGACAAACTTTTTTCTCTCTCTTTTTTTTGTTTTTCAGAAAAATCTCTATAAACTTAATCGTCCCTCAGTGTTCTTGTTGTATGTTTTAAAAATCATCAATTTAGGGCTTGTCTGTTATGGCAACAAAGTGTGAGATATCACTTTTATGTTCACCACCAGTTTTTCAAATGAGATCATCAGATATCATACTCATGTTCAGAATCTTTTCACAATTCTCAGTAATCCACTAACTGAATTTTTCATCATTACCTGACAGTACCTCACAACAATGTTAAATAGGTAACACTTTCCTGATGTTTTAAAAACTTTTATCCCAGTAATTATAGTAGGAAAGTTCTGGTAGAATGTAGATACTTTAGGAGTAAAGGAGACCAATCTCCAGAAATGAATAAACGTGTTATCGACAGGCACACATGAAATAGAAAGAAAACTTGCTAGCTTTTGGAGGAATTCTTTCTTGAGTTAGAGTACAAATACATGCAGAAACTCCCCCCCCCCCCCCCCCCACACACACACACACAAAAGGGCGCACGCTCTTGCGCATCCCTACACGACATCAGATTGATGCATAAGGCAGTTCGTTAGGTGGATTAGGTTGGAGTGATGGTTATGTCCCATGGGATAGGTGGAGGGAGAGAGAAGTAGGAGGCAGGAAAAGTGGTTTAGGGTGGGTGGCTATCACCTCAAGGGGTAGGCAGCCAGTATGCTGGCTAGGAATTTGTGATGGAGGAGTGGCAGGTGCAGGTAATAGGCATGTGGTGGACAGGTGTCAGAGCTGGTGGAGTGTGGTACACTCTGACGATGATCTGGGATCTGATTTGGGAGGGGGTGGTAGGAAAGAAGAAGGGGAAGCTGATGGACAGAGAATTTGGGGACACTGTGTTACCGGAGATTGAGACCAGGACACTTAAGGAACTGAAGGACATGTTGCAAAGATAACTCACGTCTGTGTAGTTCCTGAAGTTGGTGGTAGAGAGAAGGACCCAGATATCCCAGGTTGTGAAGTATCTGCATTTTGGCAGCTGCCATCCCCTCCACACCAAAAAATCCCTCTCACACAACCTGGTCACCTGTGGACAACTTATCTGCATCAGTAAGAGCTGTCATGCACAGTATACTGAAGGTCTTGTGAAGGCCTTCAGAGACAAGCACTAACACCTGAACCTACACTGCAGGCAAAGTTCCCTTGCCATATCCTCACACATCCTCAATCCTCCCCTGCCCACGAGAATCAGCTACAAAGGTGTGCCTCCCTTGATACCAAACTTCACGACTGAAGCAACTGAACCATACCATTAGTAGCCGGCCGCTGTGGCCAAGCGGTTCTAGGTGCTTCAGTTCGGAACAGTGCTGCTGCTAAGGTCACAGGTTTTAATCCTGCCTCGGGCATGGATGTGTGTGATGTCCTTAGGTTAGTTAGGTTTAAGTAGTTCTAAGTCTAGGGGACTGATGACCTCAGATGTTAAGTCCCATAGTGCTTGGAGCCATTTGAACCATACTATTAGTAACGGCTTTGATTATCCAGCATCAAGCCCTGGAACAAGAGAAATCCTACCGAAGATCCTTCCCACACCTACTAAAGTAGTGTTATGTCAGCCACCCAACCTACACATAATCTTAGTCCACCCCTATCCTATTCCCAATCTCAACCCATTGCCTCAATGATCATATCCCTGTGGAAGACGTAGGTACAAGGCCTGCCCAATCCACTCAGCCAGCATTTCCTATTCCAGTCCTGTCACAGGCTTATCCTACCCCATCAGAAGCTAAGCCGCTTGTAACATGTAGGGACATAGGTGTGTTTCTGTAAACCAGCTTGGGAGAGGATTACTGTGAAATCTTTGCAAGTTTGTGTGTGTGCGTGTGTGTGTGTGTGTGTGTGTGTGTGTGTGTGTTTTGGTGGGTGGGTGAGCGGGTAGGTCAGTGGGTGGGTGGGTGCAAGCACCTGTCGATGATTCAACTCATCTGATTTTATCCCAGTAACTGATACTAATACATGAAAATTATCCATGCCATCCATCAACCTAAATGTAATGACTATGTGAGACTGTAGGCTAATTCAAAGGCAGAATAACATTTTCACATCAAAAAAGTTTCATTCATTGCATCTACCAAGATCATTGTTTATTTTACACTATCTACTTACCAACTTCTTTGTGTGAATGAGCTGTGCCCAGTAATGGCTTTTGTGTCTGATATTTGAGTGTAAATGAAGCACAAGGTCATAGTTTCTTACAGCAGTCATTCTTCAAAAAGGCCCTAAACATCAAAAAAACAAAAGCTCCACATTCTGGCCCTGATGGACCAATCTGAACTGACCAACCACTGTGCCATCTTCCACCAGTAATATTATTGAATGCAGTATGGAGGGTCATGGGGTTAGGACACTGCTCTCCCAGCAGTTATTGGCTTTCTTGACCTTGGAGCTTCTCAGTTGGCATTGTAAGGCTTAGTGCAGCACCTTCCACTCTTCCCACCAAGGAAAAATCCATGGCAGTACAGGGAAGCAAATCCAGTTCCTGTGCACAGCAGCCAGACAAGCTGACTATTGAGATACAGAGGCAGACAACCATCAGATAAACCATGTGTTAATAATAATAAATTAACGTAAAATCAGTGCTAAAATTAACAAATTGGACCAAAGTCTAACGCCCAGCAATAATGCAAATACAGGCTGTGAAAGCATGCATTCTATGTATAACTTAATTAACTTTATTGTTTATGTTAAATTAATGCCTTTTATGTCAACTGAAACCAGTTTACACATACAAAAATCCCATAATGAGTGTTTGTAACGTTCTGAGATATTTTATCAAGTCACAAGACTCCGATGCTGATTAGTAAATATTCATTGGTTTATGAAAAACCCCATAATAAAGCAACTGTAAATAATATGTATATGAACGTAAGCTAAATGAAGTAGATTAATAGTTTTTTTCTCAACCTAAGTTCTTCCAGGATAGTAATTTTCCAAAATTTCTTCATACTTTCTTTCAAAAATCAGAAGTACTAAATTACATTTCACATAAAAATTAAGATAAACGTCTGAAAAGTGGATGTAGCATTGAAAAGAAAAAGAAAATAAATTTAAATTTGTGATCAAAATTTTTTCCTCAAAATTTGATTTGTTTAGTAGCTGAATGAAAAATTATCTAACTTATTAGACTTGTTTCTTATGTATAATGTTATTAAATTGGATCTCTAGGATCACAAGATGCTTACGGCTAGAAGCAGTAAATGGAGTTTTATATTTTATTGTAGGTGGTAACTGATGATGTGCCAGTGTTCATGGGTCTCATTGGTGATCTGTTTCCTGCTTTGGATGTACCTCGAAAGAGAGATGTTGATTTTGAACGTAGTGTCAAACAGGCTGCAGCAGATCTTCTTTTACAGCCAGAAGATGGTTTCATTTTAAAGGTAGAGATAAATATAATTATTATTGCATGTTTTGAATCACATCTCTTTGAGATAGATATGTGTGATGTGAGTAACAGAATATGATCCTAGAAAATTATGCCTGTAAATTTCTTTTATTACTTATTTACAAGCAAAATAGATTTTACAATGATTAAAAACATTCTCATTGTCAGGTCTTTTGGCCTGTTCTCCCTCAGTTAAAAACATTTCTTCTGTGAATAAATGTCATTAATGTAGGTTTACAATATGGCTTTTTTTTTTAAACTTTCAAAAGTTTCTATCTTTCTCTTTGGGCATCAATTAGTAATTGACTCAACTTTCCAGAACCTCTGTAGGCAACTTGGCACACATCTCACAGTGCACTCTTAAGCAGGTACTTATGAAGAACCTCCATCCTTCATAGCCTGTCATTTCTTTTGTGGGAAGTGTGGACATTTGTATGAAATAGGATCTGGTTTGTAGGTGGGAAACTCCAGTACCTTTAAGCTGGTACTTAACCAAATACTCACGCAGACTCTAGGCTCTAGCCTGTACTGAGTAATGTCATTCTGAAAAAAATCCGAATTTTTATCTTTGAGTATTTTCTGAGTAATTTCTGGTATGCAATTCTCAATCTGTGACTTCACCCTGATTGTTACTGCACACATAACTTCTAATATTCTTTTCTTCACATAACATGTTCCTTACACAGATGAGCATGTATGTCTTCATCTTCAAGCAGTCTGCCTCTGTTATGAACTTCACTCACCATATAATCATGAGAGAGGCAGGTTTCATCAAAAGATGCTTTTGTCATAGTGTCTTGTTACTGTATACTAACTGCATAATAATAATGTTACTTTGGAATTTGAATGTTGGCTATCAATTCATTGTTATTTATTTTAAGAGCATTAGGCTGTGGTCCAAGGCATATTCCTCTGCCATTTTGTCTTCTGATCCTGGAGACATTATCAGAGGCTGCAACAATTTATAAAGCAGTTATAATTTCAAACTAGCTCAGTAAGCAAAACTGTTTGTATGTATACACTCAACGACCAGTACGTGATGTCAGTAGACTGTTGTCAAAGATCACAGAATTGCACTGACGTCTGTTATGGAATTTATACAGTACTAATGGGCACTCGAGTTTGCTAATTTCCATCCTTCTTCTTTCTGGTCAAGTTATTTTTATGTTGTCAAATTTCTATAACCCCTCTGTACATTCTATCATAGTAATTATGATAAAACCTTTGTATCAGAGAAACAAATTTGGTGGTTCCATGGTCTCAGTGAATAATCTGCTTCTGTCCATTTATCTGTGTTGCCCAGAAAATTTCTCTTTTGCTTGTTAAGGCAGGTGTTAATGCTTCTTTTGTACAGAGAGACCATACATATTCAAAACCACAAAAACAACTTTAAGAGAAAAGAATAGAGACTGAAATTAGACAAGCTGTGGGTCTTAGTAACAAATAAAGCTCCTCAACTTGCACAACTTGTCAGCATGACTCTACAACCTTTGGCGACACTCTGATGATATCACAAACTGTCTGTTGTGCTGCATGGATACAGATAACCAGTTCAGCTTGGTGAGCTTCTTAGGCATTGTAACTGCTTTGTAAGTTTTGTATCCTCTGATGATATCTCCAGTACTGGAAGACAAACATTAGGCAGGTAAACATGTCTTGGATCATGGCCTAATACCAATAAAACAAATATCACCAAAAACACAGACCATGAAAGCCTGCATCTTTGTTAATCATTTCCTGTAACTTATATACCATCTGGTATGAAATAAATTTTCCTTTTCTTTAGAATTTACATTTAAATTCTTATCTTTTTTATATGTTCCCTGTCCTAACGAGTGAATTGTCAGATGCCCAGAAAGCTTGCGGATTGACAAAGTTTCTAAATTAATCTGTCTCTTTGTACCGTTCCAATGGTTATGTTGTCGACGAGTAGTAGATGCTTCTTGTGTGTGTGTGTGTGTGTGTGTGTGTGTGTGTGTGTGTGTGTGTACTCTCTTGTAATGAAGGAACATGTTTATATATTTGTTGTATATCATTTATTTGTATATTTATATATGTATGACTTGTTTTTACATATGAACCATTGTGTATTGTAGTAACCACATTTATATGAAACTGAAGTGACATTTGAAGATTAATTCTAGGAGAAGGATTCAAATCTGGATGTCCAACTTTTCATCGTATGATTTGGATATCCAATCAGTGTGTCCAAAACCTTTAGGATCAAAATTAGATGAGATAAAGAACACATTGAAAATGACAATTTAAGCTCGTTGCTACAGTTTCAAATATCCGTGTTGTCTGTTATATGAGACAGGCAGCTGATCCCATAGCGGTTTCATTGCTGTTCCACACATACTCATGTAACTGTAATCTTCAAAGTGTGTGATATGATACTGTCTCATAAATTTCTATTATTTGAACAGTTTTGAACAGTTCTTTTCATGTGAGAACAGTTTGGATACTCCCTGTTGTATTAAAACTGTCTGCTGTATCAGAAATTGAATCCCGAACCTTGTCTTTTATAGGCAGTACTCTTACTGTCCGAGTCCCTTATGTACAACATGTGACCTGTCCACAAAGCTTCAATTCTGCCATTATCCCTCTTCTAACAGGCTTGCTTAACAGAATCACTTCTGGCTTTCAGAACACAATTTAGGCTTCGAGAACAGTTGATGTCTTACATAGAAAGCTCATACATTAAGAGCATTGCCCGTAAAAGGCAAATTTCTCGATTCAACTCCTCAGTCGGCAGACTATTTTAATCCACCTGGATGTTTTACATATCTGTTCATCTGCTAACTCCTACTTAAGTGATATTATTCTGAGTTAACTGTTTACACGTTGACTGATGGGAGTATACTGACGGACACTTCAGAGCCTGATGGCTGATAATGCACGTCTGCCGGTGGCCAAAAACTCCACTCTGTTTAGTACAGCCTATCTTTGGATGGTGTTTTTGTATTGGAATCACAGTTACATGTGGTCTGTTGATGAAACACATACTTTAGAGAAAAGTTGTGTGTAAATGCAATTTTGGGCTGGGGACATATTAACAGTTTAACCTTGGTCACAGTATTGGCATCTTGCAGATCTATTTGCTGTAGATTTCTTGCAGTACTGTGCAATAATTTGTATTTCTCGATTGAACTGGTGCTGCTATACAAGAAATCAGGTGCAATATCCATTAAACATTCTCTGGCAGCCAGAAATGATTACAACAATCTCATGGTCCAATATCAGGAAATACAAAAACCCACTGCCTGACAGTTACACAATAAAAATATAACAGAAACAAAAAAGTGCAAATAAGATGCCGGAAGCGTTACATGAAGATTTCTAAACTCATGGAAGGTTTGAAGTTTTTAAACATGTGAGGAACATAGTAACACCTCTGCCAACCACATTATTCACAAACACACTGATTTCCATGTACTTGCATCCACATTTCTGCTTGCATACTCAATAAACTGTATATTGCGTGCATGATTGTTTCTTCTCTTTTCGTTTATAGCGTTGAGGGACTAGATAATTAACTTTATTGGAACATAAAAGATAAACCGTAACTCATACTACTCCATTAAATAATACATTCAACAACATTATAAAACATATAACTGCATAGGCTTCTGTGGCCAGAGTCAGTTGACATAAAAGTTTTCTGGGTATGGTGCCGTGTCATAATGTATAAAGCAACTGCTGCTGGAGAAAAAACAACGTTTCAGCAACAGTTGCAGTGGCCTTCTTCTGGGTCTAGTGGTACATTTTAGCTGTGCATGGTCCCTTATATTTTTTGTTGTTACTGTTCACTGCGCAAGCCATTACATAATTATTTTTGAAGATAGTTCGTTTCATTGGTCACTTAAGGAAGAAGGAGAGGGGACTTTATCATTATAGATTACTGCAGAGAAGGGAGAACATAATCTCTGCTGTCTATTGGCTACTGTGTTATGTGCTATGATTGGAGGTCAGCATCGAATGAGAAGTTGGCTGCTGTTTACCAAATGCTGGACGTCGTCCACACGGTGACAGTTACTTGCCAGTAGTGCTCGAGCCTTGTGTTGACAGTGTGGTCTGTTGGGCTCTGATTGCTGGCAGCCAAGACGAAGTATACAGGACAGACGTCGAAGTATGCAGTACAACGGAGATCACACTGGGGCACAGAGTATATCGCAAGCCAACACATACAGACAGGTATCTGCACACCCAGTCCTACCACCACCCAGCGCAGAAGAACTCAGTCATCTGTTCTTTGGCAATCCATGCACAGCACCTAAGCGATGCCCAAAACATAACATCTGAACTTAAAAGGCGATGCACAACGTTTCCACCCAATGCTACAGCCATAAGTAGATCCACACAGCCTAGTCGACGAAACCAAGTAAGAAAGATAAGCAAGAAATAGAGAAACTGCAGCCAACAGTGCGCTTACATTATGTGGAAAATGTTACTGACTGAATAGGCAAACACCTTCTTCGGGGTGGGATGCAGCCTGTCTTCCATAGTGGTCACAGGATCCAGGGTGTGCTAGGCTCCACCAAGGACAAGCTGGATGCATTAAACACTGCAGGTGTGTACAAGGTGGAATGTGAATGTGGAGAGGCATACATTGGCGAGACTGGCAGGCCAATAGCAATGCACATTCGGGAACACGAGCGCTATATGCATCTAAGGCAACACAACAAATCTGCAGTGGCAGAACATCAGCAAGACTGCGGAAAAGAAATAAAATTCAGCGAAGCGTGTGTGTGTTGGCCAAGCAGGCAGTTATGACGAAACGCAAAATCGAGAGGCCATCAATATACTTAAATATGCTAATAACATGAATAGAGAGGATGGACTCAGGCTTGCCCCTTCTTGGCTGCCAGCAATCAGAGCCCAACTGACCGCACTGTCAACACGAGGCATGAGCAGTACCAGTGAGTAACTGCTGCCGCACGGCCGACATGCAGCATTTGGTAAACAGCAGTCAACTTCTCATTTGACAGTGACCACCAGTCAGGGCACATAACACAAGAGCCAATAGACAGCAGAGGTTACTTTCTCTCTCCTCCACAATAAAGCATTCAGTCTTCAGGCCATGAGTAGCCTACCGGGACCATCCGGCCGCCGTGTCATCCTCAGTGGAGGATGCAGGTAGGAGGGGTATGGGGTCAGCACATTGCTCTCCCAGTCGTTATGATGATATTCTTGACCGAAGCCGCTACTATGTGGTTGAGTAGCTCCTCAATTGGCATCACGAGGCTGAGTGAACCCCAAAAAATGGCAACAGCACATGGCAGCCCGGATGGTCACCCATCCAAGTGCCGGCAACACCCGACAGCGCTTAACTTCGGTGATCTCACGGGAACCGGTCCTCTGCAATAACCTATTAAAATAAAGTTCCCTCTCCTTCTTCCTTAAGTGACCAATGAAACGAACTGTCTTTTATGACATAATGGCTTGCACAATGAACAGTAACAACAAAATATAAGGAACACTGCATAGCTAGAATGCACCAGTAGACCCAGAGAAGGCTGCTGCAACTGTGGCCGAAACATTGGTTTTTCTCCGGTTGCAGTAGTTTTATACATTATGACGTGGTACCCTACCCAGAAAACTTTTATGTAGAATAAAACATATATACATAAATAGAGAGAAGACGTAAGTCAGTGACTGCACCAAAGATAATCTTCAAAAATAATTATCATTTGTGTGTAGCATTACACTGCACTTCACCACTCCCTCCTTAGTGTCAACAATATTTTCTGTCGAATGGGAAATGCCATCTGGATGAGGTAACAATGGGTCATGCATAGGCTGCTGACAGTACATTAGAGATTGACTTTAACGTCTATTGTGGCTGACCTGTAATGAATGGTGGAGCAGCTGGAGTATTTGTCAAGTCCATCCGACAGTGTGCTGTTGCCAGATTTATGTATGCAGCTTTTGTCTGAAATCTGATGGAGTAATGCAGTCATTTGACACATTTGCAAAGAAGTCGCCAGACAGTCATATCAGCTGGCCATAAACAAGTTCCACAGTCATGGCTTTCAGGCCTCCTCTCTGTGACACATTGAGACCCAGGCAACATCTCTGTCCACCACTGTGAGTCATGACATCGAAGTGACACTTTCAGTTGGCAGTGATGCTCTTCAACTAAAGCATTCACTGCACATTGTTAAGCTGTAGTCCTGTTCTTCTTCATACGCAGTAGTATGCCAAATATGACTCAAATTGTTTACCGTGCTCTGTTGTAATTCCTAGAGGCACACAGAAATGGCTGATCCATCCCCAGAAGAACACAAACACAACAGTTTCTATGGTAATGTTGGTGATTGGGAACGCTTCAGAGCAGCGTGTAAAATGATCGATGGCTGTAAGGCAGTAGGTGTATCCTTCTGATAATGGGAGAGGTCCGGGTGGACGATAATTATTTTTAATGGTTATCTTTGATGTGTTAGCCAAATATTCCTCAGAATGTCATTACTCACTGCACTGTTCACTAATGTATGCAGTCATCATGTAGCTGCAATGGAGTGTGATCGACTAGCTCTTCAGTGTGGAGTAGGTTTTCCAACTTCTTCACCTCAAGACTGCGAGAGCAAAGCAATCAGGGTGTTCTTGATGATTAAATAATGACCAGTGCTCAGTGGTGATGCCAGAATGTCTTGTACTTCTGTGACCATATTTTCATTGAGTGCAGCAACTACATAACTGTACTTCATGTCGTCTGTAGTTACATGCGTTAGCACAGACTCTGTAGTTGCATAAACCACAGCATGGATTCTGTTGCCAAAATGGCTATGGGTTTACTGTCATGTGATTAATTAGTGGACTGTTAAACATGTCTGTAGTTGGTGGCAGGTCTGACATCATGGAGTTAGGGTGAACTGGGGCACAGAAGATCGGTGACATGGTTGATGCAGATGTTCGTACTTAGTGTGACTTGACGGGATACCAAGTGTTAGTGACTGTCAAATTTCACATTAGTGACTATCAGAAACCATGTCAGAGCCATCAAATGTTGTGGGGCTAGGTAATTAACTTAATTGCAACATAAAAACTAAACTGCAACTTATGCAACTCCATTAAATGGCACATTCAACAACAGAATAAAACATATATAAAAACAGAGAGAAAAATAAGTCAGTGACTGCCCCAAAGATATCACTTGCGAGTAGCATTACACTGCAAATAACATTGCAGTTCAATAGTTTACATACTATTAACAATTAGTTTTTGTTTCCAATTCTCATTGTGAAATAAATATCCTGCATTAGTCAATGTCTTCAAGGTACACTGAATTCACATGTTACAGTAAGATGTGATTTATCTGCAGGCATCCAGATTTTGACCATAAAGGACATCTATAAATCAGGATGGAGCGAAGTAACTTTATTTTATGTGGTTTACAAATATTTTTGTTCACATGAACCACATTGGCCTTGTCAGTACTGGCAGTGTGTGGCTGAATCAAATGTGAGGCTCTGCCATATTCAGTGATGGCCTCATGGCAGTCAATGTGTTAACTGAGATATTAACATGGAAAACCATGTGCTGACAAAAAAATAAAACATCTGTTTCATGGCAGACATATTACAGACCTATGACTTTTTTTTATTTAAAAAGAAAAAGCAGTTTCTTACATATCAATAAGTAACCAATTCTTGTTGTCACGTAAGGTAATAATTTCTTTGTAGGTATTCTCCTCAGCCATATGATGATGATCCCGTATCTGAATCCTCTAGGGGACAGGTGTCAATAACCATATGTTACTAATGCCTCTCAGTTGCCTTCAAGTATTCAGACAGTCATTTAAATCAGTTTTGGGTCTCTCTAGCAGACATATTGTCACATTTGTCATGAAAAAGAAAACAGTGGACATCATTTAACAATACCTCTAAGGAAATAACCTACAGTCTTATAACTATAAGTTGAAATACGTAAAATAGACTAATATTCTCATCAAAGCTCACATTTTCTCTTTTTCAACATAAGAAAGTCATTATTTATGACGAAACTGAAATAGGCTTTTCTAAGGTCCAGATTTAAACATCTAAGGAAGTAGCTCATCCCACAATCACCATTGATCAGTGGTTCTCTCATGTGTGTTTGGGAAGAAATTCAAATACCTTTCATTACACCATCCTCATTCAAATACGTCAAACTTGGGACTAAAGAGAAATTAAATGTAGCACTAGTGAAGTTGAGATGCATCAGTGATTGAGAATTGCATCCATGAAAATTAGAAAAAGCTGTGGAAACCCTCATAGATGACAGCAGTAAATCTCAAATGCCTTTAAATACCAACTGCACAAGTTGTATGGACATGTAGAAGGTGATATTCATGCAACACGGATCCATTTTAATTTGTTTCATTGTAGATGGTTGTCCAGCTGTAATATGTGGCTGCAAATTGATAATATTGGGCAAAATTTCATGTGTTTGTGGTATGTGAATACCCCATTATACCTCTGAAACTCCTTTTTAACATGCCTACAAATATTTTCACCTCTGAAAAATCTAGTTTTTGTGCCTTATGTCTTTCCCATGTCAGTGCCCCCAATTGTTGTTTCAATAGGACAAAACAATGTGAGTTTGTTTGCATTTTCTCATTAGGAAGCTACTTACTGATTACAATTTTCGGGCAATAGTGCAGAGAAGTTATATTGAATATTTGATGAATCTCTTCAAATCTTCTAATTTTTTTATCACCTATGACACCTTATTCAGGGAACAGGATTGTGGAGTGTTACAATAGTTTCATGCTAATGTGTAGAATAGTATGGATTCTCAGTACTAACTGTCAGGGGGTCCAACTCCCTGTGCAGCAAATAAGACACACATAAAATAATTAAAGATCTTATCTCTAGCTTTTGTCTTCATTGACAGAAGGGAGGGTGGGGAGTTATGGGCAGTTCACCCAGAAATCAGGTGAAGAGAAACCCACTCCATCTGAGCATAAAAGGAGGCACAGATCTTGTCCTACTGAGACAAGATTGATCACTTTTAATCTGGGTTTTGAGTGATCTTCCACTACTTCTTGCCATCCCCAATTTCGCCTAACAATATCCTCTTTTCTGCCTTGGAGAATGAATTTAGTGCCAGAAATCCAGGAGTAATGTTTTCATTTACTTCATGGGTGTCTATCAGATATACTGGAAGTTGTGACACCAGCTTATAGCTAAATATTGGGTAGCCCATCTGTCTGTGAAAGTAATGTATTTCTGAACAGAATCTGCCTTTTTTATATATAATATAGAATGTTTGAAATGAAAACCCACATTCTTATTACTGCGATAACTAAGTCTAAAAGGTTTACATTTTATATGTGAGACACATAAAGCTCTGTAATCAAACCAATTATCTCCGCAGGTGGTACAGCTTGAGGAGCTGCTAGAAGTACGCCACTCAGTGTTTGTTGTGGGAAATGCTGGGACGGGAAAGACACAGGTGTGGAAAACACTTCTACGAACATATGTGAATATGAAACGCAAGCCAGTGTTCAATGACCTTAATCCAAAAGCTGTTACAAACGATGAACTCTTTGGAATTATAAATCCAAATACTCGTGAATGGAAAGATGGTAAGTCAGAGAATTATTTATTCATAAGTTGTAGAATAATAGCTTTCAGATACCTCATCTTATTATTAATTCCTCTAACAGAAATTACCGAAGTAAAATCTACACTCCTGGAAATGGAAAAAAGAACACATTGACACCGGTGTGTCAGACCCACCATACTTGCTCCGGACACTGCGAGAGGGCTGTACAAGCAATGATCACACGCACGGCACAGCGGACACACCAGGAACCGCGGTGTTGGCCGTCGAATGGCGCTAGCTGCGCAGCATTTGTGCACCGCCGCCGTCAGTGTCAGCCAGTTTGCCGTGGCATACGGAGCCCCATCGCAGTCTTTAACACTGGTAGCATGCCGCGACAGCGTGGACGTGAACCGTATGTGCAGTTGACAGACTTTGAGCGAGGGCGTATAGTGGGCATGCGGGAGGCCGGGTGGACGTACCGCCGAATTGCTCAACACGTGGGGCGTGAAGTCTCCACAGTACATCGATGTTGTCGTCAGTGGTCGGCGGAAGGTGCACGTGCCCGTCGACCTGGGACCGGACCGCAGCGACGCACGGATGCACGCCAAGACCGTAGGATCCTACGCAGTGCCGTAGGGAACCGCACCGCCACTTCCCAGCAAATTAGGGACACTGTTGCTCCTGGGGTATCGGCGAGGACCATTCACAACCGTCTCCATGAAGCTGGGCTACGGTCCCGCACACCGTTAGGCCGTCTTCCGCTCACGCCCCCCAACATCGTGCAGCCCGCCTCCAGTGCTGTTGCGACAGGCGTGAATGGAGGGACGAATGGAGACCTGTCGTCTTCAGCGATGAGAGTCGCTTCTGCCTTGGTGCCAATGATGGTCGTATGCGTGTTTGGCGCCATGCAGGTGAGTGCCACAATCAGGACTGCATACGACCGAGGCACACAGGGCCAACACCCGGCATCATGGTGTGGGGAGCGATCTCCTACACTGGCCGTACACCACTGGTGATCGTCGAGGGGACACTGAATAGTGCATGGTACATCCAAACCGTCATCGAACCCATCGTTCTACCATTCCTAGACCGGCAAGGGAACTTGCTGTTCCAACAGGACAATGCACGTCCGCATGTATCCCGTGCCACCCGACATGCTCTAGAAGGTGTAAGTCAACTACCCTGGCCAGCAAGATCTCCGGATCTGTCCCCCATTGAGCATGTTTGGGACTGGATGAAGTGTCATCTCACGCGGTCTGCACGTCCAGCACGAACGCTGGTCCAACTGAGGCGCCAGGTGGAAATGGCATGGCAAGCCGTTCCACAGGACTACATCCAGCATCTCTACGATCGTCTCCATGGGAGAATAGCAGCCTGCATTGCTGCGAGAGGGGGATATACACTGTACTAGTGCCGACATTGTGCATGCTCTGTTGCCTGTGTCTATGTGACTGTGGTTCTGTCAGTGTGATCATGTGATGTATCTGACCCCAGGAATGTGTCAATAAAGTTTCCCCTTCCTGGGACAATGAATTCACAGTGTTCTTATTTCAATTTCCAGGAGTGTACTTTTAAGGTTTTTAGCACATAATGTGTTAGGCTAGTCTCATATTATAATCAAATTAGAAGAAACGTGTCACTGTTATTCATTAACTCAGCAAGTGAGAGAGTGCCACAGTCAAATATTATGAATCTTAAGGATTTGATCCAAGAGGGCTCCTCTTGGATGCCCCCTTCTCCCATCTGTATCATTTTCTCTACATCTTCTAATATTTTACACTGTGGTTCAGAGCCTACATTAAACTTTGGGACCCCTTGTAGTAAGTCATTTGAAAAGTAGGAGCAAGGCAAGGACATGCTACATCCAATAGGACCATGCCTATTAAATCACCATGGTGTTCAAACCAGCCTTTGGGCTGAAGACAGCTTTATCTTCCTTTTTATCCACAATTAGGCAATAGGTACCAACAGAGCAGTCATTTCTAACAATTGCCTGTAATATTATGCTTTTGGTTAGTTGTTCTAGTTTTAGGGGGTAGCAAGTCAGAAAGTTAGTTCTAATTCAATCTGTTTTTAGACGCTTTACATATTACATTTTCATTATTTACTTTTAATTGTTGAAAGACAACCTTGCAGAAATACACACTTGCAGTGAATCATGAATACAGTAATGTGGTACTAACTTGCATCAATATAGGTGTGTCTGTTCAATTTCTATGATTTCCATATAGGGTTCTGTTATACATAGCGTATCTGTAGATACACTAAATTGGAAGTAAAAGTGGATCATTTTTAACATAATGGTGCCAGTGTAATTCATGTGTAATGACCCAGACAAAAGTTATGTAAGATGTAGTCTTTTAATTTGAGACTCATTTTTATGATTACTTCACAGCCCCATGAGAATGAAAGCCTTATTGTCAATAATTTTCAGAAGTGGTGAACATAGCTGGTAAAAAACTGAAAACAGAATCAGCTGGGCTAAGTTTTACAGCGACTCATATTCCTAAACTTTTAACGTATTTTAATCAGTGTATTTGTCAGAATTAAGAAACAGATAAAACTTGGGAAAAATAATGATGAAAAGGTTCACAGGCAGACACTGGAGGCAAGAAAATATTACTCTGTACAAAGTTTTAGGGAATGCAAAAGATCTAAGATGAGTAACAAAGTAGAACAACTAGTATCCAGCCTCCAGTGTATCAATGATGAGCTTCACAGAGTCAATACATCAAATATGAGAACTGTAGCTGCAAGTGAAAACTATTGAAGAGAGCTAAGGAACAACAAAAGAAAAAAAGCTAGTGGACAGTAAGAAACAAGTACCTATCAAGGAGCATTTATTTTGGCAGGTAGGTTCAAAGTCATGAATCAAGTGCCAATCTAATCCATTTAGTGGACAGTAAGAAACAAGTACCTATCAAGGAGCATTTATTTTGGCAGGTAGGTTCAAAGTCATGAATCAAGTGCCAATCTAATCCATTTAGTGGACAGTAAGAAACAAGTACCTATCAAGGAGCATTTATTTTGGCAGGTAGGTTCAAAGTCATGAATCAAGTGCCAATCTAATCCATTTATGTTCCACACATATTAAGCAACCAGATATAGGGTTTTGTTATTGGAGACAGTTTTTCTGTAGGCATTCATGGTTTCAAACCTCACTTGAATGACCAACCTACCATATACAGCCCAAAATTACCACAATATTCATTGTAGCTGCTTGCAAGAATTTGTAACCCAAGTGAGAGTTATATGTCAGATTATCCATATGGTGTCTGATCCACAAGTTTTACACAACACTTAGTGCTGACATGAGTACACTTGATCTATAATGATTGTATGCAGCATCTTTTTGTCAAAGATTTTCTAAAATGTAAAAGCAAGGACAACGATATTTGTTTTGCTGTGTTCAGGTCATTAGGACCTGCCCCTCTAATGCCAGTGTTTCAGGTCTGCATAAATGAAAAGTAATGTTCAGTATGTAATTGGCCTTGGCTTCCTCCTGACCTTCACACATGCTAGCTTCTTGTCCCTTTATTTCCTTCAATTTTTTTCTGTTCATTTTCCTGTTTAATTATGTTGATGAATTTTTTGTTTCCATGATAATGCGTATAATTCACTCTCTCTCAGTTTCCTCCTTACCTCATTTTTGCCCTATTGTTATCTTGTTTCATTCTGTACCTTTTTCATTTCTGCCAAATTTTAGTTCATGCTAACGACCTACCAGTCAGTTATTCTAGTCTAATGTTACTTGCAGCTCCCTTTTGGTATCTTTTAACTTTCTTGGGTTATGATTTTGGATTGATTTTTATTTTTCTTTGTCATTTTCTCTTACTTCATGTGCTTTCCCATATTTATTGTCTGCATTATTCTCCTCTGAAGGAAGTGCATAAAATATTCCAGAAACTGAAATGTAATATCTAGCATTAACCAGTCAAATATTAACAATACCATTGAATGTAGAAGGCTGAAACAAGTCTCATGACAGCCATATCATGTAACATTCGGAAGACGGTTCAATCCCGAGTCCGGCCATCCTGATTTAGGTTTTCCGTGATTTCCCTAAATCGCTCCAGGCAAATGCTGGGATGGTTCCTTTGAAAGGGCACAGCCGACTTCCTTCCTCTTCCTTTCTTAATCCGATGAGACCAATGACCTCGCTGTCTGGTCTCCTCCCCCAAGACAACCCAACCCATATCATGTAAAACCATAAAAAAGCAGTGCAAATGTTGGCAGGCTCCTCTCCAAAAGATATTCACTGTTATATATATGATATTAATCTAAAGTACTATCAGAAGACTGCTGAAATATCTGTATAGGACCGAAGCCTAGCAGTTCTAGTCCCATTCCAACCTTTATATCTGCAACCTGTAAAGACGTTTGGTGTGACCAACATAACTATACATGTATGTGGGCTCTCATTTGCTCTTTTACATGTGATAGCAGTCATTTCAAATTTATTTATTTATTTATTGCTAGAATACAAATTTCACATTGGAAGTTCATTTAGGAAGCCAAACTTACCTGGGAACTTTTTCCCATCCTTTTCTATATTTATTCATGTTTTCCTACCAATTTTCCCTTTCTGGCATCATGGAAAAACATGTAATTTATCAAAAATTGTTTTCTTATGTTTATCTCTGTTGTCTTTAAAATGGTTGACATCATGCACGGAAGTCTAGAATAACTTCCTTTGACATTTATTTAAATTCTGAAATTGTCATCATACGCTGTCTAACAAAAAATGTACAGTGTGGAGGAGAAAAGAAAATGAATTGCCGTAGGTTGAGAGGATATGTGAGGTTATTTCAGTGATTATGAAATTGACTAAAATGTACTAAGAACTTCACTGTATGAGCACACTTAACAGCATGAGGTTGCACTCATTTAATCCTGAGGCAAGCTGGTCCACAACTGTTGTAATTAGTTCTTGGTATCCTGCTTACTGGCCCTGGGACAGAGTTGAAGTCTGAACTGGCCTCACACATGTTCTGTGGGGACAATTCTGGAGATCTTGGCAGCCACTGGGTTACCTTAACACCATGTGAACAGTTCACAGAGACACACCTTGTGTGGACTAGCACTTTTCTTTTGAAAACACATGAGTACCCATGATGTTTGTGAAATACTGCTATGCTGTCAGTGTTCCCTGAGTCACTATCATCCATGACTTATAGTCAAACCCAAGGTCTGTGCATACCTTGACACCAGGAGTAGCACCAAAGTGTCTCTTCAGAAAATTGGAAGAAACAGATCTTATTATGAGGTCACCACCATACTCACAGCGATGGTCATATGGAGTAGTGCAAACAAAGGTTCTTCACTGAAACACAGTGTGGTGCCATTCATCAGCAGTCCACTCCTTGTGGTATTGGCACCACTCCAGTGGCAACCATTTGTGTTGTGGTATAAACAGTAGCCTCCACATAGGACAGTCATTCCCTAGTCCAGATGATGCCAGTTTCTGACCACAGGTGCAGGATGATACAAAATATTGTAGGAAGTCCATTACTCATTCTTCGTTGGGAGGTACAGATGTGAACGGTTTATTATATGCTTGGTACACACCATGGTGATCCGTGATCCTCCCTTGTGGTTATCAGAAGTGGCCCACAGGAAACTAGATGACAAATATGCTGGCCCTCACTTTCCCAGTCAGCCCAACATCGGGTGACTGTCACATCTGAATGGTGCATGAATCTGGATATTGCACAATTGGAAAACCAGCCAAATGGAGACACACAGTGAGACCCCTTTCAAACTCTGTGAGGTGCTAATGATGCTGTCTCACATGAGTACACATCCGCATGTCCTTCACAGTGATCACTCAACATCTGATGCTGTTCCTGCCAACTATATATCCTACAAGGCCTGTTGACAACATTAAACATGAACAACAGCAGAACTCTGATTGCTGTTCTACCTGCCACATGGAATTCAACTTAAGTTATTTACGTACCCACCAATGGTATGTACATGTACAAAGTTACATTGACGTACAATCATGTCTTCTGGGTGCTTTGCTTTTTGTGTCAGGTAGTGTGTATGCAAGGCTTAGCTAGATAATGATATGCTCCATAGGTGGCGCACATATGATGGTTAGGACTTCTAATGCTGAAATTGGCTCATAATATAATTAATTCTTATTGTGTTGTACCCAAGCTACAATTGACAATGAATTAACAACTTAATTATATTGGATATGTATTGATCTCCACTTCCATCAACTCAGCGACTTTAATATTTTTTGCTGTAGTATATCAGAAAAACTATTACTTTATTTTTCTTTGATCAACTTTACCATTCTCTGAAGAACAAATAACTTCGTAGGTTTTCTTCTTGTATGTGTAAAAACTTTATAGCATTTAAACAACTTTATTCTGTTTTATTTTCATTTAATCATGTGCATCTGCCTCTAGTGTGTGTGTGTGTGTGTGTGTGTGTGTGTGTCATTTCATTCTGTACAAATTACTTTATGCAAAGTGAACTGGCGATTCTTGCTGACTACACAGAACCACAGTTGTCTTTCCAAGTCCCATCAAAACAGCAACTGAGAAGTTCTTTCTGTTCTGTTTATCCTGATTTCTTTCTTTTTATAACTTCAAACAATGGAAAATCCAGGATGGAATGCAACAATATGAGAGAATTACAGTTGCTACTCACCATATAGCAGAGAAGCTGAGTCGCGATAGGCAGAATAAAAAGATTCACACAATCATAACTTTCAGCCATTAAGGCCTTTGTCAGCAGTGAACACACATACACACGTACACACACACTCACGCTCATGCAAGTGCAACTTGCACACAAGTTTGCAGTCTCAGAGAGCTGAAACTACACTGCGAGCAGCAGCACCAGTGCATGGTGGGAGTGGCGACTGGGCGGGGGTAAGGAGGAGGCTGGGTGGGGAGGGGGAGGGATAGCATGGTGGGAGTGGCGGACAGTGAAGTGTTGCAGTTTGGACGGAGGGTGGGAAAGAAGATGCGGAGGGGGGGAAGGGGGTGAGTAGTGGAAAGGAGAGAAATAAAATTAAAAATAAATTAAAAGACTGGGTGTGGCGGTGAAATGACGGCTGTGTAGTGCTGGAATGGGAACAGGGAGAGGGCTGGATGGGTGAGGACAGTGACTAATGAAGGTTGACGCCAGGAGGGTTACGGAAACATAGGGTGTATTACAGGGAAAGTTCCCACATGCGCAATTCAGAAAAGCTGGTGTTCGTGGGAAGGATCCATATGGCACAGGCTGTGAAGCAGTCATTGAGAAGAGGGGTATCATGTTTGGCAGCGTGTTCAGCTACAGGGTGGTCCACTTGTTTTTTGGTCACAGTTTGTTTAGCGGCCATTCATGTGGACAGACAGTTTGTTGGTTGTCATGCCTACATAGAACGCAGTGGTTGCAGCTTAGCTTGTAAATCACATGACTGGTTTCACAGGTGGCCCTGCCTTTGATGGGATAGGTGATGTTAGTGACCGGACTGGAGTAGGTGGTGGTAGGAGGATGTATGGGACAGGTCTTACATCCAGGTCTATTACAGGGGTATGAGCCATGAGGTAAGGGATTGGGAGCAGGGTTTGTGTAAGGATGGACAAGTATATTGTGTTGGTTCAATGGACGGCAGAAAACCATGGTAGAAAGGGGTGGGAAGGATAGCGGGTGGGACATTTCTCATTTCAGGGCATGACGAAAGGTAATTGAAACCCTTTCAGAGAATTAATTCAGTTGCTCTAGTCCCAGATGGTTCTGAGTTACGAGGGGAATGATCCTCTGTGGCCGGAATATGGGACTTTAGGAGGTGGTGGGAGACTGGAAAGATAAGGCACAGGAGATTTGTTTTTGTACAAGGAGGGGAGGATAATTACAGTCGGTGAAGGCTTCAGTGAGACCCTCAGTATATGTAGAGGGGGACTGCTCATCACTGCAGATGTGACGACCACGGGTCGCTAGACTATATGGAAGGGACTTCTTGCTATGGAATGGGTGGCAGCTGTTGAAGTGGAGGTATTGCTGGTGGTTAGTAGGTTTGATATGGACGGAGGTACTGATGTAGCCATCTCTGAGGTGGAGGTCAACATCTAGGAAGGTGGCTTGTTGGGCCGAGTAGGACCAGGTGAAACAAAGGGGGGAGAAGTTGTTGAGGTTCTGGAGGAATGTGAATAAGGTGTCCTCACCTTCAATCCACATAGCAAAGATGTCATCAAAGAATCTGAACCAGGTGAGGGTTTAGGATTCTGGGTGTTTAGGAAGGAGTCCTCTAGATGGCCCATAAATAGGTTAGCTTAGGATGGTGCCATGTGGGTGCCCATAGCCATACCACGGATTTGTTTGTAGGTAATGCCTTCAAATGAGATGTAATTGTGGGTGAGGATATAGTTGGTCATGGAGACTAGGAAGGAGGTTATTGGTTTGGAATCCATAGGGTGTCTGGAAAGGTAGTGTTCGATGGCAGTAATGCCATGGGCATTAGGAATGTTAGTGTACAGGGAGGTGGCATCAATAGTGATGAGCAGGGCACCGTGTGGTAAAGGGAAAGGAACTGTGAAGAGTCGGTCGAGGAAATGGTTGGTATCTTTTATATAGGAGTATGGGTTCCAGGTAATAGATTGAAGGTGCTGGTCTATGGGAGCAGAGATAGACTCCGGGCAGAGGTTCTGGGATGGGCCTAAGGATTTGAGTAGTGACTGGAGATCTTGCTGGATTGAGTAGTGACTGGAGATCTTGCTGGATTGTGGGAATGGAATCACTTGGCATGGTTTGTAGTTGGAACGCATGAACAGCCACTGACAAACTGTGGCCAAAAAACAAGTGGACCACCCTGTAGCTGAACACACTGCCAAACATGATACTCCTCATCGCAATGACTGCTTCACAGCCTGTGCCATATGGATCCTTCCCACCAACACCAGCTTTTCTGAATTGCGGAGGTGGGAACTTTCTCTGCAATACATTCTACATTCCCGTAACCCTCCTGGCCTCAACGTTGATTAGTTGCTTTCCTCACCCCTCCCTTTTCCCATTCCAGCACTACACAGCCGTCATTTCACCGCCACACCCAGTCTTTTAATTTATTTTTATTTTTATTTCTCTCCTTTCCGCTACTTACACCCTCCCCCCTCCGCACCTTCTCTCCTACCCTCCGTCTAAACTGCCACACTTCACTGTCTGCCACTCCCACCGTACTATCCCTCCCCCACCCGCCCCAGCCTCCTCCTTACCCCCACCCAGTCGCCACTCCCATCATGCAATGGTGCTGCTGTTGACAGTGTAGTTTCAGCTTTTTATAACTTCCATTGAATGAAATGTTTTTACTTGATTTTGCTTTTGATTTTTAGATGTAAAAGAGTTAATAAGTTTTACTTAGTCAAACACAATATTTTTAATCATTTTATTCATTTATTTTATTTTTCTGTTAGTAACGTTGTAGTAGAATGTTTTCATTAGGACTTATAAAGGAGTCTTTGATTCTGAAAATAGGCATTCTTGTATTCTATTTTGACATGCGGCTCATCATAAAACTCTAATATACATCCACTGTGTTGCAGGTTTGTTTTCTGTTATAATGAGGGATCAAGCAAACTTAGGTGGCGACAACCCTAAATGGATTATACTGGATGGTGACATCGACCCAATGTGGATTGAATCACTCAACACTGTTATGGATGATAACAAGGTATGTAAAAAATGACAATAGATTAGGATAATCTTGTGCAACATTGGGAACATCACATAAAGAACACTTATGATGAGAAGAAGTGCTTTAGACATCCAATACATTCAGCATCTTAATAATATTAATATAAAATTCTCAGTAAGAGCACAGCATTTTTCTCCCTAGATGTGTATATTGAAGATGTGTTGCAAATATTTCCCAGGAAGTGATTTTAATGTTGCAAGAAAAAGCGTGTCAATGGGATAAAATTGTGAACAACTTTAAATTGTGGTTCAAACTGATAAAAGTAAAAACAATTCTTATCTAATAAAATAAGATGCTGAATCTTCTTGGATCTGCCAAAGAGTTTCTCTGTTAATTATATAAATCTGTTAAGTTAGTGTATGTGGGCTACATAGACATTTTTTTACTCGTGAGTATCTAGGAAGAAACAAACATGTAGAGCACAGAAAATTTTTGACATGTGATCATTTTGTATTGTAGTTGGAAGAAGTGGATGTAAACATTGAGCAAGTGTCAGAGCAGCTACAACAATATTGTTGTCACATCAAAGATCATGAATACTCATACAGTATTGTTGCTATGCCCACTTTATTACATAGATGGAAGTCATAATCTATACCCTCAAGTAGCTCTGCTCAGGGTAGAGACATTTCACTTTGTGTTTTGATCGTGCTGCATATATTTACTTTATGGATTGTGCACAATTTATATTTGTTAGAACTCACTCTTGAATTTTGGATGTGTACTGGAATTTACCATTTGCTTATATGGTTTATGGATTTGGCAATCCTTCCTGGTTACTCTTCAGTCCCCAACATTTCAAGCTTGTGACAACTGGCTCTGTGAATGACTAGGAAGTGGACACTGCTTGATCACACTTAATCTTGTTACTAGAGTCCATGTAGGATGTGGTGGCTGATGCGCAGTGACCAGTTTTGGTTCAGTCTGCTTCGCGAGTTCATTCATTTGTTCGGAAGGGGAGGCCAACATTTTTTGCCAGCTGTCGGCAGGTCAGTGATGCGCTGCAGGGACAGAATTGAGGCATACACCCTGAAAATTTTCACAAATGATTTTACAGGTACTATACAGTAAAAATAATTCATTTTTGCATTATTTATAGCCTTATATGTCATTTGTTGATGATGTGCCCATCTTTTCATTAATGGTCATAGTTATTGCATAACGTGCTGCTGCATTTGAAATTTAGCTAACGTATTGAAGTTTTCTTTAGACTTGGGTGGCGATCACTACATATCCAGTTTCAGGAAAATTGACCTGATGTAGCACATTCATTTGCTATCATACCTGCCAGCAATAAAACCAGAATGAAATATCCACAACATTCCACGTATTTCATAAATGATTTGAGATATCAAAATTAGATTATGCCAAACGATAGCATGCAAAGAAGAGACTGTTTTTCCATATGGTTATTATGCAAAACTTAATTACCTACTGTGTCATTCAACTGACTACAGACTTTTCTGATGAAAGAATGTAATTTTTAAAGACCGTTGATAGCTAGTAAAATGAGGAATTGTTTAGGTTTTGGAACAACATAAGTGAAACATTAAATGTATATTTTTTATCAAGGACGTGCTTTTTCATAAGCTATTGACCTTACTTCTCCTCAGTTCCTCACTTAATAAACTTAATAAAGCACTGTTTCAGAACTCTCTTGCAATAGTGTCTGTACAACATGCTAGGGAGGTAACATTGTGAAAACGCTGCTGTGTTTTGCGGAAAGAAGTAAATTTTAGCATGACAACAATGAAATGTGAGTTGCACTCAAAATTTTCCACTCCTGTTGCTTCTCTGAAAGTTACAAATGGTTAACAAGCCAGGCAAGAGTAAGTCATTGCTTTTGTTGTATTTTTAACTGAATTTCTATTAGGTGCTACCCAAAGTAGAGGTGACAGTAGATCTATTTGAATGTTCATCGTGCAAGTGTGAGCATCGTGTGGCTGCACTTAATATTTACAAAAAATAAAAATATGAGCACAGTCTTCAGTTCAAAATGGCACCTACCCTCCAGTGCTTGGCATTTCCCCTCCAGCAACTGCCCCTGACCTATACCACTACTGCTCCCCATGCATGCCCCACCGATTACACATCTACTGACCATGTTATTCTGCACACACTCTAAATATACCAGTGAGGCTAGAAAGGTACCAGTGAGGTTAACACTGACCATAAGAGCTCAGATTTTCAATCTCTGTATTCCTAGCAGTCATTAGATTATCTGACCAGCTTCAGAAAATGAAGCAGTTTTGGTCAGCATAACCACTGTCACTGTCACTGTCATCAGCTTCAGTCCAGTCACATATCTTCACCATGTGGGTCAAGATGTTGAAACCAAGCTCCAGTGAGGTGTCCTTTTGTTGTGCACTCTGCCCACAATTCTTCAGTTATCCCATAAGTTGTCACCATTGAAAGTCACAGAGGGCAGCAGTTAAGTCATCAGTGTCACACCCAGAGAATGGTGTTTCAAATCTGTTTCTGCTCACAGCCTCTGGCCATACATCTATAATGTGTTGATTTCAACAGAATAAGTTCACACAAACTAGAGCCACATAGAGTGCCACTACATGTGTTTTGTTTGATCTGAATGTTTGTACTCAACTTGCATATTTTCAAGTTGATACTAGTGCATAAATCACATAATTGTGATACCTATCAGTGTTTGGATTCTCCATCATTCTCACAGACCTCACAAAGGTTAGTAGGATACAAAAATTACCAAATCCTAATAATAGGAGCCTTCACAGTTGATATCACCTGCGAAGAATTGTATTATTAGTAAGAAATTACCTCAATATATGAAGAACATGTTGACTACACATCTTAACAGCATTACATTCTCCTACACCGAAACACCGAGTGAGTGGCACAGTGGTTAGCACACTGAACTCACATTCAGGATGACAGTTCCAATCCACATCTGGCCATCCAGATTTGTTTTATGTGATTTTCCTAAATCACTCGAGGCAAATGCCAGAATAGTTCCTTTGAAAGAGCATGGCCAATTTACTTCCCCATCCTTGAAACATTTCAAGTTTGTGCCCACAATTCTTCAGTTATCCCATAAGTTGTCACCATTGAAAGTCACAGAGGGCAGCAGTTAAGTCATCAGTGTCACACCCAGAGAATGGTGTTTCAAATCTGTGTCTCACCATCATGATTTAGATTTTTCATAGTTTCCTTTAGTCGCAATAAATGATGGGATTGTTCCTGTGAAAAGAAAACAGTTCATTTCCTTCCCCATCCATTCCAAATCCAAGTATATGGTATGTCAAAAATGATCTCATCATTGATGGGACATTACACCCTAAGATTCCTTTACTCATTGAGAGACTCTACTGACCTGTCATTTGAGGAACTAAAACATTTCTTTTATGTCCACTACTTTGTTTAAAAGAAAGGGATTGGAGGGCTATGTAGTGTTGCGTTTTTTGAAATTTCATCAGCACCAAAATCTACTGTATCTATCATATACACCTTGGACTGCTAGTCTTTGAAAGTGCCGATTCAGTTTTGATAACACAATATCGAAGAAATCAGATCCCAACTCACTGTGGTAGGGTTTAAAAATTAGCTTCTTTCCAGATGAGGAGGTCCCATGTTATGCATTAAAACCTTTATATTCCTCAGTGGAGTAAGTGCTATATGTCATACATCTGTTTCAGAATCTCAAAAACTGCAAACCTGAACATGCTTGTTCTCCCATTGACAGCTCAAGCCAAGGAACAGCAGCTGTGTCTTCCACAGAACTGTACTCCTCCCTGTCTCTATCATCATTTCCTTTCATTGCGCAGAACTTCACTTCCATGAGTCGAAACTGATAATGCCCATGGATGATAAACTTTTCTTTTCAGAAACATCAGCTTAAAGTCGTATTTAATACTCAATTGCTCTGTCTTTAAGGAGCATGTGTTAAGTTGAGATGACAAGGGAATTTCACTGTTACTTTCTAACATTATTGTTTCTGCTCACAGCCTCTGGCCATACATCTGTAATGTGTTGATTTCAACAGAATAAGTTCACACAAACTGGAGCCACATAGAGTGCCACTACATGTGTTTTGTTTGATCTGAATGTTTGTACTCAACTTGCATATTTTCAAGTTGATACTAGTGCATAAATCACATAATTGTGATACCTATCAGTGTTTGGATTCTCCAGCATTCTCACAGACCTCACAAAGGTTAGTAGGATACAAAAATTACCAAATCCTAATAATAGGAGCCTTCACAGTTGATATCACCTGCGAAGAATTGTATTATTAGTAAGAAATTACCTCAATATATGAAGAACATGTTGACTACACATCTTAACAGCATTACATTCTCCTACACCGAAACACCGAGTGAGTGGCACAGTGGTTAGCACACTGAACTCACATTCAGGATGACAGTTCCAATCCACATCTGGCCATCCAGATTTGTTTTATGTGTTTTTCCTAAATCACTCGAGGCAAATGCCAGAATAGTTCCTTTGAAAGAGCATGGTCAATTTCCTTCCCCATCCTTGAAACATTTCAAGTTTGTGCTCCATCTCTAATGTTGTCAATACCAGTGGGATGTTAAATCCTTATCTTCCTTCCATCCTTACAGATACAGTCAATTTGTTTTTGGATTCTATGTTATTCCAATTACTGGACATGTCTAAACAGTTTGCCACCACATTCATGTACCTGTGCATCTTCCTATTCTGCTGTCAATGATATTGTGAGCTGCCATGAAGTCACCTTCATCGGTGATGGATTTCCACATGGGAGGTGCCATGTGAGATGCACTTTTAGCCTATGCGAATGGTGGATAACACTGACAGACAATAGGCGTTTTGCATCTCTTTCAAGGCTCACTGTACTGAGCCAGAAGTCATCAGATATGCAGCAATGCTACACGATGTCTCCAAGATCCTGACTGTCATTATAGCCAAGGCTGATTGCAGTGGATAGTGACCCAGCTGCTCATCATAGAGTTGGTACTTGAATTTTACCCTATCACCACCAGCTCCCATTGCCTCCAACAGAGTTACAGCCACTACCACATATGCTGCTGGTCTAAACTCCACCGAGCGAGGTGGCGCAGTGGTTAGCACACTGGACTCGCATTCGGGAGGATGACGGTTCAATCCCGTCTCCAGCCATCCTGATTTAGGTTTTCCGTGATTTCCCTAAATCGTTTCAGGCAAATGTCGGGATGGTTCCTTTGAAAGGTCACGGCCGATTTCCTTCCCAATTCTTCCCTAACCCGAGCTTGCGCTCCGTCTCTAATGACCTCGTTGTCGACGGGACGTTAAACAATAACAACCACCAAAAACCAACATCTAAACTCCATTCACTATGTAGAAGCCAAGACTTCTCTGTCATTACCAATTCCAGTTACAGTTCCTGCAATTCCTCCACAGGAAACAGCCAGAACAGTTGTGGAAGCACTGGCTTGATACTTCAGCTCAGTCAGAGAGGCTTTACCAAACAGCAAGCAGATATATGAACTCTGGTCACACCTGTCATGTTACCGCATATCAGAGAAATTGCCTATAACTATATGTAATACCCTCAATGGCAGTCACTCTTCACTTCGTGTTTTCCATTAGCTGCAGCTACTTATTCAATCGATTTTGCACTGTTACTCTCCCCAGGAGACTTCAGCTAGAAGTACGCGGGTGGCGACCACAGGGACCCGAGCTGAGTCTGACATTGCTTCCACTTACTTGTGTCAGACCCCTACTTTCTCCTTCCCTATCGGCCTCCCTTGGCCAACTCTTGCTTTTTCGACCCCAACGGTATTAGGTTTTGAGACCCGAGGGCGTCTTTCCAATTTTCTTAATCCTACTTATAACCCAACTCCTGAGGGGAGCCCACCCCTTAAGAAAAGCCAAAAGTCCTGTAAGCTGTGAGGGTAACACCGCAGGTTGGACGAGAGGCCAGCACCCTCTCTTCGTAAAAAAAATTAAACATGCTTTCAAGACTACAAGTAAGCCTCGGAACATTACTGACAACGGCAAAGGAACGGTATACGATTTGGAACGTGGAATGTAAGGAGTCTGTACAAGACAGGAGCTGCAATCAGTGTGGTCAAGGAAATTCGGAGGTACAAACTAGACCTAGCTGCACTGCAAGAAATCCAGTGGGACGATGCTGGGAGCTTTGATGTTGAAAACTTTACAATTCTGTATGGAGCCTGTGAACGAGGTCATCTGTTAGGCATTGGTTTCTGTGTTAGTAAGACGTTTGCTACTAATGTTTCAGAATTCGTTTCGGTCAGCCCAAGAATATCCGTTCTAACAATGGACGTAAAGCATATTAAGACGACTTTTGTGAACTGTCATGCTCGCACGGAGGAGAGCGAATGTGAAGTGAAAGACGAGTTCTATGCACAGCTAGTGGCAGTGATGGACTCTATACCAAATGGACACCTGAAGATCCTCCTTGGTGATATGAATGCCAAGGTTGGGAAAGAACAAATATTCCAACACACAACAGGAAGGCACAGTCTACACAACCTAAGCAATGACAATGGGGTTAGGTTCATCAACTTCACTACATCATTAGTGTTGTTCATCTCCAGCACAAACTTCCAGCGGAAAAACATACATAAAGGAACCTGGGTGTCACCAGATGGGAGATATGTAAATCAAATAGACCATGTTGCCATTGATCTCAGAGCCAAGAGATGGGTGTTAGACGTTAAGACAGCGTGAGGTGCCGAAAGTGGGAGTGATCATTTCCCGGTCAGAGGCCGTTTAAACATACAGTGTAAAGGAAGAACAGGGCCTAAGTTAAAAAGAGTGGAAAGGTACCATGTGGAGAAACTGAAAGATGAGGCAACGAGGACCGGATACCAGTTGCAACTAAGTAACCTCTTTGAATCACTCAGTGAAATGGATGCGAATCAGGACCTTGAACTAATGTGGGGAAACATCCAGAGCTCAGTTAGGGATACAGCAAAGGAAACACTCATGGGAAACCCAGTGGGCAAGATCTGGTTTGGAAAGGAATGTGCAGATGTGCTGGAAAGGAGAAAGGAAACCAGGAACAAGTGGCTGAAGGGGACAAATCTGGCACAGGCCAAAGTACAATTTGAGGAGGTCCGAAAGACTACACAAGCAATTATGAGAAGAGCAAAGAGGAAATACATAAAGAATATCATCACTGAAGCAGAAACAGACTTCAGAGGACGAAAGACTAGGGACATGTTTCTGAAGGTGAAGTATCTCTGCAAAGGTCACCAGGCCAAGCAGAAATTTGTCAAAGATTCCCGTGATAAGATCCTGACGAATGATAGGGACATAGCTGAGAGATGGAAAGAGTACTTTCGACAGCTGCTAAATTGTGATGAACCCGAACTGCAGTTTGATTTCCAGTACCCAATTACAGTCAATGCAGACAAACCCCACCTAACCTGGATGAGATAAAAAGCAGAATCAGACACCTTAAACAGAATAAGAGTCCAGGCGAAGATGGAATACAGGCTGAAATGATCCTGGCAGGAGGAGAGAAACTTGCAGAAAAAATACACTGACTGATACAGGCAATATGGACCAAAGAAGAACTACCAGCAGAATGGAAAACAGCTCTGATTTGTCCAATGCATAAGAAGGGCGACAAACACAACTATCAAGGAATCGCCCTGCTTAACGTCTGCTGTAAGTACCTGTCCAATTGCCTCATACATAGAATTCAGCCGGTGGCAGAATCAGTGATTGGGGCGTACCAGGGAGGTTTCCGGCCAGGACGGTCAACAGTAGATCACATCTTCAGTCTCCGGCAGCTCACTGAGAAACTGAGTGAATATGGTAAAGATTTGCATATTTTATTCGTTGATTTTAAGAAGATCTATGATTGCATACATCGCAAGAACCTGCTCAACTGTTTAAGGGAGTTTGCCATAGCAGAGAAACTCATCAATCTGATGAAGATCTGTCTGAACGAAACACGTGCAAAGGTGAAGATGGGAAATCTCGTAACTGAGGAGTTTGAAATTGTGACAGGACTCAGGCAAGGAGATGGGTTGTCCCCTATGCTGTTCAACTTTGCCCTCGAGAAGATCGTATGTGAGACCTTCCAAGAGAACGAAGGGATTGAAATCAAAGGAAAGAGATTGACATACTTAGCCTATGCAGACGACATCTGTTTACTCTCTAAGTCGGAAGAGGAATTGGAGCAAATGACCAAAGCACTAAAGGAGGCTGCCAGCAAATTTGGGCTAAACATAAATGAAGCCAAGACAGAGTACCTCATTATGATGCGTGGTCATTGTCAGACTGCTGATCATCTACAATCACTGCAGGTTGGGGACCATTCCTACAAGAATTCAAATACCTAGGGGCACTTTTCATTGAGAACTCATCATGTGAAGCAGAGATCACTGCCAGAATACAAGCAGGAAACCGATCTTACCACAGCCTAGCTGAACTGCTTCAGTCCAAATATCTCTCCAGACAGCTCAAGATTCAACTGTACAAAACCCTGATCCAGCTTGTTGTTCTATTTGGCTGTGAGACATGGAGTATCCGGAAACAGGACTTCCATAAGCTCTTTGTTTTTTAGAGAAAAGTGCTTCGGAAAATCTTCGGTCCGGTTCTGGATGCAGATACAGGGGAATGGATGATCAAATACAACCAAGAGCTTGAGGAACTATACCAGCAGCCCAACATAGCAGGAACTGTCAAAGCCAAACAAATGCAGTGGACCGGCCATGTCGCCTGGATGGAGAATCACAGATGGCCTCGGAAGCTCCTGGATTTCACACCTACAGGAAAGAGACCGCCAGGGAGATCCAAGAAGCATTGGAGGGATGGACTCCATGAAGATTTAATCCAAGTGTCAATAGATGTGAACGAATGGCAGATAGCAGCAATGGACAGAATACAGTGGAGGAGGAAACTAGTAGATGCGTGTGGTCCACTGGGCCTGATCACGTAGTAGTAGTAGTAGTAGAAGTAGTTACTCTCATAGAACTTGGACTTGGTTTTTGGTGTAAATGGGCAATACTGTTTGCAACTGTTGTCTATGGACTTTGAAATTCTTTCTGATACACATAGTTCTCTATTCATAACGTCACACGTGAAGCTTATGACAGGTTTCATGAAAGAATAAGGAATGGCCAATGTGAAAAGTGGTATTTGGGTTCTCTATATGTGTCAGTAAATACTCTCTCTATACAACTGGATAAATGGAGGGGGATCTGCTGTTTTCACTTTTAATGAAGTGATGTACTTGTTCTAATAGCAACAGAATACTCTTGTACAGACAAATACATGACATTATTTTATTCCCAGTGCAACATGTCAGAAAGCATAGCTCTGAAACGTTGTAGATACGAGGATCAGGCTTTGAATTTGGGCCATTATGTTTGTATGGCAGTAAAATAGAAGTCCATAGTACCACCAATTGTGTTACATAAATTTATCATATTTGATATATACATTACAAACCAATTGTGAAACAATGCGGACAGTGGTAATGTTGCATGAATTGTTAAATATCTCATTGCATTTGGTATATATATAATTCTCAGTCTCATTTTTTTCATTTTTTCCTCATATATGCACCTATAAATGCTCTTGTAGTGTTTCATTTATGGCATAGCATTAGGCACATTTCATATTTTAAAAATAATGCACAAAATTTAGACCATGTAATCGAGTGAACATTCAAACTAAATTATAATAACTCTAAAAGTTTCAGGAAAATTGTCAAGATTAAAACAACATTCCTAAATTTCTGTTTAAAATGTGATGCATACTGCACCAGTTTGACAACAAAATTTCATCTTCTCTGTAAACAAAGTTTTTTTAGGCTTATGGCTTCAAAATCACTTCAAATGGCACGCACATATAAACAAAATTAATGGAACACTAAATAAAATATGTTACAGTCTGCGTTTACACTCTGTCAAAGCAAATTATACCATTGTCCAAACTGCCTACTTTGCCCAATTCCACAGCATCCTACTGTACAGAATTATATTCTGGGAAAATACAACACCTAGTTCAGTCATATTCTGAACTCAAAAAAGAACTGTAAGAGCAATGCAACTTACTCGACAAACAGATTCTTGCAAACGCCTTTTTCAAAAGTCATCCATTGTCCCTCTTCCCTGTAGGTATATACTAGAAATCTGTAAATATATTAGAAAGAATTTAAAAGATGTAAATGAAAATTTTAATTTCCTTGATCATGATACAAGACAAAAGGAAAATTTTCATGTCCAGTCAATAAGGACACCAGCCTATAAAACCCCCACACTAAGCAGCAATATACAATGTTACAATAGACTTCCATACAAAGTAAAAGACAAGTTATCATTCTTACTCTTTTGTAAAACCGTAAGGGCATTCTTATTGGATCATTGCTTCTATCCAGTAGTAGAATTTGTAGATCATTTAAGAAACAAAAGATTTGAAATAAGACAGTGCAGCTACTGCAAGAACCTTTGTTGATATATATTACTTGTTCTATATTAAATCACTCATGATTAAAATCCTAACAGATTACCTGAAATTCAGTTTTACCATCAAGAAATAATGACAAGATTTCATGGTCTCATGAAGTTTAGCTAATAATGTGACCATTCTTATTATTACATCATGCATGTTTCCCTACGTCAGATGAATTATGTGTGTGAAACTGCAGACAGCCATTTAAAAAAGCCATTAATGGTAGAGAACAACTATTTCTGAAGGCAGTTTATTTAACTTTTGTCTTAAACTAGCCAAATGTTTTCTATCATACTAGAAAATCCCGAGTGAAATACAAATAATGAAAGAATTAAAGGTAACCACTCAATGTGCTGTCAAGGTTTTGAGATGCTGAAATGCACAGAAACAAGAAGAAAATTGTTGCTGAGATTTCAACATTCTTTCTTAGAGCTGACTGACTAAGACACACACAAATATGGATACTTATAATTGCATGGCTGCATAAGTGAATGAGCTTTTGTTGGATGTTGTATGAAGACTAAAATATAAGGGGCGTTCAAAAAGAAATGAGCCAGAGGCATAATTACAGAAACCATTACTGTATGTTGGAAGTATTGACCGTGGCTTGTCCCACTGTGACACAAGGTGGTGAATGGCTGTCTCATAAAATTCCCGGGCTGCGATGTTAACCAGTTCCGCATGTACAGCTGGACGTCATCGTCTGAAGTGAATCGTTATGCTGACATCCTTCTTTGTCCAAGATGGCCCCCTTCTGATTCACTTCATGCAGCATGGGACAACAGTGAATGCTCAGTGTTACTGACAAAACTTGACCAACCTTCGCCAAGTGATCAAATCAAAACAACCAGGCAATCTCACACATGGGGGCATTCTGCTCCACGACAGTGCAAAGCCTTATTCGGCCAACACAGTCACGGCACTCCTGCAGAAATTCTAATGGGAGGGTGTTGGCCACCCTCCATACAGTCTGGACCTCTCTCCCTGTGATTACACCATTTTTGGTCCCTTTAAAAAAGCTCTGAGAGGCAAACGATTCACCTCAGACAACGACGTCCAGCTGTACGTGCGGAACTGCTTAACACTGCAGCCCCGGGAATTTTGTGAGACAGCCATTCACTGCCTTGTTTCACAGTGGGACAAGTGTCTCAACAGCCAGGGTCAATACTTCTTACATACAGGTACTGGTTTCTGTAATTATGCCTCCAGGTTGTTTCTTTTTGAATGCCACTTATAATATCCACTGCATTAAGCGTAGTTAATTTATGCACAAGCAACTGTGATTTCCTTACATTAAATAACATGAATCATATTCCATAGATGCCACTAAGAGTAGATTCTGATAGAGTATCTGAAATAAGTCCAAAACATACCCTTAATTAATGCTTCAGATTTTGAAACATTATAAAATGATGGTTGTATGATGTTACAGTTTTAACGTCATTTAAAATATGACCTAGTTTTAAAAAACAACATAAATCTTTTTAATTCACTCTTAAACTTCAGTATATTTCCCAAAATACATACATCATTAATTGTTATGATATCTGACTGGTCAGCACACATATTATTACTGCATGGACATGCATATGCAATTTATCAGATGTATATATAGAAGTGTGTATAAGAGTTTCAGGCAATCTACACTGAATGACAGTAAGTGAAGCACCCAGAAGACATGAATGGGTGTCAGTGTAACTTCATACACATACATACCATCAGCGGGTATGTAAATGATTAGAGTTTCAGTTCTCTGCAGTGGGTAGAACAGCCACCAGAGTGCATTAGTGTTCTTCATGTTTAATTTTCTTCTTACCAGGCCTGTCAGGGTATACAAAGGACATGAGCAGCATCAGATGTTTAATGGTCACTGTGGAGGATACAGAGATGCTGCATACTCATGTAAGACAGCACGTGACAGAATTCGGAAGGGGCACCATTGTGAGATACCATTCGACGAGCTGGTTGAATAGTTTTGTGGAGTATTCAGATGTGACAGTGGACCAATGTTGGAATGAATGGGAATTTGAGGGCAGGCACACTTGACATCAAGGTTTCAGTTGGCCATGTCTGACCACCACAAGGGAGGATTGCCATATTGTGCATGAAGCACTTTGTAATTCCTTCACAGCAGTATCTGCCATCCAAGAACAAGTAATGGACTCCTTGCAACTTTCTCTGTCTTGCCCCATACCATGATCGGAGACTAGCAGCAGCAGGGCTATGGAATTACCATCCCATGCATAGGCTGTCATAAACACCACAGCACAAATCGATGTCTGTGGAGTGGTGCCATGACCAAGAAGCTAGGACTGCTGATATATGGTGTCACTTTGTGATCTGCAATGACTCGTGTTGTACACTTCCCCAAATGTCCATCATCAGCAAGTATGACGATGGTCTGGGGAGAAGTTCCATTCATCCAATGTTTTGGAGAGGCGTACCAGAGTTAGTACTGGCTTCACAGTGTGGGGAGCCATCATGTATGACTTCAGGTTGTGGCAGGTAGGGTTTAGGGAAACTCTGACAGCACAGTGGTATGTCACAGGCATCCTGCGTCCTCACATGTTATCTCTTGAGACATAACCGTGGCACCACTTTTCAACAGAACAGTGCTTGTCCGCACATGGCATGTGTCTCTGTGAACTGTCTGTGTGATCTTGTGGTTCTTGTTGTTGTTGCTGTTGTTGTTGTTGTGGGCTTCAGTCCTGAGACTGGTTTGATGCAGCTCTCCATGCTACTCTGTCCTGTGCAAGCTTCTTCATCTCCCAGTACCTACTGCAACCTACATCCTTCTGAATCTGCTTAGTGTATTCATCTCTTGCTCTCCCTCTACTATTTTTATCCTCCACACTGCCTTCCAATGCTAAATTGGTGATCCCTTGATGCCTCAGAACATGTCCTACCAACCGATCCCTTCTTCTAGTCAAGTTGTGCCACAAATTCCTCTTCTCCCCAATTCTATTCAATACTTCCTCATTAGTTATGTGATCTACCCATCTAATCTTCAGCATTCTTCTGTAGCACCACATTTCAAAAGCTTCTGTTCTCTTCTTGTCCAAACTATTTATCATCCATATTTCATTTCCATTCATGGCTACACTCCATACAAATACTTTCAGAAATGACTTCCTGACACTTAAATCTATACTCGACATTAACAAATTTCTCTTCTTCAGAAACGGTTTCCTTGCCATTGCCAGTCTACATTTTATATCCTCTCTACTTCGACCATCATCAGTTATTTTGCTTCCCAAATAGCAAAACTCCTTTACCACTTTAAGTGTCTCATTTCCTAATCTAATTCCCTCAGCATCACCCGACTTAATTCGACTACATTCCATTATCCTCGTTTTGCTTTTGTTGATGTTCACCTTATATCCTTCCTTCAAGACACTGTCCATTCCGTTCAACTGCTCTTCCAAGTCCTTTGCTGTCTCTGACAGAATTACAATGCCATCGGTGAACCTTAAAGTTTTTATTTTTTCTCCATGGAGTTTAATACCAACTCCGAACTTTTCTTTTGTTTCCTTTAGTGCTTGCTCAATATACGAATTGAATAACATTGGGGAGAGGCTACAACCCTGTCTCACTCCCTTCCCAACCATTGCTTCCCTTTCATGTCCTTCAACTCTTATAACTGCCTTCTGGTTTCTGTACAAATTGTAAATAGCCTTTCACTCCCTGTATTTTACCCCTGCTACCTTCAGAATTTGAAAGAGAGTATTCCAGTCAACATTGTCAAAAGCTACGTATGCTAGAAATGTAGGTTTGCCCTTCCTTAATCTAGCTTCCAAGATAAGTCATAGGGTCAGTATTGCCTCACGTCTTCCAATGTTTCTATGGAATCCAAACTGATCTTCCCTGAGGTTGGCTTCTACTAGTTTTCCATTTGTCTGTAAAGAATTCGCATTAGTATTTTGCATCCATGACTTATTAAACTGATAGTTCGGTAATTTTTGCATCTATCAACCTCTGTTTTCTTTGGAATTGCAATTATTATATTCTTCTTGAAGTCTGAGGGTATTTTGCCTGTGTGATACATCTTGCTCACCCGATGGCAGAAATTTGTCAGGACTGGGTCTCCGAAGGCTGTCAGTAGTTCTACTGTAATGTTGTTTACTCCCGGGGCCTTCTTTCGACTCAGGTCTTTCAGTGCACTGTCAAACTCTTCATGCAGTATCATATCTCCCATTTCATCTTCATCTACATCTTCTTCCATTTCCATAATATTGCCCTCAAGTACATCACCCTTGTATAGACCCTCTATATACTCCTTCCACCTTTCTACTTTCCATTCTTTGCTTAGAACTGGGTTTCCATCTGAGCTCTTGATATTCATACAGGTGTTTCTCTTTTCTCCAAAGGTCTCTTTCATTTTCCTGTAGGCAGTATCTATGTTAACTCTAGTTAGAGAAGCCCCTACATCCTTACATTTGTCCTCTAGCCATCCCTGCTTAGCCATTTTGCACTGCCTGTCGAGCTCATTTTTGCCAGCTTCATTCACTGCATTTTTATATTTTATTTTCTCCTTTCATCAATTAAATTCAGTATCCCTTCTGTTCCCAAGGATTTCTACTAGCCCTCGTCTTTTTACCTACTCGATCCTCTGCTGCCTTCACTACTTCATCCCTCAAACCTACCCATTCTTCTTCTACTGCATTTATTTCCCCCATTCCTGTCAATTTCTCCCTTATGCTCTCCCTGAAACTCTGTACAACCTCTGGTTTAGTCAGTTTATCTGGGTCCCATCTCCTTAAATTCCCACCTTTTTGCAGTTTCTTCAGTTTTAATCTACAGTTCATAACCAATAGATTGCGGTCAGAGTCCACACCTGCCCCTGGAAATGTCTTATAATTTAAAACCTGGTTCCTAAATCTCTGCCTTACCATTATATAATCCATCTGATAACTTCTAGTATCTCCAGGATTCTTCCATGTATACAACCGTCTTTCATGATTCTTGAACCAAGTGTTAGCTATGATTATGTTATGCTCTGTGCAAAATTCTGCCAGGCGGCTTCCTCTTTCATTTCTTGCCCCCAATCCATATTCTCCTACTATGTTTCCTTCTCTCCCTTTTCCTCTTATCGAATTCCAGTCACCCATGAGTATTAAATTTTCATCTCCCCTCACTACCTGAATAATTTCTTTTATCTCATCATACATTTCATCAATTTCTTCATCATCTGCAGAGCTAGTTGTCATATAAACTTGTACTATGTAGGTTGCAGTAGGTACTGGGAGATGAAGAAGCTTGCACAGGATAGATTAGCATGGAGAGCTGCATCAAACCAGTCTCAGGACTGAAGACCACAACAACAACAACTGTAGTAGGCGTGGGCTTCGTGTCTGTCTTGGCCACAATAATGCGTTCACTATGCTGTTTGTAGTAGCTTACATGCACTCCTATTTTTTTTATTCATTTTTAAACCTACTCCGGCATTACCACTATTTGATTTTGTATTTATAACGCTGTATTCACCTGACCAAAATTCTTGTTCCTCCTGCCACCAAACTTCACTAATTCCCACTATATCTAACTTTAACCTATCCATTTCCCTTTTTAAATTTTCTAACCTACCTGCTCGATTAAGGGATCTGACATTCCATGCTCCAATCCGATAACACCAGTTTTCTTTCTCCTGATAATGATGTCCTCTTGAGTAGTTCCCACCCGGAGATTGGAATGGGGGACTATTTTACCTCCGTAATATTTTACCCAAGAGGATGCCATCATCATTTAATCATACAGTAAATCTGCATGCCCTCGGGAAAAATTACACCTGTAGTTTCCTCTTGCTTTCAGCTGTTCGCAGTACCAGCACAGCAAGGCCGTTTTGGTTAGTGTTACAAGGTCAGATCAGTCAATCATCCAGACTGTTGCCCATGAAACTACTGAAAAGGCTGCTGCCCTTCTTCAGGAACCACTTGTTTGTTTGGCCTCTCAACAGATACCCCTCCATTGTGGTTGCACCCATGGTACGTCCATCTGTATTGCTGATGCACACAAGCCTCCCCACCAAGGCAAGGTCCCTGGTTCATGGGTGGGGGATGTTGTGGTACACGTGTGAAATTATTGTATGGTGCTGTTGGCTGGGATGTCCCATTCTGGTTTGGTCGCCAAGTGCAAGTCTTATTTCAATCGGCGCCACATTGGGCAACTTGTGGCTGATGATGAGGATGAAATGATGATGAGGATAACACAACACCCAGTCCCTGAGCAGAGAAAATATTCAACCTGGCCAGGAATCGAACCCAGGGCCCAATGTGTCGCAGGCAAGCACATTACCACCCAGCTAAGTAGGCAGACAGTTACACCTGTGCCAGTAAGATACTGAGAGCTTTCCCTAATAGAACATGTGTGGGACCAGTGTGGAAGTCAACCCTATCCTAGTGCCAGTTCTGTGATATCAAGGTCCATTTACAACAGTTGTGGGCCAGCTCACCTCTGCAGAGGATACAACAGCTCTACGGTACCCTTCCCTATTGAATCAGTATATCCATCCAAGCCACAAAGAGTGCAACATCATATTGATAAGTGGGCCCATACTGCCAAGTTCTTTCTAATTTTACTCAATTTTGTAATCACTGAAATAACATGACATGCTGTACCATTTCATTCTGTTTCTTCCTGCCCTTCTGAGCTCTGCTCTTTTTTCACCAGGCAGTGTTTTTCATTCCCTTTGTTTTAGTGAGATCCACTGATGAGAACATCTCCAAAGGCTCCTGAGAAAGTCTTGTATGACTTTAATGATTGCAGTATTATATCCTCAAAACCACAATTCTTCACATTGTGGTCCATGGATAAAACATTTTTTGGAGAAACAGCATCATTCAAATGTATTTTATATGTTTTGATAACTGTTTTTTCCCATCTGATTTTAAATTATTAAAAATTTTTTTAAAATTCAGATGTCTCTCTCTTTTGAAAGCCATCTGGCAATTAAACCTTGTACATGTGTGATTCTCATTATGGATCTCAGGCTGATTGTTTGGAACAAGCTTACTTCGTTTAGAATGAGTATTGATTCCATATTAAAATTGTGTTCCTCTGACACCATAGTGGAACAAGATGTTTTTGTAATAGATTGCCCTGAACAACACAGTGACCAGAAGATTGAAAACGGCAGCAAACAGCTGCTTATAGAATATGATAGGCTTATTTACAGCATTAAACAACCTGCAACAGTTGTTTATGCAATTAGAAGATTATATATTGCTAAAAATGGCGGAAACATTTTTCAAAATTTTCCGTTTCCAAAAGAAATTCTCAAACTCTTGTGAAGCATCTTATAGTGACATATACATATACACCTTATAATGACATAAGTGCATATACAATTTTTTTTTATTGAGTTCAGGCTAGCAGAATTTTGAGTAGTGCCTGTTGCAGTTACTATGTCTATGAGTGCCTACCACTTGTGACCCATTATTGCTGTGTAATCTGTTTATGCCAACGATTTCTTTCTGACAAAATAGTTCACAGGTGAACAGCCAGACTTCAGTGTTCAGTGCACCCAGTATTTTGGTATCCAATCACATTGCTGTCGTCAGCTGTGCTAATGAAGTGATTGGCTAGGAGCAGGTGTATTGCCAAGAAGCAGTTGTAGGGCTTGTTTCCCCCGACCCTCTCCCCCCTTACTTTTCTTCCCTCTGACGTAACACTGTACATGGTCTGTGCCCAGACATCGTTGCATGTACAACATCTCTTCCATGCCCCCTCCCACTGACAATTCACTTCATATGAGATTCACACCCAGGGATGCACACAGGCAGCATCTCTGCTATTGCCATTGTTCCACTGGAGGCCAAATTCAGTTCATTGTAGGATATTTCCTTCCTCTTCTTATCAAACTAGCAAAGGAACTTTTCCAAGTGTCAATAAACAGTCTTGATGGTACTCAACAGATATGTAAAATGGGCAAAATAATGCAATACATTCACACATCAAAAAAAGTTTTGCATTGCCCCAGTTCCCAGAACTCCTGAAGATAGACGTTGACTGTAGATATTGTATCACAGACACAGTCACTTTGACTGTTCAGAGTTGTCACTAAACCCACCCAAAGATGTAAACAACCATGAATGAGCAGCACCTATTAGTGGGAGGGGGTCAAACAGCCAATCAGTTCCATTCATTCCACAGGGAAGGAGGTACACAGCTCATGTTGACCATAGTTCAGCCATGCCTGTCCTTCGATCACGTCCTCAATGTTACTTTGTGCCAGGAAGGGCTCTCAACAAGGAAAATGTCCAGAGATTTCAGAGTCAACCAAAGCAATGTTGTTCGGACACGAAATACACTCCTGGAAATGGAAAAAAGAACACATTGACACTGGTGTGTCAGACCCACCATACTTGCTCCGGACACTGCGAGAGGGCTGTACAAGCAATGATCACACGCACGGCACAGCGGACACACCAGGAACCGCGGTGTTGGCCGTCGAATGGCGCTAGCTGCGCAGCATTTGTGCACCGCCGCCGTCAGTGTCAGCCAGTTTGCCGTGGCATACGGAGCTCCATCGCAGTCTTTAACACTGGTAGCATGCCGCGACAGCGTGGACGTGAACCGTATGTGCAGTTGACGGACTTTGAGCGAGGGCGTATAGTGGGCATGCGGGAGGCCGGGTGGACGTACCGCCGAATTGCTCAACACGTGGGGCGTGAGGTCTCCACAGTACATCGATGTTGTCGCCAGTGGTCGGCGGAAGGTGCACGTGCCCGTCGACCTGGCACCGGACCGCAGCGACGCACGGATGCACGCCAAGATCGTAGGATCCTACGCAGTGCCGTAGGGGACCACACCGCCACTTCCCAGCAAATTAGGGACACTGTTGCTCCTGGGGTATCGGCGAGGACCATTCGCAACCGTCTCCATGAAGCTGGGCTACGGTCCCGCACACCGTTAGGCCGTCTTCTGCTCACGCCCCAACATCGTGCAGCCCGCCTCCAGTGGTGTCGCGACAGGCGTGAATGGAGGGACGAATGGAGACGTGTCGTCTTCAGCGATGAGAGTCGCATCTGCCTTGGTGCCAATGATGGTCGTATGCGTGTTTGGCGCCGTGCAGGTGAGCGCCACAATCAGGACTGCATACGACCGAGGCACACAGGGCCAACACCCGGCATCATGGTGTGGGGAGCGATCTCCTACACTGGCCGTACACCACTGGTGATCGTCGAGGGGACACTGAATAGTGCACGGTACATCCAAACCGTCATCGAACCCATCGTTCTACCATTCCTAGACCGGCAAGGGAACTTGCTGTTCCAACAGGACAATGCACGTCCGCATGTATCCCGTGCCACCCAGCGTGCTCTAGAAGGTGTAAGTCAACTACCCTGGCCAGCAAGATCTCCGGATCTGTCCCCCATTGAGCATGTTTGGGACTGGATGAAGCGTCGTCTCACGCGGTCTGCACGACCAGCATGAACGCTGGTCCAACTGAGGCGCCAGGTGGAAATGGCATGGCAAGCCGTTCCACAGGACTACATCCAGCATCTCTATGATCATCTCCATGGGAGAATAGCAGCCTGCATTGCTGCGAAAGGTGGATATACACTGTACTAGTGCCGACATTGTGCATGCTCTGTTGCCTGTGTCTATGTGCCTGTGGTTCTGTCAGTGTGATCATGTGATGTATCTGACCCCAGGAATGTGTCAATAAAGTTTCCCCTTCCTGGGACAATGAATTCACGGTGTTCTTATTTCCAGGAGTGTATATACAGAGAGACAGGAACTGTTGATGACGTGCCTCGCTCAGGCTGCCCAAGGGCTACTACTGCAGTGGATGACTGCTACCTGTGGATTATGGCTCAGAGGAACCCTGACAGCAATGCCACTATGTTGAATAATGCTTTTCGTGCAGCCACAGGACGTCATGTTATGACTCAAACTGTACGCAATAGACTGCATAATCCGCAACCTCACTCCCAACGTCCATGGTGAGGTCCATCTTTCATCTTTGCAACCACAACACCATGCAGCACGCTACAGATGGGCTGAACAACATGCCAAATGGACCGCTCAGAATTGGCATCACGTTTTCTTCACCGATGAGTGTCGCATATGCCCTCTAGCAGACAATCATCGACGTGTTTGGAGGCAACCCAGTCAGGTTGAATGCCTTAGACACACTGTCTAATGAGTGCAGCAAGGTGGGGGTTCCCTGGTGTTTTGGAGCCGGCTGCTGGTGGCCGAGCGGTTCTGGCGCTACAGTCTGGAACCGCGCGACCGCTACGGTCGCAGGTTCGAATCCTGCCTCGGGCATGGATGTGTGTGTTGTCCTTAGGTTAGTTAGGTTTAAGTAGTTCTAAGTTCTAGGGGACTTATGACCTCAGCAGTTGAGTCCCATAGTGCGCAGAGCCATTTGCTGTATTGGGATGGCATTATGTGGAGCAAATGTATGCCACTGGTGGCCAGGGAAGGCGCCGTAATGGCTGTACGATACGTGAATGCCATCCTCCAACTAATAGTGCAACCATATCAGCAGCATATTAGCGAGGCATTCGTCTTGATGGATGACAATTCACACCCCCATCATCCACATCTTTAAATGACTTCCTTCAGGATAACATCATCGCTTGACTAGTGGCCAGCATGAAACTTCCTGGCAGATTAAAACTGTGTGCCGGACCGAGACTCGAGCTCGAGACCTTTGCCTTTCGTGGGCAAGTGCTCTACCAACTGAGCTACCCAAGCATGACTCATGCCCCATTCTCACAGCTTTACTTCTGCCAGTACCTCGTCTCCTACCTTCCAAACTTTACAGAAGTTGCTAGAGCACTTGCCCGCAAAAGGCAAAGGTCCCGAGTTCGAGTCTCGGTCCGGCATGCAGTTTTAATCTGCCAGGAAGTTTCATATCAGTGCACACTTTGCTGCAGAATGAAAATCTCATTCTGGAAACATCCCCCAGGCTGTGGCTAAGCCATGTCTCCACAATATCCTTTCTTTCAGGAGTGCTAGTTGTGCAAGGTTTGCAGGAGAGCTTCTGTAAAGTTTGGAAGGTAGGAGACGAGGTACTGGCAGAAGTAAAGCTGTGAGGATGGGGCGTGAGTCGTGCTTGGGTAGCTCAGTTGGTAGAGCTCTTGCCCGCGAAAGGCAAAGGTCCTGAGTTCGAGTCTCGGTCCGGCACACAGTTTTAATCTGCCAGGAAGTTTCATATCAGTGCACACTCTGCTGCAGAGTGAAAATCTCATTAGTGGCCAGCATGTTCTCCAGACAGGGACCCTATCGAACATGCCTGGGATAGATTGAAAAGGGCTGTTTATGGACGACGTGACCTACCAACCACTCTGAGGGATCTACACTGAATCACCATTGAGAAGTGGGGCAATCTGGATTAGAGGTATTAGAGGTACCGGTGTGTACAGCATTCTGGACCACCACCTCTTTAAGCCCCAATATGTCCTGGTGACAGCAAGGAAATCTGGTAAACAAACATCTGACCAGGTCAAAAGATGTTTGAAAGAAGTTTTCTTTTCCACTGCTGGTGTAAAATCTGTATCATTATTAGATTCTTGGTCAGTGCAAAAGAAACATTCAGAGCATCATTCAGATTCTTGGAGTGGCTGATGTGAAAGGATCATTCAGAGCATTGTACCTGAGCACAAGGCGGGAGGACAAGGAATTTCTTCATCTGGTGATCCAAAGGGCTCGACAGCAGAGTTACAGCCACAGGATTTATACAGCTTTTGATGTCGGAAGAAATTTGTGAGAAAAATTTCAGCTCTAATTCTGTTGAGTGATTATGATGTCAATCTCCAGTTGAGAACCAACATAATCATCACTTGTACATAATCAATTCTATTCGCCAAAGCATACCATTGTACTGATACAAATCAGCAACAATTTGAAATCCTGCTGAATTTTGTTTTATGTTCTGTTGTTTGTCATGTATATTATATGAACAAATTTCATTCATTTTGTGTGCATGGTGTAAGAAAAATGTTATGTTTTAATCATTTCTTTACAGAGTATCATTATTGTTATGATTTTGTATCACACTAATGAGGTACTTATTATTTTCAATTAACAAAATACATGTATTAAACAATGGGAAATCCAGGATGGAACGTAACAATACCAGGGCAGGAAAGTTGCTACTCACCATATAGCGGAGATGCTGAGTTGCGATAGGCACAATAAAAAGTTTCACACAATCATAGCTTTCGGCCATTAAGGCCTTTATCAGCAGTAGACACACATACACACTGCACACACACACACACACACTCATGAAAACACAACTTGCACACATGCCTGCAGTCTCAGAGAGCTGAAACTACACTGCGAGCAGCAGCACCAGTGCATGATGGGAGTGGTGACTGGGTGGGGGTAAGGAGGAGGCTGGGGCGGGGAGGGGGAGGGATAGTATGGTGGGAGTGGCAAACAGTGAAGTGTTGCAGTTTAGACAGAGGGAATAATAAGGAAATAATAAGAAATTAAAAGACTGGGTGTGGCGGTGAAATGATGGCTGTGTAGTGCTGGAATTGGAACAGGGAGGGGGCTGGATGGGTGAGGACAGTGACTAACAAAGGTTGAGGAGAGGAGGGTTATGGGAGTGTAGGATATATTGCAGGGAAAGTTCCCACCTGTGCAATTCAGAAAAGCTACTGTTGGTGGGAAGGATCCATGTGGCACAGACTGTGAAGCAGTCATTGAGATGAGGGGTTTCATGTTTGGCAGCATGTTCAGCAACAGGGTCTCCACTTGTTTTTTGGCCACGGTTTGTCGGTAGCCATTCTTGCGGACAGACAGCTTGTTGGTTGTCATGCCTACCACCAGCAATACCTCCACTTCAACAGCTGCCACCCATTCCATAGCAAGAAGTCCCTTCCGTACAGTCTAGCCACCCATGGTCATTGCATCTGCAGTGACGAGCAGTCCCTCTCTAAATATACCGAGGGTCTCACTGAAGCCTTCACAGACCATAATTATCCTCCCATCCTTGTACAAAAACAAATCTCCCGTGCCTTATCTTTCCAGTCTCCCACCAGCTCAGTACCATCTGGGACTGGAGCAACTGAATTACATTCTCTGCCAGGGTTTCAATACCTCTCATTGTGCCCTGAAATGAGAAATGTCCTACTCACTATTGTTCCTACCCCTCCTACCATGCTATTCCACCATCCACCCAACCTACACAATATACTCGTCCATCCTTGCACAACCCCTGCTCCCAATCCCTTACCTCATGGCTCATATTCCTGTAATAGACCTAGATGCAAGACCTGTCCCATACATCCTCCTACCACCACCTACTCCAGTCCGGTCACTAACATCACCTATCCCATCAAAGTCAGGGCTACCTGTGAAACCAGTCATGTGATTTACAAGCTAAGGTGCAACCACTGTCCTGCATTCTATGTAGGCATGACAACCAACAAGCTGTCTGTCCACATGAACGGCTACCGACAAACTGTGGCCAAAAAATAAGTGGACCACCCTGTTGCTGAACACACTGCCAAACATGATACCCTTCATCTCATTGACTGCTTCACAGCCTGTGCCATATGGATCCTTTCCACCAACACCAGCTTTTCTGAATTGTGCAGGTGGGAACTTTCCCTGCAATACAGTGTGTTAACTGTAAGATGGCAGAGTTGTGAGGGGAGTGCGGGGAGAGGAGGAAGCAAGCATTTGCTGGTGAGGGGAGGGGAGAGGAGAGGAGCCGTTGGGGGGGTGGGAGGTGGGGGGCATGCCTACCAGTTGCAGTGCTGGCACCAAATTGCACGTCATGCTTACACGAAAGCAGACGAAAGGCTTCAAAGTAAAACTCGCTTTAAATGTTTTTCGTAAACGAAACTGAAATCATCATGTACATTAAAATCTATATATATATATATATATATATATATATATATATATATATATATATATATATATATATATATATATATATATATATGTTTGTCTACTATGCACTCACAAACCATTCATTCGATTGCAAATGAAACTTTGCTGAGTTGTTCTCCGATTGCCCGAAAAGAGTAATGGACAATTTTTCAACAATTAGCTCACTGTAGCATACATAGCGCAATTGATTAGGCATGCCGGCACGGTAGCTCAGCGTGTTCGGTCAGAGGGTTTAGCTACCCTTAGTAATAAAAAAAAAAAACTGAGTGAACAGATCAACGAACAACCTGAATGAGTGTCATCGGACGTCTGCCACGAAGAAAGTCAACGAACAATAAAGAACGAAATGAGATTTTAAAAAAAAAAATTAGGTAAAGGCTTGTTATGCAGCGGACCCGCGTTCGATTCCCACTGCTCGCAATTTTTTTTTTCATTCCCCGCAATGTTAAGCTATTAATTATAAAATTTAAATATACTTAAACAGGTCATATAGTATAACGTAACTGTCAATCTCTCTATATATAATAATGAATGTATGTATGTCTGCCCTCTGTGCGTTCCCTAACCATTCATCCAATTGCGATGAAATTTTGGTGATTTGTTCTCCGTATGCCCACGAAGGTTCCTAGCTGAAAAAAAAAAAGAAATGAGACACATTTTTGAGGAGATATTACATCATAAACAATGAGATGCAATATAATTTTGCGAGCATCGCTACGTAATACTGGTTTCCTTCTAACCGTAGGCCTACCAGTGATCACCAATTTAGTATTGGAGGGCAGCGTGGAGGGTAAAAATCGTAGAGGGAGACCAAGAGATGAATACACTAAGCAGATTCAGAAGGATGTAGCCTGCAGTAGGCACTGGGAGATGAAGAAGCTTGCACAGGATAGAGTAGCATGGAGAGCTGCATCAAACCAGTCTCAGGACTGAAGACCACAACAACAACAACACCAGTAGGGGTTGTTGGCGACTCCCGAGATGGGCCAGCAACTGCCTCTTCACTCATTTTGATAATGTTTAGCACAACTGCACAATAAAAACACGCAGAACAGTACAGTGTAAAACAATAACGAAGCAGATGTGTACTACACAGTCAGCTACGTAATGTTGGCAGCAGTCGAAACTGCGTGCCTAAGGAAGCCTCCCGACTTCTACCGATTCAGGACTAGGGAGAGGTCCGCCATCTAAAAGTTTACACACTGTACATCGTACATTTCCATAAATCCTCCTGGCCTCAACCTTCGTTACTCACTGTTCTCACCCATCCAGCCCCCTCCCTGTTCCCATTCCAGCACTACACAGCCATCATTTCACCGCCACACCCAGTCTTTTAATTTCTTTTTCTTTTTATTGTTATTTTTATTTCTCTCCTTTCCGTCACTTACCCCTTCCCCCCTCTGCACCTTCTGTCCTGCCCTCTGTCTAAATTACAACACTTCACTGTCCGCCTCTCCCACCATACTATCTCTTTCCCTCCCCGCCACAGCTACCTCCTTACCCCCACCCAGTCACCACTCCCAAAATCTATGTACGTACACACACACAAATTGAATGTAAAATTTAAAATAACAGTTTAAAACATAGAGCAAAAATAAGTAAAGCAAATAATTAGACTAATAATATACATTTAAATATTTTAATAAGTTATGCTGAAAATACTCCAACAGCACACTGCGGCTTATTTTCCAAAAGTGGTGTTTCAGAAACAAGTTTTATTACACATGCATGTATATTGCTTGAAAGCTTCTTGATTTTATGTTGTAACAAAAGTGTTCATTTTTCAAAATTAATTAATAGTGGTAGTGTACATTGCAAAATTTCAAATTATTACAAAAATTGATAATACAGTTTTCAGGAAGTTGATTACTTATCAAATTTTATATAAAAAAATATTTTATATATCATAATTTCTAAGATATTCCCTCTACACCTAATGTGCCTCATTGCCTTTCAGAGCTTGGTTTGCCTCTTAACCCTTTAACTGCTCTGGACGTGTTAAACATGCACGACTTTGTGCCTGTCCCTGTGTGCTCTGAACGTGTTTACGCGCACCACCAGTCCTTCTACCTGGTACTCTGAACATGTCTACACACAGACACGTTCAGAGTACCAGGTAGAAGGATTGGTGGCGTGTGTAAACACGTTCAGAGCACACTGGGACCCCATAGACACATTCAGAGTACCAGGTAGAAGGACTGGTGGCATGCATAAACACGTTCAGAGCACACAGTGACAGTCACAAAGGCGCGCACATTAACATGTCCAGAGCAGTTAAAAGTGAAATTGGGCACAAACAAAAAAACATGTATTGCATTATGCTGCCCCCTCTACACAACCCCCAAGTTTCATCAGGATCGTTTATTGATACTTAAAGAATGTTCCCTTGTAAGTACAGTTTCTCAGGGTTTATTAAAAATGTAGTCACTTTCGGAATGACTCAGCAGTTCCTTTACTCGGATCTTGATAGATTCTTTAATGACAAAGTCTCAGAAGTTAGATGTCTGTGTCAGAACCTCAGTTTGGTCATAATCCACCCCTTCTACTTATGATAGCAGTGTTCTATGACCACTGACTTGGTAGATTGCTGCAGTCTGGTGTTCTTGGCAACAATTTTCAACTGTATGCACTGCCTGATCTATTTGTGCCACGCCATATTAGCATCTGATAGACCCCCCCACCCGACTTCCATAGTCAAAGTTTGTCCTTGACAGTACCAAGCAATGTCCATATTTTATCTGGTGAGTTGAAGACACTCTTCATTTAGTGTTTTTCTCTGTTACCGTTGGTTGTACAGTCAGTGTAGGATGTAGGGCTCTTGGAATGTTCCATCTGTGTAGCCATTCTTTTGTTACACTGTCAGATGTTCAAGTTCTTGGTTGAGACTTCCATTTTGAGAGAGGGTGCGTGTCTATGTACCAATATCCTGAGCACCCTGTTCCTCTGCACTTGGTGGTGGCAAGCTGTCAGCACGTTAAATACAGGTTGCCATGTGATCTCAAGGTGCACACTGTGATCCAGTGTACTGTCCACTCTTCTTTTAACAAGGCCTTAGAGAAAGGTGAGCACTCTGTCCACTCTGACTTCCATGATATAATTGGAGGTCTGGTATATGTGATTGAAATGTATGAGTAAATTGTTCAGCTTGCTTCTCACCATATGATAAAAGCATTGTCACATACCAGGAAAAATATTCCATGTACATGTTAGAAAAAACTGGTGAAAGTGAACCTCCAAGGCTATTTCTTCCATCTGCTCATAGTAACTGCTGTTGAAGATAAACTATGTAATCACTAAGACATGCCTAAAATGGTTGGTCATCTCTGTGTCAAATTTCTAGCCAGTAAGTTCTAAGGGTTCTTGTAAAGACACTATGTGAAAAGAATGTCAAAGCTCATAGGGGTGTCAGAAACCTCAAGCTTAAAGTTATTAAGATACCCAACAAAATCCACATACTTGTGAGTATGATGTGAACATTTTCCGACACAAGGACAAAGCATATCCTATAAGTATTTATTGAGTGAGTGTGACGGTCACCAGTGGTTCTAACAATGGGGTGTAAAGGCACCCTGTAAAATTTCAGTGGATCCTGCTCTCTGTTGTAACTTCTTAATAACTTCGTCTGGCGAGCCGGATTCATTGAGAAGTGACATGGTCTTCCTCTCTCCTCTATTATTAGGTTCAGTGCTGATCTTCCAATGCGCAATGTCTTCTAACAGGCCTCACATCTTCTCAATGTAATTCTAGTTAGATAGGACCATAGTTGTGTTGCCTTTGTTTGCTGATAGGACTACCATGTCTAGATCATTTCTTAGTTCCTGTATGGCACACTCTCCCTGCTAGAGACGTTTGGTTTCGTAGGTTTTGCAAGAACACTACAGGTTTCATCGTGACATAATTCTTCATCAGCTACAGTTGTAAGTCACACAGCTACCTCAGTAGGTCCTTTCTTAAGAGCTGAAACTGCATCCTCATCCAGTTGCTTGGCTATGTGGTTGATGATGTTTTGCAAGGATTATCGATGTCAAGAACAAACTCAGACTATGGAAATCCAGGGTCTGTCAGATTCCCTGCCAATGTGGCATGATGTACGTAGGTCAGACAGTGCATTCTGTTGAAGGCCATTGCCAAGAACACCAACAGCACACCGAACTGGAGTAGACAAACAAGTTGAGAGTTGCAGAATTGTTGCCTATCAGAATTACACAAAATGGGTTATGACCATACAAAGTTTCTGATATGGACGTATAGCTTCTGGGTCCATTCATTAAAGAATATATGGAGATTGAGTAAGGGAGTGGCTGATCAAGTGCGATGGTGGCCACATTCTTAATAAGGCCTGGAAACCTGTACTTTACCTAATTAATAAGAGGAAGGAAATATCCCACATCGAACTAACTTTAGGGAGCAGGTGGAGCAACAGCAGTAACGGATACTCTTGCAGCATGCATCCCTAGGTGTGACCTTCGGACAGAGCTTGTGTCAGTGGCAGGAGGAGGATGGGGATGTAGATGCTGTATGCACCCCCATGCCTGTACGTGGACTGTGTACAGGACACCAGGTTGGAGGGTGCACTAGGAGGATGTGGGTAGGAGATATAAGCTTCGAATCAAATCTTAGGTAACCTGTTGATCAGTGCACCTGATGATGGTAACATGTTGCTTCATGAAATATTGTAACTGTTGGACACTGACATTCAGCTGTTCACTTGTGAACTATTTTGTAGAAGTTGAAGAATCACAGTTCCGTTCTGGCATTAATTTGTATTGATTTTTCTCATATCTGACAATATCATATAAATTTAGCTTTCATATGTATTCACAGTAAATTCCTTTCCTATCTGTTGAATATCTATTGAAGTTATTACAAATAAAAGTCATTTTCATTGCAAGATGCATGTTTTTTATATAAGTGGTCTAGCAGAGGGAGTGAAACTATATTGCTTACTGCAGTATATTTTGAAGGCTGAGAGTAGTAATTTTGCTTTATTATTGAATCTGTATGTTTGTTACAGATTTTGACACTGGCAAGTAATGAAAGAATAGCACTGAACCCATCAATGCGTTTATTGTTTGAAATATCTAATCTGCGCACAGCTACACCAGCAACAGTATCACGTGCTGGAATTCTTTATATTAACCCTCAAGATCTTGGATGGAATCCGTTTGTATCTAACATTTTAGTATTAATGCATGAAAATTATAAATGTTTCTTACTTGCACCCCTTCTATTCCATACAAGCATTTTTATTTAAATACGTGTAGCACATGTACTGCAAAAGAAGTGGAACACCTCCCTTATAAAATGAAGCATTATTGCTGCTACATAAATTCATCTGTAAATGGACAACATGTAGTCATATTTAACTACAAGTTAATTTAATAGCCTATGAGTTAACTCATTTCATTTCAAATATTTGGTAACTGAATTTTTTTTCAAATCGCAGGACTTAACATGACACTCATAGCTTTGTAGCAATATGATTAGTGTTGTTCACAATTTCTTACAAATATTGTATTTTATTACTTTTAACTTAAATTATACATGAAAATATTTCTGGTGATGTGACTTCTGAAATTTTCCCGGTGTATTTCTTCTTCTAATAATTTCCGGGTATGCAGCCGGATCCCGTCGACATTCTGCCACGATATTTCGGCCCAGAGACGTCCGGCCATCATCAGGTGAGTACACAACTACTGAAGAGCCCAGGTGCAGTCGCGGTATTTATGCGCGAGAATCGGCATAAATACCGCGACTGCACCTGGGCTCTTCAGTAGTTGTGTACTCACCTGATGATGGCCGGACGTCTCTGGGCCGAAATATCGTGGCAGAATGTCGACGGGATCCGGCTGCATACCCGGAAATTATTAGAAGAATTTCTGGTGATAAATGTACTGAAAAATTAGATGCACAGTGATGAAGCTAGTGTAGGATCCTGCATCTACCTCCATATTTTGGAAACAACTGTGAAGTGCATGGCAAAGGCTATTTCTCATCATACTGACTGCATATTAGGATTTCTTTCTGGTCCATTTGTGTATGCAGTACAGGAAGAATAACTGCTTAAATGCATCAGTGCATGCTGTACTTAGTCTAATATTGTCTTCATCATCCCTTTGGGAGCAGTAGGTAGAGAGCCTTAGTTTATTCCTAGATTTCTCACCATGGTAAAGTGACGTGTTACCCAATGTCTACCTAGCTGACGAATGATGATCACAATATTTGAGACCATTCATTAATTAAATAGTCTAGAGTAGAAAAGTGTTTGGAGGTTTTGTTATTGTTTGTGCATGTAAACTGATACAGATGGGTGCCACCCATCTTTGACGTGGGACAGCAATTGCAGTTTTACTGTATGGTCATTTAGTTAGCCAGAGTTTCAGCATCCCTGTGTGGAAATGCAGGACATGCCATTGAGTAAAGAGTGCACTGTGACAATGCTGCTAGTATCTCCAGAAACATGAGATGAGGAGTTATCTGTCAAATGTGTTAGCGTTCTGTTGTAACTGAAACTGTCAGTTTGACAATTACATTGAGATTGAGTTATTATTGTATTGTTCCTTCTGAAGAGATGTAAACATTTAAGAGAGATCATATTTGAAAGCAAGAATATATGTCACACTAATTGGATAAATATTGTATTTATTTTTGCAATTGGATATTGCACTGGATTCTTGACTTAAACATTTACTGTCTAAAGATGAAGTCTAACCCTTATCCATGCTCAAGCATAGACGTGAGCATAAGTCATAATAAGCAATGACAGTTTAAGAGGAAATCCAAACTTTCACAAACGCTTTCTGTGATTCTCTCCCTTGAGTGAGATAAGAACGAGACCATTCATACCGCCCTCTTCATATACACTCAATATCACTTGTTAATATGGGTCCCACACACTTATTCTACTCTGTTCTGTGATAGGCCACATGAGTGTTTTGTAAGCAGTCTCCTTTGTAAACTGATTGCATTTCCTTGTACCCTGTCTATGAACTGAAGTCTGTCACCTGCTCCTCTATAACTGAGAACTGAGTGTGTGTGATCGTTTCATTTCCTTTGCCAAATAGTTGTGATACATAGGAATTAGTAAGAGGCAACTGATCCCAGCTGTGACTCTCTGCTGCTGTTGTTGTTGTTGTTGTTGTGGTCTTCAGTCCTGAGACTGGTTTGATGCAGCTCTCCATGCTACTCTATCCTGTGCAAGCTTCTTCATCTCCCAGTACCTACTGCAACCTACATCCTTCTAAATCTGCTTAGTGTATTCATCTCTTGGTCTCCCTCTACGATTTTTACCCTCCACGCTGCCCTCCAATGCTAAATTTGTGATCCCTTGATGCCCCAAAACATGTCCTACCAACCGATCCCTTCTTCTAGTCAAGTTGTGCCACAAACTTCTCTTCTCCCCAATCCTATTCAGTACTTCCTCATTAGTTATGTGATCTACCCATCTGATCTTCAGCATTCTTCTGTAGCACCACATTTCGAAAGCTTCTATTCTCTTCTTGTCTAAACTATTTATCGTCCATGTTTCACTTCCATACATGGCTACACTACATACAAATACATTCAGAAACGACTTCCTGACACTTAAATCTATACTCGATGGTAACAAATTTTTCTTCTTCAGAAATGCTTTCCTTGCCATTGCCAGCCTACATTTTATATCCTCTCTACTTCGACCATCATCAGTTATTTTGCTCCCCAAATAGCAAAACTCCTTTACTACTTTAAGTGTCTCATTTCCCAATCTAATTCCTGTATCACTCGACTTAATTCGACTACATTCCATTATCCTCGTTTTGTTTTTGTTGATGTTCATCTTATACCCTCCTTTCAAGACGCTATCCATTCCGTTCAGCCGCTCTTCCAAGTCCTTTGCTGTCTCTGACAGAATTACGATGTCATAGGCGAACCTCAAAGTTTTTATTTCTTCTCCATGGATTTTAATACCTACTCCGAATGTTTCTTTTGTTTCCTTCACTGCTTGCTCAATATACAGATTGAATAACATCGGGGAGAGACTACAACCCTGTCTCACTCCCTTCTCAACCACTGCTTCCCTTTCATGTCCCTCGACTCTTATAACTGCCATCTGGTTTCTATACAAATTGTAAATAGCCTTTCTCTCCCTGTATTTTACCCCTGCCACCTTCAGAATTTGAAAGAGATTATTCCAGTCAACATTGTCAAAAGCTTTCTCTAAGTCTACAAATGTTAGAAATGTAGGTTTGCCCTTCCTTAATCTAGCTTCTAAGATAAGTCGTAGGGTCAGTATTGCCTCACGTGTTCTCCTTTCATCAATTAAATTCAATATTTCTTCTGTTACCCAAGGATTTCTATTAGCCCTCGTCTTTTTACCTACTTGATCCTCTGTTGCCTTCACTACTTCATCCCTCAAAACTACCCATTCTTCTTCTACTGTATTTCTTTCCCCCATTCCTGTCAATTGTTCCCTTATGCTCTCCCTGAAACTCTGTACAACCTCTGGTTCTTTCAGTTTATCCAGGTCCCATTTCCTCAAATTCCCACCTTTTTGCAGTTTCTTCAGTTTTTAATCTACAGTTCATGACCAATAGATTGTGGTCAGAGTCCACATCTGCCCCTGGAAATGTCTTACAATTTAAAACCTGGTTCCTAAATCTCTGTCTTACCATCATATAATCTATCTGAAACCTGTCAGTATCTCCAGGCTTCTTCCATGTATACAGCCTTCTTTTATGATTCTTGAACCAAGTGTTAGCTATGATTAAGTTATGCTCTGTGCAAAATTCTACCAGGCAGCTTCCTCTTTCATTTCTTAGCCCCAATCCCTATTCACCTACTACGTTTCCTTCTCTCCCTTTTCCTACTACCGAATTCCAGTCACCCACGACTATTAAATTTTCGTCACCCTTCACTATCTGAATAATTTCGTTTATTTCATCATTCATTGCATAAATTTCTTTGTCATATGCAGAGCTAGTTGGCATATAAACTTGTACTACTGTAGTAGGTGTGGGCTTCTTATCTATCTTGGCCACAATGATGCATTCACTATGCTGTTTGTAGTAGCTTACCCACATTCCTATTTTCCTATTCATTATTAAACCTACTCCTGCATTACCCCTATTTGATTTTGTGTTCATAACCCTGTAGTCACCTGACCAGAAGTCTTGTTCCTCCTGCCACTGAACTTCACTAATTCCCACTATATCTAACTTTAACCTATCCATTTCCCTTTTTAAATTTTCTAACCTACCTGCCCGATTAAGGGATTTGACATTCCATACTCCGACCCGTAGAACGCCAGTTTCTTTCTCCTGATAACGACATCTTCTTGAGTAGTCCCCGCTCGGAGATCCGAATGGGGGACTATTTTACCTCCGGAATATTTTACCCAAGAGGAATATTTTACCCAAGAGGACGCCATCATCATTTAATCATACAGTAAAGCTCTCTGCTATGGCCTACAAAATGCTTGTGTGCCACATCTTAGAATATTCTGCTATCTTGGAAGCAAAACAACACATGTTGTACGAAACAAGGGAGATACAAGAAGCAGAGTAGCACAAGCAAAGTGAGAATACTTCACTAAAAGAAGTTTGCTAGTAGCAAATAAAGGCTTTAATTTGGTGAAGTGTAATGTGTGAGCAAATAAGGCTTTTTTTTTTCTTCCAAACAAGAAATAAATGTCCAGTAAACACGTGCTTTAAAATACATACCTGAAGAGCTATGAGCACATGTTCATCTTTGCTACTGTGAGACACATCACTTCTACTGCAACTCCTTGATATTACAAACAACCTACAGAATGAAGTAAACGAATGAATAAATAAAAAAATAACATTATTCTGTTACTTTGAAACATCAGAGTTTCTAATGTAATCTGCTTGCTATCCCAATCCCATACCACCTGCACTTGTGTGCCATCACTAAAGGTGGTGCTCAATATCCTAGTAAGGTATGCTTGTGTTCAATGTCTAAGGGAATCACGCATATTCTGAAAAACTTCAAGTTGGGCAATGATGTGCTTCACATTCATAGGAGTAGTTTCTACACTGTGTTCACAGCTGACACACATGTGCAACAATGGAAAATCTAGAATGAAGTAATGATAATATTATGAAAAGAATAGATTGCTATCGAGCATATAGTGGAGATGTTGAGTCACATGCCAGTCTGACCTCGTAAATGTGCGTGTGTATATGTAGTCTAATTCAGAAGAAGGCCTTTTGGCTGAAAGCTCACTTGTTTAATAGTCTTTTTGTTGTGCCTATCTGCGATTCAACATTACTGCTATACATTGAATAGTAATCTATCCTTTTCATAGGCTGATGTTGACACATGAGCAACAGGTGACTAAAAGCATCTTTAGTAACTACACACTGATGAGCCAAAACATTATCGCCATCTGCTTAATAGCTTGTTTTCCATCTTTGGAACGAAATAGATCAGTGATTCTGTGTACCAAAGATCCACCAGTTTGTTGGTAGGTTTTTGGAGGTATGTGGCATTAGATGTCGACACACAGTTCATGAAATTCACGTAAATAGCGTATTACTGATTTGCATATGTGGTGATGGCACTCAATAGTGACCCAGATGGGCTCTATAGGATTTACATCACACAAGTTTGGTCGCCAAGACATTTTGAGTTCACTATAATGCTCGTCACATCACTGTAGCATGGTTCTGACTCCAAGACATGGACAATTATACTACTGAAAGATGACATCACCATCGGGGAGGACACTAGCATGAAGGGATGCAGGTGGTTCGCAGCTGTCAGCATGTCTTTGATTATTAGTGCAGGTCCCATTCAAGTGTAGGAGAATGTCTCCCCTAGCATAATACTGCTCCCACCAGCTTGCATCCATGATGCTCTGCATGTTTTGAGCCACTGTTCACCTCAATGATGGTGTTTGTGGAGATGACCAGCAACCTATTGTAGCAAAAATGTGATTCACACAAAGAGCCTACATGTTCCCATTGATTGATAGTTGAATACCCATACCCAAAGAAATTGTAACTGACAATGTCACTGGATCATTATGTGAACACTAAGGGGTGGTCTGCTGCAGAGCTCCATGTTCAACATTGTGTGATGAACGGTGTGCTCCGAAACATTTGTGTGTGCATCAGCATTGTGCTCTTTTGGCAAACATGCCACAGATCATCAGCTATCATACATTACAGAGTGGACAAGCCTCTGAACCCCACATTCTGTCAAGAGTCATGGATGCTCAACCATTGAGTGCCTAGTGGTATTTTCACTGCCCTTCTATCTATTTCTGTAGGTGCTCATGACAGTGGCGCATGAACATCAACCAACTTCACCGTTTACGAGGTACTTGTTCACAAACTCTGCTTAATAATAACAATAATAACCTGCCCTTTTCCAAAGCCACTTATCTCAATGGGTTTCCCCATTTGTTGCCCATATCTTCACTAGAGTTTCCACTGTCCATGTCTGTTCCACATATATAGTTTTGTTACCGTGTCACATGCCCACAATGCTGCCAGGTTGCATCCAGTGTTGCAGTGGACAGTGGTCATAATTTTTTGGCTTATCAGTGTAGATTGTTAGATATGACAGCAAATTTTATGCTTCTCAGGCCCCTCAACTAGCGTATTTCAAAGTTTGCTATATAATCCCTTAGTAATGTTGATTGTTCCAACAGTAACTCTTTTACCAAATGAAGGAACTTCAGAGGATAGTATTTTTTATCATGTTTATTTCTATGTATATTATTTTTTGTCTGTTAAATGGGAAGCTATTTCTGTCTTTAACTGTTTGAAGTTTCCTGTTGGAAGTACATTTCCTTATAATAATATGAACTGCTGTAATTCCTTGCACCTCCTTGGTAGCTCCGTGTAACTAGTAGTATAAGTGAACTCATTTCCCTCTCTACTTGGCATGTAAGTAACCAGATACTAAAATTCAATAAAAGATGAATAATTTTTTCAGATATGTTACAAGCTGGATAGAGACAAGAACTTCAACCCAGGAGAAATCTTGTCTTGTAGCACTGTTTGATAAATACATACCTCCATGTCTTGAGTGTCTACGCGTTAGGTTCAAAAAAATAACACCGATTGCTGAGATTGCCCATGTACAAATGCTGTGCTATCTTTTGGACTGTTTGCTGACTCCTGCAAATACACCTGCAGGTAATCAACCTATTCAAGTTGAGATGGTAACTACATGAAATTTGTTGTTGCTGTTGACTTCGCCTTCAGTAGCCTCCAAACCAATTATATTTAAATTAGCTTGTACTACCTTAGGTTTTAGAATTATCAAACTAAAATTAATATTGTGACACATATAAAAGTATTTTTGAGGCAGTTCACATTTTATATGTAGCTTAGAAGTGTACAGTGGCATTAGAATTCTTGAATTCAATTACTTTTATTACAGACTCAGTACTTTAACACATTTAAGACTGAAGGTTGCCCATAAGCAGTGACAGCTCTTACATCCAATTAGAGTAATTGCGCATGTAATTCAATGCAGCAAGCCATTCACAGCAAAAGAACAGAACTCATTAATTCTATGCTGTGTCTTGATGAATACGGCCTCTCTGCATGTGGCCCCATGTTTAGTTCGATACTTACAGTATAACTTCAAAGACAATAGATTATACAACTTCCCATGTGGACCACATAAAAGGAGACTGAGTTTTATTATGTAATGAGCCACAGTATAGGGTTAGCCTTGACAAAAAAATGCTTACATATGGAGAGAGCATGTAACACAAAACAAACCCAAAATTCTCCACCCAAAAAATACCCGTCTTACAGTTATTAAAGGTGAGAACAGTAATTAGCATTGGTGAATATACAGACTTGCAGACCAGCATTTTCTTGGTAGCTCAAAGGTACAGAGCTTCTTCCAATTTTCTGGTGCAAGGAATGATACTTTCATTTTTATTTTTTCCATTGTTTCCATGGAAACATGTGACCTAAGCTACATAATCACGAACTGAGTTACAACACAATCCACAGAGTATTGATGAAAAACTAAAAAAGAACATGGAAAGAAAGCATTTTTGATAGTACATTCAAATATTAATGTATTACAGTAAACAGATCTAAACTATCAGTGATAGTGCTTTTCTCCAATGAGCTCAATTCATGGATGACTTGCTTTAATATGAGAATTCATTTGAGAGCTATCACCAGCATACTTCTCAAGCATGAAAGTCTATTTTAGGCATCTGGAATACACTTGAAAAATGTGTGACAGCTGGTCAGTCTGTTTACGACTGCACTAGAAGTGACATTTACTTTTCTTGAGTAGTAATAAAATGTTCTTGATGAAGCCATCAGTAATCTGTTTGAATCCATGCCACACAGGTCGGAATACATACTGGCCATTACTCTCCAACATGAAAGTGGCCAGCAAAGATCATTGCTTACCTTGTTGCAGTGCTTTTCCAATCATGCAAAAGTTTCTGCCTCATTTCTTACACCATAAAGACAGGGCTTACAGGAAACCTATGTCAGCATATTTTAGTGTATCTGAATTATATACCCATGTGTATGAGATAACAATGAATTAAAAGTTTATCTTCATTTACCATGTCATGTTTCAAAAGATCCAGTTTTTATTTCAACTGATGTAAATACTCGATGAAAGACTCCTTAGTATGACCACACTAAAGATAAATCCAGTTTTCCTAGTGAAACAAATAGTTCATTAATGTAAATAAAAAAAACTGATGAAGTGCGTAATATGCAGGACTACTGAAGAATGGGATACAACCCTTCAGCTTTGACCAATGATGTCAGAATTTTCCAGAGATTACACAGATTTAACAGCAAAGACAAGTCATCATCAATAAACACTTCCGGGCTAAGTTGCCGTGGTCGATCAGTAGAACTTCTTCTCCCTGACGTTTCGTTCTCAACTACGGAGAACATCTTCGGAGGTGAGTCAACGACTGGCTGCTAGGAGCTGGGGCTCCCGCTTATATGGATATCGTAGAGGGCGCCACCGCACGTCACGTGGCGTCGATGTGCAGCTATCTCTGGCTATCGTCTGTTCTCTCGATTGCAGGCAATCGATTGTCACGTGATTGATGCAACATCGACCGCCATATCTTATCCAATTTTAATCCTTCTTCTTTACGATTAAAATTGTATTGATGTTTGTGGATTTCAATTGCCTCTCTATACATACGTGTGTAATAATGCAACGTCCTCGCTAGCACGCTTGTTTCACCAAATTTTATTTCGTGATCTCCATCCTTAAAAACATGTTCCGCTACTGCCGATTTGTCGATATGTCCCAAGCGACAGTTTCTTTTGTGCTCCGTCAACTGTGTATTGATGCTTCTTTTTGTAGTTCCTATGTAAACCGTGCCACAACTGCACGGAATTTTATATACCCCTGGGGTGGCTAGGGGGTGACGAGCATCTTTTGTTGATCTTAGGCATTCACTAATTTTCTTAGTAGGTCTGAAAATGGTCTCTACGTGAAACTTGGCTAGTACTTTCCCAATGATATCCGTGATATTATGGATGATTACGGAGAACATCTTCGGAGGTGAGTCAACGACTGGCTGCTAGGAGCTGGGGCCGCCGCTTATATGGATATCATAGAGGGCGCCACCGCACGTCACGTAGCGTTGATGTGCAGCTATCTCTGGCTATCGTCTGTTCTCTCGATTGCAGGCAATCGATTGTCACGTGATTGATGCAACGTCGACCATCCTTAGTATGACCACACTAAAGATAAATCCAGTTTTCCTAGTGAAACAAATAGTTCATTAATGTAAATAAAAAAAACTGATGAAGTGCGTAATATGCAGGACTACTGAAGAATGGGATACAACCCTTCAGCTTTGACCAATGATGTCAGAATTTTCCAGAGATTACACAGATTTAACAGCAAAGACAAGTCATCATCAATAAACACTTCCGGGCTAAGTTGCCGTGGTCGATCAGTAGAACTGCTTCTCCCTGACGTTTCGTTCTCAACTATGGAGAACATCTTCGGAGGTGAGTCAACGACTGGCTGCTAGGAGCTGGGGCCGCCGCTTATATGGATATCGTAGTGGGCGCCACCGCACGTCACGTGGCGTCGATGTGCAGCTATCAACAAAAGATGCTCGTCACCTCCTAGCCACCCCAGGGGTATATAAAATTCCATGCAGTTGTGGCAGGGTTTACATAGGAACTTCAAAAAGAAGCATCAATACACGGTTGACGGAGCACAAAAGAAACTGTCGCTTGGGACATATTGACAAATCGGCAGTATCGGAACATGTTTTTAAGGATGGAGATCACGAAATAAAATTTGGTGAAACAAGCGTGCTAGCAAGGACGTGGCATTATTATACACGTATGTATAGAGAGGCAATTGAAATCCACAAACATCAATACAATTTTAATCGTAAAGAAGAAGGATTAAAATTGGATAAGATATGGCGGTCGACGTTGCATCAATCACGTGACAATTGATTGCCTGCAATCGAGAGAACAGACGATAGCCAGAGATAGCTGCACATCGACGCCACATGACGTGCGGTGGCGCCCTCTACGATATCCATATAAGCGGTGGCCCCAGCTCCTAGCAGCCAGTCGTTGACTCACCTCCGAAGATGTTCTCCGTAGTTGAGAATGAAACGTCAGGGAGAAGAAGTTCTACTGATCGACCACGGCAACTTAGCCCGGAAGTGTTTATTGATGAAGACGCCGGCCGTGAAAGCCTACATGGAATGATTAGCAAAGACAAGTATTTTTAAACAAAGGAATGCAGGAGATAAAACAGATGGTAGACATATATCACGTCCAGTAATATTTTTATCATAATGTTAAGGATATTACAGTCCTAGTACGTCTGTAAAAAATAAAGGGAAAAGTGGGATAGAAGTAGCGGTAGCATAGAATACCTCATTTGACATATATATGAGTTGTATCTTGAACTTCAGTCAATCTTTATAGGTTAACTGCAATACGGGATACAAATATAACATACGTCGATTCCTTCATTTTTGTTAGCACTCATATCCTATTCTTCAGTTGAACTACATAGGTCAACTGAAGTACGGGATTCAAAATTTGCAGGTATTGATTCTTTTGCCTCTGCTACTACTAGCATTCTGTTCTTACAAAGATAGTATTAATAGTGAAGGTGAAAAGATCTACATACATAATATTTGTATCCCATACTTCAGTTGGCCTTTATAGGCCAATTGAAGAATAGGATACTACTGCTAATGAAAATGAAGAAATCGATGTACATAACATTGGCAACCTGTACCTCAGTTCAACTACGTGAAGGGGGAAGAAGATGACACATAAAATTTGTATCCCATACTTCATTTATAACATGTGTATCCTGTACGGCAGTTGACCTATTAGTGACATTCACTATGTGATCAAAAGTATCCGGGCACCTGGCCGAAAATGACTTACAAGTTCTTGGTACCCTCTATCAGTAATACTGGAATTCAGTATGGTGTTGGCCCACCCTCACTCAGTCTTGATGACAGCTTCCACTCTCGCAGGCATACATTCAGTTAGGTGCTGGGAGATCTCTTGGGGAATGGCAGCCCATTCTTCATGGAGTGCTGCACTCCGTATCGATGTTGGTCGGTGAGGCCTGGTACAAAGTCAGCATTTCGAAACATCCCAAAGGTGTTCTGTAGAATTCAGGTCAGGATCCTGTGAAGGCCAGTCCATTACAGAGATGTTATTGTCATGTAACCACTCCGCCACAGGCTGTGCATTATGAACAGGTGCTCGATCGTGTTGAAAGATGCAGTTGCCATCCCCGAATTGACTTCAACAGTGAGAAGCAAGAAGGTTCTTAAAACATCAATGTAGGCCTGTGCTGTGATAGTGCCATGCAAAACAACAAGGGGTGCAAGCCCTCTCCATCAAAAAACAGGACCACACCCTAACACCACTGCCTCCGAATATTACTGTTGGCACTACACACACTGGCAGATGACATTCACCGGGCATTTGCCATACCCACACCCTGCTATCGGATTGCCACATTGTGTACCGTGATTTTACACTCCACAAAATGTTTTTCCACTGTTCAGTTGTCCAATGTTTATGCTCCTTACACCAGGCGAGGCGTCGTTTGGCATTTACTGGCATGTTGTGTCGCTTATGAGCAGCTGCTAAACCATGAAATCCAAGTTTCCTCACCTCCTGCCTAACTGTCATAGCACTTTCAGTGGATCCTGATGCAGTTTGGAATTTCTGTGTGATGGTCTGGATGGATGTCTGCCTATTACACATTACGACCTTCTTCAACTGTTGGCGGTCTCTGTCAGTCAACAGAATATCTTGCCCTGTATGCTTTTGTACTGTAAGTGTCCCTTCACATTTCCACTTCACTATCACATTGGAAACAGTGGACCTAGGGATGTGTAGGAGTATGGAACTCTCATGTACAGACATATGACACAAGTGACACCCAATCACCTGACCACGGTTGAAGCCTGTGCGTTGCACGGAGTGCCACATTCTGCTCTCTCATGATGTCTAATGACTACTGAGGTCGCTCATATGGAGTACCTGTCAGTAGATGGCAGCACAATGCACCTAATATGAAAAAAGTATGTTTTTGGGGGTGTCTCGATACTTTTGATCACATGGTGTACATAACATTTGTATCCTGTACTTCAGTTGACCTATATAGGTAAATGACATCAGTGTTACATATGTCTCTTTTTTCATCTAGCTACCACCGATATCCTGTACTTCAGTTGACCTGTATATGTCCACTGAAGTACGGGATACAAATTTTATGTATGTCGGTCTTTTCGCCTTCAGTAGTGTTAGTATAGACCCAAAAAAATCGTATTAATACTAGTACTGAGAAAGGGAAAAAGAGCAACAACTGCAAAATTTGTATTCTGTACTGTAGCTGAAGAACCCATACTTAATTCAGAACAATGTAATATGAGAAAGAAATACATCAAAATAGACATTCAGTACAACAAAAAAATAAAAAAATAAACCTACCATGTTCAAACCCCTCTGTAAGAAACCAAAGCTTGCCTTGAAAGACATCAACAAAAATCACATACCTACATGCACAAGAAATGCAACATCATGAAAAAACACGCATACAAATATATAAACCCAGTAGTTCACATCAACGAAGTGAAGTAAAATAATAATAAAAATATCCACAGAAGAAAATTACCTAACATATGAAAATGGAGAATGACGGATCAACCCCAAAAACTCCAAAGTAATATTCTAACCATCCCGACCTAACCCCCTTCTCCTTAATCATCAGTTACTCCCTAACACCACCCCCATCCCAATCTGAAATTAACTAATTAATTTTGGACGATACATTTACCCAACACATTTGATGAAACACTTACGCAGGCAATATGTATCGTGTCTACTACGCCTCCATGAATACCATCTAAATGGCCCTATAGTGTCGAAATGCGTCATTGCCCCCTCCCTACAACCGATTTTATGGCTGATCAATAACCTTCTATACTATTGGTACAAGTCCCAGTTGATGAAGACCTGAATTCAATATTATGATTGACAACAAGATGCTGAAAACCCCTATTCCCAAAATCCCTATATGAAGGAAAACCATGGAAAATAACTTCAGAACCCTCTGCAACATGAACTTCAATTAATTTCACCAACAGTTTCGCCATTCGATTAGAAAGTACTTTAAAAACTACATCATCACATTCTGGACCTGAAATTACAGCTCCCAAGCCCATAATCCTACATCAGGTTCACCCCTCTTGTACTTGCTTTTGCCAAAATGAGACTCATCAATTTAGACTATAAAACCTGGGCCCCCCAAAGGCCCCCTAAACTTTTTATGTTCCACACTAACTTCCCTAAATGAGGACCACTCTAAAATGGTACACTCACTCATACAACATTCATGCACATAAACCACACAGGATATCTCAAACACCAACAGTATGTAATTTTTATTCTATCCCTCAAGGCCAGTTTCGATTTCTCAAGCCATGTTTCTTGTTTAATTGAGTGCCATAGTCAATCCTTGCTACACCTCCATACAAATAAATCATGAGTACGATGACCAGACACACATAGCAAGCGCATATGTTTGCCACACTCGCGACATCAAACATAATCAGCATGAAGACCAGACATTTGCAAAAATCGAATGGTTGCCATCATTTGCCACACTCACAACATCAAACATAATCAGCATGAAGACCAGACATTTGCAAAAACTGAATGGTTGTCATCATGTCTGCACCAAAAGCCTGCTTTAAGTCTTCCGTATTCAAGGGAATAGATAAATCCTTATCTACAAACAAAAATGAAAAACTAAAAATTCTCCTAAATGAAAAACTATTCTTCCAAATTCTTTCAAAGTTATTAATTAACTACCAAATGAATTGGAAAAAACCAGTTGCTTAATCAATGCAAATCAAGAAAATGTCTAGCGCTGTCTTTTAAAACCACATTCATTATTTATTTTTTATTTATTTATTTTTTTTTTTCAATTTCCAGGGATGGCACTTATCCACAGAAGACAACCGATAATCTATGGCTCGAAAGTAAAGACATTAATATCTATGAGTAACCTATGATGTCATTGGTCAAAGCTGACAGATTGTATCCCATTCTTCAGTTGACCCTAATAATCAGTACATAAGAAGAGGTAGCATTATATCCATAAACCATCAATCACTGAGCTTATAGTTCTTTATGTGAAATTGTTTCCTGTCAGCCTCTATTGTAAAAAAAGTCTGCAGTCATTATTTGTCAGCTGTCTAAAAGTTTAGATAGTATCTGACATTTTTATAAAATTTATCAAACAGAAGTGGTTTGCAGGAAACCTTTTAAATATGACATTTTTGTGTCAAGTGTAAGCCAAAACATGGAAAGTATTTAATTTTTGTGTGGGGGTATTTTGTGACTCTTTTTGTTTTTTACTATACATTTCAGTGATAGATAATTTTTTATTTTCCAGATTGTCCAAGAGACTGGTACGATGTCTACTTTGTATTTGCTTGTGTATGGGCATTTGGCGCAACTATGTTCCAGGATCAGGTATCTGAAATATTTTGTGGTGTGTATAGGAAACTTTATACAGGCAGGAAATCATTATTATTAAAATCATTTGATCACGTTATTTATTTGTGTTCCTTAGCACTGTGCTTGCTCTTCTCATATACATTCATGAACATCTAAATCACTTGGTCTGTAAAAATCTGTCAGCTGTTAGGAAAAATAAAAACTCAAGGAGAGTTCACGGTGGCATAACATTGTTGTGCATTACATAATAAAAATGGAAAAGGTTCGCAAGTTTGAAATATGTCATGGCATGGTTCTTCTGAAGTTACTAGCAACTCAAATAAATTTAGTGTTTCATTGTTTGCATGAATGGTGGCCAGATCTTCCAGCTTGTTCATAAGTATGGTGCAGTCACAAATGGAGCATAGTCCATATCAATTCAGACAGGCTAGGAAAAAATCATACCTTTATAGCCTCGGATGTTATGGAATTTAGCATACATTAAAATGAAGGAATATGTAAGGAATACATATTTTTTGTTTTATCCAAAAAAAAATCTGTTCTGAGATACAGCCCTCCAAAGATGACACTGCACATACCATTTTGAAGATGCTAATTTTGGAAAAAATTTTAAAATGCTGTATCTCTGGAACAGTTCTAGATATTTTGTTGTTTTTATTTTTTATTTGAAAAATAATTGCTTTATGTTTACAAAGAAATCCTCCATTTGGACTTATCTGTCTAAGTTCTTGTACTATAGCATTCTGAACTTTTTTAATAATTTATGGATTTTTTTAATGCCAATCCATAAAATTTTTATTTTTGTTTCTGTTTGTTAGTACCATATAGTTCTACATTCCCTGAAAATAACCGCTTCCACTTTTACTTAGAACAGGTTTTATAAATAATTGAAATTTTTGCCATACATAAAACCTGTTTTAGAACCACATATCAGGATCATAAAAATCAAAACCTAGCCATATTTAACATAATTTTAGTTTTGAAAGATGAGAAAGAAACTCATTTTTCAAGCATTTTGAATGGTTCCAAAATGTATGTGAAAGATCCAAAGACTTAAAGCTTTCAATTTATACAACTTCTGTACACTCTTGTTTTGTACTGAAATTAATCAGTCAATGAACTAAAAATGTGTTCCACTGCTTCAGTATCTTCCTTTGATATAGAGTGATGCCTTCTGTTGAACCAATAAGAACTGGAGCACTTACAATCTTCAAAACATTGTGAACAAGAAGTGAGCACTGATGGCATTGTTGCTGTTCTTTAGCTGGAAACCTATATCCAGCAGCTGCTCCATGTGGTAGAATAAAGTTCACTACAATTTTGTTTTCCTCATAACTGGTGTCTATATTTCCTGCAATCCACCAGCCACAGTCATACACACACGCCACAAACGTCCCCCGTCTCAAGTTGTGAATCTGAATATTATCCTGCTGGTTCTGAGGTGTTGGCCGAATGAATGAAATTTCTTCTTTCTTGCTCTTAAAAGTGCGTGCAATATGAGTTCACCCATCACTTTGAGTGCAAAAATGTGTCTTCTGAATTCCTTTCACAGGAGTTGTTCATTTGGACCATTATTTTTTCTGATCACGGAATTCTTTGATTTCCTACTTGGACAAAAGAATGAAGGCTGTGAATGTGTAAGATTTCATGACTCTCATAATATCCTCAGCATTCTGAATTGCAGCTGTATTGGGTCTTGAAAGATTATGTTTTGTAGCATGGTGCTTCAGCAGGCCTCCTACACCATCATAAAGCCACTTCCTGTGACCAGTAGCTCTGTATACCCAGTCAGTTGGCAGCAACAGCTTACTCTATTCAAACAGCTCGTAACGATTTTTAAAATGAATAGGAGCACCATCAGATGTAATGATGATCTTCTCTGCCCCTGTTTACAGTTGAAGAATTTTGTACATTGCTAGCAAGGCATGTGCTGAGTCATGTTTTGTGTCATCACTTATAACTGCAACCCTTGTGGTCTTGTTTATATGATACTCCTGTAAAAATTGAAACCTGGACATTACTCCAATGATACCCTTGTCGGGTCCAGCTAAACTGGTGGCTGTCCGACCTTTGCTTAACGTGATTCAGAAGAATAAAGACCTTCAGTTCAGCAACAATAACTTTATTGCGAGCGCGTATCTGACGACGCCCGACATGCATGGACCGATCGGAGACAAAATTTGCTTCCGGCCTCTACAGAAGGATCCTTAATCCTGGGAAAACTTCTGTAGTTATTAGAGAGAAAACAGTACTCATCCACACAAGCCAGGAGGCATGGAACTACTCATTAACTCAAAACACAAGGAATAATAATAATAAACAGAAGTTATATAAAAGCTAGAAAACACAGCACCTCTAGAGGCTGGGCGCGGAACTATGCAGACGTCATGTACAGTAGTTACGATCGCACAGCACTGCACTGACACACACACACACACACCACACACACACGCACGCACACACACACACACACACACACACACACACACACACACACACACACCGGCGAGCTTGAATTAGTGAGCGGCAGCGTCGCTACATCAGCCCCCCTGGCGAAAGCGGAGCGTCGGCTTCGAGATACCACGTCGGAAAGTGCACCAGACGTCCAGAATGGGTCGTCCTCGTTGGAGGAGGAGGAGGAACAACGTCAGGAGGTGGATGTTGTGCTGCGTTGGGCGGCGGATGTTGAAGACCCGGCTCCGGAGATGTGGCGTCAGTGTCTGGAACAGCGGTAGGTGGATGCCTATGATGAGGTGCCGCTAATGGGGTGTCAGGAAAAACATATGCAGGTTTAACCCGATTCAACGCAACAGTCGTGGTTTTGCCATTCACTAGGATATCCATTGTGTGTGCACTGCGCCGTAGCACTTCATATGGACCAGAATAAGGAGCTTGTAGAGGCGGTTTAGCGCCCTCAGTGTGGAGCATGACGTGATGGCATTGTTCCAGGTCCTGGTGCCAGAAAGTGGGCGGTTTGCCATGACGAGTAGCTTTCGGAGGGCGAATCTTTGATACATGGTCCCTCAAGCATCACAAGAAATTCGGCTGGACAGTAGCAACTGTCTCTGTGGCATCAGCGTCTACAAAGTCACCAGGGAGGCACAGCGTTTCTCCATAAACCAGTTCTGCCCCTGACGACTCCAGGTCTGGTTTGAAAGTCGTCTGTAAGCCTAACAAGGCCACTGGTAGTGCGGTTGTCCAGGTTTCTTCGTGGCACATCAGTGCGGCCTTCAAACAATGGTGCCAGCGTTCGATCATTCCGTTGCTTGCTGGGTGATAACTTGTGGTCTTATGGTGGGTGTAACCACAGAACTTGGCCAGCTGCGAGAACAGGTCTGATTCAAATTGCCGTCCACAGCCAGTGGTAATATGTAGTGGGCACCCAAATCTTGCCAACCAAGTCATTGCAAAAGCGGAAGCTAATGTGTTTGCTGTGATATTATCCACCGGCACTGCCTCCGGCCAACGTGTAAAACGGTCGATCATTGTAAACAGATATCTTTGTCCGTTTGAAGGTGGAAGTGGTCTGACTACATCCAAGTGAACGTGGGCAAATCGGGCGGTGGTATCAGGAAAATCACCGATCGGTGCGTGTACATCTCGGTTAATCTTGCAGCGTTGGCACTGAAGACAAGATCGGACCCACTCACAGCAGTCATTTTGCATGTCACGGCCACACAAAACGTTGCAATACTAGGCGGAATGTTGGGCGTACCCCTGGATGGCACAATCCATCTACTGTATCAAAGGCTTGTCTTCTAAAAGCCGGCGTCAGAAAGGGACGAGGTCGGCCGCGAGATACGCCGCTGTATAGTTGTGTATCTTCCCCCAGAACATCAACAAGTTTCAGTTGCAATGCGGAAGCCGTATCTTTAACATAGGCAAGGAGTTCTTCGTCATCTCTCTGTGCCTGTGCCTGTGCCAGTGCAGGAAAGTCTATGGTACTGGAAACACTGCTGATCTGTGATAGGCAATCCGCAACAATGTTGTCGATCCCAGATATATGTCTAATGTCGGTAGTAAACTGGGCCACGAACTCAAGGTGATGAAATTGACGGGGAGAGCAGTTGACACTATTCTGATGGAAGGCAAACGTAGGTGGCTTGTGGTCTGTATATATCGCGAAACTTCGCGCTTCCACTTGGGGGCGGAAATATTTCACTGCTTGGTATACCGCCAGGAGCTCATGGTCATATGTGCTCCATTTTCTCTGTGCAGGCAAAAGCTTGTGGGAATAATACGCCAGTGGCTGCCATGCGTTGTCCGACCATTGTTGCAACGCTGCTCCGATCGCTGTCTGGCTCGCGTCTACGACAATTGCTAATGGCACGTCGAGCCATGGGTGTGCGAGAAGCGCCGCATCGGCCACGCTCTTCTTTGTTGCCTTGAACGCAGAGCACATGTCCTCTGCCCACTGTATCAGAGACTTGCTATTTACTTTAGGGCCTGATAATGCCAGCGTAAAAGGTTTTTGCAGCTCCGCAGCGTGAGGAAGGTGTCCTCGATAAAAATTGAGCATCCCCAAAAAACGACGTAATTCTTTGATCGTAGTTGGTCAGGGTAGCTGCAAGATAGCGTCCACGTTCTCAGACAGAGGAAGAGAGCCTTCAGCAGAAATCTTATGGCCAAGAAATGTCACCTCTGACTGCCCAAAAACACACTTGTCCACGTTCAAGACGACACCGTAACGCTCCAATTGCTCGAAAATCTCTCGCAGATGTTCTCGGTGTTGTTCATGGTCAGCCGAGAACACTAACACATTGTCCAGGTAGACGAAACAAAATGGTAGCCCCTGGAGAACCGAGTCTATAAACCTTTGCCAGGTCTGAGCAGCACTGCGTAAACCAAAAGTCATAAATTTGCTTTCAAATAAACCGAAAGGCATTGTTATTTCAGTCTTTGGAATGTCGTCATTGGCCACCGGAATCTGTGTGTACGCTTTAGCGCAGTCCAGAACTGTGAACACCATGGCACCATGTAAAGTGTGATTATAGTCCCTCAGTAACAGAACGGGATATCTGTCCGGCACTGTTCACGCATTAAGCACACGGTAGTCACCGCATGGGTGCCAAGCTCCACCCTTCTTCGGAACAAGATGTAATGCGGAGGACCACGGGCCCTTAGATGGCCGCATTATGCCCTCGCGAATCATGGCATCAAATTCTGCCTTCGCTATCTTCAATCGGTCCGGAGCGAGATGCCTAGGTCGGCATGCTACTGGAGGACCATCAGTCGTTTGAATGTGATGCACCGTGTCATGTGGTATGAACCTGGGAGCGCCGGGCGGTCTGGTCAAGTTCGGATAGTTAAGCAGTAATTCAGTGTACTCACCCTCCGTAGCATGGACCAACTTGGCACTGTGCTTTGCGGTGTTGCGACGGATACCCGTGACTGCTAAGCCAGTGATACTGTCTACCAAGCATGCGTTCGGGACGTCCGGCAGCAGGTGGTAGTGCGCCAGGAGGTCAGCCCCGACGATCGCCTCCGTGATGTCAGCCACTGTAAAATTCCACACGTATGGGCGACGTAGGCCGAAATTAAGCTCCATCCTCTGTTTGCCATATGTTGCGATGGAAGAATTGTTGGCAGCCATCAGACGAAAGGCAGTTGGCGGCCGGCAATGATGTATGGCTGTTCGTGATATGATACTCAGGTCTGATCCAGTGTCAATTAAAAACTTTACTCCGGAACTCCTATTGGTAATGAACAGGCACTTGGAGGATAACTGGCAGTCAGTTGCTCCTATTGTCGACCGCCAGTGGCGGTTGGGTGCAAGCATGGTGATGTGCACTTCCTTGCCTGATTGCCGAATCATCGGTGGTACCAGCGCAACGGTACCTCGCCTTCTGGAGTGGTAGTACAGCCGGAAGATCTGCTTCTCGAATGCTGCCGCCTGTATCGGCTTCTTCTATTGTTGTCGGCGCACTGACCTGGGCGCACAAAAGCTCAACCTTGGCCGTGAGTGAATCATGGTCAGATCGTGCTACAGATGCGGTACTGTTTGTACTGTTGTCCAACCGCGACTGGGCTGTCCTGAGCCGGTGTGATCGCGTCCTGAATCCGGTCTGCAAGCTGCGCCACATCATCCAGCGGCATGTCTGTTTGTGAGGCGATTATGGCTTTTATTTGCGGCAGCAACCTACTGCTCCACAGCGTTCTGAGCAGACTGTCTGGCACAGTAACGGTGTCAACTTTGCTGTGTAGATGTCTCAGGTATTGAGAAGGCTTCCTGTCGCCAATTTCTTCCTGTGTCAGAACCTGACGTATCCGGTCCTCTTGTGACGCGGCAACCCAACGAATCAACTCTGATTTTAGCCTGGCATAAGCTCCAGTCTCAGGCGGTGCTGTGATTATGTCCTGCACCTCAGCTGCGTAACATTGGTCGAGCTGGCTCACAATCAGTGCAAATTTAGTTGCTTCAACCATTATTCCAGCGCAGCCAAAACTTGCTTCTGCTTCAGCAACAATAACTTTATTGTGAGCACATATCTGATGACGCCTGACATGCATGGACCGATCGGAGATACAAAATTTGCTTCCATCCTCTACAGAAGGATCCTTAATCCTGGGAAAACTTCTGTAGTTATTAGAGAGAAAACAGTACTCGTCCACACAAGCCAGGAGGCACAGAACTACTCATTAACTCAAAAAACAAGGAATAATAATAATAAACAGAAGTTATATAAAAGCTAGAAAACACAGCGCCTCTAGAGGCTGGGCACGGAACTACGCAGACGTCGTGTACAGTAATTACGACTGCACAGCACTGCACTGACACACACACACACCACACACACACACACACACACACACACACACACACCGGAGAGCTTGAATTAGCGCGCGGCAGTGTCGCTACGCCCTTGTACTTCTTGTGGGAGAATTACAGAACAATTCTCAGCAAAATCACAGTGAAGTACTAAACATAGTTCTTTAGCCTGTACACACACTTTCACTTCTGCAATGTGTTTTGTTGCAATTTCTTCAGATGCTGGTGTGTTACTGCTTTCACTGACCATTTACCAAGTTCATCAATGAAACTTTCAAAGGCAACAGTTTTCTTAATTAGTTTATTTTCTTCCAATGTTGCATATGTAATTTCTGCAGAGTTATTTGCTATGTCTTCCAAGCCAAGTATCTGTAAAGATAGTCTTCCCTTTCCAGGGCAGTCACCACATTCTGGAAACAAACAAGTCTCTCGCTTTATGTCACAGACTACTAATGATTTCACATGACCAACCAAGATGTCTTATGTCATGTGTTCCAGTAAGTTCTTCAAAGTTACCACACAAAGTTCAATATTCGCACTGTACACACATAGACATATATCTCTAGGTTAATGTAGAATTACCCACTAAGTTCATAGTGCATAAAATTTTGATCTTCCAATATGTAAAGTTGTATAGTTGCTCTTATAAATTGAAAAAGTTTCTTTAATACTGCAAGTCATGACCTCTTCACTTTCACCACTTTTTGACCTTCAACTATTGCAGTTATAGTGTCTTTTTGGTGGCATTCTGCCAAGAACAGTCCCATTTATCTTCCATATAAAAAAACTGCACTATTTGGACTTGAGCTGCCTGTACAGGATGACCATAATAGGGATCTGGTCTTCCAAAGAGTCTTTTTACAGACCTCACACTTATTGATTTGTCTACCATGTACTTTGATACTGATGGAACATGGTTCAAAATTGTTTTCTTTGAAAATGTCTCTGGAGTAGTAGTTAAAACTTGCACCTTTTCACTGTAGGATGCACAATATGCAACAACTGAATTGATATTTGTGAAAAATTCCTGGCAAGAGGTGCAAGAGTGCTTTGGTTCATTTTCTTCTGGAGACGGAATTTCTACTTTGAACAGTGTGGTCAGTTTTGCTGTAATGTATTCATCCATAGTTTTAGTAATTTCTCTTGAGTTTCTTGATGCATAGAGCTTATGACTCGACTTCACTGACCACAGTTTCTTAACAGGACTAACAGCTTCCTCTGTAGTTGACTCATTCAGGGTATTTAATTCTTCCTCTATTGATTAAAATCTGCATCATCTGCACTATGGGAGGCTTCACCTTGTTCAGAAACTATCATTGTCGTTATTCTGTCAAAACATTTACAACACAAAAAGTCATCACTGGAAACATCCTGACTTTAAAACAGAGTCTTCAAATGGGAACACTTATTCCCAACCTGAACAAAGTCTGTTTTTTTGTTTGTCTTATATATCACTCTTTTATGGATATGCAAATAGTCAACACACTTCACTGTCCTGTGGCCCCAGCCAGAAGACATTTCAAACGTTTCTTTTCACAAAACACACTGCAAGTGTTTCAACTGGCAAATTCCTCCCAAAAACACAGAACTCACTGGATGGTCTCAGATTTCTTAGAAGCCTTTTCAGTAAACAAATTAGCACTGAACAACTACAATACAGAAACCTGTAAAGAAGAACCACGACAAAGAAACTGACAAGAAACTACAACAAAGTGTAAGAAATATCTGCAACAATGAAAGTGAAAAGGAATAACTGCAACAAAGAAAGTGATAAGAAATATCTGCAACAAAGACAATAGAAATAGACATTGTAACAAAGAAATTAGTAAGAAACAACTTCAGTGAAGACATACATTGCCCTTGAAAGTTAAAAAAAAAATGATTTTTTAAAATAAAACCTGTCCAACTTAAAAGTGGAAGCTCTCCATAATAGAGAATATCGTACTACATGGTACTAATCAACAGAAAAAAACTAACTTTTCTGCATTGGCATTCTTGAAAAAAAAAACTTTTTTCTTTAACTTATAAAAAAAATTCACAAGGTGACAGTAAAAGAACTTTGACAGATATGTCCAAACAGAGGATAACATTGTAATCATAAAGCAATTATCTTTGAAATAAAAAACTCTAACAAAATATCTAGAACTGTTACAGAGATACAGCATTTTAAAAAAAATTCCAAAATTTGCATCTTCAAAATGGTGTTCGCAGTGTCATCTTTGGAGGCCTGTATCTCATGGCAGGAATTTTTTTGGAGAAAACAAAAAAATACTTGTTTCTTGCTTACTCCTGAATTTTAACATATGCTAAATCAATAACACCCGAGATTATAAAGGTAATCCCCTCCCTGAAGCGTTATGGATTATACCATCACAATTTTGTGTGGTATGGATAGAGAAACGTTACATGTCAGTTGGATGAGTTGCCCCAAACACACTACATGAAAGGTCAAACAACATTTCTGTCCATATGCAGTAATGGTCTGTGTCATCTCCTCAAGAAAGATCCTGATGGCCACGGGACTTATTGCAATTTTGCAAACTGTACAAGAGCCATATGAGGCCACATACAGGAGTCTGGCATCAGTAAAGGGCATTTTCTGTGTTGTATATTTGTGATCTCACACTAAACAGGAATGAAGAAGGTTGGGGGTTTATGGTCTAGTCAACACTGAAATCATTAGAGATAGCACAAATTTGAATAGGAGAAAAGAAATGGGCCATTTCTTTATCAAAAAAATCATCCTGATATTTATCTAGATATCTACACAGGCAATATCTGAGGCAATACTGACCCTACGACTTATCTTAGAAGCTAGATTAAGGAAAGGCAAACCTACATTTCTAGCATTTGTAGACTTAGAGAAAGCTTTTGACAATGTTGACTGGAATACTCTCTTTCAAATTCTGAAGGTGGCAGGGGTAAAATACAGGGAGCAAAAGGCTATTTACAATTTGTACAGAAACCAGATGGCAGTTATAAAGAGTCGAAGGACATGAAAGGGAAGCAGTGGTTGGGAAGGGAGTGAGACAGGGTTGTAGCCTCTCCCCAATGTTATTCAATCTGTATATTGAGCAAGCACTAAAGGAAACAAAAGAAAAGTTCGGAGTTGGTATTAAACTCCATGGAGAAAAAATAAAAACTTTAAGGTTCACCGATGGCATTGTAATTCTGTCAGAGACAGCAAAGGACTTGGAAGAGCAGTTGAACGGAATGGACAGTTTCTTGAAGGAAGGATATAAGATGAACATCAACAAAAGCAAAACGAGGATAATGGAATGTAGTCGAATTAAGTCGGGTGATGCTGAGGGAATTAGATTAGAAAATGAGACACTTAAAGTAGTAAAGGAGTTTTGCTATTTGGGGAGCAAAATAACTGATGATGGTCGAAGTAGAGAGGATATATAATGTAGACTGGCAATGCCAAGGAAAGCGTTTCTGAAGAAGAGAAATTTGTTAACATTGAGTATAGATTTAAGTGTCAGGAAGTCGTTTCTGAAAGTATTTGTATGGAGTGTAGCCATGTATGGAAGTGAAACATGGTCGATTAACAGTTTGTACAAGAAGAGAATATAAGCTTTTGAAATGTGGTGCTACAGAAGAATGCTGAAGATTAGATGGGTAGATCACATAACTAATGAGGAGGTATTGAATAGGATTGGGGAGAAGAGGAGTTTGTGGCACAACTTGACTAGAAGAAGGGATCGGTTGGTAGGACACATTCTGAGGCATCAAGGGAGCACCAATTTAGTATTGGAGGGCAGCGTGGAGGGTAAAAATCGTAGAGGGAGACCAAGAGATGAATACACTAAACAGATTCAGAAGGATGTAGGCTGCAGTACGTACTGGGAGATGAAGCAGCTTGCACAGGATAGAGTAGCTTGGAGAGCTGCATCAAACCAGTCTCAGGACTGAAGACCACAACAACAACAACAACATCTACACAGGGATTTGAATGCTGTCAACAGAAATCTAAGTTCAGTGTTGTAACAACAGCATCACATAAAACTCGCCTCCATAGCCTAGGTTGCAAATGCAGCCTGTGCAGTGGCACTAGACTGGAGGTAGCCAATTAAAGTCCTGCTGGCAGAAGAAATTTTCACCACCCAAATTAGGCTTGCAAGGGAAGGGTAGGTGGTGGTGTAAAGTTCCTTATCAACATACTTATCACCAATGTTCCAGAATTAAAACTCCAAATCCCTAAGCGATGTTTCATGCAAAGAGGACTTGTGACACTGCTGATGGGGATCTATCCATCAAATGGAGACATTAAGCTCAGCAGACCACTTGGGGCTTTTCAAGAGTATTATCCTATGTGCCAGCACCAAGTTTCAAGCTTTTCCTGTTCTCACCACATTAAACACAAACATGTTACAACACTGAGCACACTCCTGTTATAGTCACCTACACTGGACATTAAGATAAACTTTTCTGCCTTTACAGCCAGTTACCATTCATAATACCAACTAGAAATTTGATTTAATCCATCTTGTATCCTCTTACAGTCAGTCTAACTTAACGCAACCCGCTCACCACAGCATCGTCAGCAAATAACCGCAGATTGCTGCCTACCCTGTCCACCATGTCATTTACGTGTATAGAATACAACAGCAGCCCTAACACATTTCACGGGGGCACTCCTGATAATACCATTGTCTCTGATGAACACTCATCATTGAGGACAACATACTGGGACCTCTTACTTATGAGGTCTTCATGCCACACACATATCTGGGAAACTATTCCATATACTCGTACATTCAATAAGAGTCTGCAGTCCTATTCCTCAACTTGCAAATATGTCGTTATACATAGGAGGTAATGTAACAATTCAATGGGGAAGCACAAATACAGAGCATTAAGGACCATAAGCATTATGGTTTTTGTGAGAAATGAGTTATTTTTGTAATCACACATTATATTTTTTACAAGTAAAATGCATAGAATTACTTGTTTTACACCACTATATAGCATGAGCGTGCATATCCCATGAGATTCTGTGATCTGTAGACGCCATTCCTGACCTTATCACTGGCAGAATAGTTTTGAAATACATTGGAACAAAGCTCAATCCATTCTCAGCCTCTGGTGTGATACTGTGTGATCTGCACACAAAAATTCAGTATGTTGTTCTTGATGATAAGTGTTCATCAGAGACACTGGTATCGTCAGGAGTGCTCCTGTGAAGTGTGTTAGGACTGCTATTGTTTTCTACATACGTAAATGACATGGTGGAAGGGTGAGCAGCAATCTGTGGTTATTTGCTGATGATGATGTGGTGAACGGGAAGGTGTCAAAGTAGACTGGCTGTAAGAGGAAACAAGATGAGTTAGACAAGTCCCTTCTTGAATTCATGTTTTTTTATTCTGTAGCATTGGCTGATTTACCAGTTGCCATTGGCTCCATTCGCAGCACTTTCGTCTTTTTCAAAACATCATTTCTGACACTCACATAAAAAACTTCTGTGACCTTCACATTATAAAATCACTGTGCTATTTTATTACAGTTTTGGAGTTTAAGGATTATATGCATATAATGTAGGTAGCACTTGAGCAGCATTGCGAGGTGTCAGACAAGTAATACAAATAGGAACATGGCTAGATTGTAAAGACTGGGATGCTTTTGAAGATCGTCTCAAAATAATGTGCTATTTTTAATTAAACATTTTGTTCGTGGAGTATCTGCATAGACCGTCTGTGAAATCATTCACCTGGCCAACTCTTTATTTGCTCATTGCATCACACTCTCATATGAGCAAGCATTATCTCCATTTTATGAATATTGATAAATGCAGTGTTATTTCCTTGTTAGATAACAAATGCAAAGCAGTAATGCATAAAATATAGATAGTTGAATTTTTACAATAGGATATGGTTTCATAGGCAATACAAGAACCTGATCGATAAAGTGTGAAAAGAGTGCTGAAACTATGTGTAAACGATAGTGTGATAAATGAAGGTTAAGAGCATCTGCAGCAAAGTGAATGATAAAGTTGGGAGAGTAGGAACAACTGAATCTGTCTACCTGTAAGCTCTTGAGAAGAAACAAGTGAGCCAGCATGTCAGTTAATTATTCAATTTGTATTTTTGTCTTCCAGTGACAGAGAACTGTGTTACTCAAAATATTCACATTATACTAGGGAGGAGTGAAACTGGCAGCTGGAGGGGAAAGTATATAAATATAGACAATACTCACTCCACTTTTTTTGCATCCTTCTCCCCTCAAGTGTTGACTGTACACCTTAGTCATCACAATTCAGAAGACTTCAGCCTACATGTGTCAAGGTGAAGCCAGCTAAATATGCCATCAGGCAATGCTGTCTGGCACATGTAAACACAGTGCGTTACAAGAGATTTATTTGAAAATGATATGATAATCAAAATTGGCAGACAGCACATTGCAATAAATATTTGGTAGTTGGAAGTGGACAGTTACTTATTTTAAACACTATATTATGAAGGCAAAATTATATGTCAGGGAAATGTTTGGAAAACACTATAGTGAAGCATCAGACTTTCCATTTACTGTAGTATTCTGAGATTTAGATAGTATATTACACTGTTACTTCTCATCTGTTAAATTTTAAAGCTATTACAGTTTTGACTGTGTGAGCATTTAAGAATTACTTAACTTTGCATATTGGCTTTAGTACAAAACACAAAACAAATGTCATCTGCTCCCTACATATAACATTGAGAAAACGGCTGGCACAGGCAGTGTATGCCTGGCAGCAGACCTACCTTGAGAAATTTTTTGGAGGACACAGGAAAGGGAGCAGAGAGTGGAAACAGTCTTTACAGCTATGCTATTGTTACAACACTGAACTTAGATTTCTGTTGACAGCATTCAAATCCCTGTGTAGATGTTGTTGTTGTTGTGGTCTTCTTCCATTAACATCTTTCCTTGGAGATTGTACTTTTATAAATATTATCTGTATGGTTTTTAGTGGAACACTGTACAACCTTGCAGTCTGTGATGTTGATACAATTTCTCCTCTTGTGGCATTGTCTTTAAAGTCATCAAGAAATTTGTGTTCCTTGTACATGACTCTGTGTGTCTTAAGACTCAGTCATCTTAATTTGCAAATAAGCATATCAATGCTATGTGATGAAAATCTCAAGTCTCTTTGCACTTCCATACAGTGAACATATAAGCAAATGGTTGGTAGCAGAACAATTGCAAAGCCATAGCAACAGCAGCATGAATGAAGTGCAGAGTTGCCTCATAAATGCTGATAACAGTTAGTGTTTGGGTCTTTGCATCTTATAATGGCACTAGTGGCAGAAATGACACTGTGACAACAGTGTAAGCTTAGAGTCATGGACCAATCCAGACTGGCTCAATGGCTTCTCATTCACACTCACAAAGTGAAGCTAAGGGGTGGGAGAACTAATCTACCCCTCCCAGCTTCCACTCTGATCTGTAGTACAGTAGATTAGAAATAAATGTTAATAAACCAATAATAGCTCAACTAGTAAATATATGCATAAGTTTCATCAAATACAAAGAGCAAAGAGTACTATTTGTTTCCTAACATTTGTGCTCTTAAAGGCAATGGAAAAACCTGGAATGTGTTAGGCTTTTTTAAGGGGGTCATAACTTGTGTAATTTTCTTTTTTTTAAGTATTTTCATTCAGATGCTATCTTTCAACAACAGTATTTTTGATAGATTAAATTAAGAATGTTCATAATACTGATATGAAAACACAACTTTCAGCTGTAATTAGTTTGGTGGAAACAAGTATTTTAACCACACTTCTCTCAGTTCCATGTTATCAATTCAGGTAGACAAATATTTTTAATTTCTTTTAATTTATTATTATTATTAATTAATTTATTTATAATTATTTGTCTAAGTCTTGCAGTTTATGGGATAAAAAATGAAGATAAAAAATTAAGCTGCTTCATCAATGAAAAGAACAAATAAAATTTTTGGTTTAAATTTTTTTCTTTATTTTTTTTTCTTTATTTTCCTGCTTCACTTGTAAACAGATATTTATGATTTGGATTTCATCATGGTAAAAAGAGATATTTTAATGGTTGTGTTATTTTGCTGTCAGTATTACTGCAAAAAATTTAAAATAAATTCTTTTTTCAGAATATTGACTACCGTGTAGAATTTACAAAATGGTGGGTGAATGAGTTCAAATCAGTGAAATTTCCAGCCCAAGGAACAGTCTTTGACTACTACATTGACTCAGAATCCAAAACATTTGTGCCCTGGACCGAGAAGTTACCTCGTTTCATACTTGACCCGGATATACCACTTCAGGTAATTAGATTAGATGAAGTGAGTAATTCAAATTATGTTATTTTCCTCTCCTCAGTGGGCACTGTATTTTTAATAAGATGAAATTATTGCAAAAATCTGTTATGATGTTGACCTGAAACTTTCACAATTGACAACTAAAGAATAGGCATATGACCTCAAAATACTTTTTGTTTATAAAGTACCCTAGTACTGAGGAGAGTTCTGAGACAGTTTAATCAGGATGGTGATTCTTCTGGAAAATGTGGAGTTCTTGGGGAATTATATTTAACCTGGAAAAATCTTGGAAATCTGAGGAAATTGCAGGAATTTCATGAAATCTCAGAAAATTCTGCATTTTTAACTTAGCTTTGAAACTGAATTTTATTGAGTTTTATAAATCATAAATTTTAAAATACTTACTGTTTCAAAGTGTGTTAATTATATGAATATTATTTCTTATACATTATTGATGTAATTGAAACCTGCATTTAAACTACAGCTTATGGCTGATACATAGCTCAGCTGAGAGGGAAGAAAAGTCGTTATTGCGGTATGCTGTCTCCCCGCTCACCATTAATTTATTAGGAGCTTCTTGACACCATCTTCCTCCTCACTCTTGAAATTCTCAGGGAGTTTTTTCCAGGTTTGAGTGGCTACCCTTTTAAAAGACTAACTTAATAAAATAAAATTCATCTATAATGTCCTTGGATGAATATCCACACAACACTGTGCTACATAAATATCTCCTACAACGTTTTTTGTGACATACCTACATGATGCACTCTAGAGTCATGGTAAGTAGCATCATGAAGACCTGGGATGTTGCTGGGTCAGTATTCACAGCATATGAACACTGAAGTAACAACAAGACTGACATTTTCACCTACAGACTTGGCGACAATAGGAGGCCCGGCCAGGACAGGACTGGCAATGTCCGGACTGATGACAGGGCTGATGTCAGCACTGACAGGCTTGACAACGGGAGCAAACCATAACAGGGCCAGTGCCAACTGAACTGACACTGAGAGTAAGAGAGTTGGTATCCAGTGGCATCACAGGCTATGCCAAGATTGACAGTACAGCCACCATAGAACTTTGAGAACAAGACACAGAATGCCACATGGCACAACAACAACACTCTAAAGAACCTGATGGAAGATGGCCCAGCTGTCCACATACAAAACTGACAGATGCCCTGTCTGGACTCTGTTCAGGAGCAAGCTCATTCAAACATTGTGAAAAAGACTGACTGTCATTAACTAAGGATGTGGGGCATGCATTTCTCAGCTGGAGGTGAGTGACGCAAAGAAAATGTACATTAACTGTTCCACCAGTAAATCATACTCTTAGTTCTCCAGGTGCAAGTTGGGGAAAAACTGACAACACAGATGAAAAATTTCTGCAACTACACTTGTAAGAAAATGAGCACTGCGTTGCATGCCTTTGATGCCATAGGACATAAAATGCAACTCAACTGTTGATGGTACAATTCCCAGTCTTCTGTCTGACCATTGAACACACACAAAAAAAAATGCAAATATGGGAGTTGCGTGCTGAGATATAATTATAGTAGGCAAAACCTGAGTGAGCTGAATTACACTACCCTGTAACAAACATCTGAACCTGCTGCTCCTGAAGGGAATGACGTGAGACAATAGCAGATCTGACAATGAGACAGGCACTGTGAGGAACTTGAACATGCAGTCTGTGCATGAGAACACTATCTATGAATGACAAACTTGAACCTTAAAATACTGAAAACAACATACCAGCAGCATGAATGAGAATACACATTGCTACACATGGTAAAGAGTAACCTGAACTATGCAGAAAGGACAACTACTAAGAAAGTTGATGCATAGACTGAAAAACATTACAAAACACATTTGTCCCAGGTGGAGGAGACAGATTCTTCACTGGCAAAGTAGGATAGGTATAGAACAACACTGGAAAAAACTGTTTACCTCATCATTAATAAAGTAGTCTCATACTGATGATTAGTGATCAAAGACACTTCAGATGAATAACATTATTAACAAAATGAAACCCAATTATAATGCTCTTCAAAGAGTATCTACATAGCTGTGCAACAGAAACATCTCTCCTATGACACTGTCTGTGATGTACCTACACAATGAATGCTAAAGTCATAGTAGGCATTGTGTGAAGATGTAGGACATTACTGCCCAGGTGCTGCCAGCATGTGACAGCTGATGTGCTGCTGGTGCAGGCCACGATGAACTGGACCAGGTCTACTGGCATGGAGCAGTGAGATGAAACTGCTGGTGTGCCAACTTGTAGTGCTGGGACTAAACTGCTGGTACTGCTGACTTGAGGCTCAAGGTGTAACTGATGTCGCATTGTCCATTCATACCCTAAATGGTTGGGAGCAGATGGATGTCTGCATGCTACAGCGAGGGCAACTGACCCGGTGCAGCAAAATAGTGCCCTGCCAACAATGGACTTTGCTGCGACAGGTGCAATGCCTGTTGGTGAGGCTGATGCCTCCACATGCTGTGGACGCAACATGTAACTTCATGGTAAAACATCCCAGGCCATACAAGGAAATATCTTGGTGTTGATGAAAGCCATTTATCCATGCCCTCCTGGTGCGGTGGCCACCTGCACTACTTGCCTGGTGCGTGGAGGAAATGACTACCAGGCGGAAAAACAGTTTCATCCAAATTTTCTTAAAGATAAATAACTTTCTATATCTGTTTTATCAAGGAAGTGGTTTTCCAAAACCACAGAAAACACACAAATACAAATTGCTTAACTACAGAATAGCATTATATGTTAATTAAGGAATCCGGAATGTAAACCAACTTATAACAAGAACTTAGCATTCAAAACTCACAGTATTTTTCACTGCTGGTTAACTCATAATGTTAACCTAATGTATGTGAGATTAGTTAATTACAATTACTTAGACTGTGGAATCATCAATTGCTTGGATAGAAGAGGCATTAAGGAATAAATTTTAGTTTAACATTGTTTCAGAATTGGTTTACTATTAAAATGTATGAATTTTTCACAAATTAGACTGATGCAAAGTTGTTTGTCCACCTTTGCTGCTAACAGTCTGGCTGTAAGTTACCCTCCACAGATTGATACTTGATGATATACAAAATCTGAGTTTCCTACATTTCAGCAATAGAAAATCTTGTATGGAATGATAATTCAAATTAAAGATAGACAATCATTCACCTGTTGTGTGTGGTGCATAGAAACACAAAAGAAAACAGTATTTACAGTAGCTTTTGAGCTCTTTCTCTTTCTCTTGCAATAGTACACACACATGCAACCGCAGAGACAACCAAACATACAAACTTGCAGCTGACTGTTGATTACTGGTTATTGGTAGTTGGAGGTGGTGATGGGGCTGGGTAGAATGTGTGAGGCAAAGAGGTGGTAGCGAGTTAATGAGAGCAGGCCTTTTGACAGATGACTCAGCAGCTGCACAACAGCACAAAAGGAGTTCAGAGGGTAGAGCATATTAGGTACAGAGAGGAAGGGGACAAGGGGGAGAGGAAGCTGGAGTTGAAGACAGGGAGGGAAGAGAGAGAAAGGAAGATGGGTGGAGAAAGGGGGGGGGGGGGTTGGAGAGCCCACACGTGGAGGGAGGCAATCCATAGTGTGGACAGAAGAGAGAAAGAAATAGGTGAGATGAAGCAGTGGGAAACAGGTTAGCAAAGGTTTAGGACAGGAGGTTTGCAAGAGTGCACAGTATGCTGGAGAGATGGTTCCTATCTGCGTAGGTCAGAGAAAGTACTGTTGGAGTGGAGTATCCAAATCACTCATGTATAATATCTGTTAAAGTCATTTGTGTTGTGGTATGCAGCATGTTCAGCAACTGGATGGTCAATTTTGCAGTTTGTCATAGTTTTGTGGTGGCCATTCATGTGAGTAGGGATTTGTTTGATTCTTCAGCTTCTCCTTCATGTCAAAATAGTTCATGGATGAAGTGTCGGATGTCAGTGCCCAATGGGAACAATATTTTGGAGTAGGGATGATGTGTAGAAATATTGGGCTGTGTGGGGGAGATGGGGAGGTGATAAAAACACAGTGCTGGCCCTCCATCAGCCAGTTCACCAGCGCATCCAATGTTGGCAGTGTGGTCATTTGCTGAAATATATTGTGCCCGTTGGACACTGACATCCAGCAGTTCACCCATAAAATATTTTGAGAGGCAGTTGTTTGCTTGTCATGCCCACACTGAATGGTGCACAGTAATTGCAGCATTGTTGATATACAACATGGCAGCTGTCACATATGGCCCTGACTTTTATAGGTTGGGAAGTGCCTGTGACTTGCTGCAGTAGGAATCACAAGGGAATGACTCATGAAGTGCAGGACTGGAATAGGGATGGACAAGGATGATCTGTTTAGTAGGTGCCAGAACATTACTTTGGGTGACGTGGGTAGGATTTTGGGTAGAATGTCCTTCATATTAGGGCACAGCAAGAGGTAGTCAAAGCCCTGATAATGGATGTGGTTGAGCTTTTTAAGGCCAGGGTAATACTGAGAGATCAGAGGAATGCAGGTCGGTGGCTGGTCAACTGGTGTCCTTGTTAGCAGGTCTACTGGTGTCAGAGGAGGAGACGGCATGGAAAATCAGTTTGTGAAAGAACTGAATTGGACAGTATCCTTTACTCCACACCCTTCACCCTCCCTCCCCCTCTCTTGGCCTCCCTTCTTCTTCCTCTCTTTGACTTTTACATGTCTACCCTCCAAACTGTTTTCGTCTCATGCAGTGGCTGATTCATTGGTTGAAAGACCTGCCTCACACTACCCCACTATCTCCTCATGGCCTCATGTGTCCTTTCCTACCTCCTTCCCTGCATATCACAGGAGACTGCTCTCAGTAACTGATAATCAATGCACAGTCTTGCCATGACTGCAGGTGCATATGTTTGGGTGCACCTTTGCTAGAGAAAGAGCAAGAGCTAGAAAGCTATAAGTGAGAGATTGCCTTCCCTTTATTTTCCCACATTTCAGTTATTCATTCCTTTCTTCAGCTGTCATATGACAATTGCTCTGCCAGAAAATCATCAAGTGGCGTTTTAAAAGATATTTTACCATTTGAGATGGCACAGAAGCTAGCATTTGGCAAGATCATAGCTCAAAAATCCCTGTTTGGCAATTTTGATTACAGTTATCCATAATTACTGTAAATTTGTTAATGTGAATACTGTGATGCATCCTGTGAAAAGGACATGGCAGATTTTCTTCCCTGTCCTTACTTGATACTTGTTACTGTTCTGTCTAATGACCTCACTGTCAACAATACACTCTTCCTTTCTTTTGAAGATGTTTTCATTTATGATGTGATATGTAGATCGAGCCAGCCCACAATACTTTAATGTCCTTAGTTGTGAGGCTGCACACAAATAATTGATGATCCATGAGTGGGGATTCACAGGCAGAATGCCAGTACCACTTTTTTACAGCACCACCCAAGTAAGCTCAGTTCAGCATAATGCAGATTAAGAAATAACACAACTAAAAAGATGGTCCTGATCAAATATGAATGAAACCCAAGCATGGCTGTGGAGAGGGCATGGCTAGTGCCTGGCATGATGCTGTGGCATGGGCATGACTGGTTCCAGACTTGAGCTCAGCACGAGCTCAATAGGATCCCTGATAGATGGGCTGCTGGAGGCAGCCAACATTAAGCCTAGTGAAAGACTGCCTGCTGGAGGTCTGGTGGTGACTTTATGGCATCTGCTAGCATTCAGCATATCAGTAGATTGTTTGTCAGCAGTATGGTGTCCATAACAAGCTGTGCCCATAACAAGCCATGCACTTGTAAACAGTCTTCAGAAGAAGAAATGCCTGCAGCACTTAGAGCAGGCTACTTTCATAAGCTGCAGCTGTAGTGCTGAAAGCTGGCATAGCCAATGTATGGCCAGGTATAATAAATGCTGCTCATGAAGTTTTTCATATAACACTCATGTCACTGGAAAATGTCATTTTTGTTCTCTTAATAAATAAAAAGTTGTGTAAATGGTAATTTTATGTCTCCAATCAATAGAGCAGTCTGAAGATAGTGTGAGATTGAGTTTAAAGAGATTTATTTACAGTAACAGCAAAATGTGAAAAATAGTAAATGTTCGCAGAACCACCTGAGTAGGCTGCAGCTGCTGTTCTATGCTTTACTGCCTTCATACTCCCATCACACCCTACCATCTTTGTTCCTGTGTTGAGAGAGTGTGAAATCAATACAACACAGCAGCCAACCTGTGTACTTGCTGGAAACAATTATTATTCTTGAGGCCATTTTGTTGCTGAAAGTGTATATCGTTGAACTCAATATCACACCAGCCTACTATGGGGTAGCTCTAATAACTGAGCTATGGTTTTACAGTGTTTTATTTTTGATGATTAAAATTATTTTTTTCTGTTATCATTAGACATTGTATGTAATACCACATGATTGGTATTTCTGTTCGTAGATTACAACTACTGCTGCTAATTTATTTTTAGAAGCAGTAGAATGATATACTTTAGGAGAGAGACCTGGAATACTAGAGAGACCTGGAATAGCAACACTTGACTGAATTAGTTTGGTGGAATATAATTTTTGATACTGATTTCATGTGTATATTTCCAGTTACTATTTCAAAAATAAAGAGACTCTAACATTCCAGTATGTCTTACAACCTTAATCTAATGCATTTTGGGACAGTCTAGCTGAAAAATGACGATTATTTTTGTGCAATTTCTAATGTATCATAATTTTACCACATTTTATTAGGTTGCTATGTTGTCTGTTTCTCCATTTGGTACTAATTTTGCAATTAATTTTAAATTATCTGCTCAGTAAGCAGTATATTGGTTAATATAGGTGAAGAGAAATGGAAAAAATTGACGTTTACCATGTATCTCCGTTGTAATCTCATCAAAATGTTAGAAATTGATTGAAAAGTGTCACACACCCAAGACTCCCAGTACCAAATAGCACAAAATAACTATTTAAATAAAAATAAATTTTTAATGTACCACTTTTTAAATTGCATTAAAAGTATAAAATAATTTCTCCTGGTCCCTTACAGATTCTTAACCCCATACAGATAGTCCTGAACAGACATTTTTCATTTTAAATTTTACAAGTCTTTTCATAGCTATTAAAAATTCACAATCACATATTTTCACGAATATGCACATGGGGTTAGGAATTTGTATCGGGCTTTAAGAAATTATTTTATACTTTTTAGTCTCATTTAAAAAGGTATTATATTAAAAATTGATGTTCTTTAAAGAATTATTTTCTAAAATAGATGATTTTGGGGCATATGCCACACACCATCTGATCTGTTGATCATTCTTCCTGCCCTATACCACCACTGTTATTTTCAGAAAATAAAAAATAGTATCAGATTAAGCTACACTGTAAATTGACATGATTGTTAACTTGTGAGGTAAGGATGCAATGGAAGAATGCGCATATTATGGATTTCAGTTTACTGTAATTGAAACCAGCCAAGGCTGAAGACTTCAAAGGCAGGAGTCTGTGTCTTGCGTCTACAGAACAAAGAAACTAACGTGAATTATGTCAGAATGGTCAGCAACCAATGTGCAGACATGGTGTCAATGGCCACACCTTTCACAGATGTGGGTTCTGCATGTAAAATGATAAAATCCAACCCTTTTGCAGTTCTTCGTCAACATGCCAGTGTAAACACATTAAAATCAATTTGTTCAGATTTCAACATGGTTTATGCAGCTACAGTGATAAAGAACCACATAAGGGTTGGACTCTATCATTTTACATATGAAATTCACACATGGGAAAGTTGTGTCCATTACCACCACATTCATAAGAAACTTGTATTACGGATACGATTAGATGATGCTTCCTCTACAATAACGTGTGGAGGTAAGATATGTCACTACAGTTTTTCACTGTGACTAAAAGAAAAACAGCCTACACAGGACACTGTCTTCCCACAATAAATTTATATTGTCTGTGGTCCTGCACATACCAAAACTATTTAAATTAATCATTGGTCAGTTATATATTAATAAATGCTGGATGTTGCAGACATGTTTTAAGAGATGAAAATTAAAGTTTGTTTCTGTACATAAGACTAACGGTAGACTTCTAATGATATATTTTTGAATAGTTAGAAACACTGCATGATCTCAGGTGTCTGTTTCAAGCTCTTGTTTCAGTGCAGTCTCATTGATTGCAAAAACTGGTACAAATGGTACAATTATACTCCATGACGGGTATTTTCCAATTTTATGACATTCCGCCTTCCATCACATCAAACTAACATTCTTGGAGAGTAATATTTTTCTTGTTGAATGAGAGAGGAAGAGGTCCCAGTTAATTCAGAACATTCCCTGGTATTGATATGTGTACCTACATCACATACATATGAAACCTATAATGAAAAAAATAAGTCTGTCTGAATGTGGCTGCTGCAAAACAGTTTAACACAGCTTTCTTTATTTAGCAACAATTGCCTGGCAGTGAGAAGATGTGGGCAAGGCCATAAAATATTCATGGAGAGGAAAACAAATATTCCCTCTCCCTGATAATGCTTTTGTCTTCTGTGCCACACAGATTCAGGAGGAGGTAATGATTTTGTTTCTAGTATTAATCGAATTTGCAATTATTTTTAATGTACTGGATGATTCAGGAGAAATGTCACATAACTTGTGAGGTGATTCTATAAGTGAAAATAAACTGAAAAAGTCCTATGAATATGTGTCTGATTGTTGATCATTATAGAACAGGCGTGGGTTGAAGACTACACATCCATGAACGAAATGTTGTATAGGCATGGTGGTGGACAGATTAATGATGGGATGGATGATTGATCCATCCTGCAAGTTCAAAAAACCTCCACCCCCATCTCAGTGCACTTGTCAACATGTTGGAGAATGTGTTGTGTTGCACATTGAACATCATCTTGGCAGACTTAATGCACACAACAGCATCAGTGATGCAAGCAATAAAGTTCTTCATGTGTATCCATCTTCATAGCATATACATCCCCAGCCACCCCATAAACAGAAGTCTAATGAGATTAGGTCAGGTGATCTGGCAGGCAGTTAGTGGATTGGCCACAGCCAATCCACTGTTGAGGAAATTTATTTTTCAGACACTGGGATAATAGTCTGGTACAGCAAATCAGTAATCCATCATGTTGCAGGTACATTTGCCATCGGTGCTCTAATGTCAAATCTTCGATAAGCGCAGGTCGGTCTTCTATCAGGGAATATGCATATGTTGTGGCTCTCATGCAGTTTGGTGGGAACACTGGCCACTGAGTCATCAATCATACCACACTAGATGTTCACTGAGAACCTAATTTGGAATCTTTTTTCTGTAGTGTCATTTGGCTTGTCCACCACCCATGTATGAGAACTGCATGTAAATCTAGCATCAACTGTAAATAAAGTATATTGCATGTTGCCTGTGTATAGCCAACCATTCACAAAATTGTGGTCTCCTTGCTGAGTCACCTGTATACAGATGTTGCACGGGCTGCATATGGAATGGGTACAAGCCTTTTGATTGTAATTTATGCCATACTCATGTTTGAGGAATATCGAGCTGAAGTTAAGGTGTCATGTACTGGTGGTGGAACTCTGTTGTACCATTGCAATAATGTTGTCCCTTTTCTCATTTGACTGGATGGCCTCATGTTCTGATGTTACATGTACACTAGGTAATGTTCTGGATTCACATAATGTTTGAAAAATCCTGGGGGATACTCTGGCACAGGGGATTCATCGATCAGGGAACTGTCTCTGATATTCCGCCGCAGCTGCATGGGCACTGCCATTACAGTACCCGTACACAAACAATATGTCTGCATATTCTTCATGGGTGAACTTATGTGGCATGTTGGTATTCACGGAACAGTGGACTTGCTCAATTAGACAACATTCAAGCATGGCACCCTCATGACCTCATGGCTGCTTAATGATCCAGCATATGATTGCACTAGTACGCTTGGTGCTGTTGCCCCGTTGTGACATCACAGTGCTGCCATCTGTTAGTAAAACCCCACATCTTTTATAGGATGGATCATTAGTCTGTCTCACCATTACTCAGTCCACCGCAGTGCCTACAAGGCATTTTGGTAAGTAATATTCACACTTGTCATCCTATCCATTTGTGGACACGTGTAGTATTCAATTCGCTCCAGTTCTGTAATGATCATGAATTGCATACATGTTCATAGCACTTTTTTGGTGTATCTTCACATGTAGAACCACCTCACAAATTATGTAACTTTCCTCCTAAATGACACTGTATATTTATACTCCCCTGAACACCTACCACTTCTTCACTTCTTTTTGTAAGCTGCAGATGGTACTCCTGCAAAGGCCTGTGTAAGCTGTAATGTCATAAGTATTATGACAAAAATATAAAACTATTTACCTGTATAGTAACATACATGTAGTATTTATTTCTTTTAGGCTGTTTTGGTGCATACATCTGAATCCATAAGGGTCCGGTTTTTTCTGGATATGCTTATGGAAAAGAGGCAACCAGTTATGCTGGTAGGGAATGGTGGTGTCGGGAAAACAGTGCTAGTCAGTGACAAACTGTGCAACTTATCAGAGAATTATGCAGTTGCTAATGTGCCATTCAATTTCTACACCACATCAGGTAAGGAAATGTGTTAACCATGGGTTGTCATGAAATTTGTTTCAAGAAACAAGCAGTTGAACAGCTTTATTCTGCAAGTGAGATCAGTGCTGCTCTTTTCCAAATCTATTATCATATTGTAAACTCTTTACAACAAATATTTTACTCTGAAAAATATATGCTGCATTTGTTATTCAACAGAGATGCTCCAGAAAATTTTGGAACGTCCACTGGAGAAGAAAGCAGGAAGAAATTATGGTCCTCCAGGCAACAAAACATTAATTTATTTTGTTGATGATATGAATATGCCAGAGGTAAACCATTGTTACTAATTTCAAGAAAATGTAATTATATGTTATAGTCAAAGCGGTGTGTATGTACTTTTGACATAAACAGTGGAAAATCCAGGATGGAACAACAACAATGTAAAAAGGATAAATTGTACTCATGATGTCGAGATGGTATTGAGTGGCAGGCAGCCACATTGATAGAATACTGCTAGATATTAGCTGTCAGGCTAAGTTCCTTGTCAGCTGCTGACAGAACACACAGACATTCACACATGCCTGCAGATGACAGTGCCCCCCCCCCCCCCCCCCCTACACACACACAGTTACATTGTGCTGGCTAAATACACAGTGTAAGGACTGCAGTTAGACTTGGGTAACCTGCCATGTCAATGTCATCATATGCTATATGAATTCCCCTTCTCCACTGCCCAGGTGCTGCATTCCTATCATGTGCACCTGCTGTCTCTCCCTCCTACATTTTCTATCTCACACAACTGCTGCCTTTCTCTGAGCTGTCATCCACCCATCCCAAACACTCCCTCACACTCCATGCCTCTTTGCTCCCCCCCACTCACTCCACCCGACACAACCCTTCAGCCCGCCGTACGTGTCTTACTGCAGATTCAGCACTGTGAATTTAGTCAGTACAGTGTAACTGTGTGTGTGTGTGTGTGTGTGTGTGTGTGAGACTCTGTGTGTGAGTGTGTGTGTGTGTGTCTGTGTGTGTGACTCAACATAGAGTTTTTACCTTCATTACTAAATTATTGGTATGTCTACCTGATATGTTTCAAAACAGCATGCATAAAAATGGGATTTTCTGGTGCTCATGCCTCTGGTTCTATTGATGATCAAAAGATAAGGTCAAGTGTTGTGGATAGCCCTTGTGCATAGACCATTTTGTATACTCAACAGAAGGATCATCTTAAGTGTTACTAACCTACAGTACAGGGTCAAAGTATGAATATTACACACATCCTCTTGCTTAGGCAAATGGAGCAAATCAGTTAGTTCTTTTTGGTTTTGATATGGTCTGGGCTTGACAGAACGTACGGTGAGGCACAATTAGTTCATGGGCAGTTCTGTGGAGAATCCCACAAAAAGGATTTTTTTACTCTTATTTTAGGCATCATCAGCAGACCAAAACCCAGTCCAGGATTCCAAGATGGCTATGCACAGCAAATGACTGAAATTTTTATGATATGTTCCTGAGATCACAATCTTGAGCATCATGGAAAACAACCTTGAAAACTTTCTTGACATCTTTGCCCATTTCCAAGATACAGAGGTTACGCTATTTCTACAAGTAAAATCTTGCATGAGGCGAAATCTAAATAATAAATAACCACAGCAGATTGCTCTAATTTTGGCGGTATATTCTCCCCCCAGTTTCAAAAATATTTATCCGTTGCTGAGAAACCTCCTAAAATTTCTTTCTTGGGAACCAAAACTCAGCTGCAGTTTCTAAGATGTCTATGCAGAGGAAAAAGCTGCATTTTTTTAATGTTTTCCTAAGATCTTGATCTTGAAAATTTCCTTCAAATCTCTATCCATTTCTGATATACAGAGATGTACACATAAAAACAGGAGTGAGGTGAAAATGTAGTTTACAAAGTGACTTACCATGGAGAAATATACTGTAAAGTGTCTCTATTATCATCTGGGACCCGATGTTGTAATACTGAAGCACACACAAAATTTTTTTGCAGGTAAAATCCGGTCTGATGTGTATAATTAGTTTGACTAATACATTTCATTTGATATAAGTTACTTGTTCTGCTGCAACAGGAAAAAGAAGGGAACAAACAGAAAAATGCTACTATCAGAGCACAAAAAATGCGAATATCTTTCTGTTTATTTAAAAAACTCTGTCTGAAAAGTGGGCACAACTGCCTCATTCTACCTTTCTCAGCACCTTTAAGAATGTTACCAAAAATTTTGGCATGCAAACATACACTTGCTTGCACTGAGAGAAGAAGACAATGGCTGCAGCAGAATGATGGAAAGGTAATAAATACTGGAAGACAGTGAGCAGTGGATGTGTTATAGAAAGAGCAAAGGAGACAATGGCACTGTGAGAGAAAGAGAGGGGCACCATGGTATATTAGCAGTAAGAGAGAGCAAGACGGAGACATTGACAGTGAGGGGAGACTGGGGCAGTACGACAGAATGAAGGGAACTGTGGCTGTGACACAGAGGACAGAGGGAGAGAGAGGCAGAGATAATGACAATGAGTTGGGCTGAATGACTGAGTGAGAAAGGGGAACTGGAAGTGGATAGGTATGAGCAACGTACTGCGATGGACTAGTGGGTATGTATGAGTTAGAGTTAGGGGAGCTTGTATGAGTTTGAGGTGAGTTGCATCTTAAAAAATTCACAAATATGTTTGGGAAATTTTTTAAAGGCACTGAGGAAGGTAGAATGAGGCAGCTGGTACTCCACATATCAGCCAGAGTCTTTCAAATAAACAGGAACATATTCATATTTTTTGTATTCCAATGGGATTATTTTTCTGGTTGCTTACATTCTGCCAGTACTTTCCATGCCATATTTAGAAGAACTTAGACCAATAGCTCAGTAATATTTAGCAGTATTTTATCAATGTATCTGTTCACCACTCAATGCCTCTTCCTTGTTTATTGTTAATTTATGACTCATTAGTCTCACACATATTTTATAGTCTTAAGATATTATTTTAATGCAATGTGAAGTAAATTTCTGAGTGATGTAAAATGGTGCAATTACATATCACAAGAAAATACAATCATCAAAATTATAAATGAACTGAAAATATAATATGAACAGAGAATATCTTTTTACCAAATACAAAGACAGAGAATGACAGAAAATGCTAGCTTTCAGAACCAGGTGTTCTTCCTTCTATCAAAAGAGAGGTAATTGGATGATAGGAGACTGTGTAAGTAAGTAAGAGATAGAAAAAGACTCAGGGAAAGTCATATAGATAACCATCTGATTTTTCCCTTTCACCCTATCTATTCCCTTTGACCAAAAGTCATGGATTACTTCCCCTTTTACCTTTTTATATTTTTAAGCCTTAGCAGTCTCCTTTTTTTGTCCAAGATCCTCTCTTCTGATAGGAGAAGGAACTGTCGGTCTTACTACATGTTTACAAATGCTGGTGCTAGGTGAAATGTCCAGATTATAGATAAAAGATACCCAGGAAGTATCATAGTTTCTGAGTCCACTTCCGTAGTACAGCGGTAGCATTACCACCTACCACGCAAGGGGGCCTGGGTTTGATTCCCAGTAGGGGACTGGGTGTTGTGTGTCCATCATCATTTTCATCTTCATCGACAGGCAAGTTGCTGAAGTGGTGTCAACTAAAAAGACTTGCAGTACGGCGGCCGAACCCCGAAGGGGATATCCCAGCTGATAAATGTCATACGATCATTTCATTTCATTTATCATAGTTTGCAACTTAGTCTCCGTGTGGGTGATCATTGTTTACTGATGACCCAGCACTGTGTACAACGTATTAACAAGGACAGGCAAACACATGAAGACTGAATTTTACATTATGTATTTTCCCATATTAAATGCATTTGTGTTCTAAAATAATGATTATTTTGCTTCACATGATTATTTTGCTTCACAGGTAGATGCATATGGAACAGTCCAACCACATACTCTTATTAGACAACACCTGGATTATAGTCACTGGTATGATCGTACAAAACTCTCATTAAAGGACATTCACAACTGTCAGTATGTGGCATGTATGAATCCCACTGCTGGCAGTTTTACAATCAACCCACGTCTTCAGAGACATTTTTGTGTGTTTGCTGTCAGGTATGTATTTCAGCTAAATGCCATCTTTTCTGTAGAGGAGCATCTTGGTCATATCACTTATAGATAATGACATGAAAATTGTTGAATTCTGCAGTGAGTTTTGGAAAGATCTGTTGTAGAAGATAGTTAATTTTAGAAAACAATCAAGAACTTTGGAAATCGTGAAAATTAATTATGTCAAATTTCTTTTCAGTGCATTTGAACAGCATCATAAATAATGTTTAGAGAATATTAATAACGAAATACAAATCCACTGATCAGAAATTATTTCATATTTCTTTCATACAGTAATATTTAATTGTGTTAATCCTGCAAAGTAACTAGGTCAATTTTCATTTCAGTCTAGATAAATTATATTATAAATAATTTGAGAGTGTATTTATAATGAAATATATAATTCACTGTTTTTATTTTACCTTACTTTCATACTGTAATATTTAATTTGTGTGAGGTAATGTTATTACATAAAGGTCTTAAAATATAGTTTGTCCTTTCACACATAACTACAGTTATGTTTCTTTTTTAACATTTATTTTTAACAATAATTAGTTGTTCACACATTTTCAAGCATTTCTAATGGTGTGATATGAATTACTCATTCAGTCTTTGTATTGTCATCTGTTGGTTACTATTTTAAATTTCCATATTTGCTGAAGCATTCATTACAGATTACATTCTCTGATTATTGTATTTTCTGTTTTGTATCTTTGCAGTTTTCCCGGGACAGAATCACTCAACACAATTTACCAGTCAATACTGTCACAACATCTGACAGATCCAGATTATCGCTTTCCGTCAACTGTTTGGCGCCTCACTGTCAATGTGGTGGCTGCATCACTTATACTACACCATAAAGTAGCACAGGTCTTCCTTCCAACAGCTGTTAAGTTTCATTATCTCTTCAATCTCAGAGATTTGTCAAGTGTATTTCAGGTATTATCTCTTGATATTTATGTTTTGTGAACTGTTACTGTTGCCATTGCTGCAAAGTAAACACTCAGATCAAACCTTGAAAGGGATTATAATTGTAGTTTTTATAGAATTTGAGGTAGGAACACCTACTTGACATCTCCCAAAACTTGGAGCACTGTCAGCGTTAACAGACACATGGACGTAAATAAGGCCAACTAAACTATGGGACATTGAAATTTAAGCTAGTTCCTTCATTGGAAGGCAGCAGGTAATAGAGACACACTGCAAGAAAGCAGGCATGAAGTTCTTGACACTTTGTGATTGCCATGCCGTCTTGTAGCCCTGACCAGGTTGCAAGTTGTGTTACAGTACCATTTCAGTAAGCTTAGTTTGCCATAATCCATATTTTTTTGACATTTTGATACCAGCATGTAGAGAATTCTCAGAATATATGCCACACAAATTTTCTTTAAATTCAGATACATGCAGCTTTACTGTATGATTAAATGATGATGGCATCCTCTTGGGTAAAATATTCCGGAGGTAAAATAGTTCCCCATTTGGATCTCCGGGCGGGGACTACTCAAGAGAACGTCGTTATCAGGAGAAAGAAAACTGGCGTTCTACGGATCGGGGCGTGGAATGTCAGATCCCTTAATCGGGCAGGTAGGTTAGAAAATTTAAAAAGAGAAATGGATAGGTTAAAGTTAGATATAGTGGGAATTAGTGAAGTTCGGTGGCAGGAGGAACAAGACTTTTGGTCAGGTGATTACAGGGTTATAAATACAAAATCAAATAGGGGTAATGCAGGAGTAGGTTTAATAATGAATAAAAAAATAGGAGTGCGGGTTAGCTACTACAAACAGCATAGTGAACGCATTATTGTGGCCAAGATAGACACAAAGCCAATGCCTACTACAGTAGTACAAGTTTATATGCAAACTAGCTCTGCAGATGATGAAGAAATTGATGAAATGTATGACGAGATAAAAGAAATTATTCAGGTAGTGAAGGGAGACGAAAATTTAATAGTTATGGGTGACTGGAATTCGTCAGTAGGAAAAGGGAGAGAAGGAAACATAGTAGGTGAATATGGATTGGGGGGAAGAAATGAAAGAGGAGGCCGCCTTGTAGAATTTTGCACAGAGCATAACTTAATCATAGCTAACACTTGGTTCAAGAACCATAAAAGAAGGTTGTATACATGGAAGAATCCTGGAGGTACTAAAAGGTATCAGATAGATTATATAATGGTAAGACAGAGATTTAGGAACCAGGTTTTAACTTGTAAGACATTTCCAGGGGCAGATGTGGACTCTGACCACAATATATTGGTTATGAACTGCAGATTGAAACTGAAGAAACTGCAAAAAGGTGGGAATTTAAGGAGACGGGACCTGGATAAACTGAAAGAACCAGAGGTTGTACAGAGTTTCAAGGACAGCATAAGGGAACAATTGACAGGAATGGGGAAAAGAAATACAGTAGAAGAAGAATGGGTAGCTCTGAGGGATGAAGTAGTGAAGGCAGCAGAGGATCAAGTAGGTAAAAAGACGAGGGCTAATCGAAATCCTTGTGTAACAGAAGAAATATTGAATTTAATTGATGAAGGGAGAAAATATAAAAACGCAGTAAATGAAGCAGGCACTAAGGAATACAAACATCTCAAAAATGAAATCGACAGGAAGTGCAAAATGGCTAAGCAGGGATGGCTAGAGGACAAATGTAAGGATGTAGAGGCTTGCCTCACTAGGGGTAAGATAGATACTGCCTACAGGAAAATTAAAGAGACCTTTGGAGAGAAGAGAACCACTTGTATGAATATCAAGAGCTCAGATGGCAACCCAGTTCTAAGCAAAGAAGGGAAGGCAGAAAGGTGGAAGGAGTATATAGAGGGTTTATACAAGGGTGATGTGCTTGAGGACAATATTATGGAAATGGAAGAGGATGTAGATGAAGATGAAATGGGAGATAAGATAGTGCGTGAAGAGTTTGACAGAGCACTGAAAGACCTGAGTCGAAACAAGGCTCCAGGAATAGACAACATTCCATTAGAAGTACTGATGGCCTTGGGAGAGCCAGTCACGACAAAACTCTACCATCTGGTGAGCAAGATGTATGAGACAGGCGAAATACCCACAGACTTCAAGAAGAATATAATAATTCCAATCCCAAAGAAAGCAGGTGTTGACAGATGTGAAAATTACCGAACTATCAGTTTAATAAGTCACAGCTGCAAAATACTAACGCGAATTCTTTACAGACGAATGGAAAAACTGGAAGAAGTGGACCTCGGGGAAGATCAGTTTGGGTTCCGTAGAAATGTTGGAACACGTGAGGCAATACTAACCTTACGACTTATCTTAGAAGAAAGATTAAGAAAAGGCAAACCTACGTTTCTAGCATTTGTAGACTTAGAGAAAGCTTTTGACAACGTTAACTGGAATACTCTCTTTCAAATTCTGAAGGTGGCAGGGGTAAAATACAGGGAGCGAAAGACTATTTACAATTTGTACAGAAACCAGATGGCAGTTATAAGAGTCGAGGGGCATGAAAGGGAAGCAGTGGTTGGGAAAGGAGTGAGACAGGGTTGTAACCTCTCCCCGATGTTATTCAATCTGTATATTGAGCAAGCAGTAAAGGAAACAAAAGAAAAATTCGGAGTAGGTATTAAAATTCATGGAGAAGAAGTAAAAACTTTGAGGTTCGCCGATGACATTGTAATTCTGTCAGAGACAGCAAAGGACTTGGAAGAGCAGTTGAACGGAATGGACAGTGTCTTGAAAGGAGGATATAAGATGAACATCAACAAAAGCAAAACGAGGATAATGGAATGTAGTCAAATTAAATCGTGTGATGCTGAGGGGATTAGATTAGGAAATGAGACACTTAAAGTAGTAAAGGAGTTTTGCTGTTTGGGGAGCAAAATAACTGATGATGGTCGAAGTAGCGAGGATATACAATGTAGACTAGCAATGCCAAGGAAAGCGTTTCTGAAGAAGAAAAATTTGTTAACATCAAGTATAGATTGAAATGTCAGGAAGTCATTTCTGAAAGTATTTGTATGGAGTGTAGGTATGAATGGAAGTGAAACGTGAATGAAAATAGTTTAGACAAGAAGAGAATAGAAGCTTTCAAAATGTGGTGCTACAGAAGAATGCTGAAGATAAGGTGGGTAGATCACGTAACTAATGAGGAGGTATTGAATAGGATTGGGGAGAAGAGAAGTTTGTGGCACAACTTGACTAGAAGAAGGGATCGGTTGGTAGGACATGGTTTTAGGCATCAAGGGATGACGAATTTAGCATTGGAGGGCAGCGTGGAGGGTAAAAATCGTAGAGGGAGACCAAGAGATGAATACACTAAGCAGATTCAGAAGGATGTAGGTTGCAGTAGGTACTGGGAGATGAAGAAGCTTGCACAGGATAGAGTAGCATGGAGAGCTGCATCAAACCAGTCTCAGGACTGAAGACCACAACAACAACAACAACAATTTTTTAATGTTGTTTATTCTTGAATGAAATTTTTAGTGCAACTTTGTATTAATAGGCTAAATTAAACCAAAATATGCATTCTCTTGTGTGGACACATCTTTGAAAACTGTTAATATCATTGTTGCAGAGATAATTAAGTTTTTCAGTTTTCTTCCCACCAAAGCCATAGTCGAAGTAGGTCAAAGACCTTTTGTATCTATTTGTAATCCTTGAAACTTGGCCCATACATATTTTAAGAGTAATGGAGATGAATGAAATTATGTATTTGTAAGTTTTATGTAACGTAGAATAGAATCCTCTGTATGTAACAAGTGGTTTTTTGTAGCAAGGATGCAACTGGGCAAACTGTCAGCTATTTTGGTGCACTCAAAACATGGTTTAGCTTGCTGTCAGTGTTGTAAAGGGAAGACAAGATGACACTGTTCACCAGCCACTTTGCTAAAGGCATATAGCATGATTTTTTGTAGAGCTGTAGATTGGGATGGATATTGAGGAGTGTCAGGTTTGTGTTGCATTGATGAGACACTTCAAGTGTATAGAACTCATAAAACAAAATCACTCATGACTAGGACCAGTGAGACTTAGTTTTTGCACACTCATATTATGAGTGGTACTAATGAACAAATTGGCTCTATTGAACTGAACCATATTTCAGACATTTGCAAAGGTAGAAAGTGAATTTACGCTAATGTGGCATTTTGTTTTTGTGCAGGAATGCTTGAACAGATATTTAAATGTGTGATATTTGTGTTTCATTTATATAAACAGTTAGTGCATTCCATATCACACTGAGTTATCATTCAAATTTGCAGCATTAAGTTAATTAACAAATGTAATAACTAACTTCTTAGTGTCTTAAGGCTGCTCTTCTTCATTATTTCATTATTAAAAACTGGTAAAATTCTCAACAAATAATGTAATTTTTCTTTTCTACAATTTGGTTTATTGCTAGCACCAGTGGTTATATTGATTTATTGTATGTTGCCTAAAACATTTGACACTGCAGTTATGTTTGCAGCATCGTTCATCATATCCCTTGCAGAAAACACAAATTTATTTGATACTATTTATAGGGGCTTCTGTTCAGTCAAGGAGATTGTGTGACTGCACCGACTGATTTGGTCCGTTTGTGGATGCATGAGACACAAAGAGTTTACGGGGACAAGCTCACGGATGAAAAAGATATTGAAGCATTTGCAAAAATGCAGCTAGACATTGTGAAGAAAAATTTTGAGGTATGAAATATTTTCTGATTACTTTTAAGTAGATATGAAAATAAAATTCTCAAAAAAAAAAAAAAAAAAAAATGTTGTGAACCACCAGTATATTGCAAATGTGTGTGGACTCAGGTTCAAAGGGTGCAGTGAATGGTAAAATAAAACTTGACACTAACAAAAAATAATTTGCAGAAAGAATTTTCACTCTGCGCCAGAACATTCACTGTTTTGAAACTTCCTGGAAGATTAAAATTGTGTGCCAGACCAGTACTCCTTTCTTCCACAAGTGCTAGTCTCACAAGACATGCAGCAAAACTTTTGTGAAGTTTGGAAGATAAGAGATGAGATACTGGCAGAAGTGAAGCTGTGAGGTTTTAATCTGCCAGAAAATGTTTAAAAAAGTATCTAAACTGTGTAATCAAGATAGTGTGTGAGGAGTGTTTCTGCATGACAGTGCACTGCAAAATTCAATTGGTCCCAAGCAAGTTCATTCAGGTTCGTGTTAGCAGATAGTGCAGGCTGTTCCATTCAGTACATTAATTCTTCGTGGAAGAATTTGTTTGTGAGGTGGGAGCTGTGTGCTTATGCATTATCCTCATGAAAAATGAACACATTGTTGACATGTTGATTGTATTGCTGGGCAGTTTATTTATTTAGCACCTATTTTATCAAAAGCATGATATAGGAGTGCCCTTGCGAGACAAACTGAGGAGCTGCTTGATTGAGAAATAGTGGCTCTGGTCTTGTAAACTGATATACAGCCAGGAGAGCAGTGTGCTGAACACGTGCCCACACATATCCGCATCCAGTGATGCCTGTGGGCTGAGGATGACATGGCAGTAAGTTGGTATTGTTTGGCCTTCGTTGCCTGTTCAGGCAGAGTTTAGTTTAGTTTATGATATAAGACTTGTTAAAATACAAGACAGTATAAAATTCTATATATAAGTATGTACAAAATATAGGCACATGTATATAAGGGCATGCTAAAAAATAATACCTCCAAACTTCTTATTCTGTTCTCAATATTGGTTGAGATATTACTTGTTATGCATATTACTCAGTCGACTTAACCGCTTTGCTGACACAAGTTACAACCCTCTGCCACTAGAGGACTCCAAATTGTAATGTGAAACATTGCAGTATGTAACATAACTATGTCAGTGCATGAGAAACATTGTGCTGTAATCCAGTTTCTAACCACAGAAGAGTTCATCCACACATGCAACACCCTTTTCTTCAGCATGACAATGCCAGACCACACATGAATGCAGCGACATCTGCACCAATCCGATTTCTTGCGTTCACTGTCATTGATCATCCTCCATACAGTTCTGTTGAGGCTGCATCTGATTTTCATATGTTTCCAAAACATAAAAAGCACCTTTCAGGACTTCATTTTCATAGTGATGAAGTGATGCAAGAAGAGGTGAGTTTGTGGCTATGTCAACAAAGTCAAACATTCTAATGTGATGGTATCAACAAACTGGTCTCTTGTTGGAGGAAATGTGTTCATCGCCAGAGTGGCTATGTTGAGAAATAAACATATAGAGGTGAAGAATAAAGATGTGTAATGTCAATAAACGTTTGTTTTATTTACAAAGCTTTAAGAGTATTCACATGAAAATTTGCAGACATTACTTTCCGGCATGCCCTCGTAAGTTAACATTACATCTAGACTAATAGCTTCCTTATCAACATATACTTATGTTTTATTCTCCTTGGGGTACCTAAGTGCCATAATTTGTAGGTAGCAGTCATCAGCTATTGTTTTTGACCATAGGCAACCACTACAAGACACATCTTAAACAAGTTATGTCTCATGATAGTGGTTAATGGTCGAACGGTGTTACTGTGGTGGCCAACTTCCCAAGCTGACAGCCTTTCTTGCAATAGAATGACAATATTGCTTGATCTCAGCTTGAAATTACCCTTTGAGGCATGCTGACTGACTGAACAATGTACACAAGCTGGAAAATCCCATTTACAATTGAGGACAAATTGCCCTCCTCTGATTTGCTTTGAGAATGCAGGTTTATTTTTACCTGCACTACATAGGTGGCTGTACATTGTGATTTTGGCCAAAAGAGTAATTGAAAATAGATTTATGGTATCAAGAAAATGCAAACTAAGCCAGTTATGAGGGTGATACAAAACTTTCTTGAGAAGTTTAGAGGGTTGTTGTACTTGTGTAAAGTTATTTACCTGTTATTTTGTGCCATATGTCTTGACAATGACAATGATCAGCTTGTAGTTATTAATTTTGGCTCTGAGCACTATGGGACTTAACATCTATGGTCATCAGTCAGTTATTAATTTTTATAATGAACATTTCACATAATATAAGAGAGATTTACCAGAGTTTTTAAAGTGGCTGTACAGACAGCTGACTTCGCAACCTTACATTATAATGGTTACCACAGTCTAACTGACATAGTAACTACACGTTTTAACTACTCAACATTGACTTACTAATAACAAAGTGACTGTACTGTTTGAACAGTGAGTGCAAACGAATAACTGAGTGTCTGAATTGATTGAATATTTGTCTACCACTGACTCTTGCTGTGTCCACGACACATATGTAAAGATGCACATATTACAGAAAATTACAATTTGCTAAAATACTAAGCTATTCTGTTTTAAACATTAACATAAAAGATGGAAAATGAAAAAGAACATCTTTAATAGGCAATGAAGTATGCTTGTGTTTAACTAGTAGCTGTACAATTACATACTGCCAAAGTATTGACACTATTTTATGGGAGCTCAGTTTAATGTGCACAGGGATTCCCAATCTTTGTCAAAAAGTGAAAAAGTTAACTCTTGTAATTGGAATAATTAACAAACTGACAGATTATTTAAGTAAAAGTACATATTTTCAGAAACAGAAAAATCAGGGCTTCGAAACTGTGTGACTGGATTTTGGAAAGTAGAGGTTTTTGTAAAGTAAAACATTTGTTGAAAAGTGGAGAATGAAATATTTTAGATGGGTTCTTCCTGTTGGATAACTGTCCATATCATAAGACCAAACTTGTACTACACTTGTTCGAGGACTATCATAGTGAATTAATGTTGATTTCTTGTTCATCAAATTCACCTGACCTGAAACTGGTGGAACACATCGTGGACCCTATTGGGATCCAGCTCTCCACCCACTAACCAACAGCCTGTAATTTATGGGTATTGCATGACCTGAGCATAGACATCATAAATAACTTTTAGCAAGATGCAATTCTGAAGTGCATGTTGCCCACAGGTATCGTAAATCAGTATTTAAATGGGATGTTTTAATATGAAACAATGTGCTGCTGTTGTAGATCATCTTTATATTGTACAGTGGGTAATGAAGACTGATGAAATAATACCTGAATAAGGATTTAGTAATTTTGTGTAACTATCAAATATGTCCCCCCCCATGAACCATGGACCTTGCCGTTGGTGGGGAGCTTGCGTGCCTCAACAATACAGATAGCCGTACCGTAGGTGCAACCACAACAGAGGGGTATCTGTTGAGAGGCCAGACAAACGTGTGGCCCCTGAAGAGGGGCAGCAGCCTTTTCAGTAGTTGCAGGGGCAACAGTCTGGATGATTGACTGATCTGGCCTTGTAACACTCACCAAAATGGCCTTGCTGTTCTGGTACTGCGAACGGCTGAAAGTAAGAGGAGACTACAGCCGTAATTTTTCCCGAGGGCATGCAGCTGTACTGTATGATTAAATGATGATGGCGTCCTCTTGGGTAAAATATTCCGGAGGTAAAATAGTCCCCCATTTGGATCTCCGGTTGGGACTACTCAAGAGGATGTTGTTATGAGCAGAAAGAAAACTGGCGTTCTACGGATCGGAGCGTGGAATGTCAGATCCCTTAATCAGGCAGGTAGGTTAGAAAATTTAAAAAGGGAAATGGATAGGTTAAAGTTAGATATAGTGGGAATTAGTGAAGTTTGGTGGCAGGAGGAACAAGACTTTTAGTCAGGTGAATACAGGATTATAAATACAAAATCAAATAGGGGTAAAGCAGGAGTAGGTTTAATAATGAATAAAAAAATAGGAGTATGGGTAAGCTACTACAAATAGCACAGTGAACGCATTATTGTGGACAAGATAGACACAAAGCCCACACCTACTACAGTAGTAGAAGTTTATATGCCAACTAGCTGTGCAGATGATGAAGAAATTGATGAAATGTATGACGAGATAAAAGAAATTATTCAGGTAGAGAAGGGAGACGAAAATTTAACAGTCATGGGTGACTGTAATTCGAGAGTAGGAAAAGGGAGAGAAGGAAACATAGTAGGTAAATATGGATTGGGGCTAAGAAATGAAAGAGGAAGCTGCCTGGTAGAATTTTGCATATAGCTTAATTTAATCATAGCTAACACTTGGTTCAAGAATCATGAAAGAAGGTTGTATACATGGAAGAACCCTGGAGATACTGACAGGTTTCAGATAGATTATATAATGGTAAGACAGAGATTTAGGAATCAGGTTTTAAATTGTAAGACATTTCCAGGGGCAGATGTGGACTCTGACCACAATCTATTGGTTATGAACTGTAGATTAAAACTGAAGAAACTGCAAAAAGATGGGAATTTAAGGAGATGGGACCCGGATACATTGAATGAACCAGAGGTTGTACAGGGTTTCAGGGAGAGCATAAGGGAACAATTGACAGGAATGGGGGAAAGAAATACAGTAGAAGATGAATGGGTAGCTTTGAGGGATGAAATAGTGAAGGCAGCAGAGAATCTAATAGGTAAAAAGACGAGGGCTAGTAGAAACCCTTGGGTAACAGAAGAAATATTGAATTTAATTGATGAAAGGAGAAAATATAAAAATGCAGTAAATGAAGCAGGCAAAAAGGAATACAAACGTCTCAAAAATGATATCGACAGGAAGTGCAAAATGGCTAAGCAGGGATGGCTAGAGGACAAATGTAAGGATGTAGAGGCTTATCTCACTAGGGGTAAGATAGATACTGCCTACAGGAAAATAAAAGAGACCTTTGGAGAAAGGAGGACCACCTGCATGAACATCAAGAGCTTTGACGGAAACCCAGTTCTAAGCAAAGAAGGGAAAGCAGAAAGGTGGAAGAGTATATAGAGGGTTTATACAAGGGCGATGTACTTGAGGACAATATTATGGAAATGGAAGAGGATGTAGATGAAGACAAAATGGGGGTATAAGATACTGCGTGAAGAGTTTGACAGAGCACTGAAAGACCTGAGTCGAAACAAGGCCCTGGGAATAGACAACATTCCATTAGAACTACTGACGGCCTTGGGAGAGTCAGTCATAACAAAACTCTACCATCTGGTGAGCAAGATGTATGAGACAGGCGAAATACCCTCAGACTTCAAGAAGAATATAATAATTCCAATCCCAAAGAAAGCAGGTGTTGACAGATGTGAAAATTACCAAACTATCAGTTTAATAAGTCACAGCTGCAAAATACTAACCCGAATTCTTTACAGACGAATAGAAAAACTGGTAGAAGCGGACCTCGGGGAAGATCAGTTTGGATTCCGTAGAAATGTTGGAACACGTGAGGCAATACTGACCCTACGACTTATCTTAGAAGAAAGATTAAGGAAAGGCAAACCTATGTTTCTAGCATTTGTAGACTTAGAGAAAGCTTTTGACAATGTTGATTGGAATATTCTCTTTCAAATTCTGAAGGTGGCAGGGGTAAAATACAGGGAGCGAAAGGCTATTTACAATTTGTACAGAAATCAGGTGGCAGTTATAAGAGTCGAGGGACATGAAAGGCAAGCAGTGGTTGGGAAGGGAGTGAGACAGGGTTGTAACCTATCCCCAATGTTATTCAATCTGTATATTGAGCAAGCAGTAAAGGAAACAAAAGAAAAGTTCAGAGTAGGTATTAAAATCCATGGAGAAGAAATGAAAACTCTGAGGTTTGCCGATGACAATGTAATACTGTCAGAGACAGCAAAGGACTTGGAAGAGCATTTGAACGGAATGGACAGTGTCTTGAAAGGAGGGTATAAGATAAACGTCAATGAAAGCAAAACGAGGATAATGGAATGTAGTCAAATTAAGTCTGGTGATGCTGAGGGAATTAGATTAGGAAATGAGACACTTAAAGTAGTAAAAGAGTTTTGCTGTTTGGGGAGCAAAATAACTGATGATGGTCGAAGTAGCGAGGATATACAATGTAGACTAGCAATGCCAAGGAAAGCGTTTCTGAAGAAGAAAAATTTGTTAACATCAAGTACAGATTGAAATGTCAGGAAGTCATTTCTGAAAGTATTTGTATGGAGTGTAGCCATGTATGGAAGTGAAACGTGAATGATAAATAGTTTAGACAGGAAGAGAATAGAAGCTTTCAAAATGTGGTGCTACAGAAGAATGCTGAAGATTAGATGGGTAGATCACATAACTAATGAGGAGGTATTGAATAAAATTGGGGAGAAGAGGAGCTTGTGGCACAACTTGACTAGAAGAAGGGATCGGTTGGTAGGACATGTTCTGAGACATTGAGAGATCACCAATTTAGTATTGGAGGGCAGCGTGGAGGGTAAAAATCGAAGAGGGAGACCAAGAGATGAATACACTATGCAGATTCAGAAGGATGTAGTCTGCAGTAGGTACTGGGAGATGAAGAAGCTTGCACAGGATAGAGTAGCATGGAGAGCTGCATCAAACCAGTCTCAGGACTAATGACCGCAACAACAACAACATCATATATGTACTGCTAATGAAAGGACATTAGAAAAATATAATATTGTTCATCGGGTGGGGTATAACAATAAGCAGGATAATCCTACCTTGCTCTGTTGCAAATAGTTTTATAATGTCAGAAAATTTCTCTGATTGCTTCATGAAAGTAAGAGGAACAGGATCAAAATATAACTTGTTAATTCTTGAAAGTGGTGGAATAAACAATAATGAACCAAAATATTGTGAACAGGTATTAATAGCACTTTGGTGCATGTGTGGAATGCAATACAATACTACAGTGGTCTGTGCACTGGTCATACAGTTCCCATAAATTACAGGCTGGTGGTTAGCGGGTACAAAGCTGGATCCCAATAGCATCCTAGATGTATTCCAACAGTTTCAGATCAGGCAACTCTGTTGACCAAGACATCAACATGATTTCACTATGCTAGCTCTGAGACAAGTATATCATAATTCTGCACTTATGACATGAGCAGCTATCCTACAGGAAGACCTTATTGCCATCGGAGAATACATGAAGGGCTGCGGGTGGCCTGCAATAATGTTCATTGGTGTCATGATGCCTTCAGTTATTACAGCACAGGCAACTGTCCCCCAAAGTGTTATATTTCCACCACCAGCCTGTGTCCTTGGCAGAGCCTGTGTTGGAGCTGCCATTCACCTGCGTGATGACTTATCCAGATGCAACCATTGGCATGGTGACACAAGAAACAAAATTCATCCAACTAGGTGACATGTTTCCATCGATCCTCAGTCCAGTCTTGATGATCCGATGCCATCTGCAATCGTGATTGGCAATTATGCTGAGCAAGCATGGGTACACATGTTTGTCATCTGCTGTAGAGCCCCATTATCAGTAATGTGGGCTGTGCAGTGCGCCACAAATAACTTGTACCGTCACTAGTACTATTCTGTTGTAAGATGTGCCACAGATTGTCACCTATCCTGGTTTACATGGCCAACAGGTCTTTTATGACCATGCTCTGTGATGAGGCAGGAATGTCCAACAACTTGTCACATACTCAGTGTTACACCAATCTTCAACTACTTTCCATAAATGCTCACAACAGAGGCACAATAATAGCTAATCAGCTTCACTGTTTTTGCGATGCTTATCCCCAAATACTCAGCCATAACTATCTGCCCTTTGTCAGAGTCAGTTGCATCAGAGGATTTACCCATTTGCAGCCTATATCATTGCTAGAAGGAGTCCGCAGTCCTCATTGCTCCACTTGTGTACTTTCCTTACCGCATCATGTGCCCACACTGCCACCAGGCAGTGGTCAAGAATGATGGTTTGGCTCACCACCATGGTTATCTGATAATTAAATTAGAATGCAAATGAAATAGTGCACTGAAAAAATCAATGTATGAAGTCTTTAGTAGTTAATAAATACTACTGAAGAAAAGATAGTGGGGAATTTATTAATTTTATGTAATGTTTTCACAGTATTCATGCCACACCAAACTAGAGGAAAACTCAATCATTTGATGACAGTTTCCCTAAATTTTGTTGGGAGAAACTGACTGTTGTAACCGCTGCTGTAATTGCCTTATATAATAAATAACCAGCCTGTGATATGTTGACATGCATCATTATGATGTCAGTTTGTCAGCTGAGAGCAAGTGAGAGCATCATTCTGATAGTGCAGACATTGTGAAAGAAGAAGAAGAAAGTCTGGAGTGAGGAGTGCAAAGAAGAGATAGAAATTAATGAGAGATGACAAGGGGGGAGGGGAAGGGAGGGGCTGCGGAAAGAGGGCAGAGAAATATAGAAAAGGTTTGGCTTTTTGAATGTTTATGGACTCAGGCTTCAGATTGTTTTCCTTTCCTTCTTTCCTACTAGAGCTGGCTAGGAACAATTATAAAGTTCCAAAATCTTAAGATTTCATAAACTTCTCAATATTGTAAACATTGAGAAAAGGATAGATTGCTACTTACCATGAAGATGAGACGTAAAATTGCAGAAAGACACAATGAAAACACTGTTACACATTGAGCTTTTGACCACAGCTTACTCTAGACAAGAAAACACATACACATTCATATAAGGAAGCACACCTCACCCACACATGGCCACTATTTCTGGCCACTCCAGTCAGAATGCAACTGTGGCATTGAGTGAAAGCAGCATTCCAGATTGGGTTGGGGAAGGGGGAGGGATAGCAGGATATGGGTGGAGGGACAGAAGGGCGCTGTCTAGCAGAGCATGCATGGACTATGCGGTGTCAGCAAAAAGGCTGTCATGTGCAGTGTATGGAAGCCGTGGGAGAGGGAGAAGGAGGGAGCAGAAAAGGAGAAAAGACCAATAGGTGCCGTGACAGAGAGCAGTGCACAGTGAGTATGAGATGGAAGAAAGTGATAGAACAGGCAGAATGGAACTGTTGGGTTGAGTTTGTGAGAACAGTAAGTTACCCCTCTGTCCTATCACCTCCTCCAAAGTCATGACTCTCACCCTTATTGTGCCCCACTCTCTGTTAATACGCCTACTGCCTTTTCCCCTTTTCTGCTCCCCACAACTCTCCCCCCTTTCCCTCACAGCTTCCCAACACTGTGTCTGACAGCGTTGTTCTGAAGCAATCTAATCCCTGCATTCTTTGCCAGACAGCACTCACATTCCCCCCACCCCGCCACCCTCACCCATACTCTGTTACACCTCCCCTTTCTCCATTCTATTCTGGATTGCTGCTTTTGTACAACGTAACAGTTAAATTCTGGCTGGAGCCACCAGAGATAGTGGTCTTGTGTGTGATGAGGTGTGCTTGCTTGTGTGAATAAGTGTGTTTTCATTTCTGAAGTAGGCTGTGGCCAGAACCTCAATAGATAACAGTCTTTTCGTTGTGCCTATCTGCAAATCAATCCCATCTTTATGCTGAGTAGCATCCGATACTTTTCATAATATCACACTAGTCAACAAATTTAAACTTTTTTCTGCATCTTTTAAGTGATTGAAGGCCTCACCTTCTTAATCCAGAGGGTTTACAAAGGTCTTTATAAGGCTCAATTTGATATGAAGGGGAGGCAAAATGATTTTATCGGGCTCAGCCAATGGGGCATTGTTCACATTTACGTTTCCAGGAACATATGACTTCATTATGCGTCATTCCTTGACTGTATAGCGGTTCCTGGTGTCACTGCTGTCCCAAAGGCACAAAAAGCAGCAGTATTTTGTGAATCCAGCCTGTGAACCTGTAAGGAGTGCAACAACTTTTAAATCACAGCAAAGCTGCCATTCATGATCCTTACATTTGATTTCCTCTAGCAGCAAAGTCATGGTTTCATAAGTTTCTTTCATGTCTCCTGTGTAAGCCAAAGGTACCGATGGAAATGCATTGCCATTATGCAGTAGTACTGCTTTCAACCTGGTTTTACTGGAGTCAATAAATAGTCACCACTCCTGTGGATTATGTTGTACACATAGCTGCATCATGAGACCATTGACATCTCTACATACACACACTGAATTCTGCATATCGAAATACTGAGCAAAGGAAGCACCTCTTGATCTGAAACAGGAAATTTTTGTCCCTAGAGCTAGAAGGTTCCGCTGTTGCAGTCTTGACCCCAAGAGTTGAGCTTGCTGTTCCAAAAGTTGTAGATTGCGAACCAAATCATTCAATTCCTTTTGATTAAAGAGCTGAGGCAAAGTGTCTTTATATTGAGGGCAGTACACTTCTATATGTTCAATACTTTCTGATTCACTTGATGTAGTGTCTGGTTCTGTGGCTTTCAAGTTACAGAGAGAAACAAGAAACCCCTCATCATGGGGCACAGGCAAATGCACTGAAGATACATTTGGATACTTTATTTTATGTCTAGTTTTGCTTGAATGTCCCAAAATATTTGTAAGACAGAAGTAACAGTTGGAATAATGGTCTTTAGGCTCACACCACACCATCGGAACAGCAATTAGCATTGCTCAGTGTTTTCCTTTCAACTCCTCGGTTAAGGTTGTAGTATGGGTTATGCATGCAATATGAGGTGCAAAATTTTTATCTTGATCACCAACAGGAGAATCAAAATAACGTGTATATGCCTTCTTAACCAAATCAGTGATTGGTTTTCTTTGGGCTTTTGGAGTGAATTTCCCATACACATAACAAAAGTTGTCGGGATGGTTTAGACAGCAACGAGATTTACTAGTTGCCATTTTTCTTAGTGTAAGTATTAAACACAAAATTTTGCACTATCTATCACAGGAAAGACTCACTGAAGATCTCTTTCACACTACCAGATTACCACACCAACCATTTACTGACAATTTGTACATCTTCTAGCTCTCCTATGCAAATCAAAAACAAACACTTAAACATCAAAACAGAAGAACAGTAAAATGCAAAATACTGAATACAAAAAATAAAAAACCTTTAAAAACTAAAAAATGATAGGTACTAGAACATTTTGAAAGGCATATTCAGATTCTACACACCAAAATACATACTAGTTGATATATCACATCCCAGATGCAAAATGGCTGTTGACTAGTGTTACTGTTATTCCAACCCTGACTTTCTATTGCTTGACTTCATTTTGCACAGTTGTATTATTTATTTTTTTTTCTCAATGTTTATTTTTATTTTTTAAATACTTATTTCTTTCTTTGTGAAAAATAAGGCAATGGAATAATTAATTTTATCACCAGAAAAATTATTTACCATCATAAACTATAATAATTCTAATTTGTAAGTGGAAAGGTTGATACACCTACATTCTTCATAGCAACAGAAGATTGTTTTCCACTCTTAATGTAACTGTAATTCTGACATTTGAAATTAATTTTTGCATTCTTACATAAATTTTAAGTAGGCCATTACTTATCAAACAAAAATGTAATGCTTGCTTTTTATTTTGACACAGGATATGGATGAAAGTTTAGTGTTAGAAAAACCAAACTTGTTTTGCCATTTTGCTCAAGGAATTGGTGAACCTAAGTACATGCCAGTGAAAGAGTGGGATGTTCTAACTAAACTACTTCAGGATGCCCTTGTTAGTTATAATGACCTGGTGGCTGCGATGAACCTCGTGCTGTTTGAAGATGCTATGATGCATATCTGCAGGTACTTGCAAATACAACTTTTTTGAAATATTATGTGAATGTTGATCATGAGTCCATACGTGAATATACTTAATGCAGATGAGCAATTACTTCCTTAAGTTTTGCTCCTGACTGAAATGATGCCAATATGAGCTGTTAGAAGTTAGATATTTCACATAAGAAATAGGTGCATATGTTTCCCTTGTATAAAACAGTGCAAAAAGTGCAAGCACAAAGAATTTTTACAAACACTGATTGCCACATCCTATATATGTTTATAATCATAGCCCAACACTGTAATAATATGATGATCATACCAAATAACTCTACCTACATTTCCACCTCACCTATTCCCAGTGATTTAGTAGAATTTTGCATACATGGGGTACTTGTTATTGTACCACAAGCCTTTTACCCATGGTGTTGCCCACATATGCATTTGACACATATATTGCACACGTCTCCTCCTCCCCTCTCTCTTTATCCATCTCTTCCTCCCACCATCTTTCTCCGTCCACCTCGGCCTCCCACCTCAATCTCCCTGTCTCCTTCTCTCCACTCTTACTGGGCATGTCATCCTCTCCCCTCTCTCACTATACATCTCCCCCAGCTTCTCTTCATAGCTGTGCCCATTCACATATGTATCCCTTGCACAAAAAACTGCTCTCCTCTGTACTTACATCTGTGTCTATACTCTGCAAATCACCATGAAGTGCATTGAAGAAGATGAGTCTCATTGTACCAGTTATTAGGATTTCTTCTGCTTCCATTCATGCATGGAGTGTGGGAAGAATGATTGTTTGAGTGCCTCAGTGTGTGATGTAATTATTCTAATCTCATTCTCACTATCCCAAGGTGAACGATACATAAGGGTTTGTAGTATATTTGTAGAGTGATCAGTTAAAGCTAGTTCTCAAACCTTTGTTAGTAGACTTTCTTGGGATAGTTTATGTCTATCTTCAAGTCTACCACTTCAGTTTCTTCAGTATCTTTCTGACACTCTCCCATGGATCAAACAAACCTGTGACCATTTGTGCTGCCCTTTTTTATATACATTCAGTATCCCCTGTTAGTCCTATTTGGTATGGGACACACACTTGAACAGTATTCTAGAATTGTTGCATGAGTGATTTGTAGGCAATCTCCTTCATAGACTGATTGCAATTCCCCAGTATCCTACCAGTAAACCAAAGTCAACCACCTGCTGTACTCATGACTGAGCGTGTGTGATCATTCCATTTCACATCCCCACAAAGAGTTACACCCAAGTATTTGTGAGTTGGCCGATTCCAACTGTGACTCATTGATATTATAGTCATAGGCTATTTTTTTTTTTTTATTTTTTTGGTGAAGTGGACAATTTTCCATTTTTGAACATTTAAAGCAAGTTGTCAATTTGCACTACTTTGAAATCTTATCAAGATCTGAATGAATACTTATGCAGCTTCTTTTTGACAGTACTTCATTATAGATAACTGCATCATCTGCAAAATGTCAGAGGCTATTGTTAATATTGTTTGCCAGGTCATTAATATACAAAATGAACAGCAAGATTCCCAACACACTTCCTTGGGCACACCGGAAGTTACTTCTACATCCGACAATGGCTCTCCATCCAAGATAACATGCTCTGTCATCCCTACCAAAAAGTCCTCTGTCTAGTCACAAATTTCAGTTGATACCCCATATGATTGTACTTTTGATGATAAGTGTAGGTGTGGCACTGAGTCAGATGCTTTTTGGAAATAACAAATTCTGCATCTACCTGACTGCTTTGATCTGACCATATCCTCCTCCCTTCTCTCTCTGTCCAACTCATCCTTCCCCCCTCTCTCTGTCCATCCCATCCTCCTTCCTCTCCTTTTCTCTTTTCCTTTCATCCTCCCCCCTCTCTCAATAGCCATCTACCCTCTCCTCTTGTGCTCTGCTGTACCTGTTTGCACATGCAGCCCCCAGAAAGGTATGCTGTTACTACCAGCGTAACTCACCTGTTATGCAGGGTAGCTTACATGTCAGGGGTAGAAAAACAGTTTAGCACCTGTATCTCCATTCATATGGGAGCTTCGAAGTTCTAACCACCACACTACTTATTTTCATATAGCAGGCAGTGTGCATACAAAATTTGTTTGAAATTAATCCAGTGGTTTATGAGAAGATGCTGGACATATATACATACATCCTTTTAGTCTCACTGCTACCACAAGCATGTATGTTTGGGTCTCAGTGTGAATGTGTGTACTTGTACTTGGAAAAGAGTAAGAGCTCGAAAGCTAGTAGTGTTAACTGCCTTCTATTACCCGTTTCTGTATGCCATGCATAAGTTGTCTACAGGTAACTGGTTGCTTTTTCCTCATCTTTCCCTAGTTTTATGTATTTTTACATCCTGGTTTCTTCTGAGATCAGTCATGGACCAGGCAGTTTTATAGTGATTGTTTATACACCACTGTATACATTGTTATTTATTTAAGTGTGTCTTCTGAACCTCTGCTAAAATTATATGTAGAAAGCTACAAACACACACACACACACTGACATTGTTAGTATAATATACTTCAACAGTATCTCAATATGAGTCATGAAGTTTTTTGTAACCAATCACTTTTATTGATAGCTTTCAGGTAAATTACCAATAAATCAACGCCTGCATTCACTTCACTTACAAAAGAGCCTATGTAATGATTCCCCTTCATGTCACCTCACACTATTACTTGACAGTGTTTTATGATATTTATGACTCCTGTAATGACTAATTAAAAATGTAGTCAACAGCTACTATGTTTTTAGGTTTCTTGAGTTGTTCCTCTGCATTAAGGGCTAGTTGCCAGTCAGTTATAATGTTATATGTATAGTCAGTTTCTAACTATTACTACTATAATTTTTACTGGGACACATGGAAACATTTTATCATAGCTACCATGCAGTTTTACTGTCTTGTAGCACTGACCAGGTTGCAAGTTGTATTACAGTACCATTTCAGTAAGCTTAGTTTGCCATAATCCATATTTTTTTGACATTTTGATACCAGCATGTAGAGAATTCTCAGAATATATGCCACACAAATTTTCTTTAAATTCAGATACATGCAGCTTTACTGTATGATTAAATGATGATGGCGTCCTCTTGGGTAAAATATTCCAGAGGTAAAATAGTCCCCCATTCGGATCTCCGGGCGGGGACTACTCAAGAGAACGTCATTATCAGGAGAAAGAAAACTGGCGTTCTACGGATCGGAGCGTGGAAAGTCAGATCCCTTAATCGGGCAGGTAGGTTAGAAAATTTAAAAAGGGAAATGGACAGGTTAAAGTTAGATATAGTGGGAATTAGTGAAGTTCGGTGGCAGGAGGAACAAGACTTTTGGTCAGGTGATTACAGGGTTATAAATACAAAATCAAATAGGGGTAATGCAGGAGTAGGTTTAATAATGAATAAAAAAAATAGGAGTGCGGGTTAGCTACTACAAACAGCTTAGTGAACGCATTATTGTGGCCAAGATAGACACAAAGCCCATGCCTACTACAGTAGTACAAGTTTATATGCCAACTAGCTCTGCAGATGATGAAGAAATCGATGAAATGTATGACGAGATAAAAGAAATTATTCAGGTAGTGAAGGGAGACGAAAATTTAATAGTCATGGGTGACTGGAATTTGTCAGTAGGAAAAGGGAGAGAAGGAAACATAGTAGGTGAATATGGTTTGGGGGGAAGAAATGAAAGAGGAAGCCGCCTTGTAGAATTTTGCACAGAGCATAACCTAATCATAGCTAACACTTGGTTCAAGAATCATAAAAGAAGGTTGTATACATGGAAGAACCCTGGAGATACAAAAGGTATCAGATAGATTATATAATGGTAAGACAGAGATTTAGGAACCAGGTTTTAAATTGTAAGACATTTCCAGGGGCAGATGCGGATTCTGACCACAATCTATTGGTTATGAACTGCAGATTGAAACTGAAGAAACTGCAAAAAGGTGGGAATTTAAGGAGATGGGACCTTGATAAACTGACTAAACCAGAGGTTGTACAGAGTTTCAGGGAGAGCATAAGGGAACAATTGACAGGAATGGGGGAAAGAAATACAGTAGAAGAAGAATGGGTAGCTCTGAGGGATGAAGTAGTGAAGGCAGCAGAGGATCAAGTAGGTAAAAAGACGAGGGCTAATCGAAATCCTTGTGTAACAGAAGAAATATTGAATTTAATTGATGAAGGGAGAAAATATAAAAACGCAGTAAATGAAGCAGGCAAAAAGGAATACAAACGTCTCAAAAATGATATCGACAGGAAGTGCAAAATGGCTAAGCAGGGATGGCTAGAGGACAAATGTAAGGATGTAGAGGCTTGTCTCACTAGGGGTAAGATAGATACTGCCTACAGGAAAATTAAAGAGACCTTTGGAGAGAAGAGAACCACTTGTATGAATATCAAGAGCTCAGATGGCAACCCAGTTCTAAGCAAAGAAGGGAAGGCAGAAAGGTGGAAGGAGTATATAGAGGGTTTATACAAGGGCGAAGTACTTGAGGACAATATTATGGAAATGGAAGAGGATGTAGATGAAGACAAAATGGGGGTATAAGATACTGCGTGTAGAGTTTGACAGAGCACTGAGAGACCTGAGTCGAAACAAGGCCCCGGGAGTAGACGACATTCCATTAGAAGTACTGATGGCCTTGGGAGAGCCAGTCATGACAAAACTCTACCATCTGGTGAGCAAGATGTATGCGACACGCGAAATACCCTCAGACTTCAAGAAGAATATAATAATTCCAATCCCAAAGAAAGCAGGTGTTGACAGATGTGAAAATTACCGAACTATCAGTTTAATAAGTCACAGCTGCAAAATACTAACGCGAATTCTTTACAGACGAATGGAAAAACTGGAAGAAGCGGACCTCGGGGAAGATCAGTTTGGATTCCATAGAAATGTTGGAACACGTGAGGCAATACTAACCTTACGACTTATCTTAGAAGAAAGATTAAGGAAAGGCAAACCTACGTTTCTAGCATTTGTAGACTTAGAGAAAGCTTTTGACAATGTTGACTGGAATACTCTCTTTCAAATTCTAAAGGTGGCAGGGGTAAAATACAGGGAGCGAAAGGCTATTTACAATTTGTACAGAAACCAGATGGCAGTTATAAGAGTCGAGGGACATGAAAGGGAAGCAGTGGTTGGGAAGGGAGTAAGACAGGGTTGTAGCCTCTCCCCGATGTTGTTCAATCTATATATTGAGCAAGCAGTAAAGGAAACAAAAGAAAAATTCGGAGTAGGTATTAAAATTCATGGAGAAGAAGTAAAAACTTTGAGGTTCGCCGATGACAATGTAATACTGTCAGAGACAGGAAAGGACTTGGAAGAGCAGTTGAACGGAATGGACAGTGTCTTGAAAGGAGGGTATAAGATAAACGTCAATGAAAGCAAAATGAGGATAATGGAATGTAGTCGAATTAAGTCTGGTGATGCTGAGGGAATTAGATTAGTAAATAAGACACTTAAAGTAGTAAAGGAGTTTTGCTGTTTGGGGAGCAAAATAACTGATGATGGTCGAAGTAGCGAGGATATACAATGTAGACTAGCAATGCCAAGGAAAGCGTTTCTGAAGAAGAAAAATTTGTTAACATCAAGTATAGATTGAAATGTCAGGAAGTCATTTCTGAAAGTATTTGTATGGAGTGTAGGTATGAATGGAAGTGAAACGTGAATGAAAATAGTTTAGACAAGAAGAGAATAGAAGCTTTTGAAATGTGGTGCTACAGAAGAATGCTGAAGATAAGGTGGGTAGATCACGTAACTAATGAGGAGGTATTGAATACGATTGGGGAGAAGAGAAGTTTGTGGCACAACTTGACTAGAAGGAGGGATCGGTTGGTAGGACATGGTTTGAGGCATCAAGGGATCACAAATTTAGCATTGGAGGGCAGTGTGGAGGGTAAAAATCGTAGAGGGAGACCAAGAGATGAATACACTAAGCAGATTCAGAAGGATGTAGGTTGCAGTAGGTACTGGGAGATGAAGAAGCTTGCACAGGATAGAGTACCACGGAGAGCTGCATCAAACCAGTCTCAGGACTGAAGACCAGAACAACAACAACAACCATAAGTGTTTACACTACTTGTCTATACCGAGCGAGGTGGCGCAGTGGTTAGGCACTGGACTCGCGTTCGGGAGGACGACGGTTCAATCCCGCGTCCGGCCATCCTGATTTGGGTTTTCCATGATTTCCCTAAATTGCTCCAGGCAAATGCCGGGATGGTTCCTTTCCCTTCCCCATCCTTCCCTAATCCGATGAGACCGATGACCTCACTGTCTGGTCTCCTTCCCCAAAACACTCGTGGTCGTGCGGTAGCGTTCTCGCTTCCCACGCCCGGGTTCCCGGGTTCGATTCCCGGCGGGGTCAGGGATTTTCTCTGCCTCGTGATGGCTGGGTGTTGTGTGCTGTCCTTAGGTTAGTTAGGTTTAAGTAGTTCTAAGTTCTAGGGGACTTATGACCACAGCAGTTGAGTCCCATAGTGCTCAGAGCCATTTGAACCATTTTGAACCAAAACAACCCACCCCCCAACCCAACTACTTGTCAATACCTACGCAATTTAACCTGGGAATAGTAGTCTCGACAGATCTTGGAGACTCAGATTTCTGTTACAAGTACCATTGTCTAATGACACATCTTCTTACTTCTGAGTGGGAAAATGAGAGTTTCAGATGATGTCATTACTGACTGCAGATGCTTAAAGAAGCAAACTATATACAGTTATTAATAGTACCACAGATAATGCAACTTTGCATATAAATGTGTGTTATAGTACATGTTTGAGAAGCCCTAATTGGTTCAATCAATTCTGGAATGCTGCAAACATATTGTCTACCTGGATATAGTGAGTAGATGGCACCAACAAACAGCTATTCACTTTAACTGAATCCACTGTGGGTTCTTGGTGAAACATTGTAAATTAACTAAACAAATACTGTTTTTTCTCTTGTTTCACATATTTTATAATTGTCATTGCACCACCTGGGTTTTTATAATTGTCATTGCACCACCTGGGTTTCGGGTTATAAGCACATTTTGAAGTAGCTTAGTGAATCCCAAAGATGCTAATGCAAAGAGAAACTTGATGATAAGGCAAAGGTAGTCATCTTAACTTCTTAATGTATTGATTGTTGGCTTAATGTAAAATTACTTCAATGATCATTTTTTGACAATTTACACATGGAATTACAGACTTTAGCAATTACACTAACATGACTAAATGTACCTAGGAATAAAGATATGCATTAGCCAAGAACTTTTTATCTACTGATGGATCGAGGCCCTAAGTTTTATTTCTATCCTGGAGTTGTGATATCATCTAAAAGAGGTGAATAACTGAATTGGGTTTGCTCCTTTAATAATAGTTGTGAGGACATACAGATCTGTTTCTTAATTTCTAAAATTTCTAACTGGCTGAGTATAGCCCCCTTTTTCTTCTGTGTATGTAAGACTTGTACATCTATGCATGATGGGAGTGGCAACTGGGTGGAGGTAAGGAGGAAGCAGGGTTGTGGAGGGGGAGGGATGGTATGGTGGGGGTGGCAGACAGTGAAGTGGTGCAGGTTAGACAAAGGGCAGGGGAGAGATGGGGAAGGGGGGCGGGGGGAGCAGTGGAAAAGGAGAGAAATAAGAAGACTGGGTGTGGTGGTGGAATGACGACTGTGTAGTGCTGGAATGGGAACAAGGGCTGGAAGGGTGAGGACAGTGACTAAAGAAGGTTGAGGCCAGGAGTTTTGCGGGAAGATAGGATGTATTGCAGGGAAAGTTCCCACCTGCGCATTTCAGAAAAGCTGGTGTTGGTAGGAAGGATCCATATGGCACAGGCTGTGAAGCAGTCATTGAAATGAAGGATATCGTGTTTGGCACTCTCGAAATATATTGAGGGTCTTCACTGACTGCATTTTACTGACTGCCACCCCCTCCCCGCCCTAGCCTCCTCCTTACCCCCAACCAGTCACCACTTCCATCATGCACTGATGCTGCTACTCGCAGTGTGGTTTCATTTGCCTGAGCCTGCAGTCGTGTGTGAGAGTTGCTTTTGTGTGTGTGTGTGTGTGTGTGTGTGTGTGTGTGTGTGTGTGTGTGTATTGTTTCGAAGGCCATAATGGCTGAAAGCTTTGTGAGAATCTTTTTGTTGCGTCTATTTGCGAATCAGCATCTCTGCTATGTGGCGAGTAGCAACTTTCCTTCTCACAATATTGTTACATTCCATCCGGGATTTTCCATTGTTTGATTGTACATCTATTATGTATTTGTGGTTATTGTTAAGGCAATGTTCCGCAAAGGCTGAATCGGGCTTCTTCAATCTCCAGCTTCTATGGTGTTTTTTAAGCCTGGTGCAGATTGACCTCCTCGTCTGTCCAATGTAGCCATACTAACACTCACAGTATGTGATTTTATAAACCCCATTTTTTGTCATGGCTGGTTGTTTGGCTTTTGCATTGAACAAGCGACTACCTATTGTCTAAGGGACATAGTGTGATGGAACAAGTGATTGTAGATCATAATGCACTAATTACCAAACTAAATACAAAATCAGTAAGTAATCAGTTAGATATTATTTGTTGGTTGGTTGGTTGGTTTGGGGAAGGAGACCAGACAGCGAGGTCATCGGTCTCAGATATTATTTGTCATTAAAAGTATGTGTTCAACAGCAGAATCATGAAGACCTAGAAATTAGAACACTTTGTAAATGCATTATAATTTTTTAATTGGAAAGAAGAAACTGAAGGAATACAGAAAGGGATTCATTCAATCTTCATTTGATATTAATAGTTAACATTTTCCAGCACCACCCAGTACAACACAGTAAATGTAGGCGGAGTCAACAGATCATAAAGTCTTGAAGTCCCGATAAAGCTAATGAGTACTTTGTGAGAGTAGTAAAAAAAACTGTAAATGAGGTTCCAGATACGGGTATAGACAATGTAAATATTATGATGAAAAACAATGGTTGTACCATGAGTGAGTGGTAAAAATTGCATACTAATGAGATCACAAGTGCAGTAAAAGCTTAAAATCATCAGAGAGTCCAGATTCCTATTGCATGGCTTGTGCTGTCCCGAAGAAAATTGTTTTTGAAATTTGAGAACCATTAAATGAATGATTCTCCTCTGGTACTTCCCCATACTTTTTTAAAAGTATCTTGAACAGCAGTAGTCTACAGAAAAGGTGATCCTAGTGAAATGTGAGGCTACAGGCCAATGACAACTGGCTAAAGTGATGGAGTCTACACATATATACGTACTTCACAAGCCACCATATGGTGCACAGTGGAGGATACCACATATGACAACTACTCATTTCCTTTCCAGTGCAACTCACAAATAGAATGAGGAAGAAACGACTGAACATAGCCTCTGTATGAGCCCTAATTTTCTGCATCTTATCTTTGTGGTCCTTATGCAAAATGTACACTGGGGGCTGTAGAATCATTCTGCTGTCAGCCTCAAATCCTGATTCTATAATTCTGTCAATAGTGCCTCATGAGGAGAATGTGTTCTTCTCTCCAGGGATTCCCATGTGAGTTCATGAAGCATCACTGTGATACTTGTTTGCCAGTTGAACATACCAGTAACAAATCTAGAAGCATGTCTCTGAATTGCTTCGATGTCTTGCTTTAATCTGACCTCATGGAGATCCCAAGCACTTGAGCAGTCACACTAGTGTTCTGTACATGGTTTCCTTTATAGATGAGCTACACTTTTCCACAAATCTTCCCTTCTACCAATCTGGCATGCTCATTGCTCTTCGTGTCACCTTGCAGTATTGTTTTTATTTTATTTATTTTTTTTTATATTTTTTTATCAGTCTACTGACTGGTTTGATGCGGCCCGCAACAAATTCCTTTCCTGTGCTAACCTCTTCATCTCAGAGTAGCACTTGCAACCTACATCCTCAATTATTTGCTTGACGTATTCCAATCTCTATCTTCCTCTACAGTTTTTGCCCTCTACAGCTCCCTCTAGTACCATGGAAGTCATTCCATCATGTCGTAGCAGATGTCCTATCATCCTGTCCCTTCTCCTTATCAGTGTTTCCCACATATTCAAAAAAATGGTTCAAATGGCTCTGAGCACTATGGGACTTAACATCTTAGGTCATCAGTCCCCGAGAACTTAGAACTACTTAAACCTAACTAACCTAAGGACATCACACACATCCATGCCCGAGGCAGGATTCGAACCTGCGACCGTAGCAGCCCCGCGGTTCCGGACTGCAGCGCTAGAACCGCACGGCCACCGCGACCGGCCCCACATATTCCTTTCCTCTCCGATTCTGCGTAGAACCTCCTCATTCCTTACCTTATCAGTCCACCTAATTTTCAACACTCGTCTGTAGCACCACATCTCAAATGCTTTGATTCTCTTCTGTTCCGGTTTTCCCAAAGTCCATGTTTCACTACCATACAATGCTGTACTCCAGACGTACATCCTCAGAAATTTCTTCCTCAAATTAAGGCCGGTATTTGATATTAATAGACTTCTCTTGGCCAGAAATGCCTTTTTTGCCATAGTGAGTCTGCTTTTGATGTCCTCCTTGCTCCATCTGTCATTGGTTATTTTACTGCCTAGGTAGCAGAATTCCTTAACTTCATTGACTTCGTGACCATCAATCCTGATGTTAAGTTTCTCGCTGTTCTCATTTCTACTACTTCTCATTACCTTCGTCTTTCTCCGATTTACTCTCAAATCATACTGTGTACTCATTAGACTGTTCATTCCGTTCAGCAGATCATTTAATTCTTCTTCACTTTCACTCAGGATAGCAATGTCATCAGCGAATCGTATCATTGATATCCTTTCACCTTGTATTTTAATTCCACTCCTGAACCTTTCTTTTATTTCCATCATTGCTTCCTCGATGTACAGATTGAAGAGTAGGGGCGAAAGGCTACAGCCTTGTCTTACACCCTTCTTAATATGAGCACTTCGTTCTTGATCGTCCATTCTTATTATTCCCTCTTGGTTGTTGTACATATTGTATATGACCCGTCTCTCCCTATAGCTTACCCCTACTTTTTTCAGAATCTCAAACAACTTGCACCATTTTATATTGTCGATCGCTTTTTCCAGGTCGACAAATCCTATGAAAGTGTCTTGATTTTTCTTTAGCCTTGCTTCCATTATTAGCTGTAACGTCAGAATTGCCTCTCTCGTCCCTTTACTTTTCCTAAAGCCAAACTGATCGTCACCTAGCGCATTCTTAATTTTCTTTTCCATTCTTCTGTATATTATTCTTGTAAGCAGCTTCAATGCACGAGCTGTTAAGCTGATTGTGCGATAATTCTCGCACTTGTCAGCTCTTGCCGTCTTCGGAATTGTGTGGATGATGCTTTTCCTATGAGGCCGCATAACTTACGTTTTTCCACATTTATAGTAAGCTGCCATTCATTAAACCAGCTAGAAATTCCAAGTCATCCTGTGTCCTAAAGTCACTCAACAATGACACCTTATTGTACACTGCTGTGTCATCAGCAAACAGCTGTAAATTGCTGCTCAGCCTGTCCATCAGTTCATTTATGTAAATAGAGAAGAGATTGGACTGAATCATTCATCCATGACGCACTCCTGGTAATATCCTTGTTTCTCATGAACACTCACCATTGAGGAATTGTACTGGGTTCTATAGAAATCTAGAATGTGGAATCTGTGTGTTGCCCTTCTTCTGTGGTTCACACGATATGATGTTAGAAAAGTGCCAGCTGAGTTTCGCACAAGCGATGCTTTGTAAATCTGTGCTGATTTGTGGATGGAAGCTTTTCTGTCTCAAGGAAATTAATTACATTTGAACTCAGAATGTGTTCAAGAATTCTGCAGCAAACTGATGTCAAGGATACAGGTCTGTAATTATGTGGATGCATTCTTTTACCTTTCTTATATACAAGACTTACCTGCACTTTTTTCCAGTCACTGGGACTTTGCAGTGAGTGAGAGATTCATGATAAATTCAAGATAAGTAAGTGGCCAGTGCTCCACAGTATTCTCTGTAAAACTGGACAGGAATTCCATCTGGCCCTAGAAACTTATTTGTTTTCAACTCTTTCAGTTGATTACCTGCTCCACTGATACCTATTTCTATGCCCTCCATGCAGGAGTCAGTGTGACACTCAAACAACTGTATGTTTGTATAATCCTCCTTGATGAATGATTGCTTAGTGATTTTACACATGTTGTTGTTGTGGTCTTCAGTCCTGAGACTGGTTCGATGCAGCTCTCCACGCTACTCTATCCTGTGCAAGCTTTTTCATCTCCCAGTACCTACTGCAACCTACATCCTTCTGAATCTGCTTAGTGTATTCATCTCTTGGTCTCCCTCTACGATTTTTACCCTCCACGCTGCCCTCCAATACTAAATTGGTGATCCCTTGATGCCTCAGAACATGTCCTACCAACCGATCCCTTCTTCTGGTCAAGTTGTGCCACAAACTTCTCTTCTCCCCAATCCTATTCAATACTTCCTCAATAGTTATGTGATCTACCCATCTAATCTTCAGCATTCTTCTGTAGCACCACATTTCAAAAGCTTCTATTCTCTTCTTGTCTAAACTATTTTCATTCACGTTTCACTTCCATTCATACCTACACTCCATACAAATACTTTCAGAAATGACTTCCTGACATTTCAATCTATACTTGATGTTAACAAATTTTTCTTCTTCAGAAACGCTTTCCTTGGCATTGCTAGTCTACATTGTATATCCTCGCTACTTCGACCATCATCAGTTATTTTGCTCCCCAAACAGCAAAACTCCTTTACTACTTTAAGTGTCTTATTTACTAATCTAATTCCCTCAGCATCACCCGACTTAATTAGACTACATTCCATTATCCTTGTTTTGCTTTTGTTGATGTTCATCTTATATCCTCCTTTCAAGAGACTGTCCATTCCATTCAACTGCTCTTCCAAGTACTTTGCTGTCTCGGACAGAATTACAATGTCATCGGCGAACCTCAAAGTTTTTACTTCTTCTCCATGAATTTTAATACCTACTCCGAATTTTTCTTTTGTTTCCTTTACTGCTTGCTCAATATATAGATTGAACAACATCGGGGAGAGGCTACAACCCTGTCTTACTCCCTTCCCAACCACTGCTTCCCTTTCATGTCCCTCGACTCTTATAACTGCCATCTGGTTTCTGTACAAATTGTAAATAGCCTTTCGCTCCCTGTATTTTACCCCTGCCACCTTTAGAATTTGAAAGAGAGTATTCCAGTCAACATTGTCAAAAGCTTTCTCTAAGTCTACAAATGCTAGAAACGTAGGTTTGCCTTTCCTTAATCTTTCTTCTAAGATAAGTCGTAAGGTCAGTACTGCCTCACGTGTTCCAGTGTTTCTACGGAATCCAAACTGATCTTCCCCGAGGTTGGCTTCTACTAGTTTTTCCATTCGTCTGTAAAGAATTCGTGTTAGTATTTTGCAGCTGTGACTTATTAAACTGACAGTTCGGTAATTTTCACATCTGTCAACACCTGCTTTCTTTGGGATTGGAATTATTATATTCTTCTTGAAGTCTGAGGGTATTTCGCCTGTTTCATACATCCTGCTCACCAGATGGTAGAGTTTTGACAGGACTGGCTCTCCCAAGGCCGTCAATAGTTCCAATGGAATGTTGTCTACTCCGGGGGCCTTGTTTCGACTCAGGTCTTTCAGTGCTCTGTCAAACTCTTCATGCGGTATCATATCTCCCATTTCATCTTCATCTACATCCTCTTCCATTTCCATAATATTGTCCTCAAGTACATCGCCCTTGTATAGACCCTCTATATACTCCTTCCACCTTTCTGCTTTCCCTTCTTTGCTTAGAACTGGGTTTCCATCTGAGCTCCTGATATTCATACAAGTCGTTCTCTTATCTCCAAATGTCTCTTTAATTTTCCTGTAGGCAGTATCTATCTTACCCCTAGTGAGATAGGCCTCTACATCCTTACATTTGTCCTCTAGCCATCCCTGATTAGCCATTTTGCACTTCCTGTCGATCTCATTTTTGAGACGTTTGTATTCCTTTTTGCCTGCTTCATTTACTGCATTTTTATATTTTCTCCTTTCATCAATTAAATTCAATATTTCTTCTGTTACCCAAGTATTTCTACTAGCCCTCGTCTTTTTACCTACTTGATCCTCTGCTGCCTTCGCTACTTCATCCCTCAAAGCTACCCATTCTTCTTCTACTGTATTTCTTTCCCCCATTCCTGTCAATTGTTCCCTTATGCTCTCCCTGAAACTCTGTACAACCTCTGGTTCTTTCAGTTTATCCAGGTCCCATCTCCTTAAATTCCCACCTTTTTGCAGTTTCTTCAGTTTTAATCTACAGGTCATAACCAATAGATTGTGGTCAGAGTCCACATCTGCCCCTGGAAATGTCTTACAATTTAAAACCTGGTTCCTAAATCTCTGTCTTACCATTATATAATCTATCTGATACCTTTTGTATCTCCAGGGTTCTTCCATGTATACAACCTTCTTTCATGATTCTTAAACCAAGTGTTAGTTATGATTATGTTGTGCTCTGTGCAAAATTCTACCAGGCGGCTTCCTCTTTCATTTCTTAGCCCCGATCCATATTCACCTACTATGTTTCCTTCTCTGCCTTTTCCTACACTCGAATTCCAGTCACCCATGACTATTAAATTTTCGTCTCCCTTCACAATCTGAATAATTTCTTTTATTTCATCATACATTTCTTCAATTTCTTCGTCATCTGCAGAGCTAGTTGGCATATAAACTTGTACTACTGTAGTAGGTGTGGGCTTCGTATCGATCTTGGCCACAATAATGCGTTCACTATGCTGTTTGTAGTAGCTTACCTGCATTCCTATTTTCCTATTCATTATTAAACCTACTCCTGCATTACCCCTATTTGATTTTGTGTTTATAACCCTGTAGTCACCTGACCAGAAGTCTTGTTCCTCCTGCCACCGAACTTCACTAATTCCCACTATATCTAACTTCAACCTATCCATTTCCCTTTTTAAATTTTCTAACCTACCTGCCCGATTAAGGGATCTGACATTCCACACTCCGATCCGTAGAACGCCAGTTTTCTTTCTCCTGATAACGACGTCCTCTTGAGTAGTCCCCGCCCGGAGATCCGAATGGGGGACTATTTTACCTCCGGAATATTTTACCCAAGAGGACGCCATCATCATTTAATCATATAGTAAAAGCTGCATGCCCTCGGGAAAAATTACGGCTGTGGTTTCCCCTTGCTTTCAGCCGTTCGCAGTACCAGCACATTTTACACATAACCAGAATTTTTTTGGGTTCTTAGCAAGGTCTCCCTAAGGTATGATGTTGGAAGCTGTTGTATGCTTTGTGCTTTGATCTTGTTACAGATGCATGAATTTCCACTAACTTTTGCCTGTTGACATTTGCACATTCTTTTTTTAACTGAGAGCGCGACAATCTCTGTTTCAAAATTGTTAAGGCTTTCATGGCCACTTGCAAATTGCCTATTCCTTCTTTCTTGGGTTCTTTAGTCGATGTTGGTTTGATGGTATTTCTGATGTTTTTTCAGAACATGTGGCTGACATTGTCAAAACTTGACTCTCCATTGTTGGTGGTGGACTGGAGTTGAGCATGTGCCCACAGAGTATATGGACCTGCTGCACCAACACCCGAGGGTTTTTGTATGGTCATTACCAGTGCAGGAAAATACAGCATACCATGTACATGTCAAAAAGTCTGTGTTGGAATGACTGGACGATCAATCAACACCATGGTCACTGTGGACAATCAATCAACACCATGGTCACTGTGGATGATCAATCAACACCATGGTCACTGAATGTATGTGGTATTTCAGGTTGTAACAGGTGGAGAGATTGGCCATGGAGAAGCACATACTATGTGAGACTGACCACATAAATAAAATTCACCAACACAGAGCACTTGCTGTGGAGAAGAACTACCACACCTGCTCGATCAGGAAAGCTATAGAATTCCACAAAATGACAATAGCTTCAATAAAAAAGAGGAAAGCTTCAGTGTGAATGTGTCCAGGATTCCTATATTGCAGTGAATGATCATTGCAGATAGCAAGGATAGAACCATAATAATAATGACCACAGAAAAACCCTTGGGTGTGAACTTGACTCCAATCCATCACCGGCAATGTAGGGTGAAGCATTGGCATTGCCAGAGACTCACACTGGTGAAACATCAGAAAAATCATCAAACCAACATTGGCCAAAAAACCTGTGACAGAAGCCAACAGACAATTTGTCAATCTCAATAAACATGTTGACAAAAGCTTTTGAAGAGCATTTTATGTAGGATTAACTTAGACATCCAGATGACAGGAGCTTGATACTTGAAACACATTGCTGTTGATTATGTTCCTAATAGAAGCAGTTGTATGCTAAAATAGTTATAACAGTTACCTTAAAATCACTGCCTCTATTGCTTAAGATGGTCAACATTAAAATAATTAATGGTTTTACATTCCATAATATTCCATAATATCTATGTAAATCATAATACGGGTAGAGATACAGTTTGATTTCATTATTCTTATGAGTACGCAAAATTTTCATGGTTTTGATAACAAACAAGGCTTCAGAGATACAAAATTATCTGATTACATCCCAACATTTGAAAAATAGTTTATACTTGTCACTTATTTGTTACTATGGCCTTACCATTACCGCATTATAAAACTTTACAAATGTAAGAGAATGAGTAACTTTGCCAAATTGCCATATTAAAACATTTAGTTTTCACTATTCTCCAGAATCAACCGCATTCTTGAAACACCTAGAGGCAGTGCTCTACTTGTGGGAGTTGGTGGATCAGGAAAGCAGTCTCTGTCTCGCCTTGCTGCTTTCATCTCCAGTCTTGAGGTAGCACAGATACAACTACGCAAAGGTTATGGAATTCCTGATCTCAAGGTCTGTTGCTGATGCATATTTCTTCCATTATTTTAAATGTAATGTCAAGTGCAACATTTTTTTCTATTTCATTTGTTTGTGGAAAATGTTATGTTCAGTATCACCAGGATTCAGTGGGCAGTCAAGTGCAGTGATAATGGTGCATTATGTTTCCTTCACAATAAGCGATATGGTGTCTCAAAAAGAAACAGTTTGATGTTCATAGCGAATAAGCCATTGTAAATATTCAAGCGAAGCATTGAAATAAGATTTGAGCTCCCTGAACAAAAGAGTATCATATTCTGAAAACAATTGTGATGTTATTCTCAACTTCTATCTCAATTTCTTTCTCTGCTATCTTTATAAATTAAGTCATTTATATTTAGTTGATATTTTTCTCTTATAGCTTATTTCATTGCAAACTCTGTGTACAATAGTAATAAAACTTCTGGAGGACTTTTTCCATATATCTATCTATGATTTTCTGGTTATTGTATTGTATTTTGCCTCAAACGTTTTTGGTAAATTTGACCCATTTGGTAATAAACTCTAAACTATTTAGAAAAGATAAAGAAGAAAGTTAACTAAATCAAGCCTGTCATAAGAAATTCATGGCCTGCAGCTGTTTGTCATCCAACTACACTTTGGAATACTTCGATTAGGCACCTGCCTGGTCATCTTCAGGTGAACCATCAAAGACTGATGAAGATGTCCTCCATTCAGAGTATATAGCATACTATGAGTATTTTACATGTGTGTACAGAAAATTTAAGCACAGTCATAGTTTGTGGCAGGTAATGACAAATCAATGCTGAGCTGGTATTTGTAGGCTTATGATGAAGTTAATCCCTCAGAGAACCATCTTTCTTCCATCTAACTAAACCATTCAAGAAAGACAGACAACCATCTTTTATCATTCCATATTGAACGGTACGTTCGTATCAGTGGAGCTGAATGGTGGGCCGGCCGAAGTGGCCGTGCGGTTAAAGGCGCTGCAGTCTGGAACCGCAAGACCGCTACGGTCGCAGGTTCGAATCCTGCCTCGGGCATGGATGTTTGTGATGTCCTTAGGTTAGTTAGGTTTAACTAGTTCTAAGTTCTAGGGGACTAATGACCTCAGAAGTTGAGTCCCATAGTGCTCAGAGCCATTTTTGAGCTGAATGGTGGAAAAACTCTGATAATTTATCTTCTCTGTGAAGCCGCATTATGAAAGTATTACTCATGTACCTCCAAAATACAGTTAGTTTAAGGGCTGCTGATTTGAACTCTCTCTCCCCAAAGTACTCTGTTAAAAAGGTTGTCTAACACAGTTGACAAAGTGCTACCCATGCCATTTCTTTTCTTTGAATGCTGCAGAAAAATAATATGGGGAATTTGCTGTGCTCTTTTGAAGACTTTTCCTCAACACAGTAACTTAACCTCCACAGAAAAGGGTGTACTATGAAAGATCCTGACATAATGGTGCTGAAGGGTGATGCAACAGTATTGTTACCTTGTAGTGTGTATGTTGATAAGATGTATGGTCTACTAAGTAATCCCACCTATTTGGAAGATTGATTACAATCTTGCAGGATGTTTGCAGTGGAAGACTTCTGCACTCCTGAATTTTTCATTGTTATCTCAAGCGACCATCAAAGAGTAAGGGCACATGTTTGCATATCAGCAAGACTGTTTGGCCTTCATAAAATTCATAAATGAGGTCTACCTTTATGGCCAATAGTGAACACCATTGGTGGCCTCACTTACATTTTAGCCAAACTTCTTGCTTTGTTGCTGAGGCCACTGGTGGGCTAATTCTCACATCATTCACAAAACTCGACTGATGTTATCAACAGACTGGGGGTCTCCGTCTAAGTAGTTCAGACTATTTTGTCAACTTAAATGTAGTATTTCTTTTTACAGAGGTCCCACTCACAAAATCTTTATCACTAATTGGTGGTAAGTGTCAGGTTGACATCACTGCTTTGTTTTGGCACACCCTTTCCTCAACCTATTTTATGTTCAATCAAGAATATTTTGAGCAGACTAATGGCAGTGCCATGGATAGCCCTCTGTCTCCCCTGGTGGCCACTCTTTTAATGTAGGACTTTGAGGAGAGAGCACTTCAATCAGCAGCTCTTAAACCAACTGTATTTTGGAGATACATGGATGATACTTTCATAGTGTGGCCTCCTAGAGAAGATTAATTACTGGAATTTTTCCAGTACTTCAACTCTATCCATAACAACATCCAGTTCACTATGGAATTAGAAAAAGGTGGGGGGGGGGGGGGGGGGGGGGAGGGTCTGCCTTTTTTCGGATGTTTTGGTTAGATGGAATGATGGCTCTCTGGGGCATTCAGTTTATCATAAGGCCAGATATAGCTACTTGTATTTACAATCATCAAGTTGTCATCACCCATTGCAACCTATGAATGTGCTTAAATAGCTTTCACACAGAGATCACACTATCTCACATGCAGACAGATAGTTTGCCTAAACAGATTGCCCACCTGAAGACAGTGTTCAGAGAAAATGGATATTCTACTTGGTAGATTAACAGGGCACTATCAATTAAAACCAAAATAAAGAGCAGAGCACACACACCAAATCTCTATCTTTTCTTCCCTTTGTTGCCAATATTTCATTTAAAATAACAAGATTCCTCTATAATTTTCAGATGAAAGTGTTTTTCCCATTACCATCTGAGATTGATGACCTTTCGGGATCAGTGAAGGACAATTTATTATTGCAGAAGATTGGAATTTTTATAAAATAGGTTGCCAGTGCAATTTGGCTTATATATGCCTTCAGCAGACATGCTGTGGAAGAATGTTGCACCAAACATTAGTGCCGCACTTGCCTTTTGCAACCAAACAAGTCTGCTGCTGCTGAACATTGCATCTGTATTGGACATTTAGTGGAGTACATAAAACAATAATTTTGACCACAACAAAATATTTTAGGGATTCCATTATTAAAGATTCCATGGAAATATGCTTAGCATAAAATCTGATGAACTATGACAGTGGCTACCACCTGGACAATGTGTGGAATCCTGTCCTCTCCATAATGTGCTGAAATTGAAAGCAACAGAGTACACTGAAGTCTGCAGCAAGCAGAAATGCAGAGGACAGCTGAGTTCCACAGTTTCACCAGCAAGAACACTGCCATGAAGTAGTGTGTTCCATCTGTCAACTCAGTTTTGACATGTACTCAACATAGCAAAATATGTTGTGGAAAGGAGGACTACTTCTTAAGTCTTCAATGGCTCACCTGAGGATGACTGGCTGGTGCCCAGTCAAAATATCATGTAGTTGTCCATCTCGAGGCCTTGCTGCAGTGTTAACACCGGCTCTCGTCAGATCATCAAAGTTCAGCATTGTCGGGCTTGGCTAGCACTTGGATGGGTGATCATCCAGTCTGCCAAGTGTTGTTGGTAAGCGGGTGCACTCAGCTCTTGTGAGCTACTTGACTGAGAAGTGGTGGGTCCAGTCATGAAAACTGACAACAGCTGGCAGAGCGGTGTGCTGTGACCATAACCCCCTCCATATCTGCATCACGTAACACCTACAGGCCAAGAATGACATGGCAGTTGATCAGTATAGTTGAGCCTTATGAGACCTGTTCTGATGGAGAAGCTGTCCATCTGCAAGCCGAAATCTCTTCAGACACTCAGTTTGCCAGGAAAATTTTAAAATTCACATAAATCAAGTTTGTTATAATCATGAAAACCAGGTAGAACTCCACATCAATGATCAGCAGAAGAATGGCGCAAATATTTTCAGGAGAAAAGTTCTCTTTATCTAGAGAGCAGAAGAAAGGGGAGAGTTAGACTGTCTCTTAGGGGATTTACTAATACAGTTTTGTGCCAATATATACTCTCTAATGCTGTTTGTGCTTAATTACTAGAATTTAGGACAAACCATGCAATTCACAACCACAATATTAGGAGTAAAAATTATTCCCATATAGGCTATGCATGCTTTTCTAGGGTTCAGAACAGAGTTTTATATTCTGCTGCTAACATCAATAACACATTGCCAGTAGACATCAAGCAGGAAACTGAAAATCTCCAGATATTAAAAAACCAAGTAAACTTTACCTTATTAGCCCTTCTTTCTGTAACTTAACAGTGTATTTGTATTCAAGGGTGTAAATGTCACTGTCATTTCTAATATTTGTGTTAAACATACCTGTATTTCTCCTATATGTTGACAGATGATCTTGTGTTACTTGCAGAGTTAAATATTTGATTTTTTTAAGTATTACATACACTGACAGAAAAAAATCACAGCTCTAAGAAGGAACTGTGCAACACAAACAAAAGTTGGTAGGCATGTTTCTACATCTGAAATATGATGTCTGTCCAAATTTTGCACTAGTTGCTTAAGAATAGCACTAGTCATGCCACTATGAGGATGCAAATAAGGTTTTGTTTTAAATATACGTTGTGATGCTCCCAACTGTTAGTTACTTTTTAGATTGGATGCTGTGAGTTGATTTTAGTCAAGAATGCCTTTAAGGTGACGAAGATGCCAGTATCAACACTTCACTGAGTTTGAATGATGTTGGGTAACAGGGCTATAGAAGGTGGATGTTCCTTCTGCGATATTGCAGAAAGACTTGGCAGGAATGGAGCTGTTGTGCATGATTGCTTACAGCGGTGGTTACAGGAATGTATGGTCACAAGAAGGCTGGGCTCCAGATAGAATGGCCATGTGGCACTACTGAGAGGGAATGCTATCCTGTTTGGCATATGGCTCTGGTGCATCGCACTACATGTGCAGCAGCAAGTTGAGTTGCAGTTGGCATCACAGTGATGCAATGAACTGTTATAAATTGGTTACTTCACGGACAGCTCCAAGCCCGATGTCCTATAGTGTGCATTCCACTGAACCCAAACCATCACCATTTACGATTTGAGTGGTGTCAAGTGAGAGCTCATTGGTGGGCAGGGTGTAGATCTGTTGTGTTTTATGATGAAAGCTGGCTGTTCTTCAGCGTCAGCCATGACTGTGTGTTGGTTAGAAGGAGGCCATTTGAGGGCCTGCAACCAACCTGCCTGTAGACACACTGGACCTATACATGGAATTAAGATCTGGGAGGCGATTTTGTATGACAGCAGGAGCACTATCATTGTTAGCCTATGCACCCTGACTGCAAATTTGTACATCTATCTGATGATTCGACCTGTTGTGCTGCCATTCATGAATAGCATTCCAGGGGTGTTTTCCAACAGGATAAGCTGGTCCACATGCTACTGTTGTAACCCAGTATGCTCTGTAGAGTGTTGACATCTTGGCTTGGCCTGCTCAGTCACCAGATCTGTCTCCAGTCAAGCACATATGGGACATCATCAGACGACAGCTGCAGCATCATCCATAGCTAGAATTAACCATCCCCTGCATTGCCCAATCAAGTGCAACAGGCATTGGACTCCATCCCTGAACTAACACCTGGCACCTGTGCATCAGAATGCATGCATGTTTGCATGCTTGTATCAACATTCTGGCGGTTACACCGGTTATGAATGTACCATCATTTCACATTTGCAGTGGCTTACCTCGCCCTGTGATCTTGCAATGTTAACCACTTAAATATGTATTTCTGAAATTTAATTGCTCTACATTAATTATTTTTTGGTGTTGCACTTTTTTTTCTGTAAGTGTAAAAACAGCTTCAGAGGCTTTTGACCCATATCTGTGTAGTCCTTTTCTACATCTACATCCACCTCTACATCTACATCTACAGGGATACTCTGCAAATCACATTTAAAAGCCTGGCAGAGGGTTCAGCAAACCACCTTCACAAGTCTCTATTATTCCAATCTGGTACAGTGCACAGAAAGAACGAACACTTATATCTTTCCATATGAGCTCTGATTTCCCTTATTTTATCGTGGTGATCATTTGTTCCTATGTAGGCTGGAGTCAAGAAAATATTTTTGCATTCGGAGGAGAAGGTGGGCGATTGGAATTTCATGAGAAGATTCCATCACAGCGAAAAACACCTTTGTTTTAATGATGTCCGGCCCAAATCTTATATCATTTCAGTGACAGTCTCTCCCATATTTCACGATAATACAAAATGTGCTGCCCTTCTTTGAACTTTTTTAATGTACTCTGTCAATCCTATATGGTAAGGATACCACACTACAAAGCAATATTCTAAAAGAGGATGGACAAGCGTAGTGTAGGCAGTCTCCTTAGTAAATCTGTTACATGTTCTAAGTGTCCTGCCAATAAAATGGAGTCTTTGGTTAGCCTTCCCCACAACATTTTGTTCCTTCCAATTTAAGTTGTTTGTAATTGTGATTCCTAGGTATTTAGATGAATATACGACCTTTAGATTTGACTGATTTATTGTGTAAACAAAGTTTAACTGATTCCTTTTAGCACTCATGTGGATGACCTCACACTTTTCGTTATTTAGGGTCAACTGCCAATTTTTGCACCATTCAGATATCTTTTGTAAATCATTTTGCAATTTGTTTTGATCTTCTGATGGCTTTGTTAGTCGATAAATGGCAGCGTCATCTGCAAACAACCTAAGACGGCTGCTGAGATTGTCTCCCAAATCATTTGTATAGATAAGGAACACCAAAGGGCATATAACATTACTCTGGGGAGTGCCAGAAATCTCTTCTGTTTTACTCAATGACTACTACAAACTGTGTCCTCTCTGACAGGAAATCACAAATTCAGTCACATAACTGAGATGATACTCCATAAGCACGCAATTTCACTACAAGCTGCTTGTGTAGTAGAGTGTCAAAGCCTTCCAGAAATCCAGAAATAAGGAATCAATCTGAAATCCCTTGTCAATAGCACTCAACACTTCATGCGCATAAAGAGCTAGTTGTGTCACACAAGAACGATATTTTCTAAATCCATGTTGACTGTGTGTCAATAGACCATTTTCTTTAATGTAATTTATAATGTTCAAACAAAATATATGTTCCAATATCCTGCTGCATATCGACGTTAATGATATGGGCCTGTAATTTAGTGGATTACTCCTACTATCTTTCTTGAATACTGATGTGACCTGTGCAACTTTCCAGTCTTTGGGTATGGATTTTTTGTTGAGCGAATGGTTGTATATGATTGTTATGTATGGAGCTAATGCATCAGCATGCTCTGAAAGGAACCTGATTTGTATACAGTCTTTCTTCACAGAACATATTGAGAAAAACTTTACTGGCTTAAATGGTATTCCTTAAGGCAGTGTCCTCAGTATTATTATCTTTACCATTGCCATCAATATTGTGATTGCAGTGTGTGTGCAGCTGCAGTGTTCATTATACATGGATGATTTTGTGATATTTTGTGCCTGATCAAATTCATCGACAATGGGGTGCTGATTGCAGACATCAAATAAAAAGATAGAAGCATTGAACACTGTACACTGCCATTTGATTCTTGAGGAAAACATCGCTGTTTGTCGATCCTAACCAGATGTGACACATTTTTTGCAACTGAGGAACAGTATTCTGAATGTGAAAGAGATTGCGAGGTTTCTAGATGACCTCTTGAGTGGTTATAAACTGACAACTGATGTGGTTACCACATCTCTGAAAATTGAAGCCAGATCTCTTAAAAGACACTAAATTTTTGGATTAGCATGTCTTATCGCTTCAGTTTTACAAGATATGTAGCCCCACTCGAGTTGTAGTTTTTTTGAAATCCATGCACCAGCATAGGCTTTCTGAGCATATGAAGATGCTAAGATTTTATCGTTCAGAGGAAATTAGATTAACCAAAGATGCATGCAGGGCCAGCCCCATACTCTCCCTCTGATTGGAGGGTGGTGAGCCACACTGTTCATACTCATGTTTGATTGAGAGTCACCCATATTCCATCTTGCTGAACAACAACCAACACAGAAAATGGCATAAACTAATCACCCACAAGTAACAAAGTCATTTGAGGTTCACCTAAAAGCTGACCTATTTCGCGTCAAACAGATTCCAGTTCTTGCCCAGAGGCCAACTGCTACTGTATTCTTGGATTTAAGAGGAAAATTCAGCAGTAAAATAAGTTTTTTGATATATTGTGACAGCACCACAATTATTTGACAATTTAAACTATGGGAGACTACCTTGGCTGCTCTGTAGTTTACCCTGATAGTACCGACAAGATTCAATTACCAACTGAACTTAGCATCTGTGATGCTTAGGTAAGTGGAATTTTGAGGGTACTGAAGCAAAAATGACATTTTTTGCCAAATTTAAATGATTCCTTGCAAGTCATCTAGTGCTTGCACCCAGCAGGGAAATCAGTCCAGTCCACAAGATACCATGCTTTGCTCACAACATCAAAAGAAGGAGGCTATATTCCTGTAGATGACAGATGAGCAAATTTGGTGCAACAAACTGGCAGATGTAACTGCCAAGTATATTTGTGGTGTACCTACTGTGACATCATCTAAATGTCCTAACTCTTAAAGTGCTGGTTAACATGTCATTGGGAAGAACAAGCTGCAGTTGGTAAATTCCAGTACTGGTTCACAATAAACTTTCTTCCAGCAGCCACTGATGCGAAAGTGTTCCTCTCTCCTTCAAAATAGCACACTGCTCTCTGGCATATGGTTCCTTTTTTAGATAAGAGGACTCACCAGTGTATGGTGTTTGTGGCAAACAGCTATATGTACGTTTCATTTTGGAAGAGTGCAGACATTTTAGTAATGTGAGGGCAGTCCATTATTTGTCTGTGGACTTGCTCGCTATTTCATATGACACTAACTCACTCATAGTTGTTAATACTTGAAGTTTTATATAAATTTCTTCTTCTTCTCAGTTTTTATGCAGTATGTTGATAGTAAACTTACCTTAACTATTCAGCATCTAACCAGTAACCATTCCCATTTGGAAATCTTTACAATTTATTACAGCTAATTTATATTGTATTATTTTTTTACTATGGCAGCATAATAATAATTACCTTAGTACTTGTGAGTACAATGTCATGTGCCCTTAACACAAACAACAACAATAGTCCCTGTTAGCTGCAACAATTCAAACAACAATAATAGTTCCCGTTAGCTGCTTAACAAATATCAATGCTCATTGTATCTGGGTGTCTATATTTTATTCTTTGATAAATGTCATTGTGATAGATAGACATTAAGCTACAAAACAGGTAAAAGGCAGCTATTTTGTACAAGAGAGGAAGCAGCAGGAGTAATGAAAGATAGTTAATAATAGTTTCATGATTGTCAGTTATATTAATGCAGAATCTAACATCTGGTTTTCAGATTTGTTCATATACACCTCACTCCAAAACAAAAAAAGTTCTGCTTCATGATGTAAACTTTGGGAGAATGATGTGGCTTTCACACATTTTAACAGTAATGTGGCTGGTTATGATTATTATCAATTGGTTCTTATCCACTAAAACATATGCTTCACTTCTGAACCGCAGCCCATATTCAACAATATAAGAAAAGGGTAGATTGCTACTTACCATAAAGATTAAATGTTAAGCTGCAGACAGGAACAACAAAAAGACACTTACACATTAGCTTTCGACTACACCCATCATCAAAAAAGGAAACACACAATCTTGTGTGAATGAATGTATGAGTGTTTCCTTTATTGAGGAAGGCTGTGGCCGAAAGCTAGTGTGTAAGTATCTGTTAGTTGTTCCTGTCTGCAACTTAAGTATTAATCTATCTTCCCTTATATTGTCAATATTCCATCCTGGAGTTTCCAGTGTTTGATTTTACAACATGTATTCACATTCACCAGATGATAAATGCTTTATTTTTCAAAGTATTGATGCTGTCTCAACTCAGCTTACTCAAGTGGAATGGCACAGTTTTGTTATGCTAAGCACTTACTCTTCAGTGAGTTTCATTCTTTTACACGAATGACTGAGTGATGCTAATACAATTCTCAGTCCATTAATTACCAGATACATGTTATTAGTTGATGGACATCTCTATCTACTGAACTTAGTCAGAACCAGAAGATACAAATAATATCAATGAAGTTGATACTACAAAAAAGTGCTTCTTATTATAAATCAGTGGAAAATATTTACATGAGTTCACTGCTCACTAAATAGAAGAAATATTGAGCAAAAGACAAAAGTAACTGATCTTTTCTCTCTACCTTTCATATTCTTCCAGCTTAGCAGTTGTAACTGGGAAGAGCAGCAGTCTTGACCGGAATGAATTAGGAAACAATGTGTAATATGTAGGTGTACACAGTGGAGATGTGTGGAACCAACACAGGAATGGAAGAGTAATGTCTATTTCGATCTATATGGCCCATAATGTACAATTTTGAAATCATTTTCTCTCTGTATATAAAAGGCATTGTCTCAGCTGAGTGACTGGCTATCTCACTCACTGACTCATCATCACCCAGCCCAAACTACTAAGGATGGAAACTTGAAATTTGCAGATGGTGTTGAAAAACTTCAGCCATTTTTTAAGAACGGATTTTTCGTCATTCCATCCGTAAAGGGGTGAAATATGGGATGAAAGGGTTTTGAAATTATGTTGCTGCTAAGGCAATTTTGAAGCTAGACCTACAAAATTGATATTTGGCTCCTTGGTCAGAAATAAAGAAACCCATAGACAGCAATTTTGGAAATTTAACCCCTAAGAGGGTGAAATAGTGGGTAAAAGTTTTTTGGAAGTAAATCACTACTGAAGAACTACTAAAGCATTTTTAAAGCCATATCTACGAAAATTGGTATTTGGTTACTCAGTTACGAATAAAGAAATATGTGTTTCAGTGTCTTTTGAAATCCAACCCATAAGGGGGTGAAATAGGGGATGAAAAGTTTTACATATCACGAGCACAGAAAAATGGTTTAGGGAATAGTGGATGGCCTGTAGTGGGAAAGATCTTAATGAACGGTCTCATCAAACTGTGGCCAAATACCAATTGAACCATACAGTTCTGGAACACCTGTTCAGCATATCTGGTTCACTTTAATGGCAGCTCTGCAGGCTCTGCCAACTTCATCGTCTGCACCAACAGCAGTTTTCCTGAGCTGGACACTGCACAGATGGAAGATTTTGTTCTCTAACAAATCTTTCATTCCCATAAGCTCACACCCCCTCCCCACAATGCAGCCACAAATTTGGTTAATCCCTGTTTCTCACTTGACTCCACATTCAGCTCCATTACCATCCAGTTCTACACTTTTTCTCTCACGCTAGCTTCACATTTCTTACAGTATTTTTCTATTCCATCCTATCTTGTATTTTTCTTTACTTATCTCTATCTGACATTTCTGGATCATCCATCTTCCTCCTGTACCATCTTTGTTAGTATTTCTCGTGATGACTCTTCACTCTCTGCCATACTCACTTACTGTGGATCTCACCTACATATTCCACACTGGATTCATCTTTGCTAACCCCTTTCCTTGGTGTTTGTCCCTCTACTATCCAATCATGTTCAGTAGATCTATCACATTATCCAGATAGATCACTATCCATCCTAGAAAGGCTGTAGTATCAAGGCAGTGGAAGATAGCTATGACCTGTTTGCTGCCAAATGCCTCTTCTCCTCTTTTAGTAGTGGTTTGTTCCCACACAGATGTTCATTTTCATATATTTTCAGCCTTACATTGTCACATTTATTGTGCCTTCTCTACATTTAATATCTACTGTTGATTACTTGTTCAATGATAAATGAAACATGGCATTTCTTAACAGATGGAGTTGTCAGGTTTGTACCTGAAGTCTGGGCTGAAGAATGTGGGCATAATGTTCTTAATGACAGATGCCCAAGTTCCTAATGAGCTCTTTCTCGTACTCATAAATGATATGCTAGCATCAGGTGAAGTTCCTGATTTATTCTCAGATGATGAAGTTGAGAACATCATTGGTGGAGTTCGTAATGAGGTATGATAATTGTATTCAATCTTTGCAAAGAAGAGAATAAAACATTCCTTAGCTGTAATACACTCCTGGAAATGGAAAAAAGAACACATTGACACCGGTGTGTCAGACCCACCATACTTGCTCCGGACACTGCGAGAGGGCTGTACAAGCAATGATCACACGCACGGCACAGCGGACACACCAAGAACCGCGGCGTTGGCCGTCGAATGGCGCTAGCTGCGCAGCATTTGTGCACCGCCGCCGTGAGTGTCAGCCAGTTTGCCGTGGCATACGGAGCTCCATCGCAGTCTTTAACACTGGTAGCATGCCACGACAGCGTGGACGTGAACCGTATGTGCAGTTGACGGACTTTGAGCGAGGGCGTATAGTGGGCATGCGGGAGGCCGGGTGGACGTACCGCCGAATTGCTCAACACGTGGGGCGTGAGGTCTCCACAGTACATGAATGTTGTCGCCAGTGGTCGGCGGAAGGTGCACGTGCCCGTCGACCTGGGACCGGACCGCAGCGACGCACGGATGCACGCCAAGACCATAGGATCCTACGCAGTGCCTTAGGGGACCGCACTGCCACTTCCCAGCAAATTAGGGACACTGTTGCTCCTGGGGTATCGGCGAGGACCATTCGCAACCGTCTCCATGAAGCTGGGCTACGGTCCCGCACACCGTTAGGCCGTCTTCCGCTCACGCCCCAACATCGTGCAGCCCGCCTCCAGTGGTGTCGCGACAGGCGTGAATGGAGGAACGAATGGAGACGTGTCGTCTTCAGCGATGAGAGTCGCTTCTGCCTTGGTGCCAATGATGGTCGTATGCGTGTTTGGCGCCGTGCAGGTGAGCGCCACAATCAGGACTGCATACGACCGAGGCACACAGGGCCAACACCTAGCATCATGGTGTGGGGAGCGATCTCCTACACTGGCCGTACACCACTGGTGATCGTCGAGGGGACACTGAATAGTGCACGGTACATCCAAACCGTCATCGAACCCATCGTTCTACCATTCCTAGACCGGCAAGGGAACTTGCTGTTCCAACAGGACAATGCACGTCCGCATGTATCCCGTGCCACCCAACGTGCTCTAGAAGGTGTAAGTCAACTACCCTGGCCAGCAAGATCTCCGGATCTGTCCCCCATTGAGCATGTTTGGGACTGGATGAAGCGTCGTCTCACGTGGTCTGCACGTCCAGCACGAATGCTGGTCCAACTGAGGCGCCAGGTGGAAATGGCATGGCAAGCCGTTCCACAGGACTACATCCAGCATCTCTACGATCGTCTCCATGGGAGAATAGCAGCCTGCATTGCTGCGAAAGGTGGATATACACTGTACTAGTGCCGACATTGTGCATGCTCTGTTGCCTGTGTGTATGTGCCTGTGGTTCTGTCAGTGTGATCATGTGATGTATCTGACCCCAGGAATGTCTCAATAAAGTTTCCCCTTCCTGGGACAATGAATTCACGGTGTTCTTATTTCAATTTCCAGGAGTGTAGTTTGAGAAATCAACTGATTATTAATTTTTAAGTTCAGTTACTGCTTTCTTAGAAGGTTATCTTCAAAGGTCTTTAAATTACCTAGTATTGTCTTTTCAGTTGAAATTAATTGCATGTATGTGTCATTTTGTGTTATTTATAGTCAGAATAAAAACATGATCAAAGGTATTAATGATGGCTCTATTTTTCTTCTATTTATTCATTTAAGAATTTGTTGTTTGACCAGTGACAGATTAATCAAAAGTGATGCACAATCATCAGTCACTTCCAGTATTGTAATCATGAGAACACAGTTTCTTCATCTGGACACATTGTGATGGGCTCCATTTTCAACCACCAATCTTTTTTTATCATTTCCATTCAAGAAAAATGTTGTAACAAGGAAAAATAATTTAGTGAATTTGAAGAATGAGAATATGTGGCAAACACCATGAAATTTGGTTTCTGTATTAATATTTTACCACACTTCTGTATATTTGTGGTCAGTTATCAGTGATTACAAAGTAAAGAATTTGATGACATACAGTGGATATTTAAAATTCTTATACAGATCCAAAAATATATGTACAAAGAGAGCAAACATAATTGATTTTAATAACTTTTCGTTATCAACAGCCATGCTGTCTACAATCAGTGTATTATCTCTCACGTTGCTGTTATATGGAACAACAATTAGGTTAGACTCAGAAAAAAACCAAATATATAAAAACAGACTTCATTGGCCCACATGCTTGGTGGGAAAATACTTGATGATAAGATTATTATGGACTGCCCTTACCCTATACTGTATTAATATCCTGTTGTGACAGTAATATAAAATAAATTCTTTGACATTTTAACCATTTAATCATCATCATCATCATCATCATTTAAGACTGATTATGCCTTTCAGTGTTCAGTCTGGAGCATAGCCCCCCTTATAAAATTCCTCCATGATCCCCTATTCAGTGCTAACATTGGTGCCTCTTCTGATGTTTAACCTATTACTCCAAAATCATTCTTAACTGAATCCAGGTACCTTCTCCTTGGTCTGCCCTGACTCCTCCTACCCTCTACTGCTGAACCCATGAGTCTCTTGGGTAGCCTTGCTCCTCCAATGCGTGTAACATGACCCCACCTCTAAGCCTGTTCACCCTGACTGCTACATCTATAGAGTTCATCCCCAGTTTTTCTTTGATTTCCTCATTGTGGACACCCTCCTGCCATTGTTCCCATCTACTAGTACCTGCAATCATCCTAGCTACTTTCATATCCGTAACCTCAACCTTGTTGATAAGGTAACCTGAATCCACCCAGCTTTCGCTCCCATACAACAAAGTTGGTCGAAAGATTGAACGGTGCACAGATAACTTAGTCTTGGTACTGACTTCCTTCTTGCAGAAGAGAGTAGATCGTAGCTGAGCGCTCACTGCATTAGCTTTGCTACACCTCGCTTCCAGTTCTTTCACTATGTTGCCATCCTAAGTACTTGAAACCGTCCACCTGTTCTAACTTTGTTCCTCCTATTTGGCACTCAATCCGTTTATATTTCTTTCCCACTGACATTACTTTCGTTTTGGAGATGCTAATCTTCATACCATAGTCCTTAAATTTCTGATCTAGCTCTGAAATATTACTTTGCAAACTTTCAATCGAATCTGCCATCACAACTAAGTCATCCGCATATGCAAGACTGCTTATTTTGTGTTCACATATCTTAATCTCACCCAGTGGCACAGAAATCCAAGAGTTGTTTCCCGTTCCTGTTGGCCTCCATTTCCTCTCCAAATTTACCCATAACCTTTTCATATCCTTCTGTTCGAATTCCAATCCTGGCGTTAAAATCACCCATGAGCAGAACACTGTCCTTGTCCTTTACTCTAACAACTACATCACTCAGTACCTCATAATAAATATAATAATATGAACAACAGTGGAGACAGGTTGCAGCCTTGTCTTACCCCTGAAACTACTCTGAACCATGAACTCAATTTACCGTCAACTCTAACTGCTGCCTGACTACCCATGTAAAGACCTTTAATTGCTTGCAAAAGTTTGCCTCCCATTCCATAATCTCATAGAACAGACAATAACTTCCTCCTAGGAACCCGGTCATATGCCTTTTCTTGATCTGTAAAGCATAGATACAGTTCCCTGTTCCACTCATAACACTTCTCCATTATTTGCCGTAAGCTAAAGATCTGGTCCTGACAACCTCTAAGAGGCCTAAACCCACACTGATTTTCATCCAATTGGTCCTCAACTAATACTCGCACTTTCCTTTCAACAATACCTCAGAAGATTTTACCCACAACGCTGATTAAAGAGATACCTCTGTAGTTGTTACAATCTTTTCTGTTTCCATGTTTAAAGATTGGTGTGATTACTGCTTTTGTCCAGTCTGATGGAACGTGTCCCGACTCCCATGCCATTTCAATTATCCTGTGTAGCCATTTAAGACCTGACATTCCACTGTATTTGATGAGTTCCGACTTAATTTCATCCACCCCAGCTGCTTTATTGCACTGCAATCTATTGACCATTTTCTCCACTTCCTCAAATGTGATCCTATGTCCATCATCATTCCTATCCCATTCTACCTCGAAATCTGAAACATTACTGATCATATTTTCTCCTACATTGAGCAACTCTTCAAAATATTCCCTCCATCTGCCCAAGGCATCCACAGGATTCACCAGCAGTTTTCCTGACCTGTCCAAAATACTTGTCATTTCCTTCTTACCTCCCTTTTCAAGACTGCTAATTACACTCCAGAATGGTTTTCCAGCAGCTTGACCCATAGTCTCCAACCTGTTTCCAAAGTCTTCCCAAGATTTCTTCTTGGATGCTGCAATTATCTGTTTGGCTTTGTTTCTTTCTTCAACATAACTTTCTCTGTCTACCTGAGTTCTAGTATGTAGCCATTTTTGATATACCTTCTTTTTCCTTTCACATGCTGCCTTGACTGTGTCATTCCACCAAGCTGTTTGCTTCATCCTACTTTTACACACTACTGTTCCAACACATTCTTTAGCCACTTCTAGTACTGTGTCCCGGTACCTTGTCCATTCCTTTTCCAATGACTGTAATTGACTACATTCAACTAACTGGTACCTTTCTGAGATCGCTGTTATGTACTTGTGCCTGATTTCCTTATCCTGAAGTTTCTCCATTCTTATCCTCCTACATATGGACCTGACCTCCTGCACTTTCGGCCTGACAATCCCAATTTCACTGCAGATTAAATAATGATCAGTGTCATCAAAGAATCCCCTGAATACACGTGTGTCCCTCACAGCCTTCCTGAATTCCTGATCTGTTATTATATAGTCAATGACAGATCTGGTTCCCCTGCCTTCCCAAGTATACCGGTGAATGTTCTTATGTTTAAAAAAGGAGTTTGTGATTACTAAGCACATAGTGGCACAGAAATCCAAGAGTTGTTTCCCGTTCCTGTTGGCCCTCATTTCCTCTCCAAATTTACTCATAACCTTTTCATACCCTCTGTTCGAATTCCAATCCTGGCGTTAAAATCACCCATGAGCAGAACACTGTCCTTGTCCTTTACTCTAACAACCACATCACTCAGTGCCTCATAATAACTATCCATCTTATCTTGATCTGTCCCTTCACAATGCGAATATATTGACACAATCCTAATTGTCTTGCTAGACACTGTCAAATCTACCCACATCAGTCGTTCGTTTACATACCATTTAAAATAAAAATAAAAGGCAATATCTGTTCATTCTCAAGCATGTGTTCTTCATTTCAGGTGAAAGGTGCTGGCCTTCTTGATACTCGTGAAAACTGTTGGAAGTTCTTTGTGGATCGTGTGCGTCGTCAGCTGAAAGTAGTACTGTGCTTCTCCCCTGTGGGTTCAACTCTGAGAATACGTGCTAGGAAATTTCCAGCTATTATCAACTCCACATCAATTAACTGGTTCCATGAATGGCCTCAGGAAGCGTTAGTGTCTGTTTCTAAAAGATTCCTTGGAGAACTTGAACCTTTGCCCGTAAGTAGCAAACATGAGAAAATTATAGAATGTGTAGAGAAGTGAAGTTTAATTGCTTTCAGTTAAATGGATGATCGTAGTAACTAATTTTCATTTTTTCACAATTAAGAAATTGTAACAGATGGAAGCTATGACCAGAAGCTATTTACTTTTGTGTACCGCTCCTTTAATAATTTGATGTAAATGCCGTGTGACTTGACTGGGCCTCTCATTGGGTAGACCGTTCGCCGGGTGCAAGTCTTTTGATTTGACGCCACATTAGCGACTTGTGTGTCGGAGAAATAATTTGATATTGAAATGTCATTCAGTATTCTCAGCTGGAAATTCGAATGTGCAGTCACAATTTATATGAGTTTAGCACAGCAAACTCCACAATTGTGCAAAATACCGAGTGAGTCAATAATACTTTACTTGTCTTGGGTCACGACAATCTACTTGATGTTGAAGTTACATTGTCAATTCCTCCAGGACAGTTTTCAATGCTGTACAGTTTTAGTATAAATAGACTCTACTGTATTTGAAATAGAAACACTGATCTTGTAACTCAGTTGCATTTATTTCATTGGATGATTAATTTCTACCAAGTGTAACATCACACTACATAATTCAAGTTACTATTTTGTAATACTTTAATAAAAAATAGGAGCAAGTTCTTGAGTCACATTGTGAATGGTGCTGAAACGTGTGTTGTGCACTACACTTGAGAGAATAAACAGAATCCAGTGAGAGGCATCATTGAAACTCCCTGACGAAACCACAAAAATTCAAACAAGAACCATCACTGTGAGAAATCGTAGACATGGTGTTTTGGGCCTGGAAAGGCTTTCTTCTGTTAGACTTTTTACCAAGAGGAATGACAATAAATGCTGACAGATACTGTGAAACAGTATCAAAGCTTAGATGTGCTATTCAAAATTGCCAGTAGAGACTGCTTCTCCAGCGGTGGCATTCTGCTTCACAAAATTGCTCGACGTCACTCTGCGGCAAGAACAAAGACGCAACTCGACAAGTTTTATTGGGAATTGCTGGATCACCCAACACACAGCCCTGACTTAGCACCATCAGACTTTCATCTGTTTCCAAAACTGAAGGAATTGCTTGGTGGAAAGTGCTTGGAAACTGACGACATGTTGAAAGAAACTATCTTGTTTAACAGTCAGGTGGCAGAGTTTTTTGATGCTGGGATCCAAAAGCTTGTCCCATGACTTGACAAATGTTTAAATGTTCATGGTGACTATTTTGAAAAATGAAAAAAACGTGAATATTGTAGTTTGTGATACAATTTACATTCATAAATAGTTTCTCCTACTCCATTATAAATAGGTTCTTACTTTAAAAAGGACCCTCATAAAAACAGGACTTTTTAAGGATCCAAATAGCTGATTTGACAGATTTCTTATCCATAAATAAATATGGTAGCAGCATAGGCTTCTCTTACAGTACAGCACTGTAAAGAATACAAACAGAACTTAAGCTGAGTAAAAACTTTGCACAGAAGCTATATACTTATAAAGGGGGGGGGGGGGGGTTGTTTGGGGAAGGAGATCAGACAGCGAGGTCATCGGTCTCATCGGATTAGGGAAGGATGGGGAAGGAAATCGGCTGCGCCCTTTCAAAGGAACCATCCCGGCATTTGCCTGGAGCGATTTAGGGAAATCACGGAAAACCTAAATCAGGACAGCCGGACGCAGGATTGAACCGTCATCCTCCCGAATGCAAGTCCAGTATCTAGCCACTGCGCCACTTCGCTCGGTGTATACTTATAAGGAACTGATATACATAGCTGTTGTGTTGGAGAAAAGAAGAAGGAAGAGAGGTATTTAATATCCCATCAACAATGAGGTCATTAGAAATTGAAAACAAGTTTGAAATGTGTCAAAGGATGCGGGAGGAAATCAGCCTTGCCCTTTCAAAGATGGCATTTGCCTGGATCAATTTTTGAAAATCACAGTAAATCTAAACCTGAATGGCAGGTTGCAGATTTGAATTGTTATCCTCCCAAATATGAATCCAGTATGCTAACCACTGGAACACCTTGCTCGGTTGTTGCTGTTATGGAGAAGTGATGCCATAGAGAACGGAATAGTTTCACAAGTCAGATGACTGTGATGTCATTAGAGCTTGTACTGCCCATCAGGTTTACAGTCAAGTGAAGGAATAGCGAGACATGTTATATCACTGGATCTGATTATGGGCAGGTACTAGGTGTGCTATGAATTGCACACTCCATCTCCAAGGACACGCAACACTGAGTTTCTCACAGCATGCCTTGTCAAGGGGTATTTTGTGAGTACCTCAGTTCAAGTAAAACTGCCACCGTCAGTGGCAGCTGCTGTATCAATGATAGGAGGATGTGTTTGGTATTGCAGATTGTAACAGAAGAAACACAACCCACAGTGCAGCAAATCACTCACTGTTTCATTACTGGGGTGCAATAGTTGATGATAAGTGGTATCATCCACAGCCAGCTTCTTGTTATTGGGCTACAGAGATTATTACTGACATAGGATGATGGCTACTGGATGCTCTGATGTATGGAAAAAAAGTCCCCAAGTTCTAAAAGTCACAGTACACATTGGTGCTCGCTAATGTAGAGTGGCAGTATACCAAAAACCACATCACTTGATGCATGTCGCTCATCAACAGACCATCATTAATGCATGTGGGCCGGCCGGTGTGGTCGAGCGGTTCTAGGCGCTTCAGTCTGGAACCGCACGACCGCTACGGTCGCAGGTTCGAATCCTGCCTCGGGCATGGATGTGTGTGATGTCCTTAGGTTAGTTAGGTTTAAGTAGTTCCAAGTTCTAGGGGACTGATGACCTCAGATGTTAAGTCCCATAGTGCTCAGAGCCATTTGAACCATTTGAATGCACGAGACGAAATAGGCCCCTTACCATATGGGGCCTGCTTACACGAGACTAAATAGGCCCCTGATACAGCTCTCACTAGCAAGTGATACAGGAAAGTACTGTCCAGTTATGTGCGTATGTTTGTTGGCCTACAGCACATTGCATAAGATTTGAACCTGTTGCAAGACAGTGCACCACATTGTCATCTGCAAATTCTGTAAGAAAATTTTGAAAAACAGTCCATAGGCAGTCTCACTGGATCTCATCTAGGCTACCATTGAGCAAAATGAGCATGCTATATACACAGCTCCAACAAATATTCATGTCTTGTGGGTACTGGCTGAATGTCATTAAGTCACAGTGGTGTTCTGAAGTTCATGCCATATGGCTTTGTTACCACTGACATCTTCATGGAAAGGAGTGCTACACACTAGTTGAAAGGGATGTCTAATTCTGTTGACTATTAGTGTAAACATTCATATACGTCTTTTAAAAAAATATTGGTTCATATTTTCACATGTATAGATAGTTCAGCATACTGTCAGTGTAACAGCATTCAGACTAGTTTGAAAAGTGGTGTCCTGAGTGTGAGTGATCAAGGGGTAAGTGTGCATATTTTTTCACGCAATGTAGCCTGGACCTGCTGAAAAATTTTATATGATACTTATTGCCATTTTTATGTTGCAAGCTTGTGATAATGTTACCAACTTTCTGGGATGATGGTGAATGGTAAATGTATCAATTTGAGGTATGAGCCCATGGTCTGGAAACGACGGAGTTGCAAGTTATAAGTGAAAATCATTCGGATACCTCTAACAGTGGAATATGTGTGCTGGTAGTGTTTTTGCTAATATTGTTGGGTAGGCAACTTTCAGAGGTGGTAGTATGGGCCAAAACAAGAAAAATAAGTCTAGTAAAGATGCAGGCCTTAAGAGCTATGAGCACTTGTTCATCTTAGATACTGTTAAACGCATCTGTTCTACTGCAAGCTCTTTGGTTTCCATGTTTCTGGAGGAGATACTGTGAACCAATACAAGGAAAAAAGTCCAGTAAATATGAGCTCTAAAATGCAAACCTTAAGGGCCGTGAGCACCTGTTCATCTTTGCTAGTGTGAAACACATCTCTTCTACTGAACAAGTGACCATAGGTCTTAAGATATTCATTTTACAGCCCATATTTAATGGACACTTTTTTCTTGTTTTGATCCATGTTACTTTCTCCAAAAGTATGGAAGCTGAAGAACTTGCAGTAGAAGAGATGTGTTTCACAGTATCAAAGATGAACAAGCGCTTGTTGCTCTTAAGGTATGCATTTTAGAGCCCATGTTTACTAGACTTTTACTGAGCGAGGTGGCGCAGTGGTTAGCACACTGGACTCGCATTCGGGAGGACGACAGTTCAATCCCGTCTTCAGCCATCCTGATTTAGGTTTTCCGTGATTTCCCTAAATCGTTTCAGACAAATGCCGGAATGATTCCTTTGAAAGGGTACGGCCGATTACCTTCCCAATCCTTCCCTAACCCGAGCTTGCGCTCCGTCTCTAATGACCTCGTTGTCGACGGGACGTTAAACACTAACCACCACCACCACCACCACCACTAGACTTTTTTTCTTGTTTTGGCGCACACTACCAACTCTGAAATTTGCCTATCCTAAAATCTTAGCAGTAAATGGTAGTGATACATGTATTCCACTGTCATAGGTATCAGAATGATTTTCTTTATAAATTTTGACTCGGTCATTTCCAGACCAGGGTCTTGAACTCAAATTGATGGATTTACCCTTCTCCATCACCCCTGAAAGTTTATAAAATAACCAGGGTATCACCCTATACTCACACTCTTTAAATCAATTAGTATGTAAGTAAAACTACCTCAGCACCACAGTTTTTTACAAGGCACAGTCCTATTGGAGGTGCTAACCTATTGCCTTCTTCTAATTTATCACATGATTTACAATCCAGTTGTATGGAGCCTTCTATTTAACGTGTGATACAAACTGTGCTACAGTTTGGCATTTTAGCATTTACTAAGTATTGTGAGAGTGGAAGAAGTGGTAACTGACAGAAAAAGTTGTAAGACCAACTACAGATTGAACTTTAAACCTCTGAATTTTTAGTCTTGATACAACAATTAAACCACAGAGCCACACGATTAATTTGTGAATATGCTTGATTAATTTAACTCCTTTAACTCACATCCATTTTTAACATTTCTCTTGATTTATTCATTTTTAGCAAGAATTCCTAGAGTCTGCAGCCAGGTTCATGGCTTATGTGCACACATCTGTGAACTCTATGTCACGGGTGTACCTGCAGAATGAGCGGCGATATAACTATACAACTCCTAAGTCATTCTTAGAACAAATTAGCCTTTATGGCAAACTCCTCTGTCAAAAAAGTGCTGAACTTCATGGAAAGGTAGAACGTCTTGAGAATGGACTGGAAAAACTGAAGAGCACTGCTGAGCAGGCAAGTATACGATCTGTGTGTACAGTAAATAACAGAATATGGAAAAAGACAACCTTTGCATTAAATTTGAAGTTTTATGTAATATTTGTGCACTTAATTTAACAACCAACTCCTTATTACTGCTAACATTTGTTACGGTCTTTGATAATGTTCCCTTTGACTAGTTCTTTTATTGGTATCATTCAACATGGATTTAAAAAAAAAAAATATTTATTACTGATTGTAATATCCTAGGTTGATGATCTGAAAGCCAAGTTAGCTGTTCAGGAAATAGAGCTGAAACAAAAGAATGAGGCAGCAGATGCACTGATTGAAGTTGTAAGAGTAGAGACTGAAAAAGTGTCAACAGAAAAAGCAGTTGGTGAGTAAAAAAAATTAACTCTTAGAGATTGATTTGTAGATATAGACTTTCTTTTAAAAAAAATTGTTGTTGGAACATACTGTATATGTATTCAAAACACAGATGCCAGTTTGTCAAAAGGCATAACAGTAGAACCTTAGATTCCATCCTGAAAATCAGACTGTAGTACTGTGTTGTGAATGTCCAAATTCTAAAAAGAATGCACACCAACAGTGCTGAAGCCACTGTTGCTGGAAAACAGCTGATATTGTGGAACATTGTCGCCATGTGAGTGATCCTGGCTCCCTAATCAGTTGCTATACTCTGGTTCAAGACACTATGGAGCTTCTCATATAAGCACCAGAAAAACAAAAGAGATCTAACAACACTTTTCAACTTTTATTTCTGCAATAACAAATTCAGTTTTTGGCATTTTTTCGCCAGAATTGTACTTTTGACAATAGTGTACTACACTTTGCTGAAAAAGAGAGAGAGAGAGAGAGAGAACCACATTTATATTATAGATCTAGCACTATGTGTCATTGTAAGACAGAAGACAAGAAAACTATAGGGATCGCAGAAGACAAGGTGTTGTAGGAGCATGATAATAACATTTAAATCTGGCATCCTGTATTTTCAAAGTGACAACAAAGTTATTGCGGTAATCCTTATTTCATGAAAATCAGAATGTATATAAAGTATCTTTTCTGGGTGTACAATCATCCTTTCAAATAATTCAGTTTCCACCAACACAACAGGAGTAACATAAAGTGTACAAATTCCCAGTCTTAGTAGCCTCATGTATGAACGTCGATAACAATGTAAATTAAAGTGAATGGTATACAAGGATAAAATGTTAAGTAAGAAAATGCGTTTTGAAACTCACCAACATATGTTTTGTTTTAACAATGATATAAAAAGTGCATGACACTGTTGTAACATACACCAATAACAGATAAACTTATCATCACAAGCATAAGATAAGTAAAAACCACAAGTCCTAAGTATCACAATCATAAGATAAGTAAAAATTACAAGTCGTAATCTTCATATTAGAAAATAGGAAAATATGCTAACACAGATAATGTCAGCAATCAGGAGTAATACAAAGGGTACAACTAATGAATCTTACTAGTCTCACATGTGAGAGCCTATAAAAATGTAAATGAAAGTGAATGGTATATGAAGATAAAAAGATTAAGTAAGAAAAATGTCCAATGTACCTTTGAGAGAATGCGCTGAATTAATTAGGAAGAACATTCTATAACATGGTTAACTTAGCATCCCACAAATTACAAAAGTAGTTCAATTATTGACTAGTGTTAGCCCATCACTATTTCTCATTCAGTGGTGAATTTTTCAAACAACTCAAGGGGCTGGCAGTGGGTTGCTGTCTTGCAGGCATCCAGGCTGATATCTTTCTAGATGATATTGAACATAAAATACTGAATAATAATTCTGCCATTGTTAAAAGCTTGTATGCTACAGAAGATACATAGATTATATGATCATTTTATTACATGGTGATACCAGTGATGTACATAATTTACACCGGATCTTCAGGAACATGCATCATTCATTGAAGTTTACACCAAAACAGAGACAGATAATGGGCTCTTTTTCTTAAATTTGAGAACTGCAAAATGTAATGGTACACAACCATTCAACATATTCAGGAAAGAAATAACTGTGGATGTTATTATCAATAGTAACAGATGTCATCCAGTATCTTACAAGCATGCTTTTCTACACAGTGTTACAGATATAGTTATCAGACTTCCTCTGTCAGAACAATGTGTAGTGGTACACTTTAAAGTATGTAGCTTTGAAGAACAGGTATGATCCACAGTTAATAGATAAACTATAGAGCAAAAAATCAAAGCCCAAAGACAAGACTGAAAAATATGAAATTACTTCAGAAGAAGTTATTGCAGAACCAGTACCTAAGTATGTTGTTTGCTGTATTTTGGCAATGTCTCAGATAAGATAAAACAAATTTTTAATAGAAGCAATATTACTTTGGCATTTCAGACTGAGAGGGGGTTAGGGATGAAAATGTAACATCATACTGAACAAGGATCTATTTTTTACCAATCTGGTATTTACAGTATGAATTGCTTACAGTTAAGATTTATATTGGCCTAATAGGTAGAAAATTATGAACAAGGTTTAAAGGGCACACATATCTGAGCAATTCATCTGCATTAGGTATGCATCTAAAACCATGCCATCACACCACACGGAACATCTCTGATCAAATTCAGTTGTTACATTGTGAATATAATAGTGTTATCATGAACTTATTGGGAGAAACTGAAATATTTGCAGAGATGATTGTACACCCATAAAGAATACTAAATGAATGAACTGATTTAAAAATTAAACATTATCTCAACAACTTTATTGACATCTTTAAGAATATAGGATGCAAGGGTTTGTTTACGAGGACAGAATCTTGTAATCTTCCATTCCAGCAGCTTTTCTTCTTTCTGTTTTGTGTTGACAACAGGGTTATATAGTAGTATAAATTGTTCTCATATTTATGTTGTTATTGTTGCTTCCTGAATATGATAGCTGATCATAACTGTGTTAGCATATTTTTCTATTTTAGAATTTGAAGATTGGGAATTGTGATTTTTTACTTACCTTATGCTTGTGATGACTACACCTTACAGTTTTTACTCATCTTATGCTTGTGATGGCAAATCATATGTTGTTAGTGTGCAGCATAATTTTTTTATTATTGTTAAAATTTAAGTTGGTGAGTTTCACAGCTCAGTTTTCTTACTTAATATTTTACCCTTGCACACCATTCACTTTTACTTTCATTTTTATGGATAGTTACATGTGAGGGTAGTAAGACTGATAAGTTGTATCTTTTGTATTACTCCATGTGCTATAGATGTGTTGGAGGAAACTGAATTATTCACAAGGATGATTGTAAACCCATAAAGGATACTTGATGTATATACTGGTTTTAATGAAATAATAATTACCTTAATAATGTGTTGTAACTTCGAAGGCATAGTATGCCAGATGTAAATGTAATTTTCATGCTTGTGATGACACATAGGGGTAGATCTTTAATATAAATGTGGTTAAATCTTTATTCCTTTTCGTTGCTTCTGAGGTAGATTTCTGTTAGCTATGTCAGCATGCCCCCTATTTTACATACAGGTGATTATGACCTGCATTTTCTACTTACTATATGATGTGTTGACATATTGTTCCTGATGTTAGCTATAATAATTACAACTATGTCACCCATTTTGTATATTGTTATAACAACAGTGGTTAGTTTTTTCTTCTCTTTTTTCTCTTACTTAACACTTTACCTAGCACACTTCTTAGAGTCTCACTGTATATGTGGATAAATTGGTGTACAAGTAAATGCAAAGGGTACTGCTTGTACTGTTTGTGTTTAGTTTATGTTTGTAAGATGTTTGTTCTTAATTATCAGTTGTATTGCCCAAACCAAGCTTTCGTGCAAAAATAAAATAAAATAAGCCCTGACTTCTATTTTAAACTTTTACTTAAGATGCATCATAGTATTTTATATAAATGTGTTTTACATTTTAACCTTGTAATCTTTGATGTCTTCAAGCATGTTCAATGTTTGTAGTATCTTTGTACTCCATGGTGTTGGACCATGACATTGTGATTATATGTAATTCTGTTATTGATTATACTGAGCCTATTTAATGCCTTCATTTGTAGGGATTAGTACCTGCATTTCACACAGTTATTGTGTTCAGAATTGTTCTGCTTAACTCTAATTATGTAACTCAAATTTTAAAGAATGTATGATGTTAAATGTTTATAAAATTATGGAGGGATCAATGGTGACAAGCAAGATGTGTGGTAGGAGTGAGTGGGCACAGATTTCAGATGATACAGGAAATGGTTTATGTCTTTAATGTAGGAAGATAGTCTTTATACTGCTGGTTGCAGGTTTTGATCAACTAAGGCGGATATACGATTGGTGGATGCCCAGAAGCCAGCAACTATGGGACACCACTGTGATTGTGTTTGTGGAAGAACCTTCTAGTAAGCAACAGTACTTACATTTTGGCAGTTGCCATTCTTTCCAAGTTAAACGTTTCCTTCCATACACCCTTGGCATTCAAGACAAAAGTACCTCAAAGGTGGTAAAAAATTCTAGAAAACTGCAAGGTATCTTTAATATAGGATGCTTTTCAGATGCTTGCTCACATGTCTGACCACCTGTGGAGCACTGTCCAGCCAGATAAAGATATCCATTTATGGGCTGACTGTAACTGCTGCCATCAACAAATCTGACATGGTTCATAGGTCCACTAGTGGTAACAGAAAACCATAGAAAGTTGGTGAGCTAAGACAGAAGAAGAAAGACCACCTTCACACTTAAAAAAAAATTGGAGTAACTGACTTCCAATGGCAGAAATGACCAGGAAAAGAGACCGGAGGAGGGTATGACAACAATACCCTCATTTACACATCACCTTTATATTGTGTAAATTATAATGTTGTCAAAGTAGTGAGATGTTGTTGTTATTATATGAATTAAATTATATAACACAAATAATACTAAACTTTGTGGACAAATGCTTTTCAAATTATATATTTCTCTGACCTGCAATTGCTACTGAAGTTGTGCCAAAACTGCTTTAAACAAATTATTGGTTTGTTAAAAATTGTATATTTTATTATTATTGTTATAATCATAGGTGTTAGTGAGACATTAAGAGTATGTAGGTGGGACAGCAATTTAATTTTAGGAAAGGGGAGGGAGGAGAGAGGATGTAGCAAACTGTTACACACCCTATCGTCCACAGAACGGAAGCCTGAATCCACACTGTATGCAGAAAATAACTACCAGTTCTTAAACACTTAAAATAGAGAGTTTCTGTTCCCTTCCAGTTACATAGTTTGCTCTCTCTCTCTCTCTCTCTCTCTCTCTCTCTCTCTCTCTTTCTTTCTTTCTTTCAGCTCGTACAGGAAGTAAAGAGGGAAGGAAGATTATGGTTTACATTCCGTCTACATGGAGTTTTCAGAACAGTTACATTTTATTTCATGAGGCCATGATACTCACTGAATGAAAAGCCAGTTTCTCTTACACTTTAAGAGCCAATTTTTGTCAATTGCATGTTCTTGTAGTGCAGAATGGACAGTGGCACATAGTTTGTAATAATGAGACCACCCATGTACATCATGTGTTGCAGCAAGTGTCACTCCACATAATAGTATGCAATGAAGATGTAATACAGCAGATATGTAACACCATAATTGCCAAGTATTTTAAGCCTTCCCACACATCTTGGGGATAGAGACAATCTACATTTAGCAAAAAGACAACAGCTTTGGTCAATATAATAGGAATTTCATCCTTAACCTGAAGTAAAATGAAATATAAAACCAACAATAAAAATAACACACAGAAAAATACATTAATCCATGCATTATCACTATGACTCACTTTGTTGTAGTGATGCATATGTTTCTGTCACAAACAAGCAACTGGTCTCAGTGTTATATGCAAAAACACTATTGGAGCTTACTTGTCAAAGACATAGGCTGCCACCAGAGGAGATTATTGCAAGCAGTAGTAATTATCTGTACTGTAATATTGTTATGTAGAGTGGTCACTCTTCTTGCAGTGTGATTTCAGGTTAACATGTGAGTGGTTTTGAGGGTGGATGGCTGTTGGTCGGCATGTGGTTGTCACTACAGTTAAAAATATGACAGTTTTGGCAAAAATGTGATCTTAGAAGAAAAGTTGTACTTCTGCATCAAAAGAGGTGCAAATTGAGAGATAATGTTGATTCACAGCCTGCTTTACTTTATATTTGAAATAGTTAGAAATCAACATTGTATTTAAGATATGGAAAGCTGCTACTCCTTAAGGTCACAGTTTACCATTTGTAATATTCACCTCATGTTTGTCTTTTTGTATCTAATGTTAAATCACCTGTATGCTGTAAACGTAAAATTTGTTGTGCTGTTGTTGTTCCCCCTGCTGTTGTGGTATGGATGTTTGTATGGAGAACTACATTTGTATCAACATTTCTATTGGCTTCTCGTTTAATAATGCTCCATTCTGTATTAGCATTATTCTTGGAATGAAAAAAGTTTTAGATGTATGTAGGGCATTTTCAAAAGAACACACACATAATTTTTGATATAATAACTACTGTACATTTTCAGCCGATGAGGAGGAGCAAAAAGTTGCATGTATCGCAGAAGAGGTGACCAAAAAACAGCAGGACTGTGAAGAAGATTTGGCTAAAGCTGAGCCAGCCCTTACAGCTGCACAAGAGGCTCTTAACACTCTGAATAAGGTAAGAAGTTCAGTAATGGGGCTGTAATTTGTTTCTTAAGCTATTGAAATAGTATGTGTTGTTTCTGTTGGATTTTATATGTTCACAGTACTTTGCAGATTATTAACTGCCTTTCTCAAAAGACAAAAACTTCCACGTAAAAGGTGAGGTACAGATGAGACCTACAAGTTCATTATTGAATTGAGGCAGTGCTGTACAATGTCAGAAGAGTTCTGATGGTGGGCTTGCGAGGTAGATTTGGTGCAGGCAGAGTATATTAAAAAATGCATTCTACCTTCACCAAATCTTCCTCACAATTCTGCTGTCAGTCACAGACCTTCATAGTGGGTACTCTCACATGTGAGCTTAACAATTTGTCAACAATAAATTAAGTAACATGCATAAAAAAGTCCAATTTTGTAATTCAAAATCATTATATGAAACTATGAAAGAAGTGGCTGTGATTTGTGTAATTGTGGAAAGAACAACGTGTGTTCAGTTGTTGGAAAGTATTCTATATTGTGATACATGTAGACTCTGGATCTATATCTAAACAAAAGTGAATATATTTTTATAAGTAAAAAAAAGTGAACACATTTTTGTAAATAAAATTGTAACAATCCGTTAAGACATGAAATATTGTAATGGGAAGTCTAGGATGTAATATAAATGTCTACATGAGAATGAATCTCTGTGCATCTAATAGAGGATGCAATGAGCAATACACACACACACACAACACTGTTGGATATCACTTTCAGAGGGTGAAAGAGACTAATGGAGAGCATATCCCACAAGGGATATACAGACATAGGCAAAGTCCTGGGCAGAGTAAATGGCAGGGTTGTTTCATTTTTGGGTGGTATTGCATTATGTAGAAGATGCTCCTTTGTTGGAGGCATAAGGAGTGTTGGGTGAACATAGAGAGAAAATGTGCTTTTGCAATCAGTTGGAAGGAGAGTGACAGTCTGCAAAGAATGTCAGTATACTTGGAGAGGGACAGCTTGTCACTGCAGAACTGTCATCTGCATGTGATATCACTGTATGGGAGGGACTTTTTGGTAGAACAGTTCTTATAGAAACACACAAAAAGGTGTTATTCAGCATCAAGAAAGGTAGCCAGCTGAGCTGAGGAGGATTAATTGAAATGAATGGCAAAGGAGTAATCATGGTGTTTCCTCTCACTGATTTTAGATCACATAGATGTTGTCAGTGAATCTGAATCAGATGAGGGATTTAGGGTTCTGAATATGCTGTGGTCACTGAAAGAATCTTTTACATGTTGAATGAATGGCATGAAACAGGGTAGTGTCATGATAATAGTTAAAGCAGTACTATTTGTAAGGTTTGTGTTCAAAGAAGAAGAAACTATGGGTGAGGAATAAGGAAGGAACTGGTGGCTTTGGACTCAAACAATTGTTGAGGGAAGTTATGCTTGATGGTATAGAGACCATGTGCAATGGAGATGTTAGTGTAAAGGAATGGATTTTCCATTGTTGAATTTTTTTGATATGTGATCATTTTTGAAAAATGTAATCAATGTTCCAATAAACAACTGTAGGAAAAGTCCTGCTCATTAGATTTTAATGTGTAAACACTGGCCAACATAATAAAACCAAGTGTTTTAATCTTTTGGACAAGATCTTCTTCACCCAAAGAAAAGAGGGAAAGAATGTGGAGTGTCTGGGGTCAGGGGTTAGAAGGGACAGCATTTCGCTTTAGAACAAGTTACCAAGTGGGAAATTCTGAGGTACTGGTGTTTATATGAAGAATTAAATTTCCCACTCTTGATGTGTGAAGTATTTAGGGCACTGGAATGCTGTTGTATAGCATGCCCTTCAGCATAATATTTCACACTGTGAGTCTACTGAGAGACTCTCTGTCTGTGTACCATCTTTCCATTCAGGTATATGACCATTACGAAGATACAGAAAGCTGGATGAGGTCAGTTGGTATCTGGTACACATAATAATCTCATAGCTCTCTCTTTCATAAATAGGCTCTTTGGTGTGATTAAAGCTTATGTAGGTAATTGTCATAGGCTACACAGGACCAGTCTTATAGAGGATAAAGCCACAAGAATAAGCACACCCTTTAATAACAGCCTCAGTTTGTGAAGAAGAGAGACTGCCACATACAGCTGAAACCACTCATTGATGATTAGATCGCTAGTACTACCAGATTGTGAGGTGGATAGTTGCTCTGTTTTACTCACTGTTTCAAAATCCTCAGGCATTTGCTGTGGGATTAAGATTGGGTGATATTGTGGGCCACTCACGGTGTAGTAGAGTGCCTGAGTGTTTGTCAAAGGAGGAACGTATGTATGCAGTTTTATGAACATGACTGTCATCTTCTTGGAAGATGGGAGTGTTCATAGCACACTCACCATTAAAATGTAGATGAAAGGTCCACTTACTCACAAAAAATATTGAAATAAACATCGTGGTTCATGTTCACAGAAATCTAAATGAGTAGGCACATGTCACGGTAGGACCTCCTCAAACCTGAACCATACACTACAGGGTAAATTCTGCATTGGGCAGTTGGTGCACTCGACACCTTTCATCATTTGAAGAGAGGCTAAATTGCTCTTCGTCGGACTGCATTACTTGCCTCCAATTAGCTGCTATCCAGTTTCTGTGTTGTCTGGGTCATTTGAGAGGTTCAGCTTTCTTGTGGCACTTTGAGAAATGGTCTCTTGCATGGTACATGACTTCTGATGTACATTGTGTGCAGTTTCCTTTGCACTGTTAGCTCAAAAACTGTCCAAGATGGTTCTGCATCACTAACAGCAAATTTCCTGATGGCTCTATGACCAATTATCATTCATTTGTCGCTGGTACAAGTCATTTAGGATCATTTTTACAACACTGTCGATACTTCCACATTACATGGCTTTGAGTACCTCATAGATGTGTTGGATGATCCGCATTGATTTTCCAAGAAATCTAGCTACGTTATTCACAGTGTTGTCATGGGAATATCAAAATGTGATCACTCCTTTCTGTCATGTTTTCATGTCTCCATGTTGAACCATTTTACTGCATTGGTCTCATAAAACCATCTGGCACATGACATACCACTTCACTACCATGGTGTTGGTCAGCAATGGAGAGTAACATGACTGTCTGGTACCAATTCTACCCCACTTACAGCATTAAACTGAGAATATTTTGTCGATGGAGATTGTGAAATGGGTAGAGTTCTGTTGACAATTCTGTAAGTTATGAGATCTTGTCATCCTTGTAAATTCCATCATTACTGTCATCCGTTATGATGCAGTGTCATTGTGCAATAATCCCAAGATATCAGAGATTCTCACCGGGACATGCTGAAAACTGCTGTCATTGAAATGTTATGTTAGTAGACTTTCACAGCAACAACACATCATGTTTCAAGCTATATAAGCTTTTTGCATTTTTTTCATGGTTAACTTGAAGCATAGCTCTGTGAGAAAGCATCACTTTGCATAGTAAAAAAAGAACTGAAGCCTAAATATTCACTGGTCATCGACAAAACATGCTTAATCAAATATGAATCCATTTTTTAATTTTTGTGAACAATTGAAAGCCCAGCATGGAGTAACAATGATACTATGAAAAGGATAGATTGCTGCTTGCCATATAGAGGAGACACTGACCCACAGACAGGCACAACAAAAAGACAACTAAATATTTTAGCTTTTGACCAAAAGGCTTTCTTCTCAAGAAGAAAACACACACACATTTGCAGAATCACAAATCACATAGATGTGTGTGAATTATGCTTACGTGTGTGTTTCAGAAGGAGGCCTTTTGGCAAGAAGCTAAAATGTATAGCAATCTTTTCGGTAATTCTGTCTGTGACTCAACTCCTCCTCTGTATGGTAAGTAACAACCTATCCTTTTCATAATATTATTTATATTTTTTAATTACTGGTAATGAAACTGTACTTTTGTACAAATGACAAATTCACAGCCATATTACAAATGTAATATGTTTGTAGTGATGCTGGATTTGATCATAATATATGAACATATCTGTTGGTACCAGGCACACATGAGGGCAGGTGACAATGTTGCATGTACAAATATTATAAAATCTGTGCTGCACCAACTAGAAGTGGCTTATTTTCTTCCTTCATCGAGGTAGTATGCTTGTTACTCCTTAACACTGAAGTGTTTGGAGATAGCCGAATATTAACACAATGTCTACCTTTTATTCTGAAAAGATACACTGTTCCCATGGATGAATAACATGACTAAAAAGTCATCCATGAAAGTTAACTATCAAATGAATGCATTAAATTTAATGTTGCGATATTGGCACCCAAGTATGAATTGGTGTGAAACATCAATAAAAAAAATTTTGATCGAGTACCTGGTGAGATAACCACCTTCTGGTCGATCAATACAGTGATGATAAGTGATGACATATCTACATAACCTGTAGAGTTTTTAAACTCATTAGAGCTTTCAGGGTGCATCCCATAAGTTGGAGCTGAAGGTGGGTGTGCTTGTCATACTGATGCATAACCTGGGTGCACCTGGCATGGTGTGCAGACCAACATCATCACTGACAGAACCAAAGGAGGGACTTTATTGATACCACGAATTCCTATCATCTCAACAAACTTGCCTTTCTAGTTCAAACACTTGCAGTTTCCCTTGTAAATGGCCTTCTTGATCACTATAAATAAGGGTCAAGGACAAACGTCAAAAGTGGCAGGTATTCATCTGGGCACATCATGTTTTTCACATGATCAGCTCTTCATTGGTTCCCACATGTATCAAGAGTGAGAAATCTCTACATACACACAGAGAACAAGAAGTCTCAGAGCATTGTTTAAAGAGATGTATTACAGTACATTTCTGGCTCTCCATACACAGCAAGACAATTATGACCTTTACCATGCTAGGCTTGCCGGAAACAGTCATGTGGTTATTTACTCCCTTTCCTGGCACAATTTGTAATTTGCTACCTTGTCATCTAAAATTTCTTCCCTTAAGTAAACGAGTAAGTTGTGAGCAACATGTATTCTGTCAGCTACAACCCCCCACCCCACCCCTCTCCCCCTTCTGACGCCACAGGTTTACTGGGCCACAAGTGGCTTTCACCTCAGTACCTCCAAGAGATAACTTTTGTGATGGCACTTACACATGGTTGGTGAGTTTTGGCATTAACATTTCTTTATAAATAAATGTTAAGCACGGGTAACACCACAGGATGCAGCTATTAGGAAATATTACTGAAGGAGGATATAGTAGCTAGATAGTATTAGTTTCTGTATGTGAAAGATATCCTATTTGTACCACCTTAGTTTTGTGCTTCCATGGTTTTCCCAGATAGTTTTTATTCTTTCTTCATTAATGAGGACACAACTCTATAAATAAACTAGATCAACTATCTGGTGCTGTTACAGTAAAAATTGGCACCTTCACATTTTGTACCATTAATTTACAGGGTGTTTCAAAAATGACCGGTATATTTGAAACGGCAATAAAAACTAAACGAGCAGCGATAGAAATACACCGTTTGTTGCAATATGTTTGGGACAACAGTACATTTTCAGGCAGACAAACTTTCGAAATTACGGTAGTTACAATTTTCAACAACAGATAGCGCTGCGGTCTGGGAAACTCTATAGTACGATATTTTCCACATATCCACCATGCGTAGCAATAATATGGCGTAGTCTCTGAATGAAATTACCCGAAACCTTTGACAACGTGTCTGGCGGAATGGTTTCACATGCAGATGAGATGTACTGCTTCAGCTGTTCAATTGTTTCTGGATTCTGGCGGTACACCTGGTCTTTCAAGTGTCCCCACAGAAAGAAGTCACAGGGGTTCATGTCTGGCGAATAGGGAGGCCAATCCACGCCGCCTCCTGTATGTTTCGGATAGCCCAAAGCAATCACACGATCATCGAAATATTCATTCAGGAAATTAAAGACGTCGGCCGTGCGATGTGGCCGGGCACCATCTTGCATAAACCACGAGGTGTTCGCAGTGTCGTCTAAGGCAGTTTGTACCGCCACAAATTCACGAAGAATGTCCAGATAGCGTGATGCAGTAATCATTTCGGATCTGAAAAATGGGCCAATGATTCCTTTGGAAGAAATGGCGGCCCAGACCAGTACTTTTTGAGGATGCAGGGACGATGGGACTGCAACATGGGGCTTTTCGGTTCCCCATATGCACCAGTTCTGTTTATTGACAAAGCCGTCCAGGTAAAAATAAGCTTCGTCAGTAAACCAAATGCTGCCCACATGCATATCGCCGTCATCAATCCTGTGCACTATATCATTAGTGAATGTCTCTCGTGCAGCAATGGTAGCGGCGCTGAGAGGTTGCCGCGTTTCAATTTTGTATGGATAGAGGTGTAAACTCTGGCGCATGAGACGATACGTGGACGTTGGCGTAATTTGGACCGCAGCTGCAACATGGCGAACGGAAACCCGAGGCCGCTGTTGGATCACCTGCTGCACTAGCTGCGCGTTGCCCTCTGTGGTTGCCGTACGCGGTCGCCCTACCTTTCCAGCACGTTCATCCGTCACGTTCCCAGTCCGTTGAAATTTTTCAAACAGATCCTTTATTGTATCGCTTTTCGGCCCTTTGGTTACATTAAACCTCCATTGAAAACTTCGTCTTGTTGCAACAACACTGTGTTCTAGGCGGTGGAATTCCAACACCAGAAAAATCCTCTGTTCTAAGGAATAAACCATGTTGTCTACAGCACACTTGCACGTTGTGAACAGCACACGCTTACAGCAGAAAGACGACGTACAGAATGGCGCACCCACAGACTGCGTTGGCTTATATATCTTTCACATCACTTGCAGCGCCATCTGTTGTTGAAAATTGTAACTACTGTAATTTCGAAAGTTTGTCCGCCTGAAAATGTACTGTCATCCCAAGCATATTGCAACAAACGGTGTATTTCTATTGCTGCTCGTTTAGTTTTTATTGCCGTTTCAAATATACCGGTCATTTTTGAAACACCCTGTATGTATCTCACTGTGTCCTGCTTAGGTTAACTATTATTCAGCCATTTAATTACTTTTATTTGTTTTATGGGCTAAAACTTTTTTACATTATTGCTCATTTTGAAATTGTCCACTTCTATCATTATTCAGTAAATGATGTATTTAATATTGTTGTAGTTATGGTTTCAAATTGTGCAACAACAGCTGGCAATGAGTGATAATTGTTTATGGATAAGCTTGATTTTAATTGTATAAACAATTCCAACACTGTTAAGGATTTTATGTCATGTTATTTTTATGCTTTCAACTGTAATGCTGTCTTACTGAATGAAGTGCCACCAGTATCATGGGATACAATAGATAATAACTGAAAACTGCAATTTTTACTACTGTACCATATGTATTTTTACTCTTTGAGTGTCTGTAATTGACATTCCACAGAATTAATTACAATTTGGTGGCTTTGTTTTTCAGCATCGTTATCATTTTGTTCTGAAGTTTTAAAAAATATGCTGAAAGACCTAAGAGATCCATGAATAAAATTGCTGCCACAAATATATAAATGGTGTGTCAGAAGAAGTACTGAAATTCATACTTGAGAACACTAACAGGTATGCTGAAAGTTAATGCAATATTTCTCTTCGCCACTAACAAAGCAGTGTTCAGAACAAGGAAATAGTCATTGTGGTAATGGTGATGTCAAAAACATGACTGAATTGTTAAAAATTCTATAAGACATAAGTGTTGCTATAGCCATTTCCTTGTACAATTAGAGCTGTTTGCTGCAACACTATTGAAACATAAAGCAACAAATATGTTGTAATATGCAATTTCTGTGATGTCTCAACAGCAGTTAATGAAGAACAACAACAGAACTGGATATATCAATGTGTGAAAAATAAAAATGACATCACGAATAAGGAATTATAATGTGATAAAAGTGAAATGAGGCAGCAATGGTATAGCATCTTCAATACCAAGATATAGAAATAATGTTCTTGAGACACAGTGAAAATATTTGTAGTGGATGAATTCTCTTACTCTCTACAGAGTCTACAATATATTGATTTCCTGAGCATTGTCCACAACGTTTTATTACTAAGTAAGAGAAACTTGCAGCACATCAGTAAATGTTCTTACATATCAAGTTCAGTAGTGCCCCTGCCCTATCATTTATGCATTTGTGGCAGTTGAGGATATTCACGAATCTTGAGGGCTGCAGGGTACAAAGTTTGGTAGCATGCAGGTCAAGTTGGTGAATTATCGAGAGTAGAAAATGTGATTTATTCATCTTGTTAGATACAATAGTCAAATCATTGGATTTGATTGTTAGAAGACATGTCATGTCTTACAATAATAACATTTTTAGGGGAAATACAAAAGTTTACATTATTTTATACACATTTCTGGGGAACAGCTTATTTTAGTTTTCATAACTGTTACAAAAAAATAAAATAAAATATATTTCTGTTGTTCAAATTGGGAAACAGTCCTCAGTAAATTATTCACTAGAATAATAGCACTTTTCCACCAGTAAAGTAAAGAATAGTCTCTTTAGTGAATGAAGCCCTAAGCTAAATATATTACTGCCTTTTATCAAACAATGGAAAATCCAGCATGGAATGTAACAATATTATGAGATGGAAAGTTGCTACTCACCATATAGTGGAGATGCTGAGTTGCAGATAGGCACAACAAAAAATGGCCTTTGTCAACAATAGATACACACACCCAAGCAAACGCAACTCACACACACGACTGCAGTCTCAGGCAACTGAAAACACACTGCGAGCAGCAGCACCAGTGCATGATGGGAGTGGTAACTGCGTAGGAGAAAGGAGGAGGCTGGGGTGTGGAGGGAGAGGGATAGTATGATGGGGATGATGGACAGTGAAGTGCTGCAGGATGGGTGGCGGACAGGTGAGAGATGGGGAGGGGGGGGGGGGGGGAGTAGCAGAAAAGGAGAGAAATAGAGAGAAATAAATAAAATAAATAAAGAGACTGGGTGTGGTGGTGGAATGATGCCTGTGTAGCGCTGGAATGGGAGATGGGAAGGGGCTGGATGGGTGAATACAGCGACTAATGAAGATTGAGGCCAGGAGGGTTACAAGAATGTAGGATGTATTGCAGGGAAAGTTCCCACCTGCGCAATTCAGAAAAGCTGGTGTTGGTGGGAAGGATCCATATGGCACAGGCTGTGGAGCAGTCATTGAAATGAAGGATATCATGTTTGGCAGCGTGTTCAGCAACAGGGTGGTCCACTTGTTTCTTGGCCACAGTTTGTCACTAACCATTCATTTGGACAGACAGCTTTTTGTTTGTCATTCCTACATAGAATGCAGCACTGGTTGCAGATTAGCTTGTAGACCACGTGACTGGTTTCACAGGTATGGGATGGTGATGTTAGTGACCAGACTGGAGTAGGTGGTGGTGGGAGGATGTATGGGACAGGTCTTGCATCTAGGTCTATTACAGGGGTAATAACCATGAGGTAAGGGATTGGAAGCAGGGGTTGTTTAAGGATGGACGAGTATATTGTGTACCTTTGGTGGACGGCGGTATACAACTGTAGGAGGTGTGGGAAGGATAGTGGGCAGGACATTTCTCATTTCAGGACATGACGAGAGGTAATTGAACCCATGGTGGAGAATGTAATTCAGTTGCTCTGGTCCTAGGTGGTACTGAGTCACGAGGGGAATGCTCCTCTGTGGCCAGACAGTGGGGCTTTGGGAGCTGGTGGTAGACTGGAAAGATAAGGCACAGGGGATATGTTTTTGTAGAAGGTTGGGAGGATAATTATGGTCAGTGAAGGCTTCAGTGAGACCGTCAGTATATTTTGAGAGGGACTGCTCATCACTGCAGCTGTTACGACCATTGGTGGATAGGTTGTACGGAAGGGACTTCTTGGTATGGAATGGGTGGCAGCTGTTGATGTGGAGGTATTGCTGGTGGTTAGTAGGTTTGATATGGATGGAGGTACTGATGTAGCCTTTTTCAAGGTGGAGGTCCAGATCTAGGAAGGTGGCTTATTGGGTTGAGTAGCACCAGAAGAAGCAGATGGGGTAAAATTTGTTGAGGTTGTGGAGGATTTTGGATAGGGCGTCCTCACCTTTGATCCAGATGGCAAAGATGTCATCATTGAATCTGAACCAGGCGAGGGACTTAGGATTCTGGGTGTTTAGGAAGGATTCCTCTAGATGGCCCATGAATACGTTGGCATAGGATGGTGCCATGCAGGTGCCCATGACCGTACCCTGGATTTGTTTCTAGGTAATGCCTTCAAAGGACAAGTAATTGTGGGTGAGGATATAGTTGGTCATGGCGGCTAGAAAGGAGGTTATGGGTATGGAATCTGTCGGGCGTTGGGAAAGGTAGTGTTCAATAGCAGTAAGGCCATGGGCATTAGGAATGTTAGTGTAGAGGGCGGTGGCATCGATAGTGACGAGCAGGTCGCTGTGTGATAAAGGGACAGGAAATGTGGAGAGTCGGTGGAGGAAGTGGTTGGTATCTTTTATATAGGAGGGTAGATTCTGGGTAATATGTTGAAGGTGTTGGTCTACGAGAGCAGAGATTCTCTCAGTTGGGGCACAGTAACCAGCCACAATGGGGTGTCCTGGGTGGTTAGGTTTATGGACTTTAGGAAGCATTTAGATGGTAGGAGCGCAGGGAGGGGTAGGGGTGAGTAGAGAGATGGACTCCAGGGATAGGTTATGGGATGGGCCGAAGGATGTGAGTAGTGACTATAGATGCTGCTGGATTACTGGAATGGGGTCACTGTGGCAAGGTTTTTCTGTATCTGTTTCTCTCCTTTTCCGCTAATCTCCCCCACCCACCCTGTCCACACCTCTCCCCTGTCTGTCACCCAACTTGCAGCACTTCACTGTCTGCCATCCCCAAAATCTCGTTTTTGCCTCAGTAGATGAAATGGTTTGCTTACTGAGGTGTCATGCATTGTCACTGGCTGGGTGCAGCTAATCATGTGTGCCGCTTCCCTACTCTGTTATTACTACTGCTTCTCCCCTTCCTACCACTCCCCTTGGCTTGCAGTCAGTGTTGCCACTACTTCTTGCTGGTACCCTGGCAGCTGCCAATGAGAGTGGTTTGCTTGGATCTGATTCTCAGAGACTGTAAAGGCAATGGCTGAAGATGGCAGTCATGTGTGCGTGACTTGTGTCTAAGTGATTGTGTGAACGTGTATGTGCTCTCATTTCCTAACAAGAGCTATGGCTGAAAATTTGGTTGTGAGAGTGTGATAGTCTTTTCTACTTGCCTGTCTGTGGCTCAGCAATCATCTTTATGGTGAGTTGTTACGTATCCTCATTATTATTGGTCTTCTGAGTATTTGAACAAGTTATCTGTTGCCTGGAGGATTGATCACCATGGTATCATTTCATCAACATGCTGGGATGTGGCTTGTGAATAGCTGGCTTCACGTGTGGATTTCTGCAATCTGTAATGGATTGGGCCTGCCAATCTGAAGCCATTTGGTTCCCACTAATGTGCAGGGCCTGCCCAGATCTAGTCTCACCAATCTGCCTGCAGCCCGGGTCTGTTTGTGTATGGCTTAATGCATCGGATTATCATACTTTATCCATGGACCCAGGACTGTGGTGCTCCTCAGCAGGCCGGAGGCCATGGGCAATGGATTTCAGGAATTCTGACTGTCTCACCACAAGTACATTGTACAGTGTGGCGTTTTGTGGACATTTTATTTGGCCTAGTACATTTTGGCACTTCGACAGTAGTTTATATTTTCAAATAACTTCCGGGAATTCAGCCAGGTAACACTTTCAGCGACCGCCGATATTTCGGCGGGAGAACACCCTGCCATTTTCAAGGCAAACTGCAACGGACAGGCAGCGTACATGCAAACTTAATACCTCGGTTCTGCGACAGAAGCAGGAAAGATAACACACACACTGAACACTAGTGCCACCAAAGATGACCAAAATCAGCTCTCTCAAAGTTGATCCCAGTATTGTTATTTTACCTGCTGACAAGGGCAATGCCACTGTTGTCTTAAATAAACATGATTATGTACAAAAGATGCAACGTTTATTATCTGATTCAGCTTATCGCAGAATCGATGCTGACCCCACGAAAAGTGTTGAGAGAAAGACCAACAGCCTCCTGAAGAAAAGTGGTTTTTCGCAGGACACAATCAAGAGGCTTAACACCTATAGTGTCATTCCCCCTAGGTTATATGGCCTTCCAAAGGTTCATAAGGAAGGGGTTCCTTTCCGTCCTATAGTGAGTAACATCGGCGCTCCGACATATCGTGTATCCAAGCATCTTGCTTCTCTGTTGAGTCCACAAGTAGGACGGTGTGAACATCATATCAGGAACTCAGCTGATTTTTTACGTCGTTTGGAGGGACTGAGGCTGAATGACTCTGATATTTTAGTGAGTTTCGATGTGGTCTCTCTCTTCACTCGTGTTCCTCTGTCTGATTCGTTGTGGTTAATTGAAGCCAGGTTTGGTGCTGATCTAACTAATCTCTTTAGGCATGTGTTGACATCCACTTACTTTTTATTTAATGACCAGTATTACGAGCAGACAGATGGAGTTGCGATGGGTAGTCCGTTGTCTCCTGTGATCGCAAATTTATTTATGGAAGACTTCGAGGAACGTGCATTGGAGTCGGCGCCTTTAAAACCCGCCTGTTTCTTTAGATACGTTGACGATACCTTCATTGTTTGGCCTCACGATAGGGAGAATTTGAATGTCTTTCTAGAACATCTGAACTCGATCCACCCGAACATTCGTTTTACGATGGAGGTGGAAGAGGATGGTTGCCTTCCCTTTCTCGACGTGTTGGTTAGGAGGAAGGATGATGGATCATTGGGACATGCAGTCTACAGGAAACGTACTCACACCAACTTGTACTTAAAAGCTAATAGTTGTCACCATTTGGATCAGCGTGAAAGGGTACTTCGTACCTTGGTACACAGGGCACATGTCGTTTCTGATGCTGAGACTTTGCCAGCTGAGCTGTCCCATCTTGAAGTTACATTTCATCAAAATGGTTATTGTGATAGACAGATTGAATGTGCGTTGCGCTATCGACCAACTGTACATCGGGTCACTGATGATAATTCTGAGTCAACACCTAAGTCTACTGCCTTTTTGCCTTACGTAGGAAACACGTCTAATAAGATCGGTCGTATTTTATGGAAATACAATGTGAAATGTGTCTTCCGACCTCCATCTAAAATTAGAGCACTTTTGAGTTCCATTAAGGATGATCTTGGATTGCGTAAGGCGGGTGTATATCGTATTCCTTGTAGCTGCGGCATGGCATATATTGGTCAAAATATCAGGACCGTGGAGGACAGATGTACTGAGCATAAACGACACACACGATTACAGCAGCCAAATAGATCTGCTATTGCCGAACATTGCTTGGATACTGGTCACCCCATGTTATATAATAACACCGAGATATTGGCATGCACGTCCAGCTATTGGGACAGTGTCATTAGGGAGGCAGTTGAGATTAAACTAGTGAGCAACCTCGTTAACAGGGATGGAGGTTTCTGTTTAAACTCTGTTTGGAATCCAGCTCTCTCCTTTGTCAAAAAACAGAGGAACAGAGTCAATGCTGCCTCACCTGTGAATTCATAGTCTCACTATCGATAGCTCTGACTTTGGTCATCTTTGGTGGCACTAGTGTTCAGTGTGTGTGTTATCTTTCCTGCTTCTGTCGCAGAACCGAGGTATTAAGTTTGCATGTACGCCGCCTGTCCGTTGCAGTTTGCCTTGAAAATGGCGGGGTGTTCTCCTGCCGAAATATCGGCGGTCGCTGAAAGTGTTACCTGGCTGAATTCCCGGAAGTTATTTGAAAGTTGTATACGCCAGGAGAAACTCAGATCTCAGTAGTTTATATGTTAGAAAATATGGACGATAAGAAGAAGAAAATTGTGTTAGTTGCTGGCGGTTTATAAGCTATGTACTCATATATTTCTCGAAATAAAAATCACAAAATACCTGTAAAATAATAGATATAACACAGTGGATAGTTACTGACAATAACGAACATAGTAGAACCAACATTTTATTGGCAGTCAATTACAGTGTTGGTTTACACAATTATTCCTCACCTGATAAACTTCTTTCAAGAGGCCTACTTTTTTCTGAGATTAATTCTGAAGTCAGTAAAGGTATTTTAAATCTGTCTTGTGACTCCAAAGAAATGCATATTTTTGTCACCAAATGTCTTGCGTTTTATTGAAATAAAATAACATCAGTGGTCTTACTGAAACACTTATACCATTTGGCTTGCTTTCTTCATCTGAAAATGGTTCATTACAAAAGATGTTGGTGTTAGTACTTAAGATTTTCCTCACATTATCTATCTATCTTCTCAGCGATCACAGGCCCTGTAGACCACGCGCTGCATCAATGATCTGCTTCCACTGCCTTCTATCTCTCAGAGCCTCTCTCCACCCTGCGGAAATTTCTAATGCTGCGGTGTCCTTCTCTGTGTCATCTTTCCACCTTGTACGAGGTCGGCCTAATGGTCTTGTTGCCTGGAGAGTTCCTTCAAATGCTTTCTAGGTGGTTCTGTTGTTTTCCATTCTGGCCACATGTCCAGCCCATTGCAGTCTCCTACTTTTTAATTTCTGGATGATAATGGGTTGCTTAATTAACTGATAAATTTCATTGTTCTTTCGAATTCTTCATGAGCCATTCTCCAACACAGGTCCCCAGATTTTTCTCATTAATTTTCTTTCGAAAACATTCAGTTTTTCTCTTTCATTCTTTGTAAGTGTCCAGCTTTCTGAACAATATAGTACTATGGGGCAGATAATAGTGTTATATATCTTCATCTTTGTGGTGATTGACAAAGCTTTACTTTTGAGTGGGTTGCTTAGTGAGTACCGACATCTTGACCCTGAGGCTATTCTTTCATTTATATCCATTGTTATATTTTTACTGTTGAAATGTGATCCAAGGTATTTAAACTGGAGAACTTTTCTGGATTTAGAATGTTGGTTAATTTCAAAGTAAGGATTTGGGTTTATGACTCGACCTATTTCCATATATTTTGTTTTCTCTTGGTTAATCAAAAGCCTGATTTTGCTGGCACTGTGCCTGAGAGATTTGTACATGTCTTTTAGTTCTTCTTCAGTTTCACTCAGCAACACTGTATCATCTGCATAAGCCAGGAGTTTTACTTCACTGTGTTCGAATTGGTGACCAATATATACACTCCTGGAAATTGAAATAAGAACACCGTGAATTCATTGTCCCAGGAAGGGGAAACTTTGTTGACACATTCCTGGGGTCAGATACATCACATGATCACACTGACAGAACCACAGGCACATAGACACAGGCAACAGAGCATGCACAATGTCGGCACTAGTACAGTGTATATCCACCTTTCGCAGCAATGCAGGCTGCTATTCTCCCATGGAGACGATCGTAGAGATGCTGGATGTAGTCCTGTGGAACGGCTTGCCATGCCATTTCCACCTGGCACCTCAGTTGGACCAGCGTTCGTGCTGGACGTGCAGACCGCGTGAGACGACGCTTCATCCAGTCCCAAACATGCTCAATGGGGGACAGATCCGGAGATCTTGTTGGCCAGGGTAGTTGACTTACACCTTCTAGAGCACGTTGGGTGGCACGGGATACATGCGGACGTGCATTGTCCTGTTGGAACAGCAAGTTCCCTTGCCGGTCTAGGAATGGTAGAACGATGGGTTCGATGACGGTTTGGATGTACCGTGCACTATTCAGTGTCCCCTCGACGATCACCAGTGGTGTACGGCCAGTGTAGGAGATCGCTCCCCACACCATGATGCCGGGTGTTGGCCCTGTGTGCCTCGGTCGTATGCAGTCCTGATTGTGGCGCTCACCTGCACGGCGCCAAACACGCATACGACCATCATTGGCACCAAGGCAGAAGCGACTCTCATCGCTGAAGACGGCACGTCTCCATTCGTCCCTCCATTCACGCCTGTCGCGACACCACTGGAGGCGGACTGCACGATGTTGGGGCGTGAGCGGAAGACGGCCTAACGGTGTGCGGGACCGTAGCCCAGCTTCATGGAGATGGTTGCGAATGGTCCTCGCCGATACCCCGGGAGCAACAGTGTCCCTAATTTGCTGGGAAGTGGCGGTGCGGTCCCCTACGGCACTGCGTAGGATCCTACGGTCTTGGCGTGCATCCGTGCGGCGCTGCGGTCCGGTCCCAGGTCGACGGGCACGTGCACCTTCCACCGACCACTGGCGACAACATCGATGTACTGTGGAGACCTCACGCCCCACGTGTTGAGCAATTCGGCGGTACGTCCACCCGGCCTCCCGCATGCCCACTATACGCCCTCGCTCAAAGTCCATCAACTGCACATACGGTTCACGTCCACGCTGTCGCGGCATGCTACCAGTGTTAAAGATTGCGATGGAGCTCCGTATGCCACGGCAAACTGGCTGACACTGACGGCGGCGGTGCACAAATGCTGCGCAGCTAGCGCCATTCGACGGCCAACACCGCGGTTCCTGGTGTGTCCGCTGTGCCGTGTGTGTGATCATTGCTTGTACAGCCCTCTCGCAGTGTCCGGAGCAAGTATGGTGGGTCTGACACACCGGTGTCAATGTGTTCTTTTTTCCATTTCCAGGAGTGTAGATGTAAATTACTCTCCCGATATACTTTCTCTAATGCAGGGTTGAAGAGGACACATGAAAGAGCATCTCCCTGTCGTAAGCCTGTTTTAATTTGAAAGGTGGGGGATATGGATCCTCTGAACTTCACTGCTGCCTGGGAGCCATCCACACACAGTTGTATCATCCTAATGATTTTACTGGGTATACTAAATTCTTGTAATGTGTTGAAGAGGCTACTTCTGTGGATGCTGTCGTAGGCTCTTCACATTGGGGAACATTGGGGAATGCCATCTACTTAAAAGTTTTATTTAGATATCGCCTAATTTGCATTATTGTTTTTTGTACCATAGCTGAAAAGATACGTTATCAACTTAAATTTTAACTTGCCCTTGAGATCTCAAAATTTATCAGGGAAAAATGGTAAAACTTGTTTGGAAATCAGGGAAATATCAGGGAACTTCACTTGGGGAAACTTGTGGCAACCCTGACTATTTTCATTGTGAATGAGACTGCTCTGTTACTAAATTCATATATTATGTAATGTAATTTTATTTTATGATGTATTCAGTGTTATTTAATATACTTTTACCTGTAAAAATCTATTTTAATTCTTCAATTTTCTGATTTTAATAATCACTACCATTGTAGTAAAATGTAGTTCAAAACTGTTGCCCACAAATAATCGAAAAGATGAAAATAGATAGTGCACCAAATAGAAAAAAGAAGCACAACTGATTCACTCCTGAACTGTATGACCTGAGAAACACACTTATTGCCCTACATAAAATGGCTAAAACTGGTAACCTAGAATCGAAGCAGAGGTATAAAGAAGCCAGGAAGAATTATAGAACTGAAATACAGACAGCAAAGCAGAGAGCAAATGATGCTTTCATTGAAAACTCCAGCAACAAATGCAAAGGAGCCTGGCAGGTAATAAACAAAATAGCAGGGAAGCATAAAAACAGACAAGAAATTCCAATAGTGCCAGAAAAATTAAATTAATTTTTTGTTAACAGTACTAAGTTCGAAGCTACTGCTACCTCTGCACCAGATGATGCAACTCCTGAAAGTTTTACCTACAACATTCCTGACCTAAATAACTTATCCTTTAAATGGAAACAGGTGACCTGCCAAACTGTATACAAAGTCATCACAAACCTACATGGCTCATACAGTGAAGATCTCTATGGCATCTCCAACACCATCTTGAAACAAATAATTACTTTTCTGATCAATAGTACTTTTACAGCTGGAAAATTTCCTGAGGTCCTGAAGGCTACTATTTTTATCCCAATCTATAAAAAAGGAGATAAAAACAAACCTGAAAGTTACTGTCCAATATCCCTCATACCTATTTTATCCAAGATAATAGAATGCTGCATTAAAACGCAACTTTGCAACAACTTTGCTGAACTAAATCTTTTTTCCTCCTCGCTCTTTGGTTTTAGGCCACGATTGTCTACAATAAATGCAGTGGAAACTCTTGTGACAGACATACTTGATGGCTTCGAGAACAATTCCATCACTTGTGCTGTACTACTAGATCTGAGTAAAGCATTTGATACTGTATCCCATGAAATACTAATAAATAAACTAGAGTGCTATGGTGTGAAAAATAATGAACTGGCATTAATCAGATCATACCTGACAAACAGAACTCAGGTAGTTATAGTAAATAGCTAGCAATCAAGTGCCCTACCAGTTGTAAGAGGTGTGCCACAAGGCTCAGTGCTTGGACATTTACTCTTCCTGGTATACATGAATGACTTGCCTACTTTCATGCTTCACAAGTCAATAATATATGCTGACGACACAACCCTGATTACCTCAGATAACAAATTGGACTTCCCCCATGAACCATGGACCTTGCCGTTGGTGGGGAGGCTTGCGTGCCTCAGCGATACAGATGGCCGTACCGTAGGTGCAACCACAACGGAGGGGTATCTGTTGAGAGGCCAGACAAACATGTGGTTCCTGAAGAGGGGCAGCAGCCTTTTCAGTAGTTGCAGGAGCAACAGTCTGGATGATTGACTGATCTGGCCTTGTAACATTAACCAAAACGGCCTTGCTGTGCTTGTACTGCAAACGGCTGAAAGCAAGGGGAAACTACAGCCGTAATTTTTCCCGAGGACATGCAGCTTTACTGTATGATTAAATGATGATGGCGTCCTCTTGGGTAAAATATTCCGGAGGTAAAATAGTCCCCCATTCGGATCTCCGGGCGGGGACTACTCAAGAGGATGTCGTTATCAGGAAAAAGAAAACTGGCATTGTACGGATCGGAGCGTGGAATGTCAGATCCCTTAATCGGGCAGGTAGGTTAGAAAATTTAAAAAGGGAAATGGATAGGTTAAAGTTAGATATAGTGGGAATTAGTGAAGTTCGGTGGCAGGAGGAACAAGACTTTTGGTCAGGTGATTACAGGGTTATAAATACAAAATCCAATAGGGGTAATGCAGGAGTAGGTTTAATAATGAATAAAAAAATAGGAGTGCGGGTTAGCTACTACAAACAGCATAGTGAACGCATTATTGTGTCCAAGATAGACACAAAGCCCATGCCTACTACAGTAGTACAAGTTTATATGCCAACTAGCTCTGCAGATGATGAAGAAATTGATGAAATGTATGACGAGATAAAATAAATTATTCAGGTAGTGAAGGGAGACGAAAATGTAATAGTCGTGGGTGACTGGAATTCGTCAGTAGGAAAAGGGAGAGAAGGAAACATAGTAGGTGAATATGGATTGGGGGGAAGAAATGAAAGAGGAAGCCGCCTTGTAGAATTTTGCACAGAGCATAACTTAATCATAGCTAACACTTGGTTCAAGAATCATAAAAGAAGGTTGTATACCTGGAAGAATCCTGGAGATACTAATAGGTATCATATAGATTATATAATGGTAAGACAGAGATTTAGGAACCAGGTTTTAAATTGTAAGACATTTCCAGGGGCAGATGTGGATTCTGACCACAATCTATTGGTTATGAACTGCAAATTGAAACTGAAGAAACTGCAAAAAGGTGGGAATTTAAGGAGATGGGACCTGGAAAAACTGAAAGAACCAGAGGTTGTACAGAGTTTCAGGGAGAGCATAAGGGAAAAATTGACAGGAATGGGGGAAAGAAATACAGTAGAAGACGAATGGGTAGCTCTGAGGGATGATGTAGTGTAGGCAGCAGAGGATCAAGTGGGTAAAAAGACGAGGGCTAATAGAAATCCTTGGGTAACAGAAGAAATATTGAATTTAATTGATGAAAGGAGAAAATATAAAAATGCAGTAAATGAAGCAGGCAAAAGGGAATACAAACGTCTCAAAAATGAGATCGACAGAAAGTGCAAAATGGCTAAGCAGGGATGGCTAGAGGACAAATGTAAGGATGTAGAGGCTTGTCTCACTAGGGGTAAGATAGATACTGCCTACAGGAAAATTAAAGAGACCTTTGGAGAGAAGAGAACCACTTGTATGAATATCAAGAGCTCAGATGGCAACCCAGTTCTAAGCAAAGAAGGGAAGGCAGAAAGGTGGAAGGAGTATATAGAGGGTTTATACAAGGGCGATGTACTTGAGGACAATATTATGGAAATGGAAGACGATGTAGATGAAGATGAAATGGGAGATAAGATACTGCGTGAAGAGTTTGACAGAGCACTGAAAGACCTGAGTCGAAACAAGGCCCCGGGAGTAGACAACATTCCATTAGAACTACTGATGGCCTTGGGAGAGCCAGTCATGACAAAACTCTACCATCTGGTGAGCAAGATGTATGAGACAGGCGAAATACCCACAGACTTCAAGAAGAATATAATAATTCCAATCCCAAAGAAAGCAGGTGTTGACAGATGTGAAAATTACCGAACTATCAGTTTAATAAGTCACAGCTGCAAAATACTAATGCGAATTCTTTACAGACAAATGGAAAAACTGGTAGAAGCGGACCTCGGGGAAGATCAGTTTGGATTCCGTAGAAATGTTGGAACACGTGAGGCAATACTAACCTTACGACTTATCTTAGAAGAAAGATTAAGAAAAGGCAAACCTACGTTTCTAGCATTTGTAGACTTAGAGAAAGCTTTTGACAACGTTAACTGGAATACTCTCTTTCAAATTCTGAAGGTGGCAGGGGTAAAATACAGGGAGCGAAAGGCTATTTACAATTTGTACAGAAACCAGATGGCAGTTATAAGAGTTGAGGGGCATGAAAGGGAAGCAGTGGTTGGGAAAGGAGTGAGACAGGGTTTTAGCCTCTCCCCAATGTTATTCAATCTGTATATTGAGCAAGCAGTAAAGGAAACAAAAGAAAAATTCGGAGTAGGTATTAAAATTCATGGAGAAGAAGTAAAAACTTTGAGGTTCGCCGATGACATTGTAATTCTGTCAGAGACAGCAAAGGACTTGGAAGAGCAGTTGAACGGAATGGACAGTGTCTTGAAAGGAGGATATAGGATGAACATCAACAAAAGCAAAACGAGGATAATGGAATGTAGTCAAATTAAATCGGGTGATGCTGAGGGGATTAGATTAGGAAATGAGACACTTAAAGTAGTAAAGGAGTTTTGCTATTTAGGGAGCAAAATAACTGATGATGGTCGAAGTAGAGAGGATATAAAATGTAGACTGGCAATGGCAAGGAAATCGTTTCTGAAGAAGAGAAATTTGTTAACATCGAGTATAGATTTAAGTGTCAGGAAGTCGTTTCTGAAAGTATTTGTATGGAGTGTGGCCATGTATGGAAGTGAAACATGGACGATAAATAGTTTAGAAAAGAAGAGAATAGAAGCTTTCGAAATGTGGTGCTACAGAAGAATGCTGAAGATAAGGTGGGTAGATCACGTAACTAATGAGGAGGTATTGAATAGGATTGGGGAGAAGAGAAGTTTGTGGCACAACTTGACTAGAAGAAGGGATCGGTTGGTAGGACATGTTTTGAGGCATCAAGGGATCACAAATTTAGCATTGGAGGGCAGTGTGGAGGGTAAAAATCGTAGAGGGAGACAAAGAGATCAATACACTAAGCAGATTCAGAAGGATGTAGGTTGCAGTAGGTACTGGGAGATGAAGAAGCTTGCACAGGATAGAGTAGCATGGAGAGCTGCATCAAACCAGTCTCAGGACTGAAGACCACAACAACAACAACAACAAATTGGAGGAAGTGAAGAAACAAACAAAAGTAATGCTTGAAAAGTCTGCCATATGGCTCCACAGTAACAAGCTGATACTCAACAGTAGCAAGACTGAAACTATGTATTTCTTCTTGCACAATCTACAGGAAAAATTAAATGAGTCTGACTCTGTAAGACTTCTAGGAATCCACCTGGACCCGAAATTAACATGGAACACCCACATGGAACTGTTATGTACCAGACTATCTAGACCTGACACTTTTTGTTAAGAAAACTAAAAACATTAGTTAGCAGAAAACAACTTTTATCTTCTTTTTATGCCTTCTTTGAATCTCACTTACAGCACGGAATAAAACTATGGGGTAACTGAACTGGTGCTCAGACATTGTTCATGTGGCAGAAGAAAGCAATTAGAGCAATTACAGGTATTAAAAGCAAAGAATCATGTCGAAAGCACTTTAAGGAACTTAACATCTTAACATTACCTTCTCTGTATATAAAAACGTGTCTTCTTTCCATAAAAAAAAAAAAAAACGAATACATACCTTACCTTCCAGAACAGATGTTCATTCACATGATACCAGATATAAAAACAATCTTGATGCAGACTTTACTAGGCTATCTAAGGTCCAAAGTAGCTTTAAGCAAACAGGATTAAAATTATATAACAAGTTACCACAATCACTGAAAGACCTACAAGGTGATGCCTTCAAGAAGCAGCTGCACAAATTGTTAGCTGATAAGTGTATCTATGATGTAAAGGAATTAGAATGTAGTAGAGAGTGAGAGTAACTATGATGTAAAGGAATTGGAATGTAGTAGAGAGTAACTATGATGTTAAGGAATTGGAATGTTGTAGAGAGTAACTATGATGTTAAGGAATTATAATATAAAGAATAACTCTTTATCCTCATGTAATGTAATCTGAATGTACATAGTTTCCCAATTTTAGATTCACTATCAAATGTAATGTCAAAACTGTCTATTTCAACAAATGTTGGCTAATGACAAGTAATAAATAAATATATAAGTCCCATGTGGAACCACTGTTGTACACCCAGTTTTGCTCAAAGTATTGACGCAGCACCTGTACTGATCAGTTTAGGAAACATGTAATCAATCTAAATGGCACATACAGTGCCAGTTTTGTATAGTTCTAGCTCAAAATAGGCAAGATAGAAACTCAAAACTGCATGTGGCACAAATTAATGTGAACATTACTTCCCCCTTGTCCAGTGTTTGTTACACCAGGACTTCTGTTTATTCGTGTTTTCTACAGCAACAACAGGAAGACCAACTCTTTGAAGCAGATCTTCTTGTGGGAAACTTCTCAATGTACTGAATGGAACGAACAGCCTTATGAGAACAAAATATGGACTGATAGTAAACAGAAGAAAGATCAACATAATGAGAAGTAGCAGAAATGAGAACAGCGAGAGACTAAACATTACATTTAGTGATGATGAAGTAGAGTTATGATGGCAGTACTTTCCTGGTCAGCCTTGCCAACTTCAATTTCCTCGTAGCTTTTCTTCATGTCCATAGCTGAGAAGCTCTTTGTTCTTTTCAAGTAATCTAGAGTGTCTTCAGTGTTCGGCAATAGATAGCATCTTTCTTCGTGATCTTGTTCAGTCAACAGTAGTTGACACAGAAATAACATGTGCTGTTCTCCTTCTTCACAAGGACCACATTAGAGGACTCTGAAGGTTTGATGATGTCATCTTGCAATATATTCTCCACTTTCTCCTGGATTATGTGTAGTTCTGCTGGTGACAATCTATATGGGTGCTGAGTAATTGGTGGACAACCCTCAGTTTTGATATAGTGTTTTACCAAGGGCCAGTTGCTGTCTCTTCTCCACTGCTGATTTGAAAGTACACAAAAATTTGCACAGAGTGGCTATCACTTTCCAACATTGCTCCTTGGTCAGGACAGATCCTATTGGCAGTTGGATAGTAGCTTACTCCCCTGCATTGCCTGTAGTAGTGGTGAAGAATGATTCTTCATCAATGACACTAAGCTACTCTTCAAGTGCTGGTTCAGTTGCCTTACACATATACTTTTAGAGATGAGTGGTGGCTGTTGATGACAGTTAGTGGTTGCTGGAAAAATAAGAGTTCTTTTGTGAATCTTAGTTGCTTTTTGCACTCAACAAAAGCATCGCAGTTTCACTAAGCATCCTGATTGAGAACAACACTGATAAACAAATGCCCAGAGCAATCTTCACGTATCTAAATACTTTCGAATTGCACTAATTTGAAAGCATCCATGAGGTACAGTCCCCTCCCCCTTTTCTGCACTTCAGTGTGGGAAATGGAAGGGAAACAGAGGCAGTTTACTTTGAGATGTGTGCCACCACTTTTGGATACCTGCAAACTACAAATAAAGTTAAGCAGTTCCTTCATTTAGCTAACTGACATCTTGCACAGCAGAGGACTTCGCTGCATGGAGTAGTCAAGGTAACAACCTGTTTCTTTGGGAAAATCATTCCTGTGGCCTTGACCTAATCTCTTCAGAAGAATATTTCCTCACTACCTGAAGTTATAATCCTGACAGCCAGTTAAATGCAACACAGTGGATGATTTAGTGCTGCCCTACAACCTCCTCCTACTTTTTAACTTCTCATAGTTGTGTGTATCAATGCTAAATACAGACAGACAGACAGACACACACACACACACACACACACACACACACACACACACACACACACACACACATACAAACACAGAGAGAGAGAGAGAGATAGAGAGAGCTGTGATTTGATAATACCATGTCTCCATCTAGACTCATTGAACATACTTGACATGTAAAAAATGTCTCAGTGTTCACAAAATTGGTAAATTTAACCATTGTTTTCAAAAAACTGTAAATGGCTCTAGTGTTCAGTATTACTTGAGTGATTCACACGTGATTCTGTTATTTATGACAATAATTAATTTACGAGTGTGCTTTCATACTGTTGTGTATTTATTGCAAGAGATCTATACTGCATAATTTTGTATTATCTTCCAGGCAAATCTTACAGAACTGAAGTCATTTGGATCTCCGCCCGGAGCTGTCACAAATGTTACTGCAGCAGTTATGGTTCTCCTGGCTCCCAATGGAAAGATTCCAAAGGATCGTAGCTGGAAGGCAGCAAAGGTTTGCACAGATTTTAACTCTGAATTTTTATAGCATTCTTTTCTGTTAATTACTTAATCACCAATGTCATAACGAATTTACCTAGTCCTCACATTAATCTGCACAGTGTTTTTATATTTCATTTTGAAATGAACAATATCCCATCTGTCTTCTCATTCTTTTTGAGGCTGGGCAGTAATATTTACTGAGAAGTGAAGATTATATGAGGTGGAACATGCTTTGCATGGGGACAGTAAATTAATTTGTTGTAAACTTCGTTTTTAAGCAGATTCAAGAAGATGCATACTAGGTAGCTGCCTTTACCAACACCTTCAAAATGGACTTTTTTGGACAGCATATTTGTGGTGGTTGGAGTAAGGAGGAGGGAACAGAAGCATTCAACAGGCCAAGTGCTAACATTCAATTGTAGTTAAAAACTTACCACAGATGGTAACTGAAGTATATACAAAACATTTAACATCTTCCATGATGTCATGAAATTAAAACAAGAGTACTAATGAACTGTGATTGATTTGCTGTCCAAAAGGATGATCAATTAACCATAGAAGATGCCTTATTTATCATAGTTCTTGGAAATTATAGGTCGCTTTAAAAAAACTAAAGAATATGTCTGTAACACAAAAAGCACTAGTTTCCTCAGCTATTTTTGTTGCTACTTTCAGTTTTTCTCTGTAACATTGCTGCAATAAATGAGTCAAGTTACATGTAATTTTATCAAAAGGAAGACTCACTTGAGAAAACTTTCTTCCCAAGGAAGTAGTTAAGACCTCTGAAAGTGGGATGATTTCCATTGGGACAATTACATGGGTCTCATCAGCAGTACTTTGAATTTTGTCTCCTGATGTCAAGTAATGGACACTGCATCACCCATATGAGAAAACTCAAATGTCTGTAGTTCGGGCTCTAACAGTTTATATTTCAGTACACCAGTTGCCACCAAAGATAAAGAGAATAATCAATGTTTATACTTTTTAGAACTGATTGTAATCCTGGTCCTGAAATAAGGGGAACAATGAACTAAAATCTTCAACAAATTTGTGGCCAGCTGTTGTGCAAGAGTCATTTTATATATGTGATAAAAAAAAAGTACAAGGCTTTTCCTCCAATCAAAAGCCCACTATTCTTAGTCTTTATCCATGTTTGCAGTACATGCTCAGTGCAATGACTTCCCTTTTTCTTTTAACTGCCTTGAAAATAGGTTTTGATCTGTCAGTTTTCTCAGTTTAATTATTTTATGGTTTGCTCGAGAGCTCAGTTGAGTTGTGGATTTCATTTTTTTGCACAGTATTTCAACAACAGTATTCTTCTGGTACTGAATACTGTATTGTTATGATTACTTGATTGAAGTCTAGGCAGCAGATATGCACAATAATGAAAACTACTCGCAGCAACTGCACGAGATAACTGGTCAATCAATATATACCATGGCTAAAACATGACTAAAAATGTCAGCAAAGCCGCTAAATTCTCAAATTACTATGACTGCTGCAATCTATAATGGTGCTTTTCTTTGTGAAAGAGCAACTTTTTGTGCATCAATGGTTTTCATTGCAAAGCAGTCCGCCCCCGGTAGCTGAGTGGTCAGCGTGACAGACTGTCAATCCAAAGGGCCCGGGTTCGATTCCCGGCTGGTTCGGAGATTTTCTCCGCTCAGGGACTGGGTGTTGTGTTGTCCTAATCATCATCATTTCATCCCCATCGACGAGCAGGTCGCCGAAGTGGCGTCAAATCGAAAGACCTGCACCAGGCGAACGGTCTACCCGACGGGAGGCCCTAGCCACACGACATTTCATTGCAAAGCAACCTCAATAATCATTACTTTTTTCGGTACACACTACCAACCTCTGTCAAGGTTTGGGCCATTTTACTCCTCCAGTGTCTAATAACAGATCTGGATATAATCGATAATCACAAATTGATGTATAAATCTTGCAGATTTCAACTGTTGCCAGTCATTGTGATGAGACTTTCTTCTGGTGCTATTTTGGTCCACAGTCAGCAATTGCAGCTTGAACTTCACACTCAGCTTTATTATTTCCAGATTTTGTGCAGGGTATTGTGTACTCATCTGATTGAGATGTTTACAGATTCATCTTATATTATGATAGCATGGATTTTTTCATTGATCTCTGTTGTGGCCAAAGTGTTTTAATCTTAAGTAATTCTATACCTATGTTTACACACTTTATCCAACTTAGTTTTCATACTTCCAGCAATCCACTTCTGCACAGACTATTTTTAATAATGGTAGAAACTCCTCTCCCCATTTCTTCTTCTTCTTTGTAAGAACATTTTTTAATTTGCTTCACACTTTGTTTACAGCTGTACAACTGCTAAAAGAACCATGCTTGCCAACAATGATACTATTTGCCAAATTTATGCATCAAATCATACTGTTTTATGAGAAGGAATGTTGCTACTCACCGTATATCGGAGATGCTGAGTCGCAGATAGGTACAACAAAAAGACTCTCACAATTAAAGCTTTCACCCATTAAGGCCTTTGTCAACACTAGACACACATAGGCACACATAGACACTCACTCATGCAAACACAGCTCATACACATGACTGCAGTCTCAGGCAACTGAAAACACACACCTGTGTGTGGTTTCAGTTGCCTGAGACTGCAGTCATGTTTGATTTGCATTAGCATGAGTGTGTGTGTGTGTGTGTGTGTGTATGTGTCTGGTGTTGGTTTAATTGTGAGTGTCTTTTTGTTGTGCCTATCTATGACTCAGCATCTCCACTATATGGTGAGCAGCAACTTTGCTTCTCATAATATTGTTACATTCCACCCTGGATTTTCCATTGTCTGATTTCATCATACGATTTATTGATGCATACCAAACAACCCTAGTACAAGTTTGTTAATCAGCCCACTTTTGTAGCTAAATCAGTCCTGAACCTTGAAGTGTTTTTAATTCACACAATTTTGAGACCAGCTGACTGGCTGCTAACATCCAGACAGCAACACACATTATAGTCTCAGTCTGCCTCTACTACTTTTACCCTCTAGTGCTCATTCCAGGTCCAGGTTTTCTGTTTGTTGATGCTGTAGCATTCCCCTCTAGCTTGTCGCTTCTGTTGTTTTCCATAGACTTCCTCCTCACCTATGCTGTATGTGGAGTGCTTGTTGATGTCTTTCCTTATCTGGATCACTGTTTGCAAAATGCATTCACATGGAACTGTCAAGATGCACATAGATTTAAACAATGCAGTGCAGTGAGTTCTCTTGGTACTTTTTCTTATAATTTGTACACCCCTTTTTTGTAGCTTAAGGATAGTTGCTATATTCTGCTCATTTGTTCCTCAGAAGGTTATGCCATAACTAAAATCAGAATGACAATATGCAAACTACGATATTCTGGTGCCCAAGCTACTGAATTTGTTATTATGCTTACTTAGCATCTGCTGTGAATTTTTATATTGTTCACAAATTGCAACACCTTCTAAACTTTTCATGCTAATTAAGGCCATAGAGGCATGGTCTTTTCTGAGTGTACCTCTGATCTAAAAGCGATTCTAGTTGCTGGAGTCCAAAGTTTTTGTTCATCATGCCTTTTGTGTTGTTGTGGAGATATTTCCACAGAAACTTTCATCCTCTAACACATATATATTTCTACATCTACATTTACGTCTACATCTACATCTATGTAGATACTATGCAAGCCACTCTACAGTGGGTAGTGAAGAGTTCCCTGTACCACTACTTGCCACTTCCTCTCCTCTTCCACTCACAAATAGAGCGAGGGAAAATTGACTGTCAGTACACCTCCATAGAGCCAAAACTTCTCGTATCTTAACCTTCATGGTCTATACAATGGCCCAGTGAACAATTCTCTGAAAAGTTCCGTACAGAAAACAAAGTATTGCTCTGAAAGTTAAAATTGAAAAATAATCGTAACATGCACATGAATTACTAGCTAAGGATAATATCAAACTGCACCTACGACAGAAAACATCTGTTCGCTTCACAGTAAATAGATATTACTAAAGAATAGGATATTGTTATATATGGCAGGTGAAATCATTTTATTGGAATGCACAAGTGCAGCTAATATTAAAAAACATGTCTTTGCACACAATCCCTCTGAAAAATGAAGCTGTTTTTATGAAAAATGTCTATACATTCTAATACAAGTAATCATTATGAGAAGGGAAGTTGCTACACACTATATAGTGGAGATGCTGAGTCGCAGATGTTGTTGTTGTTGTGGTCTTCAGTACTGAGACTGGTCTGATGCAGCTCTCCATGCAACTCTATCCTGTGCAAGCTTCTTCATCTCCCAGTACCTCCTGCAGCCTACATCCTTCTGAATCTGCTTAGTGTATTCATCTTTTGGTCTCCCTCTACGATTTTTACCCTCCACACTGCCCTCCATTACTAAATTGGTGATCCCTTGATGCCTCAGAACATGTCCTACAAACCGATCCCTTCTTCTAGTCAAGTTGTGCCACAAACTCCTCTTCTCCCCAATTCTGTTCAATACCTCCTCATTAGTTATGGGATCTACCCATCTAATCTTGAGCATTCTTCTGTAGCACCACATTTTGAAAGCTTCTATTCTCTTCTTTTCTAAACTATTTATCGTCCATGTTTCACTTCCATAGATGGCCACACTCCATACAAATACTTTCAGAAACGACTTCCTGACACTTAAATCTATACTCGATGTTAACAAATTTCTCTCCTTCAGAAACGCTTTCCTTGCCATTGCCAGTCTACATTTATCCTCGTTTTGCTTTTGTTGATGTTCATCTTATACCCTCCTTTCAAGACACTGTCTATTCCGTTCAACTGCTCTTCCATGTCCTTTGCTGTCTCTGACAGAATTACAATGTCATCGGCGATCCTCAAAGTTTTTATTTCTTCTCCATGGATATTGATGCCTACTCTGAACTTTTCTTTTGTTTCCTTTACTGCTTGCTCAATATACAGACTGAATAGCATTGGGGAGAGGCTACAACCATGTCTCACTCCCTTTCCAACCACTGCTTCCCTTTCATGTCCCTCGACTCTTATAACTGCCATCTGCTTTCTGTACAAATAGTAAATAGCCTTTCGCTCCCTGTATTTTACCCCTGCCACCTTTAGAATTTGAAAGAGAGTATTCCAGTCAACATTGTCAAAAGCTTTCTCTAAGTCTACAAATGCTAGAAACGTGGGTTTGCCTTACCTTAATCTTTCTTCTAAGATAAGTCGTAGCGTCAGTATTGCCTCATGTGTTCCAACATTTCTATGGAATCCAAACTGATCTTCCCCGAGGTTGGCTTCTACCAGTTTTTTCCATTTGTCTGTAAAGAATTCGCGTTAGTATTTTGCAGTTGTGACTTAAAACAAATAGTTTGGTAATTTTCACATCTGTCAACACTTGCTTTGTTTGGGATTGGAATTATTATATTCTTCTTGAAGTCTGAGGGAATTTCCCCTGTCTCATACATTTTACTCACCAGATGGTAGAATTTTGTCAGGACTGGTTTTCCCAAGGCCGTCAGTAGTTCTAATGGAATGTTGTCTACTCCTGGGGACTTGTTTTGACTTATGTCTTTCAGTGCTCTGTCAAACTCTTCACGCAGTATCTTATCTCCCATTTCATCTTCATCTACATCCTCTTCCATTTCCATAAATTTGTCCTCAAGAACATTGCTCCTGTATAGACCATCTATATACTCCTTCCACCTTTCTGCTTTCCCTTCTTTGCATAGAACTGGGTTTCCATCTGAGTGCTTGATATTCATGCAAGTGGTTCTCTTTCTCCAAAGGTCTCTTTAATTTTCCTGTAGGCAGTATCTATCTTACCCCTCGTGAGATAAGCCTCAACATCCTTACATTTGTCCTCTCGCCATCCCTGCTTAGTCATTTTGCACTTCCTGTCGAACTCATTTTTGTGACGTTTGTATTCCTTTTTCCCTGCTTCATTTACTGCATTTTTGTATTTTCTGCTTTCATCAATTAAATGCAGTATCTCTTCCATTACCCAAAGATTTCTACTAGCCCTCGTCTTTTTACCTACTTGATTGTCTGCTGCCTTCACTATTTCATCCCTCAAAGCTACCCATTCTTCTTCTACTGTATTTCTTTCCCCCATTCCTGTCAATTGTTCCCTTATGCTTTCCCTGAAACTCTGCACAACCGCTGGTTTAGTCAGTTTATCCAGGTCACATCTCCTGAAATTCCCACCTTTTTGCATTTTCTTCAGTTTTAATCTACAGTTCATAACCAATAGATTGTGGTCAGAGTCCACATCTGCCCCTGGAAATGTCTTACAATTTAAAACCTGATTCCTAAATCTCTGTCTTACCATTATATAATCTATCTGAAACCTTCTAGTATCTCCAGTGTTCTTCCATGTACACAACCTTCTTTCATGATTCTTGAACCAAGTGTTAGCTATGATTAAGTTATGCTCTGTGCAAAATTCTACAAGGCGGCTTCCTCTTTCATTTCTTCCCCCCAATCCATATTCACCTACTATGTTTCCTTCTCTCCCTTTTCCTAGTCTCGAATTCCGGTCACCCATGACTATTAAATTTTCGTCTCCCTTCATTACCTGAATAATTTCTTTTATCTCATCATACATTTCATCAATTTCTTCATCATCTGCAGAGCTAGTTGGTGTATAAACTTGTACTACTGTAGTAGGCGTGGGCTTTGTGTCTATCTTGGCCACAATAATGCGTTCACTGTGCTGTTTGTAGTAGCTTACCCGCACTCCTATTTTTTTTTTTTATTCATTATTAAACCTACTCCTGCATTACCCCTGTTCGATTTTGTATTTATAACCCTGTATTCACCTGACCAAAAGTCTTGTTCTTCCTGCCACCGAACTTCACCAATTCCCACTATATCTAACTTTAACCTATCCATTTCCCTTTTTAAATTTTCTAACATACCTGCCCGATTAAGGGATCTGACATTCCACACGCCGATCCGTAGAATGCCAGTTTTCTTTCACCTGAGTAGTCCCCGTCTGGAGATCTGAATGGGGGACTATTTTACCTCCAGAATATTTTACCCAAGAGGGTGCCATCATCATTTAATCATAGAGTAAAGCTGCATGCCTCCGGGAAAAATTACGGCTGTAGTTTCCCCTTGCTTTCAGCCGTTCCCAGATAGGCACAACAAAAAGACTCTCACAATTAAATTTTTCGGCCATTAAGGCCTTCATCAATACTAGACACACATACGCACGTGCGCGCACGCCCACACACACACACACACACACACACACACACACACACACACACACATACACTCATGCAAACGCAACTCACACACACAACTGCAGTCTCAAACACATGAGTTGTGTTTACATCAGTGTGTGTGGGGGAGGGGGAGGGGGGAGGGGTGCACATATGAATGTCTAGTGTTGCCTATCTGTGACTCAGCATATCCTCTATATGGTGAGTAGCAATGTTCTTTCTCATAATTGTTACATTCCATCGTGGATTTTTGATTGTTTGATTAATACAAGTAATCAGTAACATAGATATCCAACACAGTGCACAGGAGGAGGAACACAGAAATAATAAGAATATATATCATTTTTCAACCTGGAAGGGGCTGCAGTTTAGTGGTGATACCATAATACATTGGAACTGTTTCATTTCACACCTGTGCAAATATGCTACTAAGTTGCATGCAGTCGTTTCTCGTTTGTGTTAATGCTTTATGACACTAAACCTAACTAACAATCTAATTTTTTGCCTTCAGCAGTATTGGTAAAATAATTTGTGAACTAACATTGATGCTTATGCTGATATTGCTTACAGGTTGTGATGGCAAAAGTGGATGCTTTCTTAGACGCTCTTATAAATTATGACAAAGAAAATATACACCCTGAAATTATAAAGGCTATTCAACCATATTTAAAGGATTCAGAATTTGAACCAGAGTTTGTTCGCAGCAAGTCTGCAGCTGCGGCAGGTCAGTCAAATAAAGTATTTTTATGTATTAGTCTGACAATGTAGATTAGTGTACACCACTGTTATAATGATGCATTAATTGGCTGCGCACAGAATAGCATTGACAACAGTGAAATGAAAATGAAGTCAATTGTCAATTCAACTGTGGAATATCTTTGGTCATGCTACTCTTTAAGTAATGATGTATTGTGTGTTCAAATATGACCGTAATCTTGATCTACATGACAGGCATCCCAAAGTGATAAAAATGTAGCATATACATATAATAGGATACTGGACATTACATTTTCTGTTTAGAGTTAACTATGAGAAATTTTTATGCATTTGTTGAATACTGACCAAAAGGAAATTAGACCATATGAAGGAGACAAGGTGTCTAGTTTTCCATGCCAGAAATGAAACAGAAACTAAAATAGTGAATGCAAGCCAGATGCCCTGCACCAAAACATTTTAAGTCTATTTCATCTGTCATGAAGGTTATGAGTAGTGAAAAGGGAATCTTGCTCATTACCTTGCAAAGGATAAGTGAATAGCTAGCTTACAATGTCAGTGTCTTTTGTAACAAGTGAATTTTTGGTGGGTTTGGGGTGGGGGGAGATGACAAACTAAGAGGCAGCCTGAGTTGGAGGAGGGGAAGAAAACAATTCAATAGGGCAATGTATGCACTATCAATGTGAGCACAGAATATAGGATTAAGGCTCAAATCGTCCAGAATGCAAGTGGTCCCAGTTGGTTATTCTAGGCACAGTAGCCTGATATATTGCAAATCCCTACCAAATTTGATCATAAATGGTACAAAAATCAACCTCTATCCCTCAGCAAAGAGTCTTCGAGTAATAAATAATAGAGGAAAAGCTAATCTGAGCGGAGCAAATAACTGCAATATCCAAGGAGACACCATCATTTCTCCGTGCCCTCCAGAAATATAAAAAGCTCTTCCTTTTTGACAGGAGAAAGAAACTTGTACAAACACTCATATTGCCAGATGTTTATTACAGTGATATATGACAAGGTATTACTCAGGAAAGCTTGTCGTTACCACAAACTGGTGATAAACACCTGTATTCAGTACGTATCACATAAGACTCTTTGATCATATTTCACCATCTTATGCACAGCTAGCCTGGCTACATACAGACAAGTGCAGAGATTTCCATAACTCTGTCTCCTCTACTGCCTTATCAACATACACTGTCCCTCATCCCTCTCCTTAACATTAATGGTCTTGTCTGAACAACATGGCAGAAACACATTTTCCATCAAAGCAAAGTCCTTTCCAGCTGCAAGATCCTGACTTAGGAATGACCTTCCTCATTACATCAGAGGACTGACTAATCTCTCCAGCTTCAATAGACACAGTTAATGATATGTTTACTGAAGCAACAATGATATCTATCTTTGCTCTTGTACATACTTGTTACCACATTACATTCTTCATTCCAAACAGATATCATCATTTCCTAATGCTCTTAGCTGGTGAAGTTGACCTAAATTTCTCCCACTTCAAACTCCCCATGCCAGAAAACATTACTCTCGTACACATGTAGATACATTTTATATCTGCCACTATCAGTGTCATTATTATCAGTGGCAGCAGCAGCGGTAGTAGTACTGCTACTATTAAAGTAAGGTCAAGTTGTATGGCATTGGCTGGGAGACACTGTGTCCCATATGCAGTGAACCAGGAATAATCCCCAGAGGAAGGATACAAAAGGCAAATTCTGGGAAGATTGTAAAATATTAGGAAAGACAAAACATGGAAAACGGGAAATACAAAAGAAGAAGGAGAAAGGTAGGAGCCAGGCTGGTCTACCGAGCAAGGGCCGCTGTGGGCCCCCTATGCTAAGCAGGTAAGTGCTGCCCCCTCCCAGTTCCTCATGGAGCCAATGTGGCCAAACGCCCCACCTCACACAGACAAGTATCCACCTTCACATGTGAAACATAAAACTCAGATCAGCTGCTTTGGTGTTGTCTGCTAGCAGGCAGCATGCCAGGAACTTGAAGATATTGTTGCAAAGCAGCCTTCAGGTGAACATCTGCATAAAAAAAATCAAGAAAGAATAACAACCCTGAGACATCCACTGACATGATACTTTCCTAATTTTTAAGAACTTTTACGTTATAGTATTAAAATATTTGCACTCATATAACTAAAGCATTTATTGTCCATCAGAATGAAATAGTGCTAAAAGGCAGTAGCAAAACCAGCAACAAAAGCATATTTTCATCTAAAAAACCTGATCTATTGTTACATCCCATGAGAAATTAACACAATTACTCATATAACTAAAACATTTATTATCCTTCACAATAAAATAGTGCTAAAAGGCAGTAGCAAAACCAGCAACAAAAGCATATTTTCATGTAAATAAGAAATTAGCACAATTACAATAGCAATTTAGAAGTAAAGATCAGACGTGGGTTTGCCTTACCTTAATCTTTCTTCTAAGATAAGTCGTAGCGTCAGTATTGCCTCATGTGTTCCAACATTTCTACGGAATCCAAACTGATCTTCCAGAATTTGTTTTGCTGTTTTAAAATACATTCAGCATTCCATCTTGAGCAAAACACAATTTCTACTTCTTCACTATTTTGCATAGATATTTCAGTGCTGTACACCATCCTCAATAAGTTTCACAATACTTTATTTAGCTGCTGCTCATGATGCCTTCTTCCTTGCAGCTCATCTCTGAAACAGTCTGTTATCTGCAATTTTACTTCTTACAGAAGTTCAAATAATGGGACAATTATTAAATTCAATTCTTTTTCTTTTGAAACAGACATTTATAGCTATTATCTACAAAATACTATTAAGTGTAAAATCCTTCCTAAACAATAATAATCCTACACATCTCAAATGGCTCTGATTCACTAATGACATTCTGATCTGGACTGAGGGTGGGGACGCCCTATACACATTCTTCCAGAATTTCAACACCTTTTTCCCTTTCACTTCATCTGGTCCTCCTCAGCCCAACAAGCCACCTTCCTCAATTTTGACCTCCACCTCAGCTACATCAGTACCTCCACCCATATCAAACCTACCAACCATCAGCAATACCCCCACATTGACTGCTGCCACCCATGGCTATCACATTTGCAGTGGCAAGCAGGTCCTCTTGAAATACGCCAAAGGTCTCACTGATGCCTTTACAGGCTTTAATTACTCTCCCAACCGTGTACAGAAACACATCTCTCATGCATTATCTCTCCCAAAGCCCAACCATTTGGCCTCAGAGGAGCATTACACTCTTGACTCAGTACCACCCATGACTAGAGCAACTGGATCACATTTTCTGCCAGAGTTTCAGCTACCTCTCATCGTGCCCTGAAATAAGGAATGTTCTACCACATCCTTCCCACCCCTCCAGCAGTTGTATTCTTCCCCTGACTGAACCTACACAATATTCTCATCCATCCCTGTACAATACTTACTCCCATCCCCTTGCCTCATGGCTCATATCCCTGTAATAGACATAAATGCAAGATCTATTCCTTACATCCTCCTGCCACCACCTTCTCAGTCCAGTCACAAGCATCACCTACCCCAGCAAAGGCAGGGCTACCTGTGAAAGCAGTCATGTGGTCTACAAGCTAAACTGCACTCACTGTGCTGCATTCTACATGGGTATAGCAACCAACAAGCTATCTGGCTGCATTAATGGCCACCAACAAACTATGCCCAAGAAACAGCTAGACAACTCAACTGCTGAATGTGCTGTCCTTCACAACATTTTTCAGTGTACAGCCTGTGCCAGCTATCTGAACTGCGTGCATGGGAACTCTCCATGCAATATATCCTATGTTACCGTAACCCTCCTGGCCTCAACCTTTGTCAGTCACAGCCCTTCACCCACTTATCCTGTTCTCCAGCACTACACAGTCCTATATTCCACCAGTGCAACCACACTATTTTTACTTCATTCCTTTTCCACTCCCCTCCCTCACTACCCCCAATCCCTGTGTAACCTTGTGACTGCACCTACTTGCCCTAACCTCTCCTCACCTCATTCGTGTATGCTTCCACAAGCAGCACTTTTACCCTGCTGTCCTTTCCCTCCTTGGCTCAGCCTCATCTTAAACCTCATCACCTCGATTGCTTCTCTCGCCATGCACACTGTTGCTCGCAGTCTGGCCTTGGCAGCCAGAGACAGAGATCATGTGTGTAAGAGTTGTGTTTGTGTGAATGTGTGTGTTTATGTTGTCTTAATTTCAGAAGAAGGCCTTTTGGCTACTTGTTTAACAGTCTTTATGCTGTACATGTCTGTGACTCAATGTCTCCACTGTGTGGTGAGTAGAAATCTATAATTTTCACAATACTGAAACAATCAATTATTGATAAAATTATCTAAGTAGATAGATAAAAAATCTGCTCACCAAGTGGCGGTAGAACACATGTATGAAAGACTGTTGTGATTTGCAAGCTTTCGGAGCCAGTGGCTCCTTCTTCAGGCAGAAGGGTTGAAGGGAAAGGAAGGGTGAAGGAAAAAGACCAGCCTTTCCAGTCACAACAGTCTGTTATGTGTGTGTTCTGTCACCACTTGTTGAGTACATTTTTTATCTATCTAATTAAATAATTTTCACAATACTGATACTATTAAGTGTGTGAAATGTAAGTTACACATTTAGTTGTATTGTTAACAATCTGTCAATGGAAAATAGTATGTGGCTTACATTCACACTTAGTGAAGTTAAAATGAATGTTGGTTATTGTTGCTCTCTTGATGACAGTGCTGAATGATCCAGAGAACTTGCTGATACATTTACCAGTTCTCATAGTGCAGGGAGACACTTATTGTAGGTATTAACTGCATTGGTCCTTGCCCCTGTCCCCTCCCCAACCACCACCACAACCACCACACACACACACACACACACACACACACACACACACACACACACACACACACACACACACACGCACACACACACAGAGCTATACTGTTGGTTGCACGCCTTGTCTGATTACTGACATGGAATTTGCTATGTTGGTATTTCATACAGATAAAAATAAAGGAAAACTACTACTGTTATATTTCCCAAGGGATCCCTGGGCAGGGTCAACTCAGGACAATGTTGTCATTACTAAAAACAAATCTGATTTTCTACAGGTTAGAATGTGGAATGTATCATCCTTTAATCTGGTAGGTGCCCTAGAAAAACTAAAAATAGAAATGACAAAAATATGAAAGGATAGGTCCTATGTATCATATACAGGAGACATTGAGTGGCAGACAAGCACAGTAAAAAATGTTGCCTAGGCATAATCTAGCTGTCATACTAAGTCCTTCATCGCTCATAAACAATAAAACTCGCACACATTCATCTCCGGGCTCTAATAGCCAACAGAAAACAGTAGTTGTGTGTGTGTGTGTGTGAAGAACTTAGTCCAGTTGCTGAATTATGTGTAGCAGTTCTTTTCATTGCGCCTGTATGCCTCACTGTCTCCTCCATACGGGCAGTGGCGTCTATCCTTTTATATTGTTATTCCATTTGGGATTTTCCACAGTTTGAAAACAGAAATTGAATGATTGAAGTTATAGTTGCAATTTGTGAAATGTAGTGGCTGCATGATCATGGTTTCTGGTCAGGTGAGTAGAAGGTTATCAAAACAAAATGAGAAAGGGATCATGCCAGAGTAGGTCTAATAATAAACAAGAATGTACAAATCCAGGTAAACTACTTTGAATGACACAGTGAATGCTTTATCATAACACAGACAGATATATATATATATATATATATATATATATATATATATATATATATATATATATATATAACAGAGGGAAACATTCCACGTGGAAAAATATATCTAAAAAAAAAGATGATGAGACTTACCAAACAAAAGCACTGGCAGGTCGATAGACACACAAACAAACACAAATATACACACAAAATTCAAGCTTTCGCAACAAACTGTTGCCTCATCAGGAAAGAGGGGAAGGAGAGGGAAAGATGAAAGGATGTGGGTTTTAAGGGAGAGGATAAGGAGTCATTCCAATCCCGGGAGCGGAAAGTCTTCCCCTCTTTCCTGATGAGGCAACAGTTTGTTGCGAAAGCTTGAATTTTGTGTGTATATTTGTGTTTGTTTGTGTGTCTATCGACCTGCCAGCGCTTTTGTTTGGTAAGTCTCATCATCTTTCTTTTTATATATATATATATATATATATATATATATATATATATATATATATATATATATATATATATATGCCTACTAGCTCCACAGATGATGAGGACATCGAAAAAAAAAGTGTGATGAAATAAAAGAAATTATTCAGTACCTTAGGAGACGGAAAAATTTCATTCTGATGGAGAAGTAGAATTCAATAGCGGGAAAAGGAAGAGAAGAAAAATTAGTAGTGGAACATGGACTGTGGGAAAGAAATGAAAGGGAAACCTGCACGGAGGAATTTTACATAGAGCTCAATGTAATCATTGCTGACATATGGTTTATGAATAATGTAAGAAGGTTATACACGTGGAAGAGATTTGGAGGTACCAGTGCACTTCAGATATTCAGATCTATTCTAATTACAAAGTAACTCATTAATTATAGGAGCTAATCAACATCCATGTGATAAAAGGATGTGATGTGTTCCTCTTAGAGAATAGTAAGAACAATTGCAAGTAAATCTCATATGATTGTAGAAATTCACTGATCTGCAAATAAATCAGACAATATATTACTTCATATTTTGTATACATTTATATGGTGTGATAGATATAAGAGATCTTTTATTATACACTCAGTGTAATTAATCATCTCAAAACTTTAAACATTGTTTTATGATCTAGGTCTCTGTGCATGGGTTATCAACATCATAAAATTCTATGAGGTATACTGTGATGTTGAACCTAAGAGAAAGGCTCTGGCACAGGCAAATGCAGATTTAGCAGCTGCACAAGACAAACTCAGTGTCATCAAACGAAAAGTTGCAGTAAGTTATGTACTATTTTGACACTGTTGTAAATTTCCCCTGACTGTATATGCCATGGTTCACAGAGGGCTGATTTTGTCGTATATGAGAAAATATATTCAAAAAGAATATAGTAAAACTTCCAATATCAATTTAAATACTATCTCCTTTAAAATTTTATAAATTTATAAACATTATTAACATTTTTTTCCACTTTTGAGGAAAAAACTTATATTTTTCCAATATTTGTGTATTTCTTAGTTATATCCTTGTTGATGCACTCTGATATAATATTTGCATGAACTGTATTAACTAATCAAGTTTGGATGATTGTGTAAATATACAAGTATTGTGTTTACAACATTACTTTCTTCATATGCTTTCATTGTTCTAAAATATCATACCATGAAATTTACAGTTTAATTTTAAATTCTCAAAATATCTTGAAGTCTTGGAGAACTATACCCATTGTTTAGGTGGCTTCATTAACAACAGTACATAGTTAGTTGTCAACAAATATTGACTGAAACTTCATGGCAGATTGAAACTGTGTGCTGGACCGGGACTTGAACCCAGGAACTTTGCCTTATGCGGACTAGTGCTCTACCAACTGAACTACCCAAGCACAATTCCTAACCCAACCTTACAGCTTTGCTTCTGCCAGTACCTCATTTTCTACCTTCTAGACTTAACAGAAGTTCTCCTCAGTAACTTGTGTGACTAGCACTTTTGAAAAAGGATACTGGGAAGACATGGCTTAGCCACAACCATAGGCGATGAGGTGCTGGCAGAAGTAAAGCTGTAAGAATGGGTCATGAGTCATGCTCAGGTTGCTCAGTTGCTCGAGCAATTGCCCATGTAAGGCGAAAGTCCTGGGTTTGAGTCCCAGTCTGGTACGAGGTTTTAATCTGTCGGGAAGTTTCATATCAGTGCACACTCCACTGCAGGGTGAAAATTCACTCAGGAAATATTGACTAAATCAAGTGGAATGAAATCAACTATTTCATAATGAAGGTTATACTTACTAACCTCTGTTATGACAAATGGCATCATAATCACTGCTAATAATGCATTTTAAAACCTTCTTTGGAATTAAATAACAGTGTTCCTCAATTAGAACTCTAGTAACATGCTGTGGATGTTCATTATTTGTACTGGTAATATGAATTTTCCATTCTTTGTACAACCACTGCATTGTGCTCATGAATCTTGCCAATTGTTTCTCTCTGTGCCTTCAGTTTTATGTCAAAATTCATTGTCATATGATTGTTCTCCACATGCTGTCATGTCATGCAGATGTAATCATAATAATCTAAAGAAAATATGATACAACTAGACAGTCACTAGACAATGAAGCAAATGAGAGTAAAGTGTTCTGGGATCCATGTATACATTATACTATCTACATGATATGAATTAATAGAGGGAAACATTCCACATGGGAAAAATATATCTAAAAACAAAGATGATGTGACTTACCAAACGAAAGCGCTGGCACGTCGATAGACACACAAACAAACACAAACATACACACAAAATTCAAGCTTTCACAACAAACTGTTGCCTCATCAGGAAAGAGGGAAGGAGAGGGAAAGACGAAAGGATGTGGGTTTTAAGGGAGAGGGTAAGGAGTCATTCCAATCCCGGGAGCGGAAAGACTTACCGTAGGGGGAAAAAAGGACGGGTATACACTCGCATGCACACACACATATCCATCCACACATATACAGACACAAGCAGACATATTCAAAGACAAAGAGTTTGAGCAGAGATGTCAGTCGAGGCGGAAGTGCAGAGGCAAAGATGTTGTTGAATGACAAGTGAGTGGCGGCAACTTGAAATTAGCGGAGATTGAGGCCTGGTGGATAACGGGAAGAGAGGATATATTGAAGAGCAAGTTCCCATCTCCGGAGTTCGGATAGGTTGGTGTTAGTTGGAAGTATCCAGATAACCCGGACGGTGTAACACTGTGCCAAGATGTGCTGGCCGTGCACCAAGGCATGTTTAGCCACAGGGTGATCCTCATTACCAACAAACACTGTCTGCCTGTGTCCATTCATGCGAATGGACAGTTTGTTGCTGGTCATTCCCACATAGAATGCTTCACAGTGTAGGCAGGTCAGTTGGTACATCCGTGGGTGCTTTCACACGTGGCTCTGCCTTTGATAGTGTACACCTTCCGGGTTACAGGACTGGAGTAGGTGGTGGTGGGAGGGTGCATGGGACAGGTTTTACACCGGGGGCGGTTACAAGGGTAGGAGCCAGAGGGTAGGGAAGGTGGTTTGGGGATTTCATAGGGGTGAACTAAGAGGTTACGAAGGTTAGGTGGAGGGCAGAAAGACACTCTTGGTGGAGTGGGGAGGATTTCATGAAGGATGGATCTCATTTCAGGGCAGGATTTGAGGAAGTTGTATCCCTGCTGGAGAGCCACATTCAGAGTCTGATCCAGTCCCGAAAAGTATCCTGTCAGAAGTGGGGCACTTTTGTGTTTCTTCTGTGGGAGGTTCTGGGTTTGAGAGGATGAGGAAGTGGCTCTGGTTATTTGCTTCTGTACCAGGTCGGGAGGGTAGCTGTGGGATGCGAAAGCTGTTTTCAGGTTGTTGGTGTAATGGTTCAGGGATTCGGGACTGGAGCAGATTCATTTGCCACAAAGACCTAGGCTGTAGGGAAGGGACCGTTTGATGTGGAATGGGTGGCAGCTGTCATAATGGAGGTTCTGTTGCTTGTTGGTGGGTTTGACGTGGATGGACGTGTGAAGCTGGCCATTGGACAGGTGGAGGTCAACATCAAGGAAAGTGGCATGGGATTTGGAGTAGGACCAGGTGAATCTGGTGGAACCAAAGGAGTTGAGATTGGAGAGGAAAATCTGGAGTTCTTCTTCACTGTGAGTCCAGATCATGAAGATGTCGTCAATAAATCTGTACCAAACTTTGGGTTGGCAGGCTTGGGTAACCAAGAAGGCTTCCTCTAAGCGACCCATGAATAGGTTGGCGTATGAGGCGGCCATCCTGGTACCCATGGCTGTTCCCTTTAATTGTTGGTATGTCTGGCCTTCAAAAGTGAAGAAGTTGTGGGTCAGGATGAAGGTGGCTAAGGTAATGAGGAAAGAGGTTTTAGGTAGGGTGGCAGGTGATCGGCGTGAAAGGAGGTGCTCCATCGCAGCGAGGCCCTGGACGTGCGGGATATTTGTGTATAAGGAAGTGACTTCCAGCCTTGCCTCTCAATCCTTCTTAAAAAACCTTAATTATACTCCCAACATCACCACTGCCGAAGCCCAGGCTATCCGTGATCTGAAGGCTGACCGGTCCATCGTCATCCTTCCGGCGGACAAGGGTTCCACGACTGTGGTAGTTGATCGTCGGGAGTATGTGGCTGAGGGACTGCGTCAGCTTTCAGACAACACCACATACAAAGTTTGCCAAGGTAATCCCATTCCTGATGTCCAGGCGGAGCTTCAAGGAATCCTCAGAACCTTAGGCCCCCTACAAAACCTTTCACCTGACTCCATCAACCTCCTGACCCCACCGACACCCAGCACCCCTACCTTCTACCTTCTTCCTAAAATTCACAAACCCAATCATCCCGGCCGCCCCATTGTAGCTGGTTACCAAGCCCCCACAGAAAGTATCTCTGCCTACGTAGATCAACACCTTCAACCCATTACATGCAGTGTCCCATCCTTAAAGACACCAACCACTTTCTCAAACGCCTGGAATCCTTACCCAATCCGTTACCCCCGGAAACCATCCTTGTAACCATTGATGCCACTTCCTTATACACAAATATCCCGCACATCCAGGGCCTCGCTGCAGTGGAGCACTTCCTTTCACGCTGATCACCTGCCACCCTACCTAAAACCTCTTTCCTCATTACCTTAGCCACCTTCATCCTGACCCACAACTTCTTCACTTTTGAAGGCCAGACATACCAACAATTAAAGGGAACAGCCATGGGTACCAGGATGGCCGCCTCATACGCCAACCTATTCATGGGTCGCTTAGAGGAAGCCTTCTTGGTTACCCAAGCCTGCCAACCCAAAGTTTGGTACAGATTTATTGACGACATCTTCATGATCTGGACTCACAGTGAAGAAGAACTCCAGATTTTCCTCTCCAATCTCAACTCCTTTGGTTCCATCAGATTCACCTGGTCCTACTCCAAATCCCATGCCACTTTCCTTGATGTTGACCTCCACCTGTCCAATGGCCAGCTTCACACGTCCGTCCACATCAAACCCACCAACAAGCAACAGAACCTCCATTATGACAGCTGCCACCCATTCCACATCAAACGGTCCCTTCCCTACAGCCTAGGTCTTCGTGGCAAACGAATCTGCTCCAGTCCCGAATCCCTGAACCATTACACCAACAACCTGAAAACAGCTTTCGCAACCCACAGCTACCCTCCTAACCTGGTACAGAAGCAAATAACCAGAGCCACTTCCTCATCCTCTCAAACCCAGAACCTCCCACAGAAGAAACACAAAAGTGCCCCACTTCTGACAGGATACTTTCCGGGACTGGATCAGACTCTGAATGTGGCTCTCCAGCAGGGATACGACTTCCTCAAATCCTGCCCCGAAATGAGATCCATCCTTCATGAAATCCTCCCCACTCCACCAAGAGTGTCTTTCCGCCGTCCACCTAACCTTCGTAACCTCTTAGTTCACCCCTATGAAATCCCCAAACCACCTTCCCTACCCTCTGGCTCCTACCCTTGTAACCGCCCCCGGTGTAAAACCTGTCCCATGCACCCTCCCACCACCACCTACTCCAGTCCTGTAACCCAGAAGGTGTACACGATCAAAGGCAGAGCCACGTGTGAAAGCACCCACGTGATTTACCAACTGACCTGCCTACACTGTGACGCATTCTATGTGGGAATGACCAGCAACAAACTGTCCATTCGCATGAATGGACACAGGCAGACAGTGTTTGTTGGTAATGAGGATCACCCTGTGTCTTGGTGCACGGCCAGCACATCTTGGCACAGTGTTACACCGTCTTGGTTATCTGGATACTTCCCACTAACACCAACCTATCCGAACTCTGGAGATGGGAACTTGCTCTTCAATATATCCTCTCTTCCCGTTATCCACCAAGCCTCAATCTCCGCTAATTTCAAGTTGCCGCCACTCATACCTCATCTGTCATTCAACAACATCTTTGCCTCTGCACTTCCGCCTCGACTGACATCTCTGCCCAAACTCTTTGTCTTTAAATATGTCTGCTTGTGTCTGTATATGTGTGGATGGATGTGTGTGTGTGTGTGCGAGTGTATACTCATCCTTTTTTCCCCCTAAGGTAAGTCTTTCCGCTCCCGGGATTAGAATGACTCCTTACCCTCTCCCTTAAAACCTACATCCTTTCGTCTTTCCCTCTCCTTCCCTCTTTCCTGATGAGGCAACAGTTTGTTGCGAAAGCTTGAATTTTGTGTGTATGTTTGTGTTTGTTTGTGTGTCTATCGATGTGCCAGCGCTTTCGTTTGGTAAGTCACATCATCTTTGTTTTTAGATATATTATACTATCTACATCTATACTTTGCAAACCAGCGTGAGATGTGTGGCAGAGGGTATGTCCCACTGTACCAGTTATTTGGGTTTTTTCGTGTTCCATTCATTTACAGAGCATGGAGAGAATGATTGATTGCCTCTGAGGGTTTGCAGTAATTATTCTAATCTTGTCCTCATGATCCCTGTGTGAGCGATACATGAGGGGGTCGGGGAGTGCAGCATATTCCTTCAGTATCTCTGTGACATTCTCCCATGGTGACCATTCATGCTGCCCTTCTCTGTATATGTTCAATACCCATGTTAGTCATATCTGGTATGGGTCCAACACTCTTGAGCAGCATTCTAGAACCAGTCACACAAGTGATTTGTAAGCAATTTCTGTTGTAGACCGATTGCAGTTCCCCAGTGTTCACCAATAAACCAAAGACTACCACCTGCTTTACCATGACTGAACCTATGTTATCATCCCATTTCATATCCCTGTAAATTCTTACACCTAGCTACTTGTATGAATTGCCTGATTCCAGCAGTGACTCATTGATATTATAGTCATAGGAAACTGTGTTTTATCGTTTTGTGAAGTGCAAGATTTACATTTATGAACTTGCAGAGCAAGTTGCTAATCTCTGCACCATTTTGAAATCTTATCAAGATCTGACTGAGTATTTATGCAGCTTCTTTCAGATGGTACTTCATTATAGATAACTGCATCATCTGCAAAAAACCTGATCTTACTATTAATATTGTCTGCAAGGTCATTAATATAGAACATGAACAGCAATGGTCCCAACACACTTCTCTGGGACACACCTGAAGTTACTTTTACATCTGACAATGAGTCCCCATGGAAGATAACATGCTGCGTCCTCTCCACCAAAATGTCCTCAATCCAGTCACAAATTTCACTTGAATCCCCATATGATAGAACTTTCGACACTAAGTTTAGGTGTGGTACTGAGTCAAATGCTTTTTGGAAATCGAGAAATACTGCATTTACCCTGACTGTCGTGATCCAAAGCTTTTAGTGTGTCATGTGAGAAAAGTGAGCATTGGGTTTCATATGATCAAAGTTTTCAGAATCCATGCTGGTTGTCATTGAGGTCATCCTGTTCAAGATATTTCATTATGTTTGAGCTCAGAATATGTTCCAATATTCTACAACAAACCAATGTCAAGGATATTGGATGGTAGTGTTGTGGATCACTTCCACTGTCCTTATAAACAAATGTGACCTGTGGCTTTTTCCAAAATCTGGTCTTTTTTTTTTTAGGTATGTATGGTAGATTATACTTATAAGATGGGCTAACTCAGCTGAAAATTCAGTATAGAATCTGACAGGGATTCCATTGGGCCTTGGAGCTTTCTTCAGTTTTAATGATTTCAGTTGTTGCTCAATACCACTGACGTTAATATTTATTTCATTCATCTCTTTAGTAGTACAAGGATTACATTGGGGCAATTCTCCTGGGTTTTCCTTCATAAATGAACATTTGAAAATGGAGTTAAACATTTCAGCTTTTGTTTTGCATTCTGTCAATGTTACTGTTATACAATCTTTACTTTTCTTGCAGAAAATTAGGTCATGTGTGCTTGAGTGGAATTTTATGCTCACTCAGACAGTGCTGTAAAACTGTTAACTGTGGCAGGTTTCAGATGTTAGTCAGTTGTTTTTAGAAGATTTCAGCCTTATTTTTGTGTATCTGTTGTAGAGTCTTGAAGAGCAGCTCGCACAACTGACAGCAGACTTTGAGAAGGCAACAGCTGAGAAGTTACGATGTCAGCAAGAGGCAGATGCCACAACACGCACTATTGAGTTGGCCAATCGACTTGTTGGAGGCTTAGCATCAGAAAATGTGCGGTGGGCAGAAGCTGTTGCCAAGTATGTTCTTTATCCGTCTGCTATAATTTTCCTGTTTCTTGTACATACAGTCTACATACATCTGTTCTGAGAATTTTTTACTGAGTATTGTTGTACTTCATCAGTTGCTGTTGTGATAACTACACATCATTTTCTATGTAATGGTTCATTTTCACTGTTCACAGTTATATGAAGCAAGGGACCACTCTTCCTGGGGATGTATTACTGGTAACAGCTTTTATATCCTATGTCGGTTGCTTCACTAAACAGTTCAGACTTGATCTGCTTAACAAGATGTGGTTGACATTCCTGCGCACTCTTGAGGTACATTTTAGTGTTATTGTTTGTAATAAAGTGTAAGCTGTTGTAAGTTTTTTATTTCATTTTCGTCCATGGCGACAATACTTGTTCATTTTTATTTTATTTTGAAAGCTGTGCCTGTGCACCATCTTACATGTGCTTTGCTGTTACTGAGGTTTCAGATCATAAAATCATAATTGTGTCATGTGAATGATGGTGTGAAATTCTAGTACATTGTAGTGTTGTGTTTGTGTTGTTAATGATGACTGTGGAAATGAAAGGAATAGATTCGATATAAAACTTCATCACAGAACACAGTATTCTTCTCATGAACAGCATGAGGATGACCATCTTATGAATTGATCACCATGAAGAATGCTACTTGCTCTCACTTCATGAGGCACTATACAGCAGTTTGAGATTAAACTCAGGATATTGGTACACAGTCTGATGACTCACAAACTGTACACCATCACATATCCACCTCATCGCCAGTTTTCTGTTGATAATGATTACATAAAATGATGCTTCAAAATATGCAGTAAAACTGCAATTCCAAGCAAGAGACATACAAATGAATAGAATTTATCCCATACATTTCCTGTTGTGTTACAAATAAATGGTACAGTACCCAAAGAAATAAAACTATAGTACATGTACAGAATTAATTGTGGAAAAAGTTGTCATTCACCATAATAAAAGTACGTGTTACAGAATTGTATCAGACATACTTTGGAGAAGCCATTAAGAAATATTATCCAAGACAGCTTTTATCTGACTACAAATCTCAAATGTATTGTCAACTGCATGAGTATTATGTGAGTCACTGACTGACTGAATACCATATGTCTTCATGGAGAAGAATACTTCTGCTTTCTAACAATTTATGCATGAAAGTTGAAGCGTGAGTACATCTCCTGAAATGTGTAGGCTTTTCAACTTGCGTGATACTGTCAAGAATACTAAGAATTTTGTGCAGCTGGGACTGATCATGACGCTTATGGCACCAGAAAGACAACCTGACATAATCAAACCACAAATTTTTCCAGTACAATAATGAGATCTAGTGGATAGTAGGCTATAACAACTGAAATATGCTTAGCCATAACAGTTGTCCAGTTACAACCGAGAACTACCAGAAAAGAATATTAGTTGCTCATAAAGTATTTGTTTTGATCAACTATTTGTAGCTGAAGGCAACACTCATTTCTAAACAGGCATGTTTACTGAAAGGAATCTGAGCATGCAATTTACATGGCAGCAGTAACCTCCACATTGTGGAACAGACAACAGCACATCTGTAACACCAGCTGAAATTGTGCAAAATGGCACTGCTGGATAAATAAGTTGTTTGTCACTTACACAATATAATGACTATTTGTCACAGTTCAAACTTTGTCATTCTCAAGACATTGTGATTTCTCGTGTAATATATATCACTAGCAGAAAATGGTACACATTGTTTAGCGCTCCTTAATTTCCTTCTTGTACACCTGACATACCCTTAACCCACAGACATTTTACTATGCTATATATCAAATTGTTTTCTGTCATTCTCTGTTTTGATTGTATTATTAGTTTTGTCTGCCCCCGGTAGCTGAGTGGTCAGCGCGACAAAATGTGAATCCTAAGGGCCTGGGTTCGATTCCCAGCTGGGTCGTAGATTTTCTCCACTCAGGGACTGGGTGTTGTGTTGTCCTACTCATCCTCATTTCATCTCCCTCAACGCACAAGTCAACGAAGTGGCGTCAAATCGAAAGACTTGCACCCGGCGAACGGTCTACCTGACGGGAGGCCCTAGTCATATGACATTTATTTATTATTAGTTTTCATATCATTTATATACTTCATTTATGTTGTAATGTGAACAAATAGAAGTTTTTGAATGATCACATCTCTCTTCTACTTTAGAATCTCTTAAGCTTTGCCCCATGCAGTATATCAGGTAGGAGATGACACTATAGCCTGATGTTCAGTTCCTTTGCAGGCTCCCAACAAAAATGTAGATTACTTTAATCATATATTATTCCATATCCATTCTGTCATCAAAATGCAGATAAAGTGAGACAACAATGGAACATCTCCTATTTTGAGTTTTAATTTGACATTATTAAATAGTGATGACACTTCCTGTTACTCTGTGTCCAAATCATTATAACCACATGTTTGGTTATGTTAGTGTAACACACAGTACAATTTTATCAAATGCTTTTGGTTGTTCTCCCCATTTTCACAAGTTTAAAAATGATTGGAAAGAACCATGTTTTGAACTTGTCCCATCAACCAGCTATTGGAGTAGTTAAGATATCTGGTCTGGATCTGTTTCTCCTTGGTGACCAGGCATGTGAAACCATAGATTTGTTTCTGAACATGAAAAACAACTGCAGTGTTGTCCCAAAAAAATAAAAAACCAAAATTCATGTAAAAACATATTAATTATTCATTAATAAGCCTCTACTCCACAGTCTAGATATGATGCCAAAGTGAGGCACCAGTGTTGGATGAGAGTTTGAGGACACTACAGAAAGCTCTTGGTCTCGAATAAACTTTTCTGTCATCTGTCAGGTGAGCTGCCAACATTTCAGATGATGGTCCAACCTTTTACGAAGATCTGTGGCACTATGTTCCATACTGAGTACCACTTGATGCCCAAAGTAGTGAGTCTGACACAGGTAATCCTAAAGTGATGACATGCAAGGTTGACAAGTGATCTTGCAGGTCAATATGACTGTGTCATTTATATACAGTGCCAGAGCCATGAAGCTGATATTATACAGATATGTGATACACAGTGCACTGAAACAGGTTTATTCAGTGTGTCTTTCTATGTTCATACTGCAGGCTCTTCCATTTTCCTTGTCATAGAGGAGGTGCTGATGTTTTGTCTTTGACCTGATTCCCTTGTGCTCATAGAGAAATGATAGAAATTCTGTACATCATGTAGTTCATAATGGTCTCATGTGGTCAATCCTAACTCACTTCCCATGAATGTAAAGTGGGTCCTCTGAATAACCCATGCTTGTCTAGCTGTATTCGAACTCTTCTTCTGATGACTTTGATATCAGTTGCAGATTAAACTATAACTTTGCTTCTTTCCCTCATTAGTTTGTGCACTCTCAGTATTAAATCTATTAATGTCATTTGTTGTTAGGCCATTATTTCAGAAATCACTGAATGTCACTGTCTGTTATGATCAACTGCGTCTACTATAATGAAGGATGAAAAGCAATTTTGTTTCAGCCCCCTATACCAATAACAGAAGGGTTGGACCCATTAACATTGCTGACTGATGATGCATTGGTGGCTGTCTGGAACAATGAAGGTTTGCCCAGTGACCGTATGTCCACTGAGAATGCAACAATTCTTACAAATTCTGACAGGTGGCCACTTATGATTGACCCACAGGTGAGATTCTTTTTACTAAAGAGGTTAACTGAATTTTTGTCTGTATTCATCATGAAGGAAGTATCTTTCTGCTAGCTTCAATATAAGGTAGTAGTTTTCTTTTTGTTATACTTTCTATAATTTCGTGTGTTCTACATTATTGCAAGCCTGGAAGATAATTTGAAATTAATGACAACTATGTTTGTTAGATGCATTTCTTGTCTGGGATTACATTTGTATTAATATAAACCTTACTTGCCATCTTTCCCAGGATACTATTGACATTTCTGTCACACTTTGTTTATTATCTAAGGCGAGAGATCACTCTTCATCTGTAAGCTCACCATGATGATGTTCAAAGAAATCTGTACAGCAAATATAAAATTTGAATATAACAAAGCTAAGCACAAAAGTTTATCTGTTTTATTCTCGTTATATATGTAATAAATATTTTTTTTCTTGGAACTTACACTATGTAAGATGCATACAAAGTGTATTTTCAGATACTGCACTGTACATTGTGACTTCCTTTTCACAAACAGTTGCAAGGTGTGAAATGGATAAAGCAGAAGTATGGTGAGCAGTTGACTGTTCTACGCCTGGGCCAGCGTGGCTATCTTGATGTAGTGGAGAAAGCTCTGACAACTGGAGCCACACTGCTCTTTGAGAACATTGATGAAGATGTCGATCCTGTGCTGGATCCTCTTCTTGGCCGCAATTTGATAAAGAAAGGCAGGTAAGACATCGGTCGGCCTCACTATAAGAAACAGTTGTTGGTTGATACATGACAGTTGACCTCTGAGTGACAATGTGTGTGTGTGAGAGAGGGGCTGGTCGCAGGTCGACTCCTGCCTCGGGCATGAATGTGTGTGATGTCCTTAGGTTAGTTAGGTTTAAGCAGTTCTAGGTCTAGGGGACTGATGACCTCAGATGTTAAGTCCCATAGTGCTTCAAGCCATTTGATTTGAGAGAGAGGTAATTTCAAGTACACAGATAAATGCAACACAGTCAGATATCTTGTTCTGAATCTAGAAGCAATATAAACATTTAAGGAATGTAGACATGTTGGGAATATTGATGACAATAATTTCTTGGGAAAAAATAGATTATGCTCAAATTTTTTCTCCAGGAATTGGCTATCTAAAAAAAATCTATTCACCAAGCAACTACAGGAGAACACACATATAAAGGTATTCATTCTGGAAGAAGCATTGAAGGGGAAGAAAGAGGTGTGAAGGAACAGGACTTTGGTTGAAGTTGCTGGTAGATGTCCACCTGCTTAGCTGAGTGGTTACATGCTTGCCTGCCATGCAGCGGGCACCCAGGGTCAATTCCCAGTCAGGTTGGAGATTTTCTCTGCTCATTTACTGGGTGTTGTGTTGTCATCATCATTTCATCCTCATCACCGGCATGCAAGTTGCCCAATGTGGCATTGATTGTAATAAGACTCGAACTCGGCATCTGAACTTCTTCGGAAGGGGGTTCCCAGCCAGCAATGCCATATGATCACTTCTGCTGGTAGATACATTCAAGAACAGGATAACACTGAGTTTTTTGGAGGGATCAACAGTACCAGGATTGGATATAATGGCCTGGGAAATCTGCTTTTGAACTAGGCTGGTGGAGTAATTATGCCTGGTGGATGATGTGGCGAGAATGATGTTGTATTGCTGTGAATAGTCTGCATATGGACATATACATTTACCTTGAATCCCAAGCCCGTATGGGAGGAATCATTTGACATGGAAAGGATGGCAACTGTCAAAATGCAAGTACTGTTGCTTGTTAGTAGGATTAACGTGAATAGAGGTGTGTAGCTGATCTTTGGTGAGGATAAGAACAATGCAAAGGAGAGTGGCATGAGATTCAGAATAGGACCATGTCAAACTTAATTGGGAGAATGTATTTAGAGATTCAAAGAATTTTAACAGACCAACCTCACCATCAGTCAATAAGATAAAGATGTCGTCTACATACCTAAACCAAACCGGGAGCCAAAGGCATATGGATCCCAGGAAAGCCCACTTCAAGTGACTCATGAAAAGGTTGGCATAAGAAGGAAGCATCTTGGTTCCCATGGCTGTGCCGTAAGCAACAACAAAACACAGTGCTCATACAAGCGTCTGCCATCAGCAAAGTGTGTCAAAGGCTTTAGGAAGACTGTGTAGTGCTTCTTAACAACAAATTGCCTCCAATGAGCATGACATGACAGTTTTTTACATTAGATTCGTTTTAATGCAAGATCTTTTAATGCTTCACACGTACGAACATGCGGGCTTCCTGCGTCATCATAGCTGCGCAAGTGCAGTGACGCCTGTTATCTGGCACTCTCTGCCAACTGCTAAAATGTACCTTTCTAAAAGGTCATTGAAAAATATTGTGAATATTGCTTTGAAAAGCGTTACTTTCAAAGTAAATTTCCTTTTATGCGAGATAAACTATGTGAGAGAGTGTACGATGAATTTCTTAAATCACAGAGCGTTTGACTCTCATTTAAAAATCAACTGTTTGGGGACGACCATGTGAAGAATTTCGAGCCCAGAAGATCAGACATTTACGTCGTCATTAAAAAATTTTACTGGCACATTTCGAGCCCAGAAGATCAGACATTTACGTCGTCATTAAAAAATTTTACTGGCACATTTATGTGCTGTATGACACGCAAAAAAGATCAAAAATATATGTGGAAGCTTAGCTTCTCTTGCAGCTTATTAATCTTAGAGACCAATATTATATGTGATAGCTGTGCTTTTACAGTAGCAACAGTTGTATATTAATTTAAGCCATTAATTTTTCTTATTTGTGTGTTCACGCTACTTAAGAGTGACCTTGCTATTGGCTGACTACATCACGTGTCAAATGCTGTCATCAGCTGGCGATATCAGGTGACATGAGCTGTGACTGGCTTACAAAAGCGCGTCGCAATCTCGACTTTAATGCTTCGGAAAGTAACATGCGGTGCTTGGTGGAATTCGAATTTATACCTTCGTAACACGGAAATATGCAGTGTATATGTTGCTGCACATCAAAGATGTTTCAAAACGTGTTTTTTCCCGTGAGTTTCATTTTCTGAAGTGCCAGGAAATTCTACGCTCGTGTATAAAACCATAAACCATAAAAGGATTGATAAGTGCCGAGAAAAAGTATACTGTCACTTAACATGGAAAAAGTGTATTTTCACCCGGGAGAAAGTGTATTTTCAACTGGGAAAAATCCGGGAATTATTTTGCCTTGTCCATGTAGAAACTCAATCCTTGTGAGGGGCCTCAGGTTTTAAGGAGGGACCACAGGTCAGTTTGTATCACGGGGCTGGGATCTTAATGGCAGATATTGTAAATAGAAGTGTCAGGCAGCTTATCATAGACCTTTGCTTATATACTCCCATTGATCAAGTACCAGAGCAGTAGATGCCTTTTCCACTGTGAACATATTAATGGAGTCATCAGTTTTTAGGGAATGAAGAGCCTGCATTTCTGCAGAGGTACATTTGTGGTCATGTTGTGAGGAAGGGTTGTGAAGCAATTCTGGATGTGAGAAATTCTAGGAAAGATCGTAAGGAAGATTTTGATGTAGTGGTGGTGGATCAAGTAGGGCTTGTGGTTGGAACTGTTCAAGGTAGGGTTCAATGTCAGGTTTGCTGTTGGAAAGATTTTGGGATTGGGTTGCAAAGTGATATTTACAGTTGACGTTATGTCTGAAAGAAAGTAGGTTATTTACCGAAGCAGCATGATTAAATGCAGGCTTAGGGCTGAAAATGAGACCCTTAGATAATATAGATAATTCAGGAGGAGAGAGTGCCTTAGATGGCAGCTTTAGAATACTGTACTGTTGTGACTGGTCCTTGTAATCATGAATTATTGTTCGTCTTGGAGGCAGTGGTGAAGGCTGGGGGATGTTAAGAAGGTTGGCCAAGCTCAGTTTGTAAGAGAGGAGTGGTGATTGATGGCAAGGCAGTTTATGGAGCTGCAGAGAGACAGGAAGGGAAACACTACTGTTGAGGTGGTTTAGGAGAAGATGGAGTAGCTTTTTGAGGTGAAGTCCGGCATGTTGTTGCAGTTTTGAAATTGGCTTAACTCATTATACCATCCAAGGATACATGAGGGGCAGATAACTGCAGGATTTTATGGAAGGAGAGTGGAAATTGGCAGATGAGGCTTATATGTCACAGATTAGACAGGTAAATGCAGGAGCTGTTGTACTTGAAACTGTAGAAGAGGCTGGTGTAAAGTAGTATTACATCTAGAAACGGGCTTTTAATGTTAGGCCTTTGGGAATAATTCCCAGGCACAAGCACGCTTCAAGAAACTGAATGTGGGATCTCAGTTTTTATAGTGCAAAAGCATGTTTTCAAAATAAATGGATGTAATTAGTGATAGGACTCATCATGACAAGAGAGGAGGGTTTGAAGTGTTAGAGATGGTGGTAGCGGCTAAAAAGAAGAAGCAGATGGTGGAAAAAGATAGACAGGAAAAAAAGCAAGGAAAAAGATCACAAAATCAGAAAAATTCATACAAAAATTGTGAGAACAGACAAGAATTAACAAGAAATCGTCAATGGGTGAGACTTTCTTGCCAGAAAAGTGACCTATATGATACAAAAAAAATTATAGTTGGAAAAAAAATTCAATTGAGAAAGTTGTGAAAACAGACAAAATTTTTAAAAACAGGGCAAACAGAAACAGAAAGTCATCAGAGAAAATGTAATCTATTGTGTTTCATAAATAAAGTAATGCAGGAGACAACAGTAAAAATTGATCATTCTTTGTGAGAAACAAATGCACAACAATGTGAAAGAATTGCGTGTAAGTTAGAAATGGAGGGTGGGAGAGAAAATTGCTGTCAAATTTGCAATTTCAGTGAAAAACAAACATGAGAAGGCCCTGCAGTTTAATGAACCATAAACAGAGTATTATATGCAAATTTGTAAATAACAATATACCAACCTGTGTGGGCGGAAATCTGTACTAGAAGAGTTGTAGAGATAAGATTTTGGTTAATATAGGTGATACAGATAAAGAAATGAGTGGAATAGCATGTAAGGTAGAAAAAAGACGACAGTTTGACAAGATACATGGCAACAAAGACTGACAAGGGAATTACATAAGAAGGAACGATGGCCACACAAGCTAATACATCAATGAAAATAATCAATTTTTGAAAATGAAATATAATTGGATAGCTAAAAATTCTTCTCACCAAGCTGCGGCTGGAGAACACACATATGAAGATATTTAAATTTGCAAGATTTTGAAGCTCCCCTTCAACCCTTCTGCCAGAAGAAGGAGCCACTGGATCCAAAAGCTTGCAAATTTAAGTACATTTACATATGTGTTCCCCTCCCATTGTTTGGTGAGTATATTTTTTAGCTATCCTATTCTGTAATATTTTCAAAAACTGTTTTCATTGAAATATTAAAGTGTTTATTCAATAATGTTGAAATGAACATCTTCATTTTTGTTTCACACTCTGTTGTGTTGTGCACACACAGCTCCAATAATGTAATACAAATGACCGCATGGCAGCTTGCACGAGCGTCCGTTGAATGGACACTGCACATCTCCAAGAATATAGAAACAACAAAGGAATGATGTAAAACATAAAAAGGACCAAATTCATTTAACTACTCTCTCAACAATGAAAATTACTGTCAGGAAAAAAGTGAATGATATCAGAAACAGTAAATTTACGTGATTATGCCCCAGAAGTGAAAGGAAAGCAAGTGATACCAAATTCAGCGTATTTCTAGCATAACATTGTAAATAAATTGCTAGTTTCTAGTTAGTAACATGTAAATAATGAAGTGGACTTCCAAATTTGAGATGTAGAATAATTTTAAACACAGTAAATAGCAGTATCCCAACCACTTGCCACATCACCACCACCTCCACACACCGCATGTAGTCTCAGGTCCACATTGACCTGGATTATTCATACAATAAGAAAAATGTATTTTGGTTACAACTAAGTTCAGTAAATCTAATCACACTATGAGAATTCAAAAATGAAAGTTGTACATTTGACAATATTTTGTGAAGGGAGTGGATGCTGTCAGTTACAATATTTTTTTAAGCTACAGAATTTCAAAATAAAGCACATAACTTAAAACATGAAGACATTGTACAATATCATGAGTAATGAAGTAGTAAAATCTGTAGATATAGATGCAAGGTCCTTTAGTTTTGCAATTCTGATAACTATTCAGTTATACCTTTTTAAAAGTGGCATGACTTTTGAGAATTTGTTTTTAGGTATTATGTGTCTTTCTTCAATAAGAAACAAATAGTTACACAAATGAATGCAGTACTGGTTTCCATGATAGTTACCCATTATTGAAAATTGTCAGAAGCTTCAGATGCAAACCATTCTGGATTTGTATTCATTTCTAATTGATGTAGCTCAGACAGGTAAAAACAGAACACACTCAGTAGCTTTCACATTGTAATCGCAGCTTGCAGTGCATATTAATTTATGAAAGAAATATTTAATATCAATTGAATTGTATGAATATACTCGACAAAAGACCTTGGAAAATTTTTTTCATTAAAGGCAAACCATTTAGAACATTATTCATTGAGTCACAATTGGGTTACTGCGTGATACTTTCTTATATAGTTGTTCCGCAAGTATAGTTAGAGATCACAGTACAGTTGACATTCTCAAGCAGGTCATGTTTGTACAAATTCTATCTCTATGATATTTTATGGTTATATTTGTTACTGAGCAAAATGATACAGTGGTTAAAACACTGAACTCACATTTGAGAGCAGCAGACCACAACTTTTCTTTTGGAAAGGATGCATTAACTGTTCTTTAATGCGGTTGAAAGCTCTGAAATGGTACTAGCAAATTAACACATATCACAATGGTCATGGACATAATTGTAGCTCATAAAAGAAATGAGAAACAGAAAACACCAGAGCATTACAGATCACTGATAAAACAAGTTCCATAAGTGACAAATGTATACCAAGATGTTAATCGTATGATTTTAACCAGTGTATATTTCATAGTATTCCTGTTGAGTCTGCATCTGTATCATACAGTCATCTTAACACAATATTTCAGCAGCCATCTGACTGCCCTTGTTAAGTGAGAACACTGTTAAATCTCATCAGAACTGATTCCTACAATGAAACTTGGCCCTTTTATACAACACAGGGAACCAGCAGTGCCTGTGCAAGAAATTGTTGCTGCTGCCCTCCTTGACAACTCCTTCTATTCCGTAGAAGAATTTCTATTACTATAATGGGTACAAGGTAATGGGTAGGAATTACTAACTGACAACTGTGTATCTTTTGTCTTTTTTTAATATAAACATTACAAGAAAAAAATTAGTGCACACATTTAGAGGCTCCCAATTCACTCAGGATTCATTGTTGAAACAGTAAATATTGAGTACATGAAGTGATTACATATGCAGCTCAATAGCACAAGCAGTTCTGATGTACCACTTATTGACCTATGCTGAAATAACCATATTAGTACGTGGTGTAGCATCCGCTTTGACAAAACACAGTATATACAGTTCCACACAGTAAATGGAAAGACACCACTAATAAATATTGACTTCGATCAGAAATCGGTAGCTAAGGTAGAATATTCAAAATTCAGGTTAATAAAAGGTGTTTATACAAGATATTACATTACACAAAATATTACATGACACGTGGAATGTTTCCCTCTATTATATTCCACGTAGGTCCCTTCCCTACAGCCTAGGTCTTCGTGGCAAACGAATCTGCTCCAGTCCGGAATCCCTGAAGCATTACACCAACAACCTGACAACAGTTTTCGCATCCCACAACTACCCTCCCGACCTGGTACAGAAGCAAATAACCAGAGCCACTTCCTCATTCTCTCAAACCCAGAACCTCCCACAGAAGAACCACAAAAGTGCCCCACTTGTGACAGGATACTTTCCGGGACTGGATCAGATTCTGAATGTGGCTCTCCAGCAGGGATACGACTTCCTCAAATCCTGCCCCGAAATGAGATCCATCCTTCATGAAATCCTCCCCACTCCGCCAAGAGTGTCTTTCCGCCGTCCACCTAACCTTCGTAACCTCTTAGTTCATCCCTATGAAATCCCCAAACCACCTTCCCTACCCTCAGGCTCCTACCCTTGTAACCGCCCAGGTGTAAAACCTGTCCCATGCACCCTCCCACCACCACCTACTCCAGTCCTGTAACCCGGAAGGTGTACACGATCAAAGGCAGAGCCACGTGTGAAAGCACCCACGTGATTTACCAACTGACCTGCCTACACTGTGACGCATTCTATGTGGGAATGACCAGCAACAAACTGTCCATTCGCATGAATGGGCACAGGCAGACAGTGTTTGTTGGTAATGAGGATCACCCTGTGGCTAAACATGCCTTGGTGCACGGCCAGCACATCTTGGCACAGTGTTACACCGTCCGGGTTATCTGGATACTTCCCACTAACACCAACCTATCCGAACTCCGGAGATGGGAACTTGCTCTTCAACATATCCTCTCTTCCCGTTATCCACCAGGCCTCAATCTCCACTAATTTCAAGTTGCCGCCACTCATACCACACCTCTCATTCAACAACATCTTTGCCTCTGCACTTCTGCCTCGACTGACATCTCTGCCCAAACTCTTTGTCTTTAAATATGTCTGCTTGTGTCTGTATATGTGTGGATGGATATGTGTGTGTGTGCGAATGTATACCCGTCCTTTTTTCCCCCTAAGGTAAGTCTTTCCGCTCCCGGGATTGGAATGACTCCTTACCCTCTCCCTTAAAATCCACATCCTTTTGTCTTTCCCTCTCCATCCCTCTTTCCTGATGAGGCAACAGTTTGTTGCGAAAGCTAGAATTTTGTGTGTATGTTTGTGTTTGTTTGTGTGTCTGTCGACCTGCCAGCACTTTCATTTGGTAAGTCACATCATCTTTATTTTAATATATATATATATATATATATATATATATATATATATATATATATATATATATATATATATATATATATATATATAGAGAGAGAGAGAGAGAGAGAGAGAGAGAGAGAGAGAGAGAGAGAGATTCCACGTAGGAAAAATATATCTAAAAACATATCTAAAGACAAAGATGATGTGACTTACCAAATGAAAGTGCTGGCAGGTCGACAGACACACAAACAAACACAAACATACACACAAAATTCAAGCTTTCGCAACAGACTGTTGCCTCATCAGGAAATAGGGAAGGAGAGGTAAAGACGAAAGGATGTGGGTTTTTAGGGAGAGGGTAAGGAGGCATTCCAATCCCGGGAGCGGAAAGAGTTACCTTAGGGGGAAAAAAGGACAGGTATACACTCGCACACACACACATATCCATCCACACAAATACAGACACAAGCAGACATATTTAAAGACAAAGAGACATCTTTGTTTTTAAGGGAAACATTCCACGTGGGAAAAATATATCTAAAAACAAAGATGTGTGACTTACCGAACGAAAGCGCTGGCAGGTCGATAGACACACAAACAAACACAAACACACACACACAAAACTCAAGCTTTCGCAACAAACTGTTGCCTCATCAGGAAAGAGGGAAGGAGAGGGAAAGACGAAAGGATGTGGGTTTTAAGGGAGAGGGTAAGGAGTCATTCCAATCCCGGGAGCGGAAAGACTTACCTTAGGGGGAAAAAAGGACAGGTATACACTCGCACACACACACATATCCATCCACACATATACAGACACAAGCAGACATTTAAAGTTTGGGCAGAGATGTCAGTCGAGGCGGAAGTGAAGAGGCAAAGATGATGTTGAATGACAGGTGAGGTATGAGTGGCGGCAACTTGAAATTAGCGGAGATTGAGGCCTGGTGGGTAACGGGAAGAGAGGATATATTGAAGAGCAAGTTCCCATCTCCGGAGTTTGGATAGGTTGGTGTTGGTGGGAAGTATCCAGATAACCCGGACGGTGTAACACTGTGCCAAGATGTGCTGACCGTGCACCAAGGCATGTTTAGCCACAGGGTGATCCTCATTACCAACAAACACTGTCTGCCTGTGTCCATTCATGCGAATGGACAGTTTGTTGCTGGTCATTCCCACATAGAATGCATCACAGTGTAGGCAGGTCAGTTGGTAAATCACGTGGGTGCTTTCACATGTGGCTCTGCCTTTGATCGTGTACACCTTCCGGGTTACAGGACTGGAGTAGGTGGTGGTGGGAGGGTGCATGGGACAGGTTTTACACCGGGGGCGGTTACAAGGATAGGAGCCAGATGGTAGGGAAGGTGGTTTGGGGATTTCATAGGGATGAACTAACAGGTTATGAAGGTTAGGTGGACGGCGGAAAGACACTCTTGGTGGAGTGGGGAGGATTTCATGAAGGATGGATCTCATTTCAGGGCAGGATTTGAGGAATTCGTATCCCTGCTGGAGAGCCACATTCAGAGTCGGGTCCAGTCCCGGAAAGTATCCTGTCACAGGTGGGGCACTTTTGTGGTTCTTCTGTGGGGGATTCTGGGTTCGAGGGGATGAGGAAGTGGCTTTGGTTATTTGCTTCTGTACCAGGTCGGGAGGGTAGTTGCGAGATGCGAAAGCTGTTGTCAGGTTGTTGGTGTAATGGTTCAGGGATTCCGGACTGGAGCAGATTCATTTGCCACGAAGACCTAGGCTGTAGGGAAGGGACCGTTTGATGTGGAATGGGTGGCAGCTGTCATAATGCAGGTACTGTTGCTTGTTGGTGGGTTTGATGTGGACGGACGTGTGAAGCTGGCCATGGGACAGGTGGAGGTCAACGTCAAGGAAAGTGTCATGGGATTTGGAGTAGGACCAGGTGAATCTAATGGAACCAAAGGAGTTGAGGTTGGAGAGGAAATTCTGAAGTTCTTCTTCACTGTGGGTCCAGATCATGAAGATGTCATCAATAAATCTGTACCAAACGTTTGGTTGGCAGGCCTGGGTAACCAAGAAGGCTTCCTCTAAGCGACCCATGAATAGGTTGGCGTACGAGGGGGCCATCCTGGTACCCATGGCTGTTCCCTTTAATTGTTGGTATGTCTGGCCTTCAAAAGTGAAGAAGTTGTGGGTCAGGATGAAGCTGGCTAAGGTGATGAGGAAAGAGGTTTTAGGTAGGGTGGCAGGTGATCGGCGTGAAAGGAAGTGCTCCATCGCAGCGAGGCCCTGGACGTGCGGAATATTTGTGTATAAGGAAGTGGCATCAATGGTTACAAGGATGGTTTCTGGGGGTAACAGATTGGGTAAGGATTCCAGGCGTTCGAGAAAGTGGTTGGTGTCTTTGATGAAGGATGGGAGACTGCATGTACTGGGTTGAAGGTGTTGATCTACGTAGGCAGAGATCCGTTCTGTGGGGGCTTGGTAACCAGCTACAATGGGGCGGCCGGGATGATTGGGTTTGTGGATTTTAGGAAGGAGGTAGAAGGTAGGGGTGCGGGGTGTCGGTGGGGTCAGGAGGTTGATGGAGTCAGGTGAAAGGTTTTGTAGGGGGCCTAAGGTTCTGATGATTCCTTGAAGCTCCGCCTGGACATCGGGAATGGGGTTACCTTGGCAAACTTTGTATGTGGTGTTGTCTGAAAGCTGACACAGACCCTCAGCCACATACTCCCGACGATCAAGTACCACGGTCGTGGAACCCTTGTCCGCCAGAAGAATGACGATGGATCGGTCAGCCTTCAGATCACGGATAGCCTGGGCTTCAGCAGTGGTGATGTTGGGAGTAGGATCAAGGTTTTTTAAGAAGGATTGAGATGCAAGGCTGGAAGTCAGAAATTCTTGGAAGGTTTGGAGAGGGTGATTTTGAGGAAGAGGAGGTGGGTCCCGCTGCGACGGAGGACGGAACTGTTCCAGGCAGGGTTTAATTTCGATGGTGTCTTGGGGAGTTGGATCATTAGGAGTAGGATTAGGATCATTTTTCTTCGTGGCAAAGTGATATTTCCAGCAGAGAGTATGAGTGTAGGACAGTAAATCTTTGACGAGGGCTGTTTGGTTGAATCTGGGAGTGGGGCTGAAGGTGAGGCCTTTGGATAGGACAGAGGTTTCGGATTGGGAGAGAGGTTTGGAGGAAAGGTTAACTACTGAATTAGGGTGTTGTGGTTCCAGGTTGTGTTGATTGGAATTTTGAGGTTTTGGAGGGAGTGGAGCTGGAAGTGGGAGATTGAGTAGATGGGAGAGACTGGGTTGGTGTGCAATGAGAGGTGAATTTTGTGTGTGTGTTTGTGTTTGTTTGTGTGTCTATCGACCTGCCAGCGCTTTCGTTCGGTAAGTCACATCCTCTTTGTTTTTATATATATATATATATATATATATACAAAGGGTGAACGTTGTGTGTGACTATTTACTTGCAATATGCATCTGTTTCCCTTTTAGGAACAATATTTTCCTTCCAGTTGGTATGCTCAAAACCCATGACCTCCTTTTGTTTAATCATATTTCTCTTCTACAATTGAGGGCATCATTTCTTCCTTCTAAATTCATGTAAGTTTGCCATCGTATCTCAAGTTCTTTCATGCATTGTAGGGGGCTGTTCTTTAAGTAAAATGTGGCATCCTCATGTACCTGGTATTAAAAATCATTGCTCTTTCACTCAGCAGGCAGAGCTACATACTCCACAGCAAGTCGTCATTTCTACCAGCTTTCATCACAAGGGTGTTCACTTTGCTGTTATAGAGTAGCAATGACAATTTCTCACTCAGGCACTGTTGGTTCCCTTTGACTTATGAAAGAGCCTCCATTCACGTTAGGCATCAACTCTTGTGAGGTTTAACAAACAGCATTCTCACTTGAAGATGGAAGCCAATGGACTGCTGAAATATCGTGTAAAGATGATTGAATGATCTGGCTGCAGATCTGACAAGAATATTATTAGTTAATATGTCAGGAAAATTTACCTAGTCACATTATATATCTTCTGTTGTTTGCTTCAATTTCCTTCATAATTTACTTTGAAGAAAATGTCATATGTCTTATATCATAGCACCTACATTTATTGACAGGGCTATTAAGATTGGTGATAAGGAAGTTGAATACAATAGCAAATTTCGGCTTCTCTTGCATACAAAGCTAGCAAACCCACACTATAAACCAGAGATGCAAGCACAAACAACCCTCATTAACTTTACAGTCACAAGGGATGGCTTGGAAGATCAGTTGCTAGCAGAAGTTGTGAAAGCTGAACGGCCGGATCTAGAGGAACTAAAAGTAAGTAAACTATTTACTAAAACAGTATTGAAATGCTAGTCACTACTTTACAGATCTCGGATTATAAATGAGAATTTGTTAACTGCACTCATCAGTAAGTTTTTTTGTTTTATACATTAAACCAACTTTCTAAGTTTATAAATCTCTAACTCCAGAGATAGATGATATGGTGTAATTACTGTATTCTTTTTATTATTCCTTTCAGTAGTCTTTTATGTTAAAGAGGCCACATGTTATAATTGGTGAAGATCTGCAAACATTCTTAATTAAATATCAGAGAAGCAGAATTAACTCTATAAACAGTGAAAGAGGTCAAAGGACACATTTAATCCTTCATTTCTGTAATAACGAATCGAGTTTTTAACATCTCTCCGCCAAACACTTTGACTGTCCCTCATTTATTATACGGTTGACAATATTGTACACCAACTTACTGAATTTTAAAGTTTTCATGAAGAATACCTAGAATAGCAGGACACGTCAATTATTCCTGACATGGCTCCTTTTTAGAATATAGCTGTCATCATAATTACAAAGGTAGATATGTTGCATTTTGTTTTGGTCAACAAACACTGCTTCAAATGATGATAATATGCATTGTCAGAAAGGTTTCCACACTGGATATTGGGCCGCAATTTACAAGGAAAAATTTCAATGATTTTCTAGTGTGGGAAAGAGTAAGGCATGTAGCTATTTCAAAATATCACCCTCAGGAGATGAAAGACATAGGATGTCTGTGTAGAATATACTTTTGTGAAAAACATACAACATATGCTCAGGTGATTCCTAAGTTCCAAATTATTTTGAATCAACTTCCACATACGTCAACAGTTTTATAACCAGTAGAAATTATGAATAAAACTGTCATTGGTGAACCAGTATTAAAGTTATTTTTAAGTGGCCACCTTCAACAGAAATTAAAGCTGAAGAATTACACAGTATGGCGAAGGAAAATTGGCAAAAGATAAGTGCAAAGTAGAATATGGAAATACAGTAAAAAAGCAATAATTACACCAGTATTCCAGGTTTGAGAACTTAATATTAAAACTTCCTGAAAGATTAAAACTGTGTGTCAGACCAAGACTCAAATTGTGACCTTTGCCTTTCGTAGGCAAGTGCTCTACCATCTGAGCAACCTAAGCTCGACTCACAACCCATCCGCACAGCTTCAATTCTGCCAGTACCTCTTCTCCCAAACTTCAGAAAAGCTCTTCTGCAACCTTGCAGAACTAGCACTCATGGAAGAAAGGATAATATGGAGACATGGCTTAGCCACAGCCTAGGGAATGTTTCCAGAATGAAAATTCTGGTGACTTAATATTAGTTAAGGGTTTCCTAGTCCTGATTTGAAAAGGGAAACAAGCAATTTTTTCCACACTATGGGGGACCTATCAGGGTGCTGGGCTTACCTGATCCAAAAGCAGTATTCTTTGTAGACCTGCAGACCAATCAAGAAAAGGGATTATGCATTATGACATGTTAAAGAAATTCAAAATCCCAGGAGAATTTGCACCCTATGAAAATTCAGTGGAGGTAACGTCTGCCAGTAGTCTCAGGTAATTGCTTCATTACTTTCTTTTTTGTTTTCCATCAAGCAACTACTTCCTCTTCAATTATCCCATTATTTAAACCAAAATATCATCCACTATCCTATCCTAGTTTTTGTGGTAGGGCGACACTTAGATTTTGTGGAGACATACCAGTGTTCCTTGGCAGGTAAAATAAACAGGCACATTAATATATATCTGATAAGAGAGTGCTAACGAATAAGCAAGTTAAATGAATGAAATTAAAAGGCTGTAGTTATTAATACATTACATTAAGAGAAGTAAAACTGAAGGATTGGTGAGCTGTTAAGTAGATTTTGTTATCATATATATACACATAAAAAAAAGCTTTGCATCACCTCAGTTACAAGAGTTCCAGAACCTGTACAGAAACTTGGAATAGAGATCAACATAAACATCATTTCCGCTATTTTTATTTCTCATGAAAACCACACATAGCATGTTGTGCCACCATACAGTGAGACCTTCAGAGGTGGTGGTCCAGACTGCTGTACACACCAATACCCTAATACCCAGTTGCACTTCTTCTTGCATTGATGTATGCCTGTATTCATTGTGGCATACTATCCACAAGTTCATCAAGGCACTGTTGGTCCAGATTGTCACATTCCTCAACGGTGATTTGGCATAGATCCCTCAGAGTGGATGTTGGGTCACATCATCCATAAACAGCCCTTTTCAATCTCTACCAGGCATGTTCATTACGGTTCATGTCTGTAGAGCATGCTGGCCATAGTCGAGTGATGTCGTTAATCAGAAGGAAGTCATTCACAAAATGTGCATGATGGGGGCAGGAATTGTCATCCATGAAGACAAATGTTGCACCAATATTCTGCCGATATCATTGCACTATCGGTCGGAGGATGGCATTCACTTATTATACAGCTGTTATGGTACCTTCCATGACCACGATCAGCGTAAGTCAGTGACACATAATGCCACACAAAAACAACAGGGATTCTCCAACTTGCTGCGCTTGCTGGACAATGTGTCTAAGGTGTTCAGCCTGACTAGGTTGCCTCCAAACCTGTCTCCGACGATTGTCTGGTTGAAGGTATATGCGACACTCATTGGTGAAGAGAATGTTATGCCAATCCTGAGCGATCCATTTGGCATGTTGAGCAAGACATGCTGAGCAAGGCATGTAATCGACAGTTCCTGTCTCTCTGCATCTCCTCCATGTCTGAACAGCATCATTTTGATTCACTCCGAGACACATGGATACCTCTCTTGTTGAGAGCCCTTCCTGGCACAAAGTAACAATGCAGATGTGATCAAACCACGGTATTGACCGTCTAGGCATGGTTGAACTGCAGACAACATGAATTGTGTACCTCCTTTCTGGTGGAATGACTGGAAGTGATTGGCTGTCGGACCCCCTGTGTCTAACAGGCGCTGCTCATGCATGGTTAATTTACATCTTTGGGCATGTTCAGTGACATCTCTGAACAGTCAAAGGGACTGTGTCTGTGATACAATATCCACAGGCAACATCTGTCTTCAGGAGTTCTGGGAACCAGGGTGATGCAAAAGTTTTTTTGATGTGTGTATATTGTAAACATTAAGGGCAAACTGAAACTTATGCTCAACACAGCTGTAGATTCTAACTCTTAATATATCCCGTGAGAATCTGTATAAAGAAATCAAGAAAAAAATACACTTCATGCAAATAAACAGTATTGCATTTTTTATGTGTGTGAACTATGGCCATTTTAGTAATAAAGAATAATGATAAACATTATAATCTAGTAGCAATGAAGAGACCCTCAGAGACAGTCATTGACAACAAGTATCTATTAGAATATGAAGACTTCTTGAAGAAGTGTGCATCAGTGTTATTAGTAACAAATGGTAATATGAATATAGGAAATAAAATATTTGTAAGCTATTGCATTAGAAGAAGTAAAGATGAAAACGTATGAAAGAAGGAGTCATATGTTTGGAGTAACCGGGTAGAGTCAATATGCTATGGAGAAACTTTGTCACTGAGATGCAGAAAGATAAGGGTTAGAGGCTGTGCATGCTGTTAAAGATTTAAGACGGGGCACACACAATTTTATGTGTGCATTGGAGAGGAGAAGGGTAGTTGAACACAGGAAATGGACGCTCTAATCCATGGTTAGGTGAATCCATAGATGTAATGACCTGAACTGTTTTTTGTATAGACGGATTAATAAAGCAATGCTCACAATGAAAAGATAACAATGCATTCATACAGTATCTTCTTGTAAGAGAAAGTGTAAGTGCAGTTCTTACAGAGGTGGGAAGCTGTACAGTGACTGTTTGTCACATTGTTAAAGTGGTCATACGTACATGGGCAGTGATGATTCTTTGAATTTATGTTTCTGCACGTGTTTGACTTACCACAGACTTGAAATTTGAAATTGTGGAGAATGGTGTAGATCGAAATGCCAGGATGTAACTCCCTATGGTAAAATGAACTTCAATATTTTCTATCTCAATAAATTTCAGTGATGATTCCTTGAATTCACATTTCTGCACTTGTTTCACTTACTGCAGACTTGAGATTTGAAGTTGTGGAGAATGGTGTAGATCGAAATGTCTGGATGTAACTCCCTATGGTAAAATGAACTTAAATATTTTCTATCTCAATAAATTTGAGAAAATCATGCTATTGTAATCAATGAATTGAAAGCAAAGTAAATGCAATTACCTTTGAGTAAGAGTATTCCAATAATGATGTAGCCTGAACAAACAAGGCAAATATCTCTTATATTTTTAGCTACAAAAATGAAATAATAAGTATAAACTAACTGGATGATGTACCAGGGAGCTCCAGTACAAATAGAGCAATAAAATGCACAATTGGAAAGTCATTTACTAGATTACAGCATGCAATGAATAACTGTTGAATAGGCATAAACTGTTGAATAGATGTAAACCAATATGTTGAATGAAGTATGTTAAATGTGAAATGAGGCTATTAAAGAGACTCTCTATCTTTCATCCAAAAAAGCTGAATTATGTAACAGATATTTTTTTCTAAAATGAAAATGCAAAGGGGAGAGTTAAGCTCTCATAAATTCCAGTAACTGAATGAAAGTTAAAACTATTGTTATTTGTTGACATTTTTCAGAGTTATGTGATGTTTGTGATTAGTCAAGTAAGATGGGTTTCATGACATATTTCATCTCAGTGGGGGAATCTGTAGTATGACATGTTGATTCTGCAGAAAAATATGTCCACTTCTAACCACTCAGGCCAACAAAAGCTGTCCATTTCTAACCACTCAGGCCAACAAAAGCTGTTTGTGGAAACCAGAAATGTCGTTTAGGTAGTGGAACAATCATAGTGCATGCCTTGCTTTGCATATGTGTAGACTGTGTGCAAAAGACACCAGCTCAGAACATCGACAAGGCATGATGAGTGAGTGTCTCTAAGCACTTTGCAGGGATTTTCATTGTGTAATATCATATCAGTACTTGAATACATGTTGTGATCTGTTTTGAGGTACAGCTTAAGAGAGATTTGTTTACCCACAGATGTAAATGCAGTTGTACAGTGGAAAAATTGCATTTATACTACAGAAGAATTATCTCAAAAGTTACTTTGTTGTTTTAGTAGCTTGAATAGATCTGAGCTCTCTTCCAGCATCTGCCCCCATGGGACTTAAAGAAGTTTGTTGTCAAGAGGTCACAACACTTTCTAGAAGCACTGCATAGCAGGTCCACCAGGGTAAATAACTTTAAGAACAGTGACCACAAGATATTTATAGGGTAAAAGTTGGCACATATATTAACATGGTGACAGATTGTGCTTGGATTGGAACACATCACACCAAAACCCTCGTTTGTTTCATTCCTAAACCAAGTTCAGCTTTAAAGAGAGTACTCTGCTGTACTGACCCCTTATCTAGCTGGCATTTATTGTGAATGTCTCGCCCAGCACTAAGGCCCAAGTGGCTGGAAGAAAGCTCAGGTAACTTCTGTATATAAGAATGGTAACAGAAGGGACTCATAAAATTACAGAGCAATATGCTTATCATCAGTTTGCTGCAGAATTATTGACCATATTCTCAGTTCAAATATAAATTACCTTGACATGGTGGGGCATGTGTCCACAAATCAGCATGGTTTTAGAAAGCATTAGTTGTGCTAAACTCAGCTTGCTCTCACATGGTAACTGGTGAAATATAGATGAAGGGCAACAGGCAGATTCTGTATTGCTACATTTCTGGAAGGTGTTTGACACTGTGCTCCACTGCAGACTGTTAACCAACCTATGAGCATATGGAAATATGTTCTCAGATCTGTGAGTGGCTTGATGACTTCTTAAGTAACAGAACCAAGTACAGTGTCCTCGGTGGCAAATGTTCATCAGAGACATGGGTATCATCAGGAATGCCCCAAAGAAGTGATAGGACTACTGTTATTCTCTAAATTCATAAATTATCTGGCAGGTTGGATGAGCAGCAGTCTGCCAATGTTTACTGATGATGCTGTGGAACAGGAAGTCATCATTGCTGAGTGACTGTAGGAGGATGCAAGATGACTTTGACAAAATTTCTAGTTGGTATAATGAATAGCAGCTTGCTCTAAATGTAGAAAAATGTAAGTCAAAGCCGATGAGTAGGAAAAGCATTTCCATAATGTTAGCATACAGCATGAATAGTGCACTGCTTGGTACAATTATTTCAACTAAATACGTGGGTGTAATGTTGCAAAGCAATATGAAATGGAATGAGCACATGAGGACAGTAGAAGGGAACATGAATGACCTACTTTGGTTTATAGAGAAAATTTCAGGAAAGTATGGTTCATCTATAAATGAGACCACATATAGTACACTAGTGTGACCCATTCTTGAATACTGCTCAAGTGTTTGTGATCACCACCAGGCTGAATTAAAGGAAGATATCAAAGCAATTCAGTGGCAGTGAGAACACTTGGAGTGAAGATGACATTCCTATCACAAAACACTGTTGAGGAAATGTAGAGAGCTGGCATTTGAAGCCTGACAGAAGAACAATTTTATTGCCACCTTTGTGATTTTTGTGCAAGGACCAGAATGATAAGTTATGACAATTAGAGCTTGTGTGCTGCGATATAGACAATTGTTTTTCCCCTGGAAAAGTTCTCCTAGGTGGTGCAGGTAGATGTAGCACAGGAATTACTGAATTTAAGATATTATGAACAGTTATAATATAGAACAGCAATAAAAGCTGGAGATGTGTAAAAGGAATTGCAGATAACAGCAGAAAAGAGGAGAAAATGCAAAACGTTCTTATGTCAAATTTGGATGTATTGGAAAGAGTGCTGCCACAGAATCAGTAGCACACAAAATATGTGCTAACGTGTGCTGCTGCATGAGATGAGGTATAATTATCTGGTAGGAAAGTAATTGTACAAAGGATTAAAAGTAAATAAACAAATATGCACAGTTCAGAATTAAAATACAGAGCACCCAAACACGGGGACAAGTATGCAAGAAAATAGCACACATCCAAGTAACAATACAAGGCAAGAAGATTTAGCAACATATGCCACAAAACACAGAAGTTAATTGTGCAATGAAAAGTGGTTGAAAGCCATGAAATGAGACTAACAAAAATTAAGACAGATGTAGCTAAGTGAACATTTTAAAAATTGACAAATTAGTCATAATAGGATTGACTTTTACTTATCTGCTGATCATTGAGAAGCCATTCTTTAATGTTATGCGAGTGTTTAACCATTTCCATTTCTTCAAGGAGCGTTAACTTTTTGCCTTTCTGAGTGTAGTGTAAGGCTCACAGTTTGTCAAGTGTTGGCGACTTATGCCCACTAATCTTAAAATGCTCAGTGAAGGCAGAGGGCCATTTGGCCTGACCTTTCTTTGTTTGCAAATGCTTGTAAAACCTACTTCTCAAGTTTGTACCAGTTTGTCCTGTGTAAGTCATTTGACAATCATTACATTTATAGACACCAGAACTAGCATATTTATCCTTTAGGGTCTGCTAACTATGAATTTAACTGTACTGGGTTCAGTCTTCAAAGCAATTTGTGCTGTTATTTAAGATTTTCATTTGAAGGGTTGGTCTGCCTCAAATTTCCAGACAGAATTGGACGAAGTTCTCACAGACTCTGAGATGCTAGAATTGGCATTCGTGTGTGTGTGTGTGTGTGTGTGTGTGTGTGTGTGTGTGTGTGTGTGCACGCGCATATTGTGCATGTGTGTATCTCTCTTTACTAATGAAAGCTGTGGCCAAAAGCAATATGTGAGTGCCTTTTAATTCTGCCAGTATGCAAATTTACATGTCTTTTTTTTACCGAGAGTAGCTATCTATCTTTTCCTACTTTGTTGAATTTAAATGTGGTCAGACAAGCACCGAAGATTAATCACACACCAGCCATACAACTGAGGTCACCACAAAGGAAACCATTGAGAGAATCCATGATTCAGTAATCCAAGACCGCTGAATAAAACTTCATGAGATTGCTGAGACCATAGGCATCTCAACTGCAGTTGTATCATATCCTGTAATGAGAAATGGCTATGTAGAAGCTGTGTACGAAGTTGGTACCATGATTGCTCCCAGTCAACCAAAAGCACATCCAACACAACATTTCAACATGATGTCTGGCGATGTTTAATCACAATCTGCAAGAAATTTTGCACCATTTTGTGACGGATGATGAAACCTAGATCCATCATTATACGCCAGCGGCAAAACGACAGTCAAAACAATGGACAAAGGCTGGTGATCATGCACCAAAGAAGTCAAAGTCTGTTTTGTCATATGGTAAGGTGATGGCCACTGTTTTTTGGGATTCCCAAGGAATAAAGTCATAGATTTCTGGGAAACGGGCAGAACCATAACTTGATCCTATCAGGCTTATTTTTTGGATCATTTGAAACTTAGATTGACTGAAAAATATCAAGTTTGGCCCACAAAAAAGTGCTCTTTCACCAGGATAATGCACCATTCCACAAATCAGAGATAACAATGGTTAAAGTGCATGAATTGGGCTTTGAATTCACCAGACATAGCCCCAAATGACTTCTTCCTGTCCCTTAACTTGAAACTTTGGCGTGCTGGGAAGATTTTTCATAAATAGGGAAGTGATGGTTGCAGCCAATGAGTATTTTATAGAGTTTGTTACAACCTATATTTCCAAAGCTGAAGGATTGCTGGACCAATTGCATATCCCTCAAATGAGACTATTTTGAGAAGTAAGGTGAATTATTTACGAAACAAACATTTTTCTTCTATTTTACCAAACTTATCAAACATAATTGCTTTCCCAGTTGGCTGTGCCTCTGGTAGGGTAGAATATGTGGGGTGTAGTAAATGCCAGGTGCATGCATAATGCAGATTTTGCACCTGTATTCTCTGCAGGGATATGACCCGCACAGCAAGAGATCTGAAGTAGGAGTGGCATAAGGATGAGTCAGAATACTTTTTTTTATCTGGGGGGGGGGGGGGCAGTATATTACTTTGGAAGGTGTCTAAAGTAGGAAAAGGAAAAACATACTGGTTAAAGCTGATACTGGTATTTTTGTTCTGAATAACCAGTACTCTTAGGTATTTGTTTGGTATTGATTATAACAGTTTTTTTATTTGTTTCTAATAACAGGGTCGTTAAACCTGTATATCAGCTTTCCATTGCAGTAGTCCTAAAATTTTTGGTTTTTAAGCAAAACTTTTTTTAAGAAACAAGGTATTAAAGAAATTTCATTTACTTCGCAATAAAAAAAGGAAAAACTGAGTAGTGCTATTTTAATAACAATGCTGACAGAAACGAGCAACAAACACATGACATAAGAATCGGTACTACAGTGCTGAGACAATAATGTGCCTGTTGCCACATGGCATGTCCTATTAGATGCTACGCGTATACTTGAAGTGTACGAGACATACTTTCGCCTGGTCTGTGTGGCAGTTTCTCCTCATCATAACTGAACATCAGGTATATTGTAGGGTGGCACCATCTGTAGTCTGTAAGTATTGAATTACGTTGACATATTCTCGGAAACATTGGATATTTTAAAGTCTTTTAACAACGTTGCAAAGGAGATTTTCAGAAGTCAGTAATATCAGGAGGTCTTGTTATTACTCTAGCAACCATTCTTGAAAAAGTATTAAGAAAAATCTATTTGAAACACAGTGTAAACAAAATCCTATCTGAAAAGCTTCGAAATAGCCTTAAACATGAAAGTGCAAAAATATTACAGAACTCTTGCCTATAATATCCCCTGTTTTAAAAAATGTATGTGAACCGCCTCATTACCAGAAAAGCTTTTACAGAATTTAACCCAAGAGGTAAATAACTATTTGGACAAAATTGGCAAACATTCATCTTTATTTCAAAGAGAGGAAGTCAGAACATCTGAATCACATAATCAGGTAGTAGCCAAGAGTGGGCAAGTGGAGCCTGAAGGTTTGTTTCCGAATGAAATAGAGCTTGATTTTCAGCATCCTTTACTATTCAGAAGCCATTCCTTTTGTTTTTTGGGAGCAGTGTAAATGGTGTAAGCTAGGCTTGTCATTTCTAGCCCACATAGGATGTTATGTGGCTTCTGGAAGATTAGTTTGTCTTTCAGTGATATTGTTTGTTATGAGAGGAGTCAACTTACAGATCAACACATCATAGAATGAGTGTTTATTAACAGATTAAACAATAAATATTGGCCTATAGATTAATTCATTATGAAAATTTTAAGTATTGTCATGTAATTATCCCTTGCAAATGATATGTTCTGCATAGTATCTAAACAGTACAATTGTTTTCTTTTTTATGCCTTTTTATTTGTGTTAGCAAAAAATCAATTATGTTGAAATTCCTGTTAAAAAACAAATATATTTGACTGCAAAACATGATTTTCATTTGAAATAATTAAAGACAAAGAATGCTACAAATTTTACACAAAATCTTAATTTTTGTGTGCCATTTCAATGAAATGATAAAAGAGAAAGTAAATTATAGCAACAATAATAAATTGAAAACTGGACAGTTCATTTATTGTTTGTAATAAAAGTAAGAAGTAATTGATCTGCTGCCTGTGTCTACATAATGTGCCTTTATCAGCATGTAGCCCTTGGAAACAGACAACATGAGAAGGTCTTTACCAAGCTCAGTTTTCACCATTTTGGATTGACTATTTGTAATGTCCAAATACTGGTATGATGTTTATTTGCAACGTGATTTGTGAGTAGAGTATCAAAAAATTAGAATCATCAGGTGAATACTGGTGATTTTTTGTAGTATTCAACCCCTAATTACTTTTTCGGAAATGTATTGAATGGTGGATGGATCGATTTTTATTTTATTTGCCTATTTTATTTGATGTTTTGATTCTACTTGTCTTGAAACATATAATGCAAATGTCTGTTGGAGTCTTACAATAATTGAATTTTTATTTGATGTCTTACAGTTATTGCTGGAAATAACAGAAAAAAATCTGTAATTTCAGAAACCTGTTATATTGAAAATTTTTCACAAACAGGCAGGTTAAAAGGGAGATGAAAAAAAAATAGAGTAACCAAAAACCTAATGGTTCAGAGATAGCCACCATCCCTAGTCTGATGGGTTGTGAATAGGATGTTCTTCATTTATCAGGCATGATGATAGGCAGTTTAAACCCTGGCAAAGGATGTGGTTAAGACTCGTACATTCACTCTCTCCTCTCTTTCATCCTCTACTTCTCTTATATTGCCTACTCCCAAACTATTTCTCCACTCCATCACTTGCTCCACACAACTCTCCCTGCCTGCAACAGGGTAGCTCACTGGCACCACTTTCCTATCTCATCCTCTTACTGCCTCTCCCTATTTAGACTAAATTTGCATCATGATTTGACAGTCGATTTGCGACAGGAATTGTTTGTGTAAGTTTAATTCATGCTTGTTGTATGAATGCATTCTCTTTCAGGGCGCAACAATATAGAGAATGAAACATATAGTCTCTGACTTTATCCTGAAGTGTCATAATACAAATAATTTGCAGAAAGTAAGTTTCACTATCCAATTAAAAGAACGCAAAATTTTACAGAACACAATGTCAGGTTATAAAGGAGCTCATGTACATTGGACTGTGTTCTAACATGACAGTTATTGTGTACTAAGGAGATAATATGTTTTGTTTCCCCATAATGAAGAACTACGCTATCCAAAATGTTAATAAATTCTTAGCATCTTGTTCAGTAATATTTTAATGGTAACATCTCTTGCAAATTAAAAAAAGTGCAATAGGAGATGAAAATTAAATTGAATGAAGTGATGTTGGGACTTTAGGGTGAAAGGAAACTACTTCCCAGTCATAGTATGTGATGTTCCAACTGCTATATGGAGATGAACAATTGTGGATGAAAAAGGAGAAGAAAAATATAGCTAAGCTTGCCACAGCATTTGTTTTGAATTGTACAGCATTTCTCTTTGTGGAATGCTGATTTCAGTGCTCCAATATGCTCCAAAAAATTTATTGGCAGTATTGTTTTCTGTCCTAAACAACCATGCGCAGGTGATAGTGGTTTCTGAGTGGTAAGAAGCTGTCATTTTGTTTGTGGAGGCCCAAGAAGCACCAAGTTTCATTGACAGTCACAATGTGATTACAAAAACCATAACCCTCTGGACATTAGGCCTACCACTTTGAAGCATTTATATGCCAATTCTTTTACAGATTTGTATGTCCTTCTGTTAGCAAATGTGGGTTCTTGTAGGCACATAATTTGCAGAAGCTCAGTTTTTATGTAACTGTTTCTTGCAGTAGTGAACAGGAAATGTGTGAAAATGCACAAAGTTATCATGGTGAGTTATCACAGACATGAACACAGACACCCCCCCTCATTTTCTCTACTCATCCTGTGCATCTTGTTGGATCCTTTATTGAACTGTTTCTGTCATCTCCATGACACTGATGCACCCAGTATCTGTTCACCATACACTTTTCAGTGTAGCGATGAATGTCTGAACTGTGCATTAAAGAACTGGCTGTCTAAGTGTACTAAACACTCTGTGAGCATACAGATACTCTTGGACATTATTGCAAGCTATTCAAGCAGAGGAGCCCCTGTTATTTCTAACAGCTACACGTATTCTGATGAACTGTGATAGTCAGCACTTGTTCACATTTCTGTGAATGCAATATGTCTGACACATAAATTGCAAACATTTCTTACTTTCGTAATACCCCTCTCTGACTATGCATTAAGTTTGCTGTGTACTTAGTATTATAGTGTCAAATCATTGTTATTTGGTGGGTGTAAGTGACTATTATTTGCCTCTTCATATTTTCTGCAATATACAGAATGGAGTAGCAAATAATTAAAAGTGGGTTCAATCCTATGCATTGACAAAGAATAAGTGGCATCCATTTCCACCAATAGGCTTCGTACTTTACTTGCAGCCTCTAATTTCTTTACCATGGGAAGAGTCCATTTTTATCATTTTGAATATGTGTTGGACAATGTTGTCATGAAATAATTACTCTTTTATTTACAGGCTGACTTAACAAAACAACAGAATGACTTTAAAATAATGTTAAAACAGTTAGAAGATGACTTGTTGTCAAGGTTGTCTTCTGCTGGTGGTAACATATTGGGTGACACAGCACTTGTGGAAAATCTAGAGACAACAAAACGGACAGCAGCTGAAATTGAAAGAAAAGTTGCTGAGGCCCGAGTGACATCCGTTGAGATTGACCAGGCTCGGGAGCTATACAGACCAGCAGCAGCTCGAGCATCTCTCCTGTACTTCATTCTCAATGATCTGAATACTATCAACCCTATCTACCAGTTTTCTTTAAAGGTATGTACCCCTATACAGTTGATGTTTACAAAATACTGGTGGGGATTTCATTATAAAACAATAACTCTTCCCTATATTTATGGAACATATGTTATTCAAAGAGTATGTGTGTAGTGCACTTGTGGGATGTTTCTGGTCTGTAAGCATAAAGATCCCCCATGAACCACAAACCTGCTGGCAAGGGGTGGCTTGTTTGCCTCACTATTTAGACAGTAGTACCGTAGGTGCCACCACAATGGAGGGCCAGACAACTGTATGATTTCTCAACAGGGGTAGCAGTCTTTTTAGTAGCTGCAGGGGTAACACTCAGGATGATGACTGATCTGGTCTTGTAAAATTAGCCAACAGAGCCTTGCTGTGTTTGTAATGCAAATGGGGGAAAGCAAAACTGCAGCTGCTATTTTTGCTGAGGGCCTGCAGCTTTTCTATATGGTTGAATGATAATGGCATATTCTTGGGTAAACTATTCCAGAGGTATAATAGTCCACCATTTGGATCTCTTGGTGGGGACTATTCAGGAGTATTTTATCTTCAGGAAAAACAAAACTGGCATTCTACAGGTCAGAGCATGGAATGTTACATATCTAAATTGGGTAGGTAGATTAGGGAATTTAAAAAGGGAAATGGATAGGTTGATGTTAGATATAGTGGGAATTAGTTATGTGCCGTGGCATGATGAATAGTATTTCTGTTCAGGTGACTACAGGCTTATAAAGACTAAATCCAATATGGGTAATGCAAGGGTAGTTCAAATAATGAATAAGAAAATAATAATTCATTTAGGCTACTATAAACAGCACTGTGAACAAGGTATCAAAGCCAAGATAGACACAAAATCAACATCCACCACAGCAGTACAAGTTTATAAGCATTCCACATGTGATAAAGAGATTGAAAGAATGAAGAGATAAAAGAAATTATATAGTTAGTTAAGGGAGATAAAAATTTAATTGTGGAGGGGTCTGGACTTCAGTAGTAGAAAAAACAAGAAAAAGAAAAACAGTAGGAGAACTTGAACTTGGGGAAAGGAATGAAAAAGGAAGCAACCTGAAAGAATTTTGCACAGGAAATAATTTTTCACCGAGCTTAAATTAATCACCACAAACACCTAGTTTAAAAACGATTTAAGAATTTTGTATATGCAGAAGAGATCTGAAGACTCTGGGAAGTTTCAGATTGATTATATAGTGGTAAGATGAGACTGAGATTCTCAATTCCTGGAATGGGTGAGCTGTCTATATACACAATATGTCTATATTCATAATATGTCTATATACATAATATGTACAGAATCCTCAGAGTGTGAGTCCTACTTGCACCTGGTCAGGTCTTTTAGGTTAGAATCAGGTTCTAGGCACCCTGTTTTGAAATAAGTCTAAATAACAGGTGAGCCCAACAAAATGCTTAAGAATGCACAGGAAAGTAAGGTTAGCTTATTTCATTAAAATATTAAGAGGATTGAGTAATAAGCTAGAAGGGCTTCTTGTATGTCTGGAAAATTCGGAGAGCTCTGAAAAGATAGGAATCCTTTGCTTATCTGAGTACCACATAACCGTAAGTCTAGATAAGTTACATATAAAAGATTACACCCTAGCAGCTTATTCATGCAGAACTAATATGGAAATGGGAGGAGTTGTTAATATAGAACACAAGTTAAAAAATATTGAGACAAGTAGATTTTGTGGTGAACAGCACCTAGAAATGTGTTCTTGTGAAGTAATACTGAAATATAGTGCAGTTTTTATTGCAACTGTATATAGGTCCCCACTGAGAAATTTTGAACCCTTTTTGAGGATTATGGATTTCTTACTATGCTATCTGTCAGACAGCAGCAAGAAGTTAATATAGTCTGTGGTGACTTCAGTGCAGAGTTTCTGAAGGACTCTGATAGGAAAAATGATCTGGAAACTTTATGTGGATCATACAGTTTGATCTCAGTAATTAACTTTCCAGTGGGTGGATAAAGACAGTTTTCGTTGGTGAAGCTCAAAGCAAGAAAATAACAAATGCTCTCTCTGATCATGATGCACAGTTAAATAGGATAGATAACATAGTGCCCTACAGTATGGATGCTCCTCAGTGGAAATCAGATAGAATAATAAAAACTCAAAAACAAATGTTTGGAAGAATAGTTTACAAGAGATGAAATTTATAGTGAACCAAATTTTAACATAAAATTTAATCTATTCCATGATAAATTCATATCATTACTTGAAAATAGCTTTCTGCATAAGCTAACCAGAAAAGACATTAAACATCCATGTAAAAAACCATAGGTCACTAGAGGGATTAAAGTATCTTGTGAAAGGAACAGGGAAATGAACCTATTAGTAAGAACAAGTAGAGATCCTACAGTAGTTTCACACTACAAAAGCTGCTCAAAATTAGTAAGAAAAATTATTAAAAAAGCCAGGAACATGCACATAATGCCCTAAATCAGTAATTCTGACAACAGACTTAAGGCTACGTGGAGAAGGTGATATACAAGTATTCTAGAACAGGATCTCCCCAAAGCAACAATAATATTCTTAGCAAATCACAGTTTGGATTTCAAAAGAGATGCTCTACTGAGAATGCAATTTACATGTACACTCATGAAATTATACAAGCATTAAATAGTAAAATGGTGCCAGTTGGAATTTTATGTGACCTGTTTAAGACTTTTAACTGTGTGAATCACGTTATTTTCCTAGATAAATTGAAGTTTTATGAGACTGATGGTGTAGCCAACCAATGGATAATGTCATATCTAGCCAATAGAATGTGCGAAGCTGTACTTAGTAATTCAGCCATTCTGGTCTGGGGTCATTACTCTGACTAGGGAGAAATCATGTATGGGATTCCCCAAGGATAACATAAACAATCTTCCATCTAGTATACAACAAGTAGAATTAGTTCTTTATGCTGATGACACTAGTACTGTAATCAGCGCAAGCATACATATAGAAACAGAAGAAATGCTAAATTATGTTATTAAAAGTACCATTGCTGGCTTTTTGTGAATGGTCTCATCCTCAATTTTAAAAAGACAAAATATTGAGTTCTGCACATTTAAGGGTACTACACCAATAATAAGTTAAACACTTGGTGAGGAAATAATAAATAGTGTGGAAGCTTCACAATTCTTATCTGTCCATACTGAAAAGAATTTAAACTTGAAAATGTGCATTTTGGAACTCTTAAAAAAACTTATTTCAGCAACACTTACACTTGAAATCATTGCAGATCTTGGGAACAAATGAGTAAGTTGACATATTTTGCTTATTTCATTCAATAATGTAATAGGGAATAATGTTCTGGGAAAATCATCTTTAACAAAAAAATCTTCTTTGTTCAAAAGTGTGCTCCACGAATAATAAGTGGTGCCCACCTACGATCATCTTGTAGGTACCGGTTTAAGGGGCTGGGCATTCTGATTATTGCTTCACAGTATATTTATTCCTTCATGAATTTTTTGTAAATAATCCACTAAAGTTCAAAAACAACAATGATATACAAAATTACAGTACCAGATGGAAAAATGACATTCATTAGTATACATTAAAATTGCCTTCAGCAGAATAAGGGGTGCACAATGCTGCAACTAAAATTTTCGATCACTTATCCAGTGCTATAAAAGGTCTGACGGACAGCAAAGTAAAATTTGAAAACAAACTGAAAAAGTTTCTCCTTGATAACTCTTCTATTCCAGAGAAGAATTCCTCACATCTGTATATTTTAAAAAACTTATTAATATTCAGCATGTAACAATATTCACCCCCCATGAACCATGGACCTTGCCGTTGCTGGGAAGGCTTGCGTGCCTCAATGATACAGATAGCCGTACCGTAGATGCAACCACAACGGAGGGGTATCTGTTGAGACGCCAGACAAACATGTGGTTCCTGAAGAGGGGCAGCAGCCTTTTCAGTAGTTGCTGGGGCAACAATCTGGATGATTGACTGATCTGGCCTTCTAATATTAACCAAAACGGCCTTGCTGTTGTGGTACTGCGAACGGCTGAAAGCGAGGGGAAACTACAGCCGTAATTTTTCCCAAGGGCATGCAGCTTTACTGTATGGTTAAATGATGATGGCGTCCTCTTGGGTAAAATATTCCAGAGGTAAAATAGTCCCCCATTCAGATCTCCGGGCGAGGACTACTCAAGAGGACGTCGCTATCAGGAGAAAGAAAACTGGCATTCTACGAATCGGAGCGTAGAATGTCAGATCCCTTAATCAGGCAGGTAGGTTAGAAAATTTTTAAAGGGAAATGGATCGGTTTAAGTTAGATATAGTGGCAATTAGTGAAGTTCGGTGGCAGGAGGAACAAGACTTTTGGTCAGGTGATTACAGGGTTATAAATACAAAATCAAATAGGGGTAATGTAGGAGTAGGTTTAATAATGAATACAAAAATAGGAGTGCGGGTTAGCTACTAGAAACAGCATAGTGAATGCATTATTGTGGCCAAGATAGACACAAAGCCCATGCCTACTACAGTAGTACAAGTTTATATGCAAACTAGCTCTGCAGATGATGAAGAAATTGATGAAATGTATGACGAGATAAAAGAAATTATTCAGGTAGTGAAAGGAGACGAAAATTTAATAGTTATGGGTGACTGGAATTCGTCAGTAGGAAAAGGGAGAGAAGGAAACATAGTAGGTGAATATGGATTGGGGGGAAGAAATGAAAGAGGAAGCCGCCTTGTAGAATTTTGCACAGAGCATAACTTAATCATAGCTAACACTTGGTTCAAGAATCATAAAAGAAGGTTGTATACATGGAAGAATCCTGGAGATACTAAGAGGTATCAGATAGATTATATAATGGTAAGACAGAGATTTAGGAACCAGGTTTTAAATTGTAAGACATTTCCAGGGGCAGATGTGAACTCTGACCACAATATATTGGTTATGAACTGCAGATTGAAACTGAAGAAACTGCAAAAAGGTGGGAATTTAAGGAGATGGGACCTGGATAAACTGAAAGAACCAGAGGTTGTACAGAGTTTCAGGGAGAGCATAAGGGAACAATTGACAGGAATGGGGGAAAGAAATACAGTAGAAGAAGAATGGGTAGCTCTGAGGGATGAAGTAGTGTAGGCAGCAGAGGATCAAGTAGGTAAAAAGACGAGGGCTAATAGAAATCCTTGGGTAACAGAAGAAATATTGAATTTAATTGATGAAAGGAGAAAATATAAAAATGCAGTAAATGAAGCAGGCAAAAAGGAATACAAACGTCTCAAAAATGAGATCGACGTAAGGATGTAGAGGCTTATCTCACTAGGGGTAAGATAGATACAGCCTACAGGAAAATTAAAGAGACCTTTGGAGAAAAGAGAGCCACTTGTATGAATATCAAGAGCTCAGATGGAAACCCAGTTCTAAGCAAAGAGGGGAAAGCAGAAAGTTGGAAGGAGTATATAGAGGGTCTATACAAGGGTGGGTATTGAGGACAATATTATGGAAATGGAAGAGGATGTAGATGAATATGAAATAGGAGATACGATACTGTGTGAAGAGTTTGACAGAGCACTGAAAGACCTGAGTCGCAACAGGGCCCCGGGAGTAGACAACATTCCATTAGAACTACCGACGGCCTTGGGAGAGCCAGTCCTGACAAAACTCTAACATCTGGTGAACAAGATGTACGAGACAGGCGAAATACCCTCAGACTTCAAGAAGAATATAATAATTCCAATCCCAAAGAAAGCAGGTGTTGACAGATGTGAAAATTACCGAACTATCAGTTTAATAAGTCACGGCTGCAAAATACTATCGCGAATTATTTCCAGACGAATGGAAAAACTGGTAGAAGCCGACCTCGGGGAAGATCAGTTTGGATTCCGTAGAAATGTTGGAACATGTGAGGCAATACTGACCTTACGACTTATCTTAGAAGAAAGATTAAGGAAAGGCAAACCTATGTTTCTAGCATTTGTAAACTTAGGGAAAGCTTTTGACAATGTTGACTGGAATACTCTCTTTCAAATTCTAAAGGTGGCAGGGGTAAAATACAGGGAGCGAAAGGCGATTTACAATTTGTACAGAAACCAGATGGCAGTTATAAGAGTCAAGGGGCATGAAATGGAAGCAGTGGTTGGGACAGGAGTGAGGCAGGGTTTTAGCCTCTCCCCGATGTTATTCAATCTGTATATTGAGCAAGCAGAAACAAAAGTAAAGTTTGGAGTAGGTATTAAAATCCATGGAGATGAAATAAAAACTTTGAGGTTCGCCGATGACATTGTAATTCTGTCAGAGACAGCAAAGGACTTGGAAGAGCAGTTGAACGGAATGGGCAGTGTCTTGAAAGGAGGATATAAGATGAACATCAACAAAAGCAAAATAAGAATAATGGAATGTAGTCGAATTAAGTCGGGTGATGCTGATGGAATTAGATTAGGAAATGAGACACTTAAAGTACTAAAGGAGTTTTGCTATTTGGGGAGCAAAATAACTGATGATGGTCAAAGTAGAGAGGATATAAAATGTAGACTGGCAATGGCAAGGAAAGCATTTCTGAAGAAAAGAAATTTGTTAACATCAAGTATAGATTTAAGTGTCAGGAAGTCGCTTCTGAAAGTATTTGTATGGAGTGTAGCCATGTATGGAAGTGTAACATGGACAATTAATAGTTTGGACAAGAAGAGAATAGAAGCTTTGAAAATATGGTGCTACAGAAGAATGTTGAAGATTAGGTGGGTAGATCACATAACTAATGAGGAGGTATTGAATAGGATTGGGGAGAAGAGAAGTTTGTGGCACAACTTGACTAGAAGAAGGGATCGATTGGTAGGACATGTCCTGAGGCATCAAGGGATCACAAATTTATCATTGGAGGGCAGTGTGGAGGGTAAAAATTGTAGAGGGAGACCAAGAGATGAATACACTAAGCAGATTCAGAAGGATGTAGGTTGCAGTAGGTACTGGGAGATGAAGGAGCTTGCACAGGATACATTAGCATGGAGAGCTGCATCAAACCAGTCTCAGGACTGAAGACCACAACAACAACAACAACAACAATATTCAAATTAATTTGAGATATGGATGTAAAATGACTCATTCCACATGATTACATTTTATCGTGCAGAATGATCCATAGGATAGGAAACCAACTAACTGAAGAGATTCCTGTTACAAGTATCTTTGGGTTCGATTTGTAGGAGCTGGAGGTCTTCTTTTATATTGTTTAAAAAAGTGGAAGATAATTTTGTGTTCTTTTTCCTCATTTCTTTGAGGAGACCTATATATTTACATTTTGGGATAGGGTTTCAGCTGTATGAATAACTTCTGGCTTCAGAACCATTTCATACTGATGTGTCTTAGTCCTTTGCGAAAAGCATTTTATAGCTATGCATTTAGCACAATGCTAGTTAGACTATTTCAGGTTCATCTATTTGTTCCTTAAGTGCTTTCCTGTTCAGCACATTTTTCATAATGATCTCACCCAGGTACTTAAATTTTTCTACTTTGCTGATTTCTTCATATGTTGTCCAAACTTTTGCAGGGGCATCTTTGATGTTTGTCAATACTTTGGTTTTTTCAAATGATATCTGCAGGCCAGTTTGTTCAGAAGTTTCATTAAACAGTTCAATTTGAACCCTAGCATTTCTACAGTGTTTGACAGAATAGCCATAACATTTGCAAAAAATAGACAGTTTACCATAATCTCCTCTGATTTAGTTCCAGTTCTCATCAGGCATTGGTCAGTTTTCACAGATGACTTTTTTCAAAAACACCATTGAAAAGCTTTGGAGACAGCACATTCCCTTCTCAGACTCCTGTTGTATCTCCAAGGAATCTTGAGGGCATCATAGGATTTTATCTTGGATTTCTACATGTTAGGGTGCTTCTAATTAATGCCAGCAGTTTAAGGTCAACCCTGAATTCAATAAGGATGTTTAACAGGCTTCACAGTCTATTGAATCATAGGCTTTCTTGAAGTCCAGAAAGACTGACATGTACTGTTTATAGACATTATAGACTGTAACGTCTGCTGATGCTTTTGAGGTTATATCTCTTCAGATGTTAAACAACCTTCACTAGAGCTCCTTTTGTATTCCCCTTTTTTATGTTCAACTTGGGCTTATAGACACTCCAGGATGGCAGTTTTCACAGTTGACAGAATCACCTTACTTCAGTTAGCATCTTGATATGCCTTAGCATCTTGATGTGCCTTAATGCACAACAGATTTTTTTCTTTCCCTCCACTACCTTCAAAACTCTGTCAGCAGATTTGACACATTTTAGGTGATATATCATCTTTCTGTGACCCAGAAAGTCATCTAAAGCTTTCTTCCAGTTACCTTATGGCCATATTCTAAAAGACCCAAGTGTTGTTGTACACATATCCCAACATTGTCTGCTTTAAAAATAATGCAACATTTACAAGGTGCTCCTTGAATGTGTTCAGAAAATGCCAACCAAGAGTACCTGAGAGGCCACTGTTTTCGGAAAAGAGGGTTTCCTGCCGAAAGTGTTGGGAATATGTAGCCTTCAGGTGGCACCCATAGGGATTTCAGCAGTTGTTGTTTGCAGAAGTTATCAATGTGAACTTCATTCACATATTGTTTGATATTCCATTTACTATTGCTAGCTGCTGTGTTCACTGTGATGTTACTTGAGTCAGGATCAATTTGGGATGTACTAATATCAACAGAAGTTGAGTTTGCATTTGGTTAAAAACAATTTTATTTGCATAGAAAAAAATCAATAGAGATAATTGTTTCTCTCCAATCCACTTCATTTTTATGCCAACCTAATTGTTGATCTCACTGTGTTAAACACATTAATCACATCCAGAAGCTGCAGTTACAAACTTGTGGAAATCCATTATACGTTTGGAGGATGAGCACTCTTTTTTTCTGAGCCATTCACTATTACTATGGTGACCTGGAACACATATCCATCATTGACATAACTGTGTGTGGTATAGTGATGCACATTGATTATTAGGAAAATGTAAGATTTGTCTTACTGTCCTAGTGCTCTACAGAATGCTTTCCCACACTGGGAAGTTGCAATCTGTCATCCCTGTGCTTGCATGTTGCAGAGTTAGCCATGTGTGCGTATGCTTTGCACATTGTTTTAAATCACACACCAACCTTTGAATTAATAAAGTCATTTCCCATATACCAATCACTATGAAATTTTATGTAGTCTTTCAGAATGACAGTAGTTAACTTCTGTATGTTTCAGTTCTAAACCTGAAGTAATTTTAGAGATAATCAAAATTACCTAAAAGATAGATTTTATAACCTCCCATTAAAAGCAACATCCTGTCATGTCAATATGCTTTTGTAAATACATCAAGGGATGACTAAACGTTTTCTTGCTATGTGGTTAAATAAAAAGTATTTTGTTCCTCACAGTATAAGTTACATAATGTTTTAACTTTTCAAGCAATAATTGTTATTTTCAGTTGTTTGATGTTACTAATTTCATTTATACTGGTATCAGAATCAGTGGACAGGATGCATTGGTTAGTTCACTGGACTTGCATTTAGGAGGATGATGGTTCAGATCTGCATTCAGCCATCCTGATTCAGATTTTCCATGATTTCCCGTAATTGCTCCAGGCAAATATCAGGATGGTTCCTTTGCAAGCACATGGCTGTTTTCTTCCCCACCCTTGAAACAAACTGAGCTTCTGCTCCTTCTCTAATGACCTTGTAGTCAATAGCACATTCAGTGCTAAACATAAGTGACGAAGTGAATGCAGCATGTATGTGACATATGAATCATGAAATTTGTCAACACATGTGAATCACATTGTGCAACATGCCATGAGCACATATGTGACATTAAATACTCATTGTAAAGTAGTCACTTTAAGAATTTTAGAAACAAAGTCTTTTTGTCCTTAAGACTGTTAAAGATGGGACTGTTTTGAGTTCATTTGCTTTTTGAAAGAGACAAAGTGTGGGAAATAATTAAATGAAGTTCGGAGTTGGGGACTGGTTAAGGAGAGATATTACCATGCTGACTGTGAAAAGCTATGAAGTTGATTTGCTAAATTATATTCCAGTCAGTCAGAGAGGAGAATGATCATGTGTTCTGGAAGCAGGAGAGATTTGCTCTCTCTTACCTTGAGGAGTTGTGCTTAAGCTTTAGTAGTGGGAGGAGATGTTGTTCAGTGTACCAATAAGTAAATATGTTGTAATTTGCTTTCACCTAATTAATGGCTCAGAAACTATGAGAGCCATTGTAAATGACATTTCTGAAGTTTTAAGATTTGTAGAGAAAATTGTGACTTTCTCCTGATGGGCTGGAGAATTTCACGTAGCTTGCTATGCAATTATATTTCAGGACATTCAGATTACTGCAAGCTGGTGAACAGTGTAGCATACGAAACTGATGACCATCATGTGAACTTTACAACTGCTTTCTGAGTGGCAAAAGTTTTGGTTTATTGGACAGCAGGTCACAAGTTCTGTACTAGAGAGAGAATTTTCTACATGAGTGAATGGAATAGTGCAAACTATGTGCAAATATATGCTGGGAACGGTGTGCTAAGGTGGACTCAGCAGCACCATGTGTATTACTAAACTTAGTTTAAAGTGCCAAGGATTTGTTTCATTTGGTAGCTTCAATCACACATTATAGGATGAACATTCTCTTAAGTAATGCCACAGAACAATTTATGCATCCTCATCACACATATAGTGCAATCTGACTTTTAAACAGATTTTCCAGGATGAACCACATTATACATTGTTTAAGGGCAGGCTGTGGTTCAAAGCAGCTCATTAAGGCAAGTGAGTAATTTCTCAAAAAAGAATGACACTGTGCCAGTGCAAGCGTACCAAGGAATGTAGGATACAAAGAATGTAGGTCATCATGGAGCACCTGTTGCCATTGGTCAGTTACTTGTCAAGACAACACGATTGCCTCTTTGTATTAGGAATGTGTTGGGAGCAATGCTAAATAAATTTGTGAACACAAAGGGCCCAGGGATTCAACATACTGATCCCACATACAAAGGAAAGAAGATACATGTGCTAATGAAGAATCTAATTCTAACTTAGAATATTTCAGGATGCAGAGGTTTTCCATCCCTTTAACTCACCCCCCTGCCACCCTCTCCCTCCTCCACATGTCCATGCAGTTTTGAGAGTGCTGATAAGTTCATCCACTGAAATATTGAATATTTTAATGATATTCCTTAGATGTGTACCTGAGAGTTCATCAAACAATTTTATTTTACATTTGTAAATAATGTATTATGGGTCTCTTTTTATAAATTTCAGGCATTTAGTGTGGTTTTTCAAAAGGCAATTGAGAAAGCTGTACCATCTGATGATGTGCCCACAAGGGTTTTGAATCTAATAGACTGTATTTCGTACTCTGTTTTTGTGTACACAACTAGAGGGCTTTTCGAATGTGACAAACTTATATTTGGTTCACAGATGGCTTTTCAGGTGAGTGCAGCCTATCACTGTGTGAAATACTGTTTTGTAGGTATATATGTTTTGTTATGTTGTTCCATAATATTTTCAGATTTTATTGATGAATGAAGAAATTCAGCCTGCAGAACTGGATTTCCTGTTACGCTTTCCCATAATGCCACATGTGACTAGTCCAGTTGACTTTTTATCTGACAGCAGCTGGGGTGGCATTCGTAGCCTCTCATCTAAGGATGAATACAGGTTCTACTGTAGACCTACCATTAGTTGTCTTAATGCTTTAGCCTCAGCATCTTATTAGTGACTACTCCATTAGTTTAGGTGATCTAAATAAAGTTGAAGTTTTAGACAAACTTTTTGTAATTCCCATGACTAAAACCTGGTCAAATGATTTGCTATATTCTAAAAGTTATAACAACCACGTGAGAAACTTTACATCAGAGACATTAGTAGATTTCTATTGTGTAAAAATTCTCTATCTATGTAAAGATTACTATGAATTCTCTTGCATGGTATTGACAGTAGTGTTGTAGTGAAAAGCATTTTTTGCAACTAACTGTATTATCATGAGTAAAGCACAAGTGAAAATAAATAGAATAATTATTCTTATCTGTCGGTTAATGTCTGGTTCTCTCTTGAGATTTAGAATGATGCAGCAGAACTGTTACCATTTTTGCACTGATTTTGAAGGCATACATTTAGTTCTTTTCCAGAAATGGACCATCCAATGTAATAGCCTCTTGTGGGTATAGAATTTGAAAGTACTTTCTTTTTTGTTGTAATGATACTTCTTAGCAATCGTGTAGTTATGCAAGGAATGAAATATGAGCATCTTTGGCTGGCACAGCTACAGTTCGACATCCAGTTTAGCAAAGATCACTGAGATCAAGTCAAGTTACACCTTAGTAGACAGGAGTAGCCACTGAAGGCAGCTACTGTAAAACAGGAGAAAAGCAGCTGCTTAGGAAAAAGCCAGTTCTCCTCCATTCACAGTACTCAGTACTTCAAACAAAGTATTTATGTAACTTCACAAATAGCAGCTGTTTACTTACTGATAAAGTCAAACTCTGTCCAGTTCCTCAAGTCCAAATATCCTGATAAAATATAGATACTCTAACTACTCTAATTAAATAAACAGAGCTTTCAGTGAGCTTGGTACTTTATTTCAAGAGATTAATTTGGAAAAGGAAGGTCAGGAAGGACCTACAGCTACATCTACATCACTACTCTGAAATATATATAAAAACAAAGATGATGTGACTTACCAAACGAAAGCGCTGGCACGTCGATAGACACACAAACAAACACAAACATACACACAAAATTCTAGCTTTCGCAACCAATGGTTGCCTCGTCAGGAAAGAGGGAAGGAGAGGGAAAGACGAAAGGATGTGGGTTTTAAGGGAGAGGGTAAGGAGTCATTCCAATCCTGGGAGCGGAAAGACTTACCTTTGGGGGAAAAAAGGACGGGTATACACTCGCACACACACACATATCCATCCACACATATACAGACACAAGCAGACATATTTAAAGACAAAGAGTTTGGGCAGAGATGTCAGTCGAGGCAGAAGTGCAGAGGCAAAGATGTTGTTGAATGACAGGTGTGGTATGAGTGGCGGCAACTTGAAATTAGTGGAGATTGAGGCCTGGTGGATAACGGGAAGAGAGGATATATTGAAGAGCAAGTTCCCATCTCCGGAGTTCGGATAGGTTGGTGTTAGTTGGAAGTATCCAGATAACCCCGGACGGTGTAACACTGTGCCAAGATGTGCTGGCCGTGCACCAAGGCATGTTTAGCCACAGGGTGATCCTCATTACCAACAAACACTGTCTGCCTGTGTCCATTCATGCGAATGGACAGTTTGTTGCTGGTCATTCCCACATAGAATGCATCACAGTGTAGGCAAGTCAGTTGGTAAATCACGTGGGTGCTTTCACACGTGGCTCTGCCTTTGATCGTGTACACCTTCCGGGTTACAGGACTGGAGTAGGTGGTGGTGGGAGGGTGAATGGGACAGGTTTTACACCGGGGCGGTTACAAGGGTAGGAGCAAGAGGGTAGGTAGGGTGGTTTGGGGATTTCATAGGGATGAACTAACAGGTTATGAAGGTTAGGTGGACGGCGGAAAGACACTCTTGGTGGAGTGGGGAGGATTTCATGAAGGATGGATCTCATTTCAGGGCAGGATTTGAGGAAGTCGTATCCCTGCTGGAGAGCCACATTCAGAGTCTGGTCCAGTCCCGGAAAGTATCCTGTCACAAGTGGGGCACTTTTGTGGTTCTTCTGTGGGAGGTTCTGGGTTTGAGGGGATGAGGAAGTGGCTCTGGTTATTTGCTTCTGTACCAGGTCGGGAGGGTAGTTGCGGGATGCGAAAGCTGTTGTCACGTTGTTGGTGTAATGGATCAGGGATTCCGGACTGGAGCAGATTCGTTTGCCACGAAGACCTAGGCTGTAGGGAAGGGACCGTTTGATGTGGAATGGGTGGCAGCTGTCATAATGGAGGTACTGTTGCTTGTTGGTGGGTTTGATGTGGACAGACGTGTGAAGCTGGCCATTGGACAGATGGAGGTCAATGTCAAGGAAAGTGGCGTGGGATTTTGAGTAGGACCAGGTGAATCTGATGGAACCGAAGGAGTTGAGGTTGGAGAGGAAATTCTAAAGTTTGTCTTCACTGTGAGTCCAGATCATGAAGATATCAATAAATCTGTACCAAACTTTGGGTTGGCAGGCCTGGGTAACCAAGAAGGCTTCCTCTAGGTGACCCGTGAATAGGTTGGCGTACGAGGGGCCTTCCTGGTACCCATGGCTGTTCCCTTTAATTGTTGGTATGTCTGGCCTTCAAAAGTGAAGAAGTTGTGGGTCAGGATGAAGATAGCTAAGGTAATGAGGAAAGAGGTTTTAGGTAGGGTGGCAGATGATCGGCGTGAAAGGAAGTGCTCCATCGCAGCGAGGTCCTGGACGTGCAGAATATTTGTGTATAAGGAAGTGGCATCTATGGTTACGAGGATGGTTTCCGGGGGTAACGGATTGGGTAAGGATTCCAGGCGTTCGAGAAAGTGGTTGGTGTCTTTGATGAAGGATGGGAGACTGCATGTAATGGGTTGAAGGTGTTGATCTACGTAGGCAGAGATCCGTTCTGTGGGGGCTTGGTAACCAGCTTCAATGGGGCGGCCGGGATGATTGGGTTTGTGAATTTTAGGTAGAAGGTAGGGGTGCGGGGTGTCGGTGGGGTCAGGAGGTTGATGGAGTCAGGTGAAAGGTTTTGTAGGGGGCCTAAGGTTCTGAGGATTCCTTGAAGCTCCACCTGGACATCAGGAATGGGATTACCTTGGCAAACTTTGTATGTGGTGTTGTCTGAAAGCTGACGCAGACCCTCAGCCACATACTCCCGACGATCAAGTACCACGGTCGTGGAACCCTTGTCCGCCGGAAGAATGACGATGGATCGGTCAGCCTTCAGATCACGGATAGCCTGGGCTTCAGCAGTGGTGATGTTGGGAGTAGGATTAAGGTTTTTTAAGGAGGACTGAGAGGCAAGGCTGGAAGTCAGAAATTCCTGGAAGGTTTGGAGAGGGTGATTTTGAGGAAGAGGAGGTGGGTCCCACTGTGACGGAGGACGGGACTGTTCCAGGCAGGGTTCAATTTGGATAGTGTCTTGGGGAGTTGGATCATTAGGAGTAGGATTAGGATCATTTTTCTTCGTGGCAAAGTGATATTTCCAGCAGAGAGTACGAGTGTAGGACAGTAAATCTTTCATGAGGGCTGTTTGGTTGAATCTTGGAGTGGGGCTGAAGGTGAGGCCCTTGGATAGGACAGAGGTTTCGGATTGGGAGAGAGGTTTGGAGGAAAGGTTAACCACTGAATTAGGGTGTTGCGGTTCCAGATTGTGTTGATTGGAATTTTGAGGTTTTGGAGGGAGTGGAGCTGGAAGTGGGAGATTGAGTAGATGGGAGAGACTGGGTTTGTGTGCAATCAGAGGAGGTTGAGGTTTGCTGGAAAGGTTGTGAAGGGTGAGTGAGTTGCCTTTCCGGAGGTGGGAAACCAGGAGATTGGATAGTTTTTTGAGGTGGAGGGTGGCATGCTGTTCTAATTTGCGGTTTGCCTGTAGGAGGATGCTCTGAACAGCCGGTGTGGATGTGGGAGAGGAAAGATTGAGGACTTTTATTAAGGATAGGAGTTGACGGGTGTGTTCATTGACTGAGTTGATGTGTAGGTGAAGGATTAGGTGGGTGAGGGCAATGGATTGTTCAGTTTGGAACTGGTATAGGGACTGATGGAAAGAAGGGTTGCAGCCAGAGATGGGAACTTTAAGTGTGAAGCCTTTGGGGGTAATGCCAAATGTCAGACAAGCCTGAGAAAATAGAATATGGGAGCGTAATCTGGCTAGGGCGGCGGCATGTTTGCGGAGGGAATGTAAATAAAACTTAATGGGGTCGTTGTGGGGGTGTTGTGAGGGTGACATGGTATTACAAGGTGGAAGGTGTAACATGAGGCTGAAATGAAAATGAAAATAAAAATATATGGGGAGAGATAAAAGTGAACTTGAAAGTAACTGGAGATCTGGTGTGAAAAAAGACGAAAAAGTGTTGGTTACAGCTGGGCTATGTTGGACTTGGGTTGGTAGACAACGATGTGCACAAAGGTTAGGTGGTTGTGTTACCGCCAAAACACGTTAAAGGACGGAGAAACTCGGGAAAATTTCGAAAACACTGCGTGTAAATTTATTAAAAGGAGTGGTTTTGTGGTGGCAGATTATGAAAATGAGGCTAACAATTGTCTGACAAAGAAATAATGACGTTAAAACCTGTGGGAAGCGGTTAAAAATTATCCGTGATGTGGGAAAAACGGAAATGGAAATAAAGCGAAAGTTATTAGAACTAGCCGAAATGGTTGTTTAATAGGTGAAAGGAACTGTTTGTGAACTAGAAACGGTGGATTTTATAGCAGCGGTAGTGTTGAAAGCGGAAAAAATTTTTTTTGGTTATGGTTTGGAAGTGGGTTACGTATTATTGAGTATATATAGGCGGGATAAAATTGTATAGTAGATTACGGTAAAAAGGAGAAGGTGAATACAAAGTGAAACTACTGGCAAAAACAGAAAGAGAAAATAAGACGACAGAAGAGATTTCGAAATGCAACAGTGACAATAACAAACGTAATTGTTGGGTTCAAATTAATGAAATGAATATAATAGAGGGAAACATTCCACGTGGGAAAAATATATATAAAAACAAAGATGATGTGAAGTCACACAAACATACACACAAAATTCTAGCTTTCGCAACCAATGGTTGCCTCGTCAGGAAAGAGGGAAGGAGAGGGAAAGACGAAAGGATGTGGGTTTTAAGGGAGAGGGTAAGGAGTCATTCCAATCCCGGGAGCGGAAAGACTTACCTTTGGGGGAAAAAAGGACGGGTATACACTCGCACACACACACATATCCATCCACACATATACAGACACAAGCAGACATATTCAAAGACAAAGAGTTTGGGCAGAGATGTCAGTCGAGGCGGAAGTGCAGAGGCAAAGATGTTGTTGAATGACAGGTGAGGTATGAGTGGCGGCAACTTGAAATTAGCGGAGATTGAGGCCTGGTGGGTAACGGGAAGAGAGGATATATTGAAGAGCAAGTTCCCATCTCTGGAGTTCGGATAGGTTGGTGTTAGTGGGAAGTATCCAGATAACCCGGACAGTGTAACACTGTGCCAAGATGTGCTGGCCGTGCACCAAGGCATGTTTAGAGACAGGGTGATCCTCATTACCAACAAACACTGTCTGCCTGTGTCCATTCATGTGAATGGACAGTTTGTTGCTGGTCATTCCCACATAGAATGCATCACAGTGTAGGCAGGTCAGTTGGTAAATCACGTGGGTGCTTTCACACGTGGCTCTGCCTTTGATCGTGTACACCTTCCGGGTTACAGGACTGGAGTAGGTGGTGGTGGGAGGGTGCATGGGACAGGTTTAACCGCCCCCGGTGTAAAACATTCAGAGGAGAAAGTTTGAGACTGAAACTTTGTAAAACATCTCACCATCTAAAAAAGAAATAGAGTTTTGTTTTGTTTTAATGATTGCCAACCCAGCTCTCGTATCATGTCCCTGTCCTATTTCACGATAGTACAAAACAAGCTGCCCTTCTTTGAAATTTTTTGATGTCTTCTGTCAACCTTATCTAGCATTGATCACGTACTGCACACCAATGCTCTAGCAAAGGATGAACAAGCATAGTGTAGACAGCCTCTTCAGTGAATCCAGTGATATGTCCAGTTTAAGTTGTTCATAATTTTTATCGCTAGGTATTTGGTTGAATTCATAGCCTTTACATTTGTGTATTTATCATGTAACCAAAATTTAATGGATACCATTCAGTAATAATGCTGATGGCCTCACGCTTTTCGTTATGTAGATTCGGTTGCCCCTTTTCACACCATACAATTACCTCGTCCGAATCATTTAGTAATTGGCTTTGATCTTCTGATGACTTTACTAGTCAGTAAATAACATCACCTGCAAACAATCTAAGAGGGCTATTCAGATCGTCTCCTAAATCATTTATATAAATTAAGAACAGCAGATGACTACATCACTTCCTTGGGGAGCACCATAAATCAGTTCCCTTTTACTCTATGACTTTCCATCAGTTACTTTGAACTGTGACCTTTTTGAACGGAAATCACAAATCCAGTCCCACAACTCAGATGATACTCCATAGGTACACAAATTGAGTAGAAGGCACTTATGAGGAATGGCATGAAAAACCTTCTGGAAATCCAGAAATATGGAATCTGTTTGAGACCTTTTGTCAATAGCACTCATTACTCCATAAGAATAAAGAGCGAGTTGTGTTGTACAAGAATGATATTTTCTGAATCTGTGCTGACTGCATGTCAATAGATTTTTACTTCTAGGTAATTCATAATGTTCAGTCATAGTACATGTTCCAAAATCCTGCTGAAAATCAATGTCAGTGATATGGATCTGTAATTCAATGGATTACTCCTATTTTCTTTCTGGAGTATCCATGTCAACTGTGCAACTTTCCAGCCTTCAAGAACAGATCTTTTGCCGAGATGTGTTTGCTAGACATGGAGCTATTACATCAGCATACTCTGAAAGGAATCTAATTGGTATACAATCTGCAGCAGAAAAGTTGCCTTTATCAAGTGATTTGAGTGGCTTTCTACACTGAGGATATCTACTTCTAAGTTACTCATGTTGTCAGGAGTTCTTGATTCAAATTCTGAAATGTTTTCTTTATCATTCTTTGATGAATGAATTTTAGACAATAGTATTTAGTAACTCCACTTTAGTGGCACTTTCATTGGTAAAATTGTCATGACTGTTGTGCAGTGAACTTTAAATATGACCAAAATCTCTTTGTATTTTCTGTCAGTTTTTGAGTTCCTATGTGGAAGTTATTAAAAGCATCTCACATTGACATCTGCACTAAATTTCAAGCTGCTGCAAAACTATGCCAATCTTAGGGATTTTGATTGTATTAAATATGGTATGTTTTTTTTTTTTTTTTTTTTTTTTTGCTTCTGCAACAGTATTCTGTCCTGTTTTGTGTACTGTGTAGATTCTAGCAAACATGCACCAAGCATTTTCTTATCAGTCCAGAAGACGAGTGAGTATGGAAATAAAATGGAGTAACTTTTTTCTTAAATTAACATTAAATAATTGGACTGTTACAAAACTGATTTGTTGTTTGTGGGACTGCTTGTTACATGCAGTGCAATGCTTCTTCCATTTCTCTGCTTACACTCAGGAAGTGACCATTAAAATGTTTGCTACCTGCATACAGCCATGTACTATTTGGTCATTTTATTCAATAAAAAAGTTATACTTGTCCTGGTGCCATTTTGACTTGCATTAGTCTGGTATGAATACAGTTACAATGACCTTCAGTTAAAGGTGCAATGTTTGTTGTCTAAGCTTTAAAATTGTCTTCCAGGGATCCTGTAACACTTCCAAATGTAAAGATTGTTGAGCTCCATATTGATATACCTTTACCTGTTAAAACTTCCTGGTGGATTAAATTGTGTGGTGACTGGAACTCAAACCAAGAACCATGCAATTCACAGGCAGTGCTCAAAGTGCTCTCACCACTAAGCACTGCAGCCGTGACTCATGACATGACATCACAGCTTCATTTCTAACTCTCCTGTGTTCCAAACATCACAGAAAGTCTGCTGTGTAGCTTGCTGGATGAGCACTTCTGGAATAAAGGATATTGTCGGAGCATAGGAAGTAGAACTTTTGGAACCATAAAACTTTTGTCCAACTCATTTTATTGTCACATGACTATTAACATGTTTCTTTTCAATGCCTGCCATGTGGAACTCTCTGTGTATATGAAAATCCATATGAAAACCTAAGAATCTACTATTGCAGGGCTCAGTGATATCACATGTGATTTAGTCTCTCTGATAAAACACCTTGATAAAAAGGTCATGTAGTGGTTTTTGCACTGCGGGGGTAAAGCATTCTGTCAAACATGTAAATTCACAACTTCAGAATTTACTCTCTAGGTTGGGATGAATACACATAAGTATGATTTGTATATCATCCCTCACATGGCTCCACCATAGATGGAGCCATCTGATTGATGATGTACACAGCTGGATATTTCTGAAAAGAGATTATTGTATCACTAAGTTTTAGAAGCATTCAGTGCAACTGCGGTACTGCCTGTTCAATCCATGTGATTTTTAACATTTTTCACTAAGCCTGTTACAGAGCAAATGTTTCTGAAAGACATGACTGATGAATATCTGTAAACATAGTAGCAGCAGGTAACAAAAAGAGAGCAGGTGCATGGGTTGTTAAATATGAAAGATTAGCTTCTCATAGCAGAACATTACAATGAAACATCTGAAGGTATATTTACAGAGGTGCTATGTGTAATGGAACACAACTTTAAAATCACAAAAATCAAGTGATGCACATAGATGGAAACAGACAGGGACAGTATAAGGGAAGGGTAGTCACTATATACATAGAAAATGTATCTGCATCCACAAGCCTAAATGAATACTGCATTGAACAGACCTTTGACTGCCACACTTCAATAAGAGACTTGGAAACATACAGAGTTCTGGTTATGACAGTGTACAGTCCCCCAACAGGAAATGTAAATTTTATAAAACAGTTAGAGAATACTGATAAGACTCAGTAAGAATAATTAACTAGTGATTGTGTTTGTAAATTGTAGTATTGACTTCATCTTCTACTGTACTTGAGGGCAGTTCGAGTTAATGTTGCCCAGATTTACTTTGTTCTTTACAGTAGCATTCTCATTGAGAACAGAAAGACAGACTGCATCAATGATTGCTCAGTTTTGAATCCAACTGTTTTTCATCAAATAGACATATTGTTGTTGCACCCTTCAGCCTGAAGTCTGGTTGGAGCAACTCACTGTGTTAGTCTATCTCTTCATCTCTGCATACCTCCTGAAGCTTACATCATTTGAAACTCTTTGCTGTGTTGAGTTATCTTCTCCTCCTACCGTTTTGATTGTACACCCCCCACTTACACAGATTTTCCTCCATTATTAAAGTAACTATTTGTTGATGCCTCAGCATGTGTCCGATTAAGCTAGGATTTACTTAGGTCAGTTCAGTATCTCTTTGTTAGTTATCTGATCTATCCACCAAATCCTCGGCATCCTTATGCAGTACTATGTTTTAAAAATTTTTATTCCCTTCTAGTATGTACTATTTATTATCTGTGTTTCACATCCATATAAGACAACACATGAGACAAATACTTCCAGAAATACTTGCTAACACCTAAATAGAAGTTACCTCTGAAGCAAACTGTTCAAATAGGTCAAATAGAAGCAGTAAATCACCTCCAAAAATCCGGTTTAGCTAAGAGGAGAAAAGTAAAATTTCACAGAATTGTAAATGCTGACTGAGCTACACATTTCAGGGAGAATTTACAAGATGAAAAATGGAAAGATATTTATCAAGGGTACATGGTAGGTGAGAAATTTAATCATTTCCTAATAATATTTTTACAACACTATGAATATAAATAGTCTTTACAATGGGTCAGAGGCAATTACAGTGTTATCCAAGAGAAGGGATGGCTAATCTCTGAGATTAAAGTATTTTGTGCTAGAAACAGAGTTTTATTTATTGCAAAGGACTTGCTCTGATCAAGACCTTAAGGTGTACTACCAGCAATACTGCAAAGTTATTTACCATGTAATCACAAAAACAAAAATTATGCACACAAAAAATCGAAAAATAAAGCAAAGGTAGAAAGGAGCATTATTAGGCACATGAATCAAATCAATAAGGGATAAAATACTAAAGTATTAGATGGCAGTAACAGTAAAACATATGATGATGAATTCACACCATTTGTCATAAAAGTTGATGTATTCTTCCTAACAGTGGACTAAAACAGCGAAAAAAAAGTACCATAAAAAGCAGATCCACTGGATGTACTGGCACTTGGATAGGCATTAAGTATAAGAACATAGGTTTCTGCAACCGGTGTCATAGTGATTAAAATTCTTCTGGGTATTATGCCGTGTCATTGCTAAAAACTAACATCAATAATAAACTAAAACTGACGTTTTGGCCAAATTGCAATGGCCTTCCTCAGGGCACAACTGGTTTTGCATAGGAATAGGTCCTTCTATTTATTACAGACTATCGATGTCTGACATCACTGTTGTAAAACTTTTAATTGGCCCTCTAATATGGTTGGGTAGTCATGACATAAGGGAAGATGGAAGGAAAGAGGCTATTTGTGGATGTCCATGTCGTGAACGATTGGTAGCTGTCCACCAATCAGTGTTTGGCTTCTGGTCGGCAAGTTTTCCTCCTGGTGTGCGCAGAAGTGGACTGACAGTTGCTCTACAGCTGCTTGTGCAGATACGTCCATGTCCAATGTAGATTCTGCCCCGCGACTGCTCGTGGCCCGTTGGACTGGGATGGCCAGAAACTAGGATGCTGGGAGTTTATAGCCATCTTCTCTGTTGATGTTGTCAGGCTGCTTAATAATTTCGATCGCCTCCCATATTTTGCGTTCTTGCATCCACAATTTTTTTGCCAGTACTCGGGCTTTCTGGAACCTGATAGGTTGTCCACAGTCACAGTAGTGTTCTGCTATCGCCAATTTATTATGTTGTTGTAATCGTACATAGTGTTCATGTTCTGCTACTCGTAAGCTGACAGGTCTCATTGTTTCTCCTATGTAGAGAGCACCGCACTCACATCGTAGTTCACAAACACCTGTAATGTTAAGATTGTTGACTACATCCTTGGTGGAACCTATCATTTCATGGATCCTGTGACTGCTTGGAAAAATTGGTTTGAAACCTCGTCGGCGGAGGATGTTGTCTAGCCATTCACTGACCCCTTTTACATACGGTAAGTGTACAAGTGGAAGCTTCTCTTGTTTGCCTTCTTCTTGTGTTCTGCTCCCTTTGGTTTTAGCTACCTTTCTTATGATGTTGTCATCATAGCCATTGGCACAAAATGTGTGTTGTAGCTCCTTTAATTCCTCTTTGATGTTATTTTCATCGCTTATCCGGTAGGCTCAGACAGTTAACGCATGCAGCACAGAATACTTTTGAGCTGGGTGGTGGTGGCTCTCCACATGCAGGTACCATTTAGTGTGCATTGGTTTCCTGTGCAGTTTGTGTCCCAGTTTACCTTCGGCAGCTCTGTATACTTCCACATCCAGAAATGGCAAGGTACCATTGTTTTCAGTCTCATGTATGAACTTTATATTTTTGTGCAGGCATTGAATACTCCACAAGCAGATACCAGTTTTGCCAAATCAACTTTTAAAGATATGACAAAAAGCATTCAGTCACTGAAGAAAGTAGGTGTTCTGGTATTAAAAAAAAAAAACATCAAAATCTTGTACTAACTGGATGAACCATTATTTAAATTATTTTGTAATCATTCAATGAGTCAAGCCGTATTTCCTGAAATATCGAAGTATGTGGTAGTAACATCAATGTATAAAAGTGGAAATAAGCAAGTGAGCTCTAATTACAGATTCATTTCCATCTTTAAGAAACGAACTTAAACCAAAATATTGAACGATCTTTCTAACGGTAAGTTAAGTATATCTTCCTTAAAAGATTCTGTACAGAGAAAGAAACATATGGAATCGGTTCTTCTAGAACTAAGCTAGAAATATTACCCTGTAGCATTACCTGTCACGTTTCCAAGAACATAAATTGATTTTTCTCACAAAGACTTAATATTATGCAATTACAAATGCATAAAAATGGCTTACAACTAACAGAAGTAGAGGTCAGTTATTGCAAACCACATGAAACTTTGTGTGTGACATTCCTGGACATGCTGATAGATAAGAAACTGAGGTGGTACTGGAATTTGAATAAGTTAATCAAAAACTCAATTCTGCAAGCTTTTTACTTACAATTTTCTCTCATTGTAATAATTTGCAGACTAGACACCTAGCATACATTTACTCAGTACCGCCCTATGCCATGTACTTCTGTCACAATGACGCTAAGATCAAGAAAGTTTTTGTTCTACATAACTGTGGTATGCATATTATTTAAAACTGATAACCAAACACCTGGTAGAAGCCTCTTGAGGGACTTCGGGAATTCCAGGCCATTTACTTCCTTTGGTATGGTATTTGTGGTTAATAGTAAAAGCTGTTATGGGATGAACTGTGATATTCACAACCACAATAATGTATGTAAAAATAATTTCCATACAAAGTGTCCCAGATAGGGTTTAGAATGAGGTTTTGCATTTTGATATAAAATTCTATAATATGTTGCTAGTAGATAAACGCATACACAAACGATGATTACACTCCTGGAAATTGAAATAAGAACATCGTGAATTCATTGTCCCAGGAAGGGGAAACTTTATTGACACATTCCTGGGGTCAGATACATCACATGATCACACTGACAGAACCACAGGCACATACACACAGGCAACAGAGCATGCACAATGTCGGCACTAGTACAGTGTATATCCACCTTTCGCAGCAATGCAGGCTGCTATTCTCCCATGGAGACGATCGTAGAGATGCTGGATGTAGTCCTGTGGAACGGCTTGCCATGCCATTTCCACCTGGCGCCTCAGTTGGACCAGCGTTCGTGCTGGACGTGCAGACCGCGTGAGACGACGCTTCATCGAGTCCCAAACATGCTCAATGTGGGACAGATCCGGAGAAATTGCTGGCCAGGGTAGTTGACTTACACCTTCTAGAGCACGTTGGGTGGCACGGGATACATGCGGACGTGCATTGTCCTGTTGGAACAGCAAGTTCCCTTGCCAGTCTAGGAATGGTAGAACGATGGGTTCGATGACGGTTTGGATGTACCGTGCACTATTCAGTGTCCCCTCGACGATCACCAGTGGTGTAGGGCCAGTGTAGGAGATCGCTCCCCACACCATGATGCCGGGTGTTGGCCCTGTGTGCCTCGGTCGTATGCAGTCCTGATTGTGGCGCTCACCTGCACGGCGCCAAACACGCATACGACCATCATTGGCACCAAGGCAGAAGCGACTCTCATCGCTGAAGACGACACGTCTCCATTCGTCCCTCCATTCACGCCTGTCGCGACACCACTGGAGGCGGGCTGCACGATGTTGGGGCGTGAGCGGAAGACAGCCTAACGGTGTGCGGGACCATAGCCCAGCTTCATGGAGACGGTTGCGAATGGTCCTCGCCGATACCCCAGGAGCAACAGTGTCCCTAATTTGCTGGGAAGTGGCGGTGCGGTCCCCTACGGCACTGCGTAGGATCCTACGGTCTTGGCGTGCATCTGTGCGTCGCTGCGGTCCGGTCCCAGGTCGACGGGCACGTGCACCTTCCGCCGACCACTGGCGACAACATCGATGTACTGTGGAGACCTCACGCCCCACGTGTTGAGCAATTCGGCGGTACGTCCACCCGGCCTCCCGCATGCCCACTATACGCCCTCGCTCAAAGTCCGTCAACTGCACATACGGTTCACGTCCACGCTGTCGCGGCATGCTACCAGTGTTAAAGACTGCGATGGAGCTCTGTATGCCATGGCAAACTGGCTGATACTGACGGCGGTGGTGCACAAATGCTGCGCAGCTAGCGCCATTCGACGGCCAACATCGTGGGTCCTGGTGTGTCCGCTGTGCCATGCGTGTGATCATTGCTTGTACAGCCCTCTCGCAGTGTCCGGAGCAAGTATGGTAGGTCTGACACACCGGTGTCAATGTGTTCTTTTTTCCATTTCCAGGAGTGTATGTGGATATGCTTCTGGTCCTTGGTGTATCTGATAATCAGGCTGGTGTTGCCGCTCGTGAATATGCCGCTAGACATCCTCGTTGATGCCATCCAAATAAAAATGTGTTTTGTCATCTGGAGGTGCACCTTCGGGTCTCAGATTCTCTCCTTCACCATCGCATGACAGAGGTCGTCCACGGACTTGCATTACTCCAGCTACTGAGGAAGCTATTCTGGAGGTCATACACCAAGAACCTCAGTGAACTACACGTAGCATAGCAAGGCAGCTGCGTGTCTCACAACACATGGTTGTTAATGTGCTGCACAAGCATGCTTTCACGCAATACCTCCATCCTGCAGATCGCCATCAGCAAATGTAATTCTGTGAATGGTTCCAACAACAACAGGAAGCCAACGATGACTTCGTGAACACCATAATATGGTCGGATGAAGCAGCATTCACTCATGAGGGTGTCTTCAATATGCACAATGCCCACCATTGGTGTGAGGTTAACCCCACATCACCCGTGACTGTGGATATCAAGTTCGTATGGTATCAACATCTGGGCCGTAATATTGGGCGACAGGTGTTTGGGCCCCTACATGTTGCCTGACTGGTTGACTGCATGAAGGTATCATGCATTCCTCTCAAACTATCTGTCTGATGCGCTGGATGATGTTCCACTACATGTTTGCCAGAGGATATGATTCCAACATGATGGTACACCTCCACAGTCTGGAATTAATGTGCGATAGTATTTGGACATGGAGGTCCAGTTGGATGGCTACCGCATTCACGTGATATAAATCGCCTGGATTTCTTCCTGTGTGGACACTTGAAGGAACATGTGTATTCTACTCTGCCAAATGTGGAAGAATTGGTAGCGCATGTTCATGTTGCTCTTGTAACTGTGGATGCAGCTTTGTTGCGAAGAGTCCAGAGCTGTATGATCTGGTGGGTTGCACAATGTTTGGACATGCAGGGAGGTCACTCTGAGCATCTGTTGTTCTGAGGACAACGTATTCTGTTGTGAAGGTCATGCAGTCATTAATATGGACATTATTATTGTCACTGGTTGCTAATGTGCGACATCTGAATGCTCATATTACATGTAGTATAAATGACAAGTAGATGTTGTGTTATTGTACTGTGCTATCGTCTTTAGCATCTCAAAACAGGTATTGATTTTGTAGTTATTCTGTCCTATGACCGGCCATTTGTTTCAACTGTCTATTTCTTATCTGCCTAACCACGTATTTGTTATGTTCGGCGTTACAAAATTTTGTAAATTTAGGATATATGTGACCTAAGAAACGCTGTATGAAATGTCAGAATGAAATTAGCAAATAAAAAAATGCACCTCAACCCAAGATCGAACCCTTGACCTCATGCATGCTAACCCAAAACTCTATCCACTGCACCAACTGTACAGCGCAACAAATAAATGCTGACAGAAGTACTCACGGGACAAGTGGTTATAGCGTTGCCAGATTGCCACTCTTTAACATCCTTTTTCTGCCAGATGTACTCGCCGGACAAAATTTTGTGAGAGATATTTTTTTCTATCACTGGCATGTGAGGAGTCATGCTGCGAAGCCCGAGTGCGCAAATTTCACTTCACCCTGATTGAATGGTTGCATGTACATTGTCCATTTTGTACAATCTAAAATTCTTGGCATCAAAAGAGATTATAGAAAGACTGTACTGCAGTGTCACTGTGAGCGTGGTCAGATGTTTGAATAAGTTTATACATAAACCCCTCATGTGGGATCCACACATGACACTGATCTCTCACTTTTGTATGGTAAATATCTTTCTTGCATCTGGTTGGTTGCCGTTGAATATTATGCCATAAGATGTGGTTCAATGGGGTTATATCCCAAGCATACAGCTTTGGTTTTGTCCTTATCACTGATCAAAGCAGCAATATGGATAGTAAATGTTGCTGTATTCAGTCTTTTGTAGAAGTGTGTATAGATAAATTTAGCTCACTGTCTCTGTACTAATATTACTTTGTTATATGCACTAACATTAGATGTTATGGTACTGAAAATACATTGGACTGTAGCACACTTGCCTTTTCTTTAGGCAATTTTATTACATCTTCTGTTCAGAACAATACATTACCATTAACTGTGTTATTTTTTAAAATCTTCACTCTGTCTGACAGACACTCCACAGAAGCAGCTGCTAAAAATTTTGTTCAAAATATGTTGCATCTTCATGAATGCTGCCTCATGTTTTGCTTGTTAAAATTTAATAAAGTGTCTTGTTTGTAGAAGTTAATATGATACCATTACTAAATAAAATACTCAACATCTGCAATATAAAGCATGTAATGTTACAATATGATAATCATTAGTGTTTGAGACACATCTTTGAATGGACAACAGTGTTAACTGTATTTTCAGAAATCTGGATCGTGACATTGAAACTAATCCTAAAAGATGGAAGAAGTTAATTGAGTCAGAGTGTCCTGAGAGAGAGAAGTTTCCACAAGAGTGGAAAAATAAGACTGCCTTGCAGCGACTGAGCATGATGCGTGCATTTCGCCCAGACCGAATGACATATGCTATGATGTAAGTTTCAGTGAACTGTATGATATCAGAGATGTATCTGATATAATTGGATAGGTAAAAAAAATCTACTCACCAAGCAGTGGCAGGAGAACACACATATAAAGATTTTGATGAAATTTGCAAGCTGTTAGAGCTACTAGCTCCTTCTTCTGGTAGCGGGGTTGAAGGGAAAGAAAGAAAGAGCCCTGGCATTGAAAACTTGAAGATTTTAATACCTTTACGTGTGTGTTCTCCTGCCATCACTTGGTGAGCAGATTTTTTATCTATGCAATTAAATTATATTTTCAAAAATTGATTAATTTCATTGAGAGATGTATCTAAGTACTTCTATTTATTTATTTATTTATTCATGTGTTTCATGGTGGCCATTTTTTTACATCAGAGAACAAGTGTTTCAACATTTTACATTATAGCTGCAAATCACAGTGACAGTATTCCAGAACATCAAAATCTTAAAAATTTAAACCAATAATTGAGTAAAATACAAGAAAATATAAATATTTCCAGACTGAAGTATTGTTTGTGCTACACAGACAGCAGTAAAATTGTGGGATGGTATCATCATATAAATATGTAGTTTGTCAACAACATAGGCAAAGACAGATTGCTCCTTACTGTAAAGAAGACACATCAAGTTGCAGGCAGGTACAATTTAAAGACACTCACATATAGATTTTGGCCACTGCATTCATCTGTAAAAGAGACACACGAACACACACCATTCGCGCACACACATACACAAGCAAGTACACCTCAAGCACACATGACCACCAACTCCAGCACCTTGGGCCAGAATGCAACATCATATGGGATGCAAGCAGCAATCTGGAAGGGGTGGGGAAGGGGAAGGGATAATGGTGTATGGATGGGAAGAAAGACAAACACTGTCTTGTGGAGTGTGCAGGTACTAGACTGCCAACAGACACAGTGTCAGGAGGTTGTGAGGCAGGGAGGTGGAGAAAAAAAAAGGAGAGGAGTGGGAAAAGACAGTCGTTTGCATTGGCCAAGGGTTGCAAATAAACATAGTGGGAGATGAGACTGGGAAGGAGATGATAGGCAGAAGGGATGGAAACTGTTGGGTGAAGAGTGTGGGGCAATATGTTACCGAAGTTGAGGCCAGGATAATTACGGGAATGGAGAATGTGTTGTAGGGATAACTCTGATCTGCACAATTCAGAAAAGCTGGTGGTGGAAGCAATCATCCACATGGCTTGAGTAGTGAAGCAACCACTGAAATCAAATATTTATGTTCAGATGCATGTTGTACCACAGTGTGGTCTACATTGCTCTTGGCCACAGATTGGCAGGGGTCGTTCATCCTGGTGGGCAGCTAGTTGGTAGTCATATCAGTATCAAAAGCTGTGCAATGATTGCAGCAGAGCTTGTAAATGGCATGGCTGTTTTCATAGGTGGCCCATCCCCTGATGGGGTAGGACAAACCTGTGACAGTTAGTGCTGGGTGGGTGGATTGGGCAGGTTTTCCACCTGGGTCTTCAACATGGATATGATCCTTGTGGCAAGAGGTTGGGACTGGGAGTGGTGTAGGGATGGACTAGGATGTTGTGGATGTTGTGGTGACAGAACACCACTTTAGTAGTGCCTTCATTTCAGGGCACAATGATAAGTAATCAAAGCCCTGGCGGAGGATGTGGTTCAGTGGTTCCAGTCCTGGGTGGTACTGGGTGATGAAGGGGACACTCCTTTGTGGCTGGTTCTTGGGGGTGGTGGGAGGATTGTGGGTGTGAGGTTGAAATGGTGCAGGAGATCTGTTTGGAGACTATGTATGGGGAATAGTGCTTGTCTGTGAAGGCCTTTGTGAGACCCCCAGCATACTGAACAAGGGAGTTTTTGAAACTTCCTGATGGATTAAAATTGTGTACCAGACCGAGACTCGAACTCGGGACCTTTGCCTTTGTTTTTGCCACTGCAGATACACCACCCCCAGGTAGCCAGGATATAGGGGTGCGATGTTTTGGTGTGAAACGAATGGCAGTTGTTAAAATGCAGGTACTGTTGGTGGTTGGTGGGTTTAATGTGGACAGGGGTGCAGATGGTGCCATCAAGAAGAGGAGGTCAACATCTACGAAGGTGGCACAATGGGTTGAGGAGGCTGACATGAAGCAGATGGGGGAGAAGGTGTTGAGATTGTGAAGAAACAAAGATAGGGTGTCTTGGCCCCAAGTCCAGATAATGAAGGTATCATCACTGAACTTGAACCAGACTAGGCGTTTGGTATTTTGGGAGGCTAGGAAAGTCTCCTTTAGATGGCCCATTAAAAGGTTGGAATAGGAAGGTGCCATGTGGGTGCCCATGGCTCTGCCATGGATTTGTTTATTTATATACCTTCCCATCAAATGAGAAGTAGTTGCTGGTTAGGATAAAGTTAGTAAGGCATACGAGGAATGAAGTAGTGGGTTTGGAGTCTGGAGGATGTTGGAAAAGCCTCACATATCAAAGATACCCACCACTTCCTTCACATTAGGAAAATTTAGTGTTCAGTGCAGTAAGACCATGGGCATGAGGGATGTTGGTGTATTGGGTGGTGGCATGAACGGTGATGAGTAGGGATCCAGGAAGTAAAGGACTGGGGATGGTGGAAAGTAGGTGGAGGAAGTGGTTGGTGTCTTTGACAGGGGAAGCTTTCCCAGCATCCTTCAGACTCCAAACCCACTTCCTCATTCCTCATATACCTTACTAACTTTCTCCTGACCCACAGCTACTTCTCATTTGAAGGGAAGGGATATAAACAAATCAGCAGCACAGCCATGGGCACCTGCATGGCACCCTCCTGTGCCAACATTTTTATGGGCCATGTGTTGTAATAATAAAAAAATACACAATAATACTAACACTGCTATGTATATGAATGGAAAGAAAAATTAATGTAAAGTATATTACAATGGCATTATTAGAAATGTCATGCTTGTATGATTTTTGGCAAATTGGACTTCCTCTCTTTCATTTAAATTGTAGGTGCAGGCAGCAGGCTTCAGGTACACCAGTGCATGTCAAAAATAAGAAAATCCTCCTTACTTAGTTCCACTTCACTTCAATAAAAAATACTTAATAGTGATATCCAATCTTCTCTTATTTTGCAGCATATATCTGTTTCCACCCCGTCTGTCCTATCATCTTCTCTCTACTCTCATCTCCCAGTCTGTGTATTTGCAGCCTTCTGACAATGCATCCGCCTGCCTTTCCTCTCTCCTCTTCTTTTCTTCCCACCTCCCTGCCCCACAGCCTCCTGTCACTGCGTCCATTGGCAGTCTAGTCCCTGCACATTCCACCAGACAGTGTTTGTCTCTCTTCCCATCCGTACACTACTCTCCCTTCCCCTTCCCCCTCCCCCTTCCCCTTCCCCTTCCCCTTCCTCTTCCCTTTCCTTCCCTTCCAGATTGCTGCTTGCTTCCCTTGTGATGGTGCATTCCAGCCCAAGATGCTGGAGTTGGTGGTAGTATGTACATGAGGAGTGCTTGCTTTGTGTGTGTGTGTGTGTGTGTGTGTGTGTGTGTGTGTGTGTTTCTTTTACTGATGAAGGCTGTGGCCGATAGCTTATGTCAATGTCTTTTAATTGTGCCTGTCTGCAACTTGATGTTTCTTCTTTGCAGTAAGTAGCAATCTGTCTTTTCCTACAGTATTGATATTCCTAACTGGACTTAGTTGTATGAAATATGTAACTTGTCTTTTTTTTTAGCCTACCTTGATATAGCTAACATCTCCTGAGTTCTTTTAACAGCTTATTTGTAATAATGAATGATGAGGAACACAAATTTATTCACTTAACTAATAAAAGAGAGATTTATTGAGGCCTGTATTGCATGAACAATGTATTTCGGCTCTTGAACATGGAGGCTGGATGGATGCAGAAGACCCTGCACACATCATCAACCAAGGATGCCTCGCATAGCTTTTTCGTGACGTATAGATCCATTCCCATTGATGGGGTCAGTCCGGCCAAAATCCTGAGAGGGCCCTGGCATCACGCTCAGTTAGATGTCAGCATTCCATGCAGTGTGCCCATCCTTTGTACAAGCCCACTTACATGAGGGGCACATGTGCCTGAGCATGCACATTCAGCTGGTGTGCAGGGTGGACCATTAGCTGTTTGATGTCACAGTTGCTCATGTCCACCTGACCTGTCACCACAACCAGCTCCAACCACAACTGCAGTTGGCACACCTTCCCTCTTCTCCATTGCCAGAGGGTAGATGAGGGGACCAAGGTTTGGGAACCATTCCATCCTCTGTGCCTTTTCCTTCATTCCATTGGTACCAAAGCAGTCTACTAACATGGGCACATTCTTGTCTCCTCCTCCCCTGCAGTCCCTGGGCAGTCACTGGCCTTCTGGCAGGGGGAGGCGGGGTGTCGGCCCTGAGCTGGTGGTGATCTGCCAGTGGTGAGCTCTGCCATTCCACATGTCCTCCACCACTACCATTGACCATTTGTGGCCCTACATGCCAATATAAAGGGAGAGTATTTAATAATCCCTCCAGTGAATGGCGTCATATTGGCCCTTAAGGCATTGCAGCTCAGGAGTGAAGGACACCGTAAGAGACACAGAAAGCATGTCTCGTGGGCATAGCCACTCACAGCAACAAGCTAAGCAAGCCACCATGGCTCAGAATAGTATTCTGAATGAGCTCTTTGAAATCTTGCCCATTTGCTATTTTGAAACCAACCTGGTTGCAGAAATGGACACACTGGTTATCATTATTGAAATTCATTCTGTGTTTGTCCCACAATGAACTTGGCTTTGTTTAGGGATTGCATATTTGTATCAGGCACAGACACAAAAGCCACTGGTTTCCGAGTTTAGTGTGAGTCTGACATTAAACCTGGTACAGATCAGAGATCCTCCTGTGTGTTGTCTGGGTCCTGACCCAAAGGGTGATGGATTACAGGTTGATGGGAATGCCAGGAGTCCAACACCAGGGATATAGGATATTGTCTTGGAACTGTACCCTACGTCTGCTTTTGCCAGTTCGTGGAGTGGACGATGCAGGCTGGTGCTGCCAGTGTGGCAGATCCGAGGGCAGAGCTTGCCCCAGATAGTGCAAACAGAGCTGGTTGCACGGCTGATGAAGAATGCCTTTTTAATTGCAGTTGAAAGCATTTTGCAGTGTGACTCGTGATGCTGATGTAAATGCTATGTAGGTACTCCTTTCAAGTTGGGCATCGTGGAGTCACTTAAAACGCAGCTTCCCCCAAAATGGCACAGCAGCATTGCCACAATTCCACTTATTCTAATAAATTCAAATATTGTTTGGGAAATCAGGGAAAGTATGTCAAATTAAAGCAGTGGAAATTTTGATAAACTAAGTGTCATAATTAAATATTGGGGACATAGCCCACATACGTTATGTTAATTTCCAGGATGGCAGAAAATCTGTTTCTCTTTATGAGTATTTAAAACAAGTCATCTGTATGAATTTAAAATGTCGGCAAATGCTGGGCAAAGATGGAGCTACATATTAAGCCAGACATATGTCCCAACGTACGTGCCCAGATGGGTATGCAAACTTTAAAATTGTAGCTTCTTCTTCTTTTTCTTGTAGTAATGGGGGCTGCAAAAAATCTATCAAGGAACAATGAGGATTTTATGAGGATGTCCGAAAGAACAGATACCATCTTCATATAGTTAAGGCTAACTGGCCATTGACCGTCTTCTGTGTGGATCCACACACATTGTCGAAACTCTTATGGGACTCGGTCTGATTGTCTGCCGTGACTAACGATTGTAATGGGCAGGGACACTACTAATGTAGTGTGTGGACATTATGTTGGGAATGTGGGTTTCACAGCTGCGTGCAAGGGATAAATCCCTGCAGTCGCACTATCCTCTGTGCCCACGGTGGCTCAGATGGATAGAGCATCTGCCATGTAAGGAGAAGATCCCGGGTTCGAGTCCTGGTCGGGCAGCACATTTTCAACTGTCCCTGTTGATGTATATAAATGCCTGTCGGCAGCTTAGGGTATTGATTTAATTATCGTTACAATGAGGATTCCTTGCGAAAGTTCCACCAGGCTTTGATCTGGGAACAATATTGACTGGCATGAGGATAAAAGACATCAGTGCATGATCAGTAAGAGTGGAATTTTTTCATCTGTATCTTAAACGTACTCACAAGACATCTGCAATGCCATTAGAGGCAGAGTGAAACAGAGATGTGGTAGAATGTTTAATTCTATTCTGAAAACTGCTAGAAAGTTGTGGAAGTTAACTGTTTACCATTGTCTATAACAAGAGCTTGTGGGCTTCTTCAATAGAAAAAATAGTTTTGAAAGCCTTAGGGGTATTCGCCGTTCATGGTTTGTTGCATTTTTATTACATATGGGAAATGAAGAAAAGCATCTATCAGAATCTACCACTAGCCCCCAGTCGTACAGCTGAGTACATGCAGGCCATGATGAACAGATGCAGTGTGGTGCTGACTGCTACAACTGATTAGCCAAACATTTTTGAGTCACTTGATTAATATCCTCTTCTACATGTGCCCAATACACATGTTGTCATACGAGGTTCATCATTCTGGAAATACCCCTGAGAATGATACAATACTTGCAATATATGGTATCACAGAACCTGTGGAATCACTACTTGACACTAGCAGTCATCTTGATTAAATAACAGGGGGATGCTTTTGAGGAGATGAAGGGTGAAAGAACAACAAAGTTCCATGGAAGCTGCCAAAGGAAGGACATGTGCCTAGCTTGTTTGTGCAAACTGGCAAACCTATCTCTAGAGTGAATCCTTACGTGTGGCTGCTGCAAAATATCTGGAAGTGATGGGAAGCTCTTCCACTAACTACTCTGATTGTGAGTTGATGTGAAAACAGTCTATTGTTTATCAAATTCTTCATTCAGTTGTTTATCAAATTCTTCATTCAGATCATAGGGAATCTTGACAGCATGTTGGCATTCACATGGTAAGCTGACATATGGCAGTGAATGGAATATTGGTAATTTCATAAGGAAAGAGCCCAGCATTGGAAATCTCTGAGATAACCATTTAGGTAACTTTGACTTACAGCCAAATATGGACACCAATGGCTTATGATCAATGGGCAGATGAAATTTGTTGCAGGAAAATGAGGAACTTCTGAGTAGCAGATATAATTGCCAGTGCCTTTCCTCTATCTGTGAATAATTTTCTTGTGCCTTGGTCAGCACCTTAGAGGCAAATGCAATAGTTATTTCTGAACCAGCCAGGTACTTCTGTTACTGAACAACCCCGATGTCATGTAGTGATTGCATCCATGGCTAACAGAAGTGTTAAATGAGGCTGATATAATGTTAGGCATGGAGCAGTTTGGAAGCACTGCTTCAGCTTAAGAAATGCTTGTGGGCAATCTGCAGACCATTGGAAAGGGGTCCCTTTTCTCTAAAGATGATTCAGAGAATGGGCTTTTGTCACAGTTTTGGAGTGGGGGGAATCAGGCATCATACACAACTTTGCCTATAAAAACATGAAGATCCTTACATTATTTGGTATTGGTAAGTGAGAAATAACTGCCACATTCTCTGACATGAGAAATGACTACGACATTCTCTGACATTGTTTTAAGGCCTTCCTGGATAGCAATACAACATACATACTCAATAAAGGTTGGAAGAATGAGCATTTTGATGAGTTACACTTTCATCTGGCTTTCAATAGGACTAAAACTACTTGCTGGAGATTCTATATATGCTCCTGCTGAGCATTACGTGTCAGTACTATACCATCCAGATGATTGATGCATTGAGTAGGCAACAGTTTGTTTTAGAAATTTTTAAGATATTGCTGCTGCACTATCGACACCAAAAAGTGCTAATAAAAAGCCATAAGGAGTATTTAATACCAAAATGGCTTTAGAAGCATCGACAAAAGAAAGATGAAAATAAGCTTATAAATGATGGACCTCAGAGAAATTCTGACCTCCTACCAATTTTGAAAATAATTCGTCAGAATATGGAACAAGGTATGAGTCACAATTAACTGAGTGTTTGCTGTATTCTTGAACACACAATCAGGTATATGAACAATTACTAAATGTGATGTCCTATTATGAAAAGTACAGATTGCTACTCACCGTAAAGAAGATGCATTAAGTTGCAGATAGGCACAATGAAAAGACTGTTAAACACTAAACTTTTGGCCAAAGCCTTCTTCAGAAAAAAATGAAAAAACAACATAGATTCACTTGAGTAGGTGATCACTATCTCAGGCAACTCAGGTCAGATTGCAACTTTTAAACTGTAGAAGAGTACCAATCCACCCACACTCCTGTCCACATGAAAACCACCAACAGTACCTGCATTTTGGCACCTGCCATCTCTTCCACACCAAAAAAATTCCTCCCATACAGCTTGGCCATCCAGAGACAATGTGTCTGCATTGCGAAGAACTCCCTTGTGCTGTATGCTGAAGGCCTCAAAGAGACCTAGTCCACAGACTGATTTCCCCTGTCACATCAACACACATCCCCAGTTCTCCCATCACCCCCAAGGACCACATGCAAAGGAGTGTCCCCTTTGTTAACCAATACCATCCCGAAGTGGGGCAACTGAACCGCATCCTTCATCAGGGCTTCGATCATCTGTGATCACGCCCTGAAATGAGGGACATTCTACCCTAGATTCTTCCCAATCCTCCTAAAGTGGTGTTCTGCCGCCCACCCAACTTCCATAGCATCCTAGTCCATCCCTATGCCACTACCAGTCCTAGTCCCTTGCCACAGGGATCATATCCCTGTGGAAAACCCAGGTGCAAGACCTGCCCAATCCATGCACTCAGCTATTTCTATTCCAGTCCTGTCACAGGCTTATCTTGCCTTATCAGAGGCAAGGCCACCTGTGAAAGTAGCCATGTCATATACTATATCTGCTGCAATCATCACCCGTTTTTTATATTTCTATGAATATCAACTAGCTATCAGTCAGGATGAATGGCTACTGCAAAACTGTGGCCAAGAGCAAAGTGGACCGTGCTGTTGCACAACATCCAGCTGAACATTACATGCTTGATTTAAATGCTGCTTCACACCCTGGGCCTTCTGGATCCTTCCCTCCACTACCAGCATTTCCTAACTGTGCAGGTGACAAGTATCCTTACATTCTCCACTCCTGAAATTATCCCGGCCTCACACCCTCCACCCAACAGTTTCCACCTCCTCTGTCCTATCACCTCCTCCCAACTTACATTTCCTCACCGCCATTATGCACTGCTCTCTGACAACACTTCACCAGTCTTTCCCCATTTCCCCATCTACTCTTAATCCTTTTTTTCCATTCCCCCCCCCCCTCCCCTCTCAACCTCAGACTTCTGACACTGCATCTCACAACCCTGTCCTGCTCTAGCCATACCCTGCTATCCCTCCTCTTTCCCTGCTCCCCTCCGCATTGCTGCTTTCTTTCAAGGCAATAGTTGAAGTCTGGCCTGAGGAGCTTTAGATAGTAGTCATTTTTGCATGAGGTGTGTGCTTGAATGAATGTGTCTGTGAGTATGTGTTTTCATTTATTTTTTGAAGAAAGCTTTGGCCAAAAGCTTATTGTGTGAACCAATCTAAAGTGGCGTGGTGCTACCCTTGCATTTGAAATTAAATTTATTTACAGTAGTGCACTCAAACATTGCTGGCTTGCAGAATGAGATTTTCACTCTGCAGCGGAGTGTGCGCTGATATGAAACTTCCTGGCAGATTAAAACTGTGTGCCCGACCGAGACTCGAACTCGGGACCTTTGCCTTTCGCGGGCAAGTGCTCTACCATCTGAGCTACCGAAGCACGACTCATGCTCGGTACTCACAGCTTTACTTCTGCCAGCATCTCATCTCCTACCTTCCAAACTTTACAGAAGCTCTCCTGCGAACTTTGCAGAACTAGCACTCCTGAAAGAAAGGATACTGCGGAGACATGGCTTAGCCACAGCCTTGGGGAGGTTTCCAGAATGAGATTTGCACTCTGCAGGCCATTGAAAGTCACTTGGCTGGAAATAAAGTGCTAACTGCTTCTGGTATGCTTCACAGTCCTATTGGGCTCATTAAATGGCAGGAAAGCCGAGATTTCCAGAAGCAATTGTAGACATGCAAGATACATCAGCTTCTGTATGAGATAATGCTGCTAATCAAGCTGATATTTACAGATCTCAAAAAACTACTTGTTCATCTTGGCTGTCCTCAACAAAGTGGCCTGATAAGTGCTATTATGGCTTGGTGTAGGCGTAGTTCCAAACAAGTTTTGTTATCACAGGTTTCATTGAACACCAATTAAGTACAAATAAATCACGGAATATAATAGATCCTACTCTTCTTGAACTAAACAAACCAAAAACATATACCTAATGGCCATTAAAATACTTTGGAGATTTAGTGAATAACTGAAATTTTACTGCTGGAGAACACTGTAAGTTTTCAAGACTGGGAAGCACTCAAATAAGAACCACTCCTCGGTGCATGCACACACAGTTGGTGCACTCACAATGGGCACAACATGCCTACCAATGGAGAACAGAGACGGCACTGCATTAGAGAAATAAGATACGTCCATGTAAAAGCCAAATGTCAATGACTGGAAATAACAGTGTCTTAATCAGTGTCCTGAAAATGATCAAGTATCACAAGATCACTTTATAAGTCTACCAGTGAGCATATAGTGCACACCAGTGAACTGAGACAAGTGAGTCTGAGATATCCACAGCAATCCTTAAATCTTCTGCTGTTGTTTATCCTCATGATCTGGTGCCCCACACTTAATGACCTCACCTACTGTATGCATCGTATCAATTGAGCCATCAATATGTCCAATGGATATACGAGACCCAAGAAGGTGCTTGATTATGAGAGGCAATAAAATATGTCTATGTTGTTGTGCCTATCTGTTGTAATGTTACACCTGCACTCAACACCACAACTAAATAGTTAGTGATTACATTCACTCCTTTTGTTGTTTGTATTTCATCCATGACTTTTCAGTATCTCACCAAATACAAATGTAATAGACTTACTTTAGCAGACACAGTATGCATCACCAGCAAAAATTAGTTTCAGACATGCAAAACCAAAGAAATTGCAGATTTCATCAGGTCACTAAAAGGTAATAATGCTAGTGGCTATGATCATGAGTATCAAAATTTTGTCCATATGTGATGTAGCTATGTTTTGTTTCTGTCAGTGACTCACAGCATATTTCCTGACAATTAAATATGCTTTAGTAACATCTACCGAAACAACTGGAGATAAGCGAACCACCTTTAATTACAGATCCATTCAGCTCCATTTGAAAATGTAATGTATTATAGGTTTCATTTTACATAGCTTGTAAAATGCCTCTCAGTTCAGGCTTTCATCAAAGATTCTCCACAGAGAAAGCCCTACAGGGTCTTGGAAATTGATTCCTGACTGAGTCAAGAAGAAACATTTTCGTGTTCATGTGTTCTGTGACATTGTGAAAGTTTTTGATTGTTTAAACCATTAAATTCCAAATAGAAATGTTGTGGCATTAATGACATCCATTTTACATTAATGAAGTCTTACCCTCATAACAAAAAGCAGACTGTATCACAAGAACAAAACTAAACACACTGTAGGGAACAAAACATGACAGTCACATAAGCATTGGTATTATGTCCACCCTTTTTCTTAACCAACCTAAATAAATTATCTTCCAGTGACTTTAAAGGACAGTTCGAAGTCTATAATTGGCCAACATTTCTGCCTCATTATTAATTAAAATTCTATTTCTGTGTTTATAGTATATTTGTTATTTGTCGCACAACCTCCATGATTTTTAATAATAATTTTTGCAGTGAGAAAGTTTTTTTTCTATAGTCTACCAAAATAATAACAGTTTTTCTGGAGTATTGAGTGTACTCCTTCTGCAGTATTTATATATCCTAGAACAAATGTTTTTGAGGTAAAAGTTCAAGAAAGTTAATCTCTATTGTCTTTTACACATTACTTCCTATATGTTCTCTTCATGCAGAGCATTCATTGAAGAAAAGCTTGGTGCCAAGTATGTGGAAGGGAGAACAATAGAATTTGCTAAGTCATTTGAAGAATCTAGTCCTTCTACACCCATATTTTTTATATTGTCGCCAGGTGTTAATCCCCTGAAGGTAAGAAAACTCATACAAACATTTATATCATTGTGACAAACAAGAGAATGCAATTTCCTCTGCATTATATTATGATAAAACTAATATTAATACAATTAACTCTATTGTGTTGTACTAATTACTACTTGTACAATTAGTAGCATACATACATACAACAAGGATGTGAAATGTATTCTTTAAAATTCTTGAGATAAATGTGTTTCAAGATAGATGTCACTAGGAAATGACTATTACCATTAATTCAAGTCAATTTTTACAAAGTTATTGATCAGACCCTAAAGTTAACAGTACATTCTATGTATGTGTCACATGATAATAATAAAGTAAAAGTTAATGTACGTGAGATTCTTACTACTAGCCACTCATACTTCAATTTTTCACAATATTTGGACTCTGCACAACTTCTAAAGGTATGTGTAAAGAAAATGTAAAAACAACAGTTGAGTAGTATAAGAGAAGGAGCAGTGGCTTTTTTTAATTGTAGCTTTTTTCTTGTAGTATACGTATATAAAGTAATCAAGAAGCAAGTCCTGCAACCATCAGTGTGAGTATGAATAGCCATAATCCAGCTATTAGTATACTTTTAAAGAAATCACCTGCAATGGCTGCTTTTTTTCTGCCTGCTTGATTCATTCCACATCTGTGAAGGCTCGCCCTCATGATGGAATTTGCATAACATGATGTGAAGGAATGTAGAAATGTAAATTCTCTTCAGAAACTATTATGTTTGCTGATGATACAGCTATATTAACAAACAGTTCAAGTACAGCAAAGAGAATAATGGAGCAGATTCATATTACTCAGTTCAAAACAAACAAAAATAGCTTGCAGGTAACAGATGTAGAGATTAATGGGCACACACGCTAAATGAAACTCCATGTGTGAAATTCCAAGGCATAACAAACTGACGAGGCATGAGGACACGAGTGCAAGGAGTAGTCATGGAGTTTTAATTATCTTCATGAAAAAAATAAAACTGTGTAATTAATTTTTTTGTTTGTTTACAGATTCACGCATGTAGCTGTTGTGCACATTGAAATCCCTGGGTTCCAGTACTGTAGCATAGCCAACCACTAGAGTAGCCAAAACAAAATAACACTGCCCATAGACAAAGTGGTAATGTGTTATCTCCATGTGGTGGAGAACAACATTTCAATAACCCATGCTGAATTGTTGGAAGTGTACGGTGATGCTGTGCCATCATATTTCACTTTGGTTACCGTATTTACTCGAATTTAAGCCGCACTCAAATCTAAGCCGCACCTGAAAAATGAGACTCGAAATCGAGGAAAAAAAATTTTCCCGAATCTAAGCCGCACCTGAAATCTGAGACTCGAAATTCAAGGGGAGAGAAAAGTTTTAGGCCACACCTCCAAATCGAAACAAAGTTGGTCCATTGTAATATGAGACACAATTTAGGTTGAATGAATGACGATACAGCTGTAGTAGTTTGGTTCGAGTCATAAGCTTAGCAGTTAAGCTTTACCAGGTAGCCGTTGTTACGCGTCAGGCGCTCCGTCGTATTTATAAGGGTACCCTTCCTTTTTCACGTGCTTCGTCTGGTTTGAATTGATTGCTTATTTTTCTTTGATCTGACAAGTGCAGTTCTCTTTGTTATTGGTGTTTACGCCACTCAAAGCTGAAAATGCATAACTGTTCTGTGTCATGCATTGTTTGTTGCATTCTGAAAATGAGGGTTTACGGCCTGTCGCCGCTCGCGGCATGGCTTGCTTTTTTGCACGCTACTGCCGCTTACAATTAAAAAAAACAAAGAGAGGAATCGTCTCATTAGCGAAACAATGGCAGGAGACTGCTATTCGTTGCTACTTACACTGCTGCTTTCTTTGATGATGATCAACAAGAACCAAATAATAGACTGCGTATGATAGAAGATGTTCTGAACGAGAATTTAGCGAAAATTTTTTCTGTTTGAAAATCTTTGCAGATGCCTCTTTAGTACATTACATTATGCACAGAAGTTAGAGTCATCTTAGATTTAAAAATCTAGTCAATTGCCGTGCTTCATTTCTGACTGTATCACTATTAGGCATAAGAATAATACGAATATAAACATGACATGGTATGTATATTATTCCGCGTCTGCTTTTGTCTCGCTCTAGTTTCGTAGTTTATTAGGCGGACAGGATTTTAAATGAGATAGCAGCAAACACGAAAGAATACATGGCAAAATGTTTATATTCGTATTATTCTTATGGTGAAGAGAATACTGCATGTGATTCACAATTCATAAAAGTTCCTATTTGCAACCATTTCTTCTCACAGTTATGAAAAAATTCAGAAAGCAGAGTTGGCCATATTGACAAATATCCCAAACAGTCTTGCCAGTCGGATTTTCGTAGTACATTGAAATGCTGCTACGTTTGAAGAGGAACAATACGGAATTTGTATTTACTTTGTTGGATAATGTATGAAAATGCAGTGGTCGAAACTCTGGGTGGATAAAAAAAAGCTCGCCTTCCACCTTTTTTTTATTTACTGACGCAGAGGGTTTGGTGCCAGTATTTGTCTTTGTGCCTGCGAAGCATGCCTGCGTAGCGCTACATATATTCGACGACAGAAGTTAGTTGTGGCGGCACCTACCAACATTTTTCAGAACTTCCGCTTACTTTGCACTCGATTCTAAGCCGCAGGCAGTTTTTTGAATTACAAAAACCGGAAAAAAAGTGCGGCTTAGATTCGAGTAAATACGGTAGATGGCACAGGTGCTTCCAGTGTAATCAAGCAAATGTCTTGTCTGAATATCAAAGAATGAATTGGAAGACATTCTCTTTGTGAATAATAGGGAACTGCAAAAAAAGTGGAGATCCTGGTGCTTGAACTTTGGTGAATGACAGTTGAGGTGATAGTCAAAAAAATGAAACTCAGTCATGGATGAATTTTCAGCATCATACATTATATTTGAACATGGCAAAAATTGCAGACATTGTTGACTGCTCATACCCATTTAGAAAGCCTATGAAATTGAGGCAGTGGTGAATGTACAGCTGTGTCAAACCATTCCAGAATCACCATTGATGATTGCTGGGTGTATCGCTATTATCCCAAGAAAAAGCAGCAAAGCGAACAGTGGAAATGTTTGGGTTTACTACTGTTGGAACAGGTCAAGACCCAACCATCATTGGGGAAGGTGACATTTCCAGACTGATGACTAGGTGATTTTCATGGTGAAACATTTCCTGAGCAGCCAAAATGCAGACTTCTACCAAGTCATCCATCGTGAGAACAATGAGTCCACTTTATTGATGGATTGCTCCATTTTGTTTTCGCTCCTCGAACACATGCTGTAGTAATGCATTTTCAGTAACTTGCAGAACTTCAAAAATGTATCTGCAAAAAAAAAATTAATTACATATCTATTTTTTCTAGGTATAACTAAATTAAAATTAATAGAACAAATTCCACATCAGCTGAAATAAAACAGCACGTCCTAAGTCGTAACAGATGCTTCCATATGTTTATGAAATGGTTGCCCTGTAGGTCATTAAACAGACAACTGAAACTTCAAATTTATGAGACCATGATCAGGCCAGTTATAACCTGTGGATGTGAAACATGGTACTAATGAGTGCTGATGAGCAGCAGCTCGGGATATTTGAATGCAGATTCTGTGCCATGTCTATGAGGAAATTCAGGATAAGAAATGTATCTGGAGATGAAGAATGAATATTGATCAAGGTAGCCTCATAGAAGCAGCTGACATTGTAAAAGCAATAATAAGTAGGAGAGTAGTCTGGCTTGAACATGTCCTCAGGATGGATATTGGATGTACAAATAAAAAGGTTTTTTAGTGGAAGCCGACTGAAGGAAGACAGGGAAGGAGGTCACAAAAGTGGTGGATAGACAATGTGGAAGAAGATATAAAATCTCTCGCAGTTAGAGGATGGCAGAGTACTACGTTAGAGAGGGCAGAATGGAGGAAACATGTTGAAGAGGCTAAGACCCATTCAGGGTTGTAATGCCATGAGAAGAAGAACTAAAACATTATGGCTACCCCTTGTAAAGGGCAGTGCCAATAATATCGTTTTCATTTATTTACATTATATGCACATAAGTAATGTTTGGTATAAAATCAGTGAATCTATCATGAACATTTTTCTTGTGTATATTCACAAGTACACAGCACAGTTTTCATTTCTATTATAGTGCATTAATGTAAATTTTATGAACAAACTCTGACTAACATCTAACAGTATCTAGTATGTGACAACAACTTGTAATTCGGCTTCATTTGAGAGTCCATTTGAGAGTCAATTGTTGCAAAACTGTTCCAAGAAAACTTCACAAAAACTGTTTCAGTAATAATGACAGAAAATTGTAAGTTATAGATAATCTCAAGAATATGATGGGCTTTCTTGTATTAAAGATTGGGCATAAACATCCTCCACTTTCATAGTGTATAGAATGTAAACTATGTGGTCCAACATTAGCAGATGAAAATTCATGCCACTTGCAACTCTACCATCAGAGCTTTGGCTTACTGAATGGGTTAAATTGGTTATCCACCCAAGAGAGTTGTAGGCGTTGATATCTTTTTTCTTCTCCATGCATACCTGTAACTATAGGTCACACATGCAGTATGTTTTTCATTTCTGATGATTCCTTTCTTGTGTTGCAGCTTTCTCAAACATTATGCTATGTAAATGTTAGATTGTAATGTTCAAATACAAATGTAAAGGGAAAGTACCCAGTTTTGGCTGGTGGTTTGTATTCTGGAGCAGTCTGGGGACTGTGTTGGCTACCTTCTGTGAGAATGCCAGTAGACTTTCCACCTCCCTACAACCCTGATAGAAAATTTAGAAAGCTGTTGTTTTCCTTGAAAGAATAGTATGTTCCAAAAAACCTCTGTGCAAGAAGGTAATATATTAGGATGCAACAGCTAGAAATAGCACATTATTAATGAAGGCAACAAATTCCTTAAATGAGATTGTGATCATAATGAGTTTTTCTGAATAATACTGTCTAGATTACTAGGAGTATTATTATATTTTCATTTATTATGACATATTTCAGCTACTTCTATCATCAGAACTTCTAATTAAGATCAAAGTAACATAAGAATCAGTAGATATTTGTGTGTGTGTGTGTTTGGCAGCGGGGCGGGGATGCGTGTGTTATAATATAATATGGCAAAAAATGATTTTTGTGTGTGGTGAAGTTTGGGATGTGTATCATTGCTTAACATGAGAAAACAGAATACCACGTCATATTATGGATATCCTCCACAAAATACATAATACGTATCTTGTGTAATCTGGGGTGCTGCTTCTTAATGCTACCATAGGCTATCTTGACATTACTGCATCGTCACTCAGGAATCATGCAATGGTAAAAATAAGCTCCAGAAATTCATGTTCACGAGTTTTATTTTGCACACTAGATGTTCGGCGGTGAACTGCATATGAAATTGACTGAACAATGTGTCATGACTGACGTCAAACTAACTCCAACTGAGATATGGCAGCGTACAAATCACCTCTATCTATTTGATTATAATCAGTTACTAACATTGTTACATATTAAGTTTTTAGGTTTAACAATTAAAACTTTTACATATACCTTCCCAAATTATCTAGAGATTTACATGAAATAAAAGTGAAAAATTTCCTACAAAGACAGGAAAGAAACTGTTTCTATTAAACTTCCTGGCAGATTAAAACTGTGTGCCCGACCGAGACTCGAACTCGGGACCTTTGCCTTTCGCGGGCAAGGCTCGCAGGAGAGCTTCTGTAAAGTTTGGAAGGTAGGAGACGAGATACTGGCAGAAGTAAAGCTGTGAGAATCCGGGCGTGAGTCGTGCTTCGGTAGCTCAGATGGTAGAGCACTTGCCAGCGAAAGGCAAAGGTCCCAAGTTCGAGTCTCGGTCGAGCACACAGTTTTAATCTGCCAGGAAGTTTCATATCAGCGCACACTCCGCTGCAGAGTGAAAATCTCATTCTGTTTCTATTAAGATTATAAATTACATGTTTTATAATTACAACAATATAATTCATTAATTTGCATACATCATTTTACTTACTTAAAGGATAATTATCCAATCATTTTCAGGTGAACAGAGGGATTAGTTTTATTGAATGAAAGGCCGAGATTCAATTAAGTATATTTTGTACCAGTAAAACTTTACATTTCTATATAGTCATAACTACAATTCCATTAACTAACAATAATTAAGACATCAGTATGCTTAATTCCGACTGAAAAATTATCATGTCATATTTCTATTATGGATACAATTTGTTTTTTTAGTTTGAAAACATAAAAATAGCTGTCTTTTGATGACTAGACATATTGGAACTTTAATCATTAATTACTCCATAATTACAAGAGCAATTTTATTCCTATCCTGTGCCTGAAGTTTTTATAATGTACAAATTGTGATGGTACATCAGCTTTGAACCCAACATGTTTCTTTCATTCTGCTTATTGGTGATGCACAACGTAAACAATGTCAAAACAACAGCTTAAATTAATGAAATTTATTAATTTGCTGCAAAAGAAAATCTTCAGTGTATTCAAATCCAGATAACTAGAAAAGACAAAATCAACCCAGCAGACTGATATGACACATATGCCCTCTTTCGGAGAGTGGGAATGAGACTGGTAAAAGCATATAGGATCCCAAAAGGTTGTGGTATTACAATATGTGTGTGTGTGTGTGTGTGTGTGTGTGTGTGTGTGTGTGTGTGTGTGTGTGTTTTACCATTTGACAAAAGTAAAAATTCACTCATCAAAACTTTGGACTCATGAAACAAAGTTCATTTTCAGTTGCAATGAAACACAGTCTGAAGCAGTGCATCAACTGTCAATTTGGTCCAAAAGTTCACTGAGAAGTGGTCTTAGTGTGGTGCCTTCATTTTTCAGGTCATATCTGCATAAAATGAGTGAGCATCTTCAAAGCTATAGATACTATAAATCAAATTATAAAACATGATTTCAGTGAGTGCAATTCTAGAGTCATAAAGTTATAATTCCAAATCTTACAAATTATTAAGTTTGGAGTATGCCTAAATACAACAACAAGTATTCATTATAATTATCTTCTTTGCAATCATATGTCCTTCATCTTGTCTTAACATGCTGCTCTGTGTATAAAAACAGTTCTTGCAGTGATAATTATCCATGTTCCAAGATTTATGACCTTATCAGTGAAGTTTGGTCAAAAATGTACTAAATTGTGTGGACTTGTAAAACAGATAGAAAGAATCAATCATTTTGCTCATTTAATTAAAACATTTTGAGACAATAACGCCATCCTACAGTGAGTCCAGTAACTTGCACTCAGACAAGTGGTCAGTTGCACACTGCCAGCAGGAGCACTGCTGATCCAATAAGTGCAGAATGTGGCTTAGCAAACAGTGGGGGAACACACCATACATCACATCAGCAAGCCTCAAAACATTTGAGAAAAACAGTTTAGACTAAAATCACATTGTTCATTTAACATTGTTTGAGGACCTTGTATATCGATAAAAATTTCAATGTCATTCAGCTTTTTTAAATTATGTCCTTTTGGTGTTCTCTGAAACACATCCATGTTTACATTTATCTCACTCAGCCTGTGTTTCTGCATATTTTTTTTAAATTTATTTATTTATTTATTTATTTTCACCAATGTGTTCCAGCTCCCGTCATAGAAGTGCTATCTAGATATTGTTGTGAATTTCCTGCTGGTCTGTCATACATAAAATTTATCTCAGTCATTACATTCTATTTTGTTTGCTCCTGAACAGCTGAGCTGTGTTTGTTGCATTCTTTCCCAATTTTAGGATTTAACTTATTTTGCAAGCTACCTCTGGTTTGGAAGCCTATGCTGATATTGGTTTTTATAAAGCTGTAGGCAACACTTTTGCTGCGTACATCAAAAAATGTTAATGCCACATATCTTTTATTGTTCTCCCAGCCAAGTATATTTTTCTGTGCTAAATCTTGTATTTATGGATACTCCCACTACTCCCGTATCTGTTTACACTGCCCATCAGCATAATTACCTGACATTCTTTCTCCATCTCACTCTCACTTTCTGCATAATTATCTGAAGTTCATTCTCTATTTCATCTTCACGAAAAGGTAACTTAAAGATTTGTGTATCATATACTTGAATAAAATAGAGGGAAACATTCCACGTGGGAAAAATATATCTAAAAACAAAGATGATGTGACTTACCAAACGAATGCGCTGGCAGGTTGATAGACACACAAACAAACACAAACATACACACAAAATAAGCTTTCGCAACCAACGGTTGCTTCATCAGGAAAGAGGGAAGGAGAGGGAAAGACAAAAGGATGTGGGTTTTAAGGGAGAGAGTAAGGAGTCATTCCAATCCCGGGAGCGGAAAGACTTACCTTAGGGGGAAAAAAGGACAGTATACACTCGCGCACACACACACATATCCATCCACACATACACAGTCACAAGCAGACACTATGACAAATGTCTGCTTGTCTTTCCCTATCCTTCCCTCTTTCCTGATGAAGCAACCGTTGGTTGCGAAAGCTTATTTTGTGTGTATGTTTGTGTTTGTTTGTGTGTCTATCAACCTGCCAGCGCTTTTGTTTGGTAAGTCGCATCATCTTTGTTTTTAGATATATACTTGAATAAGTTGTTCTTATATCTACTGGGATGATACGACTTTCCATTTGTAACAACATTTCCATTGCATATGTATTTTGTGCTTCCCATCATTGATAAGAATTACAAGGTCTAAAAAGTTTACATTTTTCTCTTTTTTGGTCCCCACTATGAACTCAATTTTAAGGCACATAGCACTCATCTTCCTAGCCACTTCCTGTATTTTATCAGCATTACATCTTTGTAATAAGATAATGTCATCTACATATCTTCTGCAGTAGATAACATTTTCTTCTGTTTCCAGGTATGCTTGAACAAAGTTATAGTCTGTATCATTTATAAAAATTTTTCCCATTGCCCATTGATAATTCATCTGTTTGTTGATTCATATTGTCGCAGAAGAAGCTGAGGAGCACTGCGGTGTGATGGTTATGATACTAAACTGTTGCATGGAGGATCGTGAGATTTTAATTTCTATATTTGGTTCGAGTACATTCTAGAAGTATCCACAAATGTCAAGCATCATTGTACTGGAATGTTCTGTAGCTGTATTTATACTGTATATGTTCTGGCCAGAGGCAGTTCACTCCGTGCTCTTGTATGTGCAAGTGCTGAATAAGCCTTCATTAAGTGAAGTTAGAATTCGTCATTCATCTAATTACACCGTCTTCTATGTGACATTATTCTGGTGGAGGCACCAGGTATTGGAACTTGTGATAGCACACATTATCGATGATACAGTGGCTGCCATTATACCACAACAGAGCCGCTGTTTACATGGCAAGAAACCCGAGTTCGAGCCATATGCAACAGATCGCAATCTACCAGAGACAGAAGAAGAAGAGGCCATTACGGTGACACCAATGGTGTGCCACTACATGAGACATCCTACCGGGTTCTCTGGTGATGATGGCCAAGATCCAAACAAGTGGCTGAAGGTATATGAGTGTATAGCCAAATTTAACAAATGGGATGACACCGTCAATTTGGCTAACATATTTTTCTGTTTGGAGGGCACTGCCAAGCAATGGTATGAGGACAACGAGGAGAAGTTCACAAGTGGGGAAGTATTCCAGGCGGCACTGCACATGTATTTTGGCGACACACAACGACAGAAGTGCAAGGCTGAAGATAAATTAAAGCGCAGGGCACAGCGTCCAAGAGAAACAACAGCGTCCTACATTCAAGACGTCTTGGAGCTGTGTAAAATAGTGGATCCTAGAATGAAGGAGGAAGACAAGGTTGCACATCTCATGAAAGGTGTTGCTGAGGACATGTATCAAGCCCTACTCCTGAAGGAAGTTTCGACAGCAGACGACTTTATAAAATGGTGCCAGTATATCGAGACACGCAAGTAGTTTGGACGGCTTCCGAATGTCGTATCGATGTTAGTGGTGGAGGAAGGAACTGCAGATGACCGGGACATGTGGTGCACTATTGTCGAGAAAGGCAGCAGATATTTGATGATGCCTGTGCCAGAAGACAGCAGACTGATCTTAGCTGACACCAACGCCAGGACAACAAAGATAAACAAGAAGATGTGGGTGCAGGACGATGTAGGTCACCATCGCTGAAAGCTAGCTGCTGGAGAGCACGCTCCGCAACATGCCGAGCAAGGTCTCCATCACCGTTTAGAAGCTCCAGCCGATCACCTAGCTGCCGAAACCTGGAAAACTAAAGGATGCGACCTTCCATGGAGATGAGGCCGCCGAAGAGAAAAATCCTCCACCATCTGTCAGTACAAAAATGATAGGAAACTATGTCGATATCCTCATGGATGGCCGACCAGCCCAAGCTCTTGTGAACTCTGGAGCATCATATTCAGTCATTTAGGAGAAGTACTGTCACCAGTTGCAGAAAACTGTATTCATCGACAGCAAAACATCTCTGCAGAAGCTGGCTTATAGGAAATATGTAAAACCTGCAGGAAGATCTACCATTCATGTGGGTATAAGTGGCCAAACACAGCCCTTAGAATTTATCATCTTACAAGAGTGTAGTCATGACATTATTCTGGGATGGGACTTTTTGAAATCTTCTCAGGCAATTATAGATGGTGGTCACTCGAAGATTATGCTAGACGAGATGAGATACTGTGGACAGGAAGATGCGCATCCGAGTGTGTGAAGACTATGTTTGCTGGATGAAGTGATCATTCCTGCAGTCAGCACTAGAAAGGTAACTGTCATGTGTCATGCCATGTATCAACCCATGGATCTTGTAGTTGAATGTAAGAGGACCATACAACTGAAGGATTACTTGGTCATCACAGCCTCTGTCGTCTCATTTAAGAACAGATTCAGTGAATTGTGGATAGGTAACAGTTGCCAAGAACTGCAGATCCTTCCAAGATGCTTGTGCGTAGCAAATGCTGAGCCATTAATTGAAGAACAGCTGAGCGTCATAGAAACCTCCCATGCCGAGTCTGTGGGTGAATTAGCGCTACCACTACAAGACAAGATCTTCTAGCTCGACTACACCAGACCTCACTAAGGAACAACAGAAGAAGCTACTTGCCATTCTTCAAGAGTTCACTGAATGCTTCAATCCACAGGTGAAGAGCAAATTAGACAAATCGACAGTGAAGCACCAGATTAGCACTGTAGACCATCAACCAATAAGCCAGAGAGCATACTGTGTGTCAGCAACAGAATGTCATATAATTCGTTACGAGGTAGAGAAAATGATGAAGAATGACATCATTCAGCCTTCGCAGAGCTCATGGTCATCACCAGTGGGCTTTGTCAGGAAGAAGGATGGCAGTTGGCACTTTTGTGTTGATTACAGGAAGTTTAATAAGATAACTAAAAAGGGCATTTACCCTCTTCCACGAATTGATGATACACTAGATTGTCTGACGGGGGCTAAGTTTTTCTCAAACATGGACATGTACTCGGGATACTGGCAATTTGAAGTAGGTGAGGCTAATCGTGAAAAAACTGCATTAATCACCCCTGAGGGCCTGTATGAGTGTAAGGTAATGCCGTATGGTTTGTGTAATGCACCAGCAACTTTTGAATGGATGATAGATAATCTTCTACGTCACCTGAAGTGGACGATGTGTCTTTGTTATTTAGATGACATTATAGTGTTCTCAGAGACATTTGATGAACATATAAAAAGACTGAGGGCCATTCTTAAGTGTCTCCAAAAGGCGGACTGAAACTTAATCCAAGAAAGTGTCTGTTTGGAGCAAAAGAAATCAATATACTTGGGCATCTTGTGTCAAACAGAGGTGTGTGGCCAGACCCAGCAAAGGTGTGAGCTACAATGGAATTTCCTATTCCTGAAAGTATTAGAGATGTGAGAAGCTTCCTCGGATTATGTTCTTATTACCGTCATTTTATCAAAGACTTTTGTATCAAATCCACGCCACTCCAAGAGTTGTTAAAAGCTGATGCTAAATTTATCTGGGGTGGTGCTCAACAAGATTCTTTCAATTGGCTGTGAAAAGCTCTGATGACTGACCTTGTACTTGGTCTGTATGATGAGAGAGCACCTACAGAACTACACACAGATGCCAGTGGGTATGGGATCGGTGCTGTTCTGGTGCAAATTTCGGATGGAAAAGAAAAGGTTACAGCCTATGCTTCTAGGAAACTTACAAAAGCTGAGAGAAACTACTCAACTACAGAAAGAGAATGTCTTTCTGTGATCTGAGCCATGTGCAGATTTTGTCAGTATCTCTATGGAAGGTCATTCACAGTTGTTACAGACCATCATTCACTTTTTTGGCTGACAGGTCTTAAGGATCCAACAGGACAACTCACCAGATGGGCACTACGTCTTCAAGAATATGACATTACCATGGTGTACAAAAGTGGAAGAAAACACCAAGATGCCGAGCTGTCTCTGAAGAAACCATGTGCAAGACCATCAAGACTTTGATGAAAATAGAGAATGTCTCGCTGTACTCCAGGATCTCTCTGCTGAGCAGAAGAAGGGTGCAAAGATATCTCAAATTATGCTTGCCTTAAATTGGTCAGAGGTTGTGAAAGGACAATTTAAGGTAGTTAATGGACTACTTTGCAAGAAAAACTGTGATCCGTTTGGGAAGAGGTGGCTACCAGTGATTCCTAAACACATGCACTTAGATATTCTACAGAAATCCCATGACACACCTGAGACCGGACATTTAGGATTTATTATGACATACCATAGAATCCGCAAGAGATTTTTCTGGCCAGGTTTATTTATGAGTGTCTGTCACTATGTGCCACACCGTTTAGAGTGACAGAGGAGAAAGGAAATCCCTCTGAAACCAACTGGCTGACTCATACAAATTCCACCAGCCAAAACACCTTCCCAGCGTGTTGGGATTGACCTCCTCAGCCGATTTCCAACGTCTGCTAGTGGCAATAGCTGGATTATTGTTTGCACTGATTATCTTATGCCATATGCCATTACAAAAGCCGTTAAAGCAGCCAAAGCATTCAAGGTAGTCAAATTCATCGTGGAAGACATCATATTAAAACACGGTGCCCCAAGGTCATTAATTACGGATCGAGGGAAAGTTTTTCAATTGTGACAGAGATAAACCATCAGTGCAACATTACCATCAGTGCAACATTACTCATCACATGACGACTGCCTACCATCCGCAAACTAATGGGCTTACTGAACACGTTAATAAGACCTTGGCCATCATGCTATCAATGTTCATAAATGTTGAGCAGAGCAACTGGGATGAGCTGCTATCTTTCATGACATTTGCCTACAACACCGCCAAACAAGACACAGGATTTACGCCCTTTTTCCTGTTGCATGAGCATCAGGTGACTACGATGATGGACACTGTTTACGTTACATCCTGATAACATGGATGACGACTACATCAGCCAGGTGTTAACCAGAGCTGAGGAAGCTCGGCAGTTAGCTTGACTCCGCATGCTGCAGGCTCAAAAAAATGATCGCCGAAGGTGTGACGCGAGCCACCGCCCTGTTGTCTGCCAGCCTGGTGACCTGGTCTGGATCTCCACTCCTGTTCGGAAGACTGGCCCTCTGAGAAGCTCCTTAGGTGCTACTTTGGACCTTATACAGTTGTAACACAGTTGTCTGATGTTACTTATGAAGTTGAAGATTTTGACCCCAAAGCAGGACGACAAAAGATCAGAGATACGCTCCACGTCCTTTGAATGAAGCCCTACAAGGGTCCTGCAACCCAGGGTAAATTTGAAGCTCCAGCAACAGGCAACAAGTGGAAAGGTGACGAAGAACAGGGGGCAAAAGAAGTTCTAAGAAGATGACTGCCAAGGAAAGCATCAGTCATCAGGAGTTGGAGTATGCAGGACCGATGACTCATTCCCCGGACTAGGTGGACGTAACACCAAAACACTGTTCCCTTAAGGAGGGAGCAATGTCACAGAAGAAGCTGAGGAGCACTGTGGTGTGGTGGTTATGATACTAAACAGTTGCATGGAGGATCGTGAGTTCAGAGCTCACCTGAACTGTAGAATTTTAATTTCTATATTCGTTTCGAGTACATTCTAGAAGTACCCACAAATGTCAAGCATCATTATACTGAAATGCTCTGTAGCTGTATATATACTATATGTGTTCTGGCCAGAGGCATTTTGCTCCATGCTCTTGTATGTGCAAGTGCTGAATAAACCTTTGTTAAGTGAAGTTAGTGTTTGTCATTCATCTAATTATACCGTCTTCTAAGTGACAATATGATTGTTGACCTTATAATAGCTAAAATAACGTACTAATGCCAGAAGGTTTATTTACTCCACACATTTGCCTTTACCAATTTTCTGTCACTTCTATAAGTCCTCTTGAATTATTTGAACAGAACTGTTAATCTGTATGTGTGTAACTATGTTTACAATGCCAGCATTGCCCCCTTCCAAGATTTCAATTCTGTTAACATTTGTCACACAATTATAACATTTCTTAACACTAAAGAGCTTATGAACGTAAGTGGCTCTCTATTTATTTTAAAATTTGGCCAAGAGCTGTTGTTCACTATAGGTTTTATGGGATGGCCATCCTTATGTTAACTTGTATGCAAATGTATTTCAGGTATCATAAATTCAAAGCTTTGGTGTGTGAATTTTTGCTTTTGTTGACTAGTGAGGTGTGTACTACTTTTCTCATTGTTATGTAACTATCATCTCAATTACAGATCTGCTAATGGCAGTTGCCAGAATGTTTTATAGTTGGAAATACACACCCAGATGCATTTTGAATTAGTTACAAGGCATCTTCAGTGGGTGTCATGAAATATTACATGATTTTTGTTTGCACATACAGGTTATTGTTTACACTTATAGGTCATAGATATAAAACAGTTTAGTCAGGTTTTTATAATAAAATGGAGAAGTATTACTGATCAGCATGTAATTCATTATTATCATAATGAATTAGACACTGATCCGTAAGTACCTTTCCAAATGGCTCTAAGCGCTATGGGACTTAACATCTGAGGCCATCAGTCCCCTAGACTTAGAACTACTTAAACCTAACCAACCTAAGGACATCACACACATCCATGCCTGAGGCAGGATTCAAACCTGCGATTGTAGCAGCAGCGCAGTTCCAGACTGAAGCACCTAGAACTGCTCGGCCAGAGCAGCCAGCTAAGTACTTTTCAATTTTATTATAAAAACCTCAGTGAACTGTTTTAAATCTGTAACCTATAATTGCAAATGATAATCTGTATGTGCAAACAAAAAATCATTTGATATTTCAGAACACTCACTGAAGATGCCTTGTAACTAAGGTGAAACACATCTGGAGCATGAGATAAACAAAAAGACTTAATGTGCAGCATGCACATGCTTTTGACCTACTATAATTTATTGACATCAGTTTGATTACTCAAAGTACCAAATGGCATTTATACACATTTGACAGCAATCTATGTTTTCTCTTTCAGGATGTTGAAACACTTGGTTTCAAACTGGGTTTTACAATTGATGCCCAGAATCTGCACAATGTCTCTCTGGGACAGGGCCAAGAGGTAGTTGCTGAACAAGCTATGGACATTGGAGCAAAAAATGGACACTGGGTTATATTGCAGGTAGTAATACAGTTTTACTAACATCATGCAGTCATATTGTTATTATTCCCCATATTACTGTGGTTTGTTGTGCTACACACGGATCTTAATCGTAGTATTGAAATACAAGATAAATAGTGTACTCTCATGAGTAGATGAATTAGTGGCACCAACTTAATTGTGTGCATCACCACTTTTGTTTTTATGACATCAGCACTGTTATGTAGCATGGTCTCCATGAGACAACAAAACTTGGGGAGCCATCTTAATCCATAATTGGTCAAATGCTACCCATAAGTTAATAATATTGGTTGTAGCTCATTCAGTGCCACTCTGTGGTGCCTAGATGTGCTTAATAAGATTGAGTTCAGGTGATGTGAAGAAAGGAAAATAGTGGGTGTACATAAACATCTTCGTGTCTGTGGAGTATTTCTCCAACCATTCTGGATATTCAAGAGCTATGGAATGGTGTATTATTTTGCTCATGGTAGAGGTTGCCATCTGTAGGTAAACATTCAGATGCATATAAGCGGGCAGTAGGTTCACTTGAGGTGCAGCATTTCATCCAATGTAAACATATCCAAGATGGAAAATACCCCAACCACTTGCCTGCACAGTGCACTGTTGGCAAGTGAGATACATCTGCTCCAAGATTTGCAACATACTGATACATTGTCATCAGTATGTACCTACATTTCTGTGCATTGTTAGTCCAGGAAACCTTTTTGTATCTCCAAGCATCCAGTGTCAGTGTTCCGATGCCTATGTTAATTCTGTTCAGTATGTCTGGTGAGCAAAAGTATTCAACACTAAACAAACAAATGTATTGCTATGGGCACCTGCATATCCTATGTTCCCATAATTCTTCTGGCCTCAATCTTCATTAATCATTGTCCTTTACCCTTCCCTGCTCCTATTCCAGCACTACACAGCTCTATTCCTGAAGCACAAGTCTTTTCACTTCTTTTCTGCTGCCCCTCTCTGCACTCAGTCTAACCTCCCAACTGCATCTAGCTCCCCTACCCTCTCACCACCTTGTCCCTGTTTGTTCCCACAAGCAGCACTTTACTGTCCCTTACCCATCCCAGCCACCTCCTTACCACCACCACCCAGTTTGCTTCTCCCATCATGTGCTGCTGCTTGCTGTCCTTGGCAGCCAGAGGCTGCTGTCATGTGTGTGTGTGTGTGTGTGTGTGTGTGTGTGTGTGTGTGTGTGTGTGTGTGTGTGTGTGTGTGTGTGTGTGTTGTCTAATTCTGATGAAGCCCTTTTTGGCCACGTAAAGGGTAGGATAAAAAAGGCTGATGCTGTATGAATTGCAGTATGCAATATAAGAGGTGTAAATGTTGTGCGTGCATTGGAAAATCTGTAGAGAAAATAGAGAGACTGAATAATAGGATAAGTGAAATCAGTTGTATATAAAGTAATAGCTACAACATTAATGAATGATGTTACAGGTATTGGTATCACTATTAATAGAAAAGTGCATAACAAAGTAATCAGTAACTCTGAGTAATGTATTGATTGAATTTCTCTCTTCAGAACTAAAATGAAACCAGCAGCTAACACTAACACCATCATATAGGTTATGATTATGTAAAGGGAGAATGTGGAAGTAATTTTGGGCCTCAGTCAATAGTAGAAAATAATAGAATATTTGATAGCCTCTCAAAACTGGAATGATGTATTAGATTATGGATATCAAATAGGTAGGGTTGTGTCATGGTCATCTTGAGATTCATTCTTCATAAAGTTCTGGCAATTTTGCTGAGATCTTCTTGAACATGGTGCAAGTGTTCATCTAACTGGGGGCACCAGAAGATCCTGACAAAGTGGTGAAAATATCTGTTGTGAAGAAGAAATTTGAAGAGAAAGATGATGTGCACTGAAAACCTAAAACAAATAACCCACAATGACACTAGACCACATGTGCTATGCATGTAACTACTGCCAAATTTCCTCAAACAAATTATTGATTACTATTTTAAATGGGAAGTATTTATAGGAACATTTCAAGACAGTCATAAAGTCTGTTTAAGGGTACACTAGGGGAGGCACTGCCAGTTATCAACAGAGAAGCAGCAGAGAATATACGAGGAGGTGAGCACCATGACCCCAAGAGAGAACACGGCTAGGACAACACAGTCAGTAAGAAAACAGAACCAGTGATCTGGGGCAAGTGTTATTGTTGACAAGCTGTAATGTGGCCAAAACTGCTGTTACTGCTTTTTTGTACATGAAACATAATTTTGGTGTGCTTCTAATTCCACTTTCTTCATAACAAAATGGTTCAGATGGCTCTGAGCACTATGGGACTTAACTTCTGAGGTCATCAGTTCCCTAGAATTTAGAACTACTTAAACTTAACTAACCTAAGGACATAACACACATCCATGCCCGAGGCAGGATTCGAACCCACAACCGTAGCGGTCGTGCGGTTCCAGACTGTAGCTCATAGAACTGCATAGCCACTCCAGCCGGCTCTTCATAACAGATTGACTGAGCTAGTTCATAGATTGGAGAAAGGTAAGACTGTACAACCTTCATGTGGATCATGTGCATCATACAAGTATGGTTTTTGAACCATGCTTAAGATTCATTACTGCTATACATTTTATGTAAAGTAGTGTTAGTGATTACTGAGAGGGAGCATTAAGCAATGACTAACTGAAATAAGGGACAAGAATATAATACAGGAGGACAGCTTTGAGAGTTAAAGAAGTGAAGGCAGCAGAACAACAACAAAGTATCCCTGAATTTGATTCATGATACAAGAAAATATGAAAATTAGGCAAATGAAACAAGCAAATTGATACATCAATTTTTGCCTAATTTTTATATTTTCTCCTATCAAGAATCAAATTTATGGATTTCTGTTGGACATTGTCCCTATCCATTTTTGTTCTTCTGCTGCCTTCACTTCTGCATCTCTCAAAGCTATCCTGTTCATGCATATATATGGCACCTAGAGTATCTGACAATTCTCCAGAATTCCTAAGCTCTTGGGAGAACCAACCAGGATAAAAAATATACCACCCGATATGCAGTATATGTGAATCAGTTCAGATGATTTCTAACTTAAAGGAGAATGTAATGATCCCATGACTAAATAAGGCAAGCACTGACAGATATAACTATCAATTTAAGGTATCTTTGTTATTTAGAAGTTCTTAATATACACCATATGATAAATAAATAAAATTAATCACTTTAATAAATCATGTTTTCAGAATGCTAACATAGTTATATATAGAGAATGGAGTGTCTAGTAAAGGGAAAAATCAGGTTAGGTTCAGGAAAAATGTAGAAATGCTCGCAATAATATGGATCCAGTAACATATCTTAGAAGATATACTAAAGAAAGACAAACCCACATTTATAGCACTTGTATATTAAGAAAAACTTTTGACAGTGTTGATTGGAATGCACTATTCTGGACTCCTGGAGTTATCAGGGATGAAATATAGTGAGTGAAAGGTTTGTCATCAAACAGACTAACATTCTAAGGGACAGAAAATGTGAACAAGAGGCAATAATTGAGAAGGTAGAGAGAGAGGGTTGTAGCTGATGTTACTTAATATGTACATCTGGCATCAGTGAAAGAAACTAAGAAGAAATTTGAAAATGGAATAAAATAAAGATCAGGGAGAAGAAATAAAAGTTTCAAGGTTTGCCAGTGCAATTCTAATTATGTCAGAGACAATAAAAGATTTGAAAGATCAGTTTGTCAGAATGGGTACTGTTTTTAAATGAGATTATTAAGATGAACATAATGGAGTAGCATCAAGGTACGCAGGTGATACCGAGGGAATTAGTTTAGAAAAAGAGACACCAAAAGTAGTAGATAAGCTTTGCTATTTGAGCAGCAAATAAGTGACAACAACATAAGCAATCAGTATATAAAATGTGGATGGCAATATTAAGAAAAGTTTTCTGAAAAATTGAAATATGCAAACTTTATTTATTACAAAATCTTTAAAGAAAGTATTTATTTGAAGTGTAACATGGATGAAAAGAACCAGCAGAACAGACAAGAAACTTAGTGCTACAGGAGAATGCTGAAAATTAAATGAGTAGTTCGAGTAACTTCACTAATTAGTACTAAATAAACTGGGAAGAAAACACTAAATGGCACAACTTATTCTGCACATGGCTTTCACTGTCACTACAGCCACTGTTAAAGATTTTCCATCAACCATTTTAAACATGAAAAAATTATGATTACTTGCTGTTAAAGTATTTTTGCCCTCCATGATATCAAATTTTGCTTTTGCTGTGCAATTCTTTATGTACTGTTGTGTGGCTTGTGAAGTACAGATGCAGATGTAGTCTGTTCCCTGTGTTGCATATTTTCTTATTGTGATAACCTGTAGGACTTCTCCATTTGTGACAGATAATGGGTGGAACCCACCATGTACCATGTGTTTTTGGGTATAAAAAAGTGCAGACCCTGTACTATCTAGAATAAATCATTTGTGTTTCCTGTAAATACTGTAAATTTAATAATTACTAAACATTTCTAGTGTACTGTCATATTTTGAATGCAATTTTAACTCTGTGCAGAATATCCACTTAGTGAAAAAGTGGTTACCAGCACTGGAGAAAAAATTGGAGTTTTATGCTGTAGGGTCACATCCGAGTTATCGTCTGTTTATGAGTGCGGAACCTGCAGCATCTGCAGCTGCTCACATCATTCCACAGGTAATATTCTAAAAACTGAATCTTGGGGAAGAGCTTTGATTATTCTGTAGACAAGAGATTAATGTGGTTTTATTAGTGGTGCTGGCAACATTATATGTCTACTTTTATTATCCACAATATTAGGCACTCCAAAACATTTTTCAGTAGTTCACATATTTTATTATTTTGTAGTCTCTGTAAACTCAAAATACTACCTGAGTATACAAAGTTTATATGCAGAATTACAATTCAACTCCTGTAATTACAACATTATATACCTACTGTCATTACTCATTAAGATAGATGTCATATGAGGATTAACTGTAATTGCAGTTTACCCAATATAATTTATGAGTATTTTGCAATATAGTTTAAAGTTTTTTGAGAGCAGGAAATACACTTACTTTTTTTTTTTTTGTTCTCAAGGTGATTGTTGTATATGACCAATCCATTACCTGCAGAAAACTCCTGTGTTAATTCTTGTAACTTCACAAGATTTATGTGAAACAGGATTTACCAAATGAAACATCTGAAAAAACTTTCCTTGTTTTTACAATGTAGGAAAAGATAGAGTGCTACTTACTGTAAAGAAGACACGTCAAATTGCAGCCAGACAAGGTTAAAAGACATTCACATATAGCTTTTGGCCACAGCCTTCATTATTAACATAGCAATCTCTCTTTTCCTACATTGTTGATATTCCTACTTGGAGTTTTCATTGTTTGATTTCCATGTGTTTATTCACTTTTAAATCTCTTCATGTCACTGCTTGTCATAGAATTATGATTGTTCACATGTTAGTATGCTTCGACATCCTGGCCATTCAGCAACATCTTACTCTGCCAAAAGTGCTTGGTATCAAAACAGAGATAATACAATTAATAGAAAATACATTACAGTGATTTATTTGGGTTAATATAAAATAATACCTGTTACTTGTAAGATTTTTGTGTGCTTCTTTCATTAACTTGAAATTATAAAGTGAAATATATAAAATAAAATAATTATTCTGTATTGTACTGGAAAAGGCAAATAGATAACAAAATTGGAAAAAAACACTAATAGTTATTTTAGATGCAACAGGATGATATCCGTTATTGATCAACTATGCATTCCCTATTTTAAAAGTAAATCTAAATATTGATTTGTCAGGATTTTCATGTACGATAATGCCAAATAGAACTTATTGATGCCTCATCACAATACAAAATTAAGAGCCCAATAATCATTTTTTTTGGGGGGGGGGGGGGGGAGGATATCTTCCTGTTTGTTAAATATGTTGCACACTTGAAGAGAAAATCTCTCACAGTAAAGAGAATCAGCTTTAAGCTGTTAATTTTTGTACATTGTGGTGGATATAAAAAATAATTCTTGGCATATAGACTGAATGAACTTCCAATGAACCATACTTCAAAGCAGGACAGAAATATTCTCACTATTAATGTAGAAATATGAATTTCTACTTGACATTATGCAGTCTGCAGTCATCAAGCAATACACCTTCCACACATGTGAGGGCTGTGAAGTCTTCCATCATTATGAGGAAAAGTCACTACCCGTCTTTATTGTTCAGCTATATCTGAAAGACAGACAACTGCATAGTTATTTGCTGTCATTTGTCTCTGTGTGGGAGCTTCAAGTTAAACATTTGTTTGTAGTAAGTTTGTATAAAATTCAGTTGTGTGGTGTAAAGTCAGGGTTAAAGAGAACTGGGCGGCCTGGCTATACAAGTGAAAAATTGCAAGTCAATAGTATTAATCAGAATGTTGTAGGGATCAACAAATTACATTGACTGGGTATTTATCAAAAGAGAGTAATGTTGGATCTGAGTCAGAATAGCAATGACGTCATAGTGGTTTTTCCAGATATGGTAGTTCTGTGTCATTTCAATTGGAGTCTCCGAATGCCTCCAGTTAAGGGGAACAAGAGAATTTCAAACACCCAGCCTTCATGGTCTCTTGGTACCTTTGCTTATTCAAAACCTCTTTATAGCATGAAGCATCTCTTTCATTTCAGATGCTTTTTGATACGCTAAACATTGTGAGAATGTATTTCCACTTAGACAAGTAGGTACAGTGGACTCACAAAATAATTATCAGTGTGTTTTTGCAACTGTATTAACTATTTTGTTCTTTCTCCCAATTGGAACTATGTAAAATCATTTAAAAAACATTAAATATTCAGCACTTCAAATATTTTACAAGCAGAGTATGTCTTAGTACACCTGATCTACACAGACTTTGATTCCACATTACTTCATTCAAATTATCCGAAAGACAATATGTACTTAATCAGCTATCTCCTACCTCAACAAAACATCCCATTCTTGAGATCAAGCCCTGTGCCAGCTTCAGTACAGAGATGATAGAGGAACAGAGTGGGCAGTAAAGATGGAGTTAGAGGAAGGGAAATTAAATGAATAGTGCAATTAAGAACTGCAAGGCAAAGGAGATGGGAAAACCAAAGAGACATAGCGATCATGAGGGCGGTGGGTATTGGTGTTGGGGGGGGGGGGGGGGGGGGGGGGAATTAAAACATAAAAAGCAATAATGAAAATAACTGAGTAAATAACTAAAATATATAACTGAAATGATGAAAAAAGAGGGAGGATCATATGTTAATGGAGGTTAAAAAAAATCAGTAAATAACTAAAATATATAACTGAAATGATGAAAAAAGAGGGAGGATCATATATTAATGGAGGTTAAGTACCGGAAGGTGTCAAAATATGAGTAAGTGTTGGTATGCAGGTTCCCATTTCCTGAATTCAGAAAAACTAGTATAGCATTGGAGGATTAAGACAGTCAGTCAGTTCACTCGAGTAATGCAGTCAAGCAACCTCATCTGCAGAATGAGGTATCATGCAAAATTTGGTACCTCAAGACAGCACCACAATTCCAACTCAAATCCCAAAGTGGTTCTCCCCCTCTTCCCCAAAAACATCATCTCCAGGTATTTCTGGTGTTCCTTATTTGCAGCATTGCTTCTCAGTCATTCCTGAAAAATATCAACAAGATACCAAACCTTAATCAAGCTGAGCAACAATCTATCCATGACCTGAAGGCAGACTGTTCTGTCTGTCATTAACATCCCTACAGACAAGTGCTCCACTTTTGGGGTACTTGACAGTGAGAAGTATGTGGCAGAAATGCATCGACAGCTCTCAGACACCGTGACATACAAACCTGCTCTTAACGACCCCTTTCATTCCATCCACACTGAATTATAGGAAATTCTTACAAATGTAGGCCTCTCACAAGGACTCAGAATTGCTTCCATAGACATTTTTAGCCCTCCTGCTCCATGCATACACACACTGCTTTCTTCTGAAAATACACAGAACCAACCATCCTAGCTATCCTGTACGAACTGACCTCAAAGCCTCCACTGAGGTCTCTCACCGCTGGTATACCAGCACCTTCTATAACACAGACACTCCCTGCTTTAACTGCCAAGTGGGAGACTCTCAGATGAAGTGAGGAAGGACCATGCAGACTCAGAGTTTGATGGAAAGATCAAATGACAAGTGTCCTAAGTTGACATTCACAGTGACAGTACAAGAGGGACTAGTGAACGACAATCATATTCCAAAGAGTGACTAAGCAAGAAACCAAGATGATCCAGTAAAGTAGTACAGACAATCAGGAGACAGGTGGGACAACAACTATACACAATGGAAGCAAATTCTAGATAATGGACCATCAGACATTAAGTTCCATTTATCTCAGATGTGGCAAGATCCATTGGACAGAGCATTAAAGTGACAATTTGCAGGTGACTCTCATGACGATTTCTGCACTTCACAAGTACTGTTGCTGTCTATTGCCCGTCTAAGTCAATTTATTCCAGTGGGCACTCAAATATATTTGGCCAGGATACCAGTCCCCCTTCCTACATCAAAGACACCAATCACTTCTTAGCATATCATAGATCCATTCACACCTCTCTCTCACCTGGATTTCTCCTTGTTGCTATCAATGCAATCTCACATTCCACAAACATTTCACCTACCCACGACCTCTCAGCCTCCTCTGATGGCGAGAGCTACAAAGAAATTAGTGAGACTACTATGGCAAACAGGATGGCATCATTCTGTATCGCCCTGTTCATGGGTTCTATGGAAAAGACATTTCTCAAGACTCAGAAACTGTCCCCATGACGTACAAATTTATCGACAACACCTTTGTGATGTGGAACTATGGTGAAGAAGAACACCTCGATTTCTTTCAACAGATTCAATTCAGATTCACCTGATTCTTTTCCAAAGACAAAGATACCTTTCTTGATGTTGGGTTCAACCTCCTAAAGCCCACATCCAAACACCCATCCATTTAAAACAAATAATACTCAACAACACCTCTACTTTGACAGCTACCACATCTTCCACATCAAATGATTCCATCTCTATAGCCTAGCAGGTATTTGGGGCAAACATATCTCTCAATAGAACCCTCAGTGCCTTTATCAGCAGCCTCCCCCAGCTTCACATCTCCCACAGTTGCTCTCACCTCCAAAAAACGCAGAAACCCCTTTGTCATCCAGTACTCGAATGTCTCAGTATAGTAGTTGAGCAAAGCTATTACTTTATTCAAGTCATGTCCTGAAACAAGCTAATCGCATTCTGATATCCTCCGTCACAGTCTTTTCAGACCATATGACATTCCCAGACCATTGTCATTATCCCACAGTTCTTACCCCTGCAGTCATTCCCACAGTAAAACATGTTCCATGCCTCAGTCGCTACCACTTACTTCGGAATACAGTTACAACATTTAAGTCAGCAAAAGGAAAATTATATAAAAGCTCTGCATCAGAATATCCAATACATTAGTAACAAGAAACTAGAGGTAGAAGTATTCCTAAGTGAAAATAACCACACATATTACAGGAAGAAAAATTCTATCTTACTACAAGTGAATATGAAGAGAAGAGTGGTTCATTTTGAAAGGATCAAAAGCAAGACAAGATTTTGAAGAATTATTTATGCAGTGTGACATTGTGGCAACAATGTCTGCACCTACAAGAATGACTTCTCAAAGTCAAACAGTTATTGACAACATCATTACCTATATTAGTAGAAGTGACTTTGTCACACAAAGTTCAGACAGTCAGACAGAAATATCTGAACATTGTGGACAGCTGATCCATTTCTGCAGAAGTAATGTCATAACATCAGAATCAAAAAGAACAACCAACAAACAAATTAGGATTGCCAGTAATCAAAATGTTAATATCTTTATAACAATATTAGGTAGGGACTAGGACTGAAACCCACAGCATCCGAGAGAGATGGACCAGGCTGTAAATTCCATAATACTACAAAAGTGTGCTGCACAGGAAAAAAATGGGAGGGAAAAGCAAGAGCAATTAACACTACCATAACAAATTTAAAAAATCAAAATAAAGGGAGCCTGGGAGGTAATTAATGTTGAAACAAAGAAAGATGGCTTAAAAAAATTAAAAAAAATAAAATAAAAAAGTATATGTTCCATGGAAATACACAAAATAATGGTTACAGGTAGTAGAGAAATAGTAAACATACCACTAATAATTATATAAATGTGGTAGAGAACATACGACTGAAAAGAAACAATCCAAAAAAAAGGGTAATACATCTACAGCACCATGTTCTTGAAAACAGTTGCAAAAGATGAACTGAGAAAAACTATACAGGAACTAAAAGCCAAGAAATCAGTTGGTGATGGTGAAATATTGCATCACATGATGTGGCGTTATGTTAATCACATCTTTGCTGGATATATCTTTCAGCTTTTTCAGAGATCAAATTTATCCAAGAAAACTGAAGATAAGAATTTCGCTCCAGTGTACAAGAAAGGGAATAAAGAGGACCCAGCAACTGTAGACCAGTTTCATTAACTCAGGTTTCTCAAAAATTCTGGAAATGCTTAATAGAGAAGTTGTTGATATGGACAAACGCAATATTCTTGTACCAAAACAGGATAATTTCATATATGATAAATCCACAGAATCAGCAATTACCATTCTGACAGAATATGTTATAGAGGCATTACGTGAACAAAGAGTTGTATCTACAATGTTTCTGGAAGCTCTTGACACCATTTTCCATGAAATACAGACACAAAAATTGGAAAACTATGCCCTGTGAGGGCAAACAGGATACAGTCATATCCATACAAGAGGAAAAATAAAGTATCGATAAGGAATGCGTATGAGTCAGAAACCAAAGCCTTCAAATCCGATGTGTTGGAGGGTTCAGTAAAAGGGCCATTGCTGTTTAATCAGTTCATAAATTATACAGATGTTGAATAGAATGAGGAGAAAATATTACATGCAGATGACATGACAGTACTGAATTCTGACCAAAATTTGGAACAGCTTGAAAGAGGAGCAAAGATTTCTGCAAACATCACAGCTTAATTACTTATGAAAAATAAACTGGCCAGAGACTTGAAGAAGACTATGTATGCAGTATTCACAAACAAAGAAAAGTCTGAGTCTATGGATTTAGAGGGGGATAAAGCAAAGCTAAAATAAGTTGAGCCCACTAAATTCTTAGGTGGTACAGTGGACAATGAGCTGAAATGGAAACAAAATGTTAATCCTGTCTGTAGGAAACTCAGCTCCACCATATTCATAATGAAGTAGCCATTGCAATATGTAGACAGACGGCTTTTGTACACAGTATACTATGGATTATTTAAACCATACCTGCAGTATGGAGTGACAGCACACTTAGGAAAAAAAGTGTGTTCACATTGCCCCAATAATAATAATTATAATAATTCTTAACTTAGATATAACAAAAGATAGTTCGGAGTGGATTACTATTGCTAGTGTACACATCCACAACACACAAAGCAAGAGGAAGAAAGAAACAATCCAAAAAAAAGGGTAATACATCTACAGCACCATGTTCTTGAAAACAGTTGCAAAAGATGAACTGAGAAAAACTATACAGGAACTAAAAGCCAAGAAATCAGTTGGCGATGGTGAAATATTGCATCACATGATGTGGCGTTATGTTAATCACATCTTTGCTGGATATATCTTTCAGCTTTTTCAGAGCATATCTAGTGCAAAAGGAATTTTAAATTATCAAAAAGTATGTAATAAATTAAATTTGTGTGTATTGTTCTCTGTAATCATCGGTGTTAAAGCGTGTAATCAGAATGGTTGCACCTAAGTAAATAAGAGCTAGTGAATTTTTTCTGGTTTTGATATGTCCTATACATGTACAGCTGCTGTACACAATGTAATTGTACATGATCAAATACTATTCATTTCAGTTCAAAAGCTTCACCACAGGTTATCCTACAGTATTAAAGACAAACCAAAATGCAAAATGGCATGTTGTTTAACAACTGACATGTATTCATTGCACTATATTTTATATAATAATATGTAAATTGAAGGTGGAGAGGGGAAGAAATGAAAGGAAAGGGAGTGGACCACTACTGTCAGTTGCATAGGGACATTATGCGGAGTCAGCAGCAATGAGGGAAACTGTGTGCAGGACCGTGATTCGAGTCCGAGGTCTCCTGCTTACTAGACAGCTGCATTGATCGCTGTGCCATCTGGGACACAGCATTATCGCAACTGCTCAGATGACCTTGGCACACCAATAGCCAGTTCACAATCCCATTGAGTGCCACGTATCAGCAGTTGCTGTCCATTTCCTCCTTGTTCACTACTCTGAGGTTCCCACAGGAGGTTGGATGTATTTGTGGATCCACACTGAAGAAAGTGGATCTATTGTCCAGCTAGGCATATCAATCAATTATATGAATGCATGGTGTTTTCTTTCGGACGTGTCCAAAATAACAGACACCACGCAGAATCAGGCGACTGCGGATAGGTGGTGCTCAATGGGAGTGTGAATCAGCCATGAGGTGTGCCCACTGTGTCCCAGATGGTGCAGTGGTTAACGCACTTGTCTAGTAAGAAGGAAACCTAGGTTGAAATCCCAGTCTGGTACACATTTTCTCTTGGCACCACTGACTCTGCATAATGTCACAATGCAGCTGACAGCAGTGACCCCATCCCTTTCCTTTCCTTTCTTCCCCTCCACATCTTCAATATACATATAATGTATCATAGCTGCAGATTCTGTATGATGTCTGTTCTTTTGGACATGTCCCAGAGAGCAGAAACCATGCATTCATATAATTATATAAGAATTGCTACTTCTAAATTGGCTGAGTGGATAAATGGGCATAGAACTACCTGGCTTGGAGACACTCAGTATCCAATGGCTGACCATGCTTGATAACATAATTCAAGGAATCTGATTGACTGTTATGCCACACAGGATATTTGGATCCTCCCACGTTATACTAGTTTCTCTGAACTCTGGATACTAGTTACTTTGAACTCTGGATACTAATTTGCCTGAACTCTGGACATTGGAATCTGCTCTCTGACATATCCTCACATCCTGACACCATCCTGGATATAAGCTCCATTTACATACATTCCTCTGATTCTCCCTATTCTCCCTACCTTTTTTCATTATTTTTCATATATGCATTTACTCAGTTATTTTCATAATTAAACCGAGCGAGGTGGCGCAGTGGCTAGTACACTGGACTCGCATTCGGGAGGAGGACGGTTCAATCCCGCGTCCGGCCATCTTGATTTCGGTTTTCCGTGATTTCCCTAAATCACTTCAGGCAAATGCCGGGATGGTTCCTTTGAAAGGGCACGGCCGACTTCCTTCCCCGTCCTTTCCTAATCTAATGAGACTGATGACCTGGCTGTCTGGTCTCCTTCCCCAAACAATCCAATCATGATTAAATTGAATTTTCCTTTTTCATGCTCCTTCCTCCAGTTTCTGTCTCTTTACTTTTTCACATATTCTTTTCCTCATAATTCTTAACTGCACTATTCATATTATTTTTCGTTCTCTTAATCCAGCCTTAAATCTAAGCTTAATCATCTTTCATCTCCAAACTTAAGCTGACACTTTGTTTCAAACATACTATCTTTGCCCTCCTACGCTCCCTGATGCCTACACATTCATCTTCGTCTCCCCTTGTCCTCGAAACAGATGGGTCTATGTCATCATAGCCTCTGAGTGGTCTGCAGTTCCTTCCTAACCTTCCCCAGTGCATCCTTCCACAAGGAAGGAAATAATAATTGGGAAAGCCTGGGTAGTCTCTTGAACTGTTATATGTGTCAGAACTTGTGATCAGTAATTATCTTCATGAGACACAAGCCCAATACTGCTGTTAAACACATTTAAAAGCACAAAAAACATTTTTTTAACCATCCATTATCTTTCATGAGCTGAATGTCAATGTATACTCATTGCTTCCTATGATAAGTATTGAAGATAACTGGAGGGAGCAATCAGAAACTCTGCTTTACTTGGTAATTAACTACATCTGCTGACAAGCCATACTGTGATCAGACGACTGCCTATCTGTTTCTTCCAGCTGGCATCTGATTTTCTTGTCATAGTCTACATCAGTACAGAATATAACTGTACAGAGTGCACTAGTTGGAAACTCTAACTTACTGGCTAGTTAGCTGGATCTGTTGAGTATTCCTCATTCAGAAGATTTTGGGCAATAATATCACACAATGAATATCAGTGCAAATTCTCAGCTTGTAAAAGACAATTTGAGACTCTGTGACAAATCCATTTTCATTAGAAGTGTCACAACTGATCAAGTTACAGTAGCTATAAACGAATTGAGAAATACTCAGCAGCGGTAGATGTAATACCGTGCATGTTGATAAAAAAAAGTTGCCAAAACATTGTTGAACCACAGGTTCACCCATGTGACTGCTCTCTTGAGTCTGGAACTGTTCCACACGTACTAGAAACTATTAAGTCATAACTGTATACATAACAAATGATAGGAGTGAAGTTAATGATTACTGTACCCTTTCAGTGATATCCAGTCTATTCAAAATAATTGAAAAAATTATGTATAACAGATTAATTTTCTTTTCAGGTAAGAATATTTCATTAAACAGCTCAGAACATGAATTTTGAAGCCAAAAATTGACCAGACTGCTTAAATTGTTAAATTATCTCTTAAAAGTAATGGCTGAGAAACAGCATGCAATGGGAAAATTTTTGGATTTGACTAAGTCATTCGACATGGTAGATCACATTATTCGACACATGAAACGGGAAAATTATGGTATAAGAGGAGTCACTAAGGAGTGGTTCACTTATTTACTGAGAAATTGCAGACAGCTTTGTATGAGATTCACAGATAAGGAATCTGAACTAATGATGGAACATCTGTCTGGAGAAGGTTCAGTAACCTAGACTGTCCACTAGGATTCTGTATTGGGACATCTAATCTTTCTTATAAACATAAATGATCTGGATCTGAACATAGAGGCACATAAAATAACACTGTTTGCAGGTGACATAACAGTAATAATCAAGAGTAAAGGCTGGGATGAAGTACAGTATTCAATAAATACTGCCACAAATCAACTTAGTAGCTCAGCTTGTAACAACAAACTAATAATCAGCAGTAAGAAAACTTTTTCTGTAACCTTTTCTCATTCAGAAAAGAGACTTCAATTCTTCAGTATGTGGTTTCAAAATAACATCAAATGGAATAAACATACTGAATCCACGAACTCATAATTTAGTAAAACTTGCTATGCATTAAGAATGCTACAGAAATGTACAAATAAGACTACTGTAAAGAGAGCATGCTATGCATGTTTTCATAGTCACCCAACCTATGGACTTATTTTCTGGGGAAAATTGTCTACAGCAAGTAGTACTTTTAAAATACAAAAGAAAGCTATTAGAATAATAACTGGCAAAAAGTAGGGAATCTTGTTGTCCTCTGTTTAGTAATTTAGAAATATTGCTACTACCATGCTCCTATATTGCTGAAACACTGAAAATTTGTAAAAGTAGAATCATAGGTAATGATGTAAGCATACAAAAAAGTTGTGGTCTCCTTAACCATAATATAAATATGCAAAAATTCAAGTTTATGCCAGATAACAACTTTCCACATGTTAATTAAGATGTTTAATTAGTTAGCTGCATTTATTAACAGCATATCTGCTGCACCATTGTTTCTATTATGTTAAAGAGTATATGGATTCTGTACTATGGCTTATTATTCATTAAAAAAGAAACAAAGACCATGTAATAACAGTTTATATGCAGGCACCATCTAGGATGGGAAGCTCAATCACAACTGAAAATAACAACAGTCTCATCACATAGAATGGTCCTCTTCCTAGCATGAATATCAAGAGTATAGGGTTTGAACAAAGCATTCTGTTGAACATTGATGTGGATATTCTGTAAAAACATAAAAGCACAGCTTCAGACAATTAGAACTGAATCAGAATCATGATTTGACTATCTCATCATGTACATACGATACAGGTAAACCAATGATTTAATATACAGGGCACTTTTTAATATAAGTAATATAATTTGAGACACATAGAAAGTGTTTAACAAAACTAAGTTCATCTTAATTTACAACCATCAGAACAAGTTTATTATGTTACTACACAAAGATAACTTTTTCATAATTTAAAAATTTTGTGACTATAATTTAACAGCTTAGTCCAAGGATATCATGTCATTTTCTCTTCAAAAAATCGATTTCCATACTGTGAATGTTTTTCGCTTTTGATTTGTTATAAATTTTCATAGCCACATATTGAGTAGTCTAGGAACAGAGTTTTAATCTGTGAGACAGTAAAATGAAATTTTCATTGTTTCTAGTATGGTACATAATTTGTGTTGTGTTGTGAATTGTTATGTATATAGATAAACGAGTCATAAATGTAAAAGCATGGAGTAGCTGATGTAGTCATACTCTTCAGAGATAATTTACTAGGCGAACAAAGATGGAAAGTTTACTAAGGGCACGTAGCAGATGCAGAAATTAATTCTTTCCTCAAAATTTCTTACAGCACCATGAATGTAGTTTATATTATCAATTGGTCAGGGACAATTACACTTAATGTCAAGAGAAACGGTGGCTAACATCTGGAATCAAATTATATTGTATGAGGAAGAGAAGAAGTCTTTATGAAACGCTGAGGATTTGTTCCAATCAGGACTTAAAAGTGCATGACAAGCAATGTTGTAAAATTCTTCACTGTATTATCAAATAAACAAACAAAATTATGCTCTGTGCAAGAAAATTTCAAATTACAAGTACAAAAAAAGGATGTTTTTGAGCAATATTAGACAAAAAATGAATAACAGATGTAGCTTTCGAATATCTTCTGGCAATTTTGGTAGATCTGTGGATCTATTGTCTTGTGACTTAGAGGCACATTTATGATTGTAACCTTTTCTGAATCATATTGTAGTTTCCTCTTTGTCATCATTTGGTCTGCAATGCTTCAGTGCTTTTTTAAATGTTGGACACTCCTACCATGGGGCATTGTGGTTCTCTTGGTGCACACAGCTTTCCATGCGCCAGTTATATTTATATGCAATCATTTGACATATTAAGTCCTGGGCACTTACTTGCTGGCTTATTGCAATACTTTCTATGTGCAGAATCCACTGACAGTGCCGAAGATCATAGACCCACTGATTACCTTATATGTGTCTATAAGTATTTTCACATTCAGCGGTGATCATTCTTTATAATTTTTTCTACTGTACTTTTCAAAAGAGTGACTGAAACATCTTTGAGCAGAGTTACTTTTCTGACTTTTTGCCTCTCTTTCACAAGAAATGGTTATGGGCACATTTACTACAATGCAGTATCCATTTCATATTTTGCCTAGTGCAAGGCAGTATCCATTACATATTTCATCGGTCCTCAAATAGATGCCGAATTGATATGTCTATCAGTATGACAAAGCACAATGTGAGTTCATTTTGGGATCATGTTTTTCTATAGGAAAGAGGGGACAGCTGCTTCTCACCCCTTTCATTCCCCCATTCCCCACCGAGTACACCTACATGGCCCTTACTTTTGATTCTTGTGGAAGAGTTCATGGGTGGCACAGTGGTGACCAATCTTGATGTTATTATAGTGTTCTTTGCTTCTGCTGCCACATTTGCAGTGTGTATGTGCATGTGTATGTGTGTGTGTGTGTGTGTGTGTGTGTGTGTGTGTGTGTGTTTGTGTGTTTTATATGTCCATGACCAAGACCATTCAAATTCTTGGGTACAAATAATATTGTTGTATAACTGATTACTGATATCAAGTTTGAGTCAGTACATATATTTTATAGCAGTTTTCACCAGTTATACCTACCTCTCTTAGTCAAGAAACTGAAATCATACTAAACTACAGCCAGCTTTGTGAGTCATGTACTACAAGTACTCTCTAAGTAATGTTACAAAAACTTTCAGTAATCAGGTACCCCCTAACTGCAGAGGTTTTCTGTAGATCTCTGTTTTGTGAATCCCCATTTTTTTTCCTTTCCTCTTAAACTTCATCATGGGCTTACATGACACAGTAAACCTGTACCTACATCTTCTAAAGTGATTAATGAACTTACACAAAGTGTGAAATAACTAGCAAGCACTTGAATAAAATCAACCATTCTGTGGCTAAATTACTTGCATAGATAGGGACAAATTGACCAGTTCAGATTAGTAGTCATATTTACCAGACACTGGCTACCAGACATTTTGAAACTAGAATCCTAAGACTTTTCTGGTCCAGGTAGCAGTAAAATACTTCTGTGTGTTCATTGAGAACATGCTACAGTGGAATTTGTGCAATAAACATGCTACCGAAAAATATGAAAATTCAGTTAATACTCGTATGCTATGTTCAAATTGCGAATCAGCTGGAAAGCTGGTAAAATTGTCAGACTAATGTAATACTGTTCATTAGAATAGCTCCTTTTTGATTATGATTGTCTGCACTTTGGTTTCACTAGTGTTTTATGGCACCTTGGCATCCACACCAATGAATCTTCTGTTAATGAAGTGGAATGGCCACTTACTTTATTTATGGTATATCAGTGTAAAATTCTTTCTCAAACAACCTTGAGCCAGGGAAGTGTAGACAAAGAATAGCTTGAAACCTCCAAAACTAGGGAAAGAGATTACACACAAATATACCCTTTGTTACTATTATATCACTGATATGACAATTTCTGATATTCAAGGAGCTTCAGAACTACCATTTTATGCCTGAATTTCAGTCAGGCTACTGTAAGAAACGTTTATGCTGCATTAGGTTTACATTTTCCCTAGTATGTGCTTGCGCTGAAGAGGAAGACAGCAACCATTTCTTTTTCATTTGCATAAATTGGCACAGAGCTACAATTCCTTTATTGCGAGACAAGCTAAAACTGAATTATCTCTGCTGATGCCAATAAGGTTGTTTTTACCAGAGAAGAGCTGTGTGTATACAGGCATTCATTCATTTATTCATGTCCTGTAGATCCCATAAAGAAAGAGAACCTTCAAGGATGTGGAACGGGTCAAGGTCGACATTAACAAAAGGCAAAGGCATCTGTAGCCTGTATATTTTACTAACAATAAACTAACTGCATACTGCTAAATGCTATTCACACTTACACCATCAGCTTTTGATTGAGTAAATCAATAAGAAAGCTGCTACTTTGAAGAAAGCTGTGGGCTCCTCAGTCTTATTGTATGTGTTGTTGTGGTCTTCAGTCCTGAGACTGGTTTGATGCAGCTCTCCATGCTACTCTATCCTGTGCAAGCTCCTTCATCTCCCAGTACCTACTGCAACCTACATCCTTCTGAATCTGCTTAGTGTATTCATCTCTTGGTTTCCATCTAGGACTTTTACCCTACGCAGTGCCCTCCAATACTAAATTGGTGATTCCTTGATGCCTCAGAATATGTCCTACCAACCGATCCCTTCTTCTAGTCAAGTTGTGCCACAAACGTCTCTTCTCCCCAATCCTATTCAATACCTCCTCATTAGTTACGTGATCTACCCACCTAATCTTCAATATTCTTCTGTAGCACCACATTTCGAAAGCTTCTATTCTCTTCTTGTCCAAACTATTTATTGTCCATGTTTCACTTCCATACATGGATTCTTTGGGATTGGAATTATTATATTCTTCTTGAAGTCTAAGGGTATTTTGCCTGTCTCGTACATCTTGCTCACCAGATGGTAGAGTTTTGTCAGGACTGGTTCTCCCAAGGCCATCAGTAGTTCTAATGGAATGTTCTCTACTCCCGGGGCCTTGTTTCGACTGAGGTCTTTCAGTGCTCTGTCAAATTCTTCACGCTGTATCGTATCTCCCATTTCATCTTCATCTACATCCTCTTCCATTTCCATAATATTGTCCTCAAGTACATCACCCTTGTATAGACCCTCCATACACTCCTTCCACCTTTCTGCTTTCCCTTCTTTGCTTAGAACTGGGTTTCCATATGAGCTCTTGATATTCATACAAGTGGCTCTCTTTTCTCCAAAGGTCTCTTTAATTTTCCTGTAGGCAGTATCTATCTTACCCCTAGTGAGATAAGCCTCTACATCCTTACATTTGTTCTCTAGCCATGCCTGCTCAGCCATTTTGCACTTCCTGTCGATCTCACTTTTGAGATGTTTGCATTCCTTTTTGCCTGCTTCATTACCTGCATTTTTGTATTTTCTCCTTTCATCAATTAAATTCAATATTTCTTCTGTTACCCAAGGATTTCTACTAGCCCTCGCCTTTTACCTATTTGATCCTCTGCTGCCTTCACTATTTCATCCCTCAAAGCTACCCATTCTTCTTCTACTGTATTTCTTTTCGCCATTCCTGTCAATTGTTCCCTTATGCTCTCCCTGAAACTCTGTACAACCTCTGGTTTAGTCAGTTTATCCAGGTCCCATCTCCTTAAATTCCCACCTTTTTGCAATTTCTTCAGTTTTAACCTACAGTTCATAATCAGTAGACTGTGGTCAGAGTCCACATCTGCCCCTGGAAATGTCTTACAATATAAAACCTGGTTCCTAAATCTCTGTCTTACCATTATATAATCTATCTGATACCTTTTAGTATCTCCAGGATTCTTCCATGTATACAACTTTCTTTTATGATTCTTGAACCAAGTGTTAGCTGTGATTAAGTTACGCTCTGTGCAAAATTCCGCCAGACAGCTTCCTCTTTCATTTCTTACCCCCAATCCATATTCACCTACTATGTTTTCTTCTCTCCCTTTTCCTACTCTCGAATTCCAGTCACCCATGACTATTAAATTTTTGTCTCCCTTCACTACCTGAATAATTTCTTTTATCTCATCATACATTTCTTCAATTATTGTATAGCTGCTGTTTATTATACATTTTAGAGCACCAGGAAATCTGCCTTTAGTAATAAAGTAATGGACTGTGTGAAACTGATAAAAATGGTAAACTATTTATTAGAATGCATTGTACTTGTTATCAGTCCGATAGTGCTAATTGTAAGAGACCTTACCAGATGTCAATAAAAACAGTAAATAAATAAATTCTTGAAACAGTGAAGTGACACATGAATCAAGTACTTACTTAAGTTACTACTAAATGATCATTTGTGCAGTTTAGTATTTATTATGCAGAACAAGTAATAAGAATATCATGGAGAATTAATTGGAATGCAGCAGTCTGCAAATGCTTCTTCAAGGAGAGCTAAATTCATACACTTACTTGTTAGTACATTTACCTTCCATTTATTCATAGCTATTAATAAATATGTACAATACAAATTAGTTTACCCTGCTAATATATCTGTGTTAAATCTAATATGAGTACTGCTAAACTCATTTCCTTTATAAAAGCATACCAGTTAATTATTAACCCTAGCCAGTTGCATACTCTTCAGTCTTATTTATTTTGGGTGAGAAATTGCATTTGGTCTACTGGGCAACAGAGTAGTGAACTTGTATTATCTATTGGTAATACATGTGAAAACATGTCAGGCTGCTTATGACAGCAGAGTAGACCATAAATAGTAACAAAAAAGTGTATACCAGATCTTGTCTAACATTGGATGACAGAGAAATCATTAACTATGAATGAGATTCAATACAGGATTAGTAATCATTGATGTAGATTCCTGCTTCTTTTTGTTAATGTATAACTTGACTCCTTCTGTAGAGCTGAACGAATATTCTCTTTCAGTGAAAATGAGGAATAAATGCATGCCTGCTCCAAGAATAATATATGAGTGGTGTTCAATAAGTGATGCAACACAGTTTTTTGTTGGCCAGTTTCAGTTGAAAAAGTGACAAATTTGTTGTGGTACTTTGTAGAATATTCCTGCTTCAGCCCCTAAAGTTTCATGAAGTTCCAATAGGTGGTGGCACTATATGTATCCTTCAAAATGGTGTCTGCATTGGAGGTACATTCCAAGCAGAGAGCTGTCACTGGGTTTCTTTTGGCAGAAAACCAGATCATTACAGATATTCATAGGCATTTGTTGAATGTCTAAGGAGACCTGGCAGTGAGCAAAAGCATGGTTAGTTATTGGGTGAGGTGTCATCATTGCAAAAAGGTCGCACAAACCTGTGCCGGCCAGCCACACATGGTTAAGACTCCTGCAATGATGGAGTGTGTGCACACTCTCATTTGAGGTAATTGATGAGTTACAATCAGACACCTCACTGCTCAAAGGGACCTCTCTGTTGGTAGTGGTGACACAGTCATCCACCGGTTGGGATACTCAAATGTGTGTGTCTGATGTGTTCCCCCATCACCAAACAGAAGATGAAAAAGAGCAATGGAAGACCATATGTCCAAAACTGTTTGCACCTTACAATGCTGATCGCAACAATTTTTTGTCATCACAAGTGATGAAATGTGGGCACAACACTTTTATTCAGAAAGAAGACAGCAATCCATGGTGTAGTGCCACAGCACGTGTACTCTGAAGAAAATGTTCAAAGCTGCACACTTGGCTGGTAAAGTCACGATGACAATCTTCGGGGAACCAGAAGGGGTTATTCTGGTTGATGCCCTCCTCATGGTGTAACGATCAACTCTGAAGGGTATTGTACTACCGTCAGGAAACTGAAGAAACAACTTCAGTGTGTTCATCACCACAAAAATGCAAACAAACCTCTCTTTCCCCATGACAACACAAGGCCTCACACAAGCCTGTGCACCTGAGACGAGCTCACAAAACTTGTTTGGACTGTTCTTCCCCATCCACCTTACAGCCGGGATCTCGCACCTTCCAACTTCTGTCTGTTTTGCCCAACGAAGGATGCACTCTGTGGGAAGCAGAAGGTGGATGATGGGGAGGTTATGGAGATTATGTTGAAGAATAGAGTTTTGTAGCCAAAGGAGTGGGGAATAATATGATGTACTGTAATCCTAAATGGATAGCATTTCTGGATAGGAGATAAAAATTGTGATTTTGTTTTTAATTTTTGTACAAAATTTTTAACCACTTTTTCACATATATGTGACAAGAAATTAAGAATCTCCGTGGATTGAAAAATAAATCACCCATTTATGTATGTAACTAGCATTAAACCGTTCCAATCATTTTTATTTTATTAGCCAATACTTATATAAAACATGTAAATTCTTGGACTAAATAGTATAATATGTATGGAAATTTAGTTTTAAGTGGTGAGTCAAGTGTAAGATGATAAGCCTCTCATTACTGGATCAACAGAACACAATGAGTGCATGGATGAAAATTCTGCAGAAATGTTCTTGGCCCATTGTCTTGCTGTTGTCACTATGTTTGTAGCTTAGTGCTGTATATGGTATTTATGGTTCAGATGAGTGGCTGAGTGGTAAAATGACAGATTACAAATCCCAAATGACAGATTACAGATCCAAAGATCTTTAGTTCAATCCTGCAAATTCTTTTATCACTTTTCACTTCTTTTACGTCTGGCAATGTTTGTTAATGTGAAAAATGCTGAGAGGAACTATGGTTTAGTATCCATTGTAGTCCCCCAAATAACTGCCTGGAATAGTCAATTCAAAGTCGGAGGAAGGCAATAGCATAATACCCCTAACAGGACAATGCCTAGTAAAGCACTCTGATGTTCAAACCTACCTGTGGATTGATGAAGTGGGGAGGACACTCACTACATTTTGATGTTAGCATTCTGTTTCTAACTGTGCTATATATGGGTACATATTTAAACTGTTTTCATGCGCATACATAGAATGAATATAAATCTGGGTAGTCTTTGCAAATTATCGAAACTGCCTCTATCTGTTTAACCATATCTGCTGCAGTAATGGTTTCAAATTAGTGTCACTCCCTCATAAATTTTTATTATTTTTTTTTATTGAATTTAGCTTCATGCATGCCTGTTAAAGGCTGCTTGGATGATTAACTAAATTACATATGTATTCACTTTTTTGTATTGAATGAATCTTGTAACAATCCTTCAACTTTATTTTTAATACAATTCTTATTACTGAATATTGACAGAGATGTAAATATTTTTAGGGAATCCTAGAATCCTCCATTAAAATTACAAATGAGCCTCCAACAGGGATGAATGCAAATGTGCACAAAGCCTTAGACAATTTCAATCAAGACACTCTTGAGATGTGCAGCAAGGAAGCGGAATTCAAGGCAATTTTATTTTCATTGTGCTATTTTCATGCTGTTGTTGCTGAGAGGCGGAAATTTGGACCACAAGGCTGGAACAAAATTTATCCATTCAATGTTGGTATGTATTAATGGCGATAGAAATATATGTTTATCTGATCTTTGTATATAAACTTTGCACATTGGGTAATTATTTTCAACACTAACTTGCTCGCATTTTCAGTAACACAGTACAAAGTGTGAACATCAATAATATTAAAGAAATATGTGTATAATATTCATTATTGTGGCATTAATGTACAATGGCCAGAATGCACAATGCAAACATGCATACATTGTGTGAAGGTGAAGTGATATTATGTATGAGTTATGGCAGTTAAATAACTAGACTATGGGATATGATGGACAGAGGTGGCAGGTGAAGTAGCAGCCTGAGGTGGCTTTCATAACACCAGCTGAGAATCATGTCATGCCAGGAGGAGAAGTGTAATGAATGTGTCGCACATCAACATTTTTTGTAGAATGAGATTTTCACTCTGCAGTGGAGTGCGCGCTGATATGAAACTTTCTGACAGATTAAAACTGTGCGCTGGACTGAGACTCGAACTCGGGACCTTTGCCTTTCGCGGGCAAGTGCTCTACCAACTGAGCCACCCAAGCATGACTCACGCCCTGTCCTCACAGCTTTACTTCTGCCAGTACCTCGTCTCCTACCTTCCAAACTTAACAGAAGCTCTCCTGCAGACCTTGCAGAATTAGCACTCCTGAAAGAAAGGATACAGCGGAGACGTGGCTTAGCCACAGCCTGGGGATGTTTCCGGAATGAGATTTTCACTCTGCAGCACAGTGTGCACTGATATGAAACTTCCTGGCAGATTAAAACTGTGTGCCGGTAAAGCACTTGCCCGCGAAAGGCAAAGGTCCCGAGTTCGAGTCTCGGTCTGGCACACAATTTTAATCTGCCAGGAAGTTTCAACATTTTTTGTGCCAGGCTAGGCTTTCTGGAAGGAGATGGTGACATTTTGTGCACATGTACAAAATGCTTAGTAACTTTGATGTTGGTGGCTGCAGCTTTTGAAAAGGCAGCAATTGTATCTAGTGAGATCATGTTATTAACCATTCTTTTATGCTATGAAAAATCTGAAGACACAGTTTTTTTTCAGTGTGTGAGAAGAGCTCATTGATTCTTCAGACAATCTGTACAAATGAAGATTGCTAAAGTTATGACATATAAAGTAAATACATCAGTACACTAATCAGTCAAGCTTTAATTACTGTTTGATCAATAGCTACAGATACCTTCTGTCAACAGCTATATCTGATCAGAATGTCTGAGATGCTATTACACAAATTAAAAGTAAGCAGCAAACAAATTCAGCCTTACTGTCATAATTCAGACATATACTTGTAATAATACAATGGCACTGTTCTGATTCTGAACACAATAAAAGGCACAGTCATAAAAATTCCACAGTTTATTTCATCACGGTGCAACAGTGTAAACATAAGTAGTACAGTACAGCATAATGACAAGTATAGGACAGTTTAGAGACAGGTACAGGCTGCTGGCTGGACCCTGTGCATGACACTATATAGAACATTTGCCCACCAGGGGCCACTGGCTACCAGCAGCAGGCAACTGTGAGGTGCTGGATAATGATTGGCGACCTCTGGTGGGAGCCTGGAGCAGCCAAATGGTGTGCTACTCAAATCGTGTGATGTGCACTGCAATAGTGCCAGCAGAATTGTAGTAATGTCCCTCCTCTCTTTGAGGGGGGAGGGGGGGGGCAAAGAGTGACCAGTTGCTGGCTCCTCTGTGATGTGCTGATGGGTGGCACATGCATAGTGTCAGAAGCAGTTGCCCTACAAGTACACATCTACATCCACATAGATACTCCACAAGCATGGTGCATGGGAGAGGGTACTGTGTACCACTAGTGGCCAGTTCCTTTGCTGTTCCACTTGCAAATAGAGCGAGGGAAAATGACTGTCTGTATACCTTCATATGAGCCCTAATTTCTCAAATCGTATCTTCGTGGTCCATACACACAATGTATGTCGACAGCAGTACAATCATTCGGCAGTCAGCTTCAAATGCCAGTTCTCTAAATTTTCTCGGTAGTATTTCGTGAAAAGAATGTTGCCTTCTAGCCAAGGGTTCCCGAAGTATTTCTGTAACACTTATGTGTTGTTCATACGTACCAGTGACAAATCTAGCAGGCCTCCTCTGATTTGCTTCGATGGCTTCCTTCAATCTGACCTGGTACAGATCCCAAAAACTCAAGCAGTACTAAAGAATAGGTTACACCTCCATTCTATATGCAGCCTCCTTTACAGGTGAACCACTCTATCCTAAAATTCTCCCAATAAACTACAGTTGACCATTTGACCTCCCTACCACAATTTTCACATTCGCATTCCATTTCGTATCGCTTTGTATTATTACATCCAGATATTTAAATGATGTGGCTGTCGAGCAGGACACTAGTAATACTGTAACCGGACATTACAGGTTTGTTCTTCCTACTCATTCACATTAACTTGTGTTTCTCACATTTAGAGCCAGCTGCAATTCATGGCACCGACTAGAAATTTTGTCTACGTAGTCTTGTATTTTCCTACAGTCACTCAACTTCGACACCTTGCCGTACACCACAGCATCATCAGCAAACAATTGCAGATTGCCACCCACCCTGTCTGACAATTTATTTATGTACATAGATAATAATAGCAGTTCTATCACACTTCCCTGGGCCACTCCTGACAATACCCTTGTCGTTGATGAACGTTCATTGTCAAGGACAATGTACATTGTCCTCGATGATGAACATTGGGCTCTATTACTTAAGAAGTCTTGGAGCCACTCGCCTCGACTGACATCTCTACCCAAACTCTTTGCCTTTACATACGTCTGCTTGTGTCTGTTATGTGCGGATGGATATGTGTGTGTGTGCGAGTGTATACCTGTCCCTTTTTCCCCCCAAGGTAAGTCTTTCTGCTCCGGGGATTGGAATGACTCCTTACCCTCTCCCTTAAAACCCACATCCTTTCGTCTTTCCCCCTCCTTCCCTCTTTCCTGATGAAGCAACCGTGGGTTGCGAAAACTTGAAATTTGTGTGTGTGTTTGTGTCTGTTATTGTTATTGTTTCTGTTAACGTACCAACGCTTTCGTTTGGTAAGTTACAGAATCTTTGTTTTTAGATACATTTTTCCCACATGGAATGTTTCCCTCTCTCTCTCTCTCTCTCTCTCTCTCTCTCTCTCTCTCTCTCTCTCTCTCTATGGTGATCATCCAGTTGCTCAGACAACAGCCATTCCTCACACTTTTATTAATTTGTAATATTTCCTTTAGAGGTTGATTGGGATGTTTGTAATCTTCAATCTTTTCCCAAACTGCAGAGAACTGTTAGTGTCATTATAAAAACTTGTGCTTGTGATATAGCATTAATACCAAAAACATTCTCTAACATTTGAAAAGATTATGTTGCCTATTTTTTTTTTTATTTTAGAAGGAATTTGAAGTTTATGTTCTTCAACTTTTAAGTCAACAACAATTGTGGCACTATTATGCAGCAGTGCCTCTCCAACCAATGTTCAATGCAATTTAAAGCAGACAGAAAGACTAAATGATGGTTGGTAGTCTTGAAGTATCCAGGTGTACTGAATACTAATATCAACCTTGTCCCATGTGGCTAAGCAATTGGAGGATCACAGTCTCATTACATACTTACCACATCTCATTTTTAACACCAGAAATTCAGTTATAAGCAACATAATCCCTGACCATACATTTTCTAAAGTGTTTAATATATTGTTACATAATTTAATACATTATTGCAAAATATATTTCAGGTGACCTGACAATTAGTGTGAATGTCTTATACAACTATTTAGAAGCAAATTCTAAAGTTCCATGGGAAGATCTGCGTTATCTGTTTGGTGAGATTATGTATGGTGGACACATAACTGATGACTGGGATCGCCGACTCTGCATTTCCTACTTAGAAGAGTTAATGCAACCTGGACTTGTGAGTATTCACTCTATCCAATCAAAATGAAGGAATAAATTTAACTATAATGCATAATACCACATGTAATATGAATTACTAGTTTTTTGATAGCTATTTCAACAGTTTCTTTTTGTTTAATGTGAGCAGACCTTCTCCATAACAAACAGCATTTTCTATCAAACCTGTGCACATTTTGTATTTTCTGTTGTGATACGCAGATCTAGTTACTTGTAACTTTTTTTTATTGAATTATCATGTAGTCTTCTGCTTTCAAGATGTCATATTTTTAAATTTTCTAACAATGTGTGTGTGTCTGTGTGTGTGTGTGTGTGTGTGAGAGAGAGAGAGAGAGAGAGAGAGAATGGACGTGCACGTGCGAGTGTACGGCATGCTCATACATTCAGTGTTCCTCTAGGATTCTAACATTACTATCCAAGTATTTAAATAAAACAGTATTTTTTGATTTTTGCAAAAAATAAGATATACTTTTCAGGTGATTTAGTTGGAACACTAAAATAATATGTATCACCATGATTCAGTATTCAATCAGATAATGTTAGAAAAAAATAATGTGAATACTAGTACTTCATTGTTGAATAATTAGGTCCAGGGATCTTCATTGTAAATAGTAACTTGACAACATTTCTATGCAGCTTCCAGTCTACTCTTCACAGATATAACAAAAATATTCTCAATTTTTTCCAATTCATGACCTTTCCAGTCTTCAAGATTATTTTGTAACAAATTAGCTGAACCATGACTTTAACAGATGAATTACATATTCAACAAACACTCACAAACTGTCTTTTGTGGCTGCAGCCGCTGTTGGATATATAAAGTAGTAACAATAGCTGATTACTAGTGTACAATTGAAACAGTTACTTTTTACAATGAAAAATTGTGTTTTTACAAATATTCAAGTGTGAATTACACTTTACAAAAGGAAGAAAATGTTTGATGTAAACCAAATTTTAAAAAGATTGGAGTTTCTGTGCCAATTTTCGTAACATATATCTAGATAACTATTACCATACAGATATGCAAATTTCAGCCAATATGCTTAATTATTTTCATTTCTATAATTAATAGAGTTATAAGCACATTATTTCTGCGCCTAATTATTCTATTCATCAACTTAAAGTGCATTATCTATAGGACTTTTTGCAATATTAATAACCAAATCAACATTACTCTGTGTTTATTCCAGATCTTTCTATTTGTTAATTTTACATGAAAACAACTGCACCACAAAAATCTTGCTAATACTCATACAGATTTGACACATTTGCTTCAAGCAATCACAAACTTATAAGTACACTATGACAAATTATTGAAATTTTATAATTTTTCACATTGACACATTACATTTATCATCAATAGGCATACAATTCATAATTCTTTGATACAATATTAAGAAGTAGAAAATAATTGTGAAATATAGTCACATAATAATAATATAAACAACATGATACAGTTTATCATATTTTTCATTAATTGGATGCATTGTGTAGTACAACAAATGAGTCTCAGTCCCTTACATTACATGGTAAAGCCCACAAAAAAACAGTGTGTATATGTGTATATTGGGGATCTCCTTCCAAACCCCTGGATTTTATTTCAACCAAATTCGGTACAGAAACAGCAGACCTCACGAGTGTCATCTTTGTGGGATTTATAACCTCCTAGCTCCAATAGGAGCAGAGATAAGGGCAAAAAAATATTTTTCCAGCCTCTGGCATATAGACTGCCCAGCATGACAGGCACATTGTGTGGGAACAGAATTTGAATGCCAGTCAACCTCATTTGCAGTATAGCCAATATGTCAGAGGCAAGAAATTGTTTTGTGGGCCTCAGCTTGTATGCTACCCTGTACTACAGGCGTGTTGTGTTGGAGCAGTAATGACCTTGTTTATCGACCTGCTTTCTAGGGCATTCTGTATGTCAAAGGCAAATAAATGATTTTCAAGCCCCTGAAGTTGTTGTAGGAGTAGTATCACCTGTTTTCTTGAACTTATTGTAGGGGCTGTACTTGCCAATGAACATTGCTGGGGAGCTGTACTTGCCAATGATCATTTCTGGAGACAGGTTGAGAGGGATAGAGGAGGAAATGGACAAAGAGGAAAGAGGAGGGGGAGATGCATGAGGCAAATGGAAGGTATAGAAAGGCAGACAGGAAAGGAAGAGGGGGATGTGGAGATTGAAAGAGAGAAGGGGAGGAGGATATGATCAGAGAGACAGGGGTGGAAGAAATGGACAAAGAAAGGGAGAGGAGATGAAGAGACAGAGAGGGTGGGAGAAGGAGAGAGACAGATAGAGGTGGGAGAGGATGTGGTGGACAGACAGAGGTAGAGGTAGGAAGAGGTGGACACATAGAGGGGGAGGAGAGGCGTGTTCAATATATGTGTCGAAAGCATTCATATATGAAGCCAGAGGCTAGAGTGGTTTTTGTGTGTTGTGTTGTGTTGTGTGTGTGTGTGTGTGTGTGTGTGTGTTTATCTGGGATTCCTTCCTAAGTCCCTGGATCAATTTACACAAAGATTGGCACACAAACAGTAAAATTCAAAAGTGTAAGTAGTATGGGGTTTATAACATCCTAGCTCAGATAGGAGTGGAGATAGGCAAAAACTTTTTTTCAACTCCTGTTGTATAGGCAGCCTTGCTTAAGATCTGTGTTGTGTGAAAATAGTGTTGACCTGCCTTATTGACATGCTTTGAAGGACTGGTTACATGCCGTAGGAGACAAGAAATGGTTTTCCAGCCCTCAACACGTAGGCTGCATTCTTTGTAAGTGTATTGTGTTATAGTAGTACCAGCTTGTTTTATCAACTCTTTTTGCAGGGGCTATATTTGTGGATAGGAATGGTTGGGGAAATGTTGAGATGGATAGAGGAGAAGATGGACAGAGAGAGGGGAGCAGGAATGTATGGATAGCGAGAGACGGGGGCAGGAGGCTATGGGCAGAGGGAGGGGCCAGGAGTGGGTGGACAAGGAGAGGGGAGAAGGAGGAGAGAAACACAGAGATGGGGAGGAGGAGATGCTCAGAGAGAGGGAGATGAGGAGAGGTGTGGAGAAGGAAATGGACATAGAGAGGGGCGAGGAAGTGAGGGATGAAGTAATAGGGGAGATGGACAGAGAGGGGGGAAGGGGAGGACAAGATGGATTGGGAGAAGGGCAGGAGGAGGTGGAAAGAAAATGGGGAGGGGGAGAAGATGCGTCAGAGAGATGGGGGAAGAAAGAGATAGAAAGAAAGAGGGAGGTGGAAGAAATGGCATATGCCGTATGCGTATTTGGCAAAGCCACATGTAACAGGCTAGTTATGTATAAATTTATGTAATATTTCTGATAGTTCGAAAAGCTTTGTCAGATATCATCAGTGAGAACATCAGGGAATAGGTCTACAGCTGGAAATATTTTAATTTTCATCTCAATTAGAGAGTTGTAATAAGATTATGCTAAATTAACTGGGAATTATTCTGTGTTGATTTTTAACATATGTGTTCTCACTATAAATGGCCTGTTAATGATTGGAGGGTATAGTCCTGTAGCCTCTTAGAACTTGTTTTAGGTTAAAATCCTTCAATTTTTTACAAAATTATAAATGCAATTGCAAATGGCTTTTCTTCAAACTCGATTAATAAAATATGATACTATTTTGAGATTTAGATTCTTTCATTGCCATTGACCACACACAGTGGAGCTGGCTTTGTCATTAATAGTAGGTTACAAATGCGTTTACAATATTAAAAATTAATGTACACATTATATTTACAAAATAGATATCGTATATTAACTAGTTTTACAGCTATAAAATCAGAATCTTGAAAATAAATTTCAACATTACATGTATCAAAGAATTCTCTTGTACTGCAGAATAGATTGTCAGCTAACCAGTTGTACAGCCTATTTTTGAAATTGTTCAAAGTCTGTGTCTAAAATTTTCTCTCTAGTGTCAAAATCTATTAAATTATGATGGTTATAACATAGGTCAACAAGACATAACATAATGATTGACAGCTATTTATATTTTTACCTTGGTGAACAGTGGCTGACAGCATTCCCTGGGGCCAGTCCTACACCTTTTTCTGTACAAGTTGAATCTTGATATAACAAGAATGCCCCATAATAACAGTCCATAAGATATGTGATACTCAAACAGTTCAAAGTAAGCTATTCTTAGATATTTCTTGCTGACAGTCTCAGTTAACTCCCACATTATGGAGGTCACCTGTGATATCTTCTTGCAGACATAATTGATGTGGGATTCCCAGTTCAGTTTCTAGTTAGTATGTATTCCTAGCAGCTTTACAAATCTTTATACCACCTCTTTAGACAACTCTGGCAAATGGTATTGGTTTTCCTGTGGATTATACACTATTTATTAGGTGGAAACCAGTTGAGCACTAAGGCAGGAGACTCCTGTGAAAACTGGTGAAAACTTGATGTGTCTTGATCTGTAGTTACTTTAGGAATAAAAGAGACCACTCACTAAAAAGCAGAAGCAATGAGTCATCAGTAGGCACACACAAAAAAGAAAGAAAACTCACTAACCTTCAAGGTAATCCTTTCCAAGCTAGAGCACAAATACACACAGAAAACCCACACATACGCATAAGCATGCCTATGACCCTACATGCCACCAGCTGGATGTGTGCCGCTGCCTCATACCTCACCGTGCAGCAGAGCACCCGGGATGTATTGTTACTTGGACTTGATCCACCAACCCTTTCTTGTGTGGGTCAAGTGTCAGGGGGGTAGTGTCACTGTCAGCTGCTACACCAGTGTGTCCTCTAACAGTGGTGTGGAGTTCTCTGTTGCCCAAGAAGTATGATTCGGTTGTTCTGGACTATTGTAGCTTGATTTTTTGGTGAGGTGTCTCAGATTGCTGGAGGTAAAGTCCACAACAGTTTGACACATTCAGTTGATACTTTCTGTGGCAATATGTCTATAATGTGATCGCCTCTACTCAACACTGGGAAAGTGCCGGTTTACAGTAGCTGTAATGGCAACCTGACTGAGTCCATTCACAGCATCACATGTGAGCAGCTGTGCAAGTCTGTGTGTACAATCGCATGCTGACTGCCTTGGCAAGAAGGTATGGGCAGGGTATATTGGTGCAGTGCTGCTTTAACTGTTGCACAAATTGCAGAAGTTCCACTGAGTCTGGCAGCAGTTCTGATACTAAGTAGTCCACCTAATTTCATAGAGGCTCACTGTAAATCTTCTCTGCCACACTTTTTAGAAGCCTAATAGAACTAAAGGAAGTGCCTCCCCACCTAATAGAACTAAGGGAAGTGCCTCTGTCCACTTTTCTTTGTGATACATTAGCCAACATTCTACCATACCATCACTGGCAGGGTGATAGTTGATTGTGTGGTGCCATGGAAAACCACACAATTTGGCCAGTTCCTGAACTTGAACTATCCATCTTAATCAGTTGTAATGTTGAGAGGGCTCCTAAAATGTGTCATCCCTGAACATATAGTCATTTTCACTGTAGTTTCAACTGATATATAGATGATCGAGGTTGACCCTGCCCACCGTATACATCTGTTTACTGCTGTGGCTAACTACCTCTGTCCCCCCAACAGTGGAAGAGGACCCACCAGGTCAGTGTGAAAATGGGTGAACCTAGTTAGTGCATCATGAAAGTTACTGATGTTGATGTGTATGTGATGGCTCATTTTACTTTGTTGCCATGGGCTTCATGAATGTGCCCTGTGTGCTTGTGGTCTTTCTTTTTTTTCTTTTCCCCCCCCCCCCCCCCCCCCCCCCACAGAAGGTCTCTCTCTCTCTCTCTAACACACACACACAGTGATCAGTAAGTATCTAATGGTAGTGATGGCCACCATGGGCACTCTCAAAGGCTGTCTTTCACAGCTTTGTCGAAGGTTCTCTTTCACAGCTCTTCAAAAATTTATGGTTTGGTCTGGGAAACATCACACCACAATTTCAACTTAGAGTTTGGCACAGAAATTTGTTCAGGATTTATCCCTCTAGATGAGTCACTTAAAAGCTGTCATAACTGCAGGTCTGTGACCTGTTCCACAGTGAGATTTTTATAGTTTGTCTCCGCCACCCCAGAAATATGAGAAAAGCAGTAAGCCATTAAATTTTTTTGTTTCTTTTATGTGGCGAATGACTGTTGTAAACTGGCTTATGAACTCAGTATATATCAAAAATGTCTAAGCGAACACTTGTCACTAACATTCTCAAATGCAGAGGTAATGGGTTTTTGATCTGATTAATGGTCGATTTTCTATTTGAGGTCAGAAGTACCTGACTTCCTTGTATATTACAACAATTCCCTATCATATGCACTCCACCTCTATTGGGATGGTTGTAAATTTTTAGAGAAAATCTTTTGTGGTTGCCAGTGTTGATCTGAATGTTGGTGGTGCGTTACACTGATTGCTGAATGACTCACATCAATGACTGAAGCAAGGTGTTCATGGGGGAAATGGGTGAGTGAGTAACACTGCCTGGCTTAAATTCACTTGGAGTTCATGGAATGCCTTCTCCATTTTGGGTGTCCATTTAACAGATCAGCATCCTGTGGCATCATGGTCTGCAAGTAGACCCACGAGCTCTGTCTGTACAGCTGCCATTGTGGGAAGGTGATGTCGGTAAAAATTTTTCATTCCCAGGAAGCATCTCATTTGCTGATAATTTGCTTGTTTCAAGAGAAATTGTAACATTGTAACTTTTGCTGTTAACAGGCAAATGTCATTGACTGAAACAGTGTGGCCCAGGAAGGTAACTTTACTCTTCCTTATTTTGCATTTGTTTTCATTTTATTCTGCTCCTCGGTCAAACAGCTGCCAGCATATTTTGCACAGATTTTGTTCACCCATTTTAGCACAATGTGAGAACACCAAAATGTCATACAAGTATGTGAAACGAAAGTTCTTTAGTACCTCATTAATAAAACATTGCTGAGTCTGTGCAGTATTTTTTTAGAACACAAGGCATGAATAAAAATTCAAATAAACCAAATGGTGTGATTGCATCAGTCTTTGATATGTCACTAGTAGCTGCTGGTATCTAATTGTATGCTTTTTCACAGTCAAGAATTCTAAAAACTATTGTACCAGGCAGCATGCACATGAAGTCCTGTATGTTGGGCACCAGACACTTGTCTTGGATTGTTACTGTGTTTAATGCCCATTAATCACCACATAGCCTGAACAAGCCATCTTTCTTGTGAACCAGGTGTAGGGGGCAAAGAACATGAGCTATCCAACTGGCAAATAACTCCACACTGTAGCATTTCCTCAAAAATCGCCTTCGTCTCTATCATCTGTTCTGGTGTGATTTCATGTGTGAGTAGTGAGACTGGCCGTCTTGGTCCAGTACAGATGTAGTACTTGATGCAGTTGCAGTGAACTTGTATTTGCAACTCATTTGCTTACTTACTTCATGGTCTTCATGTTGAAGTTGTGCTGTGTGCCTTTGAGAGGCTTAGGCTCTCTGTTATCTGTAGCACACTGTAAGCTTGATTACCTCTAGCTTCTTCTATTTTACTTCTGTCCACTAAGCTTAGCAACTATGTTCACTGCCCTAATGCAAAATGTGCTAGAAAGTTGGCACCTAATATAGGTTTGGTGACACCAGTGACTACAAAAGACCATGTGAAATGGTAGAAGAAACCAACGTTGATGGTGCACACCTTGTAACCATAAGTGTTGATCATGGAGCTATTAACTGCCTTCAGTTATGGTGTAACATCTGTCTTGTTGTGTGGTGTGTGGCTAACAGACAGCATGCTGATGGGTAAACCAGTGTCCACAAGGAACACTGGGCAGATATGCCACTCTGCCGCATGCAGTCTTTTCAGCATAACAGAATATGTATACAGGGATAGCTTCTGATGATAGCATGCAGACACCATACGGTCATTGTGTAGTCTCTGAGCATCTGAATAAATGCGCAGTGACATACATTTTGCAATGTATTGGCTGAAACATTTATGATACAAGCATACCTCATGAGAGCCTTTCTGCTCTCATCATGGTTTACAAACTGGCGGCATCAGCTTGAACTGGTCCTGGTTTTGACTATTGGCACCTTGTCATTGTTTCTGCATGTGGAGCTGCATTGCCATCACTCCCACTGTGGCTCTTAAATTTTGAATTTTGTCAGAAACAGTCGATGGGTGTTGTGGTGTGATGGCCGCACAGTCCACAGCTGTAGCCTTGGGTGCTTTTGGCCAGCAGTGATCGATCCTATCAGGCAGGTCTGCTGATGTCATGGCAATTGCTGTGGGTGGTTCGAGTGTTACATAGACTCTCTCTGTGGCCTGCAATAATATGTTGGATGGTCAATCATTATATATTGCTAACATTTTTTGTACTTTTGTCGGTAGTTGTTGCTGCCAAACATGAGGCAACAAATTGTCAGGAACTCCAGAGGTGTCTACTAAGTTGTGCAGATGTTGCCAGAACTCTGATGGTGTCTTGTCAACACATTTCTCCTGATATAGCAGATGGCTCACTCAATGAACTTCGTCAGTGAACTTCATATAGTGAGAGATCAGCTCTTCTTTCAGCTTATTGTAAGCTCTGTCTGGTGGCAGGTGCACTAAAATGCCAGACACCATTGTTGCAGTTTCTTGGTCAAAATTTCTTGTCATCAAGGTAAACTGTTCATGGTCATTATCTACCTTTTGCTGTTCGTACGCTTCTCAACAACAGATTCGGTGACAGATGGATTGGTAGAGGCGGACCAATTCCATGGCCTCCACGCTCTCCTGACCTCAACTCTCTTGACTTTCATTTATGGGGGCATTTGAAAGCTCTTATCTACGCAACCCCAGTACCAAATGTAGAGACCCTTCATGCTCGTATTGTGGACAGTTGTGATACAATACGCCATTCTCCAGGGCTGCATCAGCGCATCAGGGATTCCATGCGACAGAGGGTGGATGCATGTATCCTCGCTAACGGAGGACATTTTGAACATTTCCTGTAACAAAGTGTTTGAAGTCACGCTGGTACGTTCTGTTGCTGTGTGTTTCCATTCCATGATTAATGTGATTTGAAGAGAAGTAATAAAATGAGCTCTAACATGGAAAGTAAGCGTTTCCAGACACATATCCACATAACATATTTTTTTCTTTGTGTGTGAGGAATGTTTCCTGAAAGTTTGGCCATACCTTTTTGTAACACCCTGTATTATTTGGGAATAAGAGTTATAGAATTGCAAGTATGCATTGTCTATTCAAACACAGGAACACATTGTATACTGTTCCTGAAAAATACTTGTGGTTGTGACATCATTGTAACCAATGTTTCGTTTCATATCCTATGAATTCATAATCATGCATCCTCAGTGCACCTTTTAGTGACTGGTAGTACTTACCACTACAGTATCACACATTATTGTACTTTTATATCCAAACTGTACTCATATTCTAATGTGCCACTTCTGCCTTTGTAACAAATCAGCATAACAAAAAGGCCTAACATAAATGCAGTAAAATGGTTATAAGATACAGAAATGTTCATGTGGCAGAAGTGTGTGAAAAGTATTGCTAGTCCCACATTTCAAAATAAGTTATTTTTCCTGTAAGTAAATTATCTGTTGAGTAACGTTTAACTATAGATTCAGGCATTCATGTACATGAAAACTTTTGACAACAAGATTTGATAGTAGTGTACTAAAGAGTTACATAAATCATGGCAATATTAATTTCAACTTAATGCATAAAATTGTGTATTTTTATAGCTTTAATAGCCATAGTCACGAGAATCATATATACTGTATCTTTTTCATATTAAAAAGTCAAGGCATCCACAAAAATGTCAGTCTTCAGTGCAGTGCAGCATATATTCACTACACGTTTTATAAAGTTGTTACCTTTGTTGTATGTTAAAAGTTAGTTGTTATCTTTGTTGTATGTTAAAAGTTAGATTTATTGTATTTGGCTCATGTCATAGATAAATAATTCTTTCAGGTTGATGGTGAGCTGATGCTGGCACCAGGATTCCCGGCTCCTCCCAATACAGACTATCAAGGCTATCATGCATATATTGGTAAATATCTGTATGTTATCGTACATCAGTTGTGTAAATGTCATCTAGATTATCTTATTGTAATGACTGTGCAGATGTTATTTTCTATGCAGGTATTTCAAAGTTATGATACTGCGTTTTTCATTATTACCATCATAAAAGATGGGGAAATATCGCTTTTCAGTATATATAAATGGTTAAAGAACTGATTTTTATCACTTTGAGAGTGGCCTTAGTGTATTGCTGCTTGTAAATGCATCCTTTGGGGAATATGAAAAAAATTGGAAATAAATAAGTAGCTAACTAAACTCGATGAGGCACCTAGTGTCTGTGTGATGTTGACTTATAATTGTGTCATCTCCACGAGAACTAGAAGTCATAAGATGCAGACTGATCAGTGTATTATCCTTTTGCCTATGCTGTTATTTTACCACAAGTGTGGAGAGACATGTGGCTTATACACCACTCCTTTGGTTGATATAGTCAGTATTTCCAGACTAGAGTTACTTCCTCCAGTTCAAGTAGATTGTTAGATCTCATGAGGCTGAGTACATCTTGTTCCTATCCTTCTGTAAGGGAAAGTTTATTGATAGTGCCAGGAATTGAACCTAGGTCTTACAAAATGCAATCAGGCATGATAACTGTTCAGTTGCAGTATCTGGCTGTCACCAGTCATTCACAGTAGCATATAAATCCTCACTGGTACGTCTAATTCTTTGAGTTCAGTCTCTCTAATGTGTCATTCGTATCTGCTTATAACAGGATTCTGAATGACCTGTTATTTACTTGTGCTGTGTTACTCTTACTCTGATCAGTCTCTGCTTTTGGTAATTTCATAGACATTAGGCCCTTTTATCCTTTTTGTCTTCTGAATGTTTTGCGACAATTTTAATCAGGTAAATACAAAATTATGGCTACACTATTTGTTTATTATCTGCTTTGTGAAATTAAAACATCCCACTGAATCCCCAGAACAATTTTCATTTATTGATAAGGTCACTTTGAATGGTCATATGTGCATATTCAGAAGAAAAGTCATCTTCTGGAAAATACTATGCTGAAAAAGAGAACTTTATCTAGTTACTTAAATTTATTCTTCAATTATAGATAATGTAATGTAAATTATTTTTCTCTTCTTCAGATGAAGCAATGCCACCAGAGTCCCCATACTTGTATGGTTTGCATCCGAATGCTGAAATTGGTTTTCTGACAACAACATCTGAGAATTTGTTCCGTACAGTATTTGAGATGCAGCCAAGGGATGCTGGGGCATCTGGTGGTGCTACAGTTACCAGGGAAGATAAGGTATCTTCCTAAGACAAATGCCCAAATTTAAGATGTTTAAATTGATTGAAAACATAAAGAGATATTATTAAAATATACTACTGGCCATTAAAATCGCTACACCAAGAAGAAATGCAGATGATAAACAGGTATTCATTGGACAGATATATTATACTAGAACTGACATGTGATTACATTTTCACGCAATTTGGGTGCATAGACCCTGAGAAATCAGTACCCAGAACAACCACCTCTGGCCGTAATGACGGCCTTGATACGCCTAGGCACTGAGTCAAACAGAGCTTGGATGGCATGTACAGGTACAGCTGCCCATGCAGCTTCAACACAATATCACAGTTCATCAAGAGTAGTGACTGGCGTATTATGATGAGCCAGTTGCTTGGCCACCATTGACCAGACGTTTTCAATTGGTGAGAGATCTGGAGAATATGCTGGCCAGGGCAGCAGTCGAACATTTTCTGTATCCAGAAAGGCCGGTACAGGACCTGCAACATGCGGTCATGCATTGTTCTGCTGAAATGTAGGGTTTCGCAGGGATCGAATAAAGGGTAGAACCACAGGTCGTAACACATCTGAAATGTAACGTCCACTGTTCAAAGTGCCGTCAATGCGAACAAGAGGTGACTGAGACTTGTAACAAATGGCACCCCATACCATCACGCCGGGTGATACGCCAGTATGGTGATGACTAATAAACGCTTCCAATGTGTGTTCACTGCGAAGTTGCCAAACACGGATGCGACCATCATGATGCTCTAAACAGAACCTGGATTCATCCGAAAAAATGATGTTTTGCCATTCGTGCACCCAGGTTCATCATTGAGTACACCATCACAGGCACTCCTTCTGTGATGCAGCATCAAGAGTAACCACAGCCATGGTCTCTGGGCTGATAGTCTATGCTGCTGCAAACATTGTCGAACTTTTCGTGCAGATGGTTGCTGCCTTGCAAACGTCCCCATCTGTTGACTCAGGGATCGAGATATGGCTGCACAATCCGTTACAGCCATGCAGATAAGATGCATGTCATCTTGACTGCTAGTGACACGAGGCCGTTGGGATCCAGCACGGCGTTCCGTATTTTCCTCCTGTACCCACCAATTCCATATTCTGCTAACAGTCATTGGATCTCGACCAACGCAAGCAGCAATGTCGTGATATGATAAACCGCAATCGTGATAGGCTACAATCCAACCTTTATCAAAGTCAGAAACATGTTGGTACGCATTTCTCCTCCTTACACAAGGCATCACAACAACGTTTCATCAGGCAACGCTGGTCAACTGCTGTTTGTGTATGAGAAATCAGTTGGAAACTTTCCTCATGTCAGCACATTGTAGGTGTTGCCACCAGTGCCAACCTTGTGTGAATGCTGTGAAAAGCTAATCATTTGCATATCACAGCATCTTCTTCCTGTCGGTTAAATTTCGCGTCTGTAGCAAGTCATCTTCGTGGTGTAGCAATTTTAATGGCCAGTAGTGTAGTAGATGATTAGATAATAGTAATATCATTAGATTTTATATATATCAATGGATTGCTTAAGAATGTTTGAACCATTAGAAATAAAGATTTTTGATTTATTACTATTTGGGGAATATACAATTTGGATCTTTGTTCTAAGCATATGTTTTATTCTTCCTCTAATCATATACCGTGGTCTTTCCTAAATGAAGCTCAAATCTTTTGCTTTAGTATTCGAAAAGATTGTAAGCATCTAGAAAATAATTGTATACTGTGCTTGATTTGGAAAAAGCTACAGGTTGAATATCACAACAGATTTTACCTGTAAGAGAAACTGTGACTGTTGCTAAAAAATCATAGAGTTTTTTCTCCACTTACCTAGTTAGTGAAAGGGAAATTAGGATTTCATTTCTTAGGACCAAGTAATAGGATGTGTTTGGAGCAATAATAAAAATTATGGTACATGCACGTATTTAATTACATATAATTACTGCTGTCAGCTTGAACATAATCAGCACGACCTTTTCTAGTGTGTTCTTTCACCTCTCCCACTATTTTCCTTGTTATACATGGTAGACGTCTGTCAAACTACACAGCACAATTCTCTCTTGCTTCATTTGTTCATTATATTTTGCACACCAGTAACATGTTTTGCATGAAAATACCCTGCGACCAAAACAGCTTCAGCATATAATAAGACCATATTCTACACATGGCATTACAATTCCCTAAACTGTAAAATATTTCCTGAAAGGAGAGAAACAGTGATTTATACACAGAAGCACCAAAGAAATTGGTATAAGCATGCATATTCAAATACATGTAAACAGGCAGAATACGACACTGCAGTTGGCAATGCCTATATAAGACAACAAGTGTCTGGTGCAGTTGTTAGACCGGTACTACTGCTATAATGGCATATTATCATGATTTAAGTGAGTTTGAGCATGGTGTTATAGTCCTTGCACGGGTGATGAGACACAGCATCTCTGAGGTACCGATGAAGTGGGGATTTTCCTGTATGACCATTTCATGAGTGTACCGTGAACATCAGGAATCTGGTAAAACATCAACTCTTCAACATCACTGCGGCTGGAAAAAGATTCTGCAAGAACAGGACCAATTGCAAATGAAGAGAATCATTCAATGTGACAGAAGTGTTATCCTTCTGCAAATTGCTGCACATTTCAATGCTGGGCCATCAACAAATGTCAGGGTGTGAACCATTCAACGAAACATCCTCGATATGAGCTTTCGAAGCCGAAGGCCCTCTCGTGTACCCTTTATGACTGCATGACACAAAGTTTTAGGCCTGGCATGGGCATGTAAACACCAAAATTGGACTGTTGATGACTGGAAACATGTTGCTGGTCAGATGAGTCTCATTTCAAATTATGTTAAGTGGATGGAAATGTACGGGTATGGAGACAACCTCATGAATCCATGAGCGCTGCATGTCAGCAGGCAACTGTTCAAGCTGCCGGAGGCTCCGTAATTGTGTGGGGAATGTGCAGTTGGAGTACCGTATTAACTCGAATCTAAGCCGCACTCGAATCTAAGCCGCACCTGAAAAATGAGACTCGAAATCAAGGAAAAAAATTTTTCCCGAATCTAAGCCGCACCTGAAATTTGAGACTCGAAATTCAAGGGGGGAGAAAAGTTTTAGGTCGCACCTCCAAATCGAAACAAAGTTCGTCTAGTTGTAATATGAGACACAATTTAGGTCGAATGAATGACGATACAGCTGCAGTAGTTTTCGAGTCGTAAGCTTAGCAGTTACGGTTTACCAGGTAGCCATCGCTATGCGTCATGCGCTCCGTCCGTATTTATACGGATATCCTTCCTTTTTCACGTGCTTCGTCTGGTTTGAATTGATTGCTTATTTTTCTTTGATCTGATAAGTGCTGTTCTCTTTATTATAGGTGTTTACGTCACTCCAAGCTGAAAATGCATTACTGCACTGTGTCATGCATTGTTTGTTGCATTCTGATAGTGCGTGTTTACGGCCTGTCGCCGCTCGCGGCGTGGCTTGCTTTTGTGCGCGCTACCGCCGCTTACAAATAAAAAATAGAGAGGAGTCGTCTCATTAGCGAAACATTTGTTGTTACTTACACTACTGCTTTCTTTGGTAATGATCAACAAGAACCAAATAACAGACTGCGTATGATAGATGATGTTCTGAACGAAATTTTAGCGAAAATTTTTCTCCGTTCCAAAATATTTGCAGGCGCCTCTTTAGTTCATTACATTCTGCACAGAAATTAGTCATCTTAGATTTAAAAATCTAGTCAGTTGTCGTGCTTCATTTCTGACTGTATCACTATCAGGTATAAGAATAATACGAATATAAACATGACATGATATGTATATTCTTCCCCGTTTGCTGTTGTCTCACTCTAGTTTCGTAGTTTATTAGGCAGACAGGATTTAAATGAGATAGTAGCAAACACGAAACAATACATGGCAAAATGTTTATATTCGTATTAATCTTATGGCGAAGAGAATACTACATGTGATTCACAATTCATAAAAGCTCCTATTAGCATCCATCTCTTCTCACAGGTAGGAAAAAATTCAGAACGTAGAGTTGGCCATATTGACAAACATCCCAAACAGTCTTACCAGTCGGATTTTCGTAGTACATTGAAATGCTGCTACATTCGAAGATCAACAATACAGAATTTGTATTTACTTCGTTGGATAATGTACCAAAATGCAGTGGTCGAAACTCTGGGCGGAGGAAAAAGGCTCGTCTTCCACTTTTTTTTTTTTTTTTAATTTATTTACTGACGCAGAGATTTTGGTGCCAGTATGTATCTTTGTGCCTACAAAGCATGCCTGTGTGGCGCTACATATATTCGACGGCAGAAGTTAGTTGTGGCGGCACCCACCAACATTTTTCAGAACTCCTGATTGCTTTTCACTCGATTCTAAGTCGCAGGCGGTTTTTTGGATTACAAAAACTGGAAAAAAAGTGCGGCTTAGATTCGAGTAAATACGGTAATATGAGACCCCAATGTGTCTAGATATGACTCCGACAGGTGACATGTATGTAAGCATCCTGTCTGTTCACCTGCACCCATTCATGTCCATTGTGCATTTGAATGGACTTGGGCAAATCCAACAGGACAATGTGACACCCCACATCCAGAATTGCCTATATTGGCTCCAGGAACACTCTTCTGAGTTTATACATTATTGAGCATATCTGGGATGCCTTGCAATGTGCTGTTCAGAAGAGATCTCCACCCTCTTGTACTCTTATGGATTTATGGATGACCCTGCAGTATTCATGGTGTCATTCCCCTCCAGCACTCCTTCAGACATTAGTCTAGTCCATGCCACGTCATGTTGCAGCACTTTTGCATGCTTGCGGGGGCCTTACACGATATTAGGCAGGTGTACCAGTCTCTTTGTCTCTTCAGCGTATTTTGGAAGAACATCTACGTCTATTGAGAGAAATGCCAATGACAACTGAAGTATTTCATTACTGCAGCAAAAAATAATGCATATAACTTTATATTTTTTCTCCACATGCTGGAGAAAAATGTGGTATGCCTCAGGTGGTAATGGAAATGATGCACTATTGCCTTTCCTTTCACACCGTTTTCCCACATGGGAAAAATATATATAAAAAACAAAGATCCTGTGACTTACCAAACAAGAAAGCGCTGGTAGATAGACATAATAAAAAACAAAAAACACAATAAAACACACACACATACAAAAACACACTAAAAAACACTCACACAAACACACACACAAATTTCTAGCTTTGAAATTTGTGTGTGTGTGTGTGTGTGTGTGTGTGTGTGTTTTTATTGTGTCTATCTACCAGCACTTTCTCGTTTGGTAATATATACACACACACACACAGGCATAGCTACATTTGTACAGGTTCCATGCACAATGTCAGAACTGCAGTTCTGCAGGTAGAGTGGGGTGATGCGTTGGGTTTGGTGGACAGGATGAGGCAAGAATGGAGTAAGGGAATGGGAGGGAAGATTGGAAAAGGGCAGCTGGTGGCTCAGAATGAGGCAGCAAGTCTGGGGATGGGAATGTGGGAGGGAGAGTCAGCAGATGCACAAGACAGGAATACAGCACCTGGGAACTGGCACAAGCACCAGGGAGTTCATGCAGTGCATGGTAAAGATGGTATGGAGGAGTGGATTGGGAGGGGGTTATGGTAAAGAAGAAGAGGAGACTGTATGGAAAAGAGTGTGTGTGCAGGATGAGTGCAGTTAGGGTCCTCTGACAGGGTGTTGGTTGTGGGGCTGGGGATTAGTGGAGATCGAGGCTAGGAGGGTTATGAGAGCAAACAATGTGTTGCTACGAAAACACCAACCTACATAGCTGTTGCTTGGTGGAAGATTCCAGATAGCCAGGGTTGCAGCCATTGAAATTGAGCATCCTGTGTTTAGAATCATTTTACACCACTGGATGGTCAACTCTGTTCTTAACGACAATTTGGTGGCGGCCATTCATTCGGCTGGACACTTCGTTTGTGGTCATGTGCAGGTAATATGCTGTGTAGAAATTTCAGCAGAGCTGGTACATGACATGGCTGCTTTCATAGGCAGCCTTGGCCCTGACTGGACTGGATAAGCCGGTGACAGGACTGGGGCTGGGTGTACTGGGTGGGTGAAGAGGACAGGTCTTGCACCTGGCCCTTCCACAGGGATAAATACCCTGTGGGGAAGAGTTGGAGTATGTGTGACATAGAGATGGATCAGGATATTGGGTAGGCTAGGTGGCCAGCAGAATACCACTATAGGAGGGGTGGGAGGAATTGTGGATAAGATGTTCCTCTTTCCAGGCATGATGGTAGATAGTTGAAGCTCTGTGGCCAAGAGCAGAGCTGACTACCCAGTGATGGAATATGCTACTAAGCAGAAAATGCTAAATTTTAATGGCCGTTTCATTTCCTGTGCAGCCTGGATCTTTCCCCTCAACACCAGCTGTTCTAAACCCCATGGAGGGGAGTTAACCATTCAACACCTCCTTCGACCCCATATTCCTCCCGGCCTTAATCTCTGCTAATTCCCTACCCCACTCCCACCTCCTGCCACCTGCCACAGCAGCCTATCATAAATCATCCTGCACCCACACACTGTTTCCCACAATCTCCCCTTCCTCTATTCTATCACCCCTCACAATTCACTCATTCATATCATTATCGTCATGTACTGCAGGAATTCATCAATGTCAGTGCCTGTGCGTTACACTGTTGTCCCATGCACCTGCTGCCTCTTCCTCCCACATTTCTATTCTTGTACCTGCTGTCTCCTTTAAAGCTGTCGGCTACCCTTTGCCAACCCTCTCTCCCACTCCCCCCTCCCTTCTCCGGTCACCCTCTCCACCTGGCACTACTCCTGTAGTTTTGGCATTGTGTATTCAACCAGCACGTTGTAGGTGTACAGGTGTGTGTGTGTGTGTGTGTGTGTGTGTGTGTGTGTGTGTGTGTGTGTCATCAAATTTCCAGTCTTGTTTATGTGCCTCTATTATTTAGAGAGTCATTAACATTCATATTTTCTCAATTAGTCAATATTATTTGTGTACTCCTAGAAGAGACAGGATATGGTGGCTAATGAGGGCTAGCTCCATCGATACAAATTGAATTTACTCAACAAGCACTGGCTGCTTTTCCTTGCTACCAGCCTAGCCTGACTGCACTAGCAGACACCCTCTGAGCTTAGCATGTTGGCAGCTTTTCTATGCAAAACTGGGTGGTAAATATGGAGTTAACAACACAGTGAAGATAATATTGAATGATGGAAATGCCAGTGTACACTGCACTGTATGTTGAGTTGAGGGTGATAGCAACTTGAAACAAGTGGATATTGGTCAAGTTGTATGCTGTCTTGCAAATTTGGTTAATTCTGCTTGTCCCATCAGTCATGGTGCTGGGTCTTACCTTGTAGCGTGGAAACAGTGAAGGGACTGTATCAGCAAGATGGTGGACTCACTCATGTGGCAAAGACAATTTATGAGCTGTTGAAGCACTCCATACAAGTAGTTAATATGGCCACAGTCAGTTTGTATATGACACAAAGTGACATCTACTTCATTACTCTCACCTAACATCCACTTCATACTAATTCCCTCATACTAATTCCAATGACCTGTAGACAGGTTTTGAAGAAAGTTAGCCCATGTTTCTTTAGGGATCTTCCACCAATTTATTAAGTAAATAGTAAATGAGTTCTTGCATTTTATGAAAATAAGGGAGTGTTCTATCCAAGAGTACATATCAATATAATAGAGGGAAACATTCCACGTGGGAAAAATATATCTAAAAACAAAGGTGATGTGACTTACCGAACGAAAGCGCTGGCAGGTCGATAGACACACAAACAAACACAAACATACACACAAAAGAGGCAACAGTTTGTTGCGAAAGCTTGAATTTCGTGTGTATGTTTGTGTTTGTTTGTGTGCCTATCGACCTGCCAGCGCAAGAGTACGTATCTGTATACAATTTCTGTCCAATAAATGTGTGAGAAGTAGTTGGGCTAAAAATTGAACAGTGGAATGCAACCATCAACGTTTGTAGTACTGACATTATGTGAGTATAACTACTATAGTTACAGGCATTTCCCATTCAATTTATTGTGTACCATATGTTTTTGATGCACAAACAATAAACTGGATTGCTTCTTTGTAAGACCACATTAAAATCTTCCTGGGTCATGCGTCTACTAATAAGGAATCCATATCTTCATAGTTAGAGATATAAACCAGCCCATCTAATATCTTTTCTTGGGTGTGAAGAAGTTTACTTATGAAGTGATGTCTCAGAAGTTGTGCACTCAGAATAATAGTTAACTGCACAGTTATTTTGTGACTTAATGCTGTCATGCTGTTGATACTACATACACACTTTCCATGAATTACCTCACCAATTTATACTGATTATTTATTATGAATAAGGAAGCTAAAATTGCTGAATTTATTTTTATGGCTTTTTAGGTAAAACAAATTGTGGATGAAATAATGGAAAAATTGCCAGAAGAGTTTAATATGGCAGAAATTATGGGAAAAGTGGAAGAACGTACTCCCTATGTAATTGTAGCCTTCCAGGAATGTGAGCGCATGAATTACTTAACTGGAGAAATGAAACGTTCACTTCGAGAACTGGATCTAGGTTTGAAGGTAATAGTTACGTATAGCTTTTCAGTATCTAGTGAATATGTGCAACATATTCATATGTCCAGGAGGAATTGTTTTTAAATGAGACAATGCTGAGTACTGAGTCCTCTTCAGTCTTAATGAGAGCATGACCATGAGGCTTATTATGGTAGTCAGCTGCATATCTAGAACATAAACATAGCTTGCAAACCAGATCAACTATTACAAGATCTGAATCAGCACAAAGAGGTTCCATCGTATCTTCTTCATTTGAGGAAATTTCTGTATGTATGTAATAAGACATTAAGGACTCCCATTCAATGGTACAATTCATTGTTCTTCTCTTCTTTTTGTGTCACAAATAAATATTTGGCAGTGCACACTGCACACTCCGCTGCAGAGTGAAAATCTCATTCTGGAAATATTTGGCAGTGCTTGACAAGTCTGCAATCGAGCACTAACATATGACAGGAACTATTCCACAACTACTCAGAGTAACTACCATTGAAAAAGTGAAACCAAGACTTGGTTTTCTCTTCGATTTATTGTATAGTTATATTATAAATGATGCAGTTTCAAGTTGCAGATCAGTGCTCCCTTGTGAAGAAGGTCATAAATAGTTCTACAGTGGAACCTTGCATAGCAAACATTAATTCGTTCCAAAATCTTACTTGTAGTGCAAAACACTCAATAAGTGAAACAGTTTATCCCATATAACTTAATGTAAAATACAATAAAGTGTTCCATGCAGGAAAAATATTAAAAGTTTTATCTTATTCATGCCAGTTATTCAAACAAAATTGTACATACAGTATTAAGTTCTTTATTATTCACAATACATAACTAATTCTTTTTTTACTAGGAAGCTATCTACAGTTATTTGCTGCTGCTGATGCTTCAACACTTGGTGAAAATGCAACACAGCATAATTGTCAAATAAATTTGTAACACATGTAGCCACTGCTTTATTGAGGTGATGATTTTCAATGTAGGATGCAACCAGTTTCCATGCTTTCAGGATTTCTCTTATTGTGCCAGAAGATTGCTGTTTTGCTCTTACTGTCTCCTCCCCCTCCTCCTCCTCCTCCTCCTCCTCCTCCTCCTCTGAAGAACTCCTCTCCATAACTTCCTGCTGTGAAACACATCACAACTTCATTAGCTCTTTGCTGGTTATTTCTAGGCTGCGATCTTCAACAAGCTCATCGATATCATTGTTATCCACTTCTACTCCTATGCTCTCGGCCGAAGCAGAAGTGAGATTTCTCTTGGTAACCCATTCCCATACCTTTTCGATCATCTTGATGCAGACAACGATGTTGAAGTGATATTTCCAAAACTCTCTTAGAGTGAGATTGGTAGCTTCAGTCAACTCAAAGCAATGCTCGAAGAGTGCTGTAGTGTAGAGCTTCTTAAAGTTAGAAATAATCTGCTGGTTCATAGTCTGGAGTAACGAAGTGGTTTTGGGAGGCACACATTGGATCTTGATGAATTGAAACTCTTCAAGGAGGTGTTTTTGTAGACCTGGAGAATGGACAGAAGCATAACAAGCAAAACATGGAGTGGCAGATTCATCTCAAACAAATATTTTTTTCACTGAAGGAGCAAACACTTCATTGATCCAATCACAAAAACCATCACATGTCATCCAAGTCTTGTTGTTGAGCCTCTACATCACATTTAACCTTCTCTTCTGCACTTAACTTCTTGAAGGCTCGTCTAGTTTTTGAACAGTAAAAAAGCAGTGGTTTAATTTTCAAATCACCGCTTACATAGGTACAGAATGACAGTGTGAGACAGTCTTTCATTGGCTTGTGACTGGGCAATGCATTCTCCTCTGCTGTTATAAAAGTATGCTTCAGCATCTTTTTCCAGAATAGACTTGCCTTGACACAATGAAAAACCTGTTGTGGCAGAAAATCCCCAGAATCTATGAGTATCTTGAAGTTGCTGATGAAGTTCTTTGCTGCTTTTGTGGCAGAGCTGGCTGCTTTACCATGCCTCACAATGCTGTGGATGCTGGTTCTTCTCTTAAACTTCTTGAACCACCCATAGCCTCCCTGAAACACTTCTTTCAGCACTGATGATCATGGTGTCTTCTTACCGAGGTCGGCGAAAATCATTGTTACCTTCTCACAAATGATGTTCTCGTTAATAGAGTCACATTAAAATAGCTTTTCATTTATCCACATAAGGAGCAATCTTTCAATATCATCCAGAATATGAAACCGTTGTTTAGATACTCTTGTCACTCCCTTTGAAGCATCTGTTTCCTTAATCTCATCCTTGGTATTGAGGATAATGCAAGTAGTTGATGTAGGCCAATTGTATGTGCTTTCTGAATCAGCAATGCACACACCAAGTTCACGTTTTTCAATGATTCTGCATTTCATTTCTAAAGTCATTTTCTTTCTCTTATGGTCATCTTCTTGCGGCTCTACATTCAGGGACATTTCTATGAAGGTTATTTAAATTTGCATACAAAAAACACTGTGTGAACACAAGTTTAGAAAATGTGTGATCATAAGCTGCACTAAGATGGTAGCAGAAAGAGTGCTAAATCCAGGCTGCAGTACATACTAAAGACATTGTTCATATGCCACTGGTGATAATGAAAGGTGTTCATATTGTTGAAAGTTTCTCCCTCTGGGCACGAACAGCTGGAGACATCACACTAAATCATTGTCACTCATTAATCAAAACATTGCTCGCTAAGCGAGGCACTTTGCAATTTGTTTTGCTCATTATTCGAATTTTGCGTTATGGGAGGTACTCATTAAGTGACGTTACACTGTACCTGTTTCAGCTCAGAAATTTTGGTCAGTTCATACATTTCTTGTTGGATGGTGCTTGAATTTATGATATAGTGGTATGCAGGGTCAGTATATTCAATGAATGGAAGGTGGTCCTTAAAAGCCACAAAGAATCAGATTCACACACCTGAAGCAGGAACAAATGCAGTTTGATGTGTAGCCTAAGTATACAATGTTTGTAGCATACAAATACCTGCATCCCGTCACAGTGATACCTGTGACCTGCAGGTGATCTTTAATGTACAAAAGGCAGTATAATGTGAAATTTTCTCTTTGGCACACTTACTTTGATACCAGTCTGAACAGAGATAAAAGGTATTGTTTACATTAACAGTAATAAACTTATATGTTTTAAAAATACGGTAAATAATTTGAGAAATATGCAGTGTGTAATAAATGTACTAGTTTTATTGGAGCTCATTGAAATGAAAAAAACTGGTATGAAGTCGTCTATGTATTTTTTGAAGTGTTAAATGGTTCATGACACTGTTCCTGAAATTTTAGAAAAAAAATGTACTGAAAAATTTTGAAAAGAGTTTTTCTTCCAAAAACCAAAAGAATGCAACCACATGTTCCAAAAACAAATCTCAAATAGAGTGTCAATTATGTTGTCTAAAAGTAGACATTTTAAACTCTAATCCTTGGCAATTTCAACAGGAATGAGTTTGTTTATTTGGGAATAAGTTGCTGTATAAATATAAGATTATAGAGTTATGTCATCCTTCCTAAAACACACTATATAAGAAAAGCAATAACTTGAAAGGATAGACAGCTACTTATAACATAGACAAGTTGCTGAATGGCAGATAGGCACAATGAAAAAGACTGTTAGATGTCATTCAGCTGTTTGACCAAGTGTTTCATCAAACATAGACAACAAAACTCACACACATCCACACAAGCACAACTCACACATACATTGTCACTGTCATATAAAGCCTGACAGTAACTGCATGTGAAGTGAGCAGTGATCTTTGTAGGAGTGGGCAGTGGGAGTAAAGAGAAGGTGTGTGGCTGGGAGGGATAGCAAAGCAGGGAATGGAGGGGGAAGATGTTAGTGCCCTGCAAGAGTATGGGACATGGTAGGGACAGGATAGGGCCGTTACGTTGAGCATTGGGTGGTTTTGCGGAAGAGGGATGGTTAGGGGGAGAGGGGGAAATGAGAGGAGGGGAGCAGAGAAATGTAAAGGGTGTGCAAATATATACAAAAAGAATAATAAATATTATTATTATTAATCAAATTAATTATAATATTATAAAATTTTATTTTTATAAATTTTGAAGTGAATGAATTGTCTTGCAGTCTTAATTTACAAATCTTGTAAATTGTAAGTCAGCAGTAGCATGAATTTACGTCAATTTTTGCAATCTCTATGCCGTTGAGATTTACTTAATTTAGTTATATGCTTCTTCTTCTGCCATAAGTACTTCACATTTCTGACCGTGAATGCAATACTGATTTTTATAGCACTTCCTCTTCAGATGCAGGCAGCTACAGTGACATGATGTTAGCATAATGTGTGGAAGAAAATAAAAACTTTCATGGTTTTGCACTAGTAAGAATCCTCACACTTCATATTTTCATAAATTATTATTTAGGTATCACAAATTCTACTACACACTTCTCACAAAAATACATCTTCTCCCTACAAGGACTAAAGATAGTGTCTATTAAATAACTGACAAAAAAATTGAACAAAGTTTTCTATCATTTGTCATTTATCTTCCAGCATAGCAAAATACATCTTTGCCTATGCTTATAGTGGCCATTCTAGTGTTTATTGTCATTGGTTTTTAACTTTTATCATAGCATGTTGGGGCTTTTCCTTATATACTTATACAAGGACTATGCAGGTGCAGGAAAACATGTAGGACAGGAATGGGATCAGGGAAGTGTACTCAGCATTTGGCTGCTCCAGCTACCTCTTGGCCTCAGTTTGCCAATGAACATTCTCATGGTCAGACAGCTTGTTAGGTGTCATACCCACATAGAATATGGCACAGGGTTGCAGATAATCTGGTAGAGCACATGGCTGCTTTCATAGGTGAACCCGCCTTTCAAGTGTTAGGAGACATCTGTGACATGACTTGAATAGGTTTCAATGGGTATGAGCAGAGGGGCAAGGCTGTGGGAGCAGCGATGGAATAGGGATTGATAAGGATATTGTGTGGTTGGGTGGGTAGCAGAATACCACTGAGGGAGGCGTGCAGAGGATATTTTTCATTTCAGGCATGATGAGAGATAGTCAAAACCCTAGAATGAAATTTTCACTCTACAGCGGAGTGCGCGCTGATATGAAACTTCCTGGCAGATTAAAACTGTGTGCCGGACCGCGACTCGAACTCGGGACCTTTGCCTTACGCGGGCAAGTGCTCTACCAATTGAGCTACCCAAGCACGACTCACGCCCCGTCCTCACAGCTTTACTTCTGCCAGTACCTCGTCTCCTACCTTCCAAACTTTAGCAGAAGCTCTCCTGCGAACCTAGCAGAACTAGCACTCCTGAAAGAAAGGATATTGCAGAGACATGGCTTAGCCACAGCCTGGGGGATGTTTCTGGAATGAAATTTTCACTCTACAGCGGAGTGCGCGCTGATATGAAACTTCCTGGCAGATTAAAACTGTGTGCCGGACCTTTTCCTTTTGCGGGCAAGTGCTCTACCAAAGCTGTGAGGACGGAGCATGAGTCGTGCTCGGGTAGCTCATTGGTAGAGCACTCGCCCGTGATAGGCAAAGGTCCTGAGTTCGAGTCTCGGTCCGGCACACAGTTTTAATCTGCCAGGAAGTTTCAGTCAAAACCGTGACCGAAAATGGTATCAAGTTGCTCTAGACCTGGGTGGTACTGAGTCATGACGGGGTTGCTTCCATGTGGCCAGACATTTGGGGATGACAGGTGCTGGGGAAGACAAGGCATAAGAGATCTGTTTCTGGACTACGTGGGGATGGTAATTTTGGTCTTGAGCACCCTGGTGAGACTCTTGCCTTATTTCGAGAGGGACTGCTCATCACTGCTAATAAGATAACCATGGGTGGCTAGGCTGTATGGAAGGGTCTTCTCGATGTGGATTTTGTGGCAGCCGTTTAATTGGAGGTGTTGTAGGTGGTTGGTTTATTTGATGTGGTTGGAGACACTGATGTAGCCATCCTTGAGGTGGAGGTCAACTACTGGAACAACAGAATCACATTCTATACCAAGTTTTTGACAACATCTCGTCATACCATAATAAGAGGTATATCATCCCTACTATCCTCCCCACCCCTCCCACAGTGGTATTCCACTATCCACCCAATCTATGCTCATCTCTCCTTGCCCATCCCTATTACCCTGCTCCCAGCACCTTACCCCGTAGCTCATATTCCAACAATAGTCCTCGATCCAAGGCTTGTCCTGTACATCCTCTCACTATGATCTACTCATATTCTGTCACAGTCATCTCCATCCATATCAAAGACAAGGCCATCTGTGAAAGCAGCACTGTGATCTACCAGCTTAGCTGCAACTACTGTGCCTCATCATTTGTGAGCATAATGAAAAACAATCTGTTAAAAACTTTATTGAGCTGTTGCCATTTTTGGTCTTTACTTGGGTGGTGATGGTGTAGCAGCGCCTCTGAGGAAGTTCAGCGCAGTCCTGAACGAAACGTAAGGAGCAGAAAAGTTCTTGGACCACGACCTCACATCCCGGAAAGTATATCAACAGCCATAAATAGATCTGTCATGAAACATTTTGCAGCTGTAGTACACCACATTAACAAAAATTATTCCGCACTGCATAAACTATTCTTAAACAGTGCACCTTTTGAAATGAAAGTGGGCCAGAAGAAAGAATTTTTTCCATGTGTGCTGTAAAACCAAGGCTGTGGCAGTATTGTATGCAGCTTACCAAAGGTAATTATGCTCCATCAGGGACAAGTGATATTTGAAGATGGAGGAATAAGGCATAGAAAATATTTGATGCAAATTGCTGAGATCACATTTTAACAGAGTCACACTGCCCCTCTCATTATGCCTCATCACATAAACTACTACATTCCTCCTCCCAGTGGCATAGTAAATATAACTGGGAGCCAGGGCACAACACTTTATTTGTGCCCGTCCCCCTCCCACTGGCACCTTGCGTGCAATACTTCACTTTATTGCGTGTGTGTCCCCCCCCCCCCCCTCCAGAAAAACAAACATATATAATATATAGAATTTACTTAAATAATAATATATTTTCCGAAAAATCTTGTTTATCTTGGAGAGCATTTGGCACCCCTCTGCAAGTGGTGTCTGGGGCATGATAGACCCCCTTGCCCCCCTCCAACCTTGCTGTGTTGCTGTGTCCCCTCAACCCTCCTATCCTGATCCCTACAACATCATTTCCTCTCCTCCTAAACTGTGATGAAATTTATTGATGACCCCATTAGAATTAATGCTAATGTTGAATTTTCATTTTATTCTTATTGAGCTGTAATGAAATTAACCCATGATTTGAACTATTGCATTATAGATGAAAGAATTTTAGAAAACTTAAGTCTAGGATTGTATTGGAAATCAAGGAATTGCAATTTTTTCTTGCTGCACATCAGTTCCGTACCTTACAGTCAGAGTGTCCTTAATAATTTCATTAGAACCTATTTTCAAAATATTTCATTCGCTCATGATTTTCATGATGACATTTTATGGGGTTGTGTTTATGCAAAAGAAGCAATCAGAATCCAATGCCAAACTCTTTGTAACACCTATAAAGCTTTGAACATTTACAAATATTGTTTTGGTTCTGAACTTGTATTCTACTGGCATGTGATAATCCCCAGTAAGAAACAGGTGTTCTTGTTCTTGGTTCTGATAACTTACTACACGACAGCTATTCTCAGTATTTGCAAGAAGATTTTAGAACTGTGAACTTCTCAGTTGCTCAGTCTTTCACCACTAGCATGAGCAAATATTTTTGTACTAGAGAGAACTGTGAGTCATTAATTTAGGACCAATAGGTACAGTTTGAAGTGATTTCTGAGGATGATATAAATTCCTAGAATGTAACTCAGTTTCTAAAACTTTGAAATCTGTGTAGTTTGAATGTTGTAGAGCTGTACACTGTTAGTGATGTTTGATTTTCTGTCTGTGTGCACAGTGTCATTGCGTCTGTAGCAGATTATACTTTTGTTTCTGTGGAAGAGTTTCGTTTTTTTTTTTTTTTTTTTTTTTTTTAAAAAAATTGTGATATTAGTAATGTAGCTTCTCTGCATCATTTGTAGTACAAAAGGTATGTAGGATAATTTATGGTTATTGCAGTCCTTAATTTTTCAGTTAGTCTCAATTTCCTGGGTTAGTACAGTATATCATGTATGCAGTTCTGCAGTGTGGAAAATTGATAAAAACTCAGCTTGTTTTTGGATGTAAGGAGAATTCTCTGATAGAGAATCTGGGTATGTTGGTAATTTGGGCATCCAAAGTTAGTTGGTTAATTGTGTCCTGCAAGAAAATAGCTGACAACTTGGGAATGGTGGCCAGTGCACAGTCAGTATGTTTGACAGGACGTCAAATATGAGATGATGGGGAGACTCTGACAATGGCTACTGAGTGCTCAGGGTAAATATGGCTGTAAGTTTTAAGCTTATATCAACAAGAGTAACACCTGCCTTAGTTTGAAGCCTTCTTCAATTCCTTTAGATAGCTTGTTGAATTTCTGAAGACAATTAGGCTCACATGTGGATGCAAGTATGGTTCATCATTTGCAGCCTTGTATACAGAACTTCTGGTTTGGAGCCAAGTCGAGGGCTTAAACAGGAGGATCATATGGTTCTGCATCAATCTTAGATGCAGATTTCTGACCTCCAGTGTTGAGTGAAAAATTAGGGCCATCTTCCATACATCAAGTGTACACACCACAGAGTAAGCACACTATGTATGACATGCACAGGAGGGATTTTTAAGTTGTAAGCATGTCTTTATATACTTGGTGATCAATTACATGCTGCGATGAGTGAAGGTGATATACCAGCTACATTAATTTCAGATAATGTACATGCTTGCTGATTAATAAAAACAAAATACATTATTAATGTGGTATAAGTTAACAGGAGGAGTGTCCATGGTAGGGTTCCAGAATTAGTCTCACTTATTAACAGCACCAGTACACACATAGTACTAAGAAAAAGAAGCTGAGTGAAACCAGAATCAAACAGTGACAAAATCTTATATTCCAATTGAAATATTTATCACAAAGATAGGCTCTACACTAATTGTGGTGATGTATTTATTGTCATAAGGAGCTTGGTCATTACAGATTCTAAATGCAAAGGAATCTATGTGAAGTTAAGCTTCAAAGGTGGGTAAAACATGGTAATCTGATGGTTCTATTGAACTTCTACCTCAGATGTTGTAGTGGTGAAACTCGTTATAGAAACCTGATGTAATTTTCTTGGCCAGTAGGCAGAGATTTTAATGGGAGAGTCTCAAGACTGAAGCAGGAATTAATGTGAGATTATTGTAAATAGCAATGATGTAGAAAAATACACAATTAAAAAAGACTTAAACATATCTGAGTGTCTTTTAATTGTGTTTGTTTGCAACTTAATGTGTCATTCTTTATGGAAAGTAGCAATCTATCTTTTCCTACATTGTTGATATTCCTATCTGGAGATTACTGTAAATGTATTTTCTGAAGTTTACCTGGAGCAATTAGTTAGGAAACCAACATGTGAGCACGGTGTCGTAGATCTATCAGTAACTAGCATACCCAAACTTATTGAATAACCATTTTTGCTATAGTTTTTCTAAAATAGACTATCAAATATTTCCAACAGTGGCCTTTTGGTAATGATATTATGCATTTTGCAGGGTGAACTGACAATAACATTTGTCATGGAAGAATTGGAGAATGCACTTTTCCTAGATCAGGTAAGATCTTTTTTCCATACACATAATAAAAGTTAATACAACTACATTATCTTCTTGTGGTATAACTCTAAAATATTCAGAAGATAAAAGTGGTGTTAGATTCCATATTAAAGCTATATTATGCTTAATATGTTGTGAAAGTTGTTAATGAGACACGTGTGGCTGACAGCTTTCAGCTGAATCATCTGGATCCTCCCCTCACCACTAGCTTCTCTGAACTACGCAGGTGGGAGTTATTCTTACAACACATCCTCCACTCCTATAATCTTCTTGGCCTCAATCTCAGATAACCCACTGTCCCCACACCCTTCACCCAACAGTTTCCACTTCCTGTGTCCTATCACCCCTTCCCAATTCATGTTCCCATGACACCTTCAGTATGTGCTGCTTCCCACCAATAGCTACACTCATGCCAGCCAGTATGCGTATCGACAACTCAGTGCTTCTGATTTCGGGTGAATGATCTCCTTTAATCCAAAAGTATTTGCATTCTACAAGAACTACCCTACAAGATTCATATAAAAATAACTTTTGTTAAAAATAGTTCTTACATGTTTGAATTTTATGTGTATTGAATTTTGAACATGGTAAACTTTTTCATGTTTGAATTGCATATGCATTGAATTTTAAATATGATAATTTTTTTCCACTTTGAGTGTAAACAAGATCTGGATTTGGCGACCTTATTTCCTGAGAACCAGAGGAAAATATTTTAGCTGGGGCAGACTGTTAAATACATAACTTACAAAGAACTCTTTTGTCTAAATTCCAATCTATATTTAAGAGTAAATGGTTTGAAATAGCTATGAAGGATGGAAATTATTTGAGACTATATCCTTACACAAACATGCTGGGCAAAATATGTAATTGTAATAAATTAATAAAGTAAAATGTACTTTTTTGAGAAGTTCCTGTGTAAAACAAGTGATACTACTCATTCCAACCATACAACTCTCAAAAAGTTATCAATCAACCTGTCATGGGCTCATATTATCTACACACATCACAAAAAGTTTTTCATCACCTCGGTTCCAAGAGTTCCAGAACCTGTACAGAAAATTGGAATAGAGCAACATAAACATCATTTCCACCCTTTTTATTGCTCATGAAAACCAAACATTGCATATTGTACCACCTTCAGAAGTGGTGGTCCAGATTGCTGTACACACCAGTCCCTCTAATACCCAGTAGCTCTTGCATTGATGTATGCCTGTATTCGTCGTGGCATACTTCCACAAGTTCATCAAGGCACTGTTGGTCCAGATTGTCGCACTCCTCAATGGCGATTCGACATAGATCTCTCAGAGGGGTTTGTCACATCATCCATAAACAGCCCTTTTCAGTCTATCCCAGGAATGTTTGATAGGGTTCATGTCTGAAGAACATGCTGGCCGCTCTAGTCGAGTGATGTCATTATCCAGAAGGAAATCATTGACAAGATGTAAGTGATGGGGATGTGAATTGTCGTTCATGAAGATGAATGCCTCGTGAGTATGCTGCTGATATGGTTACACTATCGGTCGGAGGATGGAATTAACGTATCATACATCCATTACAACCCCTTCCATGACCACCAGCGGCGTATGTCGGCCCCACATAATGCCACCCCAAAACAGCAGGGAACCTCCATCTAGCTGCACTTATTGGACAGTGTGTCTAAGACATTCAGCCTGACCGGGTTGCCTCCAAACACTTCTCCGACGATTGTCTGGTTGAAGGCATATGCGACACTCATCAGTGAAGAGAATGTTATGCCAATCCTGAACGGTCCATTTGGCATGTTGTTGGGCCCATCTGTACTGCACTGCATGGTGTCATGGTTGCAAAGATGGACCTCGCCATGGACGTTGGGAATGAAGTTGTGCATCATGCATCTTATTGCGCACAGCTTGAGTCGAACACAATGTCCTGTGGCTGCACGAAAAGCATTATTCAACATGGTGGCATTGCTGTCAGGGTTCCTCTGAACCATAATCCACAGGTAGTGGTAATCCACTGCAGTAGTATCCCTTGGGAGGCCTGAGTAAGGCATGTCATCGACAATTCCTGTCTCTCTGTATCTCCTCTGTGTCCAAACAACATCAGTTTGGTTCACTCCGAGATGCCTGCACACTTCCCTTGTTGAGAGTCCTTCCTGGCACAAAGTAACAATGTGGATGCGATTGAATAACTGTATTGACCATCTAGGCATGGTTGAACTACAGACAACACGAGCCATGTACCTCTTTCCTTATAGAATGACTGGAATTGATCAGCTGTCGGACCCCCTCCATCTAATAGTTGCTGCTCATTCATGGTTGTCTACATCTTTGGGTGGGTTTATTGACATCTCTGAACAGTCAAAGGGACTGTGTCTGTGATACAATATCCACAGGCAACATCTGTCTTCAGGAGTTCTAGGAACCGGGGTGATGCATAACTTTTTTTGATGTGTGTATATCATTTGACCTTCACAAATCTATCAGTCACAGTACTAACAACCATTTATCAAAATGCGGAACATCTTTCAGGACGTACCTGGAACTGAGACCCCCCAGCCCAGATTCCTCATCCCGACCGCGGTTGGTACTCACTCATTCACTAGTATTACAATTGCTTGAGAAGGTTCATTATTTCCACTTTTCAGCTCTCTGCTGCTTTTGTTCCCACCATTCCTTTTTTTGATTTGATTTGATTTGATTTGATTTTTTATTGGTCCAGTTTTATCATATAGCACAAATTGTACAATTGATATTGGACAGGTCAAAGATAAGTTACAATAATACATAGTATTAGCAATTAAAATTAGGTACCTACTTAAATTAATTTTGTTACTTATTCAGAAATTCTCCGACAGAATAGAAACAGTGCTTTATTAGAAATGCCTTTAGTTTAGCTTTAAATATTGGATGAGTAGTATTTTTTATTTCCTCTGGTATCTTATTGTGTAGTATTACACCAATGTTAATTATGCTCCTCTGATAGGTGGTTGTTCTGTGATATTTTTGATGTATATTTGATTCCCTTCTGGTACTATAGTTGTGTACACTTTTGTTCTGTAGCAGTTTGCCTGTTTTCAGGAGGTAGTCCCTAGTGAACAAGATAGTTTCATAAATGAATAAACTTGGAACATTTAGAACACCAAGCTCAGTAAAATGGGATTTACAGGACTCCATCTTTTTAAGGCCACAAATTATTCTTAAAGCTCTTTTTTGCATTCTAAAAACCTTTACACTGTGAGTTGAGTATCCCCAGAAAATAATCCCCTACATAACCAAGTTGTAGTAGTGTTAGTTATCCCCAGCTCAGACTTGAGTCAGCTTACAAAATATAAACTCTGGAAAAGTACCATTCCACCATCTCATTAAGAGGTACAGTTGTGCTTGAAATCACAAAGTTTTTCTACAGGAACCTATGCTTTTTCAAACAATTTTTGCAGTGCGTGTCTAATTACGTGTGACAGTATCATCAATTTTGTGTAGGTTCCAGCTGTGTGGGCCCAGAGAGCATATCCTTCCCTACTAGGTCTTACTGCCTGGTTTGCTGATCTTCTGCTTCGCTTACGTGAGCTTGAAACATGGGCCACAGATTTTGTGGTAAGTATAAAATTCTGTTATTCTTAATATGAAACAAACAGTGGATGAAAGTACCGTATAGTGCCCAAAATATGGAAAAAAGTTATCTTTATGTAATTCAGAAATAGGAGACTTAGTCATTTGCTGTGAACTCCTTTAAAACTCCAACAGACTCTAAGGCACAAAAAACAATGATATAAAAGTGATTCCAGAAAGCATGGGAATTACTGTTATCATATATTCAAGTTCTGTACATGTGTATGGTTTAAATCATGGTATTCATAGAAATTGCCATTGTAAACATACTCATGAATGAGTAGTGCAGTTTTTATTGAATTAATTAAATTGTAAATTAAAAGCTTCCTTCTGGTAACAAGAAGGTTTTCCAGACTGAATAAGCAAAATATTCACAGATCATCTGTTAATCGCTAAGAATAAATTCTGATCTGCTGACGTGCTGAAATTCCTGGAATCTATGAATACCTTCTCCTAATTAAATTTCACATGATCCTATTCCGAATCCCATGCCACTGTCCTTGGTGTTGTTCTCATCCTCACTGAAGGCCAGCTACACACTTCCATCCACATTAAACCTACCAACAAACAACAATATTTACATTTTGACAGTTGTCATCCTTTCCATGTCAAATATTCCCTCCCATTCAGCCTTGGCATATGAGGCAAACGTATTTGTTCAGATGCAGACTCTTTACAGCAATACACCACCATTCTCACCTCAGCCATCACTGCATGTTATTACCCTATCAGCCTAGTTAAAAAGCAGATTTCCTGAGCCGTCACATCTAATCCTTGTACTGCTGATCCCTCCAAAAAACAACTGGATCACATCATTGGTGATTCAGTATTATCCTGCTCTGGGATGTGTTAAACAGCTACTTCAACAGGGCCATGACTTCCTAAAAGTATGCCCTGAAATGAGATCCATTGTGTCTGAAATTTTGCCCACCACACCTAGAATAGCTTTCCATCGCTCTCGCAGTCTCCGCAATATTCTTGTCGGACCCTATGTTCCTTCTGCACCCATCTCCCTACCTTATTGCTCCTACTTGTGTGACCAGCCCCACTGCAAGACTTGCCCTACGCATCCTCCTGCCACCACCTGTGACAGCCCTGTAACTGGCAAAACATATACTACCAAAGGGAGACACTGCTCAGCCTTCTACATCGGCATGGCCACCACCAAATTATCAATTAGGATGAATGGGCATAGGCAAAGGGTGTGTACTGGCAACTCACAATATCCTGTTGCAGAGCATGATCTACAACATGACATTCATGACTTCGGCACCTGTTTCTCCACACGCGCTATCTGGAGTATCCCCCAGATACCAGTTTCTCAAAACTCCACCAGTAGGAACTAGCACTACATGTCCTTGGCTCTCACCACCCACTGGACCTTAATTTACATTAATTTTTTCCATCTCAGCATTTCTTCACTGTAACTACTTTTTGCTTCACCCTATTTTATGTTTCTACATCTTTCTTTGTATTTCCCATCTATTTTTCACTGTCACCCCTCTCACCTCTGTTATGTACAATGCACTTAGCTTTTCACTCTTGTTAACTCATGCATGACATTTAAGCAGTAATCTCTGTCTGCATATTACCCTGTCTTCCACCTTTAAGCTCTCAGGTTTTCAAATCTCACCTGATGCAGTCCCCAACAATCAGTCTTTCCTTCTCATCCCGTACGATAAGTCTCCCCCGAACTGCAGTTCTGTGTGACTTCCCCAAAATCTACCCCTTTTCCTAGACCTCTCCAGTTCTTTCTCTTCACCCCTCTACCTTCCCTTTCAACCCTTCTGCCTGAAGAAGGAACCACTGGCTCTGAAATCTGGCTAATTACAACTGTCTTTTATGTGTGTGTTCTGCCGCTGCTTGGTACAGTTAAATAATTTGGTCAATAATTGATCGTTTTCATTGTTATATTTTTACATTTTGTAACAAATACTGAGCCTTGGGGAGTTTTTCTTGTATGTCAGTTCTTAAAACCTAGGAGAATCCCTGGTCTGCTATGAAGGTAATTGGACTACTTGCAGAAGTATGTCAATTACACCAGCTTCACCATATCAATGATCATATGCCCCTTCACAGTTGATACTTTTCATCACAATTTTTATATAGGGCCTTTCACAAAATATAAATCACCACCCAGTCCAAATGGAACAAAATCTTTTTAATTTTTGTATGCTTAATTTTTACTCCTCTCATTATTCTTACTTAATCTGTGGTTGTGACAGCTGTCTTGTCTCCAAAATGTCAAATTGATTGAAAGAGTTTTGCAATATTTTTATTTAAGGAACAGTTCTCTGTCTTTCATAGCTCCAAAAATTATATTATTACCTAGTCACACTGTTTCCTTACTCTTCTGAACTATCTCAAAGTGCAGATCTCTTAGATATTTATTTTTCCTCACCACCTGTTTTTTCATTCAGTTTGAATACTTTTATTGCTTCTTGCACGAATATGTTTTGACCATTGTGGGCAAACATTCCTCTGTCAATTTTTTCTGAAGATCTCAACTGTGTTACTATTAGCTTCATTATTAAATCAAAATATAGTTTTCTAAAGACTCTCTGCATTTTGTGACGATGTTACTGCAGTTACATCCTGCAGTATCATAAAAGTCATTGTGAAAATGATTTTCTTACTTTGGTTTTCTTGTTATTATCATAAGCAATTTTCACTTCATCATCAACCATAGCTATTTGACATCTACTGCTGGATAAATGTCTCCTTTAGACATCTTCATGCATTGTGGTCTGCAGCTATTGGGCTGGACAAAAATGTGGGACACTGCAAGAAATGCATGATTGAACATAATGGAGATGCTAACTAAGTCTGCAGGTTGCACGATTGTATTTGACCTGCAGTATTGTATTTGACCACAGATGGTACCCATGCAATATCTTCAAAACATTGCAGGTGTCAGTCGTGGTCAGAACAGGGTTCTGTGTAGTTGTGAGTGCATCGTGTCAGAGCAAAGTGAAGTGTAATATGGGCAAATTGGTAGTAGTCATATGATCGGTGCTTCTGTATCCAAGGGAGCTGAAGTGTTTGGCATTTCAAGAGGCACCATATAGAAGATTTATGCTGCATAGCAGGAAACATCATCCACTAAGTCAGACAGTGCAGATGAAAGTGTGTGTTAAGTTCTTATGAGAGATGGTCATTGAAGAGGATAGTGATGAAAAAATAAGAGGACGACAGTTGCAAAAGTCACAGCAGAAATGAATCTTGTTAGCACCAAAACGACATGAAGGGAGCTCCAGAAGGAGGGAATTGCAGGGTGAGCTGGAATTCCAACAAACGCCCATAACAGAAGAATGTGGTGCTGAAGATATATAATCTGGACTATGGAGTAATGGAAGAAAGTCATTTGTCTGGATGAGTCTTATTGCACACTATTTCCAACTTCTTGTCGAGTTTACCTCCCAAGAGGAAAACATGGTGGGGGTTCAGTGATCTGGGCAGCTGTATCATAGTATTCCATGGACTCCAAGATTACTCTGTAAGTCTGCACAATTGCCAAGGATTATGTGACCATTTTGGCTGCTCAGGTCCATCCCATGATACAATGTTTGTTCCCCAATGGTGATGCTGTGTACCTAGACCCCCTGTTCATATAGCTCTCATCATCCATGACTGGTTTTTCTGATTATGAGAATGAATTGCTGCATCTTCCTTGAAGTTCATCTGCACTAGAGGCAAACAGTAAAATCTGACCAGCAAAACAACAGTGGTTCAGGAATATTTTGCCACCAGATATTCCTTCTTCTATTTTCAGTTTCAGGTATCTGAAAAGTTAATAGTTTTAATGTTGCGGAATCTTCTTGCCTGACAACTCTTTCATCACTTTTACTTGTCTTGGTTACAAAGAGCAAATTTTCAATACTTCACATGTCTTTCTGACTACTCATATGCCTTGCATTTCCAAAAGATGAGAAAACAAACATGCCTATGAATCACATCACTTATGAATTATACATTTTTCGCATATGAAGTGCTTATTTCGATAGTAGTACGAGTCCATTTTTGTTCATTCTGAGATACAGAGTCCTAAAGTTAAAAGAGTGCTGAAAAATCTGCAGTTGAGATACCAGAAATATTCCAGTATATACTTGAATATAATATATTCATATATATATATATATATATATATATATATATATATATATATATATATATATATATATATATATTCAAGTATATATATAACAAATATTGAAGTATATATACTGGAATATTTCTGGTATCTCAACTGCAGATTTTTCAGTGCTCTTTTAACTTCAGGACTCTGTATCTCAGAATGAACAAAAATGGACTTGTAGCTCTATTGAAATTAACCCTTCATATAAGGTTGCATTTTGGCTCACTATACAGTAAAACCTCATTTTACATATTTTAGCAGACTGACCCAAAACAGGAGAGTGTAAAATACTGGGAACACAATAGGCAAAAATGAATAACTTACTTGTACTGCCATTCTCTTTATATTGTTCAAAATATGATATTAAAACAATTTTAATTTTGCCTATTTTTTAAAAAAAATCTCAAATAATTAATTGTTTTTGTTTCTTTGTAACAGCAATTAGCTCTACCCTTTTGCAAAACCACATTAAAATGATAGTCATGTTCTAATGTGAGACTTATTATTGATAATAATTATAAAATTATTGTAAGTAACACAATATTGGTTACCTTGTAGGCACAAAATCTAGAGCTTGTTTGCTGACAAGGAGGTTACTCGATTCAGGGACATCCTGGGTGAGGAAGAGGGCAGAAATTGTCATCACGTTACGGAGCATCTTTAGGAGGAATGTTTACATCTGACATCATGTTGTAACAACCTGCGTGCCTAATACATTTCACGCGGAAGTAACGACAGTTCCTAAAAGCCCATTATAGGGATGGCCATCTCCAAAAGCAGTGTTTATTCGCATAAATGACTGTGAAATTAAATTAAAGCTATTGTAATACAACACAGTGAGCAGGAGGAAGGTTGGTACTGGAGTCACTACCATCAGATCGTGATTATCATTAAGGCAGTCACTCAGCATACTATCCCATCCTTCCAAACACTGCGAACCTATAATACAAGCAACCGTGAGCCAACACGCCAACATGAAAATCCTCTTTATTGCACTAACACTATGTTACATGATCAATAACTTTGCGTATCATTTGCATTTTCTGCTTTTTCCAAGGCTGACTTTGACCAGGATTATGATGCATTTTTTGCAGATATTGGGAATGAAAATCGATGTTAGAAGTTGTGAAAATATCAAAGAAAACTTAAAATGTTGTAACACTGAATCATTAATGGCAGAAAAGCTTCTATTTAGAGAATAGGACTTGTGTTGGGATGGACAAAAATGAATGTAAAAAGAAGGAAAATGTAAAAATGGGGTTGTACTGTAGTATAAATGCTCAAATTTTTTTCCATCTTACACACTCCTGTTGCGACTTTTCTGTTTCCAGCTACCAGCATCTGTCTGGCTGGCAGGATTTTTCAATCCGCAGTCATTTTTGACAGCCATCATGCAGTCGACAGCTCGCAAGAATGAACTTCCTCTTGACAAAATGTGTTTACAGTGTGATGTGACAAAAAAGCTGAAAGAGGATGTTGTGTAAGTTCCCCAGAAATTTCAACAGTTTAAAATCTGAAAGGACCTCATTATGTTAACACAACAAATTAACAATAAGTATAAATGCAATATAAGAAGCTGAAATAATTATCATTTCTTCACTTTAGGTTTACACTCTACAATGTTGCATAACAATTTTCTGCTGAGAGATACTCAGTAATGTACTTATTGGTATTTTAAAATAGATTGTGCCTAATCTAAATACTTCCTGTTTTCTTCAACTTGACATTGTTTTCACCTAGTGCACTGCTTAGAAATGGTGCAGTGAAGAAAGTTATGGGTAGCAACCAGACGGAAAGAGGGAACAATAAACTTTCAGACACCATATATGCAACAGAAATGGACAGCCTTTGATTTAAACAATACAGTAGTGAAGTATCAGGCATTGTGTTTTTATCACAGCATCTTACACTTCAAATTCTTTTATCTGAGGGAAGTACTATTTACAGTGTTACTGGTCATAGCTTCATAAATATCAGCCAATTCATAAGGAAATGTAACTTTCAGTTATCTGTGATCCACATGAAGTATAAAACAGAGAACCCTTATTTCCTCCAGCATTGCTATGTGAGCAGCCCTGTAAGAGCACATCCTGTTCAACACTTGCTGCAGCGTGTGGATAGTGAAAGACTGTCTCTTTGTATCTCACACCCACTGCATGATAATTTTATTCATAATTTCGGAGTGTATATAAGTGTGACCTAACTCCTGAAGTTATTTTATTATGAATTTGGTAATTAATATACTTTGAGTCCTATAGTCGTATGTTGGGACAGCGGACCCAGTCACAAAAATATTCTCATGAGGATGAAACTCATTCTGGATGCTCAGAAACAGCTGCTACCAAGCAAAATGCATATAGTGCTTGAAAACTGGTTGAGGAACACAACCACCAAAGTAGCTATATCTTTAGGATTGTATTGGAAGCCATCTCTAATGTTTTTCATGAGACACTTTCTATAAGGAAATGTCCAGTTGGTAAATACCATACCATCTGATTTTGGAACAGGAGGCTCTGAAAATAATGCAAAATTGTTTTAAGGAGCGTGACTGTGAGTAACCAACAGTTCTGCTAAAACAGAGAGAAGTAATACTCATCTGGTTCTCTCTCTCTCTCTCTCTCTCTCTCTCTCTCTCTCTCTTTCTCTCTCTCTCTCTTTTTGGCAGCTGTCTTAAATGATTGCATTTTTTGGTCAGCTGTCTTAAATGATTACACATTTTGTAAAAATAATTGTACATGAACATTATGTTGTGACAAAACATTTTTATCTAAAAAACTAATGGACGCATTATTTGATACATTAATTTAAATTTAGACATTGCAATGTTTGCAAGACAGCTCTCTGCTGAGATAAACTCAATAATGGACTATACCCTCTCATTATTTTACAGTCAATAGTGTCTAATCCAAATATTTCCTGTTTGCATTATGATTAGAACTGCATTGTATGAAAAACAGTTCACTGCTGCTGAAAACAATATGCTGTATGATACTCAACTTTTCACACACACACACACACACACAGAAAGAGAGATTTATTGCTGCATTATTACAATCAAAAGCTGCCGATTTTTGTGTTTATACTTACATTGATGAGACGAAACATTATGATTAGTGCCCACCTCAAGACTGATTGGCACAAGGTGGCAATGTAGATGTGTTGTGATGAGAAAAGTATATAACCAATGCAGAGACAAATGACGAATCTTTTTAGCAACAATATGGCTCTCAAATGGGGAAATCCAGTGGTGTAAAAAAGCTTGACACAGGGCAGATTGTTTTGCACCACAGACTGGGAATGAGCATCTTATAAATTCGGAATCTGGTCAGGTGCTCATGTGATACTGTCATGCAGGGCAAATTGTTGACCGTGGGGCTCTGCACCAGACAACCTCCATGTGTTCCCATGTTGATGCAATGACATCGTCTTATTCCTGTAAGCTGTGCTGCAGGCAATATGATATAGAGATTAGCATCATTGGCTGATAAGCATTGGGTTGTCATGTTAAAACTGATCCCCAGCAGTTATTTGATGTTTAATTATCATTTCTGGAATGTTCTCAAAATTTCTTATGTTTGTAATGCTTGTTTATTCTGGAATAGTTAATGTCTATATAAAAATAGGCACACTCTATCCAGGTGTTCAGTTCCATTGTGGATTTGTGTTGGTATTCATAGTAAATGTGTTTTCTGTTTTGGACTTCATTGCGGCTTTCTGATTTGGATTTTAGTGTGGTTTTAACTTGAAATTGTTTGGTGTAGGTACCATATACTGTAAAACATTTACATCATGATGGCTTCCATTAGGCAACATAAAAGGCATAGCTTACATGGGCAGGTACTGGAATACAAGCAGTATACCAGTCCCAGGATCCATATATTCAGGCTACCAATGGATTCCAAAACGCAACAAGTCAGTTACACGTCAGGCATCAGTCAGCGTTTTCAGAAATGTTGATCAGGATTCAACAAATGGATTAAAGGACTTGACTAAGTTGCAAATGCAATAGGTGGAATGATGAGATGTGTTAGGTGAATGTGTAGTTTTCCATTTATGGGACAGCCCAGCAGTGGTTTGAGAAAGATGAAGATAAGCTTTATAACTGGGTCAGATTCCAGAAACTGAAGAAAACATTTGTTGATAATCTGTAGCAAATCTGCTTACAGATATTTGGAGGACATAGGACAAGATGCTGCTATGTTTTCACTGGGGACACCCTGGACACATTGTAAGAAGGCAAGTTTTCAACAACTACTATGCTGAAAAGTGTCAACAGCAGATACTTATAGCACACTTCTGGGATGAAGCCCATCACCTACTCTGGATAAAAGTTGCTCCCTATGATGCCACAGCCATTCCTCATAGTGATACAGAGGGACTAGTTGCTTGCCTAGCCACAAAATTCAGGAAAACTAAGATAGGTGACCATCTACACTCCTGGAAATTGAAATAAGAACACCGTGAATTCATTGTCCCAGGAAGGGGAAACTTTATTGACACATTCCTGGGGTCAGATACATCACATGATCACACTGACAGAACCACAGGCACATAGACACAGGCAACAGAGCATGCACAATGTCGGCACTAGTACAGTGTATATCCACCTTTCGCAGCAATGCAGGCTGCTATTCTCCCATGGAGACGATCGTAGAGATGCTGGATGTAGTCCTGTGGAACGGCTTGCCATGCCATTTCCACCTGGCGCCTCAGTTGGACCAGCGTTCGTGCTGGACGTGCAGACCACGTGAGACGACGCTTCATCCAGTCCCAAACATGCTCAATGGGGGACAGATCCGGAGATCTTGCTGGCCAGGGTAGTTGACTTACACATTCTAGAGCACGTTGGGTGGCACGGGATACATGCGGACGTGCATTGTCCTGTTGGAACAGCAAGTTCCCTTGCCGGTCTAGGAATGGTAGAACGATGGGTTCGATGACGGTTTGGATGTACCGTGCACTATTCAGTGTCCCCTCAACGATCACCAGTGGTGTACGGCCAGTGTAGGAGATCGCTCCCCACACCATGATGCCGGGTGTTGGCCCTGTGTGCCTCGGTCGTATGCAGTCCTGATTGTGGCGCTCACCTGCACGGCGCCAAACACGCATACGACCATCATTGGCACCAAGGCAGAAGCGACTCTCATCGCTGAAGACGACACGTCTCCATTCGTCCCTCCATTCACGCCTGTCGCGACACCACTGGAGGCGGGCTGCACGATGTTGGGGCGTGAGCGGAAGACGGCCTAACGGTGTGCGGCACCGTAGCCCAGCTTCATGGAGACGGTTGCGAATGGTCCTCGCCGATACCCCAGGAGCAACAGTGTCCCTAATTTGCTGGGAAGTGGCGGTGCGGTCCCCTACGGCACTGCGTATGATCCTACGGTCTTGGCGTGCATCCGTGCGTCGCTGCGGTCCGGTCCCAGGTCGACGGGCACGTGCACCTTCCGCCGACCACTGGCGACAACATCGATGTACTGTGGAGACCTCACGCCCCACGTGTTGAGCAATTCGGCGGTACGTCCACCCGGCCTCCCGCATGCCCACTATACGCCCTCGCTCAAAGTCCGTCAACTGCACATACGGTTCACGTCCACGCTGTCGCGGCATGCTACCAGTGTTAAAGACTGTGATGGAGCTCCGTATGCCACGGCAAACTGGCTGACACTGACGGCGGCGGTGCACAAATGCTGCGCAGCTAGCGCCATTCGACGGCCAACACCGCGGTTCCTGGTGTGTCCGCTGTGCCGTGCGTGTGATCATTGCTTGTACAGCCCTCTCGCAGTGTCCGGAGCAAGTATGGTGGGTCTGACACACCGGTGTCAATGTGTTCTTTTTTCCATTTCCAGGAGTGTATGTAGGTGAGGCCACCGCAGATAAAAATCCTCCCAGAAGAACAATCACCAAGATGTCAGGAAATATCATTGACATCATCATCGATGGCCAACCTGTCTGGGTGTTAGTCAGCTTGGGTTTTCTTTTATGTAGTGTTGAATTTTTATTGTTGCCAGATAAATAAGACCTATGTCCTATGATACAAAAGTGATTTTGGTGAAAGTTGCAAATGGGAAATATGTCCAGCTGACAAGAACCCATATTGCAAGAATAACTATCAGTGAGAGAATGCAGTCATTTTGACAGAATGTAGTCATAACATTATTCTCAGACAGGACTATTTGTAGGCATCACAAGCAGTCATAGACTGTGGAAGATTAGAGATCCAGATTGATGAAGCTATTCCAACAATCACACATCAAAAGACTGCTTTAGGGAGTTATTTGGTGATGAAGACATTGATATTTAGCCATCATCTATGAGATGAATCAGTCAAGATGCTCAGTTAAACTGTGAAGCTTTTGTCAGTTGCAAATTTATATCTGGCTTATGAAAGAAATCTACATGCCAGCAAAGATCATAAGCACTTTATGTGACCAAGGAGAACTTTTATCACTAACTGTCCCTACCAGGCCCATCTCATCCCTAAAGGTATGTGCATAGGAGCAGCCAAATCAGTCCAGGAAGGGCAGTTTAGTGCCATCAGTGAAAAATATTCCTCTCTGGCGCTATAGACAACAAAGGAGAGGAAGGTGCTGTAGAACTGCCAGTAGGATATGGCTGTCCGAGGAACAACATTGGCGAGTGATAGCCATTCTGCATTAATTTTTAGATGCTTTCAAATCTGGAGTGAAGAACAGATAGACCAAATGGCTAATGGGAAGAGGTCTTATTGACACTTGGGATCATTCACAAATTAGACAGTACTTGTATATGGTGTCACTGGATACTGGAAAAACACGTCATCTGGGAGGAAGTGGAGAAGATGCTAAAAGATGACATCACTGAACCTTCAGAATCTGTGGTTCTTACCTGTGGTCCTTGTGAAGAAGAAGGATGGCAGATGATGTTAGTGCGTCGACTACCGACTACTGAAAAAAATTATGAAAAAAGATGTCCAACCATTTTTGTGCATTGATAAACTCCTTGAAAGGAACAAAAGAAAATCCAGAATGGAATGTAGCAATACTATATATCACCATATAGTGGAGATGCTGAGTCAGTGACAGGCCAGTAAACTGAAGCCACTCTGCGAGCAGCAGCACCAGTGCATGATGGGTGTGGCAACTCAATGAGGGTAAGGAGGAGGCTGGGGTGGGGAGGGGGGGATAGTATGGTAGGGGTGGCAGACAGTGAAGTGCTGCTGGGGAGTGCACAGGGCGAGGTGGAGAGAGGGTTCAATCAGGAGTTTAGATGGAGGGCAGGGGAGAGGTAGGAGGGGGGAGGGTTAGCGGAAAAGGAGATAAATAAAGAAACTGGGTGCGATGGTGGAATGATGGCTGTCTAGTGCTGGAATGGGAACAGGGAAGGGGCTGGGTGGATGAGGACAATGACTAACGAAGGTTGAGGCCGGGAGGTTTATGGAAATATGGGATATATTGCAGGAAAAGTTCCCGCCTGCACAGTTCGGAAAACATGTTGGTGGGAAGGATCCATATGACAAAGGCCGTGAAGCAGTCATTGAAATGAAAGATGTCATGTTTGGCAGTGTGCTCAGCAACAGGGTGGTCCACTTTTTTCTTGGCCACAGTTTGTCGGTAACCATTCGTGCAGATAGACAGCTTGTTGGTCGTCATGCCCACATAGAATGCAGCACAGTGGTTGCAGCTTACCTTGTAGATCACGTGGCTGGTTTCACAAGTATCACCGTCTTTAATGGTATAGGTGATGTTCATGACTGGACTGGAGTAGGTGGTGGGAGTATGTATGGGACAGGTCTTGAATCTAGGTCTATTACAGAGGTATGAGCCATGAGGTAAGGGATTGGGAGCAGGGGTTGTGTAGGGATAGACAAGAATATTGTGTAGCCTCGGTGGATGGTGGAATACCTTGTGGGAGGGGTGGGAAGGATAGTGGGCAGGTCATTTCTCATTTCAGGGCACAACGAGAGGTAGTCAAAACCCTGGCGGAGAATGTAATTCAGTTGCTCCAGTCCTGGGTGGTACTGAGTTATGAGAGAAATGCTCCTCTGTAGCTGGACGGTGAGACTTTGGGAGGTGGTGGGAGACTTGAAAGATAAGGCATGGGATATTTGTTTCTGTACAAGGTTGGGATGATAATTAAAGTCTGTGAAGGCTTCAGTGAGACCCTCGGAGCATTTCAAGAGGAACCACTTGTCACTGCAGATCCGATGAATGTGGGTAGTTAGGCTGTATGGAAGGGACTTCTTGGTATGGAATGGGCAGCAACTGTTGAAGTGAGGGTATTGCTGGTGGTTAGTAGGTTTGATATGGACGGAGGTTCTAATGTAGACATCTTTGAGGTGAGGTCAACATCTAGGGAGGCAGCTTCTTTGATTGAGTAGGACCACATGAAGCAGTTGTTGAGGTTCTGGAGGAATGTGGATAGCGTGTCCTCACCCTGAATTCAGATCAGATCGCAAAGATGTCATCAGTGAATCTGAACCCGATGAGGGGTTTAGAATTCTGGGTGTTTAGCAAGGATTCCTTTCAATGGCCTATGAATAGGATGGTGCCATGCGGGTGCCCATAGCTGTACCCCAGATTTGTTTGTAGGTAATGCCTTCAAAGGAGAAGTAATTGTGGGTGAGAATATAGTTGGTCATGGCAACTAGGAAGAAGGTTGTTGGTATGGAATCCATCTGGTGTTGGGAAAAGTAGTGTTCAATAGCGGTAAGGCCATGGGCATTAGGGATGTTAGTGTCAAGGCATGTGGCATCAATAGTGACAAGCAGGGCACCATATGGTAAAGAGACAGGAACTGTGGAGAGTCGTTGGAGAAAATGGTTGGTATCTTTCATATAGGTTGCAGGTAGTAGGTTGAAGGTCTACGAGAGCAGAGGTTCTCTCAGTGAGGGCACAGTAACCGGCCACAATGGGGCATCCTGGGTGGTTGGATTTATGGACTTTAGGAAGCATGTAGAAGGCAGGAGTGTCGTGGGGACAGCAGAGAAATGGACTCGAGGAAAGGTTCTGGGATGAGTGTAATGATTTGAGAAGTGGCTGGAGATACTGCTGGAATTCTGGAATGGGGTAACTGTGGCAAGGTTTGGACTCTGCCTGCTATCAGACACATCCACCTACAAACTTTGCCACAGTGAACCTGTTCCAGAAATCCAGCAGGATTCCAGGCACTTCTCAAATCCTTTGGCCCATCCTGGAACCTTTCCCTGGAGTCCATCTCTCTGCTTACCCCTACGATTCCCCACATTCATACCTTCTACATGCTTCCTAAGGTCCATAAACCCATCCACCCAGGATGCCCTATTGCTACCGGTTACTATTCCTCCACTGAGAGAATCTCTGCTCTTATAGACCAGCACCTCCAACCTATTACCCGCAACCTATATAAAAGATACCAACCATTTCCTCCACCGACTCTCCACAGTCGTGTCCCATTACCACATGGTGCCCTGCTCATCACTATTGATGTCACGTCCCTTGACACTAACATCCCTAATGCCCATGGCCTTATTGCTATTGAACACTACCTTTCCCAATGCTGATGGATTTCAAACCAACAACCTCCTTCCTATTCACCATGACCAACTATATCCTCACCCATGGCACCATCCTATGACATCCTATTTATGAGCCATCAAGAGGAATCCTTCCTAAACACCCAGAATGCTAAGACAATGTGTCTTTGCTATCTGGATCACATTGTTGTTTCCTTGAAGACATTTGAAGACCATTGCTGCTGAACAGAGGAAGGATCCAGAACTGCTGAAGACTGTATCAGTCTTGAAGAAGGATGATCCAACCAGAGGAGAATTCCAGTTAGTGAATGGAACATTGTATACAAAGAACTATGATAAATTGGGACAGAAATGATTGCTCATCATCCCAGCTCATGTAAAGCCAGCTATCCTGAAGTATTTCTGTAATGCTGTTACATCTGGTCACCTGAGATTTATGAAGACTCTAGGTACTATCAGACATGGGTATCATTGTCCAGGTCTCTACCAATCTATTAGATACTATGAGACACTGCAAGGGATACCACCAACAGAAGCACTTACTGCAATTACATTCAGGACATCTGATATAAATTCGACATGCAGTAGTCCCATTCCACCAAATCAGAATCAACCTCTTTGAAAGGTTCCTGAAATCGACAAATGGGAACTGATGAATAACAGTCTGCATTAATTACCTCACCCGCTGTGCTCTTGTCAAAGCACTTCTGACTGTTGAAGCTACAGGAATTGCAAAACTTCTTGTAGAAGACACCTGTTTGAAATGTGGATCACACCATGTAATGATGTATAATCATGAAAAATTTTCTATTTGAGACCAGTATAAGAGATAATTTCATGTTGCAACATCACCCACAGTATGATAACTACATATTATTCACAGATGAATGGCTCACAGAATGCCTTAATAATAAACTGTCAGATAAGCTCTCGATGTACAGTGATGTAGAATAGACAGATTGGGATACAATACCGCCCTTGTGACATTTACATACAACACAGTGTAGCAAAACACTACATGCTTCACACCTTTCTTTCTGCTCCATGGTTTCAATGCTGAAACAACAACGGGGACATTGTTCCTGTTTCAGCTGGACATACTCGGGATGACAACATGAAACACTCATCACTAGGACCAATGAAGCACGAGAGCTGGTTTGCTCAAAGAACCCAGACACCCAGGAGAAAGACCAAGAGCATTATAACACCAAGAAATATTCAATGAGATACAGTCCAAGAGACTTGGTATCGATTTTTACACCTGTGTGGAAAGTACAGCTATTGGAAAAGTTACCAAAGCAGTACTTTGGGTCATATTTCCTTTGTCGCCTGCTGTACGTCTCATATGAAGTCAAGATTTATGACCTTTCATCAGGAAGATAAAAGTACAGAGATATCCATGTCCTCCATAAAAATCCCTATGACTATCCTGAGGTGTGGATTGTTGAGGGGGGCGGGGGGAACTTGTTGAAGGAGACTGTAGACCTGCTTGACTGTTGCGAAGCTTTGACCGGTGGGGCTATCTCCAATGCTCATCATAGCAAAGAGGATGTGACAACATGACCAGAATGCAAGGATCCACCAGTACTGCCATAAAGAGAACCATTCAAAAGTTCTAGATCTACAATGCTGCAGTCAGCTCTGATGAGAACTGGAACAGTGGATCACTTTTACTCCAGGAGAGAGTCCAATGCCGCAAGCTGTGGTGCATGAATTTTGGTGTAGGGGTTAGTGTTACTGGTTGGTGGCCTGCAGGTTGCCACTCCAACACTGACCACCAGCAGTTATTTGTTATTTAGTATATTTATCATTTTTGGAAGGTTATCGAAGTATGCTGACCAGGAGTTCAGTTCTGTTCTGTTCTGGCTTTACACTGATGTTCATAATAAATGTACTTCAGTTCTAAGTGTTGCATTTCACTGATGACCCTGCTTTTCATTTTGGAGTTGAGTGTGGTTACGACATGACAGTATGATAAATTTTAGTATGTTCTCATTGAGGGGTTATAGAGACAGGAAAGTACAAATAGTTAATATATTACAGTTTATATTGTATTGCTCTAGTACTTTTACAGAGCCTGGTAAAGGCTATAACATTGTTTCATAATTTTACTGAATGAAGTGAACTACAACATTTTTGAGCCTTTCATTTCTATGTATTTTTGGAATGAAACATTTCCAATAAGAGAACTTAGCTTTCTCAAATGTTATTTCTAGGGTCAACTGTTTTAGTGAATATTCTCCATCTAATGGTCCTCCAAAACATAAGCAGGACGTTTAGCTTACAATGGCATAACTGTCAAGATGATCGAATTTGACTATATCAGTACCAAATGTCTTGTTTAATAGCCTAACTAACTTTCATTCGTGGTTTCCCCATTTTTATCAATTTCTGAAATGTGTAATTACTTATTGCCTAGAACTGGATTAGGTGGACAGCATATACTTAGTCTAAGGAGATTTGTATGTTGTGTAAGCAAAGAAATAACTTTCATAGAGGTAAGAAGTAAGCACAGATAAGATATTTCCTAAGGAATTTCCACTTTAGGATATGAGAGTAAGAAGCTGCAGGCTTACATACATTTTTTTCTGCACAGTGGAAAAAGTGCAACAGTACGCGGTGCGCCACGTGATGGAGCATATGTGCATGGTTTATTTATGGAAGGAGCACGTTGGGATATCCAGGCTGGCGTGATTAGTGAGTCACGTCTCAAAGAACTTTTTCCTATGCTGCCAGTTCTCAACATAAGGGTTGGTATTACTCTAATATATTATTTACTATTATATCACAGATTAAGAATTTACTTCTGTAACTGAGCATTGACTATTTATTCAATTTTACTGCTAGGGACAATAAAGTTCTTGGAAGCTACGTTTCCATCATGTGCCACTATAATAATTGACTTCTTATTATCAGTTACCAACTATCTTTTCATTTATATACTTTTTCCTCAGGCTATTACACAAGACAAGATAGATACTAGGAACATTTATGAATGTCCTATCTACAAAACACGAACTAGAGGACCAACTTATGTATGGACTTTTAACCTCAAGACTAAGGACAAACCAACAAAATGGATATTGGCAGGAGTTGCACTACTGCTTCAGATTTGAAATTAGTCCTAGTGCTTTCCAAAGAGTGATATCTAGTACAAATTCTTTAAAATATGGATGCTTGCTTTTTTGCTTTATAGTTTACTTAGTTGTAGATATGATATTAGGTTTGGGTCTTTTTGTAGGTGACAACAATATTGTGCTTCTTAAAATGTACATGCTTCAGGTAGCAACCCTGTATCTGTGTAACTGGAAAATGTGCTTCATTGTTTAATAGTGCACTTCCAGGTGTTCAGCCATGCTGTTGATCCCATTTCTCTAGACAGTATTTCACGTCCTAAGGTACTATTTATTCTGTAAAGCCTGCATGATAATCCATAAAACACTCATTCTCTCAGTGTTTTCGAGTTCTGATGGATGAGATAGCCAATGGTAATGCGATAAATTTAGTGCTGGATCCCAAGCATTGCCTAAATTGAAACCTGTGCTGTGGTTTATCAGATTTTCCAACATGTTTATTTCAATAGGCTCTTTAAATGTATTGTCCCAGAAGTTCAGCATTTGCATCATGATGCTGCTATTATTTTGCCACAGCATTCAATATAGACCACTCCAAACAAAAGTCTTCTTTGTAATGTTGAGAAATGTCTAGGTTTCCTAAAGCTGGCTATGTACTGTATTACATGCGAATGTGACAAATTGTTAAAATAGTTCAGAAGTGCAAGGAACATCGGCAACACACCTGAATAAAAAAATTAAGCAAATTTCTGAACACTAAATGACATGCTACGAGACTGGTATTGTGTAACAAACACCAACTTCATTCACAGCATAATTAGGGAGTCTTGACAAACCCCAATGGAGGTTTCAGAGTAAGCAAAATTTTGGATCTGGGACTCGTTTTATTAAAATCTCACATGCAGTCTCATCCACAGATATGGAAAATGCTCAGACGATGTGCATTTTACAGAATAACAGTGCCGGCTCCAAAAAACAAACTAGCATCAAAGGGCATAGAAGCCTCTGGAAGTCAAACTTGGCTATAAATATCATCAATCGTACTTCACAGTCTGGTTGGAGCCAGGTAGCAAGTATGGATAATAATACAGCTTCCAGCACCTGCAGAGGTGTCTGGGTTGGTCACTGAAGTATAGCGCAGAAAAATTTAATCAGAAATGTGACTGAATACCCAAAGCCACATTGTTATGATTCATACCAGGAAAAATTGAGAGAGCACATTGCTTTATTGTTAATAAAGTAACCAGCTGCTTGTTGTATTGTGTTTCAAGAGCCTTTTTTCATTATAAAAGCCAAGTTCACTATTTTTTCTTATAATAAGACTCAAACATAATGTATTTTTGTAGTATATGTTCATATGGAGTGTATTGGGAGTCCTCATATTTTAAAATCACCTATTTTACATACAGTATGTGAAAAGCATATCAATAGATAATTTCGTGTATAATTTCTATTTTAATAATATCTAGTTTTATAGTAATCACTATAAGCTCTCTGATACAAAACTTGACATACATGTAGTGACTGTTTTCCAGTATTTTATTGTATTTTGGGATAGCTCCCATACCTACATATTGAATACAGCTATATCCTTAATTAAATATGGTTGAAATATTCAAATTTGAAGTGTTGCTGAAGATGTAAAACCATTTATGCATCTAAATGTAATTTATGATTTCAATACCCTCCCTTTGATTTTATATTTTTCATAACTTAAGTAACAATTAAATAGTCGTAGCACCTGTAACCTTCAGTGCTGGGTGAGCTGTAGTTGGTGATCTGCGCCGAGACAAAATTTCTCTCCATAAAGGAATAATTTAAATTTCTGGTCTGTGTAGTTGATAGTGAGGGCCTCTCATTCTATTTGGGAGTAATGCTGCTGAAAGCTGTCTAAGATCTTAGAAGCATATGTTATCAGGCACTCTCTGCCATTGGTATATTTATGAGACAGGACTGCACATATACCATGGGGGGAGAAATAAGTCGCTGCTGCCAGCAACATTCCAGGGGTGTATGTTGACAACCACAGTGCCCACTTAAGGCAATCTGTAAAAGCCTGTTGACTGTCTGAGCAAAGCCACATCTCTATCTTACTTTCTCCCTTAATGCATCCAGCAACTCTCCTCCTGACAGTCTCTGGTAAAAGACTTTTTCAGCAAGCCCTGAAGCTGAATTGAAAATTGTCGCCACTTCTAGAGCTACAGAGTGCCATTGTTTAATGGAAACATTTAAGAGGTGATCATTCAAAATGCTTGCCTTGATGCCATAGCTGGTCCAGTGGATGAGAGTTCAGGGTGAGAGAGTTCAGTGAGGTTTGCAATGATGGAGCCAGGATAGTTGATCCTAACCAGAAACACTTGTAGCTTTTTGTTTTTTACATTTGCAGCAGGCCACACAGTGTCAATCCCCACAAAATTATCTTCCATTAGTTCGAATTCATTGTCTGAGAGTTTGAACATCAAATACATCAAGGAAAGTTCAATGAAAGTACACTTGTGCAGGCTGCACTGGAGTCCTTTGTCTCCAGGCTCTGGAACAAGAGTTCAAGGTAGTGAAGGCAGTCCTCTGGAATCATACTTGTAAATAAGATATCATCAGAGTATGAAGTATTGTTTGGAATATCTTGTAATAATTTATTCACAGAACACTGGAATTTGGTAGGGGCTGATGATATTCTGAAAGGTAACAGATTACAATGTAGAAACTATATGGCATATTAATCACTCTGTAATATTGTAATGCTGCATCCAAGGGAATTTGAAAATACGTCTCTGTGTGGTCTGCTTTACTAAATAAGATGTCATGATCTAAATGTCATGATCTAATCTTGCAAGAAGTTCATCTGCTGTCATTCGGGGAGTATGTTTCCACTTCAGCTTGTGCATTTATCATCATTTTAAAGTCACCACAAAGTCTCAAAGTGGTGTTGTGCTTGCATACTGTTACCATTGGGGTGCTCATTGAGTACGAGGAATAAGTGTTAACACATCCTCATGAGTGAATCAGTCCAGTTCTGTTTTTATGGCATCTTTTAGAGCCAGGGACGCCAGGAGGGCTTTGAAGAAACACAGGGTAACCATTGCCGTAAGAGTGACATGAGCTTTGACATCTGGCATCATCCATAACCCAGGTGAGGTGATCTATCACAGAGAGACTTTAGCATGGCACAAGATTCTTCTGACTGCATGGCACATACTGCTTCATGAACTGTACAACCATAAGTGCAGAAAGAGACTACGCTAAAAACATAGTCCACTTTGCAGTCAGCTACCACAAGAAAATTTACTGGATGAGTACTTGGCAGTAAGTGTATAAAACTGTAAGTTTTATTAGCAATGGCATATGATGTTGTTCAGAGGCACTAGTTTTGTCTTGATTCCCTGCAAGGGCAAAAATCTTAAACTTAAGTAAATGGATTAATTTAACAAGGATACAGAAGCACCAGCATCAAGGGATAACTTCCCAGTGTTTGCCTATGAATGCTGCTAAGTACATTTGGTGTGCTGTGTTCTGAGGAGTCTGCATTTTTGTATCACTCACACTGTTCACTTCTACATACAGGGAAACATTTGCAAGTGTCCCTTTTTACCACACACAAGGCATGTCACATGCTAATGGGTGCTTGCACTATATGCATGATGAAGGAAGTAATGTTTCCAGCCAGATAATGGCACTGCCACTGATGGGATTTCATTAATGTGTGTTCCTCACTTCTGAGTCAGGGGGCCATAACATCCCTAATTAGAGAGTCAGCATAGTTCTGCCTGCACAAATATTCAAAACTGTGATTCCTGCTTAATCCATAAAGGTCAGTGGCCATGTCTGCAACAGACTGATTGGGGCCCACTTTTTGCTGCTAAAATTCTAACCTGATTGCAATAACCTGTTTCTTCCTTCAAAAATTTTCTTGTGATGAAAATATTCTAAGCAACTCAAGTATCATGATTAGTTAGTGGATCTAGTTTCTGTAGTATGTTCACGGTTCAGGATTTCTTGATAAGAATATGACATTTAGTATTTTCTTGTCAGAAATTTGGCAAATTGTAAAATGTAACTGTAGTCATTGGTGGTAAGCAGGGTGTGGCAGGGCAGGCTCCTGCAAAGGGCTCAATCACATGGAGGGCACGGAAAATGACCAAAACGAAAGACGCTTTAAGAATTAAGCAGAAGAGGTACGTGAGTTCTTCTTCCTCACATTCCGTATTGAATTTGCTGCTGAGTTAGACCCTCTTTCAACTATAATCCATCATAGACCCTCTAACAAAAAACTGTACCCAATAGTCAGAAGAAAGTATGGGCCACAACTTTTTACAAGAAGGGTAATAAAACTGATCCACAAAACTATTGTCCAATATTCTTGACATCAATTTGTTGTAGAATCTTATAACATATTCTGAGCCCAAACATAATGAGATATCTGGAACAAAATGACCTCCTCCATGCCAACCAGTGTGGATTCTGAAAACATTGATCATGTGAAAACCAACTCCGACTTTTCTCACACGACATACTGTAAGTGCTTGATCAAAGCAGCCAAGCGGATGCAGTATTTCTTGATTTCTGAAAAGCATTTGACTCAGTACCACATCTATAAGTATTATCAAATCTATGATCATATGCGGTATGAAGCAAAATTTGTGGCTAGACTGAGGATTTTTTGCTAGGAAGGAGGTAGCATGTTATTTGGAGAGCAACTGACAAATGTAGAATTAACTTCGGGTGTGCCATTAGGAAGTGTGTTGGGACCCTTGCTATTCATGTTGTATATTAATGACCTAGTGTACAATATTAATAGTTACATCATACTTTTTTGCATATGATACAGTTGTATACAGTGTGTTACAAAAAGGTACGTCCAAACTTTCAGGAAACATTCCTCACTCACAAAGAAAGAAAATATGTTATGTGGACATGTGTCCGGAAATGCTTACTTTCCATGTTAGAGCTCATTTTATTACTTCTCTTCAAATCACATTAATCATGGAATGGAAACACACAGCAACAGAACGTACCAGCGTGACTTCAAACACTTTGTTACAGGAAATGTTCAAAATGTCCTCCCTTAGCGAGGATACATGCATCCACCCTCCATCGCATGGAATCCCTGATGCGCTGATGCAGCCCTGGAGAATGGCGTATTGTATCACAGCCGTCCACAATACAAGCACGAAGAGTCTCTACATTTGGCACCGGGGTTGCATGGACAAGAGCTTTCAAATGCCCCCATAAATTAAAGTCAAGAGGGTTGAGGACAGGAGAGCGTGGAGGCCATGGAATTGGTCTGCCTCTACCAATCCATCTGTCACCGAATCTGTTGTTGAGAAGCGTACGAACACTTCGACTGAAAAGTGCAGGAGCTCCATCGTGCATGAAGCACATGTTGTGTCGTACTTGTAAAGGCACATGTTCTAGCAGCACAGGTAGAGTATCCCGTATGAAATCATGATAACGTGCTCTATTGAGTGTAGGTGGAAGAACATGGGGCCCAATCAAGACATCACCAACAATGCCTGCCCAAATGTTCACAGAAAATCTGTGTTGATGACGTGACTGCACAATTGCGTGCGGATGCTCGTCAGCCCACACAAGTTGATTGTGAAAATTTACAATTTGATCACATTGGAATGAAGCCTCATCCATAAAGAGAACAATTGCACTGAAATGAGGATTGACACATTGTTGGATGAACCATTCGCAGAAGTATACCCATGGAGGCCAATCAGCTGCTGATAGTGCCTGCATACGCTGTACATGGTACGGAAACAACTGGTTCTCCCGTAGCACTCTCCATACAATGACGTGGTCAACGTTACCTTGTACAGCAACAACTTCTCTGATGCTGACATTAGGGTTATCGTCAACTGCATGAAGAATTGCCTCGTCCATTGCAGGTGTCCTGGTCGTTCTAGGTCTGCTCCAGTCGCGAGTTATAGCCTGGAATGTTCCGTGCTCCCTAAGACGCCGATCAATTGCTTCGAATGTCTTCCTGTTGGGACACCTTCGTTCTGGAAATCTGTCTCAATACAAACGTACCGCGCCACGGCTATTGCCCGGGCTAATCCATACATCAAATGGGCATCTGCCAACTCCGCATTTGTAAACATTGCACTGACTGCAAAACCACGTTCATGATGAACACTAACCTGTTGATGCTACGTACTGATGTGCTTGATGCTAGTACTGTAGAGCAATGAGTCGCATGTCAACACAAGCACCGAAGTCAACATTACCTTCCTTCAATTGGGCCAACTCGTGGTGAATCGAGGAAGTACAGTACATACTGACGAAACTAAAATGAGCTCTAACATGGAAATTAAGCGTTTCCGGACACATGTCCACATAACATCTTTTCTTTATTTGTGTGTGAGGAATGTTTCCTGAAAGTTTCGCCGTACCTTTTTGTAACACCCTGTATAATGTAGTATTGTCTGAAAGAAGCTGCATAAATATTCAGTCAGTTCTTTTATAAGATTTCAAAGTGGAGGGAACATTGGGAACTTACTTTAAGTGTTCAGAAATATCAAATTATGCCTTTCACAAAATGAAGGAATGTCGTATCTGTGACTATAATATCAATGGGTCACAGCTGGAATGAATCGACTCATAGAAATAGCTGGGTGTAACAAACACTTCGTAGGGATATGAAATGAGATGATCACATAGGCTCAGCCGTGGGTAAAGCAGGTGACAGAATTTGGTTTAATAGACTACTGGGGAAACGTAATGTCTATAAAGGAGACTCGTGAAACCCATCCTAGCATATTGATAAAGCATGTGGGGCCCATGCCAAATAGGAGTAACAGTGGATATAGAACGTATAGAGAGAAGGGCAGCACAAATGGTCGCAGGATTGTTTTCCCTGTGGGAGAGTGTCACAGAGCTGCTGAAGAAACTAAACTGCCAGATTCTTGAAGTCAGACGTAAACCATCCTCAGAAAGACTGTTTACAAAGTTTCAAGAATCGGTTTTAAATGTTGACTCAAGGAATATGCTACAACCCTCTACGTATCACTTTCATAGGGGTCATGAGGCTAATATTAGATTAATTACAGTATGCAAAGAGGCATTTAAACTATCATTCTGCAATCCACACATGAATGGAACAGGGGAAACATCCTGACAGCTGGTACAATGGGACGTACCCTCTGCCATACCCTTCACAATGGTTTGCAGAGTATAGATGTAGATTTAGGTAGTTCAAAAAGTTCACAGTATGGCCACTAATTGTCAGCACTAGTACACGAGGCTCCTGCATTATAACAGGTCATAGTTTATGAGTAAACATATGATGCGTCAGTGCTCTGGGTAGAGATTTGTGGTGCGGATGTCTCCGTGTTGTTGTAAGGTAAGAAAGCAAAACACAGGATCAAAAACGCCTCAGAACAAAAATTTTTGAACAATGTTTGACCTGTTTTCAGAGCAATCAACAAGATTTTTCCCTCCAGTTTTGACCACAAATGAAACTTGGGTCCACTACTGTACCCCAGAGACAAAGCAACAGTCATAGCAGTGGAAACATGTTGATATACCATCACCAAAGAACGTAAAGGCAACATGGTTGGCTGAAAGGTATTGGTGTCAGTTTTCTGGGATGCGGAAAGGATTCTGCTAATGAATTAAAATCCATGGAGAAGAAATAAAAACTTTGAGGTTCGCCGATGACATTATAATTCTGTCAGAGACAGCAAAAGACCTGGAAGAGCAGCTGAACGGAATGGACAGTGTCTTGAAAGGAGGATATAAGATGAACATCAACAAAAGCAAAACGAGAATAATGGAATGTAGTCGAATTAAATCGGGTGATGCTGAGGGTATTAGGTTAGGAAATGAGATACTTAAAGTAGTAATTGAGTTTTGCTATTTGAGGAGCAAAATAACTGACGATGATCGCAGTAGACAGGATATGAAATGTAGACTGGCAATGGCAGGGAAAGCGTTTCTGAAGAACAGAAATTTGTTAACATCGAGTATAGATTTAAGTGTCAGGAAGTCTTGTCTGAAAGTATTTGTATGGAGTGTAGCCATGTATGGAAGTGAAACGTGGACGATAAATAGTTTAGACAAAAAGAGAATCGAAGCTTTCGAAATGTGGTGCTACAGAAGAATGCTGAAGATTAGATGGATAGATCACATAACTAATGAGGAAGTATTGAATAGAATTGAGGAGAAGAGGAGTTTGTGGCACAACGTGACTAGAAGAAGGGATCGGTTGGTAGGACATATTCTGAGGCATCAAGGAATCACCAATTTAGTATTGGAGGGCAGTGCGGAGGGTAAAAGTCCTAGAGGGAAACCATTTGCAGTTGGTACTGGGAGTTGAAGAGGTTTGCACAGGATAGAGTAGCATGGAGAGCTGCATCGAACCAGTCTTAGGACTGAATACCACAACAACAACATCATATTCCCACTAATCAAACAATTGCAGGACAATATTACACTAACCTCTTGGACCAACTGCAAGAAAATATACAAAAAAGGCTACGTTTGGCAGAGAAGAAAGCCATCTTTATCCAGACAATGTGTGCGCAAACACAAGAGTCGTTTCCATGGAAAAATACTTGAATTAAGATATGAATTGTTGCCACATTCCCCCTCTCCTTATCCTCGATTTTGGTTCCATCAGACCTCTGTCTCTTTCCCAGGCTCAAAGTTTCCCTAGGTAGATGGGATTCTTTTCAAAGATCTGGCAGCCAAAGTTGACGGATGTTTTGGAGGCCTGGTGGAACCTAATTTTCGAGGTGGTCAAGGCATTGGAACATCGCTGGACTAAGTGCGTTAGTGTACCTGGAGACTAGAATGAAAAATAAGAAAAATGTTCAGTAAGGTAGGCTATGTAGTTTCGTTATGTTCCACTCCGAGAAATTTTCAGCCTGCCGTCATAAAAATGAAGATCGTATTCCTTTTGCGGGTAAGTTATCATTATTTGCTGTTACAGCTTATCTGGACATGTGTGCTGATGCCTCTGAGTCTACATACCATTCCAGCAATGTATCTTTACCTGCAGTTGCGTTTGAAAAAATATCCGGTAGCCTGCTACCTTGGCCAAAGTTTTCTTCAATTTTGCTCTTGCTGCAACAATTTCTTGCCGTATTCCCATATTTGTTGCAGTTAATAGCACTTGGGATCTTTTTTGCCAGTGGCAGTGGCACCTCATGCAAAATTATATCAAGGTGCTGCAATATGATGGAATATAGCCTTTTGACTTACAAGGTTAGTAATCATAACTAAATTTAATTCATTAATTTTACGTATGTAAACTGATGTATTTAAAGATATTTAAATTTTATAGTAATAGTGTAATATTCCGAGGAATAAAATAAAATGAAAAAGAAGGTTGGTACCAGCAGAAACTGAACCCAAGTCCATGAATATCCTCTGTGCATTTGACCTCTTTGCCACTGTCCGTTACGAAAATATCTTCTCAAAAATCCCTTGTACTCTTTAACTCTTCTCTTGCGCAACATACTGCATGCAGTATGGAGAGCTGCAGTATGGAGAGCTGCATCAAACCAGTCTTAGGACTGAATACCACAACAACAACAGCATATTCCCACTAATCAAACAATTGCAGGACAATATTACACTAACCTCTTGGACCAACTGCAAGAAAATATACGAAAAAGGCTAGGTTTGGCAGAGAAGAAAGCCATCTTTATCCAGACAATGTGTGCGCAAACACAAGAGTCGTTTCCATGGAAAAATACTTGAATTAAGATATGAATTGTTGCCACATTCCCCCTCTCCTTATCCTCGATTTTGGTTCCATCAGACTTCTGTCTCTTTCCCAGGCTCAAAGTTTCCGTAGGTAGATGGGATTCTTTTCAAAGATCTGGCAGCCGAAGTTGACGGATGTTTTGGAGGCCTGGTGGAACCTAATTTTCGAGGTGGTCAAGGCATTGGAACATCGCTGGACTAAGTGCGTTAGTGTACCTGGAGACTAGAATGAAAAATAAGAAAAATGTTCAGTAAGGTAGGCTATGTAGTTTCGTTATGTTCCACTCCGAGAAATTTTCAGCCTGCCGTCATAAAAATGAAGATCGTATTCCTTTTGCGGGTAAGTTATCATTATTTGCTGTTACAGCTTATCTGGACATGTGTGCTGATGCCTCTGAGTCTACATACCATTCCAGCAATGTATCTTTACCTGCAGTTGCGTTTGAAAAAATATCCGGTAGCCTGCTACCTTGGCCAAAGTTTTCTTCAATTTTGCTCTTGCTGCAACAATTTCTTGCCGTATTCCCATATTTGTTGCAGTTAATAGCACTTGGGATCTTTTTTGCCAGTGGCAGTGGCACCTCATGCAAAATTATATCAAGGTGCTGCAATATGATGGAATATAGCCTTTTGACTTACAAGGTTAGTAATCATAACTAAATTTAATTCATTAATTTTACGTATGTAAACTGATGTATTTAAAGATATTTAAATTTTATAGTAATAGTGTAATATTCCGAGGATTAAAATAAAATGAAAAAGAAGGTTGGTACCAGCAGAAACTGAACCCAAGTCCATGAATATCCTCTGTGCATTTGACCTCTTTGCCACTGTCCGTTACGACAATATCTTCTCAAAAATCCCTTGTACTCTTTAACTCTTCTCTTGCGCAACATACTGCATGCAGTTTCAAAGAAAAATATGGACCTGATGCTGTGAACAAAACGCAGCACTTAAACAGTGTTGGAAGGGACGAAGACACATCAGAGCACGCGCAGTTGTAAACAGAGAGGTGTGTCCCTTCTCTGAGTTGGTCGGAGAGTGGCTGACCATCATTTCAGCACTCAACACTGGTTTTCAGTTATCGTCGAGTGAGCGCTACAAAACATGTTTTCGTCCATTTTACTTGCGTACCAGCATGCATTCGAAGACAAATGGTGTAATTTTAATGCGATTTCCTGCTCGCATTTGAAGTGTAATGGCACAATTTTAGTGCGATATTTACAATGTGCTGTATAACATTAGCACATGAGAACCAGCCGCCACTGTAATTGAACGTAACATTCTTTTTCTTGTTCACTTGGAGCGCAGTTTGACTAGCCGATTGTTTATTACAGCTGTCATCGTTCTTTTCTTGCAGTAAGTTTTCGTAGTGGAGTCTCCTGTAAATGGCATGTTTGAATTTTTTAAGCTCATAATCATAGATTTATATTCGTCTGGTAGCTCCGCGAGAAGAATAAAAACAGACCATCTTTCCTTAACTTCAGAGCTAAGGCCATTTAATTTTTGCAATGTGGAATTTATCTTTCACAGGTTCTCTCCTACCAACGAAGAATTTTCAAATCGTTGGAAGATGGCACAGTCTTCGTAGACTTGCTTTAAATAGCGAACTGCCACATACGTTCACTGATGGAAAAAATTGCTGTGCTAGGAAGAAGTTGTGCGACGTAAACGAAAGTTGGTACGCATTTTTCTGCGTGTGAAAGATAATATCTATTCAAATTTCGCGCCAGATGTATAAGAGTGGCGCTAGTAACAAATCAGGTGTGCTTTAAATATACGCTATAACGGTCGTGAGCATTAGGTACCTTTGAAATTCTACGAGTTAATGTTAGTTAAGAACGCCTTTAAAGCTACAAAGACGCCATTATCAACACCTCACTGAGTTTGGACGAGGGCATATAGACTACTGGCCATTAAAATTGCTACACCAAGAAGAAATGCAGATGATAAACGGGTATTCATTGGACAAATATATTATACTAGAACTGACATGTGATTACATTTTCACGCAATTTGGGTGCATAGATCCTGAGAAATCAGTACCCAGAACAACCACCTCTGGCCGTAATAATGGCCTTGATACGCCTGGGCATTGAGTCAGAGCTTGGATCGCGTGTACAGGTACAGCTGCCCATGTACCTTCAACACGATACCACAGTTCATCAAGAGTAGTGACTGGCGTATTGTGACGAGCCAGTTTTCAATTGGTGAGAGATCTGGAGAATTTATTGGCCAAGGCAGCAGTCGAACATTTTCTGTATCCAGAAAGGCCCATGCAGGACCTGCAACATGCGGTCGTGCACTGTCCTGCTGAAATGTAGGGTTTCGCAGGGATCGAATGAAGGGTAGAGCCACAGGTCGTAACACATCTGAAATGTAACGTCCACTCTTCAAAGTGCCGACAATGCGTATAAGAGCTGACCGAGATGTGTAACCAATGGCACCCCATACCATTACGCCAGGTGATACGCCAGTATGGCGATGACGAATACACGCTACCAATGTGCGTTCACCGCGACGTCGCCAAACACGGATGCGACCATCATGATGCTGTAAACAGAACCTGTATTCGTCCGAAAATATGACGTTTTGCCATTCGTGCACCCAGGTTCGTCGTTGAGTACACCATCGCAGGCGCTCCTGGCTGTGATGCAGCGTCAAGGATAACCGCAGCCATGGTCTCCGAGCTGATAGTCCATGCCGCTGCAAATGTCGTCGAACTGTTCGTGCAGATGGTTGTTGTCTTGCAAACGTCCCCATCTGTTGACTCAGGGATCGAGATGTGGCTCCACGATCCGTTACAGCCATGCGGGTAAGATGCCTGTCATCTCGACTGCTAGTGATACGAGGCCGTTGGGATCCAGCACGGCGTTCCGTATTACCCTCCTGAACCCACCGATTCCTTTTTCTGCTAACAGTCATTGGATCTCGACCAACGCGAGTAGCAATGTCGCCATACGATAAACCGCAATGCGATAGGCTACAATCCGACCTTTATCAAAGTCGTAAACGTGATGATACGCATTTCTCCTCCTTACACGAGGCATCACAACAACGTTTCACCAGGCAACGCCGTTCAACTGCTGTTTTGTGTATGAGAAATTGGTTGCGAACTTTTCTCATGTCAGCACGTTGGAGGTATCACCACCGGCGCCAACCTTGTGTGGACGCTCTGTAAAGCTAATCATTTGAATATCACAGCATGTTCTTCCTGTCGGTTAAATTTCGCGTCTCTAGCACGTCATCTTTGTGGTGTAGCAATTTTAATGGCCAGTAGTGTAATAAGGCTACGAGAAACTGAATGTTCCTTCTGCGATCTGCAGGAAGACTTGGCAGAATGTAGCCACTGTACATAACCGCTGAGAGCTGTGGTCACGTGAATGTACAGTCACAAGAAGATCAGGCTCCCAAAGGTCATGTGGCGCTACCGTGAGGGAAGACCTCAGTATTCGATGTATGGCTCTATCGGATCGTACTGCATCTGCAGCAGCTACTTCAGCTGCAGTTGGCACCACAGTGACACAGCGAACTGTTAAAAATCTGTTACTTCAAGGACAGCTCTGACCCAGACGCTCTGTAACATTTCATTGACCCCAAACCCCCATCATTTGCAACTTTAGTGGTGTCAACTGAGAGCTCAGTGGAGGGCAGTGTGGAAGTCTGTTGTGGTTTCTGGTAAAAGTTGAGTCTACCTCGGTGCCAGTGATGGCTGTGTGTTGGTTAGAAGGAGGCTAGTTGAAGACCTGCAACGAACGTGTCTGTATGCTACACACACTGGATCTACGCATGGAGTTATGATCTGGAATGTGATTTCGTATGACAGCAGGAGCACTCTCGTGGCTATCCCATGCACCCTGGTTGCAAAACTGTTCGTCAATCTGATGATTCGACATGTTGTGCTGCCATTCATGAAGAGTATTCCAGGAGGTGTTTTCCAACAGGATAACGCACGCCCATATACCACTCTTGTAACCCAATATGCTCTACAGTGTGTCGACATGTTGCCTTTGCCTGCTCGCTCACCGGATCTTTCTCTAAACGAGCACATCAGGGACATCATTGAACGAGAACTCCATCATCATCCACAAACAGCATTAACTGTCCCTATGTTGACTGCCCAAGTGCAACAGTCATGGAACACTGTCCCTCAGACTGTCATCCCGCACTTGTACAACTCAATGTATGCACGTTTGCATGCTTGCATCCAACATTCTGGCAGTTACACCGGTTATTAGTGTACCAGAATTTGCATATTTGCAATGGCTTATCTCGCGGGTACCTTAACCTGTGATCTTGCAGTGTAATTCCTTAAATATGTTACCAAGAAAAATGTATTCCCGAAATTTCATTACTCTACATTAATTATTTTTTATTGTTACGAATTTTTCCCCTCAGTGTAGTTTGACCTGTCATTTATTTTCAAAGAATATTCTTAAGAATTTATTTTATTTACTACCGATTCATCAAGAACATTAACACATTTAATCACACTATGTGAGCGTGAAAGTAGTTGCCAGGGAGTAACTGATGAAATCATAAGCAAATTCCTTTTTAACAAATGGTAATTTATTCACTTTAATGGTGCCTAAAGCATTTTTTTTAAAAAGAAACAGATGTAAAATTATAATCAGAAAGCATCATCTAAATATCAAGTTACAATTTATTCAGAGGCAGAAAGAAACAAATTTTTGACTGTATGAGCTTTCGGGCTGAGAACCTTGCCGCTCCCTTTTGACACGGCCGTAGTTACGACCGCTCACAACAACCTCTGAAAGACTACACTGGTGCAAATCTGCAACACACCAGATTACTTTAAAGGTTTTAACAATTCACACAAGCACACAAACTATACACCCCGTAGGAGGGATGGAAATGGTACAAAACACTCAAATTAAAATATTAACTTTGCCACCGAAGGTGCAACTTGATTTTAACTTCTAAGAAAGGTCTTACGGTGGAAGGGTGGCAACTTTATATACTAAAATGACCATTTAAATAAAAGCCCATGAAAAGAAATCTTATATAAAATTATACAAGGTTGGCCAAACAAGTTAACATGCCCTACGGTACATAGATACAGCCTCTCAAGATGATAGGCAAGATCAAAACATATTTCAGGAATTAGGCCGTTACACTCCAAACAATAAACTCATTAACATACCAAATCCGACAAACAAGACAGAGGCAGCTCCGAATGACAGACAGACACTAACTGCCTAACACATGCGGACGAGAGACAGACGAGCAAGCTGGCGACGAGAGACTGACCAAGAAAACAAGTAGAATGTAACAAAAGTAAATCACACAACATATCACCAATCACTTAACTTCTAGTAAACTGCGATTTCTCTAGAAGACCTGGCGCAGCACCCCCAAATCGCTCTCCTGAACCGTCCACTGCTAGCCGCTTCAACGGACGCAGGAAGGCGCGCCAATCTCCCGTCTTTCCTGGTCCACACCAACCGACCGAATGCTCGCTGCTCCGTCCGCAACTGCTGCTCCGTCGCGACTGCACTGCTGGTGCGTCTCCCACTCACTTCCAGACACACGACGATGTAAATACTGGCTCGGACCCAACCATGCAGAGGAAACACGCCCACTGGCAAAACGACATCCCTGCACCAGGAAAGGACCGAGCCAAGCTCCACAAGATGTTAACTGAAGGGGCCCAGAAGCGCTCGGAGAACCAGTTACACCACGGCGTCGCAGCTCGCACCGGCCAGACTGCTGTCGTGGGTTGACTCCTGTTGCTCTCGTGTGGACCGCGAAGCCACTACCCCACGCTATACGGCGCGGCCCACTGGACTCACATGGCGACCTCACATGCGCCGACGCTCAAGGTGAACAAGTCATCTTGTGTCTCAGTGCGCGACCGACCAACCGATCGATCCAACCGCCAATGACCATTGCTTGAGCAACTCGAGCAGACTGGCGGCCTAACGCTCAGATGCAGGACATAAGCCCCGACAGGGCGACCACTAGCTAAGCTCTCTTACTGGCGGAGTGGAAAGACTCTTTAAAGATTGATCCGAACGAAAGACATACTAGCACTCTGGACGACAGACAGACACTAACTGCCTCACAAATTCGGAGGAAAGACAGACCCAGACTGACTGACGAGCTCGTAGCGCCCCTTAAATGCACATGAACAGGCAACCTTTCCCACCAGAGGGAGACACCAAAGCAGCGATTGCCACCGCCAGATACGGAGGGCGACTGCTTCACACTGCGCGCCGCGGCGCGCTCTTCAAAACAGCAATTTTTACCACTGCTCATAGTTTTCTCTTCCCTTGAGTTTCTCATTCGGATGTAATGAACTAGCATTTAGAAAAACAATTGTATTAACGATTACTCGTTCCAAATGGCTGCGAGCTGCTGTTAATTTCTGCTAGCCAATGATGTCGTAGACTTATTTTTAGAATATTATGCCAAAGCATTCAGTCTGGGAAAATAACTTGTTAAAAGAGTAATATACAAGCTTCCGAGCGAACACTTTTATTGCACATTCATTAACAAGGTAAAACTGTAACAGAAATTCTTTTACAATGTATTACACAGAGCAGAGTCACAGAGCGTCCATAGTTACAACACAGATACTTTAACAAACGAGTCATAGATTCAAAATTTCAACGTAAGTAAACTGTAGAATAAGTACTCTTGATCACAATTTATTTGAATAGATAACTGATTTCAGCTTTATGGCCATCCTGAAATCTATAAAAGGATAATAAAAAGAAAGGTATTTCAAAATTATATACTTGAACCTATTACACATATATGGAAAACAAGTAAGCTAATTACCTTAAAAAGGCTGGAGCAACACGGAAGACACGTCGTAAACTGAACTGATTAATAAGATAATTGTAAAAGCTGCACATCTTACCGCTGGTGGAGGGCCTAGTGGAAAACCTTTAACAAACGAGTATTTGTCAAGAGAAATTAAATTTCAATAAGTTTTAGTCAAAGGTTCATACAAATGTCAGTTACATATAATAATGATTTCAGCAAAATGACATAAGAAAATGTAGCGCAATATATAACAAAGAATTTAACAAATGAACGTGATTTCATAAGATACAAACAATTGCGTCCGTGCAGTGAGACTACTACTGACATCGCCTTGGACAGCCACAGTCATACCTATGATTCTTATGTGTAGTGTATTCGGGATAGAGGTATACAAAAATATTTGTTCATGTTTCAGTAGTACCTATTAAGGTTTATAGATTTATTAGTCGAACATTGTATACAGGACATCAAATATTTTCATGCATGTTGATACATGTGTGTGCTGTCTGATGTGTTGGCAGAAGAGCCAACACCGTGTTGCTAGAGGAGGCCGAAAGGCACGCGTTTAAGCTCACGCAGACTGGCGTGAGGTCTGGAACAGTTAAAGGAGTTATAGTAGCCAAAAACAGTACATAGCTTCTGGAATACTTAACCTTAATCCATAATTGGAGAACATCGCTCTTGATGATACGTAATTACAATCTCAATATAAACTGGTAATGGCGCCTTGCTAGGTCGTAGCAAATGACGTAGCTGAAGGCTATGCTAACTATCGTCTCGGCAAATGAGAGCGTATTTGTCAGTGATCCATTGCTAGCAAAGTCGGCTGTACAACTGGGGCGAGTGCTAGGACGTCTCTCTAGACCTGCCGTGTGGCGGCGCTCGGTCTGCAATCACTGACAGTGGCGACACGCGGGTCCGACGTATAGTAGCGGACCGCGGCCGATTTAAAGGCTACCACCTAGCAAGTGTGGTGTCTGGCGGTGACACCACACTGTCACTGTATACAGCATAGAAAACGGACAAATAACACCATGTTATGTAATAACAACCTTACACTAACTTTTGATGTGACCGTTTGGTACTCAGTCACTCCACCCAGTCTCTTCTGTAAATTTTAAAAAAGTATGTTGGTTAACTGTGCCACAGCGGCCTGGTGCAAGTCTTTCAGTTGGATGGCACATAGGCGACTTGCTTGTGCTGAAAGCCAATGGCACCTGGTGATCCCCGAATGGGTGACCTATCCAAGTACTAGCGGGGTCCAAAGTTGCTTAAATTCGGTGATTGAGCGGGGACCGGTGTTACCAACGCGGCAAGGCCGTTGGCTGCCAGAGATGTGGAGGGTAGATTCATCACTGAGAAGCACTTCATTGAGGTAGTACTCGTTTTCGTCTGTACGATGCAACATTTCAACAACGCAGTCACATTGTCGGTGGTGATCCTCAGGTTTAATGCGATGCAAAAGTCGGTGTTTGTATGCACGCTACCAGAGACGTTTGTGCACAATGTCGTGCACCGTCGAATGGAGGCCGCTAGTTCCTTACTAGCTTGTCTAATGGATTTGCACGGGCTGCTAGCGAATTCTGCGTCCACATGCTCCATGGTCTATTCATTCAGTGCGGTGCGTTTTAGGATGTTTCCAACAATCTAAAATTAAACGTTCCTTTTCTCGAAGAGTTATGCCCCACTGATCAAATTATTTACTTTTGGGGGGTTGGATGTTCCACTGTCTTCTTGTACACCACTGAACACGTGTTACGGATTTTAACTCTGCTAATCATAGTACACACTGCACCTTTCATTGTGGCGGCCACCTTTGACGTCAGAAATACGTCTGCATACTGCACAGTATGCAGACGTATGAAATCTTGGAGAGTGATCTCTGTCGACTGCGTATTTACCCAACATCAGCAGTTGTTTGTGTGTATCTCTAGCCTGGACACGTATATTTTCAATTGGCTCTGAGCACTATGTGACTTAACATCTGAGGTTATCAGTCCCCTAGAACTTAGAACTACTTAAGCCTAACTAACCTAAGGACATCACACACATCCATTCCCGAGGCAGGATTCGAACCTGCGACCGTAGCGGTCGCGCGGTTCCAGGCTGTAGCGCCTAGAACCGCACGACCGCTTCGGCCGGCTACGTGTATTTTATTTCGTATATTTTGTTTCTTCAGGCAATTAATATATTACAGCAATTAACGTTATCATGTCAGTTTGTTTTTACGTGAAATTAAATTATGTTCGTTTGTTGAATTCAGAAGCTAACCATGTAGTATAATTTCCTAACATTTTATTAAAATTATTATTATGAGCAGTAGTTCTGGAGTTTTAATTATCACCGTGAAATAAATGAAGCTGTGACCACGATTTGGTAATTGTGCTAGTCCTCCACTATATATCGTGGCACATTTTTCCCATCAAAGGACGTCTTGTCCGAGACCTTCTGCATTTTGGCTGTTCAAGACACGTTCGTAATGCACCCTCTGCTTCCCACTTGCAGCTATTGTCCACATTAGTCTTATATGAAAGTACGAGAGGAGCGAAGAGATCTTATTCTTGAAGCTGAAAATGTCACATTTTAGGTGATCACGGTTGGACTGATTTAAATAAATTAGAAGATTGCTGTTGCAGAATTTTTATTTTTATGTTAATATACTTTCTCACATTTTAGTATATCATACAGTATTTTGATTTTTCACATTAATTAAGTCAAAATTATATTGTTCGCACAAAATACAAAAATACGTCCGATCACATCAGAGGTATGCTTACGACTCTCACACTCTGCGGAAATAACAATACTCCAGAGAGTTTGTAATTTTTCTTAACAAATGAATTTCTACTAGTTTTTGTTACTTTATTATTTTAGATTATTATTTCATAAATTAATCCAGAAATAAACATACTAACCAATACAGTATTGTGTCATTAATAATAGAAATTTTAAATGTGGTAATAGTCCGTAATTTCAAATCTTCCTAAAAAAAATAATTTTGACTGTACGTTCAGAAGTAGTACCTATCGATTAAAGCATCAAGACTAAAACATTTTATAAACTAATTCATTTTCATAAATTTTAGCTTGAAATATAACATATTGTGTATAAAATTGCATGTAAGTTTTCAGAAAAACAATTGAGATAATATTGACCAGTCTAAAATTCGAAGTCCGCAGCTCGTGGTCGTGCGGTGGCGTTCTCGCTTCCCACGCCCGGGTTCGATTCCCGCCGGGGTCAGGGATTTTCTCTGCCTCGTGATGACTGGGTGTTGTGTGATGTCCTTAGGTTAGTTAGGTTTAAGTAGTTCTAACTTCTAGGGGACTTATGACCATAGATGTTAAGTCCCATAGTGCTCAGAGCCATTTTTAAAATTCGAAAAATAATACTGGTATCGACAACTACTGTTGAGGAAAGGTAATACGAGAGGAGTATGTCCTGTTACACGTTCTGTCTCTAAAATCACGTCGACGTCATTCTGAAAGTGCCTGCCAGTTGTCACACAGTAGTTTCTTCAGCTGGAAACAGAGGAAGAAGTCACTGGGTGTTCTGTCAGTTGTAACGAAAATATGGGAGGAGAGGGGGGAGGGAAGCAAAATACGATGGCCCACAGAAGCAGCATGTGTATATATGTCCTGTGCAGAGTGTGCTGAGGCATTGTTGTGAAGCAAACACACCTCCTTGGGCAGCTTCCCACGATACTTCATCTAGACAGCCTCCATAGCCTCAGTGGCAGATTTCGGTAGTGTACTCCAATCCCTTACGAGCACAACCAATTTACTCCACACCACGGCAGTCTCAAAAAACACTCAGCATAGACTTGGCTGATGATGGCTGGGTCTTCGCCTTTTTCGGCAGTGGTGAGTCGATGTTTCCACTGCTCGCTTTGCTCCCTTGTCTCTGAGTAGTAATGATCCACCCAGCATTCGTCCATGGTGGTGGCTAAAGAAGTCATCTGGATTGGCCTGAAACAGCAGCAGTATTTTCCTTGCTGCCTCAGGTCGGCGTCCTTTTGAATTGATGTGAGCAGTTTTGGAGCTCTACGGGATGTTCAAAATATCGTGAAAATCCTGAAAATTGATCCATTACTGATTTTAGATTTTTCCATTATTGTCTCAATCATGATACATCGGACTTCAAGTACCTCTTCCTCCCTTGTGCTTTCCGGCTCTCCACAGAGAGAATCTGCCACTTACATCGTCATTTAAACTTGTTTGACTTCAATGGAAGCGTCTGCGCCACCCAATCGCTGTATCATATAATGGTGCATTGTTGTACACTCCCACCAACTCAGAGTGGATTGTTGCACTGTTATTCCTCCTCAAATGCAGAAAACGATTTACCGCACGGTGCTCCATTTTAGCAATGAGTTTCGCGATTTTGTTTTGGTCCCTGTAGCGGCATGCGGCGGTACTGTGGCACTGAGATTTCAAAGTCAGTCAGGAACCTGCAGACAAACAAAAATTAATTCCGTAACTCGATTTTTTCGAGATGACCATTAAAACTTCCGTAAATCCCCTGAGTCCAAAAAGTTACGAGAATGGATTGATACAAAATAGATGATGGTTTTAATGCTTCAGGTGTTCTATATAGTCTTCCCTCATTTGAGTGCAACGTATTGAACTTCCATACAATCATGTGAAACCGTCAGAAAAGTACTTCTTTGGGATGTTGTTTAAACTTGCGCATCACATTCGTACCCTCTTCAGTCTTGGCGCACTATCAGAGAGCCGTTCTGCATTTTGTAATTTTTTGGTAATTACTTACGGATAACACTAAGTCTCATCATCGAGATGTCCGGTTATTCATTTCATTCAAGTTGCGGTAGGCGTCCGCATGTCACTGCTTTTTTTCGTAAGTTGAGGTGTGTGGTCATACTTTCCACTCAAGTTTCTCTTCTTCTAAACTTTTTGGAGAATATCTTCAACACTTGATTCAGAGATATTCATTTCGTCGTTCCTCTGCAATTTGTAACAGAAAAAAGGTGACAAACAATGGACACACATCCATTGCTTAAGAGTGCCTGCTCACAACTAGTCCGCAGCTCGTGGTCGTGCGGTAGCGTTCTCGGGGTCAGGGATTTTCTCTGCCTCGTGATGGCTGGGTGTTGTGTGATGTCCTTAGGTTAGTTAGGTTTAAGCAGTTCTAAGTTCTAGGGGACTGATGACCATAGATGTTAAGTCCCATTTTTGCTCACAACTGACTGAATGCACACCTATTGTTTATAGCCGTTAGTCCCAGCTGCCGCCGTAGTTACTGCGCTGACGTCGCTTATACGTCAGCAGTAAAACTAGTCTCAGAACTTTTTCGACTGACAAATGGATGAACTTGACATTTGACTGCATTTTCTGACTTTTAATTAGTCTTACTAAATATCTGCTTATCAAAGGTCTTTAACCCACCCTTGCATCAGCGTCAATACTGACCATTGTTTGTAACTTCACTGTGCAGGGTGATCCCGTGATGATGGTTGGTTGTTGTTTGGTTTAAATGCGGGAGAAGGGACCAAACTATGAGGTCATCGGTCCCTTGTTCCTAATAAAACAATGCCACAAGTGTGAGAATAAAACGGACGAAACATATGACACAAAACAGAAAGAAAGGAAAAGCCACAAGAACGAAGGGAAGGCAACGGACACTAAAAGGAACAAAAGGGGACAAGAGAACAACAGAGAGACACAGAAACAGAAGAGAATAAAACATGAAAGCAGATTACAGTGGCTGGCCAACTACAAGAATAAAAAGGGAAAGCCAGCCACTCTGCAATACATTAAAACCTCCACCCTAAAAGCGCTAGGGTGGAGGACACAGACAAAACGTAAAAATAAAGCTGCTGTGGAGGCATTGTCACCCAACACCGAAGGCAGAGTGCTGGGCAAGTTAAAAGTCTGCCGCAGAGCGGCTAAAAGTGGGCAGTCCAGCAAGAGGTGGACGACTGTCATTTGGGAGCCAAAGCGACACTGAGGTGGGTCCTCGCGACGGAGTAGGTAACCAAGCGTTAGGCACGGCCAATGCGGAGCCGGCAGAGGACAACTGATTCCCTGCGAGAGGCCTGCATGGAAGACTTCCACACATTCATATTCTCCTTAATGACACGCAATTTGTTGTGCTTGCCCGTGATGAAATTACATGCTCTGAGGGATGATAGAGAAGGGCAAATGTATTAATTTAGGCAAGGGAATCTGGTCTGTAAATAACTAAGTCGAAAGTTATAAGCGAAAATTGTTCTGATATCTCTGACAAAGGATTACATTATCATTTTACTGTTGTCTCTAAGACTGCAGGGTAGGCTACTTTCAGCGATGGTAATATGGACAAAAAACAAGACAAAAGTCTAGTAAATATGGGCTGTAAAACGTATATCTCCAGATTTATGAGCACTTGTTCATCTTCGCTACTGTGAAACACATCTCTTCTACTGAACTAGTACCTATAGCTCGTAACGTATGCATCTCAGAGACCATACTTGCAGGACCTTTTTTCTTGTTTTCGTTCACACTAGCTCGTCAAAAAAATATGGAAACCAAAGAGCTTGCCGTAGAAGAGAAGTGTTGCACAGTATCGAAGAGGAACAATTGCTCACAGCTCTCACGATAAACATTTTAGAGCCGACGTTTACTAGACTTTTTTGTTGTTTTAGTCCATACCACCACCTCTACAAGTTTCCTAACCTGCAATGTTAGCCAAAACAGTACCGGCATGTGTATTCCACGCTCAGAGGTTTCAGAACGATTTTTCTTAGGACTTTCGACTCAGTCGTTTCCAAACCAGGGTCCTTCGTCTCAGATTGATACAGTTACCCTTCTCTATCATCCCTGAAAATTTGTGACATCAACAGAGAATCACCATTTGCAATTATCACCTACATTGTTAATCAAATCTTTTTACGACTACGTGCTCTGTGTTGTTCCAGCTTTTTAACATAATTAGCTTACTTGTTTTCCGCGTGTTTGTAGTAGGTTCAAGTTCATGTTTGAATCAATTATGAAGTGGCGATACATTTGTTTCTGTTTTTCTGTTTTAGATTTGATGATGACTGTACGGTGGAAACCGGTTGTCAGTTCAAAGATATTAAAATCGATCAAGGCAACGAACCCTACAGTTTCTTCTATATCTACAAATGTACTCTGCAAGCCACTGTACAGTGCGTAGCAAGAGGTATATTGTGCCAACATTAGCGATTTTCTGTCGTATTCTGTTCGCATACTGAGCGAGGACAAATGTGACTAACTCCATGCCTCTGTACGCGCTCCCATCTCTCTTACTTTTTGTCATGATACCCAGACGAGATATACGAGGTGGCAGCGCTTAGTCTTTCCTGAACATCAGCTTCTTTCATTTAACAAACAGAGTTTCCCGAGTACAACATAGCTTTTCTTCCACGAATTTCCATGTAAATTTCCCGAACACCTTTGTTACATTCTTACATGGCCTATACCGCCCTGTTACACGTCCCTGAAACTGTTCAATGTCTGTTGTCGCGCCTACTGAGTAAAGACTCTAAACATTGGAGCATTACTATACAGTTGGTCGCAATAGTGTCTTGCCTTTGATTTCCTTAGAAATTGCGACGCACTTCCCCTGAACTTTTTCCAACAAATCTAGGTCTTCCAGTCGCCTTCCCTCCAATTAATTTTACGTGTTCGTTTAATTTCACTTCTTAGTATTACTTCTAAATGTTCAAACTGTGATCGGCTCAAAAAGTATGTTTATCTGATCAAACATTAATATGGAGTGCGTACACCCTTCGCCGTGATAAGAGTGATGGGGTAGCGATATGCACCTATACGGGTGGCAGTAGTATCGTGTCCACAATGTATAAAAGGTCAAGGCATTGGCGGAGCTGTCATTTGTACTCAGGTGATTCGTGTGAAAACGTTTCCGACGTCGTATGACCGCATGACGGGAATTTGAGTGCGGAATGGTAGCTGGAGCTAGACGCATGGGACATTCCATTTCGGAAATCGTTGGGGCATTCAATATTTCGGCATCCACAGTGTCAGAGTATGCCGAGAATACCAAATTTCAGGCACCACCTTTCACCACGAACAATGCAGTGGCCGACACCTAAACTTAAGCAGCGTAGAGTTGTCAGTGTTAACAGACAAGCAATACTGCGTGATATAACCGCAGAAATTGAGGTTAATTGGCTGTGGCAGCAGACGGCCGACGCGAGTTCCTTTGCTAACGCACGACTTCGGTTGCAGCGCCTCTCCCGAGCTCATAACCGTATTCAAAAAATGGTTCAAATGGCTCTGAGCACTATGGGACTTAACTTCTGAGGTCATCAGCCCCCTAGAACTTACAAGGGAACCTCCCCATCGCACCCCCCTCAGATTTAGTTATAAGTTGGCACAGTGGATAGGCCTTGAAAAACTCAACACAGATAAATCGAGAAAACAGGAAGAAGTTGTGTGGAACTATGAAAAAAATAAGCAAAATATACAAACTGAGTAGTCCATGCACAAGATAGGCAACATCAAGGACAGTGTGAGCTCAGGATCGCCGTGGTCCCGTTGTTAGCGTGAGTAGCTGCGGAGTGAGAGATCCTTGGTTCAAGTCTTCCCTCGAGAGAAAAGTCTAATTTTTTATTTTCAGTTTATGTGACAAACTCTTATGTTTTCATCACTTTTTGGGAGTGATTATCACATTCACAAGAAAACCAAAATCGGGCAAGGTAGAAGAATCTTTTTACCCATTCGCCAAGTGTACAAGTTAGGTGGGTCGACAACATATTCCTGTCATGTGACGCACATGCTGTCACCAGTGTCGTATAGAATATATCAGACGTGTTTTCCTGTGGACGAATCGGTTGACCTATGACCTTGCGATCAAATGTTTTCGGTTCCCATTGGAGAGGCACGTCCTTTCGTCTACTAATCGCACGGTTTTGCGGTGCGGTTGCAAAACACAGACACTAAACTTATTTCAGTGAACAGAGAGGTCAATGAACGAATGGACAGATCGCAACTATGCGAAAATAAAGAAAGTTAACTTTTCACTCGATGGAAGACTTGAACCAAGGACCTCTCGGTCCGCAGCTACTCACGCTAACCACGGGACCACGGCGATCCTGAGCTCACACTCTCCTTGATGTTGCCTATCTTGAGCATGGACTACTCAGTTTGTATATTTTGCTTATTTTTTTCATAGTTCCATACAACTTCTTCCTGTTTTCTCGATTGATCTGTGTTCAGTTTTTCAAGGCCTATCAACTGTGGCAACTTGTAACTAGATCTGAGGGGGGTGCGATGGGGAGGTTCCCTTGTTAGAACTACTTAAACCTAAGGACATCACACACATCCATGCCCGAGGCAGGATTCGAACCTGCGACCGTAGCGGTCATAACCGTATTGGTTGGACCCTAAACTACTGGAAAACCGCGACCTGATCAGATGCGTTCCGATTTCATTTGGTACAAGCTGATGTTAGGGTTCAAGAGTGGCGCAGATGCCACGAAGACATGAACCCATGTTGTCAAGAAGGCGCAGTGCAAGTTGGTGGTGGCTCCATAATGGTGTGGGCTGTGTTTACATGGAATGGACTGGGTCATCTGGCCCAAGTGAACCGATCATTGACTGGAAATGTTTACGTTCGGATGCTTGGAGACCATCTGCAGCCATTCATGGACCTCATGTTCTCAACGAACGATGGAATTTTATGGACAATAGTGGGCCATGTCATCAGGTCACAATAGTTCGCGATTGGTTTAAAGAACATTCTGGACAATCTGAGCGAATGATTTGTCCAGTCGTATCTCCTGACATGGGGCGTAATCGAGAGTTCATTTGTGAAACACTTTCGCAATTATGGACAGCTATAGAGGCAGCATGGCTTCATATTTCTGCAGGGGACTTCGAAAGACTTGTTGAGTCCATGCCAGGCAAAAGGACGTCCGACATGATACTGGGAGGTATCCGGTGACTTTTGTCACGTCACTGCTGGGGAGACTATCACTGACGTGTCTAAACGCCTGTGGAGGAAGGCAGCCCATTCGTCCTCAAGAAACGAAACCAGGGAAGGCAGTGATGTTGGACGCTGAGGTCTGGAGGGAAGTAGATCTTCAAAATCTTTTCAAAGATGTTCCTTTGTGTTTAGGTTGGGACTCTGGGCAGGCTAGTCCGTTTCAGTAATGGTATTATCCACAAACTACTGCCTCACAGATGCTGCTTTATGTCAACGTGCATTGTCACGCTGATAAACTGTCGTCTTCTGTGAACTGCTCCTCTGCTATACACATTACACAATACTCTAAAACGTGTATGTATCATTCAGCATTTAGTGTTTTCTTAAGCGCAGTAAGCGAAACATAACCTAACAACAACTGCAGAAGATTGTACGAGAGTGGTTTGAAAAGTTCTCGGAATCACCACGAGAGGTCAGCGCTAGCGCAACGAGTTGTTCATGTGATATTCATTAGATTGTTGCCTGTAAACACGTGCCACGTCAGTGCTCCTGGAAGAGAGCTGTGACGGTGATTTGGCTCTGTTGTTGTTCCCGCGTAGTGATTTGCGAAGATAGAAAAAATTGAGATTCAAGCAGTGATTAACCCTTAACTACTATCGACCGTCTCTCAGACCGCTACTAATTTTTGTGTCGAGATATTTCTCACACCCCTGCAAAGCCAAATGGACTCTTCCATGTACCTTCCTATTGGCTGTCAAGCTACACGTGCCAGCATTCTTGCACTGTTGCTGCTCTTTGTTTCGTAATTATTCGCCTTGAGAGGTCTCACAGACGTACCATAGTGTTTGTGTGCCGCATTTTTATTGCATGCTACTGTTTCTCCATGGCGGGGAAAGCTGGGCCTTCTGTGCAACGTGTGTTATGTGAGACAGTTGTCTTCACTTGCAAGATGAGCCTCAGACACCAAACGAGAAATTCGAAAATCGAAAAACGTGCACCTTTTGCCCTCCTTGTATGAAGAGGAAAACAAGGTATCCATGTCAACAGCGTGGTGTTCCGATTTGTTTGGAGTGTTCCAGGAAGGTCTGCGTGAAGTGTTTGCAGGTGGAAATTGACTAAAGTATGATTCAGTGGCACATGAGAACAAGTATTTAGTTTTTACTTGTAATTTTAGAAGTAAAATGGTGGCAAAGTTTCTCCATTCATAGACTTACGGACTGAAATATTCGCTCTACATTGCAAATTGAGTCGTAAACTGAAAGCTGACTTCACACACAATTTATCGTAAGTCATGTCGGATTTTTCCACCTAGTTACATTGCCAATTTGTAATACAGGGTGATTCAAAAAGAATACCACAACTTTAAAAATGTGTATTTAATGAAAGAAACATAATATAACATTCTGTTATACATCATTACAAAGAGTATTTAAAAAGGTTTTTTTTCACTCAAAAACAAGTTCAGAGATGTTCAATATGGCCCCCTCCAGACACTCGAGCAATATCAACCCGATACTCCAACTCGTTCCACACTCTCTGTAGCATATCAGGCGTAACAGTTTGGATAGCTGCTGTTATTTCTCGTTTCAAATCATCAATGGTGGCTGGGAGAGGTGGCCGAAACACCATATCCTTAACATACCCCCATAAGAAAAAATCGCAGGGGGTAAGATCAGGGTTTCTTGGAGGCCAGTGATGAAGTGCTCTGTCAAGGGCTGCCTGGCGGCCGATCCATCGCCATCTCGGCCGTCCACAACTTTTCCCTTTGCACAAACACCCATTCTCTGTAAACTGTTTATACCAACGTTTAATACACCACCTATCAGGAGGTTTAACACCATACTTCGTTCGAAATGCACGCTGAACAACTGTCGTCGATTCACTTCTGCCGTACTCAATAACACAAAAAGCTTTCTGTTGAGCGGTCGCCATCTTAGCATCAACTGACGCTGACGCCTAGTCAACAGCGCCTCAAGCGAACAAATGTACAACTAAATGAAACTTTATAGCTCCCTTAATTCGCCGACAGATAGTGCTTAGCTCTGCCTTTTGTCGTTGCAGAGTTTTAAATTCCTAAAGTTGTGGTATTCTTTTTGAATCACCCTGTATAATCCCTCTGATGAAAATCTATGTGTGAGTAGAGAGCTAACTATTTGCTGTTATTTTCGTAACTCATAAAATAAAAATATACTCCAGATTTCGCTTTATTTTAATTTTGGAAGTGTTTAAAATACCGCAGTGTTTAAAAAAATCTAATTTCTACAAAAGCCATCTCTAAGAAGTGTAATGAATGACTGGAAGTCAAGAAACTATATATATTCAGCAAAATTCTGGTTTGATATATAAAATAGAAAAATGCGGTCTGTGAGACCCCTCCATAGTAATTGTGTTCCTGTGAATGACCATAGTAGTTAAGGGTTAAGTACTTCGTAAAGAAAGGTATGAGAGCAAAGGACATTCATGCCGATTTCCAGAGTACATTGGGCGACTCTGCTCCTTCATATTCAACTGTTGCCAAGTGGAAAAATGAATTTAAATTTGGTCGGCAGAGCTTAGATGATGATCCTCACAGTGGTTGGCCAAGATGTATCACTTCCCAGAAATCATTGCAAAAGCGCACAAAATGGTCATAGGGGGGCGCAGATTGAAAGTGTGTGAAATTGCTCACGGTTGCCAGATGTCCTCTGGCAATTATCTGCAGCATGGGTGGTGCGACTCTTGACGCTGGATCAAAAACGTATGAGAATGGACATATTCGAACAATGTTTGGCCTGTTTTAGGAGAAACGAACAAGATTTTTTGAAACAGTTTGTAACCACAGATGAAACTTGGGTGCACTACTATACCACAGAGACAAAACAACACTCAAAGCAGTGGAAACATACTGATTCTCCGCCTCCAAAGAAAGCAAAGACAATTCTTTCGGCGGGAAAGGTCATGGCATCAGTGTTCTGGGATGCGAAGGGGATTCTGTTTGTAGATTATCTCCCCAATGGGCAAACAATTATTGGAGAATACTTCTGGACAAATTGCAACAAAAGAAACGCGGAAAAGGGCCAGGTTTAGCAAGGAAGAAAGTCATCTTCCATCAAGACAAATGCCCACCCGCACACATGTGCCGTCTTCATGGGAAAATTACACGAACTAAAGTACGAATTGCCACACCCGTCCTATTTACTTGATATGCCTCCGTCAGACTTCCATTTCCTCCAAAAACTGAAATTTTTTCTTGATGGACGAAGATTCATTTCAAACGAAGAATTGATAGCCGGAGTATTTTGCAGGCCTGGAGTAAACTTATTTTCGAGGTGGGATCAAGGCACTGGAACATTGTTGGACCAGGTGCATTAATCTACAAGGAGACTACATTGAAAAATAAAAAAAAGTTTCAGTGATTTACTAAGTACTTTTTTCTGTTCCGTTCTGAGATCTTTTCAGACCACCCTCGTAGGTAACGTTCTCTCACAAACTCATACTTTTCCATTGCGTTGACACACAGTATCGCGTGATTCATCACCTCAAATCACTTGTTTCCAATCGTTGTTCAGTGGCATCGCCCTTTATCCCTCCTCAAGCGTTGCTTAGTATTTACTTCAGAAATGTGTGGCTCATGAGGAGCTGCTCGAGCATTGCACCCACAACTCCCTATGCAAAGTCATTGTGCTGGCTGGACTGTTGACAGCAGTTCGGAACTCACGAGGTTTTACTTCGCTCTTTTCATGCGTTTTTCTTATAACCACTCTCCGCAGTGCTCAACGATACTTGTCCGTCAGTAGGTCTGCCAGGTCTTGGTTTCATCTTGGTTGTTCCTTAACGTTTCCGTTTCACAATTACGTCACCAACAGTCGAACTGAGTAGCTTTGATTGTTGCTGAGGGATTGGTTACTCAGGTGACACCCAACGACTAATAGTCGAAGTCACTGAGCTCTCCTCACCGACACATTCTGCAGTTACAGTTTCTCAACTGATAACACAATACTTCCCATCTACTTTTTTAGTGGCTCATCTGGTTCTCATGTCCTCTAATGATCAATTCTGCATCACACAGGGGTATCAGGACATTTTTAATCTGGTGGTGTACTACCAGTAATCTTGTGATCATTCACTATCGGCTTCAATCTGTTTGTAATGGACATTACCTTGCGTTTATTCAGTCTCAAAGAGTGGAAATCTTGTCCCAGTCTTCCTGCATTTCTTTACGACTGTGTTTTATGAATAGTTAAATGTCGTTAAGGTTTCTGATTACGTAGGTGTTTCCGTTATGCTGAAAACCATACCTCGTTTTTCAGCTGCAGTAATGTAACACTGTGCAAGTTTAATAAATTTCGCAACACGCTTATTGTTGTTTACTTCCGTCGCATTATCTCACACAGATACAGTAGCCGCTTACGCTACATGGTTGGCGATAAAAGATCACGTTGGCAGTAGTTAAGAGTGTCAGTAATTTATGGAAGGTCAATCAGAATGAATGTAATTCTATATTTAAATTGTAACGTACAACGCTGAAGTAAACCACATGAGAAAAGAATACCAGGCAACAGAATTAAAGTACAAGACATGTATATTGCGTAAATGCATTTTTTGTCGTTAATGGATTACGTAGAGTAACAATGCCCATTGCCATTTTATTGAAAACATTATCAAACCTTGAATAAAATATGTCGAATATACATTAGATCGGCTGTTGCGAAAAACAAATAGCACAAATAAATTTGTGACACAGTACTGCTATTCCACTGAATAGTCAAAGAAACCGGTACACCCGCCTAATATCTTGTAGGGCTCCCGCGAGCACGCAGAAGTGCTGCAGCACGACGTGGACAGGGAATTGACACCATAAATCCTGCAGGGCTGTCCATACGTCCGTAAGAGTACGAGGGGGTGGAGATCTCTTCTGAACAGTACGTTGCAAAGCATCCTAGATAGGCTCAATAATGTCCGTGTCTGGGGAATTCGGTGGCCAGCGGAAGTGCAAACTCAAAGAGCGTTCCTGGAGCCATTCTACAGCCATTCTGAACATGTGGGGTGTCACATTGTCCCGCTGGAATTGCTCAAGTTCGTCGGAGTACGCAATGGACATAAATGGATGCAGGTGATCAGGCAGGATGCTTAGGTACGTGTCGCACGTCAGAGTCGTATCTAGACATATCAGGGATCCCATATCACTCCAACTGCACACTCCCCACACTACTGCAGATTCTCCAGCAGCTTGAACAGTCCCCTGCTGACATGCAGGGTCCATGGACTCATGAAGCTGTCAGCGTACCCGTACACGTCCATACGATCGTTACTATACAAAACGAGACTCGTCCGACCAGGCAACATGTTTCCATTCATCAACAGTCCACTGTCCGTGTTGATGGGACCAGGCGAGGCGTAAAGCTTTGTGTCGTGCAGTCATAAAGGATACATGAGTGCGCCATCGGCTCCGAAAGCCCATATCGATAATGTTTCGTTGAATGGTTTGCACCCTGACACTTGTTGATGGCCCAGCAATGAAATATGCGGCAATTTGTGTAAGGGTTGCAATTCTGTCACGTTGAACGATTCTCTTCAGTCGTCATTGGTCCCGTTCTTGCAGAATCTTTTCAAAGGGTTCAAATGGCTCTGAGCACTATGGGACTTTTAACATCTGAGGTCATCAGTCCCCTAGAGCTTAGAACTACTTAAACCTAACTAATCTAAGGACATCACACACATCCATGCCCAAGGCAGGATTCGAACCTGCGACCGTTGCGGTCGCGCTGTTGCAGACTGAAGCGCCTAGAACCGCTCGGCCACACCGGCCGGCTGCAGAATCTTTCTTCGGCCGCAGCGATGTCGGAGATTTGATGTTTCACCGGATTCCTGTCATTCACGGCACACTCGTGAAATGGTCGTATGCGAAGATCCCCACTGCATCGCTACCTCGAAGGTGCCGTTTCCCATCGTTCGTGTGCCGACTATAACACCACGGTATAACTCACTTAAATCTTGATAACCTGCCATTCTAGCAGCCGTAACAACTGAACCAGGCAGTTGTCTTATACATAGGCATTGCCAACCGCAGCGCCGTATTCTGCCTATCTCTGTATTTGAATACGCATGTTTATACCAGTTTCTGTGGCGCTTCAGTGAAGGACACTAATGCTACCTATACTTGCGTACTGCTCGAGCGTTTGGGATCCATACCAGGTCGGATTGAAAGAAAACATCGAAGCAATTCACGGACGAGCGGCAAGATTTGTTACTGATAGGTTCGCCGACCGGGGTGGCCGAGCGGTTCTAGGCGCTACAGTCTGGAACCGCGCGACCGCTACGATCGCAGGTTCGAATCCTGCCTCGGGCATCGATGTGTGTGATGTCCTTAGGTTAGTTAGGTTTAAGTAGTTCTAAGTTCTAGGGGACTGACGACCTCATAAGTTAAGTCCCATAGTGCTCAGAGCCATTTGAACCATTTGTTACTGATAGGTTCGAACAACACACAAGTGTTGCGGAGGTGCTTCGGAAGCTCAGGTGGGAAATGCTGGAGGGAAGGCGACTTTCTTTTTTTAGGAACACTAAGATAATGGACCACGAAGATAATGTACGCGAAACTAGGGCACAGATGGAAGCATATAGATAGTCGTTTTTCTCTCGTTCTATTTGCGAGAGGAACAGGAAGGAAAATGCCTAGTAGCGGTATAGAGTACTCTCCGCCACATGCCGTAAGGTGGATTGCGCAGTATCGATGTAGATGTAGATTGCTGCTGCCAGAGATGGCAGCTCTGTGTACTAAATTTCACACCCTGTTTGCCCCCACATCACCAAAAAATTTAATCGGTTATTCTTTCTACTGCCGCGCGGGATTAGCCGAGCGGTCTGAGGCGCTGCACTGTGCGGCTGATCCCGGCGGAGGTTCGAGTCCTCCCTCGGGCATGGGTGTGCGTGTTTGTCCTTAGGTTAATTTAGGTTAAGTAGTGTGTAAGCATAGGGACTATGACCTTAGCAGTTAAGTTCCATGAGATTTCACACGCATTTGAACATTCTTTCTACTATACTGAATACGCACAATAAGAAAAAATGGTTTGTGCTATACTTCCTGGTGTTACAATGTTTCTGACCATGAGTGTCTCTTAAGCGACTTTCAGCTGTTTATCTGTTGTATATGCGAGACACAAAGGGAAGTGAAATACACATTACATTTGGCCAAAATGTAATGCCCCACATTTTTTTCTTCAACAATTGTTTATTGAAACGAACACACAAGAAAGAATGGTGTTTCTTCTACACTCCTTATTTTCCACGTAATCTCCTTCCCATTCTATAGCCTTTCTGCGGCGAATCACAGGGGCGTGTATGGACAGCCGGTACCACTCCTTGTTTTCGTTATGAAGCCATCTCTTCGCTGTGTGAGTCACCTCTTCGTCATCCTCAAAATGTCTTCCACGAATGGCACACTTTAATGAACCAGACAAGTGGAAGTCTGAGGGAGCAAAGTCAGGGCTGTAGGGTGGATGTGGAGATACTATCCAACCCCGTTTAGTGATGTGTACCGACTTCCTCAGACTTGTGTGAGACTGAACGTTATCATGTTGAAACAAACAAGCACCTTGGTTGTTATGGCTCTAACAAGGGAAACTCCCCCTTGCACCCGCCTCATATTTAGTGGTAAGATGGCCCAGTGGACAGCCCATTAAAAACCGAACACAGATCAAGCTTGAAAACAGGAAGAAGATGTACTGATCTCTGAAAAGAAAAGCAAAACAGAAACAGTGAACGATCCAAGATTAACAAGTGCTACATTGCGGGGAAAGGAGGGGCCAGGCGTCGTGGTTAAGTAGTCACGGTGTTCGACTACAAGGTGGACGCGCCATGTTTCAAATCCACTGGTGCAATTTGTTTATTTTGCAACGTTATGAACTGTCCGTCCGGTTATTGAAATGTTTCTTCTCTTTTTGTAGTCTTGCAGTTGTCATACTATACACTGATTATACAATACGTTATCATCGCAAGTAAATGTGATGAATAGTGAGAGCAGGCGAGATACCACATAGACGTCTCACAGAAATGAAAACAACAAATAAAGGGGTGTGAACTACGTTTCAACAAAGGAATCCAAGAGTCAAAACTTCCAAACTGGAATGCAACTTCAAAAAACGTTAAAAACGTATGTTTTGACAGAGCACAGAGAAACTCTGTGATTGTGAAGCTGTTGCGTTCATTTGTTGCAGCTTAAGTGACAAACTATTATATTTTCATCATTTCCTTGGGAATGATCACGTTCACATTCATACGAACACCTAAATCGGACAAGTAGGCATATCTCACACATTTACCAGGCGTATAAACTAGGTGCGTCAATAAGGGATTCCTATCATATGACGCACATACTGACACCTAATGCCATGTATGACACACCAGACGTGTTTTGCGGCGGAGGATTCAGTTGACTTGTCGCCTTGTCATCAAATGTTTGCGGTCCCCATTCGAAAGTCCTTCCTTTCGGCTGCTAATAGAGTAGTACTGCGGAATCAACGTTCATTATAAGTCCCTTCCTTACACCTCGCTGTTGCAAACGGACATTACACCACGACACGGACACAAATTTGAGTACAGCGGAGTGCGGAAAAATAAAATAAAAATGGGCACTGGTACGAGAGAACTTTGAACACAGCGCGCCCACTTGGCAATCCAAAATCATGAGCCTGTAACCACGACGCCGTCGTCGCACATGTTGCTGTACAGTGTGTAAACTTTTAGATGGAAGACCTCTCCCTAGTCCTGAATCGGTAGAAGTCGGTAAACGTCGGGAGGCTTCGGTAGGCACGCAGTTTCGACTGCTGCCAACATTACGTAGCTGACTGTGTTGTACAAGGTAGCCATTGACGTCTGCTTCGTTATTGATTTGCGCTGTACTGTTCTGCGTGTTTTTATTGTGCAGTTGTGCTAAACATTATCAAAATGAGTGAAGAGGCAGTTGCTGGCCCATCTCGGGAGTCGCCAACAACCCCTACTGGTAGGCCTACGGTTAGAAGGAAACCAGTATTACGTAGCTCGCAAAATTATCGGATGAATGGTTTGTGAGCGCATAGTAGACATATATATATATATATATATATATATATGATGTACATGACGATTTCAGTTTCGTTTAAGAACAACATTTAAAGCGAGTTTTACTTCCAAGCCTTTCGTCTGCTTTCGTGTAAGCATGACGCGCAATTTGTAGTGCCAGCACTGCAACTGGTAGGCGTTCCTTGTCGTCGTCCCCCCCCCCCCCCCACCCACCCCAACGGCTCCACTCCCCTCGCCAGCCAATGCTTGCTTCCTCCTCTCCCCGCACTCCCCTGACAACTCTGCCGTCTTACAGTTAACACACTGTATTTCCAGTTCTTGTGGTTGGACTGTTCACTGTTTCTATTTTGCTTTTTTTCCTTGGTTCAGTACACCTTCTTCCTGTTTTCATGAGTGATCTATGTTCAGTTTTTGACCAGCAGTCCACTGTGCCCTCTTACCACTAAATCTGAGGAAAGTTGCCATTCACCACATAGCGGATATGTTGATGCAGTCGGAGATAGGCACAACAACAAGACCTGCACAAATAAATAAAGCTTTCGGCCATTAAGGCCGTCTTAACAATAGATGTAGACACACACACACACACACACAAACGCAACTTACATACATGACCGCAACTCAGGCAACTGAAACCACACTCTGAGGGGTGTGCTATGGGGAGTTTTCCCGGCATCTGTCATCATCACAACAAGGTCACGCAAACCTGTCCGATCTCCTGCATGCTCTGAAGTATACAGGGCTACCCCCAGGAAATAGAAGAAACGACTTCAGCTTGTTCGTCGACACAAAAGTGCAAGCGATCTTCTCCTTCTCCATAACATATAAGGCCTCACACAAGTTTGCACACCTGAGAGGAGCTTACAAAACTTCTTTGGACTGCTCTTCGTCTTCCTACAGCCCGGATCTCGCACCTTCAGACTTCCAGCTCTTTGACCCACTGAAGGATGCACTCCGCTGGATGCTGTATGTGGACGAAAGGGGGGTTATTGATACAGCAAGACGTTGGCTCCAACGTCAACTAGTAGAGTGGTACCATGCAGACATAGAGGGCCTCCTACTAAGGTAGCCTAAGGCCGTCCTATTGAACGGAGATTACGTTGAAAAATAGGATTTTGTAGCCAGAACAGTGATGAATAACATGGTGTTCTGGAATTCTGAATAAAATCAACCAGCTTTCAGAAGAAAATGTGTTGCAAAACTTATTGTATTCTCCTCGTAAGTCAGGGCTGTAGGGTGTACGGGGTAACACTGTCGAAGTTTGTTTAGCGATATTTTCCTAAGTCCTCAAACTTATGTGAGGCCGAGCGTTATCATATTGAATCAAACAAGCACCTGCGTTGTTGTGGTGCCGAAGTCGCTGGACACGCTTCTTGAGTTTGATTAATGTGTTCACATATCTACATCTACTTCTACATGGATACTCTGAAAAATCACATTTAAGTGCCTGGCAGAGGGTTCATCGAGCCACCTTCACAATTCTCTATTATTCCAATCTCGTATATTGCGCAGGAAGAATGAACACCTATATCATTCCGTACGAGCTCTGATTTCCCTTATTTTATCGTGGTTATCGTTCCTCCCTATGTAGGTCGGTGTCAACAAAATATTTTCGCATTCGGAGGAGAAAGTTGGTATTTGGATTTTCGTGAGAAGATAAATAGCAACGAAAAACGCCTTTCTTTTAACGATTTCCAGCCCAAATCCTATATCATTTCTGTGACACTCTCTCCCATACTTCGCGATAATACAAAACGTGCTGCCTTTCTTTGAACTTTTTCGATGTACTCTGTCAGTCCTATCTAGTAAGTATCCCACACCGCCCAGCAGTATTCTAAAAGACGACGGACAAGCGTAGTGTAGGCAGTCTCCTTAGTAGGTCTGTTACATTTTCTAAGTGTCCTGCCAATAAAACGCAGTCTTTGGTTAGCCTTCCCCACAACATTTTCTATGCGTTCCTTCCAATTTAAGTTGTTCGTAATTGTAATACCTAGGTATTATTTGAATTTACAGCTTTTAGATTAGACCGATTTATCGTGTCACTGAACTTTAACGAGTTTCTTTTAGCACTCGTGTGGATGACCTCACACTTTTCGTTATTCAGGATCAACTGCCACTTTTCGCACCATTCCGATATATTTTCTAAATCGTTTTGCAGTTTGTTTTGGTCTTCTGATGACTTTGTTAGTCGATAAACGACAGCGTCATCTGCAAACAACCTAAGATGGCTGCTCAGATTGTCTCCCAAATCGTTTATATAGATAAGGAACAGCAAAGGGCCTATAACACTACCTTGGGGAACGCCAGAAATCAATTCCTTTTTACTCGTTGACTTTCCGTCAGTTATTCGAACTGTGACCTCTGTGACAGGAAATCACAAATCCAGTCACATAACTGAGACGATATTCCATAAGCATGCAATTTCAATACGAGCCGCTTGTGTGGTACAGTGTCAAAAGCCTCCCGGATTCCGGAAATCCAGAAATACGGAATCGATCTGAAATCCCTTGCCAATAGCACTCAACACTTCATGTGAATAAAGAGCTAGTTGTGTTTCACAGGAACGATGTTTTCTAAACCCATGTTGACTGTGTGTCAATAGGCAGTTTGATTCAGAATTAATAGCATATCGGATGAGCACATCAGGAAGTTGCATCCTGTCAGGTGTGAGAGCCGTCGATAGCCTCCTCAAACGCTGCAAATCTTGGAGCTCCGCCGAACCGCGTTCTCGTAAATGCCTAACCCTCTTTTATCAGTGATTGAAAGTACTTCCGTCGACTGCAGATGCTCCATAAACTACTCATAAACGTTTGTGAATGTTCCCAACAGTTTCTTTCTGGACAGTGAGAAATTTAATGACGACGCACTGTTTGTAACGAATATCACTTATAGACGCCATTTTGAAACATTGCTGCAGCTACGCTACCTGTCGGAGGAAACAGGGGGGTGAAACTCATATAGGGATTTCCGGTAACACGACGTAGGTTTGGTCCCAGGCCACTTGGAGCGCTACAAGTTTAGTAATCTACAGTCTCGTGTTCCTATTGGATGACTTAGTCTTCCATAATTGTTTTGGTATCGTAGCAACGTGATCGTGATTTTTCGTTTAAATTGCAATGTAAGTATGTTGCTATTATTCTGCTTAATTTTTGGGTGCATTCGTAATATTTGATGGTGTGATGATTCAGTATTTACTTTTTTACTTTTGTTTCATATAGAACACGAGGTTGTATCATCACATTACGTTCTGTGGACTCTTGTATATTTGTTCCTGCAAAGACATACAATTTCCGTTGCTCAGTTTACTTAAATGGTAAGTATATTTCTTATTTCTGTTCATATTTCCTTGTATTTCATGGAGAATCCCATGCTAGCAGCTTTTGACTTAGTTGGTATTCAACTTTCCGAATCCTGTAATCGAATATAATTCTGGCTTTAATTCATCTTCCTTTTTGCCACAGAGTACTCTTAGTGACAGAATAAATACCATTTATTATGCCGTTTACTATATACCAAATATGGGACGTGTTACAATTGATTCGTAATGCCTCGAGTGTGTTCTATTTCCCGTTTTCGACAGTAAATATTCTGTACAGTACATAACACTCTATCCAGGTAAAAAGTGTTTGTTGCTGTTGTATCGACAAATGTTGTTCTCACATAATAAGACATTTGTTTGGAAGTCACACAAAGCAGGTCCTTCAAGCAGTTGGACATTTACACGTATTATTGTGGCAATATCCAATGCAGCAGAAATCTTCTCGCATTTTAGTGCTCAACACAATGTAATACAGATTTACAGCTGTAACTGTTACTGATAGTGTACAGTTGAGTTTGGTATCTATCATGGTATCTAGATGCTGAAATATACTGAAGTGGTACAATAAGCAGTGTTTCTACTGCCTGATAGCACTGTTTAACGAAGTAGTGTTGAATATAGTGCAACTACGCTCACGCAGTTATAAAAAGTGTGATGTGCATATCCGTAGTAGAAATGAGAATCTGTTTCGTTTTTTCACTATTTTGTAGCAATACCACATCAGATTACAAGCCATGATAACAGTTATCAATACTTCAGTACAGGATAGCTGCATTTAGACATAAGCTAATACGATTTTTGATTGTGAAATTAATTTCACATTGAGTTTTCTTTAACATTAATCAATGTAAACTGTACCTGATCTTTTTTCTCGTTCCTAATTTTTGGTTTGAATAACATTTCAGACACATAAGGATGGATCATACAGGAAGAGAAGAATCCAGTTCGAGATTGAAATTGAAATACTCGTGCAAGTTTCCCGGATGCAGAAGTAGTTATTATGTAAAAACAAATTCCAAACACAAGAATAAACATTTCTATAAATTTCCAGCTGCATCAAAAAGTGAGACTTTAAAGAAGTGGAAATTGATCTGTAATATAGATGAAGGTGTCAACTGTAGTTATTATTATGTGTGTGAGGATCATTTTTATGAAGCAGATTTTGTGAACTTTACTAGACACGGGCTAAATCCTGGTGTTATTCCAAAGTACATGGAATTGGTGTTGTATCACCCTCCCCCCACCCATCTGTGTTACACTGGTGGTGGTGATGGTGGCAGTTTCACCACATCGGGTGCAAATATAAGTGTGCATGAGACAGGTCACAATGCAAAATCTACAGTAATTCAACAAAGCAGTCCCCCTTTACAGAGCACAGATGATGGTGAGTACAGCTTTTTATCCTCACCAGTTTATAATGTTGAAAGTAGTCCAGGTGTAATGGGATCTGGCGTTTCTAAACGTGATTTAACTCCAAGAAAACACAAAATGTATAAACTGCATAGAATTACAGTTTCCAGAGTGTGTAAATTGAAAAAACAGCTACAGAATGAGAGGAATAAATTGAAAATTCTAAAACAGTTGTATGATGAGAGGAAATTTCAGTTAATTGAAGAAGAGTTGAATGATGTGGCTAAAACTTTTATTAATAGTCAGTTAAGAAATGCCAATTTGCAGCCCACAACAGTACGGTGGTCTATACAAGACAAGGCATTTGCTTTATCTATTTATAAGCATAGTCCCCGGTTGTACAGATATTTGGCCACATACTTCTCCCTTCCATCTGTCAGGCTCCTCAAGGGAGTGCTTTCTCACATACCATTTGATACAGTACTTAATCCAGCTTTATTAAACTTTTTAGCAAGGTAAGTAAGTAATATGCATGAAAATGACAAGTATTGTGCTGTACTTTGTGATGAAATGTCTCTGGATGATGGTATGTACTATGATGCACACAAACAGCTAATCTATGGGTATCAGGACTTGGGTCATTTAAGATGTTCACCTGTAGCTGCTAGTCAAGCATAGGTTTTTATGCTCAAAGGCATTCACAGAACTTGGAAACAAGTTCTAGCATATTACTTTACCGCAACCACTTTCCACTACACCCATTTGAAATCACTCATTCTTCACATCATAAGTGAACTACAGAATATTGGGTTCAAAGTCGTTTGTACTGTATGTGACCAGAATGCAAAGAACCAAAAGGCCCTTAAACAACAGTGTGAAGCTTATTTGTTGAAGCCCAGTATATTTCATTTTGTCGTCAATAATCAACCAATTGTTACCATTTATGATGTTCCACATCTGCTCAAAAACACTAGAAATGCTTTGATAGATAATAAAATTCAATTTGAACATCACAAAGCAGCAAAGTTTGAGTACATCAGTAGAGTGTTCTTTTTGGATAAAAAAACGGTTCAAAACTCTACCCAAATTAAAAGCACAACACTTTAACTTTTCTGATTCCCATGTCAAAATGAAGGTAAAAGTTGCTGCTGCACAAATGAGCCATACTGTTGCAGCTGCAATTGAAACATATGTTTCTACTCACACATTACCATCTGAAGCTATACACACAGCTAAGTTTGTGGAAAAGGTAGATAATCTCTTTGATTCACTCAACAGTAATGAACAATATCCCAGGGATGGAAAACAATTTGGGTGCACTTTATCAGAAAATTCGCCACATTTAGAAATGTGGTATAGCATACTGAGGGAAATAGGCAGCTGGCAAATAATAGATTTAAAAACGGGAAGAAACAAGACTAATATGTTTAGCTTCATAAAAGGTTGGCAGATTACATTACAGTCTATCATTTTCTTGTGGAGGACCTTGAAAGTGGTTGGCTTTAAGTACTTAAATTTAAAGGCATTCAATCAAGATGCTTTAGAAAATTTCTTGTGTTGTATAAGACAACATGGTATTGCTAATACCAACCCAACTTGTTTTCAGTTTGTACAAGCTCTGAAGACTTGTGTTGTCAATCATATGACTTTGCCTTTCAAAGCCATGAGTGTACGTAACTGTGAAAATGATGATTACACTCCCTTGAGCAGTTTGTGTCACTTTTTGGCAGCTAGTGGTAGGAGTGAACATTTATGTGAATGTGAGATGAATGACACTGATACACCTGAGCAAATTTATTATTACTCAGATGGTATCATCGAGTCTGTAGAAGATCAACAAGCCTTAGCCTATGTAGCAGGCTATGTACTAAAAGCCATAGATGTACCAGATGATTGTGAACCATGTAATACCAGTCTCTACTCCTCTGTCGTGACTGAAAATCATTTGTTTACCTCATTTAAAGAGAATAGTGAGGAACATTCTCATTTGAAATATGCAAGTGAAAGAGTCATGATTTTCCTAAGGGCACTCCATGATCAGCTGTATGAGTATCTAAATAGTCATGTTCACACAACAAGACTACATGATAATTTAAAAAAAAACATTTGTTCTGTCTCATACAACAATTTGTAATAAACATGACATTAAAGAGAGACTTTTGAAGACAAGTATTCCATTTATAATATACAAGTATATGAAAGAAAAGAAATTTACAAACAAGAGGAAATTGTGTATGCAACAACTTAAAAAAAGTTCAAATCATGTTAAAAGACTTTGTATTTCAGTGTTTATTATGTGTACAATGAGAGTAAGCTCCCTATACATATACGAGGGCCGTTCAGAAAGTAACCTCCGGTTGATTTAAAAAAATACACCAAGTTAAATAAAAATATTTTAATATATACATCTTACAACTACATCTTTGCACTATTTTTCTACATAGTCTCCATAGCGATTGAGGCACTTATCGTATTTCACAAGCTTTGAAATTCCTTCTGCATAAAAATCACCCGCTTGTGCCTGGAGCCAGCCTGTGACCGCATCTCTGAGCTCTTCGTCGTCATCAAACCGCTGTGACCCGAGCCATTTCTTCAAATGCATGAAGAGGTGATAATCACTTGGCGCCAGGTCTGGGCTGTAAGGTGGATGGTTGATAACGTCCCACTTGAAGGACTCAAGAAGGGCCGTTGTTCTGCGAGCAGAGTGAGGACGGGCGTTATCGTGCAAAAAAACGATACCGGAAGTCAGCATACCACGGCGTTTGTTCTGTATAGCCCGTCGTAACTTTTTTATTGTTTCACAGTACACGTCCTGATTAATGGTCGTACCACGTTCCATGAATTCAACCAACAACACCCCTTTGGCATCCCAAAACACCGTTGCCATCAGTTTTCTGGCAGAAAAATCTTGCGAGGCTTTTCTTGGTTTGGTAGGCGAATTTGAATGTGCCCACATCTTTGATTGTTCTTTTGTCTCAGGGTTCACGTACTTAATCCAGGTTTCATCACCGGTCACGATTCTGTTTAACAATGGTTCTCCTTCGTCCTCATAACGTGACAGAAAGTCTAATGCAGAGGCCATTCTTTGAGTTTTGTGGTGGTCGGTAAGAATTTTGGGCACGCATCGTGCACAGAACTTACGGTAACCCAATCTTGCTGTCACTATCTCGTTCAAGAGAGTCTTAGAAATCTGTGGAAAACCAGTAGACAACTCTGACATTGAGAAACGTCGATTTTCACGAACTTTTGCATCAACTGTCTGAACGAGTTCGTCAGTCACCAATGATGGTCTACCACTCCTCTCTTCATCATGAACGTTTTCTCGTCCACTTTTAAATAAACGTACCCATTCACGGACAACTCCTTCACTCATAACTCTTGGTCCGTACACGGCACAAAGCTCACGATGAATAGCTGCTGCAGAATATCCTTTGGCTGTAAAAAACCTTATGACAGCACGCACTTCACATTTGGCGGGGTTTTCTATTGCAGCACACATTTCAAACTGCCACAAAAACTAAACTAGCGCAGGTACGACGTTCACTCGACCACGGCTTGATGCCGACTGACCTGTTGAGTGCGTGAACGCACAGATGGCGTCGCTACTCCCCCCACAACCCGCACTGTGACCAATCGGAGGTTACTTTCTGAACCGCCCTCGTACAAATGATGTGTTAAAAGCAGAGAATTACATGTTCTTGTACCAAAATCATGCCTTTGATTTGTTATGACACACTCTGGTAATTTAGCAGGAATATAACTTAACACTTTCTAGATGTGATTCTGGGACTATAAAAGTATAATGAATAAAGTGCTGTCAAGGGGAATTTGTGTTAATTGTCAGTAGTGTACCAAACAAAGTTTTCAAAGAGGAAGTAAATAAATAAAAATGTTAAAAATAAATATAGTACCAGTGTCTTCTTTCATTATTTAAACATGATGGGTGTTGCCAAAATAACTGCCAAGTTAGGAAAAAAAAATGTTGTGTGTTGCAGTTCATTTTCTTTGTATGTCTCATAGGCAAAAACATTTTGCTACGTTCATGGAGTGTCTACCTGCTCAGCTCCCAATTTGTTTTTCAGTTGATGTAAAGTAGTATTTTGTGTGTTTCATAAATTTATTTGAACTGTGCAGAAGTTCAATTTCAGATGACCGAATATCCATAAATAATAATCAACAGAAAAAATAATAAATCGGATTTTGTAGACTTTACAGTACATCCTTGGTTTGTAGCACAGATTTTTGTGGACATAATGTGCTTTAGGATATGTTGAAACCTAAAAATCATTTATATTTGCATGCAATGTCAGATGATTTTTTAGTCTGACATGTGCTGAAGCTCATTTATTTCCACTTGATAATGGCAACACGGCCAAAATCGCAATATTGAGTTTTACAAAAAAAATTCACAGTCAAAAGGTGACGTCGTAATTTACGAAAATTTTCACAATGCAAACTGCAGCTATGAGTAGTTAATGTTTGTTTTTGATTGAGATTTCTTTTATATATTACTTTGCAAGATCTCAAAAACCTTTATTACTGCACTATGCGACCCACATTCAAAGATTAAATGAAAAATATTGTAATCTAATTCGCATATTTAGAAATGAACATAAGAGATTTTCGCGCCATATTTTTTCGTATTGAAGTTCACAGCCAGGCCACAAGTAGCGCCGGTGTCGTTCTGTTTCCGTATAATAACGTGGTCTTCGCACTTCTACTATATTGGTGTTCTGTGGGAGGAAACATAAATTTGCGCGCCCAGACCGGAAATGCATACCTAAAGTTTCGCATTCGTACCATTATTGTTGGCCGTCGGGCGAACCCCATAGTTAAATCCGAAGAGGCTATAGAGCACGCCGGAGTATATATCGTCGATCCACAGCACATGTTACAGTTCAGCTATTCGTAACAATAAAGCGAATTTTCACCTTTTCATAAAACAGTTTTCTCCAAATACTCGAATTATCTCCAATCACCTAAAACATAGTTTAGTTTTATGATGCTCGTAGGTATTGTGAATATTTGTTTTTACCAAATAAATAATGCTGCGCGATCGTAGTTGGGATACAACGTAAACTTGGTGTGCATTGTGTAACTGGCAATGAAAAGACTGGTATTACGAAGCTATTAGACTGACACAGCAGGAATAAACATTGCATGAATGATGTAAACTGAGAAATGGCACGCGCCAGATGTCACCTCTGTCCCTGACTTATGGCATTAGAAAACATCAGGCCACTTTGCTAAGCTTCATATGATAATTTACAATAGTGTATAAATCGTTCTGGCCTGGCTGCTGTCGATGGGTATCGTACTTCCGAGCCAATTATATCCAAGGAAATATGATGATAACAATCTCTGGATCCTGGCCAGCCATACGGCGATAACGTCTCTGTTTATCATACTATCACACGATGGCTCCAAAAGGCAGACAAATATGGATGACGACACAGAGTCCCAAAATTTTAACTTTTTACGATAACTTGGACATCTACGTCGTTTTAGCAATCTTTGCTATTTGATTTGAAACATAATCTTGAAAGACAATTAGTAGATATGATTTTTTCCACGTGTTTTTTCCTCTTTTATGTAGTTCCTTCAAATGTAGCTACCACTTATTCGATATTATTCATACTGCATACTCCTATTTAACACAGTTTCAGAAAGTGTTATTAAGTACCCCCATTTCCACACACAACTGAGGTAATAAATACAGAATTAAGAACAATTTTTAAACTTGAAATTTTACACCCTAAATTGCATCATATATCGAAGACATCAGCTTGTGAGATTTTAAGTTGTAAATTTATTTGATGTGCAACCAACCAACATCAAAAACAGGTGACATTGTTGCATGAACGATCGAGTCTGGCTTCTTTGATTGAATTCTTCAGCATTTGAACTGTCTTAGTAGTGTTTCTAGTCTTATTTATCCTTCACAGAAATTGGTTCTGAGCACTATGGGACTAAACTTCTAAGGTCATCAGTCCCCTAGAACTTAGAACTACTTAAACCTAACTAACCTAAGGACATCACATACATCCATGCCCAAGGAAGGATTCGAACCTGCGACCGTAGCGGAAGTGCGGTTCCAGACTGTAGCGCCTAGAACCGCTCGGCCACCCCGGCCGGCCATCCTTCACAGAAGCTGTTTTACAAAAGTAGAGGAATGAATTACTTAAATGTACATTCAGCAACATTCTGTACTGAATCAAGGGCAAGTGTTGAAATGGAAAGGTAGGAGAATTTTTAACTTGCCTGGTTTAGCATATAGCTAATAAGTCTTTGTTCTTTGTTTTTTAATATTCTTTCTCTGAAGTGTCGTGCTATACTGTACAGCCGAAGTTCTTGCATGTTTGTGAAATATTCTTCGCAAAACTCTTTTTGGTCTCAATGAAACACGTCCGTACAGAAAGGTACTCCAATAAAGTAAGATTTTCAACTGAAAACGTTTCAGAACTTTTTTCTGTGCCTTGCATTTTCATGATTAAATGACCGAGAAAAAGTTTACCATCGACGTTGCATGGTTAATGTTAATAAAGACTCAGTTTAAACATATTTATTAAGTTTTCTGAGAAATAATACACGTTTAAGATCAAAAGACAATTCTTTGTCCTCAACATAAACTTTGAAATTCACCTTATGTGTCATTACAATCAGTTCAGGTATTTGTAGTTGATTTCGTATCTCGTCTCTGGCCCAACTTCTGGAACTGCATAATCTCATACACATCTCCCCGGAATCATATGCAGACGTAAAAAAACAGTATCTCTCTTCAAAAGCGCAACACCTCTACTGCTTGTGTTCCATTTGCTTTACGCTTTGACGAAATTGTTTCTTGATATTAATTGTGCTTTATGTATTATTCCTGAAACTTAAACAACTCCATTGCAATGGTGTAATAATACGGTACTTCGCTGAAGCTGAACTTATCTCTGGTATAATAAAGGTTGCATCCATTAGAATCAAAAACTATTGCGGCCATAAATAGAACTTAACACATATTGGATATTAGAAACATCTGTATCACTCTTGGTAAGAGCTAATGCTTTTAAGCAGTTGACTCCGGTTTCGTAATTGTGAAAGTAAAATGTCATTCTTTTCTTGGGCAGACGAAGAGTACGTAGTACATTTTATAAGGTTTATAACTGTACTGCAGCTATGGTCCTCAAAGTGTTTACTTTCGACAGGCTAGTGTGGTGGTACATTTTGATTGGTAAAATAGAGACGCCTATGAGATCAAACGTATAAGATGCTCGATTACAGAGTCTGCAGGTTTGGCTTTCGTCATAGTTCGCACCGTTGGAATATGGAACATCTTCTTGCACTAATGTTTTGGCTTGGATGAGTGCAAAATTTTCACCGTGGAGAGCAGAGCGAAAAGCTCATGGTATAAATAAGTATTCCACGTTACACCCTTTCTGTGTGGTAGAAAGCTTCATTATGTTGGATATGATTAAACAGAAATCAGCAAACCACAGGATTAAGGAAATACGTGTATTTTTCGTCTCTTTCAAAAATTCAATTTTTATTGCCGCAGCTTATGCTGAAGTGATATGTCATTCCGACTTCTCTGTGAACGCCACTATAACATTAAATTCTGAACGTTTTCATCACCAACAGTGCTGAGCAATAAACATTTCACACAGATAACGAAAGTTGTCAGCAGAGTTAATGCATGTACGAGGCAATTTCTCTGATTTATGCCCAAGAGATATGGAACTGCTACGCACTTACCTACCAAACTGCAACTCCATACCAATGTCTAAAAGTATGGGAGATCTAAGTAGGAGGCTCCAGAAAATTCTCAGTACGTCTTCGTGAGTCAAGAGTTACTGTTTTTCGTGGGCCATTTCTGATTTTTCAGAATTTCTGTGACACTCTCAAGTGTCTCATACAAACCTGAAGTAGAAATACGATAGAGACGGAAATTTCACTTTTAAAAGTTTGTTGACGCACAAAACTTGGACGAAACTAATGCCACTCGATCGACGCTCTGACTTCCAACTAAATGGTCTAGAAAGAAGCAGTGAGCGTGGGTGAAAGCAACTGAAACAATTAAAAATACGGTCTAAAGAAGCTGTAACCTGATTTGCTTAAGCGCGTACCCAACTATTTATTATAAGAAACTAGCTTAGTGCCCGCTGTGTGGCGTGCACAGATTTAAAAAATTTGTTTTTACTATAATTTTTCTGTTGTTCACAAATAGCAACACTTTCTAAACGTTTCACGCTAATTAACGCCAGAGAAGCGTGGCCTTTACCGAATGTGCTTCTGACCCAAAAAGCGATTCCGATAGCTGGTGCCTAAGGTTTTAGATAATCACCCCTTTTGCACTATTGTGGCGATATTTCCATAGAAGCTTTTATCCCTTAACAGATATTTCTTTATATCTAACCGAAAAGTTAAATAACAATCGCCATAGATTTGTATTTAAATTTTTTTTCCATACAACGAATTATTTTTTTACAAATTTTCATCCCCTTTTTAACATCTTAGGGGATGAATTTCCAAGAACAGTAAAACACATTTTTTTTATTTCTACCTGAGAAGTCAAATGAAATTTTCGTAGATTTAGCGTTAAAAATGCTTTCATAAAAAAATAATTTCGTGAAACTTATTATCCCCTATTTCATTCCCTTAGGAGCTGTATTTCCAAAAACTCTGAAACACGTATTTTTTTTTATTTCCGTGCTAGAAGTCAAATACCAATTATCGTATATGTAGCTTCAAAAATAGTAATGATTTATTTTACAAAAACTTTCACCCACTATTTTACTCCCTTAGTGCTTGTATTTCCCAAAACGTTGAAACATCCTATTCTTTGCACAATCTTGGTAAACATTTTTGGAATACAGTGATCAATTAATTGTTATATTTAGATTAAAGTTCAGTGTTGATCACGTTATGTCTGTTTTAATGAGTAACCGGTTTCGGTTTTTTCTATAAAACCATCATCAGACCCATTGGCTCCCTTGGGTTGGTAGGTGGAGCTCTCCTTGCTGCTGTGCAGTTAACTAACCTACCAACCCAAGGGAGCCAATGGGTCTGATGATGGTTTTATAGAAAAAACCGAAACCGGTTACTCATTAAAACAGACATAACGTGATCAAGACTGAACTTTAATCTAAATATCCTATTCTTTATTTTTGACTGAGAAAGCAAATACCAATTTTCGTACTTCTAGCATCAAAATTGTCTTATTAACGACATGTTTTAAAAAGCCTTTCATCCCCTGTTTCATCTCCCCCCCCCCTTCCCTCCCCTTAGGAGCGGAAATTCGAACAGTCCCTCCTTTAATAATGCCTACAGTATACGATCAACACCCTTTCCAAATTTCAAGTTTCTTTCCTTGGCGGTTTCGGCTGGGCGATAATGAGTTGGCGAATAATCAGTCTGGCCCTTGTTCACTCCCCCCACCCACTCCCTTCCTATTTCACCCCCTTAGGAGTCGAATTTCCTAAAACAGTGAAATCTATGTTTTATTTCTGACAGAGAAGCCAAATATAAATTTTGATAGATTTAGCTTCAAAAATGCTTGCACAATTAAATAGTTTGTAAGAGGTCCATGATTGAGGAATTTCTCGCTAGCGCACTCGAGCAGATGTAATTTTGATGGATTGCTCACGCGCTGCCTGCGATATGTAAGCTGTAAGAGAATCTCAGACCAGAGAGCAGTGTTGACTGCAGTAGGAACTGTGTGTTAGTAGCAGTAAGTAGTAGTATGCAGTCTAACCTTGAGTCTGGTGTATCGTGTTGGCTGGGCCGGTCGTGTGGAGCGATGGCGGAGCCTGAGCGTTGTAGTATAAGCTAAAAGCAGCCTCGCGCATATGTAGTACTGTTATATCAAGTCCCATGTAAATGTTTTTAAAAAAAATCTCTTAATAATAATCTTTCTCATAAAAAGTAACTTTTGACAATCATTCATTTTAATTTAAAGAATTTACTAATTTCTCCAATCCTTGGTCATCCCGATTATTGAAAAGAAAAATCAGGGAAGGGTTTAAATTTTGCACCCACTCCGAAGAATTTGCCGGTAGTTGATTTTATTAGCTCAATTGAACAGGCAGTTTGCAAACTACCTCCTGACGCTGCAGAGGAAGTTAGGAGGGAGGCATGCCGTGTTTTGACTAGGGCTCGTCCACCCAAGAGTAATGTAACAGCAGCAGAGAGGGCTGCTTTACGCTCTCTCAAAGTTGATCCCAGTATTGTTATTTTACCTGCTGACAAGGGCAATGCCACCGTTGTTTTAAATAAACCTGATTATGTACAAAAGATGCAACGTTTACTATCTGATTCAGCGTATCGCAGAATCGATGCTGACCCCACGAAAAGTGTTGAGAGAAAGACCAACAGCCTCCTGAAGAAAAGTGGTTTTTCGCAGGACACAATCAAGAGGCTTAACACCTATAGTACCGTTCCCCCTAGGTTATATGGCCTTCCAAAGGTTCGTAAGGAAGGGGTTCCTTTCCGTCCTATAGTGAGTAACATCGGCGCTCCGACATATCGTGTATCCAAGCATCTTGCTTCTCTGTTGAGTCCACAAGTAGGACAGTGTGAACATCATATCAGGAACTCAGCTGATTTTTTACGTCGTTTGGAGGGACTGAGGCTGAATGACTCTGATATTTTAGTGAGTTTCGATGTGGTCTCTCTCTTCACTCGTGTTCCTCTGTCTGATTCGTTGCGGTTAATTGAAGCCAGGTTTGGTACTGATTTAACTAATCTCTTTAGGCATGTGTTGACATCCACTTACTTTTTATTTAATGACCAGTATTACGAGCAGACAGATGGAGTTGCGATGGGTAGTCCGTTGTCTCCTGTGATCGCAAATTTATTTATGGAAGACTTCGAGGAACGTGCATTGGAGTCGGCGCCTTTAAAACCCGCCTGTTTCTTTAGATACGTTGACGATACCTTCGTTGTTTGGCCTCACGGTAGGGAGAATTTGAATGTCTTTCTAGAACATCTGAACTCGATCCACCCGAACATTCGTTTTACGATGGAGGTGGAAGAGGATGGTTGCCTTCCCTTTCTCGACGTGTTGGTTAGGAGGAAGGATGATGGATCATTGGGACATGCAGTCTACAGGAAACGTACTCACACCGATTTGTACTTACAAGCTAATAGTTGTCACCATTCGGCTCAGCGTGAAGGGGTACTTCGTACCTTGGTACACAGGGCACATGTCGTTTCTGACGCTGAGACTTTGCCAGCTGAGCTGTCCCATCTTGAAGTTACATTTCGTCAAAATGGTTATAGTGATAGACAGATTGAACGTGCGTTGCGCTATCGACCAACTGTACATCGGGTGATTGATGATAATTCTGAGTCAACACCCAAGTCTACTGCCTTTTTGCCCTACGTAGGAAACACGTCCAATAAGATCGGTCGTATTTTACGGAAATACGATGTGAAATGTGTTTTCCGACCTCCATCTAAAATTAGAGCACTTTTGAGTTCCGTTAAGGATGATCTTGGATTGCGTAAGGCAGGTGTGTATCGTATTCCCTGTAGCTGCGGTATGGCATACATTGGTCAAACTATCAGGACCGTGGAGGACAGATGTACTGAGCATAAACGGCACACACGATTACAGCAGCCAAATAGATCTGCTATTGCCGAACATTGCTTGGATACTGGTCACCCCATGTTATATAATAACACCGAGATATTGGCATGCACGTCCAGCTATTGGGACAGTGTCATTAAGGAGGCAGTTGAGATTAAACTAGCGAGCAACCTCGTTAACAGGGATGGAGGTTTCTGTTTAAACTCTGTTTGGAATCCGGCTCTCTCCCTTGTCAAAAAACAGAGGAACAGAGTCAATGCTGCCTCACCTGTGAATTCATAGTCTCACTATCGATAGCTCTGACTTTGGTCATCTTTGGTGGCACTAGTGTTCAGTGTGTGTGTTATCTTTCCTGCTTCTGTCGCAGAACCGAGGTATTAAATTTGCATGCACGCCGCCTGTCCGTTGCAGTTTGCCTTGAAAATGGCGGGGTGTTCTCCCGCCGAAATATCGGCGGTCGCTGAAAGTGTTACCTGGCTGAATTCCCGGAAGTTATTTTAAAAATCAGTTGTTTCTTTTTATACATGACAAATCTATCGGCCAGCATTGCACCGAGCTGCGCCAGAAAAATTTCTTATAGGAGCAGATAAATACGCGTTATCCGGCGACCTAATTGAGGTAAGATTTTTCAATTTATTCAGAATGAATTTTCAGGGCCATGACGCAGCACTGCTGACGTCCTAAATTTACCAGTTTAAATTCACAGTCATTATTGAAAGGTTATAAGTGAGCGACAATTTTATTGAGAAGTTAGTCACATTGTATTATTGGTGGGTTACGAAATTTTACTATTGGGAGGTTTTGGGGTGTATCTGTTGGAAGGTTACGCTGAATGTGAATTATATACTTATATTCTTTTTACTGTTGGGAGGTTACACTAAATCTGGCTGATATATAATATTATTTTTACTGAGGGGAGGTTACAAGTTCCATAAAACTATCATCCGCTAATTCATCCTCATAAAGGATGAATTTCAATCACCAATTTTCACAGATGCTGCTTTAAAAATACTTTAGTAGTTCTTTAATAATGATTTATTTTGAAAAAAAATTATCCATTACTTAACCCCTGTGGGGGTTAATTTTCCAAAAATGCTGAAAGAAGTATTTATTTATTTATTTCCAACAAAGAAACCAAATACCAATTTTCGTAAGTCTAACTTCAAAATTGCCTTAACAGCGACATGTTTTCAAAAAACATTTTCTCCCCTATTTCACCCCTCAGGGGTGGAATTTCGAGAAATCTCTTCTTAAACGACGCGTACAGTATAAGATCAACACTCTCTGCAAATAACAAGTTTCTGTCCTTAGTGGTTTGAGCAATACGATGATAAGTCAGTGAGTCAGTCAATCGAGTCATTGCCTTTTTTTATATTGAGAAGATATAGGAATAGAACTTTATTTGCGAAATGGATAATATTGAGAAATAGTTATATTTGCTGTGGAAAGTAATTTAAAAATCACAGAAACGATGAAAGGAGAACCAGTACTTCACTATTAAATGATAAAAACTGTAAACAACAGAGAAAGCGAGGAAATAACCCACGCACTTTGTGAATTAATAAAGCAACTGAAAATACTGAGCCAACAGAAGGGACACTTCTCTGCTTAGTCCGGTCTAAGACGCCAGAAGGACAATTTGCGTTATCAGAATTGCAAAAATATTGTGATGGTAGGAACAGAAACGCTGGAATGAAACAATAGAACTGTAAAATACCTGTGATGGATTCAAGGACTGCAGAATGAAAACCGTCTTAGAGCGAAATCAATGACGTACGAAAAAAGAAAAGTACATTAGTACGTGCAAGGGCAGCAATTACTGCGTGCTAAGCAACGAACGGCTGATCGGACGACACTAAATAAAGATTAACAGGCGGGTTAGTAGAGTGCGAGTCGTCATGAACAGGGAAATGTTCTGTGCCCATAAAGGAATATCGAACAGCATCAATGTGCCTCAAAGGTCAGAATTAACAGTACTATACTAACTGTAAACAATTTTGTGATCACTCATATGTTAGACAGTACTAAACACTACCCGGGAAAAACATGCTAATGTAGGAGGACAATTGCTTGAATGGTTCACTGGCTTTGCGTGGGAGGGTGTTGTGTAAACTGCACAATGCTGTGACCAACATAAGAGTCCCAACGTATGCTGACCTGAGGAAGTCATGTTACTGAGATATTCACATATACAGATGGCGGTAGTATCGCTTACACAAGATATAAAAGGACAGAGCTATCATTTCTTCACTAGAAAGAAGATACCTGCCGACCTGCAGCCACTCAGCATCATGGGAGGCCCCATCCCATGGTCAAAGACCGGACGCTTCCTAGGCGTCACTCTGGACTGGCGCCTAACGTTGAAGGCGCACATCAGGGAAGTAAGGGGTAAAGCACTTGGCAGATTGCGCTTGTTATACCCCTTACTCAACCCAGCGACGACCCTGCCCCCACACTGCGGCATTACTCTGTACCTAACACTAATTAGGCCAGTGTTGGAGTATGCTGCTGTGGTGTGGGGCAACGCGGCCGACTCGTCAATCACAAAGCTGCAGACGGTCCAGAACAAGGCGCTTAGGCTAGCGCTTCACCTGCCACGAGATTTCAGCACCGGAGAAGTCCACAGGATAGCGGGAGTCCCGCTGCTTACTCACCGATTCTGCCAAGCGGCACATCGTTTTTATGCGGACGTCGGAGAACGAACTCGTCTGCAACCTGGGCAACCAGGTGCACTGGCGCCCGACCACAAGGTGGCCAGACCTGTTGCTGGTGTAAAGGAACGTCGCAACATTAGCAAGAAGACCCTGTAGCAGCAACGCAACCGTGAGGACGATTCCACCAAGAAGACAACACTCAACACCCCAAGAAAGAAGTAGGGAAGGTGTGATCCGCTCACCCTACAACTCACCGGAGCATGAAGCTCCGTGAATTAGAGTAGCGTAGAGCTATCATTTGTACTCCAGTGATTCATGTGAAAAGATTTCTGACGTGATTGTGACCTCAAGACGGGAATTTGAATGCGGAATGGTAATTGGAGCTAGACGTATGGTACTATTCATTTCGCAAATCGTTTGGGAATACAATATTCCAAGATTCACAGTGTCCAGAGTATGCCGAGAATACAAATTTCAGGCATTACCTTTCACCATGGGTGACGCAGTGGACGACACACTTCGCGTAACGACCGAGAACAGCGGCGTAGAGTGTTCAGGAAATACAGACAAGCAATACTACATGAAATAACCGCAGAAACTAGCGGTAATTGGTTGTGGCAGCAGACGGCAGACACGAGTGGCTTTGCTAAAGAACGACATTGCCTGCAGCGCCTCTCCTAAACTCGTGGCCATATCGGTTGGACCCCAGACGACTGGAAAACCACGGCCTGGTCAGCTGCGTCCCGATTTCAGTTGGTAAGAGCTGATTTTAGGGTTCAAGTGGGCACAGACCCCACGAAGCTATGGACCGAAGTTGTCAGGAAGGCGCAGTGCAAGCTGGTGATGGCTCCATAATGGTGTGGGCTGTGATTACATGGAACGAACTGGGCCCTCTAGTACAAGGCACTAACAGTTGGTGCTAGACGTATGGCACATTCCATTTAGGAAATCGTTAGGGAATTCAATATTACGAGATCCACAGTGCAAAGAGTGTGCTGAGAACACCACATTTCAGGCATTACCTCTCACCACGGACATCGCAGTGGCTGACGGCCTTCACTTAACAACCAAAAGCAGCAACGTTTGTGTAGATATGTCTGTCCTAAGAGACGGGAAACAGTGCGTGAAACAGCACAGAAATCAATGTGGGACGTACGAACAACATATCCGTTAGGCGAAATCTGGCGCTAATAGAATGGCAGCAGACGACCGACGCGAGGGACATTCCTAAAATCACGACAACGTCTGCACCGCCTCTCCTGGGCTCGTGACCGCATCAGCTGGACCTAGATAACTGGAAAACCGTGGCCTCGTCTGGTGCGTCCCGATTTCACTTGTTAAGAGCTGATGGCAGGGTTCGAGTATGGCGTAGACCCCACAAAGCCATGGACCCAATTTGTCAACAAGCCACTGTGCAAGCTGTCGGTGGCTCCATAATGGTGTGGGCTGTGTTTACGTGGAGTCCTCTGGTCCAACTGAATCGATAATTGACTGGAAATGGTTATATTCGGCTATCTGGAGACCATTTGCAGTCATTCATGGGCTTCATGATACCAAACAACCCTGGAATTCTTATGGTGATAATGGGCCGTGTCACTGGGCTACAATTGTTCGCGATTGGTTTGAAGAACATTCTGGACAATTCGTGGTAATGATTCCGCCACCCAGATCGTCCGACATGAGTCCCATCGAAGACTAGTGGGACATAATCGAGTGGTGAGTTTGTGCGAAAAATCATACACCGGCAACACTTTCACAGATATGGACGGCTACAGAGCCAGCATGGCTCAGTATTTGTGCAGGGGACTTCCAGCGACGTATTGAATCTGTGCCACGTCGAGTTGCTGTGCAACGCCGGGCAAAAGGAGGCCAGACACGTTATTAGGAGATGTCCAATAATTTTTGTCACCTCTCTGTACTAGTTAGCAAAACATCTGACTTCTCTTTTGAACCCTTTGGTAGGGAATTGTGAATACGATGTTCGGAATTCAGAGGATTTTATAAAGCAACTGAAGAACCTGCGCCTCGAACCATCCTACATATTAGTGAGTTTCGTTGTGGTCTGTTTGTTCTTACAAGTAGTACCTCTGGTGGGTTCACTACAACTGATAGGAGCTAAGCCAGAAGAGGATATCTGATATTTTTTTCGCCTGACGATGGTGCTATGGGTAGCTCTCGGTCTCTCACAGTAGCTAACGTTTTTATGGACGACTTCAATCGGCGGATTTGAAATCTAAACGTTTTTGTAGGTATATAGACGATACTTCTGTGGCACCGTCACATGGAACGGCAACACTTCCATTAATTTTGGAACATATTAACTCCCTCCATAGGAGCAACTGCTTCATCGTGGAAGTGGCACAATGTGGTAACCTTCCTTTTCTGGACGTCTGGCTTCGTAGAAAAGAAGACGGTTCCTTGGGTCAAAGTGTGTTTTTTAAACCTAAACACATCGACCTGTACTTACGAGCTTCGAACTCCGAAATGCGCCAGTGTATTACGAACTCTCTTTCGTAGGGCTAGAGCTATCTCAGATCCAAAGAGCATACTATCAGAGTTTAGCTATCTCCTCCTCTCTGTGCCTATCCAGAACGGGTAAGAAAAGCAGATGCGCAATGCTTTTCGACCAGCACGCGCTGAACATCAAGAACAGCCGGAAGAAGCACAGAATACCATGAGGACAGTATGCCCTTTAATGACGGCAGACTATTCCATAAACATCAAAGAAAGGGTCTTCTGCACTCCGGCGCGAGTGCAAAGGTGCTAGATTTCGTTAAAGGCGACCTGGATCTAAGGAGACCAGGAATATGTGAGGGACACTCAAATAAAACCGATCACCCGCCACAACGGGACCATGGAATGGTTCCATTCAAAATTAATCACCACACTTGTTAAGAATTTATCACCACACGTGTTAATAATTTTTCCCACTACGAGACAAGACGATCAGTTCTTGTTTCGTAGAGCGCGATCGGCCGCTGAAGGTTCCACAACCACATCAACTCTTGCAATTCCTAGTCCGACTGAAACCGATGTTCAAGTATGTCTTTCTTGAGGCCGCCGAAGATGTGAAACTGACAAGTGAAGGATCCGGAGGATGTTGCAGCGTTTCCCAATCAAATCTCTGAAGGTAACCTTCGTCCAGTTGGCAGTGTGGGGGAGGGGATTATCGTGCAACAGGATGATTCTGTCCGACAGCATTCCTCGGCGCTTTGGCTTTATGGCGCTTTGCAGTTTCTGCAAAGTGTCTTCACAGCAATGTGCATTGAGCATGGCTCCACGCTCCAGGAACTCGACGAGCAGAGGGCCTCTGCAGTCGAAGAAGAAGCTCATCGCGACGTTAGTGGAACTTGTGTGAACAGCTGTGGATTTCTTTGGTGGGGGAGATGTGGAATGTTTCCACCGTTTGCTTTGCCGTTTGGCCTCCAGCCTGAAATTGGGGCACAACGTTTCGTCCCCAGGATAGAAACGCCTGCCCTTCCTCGTGTTACCGCAGCAGATGACTCAGGTTTGACGCCCTTCTGTTCATCTTTTGTTCCTCCGTCAGTGATACGGCAGCCACTGCGCACAAATGTTGCGGTAATGCAAGTGGTCTTTGACGACAACATGCACGGACTCATCGCTAATGCGAACATGAACACAAATTTCATCCTCCATGATTTGTCGATGTCCCCGGATACGATCGTCAATCCGGCCCATCACATCAGGGGTAATGGTTCGATGGGCCTGTCCTGGGCGCGGATCTTCTTGCGGTGATGTGCGCCCGGAATTTCCTCTGCCACTCGGGCACGCACGTCAGGGACGTGCTGTGTTCGCCATACACAGCGGACATCCGACGATGAATTTCGCGTACTCCAGCTCCTTCAGCCATCAGAAAACAAACCACACCTCTCTGCTCTTCTTTGCTTGCCTCCATGTCAACAGCTGGACGAACACACTAGACCAGGTCGCCATCAACCAAGGTCATAACCCAACAATAGCGCGTACCTCTGAGTTGGCACTATGGCATTCCCCTACCACAGTGGCGCCAGTATCGAAATTTACAACAGTGGGGACACTTGTCGCGCGGATCGTGTATTATGGCGTGTTTTCAGTTTTCATTTGACGGCCTCGTAAATAAAATCCTATGCCAGTGTCCAAAATCTCACATGGGCCAAATGTGTCGCACCGTTAAAGACATATGCAATGAACGGAGACATCATATCAGATTGGCTCAACCACAAAAATCTGATGTCACTTAATATTTTCTTGACATGGGACACGGCATGACTTACAGAGAGACTAAGATTCTGTCATCCGCCTCCATCATTAAAGAAACAGTCGAAATACGTATAGTTAACGACTTAAGTAACAGAGACACGAGATTTCATGGGCTGAAAGCAAAGAAGTCCAGCGAGCTAACACAATGGCAAATCAAAGCTAGGACAGAATGAGATTTTCACTCTGCAGCGGAGTGTGCACTGATATGAAACTTCCTGGCAGAGTAAAACTGTGTGCCGGACCGAGACTCGAACTCGGGACCATTGCCTTTCGCGGGCAAGTGCTCTAACAACTGAGCTACCCAAGGAATTTTAATCTGCCAGGAAGTTTCATATCAGCGCACACTCCGCTGCAGAGTGAAAATCTCATTCTGGGAACATCCCCCAGGCTGTGGCTAAACCATGTCTCCGCAGTATCCTTTCTTTCAGGAGTGCTACTTCTGCAAGTATTGCAGGTGAGCTTCTGTAAAGTTTGGAAGGTAGGAGACGAGGTACTGGCAGAAGTAAAGCTGTGAGGACGGTACGTGAGTCGTGCTTGGGTAGCTCAGTTGGTAGAGCACTTGCCTGCGAAAGGCAATGGTTCAAAAATGGTTCAAATGGCTCTGAGCACTATGGGACTTAACATAAGAGGTCATCAGTCCCCTAGAACTTAGAACTACTTAAACCTAACTAACCTAAGGACATCACACACATCCATGCCCGAGGCAGGATTCGAACCTGCGACCGCAGCGGTCGTGGGGATCCAGACTGAAGCGCCTAGAACCGCTTGGCCACAACGGCCGGCAAAGGCAATGGTCCCGAGTTCGAGTCTAGGTCCGGCACACAGTTTTAATCTGCCAGGAAGTTTCAAAGCGAGGGCAGTTCAGATGAGCACCTACAGCTTGTCTTGATGCGAGCGTTGTGATACGCGGCTTGCGGCTGTGATTACCCTCGCGCCGCACATGCGGAGACCGCGACACGTTTCTCCAACATAGGGCTCTGGATGTCGACGCCCTCTGCGATGACGTTATAATCCTGCCCCTAGGCGGCTGCATTTGTCTAGAGAACCAGCGCATAAATCGGTGAGCCACAACACCATTGCATCAGTAGAACCTGAAGATGAAGTACAGTTTGTCTCGAGGAAAATATTGGTAAGTTTACACACCATTTGGCGCAACACCTGTAAACAATTGAAGCAGTCAGTGCGTGGGAAAAGCCTCAAAAGAGCACGTAGGAGAATAATGGCAAGAACATTCTTACCATGTTGTCTGGCGGAAAACATACTGCTTGTGTCAAAAGCCTGGGTATTAGCCACATTTTACAGTGCAGACTTTTATGGTCCCACTGATTCTTTATTGGGTTTAAATCAGGCGAATTTTATACCAGGAGAGTACGGTTAACTCATCCTGGTGCTTCTCGAACTACGCATGTACACTGTGAACTATAGGATATGTTCGGTTGTCCGGCTGGTAGATGCCGTCATGCCAAGGAGAAACAAACTGCATTTAAGGATGGACATGGTCGCCAAGCATAGATACATACTTGTTTTGATCCGTTGTGCCTTCTAGAATGACGAGATCACCCTGGAAATGCCACGAAAACATTCCCCAGACCATCACACTCCGACGGTTGTTGACTTTTATACGTTCCACGGCGTACACGCCAATGGCCATCTGTCCGATGGAGCACAAAACGTGATTCATTTGAAAAGGCCACCTATCGCCACTCTTAGGGCGTCAAGTTGCGGTTGTTGATGCAGCTCTCCATGCTACTCTATCCTGTGCAATCTTCTTCATCTCCCAGTACTTACTGCAACCCACATCCTTCTGAATCTGCTTAGTGTATTCATCTCTTGGTCTCCCTCTACGATTTTTACCCTCCACGCTGACCTCCAATGCTAAATTTGTGATCCCTTGATGCCTCAGAACATGTCCTACTAGCCGGTCCCTTCTTCTTGTCAAGTTGTGCCACAAACTCCTCTTCTCCCCAATTCTGTTCAATACCTCCTCATTAGTTATGTGGTCCACCCAACTAATCTTCAGCATTCTTCTGTAGCACCACATTTCGAAAGCTTCTATTCTCTTCTTGTCCAAACTATTTATCGTCCATGTTTCACTTCCATACATGGCTACACACCATACAAATACTTTCAGAAACGACTTCCTGACACTTAAATCTATACTCGATTTTAACAAATTTCTCTTGTTCAGAAACGCTTTCCTTGCCATTGCCAGTCTACATTTTATATCCTCTCTACTTCGACCATCATCAGTTATTTTGCTCCGCAAATAGCAAAACTCCTTTACTACTTTAAGTGTCTCATTTCCTAATCTAATTCCCTCAGCATCACCCGACTTAATTCGACTACTGTACATTCCGTTATCCTCGTTTTGCTTTTGTTGATGTTCATCTTATATCCTCCTTTCAAGACACTGTCCACTCCGTTCAACTGCTCTTCCAAGTCCTTTGCTGTCTCTGACAGAATTACAATGTCATCGGCGAACCTCAAAGGTTTTATGTCTTCTCCATGGATTTTAACACTTAATCCGAATTTTTCTTTTGTTTCCTTTACTGCTTGCTCAATATACAGATTGAATAACATCGGGGAGAGCCTATAACCCTGTCTCACTCCCTTCCCAACCACTGCTTCCCTTTCATGCCCCTCAACTCTTATAATACAATGTATCATATGCAAATGAACCTGATTGTTGATCGCAGCAATGCAGTTAGGCATCGCGGACTTTGTCCGGTCTCTGCCACCACGATGACATTGTAGGCCACACATTTTAACACTATCGGCGCAAATAATAAACTTATCGGTCATGCTGGCTGCTTCTGCTGTACTGCTGTTGCCCAAAGTGTCGATGCTGATGAACTCGAAGTCGCCAAAGGTGGCCCGCGTTTCCGTGGCCGCCACTGTCTACGCCGCCGCCGAGGTGTCCACTGATGCTGTCTGCTGCGGACTCGTACTCAGCACGCCTCTGCGTAGCCTTCTCCTTTTTTCTTGAAGTTCCGTGGCAAACTTCCCCACAGCTATTTTTGCTACTGATTCTCACGCACGCAACTACTGCAAAATCATATGCTCAGAGCGCCCATGCAAACTGCCTATCACGCAATGGATTTGGGACCTGGACCACAAACTATTGTAAAGTGTTAGAGTTATAATTGTCATTCTAAAGGAATTAAGACTCCTATCCTGGACGAGAAAACCCCAATTGCGGTGGTGCCTAACGTTTGCAGGTAGAGTAGTTGCTCTTCTAAACAGTATCTCATACAAACAAAGCAGTTGCGTCTTTACCCGCGGTTACTCGTACTTTAGGTATTGGGCTATGCACGGCTCTGTTTAAAAAGAGTAGCTCGATGTAGATATAGGGTTGAGCCACGCACGTCCGCTTTCATGCCCTGCAGCTTCTTCGATGCAACTACGTAATAATCTGTAGCTGTGATCCTGCAGCTAAAAAAGTCTATGCAGTCGCTAGAATTGTGAATTAAGAAAATACACAGAAATATAGAATAAAAGTTAAATGAATAATTTAATAACAAGGGTTCTATTCTAATGTGTGTAATTGTTGTAGACGACAGAATTATGTTGAATAATGTTTATTCAAGAAAGGACCCATTAGGGCCGCTTGGGATTAGCCGAGCGGTCTAGGCGCTGCAGTCATGGACTGTGCGGCTGGTCCCAGCGGAAGTTCGAGTCCTCCCTCGGGCATGGGTGTGTGTGTTTGTCCTTAGGATGATTTAGGATAAGTAGTGTGTAAGCTTAGGGACTGATTACCTTAGCAGTTAAGTCCCATAAGATTTCACACACATTTGAACATTTTTTTGACCCACCAGGTTAGCCGAGAGCGCTAATGCGCTGCTTCCTGGACTCGAGTAGGCGCGGCGGCCCCAGATCGAATCCGCCCAGCGGATTACCGACGTCGACCAGTGTGCCAGCCAGCCTGGATGTGGTTTTTAGGCGGTTTTCCTCATCCCATTAGGTGAATACCGGGCTGGTCCCCACGTTCTGTGCCTCAGTTACACGACTCGCAGACATCTGAACACGTTCGCACTCTTCCATGGATTACACTAGATGCAGACACCTGGGGAACACTAATTTCGTCCTGGATAGTATGGGGTGGCGGCAGGAAGGGCATCCGGCCACCCCTTAAAATTAACATTGCCACATCCGCTCTAACCCTGCCAAACCGCGGGACAAGGCACTAGTGAAAGAAAGAAGAATGTTTATTCAAGAAAGGACATGTCAAATAAACAGTAAGTGGTCGTACGGTATTCGATGACAACACAGACAAAAACACCCCTATCAAATGCAGTAAAGCTATATTGAAAGTGTAAGAAAAAACCTGATTAATCTATACTCCAACCATCATAAGAATAAACCTCACGTAAACATTACACTATGTATTCTTCCGCGTTTGCTGGTACCTCATTGGATTTCGTTTCACTTGGAGGAGAAGCCAATCTGCCTTGAGTACAGTCAAATACAAAATTAGGATACGTTTTATGCTGTGCGTTATGCGTACATCGATTCAGCGATAATACGGGACGACAGCTTCACTGGCGCATATAATTTGGAAATCACCGGACAGCCACCTGGTCCAACGAACCTGCAGTGATGTGAACAGTTGTAGCAAAGGCGTAGAATAAGACGAGCAGAGAACAATATAGCCTTGAATGTCATTTAATTTTTGAACAATAGGAAATAATGGTAAAACTCAGGCGTTACGTTCTTACGTGAGATAAAGGAAAACATGCTCTCGAACTTAGCTAACATAGTACTGTAATTAAAAACGAGAGTGATGAAAATTCCTGACTTTAACAAGGGGAATTTTTCTGCATGAGCTACGCGCGACGTAAAAGCGCACTGCTGGGATTTCACCATACAGTTTAATAATTGAAGCCACTAAAGGTATTACAGTAAGTCGTCTGGTAACCTCTGAACTTCTTCCTCATCGGCGGTATATTTCACTACTGCTACGCTGATAACCAGGCTGTCAACAACAGAATCCCAAGCCACAAAAAAGTTCAGATTTCCTCCTCCTCCTCCTCTTTTATGACGTGCTGTTCTGCCTTTCACCAAAGTTCTGCAGTAACGTTTCACAAAGCCTCGTGCATTAGTTCCAGTAAGCTTGGCAGCTTAAATGTCTTGTTATTTCTCTCGACGATTCCCGTAACTGGGCTTCGGATCAATTCTGTTGGGTTCAGATAGCAGTGGTACGGTGATAACTGTAAAAACTCAGCATTTGTACAGTGTGTTCGACGCCGATATTCAAACAAAGAGCATTTGAGTTTTCATTTTTCTCCAAAAGATTTATTTGTGTGATGTTTTCGTAACTTCAAAATCTGTAACAATCTTTTACAAGACATCGATAATTAAGAATGTGTAATTGCAATGAAAACCAGAATTCTGCGAGTTCAAATGGCTCTGAGCACTATGGGACTTAACTACTTTGGTCGTCAGTCCCCTAGAACTTAGAACTACTTAATCCTAACCAACCTAAGGACATCACACACATCCATGCCCGAGGCAGGATTCGAACCTGCGACCGTAGCGGTCGCGCGGTTCCAGACTGTAGCGACTAGAACCGCTCGGCCACTCCGGCCGGCCAATTCTGCGAGTGATATGCAATTAGAAACCGGAAGACGTGCATTTTTCTTGAAAAAATGATGGTTGAGTATGAGTTAATTACCACATATTGATAAATTACATATTTAAATGATTTAGTATTCAAACGGCACAAAAAAGAGGTTTCTAACCTATGCCCGCCAGCTCCATTATCAAACAAACAACGACGCTACCGGTTACGCCAAGTATACGATTCGCAGTTTAAATATTTATGTAAATTATATCATGTTTCTCAACCTCAAAGCTCATTTTTGTCTGTAATGTTGTAAAAACACATTAAGAACAACTTGTTTCGAGCCATTAACGGTGTTCCGCTCGTGTTTCACTACGAAGCAGGAAGGAGTGTCATTCATTTTCGCGGTACATATGAACAGTAACAGAGCACAAGTAGCGCTTACAGAGACTGTGACTGTACACGATTTTTGAAATAAAATTACGTAGCCAAAATATGATTAAGAAAACGTTGATGGCTGTTTATACATCAGAATGTCTTGAAGTTTCATTTACAGTGACATAGTAATAAAATATCTAATACATAAGTTGGACCTACTTCGAAGAGCGGAACGACACCAAAGTACTAGAGCTACTGCTGCTGACCAATCACCTCGTTTGTGTTTGTTTACATCACGTTTATTCTTATGATGAACGGAGTATAACAAAAACGCGATGATGGGTCAGAAGTCGTGGCACACGTACACTGGTGTCGTTACGCTCTTGGAAGTAGGTCATATTTGTGTATTGGATATCTTATTACTTACGTTAAATGGAACTTTAAGATATTTTAATGTATTAACAGCCATCAACGTTTTTCTTAATCACGCTTCTTATTTCAAAAATCGTATACAGTCACAGTCTCTGTACTGTTGTGCTCTGATTGTCGCGCTGTTAATACGCAGTATGGAAATGGTTGAGGCTGCTTTCTACTCCGCAGTGAAACATGCGTTTGGAACACGGTTGAAAAGCGCCGAGAAATAGGTTGTTCTTAATGTTTTTCATAAGTTTACGGAAAAAAAACGGCTTATGTTTTCTACCGGACCTAGTTGATACAGTTGAGATGCAAATACACAATGTATGTGTAGGGGAATCGCTAACGTAGTAGATCAGTGGTTCCCAACCTGGGGGTAATTACCCCCTGAGGGGTACACTGAAATTTTCTGAGGGGTACCACCCAAATGATCCAGTTCTGTTTCAATCACGAAACTAAATTATTTTCAAATGATTATTACTATTATCACAATATTGTTAAGACTCTAATAGGTATTACTTTTTCTCAATTAGTAGCATTAATGCAGTGGACATTACAGGTTTCTCACATAGTCCTTCCACTACGCTCATGTGCTTTTCTTTGCCCTGTACATCGCTGATGATAAAAGTGAGACATGTAAGTAACAAATGCTAAATATCTCAAGAAAATATCTTCTTCCAAGTTGTAGATAATACCTAAAGTATTCCAGAAATTGCGTCATTACTCGCTTCGAAACAGATAAATGAATTAATTGATAGCACGACACAGCAGTAACTACGTAAGATCTGCTATAGTGCTGTACACAGTATTATTGTGGTAGGGCACAAAGAATTTAGGCTGTTAAATTCTTTCAATTTCTGTCAGTTCAGAAGTAAGGGATGCAGCAATCAAGTGATTTACGAACAATAAGTACAGTGGACACATTTTAACTTGTTTGATTTTAAGTGGGGTTGCAATGTGCAGGTCAAGCAAGTGCTGCAATGGAGGGGAGTAGTGCAGGGGAAGTATTTTTTGTAACGAGTGTCTGCCCTCACTGTGGATAGTTAGTTTTCTTATCCGAGAAGAATTTGTGGGTAGCACTTGCGATGCACCACGAATTCCTTCCTCATTCAAACACACGCACACCCAAACTAAATATCATTCATCTTTCGTCATTTTAAAAATAAAAGTGTTCCAGAAAAAGTTTGTCATTCTACAGCTTGGTAGGCGCTTAAGTTGGCGATAATGCAGAGGAGGGGGAGGGGGGGCAACAGACAGCAAAAGGAAGGGGGGGAGGAGGGGGTACTAATTAACGTCTGGCTGCACTTAGGGGTAATGCTCTAAGAAGGGTTGGGAAACACTGTAGTAGATGATAATCTGGTGCAGTTAATGGGTCGCTGGGTCAAGTCTCACCTTGGTCACCCTTCTATTTTTTCGTTCAATTTTAAATACCTACATCTCGTACTTGTAAAATTCACCATAATTTTTATGGATAATGCACGTCGCCCTTTTTCTAATTCCGTATTGCACGCGAAATTCCTGTTTTCATTTGAAACATAAATTCTTATTTATCGATATTTTATGAAAGATTGTTAATAAACATTGCTTAAATTAAGAACACATAATAATTTGTTAGGACAAAAATGCAAAACCAAATACTCTTTATTTCTGTTATGTCCACTGTTTTATACCACAGGTATAGTCTCACACGAACTTGAGTGATAAGCGTCGTAGAAACATGAAAAACAATCATTTTCACAGTATCGAGCACACCACACAAATGCTGTATTTTTGCATTTGCCACTGTACGATTACAAAAAAATTAAACGAGCGTATGGCATCGTTGGCCAGGTGATCTCATCCGGGGAAGTTCGGCCGCGAAGTGCAAGTCTTATTTCAGTCGACGCCACATTGGGCGACATGCGCGCCGGTGATGAGGATAAATTGATGACGAGGACAACACAGCACCCAGTCCCCAAGCGGAGAAAATCTCCAACCCTGCCGGGAATCGAGCCCGGGCCCGCTAGCACGCGAGTCGAGCACGTTACCACCCGCCTAAGCAGGCAGACTGTACCATTACAGTATGAACCCAACAGAACTGATCTGGAGCCAATTAAGGCATTTTTCGCGAGAAATAACAATACTGTTAAGCTGCCAGACTTCCTGGAAAAACGCACGCAAATGTTTCACATGTCACCGCCGAACGGAGGCGGGATATAGAACGGCACGTCATAACAGAAGAGAAAATGCGGCGCTTGGATGGCCTCGAGGATTCTGATTCTATTGTTGATCGACTCGTTATCAACGTAGCAGATGACAGTTCCAGAACTGAAATGGATTTCTCGGATTCGGATAAGGAAGGAGATAAGAGATTACCAGACGACTCACTGTAATTAATACCTTCAGTGACGTCAGTATTCAACAATACGGTGAAATCCCTGCAACATGCTTTTGCATCACACATAGCTAGCTCAGAAAATTTAAACTGTGTTTAAGTTAGGTATCTTCATCACTCTTGTTTGTAATTGGAATTCTATGGTTGATGAGACCGAGAGCATTTTCTGCTTTTTGTATGGTCATCTAAGAAGCTTGTAGTAGTGCTGAAGTTTTGCCGAATATAATGTCATTCTCTTTAAAAATTAAATGACGTTCGAAGCTATATTGCTTCTCTGGTAGTTGCTTTTTACGTCTGAACTGCAACTGCTCGCATAATTGCAGGTTAGTTGGACCAGTTGGACCAGTAACATGCGCCGGTAAAGCTGTTGTTCCACATTATCGCTCAGTCTATCTACGTGTAACACAGCAAAAAACGTACCCTTGTAATCGTACTTGACTGTACTGGACACGGCTTGGCTTTCACTCCGCGTGAAACGAAATCCATTACTGGTCATTAAAATTGATACACCAAGAAGAAATGCAAATGATAAACGGGTATTCATTGGACAAATATAGTGTGCTAGAACTGACATGTGATTACATTTTCACGCAATTTGGGTGCATAGATCCAGAGAAATCAGTACCCAGAACAACCACTTCTGGCCGTAATTACGGCCTCGATACGCCTGGGCATTGAGTTAAACAGAGCTTGGATGGCGTGTACAGGTACAGCTGCCCATGCACCTTCAACACGAGACCACAGTTCATCAAGAGTAGTGACTGGCGTATTGTGACGAGCCAGTTGCTCGGCCACCATTGACCAGACGTTTTCAATTGGTGAGAGATCTGGAGATTGTGCTGGCCAGGGCAGCAGTCGAACATTTTCTGTATCCCGAAAGGCCCATACAGGACCTGCAACATGCGGTCGTGCATTATCCTGCTGAAATGTAGGGTTTCGCAGGGATCGAATGAAGGGTAGAGCCACGGGTCGTAACACATCTGAAATGTAACGTCTACTGTTCAAAGTGCCGTCAGTGCGAACAAGAGGTGACCGAGACGTGTAACCAATGGCACCCCATACCATCACGCCGGGTGATACGCCAGTATGACGATGACTCTTGTTTGTAATTGGAATTCTATGGTTGGTGAGAGCGAGAGCATTTTCTGCTTTTTGTATGGTCATCTAAGGAGCTTGTAGTAGTGCTGAAGTTTTGCCGAATATAATGTCATTCTCTTTAAAAATTAAGTGACGTTCGAAGCTATATTGTTTCTCTGGTAGTTGCTTTTTTCGTCTGAACTGCAAATGGTCGCATAATTGCAGGTTAGTTGGACCAGTTGGACCAGTTAAATGCGCCGGTAAAGCTGTTGTTCCGCATTATCGCTCAGTCTATCTACGTGTAACACAGCAAAAAACGTACCCTTGTAATCGTACTTGACGGTACTGGGCACGACTTGGCTTTCACTCCGCTTCCAATGTGCGTTCACCGTGATGTCGCCAAACACGGATGCGACCATCATGATACTGTAAACAGAACCTGGATTAATCCGACAAAATGACGTTTTGCCATTCGTGCACCCAGGTTCGTCGTTGAGTACACTATCGCAGGCGTTCCTGTCTGTGATGCAGCGTCAAGGATAACCGCAGCCATGGTCTCCGAGCTGATAGTCCATGCTACTGCAAACGTCGTCGAACTGTTCGTGCAGATGGTTGTTGTGTTGCAAATGTCCCCATCTGTTGAGTCAGGGATCGAGACGCAGCTGCACGATCCGTTACAGCCATGCGGTTAAGATGGCTGTCATCTCGACTGCTAGTGATACGAGGCATTTGGGATCCAGCACGGCGATCCGTATTACCCTCCTGGACCCACCGATCCCATATTCTGCTAACAGTCATTGGATCTCGACCAAAGCGAGCAACAATGTCGCGATACGATAAACCGCATTCGGGATAGGCTACAATCCGACCTTTATCAAAGCCGGAAACGTGATGGTACGCATGGCTCCTCCTCACACGAAGCATCACAACAACGTTTCACCAGGCAACGCCGGTCAACTGCTGTTTTGTGTATGAGAAATCGGTTGGAAACTTGCCTCATGTCAGCACGTTGTAAGTGTCGCCACCGGCGCCAGCCTTGTGTGAATGCTCTGAAAAGCTAATCATTTGCATATCACAGCATCTTCCCCTGTCGGTTAAATTTCGCGTCTGTAGCACGTCATCTTCGTGGTGTAGCGATTTTAATGGCCAGTATTGTACATGGTATAATGTTTGCATCACCTTCATTCTTATGATGAACACAGTATAAAGTGTAATCAAAGAGATGTGAAAACTAAGTCCGTTTCATGATCGCAGTATACGAAATATTCAACAGCTCAAAACCGTTCAGCGTTCATCATGACGACTCACAAATTAAGTCACGTGTTGCAAACAACAGTAACTCATACACTGTGTATGCACAGTTCAGCATAACTTGCGGAAGATTTAAGAGTCCTACTCTGGGACACATTCAGACCTCTCGAATTATAAAATACCTTCAGAAGTATGGTAGCGACCGTTTACCGGCCAGAATCAAACACCTCCACGATTGAATCACTTATGTTACAGCCGGTGGGTCTGCCTTCTTCAAGAATACAATATAAAGGGTCCAGAACCACTCCTTTGAGCTCTTCACTCAAAAAGTCCTAGTCTCAACTTGATTCCCTTAGTATTCCGCTACTGTCTGCTTCTTCATTGGCTGAAGACCGTCCCCACCACTTCGCCATTTAAATTAATATGTTGTTGTTGTTGTTGTGGTCTTCAGTCCTGAGACTGGTTTGATGCAGCTCTCCATGCTACCTATCCTGTGCAAGCTTCTTCATATCCCAGTACCTACTGCAACCTACATCCTTCTGAATCTGCTTAGTGTATTGATCTCTTGGTCTCCCTCCACGTTGCCCTCCAATGCTAAATTTGTGATCCCTTGATGCCTCAAAACATGTCCTACCAACCGATCCCTTCTTCTAGTCAAGTTGTGCCACAAACGTCTCTTCTCCCCAATCCTATTCAATACCTCCTCATTAGTTACGTGATCTACCCACCTTATCTTCAGCATTCTTCTGTAGCACCACATTACGAAAGCTTCTATTCTTTTCTTATCCAAACTGGTTATCGTCCATGTTTCACTTCCATACATGGCTACACTCCATACAAATACTTTCAGAAACGACTTCCTGACACTTAAATCTCTACTCGATGTTAACAAATTTCTCTTCTTCAGAAACGATTTCCTTGCCATTGCCAGTCTACATTTTATATCCTCTCTACTTCGACCATCATCAGTTATTTTACTCCCTAAATAGCAAAACTCCTTTACTACTTTAAGTGTCTCATTTCCCAATCTAATCCCCTCAGCATCACCCGATTTAATTTGACTACATTCCATTACCCTCGTTTTGTTTTTGTTGATGTTCATCTTATATCCTCCTTTCAAGACACTGTCCATTCCGTTCAACTGCTCTTCCAAGTCCTTTGCTGTCTCTGACAGAAGTACAATGTCATCGGCGAACCTCAAAGTTTTTACTTCTTCTCCATGAATTTTAATACCTACTCCGAATTTTTCTTTTGTTTCCTTTAATGCTTGCTCAATATACAGATTGAATAACATCGGGGAGAGGCTACAACCCTGTCTCACTCCTTTCCCAACCACTGCTTCCCTTTCATGCCCCTCGACTCTTATAACTGCCATCTGGTTTCTGTAAAAATTGTAAATAGCCTTTCGCTCCCTGTATTTTACCCCTGCGACCTTCACAATTAGAAAGAGAGTATTCCAGTTAACGTTGTCAAAAGCTTTCTCTAAGTCTACAAATGCTAGAAACGTAGGTTTGCCTTTTCTTAATCTTTCTTCTAAGATAAGTCGTAAGGTTAGTATTGCCTCACGTGTTCCAACATTTCTACGGAATCCAAACTGATCTTCCCCGAGGTCAGCTTCTACTAGTTTTTCCATTCGTCTGTAAAGATTTCGCGTTAGTATTTTACAGCTGTGACTTATTAAACTGATAGTTATGTAATTTTCACATCTGTCAACACCTGCTTTCTTTGGGATTGGAATTATTATATTCTTCTTGAAGTCTGTGGGTATTTCGCCTGTCTCATACATCTTGCTCACCAGATGGTAGAGAGTTGTCATGACTGGCTCTCCCAAGGCCATCAGTAGTTCTAATGGAATGTTGTCTACTCCCGGGGCCTTGTTTCGACTCAGGTCTTTCAGTGCTCTGTCAAACTCTTCACGCAGTATCTTATCTCCCATTTCATCTTCATCTACATCCTCTTCCATTTCCATAATATTGTCCTCAACTACATCGCCCTTGTATAAACCCTCTATATACTCCTTCTACCTTTCTGCCTTCCCTTCTTTGCTTAGAACTGGGTTGCCATCTGAGCTCTTGATATTCATACAAGTGGTTCTCTTCTCTCCAAAGGTCTCTTTAGTTATCCTGTAGGCAGTATCTATCTTACCCCTAGTGAGACAAGCCTCTACATCCTTACATTTGTCCTCTTGCCATCCCTGCTTAGCGATTTTGCACTTCCTGTCGATCTCATTTTTGAGACGTTTGTATTCCTTTTTGCCTGCTTCATTTACTGCATTTTTATATTTTCTCCTTTCATCAATTAAATTCAATATTTCCTCTGTTACCCAAGGATTTCTATTAGCCTTCGTCTTTTTACCTACTCGATCCTCTGCTGCCTTCACTACTTCATCCCTCAGAGCTACCCATTCTTCTTCTACTGTATTTCTTTCCCCCATTCCTGTCAATTGTTCCCTTATGCTCTCCCTGAAACTCTCTACAACCTCTGGTTCTTTCAGTTTATCCAGGTCCCATCTCCTTAAATTCCCACCTTTTTGCAGTTTCTTCAGTTTCAATCTGCAGTTCATAACCAATAGATAGTGGTCAGAATCCGCATCTGCCCCTGGAAATGTCTTACAATTTAAAACCTGGTTCCTAAATCTCTGTCTTACCATTATATAATCTATCTGATACCTTTTAGTATCTCCAGGATTCTTCCAGGTATACAACCTTCTTTTATGATTCTTGAACCAAGTGTTAGCTATGATTAGGTTATGCTCTGTGCAAAATTCTACAAGGCGGCTTCCTCTTTCATTTCTTCCCCCCAATCCATATTCACCTACTATGTTTCCTTCTCTCCCTTTTCCTACTGACGAATTCCAGTCACCCATGACTATTAAATTTTCGTCTCCCTTCACTACCTGAATAATTTCTTTATTTCTTTTATCTCGTCATACATTTCATCAATTTCTTCATCATCTGCAGAGCTAGTTGGCATATAAACTTGTACTACTGTAGTAGGCATGGGCTTTGTGTCTATCTTGGCCACAATAATGCGTTCACTATGCTGTTTGTAGTAGCTAACCCGCACTCCTATTTTTTTATCCATTATTAAACCTACTCCTGCATTACCCCTATTTGATTTTGTATTTATAACCCTGCAATCACCTGACCAAAAGTCTTGTTCCTCCTGCCACCGAACTTCACTAATTCCCACTATATGTAACTTTAACCTATCCATTTCCCTTTTTAAATTTTCTAACCTACCTGCCCGATTAAGGGATCTGACATTCCACGCTCCGATCCGTAGAACGCAAGTTTTCTTTCTCCTGATAACGACGTCCTCTTGAGTAGTCCCCGCCCGGAGATCCGAATGGGGGACTATTTTGCCTCCGGAATATTTTACCCAAGAGGACGCCATCATAATTTAATCATACAGTAAAGCTGCATGTCCTCGGGAAAATTTACGGCTGTAGTTTCCCCTTGCTTTCAGCCGTTCGCAGTACCAGCACAGCAAGGCCGATTTGGTTAATGTTACAAGGCCAGATCAGTCAATCATCCACACTGTTGCCCCTGCAACTACTGAAAAGGCTGCTGCCCCTCTTCAGGAACCACATGTTTGTCTGGCCTCTCAACAGATACCCCTCCGTTGTGGTTGCACCTACGGTACGGCCATCTGTATCGCTGAGGCACGCAAGCCTCCCCACCAACGGCAAGGTCCATGGTTCATGGTTCATTAATATATTACAACAATATTCAAACAAAGAAAGTTGTAAATATTCCGTCACAATCGGAACATTCACAATAAACGTAAATAAAGGTTTGTCCACACATAAGTAAGCCAGTATTCTTGTACAAATGCGCTCACAATAAATGACTGCAGATTCCCATTAAATTTGGTTTAAACAGTTACGTCGACCTGCTTGTCAGAAGCGTCTAAGGTTCTCTTTTGAATTGTGTGTCTACGAACATATGTAGTTGAACACTTTTAAATTAGTACCGTTTTTTAATAGAATTTGCAGTCAACGTTTAAATAAAATTACTGGCAAGATAGTAAACTGGTCATTAAATGAATACCCAAGTGTAACAAAATATGAGGTATTCATGCCGTATTCATTTGCTGTGTAAATGTGGCGGATAAAATGTTCTGACAAACATTTGCGTAATGAAACACATATAAAAGATGTAAATCGATAAAGACAATAGACACATACACATAGATTTCAGGGATGATAGCTGTAGTAGAATGCTATCATATCAGATACCTTTTTTTTGGAATCACATGAAGCGATTAAAAGTTGTTAATTCAAAAGTTCATTGATTAAATATTAACTTCTGTTGTTTTAAAGATACAGTGGAACTTCGCATAGCTAGCACCTCACAATTACGCGCAATTGGCGTATCAAGCAAAACAAACTGTAAAAAAAATGACTCACATAACGAGCAATGTTTCGTGCAACGAGTGATGGACGATTTAGTGTGATGTAGCCCAGCGTTGCTGGGGATACATTCAACAACATTAACACCTTTCATTGTCGACAGCAGCATATGAACGATGTCTTTAGTACGTACTGTAGACTGGATTTAGCGCTCTTTCTGCTACCATCTTAGTACAGCCTTTGATCTCACAGTTTTCTAAACTTGTGTTCACACAGTGCTTTTGTCAAGAGTACATAAACAACGGTTTTGTATTCTGGGCGATGTCGAAAGGTTGCTCCTTTTATGGATAAATGGAAAGCAAGTGCAAGGCGACACTGTTAAACAAGAACATCATTTGTGAGAAGCCGAGAATGATATTCGCTGACCTCGTTAAGAAGTCGCCAGGATCATTTGCGGCCGAAGAAGTGTTTAAGGGAAGCTATGGGTGGTTCGGGAAGCTTAAGAGAAGAACCGGCATCAACAGCGTTGTGAGGCACGGCGAAGCAGCCAGCTCTGATACAAAGGCAGCAGAGAACTTCATCAGCAACTTCCACATGCTCGTAGAATCTGAGGGTGTCCTGCCGCAACAGGTTTTCATTTGTTACGAGACGGGTTCTATTCTAGAAGCAGATGCTGAAGATGTCTTCCAGCGGAGAATGCACATATCTTTATAACAGCAGAGGAGAGTGCATTGCCCGGTCACAAGCCAACGAAAAACGGTCTCACACTATTATTCTGTGCCAATGCAAGCGGCAATTTGAAAATTAAACCGCTGCTTGTTTATCATTCAGAAACTCCACGAGCCTTCAGGAAGTCTTAAGTCCAGAAGAGCACGTTAAATTTGATGTGGAGATTCAACAACAAGGCTTGGGTGGCATGTTGTCTTCTTTGTGATCGGATCGATGAAGCCGCTCGGGGTGGCCGTGCGGTTAGAGGCGCCATGTCTCGGATTGCGCGGCCCCTCCCGCCGGAGGTTCGAGTCCTCCCTCGGGCATGGGTGTGTGTATTGTTGTTAGAATAAGTTTAAGTAGTGTGTAAGTCTAGGGACCGATGACCTTAGCAGTTTGGTCCCTTAGGAACTCACACACATTTGAACATTTTGGATCGATGAAGTGTTTGGTCCTTCGGCGAAAAAATATTAGCTTGAGATGAATCTGCCACTCCATGTCTTGCTTATTGTGAACAATGCTCCTGTCCATTCTCCAGGCCTACAAGACCACTTCCTTGAAGAATTTAGATTCATCAAGATCCAATTTCTGCCTCCATACGCTACTCCGTTACTCCAGCGTATGGACCAGCAGATTATTTCTAACTTTAAGAATCTCTACACTAAAGCACTATTCGAGCATTGCTTTGATATGACTGAAGCTACCAATCTCACTCTCAGATAATTTTGGAAATGTCACCTCAACATCGTTGCCTGCGTCAAGATGATCGAAAAGGCTTGGGAAGGGGTTGCCAAGAGTGCGTTTTTGAATGTGACTCTGAGGCATCTGACTCAGTACCTATGGAGCCTGTAGTGGAAGAGATTGTGTTTTGGCGAAGAGCATGGGACTAGAAGTGGACAACAGTGATATCGATGATGGTATGGAAACACATTCTGAAGGATGTAGGTTGCAGTAGGTACTGGGCGATGAAGAAGCTTGCACAGGATAGAGTAGCATGGGGAGCTGCATCAAACCAGTCTCAGGACTGAAGACCACAACAACAACAATGAAAGATCAGAAAGAAATGATCACCGAAGAGCTTATGGAGTTGCAGTGTGTTTCACAGCAGGAAGTTGTGGAGAGGAGTTCTTCAGATGTGCAGGAGGAGACGGTAACAGCAAAGCAGCAATCTTCTGGTGCAATGAGAGAAATTCTGAAAGCAATGGGAATCAGTTGCATTGTACATTGAAAATCGTGACCCCAATAAAGCAGTGGCTACGCGCGCTACAAATTTATTTTTACGGTAATGCTGTGTCGAATTTTCGCCAAGTGTTGAAGAGTCGCCAGAAATAAATGGCTATAGGTAGCTTCCTATTAAAAAAAAGAATTAATTACATATCGTGATTCATAAAGTGCGTAATCCTGTGTGTATAATTTAGTTTGGATAAATAGCATGAATGGGATAAAACTTTTAGTACTTTTCCTCCGTGGAACGCATTATTGTTTGTTACATTAATTTATATGGGATAAATTGTTACGCTACACGAATGTTCATACTAGGAGTAAGATTCTGTAACGAGTTATGATCGCTATACGAATTTCCACTGTATGTTCAAACGTTTTGTCAGTGAACGGTGAGTGAGTCTGTCATACTTATTGGGTGATTCGTTCCTTCCAAGACGGAATTGTCGTTACGGAGGCTTGGGCTATCACCAGTTCTGCGAACAGGTCTTATTGCACAAAGGGTTAGGAAGTACTTTCATACCCTTGCCACTGTTTAACATACAAGAAAGGACACTAGAAAATGACAGAAGATTACAATTTTACTTCCTGTCGATGACGAAGTCATTTGGAACGGAACTCATACATTAATTGAACAGTATCGGGAAGAAAATCGACGTATCCTTTTCGAAGTAATCGTGCCGACATTCGCCTTAATAATTCAAGGAGACCATGTAAAATCTGAATCGGGATAGGCAGACGGCCGTTTGCACCTTGCCCCTGCCACAGGCAGTAAAAAAAGTTAAGAGAAAAACTAAATAAAGTTATGAAATGGTGAATTGGCGAATAGGTCGACTTAAAATTCATTATTATCTGTACTGCTTTGTAAAGACAAGTTAGTCAATCATAACAACAAAAATAAAGCTAATTGGTTATCAAAAGGAAAAATGCTTACAAGGAGTGTGTGTGTGTGTGTGTGTGTGTGTGTGTGTGTGTGTGTGTGTGTGTATGTGTGTGTGTGCCATGACGGTCCGTATGGCCTCATTTGGCTATTTTTTTTCTTTATTGTATTTCAATGCCCCATCGGGGCGGGCTGGCAGCAGCATATGCGCTGCTCTTCAGCCAAAAGATATAGAACAAACAATAGAAGCATTTAAAAATAACATAAAGAAGAAAATATGGTGTACATAGATATAAAAAAGGGGGAACATTATGGAAGACCAGACAAAGAGGGGCGACTGTAAAATGGAGATAAAAACCGTAAAAAAGTGGAACACACAAAAAACCACACACTGGGACAATTAAAAGAACACAAGGTGCAGTATGACCGGAGCATAAAAGTATCGAAGGATGGCGTAGCACATAACAATCACTAACAGTAGCACTAAGTACAAGGCCAGCACACAAAATAACACCTCTGGACGTACAGGAGAACAGTACCAAACACAAACTGACTTGGCACACTGATGATGATTAAAACGATCCTGGGGTTGCGCCAAAGAGGGCCAGGGTGGGAGGGGCATGGGAGGGAGAGAGGTGAGGATGGGGTGTAGGGTCTCAGGGGGAGGGGGAAGGAGGAAAATCCGCTCTAGGAGAAGGAGGGGAGAGGAAAAAGGGTGCCCTGGGGAGGGGGGAACAAGGCCAGGTTATAGCTGGAAGGAAGGGTAGATATCACAGCGAAGTTCACCATCTGAGAAACTGCCCTGGTGAAGGAGATGGAGGGTGTGGAGGTGGAGAGAGGGAAGGATACAGTGATAGAGGCGTGGCAAAGGGCGGGGGGTGGGGAGGAAGGAGGAAACCAGGGGGTAGGGGGTAACAAGCCTACGAACAGTGTAAAGGTTGTAGAGATGTTGGAGGAAAAGGAGGAGGTGGGGGAAGGGGATGTGTTCATACGGGAGCTGTGTGGGGGAAGGAAGACAGATACGGAAGGCAAGGCAGAGCGCATGGCATTTGAGGATTTGGAAGGCCTTGTAAAAGCAAGTGGGTGCGGAGATCCAGGCAATGCTGGCACAACAGAGGATAGGACAGATGAGGGATTTGTAGGTGCGGAGGATGCGGAAGGATGTAATGCCCATGTCCAGCCAGACAGGAGTTCCAGGAGGCGGAGGCAGGAATGGGCTTTCTGCTGGATGGTCTGGAGGTGAGGGGTCCAGGTGAGGTGACGGTCGATGGTGAGGCCAAGGTATCTCAGGGTGGGGGTGAGCTATATGGGACGACCATAAAGGGTGAGGTAGAAATCATGGAGACGGCAGGAGTGGGTGGTGTAGCCTGTGATGATTGCTTGGGTTTTGGAGGGGTTGAGATGGAGGAACCACTGGTTACACTAAATGGTGATCTGGTTAAGGTGGGTTTGGAAGGTGTGTTGGGACCGTTGAAGGGTAGGATAGAGAGCCAGGAAGGTGGTGTCATCGGCATACTGGAGAAGGTGGACAGGTGGGGGTGGCTTGGGCATATCAGCCATATACAAGAGATAAAGGAGAGGGGAGAGGACAGAGCCCTGAGGGACTCATCTGGCTACTAAATGCCGTTTACTTGTATGACACTCTCCCATATTTAAATAACGCTTCTCAAACAACAACTATATCTCATATTCCAGCCAGTGGCAGCTATACCTCACATTCCAGTCAATTTACTTGTATCTCTGAAGGCAGCAATGTTAATATTCAAAGTATTTGGCACTGAACTTGGCGAACACACTGATTTATTCAACATACAGATAGTCTTAGTACAATAGTGAGTTAGTTCATAACCTATCCATACCAAGTCAAGGTCCATTACAGCATAAAACAGATCAAGATAGTTTAACCAGAATGTCCAGGGATCCAAAACCAAATCGTCATAGACAATAGCAAATTCCTTGCTCATGCTACTTCAGTACCTGAACGTGTTTACAGGCAATGGTAGGTTTTTCACGATCAGTTCAGGCGATGCTAGTAATTGCTACAAGATGCGAAGTGCCGTTGCCTGGCCGATGCAGGTCCTTGTATAACGGCCATGCGTCACCGAATTTGAGGGCATCACTCGACGTGTTGTAGGCACCTCACAGAGCAGGCCGCGCTGTTTGTCAGAAACTGTGCTGTTTAGCGGTAATAGTTGTACTAATATCTTTAGTAGTTTTATCCAACCATAAATCACTTTTACAAAGATGTTGGACATGTCTTGGTAATACAATTTTAAAACAGCAAACATAGCCTAATTCATATATACAAGCAAGCATTTGCATGCCTAAAGCTCTAGTTCAGGGTCGTCAAATTTTTTTGCTCTATAACCAATACTGACATTGTAGGATGGCACCTCGGGCTGTATACTGTATGTACCGACATTATTATTACTTGATAACCTGCTGGGTCATTAAAATTAAAGAGCAGTTACTCACAGAGGCCCAATGTGGGCAATAATTATCGTATGGCAGCGAAACTTGGTAGATACACTAATGCCTTAATGTGAAACTGATTTACGCTGGAAAATAATTAGCTCCAAGTTTGTCCACCAGGTCCAAATCTGGCGTTGTGATCGCAAAAAAACGTACAGACATGTTTGCACATGTAATGGATTAGGAACGAGAAGTGCGCAGTAGCGGTCAAACAAGTGAGAAAGGTATGATGTTGATTTTATTACTAACCGCCCCATAGACAATTTGTTCAATATGAACGCTTAGGACGTCGACGTAATATGTTATGAGTCTGCAGTAGACTGGATATAGTAACGGTGTGATAAGTTGACCGCCAGCCTCCAAGTACTGATCGTTAAAACTGGGCACCATTAGGAATACTTTGTGTCGATTGGTGTGTCTTTCACACTGCTGCCACCCTCAGTGATTACAAACTTGTGACACTGTAATCGTCTGACAGTGTTGTTGTGCTGAGTTAATGATATATTGATTATAATATTAATTGTAGAAGGTGTACAACTTTGCTTCCTCCGTTTTTTCCCCAACATTTGAGACTTTAATGAAACAAATTGGTTACACATGTATCATTCAAAGTATTTACCATCGCTGGCCACTACTTTCTCCTATCTTTTGGGCAGTGTACGAATCCCGTATCGAAAAAATTGTTCATCTTTTGAAGCGATCCACGAATCGATCCAGTTTGTGACTTCTTCATGAGATCGGAATTGTTTTTCAGCCAGGCCATGCGCCATTGATCTAAACAGGTGATTGTCAGAGGGAGAAATGTCTGGAGAATATGGCGGGTGGAGTAGGACTTCCTATTTTAACGTTTCCAAGTACGTTTTGACCTCTTTTGCAACGTGGGGTCGAGCGTTGTCGTGCTGCAAAATCACTTTATCGTGTCTCTCGCTGTATTGCAGCCGTTTGTCTTTTAATGCTCTTCCCAAACGCATTAATAGAGTTCGATAAAAGGCATCTGTGATTGTTTCACTTGATTCTAATACCCCATAGTACACGACGCCGAGCTGGTCCCACCAAATGCAGAGCATAATCTTGGAGCCGTGAATATTCGGTTTGGCGGTCGAAGTGGAAGCTTGGTCGGGATATCCCCATGATTTTTTGCGTTTAGGGTTATCGTAATGAACCTATTTTTCATCCCCGGTCACAATGAAATGCACAAATCCCTCCCGCTTTTGCCTCTGAAGCAACTGTTCACAAACACACCGACGCCGTTTAACGTCTCTTGATTTCAGATCACACGGGACCCAAGTTCAAATGGTTCAAATGGCTCTGAGCACGATGGGATTCAACTTCTGAGGTAATCAGTCCCCTAGAACGTAGAATTACTTAAACCTAACTAACCTAGGGACATATCCATGCCCGAGGCAGGATTCGAACCTGCGACCGTAGCGTCGCGCGGTTCCAGACTGTAGCGCCTAGAACCGCTCGGCCACCCCGGCCGGCAGGACCCAAGTTCCTTCTTTCTAAATCATGCCCATAGCCTTGAAACGTTTTGAAATGGCTTGCTGTGTCACTCCCACTAATCGTCCCAATTCTTCTTGAGTTTGACGCAAGTCTTCACTCAGCAGTGTCTCCAATTCTGCATCTTCAAAACATTCTCTCTTCCAACACTATGCCAGTCTACGACGTTAAAATCACCGTTCTTGAAGCGTTGAAACCACACACGACACGTTCTTTCACTAATAGCGTCCTTACCACACGTACTTGAGAGCATTCGGTGAGACTCAGCCGCTGTTTTCTTCATATTGAAACAAAACAGTAACACCTCCCGCAAATGACTAGACGAAGGCTCGTAAACTGTCATTTTCAATCAAGAACAGCTTTATGATGCAGACACAAATCGACTAATGTTTGAATGAGGTTATGTTGACCGAGGTCCAAGCTAACTGCCTGACGTCTGCGATCTGTTTTTTTCGACCGCTACTTACCGTTGTCGCCACCTAAAGGCTAACGGCGGAACCGAAGTTGTACACCTCATATTTAAATGCATTATGCAGTATGAGACACGATCGCAAATGTTTACTAAATGCTCTGAATATAATTTTTCTTCTGCTAATTACATTGTATTACAACAGCCTTAATTTAATTTCATATTCCTTGCTACAAATATGTAATACATTTGAAGACGACCATCTCAGTAATACGCATTCATGAAACCATGTTACTTCGTTTGAAATTTATACCGCACCAGCTGATCGACACGAGACACGCACGCCCGTGAGTTGTCAATAATGGAAGACAAACAGCAAAACATTCGCCCTCCTACATCCTTAACTCCGCAGTGGCTGCGCTACGTGCCCCTTTGGCCCTGAAATAAGCAACCAACTTTACTTGCACGCAAACCTACAGATGTCAGACATTCAGATCGGCGTAAATGTTAATTAAAAGCAACACCAGAACTACGGAGCTCGGGAAAAGCAGAACTGTGAGTGACTAATACGCATAGCTTCCACGGAGAAGTGTGTAGAGCTTTATATCGTCGTACCAAGAGTCCTGGTTTCATGCCCCAATGACAATTTTTTTACTACATTGTGAGTGAAAGTGTTATATGAGACTCCCACACGTGTGATGCAATTGCTTCTTCATTCTGCTGTTCAGATTTTTTATGTTTATTCTGTGAAACTACAGATGCACTAGCTGCTTCATCACGAGTGGTGTCTGTTCAGTCGCATATGTCCGGTAGAACACCACATCTATCTACGCAAATGTACTTCATAGTTTGCTACTTTAACTAACGAAGCGAAAGCAGACTGCCAAAAGACATTGCTACAAACTCTGGAAAGTCCTTATACATGCCAGGAAAATGTTCTCCCATGTCACAGTATCACGTGTCAACAGTTAAAACAAATTGTCATAACTGGGGTTTGAACATGCGAACCTTTTACGACGACCTCGCCCTCTACCGACTCACCCACGTGAGATCCACAAAACTACCACTCACAGAAACGCCGATCCTCACATCTACATCTACATCTACATGGATACTCTGCAAATCACATTTAAGTGCCTGGCAGAGGGTTCATCGAACCACCTTCACAATTCTCTATTATTCCAATCTCGTATAGCACGCGGAAAGAATGAACATCTATATCTTTCCGTGCGAGCTCTGATTTCCCTTATTTTATGGTGGTGATCGTTCCTCCCTGTGTTGGTCGGTGTCAAAATAATATTTTCGTATTCGGAGGAGAAAGTTGGTGATTGGAATTTCGTGAGAAGATTCCGTCGCAGCGAAAAACGCCTTTCTTTTAATGATGTCCAGTTCAAATCCTGAATCATTTCTGTGACACTCTCTCCCATATTTTGAGATAATACAAAAAGTGCTGCCTTTCTTTGAAATTTTTGAACGTACTAAAAGGTGGCTACACTGAGTCACAGTGCCAAAGAGTATTATTCCGCAGCCTCCACTGGCGCAGTAGTTGTTCAGAGAATGTCGAGGGCAGTTGTAGTTCAGAGGTTGCCGTGGGCAGTGTTTGTTGAGAGGATGTCGAGAGCAGCATTAGTTGAGAGCATGTCGTGTGCAATTATTGTTCTGTTGGGCGAGAGAGTAGATGCTGTTCGGTTGGTGTAATGTATATATAGAAAATGTTGCAATGATCACAGTGTATTTTTCGTCAATATATATGGAGGTAACAAAATTTTTTTTATTTCAAATATCCTTAATGCCTCTTTGTCACAGGTTCAGTCAACAAAGCATCTGGCTCGTGTTCATGTATTAGACTTGTAATTCTGGTTTCTATGTGCAATTATAGTATTTGTGGTTTTTCAATTAGTTCATTGTAAATGGTGTTTAAAATTTGTTGTCGTATTGAGGAAGAACCGCACCAGATACATGTACGTTGAAACACACTACCACACACAGAACAGTTACACTTGTGCTTTGTTGTTTCGTAGCTTTTATAGTTGCAGGGGACTTAATTAATCAATTGTGTTAACGGAAATTTCTCTTCATTCTTTATTATTATTTTATGCAGTCAGATTGCGTATTAATACTAGTCAGGGCCAACCGGTTACGAGACTTCGTAACCGGACACACAGCTACTAAAATTATTATCATTTTTTAATTAAGTCCCCATGCAGTACTCCGTCAGTCCTATCTGGTAAGGATCCCACAGCGCGCAGCAGTATTCTGAAAGAGGACGTACAAGCGTAGTGTAGGCAGTCTCCTTAGTAGACCTGTTACATTTTCTAGGTGTCCTGCCAATAAACCGCAGTCTTTAGTTAGCCTTCCCCATAACATTTCCTATGTGTTCCTTCCTGTGCTCCGTAGTTCTAGTGTTACTTTTAATTACCGCTTACGCGTGTTCTACTGGACGACATCACATAGCACGAACCAAATTGGTGTTTTGGTTGATACTTTATTGACACACAATGTTTGGTACCATTCTGAGTGTTTGACATCTGGAGGTTCGGGTGTTAGCTCGTGGCCGAACTCACGACCGTCAATTAAAATTAAGGACGCCTTAAAATATTATTGTTACTGTTAGTATTTTTGTTCGCTACTGAGCAGAAAATTTACACTCTTAAGAATCTCTTAACGTTATTAATGTTTTTGGATTCTGTGATTGATATATATTAATGCCCGTCAGCAGCTGAAGGTATTAATATGAAACTCTAATTTCGTTCTAGACGGCTGCAGGTCATAAATGGTGTCTGTTCTTTCGGACATGTCCGAAAGAACAGACACCATATCCATATAAGCATATAGTTCTGGCAATACCGGCCATGATCTTCTTCTGTGTGGATACACACATATTACCCGAACTGTTACAGGACTTGGTAAGAATGTCTTCCACGAGTAATGAGTGTGTTGGGTAGGGACACTATGAATGTAGTGTGTGGACATACAAGGTGAGAATGTGGGTCTCGCGGGAGGCGTAGACGAGATGGTCCCTGCAGTTGCACTATTCTCTGTGCGCTCGGTGGCTCAGATGGACAGAGCATCTACCATGGAAGCAGGAGATCCCGCATTCGAGTCCCGGTCAGGGCACGCATTTTCACCAGTCCCCGTCGATATATATCAACACCCGTCAGTAGTTGAAGGTATTAATATATAATTCTAAATAGGGCTGTTTGGTGATTTTTCTTTCGTAAATTTATGGAAGTATTGATCTGCAATATTTGCAAAAACACTACAAAATCTTATCTCGAGAATGCCGAGTGTTTTTGCAGCTGTTCTGACGGCGAAGGGTGGAGACTTTGAAGAGGCTAAAATCTGAAGCATATCGTACTGTACTTAATGATGGAAATAGAAAATATTTGTTTTGTTGGTCTATTCAGTTTGTAGAATGTGCTTGTACGAGGGTTGCCCAGAAAGTAATGCACCGCATTTTTTTTCTCAGCTGGAAACTAAGCTACGAATGCGAAACGTTACATATGTATTATTTGAAGTCTCCTGAGTGAGCGCGCCAAGTTTCCAACATTTTCGGCAGATAGTACAGCTGCAGGACAGTTTAAAATTTGTCTCTGTAGTTGATGTACGTTACAAGCAACATGCCACCATTAAATTTCTCACTGCACAGAAACGAACTGTGGAGAATGTTCACAAACGCTTGTGCAAAGAAGTCTATGGAGCATCTGCTGTCGACAGAAGTATAGTTAGTCGCTGGGCACGGAGGTGAGGTCTTCAGAAGGCGGTTCGGCGGAGCTCCACGATTTGCAGCGGTCGGGGAGACGATCCACGGCTGTCACACCTGACATGTTGCAGGAGTTGATATTGCCATTCGCGACGACAGACGCATTATGACTCGGCAGTTAGCGCTGCATCTGTCAATCAGCAAAGTAAGTGTGGATGCAATTATCTGCACTCTTGGATACTCAAAAGTGTGTGCAAGATGGGTCCCGCGGTGTCTAACGGTGGATCACAAATTGCACAGAAGGAACATTTCTCTTGATTTGTTGCAACGTTTTGAAGCTGAGGAGGAGCCCTTCTTGTCCCGGATTGTGACAGCGGATGAAATCTGGGTTTACCATTTTGAGCCCGAAACAAAACGACAGTCGATGGAGTTACGCCATTCTCACTTCCCACAGAAGAAAAAATTCAAAACCAGCTGCTTGCGCCGGTAAGGTCATGATCACCGTGTTCTGGGACTGTGAAGGTGTGATTCTCACTGCAGTGATTCCAAGAGGCGGTACCAGCAATTTAGAAGCATGTGTCAACTTATTAACAAAACTCAAGATGCGCTTCTGGCGACTTCGGTGCCACAGCAATCCAGGACATGCTTTGCTGCAACTCGATAACTCTCGGCTCAACACAACTCTGAGTATTCCGGAACACATCGCAGAACAGGGCTGGACAGTGTTACCCCAACCACCCTACAGCCGTGACCTAGCCCCCTCAGACTTCCACCTGTTTGGGCATTAAAGGATGTCATTCGTGGAAGAAGTGTTCAAATTTGTGTGAAATATTATGGGACTTAACTGCTAAGGTTATCAGTCCCTAAGCTTACACACTACTTAATCTAAATTATCCTAAGGACAAACACACACACCCATACCCGAGGGAGGACTCGAACCTCCGCCGGGACCAGCAGCACAGTCCATGACTGCAGCGCCTAGACCGCTCGGCTAATCCCGCGCGGCGTTCGTGGAAGACATTTTGAGGATGATGAGGAGGTGATCCACACACTGGCAACGCCACCAGGATAAGGATTGGTACCAACAGGGTATACACGCCCTTGTCTCGCGCTGGAGGAAGGCCATAGAATGGGATGGAGATTATGTGGAAAAATAGGGTGTGTAGATAAAACTATTTTTTCGTGAGTGTAATTTCCATTATGTTCAATAAAGAATTGTTGATGAAAAAATACGGTGCATCACTTTCTGGGCAACTCTCGTACATTGAAATAAACTATTATGCTTAGTGAATACTTGTGTGGATGTGGGACTAGCAAGGGTGGGTGTTCCAGGTCTGATTGAGTCATCATCAGTGGTACAGTCGGTAGGTATGAATGGGGTTGGTTGGCGTGATGGCGCTCCAAACCCCTCGTAGTGTCAATTGTTGTGAGGGTCCACGCATGAGTGGCAGCTACCACAACCAGTATCCACGCATCCTTTGTCTCATATGCACAGACTCACATTGTTGCATCCGGTGTGTAGCACCTGGAGTACTGAGTCCAGGGTTCCCAAGGCTATGGGGCTAGGAGGTGGAGCACAGTAAGCACTTGCCACCCATGGAGAAGCTGCGCTGGGCTACAGTCGTGCGTGGGAGTGGTCCAGTATGTGCTCAGAAACATCATGAGTGCAACTGTGGTGCTGCTTTTAAAATTTGCTGTTTGAACATCTGCACGTGCACTTTGCTTCACCATTGGAGGACAAGTGAAATGGCAGACTAAATACACAACTGATGCCGTTTGAGATGCAGAATCGTTCTAAAGCCATCGCGATGAATTGGGGCCCATTGTCCAACAAAATGGTTTGGGAAGCCCTTCGACAGCAAGAATCTGTGCAAGCGTTTTAAGTATGGTGGAGGCCAAGCTGACCACATATGGGTAGTTAGGGTAAGCGCTCATGATAATTAGCCACATGGAGCCCCAAATATGTCCCTCAAAGTACAAGTGAATGCAGTTTTAGGAGCAATGGGAGGTGGGCCCTCAGGCGAAAGACTGGGGTGGGGCAGCCCGGTCCCAGATGCAAGCAGGAAAGCTATTCATCTTAGCCTTCATATCCTTGTTCAGTCGTCACCAGAAGTGATGCACTTCATGAGGGCTTTCATGCCTGACATACCCTAGTGCTTGAGATGGAGAAATCGTAAAACATGAGGCCATAAGGCAGTTGGGATGATGACATGCTGAGTATCTGCCCTTGTGTCAACAAGTAGAACTTCAGTGACAACTCGCAAGTTGTGGGAGAGGTGAGCCCAAGCCTGGAGCTCTAGATTGATGTTGCTTGAGAAATATATGGGCTATTCATGGAGCACATACTGCATCACAGACTACAAGATAGGGTCATGGTATGTGTCTGCAATGATTCAAATAGCTGTAGTGGGAAACCCATCTGAGATTTGTGGCTGTTCCACGTCGATGTGGAAACATGAGATTTCCCATTGGTCAAAGACTAAAGGTGTCCCATTGATAGGCGAGACAGAGAGTCTGCATTTCTGTGTTCTGCTGTGGGCTTCTATTTTATGATATAATTTTAGGAGCTGAGGAAACGTGTCGAATGAAAGAGCCATTGTGCTGTTCGTTGTGAGCAAGGCCCAAAGCGTGCTATGAGCGGTTTGCAGTCTGTAATAAGAGTGAACTTGGCCCCAAACAGGTGCATACATGGAACTTATTACAGAGATAATTAGACAAGTTTCTTTCTCTACCTGCGAATAGTTCTTTTGAGCAGGTGTCATAGTCTTTGATGTATATGCAATTCGTTGGTCAGTACTGAAAAATCCTTGGTTGAGTGCTGTACCAAGGTTGTGACTGATATGCACACATTGAAATAAAAAATTGCTTGTTTATTGGTTGTGAGCTAAATTCAGTACATCAACTGTCAGATGGTAGCAGTAGAGATCCTGACAAAGACCACAGGTCCAGTGTAGCAGGGCTTTGAGGAGTGGTTGCCAGACAGCCAAAAGCTGTCATTATGGTGGAGACACGAGACAGCACAGTCTGATGGGTAGTGGCAGCATCAGGTGTTGTGGTCTGAACCGCATGCTTGAGGGCAGCTGGTGGTCGGTCTGGAGCCCAGAGCTGAACTTGCCATCGAGAATCTGAGTGGAGACCTAAGTACTCGCCAGTGGTGGAATATACATGGAATGCCATGTGGACACATGGCAGTGAGGATGCAAATAGGTGCCTGGAACTGTAGCACTGAATTCCCAGAATCTGTGGCAGCTGTAGAAGCCTTGGCGGTGAACAACTCAGTGAACCTTCTGTTGACAAACAACTTCCTGAGATGAGCCAGGGGCCGTACCTGGCCCATGAAGCATATCCATAAGTGTGGTTACTGAAAATGCAGACCTCAGTCCTGCATATACTACAAGTACTGTCATCATTCCTATGCACCAGCACTGCGCCAATGCCATAAGAAGAGGCATCTTTGGCCAAAACCAGTGGATGTGATGGTGGAAAGAATGTACGGCTCTGAGTACAGCAGACACCTCAGCTGTGTGAAAGCATGCTCACAGGCAGCCATCCACTTATACCTTACAGCTTTCATCTGTAGTAGTCTGAGCAGATGTATAATATAGGCTTCTTGTTGGAAGGATTTTGAATAATAATTCACCTACCCAAAAAGAGCCTACAGTTCCTTCAAGTTTTTGGGGCAGGATAAGGATTCGATAGTTGCAATATCATGGTCAGTGATCTGGATTCCTTCTTTGTTGAACAAGTGTCTGAGGTATTCCAATTGCTCCTGAAATAACTCGTATTGTGTAAGAGGCTCTTGAGCGTTGTATCATGCAACACAGTAAAGAGGGTGCAAAGGTTGTGCAGGTGGTCCTGATGTGTAATGCCCATGATATTTAGTACATGCAGGATGGACATTGTTAACTGTTCCAGGTATCCCTGGAACATGCCCAGAGCAGAACAGAACTCAAAGGACAACTGCTTTTATTTGTATAAGATGTAGTGTTAATGATCATGATGCATTGTGACTCTTCATCTGCCATGGTGGATTAGGTACAGTCTATCTTAGAAAAACATTCACCTCTGACAAGTATTATGAGAAGGTTGTCTGTACAAAGCATGGGGTAGGTTTCCACTTGATCAGGGTAATGATGTCACTCTGAAGTCCCCATATGGCCAGAGCCATTGAGTTTCTTGACCACTAACAGAGGTGTGGACCAAGCGCTGGCTTTCACAGGTTCAATCACACCAGCTCTATGGAAGCGATCGTGTTCCCGCTTAATGGTCATCCATATGGGGACTGGAATGTGTCATGTCCTGCAGAAATGGTCCACTGCGTCTGGATGTTATGAAGTATGATCCTGTAAATCTATAGTGCTCCCAAGGAGAGTTTCAAATATATGTGTGATGTTCATCAAATTCACAGAAATGAATCGTGTCAGAGACGACCTGAACCTCATCAGTGATGGATAAGCGAGACAGCTAGAATGCACCCAAACTGAAAAGGTTTCCAGCTGAGTGACAAACAGCTTATAGACAATGTGACCATGAACTGACCCCAGAGCATACATTTGGAGGTTTACCAAGGAAATGGTAGCTCCTCCGTCCGCCTTGAAATGGACGTATGGATCCGTGATTGTGAGACTGATAAACAGCTTGGTAGCGGAAGGTTCCCCCAGGGGAACAATCACCTGGAGCTCATGCACCATCCCATGATGCATGAAAGGAACAGGGTCCGACTGCCCCGACTCTTTACGCCAGACAATTCAGGGACACCATCTTTCCCACAATAAGTTGCTGAGTGCTCGGAAATCCAGCGGTTCAGATTTGGGTGTGCTGTGAAGCAGTCAGGACACGACGGAAGTCCCCGCCGCCCACGCTGATGGAGTATGACTGGCTGTTCAGAAGCCATCAACACATCAGAAATCGATGAATCACAACACTGCCATCTGGGTTACGAGTATTCCGCTCCTCTCTGAAGTGTGGTGCGGCGACTGAACCGCTGCTATGTGTGGCCGCGCCATGAGGCGCTCATTTTCTGCCTGCACGATTTAGAAACAGTGTGCGGTTTTCAAAATACCATCCAAGAGAGGAGTGTCCAGCATGAGGGCTGCAGTGTATACTTCCGAATTTGCAACCAATTGGATCTCTATTTATCGATTTAAGGAGTCTGCACATGAGGTTTTGCAAACTGAGTTCACATAAGTGAAATTGCAATGGTGACTCAAATCTTGCGAATGATACGACTGACCAATCTGCTTGTGGTACTGATGAAACTCGAATCATGATATTGTCACATTGAACGGTCACGAATGACAATTTGACAGAAACGAGCACATCTTCTCGAAGGTGAGTACGACTAGATTCGAGAGCGGAGACAATTTCTTCAGCAAGAAAACGTCCCCAGGAAAGCCCAAGAAAGGAAGAGCGACCATGAGAGAGCGTCATCAGAGATCCAAAAGGCGGTGAAGTCTACATCTACATGACTACTCTGCAATTCACACTTAAGTGCTTGGCAGAGGGTTCATCGAACCACAATCATACTATCTCTCTACCATTCCACTCCCGAACAGCGCGCGGGAAAAACGAACACCTAAACCTTTCTGTTCGAGCTCTGATTTCTCTTATTTTATTTTGATGATCATTCCTACTTATGTAGGTTGGGCTCAACAAAACATTTTCGCATTCGGAAGAGAAAGTTGGTGACTGAAATTTCGTAAATAGATCTCGCCGCGACGAAAAACGTCTTTGCTTTAATGACTTCCATCCCAACTCGCGTATCATATCTGCCACACTCTCTCCCCTATTACGTGATAATACAAAACGAGCTGCCCTTTTTTGCACCCTTTCGATGTCTTCCGTCAGTCCCACCTGGTAAGGATCCCACACCGCGCAGCAATATTCTAACAGAGGACGAACGAATGTAGTGTAATCTGTCTCTTTAGTGGACTTGTTGCATCTTCTAAGTGTCCTGCCAATGAAACGCAGCCTTTGGCTCGTCCTCCTCACAATATTATCTATGTGGTCTTTCCAACTAAAGTTGTTCGTAATTTTAACACCCAGGTACTTAGTTGAATCGACAGCCTTGAGAATTGTACTGTTTATCGAATAATCGGATTTCTTTTGGAACTCATGTGGATCACCTCACACTTTTCGTTATTTAGCGTCAACTGCCACCTGCCACACCATACAGCAATCTTTTCTAAATCGCTTTGCAACTGATACTGGTCTTCGGATTACCTTACTAGACGGTAAATTACAGCATCATCTGCGAACAACCTAAGAGAACTGCTCAGATTGTCACCCAGGTCATTTACATAGATCAGGAACAGCAGAGGTCCCAGGACGCTTCCCTGGGGAACACCTAATATCACTTCAGTTTTACTCGATGATTTGCCGTCTATTACTACGAACTGCGACCTTCCTGACAGTAAATCACGAATCCAGTCGCACAACTGAGACGATACCCCATAGGCCCGCAGCTTGATTAGAAGTCGCTTTCCGGAAATCCAGAAACACGGAATCAACCTGAGATCCCCTGTCGATAGCGGCTATTACTTCGTGGGAATAAAGAGCTAGCTGCGTTGCACAAGAACGATGTTTTCTGAAACCATGCTGAAGTGCTGCTTCATTCATTGAAAATATATATGTCTCAAGCCGCTGTTATAGTCAGAAGGCAGAAACGCGGGGCCGACTGCCCGCTTGAGAAGCAGCCATTGCCTGTATGGAGTGGGTACGGTCAATCTGCAGTTTACCCTTCAAAAGCTGAGTTTCCTCATGGAGCAATTCAGTTTGCCATTGGAAGTGCTATTCCAATTGCTGGTGCAATAGCTGCTGCTGCTGTTTCGCGAGTTGCAGAAGGTTTGCATCCATGGAACATTGCTAACGTTTTACATCGTCGCCATTATTGCGCTTTGTCCCGCATTTTGCTGATGATAAAAGTAATACATATACGTAAAGTACCTGCAGTAGTCCAAAAATTGCTTCATTACTCGCTTCGAAACAGATAAATGATTTAATTGACAGCACGACACACAGCGGTAACTACATCAGGGCTACTATAGTGCTTTACGCATTATTATTATTATTATTGTTATTATTACTGTTATTAGTGGCTGTGAACATACACAAAGCATTAACAGCCTGAAGTCTTCCAATTTCCGACAATTCAGAAGTAAGAAATGCAGCAATCACACGATTTACGAACATTAACTATAGCGCACACATTTTAACTTGATTGATTTTTAATGGGGTTGCAATGAGCAGGTCAAGCAAGTGTCACAAACGTTATAGTAACTTGAAAATTATTTAATATCCCGAATACTGAAAAATTAATAAAAGTAGTAAATAACAACTTACAGAGATGAACGAGCGCTCATTAAAAACGTTTCGTCATAGCGTATCGAGTGCCGTAGTCATATGTTAAGTTTCATAATTAAGCTTGTAAAAAGCAATAAACAAAGTTTGATGGGAAATTGTTTATAAAATTCAATAGAAAATTCATGAAGTAAAGAGCGGCACTATATAATATTTTGGGTGGCATCACACGTATTTTAAACTAGTTAAGTTATACTATACACTTAACTTGCAATAATTTTCATTGTTTGCAAATTATTATTAACATTTATCGCTCATAATTGGCTCAAATGGCTATGAGCACTATGGGACTTAACTTCTGAGGTCATCAATCCCCTAGAACTTAGAACTACTTAAACCTAACTAACCTAAGGACATCACACACATCCATGCCTGAGGCAGGATTCGAACCTGCGATCGCAGTGGTCGCGCGGCTCCAGACTGTAGCACCTAGAACCGCTCGGCCACTCCAGCCGGCTATCGCCCATAATTAATTAATTATTATAGATATGAAGATTTTGAGCGCGCAGTGTGTTGATCGCTATAGACTACGTCTAAAAACAGTGATATATGCATTTCTATGTTAAAATTTTGCAGCACAGATGTAAACAAACAAATTTGCGCTAAGTGGCGAAATTTTGCAAAAACTAAAACTTGATTTACGGGCGATAGAATAATCCTAGAAATTAATGTAACCATGTAAATTAGATGTACTTTTTAGCACGGTTCCGATAGTGTACTTATTTCTGTTGAAGGGTGCGCGTGTCTAAATTTGCAACCTTAAATGGAGAGGTTGATACATGCATAACCAAGAGTGGGTAGACATCCGAGCCTATATAAGCGAGCGGCCATCTTGTCCAAGGGGCAGTCAGTCAGTCGTTCGTCAGTCGTTGGCCGGTGGGTGGCGAGCGAGCCTCACTTGTGGGTGGCGCATGTGGTCGTTTAAGTAAGAATTTTTCGCGCCGATTTATTTCGACAAAGAGTGTTGTTTAATAGTGCAAGTGTGCAAGCATATATCTGGTGAACTGGAAGTGCTACGATAATTTGTGTGAGTATGAATTACGAGGTATACATCGGCGTAAGTGAACATGTGGCAATCTGTGATTTCGCGCCAAAACTGTTAGAACAAAGAGGACATTGGGACTTGTGTTTCTGTTCGAACTGATAGACTAATTTTCGATTACAGCAGCCTACATTACTGTTATTGTGTGCTCGGAGTCAAATTATTATTTAAGTAAAACTGTAAAGCGTCTCACCAGTGCTAATTTCATTGTGTGAAAGAAAAGGACAACGCTAATAAATAGTGATTGAACTGTGTTGTGAAAAATGATTTTGCTATAATAATCGCCTAATTTTTGTTCCCTAGCATAAACTGTACTCATGTCTGAGTGAATATTAATACAAAAACTATAACTAATGAGCGGGTGTGGAACAGTGTACTAATGCACCAAGTGCGGAAATTATCCCCTGAGATTTACGCGAGAGCCAAAATTTGCATTAACATTTTTTAACGAACATTTATATATGCACATTCGTGTGAACTCTTCAACCGCACCTATTTTCCGCCCCGTCGCAATTGTTAGCTTTTTTTTATCTGAGGAGTTGTGGGTAGCACTTGCGATGCAGTACGAATTCCTTCATCATTTATTCTAACATCACCCCCACCCCCACTCTCCCCCTCTCCCGCTCCGCTTCCTCCCCCTTTGCTGCCCCCTCCCCCCCCCCCCCCCCCACACACACACAGAAACTAATATCATTCATGTTTCAACATTTTAAACATAAATCTGTTCCCAGAAATTCTACAGCTTAGGTAGTAGTAAAACTGGTGATAATGTGAGGGAGGGGGGAAAGATGGCAGGGCAAGGACGCTAGCTAATGTTTGATTGCACTCAGAGGTAATGGCCTAAGAAAGGCTGGGAACCACTGGTATAGCAGCTGTCATCGAGTTCCATGCCCTCCAGCAGGATTTCAGAATCGCCGGGCTGGGATACCAGAGAATTCCGACAATTTTATGGATTAAGTGATACGCCATGAAAGCAAGAAGTTTCACATCTTTAAACCACTGTCGTTCAACCAGATTACTAGAGCGGATTTTGAAATCTTTCGCGATAACTATATACAAAAAACTCTCAACATAATGCCATATGCCTTAGGAGAACATTCCTTAATTTAACCTCCTGATTAACAATTGATATGGTTTATTAGTGCTGAGAACTGATTTCGGGATAATTGTCGAGAAATTGTAGAGCATGTATTAAAATAGGACCCCACTGCTCAAAAAGACTTAAATGGCTCTAAGCACTATGGGACTTAACATCTGATGCTAAAGCTACTTAAACTACTTAAACCTAACTAACCTGAGGACATCACACACATCCATGCCCGAGGCAGGATTTGAACCTGCGACCATAGTAGCAGCGCAGTTCTGGACTGAAGTGCCTAGAACCGCTCAGCCTCAGTGGCCGGCGACCTCACTGCTATCTGCTTAATTATGAAATAAGGATAACTACCTGCAAATAACATCTCAGAAAAATATAACTGGACACAGTGTGATACTTAAGTTTTAGGGCATAACAGTGTGTCTTTCAGGTTCTCAAAGGCTGCAGATACTGCGACAGTGAATATCACAGTAGGCAGTTCAGCTGAAGAGGAGTTGACATCCCTAAAAAGGGATGGCACAGAAGCTGTACAGACAAACATAGATACAATGAAGGTACTCGAAGAATCATTCAGCCGCAAGGGAAATGATTGACAAAGGCCGGCCGGTGTGGCCAAGTGGTTATAGGCGCGTCAGTCAGGAACCGCACGATCGCTACGGTCGTAGGTTAAAATCCTGCCTCGGGCATGGATGTGTGTGATGTCCTTAGGTTAGTTAGATTTAGGTAGTTCTAAGTTCTAGGGGACTGATGACCTCAGATGTTAAGCCCCATAGTGGTCAGAGCCAATTGAACCATTTTTGATTGACAAAGGAAGGAAACACAAAAACATTTGATAAAAGAAAGGTATACACTAATATAAGTTATATAGGGATGAAATCATTAGAATGTGCTGGAAAGCTAAAACGAAATAGATATAGGAAAAATGTGAAGAAAGAGAAAAGAAATTGGACGTCGGGAGCAGAAAGTCAGCGTACGGAAAAGTCAAAATAAATTCCGATCACATTGCAAGTGAAGGCGTCAGCATTGAGAGTACAAAAGACATTCCACTATTAAGTGCTGCAGATAGATCGGATAGGCAGAAAGAGTACATTAATGGCTTCTGCGAGTAGATGGAATTGACAGAAGAAGAAATGAGTGTCGCTTTGGCAGACGCTGGAGATCCAATATTAGATCCAGAGTTTGGAAGAGCTTTGTAAGAATTGTGCTCAAACTAGGAAGAAGGAACTGATAGCATTCCTTTGAAATTTCAAAATTCATTCGGGGAAATGGCAACCAATCAATTATTTAATATTTTGTGTACAATCTACGAGACTGGAGACATACCATCGGGCTTTCCAATGAATATCATCAACACAATCCCAAAAACAACAGAGTCATGGATACGCAAGAACTATGGCAGGAGCAACTCAGCAGCTTGTAACTCTCCCCCTCTCCAATTGGCTGTGCAAATGACCATGATTGGGTAAGCCTAGTTGGATGCAAAAATTGAGGCAGTCGTTCCCAAGATAATAACTGATTCGTGGGGAATGTGTACAAAAAGCTGCTTTTAAAGAACTTACACAATTTCCTTTACATTAAATTTTGAATGGTCGCTATAAAGTAGTGCAAATTACACGTAACAAAGACAATGAAAAGTACCACGATATTTTGAACAGTGCAGAGCAAGTCAATGAAATTATTTACAAAGATGGTTGGTGGTATAATTAGACAATCTCTGTTCGTTAACCAGTCGGGTATAAGAACAGTAAATCATTACGTAACTTATCTGAACGAACATGTGCTGACTAAATACATTGGTGTGCGAAACTAAAGAACGGAAATAGCTTTCGCATGTGTTAAGTGCCAAATAACATACACTCTGTGATCAAAAGTATCCGGACATCCCCAAAAACATACGTTTTTCAAATTAGGTGCATTGTGCTGCTATCTACTGCCAGGTATTTCATATCAGCTACTTCAGTAGCCATTAGACATCGCGAGAGAGCAGAATGGGGTGCTCCGCAGAACTCACGGAGATCGAAAGTGGTCAGGTGATTGGGTGCCACATGTGTCATACGTCAGTATGCGAGATTTCCAGACTCCTAAACATATCTAGGTCCACTGTTTTTGCCGGCCGGTGTGCCCGAGCGATTCTAGGCGCTTCAGTCTGGAACCGCGCGTCCACTACGGTCGCAGGTTCGAAGCCTGCCTCGGGCATGGATGTGTGTGGTGTCCTTAGGTTAGTTAGGTTTAAGTAGTTCTAAGTTCTAGGGGACTGATGACCTCAGAATTTTAGTCCCATATTGCTCAGAGCCATTTGAACCATTTGGTCCACTGTTTCCGATGTGATAGTGAAGTGGAAACGTGAAGGGACACGTGCAGCACAAAAGCGTTCAGGCCGACCTCGTCTGTTGATTGACAGAGACTACGACAGTTGAAGAGGGTCGCAATGTGTAATAGGCAGACATCTATCTAGAATGTCACACAGGGATTCAAAACTGCATCGGGATCCACTGCAAGTACTATGACAGTTAGGCGGGAACTGAGAAAACTTCAGTTTCATGGTCGATCGGCAGCTCATAAACCACACATCACGCCGGTGAACGCCAAACGACGCATCGGTTGGTGTAAGGAGCGTAAACATTGATGATCCAAATGTTGTGTGGTGTGGCGAATGGCTCTCAAATAACTCTGAGCACTATGCGAATTAACTTCTGAGGTCATCAGTCGCACACACATCCATGCCCAAGGCAGGATTCGAACCTGCGACCGTAGCGGTCGCTCGGTTCCAGACTGTAGCGCCTAGAACCGCACGGCCACTCCGGCCACATAGTACAGGAGATAACTTTTGTTCAGACAATAATTACCCTGAAGTCACCGCGATATATGATGGTCGACTGGATAATACAAAAGGTAGCACATGGTTCTCAGTAGGCTGTGAAATCATCACGGACGCCACACGGGGAAGGAGTACAGTGTCAGAACAACGCTGACTGTTGAGCGTACCGTGTTCAAAGATCGGAAGTCAGTACGCCCGTTAACACCACTCCATATCAACTGGACCACCAAAACCATGTTCGACAATGTACCTGAGTGCATTACGTATTCTCACCTGACACCTGACCTGCAACATTGTCGAACATGATCTTTTGGTGGTCCAGGTCATGTGTTACGGGGACGCATAATGTTGCATAGACGTACTGACCACCAGAGTGCTGAAGACGGTACACTAATCGGTCAACGTTATTGTGACACTGAACTCCCTCCCCATGTGCATCTTTTCAGGGGCGCATTTGGGCCTGACTTCATTTTTATGGAAGAGAATGCTAGACCGCATCCAACAGCGAAGGTGGAGGAGTTCTTAGAACAAGATATTCGGCATAATGGATTAGCGTGCCCGTCCCCGCGACTTAAATCTCATGTACGCGGCACATCGAGAAGCGCCGACGATCATCCAGCAACTGTCAACCGTACTGATGGGGGAATGGAGCGCCCTGCCACAAGGACCCCTTTTCCAACTTTGTGGCCAGCATGGGGGAACAATGCAGAGTATGCTTTGTTGTCTGTGGTAATCTCATATCCTATTAACAACAGCTTTTTCTTGCCTTTTGTAATGTCCAGGGGGCAGTTATTGTCTTTGAATAAAAATGTCATTTCTGTTCGTCTCACTGCGCATTTCTTTCAGTAACTTTTTGTACTATACTAGAACATTTCTTTCTATGTATGGTCCAAGTTTCATCGAGCTATGTCACTTGGCAGTGAAACATCATACGAAAGCTATTTTCGCCCTTAAGGTTTGCACAGCAAAGTGTTATACCTTAGTACACTTTTCAGACTTTCACCCCCTGTCAGCATTGTAAACAGAAGTTCAATACACTTTCTTATTTCACTTGTATATGATGACATTTAGTTTTTATGTGCTGCAGTTTTTTTTAAATTACTTCGGAAAATTAAGGTTTTTTTCAACTGTGAAAGCATTTTCCAAGGTACAACAAGACCATGTACCAAGAATTATAAATTTAAAAGCATTGCAATCTCGGAAATGTTGTAGATGCTCTACTGAATCGTCTATCTGTTACTCAACTACAAGCCAATAATCAGTATGTGAAATCAGATTAAGCGGAATTATCATCACAATGTTACAAGTTAAATACATTTTGACATAGAAGCTATTGGAAACTACTAAAACGTCCATTTTCAAGATAGGTAAAATTATTAAGATATTATAGAAACTCATTTCATTTGCAAGTATCACATGTCCCATGCTAAAAGGGCTCCTTCTGTTTCAAGGGACATGTTATGCCAATTATTAGCCGACAAACCCGGCGTCGCCCAGGTATTCATTTTGCTGGTTTTCTATTAGAAACATGCAGTTTCTGTACGCTAGTCGCAGTTGCTTCACATATATACAACGCGATTTTGTAAACGTACTGTGGCAACGTTGTAGATACGGCTATTGCTTTCGCGTCGGCCAGAGTGGCCGAGCGGTTCTAGGCGCTACAGTCTGGAACCGCGCGACCGCTACGGTCGCAGGTTCGAATCCTGCTTCGGGCATGGATGTGTGTGATGTCCTTAGGTTAGTTAGGTTTAAGTAGTTCTAAATTCTTGGGGACTGATGACCGCAGCTGTGAAGTCCCATAGTTCTCAGAGCCATTTGAACCATTCTATTGCTTTCGCCCACAGCTGTTAGCGCTTCGCAGTTGAAAGCTGTCAAAAGCGCTGGCAGGTGACACTTGACTCGGCTGTAAGAGCGTCTTAGTAATAAAGAATAAATGTATTGAAAGTTCATGCATCAAGCGGTATTCGTTTACGCATCTCAGTGCTTATGACATCATATCTCTGGAAACATTTGTCGTATTGTGATATATTTTTGTAGGTACGTTCAACAGGCATCTGTGGGTACTGTACGCGAAATATGTTGCGAATATAGTCATTACCAAAGAAGTAATAAATCTGAACGTCATGCACGATGCGGCAGTTTTTTACTTATCTCACTGTTTATGACGTCATATCTCCTGAGTTGTGTGTCGTACAATGATACAATTTCTTAGGCACATTCAGCGGCATATGTGGATACTGTGTGCAAAATGTATTACGATTAGATTTAGTAGCAAGTAAGTAATACATTTAAACATCATGCACAATGCGACAGTTTTTCACACATCTCAGTGTTTATGACGTCATGTTTAAGGACTATGTGTGGTACCATAAAATAATTTTGTAGATGCAGTTATCGATATATGCAGATACTGCCTGTGAAATTTATTGCTAGTTGAGTTTGTAACACAGAAGTAATAACTTTAAGCGTCATGCATGATGCTTCTGTTTTTCACGCTACTAATTGTTTAATGCGTCATATCTCGAACTATGATAGGTAGGTGGATCTTACCCCCACAGTGGTTGTTGCCTGACAGTAGGAGATATGTGTATCATGTTTGGTTGAAATCGGTCCAGTGGTTTAGGAGGATATGTGAAACGTGTACACTCACTCACTCACTCACTCACACACACACACACACACACACACACACACACACACACACACACACACATGCAGACACATACCTCCATTTTTATAAGATTTATCCATTCCAAAAATAATAGCATTTTATTCAGCCTAAAATTCTAAAACTGAAGAATTAACAATATATTCTAAATAGCACTAATACATTTTACAGTATTCAAATCTGTAGAAAGCGAAATATTTGCAGATTCTGCACAAAACACAACCTTATGTCTAACAACAAAAACTGCAGAAAATGACGGCAACGGCTTATTTCGGTCTCTAGTGCTCATTACCTCGTGTGATTCGCTAGACTGAATTATCGACCAAAAACATAATGTGTTCCGAGGTATGAACAACACTCTCCCCTGCCTCATTGTTTGTGGGTGACTGTGGTTCGAGATTTAGTTGTTTATCGAATGGCGACACAGAAAATATTGAGAAATACATACAGTTTGTAATTATACATTTATGGATTTCGGCACAGAGCTAATGTATTCAGATTCTTAATACTTCAGTATTGCTAAAAGGAAGACATTTAAATTACAAAATTAGGACAGATACATTTAATCAGAGTTCAACATCTACTGAATGCAGCCAATTGATAGAGGAGTGAGCAGCATCAATAAAAACACTGAATGGTCCTGGGTACTCTCTCAGAGGGCAGTCTCTGACACTATTCAGAACTGTTTGTTCTTGAGCCCCACAAATGCAGGCTTGAGTCTCGGATGCCCCTTTTGTGCATCAGAGCCTTGTACTTGGCTTGATCGGTTCTTAACCTGTTGAATCGTGTCCACTTTTCAGATCAAATCCTGGTAGACTAGCAGATGGGTCTTGAACTTCTTGCCATTTTATTGTTGCAGCATTCCATCTCTTGCACTACACTTCTTTAAGGTCAAACTTCTTATTGTTCCTTCCATTATGCCGCAGTGGAGTGAGTGATATCAAGCGGTCTAGATGAGGGTCATTTAAAACTGTAGGAATTGTAAGGTCTTGGAGGTAGTCGGGATGATGGAGCTTCCTGCATTCTCGATCGGTTGCTTCTTGGCGTAGCAATGAAGGTGGTGAAATATTGTGTGTGCTGCTAAGGGATCGGTGTGGATTTTAGTATACCCTTAATAATTCTTATTCATTCATTCTGATGGATGTTTAGTTTCCTTCTATGAGCACTGTGTTGCCAAACTGGGGCACAGTATTCAGCTACTGGGTATACAAGTGCCAGAACTACAGTCCGCAGAGTGGATGCTACAGCACCCTGGATTGTGTCAGATAGTTTCTTTGTTATGTTGTTTCGGGTCTTTACCTTCTGGCTAGTGTTTCCGAGGTGTATTTTATAAGGTAATGACCGTTCGAGTGACGCTAAGGTATTTAGGCTGAAAATAGTGTCTAATCCACTGATGACAGCAATTCACATTGAGCTGTTGGTTTGCGATTCTGTCGTTTAACTTGAATGCGCAGACTTCTGTCTTAGCTGCGTTTGGTTGAAGTCTCCATGCTTTGTAATACGTATTGAGATTTTCTAAGACTGTAAAAATATATTTTGACTTTCCTCGAGTATGCTGGTTTGTATGGCTATGGCAAGGTTATCGGCACAGCAAAACTTATTGCTAGTGGTATTTATCATGTCATTGGTTTGACCACCGCGCTGATTTACTGTTCATGATCCTACTACAATTGTTACGCCGGAGGGACATACAGTTTAAGGTGGACTACGAACGACAGGGAAACTGAAAAAGTAGAAATCAGGCAAGGGAGTTCCTACACCGAGCACACTGATCGAGATACCAAAGTACTTTCGATTTCGACGGTCTTGGGCACACGTGGTGTTGCGAACTTGGTTGGCAGTCATTTTCTGGAGGTACATAAAACAATAAAATGTCTTCTTCAAGGAATGGGGCTTTGAAGGACGCTTTCTAAAGTTAAATTTGGCGTTTGCATTCTACATAGTAATATGTACATACAGCATGTAAATCAAATCAGAGAGGCAACACATCCTTATCTGACCCGCGTATTGATGATTAAGAAGTCTATATTTCCAGATAAAGTCTTCAGCAGCAACTGGAGTTCAGGCAACATACACTGAAGCGCCAAAGAAACCGTTATAGTCATGCGTATTCAAATACAGAGATATGTAAACAGGCGGAATACAGCACTGCAGCTGGCAAAGTCTATAGAAGACAACAAGCATCTGGCGCAGTTGTTAGATCGGTTACGGCTGCTGCAATGGCAGGTTATCAAGTTTTAAATGAATCTGAAGGTGGCATTATAGTCGGTGCACGAGCGATGGGACACAGCGTCTCCGAGGTAGGGATGGGGATTTTCCTGTACTACCATTTCAAGAGTGTATGTGAATATCAGGAATCCGGTAAAACATCAGATCTCCGACATCGCTGCGGCTGGAAAAAGATCCTGCAAGATCGGGAGCAACGAAGATGGAAGAGAATCGTTCATTGTGGCATAAGTATTACCCTTCCACAAATTGCTGCAGATTTCATTGCTGGGCCATCAACAAGTGTCAGCGTGCGAACCATTCAACGAAACATCATCGATATGGGCTTTCGGAGCCGAAGGCTCATTAGTATACCCTTGACGACCACGCGACGCAAAGTTTTACGCCTTGCCTGGGCCCGTCAACACCGATATTGGACTGTTGCTGACTCGAAAAATGTTGCCTGGTCGGACGAGTGTCGTTTCAAATTGTATCGAGTGGATGGACGTGTACGGGTATGGAGACATCCATGGACCCTGCATGTAAGCAGGGGACTGTTCAAATTGGTGGAGGCTCTGTAATAGTATGGGGCTTGTGCAGTTGGAGTGATAGGGGACTCCTGATAGCGTTTAGATACGACTCTGACAGGTGACACGTACATCAGCATCCTGTCTGATCACCTGCATCTATTCACGTCCATTGCGCATTCCGACGAACTTGGCAATTGCAGCAGGACAATGCGACACCTCACACGTCCAGAATTGCTACAGAGTGGTTTCAGAAACACTCCTCTGAGTTGAAACACTTCCGCTGGCCACTAAACTCCCTAGACATGAACATTATTGAGCATATCTGGGATGACTTGCAGCGTGCTGTTCAGAAGAAATCTTCACCCCGTCGTACTCTTACGAATTTATGGACAGCCCTGCAGGATTCATGGTGTCAATTCCCTCCAGCATGCCTCGTCGTGTTGCGGCACTTCTGGGTGCTCGCGGGGGCCCTACACGATATTGGGCAGGTGTACCAGTTTCTTTGTCTCTTCAGTGTATTTTGACGAAACATTGTGATACGTCAAAGTGATTCTACAGGGTTTGAATTTAGCGCTTTCCTGAAGTCGACGGAAGTTAACACTAGTAGATTTCGTAACATAATGATCTGTTGAGGTACGTTATTCAAATCCAAATCCTGCAAGGTGTAAGAACTCAGTTTCTCTCTGGTTCGGTGTCCACTTTAAACTATATGTTCCCATATAATTCGCTGGGGTGGTCAGTTTTGCGATTGTAGAAAGGCAAGAGCGTAACAACTGCAATAGGACAATGAATAGTAAGGCATTGTGGTGTTCATACCAACCTTCAGATTGATGGTAGATTTACTCTTTTTCTGATTGGCTCTTCTCTCAGTGCTAATTGGTTTAAAGCAGCAGCTACTGGAGAAATTTAACACATTTTTCAGGAATTAACAGTTACGCTAGTAACTTCTTGAACGGTGGATCCCTTTTTAATGTCATGTATTCATTTTTCGTCATTTGTGTTCAGTCCAGGTGGGTTTGTCATGTAGTTTGGTTTACAGAATTTCCAGCTCAGATACTTGTTTTATTTTTTGTTCCTGACGTAAAATGTCTAGATGTGATGTATTTGTGTTTGGCTTCATGACAATGTTCTGAAAATGTGGAATTAATTTCCATACTTAGTTTCTGTAGTGTTCTTTTAGTCTAGTACAAATCCATGTCGCATCTTAACTTTGTAGCACCCTAAAAATAGGTCGAAAAATAAACAATGAAAGATAAAAGGGGGGAAGAAAGAGAATAATTACCGAAAAGAAATACTCAGACCAAAAACATTAACGTCAATTTAGGCTAGCTTGGTGGCGAGAGCAAAGCTCATGTTGTAAAGACAGTTCACACATAAGAAGTTCTGTGAAACTGGCGTGGGTAGGGAGAGTCTAGACGACATACGCAGTAAAGCAGGCACCGAGGTCAAGACTGTCATGTTGCAGGCCGTGCTTTACAAGAGCTTATTGTGTTTTGCCATTATACACCCTCTTACTGATAACTTGGTGGCAGTCATACCAATGTGTAGGACCGAACAGTGTTTACATGGCAGTGAGCAGACGACTTGTGCCGTTTCCCAGATGGCTGATCCTTTGATAGTATACGTTTCGCCAGTTACAAAGCTTGTGTAGGTGGTCGTAGGAAGGTGTTCCTGGCAACTCTTACAGCGGGAACGGTCACGTGGGTACGAGTCGTAGGGTATGGAAATGGGTGCAGAAGGAGCATGGGGTCTGGTCTGACCAGGATAATGCGGAGAATGGGAAGTTGGGCTGTGGAGCCGGCGGGGAGCGGGGAAAAGCTGTTCTAGATATGGGTGGGCAAAATATCAGACAGAGAGCACCTCATTTCAGGTCACGATTTTAGGAAGCCTTAGCTTTGTCGAAGTAGCTGATTAATATTCTCAAGACCAGGTACATTCTTACGGCTTGCTTCTATAAATAAACTCTTATGGTCAATGTCTCTGTTGTGTAGATGTGGCATGCTTCGCTTCAAGACATTGACTATTCTAATGGAAAAATTGTCCAGCTTATGTCAAAACTCATTACGTTACGAGTATTAACAGAAACTCTACCACACGTCTTAATAACGTAATTATTACAATCTGTCACCAAGCACCAACGCTTCAATAAGGTAGTGTGATAATAAGCTTACTCCATTCAATTCTTGGAGTCTTTGTCTTTATTTGGTAGTGGTTTGATAGTCACGCCCAGTTTGCCTCTAATACGCATTTTAAGTTCTCTACAGCTCTACAAAAAGGTGGGAATTGAAGGAGATGGGACCTGGATAACCTGACTAAACCAGAGGTTGTACAGAGTTTCAGGGAGAGGATAAGGGAACAATTGACAGCAGTGGGGGAAAGAAGTACAGTAGAAGAAGAATGGGTAGCTCTGAGGGAGGAAGTAGTGAAGGCATCAGAGGATCAAGTGGGTAAAAAGACGAGAGCTAGTAGAAATCCTTGGGTAACAGAAGAAATATTGAAATTAATTGATGAAAGGAGAAAATATAAAAGTGCAGTTAATGAAGCAGGCAAAAAGGAATACAAACGTCTCAAAAATGAGATCGACAGGAAGTGCAAAATGGCAAGCAGGGATGGCTAGAGGACAAATGTAAGGATGTAGAGGCTTATCTCACTAGAGGTAAGATAGATACTGCCTACAGGAAAATTAAAGAGACCTTTGGAGAAAAGAGAACCACTTGAATGAATATCAAGAGCTCAGATGGAAACCCAGTTCTAACCAAAGAAGGGAAATCAGAAAGATGGAAGGAGTATATAGAGGGTCTATACAAGGGCGATGTATTTGAGGACAATATTATAGAAATGGAAGAGAATGTAGATGAAGATGAAATGGGAGATACGATACTGCGTGAAGAGTTTGACAGAGCACTGAAAGACCTGAGCCGAAACAAGGCCCCGGGAGTAGACAACATTCCATTAGAACTACTGACGGCCTTGGGAGAGCCAGTCCTGACAAAACTCTACCATCTGGTGAGGAAGATGTATGAGACAGGCGAAGTACCCTCAGACTTCAAGAAGAACATAATAATTCCAATCCCAAAGAAAGCAGGTGTTGACAGATGTGAAAATTACCGAACTATCAGTTTAATAAGTCACAGCTGTAAAATACTAACACGAATTCTTTACAGACGAATGGAAAAACTGGTAGAAGCCGACATCGGGGAAGATCAGTTTGGATTCCGTAGAAATATTGGAACACGTGAGACAATACTGACCTTACGACTTATCTTAGAAGAAAGATTAAGGAAAGGCAAACCTACGTTTCTAGCATTTGTAGACTTAGAGAAAGCTTTTGTCAATGTTGACTGGAATACTCTCTTCCAAATTTTAAAGGTGGCAGGGGTAAAATACAGGGAGCGAAAGGCTATTTACAATTTGTACAGATACCAGATGGTAGTTGTAAGAGTCGAGGGGCATGAAAGGGAAGCAGCGGTTGGGAAGGGAGTGAGACAGGGCTGTAGCCTCTCCCCAATGTTATTCAATCTGTATATTGAGCAAGCAGTAAAGGAAACAAAAGAAAAATTCGGAGTAGGTATTAAAATCCATGGAGAAGAAATAAAAACTTTGAGGTTCGCCGATGACATTGTAATTCTGTCAGAGACAGCAAAGGACTTGGAAGAGCAGTTGAACGGAATGGACAGTGTCTTGAAATGAGGATATAAGATGAACATCAACAAAAGCAAAACGAGGATAATGGAATGTAGTCGAATTAAGTCGGGTGATGCTGAGGGAATTAGATTGGGAAATGAGACACTTAAAGTAGTAAAGGAGTTTTGCTATTTGGGGAGCAAAATAACTGATGATGGTCGAAGTAGAGAAGATATAAAATGTAGACTGGCAATGGCAAGGAAAGCGTTTCTGAAGAAGAGAAAGTTGTTAACATCGAGTATAGATTTAAGTGTCAGGAAGTCGTTTCTGAAAGTATTTGTATGGAGTGTAGCCATGTATGGAAGTGAAACAAGGACGATAAATAGTTTGGACAGGAAGAGAATAGAAGCTTTCGAAATGTGGTGCTACAGAAGAATGCTGATGGGTGGATCACATAAGTAATGAGGAGGTATTGAAAAGAATTGGGGAGAAGAGGAGTTTGTGGCACAACTTGACGAGAAGAAGGGACCGGTTGGTAGGACATGTTCTGAGGCATCAAGGGATCACAAATTTAGCATTGGAGGGCAGCGTGGAGGGTAAAAATCGTAGAGGAGACCAAAAGATGAATACATTAAGCAGATTCAGAAGGATGTAGGTTGCAGTAGGTACTGGGAGATGAAGAAACTTGCACAGGATAGACTAGCATGGAGAGCTGCATCAAACCAGTCTCAGGACTGAAGACCACAACAACAACACAGCTGTTCACTAGTCAGGCTCTATCATTCTTGAGGTGCCTTGTCTATATCTGATGTACGACAGGTATTTAGAAACGCTACGCCATTTTTATGACATTTTATACTTTCGCACTAGTGATTGGTTTCTTACGTATCTCCAGTTTCTCCCCCTGTAAAGTGCTGGCAAAGCAGCTGCTTTTAGCTGGATCGAGTTCTGATTTCTAGAAAAGTGTGAACGCTCAACTAAGTCTCTCGCCATTCTAGCGCAGAGTAGTCATTATAGCAGGAGACAACTTCCAGGATGCAGTCTACAATATTTCCTTGCACTCAGTGTCGTAGTCATAGGATTTCTGTGAAGAATGAATTGCCGTTTGTTGCTGTACTACAGTAACGTGAACAGCACAAGTATTCATCAAAAAGAAAATGTTGCTTACGCATTCGACAGTTGTTTCTCATAGGCAACGAAGCAATAACACACAAAACCCAACCTTCAAGCTTCCCTAAATCCGTAAATCCCACGAGATCTCCTCTTGAGCTACACTGTCGGGCAACTGCGATAGCCTAAAGGTACATTATCAGATAAGAGCAGAATGCTAACGTGATAAATGCACGTACAGGAGGAGTTCAGATTCGGGAGTAACGACAGCAATGACATTTCCAAACAAACCACAAAGCAAATCCCTGTGAATATCAGACGTGAATCAGAGATTTTCATTTTCATGTAATCAAATGGCAATCACGTGCGGGGGAGATGTTGGGAATTCTCCGCCTTTTTAGTTCCAGTCCAATGTCCACACAGTCAATCAGAATGTGTCATTCGCTATGCAAGTCACGGATGAAACAGTATTGCAGGATGAAAGCGACACGTGGACTAGTATCTGATCCGAGTCGATCTGGTTATCAACTCTGATTTTCTGTTCGTACTTTAAGTGTTTATGAAGGAGCTAGTATCGTGCCCCAATACAGGCTTGTACTGTAACGTTTTCTTCAATTTCAGCATCAATTGAAAGCTGTTACAACATTTTTAAGAGGAGAAAAATGACTGACAGCTGATTGACAAGCATATGATCACATATTCACCTGTATATAATATCACGATAGTTGGATCTACAGCAAACGTTTGGTGCGTGACGGAAACTTCATGATGAACGATAATCACTCTCTTCGCCACAGCTCTCCCATTCCTTTTCTCTAACAGATGATGTGTGCAAGGGAAGCCAGACGGTGTCGCTCTGTGTACGTCTGGATTTCCCTAATTCTTCACTTTTAGTCTTGCATTCGATATAAGTTGGAAAAAGTAACGTCAGTTTTGACTCTCGCGGGGCGAAGGCTCTCGTAACCTTACGCGATGTAGATGCAGATGTAATCGCCACTCATTGGAATATGTTACGAATTTCTGTTAGGTTCTCTTTCTGACTAATTGAGTCAGTGATGAAGCGCAAATCTGTTCCTTTAATCTCAGCTCTGCTTTATAAGGATCTTAGGCTGACAGAAAAGGAACTCAAAAATACTCTACGACAAAAAAATCGACGCACCGAACGGGTTTGGATCGTGATCAGTGATGTATTTCGTTCCAAAGACGGACAAAAAAGCTGTTAAGCAGGTGATTATAATATTTTGGTTCATCAGTGCATGTCATACTGACGTTCGTGAATGATACAACAGAGTAACCACAATAGATCTTCCTCAATGAAACTGGTTTGGAGAAACGCGCTTAGTATTACGACCTGGTCTGTCATCCTCCGTTTGAGTGCCATTACGGCCGTAGAGTGCCTGGACCACTGGTTTTAATTCATTCAATGATTTAACGTAGGACCAAAACTTCCTGGTATTTTCTGTCAAGTTGGTAGATGTATGTTTACTTTAGAATTTGTTGGATGCTTCACACATAGCTCTCCTTACGCCAATTTTGGCTTTCTTTTATTTGTGTTTGTCTGTGAGGCTTTGACTGCATTTCAATTTGCAGTGAAACTCTCTTTGCTTGCGTATCAGGTTTCTAATAACGGCCGGCCGATGTGACCGAGCGATTCTAGGTGCTTCAGTCTGGAACCGCGCGACCGCTACGGTCGCAGGTTCGAATTTTGCCTCGGGCATGGATGTGTGTGATGTCCTTAGGTTAGTTACGTTTAAGTAGTTCTAAGGGAGTGATGACCTCAGATGTTAAGTCCCATAGTGCTCAGAGCCATTTTTCTCTCAAATGTTCCGCCACTACAACTGCTGCTGAGTCTGTAGAAGCATCCAATGAACATGTTGATCCTCCTTTAAAACTTACCTTCACCCAAAATATTTACATTCGGAATCTGTACTAAGCTATTATCGTGTTTTACAGCCAAAAACACGCCTCAACCACTGGTGCTCAGTCGATCTTTGCGATGTACGAGTACATTCTAATCGTAATTTACAGTCTCACTGTTGTCCCTAGTTCTATATGTGTATTATTACCATTTATAAGCGAGATTAGGACTGGGGACCTGTGCGTCCGTAGCGATCCCTGCAGTTAACTATTACTATATTACCATTTATGTTCTCTGATCTGCGGCCGGCCGCGGTGGTCTAGCGGTTCTGGCGCTGCAGTCCGGAACCGCGGGACTGCTACGGTCGCAGGTTCGAATCCTGCTTCGGGCATGGGTGTGTGTGATGTCCTTAGGTTAGTTAGGTTTAAGTAGTTCTAAGTTCTAGGGGACTTATGACCTAAGATGTTGAGTCCCATAGTGCTCAGAGCCATTTCTCTGATCTGCCATGACGAATGATACTTTCTTTAATTAAAGGGGATAGTATTCTTCCTAATGTGAAGTCAGAACTTATTGTTTCAGGCCTGTGGAGGGATTTCTCTATTCTAAAATACCTATATGCGCACGCCACACGTAGACCGCTAACCCAGTAGTTGCTTCCTGTTAGTGCACGGCAGGTTTGTTTGGGGGGAGAGTCCTACTACGATTTTCTCCACCCGACAGCGGAAATCGAAAAATCAGCATCCAAGTCCCAGAACCACGTGAGCCTCTGGTTTAAGCCTTGCACTCGACTCCAATTGAGAGTATCGTAATCAGTTCTGGGGACGATGCAACAAAACGCTAGTTCTGCTTCCATGCCATGTCGAAACCAGCTGTCGTCCCCAAAGCAACCAGCCGTCCATCGGAACAGTAGATGGCGTTTGAACCCAGACAGCAGACGTCATACGTGCTGACATGAGCCACGATTCGCAACCGGGTGCACCCATTGCGGTCATTTGCTGCAGGCAGGACCTCCTTCACATCTCGGACGTACTTCTCTGTCATGAGAGTGTGCCTTCCTTCCTAATCCGTCCGCTGTTTTCCTAATGGGCTCCATCGCCCTTTAACGTTGGAGCTCGCAATGATAAGCAACCCACCCTCTGTATTTGTTCAGATCTATCAGGAAGATCGGATCCAGTCCCAAAAGACGAGGCGTCCCGTGCTGTTTCAGATGTACTTTCAGCAGTGGCCAGTATATCATACCTGTTTTTAAGGTGTAAGGCGACAGCCATACGACCAGCACCCACTTTCGTTTTCCGTCCTGAAATTCGCGACTGTTTGCCGTTCGCCGTCAGGCAAGTAACGACCAGCCATAACGAACGAATCGGAAGCCTTGCGACATCAGGGACCATAGGCGACGCTACAGGTACCAGGGGTGCCTAAGCATTCTTCTCAGGTGCCCCATTCCCAGGGCAGCCCACCGCGAAGAGCATGAAGTCTGTCGACTGTGGCCACCAGAGCTTCTACACCAAATCCACATCTACATGGTTACTCTGCAATTCACACTTAAGTGCCTGGCAGAGGGTTCATCGAACCATTTTCATACTTCTTCTCTACCATTCCACTCTCGAATGGCGCGTGCGAACGGGGAACACCTAAATCTTTCCGTTCGAACTCTGATTTATCTTATTTTATTATGATGATCATTTCTCCCTACGTAGGTGGGTATCAACAAAATATTCACGGATTCGGAAGAGAAAGTTGGTGATTGCAATTTCGTAAACAGATCTCGCCGCAAAGAAAACCGCCTTTGTTTCAGTGACTGCCACCCCAACTCGCGTATCATATCAGTGACACTCTCACTGCTGTTGTGCGATAACACGAAACGAGCTGCCCTCCTTTGCACTTTTTCGACATCCTCCGTCAATCCTACCCGGTAAGGATCTTATACCGCGTAGCAATATTCCAGCAGAGGACGGACAAGTGTAATGTAGGCTGTCTCTTTAGTGGGTTTGTTGCATCTTCTAAGTGTTCTGCCAACAAAGCGCAGTCTTTGTTTCGCCTTCCCCACAATATTATCTGTGTGGTCTTTTCAATTTAAGTTGCTCGTAATTGTAATTCCTATTTATTCATATTTATGGACGATGACAAATTTCCCTGTTTCCTCGCCCAACAGGCGTATTTACTGTCTATCTTTGTTCAATCTTTGTTTCCGAGGTCTGTTCAAAAAATTCCAGAACATTCGTAATTTCGCGCCAGTGGCGTGTTGGAGCGAAATGGTTGTCATTCCTGCACACGCCCGTGTTTAATGTGTAACTGCTGGAAGTTTCATTGTTGTATGTCTGTTACTTATTGTCGAGTGCTGCTTCGAGTAGAACGTGGTGTCTCACAGTTTGCGAATTTCGAGATGGTAGAGTTACAGCAGCAACGCGTCTACATTAAATTTTGCGTGAAACTCAAGAAATCCTTTACAGAGATACACCAAATGCTGCAGAGAGCCCACGGTGATGAGTGCTAAAGGCGTACTGGGCAAGGTAGCTAGACACATAAGGTAGGCCATTCCGGCAGCGTCCGCGAACAATTTACCCACAGTACCCTTCCCGCTGTGACGTCTTCGGGCACAGAGCATTGAGTACGGCAGCAGTGTGTTTATTAGTGACGCGTGTTGCGAGCAGACCGAATTATGAATGGAAATACGAGTAATTGTGCAGTGCAGTGTATCATCGTTTTCCCAAGAATTCCCTACAAAGGGAATGGATATCTCGGTGCAAGCGAGCTGAGGATTATGAACGGGATTTAAAGAACGAACCCCTGGGGTTGCCGCAAAACAAGAAACTTAAAGCAGATGCAGTTCCATTTCAAAATTTACCCAGCTGGCACGGAGATTTACGTACAGCTGAAAACAGTACTGAACCTGACAAGGACGTAAGCAAGCTGCTGTGTTATACTGATCAATTAGATTAAGATACTAATTCGTTAAGTTTTACCTTCTCAAAGAGTTATTTTTTAGAGAAAAAGTATCATTTTAGTGATGACTAACTGAAACCCTAAGCTGCCGACAGTTGTTGTTGATATACCTCGATGTGGACAGCTGAAAATATGTGCCCCGACCGGGACTCGAACCCGGGATCTTCTGCTTACATGGCAGACGCTCTGCCCATCTTTTTTTTATTATTATTACATGGACAAAAGGCGTCTTTCAGTTACAACAAACAAAATTAGAAAATTACAGCCGTAGCAACAACAGAACAAGAGTTCCTTCTAAACTATGAAAAAGAAATTGAAACTAATAGTGTGAAGATAGATAATAACGAAAGAAAAATGTAAACAAATCCCGCACGCCATTCCATGTGCATGGCCCCTCGGCGTACAGATTCCATGTTCCAAATTGTTACAACATTTCGCGGCGTGTGGAGCCCCATGTCGGCGGTCATCGTCTGCCCGGTACTCCCCAACTGTGAGGGGGGTTGTCGAAGACACTGCGCAAATAGTTCGCAAATAGCTGTCGGTATCGGGGTGTACACTCAAGTGTGCTATGACTGTCCTGGAGAAATTGCCAGTAATCAAGCACCATCTTCTCATCATCGCGAAAGAGGTAGTATATGGACATGCCTTTAAACCATGTGAGAGCGTGAGTCTTCGCAGGTGGGAAATAAGTATCCTCTGGACAAAGGAGGAGCCGTGGCTCAATTGTGCGAGGCGCGATACGTAGGTAGCAGGCGAGGATCTTCTGCACTAGCAGCCATACCTCTAACGCCGATCCACATGTTAAACGGTGTTCGTCAGTATCCACGAGGTGGCAACGTGGGCAAAGGGGGGAATCCGTCATCCCAATAGCGTGCAGCCGTTGTCGTGTTACAACCTTCCCGTTCACCACCTGGTACCACGCGGCTCGTACCCGCGTGGGGAGGAACGGCTTCTGGACCGCTCTCCACACCGCCGGCCATAGGGTCGTAGGGCTCTTCCTCTCAATCACATTCCGAGGTATGGACCTTAGCAGCAGTCTGTAAACGTCTCTCGCCTTGGGAGTGCGAGTGTTGGGAAGGTCTGGGTGCACGTAACTATATTCAAGAATAAATGCCGAGAGGTGCGAGAGTGAAGGTGTAATGTGCGCAACCGTGACAGGTGGCAGAAGAGACGCTGGCAGCAATTCGTCTAACAGACGTCCCGTAAGGGAAGCATCTTTGTGGGTCCACAATTTCATCATTGTGCACAAGTATAACGCTGTAGATCTCGCTCGTACATTTATAAGTCCCAGTCCGCCATCACGCGGAGGGAGGGTGAGTGTTTCGTAGCGGACTTTGAATAGGTGTCCGGCGGTAAGGTAATATCCAAACGCTGCTTGCAGTCTGTGTGCTATCGCTGTCGATATCGGTAGGACCTGGGCCATGTGGATCATCTTAGTCGCCACGTGAAGGTTGAGGTATTCCACACGCTGTAGGAGGTCCATCCGCCGAAGTAAGTTCCGGCGAACTTCTGTGCGTATGGCCTGTAGTAATCGTGCATAGTTCATTGCAGCCGTGCGGCGCACATCCTGTGTAAATGTTATGCCCAAGAACCGGATCTTGTGAACTAGTGGGAGTGGGGCTAAAGCGTCCTCCTGTAGACCTCTCCTAATCGGCATCGCTGCCGACTTGGCCACATTCATGAGGCTGCCCGCTGCCAATCCATAGCGATTGATCCATTGTATCACCGATCGTACCTCGTCACCAGATCGGACAAGTAATAGAAGGTCATCGGCATATATCCTGCAGTGAAAGGTGTGATCCCTCAATGACATGCCCGAGAGCCTGTTTTTCAACCCTCCGACAAGTGGTTCGAGTGCGATCGCGTAAAGGATCATGGAGAGTGGGCATCCTTGGCGAACTGACCGTCGGATCGGAAAGGGACCCGCAATCCGTCCATTCACCAGTACACGGGATGCAGCTCCACGGAAAAGGCGCTGAAAGATGTCGAGAAAGTCAGGCGGGAAGTCCATACGGGCCATAACGGACAGAAGGAACTTGTGGCGAACTCTGTCGAAGGCGTGGTCGAAATCAATGGAGATCAGAGCGGCTCGAAGGCGACAGGATGTGGCGATGGCTATTAAATCCCTGCATTCGCTGGTTGCCGTTTGCATGTTGGTCACTCCGCCCTGTGTCGTTTGCTCCATTGAGAGGAGTAGGGGCAAAACCTGCTTTATGCGGCTGGCGAGTAGTCGGGCGAAGATTTTATAGTCCGAGTTGAGCATTGTAATGGGCCTGTAGTCCTCGACCGTCCGACCTCTGGAAGGCTTGTGTATCGGTATAAGGAGACCTTTCACGAATGCAGGTGGCACGTGGGAACCGGGGGTCATCAGTTCTTGGTACATGCTGATCCATCGGGGCATCATTAGATCGCGGAAAGTCCGATAAAACTCGAGCGGCAGTCCGTCTGGCCCGGGAGATTTGTTGAGTGCTCCCTTGTTAAGCGCGTCCTCGATGTCGTCCCGTGTAATTCCACCTAACAGCGTCGCCGCTGCTGCATTGTCGAGGGTGTGTGACACGTGCTGCAGTATGTCGTGATCGTCCGCTTCCTCTTCCTCTGTATTCACCTCGTCGTAAAACTGGCGATAGTGATCTGCAAAGGCTTCTGTAACCGCGGCCTGAGTCAGTACGACCCTACCACCCGGCAATACGAGGTCCGTGATCAGCTGCTGTCGGCGTCGGCGGCTGTCGAGCACGATGTGATGCATAGACGGGTTTTCTCCTTCCGCTCGGTCGTGACGTCGCGATCGCACGACGACCCCCTCCAAACGTTTCCTCGTAAGAGACAATATTTGACCTTTAATTCGGCGGCTTTCCATTTGTCGGTTTGGAGATGGTGGTTGGCCGTCGAGTTCGCGAAGCATCGTGTAATAAAAGTCCAATGTGTGACGATGCCAAGCTGCGATATCTTTACCGAATTGAGTTAGCACACGCCGAAACGCTGGTTTTGCACAGTCCACCCACCATGCTAGAGTCGAAGGATATCGGGGAAGACGACGTTCGCAATCCAGCCATGTGTTGGCGATAATTCGACGGCATTCCGGGTCTTGAAGATGTGCCACATTCAGCTTCCAGGGTCCTCGGCTGCGCCATATTCGCTGCTGTTGTAGAGTGAGTGTGCATATGAAAGCGCTATGATCGGAGAAGGCAAGCGGCCAACGTTCGGCGTCCAATACTCCCGGCGCTAGAGCTCGTGAGACATAAATGCGGTCTAGGCGACTGGCCGAGTGACTAGTAAGGTATGTCGGCCCGGGACGGTCACCGTGCACTGTCTCCCACGTGTCAGTGAGAAGCAGATCACGAACCAGGAGCCGAAGTTCTTGACAAGTCGAGAAGTGTGGGACTTGGTCTTTGGGGTGGAGCCCACAGCTAAAGTCGCCGCCGAAGATATATTGATCGTAGCGGCTGATGAAGAGGGGGGCGATATCCTCCGAGTAGAACAGCGATCGTTCGCGGCGTTGGTCAGTTCCTGATGGAGCGTAGATGTTAATGATGCGTGTGCCCAGTGCTGTGATCGCCAGCCCCCTTCCTGACGGAAGGTAAGTCACTTCTTCGATGGCAATTCCGTCGCGCACTAGTATTGCCGTACCGCTGCCATTCCGGTCCGCCGGTGACATATGTGTCACGTAACCGTAGAAAACGCGGAGGGCCGCTATATACACTTCTTGCAACAGGGCAATGTCAACATCCGAAGAACGAAGCATCTCACGCAGCAACTGGATCTTCACTGCCGTTCGTATCGTGTTGAGGTTAAGCGTGGCGATACGATATGCTTGTTGCCGAACCGCAGGTGTTAAGTTATCCATTAAGACTGGAATTGCCTATGGCGCTTCTGACTCTATTGACACCTCCGCATCCCCACAAACCTCACCTGCCGTCCTTTCTAGAGAGCCGGCGCCAATGGCGTGGGCCCTGTTGGCGTAACTTGCATGGTTTCGTCGTCGTCGCGGTCATCCGCCCAATTCGGGGAACTCAATGCAAGATCTGCTTCCCTAGCGTCCTCAGGACTCGGCATGGGTGCTTGCACTCCAGAAGGTGGTGGGCAGCATCTGTCCTGCATATCGGCATCCGATGTTGCCACTGTAGGTATATGTGGTTTGTCCTCAGTTCCGTTCGGTGGTGCCACACTGCAGCAAATGGCGGCTGCCTCTGTGGTAGCGTCGTCATTGAAGGTGGAGTCTTCGTCCTCTGGAGGCTGCGTCGCATCCCGTTCGGAAGTTGCTCTACGCCTCCGCTTCCGCCGCTTCTGGGAGCGTTGCTTCCTGGAGTGTCCTTCTGTGTCAGACGACGGCAAAGATTCCCGACGTTCCGGCACAAAGGCAGCTGTAGGCACAATAAGCGAGTCTACGGCCATGCTATCGTCATGTGTGTTGTTATCCGTCGACGGGGGCGGCGGCATCGGAATTGAATCCGGAGCTTGTGGAACGGGTGTGTCGTCATCGCCCTGTATTGGAGGATGGAGCCGCGACCCAACAGTGGATGTCGGCTGTCGTGGTGAAGTGGTAGCTGTCGTGAGGGCTGCTGCATAAGTCACGGGAAGCAGCGTCGGCTGCGATGGCGGGTCTGCGTCAGCCGGCGGCAGTTGCGTGATTCGACGTTGGAGACATTCTGATCTAAGGTGTCCCTCCTTCCCACAACCAGAGCAGGTCTTTGGTTGCCCATCGTAGATGACAATGGCACGGCAGCCACCGATAGTCAGATATGAAGGTACATGTCTTTTAAGTTCTATTCGGACCTGGCGGACTCCATTCAGCACAGGATATGTCTAGAATTGCGTCCATTTTTCCGCAATATGATCATGGACCGTGCCGTAGGGGCGCAGCGCTGTCACGACGTCCTCCGCCGGTAATTCGAAAGGAAGTTCGAAAATTCTGATCGTGCGAAGTCCCATGCCAGAATAATCGACGTGTACAGTCCCCACATTGCCATCAGCATGGCAGAAACGGAGGCCCTGTTTCGTGTCCCGAAGGATCCGTTCACATGTTGCGTCGTTGATGATCTTGACATATACGATACTACTCACAATGGACAAGTGAATGCCGAGAATGTCGGTCGCCGGGATTTTAACTTCTTCTCGTAGAAATCGTTCGACTTCGAGTGCTTTGGGCCGTGCAAATTCGTTGCGGAACGTAAATTTGAGCGTCGATTTTCTGTATTGGTGCGCCATGGTGATCTATATGCTGAGTACGGCACGCGCGAAACGGCCGAGTACGATGTAAACAATACAAGCGCTCGCTCCGCGGCAGGAACACAAACAGCGCGTCCTCACCGCAGCACAGCCAAAGGCCAACTGTTCTGAGCCACCGAGGACACAGATGAATAGCGCGACTGCAGGGACTTATCCCTTGCACGCTTCCCGTGAGACTCACATTCCCAACTGTCCCAGCCATTGACCTTCATCTGTGCGAATGCGCACAGGTTGCTCAAACTCTTACGGGAATCGCCAAAGCGTGCGCGAGTAATGAGTGAATGGGCAAATGTGTATAAGGTACATTACATATGTAGAATTGTGGACAGTTGGGAATGTGAGTCTCACGGGAAGCGTGCAAGGGATGAGTCCCTGCAGTCGCGCTGTTTATCTGTGTCCTCCGTGGCTCAGATGGATAGAGCGTCTACCATGTAAGCGGGAGATCCCGGGTTCGAGTCCCGGTCGGGGCACACATTCTCAGCTGCCCACATCGAGGTATATCAACAACACCTGTCGGCAGCTTAGGGTTTCAGTTAGTCATCATTTATTGCAGGGAAAAGCTGCACGGTCATCAACAGTATGCTGTTCTTTCGAGAGCAGTTACTGTCTTCATATATATCATTTTAGTACTAATTATTAATCATAAACGAAACAGTTAACAGGCTTTTTTTTGTTCCTGTAGGATGTTCGTGAGCGAGCTCTACGTTATCAGAAGAGATATGTGCGCAAGAGAGCAATTGATACTCTGATTCGAAAGTGAAGGACGAAGAAATAAAAAGACTGAAATCAGAAATAGAAGTTCTTTATAAGAAAAATGCCGTGCCTGAAAGTAGCCTTAAAAAGTGTGAAGCAGCCCTGAAGAGAGCCAATACTGTTGGGCGCGTCTTATTAAATAAGACAAAATTAAGTGCTACAGTGAACGAAAGTGTCGTAAAGAAAAAAAATACAAAATATCTTAGCTAAGTGTTTCACTCCAGGACAAATCCGCTGTTTGTTGCCAGGCAACAGCCGTCTTAAATGGAGTGCTCAGGATATTGCCAATGGCCTAACTCTAAAAGCTCTTTCTCAAAAATCTTACGCACATTTGAGGACGCGAAATATTCCTTTGCCATGTCGAGCAGCACGTCAGAAATGGACTACGAATTTTAAGTGTAATCCAGGTATTTCAGAAGAAGTTTTGGCAATTCTGAAAGCAAAGAGTCGTACATTTACTCCCCTACAGAAGACAACTATGTTGTGTTTCGATGAAATGAACATTGATGGTAGAATCTGCTATGATGCTTCGGAAGACAGGATTTTAGGACCTCACACAAATGTTCTAGTTGCAATGATTCGTTGTTTGTGTTCATCTTAGAAGCAGCCGATTTATTACAATTTTGATGTGACAATGAACTGTGGCCTGCTACTATAATATTAAAAACTGAAAATTCGGGACTATATGTTGTGGCTGTAACGTGTGATATGGGTGCAAAAAACTCTAAAGTGCGGAATGAACTTTGTGTCAACATCTCAAAAACCTTTTTCAAAAATCCAGCGCACAATGAAAGGAAAATCTGGGTTTTTACGATGTGCCACATTTATTGGAGCTCCTTAGGAACCACTTTTTAGATGAAGGGTTATCTCTTCCTGATGGAACTTTGATAACCAAGAATGTAATTGAGAATTTGTTAGACAGCCAGAAAGGCGATCTGAATGTAATACATCACATTTCAGAAGCGCACATCAGTGTTACAGGACGTGCTCGACAAAATGTTAGGATGGCAGGCCGCTTATTTTCATGTCGCACGGCTAAAGCTCTCTTGTATGTTTTGGGTAAAGAACGGGAAAGCATGCTCTTTGATTTAGTAAACGATGTTTTAAATTCTAGAACTCCCCTTGATGATGTTGCGCTTTTACGTTGCGGATTTGGTCTGAATTTTAGCAGTCAAGAGACCACTTCAAAAAGGTTTCGCGATGTTTGCCGTGATATGCGCTGTGGAAACAGGAAGTGTTTGTTGCCATTTCAGAAGGGGTTTATAGTATCAATCACATCCCTTCTAGGGTTACTCGAAGAGATAAAGAAAGATAACGTGAAGTTTAACATCACGTCTAAAACTGGACTGCTTGGAAAATTATTTTTCTAGAATTCGAGGACTTGGTGCGTTCTACAATAATCTCACAGCTGTAGAGGTCAAACACAGAATTCGGCTTCTTCTTTTAAATGGAAATGCAGACGACATACCTTTATCAGGCAGTGCAGCAGTTGTTGAAGAAAAAGTCACTGCCGTTTCTGCAGATACTGGCAATAAAACAAGTTAACTCTGTATTGAGATAGACGAACGACAAGTGAAACGTGCAGATAGTTGTGACGTCTTAGGTATTGTCGAAGAGGAAGAAGAATTCCCGAGAACTGTCCACGAAATATATAAAAATAGTGCTGATATAGAAGATGCTACTCCTGACTGTTCAATACTTGGCTGGCTATCTCGCATTTGAAAGTCGTTCTATCGATAAGACCTTGGGATCACGCACTGAAATGTGCTCGATTCCTGGAACAAGTTCTCAATCATTGGTAAATACTATTTCTCGTGGTAGTCTTCTAACACCAACAACAGACTGGGTGAATACCGTGAAACAGTTCGAAGATATATTTTCAACGTAATTAAAAGTTTAACTTCAATTATCGAAACAAAGTTTCCCCATGTACACGAAAACATAATTGCTTTGTACGAGTATGTTAGAACGCGAACTTTCATACGTATCAGGCATTTAAATAAAGAAAGACTAGTAGAAGCACAAAAGAAGAATGACACAAGGGAGATCTCTTGTGGATTCAGGCCACGAGTGGCCTACCGGGACCATCCAACCGCCGTGTCATCCTCCGTGGAGGCTGCGGATAGGAGGGGCGTGGGGTCAGCACACCGCTCTCCCGGTCGTTAAGATTTTATTCTTGACCGAAGCCGCTAATATTCGGTCGAATAGCTCCTCAATTGGCATCACGAGGCTGAGTGCACCCCGAAAAATGGCAACAGCGCTTGGCGGCCTGGATGGTCACCCAGCCAAGTGCCGACCACGCCCGATAGCTCTTAACTTCGGTGATCTCTCGATGCACTTGAAAATTACGGAATGGTGGTAAGTTTGTTTTACGCATTCTTTATTACCTCCTATGTCGAACTATATTAGTTACGTGTTTTTTAGGTTTAGTCTTGAGTGTATGTCTACGTATATGTGTAACGTGCCTGAAAAGTTGGTAATTCATTTACAAAACGACAACATTGTTTTTGTAATGGACGCTGTCTGACGCAGGCGCGGCTTTTCTGCCGGGTGACGTAATGCGAGCGCAGCCAATCGCAATACGATTGTCGGAATAGCTCTCACTAGTACTGGGTTTACTAATAGTTCTCACGGTTTAAAAATGGCCGGACGGAAGTTAAAGATGACCCTCGTTCAGGGCGCCCCCGACCGACAACGCTCATGTCAGGAACGTCAACGAAATAGTGCGCGCCAATCAAGACTGACTGTCCGACAGACTGCAGAAGAATATAGCATTTCAGTTGGATCATTCCATAAGATCCTGACACAGCATCTTGGAATGCATCGTGTTGCCGCCAAAGTCGCCCCACGGCTCACGAGTCAAGAGCACAAAGACCTTCGCATCACAATCTGTGAAGAGCTTTTAGATCACGCAGATCAGAACGATACGTTCCTTAAGAGAATCATAACTATTGATGAGGCGTAGGTCTACGGTTATGATGTTGAGACCAAGGCTCAGTCTTCACAATGGATCGCGAGATGTCCTCCAAGACTAAAAAAAGCTCGTCAGGTTATGTCAAATGTCAAAGCCATGGTGGTACTTTTCTTTGGCTTTGAAGGGTTAGTTGATCATGAATTCGTGCCACCGGGACAAACTGTTAATACATGGTACTATCGAGGCGTGCTGCGATGCCTGCGAAAAAATGTGAGAAGGAAACAGGGTGAAAGTGAGAGACAACTCATCATCGCGATAACGCACCCGCATATTCATCCCTGTTGGTAAGTGACTGTGAATAAAAAACGAAATCACTGCGCTGCCTCCACTCTCTCTGCTATCCATACTGGACTTGTTTTTATTTCCAAACTTGAAAACTCCGTTGAAAGGATGAAGATTTGCAACGATAGATTAGATAAAAGAAAATTCGCTTCGCGCAATTCAGGAAGAGGTGTATCAAGACTGCTTCCGGAAGTCGAAACTCCGTCGGGGGCGGTGTATCAATTGTGAAGGAAACCAAGCGCAGTAAGTAAATGGTAAGCGCAGACAAATTTTTTGGTCGACGTTCCGGAATTTTTTGAACAGACCTCGTATGCCACAAGGAACGTAACACTAACCCAAGCAGCCACTGGATGCAATCCAAGTATTTCTGCCACTATACTTTTGCTTTATATTACACTAGAAAGCAGACTCACACAATGCAGATGAATTGAAGTTTATACAAAACGTAGTATAAATTAGTACACACAAGTCAACACGGTAAAATATTCAGATACTTCACTTCTTCGCAGAAACTCGTGTGAACAAAACTAAACTAAGTCTAGTGTACAAACAGAAACTCGTGCTGCTCCTGGTGCGACGGGTGTGTTCTATAGCTACTGGTACACTAGTCATTGAACAATTTAATCAACGGTCACCGAGATCCACGCTGAATCAGGTGACAGTAGGGCTTATGGTGGCACGAAAGTACACTACTAAGCCAGTTAACACAATGCTGATGCACTAAGGCTTACGAAAAAATTCAGAATAAGTTCCAGTCAACACTGTAAAACACACAGATACAATTCACTTTGCCCGCATCTCGTGGTCGTGCGGTAGCGTTCACGCTTCCCACGCCCGGGTTCCCGGGTTCGATTCCCGGCGGGGTCAGGGATTTTCTCTGCCTCGTGATGGCTGGGTGTTGTGTGCTGTTCTTAGGTTAGTTAGGTTTAAGTGGTTCTAAGTTCTAGGGGACTGATGACCATAGATGTTAAGTCCCATAGTGCTCAGAGCCATTTTTTACAATTCACTTTTTCGCAGAAACTAAACTGAAATAAATCCTGTGTACAAACAAAAACTGCTGTTGCTCCTGGTGTATCCGTTCCGGTCCCTGTTTGCGAATACAGAGTGATTCGGGCATTCCAATTTCAGATATCGCCGGTAATATTTGCATCAACAGACACAATACAAAATTACACAATCGAGTTGTACGCGCATTTGTAGTTCGTGTACACCACTCCTGTAACCAACTGATTTTGCTGTGTAGTTAGCAGTTGGACGGCGCCCGTATTATTTCAGAATAATCCAATTACTCAGCCGATGTAAATACACTGTCGGAAATAAATCGCAACCCCAAAATGAAATTTCGGTTCAAAATGGTTCAAATGGCTCTAAGCACTATCGACTTAACATCTGAGGTCATCAGTCCCCTAGACTTAGAACTACTTAAACCTAACTAACCTAAGGACATCATACACTTCCATGCCGGAGGCAGGATTCGATCCTGCGACCGTAGCAGCAGCGCGGTTCCGGACTGAAGCGCCTAGAACCGCTAGGCTGAAATTTCGGGAATACATTTATCTCTATAATATACACTCCTGGAAATTGAAATAAGAACACCGTGAATTCATTGTCCCAGGAAGGGGAAACTTTATTGACACATTCCTGGGGTCAGATACATCACATGATCACACTGACAGAACCACAGGCACATAGACACAGGCAACAGAGCATGCACAATGTCGGCACTAGTACAGTGTATATCCACCTTTCGCAGCAATGCAGGCTGCTATTCTCCCATGGAGACGATCGTAGAGATGCTGAATGTAGTCCTGTGGAACGGCTTGCCATGCCATTTCCACCTGGCGCCTCAGTTGGACCAGCGTTCGTGCTGGACGTGCAGACCGCGTGAGACGACGCTTCATCCAGTCCCAAACATGCTCAATGGGGGACAGATCCGGAGATCTTGCTGGCCAGGGTAGTTGACTTACACCTTCTAGAGCACGTTGGGGGGCACGGGATACATGCGGACGTGCATTGTCCTGTTGGAACAGCAAGTTCCCTTGCCGGTCTAGGAATGGTAGAACGATGGGTTCGATGACGGTTTGGATGTACCGTGCACTATTCAGTGTCCCCTCGACGATCACCAGTGGTGTACGGCCAGTGTAGGAGATCGCTCCCCACACCATGATGCCGGGTGTTGGCCCTGTGTGCCTCGGTCGTATGCAGTCCTAAGTGTGGCGCTCACCTGCACGGCGCCAAACACGCATACGACCATCATTGGCACCAAGGCAGAAGCGACTCTCATCGCTGAAGACGACACGTCTCCATTCGTCCCTCCATTCACGCCTGTCGCGACACCACTGGAGGCGGGCTGCACGATGTTGGGGCGTGAGCGGAAGACGGCCTAACGGTGTGCGGGACCGTAGCCCAGCTTCATGGAGACGGTTGCGAATGGTCCTCGCCGATACCCCAGGAGCAACAGTGTCCCTAATTTGCTGGGACGTGGCGGTGCGGTCCCCTACGGCACTGCGTAGGATCCTACGGTCTTGGCGTGCATCCGTGCGTCGCTGCGGTCCGGTCCCAGGTCGACGGGCACGTGCACCTTCCGCCGACCACTGGCGACAACATCGATGTACTGTGGAGACCTCACGCCCCACGTGTTGAGCAAATCGGCGGTACGTCCACCCGGCCTCCCGCATGCCCACTATACGCCCTCGCTCAAAGTCCGTCAACTGCACATACGGTTCACGTCCACGCTGTCGCGGCATGCTACCAGTGTTAAAGACTGCGATGGAGCTCCGTATGCCACGGCAAACTGGCTGACACTGACGGCGGCGGTGCACAAATGCTGCGCAGCTAGCGCCATTCGACGGCCAACACCGCGGTTCCTGGTGTGTCCGCTGTGCCGTGCGTGTGATCATTGCTTGTACAGCCCTCTCGCAGTGTCCGGAGCAAGAATGGTGGGTCTGACACACCGGTGTCAATGTGTTCTTTTTTCCATTTCCAGGAGTGTATTTAAGTGATTAACACTGCAAGATCACAGACTAAGGTACGCGCGAGGTAAGCCATTGCTAATGTGACATACTGGTAGATAAATAAGAGAAGTAACCGCCAGAATCTTGAATGTAAGCATGCAAACGTGCATGCGTCATGTTGTACAGCGGCCGAATATCACTTTGTGGGATGGAGTTCCAAGTCTGTTGCTCTTGATCGGTCAGTGCAAGGACGGTTCAGCTGTTTGATTATGGCTCGGGAGTTGTCAGGTTGTCCCATATGTGCTTGATTGGAGACACATCTGGTGATCGAGTAGGCCAAGGCGACATGTCGACACTGTAGAGAATGTTGGGTTACAACAGTGGTATGTGGGCGAGCGCCATCTGTTGGAAAACCCCCCTCGAATACTCTTCATGAAAGGCAGCACAACAGGTTGAATCACCACATTGACGTACAGATTTGCTGTCAGGTTACGTGGTATAGCGGCGAAAGTACTCATGCTGTCATACGAAATCACACTCCAGACTAGGCGCGAAAATACTCCTGCTGTCATACGAAATCACAGCCCACACAATAACTGCAGGCATAGGTCCAATATGTGTAGCAGGCAGACAGGTTGGTTGCAGGCCCTCAAATGGCCTCCTTCTAACCAACAAACGATCATCACTGGCAACCAGACGGAACCTTCTTACATCAGAAAGCAAAGAGAATTCCACCCTGCCCTCCAATGAGCTCTCGCTTGGCACCAGTGAAGTCGCAAACGGAGGTGGTTTGGAGTCAGTGGAATTCACGCTACAGGGCGTCTCTCGGAGCTGTCCTTGAAGTAACCTTCTTTATTTTAAGCCGCAAGGGGCGATCTGTGCTAATACACTGAAGAGTCAGTGAAACTGGTACATATGCCTAATATCGTGTAGGGCCCGCGCGAGCACTCAGAAGTGCCGCAACACGACGTGGCATGGACTCGACTAATGTCTGAAGTAGTGCTAGAGGGAATGGACACCATGGATCGTGCAGGGCTGTCCGTAAATCCGTAAGATTACGAGGGGTGCAGACCTCTTCTAAACTGCATGTTACAAGTCTTCCCAGATATGCTCAATAATGTTCATGTCTGGGAGTTTGAGACCAGCGGAAGTGTTTAAACTCAGAAGAGTGTTCCTGGAGCCACTCTGTAGCAATTCTGGACGTGTGGGGTGTCGAATTGTCCTGCTGGAATTGTCCAAGTCAGTCGGAATGCGCAATGAACACGAATGGATGCAGGTGATCAGACACGATGCTGACGTGCATGTCACCTGTCAGAGTCGTATGTAGACGTACCAAGGGTCCCATATCACTCCGAATGCACACGCCTCACGCCATTACAGAGTCTCCACCAGCCCGAATAGTCCCCTGCTGACATGCATGGTCCATGGATTCATGAGGTTGTCTCCACACCCGTACACGTCCATTCGCTCGATACAATTTGAAACGAGACTCGTCCGACCAGGCAACATGTTTCCAGTCACTAACCGTCCAATATCGGTGTTGACGGACTCAGGCGAGGTGTAAAGCTTTGTGTCGTGCACTCAACAAGGCTACACGATTGGGCCTTCGGCTCCGAAAGCCCATATCGATGACGTTTCGTTGAATGGTTCGCACGCTGACACTTGCTGATGGCCCAGCATTGAAATCTGGAGCAATTTACAGAAGGGTTGCACTTCTGTCACGTCGAACGATTCTCTTCAGTTGTCGTTGGTCCCGTTCTTGCAGGATCTTTTTCCGGCCGCAGCGATGTCAGAAATTTGATATTGTAGTGGGTTCCTGATACGATATACTCGTGAAGTATTCGTAGGTAAATACCCACTTCATCGCTACCCTTCATCGCTCGTGCGCCAACCATAACACCACGTTCAAACCCACTTAAATCTTAATAACCTGCCATTGTAGCAGCAGTAATCGATCTAACAACAGCGCCAGAGACTTGTCTTATATAGGCTTTGCCGACAGCGGCGCTATATTCTGCCTGTTCACATATCTCTGTATTTGAATACGCATGCCTATACCAGTTTCTTTGGCGCCTCAGTGTTGATTAGAGAAGCTAAACTACTTTGTCAAGATCGCTAATATTAACATTTATTCTCGATAACTGGTTTCGGTAATCAATGTTACAATCTTCAGAAATATGCAATAACCTGAAAATGGTAACACTGATCACCGAAACCCGTTATCCAGAATAAATGTTATTACTAGTGATCTTGACAAAAAAGTTAAGCTTCTCTGATCATGAAGCAACCGATTTGTAAAAGTTCGTTGAGTCACTGTGGTGCCCACTAGTGGTCAAGTTGCTGCGGCAGATGCAGTACTTTGCGATTTGTAAATTCCTTCATTACCGTAAACTGTAAGTCTTAAAAAATTGCATAAGCAGGATAGGTACTTCGACACGTTGTGGTGTGAAGACTGTGTAGACGTACATGATATTAAAAACTTCAGTAATTAGCATACAATTTTGAATTTCGCGCGGAATGAATCAAAAGGCGAATGTAAGCTTTCACTGTCCTCCATCAGGAAGCGCTACGAGATGCAGAACCTTAAGACACGATGTTTGTTGAGCGCAACCGATCGGCACCAAGATTTGCTGTCCGTAGGCACAAGTCATGTGTTTGGCATGCAAAGATGTTTCAAGTGACATCCTTGTATTTGCATTCCAAGATGGACTGAGCGGTAACATGCCAAACAAACTGTGATTTACTACCATTTCACTTAACATACAAACCTTTCAGTGTATAAGGATTTACCTCGTCAGGAAACTAGAAATGACTTCTTATTCTTTGGGAAGACGGTCTGCTGTGTGTACCTACTTCATAACCATCGGTTTTAGACCGAGCGAGGTGGCGCAGTGGTTAGTACACTGGACTCGCATTCGGAAGGACGACGCTTCAAACCCACGTCTGGCCATCCCGATTTAGGTTTTCCGTGGTTTCCCGAAATCGCTTCAGGCAAATGCCGGGATGACATGGTCGATTTCCTTCTCCGTCCTTCCCTGACTCGGTGGTACCGATGACCTCGCTCTTTTATCCCTCCCCCACATCAGCTAACCAATCACCCGTTTTATCTCATCTCATCTTTCCACTCGACGAAACTGTTGTAAGACATTGTCGGCCGCTGTTACCGAGCGGTTCTAGGCGCTTCAGTCTGGAACCGCGCTGCTGCTACGGTCGCAGGTTCGAATCCTGCCTCAATCATGGATGTGTGTGCTGTCCTTAGGTTAGTTAGGTTTAAGTAGTTCTGAGTCTAGGGGACTGATGACCTCAGATGTTAAGTCCCATAGTGCTTAGAACCATTTGAACCATTTGTAACACACTCTTAAGTCTATCATTTTATTTATTTGTAAAGCATCAGATGAAGATCTTCGGGCGTGTAGCCTAGCGAACTGGCATGTCCACGATTTCTCCGTCAAATGGACGATTTACTAAATATTGAACTGACAATGTAGCACGTTAACTATTGAATAACTCAATGTTTGTTTACGATTTCAGTCCCTGGGAAATCGTTGTACATTACATAAATAATCATTAGCACTGTATAATGGCTCCCCACTCATACCACGGGCTTCGTTTGATCTCCTCCTTCAGTGAGGGTTCTAGCGAACACATTTATTTCTCAACCTTACTTCTGTTTCTGTAAGCTGGGAAGCACCACCTTTTATTGCGGTACAGAGATACTTCGCTACAGTTAACAGGAAATAATGCCATCTCCGCCAAATCTTCGTTGTAGCCCAGGTTCTTCTGTACCGATAATTACGTAAACGGTCATAAATCAACGCTGTGATGTGCGTGTGTTCACATTCCACGCAGAGCTCAACGTTCGAATTATCCAGCTGATACCTAGCTCTCACGGCACGTTATCATTCTAACTGTGTAGCAGCAGATATACAGTCTGGACCAACTGTCAATGTAACGTGCTGCTGCGCCTACACGGTCGTTATACGAAAACGAAATGAACAAGGACACATTTTCAGAGCAACAGAAAATCGAAATAAACTATGCCACATTACGATAACGCTTAGAAATAAATACAGAGGGGTTATAAACTGTTAGATCATTCAATGATGTTTCATTTCTACTAACAGTGTTTACAGGCAACAGAGGCCAGCTCCACGCGTAAAACGACAGGTGTCTAGTTAGCAATATCATTCGTGCCAAGCTTTCTCAACTAATACATTGAGTGCTATGGTTACGGCAATGCCCCTTCTCAGCACATAGCTGCAGGTAGATGTATGTAAGCATTGTCTTAGTCGAGAGCTCAATGAACGAACAACCATATGGCTGGGGGAGTAAATGAAATACTCTTGGATGGTGGTACATCAGTGTGGCGAAGTCTTATTGGGAAGACACTGTGTCCCTCCAGTACCACCGGAAGTTACAGCACTAACTATGGCACCTAAACGTCCTTCTGCATGTTACTGCAACTACTCTGCCGCCGAAGAAAAATGACCGCAACATATTCCGTTTGGAGACGAGGAAAAACAACAGATACTTGAGGCTGCCACGTCCGATCCATTAGGCCAATAAGTCACACTTTTTACCAACGCGAGTAAAGAATGCTTAGGTAAAATGCTATGAAATATTGAAGCGTAATTTTAGTGTTATATAATGCTATCCAAGATATGAAGTTTGTGGAACACATAAAATAGGCATTATCGCCCGATAGTACACAGCTATAAAAGCCCTCCGGAGGATTGCTTCCAATTATATGAGCAATTAATAATCCCTAAAAAGTCAATGATGGGATACGTAGACTACCATGATATAGCTGCCCAAGTCATCACCTAAGGCCGCCCCCTTGCCCCCACGTTTCAGTGTTGAGACGTAAACTCGACCAGGAGTTGGAAATAGTGAGAAACAAGATTCATCCGACCACATGACTTCCTTCTATTGCTCAATAGTCCAGGTTTTTCGGCCTCGGCAACATGGTTTTGTGTTACGGGCATTTACATCACTGCTGGGTGGTTATGGAATTCGAGTTCGCCCTGCTGTTCTCAGCTTACGGAGTCCCTTCGTGTTGTTTTTGGGCTGATAGGGTTCGCGGGTGCGACATTCGGCTTTGCAGTGATTTTTGCAGATGCCGTTTTCTTATTTTTCGTCAAAATCGTCTACAATGACCGTCTGACATCATCACTCAACGCACACTGACACGTACGAATTATTGAGGACATTGCACATGTCCCGTTCGTGGTCAAATACAGCAGCGCCAGCCGCAGGTTTGGCTGGCATCTAAATTTATATTCAAGCATGCGTTTCTCACGATGTTTCCATATCTTTTTCCAACCCGTGTGTTTTTACTTCACCATGGAAATGAAAAATGTTTTCGTAACATTGCAGAGCATTTGGAGTTTCTTTTTTTATTGTAAAACATTTTCATTATTAATTGGTTGTGCCAACGAGTGACACAAGAATCTTATCATGCTTCCACTAAAGTAAACAACGGCTTGAATTTTGTTTGTAATCGGAAGTAAAATAGTTTTATGTATTGACATACACGTTTAACAAAGATTTTAACTGCAACAATTAATTACACGTATCACAGGAGAAGAAAGAGTATGAAATAGTAACGTATGAAATAGTAACATAGCAGACAACAATGGCCGATCCCTTCCGACTTTTGGCGATTCCAGACTAAGGATCTGGATGGACAACTTGCAGCCAACACCGTGTTCTCATGTGATGACCTGCTGCTACCACCCTCTCCTTTTAAATAGCTGATTGCATTGCGTTCATAACACGGAAAAATTCCATTTATATCAATGTCTGTATCTAATTGGGAATCGTTTTCCTCTGTACTACTCGAACTACCACTGCTCCCTCCCAGGTGTATCATTAATTTTTCCAAGCAGTCTTCCACATCGCCTTCGTTCTTGGCTGCCTCTGCAGCGCTGTTCATTATTTTCCTTTATATCCCATTTGTATCTCGATTCGCAGCTTCTACAACATCTCTTCCAGAGATCGTGAACTTTTTGTTGTTTACAGAAAAGTATTGTTTTATATGCGTATATACAGCTTCAATAATATTCAGATGGAAAGATATGAAATAACTGAATGATTTCAGGCCTGTATCTTTCAGTAATTTCACGAATAATACAGTTGGAGATTGTAGTGTAGCATTATCTGACTTAAAGGCAATCCATTGGTTTATTTTTTAAATTACCCAAATCTCTGGCTTCTCTAATGTTACGGCGAAATTATTCCACAACCGACTGGTTTCAACACAACAGGTTAGCCATATGCACTTGTATTATGAGGGAAAAAGGAGTGAAGGGGCTATTAGCCGTATCTGGTGCACTCTTTACACGCACGACATGGCGGCAGTACACTGAGGAGACAAGAATCATGGGACAGAGCAATATACACATATACAGATGGCGCTATTATCGCGTACACAACGTGTAAATGGGCAGTGCATTGGCAGACGTGTCATTTGAACTCAAGTGACTTGTGTGGAGAGGTTTCCGACGTGATTAAGGCCGCACGATGGGAATTAACGGGCTGTGAGCACAGAATGGTAGTTGTAACGGAATCTCCTCCTATAGCATTACTTTTCCTCAACAGTAGTTGTCGATACCAGTTTATTTTTTCGAATTTTGGACAACTCATTATTATCTCAGCTGCTTTTCTGAAAACTCTCATCTAATTTTCTACAATGTATGTTGTAAGCTAAAATTTATGAATAGTAATTACTTTATCTTAGATGTTAGATCGACAAGTACTAGTTCTGTATGTAAAGTTAAAATTATTTTTTCAGAAACATTTGAAATTACGAATTATTGGGCACACTTAAAATTTCTATTATTAATTAAGCAATTTAGTACTGTTTATTCTGTTTATTTCTGGATTCATTTATGAAATAATAATCCAAACCAATATAAATTAATTTGTCAAGAAAACTTGTAAACCTTTCAGCTCAGTGACACTGACGTAAGCATGCCTCTGATGTGATCGGACGTGTTTTTTGTATTTTGTGCGAGCAATGTAATTTCGGCTTTGTTAATGTGAAAAATCAAAAGACTGAATGATATGCTAAAATGTGACAAAATATATTAACGTAACAACAAAAATTCTGCAAAAACAATCTTCAAATTTATTTCGATCAATTCAACCATGTGGACCAATAATGTGAGAATTTCAGCTTCAAGAATCAGACCCCTAGAAAAGAACTGGAGCGTGAAAATATAACTAACTAGAAAGGTATTGTAATCTTCGCACCGGCCGCTGGTGGCCGAGCGGTTCTAGGCGCTTCAGTCTGGACCGCTACGGTCGCAGGTTCGAATCCTGCCTCGGGCATGGATGTGTGTGATGTCCTTAGGTTAGTTAGATTTAAGTAGTTCTAAGTTCTAGGGGACTGATGACCTGAGATGCTAAGTCCCATAGTGCTCAGAGCCATTTGAACCTTCGCTCTTCTCAAATCTTCATAAAGACTAATGTGGATAACAGGTGCAGGTAGGAAGAAGGGGGTAGATTATGGTATGGAACTTTCCACTTCGCAAATTATTAGGGAATTCAATATTCCGAGAGACACAGTATCAAAAGTGTTCCTAGAATACCACACTTCAGGCATTACCTCTCACCATGGACAACACAGTGGTCAACTACTTCACTTAACGATCGAGAACAGCTGCGTTTGCGTAGAGTTCTGTGTTAACAAACAAGCAGCACTGCGTCAAATAAACACATAAATCAATGTGGGTCGTAAGACGAACGTATCCGTTAGGACAGTGCGGCAAAATCTGGCGTCAATGGCTTATGGCAGTAGGTGACGGTCGTGAAGGCCATTGCTAACAACACGACATCGCCTACAGCGCCTGTCCTGGGCTCATAACCATGTCGGTTGGACCCTATATGACTAGGAGACCATGGCCTAGTCAGATGACTCCCGATTTCAGCTCGTAAGAGCTGATGGTAGGGTTCGAGTGTGTCGCAGACGCCACCAATATATGGACCCAAGCTGTCAATTAGGCACTGTGCAAGTTTATGGTGGCTCCGTTATAGTGTGGGCTCTGTTTACATGGAGCTGACTGGGTCCTCTGGTCCAACTGAACCGACCATTGACTGGAAATTGTTATTTTCGGCTACCTGGAGACCGTTTACAGACAATCCTGGGGTTCAAGTTCCCAAATAGCGATTGAATTTTTATAGATGACAATGCGCAATGTCATTTGGCTACAATCGTTCGCGATTGTTTTGAAGAACATTCTGGACAATTCAAGAAAATGATTTGGCCATCTAGGTCGTCCGATATGAATCCCACCGAATATTTATGGGACACAATCGAGTGGTCAGTTCGCGCAAAAAATCATACACCGGCAACACTTGCGCAATTATGGACTACTATAGGGGCAGCATGGCTCAGTATTTCTGCAGGGGACTTCGAATAATTTGTTGAATCCATGCTACGTCTTGCTACATTACGCAGGGCAAAAGGAGGTCCGACACGATATTAGGAGGTATCCCATGACTTTGATCACCTCAGTGTATAATGACAATTCGATGCGCATTTTAAATTCTGCTCCTCTTCCCATGTTTATCTAAGTACTTCTGCTCCTCTTCCCATGTTTATCTAAGTACGGTTTGACAAACATAGCCACTGAATCTCTATCTATTGTTGATGAAAATTATGTGTTTGGATGCCAAACGATAGTGAACACGCAGCAAAGCCGGCCGAAGTGGCCGTGCGGTTAAAGGCGCTGCAGTCTGGAACCGCAAGACCGCTACGGTCGCAGGTTCGAATCCTGCCTCGGGCATGGATGTTTGTGGTGTCCTTAGGTTAGTTCTAGGGGACTAATGACCTCAGCAGTTGAGTCCCATAGTGCTCAGAGCCATTTGAACCACGCAGCAAAAACGGAATGTGAAGTTTCCCTACAGAGCACCCAGAAACCAGTTAGGCCAGGAAGTCGCTTTGTACAAGCAAGTTGAAACACACAGTCTGGGAGACGATTTTTTTTTTTTTTTTTGCGCAAACAGCTGAGCAGCGTTATTTCGTTGCCCAGCGACCGCAGAAAGACAGAAAAGATAGACGGTGCTAAAGTGGGTCGTTATGAGCCACTTTGCTGCGCTGCTAAATAAAACAAATGGGACAACAGCAATTCTTGTTGAAAAAGGTGGAAAAGTTATTGTGTCACTGCCTCTTATTGTTTCGTTCGAAAAAATTTGGGCCATCGTGTAGTTTTCCGAAGTTGTTCGAAACATAGTTGTGACAAATCTCACATCAGCTGCCGTTATGGATAATGCTCCGTATCACTCTACTGTTCGTGGTAACACACAAACTTTCGCAACAAAGAAAGACGAAATTGTTCACGGCTGCAAAGATAAGATGTGGATCTCAGAAGCTTGGACTAGCTGAGTTGCTCGAAATTGTGTCACAACGGAAGCCACTGTCCTCAATTATGCTATCTGTGAAATTACTAAAAGACACAGGCATGAGTAATCTCTTCGAAACGTCAAAGAAGCCACAAATTTTTAGGTACCTTAAAAAATAAACTCTTAGTCATTTCAAGTCGTTTATAAACACCGTTAGCTAGCCACTGCTTCATCTACGTACTGCTTAATTTCCACTTGCGGAAACCGTCCCAGAACAAAAGGTGTAAAAGGTTTTCGTTTGTTGCATTGTTACCATGATGTGTTACATTGATCTGTCATCAGCTACAGTCTGCTCTATATGTACTAGCGCAAATTTGTTTTAATCGCAGATGTACCTGTTGTATGCTGCTATCTGCATGACACACGCAACAAATTCCAGTGAAATAATCTAAAATAAATAAGCAGATAAATGCGTTCAAAGTATGGTCTTTCACTATCGCGCAAAACTGTTTTCATTTAGATTGCTAATTGTGGGGCGTCTGATTCGATGTAAGAGAGCACTCAGGGGCCCCAATCTCCAATATCCGCAAAAAATAAACCATCGTTTATGTGTAAACATCGTTTGAGAGAGTTTGCTATTCATTTTTCATTCATGCACTTAATAATATAATGCATATTCGAATAAAAATTATGTGACTGACTACTTCTTACAATTGTGTGTCTGTGGCTTCTAAGATGTTGTGTCTGCTCTTTGAACAAACAATGTACCCAGTTACTACGATTTTCCCGTGTATTCCAATTTATGACAAGGTATCTCAGCATGGTCGTCCGCAGAAATTTTTCCTGGGAGAAGCGGGCGGACAAGAGTCTAAAATTGTCATATTTTTTATATAAATGTGTTGGACAGTTTCAACTTGTTATATCTCAGAGAATTTATGATTATCCACTCAACATATTAATAAAATCTTTAACTCTCCAGTTTCCAGAGAGGCAAGTTCCCTTTCTTGCCCCTCTTCCGCACTTAAGTGTGGAAACATCAAATCAGTGTTCCGCCTGGACGTTAATATGTTCAGTTTTTCTTAAGTTGTAATATCGCATTGCTGCGCAATACGTGACTCTGCGGGTGAAATTAATACTAGTTGTTAGCAGCAAACTAGCTGGATGATGCGACCGTTCAGCTTATGCTGTTCACAACTGACCCAGTGATATTCGAAAATTTGGCCCTCGTACAGTGTTAGGACTCATCTGTGCAACGAAGATGGAGTATTGATGTAGATGCTTCACAACGAGCCTTCTGAGAAGCATGCACGTTGGGTCCCGTTAGTCACCAACACTGCCTTATCTATAGCTTCTGCTCAGAATTCCCTGCGTTCAGATATCTCTTTAAATGGTCACGTCCATGAAACCAACAGACAAAGGCTAGTCACTTCAACAGCGCTTTTGGTACATTCAACCTGGATTAATGCATTGGAATGCAGAAGGAGACGGCTACAATAGCTCTTGCGTCAGTGGACATGACGTTATCAGCTATTTCCTTCGTATTCTACTTGAGTACAAAAATGTCACTTGACCTCTTACTTTAGATATGCTGTCGAAAGTAAAGACGTTTCTCTAAAATATTAGTCCAATTTCACTCCCATTGCGATCGATTTAACGCAAGTATATACACAGACTGAAAAAAAAGCAAGGCCCCAACCAAAAGGGAAGGAGGAAACAATTTAACTTCACGGGTTCAGGAGATACGTGGTACAGTGTTGTTATGCTCTTCAGTCCGAAGACCAGTTTCATGCAGCTCTCCATACTACTCTATCTTGGGCAAGTCTCTTCATCTCCGAATAACTGCTGCAGCCTACATCCTTCTGAATCTGCTTACGGCATTCATTTCTTGGTCTCTCTCTACGATTTTTACCCCACACACTTTCTTCCAGTTCAAAATTGGTCATTCGCTGATGTCTCAGAATGTGTCCCATCAACCGATCCCTCGTCTTAGTGAAACTGTGCCACACATTTCTTTTCTCCCCAATTATATTCAGTACATTCTCATTAGTTACGCGATCTACCAATCTAATCTTCGGCATTCTTCTGTAGCACTACTTTCTCCTTGTTTGAACTATTTATCATCCATGTTCCACTTCTATTCATGGCTACATTCCAGATAAATAGCTTCAGAAAAGAGTTCCCAACACTTGACTCTATATTCGAGGTTAACAAATTTCTCTTCTTCAGAAATACTTTTCTTCCCACTGCCAATCTACATTTTATATTCTCTCTACTTCGGGCATCATCAGTTATTTTGCTGCCCACATGACAAAGCTCATCAACTACTCTTAGTGTCTCGTTTTCTAATCCAGTACTCTCAGTATCACCTGATTTAATTCCACAATGTTCCATTATATCCTCCTTTCAAGACGCAGTCCATTCCCTTCAACTGCTCTTCCAAGTACTTTGCTGTCTCTGACAGAATTACAATGTCATCAGCAAACCTCAACGTTTTTATTTCTCCTCCGTGAACTTTAATTCCTACTCCAAATTTTTGTTTTTTTTTCCTAAACTGTTTGTTCAGTGTACTGATTGAATAAAATTTGGGCTGGCTACAACCCTGTCTCAATCACTTCTCAACCTCTGTTTCTTTTTCATACGCATCGACTCATAACTGTCGTCTGGTTTATGTACAAGCTGTAAACAGCCTTTCCTCCCTGTATTTTAACTGAGTGCAAAGACTGGTGTTTGGAAATTGTTGTATACTCCCCCGAAACAAGCTGGTCTACATCTGTTGCAACCGACCATTAACATTGCGGATAATGATATTTGGATGGAATTGGTGGCCGAAATGGTCGCACACATGTATCAGGGCCAGATTTGGGGATACTGCTGGCCACAGCTGTACTTCAACATCACGCAGACACGTCACAGAGAGCTGTGGCGTGTGTGGTTGGGCATTGCCGTCTTGAAAAATAGCACCAAAATATTGTACGAGAGGTAACACATGAAGAAGCGGGAAGCCTGTGACGTACAGCTGTTACGTCAGAGTTCCCATAATCAGTACAAGCCGTGGCCTGAAGTCATATCTGGTGACTCCCCATACGATGACTCCAAGAAAAACACCGCTGTACCTCTCCAAAACCGTGGCACAATAAGACCTCCACCCAGATCGCCGTCATATTCTACGACTATGTCATCTGGAACACCACAGAACTGCGATTCATCGATGCATACAATGCGATGACATTCATCAGCTGCTCACGCTTTCAAACGCAGCCGTTTGTGTTGTGGTGTTAACAGCAGCCTACGGACGCGGCGTTAATTCCCTAGTCCGGCTGCTGCCGATCACTGGCGAGGGATGAACACAATGTTGCAGGGGGTCCATTACTAGTCCTCGGATGACAGGCGCGTATGTCAAGGGGTTACGGTGTGCTTAATGCACAAATCGGCGATCCTTCCTTGTGGCGGCCACACGTGTTCGACCGGAATTTTGACGACGAATATCCCTGCTCGATACGTTCGCACGCAGTCCAGTATCGGTCACTATCACATCCGAGAGCCCCACAACTTTGATCACCCGGCCGAATGGAGACGTACAATTAGGCCTCTCTGAATCCCTGTTCGGTACTAATAAGGTGCCTGTGTCCTTCACATTTATCACTCAACGTGTGATGTTCACGTCCCTTATATAAACTACCAGGCCTGGAAACAATACTAAACACGAACAACACTAATGTACAGAGATTTGAAAATTATTAGACTCATAACGAGAAGTTTTATGTTTTCTACCACTCTCGAATTATTCAGCCATGTGATACTGTGGTTTTCACTCAATACCATCTATATGGCAGAATTTATCTTTCCTATTGGCAGTAATGTACCAATTACAATGTTGGCAGCACTCCCTAGCCTGTCAATTGTTACTGTTAAGATCGCGTGGTTGCAGCTGTTTCGAAGACAGTTTATTCAGCTGGATCGTACTTACGGTGCGTTTTATGTTTAATGTATCATTAAACAATAATTTATGACTATCTCTACTTGCAATTTAGGCATAAAATATAAATATTTTCATTATTATCAATAATCAAATGGCTCTGAGCACTATGGGACTTAACTGCTGTGGTCATCAGTCCCCTAGAACTTCGAACTACTTAAACCTAACTAACCTAAGGACAGCACACACATCCACGCCCGAGGCAGGATTCGAACCTGCGACCGTAGCGGTCGCGCGGCTCCAGACTGTAGCGCCTAGAACCGCTCGGCCACATCGGCCGGCTATCAATAATTAATTGTCAGATATTTGTTGGTTAGATGTCGGAAAAGTGATATGCCGCCGAGAAAAGTTGATACTATAAAACTATTACTTGAAGAAACAGTTTACAAATTTCACAAGAATCTGCAAGCCGCATTTGCCAGGCAGCGAAAGATGGCCTCCATTTCAGTCCTCTATGGATGCAAGAACAAACTTGTCCAGATGGCGGATGGCAACAGAAGAGCTAACAGTCAAGAATTGAAGAAGGCTCTGGAGAACTTCGTGGTCGATGTTTGTACCTCCACAGCCCGCAGGAAGCTTATTAGTGCAGGGCTTCCAGGTCGGCGTCCACGCAAAAAATCAAAACTTACCGCTGCGATGAGTGCAAAGAGACTGGAATGAACTTATGAAGCTAGAAATCAATTTGGAGAGGACTGGAGCAAAGTAAATAAACTATGTTTAAACCAATTGAGAATCTGTATGTGAAAATTTCTTTTGAAAGACGATATTTGTTTGCAACAAAATATTAAAAAAAAGACACAGAAAAATTTTCTTTTTTTTCTTCTGTTCATATGAGCATACAAAATCTGGTATCATGGACTTTTTATGATTAAACTGTTCTTTTTTCCTTTCAGGTCTGCTTTTCTGATGAGTCTATGTTTTCCATGTGTGAAGAAAGTAGCCAGTATGTCCAAAGAACGGTTGAAGAGTCTTCTGAGCTTTGCATAGCGCAAACCGTAAAACATCCCTTGTCTGTTATGGTGTGGAATGTCATGACAGCAAAGGGTACTGGCTGCCTTTAAAGTGTGGAAGGCACCATGAATTAATTTCAGTTTGGGAAAGTTCTGAAAAAGAGTCTTTCACCTCAGGTGAATGAATGGTTTTCCAACGGTGGCTTTGTGTTCACGCACGATGGTGCCAAAGTTACATTCATATCTAACAATATGTTCTAGGTGCTTTACTTTTCTTGGCAGACAGTGTATTTTGCATACCACTTATCGCCAGCGCGAATGAAAAACACATAAATACGTCCACATTATTCAGTGAAAGACGCACGAAATTATTAGGGCTCCGTATTGCAATCCAGAACGGATCTGTTAAAATGAAACAGTGATCAAATAACCGAAGACTCTGGTAAATAAGATGTGCTGCAAAACTTCACTCAGAAAAGGAGAGGACGATCAGCAAAATTCGCCAGACTGACATTGGTTGGAAAGGAACCGTTGCCTTAGCTCCGTTTGTGGTTTGGCAGGCTGTCAACAATCTGTGACGTTTCCTTTTAAAGGAGCTATGGTAGCATGTATCTTATTCAGCGTAACCACGACAAACGTTAATCTCGATGGCCGGACGAGGTATTAGTTCCGGACGCTCCCGAATATGAGTCTAAAGTCTTATCACTATGCCGATTCCTTTGGGCAAGTTTGTGCCACATGCTGGATCAATTAACATTGCTTGAACAACCATGTATCGACAGCCGAGTAAAATACTAACACCTCATAGAGAAGTTAAACAGTGTGTGACGTGGTTATCGCATTTCCATGTTATTCTACATGAACACGGAATCGAACCTTGGACGAATTCAGAGCTAATTACTTACCGATCGCTGTTTTATCTCTGATAATTCTTTAGATCTATTGGTTTGTAATCAACGGAAAGTTCAGATCTAGATAATAAGACAGAAAGAAAGAAAAAGAACGTCAAAAGTGAAATTTTGGGAGAGCCGAAGAACTTTGAATCAACTGAGCCTAACAATAAAAAATAAATAGCGTTTGTAAGGCGCAATAGCTGCAGATGCCACTGTTATACAGATACTTTCTTAGCAATTTATAAATACACAGGCACTTCCTGCAGCTGTTGTGTTTTGTACTAAGCATTACACACTTTGCAAGACTCTTTCGTTTGCTATCTCGAACTTAGAAAATTTATGTATTTTAGTGGCCACCCTCAATAACAGCAAATAAAATTTCTAATTTCAACACTTGCAATGGCACCTTTCGTAAATACGATATCAACATTACTTTGTAACAACATAAGTACTAAACGACAGTCAACCAATTTTAAGGCAAGCTTAAATTGGATACAAATGGAAAAAATTTTACATGTTGAAGGTCTAACTTTTTCTTTTCTTTCTTTTTACGTTTCTCGTGCTCTATCAAAGGTCCCTGTACTTCTCGACCATGCTGTGTTCGCACAATCTCCAGGTGAGCCAGATTACGGTAAAGAGAATTCCAGTCAGAAACACTACGGAAATGAAACTTCCCTTGTGGTATTAAACTATAAATTGAAGAGATGTAGGTTTATTTTAGCCTGAGACAGCAGGTGTAAACGAGTAAACAAACAACAGGACCTCAATACAAGATGCATATTGTACCAAGTATATCATATATACTGCTATGGTAATGAAAATCTCAGCTGTACACCCATAAATACCGTGCCTGACAAAAAAAAGTGAGGAACGCAGAAGGGGAGGAAGAAACGAAATGAAACTCCACAGGTTGAGAAGGTATGCGATGTTATTTCAGTTATTACAAAATCTAGTCAAATTTATAGAGAACCTGGCCATATGAGCCCACTTATCAAATGGTTCAAATGGCTCTGAGCACTATGGGACTTAACGTCTGAGGTCATCAGTCCCCTAGCCTTAGAACTACTTAAACCTAACTAACATAAGGACATTACACACATCCATGCCCGAGGCAGGATTCGAACCTGCGACCGTAGCAGCAGCGCGGTTCCGGACTGAAGCGCCTAGAACCGCTCGGTCACAACGGCCGGCTGAGCCCACTTATCATTATGACCTTGCCCCCCCTCTGACTTGAGTGGATTCACTTAGAAGTTAAGCGTGTCCTAACGCCATTGTAGCTACTCCTGAGGCGAGTTGACCATCAACTGTCGCAAGTGGTCGTTGATACCCTGCTTACTGGCATTGGTAAAGAGTTGACGTCCAAGTTGGTCGCTACCAGTTCTATCGGGAACAGATCTGGGGATGTTGGTGAGCACAGAAGTATGTCAACATCACGCAGACAGTACATAGAGATACGTGCCATGTGTGGACGAGAATCGTCCTGTTGAAAAACAGCACCACGATACTATCGCATGAGGGGTATCACATGAGGACGTAGGATGCCCATTCTGCCGGCAGAGTTCCATCAATCACTACCAGTAGCGATCTGAAGTCATACCCGGTGGCTCCTCGCCCATGACGTCAGGACTAAAACCGCTGTGCCTATCCAAGACATTGGAATAATGCGACCTCTCTCCATATTGCCACATTATTCCCCGACGATGGCTACCCCAGGTAGTGCATTATTCCATTAACTAATGTTCGAATCTTTTTAGGCTGATCTTCAGTCGGCTTACAGGGAAGTTACATGTAAAAATTTGTGGTAAGGTCCTATGGGACTAAACTGCTTACGTCATCGGTCCCTACTCTTACACACCACTTAATCTAACTTAAACTAACCTAACTTACGCTAAGGACAACACACACACCGATGCCCGAGAGACGACTCGAACCTCCGACGGGGGAAGCCACGTGAACTCTGGCAAGGGGCCTCAGTCCGCGCGGCTACCCCGCGAGACGAAGTTAAATGGCCGCGCGGGATTAGCCGAGCGGTCTTAGGCGCTGCAGTCATGAGCTGTCCGGCTGGTCCCGACGGAGGTTCGAGTCCTCCCTCGGGCAAGGGTGTGTGTGTTTGTCCTTAAGATAATTTAGGTTAAGTAGTGTGTAAGCTTAGGGACTGATGACCTTAGTAGTTAAGTACCATAAGATTTCACACACATGTGAACATTTTTTGAAGTTAAATGTTTATTTCCAAAGTATAATGCCGGCTACTGGCTCAGTGACAAATTGCGAGAAGGACTCGTTCATTGAGGGGTGCCGAAAATCTTAACAACTGTTCCCTGTTTTCGATATAGATACTGCCAAGATGCAGTCAAAATCTGTACAGCACTGCCAGACTAGTCAGGACACACAAAAAGAGGCGTGCAGGGGATTTCAGTTTATGTAGGTACATTTACAAGATTTAATAAAATATTTTTTATTTGCTTACTAAAGCATGACTACAGCTTACAGTTTACACTGAAGCGCCAAAGAAACTGGTATAGGCGTGAATATTCAAACACAGACGTATGTAAACAGGCGGAAATTGGCACTGCGGTTGGCAACGCCTATATAAGACAACAAGTGTCTGGCGCAGTTGTTTAACCGATCTAACAAGTTGCTACAATGGCAGGTTATCAAGATTTACGTGAGTTTGAACGCGGTGTTATAGTCGGTGCACGAGCGATGAGACACAGCATCTCAAGGGTAGCGATGCAGTGGGGATTTTCCCGTACAATCATTTCACGAGTGTACCGTGAATATCAGGAATCCGGTAAAACATCAAATGTCCGACATCGCTGCGGTCGGAAAAAGACCCTACAAGAACGGGTCCAATGACGACTGAAGAGAATCGCTCAACCTGACGGAAGTGCAACCCTTCCTCACATTGCTGCAGATTTCAGTGCTGGGCTATCAACAACTGTCGGCGTGCGAACGATTAAGCGAAACATCATCGGTATGAGATGTCGGAGCCGAAGGCCTACTCGTGTACCCTTGATAACCGCCCGGTGCAAAGTTTTACGCATCGCCTGTGCCCGTCAACGCCGACGCTGGACTGCTGATGACTGGAAACACGTTCCCTGGTCGGACGAGTCTCGTTACATATTGTACCGAGTGAATGGACGTATATGGGTATGGAGACAACCTCATCAATCCATAGATCCTGCATGTCAGCGGGGTGCTGAGGCCCTGTAATGAAGTGGGGCGTGTCTAGTTGGAGTGATATGGGCCCACACCTCCCGAATTGCTACAGAATGGCTCCAGGATCACTCTTTTGAGTTTAAACGCTTCTGCTGGCCACCAAACTCGCCAGACATGAACATATCTTCGATGCCTTGCAACGTGTTGTTCAGAAGAGATCTCCACCCCCTCGTACTTTTAAGGATTTATGGACAGCCGTGTAGGATGATGTCAGTTCCCTCCAGCACTACTTTAGACATTAGTCGAGTCCATGCAACGTCGTGTTGCGGCACTTGTGCATGCTCGCGGGAGTCGTACAGGATATTAGGTAGATGTACCAGTTTATTTGGCTCTTCATTGTATGTTTGCATGCAATAATGTTCGTCGCTGAAGGCCAAATAAAGAAACACAAAAGGAAAACAGTAATGTTCGTTTGTTACGCTTTTGACGTATGATGAATGCAATTTATTCGTTTGTTCTAATGCCAGAAAGATATTTTCTGTGATATAACTACAATTTAACAATTTTCAGATTTTTTTACTTTACTTGTACTGCGAAACTTTGCCAGATTACATGATTCTACTTCAGCGGGAAGTACCCTAAAGGTTTTGATGACTGAGATGGCGACTGTCAAAATATATGACGTAAGTGGCTGAATCTTTCGACTGCATGGACATAAAAGCATTAAGTTTTTTAGACGGCCAATGCACCTTAAAAGTGACATAAATTTGAATTTGATACGCCAACCTGTTCACGAGAGAAAGGGCTCTTAACTTACGGAAAACAAATAGACAGACGGTTAAAAAAAGACGAAAATATTTATTCGTGTGATGTAATTACAAATTAACAATTTTCGGATATTTCCCTTGACCTGTACTATGAAACCTTGCTTCTTGCCGATTTTCATGGTTCCGGGTCAGCGGGATGTAGCCTATAGGTTTTGGTTAGTGGGTTTCCGAGTTTCAAAACATGTGACGTAAATGGCGGAATCTTTTGAAAATTGAGTTAGAAGTTAAGCATTGTACACTACCAAGGAGTTACAAACTTTAATATGTGACGTAAATCTGAATTTGATACGCCTACCTGTTCCAAAGAAAAAGGGAGCTCAACAAATGGACAGATATATGGAAAAATGATAAAAAATAGTTTTTCGTGTGGTATAACTACAAATTAACAATTTTTGGATTTTCCTTTATTCGTAGTATGAAACTTTGTCTCTTTGCAAATTTCATGATTCTAGATGAACAGGAAATACCCTATAGGTTTTGACGAGTGGGTTTCCGAGTATCAAAATATGTGACTTAAATGGCCACATATTTTGATTGAATTGACTTAGAAGTTTAAAATTTGTATATTGTCAAGGTACCCTAGACCTTAATATTTGACAAATTTGAACTTCACACATCTATCCCTCCCTAAGAAAAAGGGTTCTAAATAATCGGTGAGTGAGACAGGCGGACGGACAACAAAACGATCCTTTAATGGTTCCATTTTTTACAGGTTGAAGCACGGAACCATAAAAAGATTTTAATGTATCGCCATGAGTAATGTTTCTACGGCGAGTTGTCCGAAAGATGAATTCTGTTACTGAGACAGTACTGTCGGCCTTACAATTGTTATCCAGCTGGCATCTTCCATTGTGATTTCCAGTTTGCCACATATCATTCAGTTTTCACTTCTGAAACACAATGGAAGCTCCCAGGTTGATACCAATTATAAAGCAGCCCACACTATTACAGTGACTAACAGAATTCAGAATTCGTCTTTGGATACAACTAGCCGAGTAAACATCACTCACAGCGATACATCAAAGTCTTTTTTATCTATCTTCTTGTCACAGAGCCAGTACCCAGCATTACGCTGTGTATATAAATATGTATCTTCCACGTGCACCATCTGAAGATGAGTCTGAAAGGGTTCGAAAATTAATCGCTGGAATAAAAGAATATTTCAAAAAAGAGAGCGGTTGCATTTTTCTGTATTTGTATAATAATCTTTACGCTGAGTAAAAACTGTTTTTTTACAGAAATATTATTTGGTATGTGGTAAGTAAAGTGCGAAAGTCCTCCGTGCCGTTGACGGTGGAGCCTTTGCGTCAAACTGTTGAGGATGCCGTCAGCGTAATCAGTAGGACAGGTCATTACGGACTCAGCAAACAATTATCTAGATGCTGAAATCCGTAGTGTCCCGACAATCTTACGCGATAGTTAGACAGTCCGCAGCGACAGATGGCATTCAAAGAGGATTACAGGAGTTAAACTCTCCGACGTTTGAAGACTATAATCCCGTTTGTAGTCGCCGCTTTTGTTTTCGTATTCCACAACAGAGTTTTGAGAAAAACATGCGTTAAGTCGTACACCCACGCACGTGAATTAAGTCTTTGACTCTTGAAGTCTGGTAAATTTCCCAATACGTTCTGCAGTTTCGAGAGGCTTTCCACCAGCGAGTAACACGTTATGGAAATTGCCCTTAATTGAATACTTTCTTGCTTTAAGATTCGTGTAAACTGGGTAGTGTGTAATGGTCGGGAAGACGTAGTAATGCAAAAGAGATTGATAAGAGGGTGATGCGTGATGTAGAGTACGGCGTTTTGAAAATTGTGATTAAGCGACACCACGCAAAGTTTGTATCGGCTAGTCTGGACAGGATTCGGGGCCTTATTCTAGGCCTTAGACACGTGGGATGCCTTGAAGGGTATCAGCTAGACTTCCTCTGGGAATATGCGACATTGTAAAGGTGTAATATTAACACCATAATTTACAAAAAATCGCTCGTTTCATCCACCGTCATGCGAGTTATGTGATTTATTTGTCAAAAATACCTTACAAGGCAACACGGCGTATCCCTAGGTCTGATCCACATTGAAGGACCAAAGAAAGTGGTACACCTGCTTAATATCGTGTAGCGAGCACGCAGAAGTGCCGCAACACTACGTGGCATGGTCTTGATTAATGTCCAAAGTAGTGCTGGATGGAATTGACACCATGAATCCTGCAGGGGTATCCATAAATCCTTAAAAGTACGAGGAGGTGGAAATCTCTTCTGAACAGAACGTTGCAAGGCATCCCAGATATGCTCCATAATGTTCATGTCTGGCAAGTTTAGCGGTCAGCGGAAGTGTTTAAACGCAGAGAGTGTTCCTGGGGCCACTCTATAGCAGTTCTGGGCTTGTGGGGTGTTGTATTGTCATGCTGGAATGCCCAAGTCCGTCAGAATGCACAATGAACATGAATGGATGCAGGTAATCAGATACGATGCAAACGTACGTGTCACCTGTCGTATTTAGACATATCAGGGTTTCCATATCACTCCAACTGCACACCTCCCACACCATTACAGAGCCTGAACCAGCTTGAACAGTCCCCTGCTGACATGCTGGGTCCACAGTTTCATGAGGTGGTCTCCGTACCCGTACACGTCCATCCACCGATACTGTATGAATCGAAACTCGTCCCACCAGGCAACGTGTTTCCAGTCATCAACAGTTCGAGGTCAGTGTTGACGGGCCCGGGCAAGATGTAAAGCTTTGTGTCGTGCAGTCATCAAGGGTACACGAGTGGGCCTTCGGCTCCGAAATCCCATATCGGTCATGTTTTGTTGAACGGTTCGCACGCAGACAGTTGATGATGGCCCAGCACTGACGTCTGCAGAAAATTGCAGAAGGGTTGCACTTCTGTCACTCTGAACGATTCTCTTCAGTCGTCATTGGTCTCTTTCTGGCAGGATCTTTTTCCGGCCGCAGCGATGTCGGAGATTTGATGTTTTACCGGATTCCTCTTATTCGCGGCACACTCGTGAAATGGTCGTAGGGGAAAATTCCCACTTCATCGCTGCCTGGGAGACGGTGCGTCCCATAGCTCGTGCGCCGACTATAAGACTGCGTTCAAACTCACTAAAATCTTTATAACGTGCCATTGCAGCAGCAGTAACCGACCCAACAACTGCGCCAGACACTTGTTATCTTATATAGGCGTTGCCGACAGCAGCGTCGTATTCTACCTGTTTACACATCTCTGTATTTGAATATGCATGCCTATACCAGTTTCTTTGGTGCTTCAGTGTACGAAAGATGATGTGAGGCGTGACTAGTGTATACAGAACACTATCTCCAAAAGTTTCGGAGCAGTCACTGGTTACAGAGAAACTCCGTTTCATTTTTCTCACCCCCATTTATCTTTGTGTATATGTTGCAGTGAAGATATCTACACCACGGTAGAACTACTGACGTCATACGCTGTGTATTTTGTTTGGAAAGAAACTCATTACATTTATTCTCGGTACTGGTTGTTGACAACAGTAATGGGCACTCTACTCTTCGTCCTCAAGTTTACAATTAGTACTCCTCGGCTCAGTCTCGGGTCTGTTTTTTCGAAAGTATTAGTAGTATATCAACAGTGATGCACAACGGTATGGGTAGTTTTATTGATGAAGATTTGGTCGATTTTCTCCTCGTGTGCGGGTTTACTGAATGTAAAGGAAGATCGACATGAAGACAATATGTTGAGCAGATCCCACAGCGATGGCAACCTCATCATAGTAATTACTTTTGCATCTGTCTGAGGACTGTTGCACGACTATATGTTTTGTGTAGCAGACATGTTCACTAACTTGAAGGTAAAAAGGGACATTTATATGAAACCGAGACAGATGGGAAGAAAGTAACGAAACTGTTTCTTAATCAAAAGTAATCGATATACCTGTTAATCAATTTATCCCACAGTGAGACGAGACAGTCAATGCCTTATGGAAAACTGTTTGCGGTTGCCTACGAAACCATGGTTGTGCCCATGCGTGCCCCTCTTCGTCCGAAGCAAATTGTCTTTCTTCATGTCTCCAGAAATGTGGAAATCACATGGGAAGAGATCGAGACGGTGTAGAGGATGTGTAAGGGCTTCCCAGTGAAACTTCTGCAACTTACTCGAAATAATCTTGGCAATATGTGGGCGGCCATTACTTTGCAACGGAATGATATCATCCGTCACCATTCGTGAGCGTTTGGACTCGATGACGCTCATCAGTTTTTGCAATGGGTCCACGACCACTTAATCGTGGAGCCGTGTTCGAGAAAGTCAATGACCAGCGGGATTTTGTAGTCAAAGGAAAAGTCCATCATGACTTTCCCGGAGCTGGCGTGCATGATGTTTCGACAACGCTGTAGAAGTTTTCGCTGGGGAGCCCTTACGCATCCTCTATACTGCCCCGATCCCTCTCCACGCAATTTCCATATTTTTGGAGGCCTGAAAAAACACATTTGTAGCCGTCGATTTGCTTCGGACGAAGAGGGCACATCTGAGTACAATTGGCGTTCCGTAGGCAACCGCAAACTTTTTTTTCCGTGAAGGCATTGACCATCGTGATAAGCAGTTCACTTACTTTTTCCATCTGTCTCGTTTTCATTTGACTGCACCTTATATTTCCACAAAAACAAAGGTAATCAGTCGCGCGGGGTAGCCGTACGGTCTTGGGCGCCTTGCCACGGTTCGCGCGGCTCTTCCCGTCGGAGGTTCGAGTCCTCCCTTCGGCATGGGTGTGTGTGTTGTCCTTAGCGTAAGTTACTTTAAGTTAGATTAAGTAGTATGTAAGCCTAGGGACCGATGACCTCAGCAGTTTGGTCCCATAGGAACTTACCACAAATTTCAATTTCAAAGGTATCAGGGCAACAAACCGAATATATCATACTGTGTAACGAGGCACCTAGGGCAAAGAGTGTAATTCTGACAACGGCGTTGGGGTTATCCCTGTAATGCGTCAAGGTATGCTGTTTGATCGCTACTGCTGCATCTGCCTCAGGCGGCAAGCTACTATTCGTATACAGCCAGTGGATGCTTACGAGTAGCTGCAGTAATCGATAGACGCGCTCCATGAAGATCTAAATGCATGCAGCGCGTTTCGCCTCGGGTTCGTTTAGTGAGAGCGATAGGGCAACGGAAATCTGAATTGCTAAACGTTTAATTCGGTTCACGTTGTTCGGTTGCAGGTTGCCTACCTAACAGCTTCCAGCGCCAACAAAAAATTGAATTTCAGTATTTCAAAGAATTACTGACCCAGTGTAAAAACTTAAAATTCTTTCATAATCTACATATTAAGAGGAACAATCTTCTGTTGCAGGTTTAACAGAATATGTTAAGTATTAGAGATGGAACTGTTACAACGCTTGAGGCAGCATAACTCGGAGCGCGCAAATTACCTAGATTACATTCCTCCAGTATTTGAGAATGTGAGCACTTTGCGACTTACATCAAACTTCACACATAATTTCAAACCTCTACAAAGATTTTTCCTACTGACACCCCCCCCCCCCTCCCCCTCCTCACCATCACCATCCACATAATGATGAAAGGGAGAAGTTTATCGCTTATTACATTTTCGCACTCTGTGCAGTAAAACCAAGCATCTGACACGATACTTTAATTTATTACCTCTTTACTACTAACTCAATTCGCAACACATTTTCGAATCAATATCCACATGTACCATTGAGTGTACCTTATATCAATGTACGACGCATAGTCCAGGAGATATGACATCATAAACACTGAGATGCGTGAAAAAATACAGTTTGTTTAAAACGTAGCGCAAGGTACCCAGACTGTATTCGTACAGTGTTTGATAATGGGAGCACTCAGCAACTACCAAAAAACTTTAAATATAATTTCAAACTTTTTCTAAACGTTTTTTCACTTACATGCTTAACTTCAAACATTGAACTCACTTGTAAAGTAGTCAGATGTTTGCAGGTGATTTTTATATGGGAGTTGGATTCCTTAAGGAATGGTTTTCTGGTATTTATGTAACTCCAGTGGCAAAGTCGACAAAAAGTGGAACGTCATAAGAGGTTTACTATTACAGACCAAAAAGAATTAATCAAGACACCACTGCCTCCCCCATACGTTTTGTGCAATTACCGTGGTGGAAAAAGCAAAGAAATCCGAGTCAACTCGAAATGTTACGGACGGTAATTCTTCCCGCGTACCGTTCGAGAATTTAACAGGAAAACAGGGGTGGGGGGGGGGGGGGGGGTGGCAGGGGAGGGAGGGGGAGAGATGACAGTGTTACATGAAGCACTATCCTCCGCACACCTCAAGCTGGCTCGTGGAGTTTAAAAATAAATATATCTGTACTCTCACAACAGTAGACCTCACCGAGTTTTTCTAGTTAGAACATACCTAGTGTTTGATTTATGTTAGCCCAGAGAACGGGTGAGCATGATCTGTACGTTCGATTTCGCATGCATTTACCAGCATTAAACACGTTCCTGATATGGTATTAAGAGTAAACAATGCGCATCGCGGAAGTGAAGTTTGTACTGGAAAAAAGGGTTCGCACTAATAATCCTATGGACTTTGATTTATTCTTGGCACAATGAGTATCCACTCGAAGTTTGTACCATTATTTATCTCACACACCATAATTTACCTGATAGGTTTTATGTACCTATAAGAAGAAAAAAATGGCTCTGAGCACTATGGGACTTAACCTCTATGGTCGTCAGTCCCCTAGAACTTAGAACTACTTAAACCTAACTAACCTAAGGACGTCACACAACACCGAGTCATCACGCCTATAAGAAGACTTCAAAAAGTAAGTTACACATTATTATGGCAGTATCTTTTTTTGAATGCTCTTCTACACTTCGAAATGACATAGACGCATTTTTCGACGTACTCACTAAGGCTTGCAAACCGGTCTGAACGTTCGACCAAAAGTTCAATTCCTCCACGATAGAAATCCGTTTCTTGGTCACTGAGCCATTCGAGATCCATTGTGTGAACGTTTTCTTCGTTGGGGAAGCTTTCCCCCCCCCCCCCCCCCCCCAGATGTACATTCAGCTTATCGAAAAGATGAAAATCGTATTGCGCAAGTTCTTCCGTCCTTCCCGATCAGCATCATCCACGCTTGTAAGCCCTAGGTCAAATTGTTGACGTCATTTCACTACGCCTCGACGTGACTTTGTATTTGGTCGAAATACCGCCAGACTTTCACCGCTAATCTGTGTGCAATTTAGACGTTTTGCCAGCAAGAATCATACTATACCGCGTGTTTCAAAGTTGGTACACACTTCCAGTTGTCGCGCCACGTCACACGCACGCTATGACGCAACTGTTGACCGTACCGCAGCAGAACTGTCTCTGCAGGAAACTAGGGACACGTACTCTCTTATGACAATGCGCTACTCTTGTTGCGCAATGACCTTAACGTATGACGACATATGTCACTTACTTTATGAAGTCCCTACGTAAACTAAAGACAATTTTTCCTGGCAATGCCAAATCGCAGAAGAGGATTATTCGATTATTTTTGAAGATTGCAGCTGTTTTATGTATGACGCAACAAGGAATGCTGTTGACGCACCATCTCTTATCAAAGGACTGACAGGCTGAATCTCGGTACTGTTTTCCGCGTCGTTAATCCGAAGCACAAAACGAGCTTGTACGCCGATAGCATGGACACTCTACGTAAAGATTCAGCTGAAACGGTCAGCAATAAGAAATCCTTGTGTAATATGATCAGGAAATAAAAATTTCTCGAATTAATTCTGAATGAAGCAGACAGTATCGATTCTGGATAGATCATTACTCAGAGCTGTGGAATACACCCGAAGTCGATCTGTCTCACGCCACTTTACAGCAATGTCATTGAAACCATCCACACCCAACAAATCCACAAGCACGTTTCAACACACATATCCATCCCCAACACCTACTTGTTCCATCGACGATCCTTATCTTACCCGACTGATATCCCATCAACTAAATAACAGAAAGTCCACCATATTTGTCTCCTTTGATATCCAGAAATCTTTAGACCAGGTATTGCATTCTGGGCTGTTTTTCAAGCTACAAACCAATGTACTCCACGTTAACTACATCCATCTTCTCACATCCCTCTTTCCCCACCATCATACACATCTCACAATCAACCACACTTTCTTTCGTACATTTCATTCAATGCAGGCGTGCCTCAAGGGTCTTTCCTGTACTCCGTCCTTTACGTCTTGTACACTGCAGACATTCCCAAACCACCAACTCTCACATATATCCTGCAGTATTCTGACGACTTCACCTACCTAGTTATTGACCACACCCTCCAACTTTCCCTTGGATCCCTCCAGCTCCACTGGCATCTCTTGGTCTACTGGAAACTTCAAGTAAACCCGTCAGGAAAGCCAAGGTACTATCTTTGGTCGCACTACTTAGCGTTTCGTCGTCTAGAAAAAAATGGTTCAAATGGCTCTGAGCACTATGGGACTTAACTTCGGAGGTCATCAGTCCCCGAGAACTTAGAACTACTTAAACCTAACTAATCTAAGGACATCACACACATCCATGCCCGGGGCAGGATTCGAGCCTGCGACCATAGTGGTCGCGCTGTTCCAGACTGTAGCGCCTAGAACCGCTCGGCCACCCAGGCTGGCCGTCGTCTAGATTTTCACCTCTCCATCTACAAGCAGCTCATTCTTCTGGCTAACACAATACAGTGTTTAAGACTAACCCTTCACAGACAACTAACAAGGAATATACACCTCCTTACCGTACAACACGAAGCCCGAAACCAACTAAAACTACTAACAGGCCACACCTGGGTCTATATCCTTCTACCACTATCGTCATCTATAAATCCCTCATCCTCCCAATCCTAACTTACGCCAACAGTGCTTGAATCTCAGCCTGCCCTAAATTCTATAAGTGATTTGAAATCCAGGAAAGATATGCACTCCAGTTCGCCTTCCGTATCCGCCTCCCTTCCCCAACTCACATTCTGTACCAACTCATGCACTTGCTACACCTTCTTCTCTTCCTAGAGCACCTTCAGATCCAACACATTAACGTATATCCACCCACTAAACAACAACGCCGGCCGGAGTGGCCGAGCGGTTCTAGGCGCTACAGTCTGGAACCGCGCGACCGCTACGATCGCAGGTTCGAATCCTGCCTCGGGCATGGATGTGTGTCATGTCCTTAGTTAGGTTTAAGTAGTTCTAAGTTCTAGGGGACTGATGACCTCAGAAGTTAAGTCCCGTAGTGCTCAGAGCCATTTGAACCATTTTGAACAACAACACTGCTGCCATGCTGCGGCACTACACTCATATTCCACCTTCCATGCATTTTTATGGTTTATCCATCCGCTTCTGCCAGAATTTCAGTCTACTCCCACTACCAAACGACGAAATCCAGCTCTAGTCACAACGCTTCGCTTCACACAACCCCTTTCCATCCCTCCCCCTTTATGACTATCATTCGCTACCTTCGGTACCACAGGGCCCCAATATCATACTATCATTCCATCTCCATCATGACCATTATCATTTTCGTGAACCACTAGCATCGTCATTATACCTTAGTATCATTAATATTATCAATAGTGATTTCATTTTAATTGCAATTTAAAATCGTGTAAAATGTTTCAAACTTCATAAAAATGTGCATAAATGTGTTTTTTTAGAAAACATCATTTATTGTCAACTCATTTTTATATATTTCAAAACTTCTTTTAAATACGCATAACCTTTGGCTAAAGAGTGGTATTTGGTCACTCCAGTCTGCCCCTTCGTGGGGGGCTGAAATAACAATAACGAGTAAATGTGACTCAGTAATTCACATTCAAGTGCTTGCCAGAGGGTTCACAAAACCACTTTCAGACTGTTTCCTGACCGGTCTCCTCTCGGATAGCACAAGGGAATAATGAACACCTAAATCTAAAACTCTCATTTCTCTTATTTTATCATGATGGTCATTGCTCCCTAAGCAGGAGGGAGTAAAAAAAATTTTCTATTTCGGAGAAGGAAGTTGGTGACTGAAATTTTTATGAAAAGACCTCACCTCAACGAAAAATGCCTTTATTCTAATAACTGCCACCCCAATTTGCATATCACATCCGCGACATATTCTCTCTCTCTCTCTCTCTCTCTCTCTCTCTCTCTCTCTCTCTCTCTCTCTCTCTCTCCCCCCTCCCCAATTTCACAATAATACAAAACGAGGTGTCTTCCGTCAATCCTATGTAGTAAGGATCCCATAACGCACAACTGTACTCTACCAGAGAACTGAGAAGGATAGTGTAGGCAGTCTCTTTACTCATTCTTGTCAGAAAGGTCACAGTTCGAAGAAATTGATGGAAAGTCATCGAGTAAAACAGAAAGATATATGGCGACGCCCAAAGAAGTGTTACAGGCCATCTCCTGTTCTTGATCTACATAAACGATTCAGTAGACGATCTGAGTAGCCCTCTTTGATTGTTTGCAGACGATGTTGTCATTTATCGTCTTGTAAAGTTATCAGATGATCAAAACTAACTGCAAAACGATTTAGACAAGATATCTATATGGTCTGAAAAGTGTCAATTGACTCTAAGTAATGAAAAGTGTGAATTCATCCAGATGAATGCTAAAAGGAATCCACTAAATTGTGGTTATACGACAAATCAAACAACTGTAAAGGTTATAAATTCAAGTAAATGCTTAGGGATTATAATTACTTAAACTTGAACTATCATATATATATATATATATATATATATATATAATGTTGTGCAGAAAGCAAACCAAAGAGTGCGATGTAATGGCAGAGTACTTAGAAAATACAGCAGGTGTACTAAAGAGACTGCCTACACTACGCTTGTCCTTCCTCTTCTGGAGTATTCCTGCGCGGTATGGGATCCGTATCAGATGGGATTGATGGAGAACACCGCAAAATTTCAAAGAAGGACAGCTCGTTTTGTATTATCGCGAAATAAGGGACAAAGTTCCACGGATTTGACAAGCGAATTGGGGTGACAAATATTAAAACAAATATACTTCTGACAACGTCAGCGTGGGGGCGATCTGTAGTATTATCAACACTGAATAACTTTTCAACTGCCAAGATCGCTGAAATCATTTATTCATATAGATTACCGGTTGCGGCAATTCTCTGTTGCTGTCTTCGGATATGCAAAAGATAGGACCGAATGTGCTAGCATACAGTAACTAAAATAACAGCACACCTAATTATACCCAAGATTTGTAATACATGGAACAACATATCTAAGTTTACTTCATTATACAATCTCCTTCAGTACAGTAAGTGCTGCTCTACAACGTTATCTCCATGTTGGTATCGTGAGCTGTACTAGTAGTCGGCATGTCAAAATAACAGTTATGTACACACATGTTATATCACCGATTACAAGTGTTCACATTCGTCACCACTTGACAAAAGACAGATCCCAGAGTCGCACCAAGAATGTGTGGGAGTGTCAGTTATTTTAAAACTGCATTCCGACTTCTAGTATAGTCCACGATACTAACATGAAGATACATCGTGTAGCACGGCGTACTGTACTGAAGGAGAAGATTGTGTAATGATGTAAACATACGTATGTTGTTGTTCTATGTACTGCAAATCTTAGAAATAATTATGTGTGCTGTTATGTTAGCTACTGTATCCCTCGGTCCCATCTTTTGCAGATCCGAAGGTGGCAACAGAGAACTGCCGAAGTCGGTAATATATATGAATAAATGGTTTCAGCGGTCTTGGTACTTAAATTTCAGCGGTCTTGGTACTTAAAAAGTCCTTAAAAGAAAGGCGTCTTTCGTTGTGTCAGGATTTTCCCGTGAAATTTCAATCAGACAACGAAAATATTTTGTTGGGGCTCACATAAACGGGAAGCAATGATATAATAAAATAAGAGAAATCAGAGCTCACACGGAAAAATCTACGTGTTCGTATTTCCTGCACGCTGTTGGAGAGTGGAATAGTAGAGAAATAGCTTGAAGGTGATTGGATGAACCCTCTGCCTGACACTTCATTTTGAATTGCAGAGTAATCGTGTGGATGTAGAATTGCTGCATTTTCTAAGTGTTTTGCCAATAAAACGCTGTTTTTGGTTCTCCTGCCCTACAACATTTCCTGCCTAACGATTCCATTGTGATAATTTCATTATAAAGTAGATTTAATAAATACTTATTGTCAAATTTAGGTGAAATCCGCAGGGACTTACTGCTATTATCTGAGAAGCTAATTTTGTGAATGTGCAACAACACACATTTAAATCGTGTATTGTAAGTGGACTTTGAAAGTTTGCAATGCAAATATTGTCATTTTATAAGTACGAACTGGAAAATAGAATGGAAAAGAAAAAAACAAATATTTTTTAACTTTTTATCTTTTGTAGCCGAATAATGTACAACAAACGCCTCTCATTCTTATGTTCGTTTAATCTTAGCTACAGATCTGATCTAGGCAGTAGTTTGACAGTTTACTTGCCAAACTGAGCAACCTAAACTTTTCGCCAAGTGCAGTGCAATGGTTACGCTTATACCAAACATCTCTTCGGAAATGCGTCATGCCCGGTGTAGTATCCTCTTCTCCTGTGTGGCATCCTCGTCGCCACTATAGAGTCTTCTACCGCAAAGAAGCAAGGGAGAGGATGTTGTCATGGGTGGTCGGTATCCTCTTTCAACACAAATGCACACATGGGTTAATACGGTTCTTTATCTACATGAAGCTCTACTTAAATTGAATGCAGTGTATGTTCGTGGTACAAGCTCATCAGTAATAGTCCTCTTGCAGACAATAACGGTAATCTTGCTATTGCAAACTTGAGTCTCGCTACGGTCACTAACCTGGTCGCAAAGTACTGTCGTAGCCTGCGATGAACTATATCCGCCTCACGAGTGGACTGACAGACGCCAAACTGGAGTGTGAATTAAGGCCTGGCCAGACAGAATCCGGCCTGCCGCTGCGACGGACGGCGCAGCGGTGGGCCGGACCCGTCAGCGGCCAGGGACGCCACACAGGCAACGGCCGGCCGCAGCAGCGACTCTTTATGCGTCAGCTGTGTTACACTGTGGAAGGGGCCGAACCCCATTATTAAGCTTGCATGCGTAGCGCGATTGTCTTGGCGTTAGACGATTTGGAATCCTCACGCGGGACGCGTTATCTTTGTGCGAGATTTTTTTTTTTTTTTTAATTGTAGAAATAAGTAGCTCGCACTAGCGATACGAAATGGCACCAAGAAGAGGAGATGTTGGGTGCACGACATTAATAGCAACAGAGAAAGCTTAGGAGAATACCATCGTCTGTGTATTGATCTAAGAGTCTGACGAAGATAGGTTCTTCAAATATTTTCGTATGTTGCGAGAATGTTTCGAGGAAATGTATCGCCTGATAAAAAGGTAGCACCGAGAAGTGCACAACGAACTGGAGAAAGCCAATTGATGCAAGGCACAGGGTAAGCATTTGTTTGAGGTAAGTTTTAACGTTTGTGGCCTCTTTGTGCTTCAAACAGAAGTCATACAAATTATTCCATTTCAGTTTTGCTGTATCATATGAAAGGTTCGGCAGAAGAAAGTGCTACCCCACAACGTAGTTACGAGTGGAGTGATAAATTGATTTACGAATACAGTAAACGATAGTAACATCTAGTTCCGAATGTCCCGCTAGAGACAACTTTCTACTTAATACATTGTTTTGTTTCATTGTATTCATATCATTGACATTGAAAACAAACATATCTTTGGTCGTTAACTTATCCATTCGTTCTATCAGCATAACAAATTTTAATCTTTTCCAGATACTTGACTACAGGCGACAGTCACCAGACCATAGCTTTTTTCTTTTCGGTTAGGCCGTTCAACAGTCTCAGATATTGTGAAATAGTGTGCCAGGCTATATGGACTGTTCTACAGACCAAACATTTACGTACTCCTACAATGTGGAAGAAATCTGAAGAAGGATTTCTAGAACTTGTGGGGTTTCCGGACTGCCTTGGAAGCATAGACGGAAAGCCTATCAGGTTAAAATGCCCGAAGGATAGTGGATCCCAGTTCTTCTGTTACAAACAGTTCTTTTCGCTGGTTCTCCTGGCGATCGTTGATTCGTACTACGAGTTTACAGTAGTTGATATTGGAAGTTATGGACGTCACAGTGACAACACTATTTCTGAGAATTCAGCTTTCTATCAAGAGTATATCGAGGGCAAAAGTATTCTACCCCCAAATCAGGATCGCGTGTATTAGACAAAAAGTTGTATTCTCACACCTCCTCTGTAAGTCTTTCTGTGTCCATGATGTACGCACTACGAGCTGCAAGACAAAAACCGCCTCACGCCGCTCCAGTGTGACCACAGAGCAGATGAGTGCGACAACAGAGGCAAGCAGCCACTCCGGCTTGTGGCGAATCTGTAATCTGTGACAACCCGGCGGCGGCCGGTATGGCAGGCCGTATGCTGGTGCGTCAAAGCCGCACTGTGTGTGACGGCCGCCATACAGTAACAAGCGATTCAACAGTGCGGCCTGCCGGCTGCGGTTCAAGGCCACAGGCCGGACGGCCAGGCCGCATTCTGTCTGGCCTTAAGGCCTGGCCAGACAGAATCCGGCCTGCCGCTGAGACGGACGGCGCAGCGGGAGGCCGGGCCAGTCAGCGGCCAGGGGTGCCACACAGGCAACGGCCGGCCGCAACGACTCTTGATGTGTCAGCTGTTAACACTATGGAAAGGGCCTTATTAAGCTTGCGTGTGTAACGCAATTGTCTTGGCGTTAGACGATTTGGAAGCTTCATGCGGGACACATTATCTTTGTGCGAGCTATTACTATTATTATTTTTTTTTTAAGTACAGAAATGAGTAGCTCGCACTAGCGATACGAAATTGCCCCAAGAAGAGGAGATGTTGGGTGCACGACATTAATAGCAAGAGAGGAAGCTTAGGAGAAAACCATCATCTGTGTATTGATCTAAGAGTCTGACGAAGATAGGTTCTTCAAATATTTTCGTATGTCGCGAGAATGTTTCGAGGAACTGCATCGCCTGATATAAAAGGTAGCACCGAGAAGTGCACAACGAACTGGAGAAAGCCAATTGATGCAAGGCACAGGGTAAGCATTTGTTTGAGGTAAGTTTTAACGTTTGTGGCCTCTTTGTGCTTCAAACAGAAGTCATACAAATTATTCCATTTCAGTTTTGCTGTATCATATGAAAGGTTCGGCAGAAGAAAGTGCTACCCCACAACGTAGTTACGAGTGGAGTGATAAATTGATTTACGAATACAGTAAACGATAGTAACATCTAGTTCCGAATGTCCCGCTAGAGACAACTTTCTACTTAATACATTGTTTTGTTTCATTGTATTCATATCATTGACATTGAAAACAAACATATCTTTGGTCGTTAACTTATCCATTCGTTCTATCAGCATAACAAATTTTAATCTTTTCCAGATACTTGACTACAGGCGACAGTCACCAGACCATAGCTTTTTTCTTTTCGGTTAGGCCGTTCAACAGTCTCAGATATTGTGAAATAGTGTGCCAGGCTATATGGACTGTTCTACAGACCAAACATTTACGTACTCCTACAATGTGGAAGAAATCTGAAGAAGGATTTCTAGAACTTGTGGGGTTTCCGGACTGCCTTGGAAGCATAGACGGAAAGCCTATCAGGTTAAAATGCCCGAAGGATAGTGGATCCCAGTTCTTCTGTTACAAACAGTTCTTTTCGCTGGTTCTCCTGGCGATCGTTGATTCGTACTACGAGTTTACAGTAGTTGATATTGGAAGTTATGGACGTCACAGTGACCACACTATTTCTGAGAATTCAGCTTTCTATCAAGAGTATATCGAGGGCAAAAGTATTCTACCCCCAAATCAGGATCGCGTGTATTAGACAAAAAGTTGTATTCTCACACCTCCTCTGTAAGTCTTTCTGTGTCCATGATGTACGCACTACGAGCTGCAAGACAAAAACCGACTCACGCCGCTCCAGTGTGACCACAGAGCAGATGAGTGCGACAACAGAGGCAAGCAGCCACTCCGGCTTGTGGCGAATCTGTAATCTGTGACAACCCGGCGGCGGCCGGTGCGGCAGGCCGTATGCTGGTGCGTCAAAGCCGCACTGTGTGTGACGGCCGCCATACAGTTACAAGCGATTCAACAGTGCGGCCTGCCGACTGCGGTTCAAGGCCACAGGCCGGACGGCCAGGCCGCATTCTGTCTGGCCTTAAGGCCTGGCCAGACAGAATCCGGCCTGCCGCTGAGACGGACGGCGCAGCGGGAGGCCGGGCCAGTCAGCGGCCACGGATGCCACACAGGCAATGGCCGGCCGCAACGACTCTTGATGCGTCAGCTGTTAACACTATGGAAAGGGCCTTATTAAGCTTGCATGCGTAGCGCAATTGTCTTGGCGTTAGACGATTTGGAAGCTTCATGCGGGACACATTATCTTTGTGCGAGCTATTATTATTATTTTTTTTTTTAAGTACAGAAATGAGTAGCTCGCACTAGCGATACGAAATTGCCCCAAGAAGAGGAGATGTTGGGTGCACGACATTAATAGCAAGAGAGAAAGCTTAGGAGAAAACCATCATCTGTGTATTGATGTAAGAGTCTGACGAAGATAGGTTCTTCAAATATTTTCGTATGTCGCGAGAATGTTTCGAGGAACTGCATCGCCTGATATAAAAGGTAGCACCGAGAAGTGCACAACGAACTGGAGAAAGCCAGTTGATACAGGGCACAGACTAGCCATTTGTTTGCGGTAAGTTTCACCATTTTTTGCCTTTTTGTGCTTCAAACAGAAGTCATATAATTTATTCCATTTCAGTTTTGTTGTATCATATGAAAGATTCGGCGGAAGAAAATGCTATCCCACAACGTAGTTACGAGTGGAGTGATAAATTTATCTGCAGTGTTTACGAATACAGCAAACGATAGTCACATCTAGTTCCGTATGTCCTGCTAGAGACAACTTTCTACTTAATAGATTGTTTTGTTTCATTGTATTCATAACATTGTCATTGAATTTAAACAAACATATCTTTGATCGTTAACTCATCTATGTTCTATCGACATAAGATACTTGACTACAGGCAACAGTCACCAGACCATAGCTTTTCCTTTTCGGTTAGGACGTTCAACAGTCTCAGAAATTGTGAAACAAGTGTGCCAGGCAATATGGACTGTTCTACAACCCAAGTATTTACCTACTCCTACAACAGAGATGTGGAAGAAATCTGAAGAAGGATTTCTAGAACTTGGAGGTTTCCGAAATGCCGTGGAAGCCTAGACCATAACAGGTTAAAATGCCCGAAAGATAGTGGATCCCAGTTCTTCTGTTACAAACAATTCTTTTCGTTGGTTCTCCTGGCGATCGTTGATCCATACTATGAGTTTACAGTAGTTGATATTGGAAATTATGGACATCACAGTGACCACACTATTTCTGAGAATTCAGCTTTCTATCAAGAGTATATCAAGGGCAAAATTATTCTACCCCCAAATCAGGATCGCGTGTATCGTTCAAAAAGTTGTATTGTCTCACCTCCTCTATAAGTTTTTCTGTGTCCATGATGCATGCCCAACGAGCTGCAAGACAAAAACCGCCTCACGCCGCTCCAGTGTGACCACAGAGCAGATGAGTGCGACAACAGAGGCAAGCAGCCACTCCGGCTTGTGGCGAATCTGTAATCTGTGACAACCCGGCGGCGGCCGGTATGGCAGGCCGTATGCTGGTGCGTCAAAGCCGCACTGTGTGTGACGGCCGCCATACAGTAACAAGCGATTCAACAGTGCGGCCTGCCGGCTGCGGTTCAAGGCCACAGGCCGGACGGCCAGGCCGCATTCTGTCTGGCCTTAAGGCCTGGCCAGACAGAATCCGGCCTGCCGCTGAGACGGACGGCGCAGCGGGAGGCCGGGCCAGTCAGCGGCCAGGGGTGCCACACAGGCAACGGCCGGCCGCAACGACTCTTGATGCGTCAGCTGTTAACACTATGGAAAGGGCCTTATTAAGCTTGCGTGTGTAGCGCAATTGTCTTGGCGTTAGACGATTTGGAAGCTTCATGCGGGACACATTATCTTTGTGCGAGCTATTACTATTATTATTTTTTTTTTAAGTACAGAAATGAGTAGCTCGCACTAGCGATACGAAATTGCCCCAAGAAGAGGAGATGTTGGGTGCACGACATTAATAGCAAGAGAGGAAGCTTAGGAGAAAACCATCATCTGTGTATTGATCTAAGAGTCTGACGAAGATAGGTTCTTCAAATATTTTCGTATGTCGCGAGAATGTTTCGAGGAACTGCATCGCCTGATATAAAAGGTAGCACCGAGAAGTGCACAACGAACTGGAGAAAGCCAGTTGATACAGGGCACAGACTAGCCATTTGTTTGCGGTAAGTTTCACCATTTTTTGCCTTTTTGTGCTTCAAACAGAAGTCATATAATTTATTCCATTTCAGTTTTGTTGTATCATATGAAAGATTCGGCGGAAGAAAATGCTATCCCACAACGTAGTTACGAGTGGAGTGATAAATTTATCTGCAGTGTTTACGAATACAGCAAACGATAGTCACATCTAGTTCCGTATGTCCCGCTAGAGACAACTTTCTACTTAATAGATTGTTTTGTTTCATTGTATTCATAACATTGTCATTGAATTTAAACAAACATATCTTTGATCGTTAACTCATCTATTCGTTCTATCGACATAAGATACTTGACTACAGGCAACAGTCACCAGACCATAGCTTTTCCTTTTCGGTTAGGACGTTCAACAGTCTCAGAAATTGTGAAACAAGTGTGCCAGGCAATATGGACTGTTCTACAACTCAAGTATTTACCTACTCCTACAACAGAGATGTGGAAGAAATCTGAAGAAGGATTTCTAGAACTTGGAGGTTTCCGAAATGCCATGGAAGCCTAGACCATAACAGGTTAAAATGCCCGAAAGATAGTGGATCCCAGTTCTTCTGTTACAAACAATTCTTTTCGTTGGTTCTCCTGGCGATCGTTGATCCATACTATGAGTTTACAGTAGTTGATATTGGAAATTATGGACGTCACAGTGACCACACTATTTCTGAGAATTCAGCTTTCTATCAAGAGTATATCGAGGGCAAAATTATTCTACCTCCAAATCAGGATCGCGTGTATCGTTCAAAAAGTTGTAATGTCTCACCTCCTCTATAAGTCTTTCTGTGTCCATGATGCATGCCCAACGAGCTGCAAGACAAAAACCGCCTCACGCCGCAGCTTCCAGTGTGACCACAGAGCGGTTGAGTGCGCCAACAGAGGCAAGCAGCTACTCCGGCTTACGGCGAATCTGTAATCTGTGACAACACGGCGGTGGCCGGTGCAGCAGGCCGCGTGCCGGTTCGTCAGAGCCGCACTCTGTGTGACAGCCACCATACAATAACGAGCGATTCAACAGTGCGGCCTGCCCACTGCGGTTCGAGGCCACAGTCCAGACGGCCAGGCCGCATTCTGTCTGGCCAGGCCTTTAGTGAGGCCTGCGGTTAGCGGTGGCAGCCTAAATACTTGCTGTCGAGAGGGCATTGGCGGCCTGTTGCTTGTCGGTGTGTCTCTGGTCACTCTTGTGGTAGGTGCACTTGATCCAGCACCTACTATCGATCTTCGTGCTACATCTTTGCTGACTGGTGTGCTGGCGACAGCTCACACCAACACACCTGGCACCATAAAATCGCAATGGAGCAGGTAGTACCCACAGGATTCAGTATTAGGTCCTATACTCCTTTAATTGTAAGTAAATGATGTATTTTCAGTTTTGGCCTGATGCAAAAACTGAATGTACACTGCTGACCTCCAGTTGTATCTAAATGCAAAACAAAAAATTTGAAGATAGCTATCGAGAAGCTCAATACCTATCTGTGAGCACTATCGAAATGGGCGCAGTATATGTTAAGGCTCAACCTGTCCAAAATCCAAGTGGTTCTAGTTGGTTACTATAGATCATTAGCCCAAATTATCAGCATTCCCTGCCATATTTAGCCATAAATGGGGCAAATATCAACTTCTCTCCTTCATTAAAGAGTCTAAGAGTAATAACAGATGATAATCTAAATTGAACTGAGCATGTAACTGCAATGTGCAAGAAGGCAACAGCATCTCTCCACATTAAAAAAATACATTAAAATGCGATCTACAGTATGAGACATGATCACAAATGTTAACTAATTGTTTTGCATGTCAGTTTATTTCTCCTCATTACAACAGTGTTAATTTAATTTTACTTTCCTTGGTGAAAATACAGGGTGATTCCGTGTTGATATTACATACTTTCAGTGATGATGGAGAAGAGTAAATTTTTCAACTTGAGGTAAGAGAACCTGGTCCGTAATATTCGGAATCGGAAGTTATAAGCGAAAATCGTTCTGATATCTCTGACACAGGAATACATGTACCGGTACTGTTGTTACTAACATAAGATTGTGGACTGCACAACTATCAAAGGAGCTAGTATGGACCAAAGCAAGAAATAAGAGGTCTAGTATATGTGGGCTGTAAGGTGCATACCTTACGAGGTAAAAGCATGGCTTCATCGTCGCTTCTGTGAAATATGTCATCTGCTAAACAATGGCCCACAGCTCTTCAGGTAAACATTTTAGAGCCCATATTTACCGGACTTCCTTTTTTTCTTTTTGGTCCATATTATGTTCTCCATAAACATACAAACGAAAGAGCTTGCAGTACAAGAGATATGTTTCATTTTATATATTTTCACAATTTTCGGTAAAAATTTGAAGTTGTTTTTTGATATTGTAGTAGAACATAACTTTGCTTTCACTGTGTTGTGTATCTTACTAGTTTTTGGGCTTTCATCGCGTCCAGTCTTTCTGTTTGCCTGGTATATATGCAGCTCTAAAACCGGCAGTATATTCACAATGTGTAGGCAATATTTTTATTGGCAAATACGTCGATATTTTTCTGTCGATATGTTGTTGTTGTTGTGGTCTTCAGTCCGAAGACTGGTTTGATGCAGCTCTCCATAGAAGAATGGGGTGTTGTGAATGGAATAACAACAAGATATCCGACGTGAAGGAATAGCATACCAGTTGCGTTAAAAAGAAAAAAAATTAACGTAACTAGTGTGCTATTATTTTTTCACGTCGGCATTCTTCAAAATCAGTTGCGGAAAATGGTGAGCAAAAATCTAAATGACAAAATTGATCTTTGCGGTGGGCAGAGAGGCATGTGACAGGAAATGTTGACATAATCTGTGCTTGGCGCTACCAACAGAAACTGCAACGTTTAGCTCCGACACGAAATTTTAATACTGTAACTGCTAGGTCTCTGGCATTGGCAAAAATGAAAAATTGGGAAGTCGACATGAAGTGTTCGGACAAATCCGACGTGACGAAACCGTTGGACGACGGTCTCATCGGATACTTTTTGTTGAGCCACTTACATGCAGTTACCATTGTCAGCAAAGAGGTTATCACCAAGCGTGAGCGTGAATCGTCTTCCTTTCAATTCTTGCTCTAAGGGGGATAGGGAGGCGGATAGCTTGTTGATGTACAGAATATCTAATAATAAATCAACATGTAAATATGCAGCTCTAAAACCGGCAGTATGTTCACAATGTGTAGGCAATATTTTTAATGGCAGATACGTCGATATTTTTCTGTCGATATGTTGTTGTTGTTGTGGTCTTCAGTCCGAAGACTGGTTTGATGCAGCTCTCCATATTACTCTATCCTGTGCAAGCTTCTTCATCTCCTAGTACCTACTGCAACCTACATCCTTCTGAATCTGTTTAGTGTATTCATCTCTTGGTCTCCCTCTACGATTTTTACCCTCCACGCTGCCCTCCAATACTAAACTGGTGATCTCTTGATGCCTTAGAATGTGTCCTACCAAGCGATCCCTTCTTCTAGTCAAGTTGCGCCACAAATTTCTCTTCTCCCCAATTCTATTCAACACCTCCTCATTACTTATGTGATCTACCCACCTAATCTTCAGCATTCTTCTGCAGCACCACATTTCGAAAGCTTCTATTCTCTTCTTGTCTAAACTATTTATCGTCCACGTTTCACTTCCATACATGGATACACTCCATACATATACTTTCAGAAACGACTTCCTGACACTTAAATCTATACTCAATCTTAACAAATTTTTCTCCTTCAGAAACACTTTCCTTGCCATTGCCAGTCTACATTTTATATGCTCTCTTCTTCGACCATCATCAGTTATTTTGCTCCCAAAGTGGCAAAACTCCTTTACTACTTTAAGCGTCTCAGTTCCTAATCTAATTCCCGCAGCATCAGCCGCTTTAATTCGACTACATTCCATTATCCTCGTTTTGCTTTTGTTGATGTTCATCTTATATCTTCCTTTCAAGACACTGTCCATTCCGTTCAGCTGCTCTGCCAGGTCTTTTGCTGTCTCTGACAGAATTACAATGTCATCGGCGAACGTCAAAGTTTTTATTTCTTCTCCATGGATTTTAATTCCTACTCCGAATTTTTCTTTTATTTCCTTTACTGCTTGTTCAATATACAGATTGTATAGCATCAGGGAGAGGATACAACCCTGTCTCACTCCCTTCCCAACCACTGCTTCCCTTTAATGCCCCTCGACTCTTATAACTTCCATCTGGGTTCTGTACAAATTGTAAATAGCCTTTCGCTCCCTACCACCTACAGAATTTGAAAGAGAATGTTCCAGTCAATACTATCAAAAGCTTTCTCTAAGTCTACAAATGCTAAAAACGTAGGTTTGGCTTTCCTTAATCTATTTTCTATGATAAGTCGTAGGGTCAGTATCCGTCGATATATCAATACTTTTTTCTATACACCGAGAGTCGATAATGATTTTTTTTAAATATCGGACCCAACGCTACCGACCGGCCACCATGTCATCCTCAACCCTGAGGCGTCACCGGATACGATTGTGGTCAACACACTGCTGTCCCAGCCATTGTCAGTTTTCGTGACCGGAGCCGCTACTCCTCAGTAAAGTAGGTCCTCAATTGACCTCACATGGGCTGAGTGCAGCGTGCTTGCCAGCAGCACTCGGCAGACGCTTGACGGTGACCCATCGAAGTGTTAGGCAAGCTTAACTTCGGTGATCTGACGGGAACCGATGTTACGACTGCAGCAAGGCCGTTGTCTCCTTTGAGGTAAGAGGTCCAAAATATTACTGTCTTTATATTTTTACCTGTTACCTTTAAGACGTTCTTAACGGTAGATGACGTTTTTGGACCCGGCTGTTACTTGCGAGATGTGTATTACCACGTAAGACGGCTGAGAACCACGGTCCGTACAAATACTTGAAGCGGGCCGCATGTGGCCCATGGGCCGCGGTTTGACGACCACTGAATTAGATACAACCCTAAAACACACACATACTACTCGATAAAGGCTGATATAACATGTTCTTTTTGAATATCATATTAAAATATTCACTTGCTTAAATGCATTGAAGAGGAGGATAACTATGTGCGGTCAAAGGTGACTAACATATCCCTTACTTAAAGAAAGTCTAATTTAGAGTGAAAAGACAGAGAATACGCATCATGGAATATTTACAAATATGTTTTCATAAAGCAAACTTCTGCGCGTTGTAGGGGATTTACCCGTAATTTTCCTCGCGTCTTGGTCTTGTAGCACACACTGTCATAAGTGTGAACTTCCTTTCCGGTTGATCAGACGCGTGCCAGTCATAATGAAATCAGAACATAAAACGGGCTTGTTTTTCAGTTATAATATAATGCGCGTTTGGCCGAGAAAATATCGCTGATGCGTCGCGTGGAAAACTGAGTAGGCGCCTAAAGGTATGGCCTTGTTTTATCTCAGCAATAAATCATTTAGTTTCCTCGTGGAGAAAGATTTAGGTGGATTTAAACCCTATTAGCCGAATCTGAGTAACAGTGTGGACGAAATTTGTATTTGCCGTGACATTTTAGCTATCTATACTTCGGCCGCGGACGCCCAATGCTAGATTTACTACTGAGAAGTGAGTCTTCCGTGGATCAGATAGGGAGAAAACTTCTAGAAATCGCAGCCATACTAGTTGCGGATTCATCTCCTTTTTGAATATCTCGTTAAAATATTAACATGACCAAACGCAGTGAAGTGGAGGGTAACTATGTGAGGTCAAAGATGACCTTCATATCCCTTACTTAAAAGAGGGAAAGGGGGGTGGGGAGTCAAGGAGCTTATAATCACCTTAGAGAAAGAACACTGAGCTAAAAACTAATGTAAACTGATTATTATGATTATATTAAAACATTTTATTATAATCATTATTATTAATATCTTAGTCATCTTTGGCACATTAAAAATGGCTATAAAGTTGTTATATTTACACGGAGGAGAGCGACCCCTTTCTCCTCCGGTCCCAACCGAGGATCGACTCCTTGATTCACGCCCGAGTCCATCCACCATATAGTAGACATTTTGTTTCTGCAACAAAAACGATTTTAAACATCCTCTGCTGGTCTTTTTTATTATTTATGAGATTATCTGGAATCCCAAAGTTCTGGGTGATCCTTTTTCTCCCAGTTTATAGATAAGTTTTGTGCATCACCAACTCACATCACAAATAATGGCAGATTCTTGTGGTATTTACAGTTCACATCATCCGCATGATTCTCGCAGGAGCACATTGCTCGAAAACCTGTAGTTATGTCGCCGACACTAACAAAATTTGTATGACATATAATCCATTCTTCGTTACGAAATCCAATGAAAGTGCCCCTGTTGTATTTCATTGACGCTACTTATGTACATTAAGTCCGTGGCATCGACATTCTGAGCTTAACGTTCTGTCACTTCCATGTAAATGTTGGAGAAGAATTAACATTTCGCCAGCTGGAAAACATTGCTGTATTTAGGGTTAGAAGTATCTACAACGACGGAGAAAATTACAAGACTCAAAAATAATTAACTTAGAGTAATGAATTTGTCCAGGTAAAATATGTAAGTGATTAACATTGCAAGATCACAACGTAAGCGCGAGATGAGCCATTACAGATGGAAATGCTGGTACATTAATAAGTGGTGTAACTGCCATAATGTTGAATGAAAGCATGGAAGCGTGCATGCATTGTGTTGTACAGACGCCGGATGTCAATTTGTGGGGTGGAGTCCCATGCCTGTTACACTAGGTCGGACGATACAGGGGAGTTTAATGCTGTTTGCGGATGAAATTGGAGATTTCGTCCGATGATGCCCCATATGTGCTCAACTGGAGACAGATCTGGTGATCGAGCGGGCCAAGGCAACATTTCGACATTCTCTAAAGCATTTGGGCGAGCGTTATCCTGTTGGAAAACACCCCTGTTATGGTGTTCATAAAAAGCAGCACAGCAGGTTGAATCACCAGATGCCGTACAAAACTACAGTCAGGGTGCATGGTTCAAATGGTTCAAATGGCTCTAAGCACTATGGAATGTAACATCTGAGGTCATCAGTCCCCTAGACTTAGAACTACTTAAACCTAACTAACCTAAGGACATCACACACATCCATGCCCGAAGCAGGATTCGAACCTGCGACCATAGCAGCGGCGCGGTTCCAGACTGAAGCGCCTAGAACCGCTCGGCCACAGCGGCCGGCCGGGGTGCGTGGGATATTCACGAGAGTACTCCTGCTGTTGTACGAAATCGCACCCTGTACCCGTGGTCTAGGGGTAGCGTCTTTGATTCATTATCATAACGTCTTCGGTCCCGAGTTCGATCCCCGCCACTGCCTAAATTTTGATAAATAATCAGCATTGGCGGCCGAAGACTTCCGGCAGAAGAAGTCAGCCTCATTCTGCCAACGGCCTTGTCAAAGAGGGCGGAGGAGCGGATAGAGGTTCAGGGCACTCTCTTGTCCTAGAGGTGGGAAATTGCCCCTAAAGGCGGAAGAATCAGTAATGATCAACGACATGAGGATGCAGAAGGCAATGGAAACCACTGCATTAAAGACACGTAACGTGTATCCACAGGACATGTGGCCTGTAATTGAAGAAGTGTCATGATGATCTCTCCATTGGCAAAAGATTCCGGAATAGTCCCCCATTCGGATCTCCGGGAGAGGACTGCCAAGGGGGAGGTTACCATGAGAAAAAGGTTGAATAATCAACGAAAGGACAACGTTCTACGAGTCGGGGCGTGGAATGTCAGAAGCTTGAACGTGGTAGGGAAACTAGAAAATCTGAAAATGGAAATGCAAAGGCTCAATCTAGATACAGTAGGGGTCAGTGAAGTGAAGTGGAAGGAAGACAAGGATTTCTGGTCAGATGAGTATCGGGTAATATCAACAGCAGCAGAAAATGGTATAACAGGTGTAGGATTCGTTATGAATAGGTAGGTAGGGCAGAGGGTGTGTTACTGTGAACAGTTCAGTGACCGGGTTGTTCTAATCAGAATCGACAGCAGACCAACACCGGCAACGATAGTTCAGCTATACATTCCGACGTCGCAAGCTGCAGATGAACAGATAGAGAAAGTGTATCAGGATATTGAAAGGGTAATGCAGTATGTAAAGGGGGACGAAAATCTAACAGTCATGGGCGACTGGAATGCAGTTGTAGGGGAAGAACTAGAAGAAAAGGTTACAGGAGAATATGGGCTTTGGACAAGGAATGAAAGAGGAGAAAGACTAATTGAGTTCTGTAACAAGTTTCAGCTAGTAATAGCGAATACCCTGTTCAAGAATCACAAGAGGAGGAGGTATACTTGGAAAAGGCCGGGAGATAAGGGAAAATTTCAATTAGATTACATCATGGTCAGACAGAGATTCCGAAATCAGATACTGGACTGTAAGGCGTAGCCAGGAGCAGATATAGACTCAGATCACAATATAGTAGTGATGAAGAGTAGGCTGAAGTTCAACACATTAGTGAGGAAGAATCAATACGCAAAGAAGTGGGATACGGAAGTACTAAGGAGTGACGAGATACGTTTGAACTTCTCTAACGCTATAGATACAGCAATAAGGAATAGCGCAGTAGGCAGTACAGTTGAAGAGGAATGGACATCTCTAAAAAAGGCCATCACAGAAGTTGGGAAGGAAAAATAGGTACAAAGAAGGTAGCTGCGAAGAAACCATGGGTAACAAGAAATACTTCAGTTGATTGATAAAAGGAGGAAGTACAAACATGTTCCGGGAAAATCAGGAATACAGAAATACAAGTCGCTGAGGAATGAAATAAATAGGAAGTGCAGGGAAGCTAAGACGAAATAGCTGCAGGAAAAATGTGAAGACATCGAAAAAGATATGATTGTCGGAAGAACAGACTCAGCATACAGGAAAGTCAAAACAACCTTTGGTGACATTAAAAGCAGCGGTGGTAACATTAAGAGTGCAACGGGAATTCCACTGTTAAATGCAGAGGAGAGAGCAGATAGGTGGACAGAATACATTGAAAGCCTCTATGAGGGTTAAGATTTGTCTGATGTGATAGAAGAAGAAACAGGAGTCGATTTAGAAGAGATAGGGGATCCAGTATTAGAATCGGAATTTAAAAGAGCTTTGGAGGACTTACGGTCAAATAAGGCAGAAGGGATAGATAAAATTCCATCAGAATTTCTAAAATCATTGGGGGTGGTGGCAACAAAACGACTATTCACGTTGGTGTGTAGAATATATGAATCTGGCGAAATACCATCTGACTTTCGGAAAAGCATCATCCACACAATTCCGAAGACGGCAAGAGCTGACAAGTGCGAGAATTATCGCACAATCAGCTTAACAGCTCATGCATCGAAGCTGCTTACAAGAATAATATACAGAAGAATGGAAAAGAAAATTGAGAATGCGCTAGGTGACGATTAGTTTGACTTTAGGAAAAGTAAAGGGACGAGAGAGGCAATTCTGACGTTACGGCTAATAATGGAAGCAAGGCTAAAGAAAAATCAAGACACTTTCATATGATTTGTCGACCTGGAAAAAGCGTTCGACAATATAAAATGGTGCATGCTGTTCGACATTCTGAAAAAAGTAGGGGTAAGCTATAGGGAGAGACGGGTCATATACAATATGTACAACAACCAAGAGGGAATAATAAGAGTGGACGATCAAGAACGAAGTGCTCGTATTAAGAAGGGTGTAAGACAAGGCTGTAGCCTTTCGCCCCTACCCTTCAATCTGTACATCGAGGAAGCAATGATGGAAATAAAAGAAAGGTTCAGGAGTGGAATTAAAATACAAGGTGAAAGGATATCAATGATACGATTCGCTGATGACATTGCTATCCTGAGTGAAAGTGAAGAAGAATTAAATGATCTGCTGAACGGAATGAACAGTCTAATGAGTACACAGTATGGTTTGAGAGTAAATCGGAGAAAGACGAAGGTAATGAGAAGTAGTAGAAATGAGAACAGCGAGAAAACATCAGGATTGATGGTCACGAAGTCAATGAAGTTAAGGAATTCTGCTATCTAGGCAGTAAAATAATCGATGACGGACGGAGCAAGGAGGACATCAAAAGCAGACTCGCTATGGCAAAAAAGGCATTTCTGGCCAAGAGAAGTCTACTAATATCAAATACCGGCCTTAATTTGGGGAAGAAATTTCTGAGGCTGTACGTCTGGAGTACAGCATTGTATGGTAGTGAAACATGGACTGTGGGAAAACCGGAACAGAACAGAATCGAAGCATTTGAGATGTGGTGATATAGACGATAAGGTAAGGAATGAGGAGGTTCTATGCAGAATCGGAGAGGAAAGGAATATGTGGAAAACACTGATAAGGAGAAGGGACAGGATGATAGGACATCTGCTAAGACATGAGGGAATGACTTACATGGTACTAGAGGGAGCTGTAGAGGGCAAAAATTGTAGAGGAAGACAGAGATTGGAATACGTCAAGAAAATAATTGAGGACGTAGGTTGCAAGTGCTACTCTGAGATGAAGAGGTTATCACAGGAACGGAATTCGTGGCGGGCCGCATCAAACCAGTCAGTAGACTGATGACCAAAAAAAAAAAAAAACATAACTCCAGGTGTAGATCCGGTGTGTCTAGCATGCAGACATGTTGGTTGGAGGTCTCCAACTGGGCTCCTCCGTTATTGGCAACCGAGACAGAAACAGCTTTCATCAGAAAACTCAACAGACTTCCACCCAGCCCTCCAATGAGCTCTCACAAATGGCGATGGTTTTGGGTTAGTGGAATGCACGCTGCAGGACATCTGGCACGGAGCTGTTCTTGAGCAGTTCGTTGTGGTACAGTGGTGCCAACTGCTGCTCAGATTGCTGCTGCAGATGCAGTACGATGCGGCAGAGACATACGCCGAACACGATCGTCGTCCCTCTCGGCAGTGCCACATGGCTGTCCAGAACCCAGTCTTCCTGCGACCGTACATTCTCGTGACCAATGCTGCCAGCAACCATGTACAGTGGCTATATTCCTGCCAAGTTTTTCTGTAATATCGCAGAAGGAGCATCCAGCTTCTCGAAGCCCTATTGCACGACCTCGTTGAAACTCAGTGAGGTGTTGATAATGGCGTCTTTGTCGCCTTAGAGACATTCTTGACTGACATCAACGCACCACTTCCAGTCTCAAAGGTAGCAAACGCTAACGACCATAACAGCAAACCTGATCTGCATTCTCATAGTGGCGCTACCTGCACCACTCTTGTGCGACTGGCGTGAAATCTGAATACACATCATCTTTGAGATGTAGGAAACATGCCTATAAACCTACGTTTGTGAGGCGCAGCTCCTCTTGGTGTTGCGATTTTTTTCCGTCAGTGAAGACTTGTGGAAAGTAATGGTCCTGCGATACTCCCTTGAGTTACAGTCGACGTTACATTTAGGTCTGAAGATTTTTCTACGTTGTAGTTAACATGTTTGTTCTCTTAGGTAAATACTCTTCTGTCCAATAACGCAGTTGGTCTGATATTCGGTAAGCTCTTTTTTTGTTCATTAGACAGTCAAGGAACACGACATCAAGCTGGGCGTCGATATCTGCTGCTTTCTGAATCTCGCGGACGAACAGAATGAATTGGGTGTCACACGTTCTTTGTTTTAGGAACCCATGTTGATTCCTACAGAGGAGATTTTCGGTCTTCAGAATTGTCATAACTGGCAAGCATGAGACCGACGTCAGAGATAAAAGTCTATGATTTTGTGTGTCTTTCGGCGACCCTTCTTGATATCGGGAATGTGGTCTTTTTTCCAACCACTAGGAACTCTTCACTCCTCCAGCGACCTACGGTACTCTGCTGCTAGAGGAGGAGCCAGTTCTGATTTACGCTCTACATACTATCATATTGGTATCTCATCGTGTCCAGTGATATTTCCTCTACTGGGCGATTCAGTTCCTTTTGTATCCCGTAGTCGCTTATTTAGTTATCTCTTACTTCGAAATTGGTGCGACGATGTGAAGCAGGAACTCCAGTACGATGTTATTTAGTGAAACAGTTTTGGAAAATGGCGTTTAGTATTTCGACCTTTCCCGTCGTCCCACGTTTCAATACCATGACGATTACAGAATGTGTGGACAAATGGCCTCCATCCACTTACTGAAGGTCAAAATTTCTTACGAATCTCTGTCAAGTCTGTGGATAGAATTTTACTTTCGAACTCGTTGAGCGCTTCATTCATGGCTCTTATGCTTCGCAACAATTGAAAATTGTGTCAGGGTCTATCGTTTATTTCGGATGTAGTAGCACTGAAGAGGCTAAAGGATTAATAAAAGATAAATAGGAATACAGAATGTCACCAGACCCATCAAAAGACTGTCAACCACACAAAAATATTAAAGGGGTATATGGTGGATATATTATGAATGTTGCAATTACGTGGTGATTCCAGCAAACTGAAGTAGAGATCACGTTAGTCACAACGTCTGCTTCCGCAAAGCGACTGATCGTCGACTAAAACTGTACTCATTTTGTATTTTTCAGATATTAGAAGTTCTATGAAATTTGTGGTAGTGACTGTGAACACAAATTCAGGAGCTGATACAAGAGCTTTGTAATTCTTGTCCACAGACTCGAAACATGGTAGAGCACTTACTGGTCCTTTGACATAGTTAGGAACATGCGTATCCGGAAGGAATGATGTTCCAATGTCTATCTGGTTGTCCATATTTAGGGCGAATGCGGAGATAGTTCCTTTGAAAAAGGCGCGACCAATTTTTCTTCCATTGTTTGACGAATACAAGCTTTTGTTCGCTCCTAATGGCCTACTCATCGATGGAGCATTTAAGTCTAATATTCTTTCTGACTCACCCAAATGGTGATATTAATATCCTAATGTAGTCTGTGGCCATCTCGAATCATAGCACAGCTTGGCGCCTGCGTAGCGTGGTGTCAGCGTAATTGTCGATGAGGTTTTGAAGGGCTCTACAACATTTACACGAACAGAACTCTGTAGTTCTGCAAACGTTCTGTGAGTCGCTTGCCAAGCTGCTACATGTCTTCAAACCTAATCGTATTCAGTTGAAGTAGAAGTCAGTAGTACATTGACCACAGCATTTGGGTCATATCCTAATCAAGTAGTATGTCGCTCAGAACCTGACCCGTATGAGGACCAGTACCGCGCTGTGGGTCGGCTATGGCGGAGTTAATTTTATTATTATTTATTTTTATTATTATTATTGACACATCATTGGATATCTAGAAAATCGCGTCTATTAACGCTATGGAAACGGCTTAGTTGGATCTCCCAGAGTGTTCTGAAAATATTTATATCATTCACTTGGGAGGGAAATCGCGTCTATTAACGCTATGGAAACGGCTTAGTTGGATCTCCCAGAGTGTTCTGAAAATATTTATATCATTGACTTTGCGAGGGAAAGTGTTATTACTTAAAGTACAATTTTAAAACCTAAAAAGTTTACCTCCATAACTGCCTGGGCAAAAACGCTACCAAAAACAACCTACTGAAGAACTGATGCGTGTTAGGGACAACGGTCCATTTCAACGAATGAAGCGTTTTCATGGACTTTTCCACATATACGCAATGTGGAAAGACTATTAGCTCGCTTCCATGCTGCTTATGTAACTGCGGATGCAGTTATGCTGTAAAGATTTCAGAGAACGTACCACAGCATTATTGGGCAGATCGAAATTAGATAATAATATGAAAATACACATCGATCCAGAATCGAATTCGTGATCTCGAGACTTCCAACACGAAACGCTGCGCTCAACACTTAAATACGCAGCACATCTGTTTCCTAGTGAATAAAGATACTTGCAATTACAATGCTGACAAACTGCCTCTTTCCTACTTCCATTTTCTACCGAAAATATACCCGGAACGAAATTATGTAAGAGACATTTTTGCACTGTCGATATGCACTGAATCGCGCTGCGGCGTCCGAGTGCGCGAATTTTGGTTCAGCCTGTGTAACTGCACAACAGTATTACCAAATGAACCTACGAATACCTGTAGGTGAAAGTGTAGCCCAGCAGCACGAAGTCGCTACAAACCGATATTTACACGCAGTTTTCCGATTTATTACATGCAATAAATTTGAGTGTGCTGTCTTTGTTTATCAGCTGAAGACACCATGGATTAATTGAAATGCTGCTATAATTTTTTCTCGTTAATAAAGCTTCTACTGAGTATCTGCCAGAAGTAACACTTCAGGAAGTTTTACAACGTCAGAGAAAGACAGGAAATAATATCCTACTTACCCCTCTACATCAGTTTCCCGTTATTCGTAATATTCAGTAGGGATGTTCTGACTGCGGCAAAAGGTAAGCACGATCTGCCGTTGGCATGCCAGCTCAGCAGGATTAGGGTCAATTCGGAGTTAAAAAGAAGATACACAACTAGCAGGTCTTTTTGAACAACTAACCTAACAAGTCCCATTTTCCAAATTGCTCGTTCTTCTTTATTCATCGTTAACAATAACATAAATTCAGAACTGTAAAAAGAAAACACACAACTGCAACAACTCTGAGCCGAAAAATTTCGTAAGCGCATCTGAATGCTGGTTTTTTTGTATACTTTTGACGCCGGTGTGAATTTTGTGAGACAAACAGTGTATACGGCCGTTAAATCATGGCCGTCATACAAACAACAGAAACAGATATTGTGCAATAGTTTTGATTTTTTCGCTAGGATTAGCGATATGCTTAAAAAGACAAGATAACATACAAAGAATTACGATGCCATTTCACAGAATCTGACAATCTCGGTCTTCCAATGTACTAGAGACGTCCTGTCCGTATACGACTCTGCTTCTTGAGAAACGTGAGGCACATCATGTGCTAAACAGTTCTGACTTAAATTTGGCTAGGTTTGAGGAAGTGATTCTTTTGTTTCCATGTAATCATGAATGAAAATGATATAAAAATTGTTAATAGCAATGTAAGTGTACTTCACTTATGTTTTGCAAGTCACTTGGTAGTTATGACAACCGCTCATAGATTGGGCACCAAATTTAGACTTCACAGTCCTTATGTAGCAGTATACCACATGCACCCATTATTTTTTTCTAACTGAGGGAATAACTAAACTCGCTGTGCCCGATTGTAGCACCTGCTTTACATAACGTGTTTTCCGTGCATCGTTACTTTTCCTTTCTAACATGTTTCCTGGAAGGTACGAGGACCCGCCAGTTTAGCCCAGAGCGCTAACGCGCTGCTTCCTGTACTCGGGTAGGCGCGCCGGCCCCGGATCGAATCCGCCCGCCAGGTTAACGACGAGGGCTGGTATGCCGGCCAGCCTGGATGTGGTTTTTAGGCTGTTTCCCTCATCCCGCTAGGTGAATACCGGGCTGGTCCCCACGTTCCGCCTCAGTTACACGTGTCACAGATATTTGAAACACGTCCGACTATTTCAAACTTTACACTAGATGCAGACAGTTGAGGTACACTGATTCCGTCCTGGGGTGTATGGGGTGGCGGCAGGAAGGGCATCCGGCCATCCCTAAAAACTAACATTGCCAAATGCGTTGTAACCATGCCGACCCTGCGATCGCTGCGTGATATGGCATAAGCGAAAGAAAGAAAGAATGTTTCCTTAAGTGACGGCACCTCCTCGAAGAAAGCGTTTTATCGATGTGCCAGCATGAGAAGTGAGGAAAAATTTTGGTTGTTTTTAGTAATTTTGAGGTAGAATCTGTTTAGAATATGCTGCTATACCCAACACTATCGAATTCGTAACCATTTCATCACAGCAAAACAGCTAATATTTTTTTCGGTGTAGCACTGGGTCTACATTTGGCAACGATCTGTACTTTCTCTTTCCTGTGGCAATGTTTTCATAACTTTTAGGCCGGCCGCGGTGGTCTCGCGGTTCTAGGCGCGCAGTCCGGAAACGTGCGACTGCTACGGTCGCAGGTTCGAATCCTGCCTCGGGCATGGATGTGTGTGATGTCCTTAGGTTAGTTAGGTTTAACTAGTTCTAAGTTCTAGGGGACTGATGACCTAAGATGTTAAGTCCCATAGTGCTCAGAGCCATTTGAACCATAACTTTTAGGTGTTTAATATTGAGTTTTTTGAGCTTTCTATATATTTCGGTTACTTTCTGACATAAATGTTGAACATGTCCTCAGACTCTGGTATATCATATCGCTTTTTTAAATATAGTTCTTTCGTTTTATTTTGTCTGAAAAGAATTCTGTGACAAACAATTTAAAATTATCGTTCATAAAATCTAAGCTCAGCACTCAGTAGCATAACAGCCCTTTATTGGTAGTTCGCTAAATATGTAATGGTTTATAATATAAATGCCGTGTGGCTAGGGCCTTCTGTCGGGTAGACCGTTCGTCTGGTGCAAGTCTTTCGAGTTGAAGCCACTTCGGCGAATTGCGTGTCAATGGGGATGAAATGATGATGAAACACAACACCCAGTCCCTGAGCGGAGAAAATGTCCGACCCAGCCGGGAATCGAACCCGGGCCGTTAGATATGACATTCCGTCGCGCTGACCACTCAGCTACCAGGGGCGGACATGGTTTATAATTATGTGATGAAAATAATGGAGTTTTAGATGTCTAGTTGACTAACTGGATGCTACTCACGGCCGAGGACGCCAAATAATCGGTATTTAAAGTACCTGAAATATGAAAACCATAGGGCATGTAACTTACTTCCATTTTGATGCGCATGGAATCAACATTTGTAATGTACTAACAAATGCCTGTAGATTTTGTGTGTCTTACAAATGTCCCTGTTTTAATTCAGAGATTCTGCATTAGTGACAGTTGAGATGACAAATCATCCTGTTTGGTGTAAGTAGTATAAGGTCTCCAACAATACAGGAATTTGGAAGAAAAAAATGACATTCCGTCGAAGGAGATGGTTGACTGACGTATTGTGAATTTCCTTTTATTTCAGACAAAATTATAACCAGTGTCGGCCTATTGTGCTTGCGTGCTCCAGCTGACGGGACCTCGCTGCGACGGAGTCCTGCGCTGTACTATCTTTGCTTGCGAGCATAGGCCCGACTAACGCAAACACATTGCAGCCGCAATGAGTGCCAGCTGTCCGTGATGGTGTGGGACGCAACATTTCTCTCGAGATTATGGCCACTGGTATAAACATCCCGCAAACCAAGGTGCAGTGCCTTCAACAGTCGGAAATATACAATACACTCAAAAAAAAAAGAAAAAGAAAAAAAAAAAAGAAAGAAAGAAACGACACACCACGAAGTAATTCGTACGGGAGACGGAAATCGATAGCTGTAATGTACATGTTCAGAGAAACTTATGAGTACAATTTTAGAAAAATTGGATGATTTATTCAAGAGAAAGAGCTTCACAAATTGAGCAAGTCAGTGACGCACTTGATCAGCTCTGGCCCTTATGCAAGCAGTTATTCGCCTTGGACATCCTTCTGAGGGATATCGTGCCAGATTTTGTCCAATTGGCGCGTTAGATCGTCAGAATACCGAGCTGATTGGAGGGCCCTGACCATAACATCCCCAATGTTCCCAGTTGGGAAGAGATCCGACAAACTAGGTGGCTAAGGCAGAGTTTGGCAAGTATGAAGACGAGCAATAGACACTCTCGTTTGGTGCGGGAGGACATTATACTGCTGTATTGTCAGGCCTGGATCGCTTTCTATGAAGGCCAACAAAACGGGGCGTAAAATATCCAAGACCTAGTGCTGTGCTGTAAGGGTGCCACGGATGACAACCAAAGCGGTCCTGCTACGAAGTGAAATGGCATCCCAGACCATCACTCCTGGTTGTCGAGCCGTGTGGTGGGCGATACTAAGGTTGGTATCCCACCACTGTCCGGGGCGTCACCAGGCACCACTTCGTTGGTCATCGGGACTCAGTTCGAAACGGAACTCATCACTGAAGACAATTCTACTCCAGTCAATGAGACACGAGGCCGAAGATGTGTCTGGAGACACCTCGGACATCTGGCTGTCGCCCACCGTAGAGTCCGACAAACAGGAATGATGGTACAGGGTGCCATTTCTTTTTATATGTTATGGTTGTCATTCGCTGCACCCTTACAGCACAGCTGTACGTTGACGATATTCTGCGCCCCGTTTTCTTGCCCTTCATGGTAAGCCATCCTGCCTTTACATTTCAGCAAGATAGTGGCTGCATGCGAGAGTTTCTACTGCTTGTCTTCAGACCTGCCAAACCCTAGGTTGGCCAGCTTGATTTCCGGATCCCTCCCCAACTAGTAACGTTTGTTGCATTATGGACAGCTCGGTATTTTGACGATCTAACCCGCCAATTGGACGGAATTTGCTTGCATAAGGACCAAAGGTGGATCAGTACGATACTGACGTGCTCAATTTGAGAAGCTCTTTCTCTTGAATAAATCATTCGGTTTTTCTGAAATTGTTACTGTTTGTTTGTCTGTACTTGTAAATCACATCTACTAATTTTCGTCCTTTTTTTTTTTTTTTTTTTTTTAAGAGCGTATGAGTCATAAGCGGATCGCTCCTGTTTCCCTTTCTTTTTTTTTTTTTGCAAAGACTTTTCTCTGTTTTAAATGTGGCTTTACTACCTCAGCATATTGCTCTATATAAAACGAATAACCTTTACAATTTTCTTCTTCTTCTTCTGCTTTTACGGCCTCATTGGACCACTTCAGTCAATCATTTCTGGTCCTCTTCTTTGGTATTTTCCCCTTCCGAGTGGCCCAGTATCTCTTCATTCGTTCCGATGCTTTTCGTCGTTCCTCATGTGTAAATACCCTTTTCATTGTATGTCGTTTGTCAATTTTTGGTTTAAATCTTATTTCTGTGTCCCTCAACTTCTTTAAATTTGGCGTTTTGTTCTGCAAATCATCCAGGGTTATTTCCAGTTCTTCCATATCCTCTCTTATTTCCTTAAGCCATCCTCCTTGTTGTTTCTCAATAATTTTCCTTGATAATCTGGTTTCTGGTGTCCTCAGAATGTGACCACAAAAAGAGATCCTTTTCTTTCGTATAGTATCAGTGATGGGCTCCAGTTCTCTGTATACCACTTCATTTGGAACTATCCGCCATTGCCCAGCTTTTTGATATTTCTTATTTATGCATGTTCTAGCAATTCTTCTCTCTACTTTTAAAATTTTGTCAATTCTGTTTTTCTGGGTGACTTTAAAAAGAGTTTCACTTCCGTATGTAACCTCTGGTTGAACCACCGTCTTGTAATGTTTTAATTTTGTTTTAATTGATAGACATTTTTTATTGTACGTAGACCACGTTAGTTTTTGAGCTTTTATCATTTTATTAGTTCTTGCTCGCCATGCAGGTTTCTCGTCCAATTTATGTGTTATAATTTCACCCAGGTATTTAAATTGTTTCACTATTTTAATTTCCCTATTATTCACTGTGATGTGATCTATTACAAGTGGATCCGTTACCATTATTTCAGTCTTTTCAAATGATATTTGGAGTCCTAATTTTTGTGCTATATTTTGTAAGCTTGTTATTTGTTTCGTGGCTTCCTGAATATTATTAGCTAGTAATGCTAGGTCATCAGCAAATCCCAAGCAATTTAGGTTTATTTTATCTTTCTTAGTCCCAATTTTAATATTCATAGGATTTTCCTTGTACCATTCTCTCATTACATATTCAAGAGCACAATTGAATAGCAATGGTGATAAACAATCTCCCTGTCTCAACCCTGTTTTAATCGTAAATGGTTCAGATATTTCTCCTCTAAATTTTACTTTGGATTTGGTGTTTGTTAAGGTTAACTGTATCATTTTTATTAATTTAGGATGAAGTCCAAAATTCCTTAATATTTTCATCATTGAAGATCTATGGATGCAATCATACGCCTTTTTGAAATCTACAAAGGTTATGACTAGTTGTTTTTGCCTTCTTTTGTAGACATCCATAACTAACTTCAGGGTGATTATCTGTTCTGGGCAGCTTCTCCAGGGTCTAAATCCTCCTTGATATTCTCCCAGTTCCAGTTCTAGTTGATCTTTACAGCGGTTGTATAGTATTCTTGACATGATCTTATACGTGCAGTCCAAAAGGGAAATTCCTCTATAGTTGTCTGGATTTGATTTTTCTCCTTTCTTATGTAATGGATGTATTATAGCAGTAGTCCAATTTTCTGGTAATTTCTCTTCATTCCAGATTTTTACTATGCATTTGTGTAATGCTATCTTTACTGGTTCTGCTGCATATTTCCAAAGTTCAGCAAACGTTTGATCTTCTCCACTTGCTTTGTAGTTTTTGAGTTCTTTCAAAGCTCTGTAGACCTCATTAATTGTAGGTGGATTTATATTTTCTGCTGGTGTTTTAATTGGGGTTTCTGTGTTTATCTGAAGAAGTTCTGGGGGATCTTCACAATTTAGTAACTTGTTAAATGTTTCTGCTAGAATTTCTGTATTTTTACTATTGCTATGGGCTAGGTTATTATCTTTATCTTTTAACATTAATGTTGGAGGATCATATCTTTGTGATTGTCTGCCAAATATTTTGTAATAGTCTCTTGAGTTTGTTTTTTCACTATTTGTTTCTATCATTAGAAGTATATCTTTTTGGTACTGACGTTTAACTCTCCTTATTATTTTTTGTGTTGTCTTCCTTTGTTTTGTGAGTTCCAAATATGATTTTTCTGTTTTTTCATTTTGATGCCTTAACCAGGCTTGGTGTCGATCCAACACTGCTTCATCACATTCATCGTTCCACCACTGGTGTTTTTTCCTTGGATTTATAGGGGCAACTTGTTCAGCTATTTGTTTCAATTTGGGAATTATTTCTTCCAGATCATCTGTTATTTTTATATCCCTGGTTTGTGCTTCATAATCCTCATTTTGTATCAGTTTATGAGGGTCATAGGTTCTCTTCTTCTTCTGGTGGGATTTTTTCTTTGCTAATGGGGTTAATTTAATTTTAAATTTTATCATGTAATGATCTGATCCGGTATCTGTCCCTCTCAGTACTTTCACATTGTAAATTTCCTTGTGGTAATTCTTATCCATGTAGACATGGTCCAGTTGCCATTCTCCTTTTTTCCAGTCTGGATGTTTCCAAGTTTTAAGTTTACTTGGTCTTCTCTTAAAATACGTCGACTTTGAGATCATGTCATGGTTTCTGCAAAATTCCACTAGTCTTATGCCATTTTTGTTTGTTCTTCTTTGTGCTGTCCATTTCCCTATTATGTCTCTATATCTCTTTTCCCTTCCTAACTGGGCATTGAAGTCTCCAATTAAAATTTTGATGTGATTTTTATTAATGTTATTCGTCGTTTGATCTAAGAGCTCCCAAAATTTTTCTACCTCTTCTCTGTGTTCTTTTTTATTATTTTTATCATTTGTCGGGGCATGGGCATTTATTATTGTGTACATTTTATTTGCAGCTTTTAGAGTTAATGTTGAGAGCCTGGGAGATTGTGCTTTAAATTCTATTATGGACTCTATTATTTTCAGACTCACCACGAATCCTGTTCCAAATTGTGGACACTGTTTCATGACTCTTTTTCCTGGTATTCCCTTATAAATCCTATATCCTTGTGATTCTATCGGCTCCTGATCAGTATTTCTCATTTCTTGAAGTCCGGTTATGAGAATCCCCTTGCGATCCATTTCATCCGTCAGAATTTTGAGTTTGCCTGGTTGTATGAGGGAATTTATATTGTGTGTCGCAATGTAGTTTATTTGTCTTGTCTTGAGTTTTGGTCGTCTGTCCGTTTTGGGTATTTTCAGATGCTCCGACTCATCCAAGTTATCTTTCAGGTGACTGCCCACCGTATCCGAGTGCAGTCTTCCTTGGTTATTGCCAAGCGGTGGATTATTCCTTGAAAGATTTCCTTCCATGTTTGACTTTCAAAGGTAGTCAACCTTGTATGGAGCAAGCTCCGAGTTACAACTGCGGTTGTTAGCCGTAGAGGTTGTTTAGTGTTTGGTCCGCGAGAGCTATTTTATTTCGCTCAAGTCCGCCGGTAAACCGGTGAGGACCCCCCTATCCGCCACCTGGGACGCGCCACGTCGGAGTATCACCTCTCCGCCTGCTACGACACTTTGATATATTTTCTTGTTTTTACAATGACTTATCCTGTAGCGGACGTGCGCATCCAACGCAAAGAGTAAGGAAAGCAAAGCAGACTTATTCGGGGGAGTTCGGCCACCGTATTGCAAGTCCTTTTCAGGTGACGCCACGTCGGCGACTTGCGAGATGATGAAGACTGGGTAGGCCCCTGCCGGGAATCGAACCCGAGCCCCCTGCGTGGTAGGCGGTAACGCTATGTTACGGAGGCGGACACCAATTCCCGATTTTTTGTTATTAAGTTTTCGTTGGCAACCAATGTCACGTACGTTTTGTTCACAAAAGAACTCACCAGAAAGCTTAGTGCAGGTCTATAATGTTTCACAAGGAAATGTCGTGAATAGAGAAACAACAGTGGGGGCAAGTGTCGTTCATCGATGAATCGCGATTCGGCCTGGAATCACCTGACGGTTCAGAGAGGGCCTGTAGACGGCCTGGGGAATTTCCCTTGCACGTTCTCATCCAGCACGCTTTTCTGGCCGGCCGCTGGTGGCCGAGCGGTTCTGGCGCTACAGTCTGGAACCGCGCGACCGCTACGGTCGCAGGTTCGAATCCTGCCTCGGGCATGGATGTGTGTGTTGTCCTTAGGTTAGTTAGGTTTAAGTAGTTCTAAGTTCTAAGGGACTTATGACCTCAGCAGTTGAGTCCCATAGTGCTCAGAGCCATTTTTGAACGCTTTTCTGGGTGGTTCTCTGATGGTGTAGAATCAGTACGACTGCCAGTACGGATTCATCTTCGTGGCGAATGGGAGCCTTACAGCACATCGTTTAATCGGTCTTTCCCTGTAGTATCAGATTTTGAATGTCGATCGTAAAGGATAAAGTAAGCAAAGAGAGAAATTGAGTGCGATTATATCAGTGTTGGGAGTTATTATGAAATAGGCGTAACTAGTAACAGCCGATCTATCGTTAATAAGATAATGCATATCTTACATTTGTAATAGAATGATTGTTTAAAAATTATATCGGACTTCAAACGTAAATTTAAAGTGAAAGCAGGTTCTTGCGTCGATCATGCGATATGCATTTAAGGCTGCTACAGTGGCGGCTGATCTCTGGTATCACCATATTGAGACGACCGACTTGAATCACGCTCTCTGACAAACTGCCGAAAAAAAAATTAGGAAACGGATTAGGACAAGGAATGTTTAAAAGTAATAAGTAATTGCAATATGTATCGTACTAAGATTGTAATTATTACAAGATCTACAATAAGAAATGAGACTACCTTCTGCCTAATGTGCAATCAGGAGGAGCGCCAGGAGAAGAAAGACAATAGTAGTTGCAGCGGGGCCAGCATTTGTTCCTTAAACAAAATATAACTGAAAAGTGAATAGAGGGTACTTTTATACTAGACATATATATTTAATCATGTCATCCGGGTTCGGGAAGCTGTTAACGTTATTCTGCGATATTTTATTACACTAGGTATGTGGAGAAAATACTTTTGGAGCACGTTGTGCTTTCCGCTCCATTTATTGGTTATGGTTTTACACTAACGCATGACAATTCCCGCCCACTCGTTGTGAGAGCTGTGCGAGAGTTCTTGGATCAAGCAGATTCATGGTACGAAGCCCTGATTTCAATCCTATTGGCCATGAATGTGACCGTCTGGGGAGAAAGGACCGTCAGCACCACCCAGAGATCCTACAGGACCTACTGGAAGCCCTTCTGAGATTGGGAGATGATTCCTCATGAGGACATTGTAGCATTAATTAGATGCCTACCTGAAAAGTTGGATGCCGTGATTGGTGCAAGAGGAGGTAATACACGCTTTTGATGATGCGAAGGAAGGTCTGTGAAGTGAAATGTAAAGGGCGGAAAAACAAAGCGCAGGTGTATTACCTTCATAAGCTTCCTCAAATATGAAGTGTGAATCTGTTGGTGTTACTTCCGCATCTCTGCCTTAATTTGTTTATAATCGTCTCTTTTCATTGTTAGAAACCTAGATGGGACGTTACTGTAATAATTTATCATAAAATAGAGGCTTGATCTCATAAAAGTGACTGGAATTTAAAATAAAAAATTTAAAATAAAATTAATAAAATTTTTATAAGACAGTTAAGTGTTGCATACTTCAACGTATACTGACGTAGCAAAAGTCATGGGATAGGCACCTGATATCACGTGTGGTCTCCTCTGGCCCTGCGGACTTCAGTGACACGCCATAGTAGTCAGTCTCCAGGTCCCTGGTACTCTTCTGGAAGCAGCTGACACCAAATCGTTTGCAGAACGGCAGCCAATTCTGGTCTGTTCGTGGGTGCAGGATACATGGCACGCAGCCTGCGTTCCACGACATGCCAGATAACCTCGATGGGGTTCAAATCTGTGCTCCGGCATGGCCATCTTAGTCTTTAGACCTCTCCTCCCATGTTCCTGGAACCATTCCTGGGCGATGTGAGGGCGGTGTGGTGGCTCGTTATCATCTCTAAACACAGCAGAACTGTCATGGTGTTGAAAAGCCAAAAGTGGCTTGAAATGGTCGCCGTGCAGCTCAGCATTCCGCTGACCGGAACGACTAGGGGCCCGTTCCGTTCTAAGATAATACACTACAGACCATAAAAGAGACACCATCGCCTTGAGTCACACCTTCTCGGCCGGCTGAATCCACAGAGTCATGTAGTCTGTGCCACACACGGTGTCACCAATCGGCATGGAGCAGTTGAAACCGTGATTAGTCCGACCATATCACGTTACGACATTGTTCCAGTGTCCATCTCTGGTGACTGGTGACAAATGCAAGCTGTTGTGCCCGATGACGTTGAGTTAACAGTGACACCCGTGTGCGGCGCCGGCTCCCATACCCCGTGGAACCCATGCTCCTACGAACTGTCCAGAGGGACACGTGTCTAACACGCCCTGTGTTGAACAGAGCAGTGATTTGTTGCATTGTTACTCTTTTGTCGCTATTGACGATCTGTCGCAGCTCACAGTCATCTTGTGTAGCTGGACGCCAGTAGGTCGTCTGTTGTGAACTGTGACACCCTCGTTCAACCCTTCACGATACATCCTGGACGCGGTCGAACGTGTGAAGCTTAACTCGTGCGCCACTGCCGAAATCGAAATTACCATCCGTCGGGCACCGACCACCACACACCATTCGAATGGCGTCGGCTCTCGACGATGTTGCATGTTATACAAATCAATTGTACAGCCACTTCTCAGATCCCCTACACAACTGAAGCTGACACAGTGGGAGTGTGATGCGCATACAACACACCTGCGCCGTCTGTGCTCCGCTATCCCATGACGTTTGATACGTCAGTGTATTGTAATTATACTTTGCTTGATTCACAATAATAACTTTTTTTACAGATTTTAAGATATTAATTTAGGCATTTCACATTCTTCCTAATGGAGCATCTGAAGATGGCGTTTGTAGACCGAAATCGGTTATGATCTAGTTATACATCGTGACTGTGTTTGAAATAAAAGGAAGTTATCAATTACAGGAATTATGGCGGCAACTGACCACAATCTGCGGCTTCCCCTGCTTGTCTAGTGCGCCATCTGTGAAGGTTGAAGACATTGAGAGCGCAGCACCGTACCCCTGCAGCTCTCCTTCCTAGCATTTTAGTGAATGTATATCTCATCTGGCTCCAATGACCACGACTTTTGCAAGGGAAGCCCCACTGTTGACCACACTTCGCCTGGCGCCTGCTCTGTGGGCATGGGCGACTCTTATGGCGTGTATTGATTAGTCATTCACCACGGCTGCCCTTGCCAAGTAACAGTGAAAGAGGTACGATGGATCTGTTCTAGATCGAGATGCTTCAGAGCCCCAGGCAATAATCTGAGAGTGACAAGTGTGAGTATATCTGGGAGCGTCACGTGAGAGTTTAAAAAGGAAAAACGAGTTGCGCTGCTGATGCAGACGCAGTTGCTTTAATTTCCACTTACACTACATCTCCTCTTGCAAACTGATTCAGTATCTGGACGTACGAGTACAACCGGATGACGCATTTACAGTCTAAGCGCATTTACAAAATTGCTCTCACGTCTTGTTCCGATCGTCTGTCTTGGCAGTTTCCTCCTGTCCTCCAAGTAGCCAACAAGCACTAAACCGTTCTCAAAGCGGATAAGTGTGTAGAACTGCAATTACTCCAGCCTGTCGCTTTATTCTGTCGGTGCTGTTTGTACGTTAGACATTGACTCCCCTGTGTTGTATACACTCTCCAATCGGCCAGCTCTGTTCTTTACAAGTTAAGGCATGGACACAGATACCGGTGTTCCCCTTTGTTCCTATTTGATAAAAAAAACATAAATTTGCAGGACATTAGGACAGTGTTCATGTTTAATGTTATACAGGGCGGGCAAAGTAAAACTGCCCTGCAAAATACGTCACGCCCGTTAAGACAGGCAACCCAACTTATACCGTCTGTCCTTGTTGCAGGTAATGTATGTTGTGTTGCCTATCTTAAGGTGCGTGAACTACTGTAATTTCTCAAATTATAGTACTAGCTGTATCCGGTCACATGTTGTTGTGTCTCAGTCTGGTTGAAAGAAAATTCCTAAATATGTATAGGAAGTGGATATACGTCCTAATCTCCCCCGTCCTTGTCCACCTCCTCCTCCTTATCCATCTCTGTCTCTCTATCGACTGCCCCTCTCAGCCTCTCCAACCTTTTCCATCTCCTCCTGCCCCTGTTCTCTCCCCCTCTCTGTCCACCATCTCCTCGTGCCTTTCTCTGTCCGTCTCCTTCTACCCCCCTCTCCCTCCAACGCCTCCTGCCACCCCTCTACCCCACTCTCTCTGCCTACTACCTCCTCCCAGCTTTCTCCGTCCATTTTCTCGTTTCCCCTCTATCTCCTCCTGTCCCTCTCTCAGCCCATCTTCTTTTTCCCGCTGTCTCCTCTTCCTCCGCTGTCCGACCTTGACCCTTGTATATTGACACTGCAAATTCAAATTGTGGAGTAGTTTTACAACTTTTTTATTTGCTAACGTGTCCCTATTATAAGGCTATGAGCACTATGGGACTTAACTTCTGAGGTCATCAGTCCCCAAGAACTTAGAACTACTTAAACCTAACTAGCCTAAGAACATCACACACATCCATGCCCGAGGTAGGATTCGAACCTGCGACCGTAGCGATCGCGCGGTTCCAAACTGTAGCGCCTAGAACCGCTCGGCCACGCCGGCCGGCCCCTATTATATATATATATATATATATATATATATATATATATATATATATATAGTAACTAGAAAACAAACTTCAAAATTAATTAACCAAACAAAAAGACAATATCCTGAGAATTAACAGATGCAGTGAAACTTAAATTATTAACCTATAAAATGATAAACTTCACAGCGCCGCATTTAGTCGCAAGCTAGCTACATTGTAGCCTAGGTGCCCGCACCACAAAAATTATAAACAAAAAAATATTCTACATTTAATGCTATTGTGGGGACAGCCTTACAATCGTAGAAGACGTATACGTCACTACTTTGCATGGGCTGTCTCAGATGAATTTTTCGGTGCACAGCTCATATAAATTAAATGAGCATCCACCTCTCGAATCTCTCTTTTCCGCGTTCCAAATTCCCAGTGGCACAAAGTCATGTTACTTCGGCTGGGAAAACCGCTAATACTTTTGAAAGAATGGAACGGAAGTTTCGCAGTTTTAAATGAGCTCGATTTCTCGGAAATCATATTTCTAAACATACCTTATTTCCTCCAAACCAGTACACATAAAACGTTAAACATTGTTGCCTTAATATCACTTATCGTTACAAAGAGAATCGGATAAAATAGCATTTCAAAATTGATCAGATACGGGTTTCTAATCTCCAACTCAGAAGACAGACTCGTGGTTTTGATTTCGCTAGTTCTGAAAGAGATATGTTAAGACGGCTACGGTATTAAGGAATTGTAGGTAGTTTCATTTTCCTCCAAGACAGCCCAGGTCCACTCAGCCTGCTACCAAATGCTGCCGGAGAGCTTCCCCGTAGTAAGAGGCAGCCGGGCGATGGGCTTGCTCCTCTCCAAAAATGGTTCAAATGGCTCTAAACACTATGGGACTTAACATCTGAGGTCATCAGTCCCCTAGACTTACAACTACTTAAACCTAATTAACCTAAGGACATCACACACATCCATGCCCGAGGCAGGATTCAAACCTACGACCGTAGCAGCCGTGTGGTTCCGGACTGAAACGCCTAGAACTGTTCGGCCACAACGGCCGGTTGCTCCTCTACCCCTCCCAGCGTTGTAGCGAAGAAACGCTTCATGCACTCTGTTGGCCCAATACGCCGGTCACGAGCTAGCGCCAAAGACTTTACTTTTTTTAAAGTGGCTTCATTAGTACGAGGTGTAGCCAATAAGTTTATTTATAACTTTCATTTTAGTTTTGATTACTTAGGAAAACATACGGGGTCTGTTCAAAAAATTTCGGAACATTCGTAATTTCGCACCAATGGTGTGTTGGAGCGAAATGTGGCTGGTATTCCTGCACGCGCCTTTGCTTAATGTGTAACTGCTGGAAGTTTCATTGTTGTATGTCTGCTAGTTATTGTCCAGTGCAGTATTGAGTAGGACGTTGTATCACACAGTCTGGGAATTTCGAGATGGCAGAGTTAGAGGAGCAATGCGTCTGCACTGAGTTTTAACTGAAAGTCAAGAAATCCTTTACAGAGATACACCAAATGATGCAGGATGCCTACGGTGATGATTGCATAAGCCGTACTGGGTTTTTCGATGGTTCACACGGTATGAAATTGGACGGACGGAAGATGACTCTCGTTCACGATGACCTTCGATGTCTACCGACGACGGTCACGTCATGAACGTCAACAAAACTGTGAGTGTAAATCGAAGACTGACTGTCCGAGGGACAGCAGAAGAATGTAACGTATCAGTTGCATCATGTCATGAAATCCTGACACGGCATCTTGGAATGCATCGTGTTGCCCCCGACTTCATAGTACGGCTCATGAGTCAAGACCTTCGCCTCACAGTCTGTGAAGAGGTTTTGGATCGCGTAGATGAGAACAAGATGTTCCTTAAAGGAATCGTAACTGGTGATGAGACGTGGCTCTACGGTTATGATGTAGAGTCAAGGTTCAGTTCTCATAATGGGCCGGGAAAGGTTCTCCAAGACCACGAAAAGCTCGACAGGACAGGTCAAATGCTAAAGCCATGCTGATACTTTTCTTTGACTTTGAAGGATTAGTTCATCATGAACTCGTGCCACAGGGAGAAACCGTTAGTCGATGGTACTATCGGAATTGTTGCGACGCCTGCGAGATGCAAGATAATGTGTGAAGCAAACGTCCTGGCATGTGGCGAGACAGCTCATGGCTCTTACATCACGTTATCGCACCCACACATTCACCCCTGTTCGTGCGAGACTATTGCACAAAAAACCAAATCACTGCGCTGCCTCATCCTCCGTACTCTCCAAACCTGGACCCTCGCACATTCTTCTAGTTTTCAGAGTTGGAAAACCCGTTGAAAGGACGAAGATGTGCAACGATACACGAGATTAAAGAAAATTCGCAGACGGTGCTTCGCGCGATCCAGTAATTATTCTTTTTGGAAAATATATATGTTTATATTTTCCAAAAAGAATAATTACTGGATCGCGCGAAGCACCGTCTGCGAATTTTCTTTAATCTCGTGTATCGTTGCACATCATATATATGTTTATACTTCCCCCATGAACCATGGACCTTGCCGTTGGTGGGGAGGCTTGCGTGCCTCAGCGATACAGATGGCCGTACCGTAGGTGCAACCACAACGGAGGGGTATCTGTTGAGAGGCCAGACAAACATGTGGTTCCTGAAGAGGGGCAGCAGCCTTTTCAGTAGTTGCAGGGGCATCAGTCTGGATGATTGACTGATCTGGCCTTGTAACATTAACCAAAACGGCCTTGCTGTGCTGGTACTGCGAACGGCTGAAAGCAAGGGGAAACTACAGCCGTAATTTTTCCCGAGGACATGCAGCTCTACTGTATGATTAAATGATGATGGCGTCCTCTTGGGTAAAATATTCCGGAGGTAAAATAGTCCCCCATTCGGATCTCCGGGCGGGGACTACTCAAGAGGACGTCGTTATCAGGAGAAAGAAAACTGGCATTCTACGGATCGGAGCGTGGAATGTCAGATCCCTTAATCGGGCAGGTAGGTTAGAAAATTTAAAAAGGGAAATGGATAGGTTAAAGTTAGATATAGTGGGAATTAGTGAAGTTCGGTGGCAGGAGGAACAAGACTTTTGGTCAGGTGATTACAGGGTTATAAATACAAAATCAAATAGGGGTAATGCAGGAGTAGGTTTAATAATGAATAAAAAAATAGGAGTGCGGGTTAGCTACTACAAACAGCATAGTGAACGCATTATTGTGGCCAAGATAGACACGAAGCCCATGCCTACTACAGTAGTACAAGTTTATATGCCAACTAGCTCTGCAGATGATGAAGAAATTGATGAAATGTATGACGAGATAAAAGAAATTATTCAGGTAGTGAAGGGAGACGAAAATTTAATAGTCATGGGTGACTGGAATTCGTCAGTAGGAAAAGGGAGAGAAGGAAACATAGTAGGTGAATATGGATTGGGGGGAAGAAATGAAAGAGGAAGCCGCCTTGTAGAATTTTGTACAGAGCATAACCTAATCATAGCTAACACTTGGTTCAAGAATCATAAAAGAAGGTTGTATACTTGGAAGAATCCTGGAGATACTAATAGGTATCAGATAGATTATATAATGGTAAGACAGAGATTTAGGAACCAGGTTTTAAATTGTAAGACATTTCCAGGGGCAGATGTGGATTCTGACCACAATCTATTGGTTATGAACTGCAGATTGAAACTGAAGAAACTGCAAAAATGTGGGAATTTAAGGAGATGGGACCTGGATAAACTGAAAGAAACAGAGGTTGTAGAGAGTTTCAGGGAGAGCATAAGGGAACAATTGACAGGAATGGGGGAAAGAAATACAGTAGAAGAAGAATGGGTAGCTCTGAGAGATGAAGTAGTGAAGGCAGCAGACGATCAAGTAGGTAAAAAGACGAGGGCTAATAGAAATCCTTGGGTAACAGAAGAAATATTGAATTTAATTGATGAAAGGAGAAAATATAAAAATGCAGTAAATGAAGCAGGCAAAAGGGAATACAAACGTCTCAAAAATGAGATCGACAGAAAGTGCAAAATGGCTAAGCAGGGATGGCTAGAGGACAAATGTAAGGATGTAGAGGCTTATCTCACTAGGGGTAAGATAGATACTGCCTACAGGAAAATTAAAGAGACCTTTGGAGAGAAGAGAACTACTTGTATGAATATCAAGAGCTCAGATGGCAACCCAGTTCTAAGCAAAGAAGGGAAGGCAGAAAGGTGGAAGGAGTATATAGAGGGTTTATACAAGGGCGATGTACTTGAGGACAGTATTATGGAAATGGAAGAGGATGTAGATGAAGATGAAATGGGAGATAAGATACTGCGTGAAGAGTTTGACAGAGCACTGAAAGACCTGAGTCGAAACAAGGCCCCGGGAGTAGACAACATTCCATTAGAACTACTGATGGCCTTGGGAGAGCCAGTCATGACAAAACTCTACCATCTGGTGAGCAAGATGTATGAGACAGGCGAAATACCCACAGACTTCAAGAAGAATATAATAATTCCAATACCAAAGAAAGCAGGTGTTGACAGATGTGAAAATTACCGAACTATCAGTTTAATAAGTCACAGCTGCAAAATACTAACGCGAATTCTTTACAGACGAATGGAAAAACTGGTAGAAGCGGACCTCGGGGAAGATCAGTTTGGATTCCGTAGAAATGTTGGAACACGTGAGGCAATACTAACCTTACGACTTATCTTAGAAGAAAGATTAAGAAAAGGCAAACGTACGTTTCTAGCATTTGTAGACTTAGAGAAAGCTTTTGACAACGTTAACTGGAATACTCTCTTTCAAATTCTGAAGGTGGCAGGGGTAAAATACAGGGAGCGAAAGGCTATTTACAATTTGTACAGAAACCAGATGGCAGTTATAAGAGTCGAGGGGCATGAAAGGGAAGCAGTGGTTGGGAAAGGAGTGAGACAGGGTTGTAGCCTCTCCCCGATGCTATTCAATCTGTATATTGAGCAAGCAGTAAAGGAAACAAAAGAAAAATTCGGAGTAGGTATTAAAATTCATGGAGAAGAAGTAAAAACTTTGAGGTTTGCCGATGACATTGTAATTCTGGCAGAGACAGCAAAGGACTTGGAAGAGCAGTTGAACGGAATGGACAGTGTCTTGAAAGGAGGATATAAGATGAACATCAACAAAAGCAAAACAAGGATAATGGAATGTAGTCAAATTAAATCGGGTGATGCTGAGGGGATTAGATTAGGAAATGAGACACTTAAAGTAGTAAAGGAGTTTTGCTATTTAGGGAGTAAAATAACTGATGATGGTCGAAGTAGAGAGGATATAAAATGTAGACTGGCAATGGCAAGAAAAGCGTTTCTGAAGAAGAGAAATTTGTTAACATCGAGTATAGATTTAAGTGTCAGGAAGTCGTTTCTGAAAGTATTTGTATGGAGTGTAGCCATGTATGGAAGTGAAACATGGACGATAACCAGTTTGGACAAGAAGAGAATAGAAGCTTTCGAAATGTGGTGCTACAGAAGAATGCTGAAGATAAGGTGGGTAGATCACGTAACTAATGAGGAGGTATTGAATAGGATTGGGGAGAAGAGAAGTTTGTGGCACAACTTGACTAGAAGAAGGGATCGGTTGGTAGGACATGTTTTGAGGCATCAAGGGATCACAAATTTAGCATTGGAGGGCAGTGTGGAGGGTAAAAATCGTAGAGGGAGACCAAGAGATCAATACACTAAGCAGATTCAGAAGGATGTAGGTTGCAGTAGGTACTGGGAGGTGAAGAAGCTTGCACAGGATAGAGTAGCATGGAGAGCTGCATCAAACCAGTCTCAGGACTGAAGACCACAACAACACATATGTTTATATCGATGTTCATAAACCGTTTTAAATACCGTAATGATTTCTATGCTTTCCGTTGTTTTGAATTTTATCAATTCATTAAAATGCTAATTAAAATTTTATGCGTATTAATAATAGATGTTAGTGCTGCATTATAAGCATTTAATTTGAAAACTGATGTAAAATGCTACTTTGGGTAGGTAGTTATAAAAAAATTGCCCCTGGCGAGGAAGCACCATAGGACCATCTAGGGAAAAAGCTCATAAAAACGGCTCTAAGACGTCAGTTTATTTATTAAAGAAAAAGTACAGTGTGGTTGTACGTATATAACGCATTTCAGTGATATATACAAGGTGTACAACTTTGCTGATAGGTGGCGACAACGGTAAGTAACCGTCGAAAGAAACAGATCGCAGACGTCAGGCAGTTAGCTTATACCTCGGTCAACATAACCTCATTCAAACGTTAGTCGATTTGTGTCTTCATTATAAAGTTGTTCTTGATTGAAAATGTCAGTTTACAACCCTAATTCTCGTCATTTGCGGGAGGTGTTACTGTTTTGTTTCGATATGAAGAAAATAGCGGCTGAACCTCATCGAATGCTCTCAGGTATGTATGGTAAGGACACTGTTAGTGAAAGAGCGTGTCGTGAGTGGTTTCAACGCATCAAGAACGGTGATAGAGAAACAATTAAAATCGCTCAAAAGAGGAAAGGCCACTGGACCTGATGGGATACCAGTTCGATTTTACACGGAGTACGCGAAGAAATTTGCCCCCCTTCTTGCAGCGGTGTACCGTAGGTCTCTAGAAGAGCGTAGCGTTCCAAAGGATTGGGAAAGGGCACAGGTCATCCCCGTTTTCAAGAAGGGACGTCGAACAGATGTGCAGAACTGTAGACCTATATCTCTAACGTCGATCAGTTGTAGAATTTTGGAAAACGTATTATGTTAGAGTATAATGACTTTTCTGGAAACTAGAAATCTACTCTGTAGGAATCAGCATGGGTTTAGAAAAAGACGATCGTGTAAAAGCCAGCTCGCGCTATTCGTCCACGAGTCTCAGAGGGCCATAGACACGGGTTCCCAGGTAGATGCCGTGTTCCTTGACTTCCGCAAGGCGTTCGATACAGTTCGCCACAGAGCATATGGACTATCAGACCAATTGTGTGATTGGATTGAAGAGTTCCTAGATAACAGAACGGAGCATGTCATTCTCAATGGAGAGAAGTCTTCCGAAGTAAGAGTGATTTCAGGTGTGCCGCAGGGGAGTGTCGTAGGACAGAGGTTGTAATAATGGAAAATTGTACTGAAATGCAGGAGGATCTGCAACGAATTGACGCATGGTGCAGGGAATGGCAATTCAATCTCAATGTAGACAAGTGTAATGTGCTGCAAATACATAGAAAGAAAGATCCTTTATCATTTAGCTACAATAAAGCAGGTCAGCAACTGGAAGCAATTAATTCCATAAATTATCTGGGAGTAGGCATTAGGAGTGATTTAAAATGGAATGATCATATAAGGTTGATCGCCGGTAAAGCAGATGCCAGACTGAGATTCATTGGAAGAATCCTAAGGAAATGCAATCCGAAGACAAAGGAAGTAGGTTATGTTTGCCCACTGCTTGAATATTGCTCACCAGTGTGGGATCCGTACTCGATAGGGTTGATAGAAGAGATAGAGAAGATTCAACTGAGAGCAGCGCGCTTCGTTACAGGATCATTTAGTAATCGCGAAAGCGTTACGGAGATGATAGATAAACTCCAGTGGAAGACTCTGCAGGGGAGACGCTCAGTAGCTCGGTACGGGCCTTTGTTGAAGGTTCGAGAACATACCTTCACCGAGGAGTCAAGCAGTATATTAAAATAAAATCAGAGAGATTAGAGCCCACACAGAGGCATACCGACGATCCTTCTTTCCACGAACAATACGAGACTGGAATAGAAGGGAGAACCGGTAGAGGTACTCAAGGTAACCTCCGCCACACACCGACAGGTGGCTTGCGGAGTATGGATCTAGATGTAGATTTTAACGTCGCAGACCGGCATAGTGGTGGGAGAGAGAATGTTTTCGAAGATGCATAATTGGAGACATTGCTGAGTGAAGAATGGCGTCAAACTCGAGAAGAATTGGCACGATTAGTGGGAGTGACACAGCAAGCCATTTCGAACCGTCTCAAGGCTATGGGCATGATTCTGAAAGAAGGAACTTGGGTGCCGTGTGAGCTGAAACCAAGAGACGTTGAACGGAGTTTGCGTATTTGTGAACAGTTGCTTCAGAGGCAAAAACAGTAGGGATTTCTTCATCGCATTGTGACCGGGGACGAAAAATGGGTTCATTACGATAACCCTAAGTGCAAAAAATCATGGGGACATCCCGGCCATGCTTCCACGTCGACAGCCAAACCGAAATTCACGGCTCCAAGATCATGCTCTGCATTTGGTGGGACCAGTTCGGCGACGTGTACTATGCGGTGTTAAAACCAAGCGAAACAATCACAGGAGCTAATTATCGAAAAAAAATTAATGCGTTTGAACAGAGCATTAAAAGACAGACGGCCGAAATACAGCGAGAGGCACGATAAAGTGATTTTGCAGCACGACAACGCTCGGCCCCACGTTGCAAAAGAGGTCAAAACGTACTTGGAAACGTTAAAATGGGAAGTCCTATCCCACCCACATTGCTCCCTCTGACTATCACCTGTTTAGATCAATGGCGCAGGGCCTGGCTGACCAACACTTCCGATCTCGTGAAGAAGTCACAAATTGGATCATTACATGGATCGCTTGAAAAGATGAACAATTTTTTTGACGCGGGATTCGTACACTGCCCGAAAGATGGGAGAAAGTAGTGGCCAGCGATGGAAAATACTTTGAATGATACTTGTGTAACCAATTTGTTTCATTAAAGCCTCAGCCGGCTAATGTGACCGAGCGGTTCTAGGCGCTTCAGTCCTGAACTGCGCTGCTGCTACGGTCGCAGGTCGAATCCTGCCTCGGGCATGGATGTGTGCGATGTCGTTAGGTTTAAGTCTAGGGGACTGATGACATCAGATGTTAAGTCCCATTGTGCTTAGAGCCATTTGAACCATTTTTTCATTAAAGCCTCAAATATTGAGGAAAAACCGGCGGAAGCAAAGTTGTAAACCTTGTACAAATACTAAATTTTGCTTAAAAGGAAGCTTGATAACGACGAGAGTATAAAAGCACGACGAGAGTCGCTCAAAACTTCTGATAATTAATACCGACTTTAAGAGAAGTGTTGGAACTCCGTAGACAAAAGATTTTTAAAAAATGGAGAATCCTTTCTACATTTTTTTTATGTATTATGAACCTGGAACGAAAATTACCTACGAAACTTTTATGAATTCAAAATAAAATATACACTGAATTGAGAATACACCTAAGAAACATGTTGTGATTTACGGTGTAGAGAAAATAAGTCTACTCAACTGATACTCTGAGCACGGCCGTAGCAAGATAAACAATCTTTGGAAATCCGGACGTAGCTATGGAAAGGTTGTAGTTTGATGAACATTGTGGGGATATGAGAATTCTTGTGTGCCTTCCATGTCTCCAGACTGTACTTTTGTTTGAGAAGAGAGAGGTTTGTCCACTTTTACCACGCTCCGACCAACCTCCACGAGTTCCGGGGAGCTCTAGAGCGGTCATACATCAGCGATCCCCTGTTAAAGTGAGGAAGAATTACAGGATCCGTTGAATTATATTGTCTACAAGGACGCATGTATTAAAGAGCAACGGAAATGAGATTAGCGACAAATGTAACATCAAAATTAGCAATCATGTTGTAGACGAAGTAAAGGGATCCTGCCATCTTGGTAGCGTAATAATGGACATAGCTAAATAATGGACGAAGAAAAGAGGAAATCAGAAACAGATTAGGACAGTCAAAGAGAGCAGGCCTCGCCAAGAGAAGTCTCCTGGTATGAAACATAGACCTTAATTTAAGAAAGAGATTTTGAATTTTCATGGTTCAATCACTTATTTCTACCTTGAATATTCGCAGTCATAAACTTCTGGAACACAACAGTTACATCAAAACTTTTTATTTCACTTAACACTTATTTCTGATGCCAAACATGTAATACACACATATTATGCTTTTCTCCTTATAATTTATATTTATCGCTCTGGCTTCTGTTCTGACTTCCAACAGTCATCTCTTTCTGCTCGACACGTTAGCCTGATCTCAGCAGAATTTCCGATGACAAATAATCGGTACACAGATGAAGCCTTGTCACTCACTGCTGCTTTATTCGACCAGCTTCTCATATGGCCTCACCGTACCAAAAGCACCCCGTTCCTCCTTACCTCAGAAAAATGTGACATGGTATCGGAATCAAACCTTGGTTCCTCCAAACCGAATGCAGCGACGCCGACGATACTTTTATTCTTTTTTCTTTCGATTTGTATCTTCGTCGTCTATTCGTCAGTGGTTCTCTGCGGCTGTTGCGTGAAATTTTTCAAATTTCATCAATGAGAACGCCTCTAAGTTTTCTTTAATTTTAATTTTTATTTTTTTATTACAGATGGTGGCACGCTCCCTTCGGAACACGCTGAATTACCGGACGGGGTCTACAGGGCGAACGCACACAAAAAAAGAATCTAAGCGTTTGAAATGTTAACCAACTTTGATTCTATGAGAAACTGTTGTGCACAGCGGCCGTAGACAATAAGGAAGGAGAAGCACACTGCAATCAGTCGCAATCCTGTAAGTTCTTTTATCTAGATTTCGGCTATAACTAGCCATCTACAGTGCTAAAACACAAAGGAAAATTACAGAATCAGAATTAACTTTAATCGAACAATAAGTAAAACACAATTTTATCCAGTAGCGACTGTCTAGATATCTGGTTTCAGGCCTTGCTAATGAATAACAAGGTGTTTTAATTGTTGTTCTATGTAAAGTTAATTCTGATTATGTGCTTTTCCTTGTACCTTAGCGCTGAAGGTTGCTATTTACAGCCGAAATCTAGATGGGCAAGAGTTACGAAAATTAACGGTATTTCGAATGATTGCAGTGTGCCTCTTCTTCCGTTTATGCGGTTCCAGAATGACGATGAAAATTATGTGCATTTACTTGTTAGGAAACAAGGAGGTTCGCTGCGGTATTGATAAGGAAAGAAATAAAATCGAAGACAGAAAAAAGCGACGCACCACGAAGGAATTGGCTCAAATGGCTCTAAGCACTATAGGACTTAACATCTGAGGTCATCAGTCCCCTAGACTTAGAATTACTTAAACCTAATTAACCTAAGGACATCACACACATCCATGCCAGACGCAGGATTCGAACCTGCGACCGTAGCAAGCGCGCGGATCCGGACTGAAGCGCCTAGAACCGCTCGGTCACAACGGCCGGCACGAAGGAATTATCCGAATGAGACGGGAGTTGGAAGATGTGATTTTCAAGTACAGACAAAGAATTGATTAGGATTTCAGAAAACTAGATCATTTATTCAGTAGAAAGAGCTTCACAAATTGAGCCAGTCAACAGCACGTTGGTCCACCACTGGTCCTAATGCAGGCAGTTATTCGACTTGGAATTGATTAACAGAATTGTTGGATGTCCTCCTGTGGGGTATCGTGCCATATTCTGTCCAGTTGGCGCGTTAGATCGTCAAAAGCTCCATCTGGTTGGAGAGCACTGTACAGTCGTGCTCAAAAGTATCCGAATGACCTGAATTGCATTTCGCCTGATTCGCATGCAACCCACATAACGCAGCTGTCTAGCAGGTCCTCTAATCGCCCCTTGATACAGTCGTCTGACTATTAAAAATGGCTTCAACAAGTCACCCCTAGAAAACTCGGCTCTCTAACGCAATAACTCAAAATGTAAAGTAATATCGCGATACTATAAATATCAGGGAACACCTTATCACAGATATGACTGTCCTTAAGGTTTTTAAGCTCACATTTATTGCAATAAATTACATACCGAAATGTTACCACTCTCATTATTACGTCAGATAGGTAATGCACCTAGTAAGTTCGTCGTATTCATGATTTCTTCTTCAAAGTAACATACCGTACTTGTTAGTTAACACAAAATGATATTAAAAATTTAAGTTATTCACGAGCAGCTAGTTGAGAATATGTATGAACTTCAAATGACACGACGAACCGTCTCGTTCTGCATATGGATTCAAACCCAGCTCATGCAGACTAATATTTCGTGACTGACGGAATCTAACAGTCATTCCTGACTAGGCATACAGAGAGTGATATACCTCGATTTTAGACAATATCAGTTAGCAAATATCAACTTGAAATTACATAACGTAAACATTTTTAACGGATGCGAATTCCTACCCAGCATCTATTGTCCCTGTTAACGAACTACGAGAGATGTTAAATATTGCTTCTTCACAGGTAACTTACTTGAAATACCGTGAGGTAAAGCTTTGTGTTGGACAGGGATTCGAACCCAGAACCTAATCGGATTGTTATCGAAGGACAATCAACTGTGACATATCGGATTCTCTTGGCAGTAGCTAGATGTTTTAACTGAAATGACGAGATGAAACATTAATTTTTTGCTTCCCAGGACTCCGACCCGGAACCTATCGCTGTTATATTCTAGAGAAAATGAACGTTAAATATGGGTTTGTCACATCAGCAGTGACATGTGAGCATGTTTGAAATAGAAATAATATGACGAAGAGTTCAGTGCTGACTGGAAATCGAACCCCACACATACCGTTGTTGACTACACACAGAGAGACGTCAGCTACCCAATTTTTCTCCACCAGCAGCTCGGAAAAACATCCTTGAACTTACAGTGACCTCTCAAATAGTCCTGTGTCTCACTGGGAGTCAAAATCGTCAGATATCGTTAGTGTTGACAACGAATGAAAATGCATTAAAAATCAAAATTGTTATCCACCAGCAGACAGGTGTTCTCATGCTAGAGCTTGATAATACATAATGAAAACTTTAGTGCCAGGCCAGCATTCGAACCCATTCACGCGCAGTTGTGGAGATGTTGAGGAATCTGCCGTTTTGAACCAACAACAAATTGTAGTCGAGCTCTATTGTCACGAAGGGATCAAATTCCGCGTTAAGGGCGGTCTGAGTTACATTCCAAGTTCAGAACTAATTTTATCGACATACAGAAGCTCAAATAAAAGAAGGAATAAGGGTCCTGTGACCCTACATAGCGTTTGTTTCGACACTAGAAATAAATAACTAGTATAAGAAAGGTTAGTGGCGATAGAGTTGACGCATTTCGCCACTCCTGACTTTATTGTGGTTCAACCTTACGTCTACTTGGTAGAGAAGGAATATCATGTTTAATGTGAATTTCAGACCACAATGCCATTACACTTTCTTCACTTGGCGTAGCCAGAAGAGATTAGAATCTGTCTCTCCCTATTAAAAATCACAGGCGGAAGTTGGAATGCAACCCAGATCATGATCATAGGAACCTATCACCAATCCAACAGACCACCAAAGCCTCTTATGTATGACTCATATTCTATCATAACACTGTTGCGGCACACACGATGAGAATTCTGACACACAGGTTCCCTGTAGTGGTTTGCAGCATGTTCGGTACATTCATTTACTTGGTTGACCGAATCGCCATGTACTTGCTGCCTCGGCTACCCAGTGCATACATTCGACTCTGTTTTGTAATCACCGAAATAAAATCACGTAACTGCCACCTACACAGAACTTCCAACAGTGTAGGATGCAGAAATTTAAATAGGAAGTGTTCCTTTCCTGTTGAGCTACTCTATTGCGCTATCTGTTTGTTGAAAACGCCCTGCAGTACAAAAGAAAAGCTGTAACTGTCTGTCTCTCAGAAGGCTAGATACGGCCATATGGATAATATCACAGAACTGTGGAATAAGGAAATTCTGGAGGACCTCTTGTCCACTTCTGGAGGCACTCTAGCTAGATGACAGCTAGTAGCGTCACGGTAAGTGTCGCGCACCGTAGATAAGACGTCGCGAGTTCTATTGCATTCGCTGCTACATTTTTTACAACGCAATTCTGCTGTCTGCTGAAGTTACCCATTTAATGGAACTTTGAACATAATTACTTTCACTGCTCAACCCAAAATAGCCGCCTGTGGAAAAAGGAGTAACTTCTGCGACATTTTGTTCTTTTCAGGTTTAATAGACGGCCAGACAGCAGATGCATCTCGAAGCTTTTGTATTATGTATGGGGAGAGCGCATCGTGGCAAAATAGTCAGAAAAGTATTTTCTACATTAGCTGTCTTCTGGTAGTGGCATTTTATTCTTCTTCAAGCCTTGTTTGACAGCTTTAACTCAGAACAAGTTTTCTACATGCATGTAACCAATAAAGTGCATGTGCATTGTCAGACTGTCATAGATAACATCAGGGAATTCGCATATATCGTTGATGATTAATTTCTCTCTCATGTTTAGTATTTTTTAACAACACTAAAAGAAACCTTACGAAAACTGTGCACTGCATTATAAGAAATGAAATAAAACTACCCACGATAACCTTACATAACCTTACGACGGAAGTCTCTTTGATGAAATTGAGTATCTGTACACAAGCGTGTATCTATCGGCACGAATTAGTAAACTACTACTCACTTAGATTTCGATTGGGTCTGTGTTTAATGGTATGCTGTGTCATACTCAACAGGTATGGAAATGGGGGATTTCATAAATAAAGTTACGTATTCCTAGAAACCAAAAATTTGCTTGTCAGCAGCGGAACGAGACGTTACCTGTTGTGCAGCATTGTAAGTTTCTCACCATTGCACTATGAGCCGAAAGTATTTTCTTGCGATTTCCTTATCGATGTTTGATCTGACTGCTTGTAGCTCTTTCAAAGAAGGGATAAAAACGTTACATTCAGCGAGAATGGAACCGTGAACCATAACAGACGCTTTTTCATAGGTCAGCACGTCACCACAGAGCCAGCGAATAGGTAGGTGTTGTGCAAACCTCCTACGAGGCCAATAGTGGCTAGAACTCGTAAACCGCTATTTAAAGGACGATTTTAGTTGCGATTTCCACATGCAACGACTTTCCTGGGCTGAAAACCGTAAATTTACAATTTTTTATTACACCTCAAGCGATAATAACTCCGATTTTTCAATGGAAATGACAGGAAAAATCAAGTGATCTTTGAGGCTTAATTCCGTGCACACCAGGAAGTAACTCGTCGATCACAGAGTTGCCAAACATACTTTGCCTTGTTGCCAAATCTCAGTTACAGTACTAGCAGGAAGAAGACGAACCGATGTGATCCTATAGCGGGCTGGGAAGTGACCATAGCTGGCCTCTCAAAGACGCAGCTGCTACGGCCTGGAATACGTAATGGGTCTGATTCGGATTTCTGTAACCAGGTTTAGGGACTGGAGCGTACTTACTATTGATACTCAGAACTGACTGCAAACTAAGCATCATAAATCAGGAACTCTCATAGTTGTTTTTATACTTCTTTTGTAACTGTACTCAAAACTAAGAAACTCATTCACGGAAGTTTTCGTGCCTCGCCGATAGTCAAGCACACCAAACAAATAAAAATAAAAAAGTATGTGTGTGTGTGTGTGTGTGTGAGAGAGAGAGAGAGAGAGAGAGAGAGAGAGAGAGAAGAGAGAGAGAGAGAGAGAGAGAGAAGAGAGAGTGAGAGAAAGAGAGAGAGAGAGAGAAATAAAGAGAAAAAAAGAATGAGAGAGAGGGTAAAAAATTGTTGTAAAGAAATTGAATACCGGTATGTAAAGAAATCTTTCATTAAAATGACACCTTCCCAATCATTACGAAACGTCGTAGTCATGATCTATGTAACAAGTATTAGTCTAATCTAATCTAATCTAATCATACTGCTGACTAACTGTAAAGAGTCATGAATTACCGAAATTTTCGCCAGTATCACTAACCAAATCTAAACTTGAAAATAAAAGACGACAGTTTTTGTAATAACCCGGGACTCCTATCAAGGCCCTTCCATCCCTGTTAACTAATCACGAACGATGTCTGTTATACCTCCACTCAGAAGTAACAAAGCGTGTATGCATGTAAAGATGAAGTGCATGATGTGAAGTTCTTTGACGGAGGTACGAACCCAACACGTAATCGGATTGTTAACTAAGAAAATCAAATGTTAAGCATCGGTTTTTCTTACCAGTTGCTAGGTGTTTGAATTTAAAATGAGGATACTAATTTTTGTGCCTGAGCGACAATCGAATCGCACTCCTATCGTTTTTCTTTATCGTCCACTAATATAGCTTATCAGTTGCTTACTCACCAACAGTAAGACGTGTGCGTGTTTGACCAGAAATTGTTGGCAACACATGAACAGACATTAAAAATACACGTTAATTTTCACTAGCAGGCCGGTGTGCACGTTATAGGGCTTGAAATGAAATTATGAATATTTTTGTACCGGATCAGAATTCGGTCCCTCATACTCACCTTTGGAGGAGACCTAGAGAAGATTGCAGTCTTGGAAAAAGGAACGAAATGATTGAACTATACTGTTCCGAGAGATTCAGATCCTTGAAGGGGGAGATACGAATTCGAATCAGAGCCCAGCACCAAATTTTTCAACGTTACCAATTATATCAAGTACAAGTAAAATAAGAGCCCTGTTCCTTTAAATGGCTATCGGTTCATCAAATAAAATAAGATTTTGTAATGTAAGTAAATGCCTGAACCCACGCATTGCACTTATGATAGTTCGTTCCACCAGACCATTGTGGCCACATTTACCAGCCCCAGGAGTGTGCTGTAAGGGATGATGTTCTTAGCATACAAAATTAGTCATGGCGAAAAAAAATGCGAGTCTATTAAATGGTTAAGTAGGAGCAAGCATCTGACGCGGACATTATGCTATTCTCACGATAGCAGGATGTAAAGACTCTTCTAGATATCATAGCCTCGATGGAAGCCATTTTGAAATTTTCACTAATTCAGGACATTTCTTAGTTCGAGAAAATCCACTGTGAATTGTGAAGTTACCGGATAAATCGATTATTTCCGTAATTATTACTATCATTTTCTTCATACCGCTGCTGGAACACATGTGCTTGAAGTTCATTTATGAACTTTTGGTCATTATATAGTTGCCCAAGAACAGGTTCTTTCCCTGTCTACTGAATCCTTTTAATATTAATATCAAACATCAGCAATTACTCGCAGATTACATAAAAACTAAAGTAATTGATGAAGACGTTACTTGATAACAAAAACGTGCTGCCTTTCTTCATTTGCTTTCGCCTAGAAATGGCTGTCGAATACTGCCAAACCAAAAGCCAAGGGTTCTTACTGCCTTCCGATATACGTCGCTGTTAGTTCTTCCATATGATTTGGTCGACGTGACCTGTTTCAAGTTGTGTATGACAGAGAATGATTTAGAAAATCAATTGTTTTCCTTTGCAATAAACAGAAAGATTTTCATTTTAAGCTATCGAAGTACAAAATTTTCGCAATATTAGTTCAAATTTAATATTCACTTCTATAATGTAGGAAAGTATTTCACAGTTGCAAAAGGGGCATCCGATTCATTTCTCTTTACACTTAGTTCAAAATGGTTCAAATGGCTCTGAGCACTATGGGACTTAAATGCTGAGGTCATCAGTCCCCTAGAACGTAGAACTACGTAAACCTAACCAACCTAAGGACATCACACACATCCATGCCCGAGACAGGATTTGAACCTGCGACCGTAGCGGTCGCGCGGTTCCAGACTGTAGCGCCTAGAACAGCTCGGCCACTATGACCGACTTACACCTAGTCGCTGACCATAAATTCTAGCTCAGAGTGACACCTGTTTAAGTAACCTAATGTAGCGTACACTGTTTCCGAGTGCTATTTCTCACCGGAAAATATGCAATTCACTCATTGGGCTCCATTAGTATACTGTAACAGTAATTTCTGTGTGTATGCAATGCATACGGATTGATGAATTCAATGGTGTTCTCTCTTCCACTTCTGTGTACAACATGCTTGACCTAAACGGGTCTTTTATCATTACAGGCCCTGGGCGGTGGAACATTATACTGACAACAGTAATGTGCTTATACTGACAACCTCACTGTTCGTTTTACCTGATTTTGTAATCATTTAAATAAAACAACATGACCTTCCAGTGGGAGACACGAGCGAGGTGGCGCAGTGGTTAGACACTGGACTCGCATTCGGGAGGACGACGGTTCAATCCCGCGTCCGGCCATCCTGATTTAGGTTTTCCGTGATTTCCCTAAATCACTCCGGGCAAATGCCGGGATGGTTCCTCTAAAAGGGCACGGCCGACTTCCTTCCCCATCCTTCCCTAATCCGATGAGACCGATGACCACGCTGTCTGGTCTCCTTCCCCAAAACCAACCAACCAACCAGTGGGAGACATTTCGTCCCCCTTTTCCCCGTGTGAAATTTGTCAGTAAGCTTTTTGCCTTCCAACCAGTGAAATGCGGCAGAGTACGGCCGGTAAACGATTCACAAACCACGATTTAGTGCCGTTAAGACGATTTCTTTAAACACTGGCGTAGCTAAGGGAATTTAGTTTCTTCTTAAATCGTCTTATGCAGCAACGTTCACAGATATCTCAAATAGGAAAATTTATTTATCCAGGTACTAAGGTTGTAAAACAAACTTCCCACAGTTTGTGTCATGTTGATCTTTTCGTCTAAGAGGTATCACAAGTAGTGTTCCTGTAGCTGTGGGAATCATTGGTTGAAAACGAGTTTAACACCAGTGGGTACAGCACTGCTAAATATTCAAAATGATTATCAACCTAAGTCTGAGTTCATCCACAAACTGAGGCGTATTTATAATATTGAAGCTAGACTGTGTATCCTTGTCTTCCTTGAGTTGGCATCGGAAGGCGTTTACACACACTTATACGAGGGTAATCCCAAAGTAAGGACTCCTAAGGGACACGCATGTGCCAACGCAGGCACAAATGAGAGATCCTTAATTCAATGCTAAGCACAGACCACAGTAGTAGCTGCATAGTGGCAAAGTGATAAAGAGCCAGAGAACGAATACGAAGGTCCCAGGTTCAAACCCCCGTTAGGCCCACGATTTATATGTGCCATTTTACACTTATTTCCCGCCAGGCAGTGTTTGTTGATGTGAAAAATGCCGAGTTGCACTGTCGTCAGAAAGCCACGTTAAACTGTAGGTTCCCCTATTAACTGGCTGGGTAAGTCGGAGGAAAGCAACGGCATACCACCTCCAACAAGACCGTCCCTATTAAAGCACTGTGGTGTTCAAACCACTCTTCCGACTAATTACTGCTTTACTTTCTCTGGGTTCCAAAGTTAATGATCTTCGGGTTATTAACATTTTTGTGCTTTCATGCTGTAGCTGCGATACCAGTAAACGCAAGTAACCGGCTGAGCACTGTCACCGTTCGAGTTGTCAAGGTGGTAGACGACGATGCTGTCGACCCCAGTTACAGTCTTGGTCATGGCTATGTTTCAGTCGAATACCTCCATGTGACTTTCTGCGTATTTCAAGATATACTTTTATACACTTGGTACTCATCCAAATTGATATCTGACAGAGCTGTATTTAGCGACATGAATCATATATGTTTTCCGTGCAATATATCGGACAATACGTCAGTGCAGCGAGATTTCGTTTGTGTGATGCGCATGGTGCAAGAAATATTTGTGTTTTGCTTGCTTCTGTGATAGGTTTCACCCCACTGAAGCCAAACAAGCTCACGAATAGACTATCAGTAACTGGAATTACGCAATAATACACTTAAAAGTTGTATTTTTGCATTATGTGTCCCAATGAAAATAACAGTAAACAGGTTATATGCCTACTTGCTTATTATTCGCGCTTCTCGATGCTTTTCTCAAAAAATAAAAATAAAATGAGAGAGACAGAGAGAGAAAACAGAAATGTATTTCAAATATCAGCTCGGTGACGCCATGTTCGTCTCGTGATGTAAAGCAAGGATAATTGATAGGTAATATCTCGTTGTACTAGCGATATGTATGGCTAAAGGGTTCTTTCTTTTCTCTCTGCAAACAACCAGAACAGAATTCAGTAACAAAGTGGTAAGAACAGCTATACAGTGGGCCAATTAAACACTCAGCTTTTCTTGATTATTTTGTTAATCGTCTGTAATGTAGTGACATCCTTGATTACTGATTCGTTATTACTACCATTTTTATTGTTATTCGTCACCTCACAACAGCTTCCCTATCACTCATTGCTGCCGATGCATGTAACGAATGGATCAGGATGAATGGAATATGGGATGTTTCGTCACGGGGAATATACACATTTATCTCGGCGTCTTGTGTTCAGGGTAATATGAAAATCTCAATAAGAGAAGACGACAACGGGATGCCGGTGGTGCATGCAATAACACCTAACTATTTCTGTCGACTTAATACCATGACGACAGACAAATTGGCGTCTCACTGTATTTTGATTGTAATTCGTTAGCCTCCTTGCGACCTCGTTTTAATACCTCGTGGGCGCAGACATAATACAGGGCTATTACAAATGATTGAAGCGATTTCATAAATTCACTGTAGCTCCATTCATTGACATATGGTCACGACACACTACAGATACGTAGAAAAACTCATAAAGTTTTGTTCGGCTGAAGCCGCACTTCAGGTTTCTGCCGCCAGAGCGCTCGAGAGCGCAGTGAGACAAAATGGCGACAGGAGACGAGAAAGTGTATGTCGTGCTTGAAATGCACTCACATCAGTCAGTCATAACAGTGCAACGACACTTCAGGACGAAGTTCAACAAAGATCCACCAACTGCTAACTCCATTCGGCGATGGTATGCGCAGTTTAAAGCTTCTGGATGCCTCTGTAAGGGGAAATCAACGGGTCGGCCTGCAGTGAGCGAAGAAACGGTTGAACGCGTGCGGGCAAATTTCACGCGTAGCCCGCGGAAGTCGACGAATAAAGCAAGCAGGGAGCTAAACGTACCACAGCCGACGGTTTGGAAAATCTTACGGAAAAGGCTAAAGCAGAAGCCTTACCGTTTACAATTGCTACAAGCCCTGACGCCCGATGACAAAGCCAAACGCTTTGAATTTTCGGCGCGGTTACAACAGCTCATGGAAGAGGATGCGTTCAGTGCGAAACTTGTTTCCGTGATGAAGCAACATTTTTTCTTAATGGTGAAGTGAACAGACACAATGTGCGAATCTGGGCGGTAGAGAATCCTCACGCATTCGTGCAGCAAATTCGCAATTCACCAAAAGTTAACGTGTTTTGTGCAATCTCACGGTTTAAAGTTTACGGCCCCTTTTTCTTCTGCAAAAAAAAAGTTACAGGACACGTGTATCTGGACATGCTGGAAAATTCGCTCATGCCACAACTGGAGACCGACAGCGCCGACTTCATCTTTCAACAGGATGGTGCTCCACCACACTTCCATCATGATGTTCGGCATTTCTTAAACAGGAGATTGGAAAACCGATGGATCGGTCGTGGTGGAGATCATGATCAGCAGTTCATGTCATGGCCTCCAGGCTCTCCCGACCTAACCCCATGCGATATCTTTCTGTGGGGTTATGTGAAAGATTCAGTGTTTAAACCTCCTCTACCAAGAAACTTGCCAGAACTGCAAACTCGCATCAACGATGCTTTCGAACTCATTGGTGGGGACATGCTGCGCCGAGTGTGGGAGGAACTTGATTATCGGCTTGATGTCTGCCGAATCACTAAAGGGGCACATATCGAACATTTGTGAATGCCTAAAAAAACTTTTTGAGTTTTTGTATGTGTGTGCAAAGCATTGTGAAAATATCTCAAATAATAAAGTTATTGTAGAGCTGTGAAATCGCTTCAATCATTTGTAATAACCCTGTATTTTGCTTTTTGAACATCGAACAATAACACACAAAGATAGTAGATGGAAGAATACAAATAAACAATCAGACTCATGGGTGTGGATCCAGTTCATTACTAGAAGACTAAACAAGAGGGAAACATTAAGAAAGCAATGAATACCCTGGTTAGTATTTGTATAGATCTGGAGATGAAAAACCGCAGATCTGCACAGTGCCCGAATCTGCACTTTAGTTTCTGTCTTAAAGGTCATAATTTTTAGTTTATTCTCTTCTGAATTTTCAAATGAATTGATTATTACGTGGTACAGAATAATTAGTTAACTGTGTTTCTTACAGCTTACATTCGCACCAACATTTTTCTGCATTCTCGTGCAATTCATGAACTTATACTTGTATGATCGCAAGACTGCACATAGATGCAATCGATTTCGAGGTGCAAAGTGTTTGTTATCTTACTTTTCGTTACAGGTGGGCAAAGTTGATTTCCAAAGACTTTTTATTGTACTGAAATAATCTTTTGTCACAAAGTAACAAGGTAAGTGTTTTATTCGTATATATTTTTTGGGCAACTGTAATCGTGATGGAAGATTGCACATCTGAATGTTTGACACAACTGGTAGGAGAGAACGCTGCATATTAACCAAACCCCGCGCCTCCTCTCCGTATCCTCCTATGACAAGAGCACGGGATTCTCCTATCATAACGTCACAGAGCTGTTCCTAGCTCAGCTGAGAATTGGCAACATCGTCACAAACATTTGGCAACACTGTGACATTGCAATCACTTCCGTGTATGGTACTGAATAGACTCGCTAAATTTACTTGATATTCCCTTTCCATATGAATGACTCGTTCTATATATGTTGTTGTTGTTGTGGTCTTCAGTCCTGAGACTGGTTTGATGCAGCTCTCCTTGCTACTCTATCCTGTGCAAGCCTCTTCATCTCCTAGTACCTACTGCAACCTACATCCTTCTGAATCTGCTTAGTGTATTCATCTCTTGGTCTCCCTCTACGATTTTTACCCTCCATGCTGCCCTCCAATACTAAATTGGTGATCCCTTGATGCCTCAGAACATGTCCTACCAACCGATCCCTTCTTCTGGTCAAGTTGTGCCACAAACTTCTCTTCTCCCCAATCCTACTCAATACTTCCTCATCAGTTATGTGGTCTACCCATCTAATCTTCAGCATTCTTCTGTAGCACCACATTTCGAAAACTTCTATTCTCTTCTTGTCCAAACTATTTATCGTCCATGTTTCACTTCCATACATGGCTACACTCCATACAAATACTTTCAGAAATGCCTTCCTGATACTTAAATCTATACTCGATGTTAACAAATTTCTCTTCTTCAGAAACGCTTTCCTTGCCATTGCCAGTCTACATTTTATATCCTCTCTACTTCGACCATCATCAGTTATTTTGCTCCCCAAATAGCAAAACTCCTTTACTACTTTAAGTGTGTCATTTCCTAATCTAATTCCCTCAGCATCACCCGACTTAATTCGACTACATTCCACTATCCTCGTTTTGCTTTTGTTGATGTTCATCTTGTATCCTCCTTTCAAGACACTGTCCATTCCATTCAAATGCTCTTCCAAGTTCTTTGCTGTCTCTGACAGAATCACAATGTCATCGGCGAACCTCAAAGCTTTTATTTCTTCTCCATGGATTTTAATACCTACTCCGAATTTTTCTTTTGTTTCCTTTACTGCTTGCTCAATATACAGATTGAATAACATTGGGGAGAGGCTACAACCCTGTCTTACTCCCTTCCCAACCACTGCTTCCCTTTCATGTCCCTCGACTCTTATAGCTGCCATCTGGTTTCTGTACAAATTGTAAATAGCCTGCCGCTCCCTGTGTTTTACCCCTGCCACCTTCAGAATTTGAAAGAGAGTATTCCAGTTAACATTGTCAAAAGCTTTCTCTAAGTCTACAAATGCTAGAAACGTAGGTTTGCCTTTCCTTATTCTTTCTACTAAGATAAGTCGTAAGGTCAGTATTGCCTCACGTGTTCCAACATTTCTACGGAATCCAAACTGATCTTCCCCGAGGTCGGCTTCTACTAGTTTTTCCATTCGTCTGTAAAGAATTCGTGTTAGTATTTTGCAGCTGTGGCTTATTAAACTGATTGTTCGGTAATTTTCACATCTGTCAACACCTGCTTTCTTTGGGATTGGAATTATTATATTCTTCTTGAAGTCTGAGGGTATTTCACCTGTTTCATACATCTTGCTCACCAGATGGTAGAGTTTTGTCAGGACTGGCTCTCCCAAGGCCGTCAGTAGTTCCAATGGAATGTTGTCTACTCCCGGGGCCTTGTTTCGACTCATGTCTTTCAGAGCTCTGTCAAAACTCTTCACGCAGTATCGTATCTCCCATTTCATCTTCATCTACATCCTCCTCCATTTCCATAATATTGTCCTCAAGTACATCGCCCTTGTATAGACCCTCTATATACTCCTTCCACCTTTCTGCTTTCCCTTCTTTGCTTAGAACTGGGTTTCCATCTGAGCTCTTGATATTCATACATGTCGTTCTCTTATCTCCAAAGGTCTCTTTAATTTTCCTGTAGGCAGTATCTATCTTACCCCTAGTGAGATAAGCCTCTACACCCTTACATTTGTCCGCTAGCCATCCCTGCTTAGCCATTTTGCACTTCCTGTCGATCTCATTTTTGAGACGTTTGTATTCCTTTTTGCCTGCTTCATTTACTGCATTTTTATATTTTCTCCTTTCATCAATTAAATTCAATATTTCTTCTGTTACCCAAGGATTTCTACTAGCCCTCGTCTTTTTACCTACTTGATCCTCTGCTGCCTTCACTATTTCATCCCTCAAAGCTACCCAGTCTTCTTCTACTGTATTTCTTTCCCCCATTCCTGTCAATTGTTCCCTTATGCTCTCCCTGAAACTCTCTACAACCTCTGGTTCTTTCAGTTTATCCAGGTCCCATCTCCTTAAATTCCCACCTTTATGCAGTTTCTTCAGTTTTAATCTACAGGTCATAACCAATAGATTGTGGTCAGAGTCCACATATGCCCCTGGAAATGTCTTACAATTTAAAACCTGGTTCCTAAATCTCTGTCTTACCATTATATAATCTATCTGATACCTTTTAGTATCTCCAGGGTTCTTCCATGTATACAGCCTTCTTTCATGGTTCTTAAACCAAGTGTTAGCTATGATTATGTTGTGCTCTGTGCAAAATTCTACCAGGCGGCTTCCTCTTTCATTTCTTAGCCCCAATCCATATTCACCTACTACGTTTCCTTCTCTCCCTTTTCCTACACTCGAATTCCAGTCACCCATGACTATTAAATTTTCGTCTCCCTTCACTATCTGAATAATTTCTTTTATTTCATCATACATTTCTTCAATTTCTTCCTCATCTGCAGCGCTAGTTGGCATATAAACTTGTACTACTGTAGTAGGTGTGGGCTTCGTATCTATCTTGGCCACAATAATGCGTTCACTATGCTGTTTGTAGTAGCTTACCCGCATTCCTATTTTCCTATTCATTATTAAACCTACTCCTGCATTACCCCTATTTGATTTTGTGTTTATAACCCTGTAGTCACCTGACCAGTTGTCTTTTTCTCCTGCCACCGAACTTCACTAATTCCCACTATATCTAACTTTAACCTATCCGTTTCCCTTTTTAAATTTTCTAACCTACCTGCCCGATTAAGGGATCTGACATTCCACGCTCCGATCCGTAGAACGCCAGATTTCTTTCTCCTGATAACGACATCCTCTTGAGTAGTCCCCGCCCGTAGATACGAATGGGGGACTATTTTACCTCCGGAATATTTTACCCAAGAGGACGCCATCATCATTTAATCATACAGTAAAGCTGCATGCCCTCGGGAAAAATTACGGCTGTAGTTTCCCCTTGCTTTCAGCCGTTCGCAGTACCAGCACAGCAAGGCCGTTTTGGTTATTGTTACAAGGCCAGATCAGTCAATTATCCAGACTGTTGCCCTTGCACCAACTGAAAAGGCTGCTGCCCCTCTTCAGGAACCACACGTTTGTCTGGCCTCTCAACAGATACCCCTCCGTTGTGGTTGCACCTACGGTACGGGTATCTGTATCGCTGAGGCACGCAAGCCTCCCCACCAACGGCAAGGTCCATGGTTCATATATAATCCTCACGTAATCTAAGACACTGAGACAGAAAATTCAATTTTTTGGCTAAAGAAATGCTATTCTTCACATAAGTGACAACTTTTATTAGCACACGATGCATTACGAGGCTGAGTGACCAACACCAAGAGAAGAGTGGCGTGCTGGCAGCACGGTGTCCGTAGCCCCTTGGTACCGCCCATGTCTCGTGTCGCAACGGCTCAATGAGTCGTCGTCAGTTCTAACCGTGGTCGGCGCCAGCGTCTGTAAGGTTTTTTTTCTGATTTATTTTATGGGGCTGCGAATTTGCAGAAAAATTCTGTAACGAAATCAGGAGAAAATCTTTACACATCAAATCCTCTTGGTAGCTCGACACAGTAAGTTGTATTACAGCATATTGATAATTTTTACTTATGGATCGTCTGACAGCAACTGAATAAAACACAATTTTAGTGCCATACGCCTTTCACCTTTATTTTCTGCAAGGCATCATCAGTGGCCTGGAATGTGTACATATTTTTGCTATTTAATTTACATTTTTGTAACTGTACCTATAGGTTATAAACAGTTCTAGTGGTTGGTATTTCCTATTAAGTAGTAATGTTTTGAACTGTACTTACAGGTTGCGTGGACAATTTCTTACATATTACGCTCCTGTTGCATTTTTGGTGTTGTTGTTCTTCTTATGAATGCCAATTTGCGTTTTTTCCCACATTCCACAGCACTATGAACTGAACGCTTGTTTCAATGCAATGTTTTGGTTTCTGTTGCCGACTGTCAAATGTTTTTGCCAAAGATCGAATGTTATTGCCAAACTTTCGAGTGTAATTATTGAAGTATCTGTGATCTGTTGTGTATGCATTTGTGTGTGTGTGTGTGTGTGTTTAGGTGTGATATGTGATATAACGGTTTTTTGCTGTGTGTGTGTTTTGGTATATATATATATATATATATATATATATATATATATATATATATATATATGTGTGTGTGTGTAATTTTTTTGTGGGCTCTGCTTATGTGCATGTGTGTGTGTGTGTGTGTGTGTGTCCAGAAGGTGAAGGGGGAAGAGTTTTTTTGTTCATTTATCACGTGTTTGTTTTCTGCTGTGGCTTTCTGGATGTGGAAGTTTTCTTGCATTTGTATAAGATGTTTGTCATGGTTGCTTATTCTCATTATTTTCATTTCTTGTTCCATGTTTGTAGGATTTATGGTGTTTAAAATGTTCTGCAAATGTGGAACGGTTTGTTTCATACTTCCAACATCTGATATTTTCTTTGTATCAGACGGTCCATAAGTAAAAATTATCAATATACCGTAATATTACACGCAACTGAAGAAAACAGTACTACAAAAGTTGAAGATGACAGTAAGTTGTGTTAATGGTCATAGATCTCGCCTTTCTGACTGCCAAGCTGCTTCACAATACAAGCGTATGTGAAGAAATTGGAATCGACTGTCAACGATAAGAAAATCAATATTGTTCTTCACTTAAGACTCACATGCCAGGGTGATAAGTATGATGAAAAGGAACCTCTTAGTTACTACACGGCATCTATGCTACATTTCCACATTAGAAATTAGGAACTCTCTGCAGACATTTGCTAACAGGTGGCTCTAGCAACTTACTTTTTCTCTGGGTAGCTTCAAATATGGGCAATTTTGTCGTTTTAAATCCAATTGAATATTTTAAATATCACTTTTGAACAGCGTTCACTTCTCCGTTATTTAATGTATGGACTTCAAAACAAGCAATTTGCCTTAGTAGCTATAGAGCAGGTTCTGAAAGGTATTGACACAATGTTTCGCATCCATTTACCATAGGGAATCAACGAAAGAAACCAAACACATTACATTACACTTACTCTCTGTGCCTTCACTAACACATATGAATCAATGGAAAAAATAAATTATTTGAAGAATCTCCTGTGAAAGGTAAAAGAACAGGATGTGACGCTTTAATTATAGTGCACTGGATCAGACACAATGAAATTAATTCCATGCCACATTGATGTATTGCAAACTAGTGTAATAAAATACTCATCAAATGAAGACGGTTTTGTGCCTCCAATACTATCGAGTGTGAAACACAAATTGTAGACAAATTTTATGGGTCACCACTGAACAACATTAAAACATTTTACCCCATCGAGAGTGAGGAGTGGAGCAGACGTCAGCAGAAGGCGAGGCAGCGCAGTGCCTCAGCCCCCGCTGGTAGGCAGCAAATGGGTCCCAAAGAACTCAGGCACATGCATTGTTCAGAAGCAGATGTTCAGGCAAGAAATCTCTCGCTAAAATATTGTTGAACCAAACTGTTATTACCAATGTGACAGAAAGCGAAATATATTGTAGATTCGCTTGAATTATACTCATAGCATCAGCACCGAGAGAAAGGGGCGATAAAATTTTTGTCAACGTGTGCATTTGGCTACCAGACGTCGTATTAGCTAGTCTCGCGTTTTACTTCAAGACTACGGTCGTAGACAAGAGTGATGTACTCTGACTGCAGTCAAGAGTTCCTTCGGGAAGTGTAGCAGTCCACTACGTTGCCAGGTCGAGAATATTTCAGAGGGGAGCACGAATGTATTATCCACCTTACGTGAACGATTCGGTGGTCATTTTTTTTGTCTAAGACTGTATGTACAACACATATTGCACGCATAAGAACCAGAAGAATTGAAAAACAAAATTAGTTTATGAGAGCAACGTTAACGATAGCGTTCGAAGTATTCATGGTATTGTATACGTATGAGTCAATGCCTTCCAATGACCACTCAAGGAAGACAAGGATACACAGTCTAGATCCGATATTATAAATACGCCTCAGTTTGTGGATGCTTATGCAGTGCTATCAGACGAAAAGATCAACCTGACACAAACTGTGGGAAGTTTGTTTTACAACCTTAGTACCTGGATAAAAAGCTTTCCCTATTTGAGATATCTGTGAACGTTGCTGCGTAAGGCGATTTAAGAAGAAACTAAATTGCTTCAGCTACGCCAATGTTTAAAGAAATCGCCTTAACGACGCTAAATCGTGGTTGGTGAATCGTTTACCGGCCGTACTCTGCCGCATTTCACTGGTTGGAAGGCGAAAAGCTTACTGGCAAATTTCACACGAGGAAAAGGGGGACGAAATGTCTCCCACTGGAAGGTCATGTTGTTTTATTTAAATGATTACAAAATCAGGTAAAACGAAAAGTGAGGTTGTCAGTATAAGCACATTACTGTTGTCAGTATAATGTTCCACCGCCCAGGGCCTGTAATGATAAAGGACCCGTTTAGGTCAAGCATGTTGAACACAGAAGTGGAAGAGAGAGCACCACTGAATTCATCAATCCGTATGCATTGCATACACACAGAAATTACTGTTACAGTATACTAATGGAGCCCAATGAGTGAATTGCATATTTTCCGGTGAGAAATAGCACTAGGAAACAGTCTTCGCTACATTAGGTTACTTAAACGTGTGTCACTCTGGGCTAGAATTTATGGTCAACGACAATGAGTCGGATGCGGCTTTTGCAACTGTGAAATACTTTCCTATATTATAGAAGCGAATATTAAATTTGAACTATAATGAGAAAATTTTGAACTTGGATAGCTTAGAATGAAAACCTTTCTGTTTATTGCAAAGGAAAACGATTTCTAAAACATTCTCTGTCATACACAACTTGAAACAGATCACGTCGACCAAATCATATGGAAGAACTAACAGCGACGTATATCGGAAGGCAGTAAGAACCCTTGGCTTTTGGTTTGGCAGTATTCGACAGCCATTTCTAGGCGAAAGCAAATGAAGAAAGGCAGCACGTTTTTGTTATCAAGTAACGTCTTCATCAATTACTTTAGTTTTTATGTAATCTGCGAGTAATTGCTGATGTTTGATATTAATATTAAAAGGATTCAGTAGACAGGGAAAGAACCTGTTCTTGGGCAACTATATAATGACCAAAAGTTCATAAATGAACTTCAAGCACATGTGTTCCAGCAGCGGTATGAAGAAAATGATAGTAATAATTACGGAAATAATCGATTTATCCGGTAACTTCACAATTCACAGTGGATTTTCTCGAACTAAGAAATGTCCTGAATTAGTGAAAATTTCAAAATGGCTTCCATCGAGGCTATGATATCTAGAAGAGTCTTTACATCCTGCTATCGTGAGAATAGCATAATGTCCGCGTCAGATGCTTGCTCCTACTTAACCATTTAATAGACTCGCATTTTTTTTCGCCATGACTAATTTTGTATGCTAAGAACATCATCCCTTACAGCACACTCCTGGGGCTGGTAAATGTGGCCACAATGGTCTGGTGGAACGAACTATCACAAGTGCAATGCGTGGGTTCAGGCATTTACTTTCAAGAGGCACAAACAGAATAACTTTACGTCTGGTAACCTCGAGAAAGACGTTATAATCCAGAATCTGCATTAAACATCACGTTCCTTCATTCCCAACTGGACAGAGCCGGTTTGCTTTAGGAAATGACATAGGCGGACGTCATTGTAAACAGAAATACTGTCGCCAGTAAACTTACTTACATTGTTGTTGTTGTTGTGGTCTTCAGTCCTGAGACTGGTTTGATGCAGCTCTCCATGCTACTCTATCCTGTGCCAGCTTCTTCATCTCCCAGTACCTACTGCAACCTACATCCTTCTGAATCTGCTTAGTGTATTGATCTCTTGGTCTCCCTCTACGATTTTTACCCTCCACGCTGCCCTCCAATGCTAAATTTGTGATCACATGATGCCTCAAAACATGTCCTACCAACCGATCCCTTCTTCTAGTCAAGTTGTGCCACAAACTTCTCTTCTCGCCAATCCTATTCAATACCTCCTCATTAGTTACGTGATCTACCCACCTTATCTTCAGCATTCTTCTGTAGCACCACATTTCGAAAGCTTCTATTCTCTTCTTGTCCAAACTGGTTATCGTCCATGTTTCACTTCCATACAAATACTTTCAGAAACGACTTCCTGACACTTAAATCTATACTCGATGTTAACAAATTTCTCTTCTTCAGAAACGATTTCCTTGCCATTGCCAGTCTACATTTTATATCCTCTCTACTTCGACCATCATCAGTTATTTTACTCCCTAAATAGCAAAACTCCTTTACTACTTTAAGTGTCTCATTTCCTAATCTAATCCCCTCAGCATCACCCGATTTAATTTGACTACATTCCATTATCCTCGTTTTGCTTTTGTTGATGTTCATCTTATATCCTCCTTTCAAGACATTGTCCATTCCGTTCAACTGCTCATCCAAGTCCTTTGCTGTCTCTGACAGAATTACAATGTCATCGGCGAACCTCAAAGTTTTTACTTCTTCTCCATGAATTTTAATACCTACTCCGAATTTTTCTTTTGTTTCCTTTACTGCTTGCTCAATATACAGATTGAATAACATCGGGGAGAGGCTACAATCCTGTCTCACTCCTTTCCCAACCACTGCTTCCCTTTCATGCCCCTCGACTCTTATAACTGCCATCTTGTTTCTGTACAAATTGTAAATAGCCTTTCGCTCCCTGTATTTTACCCCTGCCACCTTCAGAATTTGAAGGAGAGTATTCCAGTTAACGTTGTCAAAAGCTTTCTCTAAGTCTACAAATGCTAGAAACGTAGGTTTGCCTTTTCTTAATCTTTCTTCTAAGATAAGTCGTAAGGTTAGTATTGCCTCACGTGTTCCAACATTACTACGGAATCCAAACTGATCTTCCCCGAGGTCCGCTTCTACCAGTTTTTCCATTCGTCTGTAAAGAAATCGCGTTAGTATTTTGCAGCTGTGACTTATTAAACTGATAGTTCGGTAATTTTCACATCTGTCAACACCTGCTTTCTTTGGGACTGGAATTATTATATTCTTCTTGAAGTCTGAGGGTATTTCGCCTGTCTCATACATCTTGCTCAACAGATGGTAGAGTTTTGTCAGGACTGGCTCTCCCAAGGCCATCAGTAGTTCTAATGGAATGTTGTCTACTCCCGGGGCCTTGTTTCGACTCAGGTCTTTCAGTGCTCTGTCAAACTCTTCACGCAGTATCTTATCTCCCATTTCATCTTCATCTACATCCTCTTCCATTTCCATAATACTGTCCTCAAGTACATCGCCCTTGTATAAACCCTCTATATACTCCTTCCACCTTTCTGCCTTCCCTTCTTTGCTTAGAACTGGGTTGCCATCTGAGCTCTTGATATTCATACAAGTGGTTCTCTTCTCTCCAAAGGTCTCTTTAATTTTCCTGTAGGCAGTATCGATCGTACCCCTAGTGAGACAAGCCTCTACATCCTTACATTTGTCCGCTAGCCATCCCTGCTTAGCCATTTTGCACTTTCTGTCAATCTCAATTTTGAGACGTTTGTATTCCCTTTTGCCTGCTTCATTTATTGCATTGTTATATTTTCTCCTTTCATCAATTAAATTCAATATTTCTTCTGTTACCCAAGGATTTCTATTAGCCCTCGTCTTTTTACCTACTTGATCCTCTGCTGCCTTCACTACTTCATCCCTCAGAGCTACCCATTCTTCGTCTACTGTATTTCTTTCCCCCATTCCTGTCAATTGTTCCCTTATGCTCTCCCTGAAACTCTCTACAACCTCTGGTTCTTTCAGGTTATCCAGGTCACATCTCCTTAAATTCCCACCTTTTTGCAGTTTCTTCAGTTTCAATCTGCAGTTCATAACCAATAGATTGTGGTCAGAATCCACATCTGCCCCTGGAAATGTCTTACAATTTAAAACCTGGTTCCTAAATCTCTGTCTTACCATTATATAATCTATCTGATACCTATTAGTATCTCCAGGATTCTTCCAGGTATACAACCTTCTTTTATGATTCTTGAACCAAGTGTTATTACTTACATTACAAAATCTTACAAAATCTTATTTTATTTGATGAACCGATAGCCATTTAAAGGAACAGGGCTCTTATTTTACTTGTACTTGATATAACTGGTAACGTTGAAAAATTTGGTTCTGGACTGTGATTCGAATTCGTATCTCCCCCTTCGAGGATCTGAATCTCTCGGAACAGTATAGTTCAATCATTTCGTTCCTTTTTCCAAGACTGCAATCTTCTCTAGGTCTCCTCCAAAGGTGAGTATGAGGGACCGAATTCTGATCCGGTACAAAAATATTCATAATTTCATTTCAAGCCCTATAACGTGCACACCGGCCTGCTAGTGAAAATTAACGTGTATTTTTAATGTCTGTTCATGTATTGCCAACAATTTCTGGTCAAACACGCACACGTCTTACTGTTAGTGAGTAAGCAACTCATATTTAAGCTATATTAGTGGAAGATAAAGAAAAACGATAGGAGTGCGGTTCGATTGTCGCTCAGGCACAAAAATTAGTTTCCTCATTTTAGATTCAAACACCTAGCAACTGGTAAGAAAAACCGATGCTTAACATTTGATTTTTTTAGTTAACAATCCGATTACGTGTTGGGTTCGTACCTCCGTCAAAGAACTTCACATCATGCACTTCATCTTTACATGCATACACACTTTGTTACTTCTGAGTGGAGGTATAACAGACATCGTTCGTGATTAGTTAACAGAGATGAAAGGGTCTTGATAGGAGTCCCGGGTTATTACAAAAACTGTCGTCTTTTATTTTCAAGTTTAGATTTGGTTAGTGATACTGGCGAAAATTTCGGTAATTCATGACTCTTTACAGTTAGTCAGCAGTATGATTAGATTAGATTAGATTAATACTTGTTACATAGATCATGACTACGACGTTTCGTAATGATGTGGAAGGTGTCATTTTAATGAAAGATTTCTTTACATACCGGTATTCAATTTCTTTACAACAATTTTGTACCCTCTCTCTCATTCTTTTTTCTGTTTATTTCTCTCTCTCTCTCTCTCTCTCTCTCTCTCTCTCTCTCTCTCTCTCTCTTTTCTCACTCTCTCTTCTCTCTCACTTCTCTCTCTCTCACTCTCACACAGACACAAACTTTTTTTTTATTTGTTTGGTGTGCTTGACTATCGGCTAGGCACGAAAACTTACGTGAATGAGTTTCTTAGTTTTGAGTACAGTTACGAAAGAAATATAAAAACAACTATGAGAGTTACTGATTTATGATGCTTAGTTTGCAGTCAGTTCTGAGTGTTAATAGTAAGTACGCTCCAGTCCCTAAACCTGGTTACAGAAATCCGAATCAGACCCATTACGTATTCCAGGCCGTAGCAGCTGCGTCTTTGAGAGGCCAGCTATGGTCACTTCCCAGCCCGCTATAGGATCACATCGGTTCGTCTTCTTCCTGCTAGTACTGTAACTGAGATTTGGTTCAAAATGGTTCAAATGGCTCTGAGCACTATGGGACTTAACTTCTGAGGTCATCAGTCTCCTAGAACTTAGAACTACTTAAACCTAACTAACCTAAGGACATCTCACACATCCATGCCCGAGGCAGGATTTGAACCTGCGACCGTAGCGGTCGCACGGTTCCAGATTGTAGCGCCTAGAACCGCTCGGCTACTTCGGCCGCCTGAGATTTGGTAACAAGGCAAGGTATATTTGGCAACTCTGTGATCGACATTCTCGCTGAATGTAACGTTTTTATGCCTTCTGTGAAAGAGCTACAAGCAGTCAGATCAAACATCGATAAGGAAATCGCAAGAAAATACTATCAGCTCATAGTGCAATGGTGAAAAACTTACAATGCTGCACAACAGGTAACGCCTTGTTCCGCTTCTGATAAAGCAAATTTTTGGTTTCTAGGAATACGTAACTTTATTTATGAAATCCCACATTTCCATACCTGTTGAGTATGACACAGCATACCATTAAACACAGACCCAATCGAAATCTAAGTGAGTAGTATTTTACTAATTCGTGCCGATAGATACACGCTTGTGTACAGATACTCAATTTTATCAAAGAGACTTCCGTCATAAGGTTATGTAGGGTTATCGTGGGTAGTTTTATTTACTTTCTTATAATGCAGTGCACAATTTTCGTAAGGTTTCTTTTAGTGTTATTAAAACAATACTAAACATGAGAGAGAAATTAATCATCAACAATATATGCGAATTCCCTGATGTTATCTATGACAGTCTGACAATGCACATGCACTTTATTGGTTACATGCATGTAGAAAACTTGTTCTGAGTTAAAGCTGTCAAACAAGGTTTGAAGAAGAATAAAATGCCACTACCAGAAGACAGCTAATGTAGAAAATACTTTTCTGACTATTTTGCCACGATGCTCTCTCCCCATACATAATAAAAAAGCTTCGAGATGCATCTGCTGTCTGGCCGTCTATTAAACCTGAAAAGAACAAAATGTCGCAGAAGTTACCCCTTTTTCCACAGGCGGCTATTTTGGGTTGAGCAGTCAAAGTAATTATGTTCAAAGTTCCATTAAATTGGTAACTTCAGCAGACAGCAGAATTGCGTTGTAAAAAATGTAGCAGCGAATGCAATAGAACTCGCGACGTCTTATCTACGGTGCGCGACACTTACCGTGACGCTACTAGCTGTCATCTAGCTAGAGTGCCTCCAGAAGTGGACAAGAGGTCCTCCAGAAAATGGCTCAGAGCACTATGGGACTTAACATCTGTGGTCATCAGTCCCCTAGAACTTAGAACTACTTAAACCTAACTAACCTAAGGACATCCCATACATCCATGTCCGAGGCAGGATTCGAACCTGCGACCGTAGCAGTCCCGCGGTTCCGGACTGAGCGCCTAGAACCGCTAGACCACCGCGGCCGGCGGTCCTCCAGAAGTTCCATATTCCACAGTGCTGTGATACTATCCATATGGCCGGATCTAGCCTTCTGAGAGACAGACAGCTTTTCTTTTGTACTGCAGGACGTTTTCAACAAACAGATAGCGCAATAGAGTAGCTCAACAGGAAAGGAACACTTCCTATTTAAATTTCTGCATCCTACACTGTTGGAAGTTCTGTGTAGGTGGCAGTTACGTGATTTTATTTCGGTGATTACAAAACAGAGTCGAATGTATGCACTGGGTAGCCGAGGCAGCAAGAACATGGTGATTCGGTCAACCAAGTAAATGAATGTACCGAACATGCTGCAAACTACTACAGGGAGCCTGTGTGTCAGAATTCTCATCGTGTGTGCCGCAACAGTGTTATGATAGAATATGAGTCATACATAAGAGGCTTTGGTGGTCTGTTGGATTGGTGATAGGTTCATATGATCATGATCTGGGTTGCATTCCAACTTCCGCCTGTGATTTTTAATAGGGAGAGACAGATTCTAATCTCTTCTGGCTACGCCAAGTGAAGAAAGTGTAATGGCATTGTGAGCTGAAATTCACATTAAACATGATATTCCTTCTCTACCAAGTAGACGTAAGGTTGAACCACAATAAAGTCAGGAGTGGTGAAATGCGTCAACTCTATCGCCACTAACCTTTCTTATACTAGTTATTTATTTCTAGTGTCGAAACAAACGCTATGTAGGGTCACAGAACCCTTATTCCTTCTTTTATTTGAGCTTCTGTATGTCGATAAAATTAGTTCTGAACTTGGAATGTAACTCAGACCGCCCTTAACGCGGAATTTGATCCCTTCGTGACAATAGAGCTCGACTACAATTTGTTGTTGGTTCAAAACGGCAGATTCCTCAACATCTCCACAACTGCGCGTGAATGGGTTCGAATGCTGGCCTGCCACTAAAGTTTTCATTATGTATTATCAAGCTCTAGCATGAGAACACCTGTCTGCTGGTGGATAACAATTTTGATTTTTAATGCATTTTCATTCGTTGTCAACACTAACGATATCTGACGGTTTTGACTCCCAGTGAGACACAGGACTATTTGAGAGATCACAGGATGTTTTTTCGAGGTGCTGGTGGAGAAAAATTGGGTAGCTGACGTCTCTCTGTGTGTAGTCAACAACGGTATGTGTGGGGTTCGATTCCCAGTCAGCACTGAATTCTTCTTCATATTATTTCTAGTTCAAGCATGGTCGCATGTCGCCGCTGATGTAACAAACCCATATTTAACGTTCGTTTTCTCTAGAATATAACAGCGATAGGTTCCGGGTTGGAGTCCTGGGAAGCAAAAAATTAATGTTTCATCTCGTCATTTCAGTTAAAACATCTAGCTACTGCCGAGAAAATCCGATATGTCACAGTTGATTGTGCTTCGATAACAATCCGATTAGGTTCTGGGTTCGAATCCCTGTCCAACACAAAGCTTTACCTCACGGCATTTCAAGTAAGTTACCTGTGAAGAAGCAATATTTAACATCTCTCGTAGTTCGTTAACAGGGACAATAGATGCTGGGTAGGAATTCGCATCCGTTAAAAATGTTTACGTTATGTAGTTTAAAGTTGATATTTGCTAACTGATATTGTCTAAAATCGAGGTATATCACTCTCTGTATGCCTAGTCAGGAATGACTGTTAGATTCCGTCAGTCACGAAATATTAGTCTGCATGAGCTGGGTTTGAATCCATATGCAGAACGAGACGGTTCGTCGTGTCATTTGAAGTTCATACATATTCTCAACTAGCTGCTCGTGAATAACTTAAATTTTTAATGTCATTTTGTGTTAAATAACAAGTACGGTATGTTACTTTGAAGAAGAAATCATGAATACGACGAACTTACTAAGTGCATTGCCTATCTGACGTAATAATGGGAGTGGTAATATTTCAGGTATGTCTTTTATTGCAATAAATGTGAGCTTAAAAACCTTAAGGACAGTCATATCTGTGATAAGGTGTTCCCTGATATTTATAGTATCGCGATATTACTTTACATTTTGAGTTATTGCGTTAGAGAGCCGAGTTTTCTAGGGGTGACTTGCTGAAGCCATTTTTAATAGTCAAACGACTGTACCGAGGAGCGATTAGAGGATCTGCTAGACAGCTGCGTTATGTGAGTTGCATGCGAATCAGGCGAAATGCAATTCAGGTCATTCGGATACTTTTGAGTACGACTGTACATAATGCTCCAAATGTTCTCGGTAGGGGAGAGAAGTGGCGACCTTGTTGACCAAGGTAGGGTTTGGCAAGCACGAAGAAAAACAGTAGAAACTATCGCCGTGTGCGGGCGGGCGTTATCTTGCTGAACTGTAAGCCCAGGAGGGCTTGCCGTAAAGGGCAACAAAACTGCGCGTAGAATATCGTCGTCGTACCTCCATGCTGCAAGGGTGCAACAGATGACAACGAAAGGGGTCCTGCTATGAAAAGAAATGGCACCCCAAACCATCACTCCTGGTTAGTCAGCTTGGGTATCAGTGGTCCTCGGGACTCAATTCGAAGCGGGACTCATCACTTCTGGAGTGCCATTCCTTTCCATAGCACGACAGCTTGTACGCCGCGTTTTGTTACACTTCATGTCATGCCATTCCCGGCTTACATTTCAACATGATAATGCCCGCCTGCTCACAGCGAGAGTTTCTACTGCGTGTCTTCATGGTCGCTAAACCCAGCCTTGGTCAACAAGGTCGCTGTATCTTTCCTCAACTGAGAGTGTTTGGAGCGTTATGGGCAGGGCGCTCCAAGCTGCCCAGGATTTTGACGATCCAACGAGCTAATTGGACAGAATTTTGCCCTATATTTCCACAGAAGGACATCCAACAACTCTCTAAATCATCCAAGCCTAATAACTGCTTGCATAACGGCCAGAGGTGGACCGACGTGTTATTGACTTGCTCAATTTGCGAAGCTCTTTCTCTTGAATAAATCATCCAATTTTTCTGAAACTGTATTGATTTGTTTATCTGTAGATGCACATCTACCGATTTCCGTCCCATTCTGATAATTCCTTCATGGTGCGTCGTTTATTTATTTATTTTTGTCTTAGCGTCTATTTGTAAAGTAGTAACTGTAAGAAGTTTGTAGGTAGGCTGTTTAGGTTTTTATGTTGGTAACGCCATGTAGCGCTCTGTATGAAAACCACTGACTGTGCTGTGTGCAATCTGTGGCTGGTTGGCACTGTTGGAATATTCGCTAGTGTAGTGTTGGGCAGTTGGATGTGAACAGCGCGTAGCGTTGGGCAGTGGGAGGTGAGCCGTCAGCAGTGGTGGATGCGGAGAAAGAGATGCCAGAGCTTTGAGAGGTTACTATAAGCGGACGATTTGGACGTGTGTTCTCCAGAGAAAGGAAATTTGTAAAGATGGAGGTCATGGATATATATGAAGACTTTTGAACATTATTAAGATAAATACATTGTTTGTTCTCTATCAAAATCTTTCATTTGCTAACTATGCCTATCAGTAGTTAGTGCCTTCAGTAGTTAGAATCTTTTATTTAGCTGGCAGTATTGGCGCTCACTGTATTGCAGTAGTTCGAGTTATGAAGGTTTTTGTGGGGTAAGTGATTCATGAAAGGTATAGGTTTTTGTTAGTCAGGGCCATTCTTTTGTAGGGATTATTGAAAGTCAGACTGCGTTGCGCTAAAAATATTGTGTGTCACTTCAGTGATGATCAGAATAAGTAAAGAGAGAAATGTCTGAGTCCGTTCAGTTTTACTCAACTGTTTCTGTATCAAATAACGTAAGAGTTTTTCCAGCACGGTCATTTTTTTAATTTTTCTAAGGGGACGTTACATAAGTTGCAGGATGATAGGTCTCTTAATATGTCAAAGAATAAATTCCATGGTGCTATAAGAGTGCCAAAACTGTAAGGGAAAGTAAGGTTTGGAATTCATCCACCAAATAATTGAGAACGTCATGTGAAGGTGCTTCTATGAGAAGTTTGGCACAAGAGTGGAAGACGTAGAGGATCGAAATACGGCATCAGCATGCCTTCCGCAACTCCAACCCGCCGAATTCGGTGGCCTGCAGAAACCTTGTCACAGTACTCTTCAGGGACTACGCCTTTGTCATAAACGTACGGAGTCCGGTACCGCGTCACCGAAGTTGCACTCAAGGTGCTTACCCTACCGAAATCGAGATAAGTAGTGAAGCAGTGCCGGCAGGAATTTTATTGCAGGAATTAGTAAAAGACAGCGGCGATTAGCGGCGTGGATAAGAAAGAGGTAATCTGGAGGCCGGTAATCCAGCTTAGTGGACGTGCGGCCGCGACACTGACAGTGCCTCCAGTGGACGTCTGCACCCACATCTGACCAGTCGGCGACGGCGACTCCAGTTTCCGGTGAGTGATGCCACCCTCGGCCAGAGAGAGTATGTTTCCTTTCTGGAGCATATCTGCTTAACTTACGATCAACAGCCGTCTAACCAACAGAATCTCTTGTCTGTTGATTTTGTGCCTTTTAAAAATATGGAACGTGTGTAATGAGTGGCTTCGTGTCTCCTCTGGCAACAGACAGACTAGGAAACCAAATCTTAGGACCATCAGGTGGTGCGAAGTTTTCCTTGTGACACTTAAAGCTACTTTTGCTTCTACCGGCAATTGGTGACTGCTAAAAAGCCCATATCATGTTGTTATGATCCAAGCTAGATTGAAGTGTCCTTCTCTGTCAGTGACGAAGAGCGAAAGCCATGCTATCAACAAGCCTGTGCAAATTTTTTACTTGTTTTTACTGCATGGCCCCTAGTTTCCCACCTGCTTAGCCAACTTTGCTGTTATTTAAAGTTTTTGCATAATGTAAATTATTTGATATGTTTACAGTAGAATGTGTAGAATTTATAATAGTCTTCGGCCACAAAATTATTATTTTATTGTATGACCTGCTTCTATCTATATGATCATGGTCAGGTAGTTCTGTCTTGCTAAGCTAGACTCTGTATTACTAAAGTGTTAAAACTGTCACCATGTCACTCGGTCTAACAGCCTCCAGTGGTAATAAAAATTCGATTTTCAGTACTTCGCAATTATAACTACCGACTGAATTTAAAAATCTAAAATTCTGTCATTATCTATGCATTAGGAGGTAGAATTTTACGTTAAACGTGTTACACAATAAGCCAGGTATTACAATGAGGAACGGCGTGTTTGTCTTAAGGCAGCGTAACTGACGGTGCGCAAATACCCAGATTTCACACATCCAGTATTTCAGAATGAGAACATTTTCCGACTTCCAAAAAACTTTACTTGTGGTTTTAAACCTTTCAGAAACTTGTTCTCGCTGATACTCCAACAAACTTTATCTCTTACTACATTTTAGTTAATCATGAAGTAAAACTTCAACATCCGGCACGACGTTTTAATTTATTTCTTCTTTCACCTACTACTAATTCCAACACATTTTGCGGACAGTATTTATACATACAACTGAACGTACCTGCAAAATCATTGTACGCCACACAGTCCAGGAGATATAATATCGCAAACGTTGAGAAGAGCGAAAAAGTAGCTTTTGCATTCTTCGTTAGCCCATGGGTGAATGATCAAAAACATGTGACACCAACGTAATTAGTTAAGGTGTGCTTCATTCAAAACGACTTTACATGCTTAACGCCAAATATTTAACACATTAACTCATTTTTAAAGTAATGAGACATCTGAAACTGGTTTATATAAGGGACGATCAAAGAGTTTCCATTCGAAATGCACACTAACCCCTAGGTTACATGTTGGTGTTTATATACCCGCATCGGTGTCTCCCTCTGTTCCATATGTGCTTAAACAACGCCATCAAACGGAAATTTTTACTTAGGAGTGCTATTCTTTAGGTAATTAAATGGTTCAAATGGCTCTGAGCACTATGGGACCCAACTGCTGTGGTCATCAGTCCCCTAGAACTTAGAACTACTTAAACCTAACCAACCTAAGGACATCAGACATATCCATGCCAGAGGCAGGATTCGAACCTGCGGCCGTAGCTTTTTTCTGTTTTACATACGACTTTAGCAAGATCGAAACCGGTCATAAACCACAATAATAGTTTCCTGATATCAGAGAGTGTTTTAAATTCTACTAATCTGAACGCTGCGTGCTTCATTCTGTGTATGTCACATTTCATCATATCAAATAATTATGCAGTTTGTAAAGATATTGAATAACAATATAGTTCACTTGGTGATGAAGCAGTATACTGTAGGGACTAGTTCTGGAGAGGAGGAGTGACATTTTTTTTTTTTTAAATACAGAAAGTGTTATACATCTGAAAAGGAGGGAGGAAAATTAACTTTTAACGAGGTCATTAGAGAAGGAACACAAGTTTGGATAGGACAAGAATGAGAAAGGAAACTGACCAGTTCCTCTTCAAACGAACCACACCAACATAAGGTAGAGTGAAATCACGAGAAGGAACACAAGTTTGGATAGGACAAGAATGAGAAAGGAAACTGACCAGTTCCTCTTCAAACGAACCACACCAACATAAGGTAGAGTGAAATCACGGAAAACCAAAGTCTGGAAGGCTGTAGGGAGATTTGAACCCCTCTCTTCCCATATGTCAGTCCAGTATTGCAAGTACTGTCTCACCTCACTGGAAGGGGGCTGCACTCTTCATAGTACAATCGTGTAGTAGGTGGTGTAATGATTAATGCGCTAGTCCTGTATTACGAGAACTGTGCTTTAGTTTACCATGCAGATATTCAGATTTAGATTTTCATTTGCTTCCCTGCATCATTTCAAGTGACTGTCGTGATGTGTCGTCAGGAAGAAGTCCATACAATTAATCGTCCATTTGGACCAGTGTAATATTTAATTTACTGAAAGTGCTGCGAAGTCAGTTCCTCCTTGCGTATCAGCCATCCCTTACGTTCGGAATAGAATGTCAGGAAGCATCCCACTGCATTATGATAAGTACAACAGGGAGTGGACTTTTAATAATCTTCATTATTTTCGAAGGAGATAAGGTATTTGCTTGGGAAAATCAGTTCCAAAGCCACTGCTCGTACATATTGTAGTTATTTATATGTCTAGTTTCCAAATTCCATCACGACAGGTTGCCTGCATACACGAATGAGCGCTGGAGAAAATGCCTGCGGCGCCGACAATAGCCGCAAAGAAGTGAAATATAAATGAATGTTAGGGTGGTTCCTTTGAAGAGGACGTGGTCAGTTTCCTTTTTCATTCTTGCCCTATCCAAACTTGTGTTTCTTCTCTAATTACCTCGTTAAATGTTAATTTTCTTCCCTCCTTTTCAGTTGCAGAACACTTTCTGTATTTAAAAAAAATGGAACTGCTACTTCAAAAGCAAATATTTGATTTGCACGAATTCCATTTCCATTAGGTCCTCGACCTATAAACAGTTTCCAGTTTTATGACTGACTGACTGTGGAACACGGTGGAGACGTTGTTTTACATATTTGTGAAATTCATAATTTTTTAACACATTCAATATTTCTTTAGCGCGTTTCATTCAGAGATGAAGCTGCGCGATTCCACAGAAAGAAATTAGTGGACCCGCTATGGCGGTGTGTGTGGGACGGTTCCATTGTGATTCATCGTCAGTCACATCTGAGTGACAGTAGGATGACGTGCCTTCCCGTTAAATGAACATGGTGTTTCTCTTTTCTAAAGAAACTCATTATGTAGTATCTAGCATATAGTCTAATTTTGGAATGCTAAATCGCCTTTAAACGGAGCTCAATATTTAATCAATTCGTGTCACATCAAAAAGTATAACAATAGGAGTGTTTTGGTTGTAACTGTCCTTAACTGAGCGCGGAGTTTTCTCTGGTTAATGACAAAAATTCTCTGTGGACGGGATATGATATTGTTGCGGAAAAATATTAGTCATCGTCTTAACAGAGATAGCCTTATCGAACCATTTGCCAACGCCCATCGTAATGCCTGCAAAATTTTTGGACTAGTTGGAGTTTAATGCGCAAGGTGTGGTCCGGTGACTAAATGTCGTACTGTTAATCCAAAGGTCTGGTGTTCAAACCCTGTCCAGTCAGAGGATTTTTTTCTGTCACTTTTTGCTTCTTTCAACTGCGACAGTTTTGTATATGTCAATGTGAAAAATTCCGGGGTGGGTAGGTCGGAGAAAGGCAATGGCACACCACCTGCAGTGGGACCATGCAAATAAATCAGTGCAGTTGTCAAATCAATCTTCAAGTTAACGACAGATTTGCCTTTTAGAATAAACCAGTAAACCCCCGATCCTTTAAAGAATCGAACTCCAATGTATACAAGAGTTTCAAAGTTCTGATTACCTTACAAATGAGTTAGTGTGTTAAGTATTTGATGTTAAGCACGTAAGCAAGAAAAAGTTTTTAAAAAGTTTGAAAATAAGTTTAAAGTATGTTGGATGTCGCTAAATGCTCTCATTATCTAACAGTGGATGTGTATATTCTGGGTAATTTGTGCTCCGTTTTGAGCGAAAGCTGGCCTTTTACACGTCTCAATGTTTGTGACGTCGAACCACCTTAACTCTGCCTCGTACATTGTCATTCTGCAGGCAAATTCAGTGGTATGTGTGGATACTGCCTGCAAAATGTGTTGCGCACAGAGTTAATAGTAAGCCGTCCGCTACGGTCGCAGATTCGAATCCTGCCCCGGACATGGATGTGTGTGATGTCCTTAGTTAGGTTTAAGTAGTTCTAGGTTCTAGGGGACTGATGACCTCAGATGTTAAGTCCCATACCGCTCAGAGCCATTTGAACCATTTTGAAGAGTTAACAGTAAATAAGTAAGAAAATAAAGATGACATCCCTGATGCGGCAGTTTTAGCGCACGGACTACGAAAATGTAAGAAGCGATAACATTTTCTTTCTTTGATCATTTTCTAAGAACATCAGAGGGTGAAAGTTTCGTAAAGGTTTGAAATATTGTGTAATGTTTGTTGCAAGTCGCTAAGTATTCTCATTCTCGGATAGTAGATGGTTATAGTCTGGGAATTGGGCGTTATCAGTTGCGATGCCTCAAGACATTTACGAGGTCTGTTCAAAAAATTCCGGAACTTTGTCCACAACATTTTTCTGCGCTTACCTTTTACTTCTAGCGCTTCGTCACCTTCAAAAGACTCTCCTCCACAATTGACAGACCGCTCCCGACGCCGTTTCTACTTGCTGAATCGTGCCTGCGAATTTTCTTTTATCTCGTCTATCGTCGCAAATCTTCGTCCTTTCAACGGCGTTTTCTACTTTGGAGATAAAAGACGTCCGCAGGGGCCAGGTTTGGAGAGTATGGTGGATGACGCAGCACAGCGATTTCGTTTTTGTGCAATAGCGTGCACCAACAGTAATGAATTTTCGTGATGCAACAGCCGCGAATTGTGTCGTCACATTTTAGGCCGTTTCCTTCTCACATTTTCTCGCAGGAGTCACAACACGTCCCTATAGTACCATCGACTAACAGTTTCTCCTTGTGGCACGAATTCATGATGAACTAATACTTCAAAGTCAAAGAAAAGTGTCAGATTGGCTTTGACATTTGACGGTTTTTTTATACGTATGTTTTTGGATGGGGTCCAGCTTTAGAAAAACATAATTTTGTTTTATATCCCAAACATGTTTCACTGCAGTTGCAGCATATATCATCAGAGGGCTTTTATTTTATGGCTGTTAAACATAAAGAATGTCCTTTACTGTTTGTACACACGTACACTCCTGGAAATTGAAATAAGAACACCGTGAATTCATTGTCCCAGGAAGGGGAAACTTTATTGACACATTCCTGGGGTCAGATACATCACATGATCACACTGACAGAACCACAGGCACATAGACACAGGCAACAGAGCATGCACAATGTCGGCACTAGTACAGTGTATATCCACCTTTCGCAGCAATGCAGGCTGCTATTCTCCCATGGAGACGATCGTAGAGATGCTGGATGTAGTCCTGTGGAACGGCTTGCCATGCCATTTCCACCTGGCGCCTCAGTTGGACCAGCGTTCGTGCTGGACGTGCAGACCGCGTGAGACGACGCTTCATCCAGTCCCAAACATGCTCAATGGGGGACAGATCCGGAGATCTTGCTGGCCAGGGTAGTTGACTTACACCTTCTAGAGCACGTTGGGTGGCACGGGATACATGCGGACGTGCATTGTCCTGTTGGAACAGCAAGTTCCCTTGCCGGTCTAGGAATGGTAGAACGATGGGTTCGATGACGGTTTGGATGTACCGTGCACTGTTCAGTGTCCCCTCGACGATCACCAGTGGTGTACGGCCAGTGTAGGAGATCGCTCCCCACACCATGATGCCGGGTGTTGGCCCTGTGTGCCTCGGTCGTATGCAGTCCTGATTGTGGCGCTCACCTGCACGGCGCCAAACACGCATACGACCATCATTGGCACCAAGGCAGAAGCGACTCTCATCGCTGAAGACGACACGTCTCCATTCGTCCCTCCATTCACGCCTGTCGCGACACCACTGGAGGCGGGCTGCACGATGTTGGGGCGTGGGCGGAAGACGGCCTAACGGTGTGCGGCATCGTAGCCCAGCTTCATGGAGACGGTTGCGAATGGTCCTCGCCGATACCCCAGGAGCAACAGTGTCCCTAATTTGCTGGGAAGTGGCGGTGCGGTCCCCTACGGCACTGCGTAGGATCCTACGGTCTTGGCGTGCATCCGTGCGTCGCTGCGGTCCGGTCCCAGGTCGACGGGCACGTGCACCTTCCGCCGACCACTGGCGACAACATCGATGTACTGTGGAGACCTCACGCCCCACGTGTTGAGCAATTCGGCGGTACGTCCACCCGGCCTCCCGCATGCCCACTATACGCCCTCGCTCAAAGTCCGTCAACTGCACATACGGTTCACGTCCACGCTGTCGCGGCATGCTACCAGTGTTAAAGACTGCGATGGAGCTCCGTATGCCACGGCAAACTGGCTGACACTGACGGCGGCGGTGCACAAATGCTGCGCAGCTAGCGCCATTCGACGGCCAACACCGCGGTTCCTGGTGTGTCCGCTGTGCCGTGCGTGTGATCATTGCTTGTACAGCCCTCTCGCAGTGTCCGGAGCAAGCATGGTGGGTCTGACACACCGGTGTCAATGTGTTCTTTTTTCAATTTCCAGGAGTGTATATATTAGTTTTTAATACCGTAATTACAAATTTTTTGAAGAACACATGAAGTTTTGTACTCATATCTTCTTTACTACATGGTGTGGTTCTCTTGAGGTATTATGTTTTTATAGTGCCCCTGTCTTCTTTCAGTCTGTCATCTGCAAGCATATGCAACTTAATGCAGACAAATTATTTAAGCAAAAATTACGATTTGGAAACGGTTATGGCTGTGGTGTCACCGCCAGACACCACACTTGCTAGGTGGTAGCTTTAAATCGGCCGCGGTCCATTAGTACATGTCGGACCCGCGTGTAGCCACTGTCAGTGATCGCAGACCGAGCGCCACCACACGGCAGGTCTCGAGAGACTTACTAGCACTCGCCCCAGTTGTACAGCCGACGTTGCTAGGAAAGGTTCACTGAGAATTACGCTCTCATTAGCCGAGACGATAGTTAGCATAGCCTTCAGCTAAGTCAATTGCTACGACCTAGCAAGGCGCCATCACCAAGTTATATTGAGATGATAATACTGTATCAACAAGACCAATGTTCACCAATTGTGGATTAAAGTTAAGTATTCCAGCAGCTACGTACTTTTCTTTATAGCATTCATTACGTATCCTGTTTCAGACCTCACGCCAGCCTGCGTGAGCTTATAGCGTGCATTTCGGCCTTCTCTAGCTATACAACAATGGCTATGACTGAAATTAATTAATTCTATGCAGAAGATTGTGTGTGTGTGTTTTATGTATTGTTAAAGCAAACACGGACAAAAGAGATTCAACTTCAAGCTTTTTTTTTTTTCCCCGAACCTATTCCGACGCATTGCTCTATTGTGAAGCTTGAACCTTGGTCTCTACGTCATAGCCGTAGACCCACGTCTCACCATCAGTTATGAATCTCTTAAGGAACATATCGTTCTCATTTGCGCGATCTTTAAGCTCTTGATTGATTGCGTGGCGTAGGCCTTTGTCGTCTTCACTCATGAGTCGTGGGACGAACTTGGCGGCAACACGATGCATTCCAAGATTCTGCGTCAGGATTTCATGTAATGATGCAACCGAAATTTTACATTGTTCTGCAATCTGTCTGACAGTCAGTCTTCTATTGGCACATACAATTTCGTTGACGTTCTTGACAGGAGCGTCGTCGGTAGAGTCGAAGGGCGTCCTGGACGAAAGTAAGCTTTAACTTCCGTCCGGCCATTTTTATACCACGTGAACCATTCGTAAAACTGAGTACGGCTTAAGCACTCATCACCGTAGGTTTCCTGCATCATTTGGTGTGTCTCTGTAAAGGTTTTCTCAAGATTCACGCAAAACTTAATGCAGACGCGTTGCTCCTCTAACTCTGCCCTCCCGAAATCCACAGACTGTGCGACACAACGTTCCACTCTATACAGCACTGAACGATATCTGACATACAACAATGGAACTTCCTGCAGTTACACATAACACACACGTGTGTGCAGCGATTCTAACCGCATTTCGCTCCAGCACACCACTGGCGTGAAATTACGAGTGTTACTGAATATTTTGAACGGATCTCACGCACAGGCTGTAACTGTAATACTTGTCTTACTGTGTCAAACCTTCAACTAAGATTGTATCTCTTAATGAATAAATTATGACAGCATTTTAAGTTCTTAAATTCGTTCAATAGTCATACTAAAGACTGAAAATAACATTTTTGTTGCCCCAGGAAGTCGTTAGATGGACAGCTTGCAACTAGAAACTGCACTGTCAGCCATGAACCGGGTTAGCGATTTAGTAATATAGAGGCTCTCGAATAATACAGGAATATGTCTGATTGACTCCATCGCTTCACAACTTGGTTTATTAACGTAGACTTTTTTTTGTAATATCTGCTAGCGACACCAAAAATTTCCTGGATCATCAGTGTCCTTCAGTCTTCTACTTTGGCAGGGATATACTAAAGTACTGACTCAGATACTGCTTATTAAATTACTTCGCAGATACTATTATTTGCAAGAGCTGTCTTACATTAATGTTATGGTAACTCAGTTAGTGTATGAGTATGTGATTACTTATGCAATTACGAAAGATTATGTACATGTAATGCACATATAATTTCAAAATGGTTCAAATGGCTCTGAGCACTATGGGACTTCTGAGGTCATCAGTCCCCTAGAACTTAGAACTACTTAAACCTATCTAAGCTAAGGACGTCACACACATCCATGCCCGAGGCAGGATTCGAACCTGCGACCGTAGCGGTCGCCCGGTTCCAGACTGTAGCGCCTAGAACCGCTCGGCCACCCCGGCCGGCTCATATATAATTTCTTAGTAGTTGTATTTCCCTTTAGAAATACACGAGGCAATGGCCTTGCCGCTGATGTAACACCGGTTCCAGTCAGATCACTGAAGTTAAGCACTGTTGGGCTTGGCTAGCACTTGGCTGTGTCAACATCCGGGTCTACGGAGTGCTGTTGGCAAGTGGGTTGCACTCAACCCTTGTAAGGTAGACTGAGGAGCTACTTGACTGAGAAGTAGCGGCACCTAGCCACGAAAACTGACAACGGCTGGGACAGCGATGTGCTGTCCACATGCCCGTCCGCATCCGATGACGCCTAAGGGTTGGGGATGACACGATGGCCGGTCGGTACCGTTGGGCCTCCCAAGAACTGTTCGGTCGGTCATTTCATGGTGTAGCTTGACCACAGTGTTTAATGGTTACTTCCCGTCCTAGTTTCGACGAGGGGAATACACTACTAAAATGGTGGCTAGCAAGAGGGAAGGATAAAAAAATAGATGAAGAAAAGGAAACAGTAATATCTGACTCAAATCTTTAAGAACTTCGAGGTGATTTCCTCTGCATTAAATCGCTCATTATGCGTGCTTGTTTCGTCGTTCGAACCGAGTCAGCAAGTAACTTAAGACTGCTTTATTGCGTATCACGAAACATTTGTAGGCAAATGAGGGTTTCTTTTATCTCGTTGCATTTGAAGCAATTTTCGAATGTTAAAATTTAAATCTTTTAGGGTCCTTTATAAATTATGTTATACTGTGGAACCAAGAAGGTTACACTATGGTTAAGATATTAGATTCATATGCAAGGGGAATGAACTCGACTTGCCGTCCGGCTTTCCTGGTGTACGTTTTCCTGTGGTTTCCCGAAATAAACTCAGAAAAATGGTGTGAGATTACCGACCGATTTAGTGCTTCGTCTTTAACGAACTCGATTTCTGAAGGGAACTGAACGCTAACATTCCCTTTCACTTTATTTAGTTGTGAATTTCTTTCATCTGGCAATATTAGTGCGTATGGACTCTCTACTGCAGGTAACCAGACATCCTTGGTTACTCAACATTAGAATACCTGCATCACATGAGCAGTACTAATAGGTACAGTATGATTACAATATGCATAGTATACGATCAGTGCATAATTATAATAAAAGAAGTAACAAAGACTAAATGATATTTTAGGAATGTCACTCTAATTAACACGTGTTAAACAATTTAGTAATTATGTTGATTTGGGTGCAAGTAATGACAAACATAAATATACACTGAAGCCCCAAAGAAACTGGTATAGGCATGCTGTTTCAAATACAGAGATATGTAAACAAGCAGAATATGGCGCTGCGGTCAGCAAAGCCTATATAAAACAACAAGTGTATGGCGCAGGCGCAGTTGTTAGATCGCTTACTGCTCCTATAATGGCAGGTTATCACGATTAATTGTCCGCCCCCGATGGCTGAGTGGTGCTGGCACGGTAGCTCAGCGTGTTCGGTCAGAGGGTTTAGCTACCCTCTATAACAAAAAAACTGAGTGAACGGATCAACGATCAACCCGAACAGGTGTCATCGGACGTCCGCCACGAACAAATTCAACGAACAATCTAGAATAAAATGAGATTAAAAGAAAGTGGTCATCGTGACAGAATGTTAGTCCTAAGGGCCCGGGTTCGATTCCCGGCTGGGTCGGAGATTTTCACCGCTCAGGGACCGCGTGTTTTGTTGTCCTAATCATCATAATTTCACCCCCATCGACGCGCAAGTTGCCGAAGTGGCGTCAAATGGAAAGACTTGCACCTGGCGAACGGTCTACCCGACGGGAGGCCCTAGTCACACAACATTTACTTTTACGATTAATTGTGTTTGGTGTTATAGTCGGCGCATGAGCGACGGGACACAGCATCTCCGAGGTACCGATGAAGTGGGGATTTTCGCGTACGACCATTTTATGAGTGTACCGTGAAAATCAGTAATCCGGGATAACATCAAATCTCCGATATCGCTGCAGCCGGAAAAGGATCCTGCAAGAACAGGACGAACGACGACTGAAGAGAATCGTTGAACGTGACAGAAGTGCAACCCTTCCGTAAATTGCTGCATATTTCAATCCTGGGCCATCAACAAGTATCATCGATATGGGCTTTCGGAACCGAAGGCCCACTCGTGTACCCTTGATGACTGTACGACACAAAGCTTTATGCCTCGCCTGGGTCCGTCACCACCGACATTGCAATCTTGATGACTGGAAACGTGTTCCCTAGTCGGACGAGTCTCGTTTCAAATTGTATCGAGTGGATGGACGTGAACGGGTATGGAGACAACCTCACGAATCCATGGACCCTGCATGTCAGCAGGGGACCGTTCAGGCTGGTGGAGGCTCTGTTATGGTGTGGGTCGTATGTAGTTGGAGTGATGAGCGGTCCCTGATAAGTCTCGATACGACCCTGATAGGTGACACGTATGTAAGAATCCTGTCTGATCATCTGCACCCATTCATGTCCATTGCTCATGCCGACGGACTTAGGCAATTCCAGCAGTACAATGCGACGCTCCACACGTCCAAATTACTACAGAGTGGCTCCAGGAACACTCTTCTGAGTTTAAACACTTCCTCTGGTCCCTAGACTCCCCAGACATGAGCATTATTGAGCATATGTGGGATGCCTTGCAACGTGCTATTCGGAAGATCTCCAGACCCTCGTACTCTTACAGATTTATGGACAGCCCTGCAGGCTTCACGGTATCATTTCCCTCCAGCACTACTTCAGACATTAGTCGAGTCCATGCCACGTCCTGTTGCGGGACTTCTGTGTGCTCGCGGGGGCCCTACACGATATTACGCAGGTGTACCAATTTCTTTCGCTCTTCTGTGTATAATAACAGTACAGAATGGATCAAATCTGGAATAAAATTTGATAGGCCAAGAGCAAAACAAGAAAAAAACAGAACACGTTTAGCAGACGAGATGGAAGAGAAAAACAACGATGGGTTTGACAAAGGCATGGATGACGTTTCGAATATGACAGAATTACTAGTTTCCTGTTGGAGAGAAAGAAGACAATTGGGATGTGTCGATAGGGTTCAAAATGGTTCAAATGCCTCTGAGTACAATGGGTTGGTTCAAATGGCTCTGAGCACTATGGGACTTAACTTCTGAGGTTATCAGTCCCCTAGAACTTAGAACTACTTAAACTTAACTAACCTAAGGACATCACACACATCCATGCCCGAGGCAGGATTCGAACCTGCGACCGTAGCGGTCACGCGGTTCCAAACTGAAGCGCTTAGAACCGCACGGCCACACCGGCCGGCCGAGCACAATGGGACTTAACATCCGAGGTCATCAGTCCCCTAGAACTTAGAACTACTTAAACCTAACTAAGGGCATCACACATCCGTGCTCGAGGCAGGATTCGAACGTGCGACCGTAGTGGTCGTGCGGTTCCAGACTGAAACGCCTAGAACCGCTCGGCCACAGCGGCCGGCTGTCGAAAGGGAAGCTGTACTGATGACAATAGGCAAAACTTTAATCTCCTTTTGAATGAGAAATGGTCTTGGATTACCCGAAGTTATTGGGTTGTGTGTTAGAGTCATACAGCTGAAATGGAGGATGGGATGGAGTATGATTTGCTGTTCGCATAGGTACAGCCATGAATCTAGACGTGTCAGATCTCGTAATGATGTTACAGAATGATGATATGTATCTGATATTCGAGGATAGGTGGTGGGGATAGCAGTGACTAAGAACACGATGAAGAAAACAGACTGTATCCGTTCAGATACGATGCTACTGATCGTGGGAAAGGCTGAAGTGAGGTACCAAATTTTAAATATACGTCTTATGCAAGCATTCATGGCTGCTTCGAGTCGTTTGGAGTTTTCAGAATTTCTGTAATTCGAACTACATCACAGTACTACGGATAACACTGAACAAAGCATCAATTAATCTCGGGACACACGTCCCTAATACGATGTAACACCGCCTACCGCATACAGATTTTATAATAGCCTCAATTCGACGAGGAAGAAACATTTTCTTCAGGTGTGCCATATCCAACTGAAGCCACTCACTGTGGATTAGATCTCATAAAAAATATCAAATTGTAGGGATGTTGATCACTACGTTTTACCGGCTTTTCCAAATACTCTCAGACATTTTCTTTGCGATGAAGGTCGGGCGGTCAAGCGACCGAGTTAAGGAGGGACGGGATTCCTTAATGGTCGTTAAATCCGGCTCTTAAGCTAGCGGCCCTTTGAGTAAGGATGTTGTGAGTTTGGATAATGGGAGTGTCCACGACATACTCACCATGGATATGTAGAAGAAAGGGCGAGACCTGGTCGCCGGGAATGTTGAAATAAACATGCTGGTAACCTGAATCAGTGAGCCCAAGTCATGGCACGAGAATCTCCCCCGAAACACCACAGAACCACGTGTATCCTTAACTACTCTCTCCACACGCTACGGATGGAACACCTGATTGGGCCGCCCGTGCTCCATACACCTTGCATCATTTGAGAAGAGGTAAAATCATGACTCTTCGGACTATACCATACCCCTCCAGGCATCCGCTGTCTGTATTGTTTGACCCATTGAAGACGTGCAGCTTCACGCGCTACTGCGAGAAATGACCTTTCACGATGTACCCGACTCCCAGTGTCCACTACATGCAGGGCCCTCTCAATTTTTACTTTGCAAACTGATCGAGACGGATCTGCATTCACTGATATGTCCCGGAATTGATTCAGGGATACCAACAACAGTGTTTTCAGATGGGAACTGAACAGAGGTTCTTCTCCGTGCGAGGGCACTTAAGTTACTCATATTTTGTACGGAGTTCATGTTGCACGCAGTATGTGAACGTGCCTGCAGCGCTTTTTACGCTCATTGGGTACTTAATGACATACCAGCTGGCGTCAAACTCTTTTTGTGTAAGAGCTGATATGGGGCGACGTCTCGGGCCGCTTCGCTCAGGAAGAAGGAAGGGGTGTGGGGTATAGGGAGGGGAGGTTGAAAAGTGGCCACGCCACTCAAAGAAAAATTCAACTTTCACCAGCTTCTTAATACAAGTTTACCACTTACACTTTTTGAATCCACATATTATAGGGTATCACACCAAACACGTTTAAGTGAAAAAGAAAATAGTATATTGCAACTACATAAATTTTTCTGAAGGCTTACATAGTGACCAGTTTTCCGTACGTATGCGTGTACTGTGGCCAATGCCGTCGCAATAGTATACCATGTTTGTTTAACTGATTTCCGGGCATATTTTCTAGACATTTTAACGCCCTACTATCTGAAAGAATGTCAAGCAGCTCCAGCAAACAGTTTTCGATCGGACTTCTGTATTAGGCCAAATAGAACAGAGACGGTTTTAAATAACAAAACCCAGTTAATTGAAAATTGTCGCCAGGGTTAGAATGGTGGATGAAAGTTTTGCGTATAAAAGCATTTTGAACCCAGTTTTATGTGTAGCTCTTGGAAGTAACCAAGTCTCATAGGCCACTCTCCTGGACGAATAGTGTAGCCACTTTTACGGACCGGACGCCATGTCGGCATTTGCGATTCACAGAAGAAATTATCAAATTGAAATAAAGTTTGTAGACCAAAAGACGTTGTTTGGACATTGATATTTTTAAAAAAAATTATTACTCTCCAGGCAAGTGAGGTAACAAGAATAATAGAAATAACTTGTCTTACATCAGACGACTCAAAAACAAAAAAGTTTTCACTAAAAAGTAACGGAAGAAATTTCCGCTGTCGGTCTCGCTGACAACAATGCCGACGTATGTTAGAACTAGTCTGACCACTTTTCGGCAGGCAGCGATCTGTTCAGGACAAAAAAATAAGCAAAGGCTACTTTTCCCTTCCTGGCCGCTTTAGTAATCTTTCTGCAACTGATCTCATTGTTGATTGGTAATCTACCTAATTTGTTATGTTATATCAATCACTAACAGTAATTACAATATGAGACACGACCACAAATATTTACCAAATACACTGAAGAGCCAAAGAAACTGGTACATTCACCTAATACCGCGCAGGGCCTCCGCAAGCTCGCAAAAGTGCCGCAACACGACATGGCATGGAGGCGAATAATGTCTGAAGTAGTGCTGGAGGGAACTGACACCATGAAGCCTGCAGGACTGTCCATAAATCCGTAAGAGTACGAAGGGGTGGAGATCTCTTCTGAACAGCACGTTGCGGGGCATCCCAGATGTGTGCAATAATATTCATATCTCGGGAGTCTGGTGGCCAGCGCAAATGTTTAAACTCAGAAGAGTGTTCCTGGAGCCACTCTGTAGCAATTCCGGACGTGTGGGGGGTCACATTGTGTTGCCGGAATTGCCCAAGTCCGTCGGAATGCACAATGGACACGAATGGATGCAAGTGATCAGACAGGATGTTTACGTACGTGTCATTCGTCAGAGTCGTATCTAGACGTGTCGGGGGTCCCATATCACTCCAACTGCACACGCCCCACACCATTACAGACCCTCCACCAGCTTGAACAGTGCCCTGCTGATATTCCGGGTTCCATGGATTCATGAGTTCGTCTCCGTAACCGTACACGTCCATCCGCTCAATACAATTTGAAAAGAGATTCTTCCGACCAGGTAACATGTTTCAAGTCATCAACAGTCCAATGTCGGTGTTGACGGCCCAGGCGAGGCGTAAAGCATCGTCAAGGGTACACGACTGGGCCTTCCGCTTCGAAAGCCCATGTCGATGATGTTTCGTTGAATGGTTCGCTCGCGGACTCTTTATTGTGACCCAGCACTGAAATCCGCAGCAATTTGCAGAAGGGTTGCACTTCTGTCACGTTGAACGAGCCTCTTCAGTTGATCCAATTCTTGCAGGATCTTTTTCCCAGCCGCAGCGATGTCGGAGATCTGATGTTTTACCGGATTCCTGATATTCATGGTATACTCGTCAAATGGTCGTACGGGAAAATCCTCACTTCATCGCTACCTCGGAGATGCTGTGTCCCATCGCCCATGCGCGGACTATAACACCACGTTCAAACTAACTTATTTAAATCTTGATAACCTGCCATTGCAGCAGCAGTAGACCTTCTAACAACTGCAACAGACAGTTGTTGTCTTATATAGGCTTTGCCGACCGCAGCGCGGTATTCTGTCTGTTTATTTATCTCTGTATTTGAATACGGTTGCCTATACCAGTTTCTTTGGCGCTTCACTGTGTTTCGAATGCCATTTTCCTTTTAATCATTGCGTTGTATTACAACAACCTCAATTTGATTTCATATTACTTGCTATAAACATGCACCAGATTTGAAGATGACCGTCTCTATAATGCACGTTTACAAATCCATGTTACTTCGTTGGATGTGAGGTCCGCCATTTATGCAAAACACCATTTCTTCTCAGTACCAAACATATTTCGGCACCACTGTGCCATCATCAGTTTCGTGTTTATTTATTCTGTAATGTGAACATTTTTTGTTAAATGATTATAAAATAATGCGGATGTTTAGTTCAAACAATAGATTGTTTCTTTTTGTAAATACCTTTATATTTGGTGTGCATGAATTTTCCGGATCACTTGTGTGTTAAAATCCATGCACATCAAATGTAAAGGTATTTACAAAAAGAAACGATCTATAGTTTGAACTAAACATCCACATAATTTTATAATCATTTAACAAAAATGTTCACATTACAGATTAAATAAAAACGAAAACCCACTGATGATGGCACACTGGTGCCGAAACATGTTTGGCTACTGAGAAAAAACGGTGTTTTGCATAACTGGCGGACCTCACATCCAACAATTTTAACTGCAAACACGGCCAACACAAGGAGCTGCAAATCAAAATGATGAATACCAAGTTACTTCGTTTGACATTTGGACCGTAGCAGGTCATCGGTGCTACTTGTGCACGCTGGTAAGTTGTCAGCATTAGAACACAAACAATAAAACATTCCTTCTCTCATTTCTATTAACCACGCAGTGGTCGCGCTGCATACGACTCTGCCCCTGACGTGAGCAGCAAACTTCACTTAGCTCACGGCCGAAATCACCGATGTCAATTAAAAATAAACACATTTTCAGAGATTATTGTGTCTGCAAGTTTTTTTGTTCGTTAATGAGCAAGAAAAGTACTCTCTTAAGGAGGTCTTATCGTTACTTGACGTTTTTGGATTCTGCTGTTAATCGCTAGAAGCGTATTATTATGAAATATGGCTGAGATACGCGAGCCGCACGAACACTTGATTCGGGTCGCAGTTTGATCACCACTGACTACATGTTTGATCAACAAGTGGATCCTAACAAGAATAGAATAGCCACCGTACAGAAAGTGGCACACGTCGTGATACCGTTCACGATGGAAGAATGGGCTATCTGTTATACTAAGAAGAACTTCTGCAGAATTAAAATCGAATTAAGCTTTACTTTGAGTAAATTATGTTTAAGCAGCTCAAAAGGAAAACACACAGAGAGAAAACTAGCTGTTGCGGTGCTTTGTACGTGTTTGTGAACACATCTGCTAAACGGGAGATCGCAAGCGCCCGGCTTCGTACGTGCGGGAAGTCAGGTGGAACGTCGAGTTAATTTAGGCTGACATGCCGGTGGTGTTGTCATTACAGGCACAGAATGACGCTCTGCTTATCGCTGGCCACGAGTGTTCCATCGATCCCACGCACTCAGCCTGCGATTCCTAGCCTGTAGGAGCCGCTATCAGTGTGTAGTCGCTGCTCCATTACGCTACTGTTTTCGCATGTCTCGGTAAGATTTTTTTTATGATCGCCCTTCTCTTCCTTTCTCGTGTCATACTCTTAAATTTCTGAACCCTTACCACAACACGGTCGCGCGGGTTAGCCGTCTTGTCACGGTCCGCGCAGCTCTCCCCGTCGGAGGTTCGCGTCCTTCCTCGGGCATGGGCGTGCGTGCCGTCCTCAGCGTAAGTTAGTTCAAGTTAAATTAAGTAGTGTGTAAGCTTAGGGACCTATGACCTCAGCAGTTCGGTCCCATAAGACCGAACACAAATTTCCAATTTTTTTTCAATAACAACGATAACAACAACAAAACACACAAACACATTGTTGGCTGGATATTTTAAAATTTACTAAAGTTAGTCGAATATGAACATACAAAGAATAAACTTACATTCTAGACGAAAATGATTATAAGGGAGCTTCGAGAGAAAACATGTTTATTTCTGTCCTTGAAAACTGCTCCTTAAAGAGGAAGCTAGTGGATTATTTTGGGTGAGCATGTGAACTATTGAAACACGACTCTAACTTTTTTCCAATCTGTTTGAAATTGCTCAATAGTTAAAACTTGCATATCTTAAATATCATTATTCTTTGTGTATTCTGATTCGACTAAGGTTAGTATTGCACAGTACATTTTAAAGTACCCAGCCAACAGTAAATTATATACCAATAACAAAGAGAAATCGATTTCTTTGCCTCTCAATGCTTTGAATCTCCTTTTCGTTACTTTTTTTTATCATCATCAGTTTTTATTTTCCAAGACACAAAGTGATACAAGATGTAAAATTTGTTGAACATAATTGAATAAGATATTCCAGATAGATGTGTTACGGCAATTTTCTCACCCATAAAAATTTTGAAGGGTCTGCCATGTCCACTAGCCTCATGGTCTACATTTATCAATGCTGTAGTACTGAATGCTACACAAATTAATGGAAAGACAACTTGCTGAAAAACATGTAACCTTTCGTTACAAATATAATCTGTGACACTGTATGCCTAGTAAATGTTACTTTTGTGTAACTATTCCTAATCTGGTTTCTGTAAGAAAGATCATTCTCTTAATAGAGAAAATAAAGTGGGTTCAGGATTACACGTTGCTAAATTCCACTCATAATCCCTTCATATTCAGAGCTATTGTCTGTTTCCATCTGGTAATTTATTTGGCATTTTCATAAAATATAATGGGGACCACTTGCTTTCTTTAAAACACCAGATTTTCTAACAAAATGTGTTCCTTTAAGCAATTAGATTGTTAAGATATTATTTAATGTACTTTTTACTTGGTAACAAAAATCTCTAAATGATGTTCACAAATGAGGACCTATATTAGTAAGCGAGTAACGAGGCACCATCTACGTCTGTATCTACATCTACATGATTACTCTGCAATTCACAGATAAGTGCCTGGCGGAGAATTCATCGAACCACCTTCAAGCTATTTCTATGTCGCTCCACTCTCGAAAAGCGCGAGGGAAAAACGAACACTTAAATCTTTCAGTGCGAGCTCTGATTTCTCTTATTTTATTATGATAACTATTTCTCCCCATGTAGGTGGCGCCAACAAAATATTCTCGCATTCTGAGAAGAAACTTGGTGATTGAAATTTCATGGGAAGATCCTGCTGCCCTTGTTTTAAAGACTGCCACCCTAATTCGCGTATCATATCCATGCCGCTCTCTCGCCTATTTCGTGATAGTACAGAACGGATTGTCCTTCTTTGAACTTTCTCGAAGTCCTCGTTGGATCTTATCTGAGCCGGCCGTTGTGGCCGAGCCGTTCTAGGCGCTTCAGTCCGGAACCGCGCGACCGCAACGGTCGCAGGTTCGAATCCTGCCTCGGGTTAGTTAGGTTTAAGTAGTTCTAAGTTCTAGGGGACTGACGACCTCAGATGTTAAGTCCCATAGTGCTCAGAGCCATTTGAACCATTTTTTATCTTATCTGATGCGGATCCCACACCGCACAGCAACACTTCAGAAGAGGACGTACAAGCGTACTGTAGGTAGTCTCTTTAGTAGACATGTTGCATTTTCTAACTGTTCTTCCAATAAATCGTAGTCTTTTGTTTTCTTTATCCTCAAGATTATCTATGTCATTGTTCCAACTTCACTTATTCGTAATTGTATTTGATTGAATTTACAGCCTTTACAGTTGTGTGATTTATTATGCATCCAAAATTAGCAGATTCCTTTTAGTAGTCTTACGGATGACTTATTTACAGTCAATTGCCACTTTTCATACCATACAAATATCTTCTCTAAATCGTTTTGTAATTTGTTCTGATCACCTGATGACTTAATAAGATCGTAAATGATAGTACCACGATAACACTTACTTTTACTCGGTGACTTTCGGTCCATTACTACGAACTGTGAAGTTTCTAATAGGATATCACGAATCCAGTCGGTCGCAGGTTCGAATCCTGCCTCGGGCATGGATTTGTGTGATGTCCTTAGGTTAGTTAGGTTTAAGTAGTTCTAAGTTCTAGGGGACTGATGACCACAGATGTTAAGTCCCATAGTGCTCAGAGCCATTTGAACCATTTTGAACGAATCCAGTCGCACAATTAAGACGATACTCCATAGGCACGTAATTTGATTAGAAGTCCCTCGTGAGGTATGGTGTTAAAAGCCTTCTGGAAATTTAAAAATATGGAATCAGTTTGACATCCCCTGTCAATAGCACTCATTATTTCGTAAGAATAAAAAGCTAGTTGCGTTTCAGAAGAACGATATTTTCTGAATCCGTGTTAGCTGTCTGTCAGTAAATAGTTTTCTTCGATATAACCCATAAATGTTCGAACCCAGTATATGTTCCAAAATCCTACTGCAAATCGACGTTAGCATATGGGTCTGTAATTCAGCGGATTACTGCTATTTCCTTTCTTGGGTACTGGTGTAACTCGTGCAACTTTCCGGTATTTAGCAACAGATCTTTCGACGAGCTAGCGGTGGTATACGATTGTTAAATATAGAGCTATTGTACCAACCTACTCTGAGGATTCTGACAGGTATACAGTTAGGACCAGAGGATTTGCCTTTATTGAGTGATTTAAGCTGCTTTACTACACCGGGGATATCTACTTATAGGCTACTCATGTTGGCAGTTGTTTTCGTTTCGAATTCTGGAATATTTACTTCATCTTCTTCGGTGTTGAAATTTCGGAGAAACGTGTTTAGTAAGTCTGCCATAGTGGCGCAGTCATCAGTAACATTGCCATTGTTAGCGCGCAGTGAAGATATTGACTGTGTATCTCTGCTGGCGTACTTTACATAAATTCAGAGTATCTTTAGATTTTCTGCCAGATTTCAAGACAGTGTCGTTATGGAAAGTATTTGAAGCATCTCGCAATGAAGTCCGCGCTACATTTCAAGCTTCTGTAAATCTTCGCCAATCTTGAGGGTTTTGCTTTCTTTTAAATTTGGTATGCTATTTTCGTTGCGTCTGCAACAGTTTTATGAGACCTATTTTGTGTCCCATGGAGTATCAGTACTATCTCTTCCTAATTTCAAACAATCCCGTCTGCAACTGAGCATTATAGCAGAGGCTGAAAATACAGCTTCAGTTATAAGGTTCGTTCTATTTAGAACAAGATCGGTTTCGGGCTCGTATATGCCCATCATCAGGTGTTACGGCCGCCCCCGGTAGCTGAGTGGTCAGCGCGACCGACTGGCGATCCTAAGGGCCCGGGTTCGCTTCCCGGCTGGGTCGGAGATTTTCTCCGCTCAGGGACTGGGTGTTGTGTTGTCCTAATCATCATCATTTCATCCCCATCGAGCTCTGATGATACACCGCGGCCTGTACCCGGCCCCCACAGCACAAGGTTGTAACATCTGATGATGGGCACATAAGAGTCCGAAACTGATCGTGTTCTAAATAAAAATAATCTAACAACTGAAGCGGTATTTTCAACCTCTTCTCTTATTAAGGTATTTGGTATATATCTCTCAATAGCTGTCGATAATATTTCCCTGAATTCAAAACACATCTGGTCTATGCTTACAGATTCAGGTTGGAAGGAGTAGAGACTGTCTCTTAGGATGGTCTCAAGCGAATTGTTTCTATTTTTTAAATAGATGTATTTTGCGTTTATTTTTGGTGCGTTTATGATATTCAGTCACACTACAAAAAACTTGTGGTCACTAATACCTGTATCTGCTGTGATGCTTCCTAGTTGCTCAGGATTATTTGTTGCAAAGAAGGTGAAGTATGTTTTCGCAACATTTTACACTTCGAGTTGGCTCCCGAATTAATTATTCAAAACAATCTTCTCAGAGCGCATTCACAACGATTTCGGGTGACGTTTTATCCCACTCCCCGAATTTAAACATGTATTTTCTCCACCATACCTATAGTTTACAGAATGAGATTTTCACTCTGCAGCGGAGTGTGTGCTGATATGAAACTTCCTGGCAGATTAAAACTGTGTGCCGGACCGAGACTCGAACTCGGGACCCTTGCTTTTCGCGGGCAACTGCTCTACCAATTGAGCTGCCCAAGCACAACTCGCGACCCGTCCTCGCAGCTTTAATTCCGTCAGAACCTCGTCTCCTACCTTTCAAACTTCCAGGAATGCTAGTTGTAATCTGCCAGGAAGTTTCATATCAGCGCACACTCTGCTGCAGAGTGAAAATCTCATTCTGGAAACATCCCCCAGGCTGTGGCTAAGCCATGTCTCCGCAATATCCTTTTTTCCAGGAGTGATAGTTCTGCAAGGTCTGCAGGAGAGCTTCTCTGAAGTTTGGAAGGTAGGAGACGAGGTACTGGTGGAATTAAAGCTGTGAGGACCGATCGCGAGTCGTGCTTGTGTAGCTCAGATGGTAGAGTTCACCGCGATGTCGCCAAACACGGATGTGACCATCATGATGCTGTAAACAGAATCTGGATTCTTCCGAAAAAATGACGTTTTGCCATTTGTGCACCCAGGTTCGTCGTTGAGTACACCATCGCAGGCGCTCCTGTCTGTGATGCAGCGTCAAGAGTAACCGCAGCCATGGTCTACGAGCTGATAGTCCATGCTGCTGCAAACGTCGTCGAACTGTTCGTGCAGATGGTTGTTGTCTTGTAAACGTCCCCATCTGTTGACTCAGGGATCGAGACGTGGCTGCACGATCCGTTACAACCATGCGAGGCCGGCCGGAGTGGCCGAGCGGTTAAAGGCGCTACAGTCTGGAACCGCACGACCGCTACGGTCGCAGGTTCGAATCCTGCCTCGGGCATGGATGTTTGTGCTGTCCGTAGGTTAGTTAGGTTTAAGTAGTTCTAAGTTCTAGGGGACTTATGACCACAGCAGTTGAGTCCCATAGTGCTCAGAGCCATTTGAACCACAACCATGCGGATAAGATGCCTGTCATCTCGACTGCTAGTGATACGAGGCCGTTGGGATCCAGCACGGCGTTCCGTATTACCCTCCTGAACCCACCGATTCCTTATTCTGCTAACAGTCATTGGATCTCGACCAACGCGAGCAGCAATGTCGCGATACGATAAACCGCAATGGCGATAGGCTACGATCCGACCTTTAACAAAGTCGGAAACGTGATGGTACGCATTTCTCCTCCTTACACGAGGCATCACAACAACGTTTCACCAGCCAACGCCGGTCAACTGCTGTTTGTGTATGAGAAATCGGTTGGAAACTTTCCTCATGTCGGCACGTTGTAGGTGTCGCCACCGGCACCAACCCTGTGTGAATGCTCTAAAAAGCTAATCATTTGCATATCACAGTATCTTCTTTCTGTCGGTTAAATTTCGCGTCTGTAGCACGTCATCTTCGTGGTGTAGCAATTTTAATGGCCAGTAGTGTAATTCTATTTGCAGGACTGAATGTACCTGCAATAGTATATCAATACAGATATGGCATCATAAACATTGAGATTCGTGAAAAACTAGCGTTTGCTTAAAATGGAATGCAAATTATCCACACTATATGCACACGGTGGTTCATAATGAGAGCACTTAGCGATTTTCAGCAGACTTCAAGCATAATTTCAAATCTTTTCTAAAAATTTTCTCGTTTACATGCTCAACGCCAAATATTTAAAACATTAACTTATTTGTAAAGTAATCGGACGTTTTTGTCTGTATCTTTTAAAATCTAAGTTGATATTTACCAAGTGCTTTCACATTACCAAAGTTGAATGTTGTTTTATTGCGCATAAGCCTTTCACCAGTGAAAGACAAATCCTAAAAAGGGTAATGAGCTATGATTACAGCGTTTTAGAATTTTTTTTTTCATTATCTCTTTAGGACACGAACTTCTAAAGAAAAGGAGGTTAATGATTTGGGCAGGATGAGGAAGAAATTGGGCCGGCCAGAGTGGCCGAGCGGTTATAGGCGCTACAGTCGCAGGTTCGAATCCTACCTCGGGCATGGATGTGTGTGATGTCCTAGGTTCTAGGGGACTTATCACCTCAGCAGTTGAGTCCCATAGTGCTCAGAGCCTTTTTTGAGGAAGAAATTGGGCCGCAACCGTCCCGGCATTTTGCTTGAGCGATTTAGGGAAACCAAGGAAAACCTGAATCTGGACTTCTAGACGAAACTTTGAATGGTCATTCTCTCGAAAATGAGTGCAGTATCTTAGCATTGCCACACCTATCACGGCAAAATCAATTTTAATCTTTAAAAAATCACTTGGTTATTGATGTATTAAATATATATCGTAAAGTTGTTTGTTGGTATAAAAGAACTGCTGTATTTAAAATACCGTCAATTTCACGGCGTGCCTTACCGATCAACGCAGGGATTTCGTCAGTCAGTACGTCTCTCGCTGTGTAAAAAATATCTTAGTTTAAGCATGTTGTTTTAACGTTTGTAGGAGAACACTTTCGGACAATCAGTCTTTTGAAACAATCTTAGGCTGCAGCCACATCTACGATTTTTCCAGAGGAATTCGAGTTGGAAAAAACGCAGCAGAAATACAAAAATGGTTCAAATGGCTCTGAGCACTATGGGACTTAACTGCTAAGGTCATCAGTCCCCTAGAACTTAAAACTACTTAAACCTAACTAACCTAAGGACATCACACACATCCATGCCCGAGGCAGGATTCCAACCTGCGACCGTAGCGGTCCCGCGGCTCCAGACTGTAGCGCCTAGAACCGCTCGGCCACTTCGGCCGGCCAGCAGAAATACACCTGCCGTCATAGTGAGGGCGGCGGCACGGTGTTGGAACTCTTGCCGCTGCTACACAACTACAGAGAACTTCGCAAGCCAAGATCGCTAAAAAGCATTTTATTGGATGTCCGGTTTTGACAGATCTATGCTTTTATCTTTACATGCGAACGTTTTAGGTTAAGCTTTACCGTGACTGTTACTGATATCGAATGAAGCAATAAGTTTATTGTTACCAGTCACTGTTCACTTATATCCACGAATGTTTCGAGGGTTTAAACCTCCATCTTCAGGTGGATTTACATATGTTTATATATGTGTGTGTTGTGTTACGGTTTTGGGGTAACCAGTGGTACTGTCTAGTGGAGAAACAATAAAACTATTTAAGAACATAGTTTTGGGAATTTTTTTGACTAAAAAACTTAACGTGTTTCGCAGTGAAAATGTACGTTTAGTTTTTACTCAAAAAACTTCCCAAACCATGTTCTGAAACAGGGTTTTTGTTTCTCCACTAGATAGTGCCACAAGTTACCCCAAAATCGTAACAAAACACACATATGTCATACCAACACAGTTAATCCACCTGATGATGGAGGTTTAAACCTTCGAAACGCTTCATGGATATAAACAGTGACTGGTAACAGTAAATTTATTTCTTCATTCGATATCAGTGTATCAGTCACGGTAAAGGCTAATCTAAGCTGTTCGCATGTAAAAATGACAGCACATCTCTGTCAGAACGGTCATCCGATAAAATGCTTTTTCAGCGATCTTGGCTTGTGAATTTTTCTTCAATTATCACACATTGCAGATCGCCCACAGGCTGAAAATGTCAGGAGTATAGAAAAATTTCAATATCCTCCATGGCTGTAGCCTCCGATATTAATCTATCTGAAACAGTAATTTTTATCTGCCACATGTACTAGAACAATCGAAAAGAACAATCCCTGATCCCTGTATGTCAGTTTTCGTAATAGATAACAGTTTTCCCATTGAACTAACTGACATTTCATAATACTCATAAAATATATCGAGATATTTCTTAATTCACAAAGTACGAGAAAGAACTTTCCCTTTGTTGACTTGTCACTTAGTATAGAGCGTAATTCCCATTTTCCTCTTACGTTTCCGCCTTGGACGACGAGGAGCGAGTAACAAACATACCGCTAAATCTGAATTGCCACGCAACGAAATACCAGCTGTTCACGAGAAGCTGCTACTCTGGCGGGTGTACGCGGCCGTCTGACAACCAACGCCCGGCGTTTTTCTTGCTCTAATGTGACCGACACGGTTGCTAAAATTCCTGCTGCTTTTTTTCCAACTCGAATCCCGCTGGAAAAATCACACGTGTGGACGCAGACTTTCTTTCTTCTTCCTCGTTCTGCACTGTATGCTCATGTAAGGGAAGTAGAAAAGTGCTTAACGTGTGGTGTCACCGCTAGACACCACACTTGCTAGGTGGTAGCTTTAAATCGGCCGCGGTCCATTAGTACATGTCGGACCCGCGTGTCGCCACTGTCAGGATCGCAGATCGAGCGCCACCACAAGGCAGGTCTCGAGAGACGTACTAGCACTCGCCCAGTTGGACGACGACGTTGCTAGCGACTACACTGACGAAGCCTTTCTCTCATTTGCCGAGAGACCGTTAGAATAGCCTTCAGCTAACTTAATGGCTACGACCTAGCAAGGCGCCATTTGTACCATTGCATGTACCTCAAGATAGAGTCTCACTTGTATCATCCAGAATGCTGTATACCAAAGGACAATATAAAAGTGTGCTAGTAGCTACGTTCTTTTCTTTATCACATTCATTACGAATCCTGTTCCAGACTTAACGCCAGACGGCGTGAGTTGACGCGTGCCCTTTCGGCTACTTCACTGTGGACTGGCTGCCTTAACAGTCCACTACATAACATATCATGGCACTGAGGTCATTATCGACATAAAGATAATGCAATGGAAGTTGATACCCCTCGCTGGAGGAACGTGCCAGGTACTCTCTCAAGTGATTTGGGAGAGACCTGCAAAATTAAGCCACACTGGGTCTTATCCACTGGACTATCACCCGCGTAAAAGTAAGAAAAGGGCAGGATTTACGAGAGTAGAAGACATATGTTGGAAGACTGAAGCGTTCGTCAGTCCTCGATATAAGATCGACCGTCACAGTTACTTCAACCAAGGTTGAAAAATCTATATCAGTATTTGCGTCCTACTTCGTGATGGAATACTTTAGGACGTTACATGTGTCACTACCCTTGCTGTTTTTACTGCGAAGCTTTTCCTCCTCTGTTTCGCACGCAATTGCGCTTCAAGTTTCATGTCTATTTATTAAAATCAATCCACCTCCATAGTTGAGTGGTCAAATGTCTCACTGCCACGCGCATAGAACGGGATCGATTCCCTGTACTAGCAAAGAATGGTCTTTTGTGGGAGAATTGGGGTGGGAGACCCTCAGTTATGCAAGTTCAAGAAAGAACCAACCCGAAAGAGAACAGTCCGGCTATAGTAATCCAACGCCAGTGGCCCAAATACTAACTGATGATGCAGGCGGTCCGTGACACAGAGGTCGCACATATCACGTTTCTGGATCACCTAGTTCATTGGTCGTCAAACTACGGCCCTTGGGTTGCATGTGGCCCAAATCAAATATTCATTTGTCCCGCGGTTCTCAGCCGCAATTTACAATAAAATCCACTTAACAACTAACAGTAGACTCCAAAAATGTCAACTTTCATTAAGAACTTCTTAAGAGTGTAAGTTTCTCGCTCAGTAACAAACAAAAATACTTACTGAGACAGTAATATTTTAAGATGTGCTTAATCGTTGTCAGACTGACGTACTGTAAATTAAACTTCTTGTTCCCTACATTGGCAGATTTTGATGTCATAATCATGGCGAGTCAATGTCAACAACTGCGCAGTAGAGTTATTCGACTGAGGAGTCATGTACAACCCACAGTTGCGACTGGTATGTATTTATTCTTTACCGGTTTCGAATATAAATTTCCATTGTAAAGGGAGTTAACGTTTAGTAGCGTCTGAATAAGCGTGACTTGTGTATATCTGAAAATGGTAAAGAATAAATGCTTGCCATTCCCAACTGTTGGGCGTACCTGACTCATTCGTCGAATCAAAAGTGCACTGGAGGAAATATAATTGGCCAGTGAAAAGTTGGCCAATCACCTCCACTGAAAACCGTTAGGAAATCCAGAATCGCACATCAGTATGGTGAATGTAATAAATATAGGAATGCTCGGGGAAATACCGGCAGGCTATTCAACAACTCCCATCTATGACAATAAACCTTTCAATGTAATAACTGGAAGCAGAGAGTAGTGGAAGCAGGAACTCAGGTGCATACTCTAGTTTGTTGACGGATAGAAAACAGACGAAGGTGTTGGGGACGAGGTATACGGGCTAAAAGCTAGACTAGAGGGAGCAATTTCTCTAAGGAAGCTGGCACGGCAATCCAGGCGGAAATATCCGCTATTTTGCGGATTACTACAAGAATCGTGGTGCCTACATTCATTCAGACAGCCAAGCAGCTCTGAAATCTCCATCATTCTCTGCAGCGGCCCTTGTGAGACTTGGGGAATGCAACAGGGTAACTGCTGCGGGTCCCTGATTACTCAGGATTCAGTAGTAATGAACAAGCCGATATGTTGGCTAGGACAGGTGCGACAACTCGATTTGTTGGATGGGAACCTGTCCTGATCATCTTTAAGGCGATGGTAAGAAGAAATCTACGAATTTGGATTAGAAGGCAGCACGCAGAATACTGTACTAAGTTCCACAAACAGAAACATAGCAAGCTAATGATCCGAAGCCATATTCCAATAGATGTTCTGTAATCGGCTTGAACAGGAGACTGATTTAACACATTATCACTGATTACTGGTCATGGAAACTTTAGAAAACGCCTACACTAGATGGGTTTAGCGAAAGAAGTCCCTAAGTGCAGAGTATGCGGTGATGGGAATGAAGCCGCACCATATTTAATCTTGCAATGTGAATCGTTGGAGGCCAAAAGACACAGAATATTCGAGTCATTAGTTCCTGAAGGAACTGAATCTAATGAAAAGCTAGTAAAAGACTTTGTACTACGCTTCAAAGGTACCGGCTGGCTCTACTGCAATTACAGGAAGAGAAACCGCACTATAAACTTAGTTTCAGTGTGGGCAACAATAGGCTGAGACCATTCTTGTTTTGTCACCCTGCGTAAATCAGTCAGAGTCTACACGAATTCGTGACTGGGCATCATATACATAGTCATCTTCAGATGCGATACATATTTGTAGCAAGAAATATGAAATTAAACTAAATCTGTTGTAATACAACACAACAAGTGGAAGAAAAAGACTATCGAAACATTTAGTAAATATTTGCGATCATGTCTCATATTGCAAAATGCATTTAAATATAAATACCATGACACAGACCTCACAACAACACATGAAAGTTCATAAAGAAGACGCTACTACTATCGGGCGCTAATGACCATAGCAGTTTTGCGCCCTAAAACCAAAACAAAAAAACAAAAAAAAACAAAAAAGAAGACGCTACTGTGGATCCGAAGCGAGTAGTGGTGAATCTCTCGTCAGAAGTACTCGATGAAGCAGCTGTTTTAGTTCTGAGCAAAGGTCTGAATTTCGGAACTACACCGAAGAGAATACCTGTTGTAGAAGCATCCGTCGTTCCTCTTTGGTTAATTCTCTCCCAGACATGTTAATCACAGTTCGAGAGTTGTGGACAAGTATATATTGGAACAACGAAAAGAAGTGTAAACACTCGCTTAACCGAACATAAAAGAAACTGTCGCTTAAGGACACGTCGAAAAATCGGCCGTAGCTGAGCATGTTTTTCGAGATGAGAAACACGAAATTAAATTTAATGAGACAAGCGTCCTAGTACGAACATCCCATTATCATGCGCGCATGCGTAGAGAAGCAATAGAAATTCACAAACACCATAACAATTTTAATAGAAAAGAGGAAGTTTTAAAGTTGGACAAAATGTGGATGTCGACGTTGCGCCAGCAGAATGACAATAGATCGAGAATGATGACGCCTTCCAAAGATAGGCATACCGTCGGTATCACGTAACGAATGGTGGTGCCCTCTATGCGCTCTATAAATGCGAGAGTACCTGGAGCCTCAGTGGCAGTAGCCGGATGACCTCAGAAGATGTCTCCCGCAGATGGAGACGAAACGTCAGGTAGCAATTTTATACATCGACCACGGCCTCTCAGCCCGGAAGTTTTAAATGAAGTTCACTTTAAGTTCACTGTTTACGTTACACATCACTGTAACTGCCATCTTTTTAATATAGAGTTTTATTTGTTTTCTAAGTGTTACCAACATTCTCAGTTTTCTGCATTCAACTGTTTTGTGAATGTGTGTGTGTGTGTGTGTGTGTGTTAGAGAGGGATTCCTTCAGCATTCCAGGATCATCAGAATGAAATGGCCTGCCTGTTCTCTTGACCTCAACCCAATCGAATATTTAAGGGATCGATTGAAACGAGCTGTTTTTCGATGTCGACAACGACCACGAACCCTGCGCGACTTACGCAGAATCTCCATTGAAGAGTGAGACTGATTGAAGCAACGCTGGCTTGATGATGTCATCGATGGTACGTCACGACGGATTTACGTCTCCATCTGATCAAGGGGAGGCTCCATCACGTGCTATAACCTCCCGCCACCCTCTTCACCCCCCCCCCCCCCCCCGCGCACACACACACTGACACACGGGAAACATG